>NW_028237857.1:0-4823373 GCF_034619465.1 Leptosomus discolor | reverse complement strand
TCTGGGCGGAGGAGCGAACATCAATAAGCCTGTCAAGCCCGCGGCACTGTTTCCTAAAGTCGAAAAGTTCAGACTTCCCTTGACTTTTTCGAGGATTTTTTTTTTTTCTTTTAATGATTTTTCTCTGGCAAGTTGCCTTATCTAACAGAGTTTTGTGGTCTGGTTCTCGGTTTCAGTCGTGATTCTCTAATTCCTGAGATATACGGCACCTTTTGTTCACGAGGCCCGGTGATTACTCAATAAACACGCGGCTCCTCTGGACAAACAGTGCCGTGTGTCCTTGCAAAACCACTCTCCTCCTTATCTACTCACTGTTTAGGTCTGTGGTATCTTGTACCAGCCGGGGGTAAACGGCGCTGTGCTTTCGTAAAGACACCGATAA
Organism: Leptosomus discolor; assembly: GCF_034619465.1. Taxonomy (NCBI): domain Eukaryota; kingdom Metazoa; phylum Chordata; class Aves; order Leptosomiformes; family Leptosomidae; genus Leptosomus; species Leptosomus discolor. The sequence continues at coordinate 4,822,991 of NW_028237857.1, read as the reverse complement.
TCCTACCAGGACGGATGGAGAGAGGGTTGGAGGGAGGGGTGGAGAGATGGGGAGGGATGGGGAGAGCTGGAGGGAGGAGAGGATGAGGGAGGGGGATGGAGGGGGGGTTGGAGGGAAAGATGGAGAGATGAAGTGGGGACGGATGGAGAGGGCCAGAGGAGGGCTGGAGAGACGGAGGGAGGGAGGGGTGGAAGAAGAGACAGAGGGATGGAGGGATGGGTGGAGAGCTGGAGAGAGACACAGAGAGCGGGAGGGAGGGAGAGCTGGAGGGAGGGATGAAGGGATGAAGTGGGGACGGATGGAGAGGGCTGGAGGGAGGGCTGGAGGGACAGAGGGATGGGTGGAGAGATGGGGAGACACGGAAAGCTGGAGGGAGGCGGAGAGGGATGGAGGGAGGGATGAAGGGAGAGATGGAGGGAGGGCTGGTGAGATGGAGGGATAGAGGGATGAAGGGAGAGATGGGGAGGATGGGGGGGATGGAGGGAGGGATGGACAAAGGGATGAAGGGAGAGATGGAGGGGGGGGAGGGATGGGGGGATGGAGAGATGAAGTGGGGAGGGAGGGAGAGAAGGGTGGAGGAGGGGTGGAGGAGAGACGGAGGGACAGAGGGATGGGTGGAGAGATGGGAGACACGGAGAGCTGGAGGGAGGGAGGGAGAGGGATGGAGGGGGATGAAGGGGCGGGTGGGTGGGTGGGTGGGGAGCTGGAGGGCAGGAGGGCGGGCAGAAGGAGGAGGAGGAGGAGGAGGAGGAGAGGCCCGTCGGCTGGACGAGGGCTGGGCAGGCGGTGGGGAGGGAGGGCTGGGGGGAGGGGCAGCCGGCCGGGGGGAGGGGCGGCGCTGGGGACCAGCCGCTCTGCAGAAGGTGCCCCTGCCCCTGCTGGGGGACATTGGGCCTTCGGGGGCCCCCCCTGGCCCCACGGCGAGACGGGGTGGGGGGACAGTCGGAGAGACGGGGATGGGGGGAGCTTCGCGCTGGGGTCCCCGCCCTCACACCCTCCCCACCTCCCCCTCCCCCACCCCGCCTTCCGTCGTGGTCCCCTCCTCCTCCCTCCCGTCCCTCCCCTTCTGCAAGGTCCCCTTGGCCACCCGGGAGCTGCCGCCGCCACCTGAGGCCTCGAGGAGCCGGGGCAGGAGGGACCCCCCGGCCCTCTGGCGCAGCCTCCGCCCGGCGCAGGCGTAGAGGAGGGGTTGATGGCGCTGCTGAGGAAGGCCAGGGCGGTGGCCGGAGGCCGGATGGCTTTGGCCACCCCGTCCAAGGTCCCGTTGCCGCCGCGGGCGACGGCGGCCACCTCCAGCAGGCTGGCGAGGTGGTAGGGCCCCCAGGCGGCGGCGAAGGCGCCCACCACGGCGGCCACCAGCCGGAAGGTGCGAGCGCCCGGGGCCAGGCGCGTCCGGCGCAGCCGGCGGATCAGCAGCCCGTAGCCGGTGGCCACGGCGGCCAGCGGCAGCGCCCACCCCACGAGGGTCTCCAGGAGGTTGTGGAAGACCAACCAGGCGCCCGCGGTGTGCGCCCGCCGGCAGTGCCCGCCCTCCACCCGCCGGAAGGTGATGGACGGGGCGGCCAGCGCCAAGGCCAGCGCCCACGTCACTGCCGCCACGCCGTGGGTCCACGGGCCGGCGCGGCCGCCTGCTGTCAGCACTGCCGCCGCCGGCTTGGAGACGGCCAGGCAGCGGTGGAGGCCCAGGAGGGCGATGAGGAAGACGCTGGTGTACATGGCGGCGGCGCAGAGGTAGTGGCAGGCGCGGCAGAGGGCCAGGCCCATGGTCCAGCGGCCGACGCTCAAAGCCCGGAGGTAGACGGGGCCGGTGAGGAGGGTGGCCACGTCGGCCAAGGCCAGGTGGAAGACGAGGAGGACGGGGACGCTGCTGCGGCGGCGGGTTGTGGCGCAGCTCCAGAGGACGACGGCGTTGCCCGGCAGCCCCACGGCCAGCGCCAGCACCAGCAGGTCAGCCCCACCCGCCGCGCCAGGGACGGGGGCGGACGTGGCGTTGAGGGGGGACGAGGCGTCGAGGGGGGACGAGGCGTCGAGGGGGGCGGGGGCATCCTGGCGGCGGAGGGCTGCGGGGAGGGGGGCACAGGAGCCTCCGGAGGAAGGGGCAGGTCTCCCTCCGGCCGTCCCTCCATCCCTCCGTCCCTCCCTCCCTCCCTCCCTCCCTCCCACTCTTCCTCCCACTCTTCCTCCCTCCAGCCCTCCATCCCTCCCACTCTTCCTCCTCCCTCCATCCATCCATCCCACTCTTCCTCCCTCCCTCCCACTCTCTTCCTCCCTCCATCCCTCCCTCCCTCCCTCCCACTCTTCCTCCCTCCATCCCTCCCTCCCTCCCCCTCTTTCTCCCTCCCTCCTCCTCTCCACCCCTCTGACCCACCTCCCATCTCACCCCATCCCCAGGCCCCCTTCCCCCCTCCCCCATCCCACCACCCCGCCTTCCTCCTTCCCACTCTCCGAGGTCTCCTCCTCTTCTCCCTTCATCCCCCTCGGCTCCTCCCCTCCATCTTGACATCTCCCGGACATCCCAGTTGCCCCTCCCAGATCTCCCATTGAACCACCACACCCACTCCGCCCAGTTGCCCCGATCTAGCCTCCCAGTTGTCCCCACTAGCTATCCTGGTTGTCCGCCCAGAGCTTCCAGTTGCCTTCCAGTCCTCCCAGTGGGCCACCACCCATTTCTCCCCCATCAAACCTCCCGCTGGGCCCCTAGTTGTCCACCCAGATCTCACAGTCACCCCCCAAACCTCCCAGTTGCCCTCCAGACCTTCTGGTCACCCCCCTGCGCCCCCAACGCTGAGATCCTTCGGGTGCCCCCCGAGACCCTCCCACCCCACCAGCCTCCCCGCCAGTACCTGGGGGACTCACATGTCCCTTCCTGGGAGCCCCCAAGGTCTGGGTGGTGGACCCTTGGTGTCCCTGTCCCCGGTCGGGTGGCGAGTGGTGGTGGCCGTTGGGTGCCACTTCCCCCTCCACCCAGCCCCTGACAGGAAACGCAAGAGTGAGGCAGGAAAACCACCGAGGAGGAGGAAGGAGGGGACATGTGGTGGGGGGAGGGGACGCCGGACCTCAACTTGTCCCCCGGGAGGGGGAATGACGGAGGTGGTGGCATTGTCACCAGGGCTGGGAGACCCTCCAGGAGGTCCTCCAGGATGGGGTGGTGGTGTTGGGTTGCTCCATCACACAGCGGTGGGGGCGGCGGGGAGCACGCCGAGGCCAGGGAAGGTCTTCTCCTGCGCGGGGTGCGGCCAGCAGGCCCGCTCTTCCTGCCGTCCCTCCACCCGCCTGTTGCAACCTTTGGGCCCTGGCCCCAAAATCAGGGGCGACCCCCAGCAAAGGCCCCCCAAAATGGGGCGACCCCCACTTGAGAAGGAGACCCAGTGGCAGTGATGGCCCTCCATAACCCTCCACCACTCTGAAGGAACCGCTGTTCCCCCTCACGCCGTTGTCCGAGCAGAGAGAACAACGACTGGGGACGTCTGGCAACGGGAGCCGACCTCCCATGATGTCATTGACCCGCCAACGTGTCTCAAGACTAGGAATGGGCGGCGCCGGCCACCTTCTCCCTCTGCTGTGGTGTCCTCGTCCCTCCAAACTCATGGGGTTGGACCCAAGAAGAGGTTCTCTCCAAGCGGCACCTTGCTGCGATCTCCGGCCCAAGGCTTTCGGCTGCCCTTGGGGCGAAGTTTCCCCAGGACTCAGGAAGTCCGTGCGGTTTTGAGGGAAAATCAAACCGATATTTTTCTGTTATTTCCTCTTTTCTTTCCATGCGGGCAGAGACAGGGCTTCAAACAGAACAGGTTTTCATCGTAATCCAGACGTTTCCTGGGTTATTCCGGGGTCAGGGATGGCTTTTATCAGCAAAGGCCACGGTAGAAGCACTTGGGTCGTCTTTGTCTTGGAGCCCCCTTCCAGTGAACGTCTCCTCATGAAGAAATGAAGGAAGAAAATTCTCACTAAACCCTTTTTTTTTGAGGTTGACCTGAGAACACCCCGCGGAGAAGAAGTGCTTGGGCCTCAGCGGGATGTCTTCTCCTCAGGGGTCGAGATCCCCTCACTTCAAACAATTTTGGAGCCTTTCTATCACTTTACACCCTGATCCTCACCCCTTCCTTCACCCTGTTTACTTCCCCAAGCAGCCCAGAGGAACATCAGGACTGGTATAACGGCACTGGTGGATTATCGGGCCACCAACAGGATGCAGTGACACAGGACTCTGTTAGGGAGGCCACAAAAAAGCAGCCACAGCCTCTACAGATTCAATTTTTCCAACTTTTTCTCCTGGCCATCCCACGATTGGTGTCCGACATGTTTTCCTCCACCATTGATCGGGAGGATGCACCACGTTTCGCTACGTTGTTCCATCCCTGCCTCCCAAAAACTCTCGTTTTCTTCCAGGTTTGGGGCCCAAACACGCCCCTCAGAAGGCTGCTTTGGCCACAACAAAATCTCCCCCACACCCATGCCACGTGCCCCCACCCCCCACATGAGCTCCCCCCGTGGATGCATGTAACACCTCTAGCGCAAACATGAAGGTCCCTCCAGTCTTCAAGGGGCTTGGGAAGGTTGGGGGTGGAGGACATCCCCTTGCAGAGCGACCATCACGGCTGAGAGGAGGCCTCTCAAGGGGTCTTTAGGGGGGATATCCCGGTGGGCAGCACGGGGGGCAGCAGAGCTCAGCAGAGCTGGCCTTTGGGGACAGTGTCGTGGAAGGACGGGTCCTTCCTTGGGAGGGGGCTCCGTCGCAGCCCTCAGTCGAGACCACCGTGGTTTAACGCCGGCTGGGAACCTCCTGGGAGGAGCGGCCACCCAGAGGGTCCTCGATGGGCTGGAGAAAGGGGCTGGCAGGAACCCGCATGAAGCTCAACAAGGAGAAAGGCCAAGTCCTGCCCCCGGCGGGCGGAACAAGCCCCAGGCACCAAAAGATGGCTGGGACCACCCCGCTGGGCGTCCCGGGGGACACCAGGTTGACCACGAGGCAGAGACGTGACCTTCTCACAGAGGCCCCGTAGATGAGAGGCATGGATGTACCGGAGAGAGGCCAGCGGAGGGCCGTGAAGATGGTGGAGGGACTGGAGCGCCTCAGACGTGGGGGGGTGGGACTGCTCAGCCTGGAGAGGAGAAGGCTCCGGGGGATCTAAGAGGTGAGTACGTGGTTTAGTGGTGGGGTTGGCGGTGCTGGGTCAACGGCCGGACCCAATGAGCTCGAAGGGTTGTAGGTCTGCAGGGGGGAGGGAACCTTCTCCGCGCTGCGCGGTCAGAGAAGCAGAGACGTCCTTTAGGAACGACGCGCCCCGGGGCCGTGGGATCCTTCCCAAAGATGTCCGCCTGCACGTTGCCGTCCGCAAATATTTATACATTGAATCCATACAGATTCAGTCTATACAATGCATATTCATTGTCATCCTCTCCGTGATCGGTTCCTCGCTTCTCGCTTCTGGCGCAAATGAGCGCGCGGCCTCTGTCGCAGGCTTCCGTCGTTCCCTTGGGAGTGGGGGGTATCGTTTGGGTAGGTGGTCTGTGAGTCGGAGGTCTCGACCACTCCTCGAAGGGACCGTGTTTGGTCAAGGAACGTGTCCTTGGCTCGCAGGCTCTGGGCTCGTACCTGCTTTGGTCACGACTCAAAGATGACACACAACGGGCACCGTCATCAACCCTGCCTAGCAGACGTCTTGGACGAGAACCCACTGTCCTTGTTTCTAACCACCAGCAGGTTATTGGTTAATAAACACCGTAGGTCTGGGACTTTACAGGGGGATCCCAGCAGCTTTGGCAAGGCAGATTTTCTTTTACATTGGGTCATTTCTTGCATTTGAGACTCATCTTCCCCAAAGAATCATTAGTCTCTCCTACTAATATCCACTCATTAGAGTTCTTGATATTCAAATCCAGAGGGGAAGACTAAGGGCATTTCCAAGCAGTATCCCTAGTGCTTGGCAGGTTTCCAGTTCCTCTGTTTTTTTTAAACTGGAACCACCCGCTGAGTTTTCTGTGGTTACGAGCCTCAAACACACACACATACTTCCAACCTTGTCAATGAGGCTTTGGAGCCCCACACTGAGGGTTTGGAGCCTCGGAGTGGAACGGTATGTCCTAAAACAAGCCACCGTGTGCCAAAAGCCAGGCTTGGGCCCTCAAAGTGAGGGGGAGGCTGTCAGACATGGGCTTGTGACCCGCTGCGTCTGATCCCCACAGCGACCCGTCACCTTTGGGGAGGTCAGCAGTGCTGGCGCGCTGTGCCTTTGGCCTGTCGCCCTCTGGGGGTTCACGCCTGGGCCCCACAACCCCTGGGAGCCGTTAGCTGTGGGGTGTTGACCCGTGGCGGTGGTTAACACCGTGGGCCCACCGTCCCTTTCGCCCGTTGCCCTCACAGCCAGTAGCTCAGTGCGGGGGTGGGGGTCATGTGGGCACCATTACCCCTTGGGGTGCTTAACCCTGACAGCCCAGCACCCGACAGACCCACTGCCCTTGGGGGTGACGCACTGGGGCAACGCACTGGGGCACGTCTCCTCTTGGCCCAACCTCTTCCTGGGTGGTTCAGGCTGGTGACCGTCTCCCCTCCGGCCCGTTATCCTGGGTGGCTTAACCCCGGGTGACCATCGCTCCTTGGGCCTGTCACCCTTAGGATGGTTCCACACATCGGGGCCCATCGCCTCTCGGGCCCGTCGCTTTTGGGGTGGTTGACCCTGGGGGCCCATCAGCCTCGGGGCTCATCGCTTCACTTGGGGTGGTGGGACCTGGTTTCCTGTCCCCTCTTGGGCCCACCAGCCATGAGGGGGTTTGCCATGGGGGTCCCCCAACCCTCGGGCCAAGCACCTTTGAGGGGGTTGATACTGGGGTCCCACTGCCCTGGGGTCTGTCACCCCTGGTGTCGTTCACCTCAGGGGGACATCACCCTTGGGGCTGTCACCCCTGGGGGCTCCACACCATTTCAGCCTATCACTTTTGGGATGGTTGACCCTGTGGGCCTGTCACCTCCGTGGGGTTGATGGACACTGAGGGGTTATCACTCCTGGGGCCCACTGTCCTCTCTGTGGTTAACCCCTGTGAGTGTCACTCTCGGGGTGGTTTGACCCTTTGGGCCCATCACATCTAGGGCCCAGTGCCCGTGGGGAAGTAAACCCTGGGGTCCCATCACCCTTGAGGTCGTTAACCCTGGGGGCCCACCACCCCTGGGGTCGTTAACCCTGGGGTCCCATCACCCTTGAGGTCATTAACCCTGGGGTCCCATCACCCTTGGCATTGTTAACCCTGAGGGCCCACTGCCCCTAGGGTCATTAAACCTGAGGGCCCACCACCCCTAGGGTCATTAACCCTGGGGGCCCATCACCCTTGGGGTCTTCAACCCTGGGATCCCATCACCCTTGAGGTCATTAACCCTGGGGTCCCACCACCCCTGGGGTCGTTAACCCTGGGGTCCCATCACCCTTGAGGTCATCAACCCTGGGGTCCCATCACCCTTGAGGTCATTAACCCTGGGGTCCCATCACCCTTGAGGTCATCAACCCTGGGGTCCCGCCACCGTGGGGGCCCACCACTTTTTCCTCCGACGGACCAGGGGGCTGAGGTGCCTCTGAAGGTGACCGGGAACAGCAGCACACCAAGGCGGCCGTCCCCACCCTGGGTGGCACTTGGGGGGGGGGGGGGGGGCGGGGGTGTGGCAATAGGGTCCTGAGCTCCTTCCTCTCCACTCGGCGCTGAGGAACCCGCCCTCTGAACCCCAGGCCCAAGTCCTGGGCCACCAGCGCGAGAGCGACGGGGCAGAGAGCCCGGTCAAGGATGGTCCGTGGCCGGGACCCTCTTGGAGGGGCCGCGTGAGCCAGAACTGCTCGGCCTGGAGCGGGTTGGGCTGTGGGGGGCGTCCCCCGGTGGGACCTCAGCGGTGGCCGTGACGGGACAAGCAGCGCAGGGCACAGACTCGGGAGGACGGTCCTTTACTGTGAGGGTGACGGAGGCTCCTCAGGGAGGTTCTGGGGTCTCTGGCTGCAGAGCCCACCTGGAGGTGGCTATGGTGGTCTCCCCGGGGCTTGCCTGTGCCCCCCGGCACCCCTCGAAGTGCCCCGCTTCCCCCCCAGGGGCCCTCCCGAGCACCCCAGGACCCTGTGAGGGTAACAGGTGACACCTGGCAACCCTCCCGAGCCCCTCCAGGACCCCGCGAAGGTCTCTGCTGCACCCTGGGGACCCCCCCCGGGGTTTTCCCAGGAGGGGGACAGCAGGTGACCCCAAGGACACGGTGGGGAGGGGGCTCAGCGCCTCGCCCAGGCCAACGCGTGGAGGCGGTGGGCGGCATCGCGCAGCCGCCCGCGGTACTCGAGGCGCTGGTGCAGCCCCGGGGGGACGGGGGCCAGCCCCCCCCGCAGCCCCCAGCACCCGGCGGCGATGGTCCCCGTGGAATCGTTGTCCCCGCCGTGCAGCACCCCCCGGGCACACAGCTCCCCCCAGGACCCGCCAGCCGCCAGCAAGGCCTCCAGGGCCACCATAGGCGCGTCGTGGCCACTGCGGCCTGGCCATCCCTCCAGGGCCCAGCCCAGGTACACGGCGTCCCGCTCGGCCGGCGACGGGAGGGACGGCACCCGCGGTGGGCCGCGGCCCTCCAGGAGCTCCCGGGATTCCAGGTACCTGCGGGGACATGGGGACATCAAGGCGACTGGGAACACCGGAGGACATGGGGCCACTGGGGCCACAGGGGCCACTGGGGATATTGGGGTCACCAGGGATATAGGGGTCAGCAGGGACATGGGGACACTGGGGTCAGCAAGGACATTGGGGTCACTGGGGATATTGGGGTCACTGGGGATACGGGGGTCAGCAGGGACATGGGGTTCAGCAGGGAGTGGGGGTACTGGGGTCAGCGGGGACACCAGAGTCGTCAATGTCACCAGTGACGATGGGGTGACCGGTGACACCGGGGGTTGCCAGGCTGTGGCTCTCCAGCAGCCCCTGTGACACAGGGCACCTGTGGGGGCACTGGGGCTGACTGGGACACCCAGGGGCACCACGGCAGTGGGTGCAGGGGGGACATCGGTGACACCAGGGACACGAAGAGCACCAGGGACCCCAGGGACACGGGCCGGGGGGTGGGGCGTGGGGTGGCCCCGGGCCTCGTTCCCACAGCTGAGGACAGCGGCTCCGGCAGGGCCATGGGGACACTGGGGCAGCAGGGACAGGACAGGCACTGGTGGCCCTGCGGACAGACTGGGCACCGGGGTCAGAAGTGACACAGGTGATAGCGGGGCAGGGGGTGCCGGGGACAAGCAGTGTGAGCGGTGACACCAGTGCCACCAGGGCAGTGCGCCACCAGGACTGGGAGAGCACCTCGTGGGCCCCCGTGACACCCCTGAGCCCCTCCCAGTGACCCTACGGAACCCTCCCAGTACCCCCTCACCGGCGCCAGGCATCCCCAAAGAAGGGCCAGGCAGCAGCGTTGTCCTCCACTGCCACCCCGGTGCCCTCCACGTAGTCCCACGCCAGGGGCAGGACCCGCAGCAGCTCGGCCCCCCAGCGCTCCGGGGGCTCCCCCCGAGCCCCCAGGGCCCCAAAGAGGGCCACCGCCAGTGCCCCCAGGTACCCTGTGGGGACAGGGGGGTTCAGTGGGGCTCCCATGTCCCCTCCTCCCCTGTCCCCAACCCCTCCCCGTGCCCGGCACCCACCGGTGGGGTGGTGGTGGGTCATGCGCCCGCTCTCGATGCTCACCCGGATCAGCGTTGGCAGCTCCCAGGCGTGCGGGTACCTGCACTGGCGTCAGCCCTGTCCCTGTCCCCCCCCCTGTCCCCTCCCTGTCCCCATATCCTCAGCCTCGTCCCTCTCTCCATCCCACCACGCTTGTCCCCTCTGGTCCCATCCCCCCTGGTCCCACCACCTCCGTGTCCCCTCTCCTCTGCTCTGTGACCCCCATGTCCCCTCCTCCCCATCGCTGTCCCCAGGCCCTCTGTCCCCTGGGGCTCCCTGGCCCCGCTCCCCCAGCTCAGCCATCCCCAGCCCCACTGTCCCCACTGTCCCCAGCCCCAACATTGCCATATCCCCCAGCCCCGGTCCTTGTCCTCTCTGGCTCCAACACCCCCATGTCCCACTCCCCCTCTGCATCCCCGTTCCCCCACCTCTTACACACCCGTGTCCCTGTCACCCCATCCTCATCACCTCTTGTCCCCGTCCCTCCAGTCCTGACACCCCCATGGCCCAGCCTCCCAAGCTCTAGCACCCCCTCGTCCCCGTCCCCATGTACCCCCATCCCACCTTGTCCCTGTCTCCCCATGTCCCCAGCCCCCCCCAGGTCTGATGGCCTTGTGTCCCCATCCCTCCAGCTCCGACATCCCCATGGCTCCATCCCCCCCATGTCCCCATCCCCCCTGTCCCTGCAGCTCTGACACCGCAACGTCCCCATCACCTCCATGTCCCCATCCCCTCTGTCCCTCCAGCCCTGACACCCCAATGTCCCCATCCCTTCCATGTCCCCATCCCCCCTGTCCCCATCCCCCCATCCCTCCAGCCCTGACACCCCCATGTCCCCATCCCCTCCATGTCCCTCTGGCTCTGACACCCCCATGTCCCCATCCCCCCCCATGTCCCCATCTCCCCTGTCCCTGCAGCCCTGACACCCCAATATCCCCACTCCACCCCCATGTCCCCATCCCCCCCGTCCCTCCAGCCCTGACACCCCCATGTCCCCCTCCCCTCCATGTCCCCATCCCCTCCATGTCCCTCCAGCCCTGACACCCCCCATGTCCCCATCCCCCCCATGTGCCCATCCCCCCTGCCCCTCCAGCCCTGACACCCCCATGTCCCCATCCCCCCCATGTGCCCATCCCCCCTGTCCCTGCAGCCCTGACACCCCCATGTCCCCATCCCCTCCATGTCCCTCCAGCCCTGACACCCCAATGTCCCCATCCCCCCCCGTCCCCATCCCCCCCTGTCCCTCCAGCCCTGACACCCTCATGTCCCCATGTCCCCCATGTCCCCCTCCCCTCCATGTCCCCATCCCCCCTCTGTCCCTCCAGCTCTGACACCCCCATGTCCCCATCCCCTCCATGTCCCTCCAGCCCTGACACCCCCATGTCCCCATCCCCCCCATGTGCCCATCCCCCCTGCCCCTCCAGCCCTGACACCCCCATGTCCCCATCCCCCCCATGTGCCCATCCCCCCTGTCCCTGCAGCCCTGACACCCCCATGTCCCCATCCCCTCCATGTCCCTCCAGCCCTGACACCCCAATGTCCCCATCCCCCCCGTCCCCATCCCCCCCTGTCCCTCCAGCCCTGACACCCTCATGTCCCCATGTCCCCCATGTCCCCCTCCCCTCCATGTCCCCATCCCCCCTCTGTCCCTCCAGCTCTGACACCCCCATGTCCCCATCCCCTCCATGTCCCTCCGGCTCTGACGCCCCCATGTCCCCATCCCCCCCATGTGCCCATCCCCCCTGTCCCTGCAGCCCTGACACCCCCATGTCCCCATCCCCCCCATGTGCCCATCCCCCCTGTCCCTGCAGCCCTGACACCCCCATGTCCCCATCCCCTCCATGTCCCTCCGGCTCTGACACCCCAATGTCCCCATCCCCCCCGTCCCCATCCCCCCCTGTCCCTCCAGCCCTGACACCCTCATGTCCCCATGTCCCCCATGTCCCCCTCCCCTCCATGTCCCCATCCCCCCTCTGTCCCTCCAGCTCTGACACCCCCATCTCCCCATCCCCTCCATGTCCCTCCGGCTCTGACGCCCCCATGTCCCCATCCCCCCCATGTGCCCATCCCCCCTGTCCCTGCAGCCCTGACACCCCCATGTCCCCATTCCCCCCCACGTTCCCATCTCCCCTGTCCCTGCAGCCCTGACACCCTCATGTCCCCCATGTCCCCCTCCCCTCCATGTCCCCATCCCCCCTCCGTCCCTCCAGCCCTGACACCCCCATGTCCCCATCCCATCCCTGCCCCCCCCCCCCCCCCAGCTCTGACACCTCCCGCCCCCGTCCCCGCGGGTCCCCCCCACGCCCCCACCTCAGCCCGATGGCCAGGCTGCGCATGGCGGCCCCGCAGCCCGTGCCCCCGGGGTTGAAGGGGATGCGATAGCCCTCGGGCTCCCCGGGCCGCAGCTGCGAGGTGCCTGGGGGGGGGGGGGGGGGGGGGGGCGGCATGAGACCCCCCTGTGACACCCCCCCGCCTCCCCCAGACCCCCTGTGACACCCCTCACCTCCCCCCGCTCACCCAGGAGGCTGGTGGGCCCCGGCTTGCGACCCTCCATGTCGCCCATGGCGGCCACGTAGCGGCGAGCCAGCTCCTGCAGGAGGGGTTCCCCCTCCAGGCCTGGGGGGGGGGGGGGGGGGGGGGGGGGGCAGTGAGCACCCCCCAGGGCCACCCGAACTGGAGGGGATGGAGAGGCCCCACGCACCTCCCCAAAACTAGAGGGGATGTGTGACACCCCCCATGGACCCCCAAAAGTGCAGGGAAAAGGGGACACCCCCCCCCATGTACCCCCCCCAAAAGTAGAGGGGACACATGACACCCCTCATGGACCCCAAAACTGCTGGGAAAAGGGGACACCCCCCCTGCACCCCCCAAAACTCGACAGGATGTGTGACACACCCTACGGCCCCCCCCAAAACTACAGGGGACATGTGACACCCCCCATGGACCCCAAAAGTGCAGGGAAAAGGGGACCCCCCCCATGTACCCCCCCAAAAGTAGAGGGGACACATGACACCCCTCATGGACCCCCAAAAGTGCAGGAATAAGGGGACACCCCCCATGCACCCCCCCAAAACTAGAGGGGACGTGTGACACCCCCCATGGACCCCAAAAGTGCAGGGAAAAGGGGACCCCCCCCATGTACCCCCCCAAAAGTAGAGGGGACACATGACACCCCTCATGGACCCCCAAAAGTGCAGGAATAAGGGGACACCCCCCATGCACCCCCCCAAAACTAGAGGGGACGTGTGACACCCCCCATGGACCCCAAAACTGGTGGGAAAAGGGGACACACCCCCCATGTACCCCACAAAACTCAAGGGGATGTGTGGTGCCCCCCATGGACCCCCAAAAGTGCAGGGAAAAGGGGACACCCCTCTGCACCCCCCCAAAAGTAGAGGGGACATATGACACCCCCCATGGACCCCAAAACTGCTGGGAAAAGGGGACATCCCCCCTGCACCCCCCAAAACTCGAGAGGATGTGTGACACCCCCCATGGACCCCCAAAAGTGAAGGGAAAAGGGGACCCCCCAATGCACCCCCCCAAAAGTAGAGGGGATGTGTGACACACCCTACGGACCCCCCCAAAACTAGTGGGGAAAGTGACACCCCCCATGGACCCCCAAATTGGAGGGAAAAGGGGACATCCCCCCTGCACCCCCCCTAAACTACAGGGGACATGTGACACCCCCCCATGGACCCCCAAAAGTGGAGGGTAAAGGGGACACCCTCCCTGCACCCCCCCAAAACTAGAGGGGATGGACGTGTGACACCCCCATGGACCCCCCTAAAACTCGAAGGGATGTGTGACACCCCCCATGGACCCCCAAAAGTGGTGGGAAAAGGGGATACCCCCCCTGCACCCCCCCAAAACTAAAGGGGACCTGTGATGCCCCCCATGGACCCCCAAAAGTGCAGGGAAAACGGGACACCCCTCCTGCACCCCCCCCAGTGGGAGGGGAAGTGGGAACAACATCCATGAAACCCCCAAAACTCAGGAGAAATGGGAAATCCTCCTGAGCCCCCCAAATTGTGGGGGGAGGGAGAGGTAACCCCCTGCTGAGGCCCCCGAAGTGGGACAATAGCCCCCCCCCCCCGCCCCCGCTACGGGAGGGAGGGGAACGCAAATCCCCCCCAAACTGGGGGGAAAAAATAGGATCCCTCCGAGGGGACATGGGGAACCCCCGATTTTGGGGGTGGGGGAATAGGGAGCCTCACTGGAGCCCCAAAAAGGAGGTGGAATTTGGGTGCCCCCAAACCCCCTCCAGGCCTGGCCAGGGCCCCCCAAAAGCCCCCCACCCCCCCCCCAAGACCCTCCAGTTTGGGTCAGGGGACCCCTGAACCCCCTCAGAACCTCCCTGAGCAGCTCACAGGTAGAACAGGGACCCCCAATCTTCCCCAGGGACCCCCCTCCCCTACAACCATGGAGTATGTTGGGGACCCCTCCCCCACGAAGCCCAAGGTAGAACGGGGACCCCCAAACTTCCCCAGGGACCCCCTACAGCAATGGGGTATGTTGGGGACCCCCACTCCCCCCCACGAAAGCCAAGGTAGAACAGGGACCCCCAAACTTCCCCAGGGACCCCCTCCCCTACAGCCCAGGGGTATGTTTGGGACCCCCAACCCCCCCCCCCCCTCAAAGCCCAAGGTAGAGAGGGGACCCCCAAACTTCCTCAGGGACCCCCTCCCCTACAGCAATGGGGTATGTTGGGGACCCCCACTCCCCCCCACGAAACCCAACGTAGAACAGAGCCCCCCAAACTTCCCCAGGGACCCCACCCCCACCCCCCAATCCCCCCCCCCGAAGCCCAAGGTAGAATGGGGACCCCCAAATTTCCCCAGGGACGCCCTCCCCTACAGCCCAGGGGTATGTTAGGGACCGCCAACCCCACCCCCCCCCATGAAGCCCAAGGTAGAATGGGGACCCCCAAACTTCCCCAGGGACCCCACCTCCACCCCCCAACCCCCCGCAAAACCCAAGGTAGAACAGGGACCCCTAAACTTCCCCAGGGACCCCACCTCCACCCCCCAACCCCCCGCAAAACCCAAGGTAGAACAGGGACCCCTAAACTTCCCCAGGGACCCCACCCCCACCCCCCAACCCCCCCCAAAACCCAAGGTAGAACAGGGACCCCTAAACTTCCCCAGGGACCCCACCTCCACACCCCAACCCCCCCCCAAAACCCAAGGTAGAACAGGGACCCCTAAACTTCCCCAGGGACCCCACCTCCACACCCCAACCCCCCCCCAAAACCCAAGGTAGAACAGGGACCCCCAAACTTCCCCAGGGACCCCACCCCCACCCCCCAACCCCCCCCAAAACCCAAGGTAGAACAGGGACCCCCAAACTTCCCCAGGGACGCCCTCCCCTACAACCCAGGGGTATGTTGGGGACCCCCAATCCCCCTCCATGAAGCCCAAGGTAGAACGGGGACCCCCAACTCCCCCCCCCCCCCCCCCCCGGGAACCCACAGGCAGCCCAGGGGTGTAACAGGGACACCTCCCCCCCCAAACCCCTCCGCTGTGGGGTGCAACGGGGCCGCCATCCCCTGGGGACCCTCCGCTGCACCTGCGCGGTGCGATGGGGACCCCCCGTGCCCCCCTCTGTGCCCCGCTCCCCCCCCCCAACCTGTGGCCAGGCCCTCGGCGGTGGCGAGGTGGAGGACGGTGTCATCGCTGACGGGCCACTCGGGGGGCTCGAGGGCGAGGGCCTCCAGCCCCCCCAGCTCAGCCAGCTCGGCGTGGATTTGGGGGCCCGAGGGGCAGTACTCCCAGCGAGCCCCCCGGTACCCCAGTGCGTCCCCCACCCCGCTCAGCACCATGGCCGCTTCGTAGGCTTCCACCGAGGGCACCCTGCGGGGGGGGGGACACACACACACAGGGTCGGGATGGGGGGGGGGGGGGGGGAGCTTCAGGGGGTCTCCAGCGATGTGGGGGACACACACCGGGGACCCCCGGGGCACTCACGTCTCCTCCATCATGGCGGCAGCTGGGGACGTCCGTCAGGTTTGGGGACGCTGGCCAGGGTCGGGGCTCGGGGCCAGCGCTGGCCGGGGGCCCTTAAAGGGGGGTGAGGGCCTGGGGGGGGGGGGGAGGGGGCAATGGTGGGGGGGGTGGGCTCTGTCCCTGGGAGGGCAGCAGGGAGGGGAAAGGCTCCAGGGCACCCCAAAAAGCACTGGGAGGGGGCTGAGGGGCAGCCAGAGGGACAGGGAGGGGACCCAAAGTGGGGGCTGGGGCGACCCAAAGCGGCGTGGAGGAGCCAAAGGGACCTGGGAGATGGGGGACCCCCCAAAGGGACCTGAGGGGTACCCCGCAAAGGGGCAGGGAGGCACCCAAAAAGGGCCGGGGGTTACCCAAAGGGGACACCCAGAGCGGGGGGAGGGTTTGGGGTACCAAGGGGGGGGGGTTCGAGCGAGCCCCCGGGGCAGGCAGGGACCTGCTGAAAAGGAGCATCTCCACGGGAAAAAGTCTCCCCCGAATATTTTCCCGCCTTTATTTCACTGGGGTCGGGGCAAAACCACAGCCCCGAGCCGTATTTTGGGGCAAGATCCTCCAAAACGGCCATCGCACCCCCCCCGCTCGGGCCCCTGGGGTCAGCTCTGACCCAAAACCCACCGCGTTTTTTAAAAAAAAAAGTAAAATTATGGGGTGGGGGCAGCGAGCGGTGAAAGGATCGTCCTTAAATTTCAGAGCCTTCCTCGTGGGGTTGGGCAGCAAAGCCCCGAGGGCGCCAGTCCCGGGAAAAATGGGGTTTCTTTTGGTTTTTGGCCCAAATTGTGAGGCTGTTTAGGAAAAATCCTGTTGGGGGAGGTGCCAGACAGTGGGAAGTGGAAGCGAAATAGGTGAATAACGAGGGTTAAAGCTCCTCGTCCATGTGGAAAAGTTAAAAAAACCCAGCAACCGGTCTAACAAAAAATGACAATTTTTGAGGGCTTTTTTGCTTCAACCGTGCCGGTTTGGCCTGGGGCGGAGTGAACTCTCCTCCCACTGGCTGGTGCGGGCTGGGCTCGGATTTGGGATGAAAAATGCCGATCCCAGCCTGATGGCTGACCCAGTTCAGGATTTTTTCAGTCGTCCCCGCCCCCCGGTGGGGGGAGGTGGCTGGGAAGGGTGGGTGGTGGCTGGGGCCCAGGTCAGAAGGTGCTGAGCGAGGGGGTTGTGGGTCGCTTCTCTTTTCTGTTTTTTTTTTCCCTTTTTTGTTATGTTCCTTTTCCCTACAGTTCTATTTTAGTTATCAAACCGTTCCTACCTCAAACCCACGAGTTTTACTCATTTTTTTTTGATCCCCCACCCCACTGGCAAGCAGCTCTGTCGCAGGAATCACCTGATTTAGGATTTTAGCTGCGTATGCTTGAGGCTCGTAACCACAGAAACCTCAGCGGGTGGTTCCAGTTTAAAAAAAAACAGAGGAACTGGAAACCTGCCAAGCACTAGGGATACTGCTTGGAAATGCCCTTAGTCTTCCCCTCTGGATTTGAATATCAAGAACTCTAATGAGTGGATATTAGTAGGAGAGACTAATGATTCTTTGGGGAAGATGAGTCTCAAATGCAAGAAATGACCCAATGTAAAAGAAAATCTGCCTTGCCAAAGCTGCTGGGATCCCCCTGTAAAGTCCCAGACCTACGGTGTTTATTAACCAATAACCTGCTGGTGGTTAGAAACAAGGACAGTGGGTTCTTGTCCAATGCGGAGATGGGAGTTTGGAGAATCCAGGGAAGACTCAATGTGAGTTATGCCAGGAAGCTCTAATTGTGTTATACATACATCAGTCATTTCCTTCTGCCTATCGCTTTGCTGTTAATTCTAACATGTTCCGCCTCATACGGATGTTGGTTCCTTATTTTCTATAACCTAATTCCTCGATTCTGACCCTCAAGGTTGACGCGTCCTTGAGGCCTACTATGTTCGTTTAGACAAGCTGCTCGACAGAGTTTTCTTTGTGCAGGCCCTCTCGCATTCCACGCCCGTTTTCAGCGAGCCACGCTCCCACAGCCCAAGACGTCTGCTAGGCAGGGTTGATGACGGTACCCGTTGTGTGTCATCTTTGAGTCGTGACCAAAGCAGGTACGAGCCCAGAGCCTGCGAGCCAAGGACACGTTCCTTGACCAAACACGGTCCCTTCGAGGAGTGGTTGAGACCTCCAACTCACGGACCACCTACCCAAACGATACCCCCCACTCCCAAGGGAACGACGGAAGCCTGCGACAGAGGCCGCGCGCTCATTTGCGCCAGAAGCGAGGAACCGATCACGGAGAGGATGACAATGAATATGCATTGTATAGACTGAATCTGTATGGATTCGATGTATAAATATTTGCGGACGGCAACGTGCAGGCGGACATCTTTGGGAAGGATCCCACGGCCCCGGGGCGCGCCGTTCCTAAAGGACGTCTCTGCTTCTCTGACCGCGCGCGGAGGAGGTTCCCTCACCCCTGCAGCGACGCTGCGCGGGGTCGCTCCTCCCCAGGGGCAGGACCCTCCGCTGGCCCCCGTGAAGCCCCGCTGGCAAACGAAGCCGAAAGCAGCGAAGCCCCCGGAGGTGTCCGTCCCCCCCGTTCTCTGTTCTTGGGGCCCATTGTGCAGCGCCCCCAGCGCCGGAGCTGCAGCCGCCGCCGCCGGCAGCCTCAGGCCAGCGCCACGGCAGCGGGGCCGCTCGGCCGCGCAGCTCCCGCCGCGGAGCCCGGGCTCGGCCCGGCCCGGCCCGGCCCCGCCGCTCGGCCGCCGCCTCCAGCCCCCGCCCGCCGGGCCAGAGGCCCCCCGGGCAGCCGGGGCGGGTCCTGCGCCGCCGCCCCCGCCCCCCCCCCCCCGCCCCCCCCCGCGCTCGCCGGTACCTCGGGGGGGGGGGGTGGGGTGGGGGGGTGCGGCGGCGCAGAGCGGCCGCCGCGGGGCCGCTCCTTCCCGCAGCTCCCGCCGAAGCGGCCGCGCGGCGCCGCCATCGCTTCCGTCGCTCCGGCGAGTTGTTTCCGCGGCGCCGACGTCAGAGCCGCGGGACGGGGCTGCGGCAGCGGAGGGGCGGGGGAGCGGGAGGGGGAGGCGGCGGCGGCAGTTGGTGCCCAGCGCCGCCCCCCCCCCCCCCAACGCCTCCATCACCCTCAGGACCGCCCTCAGCGCCGCCCCCGCCCTCAGCAACCCCCCTCAGCGCCGCCGCCCCCCTCAGCGCCGCCGCCCCCCTCACCGCCACCAGGAGCGGCCCCGCCGCCAGCCGCGGCGCCGCCAGCGCCGCCCCGGGGCAGCCGCCGGCCCAACGGACCCACCGGCCGCCCGGCTGCGGGCAGGACGTTCCCGCGGCCGGTGGGGCAGGGCCCGGCTCCCCGCGTCCCGGGAGGCAGCGGAGCGGGTCCGGCGGCGGTGACGGTAGTGGCGGGGCGGGAAGGAGGAGTGCCGCCCCGCGGAGCGCGGCCGGGCCGGGCCGGGAAGGCGGCGAGGCGAGAGTCGAAGGGAACGGACGGCCGGGAGCGCCGGGACGTGAGCGGCGTCGCCGGGCGCAAAGGCGGAGCCGTCGGGAAAGCGCGGCCGGGCTGAGGGGTAGGGAGCGGCGCTGCCCCGGGACAGCCCGGAGAAGGTGGCCCTTCCCTCCCCTCCTCCTGCGGACAAGGTTTTCGGCAGCTCCAGAAGAACCAGCAGCTCCTTAGCCCGGGTGGCCAGGCCTCCCGTTTCCTTCCGGAGAGGGTCCGCGTTACCCCTCGTCTTCCTTCTGGCGCTGACGGACCTGCAGCAGCTTTTCTTCTTGCCCGCGGGGTCCCTGGCCAGGTGTAATTCCCTCAGGGCCTTGGCTTCCCTGGCCTGACCCCCGGCTGCTCGCACAGTCTCGATGTATTCCTCCCAGACGACCTGTCCTTGCTTCCACCCTCTGCAGACTTGCTTTTTTTCTTTGTCTCGACGCTTTTAAAGATGGAAAGAGTCAGTTCAGGCACCCTGAGCATCATTTTGGAGCCCAAAGTCTCATTCGGAAGCTCCAAAGCCTCATTTCTCCAGCCCAAACCTCATGGATGGTGTCCACAGGCTCATTCTTACTTTCCAAACTCTTAGTTTTGGCTTCCAAAGCCTCATTTCAAGCTGCAAAGCCTCGTTTTGAGGATCCAGGCAGGCATTTGGAGAGTCCAAGCCACATTGTGATAGTCCAAACCCTCAGCTGGAGGGTCCAAAGCCCTGTTTTGGGTATCAAAGCCTTAGTCTGAGGTCTCAAAGGCTTATTTTTAGGGTCCAAAGCTTGGGTTCTAGGGCTCCCAAAGCCTCATTTGTATGCTCCAGACCCTCCTTTTAGGGTACAAACTCCTCTTAGGGCTCAAAGCATTATCAACATGTCCAATGCCTCAATTTCAGCACCCAAAGACCCATTTTTAGGCATGAAAGCCCCATTTGCATGGCCCAAATCCTCATTTTGAGGGCCCAAGCCTGGCTTTTAGCACATGTTGGCTTGATTTAGGACCCACCGTTCCAGTCTGAGGCTCCAAACCCTCAGTGTTGGGCTCCAAAGCCTCATCGACAAGGTCCAAGGTTACACTTTTAAAGGTTCAGGGACTAATTTGAAGGGACCCAAGTGTCATTTGGAAGCCCCAAACTGTCATTCGGAAGCTCCAAGGATTTATTTCCAGAATCCAAAGCTTGCCGGATAGTGAACACAGCCTCATTTTTACTTGCTGAAGTCTTGTTTTTTGCTTCCGAAGCCTCATTTCAGGCTCCAAAGCCTCATTTTGAGGGTCCAAAGGGTCAGTTTTTCTTTGCAAAGTCTCACTTTCAGCATCCAAAGGCTCGTTTTTAGGGTCCGTAGCTCAGATTCTAGGGGTGAAAGCTGGGCTCCAGCTTGAGGCTCTGGCCCCACTGATGGGCTCAGCCATGGCCAATGGCCTCCCCTCCCAGAGCTGCCCCGTGCCCCCTCCAGGGCCAGAGGGTCCTGACCAGGCCCAGGCCGTTGCAGTCATTCCCAATTCAACATGGAGCAGGAGAGCGGCCACAAACCCAACCTTAGCAGCTTCCCCAGCCCGGCTCGGCCCAGGCTCGGCCTCGCTCCTCCCTTCCCGGCTCCTCGGCCCCCTCTGCCCCCCAAGTGGCGCGGGGGGACGCGGAAAGAGGCTGTGGCCTCCCTGATGGGCCTGTGCCAGCACAGAGCTCCCAAAATCCCCAACCTCCCGCACTGGGCGTTTGCACCAAGCACCCCAAAACCTGCACAGAAGAAAACTCCCTGCAAATCACACGTGAAAGGTCAGCGCGTGCTTTAAATGATGGCTTTGGCTTTTCTGCTTGTTCTCTTCTTTCTCCTTGCTGGGCGGTGGTGGACCGTGTGCTTCACACACCGGCTGCGGAGATTGTAGCCCCGCCGTGGGGATCTGCTCCGGACCCTCTGCCTCGGCAGGGTTTGCTCCTGAGAGGCGCTGGGTGCAGGAGCCAACTAGGAGATACAGCACCTGGAGGTCCGTCAAGCTGCACCACTGCTGGGACTGTGGTCACGACTTGGAGAACCACTTCTCTGCGGCCTGGCTGAGTGGTCATGGTCTGTGGTGCCCATGAACCAGCTGAGGAGATCGTAGCCCCACCACAGGGACCTGCTCCGCTCGCTCTGCCTCGGCAGAGTTTGCCCCTGAGAGGCGCTGGATGTGGATGAAAACGGGGAGCAGCAGCTGGAGGTCCCCAGAGCTGCACCATCCCTGGGAGCATGGTCATGAGTTGGAGGCCCAGCTCTCCTCCGCTGCCAGGTTGAGTGGTCATAGTCCGTCGTGTCCACGAACCGGCTGCAGAGATCAATGCCCCGCCACGGGGATCTGCTCCGGACCTTCTGCCTCGGCAGGGTTTGCTCCTGAGAGATGCCGGGTGCAGGAGCCAACTAGGAGATACAGCACCAGGAGATCCCCAGAGCTGTGCCATCCCTGGAAGCGCGGTCATGAGAGTTAGGACCAGATCTCCTCCGCCGCCTGGTTGAGTGGTCGTAGTCCGTCGTGTCCACGAACCAGCTGTGGAGATTGTAGCCCTGCCGCAGGAATCTGCTCTGCTCCCTCTGCCTCCGCAGGGTTTGCTCCCGAATGGCACGGGGTGCAGGAGCCAACTGGGAGATGGAGGTCCCTGGAGGTGCGCCACCACTGGGAGCACGGTCACGAGTTGGAGGACCAGCTCTCCTCCATGCTGCATGGTCAGAGCCCGTGGTGTCCACAAACCAGCTGTGGAGATCAACCCCCTGCTGCAGGGATCTGCTCCGGACCCTCTCCCGGGCCCCGTTCCTCCGGCAGCAGGATGAAGGGCTGAATCTTGGTCCTGCAGAAATCCCCCGCTCGCTGCCAGCCGCCCGCCGACTGAGGAAGGAATGGACGCGTGATGGTGCCGGTGAGGAAGGCCGCCTTGGTTCAGTCTCCAGGTCAGGGCGCCTGGAGAGAAAAAGAGCGATCTCTGGTTAGGGCTGTTCTCGCAGCCTCCTCTGGGCTTCAGTCATTTTCTTGGGGCGGTTTCTATGACAGAGAGAAGACGTAACCAGGACCACAGATGGGAAACGTGACTGGCGTCTTCCCACCAGGTCTCCCCTGCTGGGGCAAGTCCTCATCTTCATACCTCCTATGGCCTCCATTTCATAGGATCGTGGAATCACAGAGTGGTTTAGGCTGGAGGGACCTTGAAGATCGCCTAGTCCAACCCCCTGCCGTGGGCAGGGACACCTCCCACCAGACCAGGTTACTCCCAGCCCCATCCAACCTGGCCTTGAACTTCTTCCCAAGATCTGATCTAATTTACCCTCTTCTGGTTGAAAACCCTTACCCCTTGTCCTATCACTACGCTCCCTGAGGATGAGTCCCTCCCCTTCTCTCCTGCTGGCCCCCTTTACATGCTCTTCTCTGCTTTAGCCAGCTTCAGATCACTGAAACACTCGGGAGGGTTGAGAAGGAAAAGAGCAAAGCCAGGGAAAGGAAAGCTATTCTGAGCACCTTCTAACACTGCTCTTACCTGATGTAGAACAGTGAGTAGGCTTCCTGCTCGAGAACTGTGCTGATGTCAGAAGGATTCACAGCCGTGTCATCCATCTGGTACCACAGTCTGTTGCTGGCCTGTACAAAAAGGCACCGAGATCTGGAGATGAAGTGCACGGTTTCTCCACAAAAACAGGTTCAGAAAGCTGCGGCACCAAGAGGACGCCCCAAACAAATCCAGCCCAACACCTAAGGAGACCTTCTCCTCCAAAACCTTGGCTGCCAGGAATGCTGCAAGGAAAGTTTGTCTTCCCCAGCATACGGTGCTCCCTGGCTGGGGAGGAAGTTGCTCTTTACCTTTATGTAGCAGAAATAGTGCCCTGTGTCACAGCTGCCACCGACATGCACCAGGACAGCATACAAGGAGTAGAGGAGAGGCTCTCCAGCTCCCTTGGATGTGTATGGGTGAAGGTCCAAGTACTCGGGGTACTGCACACCCTACGACGAGAGCAAGAGGGCTCAGAAACCATCCTGAAATAGTGTGTGAAACAGCCTTCCAAGGGCCAGGGGTGCACAAATACACCTCCGGGGCCCGCGCACGCTTGCTTTTCCCCAAAGCAACATGTCATGGTTTGGGTGTCGGGAAACTGCTCTTGGCCAAAGCAGCTCTGTCAGAGCAGAGCACAGGCTGGTCTTCCCACGGGAAGCCGCCTCTCCCCGGGAGGGAACACGAAAACCCCAACGTGACCAGCTTGGGAAAGAACGCGCTGCTTCGGGAAATCTGCTCCGGGAAGAGACGGTCGCGCTCCAGCTGCCTACACACCTTGCAGATCTTCTTGCCGGTGAAAACGTCGTACCTCTTCAGACGCAGCGTGAGGACCTTGAGTGCACGATGGACGTGAGACCCTTGGAGTCGGTGGAAAGCAAGTGGAAAGCAAGCACAGAGCCCGGTGCTGAAATGCAACCCGCTTGCTGACAGAAGGCCAGGCCGCCTTCCCTGTCTCACACACCCCTCCGCTCTTTCAAGGCTACTCGGCACCGTGAGGCCATAGGAAGAGAAGCTGCATCTCACCGTTGTGCATTAAACCCAGGGGAACAGGTCACTTGTGCTCGATGCCGTGCAGCACTTTCCCGCCAGATCTGGTGTTAATAATGGCGTCGGCGATCATCTTACCTGGCACATTTAAAGCAGTTTTGGCCATCCAGGTGCTCCGGTTCCACAAAGCCCTCCAGGGCTGCGGCGACAGACGAGGCTGCCTGGAGGAGTGTGAAAGGAGAGCGCTGAGCTCTGGGAAACATCCTTGCCTGAACTCTCATGAGGAGTTTGTGCCAAAACCCAGCTCGGTGGTGCTGAGGAGAGCCACTGTGAGCCCGCGAGCCGTGCCCAGGAGGAAGCAGAATGAGGGTATTTGGCTGAACAGTCCCTCAATTCCCAGGGATTCCCGGGGCCATCAAGAGCCGCGGCTCTGTGGCACCGCTCAGCTCAGCTCCCGACGGTGTGCGGGGTCATCCGTAATGAAACCAGCACAACCCATCAGCCTGGGCTGGGAGCCAGACGGGTGCGGGGAGAGGGCAAAGGGAAGAAGGACGAGAGTACATGGAGGGTGCAGAGAGGACAACGCGTGCTTGTGCAGCTGAAAGGCAGCGCCTCCAGGGAGAGGGGTGCCATGGCCTCCCCAACAGGACACCGTTTGTTCCACCTCCCACCCGCTACCAAGCTCTCCTGGGTTTGCACTAGACACGTTTAAGCCCACTGTCTGGATTCTGGAAAGCTATGGGAGCTGTGGGACGTCTGGAAGCACAGCTACAGAGCTTCTTACTCTGATATCCGAAGGGACATCCAGGAAGGCCTCATAGGAATCAGAAACGGCTCTGCAGCTCAGGCACGTGACTGGAAGGCAAATCAAAATGCTCAGCGACAGGGGAAGTTGACTGGTTGTGCCAGCTTACGCTCTTCATGCTGACCACGCCAGTCACAGCATCAGTGGTTTACCCCAGGCAGACAGAAGGGCACCGGCAGTCCCAAGGGGAGCAATAGTTGTGGAAAAGTACCTCTGGATCTCAGAGAGCCCCAGAATATTTGATGGATGGTGGTGGTTGATTGAGAAGAGGCATCCAAGCTGGAAAGCAATGGTAAGGCAGAGGGTTAGTTATCTCCTCCGAGAGTTTTGCTTTGTCTGAAAGCCCTGGTCGCAGGGTTTCCTTGACGGGAGTACATCAAGGAGCCCCAAGGGCTCAGGAACATCGGAAAGGTCATCTGCTTGTGCTTACTCGCTGCTTCCGTGCAGACAAGCTGTCTGCCTGGCATTGACAGTGCAGAGGAAGAACTTGTGGGCGTCTCCCTGCTCGTCAGGCTGGAAATGCTCTCGTTTTACTAAGAAAGAAGAAATTAGTTGTTCTCTCCTACAAGAAGGGAAGAAAACCTGTAAAAGCACCAGAAGCGACTTACGATTGAGGACATTGATGACAGCCATAGGACGGATGGCACTGATTGAGCAGCTCAGGACCTTGTTGACGTGCCCTTTCGCTGCCCACATCACGCAGGTGTCTTGCTGGAGACGTGAAGAGGGATGGAGGGAAGGAAGAAGCTCCTCAGGTTAGCAAAAAAGCCGCAGGGATGGGAAATCTAATGGTGATCTTGACATTCTAAGTCTCCGCTCCTCTCTTCCCAAGGTCCCAACAAGCCCGGGAGAAAACTTTCGTCAGAGGGATGCTGAACTGACCAGAGTTTTCTGTGCCATAAGCAAAGACTCACAGGAATAGGGACTGAGAGCCGGGGCTAGAAAGAGGTGCCTTTCTGAAGGTGAACACACCTAGATACGACAAGCGGCTTCTAGGCTTGAGTGTTCTAAGGACACCCACTTGGGGGGCCAACAGAGAAGGGCTGCTTTTCTCCTAAATCAAATTCCAGACTCTGGGAACCCTTGGGGCGTGCCCAACAGATTGACACGGAGATGTTCATGAAAGCACTCACATGACTGGCTGTGCTCCTGAGAGAGCAGGTAGTTGCCCAGAGGCGGGGTGTAGGTCAGGCACTGCAGGACGGAGTTGAGGAAGCATGGGTTGCCCAGGTTGTAGAGTCCTGCTCCAGCGCCCCGTCGTTGCTGCCAGTCCAGGCAAATCTTCTCTGGGGGACAGAGGTTCCTTTGTGGTGGAGCCATCCCTTTGGCAACGACTGCAGGGAAACAGTGTTTGAAAAGAGATGAGACAAGCAAGCACCTCATGCAGAGGGTAACCCTATGGATGTCAGATCTTCCCAGGAGCAATGTCATCTCTCAAAGTCTGGTTCCTAGTGACAGAGGAGTGAAAAAATGTGTTTTCCTGTGTCTAATTGAAAACACGTAAGCCTGGCTGCTATCGGGAAACGCCCCAGAATGCACTCTGGATGGTCAGCACATCGACAGCCAGGGACGGAGCATCAGCCATGTCTGTTGCCTGTGGGGATTCACAAAGGCCAAGGCTGCTGGTGAAGCCTGTACTCACAGGAGTTGTTCCCCATTGCGGCCATCGCTCCTCTCAAGAACAGGGGGGGAAAGCTCGGGATGAGCAAAGGTGACGAGACGTGCTCCAGAAAGAGAAGATCGGCGCCAATCCTGTCACCTGATGGGAAAGAAATAGTTGTAGATCAACAGAATGACTTAGAAAAGCCCCAAAGGTAACCCACAGATCAGCACCCGCCATCAAAAGTGTCGTGGTGGTAGTGGTAACTGCTGCAGAGCTGCAGGCTGGTGGCCCTGCTATCCCTGTCACGGGACTTGAACTGACAGCAGTTCCCAAGGCCCTTTGGAAGACTACACTGCGTGCCACCTTCTCAGAAGAGGACCTGCTGCTGACCTGTCACCAGCGTTAGCAGCAGAGCCCTCTCCTTGTGCGCAGGAGCAACCAGCTTTCGGCCATGACTTTAATGGCTGCCTTTGCCAGGCTCCTTTTCTGTCTCTCTATCCATCGGTGAGGGTGGGTGGGCTCCTTGTCACTCTAGGCTGAGCCCAGCCCCCCACTTGCCTCTCCTAGGCTATGGTAAAGAAATCGGAACTAGCAAGTAGGATCCCTAACCCACAGCCCACCTCTGGCGGGCCTATGCAGGTGCAATAGCTCAGCCCCGAGCTCAGAAGGCAGAGACCAGGCTGTGCTTCTCTCCTGTACCTACCTACCTACAGTCTGTCCCAAAAGTCAAACGATAATTACCTTTGACAGAGGACGGATGTTGCAGACAAGTGGCCAGAAAACGAGAAATGGCCGGAACAAAGTAGCCCCGCCAGCAGCAAAGGAAGGACCGAGCTGCTGCCCCGAAGGCCAGCTCAGCCCGACTGGCTTTCGCTGGGCCGCTTCTCGGGATACCGAGCCCTGGCAAGGGGAGGTCGCAATCATGGGGCGGGTACCGCATCACTGCCCCTTTGGGACACGGGGCCGTGTCACAAGCCGCTGGGCTTCCCCAGGCGCCGCTGGCCAAGGGCTGTTTGTCCGCTGGCAGAGCTCCCACCTCTGCCCTGGGCCGCCCCATCCGGGCAAATGGAAACCTGCCCAGGGCCGTGAGCGCGCCTGTCCCCAGCTTCGGCCGGCACAGGCGGGTTGCTGAGGGTTTCTTTTCCACTCGTCCCAGGTCCGGGGCTGTGTCCGTGAGCCTCGTGTAGCAAAGCCCCTGCTCTCTCACAGCGTCATTTCCAACGCCTTTCGTCCGCCCTCGAGATACAGCCACGGGCTGACGCCAAACAAGCGCTGCCCGAGAAACACCTTCAGCAACTGCCCGGGGTTGAGCTTCGCTGGCTGCCAGGCCCCTGCCCGGCTGCGCTCTCGCCCTCGAGCTCCCAAACTCCTTCGTGGGCAGCTCTTTGCCACCTTCCCATTTCTCCTGCCTCCAGGGTTTGTTAGCTCTCCGTCAGCCACAGCTTGGCCAGATCCCCGCTCACCGTGGCTGGAGGCAGTTTTGTTCCTGCCCGGCCTGGCCTGCGTAGCTTTAGGCTGTCCCCTCTTGGGACATCTGCTCCAACCCCCTGTTCCTGCTCCGCGGGCAGGGAGTCTTGCTCCTGCCCCGACGAGGCAGCTGGTTGCTCTTCCTGCCCCACTTGAACTGGTTGGTTTGGCCCCTGCCCCAAACTGAGGTCATCCAGTTTTCCCAGTGTCCACTCAGGGCAGTTGGTTTTCCTCCTGCTCAGCTCAGGGCAGTTCGTTCTGCCCCTGCTCCACCCAGGGAGGCTTTCTTCTTTTTATCCCCCACTGGGGCATCCTGTTTGGCCACAGCCTTGCTCGGGTGCCTTTTGCTCATCATGTCCCCCTTGGTTCTTCCCCTCCCTTGCTGGGGGGGGCTGCTTTTGCCCCTTCTCCACACAGGCTGCCTGGATTTACTCCAGCCCTGCTCCAGTGGCTCTTTATGCCCCTGCCCAAATCAGGGTGGCTACCTTTGGCTCCTGCCCCACTTGGGGCACTGAGTTTTGTCCCTGCCCTTCTCCCGCCCTGCTCAGAGTGCCATTTTTTGCAAAGTTCCCTCCCTACTGGGCTCATTACGGCCTCGAGAGCTGGCAGCGCCCTGCACCACCGTGGGAAGCAGAGGGTCCTGGCAGCCTCAGTTTTAGTGTCCAAAGCTCAGATTCTAGGGGTCCCAAAGCCTCATTTTTATGCTCCAGACCCTTCTTTTAGGGTACAAACAACTCCCTTAGAGAACAAAGCCTCATTTTCTTTATGTCCAAAGCCTCTTTTTTAGGGTCCAAAAGGTCAGCTTGACTTGCAAAATCTCACTTTCAGGCTCCAGAGCCTCGTTTTTAGGATCCTGCCAGGCATTTTTAGGGCCCAAGCTGCATTGTGAGTCCAAACCCGCATTCGCAGGGTCCAAATCCCTCTTTTAGGGCTCAGAGTCTAAGTTTGAGGTCCAAAAGATGCTTTTTTACGGTCCAAACCCTCCTTTTAGTGTACAAACTTCTCCCTTAGGGCTCAAAGCCTCGTGTTCTTCATGTCCAACACCTCAATTTCAGCACCCAAAGACCCATTTTTAGGCTGGAAAGCCCCATTTGTAGGGCCCACATCCTCCTTTTTAGGCTCCAAGCCTGCCTTTTAGCACCCATAGCCTTTCCCCATCTTCCTTCTCCTCACCCTGAAGCTTTTAATGCCACAGCCCTGCACACAGCAGAGCAGCAGCGTGGTAATCCTTGCTGCACTCCGGAGCTCACCTCAGGAAGAGCCGTGCGAATCTCTCCACACTGACCCCCGTCTCTGCTGGATCGCATCAGTGTTTCGTCACGTGAAACCAGCTGCACCCAGGGCACCTCATCCCGCTGCTTCTCCCGCTTACAAAACAACAGGAGCTGCAAAATGGTGTCAGAATGAACAGTCCCAAGCCGTGGGCATTTTTCGCCGTTATCCAGGTATCAGGTGGCCACCAACCATTCCAATACAGAATGAGGAGGGGCCCAGACACACACACACACAGAGCCCCACAATCAAAATCTGGTTGGGGACATGTGGAGCGACACGCGTGGGACACGGAGGGACGAGGAGAGGACAGAGACACAGAAGTGAGTTTATTGCTTAACTCAGCGAGGGCTCTGCTGGGATGGTCACTGCCCCAGGCACAAGCACCTTGTAAACAGCTGAATTAATTCTGCAGTTCCTTGCTGCAGGCAGCATTCAGGCTTTAGGAGCCTTCATCAGTTGCTTCACATCTTGGTATGGATGACTCAAGGCAGCGGAGCACCTCGCTACAACACACCACTGAATTCCGCCTCAGTCCGGACTACAGCTGACCACAGAACACCCTTTATTGCTGGGTCTCCGTCTGTCTCACCGCTTCAATTACACTGGGAGTTGCATAAAACCTGGATTGTGTTTATGCCTTCCCAGACTTGTCTTCCTCCCCTGATGCTCCTGGTTTCCTAAAATACCTGTCAGCCTAGGAAAGAAATCGTGTGTAAAGACAAAGCTTGATTTGAGGTTATGCTCCATGCCTGGTGTCACTTCAGCTCATGAGTCACGACCTCCTGGACCTGCATATGCAGACAGCGAGGAGACACGGCCAGAAATGAGAGCTTGGCTCTCTGAAACTCCACAGGGCAGAGCTGTGAAAGAGGAAAGAGCAGGTGAGTGCGATGGCTCAATGCTGACCTCTCCGTAATGTACTCGTTCGGTTGAAAAGGTTGGGAAAAATGCCGCTCAGCCCCTGTTTTTCCCCAGTGGGACACGGAAAAAAGAGGGTCCTGATGGGCAGACCGTAACTACGACCTTCTTCAGCGGGGTGTGAAGCAGTTACGCCTGATCCAACAGCAGCGATACCCTCCATCTTCTGCATTTTTCTGTCGGTATTTAGGCACACGTGGACACACGCATATAAAATTTCTCACCAGTTATGTCAAATCTGAACTGGTTTCTGCAGAGTTATTATTATGCTGAAGCTCAGACATACTCTGATGGCTTAGAGGTCTTGCAGTTTCCAAATGGACAAATGGGAAAGAAATCAGCCAACCTGGCCACCCCTCAGAATTGCTGCCCGGATACACACCTGCATAAATCAGCATATTGTACCCAAAGACACTTCAGAGAAGCATTTCCTGATGGCAAGAAAGAAATTACCTTCCCTGATCAAACTATGAAGAATTATTTAGGGATGGGCAAGAAGAAAGAGTCTTTCGTTATGTCATTTTACCTTTAGACTTCGTTTATGTCATTTTATGTTTAGATGTTACAGAATTGTATGTCTATACGGTATGTTTAGTTTTTAAGTCTAGACTTTAGTTCTTACAGTTAGGCTTAATTTTTAGGTTTGGGTTTTAGGTTAGGATTTTACATCGTTTTAGGGTTAGGTTGGATGGGTGGAGCTCGTCGAGGCACAGGCTGCTTTGCCCAAGGCCAAACCCCTGGGGAAATGGAGCCAAGGGAAGAGCAGAGCTCGCCTCTGCTACAAACTGCAACGGGCATGAGAGCCCGAGAGAGCCAGGGCACAAGCAGCGCCTGGGAGGTGCGAGAGCCGCAGGCAAGAACCTGGCCAGAACGGCCCAGAGGAGCCCTGGCAAGGGGCTGTGCTGCAGAGGAAGGCAAAAAAACCCCGGGGACACTTGCTAGCCCACTCGGGGGTAAAAAAGCCTTCCTCCGCCCAGCTGCAGGGCCCGAGAGGCCATTGTCGTGGGGCAGGAGCAGCAGGCAGTGACCCAGCCAAACCGGAGCAGAGGGGCCCTCACAAGTGGTGGTGCTCAGTGCTGCAGAGGAAGGCAAAAAACCCCCGGGGCCCAGTGCCAGTCTGCCCCGGGGGAAAATTCCTTCCTGACCCCAGAGCTGGCGATCTGAGCAGATTACAGACAAAGGACTAGTACTGTGGTTAGGAAAGGAAGGGAAGGAAGGAGGTTCTGGGCTCACCGCTTTGCCACAAACTTCCTGCATGATCCTGGTTGAGTCACTTAATTTTGGCAGAAGGCGGGATGGTAGGGCTCTGGCAGACCTCCAGAGGTCCAAATTGCCAGTGAAGGTGGGATGTATGGGGCTGGCAGAGAGTGAAACACCCGTGACTTGACTAAGCCTTTGATTGGCTACTCCCTGAGCACGACCTGCCGCCTCCTCCTCCTCCTCCTCCCACAGGCTGGAAGAAAAATCGGGATCAAAGTTAAGCCCGGGAAAGGAGGGAGGGGTGGGGGAAAGGTGTTTTAAGATTTGGGTTTATTTCTCATTACTCCCCTCTGAGTTAATTGGCAATAAGTTACATTTTTCCTTTAATCGAGTCTGTTTCGCCCGTGACGGTACATGCTGAGTGATCTCCCTGTCCTGATCTCAACCCCACAAGCCTGTTGTTCGTTTTTTGTTTTGTTTTGTTTTTTTTTTTTCTCCTCTCTCCTGTCCAGTTAAGGAGGGGGAGTGATAGAGCGGCTTTGGTGGGCACCTGGCATTTTGGCCAGGGTCAACCCACCACAACCTTCATGTGCTCTGAAAAGAAACCTGGAGGTCTGCTGGGTTACAGCAAGTTGGAAGCACTGCGATTCTTAGTTTATCCTATGCTGATGCAGGTAGATGGGTACTGAAACGGGAATGAAGTCTTGGAATTCTGCAATCGCTGAATTCTGCAATTTCCTAAATACCGCAAAAGCGGAGCCACGGTCGTTTTTTGCTTGTCCGCAGAGGTGGCTACAAAATCTGGACTTCTTGCCTGAGGGCATGCGTGATTTTGAGGGAGGAGAAGAGGAAGACTGACTTGAGTCGGAGTCGGCTCTGTGTGAGTAAGGAATAATCTCCATTTTGCTGTCTTCCCTACCTTGCACCTACTCCCTGTGTGACTGAGCAAGTGCCATCCTGACTTAATTTCAAAGCCTTTCTCCACTTTGGTTATTGTTCTGCAGCCTTAAAGGATGGCGCATGTTCTGCCTTCTTGGGGGGTGGGGTAAAATTACGACGATGCAGTTGAGCTGGTGCTCTGCTGCCCCTGGAGCAGAAGACTGTGATTCTCGGAGTGCGAATTTTCAGCCAGACACAGGTCTGTTCCCGTGTTAGGGCTTGTGTCTCTTCTAGGGACGCATCTTCCTGCGCCAGGAAGGCTCTGCTTTAGGCAGTTCCTTACTTCAGTCCCAACAGCAGCAAAGCTCTCTACCTTCCGGATTGCTCAGCTCCGAAATCACTTTCAGCAACACAAATCAGAAAGGCTGCAAGTGGAAACAGAGTTTTGTCTTTAGATTGTATTTCATTTCATTTTGTATTTATTTTTGTGAATCTGTTGCCGAGCCGATGCCCCCGCGCGCTGACACAACGCCCGTGTGTCGCCAGGAGCAGGCTGATGCGTTCTTCAGTTCAGCTGGAAAAAACATCCCTTGCAGCCTGGCGAGGGGCGGTCACAGCGGTCCAGAAAGGAGCAGCGGGGGGTTATGTCATTCACGTTTGGGTTATGTTTAGAGTTTAGGTTTGGATTTTAACTTCCTATTTCAGGGTGAGCTTTCTGGTTCATGTTCTAGCCCATGTTGAGGGTCCAGGTTTGCATCTGAGCTGCCTGTTCCAGGGTGAGCTTTTTGGTTCGGGTTTTTAGCTCAGGTTTAGAGTTTGGGTTTGCACCCGAGCTGCCTGTTTCAGGGTGAGATTTTTGGTTCGGCTTTTAGTTTCAAATTTAGAGTTTGGGTTTGCATCAGACCTGCCTGTTTCAGGTGACGTGAGGAAAACGCACTCCCCAATCTGTGAGACTGTAAAGCAGGTATGTGTATTCAGCGCTGGGCAGCACGGAGGGTAGCCCCACCAAAGTCGTGCGCGCCCCAACGCGGCAACTTGTCTCTGATTTATACGGTCAGATGCTACATATACCCAAGGTTTCCTAATACGCCTATACGTATGCATAACCTGTCCCACTTCGTATTAAAATTAGCTTCAAACGGTCATTTCCATAAACTCCTCCTAACTGCGCTTGCGCAGTGCCTCCTTGTGGTGGTGGGGGGGTCGTGGAGATGAAGGCTGATGGCTCCTTTTCGCCACACCTAGTAACTCCTTGTTCTTGCACAGACTGAGTTGCTCCTTGGCTCTTGCTCAAACCATAGCGTTGGTTTTAGTCGGTTCTTGAGGCATCCTCCAGGCTCTTATCAGGAACTGCCCTTGTGTGGAGCCATAAATCTTCGTGCTTCTGTGAGTTTATCAGGAATTGTCTTTTGTAAGGGGCCACAACATTCCTTGCTTCAACTAGTTTGTACAATAGTCAGCAAAATACTAAGCAGTGTCCATTAGCTTGGTTCTTTGGGTTACACAGCAATCTAGATCATCATTAAGCAATAATATTTTCACCAAGATTTCCTTAACCCCTTCCCTCACAGGGGGAGTTTTTTGGTTTGGGTTTTAGCTTCAAGTTTAGAGTTTGGGTTTGCATCTGAGCTGCCTGTTTCAGGGTGAGCTTTTTGGTTTGGACTTTAGCTCACCTTTAGACTTGGGGTTTGCATCTGACCTGCCTGTTTCAGGGTGAGCTTTTTGGTTCAGCTTTTAGCTCAGAAGAAGCAAACAGGTTTGGGTTCAGCCTGGTGCTGAGTGAGCTGAGTGCACCGCAGCTGGCAGGGTGGCAGTAGGCCTGTGTCCCTGGATTGGAGGCTGAAAATTCCCAGCTTCCTTAACCTCAACTGTGATTAGGGCTCCTTGAGAAGCCTCAGGTCAACTGTGAGGAAGGGAACTGGATTTCTTACCCCTGATCAAATTCACATTCAGCCATTCCTGCCCTTGCCCAGATTATTTGAGATGCTCTTTTTTTCCATACATGCCTCATCTGCTGTGGGAGTTGAGATCAGCTTGAGCACTTGGAGCTTCAAGGCGTCTTCAGGTGTCTGAGTCAAACTGCAGGAGGTTAAAATCAGGCCTCTGGAGTTTGTCCCATCTGTGTTCACTTCCTGGAGTCTTGGGTAGAGGCTGTTGCCCCTGAGCTGGGAACAGTGAACAGCTTGTGATGGACCGCCTGAAGTTCCCCAGTTCCCAGCTGGTTTTATCAAGGTGAATCATCCCCAACAGGGACAGGATCCCTCTGCTGTTGTGTGTGGAATCACAGAGTGCAGCGAGAGCTCTCAGCTGCATCCAGACAGGAGAGCTGATAAGCAAGACCTGTGTTTGCAGGTCAGGTTTTTAGCTGATGGCACACAGTAGCTGTTGGGTTTAATAGTCACATTTAGACCCCATCCAGGGAGTTCTGCAAAGCCTGGAAACCAAAGGATGCTATTTCAAACTTTTGTGAAAGCTTGTTTCAATAGTGCAAGGCACGCAGCAGCTTCCGTTACTGACATGGATTGAAATACCTAAATATACTATAAGGGCATTAAAGGATCATTAATCATAGAGTTAACACCAGTCTGAATGTCGATGCGTTTGTGCTTTTCCACGTGCAGAGCAAACGCATCCCCTGGTGCTCAAGTTCTTCCTAGCTGATGCAGAACTCCCAGGAATGAACCATTTCCCAGCCAAGAGTGTCCTGGATATTTCTGTGATGGCATGTGTTTTCTCTCACTGTGATTTCCTTCCACCAGGCGTATGCCTGGGGCCTGAGGGACAAATATTGGTGCAATAAATGTCCTTTGAAATGCCGGGCGGACCTCCCCAGTTTCAGTTTTAAGAAAACCCAACAAACCAAATCCTAGGCATTTCTGTTTGCTTTTGCATTTATTAACTGCAGTGCATCAGTGTTCCTTAAAACTGTAGCCATTTTCCAAATGCTGCGGATCTTCTACAGTTTCAGGCTTCTAAATCATCTGTATGTTGTTCTGTCATGTATCTGGGTGCCCTGGATAACTTTGGGGTCTCATTTTCACGGACTGCAGCTGTATGCCAAATCCCTTCTTGTTTCTGGGTATGTTAAAGAAATCCATGAGCTTGTTGCCCCTTTGCAGCTACTGCAAACACTTATTTCCTTTGTACTGTCCTTGTTTTTCTCTGCTGGCTGGATCACAGGAAAGCAAAAGAGACATGGCAAGAAGGTGCTTCAGCTTCCCCTAGATCTTTTTCTGTGGTTGTAGGACTGCTTAAAGGTGCAGTACCCAGCTACGGATGACTCTGCTGATTGATGTTCTGTGAAGAAAGGAGCAGCTGAAAGAGCTCCCTTTGTCCCGGCGCTCCTGTTTCACAGCCAGGTGAATGGAGCCGGAATAAAATTCCCAAGGCTGACATCGGTGCTGTGTTCCTTTACCGCAGGAGAAGGGACGTCCCTGGGGCAGCACCATTTAATCGCAGTGAGGACAGGCCCTCCGGCTCACCGCTGTGCCCGGTGCCTGAGGGCAGCTACAGAGGGACGGGACAGGACTGATTTTGTGGCAGTTCTATTGTGGGAAAAGTAGAGAAACTTCCTTTTATTGTTTTTCCTCTAGGATAGTTCATTTGCCTTTTTAGGCCTGGAAATTTTCCTCTGCGTTTAAGAGGATAAGAGCAAAGTCCCTTTGGCCACCGTCTCTTTAAATGCCAGTAGTGCAGAGCTGTTCTTGTCATGGCAGACGGTTTTATGGAAGACTCCTAGATCTATTTCTATTATTATTGCTGTATATTTGAGACATATTCTGCAAGTTTAGGTGCAAACAGTTCAAAATGTTGTCTTGCGTTTCTAAAGAACGTCTTGCAGAAGCAGAAGGAACTCATCTGTCCAGCTTCTCAGCATGTGAGACCTTGGTTCTGAATGAACTGCCCTGGATAATGCTCGCCCCATGTTTTGCAAAATTCTGTTCTAATTCTTTGGCCTGAGGTCTGTCATGAAGACTTGCTGATCTGGAATTTGGAGACTGCTGAAAGACAGAGCTGAGGTGGCTCCTGTCTGCCCAGTTATGCTTTTTCTTCATAGTAAATTTGTGCACGCAGCTTACATGTCTGTGTAGAAAATGAGATTCTAAATGTTCCTGTTTGTCCAAGGAATAAGCTGATGGATCTACTTTTTTTTTTTTTTTTTTTTTCATCTGGTTACCATTTTTATCTAGAACAGAGCGAAAATCTGGACTAGGTTTGTTTTAAGGAAGCTGTACTTTAGGGAGCAGTGAGCACTGCAGGGATGCGTTTTATGTCAGAATCCTTTGAAATAATACAGCTGGCCCAAATTCACTCTTTAAAATAGCCAGTAAAGCTGGTGTCGATGTATGGGGAAGCAAAATGTGCTTTTGCTGAGGTAGTTCCTACTAACCAGGTCAGCCCCTGCAGTCAGCTGTCAAGGCAAGATCACGTTGATGTTGGAGTAGCTGTGGCTGCATCAGGGTTTTTTTTGTAGGTATAGAAAAATCATCTCTAACCCTCTGCCAGGGAAGAAACTGGCACCAGAGACCAGACCTTAAAAAACGGGCTCTCTCTGAGCAGTTCTGGGTAAGAAAGAAACAGGTGGAGTCTCGTGTTTCTGTTCTCTCTAGGTGACGTATCTGATAGCGACCAACGGGACACGGGAGCTGCAGAACCCCGAGCAACTGTCCACTGAGTTTTGGGCCTTTTGGAGCTGCTGCCTGCAGGTGGATGTGGGCAGGCGAGGGTCTGCCCGGGACCTTCTGCCGGTAAAACGCGAAGCGGCTGCAGGTGAAAGAGCTGCGCTGTGTCATGGTTTTGTCATCAGTTGAACTTGAAGGCATCAGGTGGAGCCCCCTCGTACAGCCTGGTCTGTACTTGCAGGCCGGTAACGGGCTTTGGTACCGAATGGAAGAGGCCTCAACAGCCCTTCCTGACACCAAACCGGTGCTCAGTCAAGGCGCTTACGTACTGTTTTGTATCAGGTGATAACAACTACCGGTTGCTGGACAGGGCGGGACCTGCACCTCTAAGCACACTGACGTATCTGGTGCTCACGTGGAAGGGGACAGCAGAAGTGACCCTGGACTGCTCTTCCGGACCCGCCTGGGTATAGCCCGTGGGCATCTGGAGAACCAGCGTGCCTGTGAGGTCAGACACAGCGCATTTGGCTCCCGAGGAAAGGCACAAAAGATTTCAGCCACGTGTTTCAGCCATTAACTTTGAAGTGCACTGCAGTTAGACAGATCGCTGTCCTCAGAGGCTCACCATCCACTCCAGCCTTTCAGGCTCTTTCACCAGTGGGTTCCTGAAGCCACATTTGAGAAGACAGGCCTTGTTTTCCTTCATTTCTTAACCCAGAAAGCAAACAGGGTATATAACTCTCCCTCTCATCTCAGAGAAAGGTGTTTTGAAATATATTCATGCAAGAGTTCTAGACTAGAGGCACGACAGGTGAGGTACTAGAGACACGACCCCTCCCAAAACAGGTCCATCCACCCTTCTCCGCTTCGGCTTCTTCCTCGCGCACGGAGAACGAGGAAACGCGAGAGTGTGCAGACTCGGTAACTCAATGGCACCGGGTGTACGCTGGGGGGGGCCTGGTGGGGCGTGGGGCCTGGCAGGTCTCTGAGGTGACAGAGCCCTGCCCTGCTGTGCTGTGCCACGCCAGCTGTGGGCAACACTCCGGCAACAGCGGCGGCAGCAGAAGCAGCCGGTAGCAGCATGGTGCGAGCGTGTGGGGCCCGGGTCCTTCCTCCTCCTCCTCCTCCTCCTGGTGGTCCTGCAGGCTGCTCCAAGACGAGCACAGGCAGCAGGTAGGCAGGCAGAGGGCCAGCACCCAGCCCCGAGGAGTGCGGTGTGGCATCCAGTGCGCCTCAGTGGGGCGGCGGCGGGGCCAAGGCTAAGGCTGGGTCTGGGAGAGCAGCTGGGCCGGGCCGGGCAAGCCAGGCAGGCACCGCGGTGCGGGCAGAGGGGTCAGACACCCTGCGGGGAGCTGTAGAGGGGCTGTGGCTGCTTTGGGGGCATTTTCTGGTGGGAGCGGCCGTGCAGGGTAAGAAATGCAGCACTAAGTCCCTGTGGGGACACTCGGCCCCGTGCCACACTGCCTGGATTTCAAGAATTTGCAACATGCTAATGGAATAATCATACCGTGTAACTTTCCATGTCTGTGTGCCCGAGATGAACATAGAATATAATTTGGAGGTGTGAAAGGCTGCTTCCCCAACTACCATGCAGCGAGCTAGAAAGCTGTGTGACCTGACAGCGTGGTGGAGGTGATTCTCTTTCCCTTCCCAGGGGGGCTTTTCAGCCTTGCAAGTGTATTCCATGGCCTGAGGAGGATCGTTAAGAGGATCAGCGTTGGGGACCCATTTCCTCGGTAATCTGCAGGGCACCTGAAAAAATGACTCATCCAATAGTGCTTTAACCTTCTTGGCCCTAACCTGTAACTGCGGGGTGCCAAATGTTCGCTTTTGCAATACATAGTTACAATTTGTGAAGAGAGGGATTCCTTTTCCCCCGTTGCTTCAACCTCAAATTGAACGTACACTCCCTTTGAAAATGCAGTTCCTCCAATCTCCATTTTTGGTGTTTAAATTTGTGTGTTTCCTTTCCGATCCTAAGAAAGAGCGAATCCCACTTGCAGGTTGGTGGGGTTTATTTATGGGTTTTGTGTGTGTGTATGTTTGGGGTTTTTTGTTTGGTTGGCTTTTTGTTTGGGTGGTTGTTGTTGTTGTCTTTTACTGTCTCTGTCTTACCTAGAGCAGTTTGCCTGTCTTCAGCATTCCATGCAGCCCTGTAAGATGCAGGGGGTTTGTTTGTTTTCTTTCCTCTAGCAAACCATGTGGCTTCCACGGTACCAAAGAAAACCAAATTGGACTGGCTTGAGTTTGTTCTTGGTGAGAACCCCTTTAGTAAACTCCAATGATCAACTTCTCTTTATGGTATGAATCCAACCTTCTTACATGATTTTTGTCTGTCCCACCTTATCTTGCAAGCAGGAATCATCAGGATTCAAATATTTCATTGGTCAAAAGGTGGGGGAGGGTGGGGCGAAGTTACGGCGTTAATCCCACTCAATCTGCATATTGCAGTCACTAGAGGTCAGCCTTGTACTTCACTGGATAAAGTAGTAACTGCGAGCTAGTAATTCGAGCTGAAGAAGCAGAAATAGTTGCTAAATGAAAACAAACATTTTTGATGCTTTTTTTTTAAATAAAGCAAATAGAAACATTACCGTTTTCATTTTACTTAAAGATGCTTCATTGTGGATTTCATTGTTGCTGTGTTTTCTGAGTTGCTTCGCTGCGCTGAAATTTGCTTGCTCTCGTTTATTTGAAATGACATTGACAGGATTGGTGGGCAAGCTTGATTCCCTTCCATCTCCCACTTTGTAGGCACATTGCCTCATAGAAACGGTGTCTTTGCATATGTTCTGTGCTCAAAGTCTACTGAGGCCACTGTATTTCCCATTCAGTGAACTAACGAAAGAATATTGAGATAGAAATGAGTTACCTGATATTTGAGGCCAAAATCACCATTATTGCACTACATCTCTGTCATTCTTTTCCCAGTGTGAGCATTTTGCACTGGTGTGAAGAGTTGACATGCACCAACAGAGGTATGACACTGGAAATACCTTACAATTAATGGCTTTAGTCATTTTCTTTTAAATGACATTGAGATTAATGAAAAGCAACCCTCTCTCAATCTTAGAATTTCATGCCTACTTACTTGTCTTGGCTGTGCTTTCCCTTTTAAATCCCCCAAATGCAGGGATGTTAATGAAATACAGTAACGGAATTGATTTGCTCAACATTGTCTTGTGGATCATAACCATAACTGTTTTATTGCTTGTTATCTCAGATTTCAAAACCAGCGAGAGAACATCTGGGATGTACCTACATTGTAGTAAAAGGCTCATTTAGTAGTGGTGTTAGCAGTTTGATTAGTTGATTAATTGATTAGTTCCCTTTTTGCTCTGCTTTGTGGTTCCTGGGCTGCTCAGCTCTTGCTTTTCTGATGGTCGTGTTCACTCGCCTTGCTCTGACTGCCCTCTCTCTAGCCACAAGAAGCTGGCTGTACACTTCTCTCCTTATTGAAGACTTTGCTTTAATGTTTTGCTTAATTTCTTTTTCTGGTTTTGTGAATATTTGAGGAGTGATGAAACTTGGGTGAATCAGGGCTGAAAATAAAAGAAGAGTTTCTTTTCTTACCCATTTAATGCACTATTAAGAAATGATGCTCAGGGAAACAAGCAATATCACTACATTCAGGTGTTCTGGTATCATCAGATGATTAACTTGCATTTGCACTAAACATTTCATGCTCTAGGCTAACATTTTTTCCGTGCAAAATGTGTAGGACTATGGATTATGCTGATGATCTACAGCTGCTTGCGATGGAGGCCTTTTTGAGAACGCTTGGAGAATTAAAGAGAACTGGCTAAGTGGAATTAAAAATGGCCTTATTCTGGTGGACAGTTATCTGTTTATAGTGCCCAGAAGCTTTTCATTGAACAGTGATATATTGTGTACGTGGTACTAAATAAATATCAGGTACTGCAGGAAGATTACAGAGCTATTTTAGGCAGGGTAAGACATTAAAATGAACAGATTTGGAATTTGATGTACACACCTTCAGGACCTGTCTTGCCAAGCTTCAGGTGTGTGCACACAGGCATCTTCCTGCTCTCAGTAAGTTCATTGCCACTGTGCAGGTCCTTGTTTCATGGTTCCTGTGTTCCCACACGGGTAACCGGGAGCTCTTGCTGTTCTCTCTCAGCAGTTGTTGCGTAGCAGCAGCGGTACGTACAGCAATGCTGTGGCGCTGCTGTGCCCACTCGACAGGCAAGCATGTGCACTGCCAACCACCTCTTTCCTCTGCAGAACAGTTCCTCGCTTCTGGGAGCCGATCCCATACACGGGCTTGGAAGAGCTTGGCAAGGCAAAGAGGCTGGTCCCCAGTAGTTCAGAGTGGTCTGAAAGGGCCCAGGAGCACACCTAAGGGAGGAGATAACCGCTGTTTTTTCGACTATCTTTTCACAGCCATGTTTGCAAACTTGTGCAAGCTGTGTAAACATCCAAGTGAAAGCAACTTCTGCTCGTATGGATACTGTTAGGAAACATTATGCCTTATGCCAAGCTTTGTCGTAATGAGAAATTCAGTTGCGTGACTTTATTTGAGGGCATAAGCTGAATTAACCTAGGAAAGTCAGGTTTTTCCTTTTGAAATGCGTTATCAGTTGGATATCACCAGATCAGCCCTTTCAGCGCTCACCCTGTTCCACCCAAAGGGAAAGCTCCAATTTGGAGGCTGGTTACTGTTTTGTGTAGCTTTGTGTAACAGATACTCTTTAAGCTGTGAGGTCCTTAGGCAAGGGGTTATGTTGCTCAAGTGTTTGGAATACTTTGGTATCGTTGTCTTGGTTTGAAAGACAGGTGTCTGCGGAGGAAGGCAGGAGCCTCCCTTGCAATGGAAAATGCAACCCCCTTCCCTCCAAATTATTATAATTTTGAAATTAACGGGCCTTCAGGCAAAGATATGGGGAATAGGAATAACAGTTCTTTACATATATATATATATATATATATATATATATATATATATATAACACAAGGCAGGGAAAAAACCACAACCCACTGGTTTACACTGACAGAGTCAGGAATACAACCTGACCCCCTGTTAGGGTGGCAGTAGCAGTCCGATAAGATGCTGGCTGCAGTCCTCCTGAAGTGATGGATGTAGTTCTGTGGAAGCAGCAATCAGGTAAAAGGGTCTGGTCTTCCTCCGAAGGTCCAGTGGTAGGTAGGTAGCTCTTGTCCTCTGGAACTCCAGTGGGGGGGAAAAACTCCTCTGGAATCCAGTGGAAGAAGGCTGCTAGGGTGTTCGAGATCTCAGTTTTTATTTAGCATGGACTGCTTGGCTCCTTCCCCCCCCGGGGCGGAGCATCTCACAATGGGATGGGGAGTCGTGAGGCAGTTCCTTGATGGGCCATTAACAGGAGATAGCCCAGGAGCGAGTTACCGATGGGTCAGGCGATAAGGCATTGTTGTGCCCATGAACAGGAGATAGTCCAGAGGGGGGAGGCAGGGAGCACCGCCCCACCTGGTCTCAACAGCTCCTGAAGATGGTAATAGAATACTTTTTTGGGCACATTTTACACTGTAACCTAGGACACCTCCCAAAAGGGAAAAGGAGAGAGAACAAGGGAGTGAGACTTTATGATTTGGAAAAGAAAACTGAAACAGCTTTAATGAGACAATAACAATAAAAGAAAAGATAATAATAAGAATAAGGAAATAATGAAATATATAAAATATGTACAAGTATGTACAAAACCACTATCGAACCCAACTCCCCCGACCCTGATGAAGATACGTCACCACCGGCTCTGCAGGGCTGGCACTGGGGCAGTCCCAGGCTGAACTCGGCAACAGACAGGGACGGGATGCAGGAGCTGGACTCAGGCATTGGATTCAGGGATGCATGGGTCGGGGTCGACGACAGAAGAACACACAGAGTCCTCCTCAGATGTCGGCCATCGAAGTAGAGAGATTGACCCTCGTGATCTCTCAGCTTTATACTGAATATGACGTCTATGGGATGGAATACTCTGTTGGTCAGGTTTGGGTCACCTGTCCGGTTCGCTCCTCCCTGTAGGTGCGACCCTTTTCACTCCCGGCACCCCAACACGCAGTACAAGATTTAGCAGTGACCTTGGTCGCTGTAAGGACAAGTATAAGCAAGGGCCTCTCTGCATCCCATTCCTTG
Organism: Leptosomus discolor; assembly: GCF_034619465.1. Lineage (NCBI taxonomy): Eukaryota > Metazoa > Chordata > Aves > Leptosomiformes > Leptosomidae > Leptosomus > Leptosomus discolor. Next base: position 4,780,507 of record NW_028237857.1, on the reverse strand, counting down.
CTATGAACTATAAACATCAGGGGTTACCACTGCTGGGAGCAGTCACTGTGTGGAAAAACATGCTGCTGTTTCAGAAAGTGCCATTAGTTAGAGGAGACTTAACTGAAAAGTTAAAGCACTAAAACAGAATTAATTCAGGTTTAGCCCAAACCAGGACAATCTGAAATACTCTGTGTCCTCTTTGCCTCAGTTGCCACCAGCAAGTTCTCCTAGGCCTTTGAGCTTTGAGGCAGGACTCTGGAGGAGAGCAGCCAGCGGTGGATGGGGATTAAGCCAGGGGTTACTTGAGCAAACTACACTCTTCTCAGGCCATGGGACTGGAGGGGCTCCATCCAAGGGTGCTGAAAGAGTGTTTTTTTTCCAGGAGGCAACGGTTCATTATAATTCCACTAGCAAAGGCACTCAGACTCTGTGAGCTATCTATTAAAACGCTATTTATTACCGCTAAAACTATAAAGAGAGAATCATGCAGATAATCTAAGGTCCCTTTAATAGTGGCAACCCCAGGAGGTGTAGCATTGGGCAGGCCTTTGACCTCAATGCAGCCAAGCATGCAGACCCCATCTATGGAAGAGTCTCCAGTTTTGGTCACTCAAGCTAGAACAGGATTTTCTGACAAGGAAACAAAATCCAGAGCTTCCAAACCCCCCTGCTTTCTAACGCTCCTCACTGAGGTGGGAGGACAGCTAGGGCCGGGTGAGGGTTCCGAGATGAACGCTCAGTAACAACAGGGTGTCATGAAGCAGGCATTCTTTGTTGCAGCACTGGGCAGCACTGGGGATCTCTCCGCCACGAATGTTCCACCGGAGCGGTCTCACAAAGCAGCTTAAGGGCAGTTTAACTCGTGCCTATTCATTACATCTCTCAGAACTAATTATAATAATCAGGACTTTCCTGGAACTCATTACTGTATGCTAATTATTTTGGAACATACACAGTTAAATTATGGTAGCATCTCTTCTCCCTCTGGTGGTCGTCCATAGTCTTCCTCACGTTGTCCTTCCTTTAACGCCAATCAGCACACATGCTCAGTTGTCCTTTGAATGTATTTTTGTGTCTCTTGGTCTCATGCTTTACTTGGGTGTTTGTCCAAGTTCCTGTTATTTACATATGTCTGTATATCTATATCTTCCAGACACCAAAGGCCACACGAACTGTTCTTCCCTGACACAAACACATGATCAAGTTCCCTATATCTTAACTGGTAAAAATATTCTTCTCTCACAATGTACACTACAGACAGAGGGTGTAAGATCAAACAGTCCTCAAAGACTAAGCTCCATAGCTGAAAACAACCAGGCTTAACACCAATGTGGTGTGGCAGTGTGTGAAGCCAGGTTCAGGTCAGCAATAGGACCCCTCCCAGCTCCATGGAGGATGGGTGAGGAGACAACGAAGCGCTGGAGCTGTAAGGACCTTGTGTCCTCCAGTGGGTCTCATTGGAAGAGACAGAAGCCAGAGCTGAGAGAGAAAGGGTCTCAGTTCTGTTGGGATGTCAAAGCCCCAAAAGGCCCATGGCCATCCCCACCACAGCTACACTGTCCCATGCCCGTGCCCGTTACCTTGCTTCCAACACCAAGCTGTGGTTTGCTGAGCATTCGCCAATGCCTGTGAACTCCCCACAACGCATCCCATTTCTCCCAACACCTTGCTAATGCCCATTTTCACCCAAGATTTCCAGTTCCCAGACAGGTGTGACTTCTCTATTTCACATCCTTCTCCTTCTGCTGCCTGGAAATACAAACACAACCTATTTCACTTCAGCTTGACACCCCCGATATTTTAGGTCTTCTTCCTTCCTTTAATGCACTCTGTGCTACACCTACACTCATCTCTCCTGCACTCCCCTGTGTCCAACAAACACAGAGGTGGGATCTGAGTGGACACACTCTAGGGCACAGCCATAGTTGCCCTGCTCACCCACTGGCCATTTTTGAAAGCTGCATTGAACATCTGGGTGCTGCCAGTAAGAAGGGAGTTCTTTCCACCTCTGTGACCTCTCCAAGATGATGGAGAGTGGTCTCACGGTGACACCAGCCTGCTCTCTCAGCTCCCTTGGGTGTCGCACCTCCTGTCCCATAGACTGGGAAAAGGTTGTGTTTGCTCGAGTGACCTCTGACTTCATCTCCATTTGCCACTGGTTCTTCTTCTCCCTGGTCCTGCCTCGAGTCACAGAGGCCTGTGAGACCTTGCTGGGGAAGGCTGAGGCAAAGAGGACGGAGAATCTCAGCTCAAGCTGCACCTGCTCTCCCATTCAGCAGTGGCCACACATTGTCTCTTCCTTCTTGAATTGTCCCTGACATTTACAGGAGTAAACAGGCACCGTGGGGCCCTCGAATTGCCTTTTGAGCTCAGAGTGACTTCCAGTCTGGGCTGTCGCTGTGCCTGGAGGATGGTGTCCTGGAACAGCAGTTGTGCTGAGGTCTGCCACCGTGCCTCGGCCGTTTCATCCCCCAGGGCCACAGCTCCTTCTCCAACAAGAAGAGGTCCGGCTTGTCCTGTCTGTGCCCTGGCTGAGAGTATTGCTGCACGTTTGGGCTGAAACGACACATCTGGGGAACCGGGCAGGCTCACCCTTGCTATAAGGAAATCTTGTTTGCAAGACCCCGTGTTTGCTTCAGGGCAGAGACAAGGCACAGACAAAAATCAGCTGGATGTCTGCCTTGGCCTATGACTGCCAACAGAGGCCGAAATGCCTCTGTTCACTGAATTGAAGACGTCCCCCTGCTGGGAGAAATTAGAGCCTTGCCTGTCACCTTCTGGGTGTGCTGCCTAATGACAGGGAAAGGAAAGGTGATTCTCCTGCCCAGCTCTTTTCCCAATAGCAGAAGTACCACTCCCAGGATGAGAGAGAGAACCTCAGTGCTGACTTCAGCCTGTTTTACAGTAGATTGCCCTGGAGCCCCAGGGACACCTGGAGGGAGCCCAGAGGGGGCAGAGAAAGGGCTGCCTTGGGCTGCTCCCCTGCTGCTGAGCTGTGCTCCTGGGATGGAGGGTGCTGCTGGCAGGCAGGCAGCACTGCAGAGAGACAGCTCTGCCCAGGAGAAGGGCTGGGGGTGCTGCCTGCAGGCAGCGACGGGAGAGGAGCCAGGCAGAGAGAGGTTAAAGGCAGCATGGGGTGGGAGGATGCTGAAAACTCACTCGAGGATAAATCTTTGCAGCCTTTGACCCAGTAAGTCTCTGGCTGCAGGGCATTGAATCTGCAGTTGCTGGAGGAATCTTCAAAAGCTGGCACAACCTATAGCCTATGGGATCTGTAAGTACAACTCTCCCATTTTCTCCAGTGTAGAGCAAGACATCTTGCAAGAGCAGGCCCTCCCTGCTGCCCCGTCAGAGGGACAGGGCACAACGTGTCTCTCTGGGTGCGCTGTAATGCAGCGAGGCTTCCTGGAACAGTGTCCTAACGCTGGCATAGCCCACGTATGACCTGTGAGGAAGGGTCTCAAGGATCCTTCAGGGCTGAGAAGGATGTGCTCCAGAGCAGGGCACCCCTACCGCATCACCAAAGGGACAGGACATGATGGCTCCTTGTCCCGGGCATGGCTTCAGGGGTACATAGCAGGGTGTGCAGCCAGGAGTGCCCAGAGCTCTTCCCCCAAGCAGGGTCCCTGTGTTGCAGTGGGCTGTGTGCTGGGGCAGGGACTCTGCTGCCTGCCATGGTCAGCACTCAGCCCGCCTGGGGACTTCCCCATGGCACTGTGGGGAGAAGCTGTGGATGGAAGGAGTGACCCTTGCAGGGCATGGCAGGGTTCTTCTGCCATCGGGAGGGTGCTGCGTGGGTCAGGTCTGGTCCCAGCTCCAGATCACCCCCGGCAAATTTGCAGCGTGTCCATTTGCAGACAAGCGTTGAGGAAGCATTTACCTGAAAGCCAAGGAGTCTGTGCTTTCAGTGTTCTCCTCATGGTTGACTGGGTGGACAGGAGGAGATGGGAATTTCTTTCTCCCTTGTGGAGAAGACATGGAGAGCCCAGATCTCGTTGGCATGTGTCTGCGTTACTCCTTAGCCCTTGCCCGCACAGATATCCTGCCGGGCAGTGTCCTGCTGCAGAAGCTGCCTGCAAGTCAGAGCTGAGCACACAGCAGGGTGCTCTGAGCACTGAAAGGGAGGACACCTGAGGACAAAGAAACAGCCCCGGCAGGGATAGCTCTAGGCAGCAGAGACATGGGCAAGGAGGGAGAGGGAGCTGCTGCTTGAAAGGTCCTGGGAGGGGGGATTCCAGTAACTCCCTGCCATCCCCTGCAGTGCAGGTGCCTTCCTGGAGCAACTCCCTGATCTCTTCTGCTACACAGTACAGCCCCCCACCCCTTAATATCATAGGGAAATGGCCCTGCGTTGTCCTCCCAGCAGCCCAACCACCAAAGAGGAGAAATGCTCGAGTGTCTATGTCTCCCCATCCTGACTCTCCTGGCAGGAGAACTTTGGCATGTTCTCCTCTTGCCTCAGTTGCCCTTCTTCTTCCCCTTTTTCTCTCTATGGTGAGGGGGTGAGGATTCACATGCAGCTCAGACACTGATGCTGCATGTCCTCTCCTGCAGGCGTATCCATGAAGGAAAAGCACCTAAATCCCCTAATATCTGGGGCTCTGGGGACAACAGCATGTGGGGCTGGGAGTAAGCCGACCCTGCTTCAGGATGTCCCACCTGTAGGACTTTTCACTGTTTCCCTGGAGGATCCTGCTGGGATGCAGGCTGACCTCCACAAGGGCAGAGCTCTCCCATGGCATCTCTGTGTTTTCCAGGAGCCCCTTGGAGAAGACGTGCCAGTGCCAAGGCCATGAGAATCCTGCTGGAGGTCTGCGTGTGGGCAGCTGCAATGAGCCCTGTGTGTCCCTGGCTGGGAGAGCAGAGCTGAGACCCTCCTCAGGTACGAGGAGACTGGGGGAGGGGGTGGGAGAGGTGCATTTGTCAATCTGACTCCTCTGCTGTCAGCAGTGTCCAGTTTCTTCTCGGGGGAATGTCTGGGCGTGATCATCCTCCAACCAAAGAGATGCCAGCACAGGGCAGCTGAGAGCAGCAGTGATGGACAGACCGGCTGTCCCCACCCTGCGCTAAGGGGCAGTCCCTTTGTCTCTTAGGACCCACAAGGTTTCACTTGGAGTGCAGCAGAAATGCTGGGGATCTCTGCCTTCAAAACTCTCCTCAGCTGCGGTGGGCAAACTGGAATAGAACAAAGAAACAAAAAGCCGCTCCGCTCTACTCTGTAGGCAGGCGAATTGGGAGTGACAATGCTGAAAAGCTCGTTCGTGCCACGAGTGGATTTAGTCTGAGATCACTCCCTGTTCCTATTTCCCTATTGCTGTAGGGCAGGACTGGATCCTGCAGAGCTCACGGCTCCCTCTGTGGAGCTCACAGCTCCCTGATAGACCTTCAGCCAGCACCAGTCAGAGTGTCCAAAAAGGACATGCCCAATGTCTTCCTGAAAGGGAAGAGGCAGTTTGGTGGGTCTCTAAGAGCACCTGAACAGGTATTTTTGAGTCTGCCTGACTTCTCACTGTCTTCTCTTCCACAGAGACTTCTCCATGCCCAGGGGAAGAAAATGTGCAACAGCAGCTCCATCACAGAGTTCCTCCTCATGGCATTTGCAGACACACGGGAGCTGCAGCTCTTGACCTTCGGGCTCTTCCTGGGCATCTACCTGGCTGCCCTCCTGGGCAACGGACTCATCATCACCGCCGTAGCCTGCGACCACCGCCTGCACAGCCCCATGTACTTCTTCCTCCTTAACCTCTCTGTTCTTGATCTGGGCTCCCTCTCCACCACTCTCCCCAAAGCCATGGCCAATTCCCTTTGGAATACCAGGGCCATCTCCTACGCAGGATGTGCTGCTCAGGTGTTTCTGTTTGCCTTCCTGATCACAGCAGAATATTGTCTTCTCATCATCATGGCCTACGACCGCTACGTTGCCATCTGCAAACCCCTGCACTACGGGACCCTCCTGGGCAGCAGAGCTTGTGTCCACATGGCAGCAGCTGCCTGGGGCAGTGGGTTTCTCACTGCTCTGCTGCACACGGCCAATACATTTTCACTGCCCCTCTGCCAGGACAGTGGCCTTGACCAGTTCTTCTGTGAAGTTCCCCAGATCCTCAAGCTCTCCTGCTCACACTCCTACCTCAGGGAGGCTGGGCTTCTTGCGATTAGTTCCTGTTTAGTCTTTAGTTGTTTTATTTTCATTCTTTTCTCCTACGTGCAGATCTTCAGGGCCATGCTGAGGATCCCCTCGGAGCAGGGACGCCACAAAGCCTTTTCCACCTGCCTCCCTCACCTGGCCGTAGTCTCCCTGTTTGTCAGCACTGCCATGTTTGCCTACCTGAAGCCCCCCTCCATCTCCTCCCCATCCCTGAACCTGGTGACAGCAGTTCTGTACTCGGTGGTGCCTCCTGCAGCGAACCCCCTCATCTACAGTGTGAAGAACCAGGAGCTCAAGGATGCAGTGTGCAAGCTGATGACTGGCTGGTATTCAGAAGCAAGAAACTGCCCATCTTCTTTTGCATAGCAGTTCCCATGTAACTCAGCACGGGCCCAGCCTGTCATCTGTACTTTTTGCTGGTTTTGACGGTGTTTTACTTGCCATTCCCTTTCTAATTCACTGTCTGAATTTCTTTCCAGCTGAGTGGCTGTGTAAACTCGGAGCTCTGCTCTCTGTGTGCTTAAATAAAATAAAGGGCCCTACAGAGACTTTTAATATTTTTCTGATCTCCTTCCTCCAAGACTGTTTGAGCTGCACAGATAATTCCTCTGTGCAGAGGTGGAGGGGAAGAGAGTTCCCACATAACAGCACTGCTACAGAGCTCTTGGTCTCCCAGAACTCTTCTCTTTCCGCTTCCACACTCTCCCTCTGAGTCCTCGTGTGCAGTAGGGCCCGATCACTCTGGCAGCTTGGTCATTGTCCTGCTGCATAGTAGTCCTGTGACCGCAGGCAGGGACAGGCAACAGGCATCTCTGCAATACAGCTGCCCTCTGTAAGAGCGGTTCCATCATGAAAGGGGATCTCCTCAGGGCAGGTCTTCCTCCGAAGTTGCTCTCAAGAACGTGCCCAAGAAAGCGTCCCACAGATGAAAACACCAGTGAAGAGCTAAAGAGTGTGAGTGTGCAGGGTGGGGGCAAACAGCAGTGTCCTCACACAGCCAGGCCTCCTGGGAGAGACCTGAAAGACCAGCAGAGCAGGGTCTGGTCTGTGCCTGTGCTCACTGGACACCCTGGGGAAGCTGCCTGTGCTGGTTTTGGCTGGGACAGAGTTAATTGTCCTCATCGTAGCTGGTAGGGGGCTGTGGTTTTGATTTGTGCTGAAAAAAGTGTTGATGACCCAGGGATGTTTTAGTTATTGCCGAAGAGTGCTTGCACCGAGTCAAGATGTTTTCTGCTCCTCAGCCCACCCTACCAGCGGGTGCACAAGGAGTTGGGAGGGGACGCAGCCGGGACAGCTGACCCCAGCTGACCAAAGGGATATTCTATACTGTGTGATGTCATGCTCAGCAATAAAAAGCTGGGGGAAGAGGAAGGAAGGGGGACCTTTTGGATTGATGGCATTTGTCTTCCCACGTGTTAGGTGTGATGGAGCCCTGATTTCCTGGGGATGGCTGAGCACCTGCCTGCTGATGGGAAGTAGGGCCTGAATTCCTCCTTTTGCATGGGCAGCTTTTGATTTACCTCTTAAACCATCTTTATCTTGACCCACGAGTTTTCTTACTTTTGCCCTTCCGATTCTCTCCCACATGCCTCTGCGGTGGGGGGCAGCAAGTGAGTGAGCGGCTGTGTGGTGCTTAGCTGTTGGCCTGAGTTAAACCACAACACCAGGGCGACCATCATGGACTAGTGCCTCACAACCACCATTTCCAGCACTGCCTCTCACCATAGCTTGAGGGGGTCCTTCGTCCCTCCATGAAGGGACACTGAACGACCAGGTCAGACGTCCGTGTTCACATTGTACAGGTGAGATGTAAGAATGCACATCGTGCCCATGAGATGAGATGAAACTGAATGAGCACAAATGCCATCACCTGTTCCTGGGGGTGTCATGAAGGCCAGTGGGACAGATAGGGTCTCAAAGTCACTTCACGTTGACAGCAACGTCCCGTGGGAAACCACTGGAATGCAGCACTGGGATGGACTTCCTTGAACCAATGCCCCTGCGTCCATTTCTCTTGCTGTGGGGCATCTCATACGAGCGCAGAGCAACGTGACACACGCAGGGCTGAGGTGCCTGCCAGCCTCTGGGAGAGGGAAGAGGAGGCCAGAGAGGCACTACAACTCCTGCCCTGCACTGCCTGTGTGTGCAAGGACTCGTGTCTCTGAGCAGCCCTGTGGGTAAGATCAGTGCACGAGGCCGACTCAGATGTGGAGACCTGGCAGAGCCCTGACATTTCTCTGTGTGACTCCAGGAACAAGCCCTGCTGGCCCAGTGTGATTCATCTCAGCTGCCTCAGACAGGCTCATTGCAAGGGTTCCTGTTTGCTGTGTCACCCTTGCCTGTGGTTCTGGACTGTTCCCTCAAAAGTGCCAGAGCAATCAGAGAGGTTCTGGGGTCCACAGAGAGGAGCCATCAAATCCATCTTCAGGAAAGGCAGGAATGAGATTTGGGAGAATTACAGGCTGGTGAGCCTACATCCATCCCTGGGAAGGTGATGGGACATGTCCTGCAGCCATTTCCAGGTAGTTGAAGGACAAGAAAGGGACTGCTGAACCAAAATGCTAAGGGTAACAAAGGGCATGTTGTGTACCTGGAGTTTTACAAGGCCTTTGACACGGTCTCCTGTGGTGTCCTTATAGCCAGATTGGTGCTCTCCGGGCTGAAAAGCGGACGTTGTTGTGGGTGGGATGTTGCCTGGATTATCAATGCCAAATGTCGTGTGGTATAAAGTCCTCCGTGGAGCGAGTTACTAGCGGCATCCCTCAAAGACCAGTACTTGCAACAACACGCTTGAACATCTTTACGATTGCCCTGCATGATGGGACAGAGCACACTTTCAGCACCTTTGGGGGTGATGTAAAGCTGGGCAGAGGCCTTGAGCAACCTCATCTAGTTCACCCTGCCTGGAGCAGGACAGTCAGACACGATGTTGTTCAGGGCTCTCTTCCAACCTCAGTTAGTCTGTGATTCCATGAATCATTCCCTCAGAGAGGTTTTTGAAGACAGAATAAGTAGAGGAAGAAGAAGAAAAGAAAAAAATGTCGGAAGAGGAGCTGTATAATATGTCAACATAAATGCATCAGTTCCTGTGAAGAATGTCACCCCACTGAAATTGTTAGCAGGAATTATATTTTGTACATTCTACAAAACAGGCATACTTTTATCTGGTCAGGTCCTGGCCATAAGGAGGGTGATGGATGGGTCTGGTATTATGAAGTCAGTTGGCTACAGGAAGTATGAGAGAGAATACGGCAAGACAGCGAAGATTTACCTCCCTGAAGTTCAAAGCAGGGTGAGAGGTGAGAGGGATCTGAATGGTCAAAGAGTAAGAGAAGGAGAAGCCCTGGAGAACAGTGGAAAGTGCATATGTCCAGAGAGGCTTCTGAAGAGATGACTGCAGACATGGTGAGTTTAACCAGGGCAGGCAGAAACAGGTGGAAGGTTGGGGAGATTAAACAGACAGCGTGACAGGCAAAGTGTGGGCGAGGTACGCACAGGGTAAGGTCAGTATTTCAGAGAGCATTTTCTCTCTAATTTGGAGAGATACGGATTCAATGGGTGGACTTTTCAGTGGATAAGGAAGTGGCTGGATGGACGCATCCAGAGGGCAGTGGTCAACGGCTCGATGTCCAGATGGAAAACGGTGACAAATGGTGCTCCTCAGCGGTCCGTCCTGGGACCAGTGTTGTTTAATATCTTCATCAATGATATTGACAGCGGCATTGAGTGCACCCTCAGCAAGTTCATTGATGACACCAAGCTGGGTGGTGCAGTCGATATGCCAGAGGGACGGCAGGCCATCCAGAGGGACCTGGACAGGCTGGAGAGGTGGGCCCAGGTGAACCTCAGGAGGTTCAACAAGGCCAAGGGCAGGGTCCTGCACGTGGGCTGGGGCAACTGCTGGTATCAACACAGGCTGGGAGAAGACAGGCTAGAGAGCAGCCCTGTGGAACAGGACTTGGGGGTGCTGGTGGATGAGAAGCTGGACATGAGCCACCAGTGAGCAACTGCAGCCCAGAAGGCCAATCGCATCCTGGGCTGCACCAAAAGAAGTGCGGGCAGCAGATTGAGAGAGGGGATTCTGCCCCTCTGCTCTGCCCTGGTGAGACCTCACCTGGAGTGCTGCATCCAGCTCAGGAGCCCCCAACACAAGAGGGACGTGGGCGTGTCAGAGAAGGGGGCTGGAGCACTTCTCCTATGAAGACAGGCTGAGAGAGTAGGGGTTGTTCAGCCTGGAGAAGAGAAGGCTCCGGGAGGACCTTATACCTGCAAGGGGCCTATAAGAAGGCAGGGGAAGAACAATTCACAAGGGTTTGTAGCAATAGGACAAGGGGTAATGGTTTTGAGCTACAAAAGGGTAGATTTAGGTTGAACATTAGGAAAAATTTCTTTAATATGAGGGTGGTGGATCACTGTAATGATCAGGGTGCCCAGAGAGGTGGTGAAACCTAATCCCTGGAGCCATTCAAGGTCAGGCTTGATGGGGCTCTGAGGAACATGACCTAGTTAGAGATATCCCTGCTTATTGTAGGGGGGTTGGGCCAGGTGGCCTTTAGAGGCCCCTTCCAACCCAATATATTCTATGATTCTTTGAGGTGGAGGCTCAGGGCACTACAGGAGCAGCGTGCACCTGTTTGAAGGGTGGTTTCAGAGATGATGGAACTTTTCTTGGTAGAGGGAACAGAAGGAAAGCTCCACAAAGTGCAGCTTGGAAGGATCAGACTGGAGGGGAGAACAAAAGAAATGCCACTCCAAGGGTAGCCTTGTGGTGCAAGAGGTCACCCAGAGGGAATCTGGATCAGCCCATGGCTTTGTGTTTCAAGGAATGGCTGGTGAGAGTGGAGAGACACGAGCAAAGGTGTAGAAATGGTGGGGTTAGAGCTGGGTGGGAAAGCAAGCAGGGTGTAAAGAGCCTGAAGGGAAAGAGGTGCAGGCTTGGGTCAGGGTAGGACAGCCTGCAGGAGAGATGGCCAAGGGCTGTAGCAAGGCTGAAAGGTCCAAGAGGCCTGAGGTCTTGGTCCTCTTGGCTGGAGCAGTTGCCTCTGCCAGTGAGGCTGGTGAGATGGAACTTGGAGGGTGTCAGGATGTGCCTTCGCAGGGCCTGAGGGTCAGGGCTTGGCCTTTCTGCTTCCGAAAGCAAAGCAAAGGGTTTTCTCAGCACTACAGCCACCTGCTCAGGGCCTTGGCCTGCCTGCAAGCATGGCCTCCAGTGATCTGCTCTAACGAGGCCCTGGGGAGGCTTTGTCAGTAAGGACCCTCAGGGGGGCCAGTCAGGGCTTCAAGGGACTTCTGGGCTTTGCTTCTGACTTTGACTTCTGGAGAGGTCTCTTCAGACTTCTCTCAGTACCTGGGGATCATGTAATGAGCCCCAAATGCCCTAACGAGCTGCTGATCTTTCTGTAACTTTCTTCACTACAGCTGATTGGAGCTGTTTCATAGTGTAGTGAAGGAGGAAGGTTTCAAAGTGCATCAATAATTTTATTTTTTATTTTAAGAGTTACACCTTCTGCCTTTTCTTTCAGAGAAGGGGTTAGAGCAGCATTCTCCAAGTGTGAATGATCCAGATGGTCTCCTCAGGCGGTCTAGACTGGTCAGAAAAGCAGTTTTTTGAGGTCTGACACTGTATGGACAACCTTGCTCCTCACCTCCCCAACCCCACCATTTTCCTCATTGTCCCCTGGAACATGCATCACATTTTGTGACATCAGCCTTCTCCCTTGCAGTCTGCAGCTGGATGTTACAGCTCCATTGCATCACCTCCTGCCTGCACTCCTGAGAGACCTGGCTGCACACGGGCACAGAAGAACTTTCCTGATGTGCAAACAGAGAACAGTGAGGCATGATAAAGTTTCATGAACAATAAAACACACTCTGCAAGCACATGCTCTGTCCAAGCTATCTCTAATGAGCTTGAACTTCTTACAAGTGATAATCTGATGAGAAATATTTGAGGCAGGTAGATACAAAATGAGATCTATAAACACAATGAAAGTGTTGCCTAAATAGACAATTAGACTGTTGAAAGACGTGTAAGATTTTACTCCCTGAAGCTGAAACAGCAACATAGGTGAGAGGCACCTGAATGAACAAAGATTAAGGGAGGAGGAAGCTGGAGAATAATGGCAAGGGCCTTTACCTGGCCAGTCTGCATCTGAAAAGGTGACTTCAGAAACGGTCATTGGATCCTGGGCAGGTGCAAATATCTGAAAGATTAAAGAAAGTAAATACACCGTTGAACAGGCAGAATAGTGGTGAAGTTACAGGGGTAGATGGATATTTCTTTGGAATAGCCCTTTGGCAAGGTCATGGGATTGGCAGAGGCCTCTTGTGAAAAAGGACAAGCCAGTGTTGCAGCCATCTTTGAAAGGGGCCAGAAGTGCAACCCAGGGAAGCCCAGACTGTACAAGCTCACGTTGGGGAGGAGTGTGACATCCCTGAGAGTCCTCTTGGGTGACAGTTCACTAACAGAGAGTAGCTGTCAACAAGGACTCTCCAAGGGTCACTCGTGCCTCACCATCCTGATAGCCTGCAGTTCTGCATGAGGAGATAAAAAGTGGCTGCCATTTGCCTCAGCTTCAGCCAAACTCTTGGCGTGGTCTCCCTCAACATTCTTCTCCCCAAGTCAGGCCATTCCAGTCGGGATGCGCAGAGAAACAGACGGGTAAAACACTGGTTGGATGATGAGGCTGAGAGCAGTGATGAAGGGGTCAGACCCTGCTTGGAGGCCAGGGGGACACACTGGGGCATGGTGGGGCAGCACAGAGGACTCTGCTGTGCCCTGGGCAGCTGAACACCTGTGCCCATGACCCAGAGGAGGCCACTCTCACCGCATCTGTCAATGGCACTAAATTGTAGAGACCGATCTTGTGCCCTAGGGATGCCATTGAGGGCCAACCTGAAGGCGGGAGGACTGTCCTGTCAGGACATTCATGAGCCACAAGAAGGACAAAGGGCAGATCCTGCACCTGGGACAGACCAACACCCTGCAGCTGCAGGGCCTGAGAGCTGCCTGGCTGGGGAGGAGCTCTGCAGAAAAGGCCCTGGTGGTGCTGGGGGACACAAGGCAAAGCACGATCCCACCGTGCAGCCTGGTGGCAAAGGCAGCCAGCAGTGTCCTGGAGTGTAGAAAGATGAGCTTTGCCAAAAGGGTGAGGGAAGTGATTGTCTCCCCATGCTCATCCCTTGTTAGAGCATCAGGACAGTGCTGTGTTAATGATTGGGCCTCCACTGTGGAAGGGCAGGAGAGAGTGAGCAGTTGGGTAGCTGCTGGGCTATTGGCCAGAGCCAGCCCAGCACAGCAGGGAAGAAGTTGTGTATAACTGGGAGTGAGTTGAGTGGAGAGTCATGGAGATGCTGAACGGCTGGATCACTTGCCTGGGAGGAGAAAGTGAGGGAAAGGGCCTTGTTCCAGCTGCAGAAGGGAAGGCCTTGGGAACCTCAGAGTGACCTGCCAGTCCCTGTGGGGAGGGTTTCAGGAAGATAAAACCACTCTTGTAACTGTGGTGCTTGACAGGAGAACCATAGGCAATAGTCAGGGTTTGAACTAAGGACGTACTTGGCCAGAGATAAGGAACTGAGATATCCCCAGATCATGGGATGCTGGAGGCTGTAAACAGAATATTGACAAACCCTCTGACTTGCGTCTCCCAACTTACTTGCTAAAAGAGAGGGAGGTAGAGGCATCTCAGAGCCTTCAGGATCCTGGGGAAGATTTAAGGCCTCCAAGAAAGGAGCTGAATATAATAGTTTTTCTCCCCCCTTTCAGTCGTTGACACCCAGAAACTTCACCTGCTTTTCCCCCATCTCCTTCTAAAACCTGACCAAGTGATGGGGAGAAAGGAAGCAGAAAGGCCCTAGGACTTGAAGGGCCATGGTGTCATTTCACAATCCAAGCCACAAAGAGTCAAGGTGGGAAGTGAGTCTGCAAGTCTGAATCAACGAAGTCCATGGACAGGCAAGGCTGTGTCCATGGTCTGTGTCTGGAGACCAGTACACCTACAGCATAGAGGAAGGTGGGGCTGAAACTCAGGCCTGGTTTCAACGGCCTCCTGGGCTGATGGAGAGAGGTGTGGGTGGAGGCCCCAGGGGAGGCTGGTCAGGGACAGGAAGGTCTGTGGATGCTCTCAGGGCCCTGCCCCTGCCCCATGGGATCCAACCTGCCAGTGCCCTCAACAGCCCAGGTTCTCATTCCCTGATACACAGGGTCTGTGCTCTGCTACTCTCCTTCCCCACATCCCTCCAGATCTGGGAGACCACCATTTCCAGTCACTCCAAGCAAGGCTGGCACTGGTCTTCCCATCCGTGACCAGCTCTTCCTCTTTTGGGAGTACCAGGTCCAGGCCAGCATCAGACTGAGTGGCCCATCTGGCATCAGGAACATCTCCACAAGCCCCCTGACTCTTTGCGCCCTTGAGAACTGGTCCCGTGAATACCAAGGAGGTGGAGTCCCCCATTAAGTCACGTTCTGTGATCCACAGACTTCCTCAGGTCATTTGTATGAGACTTTCTCCATTCCTCACCCTGACGGCATGACCTGTAACTCTCTCCTGGGTCTGTCTGGGATGGAGTTAATTTTCTTCACAGTCGCCCTTACGGCGCTGTGCTTTGGCTCTGTTACTGACACAGCGCTGACAACACACCGGTGTTCTGGCTACTGCTGAGCAGTCCCGGCAGAGCATGAAGCTTTCTTGTTCTCACCCTCTTCCCCCACAGTAAGTGGGCTGGGGGTAGCCAAGAAGCTGGGACAGCTGACCCAAAATGACCAGAGGGATATTGCATACCATAGGTTGTCGCGCTCTTCAGTAACTCTCAGGGCAAGGAGGAAGAAAAGAGGACATTTGTGGTCATGGTGTTTGTCTCCCCATGGCACTGATCTATGTGATGAAGCCCTGCGCTCCTGGAAATGGCTAGACCCCTGCCTGCCCGTGGGAAGTAGGGAATGAATTCTTTATTTTGCTTTGCTTGCACACACAGCTTTTGCTTCACATCTTGAGCTGTCTTTGTCTTGATCCAGGAGTTTTACTGATTTGTCACTTCTGATTCTCTCCCCCATCCCGCTGGGGGTGTAAGGGGGAGTGAACAATTGATTCTGGGTGTTTAGCTGTTGGCCAGGCTCAAACCATAAAAAAATTCCAACGACCGTGACCTCCTTTCTGGGCTCTCCTTTGACCCACAGACAGATCTCACCTACACTCTTGCCTGTCCAACAGCAGAGCTCAGATATCTGAGCTGTCCTGACATCGAACAGGAGAACGCCTGCTCCTTATCTTCTCTGTCAGTCTCTCCTAAAGACCGTGCATCTCCACCCACCACCAAAGCCATGGGAGCTGTCCTTCCCCACCTCAGTGCTTCTTCCACTCCTGTCACAGCTCTGCGGTGGCACATGGGGCTCCTGCTCTCTCTGCCCCAGGCTGTGGGGCCCTTTTGGGCTGCGGCACCTCAGACGTGGCACCAGGGCCAAGGGCGGGCTTGTCACCTGGAAACGTGGTGGCAAGAGATGGGACGCCGTGTGTGGAAAGGCTTTGCTTGCCAGCAGAGGCACGCTGGAGGGGATGGCAGGTGGCAACGTGCTGATGGCTGAGGTTCTCACCACGAGAGCAAGAGCTGCAGTGCCCGAGGGCAGAGAGCAAGAGGCCTGGGCTGTGCAGCCCTGGCAGGAGAGGGGTTGGCTGTGCCAGGGCACTCTGCAGCAGGGTGGGGCCTGTGCCAGAGGTGAAGCCCATCTCCAAGAAGGACCATGATGCTGCTGGAATGTCCCTGGGGGAGGACAGCCTGTGATCCAGCCACACAGTGGACATCCTGCTGGGGCCAACCGGCTAGAGAGCAGCTCTGCAGAGAAGGACCTTGGGGTCCAAAAGGACAAGCAGCTCAGCCTGAGCCAGCAGGGCACCCTCGTGGCAAAGGCCAACAGCTCCTGGGCTGCATTAGGAAAAGCGTTGATGACAGGCGGAGGGAGGTGACCCTTCGCCTCGACTCAGCACTGGTGAGGACACACCTGGAGTGCTGTGTCCAGTGCTGGGCTGCCCAGGGCAGGGAAGCTGTTGACCTACTAAAGCACGTCCAGCAAAGGGCCACAGAGCTGGAAGGGACTGGAGCAGCTTTTGTAGGTGTTAAGGCTGAGAGATGTGGGACTGTTCAGTTTGGAGAAGGAAGCTTGGAAGGATTTTATTAATGTGTAGGAATACCTGCTGGGAGGGCATGAAGTCCAGGGAGCCAAACTTTTCTCAGGAGTTCCCAGTGATAAGACAGGGGGTGATGGACACAGATAGATACACATGAAATTACATCTAAAGCCAAGAAATACTTCTTGAGTGTGAGGGTGGTCAACCAGTTGAACAGAGTGCCTAGTGAGGTGATGGAGTCTCCATCCACCCACCTAGGCCATGGTCCTGAGCAACCTGCTCCAGCTGAGCCTGCCTCAGCTGGGGGTTGGACTAAAGGATTTCCAAACGTCCCTTCAAACCACAACGTTCCTTTGAGAACAAATGAGAAAATTAAGATGGAAAGAACTGAACAAGAAATAGCCTTGAGCACAAATACAGTGGGATCCCATGGAGAAGACTCACACTGGAAGCAGGGAGAAGTGTGAGGAAGGAGGAGTGGAAGAGATGAACTGTTGTGTACTGACTGACACAAAGCTGTGGGACTTGGTGTGTAATGAGTGTCAGTAGGAAACTGGATCCCTTTTTTATTAATAATGAGAGGGGATTTGGGTATCACTGAGCCCCGGAAGAGGACAGAGTTTACCATGCAGCAAAGGTCCCTGTTCAGAGCTGGGGTGTAGGGCCAGAGGTGGAAACGGCTGGTGTGTGGGCCTGATGTGGGACAACTCTCCTGGGGCAGCTTCCCTGAAGTGTCCAGCGACCAAGGCAGAGACTGGGCCCCTCTCTTCTGCACCGTTGCTGCCTGCTTCCTTCAGCACAATGGCTGGCTCTGCCCTGGGAGCACCCTCTGGCTGCCCCCACCCTACGCACATACCACTTAGCTCTACACTGACATTTTCCTCTCCTGGGCTCTTTCCAGCCCACCTCAGCCCCTCCCCAGCTCTCCCCACCTCTCCTGAGCTTTTCCCTGCCCTGCCCAGCACATCAACCCAGTCTGGGCTGGCCCCATAAAATTGTCCACCTCAGGGTGCTGCAGAGCTCTGGGCACTCCCCCCACAGCTCCAGCCCCTCTGAAGTGCACAAAAGATTCTAGGGGACAGACAGGGTGGTTGAGGGTCCCCCTCAGCTCTAGGTCCGGGGTGAGCCATGGCATGAGGAGATGGAGGCCAGCATCTCCCTGTGTCTGCTGCTCTTGTCTCCAACAGATCCTTATAGCCCACTGCCAGCAGCCCCTCTAGGCCAGCCCCTCTCCACAGCGCAAGAATCCAAGCCCGTACCCTCCTCCCCTGAGCCCATGGAGAACCCAAGCACAGCAGCACGGCCTCATGGGGTGTATTTCTTCAGCCTGTTCCTAATTGCAACTTTAGAAGAAGACCTCCAACCTCCAGACAGGAGCACTGAGGAAATGCCCTTTTATTACAGAGATACAGCACAGCAGACCAACTGTATCATCATGCTAGACACACGTCCAAAGGCCTCTGGGTCAGCCAGGCTGGGTTCCTGCCTTTGGAGAAGTGGAGCGGCTTCAGACATTCCTGAGCAAAGAGAGTTCTTCTGGGTGAAATGCCCAAAGCACAGGAGGTTCCTGAGATAATGGGAAATCATTTGTGAAGAGCCATGGGCAGCTCATTGCTGCTGACAGACAAGTGGTTGAACATGTTTCTTCAGGGCATTCTTGATCTCCTGGTTCCTCATGCTGTAGATGAGGGGGTTCACTGCTGGAGGCACCACTGAGTACAGAAATGAAACCACAACATCCAGGGATGGGGAGGAGATAGAAGGAGGCTTCATGTAGGCAAATGCATCAGTGCTGATGAACAGGGAGACCACGGCCAGGTGAGGGAGGCAGGTGGAAAAGGCTTTGTGGCGTCCCTGCTCCGAGGGGATCCTCAGCACGGCCCTGAAGATCTGCACGTAGGACACCACAATGAACACAAAACACCCAAATGCTAAACAGACACTGACCACAAGAAGCCCAGCCTCCCTGAGGAAGCCTGAGTGTGAGCAGGAGAGCTTGAGGATCTGGGGAACTTCACAGAAGAACTGGTCAAGGCCATTGCCCTGGCAGAGGGGAAGTGAAAATGTACTGGAAGTGTGCAGGAGAGCATTGAGAAACCCACTGCCCCAGGCAGCTGCTGCCATGTGGACACAAGCTCTGCTGCCCAGGAGGGTCCCGTAGTGCAGGGGTTTCCAGATGGCCACATAGCGGTCATAGGCCATGACAGTGAGGAGATAATACTCTGCTGAGATCAAAAAGACAAAGAAAAATTGCTGAGCAGCACATCCTGCGTAGGAGATGGTCCTAGTGTCCCAGAGGGAATTGGCCATGGCTTTGGGTAGAGTAGTGGAGATCGAGCCCAGGTCAAGGAGGGAGAGGTTGAGGAGGAAGAAGTACATGGGGGTGTGGAGGTGGGGGTCGCAGGCTACGGCGGTGATGATGAGTCCGTTGCCCAGGAGGGCAGCCAGGTAGATGCCCAGGAAGAGCCCGAAGGTCAAGAGCTGCAGCTCCCGTGTGTCTGCGAATGCCATGAGGAGGAACTGGGTGATGGAGCTGTCGTTGGACATTTGCTGCCTCTGGTCATGGGGGACTGCTCAAGGAGGGAAACACAATAAGTTAGGGGAGACTTTTTAAAACATGAAAGCCAGTTCCCATACCCCTTCTCCCCGCTACACACACACAGACACACTTTTCTAGAAGCTCTTCCTTCAGCTCTGTGGCTGGAGCTCTCGTTGGTGTCTCATGAGGAGCAGGACCTGTGCCTGCTGGCAGCCAAGGAGTCAGCTCTGCTCTGCAGCAGGGGGTTCACGGGAACGGAGGGAGCAGAGACCAGTCCTGGGGTTCGACATTGTCAGCAGAAACCACTCCTAATGCAAAAGGGCTGGTCAGCACCTGCACTCCCCATGCCAAGGAACCAGGAGGGCAGAAGGCAGTCGGAGAGGTTGGGGGGGGGGGGGTTTACAGCTCCCCCATTTCCCCTGGCAGTTTTCTTAGGTGCCAGAAACCCTCAGCCCTTCTTCTGCAGTGGAAGGGAACGGCAGAGCCCTGTGAGGCAGGAGGATTGTCTGTGCTTAGTACAGAGTGAGGGGAGCTGGTCTGTCCCTCCGTCTTATGCCCAGCTGCCCTGGGCTTGCACCTTTCTCAGATGGAGGAGGATCACAATCCCATGTTACCCTGAAAAGTGACTCGACCCTGCTGAGAGCAGAGGGATCCAGTGCACACCGCTCAATGTCCCACCCTTTCTCAAGGTCTCAGCACTCCACTTCTATCCAAGGACACTCATGCCTCATTTCACCACCCAACAGTATTTCCACACTTGTGAAGTCTTTCTGTTCTCCACAGAGCTTCAGGTAAAACAGAGGTTCTACAGGACAGGTTTGCATCCCGGAGGGCATCTCAAAGCTGGGAAGGACACCTCAAGGAGACAGACAAGTGCCCTAGAGATGGCACCTCAAAAAGGAAGAGTCAGCTCCTACTCTAGCTCCACGCACTGCATGGACCAGACCCTAGGAGGTGAGAGGAAAGCTGGGACACTCGTTCCCACGGACACACCTGCATGGGAGCACACCCAAGATCAGTGTGTGACTCTGCAGATGAAGCTCCCATCCCCAGGGAGACTGACAGCAAGAACAAGAGGACAATGCAAATAACAGAGAGAAGGGAAAATTCAGGGAGGGTCCAGCTGAGAGAGGCCAGGGCAGAGGCAGCCGCACACGCAGGGCAGCGTCCCCCTGCCCCAGCTGGGCACGCCACCTCCCAGACCCCAACATGGCCGGGCAGCTGCTCTCAGCCCCTGTGCTCTGCAGAGGGCACTGGGCACGGGGCTGGAGAGCTGCAGCACGGCTCTGCTGGAGCTCTGGCTGCAGAGGAGCTGCTTCATGGCTTGGACCCCCCCCGAGCCCTGAGGGCAGAGGCTTTGGTGGGCGGGAGAGGAGGCAAGGGGGCTGGCTGAGAGGAAGGGCTCTGCATGGGAGGGGAGGATCAGGAGTTTTCTGAATTCTCCCTCCCACAACGTTCCTGGTTTTAGTTTCCTCTCATTCCCAGATCATATCCCTGCTGCCTGGAGATTTTTCTTCTGGGAGGTGTTTCCCTGACACACATCTTTTCCCTGTCAGCACTCACACATGCCATCTTAACTGCTGTGCACTCATCCGAGCCCTACACACACCTGACTGCTTGTAGGGGACTTGTTAGGGACATCTTCCTGTTTGCAGGTGGAAAAGGGCAGGTCAGACCAACAGAGATGGGTCCAACAAAGGTGATGCTGATGCTGTCCGTAGGCAGAGGAGTGGCTGGAGGCACTTTAGGAGGCTGCTGTCAGACCTACTGGGGCCTCTAACTTAGAGCTCAGCAGGCTGAGTGACTTGTTCAAGCATGAGAGCTCCTTTGCCCTTACTCCTTCCAAATTCCCCAACAGGAAGAAAGTGAAAACACAGACTCAGGAGAGCCCCTTACGTTTCTAGTGATCCCTGCCTTGCCCTTGAAAAGTGCCCTGAGAAATGTCCTGGGGGGGATGAGGAGCTGTGAGGAGATCTGAGCCACGCAGCACCCTCTTGAAACCAGAAGGACCCTCTCCTGCCATCACCTGCTGCTTCCACCCACAGCTTCTCCCTGCACTGCTGTTGGGAGCTCCCTGGGCAGGTTGAGTGCTGACCCTGGCAGGAGACAGAGTCCCTGGAATGGCACAGATTCTGCTGGGATGCAGGGACCCTGCTCAGAATGAGAGCCCTGGGCACCCCTGGCTGCACACCCGGCTTCACATTCCACAGCCAACATGCCCTGTCCCTCTGACAGTGCAGCAGGGAAGCTGCAGGCTGTGGGGTGGGCCAGCTTCAGGAGATCGTTCCAGGCACTTACATCGTCCTTCAGCCAGAGACTTACCATGTCAAGGGCTCTGAAGATTTTTCTCCAAGCGAGCTCTCCTCGATCCTCTCACTCCCCACTGCCTTTAAGCTCTCCTGGCCTTGCACGTCTCCTCTCACTGCCTGCAGGCAGCACCCCCAGCCCTGCTCCTGGGCAGAGCTGTCTCTCTGCAGTGCTGCCCGCTTGCCAGCAACTCCCTCCATCCCAGGAGCCCAGCCCAGCTCAGCAGCAGGGGAGCAGCCCAAGGCAGCCCTTTCTGTGCCCCCTCTGGGCTCCCTCCAGGTGTCCCTGGGGATCCAGGGGAACCTGCTGTCAAACAGTCTGAAGTCATCCTGATGTTTTTCTTTCTCAGCTGGAGAGAGAAAAGATTTCAGAGACAAAGTTACATCTAAACATCACCTTTTTTTGTCTTATCATCAGAGAGGACACGGAGGCAGTGACAGGCTGGGATCTCCTTTACCCCTGCTGAGGGAAGAGATGCAGCTGAATCAATGGAGACATCTCACCCTGCTTTTCTCTTCCTGGCATTTGAAGGACACTCAGCTCCCTCCCATACCTGCCACAGACCCACAGGAGGTGGGATTCCTCTGGCCTCTCTTCAGCTCTGCACAAAATAGGCACCTGCATTTGAACGTCTTTTCTCAGCTCCCCTGGGAATTCATGGAGGTGAAAGGCAGGAGTGAGGTGTTCAGATGCAAAATCCTGGCCACATCTGAGTTGCCAGAGGAGATGCAAGAGGCACACAGGTAACTGGAAGCTCTAATGGAGAAGTTCATAGAGACAGGGCAACATCTCAAGGATCATATATGAGCGTGGTGGAAATTCCTTTGGCTCAGGGAAATGACAGCCCTATAAAGGCCAAAATAATCTTTTCCTGCTCATCACGCTCATGGCCGGTTATAGAGGTGATCCTATGAACAATTGCAGTCATCCGCCACAGGGACAGTGAGGTCTCTCTCTTTTCACCAGCTGGATTTACTAGATCGCCAGTGACTATAATGGCATTTGTCCCATGTTCATCCCCACATTGCCTGACAGAATTCAGGGCAGCTACTGCATTTAATGCTCAAGCCCAGGCCCCCAGAGCTACATGAGGTGCCAAGGCTGGCAGGGACAGCACAGGACCTACAGGAAAGCAATTCCCATTATGGCAGGTGTGTCACAGAGGCCCCAGACAGCATCGATGAGAGCTTGACTTGGTGCCTGTGTGCCATTGACTGATATGATCAACGAGTCCTCAGATGCCATGAGAGCGGCAAGGTCTGTCCCTTCTCTGCCCAACAGCACCAGGCATTGCATGAGCACAAAGCAGATCACACAGGGATCTTTACCGGCTCCTTGAGGATAAAATCCATGCAAAGGCCAAGAATTTTCACCGTGTGCCTGGATACTGTGTCTTCCAGGCCAGCGTCCTCCAAGCACAGTAAGGATCCATATCATAACTCAGATGGAACTCAAAAAGGAATTCAAGGGCACCAAGATGAATTTTCGGTCCTTCAGGAACTGTTAAAGAAGAAAAAGAGATAATATAGGACCACTGCTGAATTTAGTAAGAGCAGGTGTGGATAGATCTGAGGCAGTCTATGTCCCCTTTGCCTCAGTTGCCACCAGCAAGGTCTCCAAGGCCTTTGAGCTTTGACGCAGCCTTTGAAGGAGAGCAACCAGGGATGGATGGGGGTCAAGGCAGGGGTTACTTGAGCAAACTGCACTCTTCCCAGGCCATGCAACTGGAGGGGCTGCATCCAAGGGTGCTGAACCAGGAGGCACTGATTCATCACAATTCCAGTAAGAACAGCACTCAGACTCTGTGAGGTATCTTTTAAAACCATATTTATGAGCACTGACACTATAAGGAGAGAATCATGCAGATAATTGTAGGTCCCTTTAGCTGATGTGAACCCCAGGAGATGTAGCATTGAATGGGCCTTCACCTGAATGCAGCAAACCATGCAGACCCTACCCATAGCACACAGTCCCCAGTTTTGGTCATTCCAGCTGCTATAGGATTTTCTTACAAAGCAACAACTCTATTGATCATCTCTACAGTCCAACAGAAATGATGTTTGCGTGAGAACTTGTTGCTGCTGTGTTCGATAGAGGCAAGGCCACGCAGGAGGCGTAATGTCCAATAGAGAGTGGGAGCTGCCTCCCGGCTCTTGTGTGACCACATGCTGCTGAGGTTGTCCTGCTGCTGCAGAGAGCACCAGATTTAGAATTTTAGGATACTGCTTAGAAATCCCCTTACTTTTCCCATCTTGATTTGAATATCATGAATTCTAATTAGTGGACATTAGTAGGGGAGACTAAAGAGTATATTGAGAAAATAAGTGTAAAATGGATAAATGATCAAATATAAAATAAAATCTGTATTGCTTATGCTGCTAGCGTGTCTCTGTAAAATTCCAGACCTGAGGTATTCATTAACCAATGATCTCTTAGTGGTTAGAAACAAGGACAGTGTGTTGTAGTCCAAGATGTCTGCAAGACAGGATTTATGATGGTGCCCATTGTGTATAATCTTTGAATCATGACCAAAGCAGGTACGAGCCAAGAGCCTACGAGCCAAGGACATGTTCCTTGACCAAACATGGTCAATTCGAGGAGTGGTCGAGACCTCCGACTCACGGACCACCTACCCAAATTATACCCCCTACTCAAAAGGGAACAATAGAAGACTACGACAGAGGCTGCGCCCTAATTTACATCAGAAGCAAGAAAAGAAGAACCAATCATCAAGAGGATGATAATGAATATGCATTGTATAGATTGAATATGCATGAATTTATTATATAAATATTTGTTGATTGCAATGTGCAGGTGGACATCTTTGGGAAGGATCCCATGTCCCCGGTATGCACCATTAACACAGGACGTCTCTACTTATCTCACTGTGTGTAGAGAAGTTTTTCTTACCACTGCAGATTTGCAACAGTTTTGGCGAGCCAGCCGGGAGCCTTGCGAGGGGACCGAATGGGATCAGGCCTGGATCGGATTCCAGCCTGCACCGAGAATTTCTCAGGGAGAAACATCATCCTTTCCCCAAAAGGTTCCTTGCAACGTTCCTCTGGATCAGGTAAGAAATTAGACATGTCCTATCTGTATTCTGTATTCTGGGTAAGCCTGCCTGTCAGACGGAGCGAAAGTTCCACATGGTTGGGGCTGGGGAATTCCCATCTGTGGAAGCCCAGGCGCCGCCCGGTAAGACGGAGCGAAAGTTCCATAGGGTTGGCATCAATAAAGTGGTTTGAGTCCCTGTCTGGTAAAGGGGTTGAGTCCCCATTTGGTAATCTGGTAAAGGTACCTTAATATAATATTATTATAAAGCTGCTATTTTAATTGTTACTTTGATAGTACTATCTTTGTTGATGATTTGTTTTGTATGCGTGTGAGTAATAACAGGCCCTCGTTAGTTGTGGTTTGAATGAGATGTAGCTCAGCTACGAAGTGAGCTGTGAAGCTTTGATCCGTGTTTCTGTTATCCTGCAAGGGGTGCAGCCAGAGATAAGCAAAGCAAAAGAACAGTGTGTGAGTGGGAAATATTATACTATATGTGGATTTGTTCTTTTATCTGAGAGAAAAATCTGAGTGGCAAAAAAATGTGACTGATCCAATAATGTCTTTTATGATAAAGGATAAAAAGGCTCAGGAACCTCGCTCTGCATGTACTAAATTGAAAGTTTGTCTTAAGCATTTAGCATTTAAGAAGGAGGGACAGATAAATACAGCCCTGAACTAGATATTGCTCCTACCGCCCCTGCAGCTCCTGCTGACATCATACACCCCCCTGTCCCAATACCTTCTCCTGAACACGAACCTGACCCCAAGATTTGAGCATACAATGGGGCAACTGGCCCAGGAAAATGGTTTAAGAGAAGGGGACCAGCCTCGTCCAGGCAATAGTGGAATAGAGGACGAGGAATCTGAAATAGAACCCTCTTCATCAGTGTCCAGAAGAACTCGGTATCATACTCATTTAATAACGCCTTAAGATTGAGGGTTGGTTAAAAAAAAAAAAAAGAAAAGAAAAAAAAGCGAGGTTACATTTTTAGTAGATGCTGGAGCAACGTTCTCAGTTTCGAGCACACAGAAAAGGAATGATAAGAGCAAAACCCAGTAAACATTATTGGAGCCACAGGGAAAGAGGAAAACTGGCCATTCCTATAACCGCTGGATTTGAAATTTGGAAACAAAACTATAACAACATGAATTTTTGTATGTTCCAGAGTGTCTGATACCCTTAATGGGAAGAGATCTGTTATCTAAATTAAATGCACAAGTTGTTTTTGAAGATGGGGAAATGTTGTTAAAAGGACCTGAATCAAAGCTAGGAGAAATTTTGATGACACAAGAAAAACCAAAGGCACAAGAAATTCCCCCAGAAGTGAATTATGCAGTAATCGCCATAGTGTGGGAGACAGATAACCCAGGAAAATCTAAATTGGCACAACCTGTAAAAATCGAGTTAAAGTAAGGTGAGAGACTGGTAAGGATTAAACAATATCCAATCAAACCTGAAGCAAAGAAGGGAATTAAAAAGTTAATTGATAAATTTTTTGGAGTACAAAATTTTAGAAGAGTGTGAGTCAGAGTATAATACCCCTATTTTACCAGTATGGAAGCCTTTGAGTGACTATAGGTTGGTGCAGGATTTGCAAGATATAAACCAGATTGTAAAAGACATTCACCCAGTGGTGGCAAATCCATACACATTATTGACTGCCCTTAAAGAGACACAGCATTGGTTTACAGTGCTTGATTTGAAAGATGCTTTCTTTTGCATACCCCTGGAACAGGAGAGTTGTAAATCGTTTGCTTTTGAGTGGGAAAACCCACAGACAGGGTACAAAGTACAGCTAACGGGGACACGACTACCCCAAGGATTTAAAAACAGCCCAAGGATCTTCGGTAGCCAGCTGGCAAAGGAACTGGAAATCTGGACAAAGGAGAAAATAGTGACTTCACGCCCAGAACACCTGCTCCTGCAGTATGTGGACACATTCTGATAGCTACTGAAGAAAAGTCGGCTTGTATCCAGGTAACCATTGACCTTTTAAATTTCCTGGGACTTAATGGGTATAAGGTGTCTAAGAAGAAAGCCCAGATAACAAGCCAAACAGTCATATACTTGGGTTTTGAGATTTCCAAGGGACATAGAAAGCTGGGAATGGATCGTAAGGAAGCAATTTGTGCCATTCCTGAACCTCGGAATATGCACGAGTTAAGAGTGTTTTTGGGAATGGCTGATTGGTGTCGTCTTTGGATGATGAATTATGGACTGACAGCCAAACCACTCTACGAGGCCCAGAAGTCTGCCCCTCTTGTGTGGGGTCCCTCGCAACAACAGGCCTTCCAAAATTTTAAGCGAGCATTAATGTCAGCACCAGATTTAGGACTGCCTGATCTAACTAAAGACTTTCAATGGTTTGTCCATGAAAGACAGCACCTTGCTCTGGGAGTGCTGACCCAAAGGATGGGAAGCTGGAAGAGGCCGGTGGGATTCTTTTCCAAGCAACTGGACACAGTGAGTAAGGGATGGCCTGCTTGCTTGCGAGCAGTAGCAGCAACAGTAATATTGATACAAGAAGCTCGAAAACTTACAGTGGGAAAAGTCGCCATGGTTTATGTCCCACATACGGTTATTATTGTGCTGGAACAAGAGGCGGGGCATTGGCTTTCCCCTAGTAGAATGATGAAGTACCAAGTAATCCTTACAGAACCAGATGATGTGATTTTGAAAACAACTAATCCTGTGAATCCAGCAGTTTTCTTAAGTGCTTCACAGGAGGAGGAGAGACCTGAGCACGTCTGTACAGTGACTATTGAACACCCATGTTCCAGTCGAGAAGACCTAAAAGATGTCCCTTTTGAGAATCCTGAGTGGGAACTGTTCACGGGTGGCAGTAGTTTTGTAGTGAATGGAACTCGATTCGCTGGATATGTGGCGACAACTGAAAATTCTGTGATAGAAACAAATGTATTACCTAACACGACATCAGCTCAGAAGGCAGAATTGATTGCCTTAACACGGGCCTTGGAGCTAAGTAAAGAAAAGAAAGTGAACATATGGACAGACTCAAAATACGCTTTTGGAGTGGTCCATGTCCGTGGGATCTTATGGAAAGAAAGAGGACTATTGTCCTCCCAGAGGGCAAATATAAAGGATCAAAAATAAGTGTTACAATTGTTATTGGTGGTTCAAAAACCGGCCCAAGTGGCAATCATGCACTGTAAAGCACATCAAGCAGGAAATACAAAAATAGCCGAAGGGAACAGACTGGCAGATCAAGTTGCCAGGAACGTAGCCCAACAACGAGCATTACAGATGGCCCTAATTCCCACCAGAACTGTAACGCTCCCTAAAATATCTCCGAGATACTCAAAAGAAGATGAGAAATCAGCTCAGTTATTAAATGTAAAGAATACTCCGGTCATACAGAAAAAGTTCCAAATAGGTAAGTTGAAAACTGGGATGCAAGCTGGTGATTACTGGCAGATTGATTTTACTGAATTACCCAGATGTAGAGGGTATCGGTATGTTGTGGTCGGGGTTGATACCTTTTCTGGATGGCCAGAGGCCTTTCCCTGTCGTGCAAATCAAGCTAAAGTAACAGTCAAGTGGCTTTTAAAAGAAATAATCCCAAGGTTTGGAATTCCCCTCAGGATATCATCAGATAAAAGCCCACATCTCGTAATAACCATAGTGCAAGATACGAGCAAAGCTCTAGGAGTAACTTGGGATTCAGCAATATTGTGCTATGAATAAGTGAAAGGCTTGAGTATGAATATCAATACTTTCAAAGGGGGGAAACATTGCAGAAATCACCAGATTTAGGATTTTAGGATACTGCTTGGAAATCCCCTTTTCCCTTTTTGATTTGAATATCAAGAATTCTAACTAATGGAGATTAATAGGAGAGACTAATGATTATTTCAGGAAAATAAGTCTCAAATGGAATAAATAATCAAATATAAAATAAAATCTGTATTGCCAATGCTGCTAGCATGCCCCTGTAAAGTCCCAGACCTAAGGTATTTATTAACCAGTAATGTATTAGTTGTTAGAAATAGAGATAATATGTTATAGTCCAAGATGTCTGCAAGACAGGATTTATGATGGTACCCATTGTGTATAATCTTTGAATCATGACCAAAGCAGGTACGAGCCAAGAGCCTACGAGCCAAGGACATGTTCCTTGACCATATACGATCAATTTGAGGAGTGGTCGAGACCTCCGACTCACGGTCCACCTACCCAAATTATACCCCCTAATCAAGAGAGAACAATAGAAGACTATGACAGAGGCTGCGCTCTAATTTGCATCAGAAGCGAGAAGAGAAGAACAAATCATCGAGAGGATGATAATGAATATGCATTGTATAGACTAAATATGGATAAATTTAATATAGAAATATTTGTTGACTGCAATGTGCAGGTGGACATCTTTGGGAAGGATCCCATGTCCCCAGTGCACACAGTTAATAAAGGACGTCTCTATTATCTAACTGTGTGTGGAGAAGTTTTTCTTCCCACTGCAGATTTGCAACACCAGACCCAAAGTTAATAAGGATCAGCTAGTTAGAAGCCCACCTAGCTGTACTAAAGTGGCACCAAACCAGCAGAAACCGGTGTTATATTTCAACGTTTCTCTCCCAGCTACCCCTCCCCGTAGGATAAAACACACCTGGTAGGATACATTATTCGGAGCAGCTGGGACAGGTATGGGGATTCTAAATGCTGTGGGTCTGGAAACTGTGCGTGACAAAGTAGAAAGAGCAGGGTTTGATGTTTCTCAATCTAGATGACCTCAGGCAGAATGGTTATCAACCACTTTTAAATGGCAGATCCAGTCCCTAAATTACGATCACAGGTACTTACACTTAATTGAGAAGAGCATTCTGAACCAATTGGAAACCTCCAAAACCCCTAACTCAATTCATGGGCTGGATGGTTTGCACTTTACAGACTATCTGGGGGATTACTCAAAAGGACCAGGTACAGGCAGACTTAATGAGTAACAATGAATTCCTGTGGAGACAATGATTGAAACAGTGGATCAGTCCACATCACTGGGTGAAGTCATACCCGATGGTGTGCAGGGAAAGTGATGTATTTTAACGTCCCTCAGAAAGATCTCCTGTGCAAGTTTTTGACATTACCAAATTTATTCTGTGGGTCTGGGAAGAATGAATATTGGTTACCTGAAATGAAAGGTAAATAGATAGGGACAGATAAGCCAACATATGATATGGACTTATGTCAAGATACCTTAAATGGGAAACGATGTGGCCAACAGTCTCAACTTTATGAGCCCTGCCTACTGGAAGACTCTATCAATAACTGCAAATTATTCCCTGAAGTTTTTGAAATGTTGGTGGAAGTAAATGCAAGGAATGTTTATATTGTAACAAATAACAGAGCAGCAGTAGAGAAATCTGGTTTAGATACTGCATTTGTAGGGTGCCTGAGAAATCTCACTCATTTAAATCAGCATGGGCAAATGTGTACCTTACGCCTACACCAAGCAGCAAACTCGTATGTCTTGGCATTCTGAAAGCTTGAACCTAAGTCATACGAGCCTCTCAGTAGAAAAATCAAATAAGATTTTAAAGGAATCTATGGAATTAGAGGAACATTTGAGAAAAAGCAATTAGACCCTGAGAAAAAGAAAGAAGACCCTGGCTGAGGCCATGGTAGAGACAATAACCACCAAGGACAAATTAGTAAAATCATAAAGCCAGAGAGCAGGTGATACAGCTCATAATTAGTGGGACATTGTCTCAGGTTATTCACCTTCTGCCCAGAAAATTTTGGATTATATGATGCAACCAATCCTAATTCTGATCGCAGTAGTGACGCTAATGACCTTCTTTAGAATCATAGAACAGTTTTGGTTGGAAGAGACCTTCGAAATCATCAGGTCTAACCTTTGTCCTAGCTCTACCAACACCACTAACCCACGTCCCTAAGTACAACATCTACCCGTCTCTTCAACACCTCCAGGGATGGTGACTCCACCCCCTCCCCGGGCAGGCTGTTCCAATGTCTAACAACCCTTTCAGTAAATAAATTCTTCCTAATCTCCAGCCTGAACCTCCCCTGGTGCAGCTTAAGGCCATTTCCCCTTGTTCCATCGCTTGTTACTAGGGAGAACCGTCTAGCCCTGCCTCGCTACCAATTTAATTGTTATATGTGGTGTAAGCTTAGAACTCTTACTCGCAGAATATGGGCCTTACCCAAAGTAATGAAGTATGAGAATTTAGAAGATCTGTAAAAGAGTTTGCAGAGATTAAATAAAAGGGGTTGAATGAGAGGGCTAAGATTTCCTTGTATTTACCATGTTAAGCCTGGTTGTTTTAAACTACGTAGTGTAGTCTTTGAGAAACATTTGATCTTATACCCTCTGTCTGTAGTTTACACTGTTTGTCAGAGAATAATATTTTTACCAGTTAAGGTATGGGGAACTTCATCATGTGTTTGTGTCAAGGAAGAACGGTTTGTGTGGCCTTTGATGTCTGGAAGATACAGACCTATCAACGTATGTAAATAACAAGAACTTGGAAAAACACCCAAGTACAGTACGAGACCAGGAGACACAAAAATATGTTCAAAGGACAACTGAGCATGTGAACCGACTGGGGTTAAAGAAGGACAATGTGAGGAAGACTACAGAAGACCACCAGAGGGAGAAGAGTCCTCTACCATAATTAACTGTGCAGGTTCCAAAAAATTAGCGTATAGTAATGGGTTCTAGGAAAATCCTGATTATTATAATTCGTTCTGGGAGATTTAATGAGTAGGCACGAGTTAAACTGCCCTTAAGCTGCTTTGTGGGACCGCTCCGGTGGAGCACTCGTGGTGGAGCGATCCCAGTGCAGCCCAGTGCTGCAACAAAGAATGCCTGCTTCATGACACCCTGTTGTTACTGAGCGGTCATCTCGGAACCCTCACCCGCCTGCAGCTGTCCTCCCACCTCAGTGAGGAGCGTTAGAAAGCAAGGGGGTTTGAAAGCTCCAAATTTGGTTTCAGCATAACAATTCATTCCCATAGAAATGGCAACAGCCCGGCTTCTTTGCAGAAGGAAAAGCAGCACTGCAGTTCCTTAAGCCCCAGGGCTCTGCATCAAGCACCAACGCAGCAGCAGATCAAACCAAAACCAAAACCAGCACAAGACGTTTTTCATACCTATCAGCAATCACTTCTACAAAAAGATTTCAGTTCACTCTTCTAAAACCTAAAGCCACCTAAAGGACTTGGCCTCAAGAGGTCAGGGCAGACATGATGCAGCTCTACCTGCTGCATCTCCTCCCCCAGACACCGAGCAGCAGCTGAAGCCCTCTCCAGTCTGTCCCACCCAGCACCCCAGGAAAGGGCTGTCAGGCCTCTTCGCAAGGCTCTGCAAAGGCGCTGGGCTCCAGGACCCCCCTGCTCACCCCCAGTCTCTCCCAGTAGTATCAAACAGGTATAAAAATCAGTTCTATGTGTAAAAATCAATCATATATATTCTGTTAGGATACCCTGTAGAGTCCCAAGCTACGTAGACCAGAGGTGTTCATTAACCGATGGTCTGTTCATGGTTAAGGGCAAAGATAATATGTTCTTCTTTAGGGATGTCTGCTACGTGGGATTTATTACTCTAACTTTTTGTTAACAGTCCGTGAATTGTGACCAAAAGATAGTTTGAGCCAAAGGCTTTGATTCAAGGACATTGGAGGGTCGCACATTTGAGTCTGGGGTCTGCGGGTGGTTGCAGCACAGCCCTTCAACTCAGTACAGGAACATACTGTGCACAACGGGATGAAGGGGGTGAGATGATAGTGAGTTACAGGAATTAACATGTTTAAGTATGAGAACCTGTTTATTATGTATTATGTATCCAGTATAACGAGTAACTGGGACACTTCTTGCTAACCTCAGTGGATCCTGGGGATTGCAGGACCTCCAGCCGGCACCCAGGGATTCTCGGGGAGAGACACCGATCCCCAGACCGCACTGTTCAAGCAAGTTCCCCAGGAGCAGGTAAAGGCGTTCTGTCATTATTGGGTTGGGGGACTGGTAACTGCCTGTCCGTAAGGCGTGGTGAAAACTCCACAGGACTGGGCTAAGCATAAGGCGCCTGCTATTGAAAAGTGCAATCCTGTGAGGAGACAGCCTGTGGGATACCCAGGGTTTGTAATGTACTTGGGAAAGGACGGGAAAGAAGTGATGTCAGAAGTGATTGAACATATAGGGTGACAGTCACTGGAAGCAGTCCTATGCT
Source organism: Leptosomus discolor (assembly GCF_034619465.1). Taxonomy (NCBI): domain Eukaryota; kingdom Metazoa; phylum Chordata; class Aves; order Leptosomiformes; family Leptosomidae; genus Leptosomus; species Leptosomus discolor. Next base: position 4,748,158 of record NW_028237857.1, on the reverse strand, counting down.
GATGGAATCTGGCCGTGAAGGTGCCTCTGATGTCAGAAGTGGTTGAAAATGTGGTGTGGCAGTCCCTGGAACCAGGCTTATGCTGGTGGAAGCTTGGGGTGAAGGTGCTTGTGATGTCACAGGGGTTGAAAATCTGGTGTGGCAGTTAGTGGAAGTAGGCTTATGGTGGTGGAAGTTAGCTGTCAAGGCGCTTGTGATGTCACAGAGGTTGAAAATATCATATGGCACTCACTGGAAGCAGGATTATGCTGATGGAAGCTGGCTGTGATGTCACAGTGGTTAAAAATACAGTGTGGCAGTCACTGGAAGCAGGTTTATGGTGATAGAAGCTTGCTGAGCAGGTGCCTGTGATGTGAGAGGTGGTTGAATCTGTGGTGTGGCAGTCACTGGAATGAGGCTTATAGTGGTGGAAGGCGACTAAAGGTGCCTGTGATGTCACAGAGATTGAAAATCTGGTGTGGCAGGCAGTAGAACCAGTCTTATCCTGGTGGAAGTTGTGGGGAATATGCCTGTGATTTCACAGGTGGAAGAAAAAACTGGTGTGGCAGGTGGTAGAACCAGTCTTATGCTGGTGGAATTTTGCCATTAAGATACCTGTGATTTCACAGAGGTTCAAAATTATGGTGTGGCAGTCGCTGGAAGCAGGCTTATGGTGATAGAAGGCTGCTGAGAATGCGCCTGTGATGTCAGAGCTGGTTAAAAATACACTGTGGCAGGTTCTGGTAGCAGGCTTATGTTGGTGGAAGCTTGCAGTGAAGGTGCCTGTGATGTCACAGACTTTGAAAATATGATGTAGCCGCTGGAAGCAGGCTTACTGTGGTGGAAAGCTACTGTAAGGGTGCCTCTGATGTCAGAGAGTTAAAATCTGGTGTGGCACTCACTGGAAGCAGGCTTATGGTGGTAGAATCTTGCAGTGAAGGTGCCTGTGATTTCAAAAGTTCTTTAAAATCTGGCAAAGCAGGCCCTCGACACTCGCCTATGCTGGTAGAATTTTGCAATTAAGGTGGTTGTGATGTCACAGAGGCAGAAAATATGGTGTGGCAGTCACTGGAAGCAGGCTTAAGGCGGTGGAAGCCTGCCGTGAAGGTGCCTGTGATGTCAGCAAAGGTTGAAAATGTGGTGTTGCAGGTGCTGGAAGCAGGTTTATACTGGTGGAAGTTTGCTGTGAATGTTCTGGTTGTGCAACAGGTGATTGAAGAAATGTGTGAGGTGTTGGAATCAGGCTTATGCTGGTGGAAGTTTGCTGTGAAGGTGCCTGTGATGTCACAGTGGTTGGAACTCTTGTGTGGCAGTTTCTGGAAGCAGGGTTATGGAGGTGGAAGCTTGGGGTGATTGTGCCTGTGGTGTCACAGGTGGTTTAATAATGTGGCGTGGCAGGCTCTGGACCCAGGCCTGTGCTCATGGCATCTTGCCATGACAGCGATTGTGATTGCACAGGTTGTTGGAAATCCATTGTGGAAGGCACTGGAAGCGGGCTTATGGTGGTGGAAACTCACGGTGAAGGTGCCTGTGATGTCAGAGGCGGTAGAAAATCCGGTGTGGCAGTCGCTGGAAATGGGCTTATCCGGGTAGAAGCTCGAGGTGAAGGTGCCTTCGGTCACTGAGAAAACGTCACAATAGTGTCCAATCTGGGCATACCTCTTCCGTACACCAAGGCTGTCTGGGCCACCCCGTCACGGGGGGAGGTCCCGGTAGTAACTGGTTTGATAACTTTAAACGGGGCTCTTAATACGATTGGTTGTTGTCGTGCGATTTTCCCTACTTCTATGAGAGCCAGGATAAACACAAACAAACCTCTCTCCCAAGCACTATATCTCCTCTCAGCATCCTTAAATCCACGGGAGTACAATCCCACGGGCTGGGTTGGACCCTCAGGGCCCTGTTGCCATCTGTGTATTGACAACCCTGATTTGGCGTACCCCCATTCCAACCGGAAAGGATCCGTAGGGTGGATAGGGCCAAGAGATTCTTCAAACTATGCTATAGATTAGTGAGATCACACAGGCCTTTGGGGAGCCAAGAACAGTATTAGCATATAATTGCTGCGTCATTATCTCCAGACCCAAGACTTATCACCTACCCTTACTAAGAGGAACGAGTGTCCAACTAAGATAAGGAAACCTCTCTTCTCCCAAAATCAAAAGCAGTATCTACATCAAACAGAAACAGGAGTTGATGACTCCTGATGACTTTGCAGACATGAGTGATGGAACATCTGGATTAAGAGATAAACCGCAAGAATGGTGCTGGGTGGTGATGCTGCAAGACCAACAAAAATATGCTGAACTCCATTTATGGTTTCGATAATTAGAAACACGCATTAGTAGGTAGCTTGGTGATTCATATCATACCCTTGTAGCATAAGGTGTAAAACCATTAAAGAATAACCCGATAAAGATAAGGAAAAACTTTCTCACTGTGAGGGTGATAGAGCACTGGAACAGGCTGCCCAGAGAGGCGGTGGAGTCTCCTTCTCTGGAGACATTCAAAACCCGCCTGGACACCTTCTTGTGTGACATTCTCTAGGTGGTCCTGCTCTGGCAGGGGGGTTGGACTAGAAGATCTTTCAAGGTCCCTTCCAACCCCGAACATTCTGTGACTCTGTGATTCTGTGATTCTGTGGTTCTGCGAATGGAGTTCAATCCAGATGGTGACTGGTCATAAGCCGTGTCCCCCAGGGCTCAGTATTGGGTCCAGTCTTGTTTAACATCTTTATCGATGAGCTGGATGAGGGGATTGAGTGCTCCCTCAGCAAGTGCAGATGGCAGCTAATTGGGTTGGAGTGTTGACCTGCTGGAAGGTAGAGAGGCTCTGCAGAGGGACCTGGACAGGCTGGATCAATGGGATGAGATCAACTGTGTGAAGATTAAGAAGGCCAAGTGCCCGAGTCCTGCACCTGGGTCGCAACAACCCCATGCAGCGCTACAGGCTGGGGATGATTGGCTGGAAAGCTGCCCGGTAGAAAAGGCCCTGGGGGTGCTGCTTGACAGCAGGCTGAGCATGAGCTGGCAGTGTGACAAGGTGGCCAAGAAGGCCACCAACATCCTGGCTTGTATCAGCACTGGTGAGGCCGTGCAGTTTTGGGCCCCTCACTCCAAGAAAGACATTGAGGTGCTAGAGCATGTCCAGAAAAGGGCAACGAAGGTGGTGAAGGGCCTGGAGAACAGGGCTTATGAGGAGAGGCTGAGGGAACAGTGGTGGTTTAATCTGGAGAAGGGGAGGCTGAGGGGAGAGCTCATCGCTCTCTACAACTACCTGAGAGGAGGTTGTAGTGAGGTGGGGGTCGGTCTCTTCTCCCAGGTAATAAGTGATAGGACAGGACGAGATGGCCTCAAGTTTCTCCGTGGGAGGTTTAGTTTAGAGCTGAGTAAAATTTTCTTTCCTGAAAGAGTGATCAAACACTGGAGCGGGCTGCCCGGGGAAGTGGTGGAGGTGTTCAACACAGGAGTTGATGTAGCACACAGGTCTGCGCCGGGGGTCTGAGTCTTCTCAGGGGTGGAAGGCAGGGGGGTAAGGAGGGGAGGAGACAGGAGGGGAGGAGAGGGGAGGGGAGCTGCCATGGCTTTGCTCTGGATCACCAAGGCTTTCCCAAAACACAGGCCTGTTTGTGCCCCAGCCACAGCCCTGGGCAGGAGGAGCCGCGTGGCGGGAGTTGTTCACATCGACCAGGCCAGAACCTGGCAGGAGATGGGGCTCAGCCACTTAGGGAATCACAGGCACCTGCATAGACCATGACCTTGCTCCTGCCCTACTAGCTACAGTGCCACCAGGGTCATTACAAGGAGATGCACACGCCAGGGGACACCTCTGGCCTTGTACCGTGCTTGGGATCATGTGACATCACAAGCAGGTTGTTGAGAACTGAAGGGACCTTAAGAGCTCCTCAGCCACAAATGACTTCACAAAGCACCTGCACAACCCAACTGCCTCCTCCCGCACTCTCACACCTGCATGGAAATAGGATGACACAAGCACCTCTACAAGCCACATGTCTTCTCATCCACTATCCCATACTCAGACAACAGATGCCTCAAAAGCACCTTCACAAGCCAGGGTGTTACTTCTGATCTTGGTTCAAGGAAGCCCATCCCAGGGCTGCATTCAGGTGTTTCCCAGGGGATGTTACTCTCAACGGGAAGTGACCTCAAGGCACTTCCTGTCTCACAGGCCTTCAGGGCACCCCTAAGAAGAGCTGATGGCCCTTGTTCTTGCTCAGGATCACCTCCCCCCACGGAGACGATGGGCATGCTTACGTCTGCTCTGTACAGTGCAAACATGGACTTCTGACCTAGTCCTTTGGTGACCCTCTGTGGAGGGACAAGCAACCCCTGCGACCTGGGGTGAGAGGCCAGTGCTGGAAATGGTGGCTGCTACTGGCTGCTCTGTGAGGATGGCCCTGGGTCAGCTCCCCCGGGGTGTCCAGGGAGCACAGGCACAGACCAGACCCATCTCTGCGTGTCCTTCATGACCCAGAGCAAGAAACAGGCCACTGAGAACATTCATCCAGCTGGCATGCTGAGGAGATCCCCACCCCAGGCACCTTGCAGCCCCACATGCCAAACTTCCTCTCCAGGACAGCAGGAGACAACTGGCCTTGGGGATCCGCATGAAGGTGCTTTTGCCCAAGGGCAAGGCCAGCCTGACCCAAGCTGCCACCCACACTAAAGGGTTTCTCCTTCCATGTCCCCCCTGCACACACACATGGTGCCCTGCTCTTCTCCCGGGACATCCCATCTCCCCACAGAGGCTTTTCCCTACAGAGCTCATCTCTGCTGACCTAGATGGCCATTCCTGCACCCCCTCCCCAGGCTTCCCACAGACCCTGAACTGGTGGTGCTGCTCTGCAGAGCAAGTGGGCTGTGGTGGCCAGGGCCATGCTGGTGAGGCTGAGAGGCAGACCCAGCTCAGGGTGGCTACTGCCCCCTCCACCTCAGCACACAGATGCTGCCCCCACCCCTCCACAGAAGATTTTGAGAAAGGAACTCAGGCAAACAAGTCAGTGCAGAGTCCTTTATTTGGATTAAACAGACAGAGAGCACAGCTCCTTGTTTACACAAATTCTTTGGGACACACAAGGCAGGCAGATACTGACATAGAAATAGGATGAAAAATGACAGCATTTTTGTGGAAAACATTAATACAACCAAAAATCGAAAACCAAAGAAACCAAACAAAACTACCTCCCCAAACTACATGCTTGGACAGTAATGACATTCCATTATGAGTGACATGCAGAAGATGGGCAGTTCCTTCTTGCTTCTGAAAAGCAACAAGTAATCAGTTTCCTCAGGGCATCCTTGAGCTCCTGGTTCCTCATGCTGTAGATGAGGGGGTTCACTGCTGGAGGCACAACCGAGTACAGAACTGCCATCACCAGGTTCAGGGATGGAGAGGAGGTGGAGAGGGGCTTCAGGTAGGCAAAAAAGCCAGTGCTGACAAACAGGGAGACTACGGCCAGGTGAGGGAGGCAGGTGGAAAAGGCTTTGTGGCGTCCCTGCTCCGAGGGGATCCTCAGCACGGCCCTGAAGATCTGCACGTAGGACACCACAACGAACACAAAACAAACAAAGCCTAAACAGGCACTGACCACAAGTACCCCAGCCTCCCTGAGGTAGGTGTCTGAGCAGGAGAGCTTGAGGATCTGGGGGATTTCACAGAAGAACTGGTCCACAGTATTGCCTCGGCAGAGGGGCAGTGAAAATGTATTGGCCGTGTGCAGCACAGCATAGGGAAAAGCAGTGCCCCAGGCAGCTGCTGCCATTTTGGCACAAGCTCTGCTGCCCAGGAGGGTCCCATAGTGCAGGGGTTTGCAGATGGCAACGTAGCGGTCATAGGCCATGACAGCGAGGAGACAATACTCTGCTGAAATGAGAAAGAAAAACAGAAATAATTGGGCAACACATCCCCAGTACGAGATGGCCCTGGTGTTCCAGAGGCAATTGGCCACGGCTTTGGGAAGAGTGGTGGAGAGGGAGCCCAGGTCAAGGAGAGAGAGGTTTAGGAGGAAGAAGTACATGGGGCTGTGCAGGTGGTGCCCACAGGCAGCCCACTCAGCCCTGCTGCGCTTTGCAGAGCAGCTGCTGCTGGGCAGAGCTGTCTCCCTGCAGCTCTGCCTACTTGCTAGGAGCTCTCTCTGTCCCAGGAGCCCAGCCCCACTCAGCAGCAGAGCAACAGCCCAAGAACTTTTTAATGATCTCTCTGGTGGTTTTAGTGCCAAGTCTGTGAAACTCAGACCCTGAGGGGAAGTTGAAGAAATCTCTCGAGGAGTCAAAGTCAGATGCAAACTCCAAAATTCTTGGAGCATTTCTGGGTTCCACTGAGGGACGTTACTGACAAAGCCTCCCTGGGGGCTGGTTGAAGGGGAAAACTGGAGGCAGTGAGGACTAATATCTTGTGGGTGTTAAACCACAACATTTATAAACAAGGAAAGGCTGGTTAGGAATGGAAGAGTCTGAGGGGAGAAGGTAGATTGGAGGATGTGGAGAAAATGGAAGAAGGCAAAGATCAGGGTTTCAAGAGAGCAGATTTTGGCCTGCAAAGGGACCTCCTTGGAAAAATGCCATGGGCTGCAGCCAGCAGAACAGATGTGTGAGAGAGATATTTGATGCTGAAGGATCTCCTCTTCACGATACAGAATGGCCTACCTTGACATTCTGGAGGTCACATAAAGGTGGCAGGAAGCTGGCATGGCTGAGAAAGGAGCTGCTGGCTAAAATCCAAGCATGAAGGGGAAGCCCAGAAAAGGTGGCGGCTGCCTGCCTTCCAGCCTCCTTGGTTCTGTGGTTGTGGGAGGAGAGGGACACTCCAGAGCTCTTGGCAGCACTGCCCTCTTGCCAGGAGTACCCCTCGTCCCAGGCAGGCAAAGGCAAGGGCAAGGTCGCTCTGATGCTGAGTAAACCTGGGGGTGTTCCATGAAGGCTACAGGTCCTGACCTCCAGCCTCTGGGAAGGGAGAACAGGTCCCTCAGGCGTTGCTCAGGCCTCTCCTGGGGACAGTCTGATCTGCACGGTGCAATGGCAAGCGCAGGTGTGGGACACTGTAGGACATCCTGTGGTGGAGACGCTCAAGGCCTCTGGCAAGACGAAAAGCCCCCAGAGAGCCGAGGTCTTTCTCCCCTTGGCTATGGCTGTTGTCTCAACCCCCAAGGCCTACCAGATGACCCCTTCACCTTATGGCACCAGCACCTCAGTGCCTCCTCAGCCCACCCAGGACAAACCCAGAAGCAGAGGACCTTGGCCCTGCCCTTGGCACTGCACATTCCCCACATCACCCTGACCCAGGAAGGACCCTGAGGAATGGGTGAGGGACAGGGTCTGCCTTGCAGGGGCTGGGGATCAGGGCTTTCTTTTGGCTTGATAAAGCACACCAAGGGTTACTCGACATCAGAGTCCTCTTCACCTTGCCTTTGCCTACCTGTCATCACTGAATCCAGTTTTCTCCTTCAACCAGCCCCCAGGGAGGCCTTGTCAGTAACATCCCTCGGTGGAACCCAGAAATGCTCCAAGAACTTTGGAGTTTGCATCTGACTTTGACTCCTTGAGAGATTTCTTCAACTTCCCCTCAGGGTCTGAGTTTCACAGATTTGGCGCTAAAACCACCAGAGAGATCATTAAAAAGTTCTTGGGCTGTTGCTCTGCTGCTGATCTGGGCTGGGCTCCTGGGACAGAGAGAGCTCCTAGCAAGCAGGCAGAGCTGCAGGGAGACAGCTCTGCCCAGCAGCAGCTGCTCTGCAAAGCGCAGCAGGGCTGAGGGGGCTGCCTGTGGGCACCAAGGAGAAAGGAGCGGGGCAGAGAGAGGTTGAAGGCAGGGGAGAGTGGGAGGATGGGTGAGAGCTCACTGGAGGAGAACTCTTCCCAGCCTCTGACACAGTAAGTCTCTGGGTGCAGGGCGATGTGTTGGTGGTTTCTTGCAGGATCTCCTGAATGTGTACAGCCTCTGGGATCTGTCTGTAATGTAGAAGAGGAAGACGGGCTGCAGAGCAGGGCTTCCCTCCTGCAGTGTGAGAGGGACAGGGCATGACGGCTGCCTTCTGGTGGGGATGGCTTGAGGGTGTGCAGCCCGGTGGGGGTGGCTTGAAGGTGTGAATGTGGGTGTGCAGCCAGGTGTGCCCAGGGCTCTCCTTCCAAGCTGTGTCTCTTCACCTCAGGTGGCTGTTACCTTTGGCAGGGACTCTGTCATCAGCCAGGATCAGCACTCAGCCTGCCCAGGGATCTCCTCATGGAGCCATGAAGAGAAGCTGTGGGTGGAAGGACAGATCCCCAGCAAAGATGCGTCTCTCCTGACACATAAACCTCTTCCTTCTGCAGAGAAAAGGGACTGAGAGTAACTGGCCTGCGATGTCACCAATGTGGAGGTGCTGTGTTCTGCTGTGTAAGGAGAAGGCTTTCCTGAGTGCCAGCTGTTCCACATTTGCTGAAGGATCAGGGTATTTCCCTGCAGTTCTTGCTGCTCTTTTTCCTGCTTGTGGAAGCTCTGGGTTGTTGGGAGTGTGTAACGTATCACAGATACATCTGAGACACTGTTCCTGGCGGGCTCTGGGCAATTCAGTGTGTGGGACTTGGAATCAAGTTAAGGCTTCATTTAGGAGATGCTGGGCACTGTCTTTTGTGCACCTGAGTATCTTCCTGGGATTATGAGTTTGAAGTGCCTTTCCCATGTGCTGGGGGCACTTCAGCAGGGGAGGATGGGAACCTACTGACAGCCCCATTCTCCCCCACACGCACGCTGCTGTTATCATGTCTGGAGAGAGCCTGGAGATGGAAAATGGGGGGGACAAAGGTTCTGTGTCAGCCGTGAGTGATTCTGACCCAGACTTTGCTGTTCAGGAGAGCAGAGTTGGAAGGGCTGGGTCCCTCCCTGGGCTCTTCCCTCTCAGACACCACTGGTCTGGATGCTGACTCCATGACACTGGAATAAATTGGGAGAATTGTCACATGGTCACTGAGGCAAATACCACTCACTAGACTGAAGGCATCCATTGCCAGGAACACCTACTGAATGCACGGGCTGTTTGACCGCACTGCAATAGCACAGGTCTGACTTCTCTGGAGCCCATGGGCAGAGCCCCTGCTCATCAATCCTGACCTCACAAAAAGGAACTGACTGAAGTTCTTCCAAAAAAAAAATGTAGCCATTGTGACGATTATCAGTGAGAAATGGCATATGACTGGCTCAGAGAAATCTGTCCTCACTTGTCAATGTCCTCTCGTCTTTCAACAGTTCACCATTCCTGCAGTGAAATAATGTCCAATGGCAGCTCCATAACCCAGTTCCTCCTCCTGGCATTCTCAGACACACGGGAGCTCCAGCTCTTGACCTTTGGGCTCTTCCTTGGCATTTACCTGGCTGCCCTCCTGGGCAACGGACTTATAATGACCACCATAGCCTGTGACCGCCACCTCCACACACCCATGTACTTCTTCCTCCTCAACCTCTCCATCGTCGACCTGGGCTTTCTCTCCACCACTCTCCCCAAAGCCATGGCCAATTGCCTTTGGCATACCAGGGCCATCTCCTATATGGGATGTGTTACCCAGTGATTTCTATTTGTCTTCTTGATTTCAGCAGAGTTTTATCTTCTCACAGTCATGGCCTACGACCACTATGTTGCCATCTGCAAACCCCTGCACTACGGGACCCTCCTGGGCAGCAGAGCTTGTGTCCACATGGCAGCAGCTGCCTGGGGCTGTGGGTTTCTCTACGCTGTGCTGCACACGGCCAATACATTTTCACTGCCCCTCTGCCGAGGCAATACTGTGGACCAGTTCTTCTGTGAAATCCCCCAGATCCTCAAGCTCTCCTGCTCAGATGACTACCTCAGAGAGGCTGGGTTGCTTGTGGTTATTGTAATTTTTTCTTTTGTTTGTTTTGTGTTCATTGTGCTATGCTACGGGTGGATCTTCAGGGCCGTGCTGAGGATCCCCTCGGAGCAGGGACGCCACAAAGCCTTTTCCACCTGCTTCCCTCACCTGGTCATGGTCTCCCTGTTTGGCAGCACTGGCGTGTTTGCCTACCTGAAGCCCCCCTCCATTTCCTCCCCATCCCTGAACCTTCTGCTGGCAGTTCTGTACTCAGTGGTGCCTCCAGCAGTGAACCCCCTCATCTACAGCATGAGGAACCAGGAGCTCAAGGATGCCCTGAGGAAACTGATGACTGTTTTCTTTGCAGAAGCAGCAATGAACTGCCCATCTTCCCCTGCATATCACTAGTAATGCAACTCATTACTGGCACAGCCTGTAGGTTTGGGAGGTTGTTTCATTTGGTTTCTTTGGTTTTAGCTTTTCTTGGTTGTATCAATGCTGTCCACAAACCCTCTCCTTATTCTTCATCCTACTTCTACATAAGTATCTGCCTGCCTTGTGTGTCCCAAAGAATTTGTGTAAACAAGGAGCTGTGCTCTCTGTCTGTTTAATCCAAATAAAGGACTCTGCACTGACTTGTTTGCCTGAGTTCCTTTCTCAAAATCTTCTGTGGAGGGGTGGGGGCAGCATCTGTGTGCTGAGGTGGAGGGGGCAGTAGCCACCCTGAGCTGGGTCTGCCTCTCAGCCTCACCAGCATGGCCCTGGCCACCACAGCCCACTTGCTCTGCAGAGCAGCACCACCAGTTCAGGGTCCGTGGGGAGCCTGGGGAGGGGGTGCAGGAATGGCCGTCCAGGTCAGCAGAGATGAGCTCTGTAGGGAAAAGCCTCTGTGGGGAGATGGGATGTCCCGGGAGAAGAGCAGGGCACCGTGTGTGTGTGCAGGGGGGACATGGAAAGGGAAACCCTTTAGTGTGGGTGGCAGCTTGGGTCAGGCTGGCCTTGCCCTTGGGCAAAAGCACCTTCATGCGGATCCCCAAGGCCAGTTGTCTCCTGCTGTCCTGGAGAGGAAGTTTGGCATGTGGGGCTGCAAGGTGCCTGGGGTGGGGATCTCCTCAGCATGCCAGCTGGATGAATGTTCTCAGTGGCCTGTTTCTTGCTCTGAGCCATGAAGGGTGCACAGAGCGGTGTGGAGACTGAGGGCACAGACTCCGATTGGGGATAAACCAAAGACCTTTATTGTTTGCTACAGCATCATTATATCCTTTTCTCTATTATTACACGCCCCACTAAATAAGCTGTGATTGGTGTACAGGCATTGTCCACACGTCACTACCGCTAACAACTTTGGGTGCTGCCCTGCAGGCCTGTGTTCCTCTCCTGTCTAAGGGTCTGCACCTGTTTACTTCCCTGTTCTCTTCCTTTACTCTTGTTCAAGGCTCAGGGCAGGAGCTGCCTGAATCCTCTTCCCATCCCTTCTCTCCTGGATCCTCCTCAATGCAACAGTGCCTGGCCAGCTTCCAAAGGTCGCCTCTGACTTACTCCTACGTCTCCCCCTCCTTTGCTTACAACCAAGACAGCTATGACAGTCATATATTAAACGCTTAATACATTGCAGGAGACATGTTATATAGATAAGGATACATAGGAAGAGAAGCAGACAGACTAACAACAACTTAATAACTGATTTAAACCAGCTAACAAAACCTCATCCCTCTAAAAGCTGATTTAGCCATTGCCATGGGTCATCAACCCGAAGCTTGAGAACTCCATCCTGGAGCGTCTGGGCACTCTTAGGGATTGATTCAGAGTGATCTGATAAATTCATGCAACACATTCCTTCAAAATCCTCACATCCATGACCTTGTGCTAAAAGCGAAAAAACAACAGCTGTATGATTTTGCATCATGACATGCCCAACTATTACACAGGCTTCTGTAGAACAACCGCACTGGTGCTCGCACTGAGTGACCAGTTACAGATCAAAGGAAACACACATGACCAAGGCAGAGTAAAGTAAACACAGGAAAACAAGCTTAGCACCTATAACTCAGACTATTCCTAACCAGCAGCCATCCACTTCAAGAAATCTGTCAAAGGCTTTTATATCTTTTATGCAGCTCCCTTCTTTCTTCCCTCTTGTTTTTCTTTTTTCCTTTTTTTCTTTTTTCCTTTATTGCTTTCTCTTTCTTTTTTTCTTTTTATTTTCCTTTTTTTCCTTTTTCTTCTTTTTTTTTTCTTTCTTTTTTTTCTTTTTTTTTTTCTTTTTTTTTTCAATTTCCTTAGCAACACCACCCACCTGAAAAATTACCCGGGGGGGGGCGGGGGGGGGGAGGGGAAGGGCCATACCACAGTGTTTCGGGAGGGAAGGTCCATTTTGGGGAGGATGGGGGGGGTGAGGTCTGGGTTTTTTGTGGGGGGAAGTGTTGGGGTGACCCGAGGGGTGACGCCGGGTGTCCCCTGTGCCCCGCCACAAGTCTTTGGCATTGTCCTTGTCCTCCTTCCTCCTCAACGCATGGGGGACTACGGGAGGTTCTCAGACAGGCCCTCAGTGTCCAGGCCACAGGGGTCGGGGCCGGCTGGCCCTGGCAGTTGAAGGGGAGGACGCACTTGCCGGGCGTGTCTCACTCTGCCACCACAGGAAGATGCTGTGGGAGTCGGCGCCTCCGCCAGCAACAGCTGCGCTGTTTTTAGTTGTGATAGTGTCCCGTGGAACCAGGGGTACTCGGAGAGGGGCTGCTCCAGGGGTCTGTCTGGCGACTGTACTGGACTGGAAAGCACGCAACATTCCCAAGTCCCCCTCTTCTCGAGCCTTGCGATGAGCTTCGTCCCATATCTCAGGGGAATAGATAGTACATGAGTCCACCCCAGGGACTGTAGTCATGACCCACTTCAAGACACACTTAAGTTAGGACTCAATTTTGGCCTTTCTCTCTCGCACTTTTTGTTCCGATTCACTTTTTAAACTACCGAGACTCTTGCTCTGTTTATCCAGCTGCTCCTTCAGATTATTTAGCTCTTCATGACAGTTTTTTCCTCCATAGACACAGAGGTACCCATTATGACCCATTGCTCATCTCTGTCGTGCAGAGAAGATTAATGTGACTTCATGATCCTGCTTCCTTTCAGCATCCTGGGGAGTTCAACGGGGTTGCCACCACATCAGCTACTCCTTAAGTCAGGTTCCCAGCCACTCTCCTGTTTTCCTAGGTGATTACTTGTCCAGACAGCAGCTCTCACTCTGCTGCTTTATTTGTTCGGCTGGGCTCTCCACCGGTCGCTCACTGCCACGATTCAAGTCCCTGTTTGGGCGCCATTTGTGGAGATTGAGGGCACAGAATCCGATCGAGGGTGAATCGAAGACCTTTGTTGTTTGCTACAGCATCATTATATACTTTTCTCTACTAGTATACATGCCACTAAATAAGCTGTGATTGGTGTACAGGCATTGTCCACACGTCCCTACCGCTAGCCCCATTGGCTGCTGTCCTGCAGGTTTGTGTTCTTCTCGTGTCTAAGGGTCTGCACCTGTTCACTTCCCTGTTCTCTTCCTTTACTCTTGCTCAAGGCTCAGGGCAGGAGCTGCCTGAATCCTGTTACCTCTTTCCATCCCTTCTCTCCTTCAAAGCCACCACACCAGCAGCAGCACATACACAGCTGGGAAGACAGCGGGTCCCATCTCATTCCCCTCTCAGGCTCATCTGGGGTGAAGGTCATGAGGGGGTCTTGCATCCCCTGTAGCATCGACCCATGGATTTGGTTCGCTTTGGTCCTTCCCCCTGACATGTTTGTCAGTCCCGTGTTGCAGACTAAGAGATCTCTGTGGCTGCTCACGAGCTGCAGACATTCTCTGTCTCCCTGGGCACGGCTGAGTTTAACCGATATGTTGCGACGTCTTTCGATGGCTGCAGGGCCATTTGCAAGCCCTCACATTGCTCTTCTCTTTGCAAGCTCCCACTTGTGCTCCGCGTTCGTGTTCACGTGCTGGGGAATGGCTCCTCTGCCCATGCTCAGCCTCACCATCTTGTGTGTCACCAGACCCTCTGTGCCCAGTCCAGAGACTGCTTATTCTGGGGCATCATCCCTTTGGTGAGAGGAGCCCGCACGGGCACCAGCTACTATGAACCAGGAGCTTTGCTCTCTCCTCCGCTGCGCTGCTGAGCTCCTTCACAGGGACTACTGTGGCTTATGCCTCCATGATAGTCACCATCCTGAGGATAACCTCTGTGCAAAGCCACGATAAGGCCTTTTTCACCCGGATATCCTTCGCATGCATATCCTCTGTTTCTTCACTCTGTGTCTCTCATGCTGACTGCGTGTTTGATGATGCAGGGCCTGAACAGAATCTGTCTGCAAATTTGAAGGTTCCCCTAAGCAGGTATCTTCTGGAGAAGAATAATTTTAGATAATTTAGATGCCACCCAACAGAGTAAGAAGATATCAGCCTTTGAGTGTTTCAACTGACCCAGAAAATGGAAACTGGGACGGCCACCTCCGATTCACCGATTCACCACGCTCATACTACTGGAGGGGACTGAGCTTGAGCTTTTTCTCAAATGCAGCCAGTGGTTTAACCTCAGAAAGTTTTCCAGATGAACCCAGTGCAGAGATTCCCCTGTGCCAGACCAGAGGCAAAGAACAAGCCGGGCATTTGGGATGTAAGACTAGCCTGAGCCCCAAGCTGAAATGTCGTGCCAACGTGGAGCACCACCCTATCCTGAACTTCCCATTTTGCTCCTTGCCTAATGCTACCCATTCTGCCCTGGGACAGAGCCTGAGGGGACACCACAGCCTGTGGAGAACTTTTGTTTCACTGCTTCAAACTGACCGGCTCCTCCCCTCGCACCCTTCCCCTTGCATTGTGAATCATCCTGTGTCTGGGGTCATCTGCTCTGTTCCTTTCTATGTCTAAAAAAAATGGTAAAGATGAAGGGAAAAACATCAGTTGTTATTGTATGTACTTTTCTTGTGCTTCCTTCTGTTAGATGCGTATTTTGATTTCAAAAAATAATGACTTAGTACATCAGAGATTTGAGACTTGAACAGTTAATGTCACCGACTTTGCTGCAGGTGCCTGTGAGAACTTGCTTCCCAGAGGCTCCCTCTATACTCAATGGAGACAAGAGAAAAAGCTAGAGGCTGGGTCCTCCCAGCCTATAACTGACATGCAATAGAAAGCTTACAAATCTCTTCCAGACACTCTTGCTCTGCGTTTAGGTCAGGATATTTGAGGGTAATAGCAATGAGCAGCTGTTTGGAAACAACTGCATTTCAGTGCAGGCGGATGTCAGATGAGACTGTGTGGAACCACAGAAAATTTCAGTCAGTATTTAGAGTACTAAGGAAGACAAGTCAGACTTAGTCCTTATTCCCCCTTCCCACCCCTGTCCTCTCCTGAAGAAACAGAGAACAAGAAGCCATGGAGGAAAGCGGGGGATTACAGAAGAGATACTTGATATTCCTTATTATAAAATCAACAGATTCTCGGGGACTCCTAGCCCAAAAAGGCAAGTATGGAAAAATAGAAAGAACAGCTTTCAACATACAGATTTGATTTGATTTCATTTGTTTTGATTGTTTAGTATTTGTGCAATAGAAGAGGAGAGCTTGGCACATAGGTGTGACAGAGGTTTGGTGGATTTGGGATTACCCAGGAATGGGGTGAAATAGCTAAGAGCCTCTTTAAAATGTGTTCTGGAGAAAGAAATCCTTTGTGAGTGTTTGGAAAGGGTAGAAAAGAGACAAATTCTGTGAGGACTCCCACTGAAATGCGAAACAGAAAAATTTAGGTGGGAGAAATGCTTGAGGGACTGCTCTGTCTGTGTCATATAGGAAGACTGCAAGAGAGGAAAGCAGCAGAGAAGGAAGGACAGAACTTTTCACCCAGACGGTGAAATTATCACACTTGCTTTTTGCCAGATTTCTGCCTCATCAGGATGAACTGAAATTGAGCATGGGAGCAGAAAATGAAAGTGCAGTTACTGAGTTCATCCTAGAGGGTTTCTCAGAGCTTCATCAAAGACTACAACTATTTCTCTCTCTGGTCCTTCTGCTCATCTACCTGACAACAGTGATGGGGAATGCGACCATCATTTCCCTCGTGTGTATGGATCACCGCCTGCAAACCCCCATGTACTTTTTCATCAGCAACCTGTCCTTCCTGGAGATCTGGTTTACATCCTCCACAAGCATCAAACTCTTTGTGATCCTGGCTTCTGGTAGGAGAAGAATCTCACTAAGCAGCTGCTTTGCCCAATCCTACTTCTATTTTGCCCTGGGCTGCACAGAGATGGCTCTTCTGGTTGTCATGTCCTTTGACCGCTATGTTGCCATCTGCCAGCCTTTGTGTTACGCTGCCATCATGAAGCCTCAGCTCTGCATCCGCCTGGTTGTTGCTGCTTGGGTCACAGGCATCACACTCTTGAGTTACCGTCTGGTCCTCCTCCACACGCTGACTTTCTGTGGCTCCAAGATCCGCCATTTTTTTTGTGACAACTCCCCCTTATTCAAATTGTCCTGCTCTGACACCAGCCTGCTTTGGAAACTAGACTCTTTCTTATTGCCATTTGTCGTACTGGGTTCCTTATGTTTAACTCTGGCATTTTACATGGGCATCCTTTTCCGTATTCTACACCTTCCAGCAGCCTCTGGGAGGAAAAAAGCTTTTACTACATGTTCTTCCCATCTCACCACCTTGGCCATCGCATATGGGAGCTGCATTGCTCTCTACGTGTGTCCTTCAGAAGATGTTTCCTTGGAGACAAACAGAATTGTAGCTTTGCTGAACACTGTCCTGTACCCATTCTTAAATCCATTCATCTACAGCCTTAGAAACAAGGCTGTGATGCTGGCCCTGAACAAAGCCATTGCCCGTGCAACAGTACAGCTTTTCCCCTCATCATGATGCCTTTCTGGACAGTGATTCCAATGACCTGCTGTCACCTCTTAAATAATATCAGTGCATATGAATGTGACCTCCAAACACAGATGCCTCGGGAGGCTGATGTTCTTGTGGGAACGAACAAGTTGTCCCAGCTCCTTCCAGGGCTGCCCTGGGAGAGCCATCAGCCCCATTGTCCGGGTGTGAAACCCATCAAGACGAGTCACTGAGAGCAGCTTGGACTAAGGGGACTTTTGCCTGGAGGTGTAGGACACCTTTTGGGATGCAGGGCAGGAGCATTTTTGGATTGCACAGGATTTATTATGGGAAATTTAGGGGAGGACCCCGACCAGTGTAACCTCTTCTGTCTTCTCATTAAACTTTATTTCTAACTCTTTCCTGGGTGAGGCAGTGTGTCCTCTGCGTGAACCTGTGAGCACAGTGGTGTGAGTGCAGCAACTGCAGCAGGACCAGGGGGTCAGACAGCCCTTGTGTCATTAGTGCCAGCAACTGAGAGACCGGAGTGACTGGACGTCAGAGTTTGTGTGTGTGTATGAGACTGAGTTGGTCTGTACCAGCATCTGGAATGGGATTGTAGCCTCAGGGACTCATACTGAGGAGACGGAGTGTCAGAGCCCAGGTACCTCTATAGAATATAATGGTTCAATAGGGAGGGGGGCTACAATGATCATCTAGTCCAACTGCCTGACCACTTCACCTCTCACCAAAAGATAAATCATATTCATAAGGACGTTGTCCAAATGCCTCTTAAACACTGACAGGCTTGGAGTGTCAACCACCTCTCTAGGAAACATGTTGCAGGGTTTGACCAAACTCTCAGTAAAGAAATGCTTCCTACTGGCCAGTCTAAACCTCTCCTGGTGCAGCTTTGAACCATTCCCACTTGCCCTGTCACAGGATACCAGGGAGGGGAGCTCAGCACCTCCCTCTCCACGTCCCCTCATCAAGGAAGCTGTCGAGAGCAACGAGGTCAGTCCTCAGCCTCTTTTTCTCCAAGTTACACAAACCCACTCTCCTTAGCCGTTCCTCATAGGACATGCCTTCCAGCCCTGCCACCACCTTTGTTGCCCTCCTCTGAGCACCTTCAAGTATCTCAACATCCTTGAAAATTGTGGGGCCCAGAACGGGACACAGTAGCCATGGGGAGGCCACACCGACACTGAATGCAGTGGGATAATCCAGGGACGCCACAAAGCCTTTTCCTCCTGCCTCCCTCACTTGGCCGTGGTCTCCCTGTTTGTCAGCACTGCCATGTTTGCCCACCTGAAGCCCGCCTCCATCTTCTCACCATTCCTGGATCTGATGGTTGCAGTGCTTTACTTGGTGCTGCCTCCAGCAGTGAACCCCCCCTCATCTACAGCATGAGGTACCAGGCGCTCAAGGATGCTGTGTGGAAACTGATGGCTGGCTGTCATTTGGAAGCAAGAAACTGCCCATCTTCCTCTGCATAGCAGTTGTCGTGTACCTCAGTAGAGGCCCAGTCTGTCGTCTGTATTTTCTGTTGCCGGTGGTGTTTTGCTAGTCATGATGTTGTACCCCCCTTCTAATTCACTGCTTTTCTTTCCAGACTGAGTGGATGTGTAGAGGAGGAGCTGTGCTCCTTGTGTGTTTAGACAAAATACACAACCTGGAGGTCCTGAGGAGACTTTTTTTGGGGGCTGTGTTTTGGATTTCTGCTGGAAACACTGTTGACAACACAGGGATGTTTTCTCTATTGCCAAACTGTGCTTGTACAGAGTCAAGACCTTTTCTGCTCTCAGTGCACCCCACCAGGGAGTAGGCTGTGGGTGCACAAGGAGTTGGGAGGGGACAGAGCCGGGACAGCTGACCCCAGCTGACCAAACGGATGTTCGATACCATGTGAAGGTCATGCTTAGCGATAAAACCTGGGGGAAGAAGAAAGAAGGGGGGGACATACAGAGTGATGGTGGTTGTCTTCCCAAGTAACCGTCATGCATGATGGAGCCCTGCTTTCCTGGGGATGGCTGAACACCTGCCTGCTGGTGGGAAGCAGGGCCTGAATTCCTTCTTTTGCTTGGATTGTGTGCGCTGCTGCTTTTGCTTTACCTATTAAACCACCTTTATCTCAATGCAAGAGTTTTCTTATTTTTACCCTTCCGATTCCCTCCCCCATCCTGCTGCAGGGATAGCGAGGGAGGGAGCAGCTGTGTGGTGCTTAGCTGCCAGCCTGGGTTAAACCTCGTGCCCTGGCACTATTGTCATCGAGGAGCCCCGTTACAACCACCATTTCCAGCACTGCCCTCTCACCCCAGCTCAGAGAGGTTCTTTGTTCCGGCACAGAGGGACATTGAATGACCAGGTCAGACATCCAAATCCTCATTGTTCAGATGAGATGTAAGAATGCACATCATGTCCACGAGGTGAGATGAGCCTGAAGGAGCACAAACGCCATCAGCTGTTCCTGGGGGTGTCATGAAGGCCTGTGAAACAGGCAGTGTCTCAGGGTCACTTCACATTGACAGTAACGTCCCGTGGGAAACCACCTGAATGCAGCACTGGGATGGGCTTCCTTGAACCAATGCCCCTGCGTCCATTTTTCTTGCTGTGGACATCTCAGACCAGTGCAGAGCAACTTGACACACGCAGGGCTGAGGTGCTTGCCAGCCTCTGGGAATGGCAGCAGGAGGCCAGAGAGGCACTACAACGCCTGCCCTGCACTGCCTGTGTGTGTGCAAGGGAAGGACTCACGTCTCTGAGCACCCCTGCAGGTAAGATCAGTGCACGAGTCCAGCTCAGATGTGGAGACCTGGCAGAGCCCTGTCGTTTCTCTGTGTGACTCCAGGAACAAGCCCCACTGGCCCAGTGACATTCATCTCAGCTGCCTTGGACAGGCTCAATGCAAGGGCTCCTGTTTGCTGTGTCACCCTTGCCTGTGGTTGTGGACTGTGCCCTCAAAAGTGCCAGAGCAATCAGGGAGGTTCTGGGGTCCCTGGAAACACAGGTGTCAAACCCATCTTCAACAGGGCAGGAACGAGATTTTGGAGAATTACAGGCTGGTGAGCCTAATTCCATCCCTGGGTAGGTGGTGTGAAACGTCCTCCTGTAGCCATTCCCAGGTAGTTATAGGACAAGAAAGGGATCGCTGAACCAAAACGTACAGGGGAAAGAAGAGCATGTTGTCTACACGGAATCTTGAAAGGCCTTTGACAGGGCTGTAGCGACCATGAGATGGAGTTCAGGATCCTGTGTGGAAGAAGCAGGGCAATCAGGAGGGTTGTAACCCTGGACTTCAAGAGAGCAAACTTTAGTAGCTTCAGAGACCTAATTGGAGGGATCCCATGGGCTTGAGCTCTAGAAGGTGGGGAGGCCCAAGAGAGCTGGTTGCTCTTCAAGCACCACTTCCTCCAAGCCCAAAACTGATGCATCCCTCTGAGGAAGAAATCGAGCACAGGAGGCAGAAGGCCTGCTGGGATGGGCAAGGAGCTCCTGGAAACCTCACTCAAAGGGAAGAAGGAAGTTTACAACATGTGGGAAAAGGGACTGGCCACTTGGGAGGAATATGGGAATATCGTCAGAGTATGCAGAGGTGCAAAGAGGAAGGCTAAGGCCTGTTTGGAATTAAGTCTGGCTAGGGACATCAAAGTCAACGAGAAGGGATTCTTCAAATACATCAGCAGCAAAAGGAAGACCAGGGAAAATGTGGGCCCCCTGCTGAATGAGGCGGGTACACCGATGACAGGATATGGAGAAGGCAGTTACTGATTGCCTTCTTTGCCTCATTCTTTAGTGCTAAGGCTAGTCCTCAGGAATGCTAGACATTGGAAGCAGGAAAGGAAGTGTGGAGGAAGGAAGACTGCCCCTTGGTCGAGGAGGGTTGGGTCCCTATCTCTTAGCTGGACTGGAAACTCAAAAATCTGTGGGCCTCGACGGGATGCATCTGTTGCCAGATGCTATTGCTAAGCCGCTCTCTGTCATCTTTGACAGTCTTCAAAAAGGGCAGGATGTGGGGAACTACAGAGCTGTCAGCCTCCCCTCTATCCCTGGAAAGGTGATGGAACCGCTTGTTCTGAGTGCCATCTCTAAATAGGGGGAGGAAAAGAGGATTATCAGGAGTAGTCAGCATGGATTCACCAAGGGACAATCATGCATGACCAACCTGAGAGCCTTCTGTGACAGCATGACCGGCTGGGTGGATGAGGGGAAAGCAGTGGTTGTTGGTGACCTTGGCTTCAGCAAGTGTTTTGTCACTGTCTCCCACCACATCCTCATAGGGAAGCTTAGGAAGTGTGGGCTAGACGAGTGGAGAGTGAGGTGGATGGACAACTGGCTGAAGGACAGAGCTCAGAGGGGCGTGCTCAGTGGTGCTGAGTCCAGCTGGAGGCCTGTGACTAGTGGTGCCCCCCAGGGGTCAGTACTGGGTCCCGTCCTATGTATCATAGTCATAAGGAACCTGGATGAAGGGACAGAGTACACCCTCAGCCAGTTTGGTGGTGATACTAAACTGGGAGGAAGGGCTGAGACGCCAGAAGGCTGTGCTGCCATCCAGTGAGACCTGGACAGGCTGGAGAGCTGGGGGTGGGGGGAAAACCTCATGAGGTTTGACAAGGGCAAGTGTAGGGTCCTGCACCTGGGGAGGAATAACCCCACGCACCAGTCCAGGCTGGGGGTGGACGCACTGGAGAGCAGCTCTGCGGAGAAGGACCTGGGAGCTCTGGTAGACAACAAGTGGGCCATGAGCCAGCGATGTGTGCTTGTGGCCAACAAGGCCAGAGGTATCGTGGGGTGTATCACGAAGAGTGTCGTAAGGAGTTCGAGGGAGGTTATTCTCCTGCTCTACACTGCCCTGGTGAAGCCGCATCTGGAGTATTTTGTCCAGTTCTGGGCCCTCCAGTTCAAGAGGGGTAGGGAACTGTGGGAGAAAGTCCAATGGATGTTACTAAGATGATCAGGTGGCTGGAGCATTTCCCCTATATGGAAAGGTTGAGAGACCTGGGGCTCTTTAGCCTGGAGAAGACTGAGAACGGACCTTACCATCACTTATGAATATCTAAAGGGTGGGTGTCAAGGGGATGGGGCCAGGCTCTTTTCAGAGGTGCCCAGTGACAGGACAAGGGGCAACGGGCACAAACTGGAGCACAAGAAGTTCCACCTCACCATGAGGAAAAACTTCTCTACAGTAAGAGTGACAGAGCATTGGAACAGGGTGTCTCCTTCCCTGGAGATATTCAAAACCCGCCTGGATGCAATTCTTCACGTTCTCTGATTCTGTGATCTTTCTGCAGTAGCTGATAGGTCAGCCCTTGACTCCTGGCTGGGATATGTGCTTTTAGGTTCACCTCAGCCAGTGTCTCTGACAGGCCAGCAAAAGCACATTGATGGTGAGAATCCCCTTCCCTAAGAACCTGGTAGAGCCATCCAGGAAGAGGGCATGGATAGGGGTTGTCACACCTCTTCTGCTGTGAAGGGCAGCTTTGCCTGCAGTGTGGGTGAAATTGGTAGGGTAGAAAACCGTGAAGGAGGTGAGCAAAAGAAACTATAGGAGTGCTGAGTAGAGAGGAAGGATCACCTCCATCAACCCTCTGGCAATGCTCTTCCTACTGCTGCCCAGGATGCTGTTGGCCACCTTTGCTGCAAAGGTGCAAAGCCGGGAGAGGACAAGACTGGGGAGCACTCACAGCCTTCCGACATCTTCTTGGATATCAGCAAGAAAGTGCAGTGAGGCTCTACTCTTTTGTGCCTGATGGGAGGATGAGGGCCAACGGGCATCACCTGAAAGAAGGGAGGAAATACTCTGCTCACCAAGACAGTGAAGCACTGCAGCGGTTCTCACAGAGAGGCAGTGTCGTCTCTGTCCTTGGAGCTTTTCCAGCCCCAAATGAATGAAGCCCTGAGCAACCTGCTCTGACCCCAGAGGTGAGCCTCCTTTGAGCATCAGGTTGGCCTAGAGACCTCCTGAGGTCTCTTTCGGCATGAATGATTCTGTGTTTCCATCCAACACAGATCCTGCCTTCCTGAAGGAGGGAAATCCTGCAGGTGACTGATGACCATTGACATGAAACAGAAAGTTTGGTCAGATGACCTGTGGCTTTCTTGTCCCAATCCAGGCATTGTTGCAGAGATGCAGGGCTGTTTGTCAAGTACCCCCAAACAGCCCTGATCAGCTACACAGCATCACCTTTTCTTTTCTACTTCTATATCCCTTCCTGGTCACAGTTTCTTCCCTTTGACCATCCTTGTACCCTCCCATGCAAACAGCCCATCTCTGTTCACCCCTCCCTCCCTGGTCCTACTCTGCCTTGCTTTGGACCTTCCTTTGGTGTTTCGGAGCTGGACACCATGGGAACGTGCCCCTTGGTCAGCACTATCACTGAACAAGTGACTCCTGTTATGATCTGTAGTGCCCTGCAGTTCCTCAGGCTGCTGGTCCAATGGTGCTTCACTGCTGGGAGACCTTGGAAATCTCTGGGATTTGGCACTAGAAACCTCAGGAAGCCTTGTAAGGAGAAGTGGTGAGTCCTTTATGGGGGCAGATTGAAGCCATAGCTGAGGGCAGGCTGGGAGCTGAGCAGCTCAGGAGTGACCCTGAGGAAAAGGGCCTGGGCACTACGAGGGATGCCATAGGAGCCGGTGGTACACGCTCACCGTGTGGAAGGCCAGCTGCAGATGGGGCTGCAGAGATGGGGCTGCTTCAGCGGGTGCGTGGCCACCCAGACAAGGGACCTCTCATTCCCCTCCACTCAGCACTGGTGTGGCCACATCTGGATGACTAGAGTCTGGCTTTGGGGCTCCCTTGTCTGGAGGAATGGGAAGGAAACGAAGGACTGCCGAGGAGATCTGCCAGGCTGGAGTTTGGAGGCTGGCAGGGAGGATGAAGGTTCTGGGCTTCTTTAGCCTGCTAAGTGGAGGCTCAGGGCACTACAGGAGCAGCGTGCACCTGCTTTGAAGTGTGGTTTCAGAGCTGACAGAGCTTTTCTTGGTAGTGGGAAGTGAAGGAAACTTCCACAAAGTGCAGCTTTGAAGGTTCAGACTGGAGGAGAGGAAAAAAAAGAGATGTCACTCCAAGGGTAGCCTTGTGGTGCAAGAGGTCCCCCAGAGGGAGTCTGGATCAGCCCATGGCTTTGTGTTTCAAGGAATGGCCAGCGAGAGTGGAGAAACACGAGCAAAGGTGTAGAAATGGTGGGGTGAGAGCTGGGTGGGAAAGCAAGCAGGGTGTCAAGAGCCTGAAGGGAAAGAGGTGCAGGCTTGGGTCAGGGTAGGACAGCCTGCAGGAGAGATGGCCAAGGGCTGTAGCAAGGCTGAAAGGTCCAAGAGGCCTGAGGTCTTGGTCCTCTTGGCTGGAGCAGTTGCCTCTGCCAGTGAGGCTGGTGAGATGGAACTTGGAGGGTGTCAGGATGTGCCTTCGCAGGGCCTGAGGGTCAGGGCTTGGCCTTTCTGCTTCCGAAAGCAAAGCAAAGGGTTTTCTCAGCACTACAGCCACCTGCTCAGGGCCTTGGCCTGCCTGCAAGCATGGCCTCCAGTGATCTGCTCTAACGAGGCCCTGGGGAGGCTTTGTCAGTAAGTGCCCTCAGGGGGGCCAATCAGGGCTTCAAGGGACTTCTGGGCTTTGCTTCTGACTTTGACTTCTGGAGAGGTCTCTTCAGACTTCTCTCAGTACTTGAGGGTCACGTAATGAGCCCCAAATGCCTTAATGAGCTGCTGATCTCTCTGTAACTTTCTTCACCACAGCTGATAGGAGTTGTTTCATAGTGTAGTGAAGGAGGAAGGTTTCAAAGTGCATCTAATGACTTTAATTTTTATTTTAAGGTTTATACTTTCTGCCTTTTCTTTCAGAGAAGGGGTTAGAGCAGCATTCTCCAAGTGTGGATGATCCCGAGGGTCTCCTCAGGAGGTCTGAACTGGTCGGAAAAGCAGTTTTTTGAGGTCTGACACTGTATGGACAACCTTGCTCCTCACCTCCCCAACCCCACCATTTTCCTCATTGTCCCCTGGAACATGCATCACATTTTGTGACATCAGCCTTCTCCCCTGCAGTCTGCAGCTGGATGTTACAGCTCCATTGCATCACCTCCTGCCTGCACTCCTGAGAGACCTGGCTGCACACGGGCACAGAAGAACTTTCCTGATGTGCAAACAGAGAACAGTGAGGCATGATAAAGTTTCATGAACAATAAAACACGCTCCCCAAGTACATGCTCCGTCCAAGTTGTCTCTGATGAGGTTGAACTTTGCACAAGCGATCTGATGAGAAATATTTGAGGCAGGTAGCTATAAAGACAGTGAAAGAGTTGCCTAAATAGCCAATTAGACTGTTGAAAGATATGTAAGATTTTACTCTCTGAAGCTCAAAACAGCAACATAAGTGAGAGGCATCTGAATGAACAAAGATTAAGGGAGGAGGAAGCTGGAGAATAATGGCAAGGGCCTTTGCCTGGCCAGTCTGCGTCTGAAAAGGTGACTTCAGAAATGGTCATTGGATCCTGGGCAGGTGCAAATATCTGAAAGATTAAAGAAAGTAAATACACCGTTGAACAGGCAGAATAGTGGTAGTGAATTTACAGGGGAAGATGGATATTTCTTTGGAATAGCCCTTTTGCAAGGTCATGGGATTGGTAGAGGCCTCTTGTGAAAAAGGACAAGCCAGTGTTGCAGCCATCTTTGAAAGGGGCCAGAAGTGCAACCCAGGGAAGCCCAGACTGTACAAGCTCACGTTGGGGAGGAGTGTGACATCCCTGAGAGTCCTCTTGGGTGACAGTTCTGAGCACCTGAGAGAGGATAACTGTCAACATGGACTCTCCAAGGATCACTCGTGCCTCACCAACCTGACAGCCTGCACTTGTGCATGAGGAGATAAAAAGTGGCTGCCATATGCCTCAGTGTCAGCCCAGCCCTTGGCGTGGTCTCCCTCAACATTCTTCTACTCAAGTCAGGCCATTCCAGTCGGGATGGGCAGAGAAACAGACAGGTAAAACACCGGTTGGATGATGAGGCTGATCTGCAAAAGAGCTCTGCAATCCAAGTTGATTGTGAAGCAGGTCTGTTTATTACAGCCCTGCAGCGCTGGGTGCAGCAAGGGTCAGGTACCCTAAGGATGCTGCACCCTGAGCCGCGGTAATTACGTCCTATTTAAAGTAACAAAACGTACATATTTACATATTTATTACTCTGTCCCGCTTCAGATGTAAATTAGATCTCCTCCCCCTTGCGCAGGGGCAGTCTTCCCCTTCGGGGGTCTTTTGGTGGTCCTGGAGAGGAAGTAAGAGGAAGTAAGAGTTCCTCGATAGTCTTCATCATGATTGTACTTTTGCACCCGTCCTCCAGAGTGCGCAGTTCAGGCGCAGCTGGGCAGTGTCTCCCCCCACAACCACAGCTCACGGCAACATCCCCCTCCATGGTCACGGTCTGTTGCCCAAATACAATTCCTCCCCCATCCCCATCTTACCTAAAACAATGAAGCAGGACTTCAAGTGATCAAGACCCTACTTGAGCACAACGAAGCAGGCCTTCAAGTGATCAAGACCCTACTTAAGCCCTGCCAAGGGCAAGGTTTACATTCTTGTTTACCAAAGACAAGGCTAGCTAGCTAATGTTGCAGAGACTAAAGCACATCACATATTTCAAAAAGAATATTTTCAGATATTTTCTACTTTCCCATATCAAGGCTGCAAGAGCAGCGGTGAAGGGGTCAGACCCTGCCTGGAGGCCACGGGGGACACACTAGGGCATGGTGGGGCAGCACAGAGGACTCTGCTGTGCCCTGGGCAGTTGGACACCTGTGCCCATGACCCAGAGGAGGCCACTCTCACCGCATCTGTCAATGGCACTATATTGTAGAGACCGATCTTGTGCCCTAGGGATGCCGTTGAGGGCCAACCTGACTGGCGGGAGGACTGTCCTGTCAGGACATTCATGAGCCACAAGAAGGACAAAGGGCAGATCCTGCACCTGGGACAGACCAACACCCTGCAGCTGCAGGGCCTGAGAGCTGCCTGGCTGGGGAGGAGCTCTGCAGAAAAGGCCCTGGTGGTGCTGGGGGACACAAGGCAAAGCACGATCCCACCGTGCAGCCTGGTGGCAAAGGCAGCCAGCAGTGTCCTGGAGTGTAGAAAGATGAGCTTTGCCAAAAGGGTGAGGGAAGTGATTGTCTCCCCATGCTCATCCCTTGTTAGAGCATCAGGACAGTGCTGTGTTAATGATTGGGCCTCCACTGTGGAAGGGCAGGAGAGAGTGAGCAGTTGGGTAGCTGCTGGGCTATTGGCCAGAGCCAGCCCAGCACAGCAGGGAAGAAGTTGTGTATAACTGGGAGTGAGTTGAGTGGAGAGTCATGGAGATGCTGAACGGCTGGATCACTTGCCTGGGAGGAGAAAGTGAGGGAAAGGGCCTTGTTCCAGCTGCAGAAGGGAAGGCCTTGGGAACCTCAGAGTGACCTGCCAGTCCCTGTGGGGAGGGTTTCAGGAAGATAAAACCACTCTTGTAACTGTGGTGCTTGACAGGAGAACCATAGGCAATAGTCAGGGTTTGAACTAAGGACGTACTTGGCCAGAGAGAAGGAACTGAGATATCCCCAGATCATGGGATGCTGGAGGCTGTAAACAGAATATTGACAAACCCTCTGACTTGCGTCTCCCAACTTACTTGCTAAAAGAGAGGGAGGTAGAGGCATCTCAGAGCCTTCAGGATCCTGGGGAAGATTTAAGGCCTCCAAGAAAGGAGCTGAATATAATAGTTTTTCTCCCCCCTTTCAGTCATTGACACCCAGAAACTTCACCTGCTTTTCCCCCATCTCCTTCTAAAACCTGGCCAAGTGATGGGGAGAAAGGAAGCAGAAAGGCCCTAGGACTTGAAGGGCCATGGTGTCATTTCACAGTACAAGCCACAAAGAGTCAAGTCAAGGTGGGAAGTGAGTCTGCAAGTCTGAATCAACGAAGTCCATGAACAGGCAAGGCTGTGTCCATGGTCTGTGTCTGGAGACCAGTACACCTACAGCATAGAGGAAGGTGGGGCTGAAACTCAGGCCTGGCTTCAACGGCCTCCTGGGCTGATGGAGAGAGGTGTGGGTGGAGGCCCCAGGGGAGGCTGGTCAGGGACAGGAAGGTCTGTGGATGCTCTCAGGGCCCTGCCCCTGCCCCATGGGATCCAACCTGCCAGTGCCCTCAACAGCCCAGGTTCTCATTCCCTGATACACAGGGTCTGTGCTCTGCTACTCTCCTTCCCCACATCCCTCCAGATCTGGGAGACCACCATTTCCAGTCACTCCAAGCAAGGCTGGCACTGGTCTTCCCATCCGTGACCAGCTCTTCCTCTTTTGGGACTACCAGGTCCAGGCCAGCATCAGACTGAGTGGCCCATCTGGCATCAGGAACATCTCCACAAGCCCCCTGACTCTTTGTGCCCTTGAGAACTGGTCCCGTGAATACCAAGGAGGTGGAGTCCCCCATTAAGTCACGTTCTGTGATCCACAGACTTCCTCAGGTCATTTGTATGAGACTTTCTCCATTCCTCACCCTGACGGCATGACCTGTAACTCTCTCCTGGGTCTGTCTGGGATGGAGTTAATTTTCTTCACAGTCGCCCTTACGGCGCTGTGCTTTGGCTCTGTTACTGACACAGCGCTGACAACACACCAGTGTTCTGGCTACTGCTGAGCAGTCCCGGCAGAGCATGAAGCTTTCTTGTTCTCACCCTCTTCCCCCACAGTAAGCGGGCTGGGGGTAGCCAAGAAGCTGGGACAGCTGACCCAAAATGACCAGAGGGATATTGCATACCATAGGTTGTCGCGCTCTTCAGTAACTCTCAGGGCAAGGAGGAAGAAAAGAGGACATTTGTGGTCATGGTGTTTGTCTCCCCATGGCACTGATCTATGTGATGAAGCCCTGCGCTCCTGGAAATGGCTAGACCCCTGCCTGCCCGTGGGAAGTAGGGAATGAATTCTTTATCTTGCTTTGCTTGCACACACAGCTTTTGCTTCACATCTTGAGCTGTCTTTGTCTTGACCCAGGAGTTTTACTGATTTGTCACTTCTGATTCTCTCCCCCATCCCGCTGGGGGTGTAAGGGGGATTGAACAATTGATTCTGGGTGTTTAGCTGTGGGCCAGGCTCAAACCATAAAAAAATTCCTATGACCGTGACCTCCTTTCTGGGCTCTCCTTTGACCCACACACAGCTCTCACCTACACTCTTGCCTGTCCAACAGCAGAGCTCAGATATCGGAGCTGTCCTGACATCGAACAGGAGAACGCCTGCTCCTTATCTTCTCTGTCAGTCTCTCCTAAAGACCTTGCATCTCCACCCACCACCAAAGCCATGGGAGCTGTCCTTCCCCACCTCAGTGCTTCTTCCACTCCTGTCACAGCTCTGTGGTGGCACATGGGGCTCCTGCTCTCTCTGCCCCTGGCTGTGGGGCCCTTTTGGGCTGCGGCACCTCAGACGTGGCACCAGGGCCAAAGGCGGGCTTGTCACCTGGAAACGTGGTGGCAAGAGATGGGACGCCGTGTGTGGAAAGGCTTTGCTTGCCAGCAGAGGCACGCTGGAGGGGATGGCAGGTGGCAACGTGCTGATGGCTGAGGTTCTCACCACGAGAGCAAGAGCTGCAGTGCCCGAGGGCAGAGAGCAAGAGGCCTGGGCTGTGCAGCCCTGGCAGGAGAGGGGTTGGCTGTGCCAGGGCACTCTGCAGCAGGGTGGGGCCTGTGCCAGAGGTGAAGCCCATCTCCAAGAAGGACCATGATGCTGCTGGAATGTCCCTGGGGGAGGACAGCCTGTGATCCAGCCACACAGTGGACATCCTGCTGGGGCCAACCGGCTAGAGAGCAGCTCTGCAGAGAAGGACCTTGGGGTCCAAAAGGACAAGCAGCTCAGCCTGAGCCAGCAGGGCACCCTCGTGGCAAAGGCCAACAGCTCCTGGGCTGCATTAGGAAAAGCGTTGATGACAGGCGGAGGGAGGTGACCCTTCGCCTCGACTCAGCACTGGTGAGGACACACCTGGAGTGCTGTGTCCAGTGCTGGGCTGCCCAGGGCAGGGAAGCTGTTGACCTACTAAAGCACGTCCAGCAAAGGGCCACAGAGCTGGAAGGGACTGGAGCAGCTTTTGTAGGTGTTAAGGCTGAGAGATGTGGGACTGTTCAGTTTGGAGAAGGAAGCTTGGAAGGATTTTATTAATGTGTAGGAATACCTGCTGGGAGGGCATGAAGTCCAGGGAGCCAAACTTTTCTCAGGAGTTCCCAGTGATAAGACAGGGGGTGATGGACACAGATAGATACACATGAAATTACATCTAAAGCCAAGAAATACTTCTTGAGTGTGAGGGTGGTCAACCAGTTGAACAGAGTGCCTAGTGAGGTGATGGAGTCTCCATCCACCCACCTAGGCCATGGTCCTGAGCAACCTGCTCCAGCTGAGCCTGCCTCAGCTGGGGGTTGGACTAAAGGATTTCCAAACGTCCCTTCAAACCACAACGTTCCTTTGAGAACAAATGAGAAAATTAAGATGGAAAGAACTGAACAAGAAATAGCCTTGAGCACAAATACAGTGGGATCCCATGGAGAAGACTCACACTGGAAGCAGGGGGAAGTGTGAGGAAGGAGGAGTGGAAGAGATGAACTGTTGTGTACTGACTGACACAAAGCTGTGGGACTTGGTGTGTAATGAGTGTCAGTAGGAAACTGGATCCCTTTTTTATTAATAATGAGAGGGGATTTGGGTATCACTGAGCCCCGGAAGAGGACAGAGTTTACCATGCAGCAAAGGTCCCTGTTCAGAGCTGGGGTGTAGGGCCAGAGGTGGAAACGGCTGGTGTGTGGGCCTGATGTGGGACAACTCTCCTGGGGCAGCTTCCCTGAAGTGTCCAGCGACCAAGGCAGAGACTGGGCCCCTCTCTTCTGCACCGTTGCTGCCTGCTTCCTTCAGCACAATGGCTGGCTCTGCCCTGGGAGCACCCTCTGGCTGCCCCCACCCTACGCACATACCACTTAGCTCTACACTGACATTTTCCTCTCCTGGGCTCTTTCCAGCCCACCTCAGCCCCTCCCCAGCTCTCCCCACCTCTCCTGAGCTTTTCCCTGCCCTGCCCAGCACATCAACCCAGTCTGGGCTGGCCCCATAAAATTGTCCACCTCAGGGTGCTGCAGAGCTCTGGGCACTTCCCCCCACAGCTCCAGCCCCTCTGAAGTGCACAAAAGATTCTAGGGGACAGACAGGGTGGTTGAGGGTCCCCCTCAGCTCTAGGTCCGGGGTGAGCCATGGCATGAGGAGATGGAGGCCAGCATCTCCCTGTGTCTGCTGCTCTTGTCTCCAACAGATCCTTATAGCCCACTGCCAGCAGCCCCTCTAGGCCAGCCCCTCTCCACAGCGCAAGAATCCAAGCCCGTACCCTCCTCCCCTGAGCCCATGGAGAACCCAAGCACAGCAGCACGGCCTCATGGGGTGTATTTCTTCAGCCTGTTCCTAATTGCAACTTTAGAAGAAGACCTCCAACCTCCAGACAGGAGCACTGAGGAAATGCCCTTTTATTACAGAGATACAGCACAGCAGACCAACTGTACCATCAGGCCAGACACACGTCCAAAGGCCTCTAGGTCAGACAGGCTGGGTTCCTGCCTTTGGAGAAATGGAGCGGCTTTAGACATTCCTAAGCAAAGAGAGTTCTCCTGGGTGAAATGCCCAAAGCACAGGAGGTTCCTGAGATAATGGGAAATCATTTGTGAAGAGCCATGGGCAGCTCATTGCTGCTGACAGACAAGTGGTTGAACATGTTTCTTCAGGGCATTCTTGATCTCCTGGTTCCTCATGCTGTAGATGAGGGGGTTCACTGCTGGAGGCACCACTGAGTACAGAAATGAAACCACAACATCCAGGGATGGGGAGGAGATAGAAGGAGGCTTCATGTAGGCAAATGCATCAGTGCTGATGAACAGGGAGACCACGGCCAGGTGAGGGAGGCAGGTGGAAAAGGCTTTGTGGCGTCCCTGCTCAGAGGGGATCCTCAGCACGGCCCTGAAGATCTGCACGTAGGACACCACAATGAACACAAAACACCCAAATGCTAAACAGACACTGACCACAAGAAGCCCAGCCTCCCTGAGGAAGCCTGAGTGTGAGCAGGAGAGCTTGAGGATCTGGGGAACTTCACAGAAGAACTGGTCAAGGCCATTGCCCTGGCAGAGGGGAAGTGAAAATGTACTGGAAGTGTGCAGGAGAGCATTGAGAAACCCACTGCCCCAGGCAGCTGCTGCCATGTGGACACAAGCTCTGCTGCCCAGGAGGGTCCCGTAGTGCAGGGGTTTGCAGATGGCAATGTAGCGGTCGTAGGCCATGACAGTGAGGAGACAATACTCTGCTGTGATCAAGAAGAGAAAGAAAAATTGCTGAGCAGCACATCCTGCGTAGGAGATGGTCCTAGTGTCCCAGAGGGAATTGGCCATGGCTTTGGGTAGAGTAGTGGAGATCGAGCCCAGGTCAAGGAGGGAGAGGTTGAGGAGGAAGAAGTACATGGGGGTGTGGAGGTGGGGGTCGCAGGCTACGGCGGTGATGATGAGTCCGTTGCCCAGGAGGGCAGCCAGGTAGATGCCCAGGAAGAGCCCGAAGGTCAAGAGCTGCAGCTCCCGTGTGTCTGCGAATGCCATGAGGAGGAACTGGGTGATGGAGCTGTCGTTGGACATTTGCTGCCTCTGGTCATGGGGGACTGCTCAAGGAGGGAAACACAATAAGTTAGGGGAGACTTTTTAAAACATGAAAGCCAGTTCCCATACCCCTTCTCCCCGCTACACACACACAGACACACTTTTCTAGAAGCTCTTCCTTCAGCTCTGTGGCTGGAGCTCTCGTTGGTGTCTCATGAGGAGCAGGACCTGTGCCTGCTTGCAGCCAAGGAGTCAGCTCTGCTCTGCAGCAGGGGGTTCACGGGAACGGAGGGAGCAGAGACCAGTCCTGGGGTTCGACATTGTCAGCAGAAACCACTCCTAATGCAAAAGGGCTGGTCAGCACCTGCACTCCCCATGCCAAGGAACCAGGAGGGCAGAAGGCAGTCGGAGAGGTTGGGGGGGGGGGGTTTACAGCTCCCCCATTTCCCCTGGCAGTTTTCTTAGGTGCCAGAAACCCTCAGCCCTTCTTCTGCAGTGGAAGGGAACGGCAGAGCCCTGTGAGGCAGGAGGATTGTCTGTGCTTAGTACAGAGTGAGGGGAGCTGGTCTGTCCCTCCGTCTTATGCCCAGCTGCCCTGGGCTTGCACCTTTCTCAGATGGAGGAGGATCACAATCCCATGTTACCCTGAAAAGTGACTCGACCCTGCTGAGAGCAGAGGGATCCAGTGCACACCGCTCAATGTCCCACCCTTTCTCAAGGTCTCAGCACTCCACTTCTATCCAAGGACACTCATGCCTCATTTCACCACCCAACAGTATTTCCACACTTGTGAAGTCTTTCTGTTCTCCACAGAGCTTCAGGTAAAACAGAGGTTCTACAGGACAGGTTTGCATCCCGGAGGGCATCTCAAAGCTGGGAAGGACACCTCAAGGAGACAGACAAGTGCCCTAGAGATGGCACCTCAAAAAGGAAGAGTCAGCTCCTACTCTAGCTCCACGCACTGCATGGACCAGACCCTAGGAGGTGAGAGGAAAGCTGGGACACTCGTTCCCACGGACACACCTGCATGGGAGCACACCCAAGATCAGTGTGTGACTCTGCAGATGAAGCTCCCATCCCCAGGGAGACTGACAGCAAGAACAAGAGGACAATGCAAATAACAGAGAGAAGGGAAAATTCAGGGAGGGTCCAGCTGAGAGAGGCCAGGGCAGAGGCAGCCGCACACGCAGGGCAGCGTCCCCCTGCCCCAGCTGGGCACGCCACCTCCCAGACCCCTACATGGCCGGGCAGCTGCTCTCAGCCCCTGTGCTCTGCAGAGGGCCCTGGGCACGGGGCTGGAGAGCTGCAGCACGGCTCTGCTGGAGCTCTGGCTGCAGAGGAGCTGCTTCATGGCTTGGACCCCCCCGAGCCCTGAGGGCAGAGGCTTTGGTGGGCAGGAGAGGAGGCAAGGGGGCTGGCTGAGAGGAAGGGCTCTGCATGGGAGGGGAGGATCAGGAGTTTTCTGAATTCTCCCTCCCACAACGTTCCTGGTTTTAGTTTCCTCTCATTCCCAGATCATATCCCTGCTGCCTGGAGATTTTTCTTCTGGGAGGTGTTTCCCTGGCACACATCTTTTCCCTGTCAGCACTCACACATGCCATCTTAACTGCTGTGCACTCATCCGAGCCCTACACACACCTGACTGCTTGTAGGGGACTTGTTAGGGACATCTTCCTGTTTGCAGGTGGAAAAGGGCAGGTCAGACCAACAGAGATGGGTCCAACAAAGGTGATGCTGATGCTGTCCGTAGGCAGAGGAGTGGCTGGAGGCACTTTAGGAGGCTGCTGTCAGACCTACTGGGGCCTCTAACTTAGAGCTCAGCAGGCTGAGTGACTTGTTCAAGCATGAGAGCTCCTTTGCCCTTACTCCTTCCAAATTCCCCAACAGGAAGAAAGTGAAAACACAGACTCAGGAGAGCCCCTTACGTTTCTAGTGATCCCTGCCTTGCCCTTGAAAAGTGCCCTGAGAAATGTCCTGGGGGGGATGAGGAGCTGTGAGGAGATCTGAGCCACACAGCACCCTCTTGAAACCAGAAGGACCCTCTCCTGCCATCACCTGCTGCTTCCACCCACAGCTTCTCCCTGCACTGCTGTTGGGAGCTCCCTGGGCAGGTTGAGTGCTGACCCTGGCAGGAGACAGAGTCCCTGGAATGGCACAGATTCTGCTGGGATGCAGGGACCCTGCTCAGAATGAGAGCCCTGGGCACCCCTGGCTGCACACCCGGCTTCACATTCCACAGCCAACATGCCCTGTCCCTCTGACAGTGCAGCAGGGAAGCTGCAGGCTGTGGGGTGGGCCAGCTTCAGGAGATCGTTCCAGGCACTTACATCGTCCTTCAGCCAGAGACTTACCATGTCAAGGGCTCTGAAGATTTTTCTCCAAGCGAGCTCTCCTCGATCCTCTCACTCCCCACTGCCTTTAAGCTCTCCTGGCCTTGCACGTCTCCTCTCACTGCCTGCAGGCAGCACCCCCAGCCCTGCTCCTGGGCAGAGCTGTCTCTCTGCAGCGCTGCCCGCTTGCCAGCAACTCCCTCCATCCCAGGAGCCCAGCCCAGCTCAGCAGCAGGGGAGCAGCCCAAGGCAGCCCTTTCTGTGCCCCCTCTGGGCTCCCTCCAGGTGTCCCTGGGGATCCAGGGGAACCTGCTGTCAAACAGTCTGAAGTCATCCTGATGTTTTTCTTTCTCAGCTGGAGAGAGAAAAGATTTCAGAGACAAAGTTACATCTAAACATCACCTTTTTTTGTCTTATCATCAGAGAGGACACGGAGGCAGTGACAGGCTGGGATCTCCTTTACCCCTGCTGAGGGAAGAGATGCAGCTGAATCAATGGAGACATCTCACCCTGCTTTTCTCTTCCTGGCATTTGAAGGACACTCAGCTCCCTCCCATGCCTGCCACAGACCCACAGGAGGTGGGATTCCTCTGGCCTCTCTTCAGCTCTGCACAAAATAGGCACCTGCATTTGAACGTCTTTTCTCAGCTCCCCTGGGAATTCATGGAGGTGAAAGGCAGGAGTGAGGTGTTCAGATGCAAAATCCTGGCCACATCTGAGTTGCCAGAGGAGATGCAAGAGGCACACAGGTAACTGGAAGCTCTAATGGAGAAGTTCATAGAGACAGGGCAACATCTCAAGGATCATATATGAGCGTGGTGGAAATTCCTTTGGCTCAGGGAAATGACAGCCCTATAAAGGCCAAAATAATCTTTTCCTGCTCATCACGCTCATGGCCAGTTATAGAGGTGATCCTATGAACAATTGCAGTCATCCGCCACAGGGACAGTGAGGTCTCTCTCTTTTCACCAGCTGGATTTACTAGATCGCCAGTGACTATAATGGCATTTGTCCCATGTTCATCCCCACATTGCCTGACAGAATTCAGGGCAGCTACTGCATTTAATGCTCAAGCCCAGGCCCCCAGAGCTACATGAGGTGCCAAGGCTGGCAGGGACAGCACAGGACCTACAGGAAAGCAATTCCCATTATGGCAGGTGTGTCACAGAGGCCCCAGACAGCATCGATGAGAGCTTGACTTGGTGCCTGTGTGCCATTGACTGATATGATCAACGAGTCCTCAGATGCCATGAGAGCGGCAAGGTCTGTCCCTTCTCTGCCCAACAGCACCAGGCATTGCATGAGCACAAAGCAGATCACACAGGGATCTTTACCGGCTCCTTGAGGATAAAATCCATGCAAAGGCCAAGAATTTTCACCGTGTGCCTGGATACTGTGTCTTCCAGGCCAGCGTCCTCCAAGCACAGTAAGGATCCATATCATAACTCAGATGGAACTCAAAAAGGAATTCAAGGGCACCAAGATGAATTTTCGGTCCTTCAGGAACTGTTAAAGAAGAAAAAGAGATAATATAGGACCACTGCTGAATTTAGTAAGAGCAGGTGTGGATAGATCTGAGGCAGTCTATGTCCCCTTTGCCTCAGTTGCCACCAGCAAGGTCTCCAAGGCCTTTGAGCTTTGAGGCAGCCTTTGAAGGAGAGCAACCAGGGATGGATGGGGGTCAAGGCAGGGGTTACTTGAGCAAACTGCACTCTTCCCAGGCCATGCAACTGGAGGGGCTGCATCCAAGGGTGCTGAACCAGGAGGCACTGATTCATCACAATTCCAGTAAGAACAGCACTCAGACTCTGTGAGGTATCTTTTAAAACCATATTTATGAGCACTGACACTATAAGGAGAGAATCATGCAGATAATTGTAGGTCCCTTTAGCTGATGTGAACCCCAGGAGATGTAGCATTGAATGGGCCTTCACCTGAATGCAGCAAACCATGCAGACCCTACCCATAGCACACAGTCCCCAGTTTTGGTCATTCCAGCTGCTATAGGATTTTCTTACAAAGCAACAACTCTATTGATCATCTCTACAGTCCAACAGAAATGATGTTTGCGTGAGAACTTGTTGCTGCTGTGTTCGATAGAGGCAAGGCCACGCAGGAGGCGTAATGTCCAATAGAGAGTGGGAGCTGCCTCCCGGCTCTTGTGTGACCACATGCTGCTGAGGTTGTCCTGCTGCTGCAGAGAGCACCAGATTTAGAATTTTAGGATACTGCTTAGAAATCCCCTTACTTTTCCCATCTTGATTTGAATATCATGAATTCTAATTAGTGGACATTAGTAGGGGAGACTAAAGAGTATATTGAGAAAATAAGTGTAAAATGGATAAATGATCAAATATAAAATAAAATCTGTATTGCTTATGCTGCTAGCGTGTCTCTGTAAAATTCCAGACCTGAGGTATTCATTAACCAATGATCTCTTAGTGGTTAGAAACAAGGACAGTGTGTTGTAGTCCAAGATGTCTGCAAGACAGGATTTATGATGGTGCCCATTGTGTATAATCTTTGAATCATGACCAAAGCAGGTACGAGCCAAGAGCCTACGAGCCAAGGACATGTTCCTTGACCAAACATGGTCAATTCGAGGAGTGGTCGAGACCTCTGACTCACGGACCACCTACCCAAATTATACCCCCTACTCAAAAGGGAACAATAGAAGACTACGACAGAGGCTGCGCCCTAATTTACATCAGAAGCAAGAAAAGAAGAACCAATCATCAAGAGGATGATAATGAATATGCATTGTATAGATTGAATATGCATGAATTTATTATATAAATATTTGTTGATTGCAATGTGCAGGTGGACATCTTTGGGAAGGATCCCATGTCCCCGGTATGCACCATTAACACAGGACGTCTCTACTTATCTCACTGTGTGTAGAGAAGTTTTTCTTACCACTGCAGATTTGCAACAGTTTTGGCGAGCCAGCCGGGAGCCTTGCGAGGGGACCGAATGGGATCAGGCCTGGATCGGATTCCAGCCTGCACCGAGAATTTCTCAGGGAGAAACATCATCCTTTCCCCAAAAGGTTCCTTGCAACGTTCCTCTGGATCAGGTAAGAAATTAGACATGTCCTATCTGTATTCTGTATTCTGGGTAAGCCTGCCTGTCAGACGGAGCGAAAGTTCCACATGGTTGGGGCTGGGGAATTCCCATCTGTGGAAGCCCAGGCGCCGCCCGGTAAGACGGAGCGAAAGTTCCATAGGGTTGGCATCAATAAAGTGGTTTGAGTCCCTGTCTGGTAAAGGGGTTGAGTCCCCATTTGGTAATCTGGTAAAGGTACCTTAATATAATATTATTATAAAGCTGCTATTTTAATTGTTACTTTGATAGTACTATCTTTGTTGATGATTTGTTTTGTATGCGTGTGAGTAATAACAGGCCCTCGTTAGTTGTGGTTTGAATGAGATGTAGCTCAGCTACGAAGTGAGCTGTGAAGCTTTGATCCGTGTTTCTGTTATCCTGCAAGGGGTGCAGCCAGAGATAAGCAAAGCAAAAGAACAGTGTGTGAGTGGGAAATATTATACTATATGTGGATTTGTTCTTTTATCTGAGAGAAAAATCTGAGTGGCAAAAAAATGTGACTGATCCAATAATGTCTTTTATGATAAAGGATAAAAAGGCTCAGGAACCTCGCTCTGCATGTACTAAATTGAAAGTTTGTCTTAAGCATTTAGCATTTAAGAAGGAGGGACAGATAAATACAGCCCTGAACTAGATATTGCTCCTACCGCCCCTGCAGCTCCTGCTGACATCATACACCCCCCTGTCCCAATACCTTCTCCTGAACACGAACCTGACCCCAAGATTTGAGCATACAATGGGGCAACTGGCCCAGGAAAATGGTTTAAGAGAAGGGGACCAGCCTCGTCCAGGCAATAGTGGAATAGAGGACGAGGAATCTGAAATAGAACCCTCTTCATCAGTGTCCAGAAGAACTCGGTATCATACTCATTTAATAACGCCTTAAGATTGAGGGTTGGTTAAAAAAAAAAAAAAGAAAAGAAAAAAAAGCGAGGTTACATTTTTAGTAGATGCTGGAGCAACGTTCTCAGTTTCGAGCACACAGAAAAGGAATGATAAGAGCAAAACCCAGTAAACATTATTGGAGCCACAGGGAAAGAGGAAAACTGGCCATTCCTATAACCGCTGGATTTGAAATTTGGAAACAAAACTATAACAACATGAATTTTTGTATGTTCCAGAGTGTCTGATACCCTTAATGGGAAGAGATCTGTTATCTAAATTAAATGCACAAGTTGTTTTTGAAGATGGGGAAATGTTGTTAAAAGGACCTGAATCAAAGCTAGGAGAAATTTTGATGACACAAGAAAAACCAAAGGCACAAGAAATTCCCCCAGAAGTGAATTATGCAGTAATCGCCATAGTGTGGGAGACAGATAACCCAGGAAAATCTAAATTGGCACAACCTGTAAAAATCGAGTTAAAGTAAGGTGAGAGACTGGTAAGGATTAAACAATATCCAATCAAACCTGAAGCAAAGAAGGGAATTAAAAAGTTAATTGATAAATTTTTTGGAGTACAAAATTTTAGAAGAGTGTGAGTCAGAGTATAATACCCCTATTTTACCAGTATGGAAGCCTTTGAGTGACTATAGGTTGGTGCAGGATTTGCAAGATATAAACCAGATTGTAAAAGACATTCACCCAGTGGTGGCAAATCCATACACATTATTGACTGCCCTTAAAGAGACATACCAGTGGTTTACAGTGCTTGATTTGAAAGATGCTTTCTTTTGCATACCCCTGGAACAGGAGAGTTGTAAATCGTTTGCTTTTGAGTGGGAAAACCCACAGACAGGGTACAAAGTACAGCTAACGGGGACACGACTACCCCAAGGATTTAAAAACAGCCCAAGGATCTTCGGTAGCCAGCTGGCAAAGGAACTGGAAATCTGGACAAAGGAGAAAATAGTGACTTCACGCCCAGAACACCTGCTCCTGCAGTATGTGGACACATTCTGATAGCTACTGAAGAAAAGTCGGCTTGTATCCAGGTAACCATTGACCTTTTAAATTTCCTGGGACTTAATGGGTATAAGGTGTCTAAGAAGAAAGCCCAGATAACAAGCCAAACAGTCATATACTTGGGTTTTGAGATTTCCAAGGGACATAGAAAGCTGGGAATGGATCGTAAGGAAGCAATTTGTGCCATTCCTGAACCTCGGAATATGCACGAGTTAAGAGTGTTTTTGGGAATGGCTGATTGGTGTCGTCTTTGGATGATGAATTATGGACTGACAGCCAAACCACTCTACGAGGCCCAGAAGTCTGCCCCTCTTGTGTGGGGTCCCTCGCAACAACAGGCCTTCCAAAATTTTAAGCGAGCATTAATGTCAGCACCAGATTTAGGACTGCCTGATCTAACTAAAGACTTTCAATGGTTTGTCCATGAAAGACAGCACCTTGCTCTGGGAGTGCTGACCCAAAGGATGGGAAGCTGGAAGAGGCCGGTGGGATTCTTTTCCAAGCAACTGGACACAGTGAGTAAGGGATGGCCTGCTTGCTTGCGAGCAGTAGCAGCAACAGTAATATTGATACAAGAAGCTCGAAAACTTACAGTGGGAAAAGTCGCCATGGTTTATGTCCCACATACGGTTATTATTGTGCTGGAACAAGAGGCGGGGCATTGGCTTTCCCCTAGTAGAATGATGAAGTACCAAGTAATCCTTACAGAACCAGATGATGTGATTTTGAAAACAACTAATCCTGTGAATCCAGCAGTTTTCTTAAGTGCTTCACAGGAGGAGGAGAGACCTGAGCACGTCTGTACAGTGACTATTGAACACCCATGTTCCAGTCGAGAAGACCTAAAAGATGTCCCTTTTGAGAATCCTGAGTGGGAACTGTTCACGGGTGGCAGTAGTTTTGTAGTGAATGGAACTCGATTCGCTGGATATGTGGCGACAACTGAAAATTCTGTGATAGAAACAAATGTATTACCTAACACGACATCAGCTCAGAAGGCAGAATTGATTGCCTTAACACGGGCCTTGGAGCTAAGTAAAGAAAAGAAAGTGAACATATGGACAGACTCAAAATACGCTTTTGGAGTGGTCCATGTCCGTGGGATCTTATGGAAAGAAAGAGGACTATTGTCCTCCCAGAGGGCAAATATAAAGGATCAAAAATAAGTGTTACAATTGTTATTGGTGGTTCAAAAACCGGCCCAAGTGGCAATCATGCACTGTAAAGCACATCAAGCAGGAAATACAAAAATAGCCGAAGGGAACAGACTGGCAGATCAAGTTGCCAGGAACGTAGCCCAACAACGAGCATTACAGATGGCCCTAATTCCCACCAGAACTGTAACGCTCCCTAAAATATCTCCGAGATACTCAAAAGAAGATGAGAAATTAGCTCAGTTATTAAATGTAAAGAATACTCCGGTCATACAGAAAAAGTTCCAAATAGGTAAGTTGAAAACTGGGATGCAAGCTGGTGATTACTGGCAGATTGATTTTACTGAATTACCCAGATGTAGAGGGTATCGGTATGTTGTGGTCGGGGTTGATACCTTTTCTGGATGGCCAGAGGCCTTTCCCTGTTGTGCAAATCAAGCTAAAGTAACAGTCAAGTGGCTTTTAAAAGAAATAATCCCAAGGTTTGGAATTCCCCTCAGGATATCATCAGATAAAAGCCCACATCTCGTAATAACCATAGTGCAAGATACGAGCAAAGCTCTAGGAGTAACTTGGGATTCAGCAATATTGTGCTATGAATAAGTGAAAGGCTTGAGTATGAATATCAATACTTTCAAAGGGGGGAAACATTGCAGAAATCACCAGATTTAGGATTTTAGGATACTGCTTGGAAATCCCCTTTTCCCTTTTTGATTTGAATATCAAGAATTCTAACTAATGGAGATTAATAGGAGAGACTAATGATTAT
This sequence comes from Leptosomus discolor, assembly GCF_034619465.1. Lineage (NCBI taxonomy): Eukaryota > Metazoa > Chordata > Aves > Leptosomiformes > Leptosomidae > Leptosomus > Leptosomus discolor. The sequence goes on along the minus strand of NW_028237857.1, from coordinate 4,706,625 downwards.
TTCAGGAAAATAAGTCTCAAATGGAATAAATAATCAAATATAAAATAAAATCTGTATTGCCAATGCTGCTAGCATGCCCCTGTAAAGTCCCAGACCTAAGGTATTTATTAACCAGTAATGTATTAGTTGTTAGAAATAGAGATAATATGTTATAGTCCAAGATGTCTGCAAGACAGGATTTATGATGGTACCCATTGTGTATAATCTTTGAATCATGACCAAAGCAGGTACGAGCCAAGAGCCTACGAGCCAAGGACATGTTCCTTGACCATATACGATCAATTTGAGGAGTGGTCGAGACCTCCGACTCACGGTCCACCTACCCAAATTATACCCCCTAATCAAGAGAGAACAATAGAAGACTATGACAGAGGCTGCGCTCTAATTTGCATCAGAAGCGAGAAGAGAAGAACAAATCATCGAGAGGATGATAATGAATATGCATTGTATAGACTAAATATGGATAAATTTAATATAGAAATATTTGTTGACTGCAATGTGCAGGTGGACATCTTTGGGAAGGATCCCATGTCCCCAGTGCACACAGTTAATAAAGGACGTCTCTATTATCTAACTGTGTGTGGAGAAGTTTTTCTTCCCACTGCAGATTTGCAACACCAGACCCAAAGTTAATAAGGATCAGCTAGTTAGAAGCCCACCTAGCTGTACTAAAGTGGCACCAAACCAGCAGAAACCGGTGTTATATTTCAACGTTTCTCTCCCAGCTACCCCTCCCCGTAGGATAAAACACACCTGGTAGGATACATTATTCGGAGCAGCTGGGACAGGTATGGGGATTCTAAATGCTGTGGGTCTGGAAACTGTGCGTGACAAAGTAGAAAGAGCAGGGTTTGATGTTTCTCAATCTAGATGACCTCAGGCAGAATGGTTATCAACCACTTTTAAATGGCAGATCCAGTCCCTAAATTACGATCACAGGTACTTACACTTAATTGAGAAGAGCATTCTGAACCAATTGGAAACCTCCAAAACCCCTAACTCAATTCATGGGCTGGATGGTTTGCACTTTACAGACTATCTGGGGGATTACTCAAAAGGACCAGGTACAGGCAGACTTAATGAGTAACAATGAATTCCTGTGGAGACAATGATTGAAACAGTGGATCAGTCCACATCACTGGGTGAAGTCATACCCGATGGTGTGCAGGGAAAGTGATGTATTTTAACGTCCCTCAGAAAGATCTCCTGTGCAAGTTTTTGACATTACCAAATTTATTCTGTGGGTCTGGGAAGAATGAATATTGGTTACCTGAAATGAAAGGTAAATAGATAGGGACAGATAAGCCAACATATGATATGGACTTATGTCAAGATACCTTAAATGGGAAACGATGTGGCCAACAGTCTCAACTTTATGAGCCCTGCCTACTGGAAGACTCTATCAATAACTGCAAATTATCCCCTGAAGTTTTTGAAATGTTGGTGGAAGTAAATGCAAGGAATGTTTATATTGTAACAAATAACAGAGCAGAAGTAGAGAAATCTGGTTTAGATACTGCATTTGTAGGGTGCCTGAGAAATCTCACTCATTTAAATCAGCATGGGCAAATGTGTACCTTACGCCTACACCAAGCAGCAAACTCGTATGTCTTGGCATTCTGAAAGCTTGAACCTAAGTCATACGAGCCTCTCAGTAGAAAAATCAAATAAGATTTTAAAGGAATCTATGGAATTAGAGGAACATTTGAGAAAAAGCAATTAGACCCTGAGAAAAAGAAAGAAGACCCTGGCTGAGGCCATGGTAGAGACAATAACCACCAAGGACAAATTAGTAAAATCATAAAGCCAGAGAGCAGGTGATACAGCTCATAATTAGTGGGACATTGTCTCAGGTTATTCACCTTCTGCCCAGAAAATTTTGGATTATATGATGCAACCAATCCTAATTCTGATCGCAGTAGTGACGCTAATGACCTTCTTTAGAATCATAGAACAGTTTTGGTTGGAAGAGACCTTCGAAATCATCAGGTCTAACCTTTGTCCTAGCTCTACCAACACCACTAACCCACGTCCCTAAGTACAACATCTACCCGTCTCTTCAACACCTCCAGGGATGGTGACTCCACCCCCTCCCCGGGCAGGCTGTTCCAATGTCTAACAACCCTTTCAGTAAATAAATTCTTCCTAATCTCCAGCCTGAACCTCCCCTGGTGCAGCTTAAGGCCATTTCCCCTTGTTCCATCGCTTGTTACTAGGGAGAACCGTCTAGCCCTGCCTCGCTACCAATTTAATTGTTATATGTGGTGTAAGCTTAGAACTCTTACTCGCAGAATATGGGCCTTACCCAAAGTAATGAAGTATGAGAATTTAGAAGATCTGTAAAAGAGTTTGCAGAGATTAAATAAAAGGGGTTGAATGAGAGGGCTAAGATTTCCTTGTATTTACCATGTTAAGCCTGGTTGTTTTAAACTACGTAGTGTAGTCTTTGAGAAACATTTGATCTTATACCCTCTGTCTGTAGTTTACACTGTTTGTCAGAGAATAATATTTTTACCAGTTAAGGTATGGGGAACTTCATCATGTGTTTGTGTCAAGGAAGAACGGTTTGTGTGGCCTTTGATGTCTGGAAGATACAGACCTATCAACGTATGTAAATAACAAGAACTTGGAAAAACACCCAAGTACAGTACGAGACCAGGAGACACAAAAATATGTTCAAAGGACAACTGAGCATGTGAACCGACTGGGGTTAAAGAAGGACAATGTGAGGAAGACTACAGAAGACCACCAGAGGGAGAAGAGTCCTCTACCATAATTAACTGTGCAGGTTCCAAAAAATTAGCGTATAGTAATGGGTTCTAGGAAAATCCTGATTATTATAATTCGTTCTGGGAGATTTAATGAATAGGCACGAGTTAAACTGCCCTTAAGCTGCTTTGTGGGACCGCTCCGGTGGAGCACTCGTGGTGGAGCGATCCCAGTGCAGCCCAGTGCTGCAACAAAGAATGCCTGCTTCATGACACCCTGTTGTTACTGAGCGGTCATCTCGGAACCCTCACCTGCCTGCAGCTGTCCTCCCACCTCAGTGAGGAGCGTTAGAAAGCAAGGGGGTTTGAAAGCTCCAAATTTGGTTTCAGCATAACAATTCATTCCCATAGAAATGGCAACAGCCCGGCTTCTTTGCAGAAGGAAAAGCAGCACTGCAGTTCCTTAAGCCCCAGGGCTCTGCATCAAGCACCAACGCAGCAGCAGATCAAACCAAAACCAAAACCAGCACAAGACGTTTTTCATACCTATCAGCAATCACTTCTACAAAAAGATTTCAGTTCACTCTTCTAAAACCTAAAGCCACCTAAAGGACTTGGCCTCAAGAGGTCAGGGCAGACATGATGCAGCTCTACCTGCTGCATCTCCTCCCCCAGACACCGAGCAGCAGCTGAAGCCCTCTCCAGTCTGTCCCACCCAGCACCCCAGGAAAGGGCTGTCAGGCCTCTTCGCAAGGCTCTGCAAAGGCGCTGGGCTCCAGGACCCCCCTGCTCACCCCCAGCCTCTCCCAGTAGTATCAAACAGGTATAAAAATCAGTTCTATGTATAAAAATCAATCATATATATTCTGTTAGGATACCCTGTAGAGTCCCAAGCTACGTAGACCAGAGGTGTTCATTAACCGATGGTCTGTTCATGGTTAAGGGCAAAGATAATATGTTCTTCTTTAGGGATGTCTGCTACGTGGGATTTATTACTCTAACTTTTTGTTAACAGTCCGTGAATTGTGACCAAAAGATAGTTTGAGCCAAAGGCTTTGATTCAAGGACATTGGAGGGTCGCACATTTGAGTCTGGGGTCTGCGGGTGGTTGCAGCACAGCCCTTCAACTCAATACAAGAACATACTGTGCACAACGGGATGAAGGGGGTGAGATGATAGTGAGTTACAGGAATTAACATGTTTAAGTATGAGAACCTGTTTATTATGTATTATGTATCCAGTATAACGAGTAACTGGGACACTTCTTGCTAACCTCAGTGGATCCTGGGGATTGCAGGACCTCCAGCCGGCACCCAGGGATTCTCGGGGAGAGACACCGATCCCCAGACCGCACTGTTCAAGCAAGTTCCCCAGGAGCAGGTAAAGGCGTTCTGTCATTATTGGGTTGGGGGACTGGTAACTGCCTGTCCGTAAGGCGTGGTGAAAACTCCACAGGACTGGGCTAAGCATAAGGCGCCTGCTATTGAAAAGTGCAATCCTGTGAGGAGACAGCCTGTGGGATACCCAGGGTTTGTAATGTACTTGGGAAAGGACGGGAAAGAAGTGATGTCAGAAGTGATTGAACATATAGGGTGACAGTCACTGGAAGCAGTCCTATGCTGATCGAATCTGGCCGTGAAGGTGTCTCTGATGTCAGAAGTGGTTGAAAATGTGGTGTGGCAGTCCCTGGAACCAGGCTTATGCTGGTGGAAGCTTGGGGTGAAGGTGCTTGTGATGTCACAGGGGTTGAAAATCTGGTGTGGCAGTTAGTGGAAGTAGGTTATGGTGGTGGAAGTTAGCTGTCAAGGCGCTTGTGATGTCACAGAGGTTGAAAATATCATATGGCACTCACTGGAAGCAGGATTATGCTGATGGAAGCTGGCTGTGATGTCACAGTGGTTAAAAATACAGTGTGGCAGTCACTGGAAGCAGGTTTATGGTGATAGAAGCTTGCTGAGCAGGTGCCTGTGATGTGAGAGGTGGTTGAATCTGTGGTGTGGCAGTCACTGGAATGAGGCTTATAGTGGTGGAAGGCGACTAAAGGTGCCTGTGATGTCACAGAGATTGAAAATCTGGTGTGGCAGGCAGTAGAACCAGTCTTATCCTGGTGGAAGTTGTGGGGAATATGCCTGTGATTTCACAGGTGGAAGAAAAAACTGGTGTGGCAGGTGGTAGAACCAGTCTTATGCTGGTGGAATTTTGCCATTAAGATACCTGTGATTTCACAGAGGTTCAAAATTATGGTGTGGCAGTCGCTGGAAGCAGGCTTATGGTGATAGAAGGCTGCTGAGAATGCGCCTGTGATGTCAGAGCTGGTTAAAAATACACTGTGGCAGGTTCTGGTAGCAGGCTTATGCTGGTGGAAGCTTGCAGTGAAGGTGCCTGTGATGTCACAGACTTTGAAAATATGATGTAGCCGCTGGAAGCAGGCTTACTGTGGTGGAAAGCTACTGTAAGGGTGCCTCTGATGTCAGAGAGTTAAAATCTGGTGTGGCACTCACTGGAAGCAGGCTTATGGTGGTAGAATCTTGCAGTGAAGGTGCCTGTGATTTCAGAAGTTCTTTAAAATCTGGCAAAGCAGGCCCTCGACACTCGCCTATGCTGGTAGAATTTTGCAATTAAGGTGGTTGTGATGTCACAGAGGCAGAAAATATGGTGTGGCAGTCACTGGAAGCAGGCTTAAGGCGGTGGAAGCCTGCCGTGAAGGTGCCTGTGATGTCAGCAAAGGTTGAAAATGTGGTGTTGCAGGTGCTGGAAGCAGGTTTATACTGGTGGAAGTTTGCTGTGAATGTTCTGGTTGTGCAACAGGTGATTGAAGAAATGTGTGAGGTGTTGGAATCAGGCTTATGCTGGTGGAAGTTTGCTGTGAAGGTGCCTGTGATGTCACAGTGGTTGGAACTCTTGTGTGGCAGTTTCTGGAAGCAGGGTTATGGAGGTGGAAGCTTGGGGTGATTGTGCCTGTGGTGTCACAGGTGGTTTAATAATGTGGCGTGGCAGGCTCTGGACCCAGGCCTGTGCTCATGGCATCTTGCCATGACAGCGATTGTGATTGCACAGGTTGTTGGAAATCCATTGTGGAAGGCACTGGAAGTGGGCTTATGGTGGTGGAAACTCACGGTGAAGGTGCCTGTGATGTCAGAGGCGGTAGAAAATCCGGTGTGGCAGTCGCTGGAAATGGGCTTATCCGGGTAGAAGCTCGAGGTGAAGGTGCCTTCGGTCACTGAGAAAACGTCACAATAGTGTCCAATCTGGGCATACCTCTTCCGTACACCAAGGCTCTCTGGGCCACCCCGTCACGGGGGGAGGTCCCGGTAGTAACTGGTTTGATAACTTTAAACGGGGCTCTTAATACGATTGGTTGTTGTCGTGCGATTTTCCCTACTTCTATGAGAGCCAGGATAAACACAAACAAACCTCTCTCCCAAGCACTATATCTCCTCTCAGCATCCTTAAATCCACGGGAGTACAATCCCATGGGCTGGGTTGGACCCTCAGGGCCCTGTTGCCATCTGTGTATTGACAACCCTGATTTGGCGTACCCCCATTCCAACCGGAAAGGATCCGTAGGGTGGATAGGGCCAAGAGATTCTTCAAACTATGCTATAGATTAGTGAGACCACACAGGCCTTTGGGGAGCCAAGAACAGTATTAGCATATAATTGCTGCGTCATTATCTCCAGACCCAAGACTTATCACCTACCCTTACTAAGAAGAACGAGTGTCCAACTAAGATAAGGAAACCTCTCTTCTCCCAAAATCAAAAGCAGTATCTACATCAAACAGAAACAGGAGTTGATGACTCCTGATGACTTTGCAGACATGAGTGATGGAACATCTGGATTAAGAGATAAACCGCAAGAATGGTGCTGGGTGGTGATGCTGCAAGACCAACAAAAATATGCTGAACTCCGTTTATGGTTTCGATAATTAGAAACACGCATTAGTAGGTAGCTTGGTGATTCATATCATACCCTTGTAGCATAAGGTGTAAAACCATTAAAGAATAACCCGATAAAGATAAGGAAAAACTTTCTCACTGTGAGGGTGATAGAGCACTGGAACAGGCTGCCCAGAGAGGCGGTGGAGTCTCTTTCTCTGGAGACATTCAAAACCTGCCTGGACACCTTCCTGTGTGACATTCTCTAGGTGGTCCTGCTCTGGCAGGGGGGTTGGACTAGAAGATCTTTCAAGGTCCCTTCCAACCCCGAACATTCTGTGACTCTGTGATTCTGTGATTCTGTGGTTCTGCGAATGGAGTTCAATCCAGATGGTGACTGGTCATAAGCCGTGTCCCCCAGGGCTCAGTATTGGGTCCAGTCTTGTTTAACATCTTTATCGATGAGCTGGATGAGGGGATTGAGTGCTCCCTCAGCAAGTGCAGATGGCAGCTAATTGGGTTGGAGTGTTGACCTGCTGGAAGGTAGAGAGGCTCTGCAGAGGGACCTGGACAGGCTGGATCAATGGGATGAGATCAACTGTGTGAAGATTAAGAAGGCCAAGTGCCCGAGTCCTGCACCTGGGTCGCAACAACCCCATGCAGCGCTACAGGCTGGGGATGATTGGCTGGAAAGCTGCCCGGTAGAAAAGGCCCTGGGGGTGCTGCTTGACAGCAGGCTGAGCATGAGCTGGCAGTGTGACAAGGTGGCCAAGAAGGCCACCAACATCCTGGCTTGTATCAGCACTGGTGAGGCCGTGCAGTTTTGGGCCCCTCACTCCAAGAAAGACATTGAGGTGCTAGAGCATGTCCAGAAAAGGGCAACGAAGGTGGTGAAGGGCCTGGAGAACAGGGCTTATGAGGAGAGGCTGAGGGAACAGTGGTGGTTTAATCTGGAGAAGGGGAGGCTGAGGGGAGAGCTCATCGCTCTCTACAACTACCTGAGAGGAGGTTGTAGTGAGGTGGGGGTCGGTCTCTTCTCCCAGGTAATAAGTGATAGGACAGGACGAGATGGCCTCAAGTTTCTCCGTGGGAGGTTTAGTTTAGAGCTGAGTAAAATTTTCTTTCCTGAAAGAGTGATCAAACACTGGAGCGGGCTGCCCGGGGAAGTGGTGGAGGTGTTCAACACAGGAGTTGAGGTAGCACACAGGTCTGCGCCGGGGGTCTGAGTCTTCTCAGGGGTGGAAGGCAGGGGGGTAAGGAGGGGAGGAGACAGGAGGGGAGGAGAGGGGAGGGGAGCTGCCATGGCTTTGCTCTGGATCACCAAGGCTTTCCCAAAACACAGGCCTGTTTGTGCCCCAGCCACAGCCCTGGGCAGGAGGAGCCGCGTGGCGGGAGTTGTTCACATCGACCAGGCCAGAACCTGGCAGGAGATGGGGCTCAGCCACTTAGGGAATCACAGGCACCTGCATAGACCATGACCTTGCTCCTGCCCTACTAGCTACAGTGCCACCAGGGTCATTACAAGGAGATGCACACGCCAGGGGACACCTCTGGCCTTGTACCGTGCTTGGGATCATGTGACATCACAAGCAGGTTGTTGAGAACTGAAGGGACCTTAAGAGCTCCTCAGCCACAAATGACTTCACAAAGCACCTGCACAACCCAACTGCCTCCTCCCGCACTCTCACACCTGCATGGAAATAGGATGACACAAGCACCTCTACAAGCCACATGTCTTCTCATCCACTATCCCATACTCAGACAACAGATGCCTCAAAAGCACCTTCACAAGCCAGGGTGTTACTTCTGATCTTGGTTCAAGGAAGCCCATCCCAGGGCTGCATTCAGGTGTTTCCCAGGGGATGTTACTCTCAACGGGAAGTGACCTCAAGGCACTGTCTGTCTCACAGGCCTTCACGGAACCCCTAAGAACAGCTGATGGCCCTTGTGCTTGCTCAGGATCACCTCCCCCCACGGAGACGATGGGCATGCTTACGTCTGCTCTGTACAGTGCAAACATGGACTTCTGACCTAGTCCTTTGGTGACCCTCTGTGGAGGGACAAGCAACCCCTGCGACCTGGGGTGAGAGGCCAGTGCTGGAAATGGTGGCTGCTACTGGCTGCTCTGTGAGGATGGCCCTGGGTCAGCTCCCCCGGGGTGTCCAGGGAGCACAGGCACAGACCAGACCCATCTCTGCGTGTCCTTCATGACCCAGAGCAAGAAACAGGCCACTGAGAACATTCATCCAGCTGGCATGCTGAGGAGATCCCCACCCCAGGCACCTTGCAGCCCCACATGCCAAACTTCCTCTCCAGGACAGCAGGAGACAACTGGCCTTGGGGATCCGCATGAAGGTGCTTTTGCCCAAGGGCAAGGCCAGCCTGACCCAAGCTGCCACCCACACTAAAGGGTTTCTCCTTCCATGTCCCCCCTGCACACACACATGGTGCCCTGCTCTTCTCCCGGGACATCCCATCTCCCCACAGAGGCTTTTCCCTACAGAGCTCATCTCTGCTGACCTAGACGGCCATTCCTGCACCCCCTCCCCAGGCTTCCCACAGACCCTGAACTGGTGGTGCTGCTCTGCAGAGCAAGTGGGCTGTGGTGGCCAGGGCCATGCTGGTGAGGCTGAGAGGCAGACCCAGCTCAGGGTGGCTACTGCCCCCTCCACCTCAGCACACAGATGCTGCCCCCACCCCTCCACAGAAGATTCTGAGAAAGGAACTCAGGCAAACAAGTCAGTGCAGAGTCCTTTATTTGGATTAAACAGACAGAGAGCACAGCTCCTTGTTTACACAAATTCTTTGGGACACACAAGGCAGGCAGATACTGACATAGAAATAGGATGAAAAATGACAGCATTTTTGTGGAAAACATTAATACAACCAAAAATCGAAAACCAAAGAAACCAAACAAAACTACCTCCCCAAACTACATGCTTGGACAGTAATGACATTCCATTATGAGTGACATGCAGAAGATGGGCAGTTCCTTCTTGCTTCTGAAAAGCAACAAGTAATCAGTTTCCTCAGGGCATCCTTGAGCTCCTGGTTCCTCATGCTGTAGATGAGGGGGTTCACTGCTGGAGGCACAACCGAGTACAGAACTGCCATCACCAGGTTCAGGGATGGAGAGGAGGTGGAGAGGGGCTTCAGGTAGGCAAAAAAGCCAGTGCTGACAAACAGGGAGACTACGGCCAGGTGAGGGAGGCAGGTGGAAAAGGCTTTGTGGCGTCCCTGCTCCGAGGGGATCCTCAGCACGGCCCTGAAGATCTGCACGTAGGACACCACAACGAACACAAAACAAACAAAGCCTAAACAGGCACTGACCACAAGTACCCCAGCCTCCCTGAGGTAGGTGTCTGAGCAGGAGAGCTTGAGGATCTGGGGGATTTCACAGAAGAACTGGTCCACAGTATTGCCTCGGCAGAGGGGCAGTGAAAATGTATTGGCCGTGTGCAGCACAGCATAGGGAAAAGCAGTGCCCCAGGCAGCTGCTGCCATTTTGGCACAAGCTCTGCTGCCCAGGAGGGTCCCGTAGTGCAGGGGTTTGCAGATGGCAACGTAGCGGTCATAGGCCATGACAGCGAGGAGACAATACTCTGCTGAAATGAGAAAGAAAAACAGAAATAATTGGGCAACACATCCCCAGTACGAGATGGCCCTGGTGTTCCAGAGGCAATTGGCCACGGCTTTGGGAAGAGTGGTGGAGAGGGAGCCCAGGTCAAGGAGAGAGAGGTTTAGGAGGAAGAAGTACATGGGGCTGTGCAGGTGGTGCCCACAGGCAGCCCACTCAGCCCTGCTGCGCTTTGCAGAGCAGCTGCTGCTGGGCAGAGCTGTCTCCCTGCAGCTCTGCCTGCTTGCTAGGAGCTCTCTCTGTCCCAGGAGCCCAGCCCCACTCAGCAGCAGAGCAACAGCCCAAGAACTTTTTAATGATCTCTCTGGTGGTTTTAGTGCCAAGTCTGTGAAACTCAGACCCTGAGGGGAAGTTGAAGAAATCTCTCGAGGAGTCAAAGTCAGATGCAAACTCCAAAATTCTTGGAGCATTTCTGGGTTCCACTGAGGGACGTTACTGACAAAGCCTCCCTGGGGGCTGGTTGAAGGGGAAAACTGGAGGCAGTGAGGACTAATATCTTGTGGGTGTTAAACCACAACATTTATAAACAAGGAAAGGCTGGTTAGGAATGGAAGAGTCTGAGGGGAGAAGGTAGATTGGAGGATGTGGAGAAAATGGAAGAAGGCAAAGATCAGAGTTTCAAGAGAGCAGATTTTGGCCTGCAAAGGGACCTCCTTGGAAAAATGCCATGGGCTGCAGCCAGCAGAACAGATGTGTGAGAGAGATATTTGATGCTGAAGGATCTCCTCTTCACGATACAGAATGGCCTACCTTGACATTCTGGAGGTCACATAAAGGTGGCAGGAAGCTGGCATGGCTGAGAAAGGAGCTGCTGGCTAAAATCCAAGCATGAAGGGGAAGCCCAGAAAAGGTGGCGGCTGCCTGCCTTCCAGCCTCCTTGGTTCTGTGGTTGTGGGAGGAGAGGGACACTCCAGAGCTCTTGGCAGCACTGCCCTCTTGCCAGGAGTACCCCTCGTCCCAGGCAGGCAAAGGCAAGGGCAAGGTCGCTCTGATGCTGAGTAAACCTGGGGGTGTTCCATGAAGGCTACAGGTCCTGACCTCCAGCCTCTGGGAAGGGAGAACAGGTCCCTCAGGCGTTGCTCAGGCCTCTCCTGGGGACAGTCTGATCTGCACGGTGCAATGGCAAGCGCAGGTGTGGGACACTGTAGGACATCCTGTGGTGGAGACGCTCAAGGCCTCTGGCAAGACGAAAAGCCCCCAGAGAGCCGAGGTCTTTCTCCCCTTGGCTATGGCTGTTGTCTCAACCCCCAAGGCCTACCAGATGACCCCTTCACCTTATGGCACCAGCACCTCAGTGCCTCCTCAGCCCACCCAGGACAAACCCAGAAGCAGAGGACCTTGGCCCTGCCCTTGGCACTGCACATTCCCCACATCACCCTGACCCAGGAAGGACCCTGAGGAATGGGTGAGGGACAGGGTCTGCCTTGCAGGGGCTGGGGATCAGGGCTTTCTTTTGGCTTGATAAAGCACACCAAGGGTTACTCGACATCAGAGCCCTCTTCACCTTGCCTTTGCCTACCTGTCATCACTGAATCCAGTTTTCTCCTTCAACCAGCCCCCAGGGAGGCCTTGTCAGTAACATCCCTCGGTGGAACCCAGAAATGCTCCAAGAACTTTGGAGTTTGCATCTGACTTTGACTCCTTGAGAGATTTCTTCAACTTCCCCTCAGGGTCTGAGTTTCACAGATTTGGCACTAAAACCACCAGAGAGATCATTAAAAAGTTCTTGGGCTGTTGCTCTGCTGCTGAGTGGGGCTGGGCTCCTGGGACAGAGAGAGCTCCTAGCAAGCAGGCAGAGCTGCAGGGAGACAGCTCTGCCCAGCAGCAGCTGCTCTGCAAAGCGCAGCAGGGCTGAGGGGGCTGCCTGTGGGCACCAAGGAGAAAGGAGCGGGGCAGAGAGAGGTTGAAGGCAGGGGAGAGTGGGAGGATGGGTGAGAGCTCACTGGAGGAGAACTCTTCCCAGCCTCTGACACAGTAAGTCTCTGGGTGCAGGGCGATGTGTTGGTGGTTTCTTGCAGGATCTCCTGAATGTGTACAGCCTCTGGGATCTGTCTGTAATGTAGAAGAGGAAGACGGGCTGCAGAGCAGGGCTTCCCTCCTGCAGTGTGAGAGGGACAGGGCATGACGGCTGCCTTCTGGTGGGGATGGCTTGAGGGTGTGCAGCCCGGTGGGGGTGGCTTGAAGGTGTGAATGTGGGTGTGCAGCCAGGTGTGCCCAGGGCTCTCCTTCCAAGCTGTGTCTCTTCACCTCAGGTGGCTGTTACCTTTGGCAGGGACTCTGTCATCAGCCAGGATCAGCACTCAGCCTGCCCAGGGATCTCCTCATGGAGCCATGAAGAGAAGCTGTGGGTGGAAGGACAGATCCCCAGCAAAGATGCGTCTCTCCTGACACATAAACCTCTTCCTTCTGCAGAGAAAAGGGACTGAGAGTAACTGGCCTGCGATGTCACCAATGTGGAGGTGCTGTGTTCTGCTGTGTAAGGAGAAGGCTTTCCTGAGTGCCAGCTGTTCCACATTTGCTGAAGGATCAGGGTATTTCCCTGCAGTTCTTGCTGCTCTTTTTCCTGCTTGTGGAAGCTCTGGGTTGTTGGGAGTGTGTAACGTATCACAGATACATCTGAGACACTGTTCCTGGCGGGCTCTGGGCAATTCAGTGTGTGGGACTTGGAATCAAGTTAAGGCTTCATTTAGGAGATGCTGGGCACTGTCTTTTGTGCACCTGAGTATCTTCCTGGGATTATGAGTTTGAAGTGCCTTTCCCATGTGCTGGGGGCACTTCAGCAGGGGAGGATGGGAACCTACTGACAGCCCCATTCTCCCCCACACGCACGCTGCTGTTATCATGTCTGGAGAGAGCCTGGAGATGGAAAATGGGGGGGACAAAGGTTCTGTGTCAGCCGTGAGTGATTCTGACCCAGACTTTGCTGTTCAGGAGAGCAGAGTTGGAAGGGCTGGGTCCCTCCCTGGGCTCTTCCCTCTCAGACACCACTGGTCTGGATGCTGACTCCATGACACTGGAATAAATTGGGAGAATTGTCACATGGTCACTGAGGCAAATACCACTCACTAGACTGAAGGCACCCATTGCCAGGAACACCTACTGAATGCACGGGCTGTTTGACCGCACTGCAATAGCACAGGTCTGACTTCTCTGGAGCCCATGGGCAGAGCCCCTGCTCATCAATCCTGACCTCACAAAAAGGAACTGACTGAAGTTCTTCCAAAAAAAAATGTAGCCATTGTGACGATTATCAGTGAGAAATGGCATATGACTGGCTCAGAGAAATCTGTCCTCACTTGTCAATGTCCTCTCGTCTTTCAACAGTTCACCATTCCTGCAGTGAAATAATGTCCAATGGCAGCTCCATAACCCAGTTCCTCCTCCTGGCATTCTCAGACACACGGGAGCTCCAGCTCTTGACCTTTGGGCTCTTCCTTGGCATTTACCTGGCTGCCCTCCTGGGCAACGGACTTATAATGACCACCATAGCCTGTGACCGCCACCTCCACACACCCATGTACTTCTTCCTCCTCAACCTCTCCATCGTCGACCTGGGCTTTCTCTCCACCACTCTCCCCAAAGCCATGGCCAATTGCCTTTGGCATACCAGGGCCATCTCCTATATGGGATGTGTTACCCAGTGATTTCTATTTGTCTTCTTGATTTCAGCAGAGTTTTATCTTCTCACAGTCATGGCCTACGACCACTATGTTGCCATCTGCAAACCCCTGCACTACGGGACCCTCCTGGGCAGCAGAGCTTGTGTCCACATGGCAGCAGCTGCCTGGGGCTGTGGGTTTCTCTACGCTGTGCTGCACACGGCCAATACATTTTCACTGCCCCTCTGCCGAGGCAATACTGTGGACCAGTTCTTCTGTGAAATCCCCCAGATCCTCAAGCTCTCCTGCTCAGATGACTACCTCAGAGAGGCTGGGTTGCTTGTGGTTATTGTAATTTTTTCTTTTGTTTGTTTTGTGTTCATTGTGCTATCCTACGGGTGGATCTTCAGGGCCGTGCTGAGGATCCCCTCGGAGCAGGGACGCCACAAAGCCTTTTCCACCTGCTTCCCTCACCTGGTCATGGTCTCCCTGTTTGGCAGCACTGGCGTGTTTGCCTACCTGAAGCCCCCCTCCATTTCCTCCCCATCCCTGAACCTTCTGCTGGCAGTTCTGTACTCAGTGGTGCCTCCAGCAGTGAACCCCCTCATCTACAGCATGAGGAACCAGGAGCTCAAGGATGCCCTGAGGAAACTGATGACTGTTTTCTTTGCAGAAGCAGCAATGAACTGCCCATCTTCCCCTGCATATCACTAGTAATGCAACTCATTACTGGCACAGCCTGTAGGTTTGGGAGGTTGTTTCATTTGGTTTCTTTGGTTTTAGCTTTTCTTGGTTGTATCAATGCTGTCCACAAACCCTCTCCTTATTCTTCATCCTACTTCTACATAAGTATCTGCCTGCCTTGTGTGTCCCAAAGAATTTGTGTAAACAAGGAGCTGTGCTCTCTGTCTGTTTAATCCAAATAAAGGACTCTGCACTGACTTGTTTGCCTGAGTTCCTTTCTCAAAATGTTCTGTGGAGGGGTGGGGGCAGCATCTGTGTGCTGAGGTGGAGGGGACAGTAACCACCCTGAGCTGGGTCTGCCTCTCAGCCTCACCAGCATGGCCCTGGCCACCACAGCCCACTTGCTCTGCAGAGCAGCACCACCAGTTCAGGGTCCGTGGGGAGCCTGGGGAGGGGGTGCAGGAATGGCCGTCTAGGTCAGCAGAGATGAGCTCTGTAGGGAACAGTCTCTGTGGGGAGATGGGATGTCCTGGGAGAAGAGCAGGGCACCGTGTGTGTGTGCACGGGGGACATGGAAAGGGAAACCCTTTAGTGTGGGTGGCAGCTTGGGTCAGGCTGGCCTTGCCCTTGGGCAAAAGCACCTTCATGCGGATCCCCAAGGCCAGTTGTCTCCTGCTGTCCTGGAGAGGAAGTTTGGCATGTGGGGCTGCAAGGTGCCTGGGGTGGGGATCTCCTCAGCATGCCAGCTGGATGAATGTTCTCAGTGGCCTGTTTCTTGCTCTGAGCCATGAAGGGTGCACAGAGCGGTGTGGAGACTGAGGGCACAGACTCCGATTGGGGATAAACCAAAGACCTTTATTGTTTGCTACAGCATCATTATATCCTTTTCTCTATTATTACACGCGCCACTAAATAAGCTGTGATTGGTGTACAGGCATTGTCCACACGTCACTACCGCTAACAACTTTGGGTGCTGCCCTGCAGGCCTGTGTTCCTCTCCTGTCTAAGGGTCTGCACCTGTTTACTTCCCTGTTCTCTTCCTTTACTCTTGTTCAAGGCTCAGGGCAGGAGCTGCCTGAATCCTCTTCCCATCCCTTCTCTCCTGGATCCTCCTCAATGCAACAGTGCCTGGCCAGCTTCCAAAGGTCGCCTCTGACTTACTCCTACGTCTCCCCCTCCTTTGCTTACAACCAAGACAGCTATGACAGTCATATATTAAACGCTTAATACATTGCAGGAGACATGTTATATAGATAAGGATACACAGGAAGAGAAGCAGACAGACTAACAACAACTTAATAACTGATTTAAACCAGCTAACAAAACCTCATCCCTCTAAAAGCTGATTTAGCCATTGCCATGGGTCATCAACCCGAAGCTTGAGAACTCCATCCTGGAGCGTCTGGGCACTCTTAGGGATTGATTCAGAGTGATCTGATAAATTCATGCAACACATTCCTTCAAAATCCTCACATCCATGACCTTGTGCTAAAAGCGAAAAAACAACAGCTGTATGATTTTGCATCATGACATGCCCAACTATTACACAGGCTTCTGTAGAACAACCGCACTGGTGCTCGCACTGAGTGACCAGTTACAGATCAAAGGAAACACACATGACCAAGGCAGAGTAAAGTAAACACAGGAAAACAAGCTTAGCACCTATAACTCAGACTATTCCTAACCAGCAGCCATCCACTTCAAGAAATCTGTCAAAGGCTTTTATATCTTTTATGCAGCTCCCTTCTTTCTTCCCTCTTGTTTTTCTTTTTTCCTTTTTTTCTTTTTTCCTTTATTGCTTTCTCTTTCTTTTTTTCTTTTTATTTTCCTTTTTTTCCTTTTTCTTCTTTTTTTTTTTTTCTTTCTTTTTTTCTTTTTTTTTTTTCTTTTTTTTTTCAATTTCCTTAGCAACACCACCCACCTGAAAAATTACCCGGGGGGGGGGGGGGGGGAGGGGAAGGGCCATACCACAGTGTTTCGGGAGGGAAGGTCCATTTTTGGGAGGATGGGGGGGGTGAGGTCTGGGTTTTTTGTGGGGGGAAGTGTTGGGGTGACCCGAGGGGTGACGCCGGGTGTCCCCTGTGCCCCGCCACAAGTCTTTGGCATTGTCCTTGTCCTCCTTCCTCCTCAACGCATGGGGGACTACGGGAGGTTCTCAGACAGGCCCTCAGTGTCCAGGCCACAGGGGTCGGGGCCGGCTGGCCCTGGCAGTTGAAGGGGAGGACGCACTTGCCGGGCGTGTCTCACTCTGCCACCACAGGAAGATGCTGTGGGAGTCGGCGCCTCCGCCAGCAACAGCTGCGCTGTTTTTAGTTGTGATAGTGTCCCGTGGAACCAGGGGTACTCGGAGAGGGGCTGCTCCAGGGGTCTGTCTGGCGACTGTACTGGACTGGAAAGCACGCAACATTCCCAAGTCCCCCTCTTCTCGAGCCTTGCGATGAGCTTCGTCCCATATCTCAGGGGAATAGATAGTACATGAGTCCACCCCAGGGACTGTAGTCATGACCCACTTCAAGACACACTTAAGTTAGGACTCAATTTTGGCCTTTCTCTCTCGCACTTTTTGTTCCGATTCACTTTTTAAACTACCGAGACTCTTGCTCTGTTTATCCAGCTGCTCCTTCAGATTATTTAGCTCTTCATGACAGTTTTTTCCTCCATAGACACAGAGGTACCCATTATGACCCATTGCTCATCTCTGTCGTGCAGAGAAGATTAATGTGACTTCATGATCCTGCTTCCTTTCAGCATCCTGGGGAGTTCAACGGGGTTGCCACCACATCAGCTACTCCTTAAGTCAGGTTCCCAGGCACTCTCCTGTTTTCCTAGGTGATTACTTGTCCAGACAGCAGCTCTCACTCTGCTGCTTTATTTGTTCGGCTGGGCTCTCCACCGGTTGCTCACTGCCACGATTCAAGTCCCTGTTTGGGCGCCATTTGTGGAGATTGAGGGCACAGAATCCGATCGAGGGTGAATCGAAGACCTTTGTTGTTTGCTACAGCATCATTATATACTTTTCTCTACTAGTATACATGCCACTAAATAAGCTGTGATTGGTGTACAGGCATTGTCCACACGTCCCTACCGCTAGCCCCATTGGCTGCTGTCCTGCAGGTTTGTGTTCTTCTCGTGTCTAAGGGTCTGCACCTGTTCACTTCCCTGTTCTCTTCCTTTACTCTTGCTCAAGGCTCAGGGCAGGAGCTGCCTGAATCCTGTTACCTCTTTCCATCCCTTCTCTCCTTTAAAGCCACCACACCAGCAGCAGCACATACACAGCTGGGAAGACAGCGGGTCCCATCTCATTCCCCTCTCAGGCTCATCTGGGGTGAAGGTCATGAGGGGGTCTTGCATCCCCTGTAGCATCGACCCATGGATTTGGTTCGCTTTGGTCCTTCCCCCTGACATGTTTGTCAGTCCCGTGTTGCAGACTAAGAGATCTCTGCGGCTGCTCACGAGCTGCAGACATTCTCTGTCTCCCTGGGCACGGCTGAGTTTAACCAATATGTTGCGACGTCTTTCGATGGCTGCAGGGCCATTTGCAAGCCCTCACATTGCTCTTCTCTTTGCAAGCTCCCACTTGTGCTCCGCGTTCATGTTCACGTGCTGGGGAATGGCTCCTCTGCCCATGCTCAGCCTCACCATCTTGTGTGTCACCAGACCCTCTGTCCCCAGTCCAGAGACTGCTTATTCTGGGGCATCATCCCTTTGGTGAGAGGAGCCCGCACGGGCACCAGCTACTATGAACCAGGAGCTTTGCTCTCTCCTCCGCTGCGCTGCTGAGCTCCTTCACAGGGACTACTGTGGCTTATGCCTCCATGATAGTCACCATCCTGAGGATAACCTCTGTGCAAAGCCACGATAAGGCCTTTTTCACCCGGATATCCTTCGCATGCATATCCTCTGTTTCTTCACTCTGTGTCTCTCATGCGTGTTTGATGATGCAGGGCCTGAACAGAATCTGTCTGCAAATTTGAAGGTTCCCCTAAGCAGGTATCTTCTGGAGAAGAATAATTTTAGATAATTTAGATGCCACCCAACAGAGTAAGAAGATATCAGCCTTTGAGTGTTTCAACTGACCCAGAAAATGGAAACTGGGACGGCCACCTCCGATTCACCGATTCACCACGCTCATACTACTGGAGGGGACTGAGCTTGAGCTTTTTCTCAAATGCAGCCAGTGGTTTAACCTCAGAAAGTTTTCCAGATGAACCCAGTGCAGAGATTCCCCTGTGCCAGACCAGAGGCAAAGAACAAGCCGGGCATTTGGGATGTAAGACTAGCCTGAGCCCCAAGCTGAAATGTCGTGCCAACGTGGAGCACCACCCTATCCTGAACTTCCCATTTTGCTCCTTGCCTAATGCTACCCATTCTGCCCTGGGACAGAGCCTGAGGGGACACCACAGCCTGTGGAGAACTTTTGTTTCACTGCTTCAAACTGACCGGCTCCTCCCCTCGCACCCTTCCCCTTGCATTGTGAATCATCCTGTGTCTGGGGTCATCTGCTCTGTTCCTTTCTATGTCTAAAAAAAATGGTAAAGATGAAGGGAAAAACATCAGTTGTTATTGTATGTACTTTTCTTGTGCTTCCTTCTGTTAGATGCGTATTTTGATTTCAAAAAATAATGACTTAGTACATCAGAGATTTGAGACTTGAACAGTTAATGTCACCGACTTTGCTGCAGGTGCCTGTGAGAACTTGCTTCCCAGAGGCTCCCTCTATACTCAATGGAGACAAGAGAAAAAGCTAGAGGCTGGGTCCTCCCAGCCTATAACTGACATGCAATAGAAAGCTTACAAATCTCTTCCAGACACTCTTGCTCTGCGTTTAGGTCAGGATATTTGAGGGTAATAGCAATGAGCAGCTGTTTGGAAACAACTGCATTTCAGTGCAGGCGGATGTCAGATGAGACTGTGTGGAACCACAGAAAATTTCAGTCAGTATTTAGAGTACTAAGGAAGACAAGTCAGACTTAGTCCTTATTCCCCCTTCCCACCCCTGTCCTCTCCTGAAGAAACAGAGAACAAGAAGCCATGGAGGAAAGCGGGGGATTACAGAAGAGATACTTGATATTCCTTATTATAAAATCAACAGATTCTCGGGGACTCCTAGCCCAAAAAGGCAAGTATGGAAAAATAGAAAGAACAGCTTTCAACATACAGATTTGATTTGATTTCATTTGTTTTGATTGTTTAGTATTTGTGCAATAGAAGAGGAGAGCTTGGCACATAGGTGTGACAGAGGTTTGGTGGATTTGGGATTACCCAGGAATGGGGTGAAATAGCTAAGAGCCTCTTTAAAATGTGTTCTGGAGAAAGAAATCCTTTGTGAGTGTTTGGAAAGGGTAGAAAAGAGACAAATTCTGTGAGGACTCCCACTGAAATGCGAAACAGAAAAATTTAGGTGGGAGAAATGCTTGAGGGACTGCTCTGTCTGTGTCATATAGGAAGACTGCAAGAGAGGAAAGCAGCAGAGAAGGAAGGACAGAACTTTTCACCCAGACGGTGAAATTATCACACTTGCTTTTTGCCAGATTTCTGCCTCATCAGGATGAACTGAAATTGAGCATGGGAGCAGAAAATGAAAGTGCAGTTACTGAGTTCATCCTAGAGGGTTTCTCAGAGCTTCATCAAAGACTACAACTATTTCTCTCTCTGGTCCTTCTGCTCATCTACCTGACAACAGTGATGGGGAATGCGACCATCATTTCCCTCGTGTGTATGGATCACCGCCTGCAAACCCCCATGTACTTTTTCATCAGCAACCTGTCCTTCCTGGAGATCTGGTTTACATCCTCCACAAGCATCAAACTCTTTGTGATCCTGGCTTCTGGTAGGAGAAGAATCTCACTAAGCAGCTGCTTTGCCCAATCCTACTTCTATTTTGCCCTGGGCTGCACAGAGATGGCTCTTCTGGTTGTCATGTCCTTTGACCGCTATGTTGCCATCTGCCAGCCTTTGTGTTACGCTGCCATCATGAAGCCTCAGCTCTGCATCCGCCTGGTTGTTGCTGCTTGGGTCACAGGCATCACACTCTTGAGTTACCGTCTGGTCCTCCTCCACACGCTGACTTTCTGTGGCTCCAAGATCCGCCATTTTTTTTGTGACAACTCCCCCTTATTCAAATTGTCCTGCTCTGACACCAGCCTGCTTTGGAAACTAGACTCTTTCTTATTGCCATTTGTCGTACTGGGTTCCTTATGTTTAACTCTGGCATTTTACATGGTCATCCTTTTCCGTATTCTACACCTTCCAGCAGCCTCTGGGAGGAAAAAAGCTTTTACTACATGTTCTTCCCATCTCACCACCTTGGCCATCGCATATGGGAGCTGCATTGCTCTCTACGTGTGTCCTTCAGAAGATGTTTCCTTGGAGACAAACAGAATTGTAGCTTTGCTGAACACTGTCCTGTACCCATTCTTAAATCCATTCATCTACAGCCTTAGAAACAAGGCTGTGATGCTGGCCCTGAACAAAGCCATTGCCCGTGCAACAGTACAGCTTTTCCCCTCATCATGATGCCTTTCTGGACAGTGATTCCAATGACCTGCTGTCACCTCTTAAATAATATCAGTGCATATGAATGTGACCTCCAAACACAGATGCCTCGGGAGGCTGATGTTCTTGTGGGAACGAACAAGTTGTCCCAGCTCCTTCCAGGGCTGCCCTGGGAGAGCCATCAGCCCCATTGTCCGGGTGTGAAACCCATCAAGACGAGTCACTGAGAGCAGCTTGGACTAAGGGGACTTTTGCCTGGAGGTGTAGGACACCTTTTGGGATGCAGGGCAGGAGCATTTTTGGATTGCACAGGATTTATTATGGGAAATTTAGGGGAGGACCCCGACCAGTGTAACCTCTTCTGTCTTCTCATTAAACTTTATTTCTAACTCTTTCCTGGGTGAGGCAGTGTGTCCTCTGCGTGAACCTGTGAGCACAGTGGTGTGAGTGCAGCAACTGCAGCAGGACCAGGGGGTCAGACAGCCCTTGTGTCATTAGTGCCAGCAACTGAGAGACCGGAGTGACTGGACGTCAGAGTTTGTGTGTGTGTATGAGACTGAGTTGGTCTGTACCAGCATCTGGAATGGGATTGTAGCCTCAGGGACTCATACTGAGGAGACGGAGTGTCAGAGCCCAGGTACCTCTATAGAATATAATGGTTCAATAGGGAGGGGGGCTACAATGATCATCTAGTCCAACTGCCTGACCACTTCACCTCTCACCAAAAGATAAATCATATTCATAAGGACGTTGTCCAAATGCCTCTTAAACACTGACAGGCTTGGAGTGTCAACCACCTCTCTAGGAAACATGTTGCAGGGTTTGACCAAACTCTCAGTAAAGAAATGCTTCCTACTGGCCAGTCTAAACCTCTCCTGGTGCAGCTTTGAACCATTCCCACTTGCCCTGTCACAGGATACCAGGGAGGGGAGCTCAGCACCTCCCTCTCCACGTCCCCTCATCAAGGAAGCTGTCGAGAGCAACGAGGTCACTCCTCAGCCTCTTTTTCTCCAAGTTACACAAACCCACTCTCCTTAGCCGTTCCTCATAGGACATGCCTTCCAGCCCTGCCACCACCTTTGTTGCCCTCCTCTGAGCACCTTCAAGTATCTCAACATCCTTGAAAATTGTGGGGCCCAGAACGGGACACAGTAGCCATGGGGAGGCCACACCGACACTGAATGCAGTGGGATAATCCAGGGACGCCACAAAGCCTTTTCCTCCTGCCTCCCTCACTTGGCCGTGGTCTCCCTGTTTGTCAGCACTGCCATGTTTGCCCACCTGAAGCCCGCCTCCATCTTCTCACCATTCCTGGATCTGATGGTTGCAGTGCTTTACTTGGTGCTGCCTCCAGCAGTGAACCCCCCCTCATCTACAGCATGAGGTACCAGGCGCTCAAGGATGCTGTGTGGAAACTGATGGCTGGCTGTCATTTGGAAGCAAGAAACTGCCCATCTTCCTCTGCATAGCAGTTGTCGTGTACCTCAGTAGAGGCCCAGTCTGTCGTCTGTATTTTCTGTTGCCGGTGGTGTTTTGCTAGTCATGATGTTGTACCCCCCTTCTAATTCACTGCTTTTCTTTCCAGACTGAGTGGATGTGTAGAGGAGGAGCTGTGCTCCTTGTGTGTTTAGACAAAATACACAACCTGGAGGTCCTGAGGAGACTTTTTTTGGGGGCTGTGTTTTGGATTTCTGCTGGAAACACTGTTGACAACACAGGGATGTTTTCTCTATTGCCAAACTGTGCTTGTACAGAGTCAAGACCTTTTCTGCTCTCAGTGCACCCCACCAGGGAGTAGGCTGTGGGTGCACAAGGAGTTGGGAGGGGACAGAGCCGGGACAGCTGACCCCAGCTGACCAAACGGATGTTCGATACCATGTGAAGGTCATGCTTAGCGATAAAACCTGGGGGAAGAAGAAAGAAGGGGGGACATACAGAGTGATGGTGGTTGTCTTCCCAAGTAACCGTCATGCATGATGGAGCCCTGCTTTCCTGGGGATGGCTGAACACCTGCCTGCTGGTGGGAAGCAGGGCCTGAATTCCTTCTTTTGCTTGGATTGTGTGCGCTGCTGCTTTTGCTTTACCTATTAAACCACCTTTATCTCAATGCAAGAGTTTTCTTATTTTTACCCTTCCGATTCCCTCCCCCATCCTGCTGCAGGGATAGCGAGGGAGCAGCTGTGTGGTGCTTAGCTGCCAGCCTGGGTTAAACCTCGTGCCCTGGCACTATTGTCATCGAGGAGCCCCGTTACAACAACCATTTCCAGCACTGCCCTCTCACCCCAGCTCAGAGAGGTTCTTTGTTCCGGCACAGAGGGACATTGAATGACCAGGTCAGACATCCATGTCCTCATTGTTCAGATGAGATGTAAGAATGCACATCATGTCCACGAGGTGAGATGAGCCTGAAGGAGCACAAACGCCATCAGCTGTTCCTGGGGGTGTCATGAAGGCCTGTGGGACAGGCAGTGTCTCAGGGTCACTTCACATTGACAGTAACGTCCCGTGGGAAACCACCTGAATGCAGCACTGGGATGGGCTTCCTTGAACCAATGCCCCTGCGTCCATTTTTCTTGCTGTGGACATCTCAGACCAGTGCAGAGCAACTTGACACACGCAGGGCTGAGGTGCTTGCCAGCCTCTGGGAATGGCAGCAGGAGGCCAGAGAGGCACTACAACTCCTGCCCTGCACTGCCTGTGTGTGTGCAAGGGAAGGACTCACGTCTCTGAGCACCCCTGCAGGTAAGATCAGTGCACGAGTCCAGCTCAGATGTGGAGACCTGGCAGAGCCCTGTCGTTTCTCTGTGTGACTCCAGGAACAAGCCCCACTGGCCCAGTGACATTCATCTCAGCTGCCTTGGACAGGCTCAATGCAAGGGCTCCTGTTTGCTGTGTCACCCTTGCCTGTGGTTGTGGACTGTGCCCTCAAAAGTGCCAGAGCAATCAGGGAGGTTCTGGGGTCCCTGGAAACACAGGTGTCAAACCCATCTTCAACAGGGCAGGAATGAGATTTTGGAGAATTACAGGCTGGTGAGCCTAATTCCATCCCTGGGTAGGTGGTGTGAAACGTCCTCCTGTAGCCATTCCCAGGTAGTTATAGGACAAGAAAGGGATCGCTGAACCAAAACGTACAGGGGAAAGAAGAGCATGTTGTCTACACGGAATCTTGAAAGGCCTTTGACAGGGCTGTAGCGACCATGAGATGGAGTTCAGGATCCTGTGTGGAAGAAGCAGGGCAATCAGGAGGGTTGTAACCCTGGACTTCAAGAGAGCAAACTTTAGTAGCTTCAGAGACCTAATTGGAGGGATCCCATGGGCTTGAGCTCTAGAAGGTGGGGAGGCCCAAGAGAGCTGGTTGCTCTTCAAGCACCACTTCCTCCAAGCCCAAAACTGATGCATCCCTCTGAGGAAGAAATCGAGCACAGGAGGCAGAAGGCCTGCTGGGATGGGCAAGGAGCTCCTGGAAACCTCACTCAAAGGGAAGAAGGAAGTTTACAACATGTGGGAAAAGGGACTGGGCACTTGGGAGGAATATGGGAATATCGTCAGAGTATGCAGAGGTGCAAAGAGGAAGGCTAAGGCCTGTTTGGAATTAAGTCTGGCTAGGGACATCAAAGTCAACGAGAAGGGATTCTTCAAATACATCAGCAGCAAAAGGAAGACCAGGGAAAATGTGGGCCCCCTGCTGAATGAGGCGGGTACACCGATGACAGGATATGGAGAAGGCAGTTACTGATTGCCTTCTTTGCCTCATTCTTTAGTGCTAAGGCTAGTCCTCAGGAATGCTAGACATTGGAAGCAGGAAAGGAAGTGTGGAGGAAGGAAGACTGCCCCTTGGTCGAGGAGGGTTGGGTCCCTATCTCTTAGCTGGACTGGAAACTCAAAAATCTGTGGGCCTCGACGGGATGCATCTGTTGCCAGATGCTATTGCTAAGCCGCTCTCTGTCATCTTTGACAGTCTTCAAAAAGGGCAGGATGTGGGGAACTACAGAGCTGTCAGCCTCCCCTCTATCCCTGGAAAGGTGATGGAACCGCTTGTTCTGAGTGCCATCTCTAAATAGGGGGAGGAAAAGAGGATTATCAGGAGTAGTCAGCATGGATTCACCAAGGGACAATCATGCATGACCAACCTGAGAGCCTTCTGTGACAGCATGACCAGCTGGGTGGATGAGGGGAAAGCAGTGGTTGTTGGTGACCTTGGCTTCAGCAAGTGTTTTGTCACTGTCTCCCACCACATCCTCATAGGGAAGCTTAGGAAGTGTGGGCTAGACGAGTGGAGAGTGAGGTGGATGGACAACTGGCTGAAGGACAGAGCTCAGAGGGGCGTGCTCAGTGGTGCTGAGTCCAGCTGGAGGCCTGTGACTAGTGGTGCCCCCCAGGGGTCAGTACTGGGTCCCGTCCTATGTATCATAGTCATAAGGAACCTGGATGAAGGGACAGAGTACACCCTCAGCCAGTTTGGTGGTGATACTAAACTGGGAGGAAGGGCTGAGACGCCAGAAGGCTGTGCTGCCATCCAGTGAGACCTGGACAGGCTGGAGAGCTGGGGGTGGGGGGAAAACCTCATGAGGTTTGACAAGGGCAAGTGTAGGGTCCTGCACCTGGGGAGGAATAACCCCACGCACCAGTCCAGGCTGGGGGTGGACGCACTGGAGAGCAGCTCTGCGGAGAAGGACCTGGGAGCTCTGGTAGACAACAAGTGGGCCATGAGCCAGCGATGTGTGCTTGTGGCCAACAAGGCCAGAGGTATCGTGGGGTGTATCACGAAGAGTGTCGTAAGGAGTTCGAGGGAGGTTATTCTCCTGCTCTACACTGCCCTGGTGAAGCCGCATCTGGAGTATTTTGTCCAGTTCTGGGCCCTCCAGTTCAAGAGGGGTAGGGAACTGTGGGAGAAAGTCCAATGGATGTTACTAAGATGATCAGGTGGCTGGAGCATTTCCCCTATATGGAAAGGTTGAGAGACCTGGGGCTCTTTAGCCTGGAGAAGACTGAGAACGGACCTTACCATCACTTATGAATATCTAAAGGGTGGGTGTCAAGGGGATGGGGCCAGGCTCTTTTCAGAGGTGCCCAGTGACAGGATAAGGGGCAACGGGCACAAACTGGAGCACAAGAAGTTCCACCTCACCATGAGGAAAAACTTCTCTACAGTAAGAGTGACAGAGCACTGGAACAGGGTGTCTCCTTCCCTGGAGATATTCAAAACCCGCCTGGATGCAATTCTTCACGTTCTCTGATTCTGTTATTCTTTCTGCAGTAGCTGATAGGTCAGCCCTTGACTCCTGGCTGGGATATGTGCTTTTAGGTTCACCTCAGCCAGTGTCTCTGACAGGCCAGCAAAAGCACATTGATGGTGAGAATCCCCTTCCCTAAGAACCTGGTAGAGCCATCCAGGAAGAGGGCTTGGATAGGGGTTGTCACACCTCTTCTGCTGTGAAGGGCAGCTTTGGCTGCAGTGTGGGTGAAATTGGTAGGGTAGAAAACCGTGAAGGAGGTGAGCAAAAGAAACTATAGGAGTGCTGAGTAGAGAGGAAGGATCACCTCCATCAACCCTCTGGCAATGCTCTTCCTAATGCTGCCCAGGATGCTGTTGGCCACCTTTGCTGCAAAGGTGCAAAGCCGAGAGAGGACAAGACTTTGGGGAGCACTCACAGCCTTCCGACATCTTCTTGGATATCAGCAAGAAAGTGCAGTGAGGCTCTACTCTTTTGTGCCTGATGGGAGGATGAGGGCCAACGGGCATCACCTGAAAGAAGGGAGGAAATACTCTGCTCACCAAGACAGTGAAGCACTGCAGCGGTTCTCACAGAGAGGCAGTGTCGTCTCTGTCCTTGGAGCTTTTCCAGCCCCAAATGAATGAAGCCCTGAGCAACCTGCTCTGACCCCAGAGGTGAGCCTCCTTTGAGCAGCAGGTTGGCCTAGAGACCTCCTGAGGTCTCTTTCGGCATGAATGATTCTGTGTTTCCATCCAACACAGATCCTGCCTTCCTGAAGGAGGGAAATCCTGCAGGTGACTGATGACCATTGACATGAAACAGAAAGTTTGGTCAGATAACCTGTGGCTTTCTTGTCCCAATCCAGGCATTGTTGCAGAGATGCAGGGCTGTTTGTCAGGTACCCCCAAACAGCCCTGATCAGCTACACAGCATCACCTTTTCTTTTCTACTTCTATATCCCTTCCTGGTCACAGTTTCTTCCCTTTGACCATCCTTGTACCCTCCCATGCAAACAGCCCGTCTCTGTTCACCCCTCCCTCCCTGGTCCTACTCTGCCTTGCTTTGGACCTTCCTTTGGTGTTTCGGAGCTGGACACCATGGGAACGTGCCCCTTGGTCAGCACTATCACTGAACAAGTGACTCCTGTTATGATCTGTAGTGCTCTGCAGTTCCTCAGGCTGCTGGTCCAATGGTGCTTCACTGCTGGGAGACCTTGGAAATCTCTGGGATTTGGCACTAGAAACCTCAGGAAGCCTTGTAAGGAGAAGTGGTGAGTCCTTTATGGGGGGGCAGATTGAAGCCATAGCTGAGGGCAGGCTGGGAGCTGAGCAGCTCAGGAGTGACCCTGAGGAAAAGGGCCTGGGCACTACGAGGGATGCCATAGGAGCCGGTGGTACACGCTCACCGTGTGGAAGGCCAGCTGCAGATGGGGCTGCAGAGATGGGGCTGCTTCAGCGGGTGCGTGGCCACCCAGACAAGGGACCTCTCATTCCCCTCCACTCAGCACTGGTGTGGCCACATCTGGATGACTAGAGTCTGGCTTTGGGGCTCCCTTGTCTGGAGGAATGGGAAGGAAACGAAGGACTGCCGAGGAGATCTGCCAGGCTGGAGTTTGGAGGCTGGCAGGGAGGATGAAGGTTCTGGGCTTCTTTAGCCTGCTAAGTGGAGGCTCAGGGCACTACAGGAGCAGCGTGCACCTGCTTTGAAGTGTGGCTTCAGAGCTGACAGAGCTTTTCTTGGTAGTGGGAAGTGAAGGAAACCTCCACAAAGTGCAGCTTTGAAGGTTCAGACTGGAGGAGAGGAAAAAAAAGAGATGTCACTCCAAGGGTAGCCTTGTGGTGCAAGAGGTCCCCCAGAGGGAGTCTGGATCAGCCCATGGCTTTGTGTTTCAAGGAATGGCCAGCGAGAGTGGAGAGACACGAGCAAAGGTGTAGAAATGGTGGGGTGAGAGCTGGGTGGGAAAGCAAGCAGGGTGTCAAGAGCCTGAAGGGAAAGAGGTGCAGGCTTGGGTCAGGGTAGGACAGCCTGCAGGAGAGATGGCCAAGGGCTGTAGCAAGGCTGAAAGGTCCAAGAGGCCTGAGGTCTTGGTCCTCTTGGCTGGAGCAGTTGCCTCTGCCAGTGAGGCTGGTGAGATGGAACTTGGAGGGTGTCAGGATGTGCCGTTGCAGGGCCTGAGGGTCAGGGCTTGGCCTTTCTGCTTCCGAAAGCAAAGCAAAGGGTTTTCTCAGCACTACAGCCACCTGCTCAGGGCCTTGGCCTGCCTGCAAGCATGGCCTCCAGTGATCTGCTCTAACGAGGCCCTGGGGAGGCTTTGTCAGTAAGTGCCCTCAGGGGGGCCAATCAGGGCTTCAAGGGACTTCTGGGCTTTGCTTCTGACTTTGACTTCTGGAGAGGTCTCTTCAGACTTCTCTCAGTACTTGAGGGTCACGTAATGAGCCCCAAATGCCTTAATGAGCTGCTGATCTCTCTGTAACTTTCTTCACCACAGCTGATAGGAGTTGTTTCATAGTGTAGTGAAGGAGGAAGGTTTCAAAGTGCATCTAATGACTTTAATTTTTATTTTAAGGTTTATACTTTCTGCCTTTTCTTTCAGAGAAGGGGTTAGAGCAGCATTCTCCAAGTGTGGATGATCCCGAGGGTCTCCTCAGGAGGTCTGAACTGGTCGGAAAAGCAGTTTTTTGAGGTCTGACACTGTATGGACAACCTTGCTCCTCACCTCCCCAACCCCACCATTTTCCTCATTGTCCCCTGGAACATGCATCACATTTTGTGACATCAGCCTTCTCCCTTGCAGTCTGCAGCTGGATGTTACAGATCCATTGCATCATCTCCCACCTGCTCTCCTGAGAGACCTGGCTGCACACGGGCACAGAAGAACTTTCCTGATGTGCAAACAGAGAACAGTGAGGCATGATAAAGTTTCATGAACAATAAAACACGCTCCCCAAGTACATGCTCCGTCCAAGTTGTCTCTGATGAGGTTGAACTTTGCACAAGCGATCTGATGAGAAATATTTGAGGCAGGTAGCTATAAAGACAGTGAAAGAGTTGCCTAAATAGCCAATTAGACTGTTGAAAGATATGTAAGATTTTACTCTCTGAAGCTCAAAACAGCAACATAAGTGAGAGGCATCTGAATGAACAAAGATTAAGGGAGGAGGAAGCTGGAGAATAATGGCAAGGGCCTTTGCCTGGCCAGTCTGCGTCTGAAAAGGTGACTTCAGAAATGGTCATTGTATCCTGGGCAGGTGCAAATATCTGAAAGATTAAAGAAAGTAAATACACCGTTGAACAGGCAGAATAGTGGTAGTGAAGTTACAGGGGAAGATGGATATTTCTTTGGAATAGCCCTTTGGCAAGGTCATGGGATTGGTAGAGGCCTCTTGTGAAAAAGGACAAGCCAGTGTTGCAGCCATCTTTGAAAGGGGCCAGAAGTGCAACCCAGGGAAGCCCAGCCTGTACAAGCTCACGTTGGGGAGGAGTGTGACATCCCTGAGAGTCCTCTTGGGTGACAGTTCTGAGCACCTGAGAGAGGATAACTGTCAACATGGACTCTCCAAGGATCACTCGTGCCTCACCAACCTGACAGCCTGCACTTGTGCATGAGGAGATAAAAAGTGGCTGCCATATGCCTCAGTGTCAGCCCAGCCCTTGGCGTGGTCTCCCTCAACATTCTTCTACTCAAGTCAGGCCATTCCAGTCGGGATGGGCAGAGAAACAGACAGGTAAAACACCGGTTGGATGATGAGGCTGATCTGCAAAAGAGCTCTGCAATCCAAGTTGATTGTGAAGCAGGTCTGTTTATTACAGCCCTGCAGCGCTGGGTGCAGCAAGGGTCAGGTACCCTAAGGATGCTGCACCCTGAGCCGCGGTAATTACGTCCTATTTAAAGTAACAAAACGTACATATTTACATATTTATTACTCTGTCGCACTTCAGATGTAAATTAGATCTCCTCCCCCTTGCGCAGGGGCAGTCTTCCCCTTCGGGGGTCTTTTGGTGGTCCTGGAGAGGAAGTAAGAGGAAGTAAGAGTTCCTCGATAGTCTTCATCATGATTGTACTTTTGCACCCGTCCTCCAGAGTGCGCAGTTCAGGCGCAGTTGGGCAGTGTCTCCCCCCACAACCACAGCTCAAGGCAACATCCCCCTCCATGGTCACGGTCTGTTGCCCAAATACAATTCCTCCCCCATCCCCATCTTACCTAAAACAATGAAGCAGGCCTTCGAGTGATCAAGACCCTACTTGAGCACAACGAAGCAGGCCTTCAAGTGATCAAGACCCTACTTAAGCCCTGCCAAGGGCAAGGTTTACATTCTTGTTTACCAAAGACAAGGCTAGCTAGCTAATGTTGCAGAGACTAAAGCACATCACATATTTCAAAAAGAATATTTTCAGATATTTTCTACTTTCCCATATCAAGGCTGCAAGAGCAGCGGTGAAGGGGTCAGACCCTGCCTGGAGGCCACGGGGGACACACTGGGGCATGGTGGGGCAGCACAGAGGACTCTGCTGTGCCCTGGGCAGCTGAACACCTGTGCCCATGACCCAGAGGAGGCCACTCTCACCACATCTGTCAATGGCACTATATTGTAGAGACCGATCTTGTGCCCTAGGGATGCCGTTGAGGGCCAACCTGACTGGCGGGAGGACTGTCCTGTCAGGACATTCACGAGCCACAAGAAGGACAAAGGGCAGATCCTGCAACTGGGACAGACCAACACCCTGCAGCTGCAGGGCCTGAGAGCTGCCTGGCTGGGGAGGAGCTCTGCAGAAAAGGCCCTGGTGGTGCTGGGGGACACAAGGCAAAGCACGATCCCACCGTGCAGCCTGGTGGCAAAGGCAGCCAGCAGTGTCCTGGAGTGTAGAAAGATGAGCTTTGCCAAAAGGGTGAGGGAAGTGATTGTCTCCCCATGCTCATCCCTTGTTAGAGCATCAGGACAGTGCTGTGTTAATGATTGGGCCTCCACTGTGGAAGGGCAGGAGAGCGTGAGCAGTTGGGTAGCTGCTGGGCTATTGGCCAGAGCCAGCCCAGCACAGCAGGGAAGAAGTTGTGTATAACTGGGAGTGAGTTGAGTGGAGAGTCATGGAGATGCTGAACGGCTGGATCACTTGCCTGGGAGGAGAAAGTGAGGGAAAGGGCCTTGTTCCAGCTGCAGAAGGGAAGGCCTTGGGAACCTCAGAGTGACCTGCCAGTCCCTGTGGGGAGGGTTTCAGGAAGATAAAACCACTCTTGTAACTGTGGTGCTTGACAGGAGAACCATAGGCAATAGTCAGGGTTTGAACTAAGGACGTACTTGGCCAGAGAGAAGGAACTGAGATATCCCCAGATCATGGGATGCTGGAGGCTGTAAACAGAATATTGACAAACCCTCTGACTTGCGTCTCCCAACTTACTTGCTAAAAGAGAGGGAGGTAGAGGCATCTCAGAGCCTTCAGGATCCTGGGGAAGATTTAAGGCCTCCAAGAAAGGAGCTGAATATAATAGTTTTTCTCCCCCCTTTCAGTCATTGACACCCAGAAACTTCACCTGCTTTTCCCCCATCTCCTTCTAAAACCTGGCCAAGTGATGGGGAGAAAGGAAGCAGAAAGGCCCTAGGACTTGAAGGGCCATGGTGTCATTTCACAGTACAAGCCACAAAGAGTCAAGTCAAGGTGGGAAGTGAGTCTGCAAGTCTGAATCAACGAAGTCCATGAACAGGCAAGGCTGTGTCCATGGTCTGTGTCTGGAGACCAGTACACCTACAGCATAGAGGAAGGTGGGGCTGAAACTCAGGCCTGGCTTCAACGGCCTCCTGGGCTGATGGAGAGAGGTGTGGGTGGAGGCCCCAGGGGAGGCTGGTCAGGGACAGGAAGGTCTGTGGATGCTCTCAGGGCCCTGCCCCTGCCCCATGGGATCCAACCTGCCAGTGCCCTCAACAGCCCAGGTTCTCATTCCCTGATACACAGGGTCTGTGCTCTGCTACTCTCCTTCCCCACATCCCTCCAGATCTGGGAGACCACCATTTCCAGTCACTCCAAGCAAGGCTGGCACTGGTCTTCCCATCCGTGACCAGCTCTTCCTCTTTTGGGAGTACCAGGTCCAGGCCAGCATCAGACTGAGTGGCCCATCTGGCATCAGGAACATCTCCACAAGCCCCCTGACTCTTTGCGCCCTTGAGAACTGGTCCCGTGAATACCAAGGAGGTGGAGTCCCCCATTAAGTCACGTTCTGTGATCCACAGACTTCCTCAGGTCATTTGTATGAGACTTTCTCCATTCCTCACCCTGACGGCATGACCTGTAACTCTCTCCTGGGTCTGTCTGGGATGGAGTTAATTTTCTTCACAGTCGCCCTTACGGCGCTGTGCTTTGGCTCTGTTACTGACACAGCGCTGACAACACACCGGTGTTCTGGCTACTGCTGAGCAGTCCCGGCAGAGCATGAAGCTTTCTTGATCTCACCCTCTTCCCCCACAGTAAGTGGGCTGGGGGTAGCCAAGAAGCTGGGACAGCTGACCCAAAATGACCAGAGGGATATTGCATACCATAGGTTGTCGCACTCTTCAGTAACTCTCAGGGCAAGGAGGAAGAAAAGATGACATTTGTGGTCATGGTGTTTGTCTCCCCATGGCACTGATCTATGTGATGAAGCCCTGCGCTCCTGGAAATGACTAGACCCCTGCCTGCCCGTGGGAAGTAGGGAATGAATTCTTTATCTTGCTTTGCTTGCACACACAGCTTTTGCTTCACATCTTGAGCTGTCTTTGTCTTGACCCAGGAGTTTTACTGATTTGTCACTTCTGATTCTCTCCCCCATCCCGCTGGGGGTGTAAGGGGGAGTGAACAATTGATTCTGGGTGTTTAGCTGTTGGCCAGGCTCAAACCATAAAAAAATTCCAACGACCGTGACCTCCTTTCTGGGCTCTCCTTTGACCCACACACAGCTCTCACCTACACTCTTGCCTGTCCAACAGCAGAGCTCAGATATCTGAGCTGTCCTGACATCGAACAGGAGAACGCCTGTTCCTTATCTTCTCTGTCAGTCTCTCCTAAAGACCTTGCATCTCCACCCACCACCAAAGCCATGGGAGCTGTCCTTCCCCACCTCAGTGCTTCTTCCACTCCTGTCACAGCTCTGCGGTGGCACATGGGGCTCCTGCTCTCTCTGCCCCAGGCTGTGGGGCCCTTTTGGGCTGCGGCACCTCAGACGTGGCACCAGGGCCAAGGGCGGGCTTGTCACCTGGAAACGTGGTGGCAAGAGATGGGACACCGTGTGTGGAAAGGCTTTGCTTGCCAGCAGAGGCACGCTGGAGGGGATGGCAGGTGGCAACGTGCTGATGGCTGAGGTTCTCACCACGAGAGCAAGAGCTGCAGTGCCCGAGGGCAGAGAGCAAGAGGCCTGGGCTGTGCAGCCCTGGCAGGAGAGGGGTTGGCTGTGCCAGGGCACTCTGCAGCAGGGTGGGGCCTGTGCCAGAGGTGAAGCCCATCTCCAAGAAGGACCATGATGCTGCTGGAATGTCCCTGGGGGAGGACAGCCTGTGATCCAGCCACACAGTGGACATCCTGCTGGGGCCAACCGGCTAGAGAGCAGCTCTGCAGAGAAGGACCTTGGGGTCCAAAAGGACAAGCAGCTCAGCCTGAGCCAGCAGGGCACCCTCGTGGCAAAGGCCAACAGCTCCTGGGCTGCATTAGGAAAAGCGTTGATGACAGGCGGAGGGAGGTGACCCTTCGCCTCGACTCAGCACTGGTGAGGACACACCTGGAGTGCTGTGTCCAGTGCTGGGCTGCCCAGGGCAGGGAAGCTGTTGACCTACTAAAGCACGTCCAGCAAAGGGCCACAGAGCTGGAAGGGACTGGAGCAGCTTTTGTAGGTGTTAAGGCTGAGAGATGTGGGACTGTTCAGTTTGGAGAAGGAAGCTTGGAAGGATTTTATTAATGTGTAGGAATACCTGCTGGGAGGGCATGAAGTCCAGGGAGCCAAACTTTTCTCAGGAGTTCCCAGTGATAAGACAGGGGGTGATGGACACAGATAGATACACATGAAATTACATCTAAAGCCAAGAAATTCTTCTTGAGTGTGAGGGTGGTCAACCAGTTGAACAGAGTGCCTAGTGAGGTGATGGAGTCTCCATCCACCCACCTAGGCCATGGTCCTGAGCAACCTGCTCCAGCTGAGCCTGCCTCAGCTGGGGGTTGGACTAAAGGATTTCCAAACGTCTCTTCAAACCACAACGTTCCTTTGAGAACAAATGAGAAAATTAAGATGGAAAGAACTGAACAAGAAATAGCCTTGAGCACAAATACAGTGGGATCCCATGGAGAAGACTCACACTGGAAGCAGGGAGAAGTGTGAGGAAGGAGGAGTGGAAGAGATGAACTGTTGTGTACTGACTGACACAAAGCTGTGGGACTTGGTGTGTAATGAGTGTCAGTAGGAAACTGGATCCCTTTTTTATTAATAATGAGAGGGGATTTGGGTATCACTGAGCCCCGGAAGAGGACAGAGTTTACCATGCAGCAAAGGTCCCTGTTCAGAGCTGGGGTGTAGGGCCAGAGGTGGAAACGGCTGGTGTGTGGGCCTGATGTGGGACAACTCTCCTGGGGCAGCTTCCCTGAAGTGTCCAGCGACCAAGGCAGAGACTGGGCCCCTCTCTTCTGCACCGTTGCTGCCTGCTTCCTTCAGCACAATGGCTGGCTCTGCCCTGGGAGCACCCTCTGGCTGCCCCCACCCTACGCACATACCACTTAGCTCTACACTGACATTTTCCTCTCCTGGGCTCTTTCCAGCCCACCTCAGCCCCTCCCCAGCTCTCCCCACCTCTCCTGAGCTTTTCCCTGCCCTGCCCAGCACATCAACCCAGTCTGGGCTGGCCCCATAAAATTGTCCACCTCAGGGTGCTGCAGAGCTCTGGGCACTTCCCCCCACAGCTCCAGCCCCTCTGAAGTGCACAAAAGATTCTAGGGGACAGACAGGGTGGTTGAGGGTCCCCCTCAGCTCTAGGTCCGGGGTGAGCCATGGCATGAGGAGATGGAGGCCAGCATCTCCCTGTGTCTGCTGCTCTTGTCTCCAACAGATCCTTATAGCCCACTGCCAGCAGCCCCTCTAGGCCAGCCCTTCTCCACAGCGCAAGAATCCAAGCCCGTACCCTCCTCCCCTGAGCCCATGGAGAACCCAAGCACAGCAGCACGGCCTCATGGGGTGTATTTCTTCAGCCTGTTCCTAATTGCAACTTTAGAAGAAGACCTCCAACCTCCAGACAGGAGCACTGAGGAAATGCCCTTTTATTACAGAGATACAGCACAGCAGACCAACTGTATCATCATGCTAGACACACGTCCAAAGGCCTCTGGGTCAGCCAGGCTGGGTTCCTGCCTTTGGAGAAGTGGAGCGGCTTCAGACATTCCTGAGCAAAGAGAGTTCTTCTGGGTGAAATGCCCAAAGCACAGGAGGTTCCTGAGATAATGGGAAATCGTTTGTGAAGAGCCATGGGCAGCTCATTGCTGCTGACAGACAAGTGGTTGAACATGTTTCTTCAGGGCATTCTTGATCTCCTGGTTCCTCATGCTGTAGATGAGGGGGTTCACTGCTGGAGGCACCACTGAGTACAGAAATGAAACCACAACATCCAGGGATGGGGAGGAGATAGAAGGAGGCTTCATGTAGGCAAATGCATCAGTGCTGATGAACAGGGAGACCACGGCCAGGTGAGGGAGGCAGGTGGAAAAGGCTTTGTGGCGTCCCTGCTCCGAGGGGATCCTCAGCACGGCCCTGAAGATCTGCATGTAGGACACCACAATGAACACAAAACACCCAAATGCTAAACAGACACTGACCACAAGAAGCCCAGCCTCCCTGAGGAAGCCTGAGTGTGAGCAGGAGAGCTTGAGGATCTGGGGAACTTCACAGAAGAACTGGTCAAGGCCATTGCCCTGGCAGAGGGGAAGTGAAAATGTACTGGAAGTGTGCAGGAGA
Organism: Leptosomus discolor; assembly: GCF_034619465.1. Lineage (NCBI taxonomy): Eukaryota > Metazoa > Chordata > Aves > Leptosomiformes > Leptosomidae > Leptosomus > Leptosomus discolor. The sequence goes on along the minus strand of NW_028237857.1, from coordinate 4,670,456 downwards.
GCATTGAGAAACCCACTGCCCCAGGCAGCTGCTGCCATGTGGACACAAGCTCTGCTGCCCAGGAGGGTCCCGTAGTGCAGGGGTTTCCAGATGGCCACATAGCGGTCATAGGCCATGACAGTGAGGAGATAATACTCTGCTGAGATCAAAAAGACAAAGAAAAATTGCTGAGCAGTACATCCTGCGTAGGAGATGGCCCTGTTGTCCCACAGGGCATTGGCCATGGCTTTGGGTAGAGTGGTGGAGAGGGAGCCCAGGTCAAGGAGGGAGAGGTTTAGGAGGAAGAAGTACATGGGGCTGTGCAGTTGGTGGTCACAGGCTATGGCGGTGATGATGAGGCTGTTGCCCAGGAGGGCAGCCAAGTAGATGCCCTGGAAGAGCCAGAAGAGCAAGAGCTGGAGCTCCCATGTGTCTCTAAATGGCAGGAGGAGGAACTGGATGATGGAGCTGCCATTGGACATTTGCCGTGTCTTGGTATGGTATCACTGCTCAAAAAAGGAAAGGAAAGATAAAATTTAGGACAGACTCCTCTGAGCAAAGCCATTCCTCTTTTTACACCAACACCCCAACTGAGATGCATTTCCTTCCTCAGCTTTGTGCTGGCTGAGTGTGGGGTGAGGAGCAGCACATCTGCCCGTATGCTGCTGAGGAGTCAGCTTTGCTCTGCTGCACTGGGCACATGGAGCTGGTTTGTGCCAGCTCCGACGTTCACAAGGGCTGTCAGATGTAATCCACCTGTCATGGAAAACTTCAGGCCCTGCACTCATGACTCTCCAGAGCCTGGGCTGCAGAGCAGAAGCTTAGCATGGCCTTATAACAATTGTGTCTGATTTTCATTTTCCACCATCACAGCTGGAGAGTGTTCTTTTTCACGGTGGAAATCCTCATTTGTATGGCTGATAATGTGAAGAGTCTTGAGATGGGAGAGGCAAAAGGGCTGAGCTCTCTGTGCCTTAGGGCAGAGGCAGGAGAGCCACAGGGTCCGTCAGCCTCTATCCCTCCTGCCCTGCGCTTTCGCTCGTGCTGCCCTGAAGATGACTTCACGCGCCACCTCCCCTTGAAAAAGCCCCACACGACTGCACTGGTACGGGAGCAGGGGAGCCCTGTGGGAAAGGGCAGCTCTGTGAACTCTTGTGTGCCCCAGCCCAGAGATGGAGCTGTGATGGAGAGAGCAGGACACGACCTCCCCCAGAGAGAAGCAAAGGACCGTGAGAGGGGAGCGCTGACCCCCACGGAAAGGCTGAGCACTGCCCAGGATCCTACGGGAGAGCTGGGCCTTTCTGGGGGCAGCTCGCAAGCCCAGCAGGACAGGCACAGCAGGCAATCGGGGCTCCCACAGAGGAGATGCTCCAAGGAGAGGGGCAGCTCCTTGCCCAGCAGACAGCACCCACAGGACACCTCCAGGGAAGGACCAAGGGAGAGCTGCCTGCACGTGCCCTCCCCCAGGGCTTCTTTGCACTTTCTCCCAGCCCCTGCCCCTGCCTCTGCTGCCTGGAGCTGATCCTGCCAGCAGCTGCTTCTCTGTCCCCACCCCTCCTGCCTGCCCCTGTTCCCACAGCCCATCCCAACCGCTGGGGGCTCAGCTCTGCCCTGCACACCCCTCCCGGCAGCAGGGCCCTGCCCAGGGGCATCTCCCTGGGTGCAGGCTCTGATGGGAACCTCCGAGCAGCCTTGAAAGGCTGCCAGAGCCATGCTGGTGCTGTCTGTAAGCCACGCTGGGCTGGTTTCTGATACTGCTTGGTTTCTGCACCTCTAAGAGGAACAGATGTGGCCTTTCAGTGCCTCCTTCTCAACTGAGGCAAGAATATCTCAGTCCCATTGCCCACCCAGAGCAGAAGACTGACAGAACAGGGTCCTTCCCTTTCAGGTAGCCTCCGCCTTGCTGTGCTTCTGGAAAAGTCCCCTGGGAATGTCCTGCACTGCTCTGCAGCTGTGAGCAGCCCTGACCCACACAGCACCCTCTTGACAGCAGGACCCTGCCCTGCAAGGGGTGGCTCCTTCCACCCCCAGCTTCCCCTGCAGCACCCTGGGAGCTCCCCGGGTAGGCTGAGAGCTGACCCTGGCAGGTGGCAGAGTCCCTGCCCCAGCACACAGCCCCTGGGGGGCAGGGACCCTGCTCGGAAGGACAGCCCTGGGTGCCCCTGGCTAAACACCCCTCCACACACCTCTACCACCATCCCCAGCCTCATGCCCTGTCCCTCTCATGGCGCAGCAGGGAAGCCCTGCTCTGCAGCACCTCCTCCTCCTCTAGAGCACAGAAACTAAGAGAGTCCTCCTGACAGATCCCAGGAACTGTCAGATGTACAAGGTTTAGCAGAGCCCTCCAGGAACTGCAGCTGCGTTGCCCTGCACCCAAAGATTTACCACACAGAGGACTGGGAAGGTTCCTCCCCCGGTCAGCTCTCAGCATCGTCCCACTCCCCACTGCCTTTAAGCTCTCCCAGCCTCGCACGTTTCCTCTCACTGCCTGCAGGCAGCACCCCCAGCCCTGCTCCTGGGCAGAGCTGTCTCTCTGCAGTGTTGCCTGCCTGCCAGCAGCTCCCTCCATCCCAGGAGCCCAGCTCAGCAGCAGGGGAGCAGCCCAAGGCAGCCTTTTCTCTGCCCCCTCTGGGCTCACTCCAGGTGTCCCTGGAGCTCCAGGGGAACCTGCTGTCAAACAGGCTGAAGTCAGCACTGAGGTTCCCTCCCTCAGCAGGGCAGAAATACTTCTTTCTGCCAGTGTCATTGTCTGCATTGTCATTTAGGTAGGAAAAGACCCTTGACATCATCATTCCAACCGTTAACATACAAATAGCAAGTCCACCAGTAAACCATGCCTTTTAAGTACCTCCAAGGATAGTGACACAAGCACTTCCCTGGGCAGGTATTTCCTGCCGCATCCTTAGGCAGGACACCCAGACAGCCACAGGGTGACCCTGCTGAGGGAAGGGATTCAGCTGAGTGGGTTGAGCGCAGTCCTGGGGCTGGAAGGGGACTCAGCTCCCTTCCACGCACACCACAAACCCACAGGAGGTGGATTCCCCTGGCCTCTCTTCAGGTCTGCATGAAAGAGGCACCTGCATGGGAGCTCCTGGTCTCAGCTCCCATGGTAATGAATGGCGATGGAGGCCAGGAGGGTGATATTCAGATGCAGATTTCCGGTGACACTTGAGGTGATAGAGGTGGTCAAAGTTATGGGCAGGTAATAGAGTCAGATGGAAGATACATGCAGGCTGATACAGGGACAGGACAACATCTGGGGGCCTCTTCTTGCAGGCTTTTGAGACTTTCCTTTGGCCAACTGCAATGGCAGCTGATGCCCCAATAAAGGGCAACTGAACCTGTCCCTGTCATGATGTTCAGGGTGGCCTGTAGAGGTGTTCGTCTGATGGGATGTAGTCATGTGCCACAGGGAGAGCTCAGTGTCTCTCTTCCTCCTCTCCATCTGTTGGATTTACTACATCTTCACTGACTGCATTGGCAGTTGTCTCATGGTCAGCCCCACGTCGTGTGACACGATTCAGAGCAGCTCCTCAAGTCAATGTTCCAGTCCAGGCCCACAGAACTACCTGAGATGCCAGGGCTGGCACAGGAGTCACAGGTCCTACAGGAAAAACAATTCTCATTCAGGGAAGGTGTGTGAGGGACACCCCTGATGGCACCTCAGAGAGTGGGATTTGGTGTTTTGTGCCATCGATGGTTGCCATCAGTCAGAGGCATCAATCAGCAGATGCCACCAAAGCGGCAAGGTCTGTCCCTTCTTCTAACAGCTGCCAGCATTGGGTGAACGCAAAGCGCATCACAGCAGGGTCTTTACTCACCCCCTGACCATTCAACCAAGGAAGAGCCCAAGCATTTTAACAGTGTGCCTGGAGACATCTTGCCTTCAAAGACAGCATCCCCCAGGCACAGCAATGGCCCATATCAAAACTCAATCGAAACACAAAAGGGAATTCAAGGGCACCAAGACGAGCTGTTGCTACATCAGGAACAGTTGAAAAAGAAACAGACATCCTACAGGACTACTCCTAACTTAAGTAAGAATACATGTAGATAGATCTGGGATAGTCTATGTCCTCTTTGCCGCAGTTACCACCAGCAAGGTCTCCCAGGCCTTTGAGCTGTGAGGCAGGACTTTGGAGGAGAACAAGCAGTGGCGGATGGGGATCAAGCCAGGGGTCCCTTAGCAAAGCACATCCTTTCCAGTCCATGGGACTGGACATGTTGCATCCAAGGGTGCTGGTCAGCTCATGAGGATAACTAAACCCAGCCACACCCAGCAGTGGGCATTCCCCATCTCCATGGCCTGCACGCAAGATGGAAACATCTGTATCATCCCTGATATGCACAGGAGGGGCCTTCCTTCCTGCTATGTTTCCAGTAAAACCCTCCTCCTCCTCTACCTATTTTCTATTGCTGGACAGCGTTTTAAGGATTCGACAAAGCCATCAGCCATCTCTTTTTTTCTCACTGACATCCCCCGACGCTCTCTCCCACACCTACACATGTCCAACAACTACTGCTCAGGGGTGCTCCCTCTACAGAAGAGGCCTTGAGCGTTTTAGATCTTCCTGGTGCTTTTTAGAATCTTCCGTGGTGCCTCTAGGGCTCATGGTGAGCTTTCTTAGCTACAGCAGGACCTTTTTGACCATGTCTGATGAAGTGATTGTCTGTTTGTGATCGTCTGTGCAGAAGGAGCAGTCCCAGAAAAGCACCAAATCAATCAAAACTGATACCGAGTGAAGTGTCAGTAGGAGCCAGGTGAGCTGCCCTCATGGCTGTGGCTTCCTGGCAAGGAGTCTGTCCTGAGAAGGGGATCCAGCCTCAGCCACACTCTGAGAGGGAAACAGCAGTGTCCATGCCACCTGGGGACACAAAGGGTGGCTTTTGCAAGACCATCCTTCATCTGAACTGCTTCAGAGAGGGACTTGCAGATTGGGTATCACGCTGTGGATGGCAAACGCTGATTGCGTTGCCATCACCCAGAGGGGCTACCCTGGTGAAGATGGCTCTGCTGCAGAGATTGGTGTTTAGGCAGACGAATGCTGTTGTTGTTGGAGATAGTGAAATCACCCGAGCACTTGGAGGATAATTGGAGGATTGCCACCTCAGTGGCCCTTCAGTGAACTGGTTCCTGTTTGGCATTGTCTCCCTGTCGTGGTGCAGGGTGTGGTGTCAAAGGTGCTGAGTAGAGGAGCACAATCCCTTCTTGTGGCTGCACTCCTGCTCCTACAGCCCAGGAGGCTGTTGCCCGCCTTTGCTGCTGGCTCGTGTTTTGCCTGATGAAAATCAAAGACCACCAGGGCCGTTTCCACAGAGCTGCTGCCCAGCCACATGGCTCCTGGCCTGTCTCCCTGCAGCCTGTAGTTCCCCTGCTCAGCCCTTGGGTCTCTTCAGAAGGCATGTGTGAGAGACTTGGCTCTGCCTGTGCCACATGGCTCCATTTGATCAGCTGAATACCTCTAGAGGATGCCCTGGACATAGGGAATAGTTACAGGTTCAGTGGTCCTGCCCATGGGCACCTTCTGTCTTTTAAGTTGGCCAACGGAATTTCCCACCAGCCTCTAAGAAGATGCCCCCAGATGCTGCCCTGTGCCTAGGAACTGCTCTGTCGGAGCTTGTAGTTACCAGCATGCATCTTGGTCACTACTGGCATCAAATGTGTCACCAAGTGTCTGTGCCTGAGCATCTTCCTCCTGCCCTCCATTTCCAGTAACGAGCAAGGGAGCTGAGACAAGGAGCTCACATGCAGGAGCCTATCTTGTGCACGTCTGAACTGAGGCAAGAGGGATATCCCCTCCTGCGGGTTTGTGGCGTGCCTGGGATGGAGCTAACTCCTCTTTTAACCCTGGGGACTGCAGACCCAGGATGAGATGCCTCCCTTGAGACAGCTGAATCCTTTCCCTCAGGCCAGGTGAAGGAGATCCCTCCCTGTGTTTTAGAAGAGTCCAGGAAGACCCACCGCTGAATCGCGAGGTCCAGACAGGCCCCCCTCACTTTCTAAACTTCCTCTCCAAGAGGAGTGTCGGTGCAGCTCGATCCAGCCTTAGCCCCCAACTGCAAAGAAGAGTTTGGAGCCTCGGTTCTAGCAGACACACGTGTTCCTGAGCTGCCTCCCCTCATGAGTGCCAGAAGGTCAACTGCCCCAAGGGCGTGTGTGGCTGTGGTGGATGCCAGAGCATCGCCCCCAGGAAACCTTGCCAGCTGGAGTTAAAGCACAACCAACACAAACTCCAGAGGTCTATTCCAGTGCTGCACTGTTCCCCTGGTGATTGGGGTTTTTTATTCTTTATGTCAAGTTAGAAAGCATTAGACAACCCCGTGGATGAGATCATAGCAGAGGAAGATGACTTTCATGTCTTTTAGCTTTTTACAGCTGATTCCACACAGGGACACCGTAGATAGTCCGTGAGGTCTAGTAAGCAATTTCTCAGCCCTGAGGGTAGTCGCTTGTCATGGTTTGAGGCTGGGCCGTCCACTAACAAATGATAGATGCTCTCTATTAACCCCTCCCCCCTCCCAAAAGGGAAAAGGAGAGAGACCAGACTTCACAGTTTGGAAAAGAAATCTAAAAGAGCTGTAATGAAACAATAACAATAAAAGAAAAGATAAGAATAAGGAAATAATGAAATATATACAATATGTACAAATATATACAAAACCAATACCGAACCCAACTCCCCCCACCCTGATGACAATACGTCACCATCACACTGCAGAGCTGGCACTGGGGCAGTCCCAGGCTGGACTCGGCAGCAGACAGGGACGGGATGCAGGAGCTGAACTCAGGCACTGGATTCAGGGATGCACAGATCGGAATCGACGACAGAAGAACAGACAGAGTCCTCTTCAGATTTCAGCCATCGAAGAAGAGAGAGACACCCTCATGATCTCTCAGCTTTATACTGAATATGACGTCTGTGGGATGGAATAGTCTGTTGGTCAGGTTTGGGTCACCTGTCCAGTTCGCTCCTCCCTGCAGGGGCTACCTTTTCCACTCCTGGCACCCCAACATGGAGTACAAGGTTTAGCAGTGACCTTGGTCGCTACAAGAACAAGTATAAGCAAGGGCCTCTCTGCATCCCATTCCTTGCTATGAACTATAAACATCAGGCCTTGGCATGGCTAGAAGCAATCACGATGTGGAAAAACAGGCTGCTGTTTCAGAAAGTGAAGTTAGTTAAAGAACACTTAACTGAAAATTTAAAGCACTAAAACAGAATTAGTTCTGGTTTAGCCCAAACCAGGACAGTACATTTTATTTCAGGTTATTACCTGATATATTTATTAATACTCAATGTTTTCAGAATGTATTTACTTTTCGTGTTACTGATATTTTTCTTCTTTCCAAGTGCTTTTCTTTCTGTCCTAGGGTTGCAGTCTGGAAGAGCTAAACTCTTACTGAGGCTGCTGATTTGAATATCCATTGAGAGATTAAGGCACAAAATTGAGGCCATATATTGTCAACACCACTACAAAGCTTTGTTTAGAGAGACACGGAGAGAGAGAAAGGGAGAAAGGGAGAAAGAGAAGAAGAAGAAGAGCACGCCACAATGGTCACCACCAGGGATCTATAGAGTCTGGTGTTATTTTCCATCCAGCGGTGGTCCAGTCCAGGCAGGCAGGTCTCAGCTCTGCTCCACTCTGCTCCTCTTTGCTCCTTTTCACTCTGCTCCACTCCTTTTCTCCCCCTGCTCAGAGTCTGCCAAGGGTCCTTTTTGTACCATAGTCCCAGGCCAATCCGATGGCGATGTGTTGTGGTCAAGCGATGAGTTCCAATCCAGCAGCGGCATGTTGCTTCCACGCACCGATCACGAGCTGGCGGTCCATGCAACCTCCATGACACAGCTTGTGAGCTGCAGCGCATAAGCCGAACAAATTCGTGTCGTTAGCTGCCGCGTAGCGACAAACAAATATTTCCAAGAAGCCATGTCGTCTGGCCCAAAGTCCGACCCACGTCCATCCCAGAGGCAGCATACAAAACAGGTGTTCTAAGAAACTGCTTCGGGCCATCAGACAGGGCGCTGTCGCTATGGCGACTTGAGTCTCTACTTCCTCTCCAAAACTGCAAGGTACAAAGTTTGAGACAAACGCAAAGTTCAGTGGTCCTAATTCTTACACCTAGGCAACAATTCCTATTTGTGTAATTCAATTCTGTCTAACCTGAAATTCTCTGTGTCATTTATTGTCTTTCATTGCTTGGCCTTAAACAGCTGCACTTGTGTGCATGGCTGTAGATCTGCTCTCTGTAGCTGGCTCATTCAGAAAAGAGGAGAAATGAAGGCCATGGATGGCACAGGGAGGAGTTCTTGCTCTTGTCAGGGTTTAATCCCACCCAGCCGGCCACAAAGCACCACGCAGCCCCTGGCTCACTCCTGTGACCAGTGGGGTTCCCAGGGCTCAATTTTAGGGCCAGTGCTCTGCAACGCTTTTATGAACAGTCAGGACACAGGAGTTGAATGTACTTTAAGTAAGTTTGCTGATGCTACTAAACTAGGAGGAGGAGCTGTGGACTCCCTCAGGGAGGCCTTAAGGAGCTCTAGGTAAACTAGAGAGCTGGGAAATCACCAGCTGTTTGAAACCAGTAGGAGGTCCAGGCTCCGCTCAGGCATTCTGTGTCCTAGCAAAGGGCTACTGGTGCAGAGCTGGGCTCTGCTCTTTGCCTTGGATATGCTGCAGCCGTTCTCAGCCAGGGAGGGTGGCAGGGGAAGCACTGAACAGTCCTCAAGCCACCCCAAGGACTGCATTCACCGCTTCTGCCAACGGTCCCTGTGGGCTGTGTCCAGAGAAATCATCCCTCAACCAAAAATCCCCGGTGCTGGGGGACTGCCCCAACGGGGGCCTCACCCTGCACCTGCAACAAGCCAGACCCAGAAAGGCTTTGGATTGCTTTGGAGTTCTTTTGCTGTTGCAGTGAGACAAAGGCGGGCTCCAGAGCCAAGCGTGGTGGGACCTGAGGAAGGGTGCGATTGTCTTGAGAATTTGAGGCCTTTGCACAGAGCCTTTTCATGCTGCTCATGCTCAAGATGAAGGCCTGGCAACCCTTGTTGTGCGTGTCCATCCCCCTCCCCGTGGCCCCCCAAGGTCTGTCCCTGTCCTAGGTGCTATGTGCTGCTTTCTGGGTTGGGCTATGTCTGTCCTGGCTCCCACGCCAAAGGGCTCCTTCCCCTGGGGAAGGGAAGGAAATAGGGGATTCACCCCGGCCATTGCCTGCCCCTGACTCACTGCCCTTCAGGCTGGCGGCCTCTGATTTGGGGCTGAGCAGGGCTTTTGCACCCCTTCGGTGCCCTTTCCCAGTGCCCCCTGTGCTCCCTCCTACACAGGCACGGAGCCGTTCTGGAGAAATGGCATTTAATGGCAACAGAGCAGAAGTGTCATGAAATCTCTTCCAATATGACAGCACGCCACTACCACCATAACCTGCCCCCCCCCCACGGCTACCTCAGCCCTGCTGTGGCTCTAATTGTCCCTTCTCAAACGATGTCTGGCTACCAGAATCTTGCGATTTCTGTGTGAGTTTGGCGAGGGGCTCCTCTGTGATGAGGGGCTCCTCCGTGGTGAGGGGCTCTTCCATAGCTTCTTTGCCTGCTTTTCTAGCCCACCAGGCTGGGATGTTCCAGGCTGCAGTGGGGGCGGGTCCATCCCCGTGTTGCAGCACAGCTCCCAGGGCTCCCTCCCGACAGTGGTGGGCTCAGCAGAGTGGCTGAGGAGGATGTTGCTGCTTGGGGGCATGTTGCTGCCCACAGGAGCCCCCGCTGGGGTGGCCGTGTCAGATATCTTGAGGCTTTCAAACCACCTTACCATGTCACTGACGGCTGTGGACTCTCCTTCTTCGGCTTGCCCAGCTGTGGGTCCTCCTCCTTCTGCCAGGCCGGAGAGCAAAGAGGGTGGTCGCTCGAGAAGCACGTCTGCCTGACGTACCATCTCCACTTTTACGCCGCGGTCCCCAGGCTCATCTGAACATGGCTCTGGAAAGCAAAGCCATAAAGGATGACACGTGTTGGGCTTGGTTGAGCTTTGAAAGTCATGACCCTGCCTGATGATTCAGCAGGACAAACTACGTGCCAAGAATGTGCAGCAGAAGGACTCCTGTGAAGTAAACAAGCCAAAACGTACACCCCAGCTGAAGAGGGACATTGTTTGGATCTGTCAGCCCTCTGATGCTGTGTGCTCCACAACCCCTGCTGCCCTCCTCGGGAGGGACTCGTGGCAACTGTTGTCACTGTGGCTGAAATGCTATGCCAATGGAGAAAGGCCTCAGTGCAGCTGCCTCAGAGGGACTCCAGCAGTGGCACTGTTCACAAAGCTCAGGCCATGTCACATGAGCAGTTGCAAAGAGCAGAGAAAGCAGCCCTGGCTTGTGTGCCAGGATGTGCCCCGAAACCTGAAGAAAGGTCAATTAACCTCTGCAAAGGGTCACCCTAATTTGCCCTGTTTGGTAACGTTCAAAGCCACGACTCCCAGGATGGGATAAGGGCAATAGAGAAACGTAACCCGAGGTGATGCTCCCAACTGCACCATCAACTGCCTGTTCGAGGTGTGTCTGGATCTATGGGCTTTGAATTTGACATGAAGTGAAAACCATCACAGCATGCTACCTGTCTGCACATCGGCGCGCTCTCTGCCGTCCTCGGGCTCCGGCGCTTTTGACTCCAGCTGCACCTGTGCTGACTGCGTGGCCAGGTCTGTCCCATGGACTTCTCTGTGCCTTTGAGTCTGAGGACACTGATGTGGGCTCACCTGCGCAGGTGGGAGGAAAAAAAATTCCTTCCCAGGTTCCTTTCCGTATCTCATGGTACTCCTTCTCCCCAAAGGTCAATGACGATGATTGCCCTTAACCCCGCAGACTCGCAGTTTGGGGCCCTAACCCTGAGGAGGGAGTTGTCGGCTCTGTGCCCCACAGGGCTGTTCGCTCTGAAGGCTTGCGCTGTCCCCTTTGGGGTGACACTGGCCTCAGGACCTGTCCCACAGGGCACCGCCCCAGCACCCGTCTCGGCCGCTCTGTGATCCAGAAAAACTGTACCTGGGCACAAGTCATCTGCGTGGTGCACAGGGGACACAGGCTGCCCATCTGTGCTCTCCACCCCTGCACTGGCGATTTCTGCACAAACGCCACTAGGGAGAAAGCGGCCTGAGTCTTGATGGCTTCCCACCCTGGAAAAGCTTACTCTCCCAGGGCCTCTCCCACCCATACACACCGCCAAGGCTGGAGAAATGGAGCCACTGCTTACTTTTGCCTGGCACCGAATCAAAGTCTCAATGGTCTTGGCAGTTAACATCACTGGCTGGAGAAGAGAAGAAAGGCCAAGTGAGAGAAACTCCTCTGATGGCCTATGCTAGAAAGCAGAGTCCTTCTCCTGACCCGTCTGGAACACCAAGGACACTTACAGTTTTACAGAAGCCCAAGACCATCACGAGGAGATTCATCGAGGGCAGTGTGGTCACTCGCATCTCCTGGGCTCCACTCCTTTGCCTGTGCACAGGGAATGGACAAAGGAAGAGCTCTGTGTCACTGAACCTGGCCTTGCTCTCTCCCCTGCCAGCTCGTCCCACACCATTTGCGTCAAATCGGCCCAAGGAGAAGTGCGGGCACAGAAGGAGCAAGCGGTGACAGCCGGCTCGTCTTGGTCTTACTTTACCAACACAAGGCTGAGAACCCGGCCAGCGCTGCCCTGTAGCTGCCCAAGCAGCACGTGTACCTCTCCCCCAGCTCTCGAGCTGCCTTTCAGCTGCAGCCGCGGCATCCCACCCACTGCCACGCTGACGCCAGAGGTTTGCTTCTCCAGCAGGGCTTACCTGAGGATGGCGTCCTGCCAGAGCTCTTTCATCTCTTGCGAGCTGCAGAAGAGAGGAGAACAAGTGTCACGCCCTGCTGCCACCAACTGGGTGCAATGCTGTGTGCCACACAGGGGAACTCCGACCTCTGGGATCAGGTTTGCCTCTCAAGGGGTGACGTGTTCTTCTAGCAGAAGCAGAAGACATCAGGCTGATGCCTCTGCTTCCCCCCACTCCCCAAGGGCCCCTTTCCCTGCCTGCAGCAGTGCCTCAGTCCCAGCAGCTGGAGTACATGGACAGCAGGGCTGTCCTCCCCACATCATCCGGGAAGGGGGCTGGAGCTGAGCCCTGGGACCTTGTGCCACTCTGACACTAGGAAGACCTAGTCAAAAAGCTGCTCCTCCCTTCTTCTTAGGCTTTCCCAAAAAGAGGCTCCCACTGTGCCTCGGAGCTTAGGGACTGACAGGGGCTGAGCAGGGGCAGTAGGATCAAATGTCTTTCTGCTCTCTTTGCATAGAAGAAGAACGTCAAAGCCACTGAGCCTCGTCTCTCCAGGAGTCCCTCTCGATCCTGCAGCTCTACAGCCTTTGGGATGCCCCTGGGCTGAGGAGCACAATTACAGACACGGGGCTTCTCCAGAGCGGGGAACGACAGCCCAGCTCTGCCAGAACTGCACCTGGGCTTTCCTGGGATGGAAGAGGATCGATCAACTCTGTCTGCACACCCGCACACCCCGCACTCAGCCCACGCTTGGCCTCAGCCCTTTGACAGTGCATGCTTTGGGCACGGGCTGTTTCCAGAGGGGAGAGGGTCAGCTCTGAAAACAACCTGGTCACACTGCAAAAGCAAAGCGGTGCCCTGCTGTCCCTCCCCACCCCCTGACGTGAGCCTGAGGAGCCAGCAGGGTTCTGAAGGGGAGCACTGGGCCAGGCAGCCCAGTGCCTGTGCCACACATCACCGCAACTCACCTGAAAGTGACTGTCTGGAAGCTGCTGGGCCAGACGAAGATGAGGGTACTGCTGCAGTCCAGGCCCAATGCTGCATCTTCTTCTGCACACCCGCATGCCGCCTTCTCGCTGCACAGCACCCACAGCTCGCTGAGATGCACCCTGTGCTTCAGCCAGAAGATGCTGCCACATCTGCAGCCAGGAAGAGCAGAGATTGGTGGTGAAGTTGCCTTCTGGGGGCACAACTATGACAGTCCCCCTTGGGAGAGCCACTGCGCCCAGGCCGAGCCCGGGGAAGGGCGGCCCAGAGCGGCAGGTCGCACAAATTGGCAACATCCCTGCTGCCAGGGAGACATCCTGACTCTTACAGCGCTGGTTTCTGACCCTAATGGGGAAGCCTCCCTGGGACTTTCTCGGCCATGGGACCAAAGACAAGCCTGGGAGGGCTTTGTCAGATGTCTCCTGAGGGCTGGCGTTGGAGGCAGGAGTTGGGAAGAGCGAGCACCGGCCTCTTCTCTTCTTACCTGAGCTTGGCAATAGCAAGGGAGTCTTGGAAAAACAGGACATGTCTCCTTGTTCTCCCACGCCGAGTCACCTCCATGCACTCGCAGCGGAGGAACTCGGGATGCTGTTGGGACATGAGGGCATCTGTCTGGCTGCCACTAGAGCCGCCCCTGCAAAGGACGCAGTGGCAGGCATCGGGCACACGGATCTGCCGGGAACCATCCGTGCCTGGTTGCCACAGAGAAGGAGGGGGCTCGCGCTGGGAGAAGCAGCAGTTCAGCTGGCCCATCGTGCCATGGCCAGGCAGATGCTTGTGCTCGGGCAGCGCTCAGCAAGGGGAAGAGCAAGGCCCTGCACAGCCTTCTGAGGCTGGGAAGTGATGTCCCCATGCCAGGGCAGTGCTGCTATTCTCAGAGCCCATGTCTCCCCAGCACTGCCTGTGCCATCACAGCGCCGCACTGAGAGACACTGGTGACCGTGGGCGGGGTGGTTGTGATGGCACAACGCATCACAATGGCACTTTGCAATGCATGCCCCCCTGTGCATTGTGAGGTCACAGCCACCCCACTCAGGGCAGGGCGACACAGTGGGCATCGGGGTTTGGGGGGGCACAAGGAGCTGCTCCTGCTCCAATGGCTTTTCCCACACTGCCAGTAAACCAAAGGAACGGCATCCAGGCTACAGGTCCTGAGCATGGCTGGCAGCTGCTGGCAGGGGCCACCTCAGAGCCACGACAGGCACTTCAGGCCTGGCCCCCTAGCTGAGCAAAGGCCTTCTGGAAGGCAGCCCTTAGACATTGCGTCTCCTGCTGCCACCTCCGCACTGCACGTGGTGTTGTTCCGTCCTTCCGTCTGGTCCGCTGGGCTGGATCCAGGGCACACGCCAGGCTCGGAGGGACTCTTGGGGGTGAGGATGAGTGGGTAACAGCCTGCATTTCCTGCGCCAAACAGGCGGTGGACAGGCAATCCTCAGCAGCAAGGTGCTGACAGCTGTGGTTAAGGAAGACACAGTATCAGTGAGCCAAGGTCGCAGGCAAGCATGCCACTGTCAGCCCAACGGTCCCACCAAACCTGTTAAGACTCCCCCAGACCCCAGCGCCTTTGGTGCTGCAGTCCGTTTCTCTGCTTGGGCTGGGTCACACACCGCCTGTCCCAGGGCACAAGCGTCGCACCACAGGCCCAGACTCCTGTAAGGCAGCACCTGACATGTTGTGTTGATGTAGGAGGCATGGCCTCAGGTTCCTTTGGAGCAACCAGAAGTCCCAGGTGTGAGACGCTGGGTACTGAATCACCGTGAGTCGGCAGAATGTAGTGGAGGTTGACTTGAATGAGAGCGCAGGCTGAACAGTGCACTTTTCTTGCGCAGATGAGTATAAATCTGGCACCTAGAATCCTCTGTTTTGAGGATGAGAACTTCAGCCACTAGACAGGGCGACAGGCCTGGATCTCTCTCCCCTCCCGAGGCAGGGACACCTCTTTGGTAAGGCTTGTGCCTCCGACTTTGTGGGATGTTACCTGCGAAAATGCTGCTAACAAAAGTGCTGTGTTACTAACTCGAGCTCTATTTTTGCAGGAAGTGTATTTATCAACAGCAATTCCAAACTTGTGACATCTGTCGCCTCAACAAATTACCTATTTTTGCAACTTTGCGAATCTGTCCCATGGGAAGTCATAGGCAGGATGGTGAAACAGGCAAATGTTGGCTCTAAGAAGCACCTACACACATATAATCCTTAGTCAGGTCAGCATCGCCCAAGTCTGGGCCTAGGGTTGGCTCTAACCGTTCTCTTTGAAGTCGTCTGGAGAGTAAGGGGGTCCTCTCTGAACCTCCTGAAGCAACAGGAGGTCTTCCGTTACCCCTTTCACTTCTCTCCATCCTCAGGCATAAACTGTTGACCAAGCCTGGCACTAAGGGTGGATCGAGCTGCACCTAGGCTCCTCTCTGAGAAGGAGTTTAGAGAGCAATGGGGTCCACTCTGAACCTCGTGACTCAACAGCAGGGTTTCCTTGTTCTCTGTATTCTTAGAAATAAAGCGTTGAACAGTTCAATGGGAGGGCCTCCCTCGGCAACATATCAAACTCGTTCCCCTTTTATGCCACACCAGGTAGCAGCCCCAGACTCTTCCAAGGTAGCTCTCTCCCTGAGGGGTTTTGTAGATGTTCAAGGCAGGTCCATGTGTTCTGGCTCCCCGTGACTACTCCCAGGCAGCTCCCAGAGACTTTTGGCCTCCTCTGGAGACAACTGAAGTCCGACTGTCAGCCCCAGACTCCTCAAAAATAGCACCCCGCGGAATTTGGTCCATGTAGGAGGCAGGTCCATAGCCTCTAGCTCCCCGACACTCCTCCCATGCCTCTCTTTGATCATCTTCCTCCCATGTTCAGTGGCTCTTGGTAGCAGGGCTGTGGTGCATGGGTGTGGGCTCTGCATGGTCTTTCTGTCGTTGGTGCAGCCAGGGCACGCTGGGGATCACGCGATTCATGTATCCCCCAGAGGTGCAGCCTCCAGCCTGCATGGCCCAAAGCTGCTGCAATTGTGTCACCCTAGAGGAACACTAATGACATCTCCCTGCACCGGTGACCCTTTCTGCCTGCAGGCACCTGCAGGGACAGGGAGGGACAGGGACAGGACAGTTGCGGGGACAGAGATGGGGATGTGGCCCCTACAGGGATGACATGGGGGAAAGGGATAGGGTCAGGTGCGGAGACGGGAGTTGGAGAATCCACAAAAGACTCAATACGAGTTATATCAGGAAACTCGTTTTATTGTGCAGATGCACCTTCTTATATAGCATAATTTTCCAAAGTCATCATGACTTGAAGTTTTTCATAAACTCTAATTGTGCTATACATACATCAGTCACCTGCTTCTACCTATCACTTTACAGTTAATATTAATGTGTTCCGCCTCATACGGATGTTAGCTTCTAATCCTTCTATTCTGACCCTCAAGGCCGAAGCGTCCTTGAGGCGTGCTATATTAGTTTAGACAAATTGTTCAACAGAGTTTTCCCTGTGCAGGCCCTCTCGCATTTCATGCCTGTTTTCAACGAGCTACGCACCCACATGAAGACCTGTATAGCTGTTGTAGGCTCTGCGACTGAGCGCAGTTCCCTTTGTAGCTGGTGTAGGCTCTGAGCCTGAGCGCTGTTCCCTTTGTAGCTGCTGTAGGCTATGCGCCTGAGCGCTGTAGGCTCTGCGCCTGAGCGCTGTTCCCTCTGTAGCCGCTATAGGCTCTGCGCCTGAGTGCTGAAGGATCTGCGACTGAGCGCTGTTCCCTGTGTAGCTGTTGTAGGCTCTGCGCCTGAGCTCTGTGAGCTCTGCGCTCTGTAGTCTCTGAGCGTGAGCGCTGTAGCCTCTGCGCTTTGTAGGCTCTGCGCCTGAGCGTTGTAGGCTCTGCGCCTGAGCGCTGTAGGCTCTGCGCCTGAGCGCTGTTCCCCGTGTAGTTGTTGTAGGCTCTGCGCCTGAGCACTGTTACCTCTGTGCTGAGCGCTGTTCCCCGTGTAGTTGCTGTAGGCTCTGCGCCTGACCGCTGTAGGCTCTGAGCCTGAGCGCTAAAGGATCTGCGACTGAGCGCTGTTGCCTTTGTAGCTGCTATAGGCTCTGCGCCTGAGCGCTGTAGGCTCTGCACTCTGCAGGCTCTGAGCCTGAGCGCTGTAGGCTCTGCGTTTTCTAGGCTCTGAGCCTGAGCGCTGTAGTCTCTGCGCCTGAGCGCTGTGGGCTCTGCGACTGAGCGCTGTTGCCTTTGTAGCTGTTGTAGGCTCTGCGCATGAGCGCAGTTGCCTTTGCAGCTGTTGTAGGCTCTGTGCCTGAGTGTTGTGGGCTCTGCGCCTGAGCGCTGTAGGATCTGCGCCTTAGCCCTGTTCCCTGTGTAGCTGAAGTATGCTCTGCGCCTGAGCGCTGTTCCCTGTGTAGCTGTTGCAGTCTCTGCGCCTGAGCGCTCTAGGCTCTGAGCCTGAGCGCTGTTCCCTGTGTAGCTGATGTAGGCTCTGCGCCTGAGCGTTGTTCTCTCTGCGCCTGAGCGCTGTTCCCTGTGTAGCTGTTGCAGACTCTGCGTCTAGCGCTGTTCCCTGTGTAGCTGTTGTAGGATCTGCGCCTGAGCGCAGTTCGCTCTGCGCCTGAGCGCTGTTCCATCTACGCCTGAGTTCTGTTCTTCCTGCGCCTGAGCGCTGTTCCCTGTGTAGCTATTGTAGGCTCTGCGCCTGAGCGCTGTTCCCTCTGTAGCCGCTATAGGCTCGGCGCCTGAGTGCTGAAGGATCTGCGACTGAGCGCTGTTCCCTGTGTAGCTGTTGTAGGCTCTGCGCCTGAGCTCTGTGAGCTCTGCGCTCTGTAGTCTCTGAGCGTGAGCGCTGTAGCCTCTGCGCTTTGTAGGCTCTGCGCCTGAGCGTTGTAGGCTCTGCGCCTGAGCACTGTTACCTCTGTGCTGAGCGCTGTTCCCCGTGTAGTTGTTGTAGGCTCTGCGCCTGACCGCTGTAGGCTATGAGCCTGAGCGCTAAAGGATCTGCGACTGAGCGCTGTTGCCTTTGTAGCTGCTATAGGCTCTGCGCCTGAGCGCTGTAGGCTCTGCACTCTGCAGGCTCTGAGCCTGAGCGCTGTAGGCTCTGCGTTTTCTAGGCTCTGAGCCTGAGCGCTGTAGTCTCTGCGCCTGAGCGCTGTGGGCTCTGCGACTGAGCGCTGTTGCCTTTGTAGCTGTTGTAGGCTCTGCGCCTGAGCGCTGTTCCCTCTGCCCCTGAGCGCTGTTCTCACTGCGCCTGAGCGCTGCTAACTGTGTAGCTGCTGTTGGCTCTGCGCCTGAGCGATGTTTGATCTGCGCCTGAGCGCTGTTCCCTGTGCAGCTGTTGTAGGCTCTGCGCCTGAGCGCTGTTCCCTGTCAAGCTATTCTAGGCTCTGCGCCTGAGCGCTGTTCGCTCTGCGCCTGAGCGCTGTTCGCTCTGCGCCTGAGCGCTGTTCGCTCTGCGCCTGAGCGCTGTTACCTGTGTAGCTGCTGTTGGCTCTGCGCCTGAGCGATGTTTGCTCTGCACCTGAGCGCTGTTCCCTGTGTAGCTGTGTAGGCTCTGCGCCTGAGTGCTCTTCCCTATGCGCCTGAGCGCTGTTTCCTGTGTAGGTATTCTAGGCTCTGCGCCTGAGCGATGTTCCCTCTGCGCCTGAGCGCTGCTCTCTCTGCGCCTGAGCGCTGTTCCCTGTGTAGCTGATGTAGGCTCTGCGCCTGAGCGTTGTTCTCTCTGCGCCTGAGCGCTGTTCCCTGTGTAGCTGTTGCAGACTCTGCGTCTAGCGCTGTTCCCTGTGTAGCTGTTGTAGGATCTGCGCCTGAGCGCAGTTCGCTCTGAGCCTGAGCGCTGTTCCATCTACGCCTGAGTTCTGTTCTTCCTGCGCCTGAGCGCTGTTCCCTGTGTAGCTATTGTAGGCTCTGCGCCTGAGCGCTGTTCGCTCTGCGCCTGTGCGTTGTTCCCTGTGTAGCTGTTGTAGGCTCTGCTCCTGACCGCTGTTCCCTCTGCACCTGAGCGCTGTTCTCTCTGCGCCTGAGCGCTGTAGGATATGCGCCTGTGCGCTGTTCCCTGTTTAACTGTTTTAGGGTCTCCGCCTGAGCGCTGTTCCCTTTGTAGCTGTTGTAGGATCTGCACCTGAGCGCTGTAGGCTCTGCGCTCTATAGTCTCTGAGCCTGAGCGCTGTAGGCTCTGCGCCTGCGTGCTCTAGGCTCTGCGCCTGAGCGCTGTTCCCTGTGTAGCTGTTGTAGGCTCAGCGCCTGAGCGCTGTTCCCTGTGTAGCTGTTGTAGGCTCTGCTCTTGAACGCTGTTCGCTCTGCGCCTGAGCACTGTTCACTGTGTAACTGTTGCAGGCTCTGCACATGAGCGCTGTAGGATCTATGCCTGAGTGCTGTTCCCTGTGTAGCTGTTGTAAGATCTGCGCCTGAGCGATGTAGGCTCTGCGCCTGAGCGCTATTCCCTCTATAGATGTTGTAAGATCTGCGCCTGAGCGCTGTAGGCTCTGCGCCTGGGCGCTGTTACATGTATACTTCTTGTAGAGTCTGCGCCTGAGCGATGTTCCCTGTGTAGGTGTTGTAGGCTCTGCGCCTGAGCGCTGTAGGCTCTGCGCCTGAGCGCTGTTCCCTTTGTAGCTGTTGTAGCCTCTGCGCCTGAGCTCTGTAGAGTCTGTGCCTGAGCGCTGTATCTCTGTGCCTGAGCTTTGTAGGCTCTGAGCCTACGCGCTTTATTCTAGGCGCCTGAGCACTGTTCCCTGTGTAGCTGTTGTAGGCTCTGCGCCTGAGCGCTGTAGGCTCTGCGCCTGATCGCTGAAGGATGTGCGACTGATCGCTGATCCCTGCGTAGCTGTTGTAGGCTCTGCGCCCGAGCGCTGTTCGCTCTGCCCCTGAGCGCTGTTCTCACTGCGCCTGAGCGCTGCTACCTGTGTAGGTGCTGTTGGCTCTGCGCCTGAGCGCTGTTCCCTGTGTAGCTGTTGTAGGCTCTGCGCCTGAGTGCTCTTCCCTATGCGCCTGAGCGCTGTTCCCTGTGTAGCTGTTGTATGCTCTGCGCCTGAGCGCTGTTCCCTCTGCCCCTGAGCGCTGTTCTCTCTGCGCCTGAGCGCTGTTACCTGTGTAGCTGCTGTTGGCTCTGCGCCTGAGCGATGTTCCCTGTATGGCTGTTGTAGGTTCTGCGCCTGTGTGCTCTTCCCTATGCGCCTGAGCGCTGTTCCCTGTGTAGCTGTTGTAGGCTCTGCGCCTGAGCGCTGTTCGCTGTCAAGCTATTCTAGGCTCTGCGCCTGAGCGCTGTTCCCTGTGTAGCTATTCTAGGCTCTGCGCCTGAGCGATGTTCCCTCTGCGCCTGAGCGCTGTTCCCTGTGTAGCTATTGTAGGCTCTGCGCCTGAGCGCTGTTCTCTCTGCGCCTGAGCGCTGTAGGATATGCGCCTGTGCGCTGTTCCCTGTTTAACTGTTTTAGGATCTCCGCCTGAGCGCTGTTCCCTTTGTAGCTGTTGTAGGATCTGCACCTGAGCGCTGTAGGCTCTGCGCTCTATAGTCTCTGAGCCTGAGCGCTGTAGGCTCTGCGCCTGCGTGCTCTAGGCTCTGCGCCTGAGCGCTGTTCCCTGTGTAGCTGTTGTAGGCTCAGCGCCTGAGCGCTGTTCCCTGTGTAGCTGTTGTAGGCTCTGCTCTTGAACGCTGTTCGCTCTGCGCCTGAGCACTGTTCACTGTGTAACTGTTGCAGGCTCTGCACATGATCGCTGTAGGCTCTATGCCTGAGTGCTGTTCCCTGTGTAGCTGTTGTAAGATCTGCGCCTGAGCGCTGTAGGCTCTGCGCCTGAGCGCTATTCCCTCTGTAGATGTTGTAAGATCTGCGCCTGAGCGCTGTAGGCTCTGCGCCTGGGCGCTGTTACATGTATACTTCTTGTAGAGTCTGCGCCTGAGCGATGTTCCCTTTGTAGCTGTTGTAGCCTCTGCGCCTGAGCTCTGTAGGGTCTGCGCCTGAGCGCTGTATCTCTGTGCCTGAGCTTTGTAGGCTCTGCGCCTGAGCGCTGTAGGCTCTGTGCCTGAGCGCTGTTCCCTGTGTAGCTGTTGTAGGCTCTGCGCCTGAGCGTTGTAGGCTCTCAGCCTACGCGCTTTATTCTAGGCGCCTGAGCACTGTTCCCTGTGTAGCTGTTGTAGGCTCTGCGCCTGAGCGCTGTAGGCTCTGCGCCTGATCGCTGAAGGATGTGCGACTGAGCGCTGATCCCTGCGTAGCTGTTGTAGGCTCTGCGCCTGAGCGCTGTTCGCTCTGCCCCTGAGCGCTGTTCTCACTGCGCCTGAGCGCTGCTACCTGTGTAGGTGGTGTTGGCTCTGCGCCTGAGCGATGTTTGATCTGCGCCTGAGCGCTGTTCCCAGTGTAGCTGTTGTAGGCTCTGCGCCTGAGTGCTCTTCCCTATGCGCCTGAGCGCTGTTCCCTGTGTAGCTGTTGTATGCTCTGCGCCTGAGCGCTGTTCCCTCTGCCCCTGAGCGCTGCTCTCTCTGTGCCTGAGCGCTGTTCCTTGTGTAGCTGTTGTATGCTCTGCACCTGAGCGCTGTTCCCTCTGCCCCTGAGCGCTGTTCCCTGTATAGCTGTTGTATGCTCTGCGCCTGAGCGCTGTTCCCTGTGTAGCTGTGTAGGCTCTGCGCCTGAGTGCTCTTCTCTATGCGCCTGAGCGCTGTTTCCTGTGTAGCTATTGTAGGCTCTGCGCCTGAGCGATGTTCCCTCTGCGCCTGAGCGCTGTTCCCTGTGTAGCTGTTGCAGACTCTGCGTCTAGCGCTGTTCCCTGTGTAGCTGTTGTAGGATCTGCGCCTGAGCGCAGTTCGCTCTGCGCCTGAGCGCTGTTCCAGCTACGCCTGAGTTCTGTTCTCTCTGCGCCTGAGCGCTGTTCCCTGTGTAGCTATTGTAGGCTCTGCGCCTGAGCGCTGTTCGCTCTGCGCCTGTGCGCTGTTCCCTGTGTAGCTGTTGTAGGCTCTGCGCCTGACCGCTGTTCCCTCTGCCCCTGAGCGCTGTTCTCTCTGCGCCTGAGCGCTGTTCCCTGTGTAGCTGTTGTAGGCTCTGCGCCTGAGCGCTGTTCCCTGTATGGCTGTTGTAGGTTCTGCGCCTGTGTGCTGTTCCTAATGCGCCTGAGCGCTCTTCCCTGTGTAGTTGTTGTATGCTCTGCACCTGAGCGGTGTTCCCTCTGCCCCTCAGCGCTGTTCCCTGTGTAGCTGTTGTAGGCTCTGCGCCTGAGCGCAGTTCGCTCTCCGCCTGAGCGCTGTTCGCTCTGCGCCTTGGCGCGGTTCCCTGTGTAGCTGTTGTTGGCTCTGCGCCTGAGCGCTGTAGGCTCTGCGCCTGAGCGCTGTTCCCCGTGTAGATGTTGTAGGTTCTGCGCCGGACCGGTATTCGCTCTGCACCTGAGCACTGTTCCCTCTGTAGCTGTTGTAGGCTCTGCGCCTGAGCGCTGTTCCCTGTGTAGCTGTTATAGGCTCTTCGCCTGATCGCTGTTCGATCTGCGCCTGAGCGCTGTTCGCTCTGCGCCTGAGCGTTGTTCACTGTGTAGCTGTTGTAGGCTCTGCGCCTGAGCGCTGTTCCCTGTATGACTGTTGTAGGTTCTGCGACTGTGTGCTCTTTCCTATGCGCCTGAGCGCTGTTCCCTGTGTAGCTGTTGTATGCTCTGCACTTGAGCGCTGTTCCCTCTGCCCCTGAGCGCAGTTCCATGTGTAGCTGTTGTATGCTCTGCACCTGAGCGCTGTTCCCTCTGCCCCCGAGCGCTGTTCTCTCTGTGCCTGAGCGCTGTTCCCTGTGTAGCTATTCTAGGCTCTGCGCCTGAGCGCTGTTCGCTCTGCGCCTGAGCGCTGTTCGCTCTGCGCCTGAGCGCTGTTACCTGTGTAGCTGCTGTTGGCTCTGCGCCTGAGCGATGTTTGCTCTGCACCTGAGCGCTGTTCCCTGTGTAGCTGTGTAGGCTCTGCGCCTGAGCGATGTTCCCTCTGCGCCTGAGCGCTGCTCTCTCTGCGCCTGAGCGCTGTTCCTAGTGTAACTGATGTAGGCTCTGCGCCTGAGCGTTGTTCTCTCTGCGCCTGAGCGCTGTTCCCTGTGTAGCTATTCTAGGCTCTGCGCCTGAGCGCTGTTCGCTATCCGCCTGAGCGCTGTTCGCTCTGCGCCTTGGCACTGTTCCCTGTGTAGCTGTTGTTGGCTCTGCGCCTGAGCGCTGTTCCCCGTGTAGATGTTGTAGGCTCTGCGCCTGACCGGTATTCGCTCTGCACCTGAGCACTGTTCCCTCTGTAGCTGTTGTAGGCTCTGCGCCTGAGCGCTGTTCCCTGTGTAGCTGTTATAGGCTCTTCGCCTGCTCGCTGTTCGATCTGCGCCTGAGCGCTGTTCGCTCTGCGCCTGAGCGCTGTTCCCTGTGTAGCTGTTGTAGGCTCTGCGCCTGAGCGCTGTTCCCTGTATGGCTGTTGTAGGTTCTGCGCCTGTGTGCTCTTCCCTATGCGCCTGAGCGCTGTTCCCTGTGTAGCTGTTGTATGCTCTGCACCTGAGCGCTGTTCCCTCTGACCCTGAGCGCTGTTCCCTGTGTAGCTGTTGTATGCTCTGCGCCTGAGCGCTGTTCCCTCTGCCCCGAGCGCTGTTCTCACTGCGCCTGAGCGCTGCTACCTGTGTAGCTGCTGTTGGCTCTGCGCCTGAGCGATGTTTGATCTGCGCCTGAGCGCTGTTCCCTGTGTAGCTGTTGTAGGCTCTGCGGCTGAGTGCTCTTCCCTATGCGCCTGAGCGCTGTTCCCTGTGTAGCTGTAGTATGCTCTGCGCCTGAGCGCTGTTCCCTCTGCCCCCGAGCGCTGTTCTCTCTGTGCCTGAGCGCTGTTCTCTGTATAGCTATTCTAGGCTCTGCGCCTGAGCGCTGTTCGCTCTGCGCCTGAGCGCTGTTCGCTTTGCGCCTGAGCGCTGTTACCTGTGTAGCTGCTCTTGGCTCTTCGCCTGAGCGATGTTTGCTCTGCACCTGAGCGCTGTTCCCTGTGTAGCTGTGTAGGCTCTGCGCCTGAGTGCTCTTCCCTATGTGCCTGAGCGCTGTTTCCTGTGTAGCTATTCTAGGCTCTGCTCCTGAGCGATGTTCCCTCTGATACCTGAGCGCTGCTCTCTCTGCGCCTGAGCGCTGTTCCCTGTGTAGCTGATGTAGGCTCTGCGCCTGAGCGTTGTTCTCTCTGCGCCTGAGCGCTGTTCCCTGTGTAGCTGTTGCAGGCTCTGCGTCTAGCGCTGTTCCCTCTGCGCCTGAGCGCTGTTCGCTCTGCACCTGAGCGCTCTTCCCTCTGTAGCTGTTGTAGGCTCTGCGCCTGAGCGCTGTTCCCTCTGCGCCTGAGCGCTGTTCCCTGTGTAGCTGTTGCAGGCTCTGCATCTTAGTGCTGTTCCCTTTGTAGCTGTTGTAGGATTTGCGCCTGAGCGCAGTTCGCTCTGCGCCTGAGCGCTGTTCCATCTGCGCCTGAGCTCTGTTCTCTCTGCGCCTGAGCGCTGTTCCCTGTGTAGCTGTTGTAGGCTCTGCGCCTGAGCGCTGTTACCTTTGTAGCTGTTGTAGGCTCTGCGCATGAGCGCAGTTGCCTTTGCAGCTGTTGTAGGCTCTGTGCCTGGGTGTTGTGGGCTCTGCGCCTGAGCGCTGTAGGATCTGCGCCTTAGCCCTGTTCCCTGTGTAGCTGATGTATGCTCTGCGCCTGAGCGCTGTTCCCTGTGTAGCTGTTGCAGTCTCTGCGCCTGAGCGCTCTGAGCCTGAGCGCTGTTCCCTGTGTAGCTGATGTAGGCTCTGCGTCTTAGAGCTGTTCCCTGTGTAGCTGTTGTAGGCTCTGCCCCTGAGCGCTGTTCCCTGTGTAGCTGTTGTAGGCTCTGCGCCTGAGCGCAGTTACCTGTGTAGCTGCTGATGCCTCTGCGCCTGAGCGATGTTTGCTCTGCGCCTGAGCGCTGTTCCCTGTGTAGCTGTTGTAGGCTCTGCTCCTGAGCGCTGTTCCCTGTGTAGCTGCTGTTGGCTCTGCGCCTGAGCGATGTTTGCTCTGCGCCTGAGCGCTGTTCCCTGTGTAGCTGTTGTAGGCTCTGCGCCTGAGAGCTGTTCCCTCTGCGCCTGAGCGCTGTTCGCTCTGCACCTGAGCGCTCTTCCCTCTGTAGCTGTTGTAGGCTCTGCGCCTGAGCGCTGTTCCCTCTGCGCCTGAGCTCTGCTCTCTCTGCGCCTGAGCGCTGTTCCCTGTGTAGCTGTTGCAGACTCTGCGTCTTAGTGCTGTTCCCTTTGTAGCTGTTGTATGCTCTGCACTTGAGCGCTGTTCCCGCTGCCCCCGAGCGCTGTTCTCTCTGTGCCTGAGCGCTGTTCCCTGTGTAGCTATTCTAGGTTCTGCGCCTGAGCGCAGTTCGCTCTGCGCCTGAGCGCTGTTACCTGTGTAGCTGCTGTTGGCTCTGCGCCTGAGCGATGTTTGATCTGCACCTGAGCGCTGTTCCCTGTGTAGCTGTGTAGGCTCTGCGCCTGAGTGCTCTTCCCTATGCGCCTGAGCGCTGTTTCCTGTGTAGCTATTGTAGGCTCTGCGCCTGAGCGATGTTCCCTCTGCGCCTGAGCGCTGCTCTCTCTGCGCCTGAGCGCTGTTCCCTGTGTAGCTGATGTAGGCTCTGCGCCTGAGCGTTGTTCTCTCTGCGCCTGAGGGCTGTTCCCTGTGTAGCTGTTGTAGGATCTGCGCCTGAGCGCAGTTCGCTCTGCGCCTGAGCGCTGTTCCATCTACGCCTGAGTTCTGTTCTCTCTGCGCCTGAGCGCTTTTCCCTGTGTAGCTGTTGTAGGCTCTGCGCATTAGCGTTGTTCTCTCTGCGCCTGAGCGCTGTTCCCTGTGTAGCTGTTGCAGGCTCTGCGTCTTAGTGCTGTTCCCTTTGTAGCTGTTGTACGATTTGCGCCTGAGCGCAGTTCGCTCTGCGCCTGAGCGCAGTTCCATCTGCGCCTGAGCTCTGTTCTCTCTGCGCCTGAGCGCTGTTCCCTGTGTAGCTGTTGTAGGCTCTGCGTCTTAGTGCTGTTCCCTTTGTAGCTGTTGTAGGATTTGCGACTGAGCGCAGTTCGCTCTGCGCCTGAGCGGTGTTCCATCTGCGCCTGAGCTCTGTTCTCTCTGCGCCTGAGCGCTGTTCCCTGTGTAGCTGTTGTAGGCTCTGCCCCTGAGCGCTGTTCCCTGTGTAGCTGTTGTAGGCTCTGCGCCTGAGCGCTGTTACCTTTGTAGCTGTTGTAGGCTGTGCGCCTGAGCGCTGTTCGCTCTGAGCCTGAGCGCTGTTACCTGTGTAGCTGCTGTTGGCTCTGCGCCTGAGCGATGTTTGCTCTGCGCCTGAGCGCTGTTCCCTGTGTAGCTGTTGTAGGCTCTACGCCTAAGTGCTGTTCCCTATGCACCTGAGCGCTGTTCCCTGTGTAGCTGTTGTATGCTCTGCGCCTGAGCACTGTTACCTCTGCGCCTGAGTTCTGTTCTCTCTGCGCCTGAGCGCTTTTCCCTGTGTAGCTGTTGTAGGCTCTGCGCATTAGCGTTGTTCTCTCTGCGCCTGAGCGCTGTTCCCTGTGTAGCTGTTGCAGGCTCTGCGTCTTAGTGCTGTTCCCTTTGTAGCTGTTGTAGGATTTGCGCCTGAGCGCAGTTCGCTCTGCGCCTGAGCGCAGTTCCATCTGCGCCTGAGCTCTGTTCTCTCTGCGCCTGAGCGCTGTTCCCTGTGTACCTGTTGTAGGCTCTGCGTCTTAGTGCTGTTCCCTTTGTAGCTGTTGTAGGATTTGCGACTGAGCGCAGTTCGCTCTGCGCCTGAGCGGTGTTCCATCTGCGCCTGAGCTCTGTTCTCTCTGCGCCTGAGCGCTGTTCCCTGTGTAGCTGTTGTAGGCTCTGCCCCTGAGCGCTGTTCCCTGTGTAGCTGTTGTAGGCTCTGCGCCTGAGCGCTGTTACCTTTGTAGCTGTTGTAGGCTGTGCGCCTGAGCGCTGTTCGCTCTGAGCCTGAGCGCTGTTACCTGTGTAGCTGCTGTTGGCTCTGCGCCTGAGCGATGTTTGCTCTGCGCCTGAGCGCTGTTCCCTGTGTAGCTGTTGTAGGCTCTGCGCCTAAGTGCTGTTCCCTATGCGCCTGAGCGCTGTTCCCTGTGTAGCTGTTGTATGCTCTGCGCCTGAGCACTGTTACCTCTGCGCCTGAGCGCTGTTCTCTCTGCGCCTGAGCTCTGTTCCCTGTGTAGCTGATGTAGGCTCTGTGCCTGAGCGCTGTTCCCTGTATGGCTGTTGTAGGTTCTGCGCCTTTGTGCTCTTCCCTATGCGCCTGAGCGCTGTTCCCTGGTTAGCTGTTGTGGGCTCTGCGTCTTAGCGCTGTTCCCTGTGTAGCTGTTGTAGGATCTGCGCCTGAGCGCAGTTCGCTCTGCGCCTGAGCGCAGTTCCATCTGCGCCTGAGCTCTGTTATCTCTGCGCCTGAGCGCTGTTCCCTGTGTACTGTTGTAGGCTCTGCGCCTGACCGCTGTTCCCTCTGACCCCGAGCGCTGTTCTCTCTGTGCCTGAGCGCTTTTCCCTGTGTAGCTGTTATAGGCTCTTCGCCTGATCGCTGTTCGCTCTGCGCCTGAGCGCTGTTCCCTGTGTAGCTGTTGTAGGCTCTGCGCCTGAGAGCTGTTCGCTCTCCGCCTGAGCGCTGTTCGCTCTGCGCCTTGGCGCTGTTCCCTGTGTAGCTGTTGTTGGCTCTGCGCCTGAGCGCTGTTCCCCGTGTAGATGTTGTAGGCTCTGCGCCTGACCGGTATTCGCTCTGCACCTGAGCACTGTTCCCTCTGTAGCTGTTGTAGGCTCTGCGCCTGAGCGCTGTTCCCTGTGTAGCTGTTATAGGCTCTTCGCCTGATCGCTGTTCGATCTGCGCCTGAGCGCTGTTCGCTCTGCGCCTGAGCGCTGTTCCCTGTGTAGCTGTTGTAGGCTCTGCGCCTGAGCGCTGTTCCCTCTGCCCCTGAGCGCTGTTCCCTGTGGAGCTGTTGTATGCTCTGCGCCTGAGCGCTGTTCCCTCTGCCCCTGAGCGCTGTTCTCACTGCGCCTGAGCGCTGCTACCTGTGTAGCTGCTGTTGGCTCTGCGCCTGAGCGATATTTGATCTGCGCCTGAGCGTTGTTCCCTGTGTAGCTGTTGTAGGCTCTGCGGCTGAGTGCTCTTCCCTATGCGCCTGAGCGCTGTTCCCTGTGTAGCTGTTGTATGCTCTGCGCCTGAGCGCTGTTCCCTCTGCCCCCGAGCGCTGTTCTCTCTGTGCCTGAGCGCTGTTCCCTGTATAGCTATTCTAGGCTCTGCGCCTGAGCGCTGTTCGCTCTGCGCCTGAGCGCTGTTCGCTTTGCGCCTGAGCGCTGTTAGCTGTGTAGCTGCTGTTGGCTCTGCGCCTGAGCGATGTTTGCTCTGCACCTGAGCGCTGTTCCCTGTGTAGCTGTGTAGGCTCTGCGCCTGAGTGCTCTTCCCTATGCGCCTGAGCGCTGTTTCCTGTGTAGCTATTCTAGGCTCTGCGCCTGAGCGATGTTCCCTCTGCGCCTGAGCGCTGCTCTCTCTGCGCCTGAGCGCTGTTCCCTGTGTAGCTGATGTAGGCTCTGCGCCTGAGCGTGGTTCTCTCTGCGCCTGAGCGCTGTTCCCTGTGTAGCTGTTGCAGGCTCTGCGTCTAGCGCTGTTCCCTCTGCGCCTGAGCGCTGTACGCTCTGCACCTGAGCGCTCTTCCCTCTGTAGCTGTTGTAGGCTCTGCGCATGAGCGCTGTTCCCTCTGCGCCTGAGCGCTGTTTCCTGTGTAGCTATTCTAGGCTCTGCGCCTGAGCGATGTTCCCTCTGCGCCTGAGCGCTGCTCTCTCTGCGCCTGAGCGCTGTTCCCTGTGTAGCTGATGTAGGCTCTGCGCCTGAGCGTGGTTCTCTCTGCGCCTGAGCGCTGTTCCCTGTGTAGCTGTTGCAGGCTCTGCGTCTAGCGCTGTTCCCTCTGCGCCTGAGCGCTGTACGCTCTGCACCTGAGCGCTCTTCCCTCTGTAGCTGTTGTAGGCTCTGCGCATGAGCACTGTTCCCTCTGCGCCTGAGCGCTGCTCTCTCTGCGCGTGAGCGATGTTCCCAGTTTAGCTGTTGTAGGCTCTGCGCCTGAGCGTTGTTCTCTCTGCGCCTGAGCGCTGTTCCCTGTGTAGCTGTTGCAGGCTCTGCGTCTTAGTGCTGTTCCCTTTGTAGCTGTTGTTGGCTCTGCGCCTGAGCGCTGTTCCCCGTGTAGATGTTGTAGGCTCTGCGCCTGACCGGTATTCGCTCTGCACCTGAGCACTGTTCCCTCTGTAGCTGTTGTAGGCTCTGCGCCTGAGCGCTGTTCCCTGTGTAGCTGTTATAGGCTCTTCGCCTGATCGCTGTTCGATCTGCGCCTGAGCGCTGTTCGCTCTGTGCCTGAGCGCTGTTCCCTGTGTAGCTGTTGTAGGCTCTGCGCGTGAGCGCTGTTCCCTGTATGGCTGTTGTAGGTTCTGCGCCTGTGTGCTCTTCCCTATGCGCCTGAGCGCTGTTCCCTGTGTAGCTGTTGTATGCTCTGCACCTGAGCGCTGTTCCCTCTGCCCCTGAGCGCTGTTCCCTGTGGAGCTGTTGTATGCTCTGCGCCTGAGCGCTGTTCCCTCTGCCCCTGAGCGCTGTTCTCACTGCGCCTGAGCGCTGCTACCTGTGTAGCTGCTGTTGGCTCTGCGCCTGAGCGATATTTGATCTGCGCCTGAGCGTTGTTCCCTGTGTAGCTGTTGTAGGCTCTGCGGCTGAGTGCTCTTCCCTATGCGCCTGAGCGCTGTTCCCTGTGTAGCTGTTGTATGCTCTGCGCCTGAGCGCTGTTCCCTCTGCCCCCGAGCGCTGTTCTCTCTGTGCCTGAGCGCTGTTCCCTGTATAGCTATTCTAGGCTCTGCGCCTGAGCGCTGTTCGCTCTGCGCCTGAGCGCTGTTCGCTTTGCGCCTGAGCGCTGTTAGCTGTGTAGCTGCTGTTGGCTCTGCGCCTGAGCGATGTTTGCTCTGCACCTGAGCGCTGTTCCCTGTGTAGCTGTGTAGGCTCTGCGCCTGAGTGCTCTTCCCTATGCGCCTGAGCGCTGTTTCCTGTGTAGCTGTTGCAGTCTCTGCGCCTGAGCGCTCTGAGCCTGAGCGCTGTTCCCTGTGTAGCTGATGTAGGCTCTGCGTCTTAGAGCTGTTCCCTGTGTAGCTGTTGTAGGCTCTGCCCCTGAGAGCTGTTCCCTGTGTAGCTGTTGTAGGCTCTGCGCCTGAGCGCAGTTACCTGTGTAGCTGCTGATGCCTCTGCGCCTGAGCGATGTTTGCTCTGCGCCTGAGCGCTGTTCCCTGTGTAGCTGTTGTAGGCTCTGCCCCTGAGCGCTGTTCCCTGTGTAGGTGCTGTTGGCTCTGCGCCTGAGCGATGTTTGCTCTGCGCCTGAGCGCTGTTCCCTGTGTAGCTGTTGTAGGCTCTGCGCCTGAGCGCTGTTCCCTCTGCGCCTGAGCGCTGTTCGCTCTGCACCTGAGCGCTCTTCCCTCTGTAGCTGTTGTAGGCTCTGCGCCTGAGCGCTGTTCCCTCTGCGCCTGAGCGCTGCTCTCTCTGCCCGTGAGCGATGTTCCCAGTGTAGCTGTTGTAGGCTCTGCGCCTGAGCGCTGTTCCCTCTGCGCCTGAGCGCTGTTCCCTGTGTAGCTGTTGCAGGCTCTGCGTCTTAGTGCTGTTCCCTTTGTAGCTGTTGTAGGATTTGCGCCTGAGCGCAGTTCGCTCTGCGCCTGAACGCTGTTCCATCTGCGCCTGAGCTCTGTTCTCTCTCTGCGCCTGAGCGCTGTTCCCTGTGTAGCTGTTGTAGGCTCTGCGTCTGAGTGCTGTTCCCTGTGTAGCTGTTGTAGGCTCTGCGCCTGAGCGCTGTTACCTTTGTAGCTGTTGTAGGCTGAGCGCCTGAGCGCTGTTCGCTCTGAGCCTGAGCGCTGTTACCTGTGTAGCTGCTGTTGGCTCTGCGCCTGAGCGATGTTTGCTCTGCGCCTGAGCGCTGTTCCCTGTGTAGCTGTTGTAGGCTCTGCGCCTAAGTGCTGTTCCCTATGCGCCAGAGCGCTGTTCCCTGTGTAGCTGTTGTAGGCTCTGCGTCTGAGTGCTGTTCCCTGTGTAGCTGTTGTAGGCTCTGCCCCTGAGCGCTGTTCCCTTTGTAGCTGTTGTAGGATCTGCACCTGAGCGCTGTAGGCTCTGCGCTCTATAGTCTCTGAGCCTGAGCGCTGTAGGCTCTGCGCCTGCGTGCTCTAGGCTCTGCGCCTGTGCGCTCTTCCCTGTGTAGCTGTTGTAGGCTCAGCGCCTGAGCGCTGTTCCCTGTGTAGCTGTTGTAGGCTCTGCTCTTGAACGCTGTTCGCTCTGCGCCTGAGCACTGTTCACTGTGTAACTGTT
The DNA here is from genome assembly GCF_034619465.1 of Leptosomus discolor. NCBI lineage: Eukaryota > Metazoa > Chordata > Aves > Leptosomiformes > Leptosomidae > Leptosomus > Leptosomus discolor. The sequence goes on along the minus strand of NW_028237857.1, from coordinate 4,639,462 downwards.
GCAGGCTCTGCACATGAGCGCTTTAGGCTCTATGCCTGAGTGCTGTTCCCTGTGTAGCTGTTGTAAGATCTGCGCCTGAGCGCTGTAGGCTCTGCGCCTGAGCGGTATTCCCTCTGTAGATGTTGTAAGATCTGCGCCTGAGCGCTGTAGGCTCTGCGCCTGGGCGCTGTTACATGTATACTTCTTGTAGAGTCTGCGCCTGAGCGATGTTCCCTGTGTAGCTGTTGTAGCCTCTGCGCCTGAGCTCTGTAGGGTCTGAGCCTGAGCGCTGTATCTCTGTGCCTGAGCTTTGTAGGCTGTGAGCCTACGCGCTTTATTCTAGGCTCCTGAGCACTGTTCCCTGTGTAGGTGTTGTAGGCTCTGCGCCTGAGTGCTCTTCCCTACGCGCCTGAGCGCTGTTCCCTGTGTAGCTGTTGTAGGCTCTGCGCCTGAGTGCTCTTCCCTATGCGCCTGAGCGCTGTTCCCTGTGTAGCTGTTGTATGCTCTGCGTCTTAGCGCTGTTCCCTGTGTAGCTGTTGTAGGATCTGCGCCTGAGCACTGTTACCTCTGCCTCTGAGCGCTGTTCGCTCTGTGCTTGTGCGTTGTTTCCTGTGTAGCTGTTGTAGGCTCTGCGCCTGAACGCTGTTCCCTCTGCCCCTGAGCGCTGTTCGCTCTGCGCCTGAGCGCTGTTCCCTCTGCGCCTGAGCTCTCTTCTCTCTGCGCCTGAGCGCTGTTCCCTGTGTACTGTTGTAGGCTCTGCGCCTGAGCACTGTTACCTCTGCCTCTGAGCGCTGTTCGCTCTGTGCTTGTGCGTTGTTTCCTGTGTAGCTGTTGTAGGCTCTGCGCCTGAACGCTGTTCCCTCTGCCCCTGAGCGCTGTTCTCTCTGCGCCTGAGCGCTGTTCCCTGTGTAGCTGTTGTAGGCTCTGCGCCTGAGCGCTGTAGGCTCTGCGCCTGATCGCTGAAGGATGTGCGACTGATCGCTGATCCCTGCGTAGCTGTTGTAGGCTCTGCGCCTGAGCGCTGTTCGCTCTGCCCCTGAGCGCTGTTCTCACTGCGCCTGAGCGCTGCTACCTGTATAGCTGCTGTTGGCTCTGCGCCTGAGCGATGTTTGATCTGCGCCTGAGCGCTGTTCCCTGTGTAGCTGTTGTAGGCTCTGCGCCTGAGTGCTCTTCCCTATGCGCCTGAGCGCTGTTCCCTGTGTAGCTGTTGTATGCTCTGCGCCTGAGCGCTGTTCCCTCTGCCCCTGAGCGCTGTTCTCTCTGCGCCTGAGCGCTGTTACCTGTGTAGCTGCTGTTGGCTCTGCGCCTGAGCGATGTTTGCTCTGCGTCTGAGCACTCTTCCCTGTGTAGCTGTTTTAGTCTCTGCGCCTGAGCGCTGTTCGATCTACGCCCGAGCACTGTTCCCTGTGTAGCTGTTATAGGCTCTTCGCCTGAGCGCTGTTCGATCTGCGCCTGAGCGGTGTTCGCTCTGCGCCTGAGCGTTGTTCCCTGTGTAGCTGTTGTAGGCTCTGCGCCTGAGCGCTGTTCCCTGTATGGCTGTTGTAGGTTCTGCGCCTGTGTGCTCTTCCCTATGCGCCTGAGCGCTGTTCCCTATGTAGCTGTTGTATGCTCTGCACCTGAGCGCTGTTCCCTCTGCCCCTGAGCGCTGTTCCCTGTGTAGCTGTTGTAGGCTCTGCGTCTGAGTGCTGTTCCCTGTGTAGCTGTTGTAGGCTCTGCCCCTGAGCGCTGTTCCCTTTGTAGCTGTTGTAGGATCTGCACCTGAGCGCTGTAGGCTCTGCGCTCTATAGTCTCTGAGCCTGAGCGCTGTAGGCTCTGCGCCTGCGTGCTCTAGGCTCTGCGCCTGTGCGCTCTTCCCTGTGTAGCTGTTGTAGGCTCAGCGCCTGAGCGCTGTTCCCTGTGTAGCTGTTGTAGGCTCTGCTCTTGAACGCTGTTCGCTCTGCGCCTGAGCACTGTTCACTGTGTAACTGTTGCAGGCTCTGCACATGAGCGCTTTAGGCTCTATGCCTGAGTGCTGTTCCCTGTGTAGCTGTTGTAAGATCTGCGCCTGAGCGCTGTAGGCTCTGCGCCTGAGCGGTATTCCCTCTGTAGATGTTGTAAGATCTGTGCCTGAGCGCTGTAGGCTCTGCGCCTGGGCGCTGTTACATGTATACTTCTTGTAGAGTCTGCGCCTGAGCGATGTTCCCTGTGTAGCTGTTGTAGCCTCTGCGCCTGAGCTCTGTAGGGTCTGAGCCTGAGCGCTGTATCTCTGTGCCTGAGCTTTGTAGGCTGTGAGCCTACGCGCTTTATTCTAGGCTCCTGAGCACTGTTCCCTGTGTAGGTGTTGTAGGCTCTGCGCCTGAGTGCTCTTCCCTACGCGCCTGAGCGCTGTTCCCTGTGTAGCTGTTGTAGGCTCTGCGCCTGAGTGCTCTTCCCTATGCGCCTGAGCGCTGTTCCCTGTGTAGCTGTTGTATGCTCTGCGTCTTAGCGCTGTTCCCTGTGTAGCTGTTGTAGGATCTGCGCCTGAGCACTGTTACCTCTGCCTCTGAGCGCTGTTCGCTCTGTGCTTGTGCGTTGTTTCCTGTGTAGCTGTTGTAGGCTCTGCGCCTGAACGCTGTTCCCTCTGCCCCTGAGCGCTGTTCGCTCTGCGCCTGAGCGCTGTTCCCTCTGCGCCTGAGCTCTCTTCTCTCTGCGCCTGAGCGCTGTTCCCTGTGTACTGTTGTAGGCTCTGCGCCTGAGCACTGTTCCCTGTGTAGCTGTTGCAGGCTCTGCGCCTGAGCGCTGTAGGCTCTGCGCCTGATCGCTGAAGGATGTGCGACTGATCGCTGATCCCTGCGTAGCTGTTGTAGGCTCTGCGCCTGAGCGCTGTTCGCTCTGCCCCTGAGCGCTGTTCTCACTGCGCCTGAGCGCTGCTACCTGTATAGCTGCTGTTGGCTCTGCGCCTGAGCGATGTTTGATCTGCGCCTGAGCGCTGTTCCCTGTGTAGCTGTTGTAGGCTCTGCGCCTGAGTGCTCTTCCCTATGCGCCTGAGCGCTGTTCCCTGTGTAGCTGTTGTATGCTCTGCGCCTGAGCGCTGTTCCCTCTGCCCCTGAGCGCTGTTCTCTCTGCGCCTGAGCGCTGTTACCTGTGTAGCTGCTGTTGGCTCTGCGCCTGAGCGATGTTTGCTCTGCGTCTGAGCACTCTTCCCTGTGTAGCTGTTTTAGACTCTGCGCCTGAGCGCTGTTCGATCTACGCCCGAGCACTGTTCCCTGTGTAGCTGTTATAGGCTCTTCGCCTGAGCGCTGTTCGATCTGCGCCTGAGCGGTGTTCGCTCTGCGCCTGAGCGTTGTTCCCTGTGTAGCTGTTGTAGGCTCTGCGCCTGAGTGCTGTTCCCTGTATGGCTGTTGTAGGTTCTGCGCCTGTGTGCTCTTCCCTATGCGCCTGAGCGCTGTTCCCTATGTAGCTGTTGTATGCTCTGCACCTGAGCACTGTTCCCTCTGCCCCTGAGCGCTGTTCCCTGTGTAGCTGTTGTATGCTCTGTGCCTGAGCGCTGTTCGCTCTGTGCCTGTGTGTTGTTCCCTGTGTAGCTGTTGTATGCTTTGCGCCTGAGCGCTGTTCCCTCTGCCCCCGAGCTCTGTTCTCTCTGTGCCTGAGCGCTGTTCCCTGTGTAGCTATTCTAGGCTCTGCGCCTGAGCCCTGTTCGCTCTGCGCCTGAGCGCTGTTCGCTCTGCGCCTGAGCGCTGTTACCTGTGTAGCTGCTGTTGGCTCTGCGCCTGAGCGATGTTTGCTCTGCACCTGAGCGCTGTTCCCTGTGTAGCTGTGTAGGCTCTGCGCCTGAGTGCTCTTCCCTATGCGCCTGAGCGCTGTTTCCTGTGTAGCTATTGTAGGCTCTGCGCCTGAGCGATGTTCCCTCTGCGCCTGAGCGCTGCTCTCTCTGCGCCTGAGCGCTGTTCCCTGTGTAGCTGATGTAGGCTCTGCGCCTGAGCGTTGTTCTCTCTGCGCCTGAGGGCTGTTCCCTGTGTAGCTGTTGTAGGATCTGCGCCTGAGCGCAGTTCGCTCTGCGCCTGAGCGCTGTTCCATCTACGCCTGAGCTCTCTTCTCTCTGCGCCTGAGCGCTGTTCCCTGTGTACTGTTGTAGGCTCTGCGCCTGAGCACTGTTACCTCTGCCTCTGAGCGCTGTTCGCTCTGTGCTTGTGCGTTGTTTCCTGTGTAGCTGTTGTAGGCTCTGCGCCTGAACGCTGTTCCCTCTGCCCCTGAGCGCTGTTCTCTCTGCGCCTGAGCGCTGTTCCCTGTGTAGCTGTTGTAGGCTCTGCGCCTGAGCGCTGTAGGCTCTGCGCCTGATCGCTGAAGGATGTGCGACTGATCGCTGATCCCTGCGTAGCTGTTGTAGGCTCTGCGCCTGAGCGCTGTTCGCTCTGCCCCTGAGCGCTGTTCTCACTGCGCCTGAGCGCTGCTACCTGTATAGCTGCTGTTGGCTCTGCGCCTGAGCGATGTTTGATCTGCGCCTGAGCGCTGTTCCCTGTGTAGCTGTTGTAGGCTCTGCGCCTGAGTGCTCTTCCCTATGCGCCTGAGCGCTGTTCCCTGTGTAGCTGTTGTATGCTCTGCGCCTGAGCGCTGTTCCCTCTGCCCCTGAGCGCTGTTCTCTCTGCGCCTGAGCGCTGTTACCTGTGTAGCTGCTGTTGGCTCTGCGCCTGAGCGATGTTTGCTCTGCGTCTGAGCACTCTTCCCTGTGTAGCTGTTTTAGTCTCTGCGCCTGAGCGCTGTTCGATCTACGCCCGAGCACTGTTCCCTGTGTAGCTGTTATAGGCTCTTCGCCTGAGCGCTGTTCGATCTGCGCCTGAGCGGTGTTCGCTCTGCGCCTGAGCGTTGTTCCCTGTGTAGCTGTTGTAGGCTCTGCGCCTGAGCGCTGTTCCCTGTATGGCTGTTGTAGGTTCTGCGCCTGTGTGCTCTTCCCTATGCGCCTGAGCGCTGTTCCCTATGTAGCTGTTGTATGCTCTGCACCTGAGCGCTGTTCCCTCTGCCCCTGAGCGCTGTTCCCTGTGTAGCTGTTGTAGGCTCTGCGTCTGAGTGCTGTTCCCTGTGTAGCTGTTGTAGGCTCTGCCCCTGAGCGCTGTTCCCTTTGTAGCTGTTGTAGGATCTGCACCTGAGCGCTGTAGGCTCTGCGCTCTATAGTCTCTGAGCCTGAGCGCTGTAGGCTCTGCGCCTGCGTGCTCTAGGCTCTGCGCCTGTGCGCTCTTCCCTGTGTAGCTGTTGTAGGCTCAGCGCCTGAGCGCTGTTCCCTGTGTAGCTGTTGTAGGCTCTGCTCTTGAACGCTGTTCGCTCTGCGCCTGAGCACTGTTCACTGTGTAACTGTTGCAGGCTCTGCACATGAGCGCTTTAGGCTCTATGCCTGAGTGCTGTTCCCTGTGTAGCTGTTGTAAGATCTGCGCCTGAGCGCTGTAGGCTCTGCGCCTGAGCGGTATTCCCTCTGTAGATGTTGTAAGATCTGTGCCTGAGCGCTGTAGGCTCTGCGCCTGGGCGCTGTTACATGTATACTTCTTGTAGAGTCTGCGCCTGAGCGATGTTCCCTGTGTAGCTGTTGTAGCCTCTGCGCCTGAGCTCTGTAGGGTCTGAGCCTGAGCGCTGTATCTCTGTGCCTGAGCTTTGTAGGCTGTGAGCCTACGCGCTTTATTCTAGGCTCCTGAGCACTGTTCCCTGTGTAGGTGTTGTAGGCTCTGCGCCTGAGTGCTCTTCCCTACGCGCCTGAGCGCTGTTCCCTGTGTAGCTGTTGTAGGCTCTGCGCCTGAGTGCTCTTCCCTATGCGCCTGAGCGCTGTTCCCTGTGTAGCTGTTGTATGCTCTGCGTCTTAGCGCTGTTCCCTGTGTAGCTGTTGTAGGATCTGCGCCTGAGCACTGTTACCTCTGCCTCTGAGCGCTGTTCGCTCTGTGCTTGTGCGTTGTTTCCTGTGTAGCTGTTGTAGGCTCTGCGCCTGAACGCTGTTCCCTCTGCCCCTGAGCGCTGTTCGCTCTGCGCCTGAGCGCTGTTCCCTCTGCGCCTGAGCTCTCTTCTCTCTGCGCCTGAGCGCTGTTCCCTGTGTACTGTTGTAGGGTCTGCGCCTGAGCACTGTTCCCTGTGTAGCTGTTGTAGGCTCTGCGCCTGAGCGCTGTAGGCTCTGCGCCTGATCGCTGAAGGATGTGCGACTGATCGCTGATCCCTGCGTAGCTGTTGTAGGCTCTGCGCCTGAGCGCTGTTCGCTCTGCCCCTGAGCGCTGTTCTCACTGCGCCTGAGCGCTGCTACCTGTATAGCTGCTGTTGGCTCTGCGCCTGAGCGATGTTTGATCTGCGCCTGAGCGCTGTTCCCTGTGTAGCTGTTGTAGGCTCTGCGCCTGAGTGCTCTTCCCTATGCGCCTGAGCGCTGTTCCCTGTGTAGCTGTTGTATGCTCTGCGCCTGAGCGCTGTTCCCTCTGCCCCTGAGCGCTGTTCTCTCTGCGCCTGAGCGCTGTTACCTGTGTAGCTGCTGTTGGCTCTGCGCCTGAGCGATGTTTGCTCTGCGTCTGAGCACTCTTCCCTGTGTAGCTGTTTTAGTCTCTGCGCCTGAGCGCTGTTCGATCTACGCCCGAGCACTGTTCCCTGTGTAGCTGTTATAGGCTCTTCGCCTGAGCGCTGTTCGATCTGCGCCTGAGCGGTGTTCGCTCTGCGCCTGAGCGTTGTTCCCTGTGTAGCTGTTGTAGGCTCTGCGCCTGAGTGCTGTTCCCTGTATGGCTGTTGTAGGTTCTGCGCCTGTGTGCTCTTCCCTATGCGCCTGAGCGCTGTTCCCTATGTAGCTGTTGTATGCTCTGCACCTGAGCGCTGTTCCCTCTGCCCCTGAGCGCTGTTCCCTGTGTAGCTGTTGTAGGCTCTGTGCCTGAGCGCTCTTCGCTCTGTGCCTGTGTGTTGTTCCCTGTGTAGCTGTTGTATGCTTTGCGCCTGAGCGCTGTTCCCTCTGCCCCCGAGCTCTGTTCTCTCTGTGCCTGAGCGCTGTTCCCTGTGTAGCTATTCTAGGCTCTGCGCCTGAGCCCTGTTCGCTCTGCGCCTGAGCGCTGTTCGCTCTGCGCCTGAGCGCTGTTACCTGTGTAGCTGCTGTTGGCTCTGCGCCTGAGCGATGTTTGCTCTGCACCTGAGCGCTGTTCCCTGTGTAGCTGTGTAGGCTCTGCGCCTGAGTGCTCTTCCCTATGCGCCTGAGCGCTGTTTCCTGTGTAGGTATTCTAGGCTCTGCGCCTGAGCGATGTTCCCTCTGCGCCTGAGCGCTGCTCTCTCTGCGCCTGAGCGCTGTTCCCTGTGTAGCTGATGTAGGCTCTGCGCCTGAGCGTTGTTCTCGCTGCGCCTGAGCGCTGTTCCCTGAGTAGCTGTTGCAGACTGCGTCTAGCGCTGTTCCCTGTGTAGCTGTTGTAGGATCTGCGCCTGAGCGCAGTTCGCTCTGCGCCTGAGCGCTGTTCCATCTACGCCTGAGTTCTGTTCTTCCTGCGCCTGAGCGCTGTTCCCTGTGTAGCTATTGTAGGCTCTGCGCCTGAGCGCTGTTCGCTCTGCGCCTGTGCGTTGTTCCCTGTGTAGCTGTTGTAGGCTCTGCGCCTGACCGCTGTTCCCTCTGCACCTGAGCGCTGTTCTCTCTGCGCCTGAGCGCTGTAGGATATGCGCCTGTGCGCTGTTCCCTGTTTAACTGTTTTAGGATCTCTGCCTGAGCGCTGTTCCCTTTGTAGCTGTTGTAGGATCTGCACCTGAGCGCTGTAGGCTCTGCGCTCTATAGTCTCTGAGCCTGAGCGCTGTAGGCTCTGCGCCTGCGTGCTCTAGGCTCTGCGCCTGAGCGCTGTTCCCTGTGTAGCTGTTGTAGGCTCAGCGCCTGAGCGCTGTTCCCTGTGTAGCTGTTGTAGGCTCTGCTCTTGAACGCTGTTCGCTCTGCGCCTGAGCACTGTTCACTGTGTAACTGTTGCAGGCTCTGCACATGAGCGCTGTAGGCTCTATGCCTGAGTGCTGTTCCCTGTGTAGCTGTTGTAAGATCTGCGCCTGAGCGCTGTAGGCTCTGCGCCTGAGCGCTATTCCCTCTGTAGATGTTGTAAGATCTGCGCCTGAGCGCTGTAGGCTCTGCGCCTGGGCGCTGTTACATGTATACTTCTTGTAGAGTCTGCGCCTGAGCGATGTTCCCTTTGTAGCTGTTGTAGCCTCTGCGCCTGAGCTCTGTAGGGTCTGCGCCTGAGCGCTGTATCTCTGTGCCTGAGCTTTGTAGGCTCTGCGCCTGAGCGCTGTAGGCTCTGTGCCTGAGCGCTGTTCCCTGTGTAGCTGTTGTAGGCTCTGCGCCTGAGCGTTGTAGGCTCTCAGCCTACGCGCTTTATTCTAGGCGCCTGAGCACTCTTCCCTGTGTAGCTGTTGTAGGCTCTGCGCCTGAGCGCTGTAGGCTCTGCGCCTGATCGCTGAAGGATGTGCGACTGAGCGCTGATCCCTGCGTAGCTGTTGTAGGCTCTGCGACTGAGCGCTGTTCGCTCTGCCCCTGAGCGCTGTTCTCACTGCGCCTGAGCGCTGTTCTCACTGCGCCTGAGCGCTGCTACCTGTGTAGGTGCTGTTGGCTCTGCGCCTGAGTGCTCTTCCCTATGCGCCTGAGCGCTGTTCCCAGTGTAGCTGTTGTAGGCTCTGCGCCTGAGTGCTCTTCCCTATTCGCCTGAGCGCTGTTCCCTGTGTAGCTGTTGTAGGCTCTGCGCCTGAGCGCTGTTCCCTGTGTAGCTGTGTAGGCTCTGCGCCTGAGTGCTCTTCCCTATGCGCCTGAGCGCTGTTTCCTGTGTAGCTATTGTAGGCTCTGCGCCTGAGCGATGTTCCCTCTGCGCCTGAGCGCTGCTCTCTCTGCGCCTGAGCGCTGTTCCCTGTGTAGCTGATGTAGGCTCTGCGCCTGAGCGTTGTTCTCTCTGCGCCTGAGCGCTGTTCCCTGTGTAGCTGTTGCAGACTCTGCGTCTAGCGCTGTTCCCTGTGTAGCTGTTGTAGGCTCTGCGCGTGAGCGCTGTTCCCTGTATGGCTGTTGTAGGTTCTGCGCCTGTGTGCTCTTTCCTATGCGCCTGAGCGCTGTTCCCTGTGTAGCTGTTGTATGCTCTGCACCTGAGCGCTGTTCCCTCTGCCCCTGAGCGCTGTTCCCTGTGGAGCTGTTGTATGCTCTGCGCCTGAGCGCTGTTCCCTCTGCCCCTGAGCGCTGTTCTCACTGCGCCTGAGCGCTGCTACCTGTGTAGCTGCTGTTGGCTCTGCGCCTGAGCGATATTTGATCTGCGCCTGAGCGTTGTTCCCTGTGTAGGTGTTGTAGGCTCTGCGGCTGAGTGCTCTTCCCTATGCGCCTGAGCGCTGTTCCCTGTGTAGCTGTTGTATGCTCTGCGCCTGAGCGCTGTTCCCTCTGCCCCCGAGCGCTGTTCTCTCTGTGCCTGAGCGCTGTTCCCTGTATAGCTATTCTAGGCTCTGCGCCTGAGCGCTGTTCGCTCTGCGCCTGAGCGCTGTTCGCTTTGCGCCTGAGCGCTGTTAGCTGTGTAGCTGCTGTTGGCTCTGCGCCTGAGCGATGTTTGCTCTGCACCTGAGCGCTGTTCCCTGTGTAGCTGTGTAGGCTCTGCGCCTGAGTGCTCTTCCCTATGCGCCTGAGCGCTGTTTCCTGTGTAGCTATTCTAGGCTCTGCGCCTGAGCGATGTTCCCTCTGCGCCTGAGCGCTGCTCTCTCTGCGCCTGAGCGCTGTTCCCTGTGTAGCTGATGTAGGCTCTGCGCCTCAGCGTTGTTCTCTCTGCGCCTGAGCGCTGTTCCCTGTGTAGCTGTTGCAGGCTCTGCGTCTAGCGCTGTTCCCTCTGCGCCTGAGCGCTGTTCGCTCTTCACCTGAGCGTTCTTCCCTCTGTAGCTGTTGTAGGCTGTGCACCTGAGCGCTGTTCGCTCTCCGCCTGAGCGCAGTTTGCTCTGCGCCTGAGCACTGTTCCCTGTGTAGCTGTTGTAGGCTGTGCGCCTGAGCGCTATTCGCTCTGCGGCTAAGCGCTGTTCCCTTTGTAGCTTCTACAGGCTCTGCGCCTGAGCGCTGTTTCCTCTGCGCCTGAGTGCTGTTCCCTCTGCGTCTGAGCGCTGTTCCCTGTGTAGCTGTTACAGGCTCTGCGCCTGAGCACTGATCGCTCTGCGCCTGAGCGCTGTTCCCATGTGTAGCTGTTGTAGGCTCTGCGCCTGAGCAGTGATCGCTCTGCGCCTGAGCGCTGTTCCCTTTGCAGCTGTTGCAGGCTCTGCGCCTGAGCGCTGTTCGCTCTGCGCCTGAGTGCTGTTCGCTCTGCGCCTGAGCGCTGTTCCCTGTGTAGCTGTTGTAGGCTCTGCGCCTGAGTGCTGTTTGCTCTCCGCCTGAGCGCTGTTCGCTCTGCGCCTGAGCGCTGTTTCCTGTGTAGCTGTTGCGGGCTCTGCGTCTGAGCCCTGTTCGCTCTGCGCCTGAGCGCTGTTCGCTCTGCGCCTGAGCGCTGTTCCCTGTGTAGCTGTTGTAAGCTCTGCGTCTGAGCGCTGTTCCCTGTGTAGCTGTTGTAGGCTATGCTCCTGAGCGCTGTTCCCTGTGTAGCTGTTGTAGGCTGTGCGCCTGAGCGCTATTCGCTCTGCGGCAAAGCGCTCTTCCCTTTGTAGCTTCTACAGGCTCTGCGCCTGAGCACAGTTCGCTCTGTGCCTGAGCGCTGTTCCCTCTGTAGCTGTTGTAGGCTCTGCGCCTAAGCGCTGTTACCTCTTCGTCTGAGCGCTGCACCCTGTTTCGCAGTTGTTGGCTGTTTGCCTGAGCGCTGTTCCCTCTGCGCCTGAGTGCTGTTCGCTCTGCGCCTGAGCCCTGTTCCCTGTGTAGCTGTTGTAGGCTCTGCTCCTGAGCTCTTTTCCCTCTGTGCCTGAGCGCTGTTCCCTGTGTAGCTTTGTTGGATCTGTGCCTGAGCGTTGTTTGCTCTGCGCCTGAGCGCTGTTCCCTGTGTAGCTGTTTTACGCTTCTGCTCCTGAGCGCTGTTCGCTCTGCGCCTGAGCGCTGTTCCCTGTGTAGCTGTTGTAGGCTCTGCGCCTGAGAGCTGTTCCCTGTGTAGCTGTTACAGGCTCTGCGCCTGAGCGCTGTTCCCTGTGTAGCTGTTGTAGGCTCTGCGCCTGAGCGCTGTTCCCTCTGCTCCTGTGTGCTGTTCGCTCTGCGCCTGAGCGCTGTTCCCTGTGTAGCTGTTTTAGGCTCTGAGTCTGAGCGCTTTTCTCTGAGTAGCTGTTGTTCGCTCTGCACCTGAGCACTGTTCCCTCTGTAGCTGTTGTAGGCTCTGCGCCTGAGCGCTGCACCCTGTGTTGCAGTTGTAGGCTCTTTGCCTGAGCGCTGTTCCATCTGCGTCTGAGTGCTGTTCGCTCTGCGCCTGAGCGCTGTTCCCTGCGTAGCTGTTGTAGGCTCTGCGCCTGAGCGCTGTTCCCTGTGTAGCTGTTGTAGGCTCTGCGCCTGAGGGCTGTTCCCTCTGCGTCTGAGCGCTGTTCCGTTTGTAGCTGTTGTAGTCTCTGCTCCTGTGTGCTGTTCGATCTGCGCCTGAGCGCTGTTCCATGTGTAGCTGTTGTAGTCTCTTCTCCTGAGCGCTGTTCCCTGTGTAGCTGTTGTAGGCTCTGCACCTGAGCGCTGTTCGCTCTCCGGCTTTGCGCAGTTCCCTCTGCACCTGAGCACTGTTCAATGTGTAGCTGTTGTAGGGTGTGCGCCTGAGCGCTATTCGCTCTGCGGCTAAGCGCTGTTCCCTTTGTAGCTTCTACAGGCTCTGCGCCTGAGCGCTGTTTCCTCTGCGCCTGAGTGCTGTTCCCACTGCGCCTGAGCGTTGTTCCCTGTGTAGCTGTTACAGGCTCTGCGCCTGAGCACTGATCGCTCTGCACCTGAGCGCTGTTCCCTGTGTAGCTGTTGTAGGCTCTGTGCCTGAACGCTGTTCTCTCTGCGCCGAGCACTGTTCCATGTGTAGCTGTTGTAGGCTCTGCTCCTGAGTGCTGTTCGCTCTCCGCCTGAGCGCTGTTCCTTGTGTAGCTGCTTTAGGCTCTGCGCCTGAGCGGTGTTCGCTCTCCGCCTGAGCGCAGTTCGCTCTGCGCCTGAACGCTGTTCCCTGTTTAGCTTTTGTAGGCTCTGCACCTGAGCGCTGTTCGCTCTGCGGCTAAGCGCTCTTCCCTTTGTAGCTTCTAGAGGCTCTGCGCCTGAGCGCTGTTTCCTCTGCGCCTGAGCGCTGTTCCCTCTGCGCCTGAGCGCTGTTACCAGTGTAGATGTTGTAGGCTCTGCGCCTGAGCGCTGTTCCCTGTGTAGCTGTTGCAGGCTCTGCGTCTGAGCGCTGTTCCCTGTGTAGCTGTTGTAGGCTATGCTCCTGAGCGCTGTTCCCTGTGTAGCTGTTGTAGGCTGTGCGCCTGAGCGCTATTCGCTCTGCGGCTAAGCGCTGTTCCCTTTGTAGCTTCTACAGGCTCTGCGCCTGAGCGCTGTTCCCTCTGCGCCTGAGCGCTGTTCCCTGTGTAGCTGTTTTACGCTTCTGCTCCTGAGCGATGTTCGCTCTGCGCCTGAGCGCTGTTCCCTCTGTAGCTGTTGTAGGCTCTGCGCCTGAGAGCTGTTCCCTGTGTAGCTGTTGTAGGCTCTGCGCCTGAGCGCTGTTCCCTCTGCGTCTGAGCGCTGTTCCCTCTGCGTCTGAGCGCTGTTCCGTGTGTAGCTGTTGTAGTCTCTGCGACTGAGCGCTGTTCGCTCTGCGCCTGAGCGCTATTCCATGTGTAGCTGTTGTAGTCTCTTCGCCTGAGAGCTGTTCCCTGTGTAGCTGTTGTAGGCTCTGAACCTGAGCGCTGTTCGTTCTCCGCCTGAGCGCATTTCCCTCTGCGCCTGAGCACTGTTCAATGTGTAGCTGTTGTAGGCTGTGCGCCTGAGCGCTATTCGCTCTGCGGCTAAGCGCTGTTCCCTTTGTAGCTTCTACAGGCTCTCGGCCTGAGCGCTGTTTCCTCTGCGCCTGAGTTCTGTTCCCTCTGCGCCTGAGCGCTGTTCCATGTGTAGCTGTTGTAGGATCTGCGCCTGAACGCTGTTCGCTCTCCGCATGAGCGCTGTTCCTTGGGTAGCTGCTTTAGGTTCTACGCCTGAGCGCTGTTTCCTCTGCGCCTGAGCGCTGTTCCGTGTATAGCTGTTGTAGGCTCTGCACCTGAGCGTTGTTCGCTCTGCGGCTAAGCGCTCTTCCCTTTGTAGCTTCTAGAGGCTCTGCGCCTGAGCGCTGTTTCCTCTGCGCCTGAGCACTGTTCCCTCTGCGCCTGAGCTCTGTTACCTGTGTAGATGTTGTAGGCTCTGCGCCTGAGCGCTGTTCCCTGTGTAGCTGTTACAGGCTCTTCACCTGAGCACTGATCGCTCTGCCACTGAGCGCTGTTCCCTGTGTAGCTGTTGTAGGCTGTGCGCCTGAACGCTGTTCCCTGTGCAGCTGTTGTAGTCTCTTCGCCTGATCGCTGTTTGCTCTCCGCCTGAGCGCTGTTCGCTCTGCGCCTCAGCGCTGTTCCTGTGTAGCTGTTGACGGCTCTGCGTCTGAGCGCTCTTCGCTCTGCGCCTGAGCGCTGTTCGCTCTGCGCCTGAGCGCTGTTCCCTGTGCAGCTGTTGCAGGCTCTGCGCCTGAGCGCTGTTCCCTCTGCTCCTGAGTGCTGTTCGCTCTTCGCCTGAGCGCTGTTCCCTGTGTAGCTGTTTTAGGCTCTGAGTCTGAGCGCTGTTCCCTGAGTAGCTGTTGTTGTCTCTGCGCCTGAGCGCTGTTCACTCTGCACCTGAGCGCTGTTCCCTCTGTAGCTGTTGTAGGCTCTGCGCCTGAGTGCTGTTACCTCTGCGCCTGAGCACTGCACCCTGTGTCACAGTTGTAGGCTCTTTGCCTGAGCGCTGTTCCCTCTGCGCCTGAGTGCTGTTCCCTCTGCGTCTGAGCGCTGTTCCGTGTGTAGCTCTTGTAGGCTCTGCGACTGAGCGGAGTTCGCCCTACGCCTGAGCGCTGTTCCCTGTGTAGCTGTTGCAGGCTCTGCGCCTGAGCGATGTTTGCTCTGCGCCTAAGTGCTGATCCCTCTGTAGCTGTTGTAGGCTCTGCGCCTGAGCGTTGTTCGCTCTGCGCCTGAGCGCTGTTACCTGTGTAGCTGCTGTTGGCTCTGCGCCTGAGCGATCTTTACTCTGCGCCTGAGCGCTGTTCCCTGTGTAGCTGTTGTAGGCTCTGCGCCTGAGCGGAGTTCGCTCTGCGCCTGAGCGCTTTTCCCTGTGTAGCTGTTGTAGGCTCTGCGCCTGACCGCTGTTCGCTCTCCTCCTGAGCGCTGTTCGCTCTGCGCCTGAGCGCTGTTCCCTTTGTAGCTTTTGTTGGCTCTGCGCCTGAGCGCTGTTCCCACTGTAGCTGTTGTAGGCTCTGCGCCTGAGCGCTGTTCCGTCTGCGCATGAGCCCTGTTCCCTGTGTAGCTTTTGTATGCTCTGCTACTCAGCTCTTTTCCCTCTGTGCCTGAGCGCTGTTCTCTCTGCGCCTGAGCGCTTTTCCCGGTGTAGCTTTGTTGGTTCTGTGCCTGACCGTTGTTCGCTCTGCGCCTGAGCCCTGTTCCCTGTGTAGTTGTTGTAGGCTCTGCGCCTGAGCGCTTGTCCCTCTGCGCCTGAGCGCTGTTCCCTGTGTAGCTGTTGCAGGCTCTGCGCCTGAGCGGAGTTCGCTCTGCTCCTGAGCGCTGTTCCCTGTGTAGCTGTTGCAGGCTCTGCGCATGAGCGATGTTTTCTCTGCGCCTGAGTGCTGATCCCTGTGTAGCTGTTGTAGGCTCTGCGCCTGAGCGCTGTTCACTCTGCGCCTGAGCGTTGCACCCTGTGTCGCAGTTGTGGGCTCTTTGCCTAAGCATGTTCCCTCTGCGCCTAAGCGCTGTTCTCTCTGCACCTGAGCGCTGTTCCGTGTATAGCTGTTGTAGGCTCTTTCCCTGAGGGCTGTTCCCTCTGCACCTGAGTGCTGTTCGCTCTGCGCCTGAGCGCTGTTCCCTGTGTAGCTGTTGTAGGCTCTGAGTCTGAGCGCTGTTACCTGTGTAGCTGTTGATGGCTCTGCGCCTGAGCACTGTTTCCTCTGCGCCTGAGCGCTGTTCCCTCTGCGCCTGAGCGCTGTTACCAGTGTAGATGTTGTAGGCTCTGCGCCTGAGCGCTGTTCCCTGTGTAGCTGTTGCAGGCTCTGCGTCTGAGCGCTGTTCCCTGTGTAGCTGTTGTAGGCTATGCTCCTGAGCGCTGTTCCCTGTGTAGCTGTTGTAGGCTGTGCGCCTGAGCGCTATTCGCTCTGCGGCTAAGCGCTGTTCCCTTTGTAGCTTCTACAGGCTCTGCGCCTGAGCGCTGTTCCCTCTGCGCCTGAGCGCTGTTCCCTGTGTAGCTGTTTTACGCTTCTGCTCCTGAGCGATGTTCGCTCTGCGCCTGAGCGCTGTTCCCTCTGTAGCTGTTGTAGGCTCTGCGCCTGAGAGCTGTTCCCTGTGTAGCTGTTGTAGGCTCTGCGCCTGAGCGCTGTTCCCTCTGCGTCTGAGCGCTGTTCCCTCTGCGTCTGAGCGCTGTTCCGTGTGTAGCTGTTGTAGTCTCTGCGACTGAGCACTGTTCGCTCTGCGCCTGAGCGCTATTCCATGTGTAGCTGTTGTAGTCTCTTCGCCTGAGAGCTGTTCCCTGTGTAGCTGTTGTAGGCTCTGAACCTGAGCGCTGTTCGTTCTCCGCCTGAGCGCATTTCCCTCTGCGCCTGAGCACTGTTCAATGTGTAGCTGTTGTAGGCTCTGCGCCTGAGCGCTATTCGCTCTGCGGCTAAGCGCTGTTCCCTTTGTAGCTTCTACAGGCTCTCGGCCTGAGCGCTGTTTCCTCTGCGCCTGAGTTCTGTTCCCTCTGCGCCTGAGCGCTGTTCCATGTGTAGCTGTTGTAGGATCTGCGCCTGAACGCTGTTCGCTCTCCGCATGAGCGCTGTTCCTTGGGTAGCTGCTTTAGGTTCTGCGCCTGAGCGCTGTTTCCTCTGCGCCTGAGCGCTGTTCCGTGTATAGCTGTTGTAGGCTCTGCACCTGAGCGTTGTTCGCTCTGCGGCTAAGCGCTCTTCCCTTTGTAGCTTCTAGAGGCTCTGCGCCTGAGCGCTGTTTCCTCTGCGCCTGAGCACTGTTCCCTCTGCGCCTGAGCTCTGTTACCTGTGTAGATGTTGTAGGCTCTGCGCCTGAGCGCTGTTCCCTGTGTAGCTGTTACAGGCTCTTCACCTGAGCACTGATCGCTCTGCCACTGAGCGCTGTTCCCTGTGTAGCTGTTGTAGGCTGTGCGCCTGAACGCTGTTCCCTGTGCAGCTGTTGTAGTCTCTTCGCCTGATCGCTGTTTGCTCTCCGCCTGAGCGCTGTTCGCTCTGCGCCTCAGCGCTGTTCCTGTGTAGCTGTTGACGGCTCTGCGTCTGAGCGCTCTTCGCTCTGCGCCTGAGCGCTGTTCGCTCTGCGCCTGAGCGCTGTTCCCTGTGCAGCTGTTGCAGGCTCTGCGCCTGAGCGCTGTTCCCTCTGCTCCTGAGTGCTGTTCGCTCTTCGCCTGAGCGCTGTTCCCTGTGTAGCTGTTTTAGGCTCTGAGTCTGAGCGCTGTTCCCTGAGTAGCTGTTGTTGTCTCTGCGCCTGAGCGCTGTTCACTCTGCACCTGAGCGCTGTTCCCTCTGTAGCTGTTGTAGGCTCTGCGCCTGAGTGCTGTTACCTCTGCGCCTGAGCACTGCACCCTGTGTCACAGTTGTAGGCTCTTTGCCTGAGCGCTGTTCCCTCTGCGCCTGAGTGCTGTTCCCTCTGCGTCTGAGCGCTGTTCCGTGTGTAGCTCTTGTAGGCTCTGCGACTGAGCGGAGTTCGCCCTACGCCTGAGCGCTGTTCCCTGTGTAGCTGTTGCAGGCTCTGCGCCTGAGCGATGTTTGCTCTGCGCCTAAGTGCTGATCCCTCTGTAGCTGTTGTAGGCTCTGCGCCTGAGCGTTGTTCGCTCTGCGCCTGAGCGCTGTTACCTGTGTAGCTGCTGTTGGCTCTGCGCCTGAGCGATCTTTACTCTGCGCCTGAGCGCTGTTCCCTGTGTAGCTGTTGTAGGCTCTGCGCCTGAGCGGAGTTCGCTCTGCGCCTGAGCGCTTTTCCCTGTGTAGCTGTTGTAGGCTCTGCGCCTGACCGCTGTTCGCTCTCCTCCTGAGCGCTGTTCGCTCTGCGCCTGAGCGCTGTTCCCTTTGTAGCTTTTGTTGGCTCTGCGCCTGAGCGCTGTTCCCACTGTAGCTGTTGTAGGCTCTGCGCCTGAGCGCTGTTCCGTCTGCGCATGAGCCCTGTTCCCTGTGTAGCTTTTGTATGCTCTGCTACTCAGCTCTTTTCCCTCTGTGCCTGAGCGCTGTTCTCTCTGCGCCTGAGCGCTTTTCCCGGTGTAGCTTTGTTGGTTCTGTGCCTGACCGTTGTTCGCTCTGCGCCTGAGCCCTGTTCCCTGTGTAGTTGTTGTAGGCTCTGCGCCTGAGCGCTTGTCCCTCTGCGCCTGAGCGCTGTTCCCTGTGTAGCTGTTGCAGGCTCTGCGCCTGAGCGGAGTTCGCTCTGCTCCTGACCGCTGTTCCCTGTGTAGCTGTTGCAGGCTCTGCGCATGAGCGATGTTTTCTCTGCGCCTGAGTGCTGATCCCTGTGTAGCTGTTGTAGGCTCTGCGCCTGAGCGCTGTTCACTCTGCGCCTGAGCGTTGCACCCTGTGTCGCAGTTGTGGGCTCTTTGCCTAAGCATGTTCCCTCTGCGCCTAAGCGCTGTTCTCTCTGCACCTGAGCGCTGTTCCGTGTATAGCTGTTGTAGGCTCTTTCCCTGAGGGCTGTTCCCTCTGCACCTGAGTGCTGTTCGCTCTGCGCCTGAGCGCTGTTCCCTGTGTAGCTGTTGTAGGCTCTGAGTCTGAGCGCTGTTACCTGTGTAGCTGTTGATGGCTCTGCGCCTGAGCGCTGTTAACTCTGCGCCTGAGCGCTGCACAATGTGTCGCAGTTGTAGGCTCTTTGCCTGAGCGCTGTTCCCTCTGCGCCTGAGTGCTGTTCCCTCTGCGCCTGAGCCCTGTTCCCTGTGTAGCTGTTGTATGCTCTGCGCCTGACCTCTTTTCCCTCTGTGCCTGAGCGCTGTTCTCTCTGCGCCTGAGCGCTGTTCCCTGTGTAGCTTTGTTGGCTCTGCGCCTGAGCGCTGTTCCCTCTGCGTCTGAGCGCTTTTCCGTGTGTAGCTGTTGTAGTCTCTGCGACTGAGCGCTGTTCCCTGTGTAGCTGTTGTAAGCTCTGCACCTGCGCGCTGTTCGCTCTCCGCCTGAGCGCAGTTCGCTCTGCGCTTGAGCATTGTTCAATGTGTAGCTGTTGTAGGGTGTGCGCCTGAGCGCTATTCGCTTTGCGGCTAAGCGCTGTTCCCTTTGTAGCTTCTACAGGCTCTGAACCTGAGCGCTGTTTCCTCTGCGCCTGAGTGCTGTTTCCTCTGCGCCTGAGCGCTGTTCCCTGTGTAGCTGTTACAGGCTCTGCGCCTGAGCACTGATCGCTCTGCGCAGAGCACTGTTCCATGTGTAGCTGTTGTAGGCTCTGCTCCTGAGCGCTGTTCGCTCTCCGCTGAGCGCTGTTCCCTGTGTAGCTTTTGTAGGCTCTGCGTCTGAGCGCTGTTCCCTGTGTAGCTTTTGTTGGCTCTGCGCCAGAGCGCTGTTCGCTCGGCGCCTGAGCGCTGTTACCTGTGTAGCTGTTGTAGGCTATGCGCCTGAACAATGTTCGCTCTGCGCCTGAGCACTGTTCCCTGTGTAGCTGTTTTAGGCTCTGCGCCTGAGCGCTGTTCCCTGTGTAGCTGTTTTAGGCTCTGCGCCTGAGCGCTGTTCCCTGTGCAGCTGTTGTAGGCTCTGCACCTGAGCGCTGTTCCCTGTGTAGCTGTTGCAGGCTCTGCGCCTGAGCGCTGTTCGCTCTGCGCCTGATCGCTGTTCCCTGTGTAGCTGTTGTAGGCTCTTCTCCTGAGCGCAGTTCGGTCTGCGCATGAGCGCTGTTCCATGAGTAGCTTTTCTAGGCTCTGCTCCTGAGCGCTGTTCGCTCTCCGCTGAGCGCTGTTCCCTGTGTAGCTTTTGTTGGCTCTGCGCCAGAGCGCTGTTCGCTCTGCGCCTGAGCGCTGTTCCCTGTGTAGCTGTTGCAGACTCTGCGCCTGAGCGCTGTTTCCTTGCGCCTGAGCGCTGTTCCCTCTGCGCCTGAGCGCTGTTACCTGTGTAGCTGTTGTAGGCTATGCGCCTGAACAATGTTCGCTCTGCGCCTGAGCACTGTTCCCTGTGTAGCTGTTTTAGGCTCTGCGCCTGAGCGCTGTTCCCTGTGCAGCTGTTGTAGGCTCTGCACCTGAGCGCTGTTCCCTGTGTAGCTGTTGCAGGCTCTGCGCCTGAGCGCTGTTCGCTCTGCGCCTGATCGCTGTTCCCTGTGTAGCTGTTGTAGGCTCTGCGCCTGAGCGCTGTTCCCTGTGTAGCTGTTGCAGGCTCTGCGCCTGAGCGCTGTTCGCTCTGCGCCTGACCGCTGTTACCTGTGTAGCTGCTGTTGGCTCTGCGCCTGAGCGATCTTTACTCTGCGCCTGAGCGCTGTTCCCTGTGTAGCTGTTGTAGGCTCTGCGCCAGAGCGCTGTTCCCTGTGTAGCTGTTTTAGGCTCTGCGCCTGAGCGCTGTACGCTCTCTGCCTGAGCATTGTTCGCTCTGCGCCTGAGCGCTGTTCCCTGTGTAGCTGTTGTAGGCTCTTCTCCTGAGCGCAGTTCGGTCTGCGCATGAGCGCTGTTCCATGAGCAGCTTTTCTAGGCTCTGCTCCTGAACGCTGTTTGCTCGGCGCCTGTGCGCTCTTCCCTGTGCAGCTGTTGTAGGCTCTGCGACTGAGCGATGTTTGCTCTGCGCCTGAGTGCTGATCCATGTGTAGCTGTTGTAGGCTCTGCGCCTGAGTGCTATTCGATCTGCGCCTGAGCGCTGTTCCCTGCGTAGCTCTTGAAGGCTCTGCGCCTGAGCCCTGTTCCCTCTGCGTCTGAGCCCTGTTCCCTGTGTAGCTGTTGTATGCTCTGCTCCTGAGCTCTTTTCCCTCTGTGCCTGAGCGCTGTTCGCTCTGCGCCTGATCGCTGTTCCCTGTGTAGCTGTTGTAGGCTCTGCGCCTGAGCGCTGTTCCCTGTGTAGCTGTTGCAGGCTCTGCGCCTGAGCGCTGTTCGCTCTGCGCCTGAGCGCTGTTCCCTGTGTAGCTGTTGTAAGCTCTGCGTCTGAGCGCTGTTCCCTGTGTAGCTGTTGTAGGCTATGCTCCTGAGCGCTGTTCCCTGTGTAGCTGTTGTAGGCTGTGCGCCTGAGTGCTATTCGCTCTGCGGCTAAGCGCTGTTCCCTTTGTAGCTTCTACAGGCTCTGCGCCTGAGCGCTGTTTCCTCTGCGCCTGAGTGCTGTTCCCTCTGCGCCTGAGCGCTGTTCCCTGTGTAGCTGTTTTACGCTTCTGCTCCTGAGCGCTGTTCGCTCTACGCCTGAGCGCTGTTCCCTGTGTAGCTGTTGTAGGCTCTGCGCCTGTGAGCTGTTCCCTGTGTAGCTGTTGTATGCTCTGCGCCTGAACGTTGTTCGCTCTGCGCCTGAGCGCTCTTCCCTGTGTAGCTGTTACAGGCTCTGCGCCTGAGCGCTGTTCACTCTGCGCCTGAGTGCTGTTCGCTCTGCGCCTGAGCGCTGTTCCCTGTGTAGCTGTTACAGGCTCTGCGCCTGAGCGCTGTTCCCTCTGCACCTGAGCGCTGTTCCCTCTGTAGCTGTTGTAGGCTCTGCGTCTGAGCGCTGTTACCACTACGTTTGAGCGCTGCACCCTGTGTCGCAGTTGTAGGCTCTTTGCCTGAGCGCTGTTCCCATTGTAGCTGTTTTAAGCACTGCGCCTGACCGCTGTTCCCTGTGTAGCTGTTACAGGCTCTGCGCCTGAGCGCTGTTCCCTGTGTAGCTGTTGTAGGCTCTGCGCCTGAGCGCTGTTCGATCTGCGCAGAGCACTGTTCCCTGAGTAGCTGTTGTAGGCTCTGCGCCTGAACGCTGTTCGCTCCGCGCCGAGCACTGTTCCCTGTGTAGCTGTTGTAGGCTCTGCTCCTGAGCGCTGTTCGCTCTCCGCCTGAGTGCTGTTCCTTGTGTAGCTGCTTTAGGCTCTGCGCCTGAGCGCTGTTCGCTCTCCGCCTGAGCGCAGTTCGCTCTGCGCCTGAACGCTGTTCCCTGTTTAGCTTTTGTAGGCTCTGCGCCTGAGCGCTGTTTCCTCTGCGCCTGAGCGCTGTTCCCTCTGCGCCTGAGCGCTGTTACCTGTGTAGCTGTTGTAGGTAATGCGACTGAACGCTGTTCGCTCTGCGCCTGAGCACTGTTCCCTGTGTAGCTGTTTTAGGCTCTGCGCCTGAGCACTGTTCCCTGTGCAGCTGTTGTAGGCTCTGCGCCTGAGCGCAGTTCGCTCTCCGCCTGAGGGCTGTTCGCTCTGCGCCTGAGCGCTGTTCCCTGTGTAGCTGTTGTAGGCTCTGCGCCTGAGCGCTGTTCCCTGTGTAGCTGTTGCAAGCTCTGCGCCTGAGCGCTGTTCGCTCTGCCCCTGAGCGCTGTTACCTGTGTAGCTGCTGTTGGCTCTGCGCCTGAGCGATCTTTACTGTGCGCCTGAGCGCTGTTCCCTGTTTAGCTGTTGTAGGCTCTGCGCCTGAGCGCAGTTCGCTCTGCGCCTGAGCCCTGTTCCCTGTGTAGCTGTTGTATGCTCTGCTCCTGAGCTCTTTTCCCTCTGTGCCTGAGCGCTGTTCACTCTGCGCCTGAGCGCTGTTCCCTGTGTAGCTTTGTTGGCTCTGTGCCTGAGCGTTGTTCGCTCTGCGCCTGAGCGCTGTTCCCTGTGTAGCTCTTGTAGGCTCTGCGCCTGAGCGTTGTTCCCTCTGCACCTGAGCGTTGTTCGCTCTGCGGCTAATCGCTCTTCCCTTTGTAGTTTCCAGAGGCTCTGCGCCTGAGCGCTGTTTCCTCTGCGCCTGAGGGCTGTTCCCTCTGCGCCTGAGCGCTGTTCCCTGTGTAGCTGTTGTAGGCTCTGCTCCTGAGCGCAGTTCGCTGTGCGCGTGAGCGCTGTTCCCTGTGTAGCTGTTGTAAGCTCTGCGTCTGAGCGCTCTTCCCTGTGTACCTGTTGTAGTCTATGCGCCTGAGCACTGTTCGGTCTGAGCCTGAGCGCTACTCCCTGTTTAGCTGTTGTAGGCTCTGCGCCTGAGCGCTGTTCCCTCTGCGCCTGAGCGCTGTTCCCTGTGTAGCTGTTTTACGCTTCTGCTCCTGAGCGCTGTTCGCTCTGCGCCTGAGCGCTGTTCCCTGTGTAGCTGTTGTAGGCTCTGCTCCTGTGCGCTGTTCCCTGTGTAGCTGTTGTAGGCTCTGCGCCTGAGCGCTATTCGCTCTGCGGCTAAGCGCTGTTCCCTTTGTAGCTTCTACAGGCTCTGCGCCTGAGCGCTGTTTCCTCTGCGCCTGAGTGCTGTTCCCTCTGCGCATGATCGCTGTTCCCTGTGTAGCTGTTTTACGCTTCTGCTCCTGAGCGCTGTTCGCTCTACGCCTGAGCGCTGTTCCCTGTGTAGCTGTTGTAGGCTCTGCGCCTGAGAGCTGTTCCCTGTGTAGCTGTTGTACGCTCTGCGACTGAACGCTGTTCGCTCTGCGCCTGAGTGCTGTTCGCTCTGCGCCTGAGCGCTGTTCCCTGTGTAGCTGTTACAGGCTCTGCGCCTGAGCGATGTTCCCTCTGCACCTGAGCGCTGTTCCCTCTGTAGCTGTTGTAGGCTCTGCGTCTGAGCGCTGTTACCACTGCGCCTGAGCGCTGCACCCTGTATCGCAGTTGTAGGCTCTTTGCTTTAGCGCTGTTCCCATTGTAGCTGTTTTAAGCTCTGCGCCTGAGCGCTGTTCCCTGTGTAGCTGTTACAGGCTCTGCGTCTGAGCGCTCTTCCCTGTGTACCTGTTGTCATCTATGCGCCTGAGCACTGTTCGGTCTGAGCCTGAGCGCTACTCCCTGTTTAGCTGTTGTAGGCTCTGCGCCTGAGCGCTGTTCCCTCTGCGCCTGAGCGCTGTTCCCTGTGTAGCTGTTTTACGCTTCTGCTCCTGAGCGTTGTTCGCTCTGCGCCTGAGCGCTGTTCCCTGTGTAGCTGTTGTAGGCTCTGGTCCTGTGCGCTGTTCCCTGTGCAGCTGTTGTAGGCTCTGCGCCTGAGCGCAGTTCGCTCTCCGCCTGAGGGCTGTTCGCTCTGCGCCTGAGCGCTGTTCCCTGTGTAGCTGTTGTAGGCTCTGCGCCTGAGCGCTGTTCCCTGTGTAGCTGTTGCAAGCTCTGTGCCTGAGCGCTGTTCGCTCTGCGCCTGAGCGCTGTTCGCTCTGCCCCTGAGCGCTGTTACCTATGTAGCTGCTGTTGGCTCTGCGCCTGAGCGATCTTTACTCTGCGCCTGAGCGCTGTTCCCTGTTTAGCTGTTGTAGGCTCTGCGCCTGTGCGCAGTTCGCTCTGCGCCTGAGCCCTGTTCCCTGTGTAGCTGTTGTATGCTCTGCTCCTGAGCTCTTTTCCCTCTGTGCCTGAGCGCTGTTCACTCTGTGCCTGAGCGCTGTTCCCTGTGTAGCTTTGTTGGCTCTGTGCCTGAGCGTTGTTCGCTCTGCGTCTGAGCGCTGTTCCCTGTGTAGCTGTTGTAGGCTCTGCGCCTGAGCGTTGTTCCCTCTGCACCTGAGCGTTGTTCGCTCTGCGGCTAATCGCTCTTCCCTTTGTAGTTTCTAGAGGCTCTGCGCCTGAGCGCTGTTTCCTCTGCGCCTGAGGGCTGTTCCCTCTGCGCCTGAGCGCTGTTCCCTGTGTAGCTGTTGTAGGCTCTGCGCCTGAACGCTGTTCGCTCTGCACCTGAGCACTGTTCCCTGTGTAGCTGTTTTAGGCTCTGCGCCTGAGCGCTGTTCCCTGTGTAGCTGTTGTAGGCTCTGCTCCTGAGCGCAGTTCGCTGTGCGCGTGAGCGCTGTTCCCTGTGTAGCTGTTGTCAGCTCTGCGTCTGAGCGCTCTTCCCTGTGTACCTGTTGTAGTCTATGCGCCTGAGCACTGATCGGTCTGAGCCTGAGCGCTACTCCCTGTTTAGCTGTTGTAGGCTCTGCGCCTGAGCGCTGTTCCCTCTGCGCCTGAGCGCTGTTCCCTGTGTAGCTGTTTTACGCTTCTGCTCCTGAGCGTTGTTCGCTCTGCGCCTGAGCGCTGTTCCCTGTGTAGCTGTTGTAGGCTCTGCTCCTGTGCGCTGTTCCCTGTGCAGCTGTTGTAGGATCTGCGCCTGAGCGCTGTTCCCTGTGTAGCTGTTGTAGGCTCTGCGTCTGAGCGCTGTTCGCTCTGCGCCTGAGCGCTGCTCGCTCTGCGCCTGAGCGCTCTTCCCTGTGTAGCGGTTGTAGGCTCTGCGCCTGAGAGCTGTTCCCTGTGTAGCTGTTGTAGGCTCTGCTCCTGTGCGCTGTTCGCTCTGCGCCTGAGCGCTGTTCCCTGAGTAGCTGTTACAGGCTCTGCGCCTGAGCGCTGATCGCTCTGCACCAGAGCGCTGTTCCCTGTGTAGCTGTTGTAGGCTCTGCGCCTGAGCGCTGTTCCCTCTTCGCCTGAGCGCTCTTCCCTGTGCAGCTGTTGTAGGCTCTGCGCCTGAGCGCTGTTCCCTGCGTAGCTGTTGTAGGCTCTGCGTCTGAGCGCTGTTCCGTGTGTAGCTGTTGTAGTCTCTGCGACTGAGCGGAGTTCGCTCTGCGTCTGAGCACTGTTCCCTGTGTAGCTGTTTTAGGCTCTGCGCCTGATCGCTGTTCCCTGTGTAGCTGTTGCAGGCTCTGCGCCTGAGTGCTGTTCGCTCTGCGCAGAGCACTGTTCCCTGTGTAGCTGTTGTAGGCTCTGCGCCTGAACGCTGTTCGCTCTGCGCAGAGCACTGTTCCATATGTAGCTGTTGTAGGCTCAGCTCCTGAGCGCTGTTCGCTCTGCGCCTGAGCGCTGTTCCCTGTGTAGCTGCTTTAGGCTCTGCGCCTGAGCGCTGTACGCTCTCCGCCTGAGCGCAGTTCGCTCTGCGCCTGAACGCTGTTCCCTGTTTAGCTGTTGTTGGCTCTGCGCCTGAGCACTGTTCCCTCTGTAGCTGTTTTAGGCTCTGCGCCTGAGCGCTGTTCCCTGTTTAGCTTTTGTAGGCTCTGCACCTGAGCGCTGTTCGCTCTGCGGCTAAGCGCTCTTCCCTTTGTAGCTTCTAGAGGCTCTGCGCCTGAGCGCTGTTCGCTCTGTAGCTGTTGTAGGCTCTGCACCTGAGCGCTGTTCGCTCTGCCCCTGAGCACTGTTCTCTCTGCGCCAGAGCGCTGTTCCCTGTGTAGCTGTTGTAGACTCTGCACCTGAGTGCTGTTCCCTATGCGCCTGAGCGCTCTTCCCTGTGCAGCTGTTGTAGGCTCTGCGCCTGAGCGCTGTTCCCTGCGTAGATGTTGCATGGTCTGCGTCTGAGCGCTGTTCCGTGTGTAGCTGTTGCAGGCTCTGCGCCTGAGCGGAGTTCGCTCTGCGCCTGAGTGCTGTTCCCTGTGTAGCTGTTGCAGGCTCTGCGCCTGAGCGATGTTTTATCTGCGCTTGAGTGCTGATCACTGTGTAGCTGTTGTAGGCTCTGCGCCTGAGCGCTGTTAACTCTGCGCCTGAGCGTTGCACCCTGTGTCGCAGTTGTAGGCTCTTTGCCTGAGCGCTGTTCCCTCTGCGCCTGAGTACTGTTCTCTCTGCGCCTGAGCGCTGTTACCTGTGTAGCTGTTGAAGGCTCTGAGCCTGAGCATGTTCGCTCTGCGCCTGAGCGCTATTACCTGTGTAGCTGCAGTTGGCTCTGCGCCTGAGCGATGTTTGATCTGCGCCTTAGCGCTGCTCCCTGTGTAGCTGTTGTAGGCTCTGCACCTCAGCGCTCTTCCCTCTGCGCCTGAGCGCTGTTCCCTGTGTAGATGTTGTAGGCTCTGCGCCTGAGCGCTGTTCCCTGTGTAGCTGTTACAGGCTTTGCGTCTGAGCACTGATCGCTCTGCGCCTGAGCGCTGCACCCTGTGTAGATGTTGTAGGCTCTGCGCCTGAGCGCTGTTCCCTCTGCGCATGAGCGCTGTTCTCTCTGTGCGTGAGCGCTGTTCCCTGTGTAGCTGTTGTAGGCTGTGCGCCTGAGCGCTGTTCACTCTGCGCCTGAGCGCTGTTCGCTCTGCGCGTGAGCGCTCTTCCCTGTGTAGATGTTGTAAGCTCTGCGTCTGTGCGCTGTTCCCTGTGTAGCTGTTGTAGTCTCTGCGCCTGAGCGCTGTTCGGTCTGCGCCTGAGCCCTGTTCCGTGTGTAGCTGTTTTAGGCTCTGCGCCTGAGCGCTGTTCCCTCTTAGCCTGAGCGCTCTTCCCTGTGCAGCTCTTGTAGGTTCTGCGCCTGAGCGCTGTTACCTGCGTAGCTGTTGTAGGCTCTGCGTCTGAGCGTTGTTCCGTGAGTAGCTGTTGTAGTCTCTGCGACTGAGTGCAGTTCGCTCTGCGCCTGAGCGCTGTTCCCTGTGTAGCTGTTGCAGGCTCTGCGCCTGAGCGGAGTTCGCTCTGCGCCTGAGCGCTGTTCCCTGTGTAGCTGTTGCAGGCTCTGCGCCTGAGCGGAGTTCGCTCTGCGCCTGAGTGCTGATCCCTGTGTAGCTGTTGTAGGCTCTGCGCCTGAGCGCTGTTAACACTGCGCCTGAGCGTTGCACACTGTGTCGCAGTTGTAGGCTCTTTGCCTGAGCGCTGTTCCCTCTGCGCCTAAGCGCTGTTCTCTCTGCACCTGAGCGCTGTTCCCTGTGTAGCTGTTGTAGGCTCTGCGCCTGAGCGCTGTTCCCTCTGCGCCTGAGTGCTGTTCGCTCTGCGCCTGAGCGCTGTTCCCTGTGTAGCTGTTGTAGGCTCTGAGTCTGAGCGCTGTTCCCTGTGCAGCTGTTGTAGGCTCTGCGCCTGAGCGCTGTTAACTCTGTGCCTGATCGTTGCACCCTGTGTCGCAGTTTTAGGCTCTTTGCCTGAGCGCTGTTCCCTCTGCGCCTAAGCGCTGTTCTCTCTGCGCCTGAGTGCTGTTAAATCTGCGCCTGAGCGGTGCACGTTGTGTCGCAGTTGTAGGCTCTTTGCCTGAGCGCTGTTCCCTCTGCGCCTGAGTGCTGTTCGCTCTGCGCCTGAGCACTGTTCCCTGTGTAGCTGTTGTAGGCTCTGCGCCTGAGCGCTGTTCCCTCTGCGCCTGAGCGCTGTTCCCTCTGCGCCTGAGTGCTGTTACCTACGCGCCTGAGCGTTGCACGCTGTGTCGCAGTTGTAGGCTCTTTGCCTGAGCGCTGTTTCCTCTGCGCCTGAGCGCTGTTCCCTCTGGGCCTGAGCGCTGTTCCCTGCTTAGCTGTTGTAGGCTCTGCACCTGAGCGCTGTTCCGTGTGTAGCTGTTGTAGTCACTGCGACTGAGCGCAGTTCGCTCTGCGCCTGAGCGCTGTTCCCTGTGTAGCTGTGGAGGCTCTGCGCCTGAGCGCTGTTCCCTCTGCGCCTAAGCGCTGTTCTCTCTGCGCCTGAGCGCTGTTCCCTGTGTAGCTGTTGTAGGCTCTGCGCCTGAGCACTGTTCACTCTGCGCCTGAGTGCTGTTCACTCTGCGCCTGAGCGCTGTTCCCTGTGTAGCTGTTGTAGGCTCTGAGTCTTAACGCTGTTCCCTGTGTAGCTGTTGTTGGCTCTGCGCCTGAGCGCTGTTCGCTCTGCACCTGAGCGCTGTTCCCTCTGTAGCTGTTGTAGGCTCTGCGCCTGAGCTATGTTACCTCTCCGCCTGAGCGCTGCACACTGTGTCGCAGTTGTAGGCTCTTTTCCTGAGCGCTGTTCCCTCTGCGCCTGAGTGCTGTTCCCTGTGCGTCTGAGCGCTGTTCCCTGTGTAGCTGTTTTAGGTTCTGCGTCTGAGCGCTGTTCCGTGTGTAGCTGTTGTAGTCTCTGCGACTGAGCGCAGTTTGCTCTGCGCCTGAGCGCTTTTCCATGTGTAGCTGTTGTAGGCTCTGCGCCTGAGCGCTGTTCCCTCTGTGACTGAGCGCTTTTCCCTGCGTAGCTGTTGTAGGATCTGCGTCTGAGCGCTGTTCCCTGTGTAGCTGTTGTAGGCTCTTCGCCTGATCGCTGTTTGCTCTCCGCCTGAGCGCTGTTCGCTCTGCGCCTGAGCGCTATTCCCTGTGTAGCTGTTGTAGGCTCTCCGCCTGAGCGCTGTTCCCTCTGTGCCTGAGCGCTTTTCCCTGCGTAGCTGTTGTAGGCTCTGCGTCTGAGCGCTGTTCCATGTGTATCTGTTGTAGGCTCTTCGCCTGATCGCTGTTTGCTCTCCGCCTGAGCGCTGTTCGCTCTGCGCCTGAGCGCTATTCCCTGTGTAGCTGTTGTAGGCTCTGCGCCTGAGCGCTGTTCGCTCTCCGCCTGAGCGCTGTTACCTGTGTAGCTGCAGTTGGCTCTGCGCCTGAGCGCTGTTCGCTTTGCACCTGAGCGCTGTTCCCACTGTAGCTGTTGTAGGCTCTGCGCCTGAGCGCTGTTCGCTCTGCGCCTGAGCGCTCTTCCCTGTGGAGCTGTTGTAGGCTATGCTCCTGAGTGCTGTTCGCTCTCCGCCTGAGCGCAGTTCACTGTGCGCCTGAGCACTGTTCAATGTGTAGCTGTTTTAGGCTCTGCGCCTGAGCGCTGTTCCATGCGTAGCTGTTGTAGGCTCTGCGTCTGAGTTCTGTTCCGTGTGTAGCTGTTGTAGTCTCTGCGCTTGAGCGCAGTTCGCTCTGCGCCTGAGCGCTGTTCCATGTGTAGCTGTTGTAGGCTCTGAGCCTGAGCATGTTCGCTCTGCGCCTGAGCGCTGTTACCTGTGTAGCTGCAGTTGGTTCTGCGCCTGAGCGATGTTTGATCTGCGCCTGAGTGCTGTTACCTGTGTAGCTGTTGTAGGCTCTGCGCCTGAGTGCTGTTCCCTATGCGCCTGACTGCTGTTCCCTGTGTAGCTGTTGTAGGCTCTGCGCCTGAGCGCTGTTCGCTCTCCGCCTGAGAGCTGTTCGCTCTGCGCCTGAGCGCTGTTCCCTGTGTAGCTGTTGTAGGCTCTGCGCCTGAGCGCTGTTTCCTGTGTAGCTGTTGCAGGCTCTGCGACTGAGCGCTGTTCGCTCTGCGCCTGCGCGCTGTTACCTGTGTAGCTGCTGTTGGCTCTGTGCCTGAGCGATCTTTACTCTGTGCCTGAGCGCTGTTCCCTGTGCAGCTGTTGTAGGCTCTGCGCCTTAGCGCTGTTCGCTCTGCGCCTGAGCGCTGTTCCATGTGTAGCTGTTGTAGGCTCTGCGCCTGAGCGCTGTTCGCTCTCCGCCTGAGCGATGTTCGCTCTGCGCCTGAGCACTGTTCCCTGTGTAGCTGTTGTAGGCTCTGCGTCTGAGCGCTGTTCCCTGTGTAGCTGTTGTAGGCTCTGAGTCTTAGCGCTGTTCCCTGTGTAGCGTTTGTAGGCTCTGCGTCTGAGCGCTGTTCCCTGTGTAGCTGTTGTAGGCTCTGAGTCTTAGCGCTGTTCCCTGTGTAGCTGTTGTTGGCTCTGCGCCTGAGCGCTGTTCGCTCTGCACCTGAGCGCTGTTCCCTGTGTAGCTGTTGGAGGTTCTGCGCCTGAGTGCGGTTCTCTCTGTGGCTAAGCGCTGTTCCCTGTGTAGCTATTGTTGGCTCTGCGCCTGAGGTCTGTTCTCTGTGTAGCTGTTGTAGGTTCTGTGCCTGAGCGCTGTTCCCTCTGCGCCTGACTGGTGTTCGCTCTGCGCCTGAGCGTTGTTTGCTCTCCTCCCGAGCGGTCTTCGCTCTTCGCCTGAGCGCTGTACACTGTATACCGGTTGTAGGGTCTGTGCCTGAGCGCTGTAGGTTCTGCGCGTGAGCGATGTACGCTCTGCACGTGAGCGCTGTTCCCTGTGCAGCTGTTGTAGGCTCTGCGCCTCAGCGCTGTTCCCTTGGTAGCTGTTGCACGCTCTCCGCCTGAGATCTGTTTGCTCTGCGCCTGAGCACTGTTCCCTGTGTAGCTGTTATAGGCTCTGAGCCTGAGCGCTGTTTGCTCTGCGCCTGAGTGCTGTTCCCTGTGTAGCTGTGGTAGGCTCTGCGAATGAGCGCTGTTCGATCTCTGCCCGAGCGCTGTTCCCTGTGTGGCTGATGTAGGCTCTGCGCCCGAGCGCTGTTCGCTCTGCGGCTAAGCGCTGTTCCGTTTGGAGCTTCTACAGGCTTTGCGCCTGAGTGCTGTTTCCTCTGCGACTGAGCGCTGTTCCCTGTGTAGCTATTGTACGCTCTGTTCCTGAGCGCTGTTCGATCTGCGCCTGAGCGCTGTTCCCTGTGTAGCTGTTGTAGGCTCTGCGCCTGAGAGCTGTTCTCTGTGTAGCAGTTATAGGCTCTGCTCCTGAGCGCAGTTCGCTCTGCGCCTGAGCGCTGTTCCCTGTGTAGCTGTTACAGGCTGTGCGCCTGAGCACTGATCGCTCTGCGCCTAGCGCTGTTCCATGTGTAGCTGTTGTAGGCTCTGCTCTTGAGCGCTGTTCGCTCTGCGCCTGAGCGCTGTTCCCTGTGTAGCTGTTGTAGGCTCTGCGCCTGAGCGCTGTTCACTCTGCGCCTGAGCGCTGTTCCCTGTGTAGCTGTTGTAGGCTCTGAGTCTTAGCGCTGTTCCCTGTGTAGCTGTTGTTGGCTCTGCGCCTGAGCGCTGTTCGCTCTGCACCTGAGCGCTGTTCCCTCTGTAGCTGTTGTAGGCTCTGCGCCTGAGCGCTGTTACCTCTCCGCCTGAGCGCTGCACACTGTGTCGCAGTTGTAGGCTCTTTTCCTGAGCGCTGTTCCCTCTGCGCCTGAGTGCTGTTCCCTGTGCGCTTGAGCGCTGTTCCCTGTGTAACTGTTGTAGGCTCTGCGCCTGAGCGCTGTTCCCCCTGAGTCTGAGCGCTGTTCCCTGTGTAACTGTTGTAGGTTCTGCGTCTGAGCGCTGTTCCGTGTGTAGCTGTTCTAGTCTCTGCGACTGAGCGCAGTTCGCTCTGCGCCTGAGCGCTGTTCCATGTGTAGCTGTTGTAGGCTCTGCGCCTGAGCGCTGTTCCCTCTGTGCCTGAGCGCTTTTCCCTGCGTAGCTGTTGTAGGCTCTGAGTCTGAGCGCTGTTCCATGTGTAGCTGTTGTAGGCTCTTCGCCTGATCGCTGTTTGCTCTCCGCCTGAGCACTGTTCGCTCTGCGCCTGAGCGCTATTCCCTGTGTAGCTGTTGTAGGCTCTGCGCCTGAGCGCTGTTCGCTCTCCGCCTGAGCGCTGTTACCTGTGTAGCTGCAGTTGGCTCTGCGCCTGAGCGCTGATCGCTCTGCGCCTGAGCGCTCTTCCCTCTGGAGCTGTTGTAGGCTATGCTCCTGAGTGCTGTTCGCTCTCCGCCTGAGCGCAGTTCGCTGTGCGCCTGAGCACTGTTCAATGTGTAGATGTTTTAGGCTCTGCGCCTGAGCGCTGTACCCTCTGCGCCTGAGCGCTGTTCCCTGCGTAGCTGTTGTAGGATCTGCGTCTGAGTTCTGTTCCGTGTGTAGCTGTTGTAGTCTCTGCGCTTGAGCGCAGTTCGCTCTGCGCCTGAGCGCTGTTCCATGTGTAGCTGTTGTAAACTCTGAGCCTGAGCATGTTCGCTCTGCGCCTGAGCGCTGTTACCTGTGTAGATGCAGTTGGCTCTGCGCCTGAGCGATGTTTGATCTGCGCCTGAGCGCTGTTCCCTGTGTAGATGTTGTAGGCTCTGCGCCTGAGTGCTGTTCCCTATGCGCCTGAGTGCTGTTCCCTGTGTAGCTGATGTATGCTCTGCGCCTGAGCGTTGTACCCTCTGCCCCTGAGCGCTGTTCGCTCTGCGCCTGAGCGCTGTTCCCTGTGTAGCTGTTGTAGGCTCTGCGCCTGAGCGCTGTTTCCTGTGTAGCTGTTGCAGGCTCTGCGACTGAGCGCTGTTCGCTCTGCGCCTGCGCGCTGTTACCTGTGTAGCTGCTGTTGGCTCTGTGCCTGAGCGATCTTTACTCTGTGCCTGAGCGCTGTTCCCTGTGCAGCTGTTGTAGGCTCTGCGCCTTAGCGCAGTTCGCTCTGCGCCTGAGCGCTGTTCGCTCTCCGCCTGAGCGATGTTCGCTCTGCGCCTGAGCACTGTTCCCTGTGTAGCTGTTGTAGGCTCTGCGTCTGAGCGCTGTTCCCTGTGTAGCTGTTGTTGGCTCTGCGCCTAAGCGCTGTTCTCTCTGCGCCTGAGCGCTGTTCCCTGTGTAGCTGTTGTAGGCTCTGCGCCTGAGCGCTGTTCACTCTGCGCCTGAGTGCTGTTCACTCTGCGCCTGAGCGCTGTTCCCTGTGTAGCTGTTACAGGCTCTGCGCCTGAGCGCTGTTCCCTGTGTAGCTGTTGTAGGCTCTGAGTCTTAGCGCTGTTCCCTGTGTAGCTGTTGTTGGCTCTGCGCCTGAGCGCTGTTCGCTCTGCTCCTGAGCGCTGTTCCCTGTGTAGCTGTTGGAGGTTCTGCGCCTGAGTGCTGTTCTCTCTGTGGCTAAGCACTGTTCCCTGTGTAGCTATTGTTGGCTCTGCGCCTGAGGTCTGTTCTCTGTGTAGCTGTTGTAGGTTCTGTGCCTGAGCGCTGTTCCCTCTGCGCCTGACTGGTGTTCGCTCTGCGCCTGAGCGTTGTTTGCTCTCCGCCCGAGCGGTCTTCGCTCTTCGCCTGAGCGCTGTACACTGTATAACGGTTGTTGGGTCTGTGCCTGAGCGCTGTAGGTTCTGCGCGTGAGCGATGTACGCTCTGCACGTGAGCGCTGTTCCCTGTGCAGCTGTTGTAGGCTCTGCGCCTCAGCGCTGTTCCCTTGGTAGCTGTTGCACGCTCTGCGCCTGAGATCTGTTTGCTCTGCGCCTGAGCACTGTTCCCTGTGTAGCTGTTATAGGCTCTGAGCCTGAGCGCTGTTTGCTCTTCGCCTGAGTGCTGTTCCCTGTGTAGCTGTGGTAGGCTCTGCGAATGAGCGCTGTTCGATCTCTGCCCGAGCGCTGTTCCCTGTGTGGCTGATGTAGGCTCTGCGCCCGAGCGCTGTTCGCTCTGCGGCTAAGCGCTGTTCCGTTTGGAGCTTCTACAGGCTTTGCGCCTGAGTGCTGTTTCCTCTGCGACTGAGCGCTGTTCCCTGTGTAGCTATTGTACGCTCTGCTCCTGAGCGCTGTTCGATCTGCGCCTGAGCGCTGTTCCCTGTGTAGCTGTTGTAGACTCTGCGCCTGAGAGCTGTTCTCTGTGTAGCAGTTATAGGCTCTGCTCCTGAGCGCAGTTCGCTCTGCGCCTGAGCGCTGTTCCCTGTGTAGCTGTTACAGGCTGTGCGCCTGAGCACTGATCGCACTGTGCCTAGCGCTGTTCCATGTGTAGCTGTTGTAGGCTCTGCTCTTGAGCGCTGTTCGCTCTGCGCCTGAGCGCTGTTCCCTGTGTAGCTGTTGTAGGCTCTGCGCCTGAGCGCTGTTAACTCTGCGCCTGAGCGTTACACCCTGTGTCGCATTTGTCGGCTCTTTGCCTGAGTGCTGTTCCCTCTGCGCCTAAGCGCTGTTCTCTCTGCTCCTGAGCGCTGTTCCCTGTGTAGCTGTTGCAGGCTCTGCGCTTGAGCGCTGTTCCCTCTGCGCCAGAGTGCTGTTCGCTCTGCGCCTGAGCGCTGTTCCCTCTATAGCTGTTGTAGGCTCTGCGCCTGAGCGCTGTTACCTCTGCGCCTGAGCGCTGCACCCTGTGTCGCAGTTGTAGGCTCTTTGCCTGAACGCTGTTCCCTCTGTGCCTGAGTGCTGTTTGCTCTGCGCCTGAGCGCTGTTCCCTGTGTAGCTGTTGTAGGCTCTGTGCCTGAGTGCTGTTCCCTCTGCGCCTGAGCCCTGTTCCCTGCGTAGCTGTTGTATTCTCTGCGTCTGAGCGCTGTTCCGTGTGTAGCTGTTGTAGTCTCTGCGACTGAGCGCAGTTCGCTCTGCGCCTGAGCGCTGTTCCATGTGTAGCTGTTGTAGGCTCTCCGCCTGAGTGCTGTTTGCTCTGCGTCTGAGCGGTGTTCCATGTGTAGCTGTTGTAGGCTCTGCGCCTGAGCGCTGTTCGCTCTCTGCCTGAGGGCTGTTTTCTCCGCTCCTGAGCGCTATTCCCTGTGTAGCTGTTGTAGGCTCTGCGCCTGAGCGCTGTTCGCTCTCCGCCTGAGGGCTGTTCCCTGTGTAGCTGTTACAGGCTGTGCGCCTGAGCACTGATCGCTCTGCGCCTAGCGCTGTTCCATGTGTAGCTGTTGTAGGCTCTGCTCTTGAGCGCTGTTCGCTCTGCGCCTGAGCGCTGTTCCCTGTGTAGCTGTTGTAGGCTCTGCGCCTGAGCGCTGTTCACTCTGCGCCTGAGCGCTGTTCCCTGTGTAGCTGTTGTAGGCTCTGAGTCTTAGCGCTGTTCCCTGTGTAGCTGTTGTTGGCTCTGCGCCTGAGCGCTGTTCGCTCTGCACCTGAGTGCTGTTCCCTCTGTAGCTGTTGTAGGCTCTGCGCCTGAGCGCTGTTACCTCTCCGCCTGAGCGCTGCACACTGTGTCGCAGTTGTAGGCTCTTTTCCTGAGCGCTGTTCCCTCTGCGCCTGAGCGCTGTTCCCTGTGTAACTGTTGTAGGTTCTGCGTCTGAGCGCTGTTCCGTGTGTAGCTGTTCTAGTCTCTGCGACTGAGCGCAGTTCGCTCTGCGCCTGAGCGCTGTTCCATGTGTAGCTGTTGTAGGCTCTGCGCCTGAGCGCTGTTCGCTCTGTGCCTGAGCGCTTTTCCCTGCGTAGCTGTTGTAGGCTCTGCGTCTGAGCGCTGTTCCATGTGTAGCTGTTGTAGGCTCTTCGCCTGATCGCTGTTTGCTCTCCGCCTGAGCGCTGTTCGCTCTGCGCCTGAGCGCTATTCCCTGTGTAGCTGTTGTAGTCTCTGCGCTTGAGCGCAGTTCGCTCTCCGCCTGAGCGCTGTTACCTGTGTAGCTGTTGTAGGCTCTGAGCCTGAGCATGTTCGCTCTGCGCCTGAGTGCTGTTACCTGTGTAGATGCAGTTGGCTCTGCGCCTGAGCGATGTTTGATCTGTGCCTGAGCGCTGTTCCCTGTGTAGCTGTTGTAGGCTCTGCGCCTGAGTGCTGTTCCCTATGCGCCTGAGTGCTGTTCCCTGTGTAGCTGATGTATGCTCTGCGCCTGAGCGTTGTACCCTCTGCCCCTGAGCGCTGTTCACTCTGCGCCTGAGCGCTGCTCCCTGTGTAGCTGTTGTAGGCTCTGCACCCCAGCGCTGTTCCCTCTGCGCCTGAGCGCTGCTCCCTGTATAGATGTTGTAGGCTCTGCACCTGAGCGCTGTTCCCTGTGTTAGCTGTTGTATGCTATGCGCCTGAGTGCTGTACCCTCTGCCCCTGAGTGCTGTTCACTCTGCGCCTGAGCGCTGCTCCCTGTGTAGCTGTTGTAGGCTCTGCACCTCAGCGCTGTTCCCTCTGCGCCTGAGCGCTGTTCCCTGCGTAGCTTTTGTAGGCTCTGCGCCTGAGCGCTGTTCCCTGTGCAGCTGTTGTAGGCTCTGCGCCTGAGCGCTGTTCCCTGTGTAGCTGTTGCAGCCTCTGCGCCTGAGCGGAGTACGCTCTGCTCCTGAGCGCTGTTCCCTGTGTAGCTGTTGCAGGCTCTGCGCCTGAGCGATGTTTGCTCTGCGCCTGAGTGCTGATCCCTGTGTAGCTGTTGTAGGCTCTGCGCCTGAGCGCTGTTAACTCTGCGCCTGAGCGTTACACCCTGTGTCGCATTTGTCGGCTCTTTGCCTGAGCGCTGTTCCATCTGCGCCTGAGCGCTGTTCCCTGTGCAGCTGTTGTAGACTCTGCGCCTTAGCGCAGTTCTCTCTGCGCCTGAGCGCTGTTCCATGTGTAGCTGTTGTAGGCTCTGCGCCTGAGCGCTGTTCGCTCTCCGCCTGAGCGATGTTCGCTCTGCGCCTGAGCACTGTTCCCTGTGTAGCTGTTGTAGGCTCTGCGTCTGAGCGCAGTTCGCTCTGCGCATGAGCGCTGTTCCATGTGTAGCTGTTGTAGGCTCTGCGCCTGAGCGCTGTTCACTCTGCGCCTGAGTGCTGTTCACTCTGCGCCTGAGCGCTGTTCCCTGTGTAGCTGTTGTAGGCTCTGCGTCTGAGCGCTGTTCCCTGTGTAGCTGTTGTAGGCTCTGCGCCTGAGAGCTGTTCTCTGTGTAGCAGTTATAGGCTCTGCTCCTGAGCGCAGTTCGCTCTGCGACTGAGCGCTGTTCCCTGTGTAGCTGTTACAGGCTGTGCGCCTGAGCACTGAACACTCTGCGCCTAGCGCTGTTCCATGTGTAGCTGTTGTAGGCTCTGCTCTTGAGCGCTGTTCGCTCTGCGCCTGAGCACTGTTCCCTGTGTAGCTGTTGTAGGCTCTGCGCCTGAGCGCTGTTCACTCTGCGCCTGAGCGCTGTACCCTGTGTAGCTGTTGTAGGCTCTGAGTCTTAGCGCTGTTCCCTGTGTAGCTGTTGTTGGCTCTGCGCCTGAGCGCTGTTCCCTGTGTAGCTGTTGTTGGCTCTGCGCCTAAGCGCTGTTCTCTTTGCGCCTGAGCGCTGTTCTCTCTGCGCCTGAGCGCTGTTCCCTGTGTAGCTGTTGTAGGCTCTGCGCCTGAGCGCTGTTCACTCTGCGCCTGAGTGCTGTTCACTCTGCGCCTGAGCGCTGTTCCCTGTGTAGCTGTTGTAGGCTCTGAGTCCTAGCGCTGTTCCCTGTGTAGCTATTGTTGGCTCTGCGCCTGAGCGGAGTACGCTCTGCTCCTGAGCGCTGTTCCCTGTGTAGCTGTTGCAGGCTCTGCGCCTGAGCGATGTTTGCTCTGCGCCTGAGTGCTGATCCCTGTGTAGCTGTTGTAGGCTCTGCGCCTGAGCGCTGTTAACTCTGCGCCTGAGCGTTACACCCTGTGTCGCATTTGTCGGCTCTTTGCCTGAGCGCTGTTCCCTCTGCGCCTAAGCGCTGTTCTCTCTGCGCCTGAGCGCTGTTCCCTCTGTAGCTGTTGTAGGCTCTGCGCTTGAGCGCTGTTCCCTCTGCGCCTGAGTGCTGTTCGCTCTGCGCCTTAGCGCTGTTCCCTCTGTAGCTGTTGTAGGTTCTGCGCCTGAGCGCTGTTACCTCTGCGCCTGAGCGCTGTTACATCTGCGCCTGAGCGCTGCACCCTGTGTCGCAGTTGTAGGCTCTTTGCCTGAGCGCTGTTCCCTCTCCGCCTGAGTGCTGTTTGCTCTGCGCCTGAGCGCTGTATCCTGTGTAGCTGTTGTAGGCTCTGCGCCTGAGCGCTGTTCCCTCTGCGCCTGAGCGCTGTTCCCTGCGTAGCTGTTGTAGGCTCTGCGTCTGAGCGCTGTTCCGAATGTAGCTGTTGTAGTCTCTGCGACTGAGCGCAGTTCGCTCTGCGCCTGAGCGCTGTTCCATGTGTAGCTGTTGTAGGCTCTCCGCCTGAGTGCTGTTTGCTCTGCGTCTGATCGCTCTTTCATGTGTAGCTGTTGTAGGCTCTGCGCCTGAGCGCTGTTCGCTCTCCGCCTGAGGGCTGTTTTCTCCGCGCCTGAGCACTATTCCCTGTGTAGCTGTTGTAGGCTCTGCGCCTGAGCGCTGTTCGCTCTCCGCCTGAGGGCTGTTCGCTCTGCGCCTGAGCGCTGTTCCCTGTGTAGCTGTTGTAGGCTCTGCGCCTGAGCGATGTTTGCTCTGCGCCTGAGTGCTGATCCCTGTGTAGCTGTTGTAGGCTCTGCGCCTGAGCGCTGTTAACTCTGCGCCTGAGCGTTACATCCTGTGTCGCATTTGTCGGCTCTTTGCCTGAGCGCTGTTCCCTCTGCGCCTAAGCGCTGTTCTCTCTGCGCCTGAGCGCTGTTCCCTGTGTAGCTGTTGCAGGCTCTGCGCTTGAGCGCTGTTCCCTCTGCGCCTGAGTGCTGTTCGCTCTGCGCCTGAGCGCTGTTCCCTCTGTAGCTGTTGTAGGCTCTGCGCCTGAGCGCTGTTACCTCTGCGCCTGAGCGCTGCACCCTGTGTAGCTATTGTTGGCTCTGCGCCTGCGGTCTGTTCTCTGTGTAGCTGTTGTAGGTTCTGTGCCTGAGCGCTGTTCCCTCTGCGCCTGACTGGTGTTCGCTCTGCGCCTGAGCGTTGTTTGCTCTCCGCCCGAGCGGTCTTCGCTCTTCGCCTGAGCGCTGTACACTGTATACCGGTTGTAGGGTCTGTGCAGTTCGCTCTGCGCCTGAGCGGTGTTCCATGTGTAGCTGTTGTAGGCTCTGCGCCTGAGCGCAGTTTGCTCTCTGCCTGAGGGCTGTTTTCTCCGCTCCTGAGCGCTATTCCCTGTGTAGCTGTTGTAGGCTCTGCGCCTGAGCGCTGTTCGCTCTCCGCCTGAGGGCTGTTCGATCTGCGCCTGAGCGCTGTTCACTGTGTAGCTGTTGTAGGCTCTGCGCCTGAGCGCTGTTTCCTGTGTAGCTGTTGCAGGCTCTGCGACTGAGCGCTGTTCGCTCTGCGCCTGCGAGCTGTTACCTGTGTAGCTGCTGTTGGCTCTGTGCCTGAGCGATCTTTACTCTGTGCCTGAGCGCTGTTCCCTGTGCAGCTGTTGTAGGCTCTGCGCCTTAGCGCAGTTCGCTCTGCGCCTGAGCGCTGTTCCATGTGTAGCTGTTGTAGGCTCTGCGCCTGAGCGCTGTTCGCTCTCCGCCTGAGCGATGTTCGCTCTGCGCCTGAGCACTGTTCCCTGTGTAGCTGTTGTAGGCTCTGCGTCTGAGCGCTGTTCCCTCTGTAGCTGTTGTTGGGTCTGCGCCTAAGCGCTGTTCTCTCTGCGCCTGAGCGCTGTTCCCTGTGTAGCTGTTGTAGGCTCTGCGCCTGAGCGCTGTTCACTCTGCGCCTGAGTGCTGTTCACTCTGCGCCTGAGCGCTGTTCCCTGTGTAGCTGTTGTAGGCTCTGCCTCTGAGCGCTGTTCCCTGTGTAGCTGTTGTAGGCTCTGAGTCTTAGCGCTGTTCCCTGTGTAGCTGTTGTTGGCTCTGCGCCTGAGCGCTGTTCGCTCTGCTCCTGAGCGCTGTTCCCTGTGTAGCTGTTGGAGGTTCTGCGCCTGAGTGCTGTTCTCTCTGTGGCTAAGCGCTGTTCCCTGTGTAGCTATTGTTGGCTCTGCGCCTGCGGTCTGTTCTCTGTGTAGCTGTTGTAGGTTCTGTGCCTGAGCGCTGTTCCCTCTGCGCCTGACTGGTGTTCGCTCTGCGCCTGAGCGTTGTTTGCTCTCCGCCCGAGCGGTCTTCGCTCTTCGCCTGAGCGCTGTACACTGTATACCGGTTGTAGGGTCTGTGCCTGAGCGCTGTAGGTTCTGCGCGTGAGCGATGTACGCTCTGCGCCTCAGCGCTGTTCCCTGTGCAGCTGTTGTAGGCTCTGCGCCTCAGCGCTGTTCCCTTGGTAGCTGTTGCACACTCTGCGCCTGAGATCTGTTTGCTCTGCGCCTGAGCACTGTTCCCTGTGTAGCTGTTGTAGGCTCTGCGCCTGAGCGCTGTTCCCTGTGCAGCTGTTGTAGGCTCTGCGCCTCAGCGCTGTTCCCTTGGTAGCTGTTGCACGCTCTGCGCCTGAGATCTGTTTGCTCTGCGCCTGAGCACTGTTCCCTGTGTAGCTGTTGTAGGCTCTGCGCCTGAGCGGTGTTCGCTCTGCGCCTGAGCGCTTTTCCCTGTGTAGCTGTTATAGGCTCTGAGCCTGAGCGCTGTTTGCTCTGCGCCTGAGTGCTGTTCCCTGTGTAGCTGTGGTAGGCTCTGCGAATGAGCGCTGTTCGATCTCTGCCCGAGCGCTGTTCCCTGTGTGGCTGATGTAGGCTCTGCGCCCGAGCGCTGTTCGCTCTGCGGCTAAGCGCTGTTCCCTTTGTAGCTTCTACATGCTCTGCGCCTGAGCGCTGTTTCCTCTGTGCCTGAGCGCTGTTCCCTCTGCGCCTGACCGCTGTTCCCTGTGTAGCTGATGTAGGCTCTGCGCCTGAGCGCTGTTCCCTCTGTGCCTGAGCGCTTTTCCCTTCGTAGCTGTTGTAGGCTCTGCGTCTGAGCACTGTTCCATGTGTAGCTGCTGTATGCTCTGCGCCTGAGCGCTGTACCCTCTGCCCCTGAGCGCTGTTCTCTCTGCGCCTAAGCGCTGCTCCCTGTGTAGCTGTTGTAGGCTCTGCACCTCAGCGCTGTTCCCTCTGTGCCTGAGCGCTGTTCCCTGTGTAGATGTTGTAGGCTCTGCGCCTCAGCGCTGTTCCCTGTGTAGCTGTTACAGGCTTTGCGTCTGAGCACTGATCGCTCTGCGCCTGAGCGCTGTTCCCTGTGTAGCTGTTGTAGGCTCTGCACCTTAGCGCTGTTCCCTGTGTAGATTTTTTAGGCTCTGCGCCTGAGCGCTGTTCGCTCTGCGCCTGAGCGCTGTTCCCTGTGTAGCTGTTGTTGGCTCCGCGCCTGAGCGCTCTTCGCTCTGCACCTGAGCGCTGTTCCCTCTGTAGCTGTTGTAGGCTCTGCGTCTGAGCGCTGTTCCCTGTGTACCTGTTGTTGGCTCTGCTCCTGTGCGCTGTTCGCTCTGCACCTGAGCGCTGTTCCCTCTGTAGCTGTTGTAGGCTCTGCGCCTGAGCGCTGTTCCCTCTGCGCCTAAGCGCTGTTATCTCTGCGCCTGAGCGCGGTTCCCTATGTAGCTGTTGTAGGCTCTGCGCCTGAGCGCTGTTCCCTCTGCGCCTAAGCGCTGTTATCTCTGCGCCTGAGCGCGGTTCCCTATGTAGCTGTTGTAGGCTCTGCGCCTGAGCGCTGTTCCCTCTGCGCCTAAGCGCTGTTCTCTCTGCGCCTGAGCGCTGTTCCTTCTGTAGCTGTTGTAGGCTCTGCGCCTGAGCGTTGTTCACTCTGCCCCTGAGTGCTGTTCGCTCCGCGCCTGAGCGCTCTTCCCTGTGTAGCTGTTGTTGGCTCTGCGCCTGAGCGCTGTTCCCTCTTCACCTGAGCGCTGTTCCCTCTGTAGCTGTTGTAGGCTCTGAGCCTGAGCGCTGTTACCGCTGCGCCTGAGCGCTGCACCCTGTGTCGCAGTTGTAGGCTCTTTGCCTGAGCGCTGTTCCCTCTGCGCCTGAGTGCTTTTCCCTCTGTGCCTGAGCGCTGTTCCCTGTGTAGCTGTTGTAGGCTCTGCGCCTGAGCGCTGTTCCCTCTGCGCCTGAGCGCTGTTCACTGCGTAGCTGTTGTAGGTTCTGCGTCTGAGCGCTGTTCCGTGTTTAGCTGTTGTAGTCTCTGCGACTGAGCGCAGTTCGCTCTGCGCCTGAGCGCTATTCCCTGTGTAGCTGTTGTACGCTCTGCGCCTGAGCGCTGTTCGCTCTCCGCCTGAGCGCTGTTCCCTGTGTAGCTGTTGTAGGGTCTGCGACTGAGCGCTGTTCCATGTGTAGCTGTTGTAGGCTCTGCGCCTGAGCGCTGTTCCCTCTGCGCCTGAGCGCTGTTCCTTGTGTAAGTGTCGTAGGCTCTGCGTCTGAGCGCTGTTCCATGTGTAGCTGTTGTAGGCTCTTCGCCTGATCGCTGTTTGCTCTCCGCCTGAGCGCTGTTCGCTCTGCGCCTGAGCGCTATTCCCTGTGTAGCTGTTGTAGGCTCTGCGCCTGAGCGCTGTTCGCTCTCCGCCTGAGCGCTGTTACCTGTGTAGCTGCTGTTGGCTCTGTGCCTGAGCAAGCTTTACTCTGCTCCTGAGCGCTTTTCTCTGTGCAGCTGTTGTAGGCTCTGCGCCTGAGCGCAGATCGCTCTGCGCCTGAGCGCTGTTCCCTGCGTAGCTGTTGTAGGCTCTGCGCCTGAGAGCTGTTACCTGTGTAACTGCTGTTGGCTCTGTGCCTGAGCGATCTTTACTATGCGCCTGAGCGCTGTTTCCTCTGCGCCTGAACGCTGTTCCCTGCGTAGCTGTTGTAGGCTCTGTGTCCTAGCGCTGTTCCCTTTGTAGCTGTTGTTGGCTCTGCACCTGAGCGCTGTTCCCTCTGTAGCTGTTGTAGGCTCTGCGCCTGAGCGCTGTTACCTATGCGCCTGAGCGCTGCACCCTGTGTAGCAGTTGTAGGGTCTTTGCCTGGGCGCTGTTCCCTCTGCGCCTGAGCGCTGTTCCCTGTGTAGCTGTTGTAGGCTCTGCGCCTTAGCGCTGTTCCCTCTGCGCCTGAGCCCTGTTCCCTGTGGAGCTGTTGTTTGCTGTGTACCTGAGCGCTGTTCGCTCTGCACCTGAGCGCTGTTCCCTCTGTAGCTGTTGTAGGCTCTGCGCCTTAGCGCTGTTACCGCTGCGCCTGAGCGCTGGACCCTGTGTCGCAGTTGTAGTCTCTTTGACTGAGCGCTGTTCCCTCTGCGCCTGAGTGCTGTTCCCTCTGCGCCTGAGCGCTGTTCCCTGTGTAGCTGTTGTAGGCTCTGCGCCTGAGCGCTGTTCACTGCGTAGCTGTTGTAGGTTCTGCGTCTGAGCGCTGTTCCGTGTGTAGCTGTTGTAGTCTCTGCGACTGAGCGCAGTTCGCTCTGCGCCTGAGTGCTGTTCCATGTGTAGCTATTGTAGGCTCTGCTCCTTAGAGCAGTTCCCTCTGCGGCTGAGCTTTGTTCCCTGTGTAGCTGATGTAGGCTCTGCACCTGAGCGCTGTTCCCTCTGTGCCTGAGCGCTTTTCCCTGCGTAGCTGTTGTAGGCTCTGCGTCTGAGCGCTGTTCGTTCTGCGCCTGAGCGCTATTCCCTGTGTAGCTGTTGTAGGCTCTGTGCCTGAGCGCTGTTCGCTCTGCGCCTGAGCGCTGTTCCCTGTGTAGCTGTTGTAGGGTCTTTGCCTGGGCGCTGTTCCCTCTGCGCCTAAGCGCTGTTCCCTCTGCGCCTGAGCCCTGTTCCCTGTGGAGCTGTTGTTTGCTCTGCACCTGAGCGCTGTTCTCTCTGAGCCTGAGCGCTGTTCCTTGTTTACCTTTGTTGGCTCTGCGCCTGAGCGTT
Source organism: Leptosomus discolor (assembly GCF_034619465.1). NCBI lineage: Eukaryota > Metazoa > Chordata > Aves > Leptosomiformes > Leptosomidae > Leptosomus > Leptosomus discolor. Next base: position 4,596,898 of record NW_028237857.1, on the reverse strand, counting down.
GTTCGATCTGCACCTGAGCGCTGTTCCCTGTGTAGCTGTTGTAGGCACTGCGCTTGAGCGCTGTTCGCTCTGCGCCTGAGCGCTGTTCCCTGTGTAGCTGTTGTAGGCTCTGCGCCTGTGTGCTGTACCCTGTGCGCCTGAGCGCTGTTCTCTCTGCGCCTGAGCGCTGTTACCTGTGTAGCTGCTGTTGGCTCTGTGCCTGAGCGATCTTTACTCTGCTCCTGAGCGCTTTTCTCTGTGTAGCTGTTGTAGGCTCTGCCCCTGAGCGCAGTTCGCTCTGCGCCTGAGCGCTGTTCCCTGTGTAGCTGTTACAGGCTGTGCGCCTGAGCACTGATCGCTCTGCGCCTGAGCGCTGTTCCCTGCGTAGCTGTTGTAGGCTCTGCGCCTGAGCTCTGTTACCTGTGTAGCTGCTGTTGGCTCTGTGCCTGAGCGATCTTTACTCTGCGCCTGAGCGCTGTTCCCTCTGCGCCTGAGCGCTGTTCCCACTGTAGCTGTTGTAGGCTCTGCGTCTGAGCGCTGTTCCCTTTATAGCTGTTTTTGGCTCTGCACCTGAGCGCTGTTCCCTCTGTAGCTGTTGTATGCTCTGCGCCTGAGCGCTGTTACCTCTGCGCCTGAGCGCTGCACCCTGTGTAGCAGTTGTAGGGTCTTTGCCTGGGCGCTGTTCCCTCTGCGCCTAAGCGCTGTTCGGTCTGCGCCTGAGCGCTATTCCCTGTGTAGCTGTTGTAGGCTCTGCACCTGAGCGCTGTTCCCTGCGTAGCTGTTGTAGGCTCTGCGCCTGAGCCCTGTTCCCTGTGGAGCTGTTGTTTGCTCTGCACCTGAGCGCTGTTCTCTCTGAGCCTGAGCACTGTTCCTTGTTTAGCTTTGTTGGCTCTGCGCCTGAGCGTTGTTCGATCTGCACGTGAGCGCTGTTCCCTGTGTAGCTGTTGTAGGCACTGCGCTTGAGCGCTGTTCCCTCTGCGCCTGAGCGCTGTTCCCTGTGTAGCTGTTGTAGGCTCTGCGCCTGAGCGCTGTCCCCTCTGCGCCTGAGTGCTGTTCTCTCTGCACCTGAGCGCTGTTCTATGTGTAGCTGTTGTAGGCTCTGAGCCTGAGCATGTTCGCTGTGCGCCTCAGCGCTGTTACCTGTGTAGCTGCAGTTGGCTTTGCGCCTGAGCGATGTTTGATCTGCGCATGAGCGCTGTTCCCTGTGTAGCTGTTGTTGGCTCTGCGCCTGAGTGCTGTTCCCTATGCGCCTGAGCGCTGTTCCCTGTGTAGCTGTTGTATGCTCTGCCCCTGAGCGCTGTACCCTCTGCCCTTGAGCGCTGTTCTCTCTGCGCCTGAGCGCTGCTCCCTGTGTAGCTGTTGTAGGCTCTGCACCTCAGCGCTGTTCCCTCTGCGCCTGAGCGCTGTTCCCTGTGTAGATGTTGTAGGCTCTTCGCCTGATCGCTGTTTGCTCTCCGCCTGAGCGCTGTTCGCTCTGCGCCTGAGCGCTATTCCCTGTGTAGCTGTTGTAGGCTCTGCACCTGAGCGCTGTTCCCTGCGTAGCTGTTGTAGGCTCTGCGTCTGAGCGCTGTTCCGTGTGTAGCTGTTGTAGTCTCTGCGACTAAGCTCAGTTCGCTCTGCGCCTGATCGCTGTTCCATGTGTTGCTGTTTTAGGCTCTGCGCCTGAGTGCTGTTCCCTACGCGCCTGAGAGCTGTTCTCTGTGTAGCTGTTGTAGGCTCTGCGCCTGAGCGCTGTCCCCTCTGCGCCTGAGTGCTGTTCTCTCTGCGCCTGAGCGCTGTTCCCTGTGTAGCTGTTGGACGCTCTAAGCCTGAGCATGTTCGCTCTGCGCCTGAGCGCTGTTACCTGTGTAGCTGCAGTTGGCTCTGCGCCTGAGCGATGTTTGATCTGCGCCTGAGTGCTGTTCCCTATGCGCCTGAGCGCTGTTCCCTGTGTAGCTGTTGTATGCTCTGTGCCTGAGCGCTGTTCCCTCTGCCCCTGAGCGCTGTTCCCTCTGCGCCTGAGCGCTGCTCCCTGTGTAGCTGTTGTAGGCTCTGCACTTCAGCGCTGTTCCCTCTGCACGTGAGCGCTGTTCCCTGTGCAGATGTTGTAGGCTCTGCGCCTGAGCGCTCTTCCCTGTGTAGCTTTTACAGGATTTGCGTCTGAGCACTGATCGCTCTGCGCCTGAGCGCTGCACCCTGTGTAGATGTTGTAGGCTCTGCGCCTGAGCGCTGTTCCCTCTGCGCATGAGCGCTGTTCTCTCTGTGAGTGAGCGCTGTTCCCTGTGTAGCTGTTGTAGGCTCTGCGCCTGAGCGCTGTTCATTCTGCGCCTGAGCGCTGTTCGCTCTGCGCGTGAGCGCTCTTCCCTGTGTAGATGTTGTAAGCTCTGTGTTTGAGCGCTGTTCCCTGTGTAGCTGTTGTAGTCTCTGCGCCTGAGCGCTGTTCGGTCTGCGCCTGAGCCCTGTTCCCTGTTTAGCTGTTGTAGGCTCTGCGCCTGAGCGCTGTTCCTTCTTAGCCTGAGCGCTCTTCCCTGTGCAGCTGTTGTAGGCTCTGCGCCTGAGCGCTGTTCCCTGCGTAGATGTTGCAGGGTCTGCGTCTGAGCACTGTTCCGTGTGTAGCTGTTGTAGTCTCTGCGACTGAGCGGAGTTCGCTCTGCGCCTGAGCGCTGTTCCCTGTGTAGCTGTTGCAGGCTCTGCGCCTGAGCGGAGTTCGCTCTGCGCCTGAGCGCTGTTCCCTGTGTAGCTGTTGCAGGCTCTGCGCCTGAGCGGAGTTCGCTCTGCGCCTGAGCGCTGTTCCCTGTGCAGCTGTTGTAGGCTCTGCGCCTGAGCGCTGTTCCCTGCGTAGATGTTCCAGGGTCTGCGTCTGAGCGCTGTTCTGTGTGTAGCTGTTGTAGTCTCTGCGACTGAGCGGAGTTCGCTCTGCGCCTGAGCGCTGTTCCCTGTGTAGCTGTTGCAGGCTCTGCGCCTGAGCGGAGTTCGCTCTGCGCCTGAGCGCTGTTCCCTGTGTAGCTGTTGCAGGCTCTGCGCCTGAGCGATGTTTTATCTGCGCCTGAGTGCTGATCACTGTGTAGCTGTTGTAGGTTCTGCGCCTGAGTGCTGTTCTCTCTGCGGCTAAGCGCTGTTCCCTGTGTAGCTCTTGGAGGCTCTGCGCCTGATCGCTCTTCCCTGTGTAGCTGTTGTAGGCTCTGTGCCTGAGCGCAGTTCGATCTGCGCCTGAGCGCTTTTCCCTGTGTAGCTGTTGTAGTCTCTGCGCCTGAGCGCTGTTCGCACTGCGCCTGAGCGCTGTGCGCTCTGCCCTTGAGCGCTGTTCACTGTGTAGCTCTTGGAGGCTCTGCGCCTTATCGCTCTTCCCTGTGTAGTTGTTGTAGGCTCTGCGCCTGAGCGCTGTTCGCTCTGCGCCTGCTCGCTCTTCCCTGTGTAGCTGCTGTAGGCTCTGCGCCTGAGCGCTGTAGGCTCTGCGCCTGAGTGCTGTAAACTCTGCGCCTGAGCGCTGTAGACTCTGCGCCTGGGCACCGTTCCCTGTGTAGCTGTTGTAGGCTCTGCGCCTGGGCGCTGTTCCCTGTGTAGCTGTTGTAGTTTCTGCGCCTGAGAGCTGTTCGCTCTGCGCCTGAGCGCTGTTCCCTGTTTAGCTGTTGTTGGCTCTTCGCCTGATCGCTGTTCCCTCTCTGCCTGAGCGCTTTTCCCTGCGTAGCTGTTGTAGGCTCTGCGTCTGAGCGCTGTTAAATGTGTAGCTGTTGTAGGCTCTTCGCCTGATCGCTGTTTGCTCTCCGCCTGAGCGCTGTTCGCACTGCGCCTGAGCGCTGTTCCCTGTGGAGCTGTTGTAGGCTATGCTCCTGAGTGCTGTTCGCTCTCCGCCTGAGCGCAGTTCGCTCTGCGCCTGAGCACTGTTCAATATGTAGCTGTTTTAGGCTCTGCGCCTGAGCGCTGTACCCTCTGCGCCTGAGCGCTGTTCCCTCCGTAGATGTTGTAGGCTCTGCGCCTGAGCGCTGTTCCCTGTGGAGCTGTTGTAGGCTATGCTCCTGAGTGCTGTTCGCTCTCCGCCTGAGCGCAGTTCGCTCTGCGCCTGAGCACTGTTCAATATGTAGCTGTTTTAGGCTCTGCGCCTGAGCGCTGTACCCTCTGCGCCTGAGCGCTGTTCCCTCCGTAGATGTTGTAGGCTCTGCGCCTGAGCGCTGTTCCCTGTGGAGCTGTTGTAGGCTATGCTCCTGAGTGCTGTTCGCTCTCCGCCTGAGCGCAGTTCGCTCTGCGCCTGAGCACTGTTCAATATGTAGCTGTTTTAGGCTCTGCGTCTGAGCGCTGTTCCCTGTGTAGCTGTTGTACGCTATGTGCCTGAGACTGTACCCTCTGCCCCTGCGCGCTGTTCTCTCTGCGCCTGAGCGCTGTTCTCTCTGCGCCTGAGCGTTGCTCCCTGTGTAGCTGTTGTAGGCTCTGCACCTCAGCACTGTTCCCTCTGCGCCAGAGCGCTGTTCCCTGTTTAGCTTTTGTTGGCTCTGCGCCTGAGCGCTGTTCACTGTGCAACTGTTGTAGGCTCTGCGCCTGAGCCCTGTTCCCTTCGTAGCTGTTGTAGGCTCTGCGTCTGAGCGCTGTTCCGTGTGTAGCTGTTGTAGTCTCTGCGACTGAGCGCAGTTCGCTCTGCGCCTGAGCGCTGTTCCATGTGTAGCTATTGTAGGCTCTGCGCCTGAACGCTGTTCCCTCTGCGCCTGAGCGCTGTTCCCTGTGTAGCTGATGTAGGCTCTGCACCTGAGTGCTGTTCCCTCTGCGCCTGAGCGCTGTTCCCTGCGTAGCTGTTGTAGGCTCTGCGTCTGAGCGCTGTTCCATGTGTAGCTGTTGTAGGCTCTGTGCCTGAGCGGTGTTCCCTGTGTATCTGTTGCAGGCTCTGCCTCTGAGCGCTGTTCGCTCTCCGCCTGAGCGATTTTCGCTCTGCGCCTGACGCTGTTCGCTCTGCGCCTGAGCGCTGTTCCCTGTGTAGCTTTTGTAGGCTCTGCGCCTGAGCGCAGTTCGCTCTGCGCCTGACCGCTGTTCCCTGTGTAGGTGTTGTAGGCTCTGCGTCTGAGCGCTGTTCCCTGTGTAGCTGTTGTTGGCTCTGAGCCTGAGCGCTGTTCGCTTTGCACCTGAGCGCTGTTCCCACTGTATCTGTTGTAGGCTCTGCGCCTGAGCGCTGTTCGCTCTCCGCCTGAGCGCAGTTCGCTCTGCGCCTGAGCACTGTTCAATGTGTAGCTGTTTTAGGCTCTGCGCCTGAGCGCTGTACCCTCTGCGCCTGAGCGCTGTTCCCTCCGTAGATGTTGTAGGCTCTGCGCCTGAGCGATGTTCCCTGTGTAGCTGTTGTACGCTCTGTGCCTGAGCGCTGTACCCTCTGCCCCTGCGCGCTGTTCTCTCTGTGCCTGAGCGCTGTTCTCTCTGCACCTGAGCGCTGCTCCCTGTGTAGCTGTTGTAGGCTCTGCACCTCAGCGCTGTTCCTTCTGCGCCAGAGCGCTGTTCCCTGTGTAGCTTTTGTAGGCTCTGCGCCTGAGCGCTGTTCCCTGTGTAGCTGTTGTAGTCTCTGCGCCTGAGCGCTGTTCGGTCTGCGCTGAGCCCTGTTCCCTGTGTAGCTTTTGAAGGCTCTGCGCCTGAGCGCTGTTCCCTCTTCGCCTGAGCGCTCTTCCCTGTGCAGCTGTTGTAGGCTCTACGCCTGAGCGCTGTTCCCTGCGTAGCTGTTGTAGGCTCTGCGCCTGAGCGCTGTTCCCTGTGTAGCTGTTGTAGGCTCTGCGACTGAGCGGAGTTCGCTGTGCCCCTGAGCGCTGTTCCCTGTGTAGCTGTTGCAGGCTCTGTGCCTGAGCGTTGTTCGCTCTGCGCCTGAAGGCTGTTCCCTTTGTAGCTGTTGTAGGCTCTGCGCCTGAGCGCTGTTCCCTGTGTAGCTGTTGTAGGCTCTGCGCCTGAGCGCAGTTCGCTCTGCGTCTGAAAGCTGTTCCATTTTTAGCTGTTGTTGTCTCTGCCGCTGAGCTCTGTTCCCTGTGTAGCTGTTTTAGGCTCTGTGCCTGAGTGCTACTCGCTCTGCGCCTCAGCGCTGTTACCTTTGTAGCTCTTGCCGTCTCTATGCCTGAGCGCTGTTCCCTTTATAGCTGTTGTAGGCTCTGCGCCAGAGCGCTGTAGGCTCTGTACCTGAGCGCTGTTCACTTTGTAGCTGTTGTAGGCTCTGCGCCTGAGCGCTGTTCCCTCTGCGCCTGAGCGCTGTTCCCTGCGTAGCTGTTGTAGGCTCTGCGTCTGAGCGCTGTTCCGTGTGTACCTGTTGTAGTCTGTGCGACTGAGCGCAGTTCGCTCTGCGCCTGAGCGCTGTTCCATGTGTAGCTGTTGTAGTCTCTTCGCCTGAGCGCTGTTCCCTGTGTAGCTGTTGTAGGCTCTTCGCCTGATCGCTGTTTGCTCTCCGCCTGAGGGCTGTTCGCTCTGCGCCTGAGTGCTGTTCCCTGTGTAGCTGTTGTAGGCTCTGCACCTGAGCGCTTTCCCTGTGTAGCTGTTGCAGTCTCTGCGCCTGAGCGCTGTTCGCTCTGCGCCTGAGCGCTGTTCCCTGTGTAGCTTTTGTAGGCTCTGCGCCTGAGCGCAGTTCGCTCTGCGCCTGACCGCTGTTCCCTGTGTAGGTGTTGTAGGCTCTGCGTCTGAGCGCTGTTCCCTGTGTAGCTGTTGTTGGCTCTGAGCCTGAGCGCTGTTCGCTTTGCACCTGAGCGCTGTTCCCACTGTATCTGTTGTAGGCTCTGCGCCTGAGCGCTGTTCGCTCTCCGCCTGAGCGCAGTTCGCTCTGCGCCTGAGCACTGTTCAATGTGTAGCTGTTTTAGGCTCTGCGCCTGAGCGCTGTACCCTCTGCGCCTGAGCGCTGTTCCCTCCGTAGATGTTGTAGGCTCTGCGCCTGAGCGATGTTCCCTGTGTAGCTGTTGTACGCTCTGTGCCTGAGCGCTGTACCCTCTGCCCCTGCGCGCTGTTCTCTCTGTGCCTGAGCGCTGTTCTCTCTGCGCCTGAGCGCTGCTCCCTGTGTAGCTGTTGTAGGCTCTGCACCTCAGCGCTGTTCCCTCTGCGCCAGAGCGCTGTTCCCTGTGTAGCTTTTGTAGGCTCTGCGCCTGAGCGCTGTTCCCTGCGTAGCTGTTGTAGGCTCTGCGCCTGAGCGCTGTTCCCTGTGTAGCTGTTGTAGGCTCTGCGACTGAGCGGAGTTCGCTGTGCCCCTGAGCGCTGTTCCCTGTGTAGCTGTTGCAGGCTCTGCGCCTGAGCGTTGTTCGCTCTGCGCCTGAAGGCTGTTCCCTTTGTAGCTGTTGTAGGCTCTGCGCCTGAGCGCTGTTCCCTGCGTAGCTGTTGTAGGCTCTGCGTCTGAGCGCTGTTCCGTGTGTAGCTGTTGTAGTCTCTGCGACTAAGCTCAGTTCGCTCTGCGCCTGATCGCTGTTCCATGTGTTGCTGTTTTAGGCTCTGCGCCTGAGTGCTGTTCCCTACGCGCCTGAGAGCTGTTCTCTGTGTAGCTGTTGTAGGCTCTGCGCCTGAGCGCTGTCCCCTCTGCGCCTGAGTGCTGTTCTCTCTGCGCCTGAGCGCTGTTCCCTGTGTAGCTGTTGGACGCTCTAAGCCTGAGCATGTTCGCTCTGCGCCTGAGCGCTGTTACCTGTGTAGCTGCAGTTGGCTCTGCGCCTGAGCGATGTTTGATCTGCGCCTGAGTGCTGTTCCCTATGCGCCTGAGCGCTGTTCCCTGTGTAGCTGTTGTATGCTCTGTGCCTGAGCGCTGTTCCCTCTGCCCCTGAGCGCTGTTCCCTCTGCGCCTGAGCGCTGCTCCCTGTGTAGCTGTTGTAGGCTCTGCACTTCAGCGCTGTTCCCTCTGCACGTGAGCGCTGTTCCCTGTGCAGATGTTGTAGGCTCTGCGCCTGAGCGCTCTTCCCTGTGTAGCTTTTACAGGATTTGCGTCTGAGCACTGATCGCTCTGCGCCTGAGCGCTGCACCCTGTGTAGATGTTGTAGGCTCTGCGCCTGAGCGCTGTTCCCTCTGCGCATGAGCGCTGTTCTCTCTGTGAGTGAGCGCTGTTCCCTGTGTAGCTGTTGTAGGCTCTGCGCCTGAGCGCTGTTCATTCTGCGCCTGAGCGCTGTTCGCTCTGCGCGTGAGCGCTCTTCCCTGTGTAGATGTTGTAAGCTCTGTGTTTGAGCGCTGTTCCCTGTGTAGCTGTTGTAGTCTCTGCGCCTGAGCGCTGTTCGGTCTGCGCCTGAGCCCTGTTCCCTGTTTAGCTGTTGTAGGCTCTGCGCCTGAGCGCTGTTCCTTCTTAGCCTGAGCGCTCTTCCCTGTGCAGCTGTTGTAGGCTCTGCGCCTGAGCGCTGTTCCCTGCGTAGATGTTGCAGGGTCTGCGTCTGAGCACTGTTCCGTGTGTAGCTGTTGTAGTCTCTGCGACTGAGCGGAGTTCGCTCTGCGCCTGAGCGCTGTTCCCTGTGTAGCTGTTGCAGGCTCTGCGCCTGAGCGGAGTTCGCTCTGCGCCTGAGCGCTGTTCCCTGTGTAGCTGTTGCAGGCTCTGCGCCTGAGCGGAGTTCGCTCTGCGCCTGAGCGCTGTTCCCTGTGCAGCTGTTGTAGGCTCTGCGCCTGAGCGCTGTTCCCTGCGTAGATGTTCCAGGGTCTGCGTCTGAGCGCTGTTCTGTGTGTAGCTGTTGTAGTCTCTGCGACTGAGCGGAGTTCGCTCTGCGCCTGAGCGCTGTTCCCTGTGTAGCTGTTGCAGGCTCTGCGCCTGAGCGGAGTTCGCTCTGCGCCTGAGCGCTGTTCCCTGTGTAGCTGTTGCAGGCTCTGCGCCTGAGCGATGTTTTATCTGCGCCTGAGTGCTGATCACTGTGTAGCTGTTGTAGGTTCTGCGCCTGAGTGCTGTTCTCTCTGCGGCTAAGCGCTGTTCCCTGTGTAGCTCTTGGAGGCTCTGCGCCTGATCGCTCTTCCCTGTGTAGCTGTTGTAGGCTCTGTGCCTGAGCGCAGTTCGATCTGCGCCTGAGCGCTTTTCCCTGTGTAGCTGTTGTAGTCTCTGCGCCTGAGCGCTGTTCGCACTGCGCCTGAGCGCTGTGCGCTCTGCCCTTGAGCGCTGTTCACTGTGTAGCTCTTGGAGGCTCTGCGCCTTATCGCTCTTCCCTGTGTAGTTGTTGTAGGCTCTGCGCCTGAGCGCTGTTCGCTCTGCGCCTGCTCGCTCTTCCCTGTGTAGCTGCTGTAGGCTCTGCGCCTGAGCGCTGTAGGCTCTGCGCCTGAGTGCTGTAAACTCTGCGCCTGAGCGCTGTAGACTCTGCGCCTGGGCACCGTTCCCTGTGTAGCTGTTGTAGGCTCTGCGCCTGGGCGCTGTTCCCTGTGTAGCTGTTGTAGTTTCTGCGCCTGAGAGCTGTTCGCTCTGCGCCTGAGCGCTGTTCCCTGTTTAGCTGTTGTTGGCTCTTCGCCTGATCGCTGTTCCCTCTCTGCCTGAGCGCTTTTCCCTGCGTAGCTGTTGTAGGCTCTGCGTCTGAGCGCTGTTAAATGTGTAGCTGTTGTAGGCTCTTCGCCTGATCGCTGTTTGCTCTCCGCCTGAGCGCTGTTCGCACTGCGCCTGAGCGCTATTCCCTGTGTAGCTGTTGTAGGCTCTGCTCCTGAGCGCTGTTCGCTCTCCGCCTGAGCGCAGTTCGTTCTGCGCCTCAACGCAATTCCAGTTTTAGCTGTTGTTGGCTCTGCACCTGAGCTCTGTTCCCTGTGTAGCTGTTTTAGACTCTGCGTCTGAGTGCTGTTACCTGTGTAACTGTTGTAGGCTCTGTGCCTGAGCGCTGTTCGCTCTGCGCCGAGCGCTGTTCGCTCTGCGCCTGTGCGCTGTTCCCTGTGTAGCTGTTCTTGGCTCTGCGCCTGAGCTCTGTTCCTTGTGTAGCTGTTGTAGGCTCTGCGCGTGATTGCAATTCGCTCTGCTGCTAAGCGGTTTTCCCTTTGTAGCTCTTGTAGGCTCTGCGCCTGAGCGCTGTTCCGTGTGTAGCTGTTGTAGTCACTGCGACTGAGCGCAGTTCGCTCTGCGCCTGAGCGCTGTTCCCTGTGTAGCTGTGGAGGCTCTGCGCCTGAGCGCTGTTCCCTCTGCGCCTGAGCGCTGTTCCCTGTGTAGCTGATGTAGGCTCTGCGTCTGAGCGCTGTTCCATGTGTAGCTGTTGTAGGCTCTTCGCCTGATCGCTGTTTGCACCTCCGCCTGAGCGCTGTTCGCTCTGCGCCTGAGCGCTATTCCCTGTGTAGCTGTTGGAGGCTCTGCGCCTGAGCGCTGTTCCCTCTGTGCCTGAGCGCTGTTCTCTGCGTAGCTGTTGTAGGCTCTCCGTCTGAGCGCTGTTCCCTGTGTAGCTGTTGTAGGCTCTGCGCCTGAGCGCTGTTCCCTCTGCGCCTGAGTGCTGTTCGCTCTGCGCCTGAGCGCTGTTCCCTGTGTAGCTGTTGTAGGCTCTGAGTCTGAGCGCTGTTCCCTGTGTAGCTGTTGTTGGCTCTGCGCCTGAGCGCTGTAAGCTCTGCACCTGAGCGCTGTTCCCTCTGTAGCTGTTGTAGGCTCTGCGCCTGAGCGCTGTTACCTCTGCGCCTGAGCGCTGCACCCTGTATCGCAGTTGTAGGCTCTTTGCCTGAGCGCTGTTCCCTCTGCGCCTGAGTGCTATTTGCTCTGCGCCTGAGCGCTGTTCCCTGCGTAGCTGTTGTAGGCTCTGCGTCTGAGCGCTGTTCCCTGTGTAGTTGTTGTAGGCTCTGTGCCTGAGCGCTGTTCGCTCTCCGCCTGAGGGCTGTTCGCTCTGCGCCTGAGCGCTGCACCCTGTGTAGATGTTGTAGGCTCTGCGTCTGAGCGCTCTTCCCTGTGTAGCTGTTGTTGGCTCTGCGCCTGATCGCTGTTCTCTCTGCGCCTGAGTGCTGTTCGCTCTGCGCCTGAGCGGTGTTCCCTGTGTAGCTGTTGTAGGCTCTGAGTCTGAGCGCTGTTCCCTGTGTAGCTGTTGTTGGCTCTGCGCCTGAGCGCTGTTCCCTCTGTAGCTTTTGTAGGCTCTGCGCCTGAGCGCTGTTACCTCTGCGCCTGAGCGCTGCACCCTGTATCGCAGTTGTAGGCTCTTTGCCTGACCGCTGATCCCCCTGCGCCTGAGTGCTATTCGCTCTGCGCCTGAGCGCTGTTCCCTGCGTAGCTGTTGTAGGCTCTGCGCCTGAGCGCTGTTCCCTCTGCGCCTGAGCCCTATTCCCTGTGTAGCTGTTTTATGCTCTGCTCCTGAGCTCTTTTCCCTCTGTGCCTGAGCGCTGTTCTCTCTGCGCCTGAGCGCTGTTACCTGTGTCGCTTTGATGGCTCTGTGCCTGAGCGTTGTTCGCTCTGCGCCTGAGCTTTGTTCCCTGTGTAGCTGTTGTAGGCTCTGCGCCTGACCGCTGTTCTCTCTGCGCCTGAGCGCTGTTCCCTGTGTAGCTGTTGTAGGCTCTGCGCCTGAGCGCTGTTCCCTCTGCGCCTGAGCGCTGTTCCCTGCGTAGCTGTTGTAGGCTCTGCGTCTGAGCGCTGTTCCGTGTGTAGCTGTTGTAGTATGTGCGACTGAGCGCAGTTCGCTCTGCGCCTGAGCGCTGTTCCATGTGTAGCTGTTGTAGTCTCTTCGCCTGAGCGCTGTTCCCTGTGTAGCTGTTGTAGACTCTTCGCCTGATCGCTGTTTGATCTCCGCCTGAGGGCTGTTCGCTCTGCGCCTGAGCGCTTTTCCCTGTGTAGCTGTTGTAGGCTCTGCACATGAGCGCTGTTCCCTGCGTAGCTGTTGTAGGCTCTGCGCCTGAGCGCTGTTCTCTCTGCGCCTGAGCCCTATTCCCTGTGTAGCTGTTGTATGCTCTGCTCCTGAGCTCTTTTCCCTCTGTGCCTGAGCGCTGTTCTCTCTGCGCCTGAGCGCTGTTACCTGTGTAGCTTTGATGGCTCTGTGCCTGAGCGTTGTTCGCTCTGCGCCTGAGCGCTGTTCCCTGTGTAGCTGTTGTAGGCTCTGCGCCTGAGCGCTGTTCTCTCTGCGCCTGAGCGCTGTTCCCTGTGTAGCTGTTGTAGGCTCTGCGCCTGAGCGCTGTTCCCTCTGCGCCTGAGCGCTGTTCCCTGCGTAGCTGTTGTAGGCTCTGCGTCTGAGCGCTGTTCCGTGTGTAGCTGTTGTAGTCTGTGCGACTGAGCGCTGTTCCCTGTGTAGCTGTTGTAGGCTCTTCGCCTGATCGCTGTTTGCTCTCCGCCTGAGGGCTGTTCGCTCTGCGCCTGAGCGCTGTTCCCTGTGTAGCTGTTGTAGGCTCTGCACCTGAGCGCTGTTACCTGTGTAGCTGTTGTTGGCTCTGCGCCTGAGCGCTGTTCGCTTTGCACCTGAGCGCTGTTCCCACTGAAGCTGTTGTAGGCTCTGCGCCTGAGCGCTGATCGCTCTGCGCCTGAGCGCTGTTCCCTGTGGAGCTGTTGTAGGCTATGCTCCTGAGTGCTGTTCGCTCTCCGCCTGAGCGCAGTTCGCTCTGCGCCTGAGCACTGTTCAATATGTAGCTGTTTTAGGCTCTGCGCCTGAGTGCTGTACCCTCTGCGCCTGAGCGCTGTTCCCTCCGTAGATGTTGTAGGCTCTGCGCCTGAGCGCTGTTCCCTGTGGAGCTGTTGTAGGCTATGCTCCTGAGTGCTGTTCGCTCTCCGCCTGAGCGCAGTTCGCTCTGCGCCTGAGCACTGTTCAATATGTAGCTGTTTTAGGCTCTGCGCCTGAGCGCTGTACCCTCTGCGCCTGAGCGCTGTTCCCTCCGTAGATGTTGTAGGCTCTGCGCCTGAGCGCTGTTCCCTGTGGAGCTGTTGTAGGCTATGCTCCTGAGTGCTGTTCGCTCTCCGCCTGAGCGCAGTTCGCTCTGCGCCTGAGCACTGTTCAATATGTAGCTGTTTTAGGCTCTGCGCCTGAGCGCTGTACCCTCTGCGCCTGAGCGCTGTTCCCTCCGTAGATGTTGTAGGCTCTGCGTCTGAGCGCTGTTCCCTGTGTAGCTGTTGTACGCTATGTGCCTGAGACTGTACCCTCTGCCCCTGCGCGCTGTTCTCTCTGCGCCTGAGCGCTGTTCTCTCTGCGCCTGAGCGTTGCTCCCTGTGTAGCTGTTGTAGGCTCTGCACCTCAGCACTGTTCCCTCTGCGCCAGAGCGCTGTTCCCTGTTTAGCTTTTGTTGGCTCTGCGCCTGAGCGCTGTTCACTGTGCAACTGTTGTAGGCTCTGCGCCTGAGCCCTGTTCCCTTCGTAGCTGTTGTAGGCTCTGCGTCTGAGCGCTGTTCCGTGTGTAGCTGTTGTAGTCTCTGCGACTGAGCGCAGTTCGCTCTGCGCCTGAGCGCTGTTCCATGTGTAGCTATTGTAGGCTCTGCGCCTGAACGCTGTTCCCTCTGCGCCTGAGCGCTGTTCCCTGTGTAGCTGATGTAGGCTCTGCACCTGAGTGCTGTTCCCTCTGCGCCTGAGCGCTGTTCCCTGCGTAGCTGTTGTAGGCTCTGCGTCTGAGCGCTGTTCCATGTGTAGCTGTTGTAGGCTCTGTGCCTGAGCGGTGTTCCCTGTGTATCTGTTGCAGGCTCTGCCTCTGAGCGCTGTTCGCTCTCCGCCTGAGCGATTTTCGCTCTGCGCCTGACGCTGTTCGCTCTGCGCCTGAGCGCTGTTCCCTGTGTAGCTTTTGTAGGCTCTGCGCCTGAGCGCAGTTCGCTCTGCGCCTGACCGCTGTTCCCTGTGTAGGTGTTGTAGGCTCTGCGTCTGAGCGCTGTTCCCTGTGTAGCTGTTGTTGGCTCTGAGCCTGAGCGCTGTTCGCTTTGCACCTGAGCGCTGTTCCCACTGTATCTGTTGTAGGCTCTGCGCCTGAGCGCTGTTCGCTCTCCGCCTGAGCGCAGTTCGCTCTGCGCCTGAGCACTGTTCAATGTGTAGCTGTTTTAGGCTCTGCGCCTGAGCGCTGTACCCTCTGCGCCTGAGCGCTGTTCCCTCCGTAGATGTTGTAGGCTCTGCGCCTGAGCGATGTTCCCTGTGTAGCTGTTGTACGCTCTGTGCCTGAGCGCTGTACCCTCTGCCCCTGCGCGCTGTTCTCTCTGTGCCTGAGCGCTGTTCTCTCTGCACCTGAGCGCTGCTCCCTGTGTAGCTGTTGTAGGCTCTGCACCTCAGCGCTGTTCCTTCTGCGCCAGAGCGCTGTTCCCTGTGTAGCTTTTGTAGGCTCTGCGCCTGAGCGCTGTTCCCTGTGTAGCTGTTGTAGTCTCTGCGCCTGAGCGCTGTTCGGTCTGCGCTGAGCCCTGTTCCCTGTGTAGCTTTTGAAGGCTCTGCGCCTGAGCGCTGTTCCCTCTTCGCCTGAGCGCTCTTCCCTGTGCAGCTGTTGTAGGCTCTACGCCTGAGCGCTGTTCCCTGCGTAGCTGTTGTAGGCTCTGCGCCTGAGCGCTGTTCCCTGTGTAGCTGTTGTAGGCTCTGCGACTGAGCGGAGTTCGCTGTGCCCCTGAGCGCTGTTCCCTGTGTAGCTGTTGCAGGCTCTGTGCCTGAGCGTTGTTCGCTCTGCGCCTGAAGGCTGTTCCCTTTGTAGCTGTTGTAGGCTCTGCGCCTGAGCGCTGTTCCCTGTGTAGCTGTTGTAGGCTCTGCGCCTGAGCGCAGTTCGCTCTGCGTCTGAAAGCTGTTCCATTTTTAGCTGTTGTTGTCTCTGCCGCTGAGCTCTGTTCCCTGTGTAGCTGTTTTAGGCTCTGTGCCTGAGTGCTACTCGCTCTGCGCCTCAGCGCTGTTACCTTTGTAGCTCTTGCCGTCTCTATGCCTGAGCGCTGTTCCCTTTATAGCTGTTGTAGGCTCTGCGCCAGAGCGCTGTAGGCTCTGTACCTGAGCGCTGTTCACTTTGTAGCTGTTGTAGGCTCTGCGCCTGAGCGCTGTTCCCTCTGCGCCTGAGCGCTGTTCCCTGCGTAGCTGTTGTAGGCTCTGCGTCTGAGCGCTGTTCCGTGTGTACCTGTTGTAGTCTGTGCGACTGAGCGCAGTTCGCTCTGCGCCTGAGCGCTGTTCCATGTGTAGCTGTTGTAGTCTCTTCGCCTGAGCGCTGTTCCCTGTGTAGCTGTTGTAGGCTCTTCGCCTGATCGCTGTTTGCTCTCCGCCTGAGGGCTGTTCGCTCTGCGCCTGAGTGCTGTTCCCTGTGTAGCTGTTGTAGGCTCTGCACCTGAGCGCTTTCCCTGTGTAGCTGTTGCAGTCTCTGCGCCTGAGCGCTGTTCGCTCTGCGCCTGAGCGCTGTTCCCTGTGTAGCTTTTGTAGGCTCTGCGCCTGAGCGCAGTTCGCTCTGCGCCTGACCGCTGTTCCCTGTGTAGGTGTTGTAGGCTCTGCGTCTGAGCGCTGTTCCCTGTGTAGCTGTTGTTGGCTCTGAGCCTGAGCGCTGTTCGCTTTGCACCTGAGCGCTGTTCCCACTGTATCTGTTGTAGGCTCTGCGCCTGAGCGCTGTTCGCTCTCCGCCTGAGCGCAGTTCGCTCTGCGCCTGAGCACTGTTCAATGTGTAGCTGTTTTAGGCTCTGCGCCTGAGCGCTGTACCCTCTGCGCCTGAGCGCTGTTCCCTCCGTAGATGTTGTAGGCTCTGCGCCTGAGCGATGTTCCCTGTGTAGCTGTTGTACGCTCTGTGCCTGAGCGCTGTACCCTCTGCCCCTGCGCGCTGTTCTCTCTGTGCCTGAGCGCTGTTCTCTCTGCGCCTGAGCGCTGCTCCCTGTGTAGCTGTTGTAGGCTCTGCACCTCAGCGCTGTTCCCTCTGCGCCAGAGCGCTGTTCCCTGTGTAGCTTTTGTAGGCTCTGCGCCTGAGCGCTGTTCCCTGCGTAGCTGTTGTAGGCTCTGCGCCTGAGCGCTGTTCCCTGTGTAGCTGTTGTAGGCTCTGCGACTGAGCGGAGTTCGCTGTGCCCCTGAGCGCTGTTCCCTGTGTAGCTGTTGCAGGCTCTGCGCCTGAGCGTTGTTCGCTCTGCGCCTGAAGGCTGTTCCCTTTGTAGCTGTTGTAGGCTCTGCGCCTGAGCGCTGTTCCCTGTGTAGCTGTTGTAGGCTCTGCGCCTGAGCGCAGTTCGCTCTGCGTCTGAAAGCTGTTCCATTTTTAGCTGTTGTTGTCTCTGCCCCTGAGCTCTGTTCCCTGTGTAGCTGTTTTAGGCTCTGTGCCTGAGTGCTACTCGCTCTGCGCCTCAGCGCTGTTACCTTTGTAGCTCTTGCCGTCTCTATGCCTGAGCGCTGTTCCCTTTGTAGCTGTTGCAGGCTATGCACCTGACCTCTGTTACCTTTGTAGGTCTTGCAGGCTCTGCGCCTGTGCTCTGTTCCCTTTGTAGCTGTTGCAGGCTCTGCGCCTGAGCGCTCTTCCCCTTGTAGCTGTTGCAGGCTATGCGCCTGACCTCTGTTACCTTTGTAGCTCTTGCCGAATCTACGCCTGAGCGCTGTTCCCCTTGTAGCTCTTGCAGGCTCTACACCTGAGCGCTGTTGCCTTTGTAGGTCTTGCAGGCTCTGCACCTGAGCACTGTTCCCTTTGTAGCTCTTGCAGGCTCTGCGCCTGTGCTCTGTTCCTTTTGTAGCTGTTCTAGGCTCTGCAGCTGAGCTCTGTGCCCTTTGTTGCTTTTGTAGGCTCTGCTCCTGAGATCTGTTCCCTTTGTAGCTGTTGTAGGCTCTGCGCCTGAGCTCTGGTCCCTTTGTAGCTGTTGTAGACTCTGCGTCTGAGCTTTGGAGGCTCTGCGCCTGAGCTCTGTAGGCTCTGCTCCTAAGCTCTCTTCCCTTTGTAGCTGTTCTAGGCTCTGCGCCTGAGCTCTGTTCCCTTTGTAGCTGTTGTAGGCTCTGCGCCTGACCTCTCTAGCCTCTGCGCCTGAACTCTGTTCCCTTTGTAGCTGTTGTTGCTCTGCGCCTTAGCTCTGTTCCCTTTGTAACTGTTGCAGGCTCTACGCCAGAGCAATGTTCCCTTTGTAGCTCTTGCAGTCTCTGCACCTGAGCGCTGTTCCCATTGTAGCTGTTGCAGGCTCTGCGCCTGAGAGCTGTTCCCTTTGTAGCTGTTGTACGCTCTGCGCCTGAGCGCTGTTCCCTTTGTAGCTCTTGCCGGCTCTACGCCTGAGCGCTGTTCCCGATGTAGGTGTTGCAGGCTCTGCGCCTGAGCACTCTTCCCTTTGTACCTGTTTAAGGCTCTGCGCCTGTGCTCTGTTGCCTATGTAGCTGTTGTAGGATCTGCGCCTGAACTCTGTAGGCTATGTGCATGAGATCTCTAGGCACTGCGCCTGAGCTCTGCTCCCTTTGTAGCTGTTTTAGGCTGTGCGCCTGAGCTCTGTTCCATTTGTACCTGTTGTAGGCTCTGCGCCTGAGCTCTGTAGGCTCTGCGCGTGAGCTCTGTAGTCTCTGCGCCTGAGCTCTGTAGGCTCTGTGCCTCAGCTCTGTTCCCTTTGTAGCTGTTGTCGCTCTGCGCCTGAGCTTTGTTCCCTTTGTTGTGTTGGAGGCTCTGCGCCTGACCTCTGTAGTCTCTGCGCCTGAGCTCTGTAGGCTCTGCGCCTGAGCTCTGTTAACTTTTTATGTGTTGTAGGCTCTGTGCCTGAAGATCTGTTCCCTTTGTAGCTGTTGTAGGCTCTGCGCCTGAGCGCTGTACCCTCTGCGCCTGAGCGCTGTTCCCTCCGTAGATGTTGTAGGCTCTGCGTCTGAGCGCTGTTCCCTGTGTAGCTGTTGTACGCTATGTGCCTGAGCGCTGTACCCTCTGCCCCTGCGCGCTGTTCTCTCTGCGCCTGAGCGCTGTTCTCTCTGCGCCTGAGCGTTGCTCCCTGTGTAGCTGTTGTAGGCTCTGCACCTCAGCACTGTTCCCTCTGCGCCAGAGCGCTGTTCCCTGTTTAGCTTTTGTAGGCTCTGCGCCTGAGCGCTGTTCACTGTGCAACTGTTGTAGGCTCTGCGCCTGAGCCCTGTTCCCTTCGTAGCTGTTGTAGGCTCTGCGTCTGAGCGCTGTTCCGTGTGTAGCTGTTGTAGTCTCTGCGACTGAGCGCAGTTCGCTCTGCGCCTGAGCGCTGTTCCATGTGTAGCTATTGTAGGCTCTGCGCCTGAACGCTGTTCCCTCTGCGCCTGAGCGCTGTTCCCTGTGTAGCTGATGTAGGCTCTGCACCTGAGTGCTGTTCCCTCTGCGCCTGAGCGCTGTTCCCTGCGTAGCTGTTGTAGGCTCTGCGTCTGAGCGCTGTTCCATGTGTAGCTGTTGTAGGCTCTGTGCCTGAGCGGTGTTCCCTGTGTATCTGTTGCAGGCTCTGCCTCTGAGCGCTGTTCGCTCTCCGCCTGAGCGATTTTCGCTCTGCGCCTGACGCTGTTCCCTCTGCGCCTGAGCGCTGTTCCCTGCGTAGCTGTTGTAGGCTCTGCGTCTGAGCGCTGTTCCGTGTGTAGCTGTTGTAGTCTGTGCGACTGAGCGCAGTTCGCTCTGCGCCTGAGCGCTGTTCCATGTGTAGCTGTTGTAGTCTCTTCGCCTGAGCGCTGTTCCCTGTGTAGCTGTTGTAGGCTCTTCGCCTGATCGCTGTTTGCTCTCCGCCTGAGGGCTGTTCGCTCTGCGCCTGAGTGCTGTTCCCTGTGTAGCTGTTGTAGGCTCTGCACCTGAGCGCTTTCCCTGTGTAGCTGTTGCAGTCTCTGCGCCTGAGCGCTGTTCGCTCTGCGCCTGAGCGCTGTTCCCTGTGTAGCTTTTGTAGGCTCTGCGCCTGAGCGCAGTTCGCTCTGCGCCTGACCGCTGTTCCCTGTGTAGGTGTTGTAGGCTCTGCGTCTGAGCGCTGTTCCCTGTGTAGCTGTTGTTGGCTCTGAGCCTGAGCGCTGTTCGCTTTGCACCTGAGCGCTGTTCCCACTGTATCTGTTGTAGGCTCTGCGCCTGAGCGCTGTTCGCTCTCCGCCTGAGCGTTGCTCCCTGTGTAGCTGTTGTAGGCTCTGCACCTCAGCACTGTTCCCTCTGCGCCAGAGCGCTGTTCCCTGTTTAGCTTTTGTAGGCTCTGCGCCTGAGCGCTGTTCACTGTCAACTGTTGTAGGCTCTGCGCCTGAGCCCTGTTCCCTTCGTAGCTGTTGTAGGCTCTGCGTCTGAGCGCTGTTCCGTGTGTAGCTGTTGTAGTCTCTGCGACTGAGCGCAGTTCGCTCTGCGCCTGAGCGCTGTTCCATGTGTAGCTATTGTAGGCTCTGCGCCTGAACGCTGTTCCCTCTGCGCCTGAGCGCTGTTCCCTGTGTAGCTGATGTAGGCTCTGCACCTGAGTGCTGTTCCCTCTGCGCCTGAGCGCTGTTCCCTGCGTAGCTGTTGTAGGCTCTGCGTCTGAGCGCTGTTCCATGTGTAGCTGTTGTAGGCTCTGTGCCTGAGCGGTGTTCCCTGTGTATCTGTTGCAGGCTCTGCCTCTGAGCGCTGTTCGCTCTCCGCCTGAGCGATTTTCGCTCTGCGCCTGACGCTGTTCCCTCTGCGCCTGAGCGCTGTTCCCTGCGTAGCTGTTGTAGGCTCTGC
The DNA here is from genome assembly GCF_034619465.1 of Leptosomus discolor. Classification (NCBI taxonomy): domain Eukaryota; kingdom Metazoa; phylum Chordata; class Aves; order Leptosomiformes; family Leptosomidae; genus Leptosomus; species Leptosomus discolor. Next base: position 4,577,600 of record NW_028237857.1, on the reverse strand, counting down.
GTCTGAGCGCTGTTCCGTGTGTAGCTGTTGTAGTCTGTGCGACTGAGCGCAGTTCGCTCTGCGCCTGAGCGCTGTTCCATGTGTAGCTGTTGTAGTCTCTTCGCCTGAGCGCTGTTCCCTGTGTAGCTGTTGTAGGCTCTTCGCCTGATCGCTGTTTGCTCTCCGCCTGAGGGCTGTTCGCTCTGCGCCTGAGTGCTGTTCCCTGTGTAGCTGTTGTAGGCTCTGCACCTGAGCGCTTTCCCTGTGTAGCTGTTGCAGTCTCTGCGCCTGAGCGCTGTTCGCTCTGCGCCTGAGCGCTGTTCCCTGTGTAGCTTTTGTAGGCTCTGCGCCTGAGCGCAGTTCGCTCTGCGCCTGACCGCTGTTCCCTGTGTAGGTGTTGTAGGCTCTGCGTCTGAGCGCTGTTCCCTGTGTAGCTGTTGTTGGCTCTGAGCCTGAGCGCTGTTCGCTTTGCACCTGAGCGCTGTTCCCACTGTATCTGTTGTAGGCTCTGCGCCTGAGCGCTGTTCGCTCTCCGCCTGAGCGCAGTTCGCTCTGCGCCTGAGCACTGTTCAATGTGTAGCTGTTTTAGGCTCTGCGCCTGAGCGCTGTACCCTCTGCGCCTGAGCGCTGTTCCCTCCGTAGATGTTGTAGGCTCTGCGCCTGAGCGATGTTCCCTGTGTAGCTGTTGTACGCTCTGTGCCTGAGCGCTGTACCCTCTGCCCCTGCGCGCTGTTCTCTCTGTGCCTGAGCGCTGTTCTCTCTGCACCTGAGCGCTGCTCCCTGTGTAGCTGTTGTAGGCTCTGCACCTCAGCGCTGTTCCTTCTGCGCCAGAGCGCTGTTCCCTGTGTAGCTTTTGTAGGCTCTGCGCCTGAGCGCTGTTCCCTGTGTAGCTGTTGTAGTCTCTGCGCCTGAGCGCTGTTCGGTCTGCGCTGAGCCCTGTTCCCTGTGTAGCTTTTGAAGGCTCTGCGCCTGAGCGCTGTTCCCTCTTCGCCTGAGCGCTCTTCCCTGTGCAGCTGTTGTAGGCTCTACGCCTGAGCGCTGTTCCCTGCGTAGCTGTTGTAGGCTCTGCGCCTGAGCGCTGTTCCCTGTGTAGCTGTTGTAGGCTCTGCGACTGAGCGGAGTTCGCTGTGCCCCTGAGCGCTGTTCCCTGTGTAGCTGTTGCAGGCTCTGCGCCTGAGCGTTGTTCGCTCTGCGCCTGAAGGCTGTTCCCTTTGTAGCTGTTGTAGGCTCTGCGCCTGAGCGCTGTTCCCTGTGTAGCTGTTGTAGGCTCTGCGCCTGAGCGCAGTTCGCTCTGCGTCTGAAAGCTGTTCCATTTTTAGCTGTTGTTGTCTCTGCCCCTGAGCTCTGTTCCCTGTGTAGCTGTTTTAGGCTCTGTGCCTGAGTGCTACTCGCTCTGCGCCTCAGCGCTGTTACCTTTGTAGCTCTTGCCGTCTCTATGCCTGAGCGCTGTTCCCTTTATAGCTGTTGTAGGCTCTGCGCCAGAGCGCTGTAGGCTCTGTACCTGAGCGCTGTTCACTTTGTAGCTGTTGTAGGCTCTGCGCCTGAGCGCTGTTCCCTCTGCGCCTGAGCGCTGTTCCCTGCGTAGCTGTTGTAGGCTCTGCGTCTGAGCGCTGTTCCGTGTGTACCTGTTGTAGTCTGTGCGACTGAGCGCAGTTCGCTCTGCGCCTGAGCGCTGTTCCATGTGTAGCTGTTGTATTCTCTTCGCCTGAGCGCTGTTCCCTGTGTAGCTGTTGTAGGCTCTTCGCCTGATCGCTGTTTGCTCTCCGCCTGAGGGCTGTTCGCTCTGCGCCTGAGTGCTGTTCCCTGTGTAGCTGTTGTAGGCTCTGCACCTGAGCGCTTTCCCTGTGTAGCTGTTGCAGTCTCTGCGCCTGAGCGCTGTTCGCTCTGCGCCTGAGCGCTGTTCCCTGTGTAGCTTTTGTAGGCTCTGCGCCTGAGCGCAGTTCGCTCTGCGCCTGACCGCTGTTCCCTGTGTAGGTGTTGTAGGCTCTGCGTCTGAGCGCTGTTCCCTGTGTAGCTGTTGTTGGCTCTGAGCCTGAGCGCTGTTCGCTTTGCACCTGAGCGCTGTTCCCACTGTATCTGTTGTAGGCTCTGCGCCTGAGCGCTGTTCGCTCTCCGCCTGAGCGCAGTTCGCTCTGCGCCTGAGCACTGTTCAATGTGTAGCTGTTTTAGGCTCTGCGCCTGAGCGCTGTACCCTCTGCGCCTGAGCGCTGTTCCCTCCGTAGATGTTGTAGGCTCTGCGCCTGAGCGATGTTCCCTGTGTAGCTGTTGTACGCTCTGTGCCTGAGCGCTGTACCCTCTGCCCCTGCGCGCTGTTCTCTCTGTGCCTGAGCGCTGTTCTCTCTGCGCCTGAGCGCTGCTCCCTGTGTAGCTGTTGTAGGCTCTGCACCTCAGCGCTGTTCCCTCTGCGCCAGAGCGCTGTTCCCTGTGTAGCTTTTGTAGGCTCTGCGCCTGAGCGCTGTTCCCTGCGTAGCTGTTGTAGGCTCTGCGCCTGAGCGCTGTTCCCTGTGTAGCTGTTGTAGGCTCTGCGACTGAGCGGAGTTCGCTGTGCCCCTGAGCGCTGTTCCCTGTGTAGCTGTTGCAGGCTCTGCGCCTGAGCGTTGTTCGCTCTGCGCCTGAAGGCTGTTCCCTTTGTAGCTGTTGTAGGCTCTGTGCCTGAGCGCTGTTCCCTGTGTAGCTGTTGTAGGCTCTGCGCCTGAGCGCAGTTCGCTCTGCGTCTGAAAGCTGTTCCATTTTTAGCTGTTGTTGTCTCTGCCGCTGAGCTCTGTTCCCTGTGTAGCTGTTTTAGGCTCTGTGCCTGAGTGCTACTCGCTCTGCGCCTCAGCGCTGTTACCTTTGTAGCTCTTGCCGTCTCTATGCCTGAGCGCTGTTCCCTTTATAGCTGTTGTAGGCTCTGCGCCAGAGCGCTGTAGGCTCTGTACCTGAGCGCTGTTCCCTTTGTAGCTGTTGCAGGCTATGCACCTGACCTCTGTTACCTTTGTAGGTCTTGCAGGCTCTGCGCCTGTGCTCTGTTCCCTTTGTAGCTGTTGCAGGCTCTGCGCCTGAGCGCTCTTCCCCTTGTAGCTGTTGCAGGCTATGCGCCTGACCTCTGTTACCTTTGTAGCTCTTGCCGAATCTACGCCTGAGCGCTGTTCCCCTTGTAGCTCTTGCAGGCTCTACACCTGAGCGCTGTTGCCTTTGTAGGTCTTGCAGGCTCTGCACCTGAGCACTGTTCCCTTTGTAGCTCTTGCAGGCTCTGCGCCTGTGCTCTGTTCCTTTTGTAGCTGTTCTAGGCTCTGCAGCTGAGCTCTGTGCCCTTTGTTGCTTTTGTAGGCTCTGCTCCTGAGATCTGTTCCCTTTGTAGCTGTTGTAGGCTCTGCGCCTGAGCTCTGGTCCCTTTGTAGCTGTTGTAGACTCTGCGTCTGAGCTTTGGAGGCTCTGCGCCTGAGCTCTGTAGGCTCTGCTCCTAAGCTCTCTTCCCTTTGTAGCTGTTCTAGGCTCTGCGCCTGAGCTCTGTTCCCTTTGTAGCTGTTGTAGGCTCTGCGCCTGACCTCTCTAGCCTCTGCGCCTGAACTCTGTTCCCTTTGTAGCTGTTGTTGCTCTGCGCCTTAGCTCTGTTCCCTTTGTAACTGTTGCAGGCTCTACGCCAGAGCAATGTTCCCTTTGTAGCTCTTGCAGTCTCTGCACCTGAGCGCTGTTCCCATTGTAGCTGTTGCAGGCTCTGCGCCTGAGAGCTGTTCCCTTTGTAGCTGTTGCACGCTCTGCGCCTGAGCGCTGTTCCCTTTGTAGCTCTTGCCGGCTCTACGCCTGAGCGCTGTTCCCGATGTAGGTGTTGCAGGCTCTGCGCCTGAGCACTCTTCCCTTTGTACCTGTTTAAGGCTCTGCGCCTGTGCTCTGTTGCCTATGTAGCTGTTGTAGGATCTGCGCCTGAACTCTGTAGGCTATGTGCATGAGATCTCTAGGCACTGCGCCTGAGCTCTGCTCCCTTTGTAGCTGTTTTAGGCTGTGCGCCTGAGCTCTGTTCCATTTGTACCTGTTGTAGGCTCTGCGCCTGAGCTCTGTAGGCTCTGCGCGTGAGCTCTGTAGTCTCTGCGCCTGAGCTCTGTAGGCTCTGTGCCTCAGCTCTGTTCCCTTTGTAGCTGTTGTCGCTCTGCGCCTGAGCTTTGTTCCCTTTGTTGTGTTGGAGGCTCTGCGCCTGACCTCTGTAGTCTCTGCGCCTGAGCTCTGTAGGCTCTGCGCCTGAGCTCTGTTAACTTTTTATGTGTTGTAGGCTCTGTGCCTGAAGATCTGTTCCCTTTGTAGCTGTTGTAGGCTCTGCGCCTGAGCTCTGTTCCCTTTGTAGCTGTTGTAGGCTCTGCGCTTGAGCTCTGTAGGCTCTGCGCCTGAGCTCTGTAGGCTCTGCGTCTGAGCTCTGTTCCCTTTGTTGCTGTTGCAGGCTCTGTGCCTGACCTCTGTTACCTTTGTAGCTTTTGCCGACTGTACGCCTGAGCGCTGTTCGCTTTGTAGCTCTTGCCGGCTCTACGCCTGAGTGCTGTTCCCTTTATAGCTGCTGTAGGCTCTGCGCCAGAGCGCTGTGGGATCTGTGCCTGAGCTCTGTTCCCTTTGTAGCTGTTGTACGCTCTGCGCCTGAGCGATATAGGCTCTGCGCCTGGTCGCTGTTCCCTTTTTAGCGGTTGTATGCTCTGCGCATGAGCTCTGTTCCCTTTGTAGCTGTTATAGGCTATGCGCCTGAGCTTTGTAGGCTCTGCACCTGAGCACTCTAGGCTCTGAGCCTGAGCTCGGTTCCCTTTGTAGATGTTGTAGGCTCTGCGCCTGAGCGCTGTTCCCTTTGTAGCTCTTGCAGGCTCTGCGCCTGAGCTCTGTAGGCTCTGTGCCTCAGCTCTGTAGCCTCTGCGCCTGAGCTCTGTAGGCTCTGCGCCTGAGCTCTGTTCCCTTTGTAGCTGTTGTAGGCTCTGCGCCTGAGCGCTGTAGGCTCTGCGCCTGAGCACTGTTCCCTTTGTAGCTGTTGTAGGCTCTGCGCCTGAGCGCTATTCCCATTGTAGCTGTTGCAGGCTCAGTGCCTGAGCGATGTAGGCTCTGTGCCTGAGCACTGTTCCCTTTGTAGCTGTTGTATGCTCTGCGCCTGGGCTCTGTAGGCTCTGCGCCTGAGCGTTGTCACCTTTGTAGCTGTTGTAGGCTCTGCGCCTGATCGCTCTTCCCTATTTAGATGTTGCAGGATCTGCACCTGAGCGCTGTAGGCTCTGCGCTTGAGCGCTGTTCCCTTTGTAGCTGTTGCAGGCTCTGCGCCTGAGCTCTGTTCCTTTTGTAGCTGTTGCAGGCTCTGCGCCTGAGCGCTGTTCCCTTTGTAGCTCTTGCAGGCTCTGCGCCTGAGCGCTCTAGGCTCTGTGCCTCAGCTCTGTAGACTCTGTGCCTGAGCTCTGTAGGCTATGCGCCTGAGCTCTCTAGGCTCTGCGCCTGAGCTCTGTTCCCTTTGTAGGTATTACAGGCTCTGCGCCTGAGCGCTGTTCTATTTTTAACTGTTGCAGGCTCTGCGCCTGAGCGCTGTTATGTTTGTAGCTGTTGCAAGCTCTGAGCCTGAGCGCTGTTCCCTTTGTAGATGTTGCAGGCTCTGCGCCTGAGTTCTGTTTCCTTTGTAGCTATTGCAGGCTCTGCGCCTGAGCGCTGTTCCCTTTGTAGCTGTTGCAGGCTCTGCGCCTTAGCGCTGTTACCTTTGTAGCTCTTGCTGGCTCTACGCCTGAGCGCTGTTCCCTTTATAGCTGTTGTAGTCTCTGCGCCAGAGCGCTGTAGGCTCTGTGCCTGAGCGCTTTCCCTTTGTAGGTCTTGCAGGCTCTGCACCTGAGCACTGTTCCCTTTATAGCTCTTGCAGGCTCTGCGCCTGTGCTCTGTTCCTTTTGTAGCTGTTCTAGGCTCTGCAGCTGAGCTCTGTGCCCTTTGTTGCTCTTGTAGGCTCTGCTCCTGAGATCTCTTCCCTTTGTAGCTGTTGTAGGCTCTGCGCCTGAGCTCTGGTCCCTTTGTAGCTGTTGTAGGCTCTGCGCCTGAGCTCTGTAGGCTCTGTGCCTGAGATCTGTAGGCTCTGCGCCTGAAGATCTGTTCCCTTTGTAGCTGTTGTAGACTCTGCGTCTGAGCTTTGGAGGCTCTGAGCCTGAGCTCTGTAGGCTCTGCTCCTGAGATCTGTTCCCTTTGTAGCTGTTGTAGGCTCTGCGCCTGAGCTCTGTTCCCTTTGTAGCTGTTGTAGGCTCTGCGCCTGACCTCTCTAGCCTCTGCGCCTGAGCTCTGATCCCTTTGTAGCTGTTGTTGCTCTGCGCCTTAGCTCTGTTCCCTTTGTTGCTGTTGTAGGCTCTGCGCCTGAGCGCTGTAGGCTCTGTGCCTGAGCGCTGTTCCCTTTGTAACTGTTGCAGGCTCTACGCCTGAGCAATGTTCCCTTTGTAGTTGTTGCAGTCTCTGCACCTGAGCGCTGTTCCCATTGTAGCTGTTGCAGGCTCTGCGCCTGAGAGCTGTTTCCTTTGTAGCCGTTGCACGCTCTGCGCCTGAGCGCTGTTACCTTTGTAGCTCTTACAGGCTCTGCGCCTGAGCGTTGTAGGCTCTGTGCCTCAACTCTGTAGGCTCTGTTCCTGAGCTCTGTAGGCTCTGCGCCTGAGCTCTGAAGGCTCTGCGCCTGAGCGCTGTTCCCTTTGTAGCTGTTGTCGCTCTGCGCCTGAGCTCTGTTCACTTTGTAGCTGTTGTACGCTCTGCGCCTGATCGCTGAAGGCTCTGCGCCTGAGCGCTGTTCCCTTTGTAGCTGTTGTAGGCTCTGCGCCAGAGCGCTGTTCCTTATATAGCTGTTGCAGGCTCTGCGCCTGAGCTCTCTAGGCTCTGCGCCTGAGCGCTCTAGGCTCTGCGCCTGAGCGCTGTTCCATTTGTAGCGGTTGTAGGCTCTGCGCCTGAGCTCTCTTCCCTTTGTTGCTGTTGTAGGCTCTGTGCCTGAGGTCTGTTCCCTTTGTACCTGTTGTAGGCTCTGCGCCTGCGCTTTGTAAGCTCTGCGCCTGAGCACTGTTCACTTTGTAGCTGTTGTAGGCTCTGCGCCAGAGGGCTGTAGGCTCTGTGCATGAGCGCTGTTCCCTTTGTAGCTGTTGCAGGCTCTGCGCCTGAGCGCTGTTCCCTTTGTAGCTGTTGCAGGCTCTGCGCCTGAGCTCTGCTCTCTTTGTAGCTGTTGCAGGCTCTGCGCCTGAGCGCTGGTCCCTTTGTAGCTGTTGTCGCTCTGCACCTGAGCTCTGTTCCCTTTGTTGAGGTTGGAGGCTCTGCGCCTGACCTCTGTAGGCTCTGCGCCTGAGCTCTGTAGGCTCTGCTCCTGAGCTGTGTTCCCTTTGTAGCTGTTGTAGGCTCTGCGCCTGAGCTCTGTTCCCTTTATAGATGTTGTACGCTCTGCGCCTGAGCTCTGTAGGCTCTGCGCCTGAGCGCTGTTCCCTTTGTAGCTGTTGTACGCTCTGCACTTGATCGCTGTTCCCTATGTAGCTGTTGCAGGCTCTGCGCCTGAGCACTCTAGGCTCTGCGCTTGAGCGCTGTAGGCTCTGCGCCTGAGCTCTGTTCCCTTTGTAGCTGTTGTAGGCTCTGCGCCAGAGTGCTGTAGGCTCTGTGCCTGAGCGCTGTTCCCTTTGCAGCTGTTGTAGGCTCTGCGCCTGAGCTCTGTTCCCTTTGTAGCTGTTGCAGGCTCTGCGCCTGAGCGCTGTTCCCTTTGTAGGTTTTACAGGCTCTGCGCCTGAGCACGGTTCCCTTTGTAGCTCTTGCAGGCTCTGCGCCTGAGCGCTGTAGGCTCTGTGCCTCAGCTCTGTAGCCTCTGTGCCTGAGCTCTGTAGGCTCTGCGCCTGAGCTCTCTAGGCTCTGCGCCTGAGCTCTGTTCCCTTTGTAGCTGATGAAGGCTCTGCGCCTGAGCTCTGTTGCCTATGTAGCTGTTGTAGGCTCTGAGCCTGAACTCTGTAGGCTATGCGCCTGAGCTCTCTAGGCTCTGCGCCTGAGCTCTGTTCACTTTATAGGTGTTGTAGGCTCTGCGCCTGAGCTCTGTTCCCTTTGTAGCTGTTGTAGGCTCTGCACCTGAGCTCTGTAGGCTCTGCGCCTGAGCTCTGTTCACTTTGTAGCTGTTGTACGCTCTGCGCCTGATCGCTGAAGGCTCTGCGCCTGAGCGCTGCTCCCTTTGTAGCTGTTGTAGGCTCTGCGCCAGAGCGCTGTTCCTTATATAGCTGTTGCAGGCTCTGCGCCTGAGCTCTCTAGGCTCTGCGCCTGAGCGCTCTAGGCTCTGCGCCTGAGCGCTGTTCCATTTGTAGCGGTTGTAGGCTCTGCGCCTGAGCTCTCTTCCCTTTGTTGCTGTTGTAGGCTCTGTGCCTGAGGTCTGTTCCCTTTGTACCTGTTGTAGGCTCTGCGCCTGCGCTTTGTAAGCTCTGCGCCTGAGCGCTGTTCACTTTGTAGCTGTTGTAGGCTCTGCGCCAGAGGGCTGTAGGCTCTGTGCATGAGCGCTGTTCCCTTTGTAGCTGTTGCAGGCTCTGCGCCTGAGCGCTGTTCCCTTTGTAGCTGTTGCAGGCTCTGCGCCTGAGCTCTGTTCTCTTTGTAGCTGTTGCAGGCTCTGCGCCTGAGCGCTGGTCCCTTTGTAGCTGTTGTCGCTCTGCACCTGAGCTCTGTTCCCTTTGTTGAGGTTGGAGGCTCTGCGCCTGACCTCTGTAGGCTCTGCGCCTGAGCTCTGTAGGCTCTGCTCCTGAGCTGTGTTCCCTTTGTAGCTGTTGTAGGCTCTGCGCCTGAGCTCTGTTCCCTTTATAGATGTTGTACGCTCTGCGCCTGAGCTCTGTAGGCTCTGCGCCTGAGCGCTGTTCCCTTTGTAGCTGTTGTAGGCTCTGCACTTGATCGCTGTTCCCTATGTAGCTGTTGCAGGCTCTGCGCCTGAGCACTCTAGGCTCTGCGCTTGAGCGCTGTAGGCTCTGCGCCTGAGCTCTGTTCCCTTTGTAGCTGTTGTAGGCTCTGCGCCAGAGTGCTGTAGGCTCTGTGCCTGAGCGCTGTTCCCTTTGCAGCTGTTGTAGGCTCTGCGCCTGAGCTCTGTTCCCTTTGTAGCTGTTGCAGGCTCTGCGCCTGAGCGCTGTTCCCTTTGTAGGTTTTACAGGCTCTGCGCCTGAGCACGGTTCCCTTTGTAGCTCTTGCAGGCTCTGCGCCTGAGCGCTGTAGGCTCTGTGCCTCAGCTCTGTAGCCTCTGTGCCTGAGCTCTGTAGGCTCTGCGCCTGAGCTCTCTAGGCTCTGCGCCTGAGCTCTGTTCCCTTTGTAGCTGATGAAGGCTCTGCGCCTGAGCTCTGTTGCCTATGTAGCTGTTGTAGGCTCTGAGCCTGAACTCTGTAGGCTATGCGCCTGAGCTCTCTAGGCTCTGCGCCTGAGCTCTGTTCACTTTATAGGTGTTGTAGGCTCTGCGCCTGAGCTCTGTTCCCTTTGTAGCTGTTGTAGGCTCTGCACCTGAGCTCTGTAGGCTCTGCGCCTGAGCTCTGTTCACTTTGTAGCTGTTGTACGCTCTGCGCCTGATCGCTGAAGGCTCTGCGCCTGAGCGCTGCTCCCTTTGTAGCTGTTGTAGGCTCTGCGCCAGAGCGCTGTTCCTTATATAGCTGTTGCAGGCTCTGCGCCTGAGCTCTCTAGGCTCTGCGCCTGAGCGCTCTAGGCTCTGCGCCTGAGCGCTGTTCCATTTGTAGCGGTTGTAGGCACTGCGCCTGAGCTCTCTTCCCTTTGTTGCTGTTGTAGGCTCTGTGCCTGAGGTCTGTTCCCTTTGTACCTGTTGTAGGCTCTGCGCCTGCGCTTTGTAAGCTCTGCGCCTGAGCGCTGTTCACTTTGTAGCTGTTGTAGGCTCTGCGCCAGAGGGCTGTAGGCTCTGTGCATGAGCGCTGTTCCCTTTGTAGCTGTTGCAGGCTCTGCGCCTGAGCGCTGTTCCCTTTGTAGCTGTTGCAGGCTCTGCGCCTGAGCTCTGTTCTCTTTGTAGCTGTTGCAGGCTCTGCGCCTGAGCGCTGGTCCCTTTGTAGCTGTTGTCGCTCTGCACCTGAGCTCTGTTCCCTTTGTTGAGGTTGGAGGCTCTGCGCCTGACCTCTGTAGGCTCTGCGCTTGAGCTCTGTAGGCTCTGCTCCTGAGCTGTGTTCCCTTTGTAGCTGTTGTAGGCTCTGCGCCTGAGCTCTGTTCCCTTTATAGATGTTGTACGCTCTGCGCCTGAGCTCTGTAGGCTCTGCGCCTGAGCGCTGTTCCCTTTGTAGCTGTTGTAGGCTCTGCACTTGATCGCTGTTCCCTATGTAGCTGTTGCAGGCTCTGCGCCTGAGCACTCTAGGCTCTGCGCTTGAGCGCTGTAGGCTCTGCGCCTGAGCTCTGTTCCCTTTGTAGCTGTTGCAGGCTCTGCGCCTGAGCGCTGTTCCCTTTGTAGGTTTTACAGGCTCTGCGCCTGAGCACGGTTCCCTTTGTAGCTCTTGCAGGCTCTGCGCCTGAGCGCTGTAGGCTCTGTGCCTCAGCTCTGTAGCCTCTGTGCCTGAGCTCTGTAGGCTCTGCGCCTGAGCTCTCTAGGCTCTGCGCCTGAGCTCTGTTCCCTTTGTAGCTGATGAAGGCTCTGCGCCTGAGCTCTGTTGCCTATGTAGCTGTTGTAGGCTCTGAGCCTGAACTCTGTAGGCTATGCGCCTGAGCTCTCTAGGCTCTGCGCCTGAGCTCTGTTCACTTTATAGGTGTTGTAGGCTCTGCGCCTGAGCTCTGTTCCCTTTGTAGCTGTTGTAGGCTCTGCACCTGAGCTCTGTAGGCTCTGCGCCTGAGCTCTGTTCACTTTGTAGCTGTTGTACGCTCTGCGCCTGATCGCTGAAGGCTCTGCGCCTGAGCGCTGCTCCCTTTGTAGCTGTTGTAGGCTCTGCGCCAGAGCGCTGTTCCTTATATAGCTGTTGCAGGCTCTGCGCCTGAGCTCTCTAGGCTCTGCGCCTGAGCGCTCTAGGCTCTGCGCCTGAGCGCTGTTCCATTTGTAGCGGTTGTAGGCTCTGCGCCTGAGCTCTCTTCCCTTTGTTGCTGTTGTAGGCTCTGTGCCTGAGGTCTGTTCCCTTTGTACCTGTTGTAGGCTCTGCGCCTGCGCTTTGTAAGCTCTGCGCCTGAGCGCTGTTCACTTTGTAGCTGTTGTAGGCTCTGCGCCAGAGGGCTGTAGGCTCTGTGCATGAGCGCTGTTCCCTTTGTAGCTGTTGCAGGCTCTGCGCCTGAGCGCTGTTCCCTTTGTAGCTGTTGCAGGCTCTGCATCTGAGCGCTGTTCCCTGTCTAGCTGTTGTTGGCTCTGCGCCTGAGTTCTGATCGCTCTGCGCCTGTGCGCTGTTCCCTGTGTAGCTGTTGTAGGCTCTGCGCCTGAGCGCTGTTCGCTCTGATCCTGAGCTCAGTTCCCTGTGTAGCTTCTGTGGGCTCTCCGCCTGAGCGTTGTAGGCTCTGTGCCTGAGCGCTGTAGGCTCTGTGCTAGAGCGCTGTAAGATCTGTGCCTGAGCGCTATTCCGTGTGTAGCTGTTGTAGGCTCTGCGCCTGAGCGCTGTTAAATTTGTAGCTGTTGTAGGCTCTGCGCCTGAGAGCTGTTCGCTCTCCGCCTGAGCGCAGTTCGCTCTGCGCCTGAGCGCTGTTCCCTGTGTAGCTGTTGTTGGCTCTGCGCCTGAGCTCTGTTCCCTGTGTAGCTGTTGAGGGTTCTGCACCTGAGTGCTGTTCTCTCTGTGGCTAAGCGCTGTTCCCTTTGTAGCTATTGTTTGCTCTGCACCTGAGGTCTGTTCCCTGTGTAGCTGTTGTAGGTTCTGCACCTGAGTGCTGTAAACTCTGCGCCTGAGCGCTGTTATCTGTTTAGCTGTTGTAGGCTCTGCGCCTGATCGCTTTTCCTTTTGTAGCTGCTGTAGGCTTTGCGCCTGAGCGCTGTTCCCTGTGCAGCTGTTGTAGGCTCTGTGCCTGAGCGCTTTTCCCTCTGCGCCTGAGCGCTGTTCGCTCTGCGCCTAAGCGCTGTTCCCTGTGCAGCTGTTGTAGGCTCTGTGCCTGAGCGCTTTTCCCTCTGCGCCTGAGCGCTGTTCGCTCAGCACTTGAGCGCTGTTTAATGTGTAGCTGATGTAGGCTCTGAGCCTGAGCGCTGTTCCCTATGTAGCTGATGTAGGCTCTGCACCTGAGCGCTATTCCCTGTGTAGCTGTTGTAGGCTCTGCGCCTGAGCGCTGTTCGCTTTGCGGCTAAGCGCTGTTCCCTTTGTAGCTTCTACAGGCTCTGTGCCTGAGCGCTGAAGTTTCTGCGCCTGAGCGCTTTTCGCTCTTCTCCTGAGCGCTGTTCCCTCTGTAGCTTTTGTAGGCTCTGCGCCTGAGCGCTGTTCGCTCTGCGCCTGAGCATAATTCCCTGTGTAGCTGCTGTAGGCTCTGCGCCTGAGCGATGTAGGCTCTGTGCCTTAGCGCTGTTATCTTTGTAGCTGTTGTAGGCTCTGAGCCTGAGCGCTGTTTCCTGTCTAACTGTTGTAGTCTGTGCGCCTGAGCGCTATTCCCTGTGTAGCTGTTGGAGGCTCTGCGCCTGAGCGCTGTTCCCTGTGTAGCTGTTGTAGGCTCTGCGACTGAGCGCTGTTCGCTCTGCGGCTAAGCGCTGTTCCCTTTGTAGCTTCTGCAGGCTCTGTGCCTTAGCGCTGTAGGCTCTGCGCCTGAGCGCTCTTCGCTCTCCGCCCGAGCGCTGTTCGCTCTGCGCCTGAGTGCTGTTCGCTCTGCGCCTGAGCGCTGTTCCCTGTGTAGCTGATGTAGGTTCTGCGCCTGAGCGCTGTTCCCTGTGTAGCTGTTGTAGGCTCTGTGCCTGAGCGCGGTTCGCTCTGCAGCTAAGCGCTGTTCCCTGTGTAGCTGATGTAGGTTCTGGGCCTGATCGCTGTAGGTTCTGCGCCTGAGCGCTGTAGGCTCTGAGCCTGAGCGCTGTTCCCTGTGTAGCTCTTGTAGGCTCTGCTCCTGAGAGCTTTTCGCTCTGCTCCTGAGCGCTGTTCAATGTGTAGCTGTTTTAGGCTCTGCACCTGGGCGCTGTTCCCTGTGTAGCTGTTGTAGTCTCTGCGCCTGAGCGCTGTTCCCTGTGTAGCTGTTGTAGGCTCTGCTCTTGAGCGCTGTTCGCTCTGCGCCTGAGCGGAGTTCTCTCTGAGCCTGAACGCTGTTCCCTGTTTAGCTGTTGTTGGCTCTGCGCCTTAGTACTGTTCCCTGAGTAGCTGTTTTAGGCTCTGCGCCTGAGCGCTGTTCGCTCTGCGGCTAAGCGCTCTTCACTTTGTAGCTTCTATAGGCTCTGCGCCTTATCGCTGTTTCCTCTGCGCCTGAGCGCTGTCCCCTCTGTGCCTGAGCGCTGTTCCCGGGGTAGCTGTTGTACACTCTGCTCCTGAGCGCTGTAGGCTCTGTGCCTGAGTGCTGTTCCCTGTGTAGTTGTTGTAGGCTCTGCCCCTAAGCGCTGTTTCCTGTCTAACTGTTGTAGGCTCTGCGCCTGAGTGCTATTCCCTGAGTAGATGCTGTAGGCTCTACGCCTGAGCGCTGTTCGATCTGCGCCTGAGCGCTCTACGCTCTGCGCCTTAGCCCTGTTCCCTGTGTAGCTGATGTATGCTCTGCGCCTGAGCGCTGTTCCCTGTGTAGCTGTTGTAGGCTCTGCGCCTGAGCGCTGTTCGCTCTGCGGCTAAGCGCTGTTCCCTTTGTAGCTTCTGTAGGCTCTGCGCCTGAGCGCTGTAGGATCTGCGCCTGAGCGCAGTTCCCTTTGTAGCTGTTGTAGGCTCTGTGCCTGAGCACTTTTTGGTCTGCGCCTGAGCACTGTTCCCGGTGTAGCTGTTGTAGGCTCTGCGCCTGTGTGCTCTTCACTGTGTAGCTGTTGTAAGCTCTGCGCCTGAGCGCTGTTACCTCTGCGCCTGAGCGCTGTTCGGTCTGCGCCTGAGCGCTGATCACTGTGTAGCTGTTGTAGGGTCTGAACCTGAGCGCTGTTCCCTGTGTAGCTGTTGTAGGCTGTCAGCCTGAGCGCTGTTCGCTCTGCGCCTGAGCGCTGTTGCCTGTGTAGCTGTTGTATGGTCTGCACCTGAGCGCTGTTCCCTGTGTAGCTGTTGTAGTCTCTCAGCCTGAGCGCTCTTTTCTCTGCGCCTGAGCGCTCTTCCCTGTCTAACTGTTGTAGGCTTAGCGCTGAGGGCTGTTCCTTGTGTAGCTGTTGTAGGCTCTGCGTCTGAGCGCTGTTCCCTCTGCGCCTGAGCGCTGTTCGCTCTGCGCCTGAGCGCTGTTCCCTGTGTAGCTGTTGTAGGCTCTGCGCCTGAGCGCTGTTCGCTATGCGCCTGAGCGCTGTTCCCTGTGTAGCTGTTGTAGGCTCTGCGCCTGAGCGCTGTTCCCTCAGCGCCTGAGTGCTGTTTCCTCTCTAACTGTTGTAGGCTTAGCGCTGAGGGCTGTTCCTTGTGTAGCTGTTGTAGGTTCTGCGCCTGAGCGCTGTTCCCTCTGCACCTGAGCGCTGTTCGCTCTGCGCCTGAGCGCTGTTCCCTGTTTAGCTGTTTTACGCTCTGCGCCTGAGCGCTGTTCCCTGGGTAGCTGTTGTACGTTCTGCGCCTGAGCGCTGTTCCCTGTGTAGCTGTTGTAGGCACTGCCCCTGAGCGCTGTTCCCTGTGTAGCTGTTGTTGGCTCTGCACCTGAGCTCTGTTCCCTGTGTAGCTGTTGGAGGTTCTGCGCCTGAGTGCTGTTCTCTCTGCGGCTAAGCGCTGTTCCCTGTGTAGCTATTGCTGGCTCTGCTCCTGAGGTCTGTTCCCTGTGTAGCTGTTGTAGTCTCTCAGCCTGAGCGCTCTTTTCTCTGCGCCTGAGCGCTCTTCCCTGTCTAACTGTTGTAGGCTTAGCGCTGAGGGCTGTTCCTTGTGTAGCTGTTGTAGGCTCTGCGTCTGAGCGCTGTTCCCTCTGCGCCTGAGCGCTGTTCGCTCTGCGCCTGAGCGCTGTTCCCTGTGTAGCTGTTGTAGGCTCTGCGCCTGAGCGCTGTTCGCTATGCGCCTGAGCGCTGTTCCCTGTGTAGCTGTTGTAGGCTCTGCGCCTGAGCGCTGTTCCCTCAGCGCCTGAGTGCTGTTTCCTCTCTAACTGTTGTAGGCTTAGCGCTGAGGGCTGTTCCTTGTGTAGCTGTTGTAGGTTCTGCGCCTGAGCGCTGTTCCCTCTGCACCTGAGCGCTGTTCGCTCTGCGCCTGAGCGCTGTTCCCTGTTTAGCTGTTGTACGCTCTGCGCCTGAGCGCTGTTCCCTGGGTAGCTGTTGTACGTTCTGCGCCTGAGCGCTGTTCCCTGTGTAGCTGTTGTAGGCACTGCCCCTGAGCGCTGTTCCCTGTGTAGCTGTTGTTGGCTCTGCACCTGAGCTCTGTTCCCTGTGTAGCTGTTGGAGGTTCTGCGCCTGAGTGCTGTTCTCTCTGCGGCTAAGCGCTGTTCCCTGTGTAGCTATTGCTGGCTCTGCTCCTGAGGTCTGTTCCCTGTGTAGCTGTTGTAGTCTCTCAGCCTGAGCGCTCTTTTCTCTGCGCCTGAGCGCTCTTCCCTGTCTAACTGTTGTAGGCTTAGCGCTGAGGGCTGTTCCTTGTGTAGCTGTTGTAGGCTCTGCGTCTGAGCGCTGTTCCCTCTGCGCCTGAGCGCTGCTCGCTCTGCGCCTGAGCGCTGTTCCCTGTGTAGCTGTTGTAGGCTCTGTGCCTAAGCGCTGTTCGCTATGCGCCTGAGCGCTGTTCCCTGTGTAGCTGTTGTAGGCTCTGCGCCTGAGCGCTTTTCCCTCAGCGCCTGAGTGCTGTTTCCTCTCTAACTGTTGTAGGCTTAGCGCTGAGGGCTGTTCCTTGTGTAGCTGTTGTAGGTTCTGCGCCTGAGCGCTGTTACCTCTGCACCTGAGCGCTGTTCGCTCTGCGCCTGAGCGCTGTTCCCTGTTTAACTGTTGTACGCTCTGCGCCTGAGCGCTGTTCCCTGGGTAGCTGTTGTACGTTCTGCGCCTGAGCGCTGTTCCCTGTGTAGCTGTTGTAGGCACTGCCCCTGAGCGCTGTTCCCTGTGTAGCTGTTGTTGGCTCTGCACCTGAGCTCTGTTCCCTGTGTAGCTGTTGGAGGTTCTGCGCCTGAGTGCTGTTCTCTCTGCGGCTAAGCGCTGTTCCCTGTGTAGCTATTGCTGGCTCTGCTCCTGAGGTCTGTTCCCTGTGTAGCTGTTGTAGTCTCTCAGCCTGAGCGCTCTTTTCTCTGCGCCTGAGCGCTGTTCCCTGTGTAGCTGATGTAGGCTCTGCACCTGAGCGCTATTCCCTGTGTAGCTGTTGTAGGCTCTGCGCCTGAGCGCTGTTCGCTTTGCGGCTAAGCGCTGTTCCCTTTTTAGCTTCTACAGTCTCTGTGCCTGATCACTGAAGGTTCTGCGCCTGAGCGCTTTTCGCTCTTCTCCTGAGCGCTGTTCCCTGTATAGCTTTTGTAAGCTCTGCGCCTGAGCGCTGTTCTCTCTGCGCATGAGCATAATTCCCTGTGTAGCTGCTGTAGGCTCTGCGCCTGAGCGATGTAGGCTCTGTGCCTTAGCGCTGTTATATTTGTAGCTGTTGTAGGCTCTGAGCCGGAGCGCTGTTTCCTGTCTAACTGTTGTAGTCTGTGCGCCTGAGCGCTATTCCCTGTGTAGCTGTTGAAGGCTCTGCGCCTGAGCGCTGTTCCCTGTGTAGCTGTTGTAGGCTCTGCGCCTGAGCGCTGTTCGCTCTGCGGCTAAGCGCTCTTCCCTTTGAAGCTTCTGCAGGCTCTGTGCCTGAGCGCTGTAGGCTCTGCGCCTGAGTGGTGTTCGCTCTGCGCCTGAGCGCTAATCCCTGTGTAGCTGATGTAGGTTCTGGGCCTGAGCGCTGTTCCCTGTGTAGCTGTTGTAGGCTCTGCGCCTGAGCACGGTTCGCTCTGCAGCTAAGCGCTGTTCACTTTGTAGCTTCTACAGGCTCTGCACCTGATCGCTGTAGTTTCTGCGCCTGAGCGCTGTAGGCTCTGAGCCTGAGCGCTGTAGGAACTGCGCCTGAGCGCTGTTCCCTGTGTAGCTGTTGTAGTCTCTGCTCCTGAGAGCTGTTCGCTCTGCTCCTGAGCGCTGTTCAATGTGTAGCTGTTTTAGGCTCTGCACCTGGGCGCTGTTCCCTGTGTAGCTGTTGTAGGCTCTGCGCCTGAGCGCTGTTCGCTCTGCGGCTAAGCCCTCTTCCGTTTGGAGCTTCTGCAGGCTCTGCGCCTGAGTGCTGTTCGCTCTGCGCCTGAGCGCTGTTCCCTGTGTAGCTGATGTAGGTTCTGCCCCTGAGCGCTGTTCCCTGTGTAGTTGTTGTAGGCTCTGCGCCTGAGCGCTGATCGCCCTGCGCCTGTGCGATCTTCCCTGTGTAGGTGTTTCGGGCTCTGCTCCTGAGCGCTGTTCACTCTGCGCCTAAGCACTGTTCCCTGTGTAGCTGTTGTAGGCTCTGTGCCTGAGCGCTGTTCGCTCTGCGCCGAGCGCTGTTCCATGTGTAGCAGTTGTAGTCTCTGCTCCTGAGCGCTGTTCGCTCTCCGCCTGAGCGCAGTTCGCTCTGCGCCTGAGCGCTGTTCCCTGTGTAGCAGTTGTTGGCTCTGCGCCTGAGCTCTGTTCACTGTGTAGCTGTTTTAGGCTCTGCCCCTGAGCGCTGTTCCCTGTGTAGCTGTTGTAGGTTCTGCGCCTGAGCGCTAATCGCTCTGCGATTGAGCGCTGTTCCCTGTGTAGCTGTTCATGGCTCTGTACCTGAGCGCTGTTCCCTGTGTAGCTGTTGTAGGCTCTGCGCCTGATTGCGATTCGCTCTGCTGCTAAGCGGTTTTCTCTTTGTAGCTGTTGTAGTCTCTGCGCCTGAGCGCTGTTTGCTCTGCGCCTGAGTGCTGTTCGCTCCGCCCCTGAGCGCTGTTCGCTCTGCCCCTGAGCACTGTTCCCTGTGTAGCTGTGCTTGGCTCTGCGCCTGAGCGCAGTTCGTTCTGCGCCTGAGCGCTGTTCCCTGTGTAGCAGTTGTTGGCTCTGCGCCTGAGCTCTGTTCCCTGTGTAGCTGTTGGAGGTTCTGCGCCTGAGTGCAGTTCTCTCTGCGGCTAAGCGCTCTTTCCTGTGTAGCTATTGTTGGCTCTGCGCCTGAGGTCTGTTCCCTGTGTAGCTGTTGGAGGCTCTGCGCCTGAGCGCTGTTCGCACTGAGCCTGAGCGCTGTTCGCTCTGCCCCTGAGCTCTGTTCACTGTCTAGCTCATGGAGGCTGTGCGCCTGATCGCTCTTACCTGTGTAGCTGCTGTAGGCTCTGCGCCTGAGCGCTGTAGGCTCTGCGCCTGAGTGCTGTAAGCTCCGCGCCTGAGCACTGTAGACTCTGCGCCTGGGCACTGTTCCCTGTGTAGCTGTGTAGGCTCTGCGCCTGAGCGCTGTAGGCTCTGCGCCTGAGTGCTGTAAGCTCTGCGCCTGAGCGCTGTAGGATCTGCGCCTGAGCACTGTTCCCTGTGTAGCTCTTGTAGGCTCTGCTCGTGAGAGCAGTTCGCTCTGCTCCTGAGCTTTTCAATGTGTAGCTGTTTTAGGCTCTGCACCTGGGCGCTGTTCCCTGTATAGCTGTTGTAGTCTCTGCGCCTGAGCGCTGTTCCCTGTGTAGCTGTTGCAGGCTCTGCGCTTGAGCTCTGTTCCCTGTGTAGCTGTTGTAGGCTATGCGCCTGAGCGGTGTTCGATCTGCGCCGAGCGCTGTTCCATGTGTAGCTGTTGTAGGCTCTGCGCTTGAGCGCTGTTCGCTCTGCGCCTGAGTGCTGTTCCCTGTGCAGCTGTTGTAGGCTCTGCGCCTGAGCACTTATCGCTCTGTGCCTAGTGGTGTTCCATGTGTAGCTGTTGTAGGCTCTGCTCTTGAGCGCTGTTCGCTCTGCGCCTGAGCGCTGTTCCCTGTGTAGCAGTTGTAGGCTCTGCGCCTGAGCGCTGTTCGCTCTGTTCCTGAGCGCTTTTCCCTGTGTAGTTGTTGTAGGCTCTGCGCCTGAGCGCTGTTCGATCTCCGCCTGAGCGCTGTTCCCTGTGTGGCTGATGTAGGCTCTGCGCCCGAGCGCTGTTCGCTCTGCGGCTAAGCGCTGTTCCCTTTGGAGCTTCTACAGGCTCTGCGCCTGAGTGCTGTTTCCTCTGCGACTGAGCGCTGTTCCCTGTGTAGCTGTTGTACGCTCTGAGCTTGAGCGCATTTCGCTCTGCGCCTGAACGCTGTTCCTTGTTTAGCTGTTGTTGGCTCTGCGCCTTAGTACTGTTCCCTGTGTAGCTGTTGTAGTCTCTGCGCCTGAGCGCTGTTCCCTGTGTAGCTGTTGTAGGCTCTGCGCCTGAGCGCTGTACGCTCTGCGGCTAAGCCCTGTTCCGTTTGGAGCTTCTACAGGCTCTGCGCCTGAGCGCTGTTTGCTCTGCGCCTGAGCGCTCTTCCCTGGGTAGCTGTTGTACGCTCTGCTCCTGAGCGCTGTTCGCTCTGCGCCTGAGCGCTCTTCCGTGTGTAGCTGCTGTAGGCTCTGCGCCTGAGAGCTGTTCTCTGTGTATCAGTTATAGGCTCTGCTGCTGAGCGCAGTTCGCTCTGCGCCTGAGCGCTGTTCCCTGTGTAGCTGTTAAAGGCTCTGCGCCTGAGCACTGATCACTCTGCGCCTGAACGCTGCTCCCTGTGTAGCTGTTGTAGGCTCTGCGCCTGAGCGCTGTTCCCTTTGTAGCTGTTGTAGGCTCTGCTCCTGAGCGCTGTTCGCTCTGTGCCTGAGCGCTGTTCCCTGTGTAGCTGTTGTAGGGTATGCGCCTGAGCGGTGTTCGCACTGCGCCTAGCGCTGTTCCAAGTGTAGCTGTTGTAGGCTCTGCTCTTGAGCGCTGTTCGCTCTGCGCCTGAGCGGAGTTCTCTCTGAGCCTGAACGCTGTTCCCTGTTTAGCTGTTGTTGGCTCTGCGCCTTAGTACTGTTCCCTGAGTAGCTGTTTTAGGCTCTGCGCCTGAGCGCTGTTCGCTCTGCGGCTAAGCGCTCTTCACTTTGTAGCTTCTATAGGCTCTGCGCCTTATCGCTGTTTCCTCTGCGCCTGAGCGCTGTCCCCTCTGTGCCTGAGCGCTGTTCCCGGGGTAGCTGTTGTACACTCTGCTCCTGAGCGCTGTAGGCTCTGTGCCTGAGTGCTGTTCCCTGTGTAGTTGTTGTAGGCTCTGCCCCTAAGCGCTGTTTCCTGTCTAACTGTTGTAGGCTCTGCGCCTGAGTGCTATTCCCTGAGTAGATGCTGTAGGCTCTACGCCTGAGCGCTGTTCGATCTGCGCCTGAGCGCTCTACGCTCTGCGCCTTAGCCCTGTTCCCTGTGTAGCTGATGTATGCTCTGCGCCTGAGCGCTGTTCCCTGTGTAGCTGTTGTAGGCTCTGCGCCTGAGCGCTGTTCGCTCTGCGGCTAAGCGCTGTTCCCTTTGTAGCTTCTGTAGGCTCTGCGCCTGAGCGCTGTAGGATCTGCGCCTGAGCGCAGTTCCCTTTGTAGCTGTTGTAGGCTCTGTGCCTGAGCACTTTTTGGTCTGCGCCTGAGCACTGTTCCCGGTGTAGCTGTTGTAGGCTCTGCGCCTGTGTGCTCTTCACTGTGTAGCTGTTGTAAGCTCTGCGCCTGAGCGCTGTTACCTCTGCGCCTGAGCGCTGTTCGGTCTGCGCCTGAGCGCTGATCACTGTGTAGCTGTTGTAGGGTCTGAACCTGAGCGCTGTTCCCTGTGTAGCTGTTGTAGGCTGTCAGCCTGAGCGCTGTTCGCTCTGCGCCTGAGCGCTGTTGCCTGTGTAGCTGTTGTATGGTCTGCACCTGAGCGCTGTTCCCTGTGTAGCTGTTGTAGTCTCTCAGCCTGAGCGCTCTTTTCTCTGCGCCTGAGCGCTCTTCCCTGTCTAACTGTTGTAGGCTTAGCGCTGAGGGCTGTTCCTTGTGTAGCTGTTGTAGGCTCTGCGTCTGAGCGCTGTTCCCTCTGCGCCTGAGCGCTGTTCGCTCTGCGCCTGAGCGCTGTTCCCTGTGTAGCTGTTGTAGGCTCTGCGCCTGAGCGCTGTTCGCTATGCGCCTGAGCGCTGTTCCCTGTGTAGCTGTTGTAGGCTCTGCGCCTGAGCGCTGTTCCCTCAGCGCCTGAGTGCTGTTTCCTCTCTAACTGTTGTAGGCTTAGCGCTGAGGGCTGTTCCTTGTGTAGCTGTTGTAGGTTCTGCGCCTGAGCGCTGTTCCCTCTGCACCTGAGCGCTGTTCGCTCTGCGCCTGAGCGCTGTTCCCTGTTTAGCTGTTTTACGCTCTGCGCCTGAGCGCTGTTCCCTGGGTAGCTGTTGTACGTTCTGCGCCTGAGCGCTGTTCCCTGTGTAGCTGTTGTAGGCACTGCCCCTGAGCGCTGTTCCCTGTGTAGCTGTTGTTGGCTCTGCACCTGAGCTCTGTTCCCTGTGTAGCTGTTGGAGGTTCTGCGCCTGAGTGCTGTTCTCTCTGCGGCTAAGCGCTGTTCCCTGTGTAGCTATTGCTGGCTCTGCTCCTGAGGTCTGTTCCCTGTGTAGCTGTTGTAGTCTCTCAGCCTGAGCGCTCTTTTCTCTGCGCCTGAGCGCTCTTCCCTGTCTAACTGTTGTAGGCTTAGCGCTGAGGGCTGTTCCTTGTGTAGCTGTTGTAGGCTCTGCGTCTGAGCGCTGTTCCCTCTGCGCCTGAGCGCTGTTCGCTCTGCGCCTGAGCGCTGTTCCCTGTGTAGCTGTTGTAGGCTCTGCGCCTGAGCGCTGTTCGCTATGCGCCTGAGCGCTGTTCCCTGTGTAGCTGTTGTAGGCTCTGCGCCTGAGCGCTGTTCCCTCAGCGCCTGAGTGCTGTTTCCTCTCTAACTGTTGTAGGCTTAGCGCTGAGGGCTGTTCCTTGTGTAGCTGTTGTAGGTTCTGCGCCTGAGCGCTGTTCCCTCTGCACCTGAGCGCTGTTCGCTCTGCGCCTGAGCGCTGTTCCCTGTTTAGCTGTTGTACGCTCTGCGCCTGAGCGCTGTTCCCTGGGTAGCTGTTGTACGTTCTGCGCCTGAGCGCTGTTCCCTGTGTAGCTGTTGTAGGCACTGCCCCTGAGCGCTGTTCCCTGTGTAGCTGTTGTTGGCTCTGCACCTGAGCTCTGTTCCCTGTGTAGCTGTTGGAGGTTCTGCGCCTGAGTGCTGTTCTCTCTGCGGCTAAGCGCTGTTCCCTGTGTAGCTATTGCTGGCTCTGCTCCTGAGGTCTGTTCCCTGTGTAGCTGTTGTAGTCTCTCAGCCTGAGCGCTCTTTTCTCTGCGCCTGAGCGCTCTTCCCTGTCTAACTGTTGTAGGCTTAGCGCTGAGGGCTGTTCCTTGTGTAGCTGTTGTAGGCTCTGCGTCTGAGCGCTGTTCCCTCTGCGCCTGAGCGCTGCTCGCTCTGCGCCTGAGCGCTGTTCCCTGTGTAGCTGTTGTAGGCTCTGTGCCTAAGCGCTGTTCGCTATGCGCCTGAGCGCTGTTCCCTGTGTAGCTGTTGTAGGCTCTGCGCCTGAGCGCTTTTCCCTCAGCGCCTGAGTGCTGTTTCCTCTCTAACTGTTGTAGGCTTAGCGCTGAGGGCTGTTCCTTGTGTAGCTGTTGTAGGTTCTGCGCCTGAGCGCTGTTACCTCTGCACCTGAGCGCTGTTCGCTCTGCGCCTGAGCGCTGTTCCCTGTTTAACTGTTGTACGCTCTGCGCCTGAGCGCTGTTCCCTGGGTAGCTGTTGTACGTTCTGCGCCTGAGCGCTGTTCCCTGTGTAGCTGTTGTAGGCACTGCCCCTGAGCGCTGTTCCCTGTGTAGCTGTTGTTGGCTCTGCACCTGAGCTCTGTTCCCTGTGTAGCTGTTGGAGGTTCTGCGCCTGAGTGCTGTTCTCTCTGCGGCTAAGCGCTGTTCCCTGTGTAGCTATTGCTGGCTCTGCTCCTGAGGTCTGTTCCCTGTGTAGCTGTTGTAGTCTCTCAGCCTGAGCGCTCTTTTCTCTGCGCCTGAGCGCTGTTCCCTGTGTAGCTGATGTAGGCTCTGCACCTGAGCGCTATTCCCTGTGTAGCTGTTGTAGGCTCTGCGCCTGAGCGCTGTTCGCTTTGCGGCTAAGCGCTGTTCCCTTTTTAGCTTCTACAGTCTCTGTGCCTGATCACTGAAGGTTCTGCGCCTGAGCGCTTTTCGCTCTTCTCCTGAGCGCTGTTCCCTGTATAGCTTTTGTAAGCTCTGCGCCTGAGCGCTGTTCTCTCTGCGCATGAGCATAATTCCCTGTGTAGCTGCTGTAGGCTCTGCGCCTGAGCGATGTAGGCTCTGTGCCTTAGCGCTGTTATATTTGTAGCTGTTGTAGGCTCTGAGCCGGAGCGCTGTTTCCTGTCTAACTGTTGTAGTCTGTGCGCCTGAGCGCTATTCCCTGTGTAGCTGTTGAAGGCTCTGCGCCTGAGCGCTGTTCCCTGTGTAGCTGTTGTAGGCTCTGCGCCTGAGCGCTGTTCGCTCTGCGGCTAAGCGCTCTTCCCTTTGAAGCTTCTGCAGGCTCTGTGCCTGAGCGCTGTAGGCTCTGCGCCTGAGTGGTGTTCGCTCTGCGCCTGAGCGCTAATCCCTGTGTAGCTGATGTAGGTTCTGGGCCTGAGCGCTGTTCCCTGTGTAGCTGTTGTAGGCTCTGCGCCTGAGCACGGTTCGCTCTGCAGCTAAGCGCTGTTCACTTTGTAGCTTCTACAGGCTCTGCACCTGATCGCTGTAGTTTCTGCGCCTGAGCGCTGTAGGCTCTGAGCCTGAGCGCTGTAGGAACTGCGCCTGAGCGCTGTTCCCTGTGTAGCTGTTGTAGTCTCTGCTCCTGAGAGCTGTTCGCTCTGCTCCTGAGCGCTGTTCAATGTGTAGCTGTTTTAGGCTCTGCACCTGGGCGCTGTTCCCTGTGTAGCTGTTGTAGGCTCTGCGCCTGAGCGCTGTTCGCTCTGCGGCTAAGCCCTCTTCCGTTTGGAGCTTCTGCAGGCTCTGCGCCTGAGTGCTGTTCGCTCTGCGCCTGAGCGCTGTTCCCTGTGTAGCTGATGTAGGTTCTGCCCCTGAGCGCTGTTCCCTGTGTAGTTGTTGTAGGCTCTGCGCCTGAGCGCTGATCGCCCTGCGCCTGTGCGATCTTCCCTGTGTAGGTGTTTCGGGCTCTGCTCCTGAGCGCTGTTCACTCTGCGCCTAAGCACTGTTCCCTGTGTAGCTGTTGTAGGCTCTGTGCCTGAGCGCTGTTCGCTCTGCGCCGAGCGCTGTTCCATGTGTAGCAGTTGTAGTCTCTGCTCCTGAGCGCTGTTCGCTCTCCGCCTGAGCGCAGTTCGCTCTGCGCCTGAGCGCTGTTCCCTGTGTAGCAGTTGTTGGCTCTGCGCCTGAGCTCTGTTCACTGTGTAGCTGTTTTAGGCTCTGCCCCTGAGCGCTGTTCCCTGTGTAGCTGTTGTAGGTTCTGCGCCTGAGCGCTAATCGCTCTGCGATTGAGCGCTGTTCCCTGTGTAGCTGTTCATGGCTCTGTACCTGAGCGCTGTTCCCTGTGTAGCTGTTGTAGGCTCTGCGCCTGATTGCGATTCGCTCTGCTGCTAAGCGGTTTTCTCTTTGTAGCTGTTGTAGTCTCTGCGCCTGAGCGCTGTTTGCTCTGCGCCTGAGTGCTGTTCGCTCCGCCCCTGAGCGCTGTTCGCTCTGCCCCTGAGCACTGTTCCCTGTGTAGCTGTGCTTGGCTCTGCGCCTGAGCGCAGTTCGTTCTGCGCCTGAGCGCTGTTCCCTGTGTAGCAGTTGTTGGCTCTGCGCCTGAGCTCTGTTCCCTGTGTAGCTGTTGGAGGTTCTGCGCCTGAGTGCAGTTCTCTCTGCGGCTAAGCGCTCTTTCCTGTGTAGCTATTGTTGGCTCTGCGCCTGAGGTCTGTTCCCTGTGTAGCTGTTGGAGGCTCTGCGCCTGAGCGCTGTTCGCACTGAGCCTGAGCGCTGTTCGCTCTGCCCCTGAGCTCTGTTCACTGTCTAGCTCATGGAGGCTGTGCGCCTGATCGCTCTTACCTGTGTAGCTGCTGTAGGCTCTGCGCCTGAGCGCTGTAGGCTCTGCGCCTGAGTGCTGTAAGCTCCGCGCCTGAGCACTGTAGACTCTGCGCCTGGGCACTGTTCCCTGTGTAGCTGTGTAGGCTCTGCGCCTGAGCGCTGTAGGCTCTGCGCCTGAGTGCTGTAAGCTCTGCGCCTGAGCGCTGTAGGATCTGCGCCTGAGCACTGTTCCCTGTGTAGCTCTTGTAGGCTCTGCTCGTGAGAGCAGTTCGCTCTGCTCCTGAGCTTTTCAATGTGTAGCTGTTTTAGGCTCTGCACCTGGGCGCTGTTCCCTGTATAGCTGTTGTAGTCTCTGCGCCTGAGCGCTGTTCCCTGTGTAGCTGTTGCAGGCTCTGCGCTTGAGCTCTGTTCCCTGTGTAGCTGTTGTAGGCTATGCGCCTGAGCGGTGTTCGATCTGCGCCGAGCGCTGTTCCATGTGTAGCTGTTGTAGGCTCTGCGCTTGAGCGCTGTTCGCTCTGCGCCTGAGTGCTGTTCCCTGTGCAGCTGTTGTAGGCTCTGCGCCTGAGCACTTATCGCTCTGTGCCTAGTGGTGTTCCATGTGTAGCTGTTGTAGGCTCTGCTCTTGAGCGCTGTTCGCTCTGCGCCTGAGCGCTGTTCCCTGTGTAGCAGTTGTAGGCTCTGCGCCTGAGCGCTGTTCGCTCTGTTCCTGAGCGCTTTTCCCTGTGTAGTTGTTGTAGGCTCTGCGCCTGAGCGCTGTTCGATCTCCGCCTGAGCGCTGTTCCCTGTGTGGCTGATGTAGGCTCTGCGCCCGAGCGCTGTTCGCTCTGCGGCTAAGCGCTGTTCCCTTTGGAGCTTCTACAGGCTCTGCGCCTGAGTGCTGTTTCCTCTGCGACTGAGCGCTGTTCCCTGTGTAGCTGTTGTACGCTCTGAGCTTGAGCGCATTTCGCTCTGCGCCTGAACGCTGTTCCTTGTTTAGCTGTTGTTGGCTCTGCGCCTTAGTACTGTTCCCTGAGTAGCTGTTTTACGCTCTGCGCCTGAGCGCAGTTCCCTGTGTAGGTGTTGTAGGGTCTGCGCCTGAGCGCTGTTCGCTCTGCGGCTAAGCGCTCTTCACTTTGTAGCTTCTATAGGCTCTGCGCCTAATCGCTGTTTCCTCTGCGCCTGAGCGCTGTCCCCTCTGTGCCTGAGCGCTGTTCCCGGGGTAGCTGTTGTACACTCTGCTCCTGAGCGCTGTAGGCTTTGTGCCTGAGCGCTGTTCCCTGTGTAGTTGTTGTAGGCTCTGCGCCTGAGCGCTGTAGGCTCTGCTCTTGAGCGCTGTAGGCTCTGCGCCTGAGCTCTGTTCCCTTTGTAGCTGTTGTAGGCTCTGCGCCAGAGTGCTGTAGGCTCTGTGCCTGAGAGCTGTTCCCTTTGTAGCTGTTGTAGGCTCTGCGCCAGAGTGCTGTAGTCTCTGTGCCTGAGCGCTGTTCCCTTTGTAGCTGTTGTAGGCTCTGCGCCTGAGCTCTGTTCCCTTTGTAGCTGTTGCAGGCTCTGAGCCTGAGCGCTGTTACTTTTATAAGTCTTGCCGGCTCTACGCCTGAGCGCTGTAGGCTCTGTGCCTCAGCTCTGTAGCCTCTGAGCCTGAGCTCTGTAGGCTCTGCGCCTGAGCGCTGTGGGATCTGTCCCTGAGCGCTGTTCCCTTTGTAGCTGTTGTAGGCTCTGCGCCTGATCTCTGTTCCCGTTGTAGCTGTTGCAGGCTCTGAGCCTGAGCGCTGTTCCCTTTGTAGCTGTTGCAGGTTCTGCGCCTGAGCGCTGTTACCTTTGTAGCTCTTGCCGTCTCTATGCCTGAGCGCTGTTCCCTTTATAGCTGTTATAGGCTCTGCGCCAGAGCGCTGTAGGCTCTGTGCCTGAGCGCTGTTCCCTTTTTAGCTGTTGCAGGCTCTGCGCCTGAGTGCTCTTCCCTTTGTAGCTGTTGCAGGCTCTGCGCCTGAGCGCTGTTACCTTTGTATCTCGTGCCGGCTCTACGCCTGAGCGCTGTTCCCTTTGTAGATGTTGCAGGCTCTGCGCCTGAGCGCTGTTCCCTTTGTAGGTCTTGCAGGCTCTGCACCTGGGCACTGTTCCCTTTGTAGCTCTTGCAGGCTCTGCGCCTGAGCTCTGTTAATTTTGTAGCTATTCTAGGCTCTGCAGCTGAGCTCTGTGCCCTTTGTTGCTGTTGTAGGCTCTGCTCCTGAGATCTGTTCCCTTTGTAGCTGTTGAAGGCTCTGCGCCTGAGCTCTGGTCCCTTTGTAGCTGTTGTAGGCTCTGCGCCTGAGCTCTGTAGGCTCGGTGCCTGAGATCTGTAGGCTCTGCGCCTGAGCTCTGTTCCCTTTGTCGCTGTTGTAGACTCTGCGTCTGAGCTTTGGAGGCTCTGCGCCTGAGCTCTGTAGGCACTGCTCCTAAGCTCTCTTCCCTTTGTAGCTGTTCTAGGCTCTGCGCCTGAGCTCTGTTCCCTTTGAAGCTGTTGTAGGCTCTGCGCCTGAACTCTCTAGCCTCTGTGCCTGAGCTCTGTTCCCTTTGTTGCTATTGCAGGCTCTGCACCTAACCTCTGTAGCCTCTGCGCCTTAGCTCTGTAGTCTCTGCGCCTGAGCTATGTTCCCTTTGTAACTGTTGTAGGCTCTGCGCCTGAGCTCTGTTCGTTTTGTAGGTCTTGTAGGCCCTGCAACTGTGCTATGTTCCCATTGTTGCAGGTTTAGGCTCTGCGCTTGAGCTCTGTTCCCATTGTAGCTGTTGTAGGCCCTGCGCCTGAGCTCTGGTCCCTTTGTAGCTGTTGTTGGCTCTGCGCCTGAACTCTGTAGGCTCTGCGCCTGAGATCTGTAGGCTCTGCGCCTGAGCTATGTTCCCTTTGTAGCTGTTGTAGGCTCTGTGCCTGAGCTCTGTAGGCTCTGCGCCTGAGCGGTGTAGGTGCTGCGCCTGAGCGCTTTTCCCTTTGTATCTTTTGTAGGCTCTGCGCCAGAGCGCTGCAGGCTCTGTGCCTGAGCGCTGTTCCCTTTGTAGCTGTTGCAGGCTCTGTGCCTGAGCGCTGTTCCCTTTGTAGGTGTTACAGGCTCTGCGCCTGAGTGCTGTTCCATTTGTAGTTCTGGCAGGCTCTGCGCCTGAGCACTGTTCCCTTTGTAGCTCTTGCAGGCTCTGCGCCTGAGTGCTGTAGGCTCTGTGCCTCAGCTCAGTAGCCTCTGCGCCTGAGCTCTGTTCCCTTTATAACTGTAGTAGGCTATGCGCCAGAGCGCTGTAGTCTCTGAGCCTGAGCACTGTTCCCTTTGTAGCTGTTTTAAGCTCTGCGCCTGAGCTCTGTTCGCATTGTAGCTGTTGCAGGCTCTGCGCCTGAACTCTGTAGGCTCTGCGCCTGAGCTCTGTAGGCTCTGCGCCTGAGTTCTGTTCCCTTTGTAGCTGTTGTCGCTCTGCGCCTGTGCTCTGTTCCTAGATTGCTGTTGGAGGCTCTGTGCCTGAGCTTTGTAGGCTCTGTGCCTGAGCCCTGTTCCCTTTGTTGCTCTTGCCGGCTCTTCGTCTGAGCGTTGTACCCTTTGTAGGTGTTACAGTCTCTGCGCCTGAGTGCTGTTCCCTTTGTAGCTCTTGCAGGCTCTGCGCCTGAGTGCTGTAGGCTCTGTGCCTCAGCTCAGTAGCCTCTGCGCCTGAGATCTGTTCCCTTTATAGCTGTAGTAGGCTATGCGCCAGAGCGCTGTAGTCTCTGTGCCTGAGCACTGTTCCATTTTTAGCTGTTGTAGGCTCTGCGCCTGAGCTCTGTTCGCATTGTAGCTGTTGCAGGCTCTGCGCCTGAACTCTGTAGGCTCTGCGCCTGAGCTCTGTAGGCTCTGCGCCTGAGTTCTGTTCCCTTTGTAGCTGTTGTTGCTCTACGCCTGTGCTCTGTTCCTTGATTGCTGTTGGAGGCTCTGTGCCTGAGCTTTGTAGGCTCTGTGCCTGAGCTATGTTCCCTTTGTAGCTGTTGTAGGCTCTGCGCCTGAGCTCTGTTCCCTTTGTAGCTGTTGTACGCTCTGCGCCTCAGCTCTGTAGGCTCTGCGCCTGAGCGCTGTTCCCCTTGTAGCTGTTGTAGGCTCTGCGCCTGTTCGCTGTTCCTTATTTAGCTGTTGCAGGCTCTGCGCCTGAGCGCTGTTCCCTTTGTAGCTGTTGTCGTTCTGCGCCTGAGCTCTCTTCCCTTTGTTGCTGTTGGAGGATCTGCGCCTCACCTCTGTAGGCTCTGCGCCTTAGCTCTGTAGTCTCTGCGCCTGAGCTCTGTTCCCTTTGTAGCTGTTTTCGCTCTGCGCGTGTGCTCTGTTCCTTGGTTGCTGTTGGAGGCTCTGTGCCTGAGCTCTGTAGGCTCTGTGCCTGAGATCTGTAGGCTCTGCGCCTGAGCTATGCTCCCTTTGTAGCTGTTGTAGGTTCTACTCCTGAGCTCTGTTCCCTTTGTAGCTGTTGCAGGCTCTGCACTTGATCGCTGTTCCCTATGTAGCTGTTGCAGGCTCTGCGCCTGAGCGCTGTAGGCTCTGTGCCTGAGCGCTGTTCCCTTTGTAGCAGTTGCAGGCTCTGTGCCTGAGCTCTGTTCCCTTTGTAGCTATTGCAGGCTCTGCGCCTGAGCGCTGTTCTCTTTTTAGCTGTTGCAGGCTCTGCGCCTGAGCGCTATTACCTTTATAGCTGTTGTAGGCTCTGCGCCAGAGGCTGTGGGATCTGTCCCTGAGCGATGTTCCCTTTGTAGCTGTTGTAGGCTCTGCGCCTGATCTCTGTCCCCTTTGTAGCTGTTGCAGGCTCTGCGCCTGAGCGCTGTTCCCGTTGTAGCTCTTGCAGGCTCTGAGCCTGAGCGCTGTTCCCCTTGTAGCTGTTGCAGGCTCTGCGCCTGAGCTCTGTTTCCTTTGTAGCTATTGCAGGCTCTGCGCCTGAGCGCTGTTCCCTTTGTAGCTGTTGTAGGCTCTGCGCCAGACTGCTGTAGGCTCTGTGCCTGAGCGCTGTTCCCTTTGTAGCTGTTGTAGGCTCTGCGCCTGAGCTCTGTTCCCTTTGTAGCTGTTGCATGCTCTGCACTTGATCGCTGTTCCCTATGTAGCTGTTGCAGGCTCTACGCCTGAGCACTGTAGGCTCTGCACCTGAGCTCTGTAGGATCTGCGCCTGAGCTCTGTTCCCTTTGTAGCTGTTGAAGGCTCTGAACCTGAGCTCTGTTGTCTATGCAGCTTTTGTAGGCTCTGCGCCTGAACTCTGTAGGCTATGTGCCTGAGCTCTCTGGGCTCTGCGCCTGAGCTCTGTTAAGTTTGTAGGTGTTTCAGGCTCTGCGCCTGAGCGCTGTTCCCTTTGTAGCAGTTGCAGGCTCTGTGCCTGAGCTCTGTTCCCTTTGTAGCTATTGCAGGCTCTGCGCCTGAGCGCTGTTCTCTTTTTAGCTGTTGCAGGCTCTGCGCCTGAGCGCTATTACCTTTATAGCTGTTGTAGGCTCTGCGCCAGAGGCTGTGGGATCTGTCCCTGAGCGCTGTTCCCTTTGTAGCTGTTGTAGGCTCTGCGCCTGATCTCTGTCCCCTTTGTAGCTGTTGCAGGCTCTGCGCCTGAGCGCTGTTCCCGTTGTAGCTCTTGCAGGCTCTGAGCCTGAGCGCTGTTCCCCTTGTAGCTGTTGCAGGCTCTGCGCCTGAGCTCTGTTTCCTTTGTAGCTATTGCAGGCTCTGCGCCTGAGCGCTGTTCCCTTTGTAGCTGTTGCAGGCTCTGCTCCTTAGCGCTGTTAAATTTGTAGCTCTTGCCGGCTCTACGCCTGAGCGCTGTTCCCTTTATAGCTGTTATAGGCTCTGCGCCAGAGCGCTGTAGCCTCTGTGCCTGAGCGCTGTTCCCTTTTAAGCTGTTGCAGGCTCTGCGCCTGAGCGCTCTTCCCTTTGTAGCTGTTGCAGGCTCTGCGCCTGAGCGCTGTTCCCTTTGTAGGTCTTGCAGACTCTGCGCCTGGGCACTGTTCCCTTTGTAGCTCTTGCAGGCTCTGCGCCTGAGCTCTGTTCCTTTTGTAGCTGTTCTAGGCTCTGCAGCTGAGCTCTGTGCCCTTTGTTGCTGTTGTAGGCTCTGCTCCTGAGATCTGTTCCCTTTGTAACCTGTTGTAGGCTCTGCGCCTGAGCTCTGGTCCCTTTGTAGCTGTTGTAGGCTCTGCGCCTGAGCTCTGTTCCCTTTGTCGCTGTTGTAGACTCTGCGTCTGACCTTTGGAGGCTCTGCGCCTGAGCTCTGTAGGCCCTGCTCCTAAGCTCTCTTCCCTTTGTAGCTGTTCTAGGCTCTGCGCCTGAGCTCTGTTCACTTTGAAGCTGTTGTAGGCTCTGCGCCGGAGCGCTGTAGGCTCTGTGCCTCAGCTCTGTTCCCTTTGTTGCTGTTGTTGCTCTGCGCCTTAGCTCTGTTCCCTTTGTTACTGTTGGAGGCTCTGCGCCTGAGCTCTGTTCCCTTTGTTGCTGTTGTAGGCTCTGCGCCTGAGCGCTGTAGGCTCTGTGCCTGAGCTCTGTTCCCTTTGTTGCTGTTGTCGCTCTGCACCTGAACTCTGTTCCCTTTGTTGCTGTTGGAGGCTCTGCGCCTGACCTCTGTAGGCTCTGCGCCTGAGCTCTATAGGCTCTGCGCCTGAGCTCTGTTACCTTTGTAAGTGTTCTAGGCTCTGCGCATGAAGATCTGTTCCCATTGTAGCTGTTGTAGGCTCTGCGCCTGAGCTCTGTTCCCTTTGTAGCTGTTTTCGCTCTGCGCCTGAGCTCTGTTCCCTTTGTTGCTGTTGGAGGCTCTGCGCCTGAGCTCTGTAGGCTCTGCGCCTGAGCTCTGTAGGCTCTGCGTCTGAGCTGTGTTCCCATTGTAGCTGTTGTAGGCTCTGCGCCTGAGCACTGTTCCCATTGTAGAACTTACCGGCTCTACGCCTGAGCGCTGTTCCCTTTGTAGCTGTTGTAGGCTCTGCGCCTGAGCGCGGTTCGCTCTGCAGCTAAGCGCTGTTCACTTTGTAGCTTCTACAGGCTCTGCGCCTGATCGCTGTAGGTTCTGCGCCTGAGCCCTGTAGGCTCTGAGCCTGAGAGATGTTCGCTCTGCGCCTGAGCGCTGTTCCCTGTGTAGCTGTTATAGGCTCTGCTCCTGAGAGCTGTTCCCTGTGTAGCTGTTGTAGGCTCTGCTCCTGAGCGCTGTTCGCTCTGCTCCTGAGCGCTGTTCCCTGTGTAGCTGTTGTAGGCTCTGTGCCTGAGCGCTGTTCGCTCTGCGCTGAGCGCTGTTCACTCTGCGCCTGAGCGCTGTTCCCTGTGTAGCTGTTGTAGGCTCTGCGCCTGAGCGCTGTTCGCTCTGCGCCGAGCGCTCTTCCATGTGTAGCTGTTGTTGGCTCTGCGTCTGAGTGCTGTTCCCTGTGTAGCTGTTGTAGGTTCTGCGCCTGAGCGCTGATCACTCTGTGCCTGAGCACTGTTCAATGTGTAGCTGTTGTAGGCTCTGCGCCTGAGCGCTGTTCCCTGTGTAGCTGGTCTTGGCTCTGTACCTGAGCGCTGTTCCCTGTGTAGCTGTTGTTGGCTCTGCGCCTGAGCGCTGTTCGCTGTGCGCCTGAGCGCTGTTTCATGTGTAGCTGATGTAGGCTCTGCCCCTGAGCGCTGTTCCCTGTGTAGCTGTTGTTGGCTCTGCGCCTGAGCGCTGATCGCTCTGCGCCTGAGCGCTGGTCCCTGTGTAGCTGTTGTTGGCTCTGCACCTGAGCTCTGTTCCCTGTGTAGCTGTTGGAGGTTCTGCCCCTGAGTGCTGTTCTCTCTGCGGCTAAGCGCTGTTCCCTGTGTAGCTATTGCTGGCTCTGCTCCTGAGGTCTGTTCCCTGTGTAGCTGTTGTAAGTTCTGTGCCTGAGTGCTATTCGCTCTGCGCCTGAGCGCTGTTCCCTGTGTAGCTGTTGTAGGCTATGCGCCTGAGCGCTGTTCGATCTCCTCCCGAGCGCTGTTCACACTGCGCCTGAGCGCTGTTCGCTCTGACCCTGAGCGCTGTTCCCTGTGTAGCTCTTGGAGGCTCTGCACCTGATCGCTCTTCCCTGTGTAGCTGTTGTAGGCTCTTTGCCTGAGCGCTGTTCGCTCTGCGCCTGCTCGCTGTTCCCTGTGTAGCTGCTGTAGGCTCTGCGCCTGAGCGCTGTAGACTCTGCGACTGAGAGTTGTTCGCTCTGCGCCTGAGCGCTTTTCCCTGTTTACCTGTTGTAGGCTCAGCGCCTGAGCGCTGTTCCCTGTGAGGCTGTTGTTGGCTCTGCGCTTGAGCACTGTTCCCTGTGTAGCTGTTTTAGAATCTGCGCCTCAGCGCGGTTCGCTCTGCAGCTAAGCGGTGTTCCCTTTGTATCTGTTGTAGGATCTGCGCCTGAGCGCTGTTCCCTGTGTAGCTGTTGTTGGCTCTGCGTCTGAGCGCTGTTCCCTGTGTAGCTGTTGTAGGCTATGCGCCTGAGCGCTGTTCGCTCTGCGCCTAAGCGCTGTTCCGTTTATAGCTGTTGTAGGATCTGCGCCTGAGCGCTGTTCGCTCTTTGCCTGAGCGCTGTTCCCTGTGTAGCTGTTGTAGGCTCTGCGCCTGAGCGCTGTTTGCTCTGCGGCTAAGCGCTCTTCCCTTTGTAGCATCTACAGGCTCTGCGCCTGAGCGCTGTTCCCTTCGTAGCTTTTGAAGTCTCTGCGCCTGAGCGCTGTAGGCACTGTGCCTCAGCTCTGTAGCCTCTGCGCCTGAGCTCTGTAGGCTCTGCGCCTGAGCTCTGTAGGCTCTGCGCCTGAGCTCTGTTCCCTTTGTAGCTGTTGAAGGCTCTGCGCCTGAGCTCTGTTGCCTGTGTAGCTTTTGTAGGCTCTGCGCCTGACATCTGTACGCTATGCGCCTGAGCTCTCTAGGCTCTGCGCCTGAGCGCTGTTCCCTTTGTAGCAGTTGCAGGCTCTGCGCCTGAGCTCTGTTCCCTTTGTAGGTATTGCAGGCTCTGCGCCTTAGCGCTGTTCTCTTTTTAGCTGTTGCAGGCTCTGCGTCTGAGCGCTGTTATCTTTGTAGCTGTTGCAAGTTCTGAGCCTGAGCGCTGTTCCCTTTGTAACTGTTGCAGTCTCTGCGCCTGAGTTCTGTTTCCTTTGTAGCTATTGCAGGCTCTGCGCCTGATCGCTGCTCCCTTTGTAGCTCTTGTAGGCTCTGTGCCTGAGCGCTGTTTCCTTTGTAGCTGTTGCAGGCTCTACGCCTGTGCGCTGTTCCCTTTGTAGATGTTGCAGGCTCTGCACCTGAGCGCTGTTCCCTTTGTAGGTCTTGCAGGCTCTGCGCCTGAGCGCTGTTCCCTTTGTAGCTCTTGCAGGCTCTGCGCCTGTGCTCTGTTCCTTTTGTAGCTGTTCTAGGCTCTGCAGCTGAGCTCTGTGCCCCTTGTTGCTCTTGCAGGCTCTGCTCCTGAGATCTGTTCCCTTTGTAGCTGTTGTAGGCTCTGCGCCTGAGCTCTGGTCCCTTTGTAGCTGTTATAGGCTCTGCGCCTGAGCTATGTAGACTCTGTGCCTGAGATCTGTAGGCTCTGCGCTTGAGCTCTGTTCCCTTTGTAGCTGTTGTAGACTTTGCGTCTGAGCTTTGGAGGCTCTGCGCCTGAGCTCTGTAGACTCTGCTCCTAAGCTCTCTTCCCTTTGTAGCTGTTCTAGGCTCTGCGACTGAGCCCTGTTCCCTTTGTAGGTGTTGTAGGCTCTGTGCCTGGCCTCTCTAGCCTCTGCGCCTGAGCACTGTTCCCTTTGTAGTTGTTGTACGCACTGCGCCTGAGCTCTTAAGGCTCTGCGCCTGAGCGCTGTTCCCTTTGTAGCTGTTGTAGCCTCTGCGCCTGAGCGCTGTTCCCATTGTATCTGTTGCAGGCTCTGCACCTGAGCGCTGTAGGCTCTGTGCCTGAGCGCTGTTCCCTTTGTAGCTGTTGTAGGCTCTGCGCCTTAGCACTGTTCCCTTTGTAGCTGTTGTATGCTCTGCGCCTGAGCTCTGTAGTCTCTGCGCCTGAGCTCTGTTCCCTTTGTAGCTGTTGTAGGCTCTGCGCCTGATCGCTGTTCCCTATGTAGATGTTGCAGGATCTGTGCCTGAGCTCTGTAGGCTCTGCGCCTGAGCTCTGTTCCCTTTGTAACTCTTGCCGGCTCTACGCCTGTGCGCTGTTCCCATTGTAGGTGTTACAGACTCTGCGCCTGAGCGCTGTTCCCTTTGTAGCTCTTTCAGGCTCTGCTCCTGAGCGCTGTAGGCTCTTTGCCTCAGCTCTGTAGCCTCTGCGCTGAGCTCTGTAGGCTCTGCGCCTGAGCTCTGTTCCCTTTGTAGCTTTTGAAGGCTCTGCGCCTGAGCTCTGTTCCCTTTGTAGCTGTTGTAGGATCTGCACCTGAGCTATGTAGGCTCTGCGCCTGAGTTCTGTTCCCTTTGTAGTTGTTGTACACTCTGCACCTGAGCGGTGTAGGCTCTGCGCCTGAGCGCTGTTCCCTTTGTAGCGGTTGTAGGCTCTGTGCCTGAGCTCTGTTCCCTTTGTTGCTGTTCTAGGCTCTGCGCCTGAATTCTGTTCCCTTTGTAGGTGTTACAGGCTCTACGCCTGAGCGCTGTTCCCTTTGTAGCTCTTGCAGTCTCTGCGCCTGAGCGCTGTAGGCTCTGTGCCTCAGCTCTGGAGCCTCTGCGCCTGAGCTCTGTAGGCTCTGCGCCTGAGCTCTGTAGGCTCTGCGCCTGAGGGCTGTTCCCTTTATACCTGTTGTAGGCTCTGCTCCTGAGCGCTGTTCCCATTGTAGCTGTTCCAGGCTCTGCGCCTGAGCGCTGTAGGCTCTGGGCCTGAGGGCTGTTCCCTTTGTAGCTGTTGTAGACTCTGCTCCTGAGCGCTGTTCCCAATGTAGCTGTTGCAGGCTCTGCGCCTGAGCGCTGTAGGCTCTGTGCCTGAGCGCTGTTCCCTTTGTAGCTGTTGTATGCTCTGCGCCTGAGCTCTGTAGGCTCTGCGCCTGAGCGTTGTTCCCTTTGTAGCTGTTGTAGGCTCTGCGCCTGAGCACTGTTCCCTTTGTAGCTGTTGCAGGATCTGCGCCTGAGCGCTGCAGGCTCTGCGCTTGAGCGCTCTTCCCTTTGTAGCTGTAGTAGGCTCTGCGCCTGAGCACTGTTCCCTTTGTAGCTGTTGCAGGCTCTGCGCCTGAGCGCTGTTCCCTTTGTAGCTGTTGCAGGCTCTGCTCCTGTGCGCTGTTCCCTTTGTAGCTGTTGCAGGCTCGGCGCCTGAGCGCTGTTTACTTTGTAGCTCTTCCAGGCTCTGCGCCTGAGCACTGTAGGCTCTGTGCCTCAGCTCTGTAGCCTCTGTGCCTGAGCTCTGTAGGCTCTGCGCCTGAGCTCTGTAGGCTCTGCGCCTGAGCTCTGTTCCCTTTGTAGCTGTTGAAGGCTCTGCGCCCGAGCTCTGTTGCCTATGTAGCTTTTGTAGGCTCAGCGCCTGAAATCTGTAGGCTATGCGCCTGAGCTCTCTAGGCTCTGCGCCTGAGCTCTGTTCACTTTGTAGGTGTTTCAGGCTCTGCGCCTG
This sequence comes from Leptosomus discolor, assembly GCF_034619465.1. Lineage (NCBI taxonomy): Eukaryota > Metazoa > Chordata > Aves > Leptosomiformes > Leptosomidae > Leptosomus > Leptosomus discolor. The sequence goes on along the minus strand of NW_028237857.1, from coordinate 4,541,397 downwards.
AGCGCTGTTCCCTTTGTAGGTATTGCAGGCTCTGCGCCTGAGCGCTGTTCTCTTTTTAGCTGTTGCAGGCTCTGCGCCTGAGCGCTGTTATCTTTGTAGCTGTTGCAAGCTCTGAGCCTGAGCGCTGTTCCCTTTGTAGCTGTTGCTGTCTCTGCGCCTGAGTTCTGTTTCCTTTGTAGCTATTGCAGGCTCTGCGCCTGAGCGCTGTTCCCGATGTAGTTGTTGCAGGCTCTGCTCCTGAGCGCTGTTCCCTTTGTAGCTCTTGCAGGCTCTGCGCCTGAGCACTGTTCCCTTTGTAGCTCTTACAGGCTCTGCGCCTGAGCGTTGTAGGCTCTGTGCCTCAGCTCTGTAGGCTCTGTTCCTGAGCTCTGTAGGCTCTGCGCCTGAGCTCTGAAGGCTCTGCGCCTGAGCACTCTTCCCTTTGTACCTGTTGAAGGCTCTGCGCCTGAGCTCTGTTGCCTATGTAGCTGTTGTAGGCTCTGCGCCTGAACTCTGTAGGATATGTGCCTGAGCTCTCTAGGCACTGCGCCTGAGCTCTGCTCCCTTTGTAGCTGTTTTAGGCTCTGCGCCTGAGCTCTGTTCCATTTGTTGCTGTTCTAGGCTCTGCGCCTGAATTCTGTTCCCTTTGTAGGTGTTACAGGCTCTACGCCTGAGCGCTGTTCCCTTTGTAGCTCTTGCAGTCTCTGCGCCTGAGCGCTGTAGGCTCTGTGCCTCAGCTCTGGAGCCTCTGCGCCTGAGCTCTGTAGGCTCTGCGCCTGAGCTCTGTAGGCTCTGCGCCTGAGGGCTGTTCCCTTTATACCTGTTGTAGGCTCTGCTCCTGAGCGCTGTTCCCATTGTAGCTGTTGCAGGCTCTGCGCCTGAGCGCTGTAGGCTCTGTGCCTGAGGGCTGTTCCCTTTGTAGCTGTTGTAGACTCTGCTCCTGAGCGCTGTTCCCAATGTAGCTGTTGCAGGCTCTGCGCCTGAGCGCTGTAGGCTCTGTGCCTGAGCGCTGTTCCCTTTGTAGCTGTTGTATGCTCTGCGCCTGAGCTCTGTAGGCTCTGCGCCTGAGCGTTGTTCCCTTTGTAGCTGTTGTAGGCTCTGCGCCTGAGCACTGTTCCCTTTGTAGCTGTTGCAGGATCTGCGCCTGAGCGCTGCAGGCTCTGCGCTTGAGCGCTCTTCCCTTTGTAGCTGTAGTAGGCTCTGCGCCTGAGCACTGTTCCCTTTGTAGCTGTTGCAGGCTCTGCGCCTGAGCGCTGTTCCCTTTGTAGCTGTTGCAGGCTCGGCGCCTGAGCGCTGTTTACTTTGTAGCTCTTCCAGGCTCTGCGCCTGAGCACTGTAGGCTCTGTGCCTCAGCTCTGTAGCCTCTGTGCCTGAGCTCTGTAGGCTCTGTGCCTGAGCTCTGTAGGCTCTGCGCCTGAGCTCTGTTCCCTTTGTAGCTGTTGAAGGCTCTGCGCCCGAGCTCTGTTGCCTATGTAGCTTTTGTAGGCTCAGCGCCTGAAATCTGTAGGCTATGCGCCTGAGCTCTCTAGGCTCTGCGCCTGAGCTCTGTTCACTTTGTAGGTGTTTCAGGCTCTGCGCCTGAGCGCTGTTCCCTTTGTAGGTATTGCAGGCTCTGCGCCTGAGCGCTGTTCTCTTTTTAGCTGTTGCAGGCTCTGCGCCTGAGCGCTGTTATCTTTGTAGCTGTTGCAAGCTCTGAGCCTGAGCGCTGTTCCCTTTGTAGCTGTTGCTGTCTCTGCGCCTGAGTTCTGTTTCCTTTGTAGCTATTGTAGGCTCTGCGCCTGAGCGCTGTTCCCGATGTAGTTGTTGCAGGCTCTGCTCCTGAGCGCTGTTCCCTTTGTAGCTCTTGCAGGCTCTGCGCCTGAGCACTGTTCCCTTTGTAGCTCTTACAGGCTCTGCGCCTGAGCGTTGTAGGCTCTGTGCCTCAGCTCTGTAGGCTCTGTTCCTGAGCTCTGTAGGCTCTGCGCCTGAGCTCTGAAGGCTCTGCGCCTGAGCACTCTTCCCTTTGTACCTGTTGAAGGCTCTGCGCCTGAGCTCTGTTGCCTATGTAGCTGTTGTAGGCTCTGCGCCTGAACTCTGTAGGATATGTGCCTGAGCTCTCTAGGCACTGAGCCTGAGCTCTGCTCCCTTTGTAGCTGTTTTAGGCTCTGCGCCTGAGCTCTGTTCCATTTGTACCTGTTGTAGGCTCTGCGCCTGAGCTCTGTTCCATTTGTACCTGTTGTAGGCTCTGCGCCTGATCTCTGTAGGCTCTGCGCGTGAGCTCTGTAGTCTCTGCGCCTGAGCTCTGTAGGCTCTGTGCCTGAGCTCTGTTCCCTTTGTAGCTGTTGTCGCTCTGCGCATGAGCTTTGTTCCCTTTGTTGCTGTTGGAGGCTCTGCGCCTGACCTCTGTAGGCTCTGCGCCTGAGTTCTGTAGGCTCTGCGCCTGAGCTCTGTTACCTTTGTAAGTGTTGTAGGCTCTGCGCCTGAAGATCTGTTCCATTTGTAGCTGTTGTAGGCTCTGCGCCTGAGCTCTGTTCCCTTTGTAGCTGTTGTAGGCTCTGCGCTTGAGCTCTGTAGGCTCTGCGCCTGAGCTCTGTAGGCTCTGCGCCTGAGCTCTGTTCCCTTTGTAGCTGTTGTCGCTCTGCGCCTGAGCTCTGTTCTCTTTGTTGCTGTTGGAGGCTCTGTGCCTGAGGTCTGTAGGCTCTGTGCCCGAGATCTGTAGGCTCTGCGAATGAGCTCTGTAGGCTCTGCGCCTGAGCTCTGTAGGCTCTGCGTCTGAGCTCTCTTCCCTTTGTAGCTGTTTTAGGCTCTGCGCCTGAGCTCTGTTGCCTATGTAGCTGTTGTATGCTCTGCGCCTGAAATCTGTGGGCTATGCGCCTGAGCTCTCTAGACTCTGCGCCTGAGCTCGCTTGGCTCTGCGCCTGAGCTCTGTTCTCTTTGTAGCTGTATTAGGCTCTGCGCCTGAGCTCTGTTCCCTTTGTAGCTATTGTAGGCTCAGCACCTGAGCTATGTAGGCTCTGAGTCTGAGCGCTGTTCCCTTTGTAGCGGTTGAAGGCTCTGCGCATGAGCTCTGTTCCCTTTGTAGCTGTTGTAGGCTCTGCGCCTGAGCTTTGTAGGCTCTGCCCCTGAGCTCTCTAGGCTCTGAGCCTGAGCTCGATTCCCTTTGTAGATGTTGTAGGCTCTGCACCTGAGATCTTTTCTTTTTGTAGCTCTTGTAGACTCTGTGCCTGAGCTCTGTTCCCTTTGTAGTTTTTTTAGGGTCTGCGCATGAGCTCTGTTCCTTTGTAGCTGTTGTAGCCTCTGCGCCTGAGCTATGTTCCCTTTGTAGCTGTTACAGTCTCTGCGCCTGATTGCTGTTCCCATTGTAGCTGTAGCAGGCTCTGCGCCTGAGTTCTGTTCCCTTTGTAGCTGTTGTAGGCTCTGCGCCTGAGCGCTCTAGGCTCTGCGTCTGAGCGCTGTTCCCTTTGTAGCTGTTGTAGGATCTGCACCTGAGCTCTGTTGCCTATGTAGCTGTTGTAGGCTCTGCGCCTGCGCTTTGTAAGCTCTGCGCCTGAGCTATGTAGGCTCTGCGCCTGAGCGCTGTTCCCTTTGTAGCTGTCGTAGGCTCTGCGCCAGAGGGCTGTAGACTCTGTGCATGAGCGCTGTTCCCTTTGTAGCTGTTGCAGGCTCTGCGCCTGAGCTCTGTTCTCTTTATAGCTGTTGCAGGCTCTGCGCCTGAGCTCTGTAGGCTCTGCGTCTGAGCTCTGTTCCCTTTGTAGCTGTTGTAGCCTCTGCGCCTGAGCTATGTTGCCTTTGTAGCTGTTGTAGGCTCTGGGCCTGAGCTCTAGCCCCTTTATAGCTGTTATAGGCTCTGCGCCTGAGCTTGGTAGGCTCTGCGCCTGAGCTCTGTTGCCTATGTAGCTGTTGTAGGCTCTGCGCCTGAACTCTGTAGGCGATGCGCCTGAGCTCTCTAGGCTCTGTGCCTGAGGTCTGTTCCCTTTGTAAGTGTTCTAGGCTCTGCATCTGAGCTCTATTCCCTTTGTTGCTGTTGTAGGCTCTGCGCCTGAGATCTGTTCCCTTTGTAGCTTTTGTAGGCTCTGCGCCTGAGCTCTGTTCCTTTTGTAGCTGTTGTCGCTCTGCGTCTGAGCTCTGTTCCCTTTGTTGCTGTTCTAGGCTCTGCGCCTGAGCGCTGTTCCCTATGTAGCTGTTGCAAGCTCTGCGCCTGAACGCTGTAGGCTCTGCGCCTGAGCGCTGTAGGCTCTGAGCCTGAGCGCTCTTCCTTTTGTAGCTGTTGCAGGCTCTGCGCCTGAGCTCTGTTCTCTTTATAGCTGTTGCAGGCTCTGCGCCTGAGCTCTGTAGGCTCTGCGTCTGAGCTCTGTTCCCTTTGTAGCTGTTGTAGCCTCTGCGCCTGAGCTATGTTGCCTTTGTAGCTGTTGTAGGCTCTGGGCCTGAGCTCTAGCCCCTTTATAGCTGTTATAGGCTCTGCGCCTGAGCTTGGTAGGCTCTGCGCCTGAGCTCTGTTGCCTATGTAGCTGTTGTAGGCTCTGCGCCTGAACTCTGTAGGCGATGCGCCTGAGCTCTCTAGGCTCTGTGCCTGAGGTCTGTTCCCTTTGTAAGTGTTCTAGGCTCTGCATCTGAGCTCTATTCCCTTTGTTGCTGTTGTAGGCTCTGCGCCTGAGATCTGTTCCCTTTGTAGCTTTTGTAGGCTCTGCGCCTGAGCTCTGTTCCTTTTGTAGCTGTTGTCGCTCTGCGTCTGAGCTCTGTTCCCTTTGTTGCTGTTGGAGGCTCTGTTTCTGAGCTCTGTAGGCTCTCTGTCTGAGCTCTGTAGGCTCTTCACCTGAGCGCTGTTCCCTTTGTAGCTGTTCTAGGCTCTGCGCCTGAGCGCTGTTCCCTATGTAGCTGTTGCAAGCTCTGCGCCTGAACGCTGTAGGCTCTGCGCCTGAGCGCTGTAGGCTCTGAGCCTGAGCGCTCTTCCTTTTGTAGCTGTTGTAGGCTCTGCGCCTGAGCTCTGTTCCCTTTGTAGCTGTTGCAGGCTCTGCGCCTGACCGCTGCTCCCTTTGTGGCTGTTGCAGGCTCTCCGCCTGACCTCTGTTACCTTTGTAGCTCTTGCCGACTCTACGCTTGAGCGCTGTTCCCTTTGTAGGTGTTGCAGGCTCTGCGCCTGAGAGCTGTTTCCTTTGTAGTTCTTGCAGGCTCTGCGCCTGAGCACTGTTCCCTTTGTAGCTCTTGCAGGCTCTGCGCCTGAGCGCTGTAGGCTCTGTGCCTTCAGCTCTGTAGGCTCTGCGCCTGAGCTCTGTTCCCTTTGTAGCTGTTGTAGGCTATGCACCTGAGCTCTGTAGGCTCTGTGCCTGAGCATTGTTACCTTTGTAGCCGTTGTAGGCTCTGCGCCTGAGCTCTGTAGGCTCTGCGCCTAAGTTCTGTTCCCTTTTTTGCTGTTGGAGACTCTGCGCCTGAGCTCTGTATGCTCTGCGCCTGATCTCTGTAGGCTCTGCCCCTGAGCTCTGTAGGCTCTGCGCCTGAGCTCTTTTCACTTTGCAGCTGTTGTAGGCTTTGTGTCTGAGCTCTGTTCCCTTTGTAGCTGTTGTAGGCTCTGCGCCAGAGATCTCTTCCCTTTGTAGCTGTTTTAGGCTCTGCGCCTGAACTCTGTAGGCTATGTGCCTGAGCTCTCTAGGCTCTGCGCCTGAGCTCTGTTCCCTTTGTAGCTGTTCTAGGCTCTGCGCCTGAGCTCTGTTCACTTTGAAGCTGTTGTAGGCTATGCACCTGAGCTCCGTAGGCTCTGTGCCTGAGCATTGTTACCTTTGTAGCCGTTGTAGGCTCTGCACCTGAGCTCTGTAGGCTCTGCGCCTGAGCTTTGTTACCTTTGTAGCTGCTGTAGGCTCTGCGACTGAGCTCTGTTCCCATTGTAGCTGTTTAGGCTCTGCGCCTGAGCTCTGTAGGCTCTGCGCCTAAGTTCTGTTCCCTTTTTTGCTGTTGGAGACTCTGCGCCTGAGCTCTGTATGCTCTGCGCCTGATCTCTGTAGGCTCTGCCCCTGAGCTCTGTAGGCTCTGCACCTGAGCTCTTCTCCCTTTGTAGCTGTTGTAGGCTTTGTGTCTGAGCTCTGTTCCCTTTGTAGCTGTTGTAGGCTCTGCGCCAGAGATCTCTTCCCTTTGTAGCACATAGCTCAGGCTATGTGCCTGAGCTCTCTAGGCTCTGCGCCTGAGCTCTGTTCCCTTTGTAGCTGTTCTAGGCTCTGTGCCTGAGCTCTGTTCACTTTGAAGCTGTTGTAGGCTCTGCACCTGAGCTATGTAGGCTCTGCGTTTGAGCTCTGTTCCCTTCATAGCTGTCGTACGCTCTGCACCTGAGCGCTATTCCTTATGTAGCTGTTGCAGGCTCTGCGCCTGAGCGCTGTAGGCTCATCGCTTGAGCGCTGTAGGCTCTGAGCCTGAGCGCTGTTCCCTTTGTAGCTGTTGTAGGCTCTGCGCCTTAGCTCTGTTCCCTTTGTAGCTGTTGTAGGCTCTGCGACTGAGCACTGTTCCCTTTGCTGCTGTTGTAGGCACTGCGCCTGAGCTCTGTTCTCTTTGTTGCTGTTGTAGGCACTGCGCCTGAGATCTGTTGCCATTGTAGCTGTTGTAGGCTCTGGGCCTGAGCTCTGGCCCCTTTATAGCTGTTATAGGCTCTGCGCCTGAGCTCTCTAGGCTCTGCGCCTGAACTCTCTAGGCGATGCGCCTGAGCTCTGTTCCCTTTGTTGAGGTTGGAGGCTCTGCGCCTGACCTCTGTATGCTCTGCGCCTGAGCTCTGTAGGCTCTGCTCCTGAGCTGTGTTCCCTTTGTAGCTCTTGCAGGCATCTCGCCTGAGCGCTGTTCCCTTTTTAGCTCTTGCAGGCTCTGCGCCTGAACGCTGTAGGCTCTGTGCCTCAGCTCTGTAGGCTCTGCGTCTGAGCTCTGTAGGCTCTGTGCCTGAGCTCTGTAGGCTCCGCGCCTGAGCTCTGTTCCCTTTGTAGCTGTTGTACGCTCTGTGCCTGAGCGCTATAGACTCTGCGCCTGAGCGCTGTTCCCTATGTAGCTGTTGCAGGCTCTGCTCCTGAGCGCTGTAGGCTCTGCGCTTGAGCGCTGTAGGCTCTGCGCCTGAGCGCTGTTCCCTTTGTAGCTGTTATAGGCTCTTCGCCAGAGCGCTGTAGGCTCTGTGCCTGAGCGCTGTTCCCTTTGTAGCTGTTGCAGGCTCTGCGCCTGAGCGCTGTTCCCTTTATAACTGTTGTAGGCTCTGCACCTGAGCTCTGTTCCATTTGTAGCTGTTGTAGGCTCTGCACCTGAGCTCTGTTCCCTTTGTTGCTGTTGTAGGCACTGCGCCTGAGATCTGTTGCCTTTGTAGCTGTTGTAAGCTCTGCGCCTGAGCTCTGTTCCCTTTGTAGCTCTTGCAGGCTCTGCGCCTGAGCGCTGTAGGCTGTGTGCCTTCAGTTCTGTAGGCTCTGCGCCTGAGCTCTGTTCACTTTGAAGCTGTTGTAGGCTATGCACCTGAGCTCTGTAGGCTCTGTGCCTGAGCATTGTTACCTTTGTAGCCGTTGTAGGCTCTGCGCCTGAGCTCTGTAGGCTCTGCGCCTGAGCTTTGTTACCTTTGTAGCTGCTGTAGGCTCTGCGACTGAGCTCTGTTCCCATTGTAGCTGTTTAGGCTCTGCGCCTGAGCTCTGTAGGCTCTGCGCCTAAGTTCTGTTCCCTTTTTTGCTGTTGGAGACTCTGCGCCTGAGCTCTGTATGCTCTGCGCCTGATCTCTGTAGGCTCTGCCCCTGAGCTCTGTAGGCTCTGCACCTGAGCTCTTCTCCCTTTGTAGCTGTTGTAGGCTTTGTGTCTGAGCTCTGTTCCCTTTGTAGCTGTTGTAGGCTCTGCGCCAGAGATCTCTTCCCTTTGTAGCACATAGCTCAGGCTATGTGCCTGAGCTCTCTAGGCTCTGCGCCTGAGCTCTGTTCCCTTTGTAGCTGTTCTAGGCTCTGCGCCTGAGCTCTGTTCACTTTGAAGCTGTTGTAGGCTCTGCACCTGAGCTATGTAGGCTCTGCGTTTGAGCTCTGTTCCCTTCATAGCTGTCGTACGCTCTGCACCTGAGCGCTATTCCTTATGTAGCTGTTGCAGGCTCTGCGCCTGAGCGCTGTAGGCTCATCGCTTGAGCGCTGTAGGCTCTGAGCCTGAGCGCTGTTCCCTTTGTAGCTGTTGTAGGCTCTGCACCTTAGCTCTGTTCCCTTTGTAGCTGTTGTAGGCTCTGCGACTGAGCACTGTTCCCTTTGGTGCTGTTGTAGGCACTGCGCCTGAGCTCTGTTCTCTTTGTTGCTGTTGTAGGCACTGCGCCTGAGATCTGTTGCCATTGTAGCTGTTGTAGGCTCTGGGCCTGAGCTCTGGCCCCTTTACAGCTGTTATAGGCTCTGCGCCTGAGCTCTCTAGGCTCTGCGCCTGAACTCTCTAGGCGATGCGCCTGAGCTCTGTTCCCTTTGTTGAGGTTGGAGGCTCTGCGCCTGACCTCTGTATGCTCTGCGCCTGAGCTCTGTAGGCTCTGCTCCTGAGCTGTGTTCCCTTTGTAGCTCTTGCAGGCATCTCGCCTGAGCGCTGTTCCCTTTTTAGCTCTTGCAGGCTCTGCGCCTGAACGCTGTAGGCTCTGTGCCTGAGCTCTGTAGGCTCCGCGCCTGAGCTCTGTTCCCTTTGTAGCTGTTGTACGCTCTGTGCCTGAGCGCTATAGACTCTGCGCCTGAGCGCTGTTCCCTATGTAGCTGTTGCAGGCTCTGCTCCTGAGCGCTGTAGGCTCTGCGCTTGAGCGCTGTAGGCTCTGCGCCTGAGCGCTGTTCCCTTTGTAGCTGTTATAGGCTCTTCGCCAGAGCGGTGTAGGCTCTGTGCCTGAGCGCTGTTCCCTTTGTAGCTGTTGCAGGCTCTGCGCCTGAGCGCTGTTCCCTTTATAACTGTTGTAGGCTCTGCACCTGAGCTCTGTTCCCTTTGTTGCTGTTGTAGGCACTGCGCCTGAGATCTGTTGCCTTTGTAGCTGTTGTAAGCTCTGCGCCTGAGCTCTGTTCCCTTTGTAGCTGTTGTAGGCTCTGCGCCTGAATCTGTTTTCTTTGTTGCTGTTGTAGGCTCTGCGCCTGAGCGCTGTAGGCTCTGTGCCTGAGCGCTGTTCCCTTTGTAACTGTTGTAGGCTCTGCGCCTGAGCAATGTTCCCTTTGTTGCTGTTGTAGGCTCTGCGCCTAAGCTCTATTCCCTTTGTAGCTGTTGTAGGCTCTGCGCCTGAGTGCTGTAGGCTCTGTGCCTGAGCGCTGTTCCATTTGAAACTGTTGCAGGCTCTACGCCTGAGCATTGTTCCATTTGTAGCTTTTGCAGTCTCTGCACCTGAGCGCTGTTCTCATTGTAGCTGTTGCAGGCTCTGCACCTGAGATCTGTTCCCTTTGTAGCTCTTACAGGCTCTGCGCCTGAGCGCTGTAGGCTCTGTGCCTCAGCTCTGTAGGCTCTGTTCCTGAGCTCTGTAGGCTCTTCGCCTGAGCTCTGTAGGCTCTGCGCCTGTGCACTGTTCCCTTTGTACCTGTTGTAGGCTTTGCGCCTGAACACTGTAGGCTCTGCGCATGAGCTCTGTAGGCACTGCGACTGAGCTCTATAGGCTCTGCGCCTGAGCTCTGTTCCCTTTTTAGCTGTTGTAGGCTCTGCACCTGAGCTCTGTTCCCTTTATTGCTGTTGTAGGCTCTGCGCCTGAGCGCTTTTCCCTTTGTAGCTGTTGTAGGCTCTGCACCAGAGAGCTGTAGGCTCTGTGCCTGAGCTCTGTAGGCTCTGCGCCTGAGCTCTGTAGGCTCTGCGCCTGAGCTCTGTTACCTTTGTAAATGTTGTAGGGTCTGCGCCTGAAGCTCTGTTCCATTTGTAGCTGTTGTAGCCTCTGCGCCTTAGCTCTGATCCCTTTGTAGCTGTTGTAGCCTCTGCGCCTGAGCTATGTTCCCTTTGTAGCTGTTACAGTCTCTGCGCCTGATTGCTGTTCCCATTGTAGCTGGAGCAGGCTCTGTGCCTGAGCTTTGTTCCCTTTGTAGGTGTTGCAGGCTCTGCGCCTGAGCGCTGTTCCATTTGTAGCTCTTGCATGCTCTGCGCCTGAGTGCTGTAGGCTCTTTGCCTTCGGCTCTGTAGGCTCTGCGCCTGAGCTCTCTTCCATTTGTAGGTGTTTTAGGCTCTGTGCCTGATCTCTGTTGCCTATGTAGCTGATGTATGCACTGCGCCTGAGCTCTCTAGGCTCTGCGCCTGAGCTCTGTTCCCTTTGTAGCTGTTTTAGGCTCTCCGCCTGAACTCTGTTCCCTTTGTAGCTGTTGTAGGCTCTGCACCTGAGCAATGTAGGCTCTGCGCCTGAGTTCTGTTTCCTTTGTAGCTGTTGTATGCTCTGCGCCTGAGCTCTCTAGGCTCTGCGCCTGAGCTCGCTAGGCTCTGCGCCTGAGCTCTGTTCCCTTTGTAGCTGTTTTAGGCTCTGCGCCTGAACACTGTTCCCTTTGTAGCTGTTGTAGGCTCTGCACCTGAGCTATGTAGGCTCTGCGCCTGATTTCTGTTCCCTTTAGTAGCGGTTGTAGGCTCTGCGCCTGATATCTGTTCCCTTTGTAGCTGTTGTAGGCTCTGCGCCTGAGGTCTGTTCCCTTTGTAGCTGTTGTAGGCTCTGCGCCTGTGCTTTGTAAGCTCTGCGCCTGAGCTCTGTAGGTTCTGCGCCTGAGCGCTGTTCCCTTTGTAGCTGTTGTCGCTCTGCGCCTGAGCTCTGTTCCCTTTGTTGCTGTTGGAGGCTCTGTGCCTGAGGTCTGTAGGCTCTGTGCCTGAGATTTGTAGGCTCTGCGCCTGAGCTCTGTAGGCTCTGCGTCTTAGCTCTGTTCCCTTTGTAGCTGTTGATGCTCTGCGCCTGAGCTCTGTTCACTTTTTTGCTGTTGGAGGCTCTGCGCCTGAGCTATGTAGGCTCTGCGCCCGAGCACTGTAATGTCTGCGCCTGAGCTCTGTTCCATTTGTAGCTGTTGTAGGCTCTGCGCCTGAGCTCTGTTCCCTTTGTAGCTGTTGTAGGCTCTGCGCCTGAGCTCTGTTCCCTTTGTAGCTGTTGCAGGCTCTGCGCCTGAGCGCTGTTCCCTTTGTAGATGTTGTAGGATCTGCGCCTGAGCGCTGTAGGCTCTGTGCCTGAGCGCTGTTCCCTTTGTAGCTGTTGTAGGCTCTGCGCCTGAGCACTGTTCCCTTTGTAGCTGTTGTATGCTCTGCGCCTGAGCTCTGTAGGCTCTGCGCCTGAGCGTTGTTCCCTTTGTAGCGGTTGTAGGCTCTGCGCCACAGGGCTGTAGGCTCTGCGCCTGAGCTCTGTAGGCTCCGCGCCTGAGCTCTGTTCCCTTTGTAGCTGTTGTCGCTCTGCGCCTGAGCTCTGTTCCCTTTGTTGCTGTTGGAGGCTCTGTGCCTGAGGTCTGTAGGCTCTGTACCTGAGATTTGTAGGCTCTGCGCCTGAGCTCTGTAGGCTCTGCGTCTTAGCTCTGTTCCCTTTGTACCTGTTGTAGGCTCTGCCCCTGAGCTCTGTTCCCTTTGTAGCTGCTGTAGGGTCTGCGCCTGAGCGCTGTAGGGTCTGCGCCTGATCTCTGTAGGCTCTGCGCCTGAGCTCTGTTCCCTTTGTAGCTGTTGTCGCTCTGCGCCTGAGCTCTGTTCACTTTTTTGCTGTTGGAGGCTCTGCGCCTGAGTTATGTAGGCTCTGCGCCCGAGCACTGTAATGTCTGCGCCTGAGCTCTGTTCCCTTTGCAGCTGTTGTAGGCTCTGCGCCTGAGCTCTGTTCCCTTTGTAGATGTTGTAGGCTCTGCGCCTGAGCGCTGTTCCCATTGTAGCTGTTGCAGGCTCTGCGCCAGAGTGCTGTAGGCTCTGTGCCTGAGCGCTGTTCCCTTTGTAGCTGTTGTAGGCTCTGCGCCTGAGCACTGTTCCCTTTGTAGCTGTTGTATGCTCTGCGCCTGAGCTCTGTAGGCTCTGCGCCTGAGCGTTGTTCCCTTTGTAGCTGTTGTAGGCTCTGCGCCTGATCGCTGTTCCCTATGTAGATGTTACAGGCTCTGCGCCTGATTTCTGTTCCCTTTAGTAGCGGTTGTAGGCTCTGCGCCTGATATCTGTTCCCTTTGTAGCTGTTGTAGGCTCTGCGCCTGAGGTCTTTTCCCTTTGTAGCTGTTGTAGGCTCTGCGCCTGTGCTTTGTAAGCTCTGCGCCTGAGCTCTGTAGGTTCTGCGCCTGAGCGCTGTTCCCTTTGTAGCTGTTGTCGCTCTGCGCCTGAGCTCTGTTCCCTTTGTTGCTGTTGGAGGCTCTGTGCCTGAGGTCTGTAGGCTCTGTGCCTGAGATTTGTAGGCTCTGCGCCTGAGCTCTGTAGGCTCTGCGTCTTAGCTCTGTTCCCTTTGTAGCTGTTGTCGCTCTGCGCCTGAGCTCTGTTCATTTTTTGCTGTTGGAGGCTCTGCGCCTGAGCTATGTAGGCTCTGCGCCCGAGCACTGTAATGTCTGCGCCTGAGCTCTGTTCCATTTGTAGCTGTTGTAGGCTCTGCGCCTGAGCTCTGTTCCCTTTGTAGCTGTTGTAGGCTCTGCGCCTGAGCTCTGTTCCCTTTGTAGCTGTTGCAGGCTCTGCGCCTGAGCGCTGTTCCCTTTGTAGATGTTGTAGGCTCTGCGCCTGAGCGCTGTAGGCTCTGTGCCTGAGCGCTGTTCCCTTTGTAGCTGTTGTAGGCTCTGCGCCTGAGCACTGTTCCCTTTGTAGCTGTTGTATGCTCTGCGCCTGAGCTCTGTAGGCTCTGCGCCTGAGCGTTGTTCCCTTTGTAGCGGTTGTAGGCTCTGCGCCACAGGGCTGTAGGCTCTGCGCCTGAGCTCTGTAGGCTCCGCGCCTGAGTTCTGTTCCCTTTGTAGCTGTTGTCGCTCTGCGCCTGAGCTCTGTTCCCTTTGTTGCTGTTGGAGGCTCTGTGCCTGAGGTCTGTAGGCTCTGTACCTGAGATTTGTAGGCTCTGCGCCTGAGCTCTGTAGGCTCTGCGTCTTAGCTCTGTTCCCTTTGTACCTGTTGTAGGCTCTGCCCCTGAGCTCTGTTCCCTTTGTAGCTGCTGTAGGGTCTGCGCCTGAGCGCTGTAGGGTCTGCGCCTGATCTCTGTAGGCTCTGCGCCTGAGCTCTGTTCCCTTTTTTGCTGTTGGAGGCTCTGCGCCTGAGTTATGTAGGCTCTGCGCCCGAGCACTGTAATGTCTGCGCCTGAGCTCTGTTCCATTTGTAGCTGTTGTAGGCTCTGCGCCTGAGCTCTGTTCCCTTTGCAGCTGTTGTAGGCTCTGCGCCTGAGCTCTGTTCCCTTTGTAGCTGTTGCAGGCTCTGCGCCTGAGCGCTGTTCCCTTTGTAGATGTTGTAGGCTCTGCGCCTGAGCGCTGTTCCCATTGTAGCTGTTGCAGGCTCTGCGCCTGAGTGCTGTAGGCTCTGTGCCTGAGCGCTGTTCCCTTTGTAGCTGTTGTAGGCTCTGCGCCTGAGCACTGTTCCCTTTGTAGCTGTTGTATGCTCTGCGCCTGAGCTCTGTAGGCTCTGCGCCTGAGCGTTGTTCCCTTTGTAGCTGTTGTAGGCTCTGCGCCTGATCGCTGTTCCCTATGTAGATGTTACAGGCTCTGCGCCTGAGCGCTGTTCCCTTTGTAGCTCTTGCAGTCTCTGCGCCTGAGCGCTGTAGGCTCTTTGCCTCAGCTCTGTAGCCTCTGCGCCTGAGCTCTGTAGGCTCTGATCCTGAGCTCTGTAGGCTGTGAGCCTGAGCTCTGTTCCCTTTGTAGCTTTTGAAGGCTCTGCGCCTGAGCTCTGTTCCCTTTGTAGCTGTTGTAGGATCTGCATCTGAGCTATGTAGGCGCTGCGCCTGAGTTCTGTTCCCTTTGTAGCTGTTGTACGCTCTGCGCCTGAGCGCTGTAGGCTCTGCGCCTGAGCGCTGTTCCCTTTGTAGCTTTTGTAGGCTCTTTGCCTGAGCTCTGTTCCCTTTGTTGCTGTTCTAGGCTCTGCGCCTGAGAACTGTTCCCTTGTTAGGTGTTACAGGCTCTACGCCTGAGCACTGTTCCGTTTTTAGGTGTTACAGGCTCTGCGCCTGTGCGCCGTTCCCTTTGTAGCTCTTGCAGGCTCTGCGCCTGAGCGCTGTAGGCTCCGTGCCTCAGCTCTGTAGCCTCTGCGCCTGAGCTCTGTAAGCTCTGCGCCTGAGCTCTGTAGGCTCTGCGCCTGAGCTCTGTTCCCTTTGTAGCTGTTGTACGCTGTGCGCCTGAGCGCTGTAGGCTCTGCGCCTGAGGGCTGTTCCCTTTGTAGCTGTTGTAGGCTCTGCGCCTGAGCGCTGTTCCCATTGTAGCTGTTGCAGGATCTGCGCCTGAGCGCTGTAGGCTCTGCGCTTGAGCGCTGTTCCCTTTGTAGCTGTTGCAGGCTCTGCGCCTGAGCTCTGTTCCCTTTGAAGCTGCTGCAGGCTCTGCACCTGAGCTCTGTTCCCTTTGTAGCTGCTGCAGGCTCTGCGCCTGTGCGCTGTTCCCTTTGTAGCTGTTGCAGACTCTGCGCCTGAGCGCTGTTACTTTTGTAGCTCTTGTCGGCTCTGTGCCTGAGCGCTGTTCCCTTTGTAGGTGTTACAGGCTCTGCGCCTGAGCGCTGTTCCCTTTGTAGCTCTTGCAGGCTCTGCGCCTGAGCACTTTTCCCTTTGTAGCTCTTGCAGGCTCTGCGCCTGAGCTGTAGTCTCTGTGCCTCAGCTCTGTAGCCTCTGCGCCTGAGCTCTGTAGGCTCTGCGCCTGAGCTCTGTAGGCTCTGCGCCTGAGCTCTGTTCCCTTTGTAGCTGTTGAAGGCTCTGCGCCTGAGCTCTGTTGCCTATGTAGCTTTTGTAGGCTCTGCGCCTGAACTCTGTAGGCTATGCGCCTGAGCTCTCTAGGCTCTGCGCCTGAGCTCTGTTCACTTTGTAGGTGTTTCAGACTCTGCGCCTGAGCGCTGTTCCCTTTGTAGCAGTTGCAGGCTCTGCGCCTGAGCTCTGTTCCCTTTGTAGATATTGCAGGCTCTGCGCCTGAGCGCTGTTCTCTTTTTAGCTGTTGCAGGCTCTGCGCCTGAGCGCTGTTATCTTTGTAGCTGTTGCAAGCTCTGAGCCTGAGCGCTGTTCCCTTTGTAGCTGTTGCAGTCTCTGCGCCTGAGTTCTGTTTCCTTTGTAGCTATTGCAGGCTCTGCGCCTGAGCGCTGTTCCCTTTGTAGCTGTTGCAGGCTCTGCGCCTGAGCGCTGTTGCCTTTTTATCTGTTGTAGGCTCTGCGCCAGAGCGCTGTAGGCTCTGTGCCTGAGCGCTGTTCCCTTTGTAGCTGTTGCAGGCTCTACGCCTGATCGCTGTTCCCTATGTAGTTGTTGCAGAATCTGCGCCTGAGCGCTGTAGGCTCTGCGCTTGTGCGCTGTTCCCTTTGTAGGTGTTACAGGCTCTGCACCTGAGCGCTGTTCCCTTTGTAGCTCTTTCAGGCTCTGCGCCTGAGCGCTGTAGGCTCTTTGCCACAGCTCTGTAGCCTCTGCGCTGAGCTCTGTAGGCTCTGCGGCTGAGCTCTGTACGCTCTGCGCCTGAGCGCTGTTCCCTTTGTAGCTTTTGAAGGCTCTGCGCCTGAGCTCTGTTCCCTTTGTAGCTGTTGTAGGATCTGCACCTGAGCTATGTAGGCTCTGCGCCTGAGTTCTGTTCGCTTTGTAGCTGTTGTACGCTCTGCACCTGAGCGCTGTAGGCTCTGCGCCTGAGCGCTGTTCCCATTGTAGCTGTTGCAGGCTCTGCGCCTGAGCGCTGTAGGCTCTGTGCCTGAGTGCGGTTCCCTTTGTAGCTGTTACAGGCTCTGCGCCTGAGCGCTGTTCCCTTTGTAGCTCTCTCAGGCTCTGCGCCTGAGCGCTGTAGGTTCTTTGCCTCAGCTCTGTAGCCTCTGCGCTGAGTTCTGTAGGCTCTGCGCCTGAGCTCTGTAGGCTCTGCGCCTGAGCTCTGTTCCCTTTGTAGCTTTTGAAGGCTCTGCGCCTGAGCTCTGTTCCCTTTGTAGCTGTTGTATGCTCTGCACCTGAGCGCTGTAGGCTCTGCGCCTGAGGGCTGTTCCCTTTGTTGCTGTTCTAGGCTCTGCGCCTGAGATCTGTTCCCTTTGTAGGTGTTACAGGCTCTACGCCTTAGCACTGTTCCATTTTTAGGTGTTACAGGCTCTGCGCCTTAGCTCTGTTCCCTTTGTAGCTGTTGTAGACTCTGCGCCTGAGTGCTATAGGCTCTGTGCCTCAGCTCTGTAGCCTCTGCGCCTGAGCTCTGTAGGCTCTGCGCCTGAGCTCTGTATGCTCTGCGCCTGAGCTCTGTTCCCTTTGTAGCTGTTGTAGACTCTGCGTCTGAGCTTTGGAGGCTCTGCGCCTGAGCTCTGTAGGCTCTGCTCCTAAGCTCTCTTCCCTTTGTAGCTGTTCTAGGCTCTGCGCCTGAGCTCTGTTCCCTTTGTAGCTGTTGTAGGCTCTGCGCCTGACCTCTCTAACCTCTGCGCCAGAGCTCTGTTCCCTTTATAGCTGTTGTTGCTCTGCGCCTTATCTCTGTTCCCTTTGTTGCTGTTGTAGGCTCTGCGCCTGAGCGCTGTAGGCTCTGTGCCTGAGTGCTGTTCCCTTTGTAGCTGTTGCAGTCTCTGTGCCTGAGCACTGTTCCCTTTGTAGCTGTTGCACGCTCTGCGCCTGAGCGCTGTTACCTTTGTAGCGCTTGCCGGCTCTACGCCTGAGCGCTGTTCCCGATGTAGGTGTTGCAGGCTCTGCGCCTGAGCGCTGTTCCCTTGCTAGCTCTTGCAGGCTCTGCGCCTGAGCACTGTTCTCTTTGTAGCTCTTACAGGCTCTGCGCCTGAGCGTTGAAGGCTCTGTGCCTCATCTCTGTAGGCTCTGTTCCTGAGCTCTGTAGGCTCTGCGCCTGAGCTCTGAAGGCTCTGCGCCTGAGCGCTGTTCCCTTTGTAGCTGTTGTAGGCTCTGCGCCTGAGCTCTGCTCCCTTTGTAGCTGTTTTAGGCTCTGCGCCTGAGCTCTGTTCCATTTGTACCTGTTGTAGGCTCTGCGCCTGAGCTCTGTAGGCTCTGCGCGTGAGCTCTGTAGGCTCTGTGCCTGAGCTCTGTTCCCTTTGTAGCTGTTGCAGTCTCTGCGCCTGAGCTTTGTTCCCTTTGTTGCTGTTGGAGGCTCTGCGCCTGACCTCTGTAGGCTCTGCGCCTGAGCTCTGTAGGCTCTGCGCCTGAGCTCTGTTACCTTTGTAAGTTTTGTAGGCTCTGCGCCTGAAGATCTGTTCCCTTTGAAGCTGTTGTAGGCTCTGCGTCTGAGCTCTGTTCCCTTTGTACCTGTTGTAGGCTCTGCGCTTGAGCTCTGTAGGCTCTGCGCCTGAGCTCTGTAGGCTCTGCGCCTGAGCTCTGTTCCCTTTGTAAGTGTTCTAGGCTCTGCATCAGAGCTCTGTTCCCTTTGTTGCTGTTGTAGGCTCTGCGCCTGAGCTCTCTTCCCTTTGTAGCTGTTGTCGCTCTGCGTCTGAGCTCTGTTCCCTTTGTTGCTGTTGGAGGCTCTGTTTCTGAGCTCTGTAGGCTCTCTGTCTGAGAACTGTAGGCTCTTCGCCTGAGCGCTGTTCCCTTTGTAGCTGTTTTAGGCTCTGCGCCTGAGCGCTGTTCCCTGTGTAGCTGTTGCAGGCTCTGCGTCTGAGCGCTGTAGGCTCTGCGCATGAGCGCTCTTCCCTTTGTAGCTGTTGTAGGCTCTGCGCCAGAGCGCTGTTCCTTATATAGCTGTTGCAGGCTCTGCGCCTGAGCTCTGTAGGCTCTGCGCCTGAGCTCTGTAGGCTCTGCGCCTGAGCTCTGTTACATTTGTAAGTGTTGTAGGCTCTGCGCCTGAAGATCTGTTCCCTTTGTAGCTGTTGTAGGCTCTGCGCCTGAGCTTTGTTCCCTTTGTAGCTGTTGTAGACTCCGCTTGAGCTCTGTAGGCTCTGCGCCTGAGCTCTGTTCCCTTTGTAGCTGTTGTCACTCTTCGCCTAAGCTCTGTTCCCTTTGTTGCTGTTGGAGGCTCTGCGCCTGAGCTCTGTAGGATCTGCGCCTGAGCGCTGTTCCATGTGTAGCTGTTGCAGGCTCTGCGCCTGAGCGCTTTTCCCTTTATAACTGTTGGAGGCTCTGTGCCTGAGCTCTGTTCCCTTTGTAGCTGTTGTAGGCTCTGCACCTGAGCACTGTTCCCTTTGCTGCTGTTGTAGGCACTGCGCCTGAGATCTGTTGCCTTTGTAGCTGTTGTAGGCTCTACCCCTGAGATCTGTTCCCTTTGTAGCTGTTGTAGGCTCTGCGCCTGAATCTGTTCCCATTGTTGCTGTTGTAGGCTCTGTGCCTGAGCGCTGTTCCCTTTGTAACTGTTGCAGGCTCTGCGCCTGAGCAATGTTCCTTTTGTAGCTGTTGCAGTCTCTGCACCTGAGCGCTGTTCCCGTTGTAGCTGTTGCAGGCTCTGCGCCTGAGAGCTGTTCCCTTTGTAGCTGTTGCAGGCTCTGCGCCTGAGCGCTTTTCCCTTTGTAGCTCTTGCCGGCACTATGCCTGAGCGCTGTTCCCGTTGTAGGTGTTGCAGGCTCTGTGCCTGAGCACTGTTCCCTTTCTAGCTCTTGCAGGCTCTGCGCCTGAGCACTGTTCCCTTTGTAGCTCTTACAGGCTCTGCGCCAGAGCGCTGTAGGCTCTGTGCCTCAGCTCTGTAGGCTCTGTTCCTGAGCTCTGTAGGCTCTGCGCCTTAGAGCTGTAGGCTCTGCGCCTGAGCGCTGTTCCCTTTGTAGCTGTTGCAGGCTCTGCGCCTGAGCGCTGTTCCTTTGTAGCTCTTGCAGGCTCTGCGCCTGAGCGCTGTAGGCTCTGTGATTCAGCTCTGTAGGCTCTGCTCCTGAGCTATGTTCCCTTTGTAGCTGTTTTAGGCTCTGCGCCTGAGGTCTGTTCCCTTTGTAGCTGTTGTACACTCTGTGCCTGAGCGCTATAGACTCTGCGCCTGAGAGCTGTTCCCTATGTAGCTGTTGCAGGCTCTGCTCCTGAGCGCTGTAGGCTCTGCGCATGAGCACTGTAGGCTCTGCGCCTGAGCGATGTTCCCTTTGTAGCTGTTGTAGGTTCTTCGACAGAACGCTGTCGGCTCTGTGCCTGAGCGCTGTTCCCTTTGTTGTTGTTGCAGGCTCTGCGCCTGAGCGCTGTTCCCTTTTATAACTGTTGTAGATTCTGCGCATGAGCTCTGTTCCCTTTGTAGCTGTTGTAGGCTCTGCACCTGACCTCTGTTCCCTTTGTAGCTGTTGTAGACTCTGCGTCTGAGCTTTGGAGGCTCTGCGCCTGAGCTCTGTAGGCTCTGTGCCTAAGCTCTCTCCCCTTTGTAGCTGTTCTAGGCTCTGCGCCTGAGCCCTGTTCCCTTTGTAGCTGTTGTAGGCTCTGCGCCTCAGCTCTGTAGCCCCTGCGCCTGAGCTCTGTTCCATTTGTAGCTGTTGTTGCTCTGCGCCCGAGCTCTAGTCCTTTGTTGCTGTTGTAGGCTCTGCGCCTGAGCGCTGTAGGCTCTGCGCCTGAGCGCTGTTCCCTTTGTAGCTCCTGCCGGCTCTACGCCTGAGCGCTGTAGGCTCTGTGCCTCAGCTCTGTAGGCCCTGCGCCTGAGCGCTGTTCCCTATGTAGCTGTTGCAGGCTCTGCTCCTGAGCGTTGTAGCCTCTGCGCTTGAGCGGTGTAGGCTCTGCGCCTGAGCTCTGTTAACTTTGTAACTGTTGCAGGCTCTGCACATTAGCAATGTTCCCTTTGTAGCTGTTGCAGTCTCTGCACCTGAGCGCTGTTCCCGTTGTAGCTGTTTTAGTCTCTGCGCCTGAGAGCTGTTCCCTTTGTAGCTGTTGCAGGCTCTGCGCCTGAGCGCTGTTCCCTTTGTAGCTGTTGCACGCTCTGCGCCTGAGCGCTTTTACCTTTGTAGCTCTTGCCGGTTCTATGCCTGAGCGCTGTTCCCGTTGTAGGTGTTGCAGGCTCTGTGCCTGAGCGCTGTTCCCTTTGTAGCTCTTGCAGGCTCTGCGCCTGAGCACTGTTCCCTTTGTAGCTCTTACAAGCTCTGCGCTTGAGCGGTGTAGGCTCTGTGCGTCAGCTCTGTAGGCTCTGTTCCTGAGCTCTGTAGGCTCTGCGCCAGAGCTCTCTAGGCTCTGCGCCTGAGCTCGCTAGGCTCTGCGCCTGAGCGTTGTTCCCTTTGAAGCTGTTTTAGGCTCTGTGCACGAGCACTGTTCCCTTTGTAGCTGTTGCAGGCTCTGCGCTTGAGCGTTGTTCCCTTTGTAGCTGTTGCAGTCTCTGCGCCTGAGCGCTGTTCCCGTTGTAGCTGTTGCAGGCTCTGCGCCTGAGCGCTGTTCCCTTTGAAGCTCTTGCCGGCTCTACGCCTGAGCGCTGTTCCATTTGTAGCTATTGCAGGCTCTGCGCATGAGCGCTATTCCCTTCGTAGCTCTTGCAGGCTCTGCGCCTGAGCGCTGTAGGCTCTGTGCCTCAGCTCTGTAGCCTCTGCGCCTGAGCTCTGTAGGCTCTTGCGCCTGAGCTTTCTAGTCTCTACGCCTGAGCTCTGTTCCCTTTGTAGATGTTTTAGGCTCTGTGCCTGAGCTCTGTTTCCTTTGTACCTGTTGTAGGCACTGCGCCTGACCACTGTAGGCTCTGCGCCTGAGCTCTGTAGGGTCTGCGCCTGAGCTCTGTTCCCTTTGTACCTGTTGTCGCTCTGCGCCTGAGCTCTGTTCCCTTTGTTGCTGTTGTACGCTCTGCGCCAGAGCTCTCTAGGCTCTGCGCCTGAGCTCTGTTCCCTTTGTAGCTGCACTAGGCTCTGCGCCTGAGCTATGTAGGCTCTGCGCCTGAGGTCTGTTCCCTCTGTTGCTGTTGCAGGCTCTGATCCTGAGCGCTGTAGGCTCTGCGCTTGAGCGCTGTAGGCATTGCGCCTGAGTGCTGTTCCATTTGTAGCTGTTGTAGGCTCTGCGCCAGAGTGCTGTAGGCTCTGTGCCTGAGCGCTGTTCCATGTGTAGCTGTTGCAGGCTCTGCGCCTGAGCGCTTTTCCCTTTATAACTGTTGGAGGCTTTGTGCCTGACCTCTGTTCCCTTTGTAGCTGTTGTAGGCTCTGCACCTGAGCACTGTTCCCTTTGCTGCTGTTGTAGGCACTGCGCCTGAGATCTGTTGCCTTTGTAGCTGTTGTAGGCTCTACCCCTGAGCTCTGTTCCCTTTGTAGCTGTTGTAGGCTCTGCGCCTGAATCTGTTCCCATTGTTGCTGTTGTAGGCTCTGTGCCTGAGCGCTGTTCCCTTTGTAACTGTTGCAGGCTCTGCGCCTGAGCAATGTTCCTTTTGTAGCTGTTGCAGTCTCTGCACCTGAGCGCTGTTCCCGTTGTAGCTGTTGCAGGCTCTGCGCCTGAGAGCTGTTCCCTTTGTAGCTCTTGCACGCTCTGCGCCTGAGCGCTTTTCCCTTTGTAGCTCTTGCCAGCACTACGCCTGAGCGCTGTTCCCGTTGTAGGTGTTGCAGGCTCTGTGCCTGAGCACTGTTCCCTTTCTAGCTCTTGCAGGCTCTGAGCCTGAGCACTGTTCCCTTTGTAGCTCTTACAGGCTCTGCGCCAGAGCGCTGTAGGCTCTGTGCCTCAGCTCTGTAGGCTCTGTTCCTGAGCTCTGTAGGCTCTGCGCCTGAGAGGTGTAGGCTCTGCGCCTGAGCTCTGTTTCCTTTGTAGATGTTGTAGGCTCTGCGCCTGAGCTCCGTTCCCTTTGTAGCTGTTGTAGGCTCAGCACCTGAGCTCTGTTCCTTTTGTTGCTGTTGTAGGCTCTGCGCCTGAGCGCTTTTCCCTTTGTAACTGTTGTAGGCTCTACTCCAGAGCGCTGTAGGCTCTGTGCCTGAGCTCTGTAGGCTCTGCGGCTGAGCTCTGTAGGCTCTGCGCCTGAGCGCTGTTCCCTTTGTAGCGGTTGTAGGCTCTGCGCATGACCTGTGTTCCCTTTGTAGCTGTTGTAGGATCTGCGCCTGAGCTTTGTAGGCTCTGCGCCTGAGCTCTCTAGGCTCTGAGCCTGAGCTCGGTTAACTTTGTAGATGTTCTAGGCTCTGCGCCTGAGATCTTTTCCCTTTGTAGCTGTTGTAGGCTCTGCACCTGACCTCTGTTCCTTTGTTACTGTTGTAGGCACTGCGCCTGAGATCTTTTCCCTTTGTAGCTGTTGTAGGCTCTGCACCTGACCTCTGTTCCTTTGTTACTGTTGTAGGCACTGCGCCTGAGATCTGTTCCCTTTGTAGCTGTTGTAGGCTCTGCGCCTGAATCTGTTCCCTTTGTTGCTGTTGTAGGCTCTGCGCCTGAGCGCTGTAGGCTCTGTGCCTGAGCGCTGTTCCCTTTGTAACTGTTGCAGGCTCTGCGCATGAGCAATGTTCCCTTTGTTGCTGTTGCAGGCTCTGTGCCTGAGCGCTGTTCCCTTTGTAGCTCTTGCAGGCTCTGTGCCTGTGCACTGTTCCCTTTGTAGTTCTTACAGGCTCTGCGCCAGAGCGCTGTAGGCTCTGTGCCTCAGCTCTGTAGGCTCTGTTCCTGAGCTCTGTAGGCTCTGCGCCTGAGCACTGTAGGCTCTGCGCCTGAGCGCTGTTCCCTTTGTAGCTGTTGTTGGCTCTGCGCCTGAGCGCTGTAGGCTCTGCGCGTGAGCTCTGTAGGATCTGCGCGTGAGCTCTGTAGGATCTGCGCCTTAGCTCTATTCCCTTTGTAGCTTTTGTAGGCTCTGCGCCTTAGCTGTGCTCCCTTTGTAGCTGTTGTAGGCTTTGCGCCAGAGTTCTGTAGGCTCTGTGCCTGAGCGCTGTTCCCTTTATAGCTGTTGTAGGCTCTGCGCTTGAGCACTGTTCCCTTTGTAGCTGTTGCAGTCTCTGCGCCTGAGCGCTGTTCCCGTTGTAGCTGTTGCAGGCTCTGTGCCTGAGCTCTGTTCCCTTTGTAGCTGTTGCAGTCTCTACGCCTGAGCGCTGTTCCCTTTGTAGGTGTTGCAGGCTCTGCGCCTGAGCGCTGTTCCCTTTGTAGCTCTTGCAGGCTCTGCGCCTGAGCGCTGTAGGCTCTGTGCCTCAGCTCTGTAGGCTCTGCGCCTGAGCTCTGTAGGCTCTGTGCCTCAGCTCTGTAGGCTCTGCTCCTGAGTTCTTTTCCCTTTGTAGCTGTTGAAGGCTTTGCGCCTGAGCTCTGTTGCCTATGTAGCTGTTGTAGGCTCTGCGCCTGAACTCTGTAGGCGATGCGCCTGAGCTCTCTAGGCTCTGCGCCTGAGCTCTGTTCCCTTTGTAAGTGTTCTAGGCTCTGCATCTGAGCTTTGTTCCCTTTGTAGCTGTTGTCGCTCTGCGTCTGAGCTCTGTTCCCTTTGTTGCTGTTGGAGGTTCTGTTCTGAGCTCTGTAGGCTCTCAGTCTGAGCTCTGTAGGCTCTTCTCCTGAGCGCTGTTCCCTTTGTAGCTGTTCTAGGCTCTGCACCTGAGCGCTGTTCCCTATGTAGCTGTTGCAGGCTCTGCGCCTGAGCGCTGTAGGCTCTGCGCCTGAGCGCTCTTCCTTTTGTAGCTGTTGTAGGCTCTGCGCCTGAGCTCTGTTCCCTTTGTAGCTGTTGCAGGCTCTGCGCCTGAGCGCTGCTCCCTTTGTGGCTGTTTCAGGCTCTGCGCCTGACCTCTGTTACCTTTGTAGCTCTTGCCGACTCTACGCTTGAGCGCTGTTCCCGTTGTAGGTGTTGCAGGCTCTGCGCCTGAGCACTGTTCCCTTTGTAGCTCTTGCAGGCTCTGCGCCTGAGCGCTGTAGGCTCTGTGCCTTCAGCTCTGTAGGCTCTGCGCCTGAGCTCTGTAGGCTCTGCGCCTGAGCTCTGTACGCTCTGCGCCTGGGCTCTGTTCCCTTTGTAGCTGTTGTAGGCTATGCACCTGAGCTATGTAGGCTCTGCGCCTGAGTTCTGTTCCCTTTGCAGCTGTTGTACGCTCTGCGCCTGAGCTCTGTTCCCTTTGTTGCTGTTGTAGGCTCTGCGCCTGAAATCTGTTCCCTTTGTAGCTGTTGTAGGCTCTGCGCCTGAGCTTTGTAGGCTCTGCGCCTGAGCTCTGTAGGCTCTGCGCCTGAGCTCTGTTTCCTTTGTAGATGTTGTAGGCTCTGCGCCTGAGCTCTGTTCCCTTTGTAGCTGTTGTAGGCTCAGCACCTGAGCTCTGTTCCTTTTGTTGCTGTTGTAGGCTCTGCACCAGAGCACTGTAGGCTCTGTGCCTGAGCTCTGTAGGCTCTGCGCCTCAGCTCTGTAGCCCCTGCGCCTGAGCTCTGTTCCATTTGTAGCTGTTGTTGCTCTGCGCCCGAGCTCTAGTCCTTTGTTGCTGTTGTAGGCTCTGCGCCTGAGCGCTGTAGGCTCTACGCCTGAGCGCTGTTCCCTTTGTAGGTGTCGCAGTCTCTGCAACTGAGCGCTGTTCCCTTTGTAGCTATTGCAGGCTCTGCACCAGAGCACTGTAGGCTCTGTGCCTGAGCTCTGTAGGCTCTGCGCCTCAGCTCTGTAGCCCCTGCGCCTGAGCTCTGTTCCATTTGTAGCTGTTGTTGCTCTGCGCCCGAGCTCTAGTCCTTTGTTGCTGTTGTAGGCTCTGCGCCTGAGCGCTGTAGGCTCTACGCCTGAGCGCTGTTCCCTTTGTAGGTGTCGCAGTCTCTGCAACTGAGCGCTGTTCCCTTTGTAGCTATTGCAGGCTCTGCGCCTGGGCTCTGTTCCCTGTGTAGCTGTTGTAGGCTATGCACCTGAGCTATGTAGGCTCTGCGCCTGAGTTCTGTTCCCTTTGTAGCTGTTGCAGGCTCTGCGCCCGAGCGCTGTTCCCTTTGTAGCTGTTGTAGGCTCTGCGCCTGAGCGCTGTTACTTTTGTAACTCTTGCCTTCTCTACGCCTGAGCGCTGTTCCATTTTTAGGTGTTACAGGCTCTGCGCCTGAGCGCTGTTACCTTTGTAGCTCTTGCAGGCTCTGCGCCTGAGCGCTGTAGGTTCTGTGCCTCAGCTCTGTAGCCTCTGCGCCTGAGCTCTGTAGGCTCTGCGCCTGAGCTCTGTTCCCTTTGTAGCTGTTGTACGCTCTGCGCCTGAGCGCTGTAGGCTCCGTGCCTCAGCTCTGTAGCCTCTGCGCTTGAGCTCTGTAGGCTCTGCGCCTGAGGGCTGTTCCCTTTGTAGCTGTTGTAGGCTCTGCGCCTGAGCGCTGTTCCCATTGTAGCTGTTGCAGGATCTGCGCCTGAGCGCTGTAGGCTCTGCGCTTCAGCGCTGTTCCCGTTGTAGCTGTTGCAGGCTCTGCGCCTGAGCTTTGTTCCCTTTGTAGCTGCTGCAGGCTCTGCGCCTGTGCGCTGTTCCCTTTGTAGGTGTTACAGGCTCTGCGCATGAGCGCTCTTCCCTTTGTAGCTCTTGCAGGCTCTGCGCCTGAGCACTGTTCCCTTTGTAGCTCTTGCAGGCTCTGCGCCTGAGCTGTAGTCTCTGTGCCTCAGCTCTGTAGCCTCTGCGCCTGAGCTCTGTAGACTCTGCGCCTGAGCTCTGTTCCCTTTGTAGCTGTTGACGGCTCTGCGCCTGAGCTCTATTGCCTATGTAGCTTTTGTAGGCTCTGCCCCTGAACTCTGTAGGCTATGCGCCTGAGCTCTCTAGGCTCTGTGCCTGAGCTCTGTTCACTTTGTAGGTGTTTCAGGCTCTGCGCCTGAGCGCTGTTCCCTTTGTAGCTGTTGCAGGCTCTGCGCTTGAGCTCTGTTCCCTTTGTAGGTATTGCAGGCTCTGCGCCTGAGCGCTGTTCTCTTTTTAGGTGTTGCAGGCTCTGCGCCTTAGCGCTGTTATATTTGTAGCTGTTGCAAGCTCTGAGCCTGAGCGCTGTTTCATTTATAGCTGTTGCAGTCTCTGCGCCTGAGTTCTGTTTCCTTTGTAGCTATTGCAGGCTCTACGCCTGAGCGCTGTTGCCTTTATAGCTGTTGTAGGCTCTGCGCCAGAGCGCTGTAGGCTCTGTGCCTGAGCACTGTTCCCTTTGTAGCTCTTGCAGGCTCTGCGCCTGTGCTCTGTTCCTTTTGTAGCTGTTCTAGGCTCTGCAGCTGAGCTCTGTGCCCTTTGTTGCTCTTGTAGGCTCTGCTCCTGAGATCTGTTCCCTTTGTAACTGTTGTAGGCTCTGCGCCTGAGCTCTGGTCCCTTTGTAGCTGTTGTAGGCTCTGCAACTGAGCTCTGTAGGCTCTGTGCCTGAGATCTGTAGGCTCTGCGCCTGAGCTCTGTTCCCTTTGTAGCTGTTGTAGACTCTGCGTCTGAGCTTTGGAGGCTCTGCGCCTGAGCTCTGTAGGCTCTGCTCCTAAGCTCTCTTCCCTTTGTAGCTTTTCTAGCCTCTGCGTCTGTGCTCTGTTCCCTTTGTAGCTGTTGTTGCTCTGCGCCTTAGCTCTGTTCCCTTTGTTGCTGTTGTAGGCTCTGCGCCTGAGCGCTGTAAGCTCTGTGCCTGAGTGCTGTTCCCTTTGTAGCTGTTGCAGTCTCTGCGCCTGAGAGCTGTTCCCTTTGTAGCTGTTGTACGCTCTACGCCTGAGCGCTGTTCCCTTTGTAGCTCTTGCAGGCTCTGCGCCTGAGCACTGTTCCCTTTGTAGCTCTTACAGGCTCTGCGCCTGAGCGTTGTAGGCTCTGTGCCTCAGCTCTGTAGGCTCTGTTCCTGAGCTCTGTAGGCTCTGCGCCTGAGCTCTGAAGGCTCTGCGCCTGAGCGCTGTTCCCTTTGTGGCTGTTGTAGGCTCTGCGTCTGAGCGCTGTTCCCATTGTAGCTGATGCAGGCTCTGCGAATGAGCGCTGTAGGCTCTGTGCCTGAGTGCTGTTCCCTTTGTAGCTGTTGTAGGCTCTGCGCCTGAGCTCTGTAGGCTCTGCGCCTGAGCGTTGTTCCCTTTGTAGCTGTTGTAGGCTCTGCGCCTGAGCGCTGTTCCCTATGTAGATGTTGCGGGATCTGCGCCTGAGCGCTGTAGGCTCTGCGCTTGAGCGCTGTTCCCTTTGTAGGTGTTACAGGCTCTGCACCTGAGCGCTGTTCCCTTTGTAGCTCTTTCAGGCTTTGCGCCTGAGCGCTGTAGGCTCTTTGCCACAGCTCTGTAGCCTCTGCGCTGAGCTCTGTAGGCTCTGCGCCTGAGCTCTGTAGGCTCTGTGCCTGAGCTCTGTTCCCTTTGTAGCTTTTGAAGGCTCTGTGCCTGAGCTCTGTTCCCTTTGTAGCTGTTGTAGGATCTGTACCTGAGCTATGTAGGCTCTGCGCCTGAGGTCTGTTCCCTTTGTAGCTGTTGTACGCTCTGCACCTGAGCGCTGTAGGCTCTGCGCCTCAGCGCTGTTCCCTTTGTAACGGTTGTCGGCTCTGTGCCTGAGCTCTGTTCCCTTTGTTGCTGTTCTAGGCTCTGCGCCTGAGATCTGTTCCCTTTCTAGGTGTTACAGGCTCTACGCCTGAGCGCTGTTCCGTTTTTAGGTGTTACAGGCTCTGCGCCTTAGCTCTGTTCCCTTTGTAGCTGTTGTAGGCTCTGCGCCAGAGCGCTGTAGGCTCTGTGCCTGAGCGCTGTTCCCTTTGTCGCTGTTGCAGGCTCTACGCCTGAGCGCTATTCCCTTTGTAGATGTTGCAGGCTCTGCCCCTGAGTGCTGTTCCCTTTGTAGGTCTTGCAGGCTCTGCCCCTGAGCACTGTTCCCTTTGTAGCTCTTGCAGGCTCTGCGCCTGTGCTCTCTTCCTTTTGTAGCTGTTCTAGGCTCTGCAGCTGAGCTCTGTGCCCTTTTTTGCTCTTGTAGGCTCTGCTCCTGAGATCTGTTCCCTTTGTAGCTGTTGCAGGCTCTACGCCTGAGCGCTGTTCCCTTTGTAGATGTTGCAGGCTCTGCGCCTGAGCGCTGTTCCCTTTTTAGGTCTTGCAAGCTCTGCGCCTGAGCACTGTTCCCTTTGTAGCTCTTGCAGGCTCTGTGCCTGTGCTCTGTTCCTTTTGTAGCTGTTCTAGGCTCTGCAGCTGAGCTCTATGCCCTTTGTTACTCTTGTAGGCTCTGCTCCTGAGATCTGTTCCATTTGTAGCTGTTGTAGGCTCTGCTCCTGAGCTCTGGTCCCTTTGTAGCTGTTGTAGGCTCTGCGCCTGAGCTCTGTAGGCTCTGTGCCTGAGATCTGTAGGCTCTGCGCCTGAGCTCTGTTCCCTTTGTAGCTCTTGCACGCTCTGCGCCTGAGCGCTGTTACCTTTGTAGCTCTTGCCGGCTCTACGCCTGAGCGCTGTTCCCGATGTAGGTGTTGCAGGCTCTGCGCCTGAGCGCTGTTCCCTTTGTAGCTCTTGCAGCCTCTGCGCCTGAGCACTGTTCCCTTCGTAGCTCTTACAGTCTCTGCGCCTGAGCGTTGTAGGCTCTGTGCCTCAGCTCTGTAGGCTCTGTTCCTGAGCTCTGTGGGCTCTGCGCCTGAGCTCTGAAGGCTCTGCGCCTGAGCGCTGTTCCCTTTGTTGCTGTTGTAGGCTCTGCGCCTGAGCGCTGTAGGCTCTGTGCCTGAGTGCGGTTCCCTTTGTAGCTGTTACAGGCTCTGCGCCTGAGCGCTGTTCCCTTTGTAGCTCTCTCAGGCTGTGCGCCTGAGCGCTGTAGGTTCTTTGCCTCAGCTCTGTAGCCTCTGCGCTGAGTTCTGTAGGCTCTGCGCCTGAGCTCTGTAGGCTCTGCGCCTGAGCTCTGTTCCCTTTGTAGCTTTTGAAGGCTCTGCGCCTGAGCTCTGTTCCCTTTGTAGCTGTTGTAGGATCTGCACCTGAGCTATGTAGGCTCTTCGTCTGAGTTCCGTTCCCTTTGTAGCTGTTGTATGCTCTGCACCTGAGCGCTGTAGGCTCTGCGCCTGAGGGCTGTTCCCTTTGTTGCTG
This sequence comes from Leptosomus discolor, assembly GCF_034619465.1. Lineage (NCBI taxonomy): Eukaryota > Metazoa > Chordata > Aves > Leptosomiformes > Leptosomidae > Leptosomus > Leptosomus discolor. Next base: position 4,512,778 of record NW_028237857.1, on the reverse strand, counting down.
TTCTAGGCTCTGCGCCTGAGATCTGTTCCCTTTGTAGGTGTTACAGGCTCTACGCCTTAGCACTGTTCCATTTTTAGGTGTTACAGGCTCTGCGCCTTAGCTCTGTTCCCTTTGTAGCTGTTGTAGACTCTGCGCCTGAGTGCTATAGGCTCTGTGCCTCAGCTCTGTAGCCTCTGCGCCTGAGCTCTGTAGGCTCTGCGCCTGAGCTCTGTATGCTCTGCGCCTGAGCTCTGTTCCCTTTGTAGCTGTTGTAGACTCTGCGTCTGAGCTTTGGAGGCTCTGCGCCTGAGCTCTGTAGGCTCTGCTCCTAAGCTCTCTTCCCTTTGTAGCTGTTCTAGGCTCTGCGCCTGAGCTCTGTTCCCTTTGTAGCTGTTGTAGGCTCTGCGCCTGACCTCTCTAACCTCTGCGCCAGAGCTCTGTTCCCTTTATAGCTGTTGTTGCTCTGCGCCTTAGCTCTGTTCCCTTTGTTGCTGTTGTAGGCTCTGCGCCTGAGCGCTGTAGGCTCTGTGCCTGAGTGCTGTTCCCTTTGTAGCTGTTGCAGTCTCTGTGCCTGAGCACTGTTCCCTTTGTAGCTGTTGCACGCTCTGCGCCTGAGCGCTGTTACCTTTGTAGCTCTTGCCGGCTCTACGCCTGAGCGCTGTTCCCGATGTAGGTGTTGCAGGCTCTGCGCCTGAGCGCTGTTCCCTTGCTAGCTCTTGCAGGCTCTGCGCCTGAGCACTGTTCCCTTTGTAGCTCTTACAGGCTCTGCGCCTGAGCGTTGTAGGCTCTGTGCCTCATCTCTGTAGGCTCTGTTCCTGAGCTCTGTAGGCTCTGCGCCTGAGCTCTGAAGGCTCTGCGCCTGAGCGCTGTTCCCTTTGTAGCTGTTGTAGGCTCTGCGCCTGAGCTCTGCTCCCTTTGTAGCTGTTTTAGGCTCTGCACCTGAGCTCTGTTCCATTTGTACCTGTTGTAGGCTCTGCGCCTGAGCTCTGTAGGCTCTGCGCGTGAGCTCTGTAGGCTCTGTGCCTGAGCTCTGTTCCCTTTGTAGCTGTTGCAGTCTCTGCGCCTGAGCTTTGTTCCCTTTGTTGCTGTTGGAGGCTCTGCGCCTGACCTCTGTAGGCTCTGCGCCTGAGCTCTGTAGGCTCTGCGCCTGAGCTCTGTTACCTTTGTAAGTTTTGTAGGCTCTGCGCCTGAAGATCTGTTCCCTTTGAAGCTGTTGTAGGCTCTGCGTCTGAGCTCTGTTCCCTTTGTACCTGTTGTAGGCTCTGCGCTTGAGCTCTGTAGGCTCTGCGCCTGAGCTCTGTAGGCTCTGCGCCTGAGCTCTGTAGGCTCTGCGCCTGAGCTCTGTTTCCTTTGTAGATGTTGTAGGCTCTGCGCCTGAGCTCTGTTCCCTTTGTAGCTGTTGTAGGCTCAGCACCTGAGCTCTGTTCCTTTTGTTGCTGTTGTAGGCTCTGCGCCTGAAATCTGTTCCCTTTGTAGCTGTTGTAGGCTCTGCGCCTGAGCTTTGTAGGCTCTGCGCCTGAGCTCTGTAGGCTCTGCGCCTGAGCTCTGTTTCCTTTGTAGATGTTGTAGGTTCTGCGCCTGAGCTCTGTTCCCTTTGTAGCTGTTGTAGGCTCAGCACCTGAGCTCTGTTCCTTTTGTTGCTGTTGTAGGCTCTGCGCCTGAGCGCTTTTCCCTTTGTAGCTGTTGTAGGCTCTGCACCAGAGCACTGTAGGCTCTGTGCCTGAGCTCTGTAGGCTCTGCGCCTCAGCTCTGTAGCCCCTGCGCCTGAGCTCTGTTCCATTTGTAGCTGTTGTTGCTCTGCGCCCGAGGTCTAGTCCTTTGTTGCTGTTGTAGGCTCTGCGTTTGAGCGCTGTAGGCTCTACGCCTGAGCGCTGTTCCCTTTGTAGGTGTCGCAGTCTCTGCAACTGAGCGCTGTTCCCTTTGTAGCTATTGCAGGCTCTGCACCAGAGCACTGTAGGCTCTGTGCCTGAGCTCTGTAGGCTCTGCGCCTCAGCTCTGTAGCCCCTGAGCCTGAGCTCTGTTCCATTTGTAGCTGTTGTTGCTCTGCGCCCGAGCTCTAGTCCTTTGTTGCTGTTGTAGGCTCTGCGCCTGAGCGCTGTAGGCTCTACGCCTGAGCGCTGTTCCCTTTGTAGGTGTCGCAGTCTCTGCAACTGAGCGCTGTTCCCTTTGTAGCTATTGCAGGCTCTGCGCCTGGGCTCTGTTCCCTGTGTAGCTGTTGTAGGCTATGCACCTGAGCTATGTAGGCTCTGCGCCTGAGTTCTGTTCCCTTTGTAGCTGTTGTACGCTCCGCGCCTGAGCTCTGTTCCCTTTTTTGCTGTTGTAGGCTCTGCGCCTGAAATCTGTTCCCTTTTTTAGCTGTTGTAGGCTCTGCGCCTGAGCTCTGTTCCCTTCGTAGCAGTTGTAGGCTCTGCGCCTGAGCTTTGTAGGCTCTGCGCCTGAGCTCTGTAGGCTCTGCGCCTGAGCTCTGTTTCCTTTGTAGATTTTGTAGGCTCTGCGCCTGAGCTCCGTTCCCTTTGTAGCTGTTGTAGGCTCAGCACCTGAGCTCTGTTCCTTTTGTTGCTGTTGTAGGCTCTGCGCCTGAGCGCTTTTCTCTTTGTAGCTGTTGTAGGCTCTGCGCCAGAGCGCTGTAGGCTCTGTGCCTGAGCTCTGTAGGCTCTGCGGCTGAGCTCTGTAGGCTCTGCGCCTGAGCGCTGTTCCCTTTGTAGCGGTTGTAGGCTCTGCGCATGACCTGTGTTCCCTTTGTAGCTGTTGTAGGATCTGCGCCTGAGCTTTGTAGGCTCTGCGCCTGAGCTCTCTAGGCTCTGAGCCTGAGCTCGGTTAACTTTGTAGATGTTGTAGGCTCTGCGCCTGAGATCTTTTCCCTTTGTAGCTGTTGTAGGCTCTGCACCTGACCTCTGTTCCTTTGTTACTGTTGTAGGCACTGCGCCTGAGATCTGTTCCCTTTGTAGCTGTTGTAGGCTCTGCGCCTGAATCTGTTCCCTTTGTTGCTGTTGTAGGCTCTGCGCCTGAGCGCTGTAGGCTCTGTGCCTGAGCGCTGTTTCCTTTGTAACTGTTGCAGGCTCTGCGCCTGAGCAATGTTCCCTTTGTTGCTGTTGCAGGCTCTGTGCTGAGCGCTGTTCCCTTTGTAGCTCTTGCAGGCTCTGCGCCAGAGCGCTGTAGGCTCTGTGCCTCAGCTCTGTAGGCTCTGTTCCTGAGCTCTGTAGGCTCTGCGCCTGAGCACTGTAGGCTCTGCGCCTGAGCGCTGTTCCCTTTGTAGCTGTTGTTGGCTCTGCGCCTGAGCGCTGTTCGCTATGCTCCTGAGCGCTGTTTCATGTGTAGCTGATGTAGGCTGTGCCCCTGAGCTCTGTTCCCTTTGTAGCTGTTGTAGGCTCTGCGCCAGAGATCTCTTCCCTTTGTAGCTGTTGTAGGCTCTGCGCCTGAGCTCTGTTCCCTTTGTAGCTGTTGTAGACTCTGCGTCTGAGCTTTGGAGGCTCTGCGCCTGAGCTCTGTAGGCTCTGTGCCTAAGCTCTCTTCCCTTTGTAGCTGTTCTAGGCTCTGCGCCTGAGCCCTGTTCCCTTTGTAGCTGTTTTAGGCTCTGCGCATCAGCTCTGTAGCCCCTGCGCCTGAGCTCTGTTCCATTTGTAACTGTTGTTGCTCTGCGCCCAAGCTCTAGTCCTTTCTTGCTGTTGTAGGCTCTGCGCCTGAGCGCTGTAGGCTCTGCGCCTGAGCGCTGTTCCCTTTGTAGCTCCTGCCGGCTCTACGCCTCAGCGCTGTAGGCTCTGTGCCTCAGCTCTGTAGGCCCTGCGCCTGAGCGCTGTTCCCTATTTAGCTGTTGCAGGCTCTGCGCCTGAGCGTTGTAGGCTCTGCGCTTGAGCGCTGTAGGCTCTGCGCCTGAGCCCTGTTCCCTTTGTAGCTGTTGCAGGCTCTGCGCCTGAGCGCTGGTCCCTTTCTAACTGTTGTAGGCTGTGCGCCTGAGCTCTTTTCCCTTTGTAGTTGTTGTAGGCTCTGCACCTGAGCTCTGTTCCCTTTGTTGATGTTGTAGGTACTGCGCCTGAGATCTGTTGCCTTTGTAGCTGTTGTAGGGTCTGCGCCTGAGCTCTGGTCCCTTTATAGCTGTTGTAGGCTCTGCGCCTGAGCGCTGTAGGCTCTGCGCCTGAGCTCTGTTCCCTTTGTAGCTGCTGTAGTCTCTGCGCCTGAGCTCTGTAGGCTCTGCGCGTGAGCTCTGTAGGATCTGCGCGTGAGCTCTGTAGGATCTGCGCCTTAGCTCTATTCCCTTTGTAGCTTTTGTAGGCTCTGCGCCTTAGCTGTGCTCCCTTTGTAGCTGTTGTAGTCTTTGCGCCAGAGTTCTGTAGGCTCTGTGCCTGAGCACTGTTCCCTTTATAGCTGTTGCAAGCTCTGCGCTTGAGCACTGTTCCCTTTGTAGCTGTTGCAGTCTCTGCGCCTGAGCGCTGTTCCCGTTGTAGCTGTTGCAGGCTCTGTGCCTGAGCTCTGTTCCCTTTGTAGCTGTTGCAGTCTCTACGCCTGAGCGCTGTTCCCTTTGTAGGTGTTGCAGGCTCTGCGCCTGAGCGCTGTTCCCTTTGTAGCTCTTGCAGGCTCTGCGCCTGAGCGCTGTAGGCTCTGTGCCTCAGCTCTGTAGGCTCTGCGCCTGAGCTCTGTAGGCTCTGTGCCTCAGCTCTGTAGGCTCTGCGCCTGAGTTCTTTTCCCTTTGTAGCTGTTGAAGGCTTTGCGCCTGAGCTCTGTTGCCTATGTAGCTGTTGTAGGCTCTGCGCCTGAACTCTGTAGGCGATGCGCCTGAGCTCTCTAGGCTCTGCGCCTGAGCTCTGTTCCCTTTGTAAGTGTTCTAGGCTTTGCATCTGAGCTTTGTTCCCTTTGTAGCTGTTCTAGGCTCTGCGCCTGAGCGCTGTTCCCTATGTAGCTGTTGCAGGCTCTGCGCCTGAGCGCTGTAGGCTCTGCGCCTGAGCGCTCTTCCCTTTGTAGCTGTTGTAGGCTCTGCGCCTGAGCTCTGTTCCCTTTGTAGCTGTTGCAGGCTCTGCGCCTGAGCGCTGCTCCCTTTGTGGCTGTTTCAGGCTCTGCGCCTGACCTCTGTTACCTTTGTAGCTCTTGCCGACTCTACGCTTGAGCGCTGTTCCCGTTGTAGGTGTTGCAGGCTCTGCGCCTGAGCACTGTTCCCTTTGTAGCTCTTGCAGGCTCTGCGCCTGAGCGCTGTAGGCTCTGTGCCTTCAGCTCTGTAGGCTCTGCGCCTGAGCTCTGTAGGCTCTGTGCCTGAGCTCTGTACGCTCTGCGCCTGGGCTCTGTTCCCTTTGTAGCTGTTGTAGGCTATGCACCTGAGCTATGTAGGCTCTGCGCCTGAGTTCTGTTCCCTTTGCAGCTGTTGTACGCTCTGCGCCTGAGCTCTGTTCCCTTTGCAGCTGTTGTACGCTCTGCGCCTGAGCTCTGTTCCCTTTGCAGCTGTTGTAGGCTCTGCGCCTGAGCTTTGTAGGCTCTGCGCCTGAGCTCTGTAGGCTCTGCGCCTGAGCTCTGTTTCCTTTGTAGATGTTGTAGGCTCTGCGCCTGAGCTCTGTTCCCTTTGTAGCTGTTGTAGGCTCAGCACCTGAGCTCTGTTCCTTTTGTTGCTGTTGTAGGCTCTGCGCCTGAGCGCTTTTCCCTTTGTAGCTGTTGTAGGCTCTGCACCAGAGCACTGTAGGCTCTGTGCCTGAGCTCTGTAGGCTCTGCGCCTCAGCTCTGTAGCCCCTGCGCCTGAGCTCTGTTCCATTTGTAGCTGTTGTTGCTCTGCGCCCGAGCTCTAGTCCTTTGTTGCTGCTGTAGTCTCTGCGCCTGAGCGCTGTAGGCTCTACGCCTGAGCGCTGTTCCCTTTGTAGGTGTCGCAGTCTCTGCAACTGAGCGCTGTTCCCTTTGTAGCTATTGCAGGCTCTGCGCCTGGGCTCTGTTCCCTGTGTAGCTGTTGTAGGCTATGCACCTGAGCTATGTAGGCTCTGCGCCTGAGTTCTGTTCCCTTTGTAGCTGTTGTACGCTCCGCGCCTGAGCTCTGTTCCCTTTGTAGCAGTTGTAGGCTCTGCGCCTGAGCTTTGTAGGCTCTGCGCCTGAGCTCTGTAGGCTCTGCGCCTGAGCTCTGTTTCCTTTGTAGATGTTGTAGGCTCTGCGCCTGAGCTCCGTTCCCTTTGTAGCTGTTGTAGGCTCAGCACCTGAGCTCTGTTCCTTTTGTTGCTGTTGTAGGCTCTGCGCCTGAGCGCTTTTCCCTTTGTAGCTGTTGTAGGCTCTGCGCCAGAGCGCTGTAGGCTCTGTGCCTGAGCTCTGTAGGCTCTGCGCCTGAGCGCTGTTCCCTTTGTAGCGGTTGTAGGCTCTGCGCATGACCTGTGTTCCCTTTGTAGCTGTTATAGCATCTGCCCCTGAGCTTTGTAGGCTCTGCGCCTGAGCTCTCTAGGCTCTGAGCCTGAGCTCGGTTAACTTTGTAGATGTTGTAGGCTCTGCGCCTGAGATCTTTTCCCTTTGTAGCTGTTGTAGGCTCTGCACCTGACCTCTGTTCCTTTGTTACTGTTGTAGGCACTGCGCCTGAGATCTGTTCCCTTTGTAGCTGTTGTAGGCTCTGCGCCTGAATCTGTTCCCTTTGTTGCTGTTGTAGGCTCTGCGCCTGAGCGCTGTAGGCTCTGTGCCTGAGCGCTGTTCCCTTTGTAACTGTTGCAGGCTCTGCGCCTGAGCAATGTTCCCTTTGTTGCTGTTGCAGGCTCTGTGCCTGAGTGCTGTTCCCTTTGTAGCTCTTGCAGGCTCTGTGCCTGTGCACTGTTCCCTTTGTAGTTCTTACAGGCTCTGCGCCAGAGCGCTGTAGGCTCTGTGCCTCAGCTCTGTAGGCTCTGTTCCTGAGCTCTGTAGGCTCTGCGCCTGAGCACTGTAGGCTCTGCGCCTGAGCGCTGTTCCCTTTGTAGCTGTTGTTGGCTCTGCGCCTGAGCGCTGTTCGCTATGCTCCTGAGCGCTGTTTCATGTGTAGCTGATGTAGGCTGTGCCCCTGAGCTCTGTTCCCTTTGTAGCTGTTGTAGGCTCTGCGCCAGAGATCTCTTCCCTTTGTAGCTGTTGTAGGCTCTGCGCCTGAGCTCTGTTCCCTTTGTAGCTGTTGTAGACTCTGCGTCTGAGCTTTGGAGGCTCTGCGCCTGAGCTCTGTAGGCTCTGTGCCTAAGCTCTCTTCCCTTTGTTGCTGTTCTAGGCTCTGCGCCTGAGCCCTGTTCCCTTTGTAGCTGTTTTAGGCTCTGCGCATCATCTCTGTAGCCCCTGCGCCTGAGCTGTGTTCCATTTGTAACTGTTGTTGCTCTGCGCCCAAGCTCTAGTCCTTTCTTGCTGTTGTAGGCTCTGCGCCTGAGCGCTGTAGGCTCTGCGCCTGAGCGCTGTTCCCTTTGTAGCTCCTGCCGGCTCTACGCCTCAGCGCTGTAGGCTCTGTGCCTCAGCTCTGTAGGCCCTGCTCCTGAGCGCTGTTCCCTATGTAGCTGTTGCAGGCTCTGCGCCTGAGCGTTGTAGGCTCTGCGCTTGAGCGCTGTAGGCTCTGCGCCTGAGCGCTGTTCCCTTTGTAGCTGTTGCAGGCTCTGCGCCTGAGCGCTGGTCCCTTTCTAACTGTTGTAGGCTGTGCGCCTGAGCTCTTTTCCCTTTGTAGCTGTTGTAGGCTCTGCACCTGAGCTCTGTTCCCTTTGTTGATGTTGTAGGCACTGCGCCTGAGATCTGTTGCCTTTGTAGCTGTTGTAGGCTCTGCGCCTGAGCTCTGGTCCCTTTATAGCTGTTGTAGGCTCTGCGCCTGAGCTCTGTAGGCTCTGCGCCTGAGCTCTGTTCCCTTTGTAGCTGCTGTAGTCTCTGCGCCTGAGCTCTGTAGGCTCTGTGCGTGAGCTCTGTAGGATCTGCGCGTGAGCTCTGTAGGATCTGCGCCTTAGCTCTATTCCCTTTGTAGCTTTTGTAGGCTCTGCGCCTTAGCTGTGCTCCCTTTGTAGCTGTTGTAGGCTCAGCACCTGAGCTCTGTTCCTTTTGTTGCTGTTGTAGGCTCTGCGCCTGAGCGCTTTTCCCTTTGTAGCTGTTGTAGGCTCTGCACCAGAGCACTGTAGACTCTGTGCCTGAGCTCTGTAGGCTCTGCGCCTGAGCTCTGTAGGCTCTGCGCCTGAGCTCTGTTCCCTTTTTAGCTGTTGTAGCCTCTGCGCCTGAGCTATGTTCCCTTTGTAGCTGTTACAGTCTCTGCGCCTGATTGCTGTTCCCATTGTAGCTGTAGCAGGCTTTGTGCCTGAGCTTTGTTCCCTTTGTAGGTGTTGCAGGCTCTGCGCCTGAGCGCTGTTCCCTTTGTAGCTCTTGCATGCTCTGCGCCTGAGTGCTGTAGGCTTTGTGCCTTCAGCTCTGTAGGCTCTGCGTCTGAGCTCTGTTCCCTTTGTAGCTGTTGTAGGCTCTGCGCCTGAGCTCTGTTCCCTTTGTAGCAGTTGTAGGCTCTGTGCCTGAGCTTTGTAGGCTCTGTGCCTGAGCTCTGTAGGCTCTGCGCCTGAGCTCTGTTTCCTTTGTAGATGTTGTAGGCTCTGCGCCTGAGATCTTTTCCCTTTGTAGCTGTTGTAGGCTCTGCGCCTGAGCTCTGGCCCCTTTATAGCTGTCATAGGCTCTGCGCCTGAGCTCTCTAGGCTCTGCGCCTGAGCTCTGTTCCCTTTGTAGCTGTTGTAGTATCTGCGCCTGAGCTCTGTAGGCTCTGCGCGTGAGCTCTGTAGGCTCTGCGCCTGAGCTCTATTCCCTTTGTAGCTGTTGTAGGCTCTGCGCGTGAGCTCTGTAGGCTCTGCGCCTGAGCTCTATTCATTTATAGCTGTTGTTGCTCTGAGCCTGAGCTCTGTTCCCTTTTCTTCTGTTGGATGCTCTGCGCCTGAGCTCTGTAGGCTCTGCGCCAGAGCTCTGTTCCCTTTGTAACTGTTGTAGTCTCTGCGCCTGAGCTCTGTTCCCTTTGTAACTGTTGTAGTCTCTGCGCCTGAGCTCTGTTCCCTTTGTAGCTGTTGTAAGCTCTGCGCCTAAGCTCTGTTCCCTTTGTTCCTGTTGCAGGCTCTGCGCCTGAGCTCTGTTCCTTTTGTAGCTGTTCTAGGCTCTGCACTTGAGCTCTGTGCCCTTTGTTGCTGTTCTAGGCTCTACTCCTGAGATCTGTTCCCTTAGTAGCTATTGTAGGCTCTGCGCCTGAGCTCTTTTCCCTTTGTAGCTGTTGCAGGCTCTGCACCTGAGCGCTGTTCCCTTTGTAGGTGTTGCAGGATCTGCGCCTGAGCGCTTTTCCCTTTGTAGCTCTTGCAGGCATTTCGCCTGAGCACTGTTCCCTTTTTAGCTCTTGCAGGCTCTGCGCCTGAACGCTGTAGGCTCTGTGCCTCAGCTCTGTAGGCTCTGCGTCTGAGCTCTGTAGGCTCTGCGCCTGAGCTCTGTTCCCTTTTTAGCTGTTGTACGCTCTGTGCCTGAGCGCTATAGACTCTGCGCCTGAGCGCTGTTCCCCATGTAGCTGTTGCAGGCTCTGCTCCTGAGCGCTGTAGGCTCTGCGCTTGAGCGCTGTAGGCTCTGCGCCTGAGCGCTGTTCCCTTTGTAGCTGTTGCAGTCTCTGCACCTGAGCGCTGTTCCCGTTGTAGCTGTTGCAGGCGCTGCACCTGAGAGCTGTTCCCTTTGTAGCTGTTGCAGTCTCTGCACCTGAGCGCTGTTCCCGTTGTAGCTGTTGTAGGTTCTTCGCCAGAGCGCTGTAGGCTCTGTGCCTGAGCGCTGTTCCGTTTGTAGCTGTTGCAGGCTCTGAGCCTGAGCGCTGTTCCCTTTATAACTGTTGTAGGCTCTGCGCCTGAGCTCTGTTCCATTTGTAGCTGTTGTAGGCTCTGCACCTGAGCTCTGCTCCCTTTGTTGCTGTTGTAGGCACTGCGCCTGAGATCTGTTGCCTTTGTAGCTGTTGTAGGCTCTGCGCCTGAGCTCTGTTCCCTTTGTAGCTGTTGTAGGCTCTGCGCCTGAATCTGTTTTCTTTGTTGCTGTTGTAGGCTCTGCGCCTGAGCGCTGTAGGCTCTGTGCCTGAGCGCTGTTCCCCTTGTAACTGTTGCAGGCTCTGCGCCTGAGCAATGTTCCCTTTGTAGCTGTTGCAGTCTCTGCACCTGAGCGCTGTTCCCGTTGTAGCTGTTGGAGGCGCTGCACCTGAGAGTTGTTCCCTTTGTAGCTGTTGCAGTCTCTGCACCTGAGCGCTGTTCCCGTTGTAGCTGTTGCAGGCTCTGCGCCTGAGCACTGTTCCCTTTGTAGTTCTTACAGGCTTTGCGCCAGAGCGCTGTAGGCTCTGTGCCTCAGGACTGTAGGCTCTGTTCCTGAGCTCTGTAGGCTCTGCGCCTGAGCTCTGTAGGCTCTGCGTCTGAGCGCTGTTCCCTTTGTAGCTCTTGTAGGATCTGCGCCTGAGCTCTGTTGCCTATGTAGCTTTTTTAGGCTCTGCGCCTGAACTCTGTAGGCTATGCGCCTGAGCACTCTAGGGTCTGCGCCTGAGCTCTGTTCCCTTTGTAGCTGTTCTAGGCTCTGCGCCTGAGCTCTGTTCACTTTGAAGCTGTTGTAGGCTCTGCACCTGAGCTATATAAGCTCTGCGCCTGAGGTCTGTTCCCTTCGTAGCTGTTGTACGCTGTGCGCCTGAACGCTGTTCCCTATGTAGCTGTTGCAGGCTCTGCGCCTGAGCCCTGTAGGCTCATCGCTTGAGCGCTGTAGGCTCTGTGCGTGAGCGCTGTTCCCTTTGTAGCTTTTGCAGGCTCTGCACCTGAGCGCTGTTCCCTTTATAACAGTTGTAGGCTCTGCGCCTGAGCTCTGTTCCCTTTGTAGCTGTTGTAGGCTCTGCGCCTGAGCTCTGTTCGCTTTGTTGCTGTTGTAGGCACTGCGCCTGAGATCTGTTGCCTTTGTAGCTGTTGTAGGCTCTGCGCCTGAGCTCTGGCCCCTTTATTGCTGTCATAGGCTCTGCGCCTGAGCTCTCTAGGCTCTGCGCCTGAGCTCTGTTCCCTTTGTAGCTGTTGTAGTCTCTGCGCCTGAGCTCTGTAGGCTCTGCGCGTGAGCTCTCTAGGCTCTGCGCCTGAGCTCTATTCCCTTTGTAGCTGTGTAGGCTCTGCGCCTGAGCTCTGTAGTCTCTGCGCCTGAGCTCTATTCATTTATAGCTGTTGTCGCTCTGAGTCTGAGCTCTGTTCCCTTTTCTTCTGTTGGATGCTCTGCGCCTGAGCTCTGTAGGCTCTGCGCCAGAGCTCTGTTCCCTTTGTAACTGTTGTAGTCTCTGCGCCTGAGCTCTGTTCCCTTTGTAGCTGTTGTAGGCTCTGCGCATAATCTCTGTTCCCTTTGTTCCTGTTGCAGGCTCTTCGCCTGAGCTCTGTTCCCTTTGTTCCTGTTGCAGGCTCTTCGCCTGAGCTCTGTTCCTTTTGTAGCTGTTTTAGGCTGTGCACCTGAGATCTGTGCCCTTTGTTGCTGTTGAAGGCTCTGCGCCTGAGCTCTGTTGCCTATGTAGCTGTTGTAGGCTCTGCGCCTGAGCTCTGTTCCCTTTGTAGCAGTTGTAGGCTTTGCGCCTGAGCTTTGTAGGCTCTGCGCCTGAGCTCTGTAGGCTCTGCGCCTGAGCTCTGTTTCCTTTGTAGATGTTGTAGGCTCTGCGCCTGAGATCTTTTCCCTTTGTAGCAGTTGTAGTCTCTGCGCCCGAGCTCTGTCCCCTTTATAGCTGTTATAGGCTCTGCGCCTGAGCTCTCTAGGCTCTGCGCCTGAGCTCTGTTCCCTTTGTAGCTGTTGTAGTCTCTGCGCCTGAGCTCTGTAGGCTCTGCGCGTGAGCTCTGTAGGCTCTGTGCCTGAGCTCTATTCCCTTTGTAGCTGTTGTAGGCTCTGCGCCTGAGCTCTGTAGGCTCTGCGCCTGAGCTCTATTCATTTATAGCTGTTGTTGCTCTGAGCCTGAGCTCTGTTCCCTTTTCTTCTGTTGGATGCTCTGCGCCTGAGCTCTGTAGGCTCTGCGCGTGAGCTCTGTAGGCTCTGCGCCTGAGCTCTATTCCCTTTGTAGCTGTTGTAGGCTCTGCGCCTGAGCTCTGTAGGCTCTGCGCCTGAGCTCTATTCATTTATAGCTGTTGTTGCTCTGAGCCTGAGCTCTGTTCCCTTTTCTTCTGTTGGATGCTCTGCACCTGAGCTCTGTAGGCTCTGCGCCAGAGCTCTGTTCCCTTTGTAACTGTTGTAGTCTCTGCGCCTGAGCTCTCTTCCCTTTGTAGGTGTTGTAGGCTCTGCGCCTAAGCTCTGTTCCCTTTGTTCCTGTTGCAGGCTCTGCGCCTGAGCTCTGTTCCTTTTGTAGCTGTTGTAGGCTCTGCACCTGAGCTCTGTGCCCTTTGTTGCTGTTGTAGGCTCTACTCCTGAGATCTGTTCCCTTTGTAGCTGTTGTAGGCTCTGCGCCTGAGCACTGTTCCCTTTGTAGCTGTTGTAGGCTATGCACCTGAGCTCTGTAGGCTCTGTGCCTGAGCATTGTTACCTTTGTAGCCGTTGTAGGCTCTGCGCCTGAGCTCTGTAGGCTCTGCGCCTGAGCTTTGGTACCTTTGTAGCTGCTGTAGTCTCTGAGACTGAGCTCTGTTCCCATTGTAGGTGTTTAGGCTCTGCACCTGAGCTCTGTAGGCTCTGCGCCTAAGTTCTGTTCCCTTTTTTGCTGTTGGAGACTCCGCGCCTGAGCTCTGTATGCTCTGCGCCTGATCTCTGTAGGCTCTGCCCCTGAGCTCTGTAGGCTCTGCGCCTGAGCTCTTTTCCCTTTGTAGCTGTTGTAGGCTTTGTGTCTGAGCTCTGTTCCCTTTGTAGCTGTTGTAGGCTCTACGCCAGAGATCTCTTCCCTTTGTAGCTGTTCTAGGCTCTGCGCCTGAGCCCTGTTTCCTTTGTAGCTGTTGTAGGCTCTGCGCCTCAGCTCTGTAGCCCCTGCGCCTGAGCTCTGTTCCATTTGTAGCTGTTGTTCCTCTGCGCCCGAGCTCTAGTCCCTTTGTTGCTGTTGTATGCTCTGCGCCTGAGCGCTGTAGGCTCTGCGCCTGAGCGCTGTTCCCTTTGTAGCTCCTGCCGGCTCTACGCCTGAGCGCTGTTCCCTTTGTAGGTGTTGCTGTCTCTGCGCCTGAGCGCCGTTCCCTTTGTAGCTGTTGCAGGCTCTGCGCCTGAGAGCTGTTCCCTTTGTAGCTCTTGCAGGCTCTGCACCTGAGCGCTGTAGGCTCTGTGCCTCATCTCTGTAGGCCCTGCGCCTGAGCGCTGTTCCCTATCTAGCTGTTGCAGGCTCTGCGCCTGAGCGCTGTAGGCTCTGCGCTTGAGCGCTGTAGGCTCTGCGCCTGAGCGCTGTTCCCTTTGTAGCTGTTGCAGTCTCTGCGCCTGAGCGCTCTTCCCGTTGTAGCTGTTGCAGGCTCTGTGCCTGAGCTCTGTTCCCTTTGTAGCTGTTGCAGTCTCTACGCCTGAGCGCTGTTCCCTTTGTAGGTGTTGCAGGCTCTGCGCCTGAGCGCTGTTCCCTTTGTAGCTGTTGCAGGCATTTCGCCTGAGCGATGTTCCCTTTGTAGCTCTTGCAGGCTCTGCGCCTGAGCGCTGTAGGCTCTGTGCCTCAGCTCTGTAGGCTCTGCGCCTGAGCTCTGTAGGCTCTGTGCCTCAGCTCTGTAGGCTCTGCGCCTGAGTTCTTTTCCCTTTGTAGCTGTTGAAGTCTTTGCGCCTGAGCTCTGTTGCCTATGTAGCCATTGTAGGCTCTGAGCCTGAACTCTGTAGGCGATGCGCCTGAGCTCTCTAGGCTCTGCGCCTGAGCTATGTTCCCTTTGTAAGTGTTCTAGGCTCTGCATCTGAGCTCTGTTCCCTTTGATGCTGTTGTAGGCTCTGCACCTGAGCTCTGTTCCCTTTGTAGCTGTTGTAGGCTCTGCGCCTGAGCTCTGTTCCCTTTGTAGCTGTTGTCGCTCTGCGTCTGAGCTCTGTTCCCTTTGTTGCTGTTGGAGGCTCTGTTTCTGAGCTCTGTAGGCTCTCTGTCTGAGCTCTGTAGGCTCTTCGCCTGAGCGCTGTTCCCTTTGTAGCTGTTCTAGGCTCTGCGCCTGAGCGCTGTTCCCTATGTAGCTGTTGCAGGCTCTGCGCCTGAGCGCTGTAGGCTCTGCGCCTGAACGCTGCTCCCTTTGTGGCTGTTTCAGGCTCTGCGCCTGAGCGCTGTTTCCTTTGTAGCTCTTGCAGGCTCTGCGCCTGAGCACTGTTCCCTTTGTAGCTCTTGCAGGCTGTGCGCCTGAGTGCTGTAGGCTCTGTGCCTTCAGATCTGTAGGCTCTGCACCTTCAGCTCTGTAGGCTCTGCGCCTGAGCTCTGTAGGCTCTGCGCCTGGGCTCTGTTCCCTTCGTAGCTGTTGTAGGCTATGCACCTGAGCTCTGTAGGCTCTGCGTCTGAGTTCTGTTCCCTTTGTAGCTGTTGTAGGCTCTGCGTCTGAGCTCTGTTCCCTTTGTAGCTGTTGTAGGCTCTGCGCCTGAGCTCTGTTCCCTTTGTAGCAGTTGTAGGCTCTGCGCCTGAGCTTTGTAGGCTCTGCGCCTGAGCTCTGTAGGCTCTGCGCCTGAGCTCTGTTTCCTTTGTAGATGTTGTAGGCTCTGCGCCTGAGATCTTTTCCCTTTGTAGCTGTTGTAGGCTCTGCGCCTGAGCTCTGGCCCCTTTATAGCTGTCATAGGCTCTGCGCCTGAGCTCTCTAGGCTCTGCGCCTGAGCTCTGTTCCCTTTGTAGCTGTTGTAGACTCTGCGTCTGAGCTTTGGAGGCTCTGCGCGTGAGCTCTGTAGGCTCTGCGCCTGAGCTCTATTCATTTATAGCTGTTGTTGCTCTGAGCCTGAGCTCTGTTCCCTTTTCTTCTGTTGGATGCTCTGCGCCTGAGCTCTGTAGGCTCTGCGCCAGAGCTCTGTTCCCTTTGTAACTGTTGTAGTCTCTGCGCCTGAGCTCTCTTCCCTTTGTAGGTGTTGTAGGCTCTGCGCCTAAGCTCTGTTCCCTTTGTTCCTGTTGCAGGCTCTGCGCCTGAGCTCTGTTCCTTTTGTAGCTGTTGTAGGCTCTGCACCTGAGCTCTGTGCCCTTTGTTGCTGTTGTAGGCTCTACTCCTGAGATCTGTTCCCTTTGTAGCTGTTGTAGGCTCTGCGCCTGAGCACTGTTCCCTTTGTAGCTGTTGTAGGCTATGCACCTGAGCTCTGTAGGCTCTGTGCCTGAGCATTGTTACCTTTGTAGCCGTTGTAGGCTCTGCGCCTGAGCTCTGTAGGCTCTGCGCCTGAGCTTTGGTACCTTTGTAGCTGCTGTAGTCTCTGAGACTGAGCTCTGTTCCCATTGTAGGTGTTTAGGCTCTGCACCTGAGCTCTGTAGGCTCTGCGCCTAAGTTCTGTTCCCTTTTTTGCTGTTGGAGACTCCGCGCCTGAGCTCTGTATGCTCTGCGCCTGATCTCTGTAGGCTCTGCCCCTGAGCTCTGTAGGCTCTGCGCCTGAGCTCTTTTCCCTTTGTAGCTGTTGTAGGCTTTGTGTCTGAGCTCTGTTCCCTTTGTAGCTGTTGTAGGCTCTACGCCAGAGATCTCTTCCCTTTGTAGCTGTTCTAGGCTCTGCGCCTGAGCCCTGTTTCCTTTGTAGCTGTTGTAGGCTCTGCGCCTCAGCTCTGTAGCCCCTGCGCCTGAGCTCTGTTCCATTTGTAGCTGTTGTTCCTCTGCGCCCGAGCTCTAGTCCCTTTGTTGCTGTTGTATGCTCTGCGCCTGAGCGCTGTAGGCTCTGCGCCTGAGCGCTGTTCCCTTTGTAGCTCCTGCCGGCTCTACGCCTGAGCGCTGTTCCCTTTGTAGGTGTTGCTGTCTCTGCGCCTGAGCGCCGTTCCCTTTGTAGCTGTTGCAGGCTCTGCGCCTGAGAGCTGTTCCCTTTGTAGCTCTTGCAGGCTCTGCACCTGAGCGCTGTAGGCTCTGTGCCTCATCTCTGTAGGCCCTGCGCCTGAGCGCTGTTCCCTATCTAGCTGTTGCAGGCTCTGCGCCTGAGCGCTGTAGGCTCTGCGCTTGAGCGCTGTAGGCTCTGCGCCTGAGCGCTGTTCCCTTTGTAGCTGTTGCAGTCTCTGCGCCTGAGCGCTCTTCCCGTTGTAGCTGTTGCAGGCTCTGTGCCTGAGCTCTGTTCCCTTTGTAGCTGTTGCAGTCTCTACGCCTGAGCGCTGTTCCCTTTGTAGGTGTTGCAGGCTCTGCGCCTGAGCGCTGTTCCCTTTGTAGCTGTTGCAGGCATTTCGCCTGAGCGATGTTCCCTTTGTAGCTCTTGCAGGCTCTGCGCCTGAGCGCTGTAGGCTCTGTGCCTCAGCTCTGTAGGCTCTGCGCCTGAGCTCTGTAGGCTCTGTGCCTCAGCTCTGTAGGCTCTGCGCCTGAGTTCTTTTCCCTTTGTAGCTGTTGAAGTCTTTGCGCCTGAGCTCTGTTGCCTATGTAGCCATTGTAGGCTCTGAGCCTGAACTCTGTAGGCGATGCGCCTGAGCTCTCTAGGCTCTGCGCCTGAGCTATGTTCCCTTTGTAAGTGTTCTAGGCTCTGCATCTGAGCTCTGTTCCCTTTGATGCTGTTGTAGGCTCTGCACCTGAGCTCTGTTCCCTTTGTAGCTGTTGTAGGCTCTGCGCCTGAGCTCTGTTCCCTTTGTAGCTGTTGTCGCTCTGCGTCTGAGCTCTGTTCCCTTTGTTGCTGTTGGAGGCTCTGTTTCTGAGCTCTGTAGGCTCTCTGTCTGAGCTCTGTAGGCTCTTCGCCTGAGCGCTGTTCCCTTTGTAGCTGTTCTAGGCTCTGCGCCTGAGCGCTGTTCCCTATGTAGCTGTTGCAGGCTCTGCGCCTGAGCGCTGTAGGCTCTGCGCCTGAACGCTGCTCCCTTTGTGGCTGTTTCAGGCTCTGCGCCTGAGCGCTGTTTCCTTTGTAGCTCTTGCAGGCTCTGCGCCTGAGCACTGTTCCCTTTGTAGCTCTTGCAGGCTGTGCGCCTGAGTGCTGTAGGCTCTGTGCCTTCAGATCTGTAGGCTCTGCACCTTCAGCTCTGTAGGCTCTGCGACTGAGCTCTGTAGGCTCTGCGCCTGGGCTCTGTTCCCTTCGTAGCTGTTGTAGGCTATGCACCTGAGCTCTGTAGGCTCTGCGTCTGAGTTCTGTTCCCTTTGTAGCTGTTGTAGGCTCTGCGTCTGAGCTCTGTTCCCTTTGTAGCTGTTGTAGGCTCTGCGCCTGAGCTCTGTTCCCTTTGTAGCAGTTGTAGGCTCTGCGCCTGAGCTTTGTAGGCTCTGCGCCTGAGCTCTGTAGGCTCTGCGCCTGAGCTCTGTTTCCTTTGTAGATGTTGTAGGCTCTGCGCCTGAGATCTTTTCCCTTTGTAGCTGTTGTAGGCTCTGCGCCTGAGCTCTGGCCCCTTTATAGCTGTCATAGGCTCTGCGCCTGAGCTCTCTAGGCTCTGCGCCTGAGCTCTGTTCCCTTTGTAGCTGTTGTAGACTCTGCGTCTGAGCTTTGGAGGCTCTGCGCGTGAGCTCTGTAGGCTCTGCGCCTGAGCTCTATTCATTTATAGCTGTTGTTGCTCTGAGCCTGAGCTCTGTTCCCTTTTCTTCTGTTGGATGCTCTGCGCCTGAGCTCTGTAGGCTCTGCGCCAGAGCTCTGTTCCCTTTGTAACTGTTGTAGTCTCTGCGCCTGAGCTCTGTTCCCTTTGTAGCTGTTGTAAGCTCTGCGCCTAAGCTCTGTTCCCTTTGTTCCTGTTGCAGGCTCTGCGCCTGAGCTCTGTTCCTTTTGTAGCTGTTCTAGGCTCTGCACCTGAGCTCTGTGCCCTTTGTTGCTGTTCTAGGCTCTACTCCTGAGATCTGTTCCCTTTGTAGCTGTTGTAGGCTCTGCGCCTGAGCTCTGTTCCCTTTGTAGCTATTGTAGGCTCTGCGCCTGAGCTCTTTTCCCTTTGTAGCTGTTGCAGGCTCTGCATCTGAGCGCTGTTCCCTTTGTAGGTGTTGCAGGATCTGCGCCTGAGCGCTTTTCCCTTTGTAGCTCTTGCAGGCATTTCGCCTGAGCACTGTTCCCTTTTTAGCTCTTGCAGGCTCTGCGCCTGAACGCTGTAGGCTCTGTGCCTCAGCTCTGTAGGCTCTGCGTCTGAGCTCTGTAGGCTCTGTGCCTGAGCTCTGTAGGCTCTGCGCCTGAGCTCTGTTCCCTTTTTAGCTGTTGTACGCTCTGTGCCTGAGCGCTATAGACTCTGCGCCTGAGTGCTGTTCCCTATGTAGCTGTTGCAGGCTCTGCTCCTGAGCGCTGTAGGCTCTGCGCTTGAGCGCTGTAGGCTCTGCGCCTGAGCGCTGTTCCCTTTGTAGCTGTTGCAGTCTCTGCACCTGAGCGCTGTTCCCGTTGTAGCTGTTGCAGGCGCTGCACCTGAGAGCTGTTCCCTTTGTAGCTGTTGCAGTCTCTGCACCTGAGCGCTGTTCCAGTTGTAGCTGTTGTAGGTTCTTCGCCAGAGCGCTGTAGGCTCTGTGCCTGAGCGCTGTTCCGTTTGTAGCTGTTGCAGGCTCTGAGCCTGAGCGCTGTTCCCTTTATAACTGTTGTAGGCTCTGCGCCTGAGCTCTGTTCCATTTGTAGCTGTTGTAGGCTCTGCACCTGAGCTCTGCTCCCTTTGTTGCTGTTCTAGGCACTGCGCCTGAGATCTGTTGCCTTTGTAGCTGTTGTAGGCTCTGCGCCTGAGCTCTGTTCCCTTTGTAGCTGTTGTAGGCTCTGCGCCTGAGCTCTGTTCCCTTTGTAGCTGTTGCAGGCTCTGCGCCTGAGCGCTGTAGGCTCTGTGCCTGAGCGCTGTTCCCTTTGTAACTGTTGCAGGCTCTGCGCCTGAGCAATGTTCCCTTTGTAGCTGTTGCAGTCTCTGCACCTGAGCGCTGTTCCCGTTGTAGCTGTTGCAGGCGCTGCACCTGAGAGCTGTTCCCTTTGTAGCTGTTGCAGTCTCTGCACCTGAGCGCTGTTCCCGTTGTAGCTGTTGCAGGCTCTGCGCCTGAGCACTGTTCCCTTTGTAGCTGTTGCAGTCTCTGCACCTGAGCGCTGTTCCCGTTGTAACTGTTGCAGGCGCTGCACCTGAGAGCTGTTCCCTTTGTAGCTGTTGCAGTCTCTGCACCTGAGCGCTGTTCCCGTTGTAGCTGTTGCAGGCGCTGCACCTGAGAGCTGTTCCCTTTGTAGCTGTTGCAGTCTCTGCAGCTGAGCGCTGTTCCCGTTGTAGCTGTTGCAGGCTCTGCGCCTGAGCGCTGTTCCCTTTATAACAGTTGTAGGCTCTGCGCCTGAGCTCTGTTCCCTTTGTAGCTGTTGTAGGCTCTGCGCCTGAGCTCTGTTCCCTTTGTTGCTGTTGTAGGCACTGTGCCTGAGATCTGTTGCCTTTGTAGCTGTTGTAGGCTCTGCGCCTGAGCTCTGGCCCCTTTATTGCTGTCATAGGCTCTGCGCCTGAGCTCTCTAGGCTCTGCGCCTGAGCTCTGTTCCCTTTGTAGCTGTTGTAGTCTCTGCGCCTGAGCTCTGTAGGCTCTGCGCGTGAGCTCTGTAGGCTCTGCGCCTGAGCTCTATTCCCTTTGTAGCTCTGTAGTCTCTGCGCCTGAGCTCTATTCATTTATAGCTGTTGTCGCTCTGAGTCTGAGCTCTGTTCCCTTTTCTTCTGTTGGATGCTCTGCGCCTGAGCTCTGTAGGCCCTGCGCCAGAGCTCTGTTCCCTTTGTAACTGTTGTAGTCTCTGCGCCTGAGCTCTGTTCCCTTTGTAGCTGTTGTAGGCTCTGCGCATAAGCTCTGTTCCCTTTGTTCCTGTTGCAGGCTCTGCGCCTGAGCTCTGTTCCTTTTGTAGCTGTTTTAGGCTTTGCACCTGAGCTCTGTGCCCTTTGTTGCTGTTGTAGGCTCTACTCCTGAGATCTGTTCCCTTTGTAGCTGTTGTAGTCTCTGCGCCTGAGCTCTGTTCCCTTTGTAGCTGTTGTAGGCTCTGCGCCTGAGCTCTGTTCCCTTTGTAGCTGTTGCAGGCTCTGCGCCTGAGCGCTGTTCCCTTTTTAGCTCTTGTAGGCTCTGCGCCTGAACGCTGTAGGCTCTGTGCCTCAGCTCTGTAGGCTCTGTGACTGAGCTCTGTAGGCTCTGTGCCTGAGCTCTGTTCCCTTTGTAGCTGTTGTAGGCTCTGCGCCTGAGCTCTGTTCCCTTTGTAGCTGTTGCAGGCTCTGCGCCTGAGCGCTGTTCCCTTTTTAGCTCTTGTAGGCTCTGCGCCTGAACGCTGTAGGCTCTGTGCCTCAGCTCTGTAGGCTCTGTGCGTGAGCTCTGTAGGCTCTGCGCCTGAGCTCTGTTCCCTTTGTAGCTGTTGAAGGCTCTGCGCCTGAGCTCTGTTGCCTATGTAGCTGTTGTAGGCTCTGCCCCTGAGCTCTGTTCCATTTGTACCTGTTGTAGGCTCTGCGCCTGAGCTCTGTAGGCTCTGCGCCTGAGCTCTGTAGTCTCTGCGCCTGAGCTCTGTAAGCTCTGTGCCTGAGCTCTGTTCCCACTGTAGCTGTTGTCGCTCTGCGCCTGAGCTCTGTTCCTTTTGTTGCTGTTGTAGGCTCTTCGCCTGAAGTCTGTTCCCTTTGTAGCTGTTGTAGGCTCTGCACCTGAGCTGTCTAGGCTCTGCGCCTGAGCTCTGTTCCCTTTGTAACTGTTGTAGTCTCTATGCCTGAGCTCTTTTCCCTTTGTAGCTGTTGTAGGCTCTGCGCCTAAGCTCTGTTCCCTTTGTTCCTTTTGCAGGCTCTGCGCCTGAGCTTTGTTCCTTTTGTAGCTGTTCTAGGCTCTGCACTTGAGCTCTGTGCCCTTTGTTGCTTTTGTAGGCTCTGCTCCTGATATCTGTTCCCTTTGTAGCTCTTGTAGGCTCTGAGCCTGAGCTCTGTTCCCTTTATAGCTGTTGTAGGCTCTGCGTCTGAGCTCTGTATGCTCTGTGCCTGAGCTTTGTTACCTTTGTAGCTGTTGTAGGCTCTGCTCCTGAGCTCTGTTCCCTTTGTAGCTGTTTAGGCTCTGCGCCTGAGCTCTGTAGGCTCTGCGCCTAAGTTCTGTTCCGTTTTTTGCTTTTGGAGACTCTGCACCTGAGCTCTTTTCCCTTTGTAGCTGTTGTAGGCTTTGCGTCTGAGCTCTGTTCCCTTTTTTGCTGTTGTAGGCTCTGCGACTGAGATCTCTTCCATTTGTAGCTGTTGTAGGCTCTGCGCCTGAGCTCTGTTCCCTTTGTAGCTGTTGTAGACTCTGCGTCTGAGCTTTGGAGGCTCTGCGCCTGAGCACTTTAAGCTCTGTGCCTAAGCTCTCTTCCCTTTGTAGCTGTTCTAGGCTCTGCGCCTGAGCCCTGTTCCCTTTGTAGCTGTTGTAGGCTCTGCGCCTCAGCTCTGTAGCCCCTGACCTGAGCTCTGTTCCATTTGTAGCTGTTGTTGCTCTGCGCCCGAGCTCTATTCCCTTTGTTGCTCTTGTAGGCTCTGCGCCTAACTGCTGTAGGCTCTGCGCCTGAGCGCTGTTCCCTTTGTAGCTCTTGCCGGCTCTACGCCTGAGCGCTGTTCCCTTTGTAGGTGTTGCTGTCTCTGCGCCTGAGCACCATTCCCTTTGTAGCTGTTGCAGGCTCTGCGCCTGAGAGCTGTTCCCTTTGTAGTTCTTGCAGGCTCTGCACCTGAGCGCTGTAGGCTCTGTGCCGCAGCTCTGTAGGCCCTGCGCCTGAACGCTGTTCCCTATGTAGCTGTTGCAGGCTCTGCGCCTGAGCGTTGTAGGCTCTGCGCTTGAGCGCTGTAGGCTCTGCGCCTGAGCGCTGTTCCCTTTGTAGCTGTTGCAGGCTCTGCGCCTGAGCGCTGTTCCATTTGCACCTGTTGTAGGCTCTGCGCCTGAGCTCTGTAGGCTCTGTGCCTGAGCTCTTTTCCCTTTGTAGCTCTTGTAGGCTCTGCGCCTGAGCTCTGTAGGCTCTGCGCGTGAGCTCTGTAGGCTCTTCGCCTGAGCGCCGTTTTGTTTGTATCTGATGTAGGCTCTGCGCCTGAGCGCTGTAGGCTCTGAGCCTGAGCGCTGTTCCCTTTGTAGCTGTCGTAGGCTCTGCGCCTGAGCTCTGTAGGCTCTGCGTCTGAGCTCTGTTCCCTTTGTTGCTGTTGTCGCTCTGCGCCTGAGCTCTCTTCCCTTTGTTGCTGTTTGAGGCTCTGCGCTTGAGCTCTGTAGGGTTTGCGCCTGAGCTCTGTTACCTTTGTAGCTCTTGTAGGCTCTTTGCCTGAGATCTATAGGCTCTGCGCCTGAGCTCTATAGGCTCTGCGCCTGAGCTCGTCTTCTGACCCCAACGCCAAACCCCAACACCAAACCCCAACACGTTTGCGTCTTTGACACCAACGCGAAACCACAACGCGTTTGCGTCTTCTGATCAAAACGACAAAATCCAGCGCCAAACCCCAACCCCAAACTCCAGCTCTAATCCCCAGTACCAAACCCGCCCGCTAAACCCCAACGCCAAACCCCAATGTGTTTGCTTCTTCTGACCAAAATGCCAAACCCCAACGCCAAAACCCGACGCATTTGCGTTTTCTGAACCCAACGCCAAACCCCAACGCCAAACACCAAGGCCAAACACCAAAGCCTTTGCGACTTCTGACCCCAACGCCAAACCCTAACGCCAAACCACAACGCCAAACCACAACGCGTGTGAGTCTTCAGACTCCAACGCCAAACCCCCGCGCCAAAGCCCAACGCCAGTCCCCAAGGCCAAAACCCAACGCATTTCCATCTTCTGACCCCAATGCCAAATCCCAACGTGTTTGCGTCTTCAGACCCCAACGCCAAAACCCTACACCAAACCCCAATGCATTTGCATCTTCAGACCCCAACGCCAAACCCCAACGCCAAACAACAAAGCGTTTGCGTCTTCTGACTCAACGCCAAACCACAACTCCAAACCCCAACGTGTTTGCGTCTTCTGACACAACGCCAAGCCCAAATCCAAACTCCAAAGTTTTTGCTTATTCCTACAATTACGCCAAACCACAACGCCAAAGACCAACCTGTTTGTGTCTTATGACCCCAAAGCCAAACGCCAACGCCAAATTCCCTACACGAAACCCCAAACGGCAAACCCCAACGCGTTTGCGTCTTCTGACCCGAACACCAAAAAGCAACGCCAAAACCCAGCGCCAAACCCCAACCCCAAACCCCAGTGCAAAACCATAACGCCAAACCCCAATGCCAAAACCAAAGCTAAACCCCGATGCGTTTGCGTCTTCTTACCCCAACGCCAAACCCCAACGCCAAACCACAATGCGTTTGCGTCTTCTGACCGCAACGCCAAACCCCAACGCCAAACCCCAAAGCATTTGCATATTCTGACCCAACGCCAAAACCCAACGACAAACCCCAACGCGTTTGCATCTTCTGACCCCAACGCCAAACCCCAACGCCAATCCCCAACGCCAAACAACAACGCGTTTGCGTCTTGTGACCCGAACGCCAAACCCCAACGCCAAACTCCAACGCGTTTGCGTCTTCTGACCCGAACGCCAAACCCCAACGCCAAACCCCAAAGCGTTTGCGTCTTCTGACCCCAACGCCAAAACCCAACGCGTTTGTGTCTTCTGACCACAACGCAAAACCCCAAAGCGTTTGCGTCTTCTGACCCCAACACCAAACCCCAAAGCGTTTGCGTCTTCTGACCCCAACGCCAAACCCCAACGCCAAACTCCAAAGCGTTTGTGCATACTGACCCAACGCAAAACCCCAACGCCAAACACCAACGCCTTTCAATCATTTGACCCACACGCCAAACCCCAACGCCAAAACACAAAGCCAATCCGCAACGTGTTTTCGTCTTCTGATCCCAACGCCAAACCCCAGCGCCAAAGCCCAACGCCGAAATCCAACGCCAAACCACAACGCGTTTGCGTCTTCTGACCCCAACGCAAAACCATAACGCGTTTGCGTCTTCTGACCACAACGCCAAACCCCAACGCCAAGCCCCTATGCGTTTGCGTCTTCTGACCCCAACGCCAAACCCCAACGCCAAACCCCAACGCGTTTGCGTCTTCTGTCCCCAGCACCAAACCACATCGCGAAACACGAACCCCAAACACCAACGCGTTTGCGTCTTCTGACCAAAACGCCAAACCTCAACGCGTTTGCTTTTTTGACCCCAACGACATACCCCAACGCCAAACCCCAAAGCTTTTGCGTATTCTGACCCCAACGCCAAACCCCAACGACAAACACCAACGCGTTTGCGTCTTCTGACCCCAACGCCAAACCCCAGCGCCAAAACACAACGCAAACCCCATGGCCAAAACCCAACGGGTTTGCGTCTTCTGACCCCAACGCAAAACCGCAACGCGTTTGCATCTTCTGACCTTAAACCAAACCCCAACGCGTTTGCGTTTTCTGAGCCCAAAGCCAAGCCCCGAGACTTTTGCGTCTACTGACCCCAAAGTCAATTCCCAGCGCCAAACCATAACGTCAAACCCCAACGCCAAACACCAACGCGTTTGCGTCTTCTGACCAAAACGCCAAAGCACAATGCTTTTGCGTCTTCTGACCCCAACGCCAAACCCCAACGCCAAACCCCAGCGCCAAAGCCCAACGCCAAACCCCAAGGCCAAAGCCCAACGCGTTTGTGTATTCTGACCCAACGCCAAACCCCAAAGCCAAACCCCAACGCCTTTCAATCTTCTGACCCTAACGCCAAACCCCAACGCTAAAACAAAAAGCCAATCCGCAACGTGTTTTCGTCTTCTGATCCCAACGCCAATCCCCAACGCGTTTGAATCTTCTGACCCCAACGCCAAACCCCAATGCCAAACGACAATGCGTTTGCGTCTTCTGACCCCAACGCCAAACCCCAACGCAAAACCCCAAAGCCAAACACCAACGCCTTTCAATCTTCTGACCCCAACGCCAAACCCCAACGCCAAAACACAAAGCCAATCTGCAACGTGTTTTTGTCTTCTGATCCCAACGCCAAACCCCAGCGCCAAAGCCCAACGCCAAACCCGAAGGCCAAAACCCAACGCGTTTGTGTCTTCTGACCCCAACGCCAAACCCCAACGTCAAACCCCAAAGCGTTTGTGTGTTCTGACCCCAAGGCAAAACCCCAAAGCGTTTGCCTCTTCTGACCAAAACGCCAAACCCCAACGCCAAACCCCAATGCGTTTGCGTCTTCTGACCCGAACGCCAAACCTCAACGCCAAACCCCAAAGCGTTTGCGTCTTCTGACCCCAACGCCAAAACCCAACGCGTTTGCGTCTTCGGACCCCAACACCAAACCCCAACGCCAAAACACAAAGCCAATCCGCAACCTGTTTTCGTCTTCTGATCCCAACACCAAACACCAGCGCCAAAGCCCAACACCAAACCGCAAGGCCAAAACCGAACGCGTTTGCGTCTTCTGACACCAACGCCAAACCCTAATGCGTTTCCGTCTTCTGACCCTAACGCCAAACCCCAACGCCAAACCCCAACGCGTTTGTGTCTTCTGACGCACACGCAAAACCCCAACGCGTTTGCGTCTTCTGACCCCAACGCCAAACCCCAACGCGAAACCCCAGCACCAAACCCCAGCGCCAAACCCCAACGCCAAACCCCAATGCTAAACCCCAACGCGTCTGCGTCTTCTGACCACAGCACCAAACCCCAACGCCAAATCCCAACGCGTTTGCGTCTTCTGACCCAACGCCAACCCCAAAGCCAAACCCCCACGTTTTTGCGTATTCTGACCCTAACACCAAACCACAACGCCAAAGTCCAATGCCAAACCCCAACGCGTTTGCGTCTTCTGACCCCAAAGCCAAAGTCCAACGCCAAATGCCCTACGCGAAACCCCAACGGCGAACCTCAACGCGTTTTCGTCTTCTGACCCCAACGCCAAACAGCAACGCCAAACCGCAGCGCCAAACCCCAACGCCAAACACCAACGCCAAACACAACGCGTTTGCGTCTTCTGACCCCAAAGCCAAACTCCAGTGCCAAACCCCAACCACAAATCACAGCACCAAACCCCAGTGCCAAACCCCAACGCCAAACTCCAACGCCAAACCGAACGCTAAAACCCAATGCGTTTGCGTCTTCTGACCCCAACACCAAACCCCATCGCTAAACCCAAACGCGAAAACCCAGCAACAAACCCCAGCGCCAAACCCCAACGCCAAACCCCAACGCTAATCCCCAACGCGTTTGTGTCTTCTAACCACAACACCAAACCCCAACGCCAAACCCCAACACATTTGGGTCTTCTGACCCCAACGCTAAACCCCAACACCAAACCCCAAAGCGTTTGAGTCTTCTGACCCCAACGCAAAACCCCAACACCAAACCCCAAAGCGTTTGAGTCTTCTGACCCCAACGCAAAACCCCAACGCCAAACCCCAACGCCAAATCCCAAGGCAAACTCCAACACGTTTGAGTCTTCTGACCCCAACGCCAAACTCTGACTCCAAACCCCAGCACCAAAGCCCAACGTCAAATCCCAAGACCAAAACCCAACACATTTGCGTCTTCTGACCCCAACGCCAAACCCCAGCGCCAAACCCCAATGCCAAAACCCAACGCCCACCACCAATGTATTTGCGTCTTCAGACCCCAACGACAAACCCCAACACCAAAACCCAACGCGTTTGCGTCTTCTGACCCCAACGCCAAACCCCAACGAGTTTGAGTCTTCTGACCCCAACACTAAACCCCAACGCCAAAGCACAATGCTTTTGCGTCTTCTGAACCCAACGCCAATCCCCAATGCCAAACCCCAACGCGTTTGCGTCTTCTGACCCCAACACTAAACCCCAACGCCAAACCCCAATGCCAAACCCCAACGCGTTTGCGTCTTCTGACCCCAAAGTCAAACACCAATGCGTATGCGTCTTCTAAAACCAACACCAAAACCCAACGCCAAACCACAATGCGTTTTCTTCTTCCGACCCCAACGCCAAACCCCAACGCATTTGCGTCTTCTGTCCCCAACGCCAAACCCCAGCGCCAAACCCCAATGACAAACCCCAAAGCCAAACCCAAACGCGTTTGCATCTTCTGACCCCAACGCCAAACCCCAAAGCGTTTGCGTCTTCTGACCCCAACGACAAACCCCAACGCCAAACCCCAACGCATTTGCGTCTTCTGACCGCAACGCCAAACCCCAACGCCAAACCACAATGCGTTTGCGTCTTCTGACCCCAACGCCAAACCCCAACGCAAAACCCCAAAGCGTTTGCGTCTTCTGACCCAACGCCAAACCCCAAAGCCAAACCCCAACGCCTTTCAATCTTCTGACCCTAACGCCAAACCCCAACGCTAAAACAAAAAGCCAATCCGCAACGTGTTTTCGTCTTCTGATCCCAACGCCAATCCCCAACGCGTTTGAATCTTCTGACCCCAACGCCAAACCCCAATGCCAAACGACAATGCGTTTGCGTCTTCTGACCCCAACGCCAAACCCCAACGCCAAACCCCAAAGCCAAACACCAACGCCTTTCAATCTTCTGACCCCAACGCCAAACCCCAGCGCCAAAACACAAAGCCAATCTGCAACGTGTTTTTGTCTTCTGATCCCAACGCCAAACCCCAGCGCCAAAACACAAAGCCAATCCGCAACGTGTTTTTGTCTTCTGATCCCAACGCCAAACCCCAGCGCCAAAGCCCAACGCCAAACCCCAAGGCCAAAACCCAACGCGTTTGCGTCTTCTGACCCCAACGCCAAACCCCAACGCCAAAGCACAATGCTTTTGCCTCTTCTGACCCCAACGCCAAACCCCAAGGCCAAAACCCAATGCGTATGCGTCTTCTGACCCCAACGCCAAACCCCAACGCCAAACCCCAACACGTTTGCATCTTCTGACCCCAACGCCAAACCCCAATGCCAAACCCCAATGCGTTTGCATCCTCTGACCCCAACGCCAAACCCCAACGCCAAACCCCAATGCGTTTGCGTCTTCTGACCCCAACGCCAAAACCCAATGCCAAACCCCAACGCGTTTGCGTCTTCTGAACAAACGCCAAACCCCAACGCGTTTGCGTCTTCTGAAACCAACGCCGAACCCCAAAGCCAAACCCCAATGTGTTTGCGTCTTCTGACCCCACCGCGAAACCCCAACGTCAAAGCACAACGCGTTTGCGTCTTCTGACCCCAACGTTAAAACCCAACGCCAGACCGCAACGCCAAACCCCAACGCCAAAACCCAACACGTTTCGTCTTCTGAAACCAATGCCAAACCCCTAAGTGTTTGCGTCTTCTGACCCCAACGCCAAACCCCAGTGCCAAACCCCAGCGCCAAACCCTAACGGCAAACCTCAGCGTCAAACTCCAATGCGATTGCATCTTCTGACCCCAACGCGAAACCCCAATGACAAACCCCAATGCGTTTGCGTCTTCTGCTCACAATGCCAAACCCCAACGCTAAACCCCAGCGCCAAACCCCAACGCCAACCCCAAGGCCAAACCCCAGCGCCAAACCCCAACGCCAAACCTCAACGCCAAACCCTAACGCCAAACCTCAACATGTTTGCGTCTTCTGACCCCAACGCCAAAACCTACGCCAAACCCCAACGAGTTTGTATCTTCTGACCCCAACGCAAAACCAAAGTGCAAAACCCCAACGCGTTTGCAACTTCTACCCCAATGCCAAATCCCAATGCCAAACTCCAACGCGTTTGCGTCTTCTGACCCCAACGCCAAACCCCAATGCCAAACACCAACGTAATTGCATCTCCTGACTCCAATGCCAAACCCCAATGCGTTTCCGTCTTCTGACTTCAAAGCTAAAACAGAACGTCAAACCCCAAGGCCAAACCCCAAAGCGTTGCGTCTTCTGACCACAACGCTGAACCGCAAAGCCAAACGACAACACTTTTGCGTCTTCTGACCCCAACGCCAAATCCCAACGCCAAACCCCAAAGCTTTTGCGTTTTCTGAACCCAACGCCAAACCCGAACGCCAAACCCCAATGCGTTTGCGTCTTCTGACCCCAATGCCGAACCCCAAAGCCAAACACCAACGCGTTTGCTTCTTCGGAACCAACGCCAAACCCCAACGCGTTTGCGTCTTCTGACCCCAACACCAAACCCCAACGCCAAACCCCAACGCGTTTGCGTCTTCTGAACCAACTCCACAGCCCAACGCGTTTGCGTTTTCTGACCCCAACTCCGAACCCAAAAGCCAAACCCCAATGTGTTTGTGTCTTCTGAACCCAACGCCAAAACCCAACGCCAAAGCCCAACGCGTTTGCGTCTACTGACCCCAACGCGAAACCCCAACGCGTTTCCATCTTCTGAATTCAACGCCAAAACGGAAAGCCAAACCCTAACGCCAAACCCCAGTGCCAAACCCCAACGCGTTTGAGTCTTCTGACCCCAACGCCGAACCCCAAAGCTAAACCCCAACGCGTTTGCGTCTTCTGACCCCAACACCTAACCCCAACGCGTTTGCGTCTTCTGACCCCAACGCGAAACCCCAATGTCAAAGCACAACGCGTTTGCGTCTTCTGACCCCAACGCCAATCCCCAACGCCAAACCCCAACGCCAAACGCTAACGCCAAACCTCAGCGTCAAACTAAAATGAGTTTGCATCTTCTGATCACAACGCCACACCGCAACGCTAAACCCCAGCGCCAAACCCCAACGCGTTTGCGTCTTCTGACCCCAACGCCAAACCCCAATGCCAAACACCATTGTGTTTGCGTCTCCTGACCCCAACGCCAAACCCCAACGCGTTTCCGTTTTCTGACTTCAACGCCAAAACATAACGTAAAACCCCAACGCCAAACCCCAAAGCGTTGCGTCTTCTGACCCCAACGCTGAACCCCAAAGCCAAACCACAACACTTTTTTGTCTTCTGACCCCAACGCCAAATCCCAACGCCAAACCCCAAAGCATTTGCGTCTTCTGAACCCAACGCCAAAACAAACGCCAAACCCCAATGCGTTTGAGTCTTCTGACCCCAACGCCAAACCCCAACGCCAAACCCCAACACGTTTGCGTCTTCTGAACTCAACGCGAAACCCAACGTCAAAGCACAACGCGTTTGCGTATTCTGACCCCAACGCCAAACCCCAATGCCAAACCCCAATGCATTTCCGTCTTCTGAATTCAACGCCAAAACGGAACGCCAAACCCCAACGCGTTTGCGTCTTCTGACCCCAACGCCAAACCCCAACGCGTTTGCGTTTTCAGACCCCAACGCCAAACCCCAACACCAAACTCCAACATGTTTGCGTCTTCTGAACCCAACGCCAAACCCCAGTGCCAAACACCAACGCGTTTGCGTTTTCTGAAACCAACGCCGAATCCCAACGCCAAACCACAACACGTTTGCGTCTTCTGACCCCAACGCCAAATCCCCACACTAAACCCCCACGCGTTTGTGTCTTCTGACCCCAACGCCGAACTATAAAGCCAAACCCCAACGCTTTTGCGTCTTCTGACCCCAACGCCAAATCCCAACGCGAAACCCCAAAGTATTTGCGTCATCTGACCCCAACGCCAAACCCCAACGCCAAACCCCAACACGTTTCGTCTTCTGAACCCAACGCCAAACCCCTAAGCATTTGCGTCTTCTGACCCCAACGCCAAACCCCAGTGCCAAACCCCAGCGCCAAACCCTAACGGCAAACCTCAGCGTCAAACTCCAATGCGATTGCATCTTCTGACCCCAACGCGAAACCCCAATGACAAACTCCAATGCGTTTGCGTCTTCTGCTCACAACGCCAAACCCCAACGCTAAACCCCAGCGCCAAACCCGAACGCCAAACCCCAAGGCCAAACCCCAGCGCCAAACCACAACGCCAAACCTCAACGCCAAACCATAACGCCAAACCTCAACATGTTTGCGTCTTCTGACCCCAACGCCAAAACCTACGCCAAACCCCAACGAGTTGGTATCTTCTGACCCCAATGCAAAACCAAAGTGCAAAACCCCAACGCGTTTGCAACTTCTACCCCAATGCCAAACCCCAATGCCAAACTCCAACGCGTTTGCGTCTTCTGACCCCAACTCCAAACCCCAACGCGTATGCGTCTTCTGACCCCAACGCCAAACCCCAACGTGTTTGTGTCTTCTGACCACAACGCAAAATACCAAAGCGTTTGCGTCTTCTGACCCCAAAGCCAAACCCCAAAGCGTTTGCGTCTTCTGACCCCAAAGCCAAACCCCAACGCCAAACTCCAAAGCGTTTGTGCATTCTGACCCAACGCCAAACCCCAACGCCAAACAACTTCGCCTTTCAATCATTTGACCCACACGCCAAACCCCAACGCCAAAACACAAAGCCAATCCGCAATGTGTTTTCGTCTTCTGATCCCAACGCCAAACCCCAGCGCCAAAGCCCAACGCCAAAACCCAACGCCAAACCACAACGCGTTTGCGTCTTCTGACCCCAACGCCAAACCCCAACGCGTTTGCGTCTTCTGACCCCAACGACAACCCCCAGCGCGAAACCAGAACGCCAAACCCCAACGCCAAACCCCAACGCGTTTGCGTCTTCTGACCCCAACACTAAACCCCAACGCCAAACCACAATGCTTTTGCGTCTTCTGAACCCAACGCCAAACCCCAACGCCAAACCCCAACGCGTTTGCGTCTTCTGACCCCAACACTAAACCCCAACGCCAAAGCACAATGCTTTTGCGTCTTCTGACCCCAACGCCAAACACCAACGCCAAACCCCAATGCCAAACCCCAACGCGTTTGCGTCTTCTGACCCCAAAGTCAAACACCAATGCGTATGCGTCTTCTAAAACCAACACCAAAACCCAACGCCAAACCACAATGCGTTTTCTTCTTCCGACCCCAACGCCAAACCCCAACGCATTTGCGTCTTCTGTCCCCAACGCCAAACCCCAGCGCCAAACCCCAATGACAAAGCCCAAAGCCAAACCCTAACGCGTTTGCATCTTCTGACCCCAACGCCAAACCCCAAAGCGTTTGCGTCTTCTGACCCCAACGACAAACCCCAACGCCAAACCCCAACGCGTTTGCGTCTTCTGACCGCAACGCCAAACCCCAACGCCAAACCACAATGTGTTTGCGTCTTCTGACCGCAACGCCAAACCCCAACGCCAAACCCCAACGCGTTTGCGTCTTCTGACCCCAACGCCAAACCCCAACGCAAAACCCCAAAGCGTTTGCGTCTTCTGACCCAACGCCAAACCCCAAAGCCAAACCCCAACGCCTTTCAATCTTCTGACCCTAACGCCAAACCCCAACGCTAAAACAAAAAGCCAATCCGCAACGTGTTTTCGTCTTCTGATCCCAACGCCAATCCCCAACGCGTTTGAATCTTCTGACCCCAACGCCAAACCCCAATGCCAAACGACAATGCGTTTGCGTCTTCTGACCCCAACGACAAACCCCAACGCCAAACCCCAAAGCCAAACACCAACGCCTTTCAATCTTCTGACCCCAACGCCAAACCCCAACGCCAAAACACAAAGCCAATCTGCAACGTGTTTTTGTCTTCTGATCCCAACGTCAAACCCCAGCGCCAAAACACAAAGCCAATCCGCAACGTGTTTTTGTCTTCTGATCCCAACGCCAAACCCCAGCGCCAAAGCCCAACGCCAAACCCCAAGGCCAAAACCCAACGCGTTTGCGTCTTCTGACCCCAACGCCAAACCCCAACGTCAAAACCCAACGCGTTTGTGTCTTCTGACCCCAAGGCAAAACCCCAAAGCGTTTGCCTCTTCTGACCAAAACGCCAAACCCCAACGCCAAACCCCAACGCGTTTACGTCTTCTGACCCCAACGCCAAACCCCAACGCCAAACCACAATGCATTTGCGTCTTCTGACCCCAACGCCAAACCCCAACGCAAAATCCCAAAGCGTTTGCATCTTCTGACCACAGCGCCAAACCCCAAAGCCAAACTCCAACGCGTTTGCGTCTTCTGACCCCAACGCCAAACCCCAACGCCAAACCACAATGCGTTTGCGTCTTCTGACCCAACGCCAAACCCCTAAGCCAAACCCCAACGCCTTTCAATCTTCTGACCCCAACGCCAAACCCCAACGCTAAAACAAAAAGCCAATCCGCAACGTGTTTTCGTCTTCTGATCCCAAAGCCAAACCCCAACGTGTTTGCGTCTTCTGACCCCAACGACAAACCCCAACGCCAAACCCCAACGCGTTTGCGTCTTCTGACCCGAACGCCAAACCCCAACGCCAAACCACAATGTGTTTGCGTCTTCTGACCGCAACGCCAAACCCCAACGCCAAACCCCAACGTGTTTGCGTCTTCTGACCCCAACGCCAAACCCCAACGCAAAACCCCAAAGCGTTTGCGTCTTCTGACCCAACGCCAAACCCCAAAGCCAAACCCCAACGCCTTTCAATCTTCTGACCCTAACGCCAAACCCCAACGCTAAAACAAAAAGCCAATCCGCAACGTGTTTTCGTCTTCTGATCCCAACGCCAATCCCCAACGCGTTTGAATCTTCTGACCCCAACGCCAAACCCCAATGCCAAACGACAATGCGTTTGCGTCTTCTGACCCCAACGACAAACCCCAACGCCAAACCCCAAAGCCAAACACCAACGCCTTTCAATCTTCTGACCCCAACGCCAAACCCCAACGCCAAAACACAAAGCCAATCCGCAACGTGTTTTTGTCTTCTGATCCCAACGCCAAACCCCAGCGCTAAAGCCCAACGCCAAACCCCAAGGCCAAAACCCAACGCGTTTGCATCTTCTGACCCCAACGCCAAACCCCAACGTCAAACCCCAACGCGTTTGTGTCTTCTGACCCCAAGGCAAAACCCCAAAGCGTTTGCCTCTTCTGACCAAAACGCCAAACCCCAACGCCAAACCCCAACGCGTTTGCGTCTTCTGACCCCAACGCCAAACCCCAACGCTAAAACAAAAAGCCAATCCGCAACGTGTTTTCGTCTTCTGATCCCAACGCCAATCCCCAACGCGTTTGAATCTTCTGACCCCAACGCCAAACCCCAATGCCAAACGACAATGCGTTTGCGTCTTCTGACCCCAACGACAAACCCCAACGCCAAACCCCAACGCCAAACCCCAACGCGTTTGCGTCTTCTGACCCCAACGACAACCCCCAGCGCGAAACCAGAACGCCAAACCCCAACGCCAAACCCCAACGCGTTTGCGTCTTCTGACCCCAACACTAAACCCCAACGCCAAACCACAATGCTTTTGCGTCTTCTGAACCCAACGCCAAACCCCAACGCCAAACCCCAACGCGTTTGCGTCTTCTGACCCCAACACTAAACCCCAACGCCAAAGCACAATGCTTTTGCGTCTTCTGACCCCAACGCCAAACCCCAACGCCAAACCCCAATGCCAAACCCCAACGCGTTTGCGTCTTCTGACCCCAAAGTCAAACACCAATGCGTATGCGTCTTCTAAAACCAACACCAAAACCCAACGCCAAACCACAATGCGTTTTCTTCTTCCGACCCCAACGCCAAACCCCAACGCATTTGCGTCTTCTGTCCCCAACGCCAAACCCCAGCGCCAAACCCCAATGACAAAGCCCAAAGCCAAACCCTAACGCGTATGCATCTTCTGACCCCAACGCCAAACCCCAAAGCGTTTGCGTCTTCTGACCCCAACGACAAACCCCAACGCCAAACCACAATGCATTTGCGTCTTCTGACCCCAACGCCAAACCCCAACGCAAAATCCCAAAGCGTTTGCATCTTCTGACCACAGCGCCAAACCCCAACGCCAAACCCCAACGCGTTTGCGTCTTCTGACCCCAACGCCAAACCCCAACGCCAAACCACAATGCGTTTGCGTCTTCTGACCCAACGCCAAACCCCTAAGCCAAACCCCAACGCCTTTCAATCTTCTGACCCCAACGCCAAACCCCAACGCTAAAACAAAAAGCCAATCCGCAACGTGTTTTCGTCTTCTGATCCCAAAGCCAAACCCCAACGTGTTTGCATCTTCTGACCCCAACGCCAAACCCCAACGCCAAACCCCAACGCGTTTGCGTCTTCTGACCCGAACGCCAAACCCCAACGCCAAACTCCAACGCGTTTGCGTCTTCTGACCCCAACGCCAAAACCCAACGCGTTTGCGTCTTCGGACCCCAACACCAAACCCCAACGCCAAAACACAAAGCCAATCCGCAACCTGTTTTCGTCTTCTGATCCCAACACCAAACACCAGCGCCAAAGCCCAACACCAAACCGCAAGGCCAAAACCGAAAGCGTTTGCGTCTTCTGACACCAACGCCAAACCCTAATGCGTTTCCGTCTTCTGACCCTAACGCCAAACCCCAATGCCAAACCCCAACGCGTTTGTGTCTTCTGACGCACACGCAAAACCCCAACGCGTTTGCGTCTTCTGACCCCAACGTCAAACCCCAACGCGAAACCCCAGCACCAAACCCCAGCGCCAAACCCCAACGCCAAACCCCAACGCTAAACCCCAACGCATTTGCGTCTTCTGACCACAGCACCAAACCCCAACGCCAAATCCCAACGCGTTTGCGTCTTCTGACCCAACGCCAACCCCAAAGCCAAACCCCCACGTTTTTGCGTATTCTGACCCTAACACCAAACCACAACGCCAAAGTCCAATGCCAAACCCCAACGTGTTTGCGTCTTCTGACCCCAAAGCCAAAGTCCAACGCCAAATGCCCTACGCGAAACCCCAACGGCGAACCTCAACGCGTTTTCGTCTTCTGACCCCAACGCCAAACAGCAACGCCAAACCGCAGCGCCAAACCCCAACGCCAAACACCAACGCCAAACACAACGCGTTTGCGTCTTCTGACCCCAAAGCCAAACTCCAGTGCCAAACCCCAACCACAAATCACAGCACCAAACCCCAGTGCCAAACCCCAACGCCAAACCCCAACGAGTTTGATTCTTCTGACACCAACGACAAACCCCAGCGCCAAACCACAACGCCAATCCCCAACGCCAAAGCACAATGCGTTTGCGTCTTCTCACCCCAACGCCAAACCCCAAGACCAAACTCCAACGCGTTTGTGTCTTCTGACCCCAACGCCAAACCCCAACGCCAAACCCCAACGCGTTTACGTCTTCGGACCTCAACGCCAAACCCCAACGCCAAAGCACAATGCTTTTGCCTCTTCTGACCCCAACGCCAAACCCCAAGGCCAAAACCCAACGCGTATGCGTCTTCTGACCCCAACGCCAAACCCCAACGCCAAACCCCAACACGTTTGCATCTTCTGACCCCAACGCCAAACCCCAATGCCAAATCCCAATGCGTTTGCATCCTCTGACCCCAACGCCAAACCCCAACGCCAAACCCCAATGCGTTTGCGTCTTCTGACCCCAACGCCAAAACCCAATGCCAAACCCCAACGCGTTTGCGTCTTCTGAACAAACGCCAAACCCCAACGCGTTTGCGTCTTCTGAAACCAACGCCGAACCCCAAAGCCAAACCCCAATGTGTTTGCGTCTTCTGACCCCACCGCGAAACCCCAACGTCAAAGCACAACGCGTTTGCGTCTTCTGACCCCAACGTTAAAACCCAACGCCAGACCGCAACGCCAAACCCCAA
The DNA here is from genome assembly GCF_034619465.1 of Leptosomus discolor. Lineage (NCBI taxonomy): Eukaryota > Metazoa > Chordata > Aves > Leptosomiformes > Leptosomidae > Leptosomus > Leptosomus discolor. The sequence goes on along the minus strand of NW_028237857.1, from coordinate 4,476,463 downwards.
CGCCAAAACCCAACACGTTTCGTCTTCTGAAACCAATGCCAAACCCCTAAGTGTTTGCGTCTTCTGACCCCAACGCCAAACCCCAGTGCCAAACCCCAGCGCCAAACCCTAACGGCAAACCTCAGCGTCAAACTCCAATGCGATTGCATCTTCTGACCCCAACGCGAAACCCCAATGACAAACCCCAATGCGTTTGCGTCTTCTGCTCACAATGCCAAACCCCAACGCTAAACCCCAGCGCCAAACCCCAACGCGTTTGCGTCTTCTGACCCCAACGCCAAACCCCAATGCCAAACCCCAATGCGTTTCCGTCTTCTGAATTCAACGCCAAAACGGAACGCCAAACCCCAACGCGTTTGCGTCTTCTGACCCCAACGCCAAACCCCAACGCGTTTGCGTTTTCAGACCCCAACGCCAAACCCCAACACCAAACTCCAACATGTTTGCGTCTTCTGAACCCAACGCCAAACCCCAGTGCCAAACACCAACGCGTTTGCGTTTTCTGAAACCAACGCCGAATCCCAACGCCAAACCACAACACGTTTGCGTCTTCTGACCCCAACGCCAAATCCCCACACTAAACCCCCACGCGTTTGTGTCTTCTGACCCCAACGCCGAACACAAAAGCCAAACCCCAACGCGTTTGCGTCTTCATAACCAACGCCAAACCCCAACGCGTTTGCGTCTTCTGACCCCAACACCGAACTATAAAGCCAAACCCCAACGCTTTTGCGTCTTCTGACCCCAACGCCAAATCCCAACGCGAAACCCCAAAGTATTTGCGTCATCTGACCCCAACGCCAAACCCCAACGCCAAACCCCAACACGTTTCGTCTTCTGAACCCAACGCCAAACCCCTAAGCATTTGCGTCTTCTGACCCCAACGCCAAACCCCAGTGCCAAACCCCAGCGCCAAACCCTAACGGCAAACCTCAGCGTCAAACTCCAATGCGATTGCATCTTCTGACCCCAACGCGAAACCCCAATGACAAACTCCAATGCGTTTGCGTCTTCTGCTCACAACGCCAAACCCCAACGCTAAACCCCAGCGCCAAACCCGAACGCCAAACCCCAAGGCCAAACCCCAGCGCCAAACCACAACGCCAAACCTCAACGCCAAACCATAACGCCAAACCTCAACATGTTTGCGTCTTCTGACCCCAACGCCAAAACCTACGCCAAACCCCAACGAGTTGGTATCTTCTGACCCCAATGCAAAACCAAAGTGCAAAACCCCAACGCGTTTGCAACTTCTACCCCAATGCCAAACCCCAATGCCAAACTCCAACGCGTTTGCGTCTTCTGACCCCAACTCCAAACCCCAACGCGTATGCGTCTTCTGACCCCAACGCCAAACCCCAACGTGTTTGTGTCTTCTGACCACAACGCAAAATACCAAAGCGTTTGCGTCTTCTGACCCCAAAGCCAAACCCCAAAGCGTTTGAGTCTTCTGACCCCAAAGCCAAACCCCAACGCCAAACTCCAAAGCGTTTGTGCATTCTGACCCAACGCCAAACCCCAACGCCAAACAACTTCGCCTTTCAATCATTTGACCCACACGCCAAACCCCAACGCCAAAACACAAAGCCAATCCGCAATGTGTTTTCGTCTTCTGATCCCAACGCCAAACCCCAGCGCCAAAGCCCAACGCCAAAACCCAACGCCAAACCACAACGCGTTTGCGTCTTCTGACCCCAACGCCAAACCCCAACGCGTTTGCGTCTTCTGACCCCAACGACAACCCCCAGCGCGAAACCAGAACGCCAAACCCCAACGCCAAACCCCAACGCGTTTGCGTCTTCTGACCCCAACGACAACCCCCAGCGCGAAACCAGAACGCCAAACCCCAACGCCAAACCCCAACGCGTTTGCGTCTTCTGACCCCAACACTAAACCCCAACGCCAAACCACAATGCTTTTGCGTCTTCTGAACCCAACGCCAAACCCCAACGCCAAACCCCAACGCGTTTGCGTCTTCTGACCCCAACACTAAACCCCAACGCCAAAGCACAATGCTTTTGCGTCTTCTGACCCCAACGCCAAACACCAACGCCAAACCCCAATGCCAAACCCCAACGCGTTTGCGTCTTCTGACCCCAAAGTCAAACACCAATGCGTATGCGTCTTCTAAAACCAACACCAAAACCCAACGCCAAACCACAATGCGTTTTCTTCTTCCGACCCCAACGCCAAACCCCAACGCATTTGCGTCTTCTGTCCCCAACGCCAAACCCCAGCGCCAAACCCCAATGACAAAGCCCAAAGCCAAACCCTAACGCGTTTGCATCTTCTGACCCCAACGCCAAACCCCAAAGCGTTTGCGTCTTCTGACCCCAACGACAAACCCCAACGCCAAACCCCAACGCGTTTGCGTCTTCTGACCCGAACGCCAAACCCCAACGCCAAACCACAATGTGTTTGCGTCTTCTGACCGCAACGCCAAACCCCAACGCCAAACCCCAACGCGTTTGCGTCTTCTGACCCCAACGCCAAACCCCAACGCAAAACCCCAAAGCGTTTGCGTCTTCTGACCCAACGCCAAACCCCAAAGCCAAACCCCAACGCCTTTCAATCTTCTGACCCTAACGCCAAACCCCAACGCTAAAACAAAAAGCCAATCCGCAACGTGTTTTCGTCTTCTGATCCCAACGCCAATCCCCAACGCGTTTGAATCTTCTGACCCCAACGCCAAACCCCAATGCCAAACGACAATGCGTTTGCGTCTTCTGACCCCAACGACAAACCCCAACGCCAAACCCCAAAGCCAAACACCAACGCCTTTCAATCTTCTGACCCCAACGCCAAACCCCAACGCCAAAACACAAAGCCAATCCGCAACGTGTTTTTGTCTTCTGATCCCAACGCCAAACCCCAGCGCTAAAGCCCAACGCCAAACCCCAAGGCCAAAACCCAACGCGTTTGCATCTTCTGACCCCAACGCCAAACCCCAACGTCAAACCCCAACGCGTTTGTGTCTTCTGACCCCAAGGCAAAACCCCAAAGCGTTTGCCTCTTCTGACCAAAACGCCAAACCCCAACGCCAAACCCCAACGCGTTTGCGTCTTCTGACCCCAACGCCAAACCCCAACGCTAAAACAAAAAGCCAATCCGCAACGTGTTTTCGTCTTCTGATCCCAACGCCAATCCCCAACGCGTTTGAATCTTCTGACCCCAACGCCAAACCCCAATGCCAAACGACAATGCGTTTGCGTCTTCTGACCCCAACGACAAACCCCAACGCCAAACCCCAACGCCAAACCCCAACGCGTTTGCGTCTTCTGACCCCAACGACAACCCCCAGCGCGAAACCAGAACGCCAAACCCCAACGCCAAACCCCAACGCGTTTGCGTCTTCTGACCCCAACACTAAACCCCAACGCCAAACCACAATGCTTTTGCGTCTTCTGAACCCAACGCCAAACCCCAACGCCAAACCCCAACGCGTTTGCGTCTTCTGACCCCAACACTAAACCCCAACGCCAAAGCACAATGCTTTTGCGTCTTCTGACCCCAACGCCAAACCCCAACGCCAAACCCCAATGCCAAACCCCAACGCGTTTGCGTCTTCTGACCCCAAAGTCAAACACCAATGCGTATGCGTCTTCTAAAACCAACACCAAAACCCAACGCCAAACCACAATGCGTTTTCTTCTTCCGACCCCAACGCCAAACCCCAACGCATTTGCGTCTTCTGTCCCCAACGCCAAACCCCAGCGCCAAACCCCAATGACAAAGCCCAAAGCCAAACCCTAACGCGTATGCATCTTCTGACCCCAACGCCAAACCCCAAAGCGTTTGCGTCTTCTGACCCCAACGACAAACCCCAACGCCAAACCACAATGCATTTGCGTCTTCTGACCCCAACGCCAAACCCCAACGCAAAATCCCAAAGCGTTTGCATCTTCTGACCACAGCGCCAAACCCCAACGCCAAACCCCAACGCGTTTGCGTCTTCTGACCCCAACGCCAAACCCCAACGCCAAACCACAATGCGTTTGCGTCTTCTGACCCAACGCCAAACCCCAAAGCCAAACCCCAACGCCTTTCAATCTTCTGACCCCAACGCCAAACCCCAACGCTAAAACAAAAAGCCAATCCGCAACGTGTTTTCGTCTTCTGATCCCAAAGCCAAACCCCAACGTGTTTGCATCTTCTGACCCCAACGCCAAACCCCAACGCCAAACCCCAACGCGTTTGCGTCTTCTGACCCGAACGCCAAACCCCAACGCCAAACTCCAACGCGTTTGCGTCTTCTGACCCCAACGCCAAAACCCAACGCGTTTGCGTCTTCGGACCCCAACACCAAACCCCAACGCCAAAACACAAAGCCAATCCGCAACCTGTTTTCGTCTTCTGATCCCAACACCAAACACCAGCGCCAAAGCCCAACACCAAACCGCAAGGCCAAAACCGAAAGCGTTTGCGTCTTCTGACACCAACGCCAAACCCTAATGCGTTTCCGTCTTCTGACCCTAACGCCAAACCCCAATGCCAAACCCCAACGCGTTTGTGTCTTCTGACGCACACGCAAAACCCCAACGCGTTTGCGTCTTCTGACCCCAACGTCAAACCCCAACGCGAAACCCCAGCACCAAACCCCAGCGCCAAACCCCAACGCCAAACCCCAACGCTAAACCCCAACGCATTTGCGTCTTCTGACCACAGCACCAAACCCCAACGCCAAATCCCAACGCGTTTGCGTCTTCTGACCCAACGCTAACCCCAAAGCCAAACCCCCACGTTTTTGCGTATTCTGACCCTAACACCAAACCACAACGCCAAAGTCCAATGCCAAACCCCAACGTGTTTGCGTCTTCTGACCCCAAAGCCAAAGTCCAACGCCAAATGCCCTACGCGAAACCCCAACGGCGAACCTCAACGCGTTTTCGTCTTCTGACCCCAACGCCAAACAGCAACGCCAAACCGCAGCGCCAAACCCCAACGCCAAACACCAACGCCAAACACAACGCGTTTGCGTCTTCTGACCCCAAAGCCAAACTCCAGTGCCAAACCCCAACCACAAATCACAGCACCAAACCCCAGTGCCAAACCCCAACGCCAAACCCCAACGAGTTTGATTCTTCTGACACCAACGACAAACCCCAGCGCCAAACCACAACGCCAATCCCCAACGCCAAAGCACAATGCGTTTGCGTCTTCTCACCCCAACGCCAAACCCCAAGACCAAACTCCAACGCGTTTGTGTCTTCTGACCCCAACGCCAAACCCCAACGCCAAACCCCAACGCGTTTACGTCTTCGGACCTCAACGCCAAACCCCAACGCCAAAGCACAATGCTTTTGCCTCTTCTGACCCCAACGCCAAACCCCAAGGCCAAAACCCAACGCGTATGCGTCTTCTGACCCCAACGCCAAACCCCAACGCCAAACCCCAACACGTTTGCATCTTCTGACCCCAACGCCAAACCCCAATGCCAAATCCCAATGCGTTTGCATCCTCTGACCCCAACGCCAAACCCCAACGCCAAACCCGAATGCGTTTGCGTCTTCTGACCCCAACGCCAAAACCCAATGCCAAACCCCAACGCGTTTGCGTCTTCTGAACAAACGCCAAACCCCAACGCGTTTGCGTCTTCTGAAACCAACGCCGAACCCCAAAGCCAAACCCCAATGTGTTTGCGTCTTCTGACCCCACCGCGAAACCCCAACGTCAAAGCACAACGCGTTTGCGTCTTCTGACCCCAACGTTAAAACCCAACGCCAGACCGCAACGCCAAACCCCAACGCCAAAACCCAACACGTTTCGTCTTCTGAAACCAATGCCAAACCCCTAAGTGTTTGCGTCTTCTGACCCCAACGCCAAACCCCAGTGCCAAACCCCAGCGCCAAACCCTAACGGCAAACCTCAGCGTCAAACTCCAATGCGATTGCATCTTCTGACCCCAACGCGAAACCCCAATGACAAACCCCAATGCGTTTGCGTCTTCTGCTCACAATGCCAAACCCCAACGCTAAACCCCAGCGCCAAACCCCAACGCGTTTGCGTCTTCTGACCCCAACGCCAAACCCCAATGCCAAACCCCAATGCGTTTCCGTCTTCTGAATTCAACGCCAAAACGGAACGCCAAACCCCAACGCGTTTGCGTCTTCTGACCCCAACGCCAAACCCCAACGCGTTTGCGTTTTCAGACCCCAACGCCAAACCCCAACACCAAACTCCAACATGTTTGCGTCTTCTGAACCCAACGCCAAACCCCAGTGCCAAACACCAACGCGTTTGCGTTTTCTGAAACCAACGCCGAATCCCAACGCCAAACCACAACACGTTTGCGTCTTCTGACCCCAACGCCAAATCCCCACACTAAACCCCCACGCGTTTGTGTCTTCTGACCCCAACGCCGAACACAAAAGCCAAACCCCAACGCGTTTGCGTCTTCATAACCAACGCCAAACCCCAACGCGTTTGCGTCTTCTGACCCCAACACCGAACTATAAAGCCAAACCCCAACGCTTTTGCGTCTTCTGACCCCAACGCCAAATCCCAACGCGAAACCCCAAAGTATTTGCGTCATCTGACCCCAACGCCAAACCCCAACGCCAAACCCCAACACGTTTCGTCTTCTGAACCCAACGCCAAACCCCTAAGCATTTGCGTCTTCTGACCCCAACGCCAAACCCCAGTGCCAAACCCCAGCGCCAAACCCTAACGGCAAACCTCAGCGTCAAACTCCAATGCGATTGCATCTTCTGACCCCAACGCGAAACCCCAATGACAAACTCCAATGCGTTTGCGTCTTCTGCTCACAACGCCAAACCCCAACGCTAAACCCCAGCGCCAAACCCGAACGCCAAACCCCAAGGCCAAACCCCAGCGCCAAACCACAACGCCAAACCTCAACGCCAAACCATAACGCCAAACCTCAACATGTTTGCGTCTTCTGACCCCAACGCCAAAACCTACGCCAAACCCCAACGAGTTGGTATCTTCTGACCCCAATGCAAAACCAAAGTGCAAAACCCCAACGCGTTTGCAACTTCTACCCCAATGCCAAACCCCAATGCCAAACTCCAACGCGTTTGCGTCTTCTGACCCCAACTCCAAACCCCAACGCGTATGCGTCTTCTGACCCCAACGCCAAACCCCAACGTGTTTGTGTCTTCTGACCACAACGCAAAATACCAAAGCGTTTGCGTCTTCTGACCCCAAAGCCAAACCCCAAAGCGTTTGCGTCTTCTGACCCCAAAGCCAAACCCCAACGCCAAACTCCAAAGCGTTTGTGCATTCTGACCCAACGCCAAACCCCAACGCCAAACAACTTCGCCTTTCAATCATTTGACCCACACGCCAAACCCCAACGCCAAAACACAAAGCCAATCCGCAATGTGTTTTCGTCTTCTGATCCCAACGCCAAACCCCAGCGCCAAAGCCCAACGCCAAAACCCAACGCCAAACCACAACGCGTTTGCGTCTTCTGACCCCAACGCCAAACCCCAACGCGTTTGCGTCTTCTGACCCCAACGACAACCCCCAGCGCGAAACCAGAACGCCAAACCCCAACGCCAAACCCCAACGCGTTTGCGTCTTCTGACCCCAACGACAACCCCCAGCGCGAAACCAGAACGCCAAACCCCAACGCCAAACCCCAACGCGTTTGCGTCTTCTGACCCCAACACTAAACCCCAACGCCAAACCACAATGCTTTTGCGTCTTCTGAACCCAACGCCAAACCCCAACGCCAAACCCCAACGCGTTTGCGTCTTCTGACCCCAACACTAAACCCCAACGCCAAAGCACAATGCTTTTGCGTCTTCTGACCCCAACGCCAAACACCAACGCCAAACCCCAATGCCAAACCCCAACGCGTTTGCGTCTTCTGACCCCAAAGTCAAACACCAATGCGTATGCGTCTTCTAAAACCAACACCAAAACCCAACGCCAAACCACAATGCGTTTTCTTCTTCCGACCCCAACGCCAAACCCCAACGCATTTGCGTCTTCTGTCCCCAACGCCAAACCCCAGCGCCAAACCCCAATGACAAAGCCCAAAGCCAAACCCTAACGCGTTTGCATCTTCTGACCCCAACGCCAAACCCCAAAGCGTTTGCGTCTTCTGACCCCAACGACAAACCCCAACGCCAAACCCCAACGCGTTTGCGTCTTCTGACCGCAACGCCAAACCCCAACGCCAAACCACAATGTGTTTGCGTCTTCTGACCGCAACGCCAAACCCCAACGCCAAACCCCAACGCGTTTGCGTCTTCTGACCCCAACGCCAAACCCCAACGCAAAACCCCAAAGCGTTTGCGTCTTCTGACCCAACGCCAAACCCCAAAGCCAAACCCCAACGCCTTTCAATCTTCTGACCCTAACGCCAAACCCCAACGCTAAAACAAAAAGCCAATCCGCAACGTGTTTTCGTCTTCTGATCCCAACGCCAATCCCCAACGCGTTTGAATCTTCTGACCCCAACGCCAAACCCCAATGCCAAACGACAATGCGTTTGCGTCTTCTGACCCCAACGACAAACCCCAACGCCAAACCCCAAAGCCAAACACCAACGCCTTTCAATCTTCTGACCCCAATGCCAAACCCCAACGCCAAAACACAAAGCCAATCTGCAACGTGTTTTTGTCTTCTGATCCCAACGTCAAACCCCAGCGCCAAAACACAAAGCCAATCCGCAACGTGTTTTTGTCTTCTGATCCCAACGCCAAACCCCAGCGCCAAAGCCCAACGCCAAACCCCAAGGCCAAAACCCAACGCGTTTGCGTCTTCTGACCCCAACGCCAAACCCCAACGTCAAAACCCAACGCGTTTGTGTCTTCTGACCCCAAGGCAAAACCCCAAAGCGTTTGCCTCTTCTGACCAAAACGCCAAACCCCAACGCCAAACCCCAACGCGTTTACGTCTTCTGACCCCAACGCCAAACCCCAACGCCAAACCACAATGCATTTGCGTCTTCTGACCCCAACGCCAAACCCCAACGCAAAATCCCAAAGCGTTTGCATCTTCTGACCACAGCGCCAAACCCCAAAGCCAAACTCCAACGCGTTTGCGTCTTCTGACCCCAACGCCAAACCCCAACGCCAAACCACAATGCGTTTGCGTCTTCTGACCCAACGCCAAACCCCTAAGCCAAACCCCAACGCCTTTCAATCTTCTGACCCCAACGCCAAACCCCAACGCTAAAACAAAAAGCCAATCCGCAACGTGTTTTCGTCTTCTGATCCCAAAGCCAAACCCCAACGTGTTTGCGTCTTCTGACCCCAACGACAAACCCCAACGCCAAACCCCAACGCGTTTGCGTCTTCTGACCCGAACGCCAAACCCCAACGCCAAACCACAATGTGTTTGCGTCTTCTGACCGCAACGCCAAACCCCAACGCCAAACCCCAACGCGTTTGCGTCTTCTGACCCCAACGCCAAACCCCAACGCAAAACCCCAAAGCGTTTGCGTCTTCTGACCCAACGCCAAACCCCAAAGCCAAACCCCAACGCCTTTCAATCTTCTGACCCTAACGCCAAACCCCAACGCTAAAACAAAAAGCCAATCCGCAACGTGTTTTCGTCTTCTGATCCCAACGCCAATCCCCAACGCGTTTGAATCTTCTGACCCCAACGCCAAACCCCAATGCCAAACGACAATGCGTTTGCGTCTTCTGACCCCAACGACAAACCCCAACGCCAAACCCCAAAGCCAAACACCAACGCCTTTCAATCTTCTGACCCCAACGCCAAACCCCAACGCCAAAACACAAAGCCAATCCGCAACGTGTTTTTGTCTTCTGATCCCAACGCCAAACCCCAGCGCTAAAGCCCAACGCCAAACCCCAAGGCCAAAACCCAACGCGTTTGCATCTTCTGACCCCAACGCCAAACCCCAACGTCAAACCCCAACGCGTTTGTGTCTTCTGACCCCAAGGCAAAACCCCAAAGCGTTTGCCTCTTCTGACCAAAACGCCAAACCCCAACGCCAAACCCCAACGCGTTTGCGTCTTCTGACCCCAACGCCAAACCCCAACGCTAAAACAAAAAGCCAATCCGCAACGTGTTTTCGTCTTCTGATCCCAACGCCAATCCCCAACGCGTTTGAATCTTCTGACCCCAACGCCAAACCCCAATGCCAAACGACAATGCGTTTGCGTCTTCTGACCCCAACGACAAACCCCAACGCCAAACCCCAACGCCAAACCCCAACGCGTTTGCGTCTTCTGACCCCAACGACAACCCCCAGCGCGAAACCAGAACGCCAAACCCCAACGCCAAACCCCAACGCGTTTGCGTCTTCTGACCCCAACACTAAACCCCAACGCCAAACCACAATGCTTTTGCGTCTTCTGAACCCAACGCCAAACCCCAACGCCAAACCCCAACGCGTTTGCGTCTTCTGACCCCAACACTAAACCCCAACGCCAAAGCACAATGCTTTTGCGTCTTCTGACCCCAACGCCAAACCCCAACGCCAAACCCCAATGCCAAACCCCAACGCGTTTGCGTCTTCTGACCCCAAAGTCAAACACCAATGCGTATGCGTCTTCTAAAACCAACACCAAAACCCAACGCCAAACCACAATGCGTTTTCTTCTTCCGACCCCAACGCCAAACCCCAACGCATTTGCGTCTTCTGTCCCCAACGCCAAACCCCAGCGCCAAACCCCAATGACAAAGCCCAAAGCCAAACCCTAACGCGTATGCATCTTCTGACCCCAACGCCAAACCCCAACGCGTTTGCGTCTTCTGACCCCAACGCCAAACCCCAACGCAAAACCCCAAAGCGTTTGCGTCTTCTGACCCAACGCCAAACCCCAAAGCCAAACCCCAATGCCTTTCAATCTTCTGACCCTAACGCCAAACCCCAACGCTAAAACAAAAAGCCAATCCGCAACGTGTTTTCGTCTTCTGATCCCAACGCCAATCACCAACGCGTTTGAATCTTCTGACCCCAACGCCAAACCCGAATGCCAAACGACAATGCGTTTGCGTCTTCTGACCCCAACGACAAACCCCAACGCCAAACCCCAAAGCCAAACACCAACGCCTTTCAATCTTCTGACCCCAACGCCAAACCCCAACGCCAAAACACAAAGCCAATCTGCAACGTGTTTTTGTCTTCTGATCCCAACGTCAAACCCCAGCGCCAAAACACAAAGCCAATCCGCAACGTGTTTTTGTCTTCTGATCCCAACGCCAAACCCCAGCGCCAAAGCCCAACGCCAAACCCCAAGGCCAAAACCCAACGCGTTTGCGTCTTCTGACCCCAACGCCAAACCCCAACGTCAAAACCCAACGCGTTTGTGTCTTCTGACCCCAAGGCAAAACCCCAAAGCGTTTGCCTCTTCTGACCAAAACGCCAAACCCCAACGCCAAACCCCAACGCGTTTACGTCTTCTGACCCCAACGCCAAACCCCAACGCCAAACCAAAATGCATTTGCGTCTTCTGACCCCAACGCCAAACCCCAACGCAAAATCCCAAAGCGTTTGCATCTTCTGACCACAGCGCCAAACCCCAAAGCCAAACTCCAACGCGTTTGCGTCTTCTGACCCCAACGCCAAACCCCAACGCCAAACCACAATGCGTTTGCGTCTTCTGACCCAACGCCAAACCCCTAAGCCAAACCCCAACGCCTTTCAATCTTCTGACCCCAACGCCAAACCCCAACGCTAAAACAAAAAGCCAATCCGCAACGTGTTTTCGTCTTCTGATCCCAAAGCCAAACCCCAACGTGTTTGCGTCTTCTGACCCCAACGACAAACCCCAACGCCAAACCCCAACGCGTTTGCGTCTTCTGACCCGAACGCCAAACCCCAACGCCAAACCACAATGTGTTTGCGTCTTCTGACCGCAACGCCAAACCCCAACGCCAAACCCCAACGCGTTTGCGTCTTCTGACCCCAACGCCAAACCCCAACGCAAAACCCCAAAGCGTTTGCGTCTTCTGACCCAACGCCAAACCCCAAAGCCAAACCCCAACGCCTTTCAATCTTCTGACCCTAACGCCAAACCCCAACGCTAAAACAAAAAGCCAATCCGCAACGTGTTTTCGTCTTCTGATCCCAACGCCAATCCCCAACGCGTTTGAATCTTCTGACCCCAACGCCAAACCCCAATGCCAAACGACAATGCGTTTGCGTCTTCTGACCCCAACGACAAACCCCAACGCCAAACCCCAAAGCCAAACACCAACGCCTTTCAATCTTCTGACCCCAACGCCAAACCCCAACGCCAAAACACAAAGCCAATCCGCAACGTGTTTTTGTCTTCTGATCCCAACGCCAAACCCCAGCGCTAAAGCCCAACGCCAAACCCCAAGGCCAAAACCCAACGCGTTTGCATCTTCTGACCCCAACGCCAAACCCCAACGTCAAACCCCAACGCGTTTGTGTCTTCTGACCCCAAGGCAAAACCCCAAAGCGTTTGCCTCTTCTGACCAAAACGCCAAACCCCAACGCCAAACCCCAACGCGTTTGCGTCTTCTGACCCCAACGCCAAACCCCAACGCTAAAACAAAAAGCCAATCCGCAACGTGTTTTCGTCTTCTGATCCCAACGCCAATCCCCAACGCGTTTGAATCTTCTGACCCCAACGCCAAACCCCAATGCCAAACGACAATGCGTTTGCGTCTTCTGACCCCAACGACAAACCCCAACGCCAAACCCCAACGCCAAACCCCAACGCGTTTGCGTCTTCTGACCCCAACGACAACCCCCAGCGCGAAACCAGAACGCCAAACCCCAACGCCAAACCCCAACGCGTTTGCGTCTTCTGACCCCAACACTAAACCCCAACGCCAAACCACAATGCTTTTGCGTCTTCTGAACCCAACGCCAAACCCCAACGCCAAACCCCAACGCGTTTGCGTCTTCTGACCCCAACACTAAACCCCAACGCCAAAGCACAATGCTTTTGCGTCTTCTGACCCCAACGCCAAACCCCAACGCCAAACCCCAATGCCAAACCCCAACGCGTTTGCGTCTTCTGACCCCAAAGTCAAACACCAATGCGTATGCGTCTTCTAAAACCAACACCAAAACCCAACGCCAAACCACAATGCGTTTTCTTCTTCCGACCCCAACGCCAAACCCCAACGCATTTGCGTCTTCTGTCCCCAACGCCAAACCCCAGCGCCAAACCCCAATGACAAAGCCCAAAGCCAAACCCTAACGCGTATGCATCTTCTGACCCCAACGCCAAACCCCAAAGCGTTTGCGTCTTCTGACCCCAACGACAAACCCCAACGCCAAACCACAATGCATTTGCGTCTTCTGACCCCAACGCCAAACCCCAACGCAAAATCCCAAAGCGTTTGCATCTTCTGACCACAGCGCCAAACCCCAACGCCAAACCCCAACGCGTTTGCGTCTTCTGACCCCAACGCCAAACCCCAACGCCAAACCACAATGCGTTTGCGTCTTCTGACCCAACGCCAAACCCCTAAGCCAAACCCCAACGCCTTTCAATCTTCTGACCCCAACGCCAAACCCCAACGCTAAAACAAAAAGCCAATCCGCAACGTGTTTTCGTCTTCTGATCCCAAAGCCAAACCCCAACGTGTTTGCATCTTCTGACCCCAACGCCAAACCCCAACGCCAAACCCCAACGCGTTTGCGTCTTCTGACCCGAACGCCAAACCCCAACGCCAAACTCCAACGCGTTTGCGTCTTCTGACCCCAACGCCAAAACCCAACGCGTTTGCGTCTTCGGACCCCAACACCAAACCCCAACGCCAAAACACAAAGCCAATCCGCAACCTGTTTTCGTCTTCTGATCCCAACACCAAACACCAGCGCCAAAGCCCAACACCAAACCGCAAGGCCAAAACCGAAAGCGTTTGCGTCTTCTGACACCAACGCCAAACCCTAATGCGTTTCCGTCTTCTGACCCTAACGCCAAACCCCAATGCCAAACCCCAACGCGTTTGTGTCTTCTGACGCACACGCAAAACCCCAACGCGTTTGCGTCTTCTGACCCCAACGTCAAACCCCAACGCGAAACCCCAGCACCAAACCCCAGCGCCAAACCCCAACGCCAAACCCCAACGCTAAACCCCAACGCATTTGCGTCTTCTGACCACAGCACCAAACCCCAACGCCAAATCCCAACGCGTTTGCGTCTTCTGACCCAACGCTAACCCCAAAGCCAAACCCCCACGTTTTTGCGTATTCTGACCCTAACACCAAACCACAACGCCAAAGTCCAATGCCAAACCCCAACGTGTTTGCGTCTTCTGACCCCAAAGCCAAAGTCCAACGCCAAATGCCCTACGCGAAACCCCAACGGCGAACCTCAACGCGTTTTCGTCTTCTGACCCCAACGCCAAACAGCAACGCCAAACCGCAGCGCCAAACCCCAACGCCAAACACCAACGCCAAACACAACGCGTTTGCGTCTTCTGACCCCAAAGCCAAACTCCAGTGCCAAACCCCAACCACAAATCACAGCACCAAACCCCAGTGCCAAACCCCAACGCCAAACCCCAACGAGTTTGATTCTTCTGACACCAACGACAAACCCCAGCGCCAAACCACAACGCCAATCCCCAACGCCAAAGCACAATGCGTTTGCGTCTTCTCACCCCAACGCCAAACCCCAAGACCAAACTCCAACGCGTTTGTGTCTTCTGACCCCAACGCCAAACCCCAACGCCAAACCCCAACGCGTTTACGTCTTCGGACCTCAACGCCAAACCCCAACGCCAAAGCACAATGCTTTTGCCTCTTCTGACCCCAACGCCAAACCCCAAGGCCAAAACCCAACGCGTATGCGTCTTCTGACCCCAACGCCAAACCCCAACGCCAAACCCCAACACGTTTGCATCTTCTGACCCCAACGCCAAACCCCAATGCCAAATCCCAATGCGTTTGCATCCTCTGACCCCAACGCCAAACCCCAACGCCAAACCCGAATGCGTTTGCGTCTTCTGACCCCAACGCCAAAACCCAATGCCAAACCCCAACGCGTTTGCGTCTTCTGAACAAACGCCAAACCCCAACGCGTTTGCGTCTTCTGAAACCAACGCCGAACCCCAAAGCCAAACCCCAATGTGTTTGCGTCTTCTGACCCCACCGCGAAACCCCAACGTCAAAGCACAACGCGTTTGCGTCTTCTGACCCCAACGTTAAAACCCAACGCCAGACCGCAACGCCAAACCCCAACGCCAAAACCCAACACGTTTCGTCTTCTGAAACCAATGCCAAACCCCTAAGTGTTTGCGTCTTCTGACCCCAACGCCAAACCCCAGTGCCAAACCCCAGCGCCAAACCCTAACGGCAAACCTCAGCGTCAAACTCCAATGCGATTGCATCTTCTGACCCCAACGCGAAACCCCAATGACAAACCCCAATGCGTTTGCGTCTTCTGCTCACAATGCCAAACCCCAACGCTAAACCCCAGCGCCAAACCCCAACGCGTTTGCGTCTTCTGACCCCAACGCCAAACCCCAATGCCAAACACCATTGTGTTTGCGTCTCCTGACCCCAACGCCAAACCCCAACGCGTTTCCCTTTTCTGACTTCAACGCCAAAACATAACGTAAAACCCCAACGCCAAACCCCAAAGCGTTGCGTCTTCTGACCCCAACGCTGAACCCCAAAGCCAAACTACAACACTTTTTCGTCTTCTGACCCCAACGCCAAATCCCAACGCCAAACCCCAAAGCATTTGCGTCTTCTGAACCCAACGCCAAAACAAACGCCAAACCCCAATGCGTTTGAGTCTTCTGACCCCAACGCCAAACCCCAACGCCAAACCCCAACATGTTTGCGTCTTCTGAACCCAACGCGAAACCCAACGTCAAAGCACAACGCGTTTGCGTATTCTGACCCCAACGCCAAACCCCAATGCCAAACCCCAATGCGTTTCCGTCTTCTGACTTCAACGCCAAAACGGAACGCCAAACCCCAACGCGTTTGCGTCTTCTGACCCCAACGCCAAACCCCAACGCGTTTGCGTTTTCAGACCCCAACGCCAAACCCCAACGCCAAACTCCAACACGTTTGCGTCTTCTGAACCCAACGCCAAACCCCAGTGCCAAACACCAACGCGTTTGCGTTTTCTGAAACCAACGCCGAATCCCAACGCCAAACCACAACACGTTTGCGTCTTCTGACCCCAACGCCAAACCCCAACGCCAAACCCCAACGCTTTTGAGTCTTCTGACCCCAACGCCAAAACCCAGCGCCAAACCCAGATGCCAAACACCAAAGCTTTTGCGTCTTCTTACCCCCACGCTAAACCCCCACGCGTTTGTGTCTTCTGACCCCAACGCCGAACACAAAAGCCAAACCCCAACGCGTTTGCGTCTTCATAACCAACGCCAAACCCCAACGCGTTTGCGTCTTCTGACCCCAACACCGAACTATAAAGCCAAACCACAACGCTTTTGCGTCTTCTGACCCCAACGCCAAATCCCAACGCGAAACCCCAAAGTATTTGCGTCATCTGACCCCAACGCCAAACCCCAACGCCAAACCCCAACGCGTTTGCGTCTTCTGACCCCAACGTTAAAACCCAACGCCAGACCGCAACGCCAAACCCCAACGCCAAAACCCAACACGTTTCGTCTTCTGAACCCAACGCCAAACCCCTAAGCATTTGCGTCTTCTGACCCCAACGCCAAACCCCAGTGCCAAACCCCAGCGCCAAACCCTAACGGCAAACCTCAGCGTCAAACTCCAATGCGATTGCATCTTCTGACCCCAACGCGAAACCCCAATGACAAACTCCAATGCGTTTGCGTCTTCTGCTCACAACGCCAAACCCCAACGCTAAACCCCAGCGCCAAACCCGAACGCCAAACCCCAAGGCCAAACCCCAGCGCCAAAGCCCAACGCCAAAACCCAACGCCAAACCACAACGAGTTTGCGTCTTCTGACCCCAACGCCAAACCCCAACGCGTTTGCGTCTTCTGACCCCAACGACAACCCCCAGCGCGAAACCAGAACGCCAAACCCCAACGCCAAACCCCAACGCGTTTGCGTCTTCTGACACCAACACTAAACCCCAACGCCAAACCACAATGCTTTTGCGTCTTCTGAACCCAACGCCAAACCCCAACGCCAAACCCCAACGCGTTTGCGTCTTCTGACCCCAACACTAAACCCCAACGCCAAAGCACAATGCTTTTGCATCTTCTGACCCCAACGCCAAACCCCAACGCCAAACCCCAATGCCAAACCCCAACGCGTTTGCGTCTTCTGACCCCAAAGTCAAACACCAATGCGTATGCGTCTTCTAAAACCAACACCAAAACCCAACGACAAACCACAATGCGTTTTCTTCTTCCGACCCCAACGCCAAACCCCAACGCATTTGCGTCTTCTGTCCCCAACGCCAAACCCCAGCGCCAAACCCCAATGACAAAGCCCAAAGCCAAACCCTAACGCGTTTGCATCTTCTGACCCCAACGCCAAACCCCAAAGCGTTTGCGTCTTCTGACCCCAACGCCAAACCCCAACGCCAAACCACAATGCATTTGCGTCTTCTGACCCCAACGCCAAACCCCAACGCAAAATCCCAAAGCGTTTGCATCTTCTGACCACAGCGCCAAACCCCAAAGCCAAACTCCAACGCGTTTGCGTCTTCTGACCCCAACGCCAAACCCCAACGCCAAACCACAATGCGTTTGCGTCTTCTGACCCAACGCCAAACCCCTAAGCCAAACCCCAACGCCTTTCAATCTTCTGACCCCAACGCCAAACCCCAACGCTAAAACAAAAAGCCAATCCGCAACGTGTTTTCGTCTTCTGACCCCAAAGCCAAACCCCAACGTGTTTGCATCTTCTGACCCCAACGCCAAACCCCAACGCCAAACCCCAATGCCAAACCCCAACGCGTTTGCGTCTTCTGACCCCAAAGTCAAACACCAATGCGTATGCGTCTTCTAAAACCAACACCAAAACCCAACGCCAAACCACAATGTGTTTTCTTCTTCCGACCCCAACGCCAAACCCCAACGCATTTGCGTCTTCTGTCCCCAACGCCAAACCCCAGCGCCAAACCCCAATGACAAAGCCCAAAGCCAAACCCTAACGCGTTTGCATCTTCTGACCCCAATGCCAAACCCCAAAGCGTTTGCGTCTTCTGACCCCAACGACAAACCCCAACGCCAAACCCCAACGCGTTTGCGTCTTCTGACCGCAACGCCAAACCCCAACGCCAAACCACAATGTGTTTGCGTCTTCTGACCGCAACGCCAAACCCCAACGCCAAACCCCAACGCGTTTGCGTCTTCTGACCCCAACGCCAAACCCCAACGCAAAACCCCAAAGCGTTTGCGTCTTCTGACCCAACGCCAAACGCCAAAGCCAAACCCCAACGCCTTTCAATCTTCTGACCCTAACGCCAAACCCCAACGCTAAAACAAAAAGCCAATCCGCAACGTGTTTTCGTCTTCTGATCCCAACGCCAATCCCCAACGCGTTTGCGTCTTCTGACCCCAACGCCAAACCCCAACGCAAAACCCCAAAGCGTTTGCGTCTTCTGACCCAACGCCAAACCCCAAAGCCAAACCCCAACGCCTTTCAATCTTCTGACCCGAACGCCAAACCCCAACGCTAAAACAAAAAGCCAATCCGCAACGTGTTTTCGTCTTCTGATCCCAACGCGAATCCCCAACGCGTTTGAATCTTCTGACCCCAACGCCAAACCCCAATGCCAAACGACAATGCGTTTGCGTCTTCTGACCCCAACGCCAAACCCCAACGCCAAACCCCAATGCCAAACCCCAACGCGTTTGCGTCTTCTGACCCCAAAGTCAAACACCAATGCGTATGCGTCTTCTAAAACCAACACCAAAACCCAACGCCAAACCACAATGCGTTTTCTTCTTCCGACCCCAACGCCAAACCCCAACGCATTTGCGTCTTCTGTCCCCAACGCCAAACCCCAGCGCCAAACCCCAATGACAAAGCCCAAAGCCAAACCCTAACGCGTTTGCATCTTCTGACCCCAACGCCAAACGCCAAAGCGTTTGCGTCTTCTGACCCCAACGACAAACCCCAACGCCAAACCCCAACGCGTTTGCGTCTTCTGACCGCAACGCCAAACCCCAACGCCAAACCACAATGTGTTTGCGTCTTCTGACCGCAACGCCAAACCCCAACGCCAAACCCCAACGCGTTTGCGTCTTCTGACCCCAACGCCAAACCCCAACGCAAAACCCCAAAGCGTTTGCGTCTTCTGACCCAACGCCAAACCCCAAAGCCAAACCCCAACGCCTTTCAATCTTCTGACCCTAACGCCAAACCCCAACGCTAAAACAAAAAGCCAATCCGCAACGTGTTTTCGTCTTCTGATCCCAACGCCAATCCCCAACGCGTTTGAATCTTCTGACCCCAACGCCAAACCCCAATGCCAAACGACAATGCGTTTGCGTCTTCTGACCCCAACGACAAACCCCAACGCCAAACCCCAAAGCCAAACACCAACGCCTTTCAATCTTCTGACCCCAACGCCAAACCCCAACGCCAAAACACAAAGCCAATCTGCAACGTGTTTTTGTCTTCTGATCCCAACGCCAAACCCCAGCGCCAAAACACAAAGCCAATCCGCAACGTGTTTTTGTCTTCTGATCCCAACGCCAAACCCCAGCGCCAAGGCCAACGCCAAACCCCAAGGCCAAAACCCAACGCGTTTGCGTCTTCTGACCCCAACGCCAAACCCCAACGCCAAAGCACAATGCTTTTGCCTCTTCTGACCCCAACGCCAAACCCCAAGGCCAAAACCCAACGCGTATGCGTCTTCTGACCCCAACGCCAAACCCCAACGCCAAACCCCAACACGTTTGCATCTTCTGACCCCAACGCCAAACCCCAATGCCAAACCCCAATGCGTTTGCATCCTCTGACCCCAACGCCAAACCCCAACGCCAAACCCCAATGCGTTTGCGTCTTCTGACCCCAACGCCAAAACCCAATGCCAAACCCCAACGCGTTTGCGTCTTCTGAACAAACGCCAAACCCCAACGCGTTTGCGTCTTCTGAAACCAACGCCGAACCCCAAAGCCAAACCCCAATGTGTTTGCGTCTTCTGACCCCACCGCGAAACCCCAATGTCAAAGCACAACGCGTTTGCGTCTTCTGACCCCAACGTTAAAACCCAACGCCAGACCGCAACGCCAAACCCCAACGCCAAAACCCAACACGTTTCGTCTTCTGAAACCAATGCCAAACCCCTAAGTGTTTGCGTCTTCTGACCCCAACGCCAAACCCCAGTGCCAAACCCCAGCGCCAAACCCTAACGGCAAACCTCAGCGTCAAACTCCAATGCGATTGCATCTTCTGACCCCAACGCGAAACCCCAATGACAAACCCCAATGCGTTTGCGTCTTCTGCTCACAATGCCAAACCCCAACGCTAAACCCCAGCGCCAAACCCCAACGCCAACCCCAAGGCCAAACCCCAGCGCCAAACCCCAACGCCAAACCTCAACGCCAAACCCTAACGCCAAACCTCAACATGTTTGCGTCTTCTGACCCCAACGCCAAAACCTACGCCAAACCCCAACGAGTTTGTATCTTCTGACCCCAACGCAAAACCAAAGTGCAAAACCCCAACGCGTTTGCAACTTCTACCCCAATGCCAAATCCCAATGCCAAACTCCAACGCGTTTGCGTCTTCTGACCCCAACGCCAAACCCCAATGCCAAACACCAACGTAATTGCATCTCCTGACTCCAATGCCAAACCCCAATGCGTTTCCGTCTTCTGACTTCAAAGCTAAAACAGAACGTCAAACCCCAAGGCCAAACCCCAAAGCGTTGCGTCTTCTGACCCCAACGCTGAACCGCAAAGCCAAACGACAACACTTTTGCGTTTTCTGAACCCAACGCCAAACCCGAACGCCAAACCCCAATGCGTTTGCGTCTTCTGACCCCAATGCCGAACCCCAAAGCCAAACACCAACGCGTTTGCTTCTTCGGAACCAACGCCAAACCCCAACGCGTTTGCGTCTTCTGACCCCAACACCAAACCCCAACGCCAAACCCCAACGCGTTTGCGTCTTCTGAACCAACTCCACAGCCCAACGCGTTTGCGTTTTCTGACCCCAACTCCGAACCCAAAAGCCAAACCCCAATGTGTTTGTGTCTTCTGAACCCAACGCCAAAACCCAACGCCAAAGCCCAACGCGTTTGCGTCTACTGACCCCAACGCGAAACCCCAACGCGTTTCCGTCTTCTGAATTCAACGCCAAAACGGAAAGCCAAACCCTAACGCCAAACCCCAGTGCCAAACCCCAACGTGTTTGAGTCTTCTGACCCCAACGCCGAACCCCAAAGCTAAACCCCAACGCGTTTGCGTCTTCTGACCCCAACGCCTAACCCCAACGCGTTTGCGTCTTCTGACCCCAACGCGAAACCCCAATGTCAAAGCACAACGCGTTTGCGTCTTCTGACCCCAACGCCAATCCCCAACGCCAAACCCCAACGCCAAACGCTAACGCCAAACCTCAGCGTCAAACTAAAATGAGTTTGCATCTTCTGATCACAACGCCACACCGCAACGCTAAACCCCAGCGCCAAACCCCAACGCGTTTGCGTCTTCTGACCCCAACGCCAAACCCCAATGCCAAACACCATTGTGTTTGCGTCTCCTGACCCCAACGCCAAACCCCAACGCGTTTCCGTTTTCTGACTTCAACGCCAAAACATAACGTAAAACCCCAACGCCAAACCCCAAAGCGTTGCGTCTTCTGACCCCAACGCTGAACCCCAAAGCCAAACCACAACACTTTTTCGTCTTCTGACCCCAACGCCAAATCCCAACGCCAAACCCCAAAGCATTTGCGTCTTCTGAACCCAACGCCAAAACAAACGCCAAACCCCAATGCGTTTGAGTCTTCTGACCCCAACGCCAAACCCCAACGCCAAACCCCAACACGTTTGCGTCTTCTGAACCCAACGCGAAACCCAACGTCAAAGCACAACGCGTTTGCGTATTCTGACCCCAACGCCAAACCCCAATGCCAAACCCCAATGCGTTTCCGTCTTCTGACTTCAACGCCAAAACGGAACGCCAAACCCCAACGCGTTTGCGTCTTCTGACCCCAACGCCAAACCCCAACGCGTTTGCGTTTTCAGACCCCAACGCCAAACCCCAACGCCAAACTCCAACATGTTTGCGTCTTCTGAACCCAACGCCAAACCCCAGTGCCAAACACCAACGCGTTTGCGTTTTCTGAAACCAACGCCGAATCCCAACGCCAAACCACAACACGTTTGCGTCTTCTGACCCCAACGCCAAATCCCCACGCTAAACCCCCACGCGTTTGTGTCTTCTGACCCCAACGCCGAACACAAAAGCCAAACCCCAACGCGTTTGCGTCTTCATAACCAACGCCAAACCCCAACGCGTTTGCGTCTTCTGACCCCAACGCCAAACCCCAATGCCAAACACCATTGTGTTTGCGTCTCCTGACCCCAACGCCAAACCCCAACGCGTTTCCGTTTTCTGACTTCAACGCCAAAACATAACGTAAAACCCCAACGCCAAACCCCAAAGCGTTGCGTCTTCTGACCCCAACGCTGAACCCCAAAGCCAAACCACAACACTTTTTCGTCTTCTGACCCCAACGCCAAATCCCAACGCCAAACCCCAAAGCATTTGCGTCTTCTGAACCCAACGCCAAAACAAACGCCAAACCCCAATGCGTTTGAGTCTTCTGACCCCAACGCCAAACCCCAACGCCAAACCCCAACACGTTTGCGTCTTCTGAACCCAACGCGAAACCCAACGTCAAAGCACAACGCGTTTGCGTATTCTGACCCCAACGCCAAACCCCAATGCCAAACCCCAATGCGTTTCCGTCTTCTGACTTCAACGCCAAAACGGAACGCCAAACCCCAACGCGTTTGCGTCTTCTGACCCCAACGCCAAACCCCAACGCGTTTGCGTTTTCAGACCCCAACGCCAAACCCCAACGCCAAACTCCAACATGTTTGCGTCTTCTGAACCCAACGCCAAACCCCAGTGCCAAACACCAACGCGTTTGCGTTTTCTGAAACCAACGCCGAATCCCAACGCCAAACCACAACACGTTTGCGTCTTCTGACCCCAACGCCAAATCCCCACGCTAAACCCCCACGCGTTTGTGTCTTCTGACCCCAACGCCGAACACAAAAGCCAAACCCCAACGCGTTTGCGTCTTCATAACCAACGCCAAACCCCAACGCGTTTGCGTCTTCTGACCCCAACACCGAACTATAAAGCCAAACCCCAACGCTTTTGCGTCTTCTGACCCCAACGCCAAATCCCAACGCGAAACCCCAAAGTATTTGCGTCATCTGACCCCAACGCCAAACCCCAACGCCAAACCCCAACGCGTTTGCGTCTTCTGACCCCAACGTTAAAACCCAACGCCAGACCGCAACGCCAAACCCCAACGCCAAAACCCAACACGTTTCGTCTTCTGAACCCAACGCCAAACCCCTAAGCATTTGCGTCTTCTGACCCCAACGCCAAACCCCAGTGCCAAACCCCAGCGCCAAACCCTAACGGCAAACCTCAGCGTCAAACTCCAATGCGATTGCATCTTCTGACCCCAACGCGAAACCCCAATGACAAACTCCAATGCGTTTGCGTCTTCTGCTCACAACGCCAAACCCCAACGCTAAACCCCAGCGCCAAACCCGAACGCCAAACCCCAAGGCCAAACCCCAGCGCCAAACCACAACGCCAAACCTCAACGCCAAACCATAACGCCAAACCTCAACATGTTTGCGTCTTCTGACCCCAACGCCAAAACCTACGCCAAACCCCAACGAGTTGGTATCTTCTGACCCCAATGCAAAACCAAAGTGCAAAACCCCAACGCGTTTGCAACTTCTACCCCAATGCCAAACCCCAATGCCAAACTCCAACGCGTTTGCGTCTTCTGACCCCAACTCCAAACCCCAACGCGTATGCGTCTTCTGACCCCAACGCCAAACCCCAACGTGTTTGTGTCTTCTGACCACAACGCAAAATACCAAAGCGTTTGCGTCTTCTGACCCCAAAGCCAAACCCCAAAGCGTTTGCGTCTTCTGACCCCAAAGCCAAACCCCAACGCCAAACTCCAAAGCGTTTGTGCATTCTGACCCAACGCCAAACAACTTCGCCTTTCAATCATTTGACCCACACGCCAAACCCCAACGCCAAAACACAAAGCCAATCCGCAACGTGTTTTCGTCTTCTGATCCCAACGCCAAACCCCAGCGCCAAAGCCCAACGCCAAAACCCAACGCCAAACCACAACGCGTTTGCGTCTTCTGACCCCAACGCCAAACCCCAACGCGTTTGCGTCTTCTGACCCCAACGACAACCCCCAGCGCGAAACCAGAACGCCAAACCCCAACGCCAAACCCCAACGCGTTTGCGTCTTCTGACCCCAACACTAAACCCCAACGCCAAAGCACAATGCTTTTGCGTCTTCTGACCCCAACGCCAAACACCAACGCCAAACCCCAATGCCAAACCCCAACGCGTTTGCGTCTTCTGACCCCAAAGTCAAACACCAATGCGTATGCGTCTTCTAAAACCAACACCAAAACCCAACGCCAAACCACAATGCGTTTTCTTCTTCCAACCCCAACGCCAAACCCCAACGCATTTGCGTCTTCTGTCCCCAACGCCAAACCCCAGCGCCAAACCCCAATGACAAAGCCCAAAGCCAAACCCTAACGCGTTTGTGTCTTCTGACCCCAACGCCAAACCCCAAAGCGTTTGCCTCTTCTGACCAAAACGCCAAACCCCAACGCCAAACCCCAACGCGTTTGCGTCTTCTGACCCCAACGCCAAACCCCAACGCCAAACCACAATGCATTTGCGTCTTCTGACCCCAACGCCAAACCCCAACGCAAAATCCCAAAGCGTTTGCATCTTCTGACCACAGCGCCAAACCCCAAAGCCAAACTCCAACGCGTTTGCGTCTTCTGACCCCAACGCCAAACCCCAACGCCAAACCACAATGCGTTTGCGTCTTCTGACCCAACGCCAAACCCCTAAGCCAAACCCCAACGCCTTTCAATCTTCTGACCCCAACGCCAAACCCCAACGCTAAAACAAAAAGCCAATCCGCAACGTGTTTTCGTCTTCTGATCCCAAAGCCAAACCCCAACGTGTTTGCATCTTCTGACCCCAACGCCAAACCCCAACGCCAAACCCCAACGCGTTTGCGTCTTCTGACCCGAACGCCAAACCCCAAGGCCAAACTCCAACGCGTTTGCGTCTTCTGACCCCAACGCCAAACCCCAATGCCAAACCCCAAAGTGTTTGCGTCTTCTGACCCCAACGCCAAAACCCAACGCGTTTGCGTCTTCGGACCCCAACACCAAACCCCAACGCCAAAACACAAAGCCAATCCGCAACCTGTTTTCGTCTTCTGATCCCAACACCAAACACCAGCGCCAAAGCCCAACACCAAACCGCAAGGCCAAAACCGAAAGCGTTTGCGTCTTCTGACACCAACGCCAAACCCTAATGCGTTTCCGTCTTCTGACCCTAACGCCAAACCCCAATGCCAAACCCCAACGCGTTTGTGTCTTCTGACGCACACGCAAAACCCCAACGCGTTTGCGTCTTCTGACCCCAACGTCAAACCCCAACGCGAAACCCCAGCACCAAACCCCAGCGCCAAACCCCAACGCCAAACCCCAACGCTAAACCCCAACGCATTTGCGTCTTCTGACCACAGCACCAAACCCCAACGCCAAATCCCAACGCGTTTGCGTCTTCTGACCCAGCGCCAACCCCAAAGCCAAACCCCCACGTTTTTGCGTATTCTGACCCTAACACCAAACCACAACGCCAAAGTCCAATGCCAAACCCCAACGTGTTTGCGTCTTCTGACCCCAAAGCCAAAGTCCAACGCCAAATGCCCTACGCGAAACCCCAACGGCGAACCTCAACGCGTTTTCGTCTTCTGACCCCAACGCCAAACAGCAATGCCAAACCGCAGCGCCAAACCCCAACGCCAAACACCAACGCCAAACACAACGCGTTTGCGTCTTCTGACCCCAAAGCCAAACTCCAGTGCCAAACCCCAACCACAAATCACAGCACCAAACCCCAGTGCCAAACCCCAACGCCAAACTCCAACGCCAAACCGAACGCTAAAACCCAATGCGTTTGCGTCTTCTGACCCCAACACCAAACCCCATCGCTAAACCCAAACGCGAAAACCCAGCAACAAACCCCAGCGCCAAACCCCAACGCCAAACCCCAATGCTAAACCCCAACGCGTTTGTGTCTTCTAACCACAACACCAAACCCCAACGCCAAACCCCAACACATTTGGGTCTTCTGCCCCCAACGCCAAACACCAACGCCAAACACCAACGCGTTTGCGTCTTCTGACCCCAACGCTAAACCCCAACACCAAACCCCAAAGCGTTTGAGTCTTCTGACCCCAACGCAAAACCCCAACACCAAACCCCAAAGCGTTTGAGTCTTCTGACCCCAACGCCAAACTCCGACTCCAAACCCCAGCGCCAAAGCCCAACGTCAAATCCCAAGGCCAAAACCCAACACATTTGCGTCTTCTGACCCCAACGCCAAACCCCAGCGCCAAACCCCAATGCCAAAACCCAACGCCCACCACCAATGTATTGCGTCTTCAGACCCCAACGACAAACCCCAACACCAAAACCCAACGCTTTTGCGTCTTCTGACACCAACGCCAAACCCCAACGCGTTTGCGTCTTCTGACCCCAAAGTTAAAGACCAACGCGTTTGTGTCTTCTGACCCCAACGCCAAACCCCAGCGCCAATCCCCAACGCCAAACCCCAAGGCCAAAACCCAACGCGTTTGCGTCTTCTGACCATAACGCAAACCCCAACACGTTTGCGTCTTCTGACCCCAACGCCAAACACCAACGCCAAACCACAACGCGTTTTCTTCTTCAGAACCCAACGCCAAAACCCAACGCGTTTGAGTCTTCTTACCCCGACGCCTAACCACAGCGCCAAACCCCAACGCCAAACCCGAAGGCCGAAAACAAACGCGTTTTCGTCTTCTGGCCCCAACGCCAAACCCCAACGAGTTTGCATCTTCTGACCCCAAGGCCAAACCCGAACATCAAATCCCAACGCCAAACCCCAATGCGTTTGAGTATCTGACCGCAACGCCAAACCCCAACGCCAAAACGCAACGCCAAACGCCAACGCGTTTTTGTCTTCTGACCCCAACGCCAAACCCCAACGCCAAACCACAATGCGTTTGCATCTTCTGACCCCAACGCCAAACCCCAACGCCAAACACCAAAGCGTTTGCGTGTTCTGACCCCAACGCCAAACCCCAACACCAAACCCCAACGCCAAACCCCAAGGCCAAAACCAAACGCGTTTGCGTCTACTGACCCCAACGACAAAACCTAACGTGTTTGCGTCTTCTGACCCCAACGCCAAACCCCAACGCCAAAGCCCAACGCGTATGTGTCTTCTGACCCCAACGCCATACCCCAACGCGTTTGCGTCTTCTGATCCCAACGCCAAACCCCAACGCCAAACCCCAACGAGTTTGCATCTTCTGACCACAACGCCAAAACCCAACGCCAAACCACAACACCAAACCCCAACGTGTTTGCGTCTTCTGACCCCAACGCCAAACCCCAAGACCAAACTCCAACGCGTTTGTGTCTTCTGACCCCAACGCCAAACCCCAACGCCAAACAACAACGCGTTTTCTTCTTCCGACCCCAACGCCAAACCCCAACGCGTTTGCGTCTTCTGACCGCAACGCCAAACCCCAACGCCAAACCACAATGTGTTTGCGTCTTCTGACCGCAACGCCAAACCCCAACGCCAAACCCCAACGCGTTTGCGTCTTCTGACCCCAACGCCAAACCCCAACGCAAAACCCCAAAGCGTTTGCGTCTTCTGACCCAACGCCAAACGCCAAAGCCAAACCCCAACGCCTTTCAATCTTCTGACCCTAACGCCAAACCCCAACGCTAAAACAAAAAGCCAATCCGCAACGTGTTTTCGTCTTCTGATCCCAACGCCAATCCCCAACGCGTTTGCGTCTTCTGACCCCAACGCCAAACCCCAACGCAAAACCCCAAAGCGTTTGCGTCTTCTGACCCAACGCCAAACCCCAAAGCCAAACCCCAACGCCTTTCAATCTTCTGACCCGAACGCCAAACCCCAACGCTAAAACAAAAAGCCAATCCGCAACGTGTTTTCGTCTTCTGATCCCAACGCGAATCCCCAACGCGTTTGAATCTTCTGACCCCAACGCCAAACCCCAATGCCAAACGACAATGCGTTTGCGTCTTCTGACCCCAACGCCAAACCCCAACGCCAAACCCCAATGCCAAACCCCAACGCGTTTGCGTCTTCTGACCCCAAAGTCAAACACCAATGCGTATGCGTCTTCTAAAACCAACACCAAAACCCAACGCCAAACCACAATGCGTTTTCTTCTTCCGACCCCAACGCCAAACCCCAACGCATTTGCGTCTTCTGTCCCCAACGCCAAACCCCAGCGCCAAACCCCAATGACAAAGCCCAAAGCCAAACCCTAACGCGTTTGCATCTTCTGACCCCAACGCCAAACGCCAAAGCGTTTGCGTCTTCTGACCCCAACGACAAACCCCAACGCCAAACCCCAACGCGTTTGCGTCTTCTGACCGCAACGCCAAACCCCAACGCCAAACCACAATGTGTTTGCGTCTTCTGACCGCAACGCCAAACCCCAACGCCAAACCCCAACGCGTTTGCGTCTTCTGACCCCAACGCCAAACCCCAACGCAAAACCCCAAAGCGTTTGCGTCTTCTGACCCAACGCCAAACCCCAAAGCCAAACCCCAACGCCTTTCAATCTTCTGACCCTAACGCCAAACCCCAACGCTAAAACAAAAAGCCAATCCGCAACGTGTTTCGTCTTCTGATCCCAACGCCAATCCCCAACGCGTTTGAATCTTCTGACCCCAACGCCAAACCCCAATGCCAAACGACAATGTGTTTGCGTCTTCTGACCCCAACGACAAACCCCAACGCCAAACCCCAAAGCCAAACACCAACGCCTTTCAATCTTCTGACCCCAACGCCAAACCCCAACGCCAAAACACAAAGCCAATCTGCAACGTGTTTTTGTCTTCTGATCCCAACGCCAAACCCCAGCGCCAAAACACAAAGCCAATCCGCAACGTGTTTTTGTCTTCTGATCCCAACGACAAACCCCAGCGCCAAGGCCAACGCCAAACCCCAAGGCCAAAACCCAACGCGTTTGCGTCTTCTGACCCCAACGCCAAACCCCAACGCCAAAGCACAATGCTTTTGCCTCTTCTGACCCCAACGCCAAACCCCAAGGCCAAAACCCAACGCGTATGCGTCTTCTGACCCCAACGCCAAACCCCAACGCCAAACCCCAACACGTTTGCATCTTCTGACCCCAACGCCAAACCCCAATGCCAAACCCCAATGCGTTTGCATCCTCTGACCCCAACGCCAAACCCCAACGCCAAACCCCAATGCGTTTGCGTCTTCTGACCCCAACGCCAAAACCCAATGCCAAACCCCAACGCGTTTGCGTCTTCTGAACAAACGCCAAACCCCAACGCGTTTGCGTCTTCTGAAACCAACGCCGAACCCCAAAGCCAAACCCCAATGTGTTTGCGTCTTCTGACCCCACCGCGAAACCCCAATGTCAAAGCACAACGCGTTTGCGTCTTCTGACCCCAACGTTAAAACCCAACGCCAGACCGCAACGCCAAACCCCAACGCCAAAACCCAACACGTTTCGTCTTCTGAAACCAATGCCAAACCCCTAAGTGTTTGCGTCTTCTGACCCCAACGCCAAACCCCAGTGCCAAACCCCAGCGCCAAACCCTAACGGCAAACCTCAGCGTCAAACTCCAATGCGATTGCATCTTCTGACCCCAACGCGAAACCCCAATGACAAACCCCAATACGTTTGCGTCTTCTGCTCACAATGCCAAACCCCAACGCTAAACCCCAGCGCCAAACCCCAACGCCAACCCCAAGGCCAAACCCCAGCGCCAAACCCCAACGCCAAACCTCAACGCCAAACCCTAACGCCAAACCTCAACATGTTTGCGTCTTCTGACCCCAACGCCAAAACCTACGCCAAACCCCAACGAGTTTGTATCTTCTGACCCCAACGCAAAACCAAAGTGCAAAACCCCAACGCGTTTGCAACTTCTACCCCAATGCCAAATCCCAATGCCAAACTCCAACGCGTTTGCGTCTTCTGACCCCAACGCCAAACCCCAATGCCAAACACCAACGTAATTGCATCTCCTGACTCCAATGCCAAACCCCAATGCGTTTCCGTCTTCTGACTTCAAAGCTAAAACAGAACGTCAAACCCCAAGGCCAAACCCCAAAGCGTTGCGTCTTCTGACCACAACGCTGAACCGCAAAGCCAAACGACAACACTTTTGCGTCTTCTGACCCCAACGCCAAATCCCAACGCCAAACCCCAAAGCTTTTGCGTTTTCTGAACCCAACGCCAAACCCGAACGCCAAACCCCAATGCGTTTGCGTCTTCTGACCCCAACACCAAACCCCAACGCCAAACCCCAACGCGTTTGCGTCTTCTGAACCAACTCCACAGCCCAACGCGTTTGCGTTTTCTGACCCCAACTCCGAACCCAAAAGCCAAACCCCAATGTGTTTGTGTCTTCTGAACCCAACGCCAAAACCCAACGCCAAAGCCCAACGCGTTTGCGTCTACTGACCCCAACGCGAAACCCCAACGCGTTTCCGTCTTCTGAATTCAACGCCAAAACGGAAAGCCAAACCCTAACGCCAAACCCCAGTGCCAAACCCCAACGTGTTTGAGTCTTCTGACCCCAACGCCGAACCCCAAAGCTAAACCCCAACGCGTTTGCGTCTTCTGACCCCAACGCCTAACCCCAACGCGTTTGCGTCTTCTGACCCCAACGCGAAACCCCAATGTCAAAGCACAACGCGTTTGCGTCTTCTGACCCCAACGCCAATCCCCAACGCCAAACCCCAACGCCAAACGCTAACGCCAAACCTCAGCGTCAAACTAAAATGAGTTTGCATCTTCTGATCACAACGCCACACCGCAACGCTAAACCCCAGCGCCAAACCCCAACGCGTTTGCGTCTTCTGACCCCAACGCCAAACCCCAATGCCAAACACCATTGTGTTTGCGTCTCCTGACCCCAACGCCAAACCCCAACGCGTTTCCGTTTTCTGACTTCAACGCCAAAACATAACGTAAAACCCCAACGCCAAACCCCAAAGCGTTGCGTCTTCTGACCCCAACGCTGAACCCCAAAGCCAAACCACAACACTTTTTCGTCTTCTGACCCCAACGCCAAATCCCAACGCCAAACCCCAAAGCATTTGCGTCTTCTGAACCCAACGCCAAAACAAACGCCAAACCCCAATGCGTTTGAGTCTTCTGACCCCAACGCCAAACCCCAACGCCAAACCCCAACACGTTTGCGTCTTCTGAACCCAACGCGAAACCCAACGTCAAAGCACAACGCGTTTGCGTATTCTGACCCCAACGCCAAACCCCAATGCCAAACCCCAATGCGTTTCCGTCTTCTGACTTCAACGCCAAAACGGAACGCCAAACCCCAACGCGTTTGCGTCTTCTGACCCCAACGCCAAACCCCAACGCGTTTGCGTTTTCAGACCCCAACGCCAAACCCCAACGCCAAACTCCAACATGTTTGCGTCTTCTGAACCCAACGCCAAACCCCAGTGCCAAACACCAACGCGTTTGCGTTTTCTGAAACCAACGCCGAATCCCAACGCCAAACCACAACACGTTTGCGTCTTCTGACCCCAACGCCAAATCCCCACGCTAAACCCCCACGCGTTTGTGTCTTCTGACCCCAACGCCGAACACAAAAGCCAAACCCCAACGCGTTTGCGTCTTCATAACCAACGCCAAACCCCAACGCGTTTGCGTCTTCTGACCCCAACACCGAACTATAAAGCCAAACCCCAACGCTTTTGCGTCTTCTGACCCCAACGCCAAATCCCAACGCGAAACCCCAAAGTATTTGCGTCATCTGACCCCAACGCCAAACCCCAACGCCAAACCCCAACGCGTTTGCGTCTTCTGACCCCAACGTTAAAACCCAACGCCAGACCGCAACGCCAAACCCCAACGCCAAAACCCAACACGTTTCGTCTTCTGAACCCAACGCCAAACCCCTAAGCATTTGCGTCTTCTGACCCCAACGCCAAACCCCAGTGCCAAACCCCAGCGCCAAACCCTAACGGCAAACCTCAGCGTCAAACTCCAATGCGATTGCATCTTCTGACCCCAACGCGAAACCCCAATGACAAACTCCAATGCGTTTGCGTCTTCTGCTCACAACGCCAAACCCCAACGCTAAACCCCAGCGCCAAACCCGAACGCCAAACCCCAAGGCCAAACCCCAGCGCCAAACCACAACGCCAAACCTCAACGCCAAACCATAACGCCAAACCTCAACATGTTTGCGTCTTCTGACCCCAACGCCAAAACCTACGCCAAACCCCAACGAGCTGGTATCTTCTGACCCCAATGCAAAACCAAAGTGCAAAACCCCAACGCGTTTGCAACTTCTACCCCAATGCCAAACCCCAATGCCAAACTCCAACGCGTTTGCGTCTTCTGACCCCAACTCCAAACCCCAACGCGTATGCGTCTTCTGACCCCAACGCCAAACCCCAACGTGTTTGTGTCTTCTGACCACAACGCAAAATACCAAAGCGTTTGCGTCTTCTGACCCCAAAGCCAAACCCCAAAGCGTTTGCGTCTTCTGACCCCAAAGCCAAACCCCAACGCCAAACTCCAAAGCGTTTGTGCATTCTGACCCAACGCCAAACAACTTCGCCTTTCAATCATTTGACCCACACGCCAAACCCCAACGCCAAAACACAAAGCCAATCCGCAACGTGTTTTCGTCTTCTGATCCCAACGCCAAACCCCAGCGCCAAAGCCCAACGCCAAAACCCAACGCCAAACCACAACGCGTTTGCGTCTTCTGACCCCAACGCCAAACCCCAACGCGTTTGCGTCTTCTGACCCCAACGACAACCCCCAGCGCGAAACCAGAACGCCAAACCCCAACGCCAAACCCCAACGCGTTTGCGTCTTCTGACCCCAACACTAAACCCCAACGCCAAAGCACAATGCTTTTGCGTCTTCTGACCCCAACGCCAAACCCCAACGCCAAACCCCAATGCCAAACCCCAACGCGTTTGCGTCTTCTGACCCCAAAGTCAAACACCAATGCGTATGCGTCTTCTAAAACCAACACCAAAACCCAACGCCAAACCACAATGCGTTTTCTTCTTCCAACCCCAACGCCAAACCCCAACGCATTTGCGTCTTCTGTCCCCAACGCCAAACCCCAGCGCCAAACCCCAATGACAAAGCCCAAAGCCAAACCCTAACGCGTTTGCATCTTCTGACCCCAACGCCAAACCCCAAAGCGTTTGCGTCTTCTGACCCCAACGACAAACCCCAACGCCAAACCCCAACGCGTTTGCGTCTTCTGACCGCAACGCCAAACCCCAACGCCAAACCACAATGTGTTTGCGTCTTCTGACCGCAACGCCAAACCCCAACGCCAAACCCCAACGCGTTTGCGTCTTCTGACCCCAACGCCAAACTCCAACGCAAAACCCCAAAGCGTTTGCGTCTTCTGACCCAACGCCAAACGCCAAAGCCAAACCCCAACGCCTTTCAATCTTCTGACCCTAACGCCAAACCCCAACGCTAAAACAAAAAGCCAATCCGCAACGTGTTTTCGTCTTCTGATCCCAACGCCAATCCCCAACGCGTTTGAATCTTCTGACCCCAACGCCAAACCCCAATGCCAAACGACAATGCGTTTGCGTCTTCTGACCCCAACGACAAACCCCAACGCCAAACCCCAAAGCCAAACACCAACGCCTTTCAATCTTCTGACCCCAACGCCAAACCCCAACGCCAAAACACAAAGCCAATCTGCAACGTGTTTTTGTCTTCTGATCCCAACGCCAAACCCCAGCGCCAAAACACAAAGCCAATCCGCAACGTGTTTTTGTCTTCTGATCCCAACGCCAAACCCCAGCGCCAAAGCCCAACGCCAAACCCCAAGGCCAAAACCCAACGCGTTTGCGTCTTCTGACCCCAACGCCAAACCCCAACGTCAAACCCCAACGCGTTTGTGTCTTCTGACCCCAAGGCAAAACCCCAAAGCGTTTGCCTCTTCTGACCAAAACGCCAAACCCCAACGCCAAACCCCAACGCGTTTGCGTCTTCTGACCCCAACGCCAAACCCCAACGCCAAACCACAATGCATTTGCGTCTTCTGACCCCAACGCCAAACCCCAACGCAAAATCCCAAAGCGTTTGCATCTTCTGACCACAGCGCCAAACCCCAAAGCCAAACTCCAACGCGTTTGCGTCTTCTGACCCCAACGCCAAACCCCAACGCCAAACCACAATGCGTTTGCGTCTTCTGACCCAACGCCAAACCCCTAAGCCAAACCCCAACGCCTTTCAATCTTCTGACCCCAACGCCAAACCCCAACGCTAAAACAAAAAGCCAATCCGCAACGTGTTTTCGTCTTCTGATCCCAAAGCCAAACCCCAACGTGTTTGCATCTTCTGACCCCAACGCCAAACCCCAACGCCAAACCCCAACGCGTTTGCGTCTTCTGACCCGAACGCCAAACCCCAACGCCAAACTCCAACGCGTTTGCGTCTTCTGACCCCAACGCCAAACCCCAACGCCAAACCCGAAAGTGTTTGCGTCTTCTGACCCCAACGCCAAAACCCAACGCGTTTGCGTCTTCGGACCCCAACACCAAACCCCAACGCCAAAACACAAAGCCAATCCGCAACCTGTTTTCGTCTTCTGATCCCAACACCAAACACCAGCGCCAAAGCCCAACACCAAACCGCAAGGCCAAAACCGAAAGCGTTTGCGTCTTCTGACACCAACGCCAAACCCTAATGCGTTTCCGTCTTCTGACCCTAACGCCAAACCCCAATGCCAAACCCCAACGCGTTTGTGTCTTCTGACGCACACGCAAAACCCCAACGCGTTTGCGTCTTCTGACCCCAACGTCAAACCCCAACGCGAAACCCCAGCACCAAACCCCAGCGCCAAACCCCAACACCAAACCCCAACGCTAAACCCCAACGCATTTGCGTCTTCTGACCACAGCACCAAACCCCAACGCCAAATCCCAACGCGTTTGCGTCTTCTGACCCAGCGCCAACCCCAAAGCCAAACCCCCACGTTTTTGCGTATTCTGACCCTAACACCAAACCACAACGCCAAAATCCAATGCCAAACCCCAACGTGTTTGCGTCTTCTGACCCCAAAGCCAAAGTCCAACGCCAAATGCCCTACGCGAAACCCCAACGGCGAACCTCAACGCGTTTTCGTCTTCTGACCCCAACGCCAAACAGCAACGCCAAACCGCAGCGCCAAACCCCAACGCCAAACACCAACGCCAAACACAACGCGTTTGCGTCTTCTGACCCCAAAGCCAAACTCCAGTGCCAAACCCCAACCACAAATCACAGCACCAAACCCCAGTGCCAAACCCCAACGCCAAACTCCAACGCCAAACCGAACGCTAAAACCCAATGCGTTTGCGTCTTCTGACCCCAACACCAAACCCCATCGCTAAACCCAAACGCGAAAACCCAGCAACAAACCCCAGCGCCAAACCCCAACGCCAAACCCCAACGCTAAACCCCAACGCGTTTGTGTCTTCTAACCACAACACCAAACCCCAACGCCAAACCCCAACACATTTGGGTCTTCTGCCCCCAACGCCAAACACCAACGCCAAACACCAACGCGTTTGCGTCTTCTGACCCCAACGCTAAACCCCAACACCAAACCCCAAAGCGTTTGAGTCTTCTGACCCCAACGCAAAACCCCAACACCAAACCCCAAAGCGTTTGAGTCTTCTGACCCCAACGCCAAACTCCGACTCCAAACCCCAGCGCCAAAGCCCAACGTCAAATCCCAAGGCCAAAACCCAACACATTTGCGTCTTCTGACCCCAACGCCAAACCCCAGCGCCAAACCCCAATGCCAAAACCCAACGCCCACCACCAATGTATTGCGTCTTCAGACCCCAACGACAAACCCCAACACCAAAACCCAACGCTTTTGCGTCTTCTGACCCCAAAGTTAAAGACCAACGCGTTTGTGTCTTCTGACCCCAACGCCAAACCCCAGCGCCAATCCCCAACGCCAAACCCCAAGGCCAAAACCCAACGCGTTTGCGTCTTCTGACCATAACGCAAACCCCAACACGTTTGCGTCTTCTGACCCCAACGCCAAACACCAACGCCAAACCACAACGCGTTTTCTTCTTCAGAACCCAACGCCAAAACCCAACGCGTTTGAGTCTTCTTACCCCGACGCCTAACCACAGCGCCAAACCCCAACGCCAAACCCGAAGGCCGAAAACAAACGCGTTTTCGTCTTCTGGCCCCAACGCCAAACCCCAACGAGTTTGCATCTTCTGACCCCAAGGCCAAACCCGAACATCAAATCCCAACGCCAAACCCCAATGCGTTTGAGTATCTGACCGCAACGCCAAACCCCAACGCCAAAACGCAACGCCAAACGCCAACGCGTTTTTGTCTTCTGACCCCAACGCCAAACCCCAACGCCAAACCACAATGCGTTTGCATCTTCTGACCCCAACGCCAAACCCCAACGCCAAACACCAAAGCGTTTGCGTGTTCTGACCCCAACGCCAAACCCCAACACCAAACCCCAACGCCAAACCCCAAGGCCAAAACCAAACGCGTTTGCGTCTACTGACCCCAACGACAAAACCTAACGTGTTTGCGTCTTCTGACCCCAACGCCAAACCCCAACGCCAAAGCCCAACGCGTATGTGTCTTCTGACCCCAACGCCATACCCCAACGCGTTTGCGTCTTCTGATCCCAACGCCAAACCCCAACGCCAAACCCCAACGAGTTTGCATCTTCTGACCACAACGCCAAAACCCAACGCCAAACCACAACACCAAACCCCAACGTGTTTGCGTCTTCTGACCCCAACGCCAAACCCCAAGACCAAACTCCAACGCGTTTGTGTCTTCTGACCCCAACGCCAAACCCCAACGCCAAACAACAACGCGTTTTCTTCTTCCGACCCCAACGCCAAACACCAACGCGTTTGAGTCTTCTGACCCCAACGCCAAATCCCAGCGCCAAACCCCAATGCCAAACCCCAAGGCCAAACACCAACGCGTTAGCATCTTCTGACCACAACGCCAAACCCCAATGCCAAAACCTAACGCTAAACCCCAATGCGTTTTCGTCTTCTGGCCCCAACGCCAAACACCAACTTGTTTGCATCTTCTGACCCCAACGCCAAAACCCAATACCAAACCCCAGCGCCAAAGCCCAACGCCAAACACCAGGGCCAAAACCCAACGCGTTTGTGTCTTCTGACCCCAACGCAAAACCCCAAGGCGTTTGCGTCTTCTGACCGCAACGCCAAACCCCAACACCAAAACCCAACGCGTTTGCATCTTCTGACCCCAACGCCAAACCCCAATGCCAAACCACAATGCGTTTGCTTCTTCTGACCCCAACGCCAAACCCCAATGCCAAACACCAACGTCTTTCAATCTTCTGACCCCAACGCAAAACCCCAATGCCAAAACACAAAGCCAATCTGCAACGTGTTTTCGTCTTCTGATCCCAACGTCAAACCCCAGCGCCAAAGCCCAACGCCAAACCCCAAGGCCAAAACCCAACGCGTTTGCATCTTCTGACCCCAACGCCAAACCCCAGCGCCAAAGCCCAACGCCAAACCCCAAGGCCAAAACCGAACGCGTTTGCGTCTTATGACCCCAACGCCAAACCCCAGCGCCAAAGCCCAACGCCAAACCCCAAGGCCAAAACCCAACGCGTTTGTGTCTTCTGACACCAACGCCAAACCCTAACGCGTTTGCGTCTTCTGACCCCAACGCCAAACCCCAAGGCCAAACCCCAACGCGTTTGCTTCTTTGGACCCCAACGCCAAACCCCAACACCAAAACCCAACGCGTTTGCGTCTTCTGACCACAACGCCAATCCGCAACGCCAAAGCACAATGCGTTTGCGTCTTCTGACCCCAACGCCAAATCCAAGACCAAACCCCAACGAGTTTGCGTCTTCTGACCCCGACGCCAAAACCCAAAGCCAAACCCCAATGCCAAACGCGAAAGCGTTTGCGTCTTATGACCCCAACGTCAAACCCCAACGCGTTTGCATCCTCTGACCCCAACGTCAAACACCAATGCGTTTGCGTCTTCTGACTCCAACGCCAAACCACAACACCAATCAACAACGCCCTTGCGTCTTCTGACCCCAACGCCAAACCACAACGCCAAAGTCCAATGCCAAAACACGTGTTTGCGTCTTCTGACAACAAAGCCAAACCCCAACGCCAAATGCCCTACGCGAAACCCCAACGGCAAACCAAAAGCGTTTGCGTCTTCTGACCCCAACGTCAAACACCAATGTGTTTGCGTCTTCTGACCCCAACACCAAACCCGAACGCCAAACCACAACACATTTTCTTCTTCCGACCCCAACGCCAAACCCCAACGCGTTTGAGTCTTCTGACCCCAACGCCAAACCCCAACGCCAAACCCCAACGCGTTTGCGTCTTCTGACCCCAACGCCAAACCCCAACGCCAAACCCCAACGCATTTGCGTCTTCTGACCCCAACGCCAAACCCCAGCGCGTTTGTGTCTTCTGACCCCAACGCCAAACCCCAAGGCCAAAACACAAAGCCAATCCGCAACGTGTTTTCGTCATCTGATCCCAACGCCAAACCCCAGCGCCAAAGCCCAACGCCAAACCCCAAGGCCAAAACCCAACGCGTTTGCGTCGTCTGACACCAACGCCAAACCCTGAAGCGTTTGCGTCTTCTGAAACAACGCCAAACACCAATGCCAAACCCCAACGCGTTTGTGTCTTTTGACCCCAACGCAAAACCCCAACGCGTTTGCATCTTCTGACCCCAACGCCAAACCCCAACGCCAAACCCCAACGCGTTTACGTCTTCGGACCTCAACGCCAAACCCCTACGCCAAAGCACAATGCTTTTGCCTCTTCTGACCCCAACGCCAAACCCCAAGGCCAAAACCCAACGCGTATGCGTCTTCTGACCCCAACGCCAAACCCCAACGCCAAACCCCAACACGTTTGCATCTTCTGACCCCAACGCCAAACCCCAATGCCAAACCCCAATGCGTTTGCATCCTCTGACCCCAACGCCAAACCCCAACGCCAAATCCCAATGCGTTTGCGTCTTCTGACCCCAACGCCAAAACCCAATGCCAAACCCCAACGCGTTTGCGTCTTCTGAACAAACGCCAAACCCCAACGCGTTTGCGTCTTCTGAAACCAACGCCGAACCCCAAAGCCAAACCCCAATGTGTTTGCGTCTTCTGACCCCACCGCGAAACCCCAATGACAAAGCACAACGCGTTTGCGTCTTCTGACCCCAACGTTAAAACCCAACGCCAGACCGCAACGCCAAACCCCAACGCCAAAACCCAACACGTTTCGTCTTCTGAAACCAATGCCAAACCCCTAAGTGTTTGCGTCTTCTGACCCCAACGCCAAAACCTACGCCAAACCCCAACGAGTTTGTATCTTCTGACCCCAACGCAAAACCAAAGTGCAAAACCCCAACGCGTTTGCAACTTCTACCCCAATGCCAAATCCCAATGCCAAACTCCAACGCGTTTGCGTCTTCTGACCCCAACGCCAAACCCCAATGCCAAACACCAACGTAATTGCATCTCCTGACTCCAATGCCAAACCCCAATGCGTTTCCGTCTTCTGACTTCAAAGCTAAAACAGAACGTCAAACCCCAAGGCCAAACCCCAAAGCGTTGCGTCTTCTGACCACAACGCTGAACCGCAAAGCCAAACGACAACACTTTTGCGTCTTCTGACCCCAACGCCAAATCCCAACGCCAAACCCCAAAGCTTTTGCGTTTTCTGAACCCAACGCCAAACCCGAACGCCAAACCCCAATGCGTTTGCGTCTTCTGACCCCAATGCCGAACCCCAAAGCCAAACACCAACGCGTTTGCTTCTTCGGAACCAACGCCAAACCCCAACGCGTTTGCGTCTTCTGACCCCAATGCCAAATCTCAACGCCAAACCCCAAAGCATTTGCATCATCTGAACCCAACACCAAACCCCAACGCCAAACCCCAACGCATTTGCGTCTTCTGAACCAACTCCACAGCCCAACGCGTTTGCGTTTTCTCACCCCAACTCCGAACCCAAAAGCCAAACCCCAATGTGTTTGTGTCTTCTGAACCCAACGCCAAAACCCAACGCCAAAGCCCAACGCGTTTGCGTCTACTGACCCCAACATGAAACCCCAACGCGTTTCCGTCTTCTGAATTCAACGCCAAAACGGAAAGCCAAACCCTAACGCCAAACCCCAGTGCCAAACCCCAACGCGTTTGAGTCTTCTGACCCCAACGCCGAACCCCAAAGCTAAACCCCAACGCGTTTGCGTCTTCTGACCCCAACGCCAAACCCCAACGCGTTTGCGTCTTCTGACCCCAACGCGAAACCCCAATGTCAAAGCACAACGCGTTTGCGTCTTCTGACCCCAACGCCAATCCCCAACGCCAAACCCCAACGCCAAACGCTAACGCCAAACCTCAGCGTCAAACTAAAATGAGTTTGCATCTTCTGATCACAACGCCACACCGCAACGCTAAACCCCAGCGCCAAACCCCAACGCGTTTGCGTCTTCTGACCCCAACGCCAAACCCCAATGCCAAACACCATTGTGTTTGCGTCTCCTGACCCCAACGCCAAACCCCAACGCGTTTCCGTTTTGTGACTTCAACGCCAAAACATAACGTAAAACCCCAACGCCAAACCCCAAAGCGTTGCGTCTTCTGACCCCAACGCTGAACCCCAAAGCCAAACCACAACACTTTTTCATCTTCTGACCCCAACGCCAAATCCCAACGCCAAACCCCAAAGCATTTGCGTCTTCTGAACCCAACGCCAAAACAAACGCCAAACCCCAATGCGTTTGAGTCTTCTGACCCCAACGCCAAACCCCAACGCCAAACCCCAACACGTTTGCGTCTTCTGAACCCAACGCGAAACCCAACGTCAAAGCACAACGCGTTTGCGTATTCTGACCCCAACGCCAAACCCCAATGCCAAACCCCAATGCGTTTCCGTCTTCTGACTTCAACGCCAAAACGGAACGCCAAACCCCAACGCGTTTGCGTCTTCTGACCCCAACGCCAAACCCCAACGCGTTTGCGTTTTCAGACCCCAACGCCAAACCCCAACGCCAAACTCCAACATGTTTGCGTCTTCTGAACCCAACGCCAAACCCCAGTGCCAAACACCAACGCGTTTGCGTTTTCTGAAACCAACGCCGAATCCCAACGCCAAACCACAACACGTTTGCGTCTTCTGACCCCAACGCCAAATCCCAACGCCAAACCCCAACGCTTTTGAGTCTTCTGACCCCAACGCCAAAACCCAGCGCCAAACCCAGATGCCAAACACCAAAGCTTTTGCGTCTTCTTACCCCCACGCTAAACCCCCACGCGTTTGTGTCTTCTGACCCCAACGCCGAACACAAAAGCCAAACCCCAACGCGTTTGCGTCTTCTGACCCCAAGGCCAAACCCGAACATCAAATCCCAACGCCAAACCCCAATGCGTTTGAGTATCTGACCGCAACGCCAAACCCCAACGCCAAAACGCAACGCCAAACGCCAACGCGTTTTTGTCTTCTGACCCCAACGCCAAACCCCAACACCAAACCACAATGCGTTTGCATCTTCTGACCCCAACGCCAAACCCCAACGCCAAACACCAAAGCGTTTGCGTGTTCTGACCCCAACGCCAAACCCCAACACCAAACC
The DNA here is from genome assembly GCF_034619465.1 of Leptosomus discolor. NCBI lineage: Eukaryota > Metazoa > Chordata > Aves > Leptosomiformes > Leptosomidae > Leptosomus > Leptosomus discolor. The sequence goes on along the minus strand of NW_028237857.1, from coordinate 4,434,642 downwards.
CCAACGCCAAACCCCAAGGCCAAAACCAAACGCGTTTGCGTCTTCTGACCCCAACGACAAAACCTAACGTGTTTGCGTCTTCTGACCCCAACGCCAAACCCCAACGCCAAAGCCCAACGCGTATGTGTCTTCTGACCCCAACGCCATACCCCAACGCGTTTGCGTCTTCTGACTTCAACGCCAAAACTGAACGCCAAACCCCACCCCCAAACCCCAAAGTGTTTCTGTCTTCTGAACCCAACGCCAAACCCCTAAGCGTTTGCGTCTTCTGACCCCAACGCCAAACCCCAGTGCCAAACCCCAGCGCCAAACCCTAACGGCAAACCTCAGCGTCAAACTCCAATGCGATTGCATCTTCTGACCCCAACGCGAAACCCCAATGACAAACCCCAATGCGTTTGCGTCTTCTGCTCACAAGGCCAAACCCCAACGCTAAACCCCAGCACCAAACCGCAGCGCGTTTGCGTTTTCTGACCCCAACACCAAACCTCAACGAAAAACCCCAACGCGTTTGTGTCTTCTGACCCCAACGCCAAACCCCAACGCCAAACCCCAACGCCAAAACCCAACACTTTTCGTCTTCTGACCCCAACGCCAAACCTCAAAGCGTTTCTTCTTCTGACCCCAACGCCAAACCCCAGTGCCAAACCCCAGCGTCAAACCCTAACGCCAAACCTCAGCGCCAAAATCCAACGCGTTTGCATATTCTGAACCCAACGTGAAACCCCAATGACAAACCCCAATGCGTTTGTGTCTTCTGACCCCAACGCCAAACCCTAATGCCAAACACCAACGTGTTTGCCTCTCCTGACCCCAACGCCAAACCCCAACGCCAAACCCCAAAGCGTTTGCGTCTTCTGACCCCAACGCCAGACCCCAACGCCAAACAACAACGCCAAAACCCAACACGTTTGTCTTCTGACATCAAAGCCAAACCCCAATGTGTTTGCGTCTCCCGACCCCAACGCCAAACCCCAACGCGTTTCCGTCTTCTGACTTCAACGCCAAAACAGAACGCCAAACCCCAACGCCAAACCCCCACGCGTTTGCGTCTTCTGGACCCCAAAGCCAAACCACAATACTTTTGTGTCTTCTGACCCCAAAACCGAACCCTAAAGCCAAACCACAACGCTTTTGCGTATTCTGACTCCAACGCCAAATCCCAACGTGAAACCCCAAAGCATTTTCGTCATTTGAACCCAACGCCAAACCCCAGTGCCAAACCCCAATGCGTTTGCGTCTTCTGATCCCAATGACAAACCCCAACGCCAAACCCCAGCGCCAAACCCCAATGCGTTTGCGTCTTCTGATCCCAATGACAAACCCCAACGCCAAACCCCAACGCCAAACTCCAACGCGTTTGCGTCTTCTGACCCGAACGCCAAACCCCAATGCCAAACACCAAAGCGTTTGCGTCTTCTGACCCCAACGCCAAAACCCAACGCGTTTGCGTCTTCGGACCCCAACACCAAACCCCAACGCCATAACACAAAGCCAATCCGCAACCTGTTTTCGTCTTCTGATCCCAACACCAAACACCAGCGCCAAAGCCCAACACCAAACCGCAAGGCCAAAACCGAACGCGTTTGCGTCTTCTGACACCAACGCCAAACCCTAATGCGTTTCCGTCTTCTGACCCTAACGCCAAACCCCAACGCCAAACCCCAACGCGTTTGTGTCTTCTGACGCACACGCAAAACCCCAACGCGTTTGCGTCTTCTGACCCCAACGTCAAACCCCAACGCGAAACCCCAGCACCAAACCCCAGCGCCAAACCCCAACGCCAAACCCCAACGCCAAACCCCAACGCTAAACCCCAACGCATTTGCGTCTTCTGACCACAGCACCAAACCCCAACGCCAAATCCCAACGCGTTTGCGTCTTCTGACCCAACGCCAACCCCAAAGCCAAACCCCCACGTTTTTGCGTATTCTGACCCTAACACCAAACCACAACGCCAAAGTCCAATGCCAAACCCCAACGTGTTTGCGTCTTCTGACCCCAAAGCCAAAGTCCAACGCCAAATGCCCTACGCGAAACCCCAACGGCGAACCTCAACGCGTTTTCGTCTTCTGACCCCAACGCCAAACAGCAACGCCAAACCGCAGCGCCAAACCCCAACGCCAAACACCAACGCCAAACACAACGCGTTTGCGTCTTCTGACCCCAAAGCCAAACTCCAGTGCCAAACCCCAACCACAAATCACAGCACCAAACCCCAGTGCCAAACCCCAACGCCAAACTCCAACGCCAAACCGAACGCTAAAACCCAATGCGTTTGCGTCTTCTGACCCCAACACCAAACCCCATCGCTAAACCCAAACGCGAAAACCCAGCAACAAACCCCAGCGCCAAACCCCAACGCCAAACCCCAACGCTAAACCCCAACGCGTTTGTGTCTTCTAACCACAACACCAAACCCCAACGCCAAACCCCAACACATTTGGGTCTTCTGCCCCCAACGCCAAACACCAACGCCAAACACCAACGCGTTTGCGTCTTCTGACCCCAACGCTAAACCCCAACACCAAAGCCCAAAGCGTTTGAGTCTTCTGACCCCAACGCAAAACCCCAACACCAAACCCCAAAGCGTTTGAGTCTTCTGACCCCAACGCAAAACCCCAATGCCAAACCCCAACGCCAAACCCCAAGGCAAACTCCAACGCGTTTGAGTCTTCTGACCCCAACGCCAAACTCCGACTCCAAACCCCAGCGCCAAAGCCCAACGTCAAATCCCAAGGCCAAAACCCAACACATTTGCGTCTTCTGACCCCAACGCCAAACCCCAGCGCCAAACCCCAATGCCAAAACCCAACGCCCACCACCAATGTATTGCGTCTTCAGACCCCAACGACAAACCCCAACACCAAAACCCAACGCTTTTGCGTCTTCTGACACCAACGCCAAACCCCAACGCGTTTGCGTCTTCTGACCCCAAAGTTAAAGACCAACGCGTTTGTGTCTTCTGACCCCAACGCCAAACCCCAGCGCCAATCCCCAACGCCAAACCCCAAGGCCAAAACCCAACGCGTTTGCGTCTTCTGACCATAACGCAAACCCCAACACGTTTGCGTCTTCTGACCCCAACGCCAAACACCAACGCCAAACCACAACGCGTTTTCTTCTTCAGAACCCAACGCCAAAACCCAACGCGTTTGAGTCTTCTTACCCCGACGCCTAACCACAGCGCCAAACCCCAACGCCAAACCCGAAGGCCGAAAACAAACGCGTTTTCGTCTTCTGGCCCCAACGCCAAACCCCAACGAGTTTGCATCTTCTGACCCCAAGGCCAAACCCGAACATCAAATCCCAACGCCAAACCCCAATGCGTTTGAGTATCTGACCGCAACGCCAAACCCCAACGCCAAAACGCAACGCCAAACGCCAACGCGTTTTTGTCTTCTGACCCCAACGCCAAACCCCAACGCCAAACCACAATGCGTTTGCATCTTCTGACCCCAACGCCAAACCCCAACGCCAAACACCAAAGCGTTTGCGTGTTCTGACCCCAACGCCAAACCCCAACACCAAACCCCAACGCCAAACCCCAAGGCCAAAACCAAACGCGTTTGCGTCTACTGACCCCAACGACAAAACCTAACGTGTTTGCGTCTTCTGACCCCAACGCCAAACCCCAACGCCAAAGCCCAACGCGTATGTGTCTTCTGACCCCAACGCCATACCCCAACGCGTTTGCGTCTTCTGATCCCAACGCCAAACCCCAACGCCAAACCCCAACGAGTTTGCATCTTCTGACCACAACGCCAAAACCCAACGCCAAACCACAACACCAAACCCCAACGTGTTTGCGTCTTCTGACCCCAACGCCAAACCCCAAGACCAAACTCCAACGCGTTTGTGTCTTCTGACCCCAACGCCAAACCCCAACGCCAAACCACAACGCGTTTTCTTCTTCCGACCCCAACGCCAAACACCAACGCGTTTGAGTCTTCTGACCCCAACGCCAAATCCCAGCGCCAAACCCCAATGCCAAACCCCAAGGCCAAACACCAACGCGTTAGCATCTTCTGACCACAACGCCAAACCCCAATGCCAAAACCTAACGCTAAACCCCAATGCGTTTTCGTCTTCTGGCCCCAACGCCAAACACCAACTTGTTTGCATCTTCTGACCCCAACGCCAAAACCCAATACCAAACCCCAGCGCCAAAGCCCAACGCCAAACACCAGGGCCAAAACCCAACGCGTTTGTGTCTTCTGACCCCAACGCAAAACCCCAAGGCGTTTGCGTCTTCTGACCGCAACGCCAAACCCCAACACCAAAACCCAACGCGTTTGCATCTTCTGACCCCAACGCCAAACCCCAATGCCAAACCACAATGCGTTTGCTTCTTCTGACCCCAACGCCAAACCCCAATGCCAAACACCAACGTCTTTCAATCTTCTGACCCCAACGCAAAACCCCAATGCCAAAACACAAAGCCAATCTGCAACGTGTTTTCGTCTTCTGATCCCAACGTCAAACCCCAGCGCCAAAGCCCAACGCCAAACCCCAAGGCCAAAACCCAACGCGTTTGCATCTTCTGACCCCAACGCCAAACCCCAGCGCCAAAGCCCAACGCCAAACCCCAAGGCCAAAACCGAACGCGTTTGCGTCTTATGACCCCAACGCCAAACCCCAGCGCCAAAGCCCAACGCCAAACCCCAAGGCCAAAACCCAACGCGTTTGTGTCTTCTGACACCAACGCCAAACCCTAACGCGTTTGCGTCTTCTGACCCCAACGCCAAACCCCAAGGCCAAACCCCAACGCGTTTGCTTCTTTGGACCCCAACGCCAAACCCCAACACCAAAACCCAACGCGTTTGCGTCTTCTGACCACAACGCCAATCCGCAACGCCAAAGCACAATGCGTTTGCGTCTTCTGACCCCAACGCCAAATCCAAGACCAAACCCCAACGAGTTTGCGTCTTCTGACCCCGACGCCAAAACCCAAAGCCAAACCCCAATGCCAAACCCCAAAGCGTTTGCGTCTTATGACCCCAACGTCAAACCCCAACGCGTTTGCATCCTCTGACCCCAACGTCAAACACCAATGCGTTTGCGTCTTCTGACTCCAACGCCAAACCCCAACACCAATCAACAACGCCTTTGCGTCTTCTGACCCCAACGCCAAACCACAACGCCAAAGTCCAATGCCAAAACACGTGTTTGCGTCTTCTGACAACAAAGCCAAACCCCAACGCCAAATGCCCTACGCGAAACCCCAACGGCAAACCAAAAGCGTTTGCGTCTTCTGACCCCAACGTCAAACACCAATGTGTTTGCGTCTTCTGACCCCAACACCAAACCCGAACGCCAAACCACAACGCATTTTCTTCTTCCGACCCCAACGCCAAACCCCAACGCGTTTGAGTCTTCTGACCCCAACGCCAAACCCCAACGCCAAACCCCAACGCGTTTGCGTCTTCTGACCCCAACGCCAAACCCCAACGCCAAACCCCAACGCATTTGCGTCTTCTGACCCCAACGCCAAACCCCAACGCATTTGTGTCTTCTGACCCCAACGCCAAACCCCAAGGCCAAAACACAAAGCCAATCCGCAATGTGTTTTCGTCATCTGATCCCAACGCCAAACCCCAGCGCCAAAGCCCAACGCCAAACCCCAAGGCCAAAACCCAACGCGTTTGCGTCGTCTGACACCAACGCCAAACCCTGAAGCGTTTGCGTCTTCTGAAACAACGCCAAACACCAATGCCAAACCCCAACGCGTTTGTGTCTTTTGACCCCAACGCAAAACCCCAACGCGTTTGCATCTTCTGACCCCAACGCCAAACCCCAACGCCAAACCCCAACGCGTTTACGTCTTCGGACCTCAACGCCAAACCCCTACGCCAAAGCACAATGCTTTTGCCTCTTCTGACCCCAACGCCAAACCCCAAGGCCAAAACCCAACGCGTATGCGTCTTCTGACCCCAACGCCAAACCCCAACGCCAAACCCCAACACGTTTGCATCTTCTGACCCCAACGCCAAACCCCAATGCCAAACCCCAATGCGTTTGCATCCTCTGACCCCAACGCCAAACCCCAACGCCAAATCCCAATGCGTTTGCGTCTTCTGACCCCAACGCCAAAACCCAATGCCAAACCCCAACGCGTTTGCGTCTTCTGAACAAACGCCAAACCCCAACGCGTTTGCGTCTTCTGAAACCAACGCCGAACCCCAAAGCCAAACCCCAATGTGTTTGCGTCTTCTGACCCCACCGCGAAACCCCAATGACAAAGCACAACGCGTTTGCGTCTTCTGACCCCAACGTTAAAACCCAACGCCAGACCGCAACGCCAAACCCCAACGCCAAAACCCAACACGTTTCGTCTTCTGAAACCAATGCCAAACCCCTAAGTGTTTGCGTCTTCTGACCCCAACGCCAAAACCTACGCCAAACCCCAACGAGTTTGTATCTTCTGACCCCAACGCAAAACCAAAGTGCAAAACCCCAACGCGTTTGCAACTTCTACCCCAATGCCAAATCCCAATGCCAAACTCCAACGCGTTTGCGTCTTCTGACCCCAACGCCAAACCCCAATGCCAAACACCAACGTAATTGCATCTCCTGACTCCAATGCCAAACCCCAATGCGTTTGCGTCTTCTGACTTCAAAGCTAAAACAGAACGTCAAACCCCAAGGCCAAACCCCAAAGCGTTGCGTCTTCTGACCACAACGCTGAACCGCAAAGCCAAACGACAACACTTTTGCGTCTTCTGACCCCAACGCCAAATCCCAACGTGAAACCCCAAAGCATTTTCGTCATTTGAACCCAACGCCAAACCCCAGTGCCAAACCCCAATGCGTTTGCGTCTTCTGATCCCAATGACAAACCCCAACGCCAAACCCCAGCGCCAAACCCCAATGCGTTTGCGTCTTCTGATCCCAATGACAAACCCCAACGCCAAAACCCAGCGCCAAACCCCAATGCGTTTGCGTATTCTGATCCCAATGAGAAACCCCAACGCCAAAACCCAACGCCAAACCCCAACGCGTTTGCGTCTTCTGACCCCAACACCAAACTTCAACAAAAAACCCCAACGCGTTTGTGTCTTCTGACCCCAACGCCAAACCCTAATGCCAAACACCAACGTGTTTGCCTCTCCTGACCCCAACGCCAAACCCCAACGCCAAACCCCAAAGCGTTTGCGTCTTCTGACCCCAACGCCAGACCCCAAAGCTAAACCACAACGCCAAAACCCAACACGTTTCATCTTCTGAACCCAACGCCAAACCCCAAAGCGTTTGCGTCTTCTGACCCCAACGCCAAACCCCAGTGTCAAACCACAGCGCCAAACCCTAACGTCAAACCTCAGCGCCAAACTCCATCTCGTTTGCGTCTCCTGACCCCAACACCAAACCCCAACGCGTTTCCGTTTTCTGACTTCAACGCCAAAACATAACGTAAAACTCCAATGCCAAACCCCAAAGCGTTGCGTCTTCTGACACCAACGCTGAACCCCAAAGCCAAACCACAACACTTTTTCGTCTTCTGACCCAAACGCCAAATCCCAACGCCAAACCCCAAAGCGTTTGCGTCTTCTGAACCCAACGCCAAAACAAACGCCAAACCCCAATGCGTTTGAGTCTTCTGACCCCAACGCCACACATCAGCGCCAAACCCCAACGCCAAACACCAACGCCAAACCCAACGCTAAACCCCAATGCGTTTGCGCCTTCTGACCCAAAAACCAAAGCCGAACGCCTTTGCGTCTTCTGACCCCAACGCCAAACCACAACGCGTTTCAGTCTTCTGACCCCAAAGCCAAACCCCAACGCCAAATGCCAACGGGAAACACAAACGTCAAACGCTAACGCGTTTGGGTCTTCTGACCCCAACGCCACACATCAGCGCCAAACCCCAACGCCAAACCCCAACGCCAAACCCAACGCTAAACCCCAATGCGTTTGCGTCTTCTGACCCCAACGCCAAACCCCAACACCAAATCACAACGCCAAACCGCAACACGTTTGCGTCTTCTGACCCTAACACCAAACCCCAGCGCCAAAGCCCAACACCAAACCCCAAGGCCAAACCCCAACGTGTTTGTGTCTTCTGACCCCAACGCCAAACCCCAACGCTTTTGAGTCTTCTGACCCCAACGCCAAACCCCAGCGCCATACACCAATGCCAAAACCCAACGCAACCATCAATGCATTTGCGTCTTCAGACCCCAACGCCAAACCCCAACGCCAAACCCCAACATGTTTGCGTCTTCTGACCCCAACGCCAAACCCCAACACCAAAACCCAACGCGTTTGCGTCTTCTGACCCCAACGCCAAACCCCAATGCGTTTGCGTCTTCTGACCCCAACGCCAAACCCCAACACCAAATCACAACACCAAACCGCAACGCGTTTGCGTCTTCTGACCCCAACGCCAAAACCCAACGCGTTTGCATCTTCTGACCCCAAACCCAAATCCCAACACCAAACCCCTACGCCAAACCCCAACGCATTTGCGTCTTCTGACCGCAACTCCAAACCCCAACGCCAAACCCCAATGTGTTTGTGTCTTCTGACCCCAACGCCTAACCCCAGCTCAAACCCCAACGCCAAACCCCAAGGCAAAACACCAACGCGTTTGCATCTTCTGACCACAACGCCAAACCCCAACGCGAAAACCCAACGCTAAACCCCAATGCGTTTTCGTCTTCTGGCCCCAACGCCAAACCACAACGCCAAACTCCAACGTGTTTGTGTCTTCTGACCCCAACGCAAAACCCTAATGCCAAACACCAACGTGTTTGCCTCTCCTGACCCCAACGCCAAACCCCAACGCCAAACCCCAAAGCGTTTGCGTCTTCTGACCCCAACGCCAGACCCCAAAGCTAAACCACAACGCCAAAACCCAACACGTTTCATCTTCTGAACCCAACGCCAAACCCCAAAGCGTTTGCGTCTTCTGACCCCAACGCCAAACCCCAGTGTCAAACCAGAGCGCCAAACCCTAACGTCAAACCTCAGCGCCAAACTCCATCTCGTTTGCGTCTCCTGACCCCAACACCAAACCCCAACGCGTTTCCGTTTTCTGACTTCAACGCCAAAACATAACGTAAAACTCCAATGCCAAACCCCAAAGCGTTGCGTCTTCTGACACCAACGCTGAACCCCAAAGCCAAACCACAACACTTTTTCGTCTTCTGACCCAAACGCCAAATCCCAACGCCAAACCCCAAAGCGTTTGCGTCTTCTGAACCCAACGCCAAAACAAACGCCAAACCCCAATGCGTTTGAGTCTTCTGACCCCAACGCCACACATCAGCGCCAAACCCCAACGCCAAACACCAACGCCAAACCCAACGCTAAACCCCAATGCGTTTGCGCCTTCTGACCCAAAAACCAAAGCCGAACGCCTTTGCGTCTTCTGACCCCAACGCCAAACCACAACGCGTTTCAGTCTTCTGAACCCAAAGCCAAACCCCAACGCCAAATGCCAACGGGAAACACAAACGTCAAACGCTAACGCGTTTGGGTCTTCTGACCCCAACGCCACACATCAGCGCCAAACCCCAACGCCAAACCCCAACGCCAAACCCAACGCTAAACCCCAATGCGTTTGCGTCTTCTGACCCCAACGCCAAACCCCAACACCAAATCACAACGCCAAACCGCAACACGTTTGCGTCTTCTGACCCTAACACCAAACCCCAGCGCCAAAGCCCAACGCCAAACCCCAAGGCCAAACCCCAACGTGTTTGTGTCTTCTGACCCCAACGCCAAACCCCAACGCTTTTGAGTCTTCTGACCCCAACGCCAAACCCCAGCGCCATACACCAATGCCAAAACCCAACGCAACCATCAATGCATTTGCGTCTTCAGACCCCAACGCCAAACCCCAACGCCAAACCCCAACATGTTTGCGTCTTCTGACCCCAACGCCAAACCCCAACACCAAAACCCAACGCGTTTGCGTCTTCTGACCCCAACGCCAAACCCCAACGCGTTTGCGTCTTCTGACCTCAACGCCAATCCCCAACACCAAAGCACAATGCGTTTGCGTCTTCTGACCCCAACGCCAAACCCCAACGCGTTTTCGTCTTCTGACCCCAACGCCAAACCCCAAAACCAAACCCCAACGCGTTTGCGTCTCTGACCCCAACGCCAAACCCCAACGCCAAACCACAATGCGTTTTCATCTTCTGATCCCAACGCCAAACACCAGCGCCAAAGCCCAGCGCCAAACCCCAAGGCCAAAACCCAATGCGTTTGCGTCTTCGGACCCCAACGCCAAACAACAATGCGTTTGCGTCTTCTGACCCGAAAGCCAAACCCCAACGCCAAATCTCAAAGCCAAACCGCAACGCGTTTGCGTCTTCTGACTCAACGCAAAACCCAAAGCCAAACCCCAAAGTTTTTGCGTCTTCTGACCCCAACGCCAAACCCCAACACCAAATCACAACGCCAAACCGCAACGCGTTTGCGTCTTCTGACCCTAACACCAAACCCCAGCGCCAAAGCCCAACGCCAAACCCCAAGGCCAAACCCCAACGTGTTTGTGTCTTCTGACCCCAACGCCAAACCCCAACACCAAAACCCAACGCGTTTGCGTCTTCTGACGTCAATGCCAAACCCCAATGCATTTGAGTCTTCTGACCCCAACGCCAAACCCTAACGCCAAAAAACACCAAACCCCAACGCGTTTGCATCTTCTGAAACAAACGCTAAACCCATACGCCAAATCCCAAAGCGTTTGCGTCTTCTGACCCCAATGCCAAAACCAAGTGCCATAGCCCAATGCCAAACCCCAGCGCCAAACCCCAACGCGTTTGCGTCTTCTGACCCAAAAACCAAAGCCGAACGCCTTTGCGTCTTCTGACCCCAACGCCAAACCACAACGCGTTTCAGTCTTCTGACCCCAAAGCCAAACCCCAACGCCAAATGCCAACGGGAAACACAAACGTCAAACGCTAACGCGTTTGGGTCTTCTGACCCCAACGCCACACATCAGCGCCAAACCCGAACGCCAAACCCCAACGCCAAACCCAACGCTAAACCCCAATGCGTTTGCGTCTTCTGACCCCAACGCCAAACCCCAACACCAAATCACAACACCAAACCGCAACGCGTTTGCGTCTTCTGACCCCAACGCCAAAACCCAACGCGTTTGCATCTTCTGACCCCAAACCCAAATCCCAACACCAAACCCCTACGCCAAACCCCAACGCATTTGTGTCTTTTGACCCCAACGCAAAACCCCAACGCGTTTGCATCTTCTGACCCCAACGCCAAACCCCAACGCCAAACCCCAACGCGTTTACGTCTTCGGACCTCAACGCCAAACCCCTACGCCAAAGCACAATGCTTTTGCCTCTTCTGACCCCAACGCCAAACCCCAAGGCCAAAACCCAACGCGTATGCGTCTTCTGACCCCAACGCCAAACCCCAACGCCAAACCCCAACACGTTTGCATCTTCTGACCCCAACGCCAAACCCCAATGCTAAACCCCAATGCGTTTGCATCCTCTGACCCCAACGCCAAACCCCAACGCCAAATCCCAATGCGTTTGCGTCTTCTGACCCCAACGCCAAAACCCAATGCCAAACCCCAACGCGTTTGCGTCTTCTGAACAAACGCCAAACCCCAACGCGTTTGCGTCTTCTGAAACCAACGCCGAACCCCAAAGCCAAACCCCAATGTGTTTGCGTCTTCTGACCCCACCGCGAAACCCCAATGACAAAGCACAACGCGTTTGCGTCTTCTGACCCCAACGTTAAAACCCAACGCCAGACCGCAACGCCAAACCCCAACGCCAAAACCCAACACGTTTCGTCTTCTGAAACCAATGCCAAACCCCTAAGTGTTTGCGTCTTCTGACCCCAACGCCAAAACCTACGCCAAACCCCAACGAGTTTGTATCTTCTGACCCCAACGCAAAACCAAAGTGCAAAACCCCAACGCGTTTGCAACTTCTACCCCAATGCCAAATCCCAATGCCAAACTCCAACGCGTTTGCGTCTTCTGACCCCAACGCCAAACCCCAATGCCAAACACCAACGTAATTGCATCTCCTGACTCCAATGCCAAACCCCAATGCGTTTGCGTCTTCTGACTTCAAAGCTAAAACAGAACGTCAAACCCCAAGGCCAAACCCCAAAGCGTTGCGTCTTCTGACCACAACGCTGAACCGCAAAGCCAAACGACAACACTTTTGCGTCTTCTGACCCCAACGCCAAATCCCAACGTGAAACCCCAAAGCATTTTCGTCATTTGAACCCAACGCCAAACCCCAGTGCCAAACCCCAATGCGTTTGCGTCTTCTGATCCCAATGACAAACCCCAACGCCAAACCCCAGCGCCAAACCCCAATGCGTTTGCGTCTTCTGATCCCAATGACAAACCCCAACGCCAAAACCCAGCGCCAAACCCCAATGCGTTTGCGTATTCTGATCCCAATGAGAAACCCCAACGCCAAAACCCAACGCCAAACCCCAACGCGTTTGCGTCTTCTGACCCCAACACCAAACTTCAACAAAAAACCCCAACGCGTTTGTGTCTTCTGACCCCAACGCCAAACCCTAATGCCAAACACCAACGTGTTTGCCTCTCCTGACCCCAACGCCAAACCCCAACGCCAAACCCCAAAGCGTTTGCGTCTTCTGACCCCAACGCCAGACCCCAAAGCTAAACCACAACGCCAAAACCCAACACGTTTCATCTTCTGAACCCAACGCCAAACCCCAAAGCGTTTGCGTCTTCTGACCCCAACGCCAAACCCCAGTGTCAAACCACAGCGCCAAACCCTAACGTCAAACCTCAGCGCCAAACTCCATCTCGTTTGCGTCTCCTGACCCCAACACCAAACCCCAACGCGTTTCCGTTTTCTGACTTCAACGCCAAAACATAACGTAAAACTCCAATGCCAAACCCCAAAGCGTTGCGTCTTCTGACACCAACGCTGAACCCCAAAGCCAAACCACAACACTTTTTCGTCTTCTGACCCAAACGCCAAATCCCAACGCCAAACCCCAAAGCGTTTGCGTCTTCTGAACCCAACGCCAAAACAAACGCCAAACCCCAATGCGTTTGAGTCTTCTGACCCCAACGCCACACATCAGCGCCAAACCCCAACGCCAAACACCAACGCCAAACCCAACGCTAAACCCCAATGCGTTTGCGCCTTCTGACCCAAAAACCAAAGCCGAACGCCTTTGCGTCTTCTGACCCCAACGCCAAACCACAACGCGTTTCAGTCTTCTGACCCCAAAGCCAAACCCCAACGCCAAATGCCAACGGGAAACACAAACGTCAAACGCTAACGCGTTTGGGTCTTCTGACCCCAACGCCACACATCAGCGCCAAACCCCAACGCCAAACCCCAACGCCAAACCCAACGCTAAACCCCAATGCGTTTGCGTCTTCTGACCCCAACGCCAAACCCCAACACCAAATCACAACGCCAAACCGCAACACGTTTGCGTCTTCTGACCCTAACACCAAACCCCAGCGCCAAAGCCCAACACCAAACCCCAAGGCCAAACCCCAACGTGTTTGTGTCTTCTGACCCCAACGCCAAACCCCAACGCTTTTGAGTCTTCTGACCCCAACGCCAAACCCCAGCGCCATACACCAATGCCAAAACCCAACGCAACCATCAATGCATTTGCGTCTTCAGACCCCAACGCCAAACCCCAACGCCAAACCCCAACATGTTTGCGTCTTCTGACCCCAACGCCAAACCCCAACACCAAAACCCAACGCGTTTGCGTCTTCTGACCCCAACGCCAAACCCCAATGCGTTTGCGTCTTCTGACCCCAACGCCAAACCCCAACACCAAATCACAACACCAAACCGCAACGCGTTTGCGTCTTCTGACCCCAACGCCAAAACCCAACGCGTTTGCATCTTCTGACCCCAAACCCAAATCCCAACACCAAACCCCTACGCCAAACCCCAACGCATTTGCGTCTTCTGACCGCAACTCCAAACCCCAACGCCAAACCCCAATGTGTTTGTGTCTTCTGACCCCAACGCCTAACCCCAGCTCAAACCCCAACGCCAAACCCCAAGGCAAAACACCAACGCGTTTGCATCTTCTGACCACAACGCCAAACCCCAACGCGAAAACCCAACGCTAAACCCCAATGCGTTTTCGTCTTCTGGCCCCAACGCCAAACCACAACGCCAAACTCCAACGTGTTTGTGTCTTCTGACCCCAACGCAAAACCCCAAAGCGTTTGCGTCTTCTGACTCCAACGCCAAACGCCAACGCCAAACCGCAACGCATTTGCGTCTTCTGACCCCAGCGTCAAACCCCAAAGCTTTTTCGTCTTCTGACCCCAAAGTCAAACCCCAACGCGTTTGCGTCTTCTGACCCCAACGGTAAACCCCAAAGCGTTTGCGTCTTCTGACCACAACGCCAAACCCCAGCGACAAATCCCAACGACAAACCCCAACGCGTTTGTGTCTTCTGACCCCAGCGCCAAACACGAAAGCCAAACCCCAACGCGTTTGCATCTTCTGAACACAGCGCCAAACCCCAACGCCAAATCCCTACGCGTTTGTGTCTTCTGACCCCAACGCCAAAACCCAACGTCAAGCCCCAACGCCAAACGGCAACGCGTTTGCGTCTTCTGACCCCAGCGTCAAACCCCAAAGCTTTTTAGTCTTCTGACCCCAAAGTCAAACCCCAACGCGTTTGCGTCTTCTGACCCCAAAGCCAAACTTCAACGCTTTTGCGTCCTCTTACTCCAAAGTCAAATCCCAGCGCCAAACCACAACGCCAAACCCCAACGCCATACCGCAACGCGTTTGCGTCTTCTGACCCCAGCGCCAAACCCCAGCGCTTTTGTGTCTTCTGACCCCAATGACAAATCTGAGCGCCTAACCCCAACGCCAAACACCAACGCGTTTGCGTCTTCTGACCCCAAAGCCAAACCCCAACGCTTTTGTGTCTTCTGACCCCAATGACAAATCTGAGCGCCTAACCCCAACGCCAAACACCAACGCGTTTGCGTCTTCTGACCCCAACGCCAAACCCCAACGCGTTTCCGTCTTCTGAATTCAACGCCAAAACGGAACGCCAAACTCCAACGCCAAACCCCATTCCAAACCCCAACGCGTTTGCGTCTTCTGACACCAATGCCAAACACCTGCGTCAAATCCCAACACCAAACCCCAATGCCAAACCCCAACACGTTTGCGTCTTCTGACCCCAACGCCAAACCCCAACGCCAAACCCCAACATGTTTGCGTCTTCTGACCCCAACGCCAAACCCCAACACCAAAACCCAACGCGTTTGCGTCTTCTGACGTCAATGCCAAACCCCTATGCATTTGAGTCTTCTGACCCCAACGCCAAACCCTAACGCCAAACAACACCAAACCCCAACGCGTTTGCATCTTCTGAAACAAACGCTAAACCCATACGCCAAATCCCAAAGCGTTTGCGTCTTCTGACCCCAATGCCAAAACCAAGCGCCATAGCCCAATGCCAAACCCCAGCGCCAAACCCCAACGCGTTTGCGTCTTCTGACCCAAAAACCAAAGCCGAACGCCTTTGCGTCTTCTGACCCCAACGCCAAACCACAACGCGTTTCAGTCTTCTGACCCCAAAGCCAAACCCCAACGCCAAATGCCAACGGGAAACACAAACGTCAAACGCTAACGCGTTTGGGTCTTCTGACCCCAACGCCGCACATCAGCGCCAAACCCGAACGCCAAACCCCAACGCCAAACCCAACGCTAAACCCCAATGCGTTTGCGTCTTCTGACCCCAACGCCAAACCCCAACACCAAATCACAACACCAAACCGCAACGCGTTTGCGTCTTCTGACCCCAACGCCAAAACCCAACGCGTTTGCATCTTCTGACCCCAAACCCAAATCCCAACACCAAACCCCTACGCCAAACCCCAACGCATTTGCGTCTTCTGACCGCAACTCCAAACCCCAACGCCAAACCCCAACGTGTTTGTGTCTTCTGACCCCAACGCCTAACCCCAGCTCAAACCCCAACGCCAAACCCCAAGGCAAAACACCAACGCGTTTGCATCTTCTGACCACAACGCCAAACCCCAACGCGAAAACCCAACGCTAAACCCCAATGCGTTTTCGTCTTCTGGCCCCAACGCCAAACCCCAACGCGTTTGCATCTTCTGACCCCAAATCCAAATCCCAACACCAAACCCCAACGCCAAACCCCAACTTGTTTGCGTCTTCTGACCCCAACTCCAAACCACAACGCCAAACCCCAACGTGTTTGTGTCTTCTGACCCCAACGCAAAACCCCAAAGCGTTTGCGTCTTCTGACTCCAACGCCAAACGCCAATGCCAAACCGCAACGCATTTGCGTCTTCTGACCCCAGCGTCAAACCCCAAAGCTTTTTCGTCTTCTGACCCCAAAGTCAAACCCCAACGCGTTTGCGTCTTCTGACCCCAACGGTAAACCCCAAAGCGTTTGCGTCTTCTGACCACAACGCCAAACCCCAGTGACAAATCCCAACGACAAAAACAACGCGTTTGCGTCTTTTGACCCCAGCGCCAAACACGAAAGCCAAACCCCAACGCGTTTGCATCTTCTGAACACAGCGCCAAACCCCAACGCCAAATCCCTACGCGTTTGTGTCTTCTGACCCCAACGCCAAAACCCAACGTCAAGCCCCAACGCCAAACGGCAACGCGTTTGCGTCTTCTGACCCCAGCGTCAAACCCCAAAGCTTTTTAGTCTTCTGACCCCAAAGTCAAACCCCAACGCGTTTGCGTCTTCTGACCCCAAAGCTAAACTTCAACGCTTTTGCGTCCTCTTACTCCAAAGTCAAATCCCAGCGCCAAACCACAACGCCAAACCCCAACGCCATACAGCAATGCGTTTGCGTCTTCTGACCCCAGCGCCAAACCCCAG
This sequence comes from Leptosomus discolor, assembly GCF_034619465.1. NCBI lineage: Eukaryota > Metazoa > Chordata > Aves > Leptosomiformes > Leptosomidae > Leptosomus > Leptosomus discolor. The sequence continues at coordinate 4,417,791 of NW_028237857.1, read as the reverse complement.
CGCTTTTGTGTCTTCTGACCCCAATGACAAATCTGAGCGCCTAACCCCAACGCCAAACACCAACGCGTTTGCGTCTTCTGACCCCAAAGCCAAACCCCAACGCTTTTGTGTCTTCTGACCCCAATGACAAATCTGAGCGCCTAACCCCAACGCCAAACACCAACGCGTTTGCGTCTTCTGACCCCAACGCCAAACCCCAGCGCCAAACCCCAACGCATTTGCATCTCCTGACCCAAATGCCAAATGAAAACGACAAACCCCAATGCGTTTGCGTCTTGTGACCCAAACGCCAAACCCCAACACCAAAGCGAAACGCGTTTGCGTCTTGTGACCCCAGCGCCAAACCCGAACGCCAAACCCCAACGCCAAACACCAACGCGTTTGCATCTTCTGACCAAAACGCCAAACCTCAACGCGTTAGCGTCTTCTGACCCCAACGCCAAACCCCAAGGCCAAAGCCCAACGCGTTAGCATCTTCTGACCACAACGCCAAACCCCAATGCCAAACCACAATGCGTTTTCGTCTTCTGATCCCAACGCCAAACACCAGCGCCAAAGCCCAACGCCAAACCCCAAGGCCAAAACCCAATGCGTTTGCGTCTTCGGACCCCAACGCCAAACCCAAAGCCAAACCCCAAAGTTTTTGCGTCTTCTGACGCCAACGCCAACCCCAAAGGCAATACCCCCAATTTTCTGCGTATTCTGACCCTAACGCTAAACCACAACGCCAAAGACCAATGCCAAACCCCAACGCGTTTCACTCTTCTGACCCCAAGCTAAACCCCAACGCCAAATGCCAACGGGAAACCCAAACGTCAAACACTAACGCGTTTGGGTCTTCTGACCCCAACGCCACACATCAGCGCCAAACCCCAACGCCAAACCCCAGCGCCAAACCCCAGTGCCAAACCCCAACGCCAAACCCCAACGCCAAACCCAACGCTAAACCCCAATGCGTTTGCATCTTCTGACCCCAACGCCTAACCCCAACACCAAATCACAACGCCAAACCGCAACGCGTTTGCGTCTTCTGACCCTAACACCAAACCCCAGCGCCAAAGCCCAACGCCAAACCCCAAGGCCAAACCCCAACGTGTTTGTGTCTTCTGACCCCAACGCCAAACCCCAACACCAAAACCCAACGCGTTTGCGTCTTCTGACCCCAACGCCAAACCCCAACGCTTTTGCGTCTTCTAACCTCAATGCCAATCCCCAACGCCAAACCCCAACGCGTTTGCGTCTTCTGACCCCAATGCCAAACCCCAACGCCAAACCCCAATGCGTTTGAGTCTTCTGACCCCAACGGCAAACCCCAACGCCAAACCCCAACACGTTTGCGTCTTCTGAACCAACGGCAAACCCCAACGCGTTTGAGTCTTCTGACCCCAACGCCAAACCTCAACGCCAAACCCCAACGCGTTTGCGTCTTCTGAAGAAACGCCAAACGCCAACGCATTTGCGTCTTCTGACCACAACGCCGAACCCCAAAGCGTTTGCGTCTTCTGACCCCAAAGCCAAACCCCAACGCGTTTGCGTCTTCTGAACCCAACGCGAAACCCAACGTCAAAGTACAACGCGTTTGCATATTCTGACCCCAACGTCAAACGCCATCGCGTTTCTGTCTTCTGACTTCAACGCCAAAACGGAACGCCAAACCCCAACGCCAAACCCCAACACGTTTGTGTCTTCTGACCCCAACGTCAAACCCCGGCGCGTTTGTGTCTTCTGACCCAAACAGCAAACCACAACGCCAAACCCCAACGCCTTTGAGTATTCTGATTCCAATGCCAAACCCCAATGCCAATACCCAACACCAAACACCAACGCATTTGCGTCTTCTGACCCCAACGACAAAACACAACGCCAAACCCCAACGCAAAACTCCAGCGCCAAACCCCACCCCCAAATCCCAGCGCCAACCCCCAGGGCCAAACATCATCGCCAAACGCCAACGCCAAACCCCAACGCCAAACCCCAACGCGTTTGCGTCTTCTGACCCAACGCCAACCCCAAAGCCAAACGCCAAAGCTTTTGCGTATTCTGACACCAACGCCAACCCCCCGTGCCAAACCCCAACGCCAAACCCTAACGCCAAACAACACCAAACCCCAACGCGTTTGCATCTTCTGAAACAAACGCTAAACCCATACGCCAAATCCCAAAGCGTTTGCGTCTTCTGCCCCCAATGCCAAAACCTAGCGCCATAGCCCAACGCCAAACCCCAGCGCCAAACCCCAACGCGTTTGCGACTTCTGACCCAAAAACCAAAGCCGAACGCCTTTGCGTCTTCTGACCCCAACGCCAAACCACAACGCGTTTCAGTCTTCTGACCCCAAAGCCAAACCCCAACGCCAAATGCCAACGGGAAACCCAAACGTCAAACGCTAACGCGTTTGGGTCTTCTGACCCCAACGCCACACATCAGCGCCAAACCCCAACGCCAAACCCCAACGCCAAACCCAACGCTAAACCCAACGCTAAACCCCAATGCGTTTGCGTCTTCTGTCCATAACGCAAACCCCAACACGTTTGCGTCTTCTGACCCCAACGCCAAACCCCAACGCCAAACCACAATTCGTTTTCTTCCTCCGACGCCAACGCTAAAACCCAACGCGTTTGAGTCTTCTGAACCCCAACGCCAAACCCCAGCGCCAAACCCCAATGTCAAACCCCAAGGCCAAACCCCAACGCGTTAGCATCTCTTGACCACAACGCCAAACCCCAATGCCAAAACCCAACGCTAAACCCCAATGCGTTTTCGTCTTCTGACCCCAACGCCAAACCCCAAAACCAAACCCCAATGCGTTTGCGTCTTCTGACCCCAACGCCAAACCCCAACGCCAAACCACAATGCGTTTTCATCTTCTGATCCCAACGCCAAACACCAGCGCCAAAGCCCAACGCCAAACCCCAAGGCCAAAACCCAATGCGTTTGCGTCTTCGGACCCCAACGCCAAACCCTAATGCGTTTGCGTCTTCTGACCCCAACGCCAAACCACAATGCGTTTGCGTCTTCTGACCCCAAAGCCAAACCCCAATGCCTTTGCGTCTTCTGACCCCAAAGCCAAACCCAAACGCCAAATCTCAAAGCCAAACCGCAACGCGTTTGCGTCTTCTGACTCAACGCAAAACCCAAAGCCAAACCCCAAAGTTTTTGCGTCTTCTGACGCCAACGCCAACCCCAAAGGCAATACCCCCAATTTTCTGCGTATTCTGACCCTAACGCTAAACCACAACGCCAAAGACCAATGCCAAACCCCAACGCGTTTCACTCTTCTGACCCCAAGCTAAACCCCAACGCCAAATGCCAACGGGAAACCCAAACGTCAAACACTAACGCGTTTGGGTCTTCTGACCCCAACGCCACACATCAGCGCCAAACCCCAACGCCAAACCCCAGCGCCAAACCCCAGTGCCAAACCCCAACGCCAAACCCCAACGCCAAACCCAACGCTAAACCCCAATGCGTTTGCGTCTTCTGACCCCAACGCCAAACCCCAACACCAAATCACAACGCCAAACCGCAACGCGTTTGCGTCTTCTGACCCTAACACCAAACCCCAGCGCCAAAGCCCAACGCCAAACCCCAAGGCCAAACCCCAACGTGTTTGTGTCTTCTGACCCCAATGCCAAACCCCAACATGTTTGCGTCTTCTGACCCCAACGCCAAACCCCAACACCAAAACCCAACGCGTTTGCGTCTTCTGACGTCAATGCCAAACCCCTATGCATTTGAGTCTTCTGACCCCAACGCCAAACCCTAACGCCAAAAAACACCAAACCCCAACGCGTTTGCATCTACTGAAACAAACGCTAAACCCATACGCCAAATCCCAAAGCGTTTGCGTCTTCTGACCCCAATGCCAAAACCAAGCGCCATAGCCCAATGCCAAACCCCAGCGCCAAACCCCAACGCGTTTGCGTCTTCTGACCCAAAAACCAAAGCCGAACGCCTTTGCGTCTTCTGACCCCAACGCCAAACCACAACGCGTTTCAGTCTTCTGACCCCAAAGCCAAACCCCAACGCCAAATGCCAACGGGAAACACAAACGTCAAACGCTAACGCGTTTGGGTCTTCTGACCCCAACGCCACACATCAGCGCCAAACCCCAACGCCAAATCCCAACGCCAAACCCAACGCTAAACCCCAATGCGTTTGCGTCTTCTGACCCCAACGCCAAACCCCAACACCAAATCACAACACCAAACCGCAACGCGTTTGCGTCTTCTGACCCCAACGCCAAAACCCAACGCGTTTGCATCTTCTGACCCCAAACCCAAATCCCAACACCAAACCCCTACGCCAAACCCCAACGCATTTGCGTCTTCTGACCGCAACTCCAAACCCCAACGCCAAACCCCAACGTGTTTGTGTCTTCTGACCCCAACGCCTAACCCCAGCTCAAACCCCAACGCCAAACCCCAAGGCAAAACACCAACGCGTTTGCATCTTCTGACCACAACGCCAAACCCCAACGCGAAAACCCAACGCTAAACCCCAATGCGTTTTCGTCTTCTGGCCCCAACGCCAAACCCCAACGCGTTTGCATCTTCTGACCCCAAATCCAAATCCCAACACCAAACCCCAACGCCAAACCCCAACTTGTTTGCGTCTTCTGACCCCAACTCCAAACCACAACGCCAAACCCCAACGTGTTTGTGTCTTCTGACCCCAACGCAAAACCCCAAAGCGTTTGCGTCTTCTGACTCCAACGCCAAACGCCAATGCCAAACCGCAACGCATTTGCGTCTTCTGACCCCAGCGTCAAACCCCAAAGCTTTTTCGTCTTCTGACCCCAAAGTCAAACCCCAACGCGTTTGCGTCTTCTGACCCCAACGGTAAACCCCAAAGCGTTTGCGTCTTCTGACCACAACGCCAAACCCCAGTGACAAATCCCAACGACAAAAACAACGCGTTTGCGTCTTTTGACCCCAGCGCCAAACACGAAAGCCAAACCCCAACGCGTTTGCATCTTCTGAACACAGCGCCAAACCCCAACGCCAAATCCCTACGCGTTTGTGTCTTCTGACCCCAACGCCAAAACCCAACGTCAAGCCCCAACGCCAAACGGCAACGCGTTTGCGTCTTCTGACCCCAGCGTCAAACCCCAAAGCTTTTTAGTCTTCTGACCCCAAAGTCAAACCCCAACGCGTTTGCGTCTTCTGACCCCAAAGCCAAACTTCAACGCTTTTGCGTCCTCTACCTCCAAAGTCAAATCCCAGCGCCAAACCACAACGCCAAACCCCAACGCCATACAGCAATGCGTTTGCGTCTTCTGACCCCAGCGTCAAACCCCAGCGCTTTTGTGTCTTCTGACCCCAATGACAAATCTGAGCGCCTAACCCCAACGCCAAACACCAACGCGTTTGTGTCTTCTGACCCCAAAGCCAAACCCCAACGCTTTTGTGTCTTCTGACCCCAATGACAAATCTGAGCGCCTAACCCCAACGCCAAACACCAACGCGTTTGCGTCTTCTGACCCCAACGCCAAACCCCAGCGCCAAACCCCAACGCATTTGCATCTCCTGACCCAAATGCCAAATGAAAACGACAAACCCCAATGCGTTTGCGTCTTGTGACCCAAACGCCAAACCCCAACACCAAAGCGAAACGCGTTTGCGTCTTGTGACCCCAGCGCCAAACCCGAACGCCAAACCCCAACGCCAAACACCAACGCGTTTGCATCTTCTGACCAAAACGCCAAACCTCAACGCGTTAGCGTCTTCTGACCCCAACGCCAAACCCCAACGCCAAACCCCAACACGTTGGCGCCTTCTTACCCCAACGCTAAACCCCAGCGCCAAACACCAACACCAAACCCCAAGGCCAAAGCCCAACGCGTTAGCATCTTCTGACCACAACGCCAAACCCCAATGCCAAACCACAATGCGTTTTCGTCTTCTGATCCCAACGCCAAACACCAGCGCCAAAGCCCAACGCCAAACCCCAAGGCCAAAACCCAATGCGTTTGCGTCTTCGGACCCCAACGCCAAACCCAAAGCCAAACCCCAAAGTTTTTGCGTCTTCTGACGCCAACGCCAACCCCAAAGGCAATACCCCCAATTTTCTGCGTATTCTGACCCTAACGCTAAACCACAACGCCAAAGACCAATGCCAAACCCCAACGCGTTTCACTCTTCTGACCCCAAGCTAAACCCCAACGCCAAATGCCAACGGGAAACCCAAACGTCAAACACTAACGCGTTTGGGTCTTCTGACCCCAACGCCACACATCAGCGCCAAACCCCAACGCCAAACCCCAGCGCCAAACCCCAGTGCCAAACCCCAACGCCAAACCCCAACGCCAAACCCAACGCTAAACCCCAATGCGTTTGCATCTTCTGACCCCAACGCCTAACCCCAACACCAAATCACAACGCCAAACCGCAACGCGTTTGCGTCTTCTGACCCTAACACCAAACCCCAGCGCCAAAGCCCAACGCCAAACCCCAAGGCCAAACCCCAACGTGTTTGTGTCTTCTGACCCCAACGCCAAACCCCAACACCAAAACCCAACGCGTTTGCGTCTTCTGACCCCAACGCCAAACCCCAACGCTTTTGCGTCTTCTAACCTCAATGCCAATCCCCAACGCCAAACCCCAACGCGTTTGCGTCTTCTGACCCCAATGCCAAACCCCAACGCCAAACCCCAATGCGTTTGAGTCTTCTGACCCCAACGGCAAACCCCAACGCCAAACCCCAACACGTTTGCGTCTTCTGAACCAACGGCAAACCCCAACGCGTTTGAGTCTTCTGACCCCAACGCCAAACCTCAACGCCAAACCCCAACGCGTTTGCGTCTTCTGAAGAAACGCCAAACGCCAACGCATTTGCGTCTTCTGACCACAACGCCGAACCCCAAAGCGTTTGCGTCTTCTGACCCCAAAGCCAAACCCCAACGCGTTTGCGTCTTCTGAACCCAACGCGAAACCCAACGTCAAAGTACAACGCGTTTGCATATTCTGACCCCAACGTCAAACGCCATCGCGTTTCTGTCTTCTGACTTCAACGCCAAAACGGAACGCCAAACCCCAACGCCAAACCCCAACACGTTTGTGTCTTCTGACCCCAACGTCAAACCCCGGCGCGTTTGTGTCTTCTGACCCAAACAGCAAACCACAACGCCAAACCCCAACGCCTTTGAGTATTCTGATTCCAATGCCAAACCCCAATGCCAATACCCAACACCAAACACCAACGCATTTGCGTCTTCTGACCCCAACGACAAAACACAACGCCAAACCCCAACGCAAAACTCCAGCGCCAAACCCCACCCCCAAATCCCAGCGCCAACCCCCAGGGCCAAACATCATCGCCAAACGCCAACGCCAAACCCCAACGCCAAACCCCAACGCGTTTGCGTCTTCTGACCCAACGCCAACCCCAAAGCCAAACGCCAAAGCTTTTGCGTATTCTGACACCAACGCCAACCCCCCGTGCCAAACCCCAACGCCAAACCCTAACGCCAAACAACACCAAACCCCAACGCGTTTGCATCTTCTGAAACAAACGCTAAACCCATACGCCAAATCCCAAAGCGTTTGCGTCTTCTGCCCCCAATGCCAAAACCTAGCGCCATAGCCCAACGCCAAACCCCAGCGCCAAACCCCAACGCGTTTGCGACTTCTGACCCAAAAACCAAAGCCGAACGCCTTTGCGTCTTCTGACCCCAACGCCAAACCACAACGCGTTTCAGTCTTCTGACCCCAAAGCCAAACCCCAACGCCAAATGCCAACGGGAAACCCAAACGTCAAACGCTAACGCGTTTGGGTCTTCTGACCCCAACGCCACACATCAGCGCCAAACCCCAACGCCAAACCCCAACGCCAAACCCAACGCTAAACCCAACGCTAAACCCCAATGCGTTTGCGTCTTCTGTCCATAACGCAAACCCCAACACGTTTGCGTCTTCTGACCCCAACGCCAAACCCCAACGCCAAACCACAATTCGTTTTCTTCCTCCGACGCCAACGCTAAAACCCAACGCGTTTGAGTCTTCTGAACCCCAACGCCAAACCCCAGCGCCAAACCCCAATGTCAAACCCCAAGGCCAAACCCCAACGCGTTAGCATCTCTTGACCACAACGCCAAACCCCAATGCCAAAACCCAACGCTAAACCCCAATGCGTTTTCGTCTTCTGACCCCAACGCCAAACCCCAAAACCAAACCCCAATGCGTTTGCGTCTTCTGACCCCAACGCCAAACCCCAACGCCAAACCACAATGCGTTTTCATCTTCTGATCCCAACGCCAAACACCAGCGCCAAAGCCCAACGCCAAACCCCAAGGCCAAAACCCAATGCGTTTGCGTCTTCGGACCCCAACGCCAAACCCTAATGCGTTTGCGTCTTCTGACCCCAACGCCAAACCACAATGCGTTTGCGTCTTCTGACCCCAAAGCCAAACCCCAATGCCTTTGCGTCTTCTGACCCCAAAGCCAAACCCAAACGCCAAATCTCAAAGCCAAACCGCAACGCGTTTGCGTCTTCTGACTCAACGCAAAACCCAAAGCCAAACCCCAAAGTTTTTGCGTCTTCTGACGCCAACGCCAACCCCAAAGGCAATACCCCCAATTTTCTGCGTATTCTGACCCTAACGCTAAACCACAACGCCAAAGACCAATGCCAAACCCCAACGCGTTTCACTCTTCTGACCCCAAGCTAAACCCCAACGCCAAATGCCAACGGGAAACCCAAACGTCAAACACTAACGCGTTTGGGTCTTCTGACCCCAACGCCACACATCAGCGCCAAACCCCAACGCCAAACCCCAGCGCCAAACCCCAGTGCCAAACCCCAACGCCAAACCCCAACGCCAAACCCAACGCTAAACCCCAATGCGTTTGCGTCTTCTGACCCCAACGCCAAACCCCAACACCAAATCACAACGCCAAACCGCAACGCGTTTGCGTCTTCTGACCCTAACACCAAACCCCAGCGCCAAAGCCCAACGCCAAACCCCAAGGCCAAACCCCAACGTGTTTGTGTCTTCTGACCCCAATGCCAAACCCCAACATGTTCGCGTCTTCTGACCCCAACGCCAAACCCCAACACCAAAACCCAACGCGTTTGCGTCTTCTGACGTCAATGCCAAACCCCTATGCATTTGAGTCTTCTGACCCCAACGCCAAACCCTAACGCCAAAAAACACCAAACCCCAACGCGTTTGCATCTTCTGAAACAAACGCTAAACCCATACGCCAAATCCCAAAGCGTTTGCGTCTTCTGACCCCAATGCCAAAACCAAGCGCCATAGCCCAATGCCAAACCCCAGCGCCAAACCCCAACGCGTTTGCGTCTTCTGACCCAAAAACCAAAGCCGAACGCCTTTGCGTCTTCTGACCCCAACGCCAAACCACAACGCGTTTCAGTCTTCTGACCCCAAAGCCAAACCCCAACGCCAAATGCCAACGGGAAACACAAACGTCAAACGCTAACGCGTTTGGGTCTTCTGACCCCAACGCCACACATCAGCGCCAAACCCCAACGCCAAACCCCAACGCCAAACCCAACGCTAAACCCCAATGCGTTTGCGTCTTCTGACCCCAACGCCAAACCCCAACACCAAATCACAACACCAAACCGCAACGCGTTTGCGTCTTCTGACCCCAACGCCAAAACCCAACGCGTTTGCATCTTCTGACCCCAAACCCAAATCCCAACACCAAACCCCTACGCCAAACCCCAACGCATTTGCGTCTTCTGACCGCAACTCCAAACCCCAACGCCAAACCCCAACGTGTTTGTGTCTTCTGACCCCAACGCCTAACCCCAGCTCAAACCCCAACGCCAAACCCCAAGGCAAAACACCAACGCGTTTGCATCTTCTGACCACAACGCCAAACCCCAACGCGAAAACCCAACGCTAAACCCCAATGCGTTTTCGTCTTCTGGCCCCAACGCCAAACCCCAACGCGTTTGCATCTTCTGACCCCAAATCCAAATCCCAACACCAAACCCCAACGCCAAACCCCAACTTGTTTGCGTCTTCTGACCCCAACTCCAAACCACAACGCCAAACCCCAACGTGTTTGTGTCTTCTGACCCCAACGCAAAACCCCAAAGCGTTTGCGTCTTCTGACTCCAACGCCAAACGCCAATGCCAAACCGCAACGCATTTGCGTCTTCTGACCCCAGCGTCAAACCCCAAAGCTTTTTCGTCTTCTGACCCCAAAGTCAAACCCCAACGCGTTTGCGTCTTCTGACCCCAACGGTAAACCCCAAAGCGTTTGCGTCTTCTGACCACAACGCCAAACCCCAGTGACAAATCCCAACGACAAAAACAACGCGTTTGCGTCTTTTGACCCCAGCGCCAAACACGAAAGCCAAACCCCAACGCGTTTGCATCTTCTGAACACAGCGCCAAACCCCAACGCCAAATCCCTACGCGTTTGTGTCTTCTGACCCCAACGCCAAAACCCAACGTCAAGCCCCAACGCCAAACGGCAACGCGTTTGCGTCTTCTGACCCCAGCGTCAAACCCCAAAGCTTTTTAGTCTTCTGACCCCAAAGTCAAACCCCAACGCGTTTGCGTCTTCTGACCCCAAAGCCAAACTTCAACGCTTTTGCGTCCTCTACCTCCAAAGTCAAATCCCAGCGCCAAACCACAACGCCAAACCCCAACGCCATACAGCAATGCGTTTGCGTCTTCTGACCCCAGCGCCAAACCCCAGCGCTTTTGTGTCTTCTGACCCCAATGACAAATCTGAGCGCCTAACCCCAACGCCAAACACCAACGCGTTTGCGTCTTCTGACCCCAAAGCCAAACCCCAACGCTTTTGTGTCTTCTGACCCCAATGACAAATCTGAGCGCCTAACCCCAACGCCAAACACCAACGCGTTTGCGTCTTCTGACCCCAAAGCCAAACCCCAACGCTTTTGTGTCTTCTGACCCCAATGACAAATCTGAGCGCCTAACCCCAACGCCAAACACCAACGCGTTTGCGTCTTCTGACCCCAACGCCAAACCCCAGCGCCAAACCCCAACGCATTTGCATCTCCTGACCCAAATGCCAAATGAAAACGACAAACCCCAATGCGTTTGCGTCTTGTGACCCAAACGCCAAACCCCAACACCAAAGCGAAACGCGTTTGCGTCTTGTGACCCCAGCGCCAAACCCGAACGCCAAACCCCAACGCCAAACACCAACGCGTTTGCATCTTCTGACCAAAACGCCAAACCTCAACGCGTTAGCGTCTTCTGACCCCAACGCCAAACCCCAACGCCAAACCCCAACACGTTGGCGCCTTCTTACCCCAACGCTAAACCCCAGCGCCAAACACCAACACCAAACCCCAAGGCCAAAGCCCAACGCGTTAGCATCTTCTGACCACAACGCCAAACCCCAATGCCAAACCACAATGCGTTTTCGTCTTCTGATCCCAACGCCAAACACCAGCGCCAAAGCCCAACGCCAAACCCCAAGGCCAAAACCCAATGCGTTTGCGTCTTCGGACCCCAACGCCAAACCCAAAGCCAAACCCCAAAGTTTTTGCGTCTTCTGACGCCAACGCCAACCCCAAAGGCAATACCCCCAATTTTCTGCGTATTCTGACCCTAACGCTAAACCACAACGCCAAAGACCAATGCCAAACCCCAACGCGTTTCACTCTTCTGACCCCAAGCTAAACCCCAACGCCAAATGCCAACGGGAAACCCAAACGTCAAACACTAACGCGTTTGGGTCTTCTGACCCCAACGCCACACATCAGCGCCAAACCCCAACGCCAAACCCCAGCGCCAAACCCCAGTGCCAAACCCCAACGCCAAACCCCAACGCCAAACCCAACGCTAAACCCCAATGCGTTTGCATCTTCTGACCCCAACGCCTAACCCCAACACCAAATCACAACGCCAAACCGCAACGCGTTTGCGTCTTCTGACCCTAACACCAAACCCCAGCGCCAAAGCCCAACGCCAAACCCCAAGGCCAAACCCCAACGTGTTTGTGTCTTCTGACCCCAACGCCAAACCCCAACACCAAAACCCAACGCGTTTGCGTCTTCTGACCCCAACGCCAAACCCCAACGCTTTTGCGTCTTCTAACCTCAATGCCAATCCCCAACGCCAAACCCCAACGCGTTTGCGTCTTCTGACCCCAATGCCAAACCCCAACGCCAAACCCCAATGCGTTTGAGTCTTCTGACCCCAACGGCAAACCCCAACGCCAAACCCCAACACGTTTGCGTCTTCTGAACCAACGGCAAACCCCAACGCGTTTGAGTCTTCTGACCCCAACGCCAAACCTCAACGCCAAACCCCAACGCGTTTGCGTCTTCTGAAGAAACGCCAAACGCCAACGCATTTGCGTCTTCTGACCACAACGCCGAACCCCAAAGCGTTTGCGTCTTCTGACCCCAAAGCCAAACCCCAACGCGTTTGCGTCTTCTGAACCCAACGCGAAACCCAACGTCAAAGTACAACGCGTTTGCATATTCTGACCCCAACGTCAAACGCCATCGCGTTTCTGTCTTCTGACTTCAACGCCAAAACGGAACGCCAAACCCCAACGCCAAACCCCAACACGTTTGCGTCTTCTGACCCCAACGCCAAACCCCGGCGCGTTTGTGTCTTCTGACCCAAACAGCAAACCACAACGCCAAACCCCAACGCCTTTGAGTATTCTGATTCCAATGCCAAACCCCAATGCCAATACCCAACACCAAACACCAACGCATTTGCGTCTTCTGACCCCAACGACAAAACACAACGCCAAACCCCAACGCAAAACTCCAGCGCCAAACCCCACCCCCAAATCCCAGCGCCAACCCCCAGGGCCAAACATCATCGCCAAATGCCAATGCCAAACCCCAACGCCAAACCCCAACGCGTTTGCGTCTTCTGACCCAACGCCAACCCCAAAGCCAAACGCCAAAGCTTTTGCGTATTCTGACACCAACGCCAACCCCCCGTGCCAAACCCCAACGCCAAACCCTAACGCCAAACAACACCAAACCCCAACGCGTTTGCATCTTCTGAAACAAACGCTAAACCCATACGCCAAATCCCAAAGCGTTTGCGTCTTCTGCCCCCAATGCCAAAACCTAGCGCCATAGCCCAACGCCAAACCCCAGCGCCAAACCCCAACGCGTTTGCGTCTTCTGACCCAAAAACCAAAGCCGAACGCCTTTGCGTCTTCTGACCCCAACGCCAAACCACAACGCGTTTCAGTCTTCTGACCCCAAAGCCAAACCCCAACGCCAAATGCCAACGGGAAACACAAACGTCAAACGCTAACGCGTTTGGGTCTTCTGACCCCAACGCCACACATCAGCGCCAAACCCCAACGCCAAACCCCAACGCCAAACCCAACGCTAAACCCAACGCTAAACCCCAATGCGTTTGCGTCTTCTGTCCATAACGCAAACCCCAACACGTTTGCGTCTTCTGACCCCAACGCCAAACCCCAACGCCAAACCACAATTCGTTTTCTTCCTCCGACGCCAATGCTAAAACCCAACGCGTTTGAGTCTTCTGAACCCCAACGCCAAACCCCAGCGCCAAACCCCAATGTCAAACCCCAAGGCCAAACCCCAACGCGTTAGCATCTCTTGACCACAACGCCAAACCCCAATGCCAAAACCCAACGCTAAACCCCAATGCGTTTTCGTCTTCTGACCCCAACGCCAAACCCCAAAACCAAACCCCAATGCGTTTGCGTCTTCTGACCCCAACGCCAAACCCCAACGCCAAACCACAATGCGTTTTCATCTTCTGATCCCAACGCCAAACACCAGCGCCAAAGCCCAACGCCAAACCCCAAGGCCAAAACCCAATGCGTTTGCGTCTTCGGACCCCAACGCCAAACCCTAATGCGTTTGCGTCTTCTGACCCCAACGCCAAACCACAATGCGTTTGCGTCTTCTGACCCCAAAGCCAAACCCCAATGCCTTTGCGTCTTCTGACCCCAAAGCCAAACCCAAACGCCAAATCTCAAAGCCAAACCGCAACGCGTTTGCGTCTTCTGACTCAACGCAAAACCCAAAGCCAAACCCCAAAGTTTTTGCGTCTTCTGACGCCAACGCCAACCCCAAAGGCAATACCCCCAATTTTCTGCGTATTCTGACCCTAACGCTAAACCACAACGCCAAAGACCAATGCCAAACCCCAACGCGTTTCACTCTTCTGACCCCAAGCTAAACCCCAACGCCAAATGCCAACGGGAAACCCAAACGTCAAACACTAACGCGTTTGGGTCTTCTGACCCCAACGCCACACATCAGCGCCAAACCCCAACGCCAAACCCCAGCGCCAAACCCCAGTGCCAAACCCCAACGCCAAACCCCAACGCCAAACCCAACGCTAAACCCCAATGCGTTTGCGTCTTCTGACCCCAACGCCAAACCCCAACACCAAATCACAACGCCAAACCGCAACGCGTTTGCGTCTTCTGACCCTAACACCAAACCCCAGCGCCAAAGCCCAACGCCAAACCCCAAGGCCAAACCCCAACGTGTTTGTGTCTTCTGACCCCAATGCCAAACCCCAACATGTTCGCGTCTTCTGACCCCAACGCCAAACCCCAACACCAAAACCCAACGCGTTTGCGTCTTCTGACGTCAATGCCAAACCCCTATGCATTTGAGTCTTCTGACCCCAACGCCAAACCCTAACGCCAAAAAACACCAAACCCCAACGCGTTTGCATCTTCTGAAACAAACGCTAAACCCATACGCCAAATCCCAAAGCGTTTGCGTCTTCTGACCCCAATGCCAAAACCAAGCGCCATAGCCCAATGCCAAACCCCAGCGCCAAACCCCAACGCGTTTGCGTCTTCTGACCCAAAAACCAAAGCCGAACGCCTTTGCGTCTTCTGACCCCAACGCCAAACCACAACGCGTTTCAGTCTTCTGACCCCAAAGCCAAACCCCAACGCCAAATGCCAACGGGAAACACAAACGTCAAACGCTAACGCGTTTGGGTCTTCTGACCCCAACGCCACACATCAGCGCCAAACCCCAACGCCAAACCCCAACGCCAAACCCAACGCTAAACCCCAATGCGTTTGCGTCTTCTGACCCCAACGCCAAACCCCAACACCAAATCACAACACCAAACCGCAACGCGTTTGCGTCTTCTGACCCCAACGCCAAAACCCAACGCGTTTGCATCTTCTGACCCCAAACCCAAATCCCAACACCAAACCCCTACGCCAAACCCCAACGCATTTGCGTCTTCTGACCGCAACTCCAAACCCCAACGCCAAACCCCAACGTGTTTGTGTCTTCTGACCCCAACGCCTAACCCCAGCTCAAACCCCAACGCCAAACCCCAAGGCAAAACACCAACGCGTTTGCATCTTCTGACCACAACGCCAAACCCCAACGCGAAAACCCAACGCTAAACCCCAATGCGTTTTCGTCTTCTGGCCCCAACGCCAAACCCCAACGCGTTTGCATCTTCTGACCCCAAATCCAAATCCCAACACCAAACCCCAACGCCAAACCCCAACTTGTTTGCGTCTTCTGACCCCAACTCCAAACCACAACGCCAAACCCCAACGTGTTTGTGTCTTCTGACCCCAACGCAAAACCCCAAAGCGTTTGCGTCTTCTGACTCCAACGCCAAACGCCAATGCCAAACCGCAACGCATTTGCGTCTTCTGACCCCAGCGTCAAACCCCAAAGCTTTTTCGTCTTCTGACCCCAAAGTCAAACCCCAACGCGTTTGCGTCTTCTGACCCCAACGGTAAACCCCAAAGCGTTTGCGTCTTCTGACCACAACGCCAAACCCCAGTGACAAATCCCAACGACAAAAACAACGCGTTTGCGTCTTTTGACCCCAGCGCCAAACACGAAAGCCAAACCCCAACGCGTTTGCATCTTCTGAACACAGCGCCAAACCCCAACGCCAAATCCCTACGCGTTTGTGTCTTCTGACCCCAACGCCAAAACCCAACGTCAAGCCCCAACGCCAAACGGCAACGCGTTTGCGTCTTCTGACCCCAGCGTCAAACCCCAAAGCTTTTTAGTCTTCTGACCCCAAAGTCAAACCCCAACGCGTTTGCGTCTTCTGACCCCAAAGCCAAACTTCAACGCTTTTGCGTCCTCTACCTCCAAAGTCAAATCCCAGCGCCAAACCACAACGCCAAACCCCAACGCCATACAGCAATGCGTTTGCGTCTTCTGACCCCAGCGCCAAACCCCAGCGCTTTTGTGTCTTCTGACCCCAATGACAAATCTGAGCGCCTAACCCCAACGCCAAACACCAACGCGTTTGCGTCTTCTGACCCCAAAGCCAAACCCCAACGCTTTTGTGTCTTCTGACCCCAATGACAAATCTGAGCGCCTAACCCCAACGCCAAACACCAACGCGTTTGCGTCTTCTGACCCCAACGCCAAACCCCAGCGCCAAACCCCAACGCATTTGCATCTCCTGACCCAATTGCCAAATGAAAACGACAAACCCCAATGCGTTTGCGTCTTGTGACCCAAACGCCAAACCCCAACACCAAAGCGAAACGCGTTTGCGTCTTGTGACCCCAGCGCCAAACCCGAACGCCAAACCCCAACGCCAAACACCAACGCGTTTGCATCTTCTGACCAAAACGCCAAACCTCAACGCGTTAGCGTCTTCTGACCCCAACGCCAAACCCCAACGCCAAACCCCAACACGTTGGCGCCTTCTTACCCCAACGCTAAACCCCAGCGCCAAACACCAACGCCAAACCCCAAGGCCAAAGCCCAACGCGTTAGCATCTTCTGACCACAACGCCAAACCCCAATGCCAAACCACAATGCGTTTTCGTCTTCTGATCCCAACGCCAAACACCAGCGCCAAAGCCCAACGCCAAACCCCAAGGCCAAAACCCAATGCGTTTGCGTCTTCGGACCCCAACGCCAAACCCAAAGCCAAACCCCAAAGTTTTTGCGTCTTCTGACGCCAACGCCAACCCCAAAGGCAATACCCCCAATTTTCTGCGTATTCTGACCCTAACGCTAAACCACAACGCCAAAGACCAATGCCAAACCCCAACGCGTTTCACTCTTCTGACCCCAAGCTAAACCCCAACGCCAAATGCCAACGGGAAACCCAAACGTCAAACACTAACGCGTTTGGGTCTTCTGACCCCAACGCCACACATCAGCGCCAAACCCCAACGCCAAACCCCAGCGCCAAACCCCAGTGCAAAACCCCAACGCCAAACCCCAACGCCAAACCCAACGCTAAAGCCCAATGCGTTTGCATCTTCTGACCCCAATGCCTAACCCCAACACCAAATCACAACGCCAAACCGCAACGCGTTTGCGTCTTCTGACCCTAACACCAAACCCCAGCGCCAAAGCCCAACGCCAAACCCCAAGGCCAAACCCCAACGTGTTTGTGTCTTCTGACCCCAACGCCAAACCCCAGCGCCAAAACCCAACGCGTTTGCGTCTTCTGACCCCAACGCCAAACCCCAACGCTTTTGCGTCTTCTAACCTCAATGCCAATCCCCAACGCCAAACCCCAACGCGTTTGCGTCTTCTGACCCCAATGCCAAACCCCAACGCCAAACCCCAATGCGTTTGAGTCTTCTGACCCCAACGGCAAACCCCAACGCCAAACCCCAACACGTTTGCGTCTTCTGAACCAACGGCAAACCCCAACGCGTTTGAGTCTTCTGACCCCAACGCCAAACCCCAACGCCAAACCCCAACGCGTTTGCGTCTTCTGAAGAAACGCCAAACGCCAACGCATTTGCGTCTTCTGACCACAACGCCGAACCCCAAAGCGTTTGCGTCTTCTGACCCCAAAGCCAAACCCCAACGCGTTTGCGTCTTCTGAACCCAACGCGAAACCCCAACGTCAAAGTACAACGCGTTTGCATATTCTGACCCCAACATCAAACGCCATCGCGTTTCTGTCTTCTGACTTCAACGCCAAAACGGAACGCCAAACCCCAACGCCAAACCCCAACACGTTTGCGTCTTCTGACCCCAACGCCAAACCCCGGCGCGTTTGTGTCTTCTGACCCAAACAGCAAACCACAACGCCAAACCCCAACGCCTTTGAGTATTCTGATTCCAATGCCAAACCCCAATGCCAATACCCAACACCAAACACCAACGCATTTGCGTCTTCTGACCCCAACGACAAAACACAACGCCAAACCCCAACGCAAAACTCCAGCGCCAAACCCCACCCCCAAATCCCAGCGCCAACCCCCAGGGCCAAACATCATCGCCAAATGCCAATGCCAAACCCCAACGCCAAACCCCAACGCGTTTGCGTCTTCTGACCCAACGCCAACCCCAAAGCCAAACGCCAAAGCTTTTGCGTATTCTGACACCAACGCCAACCCCCCGTGCCAAACCCCAACGCCAAACCCTAACGCCAAACAACACCAAACCCCAACGCGTTTGCATCTTCTGAAACAAACGCTAAACCCATACGCCAAATCCCAAAGCGTTTGCGTCTTCTGCCCCCAATGCCAAAACCTAGCGCCATAGCCCAATGCCAAACCCCAGCGCCAAACCCCAACGCGTTTGCGTCTTCTGACCCAAAAACCAAAGCCGAACGCCTTTGCGTCTTCTGACCCCAACGCCAAACCACAACGCGTTTCAGTCTTCTGACCCCAAAGCCAAACCCCAACGCCAAATGCCAACGGGAAACACAAACGTCAAACGCTAACGCGTTTGGGTCTTCTGACCCCAACGCCACACATCAGCGCCAAACCCCAACGCCAAACCCCAACGCCAAACCCCAACGCCAAACCCAACGCTAAACCCAACGCTAAACCCCAATGCGTTTGCGTCTTCTGTCCATAACGCAAACCCCAACACGTTTGCGTCTTCTGACCCCAACGCCAAACCCCAACGCCAAACCACAATTCGTTTTCTTCCTCCGACGCCAATGCTAAAACCCAACGCGTTTGAGTCTTCTGAACCCCAACGCCAAACCCCAGCGCCAAACCCCAATGTCAAACCCCAAGGCCAAACCCCAACGCGTTAGCATCTCTTGACCACAACGCCAAACCCCAATGCCAAAACCCAACGCTAAACCCCAATGCGTTTTCGTCTTCTGACCCCAACGCCAAACCCCAAAACCAAACCCCAATGCGTTTGCGTCTTCTGACCCCAACGCCAAACCCCAACGCCAAACCACAATGCGTTTTCATCTTCTGATCCCAACGCCAAACACCAGCGCCAAAGCCCAACGCCAAACCCCAAGGCCAAAACCCAATGCGTTTGCGTCTTCGGACCCCAACGCCAAACCCTAATGCGTTTGCGTCTTCTGACCCCAACGCCAAACCACAATGCGTTTGCGTCTTCTGACCCCAAAGCCAAACCCCAATGCCTTTGCGTCTTCTGACCCCAAAGCCAAACCCAAACGCCAAATCTCAAAGCCAAACCGCAACGCGTTTGCGTCTTCTGACTCAACGCAAAACCCAAAGCCAAACCCCAAAGTTTTTGCGTCTTCTGACGCCAACGCCAACCCCAAAGGCAATACCCCCAATTTTCTGCGTATTCTGACCCTAACGCTAAACCACAACGCCAAAGACCAATGCCAAACCCCAACGCGTTTCACTCTTCTGACCCCAAGCTAAACCCCAACGCCAAATGCCAACGGGAAACCCAAACGTCAAACACTAACGCGTTTGGGTCTTCTGACCCCAACGCCACACATCAGCGCCAAACCCCAACGCCAAACCCCAGCGCCAAACCCCAGTGCCAAACCCCAACGCCAAACCCCAACGCCAAACCCAACGCTAAACCCCAATGCGTTTGCGTCTTCTGACCCCAACGCCAAACCCCAACACCAAATCACAACGCCAAACCGCAACGCGTTTGCGTCTTCTGACCCTAACACCAAACCCCAGCGCCAAAGCCCAACGCCAAACCCCAAGGCCAAACCCCAACGTGTTTGTGTCTTCTGACCCCAATGCCAAACCCCAACATGTTTGCGTCTTCTGACCCCAACGCCAAACCCCAACACCAAAACCCAACGCGTTTGCGTCTTCTGACGTCAATGCCAAACCCCTATGCATTTGAGTCTTCTGACCCCAACGCCAAACCCTAACGCCAAAAAACACCAAACCCCAACGCGTTTGCATCTTCTGAAACAAACGCTAAACCCATACGCCAAATCCCAAAGCGTTTGCGTCTTCTGACCCCAATGCCAAAACCAAGCGCCATAGCCCAATGCCAAACCCCAGCGCCAAACCCCAACGCGTTTGCGTCTTCTGACCCAAAAACCAAAGCCGAACGCCTTTGCGTCTTCTGACCCCAACGCCAAACCACAACGCGTTTCAGTCTTCTGACCCCAAAGCCAAACCCCAACGCCAAATGCCAACGGGAAACACAAACGTCAAACGCTAACGCGTTTGGGTCTTCTGACCCCAACGCCACACATCAGCGCCAAACCCCAACGCCAAACCCCAACGCCAAACCCAACGCTAAACCCCAATGCGTTTGCGTCTTCTGACCCCAACGCCAAACCCCAACACCAAATCACAACACCAAACCGCAACGCGTTTGCGTCTTCTGACCCCAACGCCAAAACCCAACGCGTTTGCATCTTCTGACCCCAAACCCAAATCCCAACACCAAACCCCTACGCCAAACCCCAACGCATTTGCGTCTTCTGACCGCAACTCCAAACCCCAACGCCAAACCCCAACGTGTTTGTGTCTTCTGACCCCAACGCCTAACCCCAGCTCAAACCCCAACGCCAAACCCCAAGGCAAAACACCAACGCGTTTGCATCTTCTGACCACAACGCCAAACCCCAACGCGAAAACCCAACGCTAAACCCCAATGCGTTTTCGTCTTCTGGCCCCAACGCCAAACCCCAACGCGTTTGCATCTTCTGACCCCAAATCCAAATCCCAACACCAAACCCCAACGCCAAACCCCAACTTGTTTGCGTCTTCTGACCCCAACTCCAAACCACAACGCCAAACCCCAACGTGTTTGTGTCTTCTGACCCCAACGCAAAACCCCAAAGCGTTTGCGTCTTCTGACTCCAACGCCAAACGCCAATGCCAAACCGCAACGCATTTGCGTCTTCTGACCCCAGCGTCAAACCCCAAAGCTTTTTCGTCTTCTGACCCCAAAGTCAAACCCCAACGCGTTTGCGTCTTCTGACCCCAACGGTAAACCCCAAAGCGTTTGCGTCTTCTGACCACAACGCCAAACCCCAGTGACAAATCCCAACGACAAAAACAACGCGTTTGCGTCTTTTGACCCCAGCGCCAAACACGAAAGCCAAACCCCAACGCGTTTGCATCTTCTGAACACAGCGCCAAACCCCAACGCCAAATCCCTACGCGTTTGTGTCTTCTGACCCCAACGCCAAAACCCAACGTCAAGCCCCAACGCCAAACGGCAACGCGTTTGCGTCTTCTGACCCCAGCGTCAAACCCCAAAGCTTTTTAGTCTTCTGACCCCAAAGTCAAACCCCAACGCGTTTGCGTCTTCTGACCCCAAAGCCAAACTTCAACGCTTTTGCGTCCTCTTACTCCAAAGTCAAATCCCAGCGCCAAACCACAACGCCAAACCCCAACGCCATACAGCAATGCGTTTGCGTCTTCTGACCCCAGCGCCAAACCCCAGCGCTTTTGTGTCTTCTGACCCCAATGACAAATCTGAGCGCCTAACCCCAACGCCAAACACCAACGCGTTTGCGTCTTCTGACCCCAAAGCCAAACCCCAACGCTTTTGTGTCTTCTGACCCCAATGACAAATCTGAGCGCCTAACCCCAACGCCAAACACCAACGCGTTTGCGTCTTCTGACCCCAACGCCAAACCCCAGCGCCAAACCCCAACGCATTTGCATCTCCTGACCCAAATGCCAAATGAAAACGACAAACCCCAATGCGTTTGCGTCTTGTGACCCAAACGCCAAACCCCAACACCAAAGCGAAACGCGTTTGCGTCTTGTGACCCCAGCGCCAAACCCGAACGCCAAACCCCAACGCCAAACACCAACGCGTTTGCATCTTCTGACCAAAACGCCAAACCTCAACGCGTTAGCGTCTTCTGACCCCAACGCCAAACCCCAACGCCAAACCCCAACACGTTGGCGCCTTCTTACCCCAACGCTAAACCCCAGCGCCAAACACCAACGCCAAACCCCAAGGCCAAAGCCCAACGCGTTAGCATCTTCTGACCACAACGCCAAACCCCAATGCCAAACCACAATGCGTTTTCGTCTTCTGATCCCAACGCCAAACACCAGCGCCAAAGCCCAACGCCAAACCCCAAGGCCAAAACCCAATGCGTTTGCGTCTTCGGACCCCAACGCCAAACCCAAAGCCAAACCCCAAAGTTTTTGCGTCTTCTGACGCCAACGCCAACCCCAAAGGCAATACCCCCAATTTTCTGCGTATTCTGACCCTAACGCTAAACCACAACGCCAAAGACCAATGCCAAACCCCAACGCGTTTCACTCTTCTGACCCCAAGCTAAACCCCAACGCCAAATGCCAACGGGAAACCCAAACGTCAAACACTAACGCGTTTGGGTCTTCTGACCCCAACGCCACACATCAGCGCCAAACCCCAACGCCAAACCCCAGCGCCAAACCCCAGTGCAAAACCCCAACGCCAAACCCCAACGCCAAACCCAACGCTAAACCCCAATGCGTTTGCATCTTCTGACCCCAATGCCTAACCCCAACACCAAATCACAACGCCAAACCGCAACGCGTTTGCGTCTTCTGACCCTAACACCAAACCCCAGCGCCAAAGCCCAACGCCAAACCCCAAGGCCAAACCCCAACGTGTTTGTGTCTTCTGACCCCAACGCCAAACCCCAGCGCCAAAACCCAACGCGTTTGCGTCTTCTGACCCCAACGCCAAACCCCAACGCTTTTGCGTCTTCTAACCTCAATGCCAATCCCCAACGCCAAACCCCAACGCGTTTGCGTCTTCTGACCCCAATGCCAAACCCCAACGCCAAACCCCAATGCGTTTGAGTCTTCTGACCCCAACGGCAAACCCCAACGCCAAACCCCAACACGTTTGCGTCTTCTGAACCAACGGCAAACCCCAACGCGTTTGAGTCTTCTGACCCCAACGCCAAACCCCAACGCCAAACCCCAACGCGTTTGCGTCTTCTGAAGAAACGCCAAACGCCAACGCATTTGCGTCTTCTGACCACAACGCCGAACCCCAAAGTGTTTGCGTCTTCTGACCCCAAAGCCAAACCCCAACGCGTTTGCGTCTTCTGAACCCAACGCGAAACCCCAACGTCAAAGTACAACGCGTTTGCATATTCTGACCCCAACATCAAACGCCATCGCGTTTCTGTCTTCTGACTTCAACGCCAAAACGGAACGCCAAACCCCAACGCCAAACCCCAACACGTTTGCGTCTTCTGACCCCAACGCCAAACCCCGGCGCGTTTGTGTCTTCTGACCCAAACAGCAAACCACAACGCCAAACCCCAACGCCTTTGAGTATTCTGATTCCAATGCCAAACCCCAATGCCAATACCCAACACCAAACACCAACGCATTTGCGTCTTCTGACCCCAACGACAAAACACAACGCCAAACCCCAACGCAAAACTCCAGCGCCAAACCCCACCCCCAAATCCCAGCGCCAACCCCCAGGGCCAAACATCATCGCCAAATGCCAATGCCAAACCCCAACGCCAAACCCCAACGCGTTTGCGTCTTCTGACCCAACGCCAACCCCAAAGCCAAACGCCAAAGCTTTTGCGTATTCTGACACCAACGCCAACCCCCCGTGCCAAACCCCAACGCCAAACCCTAACGCCAAACAACACCAAACCCCAACGCGTTTGCATCTTCTGAAACAAACGCTAAACCCATACGCCAAATCCCAAAGCGTTTGCGTCTTCTGCCCCCAATGCCAAAACCTAGCGCCATAGCCCAATGCCAAACCCCAGCGCCAAACCCCAACGCGTTTGCGTCTTCTGACCCAAAAACCAAAGCCGAACGCCTTTGCGTCTTCTGACCCCAACGCCAAACCACAACGCGTTTCAGTCTTCTGACCCCAAAGCCAAACCCCAACGCCAAATGCCAACGGGAAACACAAACGTCAAACGCTAACGCGTTTGGGTCTTCTGACCCCAACGCCACACATCAGCGCCAAACCCCAACGCCAAACCCCAACGCCAAACCCAACGCTAAACCCAACGCTAAACCCCAATGCGTTTGCGTCTTCTGTCCATAACGCAAACCCCAACACGTTTGCGTCTTCTGACCCCAACGCCAAACCCCAACGCCAAACCACAATTCGTTTTCTTCCTCCGACGCCAATGCTAAAACCCAACGCGTTTGAGTCTTCTGAACCCCAACGCCAAACCCCAGCGCCAAACCCCAATGTCAAACCCCAAGGCCAAACCCCAACGCGTTAGCATCTCTTGACCACAACGCCAAACCCCAATGCCAAAACCCAACGCTAAACCCCAATGCGTTTTCGTCTTCTGACCCCAACGCCAAACCCCAAAACCAAACCCCAATGCGTTTGCGTCTTCTGACCCCAACGCCAAACCCCAACGCCAAACCACAATGCGTTTTCATCTTCTGATCCCAACGCCAAACACCAGCGCCAAAGCCCAACGCCAAACCCCAAGGCCAAAACCCAATGCGTTTGCGTCTTCGGACCCCAACGCCAAACCCTAATGCGTTTGCGTCTTCTGACCCCAACGCCAAACCACAATGCGTTTGCGTCTTCTGACCCCAAAGCCAAACCCCAATGCCTTTGCGTCTTCTGACCCCAAAGCCAAACCCAAACGCCAAATCTCAAAGCCAAACCGCAACGCGTTTGCGTCTTCTGACTCAACGCAAAACCCAAAGCCAAACCCCAAAGTTTTTGCGTCTTCTGACGCCAACGCCAACCCCAAAGGCAATACCCCCAATTTTCTGCGTATTCTGACCCTAACGCTAAACCACAACGCCAAAGACCAATGCCAAACCCCAACGCGTTTCACTCTTCTGACCCCAAGCTAAACCCCAACGCCAAATGCCAACGGGAAACCCAAACGTCAAACACTAACGCGTTTGGGTCTTCTGACCCCAACGCCACACATCAGCGCCAAACCCCAACGCCAAACCCCAGCGCCAAACCCCAGTGCCAAACCCCAACGCCAAACCCCAACGCCAAACCCAACGCTAAACCCCAATGCGTTTGCGTCTTCTGACCCCAACGCCAAACCCCAACACCAAATCACAACGCCAAACCGCAACGCGTTTGCGTCTTCTGACCCTAACACCAAACCCCAGCGCCAAAGCCCAACGCCAAACCCCAAGGCCAAACCCCAACGTGTTTGTGTCTTCTGACCCCAATGCCAAACCCCAACATGTTTGCGTCTTCTGACCCCAACGCCAAACCCCAACACCAAAACCCAACGCGTTTGCGTCTTCTGACGTCAATGCCAAACCCCTATGCATTTGAGTCTTCTGACCCCAACGCCAAACCCTAACGCCAAAAAACACCAAACCCCAACGCGTTTGCATCTTCTGAAACAAACGCTAAACCCATACGCCAAATCCCAAAGCGTTTGCGTCTTCTGACCCCAATGCCAAAACCAAGCGCCATAGCCCAATGCCAAACCCCAGCGCCAAACCCCAACGCGTTTGCGTCTTCTGACCCAAAAACCAAAGCCGAACGCCTTTGCGTCTTCTGACCCCAACGCCAAACCACAACGCGTTTCAGTCTTCTGACCCCAAAGCCAAACCCCAACGCCAAATGCCAACGGGAAACACAAACGTCAAACGCTAACGCGTTTGGGTCTTCTGACCCCAACGCCACACATCAGCGCCAAACCCCAACGCCAAACCCCAACGCCAAACCCAACGCTAAACCCCAATGCGTTTGCGTCTTCTGACCCCAACGCCAAACCCCAACACCAAATCACAACACCAAACCGCAACGCGTTTGCGTCTTCTGACCCCAACGCCAAAACCCAACGCGTTTGCATCTTCTGACCCCAAACCCAAATCCCAACACCAAACCCCTACGCCAAACCCCAACGCATTTGCGTCTTCTGACCGCAACTCCAAACCCCAACGCCAAACCCCAACGTGTTTGTGTCTTCTGACCCCAACGCCTAACCCCAGCTCAAACCCCAACGCCAAACCCCAAGGCAAAACACCAACGCGTTTGCATCTTCTGACCACAACGCCAAACCCCAACGCGAAAACCCAACGCTAAACCCCAATGCGTTTTCGTCTTCTGGCCCCAACGCCAAACCCCAACGCGTTTGCATCTTCTGACCCCAAATCCAAATCCCAACACCAAACCCCAACGCCAAACCCCAACTTGTTTGCGTCTTCTGACCCCAACTCCAAACCACAACGCCAAACCCCAACGCGTTTGCGTCTTCTGACCCCAACGGTAAACCCCAAAGCGTTTGCGTCTTCTGACTCCAACGCCAAACGCCAATGCCAAACCGCAACGCATTTGCGTCTTCTGACCCCAGCGTCAAACCCCAAAGCTTTTTCGTCTTCTGACCCCAAAGTCAAACCCCAACGCGTTTGCGTCTTCTGACCCCAACGGTAAACCCCAAAGCGTTTGCGTCTTCTGACCACAACGCCAAACCCCAGTGACAAATCCCAACGACAAAAACAACGCGTTTGCGTCTTTTGACCCCAGCGCCAAACACGAAAGCCAAACCCCAACGCGTTTGCATCTTCTGAACACAGCGCCAAACCCCAACGCCAAATCCCTACGCGTTTGTGTCTTCTGACCCCAACGCCAAAACCCAACGTCAAGCCCCAACGCCAAACGGCAACGCGTTTGCGTCTTCTGACCCCAGCGTCAAACCCCAAAGCTTTTTAGTCTTCTGACCCCAAAGTCAAACCCCAACGCGTTTGCGTCTTCTGACCCCAAAGCCAAACTTCAACGCTTTTGCGTCCTCTTACTCCAAAGTCAAATCCCAGCGCCAAACCACAACGCCAAACCCCAACGCCATACAGCAATGCGTTTGCGTCTTCTGACCCCAGCGCCAAACCCCAGCGCTTTTGTGTCTTCTGACCCCAATGACAAATCTGAGCGCCTAACCCCAACGCCAAACACCAACGCGTTTGCGTCTTCTGACCCCAAAGCCAAACCCCAACGCTTTTGTGTCTTCTGACCCCAATGACAAATCTGAGCGCCTAACCCCAACGCCAAACACCAACGCGTTTGCGTCTTCTGACCCCAACGCCAAACCCCAGCGCCAAACCCCAACGCATTTGCATCTCCTGACCCAAATGCCAAATGAAAACGACAAACCCCAATGCGTTTGCGTCTTGTGACCCAAACGCCAAACCCCAACACCAAAGCGAAACGCGTTTGCGTCTTGTGACCCCAGCGCCAAACCCGAACGCCAAACCCCAACGCCAAACACCAACGCGTTTGCATCTTCTGACCAAAACGCCAAACCTCAACGCGTTAGCGTCTTCTGACCCCAACGCCAAACCCCAAGGCCAAAGCCCAACGCGTTAGCATCTTCTGACCACAACGCCAAACCCCAAGGCCAAACCACAATGCGTTTTCGTCTTCTGATCCCAACGCCAAACACCAGCGCCAAAGCCCAACGCCAAACCCCAAGGCCAAAACCCAATGCGTTTGCGTCTTCGGACCCCAACGCCAAACCCAAAGCCAAACCCCAAAGTTTTTGCGTCTTCTGACGCCAACGCCAACCCCAAAGGCAATACCCCCAATTTTCTGCGTATTCTGACCCTAACGCTAAACCACAACGCCAAAGACCAATGCCAAACCCCAACGCGTTTCACTCTTCTGACCCCAAGCTAAACCCCAACGCCAAATGCCAACGGGAAACCCAAACGTCAAACACTAACGCGTTTGGGTCTTCTGACCCCAACGCCACACATCAGCGCCAAACCCCAACGCCAAACCCCAGCGCCAAACCCCAGTGCCAAACCCCAACGCCAAACCCCAACGCCAAACCCAACGCTAAACCCCAATGCGTTTGCATCTTCTGACCCCAATGCCTAACCCCAACACCAAATCACAACGCCAAACCGCAACGCGTTTGCGTCTTCTGACCCTAACACCAAACCCCAGCGCCAAAGCCCAACGCCAAACCCCAAGGCCAAACCCCAACGTGTTTGTGTCTTCTGACCCCAATGCCAAACCCCAGCGCCAAAACCCAACGCGTTTGCGTCTTCTGACCCCAACGCCAAACCCCAACGCTTTTGCGTCTTCTAACCTCAATGCCAATCCCCAACGCCAAACCCCAACGCGTTTGCGTCTTCTGACCCCAATGCCAAACCCCAACGCCAAACCCCAATGCGTTTGAGTCTTCTGACACCAACGGCAAACCCCAACGCCAAACCCCAACACGTTTGCGTCTTCTGAACCAACGGCAAACCCCAACGCGTTTGAGTCTTCTGACCCCAACGCCAAACCCCAACGCCAAACCCCAACGCGTTTGCGTCTTCTGAAGAAACGCCAAACGCCAACGCATTTGCGTCTTCTGACCACAACGCCGAACCCCAAAGCGTTTGCGTCTTCTGACCCCAAAGCCAAACCCCAACGCGTTTGCGTCTTCTGAACCCAACGCGAAACCCCAACGTCAAAGTACAACGCGTTTGCATATTCTGACCCCAACATCAAACGTCATCGCGTTTCTGTCTTCTGACTTCAACGCCAAAACGGAACGCCAAACCCCAACGCCAAACCCCAACACGTTTGCGTCTTCTGACCCCAACGCCAAACCCCGACGCGTTTGTGTCTTCTGACCCAAACAGCAAACCACAACGCCAAACCCCAACGCCTTTGAGTATTCTGATTCCAATGCCAAACCCCAATGCCAATACCCAACACCAAACACCAACGCATTTGCGTCTTCTGACCCCAACGACAAAACACAACGCCAAACCCCAACGCGAAACTCCAGCGCCAAACCCCACCCCCAAATCCCAGCGCCAACCCCCAGGGCCAAACATCATCGCCAAATGCCAATGCCAAACCCCAACGCCAAACCCCAACGCGTTTGCGTCTTCTGACCCAACGCCAACCCCAAAGCCAAACGCCAAAGCTTTTGCGTATTCTGACACCAACGCCAACCCCCCGTGCCAAACCCCAACGCCAAACCCTAACGCCAAACAACACCAAACCCCAACGCGTTTGCATCTTCTGAAACAAACGCTAAACCCATACGCCAAATCCCAAAGCGTTTGCGTCTTCTGCCCCCAATGCCAAAACCTAGCGCCATAGCCCAATGCCAAACCCCAGCGCCAAACCCCAACGCGTTTGCGTCTTCTGACCCAAAAACCAAAGCCGAACGCCTTTGCGTCTTCTGACCCCAACGCCAAACCACAACGCGTTTCAGTCTTCTGACCCCAAAGCCAAACCCCAACGCCAAATGCCAACGGGAAACACAAACGTCAAACGCTAACGCGTTTGGGTCTTCTGACCCCAACGCCACACATCAGCGCCAAACCCCAACGCCAAACCCCAACGCCAAACCCCAACGCCAAACCCAACGCTAAACCCAACGCTAAACCCCAATGCGTTTGCGTCTTCTGTCCATAACGCAAACCCCAACACGTTTGCGTCTTCTGACCCCAACGCCAAACCCCAACGCCAAACCACAATTCGTTTTCTTCCTCCGACGCCAATGCTAAAACCCAACGCGTTTGAGTCTTCTGAACCCCAACGCCAAACCCCAGCGCCAAACCCCAATGTCAAACCCCAAGGCCAAACCCCAACGCGTTAGCATCTCTTGACCACAACGCCAAACCCCAATGCCAAAACCCAACGCTAAACCCCAATGCGTTTTCGTCTTCTGACCCCAACGCCAAACCCCAAAACCAAACCCCAATGCGTTTGCGTCTTCTGACCCCAATGCCAAACCCCAACGCCAAACCACAATGCGTTTTCATCTTCTGATCCCAACGCCAAACACCAGCGCCAAAGCCCAACGCCAAACCCCAAGGCCAAAACCCAATGCGTTTGCGTCTTCGGACCCCAACGCCAAACCCTAATGCGTTTGCGTCTTCTGACCCCAACGCCAAACCACAATGCGTTTGCGTCTTCTGACCCCAAAGCCAAACCCCAATGCCTTTGCGTCTTCTGACCCCAAAGCCAAACCCAAACGCCAAATCTCAAAGCCAAACCGCAACGCGTTTGCGTCTTCTGACTCAACGCAAAACCCAAAGCCAAACCCCAAAGTTTTTGCGTCTTCTGACGCCAACGCCAACCCCAAAGGCAATACCCCCAATTTTCTGCGTATTCTGACCCTAACGCTAAACCACAACGCCAAAGACCAATGCCAAACCCCAACGCGTTTCACTCTTCTGACCCCAAGCTAAACCCCAACGCCAAATGCCAACGGGAAACCCAAACGTCAAACACTAACGCGTTTGGGTCTTCTGACCCCAACGCCACACATCAGCGCCAAACCCCAACGCCAAACCCCAGCGCCAAACCCCAGTGCCAAACCCCAACGCCAAACCCCAACGCCAAACCCAACGCTAAACCCCAATGCGTTTGCGTCTTCTGACCCCAACGCCAAACCCCAACACCAAATCACAACGCCAAACCGCAACGCGTTTGCGTCTTCTGACCCTAACACCAAACCCCAGCGCCAAAGCCCAACGCCAAACCCCAAGGCCAAACCCCAACGTGTTTGTGTCTTCTGACCCCAATGCCAAACCCCAACATGTTTGCGTCTTCTGACCCCAACGCCAAACCCCAACACCAAAACCCAACGCGTTTGCGTCTTCTGACGTCAATGCCAAACCCCTATGCATTTGAGTCTTCTGACCCCAACGCCAAACCCTAACGCCAAAAAACACCAAACCCCAACGCGTTTGCATCTTCTGAAACAAACGCTAAACCCATACGCCAAATCCCAAAGCGTTTGCGTCTTCTGACCCCAATGCCAAAACCAAGCGCCATAGCCCAATGCCAAACCCCAGCGCCAAACCCCAACGCGTTTGCGTCTTCTGACCCAAAAACCAAAGCCGAACGCCTTTGCGTCTTCTGACCCCAACGCCAAACCACAACGCGTTTCAGTCTTCTGACCCCAAAGCCAAACCCCAACGCCAAATGCCAACGGGAAACACAAACGTCAAACGCTAACGCGTTTGGGTCTTCTGACCCCAACGCCACACATCAGCGCCAAACCCCAACGCCAAATCCCAACGCCAAACCCAACGCTAAACCCCAATGCGTTTGCGTCTTCTGACCCCAACGCCAAACCCCAACACCAAATCACAACACCAAACCGCAACGCGTTTGCGTCTTCTGACCCCAACGCCAAAACCCAACGCGTTTGCATCTTCTGACCCCAAACCCAAATCCCAACACCAAACCCCTACGCCAAACCCCAACGCATTTGCGTCTTCTGACCGCAACTCCAAACCCCAACGCCAAACCCCAACGTGTTTGTGTCTTCTGACCCCAACGCCTAACCCCAGCTCAAACCCCAACGCCAAACCCCAAGGCAAAACACCAACGCGTTTGCATCTTCTGACCACAACGCCAAACCCCAACGCGAAAACCCAACGCTAAACCCCAATGCGTTTTCGTCTTCTGGCCCCAACGCCAAACCCCAACGCGTTTGCATCTTCTGACCCCAAATCCAAATCCCAACACCAAACCCCAACGCCAAACCCCAACTTGTTTGCGTCTTCTGACCCCAACTCCAAACCACAACGCCAAACCCCAACGTGTTTGTGTCTTCTGACCCCAACGCAAAACCCCAAAGCGTTTGCGTCTTCTGACTCCAACGCCAAACGCCAATGCCAAACCGCAACGCATTTGCGTCTTCTGACCCCAGCGTCAAACCCCAAAGCTTTTTCGTCTTCTGACCCCAAAGTCAAACCCCAACGCGTTTGCGTCTTCTGACCCCAACGGTAAACCCCAAAGCGTTTGCGTCTTCTGACCACAACGCCAAACCCCAGTGACAAATCCCAACGACAAAAACAACGCGTTTGCGTCTTTTGACCCCAGCGCCAAACACGAAAGCCAAACCCCAACGCGTTTGCATCTTCTGAACACAGCGCCAAACCCCAACGCCAAATCCCTACGCGTTTGTGTCTTCTGACCCCAACGCCAAAACCCAACGTCAAGCCCCAACGCCAAACGGCAACGCGTTTGCGTCTTCTGACCCCAGCGTCAAACCCCAAAGCTTTTTAGTCTTCTGACCCCAAAGTCAAACCCCAACGAGTTTGCGTCTTCTGACCCCAAAGCCAAACTTCAACGCTTTTGCGTCCTCTACCTCCAAAGTCAAATCCCAGCGCCAAACCACAACGCCAAACCCCAACGCCATACAGCAATGCGTTTGCGTCTTCTGACCCCAGCGCCAAACCCCAGCGCTTTTGTGTCTTCTGACCCCAATGACAAATCTGAGCGCCTAACCCCAACGCCAAACACCAACGCGTTTGCGTCTTCTGACCCCAAAGCCAAACCCCAACGCTTTTGTGTCTTCTGACCCCAATGACAAATCTGAGCGCCTAACCCCAACGCCAAACACCAACGCGTTTGCGTCTTCTGACCCCAACGCCAAACCCCAGCGCCAAACCCCAACGCATTTGCATCTCCTGACCCAAATGCCAAATGAAAACGACAAACCCCAATGCGTTTGCGTCTTGTGACCCAAACGCCAAACCCCAACACCAAAGCGAAACGCGTTTGCGTCTTGTGACCCCAGCGCCAAACCCGAACGCCAAACCCCAACGCCAAACACCAACGCGTTTGCATCTTCTGACCAAAACGCCAAACCTCAACGCGTTAGCGTCTTCTGACCCCAACGCCAAACCCCAACGCCAAACCCCAACACGTTGGCGCCTTCTTACCCCAACGCTAAACCCCAGCGCCAAACACCAACGCCAAACCCCAAGGCCAAAGCCCAACGCGTTAGCATCTTCTGACCACAACGCCAAACCCCAATGCCAAACCACAATGCGTTTTCGTCTTCTGATCCCAACGCCAAACACCAGCGCCAAAGCCCAACGCCAAACCCCAAGGCCAAAACCCAATGCGTTTGCGTCTTCGGACCCCAACGCCAAACCCAAAGCCAAACCCCAAAGTTTTTGCGTCTTCTGACGCCAACGCCAACCCCAAAGGCAATACCCCCAATTTTCTGCGTATTCTGACCCTAACGCTAAACCACAACGCCAAAGACCAATGCCAAACCCCAACGCGTTTCACTCTTCTGACCCCAAGCTAAACCCCAACGCCAAATGCCAACGGGAAACCCAAACGTCAAACACTAACGCGTTTGGGTCTTCTGACCCCAACGCCACACATCAGCGCCAAACCCCAACGCCAAACCCCAGCGCCAAACCCCAGTGTCAAACCCCAACGCCAAACCCCAACGCCAAACCCAACGCTAAACCCCAATGCGTTTGCATCTTCTGACCCCAACGCCTAACCCCAACACCAAATCACAACGCCAAACCGCAACGCGTTTGCGTCTTCTGACCCTAACACCAAACCCCAGCGCCAAACCCCAACGCCAAACCCCAAAGCCAAACCCCAACGCGTTTGCGTCTTCTGACCCCAACGCCAAACCCCAACGCCAAACCCCAATGCGTTTGAGTCTTCTGACCCCAACGGCAAACCCCAACGCCAAACCCCAACATGTTTGCGTCTACTGAACCAACGGCAAACCCCAACGCGTTTGAGTCTTCTGACCCCAACGCCAAACCCCAACGCCAAACCCCAACGCGTTTGCGTCTTCTGAAGAAACGCCAAACGCCAACGCATTTGCGTCTTCTGACCACAACGCCGAACCCCAAAGCGTTTGCGTCTTCTGACCCCAAAGCCAAACCCCAACGCGTTTGCGTCTTCTGAACCCAACGCGAAACCCCAACGTCAAAGTACAACGCGTTTGCATATTCTGACCCCAACATCAAACGCCATCGCGTTTCTGTCTTCTGACTTCAACGCCAAAACGGAACGCCAAACCCCAACGCCAAACCCCAACACGTTTGCGTCTTCTGACCCCAACGCCAAACCCCGGCGCGTTTGTGTCTTCTGACCCAAACAGCAAACCACAACGCCAAACCCCAACGCCTTTGAGTATTCTGATTCCAATGCCAAACCCCAATGCCAATACCCAACACCAAACACCAACGCATTTGCGTCTTCTGACCCCAACGACAAAACACAACGCCAAACCCCAACGCAAAACTCCAGCGCCAAACCCCACCCCCAAATCCCAGCGCCAACCCCCAGGGCCAAACATCATCGCCAAATGCCAATGCCAAACCCCAACGCCAAACCCCAACGCGTTTGCGTCTTCTGACCCAACGACAACCCCAAAGCCAAACGCCAAAGCTTTTGCGTATTCTGACACCAACGCCAACCCCCCGTGCCAAACCCCAACGCCAAACCCTAACGCCAAACAACACCAAACCCCAACGCGTTTGCATCTTCTGAAACAAACGCTAAACCCATACGCCAAATCCCAAAGCGTTTGCGTCTTCTGCCCCCAATGCCAAAACCTAGCGCCATAGCCCAATGCCAAACCCCAGCGCCAAACCCCAACGCGTTTACGTCTTCTGACCCAAAAACCAAAGCCGAACGCCTTTGCGTCTTCTGACCCCAACGCCAAACCACAACGCGTTTCAGTCTTCTGACCCCAAAGCCAAACCCCAACGCCAAATGCCAACGGGAAACACAAACGTCAAACGCTAACGCGTTTGGGTCTTCTGACCCCAACGCCACACATCAGCGCCAAACCCCAACGCCAAACCCCAACGCCAAACCCCAACGCCAAACCCAACGCTAAACCCAACGCTAAACCCCAATGCGTTTGCGTCTTCTGTCCATAACGCAAACCCCAACACGTTTGCGTCTTCTGACCCCAACGCCAAACCCCAACGCCAAACCACAATTCGTTTTCTTCCTCCGACGCCAACGCTAAAACCCAACGCGTTTGAGTCTTCTGAACCCCAACGCCAAACCCCAGCGCCAAACCCCAATGTCAAACCCCAAGGCCAAACCCCAACGCGTTAGCATCTCTTGACCACAACGCCAAACCCCAATGCCAAAACCCAACGCTAAACCCCAATGCGTTTTCGTCTTCTGACCCCAACGCCAAACCCCAAAACCAAACCCCAACGCGTTTGCGTCTTCTGACCCCAACGCCAAACCCCAACGCCAAACCACAATGCGTTTTCATCTTCTGATCCCAACGCCAAACACCAGCGCCAAAGCCCAACGCCAAACCCCAAGGCCAAAACCCAATGCGTTTGCGTCTTCGGACCCCAACGCCAAACCCTAATGCGTTTGCGTCTTCTGACCCCAACGCCAAACCACAATGCGTTTGCGTCTTCTGACCCCAAAGCCAAACCCCAATGCCTTTGCGTCTTCTGACCCCAAAGCCAAACCCAAACGCCAAATCTCAAAGCCAAACCGCAACGCGTTTGCGTCTTCTGACTCAACGCAAAACCCAAAGCCAAACCCCAAAGTTTTTGCGTCTTCTGACGCCAACGCCAACCCCAAAGGCAATACCCCCAATTTTCTGCGTATTCTGACCCTAACGCTAAACCACAACGCCAAAGACCAATGCCAAACCCCAACGCGTTTCACTCTTCTGACCCCAAGCTAAACCCCAACGCCAAATGCCAACGGGAAACCCAAACGTCAAACACTAACGCGTTTGGGTCTTCTGACCCCAACGCCACACATCAGCGCCAAACCCCAACGCCAAACCCCAGCGCCAAACCCCAGTGCCAAACCCCAACGCCAAACCCCAACGCCAAACCCAACGCTAAACCCCAATGCGTTTGCGTCTTCTGACCCCAACGCCAAACCCCAACACCAAATCACAACGCCAAACCGCAACGCGTTTGCGTCTTCTGACCCTAACACCAAACCCCAGCGCCAAAGCCCAACGCCAAACCCCAAGGCCAAACCCCAACGTGTTTGTGTCTTCTGACCCCAATGCCAAACCCCAACATGTTTGCGTCTTCTGACCCCAACGCCAAACCCCAACACCAAAACCCAACGCGTTTGCGTCTTCTGACGTCAATGCCAAACCCCTATGCATTTGAGTCTTCTGACCCCAACGCCAAACCCTAACGCCAAAAAACACCAAACCCCAACGCGTTTGCATCTTCTGAAACAAACGCTAAACCCATACGCCAAATCCCAAAGCGTTTGCGTCTTCTGACCCCAATGCCAAAACCAAGCGCCATAGCCCAATGCCAAACCCCAGCGCCAAACCCCAACGCGTTTGCGTCTTCTGACCCAAAAACCAAAGCCGAACGCCTTTGCGTCTTCTGACCCCAACGCCAAACCACAACGCGTTTCAGTCTTCTGACCCCAAAGCCAAACCCCAACGCCAAATGCCAACGGGAAACACAAACGTCAAACGCTAACGCGTTTGGGTCTTCTGACCCCAACGCCACACATCAGCGCCAAACCCCAACGCCAAACCCCAACGCCAAACCCAACGCTAAACCCCAATGCGTTTGCGTCTTCTGACCCCAACGCCAAACCCCAACACCAAATCACAACACCAAACCGCAACGCGTTTGCGTCTTCTGACCCCAACGCCAAAACCCAACGCGTTTGCATCTTCTGACCCCAAACCCAAATCCCAACACCAAACCCCTACGCCAAACCCCAACGCATTTGCGTCTTCTGACCGCAACTCCAAACCCCAACGCCAAACCCCAACGTGTTTGTGTCTTCTGACCCCAACGCCTAACCCCAGCTCAAACCCCAACGCCAAACCCCAAGGCAAAACACCAACGCGTTTGCATCTTCTGACCACAACGCCAAACCCCAACGCGAAAACCCAACGCTAAACCCCAATGCGTTTTCGTCTTCTGGCCCCAACGCCAAACCCCAACGCGTTTGCATCTTCTGACCCCAAATCCAAATCCCAACACCAAACCCCAACGCCAAACCCCAACTTGTTTGCGTCTTCTGACCCCAACTCCAAACCACAACGCCAAACCCCAACGTGTTTGTGTCTTCTGACCCCAACGCAAAACCCCAAAGCGTTTGCGTCTTCTGACTCCAACGCCAAACGCCAATGCCAAACCGCAACGCATTTGCGTCTTCTGACCCCAGCGTCAAACCCCAAAGCTTTTTCGTCTTCTGACCCCAAAGTCAAACCCCAACGCGTTTGCGTCTTCTGACCCCAACGGTAAACCCCAAAGCGTTTGCGTCTTCTGACCACAACGCCAAACCCCAGTGACAAATCCCAACGACAAAAACAACGCGTTTGCGTCTTTTGACCCCAGCGCCAAACACGAAAGCCAAACCCCAACGCGTTTGCATCTTCTGAACACAGCGCCAAACCCCAACGCCAAATCCCTACGCGTTTGTGTCTTCTGACCCCAACGCCAAAACCCAACGTCAAGCCCCAACGCCAAACGGCAACGCGTTTGCGTCTTCTGACCCCAGCGTCAAACCCCAAAGCTTTTTAGTCTTCTGACCCCAAAGTCAAACCCCAACGTGTTTGCGTCTTCTGACCCCAAAGCCAAACTTCAACGCTTTTGCGTCCTCTACCTCCAAAGTCAAATCCCAGCGCCAAACCACACCGCCAAACCCCAACGCCATACAGCAATGCGTTTGCGTCTTCTGACCCCAGCGACAAACCCCAGCGCTTTTGTGTCTTCTGACCCCAATGACAAATCTGAGCGCCTAACCCCAACGCCAAACACCAACGCGTTTGCGTCTTCTGACCCCAAAGCCAAACCCCAACGCTTTTGTGTCTTCTGACCCCAATGACAAATCTGAGCGCCTAACCCCAACGCCAAACACCAACGCGTTTGCGTCTTCTGACCCCAACGCCAAACCCCAGCGCCAAACCCCAACGCATTTGCATCTCCTGACCCAAATGCCAAATGAAAACGACAAACCCCAATGCGTTTGCGTCTTGTGACCCAAACGCCAAACCCCAACACCAAAGCGAAACGCGTTTGCGTCTTGTGACCCCAGCGCCAAACCCCAACGCCAAACCCCAACGCCAAACACCAACGCGTTTGCATCTTCTGACCAAAACGCCAAACCTCAACGCGTTAGCGTCTTCTGACCCCAACGCCAAACCCCAACGCCAAACCCCAACACGTTGGCGCCTTCTTACCCCAACGCTAAACCCCAGCGCCAAACACCAACGCCAAACCCCAAGGCCAAAGCCCAATGCGTTAGCATCTTCTGACCACAACGCCAAACCCCAATGCCAAACCACAATGCGTTTTCGTCTTCTGATCCCAACGCCAAACACCAGCGCCAAAGCCCAACGCCAAACCCCAAGGCCAAAACCCAATGCGTTTGCGTCTTCGGACCCCAACGCCAAACCCAAAGCCAAACCCCAAAGTTTTTGCGTCTTCTGACGCCAACGCCAACCCCAAAGGCAATACCCCCAATTTTCTGCGTATTCTGACCCTAACGCTAAACCACAACGCCAAAGACCAATGCCAAACCCCAACGCGTTTCACTCTTCTGACCCCAAGCTAAACCCCAACGCCAAATGCCAACGGGAAACCCAAACGTCAAACACTAACGCGTTTGGGTCTTCTGACCCCAACGCCACACATCAGCGCCAAACCCCAACGCCAAACCCCAGCGCCAAACCCCAGTGCCAAACCCCAACGCCAAACCCCAACGCCAAACCCAACGCTAAACCCCAATGCGTTTGCGTCTTCTGACCCCAACGCCAAACCCCAACACCAAATCACAACGCCAAACCGCAACGCGTTTGCGTCTTCTGACCCTAACACCAAACCCCAGCGCCAAAGCCCAACGCCAAACCCCAAGGCCAAACCCCAACGTGTTTGTGTCTTCTGACCCCAATGCCAAACCCCAACATGTTTGCGTCTTCTGACCCCAACGCCAAACCCCAACACCAAAACCCAACGCGTTTGCGTCTTCTGACGTCAATGCCAAACCCCTATGCATTTGAGTCTTCTGACCCCAACGCCAAACCCTAACGCCAAAAAACACCAAACCCCAACGCGTTTGCATCTTCTGAAACAAACGCTAAACCCATACGCCAAATCCCAAAGCGTTTGCGTCTTCTGACCCCAATGCCAAAACCAAGCGCCATAGCCCAATGCCAAACCCCAGCGCCAAACCCCAACGCGTTTGCGTCTTCTGACCCAAAAACCAAAGCCGAACGCCTTTGCGTCTTCTGACCCCAACGCCAAACCACAACGCGTTTCAGTCTTCTGACCCCAAAGCCAAACCCCAACGCCAAATGCCAATGGGAAACACAAACGTCAAACGCTAACGCGTTTGGGTCTTCTGACCCCAACGCCACACATCAGCGCCAAACCCCAACGCCAAACCCCAACGCCAAACCCAACGCTAAACCCCAATGCGTTTGCGTCTTCTGACCCCAACGCCAAACCCCAACACCAAATCACAACACCAAACCGCAACGCGTTTGTGTCTTCTGACCCCAACGCCAAAACCCAACGCGTTTGCATCTTCTGACCCCAAACCCAAATCCCAACACCAAACCCCTACGCCAAACCCCAACGCATTTGCGTCTTCTGACCGCAACTCCAAACCCCAACGCCAAACCCCAACGTGTTTGTGTCTTCTGACCCCAACGCCTAACCCCAGCTCAAACCCCAACGCCAAACCCCAAGGCAAAACACCAACGCGTTTGCATCTTCTGACCACAACGCCAAACCCCAACGCGAAAACCCAACGCTAAACCCCAATGCGTTTTCGTCTTCTGGCCCCAACGCCAAACCCCAACGCGTTTGCATCTTCTGACCCCAAATCCAAATCCCAACACCAAACCCCAACGCCAAACCCCAACTTGTTTGCGTCTTCTGACCCCAACTCCAAACCACAACGCCAAACCCCAACGTGTTTGTGTCTTCTGACCCCAACGCAAAACCCCAAAGCGTTTGCGTCTTCTGACTCCAATGCCAAACGCCAATGCCAAACCGCAACGCATTTGCGTCTTCTGACCCCAGCGTCAAACCCCAAAGCTTTTTCGTCTTCTGACCCCAAAGTCAAACCCCAACGCGTTTGCGTCTTCTGACCCCAACGGTAAACCCCAAAGCGTTTGCGTCTTCTGACCACAACGCCAAACCCCAGTGACAAATCCCAACGACAAAAACAACGCGTTTGCGTCTTTTGACCCCAGCGCCAAACACGAAAGCCAAACCCCAACGCGTTTGCATCTTCTGAACACAGCGCCAAACCCCAACGCCAAATCCCTACGCGTTTGTGTCTTCTGACCCCAACGCCAAAACCCAACGTCAAGCCCCAACGCCAAACGGCAACGCGTTTGTGTCTTCTGACCCCAGCGTCAAACCCCAAAGCTTTTTAGTCTTCTGACCCCAAAGTCAAACCCCAACGCGTTTGCG
The DNA here is from genome assembly GCF_034619465.1 of Leptosomus discolor. NCBI lineage: Eukaryota > Metazoa > Chordata > Aves > Leptosomiformes > Leptosomidae > Leptosomus > Leptosomus discolor. The sequence goes on along the minus strand of NW_028237857.1, from coordinate 4,377,588 downwards.
TCTTCTGACCCCAAAGCCAAACTTCAACGCTTTTGCGTCCTCTTACTCCAAAGTCAAATCCCAGCGCCAAACCACAACGCCAAACCCCAACGCCATACAGCAATGCGTTTGCGTCTTCTGACCCCAGCGCCAAACCCCAGCGCTTTTGTGTCTTCTGACCCCAATGACAAATCTGAGCGCCTAACCCCAACGCCAAACACCAACGCGTTTGCGTCTTCTGACCCCAAAGCCAAACCCCAACGCTTTTGTGTCTTCTGACCCCAATGACAAATCTGAGCGCCTAACCCCAACGCCAAACACCAACGCGTTTGCGTCTTCTGACCCCAACGCCAAACCCCAGCGCCAAACCCCAACGCATTTGCATCTCCTGACCCAAATGCCAAATGAAAACGACAAACCCCAATGCGTTTGCGTCTTGTGACCCAAACGCCAAACCCCAACACCAAAGCGAAACGCGTTTGCGTCTTGTGACCCCAGCGCCAAACCCCAACGCCAAACCCCAACGCCAAACACCAACGCGTTTGCATCTTCTGACCAAAACGCCAAACCTCAACGCGTTAGCGTCTTCTGACCCCAACGCTAAACCCCAGCGCCAAACACCAACGCCAAACCCCAAGGCCAAAGCCCAACGCGTTAGCATCTTCTGACCACAACGCCAAACCCCAATGCCAAACCACAATGCGTTTTCGTCTTCTGATCCCAACGCCAAACACCAGCGCCAAAGCCCAACGCCAAACCCCAAGGCCAAAACCCAATGCGTTTGCGTCTTCTGACGCCAACGCCAACCCCAAAGGCAATACCCCCAATTTTCTGCGTATTCTGACCCTAACGCTAAACCACAACGCCAAAGACCAATGCCAAACCCCAACGCGTTTCACTCTTCTGACCCCAAGCTAAACCCCAACGCCAAATGCCAACGGGAAACCCAAACGTCAAACACTAACGCGTTTGGGTCTTCTGACCCCAAAGCCACACATCAGCACCAAACCCCAACGCCAAACCCCAGCGCCAAACCCCAGTGCCAAACCCCAACGCCAAACCCCAACGCCAAACCCAACGCTAAACCCCAATGCGTTTGCATCTTCTGACCCCAACGCCTAACCCCAACACCAAATCACAACGCCAAACCGCAACGCGTTTGCGTCTTCTGACCCTAACACCAAACCCCAGCGCCAAAGCCCAACGCCAAACCCCAAGGCCAAACCCCAACGTGTTTGTGTCTTCTGACCCCAACGCCAAACCCCAACACCAAAACCCAACGCGTTTGCGTCTTCTGACCCCAACGCCAAACCCCAACGCTTTTGCGTCTTCTAACCTCAACGCCAATCCCCATCGCCAAACCCCAACGCGTTTGCGTCTTCTGACCCCAATGCCAAACCCCAACGCCAAACCCCAATGCGTTTGAGTCTTCTGACCCCAACGGCAAACCCCAACGCCAAACCCCAACACGTTTGCGTCTACTGAACCAACGGCAAACCCCAACGCGTTTGAGTCTTCTGACCCCAACGCCAAACCCCAACGCCAAACCCCAACGCGTTTGCGTCTTCTGAAGAAACGCCAAACGCCAACGCATTTGCGTCTTCTGACCACAACGCCGAACCCCAAAGCGTTTGCGTCTTCTGACCCCAAAGCCAAACCCCAACGCGTTTGCGTCTTCTGAACCCAACGCGAAACCCCAACGTCAAAGTACAACGCGTTTGCATATTCTGACCCCAACGTCAAACGCCATCGCGTTTCTGTCTTCTGACTTCAACGCCAAAACGGAACGCCAAACCCCAACGCCAAACCCCAACACGTTTGCGTCTTCTGACCCCAACGCCAAACCCCGGCGCGTTTGTGTCTTCTGACCCAAACAGCAAACCACAACGCCAAACCCCAACGCCTTTGAGTATTCTGATTCCAATGCCAAACCCCAATGCCAATACCCAACACCAAACACCAACGCATTTGCGTCTTCTGACCCCAACGACAAAACACAACGCCAAACCCCAACGCAAAACTCCAGCGCCAAACCCCACCCCCAAATCCCAGCGCCAACCCCCAGGGCCAAACATCATCGCCAAACGCCAACGCCAAACCCCAACGCCAAACCCCAACGCGTTTGCGTCTTCTGACCCAACGCCAACCCCAAAGCCAAACGCCAAAGCTTTTGCGTATTCTGACACCAACGCCAACCCCCCGTGCCAAACCCCAACGCCAAACCCTAACGCCAAACAACACCAAACCCCAACACGTTTGCATCTTCTGAAACAAACGCTAAACCCATACGCCAAATCCCAAAGCGTTTGCGTCTTCTGCCCCCAATGCCAAAACCTAGCGCCATAGCCCAACGCCAAACCCCAACGCCAAACCCCAACGCGTTTGCGACTTCTGACCCAAAAACCAAAGCCGAACGCCTTTGCGTCTTCTGACCCCAACGCCAAACCATAACGCGTTTCAGTCTTCTGACCCCAAAGCCAAACCCCAACGCCAAATGCCAACGGGAAACCCAAACGTCAAACGCTAACGCGTTTGGGTCTTCTGACCCCAACGCCACACATCAGCGCCAAACCCCAACGCCAAACCCCAGCGCCAAACCCCAGTGCCAAACCCCAGCGCCAAACCCCAACGCCAAACCCCAACGCCAAACACCAACGCGTTTGCATCTTCTGACCAAAACGCCAAACCTCAACGCGTTAGCGTCTTCTGACCCCAACGCCAAACCCCAACGCCAAACCCCAACACGTTGGCGCCTTCTTACCCCAACGCTAAACCCCAGCGCCAAACACCAACGCCAAACCCCAAGGCCAAAGCCCAACGCGTTAGCATCTTCTGACCACAACGCCAAACCCCAATGCCAAACCACAATGCGTTTTCGTCTTCTGATCCCAACGCCAAACACCAGCGCCAAAGCCCAACGCCAAACCCCAAGGCCAAAACCCAATGCGTTTGCGTCTTCTGACGCCAACGCCAACCCCAAAGGCAATACCCCCAATTTGCTGCGTATTCTGACCCTAACGCTAAACCACAACGCCAAAGACCAATGCCAAACCCCAACGCGTTTCACTCTTCTGACCCCAAGCTAAACCCCAACGCCAAATGCCAACGGGAAACCCAAACGTCAAACACTAACGCGTTTGGGTCTTCTGACCCCAAAGCCACACATCAGCGCCAAACCCCAACGCCAAACCCCAGCGCCAAACCCCAGTGCCAAACCCCAACGCCAAACCCCAACGCCAAACCCAACGCTAAACCCCAATGCGTTTGCATCTTCTGACCCCAACGCCTAACCCCAACACCAAATCACAACGCCAAACCGCAACGCGTTTGCGTCTTCTGACCCTAACACCAAACCCCAGCGCCAAAGCCCAACGCCAAACCCCAAGGCCAAACCCCAACGTGTTTGTGTCTTCTGACCCCAACGCCAAACCCCAACACCAAAACCCAACGCGTTTGCGTCTTCTGACCCCAACGCCAAACCCCAACGCTTTTGCGTCTTCTAACCTCAACGCCAATCCCCAACGCCAAACCCCAACGCGTTTGCGTCTTCTGACCCCAATGCCAAACCCCAACGCCAAACCCCAATGCGTTTGAGTCTTCTGACCCCAACGGCAAACCCCAACGCCAAACCCCAACACGTTTGCGTCTTCTGAACCAACGGCAAACCCCAACGCGTTTGAGTCTTCTGACCCCAACGCCAAACCCCAACGCCAAACCCCAACGCGTTTGCGTCTTCTGAAGAAACGCCAAACGCCAACGCATTTGCGTCTTCTGACCACAACGCCGAACCCCAAAGCGTTTGCGTCTTCTGACCCCAAAGCCAAACCCCAACGCGTTTGCGTCTTCTGAACCCAACGCGAAACCCCAACGTCAAAGTACAACGCGTTTGCATATTCTGACCCCAACGTCAAACGCCATCGCGTTTCTGTCTTCTGACTTCAACGCCAAAACGGAACGCCAAACCCCAACGCCAAACCCCAACACGTTTGCGTCTTCTGACCCCAACGCCAAACCCCGGCGCGTTTGTGTCTTCTGACCCAAACAGCAAACCACAACGCCAAACCCCAACGCCTTTGAGTATTCTGATTCCAATGCCAAACCCCAATGCCAATACCCAACACCAAACACCAACGCATTTGCGTCTTCTGACCCCAACGACAAAACACAACGCCAAACCCCAACGCAAAACTCCAGCGCGAAACCCCACCCCCAAATCCCAGCGCCAACCCCCAGGGCCAAACATCATCGCCAAACGCCAACGCCAAACCCCAACGCCAAACCCCAACGCGTTTGCGTCTTCTGACCCAACGCCAACCCCAAAGCCAAACGCCAAAGCTTTTGCGTATTCTGACACCAACGCCAACCCCCCGTGCCAAACCCCAACGCCAAACCCTAACGCCAAACAACACCAAACCCCAACACGTTTGCATCTTCTGAAACAAACGCTAAACCCATACGCCAAATCCCAAAGCGTTTGCGTCTTCTGCCCCCAATGCCAAAACCTAGCCCAATAGCCCAACGCCAAACCCCAACGCCAAACCCCAACGCGTTTGCGACTTCTGACCCAAAAACCAAAGCCGAACGCCTTTGCGTCTTCTGACCCCAACGCCAAACCACAACGCGTTTCAGTCTTCTGACCCTAAAGCCAAACCCCAACGCCAAATGCCAACGGGAAACCCAAACGTCAAACGCTAACGCGTTTGGGTCTTCTGACCCCAACGCCACACATCAGCGCCAAACCCCAACGCCAAACCCCAGCGCCAAACCCCAGTGCCAAACCCCAACGCCAAACCCCAACGCGAAACCCAACGATAAACTCCAATGCGTTTGCGTCTTCTGACCCCAACGCCAAACCCCATTGCGTTTGCGTCTTCTGACCCCAACACCAAACCCCATCGCTAAACCCAAACGCGAAAACCCAGCAACAAACCCCAGCGCCAAACCCCAACGCCAAACCCAAACGCTAAACCCCAACGCGTTTGTGTCTTCTAACCACAACATCAAACCCCAACGCCAAACCCCAACACATTTGGGTCTTCTGCCCCCAACGCCAAACCCCAACGACAAACCACAATGCGTTTGCGTCTTCTGAACACAATGCCAAATCCCAACGCCAAAACCCAAAGCGTTGGAGTCTTCTGACCCCAACGCCAAACCCCAATGCTTTTGAGTGTTTTGACATCCCAGCAAAACCCCAGCACCAAACCCCAATGACAATACCCAACGCCAAACCCCAAAGCGTTTGCGTCTTCTGACCCCAACGCCAAACCCCAACGCCAAACCCCAAGGCAAACTCCAACCCGTTTGAGTCTTCTGACCCCAACGCCAAACTCCGACTCCAAACCCCAGCGCCAAAGCCCAACGTCAAACCCCAAGGCCAAAACCCAAGCGTTTGCGTCTTCTGACCCCAACGCATACCCCAACGTCAAATGCCAACGCAAAAACCAACGGAAAACCCCAAAGCATTTGCGTCTTCTGACCCCAACGCCAAACCCCAACGCCAAACCCCAACACGTTTGTGTCTTCTGACCCCATCGCCAAACCCCAACACCAAACACCAACGCGTTTGCGTCTACTGACCCCAACGCCAAACCCCAAGAACAAATCCCAAGGCGTTTGCGTCTTCTGACCCCAACGCCAAAACCCAGCGCCAAACCCCAACGCCAAAACCCAAAGTGTTTGCGTCTTCTGACCCCAACGCCAACCCCCAACGTCAAATTCCAACGCCAAACCCTAAAGCGCTTGTGACTTTTGACCCCAACGCCAAATCTCAGCGCCAAACCCCAACGCCAAAACCCAAAGTGTTTGCGTCTTCTGACCCCAACGGCAAACCCTAGCGCCATACCACTACGCGTTTGCTTCTTCTGACCCCAACGCCAAACACCAACGCCAAACCCCAACGCATTTTCATCTTCTGACCCCAACCCCAACCCACAACGCCAAATTCCAAGGCCAAACCCCAAGGCGTTTGCGTCTTTTGACCCCAACGCCAAATTCAACGCCAAAACCCAACGCGTTTGCGTCTTCTCTACCTATCGCCAAACCCCAACGCGTTTGTGTCTTCTGACCTCAACGCCAAATCGCAGCGCCAAACCCCAACACCAAACCCCAAGCCAAACCCCAACGCGTTTGCGTCTGCAGACCCCAACGCCAAACCCCAAACGTTTGCTTCTTCTGACCCCAACGCCAAATCCCAGAGCCAAAATCCAACGCCAAACCCCACGGCCAAAACCCAACGCGTTTGCATCTTCTGACCCCAACGCCAAACCCCAACGCCAAACCCCAACGCATTTGCATCTTCTGACCATAACGCAAACCCCAACACGTTTGCGTCTTCTGACCCCAACGCCAAACACCAACGGGAAACCACAACGCGTTTTCTTCTTCAGAACCCAACGACAAAACCCAACGCGTTTGAGTCTTCTTACCCCGACGCCTAACCACAGCGCCAAACCCCAACGCCAATCCCGAAGGCCGAAAACCAACGCGTTTTCGTCTTCTGGCCCCAACGCCAAACCCCAACGAGTTTGCATCTTCTGACCCCAACGCCAAACCCGAACATCAAATCCCAACCCCAAACCCAATGCGTTTGAGTCTTCTGACCCCAACGCCAAACACCAACGCCAAAACGCAACGCCAAACCCCAAAGCGTTTTTGTCTTCTGACCCCAACGCCAAACCCCAACGCCAAACCCCAAAGCGTTTGTGTATTTTGACCCAACGCCAAACCCCAACGCCAAACCCCAACACCTTTCAATCTTCTGACCCACACGCCAAACCCCAACGCCAAAACACAAAGCCAATCCGCAACGTGTTTTCGTCTTCTGATCCCAACGCCAAACCACAGCGCCAAAGCCCAACGCCAAACCCCAAGGCCAAAACCCAACGCGTTTGTGACTTCTGACCCCAACGCCAAACCCTAATGCGTTTGTGTCTTCTGACCCCAACGCCAAAACCCAATGCCAAACCCCAACGCGTTTGCGTCTTCTGACCCCAACGCCAAACCCCAATACCAAACCCCAACACGTTTGCATCTTCTGACCCCAACGCCAAACCCCAGCGAGTTTGAGTCTTCTGACCCCAACGACAAAACCCAGGGCCAAACCCCAACGACAAACCCCAACGCCAAACCCCAACGCGTTTGCGTCTTCTGACCCCAACGCCAAACCCCAACGAGTTTGAGTCTTCTGACCCCAACGACAACCCCCAGCGCGAAACCAGAACGCCAAAACCCAACGCCAAACCCCAACGCGTTTGCGTCTTCTGACCACAACGCCAATCCCCAACGCCAAAGCACAATGCTTTTGCGTCTTCTGACCCCAACGCCAAACCCCAACGCAAAACCCCAATGCCAAACCCCAACGCGTTTGCGTCTTCTGACCCCAAAGTCAAACACCAATTCGTATGCGTCTTCTAAAACCAACACCAAAACCCAACGCCAAACCACAACGTGTTTTCTTCTTCCGACCCCAACGCCAAACCCCAACACCAAAACCCAACGCGTTTGCGTTTTCTGACCCCAACGCCAAACCCCAACGAGTTTGAGTCTTCTAACCCCAACGACAACCCCCAGCGCGAAACCAGAACGCCAAAACCCAAGGCCAAACCCCAACGCGTTTGCGTCTTCTGACCACAACGCCAATCCCCAACGCCAAAGCACAATGCTTTTGCGTCTTCTGAACCCAACGCCAATCCCCAACGCCAAAGCACAATGCTTTTGCTTCTTCTGACCCCAACGCCAAACCCCAACGCAAAACCCCAACGCCAAACCCCAACGCGCTTGAGTCTTCTGACCCCAACGCCAAACCCCAACGCCAAACCACATTGCGTTTGCGTCAACTGACCCCAACGCCAAACCCCAATGCCAAACCCCAAAGCATTTGTGTATTCTGACCCAACGCGAAACCCCAAAGCCAAAGACCAACGCCTTTCAATCTTCTGACCCACACGCCAAACCCCAACGCCAAAACCCAGAGCCAAAGCCCAACGCCAAAACCCAAGGTCAAAACCCAACGTGTTTGCGTCTTCTGACCCCAACGCCAAACCCCAGCGAGTTTGAGTCTTCTGACCCCAACGACAAACCCCAGGGCCAAACCCCAACGCCAAACCCCAACGCCAAACCCCAAAGTGTTTGCGTCTTCTGACCCCAACGCCAAACCCCAACGCCAAACCACAGTGCGTTTGCGTCTTCTGACCCCAACGCCAAACCCCAACGCCAAACACCAATGCCTTTAAATCTTCTGACCCACACGTCAAACCCCAGCGCCAAAACACAAAGCCAATCCGCAACGTGTTTTTGTCTGCTGATCCCAACGCCAAACCCCAGCGCCAAAGCCCAACGCCAAACCCCAAGGCCAAAACCCAACGCGTTTGCGTCTTCTGACCGCAACGCCAAACCCTAATGTGTTTGCGTCTTCTGACCCCAACGCCAAACCCCAACGAGTTTGAGTCTTCTGACCACAACGCCAAACCCGAATGCCAAAGTCCAACGATTTTGCGTCTTCTGAAACAACGCCAAACCCCAACACGAAAACCCAACGCGTTTGCGTCTTCTGACCCCAACGTCAAACCCCAACGAGTTTGAGTCTTCTGACCCCAACGCCAAACCCCAACGCGTTTGTGTCTTCTGACCACAATGCGAAACCCCAACGCCAAACCCCAACGCGTTTGAGTCTTCTGACCACAACGCCAAACCCCAACGCCAAAGCACAACGCGTTTGCATCTTCTGACCCCAACGCCAAACCCTAAGACCAAACCCCAACGCGTTTGCGTCTTCTGACCTCAACGCCAAACCCCAACGCCAAACCCCAATTCCAAACCTCAACGCATTTGTGTCTTCTGACCCCAACACCAAACCCCAACGAGTTTGAGTCTTCTGACCCCATTGCCAAACCCCAACACGTTTGTGTCTTCTGACCACAACGCCAAACCCCAACGCCAAAGCACAATGCGTTTGCTTCTTCTGACCCCAACGCCAAACCCCAATGCCAAACCCCAAAGCCTTTGCGTCTTCTGACCCCAACGCCAAACCCCAACGCGTTTGTGTCTTCTGACCCCGACGCCAAACCCTAAGACCAAACCCCAACGCGTTTCGTCTTCTAACCCCAACGCCAAACCCCAACGCCAAACCGCATTGCGTTTGCGTCTTCTGACCCCAACGCCAAACCCCAACGCCAAACCCCATAGCGTTTGTGTATTCTGACCCAACGCCAAACCACAACGCCAAACACCAATGCCTTTCAATCTTCTGACCCACACGCCAAAACCCAACGCCAAAACACAAAGCCAATCCGCAACGTGTTTTTGTCTTCTGATCCCAACGATAAAGCCCAGCGCCAAAGCCCAACGCCAAACCCCAAGGCCAAAACCCAACGTGTTTGCGTCTTCTGAACACAACACCAAACCCCAACGCCAAACCATAACACATTTGGGTCTTCTGCCCCCAACGCCAAACCCCAAGGCCAAACCCTAATGCGTTTGAGTCTTCTGACCCAAACGCCAAAACCCAACGCCAAACCCCAACGCGTTTGCGTCTTTTGACCCCAACGCCAAACCCCAACGCCAAACCAAAACGCCAAACCCCAAGGCCAAACTCCAACGCGTTTGCGTCTTCTGACCCCAACGCCAAGCCCCAACAAAATTGAGTCTTCTGAAACACAAAGCCAAACGCCAGCGCCAAACCCCAACGCGTTTGCATCTTCTGACCCCAACGCCAAACCCAAAGCCATACCCCAACGCCAAACCCCAACGCCAAACCGCAAAGCGTTTGCGTCTTCTGACACCAATGCCAACCCCAAAGGCAAAACCCCAAACTTTTTGCGTATTCTGACCTTAACGCTAAACCACAACGCCAAAGCCCAACACCAAACCCCAACGCGTTTCAGTCTTCTGATCCCAAATCCAAACCCCAACGCCAAATGCCAACGGGAAACCCCAAAGTCAAACACTAAAGCGTTTGCGTCTTCTGACCCCAACGCCAAACCCCAACGCCAAACCACATTGCGTTTGCGTCAACTGACCCCAACGCCAAACCCCAATGCCAAACCCCAAAGCATTTGTGTATTCTGACCCAACGCGAAACCCCAAAGCCAAAGACCAACGCCTTTCAATCTTCTGACCCCAACGCCAAACCCCAACGCCAAAACACAAAGCCAATCCGCAACTTGTTTTCGTCTTCTGATCCCAACGCCAAACCCCACAGCCAAAGCCCAACGCCAAACCCCAAGGTCAAAACCCAACGTGTTTGCGTCTTCTGACTGCAACGCCAAACCCTAATGCGTTTGTGTCTTCTGACCCCAACGCCAAACCCCAACGCCAAACCCCAACACGTTTGTGTCTTCTGCCCCCAACGCCAAACCCCAACGCCAAACCCCAACACGTTTGTGTCTTCTGCCCCCAACGCCAAACCCCAATGCCAAACCCCAACGCGTTTGCGTCTTCTGACCCCAACGCCAAACCCCAATTCCAAACCCCAACGCGTTCGCGTCTTCTGACCCCAACGCCAAACCCCAATGCCAAACCACAAGGCGTTTGCGTCTTCTGACCCCAACGCCAAACCCCAACGCCAAACCCCAAATCGTTTGTGTCTTCTGACCCCAACGGAAAACCCCAACGCGTTTGCGTCTTCTGACCCCAACACCAAACCCCAATGCCAAACCCCAACGCGTTTGCGTCTTCTGACCCCAACGCCAAACCCCAAGTCCAAAACACAAAGCCAATACGCAACGTGTTTTTGTATTCTGACCCCAACGCCAAACCCCAACGAGTTTGAGTCTTCTGACCCCAACGACAAACCCCAGCGCCAAACCCCAACGCCAAACCCCAACAACGCCAAACCCCAACGAGTTTGCGTCTTCTGACCGCAACGCCAATCCCCAACGCCAAAGCACAATGCGTTTGCGTCTTCTGACCCCAATGCCAAACCCCAAGACCAAACCCCAACGCGTTTGTGTCTTCTGACCCCGACGCCAAACCCGAACGCCAAACCCCAATGCCAAACTCCAACGCGTTTGCGTCTTCTGACCCCAACGCCAAACCCCAGCGTCAAACCCCAATGCCAAAACCCAAGGCCAAAAACCAATGCGTTAGCATCTTCTGACTACAACGCCAAAACCCAACGCGAAAACCCAATGCTAAACCCCAATGCGTTTTTGTCTTCTGGCCCCAACGCCAAACCACAACGCCAAACCCCAACGCATTTGCGTATTCTGACCCCAACGGCAAACCCCAAAGTTAAACCCTAACGCCAAACCACAACGCGTTTGCGTCTTCTGACCCCATCGACAAACCACAACGCCAAACTCCAATGCGTTTGCATCTTCTGACCCCAACGCCAAACCCCATTGCGTTTGCGTCTTCTGACCCCAACAACAAACCCCATCACTAAACCCCAACGCTAAAACCCAGCAACAAAGCCCAGCGCCAAACCACAACACCAAACCCACCGCTAAACCCCAACGCGTTTGCATCTTCTGAACACAACACCAAACTCAAACGCCAAACCCCAACACATTTGGGTATTGTGCCGCCAACGCCAAACCCCAACGTCAAACCACAATGCGTTTGCGTCTTCTGACCACAATGCCAAATCCCAACTCCAAACCCCAAAGCGTTTGCGTCTTCTGAACCCAACGCCAAACCCCAACGCCAAACCCCAACGCGTTTGCGTCTTCTGACCCCAACGCCAAACCCCAACGCCAAACCCCAAAGCGATTGGGTATTCTGACCCAACGCCAAACCCCAACGCCAAAAACCAACGCCTTTCAATCTTCTGACCGTACTGCTTAACCATAACGCCAAAACACAAAGCCAATCCGCAACGTGTTTTCGTCTTCTGATCTCAACGCCAAACCCCAGCGCCAAAGCCCAACGCCAAACCCCAAGGCCAAAACCCAACGCGTTTGTGTCTTCTGACCCCAACACCAAACCCTAATGCGTTTGTGTCTTCTGACCCCAACGCCAAACCCCAACACCAAACCCCAACACGTTTGCATCTTCTGACCCCAACGCCAAACCCCAGCGAGTTTGAGTCTTCTAACCCCAACGACAAACACCAGGGCCAAACCCCAACGCCAAACCCCAACGCCAAACCCCAACGCATTTGCGTCTTCTGACCACAACGCCAATCCCCAAGGCCAAAGCACAATGCGTTTGCGTCTTCTGACCGCGACGCCAAACCCCAAGACCAAACACAACGCGTTTCGTCTTCTGACCCCAACGCCAAACCCCAACGCCAAACCACAGTGAGTTTGCGTCTTCTGACCCCAACACCAAACCCCAACGCCAAACACCAATGCCTTTCAATCTTCTGACCCACACGTCAAACCCCAGCGCCAAAACACAAAGCCAATCCGCAACGTGTTTTCGTCTTCTGATCCCAACGCCAAACCCCAGCGCCAAAGCCCAACGCCAAACCCCAAGGCCAAAACCCAACGCGTTTGCGTCTTCTGACCCCAACGCCAAACTCCGACTCCAAACCCCAGCGCCAAAGCCCAACGTCAAACCCCAAGGCCAAAACCCAACGCGTTTGCGTCTTCTGACCCCAACGCCAAACCCCAACGATTTTGAGTCTTCTGACCCCAACGCCAAACCCCAATGCCAAACCCCAATGCCAAAACCCAACGCCCACCACCAATGTATTTGCGTCTTCAGACCCCAACGCCAAACCCCAACACCAAAACCCAACGCGTTTGCGTCTTCTGACCCCAACGCCAAACCCCAACGCTTTTGCGTCTTCTAACCTCAACGCCAATCCCCATCGCCAAACCCCAACGCGTTTGCGTCTTCTGACCCCAATGCCAAACCCCAACGCCAAACCCCAATGCGTTTGAGTCTTCTGACCCCAACGGCAAACCCCAACGCCAAACCCCAACACGTTTGCGTCTACTGAACCAACGGCAAACCCCAACGCGTTTGAGTCTTCTGACCCCAACGCCAAACCCCAACGCCAAACCCCAACGCGTTTGCGTCTTCTGAAGAAACGCCAAACGCCAACGCATTTGCGTCTTCTGACCACAACGCCGAACCCCAAAGCGTTTGCGTCTTCTGACCCCAAAGCCAAACCCCAACGCGTTTGCGTCTTCTGAACCCAACGCGAAACCCCAACGTCAAAGTACAACGCGTTTGCATATTCTGACCCCAACGTCAAACGCCATCGCGTTTCTGTCTTCTGACTTCAACGCCAAAACGGAACGCCAAACCCCAACGCCAAACCCCAACACGTTTGCGTCTTCTGACCCCAACGCCAAACCCCGGCGCGTTTGTGTCTTCTGACCCAAACAGCAAACCACAACGCCAAACCCCAACGCCTTTGAGTATTCTGATTCCAATGCCAAACCCCAATGCCAATACCCAACACCAAACACCAACGCATTTGCGTCTTCTGACCCCAACGACAAAACACAACGCCAAACCCCAACGCAAAACTCCAGCGCCAAACCCCACCCCCAAATCCCAGCGCCAACCCCCAGGGCCAAACATCATCGCCAAACGCCAACGCCAAACCCCAACGCCAAACCCCAACGCGTTTGCGTCTTCTGACCCAACGCCAACCCCAAAGCCAAACGCCAAAGCTTTTGCGTATTCTGACACCAACGCCAACCCCCCGTGCCAAACCCCAACGCCAAACCCTAACGCCAAACAACACCAAACCCCAACACGTTTGCATCTTCTGAAACAAACGCTAAACCCATACGCCAAATCCCAAAGCGTTTGCGTCTTCTGCCCCCAATGCCAAAACCTAGCGCCATAGCCCAACGCCAAACCCCAACACCAAAACCCAACGCGTTTGCGTCTTCTGACCCCAACGCCAAAACCCAACGCGTTTGCGTCTTCTGACCATAACGCAAACCCCAACACGTTTGCGTCTTCTGACCCCAACGCCAAACACCAACGCCAAACCACAACGCGTTTTCTTCTTCAGAACCCAACGACAAAACCCAACGCGTTTGAGTCTTCTTACCCCGACGCCTAACCACAGCGCCAAACCCCAACGCCAATCCCGAAGGCCGAAAACCAATGCGTTTTCGTCTTCTGGCCCCAACGCCAAACCCCAACGAGTTTGCATCTTCTGACCCCAACGCCAAACCCGAACATCAAATCCCAACGCCAAACCCAATGCGTTTGGGTCTTCTGACCACAACGCCAAACACCAACGCCAAAACGCAACGCCAAACCCCAAAGCGTTTTTGTCTTCTGACCCCAACGCCAAACCCCAACGCCAAACCCCAAAGCGTTTGTGTCTTCTGACCCCAACGCCAAACCCCAATGCCAAACCCCAACGCTAAACCCCAATGTGTTTGTGTCTTCTGACCCCAACGCAAAACTCCAAAGTGTTTGCGTCTTCTGACCCCAACGCGAAACCCCAACGCCAAACCACAATGCGTTTGCATCTTCTGACCCCAATGCCAAACCCCAACGCCAAACCCCAAAGCGTTTGTGTATTCTGACCCAACGCCAAACCCCAACGCCAAACACCAACGCCTTTCAATCTTCTGACCCACACGCCAAACCCAAACGCCAAAACACAAAGCCAATCCGCGACGTGTTTTCGTCTTCTGATCCCAACACCAAACCCCAGCGCCAAAGCCCAACGCCAAACCCCAAGGCCAAAACGCAACGCGTTTGCGTCTTCTGACCCCAACGCTAAACCCTAATGCGTTTGCGTCTTCTGACCCCAACGCCAAACCCCAAAGCCAAACCCCAACGCGTTTGTATCTTATGACCACAACGCCAAACCCCAATGCTAAACCCCAACGCCAAACCCCAACGCGTTTGCGTCTTCTGACACCAACGCCAAACCCCAACACCAAAACCCAACGCGTTTGCGTCTTCTGACCACAACGCCAAACCCTAATGCCTTTGCTTCTTCTGACCCCAACGCCAAACCCCGACGCTAAACCCCAACGCATTTGTGTCTTCTGAACACAACGCCAATCCACAACGACAAAGCACAATGCGTTTGAGTCTTCTCACCCCAACGCCAAGCCCCAACGCCAAACCACAACACGTTTTCTTCTTCCGACTCCAACGCCAGACCCCAACGCGTTTCAGTCTTCTGACCCAACGCCAAACCCCAGCGCCAAACCCCAGCGCCAAACCCCAAGGCCAAACACCAACGCGTTAGCATCTTCTGACTACAACGACAAACCCCAACGCGAAAACCAAACATTAAACCCCAATGCGTTTTCTTCTTCTGGCCCCAACGCCAAACCACAACGCCAAAACCCAACGCATTTGCGTATTCTGACCCCAACGGCAAACCACAACGCCAAACTCCAATGCGTTCACATCTTCTGACCCCAACGCCAAACCCCATTGCGTTTGCGTCTTCTGACCCTAACACCAAACCTGAACGTGTTTGCATCTTCTGACCCCAACGCCAAACCCCAAGGCCAAACCCCAGCGCCAAAGCCCAACGCTAAACCCCAAGGTCAAAACCCTACGCGTTTGAGTTTTCTGACCGCAGCGCCAAACCCCAACGACAAACACCAACGCGTTTGTGTCTTCTGACCCCAACGCCAAAACCCAATGCCAAACCCCAACGCGTTTGCGTCTTCTGACCCCCAACGCCAAACCCCAACACCAAAACCCAATGCGTTTGTGTCTTCTGACCCCAACGCCAAACCCCAACGAGTTTGAGTCTTCTGACCCCAACGCCAAACCCCAACACCAAAACCCAACGCCAAACCCCAAGGCCAAAAACCCAACGCGTTTGCATCTACTGACCCCAACGACAAATCCTAATGTGTTTGCGTCTTCTGACCCCAACGCCAAACCCCAACGCCAAACCCCAACGCGTATGTGTCTTCTGACCCCAACGCAAAACCCCAAGGCGTTTGCGTCTTCTGACCGCAATGCCAAACCCCAACAACAAACCCCAACGCGTTTGCGTCTTCTGACCCAAACACCAAACCCCAATGCCAAACCACAATGTGTTTGCGTCTTCTGACCCAAATGCCAAACCCCAATGCCAAACCCCAACGCGTTTGTGTCTTCTGACCCAACGCCAAACCCCAAGGCCAAAACACAAATCCAATCCGCAACGTGCTTTCGTCTTCTGATCCGAACGCCAAACCCCAGCGCCAAACCCCAAGGCGTTTGTGTCTTCTGACCACAACGCCAATCCCCAATGCCAAACCCCAACGCCAAACCCCAACGCGTTTGCGTCTTCTGACCCCAACGCCAAACCCCAACACCAAACCCCAACACGTTTGCATCTTCTGACCCCAACGCCAAACCCCAGCGCGTTTGAGTCTTCTGACCCCAACGACAAACCCCAGGGCCAAACCCCAATGCCAAACCCCAACGCCAAACCCCAAAGCGTTTGCGTCTTCTGACCACAACGCCAATCCCCAAGGCCAAAGCACAATGCGTTTGCGTCTTCTGACCGCGACGCCAAACCCCAAGACCAAACACCAACGCCTTTCGTCTTCTGACCCCAACGCCAAACCCCAACGCCAAACCACAGTGTGTTTGCGTCTTCTGACCCCAACGCCAAACCCCAACGCCAAACACCAATGTCTTTCAATCTTCTGACCCACACGTCAAAGCCCAGCGCCAAAACACAAAGCCAATCCGCAACGTGTTTTTGTCTGCTGATCCCAACGCCAAACCCCAGAGCCAAAGCCCAACGCCAAACCCCAAGGCCAAAACCCAACACGTTTGCGTCTTCTGACCCCAACGCCAAACCCTAATGTGTTTGCGTCTTCTGACCCCAACGCCAAACCCCAACGCGTTTGTGTCTTCTGACCACAACGCCAAAGCCGAATGCCAAAGTCCAACGATTTTGCGTCTTCTGAAACAACGCCAAACCCCAACACGAAAACCCAACGCGTTTGCGTCTTCTGAACACAACGTCAAACCCCAATGAGTTTGAGTCTTCTGACCCCAACGCCAAACCCCAACACATTTGGGTCTTCTGCCCCCAACGCCAAACCCCAAGGCCAAACCCTAATGCGTTTGCGTCTTCTGACCCAAACGCCAAACACCAACACGTTTGCGTCTTCTGACCCCAACGCCAAAACCCAACGCCAAACCCCAACGCGTTTGCGTCTTCTGACACCAACGCCAAACCCCAACGCCAAACCAAAACGCCAAACCCCAAGGCCAAACTCCAACGCGTTTGCGTCTTCTGACCCCAACGCCAAACCCCAACGCCAAACCACATTGCGTTTGCGTCAACTGACCCCAACGCCAAACCCCAATGCCAAACCCCAAAGCATTTGTGTATTGTGACCCAACGCGAAACTCCAAAGCCAAAGACCAACGCCTTTCAATCTTCTGACCCACACGCCAAACCCCAACGCCAAAACACAAAGCCAATCCGCAACTTGTGTTCGTCTTCTGATCCCAACGCCAAACCCCAGAGCCAAAGCCCAACGCCAAACCCCAAGGTCAAAACCCAACGTGTTTGCGTCTTCTGACTGCAACGCCAAACCCTAATGCGTTTGTGTCTTCTGACCCCAACGCCAAACCCCAACGCCAAACCCCAACACGTTTGTGTCTTCTGCCCCCAACGCCAAACCCCAATGCCAAACCCCAAAGCGTTTGCGTCTTCTGACCCCAACGCCAAACCCCAATTCCAAACCCCAACGCGTTTGTGTCTTCTGACCCCAACGCCAAACCCCAATGCCAAACCACAAGGCGTTTGCGTCTTCTGACCCCAACGCCAAACCCCAACGCCAAACCCCAAATCGTTTGTGTCTTCTGACCCCAACGGAAAACCCCAACGCGTTTGCGTCTTCTGACCCCAACGCCAAACCCCAAGTCCAAAACACAAAGCCAATACGCAACGTGTTTTTGTATTCTGATCCCAACGCCAAACCCCAGCGCCAAACCCCAACGCGTTTGTGTCTTCTGACCCAAATGCAAAACCCCAACGCGTTTGCGTCTTCTGACCCCAACGCCAAACCCCAACACCAAAACCCAACGCGTTTGCGTCTTCTGACCCCAACGCCAAACCCCAACGAGTTTGAGTCTTCTGACCCCAACGACAAACCCCAGCGCCAAACCCCAACGCCAAACCCCAACGCCAAACCCCAACGAGTTTGCGTCTTCTGACCGCAACGCCAATCCCCAACGCCAAAGCACAATGCGTTTGCGTCTTCTGACCCCAATGCCAAACCCCAAGACCAAACCCCAACGCGTTTTTGTCTTCTGACCCCGACGCCAAACCCGAACGCTAAGCCCCAATGCCAAACTCCAACGCGTTTGCGTCTTCTGACCCCAACGCCAAACCCCAACGCCAAACCACAACGCGTTTTCTTCTTCCGACCCTAACGCCAAACCCCAACGCGTTTGAGTCTTCTGACCCCAACGCCAAACCCCAGCGTCAAACCCCAATGCCAAAACCCAAGGCCAAAAACCAATGCGTTAGCATCTTCTGACTACAACGCCAAAACCCAACGCGAAAACCCAACGCTAAACCCCAATGCGTTTTCGTCTTCTGGCCCCAACGCCAAACCACAACGCCAAACCCCAACGCATTTGCGTATTCTGACCCCAACGGCAAACCCCAAAGTTAAACCCTAACGCCAAACCACAACGCGTTTGCGTCTTCTGACCCCATCGACAAACCACAACGCCAAACTCCAATGCGTTTGCATCTTCTGACCCCAACGCCAAACCCCATTGCGTTTGCGTCTTCTGACCCCAACAACAAACCCCATCACTAAACCCCAACGCTAAAACCCAGCAACAAAGCCCAGCGCCAAACCACAACACCAAGCCCCAACGCTAAACCCCAACGCGTTTGCATCTTCTGAACACAACACCAAACTCAAACGCCAAACCCCAACACATTTGGGTATTGTGCCGCCAACGCCAAACCCCAACGTCAAACCACAATGCGTTTGCGTCTTCTGACCACAATGCCAAATCCCAACTCCAAACCCCAAAGCGTTTGCGTCTTCTGAACCCAACGCCAAACCCCAACGCCAAACCCCAACGCGTTTGCGTCTTCTGACCCCAATGCCAAACACCAACACGTTTGCGTCTTCTGACCCCAACGCCAAACCCCAACGCCAAACCCCAAAGCGATTGGGTATTCTGACCCAACGCCAAACCCAACGCCTTTCAATCTTCTGACCGCAATGCTTAACCATAACGCCAAAACACAAAGCCAATCCGCAACGTGTTTTCGTCATCTGATCCCAACGCCAAACCCCAGCGCCAAAGCCCAACGCCAAACCCCAAGGCCAAAACCCAACGCGTTTACGTCGTCTGACACCAACGCTAAACCCTAATGCGTTGGCGTCTTCTGACCCCAACGCCAAACACCAATGCCAAACCCCAACGCGTTTGTGTCTTTTGACCCCAACGCAAAACCCCAAAGCGTTTGCATCTTCTGACCCCAACGCCAAACCCCAACGCCAAACCCCAAAGCGTTTGTGTATTCTGACCCAACGCCAAACCCCAACGCCAAACACCAACGCCTTTCAATCTTCTGACCCACACGCCAAACCCAAACGCCAAAACACAAAGCCAATCCGCAACGTGTTTTCGTCTTCTGATCCCAACACCAAACCCCAGCGCCAAAGCCCAACGCCAAACCCCAAGGCCAAAACGCAACGCGTTTGCGTCTTCTGACCCCAACGCTAAATCCTAATGCGTTTGCGTCTTCTGACCCCAACGCCAAACCCCAACGCCAAACCCCAACGCGTTTGTATCTTATGACCACAACGCCAAACCCCAATGCTAAACCCCAACGCCAAACCCCAACGCGTTTGCGTCTTCTGACACCAACGCCAAACCCCAACACCAAAACCCAACGCGTTTGCGTCTTCTGACCCCAACGCCAAACCCCAAACGCGTTTGCGTCATCTGACCACAACGCCAAACCCTAATGCCTTTGCGTCTTCTGACCCCAACGCCAAACCCCAACGCTAAACCCCAACGCGTTTGTGTCTTCTGAACACAACGCCAATCCACAACGACAAAGCACAATGCGTTTGCGTCTTCTCACCCCAACGCCAAGCCCCAAGACCAAACCCCAACGCGTTTGCGTCTTCTGACCCCAACACCAAACCCCAACGCGTTTGCATCTTCTGACCCCAACGCCAAACCCCAATGCCAAACCACAATGCGTTTGCTTCTTCTGACCCCAACGCCAAACCCCAACGCCAAACACCAACTCCTTTCAATCTTCTGACCCCAACGCAAAACCCCAATGCCAAAACACAAAGCCAATCCGCAACGTGTTTTCGTCTTCTGATCCTAACGCCAAACCCCAGCGCCAAAGCCCAACGCCAAACCCCAAGGCCAAAACCGAACGCGTTTGCGTCTTCTGACCCAAACGCCAAACCCCAGCGCCAAAGCCCAACGCCAAACCCCAAGGCCAAAACCCAACGCGTTTGTGTCTTCTGACATCAACGCCAAACCCTAACGCGTTTGCGTCTTCTGACCCCAACGCCAAACCCCAATGCCAAACCACAACGCGTTTGCGTCTTCTGACCCCAGCGCCAAACCCCAACACCAAAACCCAACGCGTTTGCGTCTTCTGACCACAACGCCAATCCGCAACGCCAAAGCACAATGCGTTTGCGTCTTCTGACCCCAACGCCAAATCCAAGACCAAACCCCAACGAGTTTGCGTCTTCTGACCCCGACGCCAAACCCCAAAGCCAAACCCCAATGCCAAACCCCAAAGCGTTTCCGTCTTCTGACCCCAACGTCAAACCCCAACGCGTTTGCATCTTCTGACCCCAACGTCAAACACCAATGCGTTTGCGTCTTCTGACTCCAATGCCAAACCCCAACACCAATCAACAACGCCTTTGCGTCTTCTGACCCCAACGCCAAACCACAACGCCAAAGCCCAATGCCAAAACACGTGTTTGCGTCTTCTGACAACAAAGACAAACCCCAACGCCAAATGCCCTATGCGAAACCCCAACGGCAAACCCCAACGCGTTTGCGTCTTCTGACCCCAACGTCAAACACCAACGCGTTTGCGTCTTCTGACCCCAACAGCAAACCCGAACGCCAAACCACAACGCATTTTCTTCTTCCGACCCCAACGCCAAACCCCAACGCGTTTGAGTCTTCTGACCCCAACGCCAAACCCCAACGCCAAACCCCAACGCGTTTGCGTCTTCTGACCCCAACGCCAAACCCCAACGCAAAACACCAACGCCTTTCAATCTTCTGACCCACACGCCAAACCCCAACGCCAAAACACAAAGCCAATCCGCAACGTGTTTTCGTCTTCTGATCCCAACCCAACCCCCAGCGCCAAAGCCCAACGCCAAACCACAAAGCCAAAACCCAATGCGTTTGCGTCTTCTGACCCCAACGCCAAACCCCAACGCCAAAACACAAAGCCAATCCGCAACGTGTTTTCGTCATCTGATCCCAACGCCAAACCCCAGCGCCAAAGCCCAACGCCAAACCCCAAGGCCAAAACCCAACGCGTTTGCGTCGTCTGACACCAACGCCAAACCCTGAAGCGTTGGCGTCTTCTGACCCCAACGCCAAACACCAATGCCAAACCCCAACGCGTTTGTGTCTTTTGACCCCAACGCAAAACCCCAAAGCGTTTGCGTCTTCTGACCCCAACGCCAAACCCCAACGCCAAAACACAAAGCCAATCTGCAACGTGTTTTCGTCATCTGATCCCAACGCCAAACCCCAGCGCCAAAGCCCAACGCCAAACCCCAAGGCCAAAACCCAACGCGTTTGCGTCGTCTGACACCAACGCCAAACCCTGAAGCGTTGGCGTCTTCTGACCCCAACGCCAAACACCAATGCCAAACCCCAACGCGTTTGTGTCTTTTGACCCCAACGCAAAACCCCAAAGCGTTTGCATCTTCTGACCCCAACGCCAAACCCCAACGCCAAACCCCAATTCCAAACCTCAACGCATTTGTGTCTTCTGACCCCAACACCAAACCCCAACGAGTTTGAGTCTTCTGACCCCATTGCCAAACCCCAACACGTTTGAGTCTTCTGACCCCAACGCCAAACCCCAGAGCCAAACCCCAATGCCAAACCCCAAGGCCAAACACCAACGCGTTAGCATCTTCTGACCACAACGCCAAACCCCAATGACAAAACCCAACGCTAAACCCCAATGCGTTTTCGTCTTCTGGCCCCAACGCCAAACCCCAAATTGTTTGCATCTTCTGACCCCAACGCCAAACCCCAATACCAAACCCCAGCGTCAAAGCCCAACGCCAAAGACCAGGGCCAAAACCCAACGCGTTTGTGTCTTCTGGCCCCAACGCAAAACCTCAAGGCGTTTGCGTCTTCTGACCGCAACGTCAAACCCACACTCCAAAACCCAACGCGTTTGCATCTTCTGACCCCAACGCCAAACCCCAATGCCAAACCACAATGCGTTTGCTTCTTCTGACCCCAACGCCAAACCCCAACGCCAAAAACCAACGTCTTTCAATCTTCTGATCCCAACGCCAAACCCCAGCGCCAAAGCCCAACGCCAAACCCCAAGGTCAAAACCCAAGGCCAAAACCCAACGCGTTTGCGTCTTCTGACCCCAACACCAAACCCCAACACCAAAACCCAACGCGTTTGCATCTTCTGACCCCAACGCCAAACCCCAATGCCAAACCACAATGCGTTTGCTTCTTCTGACCCCAACGCCAAACCCCAACGCCAAACACCAACTCCTTTCAATCTTCTGACCCCAACGCAAAACCCCAATGCCAAAACACAAAGCCAATCCGCAACGTGTTTTCGTCTTCTGATCCTAACGCCAAACCCCAGCGCCAAAGCCCAACGCCAAACCCCAAGGCCAAAACCGAACGCGTTTGCGTCTTCTGACCCAAACGCCAAACCCCAGCGCCAAAGCCCAACGCCAAACCCCAAGGCCAAAACCCAACGCGTTTGTGTCTTCTGACATCAACGCCAAACCCCAATGCCAAACCACAATGCGTTTGCTTCTTCTGACCCCAACGCCAAACCCCAACGCCAAAAACCAACGTCTTTCAATCTTCTGATCCCAACGCCAAACCCCAGCGCCAAAGCCCAACGCCAAACCCCAAGGTCAAAACCCAAGGCCAAAACCCAACGCGTTTGCGTCTTCTGACCCCAACACCAAACCCCAACACCAAAACCCAACGCGTTTGCATCTTCTGACCCCAACGCCAAACCCCAATGCCAAACCACAATGCGTTTGCTTCTTCTGACCCCAACGCCAAACCCCAACGCCAAACACCAACTCCTTTCAATCTTCTGACCCCAACGCAAAACCCCAATGCCAAAACACAAAGCCAATCCGCAACGTGTTTTCGTCTTCTGATCCTAACGCCAAACCCCAGCGCCAAAGCCCAACGCCAAACCCCAAGGCCAAAACCGAACGCGTTTGCGTCTTCTGACCCAAACGCCAAACCCCAGCGCCAAAGCCCAACGCCAAACCCCAAGGCCAAAACCCAACGCGTTTGTGTCTTCTGACCCCAACGCCAAACCCCAATGCCAAACCACAACGCGTTTGCGTCTTCTGACCACAACGCCAATCCGCAACGCCAAAGCACAATGCGTTTGCGTCTTCTGACCCCAACGCCAAATCCAAGACCAAACCCCAACGAGTTTGCGTCTTCTGACCCCGACGCCAAACCCCAAAGCCAAACCCCAATGCCAAACCCCAAAGCGTTTCCGTCTTCTGACCCCAACGTCAAACCCCAACGCGTTTGCATCTTCTGACCCCAACGTCAAACACCAATGCGTTTGCGTCTTCTGACTCCAATGCCAAACCCCAACACCAATCAACAACGCCTTTGCGTCTTCTGACCCCAACGCCAAACCACAACGCCAAAGCCCAATGCCAAAACACGTGTTTGCGTCTTCTGACAACAAAGACAAACCCCAACGCCAAATGCCCTATGCGAAACCCCAACGGCAAACCCCAACGCGTTTGCGTCTTCTGACCCCAACGTCAAACACCAACGCGTTTGCGTCTTCTGACCCCAACAGCAAACCCGAACGCCAAACCACAACGCATTTTCTTCTTCCGACCCCAACGCCAAACCCCAACGCGTTTGAGTCTTCTGACCCCAACGCCAAACCCCAACGCCAAACCCCAACGCGTTTGCGTCTTCTGACCCCAACGCCAAACCCCAACGCAAAACACCAACGCCTTTCAATCTTCTGACCCACACGCCAAACCCCAACGCCAAAACACAAAGCCAATCCGCAACGTGTTTTCGTCTTCTGATCCCAACCCAACCCCCAGCGCCAAAGCCCAACGCCAAACCACAAAGCCAAAACCCAATGCGTTTGCGTCTTCTGACCCCAACGCCAAACCCCAACGCCAAAACACAAAGCCAATCCGCAACGTGTTTTCGTCATCTGATCCCAACGCCAAACCCCAGCGCCAAAGCCCAACGCCAAACCCCAAGGCCAAAACCCAACGCGTTTGCGTCGTCTGACACCAACGCCAAACCCTGAAGCGTTGGCGTCTTCTGACCCCAACGCCAAACACCAATGCCAAACCCCAACGCGTTTGTGTCTTTTGACCCCAACGCAAAACCCCAAAGCGTTTGCGTCTTCTGACCCCAACGCCAAACCCCAACGCCAAAACACAAAGCCAATCTGCAACGTGTTTTCGTCATCTGATCCCAACGCCAAACCCCAGCGCCAAAGCCCAACGCCAAACCCCAAGGCCAAAACCCAACGCGTTTGCGTCGTCTGACACCAACGCCAAACCCTGAAGCGTTGGCGTCTTCTGACCCCAACGCCAAACACCAATGCCAAACCCCAACGCGTTTGTGTCTTTTGACCCCAACGCAAAACCCCAAAGCGTTTGCATCTTCTGACCCCAACGCCAAACCCCAACGCCAAACCCCAATTCCAAACCTCAACGCATTTGTGTCTTCTGACCCCAACACCAAACCCCAACGAGTTTGAGTCTTCTGACCCCATTGCCAAACCCCAACACGTTTGAGTCTTCTGACCCCAACGCCAAACCCCAGAGCCAAACCCCAATGCCAAACCCCAAGGCCAAACACCAACGCGTTAGCATCTTCTGACCACAACGCCAAACCCCAATGACAAAACCCAACGCTAAACCCCAATGCGTTTTCGTCTTCTGGCCCCAACGCCAAACCCCAAATTGTTTGCATCTTCTGACCCCAACGCCAAACCCCAATACCAAACCCCAGCGTCAAAGCCCAACGCCAAAGACCAGGGCCAAAACCCAACGCGTTTGTGTCTTCTGGCCCCAACGCAAAACCTCAAGGCGTTTGCGTCTTCTGACCGCAACGTCAAACCCCAACTCCAAAACCCAACGCGTTTGCATCTTCTGACCCCAACGCCAAACCCCAATGCCAAACCACAATGCGTTTGCTTCTTCTGACCCCAACGCCAAACCCCAACGCCAAAAACCAACGTCTTTCAATCTTCTGATCCCAACGCCAAACCCCAGCGCCAAAGCCCAACGCCAAACCCCAAGGTCAAAACCCAAGGCCAAAACCCAACGCGTTTGCGTCTTCTGACCCCAACACCAAACCCCAACACCAAAACCCAACGCGTTTGCATCTTCTGACCCCAACGCCAAACCCCAATGCCAAACCACAATGCGTTTGCTTCTTCTGACCCCAACGCCAAACCCCAACGCCAAACACCAACTCCTTTCAATCTTCTGACCCCAACGCAAAACCCCAATGCCAAAACACAAAGCCAATCCGCAACGTGTTTTCGTCTTCTGATCCTAACGCCAAACCCCAGCGCCAAAGCCCAACGCCAAACCCCAAGGCCAAAACCGAACGCGTTTGCGTCTTCTGACCCAAACGCCAAACCCCAGCGCCAAAGCCCAACGCCAAACCCCAAGGCCAAAACCCAACGCGTTTGTGTCTTCTGACATCAACGCCAAACCCCAATGCCAAACCACAATGCGTTTGCTTCTTCTGACCCCAACGCCAAACCCCAACGCCAAAAACCAACGTCTTTCAATCTTCTGATCCCAACGCCAAACCCCAGCGCCAAAGCCCAACGCCAAACCCCAAGGTCAAAACCCAAGGCCAAAACCCAACGCGTTTGCGTCTTCTGACCCCAACACCAAACCCCAACACCAAAACCCAACGCGTTTGCATCTTCTGACCCCAACGCCAAACCCCAATGCCAAACCACAATGCGTTTGCTTCTTCTGACCCCAACGCCAAACCCCAACGCCAAACACCAACTCCTTTCAATCTTCTGACCCCAACGCAAAACCCCAATGCCAAAACACAAAGCCAATCCGCAACGTGTTTTCGTCTTCTGATCCTAACGCCAAACCCCAGCGCCAAAGCCCAACGCCAAACCCCAAGGCCAAAACCGAACGCGTTTGCGTCTTCTGACCCAAACGCCAAACCCCAGCGCCAAAGCCCAACGCCAAACCCCAAGGCCAAAACCCAACGCGTTTGTGTCTTCTGACCCCAACGCCAAACCCCAATGCCAAACCACAACGCGTTTGCGTCTTCTGACCACAACGCCAATCCGCAACGCCAAAGCACAATGCGTTTGCGTCTTCTGACCCCAACGCCAAATCCAAGACCAAACCCCAACGAGTTTGCGTCTTCTGACCCCGACGCCAAACCCCAAAGCCAAACCCCAATGCCAAACCCCAAAGCGTTTCCGTCTTCTGACCCCAACGTCAAACCCCAACGCGTTTGCATCTTCTGACCCCAACGTCAAACACCAATGCGTTTGCGTCTTCTGACTCCAATGCCAAACCCCAACACCAATCAACAACGCCTTTGCGTCTTCTGACCCCAACGCCAAACCACAACGCCAAAGCCCAATGCCAAAACACGTGTTTGCGTCTTCTGACAACAAAGACAAACCCCAACGCCAAATGCCCTATGCGAAACCCCAACGGCAAACCCCAACGCGTTTGCGTCTTCTGACCCCAACGTCAAACACCAACGCGTTTGCGTCTTCTGACCCCAACAGCAAACCCGAACGCCAAACCACAACGCATTTTCTTCTTCCGACCCCAACGCCAAACCCCAACGCGTTTGAGTCTTCTGACCCCAACGCCAAACCCCAACGCCAAACCCCAACGCGTTTGCGTCTTCTGACCCCAACGCCAAACCCCAACGCAAAACACCAACGCCTTTCAATCTTCTGACCCACACGCCAAACCCCAACGCCAAAACACAAAGCCAATCCGCAACGTGTTTTCGTCTTCTGATCCCAACCCAACCCCCAGCGCCAAAGCCCAACGCCAAACCACAAAGCCAAAACCCAACGCGTTTGCGTCTTCTGACCCCAACGCCAAACCCCAACGCCAAAACACAAAGCCAATCCGCAACGTGTTTTCGTCATCTGATCCCAACGCCAAACCCCAGCGCCAAAGCCCAACGCCAAACCCCAAGGCCAAAACCCAACGCGTTTGCGTCGTCTGACCCCAACGCCAAACCCTGAAGCGTTGGCGTCTTCTGACCCCAACGCCAAACACCAATGCCAAACCCCAACGCGTTTGTGTCTTTTGACCCCAACGCAAAACCCCAAAGCGTTTGCATCTTCTGACCCCAACGCCAAACCCCAACGCCAAAACACAAAGCCAATCTGCAACGTGTTTTCGTCATCTGATCCCAACGCCAAACCCCAGCGCCAAAGCCCAACGCCAAACCCCAAGGCCAAAACCCAACGCGTTTGCGTCGTCTGACACCAACGCCAAACCCTGAAGCGTTGGCGTCTTCTGACCCCAACGCCAAACACCAATGCCAAACCCCAACGCGTTTGTGTCTTTTGACCCCAACGCAAAACCCCAAAGCGTTTGCATCTTCTGACCCCAACGCCAAACCCCAACGCCAAACCCCAATTCCAAACCTCAACGCATTTGTGTCTTCTGACCCCAACACCAAACCCCAACGAGTTTGAGTCTTCTGACCCCATTGCCAAACCCCAACACGTTTGAGTCTTCTGACCCCAACGCCAAACCCCAGAGCCAAACCCCAATGCCAAACCCCAAGGCCAAACACCAACGCGTTAGCATCTTCTGACCACAACGCCAAACCCCAATGACAAAACCCAACGCTAAACCCCAATGCGTTTTCGTCTTCTGGCCCCAACGCCAAACCCCAAATTGTTTGCATCTTCTGACCCCAACGCCAAACCCCAATACCAAACCCCAGCGTCAAAGCCCAACGCCAAAGACCAGGGCCAAAACCCAACGCGTTTGTGTCTTCTGGCCCCAACGCAAAACCCCAAGGCGTTTGCGTCTTCTGACCGCAACGTCAAACCCCAACTCCAAAACCCAACGCGTTTGCATCTTCTGACCCCAACGCCAAACCCCAATGCCAAACCACAATGCGTTTGCTTCTTCTGACCCCAACGCCAAACCCCAACGCCAAAAACCAACGTCTTTCAATCTTCTGATCCCAACGCCAAACCCCAGCGCCAAAGCCCAACGCCAAACCCCAAGGTCAAAACCCAAGGCCAAAACCCAACGCGTTTGCGTCTTCTGACACCAAGGCCAAACCCTAATGTGTTTGCATCTTCTGACCCCAACGCCAAACCCCAACGCCAAACCCCAACGTGTTTGTGTCTTCTGACCCCAACGCCAAACCGCAACGCTTTTGCGTCTTCTCACCCCAACGACAAACCCCAATGCCAAACCACAATGCGTTTGCTTCTTCTGACCCCAACGCCAAACCCCAACGCGTTGGCGTCTTTGGACCTCAACGCCAAACCCCTACGCCAAAGCACAATGCTTTTGCGTCTTCTGACATCA
Organism: Leptosomus discolor; assembly: GCF_034619465.1. Lineage (NCBI taxonomy): Eukaryota > Metazoa > Chordata > Aves > Leptosomiformes > Leptosomidae > Leptosomus > Leptosomus discolor. The sequence continues at coordinate 4,348,937 of NW_028237857.1, read as the reverse complement.
ACGCCAAACCCCAAGGCCAAACCCCAACGAGTTTGCGTCTTCTGACCCCAACGCCAAACCCCAATGCCAAACCCCAACGCTTTTGCGTCTTCTGACCCCAACACCAAACCCCAATGCCAAACCACAACGCGTTTGCTTCTTCTGACCCCAACGCCAAACCCCAACGCCAAACACCAACTCCTTTCAATCTTCTGACCCCAACGCAAAACCCCAATGACAAAACACAAAGCCAATCCGCAACGTGTTTTCGTCTTCTGATCCCAACGCCAAACCCCAGCGCCAAAGCCCAACGCCAAACCCCAAGGCCAAAACCGAACGCGTTTGCGTCTTCTGACCCCAACGCCAAACCCCAGCGCCAAAGCCAAACGCCAAACCCCAAGGCCAAAACCCAACGCGTTTGTGTCTTCTGACATCAACGCCAAACCCTAACGCGTTTGCGTCTTCTGACCCCAACGCCAAACCCCAATGCCAAACCACAACGCGTTTGCGTCTTCTGACCCCAGCGCCAAACCCCAACACCAAAACCCAACGCGTTTGCGTCTTCTGACCACAACGCCAATCCGCAACGCCAAAGCACAATGCGTTTGCGTCTTCTGACCCCAACGCCAAATCCAAGACCAAACCCCAACGAGTTTGCGTCTTCTGACCCCGACGCCAAACCCCAACGCCAAAACACAAAGCCAATCCGCAACGTGTTTTCGTCATCTGATCCCAACGCCAAACCCCAGCGCCAAAGCCCAACGCCAAACCCCAAGGCCAAAACCCAACGCGTATGCGTCTTCTGACCCCAACGCCAAACCCCAACGCATTTGCATCTTCTGACCTTAAACCAAACCCAAATGCGTTTGCGTTTTCTGACCCCAAAGCCAAACCCCAAACGCATTTGCGTCTTCTGACCCCAACGCCAACCAACAACGCCAAATTCCGACGCCAAACACTAAAGCGCTTGTGACTTTTGACCCCAACGCCAAATCTCAGCGCCAAAACCCAACGCCAAAACCCAACTTGTTTGCGTCTTCTGACCCCAACGGCAAACCCTAGCGCCATACCACTACGCGTTTGCTTCTTCTGACCCCAACGCCAAACACCAACGCATTTGTTTTTTCTGACCCAAACGCCAAACACCAACGTCAAACCCCAACGCGTTTGCATCTTCTGACCCCAACGTCAAACACCAATGCGTTTGCGTCTTCTGACTCCAACGCCAAACCCCAACACCAATCAACAACGCCTTTGCGTCTTCTGACCCCAACGCCAAACCACAACGCCAAAGCCCAATGCCAAAACACGTGTTTGCGTCTTCTGACAACAAAGCCAAACCCCAACGCCAAATGCCCTATGCGAAACCCCAACGGCAAACCCCAAAGCGTTTGCGTCTTCTGACCCCAACGTCAAACACCAATGCGTTTGCGTCTTCTGACCCCAACACCAAACCCGAACGCCAAACCACAACGCATTTTCTTCTTCCGACCCCAACGCCAAACCCCAACGCGTTTGAGTCTTCTGACCCCAACGCCAAACCCCAACGCGTTTCCGTCTTCTGACTCCAACGCCAAACCCCAACGCCAAACCCCAACGCATTTGCGTCTACTGGCCCCAAAGCCAAACCCCAACGCCAAAGCCCAACGCCAAACCCCAAGGCCAAACCCCAACGCGTTTGCGTCTTCTGACCCCAACGCCAAACCCCAACGCCAAAACACAAAGCCAACCGCAACGTGTATTCGTCTTCTGATCCCAAACCAACCCCCAGTGCCAAAGCCCAACGCCAAACCACAAAGCCAAAACCCAACGCGTTTGCGTCTTCTGACCCCAACGCCAAACCCCAACGCCAAAACACAAAGCCAATCCGCAACGTGTTTTCGTCATCTGATCCCAACGCCAAACCCCAGCGCCAAAGCCCAACGCCAAACCCCAAGGCCAAAACCCAACGCGTTTGCGTCGTCTGACACCAACGCCAAACCCTGAAGCGTTGGCGTCTTCTGACCCCAACGCCAAACACCAATGCCAAACCCCAACGCGTTTGTGTCTTTTGACCCCAACGCAAAACCCCAAAGCGTTTGCGTCTTCTGACCCCAACGCCAAACCCCAACGCCAAACCCCACGCGTTTGCGTCTTCGGACCTCAACGCCAAACCCCTACGCCAAAGCACAATGCTTTTGCGTCTTCTGACATCAACGCCAAACCCCAAGGCCAAACCCCAACGAGTTTGCGTCTTCTGACCCCAACGCCAAACCCCAATGCCAAACCCCAACGCTTTTGCGTCTTCTGACCCCAACACCAAACCCCAATGCCAAACCACAACGCGTTTGCTTCTTCTGACCCCAACGCCAAACCCCAACGCCAAACACCAACTCCTTTCAATCTTCTGACCCCAACGCAAAACCCCAATGACAAAACACAAAGCCAATCCGCAACGTGTTTTCGTCTTCTGATCCCAACGCCAAACCCCAGCGCCAAAGCCCAACGCCAAACCCCAAGGCCAAAACCGAACGCGTTTGCGTCTTCTGACCCCAACGCCAAACCCCAGCGCCAAAGCCAAACGCCAAACCCCAAGGCCAAAACCCAACGCGTTTGTGTCTTCTGACATCAACGCCAAACCCTAACGCGTTTGCGTCTTCTGACCCCAACGCCAAACCCCAATGCCAAACCACAACGCGTTTGCGTCTTCTGACCCCAGCGCCAAACCCCAACACCAAAACCCAACGCGTTTGCGTCTTCTGACCACAACGCCAATCCGCAACGCCAAAGCACAATGCGTTTGCGTCTTCTGACCCCAACGCCAAATCCAAGACCAAACCCCAACGAGTTTGCGTCTTCTGACCCCGACGCCAAACCCCAACGCCAAAACACAAAGCCAATCCGCAACGTGTTTTCGTCATCTGATCCCAACGCCAAACCCCAGCGCCAAAGCCCAACGCCAAACCCCAAGGCCAAAACCCAACGCGTATGCGTCTTCTGACCCCAACGCCAAACCCCAACGCATTTGCATCTTCTGACCTTAAACCAAACCCAAATGCGTTTGCGTTTTCTGACCCCAAAGCCAAACCCCAAACGCATTTGCGTCTTCTGACCCCAACGCCAACCAACAACGCCAAATTCCGACGCCAAACACTAAAGCGCTTGTGACTTTTGACCCCAACGCCAAATCTCAGCGCCAAAACCCAACGCCAAAACCCAACTTGTTTGCGTCTTCTGACCCCAACGGCAAACCCTAGCGCCATACCACTACGCGTTTGCTTCTTCTGACCCCAACGCCAAACACCAACGCATTTGTTTTTTCTGACCCAAACGCCAAACACCAACGTCAAACCCCAACGCGTTTGCATCTTCTGACCCCAACGTCAAACACCAATGCGTTTGCGTCTTCTGACTCCAACGCCAAACCCCAACACCAATCAACAACGCCTTTGCGTCTTCTGACCCCAACGCCAAACCACAACGCCAAAGCCCAATGCCAAAACACGTGTTTGCGTCTTCTGACAACAAAGCCAAACCCCAACGCCAAATGCCCTATGCGAAACCCCAACGGCAAACCCCAAAGCGTTTGCGTCTTCTGACCCCAACGTCAAACACCAATGCGTTTGCGTCTTCTGACCCCAACACCAAACCCGAACGCCAAACCACAACGCATTTTCTTCTTCCGACCCCAACGCCAAACCCCAACGCGTTTGAGTCTTCTGACCCCAACGCCAAACCCCAACGCGTTTCCGTCTTCTGACTCCAACGCCAAACCCCAACGCCAAACCCCAACGCATTTGCGTCTACTGGCCCCAAAGCCAAACCCCAACGCCAAAGCCCAACGCCAAACCCCAAGGCCAAACCCCAACGCGTTTGCGTCTTCTGACCCCAACGCCAAACCCCAACGCCAAAACACAAAGCCAACCGCAACGTGTATTCGTCTTCTGATCCCAAACCAACCCCCAGTGCCAAAGCCCAACGCCAAACCACAAAGCCAAAACCCAACGCGTTTGCGTCTTCTGACCCCAACGCCAAACCCCAACGCCAAAACACAAAGCCAATCCGCAACGTGTTTTCGTCATCTGATCCCAACGCCAAACCCCAGCGCCAAAGCCCAACGCCAAACCCCAAGGCCAAAACCCAACGCGTTTGCGTCGTCTGACACCAACGCCAAACCCTGAAGCGTTGGCGTCTTCTGACCCCAACGCCAAACACCAATGCCAAACCCCAACGCGTTTGTGTCTTTTGACCCCAACGCAAAACCCCAAAGCGTTTGCGTCTTCTGACCCCAACGCCAAACCCCAACGCCAAACCCCACGCGTTTGCGTCTTCGGACCTCAACGCCAAACCCCTACGCCAAAGCACAATGCTTTTGCGTCTTCTGAAATCAACGCCAAACCCCAAGGCCAAAACCCTACGCGTTTGCGTCTTCTGACCCCAACGCCAAACCCCAACGCTAAACCCCAGCGCCAAAGCCCAACGCCAAACCCCAAGGCCAAAAGCCAACGCGTATGCGTCTTCTGACCCCAGCGCCAAACCCCAACGCATTTGCATCTTCTGACCTTAAACCAAACCCAAATGCGTTTGCGTTTTCTGACCCCAAAGCCAAACCCCAAACGCATTTGCGTCTTCTGACCCCAACGCCAACCAACAACGCCAAATTCCGACACCAAACACTAAAGCGCTTGTGACTTTTGACCCCAACGCCAAATCTCAGCGCCAAACCCCAACGCCAAAACCCAACGTGTTTGCGTCTTCTGACCCCAACGGCAAACCCTAGCGCCATACCACTACGCGTTTGCTTCTTCTGACCCCAACGCCAAACACCAACGCATTTGATTTTCTGACCCAAACGCCAAACACCAACGTCAAACCCCAACGCGTTTGCATCTTCTGACCCCAACGTCAAACACCAATGCGTTTGCGTCTTCTGACTCCAACGGCAAACCCCAACACCAATCAACAACGCCTTTGCGTCTTCTGACCCCAACGCCAAACCACAACGCCAAAGCCCAATGCCAAAACACGTGTTTGCGTCTTCTGACAACAAAGCCAAACCCCAACGCCAAATGCCCTATGCGAAACCCCAACGGCAAACCCCAAAGCGTTTGCGTCTTCTGACCCCAACGTCAAACACCAATGCGTTTGCGTCTTCTGACCCCAACACCAAACCCGAACGCCAAACCACAACGCATTTTCTTCTTCCGACCCCAACGCCAAACCCCAACGCGTTTGAGTCTTCTGACCCCAACGCCAAACCCCAACGCGTTTCCGTCTTCTGACTCCAACGCCAAACCCCAACGCCAAACCCCAACACATTTGCGTCTACTGGCCCCAAAGCCAAACCTCAACGCCAAAGCCCAACGCCAAACCCCAAGGCCAAACCCCAACGCGTTTGCGTCTTCTGACCCCAACGCCAAACCCCAACGCCAAAACACAAAGCCAACCGCAACGTGTATTCGTCTTCTGATCCCAACCCAACCCCCAGCGCCAAAGCCCAACGCCAAACCACAAAGCCAAAACCCAACGCGTTTGCGTCTTCTGACCCCAACGCCAAACCCCAACGCCAAAACACAAAGCCAATCCGCAACGTGTTTTCGTCATCTGATCCCAACGCCAAACCCCAGCGCCAAAGCCCAACGCCAAACCCCAAGGCCAAAACCCAACGCGTTTGCGTCGTCTGACACCAACGCCAAACCCTGAAGCGTTGGCGTCTTCTGACCCCAACGCCAAACACCAATGCCAAACCCCAACGCGTTTGTGTCTTTTGACCCCAACGCAAAACCCCAAAGCGTTTGCGTCTTCCGACCCCAACGCCAAACCCCAACGCCAAACCCCACGCGTTTGCGTCTTCGGACCTCAACGCCAAACCCCTACGCCAAAGCACAATGCTTTTGCGTCTTCTGAAATCAACGCCAAACCCCAAGGCCAAAACCCTACGTGTTTGCGTCTTCTGACCCCAACGCCAAACCCCAACGCTAAACCCCAGCGCCAAAGCCCAACGCCAAACCCCAAGGCCAAAAGCCAACGCGTATGCGTCTTCTGACCCCAGCGCCAAACCCCAACGCATTTGCATCTTCTGACCTTAAACCAAACCCAAATGCGTTTGCGTCTTCTGACCCCAACGCCAAACCCCAACGCCAAACACCAACGCCTTTCAATCTTCTGACCCCAACGCCAAACCCCAACGCCAAAACACAAAGCCAATCCGCAACGTGTTTTCGTCTTCTGATCCCAACCCAACCCCCAGCGCCAAAGCCCAACGCCAAACCACAAAGCCAAAACCCAACGCGTTTGCGTCTTCTGACCCCAACGCCAAACCCCAACGCCAAAACACAAAGCCAATCCGCAACGTGTTTTCGTCATCTGATCCCAACGCCAAACCCCAGCGCCAAAGCCCAACGCCAAACCCCAAGGCCAAAACCCAACGCGTTTGCGTCGTCTGACACCAACGCCAAACCCTGAAGCGTTGGCGTCTTCTGACCCCAACGCCAAACACCAATGCCAAACCCCAACGCGTTTGTGTCTTTTGACCTCAACGCAAAACCCCAAAGCGTTTGCGTCTTCTGACCCCAACGCCAAACCCCAACGCCAAACCCCACGCGTTTGCGTCTTCGGACCTCAACGCCAAACCCCTACGCCAAAGCACAATGCTTTTGCGTCTTCTGACATCAACGCCAAACCCCAAGGCCAAAACCCAACGCCTTTGCGTCTTCTGACCCCAACGCCAAACCCCAACGCTAAACCCCAGCGCCAAAGCCCAACGCCAAACCCCAAGGCCAAAAGCCAACGCGTATGCGTCTTCTGACCCCAGCGCCAAACCCCAACGCATTTGCATCTTCTGACCTTAAACCAAACCCCAATGCGTTTGCGTTTTCTGACCCCAAAGCCAAATCCCAACGCATTTGCGTCTTCTGACCCCAACGTCAAACCCCAACGCGTTTGCATCTTCTGACCCCAACGTCAAACACCAATGCGTTTGCGTCTTCTGACTCCAACGCCAAACCCCAACACCAATCAACAACGCCTTTGCGTCTTCTGACCCCAACGCCAAACCACAACGCCAAAGCCCAATGCCAAAACACGTGTTTGCGTCTTCTGACAACAAAGCCAAACCCCAACGCCAAATGCCCTATGTGATACCCCAACGCCAAACCCCAAGGCCAAAACCCAACGCGTTTGCGTCGCCTGACACCAACGCCAAACCCTGAAGCGTTGGCGTCTTCTGACCCCAACGCCAAACACCAATGCCAAACCCCAACGCGTTTGTGTCTTTTGACCCCAACGCAAAACCCCAAAGCGTTTGCATCTTCTGACCCCAACGGCAAACCCCAACGCCAAACCCCAAGGCCAAAAGCCAACGCGTATGCGTCTTCTGACCCCAACGCCAAACCCCAACGCCAAAACACAAAGCCAATCCGCAACGCGTTTTCGTCATCTGATCCCAACGCCAAACCCCAGCGCCAAAGCCCAACGCCAAACCCCAAGGCCAAAACCCAACGCGTTTGCGTCGTCTGACACCAACGCCAAACCCTGAAGCGATGGCGTCTTCTGACCCCAACGCCAAACACCAATGCCAAACCCCAACGCGTTTGTGTCTTTTGACCCCAACGCAAAACCCCAAAGCGTTTGCATCTTCTGACCCCAACGCCAAACCCCAAGGCCAAAACCCAACGCGTTTGCGTCTTCTGACCCCAACGCCAAACCCCAACGCCAAACCCAAAGCGTTTGCGTCTTCTGAACCGAACGCCAACCACCAACGACAAACACCAAAACGTTTGCGTCTTCTTACCACAACGCCAAACCCCAACGCCAAACCCCAACGCGTTTGCGTCTTATGACCCGAACGCCAACCCCAATTCTAAACCTCAACGCGTTTGCGTCTTCTGACCCCAATGCCAACCTTCAAAGCCAAACACCAACGCATTTGAGTCTTCTGATCCCAGCGCAAAACCCCAACGCCAAACCCCAATGCGTTTGCGTCTTCTGACCCCATCGCCATACCCCAACGTCAAATGCCAACGCGAAACCCCAACGGCAAACCCCAAATTCTTTGCGTCTTCTGAAATAAACGCCAAACCCCAACGCCAAACCCCAACGCGTTTGCGTCTTCTGACCCCAACGCCAAAACCCAACGCCAAACCCCAAGGCGTTTGCGTCTTCTGAACCCAATGCCAAACCCCAACGCATTTGCATCTACTGACCCCAACGCGAAACCCCAACGCCAAACCCCAACGCGTTTGCGTCTTCTGAACCCAACGCCAAACCCCAACGCGTTTGCGTCTTCTGACCCCAACGCCAAAACCCAACGCCAAACCCCAACGACTTTGCGTCTTATGACCCCAAAGCCAAACCTCAACGCCAAGCCCCAACGCATTTGCATCTTCTGACTCCAACGCCAAATCCCAACGCGTATGCGTCTTCTTATCAAAACGCCAAACCCCAACGTGTTTGCGTCTTCTGACCCCAAGGCCAAACCCCAACGCCAATACTCCACGAGTTAGCGTCTTCTGATGCCAACGCCAGACCCCAATGACTTTCTGCCTTCTGTCCCCAACGCCAAACCCCAACGCGTTTGCGTCTTCTGACCCCAACGCCAAACCCCAAATTCTTTGCATCTTCTGACGCAAAGCCAAACCCCAACATCAAACCCCAACGCGTTTGTGTCTTCTGACCTCAACGCCTAACACCAATGCCAAACCCCAACGCGAAAACCAATGCATTTGCATCTTCTGACCCCAACGCCAAACCCCAACGTAAAACCACAATGTCTTTGCGTATTCTGACCCCAACGTCAAACCCCAATGCCAAACCCCAAAGCGTTTGCTTCTTCTCACCCCAACGCCAAACCCTAACACCAAACCCCAAATCGTTTGCTTTTTCTGACCCCAACGACAAACCCCAGTGCCAGAACCCAACGACAAACCCCAACGCGTTTGCGTCTTCTGACACCAACGCCAAACACCAGCGCCAAACCCCAACGCATTTGCGTCTTCTGACCCCAACGCCAAACCCAACGCGTTTGCGTCTTCTGACCCCAACGCCAAACCCCAGCGACAAACCCCAGCGACAAACCCCAACGCCAAACCCCAAAGCCAAACCCCAACGCGTTTGCGTCTTCTGACCCCAACGCCAAACCCCAACACCTAACCACAATGTCTTTGCGTATTCTGACCCCAACGTCAAACCCCAATGCCAAACCCCAAAGCGTTTACATCTTCTCACCCCAACGCCAAACCCTAACGCCAAATCCCAAAGCATTTGCGTCTTCTGACCCCAAAGGTAAACCCCAACGCGTTTGCGTCTTCTGACCTCAACGCTTAACATCAACGCCAAACCCCAACGCAAAAAAAACAACGCATTTGCATCTTCTGACCCCAACACCAAACCCCAATGCCAAACCCCAACGCGTTTGCGTATTCTGACCCCAACGCCAAACTCCAACGCGCTTGAGTCTTCTGACCGCAACGCCAAACCCCAACGCCAAAACCCAACGCGTTTGCGTCTTCTGACCCCAATGCCAAACCCCCAAGACAAACCCCAACGCCAAACCCCCAAGCCAAACCCCAAAGCCAAACCCCAATGCGTTTGAGTCTTCTGAACCCAACGCCAAACCCCAACGCGTTTGAGTCTTCTGACCCCAACGCCAAACCCCAACGCCAAACCCCAACGCGTTTGCGTCTTCTGACCCCAACGCCAAAACCCAACGCCAAACCCCAAGACGTTTGCGTCTTCTGAACCCAATGCCAAACCCCAACGCATTTGCATCTACTGACCCCAACGCGAAACCCCAACGCCAAACCCTACGCGTTTGCGTCTTCTGAACCCAACGCCAAACCCCAACGCCAAACCCCAACGACTTTGCGTCTTATGACCCCAAAGCCAAACCCCAACGCCAAGCCCCAATGCGTTTGCGTCTTCTGAACCCAACGCCAAACCCCAACGCGTTTGCGTCTTCTGAACTCAACGCCTAACACCAACGCCAAACCCCAACGCCAAAAACTAACGCATTTGCATCTTCTGACCCCAAAACCAAAACCAACGCCAAACTTCAATGCCAAAGCGTAACGCATTTCCGTCTTCTGACCCCAACGCCAAACCCCAACACGTTTGCATCTTCTGACCCCAACACCAAACACCAACGCCAAACCCCCAAGCCAAACCCCAACACGTTTGCGTATTCTAACCCAATGCCAAACCCCCAAGCCAAAGCCCAACGCCAAACCCCAATGCGTTTGCGTCTTCTGAACCCAACGCCAAACCCCAACGCGTTTGAGTCTTCTGACCCCAACGCCAAACCCCAACGCCAAACCCCAAAGCGTTTACATCTTCTCACCCGAACGCCAAACCCTAACGCCAAACCCCAAAGCGTTTGCGTCTTCTGACCCCAAAGGTAAACCCCAACGGGTTTGCCTTTTCTGACCCCAACGATAAAGCCCAGCGCCAGAACCCAACGACAAACCCCAAGGCGTTTGCGTCTTCTGACCCCAATGCCAAACCCCAATACCAAAACCCAACGCGTTTGCGTCTTCTGAACCCAACGCCACACCCCAACGCCAAACCCCAAAGCCAAACCGCAACAAGTTTGCGTCTTCTGACCCCAACGCCAAACCTCAGCGCCAAACCCCAACGCCAAACACCGACGCGTTTACGTCTTCTGACCCCAACGCCAAACCCCAGCGCCAAACCCCAGCACCAAACCCCAACGCCAAACCCCAAAGCCAAACCCCAACGCGTTTGCGTCTTCTGACCCCAACGCCAAACCCCAACAACTAACCACAAAGTCTTTGCGTATTCTGACCCCAACGTCAAACCCCAATGCCAAACCCCAAAGCGTTTACATCTTCTCACCCCAACGCCAAACCCAACGCGTTTGCGTCTTCTGACCCCAACGCCAAACCCCAGCGACAAACCCCAGCGACAAACCCCAACGCCAAACCCCAAAGCCAAACCCCAACGCGTTTGCGTCTTCTGACCCCAACGCCAAACCCCAACACCTAACCACAATGTCTTTGCGTATTCTGACCCCAACGTCAAACCCCAATGCCAAACCCCAAAGCGTTTACATCTTCTCACCCCAACGCCAAACCCTAACGCCAAATCCCAAAGCATTTGCGTCTTCTGACCCCAAAGGTAAACCCCAACGCGTTTGCGTCTTCTGACCTCAACGCTTAACATCAACGCCAAACCCCAACGCAAAAAAAACAACGCATTTGCATCTTCTGACCCCAACACCAAACCCCAATGCCAAACCCCAACGCGTTTGCGTATTCTGACCCCAACGCCAAACTCCAACGCGCTTGAGTCTTCTGACCGCAACGCCAAACCCCAACGCCAAAACCCAACGCGTTTGCGTCTTCTGACCCCAATGACAAACCCCCAAGACAAACCCCAACGCCAAACCCCCAAGCCAAACCCCAAAGCCAAACCCCAATGCGTTTGAGTCTTCTGAACCCAACGCCAAACCCCAACGCGTTTGAGTCTTCTGACCCCAACGCCAAACCCCAACGCCAAACCCCAACGCGTTTGCGTCTTCTGACCCCAACGCCAAACCACAACGCTTTTGCATCGTCTGAACCCAACGCCGAACCCCAACGCGTTTGAGTCTTCTGAACCCAACGCCAAACCCCAACGCCAAACCTCAACGCGTTTGCGTCTTCTGACCCCAACACCAAACCCCAACGCCAAATTTCAACGCCCAAGCATAACGCGTTTCCGTCTACTGACCCCAACTCCAAACCCCAACGCCAAACCCTAACGACAAACCCCAATGCGTTTGCCTCTTCTGACCCCAACGCCAAACACCAACGCCAAAACCCATCGCGTTTGCGTCTTCAGACCCCAAAGCCAAACCCCAAATTCTTTGCGTCTTCTGACCCCAAAGCCAAACCACAACGCCAAACCCCAACGCGTTTGCGTCTTCTGACCCCAACGCCAAAACCCAACGCCAAACCCCAAGGCGTTTGCGTCTTCTGAACCCAATGCCAAACCCCAACGCATTTGCATCTACTGACCCCAACGCGAAACCCCAACGCCAAACCCTACGCGTTTGCGTCTTCTGAACCCAACGCCAAACCCCAACGCCAAACCCCAACGACTTTGCGTCTTATGACCCCAAAGCCAAACCCCAACGCCAAGCCCCAATGCGTTTGCGTCTTCTGAACCCAACGCCAAACCCCAACGCGTTTGCGTCTTCTGAACTCAACGCCTAACACCAACGCCAAACCCCAACGCAAAAAACTAACGCATTTGCATCTTCTGACCCCAAAACCAAAACCAACGCCAAACTTCAACGCCAAAGCGTAACGCATTTCCGTCTTCTGACCCCAACGCCAAACCCCAACACGTTTGCATCTTCTGACCCCAACACCAAACACCAACGCCAAACCCCCAAGCCAAACCCCAACACGTTTGCGTATTCTAACCCAATGCCAAACCCCCAAGCCAAAGCCCAACGCCAAACCCCAATGCGTTTGCGTCTTCTGAACCCAACGCCAAACCCCAACGCGTTTGAGTCTTCTGACCCCAACGCCAAACCCCAACGCCAAACCCCAAAGCGTTTACATCTTCTCACCCGAACGCCAAACCCTAACGCCAAACCCCAAAGCGTTTGCGTCTTCTGACCCCAAAGGTAAACCCCAACGGGTTTGCCTTTTCTGACCCCAACGATAAAGCCCAGCGCCAGAACCCAACGACAAACCCCAAGGCGTTTGCGTCTTCTGACCCCAATGCCAAACCCCAATACCAAAACCCAACGCGTTTGCGTCTTCTGAACCCAACGCCACACCCCAACGCCAAACCCCAAAGCCAAACCGCAACAAGTTTGCGTCTTCTGACCCCAACGCCAAACCTCAGCGCCAAACCCCAACGCCAAACACCGACGCGTTTACGTCTTCTGACCCCAACGCCAAACCCCAGCGACAAACCCCAGCGCCAAACCCCAACGCCAAACCCCAAAGCCAAACCCCAACGCGTTTGCGTCTTCTGACCCCAACGCCAAACCCCAACACCTAACCACAAAGTCTTTGCGTATTCTGACCCCAACGTCAAACCCCAATGCCAAACCCCAAAGCGTTTACATCTTCTCACCCCAACGCCAAACCCAACGCGTTTGCGTCTTCTGACCCCAACGCCAAACCCCAGCGACAAACCCCAGCGCCAAACCCCAACGCCAAACCCCAAAGCCAAACCCCAACGCGTTTGCGTCTTCTGACCCCAACGCCAAACCCCAACACCTAACCACAAAGTCTTTGCGTATTCTGACCCCAACGTCAAATCCCAATGCCAAACCCCAAAGCGTTTACATCTTCTCACCCCAACGCCAAACCCAACGCGTTTGCGTCTTCTGACCCCAACGCCAAACCCCAGCGACAAACCCCAGCGACAAACCCCAACGCCAAACCCCAAAGCCAAACCCCAACGCGTTTGCGTCTTCTGACCCCAACGCCAAACCCCAACACCTAACCACAATGTCTTTGCGTATTCTGACCCCAACGTCAAACCCCAATGCCAAACCCCAAAGCGTTTACATCTTCTCACCCCAACGCCAAACCCTAACGCCAAATCCCAAAGCATTTGCGTCTTCTGACCCCAAAGGTAAACCCCAACGCGTTTGCGTCTTCTGACCTCAACGCTTAACATCAACGCCAAACCCCAACGCAAAAAAAACAACGCATTTGCATCTTCTGACCCCAACACCAAACCCCAATGCCAAACCCCAACGCGTTTGCGTATTCTGACCCCAACGCCAAACTCCAACGCGCTTGAGTCTTCTGACCGCAACGCCAAACCCCAACGCCAAAACCCAACGCGTTTGCGTCTTCTGACCCCAATGACAAACCCCCAAGACAAACCCCAACGCCAAACCCCCAAGCCAAACCCCAAAGCCAAACCCCAATGCGTTTGAGTCTTCTGAACCCAACGCCAAACCCCAACGCGTTTGAGTCTTCTGACCCCAACGCCAAACCCCAACGCCAAACCCCAACGCGTTTGCGTCTTCTGACCCCAACGCCAAACCACAACGCTTTTGCATCGTCTGAACCCAACGCCGAACCCCAACGCGTTTGAGTCTTCTGAACCCAACGCCAAACCCCAACGCCAAACCTCAACGCGTTTGCGTCTTCTGACCCCAACACCAAACCCCAACGCCAAATTTCAACGCCCAAGCATAACGCGTTTCCGTCTACTGACCCCAACGCCAAACCCCAACGCCAAACCCTAACGACAAACCCCAATGCGTTTGCCTCTTCTGACCCCAACGCCAAACACCAACGCCAAAACCCATCGCGTTTGCGTCTTCAGACCCCAAAGCCAAACCCCAAATTCTTTGCGTCTTCTGACCCCAAAGCCAAACCACAACGCCAAACCCCAACGCGTTTGCGTCTTCTGACCCCAACGCCAAAACCCAACGCCAAACCCCAAGGCGTTTGCGTCTTCTGAACCCAATGCCAAACCCCAACGCATTTGCATCTACTGACCCCAACGCGAAACCCCAAAGCCAAACCCTACGCGTTTGCGTCTTCTGAACCCAACGCCAAACCCCAACGCCAAACCCCAACGACTTTGCGTCTTATGACCCCAAAGCCAAACCCCAACGCCAAGCCCCAATGCGTTTGCGTCTTCTGAACCCAACGCCAAACCCCAACGCGTTTGCGTCTTCTGAACTCAACGCCTAACACCAACGCCAAACCCCAACGCAAAAAACTAACGCATTTGCATCTTCTGACCCCAAAACCAAAACCAACGCCAAACTTCAACGCCAAAGCGTAACGCATTTCCGTCTTCTGACCCCAACGCCAAACCCCAACACGTTTGCATCTTCTGACCCCAACACCAAACACCAACGCCAAACCCCCAAGCCAAACCCCAACACGTTTGCGTATTCTAACCCAATGCCAAACCCCCAAGCCAAAGCCCAACGCCAAACCCCAATGCGTTTGAGTCTTCTGACCCCAACGCCAAACCCCAACGCCAAACCCCAAAGCGTTTACATCTTCTCACCCGAACGCCAAACCCTAACGCCAAACCCCAAAGCGTTTGCGTCTTCTGACCCCAAAGGTAAACCCCAACGGGTTTGCCTTTTCTGACCCCAACGATAAAGCCCAGCGCCAGAACCCAACGACAAACCCCAAGGCGTTTGCGTCTTCTGACCCCAATGCCAAACCCCAATACCAAAACCCAACGCGTTTGCGTCTTCTGAACCCAACGCCACACCCCAACGCCAAACCCCAAAGCCAAACCGCAACAAGTTTGCGTCTTCTGACCCCAACGCCAAACCTCAGCGCCAAACCCCAACGCCAAACACCGACGCGTTTACGTCTTCTGACCCCAACGCCAAACCCCAGCGACAAACCCCAGCGCCAAACCCCAACGCCAAACCCCAAAGCCAAACCCCAACGCGTTTGCGTCTTCTGACCCCAACGCCAAACCCCAACACCTAACCACAAAGTCTTTGCGTATTCTGACCCCAACGTCAAACCCCAATGCCAAACCCCAAAGCGTTTACATCTTCTCACCCCAACGCCAAACCCAACGCGTTTGCGTCTTCTGACCCCAACGCCAAACCCCAGCGACAAACCCCAGCGCCAAACCCCAACGCCAAACCCCAAAGCCAAACCCCAACGCGTTTGCGTCTTCTGACCCCAACGCCAAACCCCAACACCTAACCACAAAGTCTTTGCGTATTCTGACCCCAACGTCAAATCCCAATGCCAAACCCCAAAGCGTTTACATCTTCTCACCCCAACGCCAAACCCAACGCGTTTGCGTCTTCTGACCCCAACGCCAAACCCCAGCGACAAACCCCAGCGACAAACCCCAACGCCAAACCCCAAAGCCAAACCCCAACGCGTTTGCGTCTTCTGACCCCAACGCCAAACCCCAACACCTAACCACAATGTCTTTGCGTATTCTGACCCCAACGTCAAACCCCAATGCCAAACCCCAAAGCGTTTACATCTTCTCACCCCAACGCCAAACCCTAACGCCAAATCCCAAAGCATTTGCGTCTTCTGACCCCAAAGGTAAACCCCAACGCGTTTGCGTATTCTGACCTCAACGCTTAACATCAACGCCAAACCCCAACGCAAAAAAAACAACGCATTTGCATCTTCTGACCCCAACACCAAACCCCAATGCCAAACCCCAACGCGTTTGCGTATTCTGACCCCAACGCCAAACTCCAACGCGCTTGAGTCTTCTGACCGCAACGCCAAACCCCAACGCCAAAACCCAACGCGTTTGCGTCTTCTGACCCCAATGCCAAACCCCCAAGACAAACCCCAACGCCAAACCCCCAAGCCAAACCCCAAAGCCAAACCCCAATGCGTTTGAGTCTTCTGAACCCAACGCCAAACCCCAACGCGTTTGAGTCTTCTGACCCCAACGCCAAACCCCAACGCCAAACCCCAACGCGTTTGCGTCTTCTGACCCCAACGCCAAACCACAACGCTAAACCTCAACACATTTCAGTCTTCTGACCCCAAAGCCAAACCCCAACGCCAAACCCCAACGCGTTTGCGTCTTCTGACCCCAACGCCAAAACCCAACGCCAAACCCCAAGGCGTTTGCGTCTTCTGAACCCAATGCCAAACCCCAACGCATTTGCATCTACTGACCCCAACGCGAAACCCCAACGCCAAACCCTACGCGTTTGCGTCTTCTGAACCCAACGCCAAACCCCAACGCCAAACCCCAACGACTTTGCGTCTTATGACCCCAAAGCCAAACCCCAACGCCAAGCCCCAATGCGTTTGCGTCTTCTGAACCCAACGCCAAACCCCAACGCGTTTGCGTCTTCTGAACTCAACGCCTAACACCAACGCCAAACCCCAACGCAAAAAACTAACGCATTTGCATCTTCTGACCCCAAAACCAAAACCAACGCCAAACTTCAACGCCAAAGCGTAACGCATTTCCGTCTTCTGACCCCAACGCCAAACCCCAACACGTTTGCATCTTCTGACCCCAACACCAAACACCAACGCCAAACCCCCAAGCCAAACCCCAACACGTTTGCGTATTCTAACCCAATGCCAAACCCCCAAGCCAAAGCCCAACGCCAAACCCCAATGCGTTTGCGTCTTCTGAACCCAACGCCAAACCCCAACGCGTTTGAGTCTTCTGACCCCAACGCCAAACCCCAACGCCAAACCCCAAAGCGTTTACATCTTCTCACCCGAACGCCAAACCCTAACGCCAAACCCCAAAGCGTTTGCGTCTTCTGACCCCAAAGGTAAACCCCAACGGGTTTGCCTTTTCTGACCCCAACGATAAAGCCCAGCGCCAGAACCCAACGACAAACCCCAAGGCGTTTGCGTCTTCTGACCCCAATGCCAAACCCCAATACCAAAACCCAACGCGTTTGCGTCTTCTGAACCCAACGCCACACCCCAACGCCAAACCCCAAAGCCAAACCGCAACAAGTTTGCGTCTTCTGACCCCAACGCCAAACCTCAGCGCCAAACCCCAACGCCAAACACCGACGCGTTTACGTCTTCTGACCCCAACGCCAAACCCCAGCGACAAACCCCAGCGCCAAACCCCAACGCCAAACCCCAAAGCCAAACCCCAACGCGTTTGCGTCTTCTGACCCCAACGCCAAACCCCAACACCTAACCACAATGTCTTTGCGTATTCTGACCCCAACGTCAAACCCCAATGCCAAACCCCAAAGCGTTTACATCTTCTCACCCCAACGCCAAACCCTAACGCCAAATCCCAAAGCGTTTGCGTCTTCTGACCCCAAAGGTAAACCCCAACGCGTTTGCGTCTTCTGACCTCAACGCCTAACACCAACGCCAAACTCCAACGCAAAAAACCAACGCATTTGCATCTTCTGACCCCAACACCAAACCCCAATGCCAAACCCCAACGCGTTTGCGTATTCTGACCCCAACGCCAAACTCCAACGCGCTTGAGTCTTCTGACCGCAACGCCAAACCCCAACGCCAAAACACAACGCGTTTGCGTCTTCTGACCCCAATGCCAAACCCCCAAGACAAACCCCAACGCCAAACCCCCAAGCCAAACCCCAACGCCAAACCCCAATGCGTTTGCGTCTTCTGACCCCAAAGCCAAACCCCAACGCCAAACCCCAACGCGTTTGAGTCTTCTGACCCCAAAGTCAAACCACAACGCTTTTGCATCTTCTGAACCCAACGCCGAACCCCAACGCGTTTGAGTCTTCTGAACCCAACGCCAAACCCCAACGCCAAACCTCAACGCGTTTGCGTCTTCTGATCCCAACACCAAACCCCAACGCCAAATTTCAACGCCCAAGTATAACGCGTTTCCGTCTACTGACCCCAACGCCAAACCCCAACGCCAAACCCTAACGACAAACCCAATGCATTTGCCTCTTCTTACCCCAACGCCAAACCCCAACGCCAAAACCCAACGCGTTTGCGTCTTCTGACCCCAATGACAAACCCCCAAGACAAACCCCAACGCCAAACCCCCAAGCCAAACCCCAACGCCAAACCCCAATGCGTTTGCGTCTTCTGAACCCAACGCCAAACCCCAACGCGTTTGAGTCTTCTGACCCCAACGCCAAACCCCAACGCCAAAACCCAACGCATTTGCGTCTTCTGACCCCAAAGTCAAACCACAACGCTTTTGCATCGTCTGAACCCAACGCCGAACCCCAACGCGTTTGAGTCTTCTGAACCCAACGCCAAACCCCATCGCCAAACCTCAACGCGTTTGCGTCTTCTGACCCCAACACCAAACCCCAACGCCAAATTTCAACGCCCAAGCATAACGCGTTTCCGTCTACTGACCCCAACGCCAAACCCCAACGCCAAACCCTAACGACAAACCCCAATGCGTTTGCCTCTTCTGACCCCAACGCCAAACACCAACGCCAAAACCCATCGCGTTTGCGTCTTCAGACCCCAAAGCCAAACCCCAAATTCTTTGCGTCTTCTGACCCCAAAGCCAAACCCCAACGCCAAACCCCAACGCGTTTGCGTCTTCTGACCCCAACGCCAAAACCCAACGCCAAACCCCAAGGCGTTTGCGTCTTCTGAACCCAATGCCAAACCCCAACGCATTTGCATCTACTGACCCCAACGCGAAACCCCAACGCCAAACCCTACGCGTTTGCGTCTTCTGAACCCAACGCCAAACCCCAACGCCAAACCCCAACGACTTTGCGTCTTATGACCCCAAAGCCAAACCCCAACGCCAAGCCCCAATGCGTTTGCGTCTTCTGAACCCAACGCCAAACCCCAACGCGTTTGAGTCTTCTGACCCGAACGCCAAACCCCAACGCCAAACCCCAAAGCGTTTACATCTTCTCACCCGAACGCCAAACCCTAACGCCAAACCCCAAAGCGTTTGCGTCTTCTGACCCCAAAGGTAAACCCCAACGGGTTTGCCTTTTCTGACCCCAACGATAAAGCCCAGCGCCAGAACCCAACGACAAACCCCAAGGCGTTTGCGTCTTCTGACCCCAATGCCAAACCCCAATACCAAAACCCAACGCGTTTGCGTCTTCTGAACCCAACGCCACACCCCAACGCCAAACCCCAAAGCCAAACCGCAACAAGTTTGCGTCTTCTGACCCCAACGCCAAACCTCAGCGCCAAACCCCAACGCCAAACACCGACGCGTTTACGTCTTCTGACCCCAACGCCAAACCCCAGCGACAAACCCCAGCGCCAAACCCCAACGCCAAACCCCAAAGCCAAACCCCAACGCGTTTGCGTCTTCTGACCCCAACGCCAAACCCCAACACCTAACCACAAAGTCTTTGCGTATTCTGACCCCAACGTCAAACCCCAATGCCAAACCCCAAAGCGTTTACATCTTCTCACACCAACGCCAAACCCTAACGCCAAATCCCAAAGCGTTTGCGTCTTCTGACCCCAAAGGTAAACCCCAACGCGTTTGCGTCTTCTGACCTCAACGCCTAACACCAACGCCAAACTCCAACGCAAAAAACCAACGCATTTGCATCTTCTGACCCCAACACCAAACCCCAATGCCAAACCCCAACGCGTTTGCGTATTCTGACCCCAACGCCAAACTCCAACGCGCTTGAGTCTTCTGACCGCAACGCCAAACCCCAACGCCAAAACCCAACGCGTTTGCATCTTCTGACCCCAATGCCAAACCCCCAAGACAAACCCCAACGCCAAACCCCCAAGCCAAACCCCAAAGCCAAACCCCAATGCGTTTGCGTCTTCTGAACCCAACGCCAAACCCCAACGCGTTTGAGTCTTCTGACCCCAACGCCAAACCCCAACGCCAAACCCCAACGCGTTTGCGTCTTCTGACCCCAACGCCAAACCACAACGCTTTTGCATCGTCTGAACCCAACGCCGAACCCCAACGCGTTTGAGTCTTCTGAACCCAACGCCAAACCCCAACGCCAAACCTCAACGCGTTTGCGTCTTCTGACCCCAACACCAAACCCCAACGCCAAATTTCAACGCCCAAGCATAACGCGTTTCCGTCTACTAACCCCAACGCCAAACCCCAACGCCAAACCCTAACGACAAACCCCAATGCGTTTGCCTCTTCTGACCCCAACGCCAAACACCAACGCCAAAACCCATCGCGTTTGCGTCTTCAGACCCCAAAGCCAAACCCCAAATTCTTTGCGTCTTCTGACCCCAAAGCCAAACCCCAACGCCAAACCCCAACGCGTTTGCGTCTTCTGACCCCAACGCCAAAACCCAACGCCAAACCCCAAGGCGTTTGCGTCTTCTGAACCCAATGCCAAACCCCAACGCATTTGCATCTACTGACCCCAACGCGAAACCCCAACGCCAAACCCTACGCGTTTGCGTCTTCTGAACCCAACGCCAAACCCCAACGCCAAACCCCAACGACTTTGCGTCTTATGACCCCAAAGCCAAACCCCAACGCCAAGCCCCAATGCGTTTGCGTCTTCTGAACCCAACGCCAAACCCCAACGCGTTTGCGTCTTCTGAACTCAACGCCTAACACCAACGCCAAACCCCAACGCAAAAAACTAACGCATTTGCATCTTCTGACCCCAAAACCAAAACCAACGCCAAACTTCAACGCCAAAGCGTAACGCATTTCCGTCTTCTGACCCCAACGCCAAACCCCAACACGTTTGCATCTTCTGACCCCAACACCAAACACCAACGCCAAACCCCCAAGCCAAACCCCAACACGTTTGCGTATTCTAACCCAATGCCAAACCCCCAAGCCAAAGCCCAACGCCAAACCCCAATGCGTTTGCGTCTTCTGAACCCAACGCCAAACCCCAACGCGTTTGAGTCTTCTGACCCCAACGCCAAACCCCAACGCCAAACCCCAAAGCGTTTACATCTTCTCACCCGAACGCCAAACCCTAACGCCAAACCCCAAAGCGTTTGCGTCTTCTGACCCCAAAGGTAAACCCCAACGGGTTTGCCTTTTCTGACCCCAACGATAAAGCCCAGCGCCAGAACCCAACGACAAACCCCAAGGCGTTTGCGTCTTCTGACCCCAATGCCAAACCCCAATACCAAAACCCAACGCGTTTGCGTCTTCTGAACCCAACGCCACACCCCAACGCCAAACCCCAAAGCCAAACCGCAACAAGTTTGCGTCTTCTGACCCCAACGCCAAACCTCAGCGCCAAACCCCAACGCCAAACACCGACGCGTTTACGTCTTCTGACCCCAACGCCAAACCCCAGCGACAAACCCCAGCGCCAAACCCCAACGCCAAACCCCAAAGCCAAACCCCAACGCGTTTGCGTCTTCTGACCCCAACGCCAAACCCCAACACCTAAACACAATGTCTTTGCGTATTCTGACCCCAACGTCAAACCCCAATGCCAAACCCCAAAGCGTTTACATCTTCTCACCCCAACGCCAAACCCTAACGCCAAATCCCAAAGCGTTTGCGTCTTCTGACCCCAAAGGTAAACCCCAACGCGTTTGCGTCTTCTGACCTCAACGCCTAACACCAACGCCAAACTCCAACGCAAAAAACCAACGCATTTGCATCTTCTGACCCCAACACCAAACCCCAATGCCAAACCCCAACGCGTTTGCGTATTCTGACCCCAACGCCAAACTCCAACGCGCTTGAGTCTTCTGACCGCAACGCCAAACCCCAACGCCAAAACACAACGCGTTTGCGTCTTCTGACCCCAATGCCAAACCCCCAAGACAAACCCCAACGCCAAACCCCCAAGCCAAACCCCAACGCCAAACCCCAATGCGTTTGCGTCTTCTGACCCCAAAGCCAAACCCCAACGCCAAACCCCAACGCGTTTGAGTCTTCTGACCCCAAAGTCAAACCACAACGCTTTTGCATCTTCTGAACCCAACGCCGAACCCCAACGCGTTTGAGTCTTCTGAACCCAACGCCAAACCCCAACGCCAAACCTCAACGCGTTTGCGTCTTCTGATCCCAACACCAAACCCCAACGCCAAATTTCAACGCCCAAGTATAACGCGTTTCCGTCTACTGACCCCAACGCCAAACCCCAACGCCAAACCCTAACGACAAACCCAATGCATTTGCCTCTTCTTACCCCAACGCCAAACCCCAACGCCAAAACCCAACGCGTTTGCGTCTTCTGACCCCAATGACAAACCCCCAAGACAAACCCCAACGCCAAACCCCCAAGCCAAACCCCAACGCCAAACCCCAATGCGTTTGCGTCTTCTGAACCCAACGCCAAACCCCAACGCGTTTGAGTCTTCTGACCCCAACGCCAAACCCCAACGCCAAAACCCAACGCATTTGCGTCTTCTGACCCCAAAGTCAAACCACAACGCTTTTGCATCGTCTGAACCCAACGCCGAACCCCAACGCGTTTGAGTCTTCTGAACCCAACGCCAAACCCCATCGCCAAACCTCAACGCGTTTGCGTCTTCTGACCCCAACACCAAACCCCAACGCCAAATTTCAACGCCCAAGCATAACGCGTTTCCGTCTACTGACCCCAACGCCAAACCCCAACGCCAAACCCTAACGACAAACCCCAATGCGTTTGCCTCTTCTGACCCCAACGCCAAACACCAACGCCAAAACCCATCGCGTTTGCGTCTTCAGACCCCAAAGCCAAACCCCAAATTCTTTGCGTCTTCTGACCCCAAAGCCAAACCCCAACGCGTTTGCGTCTTCTGACCCCAACGCCAAAACCCAACGCCAAACCCCAAGGCGTTTGCGTCTTCTGAACCCAATGCCAAACCCCAACGCATTTGCATCTACTGACCCCAACGCGAAACCCCAACGCCAAACCCTACGCGTTTGCGTCTTCTGAACCCAACGCCAAACCCCAACGCCAAACCCCAACGACTTTGCGTCTTATGACCCCAAAGCCAAACCCCAACGCCAAGCCCCAATGCGTTTGCGTCTTCTGAACCCAACGCCAAACCCCAACGCGTTTGAGTCTTCTGACCCGAACGCCAAACCCCAACGCCAAACCCCAAAGCGTTTACATCTTCTCACCCGAACGCCAAACCCTAACGCCAAACCCCAAAGCGTTTGCGTCTTCTGACCCCAAAGGTAAACCCCAACGGGTTTGCCTTTTCTGACCCCAACGATAAAGCCCAGCGCCAGAACCCAACGACAAACCCCAAGGCGTTTGCGTCTTCTGACCCCAATGCCAAACCCCAATACCAAAACCCAACGCGTTTGCGTCTTCTGAACCCAACGCCACACCCCAACGCCAAACCCCAAAGCCAAACCGCAACAAGTTTGCGTCTTCTGACCCCAACGCCAAACCTCAGCGCCAAACCCCAACGCCAAACACCGACGCGTTTACGTCTTCTGACCCCAACGCCAAACCCCAGCGACAAACCCCAGCGCCAAACCCCAACGCCAAACCCCAAAGCCAAACCCCAACGCGTTTGCGTCTTCTGACCCCAACGCCAAACCCCAACACCTAACCACAAAGTCTTTGCGTATTCTGACCCCAACGTCAAACCCCAATGCCAAACCCCAAAGCGTTTACATCTTCTCACACCAACGCCAAACCCTAACGCCAAATCCCAAAGCGTTTGCGTCTTCTGACCCCAAAGGTAAACCCCAACGCGTTTGCGTCTTCTGACCTCAACGCCTAACACCAACGCCAAACTCCAACGCAAAAAACCAACGCATTTGCATCTTCTGACCCCAACACCAAACCCCAATGCCAAACCCCAACGCGTTTGCGTATTCTGACCCCAACGCCAAACTCCAACGCGCTTGAGTCTTCTGACCGCAACGCCAAACCCCAACGCCAAAACCCAACGCGTTTGCATCTTCTGACCCCAATGCCAAACCCCCAAGACAAACCCCAACGCCAAACCCCCAAGCCAAACCCCAACGCCAAACCCCAATGCGTTTGCGTCTTCTGAACCCAACGCCAAACCCCAACGCGTTTGAGTCTTCTGACCCCAAAGCCAAACCCCAACGCCAAACCCCAACGCGTTTGCGTCTTCTGACCCCAAAGTCAAACCACAACGCTTTTGCATCTTCTGAACCCAACGCCGAACCCCAACGCGTTTGAGTCTTCTGAACCCAACGCCAAACCCCAACGCCAAACCTCAACGCGTTTGCGTCTTCTGATCCCAACACCAAACCCCAACGCCAAATTTCAACGCCCAAGTATAACGCGTTTCCGTCTACTGACCCCAACGCCAAACCCCAACGCCAAACCCTAACGACAAACCCAATGCGTTTGCCTCTTCTTACCCCAACGCCAAACCCCAACGCCAAAACCCAACGCGTTTGCGTCTTCTGACCCCAATGACAAACCCCCAAGACAAACCCCAACGCCAAACCCCCAAGCCAAACCCCAACGCCAAACCCCAATGCGTTTGCGTCTTCTGAACCCAACGCCAAACCCCAACGCGTTTGAGTCTTCTGACCCCAACGCCAAACCCCAACGCCAAACCCCAACGCATTTGCGTCTTCTGACCCCAAAGTCAAACCACAACGCTTTTGCATCGTCTGAACCCAACGCCGAACCCCAACGCGTTTGAGTCTTCTGAACCCAACGCCAAACCCCAACGCCAAACCTCAACGCGTTTGCGTCTTCTGACCCCAACACCAAACCCCAACGCCAAATTTCAACGCCCAAGCATAACGCGTTTCCGTCTACTGACCCCAACGCCAAACCCCAACGCCAAACCCTAACGACAAACCCCAATGCGTTTGCCTCTTCTGACCCCAACGCCAAACACCAACGCCAAAACCCATCGCGTTTGCGTCTTCAGACCCCAAAGACAAACCCCAAATTCTTTGCGTCTTCTGACCCCAAAGCCAAACCACAACGCCAAGCCCCAACGCGTTTGCGTCTTCTGACCCCAACGCCAAAACCCAACGCCAAACCCCAAGGCGTTTGCGTCTTCTGAACCCAATGCCAAACCCCAACGCATTTGCATCTACTGACCCCAACGCGAAACCCCAACGCCAAAACCCAAAGCGTTTGCGTCTTCTGAACCCAACGCCAAACCCCAACGCGTTTGCGTCTTCTGACCCCAACGCCAAAACCCAACGCCAAACCCCAACGACTTTGCGTCTTATGACCCCAAAGCCAAACCCCAACGCCAAGCCCCAATGCGTTTGCGTCTTCTGACCCCAACGCCAAACCCCAACGCGTTTGCGTCTTCTGAACTCAACGCCTAACACCAACGCCAAACCCAAACGTAAAAAACTAACGCATTTGCATCTTCTGACCCCAAAACCAAAACCAACGCCAAACTTCAACGCCAAAGCGTAACGCATTTCCTTCTTCTGACCCCAACGCCAAACCCCAACACGTTTGCATCTTCTGACCCCAACACCAAACACCAACGCCAAACCCCCAAGCCAAACCCCAACACGTTTGCGTATTCTGACCCCAACGCCAAACTCCAACACGCTTGAGTCTTCTGACCGCAACGCCAAACCCCAACGCCAAAATCCAACGCGTTTGCGTCTTCTGACCCCAATGCCAAACCCCCAAGACAAACCCCAACGCCAAACCACCAAGCCAAACCCCAACGCCAAACCCCAATGCGTTTGCGTCTTCTGAACCCAACGCCAAACCCCAACGCGTTTGAGTCTTCTGACCCCAAAGCCAAACCCAACGCCAAACCCCAACGCGTTTCCGTCAGCTGACCCCAAAGTCAAACCACAACGCTTTTGCATCTTCTGAACCCAACGCAAACCCCAACGCGTTTGAGTCTTCTGAACCCAACGCCAAACCCCAACGCCAAACCTCAACGCGTTTGCGTCTTCTGACCCCAACACCAAACCCCAACGCCAAATTTCAACGCCCAAGCATAACGCGTTTCCATCTACTGACACCAACGCCAAACCGCAACGCCAAACCCTAACGACAAACCCCAATGCGTTTGCCTCTTCTGACCCCAACGCCAAACACCAACGCCAAAACCCATCGCGTTTGCGTCTTCAGACCCCAAAGACAAACCCCAAATTCTTTGCGTCTTCTGACCCCAAAGCCAAACCACAACGCCAAACCCCAACGCGTTTGCGTCTTCTGACCCCAACGCCAAAACCCAACGCCAAACCCCAAGGCGTTTGCGTCTTCTGAACCCAATGCCAAACCCCAACGCATTTGCATCTACTGACCCCAACGCGAAACCCCAATGCCAAACCCCAACGCGTTTGCGTCTTCTGAACCCAACGCCAAACCCCAACGCGTTTGCGTCTTATGACCCCAAAGCCAAACCCCAACGCCAAGCCCCAATGCGTTTGCGTCTTCTGAACCCAACGCCAAACCCCAACGCGTTTGCGTCTTCTGAACTCAACGCCTAACACCAACGCCAAACCCCAACGCAAAAAACTAACGCATTTGCATCTTCTGACGCCAAAACCAAAACCAACGCCAAACTTCAACGCCAAAGCGTAACGCATTTCCGTCTTCTGACCCCAACGCCAAACCCCAACACGTTTGCATCTTCTGACCCCAACACCAAACACCAACGCCAAACCCCCAAGGCAAACCCCAACACGTTTGCCTATTCTAACCCCAATGCCAAACCCCCAAGCCAAAGCCCAACGCCAAACCCCAATGCGTTTGCGTCTTCTGAACCCAACGCCAAACCCCAACGCGTTTGAGTCTTCTGACCCCAACGCCAAACCCCAACGCCAAACCCCAAAGCGTTTACATCGTCTCACCCGAACGCCAAACCCTAACGCCAAACCCCAAAGCGTTTGCGTCTTCTGACCCCAAAGGTAAACCCCAACGGGTTTGCCTTTTCTGACCCCAACGATAAAGCCCAGCGCCAGAACCCAACGACAAACCCCAAGGCGTTTGCGTCTTCTGACCCCAATGCCAAACCCCAATGCCAAAACCCAACGCGTTTGCACCTTCTGAACCCAACGCCACACCCCAACGCCAAACCCCAAAGCCAAACCGCAACAAGTTTGCGTCTTCTGACCCCAACGCCAAACCTCAGCGCCAAACCCCAACGCCAAACACCGACGCGTTTACGTCTTCTGACCCCAACGCCAAACCGCAGCGACAAACCCCAGCGCCAAACCCCAACGCCAAACCCCAAAGCCAAACCCCAACGCGTTTGCGTCTTCTGACCCCAACGCCAAACCCCAACACCTAAACACAATGTCTTTGCGTATTCTGACCCCAACGTCAAACCCCAATGCCAAACCCCAAAGCGTTTACATCTTCTCACACCAACGCCAAACCCTAACGCCAAATCCCAAAGCGTTTGCGTCTTCTGACCCCAAAGGTAAACCCCAACGCGTTTGCGTCTTCTGACCCCAACGCCAAACCCCAACACCTAAACACAATGTCTTTGCGTATTCTGACCCCAACGTCAAACCCCAATGCCAAACCCCAAAGCGTTTACATCTTCTCACACCAACGCCAAACCCTAACGCCAAATCCCAAAGCGTTTGCGTCTTCTGACCCCAAAGGTAAACCCCAACGCGTTTCCGTCTTCTGACCTCAACGGCTAACACCAACGCCATACCCCAACGCAAAAAAAACAACGCATTTGCATCTTCTGACCCCAACACCAAACCCCAATGCCAAACCCCAACGCGTTTGCGTATTCTGACCCCAACGCCAAACTCCAACGCCAAAACCCAACGCGTTTGCGTCTTCTGACCCCAATGCCAAACCCCCAAGACAAACCCCAACGCCAAACCCCCAAGCCAAACCCCAACGCCAAACCCCAATGCGTTTGCGTCTTCTGAACCCAACGCCAAACCCCAACGCGTTTGAGTCTTCTGACCCCAAAGCCAAACCCCAACGCCAAACCCCAACGCGTTTGCGTCTTCTGACCCCAAAGTCAAACCACAACGCTTTTGCATCTTCTGAACCCAACGCCGAACCCCAACGCGTTTGAGTCTTCTGAACCCAACGCCAAACCCCAACGCCAAACCTCAACGCGTTTGCGTCTTCTGACCCCAACGCCAAACCCCAACGCCAAATTTCAACGCCCAAGCATAACGCGTTTCCGTCTACTGACCCCAACACCAAACCCCAACGCCAAACCCTAACGACAAACCCCAATGCGTTTGCCTCTTCTTACCCCAACGCCAAAAACCAACGCCAAAACCCATCGTGTTTGCGTCTTCAGACCCCAAAGACAAACCCCAAATTCTTTGCGTCTTCTGACCCCAAAGCCAAACCACAAAGCCAAACCCCAACGCGTTTGCGTCTTCTGACCCCAAAGTCAAACCACAACGCTTTTGCATCTTGTGACCTCAACGCCAAACCCCAACGCGTTTGCATCTTCTGAACCCAACTCCAAACCCCAACGCCAAACCTCAACTCGTTTGCGTCTTCTGACCCTAACGCCAAAACCCAATGCTAAACCCCAATGCGTTTGCGTCTTCTGACCCCAACGCCAAACCCCAACGCCAAACCCCAACGCGTTTGCATCTTCTGACACCAATGCCAAACCCCAACGCCAAATTCCAAAGCGGTTGCCTCTTCTGGCCACAACGCCAAACCCCAACGGTAAATCCCAACTACAAAACCCCAACGCGTTTGAGTATTCTCACCACAACGCCAAACCCCAACGATAAAACCCCAAAGAGTTTGCGTCTTCTGACCCAACGCCAAACCCCAACGCCAAACCTCAACGCGTTTGCGTATCTGACCCCAACGCCAAACCCCAGCGCGTTTACGTCTACTGACCCCAACACGAAACCCCAACACGTTTGCGTCTTGTGACCCCAACGCCAAAACCCAATGCCAAACCCCAAGGCGTTTGCGTCTTCTGAACCCAACGTCAAACCCCAACGCGTTTGCGTCTTCTGAACCCAACGCCAAACCACAACGCGTTTGCGTCTTCTGACCCCAACGCCAAAACCCAACGCCAAACCCCAACGACTTTGCGTCTTATGACCCCAAAGCCAAACCCCAACGCCAAGCCCCAATGCGTTTGCGTCTTCTGAACCCAACATGAAACCCCAACGCGTTTGATTCTTCAGAATTCAACGCCTAACACCAACGCCAAACCCCAACGCAAAAAACTAACGCATTTGCATCTTCTGAACCCAAAACCAAAACCAACGCCAAACTTCAACGCCAAAGCATAACGCATTTCCGTCTTCTGACCCCAACGCCAAACTCCAAAACGTTTGAATCTTCTGACCCCAACACCAAACACCAACGCCAAACCCCCAAGACAAACCCCAACGCGTTTGCGTCTTCTAACCCCAATGCCAAACCCCAACGCCAAACCCCAACACGTTTGCGTCTTCTGAACCCAACGCCAAACCCCAACGCGTTTGAGTCTTCTGACCCCAACGCCAAACCCCAACGCCAAACCCCAAGGCGTTTGCGTCTTCTGACCCCAACGTCAAACCCCAACGCCAAACCCCATCGCGTTTGCGTCTTCTGACCCCAAAGTCAAACCCCAATACGTTTGCGTCTTCTGAACCCAACGCCAAACCCCAACGCGTTTGAGTCTTCTGACCCCAACGCCAAACCCCAACGTCAAACCCCAATGCGTTTGCATCTTCTGACCCTAACGCCAAACCCCAATGCCAAACCCCAACGCGTTTGCATCTTCTGAACCCAACGCCAAACCCCAACGCGTTTGAGTCTGATGACCCCAAAGCCAAACCCCAACGCCAAACCCCAACGCATTTGCATCTTCTGACTCCAACGCCAAACCCCAACGCGTATGCGTCTTCTTATCAAAACGCCAAACCCCAACGCGTTTGCGTCTTCTGACCCAAACGCCAAACCCCAACGCCAAACCCCAACGCGTTTGCGTCTTCTGAACCCAACGCCAAACCCCAACGCGTTTGCGTCTTCTGACCCCAACGCCAAAACCCAACGCCAAAGCCCAACGACTTTGCGTCTTCTGACCCCAAAGCCAAACCCCATCGCGTTTGCGTCTTCTGACCCCAACACCAAACCCCAACGCCAAACTTCAACGCCAAAGCATTACGCGTTTGCCTCTTCTGACCCCAACGCCAAACCGCAACGCCAAACCCTAACGCCAAACCCCAATGCGTTTGCCTCTTCTGACCCCAACGCCAAACCCCAACGCCAAACCCCATCGCGTTTGCGTCTTTTGACCCCAACGCCAAACCCCAACGCATTTGCATCTTCTCACCCCAACGCCAAACCCCAACGCCAAACCCCAACGCATTTGCGTCTTCTGACCCCAACGCCAAACCCCAACGCGTTTTCGTCTTCTGACCTCAAAGCCTAACACCGACGCCAAACCCCAACGCAAAAAACCAACGCATTTGCATCTTCTGACCCCAACGCCAAAACCCAACGCCAAAGCCCAACGCCAAACCCCAACGCGTTTGCGTCTTCTGACCCCAACGCCAAACCCCATCGCGTTTGAGTTTTCTGACCCCAACCCCAAACCCCAACGCCAAACCCCAACGCGTTTGCGTCTTCTGACCCCAACGCCAAAACCCAACGCCAAAGCCCAACGACTTTGCGTCTTCTGAACCCAAAGCCAAACCCCATCAAGTTTGCGTATTCTGACCGCAACGCCAAATCCCAACGCCAAACCCCAACGCGTTTGCGTCTTCTGACCCCAACGCCAAACCCCATCGCGTTT
Organism: Leptosomus discolor; assembly: GCF_034619465.1. Taxonomy (NCBI): domain Eukaryota; kingdom Metazoa; phylum Chordata; class Aves; order Leptosomiformes; family Leptosomidae; genus Leptosomus; species Leptosomus discolor. The sequence goes on along the minus strand of NW_028237857.1, from coordinate 4,318,008 downwards.
GAGTCTTCTGACCCCAACCCCAAACCCCAACGTCAAACCCCAACGCGTTTGCGTCTTCTGAACCCAACGCCAAACCCCATCACGTTTGCGTCTTCTGACCCCAACGCCAAACCCCAACGCGTTTGCGTCTTCTGACCTCAACGCCTAACACCAACACCAAACCCCAAAACAAAAAACCAACGCATTTGCATCTTCTGACCCCAACACCAAAGCCCAATGCCAATCTTGAACGCCAAAGCATAACGCGTTTGCCTCTTCTGACGCCAACGCCAAATAACAACGCCAAACCCTAACGCCAAACCCCAAAGCGTTTGAGTCTTCTGACCCCAACGCCAAACCCCATCGCGTTTGAGTCTTCTGACCCCAACCCCAAACCCCAACGCCAAACCCCAACGCGTTTGCGTCTTCTGAACCCAACGCCAAACCCCCAAACAAAACCCCAACGTCAAACCCCGACGCGTTTGCGTCTTCTGACCCCAACGCCAAACCCCAATGCCAAACCCCAATGCGTTTGCGTCTTCTGAACCCAACGCCAAACCCCAACGCATTTGAGTCTTCTGACCCCAACGCCAAACCCCAACGCCAAACCCCATCGCGTTTGCGTCTTCTGACCCCAAAGTCAAACCACAACGCTTTTGCATCTTGTGACCTCAACGCCAAACCCCAACGCGTTTGCATCTTCTGAACCCAACGCCAAACCCCAACGCCAAACCTCAACTCGTTTGCGTCTTCTGACCCTAACGCCAAACCCCAATGCTAAACCCCAACGCGTTTGCGTCTTCTGACCCCAACGCCAAACCCCAACGCCAAACCCCAACGCGTTTGCATCTTCTGACACCAATGCCAAACCCCAACGCCAAATTCCAAAGCGGTTGCCTCTTCTGGCCACAACGCCAAAACCCAACGCCAAACCCCAACGAGTTTGCATCTTCTGACCCCAACGCCAAAGCCCAACGCTTTTGCGTCTTCTGACCTCAACACCAAACCCCAACGCGTTTACGTCTTCTGACCCCAACGCCAAACCCCAGCGACAAACCCCAACGCGTTTCCGTCTTCAGACCCCAACACCAAACCCCAACGCGTTTGCGTCTTCTGACCTCAACGCCAAAACCCAACGCGTTTCCGTCTTCAGACCCCAACACCAAACCCCAACGCGTTTGCGTCTTCTGACCTCAACGCCAAACCCCAACGCGTTTGCATCTTCTGAACCCAACGCCAAACCCCAACGCCAAACCTCAACTCGTTTGCGTCTTCTGACCCTAACGCCAAACCCCAATGCTAAACCCCAACGCGTTTGTGTCTTCTGACCCCAACGCCAAACCCCAACGCCAAACCCCAACGCGTTTGCATCTTCTGACACCAATGCCAAACCCCAACGCCAAATTCCAAAGCGGTTGCCTCTTCTGGCCACAACGCCAAACCCCAACGGTAAATCCCAACTGCAAAACCCCAACGCGTTTGAGTATTCTCACCACAACGCCAAACCCCAACGATAAAACCCCAAAGAGTTTGCGTCTTCTGACCCAACGCCAAACCCCAACGCCAAACCCCAACGCGTTTCCGTATCTGACCCCAACGCCAAACCCCAACGCGTTTACGTCTACTGACCCCAACACGAAACCCCAACACGTTTGCATCTTCTGACCCCAACAACAAACACCAACGCCAAACCCCCAAGCCAAACCCCAACGCGTTTGCGTCTTCTGACCCCAATGCCAAATCCCCAAGCCAAACCCCAATGCCAAACCCCGACGCGTTTGAATCTTCTGACCCCAACGCCAAACCCCAAGGCATTTGTGTCTTCTGAACTCAACGCCTAACACCAACACCAAACCCCAAAGCAAAAAACCAACGCATTTGCATCTTCTGACCCCAACACCAAACCCCAACACCAAACTTCAACGCCAAAGCATAACGCGTTTGCCTCTTCTGACCCCAACTCCAAACACCAACGCCAAACCCGAACGCCAAACCCCAATGCGTGTGCCTCTTCTGACCCCAACGCCAAACCCCAACGCCAAACCCCATCACGTTTGCGTCTTTTGACCCCAACGCCAAACCCCAACGCATTTGCATCTTCTGACCCCAAGCCAAACCCCAACGCCAAACCTCAACCCGTTTGCGTCTTCTGAACCTAACGCCAAACCCCAATGCTAAACCCCAACGCGTTTGCGTCTTCTGACACCAATGCCAAACCCCAACGCCAAATTCCAAAGCGGTTGCGTCTTCTGGCCACAACGCCAAACCCCAACTGTAAATCCCAACGGCAAAACCCCAACGCGTTTGAGTATTCTCACCACAACGCCAAACCCCAACGATAAAACCCCAACGAGTTTGCGTCTTCTGACCCAATGCCAAACCCGAACGCCAAACCCTAACGCGTTTCCGTATGTGACCCCAACGCCAAAACCCAACGCGTTTACGTCTACTGACCCCAACGCCAAACCCCGACGCGTTTGCGTCTTCTGACCCCAACGCCAAACTCCAACGCCAAACCCAAACCCCCAAACCCCAACGATTTTGCGTCTTGTGACCCCAACGTCAAACAACAACGCTTTTGCATCTTCTGACCCCAACGTCAAACCCCAACTCCAAACCCCAACGAGTTTGCATCTTCTGACCCCAACGCCAAAACCCAACGCCAAACCCCAACGCGTTTGCGTATTCTAACCCCAAGGCGAAACCCCAACGCCAAAGCCCAACGCTTTTGCGTCTTCTGACCTCAACACCAAACCCCAACGCGTTTACGTCTTCTGACCCCAACGCCAAACCCCAGCGACAAACCCCAACGCGTTTCCGTCTTCAGACCCCAACACCAAACCCCAACGCGTTTGCGTCTTCTGACCTCAAGACTTAACACCAACGCCAAACCCCAACGCGAAAATCCAACGCATTTGCATATTCTGACCCCAACGCCAAACCCCAACGCATTTGCGTCTTCTGACCCCAACGCCAAACCTCAGCGCCAAACTCCAATGCCAATCCCCAACGCGTTTTCGTCTTCTGACCCCAAAGCCCAACCTCAGCGCCAAACCCCAGCGCCAAACCCCAACGCCAAACCCCAAAGCCAAACTCCAACACGTTAGCGTCTTCCTACCCCAATGCCAAACACCAAAGCGAAATGCCAAAGCGGTTGCGTCTTCTGACCACAACACCAAACCCCAACGCCAAAGCCCAACGCGTTTGCATCTTCTGACCCCAACGCCAAACACCAACGCGTATGCGCCTTCTGACCCCAACGGCAAACCCCAGTGCGTTTGCGTCTTCTGACCCCAAAGGCCAAACCCTCAACGCCAAACCCCAACGCGTTTGCATCTTCTGACCCCAACGCCAAACCCCAATGCCAAACCCCAACGCGAAACCACAACACGTTTGCGTCTTTTGACCCCAACGCCAAACCCCAACGCGTTTGCGTCTTCTGACCCCAACGCCAAAACCCAACGCCAAAGCCCTACGACTTTGCGTCTTCTGAACCCAAAGCCAAACCCCATCAAGTTTGCGTATTCTGACCGCAACGCCAAATCCCAACGCCAAACCCCAACGCGTTTGCGTCTTCTGACCCCAACGCCAAACCCCATCGCGTTTGAGTCTTCTGACCCCAACCCCAAACCCCAACGTCAAACCCCAACGCGTTTGCGTCTTCTGAACCCAACGCCAAACCCCATCACGTTTGCGTCTTCTGACCCCAACGCCAAACCCCAACGCGTTTGCGTCTTCTGACCTCAACGCCTAACACCAACACCAAACCCCAAAACAAAAAACCAACGCATTTGCATCTTCTGACCCCAACACCAAAGCCCAATGCCAATCTTGAACGCCAAAGCATAACGCGTTTGCCTCTTCTGACGCCAACGCCAAATAACAACGCCAAACCCTAACGCCAAACCCCAAAGCGTTTGAGTCTTCTGACCCCAACGCCAAACCCCATCGCGTTTGAGTCTTCTGACCCCAACCCCAAACCCCAACGCCAAACCCCAACGCGTTTGCGTCTTCTGAACCCAACGCCAAACCCCCAAACAAAACCCCAACGTCAAACCCCGACGCGTTTGCGTCTTCTGACCCCAACGCCAAACCCCAATGCCAAACCCCAATGCGTTTGCGTCTTCTGAACCCAACGCCAAACCCCAACGCATTTGAGTCTTCTGACCCCAACGCCAAACCCCAACGCCAAACCCCATCGCGTTTGCGTCTTCTGACCCCAAAGTCAAACCACAACGCTTTTGCATCTTGTGACCTCAACGCCAAACCCCAACGCGTTTGCATCTTCTGAACCCAACGCCAAACCCCAACGCCAAACCTCAACTCGTTTGCGTCTTCTGACCCTAACGCCAAACCCCAATGCTAAACCCCAACGCGTTTGCGTCTTCTGACCCCAACGCCAAACCCCAACGCCAAACCCCAACGCGTTTGCATCTTCTGACACCAATGCCAAACCCCAACGCCAAATTCCAAAGCGGTTGCCTCTTCTGGCCACAACGCCAAAACCCAACGCCAAACCCCAACGAGTTTGCATCTTCTGACCCCAACGCCAAAGCCCAACGCTTTTGCGTCTTCTGACCTCAACACCAAACCCCAACGCGTTTACGTCTTCTGACCCCAACGCCAAACCCCAGCGACAAACCCCAACGCGTTTCCGTCTTCAGACCCCAACACCAAACCCCAACGCGTTTGCGTCTTCTGACCTCAACGCCAAAACCCAACGCGTTTCCGTCTTCAGACCCCAACACCAAACCCCAACGCGTTTGCGTCTTCTGACCTCAACGCCAAACCCCAACGCGTTTGCATCTTCTGAACCCAACGCCAAACCCCAACGCCAAACCTCAACTCGTTTGCGTCTTCTGACCCTAACGCCAAACCCCAATGCTAAACCCCAACGCGTTTGTGTCTTCTGACCCCAACGCCAAACCCCAACGCCAAACCCCAACGCGTTTGCATCTTCTGACACCAATGCCAAACCCCAACGCCAAATTCCAAAGCGGTTGCCTCTTCTGGCCACAACGCCAAACCCCAACGGTAAATCCCAACTGCAAAACCCCAACGCGTTTGAGTATTCTCACCACAACGCCAAACCCCAACGATAAAACCCCAAAGAGTTTGCGTCTTCTGACCCAACGCCAAACCCCAACGCCAAACCCCAACGCGTTTCCGTATCTGACCCCAACGCCAAACCCCAACGCGTTTACGTCTACTGACCCCAACACGAAACCCCAACACGTTTGCATCTTCTGACCCCAACAACAAACACCAACGCCAAACCCCCAAGCCAAACCCCAACGCGTTTGCGTCTTCTGACCCCAATGCCAAATCCCCAAGCCAAACCCCAATGCCAAACCCCGACGCGTTTGAATCTTCTGACCCCAACGCCAAACCCCAAGGCATTTGTGTCTTCTGAACTCAACGCCTAACACCAACACCAAACCCCAAAGCAAAAAACCAACGCATTTGCATCTTCTGACCCCAACACCAAACCCCAACACCAAACTTCAACGCCAAAGCATAACGCGTTTGCCTCTTCTGACCCCAACTCCAAACACCAACGCCAAACCCGAACGCCAAACCCCAATGCGTGTGCCTCTTCTGACCCCAACGCCAAACCCCAACGCCAAACCCCATCACGTTTGCGTCTTTTGACCCCAACGCCAAACCCCAACGCATTTGCATCTTCTGACCCCAAGCCAAACCCCAACGCCAAACCTCAACCCGTTTGCGTCTTCTGAACCTAACGCCAAACCCCAATGCTAAACCCCAACGCGTTTGCGTCTTCTGACACCAATGCCAAACCCCAACGCCAAATTCCAAAGCGGTTGCGTCTTCTGGCCACAACGCCAAACCCCAACTGTAAATCCCAACGGCAAAACCCCAACGCGTTTGAGTATTCTCACCACAACGCCAAACCCCAACGATAAAACCCCAACGAGTTTGCGTCTTCTGACCCAATGCCAAACCCGAACGCCAAACCCTAACGCGTTTCCGTATGTGACCCCAACGCCAAAACCCAACGCGTTTACGTCTACTGACCCCAACGCCAAACCCCGACGCGTTTGCGTCTTCTGACCCCAACGCCAAACTCCAACGCCAAACCCAAACCCCCAAACCCCAACGATTTTGCGTCTTGTGACCCCAACGTCAAACAACAACGCTTTTGCATCTTCTGACCCCAACGTCAAACCCCAACTCCAAACCCCAACGAGTTTGCATCTTCTGACCCCAACGCCAAAACCCAACGCCAAACCCCAACGCGTTTGCGTATTCTAACCCCAAGGCGAAACCCCAACGCCAAAGCCCAACGCTTTTGCGTCTTCTGACCTCAACACCAAACCCCAACGCGTTTACGTCTTCTGACCCCAACGCCAAACCCCAGCGACAAACCCCAACGCGTTTCCGTCTTCAGACCCCAACACCAAACCCCAACGCGTTTGCGTCTTCTGACCTCAAGACTTAACACCAACGCCAAACCCCAACGCGAAAATCCAACGCATTTGCATATTCTGACCCCAACGCCAAACCCCAACGCATTTGCGTCTTCTGACCCCAACGCCAAACCTCAGCGCCAAACTCCAATGCCAATCCCCAACGCGTTTTCGTCTTCTGACCCCAAAGCCCAACCTCAGCGCCAAACCCCAGCGCCAAACCCCAACGCCAAACCCCAAAGCCAAACTCCAACACGTTAGCGTCTTCCTACCCCAATGCCAAACACCAAAGCGAAATGCCAAAGCGGTTGCGTCTTCTGACCACAACACCAAACCCCAACGCCAAAGCCCAACGCGTTTGCATCTTCTGACCCCAACGCCAAACACCAACGCGTATGCGCCTTCTGACCCCAACGGCAAACCCCAGTGCGTTTGCGTCTTCTGACCCCAAAGGCCAAACCCTCAACGCCAAACCCCAACGCGTTTGCATCTTCTGACCCCAACGCCAAACCCCAATGCCAAACCCCAACGCGAAACCACAACACGTTTGCGTCTTTTGACCCCAACGCCAAACCCCAACGCGTTTGCGTCTTCTGACCCCAACGCCAAAACCCAACGCCAAAGCCCTACGACTTTGCGTCTTCTGACCCCAAAGCCAAACCCCATCGCGTTTACGTCTTCTGACCCCAACACCAAACCCCAACGCCAAACTTCAACGCCAAAGCATTACGCGTTTGCCTCTTCTGACCCCAACGCCAAACCCCAACTCCAAACCGCATCGCGTTTGCGTCTTTTGACCCCAACGCCAAACCCCAACGCATTTGCATCTTCTGACCCCAACGCCAAACCCCAACGCCAAACCCCAACGCATTTACTTCTTCTGACCCCAACGCCAAACCCCAACGCGTTTGCGTCTTCTGACCTAAAAGCCTAACACCGACGCCAAACCCCAACGCAAAAAACCAATGCATTTCAATCTTCGGACCCCAACATCAAACCCCAACGTCAAACTTCAACGCCAAAGCATAACGCGTTTCCGTCTTCTGAACTCAACGCCAAACCCCAACGCGTTTGCATCTAATGAACCCAACGCGAAACCCCAACGCCAAACCCCAACGCGTTTGCGTCTTCTGACCCCAACGCCAAAACCCAACGCCAAACCCCAACGACTTTGCGTCTTCTGACCCCAAAGCCAAACCCCATCGCGTTTGCGTCTTCTGAACCCAACGAAAAACCCCAACGCCAAACCCCAACGCGTTTGCGTCTTCTGACCCCAACGCCAAACCCCATCGCGTTTGAGTCTTCTGACCCCAACCCCAAACCCCAACGCCAAACCCCAACGCGTTTGCGTCTTCTGAACCCAACGCCAAACCCCATCGCGTTTGCATCTTCTGACCCCAACGCCAAACCCCAACGCCAAGCCCCTATGCGTTTGCGTCTTCTGACCCCAACGCCAAACCCCAACGCCAAGCCCCTATGCGTTTGCGTCTTCTGAACCCAACGCCAAACCCCAACGCCTTTGAGTCTTCTGACCCCAACGCCAAACCCCAACGCCAAACCCCAAAGCGTTTGCGTCTTCTGAACCCAAAGCCAAACCCCAACGCGTTTGCGTCTTCTGAACCCAACGCCAAACCCCATCGCGTTTGCGTCTTCTGACCCCAACGCCAAACCCCAACGCCAAGCCCCTATGCGTTTGCGTCTTCTGACCCCAACGCCAAACCCCAACGCCAAGCCCCTATGCGTTTGCGTCTTCTGAACCCAACGCCAAACCCCAACGCCTTTGAGTCTTCTGACCCCAACGCCAAACCCCAACGCCAAACCCCAAAGCGTTTGCGTCTTCTGAACCCAACGTCAAACCCCAACGCGTTTGCATCTACTGACCCCAACGCCAAACCCCAACGCCAAACCGCAACGCATTTACTTCTTCTGACCCCAACGCCAATCCCCAACGCGTTTGCATCTTCTGACATCAAAGCCTAACACCGACGCCAAACCCCAACGCAAAAAACCAATGCATTTGCATCTTCTGACCCCAACATCAAACCCCAACGTCAAACTTCAACGCCAAAGCATAACGCGTTTCCATCTTCTGAACTCAACGCCAAACCCCAACGCGTTTGCATCTACTGAACCCAACGCGAAACCCCAACGCCAAACCCCAACGTGTTTGCGTCTTCTGAACCCAACGCCAAACCCCAACGCGTTTGCGTCTTCTGACCCCAACGCCAAAACCCAACGCCAAACCCCAACGACTTTGCGTCTTCTGACCCCAAAGCCAAACCTCATCGCGTTTGCGTCTTCTGAACCCAACGAAAAACCCCAACGCCAAACCCCAACGCGTTTGCGTCTTCTGACCCCAACGCCAAACCCAAACGCGTTTGAGTCTTCTGACCCCAACCCCAAACCCCAACGCCAAACCCCAACGCGTTTGCGTCTTCTGAACCCAACGCCAAACCCCATCGCGTTTGCATCTTCTGACCCCAACGCCAAACCCCAACGCCAAGCCCCTATGCGTTTGCGTCTTCTGACCCCAACGCCAAACCCCAACGCCAAGCCCCTATGCGTTTGCGTCTTCTGAACCCAACGCCAAACCCCAACGCCTTTGAGTCTTCTGACCCCAACGCCAAACCCCAACGCCAAACCCCAAAGCGTTTGCGTCTTCTGAACCCAAAGCCAAACCCCAACGCGTTTGCGTCTTCTGAACCCAACGCCAAACCCCATCGCGTTTGCGTCTTCTGACCCCAACGTCAAACCCCAACGCCAAGCCCCTATGCGTTTGCGTCTTCTGACCCCAACGCCAAACCCCAACGCCAAGCCCCTATGCGTTTGCGTCTTCTGAACCCAACGCCAATTCCAACGCCTTTGAGTCTTCTGACCCCAACGCCAAACCCCAACGCCAAACCCCAAAGCGTTTGCGTCTTCTGAACCCAACGCCAAACCCCAACGCGTTTGCATCTACTGACCCCAACGCGAAACCCCAACGCCAAACCCCAACGCGTTTGCGTCTTCTGAACCCAACACCAAACCCCAACGCGTTTGCGTCTTCTGACCACAACGCCAAAACCCAACGCCAAACCCCAACGACTTTGCGTCTTCTGACCCCAAAGCCAAACCCCATCGCGTTTGCGTCTACTGACCCCAACGCCAAACCCCAACACCAAACCCCAATGCGTTTGCGTGTTCTGAACCCAACGCCAAACCCCAACGCGTTTGCGTCTTCTGACCCCAACGCCAAAACCCAACGCCAAACCCCAACGACTTTGCGTCTTCTGACCCCAAAGCCAAACCCCATCGCGTTTGCGTCTTCTGAGCCCAACGCCAAACCCCAATGCCAAACCCCAACGCGTTTGCGTCTTCTGACCCCAACGCCAAACCCAAAAGCGTTTGAGTCTTCTGACCACAACCCCAAACCCCAACGCCAAACCCCAACGCGTTTGCGTCTTCTGAACCCCACGCCAAACCCCAACGCGTTTGCGTCTTCTGACCCCAACGCCAAACCCCAACGCCAAACCCCAACGACTTTGCGTCTTCTGACCCCAAAGCCAAACCCCAACGCGTTTGCGTCTTCTGACCCCAACGCCAAACCCCAACGCCAAACCCCAACGCGTTTGCGTCTTCTGACCCCAACGCCAAACCCCATCGCGTTTGAGTCTTCTGACCACAACCCCAAACCCCAACGCCAAACCCCAACGCATTTGCGTCTTCTGAACCCAACGCCAAACCCCATCGCGTTTGCGTCTTCTGACCCCAACGCCAAACCCCAACGCCAAACCCCAACGCCAAGCCCCTATGCGTTTGCGTCTTCTGAACCCAACGCCAAACCCCAACGCATTTGAGTCTTCTGACCCCAACGCCAAACCCCAACGCCAAACCCCAAAGCGTTTGCGTCTTCTGAACCCAACGCCAAACCCCAACGCGTTTGCATCTACTGACCCCAACGCGAAACCCCAACGCCAAACCCCAACGCGTTTGCGTCTTCTGACCCCAACGCCAAAACCCAACGCCAAACCCCAACGACTTTGCGTCTTCTGAACCCAACGCCAAACCCCAACGCGTTTGCGTCTACTGACCCCAACGCCAAACCCCAACGCCAAGCCCCTATGCGTTTGCGTCTTCTGACCCCAACGCCAAACCCCAACGCCAAGCCCCTATGCGTTTGCGTCTTCTGAACCCAACGCCAAACCCCAACGCCTTTGAGTCTTCTGACCCCAACGCCAAACCCCAACGCCAAACCCCAAAGCGTTTGCGTCTTCTGAACCCAACGCCAAACCCCAACGCGTTTGCATCTACTGACCCCAACGCGAAACCCCAACGCCAAACCCCAACGCGTTTGCGTCTTCTGAACCCAACACCAAACCCCAACGCGTTTGCGTCTTCTGACCCCAACGCCAAAACCCAACGCCAAACCCCAACGACTTGGCGTCTTCTGACCCCAAAGCCAAACGCCATCGCGTTTGCGTCTTCTGACCCCAAAGCCAAACCCCATTGCGTTTGCGTCTTCTGACCCCAACGCCAAACCCCAATGCCAAACCCCAACGCGTTTGCGTCTTCTGACCCCAACGCCAAACCCAAAAGCGTTTGAGTCTTCTGACCACAACCCCAAACCCCAACGCCAAACCCCAACGCGTTTGCGTCTTCTGAACCCAACGCCAAACCCCAACGCGTTTGCGTCTTCTGACCCCAACGCCAAACCCCAACGCCAAACCCCAACGACTTTGCGTCTTCTGACCCCAAAGCCAAACCCCATCGCGTTTGCGTCTTCTGACCCCAACGCCAAACCTCAACGCCAAACCCCAACGCGTTTGCGTCTTCTGACCCCAACGCCAAACCCCATCGCGTTTGAGTCTTCTGACCACAACCCCAAACCCCAACGCCAAACCCCAACGCATTTGCGTCTTCTGAACCCAACGCCAAACCCCAACGACTTTGCGTCTTCTGACCCCAAAGCCAAACCCCAACGCGTTTGCGTCTACTGACCCCAACGCCAAACCTCAACGCCAAACCCCAACGCGTTTGCGTCTTCTGAACCCAACGCCAAACCCCAACGCGTTTGCGTCTTCTGACCCCAACGCCAAAACCCAACGCCAAAACACCACGACTTTGCGTCTTCTGACCCCAAAGCCAAACCCCATCGCGTTTGCGTCTTCTGACCCCAACGCCAAACCCAAACGCGTTTGCGTCTTCTGACCCCAACGCCAAAACCCAACGCCAAACCCCAACGACTTGGCGTCTTCTGACCCCAAAGCCAAACCCCATCGCGTTTGCGTCTACTGACCCCAACGCCAAATCCCAACGCCAAACCCCAACGCGTTTGCGTCTTCTGAACCCAACGCCAAACCCCAACGCGTTTGCGTCTTCTGACCCCAACGCCAAACCCCAACGCCAAACCCAAACGCGTTTGCGTCTTCTGACCCAAACGTCAAACCCCAACGCCAAACCCCAACGCGTTTGCGTCTTCTGAACCCAACGCCACACCCCAACGCGTTTGCGTCTTCTGACCCCAACGCCAAAACCCAACGCCAAAGCCCTACGACTTTGCGTCTTCTGACCCCAAAGCCAAACCCCATCGCGTTTGCATCTTCTGACCCCAACACCAAACCCCAACGCCAAACTTCAACGCCAAAGCATTACGCGTTTGCCTCTTCTGACCCCAACGCTAAACCCCAACGCCAAACCCTAACGCCAAACCCCAATGCGTTTGCCTCTTCTGACCCCAACGCCAAACCCCAACGCCAAACCCCATCGCGTTTGCGTCTTTTGACCCCAACGCCAAACCCTAACGCATTTGCATCTTCTGACCCCAACGCCAAACCCCAACGCCAAACCCCAACGCATTTACTTCTTCTGACCCCAACGCCAAACCCCAACGCGTTTGCGTCTTCTGACCTCAAAGCCTAACACCGACGCCAAACTCCAACGCAAAAAACCAACGCATTTGCATCTTCTGACCCCAACACCAAACCCCAACGCCAAACTTCAACGCCAAAGCATAACGCGTTTCCGTCTTCTGAACCCAACGCCAAACCCCAACGCCAAACCCCAACGCGTTTGCGTCTTCTGAACCCAACGACAAACCCCAACGCGTTTGCATCTACTGACCCCAACGCGAAACCCCAACGCCAAACCCCAACGCGTTTGTGTCTTTTGACCCCAACGCCAAACCCCAACGCATTTGCATCTTCTGACCCCAAGCCAAACCCCAACGCCAAACCTCAACCCGTTTGCGTCTTCTGAACCTAACGCCAAACCCCAATGCTAAACCCCAACGCGTTTGCGTCTTCTGACACCAATGCCAAACCCCAACGCCAAATTCCAAAGCGGTTGCGTCTTCTGGCCACAACGCCAAACCCCAACTGTAAATCCCAACGGCAAAACCCCAACGCGTTTGAGTATTCTCACCACAACGCCAAACCCCAACGATAAAACCCCAACGAGTTTGCGTCTTCTGACCCAATGCCAAACCCGAACGCCAAACCCTAACGCGTTTCCGTATGTGACCCCAACGCCAAAACCCAACGCGTTTACGTCTACTGACCCCAACGCCAAACCCCGACGCGTTTGCGTCTTCTGACCCCAACGCCAAACTCCAACGCCAAACCCAAACCCCCAAACCCCAACGATTTTGCGTCTTGTGACCCCAACGTCAAACAACAACGCTTTTGCATCTTCTGACCCCAACGTCAAACCCCAACTCCAAACCCCAACGAGTTTGCATCTTCTGACCCCAACGCCAAAACCCAACGCCAAACCCCAACGCGTTTGCGTATTCTAACCCCAAGGCGAAACCCCAACGCCAAAGCCCAACGCTTTTGCGTCTTCTGACCTCAACACCAAACCCCAACGCGTTTACGTCTTCTGACCCCAACGCCAAACCCCAGCGACAAACCCCAACGCGTTTCCGTCTTCAGACCCCAACACCAAACCCCAACGCGTTTGCGTCTTCTGACCTCAAGACTTAACACCAACGCCAAACCCCAACGCGAAAATCCAACGCATTTGCATATTCTGACCCCAACGCCAAACCCCAACGCATTTGCGTCTTCTGACCCCAACGCCAAACCTCAGCGCCAAACTCCAATGCCAATCCCCAACGCGTTTTCGTCTTCTGACCCCAAAGCCCAACCTCAGCGCCAAACCCCAGCGCCAAACCCCAACGCCAAACCCCAAAGCCAAACTCCAACACGTTAGCGTCTTCCTACCCCAATGCCAAACACCAAAGCGAAATGCCAAAGCGGTTGCGTCTTCTGACCACAACACCAAACCCCAACGCCAAAGCCCAACGCGTTTGCATCTTCTGACCCCAACGCCAAACACCAACGCGTATGCGCCTTCTGACCCCAACGGCAAACCCCAGTGCGTTTGCGTCTTCTGACCCCAAAGGCCAAACCCTCAACGCCAAACCCCAACGCGTTTGCATCTTCTGACCCCAACGCCAAACCCCAATGCCAAACCCCAACGCGAAACCACAACACGTTTGCGTCTTTTGACCCCAACGCCAAACCCCAACGCGTTTGCGTCTTCTGAACCCAACGCCAAACCCCAACGCGTTTGCGTCTTCTGACCCCAACGCCAAACCCCAACGCCAAACCCAAACGCGTTTGCGTCTTCTGACCCAAACGTCAAACCCCAACGCCAAACCCCAACGCGTTTGCGTCTTCTGAACCCAACGCCACACCCCAACGCGTTTGCGTCTTCTGACCCCAACGCCAAAACCCAACGCCAAAGCCCTACGACTTTGCGTCTTCTGACCCCAAAGCCAAACCCCATCGCGTTTGCATCTTCTGACCCCAACACCAAACCCCAACGCCAAACTTCAACGCCAAAGCATTACGCGTTTGCCTCTTCTGACCCCAACGCTAAACCCCAACGCCAAACCCTAACGCCAAACCCCAATGCGTTTGCCTCTTCTGACCCCAACGCCAAACCCCAACGCCAAACCCCATCGCGTTTGCGTCTTTTGACCCCAACGCCAAACCCCAACGCATTTGCATCTTCTGACCCCAACGCCAAACCCCAACGCCAAACCCCAACGCATTTACTTCTTCTGACCCCAACGCCAAACCCCAACGCGTTTGCGTCTTCTGACCTCAAAGCCTAACACCGACGCCAAACTCCAACGCAAAAAACCAACGCATTTGCATCTTCTGACCCCAACACCAAACCCCAACGCCAAACTTCAACGCCAAAGCATAACGCGTTTCCGTCTTCTGAACCCAACGCCAAACCCCAACGCCAAACCCCAACGCGTTTGCGTCTTCTGAACCCAACGACAAACCCCAACGCGTTTGCATCTACTGACCCCAACGCGAAACCCCAACGCCAAACCCCAACGCGTTTGTGTCTTCTGAACCCAACGCCAAACCCAAACGCGTTTGCGTCTTCTGACCCCAACGCCAAAACCCAACGCCAAACCCCAACGACTTTGCGTCTTCTGACCCCAAAGCCAAACCCCATCGCGTTTGCGTCTACTGACCCCAACGCCAAACCCCAACGCCAAACCCCAACGCGTTTGCGTCTTCTGAACCCAACGCCAAAACCCAACGCGTTTGCGTCTTCTGACCCCAACGCCAAAACCCAACGCCAAAGCCCTACGACTTTGCGTCTTCTGACCCCAAAGCCAAACCCCATCGCGTTTGCGTCTTCTGACCCCAACGCCAAACCCCAACGCCAAACCCCAACGCGTTTGCGTCTTCTGACCCCAACGCCAAACCCCAACGCATTTGCGTCTTCTGAACCCAACGCCAAACCCCATCGCGTTTGCGTCTTCTGACCCCAACGCAAAACCCCAGCGCCAAACCCCAACGCCAAGCCCCTATGCGTTTGCGTCTTCTGAACCCAACGCCAAACCCCAACGCATTTGAGTCTTCTGACCGCAACGCCAAACCCCAAGGCCAAACCCCACAGCGTTTGCGTCTTCTGAACCCAACGCCAAACCCCAACGCGTTTGCGTCTTCTGAACCCAACGCCAAACCCCATCGCGTTTGCGTCTTCTGACCCCAACGCCAAACCCCAACCCCAAGCCCCTATGCGTTTGCGTCTTCTGACCCCAACGCCAAACATTAACGCCAAGCCCCTATGCGTTTGCGTCTTCTGAACCCAACGCCAAACCCCAACGCCTTTGCGTCTTCTGACCCCAACGCCAAACCCCAACGCCAAACCCCAACGCGTTTGCGTCTTCTGACCCCAACGCCAAACCCAAAATCGTTTGCGTCTTCTGACCCCAACGCCTAAACCCAACGCCAAACCCCAACGCGTTTGCGTCTTCTGAACCCAACGTCAAACCCCAACGCGTTTGCGTCTTCTGACCCCAACGCCAAAACCCAACGCCAAACCCCAACGACTTTGCGTCTTATGACCCCAAAGCCAAACCCCATCGCGTTTGCGTCTTCTGACCCCAACGCCAAACCCCAACGCCAAACCCCAACGCGTTTGCGTCTTCTGACCCCAACGCCAAACCCCATCGCGTTTGAGTCTTCTGACCACAACCCCAAACCCCAACGCCAAACCCCAACGCGTTTGCGTCTTCTGAACCCAACGCCAAACCCCAACGCGTTTGCGTCTTCTGACCCCAACGCCAAAACCCAACGCCAAACCCCAACGACTTTGCGTCTTCTGACCCCAAAGCCAAACCCCATCGCGTTTGCGTCTTCTGACCCCAACGCCAAACCCCAACGCCAAACCCCAACGCGTTTGCGTCTTCTGACCCCAACGCCAAACCCCATCGCGTTTGAGTCTTCTGACCACAACCCCAAACCCCAACGCCAAACCCCAACGCATTTGCATCTTCTGAACCAAACGCCAAGCCCCTATGCGTTTGCGTCTTCTGACCCCAACGCCAAACCCCAACGCCAAACCCCAACGCCAAGCCCCTATGCGTTTGCGTCTTCTGAACCCAGCGCCAAACCCCAACGCATTTGAGTCTTCTGACCGCAACGCCAAACCCCAACGCCAAACCCCAAAGCGTTTGCGTCTTCTGAACCCAACGCCAAACCCCAACGCGTTTGCATCTACTGACCCCAACGCGAAACCCCAACGCCAAACCCCAACGACTTGGCGTCTTCTGACCCCAAAGCCAAACCCCATCGCGTTTGCGTCTACTGACCCCAACGCCAAAACCCAACGCCAAACCCCAACGCGTTTGCGTCTTCTGAACCCAACGCCAAACCCCAACGCGTTTGCGTCTTCTGACCCCAACGCCAAAATCCAACGCCAAAGCCCTACGACTTTGCGTCTTCTGACCCCAAAGCCAAACCCCATCGCGTTTGCGTCTTCTGACCCCAATGCCAAACCCCAACGCCAAACCCAAACTCGTTTGCGTCTTCTGACCCAAACGTCAAACCCCAACGCCAAACCCAAACGCATTTGCGTCTTCTGAACCCAACGCCAAACCCCAACGCGTTTGCGTCTTCTGACCCCAACGCCAATACCAAACGCCAAAGCCCTACGACTTTGCGTCTTCTGACCCCAAAGCCAAACCCCATTGCGTTTGCGTCTTCTGACCCCAACGCCAAACCCCAACGCCAAACCCCATCGCGTTTGCGTCTTTTGACCCCAACGCCAAACCCCAACGCATTTGAGTCTTCTGACCCCAACGCCAAACCCCAACGCCAAACCCCAAAGCGTTTGCGTCTTCTGAACCCAACGCCAAAACCCAACGCATTTGCATATTCTGACCCCAACGCCAAACCCTAACACCAAACCCCAATGCTTTTGCCTCTTCTGACCCCAACGCCAAACCCCAACGCCAAACCCCATCGCGTTTGCGTCTTTTGACCCCAACGCCAAACCCCAACGCATTTGAGTCTTCGGACCCCAACGCCAAACCCCAAAGCCAAACCCCATCGCGTTTGCGTCTTCTGACCCCAACGCCAAACCCCAACGCCAAACCCCAACGCGTTTGCGTCTTCTGACCCCAACGCCAAACCCAAAAGCGTTTGCGTCTTCTGACCCCAACGCCAAAACCCAACGCCAAACCCCAACGCGTTTGCGTCTTCTGAACCCCACGCCAAACCCCAACGCGTTTGCGTCTTCTGACCCCAACGCCAAAACCCAACGCCAAACACCAACGACTTTGCGTCTTCTGACCCCAAAGCCAAACCCCATCGCGTTTGCATCTTCTGACCCCAACGCCAAACCCCAACGCCAAACCCCAACGCGTTTGCGTCTTCTGACCCCAACGCCAAACCCCATCGCGTTTGAGTCTTCTAACCACAACCCGAAACCCCAACGCCAAACCCCAACGCATTTGCGTCTTCTGAACCCAACGCCAAACCCCATCGCGTTTGCGTCTTCTGACCCCAACGCCAAACCCCAACGCCAAACCCCAACGCCAAGCCCCTATGCGTTTGCGTCTTCTGAACCCAACGCCAAACCCCAACGCATTTGAGTCTTCTGACCCCAACGCCAAACCCCAACGCCAAACCCCAAAGCGTTTGCGTCTTCTGAACCCAACGCCAAACCCCAACGCGTTTGCGTCTTCTGAACCCAACGCCAAACCCCATCGCGTTTGCGTCTTCTGACCCCAACGCCAAACCCCAACCCCAAGCCCCTATGCGTTTGCGTCTTCTGACCCCAACGCCAAACCCCAACGCCAAGCCCCTATGCGTTTGCGTCTTCTGAACCCAACGCCAAACCCCAACGCCTTTGAGTCTTCTGACCCCAACGCCAAAACCCAACGCCAAACCCCAACGACTTTGCGTCTTCTGACCCCAAAGCCAAAGCCCATCGCGTTTGCGTCTTCTGGCCCAACGCCAAACCCCAACGCCAAACCCCAACGCGTTTGCGTCTTCTGACCCCAACGCCAAACCCAAAAGCGTTTGCGTCTTCTGACCCCAACGCCTAAACCCAACGCCAAACCCCAACGCGTTTGCGTCTTCTGAACCCAACGTCAAACCCCAACGCGTTTGCGTCTTCTGACCCCAACGCCAAAACCCAACGCCAAACCCCAACGACTTTGCGTCTTCTGACCCCAAAGCCAAACCCCATCGCGTTTGCGTCTTCTGACCCCAACGCCAAACCCCATCGCGTTTGAGTCTTCTGACCACAACCCCAAACCCCAACGCCAAACCCCAACGCGTTTGCGTCTTCTGAACCCAACGCCAAACCCCAACGCGTTTGCGTCTTCTGACCCCAACGCCAAAACCCAACGCCAAACACCAACGACTTTGCGTCTTCTGACCCCAAAGCCAAACCCCATCGCGTTTGCGTCTTCTGACCCCAACGCCAAACCCCATCGCGTTTGAGTCTTCTGACCACAACCCCAAACCCCAACGCCAAACCCCAACGCGTTTGCGTCTTCTGAACCCAACGCCAAACCCCATCGCGTTTGCGTCTTCTGACCCCAACGCCAAACCCCAACGCCAAACCCCAACGCCAAGCACCTATGCGTTTGCGTCTTCTGAACCCAACGCCAAACCCCAACGCATTTGAGTCTTCTGACCCCAACGCCAAACCCCAACGCCAAACCCCAAAGCGTTTGCGTCTTCTGAACCCAACGCCAAACCCCAACGCGTTTGCGTCTTCTGAACCCAACGCCAAACCCCATCGCGTTTGCGTTTTCTGACCCCAACGCCAAACCCCAACCCCAAGCCCCTATGCGTTTGCGTCTTCTGACCCCAACGCCAAACCCCAACGCCAAGCCCCTATGCGTTTGCGTCTTCTGAACCCAACGCCAAACCCCAACGCCTTTGAGTCTTCTGACCCCAACGCCAAAACCCAACGCCAAACCCCAACGACTTTGTGTCTTCTGACCCCAAAGCCAAAGCCCATCGCGTTTGCGTCTTCTGGCCCAACGCCAAACCCCAACGCCAAACCCCAACGCGTTTGTGTCTTCTGAACCCAACGCCAAACCCCAACGCGTTTGCGTCTTCTGAACCCAACGCGAAACCCCATCGCGTTTGCGTTTTCTGACCCCAACGCCAAACCCCAACCCCAAGCCCCTATGCGTTTGCGTCTTCTGACCCCAACGCCAAACCCCAACGCCAAGCCCCTATGCGTTTGCGTCTTCTGAACCCAACGTCAAACACCAACGCGTTTGCGTCTTCTGACCCCAACGCCAAACTTCAACGCCAAAGCATTACGCGTTTGCCTCTTCTGACCCCAACGCTAAACCCCAACGCCAAACCCTAACGCCAAACCCCAATGCGTTTCCCTCTTCTGACCCCAACGCCAAACCCCAACGCCAAACCCCATCGCGTTTGCGTCTTTTGACCCTAACGCCAAACCCCAACGCATTTGCATCTTCTGACCCCAACGCCAAACTCCAACGCCAAACCGCAACGCATTTACTTCTTCTGACCCCAACGCCAAACCCCAACGCCAAACCCCAACGCGTTTGCGTCTTCTGACCCCAACGCCAAAACCCAACGCCAAACCTCAACGACTTTGTGTCTTCTGACGCCAAAGCCAAACCCCATCGCGTTTGCGTCTTCTGACCCCAACGCCAAACCCCAACGCCAAACCCCAACGCGTTTGCGTCTTCTGACCCCAACGCCAAACCCCATCGCGTTTGCGTCTACTGACCCCAACGCCAAACCCCGACGCCAAACCCCAACGCGTTTGCGTCTTCTGACCCCAACGCCAAAACCCAACGCCAAACCTCAACGACTTTGCGTCTTCTGACGCCAAAGCCAAACCCCATCGCGTTTGCGTCTACTGACCCCAACGCCAAACCCCAACGCCAAACCCCAACGCGTTTGCGTCTTCTGAACCCAACGCCAAACCCCAACGCGTTTGCGTCTTCTGACCCCATCGCCAAACCCCAACGCCAAAGCCCTACGACTTTGCGTCTTCTGACCCCAAAGCCAAACCCCATCGCGTTTGCGTCTTCTGACCCCAACGCCAAACCCCAACGCGTTTGCGTCTTCTGACCTCAAAGCCTAACACCGACGCCAAACCCCAACGCAAAAAACCAACGCATTTGCATCTTCTGACCCCAACACCAAACCCCAACGCCAAACTTCAACGCCAAAGCATAACGCGTTTCCGTCTTCTGAACCCAACGCCAAACCCCAACGCCAAACCCCAACGAGTTTGCGTCTTCTGACCCAACGCCAAACCCCAACGCCAAACCCCAACGCGTTTCCGTATCTGACCCCAACGGCAAAACCCCAACGCGTTTACGTCTACTGACCCCAACGCCAAACCCCGACGCGTTTGCGTCTTCTGACCCCAACGCCACACTCCAACGCCAAACCCCAACGTGTTTACGTCTACTGACCCCAACGCCAAACCCCGAAGCATTTGCGTCTTCTGACCCCAACGCCAAACTCCAACGCCAAACCCCATCCCCAAACCCCAACGCGTTTGCGTCTTCTGAACCCAACGCCAAACCCCAACGCGTTTGCGTCTTCTGACCCCAACGCCAAACCCCAACGCCAAGCCCCTATGCGTTTGCGTCTCTGACCCCAACGCCAAACCCCAACGCCAAGCCCCTATGCGTTTGTGTCTTCTGAACCCAACGCCAAACCCCAACGCATTTGAGTCTTCTGACCCGAACGACAAACCCCAACGCCAAACCCCAACGACTTTGCGTCTTCTGACCCCAAAGCCAAACCCCATCGCGTTTGCGTCTACTGACCCCAACGCCAAACCCCAAAGCCAAACCCCAACGCGTTTGCGTCTTCTGAACCCAACGCCAAACCCCAACGCGTTTGAGTCTTCTGACCCAATGCCAAAACCCAACGCCAAACCCCAACGACTTTGCGTCTTCTGACCCCAAAGCCAAACCCCATCGCGTTTGAGTCTTCTGACCCCAACGCCAAACCCCAACGCCAAACCCCAACGCGTTTGCGTCTTCTGACCCCAACGCCAAACACCAACGCGTTTGCGTCTTCTGAACCCAACGCCAAACCCCTACGCGTTTGCGTCTTCTGACCCCAACGCCAAAACCCAACGCCAAAGCCCTACGACTTTGCGTCTTCTGACCCCAAATCCAAACCCCATCGCGTTTGCGTCTTCTGACCCCAGCACCAAACCCCAACGCCAAACTTCAACGCCAAAGCATTACGCGTTTGCCTCTTCTGACCCCAACGCTAAACCCCAACGCCAAACCCTAACGCCAAACCCCAATGCGTTTGCCTCTTCTGACCCCAACGCCAAACCCCAACGCCAAACCCCATCGCGTTTGCGTCTTTTGACCCTAACGCCAAACCCCAACGCATTTGCATCTTCTGACCCCAACGCCAAACCCCAACGCCAAACCGCAACGCATTTACTTCTTCTGACCCCAACGCCAAACCCCAACGCCAAACCCCAACGCGTTTGCGTCTTCTGACCCCAACGCCAAAACCCAACGCCAAACCTCAACGACTTTGCGTCTTCTGACGCCAAAGCCAAACCCCATCGCGTTTGCGTCTTCTGACCCCAACGCCAAACCCCAACGCCAAACCCCAACGCGTTTGCGTCTTCTGACCCCAACGCCAAACCCCATCGCGTTTGCGTCTACTGACCCCAACGCCAAACCCCGACGCCAAACCCCAACGCGTTTGCGTCTTCTGACCCCAACGCCAAAACCCAACGCCAAACCTCAACGACTTTGCGTCTTCTGACGCCAAAGCCAAACCCCATCGCGTTTCCGTCTACTGACCCCAACGCCAAACCCCAACGCCAAACCCCAACGCGTTTGCGTCTTCTGAACCCAACGCCAAACCCCAACGCGTTTGCGTCTTCTGACCCCATCGCCAAACCCCAACGCCAAAGCCCTACGACTTTGCGTCTTCTGACCCCAAAGCCAAACCCCATCGCGTTTGCGTCTTCTGACCCCAACGCCAAACCCCAACGCCAAACCCCAACGCATTTACTTCTTCTGACCCCAACGCCAAACCCCAACGCGTTTGCGTCTTCTGACCTCAAAGCCTAACACCGACGCCAAACCCCAACGCAAAAAACCAACGCATTTGCATCTTCTGACCCCAACACCAAACCCCAACGCCAAACTTCAACGCCAAAGCATAACGCGTTTCCGTCTTCTGAACCCAACGCCAAACCCCAACGCCAAACCCCAACGAGTTTGCGTCTTCTGACCCAACGCCAAACCCCAACGCCAAACCCCAACGCGTTTCCGTATCTGACCCCAACGGCAAAACCCCAACGCGTTTACGTCTACTGACCCCAACGCCAAACCCCGACGCGTTTGCGTCTTCTGACCCCAACGCCACACTCCAACGCCAAACCCCAACGTGTTTACGTCTACTGACCCCAACGCCAAACCCCGAAGCATTTGCGTCTTCTGACCCCAACGCCAAACTCCAACGCCAAACCCCAACCCCAAACCCCAACGCGTTTGCGTCTTCTGAACCCAACGCCAAACCCCAACGCGTTTGCGTCTTCTGACCCCAACGCCAAACCCCAACGATAAAACCCCAACGAGTTTGCGTCTTCTGACCCAACGCCAAACCCCATCGCCAAACCCCAACGTGTTTACGTCTACTGACCCCAACGCCAAACCCCGACGCATTTGCGTCTTCTGACCCCAACGCCAAACTCCAACGCCAAACCCCAACCCCAAACCCCAACGCGTTTGCGTCTTCTGAACCCAACGCCAAACCCCAACGCGTTTGCGTCTTCTGACCCCAACGCCAAACCCCAACGCCAAACCCCAACGACTTTGAGTCTTCTGACCCCAAAGCCAAACCCCATCGCGTTTGCGTCTTCTGACCCCAACGCCAAACCCCAACGCCAAACCCCAACGCGTTTGCGTCTTCTGACCCCAATGCCAAACCCCATCGCGTTTGCGTCTTCTGACCCCAACGCCAAAACCCAACGCCAAACCCCAACGACTTTGCGTCTTCTGCCCACAAAGCCAAACCCCATCGCGTTTGCCTCTTCTGACCCCAACGCCAAACCCCATCGCGTTTGCGTCTTTTGACCCCAACGCGAAACCCCAACGCATTTGCATCTTCTGACCCCAACGCCAAACCCCAACGCCAAACCCCAACGCATTTACTTCTTCTGACCCCAACGCCAAACCCCAACGCGTTTGCGTCTTCTGACCTCAAAGCCTAACACCGACGCCAAACCCCAACGCAAAAAACCAACGCATTTGCATCTTCTGACCCCAACACCAAACCCCAACGTCAAACTTTAACGCCAAAGCATAACGCGTTTCCGTCTTCTGAACCCAACGCCAAAACCCAAAGCGTTTGCATCTACTGACCCCAACGCAAAACCCCAACGCCAAACCCCAACGCGTTTGCGTCTTCTGAACCCAACGCCAAACCCCAACGTGTTTGCGTCTTCTGACCCCAACGCCAAAACCCAACGCCAAAACCCAAAGACTTTGCGTCTTCTGACCCCAAAGCCAAACCCCATCGCGTTTGCGTCTTCTGACCCCAACGCCAAACCCCAACGCCAAACCCCAACGCGTTTGCGTCTTCTGACCCCAACGCCAAACAACATCGCGTTTGAGTCTTCTGACCCCAACCCCAAACCCCAAAGCCAAACCCCAACGCGTTTGCGTCTTCTGAACCTAACGCCAAACCCCATCGCGTTTGCGTCTTCTGACCCCAACGCCAAACCCCAACGCCAAGCCCCTATGCGTTTGCGTCTTCTGAACCCAACGCCAAACCCCAACGCATTTGAGTCTTCTGACCCCAACGCCAAACCCCAACGCCAAACCCCAAAGCGTTTGCGTCTTCTGAACCCAACGCCAAACCCCAACGCATTTGCGTCTTCTGACCCCAACGCCAAACCCCAACGCGTTTGCGTCTTCTGACCTCAAAGCCTAACACCGACGCCAAACCCCAACGCAAAAAACCAACGCATTTGCATCTTCTGACCCCAACACCAAACCCCAACTCCAAACTTCAACGCCAAAGCATAACGCGTTTCCGTCTTCTGAACCCAACGCCAAACCCCAACGCGTTTGCATCTACTGACCCCAACGCGAAACCCCAACGCCAAACGCCAACGCGTTTGCGTCTTCTGAACCCAACGCCAAACCCCAACGCGTTTGAGTCTTCTGACCCCAACGCCAAAACACAACGCCAAAGCCCTACGACTTTGCGTCTTCTGACCCCAAAGCCAAACCCCATCGCGTTTGCATCTACTGACCCCAACGCCAAACCCCAACGCCAAACCCCAAAGCGTTTGCGTCTTCTGAACCCAACGCCAAACCCCAACGCATTTGCGTCTTCTGAACCCAACGCCAAACCCCAACGCGTTTGAGTCTTCTGACCCCAACGCCAAAACCCAACGCCAAACCCCAACGACTTTGCATCTTCTGACCCCAACGCCAAACCCCAACGCCAAACCCCATCGCGTTTGCATCTTCTGACCCCAACGCCAAACCCCAACGCGTTTGCGTCTTCTGACCTCAAAGCCTAACACCGACGCCAAACCCCAACGCAAAAAACCAACGCATTTGCATCTTCTGACCCCAACACCAAACCCCAACGTCAAACTTCAACGCCAAAGCATAACGCGTTTCCGTCTTCTGAACCCAACGCCAAACCCCAAAGCGTTTGCATCTACTGACCCCAACGCGAAACCCCAACGCCAAACCCCAACGCGTTTGCGTCTTCTGAACCCAACGCCATACCCCAACGTGTTTGCGTCTTCTGACCCCAACGCCAAAACCCAACGCCAAAGCCCTACGACTTTGCGTCTTCTGACCCCAAAGCCAAACCCCATCGCGTTTGCGTCTTCTGACCCCAACGCCAAACCCCAACGCCAAACCCCAACGCGTTTGCGTCTTCTGACCCCAACTCCAAACACCATCGCGTTTGAGTCTTCTGACCCCAACCCCAAACCCCAACGCCAAACCCCAACGCGTTTGCGTCTTCTGAACCCAACGCCAAACCGCATCGCGTTTGCGTCTTCTGACCCCAACGTCAAACCCCAACGCCAAGCCCCTATGCGTTTGCGTCTTCTGACCCCAACGCCAAACCCCAACGCCAAGCCCCTATGCGTTTGCGTCTTCTGAACCCAACGCCAAACCCCAACGCATTTGAGTCTTCTGACCCCAACGCCAAACCCCAACGCCAAACCCCAAAGCGTTTGCGTCTTCTGAACACAACGCCAAACCCCAACGCGTTTGCGTCTTCTGACCCCAACGCCAAAACCCAACGCCAAACCCCAACGACTTTGCGTCTTCTGACCCCAACGCCAAACCCCAACGCCAAACCCCAACGCGTTTGCGTCTTCTGACCCCAACGCCAAACCTCATCGCGTTTGAGTCTTCTGACCCCAACCCCAAACCCCAACGCCAAAACCCAACGCGTTTGCGTCTTCTGAACCCAACGCCAAACCCCAACGCGTTTGCGTCTTCTGACCCCAACGCCAAACCCCAACGCCAAGCCCCTATGCGTTTGCGTCTCTGACCCCAACGCCAAACCCCAACGCCAAGCCCCTATGCGTTTGCGTCTTCTGAACCCAACGCCAAACCCCAACGCATTTGAGTCTTCTGACCCCAACGCCAAACCCCAACGCCAAACCCCAACGACTTTGCGTCTTCTGACCCCAAAGCCAAACCCCATCGCGTTTGCGTCTACTGACCCCAACGCCAAACCCCAACGCCAAACCCCAACGCGTTTGCGTCTTCTGAACCCAACGCCAAACCCCAACGCGTTTGAGTCTTCTGACCCAATGCCAAAACCCAACGCCAAACCCCAACGACTTTGCGTCTTCTGACCCCAAAGCCAAACCCCATCGCGTTTGCGTCTTCTGACCCCAACGCCAAACCCCAAAGCCAAACCCCATCGCGTTTGCGTCTTCTGACCCCAACGCCAAACCCCAACGCCAAACCCCAACGCGTTTGCGTCTTCTGACCCCAACGCCAAACCCCATCGCGTTTGCGTCTTCTGACCCCAACGCCAAACCCCAACGCCAAACCCAACGCGTTTGCGTCTTCTGACCCCAACGCCAAACCCCATCGCGTTTGAGTCTTCTGACCCCAACCCCAAACCCCAACGCCAAACCCCAACGCGTTTGCGTCTTCTGAACCCAACGCCAAACCCCATCGCGTTTGCGTCTTCTGACCACAACGCCAAACCCCAACGCCAAGCCCCTATGCGTTTGCGTCTTCTGACCCCAACGCCAAACCCCAACGCCAAGCCCCTATGCGTTTGCGTCTTCTGAACCCAACGCCAAACCCCAACGCATTTGAGTCTTCTGACCCCAACGCCAAACCCCATCGCGTTTGAGTCTTCTGACCCCAACCCCAAACCTTAACGCCAAACCCCATCGCGTTTGCGTCTTCTGACCCCAACGTCAAACCCCAACGCCAAACCCCATCGCGTTTGCGCCTTCTGACCCCAACGCCAAACCCCAACTCCAAGCCCCTATGCGTTTGCGTCTTCTGAACCCAACGCCAAACCCCAATGCATTTGAGTCTTCTGACCCCAACGCCAAACCCCAACGCCAAACCCCAACGCGTTTGCGTCTTCTGACCCCAACGCCAAAACCCAACGCCAAACCTCAACGACTTTGCGTCTTCTGACGCCAAAGCCAAACCCCATCGCGTTTGCGTCTACTGACCCCAACGCCAAACCCCAACGCCAAACCCCAACGCGTTTGCGTCTTCTGAACCCAACGCCAAACCCCAACGCGTTTGCGTCTTCTGACCCCAACGCCAAACCCCAACGCCAAAGCCCTACGACTTTGCGTCTTCTGACCCCAAAGCCAAACCCCATCGCGTTTGCGTCTTCTGACCCCAACGCCAAACCCCAACGCCAAACCCCAACGCGTTTGCGTCTTCTGACCCCAACGCCAAACCCAAACGCGTTTGTGTCTTCTGACCCCAACGCCAAAACCCAACGCCAAACCCCAACGACTTTGCGTCTTCTGACCCCAAAGCCAAACCCCATCGCGTTTGCGTCTTCTGACCCCAACACCAAACCCCAACGCCAAACCTTAACGCCAAACCCCAACGCGTTTGCGTCTTCTGAACCCAACGCCAAACCCTATCGCGTTTGCGTCTTCTGACCCCAACGTCAAACCCCAACGCCAAGCCCCTATGCGTTTGCGTCTTCTGACCCCAACGCCAAACCCCAACGCCAAGCCCCTATGCGTTTGCGTCTTCTGACCCCAACGCCAAAACCCAACGCCAAACCCCAACGACTTTGCGTCTTCTGACGCCAAAGCCAAACCCCATCGCGTTTGCGTCTTCTGACCCCAACGCCAAACCCCAACGCCAAACCCCAACGCGTTTGCGTCTTCTGACCCCAACGCCAAACCCCAACGCGTTTGCGTCTTCTGACCCCAACGCCAAACCCCAACGCCAAACCCCAACGACTTTGCGTCTTCTGACCCCAAAGCCAAACCCCATCGCGTTTGCGTCTTCTGACCCCAACGCCAAACACCAACGCCAAACCCCAACGCGTTTGCGTCTTCTGACCCCAACGCCAAACCCCATCGCGTTTGCGTCTTCTGACCCCAACGCCAAAACCCAACGCCAAACCCCAACGACTTTGCGTCTTCTGCCCCCAAAGCCAAACCCCATCGCGTTTGCCTCTTCTGACCCCAACGCCAAACCCCATCGCGTTTGCGTCTTTTGACCCCAACGCGAAACCCCAACGCATTTGCATCTTCTGACCCCAACGCCAAACCCCAACGCCAAACCCTAAAGCATTTACTTCTTCTGACCCCAACGCCAAACCCCAACGCGTTTGCGTCTTCTGACCTCAAAGCCTAACACCGACGCCAAACCCCAACGCAAAAAACCAACGCATTTGCATCTTCTGACCCCAACACCAAACCCCAACGTCAAACTTCAACGCCAAAGCATAACGCGTTTCCGTCTTCTGAACCCAACGCCAAAACCCAAAGCGTTTGCATCTACTGACCCCAACGCGAAACCCCAACGCCAAACCCCAACGCGTTTGCGTCTTCTGAACCCAACGCCAAACCCCAACGTGTTTGCGTCTTCTGACCCCAACGCCAAAACCCAACGCCAAACCCCAAAGACTTTGCGTCTTCTGACCCCAAAGCCAAACCCCATCGCGTTTGCGTCTTCTGACCCCAACGCCAAACCCCAACGCCAAACCCCAACGCGTTCGCGTCTTCTGACCCCAACGCCAAACCCCATCGCGTTTGAGTCTTCTGACCCCAACCCCAAACCCCAAAGCCAAACCCCAACGCGTTTGCGTCTTCTGAACCTAACGCCAAACCCCATCGCGTTTGCGTCTTCAGACCCCAACACCAAACCCCAACGCGTTTGCGTCTTCTGACCTCAAGACTTAACACCAACGCCAAACCCCAACGCGAAAATCCAACGCATTTGCATATTCTGACCCCAACGCCAAACCCCAACGCATTTGCGTCTTCTGACCCCAACGCCAAACCCCAACGCCAAGCCCCTATGCGTTTGCGTCTTCTGACCCCAGAGCCAAACCCCAACGCCAAGCCCCTATGCGTTTGCGTCTTCTGACCCCAACGCCAAAACCCAACGCCAAACCCCAACGACTTTGCGTCTTCTGACCCCAAAGCCAAACCCCATCGCGTTTGCGTCTTCTGACCTCAACACCAAACCCCAACGCGTTTACGTCTTCTGACCCCAACGCCAAACCCCAGCGACAAACCCCAACACGTTTCCGTCTTCAGACCCCAACACCAAACCCCAACGCGTTTGCGTCTTCTGACCTCAAGACTTAACACCAACGCCAAACCCCAACGCGAAAATCCAACGCATTTGCATATTCTGACCCCAACGCCAAAACCCAACGCATTTGCGTCTTCTGACCCCAACGCCAAACCCCAACGCCAAGCCCCTATGCGTTTGCGTCTTCTGACCCCAACGCCAAACCCCAACGCCAAGCCCCTATGCGTTTGCGTCTTCAGACCCCAACGCCAAAACCCAACGCCAAACCCCAAAGACTTTGCGTCTTCTGACCCCAAAGCCAAACCCCATCGCGTTTGCGTCTTCTGACCCCAACCCCAAAACCCAACGCCAAACCCCAACGACTTTGCGTCTTCTGACCCCAAAGCCAATCCCCATCGCGTTTGCGTCTTCTGACCCCAACGCCAAACCCCAACGCCAAACCCCAACGCGTTTGCGTCTTCTGACCCCAACGCCAAACCCCATCGCGTTTGAGTCTTCTGACCCCAACCCCAAACCTTAACGCCAAACCCCAACGCGTTTGCGTCTTCTGAACCCAACGCCAAACCCCATCGCGTTTGCGTCTTCTGACCCCAACGCCAAACCCCAACTCCAAGCCCCTATGCGTTTGCGTCTTCTGAACCCAACGCCAAACCCCAACGCATTTGAGTCTTCTGACCCCAACGCCAAACCCCAACGCCAAACCCCAAAGCGTTAGCGTCTTCTGAACCCAACGCCAAACCCCAACGCGTTTGCATCTACTGACCCCAACGCGAAACCCCAACGCCAAACCCCAACGCGTTTGCGTCTTCTGACCCCAACGCCAAAACCCAACGCCAAACCCCAACGACTTTGCGTCTTCTGATCCCAAAGCCAAACCCCATCGCGTTTGCGTCTACTGACCCCAACGCCAAACCCCAACGCCAAACCCCAACGCGTTTGCGTCTTCTGAACCCAACGCCAAACCCCAACGCGTTTGCGTCTTCTGACCCCAACGCCAAAACCCAACGCCAAACCCCAACGACTTTGCGTCTTCTGACGCCAAAGCCAAACCCCATCGCGTTTGCGTCTTCTGACCCCAACGCCAAACCCCAACGCCAAACCCCAACGCGTTTGCGTCTTCTGACCCCAACGCCAAACCCCAACGCGTTTGCGTCTTCTGACCCCAACGCCAAACCCCAACGCCAAACCCCAACGACTTTCCGTCTTCTGACCCCAAAGCCAAACCCCATCGCGTTTGCGTCTTCTGACACCAACGCCAAACCCCAACGCCAAACCCCAACGCGTTTGCGTCTTCTGACCCCAACGCCAAACCCCAACGCCAAACCCCAACGACTTTGCGTCTTCTGCCCCCAAAGCCAAACCCCATCGCGTTTGCCTCTTCTGACCCCAACGCCAAACCCCATCGCGTTTGCGTCTTTTGACCCCAACGCGAAACCCCAACGCATTTGCATCTTCTGACCCCAACGCCAAACCCCAACGCCAAACCCCAAAGCATTTACTTCTTCTGACCCCAACGCCAAACCCCAACGCGTTTGCGTCTTCTGACCTCAAAGCCTAACACCGACGCCAAACCCCAACGCAAAAAACCAACGCATTTGCATCTTCTGACCCCAACACCAAACCCCAACGTCAAACTTCAACGCCAAAGCATAACGCGTTTCCGTCTTCTGAACCCAACGCCAAACCCCAAAGCGTTTGCATCTACTGACCCCAACGCGAAACCCCAACGCCAAACCCCAACGCGTTTGCGTCTTCTGAACCCAACGCCAAACCCCAACGTGTTTCCGTCTTCTGACCCCAACGCCAAAACCCAACGCCAAACCCCAAAGACTTTGCGTCTTCTGACCCCAAAGCCAAACCCCATCGCGTTTGCGTCTTCTGACCCCAACGCCAAACCCCAACGCCAAACCCCAACGCGTTTGCGTCTTCTGACCCCAACGCCAAACAACATCGCGTTTGAGTCTTCTGACCCCAACCCCAAACCCCAAAGCCAAACCCCAACGCGTTTGCGTCTTCTGAACCTAACGCCAAACCCCATCGCGTTTGCGTCTTCAGACCCCAACACCAAACCCCAACGCGTTTGCGTCTTCTGACCTCAAGACTTAACACCAACGCCAAACCCCAACGCGAAAATCCAACGCATTTGCATATTCTGACCCCAACGCCAAACACCAACGCATTTGCGTCTTCTGACCCCAACGCCAAACCCCAACGCCAAGCCCCTATGCGTTTGCGTCTTCTGACCCCAGAGCCAAACCCCAACGCCAAGCCCCTATGCGTTTGCGTCTTCTGACCCCAACGCCAAAACCCAACGCCAAACCCCAACGACTTTGCGTCTTCTGACCCCAAAGCCAAACCCCATCGCGTTTGCGTCTTCTGACCCCAACCCCAAAACCCAACGCCAAACCCCAACGACTTTGCGTCTTCTGACCCCAAAGCCAATCCCCATCGCGTTTGCGTCTTCTGACCCCAACGCCAAACCCCAACGCCAAACCCCAACGCGTTTGCGTCTTCTGACCCCAACGCCAAACCCCATCGCGTTTGAGTCTTCTGACCCCAACCCCAAACCTTAACGCCAAACCCCAACGCGTTTGCGTCTTCTGAACCCAACGCCAAACCCCATCGCGTTTGCGTCTTCTGACCCCAACGTCAAACCCCAACGCCAAGCCCCTATGCGTTTGCGTCTTCTGACCCCAACGCCAAACCCCAACTCCAAGCCCCTATGCGTTTGCGTCTTCTGAACCCAACGCCAAACCCCAACGCATTTGAGTCTTCTGACCCCAACGCCAAACCCCAACGCCAAACCCCAAAGCGTTAGCGTCTTCTGAACCCAACGCCAAACCCCAACGCGTTTGCATCTACTGACCCCAACGCGAAACCCCAACGCCAAACCCCAACGCGTTTGCGTCTTCTGACCCCAACGCCAAAACCCAACGCCAAACCCCAACGACTTTGCGTCTTCTGATCCCAAAGCCAAACCCCATCGCGTTTGCGTCTACTGACCCCAACGCCAAACCCCAACGCCAAACCCCAACGCGTTTGCGTCTTCTGAACCCAACGCCAAACCCCAACGCGTTTGCGTCTTCTGACCCCAACGCCAAAACCCAACGCCAAACCCCAACGACTTTGCGTCTTCTGACGCCAAAGCCAAACCCCATCGCGTTTGCGTCTTCTGACCCCAACGCCAAACCCCAACGCCAAACCCCAACGCGTTTGCGTCTTCTGACCCCAACGCCAAACCCCAACGCCAAACCCCAACGACTTTGCGTCTTCTGACCCCAAAGCCAAACCCCATCGCGTTTGCGTCTTCTGACCCCAACGCCAAACCCAAACGCGTTTGCGTCTTCTGACCCCAACGCGAAACCCCAACGCCAAACCCCAACGCGTTTGCGTCTTCTGACCCCAACGCCAAACCCAAACGCGTTTGCGTCTTCTGACCCCAACGCCAAAACCCAACGCCAAACCCCAACGACTTTGCGTCTTCTGACCCCAAAGCCAAACCCCATCGCGTTTGCCTCTTCTGACCCCAACGCCAAACCCCATCGCGTTTGCGTCTTTTGACCCCAACGCGAAACCCCAACGCATTTGCATCTTCTGACCCCAACGCCAAACCCCAACGCCAAACCCCAACGCATTTACTTCTTCTGACCCCAACGACAAACCCCAACGCGTTTGCGTCTTCTGACCTCAAAGCCTAACACCGACGCCAAACCCCAACGCAAAAAACCAACGCATTTGCATCTTCTGACCCCAACACCAAACCCCAACGTCAAACTTCAACGCCAAAGCATAACGCGTTTCCGTCTTCTGAACCCAACGCCAAAACCCAAAGCGTTTGCATCTACTGACCCCAACGCGAAACCCCAACGCCAAACCCCAACGCGTTTGCGTCTTCTGAACCCAACGCCAAACCCCAACGTGTTTGCGTCTTCTGACCCCAACGCCAAAACCCAACGCCAAACCCCAACGACTTTGCGTCTTCTGACCCCAAAGCCAAACCCCATCGCGTTTGCGTCTTCTGACCCCAACGCCAAACAACATCGCGTTTGTGTCTTCTGACCCCAACCCCAAACCCCAAAGCCAAACCCCAACGCGTTTGCGTCTTCTGAACCCAACGCCAAACCCCATCGCGTTTGCGTCTTCTGACCCCAACGCCAAACCCCAACGCCAAGCCCCTATGCGTTTGCGTCTTCTGAACCCAACGCCAAACCCCAACGCCAAGCCCCTATGCGTTTGCGTCTTCTGAACCCAACGCCAAACCCCAACGCATTTGAGTCTTCTGACCCCAACGCCAAACCCCAACGCCAAACCCCAAAGCGTTTGCGTCTTCTGACCTCAAAGCCTAACACCGACGCCAAACCCCAACGCAAAAAACCAACGCATTTGCAACTTCTGACCCCAACACCAAACCCCAACGCCAAACTTCAACGCCAAAGCATAACGCGTTTCCGTCTTCTGAACCCAACGCCAAACCCCAACGCGTTTGCATCTACTGACCCCAACGCGAAACCCCAACGCCAAACCCCAACGCGTTTGCGTCTTCTGAACCCAACGCCAAACCCCAACGCGTTTGAGTCTTCTGACCCCAACGCCAAAACCAAACGCCAAACCCCAACGACTTTGCATCTTCTGACCCCAACGCCAAACCCCAACGCCAAACCCCAACGCATTTACTTCTTCTGACCCCAACGCCAAACCCCAACGCGTTTGCGTCTTCTGACCTCAAAGCCTAACACCGACGCCAAACCCCAACGCAAAAAACCAACGCATTTGCATCTTCTGACCCCAACACCAAACCCCAACGTCAAACTTCAACGCCAAAGCATAACGCGTTTCCGTCTTCTGAACCCAACGCCAAACCCCAAAGCGTTTGCATCTACTGACCCCAACGCGAAACCCCAACGCCAAACCCCAACGCGTTTGCGTCTTCTGAACCCAACGCCAAACCCCAACGTGTTTGCGTCTTCTGACCCCAACGCCAAAACCCAACGCCAAAGCCCTACGACTTTGCGTCTTCTGACCCCAAAGCCAAACCCCATCGCGTTTGCGTCTACTGACCCCAACGCCAAACCCCAACGCCAAACCCCAACGCGTTTGCGTCTTCTGACCCCAACGCCAAACACCATCGCGTTTGAGTCTTCTGACCCCAACCCCAAACCCCAACGCCAAACCCCAACGCGTTTGCGTCTTCTGAACCCAACGCCAAACCCCATCGCGTTTGCGTCTTCTGACCCCAACGTCAAACCCCAACGCCAAGCCCCTATGCGTTTGCGTCTTCTGACCCCAACGCCAAACCCCAACGCCAAGCCCCTATGCGTTTGCGTCTTATGAACCCAACGCCAAACCCCAACGCATTTGAGTCTTCTGACCCCTACGCCAAAACCCAACGCCAAACCCCAAAGCGTTTGCGTCTTCTGAACCCAACGCCAAACCCCAACGCGTTTGCGTCTTCTGACCCCAACGCCAAAACCCAATGCCAAACCCCAACGACTTTGCGTCTTCTGACCCCAACGCCAAACCCCAACGCCAAACCCCAACGCGTTTGCGTCTTCTGACCCCAACGGCAAACCTCATCGCGTTTGAGTCTTCTGACCCCAACCCCAAACCCCAACGCCAAACCCCAACGCGTTTGCGTCTTCTGAACCCAACGCCAAACCCCAACGCGTTTGCGTCTTCTGACCCCAACGCCAAACCCCAACGCCAAGCCCCTATGCGTTTACGTCTCTGACCCCAACGCCAAACCCCAACGCCAAGCCCCTATGCGTTTGCGTCTTCTGAACCCAACGCCAAACCCCAACGCGTTTGAGTCTTCTGACCCAATGCCAAAACCCAACGCCAAACCCCAA
The DNA here is from genome assembly GCF_034619465.1 of Leptosomus discolor. Taxonomy (NCBI): domain Eukaryota; kingdom Metazoa; phylum Chordata; class Aves; order Leptosomiformes; family Leptosomidae; genus Leptosomus; species Leptosomus discolor. The sequence goes on along the minus strand of NW_028237857.1, from coordinate 4,283,215 downwards.
CGACTTTGCGTCTTCTGACCCCAAAGCCAAACCCCATCGCGTTTGCTTCTACTGACCCCAACGCCAAACCCCAACGCCAAACCCCAACGCGTTTGCGTCTTCTGAACCCAACGCCAAACCCCAACGCGTTTGCGTCTTCTGACCCCAACGCCAAAACCCAACGCCAAACCCCAACGACTTTGCTTCTTCTGACCCCAAAGCCAAACCCCATCGCGTTTGCGTCTACTGACCCCAACGCCAAACCCCAACGCCAAACCCCAACGCGTTTGCGTCTTCTGACCCCAACGCCAAACCCAAACGCGTTTGCATCTACTGACCCCAACGCGAAAGCCCAACGCCAAACCCCAACGCGTTTGCGTCTTCTGAACCCAATGCCAAACCCCAACGCGTTTGCGTCTTCTGACCCCAACGCCAAAACCCAACGCCAAACCCGAACGACTTTGCGTCTTCTGACCCCAAAGCCAAACCCCATCGCGTTTGCGTCTACTGACCCCAACGCCAAACCCCAACGCCAAACCCCAACGCGTTTGCGTCTTCTGAACCCAACGCCAAACCCCAACGCGTTTGCGTCTTCTGACCCCAACGCCAAAACCCAACGCCAAACCCCAATGACTTTGCGTCTTCTGACCCCAAAGCCAAACCCCATCGCGTTTGCGTCTTCTGACCCCAACGCCAAACCCCAACGCCAAACCCCAACGCGTTTGCGTCTTCTGACCCCAACGCCAAAACCCAACGCCAAACCCCAATGACTTTGCGTCTTCTGACCCCAAAGCCAAACCCCATCGCGTTTGCGTCTTCTGACCCCAACGCCAAACCCCAACGCCAAACCCCAACGCGTTTGCGTCTTCTGAACCCAACGCCAAACCCAAACGCGTTTGCGTCTTCTGACCCAAACGCCAAACCCCAACGCCAAACCCCAACGCGTTTGCGTCTTCTGACCCCAACGCCAAAACCCAACGCCAAAGCCCTACGACTTTGCGTCTTCTGACCCCAACACCAAACCCCAACGCCAAACCCCATCGCGTTTGCCTCTTTTGACCCTAACGCCAAACCCCAACGTATTTGCATCTTCTGACCCCAACGCCAAACCCCAACGCCAAACCGCAACGCATTTACTTCTTCTGACCCCAACGCCAAACCCCAACACGTTTGCATCTTCTGACCTCAAAGCCTAACACCGACGACAAACCCCAACGCAAAAAAACAACGCATTTGCATCTTCTGACCCCAACACCAAACCCCAACGTCAAACTTCAACGCCAAAGCATAACGCGTTTCCGTCTTCTGAACCCAACGCCAAACCCCAACGCGTTTGCATCTACTGACCCCAACGCGAAACCCCAACGCCAAACCCCAACGCGTTTGCGTCTTCTGAACCCAACGCCAAACCCCAACGCGTTTGCGTCTTCTGACCCCAACGCCAAAACCCAACGCCAAACCCCAACGACTTTGCGTCTTCTGACCCCAAAGCCAAACCCCATCGCGTTTGCGTCTTCTGACCCCAACGACAAACCCCAACGCCAAACCCCAACGCGTTTGCGTCTTCTGACCCCAACGCCAAAACCCAACGCCAAACCCCAACGACTTTGCGTCTTCTGACCACAAAGCCAAACCCCAACGCCAAACCCCAATGCGTTTGCGTCTTCTGAACCCAACGCCAAACCCCAACGCGTTTGCGTCTTCTGACCCCAACGCCAAAACCCAACGCCAAACCCCAACGACTTTGCGTCTTCTGACCCCAAAGCCAAACCCCATCGCGTTTGCGTCTTCTGACCCCAACGCCAAACCCCAACGCCAAGCCCCTATGCGTTTGCGTCTTCTGACCCCAACGCCAAACCCCAACGCCAAGCCCCTATGCGTTTGCGTCTTCTGAACCCAACGCCAAACCCCAACGCATTTGAGTCTTCTGACCCCAACGCCAAACCCCAACGCAAACCCCAAAGTGTTTGCGTCTTCTGAACCCAAAGCCAAACCCCAACGCATTTGCATATTCTGACCCCAACGCCAAACCCTAACGCCAAACCCCAATGCGTTTGCCTCTTCTGACCCCAACGCCAAACCCCAACGCCAAACCCCATCGCGTTTGCGTCTTTTGACCCCAACGCCAAACCCCAACGCATTTGCATCTTCTGACCCCAACGCCAAACCCCAACGCCAAACCCCAACGCATTTGCGTCTTCTGAACCCAACGCCAAACCCCAACGCGTTTGAGTTTTCTGAACCCAACGCCAAAACCCAACGCCAAACATCAACCCGTTTGCGTCTTCTGACCCTAACGCCAAACCCCAATGCTAAACCCCAACGCGTTTGCGTCTTCTGAACCCAAGGCCAAAGCCCAACGCCAAACCCCAACGCGTTTGCGTCTTCTGACAACAATGCCAAACCCCAACGCCAAATTCCAAAGCGGTTGCGTCTTCTGGCCACAACGCCAAACCCCAACGGTAAATCCCAACGGCAAAACCCCAACGCGTTTGAGTATTCTCACCACAACGCCAAACCCCAACGATAAAACCCCAACGAGTTTGCGTCTTCTGACCCAACACCAAACCCCAACGCCAAACCCCAACGCGTTTCTGTATCTGACCCCAACGCCAAACCCCAACGCGTTTACGTCTACTGACCCCAACGCCAAACCCCGACGCGTTTACGTCTTCTGACCCCAACGCCAAACTCCAACGCCAAACCCCAACCCCAAACCCCAACGCTTTTGCGTCTTGTGACCCCAACGTCAAACAACAAAGCTTTTGCATCTTCTGACCCCAACGCCAAAACCCAACGCCAAACCCCAACGCGTTTGCGTCTTCTAACCCCAACGCGAAACCCCAACGCCAAAGCCCAACGGTTTTGCGTCTTCTGACCTCAACACCAAACCCCAACAACAAACCCCGACGCGTTTGCGTCTTCTGACCCCAACGCCAAACTCCAACGCCAAACCCCAACGCCAAACCCCAACGACTTTGCGTCTTCTGACCCCAAAGCCAAACCCCATCGCGTTTGCGTCTTCTGACCTCAACACCAAACCCCAACGCGTTTACGTCTTCTGACCCCAACGCCAAACCCCAGCGACAAACCCCAACGCGTTTCCGTCTTCAGACCCCAACACCAAACCCCAACGCGTTTGCGTCTTCTGACCTCAAGACTTAACACCAACGCCAAACCCCAACGCGAAAATCCAACGCATTTGCATATTCTGACCCCAACGCCAAACCCCAACGCATTTGCGTCTTCTGACCCCAGAGCCAAACCCCAACGCCAAGCCCCTATGCGTTTGCGTCTTCTGACCCCAACGCCAAAACCCAACGCCAAACCCCAACGACTTTGCGTCTTCTGACCCCAAAGCCAAACCCCATCGCGTTTGCGTCTTCTGACCCCAACGCCAAAACCCAACGCCAAACCCCAACGACTCTGCGTCTTCTGACCGCAAAGCCAAACCCCATCGCGTTTGCATCTTCTGACCCCAACGCCAAACCCCAACGCCAAACCCCAACGCGTTTGCGTCTTCTGACCCCAACGCCAAACCCCATCGCGTTTGAGTCTTCTGACCCCAACCCCAAACCTTAACGCCAAACCCCAACGCGTTTGCGTCTTCTGAACCCAACGCCAAACCCCAACGCGTTTGCGTCTTCTGACCCCAACGTCAAACCCCAACGCCAAGCCCCTATGCGTTTGCGTCTTCTGACACCAACACCAAACCCCAACGCCAAGCCCCTATGCGTTTGCGTCTTCTGACCCCAACGCCAAAACCCAACGCCAAACCCCAACGACTTTGCGTCTTCTGACCCCAAAGCCAAACCCCATCGCGTTTGCGTCTTCTGACCCCAACGCCAAACCCCAACGCCAAACCCCAACGCGTTTGCGTCTTCTGACCCCAACGCCAAACCCAAACGCGTTTGCGTCTTCTGACCCCAACGCCAAAACCCAACGCCAAACCCCAACGACTTTGCGTCTTCTGACCCCAAAGCCAAACCCCAACGCCAAACCCCAATGCGTTTGCGTCTTCTGAACCCAACGCCAAACCCCAACGCGTTTGCGTCTTCTGACCCCAACGCCAAAACCCAACGCCAAACCCCAACGACTTTGCTTCTTCTGACCCCAAAGCCAAACCCCATCGCGTTTGCGTCTTCTGACCCCAACGCCAAACCCCAACGCCAAACCCCAACGCGTTTGCGTCTTCTGACCCCAACGCCAAACACCAACGCGTTTGCCTCTTCTGAACCCAACGCCAAACCCCTACGCGTTTGCGTCTTCTGACCCCAACGCCAAAACCCAACGCCAAAGCCCTACGACTTTGCGTCTTCTGACCCCAAAGCCAAACCCCATCGCGTTTGCGTCTTCTGACCCCAGCACCAAACCCCAACGCCAAACTTCAACGCCAAAGCATTACGCGTTTGCCTCTTCTGACCCCAACGCTAAACCCCAACGCCAAACCCTAACGCCAAACCCCAATGCGTTTGCCTCTTCTGACCCCAACGCCAAACCCCAACGCCAAACCCCAACGCATTTACTTCTTCTGACCCCAACGCCAAACCCCAACGCGTTTGCGTCTTCTGACCTCAAAGCCTAACACCGACGCCAAACCCCAACGCAAAAAACCAACACATTTGCATCTTGTGACCCCAACACCAAACCCCAACGTCAAACTTCAACGCCAAAGCATAACGCGTTTCCGTCTTCTGAACCCAACACCAAACCCCAACGCGTTTGCATCTACTGACCCCAACGCGAAACCCCAACGCCAAACCCCAACGCGTTTGCGTCTTCTGAACCCAACGCCAAACCCCAACGCGTTTGCATCTACTGACCCCAACGCGAAAGCCCAACGCCAAACCCCAACGCGTTTGCGTCTTCTGAACCCAATGCCAAACCCCAACGCGTTTGCGTCTTCTGACCCCAACGCCAAAACCCAACGCCAAACCCCAACGACTTTGCGTCTTCTGACCCCAAAGCCAAACCCCATCGCGTTTGCGTCTACTGACCCCAACGCCAAACCCCAACGCCAAACCCCAACGCGTTTGCGTCTTCTGAACCCAACGCCAAACCCCAACGCGTTTGCGTCTTCTGACCCCAACGCCAAAACCCAACGCCAAACCCCAACGACTTTGCGTCTTCTGACCCCAAAGCCAAACCCCATCGCGTTTGCGTCTACTGACCCCAACGCCAAACCCCAACGCCAAACCCCAACGCGTTTGCGTCTTCTGAACCCAACGCCAAACCCCAACGCGTTTGCGTCTTCTGACCCCAACGCCAAAACCCAACGCCAAACCCCAATGACTTTGCGTCTTCTGACCCCAAAGCCAAACCCCATCGCGTTTGCGTCTTCTGACCCCAACGCCAAACCCCAACGCCAAACCCCAACGCGTTTGCGTCTTCTGACCCCAACGCCAAAACCCAACGCCAAACCCCAATGACTTTGCGTCTTCTGACCCCAAAGCCAAACCCCATCGCGTTTGCGTCTTCTGACCCCAACGCCAAACCCCAACGCCAAACCCCAACGCGTTTGCGTCTTCTGAACCCAACGCCAAACCCAAACGCGTTTGCGTCTTCTGACCCAAACGCCAAACCCCAACGCCAAACCCCAACGCGTTTGCGTCTTCTGACCCTAACGCCAAAACCCAACGCCAAAGCCCTACGACTTTGCGTCTTCTGACCCCAACACCAAACCCCAACGCCAAACCCCATCGCGTTTGCGTCTTTTGACCCTAACGCCAAACCCCAACGCATTTGCATCTTCTGACCCCAACGCCAAACCCCAACGCCAAACCGCAACGCATTTACTTCTTCTGACCCCAACGCCAAACCCCAACGCGTTTGCATCTTCTGACCTCAAAGCCTAACACCGACGACAAACCCCAACGCAAAAAACCAACGCATTTGCATCTTCTGACCCCAACACCAAACCCCAACGTCAAACTTCAACGCCAAAGCATAACGCGTTTCCGTCTTCTGAACCCAACGCCAAACCCCAACGCGTTTGCATCTACTGACCCCAACGCGAAACCCCAACGCCAAACCCCAACGCGTTTGCGTCTTCCGAACCCAACGCCAAACCCCAACGCGTTTGCGTCTTCTGACCCCAACGCCAAAACCCAACGCCAAACCCCAACGACTTTGCGTCTTCTGACCCCAAAGCCAAACCCCATCGCGTTTGCGTCTTCTGACCCCAACGACAAACCCCAACGCCAAACCCCAACGCGTTTGCGTCTTCTGACCCCAACGCCAAAACCCAACGCCAAACCCCAACGACTTTGCGTCTTCTGACCCCAAAGCCAAACCCCAACGCCAAACCCCAATGCGTTTGCGTCTTCTGAACCCAACGCCAAACCCCAACGCGTTTGCGTCTTCTGACCCCAACGCCAAAACCCAACGCCAAACCCCAACGACTTTGCGTCTTCTGACCCCAAAGCCAAACCTCATCGCGTTTGCGTCTTCTGACCCCAACGCCAAACCCCAACGCCAAACCCCAACGCGTTTGCGTCTTCTGACCCCAACGCCAAACCCCAACGCCAAACCCCAACGCGTTTGCGTCTTCTGACCCCAACGCCAAACCCCATCGCGTTTGAGTCTTCTGACCCCAACCCCAAACCCCAACGCCAAACCCCAACGCGTTTGCGTCTTCTGAACCCAACGCCAAACCCCATCGCGTTTGCGTCTTCTGACCCCAACGCCAAACCCCAACGCCAAGCCCCTATGCGTTTGCGTCTTCTGACCCCAACGCCAAACCCCAACGCCAAGCCCCTATGCGTTTGCGTCTTCTGAACCCAACGCCAAACCCCAACGCATTTGCATCTTCTGACCCCAACGCCAAACCCCAACGCCAAACCGCAACGCATTTACTTCTTCTGACCCCAACGCCAAACCCCAACGCGTTTGCATCTTCTGACCTCAAAGCCTAACACCGACGCCAAACCCCAACGCAAAAAACCAACGCATTTGCATCTTCTGACCCCAACACCAAACCCCAACGTCAAACTTCAACGCCAAAGCATAACGCGTTTCCGTCTTCTGAACCCAACGCCAAACCCCAAAGCGTTTGCATCTACTGACCCCAACGCGAAACCCCAACGCCAAACCCCAACGCGTTTGCGTCTTCTGAACCCAACGCCAAACCCCAACGCGTTTGCGTCTTCTGACCCCAACGCCAAAACCCAACGCCAAACCCCAACGACTTTGCGTCTTCTGACCCCAAAGCCAAACCCCATCGCGTTTGCGTCTTCTGACCCCAACGACAAACCCCAACGCCAAACCCCAACGCGTTTGCGTCTTCTGACCCCAACGCCAAAACCCAACGCCAAACCCCAACGACTTTGCGTCTTCTGACCCCAAAGCCAAACCCCAACGCCAAACCCCAATGCGTTTGCGTCTTCTGAACCCAACGCCAAACCAAAAGCGTTTGCGTCTTCTGACCCCAACGCCAAAACCCAACGCCAAACCCCAACGACTTTGCGTCTTCTGACCCCAAAGCCAAACCCCATCGCGTTTGCGTCTTCTGACCCCAACGCCAAACCCCAACGCCAAACCCCAACGCGTTTGCGTCTTCTGACCCCAACGCCAAACCCCAACGCCAAACCCCAACGCGTTTGCGTCTTCTGACCCCAACGCCAAACCCCATCGCGTTTGAGTCTTCTGACCCCAACCCCAAACCCCAACGCCAAACCCCAACGCGTTTGCGTCTTCTGAACCCAACGCCAAACCCCATCGCGTTTGCGTCTTCTGACCCCAACGCCAAACCCCAACGCCAAGCCCCTATGCGTTTGCGTCTTCTGACCCCAACGCCAAACCCCAACGCCAAGCCCCTATGCGTTTGCGTCTTCTGAACCCAACGCCAAACCCCAACGCATTTGAGTCTTCTGACCCCAACGCCAAACCCCAACGCAAACCCCAAAGTGTTTGCGTCTTCTGAACCCAAAGCCAAACCCCAACGCATTTGCATATTCTGACCCCAACGCCAAACCCTAACGCCAAACCCCAATGCGTTTGCCTCTTCTGACCCCAACGCCAAACCCCAACGCCAAACCCCATCGCGTTTGCGTCTTTTGACCCCAACGCCAAACCCCAACGCATTTGCATCTTCTGACCCCAACGCCAAACCCCAACGCCAAACCCCAACGCATTTGCGTCTTCTGAACACAACGCCAAACCCCAACGCGTTTGAGTTTTCTGAACCCAACGCCAAAACCCAACGCCAAACCTCAACCCGTTTGCGTCTTCTGACCCTAACGCCAAACCCCAATGCTAAACCCCAACGCGTTTGCGTCTTCTGAACCCAAGGCCAAAGCCCAACGCCAAACCCCAACGCGTTTGCGTCTTCTGACAACAATGCCAAACCCCAACGCCAAATTCCAAAGCGGTTGCGTCTTCTGGCCACAACGCCAAACCCCAACGGTAAATCCCAACGGCAAAACCCCAACGCGTTTGAGTATTCTCACCACAACGCCAAACCCCAACGATAAAACCCCAACGAGTTTGCGTCTTCTGACCCAACACCAAACCCCAACGCCAAACCCCAACGCGTTTCTGTATCTGACCCCAACGCCAAACCCCAACGCGTTTACGTCTACTGACCCCAACGCCAAACCCCGACGCGTTTACGTCTTCTGACCCCAACGCCAAACTCCAACGCCAAACCCCAACCCCAAACCCCAACGCTTTTGCGTCTTGTGACCCCAACGTCAAACAACAAAGCTTTTGCATCTTCTGACCCCAACGCCAAAACCCAACGCCAAACCCCAACGCGTTTGCGTCTTCTAACCCCAACGCGAAACCCCAACGCCAAAGCCCAACGGTTTTGCGTCTTCTGACCTCAACACCAAACCCCAACAGCAAACCCCGACGCGTTTGCGTCTTCTGACCCCAACGCCAAACTCCAACGCCAAACCCCAACGCCAAACCCCAACGACTTTGCGTCTTCTGACCCCAAAGCCAAACCCCATCGCGTTTGCGTCTTCTGACCTCAACACCAAACCCCAACGCGTTTACGTCTTCTGACCCCAACGCCAAACCCCAGCGACAAACCCCAACGCGTTTCCGTCTTCAGACCCCAACACCAAACCCCAACGCGTTTGCGTCTTCTGACCTCAAGACTTAACACCAACGCCAAACCCCAACGCGAAAATCCAACGCATTTGCATATTCTGACCCCAACGCCAAACCCCAACGCATTTGCGTCTTCTGACCCCAACGCCAAACCCCAACGCCAAGCCCCTATGCGTTTGCGTCTTCTGACCCCAGAGCCAAACCCCAACGCCAAGCCCCTATGCGTTTGCGTCTTCTGACCCCAACGCCAAAACCCAACGCCAAACCCCAACGACTTTGCGTCTTCTGACCCCAAAGCCAAACCCCATCGCGTTTGCGTCTACTGACCCCAACGCCAAAACCCAACGCCAAACCCCAACGACTCTGCGTCTTCTGACCGCAAAGCCAAACCCCATCGCGTTTGCATCTTCTGACCCCAACGCCAAACCCCAACGCCAAACCCCAACGCGTTTGCGTCTTCTGACCACAACGCCAAACCCCATCGCGTTTGAGTCTTCTGACCCCAACCCCAAACCTTAACGCCAAACCCCAACGCGTTTGCGTCTTCTGAACCCAACGCCAAACCCCAACGCGTTTGCGTCTTCTGACCCCAACGTCAAACCCCAACGCCAAGCCCCTATGCGTTTGCGTCTTCTGACCCCAACACCAAACCCCAACGCCAAGCCCCTATGCGTTTGCGTCTTCTGACCCCAACGCCAAAACCCAACGCCAAACCCCAACGACTTTGCTTCTTCTGACCCCAAAGCCAAACCCCATCGCGTTTGCGTCTTCTGACCTCAACACCAAACCCCAACGCGTTTACGTCTTCTGACCCCAACGCCAAACCCCAGCGACAAACCCCAACGCGTTTCCGTCTTCAGACCCCAACACCAAACCCCAACGCGTTTGCGTCTTCTGACCTCAAGACTTAACACCAACGCCAAACCCCAACGCGAAAATCCAACGCATTTGCATATTCTGACCCCAACGCCAAACCCCAACGCATTTGCGTCTTCTGACCCCAACGCCAAACCCCAACGCCAAGCCCCTATGCGTTTGCGTCTTCTGACCCCAACGCCAAACCCCAACGCCAAGCCCCTATGCGTTTGCGTCTTCAGACCCCAACGCCAAAACCCAACGCCAAACCCCAACGCGTTTGCGTCTTCTGAACCCAACGCCAAACCCCATCGCGTTTGCGTCTTCTGACCCCAACGCCAAACCCCAACGCCAAACCCCAACGCGTTTGCGTCTTCTGAACCCAACGCCAAACCCCAACGCCAAGCCCCTATGCGTTTGCGTCTTCTGAACCCAACGCCAAACCCCAACGCATTTGAGTCTTCTGACCCCAACGCCAAACCCCAACGCAAACCCCAAAGTGTTTGCGTCTTCTGAACCCAAAGCCAAACCCCAACGCATTTGCATATTCTGACCCCAACGCCAAACCCTAACGCCAAACCCCAATGCGTTTGCCTCTTCTGACCCCAACGCCAAACCCCAACGCCAAACCCCATCGCGTTTGCGTCTTTTGACCCCAACGCCAAACCCCAACGCATTTGCATCTTCTGACCCCAACGCCAAACCCCAACGCCAAACCCCAACGCATTTGCGTCTTCTGAACACAACGCCAAACCCCAACGCGTTTGAGTTTTCTGAACCCAACGCCAAAACCCAACGCCAAACCTCAACCCGTTTGCGTCTTCTGACCCTAACGCCAAACCCCAATGCTAAACCCCAACGCGTTTGCGTCTTCTGAACCCAAGGCCAAAGCCCAACGCCAAACCCCAACGCGTTTGCGTCTTCTGACAACAATGCCAAACCCCAACGCCAAATTCCAAAGCGGTTGCGTCTTCTGGCCACAACGCCAAACCCCAACGGTAAATCCCAACGGCAAAACCCCAACGCGTTTGAGTATTCTCACCACAACGCCAAACCCCAACGATAAAACCCCAACGAGTTTGCGTCTTCTGACCCAACACCAAACCCCAACGCCAAACCCCAACGCGTTTCTGTATCTGACCCCAACGCCAAACCCCAACGCGTTTACGTCTACTGACCCCAACGCCAAACCCCGACGCGTTTACGTCTTCTGACCCCAACGCCAAACTCCAACGCCAAACCCCAACCCCAAACCCCAACGCTTTTGCGTCTTGTGACCCCAACGTCAAACAACAAAGCTTTTGCATCTTCTGACCCCAACGCCAAAACCCAACGCCAAACCCCAACGCGTTTGCGTCTTCTAACCCCAACGCGAAACCCCAACGCCAAAGCCCAACGGTTTTGCGTCTTCTGACCTCAACACCAAACCCCAACAGCAAACCCCGACGCGTTTGCGTCTTCTGACCCCAACGCCAAACTCCAACGCCAAACCCCAACGCCAAACCCCAACGACTTTGCGTCTTCTGACCCCAAAGCCAAACCCCATCGCGTTTGCGTCTTCTGACCTCAACACCAAACCCCATCGCGTTTGCATCTTCTGACCCCAACGCCAAACCCCAACGCCAAACCCCAACGCGTTTGCGTCTTCTGACCACAACGCCAAACCCCATCGCGTTTGAGTCTTCTGACCCCAACCCCAAACCTTAACGCCAAACCCCAACGCGTTTGCGTCTTCTGAACCCAACGCCAAACCCCAACGCGTTTGCGTCTTCTGACCCCAACGTCAAACCCCAACGCCAAGCCCCTATGCGTTTGCGTCTTCTGACCCCAACACCAAACCCCAACGCCAAGCCCCTATGCGTTTGCGTCTTCTGACCCCAACGCCAAAACCCAACGCCAAACCCCAACGACTTTGCTTCTTCTGACCCCAAAGCCAAACCCCATCGCGTTTGCGTCTTCTGACCTCAACACCAAACCCCAACGCGTTTACGTCTTCTGACCCCAACGCCAAACCCCAGCGACAAACCCCAACGCGTTTCCGTCTTCAGACCCCAACACCAAACCCCAACGCGTTTGCGTCTTCTGACCTCAAGACTTAACACCAACGCCAAACCCCAACGCGAAAATCCAACGCATTTGCATATTCTGACCCCAACGCCAAACCCCAACGCATTTGCGTCTTCTGACCCCAACGCCAAACCCCAACGCCAAGCCCCTATGCGTTTGCGTCTTCTGACCCCAACGCCAAACCCCAACGCCAAGCCCCTATGCGTTTGCGTCTTCAGACCCCAACGCCAAAACCCAACGCCAAACCCCAACGCGTTTGCGTCTTCTGAACCCAACGCCAAACCCCATCGCGTTTGCGTCTTCTGACCCCAACGCCAAACCCCAACGCCAAACCCCAACGCGTTTGCGTCTTCTGAACCCAACGCCAAACCCCAACGCCAAGCCCCTATGCGTTTGCGTCTTCTGAACCCAACGCAAAACCCCAATGCATTTGAGTCTTCTGACCCCAACGCCAAACCCCAACGCAAACCCCAAAGTGTTTGCGTCTTCTGAACCCAAAGCCAAACCCCAACGCATTTGCATATTCTGACCCCAACGCCAAACCCTAACGCCAAACCCCAATGCGTTTGCCTCTTCTGACCCCAACACCAAACCCCAACGCCAAACCCCATCGCGTTTGCGTCTTTTGACCCCAACGCCAAACCCCAACGCATTTGCATCTTCTGACCCCAACGCCAAACCCCAACGCCAAACCCCAACGCATTTGCGTCTTCTGAACACAACGCCAAACCCCAACGCGTTTGAGTTTTCTGAACCCAACGCCAAAACCCAACGCCAAACCTCAACCCGTTTGCGTCTTCTGACCCTAACGCCAAACCCCAATGCTAAACCCCAACGCGTTTGCGTCTTCTGAACCCAAGGCCAAAGCCCAACGCCAAACCCCAACGCGTTTGCGTCTTCTGACAACAATGCCAAACCCCAACGCCAAATTCCAAAGCGGTTGCGTCTTCTGGCCACAACGCCAAACCCCAACGGTAAATCCCAACGGCAAAACCCCAACGCGTTTGAGTATTCTCACCACAACGCCAAACCCCAACGATAAAACCCCAACGAGTTTGCGTCTTCTGACCCAACACCAAACCCCAACGCCAAACCCCAACGCGTTTCTGTATCTGACCCCAACGCCAAACCCCAACGCGTTTACGTCTACTGACCCCAACGCCAAACCCCGACGCGTTTACGTCTTCTGACCCCAACGCCAAACTCCAACGCCAAACCCCAACCCCAAACCCCAACGCTTTTGCGTCTTGTGACCCCAACGTCAAACAACAAAGCTTTTGCATCTTCTGACCCCAACGCCAAAACCCAACGCCAAACCCCAACGCGTTTGCGTCTTCTAACCCCAACGCGAAACCCCAACGCCAAAGCCCAACGGTTTTGCGTCTTCTGACCTCAACACCAAACCCCAACAGCAAACCCCGACGCGTTTGCGTCTTCTGACCCCAACGCCAAACTCCAATGCCAAACCCCAACGCCAAACCCCAACGACTTTGCGTCTTCTGACCCCAAAGCCAAACCCCATCGCGTTTGCGTCTTCTGACCTCAACACCAAACCCCAACGCGTTTACGTCTTCTGACCCCAACGCCAAACCCCAGCGACAAACCCCAACGCGTTTCCGTCTTCAGACCCCAACACCAAACCCCAACGCGTTTGCGTCTTCTGACCTCAAGACTTAACACCAACGCCAAACCCCAACGCGAAAATCCAACGCATTTGCATATTCTGACCCCAACGCCAAACCCCAACGCATTTGCGTCTTCTGACCCCAACGCCAAACCCCAACGCCAAGCCCCTATGCGTTTGCGTCTTCTGACCCCAGAGCCAAACCCCAACGCCAAGCCCCTATGCGTTTGCGTCTTCTGACCCCAACGCCAAAACCCAACGCCAAACCCCAACGACTTTGCGTCTTCTGACCCCAAAGCCAAACCCCATCGCGTTTGCGTCTTCTGACCCCAACGCCAAAACCCAACGCCAAACCCCAACGACTCTGCGTCTTCTGACCGCAAAGCCAAACCCCATCGCGTTTGCATCTTCTGACCCCAACGCCAAACCCCAACGCCAAACCCCAACGCGTTTGCGTCTTCTGACCCCAACGCCAAACCCCATCGCGTTTGAGTCTTCTGACCCCAACCCCAAACCTTAACGCCAAACCCCAACGCGTTTGCGTCTTCTGAACCCAACGCCAAACCCCAACGCGTTTGCGTCTTCTGACCCCAACGTCAAACCCCAACGCCAAGCCCCTATGCGTTTGCGTCTTCTGACACCAACACCAAACCCCAACGCCAAGCCCCTATGCGTTTGCGTCTTCTGACCCCAACGCCAAAACCCAACGCCAAACCCCAACGACTTTGCGTCTTCTGACCCCAAAGCCAAACCCCATCGCGTTTGCGTCTTCTGACCTCAACACCAAACCCCAACGCGTTTACGTCTTCTGACCCCAACGCCAAACCCCAGCGACAAACCCCAACGCGTTTCCGTCTTCAGACCCCAACACCAAACCCCAACGCGTTTGCGTCTTCTGACCTCAAGACTTAACACCAACGCCAAACCCCAACGCGAAAATCCAACGCATTTGCATATTCTGACCCCAACGCCAAAACCCAACGCCAAAGCCCTACGACTTTGCGTCTTCTGACCCCAACACCAAACCCCAACGCCAAACCCCATCGCGTTTGCGTCTTTTGACCCTAACGCCAAACCCCAACGCATTTGCATCTTCTGACCCCAACGCCAAACCCCAACGCCAAACCGCAACGCATTTACTTCTTCTGACCCCAACGCCAAACCCCAACGCGTTTGCATCTTCTGACCTCAAAGCGTAACACCGACGCCAAACCCCAATGCAAAAAACCAACGCATTTGCATCTTCTGACCCCAACACCAAACCCCAACGTCAAACTTCAACGCCAAAGCATAACGCGTTTCCGTCTTCTGAACCCAACGCCAAACCCCAAAGCGTTTGCATCTACTGACCCCAACGCGAAACCCCAACGCCAAACCCCAACGCGTTTGCGTCTTCTGAACCCAACGCCAAACCCCAACGCGTTTGCGTCTTCTGACCCCAACGCCAAAACCCAACGCCAAACCCCAACGACTTTGCGTCTTCTGACCCCAAAGCCAAACCCCATCGCGTTTGCGTCTTCTGACCCCAACGCCAAACCCCAACGCCAAACCCCAACGCGTTTGCGTCTTCTGACCCCAACGCCAAACCCCAACGCCAAACCCCAACGCGTTTGCGTCTTCTGACCCCAACGCCAAACCCCATCGCGTTTGAGTCTTCTGACCCCAACCCCAAACCCCAACGCCAAACCCCAACGCGTTTGCGTCTTCTGAACCCAACGCCAAACCCCATCGCGTTTGCGTCTTCTGACCCCAACGCCAAACCCCAACGCCAAGCCCCTATGCGTTTGCGTCTTCTGACCCCAACGCCAAACCCCAACGCCAAGCCCCTATGCGTTTGCGTCTTCTGAACCCAACGCCAAACCCCAACGCATTTGCATCTTCTGACCCCAACGCCAAACCCCAACGCCAAACCGCAACGCATTTACTTCTTCTGACCCCAACGCCAAACCCCAACGCGTTTGCATCTTCTGACCTCAAAGCCTAACACCGACGCCAAACCCCAACGCAAAAAACCAACGCATTTGCATCTTCTGACCCCAACACCAAACCCCAACGTCAAACTTCAACGCCAAAGCATAACGCGTTTCCGTCTTCTGAACCCAACGCCAAACCCCAAAGCGTTTGCATCTACTGACCCCAACGCGAAACCCCAACGCCAAACCCCAACGCGTTTGCGTCTTCTGAACCCAACGCCAAACCCCAACGCGTTTGCGTCTTCTGACCCCAACGCCAAAACCCAACGCCAAACCCCAACGACTTTGCGTCTTCTGACCCCAAAGCCAAACCCCATCGCGTTTGCGTCTTCTGACCCCAACGACAAACCCCAACGCCAAACCCCAACGCGTTTGCGTCTTCTGACCCCAACGCCAAAACCCAACGCCAAACCCCAACGACTTTGCGTCTTCTGACCCCAAAGCCAAACCCCAACGCCAAACCCCAATGCGTTTGCGTCTTCTGAACCCAACGCCAAACCAAAAGCGTTTGCGTCTTCTGACCCCAACGCCAAAACCCAACGCCAAACCCCAACGACTTTGCGTCTTCTGACCCCAAAGCCAAACCCCATCGCGTTTGCGTCTTCTGACCCCAACGCCAAACCCCAACGCCAAACCCCAACGCGTTTGCGTCTTCTGACCCCAACGCCAAACCCCAACGCCAAACCCCAACGCGTTTGCGTCTTCTGACCCCAACGCCAAACCCCATCGCGTTTGAGTCTTCTGACCCCAACCCCAAACCCCAACGCCAAACCCCAACGCGTTTGCGTCTTCTGAACCCAACGCCAAACCCCATCGCGTTTGCGTCTTCTGACCCCAACGCCAAACCCCAACGCCAAGCCCCTATGCGTTTGCGTCTTCTGACCCCAACGCCAAACCCCAACGCCAAGCCCCTATGCGTTTGCGTCTTCTGAACCCAACGCCAAACCCCAACGCATTTGAGTCTTCTGACCCCAACGCCAAACCCCAACGCAAACCCCAAAGTGTTTGCGTCTTCTGAACCCAAAGCCAAACCCCAACGCATTTGCATATTCTGACCCCAACGCCAAACCCTAACGCCAAACCCCAATGCGTTTGCCTCTTCTGACCCCAACGCCAAACCCCAACGCCAAACCCCATCGCGTTTGCGTCTTTTGACCCCAACGCCAAACCCCAACGCATTTGCATCTTCTGACCCCAACGCCAAACCCCAACGCCAAACCCCAACGCATTTGCGTCTTCTGAACACAACGCCAAACCCCAACGCGTTTGAGTTTTCTGAACCCAACGCCAAAACCCAACGCCAAACCTCAACCCGTTTGCGTCTTCTGACCCTAACGCCAAACCCCAATGCTAAACCCCAACGCGTTTGCGTCTTCTGAACCCAAGGCCAAAGCCCAACGCCAAACCCCAACGCGTTTGCGTCTTCTGACAACAATGCCAAACCCCAACGCCAAATTCCAAAGCGGTTGCGTCTTCTGGCCACAACGCCAAACCCCAACGGTAAATCCCAACGGCAAAACCCCAACGCGTTTGAGTATTCTCACCACAACGCCAAACCCCAACGATAAAACCCCAACGAGTTTGCGTCTTCTGACCCAACACCAAACCCCAACGCCAAACCCCAACGCGTTTCTGTATCTGACCCCAACGCCAAACCCCAACGCGTTTACGTCTACTGACCCCAACGCCAAACCCCGACGCGTTTACGTCTTCTGACCCCAACGCCAAACTCCAACGCCAAACCCCAACCCCAAACCCCAACGCTTTTGCGTCTTGTGACCCCAACGTCAAACAACAAAGCTTTTGCATCTTCTGACCCCAACGCCAAAACCCAACGCCAAACCCCAACGCGTTTGCGTCTTCTAACCCCAACGCGAAACCCCAACGCCAAAGCCCAACGGTTTTGCGTCTTCTGACCTCAACACCAAACCCCAACAGCAAACCCCGACGCGTTTGCGTCTTCTGACCCCAACGCCAAACTCCAACGCCAAACCCCAACGCCAAACCCCAACGACTTTGCGTCTTCTGACCCCAAAGCCAAACCCCATCGCGTTTGCGTCTTCTGACCTCAACACCAAACCCCAACGCGTTTACGTCTTCTGACCCCAACGCCAAACCCCAGCGACAAACCCCAACGCGTTTCCGTCTTCAGACCCCAACACCAAACCCCAACGCGTTTGCGTCTTCTGACCTCAAGACTTAACACCAACGCCAAACCCCAACGCGAAAATCCAACGCATTTGCATATTCTGACCCCAACGCCAAACCCCAACGCATTTGCGTCTTCTGACCCCAACGCCAAACCCCAACGCCAAGCCCCTATGCGTTTGCGTCTTCTGACCCCAGAGCCAAACCCCAACGCCAAGCCCCTATGCGTTTGCGTCTTCTGACCCCAACGCCAAAACCCAACGCCAAACCCCAACGACTTTGCGTCTTCTGACCCCAAAGCCAAACCCCATCGCGTTTGCGTCTACTGACCCCAACGCCAAAACCCAACGCCAAACCCCAACGACTCTGCGTCTTCTGACCGCAAAGCCAAACCCCATCGCGTTTGCATCTTCTGACCCCAACGCCAAACCCCAACGCCAAACCCCAACGCGTTTGCGTCTTCTGACCACAACGCCAAACCCCATCGCGTTTGAGTCTTCTGACCCCAACCCCAAACCTTAACGCCAAACCCCAACGCGTTTGCGTCTTCTGAACCCAACGCCAAACCCCAACGCGTTTGCGTCTTCTGACCCCAACGTCAAACCCCAACGCCAAGCCCCTATGCGTTTGCGTCTTCTGACCCCAACACCAAACCCCAACGCCAAGCCCCTATGCGTTTGCGTCTTCTGACCCCAACGCCAAAACCCAACGCCAAACCCCAACGACTTTGCTTCTTCTGACCCCAAAGCCAAACCCCATCGCGTTTGCGTCTTCTGACCTCAACACCAAACCCCAACGCGTTTACGTCTTCTGACCCCAACGCCAAACCCCAGCGACAAACCCCAACGCGTTTCCGTCTTCAGACCCCAACACCAAACCCCAACGCGTTTGCGTCTTCTGACCTCAAGACTTAACACCAACGCCAAACCCCAACGCGAAAATCCAACGCATTTGCATATTCTGACCCCAACGCCAAACCCCAACGCATTTGCGTCTTCTGACCCCAACGCCAAACCCCAACGCCAAGCCCCTATGCGTTTGCGTCTTCTGACCCTAACGCCAAACCCCAACGCCAAGCCCCTATGCGTTTGCGTCTTCAGACCCCAACGCCAAAACCCAACGCCAAACCCCAACGCGTTTGCGTCTTCTGACCCCAACGCCAAACCCCAACGCCAAACCCCAACGCGTTTGCGTCTTCTGAACCCAACGCCAAACCCCAACGCCAAGCCCCTATGCGTTTGCGTCTTCTGAACCCAACGCCAAACCCCAACGCATTTGAGTCTTCTGACCCCAACGCCAAACCCCAACGCAAACCCCAAAGTGTTTGCGTCTTCTGAACCCAAAGCCAAACCCCAACGCATTTGCATATTCTGACCCCAACGCCAAACCCTAACGCCAAACCCCAATGCGTTTGCCTCTTCTGACCCCAACGCCAAACCCCAACGCCAAACCCCATCGCGTTTGCGTCTTTTGACCCCAACGCCAAACCCCAACGCATTTGCATCTTCTGACCCCAACGCCAAACCCCAACGCCAAACCCCAACGCATTTGCGTCTTCTGAACACAACGCCAAACCCCAACGCGTTTGAGTTTTCTGAACCCAACGCCAAAACCCAACGCCAAACCTCAACCCGTTTGCGTCTTCTGACCCTAACGCCAAACCCCAATGCTAAACCCCAACGCGTTTGCGTCTTCTGAACCCAAGGCCAAAGCCCA
The DNA here is from genome assembly GCF_034619465.1 of Leptosomus discolor. Taxonomy (NCBI): domain Eukaryota; kingdom Metazoa; phylum Chordata; class Aves; order Leptosomiformes; family Leptosomidae; genus Leptosomus; species Leptosomus discolor. The sequence goes on along the minus strand of NW_028237857.1, from coordinate 4,263,799 downwards.
ACGCCAAACCCCAACGCGTTTGCGTCTTCTGACAACAATGCCAAACCCCAACGCCAAATTCCAAAGCGGTTGCGTCTTCTGGCCACAACGCCAAACCCCAACGGTAAATCCCAACGGCAAAACCCCAACGCGTTTGAGTATTCTCACCACAACGCCAAACCCCAACGATAAAACCCCAACGAGTTTGCGTCTTCTGACCCAACACCAAACCCCAACGCCAAACCCCAACGCGTTTCTGTATCTGACCCCAACGCCAAACCCCAACGCGTTTACGTCTACTGACCCCAACGCCAAACCCCGACGCGTTTACGTCTTCTGACCCCAACGCCAAACTCCAACGCCAAACCCCAACCCCAAACCCCAACGCTTTTGCGTCTTGTGACCCCAACGTCAAACAACAAAGCTTTTGCATCTTCTGACCCCAACGCCAAAACCCAACGCCAAACCCCAACGCGTTTGCGTCTTCTAACCCCAACGCGAAACCCCAACGCCAAAGCCCAACGGTTTTGCGTCTTCTGACCTCAACACCAAACCCCAACAGCAAACCCCGACGCGTTTGCGTCTTCTGACCCCAACGCCAAACTCCAACGCCAAACCCCAACGCCAAACCCCAACGACTTTGCGTCTTCTGACCCCAAAGCCAAACCCCATCGCGTTTGCGTCTTCTGACCTCAACACCAAACCCCAACGCGTTTACGTCTTCTGACCCCAACGCCAAACCCCAGCGACAAACCCCAACGCGTTTCCGTCTTCAGACCCCAACACCAAACCCCAACGCGTTTGCGTCTTCTGACCTCAAGACTTAACACCAACGCCAAACCCCAACGCGAAAATCCAACGCATTTGCATATTCTGACCCCAACGCCAAACCCCAACGCCAAGCCCCTATGCGTTTGCGTCTTCTGACCCCAGAGCCAAACCCCAACGCCAAGCCCCTATGCGTTTGCGTCTTCTGACCCCAACGCCAAAACCCAACGCCAAACCCCAATGACTTTGCGTCTTCTGACCCCAAAGCCAAACCCCATCGCGTTTGCGTCTTCTGACCCCAACGCCAAAACCCAACGCCAAACCCCAACGACTCTGCGTCTTCTGACCGCAAAGCCAAACCCCATCGCGTTTGCATCTTCTGACCCCAACGCCAAACCCCAACGCCAAACCCCAACGCGTTTGCGTCTTCTGACCACAACGCCAAACCCCATCGCGTTTGAGTCTTCTGACCCCAACCCCAAACCTTAACGCCAAACCCCAACGCGTTTGCGTCTTCTGAACCCAACGCCAAACCCCAACGCGTTTGCGTCTTCTGACCCCAACGTCAAACCCCAACGCCAAGCCCCTATGCGTTTGCGTCTTATGACCCCAACACCAAACCCCAACGCCAAGCCCCTATGCGTTTGCGTCTTCTGACCCCAACGCCAAAACCCAACGCCAAACCCCAACGACTTTGCTTCTTCTGACCCCAAAGCCAAACCCCATCGCGTTTGCGTCTTCTGACCTCAACACCAAACCCCAACGCGTTTACGTCTTCTGACCCCAACGCCAAACCCCAGCGACAAACCCCAACGCGTTTCCGTCTTCAGACCCCAACACCAAACCCCAACGCGTTTGCGTCTTCTGACCTCAAGACTTAACACCAACGCCAAACCCCAACGCGAAAATCCAACGCATTTGCATATTCTGACCCCAACGCCAAACCCCAACGCATTTGCGTCTTCTGACCCCAACGCCAAACCCCAACGCCAAGCCCCTATGCGTTTGCGTCTTCTGACCCCAACGCCAAACCCCAACGCCAAGCCCCTATGCGTTTGCGTCTTCAGACCCCAACGCCAAAACCCAACGCCAAACCCCAACGCGTTTGCGTCTTCTGAACCCAACGCCAAACCCCATCGCGTTTGCGTCTTCTGACCCCAACGCCAAACCCCAACGCCAAACCCCAACGCGTTTGCGTCTTCTGAACCCAACGCCAAACCCCAACGCCAAGCCCCTATGCGTTTGCGTCTTCTGAACCCAACGCCAAAACCCAACGCATTTGAGTCTTCTGACCCCAACGCCAAACCCCAACGCAAACCCCAAAGTGTTTGCGTCTTCTGAACCCAAAGCCAAACCCCAACGCATTTGCATATTCTGACCCCAACGCCAAACCCTAACGCCAAACCCCAATGCGTTTGCCTCTTCTGACCCCAACGCCAAACCCCAACGCCAAACCCCATCGCGTTTGCGTCTTTTGACCCCAACGCCAAACCCCAACGCATTTGCATCTTCTGACCCCAACGCCAAACCCCAACGCCAAACCCCAACGCATTTGCGTCTTCTGAACACAACGCCAAACCCCAACGCGTTTGAGTTTTCTGAACCCAACGCCAAAACCCAACGCCAAACCTCAACCCGTTTGCGTCTTCTGACCCTAACGCCAAACCCCAATGCTAAACCCCAACGCGTTTGCGTCTTCTGAACCCAAGGCCAAAGCCCAACGCCAAACCCCAACGCGTTTGCGTCTTCTGACAACAATGCCAAACCCCAACGCCAAATTCCAAAGCGGTTGCGTCTTCTGGCCACAACGCCAAACCCCAACGGTAAATCCCAACGGCAAAACCCCAACGCGTTTGAGTATTCTCACCACAACGCCAAACCCCAACGATAAAACCCCAACGAGTTTGCGTCTTCTGACCCAACACCAAACCCCAACGCCAAACCCCAACGCGTTTCTGTATCTGACCCCAACGCCAAACCCCAACGCGTTTACGTCTACTGACCCCAACGCCAAACCCCGACGCGTTTACGTCTTCTGACCCCAACGCCAAACTCCAACGCCAAACCCCAACCCCAAACCCCAACGCTTTTGCGTCTTGTGACCCCAACGTCAAACAACAAAGCTTTTGCATCTTCTGACCCCAACGCCAAAACCCAACGCCAAACCCCAACGCGTTTGCGTCTTCTAACCCCAACGCGAAACCCCAACGCCAAAGCCCAACGGTTTTGCGTCTTCTGACCTCAACACCAAACCCCAACAACAAACCCCGACGCGTTTGCGTCTTCTGACCCCAACGCCAAACTCCAACGCCAAACCCCAACGCCAAACCCCAACGACTTTGCGTCTTCTGACCCCAAAGCCAAACCCCATCGCGTTTGCGTCTTCTGACCTCAACACCAAACCCCAACGCGTTTACGTCTTCTGACCCCAACGCCAAACCCCAGCGACAAACCCCAACGCGTTTCCGTCTTCAGACCCCAACACCAAACCCCAACGCGTTTGCGTCTTCTGACCTCAAGACTTAACACCAACGCCAAACCCCAACGCGAAAATCCAACGCATTTGCATATTCTGACCCCAACGCCAAACCCCAACGCATTTGCGTCTTCTGACCCCAACGCCAAACCCCAACGCCAAGCCCCTATGCGTTTGCGTCTTCTGACCCCAGAGCCAAACCCCAACGCCAAGCCCCTATGCGTTTGCGTCTTCTGACCCCAACGCCAAAACCCAACGCCAAACCCCAACGACTTTGCGTCTTCTGACCCCAAAGCCAAACCCCATCGCGTTTGCGTCTTCTGACCCCAACGCCAAAACCCAACGCCAAACCCCAACGACTCTGCGTCTTCTGACCGCAAAGCCAAACCCCATCGCGTTTGCATCTTCTGACCCCAACGCCAAACCCCAACGCCAAACCCCAACGCGTTTGCGTCTTCTGACCCCAACGCCAAACCCCATCGCGTTTGAGTCTTCTGACCCCAACCCCAAACCTTAACGCCAAACCCCAACGCGTTTGCGTCTTCTGAACCCAACGCCAAACCCCAACGCGTTTGCGTCTTCTGACCCCAACGTCAAACCCCAACGCCAAGCCCCTATGCGTTTGCGTCTTCTGACACCAACACCAAACCCCAACGCCAAGCCCCTATGCGTTTGCGTCTTCTGACCCCAACGCCAAAACCCAACGCCAAACCCCAACGACTTTGCGTCTTCTGACCCCAAAGCCAAACCCCATCGCGTTTGCGTCTTCTGACCTCAACACCAAACCCCAACGCGTTTACGTCTTCTGACCCCAACGCCAAACCCCAGCGACAAACCCCAACGCGTTTCCGTCTTCAGACCCCAACACCAAACCCCAACGCGTTTGCGTCTTCTGACCTCAAGACTTAACACCAACGCCAAACCCCAACGCGAAAATCCAACGCATTTGCATATTCTGACCCCAACGCCAAAACCCAACGCCAAAGCCCTACGACTTTGCGTCTTCTGACCCCAACACCAAACCCCAACGCCAAACCCCATCGCGTTTGCGTCTTTTGACCCTAACGCCAAACCCCAACGCATTTGCATCTTCTGACCCCAACGCCAAACCCCAACGCCATACCGCAACGCATTTACTTCTTCTGACCCCAACGCCAAACCCCAACGCGTTTGCATCTTCTGACCTCAAAGCCTAACACCGACGCCAAACCCCAACGCAAAAAACCAACGCATTTGCATCTTCTGACCCCAACACCAAACCCCAACGTCAAACTTCAACGCCAAAGCATAACGCGTTTCCGTCTTCTGAACCCAACGCCAAACCCCAAAGCGTTTGCATCTACTGACCCCAACGCGAAACCCCAACGTCAAACCCCAACGCGTTTGCGTCTTCTGAACCCAACGCCAAACCCCAACGCGTTTGCGTCTTCTGACCCCAACGCCAAAACCCAACGCCAAACCCCAACGACTTTGCGTCTTCTGACCCCAAAGCCAAACCCCATCGCGTTTGCGTCTTCTGACCCCAACGCCAAACCCCAACGCCAAACCCCAACGCGTTTGCGTCTTCTGACCCCAACGCCAAACCCCAACGCCAAACCCCAACGCGTTTGCGTCTTCTGACCCCAACGCCAAACCCCATCGCGTTTGAGTCTTCTGACCCCAACCCCAAACCCCAACGCCAAACCCCAACGCGTTTGCGTCTTCTGAACCCAACGCCAAACCCCATCGCGTTTGCGTCTTCTGACCCCAACGCCAAACCCCAACGCCAAGCCCCTATGCGTTTGCGTCTTCTGACCCCAACGCCAAACCCCAACGCCAAGCCCCTATGCGTTTGCTTCTTCTGAACCCAACGCCAAACCCCAACGCATTTGCATCTTCTGACCCCAACGCCAAACCCCAACGCCAAACCGCAACGCATTTACTTCTTCTGACCCCAACGCCAAACCCCATCGCGTTTGCGTCTTCTGACCCCAACGCCAAACCCCAACGCCAAGCCCCTATGCGTTTGCGTCTTCTGACCCCAACGCCAAACCCCAACGCCAAGCCCCTATGCGTTTGCTTCTTCTGAACCCAACGCCAAACCCCAACGCATTTGCATCTTCTGACCCCAACGCCAAACCCCAACGCCAAACCGCAACGCATTTACTTCTTCTGACCCCAACGCCAAACCCCAACGCGTTTGCATCTTCTGACCTCAAAGCCTAACACCGACGCCAAACCCCAACGCAAAAAACCAACGCATTTGCATCTTCTGACCCCAACACCAAACCCCAACGTCAAACTTCAACGCCAAAGCATAACGCGTTTCCGTCTTCTGAACCCAACGCCAAACCCCAAAGCGTTTGCATCTACTGACCCCAACGCGAAACCCCAACGCCAAACCCCAACGCGTTTGCGTCTTCTGAACCCAACGCCAAACCCCAACGCGTTTGCGTCTTCTGACCCCAACGCCAAAACCCAACGCCAAACCCCAACGACTTTGCGTCTTCTGACCCCAAAGCCAAACCCCATCGCGTTTGCGTCTTCTGACCCCAACGACAAACCCCAACGCCAAACCCCAACGCGTTTGCGTCTTCTGACCCCAACGCCAAAACCCAACGCCAAACCCCAACGACTTTGCGTCTTCTGACCCCAAAGCCAAACCCCAACGCCAAACCCCAATGCGTTTGCGTCTTCTGAACCCAACGCCAAACCAAAAGCGTTTGCGTCTTCTGACCCCAACGCCAAAACCCAACGCCAAACCCCAACGACTTTGCGTCTTCTGACCCCAAAGCCAAACCCCATCGCGTTTGCGTCTTCTGACCCCAACGCCAAACCCCAACGCCAAACCCCAACGCGTTTGCGTCTTCTGACCCCAACGCCAAACCCCAACGCCAAACCCCAACGCGTTTGCGTCTTCTGACCCCAACGCCAAACCCCATCGCGTTTGAGTCTTCTGACCCCAACCCCAAACCCCAACGCCAAACCCCAACGCGTTTGCGTCTTCTGAACCCAACGCCAAACCCCATCGCGTTTGCGTCTTCTGACCCCAACGCCAAACCCCAACGCCAAGCCCCTATGCGTTTGCGTCTTCTGACCCCAACGCCAAACCCCAACGCCAAGCCCCTATGCGTTTGCGTCTTCTGAACCCAACGCCAAACCCCAACGCATTTGAGTCTTCTGACCCCAACGCCAAACCCCAACGCAAACCCCAAAGTGTTTGCGTCTTCTGAACCCAAAGCCAAACCCCAACGCATTTGCATATTCTGACCCCAACGCCAAACCCTAACGCCAAACCCCAATGCGTTTGCCTCTTCTGACCCCAACGCCAAACCCCAACGCCAAACCCCATCGCGTTTGCGTCTTTTGACCCCAACGCCAAACCCCAACGCATTTGCATCTTCTGACCCCAACGCCAAACCCCAACGCCAAACCCCAACGCATTTGCGTCTTCTGAACACAACGCCAAACCCCAACGCGTTTGAGTTTTCTGAACCCAACGCCAAAACCCAACGCCAAACCTCAACCCGTTTGCGTCTTCTGACCCTAACGCCAAACCCCAATGCTAAACCCCAACGCGTTTGCGTCTTCTGAACCCAAGGCCAAAGCCCAACGCCAAACCCCAACGCGTTTGCGTCTTCTGACAACAATGCCAAACCCCAACGCCAAATTCCAAAGCGGTTGCGTCTTCTGGCCACAACGCCAAACCCCAACGGTAAATCCCAACGGCAAAACCCCAACGCGTTTGAGTATTCTCACCACAACGCCAAACCCCAACGATAAAACCCCAACGAGTTTGCGTCTTCTGACCCAACACCAAACCCCAACGCCAAACCCCAACGCGTTTCTGTATCTGACCCCAACGCCAAACCCCAACGCGTTTACGTCTACTGACCCCAACGCCAAACCCCGACGCGTTTACGTCTTCTGACCTCAACACCTAACTCCAACGCCAAACCCCAACCCCAAACCCCAACGCTTTTGCGTCTTGTGACCCCAACGTCAAACAACAAAGCTTTTGCATCTTCTGACCCCAACGCCAAAACCCAACGCCAAACCCCAACGCGTTTGCGTCTTCTAACCCCAACGCGAAACCCCAACGCCAAAGCCCAACGGTTTTGCGTCTTCTGACCTCAACACCAAACCCCAACAGCAAACCCCGACGCGTTTGCGTCTTCTGACCCCAACGCCAAACTCCAACGCCAAACCCCAACGCCAAACCCCAACGACTTTGCGTCTTCTGACCCCAAAGCCAAACCCCATCGCGTTTGCGTCTTCTGACCTCAACACCAAACCCCAACGCGTTTACGTCTTCTGACCCCAACGCCAAACCCCAGCGACAAACCCCAACGCGTTTCCGTCTTCAGACCCCAACACCAAACCCCAACGCGTTTGCGTCTTCTGACCTCAAGACTTAACACCAACGCCAAACCCCAACGCGAAAATCCAACGCATTTGCATATTCTGACCCCAACGCCAAACCCCAACGCATTTGCGTCTTCTGACCCCAACGCCAAACCCCAACGCCAAGCCCCTATGCGTTTGCGTCTTCTGACCCCAACGCCAAACCCCAACGCCAAGCCCCTATGCGTTTGCGTCTTCAGACCCCAACGCCAAAACCCAACGCCAAACCCCAACGACTTTGCGTCTTCTGACCCCAAAGCCAAACCCCATCGCGTTTGCGTCTTCTGACCCCAACGCCAAAACCCCAACGCATTTGCGTCTTCTGACCCCAACGCCAAACCCCAACGCCAAGCCCCTATGCGTTTGCGTCTTCTGACCCCAAAGCCAAACCCCAACGCCAAGCCCCTATGCGTTTGCGTCTTCAGACCCCAACGCCAAAACCCAACGCCAAACCCCAACGCGTTTGCGTCTTCTGAACCCAACGCCAAACCCCAACGCATTTGCATATTCTGACCCCAACGCCAAACCCCAACGCCAAACCCCAACGCGTTTGCGTCTTCTGAACCCAACGCCAAACCCCAACGCCAAGCCCCTATGCGTTTGCGTCTTCTGAACCCAACGCCAAACCCCAACGCATTTGAGTCTTCTGACCCCAACGCCAAACCCCAACGCAAACCCCAAAGTGTTTGCGTCTTCTGAACCCAAAGCCAAACCCCAACGCATTTGCATATTCTGACCCCAACGCCAAACCCTAACGCCAAACCCCAATGCGTTTGCCTCTTCTGACCCCAACGCCAAACCCCAACGCCAAACCCCATCGCGTTTGCGTCTTTTGACCCCAACGCCAAACCCCAACGCATTTGCATCTTCTGACCCCAACGCCAAACCCCAACGCCAAACCCCAACGCATTTGCGTCTTCTGAACACAACGCCAAACCCCAACGCGTTTGAGTTTTCTGAACCCAACGCCAAAACCCAACGCCAAACCTCAACCCGTTTGCGTCTTCTGACCCTAACGCCAAACCCCAATGCTAAACCCCAACGCGTTTGCGTCTTCTGAACCCAAGGCCAAAGCCCAACGCCAAACCCCAACGCGTTTGCGTCTTCTGACAACAATGCCAAACCCCAACGCCAAATTCCAAAGCGGTTGCGTCTTCTGGCCACAACGCCAAACCCCAACGGTAAATCCCAACGGCAAAACCCCAACGCGTTTGAGTATTCTCACCACAACGCCAAACCCCAACGATAAAACCCCAACGAGTTTGCGTCTTCTGACCCAACACCAAACCCCAACGCCAAACCCCAACGCGTTTCTGTATCTGACCCCAACGCCAAACCCCAACGCGTTTACGTCTACTGACCCCAACGCCAAACCCCGACGCGTTTACGTCTTCTGACCCCAACGCCAAACTCCAACGCCAAACCCCAACCCCAAACCCCAACGCTTTTGCGTCTTGTGACCCCAACGTCAAACAACAAAGCTTTTGCATCTTCTGACCCCAACGCCAAAACCCAACGCCAAACCCCAACGCGTTTGCGTCTTCTAACCCCAACGCGAAACCCCAACGCCAAAGCCCAACGGTTTTGCGTCTTCTGACCTCAACACCAAACCCCAACAACAAACCCCGACGCGTTTGCGTCTTCTGACCCCAACGCCAAACTCCAACGCCAAACCCCAACGCCAAACCCCAACGACTTTGCGTCTTCTGACCCCAAAGCCAAACCCCATCGCGTTTGCGTCTTCTGACCTCAACACCAAACCCCAACGCGTTTACGTCTTCTGACCCCAACGCCAAACCCCAGCGACAAACCCCAACGCGTTTCCGTCTTCAGACCCCAACACCAAACCCCAACGCGTTTGCGTCTTCTGACCTCAAGACTTAACACCAACGCCAAACCCCAACGCGAAAATCCAACGCATTTGCATATTCTGACCCCAACGCCAAACCCCAACGCATTTGCGTCTTCTGACCCCAACGCCAAACCCCAACGCCAAGCCCCTATGCGTTTGCGTCTTCTGACCCCAGAGCCAAACCCCAACGCCAAGCCCCTATGCGTTTGCGTCTTCTGACCCCAACGCCAAAACCCAACGCCAAACCCCAACGACTTTGCGTCTTCTGACCCCAAAGCCAAACCCCATCGCGTTTGCGTCTTCTGACCCCAACGCCAAAACCCAACGCCAAACCCCAACGACTCTGCGTCTTCTGACCGCAAAGCCAAACCCCATCGCGTTTGCATCTTCTGACCCCAACGCCAAACCCCAACGCCAAACCCCAACGCGTTTGCGTCTTCTGACCACAACGCCAAACCCCATCGCGTTTGAGTCTTCTGACCCCAACCCCAAACCTTAACGCCAAACCCCAACGCGTTTGCGTCTTCTGAACCCAACGCCAAACCCCAACGCGTTTGCGTCTTCTGACCCCAACGTCAAACCCCAACGCCAAGCCCCTATGCGTTTGCGTCTTATGACCCCAACACCAAACCCCAACGCCAAGCCCCTATGCGTTTGCGTCTTCTGACCCCAACGCCAAAACCCAACGCCAAACCCCAACGACTTTGCGTCTTCTGACCCCAAAGCCAAACCCCATCGCGTTTGCGTCTTCTGACCTCAACACCAAACCCCAACGCGTTTACGTCTTCTGACCCCAACGCCAAACCCCAGCGACAAACCCCAACGCGTTTCCGTCTTCAGACCCCAACACCAAACCCCAACGCGTTTGCGTCTTCTGACCTCAAGACTTAACACCAACGCCAAACCCCAACGCGAAAATCCAACGCATTTGCATATTCTGACCCCAACGCCAAACCCCAACGCATTTGCGTCTTCTGACCCCAACGCTAAACCCCAACGCCAAGCCCCTATCCGTTTGCGTCTTCTGACCCCAACGCCAAACCCCAACGCCAAGCCCCTATGCGTTTGCGTCTTCAGACCCCAACGCCAAAACCCAACGCCAAACCCCAACGACTTTGCGTCTTCTGACCCCAAAGCCAAACCCCATCGCGTTTGCGTCTTCTGACCCCAACGCCAAAACCCAACGCCAAACCCCAACGACTTTGCCTCTTCTGACCCCAAAAGCCAAACCCCATCGCGTTTGCGTCTTCTGACCCCAACGCCAAACCCCAACGCCAAACCCCAACGCGTTTGCGTCTTCTGACCCCAACGCCAAACCCCATCGCGTTTGAGTCTTCTGACCCCAACCCCAAACCTTAACGCCAAACCCCAACGCGTTTGCGTCTTCTGAACCCAACGCCAAACCCCATCGCGTTTGCGTCTTCTGACCCCAACGTCAAACCCCAACGCCAAGCCCCTATGCGTTTGCGTCTTCTGACCCCAACGCCAAACCCCAACGCCAAGCCCCTATGCGTTTGCGTCTTCTGACCCCAACGCCAAACCCCAACGCCAAGCCCCTATGCATTTGCGTCTTCTGAACCCAACGCCAAACCCCAACGCATTTGAGTCTTCTGACCCCAACGCCAAACCCCAACGCCAAACGCCAAAGCGTTAGCGTCTTCTGAACCCAACGCCAAACCCCAACGCGTTTGCATCTACTGACCCCAACGCGAAACCCCAACGCCAAACCCAAACGCGTTTGCGTCTTCTGACCCCAACGCCAAACCCCATCGCGTTTGCGTCTTTTGACCCCAACGCGAAACCCCAACGCATTTGCATCTTCTGACCCCAACGCCAAACCCCAACGCCAAACCCCAACGCATTTACTTCTTCTGACCCCAACGCCAAACCCCAACGCGTTTGCGTCTTCTGACCTCAAAGCCTAACACCGACGCCAAACCCCAACGTAAAAAACCAACGCATTTGCATCGTCTGACCCCAACACCAAACCCCAACGTCAAACTTCAACGCCAAAGCATAACGCGTTTCCGTCTTCTGAACCCAACGCCAAAACCCAAAGCGTTTGCATCTACTGACCCCAACGCGAAACCCCAACGCCAAACCCCAACGCGTTTCCGTCTTCTGACCCCAACGCCAAACCCCAACGCCAAACCCCAACGCGTTTGCGTCTTCTGACCCCAACGCCAAACCCCAACGCCAAACCCCAACGCGTTTGCGTCTTCTGACCCCAACGCCAAACCCCATCGCATTTGAGTCTTCTGACCCCAACCCCAAACCCCAACGCCAAACCCCAACGCGTTTGCGTCTTCTGAACCCAACGCCAAACCCCATCGCGTTTGCGTCTTCTGACCCCAACGCCAAACCCCAACGACAAGCCCCTATGCGTTTGCGTCTTCTGACCCCAACGCCAAACCCCAACGCCAAGCCCCTATGCGTTTGCGTCTTCTGAACCCAACGCCAAACCCCAACGCATTTGACTCTTCTGACCCCAACGCCAAACCCCAACTCAAACCCCAAAGTGTTTGCGTCTTCTGAACCCAAAGCCAAACCCCAACGCATTTGCATATTCTGACCCCAACGCCAAACCCTAACGCCAAACCCCAATGCGTTTGCCTCTTCTGACCCCAACGCCAAACCCCAACGCCAAACCCCATCGCGTTTGCGTCTTTTGACCCCAACGCCAAACCCCAACGCATTTGCATCTTCTGACCCCAACGCCAAACCCCAACGCCAAACCCCAACGCATTTGCGTCTTCTGAACCCAACGCCAAACCCCAACGCGTTTGAGTTTTCTGAACCCAACGCCAAAACCCAACGCCAAACCTCAACCCGTTTGCGTCTTCTGACCCTAACGCCAAACCCCAATGCTAAACCCCAACGCGTTTGCGTCTTCTGAACCCAACGCCAAAGCCCAACGCCAAACCCCAACGCGTTTGCGTCTTCTGACACCAATGCCAAACCCCAACACCAAATTCCAAAGCGGTTGCGTCTTCTGGCCACAACGCCAAACCCCAACGGTAAATCCCAACGGCAAAACCCCAACGCGTTTGAGTATTCTCACCACAACGCCGAACCCCAACGATAAAACCCCAACGAGTTTGCGTCTTCTGACCTCAACACCAAACCCCAACAACAAACCCCGACGCGTTTGCGTCTTCTGACCCCAACGCCAAACTCCAACGCCAAACCCCAACGCCAAACCCCAACGACTTTGCGTCTTCTGACCCCAAAGCCAAACCCCATCGCGTTTGCGTCTTCTGACCTCAACACCAAACCCCAACGCGTTTACGTCTTCTGACCCCAACGCCAAACCCCAGCGACAAACCCCAACGCGTTTCCGTCTTCAGACCCCAACACCAAACCCCAACGCGTTTGCGTCTTCTGACCTCAAGACTTAACACCAACGCCAAACCCCAACGCGAAAATCCAACGCATTTGCATATTCTGACCCCAACGCCAAACCCCAACGCATTTGCGTCTTCTGACCCCAACGCCAAACCCCAACGCCAAGCCCCTATGCGTTTGCGTCTTCTGACCCCAGAGCCAAACCCCAACGCCAAGCCCCTATGCGTTTGCGCCTTCTGACCCCAACGCCAAAACCCAACGCCAAACCCCAACGACTTTGCGTCTTCTGACCCCAAAGCAAAACCCCATCGCGTTTGCGTCTTCTGACCCCAACGCAAAAACCCAACGCCAAACCCCAACGACTCTGCGTCTTCTGACCGCAAAGCCAAACCCCATCGCGTTTGCATCTTCTGACCCCAACGCCAAACCCCAACGCCAAACCCCAACGCGTTTGCGTCTTCTGACCACAACGCCAAACCCCATCGCGTTTGAGTCTTCTGACCCCAACCCCAAACCTTAACGCCAAACCCCAACGACTTTGCGTCTTCTGACCCCAAAGCCAAACCCCAACGCCAAACCCCAATGCGTTTGCGTCTTCTGAACCCAACGCCAAACCCCAACGCGTTTGCGTCTTCTGACCCCAACGCCAAAACCCAACGCCAAACCCCAACGACTTTGCGTCTTCTGACCCCAAAGCCAAACCCCATCGCGTTTGCGTCTTCTGACCCCAACGCCAAACCCCAATGCCAAACCCCAACGCGTTTGCATCTTCTGACCCCAACACCAAACCCCAACGCCAAACCCCAAAGCGTTTGCGTCTTCTGACCCCAACGCCAAACCCCATCGCGTTTGAGTCTTCTGACCCCAACCCCAAACCCCAACGCCAAACCCCAACGCGTTTGCGTCTTCTGAACCCAACGCCAAACCCCATCGCGTTTGCGTCTTCTGACCCCAACGCCAAACCCCAACGCCAAGCCCCTATGCGTTTGCGTCTTCTGACCCCAACGCCAAACCCCAACGCCAAACCCCTATGCGTTTGCGTCTTCTGAACCCAACGCCAAACCCCAACGCATTTGCATCTTCTGACCCCAACGCCAAACCCCAACGCCAAACCGCAACGCATTTAGTTCTTCTGACCCCAACGCCAAACCCCAACGCGTTTGCATCTTCTGACCTCAAAGCCTAACACCGACGCCAAACCCCAACGCAAAAAACCAACGCATTTGCATCTTCTGACCCCAACACCAAACCCCAACGTCAAACTTCAACGCCAAAGCATAACGCGTTTCCGTCTTCTGAACCCAACGCCAAACCCCAAAGCGTTTGCATCTACTGACCCCAACGCGAAACCCCAACGCCAAACCCCAACGCGTTTGCGTCTTCTGAACCCAACGCCAAACCCCAACGCGTTTGCGTCTTCTGACCCCAACGCCAAAATCCAACGCCAAACCCCAACGACTTTGCGTCTTCTGACCCCAAAGCCAAACCCCATCGCGTTTTCGTCTTCTGACCCCAACGACAAACCCCAACGCCAAACCCCAACGCGTTTGCGTCTTCTGACCCCAACGCCAAAACCCAACGCCAAACCCCAACGACTTTGCGTCTTCTGACCCCAAAGCCAAACCCCAACGCCAAACCCCAATGCGTTTGCGTCTTCTGAACCCAACGCCAAACCCAAAGCGTTTGCGTCTTCTGACCCCAACGCCAAAACCCAACGCCAAACCCCAACGACTTTGCGTCTTCTGACCCCAAAGCCAAACCCCATCGCGTTTGCGTCTTCTGACCCCAACGCCAAACCCCAACGCCAAACCCCAACGCGTTTGCGTCTTCTGACCCCAACGCCAAACCCCAACGCCAAACCCCAACGCGTTTGCGTCTTCTGACCCCAACGCCAAACCCCATCGCGTTTGAGTCTTCTGACCCCAACCCCAAACCCCAACGCCAAACCGCAACGCGTTTGCGTCTTCTGAACCCAACGCCAAACCCCATCGCGTTTGCGTCTTCTGACCCCAACGCCAAACCCCAACGCCAAGCCCCTATGCGTTTGCGTCTTCTGACCCCAACGCCAAACCCCAACGCCAAGCCCCTATGCGTTTGCGTCTTCTGAACCCAACGCCAAACCCCAACGCATTTGAGTCTTCTGACCCCAACGCCAAACCCCAACGCAAACCCCAAAGTGTTTGCGTCTTCTGAACCCAAAGCCAAACCCCAACGCATTTGCATATTCTGACCCCAACGCCAAACCCTAACGCCAAACCCCAATGCGTTTGCCTCTTCTGACCCCAACGCCAAACCCCAACGCCAAACCCCATCGCGTTTGCGTCTTTTGACCCCAACGCCAAACCCCAACGCATTTGCATCTTCTGACCCCAACGCCAAACCCCAACGCCAAACCCCAACGCATTTGCGTCTTCTGAACCCAACGCCAAACCCCAACGCGTTTGAGTTTTCTGAACCCAACGCCAAAACCCAACGCCAAACCTCAACCCGTTTGCGTCTTCTGACCCTAACGCCAAACCCCAATGCTAAACCCCAACGCGTTTGCGTCTTCTGAACCCAAGGCCAAAGCCCAACGCCAAACCCCAACGCGTTTGCGTCTTCTGACAACAATGCCAAACCCCAACGCCAAATTCCAAAGCGGTTGCGTCTTCTGGCCACAACGCCAAACCCCAACGGTAAATCCCAACGGCAAAACCCCAACGCGTTTGAGTATTCTCACCACAACGCCAAACCCCAACGATAAAACCCCAACGAGTTTGCGTCTTCTGACCCAACACCAAACCCCAACGCCAAACCCCAACGCGTTTCTGTATCTGACCCCAACGCCAAACCCCAACGCGTTTACGTCTACTGACCCCAACGCCAAACCCCGACGCGTTTACGTCTTCTGACCCCAACGCCAAACTCCAACGCCAAACCCCAACCCCAAACCCCAACGCTTTTGCGTCTTGTGACCCCAACGTCAAACAACAAAGCTTTTGCATCTTCTGACCCCAACGCCAAAACCCAACGCCAAACCCCAACGCGTTTGCGTCTTCTAACCCCAACGCGAAACCCCAACGCCAAAGCCCAACGGTTTTGCGTCTTCTGACCTCAACACCAAACCCCAACAACAAACCCCGACGCGTTTGCGTCTTCTGACCCCAACGCCAAACTCCAACGCCAAACCCCAACGCCAAACCCCAACGACTTTGCGTCTTCTGACCCCAAAGCCAAACCCCATCGCGTTTGCGTCTTCTGACCTCAACACCAAACCCCAACGCGTTTACGTCTTCTGACCCCAACGCCAAACCCCAGCGACAAACCCCAACGCGTTTCCGTCTTCAGACCCCAACACCAAACCCCAACGCGTTTGCGTCTTCTGACCTCAAGACTTAACACCAACGCCAAACCCCAACGCGAAAATCCAACGCATTTGCATATTCTGACCCCAACGCCAAACCCCAACGCATTTGCGTCTTCTGACCCCAACGCCAAACCCCAACGCCAAGCCCCTATGCGTTTGCGTCTTCTGACCCCAGAGCCAAACCCCAACGCCAAGCCCCTATGCGTTTGCGTCTTCTGACCCCAACGCCAAAACCCAACGCCAAACCCCAACGACTTTGCGTCTTCTGACCCCAAAGCCAAACCCCATCGCGTTTGCGTCTTCTGACCCCAACGCCAAAACCCAACGCCAAACCCCAACGACTCTGCGTCTTCTGACCGCAAAGCCAAACCCCATCGCGTTTGCATCTTCTGACCCCAACGCCAAACCCCAACGCCAAACCCCAACGCGTTTGCGTCTTCTGACCACAACGCCAAACCCCATCGCGTTTGAGTCTTCTGACCCCAACCCCAAACCTTAACGCCAAACCCCAACGCGTTTGCGTCTTCTGAACCCAACGCCAAACCCCAACGCGTTTGCGTCTTCTGACCCCAACGCCAAACCCCAACGCCAAGCCCCTATGCGTTTGCGTCTTCAGACCCCAACGCCAAAACCCAACGCCAAACCCCAACGACTTTGCGTCTTCTGACCCCAAAGCCAAACCCCATCGCGTTTGCGTCTTCTGACCCCAACGCCAAAACCCAACGCCAAACCCCAACGACTTTGCGTCTTCTGACCCCAAAAGCCAAACCCCATCGCGTTTGCGTCTTCTGACCCCAACGCCAAACCCCAACGCCAAACCCCAACGCGTTTGCGTCTTCTGACCCCAACGCCAAACCCCATCGCGTTTGAGTCTTCTGACCCCAACCCCAAACCTTAACGCCAAACCCCAACGCGTTTGCGTCTTCTGAACCCAACGCCAAACCCCATCGCGTTTGCGTCTTCTGACCCCAACGTCAAACCCCAACGCCAAGCCCCTATGCGTTTGCGTCTTCTGACCCCAACGCCAAACCCCAACGCCAAGCCCCTATGCGTTTGCGTCTTCTGACCCCAACGCCAAACCCCAACGCCAAGCCCCTATGCGTTTGCGTCTTCTGAACCCAACGCCAAACCCCAACGCATTTGAGTCTTCTGACCCCAACGCCAAACCCCAACGCCAAACGCCAAAGCGTTAGCGTCTTCTGAACCCAACGCCAAACCCCAACGCGTTTGCATCTACTGACCCCAACGCGAAACCCCAACGCCAAACCCAAACGCGTTTGCGTCTTCTGACCCCAACGCCAAACCCCATCGCGTTTGCGTCTTTTGACCCCAACGCGAAACCCCAACGCATTTGCATCTTCTGACCCCAACGCCAAACCCCAACGCCAAACCCCAACGCATTTACTTCTTCTGACCCCAACGCCAAACCCCAACGCGTTTGCGTCTTCTGACCTCAAAGCCTAACACCGACGCCAAACCCCAACGTAAAAAACCAACGCATTTGCATCGTCTGACCCCAACACCAAACCCCAACGTCAAACTTCAACGCCAAAGCATAACGCGTTTCCGTCTTCTGAACCCAACGCCAAAACCCAAAGCGTTTGCATCTACTGACCCCAACGCGAAACCCCAACGCCAAACCCCAACGCGTTTGCGTCTTCTGAACCCAACGCCAAACCCCAACGCCAAACCCCAACGCGTTTGCGTCTTCTGACCCCAACGCCAAACCCCATCGCGTTTGAGTCTTCTGACCCCAACCCCAAACCCCAACGCCAAACCCCAACGCGTTTGCGTCTTCTGAACCCAACGCCAAACCCCATCGCGTTTGCGTCTTCTGACCCCAACGCCAAACCCCAACGCCAAGCCCCTATGCGTTTGCGTCTTCTGACCCCAACGCCAAACCCCAACGCCAAGCCCCTATGCGTTTGCGTCTTCTGAACCCAACGCCAAACCCCAACGCATTTGAGTCTTCTGACCCCAACGCCAAACCCCAACTCAAACCCCAACGCATTTGCATATTCTGACCCCAACGCCAAACCCTAACGCCAAACCCCAATGCGTTTGCCTCTTCTGACCCCAACGCCAAACCCCAACGCCAAACCCCATCGCGTTTGCGTCTTTTGACCCCAACGCCAAACCCCAACGCATTTGCATCTTCTGACCCCAACGCCAAACCCCAACGCCAAACCCCAACGCATTTGCGTCTTCTGAACCCAACGCCAAACCCCAACGCGTTTGAGTTTTCTGAACCCAACGCCAAAACCCAACGCCAAACCTCAACCCGTTTGCGTCTTCTGACCCTAACGCCAAACCCCAATGCTAAACCCCAACGCGTTTGCGTCTTCTGAACCCAACGCCAAAGCCCAACGCCAAACCCCAACGCGTTTGCGTCTTCTGACCCCAAAGCCAAACCCCATCGCGTTTGCGTCTTCTGACCCCAACGCAAAAACCCAACGCCAAACCCCAACGACTCTGAGTCTTCTGACCGCAAAGCCAAACCCCATCGCGTTTGCATCTTCTGACCCCAACGCCAAACCCCAACGCCAAACCTCAACGCGTTTGCGTCTTCTGACCCCAACGCCAAACCCCATCGCGTTTGAGTCTTCTGACCCCAACCCCAAACCTTAACGCCAAACCCCAACGCGTTTGCGTCTTCTGAACCCAACGCCAAACCCCATCGCGTTTGCGTCTTCTGACCCCAACGTCAAACCCCAACGCCAAGCCCCTATGCGTTTGCGTCTTATGACCCCAACACCAAACCCCAACGCCAAGCCCCTATGCGTTTGCGTCTTCTGACCCCAACGCCAAAACCCAACGCCAAACCCCAACGACTTTGCGTCTTCTGACCCCAAAGCCAAACCCCATCGCGTTTGCGTCTTCTGACCTCAACACCAAACCCCAACGCGTTTACGTCTTCTGACCCCAACGCCAAACCCCAGCGACAAACCCCAACGCGTTTCCGTCTTCAGACCCCAACACCAAACCCCAACGCGTTTGCGTCTTCTGACCTCAAGACTTAACACCAACGCCAAACCCCAACGCGAAAATCCAACGCATTTGCATATTCTTACCCCAACGCCAAAGCCCCACGACTTTGCGTCTTCTGACCCCAACGCCAAACCCCAACGCCAAGCCCCTATGCGTTTGCGTCTTCTGAACCCAATGCCAAACCCCAACGCGTTTGCGTCTTCTGACCCCAACGCCAAAACCCAACGCCAAACCTCAACGACTTTGCGTCTTCTGACGCCAAAGCCAAACCCCATCGCGTTTGCGTCTTCTGACCCCAACGCCAAACCCCAACGCCAAACCCCAAACGCGTTTGCGTCTTCTGAACCCAACGCCAAACCCCAACGCGTTTGCGTCTTTTGACCCCAACGCCAAACCCCAACGCCAAACCCCAACGACTTTGCGTCTTCTGACCCCAAAGCCAAACCCCATCGCGTTTGCGTCTTCTGACCCCAACGCCAAACCCCAACGCCAAACCCCAACGCGTTTGCGTCTTCTGACCCCAACGCCAAACCCAAACGCGTTTGCGTCTTCTGACCCCAACGCCAAACCCCATCGCGTTTGCGTCTTTTGACCCCAACGCGAAACCCCAACGCATTTGCATCTTCTGACCCCAACGCCAAACCCCAACGCCAAACCCCAACGCATTTACTTCTTCTGACCCCAACGCCAAACCCCAACGGGTTTGCGTCTTCTGACCTCAAAGCCTAACACCGACGCCAAACCCCAACGTAAAAAACCAACGCATTTGCATCTTCTGACCCCAACACCAAACCCCAACGTCAAACTTCAACGCCAAAGCATAACGCGTTTCCGTCTTCTGAACCCAACGCCAAAACCCAAAGCGTTTGCATCTACTGACCCCAACGCGAAACCCCAACGCCAAACTCCAACGCGTTTGCGTCTTCTGAACCCAACGCCAAACCCCAACGCCAAGCCCCTATGCGTTTGCGTCTTCTGAACCCAACGCCAAACCCCAACGCATTTGAGTCTTCTGACCCCAACGCCAAACCCCAACGCCAAACCCCAAAGCGTTTGCGTCTTCTGAACCCAACGCCAAACCCCAACGCGTTTGCGTCTTCTGACCCCAACGCCAAAACCCAACGCCAAACCCCAACGACTTTCGTCTTCTGACCCCAACGCCAAACCCCAACGCGTTTGCGTCTTCTGACCCCAACGCCAAACCTCATCGCGTTTGAGTCTTCTGACCCCAACCACAAACCCCAACGCCAAACCCCAACGCGTTTGCGTCTTCTGAACCCAACGCCAAACCCCAACGCGTTTGCGTCTTCTGACCCCAACCCCAAACCCCAACGCCAAGCCCCTATGCGTTTGCGTCTTCTGAACCCAACGCCAAACCCCAACGCATTTGAGTCTTCTGACCCCAACGCCAAACCCCAACGCCAAACCCCAACGACTTTGCGTCTTCTGACCCCAAAGCCAAACCCCATCGCGTTTGCGTCTACTGACCCCAACGCCAAACCCCAACGCCAAACCCCAACGCGTTTGCGTCTTCTGAACCCAACGCCAAACCCCAACGCGTTTGAGTCTTCTGACCCCAACGCCAAAACCCAACGCCAAACCCCAACGACTTTGCGTCTTCTGACCTCAAAGCCTAACACCGACGCCAAACCCCAACGTAAAAAACCAACGCATTTGCATCTTCTGACCCCAACACCAAACCCCAACGTCAAACTTCAACGCCAAAGCATAACGCGTTTCCGTCTTCTGAACCCAACGCCAAAACCCAAAGCGTTTGCATCTACTGACCCCAACGCGAAACCCCAACGCCAAACCCCAACGCGTTTGCGTCTTCTGAACCCAACGCCAAACCCCAACGTGTTTGCGTCTTCTGACCCCAACGCCAAAACCCAACGCCAAACCCCAACGACTTTGCGTCTTCTGACCCCAAAGCCAAACCCCATCGCGTTTGCGTCTTCTGACCCCAACGCCAAACCCCAACGCCAAACCCCAACGCGTTTGCGTCTTCTGACCCCAACGCCAAACAACATCGCGTTTGAGTCTTCTGACCCCAACCCCAAACCCCAACGCCAAACCCCAACGCGTTTGCGTCTTCTGAACCCAACGCCAAACCCCATCGCGTTTGCGTCTTCTGACCCCAACGCCAAACCCCAACGCCAAGCCCCTATGCGTTTGCGTCTTCTGACCCCAACGCCAAACCCCAACGCCAAGCCCCTATGCGTTTGCGTCTTCTGAACCCAACGCCAAACCCCAACGCATTTGAGTCTTCTGACCCCAACGCCAAACCCCAACGCCAAACCCCAAAGCGTTTGAGTCTTCTGAACCCAACGCCAAACCCCAACGCGTTTGCGTCTTCTGACCCCAACGCCAAAACCCAACGCCAAACCCCAACGACTTTGCGTCTTGTGACCCCAACGCCAAACCCCAACGCGTTTGCGTCTTCTGACCCCAACGCCAAACCTCATCGCGTTTGAGTCTTCTGACCCCAACCACAAACCCCAACGCCAAACCCCAACGCGTTTGCGTCTTCTGAACCCAACGCCAAACCCCAACGCGTTTGCGTCTTCTGACCCCAACCCCAAACCCCAACGCCAAGCCCCTATGCGTTTGCGTCTTCTGAACCCAACGCCAAAACCCAACGCATTTGAGTCTTCTGACCCCAACGCTAAAACCCAACGCCAAACCCCAACGACTTTGCGTCTTCTGACCCCAAAGCCAAACCCCATCGCGTTTGCGTCTACTGACCCCAACGCCAAACCCCAACGCCAAACCCCAATGCGTTTGCGTCTTCTGAACCCAACGCCAAACCCCAACGCGTTTGCGTCTTCTGACCCCAACGCCAAAACCCAACGCCAAAGCCCTACGACTTTGCGTCTTCTGACCCCAAAGCGAAACCCCATCGCGTTTGCGTCTTCTGACCCCAGCACCAAACCCCAACGCCGAACTTCAACGCCAAAGCATTACGCGTTTGCCTCTTCTGACCCCAACGCTAAACCCCAACGCCAAACCCTAACGCCAAACCCCAATGCATTTGCCTCTTCTGACCCAAACGCCAAACCCCAACGCCAAACCCCATCGCGTTTGTGTCTTTTGACCCCAACGCCAAACCCCAACGCATTTGCATCTTCTGACCCCAACGCCAAACCCCAACGCCAAACCCCAACGCATTTACTTCTTCTGACCCCAACGCCAAACCCCAACGCGTTTGCGTCTTCTGACCTCAAAGCCTAACACCGACGCCAAACCCCAACGCAAAAAACCAACATATTTGCATCTTCTGACCCCAACACCAAACCCCAACGCCAAACTTCAACGCCAAAGCATAACGCGTTTCCGTCTTCTGAACCCAACACCAAACCCCAACGCGTTTGCATCTACTGACCCCAACGCGAAACCCCAACGCCAAACCCCAACGCGTTTGCGTCTTCTGAACCCAACGCCAAACCCCAACGCGTTTGCATCTACTGACCCCAACGCGAAACCCCAACGCCAAACCCCAACGCGTTTGCGTCTTCTGAACCCAATGCCAAACCCCAACGCGTTTGCGTCTACTGACCCCAACGCCAAACCCCAACGCCAAACCCCAACGCGTTTGCGTCTTCTGAACCCAACGCCAAACCCCAACGCGTTTGCGTCTTCTGACCCCAAAGCCAAAACCCAACGCCAAACCTCAACGACTTTGCGTCTTCTGACGCCAAAGCCAAACCCCATCGCGTTTGCGTCTACTGGCCCCAACGCCAAACCCCAACGCCAAACCCCAACGCGTTTGCGTCTTCTGAACCCAACGCCAAACCCCAACGCGTTTGCGTCTTCTGACCCCAACGCCAAACCCCAACGCCAAACCCCAACGACTTTGCGTCTTCTGACCCCAAAGCCAAACCCCATCGCGTTTGCGTCTTCTGAACCCAACACCAAACCCCAACGCGTTTGCATCTACTGACCCCAACGCGAAACCCCAACGCCAAACCCCAACGCGTTTGCGTCTTCTGAACCCAACGCCAAACCCCAACGCGTTTGCATCTACTGACCCCAACGCGAAACCCCAACGCCAAACCCCAACGCGTTTGCGTCTTCTGAACCCAATGCCAAACCCCAACGCGTTTGCGTCTACTGACCCCAACGCCAAACCCCAACGCCAAACCCCAACGCGTTTGCGTCTTCTGAACCCAACGCCAAACCCCAACGCGTTTGCGTCTTCTGACCCCAAAGCCAAAACCCAACGCCAAACCTCAACGACTTTGCGTCTTCTGACGCCAAAGCCAAACCCCATCGCGTTTACGTCTACTGGCCCCAACGCCAAACCCCAACGCCAAACCCCAACGCGTTTGCGTCTTCTGAACCCAACGCCAAACCCCAACGCGTTTGCGTCTTCTGACCCCAACGCCAAACCCCAACGCCAAACCCCAACGACTTTGCGTCTTCTGACCCCAAAGCCAAACCCCATCGCGTTTGCGTCTTCTGACCCCAACGCCAAACCCCAACGCCAAACCCCAACGCGTTTGCGTCTTCTGACCCCAACGCCAAACCCAAACGCGTTTGCGTCTTCTGACCCCAACGCCAAACCCCATCGCGTTTGCGTCTTTTGACCCCAACGCGAAACCCCAACGCATTTGCATCTTCTGACCCCAACGCCAAACCCCAACGCCAAACCCCAACGCATTTACTTCTTCTGACCCCAACGCCAAACCCCAACGCGTTTGCGTCTTCTTACCTCAAAGCCTAACACCGACGCCAAACCCCAAAGCAAAAAACCAACGCATTTGCATCTTCTGACCCCAACACCAAACCCCAACGTCAAACTTCAACGCCAAAGCATAACGCGTTTCCGTCTTCTGAACCCAACGCCAAACCCCAACGCGTTTGCGTCTTCTGACCCCAACGCCAAAACCCAACGCCAAACCTCAACGACTTTGCGTCTTCTGACGCCAAAGCCAAACCCGATCGCGTTTGCGTCTACTGACCCCAACGCCAAACCCCAACGCCAAACCCCAACGCGTTTGCGTCTTCTGAACCCAACGCCAAACCCCAACGCGTTTGCGTCTTCTGACCCCAACGCCAAACCCCAACGCCAAACCCCAACGCGTTTGCGTCTTCTGAACCCAACGCCAAACCCCATCGCGTTTGCGTCTTCTGACCCCAACGCCAAACCCCAACGCCAAGCCCCTATGCGTTTGCGTCTTCTGACCCCAACGCCAAACCCCAACGCCAAGCCCCTATGCGTTTGCGTCTTCTGAACCCAACGCCAAACCCCAACGCATTTGAGTCTTCTGACCCCAACGCCAAACCCCAACGCCAAACCCCAAAGCGTTTGCGTCTTCTGAACCCAACGCCAAACCCCAACGCATTTGCGTCTTCTGACCCCAACGCCAAAACCCAACGCGTTTGCGTCTTCTGACCTCAAAGCCTAACACCGACGCCAAACCCCAACGCAAAAAACCAACGCATTTGCATCTTCTGACCCCAACACCAAACCCCAACGCCAAACTTCAACGCCAAAGCATAATGCGTTTCCGTCTTCTGAACCCAACGCCAAACCCCAACGCGTTTGCATCTACTGACCCCAACGCGAAACCCCAACGCCAAACCCCAACGTGTTTGCGTCTTCTGACCCCAACGCCAAAACCCAACGCCAAAGCCCTACGACTTTGCGTCTTCTGACCCCAAAGCCAAACCCCATCGCGTTTGCGTCTTCTGACCCCAACGCCAAACCCCAACGCCAAACCCCAACGCGTTTGCGTCTTCTGACCCCAACGCCAAACACCATCGCGTTTGAGTCTTCTGACCCCAACCCCAAACCCCAACGCCAAACCCCAACGCGTTTGCGTCTTCTGAACCCAACGCCAAACCCCATCGCGTTTGCGTCTTCTGACCCCAACGTCAAACCCCAACGCCAAGCCCCTATGCGTTTGCGTCTTCTGACCCCGACGCCAAACCCCAACGCCAAGCCCCTATGCGTTTGCGTCTTCTGAACCCAACGCCAAACCCCAACGCATTTGAGTCTTCTGACCCCAACGCCAAACCCCAACGCCAAACCCCAAAGCGTTTGCGTCTTCTGAACCCTTCGCCAAACCCCAACGCGTTTGCGTCTTCTGACCCCAACGCCAAAACCCAACGCCAAACCCCAACGACTTTGCGTCTTCTGACCCCAACGCCAAACCCCAACGCCAAACCCCAACGCGTTTGCGTCTTCTGACCCCAACGCCAAACCTCATCGCGTTTGAGTCTTCTGACCCCAACCCCAAACCCCAACGCCAAACCCCAACGAGTTTGCGTCTTCTGAACCCAACGCCAAACCCCAACGCGTTTGCGTCTTCTGACCCCAACGCCAAACCCCAACGCCAAGCCCCTATGCGTTTGCGTCTCTGACCCCAACGCCAAACCCCAACGCCAAACCCCAAAGCGTTTGAGTCTTCTGAACCCAACGCCAAACCCCAACGCGTTTGCGTCTTCTGACCCCAACGCCAAAACCCAACGCCAAAACCCAACGACTTTGCGTCTTGTGACCCCAACGCCAAACCCCAACGCGTTTGCGTCTTCTGACCCCAACGCCAAACCTCATCGCGTTTGAGTCTTCTGACCCCAACCACAAACCCCAACGCCAAACCCCAACGCGTTTGCGTCTTCTGAACCCAACGCCAAACCCCAACGCGTTTGCGTCTTCTGACCCCAACCCCAAACCCCAACGCCAAGCCCCTATGCGTTTGCGTCTTCTGAACCCAACGCCAAAACCCAACGCATTTGAGTCTTCTGACCCCAACGCTAAAACCCAACGCCAAACCCCAACGACTTTGCGTCTTCTGACCCCAAAGCCAAACCCCATCGCGTTTGCGTCTACTGACCCCAACGCCAAACCCCAACGCCAAACCCCAATGCGTTTGCGTCTTCTGAACCCAACGCCAAACCCCAACGCGTTTGCGTCTTCTGACCCCAACGCCAAAACCCAACGCCAAAGCCCTACGACTTTGCGTCTTCTGACCCCAAAGCGAAACCCCATCGCGTTTGCGTCTTCTGACCCCAGCACCAAACCCCAACGCCGAACTTCAACGCCAAAGCATTACGCGTTTGCCTCTTCTGACCCCAACGCTAAACCCCAACGCCAAACCCTAACGCCAAACCCCAATGCATTTGCCTCTTCTGACCCAAACGCCAAACCCCAACGCCAAACCCCATCGCGTTTGTGTCTTTTGACCCCAACGCCAAACCCCAACGCATTTGCATCTTCTGACCCCAACGCCAAACCCCAACGCCAAACCCCAACGCATTTACTTCTTCTGACCCCAACGCCAAACCCCAACGCGTTTGCGTCTTCTGACCTCAAAGCCTAACACCGACGCCAAACCCCAACGCAAAAAACCAACACATTTGCATCTTCTGACCCCAACACCAAACCCCAACGCCAAACTTCAACGCCAAAGCATAACGCGTTTCCGTCTTCTGAACCCAACACCAAACCCCAACGCGTTTGCATCTACTGACCCCAACGCGAAACCCCAACGCCAAACCCCAACGCGTTTGCGTCTTCTGAACCCAACGCCAAACCCCAACGCGTTTGCATCTACTGACCCCAACGCGAAACCCCAACGCCAAACCCCAACGCGTTTGCGTCTTCTGAACCCAATGCCAAACCCCAACGCGTTTGCGTCTACTGACCCCAACGCCAAACCCCAACGCCAAACCCCAACGCGTTTGCGTCTTCTGAACCCAACGCCAAACCCCAACGCGTTTGCGTCTTCTGACCCCAAAGCCAAAACCCAACGCCAAACCTCAACGACTTTGCGTCTTCTGACGCCAAAGCCAAACCCCATCGCGTTTGCGTCTACTGGCCCCAACGCCAAACCCCAACGCCAAACCCCAACGCGTTTGCGTCTTCTGAACCCAACGCCAAACCCCAACGCGTTTGCGTCTTCTGACCCCAACGCCAAACCCCAACGCCAAACCCCAACGACTTTGCGTCTTCTGACCCCAAAGCCAAACCCCATCGCGTTTGCGTCTTCTGAACCCAACACCAAACCCCAACGCGTTTGCATCTACTGACCCCAACGCGAAACCCCAACGCCAAACCCCAACGCGTTTGCGTCTTCTGAACCCAACGCCAAACCCCAACGCGTTTGCATCTACTGACCCCAACGCGAAACCCCAACGCCAAACCCCAACGCGTTTGCGTCTTCTGAACCCAATGCCAAACCCCAACGCGTTTGCGTCTACTGACCCCAACGCCAAACCCCAACGCCAAACCCCAACGCGTTTGCGTCTTCTGAACCCAACGCCAAACCCCAACGCGTTTGCGTCTTCTGACCCCAAAGCCAAAACCCAACGCCAAACCTCAACGACTTTGCGTCTTCTGACGCCAAAGCCAAACCCCATCGCGTTTACGTCTACTGGCCCCAACGCCAAACCCCAACGCCAAACCCCAACGCGTTTGCGTCTTCTGAACCCAACGCCAAACCCCAACGCGTTTGCGTCTTCTGACCCCAACGCCAAACCCCAACGCCAAACCCCAACGACTTTGCGTCTTCTGACCCCAAAGCCAAACCCCATCGCGTTTGCGTCTTCTGACCCCAACGCCAAACCCCAACGCCAAACCCCAACGCGTTTGCGTCTTCTGACCCCAACGCCAAACCCAAACGCGTTTGCGTCTTCTGACCCCAACGCCAAACCCCATCGCGTTTGCGTCTTTTGACCCCAACGCGAAACCCCAACGCATTTGCATCTTCTGACCCCAACGCCAAACCCCAACGCCAAACCCCAACGCATTTACTTCTTCTGACCCCAACGCCAAACCCCAACGCGTTTGCGTCTTCTTACCTCAAAGCCTAACACCGACGCCAAACCCCAAAGCAAAAAACCAACGCATTTGCATCTTCTGACCCCAACACCAAACCCCAACGTCAAACTTCAACGCCAAAGCATAACGCGTTTCCGTCTTCTGAACCCAACGCCAAACCCCAACGCGTTTGCGTCTTCTGACCCCAACGCCAAAACCCAACGCCAAACCTCAACGACTTTGCGTCTTCTGACGCCAAAGCCAAACCCGATCGCGTTTGCGTCTACTGACCCCAACGCCAAACCCCAACGCCAAACCCCAACGCGTTTGCGTCTTCTGAACCCAACGCCAAACCCCAACGCGTTTGCGTCTTCTGACCCCAACGCCAAACCCCAACGCCAAACCCCAACGCGTTTGCGTCTTCTGAACCCAACGCCAAACCCCATCGCGTTTGCGTCTTCTGACCCCAACGCCAAACCCCAACGCCAAGCCCCTATGCGTTTGCGTCTTCTGACCCCAACGCCAAACCCCAACGCCAAGCCCCTATGCGTTTGCGTCCTCTGAACCCAACGCCAAACCCCAACGCATTTGAGTCTTCTGACCCCAACGCCAAACCCCAACGCCAAACCCCAAAGCGTTTGCGTCTTCTGAACCCAACGCCAAACCCCAACGCATTTGCGTCTTCTGACCCCAACGCCAAAACCCAACGCGTTTGCGTCTTCTGACCTCAAAGCCTAACACCGACGCCAAACCCCAACGCAAAAAACCAACGCATTTGCATCTTCTGACCCCAACACCAAACCCCAACGCCAAACTTCAACGCCAAAGCATAATGCGTTTCCGTCTTCTGAACCCAACGCCAAACCCCAACGCGTTTGCATCTACTGACCCCAACGCGAAACCCCAACGCCAAACCCCAACGTGTTTGCGTCTTCTGACCCCAACGCCAAAACCCAACGCCAAAGCCCTACGACTTTGCGTCTTCTGACCCCAAAGCCAAACCCCATCGCGTTTGCGTCTTCTGACCCCAACGCCAAACCCCAACGCCAAACCCCAACGCGTTTGCGTCTTCTGACCCCAACGCCAAACACCATCGCGTTTGAGTCTTCTGACCCCAACCCCAAACCCCAACGCCAAACCCCAACGCGTTTGCGTCTTCTGAACCCAACGCCAAACCCCATCGCGTTTGCGTCTTCTGACCCCAACGTCAAACCCCAACGCCAAGCCCCTATGCGTTTGCGTCTTCTGACCCCGACGCCAAACCCCAACGCCAAGCCCCTATGCGTTTGCGTCTTCTGAACCCAACGCCAAACCCCAACGCATTTGAGTCTTCTGACCCCAACGCCAAACCCCAACGCCAAACCCCAAAGCGTTTGCGTCTTCTGAACCCAACGCCAAACCCCAACGCGTTTGCGTCTTCTGACCCCAACGCCAAAACCCAACGCCAAACCCCAACGACTTTGCGTCTTCTGACCCCAACGCCAAACCCCAACGCCAAACCCCAACGCGTTTGCGTCTTCTGAACCCAACGCCAAACCCCAACGCGTTTGCGTCTTCTGACCCCAACGCCAAACCCCAACGCCAAGCCCCTATGCGTTTGCGTCTCTGACCCCAACGCCAAACCCCAACGCCAAGCCCCTATGCGTTTGCGTCTTCTGAACCCAACGCCAAACCCCAACGCATTTGAGTCTTCTGACCCCAACGCCAAACCCCAACGCCAAACCCCAACGACTTTGCGTCTTCTGACCCCAAAGCCAAACCCCATCGCGTTTGCGTCTACTGACCCCAACGCCAAACCCCAACGCCAAACCCCAACGCGTTTGCGTCTTCTGAACCCAACGCCAAACCCCAACGCGTTTGAGTCTTCTGACCCCAACGCCAAAACCCAACGCCAAACCCCAACGACTTTGCGTCTTCTGACCCCAAAGCCAAACCCCATCGCGTTTGCGTCTACTGGCCCCAACGCCAAACCCCAACGCCAAACCCCAACGCGTTTGCGTCTTCTGAACCCAACGCCAAACCCCAACGCGTTTGCGTCTTCTGACCCCAACGCCAAACCCCAACGCCAAACCCCAACGACTTTGCGTCTTCTGACCCCAAAGCCAAACCCCATCGCGTTTGCGTCTTCTGAACCCAACACCAAACCCCAACGCGTTTGCATCTACTGACCCCAACGCGAAACCCCAACGCCAAACCCCAACGCGTTTGCGTCTTCTGAACCCAACGCCAAACCCCAACGCGTTTGCATCTACTGACCCCAACGCGAAACCCCAACGCCAAACCCCAACGCGTTTGCGTCTTCTGAACCCAACGCCAAACCCCAACGCGTTTGCGTCTTCTGACCCCAAAGCCAAAACCCAACGCCAAACCTCAACGACTTTGCGTCTTCTGACGCCAAAGCCAAACCCCATCGCGTTTACGTCTACTGGCCCCAACGCCAAACCCCAACGCCAAACCCCAACGCGTTTGCGTCTTCTGAACCCAACGCCAAACCCCAACGCGTTTGCGTCTTCTGACCCCAACGCCAAACCCCAACGCCAAACCCCAACGACTTTGCGTCTTCTGACCCCAAAGCCAAACCCCATCGCGTTTGCGTCTTCTGACCCCAACGCCAAACCCCAACGCCAAACCCCAACGCGTTTGCGTCTTCTGACCCCAACGCCAAACCCAAACGCGTTTGCGTCTTCTGACCCCAACGCCAAACCCCATCGCGTTTGCGTCTTTTGACCCCAACGCGAAACCCCAACGCATTTGCATCTTCTGACCCCAACGCCAAACCCCAACGCCAAACCCCAACGCATTTACTTCTTCTGACCCCAACGCCAAACCCCAACGCGTTTGCGTCTTCTTACCTCAAAGCCTAACACCGACGCCAAACCCCAAAGCAAAAAACCAACGCATTTGCATCTTCTGACCCCAACACCAAACCCCAACGTCAAACTTCAACGCCAAAGCATAACGCGTTTCCGTCTTCTGAACCCAACGCCAAACCCCAACGCGTTTGCGTCTTCTGACCCCAACGCCAAAACCCAACGCCAAACCTCAACGACTTTGCGTCTTCTGACGCCAAAGCCAAACCCGATCGCGTTTGCGTCTACTGACCCCAACGCCAAACCCCAACGCCAAACCCCAACGCGTTTGCGTCTTCTGAACCCAACGCCAAACCCCAACGCGTTTGCGTCTTCTGACCCCAACGCCAAACCCCAACGCCAAACCCCAACGCGTTTGCGTCTTCTGAACCCAACGCCAAACCCCATCGCGTTTGCGTCTTCTGACCCCAACGCCAAACCCCAACGCCAAGCCCCTATGCGTTTGCGTCTTCTGACCCCAACGCCAAACCCCAACGCCAAGCCCCTATGCGTTTGCGTCTTCTGAACCCAACGCCAAACCCCAACGCATTTGAGTCTTCTGACCCCAACGCCAAACCCCAACGCCAAACCCCAAAGCGTTTGCGTCTTCTGAACCCAACGCCAAACCCCAACGCATTTGCGTCTTCTGACCCCAACGCCAAAACCCAACGCGTTTGCGTCTTCTGACCTCAAAGCCTAACACCGACGCCAAACCCCAACGCAAAAAACCAACGCATTTGCATCTTCTGACCCCAACACCAAACCCCAACGCCAAACTTCAACGCCAAAGCATAATGCGTTTCCGTCTTCTGAACCCAACGCCAAACCCCAACGCGTTTGCATCTACTGACCCCAACGCGAAACCCCAACGCCAAACCCCAACGTGTTTGCGTCTTCTGACCCCAACGCCAAAACCCAACGCCAAAGCCCTACGACTTTGCGTCTTCTGACCCCAAAGCCAAACCCCATCGCGTTTGCGTCTTCTGACCCCAACGCCAAACCCCAACGCCAAACCCCAACGCGTTTGCGTCTTCTGACCCCAACGCCAAACACCATCGCGTTTGAGTCTTCTGACCCCAACCCCAAACCCCAACGCCAAACCCCAACGCGTTTGCGTCTTCTGAACCCAACGCCAAACCCCATCGCGTTTGCGTCTTCTGACCCCAACGTCAAACCCCAACGCCAAGCCCCTATGCGTTTGCGTCTTCTGACCCCGACGCCAAACCCCAACGCCAAGCCCCTATGCGTTTGCGTCTTCTGAACCCAACGCCAAACCCCAACGCATTTGAGTCTTCTGACCCCAACGCCAAACCCCAACGCCAAACCCCAAAGCGTTTGCGTCTTCTGAACCCAACGCCAAACCCCAACGCGTTTGCGTCTTCTGACCCCAACGCCAAAACCCAACGCCAAACCCCAACGACTTTGCGTCTTCTGACCCCAACGCCAAACCCCAACGCCAAACCCCAACGCGTTTGCGTCTTCTGACCCCAACGCCAAACCTCATCGCGTTTGAGTCTTCTGACCCCAACCCCAAACCCCAACGCCAAACCCCAACGAGTTTGCGTCTTCTGAACCCAACGCCAAACCCCAACGCGTTTGCGTCTTCTGACCCCAACGCCAAACCCCAACGCCAAGCCCCTATGCGTTTGCGTCTCTGACCCCAACGCCAAACCCCAACGCCAAGCCCCTATGCGTTTGCGTCTTCTGAACCCAACGCCAAACCCCAACGCATTTGAGTCTTCTGACCCCAACGCCAAACCCCAACGCCAAACCCCAACGACTTTGCGTCTTCTGACCCCAAAGCCAAACCCCATCGCGTTTGCGTCTACTGACCCCAACGCCAAACCCCAACGCCAAACCCCAACGCGTTTGCGTCTTCTGAACCCAACGCCAAACCCCAACGCGTTTGAGTCTTCTGACCCCAACGCCAAAACCCAACGCCAAACCCCAACGACTTTGCGTCTTCTGACCCCAAAGCCAAACCCCATCGCGTTTGCGTTTTCTGACCACAACGCCAAACCCCAACGCCAAACCCCAACGCGTTTGCGTCTTCTGACCCCAACGCCAAACCCAAACGCGTTTGCGTCTTCTGACCCCAACGCCAAAACCCAACGCCAAACCTCAACGACTTTGCGTCTTCTGACCCCAAAGCCAAACCCCATCGCGTTTGCATCTACTGACCCCAACGCCAAACCCCAACGCCAAACCCCAATGCGTTTGCGTCTTCTGAACCCAACGCCAAACCCCAATGCGTTTGCGTCTTCTGACCCCAACGCCAAAACCCAACGCCAAAACCCAACGCGTTTGCGTCTTCTGACCCCAACGCCAAACCCCAACACGTTTGCGTCTTCTGAACCCAACGCCAAACCCCAACGCGTTTGCGTCTTCTGACCCCAACGCCAAAACCCAACTCCAAAGCCCTACGACTTTGCGTCTTCTGACCCCAAAGCCAAACCCCATCGCGTTTGCGTCTTCTGACCCCAACGCCAAAACCCAACGCCAAACTTCAACGCCAAAGCATTACGCGTTTGCCTCTTCTGACCCCAACGCTAAACCCCAACGCCAAACCCTAACGCCAAACCCCAATGCATTTGCCTCTTCTGACCCCAACGCCAAACCCCAACGCCAAACCCCATCGCGTTTGCGTCTTTTGACCCCAACGCCAAACCCCAACGCATTTGCATCTTCTGACCCCAACGCCAAACCCCAACGCCAAACCCCAACGCATTTACTTCTTCTGACCCCAACGCCAAACCCCAACGCGTTTGCGTCTTCTGACCTCAAAGCCTAACACCGACGCCAAACCCCAACGCAAAAAACCAACACATTTGCATCTTCTGACCCCAACACCAAACCCCAACGCCAAACTTCAACGCCAAAGCATAACGCGTTTCCGTCTTCTGAACCCAACACCAAACCCCAACGCGTTTGCATCTACTGACCCCAACGCGAAACCCCAACGCCAAACCCCAACGCGTTTGCGTCTTCTGAACCCAACGCCAAACCCCAACGCGTTTGCGTCTTCTGACCCCAACGCCAAACACCATCGCGTTTGAGTCTTCTGACCCCAACCCCAAACCCCAACGCCAAACCCCAACGCGTTTGCGTCTTCTGAACCCAACGCCAAACCCCATCGCGTTTGCGTCTTCTGACCCCAACGTCAAACCCCAACGCCAAGCCCCTATGCGTTTGCGTCTTCTGACCCCGACGCCAAACCCCAACGCCAAGCCCCTATGCGTTTGCGTCTTCTGAACCCAACGCCAAACCCCAACGCATTTGAGTCTTCTGACCCCAACGCCAAACCCCAACGCCAAACCCCAACGCGTTTGCGTCTTCTGAACCCAACGCCAAACCCCAACGCGTTTGCGTCTTCTGACCCCAACGCCAAAACCCAACGCCAAACCCCAACGACTTTGCGTCTTCTGACCCCAACGCCAAACCCCAACGCCAAACCCCAACGCGTTTGCGTCTTCTGACCCCAACGCCAAACCTCATCGCGTTTGAGTCTTCTGACCCCAACCCCAAACGCCAACGCCAAACCCCAACGAGTTTGCGTCTTCTGAACCCAACGCCAAACCCCAACGCGTTTGCGTCTTCTGACCCCAACGCCAAACCCCAACGCCAAGCCCCTATGCGTTTGCGTCTCTGACCCCAACGCCAAACCCCAACGCCAAGCCCCTATGCGTTTGCGTCTTCTGAACCCAACGCCAAACCCCAACGCATTTGAGTCTTCTGACCCCAACGCCAAACCCCAACGCCAAACCCCAACGACTTTGCGTCTTCTGACCCCAAAGCCAAACCCCATCGCGTTTGCGTCTACTGACCCCAACGCCAAACCCCAACGCCAAACCCCAACGCGTTTGCGTCTTCTGAACCCAACGCCAAACCCCAACGCGTTTGAGTCTTCTGACCCCAACGCCAAAACCCAACGCCAAACCCCAACGACTTTGCGTCTTCTGACCCCAAAGCCAAACCCCATCGCGTTTGCGTTTTCTGACCACAACGCCAAACCCCAACGCCAAACCCCAACGCGTTTGTGTCTTCTGACCCCAACGCCAAACCCAAACGCGTTTGCGTCTTCTGACCCCAACGCCAAAACCCAACGCCAAACCCCAACGACTTTGCGTCTTCTGACCCCAAAGCCAAACCCCATCGCGTTTGCATCTACTGACCCCAACGCCAAACCCCAACGCCAAACCCCAATGCGTTTGCGTCTTCTGAACCCAACGCCAAACCCCAATGCGTTTGCGTCTTCTGACCCCAACGCCAAAACCCAACGCCAAACCCCAACGCGTTTGCGTCTTCTGACCCCAACGCCAAACCCCAACGCGTTTGCGTCTTCTGAACCCAACGCCAAACCCCAACGCGTTTGCGTCTTCTGACCCCAACGCCAAAACCCAACGCCAAAGCCCTACGACTTTGCGTCTTCTGACCCCAAAGCCAAACCCCATCGCGTTTGCGTCTTCTGACCCCAACGCCAAAACCCAACGCCAAACTTCAACGCCAAAGCAT
This sequence comes from Leptosomus discolor, assembly GCF_034619465.1. Taxonomy (NCBI): domain Eukaryota; kingdom Metazoa; phylum Chordata; class Aves; order Leptosomiformes; family Leptosomidae; genus Leptosomus; species Leptosomus discolor. Next base: position 4,228,537 of record NW_028237857.1, on the reverse strand, counting down.
TACGCGTTTGCCTCTTCTGACCCCAACGCTAAACCCCAACGCCAAACCCTAACGCCAAACCCCAATGCATTTGCCTCTTCTGACCCCAACGCCAAACCCCAACGCCAAACCCCATCGCGTTTGCGTCTTTTGACCCCAACGCCAAACCCCAACGCATTTGCATCTTCTGACCCCAACGCCAAACCCCAACGCCAAACCCCAACGCATTTACTTCTTCTGACCCCAACGCCAAACCCCAACGCGTTTGCGTCTTCTGACCTCAAAGCCTAACACCGACGCCAAACCCCAACGCAAAAAACCAACACATTTGCATCTTCTGACCCCAACACCAAACCCCAACGCCAAACTTCAACGCCAAAGCATAACGCGTTTCCGTCTTCTGAACCCAACACCAAACCCCAACGCGTTTGCATCTACTGACCCCAACGCGAAACCCCAACGCCAAACCCCAACGCGTTTGCGTCTTCTGAACCCAACGCCAAACCCCAAAGCGTTTGCGTCTTCTGACCCCAACGCCAAACACCATCGCGTTTGAGTCTTCTGACCCCAACCCCAAACCCCAACGCCAAACCCCAACGCGTTTGCGTCTTCTGAACCCAACGCCAAACCCCATCGCGTTTGCGTCTTCTGACCCCAACGTCAAACCCCAACGCCAAGCCCCTATGCGTTTGCGTCTTCTGACCCCGACGCCAAACCCCAACGCCAAGCCCCTATGCGTTTGCGTCTTCTGAACCCAACGCCAAACCCCAACGCATTTGAGTCTTCTGACCCCAACGCCAAACCCCAACGCCAAACCCCAAAGCGTTTGCGTCTTCTGAACCCAACGCCAAACCCCAACGCGTTTGCGTCTTCTGACCCCAACGCCAAAACCCAACGCCAAACCCCAACGACTTTGCGTCTTCTGACCCCAACGCCAAACCCCAACGCCAAACCCCAACGCGTTTGCGTCTTCTGACCCCAACGCCAAACCTCATCGCGTTTGAGTCTTCTGACCCCAACCCCAAACGCCAACGCCAAACCCCAACGAGTTTGCGTCTTCTGAACCCAACGCCAAACCCCAACGCGTTTGCGTCTTCTGACCCCAACGCCAAACCCCAACGCCAAGCCCCTATGCGTTTGCGTCTCTGACCCCAACGCCAAACCCCAACGCCAAGCCCCTATGCGTTTGCGTCTTCTGAACCCAACGCCAAACCCCAACGCATTTGAGTCTTCTGACCCCAACGCCAAACCCCAACGCCAAACCCCAACGACTTTGCGTCTTCTGACCCCAAAGCCAAACCCCATCGCGTTTGCGTCTACTGACCCCAACGCCAAACCCCAACGCCAAACCCCAACGCGTTTGCGTCTTCTGAACCCAACGCCAAACCCCAACGCGTTTGAGTCTTCTGACCCCAACGCCAAAACCCAACGCCAAACCCCAACGACTTTGCGTCTTCTGACCCCAAAGCCAAACCCCATCGCGTTTGCGTTTTCTGACCACAACGCCAAACCCCAACGCCAAACCCCAACGCGTTTGCGTCTTCTGACCCCAACGCCAAACCCAAACGCGTTTGCGTCTTCTGACCCCAACGCCAAAACCCAACGCCAAACCCCAACGACTTTGCGTCTTCTGACCCCAAAGCCAAACCCCATCGCGTTTGCATCTACTGACCCCAACGCCAAACCCCAACGCCAAACCCCAATGCGTTTGCGTCTTCTGAACCCAACGCCAAACCCCAATGCGTTTGCGTCTTCTGACCCCAACGCCAAAACCCAACGCCAAACCCCAACGCGTTTGCGTCTTCTGACCCCAACGCCAAACCCCAACGCGTTTGCGTCTTCTGAACCCAACGCCAAACCCCAACGCGTTTGCGTCTTCTGACCCCAACGCCAAAACCCAACTCCAAAGCCCTACGACTTTGCGTCTTCTGACCCCAAAGCCAAACCCCATCGCGTTTGCGTCTTCTGACCCCAACGCCAAAACCCAACGCCAAACTTCAACGCCAAAGCATTACGCGTTTGCCTCTTCTGACCCCAACGCTAAACCCCAACGCCAAACCCTAACGCCAAACCCCAATGCATTTGCCTCTTCTGACCCCAACGCCAAACCCCAACGCCAAACCCCATCGCGTTTGCGTCTTTTGACCCCAACGCCAAACCCCAACGCATTTGCATCTTCTGACCCCAACGCCAAACCCCAACGCCAAACCGCAACGCATTTACTTCTTCTGACCCCAACGCCAAACCCCAACGCGTTTGCGTCTTCTGACCTCAAAGCCTAACACTGACGCCAAACCCCAACGCAAAAAACCAACACATTTGCATCTTCTGACCCCAACACCAAACCCCAACGCCAAACTTCAACGCCAAAGCATAACGCGTTTCCGTCTTCTGAACCCAACACCAAACCCCAACGCGTTTGCATCTACTGACCCCAACGCGAAACCCCAACGCCAAACCCCAACGCGTTTGCGTCTTCTGAACCCAACGCCAAACCCCAACGCGTTTGCATCTACTGACCCCAACGCGAAACCCCAACGTGTTTGCGTCTTCTGACCCCAACGCCAAAACCCAACGCCAAACCCCAACGCGTTTGCGTCTTCTGAACCCAATGCCAAACCCCAACGCGTTTGCGTCTTCTGACCCCAACGCCAAAACCCAACGCCAAACCCCAACGACTTTGCGTCTTCTGACCCCAAAGCCAAACCCCATCGCGTTTGCGTCTACTGACCCCAACGCGAAACCCCAACGCCAAACCCCAACGCGTTTGCGTCTTCTGAACCCAACGCCAAACCCCAACGCGTTTGCGTCTTCTGACCCCAACGCCAAAACCCAACGCCAAACCCCAACGCGTTTGAGTCTTCTGACCCCAAAGCCAAACCCCATCGCGTTTGCGTCTTCTGACCCCAACGCCAAACCCCAACGCCAAACCCCAACGCGTTTGCGTCTTCTGACCCCAACGCCAAAACCCAACGCCAAACCCCAATGACTTTGCGTCTTCTGACCCCAAAGCCAAACCCCAACGCGTTTGCATCTACTGACCCCAAAGCGAAACCCCAACGCCAAACCCCAACGCGTTTGCGTCTTCTGAACCCAACGCCAAACCCCAACGCGTTTGCATCTACTGACCCCAACGCGAAACCCCAACGCCAAACCCCAACGCGTTTGCGTCTTCTGAACCCAATGCCAAACCCCAACGCGTTTGCGTCTTCTGACCCCAACGCCAAAACCCAACGCCAAACCCCAACGACTTTGCGTCTTCTGACCCCAAAGCCAAACCCCATCGCGTTTGCGTCTACTGACCCCAACGCGAAACCCCAACGCCAAACCCCAACGCGTTTGCGTCTTCTGAACCCAACGCCAAACCCCAACGCGTTTGCGTCTTCTGACCCCAACGCCAAAACCCAACGCCAAACCCCAACGCGTTTGAGTCTTCTGACCCCAAAGCCAAACCCCATCGCGTTTGCGTCTTCTGACCCCAACGCCAAACCCCAACGCCAAACCCCAACGACTTTGCGTCTTCTGACCCCAACGCCAAAACCCAACGCCAAACCCCAATGACTTTGCGTCTTCTGACCCCAAAGCCAAACCCCATCGCGTTTGCGTCTTCTGACCCCAACGCCAAACCCCAACGCCAAACCCCAACGCGTTTGCGTCTTCTGAACCCAACGCCAAACCCAAACGCGTTTGCGTCTTCTGACCCAAACGCCAAACCCCAACGCCAAACCCCAACGCGTTTGCGTCTTCTGAACCCAACGCCAAACCCCAACGTGTTTGCGTCTTCTGACCCCAACGCCAAAACCCAACGCCAAAGCCCTACGACTTTGCGTCTTCTGACCCCAACACCAAACCCCAACGCCAAACTTCAACGCCAAAGCATTACGCGTTTGCCTCTTCTGACCCCAACGCTAAACCCCAACGCCAAACCCTAACGCCAAACCCCAATGCGTTTGCCTCTTCTGACCCCAACGCCAAAACCCAACGCCAAACCCCAACGCGTTTGCGTCTTCTGACCCCAACGCCAAACCCCAACGCGTTTGCGTCTTCTGAACCCAACGCCAAACCCCAACGCGTTTGCGTCTTCTGACCCCAACGCCAAAACCCAACGCCAAAGCCCTACGACTTTGCGTCTTCTGACCCCAAAGCCAAACCCCATCGCGTTTGCGTCTTCTGACCCCAACGCCAAATCCCAACGCCAAACTTCAACGCCAAAGCATTACGCGTTTGCCTCTTCTGACCCCAACGCTAAACCCCAACGCCAAACCCTAACGCCAAACCCCAATGCATTTGCCTCTTCTGACCCCAACGCCAAACCCCAACGCCAAACCCCATCGCGTTTGCGTCTTTTGACCCCAACGCCAAACCCCAACGCATTTGCATCTTCTGACCCCAACGCCAAACCCCAACGCCAAACCGCAACGCATTTACTTCTTCTGACCCCAACGCCAAACCCCAACGCGTTTGCGTCTTCTGACCTCAAAGCCTAACACCGACGCCAAACCCCAACGCAAAAAACCAACACATTTGCATCTTCTGACCCCAACACCAAACCCCAACGCCAAACTTCAACGCCAAAGCATAACGCGTTTCCGTCTTCTGAAACCAACACCAAACCCCAACGCGTTTGCATCTACTGACCCCAACGCGAAACCCCAACGCCAAACCCCAACGCGTTTGCGTCTTCTGAACCCAACGCCAAACCCCAACGCGTTTGCATCTACTGACCCCAACGCGAAACCCCAACGCCAAACCGCAACGCGTTTGCGTCTTCTGAACCCAATGCCAAACCCCAACGCGTTTGCGTCTTCTGACCCCAACGCCAAAACCCAACGCCAAACCCCAACGCGTTTGAGTCTTCTGACCCCAAAGCCAAACCCCATCGCGTTTGCGTCTTCTGACCCCAACGCCAAACCCCAACGCCAAACCCCAACGCGTTTGCGTCTTCTGACCCCAACGCCAAAACCCAACGCCAAACCCCAATGACTTTGCGTCTTCTGACCCCAACGCCAAACCCCAACGCGTTTGCGTCTTCTGACAACAACGCCAAACACCATCGCGTTTGAGTCTTCTGACCCCACCCCAAACCCCAACGCCAAACCCCAACGCGTTTGCGTCTTCTGAACCCAACGCCAAACCCCATCGCGTTTGCGTCTTCTGACCCCAACGTCAAACCCCAACGCCAAGCCCCTATGCGTTTGCGTCTTCTGACCCCGACGCCAAACCCCAACGCCAAGCCCCTATGTGTTTGCGTCTTCTGAACCCAACGCCAAACCCCAACGCATTTGAGTCTTCTGACCCCAACGCCAAACCCCAACGCCAAACCCCAAAGCGTTTGCGTCTTCTGAACCCAACGCCAAACCCCAACGCGTTTGCGTCTTCTGACCCCAACGCCAAAACCCAACGCCAAACCCCAACGACTTTGCGTCTTCTGACCCCAACGCCAAACCCCAACGCCAAACCCCAAAGCGTTTGCGTCTTCTGAACCCAACGCCAAACCCCAACGCATTTGCGTCTTCTGACCCCAACGCCAAACCCCAACGCGTTTGCGTCTTCTGACCTCAAAGCCTAACACCGACGCCAAACCCCAACGCAAAAAACCAACGCATTTGCATCTTCTGACCCCAACACCAAACCCCAACGCCAAACTTCAACGCCAAAGCATAATGCGTTTCCGTCTTCTGAACCCAACGCCAAACCCCAACGCGTTTGCATCTACTGACCCCAACGCGAAACCCCAACGCCAAACCCCAACGTGTTTGCGTCTTCTGACCCCAACGCCAAAACCCAACGCCAAAGCCCTACGACTTTGCGTCTTCTGACCCCAAAGCCAAACCCCATCGCGTTTGCGTCTTCTGACCCCAACGCCAAACCCCAACGCCAAACCCCAACGCGTTTGCGTCTTCTGACCCCAACGCCAAACACCATCGCGTTTGAGTCTTCTGACCCCAACCCCAAACCCCAACGCCAAACCCCAACGCGTTTGCGTCTTCTGAACCCAACGCCAAACCCCATCGCGTTTGCGTCTTCTGACCCCAACGTCAAACCCCAACGCCAAGCCCCTATGCGTTTGCGTCTTCTGACCCCGACGCCAAACCCCAACGCCAAGCCCCTATGCGTTTGCGTCTTCTGAACCCAACGCCAAACCCCAACGCATTTGAGTCTTCTGACCCCAACGCCAAACCCCAACGCCAAACCCCAAAGCGTTTGCGTCTTCTGAACCCAACGCCAAACCCCAACGCGTTTGCGTCTTCTGACCCCAACGCCAAAACCCAACGCCAAACCCCAACGACTTTGCGTCTTCTGACCCCAACGCCAAACCCCAACGCCAAACCCCAACGCGTTTGCGTCTTCTGACCCCAACGCCAAACCTCATCGCGTTTGAGTCTTCTGACCCCAACCCCAAACCCCAACGCCAAACCCCAACGAGTTTGCGTCTTCTGAACCCAACGCCAAACCCCAACGCGTTTGCGTCTTCTGACCCCAACGCCAAACCCCAACGCCAAGCCCCTATGCGTTTGCGTCTCTGACCCCAACGCCAAACCCCAACGCCAAGCCCCTATGCGTTTGCGTCTTCTGAACCCAACGCCAAACCCCAACGCATTTGAGTCTTCTGACCCCAACGCCAAACCCCAACGCCAAACCCCAACGACTTTGCGTCTTCTGACCCCAAAGCCAAACCCCATCGCGTTTGCGTCTACTGACCCCAACGCCAAACCCCAACGCCAAACCCCAACGCGTTTGCGTCTTCTGAACCCAACGCCAAACCCCAACGCGTTTGAGTCTTCTGACCCCAACGCCAAAACCCAACGCCAAACCCCAACGACTTTGCGTCTTCTGACCCCAAAGCCAAACCCCATCGCGTTTGCGTTTTCTGACCACAACGCCAAACCCCAACGCCAAACCCCAACGCGTTTGCGTCTTCTGACCCCAACGCCAAACCCAAACGCGTTTGCGTCTTCTGACCCCAACGCCAAAACCCAACGCCAAATCTCAACGACTTTGCGTCTTCTGACCCCAAAGCCAAACCCCATCGCGTTTGCATCTACTGACCCCAACGCCAAACCCCAACGCCAAACCCCAATGCGTTTGCGTCTTCTGAACCCAACGCCAAACCCCAATGCGTTTGCGTCTTCTGACCCCAACGCCAAAACCCAACGCCAAAACCCAACGCGTTTGCGTCTTCTGACCCCAACGCCAAACCCCAACACGTTTGCGTCTTCTGAACCCAACGCCAAACCCCAACGCGTTTGCGTCTTCTGACCCCAACGCCAAAACCCAACTCCAAAGCCCTACGACTTTGCGTCTTCTGACCCCAAAGCCAAACCCCATCGCGTTTGCGTCTTCTGACCCCAACGCCAAAACCCAACGCCAAACTTCAACGCCAAAGCATTACGCGTTTGCCTCTTCTGACCCCAACGCTAAACCCCAACGCCAAACCCTAACGCCAAACCCCAATGCATTTGCCTCTTCTGACCCCAACGCCAAACCCCAACGCCAAACCCCATCGCGTTTGCGTCTTTTGTCCCCAACGCCAAACCCCAACGCATTTGCATCTTCTGACCCCAACGCCAAACCCCAACGCCAAACCCCAACGCATTTACTTCTTCTGACCCCAACGCCAAACCCCAACGCGTTTGCGTCTTCTGACCTCAAAGCCTAACACCGACGCCAAACCCCAACGCAAAAAACCAACACATTTGCATCTTCTGACCCCAACACCAAACCCCAACGCCAAACTTCAACGCCAAAGCATAACGCGTTTCCGTCTTCTGAACCCAACACCAAACCCCAACGCGTTTGCATCTACTGACCCCAACGCGAAACCCCAACGCCAAACCCCAACGCGTTTGCGTCTTCTGAACCCAACGCCAAACCCCAACGCGTTTGCGTCTTCTGACCCCAACGCCAAACACCATCGCGTTTGAGTCTTCTGACCCCAACCCCAAACCCCAACGCCAAACCCCATCGCGTTTGCGTCTTCTGACCCCAACGTCAAACCCCAACGCCAAGCCCCTATGCGTTTGCGTCTTCTGACCCCGACGCCAAACCCCAACGCCAAGCCCCTATGCGTTTGCGTCTTCTGAACCCAACGCCAAACCCCAACGCATTTGAGTCTTCTGACCCCAACGCCAAACCCCAACGCCAAACCCCAACGCGTTTGCGTCTTCTGAACCCAACGCCAAACCCCAACGCGTTTGCGTCTTCTGACCCCAACGCCAAAACCCAACCCCAAACCCCAACGACTTTGCGTCTTCTGACCCCAACGCCAAACCCCAACGCCAAACCCCAACGCGTTTGCGTCTTCTGACCCCAACGCCAAACCTCATCGCGTTTGAGTCTTCTGACCCCAACCCCAAACGCCAACGCCAAACCCCAACGAGTTTGCGTCTTCTGAACCCAACGCCAAACCCCAACGCGTTTGCGTCTTCTGACCCCAACGCCAAACCCCAACGCCAAGCCCCTATGCGTTTGCGTCTCTGACCCCAACGCCAAACCCCAACGCCAAGCCCCTATGCGTTTGCGTCTTCTGAACCCAACGCCAAACCCCAACGCATTTGAGTCTTCTGACCCCAACGCCAAACCCCAACGCCAAACCCCAACGACTTTGCGTCTTCTGACCCCAAAGCCAAACCCCATCGCGTTTGCGTCTACTGACCCCAACGCCAAACCCCAACGCCAAACCCCAACGCGTTTGCGTCTTCTGAACCCAACGCCAAACCCCAACGCGTTTGAGTCTTCTGACCCCAACGCCAAAACCCAACGCCAAACCCCAACGACTTTGCGTCTTCTGACCCCAAAGCCAAACCCCATCGCGTTTGCGTTTTCTGACCACAACGCCAAACCCCAACGCCAAACCCCAACGCGTTTGCGTCTTCTGACCCCAACGCCAAACCCAAACGCGTTTGCGTCTTCTGACCCCAACGCCAAAACCCAACGCCAAACCCCAACGACTTTGCGTCTTCTGACCCCAAAGCCAAACCCCATCGCGTTTGCATCTACTGACCCCAACGCCAAACCCCAACGCCAAACCCCAATGCGTTTGCGTCTTCTGAACCCAACGCCAAACCCCAATGCGTTTGCGTCTTCTGACCCCAACGCCAAAACCCAACGCCAAACCCCAACGCGTTTGCGTCTTCTGACCCCAACGCCAAACCCCAACGCGTTTGCGTCTTCTGAACCCAACGCCAAACCCCAACGCGTTTGCGTCTTCTGACCCCAACGCCAAAACCCAACGCCAAAGCCCTACGACTTTGCGTCTTCTGACCCCAAAGCCAAACCCCATCGCGTTTGCGTCTTCTGACCCCAACGCCAAAACCCAACGCCAAACTTCAACGCCAAAGCATTACGCGTTTGCCTCTTCTGACCCCAACGCTAAACCCCAACGCCAAACCCTAACGCCAAACCCCAATGCATTTGCCTCTTCTGACCCCAACGCCAAACCCCAACGCCAAACCCCATCGCGTTTGCGTCTTTTGACCCCAACGCCAAACCCCAACGCATTTGCATCTTCTGACCCCAACGCCAAACCCCAACGCCAAACCCCAACGCATTTACTTCTTCTGACCCCAACGCCAAACCCCAACGCGTTTGCGTCTTCTGACCTCAAAGCCTAACACCGACGCCAAACCCCAACGCAAAAAACCAACACATTTGCATCTTCTGACCCCAACACCAAACCCCAACGCCAAACTTCAACGCCAAAGCATAACGCGTTTCCGTCTTCTGAACCCAACACCAAACCCCAACGCGTTTGCATCTACTGACCCCAACGCGAAACCCCAACGCCAAACCCCAACGCGTTTGCGTCTTCTGAACCCAACGCCAAACCCCAACGCGTTTGCGTCTTCTGACCCCAACGCCAAACACCATCGCGTTTGAGTCTTCTGACCCCAACCCCAAACCCCAACGCCAAACCCCAACGCGTTTGCGTCTTCTGAACCCAACGCCAAACCCCATCGCGTTTGCGTCTTCTGACCCCAACGTCAAACCCCAACGCCAAGCCCCTATGCGTTTGCGTCTTCTGACCCCGACGCCAAACCCCAACGCCAAGCCCCTATGCGTTTGCGTCTTCTGAACCCAACGCCAAACCCCAACGCATTTGAGTCTTCTGACCCCAACGCCAAACCCCAACGCCAAACCCCAAAGCGTTTGCGTCTTCTGAACCCAACGCCAAACCCCAACGCGTTTGCGTCTTCTGACCCCAACGCCAAAACCCAACGCCAAACCCCAACGACTTTGCGTCTTCTGACCCCAACGCCAAACCCCAACGCCAAACCCCAACGCGTTTGCGTCTTCTGACCCCAACGCCAAACCTCATCGCGTTTGAGTCTTCTGACCCCAACCCCAAACGCCAACGCCAAACCCCAACGAGTTTGCGTCTTCTGAACCCAACGCCAAACCCCAACGCGTTTGCGTCTTCTGACCCCAACGCCAAACCCCAACGCCAAGCCCCTATGCGTTTGCGTCTCTGACCCCAACGCCAAACCCCAACGCCAAGCCCCTATGCGTTTGCGTCTTCTGAACCCAACGCCAAACCCCAACGCATTTGAGTCTTCTGACCCCAACGCCAAACCCCAACGCCAAACCCCAACGACTTTGCGTCTTCTGACCCCAAAGCCAAACCCCATCGCGTTTGCGTCTACTGACCCCAACGCCAAACCCCAACGCCAAACCCCAACGCGTTTGCGTCTTCTGAACCCAACGCCAAACCCCAACGCGTTTGAGTCTTCTGACCCCAACGCCAAAACCCAACGCCAAACCCCAACGACTTTGCGTCTTCTGACCCCAAAGCCAAACCCCATCGCGTTTGCGTTTTCTGACCACAACGCCAAACCCCAACGCCAAACCCCAACGCGTTTGCGTCTTCTGACCCCAACGCCAAACCCAAACGCGTTTGCGTCTTCTGACCCCAACGCCAAAACCCAACGCCAAACCCCAACGACTTTGCGTCTTCTGACCCCAAAGCCAAACCCCATCGCGTTTGCATCTACTGACCCCAACGCCAAACCCCAACGCCAAACCCCAATGCGTTTGCGTCTTCTGAACCCAACGCCAAACCCCAATGCGTTTGCGTCTTCTGACCCCAACGCCAAAACCCAACGCCAAACCCCAACGCGTTTGCGTCTTCTGACCCCAACGCCAAACCCCAACGCGTTTGCGTCTTCTGAACCCAACGCCAAACCCCAACGCGTTTGCGTCTTCTGACCCCAACGCCAAAACCCAACGCCAAAGCCCTACGACTTTGCGTCTTCTGACCCCAAAGCCAAACCCCATCGCGTTTGCGTCTTCTGACCCCAACGCCAAAACCCAACGCCAAACTTCAACGCCAAAGCATTACGCGTTTGCCTCTTCTGACCCCAACGCTAAACCCCAACGCCAAACCCTAACGCCAAACCCCAATGCATTTGCCTCTTCTGAACCCAACGCCAAACCCCAACGCCAAACCCCATCGCGTTTGCGTCTTTTGACCCCAACGCCAAACCCCAACGCATTTGCATCTTCTGACCCCAACGCCAAACCCCAACGCCAAACCGCAACGCATTTACTTCTTCTGACCCCAACGCCAAACCCCAACGCGTTTGCGTCTTCTGACCTCAAAGCCTAACACTGACGCCAAACCCCAACGCAAAAAACCAACACATTTGCATCTTCTGACCCCAACACCAAACCCCAACGCCAAACTTCAACGCCAAAGCATAACGCGTTTCCGTCTTCTGAACCCAACACCAAACCCCAACGCGTTTGCATCTACTGACCCCAACGCGAAACCCCAACGCCAAACCCCAACGCGTTTGCGTCTTCTGAACCCAACGCCAAACCCCAACGCGTTTGCATCTACTGACCCCAACGCGAAACCCCAACGCCAAACCCCAACGCGTTTGCGTCTTCTGAACCCAATGCCAAACCCCAACGCGTTTGCGTCTTCTGACCCCAACGCCAAAACCCAACGCCAAACCCCAACGACTTTGCGTCTTCTGACCCCAAAGCCAAACCCCATCGCGTTTGCGTCTACTGACCCCAACGCGAAACCCCAACGCCAAACCCCAACGCGTTTGCGTCTTCTGAACCCAACGCCAAACCCCAACGCGTTTGCGTCTTCTGACCCCAACGCCAAAACCCAACGCCAAACCCCAACGCGTTTGAGTCTTCTGACCCCAAAGCCAAACCCCATCGCGTTTGCGTCTTCTGACCCCAACGCCAAACCCCAACGCCAAACCCCAACGCGTTTGCGTCTTCTGACCCCAACGCCAAAACCCAACGCCAAACCCCAATGACTTTGCGTCTTCTGACCCCAAAGCCAAACCCCATCGCGTTTGCGTCTTCTGACCCCAACGCCAAACCCCAACGCCAAACCCCAACGCGTTTGCGTCTTCTGAACCCAACGCCAAACCGAAACGCGTTTGCGTCTTCTGACCCAAACGCCAAACCCCAACGCCAAACCCCAACGCGTTTGCGTCTTCTGAACCCAACGCCAAACCCCAACGTGTTTGCGTCTTCTGACCCCAACGCCAAAACCCAACGCCAAAGCCCTACGACTTTGCGTCTTCTGACCCCAACACCAAACCCCAACGCCAAACTTCAACGCCAAAGCATTACGCGTTTGCCTCTTCTGACCCCAACGCTAAACCCCAACGCCAAACCCTAACGCCAAACCCCAATGCGTTTGCCTCTTCTGACCCCAACGCCAAAACCCAACGCCAAACCCCAACGCGTTTGCGTCTTCTGACCCCAACGCCAAACCCCAACGCGTTTGCGTCTTCTGAACCCAACGCCAAACCCCAACGCGTTTGCGTCTTCTGACCCCAACGCCAAAACCCAACGCCAAAGCCCTACGACTTTGCGTCTTCTGACCCCAAAGCCAAACCCCATCGCGTTTGCGTCTTCTGACCCCAACGCCAAATCCCAACGCCAAACTTCAACGCCAAAGCATTACGCGTTTGCCTCTTCTGACCCCAACGCTAAACCCCAACGCCAAACCCTAACGCCAAACCCCAATGCATTTGCCTCTTCTGACCCCAACGCCAAACCCCAACGCCAAACCCCATCGCGTTTGCGTCTTCTGACCCCAACGCCAAAACCCAACGCCAAACCCCAACGCGTTTGAGTCTTCTGACCCCAAAGCCAAACCCCATCGCGTTTGCGTCTTCTGACCCCAACGCCAAACCCCAACGCCAAACCCCAACGCGTTTGCGTCTTCTGACCCCAACGCCAAAACCCAACGCCAAACCCCAATGACTTTGCGTCTTCTGACCCCAAAGCCAAACCCCATCGCGTTTGCGTCTTCTGACCCCAACGCCAAACCCCAACGCCAAACCCCAACGCGTTTGCGTCTTCTGAACCCAACGCCAAACCCAAACGCGTTTGCGTCTTCTGACCCAAACGCCAAACCCCAACGCCAAACCCCAACGCGTTTGCGTCTTCTGAACCCAACGCCAAACCCCAACGCGTTTGCGTCTTCTGACCCCAACGCCAAAACCCAACGCCAAAGCCCTACGACTTTGCGTCTTCTGACCCCAACACCAAACCCCAACGCCAAACTTCAACGCCAAAGCATTACGCGTTTGCCTCTTCTGACCCCAACGCTAAACCCCAACGCCAAACCCTAACGCCAAACCCCAATGCGTTTGCCTCTTCTGACCCCAACGCCAAACCCCAACGCCAAACCCCATCGCGTTTGCGTCTTTTGACCCTAACGCCAAACCCCAACGCATTTGCATCTTCTGACCCCAACGCCAAACCCCAACGCCAAACCGCAACGCATTTACTTCTTCTGACCCCAACGCCAAACCCCAACGCGTTTGCATCTTCTGACCTCAAAGCCTAACACCGACGACAAACCCCAACGCAAAAAAACCAACACATTTGCATCTTCTGACCCCAACACCAAACCCCAACGTCAAACTTCAACGCCAAAGCATAACGCGTTTCCGTCTTCTGAACCCAACGCCAAACCCCAACGCGTTTGCATCTACTGACCCCAACGCGAAACCCCAACGCCAAACCCCAACGCGTTTGCGTCTTCCGAACCCAACGCCAAACCCCAACGCGTTTGCGTCTTCTGACCCCAACGCCAAAACCCAACGCCAAACCCCAACGACTTTGCGTCTTCTGACCCCAAAGCCAAACCCCATCGCGTTTGCGTCTTCTGACCCCAACGACAAACCCCAACGCCAAACCCCAACGCGTTTGCGTCTTCTGACCCCAACGCCAAAACCGAACGCCAAACCCCAACGACTTTGCGTCTTCTGACCCCAACGCCAAACCCCATCGCTTTTGCGTCTTCTGAACCCAACGCCAAACCCCAACGCCAAGCCCCTATGCGTTTGCGTCTTCTGACCCCAACGCCAAACCCCAACGCCAAGCCCCTATGCGTTTGCGTCTTCTGAACCCAACGCCAAACCCCAATGCATTTGAGTCTTCTGACCCCAACGCCAAACCCCAACGCAAACCCCAAAGTGTTTGCGTCTTCTGAACCCAACGCCAAACCCCAACGCATTTGCATATTCTGACCCCAACGCCAAACCCTAACGCCAAACCCCAATGCGTTTGCCTCTTCTGACCCCAACGCCAAACCCCAACGCCAAACCCCATCGCGTTTGCGTCTTTTGACCCCAACGCCAAACCCCAACGCATTTGCATCTTCTGACCCCAACGCCAAACCCCAACGCCAAACCCCAACGCATTTGCGTCTTCTGAACCCAACGCCAAACCCCAACGCGTTTGAGTTTTCTGAACCCAACGCCAAAACCCAACGCCAAACCTCAACCCGTTTGCGTCTTCTGACCCTAACGCCAAACCCCAATGCTAAACCCCAACGCGTTTGCGTCTTCTGAACCCAACGCCAAAGCCCAACGCCAAACCCCAACGCGTTTGCGTCTTCTGACACCAATGCCAAACCCCAACGCCAAATTCCAAAGCGGTTGCGTCTTCTGGCCACAACGCCAAACCCCAACGGTAAATCCCAACGGCAAAACCCCAACGCGTTTGAGTATTCTCACCACAACGCCAAACCCCAACGATAAAACCCCAACGAGTTTGCGTCTTCTGACCCAACGCCAAACCCCAACGCCAAACCACAACGTGTTTACGTCTACTGACCCCAACGCCAAACCCCGACGCATTTGCGTCTTCTGACCCCAACGCCAAACTCCAACGCCAAACCCCAACGAGTTTGCATCTTCTGACCCCAACGCCAAAACCCAATGCCAAACCCCAACGCGTTTGCGTCTTCTAACCCCAACGCGAAACCCCAACGCCAAAGCCCAACGCTTTTGCGTCTTCTGACCTCAACACCAAACCCCAACGCGTTTACGTCTTCTGACCCCAACGCCAAACCCCAGCGACAAACCCCAACGCGTTTCCGTCTTCAGACCCCAACACCAAACCCCAACGCTTTTGCGTCTTCTGACCTCAAGACTTAACACCAACGCCAAACCCCAACGCGAAAATCCAACGCATTTGCATATTCTGACCCCAACGCCAAACCCCAACGCATTTGCGTCTTCTGACCCCAACGCCAAACCTCAGCGCCAAACTTTAATGCCAATCCCCAACGCGTTTACGTCTTCTGACCCCAAAGCACAACCTCAGCGCCAAACCCCAGCGCCAAACCCCAACGCCAAACCCCAAAGCCAAACTCCAACGCGTTAGCGTCTTCCTACCCCAATGCCAAACACCGAAGCGAAATGCCAAAGCGGTTGCGTCTTCTGACCACAACACCAAACCCCAACGCCAAAGCCCAACGCGTTTGCATCTTCTGACCCCAACGCCAAACACCAACGCGTATGCGCCTTCTGACCCCAACTGCAGACCCCAGTGCGTTTGCGTCTTCTGAACCCCAAGGCCAAACCCTCAACGCCAAACCCCAACGCGTTTGCATCTTCTGACCCCAACGCCAAACCCCAATGCAAAACCCCAACGCGTTTGCGTCTTCTGACCCCAACTTCAAAACACAACGCTTTTGCATCTTCTGACCCCAACGCCAAACCCCAATGGCAAACCCAAATGTGTTTGAGTATTCTGACCCCAACCCCAAACCCCAACAATAAAACCCCAACGCGTTTGCTTCTTCTGACCCCAATGCCAAACCCCAATGCGTTTACATCTTCTGACCCCAACGCCATACCCCAACGCTTTTACGTCTTCTGACCCCAACGCCAAACCCCAGCGACAAACCCCAAAGCCAAACACCAACGCGTTTCCGTCTTCAGACCCAAACACCAAACCCCAACGCGTTTGCGTCTTCTGACCTCAATGCCAAACCCCAACGCGTTTGCGTCTTCTGACCACAACCCCAAACCTCAGCGCCAAACCCCAACGCCAAACCCCGACGCGTTTGCGTCTTCTGACCCCAACGCCAAACCCCAACCTCAAACCCCAGCGCCAAACCCCCACGCCAAACCCCAACGCTAAACCACAACACTTTTGCGTCTTCTGACCCCAACGCCAATCAACAACGCCAAACCCCAATGCGTTTGAGTCATCTGAGCCCAACGCCAAACCCCAAAGAAAAAACCCAACGGCAAAACCCAATGCGTTTGCGTCTTCTGACCCTAACGCCATACAACAGCGCCAAACCCCAACGCCAAACCCCAACGCGTTTGCGTCTTCTGACACTGCCAACTCCCAACGCCAAACCCCAGTGCCAAACCCCAACGCGTTTGCGTCTTCTGACCCCAACTCCAAACCCCAACGCCAAAACCCAACGCGTTTGCATCTTCTGACCCCAACGTCAAACCACAACGGTTTTGCATCTTCTGACCCCATCGCCAGACCCCAATGCATTTCCGTCTTCTGACCCCAACGCCAGACCCCAACGCGTTTGATTCTTCTGATTCCAACGCCAGACACCAACGCTTTTGCGTATTCTGACACCAACGCCAGACCCCAACGCGTTTGCGTCTAATGACCCCAGCACCAGAGGGCAAGGCGTTTCCATTTTCTGAACCCAACGCCAGACCCCAATGCCAGACCCCAACGCATTTTTTTATTCTGACCCCAAAGCCAGACCCCAGTGCCAGACGCCAACGCGTTTGCTTCTTCTGACCCCAACACCAGACACCAACGCGATTGCGTATTCTGACACCAACGCCAGACCCCAACGGCAGAACCCAACACGTTTGCGTCTTCTGACCCCAATGCAAGACCCCAACACCTTTGCGTCTTCTGACCCCAGCGCCAGACACCAACGCTTTTGTGACTTCTGACCCCAACGTCTGACCCCAACGCTAGACCCCAACGCGTTTGCTTCTTCTGACCCCAACGCCAGACACCAACGCGATTGCGTCTTCTGACCCGAATGCAAAGCCCCAACTTTTTCCATCTTCTACCCCAGCGCCAAACCCCAAAGCGTTTGCGTCTTCTGACCATGGCATTCCATGGAAGCTAGAATTTCTGGAGCGTTCCATTGCATTCTATGGCAACTATTAGTTCCAGAGCGTTTCTATGGCATTGCATGGCAACTAGGAGTTCCACTGCATTTCTATCGCATACCATGGGAACTACAAGTTCCAGAGCGTTCCATTGCATTCCATGGCAACTAGAAATTCCAGTGCGTTCCATACCAATCAAGGGCAAGTAATAGTACCAGAGCTTTTTATGTTATTAGGTGGCAACTAGAAGTTCCAGAGCGTTTCTATGGCATTCCATGGCAACTCTTATTTGTAATGTTTTTCCATGACATTCCATTAGAATTAGAAGTTCTGGATCGTTCCATTGCATTCCATGGTAAGTAGGAGTTCCAAAGCATTACATGGCATTCCATGGCAACTACAATTTTGAGAGGGTTTCTGTGGCATTCATCGGCCACTATTATTTGCGATGTGTTTCATGGCATTCCATGGCAACTAGTCGTTCCAAAGCCTTTCTATGGCATTTCATGGCCACTACTAATTACAGAGCGTTTCTATGGCATTTTGATGGCAACGAGGAGTTCCGCAGCATTTCATTTCATTCCATGGCAACTAGAATTTCCAGAGCGTTCCGTGGCATTCCATGGCAACTAGAAATTCCAGAGGTTTCAGTGGCAACTAGAAGTTCCATTGTGTTCCATAGCATTCCAAGGCAACAAGTAGTTTCCGAGAGTTTCTATGGCACTCCATGGCATTCCACGGCAACTAGAAGTTCTGGAGCGTTCCATTGCATTCCATGGCAACTAGTAGTTCCAGAAATTTTCTATGGCATTCCATGGCAACTAGGAGTTCCAGTGCGTTTCTATTGTATACCATGGCAACTAGAATACCGGAGTGTTCCATACCATTCCATGGATACTATTATTTGTGATGTGTTTCCATGGCATTCCATGGCAAGTAGTAGTTCCAGAGCGTTTCTATGGCGTTCTATGTCAACTAGAAGTTCTGCAGAGTTCCATTGCATTCCATGGCAACTAGAATTTCCAGAGCTTTCCATACTAATCAAAGGCAACCAGGAGTTCCAGAGCTTTTTATGGTATTACGTGGATACTAGAAGTTACAGAAAATTTCTATTGCTTTCCATGACAACTAGAAGTTCTGGAGCATTTCATTGCATTCCATGGCAACTAGAAGTTCCAGTGCAAACTTGTAGTTCCAGAGTGTTTCTATGGCTTTCCTTGGTAACTAGAATTTCTGCAACGTCCCATGGCATTCGATGGCAACTAGTATTTCCAGGGAGTTTCTATGGCATTCCATGGCAACTAGGAGTTCCCGTGCATTTCTATTGCATACCATGGCAACTAGAAATTCTGGAGCATTTCATTGCATTCCATGGCAACTAGAAATTCCAAGCATTCTGTACCATTCAATGACAAGTAGTCGTTCCAGAGGTTTTTATGGTATTAGGTGGCAATTAGAAGTTCCAGAAAGTTTCGATTGCATTCCATGGCAACTAGAATACCAGAGCGTTCCATAGCCATTTCATGGCAACTAGTAGTTCCAGAGCTTTGCTATGGCATTCCATGGAACTAGAATTTCTGCAGCATTTCATGGCATTCCATGGCAACTAGTAGATCCAGGGAATTTCCATGGCATTCCATGGCAACTAGTAGTTTCAGAGCCTTTCTATGGCATTCCATGGTAACTAGGAGTTCCAGAGCGTTCCACAGCATTCCATGGCAACTAGTAATTAAGGAGCGTTTCTATGGCATTCCATGACAACTAGAAGTTCCAGAGAATTCCATGGCATTCCATGGCTACTAATAGTTTCAGAGGGTTTATTTGGCATTCCATGGGAAGTAGAAGTTCAAGAGCGTTCCATTCCATTCCATATCAACCAGTAGTTCCAAAGTGTTTCTGTGGCACTACCTGGAAACTAGTAGTTCCAAAGCGTTTTTATGGCATTCCGTGGAATCTAGGAATTCCAGAGCGTTCCATGGCATTCCATGACAACTAGAATTGTGAGAGCGCTTCTATGGCATTCAATAGCAACTATTATTTGCAATGTGTTTCCATGGCATTCCATGGCAACTAGTAGTTCCAGACCGTTTCTATGGCATTCCATGGCAACTAGAAGTTCCAGATCGTTTCACAGCATTCCATGGCAACTAGAAGTTCCAGAGTGTTCCATGCCGTTCCATGGCAACTAGCATTTTGAGAGCCTTTCTATGGCATTTAACAGCAAGTATTGTTTGCGATATGTTTCCATGACATTCCATAGGATCTAGAAGTTCTGAAGTGTTCCATGGCATTCCATGGCAACTAGAAGTTCCAGAGCGTTTTATAGAATTCCATGGCAACTAGTTGTTCTAGAGCGTTTATTTGGTATTCCATGGCAATTAGAAGTTTTATAGCGTTCGATAGCATTCCATGGCAACTGGTAGGTCCAGAGCATTTCTATGGCAGTTCATGGCAACTAATATTTTCAGAGGGTTTATTTGTCATTCCATGGCAACTAGGAATTCCAGAGCGTTTCTATGGCATTCCACAGCAACTAGGAATTCCGGAGTGTTCCATGCATTCCATGGCAACTAGGAGTTCCAGAGCATTCCATGGCATTCCATGGCAACTAGAAGTTGCAGAGCATTTCATGGCCTTCCATGTTAACTAGTAGTTCCAGAGCGTTTCTATGGCATTCCATGGCAACTATTAGTTCCAGAGCATTAATTTTGCATTCTATGGCAACTAGAAGTTCCAGAGCGTTCCATAATATTCCATGGGAACTAGTAATTCCAGAGCGTTTCTATGCCATTCCATGGCAACTAGAATTTCCAGAGCGGTTTATAGCATTCCATGCCAACTAGAAGTTCCAGAGGATTCCATAGCATTCCATGGACACTAGAAGTTCCAGAGTGTTTCTACGTCATTCTGTGGTAACTAGGAGTTCCGGAGGGTTCCATTGCATTCCATGGCAACTAGAATTTTGAGAGCGTTTCTATGTCATTCAATGCAACTATTATTTTCCATGTGTTTCCATGACTTTCCATGGCAACTAGGAGTTCCTGAGGGTTCCATGGCATTTCTTGGCAACTATTGATTCCAGAGCGTTTCTATGGTATTTTATCACAACTGAAAGTTTTGCAGTGTTTTATGGCATTCCATGGCAACTAGAAGTTCCAGTGTGTTCCATAAAATTACATGGCAACTAGTAGTTCCAGAGCTTTTCTATGGCATTCCATGGCAACTATTATTTGAGATGGGTTGCCGTGATATTCCATTTCAACTAAAAGTTCTGCAGCATTTCATGATATTCAATGGCAACTAGAAATTCCATTGTGTTCCATGGCATTCCATGGAAACTAGATATTCCAGAAAGTTCCATATCATTACACGGTCACTAGTAGTTCCAATGCGTTTCTATGCCATTCCGTGGCAACTACTATTTGTGGTGTGTTTCCATGACATTCCATTGCATCTACAAGTTCCACAGCCTTCCACTACATTCCATGGAAACTAGAATTTCCAGAGCGTTCCTGAGCATTCCATGGCAACTAATATTTCTGGAGTGTTTCTATGGCACCACCTTGCAACTAGTATTTCCAGAGAGTTTCTATGACATTCCATGGCAACTAGAAGCTTCAGAGCGTTCCATAGCATTCCACGGCATCTAGAAGTTCCAGAGTGTTTCTCTGTCATTCCACGGCTACTAGGAGTTACGGAGGGTTCCATGGCATTTAACTGCAACTAGGATTTTCAGAGCGTTTCTATGGCATTTAACAGCAAGTATTACTTGCGATGTGTTTCCATGACATTCCATAGCATCTAGAAGTTCAAGAGCATACCATGGCATTGCATGGCAAATAGACGTTCTGCACCGTTCTATGGAATGCCATGGCAACTATAGTTCCAGAGCATTTCTAGGGCACTCCATGGCAACTAGGATTTCCAGAGCGTTCCACGGCATTCCATGGCACCTCCAATTTTGAGAGCGTTTCCATGGTAAACAACAGCAACTATTATTTGCGACATGTTTCCATGGCATTAACATTGTCAACCCTGCTTCATTTCTTAGTGGGAAGACTGGAGAACCAGTGGACCACGACTGCCTCGAGACGATTGAGGCCACGTACTCTAGCCGTATCGACCTCAAAGATGCCCCCAAGGATGGGGTAGAGCACTGGTTCACAGATGGGAGCATCTACATCCTGGGCGGAAAACAGCATTCTGGGTATGCCACCACCACTGCTGAAAAGGTAATAGAATCTGGACCACTACCGGCTGACACCTCAGCGCAAAACGCTGAGATCATAGCCCTCACTCAGGCCCTGGAGAGGGCCGAAGGAAAGGCTGTGAATATTTGGACTGATTCTAAATACGCCTTTGGAGTGGTACATGCCCATGGAGCAATTTGGAAGGAGTGAGGACTGTTGAACTCCCTAGGAAAGACTATCAAGGACGTGAAGGAAATTTTAAGACTTTTGAATGCAGTCCAGCTTCCTGAAAAGGTGGCGATTATGCACATCAGGGCACACCAGAAAGTGAGCATCGAATTGGAAAGAGGAAACGAACTGGCGGACAGAGAGGCAAAACAGGCAGCTAAAGAAACGGTAAAGGTGGAGGGAGCACTAGTCCCAGACGGACAGATAACCCTAGAAGGTAAGCCAGAATACACTAAGGAGGATTGAAAGTTAATCACAGATTTGGAAGGAACATACAATGAGGATGGGTGGGCTGTAACATCACATGGGAAACTCATAGTCTCCTCTTACATGGTTTGGCCATTGGTCCGGGAGGAACACAAGAAGGGGCACTGGGGGGCGGAGGCATTACACAAATACCTTATCAGACACGTAACGGCTCGAAATTTATACACCACTGTCAAACAAGTGACTCAGTGTCCTGGGTTACAGTGTAAAATGTGCCAAAAGAAAAAAAAAATATATTCTATTACCATCTTCAGGAGCTGTTGAGACCAGGTGGGGCGGTGCTCCCTGCCTCCCCCCCTCTGGACTATCTCCTGTTACTGGGCACAACAATGCCTTATCGCCTGACCCATCGGTAACTCGCTCCTGGGCTATCTCCTGTTAATGGCCCATCAAGGAACTGCCTCACGACTCCCCATCCCATTGTGAGATGCTCCGCCCGGGGAGGGGGGGGAAGGAGCCAAGCAGTCCATGCCAAATAAAACGGAGATTTTGAACACCCTAGCAGCCTTTCTTCCACTGGATTCCCAGAGGAGCTTTTCCCACCACTGGAGTTCCAGAGGACAAGAGCTACCTACCTACCACTGGACCTTCGGAGGAAGACCAGACTCTTTTACCTGATTGCTGCTTCCACAGAACTACATCCATCACTTCAGGAGGACTGCAGCAAGCATCTTATCGGACTGCTACTGCCACCCTAACAGGGTGTCAGGTTGTTTTCCTGACTCTGTCAGTGTAAACCAGTGGGTTGTTTGTTTTTCCCTGCCTTGTGTTTTATATATATATATATTAGTAAAGAACTGTTATTCGTATTCCCCATATCTTTGCCTGAAGGCCCGTTAATTTCAAAATTATAATAGTTTGGAGGGAAGGGGGTTGCACTCTCCATTTCAAGGGAGGCTCCTGCCTTCCTCCACAGACACCTGTCTTTTCAAACCAAGACACTCAGCAATGTGACCTTTGCCTCCAGACTAATCCAAAAATTGTCCTGAAACCAGAAATGGGCCAAATTGGGAAAGGGAATTGTCCGGGACAACATTGGCAAATTGATTTCACGGAACTTCCTAGAAAAGGAGGGTGTAAATACTTGTTTGTACTAACTGATACCTTTTCAGGCTGGCCAGAAGCCTTCCCGTGCAGAACAGCCAAAGCTCGAGAGGTGACCAAGGTGTTGCTACAAGAAATCATACCCAGGTTTGGAGTCCCAGCGGTGATGTCCTCAGATAGAGGGCCGCACTTTATCTCCAAAACAGTGCAACAAATAAGCCACCATCTAGGGACAGACTGGCAACTACACACTCCATACTGGCCACAATCCAGTGGCCAGGTGGATGTGATAGGTAGAGACACGGACAATTTAAAGTGTCAAAATCCAATGCGAATTTTATTATATTAGCAAGCGAACAAGAGCAAAGGCAGCGCTGGGCGGCCGGGGAGTCTGCGCTCCGCCAACGGCTCGCAACTTCCCGCCTCGTGTAAGCACATTATATACAGTCTCATTTCCTGCATTCGTGATGTCGCAATCAGGTCGATACTCTGCGCATGTGCCTTCTGTTGCTGGGGGGTCTTTCTCTGCCTCCTGGTGATGGTAAGGATGAAGGCTGAAGGTCTTCCTCGTTGCCCTGTGGGTGGACTTATGCAAGAATGTGACTACTCAACCCCCTCAGCTACGGGTCCTGTTGACTTATGCAAGAATGTCCTTCGGTTGGGCTATCAAGCCTTGCGGGCACATAAATCTTCCATCCATACCTTCCCATACAGGTTTAATGAACAAAGCACAATATGTTACTTATTACAATCCCCCCTTTTTCTTTTGTCCATTATTTTGTTCATTGAACCGTTGTAGCTCTTGAGCACTCAAGACAAGGGTTTCTGCTAAATCGGGCTCATCGGGTACCAATTTGTACTTCGCTCGAACAAGCATCAGGTGAGCGGCTTCTAAACAGTTCTTAACTATCGCGATAACTTTATTAAAAATACAAGGTCCGAATGCAAGCGCTAAAGTGAGCAGTATTAATGGTCCCGCCAATGTTGACAATAAAGTAGTAAGCCAAGGAGAATGGTTAAATCATGATTCAGGGTTCGTCCCATTTACACGCTTGGCCTTAGATGTAATTCCCACAGCCTCGTAAAAGGGCGGTCTAATGCCATAACACAGCCAACAGGAGCTGGTCATTTGTGGGTTAGTTTTATTCAATATTTGGTAGCTTGCTTGCATCACTTTCCATAAGGTATTCCCTCCTAAATCTTCTTCCGGGATAGTTATACTAGAGTGAGTATTCTTACTAGTAAACTGGGTGTCATTGCTAATTTCAGTATCATTTGTAGGTCCCAGAGTTTGTTCGTGTGCGAGTACGGAATTTGGTCCAATTGGTTCAGGATCATTTGGAATGGCCTCCTTTTTATCAGTCCCCCTCTACCCGTTCCTGACTCCCAATAACGAATTCCCCAAGTCTTTCCAGTTACCCACCCTGAGTCATTGGGCTGCGTGATATTTATAAAGATAACATGGGGACTCCAATCGGAAACTTACAATTTCCTCCGGACGCGGAGGGAGATCCCCGGTAAACAGGGTTGTATCGGTACCAGTTGGCACAATGTGGGGGTGAAACTGGGAGACCCGGGAGCAGTTACTGTTTGCACTATGGCTTGATCTTCCCATCTGGATAATGTCCATTTAAAAGGTTGGTGTGCATATGGCTCACAGACAGGGACGCATAATACTACCCAGATTGCCCTTATAAATACGTATCGGGAAAAGTGGTGGTTTTTGTAATATACCAATTGCTTATTCCTACCCCAATTTGATACCCGTACCCGATTTTTGTCGTTTGTACTCCAGGGCTTCGCCTTTTTGCTACCATCCTTGAGGCAGGATCTCAAGCACTGCTTTGCAGTCCCAATCGTTGGGTTTGTTCCTCCACAGTTTTTTTACTCCTCTGCCTCGCTCGTCGACTCGGTTGCTTCGAGCCACGAGGGGTACCATCTTCTCGGCAGCAGGGGTATTCTTCAGGAGGGCTAGTGCTTACTTTAGCAGCTTGCCTCAGGATGTACGAATTCCAGTTGGTATCTTTAACTTGGGGTGCGTTGCACTTCACCCCTTTCAGGAACTTCCGGCACTGCCCTCTTACTATTTCAACGACAAAAGGAATCAGTTCGTTCGAATGGTAACGATAATTTTCGGGCCGGATTCCCTTAGCAAATATCTCCCACCATTCCCTTGATTCGGGAATAATCTCTCCCTGTGATTCTTTTAATTTTAGTGCTAATTCTGTAAGTTCTCTTTCTCACTCCCAGCAGATTTGGCAGACGCCCCTTGGGGGTCTTCCGTTTCGGCAATGGGCCCACTACCGTTCCCGACACACCTTACACACAAAGCACACGAATGGGTAACAGTTAATATACCACACTTGATTTCAGCATCTACATGCCCATCTTCAGTCAGAATTGGATTCTCACTATATTCAATTTTAAAGGTGTTCATTCAGGTCCTTTGAAATTTTATTTTTAGGTCCCCGGGTACACTGGTCACTTGCCACTGTTGATTCTTTACGGGCCCTTTGATTTGGCTGGCGTGAGTTCACCCTCTTTTAGCTGTTCGTGTGGAGGTTTCTGTAGTAAGTAAAACAGGATAAGGCCCTTCCCACTATGGGGTTAGTAAGGTCTCTTTACTTTTAGGTCCCAGCTGGCTGAGTATTTGCCACAACTGGGAACCTTGCAAGTGTTCTTTTGTTAATTTCCCGTAGGTCATGGACTAATCTATAGGACCCATCAGTTTTCTTTATGGGTAAGATGGGTGTATTGAAGGGAGACATGCATGGTTCCAGTAGCTTTGGTTTAATTAATCTTTCAATCTCTGGTTTCAACCCCATCCTGCCTTCTCGTGAGATTGGGTATTGTTTTATTTTTATTGGAATTTCCAGATCCCTGGTAGTTACAGTGAAGGGTGGGATATTAAATTTGCCCACTGTCTCCGGAGTGTACCAAACCTCGGGGTTAATTTTTACTTCATCCTCACTTCTAAGGGGACATAATTTTACTTGTAACTCATTATTTTTAACTTCCAAATTAATGTCCAGTGTGATGATTATATTTTGTCCCAGTAGGTTATAATCTGCTTCTGGGACCAACAATAGGGATCCCACCCCAAATTTAGATTTTGTTTCAAAAAGAATGTCTTTTATTACTGGAACCCCAAAAGGCTCTCCTTTTGCTCCAATTACTTGCATTGTCTCCGGGGACAAGTGACATCCCCGGGGTAACTCTTGTACTGTGGACCTCTCGGCCCCGGAGTCCACAAGGAACTCGATTTCCTGTTGCTGGGGACCTATTTTAATTTTTATCAAGGGCTCGGTTTTATGTCTAGCCCCCAGCAAATAGAGCCCCTGACACCCCTAATCCTCCTTGAATATTTTCTCATCCTGCAGCCGCTTTCTGCATTCCCTTCTCATATGACCCTTCTTCCTACAATAATAACACTCCGCGTCCTTTCTCCTTGTTCCTTCCACCCCAGGTCTTGTGTCCGTCTTGTAATCCCACCCCCACGCTGTCCTTCCCGAGTCACTGCTACCATCAACCTTGCCTGCTTCTTAAACCTCTCGTCTTCCCTTCTGACAAACACCTTCTGTGCCTCCCTCAATAACTCATCCAAATCTCTGTTCTGCCAATCATCTATCTTCTCAATTTTTCTTCTAATATCTTCCCATGCGTTTGCTACAAATTGCATTTTCAGCAGGGCCTGCCCCTCCTGAGTGTCTACATTCAGACTGGAATACATTTGGAGACTCTTTCGTAGTCTCTCTAATCATTTAGTGGGCGACTCATCTGCTTCTTGATATTCCTTGAAAGCTTTATTAATTCTTCCTCTCTATTCTTCCTCCCTTGGTAGCCACCCCCCTTTTCTTTTAAAGGGTATAAATTTACCCTAGTGTCGGCCACCATCCACAGACTGGCATATTCACTTTCTTCCAAATTAAATGGTTCCTTTGAGTTAACATAAATGTTTAGCGCCTGACATATCCAATCCTCAAATGATCCAAAACCAGGCCAATACAGATGGTCTCCTCGAATCTGTTTTCCGCCCCAGACCTCTATGCAATAATGGATCATTTTTACCTTATCCTTTCCCTGCCTAGAGGGAAAGTTATCCCAGTGTTTCAACATCAGCCCTAGGGGACTATCGGGCGGTATTTGGGGCAATTTCACATGGGGCCCCTCTCCCATGGGCTCAAAGGGTTTGCTTTTCCTTTGTCCCATCTTCTGAGGCACTCACACACACACACCAACTGCTCCCCTCGTTTGTGGCTCGCTCCCTCGCGGGCTACGAGAAACGAACTACTAGAGGGTCCGCACTCACTTCGCCCTGGCAGGACGTCTCATACACCATGCCCCAGGCTACCCAACCCAAACCGAAGGGATTCCCGGCCTATACTCACGCGTCCTGCGTCTTCGTTCGGAGCTTTGTGCACAAAGATTACAGGGTTACCGGTTCTCCTTTGCTCAGTGTTCAATTTAGGTTCGTCGGTCGAGACAGAAGTGACCTGAGAGCTGCAGGGGCCGCCAGATGGTGGGGCGCCTCCCCAATGCAGCTGCAGGCCACAATCTAGTCGCGATCCGAGTCACGGCACCAAATTGTGATAGGTAGAGACACGGACAATTTAAAGTGTCAAAATCCAATGCGAATTTTATTATATTAGCAAGCGAACAAGAGCAAAGGCAGCGCTGGGCGGCCGGGGAGTCTGCGCTCCGCCAACGGCTCGCAACTTCCCGCCTCGTGTAAGCACATTATATACAGTCTCATTTCCTGCATTCGTGATGTCGCAATCAGGTCGATACTCTGCGCATGTGCCTTCTGTTGCTGGGGGGTCTTTCTCTGCCTCCTGGTGGTCGTAAGGATGAAGGCTGAAGGTCTTCCTCGTTGCCCTGTGGGTGAACTTATGCAAGAATGTGACTACTCAACCCCCTCAGCTACGGGTCCTGTTGACTTATGCAAGAATGTCCTTCGGTTGGGCTATCAAGCCTTGCGGGCACATAAATCTTCCATCCATACCTTCCCATACAGGTTTAATGAACAAAGCACAATATGTTACTTATTACAGTGGAGAAAATGAATCACCTGATTAAACAACAGATTGTTAAATTAGGATAAGAAACCAATTTGGCCTGGCCACAATCTCTACCCCTAGCAATGCTACGGATACGAACTAGACCCCGAGCTAAGGAAGGGCTAAGCCCATTTGAAATTCTATATGGACGACCCTATGGGGTACAAAAGGGAACCTCTTCACAAAGTGGTGAAGAACTGATGACTTCCTATATGGTGGCATTAGGGAAACAGCTTTGTAAAACTGGGAAACGGCTGTTTGGAACCCGATGCAGGGGTTTGGATGGGCCAGTGCCTAACATACAGCCTGGAGACTATGGGTGTGTTAAGTTTCTTACAGAGAAAACTTTGGAGCCACAGTGGGAAGGACCATATCAAGTGCTTCTCACCTCTTTCATGGCAATTAGGCTCAGGGAACAAAGCGCCTGGATTCACTACACCTGTGTGAAGAAAGCACCTCCTGGGATTTTTCTAAGCTGTGGGAAAAGCTAACCTCTTGGTTGTCAAATCTAACATGGTTAAAGCAATTGTTTGTCACAATGATAACAATTATCCTTTTGTTTATAGTCCTTTGTATAACAGTCTGATGTAGTTTATGGTATTTTCAAAAGACAGGGGATTCCTACAATGAATTGAAAAAGAACCAATTACGACGGAAGGTTGAGACTAATAAGTATTTTTAAAATCTTAGATAGAGGAACATTATGTTCGGCTGTAGTAAAAGAATTCACTTAACAGAAAAGGGGGGAATTGCTAGGGGGCCATATAGAAAATATATTTTATAACCAAAGATATATCGAAAATATTAATAGGGAGCTACATAGAAAAAGCTAAAACTATTAAAACTTACTTCCCAGAACTAACATACAGGCAAGTAAGCAATTAGTCACTAACCCCTGCAAATTGCTTGAGAAAGAAGCTGATAAGGGAAACAGAAAGGACAGAAACAAGGACATAATTCATGGTTCAAAAGCGTCTGTCCTGGGTTACAGTGTAAAATGTGCCAAAAGGAAAAAAAAATATATTCTATTACCATCTTCAGGAGCTGTTGAGACCAGGTGGGGCGGTGCTCTCTGCCTCCCCCCTCTGGACTATCTCCTGTTACTGGGCACAACAATGCCTTATCGCCTGACCCATCGATAACTCGCTCCTGGGCTATCTCCTGTTAATGGCCCATCAAGGAACTGCCACACGACTCCCCATCCCATTGTGAGATGCTCCGCCCGGGGAGGGGGGGGAAGGAGCCAAGCAGTCCATGCCAAATAAAACGGAGATTTTGAACACCCTAGCAGCCTTTCTTCCACTGGATTCCCAGAGGAGCTTTTCCCACCACTGGAGTTCCAGAGGACAAGAGCTACCACTGGACCTTCGGAGGAAGACCAGACTCTTTTACCTGATTGCTGCTTCCACAGAACTACATCCATCACTTCAGGAGGACTGCAGCCAGCATCTTATCGGACTGCTACTGCCACCCTAACAGGGTGTCAGGTTGTATTCCTGACTCTGTCAGTGTAAACCAGTGGGTTGTTGTTTTTCCCTGCCTTGTGTTTTATATATATATATATTAGT
Source organism: Leptosomus discolor (assembly GCF_034619465.1). NCBI lineage: Eukaryota > Metazoa > Chordata > Aves > Leptosomiformes > Leptosomidae > Leptosomus > Leptosomus discolor. The sequence continues at coordinate 4,198,832 of NW_028237857.1, read as the reverse complement.
AAAGAACTGTTATTCGTATTCCCCATATCTTTGCCTGAAGGCCTGTTAATTTCAAAATTATAATAATTTGGAGGGAAGGGGGTTGCACTTTCCATTTCAAGGGAGGCTCCTGCCTTCCTCCACAGACACCTGTCTTTTCAAACCAAGACAGCGTCAAAGGCAGGAGGAGCTAAGGGCTAAGGAGGGCTTGCTAACATCCATCTCTAAACAGGAACAAAGAGGCGATAGCCAGGTGTGCACACAAGGACAGACCAGGCTGAAACTGGTCTGGGACTGCAAGCTCAGCCAAATTAGAGATTCCAGGGGAGAGGTGAGGAGTACACAGCGAGGAAGACCTACGGCCTTCATCCCTGAAGATCCCTGCCCACGACCACCAGGAGGAACTGCGCAAGCGCCACGAGGAGGAGCCCGAGGCGGAGATTATGGAAATGGAGTGACCAGAAGGAACTGCCTTTTCGGGGATAGATCATGAATATGTACAGGCGTTTCGAAATAGGTGATGTTTTAACTGTATAAATCCTGGACAAGCGGCCACGGTGGGTATGCCCGCGTGTGGTGGAACGATCCCCCGTGCATCTGCGCGCAATAAACACACCTACTGTGTAACCTTGCAGGTTGTAGAGTCTTTTCCGCACGTCATGGGTCACTTTCCTTATTATCATTTTAAAAAAACCAAACCCAAACAGGACTTGCTTATTGATGATCATGAAAGGGACTTAGCCCGGCATTGGCTACGAGCTGCCGTTCAGGACTGCCAGGAACTGCCCCCCCCTCCCCCAAGCCCCTCCCAGCTGTGAGTGAGCGCAGGTCTCACTGCTGCAAGCTGGGGTGCCCCTGGGGTAACAATGCACAGGCCCAGTGAGGGCAGAGCTCGCTTGCCCTGAGGAGGAGCGGGGGGACAAGGGGAAGGAAGCCAGTGCCTTCTGCCGGGCGAGAGGGTGGCATTTCCCAGCACCCACTGCACTGGAGAGCTGGAGCAGACACTGGCAGCAGCACTGAGCTTGCAGGTACTGCAGGAGTTCAGAAGACAGGTCAGCTTCAAAGTGCCTGTGAGGTGAAAGAAGGGTCTGAGCTGAGCTGTGCTGATGGCTGTGCTTCCTCCCCCGTTGCTGAGAAGCTCGGAGCATGAACCTGTCCCCCCGTCTCCCCTGTCTTGGCTCATGTACATAGAAGAGCAGTTGGCAGAGCAGACTTTGGGGGCTGCTAATGCTGCTGCCTCTGAACTCCGAGGGGGAGAGAAAATCAGATGAGGAGGGAAGAAGAATGGCCTGAGGCGAACTGCAGAGGAAGTCAAGCACCAAGTAAACCGACAGCCGCACTCTTAAAGCCAGCCCTCTGCTGTGTTTCACCACAGCAGGGATTCCAACAGCACAACCTTTTACCTTGAAGATTCTTTTCTTAGATGACTAAAATAAGGTAATCTACCTCAGCTGTTTGATGGATTTTTCACTGACAGCTGAGGATTTGAAACCCTCCTCTAAACTACAGAGCACTGAACTAATAAACTGCTGCTTGAAAGTGGAAATGGGAAAAAGATTAGAAAAGGCTCCGATCGATTAACACTGTGTTGTAGTGCGGTGCTCGACTGCCTTGAGTCATCCATGCCAAGGTGTGAGGCAATGGATGAAGGTTCACAAAGCCTGAATGCTGCCTACAGCAAGGAATCACAGAACTAATTCAGCTCTCTACAAGGTGCTTGTGCCTGGGGCAGCGACAGCCCCAGCCGAGCGCTCGCTTGGGGGGGGGGGGTCAGGAGTTTGGGGAGCACAAGGGGGACCCAGCATTCCCATGTCCTGGAGGTACCTACAAACCGGACGGAGCAGCCGCTCAGAACGGGGATTTATTCCCACCCCACGCAGCCAGCACTCCGCCAGAGTGCAGTACAGCTCGGGATCAGCTGGGAATATCACACTCCACGGCTTGGCCCAAGAATGCCCAAGTTTCACCATCGATCCTTTCGGCACGATGACCCCACTCACAGAGGGGGAACCGGCCCGCGCCCGGTGCCCCGACCCTGCAACCACTCACCGACAGGCGAGGGCTTGCTCACGGACAGAATCTGCGGGGTCTCCACTCACCCAAGGCCCCCGGGGGGTGAGGGCCCTCAGCCCCGGGCAGCGTCCTCGGGCACGTCCCAGCCCCCGGGAGAGTCCCTGGCCGCAGCCCCGCTGCTCCCCGGAGGCCCGGAGTGGCTCCCAGCACCTCTTGGTTGGGCTCCGGCTGCGCCCCCTTGGCTCGGGCTGGGGTCAGCTCTCATGTGCTGGGGCCAAGTGCCAAAACCGTGAGGTAAACGCCATGATCAGATCTTACCGGCCGAACTCCGATCGTTGTCTTTGGCAAGTCCCTGTCAATGTTGGCTCTTTGCCAGGGCGGGTGCATCTGCCACAACCCACCCATGACCACAGCCGTTACTCAACTGGTTTCCTGGGAGCAGTCGTGCAGCCACCTCTTGCCTCCAGCGTTAAAAGCGAGCGTGACCTCGGGGAGCTTTCGTGCTCGCTGTGGATCGTCATTCCTCAATTATCCTTCTGTCCAACACGGACAGAACAGGTTTCAAGGGGGTGCACCCTACCGTTAACAGGTTTCAGTACTGCACGCCTACTCTGGCTTATTACAATACAAATTACAATAATCATAACTGCAGTCACCTATTAAAATCCAAACATTCCACAACTTTCCCCGACCCATTAGTCCCTGGTACAGCAACAACTGCCTCCCAGCCTTTTACCACTTTCTTCATTTCGTTGGTCTGATCCTGAGGTGGCATCGACACATCTCGGATGTGGATGCAGCCCTATTCCACACACTCCTTCTCCTTTGGTCACACAGCATTGTGTTCCACTGAGCACCACACTCGGCTGTTGCCCTGGGAATGTTGAAACGCAGGGTAGTGCCATTCCAGTCCCCACCCCACGGTGTCATGAGCAGGTAGGAAGGAATAAGTTCATCGCTCAGGTGAATCCCACTGGCATTTTTGCCACCACATGGTCATCCAGGTCCTGGTTGTCACCATGGCCAGCAGGGACACCAGGGCGATCCGCTGTCCCTGTAAGACAACACGGCTGGCCTCAGCTTGGAAACTGGGCTTCAGGGTTAGAAGTCAGGGATTATCCACCGGCACCAATACGGTGGATTTCCCACTCCCATCCAGGGCTTCCCAGGCAAATATGCCTCTGGGTTTCGCCAGGATCATGGGCACAATGCCGAGGGAGGGCAGCCTCACCATTACAGGTTGGCCCACGTATGTCCACAGTGTCCCTTTTATCATCTGGTACAGGGGCGATGCCCATTAATGGTCCCATAGGACAAAACGCTCAAATTTTGGGGTTTCCATGACGCCCCCAGCGGTTCTCGTCAATAAAGACCACCTGTGGTGGCTGTACATCCCAGTTACGGTGTCAGACATCGGCACATCTTTCAATCAAACCACGGGTTCATTCAACTGCATGGTCAGCCTGAGTATGAGACCGTGGATGAACACTCACCTGATGCCCTTCCCTCGAGCCCAGTGCTGCACTGCTGTGGCCATAAAGTGTGGCCCATTGTCACTTCGGATGCACTCAGGAGTGGGTAAAATACTAAACCACTTTCTCTGTGCTTGCCCTGCCTGGTCTCCAGAGGCAGTTCTAACAGCTGTAGCCATGGTCAGTCCACACACCACCTCCACTGCTACCAAGAGAGATCCCTTTCCATGCGATGGCTGCAAAGGACCAGTACAACCACCTCTTCTCTTACGGGAATCATAAAAACCAGGTCCTTACCACCCAAAGCGGGCACCCACGAACAGGCGGCTGCCTGTATTGCTGTTACCACTGAGGGTACCCTCGGGATGGAGCTGTCAGGGACGGGCTATTACCGGTCAGTTTGCTATAACCGTTAATTTAACACCACCATCCATCAGGCTTACGGACTGGCTGGACTGGAGCGTTACGGGGTGAATGGGTGCAGCTTATGGTCTGTCTCTTCTCCAGGTCGCCAGTCCCTTTGGTGATGCCCTGCTTGGCTGCGGCTGGCAGCGGGCCCTGAGCCGTGCCGGGCACGTTCGATTGCGGCAGCGCAGGAGCGAGCTGCAGGGGCCTGATCCACCCCCAGCTCCCGAAACCCCAATGCTGAGAAAAAATGTGGATTAGAAGGAGAAATGTTAATGCCACGTGTGGAGGAAAAGGAGAAAAAGGAAAAGAAACATCTGCCTGGATGTTGGGGGGTGACAAACAAGAGGATGGGCAGTTGCGAGTCCCTTCTTCCCCTCCCCCGTGTGACCCCGGTCCAAAGGGGAAGAGAGGCAGGAAAACCCAGACAGAGCAGAAAGGACAGAGAAGAAATGGGGAGTTCGGGACTGTTTCAAGCGGCACTAGAGGGCACTCAGCACACACACCTCCCCCGCCACACACACAGGTGCCGCTGGGCCAGGCTGTCGGGGTGGATGCTGCGGCATCTTTGTTTCTCCCATCCCTGCACCCCCAAAATCTGGTTATATTCCCACCTGCACCCCCAAGTCCAGTTAAATCCCCCACCCTGCACCCCTAAATATGGTTAATTCCACAACTTGCACCCCCAAACCAGGGTGTATCTCTCATCCTGCACCCCCACATCCATGGGTGCCTTGGTGCTGGGGGACCACCCAGGCAGGGTGAGACACAAAAGATGACGCGGAGGCCACGGCCTCGCAGGACGCAGCGTTTATTGTTGGCAGGGGAAACTGAGGCACGGGGACGTGGACAGACCTGTGTCCCACCCCCTGCCACCCCAGCCCGGGGGATGCACCCGTGCCTCAGCAGGCAGGGCCACTGCCCCCCTTGGGTTAAATAGCTTAAAAAACAACCAACCAAACCAAAACAAGCCCAAACAAAAAAAAAAAAAAAAAAAAAAAGGGAGATTTTAAGGGAAATAAAAGGGTGAGAAGCCCCAGAGCTCAGTGGGGACCAAGGCCGGGGCTCCCAGGAGCCTCGCAGGGGAAACTGAGGCACACGGCGGTGTCACGGCCAGCACCCCACGGGATGCGGCACCACACCTTCCCTGAGAGCTTGTTTAGTGTTAAACTGGGGAGACCGGAGGCTGCTGGCTGGACCTCCTCAGAATTAGCCCTTGGGGTGGGGTCTGCCCCACAGTCAAGGGGAAACTGAGGCACGGGGTGGGAGGAAAAGTCAGTCCTTCATCCCTGCAAATGGGACCCTACTTTGCTGTCAGCAGGGGAAACTGAGGCACGGACTCATCCTCCACCTCTCCAAGGTGCCCCAAACCAGCTCCCAACTGGAGAAACTGAGGCACGGACCCACTGGTGCTCCCCCCCCAAAACCCCAGCCCTGCTCAGCAGGGGAAACCAAGTCACGGATCCACCTCCCCCTCACCTCCCCGCCCCCTCCCCCAACAACTCCAGCAGCCCCACTTCTCCCAGTCGCGCCTTGGAGTGCTCCCCCCAGCCCCGGCTGGTTTTGGGGCTCGGGTGGGGGTGACCCCTCGCCGCGGAGGGCGGGGCCGGCGGCTGCCACTCGCCGTAACGCCCCCGCCCGCCCCCCGAACACCCCCGGCCCGGCCGCGTTGGGCGGGGGCAGGTTCGGGCCGCGGAGGCGAGCGGAGAGGCGGGGCGGGGGCCGCAGAAGGGGCGGTGCCGGCGGCGGGGGCGGTGGTCGCGGCAGAGGGTCTGGGCAGGGCGGGGCAGAGCCCGCACCGGGCGCTCGGGGGCGGCTTCTTCGCCCCGCGACGGCCCGCGGCCACCTCCGCGCGTGCCAGGCGCCGCCGGAGGGCACCGGCGGGACCGGGGTGGGGCGGGGGGGGCTGGTGGTTGCCCCCCCAGGCGCGGTTTCTCCTCCCACATGAGCGGGGGGCAAGTGCCAAACGGGCTACTGAGCCCTGCGATCAGGCTTTTGCAGCCGAGGCCGGTTGGTGGGGGGTTGGCCGCGCTGGGATGACCTGATCTCCGCCACACTTTGGCAACCCCTGGACACTGCCGGGGCTTTTCAGGGCAGGGCCACGAGCCACAGCGGGGGATCGGTGAAACCCCCCACTCGATCGCTCTTCCCTTCCGACCAAAGCTCCGGTCATACCGCCGTGTGGGGGGCTGCTCCAGGCGCAGTGATTTGCCACAGGAGAGTAAAATCATTTTGGACGTTGATACAACGGGGAGGAGTCGGTGCAGCTCGGCAGTCAGGAGCGCTGACCAGGATGATGCTGGACTCCCAGTTCATGGGGAGCGTGTGAGCAACCACGCTCAGCTCAGTGTGGGCACTTGCATCATTTAAAGGTCAGGCTCGCTGAAACACTTCCCTGAACCGAAGCCGCACTGGGTTGTGCCCTAAAAACCCCCGGGACCGCCCAGCTGCACCAACCCCAGGCTTCTCCACCGGCACGCCGTTCCTTGCAGGCTGGCCCGCTCCTGCCAGCGCAAGCCCCGATCCCTGCTGGCTCCTCGGGACGAAGCGGGTCACCCCGCTGCCGCCAGCAGCACCTGCCCCAGCAGCGGGGCCGTGTGCCCAAACCTGGTGTTTCCCTGGCCATGGAAGTGCAGCTGGAGTGAGGGCCGAGGGCCAGCGGGGACTGCCAGCGCTCACGACACCCCTCTCGTCCGAAGGGTCTTTGCTGGAGCAGTGCTGAGGGACAGGCTCTACTTAGACCATGCACAAGGTGTATTTATTTTTAATCAACTTCCTTGCTGACAGGTGCACACTTCAGTGAGAAAAGTTCATTAAACAGCTTTCTGTACCACGGAAGTCTAACCATGCAAAAGAAAGATTATTCTGTTTTTCCCGGAAGAAAACATAAACTCCGAAAACAAGTCTCAGCACTGAAAGCAAATTATTAATTTAATAGCACTGTAAAACCAGATCACAAAACCACACATGCAAGACATACGATTAGGATGTCTAACTTGGAGCCTCTTTCCCTTGAGAATCAAGACAAAACCAATTTCACAAGAATGGATGGGTTATTTCTGTTACAGCAGCAGTATTTGGACAAGGCAGGTGTTACCATTCTTACAGCTACAAAAGCAGTGCCCTTCAGGCTTGACAGCTCCCCACTACTGTTAAGGCCAGAGGACAAGTTCATAGAAACCTCTAAATTGGGCATTACAAGAATTAAAAACCCTCAGATGTGTGATTTTCCCCCTATGCCTATGCAGAAGAATCAAAGCCCAGACAACGACCATCAGAAACAGCAACCGCATTAAACAAGACTTCGTGAGGAATTTGTGAAGTAAAATTTTTCATCTTTTTTTTTTTTCTGTTTTCTTTTGGCAGTATACAGAGAGCCAAACCAAACCAAACCCCAACAGACTTATTTTGAGACCTGACTCTAAGATCTTAAAGTAAAATCAATTATTTTTTCCATTCTCTTTTTTTTTCTTCTTTATTTTAATTTTGCAAGCAAAGGCCTGTAACGTTACACGAACAATCCCTTTTCGATGTGACATCACGTGGCTATGTACTTCCCAGACTAATGCTCAGGAGCAACCACAGCTCAAACATCACACTGGGGTTTTGTTGGGTTGGTTTGTTTTCAAAAACATTTTATATTCCTCTCCGGTAAGAAAACAACAACAACTTGCCTGGGGTCCTGTGATCAAAACCCCCAAAATTCTGCCAGTGACACAGGGCTCGGAGACAGGTATTCATCTGATGGCTGTTCCTGTCTCTTCCCTCGTCACTCCCTGCAACTGGAAGGAAAGGAGAACACTACTTGTGTTCCTGATCCCTTCACCACTCCTCCCAAGACCCTGAAGCCTCTCTTGATTGCCCTTGGACTTCTGGTTACAACTTCATCGCTGCCTACCTGGAAAATCAATCCCGGATAATGTACAGGGTACTAACGGATAGGCACACCCTAGGCCATCCCCCCTGCCCCCAAATACTTATAGTCACGCGAATTGGTGGGGTGAATTTCTGTTAGGCCATGAGGCTGAATTTAAAGCAATCACTTAGACGTAAAATACAACTGTAACAGGCAGAAAATGTTCACCTCACTCTACAATGTTCCAGTAATTTAACCTTTGAAGGACAAGGAAGAGATAAATCACCATTGTTCCACCAAGTGAAAATCCAATGACCTATTTTCTGATGATACAAGGTAAGCACCAGACTGCAGTACTGTAATTCTTAAAGTTATCTTTTCAGGGAAACAGTCAGTATTTCTCCGCCCTCACTGAAGAGGGTATTTCAAGCAAGAGTTCATGCAGACAGCTGCAGTGCACAACCATCTGCATCAACAACTCAGCAGCCTTTTGCCACCTTACCCACTGTTTTCTATCACCTAAAACTGTTAGCTGTCCCGCCCTTTTCACCAGCAGGGCGGGACTGCAACATTTCCTGACTGCAACAGATCCAAGATGTTCACAAAACGTACCTCCTCAGGGGACACCACATGGGTGACTCTGACAGGAAAAGGATCTCCTGGAACAGGTAGCGGTGGCAACAGGTACGAAGGCAAACCAGGAACGTCTGCTTCGAGTAGCTCCTAGACCAAGAGAGGTTTTGGTCAGGCATCATGTTTAGTAACAAAATGGAAACTAGCTTTGGTATGATTCCTGGCACAAAGGAGTTATCTGAGAATGTAACCAGCATGTCTTTGATGAAAAAGATATTAATCAACATTTCCAACAAAAACTTAAGCTAAAAGATAACAGAAGAGAACTAGTTAACTAACACTTTTAAAATAGAAAGCATCTATCTTTGAAATGGTCCTAACACACTGACTTGCTAACTTGGCTGCTGTTAATTCAAAAGTGCACTGAATATGGCATTCCCTTTAAAGAAAGAAAATATTTAGAAAGAAAAACGAAGATAACAGCAATTTATTGGCACGGATTAACCCGAATGCCGTGCCCAAGGCTACTGCAGTTTGCCAGAGCAAGCTATCCCTTACGAGAAAGGCAAAGGATAATTTGACTCCTTAGCCGCCAGCATCATCCCACGTTCAAAACAGATCACAGACTTTGCAGGGTACAGATACCCATTGTCTGGGCAGCACAGCACGCTCCGGTCTGTCGTCTTCTAGACCCTCATATTGTACAGGTTCAGCTCTATGTGCCGTGCGCTCACTTGGCTCAGGACAAAATCAACCTTGGCACATTCCATTATGCCTTTAAAGTAAGGATGGATAGCACATAGCTCAGCTGGACCATAGTTCCGGGGTACAGCTCCTGTCCTCTCTCGTACTTTAATGTCATACGTAACAAAAGGCACAATTTCTCTGAAATAATTTATTTTTCACACATCTACTTCCGCCCAAAACAAAAAGTGGAAGCAATCAGATACCGATAACTGCAAAATAAAACAGCTTAAAAAACCCAACAAACCCATCTTGATAAATACCGGTAAAGAAAGGACATCTAACTAGATCACAGACACACACAAAGTGCCAGATTTCTGCCAAACCACCAGGAATATTGTGACGGGCCACCTGACTGCACCTGGCTCTGAAGATTCCTCTGAAATTCCTGCTTGTTCCCAACAGAGCACTGCACATCGCCCAGCCGGGCACCTTGGTCACCTCTCGTGCGCGTCTTTGAAAGAAAAACTGCCCTCGCAGCTCTGCTGTTGTGTTACCAGCCCTTCCTCGCTGCCAGCAGGGTGCTTACTGCCAGATCTGCCACACCGGGGCGTGGACAGCCCAGTTGCAAACACTGACCCTAAAAAGGTGTCCTGCCAAGACCTCTCAAGGAGCTACCCATTTCAAACAGCTGTCCCTCTGCCTTTCCGCCTTTGTGCCTGTTCTTGAAACACCAGAAAAGGCCTCACATTCCTTAATGCATCTTTGAAGCCACAGCCAAAACCCTGAATGTTTAATAGATAATTCACACATCACCTAACACTGCACACTTAATAAGGCAACACAGGAGCACTTTTCAGCAGGAAAAGGAATTCAATCCAAAGAAAGCAAAGGGCAGGCTGCAGGGCAGCGTGTCACCTCGTACCTCCTTCACCACACGCAAAGCTTTGGCCATGAGCAGCCTACATGAGCCCAGCCAGTAGGCTGAGGCATTAAAGACGTCTTTAGGGTGAGGAAGATCGAAGTGACAGTCTGGCAAGTCTCAGATTCTGTACTTCCCTGACACGGACAGGGTACCGTAGACTTCCCTCTCCTGTTGACAAAAGGAAAGCAGAAAGGGCTTTCTACCCAGGTGTTTGCAGAACACCTTTCCACTGGACTTGTTGCGAACATCAGCCACAGAACAGGTCTTCTTGGTGTCACAGATGGCGGGACCCACGACCCACACAGCTGGCCTTCAGCATACGGCCACAGTCACGTGACAGCCCCGTCCTTCATCCAGGCCTGGCCTGATAAATTTCTAACAAGGAAACGACAGCTCAGGGGATTGGGCAGGTCTTTCAGTCGTACAGATCACGGGTTCCAGAGGGAATTAACTGCCTGTGTAAAAGTGGGGAACAGGGACAGGAGGAATAAGCCTTCCTGCAAGCCGCAGGGCCCAACCACCTCGCAGTCCCAGTGCTGGGATCTGCAACGCTGCCGGCAGTGCTGCAACACCAACTGCAGCATCTGCTCTCCTACCGTGGAAGCCCACGTGGAATCAGAGGAGAAGGAACCAGCCCTTCGCACGCTGCTGCTTCTGCCTAAAGGGTTCTCCCTCTGCCTGAGGAGACGCTGGTCCCTCCTAGAACGGCTGGTGGCTGAACAGCTCCTGGTGAGGCTGGAAGCGCTCAGACGACTACAAGTCAGTCCCATCACAAACGGCTGTGCGTCAAGTCTGTTCAGCACGGCCTTGGCTGTCATTCAGAAGGCAGGGGCTCACTGAATGAACGTGCTCAGGGTGTCAACAGCAGTTTGAAGTGCAGCTCTCCTCCGACCCGAGCTGACAGACTGTTCCAAAAGCCAGCATTGCCATTTCCAGGGGCAGATTACAAGGGACCAGGCTGGCCAAGGGCTCGCTCAGATCATGAGCTTAAAACCTGCAGGCCTCAAGTACCTCCCTACGGAGGGGCTGACAAGCAGCGCGGTTAAATACAAAAACAGGCCGTAGGAGGAACTGGGGACTTATTTTGGCTCAGACGCTTGGAAAGGGTTTGTCGTCAACTGCTGTAGAAAAAGTAATTCTAGAAATGACGGTTAGTTAAACCTCAGCTCAGAACAAAGAGATTAAAAACTCGTCTGTCAAATGAAGCAAGGTCACAGTCCCCCAGGCCTGAATCTAGGAGCACAAGGCAGCACCTGTACCTACGCGTATGCACACGAAGACACGTTCACGTGCACACATTCACCCAGAACAAGACTCGCTGCCGTGAGCTCACCACGCCTGGGGTTCTGGGGTGCTCTCCAACACCCTACTGCCTGCCAGGGAATCTCCTGGCTAATGACTAAGCTGGGATGGTGCTATGGTAACAAAGACCAGCTCCTGAACTCGCCTGTCAGCTCAGCAGAAGCGCATCTCGCAGACAGGAACACACTCTGAAGCAAGACACCGGTGTAGCGGGCTCTGCATAAGCAGCTCATTACCACTGTTAACAGCACGACAACACTCCCAGAACAGACCACAGTCCTTACCAGGTTACTTACCCGAAAACACGCATGTGAAGCAAGGAAGTAAAGTTACTATAAAATAATAACATGGGTAATGGCTGTACTTTACATAGTAACGGTATCCTTCAGCCAACGCAGCGTAGCAGCTGGCTTGTGAGGATGGAGGGCTGCTGAGCCTTTCTGCAGCTAAACCCAGAGCTGATCGCGGCTGAACGTTCTCAGAGCTGCAGGCTTCCCCCTTCTGCTGTTCCCGAGGCTCGGCTCCCGGAGCCAGCTCGAGCTCTGGACGCCTTGCTCCTTTTCTGGTCCACAAATTAACACCTCCAACACTTATTTTCTTACACATTCTTCTGAACCGCTTATTTCTGGATCGGGTCTGCTTAATGCTACATGCCTTGCGGAGAGCATTCCGGGCTTTCCGAACGCTCCTTGCTTACAACCGCCTTATGCAGCTTGGTGGCTGTTTTCCAAATTTCATTTTTGTTCTAAGGGTACAATCCCATTTCAAGACAGTTTGCAGAAAGTCGCGTGTCACGTGCTGACTTTACCAAAACGCAACAAGAGACTGATTCACCATTGGGGTTTCACCGTTACTCAGTTCTAACGCACGCTGAGAGATTCTTCTAACTGCATCACTGCCATGCACACCACGATTACATCAGCAGTGACAGCAGCGTCCTCTGAAGGGGAAAACGATCCTCTGAAGCAGAGACGAGCAACTGAGCAGTCTTTTTAATGTCAGAGGGACAGCAGCAAGAGACACACCTACACACACAAAAAAGCTCACCAGCTCTGTTATGTCCTGACCCTCTTCAGCAACACAGAACTTCTGACGTGCCATGAAGGAAGAAAGCGACGTTCCACCAAAACACAGGCTGATGGACAATTTGCCCCACGGGTTATCTGGTAATTCCTACTTAGACAGGACAAAATAAGATTAGAACAGGCACAGTGTGACTGAGGTTTTAGAAACAGCGACCCAGAAGTTCCAACCTGTCAGTCCTACGCGCGCCCCACTCATTCGCCAACAGGACGAAACCCCCAAGGATGGTCGTTAACGTCAGGTAACGACACAAATGGGAACGTGCCCGTCCCTGGAACGGCAGCCCCGACCACTCGGTCCAACACCGAAACACCATCCCACGTTCGCTCACTCAGCGATAAACCCTTCTCTTCCACAATATACCATTAGAAATTAAATTATCTGAAATTGCAGGTTTTCAGACAATACAGATTATCTGTTTCCCTGTAGTGTCATACATTAATTTAAGCATGTCCATACTCGATTATGCCCAATTTTAATAACTTAAAATTGAATTTACAAGAATTTATGCTGTGGTAGGTAGGATGCTTGTCAGAACGACAACACAGAATACAAACAGCACCAAAAAGCATTTTTGACCTCTAAAGGACGCATTTCGGGCCTGAAAATTATAACAAAGGTAAAGTCACGGGAGAAAACTTTAGTTTGGGATTTTGATCTTTCTACGCAACACATTTACTGCTGTACTCCTTCACCTATTATTCCTGATGCAAGTTAAAAGGAAATTAAAGCAAGATAACAGAAAATAAGCCTCATTCCACACCCGTGAATACATTAAGCTACCTGAACATGGATTTCAACCTCCTCATGTGTAAGTAGTTCTTGAAGGCAATCCACTGCACCTTGCTGCCAAAAACTGCCGATCTGTTGGGTGAAAGCAAGAAATTGCCACACGTTAAGACGCTGACACTAAGCCCCACACCATCCTCAACACAGGGGCATGAAAATAGGTGACTACCATTGAAAAACTTGGTTGAAAACACCCATCACTGCTTTGATTTGTCTACAACAGTTTAAACGTTACCTGCTCTTTGGGACACTAAAACTTTCCGTGTGACAAAGCCCACCAGCCAGTTCAGACGTTGAAGTGGCTTAGAAAGAGACGCTGCTTGCCAAGGCTGACCTTTACCCCAGGCCTAACAAGGTCTGTGTGCACAATCACCCAAAGCAGAACCCAAAGACACAGAATTACACTCGGAGATAACAGACAACAGGAAACACAGGACACTTTAAAGACTTCTGTGTTTCCCTGCAATATCTGTCTGCGTCCCAACCCCCAGGCCAATAAGCCTGTCTGTCTGAATCTATCAGTTGAACTGCTCCCAGCAATAAAAAGGTTTTCTTTAAGAACAAGTTCAAAAGTGAGCCAGTCGTTTCAGTAATTCACCTTTACTAAATGCACCATTCAAATGGGACTAAGGTGTGATGACACCCGAGAACGTTGTTTACGTACCAATTACCGACTAACAAAACCCCTAAACCACTCACTCCCATGAGTTGAGCAGCGGTAACAGAGGGTTTCCCTCACAGCTACCTGCAGAATGACAGAAACTTTTGCAGGACTTGAAGACTGACAATTTTCTGGCTATTTTGCATTAAGAAATCCAGGCCCCCCTTCTTCTTGCTGCTACTGCAAAACAAACTACCACTCCTGAGTATCATCCTGCCAACTACCGCAGCGTCCCCTCTCACAAAGTTTTAATTCCAAGCACAGCTGCTTCTGAAGCATGGTCACTTCATAAAGTAATCCAGTGGCTCCTGGTAAAAGCCTGCCTTGCTGAAACCATCCTCCAGCTGTTCTCCCCATCCTCGCAGGCAAGAAAACACGCCAGCAACTAGCCTCAACCTTGGTGGGACTCAACAGCGTACCAGTTTGAGTAACTATCAGCTAAAACCTCTTCCAAGTCACCGTTGCTCACTGGTACTGTCTTGTGCAGCTCACAGGGTATGCAAAACGCAGGAACACCAGCATACAGTGTGGCTGGATACAGAAAACACGGAATAACCCTCTCCATGTAACCATGGTCTATGTACTGTACCTATAGGAAAAGAAAAGCTTTCCTGAAATAATTCAGTCAAGTTTACTCAGAGAACGCGTTCATTGACAGCATTCACTTCTCTGGGGGAAAAAATAACGGTCTGCTGAGAGCAGGTGATGTGATGAGGTGGAAATGAAGGAAAGGATTAAAAAACTGCTATGGCAGGTCAGAAGTTCACTTTCCAAACTTGTCTTGCAAGAGACCCCACGTGTTGTGCAATAACCCCAGCGACAAACCCCAACGCGTTTCCGTCTTCAGACCCCAACACCAAACCCCAACGCGTTTGCGTCTTCTGACCTCAAGACTTAACACCAATGCCAAACCCCAACGCGAAAATCCAACGCATTTGCATATTCTGACCCCAACGCCAAACCCCAACGCATTTGCGTCTTCTGACCCCAACGCCAAACCTCAGCGCCAAACTCCAATGCCAATCCCCAACGCGTTTTCGTCTTCTGACCCCAAAGCCCAACCTCAGCGCCAAACCCCAGCGCCAAACCCCAACGCCAAACCCCAAAGCCAAACTCCAACACGTTAGCGTCTTCCTACCCCAATGCCAAACACCAAAGCGAAATGCCAAAGCGGTTGCTTCTTCTGACCACAACACCAAACCCCAACGCCAAAGCCCAACGCGTTTGCATCTTCTGACCCCAACGCCAAACACCAACGCGTATGCGCCTTCTGACCCCAACGGCAAACCCCAGTGCGTTTGCGTCTTCTGACCCCAAAGGCCAAACCCTCAACGCCAAACCCCAACGCGTTTGCATCTTCTGACCGCAACGCCAAACCCCAATGCCAAACCCCAACGCGAAACCACAACACGTTTGCGTCTTCTGACCCCCACGCCAAACCCCAACGCGTATGCGCCTTCTGATCAAAACGCCAAACGCCAACGCGTTTGCGTCTTCTGACCTCAACGCCAATCCCCAACACCAAAGCACAATGCGTTTGCGTCTTCTGACCCCAACGCCAAACCCCAATGCCAAACCCGAACGCGTTTGCGTCTTCTGACCCCAATGTCAAACACCAATGCGTTTGCGTCTTCTGACCCCAACTTCAAAACACAACGCTTTTGCATCTTCTGACCCCAACGCCAAACCCCAATGGCAAACCCAAATGTGTTTGAGTATTCTGACCCCAACCCCAAACCCCAACAATAAAACCCCAACGCGTTTGCTTCTTCTGACCCCAACGCCAAACCCCAACACCAAACCCCAACGTGTTTGCGTCTTCTGACCCCAACGCCAAACCCCAACGACAAACCCCAACTCGTTTACGTCTTCTGACCCCAACGCCAAACCCCAATGCGTTTACATCTTCTGACCCCAACGCCATACCCCAACGCTTTTACGTCTTCTGACCCCAACGCCAAACCCCAGCGACAAACCCCAAAGCCAAACACCAACGCGTTTCCGTCTTCAGACGCAAACACCAAACCCCAACGCGTTTGCGTCTTCTGACCCCAACGCTAAACCCCAACGCGTTTGCGTCTTCTAACCCCAATGCCAAACCCCCAAGCCAAAGCCCAACGCCAAACCCCAATGCGTTTGCATCTTCTGACCCCAAAGCCAAACCCCAACGCCAAACCCCAACGCGTTTGCATCTTCTGACACCAACGCCAAACCCCAACGCGTATGCGCCTTCTTATCAAAACGCCAAACCCCAACGCGTTTGCGTCTTCTGACCCCAAAGCCAAACCCCAACGCCAAACCCCAACGCGTTTGCGTCTTTTGACCCCAACGCCAAACCCCAACGCCAAACCCCAACGCGTTTGCGTCTTCTGACCCCAACGCCAAACCCCAACACCAAACCCCAACGCGTTTGCGTCTTCTGACCCCAACGCCAAACCTCAACGCGTTTGCGTCTTCAGACCCCAACGCCAAAACCCAACGCCAAACCCCAAAGCGTTTACATCTTCTCACCCGAACGCCAAACCCTAACGCCAAACCCCAAAGCGTTTGCGTCTTCTGACCCCAAAGGTAAACCCCAACGGGTTTGCCTTTTCTGACCCGAACGATAAAGCCCAGCGCCAGAACCCAACGACAAACCCCAACGCGTTTGCGTCTTCTGACCCCAATGCCAAACCCCAACGCCAAACCCCGACGCCAAACACCAAAGCGGTTGCGTCTTCTGACCCGAATACAAAACCCCAACTTTTTCCATCTTCTGACCCCAACGCCAAACCCCAACGTAAAACCACAATGTCTTTGCGTATTCTGACCCCAACGTCAAACCCCAATGCCAAACCCCAAAGCGTTTGCTTCTTCTCACCCCAACGCCAAACCCTAACTCCAAAACCCAAATCGTTTCCTTTTTCTGACCCCAACGTCAAACCCCAGCGCCAGAACCCAACGACAAACCCCAACGCATTTGCGTCTTCTGACCCCAACGCCAAACCCAACGCGTTTGCGTCTTCTGAACCCAACGCCACACCCCAACGCCAAACCCCAAAGCCAAACCGCAACAAGTTTGCGTCTTCTGACCCCAACGCCAAACCTCAGCGCCAAACCCCAACGCCAAACACCGACGCGTTTACGTCTTCTGACCCCAACGCCAAAACCCAGCGACAAACCCCAGCGCCAAACCACAACGCCAAACCCCAAAGCCAAACCCCAACGCCTTTGCGTCTTCTGACCCCAACGCCAAACCACAACGCTTCTGCATCTTCTGAACCCAACGCCAAACCCCAACGCGTTTGAGTCTTCTGAACCCAACGCAAAACACCAACGCGTTTGAGTCTTCTGACCCCAACGCCAAACACCAACGCCAAACCCCAACGACTTCGCGTCTTCTGACCCCTACGCCAAACCCCAACACGTTTGCGTCTTCTGACCTCAGCGCCTAACACCAACGCCAAACCCCAACGCCAAACACCAATGCCTTTGCATCTTCTGAACCCAACGCCAAACCCTAACGCGTTTGAGTCTTCTGACTCCAACGCCAAACCCCAACGCCAAACCCCAACGCGTTTGCGTCTTCTGATCCCAATGCCAAACCCCAACGCCAAACCCCGTCGCGTTTGCGTCTTCTGACCCCAAAGTCAAACCACAACGCTTTTGCATCTTGTGACCTCAATGCCAAACCCCAACGCGTTTGAATCTTCTGAACCCAACGCCAAACCCCAACGCCAAACCTCAACGCGTTTGCGTCTTCTGACCATAACACCAAACCCCAACGCCAAACCCCAACGCATTTGCGTCTTCTGAACCCAACGCAAAACACCAACGCGTTTGAGTCTTCTGACCCCAACGCCAAACCCCAACGCCATACCCCAACGACTTCGCGTCTTCTGACCCCAACGCCAAACCCCAACACGTTTGCGTCTTCTGACCTCAGCGCCTAACACCAACGCCAAACCCCAACTCAAAAAAACAACACATTTGCATCTTCTGACCCCAACACCAAACCCCAACGCCAAACTTCAACGCCCAAGCATAACGCGTTTCCGTCTACTGACCACAACGCCAAACCCCAACGCCAAACCCTAACGCCAAACCCCAATGCCTTTGCCTCTTCTGACCCCAACGCCAAACACCAACGCAAAACCCCATCGCGTTTGCGTCTTCAGACCCCAAAGCCAAACCCCAAATTCTCTGCGTCTTCTGACCCCAAAGCCAAACCACAACGCCAAACCCCAACGCGTTCGCGTCTTCTGACCCCAACGCCAAAGCCCCAATGCCAAAAACCAACGCGTTTCCTTCTCCAGACCCCAACACCAAACCCCAACGCGTTTGCCTCTTCTGACCCCAACGCCAAACCAAAACGCCAAACCCCAACGCATTTACTTCTTCTGACACCAACGCCAAACCCCAACGCGTTTGCGTCTTCTGACCTCAAAGCCTAACACCGACGCCAAACCCCAACGCAAAAAAACAACGCATTTGCATCTTCTGACCCCAACACCAAACCCCAACGCCAAACTTCAACACCAAAGCATAACGAGTTTCCGCTTCTGAACCCAACGCCAAACCCCAACGCGTTTGCATCTACTGACCCCAACGCGAAACCCCAACGCCAAACCCCAACGCGTTTGCGTCTTCTGAACCCAGCGCCAAAACCCAACGCCAAACCCCAAAGACTTTGCGTCTTCTGACCCCAAAGCCAAACCCCATCGCGTTTGCGTCTTCTGACCCCAACGCCAAACCCCAACGCCAAACCCCAACGCGTTTGCGTCTTCTGACCCCAACGCTAAACCCCATCGCGTTTGAGTCTTCTGACCCCAACCCCAAACCCCAACGCCAAACCCCAACGCGTTTGCGTCTTCTGAACCCAACGCCAAACCCCATCGCGTTTGCGTCTTCTGACCCCAACGCCAAACCCCAACGCCAAGCCCCTATGCGTTTGCGTCTTCTGACCCCAACGCCAAAACCCAACGCCATGCCCCTATGCATTTGCGTCTTCTGAACCCAACGCCAAACCCCAACGCATTTGAGTCTTCTGACCCCAACGCCAAACCCCAACGCTAAACCCCAAAGCGTTTGCGTCTTCTGAACCCAACGCCAAACCCCAACGCGTTTGCATCTACTGACCCCAACGCGAAACCCCAACGCCAAACCCCAACGTGTTTGCATCTTCTGAACCCAACGTCAAACCCCAACGCGTTTGCGTCTTCTGACCCCAACGCCAAAACCCAACGCCAAACCCCAACAACTTTGCGTCTTCTGACCCCAACGCCAAACCCCAACGCCAAACCCCAACGCGTTTGCGTCTTCTGAACCCAACGCCAAACCCCAACGCCAAGCCCCTATGCGTTTGCGTCTTCTGACCCCAACGCCAAAACCCAACGCCAAACCCCAAAGAATTTGCGTCTTCTGACCCCAAAGCCAAACCTCATCGCGTTTGCGTCTTCTGACCCCAACGCCAAAACCCAACGCCAAACCCCAACGACTTTGCGTCTTCTGACCCCAACGCCAAACACCACGCGTTTGCGTCTTCTGACCCCAACGCCAAACCCCATCGCGTTTGAGTCTTCTGACCCCAACCCCAAACCCCAACGCCAAACCCCAACGCGTTTGCGTCTTCTGAACCCAACGCTAAAACCCATCGCGTTTGCGTCTTCTGACCCCAACGTCAAACCCCAACGCCAAGCCCCTATGCGTTTGCGTCTTCTGACCCCAACGCCAAACCCCAACGCCAACCCCCTATGCGTTTGCGTCTTCTGAACCCAACGCCAAACCCCAACGCATTTGAGTCTTCTGACCCCAACGCCAAACCCCAACGCCAAACCCCAAAGCGTTTGCGTCTTCTGAACCCAACGCCAAACCCCAACGCGTTTGCGTCTTCTGACCCCAACGCCAAAACCCAAAGCCAAACCCCAACGACTTTGCGTCTTCTGACCCCAAAGCCAAACCCCATCGCGTTTGCGTCTACTGACCCCAACGCCAAACCCCAACGCCAAACCCCAACGCGTTTGCGTCTTCTGAACCCAACGCCAAACCCCAACGCGTTTGCGTCTTCTGACCCCAACGCCAAAACCCAACGCCAAACCCCAACGTCTTTGCGTCTTCTGACCCCAAAGCCAAACCCCATCGCGTTTGCGTCTTCTGACCCCAACGCCAAACCCCAACGCCAAACCCCAACGCGTTTGCGT
The DNA here is from genome assembly GCF_034619465.1 of Leptosomus discolor. Lineage (NCBI taxonomy): Eukaryota > Metazoa > Chordata > Aves > Leptosomiformes > Leptosomidae > Leptosomus > Leptosomus discolor. Next base: position 4,178,911 of record NW_028237857.1, on the reverse strand, counting down.
CTTGTGACCCCAACGCCAAACCCCAACGCGTTTGCGTCTTCTGACCCCAACGCCAAAACCCAACGCCAAACCCCAACGCGTTTGCGTCTTCTGAACCCAACGCCAAACCCCATCGCGTTTGCGTCTTCTGACCTCAACGCCAAACCCCAACGCCAAGACCCTATGCGTTTGCGTCTTCTGACCCCAACGTCAAACCCCAACGCCAAGCCCCTATGCGTTTGCGTCTTCTGAACCCAACGCCAAACCCCAACGCATTTGAGTCTTCTGACCCCAACGCCAAACCCCAACGCCAAACCCCAAAGCGTTTGCGTCTTCTGAACCCAACGCCAAACCCCAACGCGTTTGCATCTACTGACCCCAACGCGAAACCCCAACGCCAAACCCCAACGCGTTTGCGTCTTCTGAACCCAACGCCAAACCCCACAGCGTTTGCGTCTTCTGAACCCAACGCCAAACCCCAACGCGTTTGCGTCTTCTGAACCCAACACCAAACCCCAACGCGTTTGCGTCTTCTGACCCCAACGCCAAAACCCAACGCCAAACCCCAAAGACTTTGCGTCTTCTGACCCCAAAGCCAAACCCCATCGCTTTTGCGTCTTCTGACCCCAACGCCAAACCCCAATGCCAAACCCCAACGCGTTTGCGTCTTCTGACCCCAACGCCAAACCCAAAAGCGTTTGAGTCTTCTGACCACAACCCAAACCCCAACGCCAAACCCCAATGCGTTTGCGTCTTCTGAACCCAACGCCAAACCCCAACGCGTTTGCGTCTTCTGACCCCAACGCCAAACCCCAACGCCAAACCCCAACGACTTTGCGTCTTCTGACCCCAAAGCCAAACCCCATCGCGTTTGCGTCTTCTGACCCCAACGCCAAACCCCAACGCCAAACCCCAACGCGTTTGCGTCTTCTGACCCCAACGCCAAACCCCATCGCGTTTGAGTCTTCTGACCACAACCCCAAACCCCAACGCCAAACCCCAACGCATTTGCGTCTTCTGAACCCAACGCCAAACCCCATCGCGTTTGCGTCTACTGACCCCAACGCCAAACCCCAACGCCAAACCCCAACGCCAAGCCCCCATGCGTTTGCGTCTTCTGAACCCAACGCCAAACCCCTACGCATTTGAGTCTTCTGACCCCAACGCCAAACCCCAACGCCAAACCCCAAAGCGTTTGCGTCTTCTGAACCCAATGCCAACCCCCAACGCGTTTGCATCTACTGACCCCAACGCGAAACCCCAACGCCAAACCCCAACGCGTTTGCGTCTTCTGAACCCAACGCCAAACCCCAACGCGTTTGCGTCTTCTGATCCCAACGCCAAAACCCAACGCCAAACCCCAACGACTGTGCGTCTTCTGACCCCAAAGCCAAACCCCATCGCGTTTGCGTCTACTGACCCCAACGCCAAACCTCAACGCCAAACCCCAACGCGTTTGCGTCTTCTGAACCCAACGCCAAACCCCAACGCGTTTGCGTCTTCTGAACCCAACGCCAAAACCCAACGCCAAACTCCCACGACTTTGCGTCTTCTGACCCCAAAGCCAAACCCCATCGCGTTTGCGTCTTCTGACCCCAACGCCAAACCCAAACGCGTTTGCGTCTTCTGACCCCAACGCCAAAACCCAACGCCAAACCCCAACGACTTGGCGTCTTCTGACCCCAAAGCCAAACCCCAACGCGTTTGCGTCTTCTGAACCCAACGCCAAACCCCAACGCGTTTGCGTCTTCTGACCCCAACGCCAAAATCCAATGCCAAAGCCCTACGACTTTGCGTCTTCTGACCCCAAGCCAAACCCCATCGTGTTTGCGTCTTCTGACCCCAACACCAAACCCCAACGCCAAACTTCAACGCCAAAGCATTACGCGTTTGCCTCTTCTGACCCCAACGCTAAACCCCAACGCCAAACCCTAACGCCAAACCCCAATGCGTTTGCCTCTTCTGACCCCAACGCCAAACCCCAACGCCAAACCCCATCGCGTTTGCGTCTTTTGACCCCATCGCCAAACCCCAACGCATTTGCATCTTCTGACCCCAACGCCAAACCCCAACGCCAAACCCCAACGCATTTACTTCTTCTGACCCCAACGCCAAACCCCAACGCGTTTGCGTCTTCTGACCTCAAAGCCTAACACCGACGCCAAACTCCAACGCAAAAAACCAACGCATTTGCATCTTCTGACCCCAACACCAAACCCCAACGCCAAACTTCAACGCCAAAGCATAACGCGTTTCCGTCTTCTGAACCCAACGCCAAACCCCAACGCATTTGCATCTACTGACCCCAACGCGAAACCCCAACGCCAAACCCCAACGCGTTTGTGTCTTCTGAACCCAACGCCAAACCCAAACGCGTTTGCGTCTTCTGACCCCAACGCCAAAACCCAACGCCAAACCCCAACGACTTTGCGTCTTCTGACCCCAAAGCCAAACCCCATCGCGTTTGCGTCTACTGACCCCAACGCCAAAACCCAACGCCAAACCCCAACGCGTTTGCGTCTTCTGAACCCAACGCCAAACCCCAACGCGTTTGCGTCTTCTGACCCCAACGCCAAAACCCAACGCCAAAGCCCTACGACTTTGCGTCTTCTGACCCCAAAGCCAAACCCCATCGCGTTTGCGTCTTCTGACCCCAACGCCAAACCCCAACGCCAAACCCCAACGCGTTTGCGTCTTCTGAACCCAACGCCAAACCCAAACGCGTTTGCGTCTTCTGACCCAAACGTCAAACCCCAACGCCAAACCCCAACGCGTTTGCGTCTTCTGAACCCAACGCCAAACCCCAACGCGTTTGCGTCTTCTGACCCCAACGCCAAAACCCAACGCCAAAGCCCTACGACTTTGCGTCTTCTGACCCCAAAGCCAAACCCCATCGCGTTTGCGTCTTCTGACCCCAACACCAAACCCCAACGCCAAACTTCAACGCCAAAGCATTACGCGTTTGCCTCTTCTGACCCCAACGCTAAACCCCAACGCCAAACACTAAGGCCAAACCCCAATGCGTTTGCCTCTTCTGACCCCAACGCCAAACCCCAACGCCAAACCCCATCGCGTTTGCGTCTTTTGAACCCAACGCCAAACCCCAACGCATTTGAGTCTTCTGACCCCAACGCCAAACCCCAACGCCAAACCCCAAAGCGTTTGCGTCTTCTGAACCCAACGCCAAACCCCAACGCATTTGCATATTCTGACCCCAACGCCAAACCCTAACACCAAACCCCAATGCTTTTGCCTCTTCTGACCCCAACGCCAAACCCCAACGCCAAACCCCATCGCGTTTGCGTCTTTTGACCCCAACGCCAAACCCAAACGCATTTGCATCTTCTGACCCCAACGCCAAACCCCAACGCCAAACCCCAACGCATTTACTTCTTCTGACCCCAACGCCAAACCCCAACGCGTTTGCGTCTTCTGACCTCAAAGCCTAACACCGACGCCAAACCCCAACGCATAAAACCATCGCATTTGCATCTTCTGACCCCAACACCAAACCCCAACGCCAAACTTCAACGCCAAAGCATAACGCGTTTCCGTCTTCTGAACCCAACGCCAAACCCCAACGCGTTTGCGTCTTCTGAACCCAACGCCAAACCCCAACGCGTTTGCATCTACTGACCCCAACGCGAAACCCCAACGCCAAACCCCAACGCGTTTGCGTCTTCTGAACCCAACGCCAAACCCAAACGCGTTTGCGTCTTCTGACCCCAACGCCAAAACCCAACGCCAAAGCCCTACGACTTTGCGTCTTCTGACCCCAAAGCCAAACCCCATCGCGTTTGCGTCTTCTGACCCCAACGCCAAACCCCAACGCCAAACCCCAACGCGTTTGCGTCTTCTGAACCCAACGCCAAACCCCAACGCGTTTGCGTCTTCTGACCCCAACGCCAAAACCCAACGCCAAAGCCCTACGACTTTGCGTCTTCTGACCCCAAAGCCAAACCCCATCGCGTTTGCGTCTTCTGACCCCAACGCCAAACCCCAACGCCAAACCCCAACGCGTTTGCGTCTTCTGACCCCAACGCCAAACCCAAACGCGTTTGCGTCTCTGACCCAAACGTCAAACCCCAACGCCAAACCCCAACGCGTTTGCGTCTTCTGAACCCAACGCCAAACCCCAACGCGTTTGCGTCTTCTGACCCCAACGCCAAAACCCAACGCCAAAGCCCTACGACTTTGCGTCTTCTGACCCCAAAGCCAAACCCCATCGCGTTTGCGTCTTCTGACCCCAACACCAAACCCCAACGCCAAACTTCAACGCCAAAGCATTACGCGTTTGCCTCTTCTGACCCCAACGCTAAACCCCAACGCCAAACACTAAGGCCAAACCCCAATGCGTTTGCCTCTTCTGACCCCAACGCCAAACCCCAACGCCAAACCCCATCGCGTTTGCGTCTTTTGACCCCAACGCCAAACCCCAACGCATTTGAGTCTTCTGACCCCAACGCCAAACCCCAACGCCAAACCCCAAAGCGTTTGCGTCTTCTGAACCCAACGCCAAACCCCAACGCATTTGCATATTCTGACCCCAACGCCAAACCCTAACACCAAACCCCAATGCTTTTGCCTCTTCTGACCCCAACGCCAAACCCCAACGCCAAACCCCATCGCGTTTGCGTCTTTTGACCCCAACGCCAAACCCAAACGCATTTGCATCTTCTGACCCCAACGCCAAACCCCAACGCGTTTGCGTCTTCTGACCTCAAAGCCTAACACCGACGCCAAACCCCAACGCAAAAAACCATCGCATTTGCATCTTCTGACCACAACACCAAACCCCAACGCCAAACTTCAACGCCAAAGCATAACGCGTTTCCGTCTTCTGAACCCAACGCCAAACCCCAACGCCAAACCCCAACGCGTTTGCGTCTTCTGAACCCAACGCCAAACCCCAACGCGTTTGCATCTACTGACCCCAACGCGAAACCCCAACGCCAAACCCCAACGCGTTTGCGTCTTCTGAACCCAACGCCAAACCCCAACGCGTTTGCGTCTTCTGACCCCAACGCCAAAACCCCATCGCGTTTGCGTCTTCTGACCCCAACGCCAAACCCCAACGCCAAACCCCAACGCGTTTGCGTCTTCTGAACCCAACGCCAAACCCCAACGCGTTTGCGTCTTCTGACCCCAACGCCAAAACCCAACGCCAAACACCAACGCGTTTGCGTCTTCTGAACCCAACGCCAAACCCCATCGCGTTTGCGTCTTCTGAACCCAACGCCAAACCCCAACGCGTTTGCGTCTTCTGAACCCAACGCCAAACCCCAACGCGTTTGCATCTACTGACCCCAACGCCAAACCCCAACGCCAAACCCCAACGCGTTTGCGTCTTCTGAACCCAACGCCAAACCCCAACGCGTTTGCGTCTTCTGACCCCAACGCCAAAACCCAACGCCAAAGCCCTACGACTTTGCGTCTTCTGACCCCAAAGCCAAACCCCATCGCGTTTGCGTCTTCTGACCCCAACACCAAACCCCAACGCCAAACTTCAACGCCAAAGCATTACGCGTTTGCCTCTTCTGACCCCAACGCTAAACCCCAACGCCAAACACTAAGGCCAAACCCCAATGCGTTTGCCTCTTCTGACCCCAACGCCAAACCCCAACGCCAAACCCCATCGCGTTTGCGTCTTTTGACCCCAACGCCAAACCCCAACGCATTTGAGTCTTCTGACCCCAACGCCAAACCCCAACGCCAAACCCCAAAGCGTTTGCGTCTTCTGAACCCAACGCCAAACCCCAACGCATTTGCATATTCTGACCCGAACGCCAAACCCTAACACCAAACCCCAATGCTTTTGCCTCTTCTGACCCCAACGCCAAACCCCAACGCCAAACCCCATCGCGTTTGCGTCTTTTGACCCCAACGCCAAACCCAAACGCATTTGCATCTTCTGACCCCAACGCCAAACCCCAACGCCAAACCCCAACGCATTTACTTCTTCTGACCCCAACGCAAAACCCCAACGCGTTTGCGTCTTCTGACCTCAAAGCCTAACACCGACGCCAAACCCCAACGCATAAAACCATCGCATTTGCATCTTCTGACCCCAACACCAAACCCCAACGCCAAACTTCAACGCCAAAGCATAACGCGTTTCCGTCTTCTGAACCCAATGCCAAACCCCAACGCCAAACCCCAACGCGTTTTCGTCTTCTGAACCCAACGCCAAACCCCAACGCGTTTGCATCTACTGACCCCAACGCGAAACCCCAACGCCAAACCCCAACGCGTTTGCGTCTTCTGAACCCAACGCCAAACCCAAACGCGTTTGCGTCTTCTGACCCCAACGCCAAAACCCAACGCCAAAGCCCTACGACTTTGCGTCTTCTGACCCCAAAGCCAAACCCCATCGCGTTTGCGTCTTCTGACCCCAACGCCAAACCCCAACGCCAAACCCCAACGCGTTTGCGTCTTCTGAACCCAACGCCAAACCCCAACGCGTTTGCGTCTTCTGACCCCAACGCCAAAACCCAACGCCAAAGCCCTACGACTTTGCGTCTTCTGACCCCAAAGCCAAACCCCATCGCGTTTGCGTCTTCTGACCCCAACGCCAAACCCCAACGCCAAACCCCAACGCGTTTGCGTCTTCTGACCCCAACGCCAAACCCAAACGCGTTTGCGTCTCTGACCCAAACGTCAAACCCCAACGCCAAACCCCAACGCGTTTGCGTCTTCTGAACCCAACGCCAAACCCCAACGCGTTTGCGTCTTCTGACCCCAACGCCAAAACCCAACGCCAAAGCCCTACGACTTTGCGTCTTCTGACCCCAAAGCCAAACCCCATCGCGTTTGCGTCTTCTGACCCCAACACCAAACCCCAACGCCAAACTTCAACGCCAAAGCATTACGCGTTTGCCTCTTCTGACCCCAACGTTAAACCCCAACGCCAAACACTAAGGCCAAACCCCAATGCGTTTGCCTCTTCTGACCCCAACGCCAAACCCCAACGCCAAACCCCATCGCGTTTGCGTCTTTTGACCCCAACGCCAAACCCCAACGCATTTGAGTCTTCTGACCCCAACGCCAAACCCCAACGCCAAACCCCAAAGCGTTTGCGTCTTCTGAACCCAACGCCAAACCCCAACGCATTTGCATATTCTGACCCCAACGCCAAACCCTAACACCAAACCCCAATGCTTTTGCCTCTTCTGACCCCAACGCCAAACCCCAACGCCAAACCCCATCGCGTTTGCGTCTTTTGACCCCAACGCCAAACCCAAACGCATTTGCATCTTCTGACCCCAACGCCAAACCCCAACGCGTTTGCGTCTTCTGACCTCAAAGCCTAACACCGACGCCAAACCCCAACGCAAAAAACCATCGCATTTGCATCTTCTGACCCCAACACCAAACCCCAACGCCAAACTTCAAAGCCAAAGCATAACGCGTTTCCGTCTTCTGAACCCAACGCCAAACCCCAACGCCAAACCCCAACGCGTTTGCGTCTTCTGAACCCAACGCCAAACCCCAACGCGTTTGCATCTACTGACCCCAACGCGAAACCCCAACGCCAAACCCCAACGCGTTTGCGTCTTCTGAACCCAACGCCAAACCCCAACGCGTTTGCGTCTTCTGACCCCAACGCCAAAACCCCATCGCGTTTGCGTCTTCTGACCCCAACGCCAAACCCCAACGCCAAACCCCAACGCGTTTGCGTCTTCTGAACCCAACGCCAAACCCCAACGCGTTTGCGTCTTCTGACCCCAACGCCAAAACCCAACGCCAAACCCCAACGCGTTTGCGTCTTCTGAACCCAACGCCAAACCCCATCGCGTTTGCGTCTTCTGAACCCAACGCCAAACCCCAACGCGTTTGCATCTACTGACCCCAACGCGAAACCCCAACGCCAAACCCCAACGCGTTTGCGTCTTCTGAACCCAACGCCAAACCCCAACGCGTTTGCGTCTTCTGACCCCAAAGCCAAACCCCATCGCGTTTGCGTCTTCTGACCCCAACGCCAAACCCCAACGCCAAACCCCAACGCGTTTGCGTCTTCTGAACCCAACGCCAAACCCCAACGCGTTTGCGTCTTCTGACCCCAACGCCAAAACCCAACGCGAAAGCCCTACGACTTTGCGTCTTCTGACCCCAAAGCCAAACCCCATCGCGTTTGCGTCTTCTGACCCCAACGCCAAACCCCAACGCCAAACCCCAACGCGTTTGCGTCTTCTGACCCCAACGCCAAACCGAAACGCGTTTGCGTCTCTGACCCAAACGTCAAACCCCAACGCCAAACCCCAACGCGTTTGCGTCTTCTGACCCCAAAGCCAAACCCCATCGCGTTTGCGTCTTCTGACCCCAACGCCAAAACCCAACGCCAAAGCCCTACGACTTTGCGTCTTCTGACCCCAAAGCCAAACCCCATCGCGTTTGCGTCTTCTGACCCCAACACCAAACCCCAACGCCAAACTTCAACGCCAAAGCATTACGCGTTTGCCTCTTCTGACCCCAACGCTAAACCCCAACGCCAAACACTAAGGCCAAACCCCAATGCGTTTGCCTCTTCTGACCCCAACGCCAAACCCCAATGCCAAACCCCATCGCGTTTGCGTCTTTTGACCCCAACGCCAAACCCCAACGCATTTGAGTCTTCTGACCCCAACGCCAAACCCCAACGCCAAACCCCAAAGCGTTTGCGTCTTCTGAACCCAACGCCAAACCCCAACGCATTTGCATATTCTGACCCCAACGCCAAACCCTAACACCAAACCCCAATGCTTTTGCCTCTTCTGACCCCAACGCCAAACCCCAACGCCAAACCCCATCGCGTTTGCGTCTTTTGACCCCAACGCCAAACCCAAACGCATTTGCATCTTCTGACCCCAACGCCAAACCCCAACGCGTTTGCGTCTTCTGACCTCAAAGCCTAACACCGACGCCAAACCCCAACGCAAAAAACCATCGCATTTGCATCTTCTGACCCCAACACCAAACCCCAACGCCAAACTTCAAAGCCAAAGCATAACGCGTTTCCGTCTTCTGAACCCAACGCCAAACCCCAACGCCAAACCCCAACGCGTTTGCGTCTTCTGAACCCAACGCCAAACCCCAACGCGTTTGCATCTACTGACCCCAACGCGAAACCCCAACGCCAAACCCCAACGCGTTTGCGTCTTCTGAACCCAACGCCAAACCCCAACGCGTTTGCGTCTTCTGACCCCAACGCCAAAACCCCATCGCGTTTGCGTCTTCTGACCCCAACGCCAAACCCCAACGCCAAACCCCAACGCGTTTGCGTCTTCTGAACCCAACGCCAAACCCCAACGCGTTTGCGTCTTCTGACCCCAACGCCAAAACCCAACGCCAAACCCCAACGCGTTTGCGTCTTCTGAACCCAACGCCAAACCCCATCGCGTTTGCGTCTTCTGAACCCAACGCCAAACCCCAACGCGTTTGCGTCTTCTGAACCCAACGCCAAACCCCAACGCGTTTGCATCTACTGACCCCAACGCGAAACCCCAACGCCAAACCCCAACGCGTTTGCGTCTTCTGAACCCAACGCCAAACCCCAACGCGTTTGCGTCTTCTGACCCCAAAGCCAAACCCCATCGCGTTTGCGTCTTCTGACCCCAACGCCAAACCCCAACGCCAAACCCCAACGCGTTTGCGTCTTCTGAACCCAACGCCAAACCCCAACGCGTTTGCGTCTTCTGACCCCAACGCCAAAACCCAACGCCAAAGCCCTACGACTTTGCGTCTTCTGACCCCAAAGCCAAACCCCATCGCGTTTGCGTCTTCTGACCCCAACGCCAAACCCCAACGCCAAACCCCAACGCGTTTGCGTCTTCTGACCCCAACGCCAAACCGAAACGCGTTTGCGTCTCTGACCCAAACGTCAAACCCCAACGCCAAACCCCAACGCGTTTGCGTCTTCTGAACCCAACGCCAAACCCCAACGCGTTTGCGTCTTCTGACCCCAACGCCAAAACCCAACGCCAAAGCCCTACGACTTTGCGTCTTCTGACCCCAAAGCCAAACCCCATCGCGTTTGCGTCTTCTGACCCCAACACCAAACCCCAACGCCAAACTTCAACGCCAAAGCATTACGCGTTTGCCTCTTCTGACCCCAACGCTAAACCCCAACGCCAAACACTAAGGCCAAACCCCAATGCGTTTGCCTCTTCTGACCCCAACGCCAAACCCCAATGCCAAACCCCATCGCGTTTGCGTCTTTTGACCCCAACGCCAAACCCCAACGCATTTGAGTCTTCTGACCCCAACGCCAAACCCCAACGCCAAACCCCAAAGCGTTTGCGTCTTCTGAACCCAACGCCAAACCCCAACGCATTTGCATATTCTGACCCCAACGCCAAACCCTAACACCAAACCCCAATGCTTTTGCCTCTTCTGACCCCAACGCCAAACCCCAACGCCAAACCCCATCGCGTTTGCGTCTTTTGACCCCAACGCCAAACCCAAACGCATTTGCATCTTCTGACCCCAACGCCAAACCCCAACGCCAAACCCCAACGCATTTACTTCTTCTGACCCCAACGCCAAACCCCAACGCGTTTGCGTCTTCTGACCTCAAAGCCTAACACCGACGCCAAACCCCAACGCAAAAAACCATCGCATTTGCATCTTCTAACCCCAACACCAAACCCCAACGCCAAACTTCAACGCCAAAGCATAACGCGTTTCCATCTTCTGAACCCAACGCCAAACCCCAACGCCAAACCCCAACGCGTTTGCGTCTTCTGAACCCAACGCCAAACCCCAACGCGTTTGCATCTACTGACCCCAACGCGAAACCCCAACGCCAAACCCCAACGCGTTTGCGTCTTCTGAACCCAACGCCAAACCCCAACGCGTTTGCGTCTTCTGACCCCAACGCCAAAACCCCATCGCGTTTGCGTCTTCTGACCCCAACGCCAAACCCCAACGCCAAACCCCAACGCGTTTGCGTCTTCTGAACCCAACGCCAAACCCCAACGCGTTTGCGTCTTCTGACCCCAACGCCAAAACCCAACGCCAAACCCCAACGCGTTTGCGTCTTCTGAACCCAACGCCAAACCCCATCGCGTTTGCGTCTTCTGAACCCAACGCCAAACCCCAACGCGTTTGCGTCTTCTGAACCCAACGCCAAACCCCAACGCGTTTGCATCTACTGACCCCAACGCGAAACCCCAACGCCAAACCCCAACGCGTTTGCGTCTTCTGAACCCAACGCCAAACCCCAACGCGTTTGCGTCTTCTGACCCCAAAGCCAAACCCCATCGCGTTTGCGTCTTCTGACCCCAACGCCAAACCCCAACGCCAAACCCCAACGCGTTTGCGTCTTCTGAACCCAACGCCAAACCCCAACGCGTTTGCGTCTTCTGACCCCAACGCCAAAACCCAACGCCAAAGCCCTACGACTTTGCGTCTTCTGACCCCAAAGCCAAACCCCATCGCGTTTGCGTCTTCTGACCCCAACGCCAAACCCCAACGCCAAACCCCAACGCGTTTGCGTCTTCTGACCCCAACGCCAAACCGAAACGCGTTTGCGTCTCTGACCCAAACGTCAAACCCCAACGCCAAACCCCAACGCGTTTGCGTCTTCTGAACCCAACGCCAAACCCCAACGCGTTTGCGTCTTCTGACCCCAACGCCAAAACCCAACGCCAAAGCCCTACGACTTTGCGTCTTCTGACCCCAAAGCCAAACCCCATCGCGTTTGCGTCTTCTGACCCCAACACCAAACCCCAACGCCAAACTTCAACGCCAAAGCATTACGCGTTTGCCTCTTCTGACCCCAACGGTAAACCCCAACGCCAAACACTAAAGCCAAACCCCAATGCGTTTGCCTCTTGTGACCCCAACGCCAAACCCCAACGCCAAACCCCATCGCGTTTGCGTCTTTTGACCCCAACGCCAAACCCCAACGCCAAGACCCTATGCGTTTGCGTCTTCTGAACCCAACGCCAAACCCCAATGCATTTGAGTCTTCTGACCCCAACGCCAAACCCCAACGCCAAACCCCAAAGCGTTAGCGTCTTCTGAACCCAATGCCAAACCCCAACGCGTTTGCATCTACTGACCCCAACGCGAAACCCCAACGCCAAACCCCAACGCGTTTGCGTCTTCTGACCCCTACGCCAAAACCCAACGCCAAACCCCAACAACTTTGCGTCTTCTGACCCCAAAGCCAAACCCCTTCGCGTTTGCGTCTACTGACCCCAACGCCAAACCCCAACGCCAAACCCCAACGCGTTTGCGTCTTCTGAACCCAACGCCAAACCCCAACGCGTTTGCGTCTTCTGACCCCAACGCCAAACCCCAACGCCAAACCCCAACGACTTTGCGTCTTCTGACCCCAACGCCAAACCCCATCGCGTTTGAGTCTTCTGACCCCAACCCCAAACCTTAACGCCAAACCCCAACGCGTTTGCGTCTTCTGAACCCAACGCCAAACCCCATCGCGTTTGCGTCTTCTGACCCCGACGTCAAACCCCAACGCCAAGCCCCTATGCGTTTGCCTCTTCTGACCCCAACGCCAAACCCCAACGCCAAACCCCATCGCGTTTGCGTCTTTTGACCCCAACGCCAAACCCCAACGCATTTGCATCTTCTGAACCCAACGCCAAACCCCAACGCCAAACCCCAACGCATTTACTTCTTCTGACCCCAACGCCAAACCCCAACGCGTTTGCGTCTTCTGACCTCAAAGCCTAACACCGACGCCAAACCCCAACGCAAAAAACCCCAACGCATTTGCATCTTCTGACCCCAACACCAAACCCCAACGTCAAACTTCAACGCCAAAGCATAACGCGTTTCCGTCTTCTGAACCAACGCCAAACCCCAACGCGTTTGCATCTACTGACCCCAACGCCAAACCCCAACGCGTTTGCGTCTTCTGAACCCAACGCCAAACCCCAACGTGTTTGCGTCTTCTGACCCCAACGCCAAAACCCAACGCCAAACCCCAACGACTTTGCGTCTTCTGACCCCAAAGCCAAACCCCATCGCGTTTGCCTCTTCTATCCCCAACGCCAAACCCCATCGCGTTTGCGTCTTTTGACCCCAACGCGAAACCCCAACGCATTTGCGTCTTCTGACCCCAACGTCAAACCCCAACGCCAAGCCCCTATGCGTTTGCGTCTTCTGACCCCAACGCCAAACCCCAACGCCAAGCCCCTATGCGTTTGCGTCTTCTGAACCCAACGCCAAACCCCAACGCATTTGAGTCTTCTGACCCCAACGCCAAACCCCAACGCCAAACCCCAAAGCGTTTGCGTCTTCTGAACCCAACGCCAAACCCCAACGCGTTTGCGTCTTCTGACCCCAACGCCAAAACCCAACGCCAATCCCCAACGACTTTGCGTCTTCTGACCCCAATGCCAAACCCCAACGCCAAACCCCAACGCATTTGAGTCTTCTGACCCCAACGCCAAACCCCAACGCCAAACCCCAACGACTTTGCGTCTTCTGACCCCAAAGCCAAACCCCATCGCGTTTGCGTCTACTGACCCCAACGCCAAACCCCAACGCCAAACCCCAACGCGTTTGCGTCTTCTGAACCCAACGCCAAACCCCAACGCGTTTGAGTCTTCTGACCCCAACGCCAAAACCCAACGCCAAACCCCAACGACTTTGCGTCTTCTGACCCCAAAGCCAAACCCCATCGCGTTTGCGTCTTCTGACCCCAACGCCAAACCCCAACGCCAAACCCCAACGACTTTGCGTCTTCTGACCCCAAAGCCAAACCCCATCGCGTTTGCGTCTTCTGACCCCAACGCCAAACCCCAACGCCAAACCCCAACGCGTTTGCGTCTTCTGACCCCAACGCCAAACCCAAACGCGTTTGCGTCTTCTGACCCCAACGCCAAAACCCAACGCCAAACCCCAACGACTTTGCGTCTTCTGACCCCAACGCCAAACCCCATCGCGTTTGCGTCTTCTGACCCCAACGCCAAACCCCAAAGCCAAACCCCAACGCCTTTGCGTCTTCTGACCCCAACGCCAAACCCCAACGCGTTTGCGTCTTCTGAACCCAACGCCAAACCCAAACGCGTTTGCGTCTTCTGACCCCAACGCCAAAACCCAACGCCAAAGCCCTACGACTTTGCGTCTTCTGACCCCAAAGCCAAACCCCATCGCGTTTGCGTCTTCTGACCCCAGCACCAAACCCCAACGCCAAACTTCAATGCCAAAGCATTACGCGTTTCCCTCTTCTGACCCCAACGCTAAACCCCAACGCCAAACCCTAACGCCAAACCCCAATGCGTTTGCCTCTTCTGACCCCAACGCCAAACCCCAACGCCAAACCCCATCGCGTTTGCGTCTTTTGACCCCAACGCCAAACCCCAACGCATTTGCATCTTCTGACCCCAACGCCAAACCCCAACGCCAAACCCCAACGCATTTACTTCTTCTGACCCCAACGCCAAACCCCAACGCGTTTGCGTCTTCTGACCTCAAAGCCTAACACCGACGCCAAACCCCAACGCAAAAAACCAACACATTTGCATCTTCTGACCCCAACACCAAACCCCAACGCCAAACTTCAACGCCAAAGCATAACGCGTTTCCGTCTTCTGAACCCAACACCAAACCCCAACGCGTTTGCATCTACTGACCCCAACGCGAAACCCCAACGCCAAACCCCAACGCGTTTGCGTCTTCTGAACCCAATGCCAAACCCCAACGCGTTTGCATCTTCTGACCCCAACGCCAAAACCCAACGCCAAACCCCAACGACTTTGCGTCTTCTGACCCCAAAGCCAAACCCCATCGCGTTTGCGTCTACTGACCCCAACGCCAAAACCCAACGCCAAACCCCAACGCGTTTGCGTCTTCTGAACCCAACGCCAAACCCCAACGCGTTTGCGTCTTCTGACCCCAACGCCAAAACCCAACGCCAAACCGCAATGACTTTGCGTCTTCTGACCCCAAAGCCAAACCCCATCGCGTTTGCGTCTTCTGACCCCAACGCCAAACCCCAACGCCAAACCCCAACGCGTTTGCGTCTTCTGAACCCAACGCCAAACCCAAACGCGTTTGCGTCTTCTGACCCAAACGCCAAACCCCAACGCCAAACCCCAACGCGTTTGCGTCTTCTGAACCCAACGCCAAACCCCAACGCGTTTGCGTCTTCTGACCCCAACGCCAAAACCCAACGCCAAAGCCCTACGACTTTGCGTCTTCTGACCCCAACACCAAACCCCAACGCCAAACTTCAACGCCAAAGCATTACGCGTTTGCCTCTTCTGACCCCAACGCTAAACCCCAACGCCAAACCCTAACGCCAAACCCCAATGCGTTTGCCTCTTCTGACCCCAACGCCAAACCCCAACGCCAAACCCCATCGCGTTTGCGTCTTTTGACCCTAACGCCAAACCCCAACGCATTTGCATCTTCTGACCCCAACGCCAAACCCCAACGCCAAACCCCAACGCATTTACTTCTTCTGACCCCAACGCCAAACCCCAACGCGTTTGCATCTTCTGACCTCAAAGCCTAACACCGACGACAAACCCCAACGCAAAAAAACAACGCATTTGCATCTTCTGACCCCAACACCAAACCCCAACGTCAAACTTCAACGCCAAAGCATAACGCGTTTCCGTCTTCTGAACCCAACGCCAAACCCCAACGCGTTTGCATCTACTGACCCCAACGCGAAACCCCAACGCCAAACCCCAACGCGTTTGCGTCTTCTGAACCCAATGCCAAACCCCAACGCGTTTGCGTCTTCTGACCCCAACGCCAAAACCCAATGCCAAACCCCAACGACTTTGCGTCTTCTGACCCCAAAGCCAAACCCCATCGCGTTTGCGTCTTCTGACCCCAACGACAAACCCCAACGCCAAACCCCAACGCGTTTGCGTCTTCTGACCCCAACGCCAAAACCCAACGCCAAACCCCAACGACTTTGCGTCTTCTGACCCCAAAGCCAAACCCCATCGCGTTTGCGTCTTCTGACCCCAACGCCAAAACCCAACGCCAAACCCCAACGCGTTTGCGTCTTCTGACCCCAACGCCAAACCCCATCGCGTTTGAGTCTTCTGACCCCAACCCCAAACCCCAACGCCAAACCCCAACGCGTTTGCGTCTTCTGAACCCAACGCCAAACCCCATCGCGTTTGCGTCTTCTGACCCCAACGCCAAACCCCAACGCCAAGCCCCTATGCGTTTGCGTCTTCTGACCCCAACGCCAAACCCCAACGCCAAGCCCCTATGCGTTTGCGTCTTCTGAACCCAACGCCAAACCCCAATGCGTTTGCCTCTTCTGACCCCAACGCCAAACCCCAACGCCAAACCCCATCGCGTTTGCGTCTTTTGACCCCAACGCCAAACCCCAACGCATTTGCATCTTCTGACCCCAACGCCAAACCCCAACGCCAAACCCCAACGCATTTGCGTCTTCTGAACCCAACGCCAAACCCCAACGCGTTTGAGTTTTCTGAATCCAACGCCAAAACCCAACGCCAAACCTCAACCCATTTGCGTCTTCTGACCCTAACGCCAAACCCCAATGCTAAACCCCAACGCGTTTGCGTCTTCTGAACCCAACGCCAAAGCCCAACGCCAAACCCCAACGCGTTTGCGTCTTCTGACACCAATGCCAAACCCCAACGCCAAATTCCAAAGCGGTTGCGTCTTCTGGCCACAACGCCAAACCCCAACGGTAAATCCCAACGGCAAAACCCCAACGCGTTTGAGTATTCTCACCACAACGCCAAACCCCAACGATAAAACCCCAACGAGTTTGCGTCTTCTGACCCAACGCCAAACCCCAACGCCAAACCCCAACGTGTTTACGTCTACTGACCCCAACGCCAAACCCCGACGCATTTGCGTCTTCTGACCCCAACGCCAAACTCCAACGCCAAACCCCAACCCCAAACCCCAACGCTTTTGCGTCTTGTGACCCCAACGTCAAACAACAACGCTTTTTCATCTTCTGACCCCAACGTCAAACCCCAACGCCAAACCCCAACGAGTTTGCATCTTCTGACCCCAACGCCAAAACCCAATGCCAAACCCCAACGCGTTTGCGTCTTCTAACCCCAACGCGAAACCCCAACGCCAAAGCCCAACGCTTTTGCGTCTTCTGACCTCAACACCAAACCCCAACGCGTTTACGTCTTCTGACCCCAACGCCAAACCCCAGCGACAAACCCCAACGCGTTTCCGTCTTCAGACCCCAACACCAAACCCCAACGCGTTTGCGTCTTCTGACCTCAAGACTTAACACCAACGCCAAACCCCAACGCGAAAATCCAACGCATTTGCATATTCTGACCCCAACGCCAAACCCCAACGCATTTGCGTCTTCTGACCCCAACGCCAAACCTCAGCGCCAAACTTTAATGCCAATCCCCAACGCGTTTACGTCTTCTGACCCCAAAGCCCAACCTCAGCGCCAAATCCCAGCGCCAAACCCCAACGCCAAACCCCAAAGCCAAACTCCAACGCGTTAGCGTCTTCCTACCCCAATGCCAAACACCGAAGCGAAATGCCAAAGCGGTTGCGTCTTCTGACCACAACACCAAACCCCAACGCCAAAGCCCAACGCGTTTGCGTCTTCTGACCCCAACGCCAAACACCAACGCGTATGCGCCTTCTGACCCCAACGGCAAACCCCAGTGCGTTTGCGTCTTCTGACCCCAAAGGCCAAACCCTCAACGCCAAACCCCAACGCGTTTGCATCTTCTGACCCCAACGCCAAACCCCAATGCCAAACCCCAACGCGTTTGCGTCTTCTGACCCCAACTTCAAAACACAACGCTTTTGCATCTTCTGACCCCAACGCCAAACCCCAATGGCAAACCCAAATGTGTTTGAGTATTCTGACCCCAACCCCAAACCCCAACAATAAAACCCCAACGCGTTTGCTTCTTCTGACCCCAACGCCAAACCCCAACGCCAAACCCCAACTCATTTACGTCTTCTGACCCCAACGCCAAACCCCAATGCGTTTACATCTTCTGACCCCAACGCCATACCCCAACGCTTTTACGTCTTCTGACCCCAATGCCAAACCCCAGCGACAAACCCCAAAGCCAAACACCAACGCGTTTCCGTCTTCAGACCCAAACACCAAACCCCAACGCGTTTGCGTCTTCTGACCTCAATGCCAAACCCCAACGCGTTTGCGTCTTCTGACCACAACCCCAAACCTCAGCGCCAAACCCCAACGCCAAACCCCGACGCGTTTGCGTCTTCTGACCCCAACGCCAAACCCCAACCTCAAACCCCAGCGCCAAACCCCCACGCCAAACCCCAACGCTAAACCACAACACTTTTGCGTCTTCTGACCCCAACGCCAATCAACAACGCCAAACCCCAATGCGTTTGAGTCATCTGAGCCCAACGCCAAACCCCAAAGAAAAAACCCAACGGCAAAACCCAATGCGTTTGCGTCTTCTGACCCTAACGCCATACAACAGCGCCAAACCCCAACGCCAAACCCCAACGCGTTTGCGTCTTCTGACACCGCCAACTCCCAACGCCAAACCCCAATGCCAAACCCCAACGCGTTTGCGTCTTCTGACCCCAACTCCAAACCCCAACGCCAAAACCCAACGCGTTTGCATCTTCTGACCCCAACGTCAAACCACAACGGTTTTGCATCTTCTGACCCCATCGCCAGACCCCAATGCATTTCCGTCTTCTGACCCCAACGCCAGACCCCAACGCGTTTGATTCTTCTGATTCCAACGCCAGACACCAACGCTTTTGCGTATTCTGACACCAACGCCAGACCCCAACGCGTTTGCGTCTAATGACCCCAGAACCAGAGGGCAAGGCGTTTCCATTTTCTGAACCCAACGCCAGACCCCAATGCCAGACCCCAACGCATTTTTTTATTCTGACCCCAAAGCCAGACCCCAGTGCCAGACGCCAACGCGTTTGCTTCTTCTGACCCCAACACCAGACACCAACGCGATTGCGTATTCTGACACCAACGCCAGACCCCAACGGCAGAACCCAACACGTTTGCGTCTTCTGACCCCAATGCAAGACCCCAACACCTTTGCGTCTTCTGACCCCAGCGCCAGACACCAACGCTTTTGTGACTTCTGTCCCCAACGTCAGACCCCAATGCTAGACCCCAACGCGTTTGCTTCTTCTGACCCCAACGCCAGACACCAACGCGATTGCGTCTTCTGACCCGAATGCAAAGCCCCAACTTTTTCCATCTTCTACCCCAGCGCCAAACCCCAAAGCGTTTGCGTCTTCTGACCATGGCATTCCATGGAAGCTAGAATTTCTGGAGCGTTCCGTTGCATTCTATGGCAACTATTAGTTCCAGAGCGTTTCTATGGCATTGCATGGCAACTAGGAGTTCCACTGCATTTCTATCGCATACCATGGGAACTACAAGTTCCAGAGCGTTCCATTGCATTCCATGGCAACTAGAAATTCCAGTGCGTTCCATACCAATCAAGGGCAAGTAATAGTACCAGAGCTTTTTATGTTATTAGGTGGCAACTAGAAGTTCCAGAGCGTTTCTATGGCATTCCATGGCAACTCTTATTTGTAATGTTTTTCCATGACATTCCATTAGAATTAGAAGTTCTGGATCGTTCCATTGCATTCCATGGTAAGTAGGAGTTCCAAAGCATTACATGGCATTCCATGGCAACTACAATTTTGAGAGGGTTTCTGTGGCATTCATCGGCCACTATTATTTGCGATGTGTTTCATGGCATTCCATGGCAACTAGTCGTTCCAAAGCCTTTCTATGGCATTTCATGGCCACTACTAATTACAGAGCGTTTCTATGGCATTTTGATGGCAACGAGGAGTTCCGCAGCATTTCATTTCATTCCATGGCAACTAGAATTTCCAGAGCGTTCCGTGGCATTCCATGGCAACTAGAAATTCCAGAGGTTTCAGTGGCAACTAGAAGTTCCATTGTGTTCCATAGCATTCCAAGGCAACAAGTAGTTTCCGAGAGTTTCTATGGCACTCCATGGCATTCCACGGCAACTAGAAGTTCTGGAGCGTTCCATTGCATTCCATGGCAACTAGTAGTTCCAGAAATTTTCTATGGCATTCCATGGCAACTAGGAGTTCCAGTGCGTTTCTATTGTATACCATGGCAACTAGAATACCGGAGTGTTCCATACCATTCCATGGATACTATTATTTGTGATGTGTTTCCATGGCATTCCATGGCAAGTAGTAGTTCCAGAGCGTTTCTATGGCGTTCTATGTCAACTAGAAGTTCTGCAGAGTTCCATTGCATTCCATGGCAACTAGAATTTCCAGAGCTTTCCATACTAATCAAAGGCAACCAGGAGTTCCAGAGCTTTTTATGGTATTATGTGGATACTAGAAGTTACAGAAAATTTCTATTGCTTTCCATGACAACTAGAAGTTCTGGAGCATTTCATTGCATTCCATGGCAACTAGAAGTTCCAGTGCAAACTTGTAGTTCCAGAGTGTTTCTATGGCTTTCCTTGGTAACTAGAATTTCTGCAACGTCCCATGGCATTCGATGGCAACTAGTATTTCCAGGGAGTTTCTATGGCATTCCATGGCAACTAGGAGTTCCCGTGCATTTCTATTGCATACCATGGCAACTAGAAATTCTGGAGCATTTCATTGCATTCCATGGCAACTAGAAATTCCAAGCATTCTGTACCATTCAATGACAAGTAGTCGTTCCAGAGGTTTTTATGGTATTAGGTGGCAATTAGAAGTTCCAGAAAGTTTCGATTGCATTCCATGGCAACTAGAATACCAGAGCGTTCCATAGCCATTTCATGGCAACTAGTAGTTCCAGAGCTTTGCTATGGCATTCCATGGAACTAGAATTTCTGCAGCATTTCATGGCATTCCATGGCAACTAGTAGATCCAGGGAATTTCCATGGCATTCCATGGCAACTAGTAGTTTCAGAGCCTTTCTATGGCATTCCATGGTAACTAGGAGTTCCAGAGCGTTCCACAGCATTCCATGGCAACTAGTAATTAAGGAGCGTTTCTATGGCATTCCATGACAACTAGAAGTTCCAGAGAATTCCATGGCATTCCATGGCTACTAATAGTTTCAGAGGGTTTATTTGGCATTCCATGGGAAGTAGAAGTTCAAGAGCGTTCCATTCCATTCCATATCAACCAGTAGTTCCAAAGTGTTTCTGTGGCACTACCTGGAAACTAGTAGTTCCAAAGCGTTTTTATGGCATTCCGTGGAATCTAGGAATTCCAGACGTTCCATGGCATTCCATGACAACTAGAATTGTGAGAGCGCTTCTATGGCATTCAATAGCAACTATTATTTGCAATGTGTTTCCATGGCATTCCATGGCAACTAGTAGTTCCAGACCGTTTCTATGGCATTCCATGGCAACTAGAAGTTCCAGATCGTTTCACAGCATTCCATGGCAACTAGAAGTTCCAGAGTGTTCCATGCCGTTCCATGGCAACTAGCATTTTGAGAGCCTTTCTATGGCATTTAACAGCAAGTATTGTTTGCGATATGTTTCCATGACATTCCATAGGATCTAGAAGTTCTGAAGCGTTCCATGGCATTCCATGGCAACTAGAAGTTCCAGAGCGTTTTATAGAATTCCATGGCAACTAGTTGTTCTAGAGCGTTTATTTGGTATTCCATGGCAATTAGAAGTTTTATAGCGTTCGATAGCATTCCATGGCAACTGGTAGGTCCAGAGCATTTCTATGGCAGTTCATGGCAACTAATATTTTCAGAGGGTTTATTTGTCATTCCATGGCAACTAGGAATTCCAGAGCGTTTCTATGGCATTCCACAGCAACTAGGAATTCCGGAGTGTTCCATGCATTCCATGGCAACTAGGAGTTCCAGAGCGTTCCATGGCATTCCATGGCAACTAGAAGTTGCAGAGCATTTCATGGCCTTCCATGTTAACTAGTAGTTCCAGAGCGTTTCTATGGCATTCCATGGCAACTATTAGTTCCAGAGCATTAATTTTGCATTCTATGGCAACTAGAAGTTCCAGAGCGTTCCATAATATTCCATGGGAACTAGTAATTCCAGAGCGTTTCTATGCCATTCCATGGCAACTAGAATTTCCAGAGCGGTTTATAGCATTCCATGCCAACTAGAAGTTCCAGAGGATTCCATAGCATTCCATGGACACTAGAAGTTCCAGAGTGTTTCTACGTCATTCTGTGGTAACTAGGAGTTCCGGAGGGTTCCATTGCATTCCATGGCAACTAGAATTTTGAGAGCGTTTCTATGTCATTCAATGCAACTATTATTTTCCATGTGTTTCCATGACTTTCCATGGCAACTAGGAGTTCCTGAGGGTTCCATGGCATTTCTTGGCAACTATTGATTCCAGAGCGTTTCTATGGTATTTTATCACAACTGAAAGTTTTGCAGTGTTTTATGGCATTCCATGGCAACTAGAAGTTCCAGTGTGTTCCATAAAATTACATGGCAACTAGTAGTTCCAGAGCTTTTCTATGGCATTCCATGGCAACTATTATTTGAGATGGGTTGCCGTGATATTCCATTTCAACTAAAAGTTCTGCAGCATTTCATGATATTCAATGGCAACTAGAAATTCCATTGTGTTCCATGGCATTCCATGGAAACTAGATATTCCAGAAAGTTCCATATCATTACACGGTCACTAGTAGTTCCAATGCGTTTCTATGCCATTCCGTGGCAACTACTATTTGTGGTGTGTTTCCATGACATTCCATTGCATCTACAAGTTCCACAGCCTTCCACTACATTCCATGGAAACTAGAATTTCCAGAGCGTTCCTGAGCATTCCATGGCAACTAATATTTCTGGAGTGTTTCTATGGCACCACCTTGCAACTATTATTTCCAGAGAGTTTCTATGACATTCCATGGCAACTAGAAGCTTCAGAGCGTTCCATAGCATTCCACGGCATCTAGAAGTTCCAGAGTGTTTCTCTGTCATTCCACGGCTACTAGGAGTTACGGAGGGTTCCATGGCATTTAACTGCAACTAGGATTTTCAGAGCGTTTCTATGGCATTTAACAGCAAGTATTACTTGCGATGTGTTTCCATGACATTCCATAGCATCTAGAAGTTCAAGAGCATACCATGGCATTGCATGGCAAATAGACGTTCTGCACCGTTCTATGGAATGCCATGGCAACTATAGTTCCAGAGCATTTCTAGGGCACTCCATGGCAACTAGGATTTCCAGAGCGTTCCACGGCATTCCATGGCACCTCCAATTTTGAGAGCGTTTCCATGGTAAACAACAGCAACTATTATTTGCGACATGTTTCCATGGCATTAACATTGTCAACCCTGCTTCATTTCTTAGTGGGAAGACTGGAGAACCAGTGGACCACGACTGCCTCGAGACGATTGAGGCCACGTACTCTAGCCGTATCGACCTCAAAGATGCCCCCAAGGATGGGGTAGAGCACTGGTTCACAGATGGGAGCATCTACATCCTGGGCGGAAAACAGCATTCTGGGTATGCCACCACCACTGCTGAAAAGGTAATAGAATCTGGACCACTACCGGCTGACACCTCAGCGCAAAACGCTGAGATCATAGCCCTCACTCAGGCCCTGGAGAGGGCCGAAGGAAAGGCTGTGAATATTTGGACTGATTCTAAATACGCCTTTGGAGTGGTACATGCCCATGGAGCAATTTGGAAGGAGTGAGGACTGTTGAACTCCCTAGGAAAGACTATCAAGGACGTGAAGGAAATTTTAAGACTTTTGAATGCAGTCCAGCTTCCTGAAAAGGTGGCGATTATGCACATCAGGGCACACCAGAAAGTGAGCATCGAATTGGAAAGAGGAAACGAACTGGCGGACAGAGAGGCAAAACAGGCAGCTAAAGAAACGGTAAAGGTGGAGGGAGCACTAGTCCCAGACGGACAGATAACCCTAGAAGGTAAGCCAGAATACACTAAGGAGGATTGAAAGTTAATCACAGATTTGGAAGGAACATACAATGAGGATGGGTGGGCTGTAACATCACATGGGAAACTCATAGTCTCCTCTTACATGGTTTGGCCATTGGTCCGGGAGGAACACAAGAAGGGGCACTGGGGGGCGGAGGCATTACACAAATACCTTATCAGACACGTAACGGCTCGAAATTTATACACCACTGTCAAACAAGTGACTCAGTGTCCTGGGTTACAGTGTAAAATGTGCCAAAAGAAAAAAAAAATATATTCTATTACCATCTTCAGGAGCTGTTGAGACCAGGTGGGGCGGTGCTCCCTGCCTCCCCCCCTCTGGACTATCTCCTGTTACTGGGCACAACAATGCCTTATCGCCTGACCCATCGGTAACTCGCTCCTGGGCTATCTCCTGTTAATGGCCCATCAAGGAACTGCCTCACGACTCCCCATCCCATTGTGAGATGCTCCGCCCGGGGAGGGGGGGGAAGGAGCCAAGCAGTCCATGCCAAATAAAACGGAGATTTTGAACACCCTAGCAGCCTTTCTTCCACTGGATTCCCAGAGGAGCTTTTCCCACCACTGGAGTTCCAGAGGACAAGAGCTACCTACCTACCACTGGACCTTCGGAGGAAGACCAGACTCTTTTACCTGATTGCTGCTTCCACAGAACTACATCCATCACTTCAGGAGGACTGCAGCCAGCATCTTATCGGACTGCTACTGCCACCCTAACAGGGTGTCAGGTTGTTTTCCTGACTCTGTCAGTGTAAACCAGTGGGTTGTTTGTTTTTCCCTGCCTTGTGTTTTATATATATATATATTAGTAAAGAACTGTTATTCGTATTCCCCATATCTTTGCCTGAAGGCCCGTTAATTTCAAAATTATAATAGTTTGGAGGGAAGGGGGTTGCACTCTCCATTTCAAGGGAGGCTCCTGCCTTCCTCCACAGACACCTGTCTTTTCAAACTAAGACACTCAGCAATGTGACCTTTGCCTCCAGACTAATCCAAAAATTGTCCTGAAACCAGAAATGGGCCAAATTGGGAAAGGGAATTGTCCGGGACAACATTGGCAAATTGATTTCACGGAACTTCCTAGAAAAGGAGGGTGTAAATACTTGTTTGTACTAACTGATACCTTTTCAGGCTGGCCAGAAGCCTTCCCGTGCAGAACAGCCAAAGCTCGAGAGGTGACCAAGGTGTTGCTACAAGAAATCATACCCAGGTTTGGAGTCCCAGCGGTGATGTCCTCAGATAGAGGGCCGCACTTTATCTCCAAAACAGTGCAACAAATAAGCCACCATCTAGGGACAGACTGGCAACTACACACTCCATACTGGCCACAATCCAGTGGCCAGGTGGATGTGATAGGTAGAGACACGGACAATTTAAAGTGTCAAAATCCAATGCGAATTTTATTATATTAGCAAGCGAACAAGAGCAAAGGCAGCGCTGGGCGGCCGGGGAGTCTGCGCTCCGCCAACGGCTCGCAACTTCCCGCCTCGTGTAAGCACATTATATACAGTCTCATTTCCTGCATTCGTGATGTCGCAATCAGGTCGATACTCTGCGCATGTGCCTTCTGTTGCTGGGGGGTCTTTCTCTGCCTCCTGGTGATGGTAAGGATGAAGGCTGAAGGTCTTCCTCGTTGCCCTGTGGGTGGACTTATGCAAGAATGTGACTACTCAACCCCCTCAGCTACGGGTCCTGTTGACTTATGCAAGAATGTCCTTCGGTTGGGCTATCAAGCCTTGCGGGCACATAAATCTTCCATCCATACCTTCCCATACAGGTTTAATGAACAAAGCACAATATGTTACTTATTACAATCCCCCCTTTTTCTTTTGTCCATTATTTTGTTCATTGAACCGTTGTAGCTCTTGAGCACTCAAGACAAGGGTTTCTGCTAAATCGGGCTCATCGGGTACCAATTTGTACTTCGCTCGAACAAGCATCAGGTGAGCGGCTTCTAAACAGTTCTTAACTATCGCGATAACTTTATTAAAAATACAAGGTCCGAATGCAAGCGCTAAAGTGAGCAGTATTAATGGTCCCGCCAATGTTGACAATAAAGTAGTAAGCCAAGGAGAATGGTTAAATCATGATTCAGGGTTCGTCCCATTTACACGCTTGGCCTTAGATGTAATTCCCACAGCCTCGTAAAAGGGCGGTCTAATGCCATAACACAGCCAACAGGAGCTGGTCATTTGTGGGTTAGTTTTATTCAATATTTGGTAGCTTGCTTGCATCACTTTCCATAAGGTATTCCCTCCTAAATCTTCTTCCGGGATAGTTATACTAGAGTGAGTATTCTTACTAGTAAACTGGGTGTCATTGCTAATTTCAGTATCATTTGTAGGTCCCAGAGTTTGTTCGTGTGCGAGTACGGAATTTGGTCCAATTGGTTCAGGATCATTTGGAATGGCCTCCTTTTTATCAGTCCCCCTCTACCCGTTCCTGACTCCCAATAACGAATTCCCCAAGTCTTTCCAGTTACCCACCCTGAGTCATTGGGCTGCGTGATATTTATAAAGATAACATGGGGACTCCAATCGGAAACTTACAATTTCCTCCGGACGCGGAGGGAGATCCCCGGTAAACAGGGTTGTATCGGTACCAGTTGGCACAATGTGGGGGTGAAACTGGGAGACCCGGGAGCAGTTACTGTTTGCACTATGGCTTGATCTTCCCATCTGGATAATGTCCATTTAAAAGGTTGGTGTGCATATGGCTCACAGACAGGGACGCATAATACTACCCAGATTGCCCTTATAAATACGTATCGGGAAAAGTGGTGGTTTTTGTAATATACCAATTGCTTATTCCTACCCCAATTTGATACCCGTACCCGATTTTTGTCGTTTGTACTCCAGGGCTTCGCCTTTTTGCTACCATCCTTGAGGCAGGATCTCAAGCACTGCTTTGCAGTCCCAATCGTTGGGTTTGTTCCTCCACAGTTTTTTTACTCCTCTGCCTCGCTCGTCGACTCGGTTGCTTCGAGCCACGAGGGGTACCATCTTCTCGGCAGCAGGGGTATTCTTCAGGAGGGCTAGTGCTTACTTTAGCAGCTTGCCTCAGGATGTACGAATTCCAGTTGGTATCTTTAACTTGGGGTGCGTTGCACTTCACCCCTTTCAGGAACTTCCGGCACTGCCCTCTTACTATTTCAACGACAAAAGGAATCAGTTCGTTCGAATGGTAACGATAATTTTCGGGCCGGATTCCCTTAGCAAATATCTCCCACCATTCCCTTGATTCGGGAATAATCTCTCCCTGTGATTCTTTTAATTTTAGTGCTAATTCTGTAAGTTCTCTTTCTCACTCCCAGCAGATTTGGCAGACGCCCCTTGGGGGTCTTCCGTTTCGGCAATGGGCCCACTACCGTTCCCGACACACCTTACACACAAAGCACACGAATGGGTAACAGTTAATATACCACACTTGATTTCAGCATCTACATGCCCATCTTCAGTCAGAATTGGATTCTCACTATATTCAATTTTAAAGGTGTTCATTCAGGTCCTTTGAAATTTTATTTTTAGGTCCCCGGGTACACTGGTCACTTGCCACTGTTGATTCTTTACGGGCCCTTTGATTTGGCTGGCGTGAGTTCACCCTCTTTTAGCTGTTCGTATGGAGGTTTCTGTAGTAAGTAAAACAGGATAAGGCCCTTCCCACTATGGGGTTAGTAAGGTCTCTTTACTTTTAGGTCCCAGCTGGCTGAGTATTTGCCACAACTGGGAACCTTGCAAGTGTTCTTTTGTTAATTTCCCGTAGGTCATGGACTAATCTATAGGACCCATCAGTTTTCTTTATGGGTAAGATGGGTGTATTGAAGGGAGACATGCATGGTTCCAGTAGCTTTGGTTTAATTAATCTTTCAATCTCTGGTTTCAACCCCATCCTGCCTTCTCGTGAGATTGGGTATTGTTTTATTTTTATTGGAATTTCCAGATCCCTGGTAGTTACAGTGAAGGGTGGGATATTAAATTTGCCCACTGTCTCCGGAGTGTACCAAACCTCGGGGTTAATTTTTACTTCATCCTCACTTCTAAGGGGACATAATTTTACTTGTAACTCATTATTTTTAACTTCCAAATTAATGTCCAGTGTGATGATTATATTTTGTCCCAGTAGGTTATAATCTGCTTCTGGGACCAACAATAGGGATCCCACCCCAAATTTAGATTTTGTTTCAAAAAGAATGTCTTTTATTACTGGAACCCCAAAAGGCTCTCCTTTTGCTCCAATTACTTGCATTGTCTCCGGGGACAAGTGACATCCCCGGGGTAACTCTTGTACTGTGGACCTCTCGGCCCCGGAGTCCACAAGGAACTCGATTTCCTGTTGCTGGGGACCTATTTTAATTTTTATCAAGGGCTCGGTTTTATGTCTAGCCCCCAGCAAATAGAGCCCCTGACACCCCTAATCCTCCTTGAATATTTTCTCATCCTGCAGCCGCTTTCTGCATTCCCTTCTCATATGACCCTTCTTCCTACAATAATAACACTCCGCGTCCTTTCTCCTTGTTCCTTCCACCCCAGGTCTTGTGTCCGTCTTGTAATCCCACCCCCACGCTGTCCTTCCCGAGTCACTGCTACCATCAACCTTGCCTGCTTCTTAAACCTCTCGTCTTCCCTTCTGACAAACACCTTCTGTGCCTCCCTCAATAACTCATCCAAATCTCTGTTCTGCCAATCATCTATCTTCTCAATTTTTCTTCTAATATCTTCCCATGCGTTTGCTACAAATTGCATTTTCAGCAGGGCCTGCCCCTCCTGAGTGTCTACATTCAGACTGGAATACATTTGGAGACTCTTTCGTAGTCTCTCTAATCATTTAGTGGGCGACTCATCTGCTTCTTGATATTCCTTGAAAGCTTTATTAATTCTTCCTCTCTATTCTTCCTCCCTTGGTAGCCACCCCCCTTTTCTTTTAAAGGGTATAAATTTACCCTAGTGTCGGCCACCATCCACAGACTGGCATATTCACTTTCTTCCAAATTAAATGGTTCCTTTGAGTTAACATAAATGTTTAGCGCCTGACATATCCAATCCTCAAATGATCCAAAACCAGGCCAATACAGATGGTCTCCTCGAATCTGTTTTCCGCCCCAGACCTCTATGCAATAATGGATCATTTTTACCTTATCCTTTCCCTGCCTAGAGGGAAAGTTATCCCAGTGTTTCAACATCAGCCCTAGGGGACTATCGGGCGGTATTTGGGGCAATTTCACATGGGGCCCCTCTCCCATGGGCTCAAAGGGTTTGCTTTTCCTTTGTCCCATCTTCTGAGGCACTCACACACACACACCAACTGCTCCCCTCGTTTGTGGCTCGCTCCCTCGCGGGCTACGAGAAACGAACTACTAGAGGGTCCGCACTCACTTCGCCCTGGCAGGACGTCTCATACACCATGCCCCAGGCTACCCAACCCAAACCGAAGGGATTCCCGGCCTATACTCACGCGTCCTGCGTCTTCGTTCGGAGCTTTGTGCACAAAGATTACAGGGTTACCGGTTCTCCTTTGCTCAGTGTTCAATTTAGGTTCGTCGGTCGAGACAGAAGCGACCTGAGAGCTGCAGGGGCCGCCAGATGGTGGGGCGCCTCCCCAATGCAGCTGCAGGCCACAATCTAGTCGCGATCCGAGTCACGGCACCAAATTGTGATAGGTAGAGACACGGACAATTTAAAGTGTCAAAATCCAATGCGAATTTTATTATATTAGCAAGCGAACAAGAGCAAAGGCAGCGCTGGGCGGCCGGGGAGTCTGCGCTCCGCCAACGGCTCGCAACTTCCCGCCTCGTGTAAGCACATTATATACAGTCTCATTTCCTGCATTCGTGATGTCGCAATCAGGTCGATACTCTGCGCATGTGCCTTCTGTTGCTGGGGGGTCTTTCTCTGCCTCCTGGTGGTCGTAAGGATGAAGGCTGAAGGTCTTCCTCGTTGCCCTGTGGGTGAACTTATGCAAGAATGTGACTACTCAACCCCCTCAGCTACGGGTCCTGTTGACTTATGCAAGAATGTCCTTCGGTTGGGCTATCAAGCCTTGCGGGCACATAAATCTTCCATCCATACCTTCCCATACAGGTTTAATGAACAAAGCACAATATGTTACTTATTACAGTGGAGAAAATGAATCACCTGATTAAACAACAGATTGTTAAATTAGGATAAGAAACCAATTTGGCCTGGCCACAATCTCTACCCCTAGCAATGCTACGGATACGAACTAGACCCCGAGCTAAGGAAGGGCTAAGCCCATTTGAAATTCTATATGGACGACCCTATGGGGTACAAAAGGGAACCTCTTCACAAAGTGGTGAAGAACTGATGACTTCCTATATGGTGGCATTAGGGAAACAGCTTTGTAAAACTGGGAAACGGCTGTTTGGAACCCGATGCAGGGGTTTGGATGGGCCAGTGCCTAACATACAGCCTGGAGACTATGGGTGTGTTAAGTTTCTTACAGAGAAAACTTTGGAGCCACAGTGGGAAGGACCATATCAAGTGCTTCTCACCTCTTTCATGGCAATTAGGCTCAGGGAACAAAGCGCCTGGATTCACTACACCTGTGTGAAGAAAGCACCTCCTGGGATTTTTCTAAGCTGTGGGAAAAGCTAACCTCTTGGTTGTCAAATCTAACATGGTTAAAGCAATTGTTTGTCACAATGATAACAATTATCCTTTTGTTTATAGTCCTTTGTATAACAGTCTGATGTAGTTTATGGTATTTTCAAAAGACAGGGGATTCCTACAATGAATTGAAAAAGAACCAATTACGACGGAAGGTTGAGACTAATAAGTATTTTTAAAATCTTAGATAGAGGAACATTATGTTCGGCTGTAGTAAAAGAATTCACTTAACAGAAAAGGGGGGAATTGCTAGGGGGCCATATAGAAAATATATTTTATAACCAAAGATATATCGAAAATATTAATAGGGAGCTACATAGAAAAAGCTAAAACTATTAAAACTTACTTCCCAGAACTAACATACAGGCAAGTAAGCAATTAGTCACTAACCCCTGCAAATTGCTTGAGAAAGAAGCTGATAAGGGAAACAGAAAGGACAGAAACAAGGACATAATTCATGGTTCAAAAGCGTCTGTCCTGGGTTACAGTGTAAAATGTGCCAAAAGGAAAAAAAAATATATTCTATTACCATCTTCAGGAGCTGTTGAGACCAGGTGGGGCGGTGCTCTCTGCCTCCCCCCTCTGGACTATCTCCTGTTACTGGGCACAACAATGCCTTATCGCCTGACCCATCGATAACTCGCTCCTGGGCTATCTCCTGTTAATGGCCCATCAAGGAACTGCCACACGACTCCCCATCCCATTGTGAGATGCTCCGCCCGGGGAGGGGGGGGAAGGAGCCAAGCAGTCCATGCCAAATAAAACGGAGATTTTGAACACCCTAGCAGCCTTTCTTCCACTGGATTCCCAGAGGAGCTTTTCCCACCACTGGAGTTCCAGAGGACAAGAGCTACCACTGGACCTTCGGAGGAAGACCAGACTCTTTTACCTGATTGCTGCTTCCACAGAACTACATCCATCACTTCAGGAGGACTGCAGCCAGCATCTTATCGGACTGCTACTGCCACCCTAACAGGGTGTCAGGTTGTATTCCTGACTCTGTCAGTGTAAACCAGTGGGTTGTTGTTTTTCCCTGCCTTGTGTTTTATATATATATATATTAGTAAAGAACTGTTATTCGTATTCCCCATATCTTTGCCTGAAGGCCTGTTAATTTCAAAATTATAATAATTTGGAGGGAAGGGGGTTGCACTTTCCATTTCAAGGGAGGCTCCTGCCTTCCTCCACAGACACCTGTCTTTTCAAACCAAGACAGCGTCAAAGGCAGGAGGAGCTAAGGGCTAAGGAGGGCTTGCTAACATCCATCTCTAAACAGGAACAAAGAGGCGATAGCCAGGTGTGCACACAAGGACAGACCAGGCTGAAACTGGTCTGGGACTGCAAGCTCAGCCAAATTAGAGATTCCAGGGGAGAGGTGAGGAGTACACAGCGAGGAAGACCTACGGCCTTCATCCCTGAAGATCCCTGCCCACGACCACCAGGAGGAACTGCGCAAGCGCCACGAGGAGGAGCCCGAGGCGGAGATTATGGAAATGGAGTGACCAGAAGGAACTGCCTTTTCGGGGATAGATCATGAATATGTACAGGCGTTTCGAAATAGGTGATGTTTTAACTGTATAAATCCTGGACAAGCGGCCACGGTGGGTATGCCCGCGTGTGGTGGAACGATCCCCCGTGCATCTGCGCGCAATAAACACACCTACTGTGTAACCTTGCAGGTTGTAGAGTCTTTTCCGCACGTCATGGGTCACTTTCCTTATTATCATTTTAAAAAAACCAAACCCAAACAGGACTTGCTTATTGATGATCATGAAAGGGACTTAGCCCGGCATTGGCTACGAGCTGCCGTTCAGGACTGCCAGGAACTGCCCCCCCCTCCCCCAAGCCCCTCCCAGCTGTGAGTGAGCGCAGGTCTCACTGCTGCAAGCTGGGGTGCCCCTGGGGTAACAATGCACAGGCCCAGTGAGGGCAGAGCTCGCTTGCCCTGAGGAGGAGCGGGGGGACAAGGGGAAGGAAGCCAGTGCCTTCTGCCGGGCGAGAGGGTGGCATTTCCCAGCACCCACTGCACTGGAGAGCTGGAGCAGACACTGGCAGCAGCACTGAGCTTGCAGGTACTGCAGGAGTTCAGAAGACAGGTCAGCTTCAAAGTGCCTGTGAGGTGAAAGAAGGGTCTGAGCTGAGCTGTGCTGATGGCTGTGCTTCCTCCCCCGTTGCTGAGAAGCTCGGAGCATGAACCTGTCCCCCCGTCTCCCCTGTCTTGGCTCATGTACATAGAAGAGCAGTTGGCAGAGCAGACTTTGGGGGCTGCTAATGCTGCTGCCTCTGAACTCCGAGGGGGAGAGAAAATCAGATGAGGAGGGAAGAAGAATGGCCTGAGGCGAACTGCAGAGGAAGTCAAGCACCAAGTAAACCGACAGCCGCACTCTTAAAGCCAGCCCTCTGCTGTGTTTCACCACAGCAGGGATTCCAACAGCACAACCTTTTACCTTGAAGATTCTTTTCTTAGATGACTAAAATAAGGTAATCTACCTCAGCTGTTTGATGGATTTTTCACTGACAGCTGAGGATTTGAAACCCTCCTCTAAACTACAGAGCACTGAACTAATAAACTGCTGCTTGAAAGTGGAAATGGGAAAAAGATTAGAAAAGGCTCCGATCGATTAACACTGTGTTGTAGTGCGGTGCTCGACTGCCTTGAGTCATCCATGCCAAGGTGTGAGGCAATGGATGAAGGTTCACAAAGCCTGAATGCTGCCTACAGCAAGGAATCACAGAACTAATTCAGCTCTCTACAAGGTGCTTGTGCCTGGGGCAGCGACAGCCCCAGCCGAGCGCTCGCTTGGGGGGGGGGGGTCAGGAGTTTGGGGAGCACAAGGGGGACCCAGCATTCCCATGTCCTGGAGGTACCTACAAACCGGACGGAGCAGCCGCTCAGAACGGGGATTTATTCCCACCCCACGCAGCCAGCACTCCGCCAGAGTGCAGTACAGCTCGGGATCAGCTGGGAATATCACACTCCACGGCTTGGCCCAAGAATGCCCAAGTTTCACCATCGATCCTTTCGGCACGATGACCCCACTCACAGAGGGGGAACCGGCCCGCGCCCGGTGCCCCGACCCTGCAACCACTCACCGACAGGCGAGGGCTTGCTCACGGACAGAATCTGCGGGGTCTCCACTCACCCAAGGCCCCCGGGGGGTGAGGGCCCTCAGCCCCGGGCAGCGTCCTCGGGCACGTCCCAGCCCCCGGGAGAGTCCCTGGCCGCAGCCCCGCTGCTCCCCGGAGGCCCGGAGTGGCTCCCAGCACCTCTTGGTTGGGCTCCGGCTGCGCCCCCTTGGCTCGGGCTGGGGTCAGCTCTCATGTGCTGGGGCCAAGTGCCAAAACCGTGAGGTAAACGCCATGATCAGATCTTACCGGCCGAACTCCGATCGTTGTCTTTGGCAAGTCCCTGTCAATGTTGGCTCTTTGCCAGGGCGGGTGCATCTGCCACAACCCACCCATGACCACAGCCGTTACTCAACTGGTTTCCTGGGAGCAGTCGTGCAGCCACCTCTTGCCTCCAGCGTTAAAAGCGAGCGTGACCTCGGGGAGCTTTCGTGCTCGCTGTGGATCGTCATTCCTCAATTATCCTTCTGTCCAACACGGACAGAACAGGTTTCAAGGGGGTGCACTCTACCGTTAACAGGTTTCAGTACTGCACGCCTACTCTGGCTTATTACAATACAAATTACAATAATCATAACTGCAGTCTCCTATTAAAATCCAAACATTCCACAACTTTCCCCGACCCATTAGTCCCTGGTACAGCAACAACTGCCTCCCAGCCTTTTACCACTTTCTTCATTTCGTTGGTCTGATCCTGAGGTGGCATCGACACATCTCGGATGTGGATGCAGCCCTATTCCACACACTCCTTCTCCTTTGGTCACACAGCATTGTGTTCCACTGAGCACCACACTCGGCTGTTGCCCTGGGAATGTTGAAACGCAGGGTAGTGCCATTCCAGTCCCCACCTCACGGTGTCATGAGCAGGTAGGAAGGAATAAGTTCATCGCTCAGGTGAATCCCACTGGCATTTTTGCCACCACATGGTCATCCAGGTCCTGGTTGTCACCATGGCCAGCAGGGACACCAGGGCGATCCGCTGTCCCTGTAAGACAACACGGCTGGCCTCAGCTTGGAAACTGGGCTTCAGGGTTAGAAGTCAGGGATTATCCACCGGCACCAATACGGTGGATTTCCCACTCCCATCCAGGGCTTCCCAGGCAAATATGCCTCTGGGTTTCGCCAGGATCATGGGCACAATGCCGAGGGAGGGCAGCCTCACCATTACAGGTTGGCCCACGTATGTCCACAGTGTCCCTTTTATCATCTGGTACAGGGGCGATGCCCATTAATGGTCCCATAGGACAAAACGCTCAAATTTTGGGGTTTCCATGACGCCCCCAGCGGTTCTCGTCAATAAAGACCACCTGTGGTGGCTGTACATCCCAGTTACGGTGTCAGACATCGGCACATCTTTCAATCAAACCACGGGTTCATTCGACTGCATGGTCAGCCTGAGTATGAGACCGTGGATGAACACCCACCTGATGCCCTTCCCTCGAGCCCAGTGCTGCACTGCTGTGGCCATAAAGTGTGGCCCATTGTCACTTCGGATGCACTCAGGAGTGGGTAAAATACTAAACCACTTTCTCTGTGCTTGCCCTGCCTGGTCTCCAGAGGCCGTTCTAACAGCTGTAGCCATGGTCAGTCCACACACCACCTCCACTGCTACCAAGAGAGATCCCTTTCCATGCGATGGCTGCAAAGGACCAGTACAACCACCTCTTCTCTTACAGGAATCATAAAAACCAGGTCCTTACCACCCAAAGCGGGCACCCATGAACAGGCGGCTGCCTGTATTGCTGTTACCACTGAGGCCTGTATTGCTGTTACCACTGAGGGTACCCTCGGGATGGAGCTGTCAGGGACGGGCTATTACCAGTCAGTTTGCTATAACCGTTAATTAAACACCACCATCCATCAGGCTTACGGACTGGCCGGACTGGAGCGTTACGGGGTGAATGGGTGCAGCTTATGGTCTGTCTCTTCTCCAGGTCGCCAGTCCCTTTGGTGATGCCCTGCTTGGCTGCGGCTGACAGCGGGCCCTGAGCCGTGCCGGGCACGTTCGATTGCGGCAGCGCAGGAGCGAGCTGCAGGGGCCTGATCCACCCCCAGCTCCCGAAACCCCAATGCTGAGAAAAAATGTGGATTAGAAGGAGAAATGTTAATGCCACGTGTGGAGGAAAAGGAGAAAAAGGAAAAGAAACATCTGCCTGGATGTTGGGGGGTGACAAACAAGAGGATGGGCAGTTGCGAGTCCCTTCTTCCCCTCCCCCGTGTGACCCCGGTCCAAAGGGGAAGAGAGGCAGGAAAACCCAGACAGAGCAGAAAGGACAGAGAAGAAATGGGGAGTTCGGGACTGTTTCAAGCGGCACTAGAGGGCACTCAGCACACACACCTCCCCCGCCACACACACAGGTGCCGCTGAGCCAGGCTGTCGGGGTGGATGCTGCGGCATCTTTGTTTCTCCCATCCCTGCATCCCCAAAATCTGGTTATATTCCCACCTGCACCCCCAAGTCCAGTTAAATCCCCCACCCTGCACCCCTAAATATGGTTAACTCCACAACTTGCACCCCCAAACCAGGGTGTATCTCTCATCCTGCACCCCCACATCCATGGGCGCCTTGGTGCTGGGGGACCACCCAGGCAGGGTGAGACACAAAAGATGACGCGGAGGCCACGGCCTCGCAGGACGCAGTGTTTATTGTTGGCAGGGGAAACTGAGGCACTGGGACGTGGACAGACCTGTGTCCCACCCCCTGCCACCCCAGCCCGGGGGATGCACCCGTGCCTCAGCAGGCAGGGCCACTGCCCCCCTTGGGTTAAATAGCTTAAAAAACAACCAACCAAACCAAAACAAGCCCAAACAAAAAAAAAAAAAAAAAAAAAAAGGGAGATTTTAAGGGAAATAAAAGGGTGAGAAGCCCCAGAGCTCAGTGGGGACCAAGGCCGGGGCTCCCAGGAGCCTCGCAGGGGAAACTGAGGCACACGGCGGTGTCACGGCCAGCACCCCACGGGATGCGGCACCACACCTTCCCTGAGAGCTTGTTTAGTGTTAAACTGGGGAGACCGGAGGCTGCTGGCTGGACCTCCTCAGAATTAGCCCTTGGGGTGGGGTCTGCCCCACAGTCAAGGGGAAACTGAGGCACGGGGTGGGAGGAAAAGTCAGTCCTTCATCCCTGCAAATGGGACCCTACTTTGCTGTCAGCAGGGGAAACTGAGGCACGGACTCATCCTCCACCTCTCCAAGGTGCCCCAAACCAGCTCCCAACTGGAGAAACTGAGGCACGGACCCACTGGTGCTCCCCCCCCAAAACCCCAGCCCTGCTCAGCAGGGGAAACCAAGTCACGGATCCACCTCCCCCTCACCTCCCCGCCCCCTCCCCCAACAACTCCAGCAGCCCCACTTCTCCCAGTCGCGCCTTGGAGTGCTCCCCCCAGCCCCGGCTGGTTTTGGGGCTCGGGTGGGGGTGACCCCTCGCCGCGGAGGGCGGGGCCGGCGGCTGCCACTCGCCGTAACGCCCCCGCCCGCCCCCCGAACACCCCCGGCCCGGCCGCGTTGGGCGGGGGCAGGTTCGGGCCGCGGAGGCGAGCGGAGAGGCGGGGCGGGGGCCGCAGAAGGGGCGGTGCCGGCGGCGGGGGCGGTGGTCGCGGCAGAGGGTCTGGGCAGGGCGGGGCAGAGCCCGCACCGGGCGCTCGGGGGCGGCTTCTTCGCCCCGCGACGGCCCGCGGCCACCTCCGCGCGTGCCAGGCGCCGCCGGAGGGCACCGGCGGGACCGGGGTGGGGCGGGGGGGGCTGGTGGTCGCCCCCCCGGGCGCGGTTTCTCCTCCCTCATGAGCGGGGGGCAAGTGCCAAACGGGCTACTGAGCCCTGCGATCAGGCTTTTGCAGCCGAGGCCGGTTGGTGGGGGGTTGGCCGCGCTGGGATGACCTGATCTCCGCCACACTTTGGCAACCCCTGGACGCTGCCGGGGCTTTTCAGGGCAGGGCCACGAGCCACAGCGGGGGATCGGTGAAACCCCCCACTCGATCGCTCTTTCCTTCCGACCAAAGCTCCGGTCATACCGCCGTGTGGGGGGCTGCTCCAGGCGCAGTGATTTGCCACAGGAGAGTAAAATCATTTTGGACGTTGATACAACGGGGAGGAGTCGGTGCAGCTCGGCAGTCAGGAGCGCTGACCAGGATGATGCTGGACTCCCAGTTCATGGGGAGCGTGTGAGCAACCACGCTCAGCTCAGTGTGGGCACTTGCATCATTTAAAGGTCAGGCTCGCTGAAACACTTCCCTGAACCGAAGCCGCACTGGGTTGTGCCCTAAAAACCCCCGGGACCGCCCAGCTGCACCAACCCCAGGCTTCTCCACCGGCGCGCTGTTCCTTGCAGGTTGGCCCGCTCCTGCCAGCGCAAGCCCCGATCCCTGCTGGCTCCTCGGGACGAAGCGGGTCACCCCGCTGCCGCCAGCAGCACCTGCCCCAGCAGTGGGGCCGTGTGTCCAAACCTGGTGTTTCCCTGGCCATGGAAGTGCAGCTGGAGTGAGGGCCGAGAGCCAGCGGGGACTGCCAGCGCTCACGACACCCCTCTCGTCCGAAGGGTCTTTGCTGGAGCAGTGCTGAGGGACAGGCTCTACTTAGACCATGCACAAGGTGTATTTATTCTTAATCAACTTCCTTGCTGACAGGTGCACACTTCAGTGAGAAAAGATCATTAAACAGCTTTCTGTACCACGGAAGTCTAACCATGCAAAAGAAAGATTATTCTGTTTTTCCCGGAAGAAAACATAAACTCCGAAAACAAGTCTCAGCACTGAAAGCAAATTATTAATTTAATAGCACTGTAAAACCAGATCACAAAACCACACATGCAAGACATACGATTAGGATGTCTAACTTGGAGCCTCTTTCCCTTGAGAATCAAGACAAAACCAATTTCACAAGAATGGATGGGTTATTTCTGTTACAGCAGCAGTATTTGGACAAGGCAGGTGTTACCATTCTTACAGCTACAAAAGCAGTGCCCTTCAGGCTTGACAGCTCCCCACTACTGTTAAGGCCAGAGGACAAGTTCATAGAAACCTCTAAATTGGGCATTACAAGAATTAAAAACCCTCAGATGTGTGATTTTCCCCCTATGCCTATGCAGAAGAATCAAAGCCCAGACAACGACCATCAGAAACAGCAACCGCATTAAACAAGACTTCGTGAGGAATTTGTGAAGTAAAATTTTTCATCTTTTTTTTTTTTCTGTTTTCTTTTGGCAGTATACAGAGAGCCAAACCAAACCAAACCCCAACAGACTTATTTTGAGACCTGACTCTAAGATCTTAAAGTAAAATCAATTATTTTTTCCATTCTCTTTTTTTTTCTTCTTTATTTTAATTTTGCAAGCAAAGGCCTGTAACGTTACACGAACAATCCCTTTTCGATGTGACATCATGTGGCTATGTACTTCCCAGACTAATGCTCAGGAGCAACCACAGCTCAAACATCACACTGGGGTTTTGTTGGGTTGGTTTGTTTTCAAAAACATTTTATATTCCTCTCCGGTAAGAAAACAACAACTTGCCTGGGGTCCTGTGATCAAAACCCCCAAAATTCTGCCAGTGACACAGGGCTCGGAGACAGGTATTCATCTGATGGCTGTTCCTGTCTCTTCCCTCGTCACTCCCTGCAACTGGAAGGAAAGGAGAACACTACTTGTGTTCCTGATCCCTTCACCACTCCTCCCAAGACCCTGAAGCCTCTCTTGATTGCCCTTGGACTTCTGGTTACAACTTCATCGCTGCCTACCTGGAAAATCAATCCCGGATAATGTACAGGGTACTAACGGATAGGCACACCCTATGCCATCCCCCCTGCCCCCAAATACTTATAGTCACGCGAATTGGTGGGGTGAATTTCTGTTAGGCCATGAGGCTGAATTTAAAGCAATCACTTAGACGTAAAATACAACTGTAACAGGCAGAAAATGTTCACCTCACTCTACAATGTTCCAGTAATTTAACCTTTGAAGGACAAGGAAGAGATAAATCACCATTGTTCCACCAAGTGAAAATCCAATGACCTATTTTCTGATGATACAAGGTAAGCACCAGACTGCAGTACTGTAATTCTTAAAGTTATCTTTTCAGGGAAACGGTCAGTATTTCTCCGCCCTCACTGAAGAGGGTATTTCAAGCAAGAGTTCATGCAGACAGCTGCAGTGCACAACCATCTGCATCAACAACTCAGCAGCCTTTTGCCACCTTACCCACTGTTTTCTATCACCTAAAACTGTTAGCTGTCCCGCCCTTTTCACCAGCAGGGCGGGACTGCAACATTTCCTGACTGCAACAGATCCAAGATGTTCACAAAACGTACCTCCTCAGGGGACACCACATGGGTGACTCTGACAGGAAAAGGATCTCCTGGAACAGGTAGCGGTGGCAACAGGTACGAAGGCAAACCAGGAACGTCTTCTTCGAGTAGCTCCTAGACCAAGAGAGGTTTTGGTCAGGCATCATGTTTAGTAACAAAATGGAAACTAGCTTTGGTATGATTCCTGGCACAAAGGAGTTATCTGAGAATGTAACCAGCATGTCTTTGATGAAAAAGATATTAATCAACATTTCCAACAAAAACTTAAGCTAAAAGATAACAGAAGAGAACTAGTTAACTAACACTTTTAAAATAGAAAGCATCTATCTTTGAAATGGTCCTAACACACTGACTTGCTAACTTGGCTGCTGTTAATTCAAAAGTGCACTGAATATGGCATTCCCTTTAAAGAAAGAAAATATTTAGAAAGAAAAACGAAGATAACAGCAATTTATTGGCACGGATTAACCCGAATGCCGTGCCCAAGGCTACTGCAGTTTGCCAGAGCAAGCTATCCCTTACGAGAAAGGCAAAGGATAATTTGACTCCTCAGCCGCCAGCATCATCCCACGTTCAAAACAGATCACAGACTTTGCAGGGTACAGATACCCATTGTCTGGGCAGCACAGCACGCTCCGGTCTGTCGTCTTCTAGACCCTCATATTGTACAGGTTCAGCTCTATGTGCCGTGCGCTCACTTGGCTCAGGACAAAATCAACCTTGGCACATTCCATTATGCCTTTAAAGTAAGGATGGATAGCACATAGCTCAGCTGGACCATAGTTCCGGGGTACAGCTCCTGTCCTCTCTCGTACTTTAATGTCATACGTAACAAAAGGCACAATTTCTCTGAAATAATTTATTTTTCACACATCTACTTCCGCCCAA
The DNA here is from genome assembly GCF_034619465.1 of Leptosomus discolor. Taxonomy (NCBI): domain Eukaryota; kingdom Metazoa; phylum Chordata; class Aves; order Leptosomiformes; family Leptosomidae; genus Leptosomus; species Leptosomus discolor. The sequence continues at coordinate 4,138,136 of NW_028237857.1, read as the reverse complement.
AACAAAAAGTGGAAGCAATCAGATACCGATAACTGCAAAATAAAACAGCTTAAAAAACCCAACAAACCCATCTTGATAAATACCGGTAAAGAAAGGACATCTAACTAGATCACAGACACACACAAAGTGCCAGATTTCTGCCAAACCACCAGGAATATTGTGACGGGCCACCTGACTGCACCTGGCTCTGAAGATTCCTCTGAAATTCCTGCTTGTTCCCAACAGAGCACTGCACATCGCCCAGCCGGGCACCTTGGTCACCTCTCGTGCGCGTCTTTGAAAGAAAAACTGCCCTCGCAGCTCTGCTGTTGTGTTACCAGCCCTTCCTCGCTGCCAGCAGGGTGCTTACTGCCAGATCTGCCACACCGGGGCGTGGACAGCCCAGTTGCAAACACTGATCCTAAAAAGGTGTCCTGCCAAGACCTCTCAAGGAGCTACCCATTTCAAACGGCTGTCCCTCTGCCTTTCCGCCTTTGTGCCTGTTCTTGAAACACCAGAAAAGGCCTCACATTCCTTAATGCATCTTTGAAGCCACAGCCAAAACCCTGAATGTTTAATAGATAATTCACACATCACCTAACACTGCACACTTAATAAGGCAACACAGGAGCACTTTTCAGCAGGAAAAGGAATTCAATCCAAAGAAAGCAAAGGGCAGGCTGCAGGGCAGCGTGTCACCTCGTACCTCCTTCACCACACGCAAAGCTTTGGCCATGAGCAGCCTACATGAGCCCAGCCAGTAGGCTGAGGCATTAAAGACGTCTTTAGGGTGAGGAAGATCGAAGTGACAGTCTGGCAAGTCTCAGATTCTGTACTTCCCTGACACGGACAGGGTACCATAGACTTCCCTCTCCTGTTGACAAAAGGAAAGCAGAAAGGGCTTTCTACCCAGGTGTTTGCAGAACACCTTTCCACTGGACTTGTTGCAAACATCAGCCACAGAACAGGTCTTCTTGGTGTCACAGATGGCGGGACCCACGACCCACACAGCTGGCCTTCAGCATACGGCCACAGTCACATGACAGCCCCGTCCTTCATCCAGGCCTGGCCTGATAAATTTCTAACAAGGAAACGACAGCTCAGGGGATTGGGCAGGTCTTTCAGTCGTACAGATCACCGGTTCCAGAGGGAATTAACTGCCTGTGTAAAAGTGGGGAACAGGGACAGGAGGAATAAGCCTTCCTGCAAGCCGCAGGGCCCAACCACCTCGCAGTCCCAGTGCTGGGATCTGCAACGCTGCCGGCAGTGCTGCAACACCAACTGCAGCATCTGCTCTCCTACCGTGGAAGCCCACGTGGAATCAGAGGAGAAGGAACCAGCCCTTCGCACGCTGCTGCTTCTGCCTAAAGGGTTCTCCCTCCGCCTGAGGAGACGCTGGTCCCTCCTAGAACAGCTGGTGGCTGAACAGCTCCTGATGAGGCTGGAAGCGCTCAGACAACTACAAGTCAGTCCCATCACAAACGGCTGTGCGTCAAGTCTGTTCAGCACGGCCTTGGCTGTCATTCAGAAGGCAGGGGCTCACTGAATGAACGTGCCCAGGGTGTCAACAGCAGTTTGAAGCATAGCTCTCCTCCGACCCGAGCTGACGGACTGTTCCAAAAGCCAGCATTGCCATTTCCAGGGGCAGATTACAAGGGACCAGGCTGGCCAAGGGCTCGCTCAGATCATGAGCTTAAAACCTGCAGACCTCAAGTACCTCCCTACGGAGGGGCTGACAAGCAGCGCGGTTAAATACAAAAACAGGCCGTAGGAGGAACTGGGGACTTATTTTGGCTCAGACGCTTGGAAAGGGTTTGTCATCAACTGCTGTAGAAAAAGTAATTCTAGAAATGACGGTTAGTTAAACCTCAGCTCAGAACAAAGAGATTAAAAACTCGTCTGTCAAATGAAGCAAGGTCACAGTCCCCCAGGCCTGAATCTAGGAGCACAAGGCAGCACCTGTACCTACGCGTATGCACACGAAGACACGTTCACGTGCACACATTCACCCAGAACGAGACTCGCTGCCGTGAGCTCACCACGCCCGGGGTTCTGGGGTGCTCTCCAACACCCTACTGCCTGCCAGGGAATCTCCTGGCTAATGACTAAGCTGGGATGGTGCTACGGTAACAAAGACCAGCTCCTGAACTCGCCTGTCAGCTCAGCAGAAGCGCATCTCGCAGACAGGAACACACTCTGAAGCAAGACACCGGTGTAGCGGGCTCTGCATAAGCAGCTCATTACCACTGTTAACAGCACGACAACACTCCCAGAACAGACCACAGTCCTTACCAGGTTACTTACCCGAAAACACGCATGCGAAGCAAGGAAGTAAAGTTACTATAAAATAATAACATGGGTAATGGCTGTACTTTACATAGTAATGGTATCCTTCAGCCAACGCAGCGTAGCAGCTGGCTTGTGAGGATGGAGGGCTGCTGAGCCTCTCTGCAGCTAAACCCAGAGCTGATCGCGGCTGAACGTTCTCAGAGCTGCAGGCTTCCCCCTTCTGCTGTTCCCGAGGCTCGGCTCCCGGAACCAGCTCGAGCTCTGGACGCCTTGCTCCTTTTCTGGTCCACAAATGAACACCTCCAACACTTATTTTCTTACACATTCTTCTGAACCGCTTATTTCTGGATCGGGTCTGCTTAATGCTACATGCCTTGCGGAGAGCATTCCGGGCTTTCCGAACGCTCCTTGCTTACAACCGCCTTATGCAGCTTGGTGGCTGTTTTCCAAATTTCATTTTTGTTCTAAGGGTACAATCCCATTTCAAGACAGTTTGCAGAAAGTCGCGTGTCACGTGCTGACTTTACCAAAACGCAACAAGAGACTGATTCACCATTGGGGTTTCACCATTACTCAGTTCTAACACACGCTGAGAGATTCTTCTAACTGCATCACTGCCATGCACGCCACGATTACATCAGCAGTGACAGCAGCGTCCTCTGAAGGGGAAAACGATCCTATGAAGCAGAGACGAGCAACTGAGCAGTCTTTTTAATGTCAGAGGGACAGCAGCAAGAGACACACCTACACACACAAAAAAGCTCACCAGCTTTGTTATGTCCTGACCCTCTTCAGCAACACAGAACTTCTGACGTGCCATGAAGGAAGAAAGCGACGTTCCACCAAAACACAGGCTGACGGACAATCTGCCCCACGGATTATCTGGTAATTCCTACTTAGACAGGACAAAATAAGATTAGAACAGGCACAGTGTGACTGAGGTTTTAGAAACAGCGACCCAGAAGTTCCAACCTGTCAGTCCTATGCGCGCCCCACTCATTCGCCAACAGGACGAAACCCCCAAGGATGGTCGTTAACGTCAGGTAACGACACAAATGGGAACGTGCCCGTCCCTGGAACGGCAGCCCCGACCACTCGGTCCAACACCGAAACACCATCCCACGTTCGCTCACTCAGCGATAAACCCTTCTCTTCCACAATATACCATTAGAAATTAAATTATCTGAAATTGCAGGTTTTCAGACAATACAGATTATCTGTTTCCCTGTAGTGTCATACATTAATTTAAGCATGTCCATACTCGATTATGCTCAATTTTAATAACTTAAAATTGAATTTACAAGAATTTATGCTGTGGTAGGTAGGATGCTTGTCAGAACGACAACACAGAATACAAACAGCACCATAAAGCATTTTTGACCTCTAAAGGACGCATTTCGGGCCTGAAAATTATAACAAAGGTAAAGTCACGGGAGAAAACTTTAGTTTGGGATTTTGATCTTTCTACGCAACACATTTACTGCTGTACTCCTTCACCTATTATTCCTGATGCAAGTTAAAAGGAAATTAAAGCAAGATAACAGAAAATAAGCCTCATTCCACACCCGTGAATACATTAAGCTACCTGAACATGGATTTCAACCTCCTCATGTGTAAGTAGTTCTTGAAGGCAATCCACTGCACCTTGCTGCCAAAAACTGCCGATCTGTTGGGTGAAAGCAAGAAATTGCCACACGTTAAGACGCTGACACTAAGCCCCACACCATCCTCAACACAGGGGCATGAAAATAGGTGACTACCATTGAAAAACTTGGTTGAAAACACCCATCACTGCTTTGATTTGTCTACAACAGTTTAAACGTTACCTGCTCTTTGGGACACTAAAACTTTCCGTGTGACAAAGCCCACCAGCCAGTTCAGACGTTGAAGTGGCTTAGAAAGAGACGCTGCTTGCCAAGGCTGACCTTTACCCCAGGCCTAACAAGGTCTGTGTGCACAATCACCCAAAGCAGAACCCAAAGACACAGAATTACACTCGGAGATAACAGACAACAGGAAACACAGGACACTTTAAAGACTTCTGTGTTTCCCTGCAATATCTGTCTGCATCCCAACCCCCAGGCCGATAAGCCTGTCTGTCTGAATCTATCCGTTGAACTGCTCCCAGCAATAAAAAGGTTTTCTTTAAGAACAAGTTCAAAAGTGAGCCAGTCGTTTCAGTAATTCACCTTTACTAAATGCACCATTCAAATGGGACTAAGGTGTGATGACACCCGAGAACGTTGTTTACGTACCAATTACCGACTAACAAAACCCCTAAACCACTCACTCCCATGAGTTGAGCAGCGGTAACAGAGGGTTTCCCTCACAGCTACCTGCAGAATGACAGAAACTTTTGCAGGACTTGAAGACTGACAATTTTCTGGCTATTTTGCATTAAGAAATCCAGGCCCCCCTTCTTCTTGCTGCTACTGCAAAACAAACTACCACTCCTGAGTATCATCCTGCCAACTACCGCAGCGTCCCCTCTCACAAAGATTTAATTCCAAGCACAGCTGCTTCTGAAGCATGGTCACTTCATAAAGTAATCCAGTGGCTCCTGGTAAAAGCCTGCCTTGCTGAAACCATCCTCCAGCTGTTCTCCCCATCCTCGCAGGCAAGAAAACACGCCAGCAACTAGCCTCAACCTTGGTGGGACTCAACAGCGTACCAGTTTGAGTAACTATCAGCTAAAACCTCTTCCAAGTCACCGTTGCTCACTGGTACTGTCTTGTGCAGCTCACAGGGTATGCAAAACGCAGGAACACCAGCATACAGTGCGGCTGGATACAGAAGACACGGAATAACCCTCTCCATGTAACCATGGTCTATGTACTGTACCTATAGGAAAAGAAAAGCTTTCCTGAAATAATTCAGTCAAGTTTACTCAGAGAACGCGTTCATTGACAGCATTCACTTCTCTGGGGGAAAAAATAACGGTCTGCTGAGAGCAGGTGATGTGATGAGGTGGAAATGAAGGAAAGGATTAAAAAACTGCTATGGCAGGTCAGAAGTTCACTTTCCAAACTTGTCTTGCAAGAGACCCCACGTGTTGTGCAATAACCCACAGCAGTTTAGAAGTGAAAGACATAAAGAATGCGTGAACCAGGCTGGAGTCAGACTTGCAAATCTACGTTGAAAGAGGGCAAGCAGACTCAGGAGTTTAGGTAGGATTAACTGCTCATTCGAAAAAGGAGCTCTGTACCTGTGCAGCAGAAAGCATTCAAAACACACAGCCAGCCCCGACTCTCTGGGTGGGAGGAAGCTAAACCCAAGTATTTTCAAAGCGTTCCACACATGGTAACACCAACAGCAAAAGAAGAAAAAACCTGCAAGGGATTACTTACAGGGGATCAAGGGGAGCTTTTTACTTAAGAACATTTATCATCACCAGGAAAACTACGGGAAAGATTGTGACAACTGAGATAGGTACGTAGAATTCATCTTTAACAGAAACGTTAACATCCGGACAGTTACCACACTTTTAAGCAGAATGAGCATCTGGATAGTCAGGTCAGCTGAATGAAAAAAAAGGTGTGATCATAAACTGACGGTAGACGACTGGATTATTTGCCTTTTTTTTTTTTTTTTTTTTTTTTTTTTAACATACACGTGCGCCTGTTCATACGCACATGCCCCCTCCCCCCATATAATCAAACTTACCTGGAGATAGGCACTGCTGAGTCCTACAACTCTACCTCGATACCACATGGCACCTGGTCCTCTTACAACACCAGCTTCTCCCTTTGCCCAGCAGTAGGGTTGCAGAAGACCAAGGCACTGGAAGTTACTTTGTATGTCAGTCATCAATCGGTTTAGTGCCGTTTCTGGGGGTGGGGGGAGGAATAAAAAAAATCAATTCAAAATAGTCTATAACATAGTAGTGCAAATGATTTCAGTCACCAAACCCCAGCAGATTCAGGTGAAGACCTGTATAAACAGAAACCACACGTGCTGCTCCAAAGAATATTTTCCAACACTGATACAATCTGTATGTTCGACGTCCAGCATATGCAAACACGCTACTGCTCAAAACAAAAAGCAAACTGCATTCTAATTGGGAAGCCATTAGTATTTCTGGACTCTCATCTCAGAGAAGGAGAGTCTGTAAATTTTGCAATCGACACCTTGACAGCACTAGTACAAGAGCCTCTCCATGAGCAATGCAACAGATTGCCAGAGACAGCAGCAGGACACTATGAACCACCACCAAACACACGTCCAGACGACCCCCTGGAGACCGGGAAACTGGGTACTGAGCTCACGCGGAAAGGGGAAAGTCCATCAGTAGCTGAGAACCAGGCTAACTCCCAAGCATCTTTAGGCCTGCACCTTCCTCAACAGCGGCAAAGCATGCCACCAGCTCCACGTTCCAAAGCCAAGCACTCGTGGCTGCACCCCAGACTGCCCAGAGAAACATTGTCAAACACATTTGACATTTTTGTCTGCTGCCTGAGCAGCAGTTGCTGATCCTGGGAAGGGAATGCCAGGCCTGTGAGGTCATTGTGCCCCGGACAGAGCAAGGACGAGAGCTGAGCAACTTGTTCATCTGGCAGAAAACAGCAAAAGGATAAGAGATGCTGGTATCTGCTTCTCCCTTCTAGAAACCTTGTGGGGGTAGATAACAGCCAAAGGAGGGAGCCTTGCTGGAGGCAAGAGGGCTCTGTTTGTCTCACGAGTGCTGTGCTGTTCTCCGGTGCCAGGGACGAGCCTGAGAACCGTAATCAAGAAGGATCGATCAGCATCGATGGAGCCAAGAAGAGGCGGAGATATAGAGGAGGAGCAAGGGCTGCTGCTGGACATAAAAAAGGGCTCCTCAGCACCCGAACTTTGGAAGCTCCCCCCACCAAGGATCATGATGATCGTTAGGACCAGCAGGATGCTGTCTGGACCTGGGACCATAGGGACGCCTTGGAACCGTGGTGGTAGCTATCCATCTCTGTCCTCTTTTCACTTTATTTTCTCCTTTCCTTTCACCCTCTTTCCCTATCACACACTACTTTATGGGCAAACAATAAAGTTTCGCTGTCTGATTTTAGCAAACCCCTTTGGCACGGTCACCTTAATTTTGGACTTTCAGATCACAGCAAACGAACCATCACGAGTCCACGGAGTGGACCGTGACACACCAATTGCAGCGAGAGAGAGGAGTGAGAATATGGGAGAGGAACAGCCCTGCAGGCACCAAGGTCAGTGCAGAAGGAGGGGCAGGAGATGCTGCAGGTGCCGGAGCAGTGATTCCCCTGTGGCCTGTGGTGAAGACCACGGTGAGGCAGGCTGTCCCCCTGCAGCCCGTGGGCGGTGGAGCAGATGACTGCCTACACCCCGTGGAGGGCCCCCACGCCGGAGTAGGTGGGTTCCTGAAGGAGGCTGTGACCCCGTGGGAAGCCTTTACCGGAGCAGGCTCCTGGCAGGACCTGTGGCCTGGGGAGAGAGAGAAGGCCACGCTGGAGCAGGTTTGCTGCTGGTGACCCCATGAGGGGGCTCACGCTGGAGCAGTCGGTTCCTGAAGGACGGCACCCCATGGAGGAGACCCACGTTGGAGCAGTTCGTGGAGAACTGCAGCCCCTGGGAAGGACTCACGCTGGAGAAGTCATGGAGGACTGTCTGCCGTTGAGAGGGGACCCCACACTGGAGCAGGGGAAGTGTGTGAGGAGTCCTCCCTCTGAGGAGGAAGGAGCAGCAGGAACAACAGTGATGAACTGACCACAACCCCCATTCCCTGTTCCCTCCCGCCCCGTGCCGCTGGGGGGGAGGAGGGAGAGAAATTGGGATCAAAGTTAAGCCCCAGAAAGAAGGGAGGGGTGGGGGGAAGGTGTTTTAAGATTTAGTTTTATTTCTCAGTGCTTCTCTCTGAGTTAATTGGTAATAAGTGACATTCGTTCTCCCATGTCAAGTCTGTTTTGCCCATGAGGGTAAATGCCGAGTGATCTCCCTGTCCTGATCTCAACCCACAAACCTGTTGTTCTATTTTTCTCTCCCCTGTCCAGTTGAGGAGGGGGAGAGTGATAGTGGCTTTGGTGGGCACCTGCCATCTAACCAGGGTCAAACCACCCCAGCCAGGCCCTAAGCACGGGCTTGCGTGCCTTAACGCGTGCCCCCACAGCTGTCTGCGTGGCACGTTGTTGTCTCCTGTCCTCTTGCGAGCCTCGGTGACCCGTCTTCTCCATCCCATGGGGGCTCCCAGCCCCCTCCCCTCTGTCCAGGCACCGTTTCAGCCCTTTGGTGTGACGCTTCCCCTTTGTGCCCGACTTGTCTGCCCGCAGCCTCCTGCCGCAAGGGCCTGCCGTGGAAGTCCTTGCCTTGCACAGGAGACTGAACTGGACTGAAGCGTGGTCAACTGTGACAACTGGTGACTTTATTTCAAGAACTAAGTCGAGCGCAGCAAGTGTGTGCCCGGAGAGGAGCGTGGGCAGGACAGAGCAGGCCTCTGGCACTGCGGCTGCCTTTGGATCTCAGCAGGCTTTGCCCCGGGAGGAAAGGGTGGTGCTACCCTGCAGTCTGCACTGGCTCCTGTTCCTCCTGCTGCTCAAGCCTTTATCCCCCTTAGGACCTGCAGGAGCTCCTGCAGCAGGTTAAAGAATTCCAGCAGCTTCTGCCGTGGAAACTGACAGGGCCTAAACCTGCCCGACTGGGTTGGGATCGGCCTTGGCCTCTGCACGGGGGCTGAGGTGAAGACTGGCTGTGGCGTTGGAGAAGCCGTTCCTGCTGGGCGCAGTCCCATATGCGCCAGGATCCAGTCGTAGAAGTGCTGCGTGGAGGTGTAGACTCCGGGCCGCTTGGCTCTGGCGCAGCCTTTCCCCCAGCTGGTCACCCCCACGAGCCAGAAGTAGGCAGCGTGCTTGTCTTGGCAGACGAGAGGACCACCGCTGTCCCCCTGCAGCGGAGCGGAGGAGAGAGAGAGGGTTCCAGTGTTGTTGGGTGGCCCCGGCAGCACTGTGGCTGGCCCCTTCTCTCTCCCAGCACCTGCCAGAGCTGTACCCACTGCCCAGAAAGGCTCTGCTCAGGTGCTGGAGCCTGTAGGACCTTGTCTGGGAGGGGCTGGTGGGCCTGCAAGGTCGGGCGCTCTCCTGTCTGCCCCAGTGGATCCTGGAGGTGTGGAAGGGGGACGTTCCAGGACTGGGATCCGGAGCTCTGGGCTGGGGCAAGAGCACTGGGTGGCCTTTCTGGGCAGAGCGCTGGGGCTCTGGGACAAGGCGGGCGCTGGGCAAGGGCCTGCAAACGGGGAAGGGGAGGCAAGCCCCGACAGTGGTGGGGACCCAGCGGCAGGAGGGTGACTTGCCGAGCGCAGCACGCGCCAGGGGACGTTTGGGCGCTGGCGACAGGGCTGCCTGTGCTGCTGGGGGCTGGCGCGGACAACACTCCTACCTGGCAGGTGTCGATGCCACCCTGCGGATAGCCGGCACACACGTTGTGGGGGTGGATGGCCCCTCTGTACCAGCGGCTGCTGTTGCAGAGCTTGGCATCGATGAGGGGGACCTGGGCCTCCTGCAGGACAGCAGTCGATCCTCCAGCTGTGAGCATAGGAAGGAGTTAGCAGCCAGCAGCCCTTCTGTTCCCACTTCTCCTCCCCTGTGTGGGCAAAGCCATTCCCTAGGGCTCGCCTTTGCCGCTGCAGAGGCCTTGTGCCGGGCTTGCCCTTCTGTCTCGCCTTGGCTAATGGCTCGGGCCCATCTCTCCATGGCCATACATCCCCACAGCCCAACTCTGGCTTTCGCCGCCACCGCTGCCATAAGCCCAGCCCATCTCCCCAGTGTGCCGAGCTTGCCCTCGGGACACGAGCACTGTTTGGGAACTCACATCTTGCCGTGGTGGCACCCCACCCGCTGACGTAGCAGTTTGTCAGCTCTGACACTCTCAGCGAGGCGTCGGGCACACAGGCCAGCTGTACGTAGTAGCCGCACTGGACAGGCTGGTCCAGTTCCAGCAAGGCGATGTCATTCCTCTCCGTGCCGTTACGGTAGTGTTCGTGAACCACCAGCCGCTTGATGTTGCGCACTTGGGTCTCAGGGCCCGGCTGAGCCAAGTGGGTGGCCCCGATCACCACGCGCCACATGGTGACGTGCCTGGAAGGCAGATGGAGAGAGCGGTGAGAGGGAGCGGAGCCACGTGCTGCAGCAGCCCCGCGGTTCCCTGCCTTCTGCTTCCCAAGGCAGGGAGGAAAGCAGCACTGCGGAGGGTGCCACTGCCCTAGCACGCCTTGGGCACCAGGAACGTGGAGCTGGAGGCTGCTAGGAAGCGGTGGCATGAGCCCAGCCTTCTGCGGAGCAGTCTCTCAGCTGGGCTCACCAGTGCCCTGGCACTGGGCGTACTGCAAGGCACCGGGATGGTAGGAGCTCGTGGGGCTGCGGACAGGGCGCCTGCTGGTGCTGTGGGGACAGCCCCCTTCCCTGCTCCTCCTTACCTGGCCCCGACGAAGCAGTGGGCTGCTGTGAGGACCCACTGCGGGCTGATGAGGGACCCGCCGCACACATGGCCCGTGCCCACTTTCCAGGGGTTCTGGATGCTGACGATCCAGGGCCAGGCCCCTGGCTGGGCACCCGTGCCACCCACCACGCGCGACGTGCCGGAGGGAGCTGCCATGGGCCGGAGCCCGCAGGTCCCGCTGTAAGAAGAAACTCATGAGTGTGCTGCTGGATGGCTGTGCTGCTGTTGAGGCTGAAGGTCAGCCGTCTTCCCTCCCCCCGAGGGGCTGCACGGACGGCAGGGCCAGGGAACCCCATGGCTGTGCCTCCAGCCCTCTGTCCACTTCAGCCCCGTAGACGGCTTGTGCCAGCAGCCTGGGTGCTGGCAAGGAGCTGAGGCTCCCACAGGGGTTCGGGAAGCTGTGGGGTGGCCACAGGGGACACGCGGGCCCCCTCCAGTGAAGCCCGTCAAGGGCTGCCCGAGCTCCCTCCCAGAGCCTCGGCCCACTTACCCACAGCTGTCCCACATGCCGTGCGCGGGCCGGCACACGGCCAGCAGGACGAGGAGGGCGAGCACTTTCATTGCTGCCAGCGGCACGTGTCAGCGTCAGCTGCAAGAAGGAGGTCTGGTTGCCTCCAGCGCAGCCGCCGACGTACTGCCCGCAGCAGTCTCGCTGCCTCTGATGGCCTTGGCCCTGGGGCTGATGTCACAGAGCCGCCGTTTCTGGGCGTGGGGCACGGTGGCCTCTCAAGGGGGGGTGGAGGTGGGGGTGTCAGCAACATGGGGGGTTTCCAAGCAGGAGCGGCGGCGGAAGCTGGGATCGGACCCCCCTGACAGACCCCTGCTGAACACTCTGCCTGCGGGATGAGGGCATGCAGGCCCCGTGGCAGGCAGCGGCGCCTGCCTCCGAGCGCTGCCTGCTCACAGCCAGCAGGAAAAGAGCAAGCGTGGCAGCACGGCCTCTTTGGGAAGTTCACTGCCACCCTGCTCTCCGCAGCCGTTCGCCTCCAGGTCCTTCCCAAAACCCACACACCAGAGAACATAACTGCTCTGGGCAGGACGCACTTGTTGGGTGTTGAAGAGCCAGTCCAGCCATCGCCGCGGCGGGCAAGCAGCGATGTGCAGCCAAACAAGCCAAGCATCCCCAAGCAGGGACAGCTTCCCTGCACAAAGCCCAGTGAAACACAGATGCAGCACAGTCCACGCTGGCTAGGGCAGCCACAGCAACACCCTCTGGCAGGCTTCCTGTCCTCGCTGTCTAGGAGGTCTGTTGCCCTTCCGAGCCAACCCTGGCAACGGCGATGGGGCGCCTGGTTCGTGCGGCCCAGGACGTGCAAGCTGAAGCTCCAGACAGAGAAGGATGCTCCTGCTCTCAGCCGCACATGTCATTCTCCACGGCTTTGGGAAGCCCTGCACCAGCCTCATCTCACCAGTCCGCCTTCTGCAGCTGTATGGCGGAGCCTTGCCTTGCTCACGTGCTGGAGCGCAGGGCAGTCACGGGAGCACAGCAGCAGCCAGCCACCGTGCGTGGCATTTGCTGAGCAGGGCCGGGTCCCTGGAGGGGAGAGAGCAGCGGCTTGAAGAACGGCAGCCTCCAAGCTCGTGAAAGGTGCGGGAGCTTCCTGCCGTCATCCTGGCTTGGGTGGACAGACAGAAGGCACTGTAACGGGCAAGGTTTTGGTAGCTGAGGGGCTACAGGGGTGGCTTCTGTACGAAGCTGCTAGAAGATTCCCCTATGTCAGATAGAGCCAATAACTAAGTGCGGGAGCTGCGTGAGGACACTGACACGATCAATGTGATCTAACAAGTGAACCTTTATTTCCGTGTTTTTCAGTGCAATATATAACCCTCGACCACACCCAATAAATACTGATTGGCTTCATCTCAAATAATCGGCCCATAGTCCAACCCGATTGGCCATATTGCGAGTCATGTTCAAGTCACGTTCACAGATGTTCACACCCATCTTCTTCAGGAATTAAAACTGCGTCATTAATGGCGGCTGTCTCTTCTCCTGCACCTGCAAGATGTTGATGCCCCCTGCACCGGAAGTTGTTTATGCTTTCCGCAGTTCCGGTACGTCCCAGCCCAGGCTCTCTGAAAAGGCTGGATTGTTCACATGTCCCTTATTTCATAAATGTCCTCCCACAACTAAGAGATGGGATTTAGGCAAGAACAAATCAGTCAGTAAAAACATGGTTTTGAGGGAAAGATCCTTGTAAATCTCTAAGCTAACGGATGTAGTTTCTATTTTTTGTTTTAGAAAGCATAACACTTTTTTTCTTTGTTGTTGTTTTTTTTTTCCTTTGTTTTGTTTGGTTTGGTTTTTTTTAGGATAATCATGATTTCACCCAACACACTTGAAGCAAAGTATTTTCCTTTTACCTTTTCACATTTCAGTTCAACAGGTTTGGGGTTTGTTGCTGTTTCTGGACCGGTCTTAAAAGACTGCTCCTTCGTGGCTCCTGTCAAGAGTACGAACATGCTGTGGGAAATCAGACCCAGGAAACAAGCACAAATCTGTTCCACATAGTTCCTGAAACTTATAAGCTATAGTTTCCTGGTGGCAAGGCAGGGATGTTGTTAGTAATTCTGTTCCCTTCCTTCAGCTGGAAAAGCCCAAAACCTCAGAAACTTCCGTTCAGCATGAGATCAGGAGTGCCAGAGGCACGACAAATGCTGTGATTCTCTGGGGAGGCAGAGACATGACTGCTCCCAGTCACTGCAAAACCTGCGTGCCCAGGAGACAACAGCTAGGAAGAGCTCTTTTTTTCCACTACAGGCAGCAACAGGATCTTACTTCCTTTCTCCAACAATTTTTTTTGTTGTTGTTGAAGCTACTATGAACTTAGTATATTTGAAATTTCAAGTCTTTCAGGAAATCTGGCTGAACTCACTCACTGGATTCACAGGTTATTAAGGAAGGACAGCCAGACAGGCCTTGTTTCCCATGGCTGGAAACTTACCCAAGTCCAACACCAGAGATGGCCATGCCCAGAGTGTATCCTAGACTGAGAGATGGGAGATACTTATATGGATGTCTTTCAGGCCGCCTGATCATCTCATTGTATGCTCTGGTGGTCGCTTCTGAATTGTGTCCACTTTTGAGGCTTAAAAACAGTGCCTTGCTCTGAGTATCAACATGCAACACCTACTGGACCATAAATACTCTATTTTCCAAAATAAGAAAATCTCATCAGAAGCAGGCACAAAAATATTAATTCAATAAAGAAGACTTACATTAATTCACACCTGAAAAAAAAAATCCCCCTCTTTCTCTTCCACATAATTTTCAAAGGAAAGGAAACCCTCAAAGTTCTTTCTAAGAGTCCCAAAAGAAACTCCAAGGAAATAAATATTATTTACTTTGCGTATCCTGCAAGACAGTAAGCAACCTCCCAAAGAGGGTCCACAGACTCCTTTCAGTATCAAAAATTTCCCTTGCAGAGACAAAAGAAAAATAGATCTATGAAGAACTACTACGGTTTAAAACGCTGTGAGAGGCAGACCGTTAATGCCTGTCCCTATCACCATACACAAGTGAGCACCCCGGGTTTTGTGTCCTTCACCAGTTTTATCGCGCGCTTCAGCGTTTCTCTGGCTTTGTGGACAGGGTTATCCCCAACCTACAAAATTAAAAATAAACTGAAAATCTTTACTGCTAAACCCAGTACTAGTTCTTGGTAAACACAGTCCAACTTTGCTTACGAAAATTACTATATTGAGACAATATATTTTATTTAAGGGTTTAAATGCATATAATAAATAAAAAGGTTGCTTACATTACCCCAAAATAGCACAAATTAAAGGAAGGGTGATCACAAATTCTTAAGAATTAAAATAAAGGAAAATTTGGTTTAAATGTCTTTAGGCATGGTAGCAGTGTAAGGAGCATGACAAGATTGCTTAGGATCATTTTATCTGGTTTTTGGATTCTTCTGATTCTTCCTTTTATGAAAACCATGAAACAGCCACTGTTTTATTTTATTTCCGCTCTTACAACTGTAATCTACTTTTGGAGAGAGTTCTACAGAAATGCCAACTCCAAATGCTCTTTTCATGGGAAGAATAAAAAATAAAAGACTTTTTTTTTAAAGAAAGGATTTCAAATAAATCCCAAGTTGCTGATTTTCAGTACTACAAATAAAACCAGCTTTTGTGAAGGTATTTACATTAAACATGTTTCAAATAATACTACTGTGTTATCTGACTATGCTTTATTAACAGTGTCTTTTCCACAGTTTTTCTGCATTTTTACCTGCAAGGCTCACCTCAGTGCAGGGCACTCTTCCAGAACAATTAGCAGCGGAGTCACGACATGTAACACCAGCTGTAAATTCCAGACCGGACTGCCGAGCTGCAGGCATTCCAGTCACAGCCTTGTCAGGCTCATAAGCCTTCACGGGCTGTTTCACCGCTGTCCTCGGCTCCAAGATCCCTCCCAGCACTCCCGCCAGCACACCCTTTCTTCTTGAAGGCTGCCACAAAGGGAACCAAGGAAAAAATCACGTTCAAAAGCCCAACCTAAAGAGTGAGGAGTAAAAGCAAACCCCAGAACTGTTAAGATAATCGCTGTTCAGAGGACAAATTAGTTTGCAAGGTGCCTCAGGCACCAACGGTTTGGCTCTTCCCATAACTACCACGAGCAACCCCGAATGCAGGCAAAGCTCTCAAGGGCAGGGTAAACAGCTTGTTGTTCTTTGTTCTCATCAGCCCCACTCACCCACTGGTTAGATACCCTTGTTAACTGAAACGGGACTTCAAGAGTTAACTGTTCATTCTCCAAATGGTAAATGCTAAAGGAACATTGTCATTTAAAAATCTTGCAAATATTCTTTACTTGAAGTTTGTGGTTTACGTTAAATAGGTGTATGCTGGTGACTGGCTAATTATTTGAAAGAGCTCCAGGCCATATTTATTACTTCCTTACCAAGCAGCCAGCAGACACCTCATATAAAACGAGAACAACAGAAAGCAGGTCAGGGAGTTTCATCTCCTGAACGACGACTCTTTGTCTAGGAAAACATTCTGCTCTACAGGCAGAGGAAGAATGAAGTGTTACACACAGATAGTTACTGTTTGATCCCCAAACTGCACAAGTAAAACACAGTTGAATTATTGATGAAATGAGCCTTCAGTGTACATGAAAGCATAAAGTGTAAATATTTCCTGAACTGCCAGAAGTTCAGCCGTCTGACAAATATCAAAAAACATGGGGAAATGGGAGACTGAACCTCCCCCCCTTCTGTCTGCTCGTAATGCAGCAAAAGAGAAACCACAAGATCAAGTTGAAGTTCAGCTGCTCGGCCAACAGGAAGGGAAAGTGCCTGTCACAGAGCCCTGATATCGTCACCTTGACAAAAGCTCCTCCACTGGGTGACACTGGGGTATCATCTCTAATCTGGTACAGTCAGTCAAGAAGGGCTCTGAGAGATGCACGGCCAGATTAGAATGCATCCTGTCTGATAAAGAGGAAAACGAAATAGGAAGACAATTCTTTCATTTACAGCCCGAGCAAGGAAACCCACCAACTCACATTAAATGCTGGTAACACTACCAAGGATACAGTCACAATTATAATCTCAGCCATAAACAAACATACTCTCATTCAAAATTTCTTAGCTACGTACAATTACAAATAACACGTTATAATGACCCATGAGATTTCGAATCAACAGAATCGCTGTTAAGCTCCATCAGAGAGGCCACACAGTAACTCATTGTATCTTTCCATTTTGCATAGTTAAGACCAGAATGAACTACAACTGTCAAAAGAGAACAACAATCATTTATTAACACACAGCCGAATAATACCAGTCCAGTGTTGAAAACAGGGAGTACATTTATGTGACATTCTAACTTATTCTGAAGCAATAGGAAAAACCGGCCTCACCACAAGAATGGGACAGCTGTACACACATGGACATACAGAGCTGATTTTTTTTTTTTTTTAACAGAACAGAGTCTAATTCTCTGTTTAATTAAAAATAGATATTGATGTGCATAGGTATATGTGTGTGCATACCCCCCCCCCCCCCATTAGATTTTTATCATCTCTATTGTGTAGCAGAAAATGGTGCTATTCACACCTGCCCCTGGTTTCCAATGACACCCAAGGGTTCTCAGTACCTCTGAAAAGATGCTAAAGTCTCCAGGGAATTCAAGTTTGTGAGAAAAGATGAACCACTTACTTCCCTAAGCTTTCAACCTGTCCCAGGCAGGCTGAAAACCAGTAGCTGTGTGCTATCCCAGCGGAAGGCTCTAACGGCTGGAAGGCTCACACGAGAACAGCACTGCCGCAGGAGCGGGATTCTGGCTCCGGTACTGAGGGAGCACGTTGCAGGGCTTTCCCTTGAGCTCGCTGCTGGATGCTGGGTGTCCCAGGAACACAATTCGTTGGCTTTGCAATACGCAGCACCAGGGACTCCACACGATACTGCACAACAGGTTGGATACAGTCACTGTAATTTCAGAAATGCAGAGTAAACATGGCTGTATCCAACTGTGCGAGTACACACTCACATTTCCTGAATTTAAAGTACGGACAACCAGTTTTCCAAAATAAACAGCCACACTCTCGCTTTTAAGGTACATTTTCTATCACATACGGTGGAACTTTTCCATGTGTTTCCTCATCATTTAGCCCTAATAACTGAAAATCAAGTACTTCTAATTTTTACCTATGGAAAAATAAACACCCAACAGGCTGCAACAACATGTGCGGATGGCCATGCTGCAGTCAGGGAACAAGCGTTTACTAAACTGTATTTTTGCTGGACTTGCAGAACACTGAAGAAAACACAGTATAACATGCGGCTGGTGAGCATTTTCCCGGTCATCATTCCAGGAAAGAGGCACTGCATTATTATTTCAACATCTGGGAAAACAGAGAAACGACACGGGAGCTGTGTCAGCTGGTAATTGTGCCTCCAAGCTTTTAACCGTGAGGAGTAACTAGAACGTGCTTTGCAGCAAGAGAACTAAGGGGAGAATCCAAGTTAGCCCAGTTCAAAAGTCTGCTGCTTTGCTCTGGGTATTGTGCTTTCTGCCTGAGGATGCCACAAGTAGTACAGGAAGCATAAAACCCCAAAAGTTTAAGAACTGTCACCTTGTTCGAGACATCACAAAATGTTGCATGTGGAGGTAGCAACATGAGAAAAAACAGCCCTATTTATTTATTACTCAATGCTTTAGTAAGGCTTTAAAAGCACTGATAGCCAGGTATTCACTGTGTCCATTCACAAGAAAAACCAAAGTAGCTGAAAATTACACACATGGGTGGCAAAGGACTGAAAATCCCAAAATATCAAAGAACAGCCCCATGTAATCCTGGTTCTGTTCTTTGTAAGCAACTCAATCACTGCTCAAAAGCCCTCTGCCTGACGCACTACACATTCAAGTATTGTACTGAATGGCTTCGGTATAATTTCTTTAACTCTGACGTTATCAATGAACTCAGAGAACCAACAGCTTTAACCAGACCCTGCTACCTCACAAACAGGTTGGGGTTTGAAAGTGTAGCTCTGCAGCAGCATGAGCTGCTGCTGCTGCCTTGCACTAAGCTGTGTCCAGTGCTGAGCTCAGGTGTGTGATGAGGTGCTCAGGGACTGGATCTGGCAAGAGCGAGGGGTTTGGGTTGGTTTTGTTTTCTTTTTTCTAGTGTTCAGCAAGTTCTTCAGTCATCTTGTGATAGGTAGAGACACGGACAATTTAAAGTGTCAAAATCCAATGCGAATTTTATTATATTAGCAAGCGAACAAGAGCAAAGGCAGCGCTGGGCGGCCGGGGAGTCTGCGCTCCGCCAACGGCTCGTGCCTTCCCGCCTCGTGTAAGCACATTATATACAGTCTCATTTCCTGCATTCGCGATGTCGCAATCAGGGCGATACTCTGCGCATGTGCCTTCTGTTGCTGGGGGGTCTTTCTCTGCCTCCTGGTGATGGTAAGGATGAAGGCTGAAGGTCTTCCTCGTTGCCCTGTGGGTGGACTTATGCAAGAATGTGACTACTCAACCCCCTCAGCTATGGGTCCTGTTGACTTATGCAAGAATGTCCTTCGGTTGGGCTATCAAGCCTTGCGGGCACATAAATCTTCCATCCATACCTTCCCATACAGGTTTAATGAACAAAGCACAATATGTTACTTATTACAATCTGACTAATAATCCCTAGGTCTATGACCATCTCCCTGTTAGATTTGTTTAGTCTACTATGGAATATTCAAGGTATCTTAATAAAATAAAAGAAAAGAACACCTTTAAAAAAGGTCTTGTAAAACTTTCAACACTGAGGAAGAGCTGAAAACTTGTTTTTAGCTTTGATTCCATTAATTTCTACTACATGGAAATGACTCAGGTATTCCTTCTTGTCATTGAAGACAAGAGAATGAGTTAAAAAATTTCAACAAAACAAGGAACAAAATCTGAAATAGAAACTAGTTGGATAAACCTATTTTAATTCAGGTTTATTAAATGCAATTCTTCTGTTACAGAACAGATTGACAGAACAGTCGAGGTTGGAAGGAGCTTCTGGAGACCATCCAGTCCAACCTCTCTGCTCAAAGCCTATGACCTCGTCTAGTCTTTCAGTTGGCTTTGGATTTTTTTAATTTGACTCCAGTTTCTACACAAAGGTATGTTTCACAAATTCATTTTCACAAACGTATGATTTTTGTGTATAGGCACAGATGTGTTTTGCTAACCCGTTGGAGCACGGGTGGAAGGAGCCATCCCCCGTGCTGCCCGGCACCGTAATACAGAATCCCTGCTTAATAACACTGAGTTGTTAGTGAGTTTTCTTTGAGTCAGTTACAGCACTGCTTCAGCAAATGCTTCCCAGGCTCTGGAGGTGAAGTGGCCTCAAGAAAAACTCAGTTTGGGTAAACATCAAGATTTTAACTATGCAGAGGCAAATTAAGCTTCAAAACACACATTTAAAGAGATACACAGACGCACAAGTCAGCAGAGCGTGTGATTCTGTGATTTTTCTGAACACAAATGGCACTAAACACATGACTAAAACTTTCTTAAAACATACACTTAAACCAAAAAATGGCCCAAGTTTCAGATGTTCAAATGCCTTCAACTTCTACAGCCTAAACTTAAGAACATAATAGGTGTAGAACAAGGCTTGAATTTTCCAAATTTGCCAGAAGTAGGGAGGTACTGAGAAGCTACTATAAGCTGTCTTAAAACAAGAATTTTCACCATAGTGAAAAAAACCCCACTGAAACGCAAAATCCAAACCAGTTTGGGGTTTTGTATGGGGTTTTTTTGGTTGGTTGGTTGGTTTTGGTTGTGGTTTTTGGGTTTGGTTCATTTGTTGGCTGCATTTTTAAATGACAATCAAGTTGAGGACATCAATACCAAGTACAAAAAACGCCCCCGCAAACCACTGCCTCTCCCCGCTCCCTCTCCCATAAGTAGGATGAGTCACCTCCTCTTGTTGTCCCACTAATCCAACTCTTCTACAATCCTTTCCTCCCTATATCTAAAGTATAAAACAAGCTCGATCTTGTTTAAAAAGCAGTGACCGTCAAGACAGAACACAAAGGCTTACAGCACCGTCAAGACTCAATGGTTGAAACCGTTTCCTCAGTTGCAAGTCGTGCCATCCCCTTACCACTACGTACCTCACAGAAACAGTACTTTCCCCTTCTCTCACAGAGGAAAATAAATTCTAGATTGGAAGGTAAAAAAGAACGGGGGGCGGGGGGGGGGTGTTTGAAGCGGGTAAGCAGAAGCCTCAGCTCTGACCACGGAGGCGAACATGAGGTTTATTACTCACGACGCTGCTCCTGGATCCCACGCTGCCACCGGGAAGGCGAACTCACCCGGGAAAGTCGAGTTTCAGATTGATTTCTGCCCGAGGGAAGGAACCGCAGGGAGATCCTGCCTACGTCAGCTCCCCAGCCACATCCCCCACGGCGCCACACGAGCCTCCCCAGCTCGCGCGCTCCGTTTTGAGATGAAAAACAGCTAAAAAGGAGCTACAAGGCGCTGGCCCAAGGGCACCTCCTACCTGCCAGCTCTGCAGCCTCGTCGGGGGGGGGTCAGGCCCCAAGCCCCGGCGGTGGCCAATGACCCTGTGCCCGATCGCGGCTTTGTCTCGGAGCCGCGCGTGCCTCCCGCCCGCCGCCCCGCGAGCGCGTTCATCGCCGCAGCGGGGACCGAACGCAGAAGCCGCCGGCGGGACACTTGCAGCCCCGGGACCGTTTTCCCACAGGCGCCGGCACGGCGGGAGACGCAGCCCGGACGCGCCCGCCCTCCCCCGGGCAGCGGAGGGGCCGCCCCGGCCCCGACCCCCGACCCTCCCCGCCCCGGGCCGCCCTCGCCGCGCCGCGCCGGCGCCTGCGCTCTTGCGCCGCTCGCACTTGCGGTGAGAGCCCGGCGGGAGCGCCGCTGCGGGGCCCCGGAGGGGAGCGAGGTAACGCGGCGTCCGCCCGCGGGGCCTCCGGTCCCGCTCTCTGCGTCCCTGCCGCCGGGCCCGCTCCCCTTCCCTGGCCGCCCCGTGCCTTCGGAGAGCCGCCTGCCGGGGACGGCCGCGGCGGGGTGGAGGTGAGAGGGTTTCATCTCGGTGCTGCCGGGGGGGGAGGCAGGGAGGGAGGGAGGCAGGGAGGGAGGGAGGGAGGGAGGGAAGTGCTTGACGGCCCTTGCCGTAACTGCAGACCGTGGGGGCTGGGAGCTGAACTGGGAAGCCGCCGCTTTCGGGACTTGTCACCTTGGCCCTGACGCCGTACTCGAGGTCACCTCGCCGGGAAGCGAGGGAGGGCAGAGCTGAATCGTTGGACTCGGAGATGCGGTTGTGTTTAACTGAAGCAAAATGACAATCAATGCCCCGGTTGTGCTTTCTTACAGCACACAGTAGGTTTTCCTTAGGAGAACCCTCGCTGTTGAAAGCTGCGGGAACGGAGCCGATAGTTTTGAATTCAGGTGGCCTCTTAAGTGGCAAATAAACATGTTCCATGGGAAGATAATGTTCTAGCTTTTGGCTTTGTAGGTGAGGTAAAAATTTCAGCTGTTGAGCTGCAGCAGGCACAGTTCTCTGTAGCTTCAGTAATGCCAGTGTCAGTAACCCTTGCTGCTTGTCGGCGTGGGTTTTGAGGGGAGATGGTATTTTACTTGGTATGAAGGACTCAACACTGTTTTACTGTCTGCAGTCCCAATTTGATGCTCTGTTGACCATTCGCAGTGTGTTCAGAAGCGTTCTTAGCCTCACCTTCCTTCAGAGAAGTCCTCTCTGATGTCTCTGGTGTACCTACTGTTCTACAGTTTCCCAAACCTCAACCCAAATCAAAAGGCAGTACTTAGGAATCATTCCCTTTTGGGTGAAGTTTCTAAACAGTTTTGTGTAGGTGCCTCCAGCAAAGAAGATAAAAATAGCCATTTCAGTTTCTAGGTGCTTTGCCTGAAGTTTCTGCAAAGCTTTAAGCTCGCTCACATCAATCAGTGAGGCTTTAGAATTATCTCTTGTTTTATTTTGTTTTGTGGTTTTGTTTGGATTTTTTTAAACACAACTTTTCCTGTGTCCCTTGAAACAACTCTCCTGGTAGAGGTGGAGGGAGAAGGACTGGGAAGAGTCATGGCTCAGGGGTGACGTAGCCAGGCACGCTGCTGGATGCAAACTCTAACGGACTGAGGCCCGTGGACTGCAATTAGACAGCCCAAACTGCTACAGCCCCCAAAGGTGTTCCTCGTGCTTCTGAGTGTGGCTGTGCTCGAGGCAGGAGTGTTTGGCCTTCCTGTGAACCGCCAGTTGAGCCCTGTGTTTGAGGGTGCTGTAACATTGGGTAGTAGGATGACTTGGGGAACTTTTCTGCCCAGTTAGAATCCCACAACTTTGCAAAGGCAGTAACTTTTGTAATTACGTCTTTTTTTACGAGGTGCTTGGTGGACGAGGAGAAGCTGAGCCTGGAAAGCTGTGGCTGAGCAACCCCGAGGCGATACTTACGGATTGGTCCCACGTGTGGGATTGGAGAGACGGGAGCAGGTCAGTTAACAAACACCTCCATTTCGGGGGATCATGAAACGAGCTTTTTTTGGCAATGAAGGGGGAGAAATGGCTAGCTTCATCTAACTAGAGACAGGCTGATTCAAAGTGTGAAAGTCTCCTCGAAAACAAAGAACCCTGAAGTAGTGGAGAACTTGCTGTGGTTCAGAAGGTTTGGTTAAAATTTAGGCACTCACGAATAAGAACCTCTAAATACCTGTAGCCTGTGCACGTAAATACAATGTAGGCAGAGAAGTTTCTTGGAAAAGCTTTACACCTCTACCGTGCTTTACCAGTTCAGCAGTGTCAGCAACTGGGGATTTTAAAAGCTCTGATTCTCAGATCAGAGTTCACGGTACAGGTTTCTAGGTGTGCGCTGTGTGTTTTATTCTGGCAGAAGAACAGGCCTGTATGCTGTGACCCCTGCGGTACCTTGTGGGTGTAGCTATCAGTACACCTTCAAGGTGAAGAGTGTGTGTATGTCCAGAGAACCCAGTTATTTCCAGGCCCACCCAGTTTCCTGGAGGATGGTGAGGACTGTGCAAGGACTGAGCTGTGAACGGAAGGAGTTTGCCATCAGCTGAAGTAAAGGTCTGCGGGGTTGTTTTGTGATTAGGAAAGATAATTGGCTGCTGGTCTTCCAGTTCCTCGAGCCCCTTGTTTCTGTCAGGAAAAAGGGCAGCTGTCTGGTACAAGACCAGTTGTGCTGGTGGGTTGCTGGGGAGGTGTTCAAACCAGGGCTCGCTTGCCAAGGGCAGCGTCAGGTGGTGAAGAGGGAGACCCCCGGGTCCGAGTTGCTGGGGCCAGGAGCAGCAGTCGGTCTCTGCCCAGACTTCTGGAATGCCGTGGGGACAGGTTTGCTCGTGCCAGGCTGGGGTCTGTTAGATACAGCCTACGCTCAGCCACGGGGAGTGGAATTTCGGGGTGGGATTACTGTGCAGCACAGGGGGGCACAAATTCCTGTGTTTTCATCTCCCCCTTTAGCGTAAGACTTGAGTTTTTATACAGTGCTGACTCAGCAGCCTATTTCAGCAGCTTAGAATTAGGAAAGGTTGTTTCACAATTAAAGCCACTGAATTTCGTGCTGCTAGTCAGAAGCTGGAGATGTGAAGTAATTCGAATTCAGATGTTTCATGTGGCTGTAAATGATTCCTGGGTTGTCACCTGGGGGGTCAGTCTGTGGGCGCGGGGGTGGAGGCGGCACAGCAGGAGGTGTGTTCCTGCGGGGCGGGTGGCGAAGGGGTGAGCATGCGAGGCGAGACCTCTGGGCGTAGTCACAAGGGAGACTTGTGCAGGACTTGCAAAGTGGGGGTTTTATGGTGGTCCTACGCTAGCGTGGTACAAACTGCCTACAACGGCGGGCACTGGTGCTGCGCTGCAGAAGGGAACGTCCTAACCCCTGGCCCGTGTTGCCCCCAAGACTTCCTCATGTCACATCCCACTTCTTCGTTGCCCCTTCTCCATGGGCTCAGGGTTACAGTCTTCCCATGTCTCAAGTGTGTTTCTGACCGTCAGAACAAATTTCTAACGGGTTTAATGTTTAGGAAAATGAATGTAATACTTATTGTAGTTTACTCATGCGTTAATTACCGAGTTGGAAAAAAAGACGTGTTCTTTGAGATGTGAGCCATGTTCAGTGTCCTTGTTGTGATCCATTTTATACTCACGTTGTGTAATGCTGACCTTGGGGATGAAGGTATTTCTGCGTGTTTTATTGACTTACATCTTGAAAGTGAGGTGTTGATATGTACGTTAGATGTTAGGCAGGACAAAAACATAATAGAAAAGCGCAGTAATGGTATCTTTCCCTCTCACCCAGTTATTATGGTAGAGCAGGTTTTTTTGTTGGGGGTTTTTGTTGTTGGTGGGTTGGGTTTTTTTGTATTTAGAATGGTCTGTCTGTTCCTGTTTAGGCACAGAGGCATGTGAGATGTTAAAGCTGTTGTGACCTGATGCATCTACAGCTCCAAATTAAGTGGATGAGTGGGTTAATTGATACAATATTGAAACAGAGGAACCTATTTTATTGTAGTTCTGATTTTGCATACATACGAGATACGATGTAATAATATTTATGCAATGCATGAGTAATATTCATTATTAAAAACTGTAGAGCCTGAGGTTGTCTGGCAGTTTCTTACATTGAGGTAAAATAAAGCTGGTTTTATAAATACTTGGTATCAACTATTTTGACTTTTAGGCTGTTTGAATTAGCTTTGTAGTACTGAGGCTTAATCATCTTTACTGTTAGGTGTAAACAGCAGCAGGAAAACCAACCCAGTTCTGCTGCGAGTATTATCTGTTCCTCTGTTTCCTACCACAGAAGTGGGGTTTTTACCCTCAGATTAATGTTCAGGTTGGAAGGGACCTCTAGAGATCATTTAGTTGGTCCAGGCGCCCTGCTCAAATCAGGGTCACCTAGACCAGCTCCAGGGATGGAAACGCCACAACCTGTCTGGGTAAGTTCCAGTGTTTGACCACCCTCACAGAAAAACAAAACAAACAGCAAGAGGGGGAAAAAAAAAAAAAACCCACACGAAAGAAAGAAACCAAACCCACCCAAAACTTCCTTTTTAAGTTTCTTGTGTTTCCAGTTGTGCCTGTTGCCTCTTGTCCGTTCACTGGGCACCACTTGGGTGAGTCAGACCCACTCTTTTTTACTGCTTCCCATCAGGTTTTTATACGCATCGATAAGATTCTTTCCCGCCACCCCCCGTCCTTCTTGAGGCTACAAAATCCTGGCTCACACAGCCTTCCCTTGTATGTCCGATGCTCCAAGCCCTTCATCGGGCTCCAGTATGTCCGTGTTTGCCTTGTACTGGGGAGCCTAGACCTGGGCCCAGCACTCCAGATGTGTCTCGCCAGTGCTGAGCAGAGGGAAAGGGTCACGTCCCCCAACCTGCTGGTGCTCTTCCTAATGCAGCCCGGGACACTGTTGGCCGCCTTTGTGGCCGAGGCGCGTTGCTGGCTGCTTCACCCAGGACCCCGGGTCCTGTTCTGCAGAGCTGCTTTCCAGACAGTCTGCCTCCAGCCCGCAGTGAGGGATGGGGTTATTCCTCCCCGCGTGAGGACTTTGCATTTCCCCTTGTGGGGCTTCAGGAGATTCCTCTCTGCCCGTTTCTCCGGCCTGCCGAGGTCCTGCTGAATGTCAGCACCACCCTCTGGTGTGTAAGGCACTCCTCCAAATGTTATCATCTGCAGACCTGCTGAGGGTACACCTGTTCGCTGTCCAGGCCGTTAATGAAGGTGTTCAGCAATACTGGCCTCAGTGTTGACCTCTGGAGCACCACTAGTGACTGGCCTCTGTGTTGCATTACCGCAAGGCTGCTTCTCCTCGCTTCAGTTTCATTTCTCTCTCCACTGCATAACAGCCAAATCTGGTTTAGAAATCTCCAGGGTGTGTTTTGTTGTTACCTCTTCCTTTTTTTAACATGCTGTCCTCTGGGGTGAACGTGTACGTGATGCATTTCATTTCTGATTACAGCAAGGCTTGTTCTGTAGCTTTTAGAAAACTTTTATGTAGATATCTTGGGTATGGTATGACTAAAGTAATAGTGACAAATCCTGAGTCTGTATTTTCTGATTTTTGATGGTATGTATTACCTGAACAGAAAACACAGGAATGATCTAAAATAACTGAATATAAGTCGTCATTTGACTAAGAAGGTGTTCTGTACCAGAAATACAGTTTTAAATTGTCCCATGTTTTCTTTACTTCAGAAGAGTGGCATATGTTGTGCATAAAGTAATTTAACTTGCCATGGTAATTCAGGTCATTCTTTATTATGTTTTTTTTTAATGGATGCTTCTTAAGGAATTTGTGCATTCACATGTACGTTTGTGAACCTGCAATGCCCATGCAGAGATGGATTTAGTACCTTTACAGTCTAGATTTCTGTTTTGAGTCTGGTGCTTGAAACACCCCCAAAACCCACCAACAAAACCGCCCACCATAGGATAGATGGGAAGAACAGACCAAAGCTCTGCTAAGCATTTAGAGGTTGTGCCAGCATGTCAGGTTTTGGTGAGCTTGTGTTCTTATGCCAGCAGTTGGAAACCTAATCAAGGAAATAAATAGTCATTTTTAACCACAGCTATATTAAAGATGAAAGACTTAAGAACAGAAACGAGTTGGTTTAGACAGTGTAGTGGTGGATAGTCCTCACTCCAAAAGGATTCTGTTCTCTATAAAAGGAGGAATTAAAAGGTGTAGGAAGAGTGATATGTTACGAAAACAGATGGCATGGCAATATTGTTAGTCGTCATTTTGAAGTGGGGTTTTGTAGGAGGGATTGCCCGAGTGGACAAACAGGAGGAGGGGAGGATGTGTTGAAAGGAAGGCTGGGAGCGGAAAGGGAGATGCAGAGCATGTGAGGTGAGCTGGGGGGCAGGGTGGGGGTGGCTGGAGGAAGAGAGTGCTGAGAGCCAGGACTGCAGAAAATGCTGACATGGGAGTTGCAACAACAGGGACCAGTGATCCAAGGCTGCTCCCTTTTGGTTTCGCTTGCTTTGGTTCACGGGGCTGACTCATCCCCTGGAATTTCTTATCTCCAGACTTGTGGCTGGAAGTAGATGAAGTGTTAGGTGAGGTTGATTGCTCTGTGCAGTGGGAGAGGAGAGAAGGAGAACAAAGTCCCCCTGGCTGAGAAGTGTCCAAGAGGTGTTGAACATAGTGGAGAACTACAGTGTTCTCGTGAGCACTGTGCAGTTTGTGAGCACGTTTTGTGTTGCCTGCTTTCGTGAAAATTTGGGTGGTTATATTTAGGTTAAGGGATGTGAAAATGTAAATAAAATGAATTCCAGATATCTAGTGTTCATCTTCCCCGTGTATCAGCAGAAATAAACTAAAACCAGCCAGACTTCAAGCCTGACTGCAGGGTGATGCGTGCACAAGAAAATACTTTTGCTGGCGGAGAAAGCTTGGTGGAGCTGCCTAATCTAGGTGCCTATGTGGCAGATTTAAAAAACAGAGCAAAACACAAACACAGTGAGAAACAGGTCACTTCTTCAACTGATCATCTCTTCTTTAGGCTCAGGGGGCTTTCTGTAGCCTGTTTGTTTGTCATGTTCTTCAGTTGCTTCCATAAATACCTTACTTGTTTTGTGGGAGCTTGAGTTGTTGAAAGAAAACCTTAGCAACGTCTGATTCTTTCCAAGATAGTCTTCGGCTTTTTCAGAATGTCATTCTCTTGTGGAAACCACTAGCAATGCGATATTTTAATTTTATTAATAATCTGGTTTCTGTCAATAGTCATCTGTCTCGTAGTAAACCATTTAATTTCACTGGATGTTTGAATTCTGTAGTTTCTAAAGGTTGAGCGGTTCCATTTTTTTACTTGTAGTACCCTCATGACCAGGGACTTGGTATTTTGATAGTAGAACATTGACGGCGAGAGGCCGAAGCTTATACATTTGACAATAAAATTGTGGAGATAAAATGGTGATGGAAAAGTAACAG
Organism: Leptosomus discolor; assembly: GCF_034619465.1. Lineage (NCBI taxonomy): Eukaryota > Metazoa > Chordata > Aves > Leptosomiformes > Leptosomidae > Leptosomus > Leptosomus discolor. The sequence goes on along the minus strand of NW_028237857.1, from coordinate 4,110,018 downwards.
TAGATCAGAGTGGCGTTGGCCAAAGACCCTTTAGTAAGAAGTTGGTTTAGGAGAAACCTTGGCGACTAAGATTGCAGCGTAATGCTTTTATTATCTGAAGATAGATAATTTGGTGTAGAAGGGTCAGGAGAAGCACAAGTAATGCTTAAAACTGAGTAGTACAAAACTTTGGCCGTTTTTACAGCTGCTTTGCAGCAGCCATCAGCTGAAACTGGAAGCTTGGTCATACAGTTGAATCTGCACCTGCCTCGAAGGTGGATGGCTGAGTTTTCAAATCCAGTAGCTTGCATTATTTTTCTTTTATGTTTCGTTAATAATCCTAGATGTTTCGTGGTGTGCAATAGTGAACAGGAGTTTCCTAGTGCGAGGGTTTGATGCAGCAGCCGTCACACGGCGTAAATGTTGCTTTCTGAAGCCGTCTGATTTCATTGGGCTTGTTTGGACAAACGCACGGTGTGGCTATTTGTGAGTGCCTTTAGACTAGAAAGTCACTTAGAATTGTGGGGCAGGGGGAAGCAGAGGGGAAAGCCTGATGTGATTTATTTGCTGAGCTGAGGAGGGCTGGGGGGTGTTTTGGTTCAGGTTTTTTCTTCTGGAGGTCGACTCAGTCTGTTGTCCTCAAATGACTGAGTTCTTTGTTAGCACTAATGGAGGTTTGAGTTGTTCTGGAGCTGAAAGTAGTTTACTGTTTCAGAGTATTTTGTGAGCTGCCTGTGGATGCTGCGATGAGTAACTAAAGAAGGGCAGGGACTTTTCTACGAGTTGTGTGTCCTGAAATGCTGCACACACTGAAGCTCTGCAGAGGAATTCTGCTGTTTCAGCTCATCAAACCAGGGTACTGCTAGCACTAGAGGTAGTGTATTCATGTGAGGATTATGTTCTGGAGTTGTCTGTGTTAACAGAGACCTTGATCCCTGGCTATTGACCAGTAGCAGCCACAATAACAGGATGAATGTGTCAAAAATGTCACATTTAAATATTTTTGTTAGCTTGCCGTTGTTGTAGGAAATCATGTCTTAGATCTATCTTTTTGTTTTAAGACAGTTTCTTAATAGTTGAGACATGATTAAAATTTCAAGGGGCAATCCTTCCGTTGGGTGCAAGGAAGTTTGTCAGGAGATGATCTGCCTGGTCTGGCTCCATAACATCGAGAACTTGGTTTTTCAAAAGTATAGAATGATCACAATTCCTATAAAATCAGTGTATGTCTGGCTGCCTCCAGGAGTTCCACCCTTAATCCTTTTTTCCTAGAAATACGCTACAAATGTTTTTAGTTAGAAACAATAATTGGAGCCCTGCATTTTTCTAATGCATAATTGTCAAGGAGAGTTACTTATTTGTAGGAGAGAAGCAGCAGAACCCACGGTCTCATTTGTGAGTTGTGTATGGGCTTAAGTTTTTAGTTCTTCAGATGGTAACTTTTAAGTGATTGCTGTTGTTCATGCAGTCATAACTTCAGGGTTTTGTCTCCCCCACAACTCCCCAGTTCATGTCCTGAACAGAGTTTTGTACCTCAAGACCTGAAAACCTCCTAATAGCAAGAGTAATGAAAAGGCTTGCCGTGTCAAACCACTGCCCTTTTAAGCAATATCTCTGTTGTTGGGTGCTTTTACTGGAGTTATTTGAAATTGGATTAAACTCTCGCCAGAGGATGATTCCTTCACGTTGGCCTTTCCAGACTGTGTTCAGATTGAAAGCTGAGAATTGTGTGCAGAACCTTTGCAAAGGCTCTTGATTTTTTTCTTGCTTTTAATTCTACTCCTGCAAAGAAATTGTTTTCAGTGTTTATCGCACATACAGACTGCCTGACTGCATTTGTGTCTGAGTGCCACGTATGCAGTTAGCAAATGATTTTAAAAAATTTAAAATATTTGAGCAATTCTTAATTTGGTATTTTAGATGTGGAATATAGAGCGAGGGATTGGATGACCTGTACAAGGTCGCGAGGGATTTGAAGGGGGGTTCGTCCTCCTTTTCTTGCCTTTAGGTGCCTTAATCACAAGACCATCATTTAAGATAACAGTGTGCAGCAGTGCTTCTCAGAAACCCTCACCAGATCTGTGCCTTTGTGCTGTAACGCTGTGTGCAGATTTGTACAGCTAAACTGATGGGCAATAGACTGGAAACAGGCGCTGTAGAATTGCATTGAAAAGTCATCAAACCAAAGGTGTTATTAAAAGGTTGTATTTTGAGGGGAACCAAAGATGTCTGTGTTCATCAATTTCAGCTTGATTTCATTAAAGTTTATGCTTTTTTCATCATGTGTTAAGAACAACTTTGAGTATTCTGTACTGGTAAATGATTTCCAAGACTCACAGCATAGCATTTTGGTTTTTGAAGACTAAAGTTTTGACTGTGCTGTGTCTTGTAATGGTTTTGAACCGTATTCAGATACAAGTCTGCATACGTGCTGGTGCACTTCCACTTTCTGCAAGAACTGTTGGAAGGAGAGTCCCTGACACAGCTTAGCTCACACAGTTCCTTTCTTTTTTTTTTTTTTTAAAAAAAAAAAAGCCAAACAAAGCCAAGCCAAACCCTGGACAGGGAAACTTGGCAGACAGTCATATTGGAAAATAATAAACAGGCCTCTGCCAGGAGTGTTTGAATTTGTTACGTTTGTCTGGTCGGGACTCGTAGCTGCTTAGAAATCTCTGAATAGCAACAGAGGAGGCAGAGGAACAATTTTTCTACAGGCATAGGGTTGAAATGATTCTTATTTGGAAGTCTGCCTTTGTCATCAAAGAGCTAGAAATATAGTGGGTTTTTCTCTTAAAGGTTGGTTTTTGTTTTGGTTTGGTTTTTTTTTCTGAAGAAATGAATATGAAGTTTGCTGGAGCATTCATTTTAGAACAGGACAGTGCAGAAACACCCCGGTGACACTGATGAATGAGTTTCTGACCAAAGCCACGACAAAATAAATAGCCTGACCTGTGGTTTTAGATCTCAAGGTCTTCTGGTGGTTTCGATGGCAATTCTTTTCTGCTTTTCCTAGAAATAAAGGAATTCTTTGTCTCTTAAAGGGCTAGAGCCCCAGGGATTTGAATGGCCAGCTTCTCTGTAGAGTTGCACAAGCCTTAGTCTTACTTTCCATCAATAGGAGGTTTTCAGGTGGTTGTCCCAGCCACAGCCATCGCTATTAATACTATGCTGTGGCGGTCACCTGTGTGAGAAGTTCCCGTTGGTTTGTGCTTTGCTCTCAATGCACTTTGTGTTTATTTTACTTTTGATATACTCAAGTTAATTGGCCAGGACTTGCAATAATCAGTCAAGTGTTGGCCTTAACTATGCAAAATAGTTTTAAAGCACAGATTTTTATTCCTGGTTACAGTCTGTTTATTTCAGTTATCCCAAGTGTTGGAATGACCACTGGAAGAGTAAGTGTTGACTGAAGAGCAGTCTGATGGTTAGGGTGTGAGAGTTCAGATTTTGGTTTTTCCATCAATTTCTACTGAGGCTTTGGAAAATGCTTCTAATATCGATAAAAATGTCAAATGAAGTAAAGTCCTAATTTATAATTTGGCACAGTGCTGCACTGGTAATCTGATCTAAATGATTTGAATCTACTTTATAGCATTTTCCCTTCTTGGTCTAATTACAAATGAAAAATAGATCCTTTTCTTCATCGTCCTGAACTTTGCTCTCAACACTTCCAGGTTCTTTTGTTCTGGATGCCTGAACAAGTTTGTGTGTGTCAGTTCTTTCTTAAACTCATTGTTAGTAACCTCATCGTTATTGTTCAAAGGATTGAATGAAACCTTTCTCTCAAAAGGACCGGGAGCCAGGACAGCAAAATAATAAAATTGTCTAGAACAAAAGTGATGCCATTAGTACTGGAAATAAAATGCAAATACTTCCAAATCTGAAACACGAGAACGGGAATAGTTGTGTTCTGTGATACTGGTGTTCACAGAGAGTTTTCCAGTCTCAAACTAGAGCCTCTAGTTAAGTAGTACTCTGACTGCTTTATAAAACTGGGTGCGTCCTGACAACCTTTTTATTTTGAGTGAGAGACAGTTGCAACTTTATAGTTCAACAGCCCCAAAACATTTTACTAGTTAGTGATCTTTGTGGACTGTGAGTTCACTGCAGCGATAACTCTCCAACCGACCTCGGGGACAAAAAACTAAAACTTGGAGGTATGATTTGTCATTGTACTTCTGAACTTGGACAACTTCTTGATCTGTCTCCTGACACTGGATGATTAGCATGAAGTTGTTGCACGGCTTCAGAAAGACAGCCTGTCTTTTCAGTTCTTGGAAATGTCAGTGATAGTTTCTGAGGAAGACTTAAGTGCTCTTTTGAGGTGTGTCTTCACTAAGCAATGAGCAGTAGGGCTGTTGCAAAGTGTATCACACCGTTGACGTTAACACCCTGCGTGCTTTCGGATCTGGTCACGTCCAGTGACTTTAGGAAAAGTCACAGCTTGGCGTTCAAGTGCATTCCTTACTCAAGCTTGTCACGACGGGGCACGTAAGCTGACATAATGTGCCGGTAAAAGCTCTTAGAGCATCTCACTACAAAAAGTAGAATATACCACTAGAGGCACATGGCTGAACAAAACCAGTATGGAAGGTGCAGAATCACTGAATGGTGTTTTACAAGGTTCACCTGGGTCTTCAGATTTGGTTGTTAATCTTTGGAGTTCTCCATAGAGTAACCAGCTGCAAGGGTATCTAAACACACGGGTATAAAGCAAAGTCTGTTTTGAAAGAGATCGAGACAATCACTTCTCTGACAATGAACAGGAAAATATATTCAGTAGCTTCTAGTCCTCTCTTTTTTTCTTTTAGGGCTAGCTTCTACTATGCCAGTAGCTGTAGCATGGGAAAACAATGGTTTGGGCAGATTACCATGTGTGTATTCTGCCATCAGCGGGAAAAAAAAAAAGACCTAATTAATGTTTATTTCTGTAAGCCCTTGGGTAAAAAGCAATAAAACCACTACAGAAAACCAACTAGTAGGGAATAAACTGGCTTCAAATGTTTACTTTGTAATAGCTTCATCAGAAGTTATATTCATATGCATAAAATGCATAAAACTACCTCTCATGGCTAATCTATAGTGTTATCCCCAAGTTTTACCTGCTGCTGTGATAAGGAGACTTTGTCCTGTTCACTTACAAAGTGTAGAGTGTCCTGGGAGTTAAACGGATTGTATTTTGTTTAGTTTTATCCCCTCTCCATTGCACCTTCCTTTGGCAACTATTTAGTCCAAAAAGTCTCCAGTGTGCTTTATGGGTTTTGTTTTTTTCCAGATCTGTACTACCCCGGCTTTTGTACAGAAACCCTTAGTCCCCATGGACCTTTGAGTAACGCAGTGAGATGTCTGTGTTTTGTTTGGATGTTGTTATTTCAGTTGTCAGGTTGTACTGAGGAGCTTAATGAAGTCCTCTGGGTATCTTAAATGTGGGAAGTCCTCCGTTCTGTTATTAAATATGGAGCCTTTAAACAGATAACAGATAAAAAGCGAGGACTTACTTTGATCCGACTAAATGATGATGATGGTGGTTATAATTTTTTTTTCTCAGTGCATTGGAAATGCAAGTTCTCTTCCATTCTTTAAGCAGTCCTGTTGCTTTTGATGATCCATTCCACTCAAAGGCTTAATACAGTAAGATTTGAAATATTTGTAGTGAACTTGTGTAGCTATTTGATTCCTTTTTCTGAACATGGTGATCAGTAGCCATAAATTTTCACAACCTGAATCAATGAAGTTCTGTTGGTGGAACTTTGTGTGCAGATTTGTGTAATATATGCTGTTCCTTGCCATCTTCAATTTAAGCAGGATTTTGTGTAAAGCCAAACTTCTTAGAATAATAGCAGCAATCCCAGGGGACATAAAAGAAAGTATCTTGGGAACAGAGGGAGACCTGTGTTTTTGATTTTGTTTTCAAATGAGAACCAGTTCTGTAGTTGTAGTTGCCAGGAAACATTCAACACCAAAACCAAGTCAATCCAGTAACACACTGTCTGCTTGAGCTGTCAGAGAGCTTAAAAAAATAGCTCTGAGGTATGAACTGACCCATTCTTAAAACTCTGCCAGTAGTGATCATAGAATCAAGGAATCGTTAGGCTGGAGTAGACCTCTAAGATCATCAAGTCCAACCGTTGACCTAACACCACCATGCGCACTAAACCATGTCTAGAAGCACTACATCAACACGTTTTTTGAACACCTCCAAGGCTGGTGACTCCACCACTTCCCTGGGCAGCCTGTCCCAATGCTTGATAACCCTTTCGGTAAAGAAATTTATCCTGATGTCCAATCTAAACCTCCCTGGCGCAACATAGAAGAATCGTTTTGGTTGGAAAAGACCTTTAAGATCATCAGGTCCAACCGTTATCCTAACACTACCAAGCCCGCCACTAAACCAGGACCCTGAGCACCACATGGGTACGTCTTTGAACACCTTCAGGGATGGTGACTCCACCACCTCCCTGGGCAGCCTGTTCCAATGTCTGACCACTCTTTCAGTAAAGAAAATTTTCCTCATGTCCAATCTAAACCTCCCCTGGCACAACTTGAGGACATTTCCTCTTGTCCTATGGCTTGTCACTTGGGACAAGAGACCGACCCCACCTCACTCCAGCCTCCTTTCAGGCAGTTGCAGAGAGCAGTAAGGTCTCCCCTCAGCCTCCTCTTCTCCAGACTAAACCACCCCAGCTCCCTCAGCTGCTCCTCATCAGACCTGCTCTCCAGAGCCCTCACCCGCTTCGCTGCCCTTCTCTGGACACGCTCCAGCACCTCAGTGTCTGTCTTGTCCTGAGAGGCCCAAAATCGCACCCAGCATTCGAGGGGCGGCCTCACCAGTGCCCAGTACAGGGGCATGATCACCTCCCTGCTCCTGCTGGCCACCCCATGGCTGACACAGGCCAGGATGCTGTTGGCCGCCTTGCCCACCTGGGCACACTGCCGGCTCACGTTCAGCTGCCTGTCGACCAGCACCCCCAGGTCCCTCTCTGCCGGGCAGCTTCCCAGCCACTCCTCCCCAGCCTGTAGCGCTGCTGGGGGTTGTTGTGGCCGAAGTGCAGGACCCGGCACTTGACCTTGTTGCAACTCGTGGAACTGGCCTTGGCCCAGCGATCCAGCCTGTCCAGATCCCTCTGTAGAGCTTCCCTGCCCTCCAGCAGATCGACACTCCCACCCAACGTGGTGTCATCTGCAAGCTCCCTGCGGGAGCACTCGATCCCCTCATCCAGCTCATCCATCAAGATGTGACACCAGAGCGGTCCCAATGCTGAGCCCTGGGGGACACCCCTTGTGACCGGCCGCCAGCTGGATTGAACTCCCTTCACCACCACTCTCTGTGCTTGGCCATCCAGCCAGTTTTTAGCCCAGCTTGGAGTGATGATCGGAAATGTCCGAGTACTTTACTGTGTCACTGTTCATTGAGATAGAAAGTAGGACCATATCTATATACATCTTGCATTCTGAAAAATGTAGAGCCCAGACAGGCTGATAGAGTCAATAAAATGAGTAAAAGAACAGGTGTAGGTGGATATTAAACTAAACAGCTGCAAAGTCTTAGATTTGGAATTGTTTTTTCTGAAGTAAGTATTGTAAAACTTTAGACTTACTGCTATAATTATTGTCAATTCAGGATGCTTCAGTTGCAGGGCGTACACATGTTAATTGGTGATGTTTAATAATATTTATTGCCTTGAAGAAAAACTACCTTCACTTACCTTTTCTTTTGCTTCTTTGTTGTTGGGCTTAAGGTTAACTGTGATTGGATGGCTTGAACACTTGTCAGAATACCTTTGTGTAGAAACTGAAGTCAAATAAAAAAATCCAAAGCCAACTGAAAGACTAGACGAGGTCATAGGCTTTGAGCAGGGAGGTTGGACTAGATGGTCTCCAGAAGTTCCTTCCAACCTTGACTGTTCTGTCAATCTGTTCTGTGACAGAATAACTGCATTTAATAAACCTGCCTTAACATAGGTTTATCCCAGTAATTTGTATTTCAGACTTTGTTCCTTGTTTTGTTGAAATTTTTTAACTCATTCTGTTTGTGATAAGTAGAGACACGGACAATTTAAAATGTCAAAATCCAATGCGAATTTTATTATATTAGCAAGCGAACAAGAGCAAAGGCAGCGCTGGGCGGCCGGGGAGTCTGCGCTCCGCCAACGGCTCGCGCCTTCCCGCCTCGTGTAAGCACATTATATACAGTCTCATTTCCTGCATTCGTGATGTCGCAATCAGGGCGATACTCTTCGCATGTGCCTTCTGTTGCTGGGGGGTCTTTCTCTGCCTCCTGGTGATGGTAAGGATGAAGGCTGAAGGTCTTCCTCGTTGCCCTGTGGGTGAACTTATGCAAGAATGTGATTACTCAACCCCCTCAGCTGCGGGTCCTGTTTACTTTGCCAGATGTCCTTCGGTTGGGCTATCAAGCCTTGCGGGCACATAAATCTTCCATCCATACCTTCCCATACATGTTTAATGAACAAAGCACAATATGTTACTTATTACACCGACCATCCACCTTCAGGTCTCTGCTGATAACGGCAAAGGAAGAGGTAGATACTGGGGCAATTTGAGAGAGGACCCCCTCCCCAAAAGGAAGGCAATCCTAAATACACCCCAAGCTTTAGGGAGCCAGCCCAGAACAGCAGAACATAAAGTTAAAATGAACTATTTCGCATTCCGCCAGCCCCCAGCCGGCAGCACACCGAGCGCCTCGGGGCTCCGGTGGGAAGGGAAGACAAAGAGCGGGATAAAAGAAAATGGATGCATCCCCGGGGTGCTGGGCAGCGTCCCGGGTGCCTCGTCCCCGCAGCTCCCCCCGCCCGGACTCCAGCCCTCGGCGCCGTTACCTGCTGCCCCGCACCGGGGCTGGCGCCGCCAGGGCGGCCGGGACGCCGCGGGCCCCCCCCGGGCCCGGCGGGCTGAGGTAGTGCGGGCCGAGCGCCCCCCCCACAGCCCCCCCCATCTCCAGGAGCCGAGGTGGTGCGGCCCGCGTTCCCCCCCCCCCCCCCTCCACGGGCTGAGGTGGTGCGGCCCGGAGCGCTCACGTGACCGGGTGTTGATGCGTCGCCTGGCAACGGGAACACGGGAACATGGCGCAGACGGCGGCGGGTGAGTGCGGGGCTGGGCCGCGGCCGGGCCTTGAACCGCCCGGCCCTCGGCCGCCCGGCCTCCCCGGCCCCGCGGGTGCCCGTGCCCAGCCCCGCGGCGGCCTGCAGCTGGCGGGCCCCGGGGAGCCGGGCTGGTTCTCACTCTTCCCTCCGCTCTGGTTGCAGGCACAGGCCATCCCCAGCCCAGCAATATGGAGGAGGCCGCCGGTGCCGCAGCAGAGGGCTCTGGGGTGGAATCCGGCTCCGCTGCGCGGGATATCGTCCGAGTTCCGTCGCCTCTTGCTATGGAGGTGATTTCCTTCAGAACGTTCGCGGGGCAGCATGATGTTCCTACGCTCTCCTTGCAGAGTGATGGCTTCGTGGAAGCAGTTTCAATAGGGAGAAGTAAAACAAGGGAGCGGTTGTTGAAGTCTTGCCCTGCCTATTAAAAAAACAAAGTTAAATGTAGTTGTAGTTCTGTGTGTCAGCAGCGTCCTGAAGCATGTGCTTCTCACTCAGCTCCCAGATGGCTGTAGGCATGTTAAACGGGAGCTTGCCCCCATCTCACAGACACACGTATGGGGGCTGTGTTCGAGGTTGGTGGTGATAAGTTTTTTTTGTCTGTTGGTACTGCACGATATTTGAATTTGGCAAATGATGGTACGGGATAAAACAGTGTCTCTTTAAAAAGAAGATAATAGTTTGGCTACGTGTAGCACCAGCTGGAGGACTAAAATCCCTAAGGGCATTTTTTTAAAAAATAGACGTGAGCCAGAGACACATCTGAAATTAAAAGTGGTGTGTAGAATTTTTGTCAGGATCTTTACCGTCTTCATGCTGCCTTGGTGACTGTTTTTGTGAACGAGATTAAACTTCAAAATTAAACTCCCATGACAAAAAGCAGTTGTTACAGCACCGTAGCATGAGCATTAAACCAAATGCACAACCTGCTGTAACGCTGCTATTCTGCTTTTTGCCTCTGTGTGTGCTAGGCAGTAGAGGCGGAGAATGGGAGCGACAATGAAGAAGAAGGGTCCGTTCCTCTGCAGGACCAAAAAGAGACATTTCCACCAGCAGAAAGAGGACCTACAGAGCTGTTTGTTAGTTCTGCAGAGGTGAGACACTAACAACACACACAATCTTATTCACAGAAGGCATGGCCGGTATTTGTAACTTCAAATTCTCCTGGGGCGGTTTTGTTGCTGCCAACACAAACCCGACCAGAACTGAACAGAGAGAAGCTAACTGGTCAGGCACAAAGTCTACAAAAGCTGTGACAGAGCTGGAGAGGTTCCTCTGTTGTGCTGCATGTGGGTAAAGGTGACTTTTTGATCGGCAGAGGCACAGCTTTGCCAGTGTATCTGTGGGCTGAGTTTAGAACAAGGCCCTCTTGCCGATTCTGTGTCTGCATCGTTCTTGTCTCGTGATGACAGAAATAAGCAGATTGTCAGGGCAGACTGAAAAGCTGTTTCAGGTGGTGGATTTTACGTTTCAGGAAAAATCCCCTGAGACTTTCTTGGACAAAGTCGAATTAGACAGTTGTCCTCCTGCGTTGGGTGACATGGAGCAGCCAGTAACCGAGAGAGAAAACCCTCCCCTTCCTTCAGGAGCTCCTCAGCAGGTGTCTGCGTGGTCAGCGGAGCGGAACAGCTGCACAGAGTCAGGTATCCTTCAGTCCCTTGCTAACAGTACAACACTCCATACCACCTGTCAAGCGCAGTTTCTAGTTTTCTCCCTTTCTCGTCATTGTTAGTCCAACTGGAGGCACAACGCTTTGAAATCTAAGCATTTTCTTTGTCTTCTTCTCTTTTTTTTTTTTTTTTTTTTCTTGGGGGGTGGGGTCCAGGTGACATTGGAGAACCCATTTCTCTCTGCTCAGAGACTGCCTTTGAGCAGTTGGATCAGCTCACCAGTGAGCATGGTGACCAAAGGCGGGAACAGGCATGCCAGCAGCGTGGAGCTGAGGGGCACAAAACGAGTGGAAGAAGTGAAGAAACCGTAGAAGAAACAGAGCTGGTTGTCTTGGATCTAGAACATGTGAGAAGTCCTCAAATCTTGTCGTTCTTCTTCGCAGACCTGCTGTTTTTATTTGTATGAAATACACAAGGTAGATTGTCAGCAGCGGCTCAGCCATAGGCTGAAACCACGTGTTTAAAACAGGCTTTTGCAGAAGTACTGACTCCTGAGCGTGTCTGCTCCCTCAGGGTTAACCCCAAACGGGAGGCTCAGGAGGGAGCCGTGAAGTGGGTAAATCTGATACTCCTCAGTGCTCCTGAAAGAGAAGTACTGTCAGCAAGAGCGAGGGGATGGGCTCTCAGAGGCAGCTCTTCTGATGTGTTTCTGACTTTCAGATATCCTCAGTAGTGGCTTTCTGCTGTCAACAAATAGCCACTATGTAACTCCTCTCACTCGTTACAGTGAGCGTAGCTAAAGTAAGAATGCAAGGGTCTGTGGCAGAAAATACGCTGTTATTTAACAGCGGGGGTAGCAGTAAGGTTTCTTCATAATTTCTTTATACAAGTACGTTGACTTGTATCAATGTCATACTTCTTGACAGCCTCTGATGAGAAGATTCCAGGCTGCCCTGAAGAGTCACCTCACTAAGCAGATGGAAAAAGTGAGCCTAGAGCTTCAGGAACTGGTACGTGGCATTCTTACTTTGCCGTCCCGCAGCAGCCCACCCCTGCCCGAGCTGAAGCCAGGTAACTGGTTTCCTCTTGTGTTTGCAGAGGGCAGCAGCGAAGAAAGGGCAAGCAGAGAGGGAAGAGCTTGGGCTGGTTCTTTACGGAGCGCAGCAGCAGCTGGCCCGCCTGCAGCTGGAACTGGAGAAGAGCCACGACCGCCGTTCTCAGGTGGCCACAGCACGTCAGCAGCTGGAGGAGGAGCTGGAGGGCCTCAGGCTTACTTACAAGCAAATGTGTCAGAACACACACGATGAACGCCAGAAAGGTGACCGAGGCAGCCCTTGCCAGGTTTCCTGGCTCTAGTACTGTGTGGAGAAAGGGATTTATTTGAATCCAAGGCAAGCATTGGATTGAAAAATACAGTAACATTGATCAGGAATAAGGCACTCGCTGAAACCTTTCACAGGTATTCCTGGTTGTTTCTAAGACCGTGTGGCTACCTTGTACTTCTGAGAAGGTCTTTAGGACTAAAACTGTTCCAGGCAGATGGGCTGCTCTGTGACTTAGAAGGAGGAAGATCCTGTCGCTCTGTTACGTTTGCCTGTGTCTCTGTAAGGGTGTGACGAGATCGCAAAGGTCGTGGGTCGTGAGGGGCACCCGGGAGCCTGAGAGTGCCATCCGTGTGGGAACCCGTCCCAGCCAAAGAAATGGACTTGACTCATGCTGGTTGTGCTGCAGGCCTGTGGGTAGGGGACAGGAAAACAACTGTGATGGCGAGGGTAGCTCAGCGTAGGATAAACTGCCTAGAAAGGTTTGGCAGGTTGCTGAAAAAAATAGAGAAGCATTCAACAGACTGAGAAAGAGACAGTTCCGTTTTGGGGCAGAGGAGTGGAGTCACAGCCTCCTGAGGCCGCCCCTTCTTTGATCTCCTGGGCTTCTGAGTGCTGGGAAGCAATGAATTGCTTACCAAGATATTAGCTGTGCTTGTGGAGCTGTACTCCAAAGCCGATGCAAATTCACATTTCAGGGGGGCTGATTTGGCTGGTAAGTGTGCGAATTTGGCTTTGGGTGCTTCTGTGTTTCTTTCCCTTTTACCTCTGTTTAAAGTGTGTCTTACAAACATACTTTCCTGTAAATATTTTTCCCCCTGCCTCCCCAGTCTCTGCAATGCAGACCCAGCTTGAAAACCTGGCCTTGCCCCTCTTCTACATGCAGAACATGGCCCATATGCACCATAATATTTTACTAATGAAACGGTCGACAAAGAGGGCTGAGCTGGAGAAGGCCCAAGCTGACGTGGAAAAGAAAAAACAGGTATCAAGTAAAACTCTCTTCTTTCAAATAAATAAATGAATTCAGGTGACGGCTAGCGGCGAGTCTCGGAGGACGTGCTGCCTTGGCAGAAGGAAGGCTGTAGTGAATATACAGACACCATGGAAGGTGCGTGGGGATATTTTCCCCAAATAATTGAAAATGAGAAGAATCCCCACCACCAAGATAGTGGCATGTACTGAACAGAATTTTTTTATGAGCCTTATAATAGGAAGTAGTAATCAGTAGTGATCACTCTTCACGCAGGCAACGGGGGTGTGGGGGCAGAAAGATATTTAGCAAAGAAGTATCGTATGTTGAAGTCTGGAGAATTGCTCTGAGTCCCAAGGAAGAGCGAACTTGGAAGGTGAACTGAGCGGTCGGTGTGCTGGAGCTCCCTCTGCTGCCTCCTGCTTGCAGCAGGACACCAACTAATTACTGTTGATGCAGAATTGCGGGCAAACGGTTGAGATGGAATGGGTTTAGATGGTTTTTAACAAAGGATTTTAAACCATAAATTATCAAGATTCCCAGCTGCTGGAGAGGTGGTGCAATGTAACCCATGCTGGCAGGGATGAATGCTGCTTCAGATCTGAAGGACCAATTTCCTACTGTGGGTGGAACGATAAAAACCAGCAAAGAAGGTTTTGTTCTCTTCAAAATCGTCACTGCTGCATTCAGGAGTCATTTGGATAGGAATGGAAGAGTTTCAGTAGGAATCAAAGCTAACTGAATTCATTTTCAGCCCAAGTTATTGCTGTAGAATTTAGTTGGTTAAGCCTGAGATTATGTTACTCATCCTGAGCTGTTTGGCTCTGCCTCTGTAGGATCTTCTGGTAGACCGCTTGACCCGGAAAGCCTACGAGCTGCAGGAACAGATTGCTCTGTTCGAAGCTCAGTTTGTGGCTCAGGCAGAGGACACAAAAGTAACTCGGCAAGCAGCAAATGAGGTAGGAGAATGCTTTTTTTTCGCTTCTGGTTAATATTTCCCTCTGGAAGGACCGACCCCGTTGGCTCATGCTCACGTGGTAGCTACAGTGTAGGACAGAGTTGTATGATCAGTTCCTGTTTGGAGGAATGAAGACTTTTTTGTTTTGTTTTGTTTTGTTTTTCCCTTTGTCCTCAAGAATTGCCTATAAATCACTTCCTCCTCCACCCTCTCTGCATTTTTTTCCTTGCAGACCTATGCTCTGTGGTCGGGGGTGACCATAAACCAGAGGCACGTTAGCTGAAGCTGTTCCTGCCCAGCGTATTATGAACACACACCAAAAAAAGCCATTGTAACGTGAATTTGGTTTCCCAGCCTAGTATAGATTTATCCTGTCTACAAATCCTCTCTCCCCCAGGCTTGTATGGAGGTTCAGGCTATTAACATGGAGAAAAAGCGACTGATGAACCACTGGAATAGCAGCTTGGCGGGAATGAAGCAGAGAGATGAGGCCTATATCGCCACCCAAGCGCTGCTGAGGTATGGTATCTGAGAACAGTCCCAGGAGAGACCTCACACGGGTTGGACGAGAGGGATGCTGAAAGGGACAGTGCGTCTCCAGTTTATTGCTGCGCGTGCAGGATATGTCAAGCAGAACAAGTTTGCTGCTCTGAAGCACGTAGTAAGGTTAAAGGATAGGAAGCACAGTTCTTTGTCACTATTCTGTATCCAAAACACAACTCTCCCCCAAAATGTGTGGGGTTTTTAAAACTGTTTAGAGTTTTTCTGTTCATATTTTAGTCCTTTAGAAGAGTTCCTTCACCTTTGCAACATCTCTCAATCCAAAGAGCTAGACTTCAAGAGGGATTTTACCTGTCGCTCTCAGTTAGGGTTTTGTGATGCCTTCAGAAATCATCAGGAAAACCGTCCTGTTGTTGCCAAAGGAAGCGCTTATTTGCTCTGGAGTCAGCCTGGCTGATTCCCTGCAATGTGCTTTTATGGTGGCATCCTGGTAAGAGTGGGGGGTGGGGACAGGACTGAAAGCGGGAATTAATTTTCCTGCGTACGTTTGCTTTTCAGTCTTCTGTCTCCATCCATCTTCTGATGACTCTGCACTGTCACAGCAGGGTGGCCTTTGTAAAGATCTTCCTCCTTGGTCTGTTGTCGCTGCAGTAGCGTGTTTGAAAAGAGGAATTTGTAGATGACTGTTCAGCGCGTGAGTCTACCCCTGTGGTGATTTTCCATCCTCTTTGCCTCTCCAGCAAGTACAGACATGACCTCAAGTCCCTAGAAACGGACATCCATGGCTGTAGGAAGTCAATCAGGAAGGAGGAGGAGAAGAATGAGTTGCTTGTCGCCATCCTGAGCCGTTCACAGAACGATGCCAAGATGACAAAGAAGCTGATTGCCCAGTGCCTTTCCAGGCAGGAGGCCTTGAAGGTGGAATCTGGCACCTACGCTCGCGTTCTCCACGAGACAGAGCAGGCCCTCAACAGGACCAGGATGGTGAGGAGAGTTACTTGGAAGAAGAACCTTTCAAATCAGACACAGATGTTTAATCCCCTTCCCCAAACAGTTGTAGTGACCCTGTCTCCTGTCTTTCCTGCGTTTAGGATCAAGCTGCTTGTCTGAATCAGTTGCTGTCCATCAGTAAGGACATAGAGAAAGGAACTGATGCCAAAGTGCAGATGGAGAACGAAATCATGGCAAAGCTTCAGGACCAGATGGTGTCCAGCAAAGCCACAAAGCACTTCTCGCAGCTGGCTGCAAAGCTCCGTAGGAGAAAAACAGACCTGGTGTGTTATCTCTTCCGTTTGGGAGGGCGGGGGAAGGAAACCGCCCTGAGCGGTGTTTCTCAAGTGTGTTTCGTCCGCGCCTTCGTTCTGCTTTTCAGACCTGAAGTTGAAGGTCTGCTGAGTTTGTGACTTCAGTTTGGTTCTTCCAGTGCTCTTAGTGCGGGATTCTGGTGTACGCGAGAGGGTTTGGCCAAAAAGGCCTTGACACATAATGTACTATTCTTTCTTTGCTTAAAAAATGGGACAGAACGATGAATTCTGGGAGTTTTTACCATAAAGTAGTACCAGTTCTTATGTATTGGAGGAAGACAGTGGATGTGTAGTACTGCTGTACTCCACATTGAACTAACCTGTATCTCTGTCCGGCATCATGGAATGCGATACAGGCCTGCTCTCGTTCCTGAGTGAGGATTACAGCCCAAGGAACAATCGAACCAGACCCACAGTTCTTTGTGGCACGATCAGTTGCTCTCTTTGGGAGTGTGTAACTGGAACAGATAGAAAAACTAGAAGATCCAGCGTAGTGTTTGTGGTGTTGAGTTGTGTGGGCTGGCACTAACAAGGCACCCACACCTCTGTATTTCTGCGGGTTACTTCAGCCTGGCCCTGGGATTTTTAAATCGGGGGCATTATCTTGAGCAACAGGAAGAGTTCCAGGGCTGGCTTCCGTTGTGAGAGAGGGGCCCCCCGCCCCCTTCCCACAGGCACACCAACAAGCGGACACTCGCGTTGTCTCCCATCAGCACCTGCGGTGCACGGCTGGATGTAGCCAGAGAGTCGTGGCCGCTGGCGGCGCGGGGGCAGCAGAAGTCACCCGGCTGCATTCGCGCTGCGCTCAACAGGCACCCGCCTTTCTGGCTGCTGCGGTGGTGGTTCGGTGAGGGACGTGTTTGTCGGGTGTGGTGGAGAATGTCCTGCTCTGGTGAGCCGGGCAGCTGGAGACACCCAGGCAGGGCAGGTAACTGCAGAGGTGATGAGCGCGGCCTCTTAAAGGCTTTGGGATGTTTGGGCTCCTTCATGCTCTTCAGCAGCCTTATGGCAGAGGTAAATGTTGGTATCTCCGTCAGGAGATGGAGAAACAAAGGTACAGAGCGGGTAAGTGGCTGGCTCGCAGCTTGTGGCACAGACCTGGGAGGAGAATCTAAATCCCCTGACTCCTGTGCCTCGGGAAGCGGGCGTTCCAAATCAATGGGCTGCTGCTGCTGACAGTAATTTGTTTTCTGTCTGTTGGCGTTCCTAGGAGCTGCATTTTTCCAAGGTTGAGAATGATGTGGCCCAGGTTATTCTGAATGCAACTCATACCAGCTGCAGGCTGACAGTTCTCCAAAACACGCTTTGTCGGCTGGACAAGGAAGTAAAAAATACCCGTGACCTGATCAGCTGCAGGGAAAGCGAGATTGCAAGGTGCAGTCTCCTGACCGAGAACAGGCAAGCGGTGCTCAGCCAGTACAACAAGAGGTTGGAGAAGATTCTTGCGCGGCAGGGGGTATGTACATTCCCATTTCAGTCCCAGGCTTGATTTTATTCTTTGTGGTGACCACAGGTGCCCCTGATAAATGTAACTGTGTAAGTGCTGAGTAGTTAAAACTTTCAGGCATCAGTATAGAGGTTTAAAAGCTGCACTAGTTAATGTAAATGTTTACGTCTGTCAAACAGCTCTTAGTGCACGGGGGGGAGGAGCTGGCATGAGGGAATTGTGAAATGAGGGTGTGCCCAGCACAGATTTCTGCAGGGAGTTGTCTGCGCCCGATGAAAACGTTGAATGACATCAATACCCTGGGAGTAACTAGGGTCTCATCAGAAAACCTGCAAATACTGACAAGGGGCGAATGGAGCAGGCGGGGTGATGTAGATCACTTGGTGCTTGGCCCCATTCAGCTGATAGATACCCAGGTCTGCCCCTGGCACCGTGAGCTGCGAGACCTTTATAGAGCCCAATGCAAGAATGAGTGCTGTGGCAGACTCTTGGACACCCAGATGTGCCTGTTGTAGGAGCTTAGGAGGCCCCTCTCACCCCAGAGCCTGAGAGCTGTTCGGGCTTCCCTTGCATTTGTTCCCGTGAGGTCAGGAATGATTGGTCCCATCCAGCTCATGGGAAATAGAGGCACAAAGGAAGTAGCAGTATAGCGGAAGTATTCGGTAGGCATCTCAGCAGCTGGACCGGCCTTCTGCAAAAAGTGCTTCAGCAGCTTCTGCCTGATTAATCCCCAACCTTGCCCTCATCCAGGGTCAAGAACTGGGGCCACTGGAAATGGAGATCAACAAGCTGTCCAAGCAGATAGAAGAATATCACTCTGAGGTGATGACGCTACAAAAGCACTGGCTCAATCAGCAGCAAGAGCTGGTCAAGTTAACACACCAACGGGAGGAACAAGTAGCCTCCCTGGATACGTTAAAGAAACGGATCACAGTAATGCAGCAGAAGAAAGTGCGCAGGGAAAGTAGGTCATTCCCCAACTCTTTTTAAAACGTTCAGCTGTGAATGGAGGAAAAAGGGAGCGAGGGCTTACGGACGGGTGAGCCAGACCTTCACCAGAGAATGCGCCGTGCTCCTACGTCCGTGTGAGCAGTAACGCAGGCGGCCCCAGCACTGCTCTGGGGCTATGAGCCAGGCACCTCTGCTGCTCTGCCTGGCGTTATTCCCTGTCCCGACTGATCCTGCTGCCGTAACGGGCACAACCAAACCAAAGTGGCCGTGTCACGTGCTACACTTCTTAAATAACGTTTGCAAGTAGTTGGTGGGTAAATGTCCCCACCACGATGGCGCTTCCCTTGGCTCAAACCAGCTCTTATCCACAGCAGTCTCCTTCAAAACCGTATTTGGGTTTTGGGCTTGTGGAAAAACGGTTTGGCTGGGTACGTGGGACGCAGGTGGCTCTGCAGGCAGCGTTGTCTGGTCTGATGGCAGTCTGTCACGCCTTGCCTGTGTTCCACCTGCTGCTTGTGGGAATTTTAAGACTTTTTTTTTTTTTTTTTTCTGTTCACCTGTAGATGAAATTCAGCAGGAAACAAAAGAGCAGAAGGACATCGAACGTCACATGAGGAACATGTCCAATGACTTGATAAAGCTGAATGTGTTGATCCACAAGAACAGCAGCAGCTTCGAGGAGCTGCAATATGGCAACACGATCACTGAGAACGAGTTTGTGCGCTCTCTCAAGGTACAGACATCTCATTTCCAGGTCTCAGCCTCCCGTGCAGATCGGAGGCAGACAGTGACCATGTAAATCTTTCTTAGTCTGACCACGTTGTGTTGTCTGACAATGTTATGCTTCCCAAACCTAGGCAGCAGAAAAAGAGTCGGTTAAGATGCAGGAGAAGCACAGTCAGCTGACTGAGGAGAAGGAAAGACTCCTAAACAGCCTGGTGGAAGCAGAGTAGGTACCAGAGAGGTTCTTGCTTTGTGCCACCCTCTTTGAATGTAGGTGTCCATGTCACCTTTCCACTCTGCTCATCGAACTGAACCAGCAACAGCAAATGTGCTTCTGTCCTTCTCGGAGAAGATGAAAGGAGTTTCATGGATTTTTGGGCGCAGAAGCTGAAAGGTGCTTTAGCTGTCTCTGCAAGCAGCGAGAGCCGTGAGGATGTCGGCTTTAACAGTTCCAGCAGGCTCGTGCTGGACGTTGCTGAGATCTGTATGGGGTGACTCTGCCCGCGCTCTCCTCCGCCAGTAACTCGGAGCGAGCGTGCTGCGCTGGGCAGCTCACTGGGGTCCACCAGCCCCCGGCAGCCTGGGCACGCTTGTTGTTAGTCACCGTGCCACCACCGTGCCACGTTGTGGATGGCGGAGCTCCCTGTCTGGTTCCACGCTGCTCCTGGCTGCCCTTTTACGTGTCCCACGTGCAAACCCTCAGGTTCTGCTGAACCTTCAGCTCCATGTTCAGGACTGAGCTCGGGAGCGTGCTGCCACGCGTGCACAGGGAGCGAGCGTCCTCTCGGGCACTGACAAAGGTGCCGCTTTCCCTTTCTGTCACTGAAGGCATCAAATCCTGCTGTGGGAGAAGAAGATCCAGCTGACGAGAGAGATGCGTGCGGCGGTGGAGTCTGAGTCAGGGCACGGCGAGCTCCACGCCATGAGAACAGAGATTCACAGGATGCAGGTGAGCCCCGGGGGAGGAGCACTGGGGAGGGGAAGCTGCACACGATGGATTCAGCTTCGGCGTTGCTGAAGGCAGGAGATGAGAAACGGGCTGGGGAAGCAGCATTGCCAGGCCACAGCAATGTTGGAAATAGTACACCCTCCAGCTGGGCTGAATGAAATACATCCAGTGTGCGTGCTCTTCGTGCCTTCCTTGCGCCTGCCGTGTAATGGGCTGCAGCAGAGTCTAGAGACACCTGAGCAATCTATTTAAAACATAATATGTTTGCCACCTTATGCCGTGACCCCAATTTATAAGCAAAGGAATGTTGATGACTAAATATTGCATCATCTTAATCACTGGTTAGGGAAGCCTTCTGTCTTCTGGCAAAGCAACTCTTCCCTTTTGTTCCCAGGTTACTTTACTCTTCTGCTTTTCCTATTGCTAAGGAGTTCCATTGAAACCTTTTGAAGATTACTTTAGACGAGTTGATAATCCAGCCCTTTGCTTTCCAGATCCACACAGGGCAAGCCGGGTTTGGGTTTAGAGCAAATTTGGCTTGCCAACACTCACGTGTCACGTATGTCTGGTTTATGTGGAGGGGATGTGCCGCACAGAATCGGTTCGGTGCCGTTTGTGAACATTTGTTACTTTCAGCCTATTTCATATCTTGACACACGGCAGGTCCGCTACGGCCAGCTGATGAAGCAGCAGGAGAAGATGATTCGTGATATGGAGGCATCTGTTTCTCGCAGAGAGGTGATAGCGCTTCGTGGAGAGGGTCAGAACAAAAGAGACAAGAAGCTTGTCCCCAAGAGCGTCTTCCACTGCAAGAAACAGGAGCTGAGAAAGAAGATCAGCAAAGCCCAGAAGGTGAGCGAGCAGAGCAGGGCTGCAGGAGTTCACCGGGGCTGTAAGGAGCACCAGGGTGGGCTGAGCGCAGACACGCGGGGTGTCGGGACACAGACGGGACAGGCTTTGGAGGCTCCTTAAAAAACCCCACAGGAGAGTTCTGGGGAGATGGCTGGGAGTGCAGCTGGACGAAGAACCACACTCTGCCCTTTCCTTCTCTTCCGTTTGCCAGAACGTTCAGGACTGCAACGCAACCCTCCTGGAGCTGGAGAGCGCCCAGGCGTCCCTCGGTGCCGCCTTCTCGGAAAAGCAGCGAGAACTGCGCAGGCTGGGGGCTGAGTGCGACGGCCTCGATGCAGACGCAGAAGCTCGTCGGAACAGGAAGCGACGGGTGAGCGGCTCCGCTCCCTGGAGCTCGCGAGCCCGACGGGACCGGCTGCTTTCTCCTGGTGCCAGCTCCCCATCTCCCTGTCTCGCCACCATCCTGAACTGAGTGTGCTTGGCATTTTAGCGGCACTTTAAGTTAACTGAGCTCACCTTGAGGGCTCATGGGGGTCCTGAATTGGGGCTGCAGTTGTACTCTTAGCGAGGCAGCATTCACCTGGAGACATCAGCCTGCAGGACATGGTTTGTGTCTTGAAAATACCCGGTCACAGCTCTCCTCTGTGAGCACTTTCTGGCTGCTCATATGTTACAGATTTGAGAGCCAGCTGAAGGTCTTGAATGGCCTCCTGCAAAAGTTGTAAGTTGGTCAAACTCTATCCTGGCGAGGGTTGCCCTGTGCATGCAGGTATTTCTCTGGTTTATGGAATTCTGTGATGAACATTTAATTTTTTTTTTTTTTTCCTATTGGCTGACGTGTAGATGTGGTGCTTAGGGACACGGTTTAATGGTGGACTTGGCAGCGTTAGGTTCATGGTTGGACTCAATGATCTTAAAGGTCTCTTCCAACCTAACCACTTCTCTGGCTGTACCCGTTAGCAGCTGTTCTGCCGGTACAAGAGGGACTTCATAGCCCTGTCCCTCTTCAGAAGCCCTTCCCTTTCAGAATGTGATGGTTCCAGTACCGGTGACAAAAGTCACCTGCCTTTCTTAGTGCTTTTCTCTCTGCAGCCTGCTGTCAAAGCAATTTCTGTTGTTGCTTTCCTCAGAACCTTTTGGAGATCGTGTCCTACCAGACTCGCCGGAAGCACCTGCAGGCGCTGAAGGAAGGGACGTACACTCCCCTGTGCCGCACGGAGCAAGCCTGGAGAAATGAGCACCAGAAACTGCGCCACCGGCTCCAGACCATCGATGCCATCATCCAGCAGATCCAGCAGGACCATCCCCAGCACTACCGGACTCTCCAGTGGCTCAGACAGTGCTTGGGCTCCAGGCTGGGCTCGCAGGAAGCCTGACTGCCACGAACCCCATCCATGTAACCCTCAGCTCTTGTTCTGCTGGAGCCTGCAGGCTTTGTAAATAAACAAATATCTAAAAAATAAGTCTGTGTAGCAGGTAGTGGTCACCAAAGCTGTAGCAGTGCAAATGATTTTTGTTTCCTTGGCTGCACAAGGGTGGCTTCATCCCTCCCCCTGGCCTGGGGCGCTGGGGGCAGCCGCCCCCTTCCCCTCCGGGCCCCCCCTCTCTCACCGCCTTTCCCTGCAGCTCCGGGAGGCGGAAGGCCCCGGCCCCGGCGGGGGAAGGCGCCCGCCCGCTCCCGGGGCCGGTCCCGCCCCGCAGACGCCTCCGCGACGTGGGGCCGGTCCCGCCGCGCCTGCTGGGAGGCCGGGCCGGGCCGGCGGGGCCATGGCGGGGCCGGGGCTCCCGGCCGCGCTGCTGCTGCTGGCGCTGCTGGGCTCCGCCGCGGCGGGCAGCCCCGGGGCCGCCGGCTGCCAGGTGCCCCCGGGCGAACGCTTTGACTGCGGCCCCGAGCGGCTGCTGTCGCGGGCGGACTGCGAGGAGCGGGGCTGCTGCTATGCACCCGCCGGCTCCGGCTCCAGCCCCGGCTCCAGCCCTGGCTCCAGCACCGGCCCGCCCTGGTGCTTCTTCCCCAGCGGCTACCGGAGCTACCGGGCGGAGAACCTGACGGCCACCGCCACCGGCTCCGCCACCCGGCTCCGCCGCGTCGCCGCCAGCTTCCTGCCGGGGGCCGTGGGCAGCTTGCGGCTGGACGTGGCGCTGGAGACCCCCACCCGCCTCCGCTTCACGGTGCGAGCCGGCCCCGGGACCGGTGCCCCGGTGCTCCGGACCCCCCCGCTGACATCCCCCCCTTCCCTTCTGTCCCCGCAGCTGCAGGACCCGGCCCAGCAGCGGTACGAGGTGCCCCTGGCCACGCCGCGGGCGAGCGGCCGAGCCGCCTCCCCGCTCTACGGGCTGCAGATCAACCAGGATCCCTTCGGCCTCGTCGTCTGCCGGCAGCGCGACGGGCAGGTCCTGTAAGTGCCCGTCCTGCCCCGAGCCTTCCCGAAGGGATTCGGTCTGGAAGCGGGTCCTGGCCCCAACCCCAGCGGTGCGTGGGACGGAGCAGGGATGCGGCAGGGTATGGCGGTGACAGCAGCGGGGTGGCGGTCAGCGGCTGCGGGGGCTTTGCTTTGAGCCCCTCTGTGGTTCGGTGCCTGGGAAGGGAAGCAGGAGTCCCAGAGATCAGTCGAAACCCGGCTGCTGGGCACCGCTGGGGCTGTTTGCCGGAGTCTCCCTTTCTCTCCGGCAGGCTGAACACCACCGTCGCGCCCCTCTTCTTCGCAGACCAGTTCCTGCAGATCTCCACCTCTTTGCCCTCCCATTTCATTTCTGGGCTGGGGGAGCACCAGACGCCGCTGGTCCTCGACACGGCGTGGACCAGGGTCACCCTCTGGAATCGGGATATGGCGCCTGTGGTACGGAGCGGGGCTGAGGGAGAGGGAGGTGGCTCATCTGCGCCTGTGGGGGTGGCCCTGCAACCTCTGACATCTTGTTTGGGGCTGGGGAAAGGCATCCATGGCTGTGGAGCTCTGGGACCTGGCCTCAGCCCTGGGCAAGCCCGGGGGACCGTTGTCCCCAAGTTAGGCTTTGTCCCCCCTGGGGCTCTTGTTTGGCTCAGAAGCCGCTTTCCCTTACACGGTCCAGGGCTCTTGTTTGGGGCAGAGCTCTGCTGACTCCGGCAGTGTCTGGGGCTGCAAGCCCTGGCTTTGCACCCCGAGCCGTGACGGTGCTTCTGGCCAGTGGCAGGCAGGTGGGTGGGTGGGTGCTGTGCTGGGGCCTCCAACGGAGCCTCACCCGCACTGCGCTGTGCTCTACTCCAGCCCCAGGTCAACCTCTACGGCTCCCACCCTTTCTACCCGGTGATGGAGGACAGCGGTTCGGCTCACGGCGTCTTTCTGCTGAACAGCAACGTGATGGGTGAGTCCCACGGAGGTGCTGGGCATGGGCTTGGCCCACGTCCCCATCCTCAGCTTGTTCCTCCGGCGCTTGTGCTTCGCCAGATGTGCTCCTGCAGCCCAGCCCGGCCCTGACCTGGCGCACAACGGGCGGGATCCTGGACTTCTACGTCTTCCTGGGCCCTGACCCCAAGAGCGTGGTGCGGCAGTACCTGGACGTCATCGGTAGGGCCGAGCCACAGGCGGGGGGCATGGGTGCTCCTGGGATGGCTCTGCCGGGATGCTGCGTGGCCCGTCTGAGGTGAGGGCTGGGGCTGCCCCTGAGGTGAGTGAGGCCCTTGGGTGGGTGACGGGGTGTCTTCTGCCTGCTGGCTGCCCGGGGGTGGTGGGTGGGAGCTCCAAGCCGGAGCCGGGCCGGCTGGGGCATCCCCGGGAGTGACCTTGAGAGCTGGGCAGGGGAAGGAGAAGGAGACAGACCCCCCAGCACAGGCACTGGGCACCCCGACTCCCAGAGCCCCCCTGATCCCCCCCAGCCCCGTTCCGCCCCTGCAGCTGCCCCGTCCCCAGCCCCTCCCCTGAGGCCAGTCCCGCAGCCCCAGGCTGCCCCATGGCCTGTCCTGGCAGCGGCGAGCAGGGCCTCGGGCAGGCCCAGGGCTCTGTTAACCCAGGGGCCTTCAGCAGCAGGGCGGGGAAGGAGCGGGGTCTGCAGGAGCTGCTGCAGCAGGAGGGGCTCCAGCCTGGGGCCGGCTGTGACAGTCAGGGTTCTTTCCCTCTGCCAGAGGCCGTGCCAGGGGCTCGGTTGTCTGTTCCTGCCCTGGGGATGTCGTCAGCTGCATCCAGCTCAGGCTGGAGCTGAAGAGATGGGCAAAAGGAAAAGCGGCTGGAGAAGGACACGAAGGGGATCCGGCTGCGAGCTGCCCCCAGCTGCAGACAAGAGACAGCCGGCCTCTCCGCGTGAGGAAGGGTCCCTGTGAGTAGTCCTCAGCAGAGCTGGTCAGCAACATGCACCGCGGGGTCTGTGTGCGTAACCAAAGCACGGTACAGCCATGTAGTGTGTGTGTGTGTGCACGTGAGGCTGTGTATGTAGGAAGCCTCATATTGTAAGAGCTGAGAGAGGCAGAGACAGAAGTGTCTGAACAGTAAGATCCTCCCAGCAGCACCAAGAGCGGGAACTGCAGTGAGTCCTGGGCCCTTGGGGCCGTGTCACCCCTCTTCTGCATCCAGGTCCCTCCCTGTGCCTGTGCCCTCCCTCCTTCCATCACTGGCGTCACTCTTTTGCTTCCCTGTACCTTTCTTCTTCTGTCTGTTCTCGTACCCTGCTCCCTGTTCGTCCCTCTCTGGTTTCCAAGCCCCTCTCTTGTTCTGCTGTTCTACCTGCCCCTTTGGTTTTTCTTGCTCTCCCTCTGTCCTGCTCCCTGCCCCTCTTTGTTCCTTCCTCTGTCTCTGTCCTGCAGCACATGGCTGCTTTTTCGTTCACTGCCTCTTTGTCCTGATCTGCATCCCTCCTTGTTTTTCACAATCTCTCTGGCTTCTTGCCTGACCTGTCTTTCCTTTCTCTGCCTGTATGTCCCACTCCCTGCCCCTGTCCTCCTCTCTCTCCTTCATAGAATCCTAGAATGTATTGGGTTGGAAGGGACCTCTAAAGGCCATCTAGTCCAAGCCCCCTACAACAAGCAGGGACATCTCTAACGAGGTCGGGTTGCTTAGAGCCCCGTCAGGCCTGACCTTGAATGTTTGCAGGGATGGGGCTTCCGGTACCTCTCTGGGCAACCTGTTCCAGTGACCCACCACCCTCATATTAAAGAACTTTTTCCTAATGTCCAACCTAAATCTACCCTTTTGTAGCTCAAAACCATTACCTCTCGTCCTATCGCTACAAACCCTCGCAAATTGTTCTTCCCCTGCCTTCTTAGAGTGTGGGAGCGTAGCTCGCTGAAAACAGGCATGGAATGCTAGAGGGCCTGCACAGGGAAAACTCTGTTGAACAGTTTGTCTAAACTAATATAGTAGGCCTCAAGGACGCTTCGACCTTGAGGGTCAGAATAGAAGAATTAGAAGCTAACATCCGTATGAGGCGGAACGCATCAGTATTAATAGTAAAGTGATAGGTAGAAGTAGATGACTGATGTATGTATAGCACAACTAGAGTTTATGAAAAACTGCAAGTCATGATGACTTTGGAAAATTATGCTATATAAGAAAGTGCATCTGCACAATAAAACGAGTTTCCTGATATAACTCATATTGAGTTTTTTGTGGATTCTCCAACTCCCGTCTCCGCAAGTGGCGCCCGAACAGGGACCCGAAGAATGAGCAGGACTCATGTTTGGGGAAATTAAGGAAAAAGCTCACCTCTGCAGCAGAGTTGAAGCTCGGCGGAGAAAAGGAAAAAAGAAAACAGGGGGGCCCATCAGGGAAAGCTGGAGAAAACAGGCGGCCCGTCACGGAAAGCTGGAGAAAACAGGCGGCCCATCAGGGAAAGCCGGAAAAAAGAAAACAGGCGGCCCGTCACGGAAAGCTGGGAGAAAAAAAAAAAAAAAAAAAAAAAGAAACTTGACACCGCGGTAAGATAATGGAAAAAGAAGTAACTTTATCACTATTGGAAAGCTTTCTGGGAAAGCTGGGTGTAAATATTGGAAAAAAGACTTTAATATCTCTTTATACTTTGGGATATGTAAAAGGACATTTCTCGGACTCAAGCACATTGTTTGATGTGTCCGAGTGGCGTAGATGTGGGGACTCGTTATGGGATGCGGTTATTGATAAGGACCGAACGGCAGAAAGGCTGGGGGCGCCGTGGCGGGAAGTAACTAACTGTTTGAAAAAGTATAAAATGGAACTATTGGTGGCGGCTGCTGCCGTGAGACGACTTAATGCGGTCGAGAGTTCGTCGGTATTTACAAAACCCCAGATGTCTCCCGGGTCTGAGGTCTTCCCGCTTGCGCCGCCATTTCCACCCCCCCCCCCACCCCCCCACCCCCGCCCCGATGGGCAGTACCCTGCAGGGGGGTCGAGCACACCGCCGGAGGAAAAGCGGGGACTCACATGGTTACCAGGCAGGAGGAGAGAAAAGGAAGGTGCGCGCCTCGTCGTGAAACGACTACGGAATCTCACCCCGATCAGACACAGACCGCGAGTTCGGGGGCTGGTGGGGCCTCCGTGGGGACTGCACCCTCGGAGGAGGAGGTGCGCCATAACGGCGCCGACCCGATCGCAGTAACAAGGGACTCGGCGGAGAACGCAGAAAAACTACAAGAGGGCGTGAGCAAAGGAAAGGGACAAGTACGTGAACGGGTAGAATCCCGCCTTTATCCCGACGTCACAACGACCCGCCTAGAATCCTGCCTTTATCCCCGATGTCACAACGACCCGCCTACAGGAAGACTCTTTTTCTCCAGGGATCATGTCAAAACAAAAGCAGAAAGAGGAACTGTTTGATGAAGTCCTACAGCAACTCATAAACAAACTATCGGAACTCAATACCGCAGCGGACAGCAACAAGAAGAATCCAGAAAACGCTGCGACTCATAATCCTTTTGCTGTACCGTCATCACTATCAGTGCCTTTGTCGCAAATGCCTGTGCCAACTACTTCATTGTCAAATACACTATTAAATGAACAAGAAGCAGGACGAAGATGGAAAGGAGTTATTCGTGATGCCCTAATTGAAGGAAATTTTCTTCCTTCTGCCTTTCCTATCGTTACAGATCAGGCAGGAGGTAGAAAATGGGAACCATTTGACTGGAAAATCCTTGAAAAAGCGCGTTTAGCAGTATCACAATATGGGCTTCAATCTAATTATACTCAGCAATTATTACAATCTATTTTTACAGCAGGTGTTTTGTTACCACTTGATTCACAACAGATTGCTAACATTCTTTTGTCCCCTTCTCAGCAGCTTATGTTCTCCAAGGCCTGGCAACAACTCTGTGACCAGGAGGCTGCATGACCAAGGCAGCAAGGGGATCCATTGTATGGGGTACAAGCACAAATGCTAACAGGCCAAGGTCCTTTTGAGAGCGTGGTTTTACAACAAGGTTTTATAGGAGAGGTATTACAATTGTCACAGCGGTTAGCTTACCAAGCAATAATTTCAATCAGGGAACCAGGAAAGGTATATTCCTTTGCCACTATTAAGCAGGGTCCACAAGAAAGTTTTCCTTCTTTTATTGATTGTTTATATCAGGTTATTAGAAGTCATCCAGATTTGGATGAGGGAATAAAGGAAAAGGTTTTTAAAATGTTTGCCTTTGAGAATGCTAATGATACAACAAAAAGAGCTTTAAGTACCCTACCCAGAGATGCACAAGTAGCTGATATGCTTAAAGTTATAGAACGCATCAATAGTATCACGTTCTTACTTGCTGCTGCTGTATACAGTGCTGTTCAACTCCTCATAGATAGAAAGGAGAGAGGCAAGCAAAAGAGATGCTTCAATTACGGGACAATGGGTCACTTTATGAGCCAATGTAAACTCATTTCAGTCCCTCTGTAAATCAAACCTCCGCAGTTACACGGCATACCAAATTCTAATCGCGCTGTAGGAGCCAAGCAGTCCATGCCAAATAAAAACTGAGATCTCAAACACCCTAGCAGCCTTCTTCCACTGGATTCCCAGAGGAGCTTTTCCCACCACTGGAGTTCCAGAGGACAAGAGCTACCTACCTACCACTGGACCTTCAGAGGAAGACCAGACTCTTTTACCTGATTGCTGCTTCCACAGAACTACATCCATCACTTCAGGAGGACTGCAGCCAGCATCTTATCGGACTGCTACTGCCACCCTAACAGGGTGTCAGGTTGTATTCCTGACTCTGTCAGTGTAAACCAGTGGGTTGTTTGTTTTTTCCCTGCCTTGTGTTATATATATATATATATATATATATATACACATATATATATATATATTAGTAAAGAACTGTTATTCCTATTCCCCATATCTTTGCCTGAACGCCCGTTAATTTCAAAATATAATAATTTGGAGGGAAGGGGGTTGCACTTTCCATTTCAAGGGAGGCTACTGCCTTCCTCCACAGACACCTGTCTTTCAAACCAAGACAGATTTTGGCGCCCAACGTGGGGCCCGAGGGCATCGAGAGAAAAAGGAATAACAGTTCTTGTGCGTTGGATATAGATTCCTCGTTAGGTGGCATCATGTGAGCTAGCTTATCCTGGTTCGTGTGGCATGTGGTGGTGGCTGTATTTCTCCCATTTGCAGGCCCTTGTCTAAACATGGGTCCTATAACTAAGGCTACTGTGACTGTTATCCAGTTTGTTTTATGGATTAATAAGGTGAGGAATTCATGGCTTATTAACATCCTCTGGAAGGCGGGCACATGGATTCAGAGCTATCACACACTGACTATATGTTTTTGGGGTTACTGCTGCCTTCGGAGGCGTGGCGACCTGGCTCAGGAACGGCACGGCGGCCTTCCCCGGGCCGCTTGGGCCATCAGCTCACTCACACCAATGTGGTGGACGGCAAATGGCGTTTATTGCTGGGTGACACGGCGTTATATAGCTTAGGTTTATGACCTCATTTACGTCTGCTTACATCATAAACTAGGCACTATTGGCTGTCAGGAGGGGGGGCCCCTATGTTTCCGTACAGCACAATATCTTCCGGCCGCCAGATCCTAACTATCTACATTTCCCCCCTCCCTATGGATAATTAAATTCGTTAAATATAACAACCATTAAAGAATAAAAACCATCTTAAGATATATATCAATAACTTGGATAGAAAATATAAGGCAATCTAGAAAAGAAGTAATTGGGGGATAATCGGGGGTAACGGGGTGTAATTGGGAATAGCAAAAAAAAACATTCTTAAAGGAGTTGTTGGCGTTCTATCAACATGATGTTAACATTCTCTAGCCGGCTCTTAACGAACGACGTTGCTTACGGGGTTTAGCGTAACGGGGTTTGGCGTTGGGGTCAGAAGAATCAAACGCGTTGGGGTTTGGTGTTGGGGTCAGAAGAAGCAAATGTGTTGGGGCTTGGCGTTGGGGTTTGGCGTTGGGGTCAGAAGAAGCAAACGCGTTGGGGTTTGGCGTTGGGGTTTGGCGTTGGGTTTGGCTTTGGGGTTTGGCGTTGGGGTCAGAAGAAGCAAGCGCGTTGGAGATTAGTGTTGGGGTTTGGCGTTGGGGCAGAAGAAGCAAACGCGTTGGGGTTTGGCGTTGGGGTTAGGTGTTGGGGTTTGGCGTTGGGGTTTGGCGTTGGGGTCAGAAGACGCAAACTCGTTGGAGTTTGGCGGTGGAGTTTGGCGGTGGAGTTTGGCGTTGGGGTTTGGCGCTGGGGTTTGGCGTTGGGGTCAAAAGAAAGAGACGTGTTGGGGTTTGGCGCTGGGGTTTGGCGTTGGGGTTTGGCGTTTGGGTATGGCGTTGGGTTTTGGCGTTGAGGCTTATCGTTGGGTTTTGGCGTTGGGGTCAGAAGAAGCAAACGCGTTAGGATTTGGAGTTGGGGTTTGGCGTTGGGGTTTGGCAATGGGTTTTGGCGTTGGTGTTTGGTGTTGGGGTTTGGCGTTGGAGTCAGAAGAAGCAAACGCTTTGTGGTTTGGCTTTGGAGTTTGGCGTTGTATTTTGGCGTTGAGATTTGGCGTTGGGTTCAGAAGACGCAAACTCTTTGGGGTTTTGCGTTGTGATTTGGCGTTGGGGTCAGAAGAAGCAAACGCGTTAAGGTTTGGTGTTGGAGATTGGCGTTGGGATTTGGCGTTGGGATCAGAAGATGCAAACGCATTGGGGTTTGGCGCTGGGGTTTGGCGTTGGGGTCAGAAGAAGCAATCGCATTGGGGTTTGGCGTTCGAGTTTGGCGTTGGGGTCAGAAGACTCAAACACTTTGGGGTTTGGCGTTGGGGTTTGGCGTTGGGGTCAGAAGACTCAAATGGTTTGGGGTTTGGCGTTGGGGTTTGGCGTTGGGGTCAGGAGACGCAAACGCGTTGGGGTTTGGCATTGGCGTATGGCCTTGGGGTCAGAAGACGTGAATACGTTGGGGTTTGGCGCTGGAGTTTCGCGTTGGGATCAGAAGACGCAAACGCGTTGAGGTTAGGCATTAGGGTTTCGCGTTGGGGTCGGAAGAGGCAAACGCGTTGGTGTTTGGCATTGGGGTTTGGCGTTCGGGTTTGGCGATGGGGTTTGGCGTTGTGGTCAGAAGATGCAAACGCGTAGGGGTTTGGCCTTGGGGTTTGGCGTTGGGGTCAGAAGCAAACGTGTTGGGATTTGGTGTTGGGGTCAGAAGACGCTAACGCGTTGGGGTTTGCCTTTGGGGTTTGGCGTTGGGGTCAGAAGACGCAGAGACGTTGGGGTTTGGCGTTGGGGTTTTGCGTTGGGGTCAGAAGAGGGAAACGCGTTGGGGTTTGGCGTTGGGGGTTGGCGCTGGGTTTTGGCGCTGGGGTTTGGCGTTGGGTTCAGAAGACGCAAACGTGTTGGGGTTTGGCGTTGGGGTGAGAAGACGCAAACGCGTTGGGGTTTGGCGTTGGGGTTTGGCGTTGGGGTTTGGCGTTGTGGTCAGAAGACACAAACGTGTTGGGGTTTGGCGTTGGGGTTTGGTGTTGGGGTCAGAAAACGCAAACGCGTTGGGGTTTGGCGCGGGGGTTTGGCGTTGGGGTCAGAAGACTCAAACGCTTTGGGGTTTGGCGTTGGGGTTTGGCGTTGGGGTCAGAAGACGCAAACGCGTTGGGGTTTGGCGTTGGGGTTTGGCGCTGGGGTCAGAAGACACAAACGGGTTGGGTTTGGCGTTGAGGTCAGAAGAACTCATCTGTCCAGCTTGTCCACGTGTTAGACCTTGGTTCCAAGTGAACCGCCCTGGATAAAGCTCGCCCGATGTTTTGCAAAATTACGTTCTAATTCCTTGGCATGAGGTCTGTCAGGAAGACTTGCTGATCTGGAATTTGGAGACTGCTGAAAGACAGAGTTGCGGGTGGCTCCTGTCTGCCCAGTTATGTGTTATCTTCATAATATATTTGTGCACGCAGCTAACATGTCTGTGTTGGAAATGAGGCTCCAAATGTTTCCGTTTAGCCAAGGAATAAGCTGATGGTTCTAATTTTTTTTCCTCTAGTTACCATTTTTATCTAAAACAGAGCGAAAATCGGGACTACCTGTCTTTTAAGGAAGCTGTACTTTAGGGAGCAGTGAGCACTGCAGGGATGCATTTTATGTCAGAATCATTTGACGTAACACAGCTGGACCAAGTTCACTCTTTAAAATAGCCGGTAAAGCTGGTGTTGATGCACAAAGAAGCCAAATGTGCTTTTGCTGATGGACTTCCTACTCACTAGGTCAGCCACTGCAATCAGCTGTCGAGACAGGATCACGTTGATGTTGGAGTAGCTGTGGCTGCATCAGGGTTTTTTTGTAGGTATAGAAAAATCATCTCTAACCCTCTGCCAGGGAGGAAAGTGGCACTGGAGGCTGGGCCTTAAAAAATGGGCTCTCTGTGAGCAGTTCTGGGTAAGAAAGAAACAGGTGGAGTCTCGTGTTTCTTGTCTCTCTAGGCGATGGATCTGATAGCGACCAACGGGACACCAGAGCCGCAGAACCGCGAGCAACTGTCTGCTGAGTTTCGGGCCTTTTGGAGCTGCTGCCTGGAGGTGGACGTGGGCAGGCGAGGGTCTGCCAAGGACCTTCTGCAGGTAAAAGGCGAGGCGGCTGCAGGTGAAAGAGCTGCGCTGTGTCATGGTTTTGTCATCAGCTGAACTCAAAGGCATCAGATGGAGCCCCCTCGCGATAGTCTCCAGTCTCGGTGCTTTTCAGGTGAAAAATCAGTGGAATCATACAGTGGTTTGGGCTGGAAGGGCCCATTAGAGGCCATCTAGTCCAGCCCCCCTGCAGTGAGCAGGGACATCTTTAGCTGCATCAGGTTGCTCAGAGCCGCATCCAGCCTGACCTTGGATGTCTCCAGGGATGGGGCTTCTGCCACCTCTCTGGGCAGCCTGTGCCAGTGTTTCACCACCCTCAGTGTAATAAATTTCTTCCTCATATCTAGTCCGAATCCGGCCTCTTTAGTTTAAAACCGTTAGCCCCTGTCCTATTGCGACAGGCCCTGCTAAAAAGTCTGTCCCCATCTTTCTTCTAGGCCCCCTTTCAGCACTGGAAGGGCGCTAGAAAGTCTCCCCGGAGCCTTCTCTTCTCCAGGCTGAACAACCACAACTCGCTCAGCTTGTGCTCACAGGGGAGGTGTTCCATCCCTCCGGTCATTTTTGTGGCCCTATTTTGTGTTCTGGTAGGACGTTCCGTTTTACAGGGTGGCGAAATAACTGCAGTGGAACGATAGCAGGTGCAGAGGCCTGAGATGGCGTTGGGGACTGGTGTATGCCGAGAGATGAGCAGGGAGGAACGCAGTGAAGTCAGTCCCAGCCAAGCGGTCAGAGGTTTGGCAGTGGGAAGGAAGGGGCTGCGGGTGCTCCCTGTGAGCATCAGAGGGGCCCCGGCCCCGGCTTGTCCCTCCTGCCCCACTCTTAAAGGTTTCTGCTGCTGAGCCCCACTTTTAGAGGTTTCTGCCAGCGAAACGGGGACGGCTGAGCAGGACTTGTCACAGCTCCTTCTGTTGCCTGGCATAGTCAAGTAGATGAAAACTGCCACAGGTTTGGTGCCAGGTTTTGTGGCAGGCAGGGAGTGGCACCATGTGCCCCTTGGCTGTCCCTGCTGTGAAGGTGCCAGATAGCGCAGGAGGGGCAGGGCATGGGGTGGTAGACACTGCTGTCCCTGCAACCCAGAGCTGAGTGCATCAGCGCTCTGACACTTGTCTCCCTGCTCTTCTCTCGACCTCAGAGGCCTTCAGAAGAACACATGGGCCTAAATATTGCTGGGATAAACATTTCCTAGAGGTACCGGAGTTCCTTGAGGAATGGCTTGTGCCCCTCATCTTTTCTGACCACTAGAAGAGCCCGTGTCTGTAGAAAACAGGAACCTAAGTGAGCATTTTGAGGTTCCTGAGAGGAACAAGGCCCTGGGACAGCAAGCAGCATTCCCAGAGCACTGGCAGGGCAAAATTGCCAGCAAGCTGAAGACACTTTGAGAAATGGATTAATCGAATGATGGGCCATGGTGGCCTGTGATAGCAAGGGACTGGACTTGCAGATGCAGGTGCAGGCGGTCCCCTCAGTCCCATTTCTGCATATGCCTGGTAACCAGCAGGATACTGCTTGAGCCCGTGAGTAACTGAGTTTGGAAAGTAATGGTTCATTTCTTTTTTTTTTTTTTCCTGTGGGCAGCATCCATTTTTAAAGAAAGCCCAGCCTCTGTCCAGCCTGACGCCTGTGTTCGTTGCAGCAAAGGAAGCGATTCGGAACAGCAGCTGCTAGCACTTCAGGGGGGCTTTCTCCCATGCCAGCTCAGCGCAGGAGTGAGAACCAAAACTCTAACTTAACCCCTAACCCTAACCCAACCCAGTCCCTTGAGTAAAAATGTATGGTTTGTCTTCTTCCTGCTTTCTGGCTCCTTCCTTCATTTTTAAGATGAATGACGGCTTAAGACAGAGAGGTAATGACCGAAAATGCTTTGCTGCCTCATCCGTTTCCAAGGTAAAGCAAACTGAGTTGGAAGATTCTCTTCCTTCTCACCCTGTGAATAAGCTGTACATTCACTTTTAAATTGTCACTTGTTTCTTAGAGACGGAAAGTCCCTTTGACGGTTGGTTAATTTTTGGTACGGTTTGGAATTGGAGAAGGGTCTCCTGCATTCCTAAGCTGCCGACTGCACTGCCTTTTCAGTACATACTCGCTGGTATGTGCCCAGTCGTGGTCCTTCTAGAGGAGGAAGAAAGTGAAACTGCATTTCCAACCAACAGGGAATGAGGGGTGGGACAGGCAAGAGCTCCTGTGGAGAGACAGGCTTTCAGCTGTGACCATACAGTGTTTCGTTCTTGACAGTGTGGTTTGTGTCACTAACTGCAATCTTTTTGCCTGGGTGAGAGTCTCCCTGAGCTGAAAGAGCAGAAAGATCAGTCCGTGTGCTCAGAAAGGGCTCGTCTGATGCAAAGCTGCCAGAGGAACGTGAAGTGAGAGCGGGCCCAGCCTTGCTTGGTGCTGAGCCCCAGCGGAGCCCTCGCAGAGCCCAGAGCAGCCTCAGCATCCGCAGAGCCAGGCGGGAAGAAGGCGCTCGGGGAGGCAAGCAGCAGCAGACCAGCCCTGAATGGGTGAGCTTGGCCTGGGGAGGGAGTCGCTGCCTCCCTTTGGTGCATAAGCTCCAAGAGCCCAGGGCCTGTCACCTGAAGTCCCTGCTTGCGCTGAGGGCTCCCGGGTACTTGGGGCTGGTGTGACACCATTGCAAACGTGAGGCAATAGTGGCAGGTTGTGTTTGGAAAGTCAGGCCCTTTTGCTGCTGCCCGTTGCGTGTGTCATTGGTCCAGCCCAGCCGTAGGCTCAGGGATCGGCTACAGGCACTGCTGCTGCTGCCACGGAGGTCGGGGAGAATTTGGTTGTTGGCCTCCACGGCAGCACAGCCGGTTGCTTAAGAAGCGGGTGCTGATAATGCCGTGGGTAGGGGTGCTGGGGGTTCCCTCGTCTGAGCGGGTGGAAGGGAGCTGCCCGCTGTCCTTCTTCTGAAAAAAACAGGACCAGGCTTTGAGAAAGGAACTCTTGCTGACAGACCACTTGGTCCATCAGACAGAACAATAGGCCCTGGATCTTGGGAAAACTCAAGGTTTGCAATTCCTATGAGAATTTTGTGAAAAACAAGGCCGAAAACCAAAGCCAAACACCAGGGCCAGACCTGGGAAAGCAAAGGAAGGAAAAACTCCATCACTAACGAGAGAAAAAGAAGGATAAACCACTTCCTTTGCTTGCCGTACATGAGCTGCGCGGGGAGGCCCCGGCTGCAGCCGCCGCCTCTGGAGCCCGCGCGGTCCCGGAGCTGCCCGCGCAGCTTGCCAACCGCGGCTGAGACCGGGTTGGCTCTTCTGCCCCCAAACAGGCGCGTACTGCCTATAGCGGTGATCTTCCCCGATGTACGTGTTTTGGGAAGGACCTGGTGGCAAACGGCTGTGGAGAGCAGGGTGGCAGTGAACTTCCCAAAGAGGCTGTGATGCCACGCTTGTTTTTTTCCTGCTGGCTGTGAGCAGGCAGCGCTCGGAGGCAGGCGCCGCTGCCTGCCACGGGGCCTGCACGCCCTCGTCCCGCAGGCAGAGTGTTCAGCAGGGGTTTGTCAGGGCTGTCTGATCCCAGCTTCCGCCGCCGCTCCTGCTTGGAAAGCCCTCATGTGGCTGACACCCCCACCTCCACCCCCCCTTGAGAGGCCACCGTGCCCCACGCCCAGAAACGGCGGCTCTGTGACATCAGCCCCAGGGCCAAGGGCACCTCAGGCAGCGAGACTGCTGCGGGCAGTACGTCGGCGGCTGCGCTGGAGGCAACCAGACCTCCTTCTTGCAGCTGACACGTGCCGCTGGCAGCAATGAAAGTGCTCGCCCTCCTCGTCCTGCTGGCCGTGTGCCGGCCCGCGCACGGCATGTGGGACAGCTGTGGGTAAGTGGGCCGAGGCTCTGGGAGGGAGCTCGGGCAGCCCTTGACGGGCTTCACTGGAGGGGGCCCGCGTGTCCCCTGTGGCCACCTCACAGCTTCCCAAACCCCCTGTGGGAGCCACAGCTCCTTGCCAGCACCCAGGCTGCTGGCACAACCCATCTACGGGGCTAAAGCGGACAGAGGGCTGGAGGCACAGCCATGGGGTTCCCTGGCCCTGCCGTCCATGCAGCCCCTCGGGGGGAGGGAAGACGGCTGACCTTCAGCCTCAACAGCAGCACAGCCATCCAGCAGCACACTCACGAGTTTCTTCTTACAGCGGGACCTGCGGGCTCCGGCCCATGGCGGATCCCTCCAGCACGTTGCGCGTCGTGGGTGGCACGGATGCCCAGCCAGGGGCCTGGCCCTGGATCGTCAGCATCCAGAGCCCCTGGGGCCACGTGTGCGGAGGGTCCCTCTTCGGCCCGCAGTGGGTCCTCACAGCAGCCCACTGCTTCAACGCAGCCAGGTAAGGAGGGCCAGGGAAGGGGGCTGTCCCCACAGCACCAGCAGGCGCCCTGTCCGCAGCCCCACGAGCTCCTGCCATCCCGCTGCCTTGCAGTACGCCCGGTGCCGGGGCACTGGCGAGCCCAGCTGAGAGACTGCTCCGCAGAGGGCTGGGCTCATGCCACCGCTTCCTAGCAGCCTCCAGCTTCACATTCCTGGTGCCCAAGGCATGCTAGGGCAGTGGCACCCTCCGCAGCGCTGCTTTCCTCCCTGCCTTGGGAAGCAGAAGGCAGGGAACCGCGGGGCTGCTGCAGCACGTGGCTCCGCTCCCTCTGAGCCCTCTCTGCATCTGCCTTCCAGGCGCCTCAGCACGTGGCGCGTGGTGATCGGGGCCACCCACTTGGCTCAGCCGGGCCCTGAGACCCAAGTGCGCAGTATTAATCGGCTGATACGTCACGAACACTACGATTACATCACGGAGAGGAACGACATCGCCTTGCTAGAACTGGACCAGCCTGTCCAGTGCGGCTACTACGTACAGCTGGCCTGCGTGCCCGACGGCTCGGTGAGAGTGTCAGAGCTGACAAACTGCTACGTCAGCGGTTGGGGTGCCACCACGGCAAGATGTGAGTTCCCAAAGAGTACTCGTGTGCCAAGGGCAAGCTCGGCACACTGGGGAGGCGGGCTGGGCTTCCTGGCAGCGGCGGCGGCGAAAGCCAGAGTTGGGCTGCGGGGACGTACGGCCACGGAGAGATGGGCCCGAGCCATTAGCCAAAGCGAGACGGAAGGGCAAGCCCAGCACGAGGCCTCTGCAGGGGCAAAGGCGAGCCCTAGGGAATGGCTTTGCCCGCACAGGGGAGGAGAAGTGGGAACAGAAGGGCTGCTCCTGAGAACTCCTTTCTGTGCTTCACAGCTGCAGGATCGACTGCTGTCCTGCAGGAGGCCCAGGTCCTCCTCATCGATGTCAATCTCTGCAACAGCAGCCGCTGGTACAGAGGGGCCATCCAACCCCACAACCTGTGTGCCGGCTATCCGCAGGGCGGCATCGACACCTGCCGGGTAGGAGCGTGCTCCGCGCCAGCCCCCAGCAGCACAGGCAGCCCTGTCGCCAGCGCCCAAACGTCCCCCGGCACGCGCTGCACCTGGCGAGTCGCCCTCCTGCCACTAGGTCCTCACCGCTGTCGAGGCTTGCCTCCCCTTCCCTGTCTGCAGGCCCTTGCCCAGCACTCCTCTTGTCCCAGAGCCCCGGCACTCTGCCCAGAAAGGCCACCCAGTGCTCTTGCCCCAGCCCAGAGGTCCCGATCCCAGTCCTGGAACGTCCCCCTTCCACACCTCCAGAATCAGCGGGCAGAGAGGAGAGAGCGCCCTGCCTTGCAGGCCCACCACCCCCTCCCAGACAAGGTCCTGCAGGCTCCAGCACCTGAGCAGAGCCTTTCTGGGCAGTGGGTACAGCTCTGGCAGGTGCCGGGAGAGAGAAGGGGCCAGCCACAGTGCTGACAGGGGCCACCCAACACCACCAGAACCCTCTGACTCTCCTCCGCTCCGCTGCAGGGTGACAGCGGTGGTCCTCTGGTCTGTCAAGACAAACACGCCGACTACTTCTGGCTCGTGGGGGTGACCAGCTGGGGGAGAGGCTGCGCGAGAGCCAGGCGGCCCGGTATCTACACCTCCACGCAGTACTTTTACGACTGGATCCAGGTCCAGATGGGACCGCAGCCAGAAGTACGGGCTGCTCCAACGGCGCGGGCATGGAGTCACTTTCTCACCGCCTCCACCCCTGTGCAGAGGCCAAGGCCGATCCCAACACAGTCAGGCACGTTTAGCTCCTGCCCATTCCCACTCCAGAAGCTGATGGAGTTCTTTACTCGGGTGCAGGAGCTCCTGCAGGTCCTAAGGGGGAAAAAGGCTTGAGCAGCAAGAGGAAGAGGATCCAGTGCAGGCTGCAGAGTAGCACCACCGTTTCCTCCTGGGGCGATGCCCGCTGAGATCCAGAGGCAGCCTCAGTGCCAGTGGCCTGCCCTGTCCTGCCCACGCTCCTCTCAGGGCACACACAACTGCTGCTGTTGACTTAGTTCTTGAAATAAAGTTGACGATTTTCACAGCTAACCATGCTTCAATCCAGTCTCCTGTGCAAGGCAAGGACTTCCACGCCCAGCACCTGCAGAACGAGGCTGCAGGCAGACAAGTCGGTCACACGGGCAAGGAATCACTCCAAAAGCTGAAACCATGCCCGGTCTGAGACGAGGGTGCTCAGAGCCACCGTGGGGTGGAGAAGACTGGCTAGATGGAGGCTAGCAAGAGGAGAGGAGGAAATGATGTGACACGCAGCCAGCGTTGGGGGTATGCCTTAAGGGACGCAAGCCGAAGGTTAGGGCCTGCCGTGAGCCTTCGCTTACTGAACACATTGTGGGAGATGCCTGAGCATGGCAAGAGCTATTGCTGCCTGTAGCAAAGCGAGTGCGAAGCTGACGGGAGTTAGAGTGCCATGAGGAAGAGCCGGATTTCACAGGTAGTTAAGGGGGATTGGTGTGGGAGGTGGCCACACTTGACAGATAACTGAAGGAAGAGCTGGGGTGGTTTTGGGGAGAGCAGTCTGGCAGGGACAGCAGTACCCAGGAAAAAACTGCATCGGTAATGCTGTGGAAGTCCAAGGTGACCCAGCTAACAGCGCCTGAAACACCAAACCTGTGGACAGCTGTGACAAACCTGGGAGCAACGGGGGAAAAATACCTGTGGGGAGGTCCCTTGCTTGGAAGGAGACAGGGGCGGAGAAAGGGGGGCGTCAAGGAATTTGAGGGGCATGTATAGGCATGGAAAAAGGAGGGCAGGGGGGATCAAGGAGCCAGTCACACAGAGGTAAACTGCTGGTCGGTTGGCTTGTTTGACTGAGCCCTGCAGGTGATCACCGCAGTGCATCCTACCTCCTCTGGGAGAGCGATTCCCACTCCTTTTGTGTGCGGCCCCGCTCTGCATCCGGGGCGCGGGTGGGTCCAGAGGCCTGGCTGCCGGCAAGGGCAGAAGGGAACACAGGCCACAGGGACCCAGTGGTGGGAAAGAGCGTGTGTCTCGGGCCAGCTACTGGTGAGAGCGCTGTGTGTGTGTGCAATTCACTAGGGCACCTGAAGCTGGACTAGCTCACGAGCAGAGGAGAGAGACCCTTGCAGTTGTGCGGATGGCCTCTGGTTGCAGCCCACCCGCTTTGTTGAGCTGCCCGGTGGTGCCGATCCTGGGAAAGTCTCAAGAAACAGGGCGGCTGCCTGTACCTGCAGGCGGGCACTGAAGTGTGCACAGCGGGAGCCAGCGGTGGTTTGTGCGGCTGTTGAACGGGTTTGGGCTTTCAATGTGCCCGGCCCGGTACGCCTGGTTCCTTTCTCCTTGCAGGTTGTATTCAGAGCTTTAATGCTATTTTTTAAAAAAAGCAAACCCAAAAGCAATCAGCAAACAAAAAAACAGCTGGGCAATTCGACCCCGCAACGGGTTGTCTCCCCCGGCCCTGCCCACCCTGCCAGGCGACATTCACCACCACCAGCAGGGTGCAGGAGCGGGCCCGGGGCAGGGCTTTCACAGGCTGCCCCTATTTTGAGGCTCCTGGCCGTGCAGTTC
The DNA here is from genome assembly GCF_034619465.1 of Leptosomus discolor. Taxonomy (NCBI): domain Eukaryota; kingdom Metazoa; phylum Chordata; class Aves; order Leptosomiformes; family Leptosomidae; genus Leptosomus; species Leptosomus discolor. Next base: position 4,069,491 of record NW_028237857.1, on the reverse strand, counting down.
CTGGGCAGTGCTCAAGCAATGGCAGCAGTTGCCCACAGCCGGTATTTTTGGTCTTACTGCCTTTCTCTCAGGCTCTGGCTCCCTGGTTTCCAGCTGTTCCCTTTCTGCCCTGCAGCCTGTTGTGCTGCTTCTCTTCCTCTTCCTCACTCTGGCTCCTCGTCCCCATCTTTTTTAGCCTCCTGCCTGCCTGCCCCAGCCCCTCGTGCTCCCCCTGCTCCCCCACCCCGGAAGCCATGGCTGCTGGGTCCCTCTCTGCCGCCCTGCCCCACACTCCCCCCTCCCGCTGGCCCTCAGGCTCTGGGGGCTGTTTGCCGCCCTGCTCTGGGCCTGTGCCCCGGGGAGGGGCCATGGGGCCCGCGGGGGCGGGGCCGGGCCGGGGGAAGTGTCCCTGCAGGGGCTGGCAGCAGGAAGAAGCCCCGGGGCATGCTGGGAGCTGTAGTCCTGGGGCAGGGGCTGCTGGGCGGCCATGTTGGTGCCGGGAGGTGCAGGCTCTGCTCCAGCCGTGGCCCGGCTGAGGTGAGGGCTGGGGCTGCCCCTCAGGTGAGTGAGGCCCTTAGGCGGGCGAGGGAGTGTCTCCTGCCTGCTGACTGCCTGGGGGTGGTGGGTGGGAGCTCCAAGCTGGAGCCGGGCAACATGCACTGTGGGGTCTGTGTGCGTAACCAAAGCACGGTACAGCCATGTAGTGTGTGTGTGTGTGCACGTGAGGCTGTGTATGTAGGAAGCCTCATATTGTAAGAGCTGAGAGAGGCAGAGACAGAAGTGTCTGAACAGTAAGATCCTCCCAGCAGCACCAAGAGCGGGAACTGCCGTGAGTCCTGGGCCCTTGGGGCCGTGTCACCCCTCTTCTGCATCCGGGTCCCTCCCTGTGCCTGTGCCCTCCCTCCTTCCATCACTGGCGTCACTCTTTTGCTTCCCTGTACCTTTCTTCTTCTGTCTGTTCTCGTACCCTGCTCCCTGTTCGTCCCTCTCTGCTTTCCAAGCCCCTCTCTTGTTCTGCTGTTCTACCTGCCCCTTTGGTTTTTCTTGCTCTCCCTCTGTCCTGCTCCCTGCCCCTCTTTGTTCCTTCCTCTGTCTCTGTCCTGCAGCACATGGCTGCTTTTTCGTTCACTGCCTCTTTGTCCTGATCTGCATCCCTCCTTGTTTTTCACAATCTCTCTGGCTTCTTGCCTGACCTGTCTTTCCTTTCTCTGCCTGTATGTCCCACTCCCTGCCCCTGTCCTCCTCTCTCTCCTTCATAGAATCCTAGAATGTATTGGGTTGGAAGGGACCTCTAAAGGCCATCTAGTCCAAGCCCCCTACAACAAGCAGGGACATCTCTAACGAGGTCGGGTTGCTTAGAGCCCCGTCAGGCCTGACCTTGAATGTTTGCAGGGATGGGGCTTCCGGTACCTCTCTGGGCAACCTGTTCCAGTGACCCACCACCCTCATATTAAAGAACTTTTTCCTCATGTCCAACCTAAATCTACCCTTTTGTAGCTCAAAACCATTACCTCTCGTCCTATCGCTACAAACCCTCGCAAATTGTTCTTCCCCTGCCTTCTTAGAGTGTGGGAGCGTAGCTCGCTGAAAACAGGCATGGAATGCTAGAGGGCCTGCACAGGGAAAACTCTGTTGAACAGTTTGTCTAAACTAATATAGTAGGCCTCAAGGACGCTTCGACCTTGAGGGTCAGAATAGAAGAATTAGAAGCTAACATCCGTATGAGGCGGAACGCATCAGTATTAATAGTAAAGTGATAGGTAGAAGTAGATGACTGATGTATGTATAGCACAACTAGAGTTTATGAAAAACTGCAAGTCATGATGACTTTGGAAAATTATGCTATATAAGAAAGTGCATCTGCACAATAAAACGAGTTTCCTGATATAACTCATATTGAGTCTTTTGTGGATTCTCCAACTCCCGTCTCCGCAAGTGGTGCCCGAACAGGGACCCGAAGAATGAGCAGGACTCACGTTTGGGGAAATTAAGGAAAAAGCTCACCTCTGCAGCAGAGTTGGAGCTCGGCGGAGAAAAGGAAAAAAGAAAACAGGCGGCCCATCAGGGAAAGCTGGGAGAAAAAAAAAAAAAAAAAAAAAAAAAAAGAAACTTGACACCGCGGTAAGATAATGGAAAAAGAAGTAACTTTATCACTATTGGAAAGCTTTCTGGGAAAGCTGGGTGTAAATATTGGAAAAAAGACTTTAATATCTCTTTATACTTTGGGATATGTAAAAGGACATTTCTCGGACTCAAGCACATTGTTTGATGTGTCCGAGTGGCGTAGATGTGGGGACTCGTTATGGGATGCGGTTATTGATAAGGACCGAACGGCAGAAAGGCTGGGGGCGCCGTGGCAGGAAGTAACTAACTGTTTGAAAAAGTATAAAATGGAACTATTGGTGGCGGCTGCTGCCGTGAGACGACTTAATGCGGTCGAGAGTTCGTCGGTATTTACAAAACCCCAGATGTCTCCCGGGTCTGAGGTCTTCCCGCTTGCGCCGCCATTTCCACCCCCCACCCCCACCCCCCCACCCCCACCCCCGATGGGCAATACCCTGCGGGGGGGTCGAGCACACCGCCGGAGGAAAAGCGGGGACTCACATGGTTACCAGGCAGGAGGAGAGAAAAGGAAGGTGCGCGCCTCGTCGTGAAACGACTACGGAATCTCACCCCGATCAGACACAGAGCGCGAGTTCGGGGGCTAGTGGGGCCTCCGCGGGGACTGCACCCTCGGAGGAGGAGGTGCGCCATAACGGCCCGACCCGATCGCAGTAACAAGGGACTCGGCGGAGAACGCAGAAAAACTACAAGAGGGCGTGGGCAAAGGAAAGGGACAAGTACGTGAACGGGTAGAATCCCGCCTTTATCCCGACGTCACAACGACCCGCCTAGAATCCTGCCTTTATCCCCGATGTCACAACGACCCGCCTACAGGAAGACTCTCTTTCTCCAGGGATCATGTCAAAACAAAAGCAGAAAGAGGAACTGTTTGATGAAGTCCTACAGCAACTCATAAACAAACTATCGGAACTCAATACCGCAGCGGACAGCAACAAGAAGAATCCAGAAAACGCTGCGACTCATAATCCTTTTGCTGTACCGTCATCACTATCAGTGCCTTTGTCGCAAATGCCTGTGCCAACTACTTCATTGTCAAATACACTATTAAATGAACAAGAAGCAGGACGAAGATGGAAAGGAGTTATTCGTGATGCCCTAATTGAAGGAAATTTTCTTCCTTCTGCCTTTCCTATCGTTACAGATCAGGCAGGAGGTAGAAAATGGGAACCATTTGACTGGAAAATCCTTGAAAAAGCGCGTTTAGCAGTATCACAATATGGGCTTCAATCTAATTATACTCAGCAATTATTACAATCTATTTTTACAGCAGGTGTTTTGTTACCACTTGATTCACAACAGATTGCTAACATTCTTTTGTCCCCTTCTCAGCAGCTTATGTTCTCCAAGGCCTGGCAACAACTCTGTGACCAGGAGGCTGCATGACCAAGGCAGCAAGGGGATCCATTGTATGGGGTACAAGCACAAATGCTAACAGGCCAAGGTCCTTTTGAGAGCGTGGTTTTACAACAAGGTTTTATAGGAGAGGTATTACAATTGTCACAGCGGTTAGCTTACCAAGCAATAATTTCAATCAGGGAACCAGGAAAGGTATATTCCTTTGCCACTATTAAGCAGGGTCCACAAGAAAGTTTTCCTTCTTTTATTGATTGTTTATATCAGGTTATTAGAAGTCATCCAGATTTGGATGAGGGAATAAAGGAAAAGGTTTTTAAAATGTTTGCCTTTGAGAATGCTAATGATACAACAAAAAGAGCTTTAAGTACCCTACCCAGAGATGCACAAGTAGCTGATATGCTTAAAGTTATAGAACGCATCAATTGTATCGCGTTCTTACTTGCTGCTGCTGTATACAGTGCTGTTCAACTCCTCATAGATAGAAAGGAGAGAGGCAAGCAAAAGAGATGCTTCAATTACGGGACAATGGGTCACCTTATGAGCCAATGTAAACTCATTTCAGTCCCTCTGTAAATCAAACTTCCGCAGTTACACGGCGTACCAAATTCTAATCGCACTGTAGGTTTGTGCTTGCCAGGCAGGTTTAAAAAGTGCTTAATTTTTCAGTCATTGCAATAGGGTCAAAGCAGGTCCTTGTTTTAAAACTTTTTTTTAAACTGTCTTATGATCTGTGTCTGGTCAAAGATAAAGCTTCATAATGCTATTTTTATTCATGATGTTAACTGGCTGTAAAATATGAGACATTTTATCTAAAGCAGGCAAAGAAATTCAGGATTCATTTACAGGTTGCCTATAAAGTTGTGTAATTTGAAAAGCAGTGTTCATTATGAAAGAGCTCAAGTTGCTTGTAAAGATAATCTAATTAAAAAAGATGATGGAAAAAGGGGGATCTGCATAAAACATATAAAAGCCTTTGACAGATTTCTTGAAGTGCAATGGAGAATGGAAAATACCTGCTTGATAACATGTAGTTGTTATTGAGTTTTCTCAGATTCAGTTGACAACCCAGAGGCGACAATCTCTGTCCGGCTGCAGGAGCCGCTGAGGACCGGGACTCCCTAGGTGCGCCTCGGGACCCTTTCTCGGAGGGGCTCCCTGACTCATCTGGCTCGCTGCAGGGGCAGACACGGTGCATCTACGGAAAAAGGTATTCTTTCTGGTCTGTTTCTGTAATTTGCTAAATGTTCACACTGTGCACCGATCGGCATTGATGTCAACGTGTATTTTCACCACTCGCACTGATATTTAACTACATGAATGGGGTTAGTCTGCTTAATGCTATAGTTGCTATTGTAGTGATCATATTTGCAAGCATCTTCTTATGTCTTTTGTGTGAATGGTGTAAAGGAGCTCCTTGTGTGATAGTGTAAAACTGGTTATCAATATTTGAATGTGTGAGTGAGTGAGACACAGTGTTATTGTTATCATTATATAGAAGATATTTTGTTAACCGCACTTTGCCGCTTTTCACAAAAAAAAAAAAAAAAAAAAAAAAAAAAAAAAAAAAAAAGACACGTGGGACAGGTACCGCACAGACTGGTGAAACTACACGACATGTTGAGCGACAGCTTTATGCATGCTTTGCTGTTTTAGGCATTCCACTTGAAAATAAGACAAACAACACACCTGCTTATGCTTCGCTTCGCTTTGCACGTTTTTGCAATCTTTGGGGTATTAACTATCGTACAGGTATACCTCACTCTCCTACTGTCAGGCAATTGTTGAGCACTCTCACCAGACACTAAAAGCAACATTGTTAAAACAAAAAAGGGGAACCCAGGGTTGGTTGCCTAATGATCAACTGATGAAAGCATTGTATGTTTTGAATTTTTTAAGTCTAGCAGGTAACAGTGAGGAGCCACCGATGTTAATACATAGCAAAGGAATGGGTTCATTCTGGGAAGGGCTTCTAGAATTGCTTTATCATTATTTTTGCCAGGAGCTGTTGGGGGCAATGCCTTGCGTGAACTATCGCATTTAGCATGCTGGACTGCTAAGAAAATTAATCTGACCTCAAGCATACTAACAGAATTGCTGGAAGATGTAGATAGTGTTAGACATGCAGTATTACAGAATAGAGCTGCTATAAATTTTTTGTTATTGGTATTAGGTCATGGGTGTGAAGATTTTGAGGGATTGTGTTGCATGAATCTTTCTGATCATTTCACAAGCATATATAAAATCTGCAAAAGAATATCAAAAAGATTGGCATTGATTGTTCTCCGCTGGACGCATGGTTGAGTTCTTGGGGTATAAGTGAATGGTTACTACACTGGGTAAAGTATGGTATCCTTATTGTTATCATGATATTAATAGTACTGCTGATGCTACCTTGTATCCTACGGTACATAAGCTCAATGATCGAGCGGGCTGTAAAACAAGTCTGGATTGTTCAAAAAAAAAGAAGGGGGCTGTGTGGGAGGACATTTATGAAATAAGGGACATGTGAACAATCCAGCCTTTCCAGAGAATCCGAGCTGGGACGTACCGGAACTGCTGAAAGCATAAACAACTTCCGGTGCAGGGGGCATCAACATCTTACAGGTGCAGGAGAAGAGACAGCCGCCATTAATGACGCAGTTTTAATTTCTTGAAGAAGATGGGTGTGAACATCTGTGAATGTGACTTGAACACGACTCGCAATATGGCCAATCGGGTTGGACTATGGGCTGTTATTTGCGATGAAGCCAATCAGTATTTATTGGCTGTGGTCGAGGGTTATAAATTGCACTGGAAACACGGAAATAAAGGTTCACTTGTTAGATCACATTGATCGTGTCAGTGTCCTCACGCACCTCCCACACAGCTCCAAGAATTCAAGTGGTGTTCAGTAGCTTGTTTTCTTAAACTGTGATCCATTTAACCTGAGTCATCACCCTGAAGCAGCAGTTCTACTCTAAAGAGGCTTTTTAGCAAGATGGGTCATCATCCTCTAGGCTGAACACACATTTAGGAGATCCGAGACACAGAGTAAGTCAGATCCTGGCTGTTACACAGGCACCACTTACTACAGGAAGACACACGGTCACTCTTTGCTTCAACTTCGGAGTGAATCTGCAATGGTCAACAACAAAAATCCTCAGGATTTAGCCCCACTGATGGAAGGACTGAGGCCACAGACTGACTTCAAACTTGACCTTTGCAGCATGGCCTGGAAGCCCCCCACCCTTTAAGTATATCGAGCTACATAATCTATCCTCTGTGCTCTCTCTTCTCTCCTGTAAAATAGGGGGTCATTCAGAACATGAACAGGTGAAATATTTCAGCCCCCATATTTTAATAAATCTGTGTTTCCAAATCTTTTTCCTCCATTTTTGCTTATTCAAGTTCTCCTAAGTTTTTACCTGCATTTGAGAGACTTTTGGTATTCACTTGTTGCTGATGCCTCTCTCAGTCAAATGTAGGATTGGCATAATGAAAAATGCTCTAATTCTCTATTACATTGCATAGGACGTTTCCTCTTAAAAAAGGGATGCTGACACAGTGTGATGAACTTGTTTTCCTTTGGATTGCTTCATCTACCATATTGCTACCACGCTTCATGGGCATGTCTGTCACAATTGTTGATATATTCACATACTATTATATAACTATGAGAGAAGCTGTCCCATCAAAAAAATTAAATCCAATCAAATGCAAAAGCAGCTAACATGGACACTTTCATTCATTTTTTTTGTATATGGAAGGTTTTGGCAAGACATAGCGTAACTACTTAGACAAGGCACTCCGTGGTCACGTGAATGCACATATGATTATATAACAGCACAAGTTTTACTGGCATTATTTACTTTTTGAATGGCAAAACATCAGTGGAATCCATTTAGAGGACTTTTCAGATTCTCTTTATTTACCTGATTTTTTTCCCCCTCAACACATCATCAATACCATGTTAGTTGCTTGTTTTGTATGGGAGATGGGAAGCTGGCAGACAGAAGCAAGCCAAAATACCGACTCCTGCTCTCCCTCTCAGGGATCCCTGAGTGCTGGCAAGCACCCTACCAGCAGGCTTTTGGGAAGAGAGCTGGACCTGGACTGTACCAGAACTGAAGCATGCGTTTAAGCTTGGCTGTTAAATAGTTCCCTGGAAAGTCACAGTCTTTGCAGGATTTGGGGCTTAAAAGTATAGAAGCTTGTCCCGGTTTGGCTGGGGCAGAATCACAGCCCAGCCACGCTAGGCAGTTCCAGGGCAGCCAGGGCAGCTGACCTGAGTTATCTCCAGGGGTAGCCCACACCATGATGGCATGGTCATTCTAAAGGGGGAAGGTTTGCTGAGGAGAGGGAGCTCCTGTGGGGTTCCTCTGGCTTCTCCTCAGGACTGCCCTCTGGCCAATGGGGACAGCTGTATATTCCCTTGGCTAAGCACGTCTCTGGTGGTATTGGTGGTGTTTTCACTAAATCTGCTGCACTTCTACCCCAGGTCTGCTCTCCTTTTTCCCAATTCCCCTCCCTGGCTGGTGAGGGTTCACCAGCTGACAGAGTGACTGTTACAGCTTAGCCCCGGGTACAGGCTCAATGTAGACAAGGATACACGACACCCACAGTGCAAAGTCTGCAATAACTGGAATTTATGAACCATATCACAAAAAAGGTCTTTTCTTCTAAAGTACGAGTAAAAATACCATGTATCTTTTAAGGAAGACACAATGGCTTTTAAAAGTTAGCAGGAGGGCAGACAATTAAAACAAGCTAATAAAATTTTACAAGACATTTCTCAGCGTAAGGATGACAAGCGAGAGATGTTATGGAAAAAGTAGGAATACTCCAACAAGACAAGACAAAAGTACGGACAGCTTTGCTTACAGGAAGCCATAGATGCTTTATAACATCATCAGAGGATGCTTGTCAAGGCTGACATTCATGATCCACTGACAGCAAGAGATACCTTCAGGGCGATGTTCTACACCTCCCTTTGGTGCAGATACAGATCGAATAGAAGAGAGATATTACACCAGTAAAAAAAATTAACAATTCCATTTCTTTTTGTGTGTGTGTGTGTGTGTGTGCTGGCTGTATTATTTCCTTTCTAGTCCTTGAAACATTAACCAAAGAATGACAGTTTTATTGGATGACTCAGAAGTACGTACACCTAATAGGGATTCAGAGACAAAAAAATAGATTCCTTAAGAAAAGAGCTGGATGATGGGGTGGAGCAGGGGAGAAGAATAATTGTTCAGGTTTTTTACAGCATATGTTTCTATTTCAATGAGACAACTGTATGCAGGTCTTCTCTTTTTTGAGTGTTCATTAAAAACAAGTGTTTGATTACCTTCATGAACATTAAGTTTTGTTTTCCTCCTATCATCCTCTGTTATTTACAAAACCTGATAACAGACAGCAGACTGACTTCTACGGTCCTTGTTTTGGGACTATCTCACCCCACAGTTGACCTGTCACCAAGAATGCTGCTAGTGGTTGTGCTGAACCAGCTGCACTCACCAGGCATTGCCCAAACTACATCCACAGACACAGAAATCCTTACAAAGCTCTTCAAAAGCAACCAGGCGCTGTAAGGCACACAGTGATACAGGCTCGAAAGAAATCCAAGACCTGCAGAAGCAGAACCCTGGAGATGTGAATTTTGACTACAGTGGTCTTGACTTCCCTGTGGGAAGGTTCTCTGTGGAAGAATGTCTGAACTTCAGCAACGCTCATCTCACCTCCATGAGGACAGTGGAAATGAATTTCTGGTTTCCTGTTACCTTAAAACCCCATTTCCTGGAGTCCAGCTGGGCCTTCAGCTGACTCCATGCAGATAACCGGTACAAAGGAACAAAGGGAAAGTTTCAAGTGGATTTCCCACACCTTCTGCTCCGTTTTACATGATCTAATTCTCTACTACCTTATAAAAACAAATACCAAAGAGAGAAAAGGGGACCAAACTACGGCACTAATGGCTTGGTGTACTAGGGGTGACCGAGGCAGAGACCTGAGCTGTTCCAACAAAGAAGCAGGCAACTGGGACGTGAGTTCATGTGCTCACAGGTCTAGTGGGCTGAAGAGGTATTTGAATTTTCAAATAAATGCAAAAGGAGATTGCTGACAGTAAAATACACCTACATAATGCAACAAGTTTTTTTAAAATAAATTTCTTTTCATTCTGGAATAACTGAACCAGAATATTTCTATAATGAAGAACAAGAACTGGTTGATGCTAATTACTAACTAGTCAGTGAATATATTCTTTATTGTTGCACAGCCGAAAGCCATTAATGAGCTTTCTAATTTTCAGCAATGTGACGGTTTAATGGAGGAAGTGGTGGAGCCCTGTTTGCTAGCAGAGGTTTGGGACAGACTGTCACGACATGAAATGCTTGGCAACACAGCAGCAGGTCTCACTTAATTTTTAATGACATGCTCTTCCATCTTCAGAAATTATTTTAAACTGACTTAAAACTCAGATCTGAGTTGCTTGCTTTCTTTGTTCTCTAACACGTATAATTAAGCCCCAAGATCAAAAGGATGTCAACAGCACTTTTAAAATTATTTTAAGTGAATCTTTCGTACCTAATAATCTAAAGGGCGTTTCAAGTGCTGGCTCTCTCCAAATCTGCTTTTAAAATGGAAACCACACAGACAGCGAGTGCACAGGATGGCACAAGAACCGAACAAGAACACCTCATCCATTCAATGCATAGAAAAAGCTTGCTTATTCTGTGCAAGGAACACTCTGCCCAGACAGATGTGCTTGTGTCACCATTTCAGGCAACTGTACTCAATGAACATGAATCTTTCCATAAGACTTAACCATAATACAAAAAAAATAAAGCTTGAAAACTCAGGAGAAGATACGTAATCTACTGCAAAGTCTTTTAATGATAGCTGATTTAAAACAAAGATTTCTTTTTTGTTTTTCTTTCTATTTCTCTTCTTTTAAAGAAGACAACATGAAGAAATATAAGAAAACAATATTTTACCTTGTAGGGATTTCTTCAGCCTTCAGGAATGTCCTCATTGAAATAAGTGGCAGACAGGCAAATCCTGCCTGCTACAAAATTGCCCTCAAAAGACACACTTAGGAACTGGATCCTATTGTTACAGTGCATGAGCACAGCGATCAGGAAATTAAAAAGACAAAACTTAGCATAGATCTCGACTATCGGGTCTTCCTTACGCCCCTGCCAGAGAACACACACAGATGACTGGACCTGAATTCCGTATTTAACCCAAATTTGTGAGTGCCACGTTAGGTATGGTACTGGAAAACCAAGGTAAGAGTGTACCATCATCAGGCTGCCAGCAAGTGCTTGTTGTCAGTAGGGCAAACTACTTGGCAGCTGTAATCTAGAAAATACACTCAAAAAAAATAAAAAAAAAAAAAAAAGAAAGGAAAGAGAAAGCAGTAGAATGTCAGGGAAAGATGACAGAAGCAAAAAGAGTAAAAAAAGGGCAAAGGAAAAGAAAAGAATGAAGAAATAGGGCAAAGAAAAAGAAAAGAAAAGCTCTGTGAAAGCTCATCATTTAGCTTGACAGAGACAAAATAACGGGCTTTGAATACAAAAAAAAGACATCAGCAATTAGCCTTATTTTCCACATCCTTAACGCAGAGCACAAGTGGGTGGCTCTGCTGAGGGGAAGGCAACCGGAGGCCGAGCCTGTGGGAGCACTCACTTGCAGGCAGCGGCACAGGAGCAGCGGAAGGGAAGTGTCTGCCAGGGGTCACCCAGCGCCCCAGGACCCCCGTGGCTGGGGCACGCAGGGCAATGTCACTGCTGGACAAACTGCCCAGGTCATCATGGGTCATTGTCCCTACTCCATAGTCTAAACATAGAAAAGATTAATCTTATTATGAAAACTAAGTGGTGCATGACATTGCAAATATGTAACTAAAAAAGTATTTTTAAAAAGGACTCAAAATGTCCTGAACACAAGTAGGACAGGACTTCGGACAAGCTTTATAAATACAACCACCGCCCCAGTTCTCTGAAGTCTTTCATTATGTTGCTGTTTGCCGTCTTTTTCCCTCCATTTGAATGGTTGTTCCCCAGTCTGAATGCCGACAGCCACTTATCAGGTAAAACAAATCAGTACATTTATCTTAAACCTGTCAATGCTGGAAGGTACCAGCTCCCAGCCTTGTGGGAGTCGGCTCCTGGACCTACAGAAATAACCTTTATAAAGTGAGATATGGTTTAGGATATGGTTAAGCCTTTATTTTCTACTATGCTTTATCCTAAATACACCTAATCCCTGAAAAAAGTCAGGACCTCAAACACTAATTATTCATTTTGTAAAAATAACAAAGTGCCCAGCACTTTCCCAATGGAGTTGCTGAGGCTGGGCACAGCAGGTTTGGCTCTACTTTGAACCAAGCTTTAAGGAACCTCTCGCAGATGAAATGGCAAGCCACTGACCCTGCAGGAAACGCTCGCTCTGCTCGGGCAATGGAGTTGCTGCTTGGCAGAAACACACCGCTTCCACATCAAAACAAAACACCGACACCACTCCAACACGGTACACGTCCCCCAGCCCAGCAGCTCCGCAGTAGGTGAGCATTAAGTACGGAAGAGAAGGAGGTGGCACGGGAAACAAGCCTGCCCAAATGGCACAGCAGTGTGGGAGCAGGAGGGATTGGCACGCTGTGGGCGATGGGTCGGGGAAAAGGAGGAGGAGGCAGCAGAAATGCGGCCGCTACCCAGTGCCAAAGGTGACCCATGCCGGGGCTGCAATGCAATGGCCAGTAACCGCATCATGGCACTGGTGCCCGCACTGGATACAGCGGGGCCGAAAGGGAGCAGCTGGGGTGCTGGCCCCAGGCAGGCAGGCAGGGAGGAGCAGGCAGGCAAGGGCTGCAGGGCAGCCCAGGGCAGGGCACCCCACCGGCTGGCTGCCCCCCAGGCTGGCAGTGCTCCCGGGCACAGCGAGGGGCACGGCTGGGCGCCAGCTGGTGCAGCTGCTGGGGTGCGGGGGGACAGGTCCCATCGGCCAGCCAGGCACCGCTCCTGCTGTCCCCAACCCATGGGTGAGGGGCTGGGCACGTTGGCTGCTTTGGGGCTCCTGCACACCCGGGTCACCTCTTCAGCCATATCGAGCCCCCACCCAGTGTTTTGGGAAGAGGGAAATGACAGGGAAGAGGAGAAGCCACGCTGGCGTTCAGCAGCTCTGCTGAGCCATGCCCTCACAGGAGACCTTCGCAGGCCCAGAGGAAAGCCAACGAGGTGCTTGAGGCTTACTCAGAGCAGGCTCCCTGTGAGCTCGAGGTTGGAGGAGAGGGAGGACACAGAGCAGAGGCCAAGCCTGGGCAGCAGGGGAAGGGGTTGGAGGTGCTTACTTCTAAAGTGGCTTTGGAACCCAGCCCTGGGGGTTCCAGGTGCCAGCCCAGGGGGAGCAGGCAAGGGTGGGGCGGGCAGGGAGGCAAAGGGAAGTTTACACCAAAGGCTCACCCTTTTAAAAGTAAACTTAAAACAAAACCCCAACCACAAGCAGCATGCACCATGGAAACAGAACACCAGCCAACCTGCCCAAATGATTGCATGCAACTGTCTGCAGAGCAGCTCACTGGTGCAGCTGAGGGGAACACTGCTCACCACAGAAGGACGCAATCTAAAGAGTCTGAAGTAGCCAGTCATAACCCTTTTGCATTGACTTTTTTTTTCAGATTGTGTGTCTTTCTTCCACAGTCACTTGAAAAAAAGCAGTTGGCTGAAGACTCATGTCTTAAGCAAAACAGGCCACCTGCTATTGCAGGGCTCACTGCAGCCTTCAGCAGCTGCAGAGGCAGGAACAAGAAACCCAGCAAGTCACAGGCCACAGCTACACTTACTGCACTGAAACGTTAACGAGACTCCAGTCAAAATTCCGGGTCATAAAGCACAGAAGACAGCTGCTTCTTGGAGTGAGAGCTGCCTTTCCAGACACCAGTGGCAACGCCAAGGAGATGGGCACCGGAGAGCAGCGCCAATCCCCCCACACGAGGTCAGTCACCCCGGGGATGGATACACTGGGACACCTGCGCTACTAAACCTAGCCTTGCTCCTAGGTGAAGGAGGCAGGACCCACCCAGCCAGAAAGCCTTGTCATCCTTTTGCTCCAAAGCAGCGGTTCTTTTTGCTCCTATGTCTGCTGCCACAACAGGAGAGAGTGCCAAGAACCCTGGGAGGCTGAGCAGAACAAACGTCCGAAATCTCAAATGCAGGGAGGCAGAGCCAGTGCTTTGCAGGGCTTCCCCCCAGAGCCATTTCTCAATAGCACACTTCTCCTCCAGAACACAGAGCAGGCTGTGAAATGCATCCACCTCTCAGACAGGAGACGAGCGCTTGTCTGCAGAGCAGTATAGAGCACAGCAGCAGCACAATCCAAAACCCACTGACTTTTAGCAGGTTAAAGTAAGGGAGAAATTTTGACAGACTGAATAGTTGCATGACAGCAATGAAAACAGGGGTCCAGAACTGAGGAAGCACTCACATACAGACCCTGAAACATTTTCCACATAGATCAGTAATACCTGTATTTCTCTTTTTTTCTGAAGGCAGCATTTTAAGCATCAGGAATGAGCTTTTAATGTAGATTAGATTCCTTAGTGCAGGGTTTAATTTGATCACAGAAGAAGGAGATACAGCTGAAGGAACATTGACTCTGTTTTTGGAAACACCACCATCTCTCAGAACTATGCAGATCCACTTAAAATCCTTTTGGGTCTATCAAAATTTGTAATGATTTTGAAAACAGATGTACTATCTCATTACACAGGTTTCAAGTGTCATCTAGTGGCTATTTTCTCTTTTATTTCAATTTGGCATTTAAAAATAACTTTCCCCCCTTTTTAAATTTTAAAAAGTTTGTTATTTCTATCATTACTGTTATTTTATTATGCGACTCTGGCTCCTGCAATGGTAAGTAGATGCCTAAGTTTAAGCATTCAGATGGACTGAATCTGAGCCATAAGACAGCTGATTTCAGGACTAAAAAATTAAAAGAGAAAAAAATCTTATCCATCTTGTCTATAGAAACAAAACAAGGCACAAATGTCAGTTCATGATTTAGAGCTTTTTCAATACAACTTAATCACTTCTTACAATGAGAAAATTCTGGCACGTTAAAGTCCATAATAAAGCGTATTCTAAGCATTCCTCACACCAGATAAAGCCAAAAATCCACAGTGCCGTGTCAAGAGGTTTGTGTTTTACACTAACCCAACTGGTGATCTTACACAGGCCTAAAACTTTGATACTCAGCTCAGGTTGGTGATTTATCATATCACTCTCATAATGGGAACAATTAGTTCAGGTCTTCTGTCTCCTACCTCAAATGTCCTCTTATTCTCCAAGAATAAGAAATGAAGCTGACTAGACATCCAGAAAAATGTCTAAACACGCACATGCAATGCAGTGTGCCCAAACAGGCATCAGACCTGCACTGCATGCCAGGCAGACATGGCGTGAAACATGCAAAGCACATCAAAACTGGAATTCCATGTGTCACAAAGACATGTAAAACCATTTGTGCTGCAGCCTGCTAGAGATCGGTGACACGACACGCTGTACATAAGCCCTACATCAAATTAGAAGCCAGTTACATCCCTCAGTGAGTGTTTGATATTTGACATTTTGCTTTCCCCAGATCACCTCTGTCACATAACTTTTCACAGGCTGTTACAGAAATTGAACTCTGCAGGCTTCTAAAATTTCCTGCTTGTTTAGGCCATGGAAGTTACACTACATATACAAGAACAAGCCCTTCTTTACACAGGAACTCACATTAGTAAATCAAAACCAACTCAGCAGCCTCCAATTCTTATTTCAGTCTCAGAGCTGTTGATTCTCAGTTAGCTTAGGCTGCTTCCTCAACACCACGAAGCTCAGAGGATGCCAGGGGAATAAAGCTGTACTGAATGTTGATACTGAATCACAGGCAGCTGAAAATGAGTCAGCAGTGTGCCCAGGTGGCCAAAAAAGCCAACGGCATCCTGGCTTGTATTAGGAATAGTGTGGCCAGCAGGAGTAGGGAGGTGATTGTCCCTGTCTACTCGGCACTGGTGAGGCCACACCTCGAGCGCTGTGTCCAGTTCTGGGCACCTCAATACAAGAAGGTCATTGAGGTGCTGGAGAGAGCACAGAGAAGGGCAACAAAGCTGGTGAAGGGCCTAGAGAACAAGTCTTATGAAGAGCTGCTGAGGGAACTGGGGCTGTTTAGTCTTAAGTGAAGGAGGCTGAGGGGAGACCTTACTGCTCTCTACAACTGCCTGAGAGGACATTGTAGAGAGGCAGGTGCTGGTCTCTTCTCATGGGTAATTAATGACAGAACAAGAGGAAACAGGCTCAAGCTGCACCAGGGTAGGTTTAGGCTTGACATTAGGAAAAAATTGTTCACTGAAAGGGTTGCCAGACATTGGAATAGGTTGCCCAGGGAGGAGGTCGAGTCACCATCCCTCAATGTGTTTAAAGGTCGTTTAGATGTGGTGCTTGGAGATATGGTTTAGGGGTGTCCTTGGTACAGTAGGGTTGATGGTTGGACTCGATGATCCCAAAGGTCTTTTCCAACCTGAATAATTATAATGTTAGAATTTACATCCATGACATATGTGGCTGCCAGTGTGTCACAAAACCCAGACTGATTTCAGATGAAAGAAACCACGAAGCTGAAGCCTCACAAGGCAAATCATTCACTACTTCGATTTAGGTTAAACAGATTTATGAGCTTAGAAACAGGACTAAGTTACTGCAATTTGAGTAGCTGAGCTGTACAGCACTTCAGCCTACAGCAAAAGCAGGTCAAGCACATTCTTGGCTTATGAAAGGCAAACGATCGGAGATATGAATGCAGAAGATTCAGTGGAGGAGGTTTGCGGAATATACCCACTTTACCTCACCACTGGGACAAGAGTATTCCCTGTGGAAGCTGCAGGTACTCAGTTATCAAAACTGTCTGCTGAACCATATCCTCAACCATGGTCTGCTGCAAGGTCCATCCCATCAGTGCCAGACTGATGTTCACACCACAACACTCACCAGGTGTCCACATTCCAAAGACCGCCGTGACCACAGAGAGACCTCCATGTGTGAAAACAATGTGCATGGTGTGTCCCACCACACACCTGGTCATGCACCCAACACGTAATGGCCAGCTCTTCATGCATCTCTGACAACACAAAGGGGGTCACAGCAGTAGCTGGCAAGTGACTGCAGTGGGCTATCCCACTACAGCCCCAGTTTGAGATAGAGGCTTGCAGTGACATTACCCAACCTCAGTGTTCACAACTGAACACACCGTTAAAAGGCTCAGACACAGAATCAGATGCTGGCCAGACACTGGTTATCCAACTCACTCTAACATAGAGTTATGTCAACCACCATAGACGTTGGGAGAGGACAGGTTTAGACCAGATACAAGGAAGATGTTCTTCACCCTAAGAGTGGTGAGACACTGGCACAGGTTGCCTAAGGAATCTGTGGCTGCTCCATCCCTGGCAGTGTTCAAGGCCAGGTTGGATGGAGCCTTGAGCAGCCTGGTCTAGTGGGAGGTGTCCCTGCCATGGCAGGGGGTTGGAACTAGATGATCTTGAGGTCCCTTCCACCCAAACCAGTCTATGATTCTAACCCAACAAAGCTGCTGCCCAGAGTCAAAAGCAAACAAGGATTGCCTGGAGCTCAACATGTACCCTGTACTCCTCAATTACTGCATGAAGGAAATACAATACTGGATTCACGGAGGCTTAATCTAAAATGGGATTAAAGATAGAAATATCAGCTTGAGTTGGAGGAAAATGAGGAAGCAGGCATCTTCCGGAACAGTGCAGTAGTACTAGATGCCACAGCTAACCACCACACTCTTCAATCTTGTTACCTACTTTAAGTCACAGGTCACAACCTCAGCAAGGCCCTTTCTTCAGCTGACTACACTGATTCACAGTACGTAGACGATCTGCCCCATGTTATCAATAAACAAATTGCATCCCCTGAGCTCTATAAACTATTACCTCTGGCTTGACAGCAGTAAAATTTACCCACCTTCTTCCTACCAGGACTCCTTGATAAATGGCAACTGCTGCTCAAACCAATGCTAACTAGAGATGAAATACTTCAAGATTTTGAAGTATTCACCTAACCTCTAGCAAAGAGATTATTCCTGGTGAAGATGTTATAGTCTGGAAGAGCTACAGGCTGGAGGTACCCACCCGAGCCTGAGGACATGGGCTCAGGAACCCCCAGGACCCAGGAGGCCACCATCTCCATGGGAAACAGAAGCACCACGGAGACCCAAGTAAATGAAAACAGAATGGCCGCTCCCAGTGCTCGTCAGGATGCTGCTTCCCCGTTTGCTTAGCACCTGCCAACTCTTCAAATGTCCTTTTGAAGGGACCAAGTTTAACAAGTGCTGTCAAGCAAGTGGGAACTGCGAGCAAACCTGCAGGTGTATCCCTACAGCTCACAGCAACCAGCTTCACTTTCATTTACCAGTTCACACAGAGCCTCTGACGCAACAAACTTCATCCCCTAGTAAAAAGCTTTTTCAGGAGCTGTACGATACCAAAGTATTCCAAACACTCGAGCAACATAACCCTTTGCCTAAGGACCTCACAGCTTAAAGAGTATCTGATACACAAAGCTACACAAAACAGTAACCAGCTTCCAAATTGGAAAAGGCTCCTAAAGGTGCTAGAGATCTGAGAACTATCCCAGCTAATCACATTCGATGTTATGATCCTGGCTATAGTTCAGAATTACACAAACCGAAAACGCAATCCCCCTCCAATTTGTCAGGGGCTTATCCACATGGACTCTGTCTGAAAATCAGAGGGTGATACAGGTATGGGAAGTGCTTTTCACTGTCACCTCCTGATGGATCCCAAGTCTTGCCTCCTAACTCCTAAGAGACTTTAATTCTAAGAAGTGAGGGGACAGGGGTGGCCAGGGGGGAGAAAATAACACAGAGGCATCTCACCTGAATACCTGACACGCCCATGCATCCACCAGAATTAGGACAGGTTTCTGCCACCTGCTCCATGCTAGATGAAGAGAGAGAGGGAGATAGGGCTGAGAAGAGAATGGGTTTATCCTGAGTTTCAAAAGAAATTTTCCTCCTTCTTTCTACACAGCTTTCCCTTTGGGTGGAACAGGGTGAGCGCTGAAAGGGCTGATCTGGTGATATCCAACAGATTATGCATTTCAAAAGGAAAAACCTGACTTTCCTAGGTTAATTCAGCTTATGCTCTCAAATAAAGTCATGCAACTGAATTTCTCATTACGACAAAGCTTGGCATAAGGCATAATGTTTCCTAACATTATCCATATCAGCAGAAGCTGCTTTCACTTGGATGTTTACACAGCTTGCACAAGTTTGCAAACATGGCTGTGACAAGATAGTTGAAAAAAACCAGTGGTTATTTCCTTCCTTAGGTGTGCTCCTGGGCCCTTTCAGACCGCTCTGAACTACTGGGGACCAGCCTCTTTGCCTTGCCAAGCTCTTCCAAGCCAGCGTCTGGGACCTGCTCCCAGAAGTGAGGAAATGTTCTGCAGAGGAAAGAGGTGGTTGACAGTGCACATGCTTGCCTGTCAGGTGGACACAGCAGAGTCACAGCATTGCTGTACGTACTGCTACTGCTACGCAACAACTGCTGGGAGAGAACAGCAAGAGCTCCTGGTTACCCGTGTGGGAACACAGGAACCATGAAACAAGGACCTGCACAGTGGTCATGAACTTACTGAGACCAGGAAGATGCCTGTGCACACACACCTGAAGCTTGGGAAGACAGGTCCTGAAGGTGTGTACATCAAATTCCAACATACCAAAACTGTTCGTTTTAATGTCCTCCCCAGCCTAAAATAGCTCTGTAATCTTGCTGCAGTACCTGATATTTATTTAGTACCACATATACAATACATCACTGTTCAATGAAAAGCTTCTGGGCACTATAAACAGATAACTGTCCACCAGAATAAGGCCAATTTTAATTCCACTTAGCCAGTTCTCTTTAATTCTCCAAGCGTTCTCAAAAAGGCCTCCATCGCAAGCAGCTGTGGATCATCAGCATAATCCATAGTCCAACACATTTTGCACGGAAAAAATGTTAACCTAGAGCATGAAATGTTTACTGCAAATGAAAGTTAATCATCTGATGATACTACTAGAACACCTTAATGTAGTGATATTGCTTGTTTCCCTGAACATCATTTCTTAATAGTGCATTAAACAGGTAAGAAAAGAAACTGTTCTTTTATTTTCAGCTGTGATTCACCCAAGTTTCATCACTCCTCAGAAATATTCACGAAACTAGAAAAAGAAATTAAGCAAAACATTAAAGCAAAGTCTTCAATAAGGAGGAGAGAAGCATACATCCAGCTTCTTGTGGCTAGAGAGAGGGCAGTCAGAGCAAGGCGAGTGAACACAACCATCAGAAAAGCAAGAGCTGAGCAGTCCAAGAACTGCAAAGCAGAGCAAAAAGGGAAGGCAGGGGGTCGGAGGTAGAAAGAGAGACAAGGAGACCCAGAAAAGACAACTTGAAATACAAGTGTCAACTAGTCTTCAAAAGCCTTTGTGACTTCTCAAGTGTTTGTTCAAAGGAAGGTGTCTTCATGATATGTCTTGCAGCAACCAACCTCTCCAGCAAACACCTCCTGAAGGCTGCCGCGGCAGCTCTGCTCAGCCAAGCACAACGCTGCAGTCCAATATCACCTTCACGTATCATAATTTTGATCTGAGTGTGCTGTACCTGCTGTTGTTACAGGCAGCTGGTAACATGCTTGTAAGTGAGAAGAGGTGAGAAAATATCTTCTGTTTGCATATATTCTTCTTAACTGTTACTCATCTCACCTCTTAGCCCTTATCGAAGAGCCACACAAATTTAGTGTCTGACCACCCAAGCTGCAGGAATGATTCAGCTAAGAAACAAAACCAGAAAACAGAGGATGTTGAAAGAGTTCTTTGTATGAAAAGGAGGAAATCCTACTGCATTTTAAATCTCATGTGTAAGCAGTGTACATGGCCTTCGCTTCGGCTCTGCTGAACACTGCATCTCACAACAGGTCTTTGCCAAATGGAGGGGTACGGCTGTGCATAACCGAGGTCACTGCTCTTTGCCCAGGGCCTGCACAGGGGGATGTTTACCAGCCTTCACACCAGAACAGCTGACAATGAAGAGGCACCAATACAGAGGGAGCTCAGGGAAAAAGAAAGATAAAGAAAGGCCCTTTCGGTGTTTTTCATCTATCAAGATACTTGAACTATTTATAAGGTAGGTAGAAGATATAATCTCACAGAGAGAACGTCTTAAGACCAGAAGAGATTCCAGGACTGAGTCAACAATTGTATGGTTTCAAATAAAAGTCATTATGAACTCCGCAGTTTGGTGTCTAACTCTGAAGCTTCAAGGACTTGCAAGGTATTTTTTGGGTTTCAAATAAGAGAACCATCGGACGGTTACTTTAATTAAAGTCAAGAATTTTAAAATCAAGAATTTAAACGAACATAATTTGAAGAGCTGAATCTTTAAATCAGTCATTAGATAGCATGAACTCGTGAAAAGAGGAGCTGTTAATAGCAACACTTCTTTGAAGGCTATTTTTATAAATTCTTGTGTATGAAAAGGAATTTTATTACAAATAGCTGATAATCCACACCCCCCCAGCTCTCTTATGCTAGGCCTCAGCACACTTAGTGTCTCTATCAACTAATCCAACTGCTAACACCATTACTAAATGAGCCTTTTACTACAACGTAGGTACATCCCAGATGTTCTCTCGCTGGTTTTGAAATCTGAGATAACAAGCAATAAAACAGAGTTATGTTTATGATCCACAAGACAATGTTGAGCAAATCAATTCCGTTACTGTATTTCATTAACATATCTGCTATGGGGGGATTTAAAAGGGAAAGCACAACCAAGACAAGTAAGTAGGCATGAAATTCTAAGATTGAGAGAGGGTTGCTTTTCATTAATCTCAATGTCATTTAAAAGAAAATGACTAAAGCCATTAATTGTAAACTATTTCCGGTGTCATGCCTCTGCTGGTGCATGTCAACTCTCTTCATACCAGTGTAAAACACTTCCCACCTGCATGGTAGAACAGTTTTCAAGCTCCATACTGGGAAAAGAATTACAGAGATGTAGTGCAATAACGGTGATTTTGGCCTCAAATATCAGGCAACTCATTTCTATCTCAATATTCTTTTGTTAGTTCACTGAATGGAATATATAGTGGACTTAGTAGACTTTGAGCATAGAACATATGCAAAGACACGGTTTCTATGAGGTAATGTACATACAAAGGGGGAGATGGAAGGGAATCAAGCTTGCCCACCAATCCTGTCAATGTTATTTCAAATAATTGAGAGCAAGCAAATTTCAGAGCAGTGAAGCAATTCAGAAAACACAGCAACAATGAAATCCACAATGAAGCATCTTTAAGTAAAATGAAAATGGTAATGTTTCTATTTGCTTTATTTCAAAAAAGCATAAAAAAATGTTTGTTTTCATTTAGCAACTATTTCTGCTTCTTCAGCTCTAATTACTAGCTTGCAGTTACTACTTTATCCAGTGAAGTACAAGTCTGACCTCTAGTGACCGCAATATGCAGATTGAGTGGGATTAACGCCGTAACTTCGCCCCTCCCCACCTTTTGACCAATGAAATATTTGATTCCTGATGATTCCTGCTTGCAAGATAAGGTGGGACAGACAAAAATCATGTAAGAAGGTTGGATTCATACCATAAAGAGAAGTTGATCATTGGAGTTTATTAAAGGGGTTCTCACCAAGAACAAACTCAAGCCACTCCAATTTGGATTTCTTTGGTATCGTGGAAGCCACATGGTTTGCTAGAGGAAAGCAAACAAACAAAAACCCCTACATCTTACAGGCCTGCATGGAATGCTGAAGACAGGCAAACTGCTCTAGGTAAGACAGAGACAGTAAATGACAACAACAACCACCCAAACAAAAAGCCAACCAAACAAAAAACCCCAAACATACACACACACGAAACCCATAAATAAACCCCACCAACCTGCAAGTGGGATTTGCTCTTTCTTAGGATCTGAAAGGAAACACGGAAATTTAAACACCAAAAAAGGAGATCGGAGGAACTAGATTTTCGAAGGGAGTGTGTGTTCAATCTGAGGTTGAATCAACTGGGGAAAAGGAGTCCCCCTCTTCACAAATTGTAATTATGTATTGCAAAAGCGAACATTTGGCACCCCGCAGTTACAGGTTAGGGCCAAGAACGTTAAAGCGCTGTTGGATGAGTCATTTCTTCAGGTGCCCTGCAGATGACTGAGGAAATGGGTCCCGAACGCTGATCCTCTTAACGATCCTCCTCAGCCCATGGAATACACTTGGAAGGCTGAAAAGCCCCCCTGGGAATGGAAAGAGAATCACCTCCACCACGCTGTCAGGTCAGACAGCTTTCTAGCTCGCTGCATGGTACTTGGGGAAGCAGCCTTTCATACCTCCAAATTATATTCTATGTTCGTCTCAGGCACACAGACATGGAAAGTTACATGGTATGATTATTCCATTAGCATGTTGCAAATTCTTGGAATCCAGTGGTTTCTGCTTTCCTTCAGAGCAAAAGATGACAAAACTCCTAAGTGCAGAGGAATGTTTAAAAACCTAAGTCACATGCATGGGGACAAAAAACCACAAAGTTGAAAAAGCCTCCTTGTCCAGCTTCATTAAAAAGAGGGACACATCAGTAAGTAACCACTGCTCTTGGATGCCTGTGTTGTGGGGTTTTTTTCAGTGTCTGGAATTGGCCCTGTGCAAGCAGGGACTCTCATAGAGAGGCTGCCTTCTCAACAACCCCTCTCCAGTCCCATTTTGTCTCAAAATGGGAGGCACTGCATTTAAATTAAGGAAAGAAAGATACTCTAGGTATGACCACAAGTCCACAAAGACGTATTTAAAAACAGACTTACAAGAGGGCTAGAACAAAGCTGTTTTTTTAAAGGTAAAAAATAATCTTAGTTGCTCTTGCTGTTTCATCTCAAGAACACAACATTAAAACTATAGCATGGTACCAAGTTTTACACACAGGTTACATAAACTTGCTATGAATGTATAGATTTGCAGTGCTCTCTGACAATTTTCATCCAAGTGTGCCTTCAGCTACATTTTCAGTCTTTTCCTTCCTCTTCAGGGACATAGGTTTGGGTCAAGAAAATTCTAGTCCTGGTTTGCAAACACTCACCTTAATCCAGAATTGCATTTTTGGGAGCTAACTCAGAAGGGGTTTTGAACGTATCAACAGGTCTTAAGTATCTAAGAGAGAAAAAGCAAAACTACAGCTGAAGAAAATTTCCAAACATAAAATGGTTTGGGTTGGAAGGACCTTAAAGATCATCTAGTTCCAACCCCACTGCCATGGGCAGGGGCACCTTCCACTAGACCAGACTGCTCAAAGTCCCATCCAACCTAGTCTTGAACACTGCCAGGGAGGGCACTCACAACTTCTCTGGGCCACAACATGATAGAAGCAGAAAGGCTGATACACCTGACCCTTACTTCAAAGATAGACACTCTTATTGTGTATTAAGTTTAAAACCAGGACTAGCACTATGCTCACCATGAACACTGAAGCTGTAATGTTTGAATGCTTCCAAGAGTAATATAAAATCTTCACAGGTCAAGCCATAGTTCAGGGCCAAATCTCTATGGGATTCTTGGCTGATGAAAACAATTATGAAAAAGAAATACCATCAGCCTTGGGCACCGCCGTTTTACCCAGCACATACTTTGCACCAGGAAGTGGTCACATTTAATGGCAACTAAGGATTCATTATTACATCTCAGAAATAAAAATGGATGTCAGAGAAACACATGGAGCAACAGCAGGACCACCTCATCGTCTAAATACCTTGATAAAGTGACCACATGCTTAGTACAGACACTGGCAAACACATGGTTATGAAACTGAAGCATCATTTACGCTGTCTCTAAACGACAGGAAGACTATTTACTCCCGAGCATCTCAGGGCGAGTGGACCCTCTGAGTACGCAGGGAAATCCGTAGGGAGTTTGTGGAAATTCTGCCTGGGCCTTAATTTCAGTAGAGTCTGTTGAAATTTTTTCCAGCCTAACAGGATTCATCCATTCATCCACCTACAAGACGCAAAGCAGTGGCAAAGATAGTGTTATGTTGCTGCTGATTTGGGTGGGGTCTTTTGTGAGTCTTCTTGCTTTGTAAGCTCGCAAAAGAAGAGTTCTAACAGCAGAGCTCGACATAAAACCAGGCATCATTTGCAATCTAGTCACCCAGTAGTACAACCTGTAAAATTAGCTTCTTCACACGTTCATTGCCTCAGTAAATCCACCCTGACCTTAGGGAGGTCTAGACCTTTGTTTTGCAAATGCTTTCAAAGGACATATTAACAAACCTCACCAACTTGTGATCTGTAAAGGTATACTTCCCTGTAGCTACTTCAACTCAAACTACAAACCACGTTAACACTTCCTTCAGTTGCAAGACACATCAACCATGTATTTTGGTGCCTCTCATTCAGTACAGACTAAGAACAGCCCTCTCCTTCCCACACCAGCTCTTCACTTCCACAGCTTTCCTCAGCTTTACCTACCAGCAGGCCGAAAGAGTCATCTAGTGCCCACAGATAATTCCCGCAGCCTCACCCGCTTCTTCAGTCCAGCTGTCAGGGCAAGACACCAGAGGTCTGAACCCTTCAAGTACACGCAGCCCTGACAAGATCCGGGCGGTGAGCCGTTGCGTCCCACATCACTCGCTGTATGTATTATCTCATTAGTATTGTTGTTGTTACCGTTGTTTCTTCTCTCTTCGTGCTGTTCCATTAAAACCGTTCTTATCTCAACCCGCGGGGTTTGACCCTTTTCTCCCCATTCTCCTCCCCACCCCGCCACAGTGGGAGGGGTGACTGAGTGGCCGCGTGGTGCTTGCTACCAGCGGGGGCCAAACCACGACGGTCCTTTTTGGTGCCCAACATGGGGCACGAGAGGTTGAGATAACGGCAGATCTGGCCAGAGCACGTTGAAAGGTCTGTCACACTCCTCTGTGACAGCAGTTAAATCACCGCTGGTCACGCTGGTTCGTCTGCTCACGCGGCGGTGCTGTGTCAACTCGTACATGCACTCTGTGCTCCCTGCGCTGATGGTCGGGACCTCTGGGAGGGGGATCAGGACTAGCATCTTGCTGCACCCCCTGATGTCGACTTAGGATCTGATTGCATCACTGGCCACGAGGTTAAGCTGGTAGTTGTATGTGGCATTGCTGTCATGCCCATCCCCCAGGCATCTTCTCATGGCATTTGTTACTCATCGCACTGGCACCCAGGCCACAGGAGGGACAAAGGAGATCACTTTCTCCCACTCTTCCACCGCTCCTTCCACATTCAGGCTCATTATAGCAGCTTTTGAGAATTCCAAATATCCCTGGGATGCCCAAGCCAGCATGTTCTTCTTTCTCTATCTCCTGAATGTGTCCCAGGTTAACAACCATGTTGTTCATGGTTAAACAAACTTTTGCTAAGAACACCACCCAGAGATCTGCCCTGAGGCTGGATAATTATGAGTGGCAGGATGTGTGGGAGAGTACGGGCAAGTGCCTGGGACAGTGGTTACCCTCAGTGTTTTGGAATTTCACCCCTGAACAAATACAGAATCCCGAAAAACTAGTAAAACACTTGGAAAAGGTATGCTGTCACTCTGGCAACTCCAGAGAGACACAAATCACTGCAATATGCTGGGGCCTGGCCCATGCCTACCGAGCCCTTCTCAGCACTGCTCAGTGCCCTCAAGGGGAAGAGAAGGTCTCTGGACCTTCTAAGTAATTTTCACAAGGAGTGATTCTGATGAGGATTAGAGGGGCCCTGCCTCCAACCAAGGGGAGGAAAGAGACAACCGGGTTTACTGGACTGCATAGGTCCGATGGCCTGGCACGTCAGACCTGCAGGACTCTAAGGCTCCAGTAGACGCTGGTGCACACTGTACCCTAATGCCATCAAGCTATAGAGGGGCAGAACCCATTTGTCTTTCTGGAGTGACAGGGGCATCCCAACAGCTAACTGTACTGGAAGCTGACCTGAGTCTAACTGGGAATGAGTGGCATAAACACCCCATTGTAACTGGCCCAGAGGCTCCACACATCCTTAGCAGAGACTACCTCAGGAGAGGGTATTTCAAGGACCCAAGAGAGTACCCGTGGGCCTTTGGTATAGCTGCCTTGGAGACAGAGGAAGTTGAATAGTTGTCCACCTTGCCCGGTCTCTCGGAGGACCCTTCTGTGGTGGAGCTGCTGAAGGTTGAAGAATAAAGGGTGCCAATCGCTACCGCAACAGTACATCGGCAGCAATATTGCACCGACCAAGACTCTCTGATTCCCACCCATGAGCTGATTCATCAACTGGAGAGTCAAGGGGTGATCGGCACAACTCGCTCACCATTTAACAGCCCCACGTGGCCAGTGTGAAAATCTAATGGAGAGTGGAGACTAACAGTAGACTATCGTGGCCTGAATGAAGTCATGCCACCACTGAGTGCTGCCGTGCCAGCCATGCTAGAACTTCCAATACCAATTGGAGTCAAAGGCAGCCAAGGGGTACGCCACAACTGGTATCGTTCATGCATTTTTCTCAATCCCTTTGGCAGCAGAGTGCAGGGCACCATCTGCTTTCACTTGGAGGGGTGTCCAGTACACCTGGAATCAACTGCCCCGGGGTGGAAACACAGTCCCACCATTTTCCATGGACTGATTCAGACTACACTGCAACAGGTGAAGCTCCAGAACACCTGCAATACATTGATGATATCATCATGATGGCCAAACCATCTGGTTCCTGACATCTGGATACCAGCATCTGCACAAAGCACCTCTGACCAGTGCAACTGGTGCAGCAGCTGCCCCTGGGACTCAGCTGGAACCACAACTGGTAGCAGACGCTGTGCTGGGCCATCTCTGTGGCTCACTAGCCCACGCAAGGCATGAAATTAAGCGTCTCTGCAGCGAATCTCTGACTGATCCCTTCCTGCTGTGCAGGCTACAGCACGTCCACGCATGGATCTGAACCTCAGCTTCCAAAGTCGGACAGTTACCAGAGGGAAACACACTGACCGGGTGCTGCTTTCTCCGAAGCTATTGGGATTTCCTTTGGAACTTGGGAGGTTTTTTGGGAATAGCTCCCTATTCTAGCTTTCTACTTCCTTCTTTGACAACATTAACAGAAAGTAAGACGGTAAATGTCACACGAATAAAATACTGAAAATGCATTCTTACTCTGTAAAGTCAGCAAAGCTGGACTACTCACCCCTGGGATGCCAGCTAGGAATCAGCCTGGGATCCAGCCGAGGAGTTGGAAAAGCCCTCCCGGTGGCCGCATCTGCAACCAAACACCCACGAGAAGTTAACGTCACGTGTTCTGACCCACGTGGCCATAACTGAACAGCAGAACATAGAAAGGGTTCACGTCAAGACACGTCACAGGTGAGCGGGGCTGCGTTCTCACCCCCCGCAGAGGCATCTGGCTGACTTTGGGCTTGGAGCTGGCAGCTCCCGAAGGTTTAAGGACAAGGCCATGACGCACCCGCGCGACCTCTCTGCAGCTCAGCCCTGGAACCCAGTCGGGAAGCTGGACAGCCCTCGCCTGCACCGGTGTCCGTGAATGAACACAGGACAGAGCAGCTCCTGTGAAATGTTTCAATGTGCTGCTTCAGGTCTGAATGCCAGCGAACGCAGCTCAGAGACAGGACTGCTCCAGAGCGCTCCTCTCGCCTTCTGCTCAGGTGCCTCTTGCAGATAGTTACCGGCTGCCTGCAGTGGCATGGAGCTGTCAGCTCCCTGGAACTCCCAAGGCTCATAGTCAGGCTCCAGCTGAGAAGCTCGATAAGCCAGGCCAAGGCCATCACCTGCAATCCAGCAGAGCTCAGAGAAGTTTGCACACACACAGAGGAAGCTCATCCCTGGAACTGGAGGAAAAAGCAACAATGGACTGTGACAGGCGGCAGCACCGCTACCC
This sequence comes from Leptosomus discolor, assembly GCF_034619465.1. Taxonomy (NCBI): domain Eukaryota; kingdom Metazoa; phylum Chordata; class Aves; order Leptosomiformes; family Leptosomidae; genus Leptosomus; species Leptosomus discolor. The sequence goes on along the minus strand of NW_028237857.1, from coordinate 4,041,064 downwards.
CTGCCTGTTCCTGCAGGCTGGGGACCTGCAGTTCATCCGAGGGGAGCAGGACTGCAGGACTGGAGCAGAAATGCTCCTGTTTTCCTGAGCAGACTTCTCCTGAGCGTGCCCCTCTGCAGTGGCCCCAAGGATGACAGCCGGGATCCAGCCAGGGAGTGGCAGAGCCACGGCCCTGGGCACGGCTGCAGCCAGCCCGGGGAGAAACGCTGCCGTGGGCTGTTGTCTGGCTCCCGCGGTGCCACGCGCTCACCCGCCCTGGCACACAGTGGGGGCAGGCTGCCCTGGGGCAGGGCAGTGTGGCACGGGGCCGGGTGTCCCCACAGAGACTTAATGCTGGGTTTCTTACCTTGCACAGCCGCTCCCACCAGAAAATGCCCCCAAAGCAGCCACAGCCCCTCTACAGCTCCCCGCAGGGTGTCTGACCCCTCTGCCTGCACTGCGGTGCCTGCCTGGCTTGCCCGGCCCAGCCCAGCTGCTCTCCCAGACCCAGCCTTAGCCTTGGCCCTGCCGCCGCCCCACTGAGGTGCACTGGATGCCACACCGCACTCCTCGGGGCTGGGTGCTGGCCCTCTGCCTGCCTACCTGCTTCCTGTGCTTGTCTTGGAGCAGCCTGCGGGCTTGTAGGACCACCAGGAGGAGGAGAAGGAGGCGGGTAAGGACCCGGGCCCCACACGCTCACACTATGCTGCTACCGGCTGCTGCTGTTGCTGCAGCCGCTGACAGAGTGTTGCCCACAGCTGGCGTGGCACAGCACAGCAGGGCAGGGCTCTGTCACCTCAGAGACCTGTCAGGCCCCACGCTCCACCAAGCCCCTCCGGCGTACACCCGGTGCCATTGAGTTACCGAGTCTGCACGCTCTTGTGTTTCCTTGTTCTCCGTGTGTGGGGAAGAAGCAGAAGCGGAGAAGGGTGGATGGACCCGTTTTGGGAGGTGTCATGTCTCTAGTAGCTCACCTGTCGTGCTTCTAGGATAGAGCTCTTACGTGAATATATTTTAAAACATCTTTCTCTGTCTTTGAGATGAGATGGAGAGTTACATACCCTGTTTGTTTTCTGGGTTAAGAAATGAAGGAAAACAAGGCCTATCTTCTCAAGTGTGGCTTCAGGAACCCACTGGTGAAAGAGCCTGAAAGGCTGGAGCAGATGGTGAGCCTCCGAGGACAGTGATCTGTCTAACTGCAGTGCACTTCAAAGTTAATGGCTGAAATATGTGGCTGAAATATTTTGTGCTTTTCCTAGGGAGCCAAATGCAGTATGTCTGACCTCACAGGCATGCTGGTTCTCCAGATGCCCGCGGGCTATACCCAGGCGGGTCCGGAAGAGCAGTCCAGGGTCACTTCTGCTGTCCCCTCCACGTGGGCACCAGATATGTCAGTGTGCTCGGAGGTGCAGGTCCCACCCTGTCCAGCGACGTGTAGTTGTTATCACCTGATACAAAACAGTACGTAAGCGCGTGGACTGAGCACTGGTTTGGTGTCAGGAAGGGCTGTTGAGGCCTCTTCCATTCGGTACCAAAGCCCGTTACCGGCCTGCAAGTACAGACCAGGCTGTATGAGGGGGCTCCATCTGATGCCTTCGAGTTCAGCTGATGACAAAACCATGACACAGCGCAGCTCTTTCACCTGCAGCCGCTTCACATTTTACCTGCAGAAGGTCCTTGGCAGACCCTCGCCTGCCCACGTCCACCTCCAGGCAGCAGCTCCAAAAGGCCTGAAACTCAGCGGACAGTTGCTCGGGGTTCTGCAGCTCTGGTGTCCCGTTGGTCGCTATCAGATCCATCGCCTAGAGAGACAAGAAATACGAGACTCCACCTGTTTCTTTCTTACCCAGAACTGCTCACAGAGAGCCCATTTTTTAAGGTCCAGCCTCCAGTGCCAGTTTCCTCCCTGGCAGAGGGTTAGACTTGATTTTTCTATACCTACAAAAAAAACCCTTGATGCAGCCAAAGCTACTCCAACATCAACGTGATCTTGCCTTGACAGCTGATTGCAGTGGCTGACCTAGTTAGGAGGAACTCCATCAGCAAAAGCACATTTGGCTTCTCTGTGCATCGACACCAGCTTTACCAGCTATTTTAAAGAGTGAACTTGGTCCAGCTGTATTATTTCAAAGGATTCTGACATAAAATGCATCCCTGCAGTGCTCACTGCTCCCTAAAGTACAGCTTCCTTAAAACAAAGGCAGTCCAGATTTTCCCTCTGTTCTAGATAAAAATGGTAACTAGAGGAAAAAAAAAAGTAGATCCATCAGCTTATTCCTTGGCTAAACAGAAACATTTGGAGCCTCATTTTCAACACAGACATGTTAGCTGCGTGCACAAATATATTATGAAGATAACACATAACTGGGCAGACAGGAGCCACCCTCAACTCTGTCTTTCGGCAGTCTCCAAATTCCAGATCAGCAAGTCTTCCTGACAGACCTCATGCCAAGGAATTAGAACGTAATTTTGCAAAACATTATACAGCAATAATAATAGAAATAGGTCTAGGAGTCTTCCATAAAAATATCTGCCAAGACAAGAACAGCTCTGCGCTACTGGCATTTAAAGAGACAGTGGCCGAAGGGACTTTGCTCTTATCCTCTTAAACACAGAGGAAAATTTCCAGGCCTAAAAAGGCAAGTGAACCATCCTAGAGTAAAAACAATAAAAGAAAGTTTCTCTACTCTTCCCACAAGAGAAGTGTCACAAAATCAGCCTTGTCCCAGCCATCTGCAGCTGACCTCAGGCACCAGGCACAGCGGTGAGCCGGAGGGCCTGTCCTCACTGCGGTTAAATTGTGCTGCCCCAGGGACGTCCCTTCTCCTGCGGTAAAGGAACACAGCACCCATGTCAGCCTTGGGAATTTTATTCTGGCTCCATTCACCTGGCTTTGAAACAGGAGTGCCGGGACAAATGGAGCTCTTTCAGCTGCTCCTTTCTTCACAGAACACCAATCAACAAAGTCATCTGTAGCTGGGTACTGCACCTTTTAAATAGTTCTATGACCACAGCAAAAGCTCTACGGGAAGCTCAAGTACCTTCTTGTCACATCTCTTTTGCTTTCCTGTGATCCAGCTGGCAGAGAAAAGCAAGTACAGTCCAAAGGAAATGAGTGTTTGCAGTAGCTGCAAAGGGGCAATAAGCTCCTCAATTTCTTTAATGTACCCAGAAACCAGAAGGGATTTGGCATACAGCTGCAGCTGCAGTCTGTGAAAATGAGACCCTCGAGTTATCCAGGGCTCCCACATACATGACAGAACAACATACAGATGATTTAGCAGCCTGAAACAGTAGAAGATCCACAGCATTTGGAAAATTGATACAGTTTTGAGGAACACCGATGCACTGTGGTTAATAAATGAAAAAGCAAACAGAAATGCCTAGGATTTGGTTTGTTGAGTTTTCTTAAAACTGAAACTGGGGAGGTCCAACTGGCATTTCAAAGGATATTTATCGCACCAATACTTGTCCCTCAGGCCCCAGGCATACGCTTGCTGGAAGGAAATCCCAGTGAAAGAAAACAAACACTGTCACAGAAATATCCAGGACACTCTTGTCTGGAAAACGATTCATTCCTGGGAGTTCTGCATCGGCTGGGAAGAACCTGAGCGACAGGGGATGCGTTTGCTCTGCACATGGAAAACAATAAACACATCGACATTCAGGCTGGTGTTAACTCTACCATCAATGATCCTTTAATGCCTTATAGTATATTTTGGTATTTCAATTCAGGTCAGTAACGGAAGCTGCTGCGTTCCTTGCACTATTAAAACAAGAAATCACAAAAATGTGAAAGAGCATCCTTTCGTTTCCAGGCTTCGCAGAACTCCCTGGATGGGGTCTAAATGTGACTATTAAACCCAACACCTACTGTGTGCCATCAGCTAAAAACCTGACCTGCAAACACAGGTCTTGCTTATCAGCTCTCCTGTCTGGATGCAGCTGAGAGCTCTCGCTGCACTCTGTGATTCCACACACAACAGCAGAAGGATCCTGTCCCTGTCGGGGATGATTCACTTTCATAAAACCAGCTGGGAGCTGGGGAACTTCAGGCGGTCCATCACAAGCTGTTCACTGTTCCCAGCTCAGAGACAACAGCCTCTGCCCAAGACTCCAAGAAGTGAACACAGACAGGACCAACTCCAGAGGCCTGATTTTAACCTCCTGCAGTTTTCCTCAGACACCTGAAGACGCCTTGAAGCTCCAAGTGCTCAAGCTGATCCCAACTCCCACAGCAGATGAGGCATGTATGGAGAAAAAGAGCGTCTCTAGTAATCTGGGCAAGGGCAGGAATCGCTGAATGTGAATTTGATCAGGGGTAAGAAATCCAGTTCCCTTCCTCACAGTTGACCTGAGGCTTCTTGAGGAGCCCTAATCAACAGTTGAGGTTAAGGAAGCTGGGAATTTTCAGCCTCCAAACCAGGGACACAGGCCTACTGCCACCCTGCCAGCTGCGGTGCACTCAGCTTACTCAGCATCAGGCTGAACCCAAACCTGTTTGCTTCTTCTTAGTTAAAAGCTGAACCAAAAAGCTCACTCAGAAACAGGCAGGTCAGATCCAAACCCAAACGTCGAACCCAAACCTGTTTGGTTCTCCTGGGCTAAAAGCCAAACCCAAACTCCGAACCAAAACCTGTTTGCTTCTTCTGAGCTAAAAGCCAAACCCAAAAGCCAAACGCAAATGACAAATCCAAACGCCAAACCCAAACATGTTTTCTTCTTATGAGCTAAAAGCTAAACCCAAACGCCAAACCCAAACGCCAAATCCAAATGCCAAACCCAAACGAAAAACCGAAAACTGTTTGTTTCTTCTGACATAAAAGCCAAACCCAAACGCCAAAAATAAACGCCAAGCCAAATAGCGAAACCCAAACGCCAAACCCCAACGAAAAACTCCAACGCAAAACAAAACGCCAAACCCCAACGCGATTCCTTTTCCTGACCCCAATGCCAAACCCCAATGCGTTTCCGTCTCCTGAACCCAAAGCCAAACCCCAACGTAAAACTCCAACGCCAAAGCCCAACGTCAAACCCCAACGCGTTTGCGTGTTCTGACCCAACGCCAAACCCCAACGCGTTTGCTTCTCCTGACCCCAACGCCAAACCAAAACGCCAATCCCCAACGCGAAATCCCAAGGCCAAAGCCCAACGCTAAACACCAACGCCAAACCCAAATGCGTTTTCGTATTCTGAACCCAATGCCAAACCCGAAAGCCAAACCCCAACGCCAAACCCCAACTCCAAGCCCCAACATGTTTGCGTCTTCTGACCCCAAGGCCAAACCCCAACGCCAAACCCCTACACCAAACCCCAATGGCAAAAACCAACGTCTTTGCGTCTTCTGACCCCAACGCCAAACCCCAACAACAAAACCCAACGCCAAAACTCAACGCCAAACCCCAACACAAAACCCCAACATGTTTGCGTCTTCTGACCCCAACGCCAAACCTCAACGCCAAACCCCACCAAAAAAACCCAACGTGTTTGCATCTTCTGGCCCCAAAACCAAACCACAACGCGTTTGCGTCTTCTGACCCCAGAGACAAACCCCAAGAACAAACCCCAACGCCAAAGCCCAACGCCAAACCCCAACGCGTTTGCGTCTTCTGAGCCCAACGCCAAAGCCCGATGCCAAAGCCCAACGCCAAAACACAAGGCGTTTGCGACTTTGACCCCAACGCCAAACCCCAATGCCAAAGCCCAATGCGTTTGTTCTTCTGACCCCAAAGCCAAAATCCAATGCCAAACCACAATGCCAAACCCCAACGCGTTTGCTTCTTCTGAACTCAACGCCAAACTCCAACGCGAAACAACGCAAAAACAAAGCCAAACCCCAAGGCGTTTTCTTCTTCTGACCCCAACGCCAAACCCCAACGCGTTTGCTTCTTCTGACCCCAACGCCAAACCCCAAAGCAAAACCTAACTCGCTTGCTTCTTCTGATCCCAATGCCAAACCACAATGCCAAACCCCATTGCCAAACCCCAACGCGTTTGCTTCTTCTGACCTCAACGCCAAAACCCAACGCCAAAGCCCAACACATTTGCTTCTTCTGACCCCAACGCCAAACACCAACGCTTTTGCGGCTCCTGACCCCAACGACAAACCCCATCGCCAAACCCCAACGCCAAACCCAATGCGTTTGCGTCTTCGAACCCCAACGCCAAACCTCAAAGCTAAACCCCAACGCGTTTGCGTTTCCTGACCCCAAGGCCAAACCCCAACAGCAAACCTCAACGACAAACCCCAAAGCCAAACAACAACGCTTTTGCTTCTTCTGACCACAACGCTAAAGTCCAACGCCAAACCCCAACGCCAAACCCCAACGCGTTTGCGTCTTTTGACCCCAACGCCAAACCCCAACACGTTTGCGTCTTCTGACCCCAACGCCAAACCCCAACGCCAAACCCCAAAGCGTTTGCGTCTTCTGAACCCAATGCCAAACCCCAAAGCCAGAACCCAACGCCAAACCCCAACGCCAAACCCCAGCGCATTTGCTTCTTCTGACCCCAACGACAAACTCCAACGCATTTGCTTCTTCTGACCCCAACGCCAAACCCAAACGCCAAAACCCAACGCGTTTGCGTCTTCTGACCCCAATGACAAAACCCAACGCCAGACCCCAACGCCAAACCCCAATGCCAAACACTAACGCATTTGCTTTTTCTGAGCCCAACGCCAAACTCTAACACCAAACACCAACGCCAAACCCCAACGCCAAACCCCAACGCGATTCTGTCTTCTGACCCCAACGCTAAAGCCCAACGCCAAACCCCAACACGTTTGAGTCTTCTGACCCAAACCGCAAACCCCAACGCCAAACCCCAACGCGTTTGTGTCTTCTGACCCCAACGCCAAACCCAAACTCCAAACCCCAAAATGTTTGCGTCTTCTGACCCCAAGGCCAAACCCCAATGCCAAACCCCAACGCGTTTCCGTCTTATGACCCAAACGCCAAACCCCAACGCCAAACCCCAACGCCAAACCCCAACAAAGAACCCCAACGCGTTTGCATCTTCTGACCCCAAAACCAAACCCCAACACGTTTACGTCTTCTGACCCCAGAGACAAACCCCAACACCAAACACCAACGACAAAGCCCAACGCCAAACCACCACGCGTTTGTGTCTTCTCACCCCAACGCCAAACCCCAACGCCACTCCCCAACGCGTTGGCGTCTTCTGACCCCAACGCCAAACCCCAACGCCAAACCCCAACGTGTTTGATCTTCTGACCCAAACGCCAAACCCCAACGCTAAACCCCAGCGCCAAAACCCAACGCCAAACCCCAACGCCAAACCTCAACACATTTGTGTCTTCTGAACCCAACGCCAAACCCCAACGCCAAACCCCATCGCATTTGCGTCTTCTGACCTCAAAGCCAAAGCCCAACGCCAAACCCCATCGAGTTTGCGTCTTCTGACCTCAAAGCCAAAGCCCAACGCCAAACCCCAACGCCAAACCCTAACACGTTTGCGTCTTCTGACCGACGCCAAACCCCAATGCCAAACCCCAACGAGTTTGCATCTTCTGACCCCAACTCTAAAGCCCAACGCCAAACCCCAACACGTTTGCGTCTTCTGACCCCAACGCCAAAGCCCAAAGCCAAACCGCAAAGCGTTTGTGTCTTGTGACGCCAACTACAAACCCCAACGCCAAACCCCAACGCCGAACACCAACGCATTTGCATCTTCTGGCCCCAACGCCAAACCACAAAGCCAAACCACAATGCGTTTGCGTCTTCTGACGCCAACACCAAACCCCAACAACAAACCCCAACGCCAAACCCCAAATCGTTTGCGTCTTCTGACCCCACGGCCAATCCCCAACGCCAAAGTCCAACACCAAACTCCTACGGCAAAAACCAAAGCCTTTGCGTCTTCTGACCCCAACGCCAAACCCCAACGCCAAAACCGAAAGGCAAACCTCAACGCCAAACTCCAACGCCAAACCCCAACGCATTTCAGTCTTCTGACCCAAACGCCAAACCCCAACGCCAAACCCCAATGCGTTTGCGTCTTCTGATCCCAACGCTAAACCTCAACGCCAAACCCCAACAAAAAACCCCAACGCGTTTGCATATTCTGACCCCAAAACCAAACCCCAACGCGTTTGCGTCTTCTGACCCCAGAGACAAACCCCAACACCAAACACCAACGCCAAAGCCCAACGCCAAACCCCAACACGTTTGCGTCTTCTGACCCCAACGCCAAGCCCCAACTCCAAAACCAAACGCCAAACCCCAAAGACAAAACCCTATGCTTTTGAGTCTTCTGACCCAAACGGCAAACCCCAACGCCAAACCCCAACGCATTTGCGTCTTCTGACCCCAATGCCAAACCCAAACTCCAAACCCGAAAATGTTTGCGTCTTCTGACCCCAAGGCAAAACCCCAACGACAAACCCCAACTCCACAGCCCAACGCCAAACCCCAACACGTTTGCATCTTCTGACCTCAAAGCCAAAGACCAATGCCAAACCCCAACACCAAACCCCAACGCGTTTGTGTCTTCTGACCACAATGTCAAAACCCAACGCCAAACCCCAAAATGTTTGCGTCTTCTGAACCAAAGGCCAAACTACAACAACAAACCCCAACGCCATAGCCCAACGCCAAACCCAAACGCGTTTGCGTCTTCTGACCCCAACGCTAAAGCCCAACGCCAAACAACAACGCATATGTGTCTTCTGACCCGAACGCCAAAGCCCAACGCCAAACCCCAACCGTTTGCATCTTCTGACACCAACGATAAACCCAAACTCCAAACCCCAAAATCTTTGCGTCTTCTGACCCCAAGGCCAAACCCCAACGACAAACCCCAACGCCATAGCCCAACGCTAAACTCCAACGCGTTTGCGTCTTCTGACCCCAACGCCAAACCACAAAGCCAAATGCCAAAACGTTTGTGTCTTCTGACGCCAACGCCAAACACCAATGCCAAACCCCAATGCGTTTGCGTCGTCTGACAACAAGGCCAAACCCCAACGCCAAACCCCAACACCAAACCCCAACGGCAAAAAACAACGCCTTTGCGTCTTCTGACCCCAACGCCAATCCCAACGCCAAAACCCAAAGCCAAACCTCAAGGCCAAACTCCAACGCTAAACCCCAATGCGAAACCCCAACGCGTTTCCGTCTTATGACCCAAACGCCAAACCCCAACACCAAACCCCATCACGTTTGCGTCTTCTGACCCCAACGCCAAACCCCAACGCCAAACCCCAACGCCTTTGCGTCTTCTGACCCCAAAGCCAAACCCCAACGCCAAACCCCAACGTGTTTGCATCTTCTGAACCCAGCGACAAACCCCAACGCGTTTGAGTCTTCTGACCCCAAAGCAAAACCCCAGTGCCAAACCCCAGAGCGTTTGCCTACTCTGACCCGAACGCCAAGCCCCAACACAAACCCCAACGCCAAAACAAAACGCGTTTGCATCTTCTGACCACAACGCCAAAACCCAATGTGTTTGCGTATTCTGACCCAATGCTAAAGCCCAACGCCAAACCTCAACGCCAATACAATAAAGCGTTTGTGTCTTCTGACGCCAATGCCAAACCCCAATGCCAAACCCCAACGCGTTTGCGTCTTCTGAACCCAATACCAAACCCCAAAGCCAGACCCCAACGCCAAAGCCCAACGCCAAATGCCAACACATTTGCTTCTTCTGACCCCAACGCCAAATTCCAACGCATTTGCTTCTTCAGCCCCAACGCCAAACCCAAACGCCAAAACCCAACACGTTTGCGTCTGCTGACCCAAATGCCAAAACCCAAAACCAAACCCCAATGCCAAACCTCAACACTTTTGCGTCTTCTGACCCCAACGCTAAAACCCAACGCCAAACCCCAATGCCAAACCGCGACGCGTTTGCGTCTTCTGACCCCAACGCCAAACCCCAACGCCAAACCCCAACGCGTTTCCGTCTTCTGACCCGAACGCCAAAGCCCAACGCCAAAGCCCAACACCAAACCCCAACGGGTTTGAGTCTTCTGACCCAAACGGCAAACCCCACCGCCAAACCCCAACACGTGTGCGCCTTCTGACCCCAACGCCAAACCCCAATGCGTTTGCGTCTTCTGACCACAACGCCAAACCCCAACGCCAAACCCCAACGCGTATGCGTCTTCTAACCACAACGCCAAACCCCAACGCCAAACCCCAAAGCTAAACCCCAACTCCAAACCCCAGCGCCAAACCAGAACACGTTTGCATCTTCTGACCCCAACGCCAAAGCCCAACGCCAAACCCCAACGCGTTTGCGACTTCTGACCCCTTGCTAAACCCCAACGCGTTTGCGTCTTCTGACGCCAACGACAAACCCATCGTCAAACCCCAACGCCAAACCCCAACGCCAAACCCCAACGCGTTTCCGTCTTCTGAACCCAACGACAAAACAGAACGCCAAACCCAACGCGTTTGCGTCTTCTGATCACAACGCCAAACCCAAATGCTAAACCCCAGCGCCAAACCCCAACGCCAAACCCCAACGTCAAACCTCAACACGTTGTCGTCATCTGACCACAACGCCAAACCCCAACGCCAAACCTCAATGCGTTCGCGTCTTCTGACCCCAACACCAAACCCCAATGCCAAACACCAACGCGTTTGCATCTTCTGACACCAATGCCAAACCCCAGCACAAACCGCAATGCCAAATGTCAAACCCAAACCCCAACGCCAAACCCCAACGAGTTTGCCTCTTCTGACCACAACGCCAAACCACAATAACAAACCCAAACACGTTTGCGTCTCCTGACCCCAACGCCAAACCCCAACGCCAAACACCAAAGCTTTTGCGTCTTCTTACCCCCACGCTAAACCCCAATGCATTTCCGTCTTCTGACCCCAACTTAAAACCCCATCGCCAAACCCCAACGCCAAACGCCAACCCCAAACCCCAACGCCAAACCCCAACACGTTTCCGTGTTCTGACCCCAACGCCAAACCCCAACGTCAAACCTCAACACGTTTGCGTCTTCTGACCCCAATGTCAATCCCCAACGCCAAACCTCAACGCGTTCGCGTCTTCTGACCCCAACACCAAACCGCAATGCCAAACACCAACGCGTTTGCATCTTCTGACCCCCACGCTAAACCCCATCACCAAACCCAACGCCAAACCCCAACGCGTTTGCGTCTTCGGACCCAAACACCAAACCCCAACGCTAAACCCCAGCGCCAAACCCCAACGCCAAACCCCAACGTCAAACCTCAACACGTTTGCGTCTTCTGACCCAACGCCAAACCCCAGCGCCAAAACCCAACGCCAAACCCCAACGCCAAACCTCAACGTGTTTGCGTCTTCTGACCCCAACGCCAAACCCCAAGACCAAACCCCAACGCGTTTGCGTGTTCTGACCCCAACGCCAAACCCCAACGACAAACCCCAACACCAAACCCACACGCCAAACCCCAACGTGTTTGCGTCTTCTGACCCCAACGCCAAACCCTAGAGCCAAACCACAACGCCAAACCCCAACGCGAAACCCTAATGCCACACCCCAAAACGTTTGCATCTTCTGACCCCAACGCCCGACCCTAATGCCAAACCCCAACGCGTTTGAGTCTTCTGACCACAACGCCAAACCCCAAGGCCAAACCCCAACGTGTTTGCGTCTTCTGACCCCAACGCCAAAACCCAGCGCCAAACCCCAACGCGTTTGCGTCTTCTAAACCAGCGCCAAACCCCAACGAGTTTGCGTCTTCTGACCCCAACACCGAACCCGAAAGGCAAACCACAACGCTTTTGCGTCTTCTGACCACAAAGCCAAATCCCAAAGCCAAACCCCAAAGCATTTGTGTTTTCTGACCCCAACGCCAAATCCCAACACGTTTGATTCTTCTGACCCCAACGCCAAAACCCAGTGCCAAATCCAGACGCCAAACACCAAAGCTTTTGCGTCTTTTTACCCCCAAGCTAAACCCCAACGCGTTTGCGTCTTCGGACCCCAACGCCAAACCCAAACGCGTTTGCGTCTTCTGACCCCCACGCCAAAGCCCAACGCCAAACCCCAATGTGTTTGCGTCTCCTGACTGCAACGCCAAACCCCAACGCGTTTCCGTCTTCTGACTCAACGCCAAAAGAGAACGCCAAACCCCAACGGCAAACCCAAAAGCGTTTGCGTCTTCTGACCCCAACGTGAACCCCAAAGCCAAACCACAACACTTTTGCGTCTTCTGACCATAACGCCAAATCCCAACGCCAAACCCCAACTCATTTGCGTCTTCTGACCCAAAGCCAAACCCCAACGCGTTTGCATCTTCTGATTCCAACACCAAACGCCAACGTGTTTGCGTCTTCTAACCCCAACGTTAAACCTAAACGCCAGACCCCAACGCCAAACCCCAACGCCAAACCCGAAGACGTTTGCGTCTTCTGACACCAACGCCAAACCCCAACGCCAAAACCCAACACCGAACCCCAACGCCAAACCTCAACGAGTTTGCCTCTTCTGACCACAACGCCAAACCACAATAACAAACCCAAACACGTTTGCGTCTCCTGACCCCAACGCCAAACCCCAACGCCAAACACCAAAGCTTTTGCGTCTTCTTACCCCCACGCTAAACCCCAATGCGTTTCCGTCTTCTGACCCCAACTTAAAACCCCATCGCCAAACCCCAACGCCAAACGCCAACCCCAAACCCCAACGCCAAACCCCAACACGTTTCCGTGTTCTGACCCCAACGCCAAATGAGAACGACAAACCCCAACGGGTTTGCGTCTTCTGACCCCAACGCCAAACCCCATGCCAAAGGCCAACGCGTTTGCTTCTTCTGACCCCAATGCCAAACCCCAGCGCCAAACCCCAACGCCAAACTCCAACGCCAATCCCCAATGCCAAACCTCAACACGTTTGCGTCTTCTGACCTTAAATCCAAATCCCAATGCCAAACCCCAACGCGTTTGCGTCTTCTGACCCCAACGCCAAACCCCATTTCCAAATACCAAAGCGTTTGCTTCTTCTGACCCCAATGCCAAACCCCAACGTGTTTGCATCTACTGACCCCAAAACCAAACCCCAACGCCAAACCCCAATGCGTTTGCGTCTTCTGAACCCAACACCAAACCCCAACGCGTTTGCATCTTCTGACCCTAACGCCAAACCCCAATGCCAAACACCAATGCGTTTGCATCTTCTGACCCTAATGCCAAACCCCAGCGCCAAACCCCAACGCCAAACACCAAAGCTTTTGCGTCTTCTTACCCCCACGCTAAACCCTAATGCGTTTGCGTCTTCTGACCCCAACTTAAAACCCCAACGCCAAACCCCATCGCGTTTGCGTCTTTTGACTTCAAAGCCAAAGCCCAACGACAAACCCCAACGCCAAAGCCAAACGCCAAACACCAACGCATTTGCGTCTTGGGACTCCAACACCAGACCCCAATGCCAGACCCCAATGCCAAACCACAACGCCAAACCCCAACCCGTTTGCGTCTTCTGACCCCAAGGCCAAACCCCAACGCCAAACAATAAAGCGAAACCCCAACGCCAAAGCCCAATGCCAAATCCCAACGCCAAACCGCAACGCGTTTGCGTCTTCTGACCCCAACGCCAAACCCCAACGCCAAACCCCAACGCGTTTGATTCTTCTGACTCCAAGGCCAAACCCCAATGCCAAACCCCAACGCGTTTGCGTCTTGTGACCCCAACACCAAACCACAACGCCAAAACAAAACGCCAAACCCCAACGCCAAACCCCAAGGGGTTTGCGTCTTCTGACCCCAACGCAAAACCCCAACGACAACCCCGAAAGTGTTTGCGTCTTCTGACCGCAACGCCAAACCCCAACAACAAACACCAACGCGTTTGCGTCTTCTGACCCCAATGCCAAACCCCAACGCCAAAGCCCAAGGCGTTTGCGTCTTCTGACCCCAACGCCAAACCACAACGCCCAACTCCAATGCGTTTGCGTCTTTTGAACCCAACGCCAAACCCCAACGCCAAACCCCAGCGCGTTTGCACCTTCTGACCCAAAGACAAAACCCAACGCGTTTGCATCTTCTGATTCCAACACCAAACCCCAACGCGTTTGCGTCTTCAGACCCCAACGCCAAACCCCAGTGCCAAACCCCAATGCGTTTGCATCTTCGATTCCAACGCCAAACCCCAACGCCAAACCCCAATGCCAAAACCCAACGCGTTTTCGTCTTCTGACCCCAAAGCCAAACCCGAACGCGTTGGCGAATTCTGACCCCAACGCCAAACCCCAACGCCAAACCCCAACGCCAAAACCCAACACGTTTCGTCTTCCGACCCCAACGCCAAACCCCAATGCGTTTGCGTCTTCTGACGCTAATGCAAAACCCCAGTGCCAATCACCAGCGCCAAACCCCAACGCCAAACCTCAGCGCCAAACTTCAACGCGTTTGCATCTTCTGACCCCAACGCGAAACCCCAACGACAAACCCCAATGCGTTTGCATCTTCTGATCCCAACGCCAAACCCCAACAACAAACACCAACGCGTTTGCGTCTTCTGACCCCAATGCCAAACCCCAACGCCAAACCCCATCGCGTTTGCGTCTTTTGACTTCAAAGCCAAAGCCCAACGCCAAACACCAACGCCAAACCCCAACGCCAAACCCCAACGCGTTTGCGTCTTCTGAACCCAACGCCAAACACAAACGAACGACAAAAACCAACGCCAAACCCCAACGCCAAACCCCAAGGCATTTGCGTCTTCTGACCCCAACGCCAAACACCAACGCCAAACCCCAACGCATTTGCGTCTTATGACCTCAACGCCAAACCCCAATGCACGACAAAACCCAACGCCAAACCCCAACGCCAGACCCCAATGCCAAACCCCAATGCCAAACTCCTTCGCGTTTTCGTCTTCTGACCCCAAGACCAAACCCAATGAAAAACCCCAACGCGTTTGCGTATTCTGACCCCAAAGGCAAACCCGAACGCGTTGGCGACTTCTGACCCCAGCGCCAAACCCCAGCGCCAAACCCCAGCGCCAAACCACAACGCGTTTGCGTCTTCTGATCTCAACACCAAACCTCAAGGCAAATCCCCAACACTTTTGCTTCTTCTGACCCTAACACCAAACCCCAATGCCAAACACCAACGTGTTTGCGTCTCCTGACCCCAACGCCAAACCCTAACGATTTTTCGTCTTCTGACTTCAACGCCATATTCCAACGCCAAATGCCAACGCGTTTGCGTCTTCTGAACCAACGCCAAAGTCCAACGCGTTTGCGTCTTCTGACATCAACACAGAACCCTAAAGCCAAACCCCAACGCGTTTGCGTATTCTGACCCCAAAGGCAAACCCGAACGCGTTGGCGACTTCTGACCCCAGCGCCAAACCCCAGCGCCAAACCCCAGCGCCAAACCACAACGCGTTTGCGTCTTCTGATCTCAACACCAAACCTCAAGGCAAATCCCCAACACTTTTGCTTCTTCTGACCCTAACACCAAACCCCAATGCCAAACACCAACGTGTTTGCGTCTCCTGACCCCAACGCCAAACCCTAACGATTTTTCGTCTTCTGACTTCAACGCCATATTCCAACGCCAAATGCCAACGCGTTTGCGTCTTCTGAACCAACGCCAAAGTCCAACGCGTTTGCGTCTTCTGACATCAACCCAGAACCCTAAAGCCAAACCACAACGCTTTTGCGTCTTCTGACCCCAACGCCAAATCCCAATGCGAAACCCCAAAGCATTTGCATCATCTGAAACCAACGCCAAACCCCAACGCCAAACCCCAACGCGTTTGAATCTTCTGACCCTAATGCCAAACCCCAACGCCAAACCCCAACTTGTTTGCGTCTTCTGACCCAACACCAAACCCCGACGCGTTTGCATCTTCTGATTCCTACACCAAACCCCAACGTGTTTGCGTCTTCTGACCCCAACGTTAAACCCCAACGCCAGACCCCAACGCCAAACCCCAACGCCAAAACCCAACACGTTTCGTCTTCTGGCCCCAACGCCAAACCCCAAAGCGTTTGCGTCTTCTGACCCCAACGCCAAACCCCAGCGCCAAACCCTAACGCCAAAACTCAGCGTCAAACTCCAACGCGTTTGCATCTTCTGACCCCAACGCGAAGCCCCAATGACAAACACCAATGCGTTTGCGTCTTCTGATCACAACGACAAACCCCAACGCTAAACCCCAGCGCCAAACCCCAACGCCAAACCCCAACGCCAAACACCAATGCGTTTGCGCCTTCTGACCAAAACACCAAACCCCAACGCCAAACCCCAACACGTTTGTCTCTTGTGACCCCAATGCCAAACCCCAACGCCAAACCCCAATGCCAAACCCCAACGCGTTTGCGTCTTGTGACCCAAATGCCAAACCCCAACGCCAAACCCCAATGCCAAAACCAAACGCCAAACCCCAACGCCAAACCCCAAAGCGTTTGCGTCTTCTGACCCCAACGCCAGCCCCAATGCCAAAACCCAATTCGTTTGCATCTTCTGACCCCAACGCCAAACCCCAACGTAAAACCCAACGCGTTTGCGTCTTCTGACCGCAAACCCAAATCCGAACGCGTTCTCGACTTGTGACCCCAACGCCAAACCCCAAGGCCAAAACCCAATTCGTTTGCATCATCTGACCCCAACGCCAAACCCCAACGTTAAACCCCAACACATTTGCGCCTTCTGACACCAACACCTGACCCCAAAGCCAAAACAAACACGTTTGCGTCTCCTGACCCCAAAGCCAAAACCCAACGCCAAACCCTAAAGTTAAACCCCAAACCAAAGCCAAACGCCAAAGCCCAACTCCAAACCCCAACGCGTTTGTGTCTTCTGACCCCAAAGCCAAACACCAACGCGTTTGCGTCTTCTGACCCCAACGACAAACCCCAAGGCATTTGCATCTTCTGACTCCAACGCCAAAGCCCAATGCCAAACCCCAAAGCCAAACCCCAACGCCAAACCCCAACACCAAACTGCAACACGTTTGCGTCTTCTGACTCCAATGCCAAACCACAACGCCAAACCCCAATGCGTTTGCGTCTTCTGACCAAAACGCCAAACCGCAACGCCAAACATCAACGCCAAACCCCAACGCGTTTGCGTCTTCTGACCCCAATGCCAAACCCCAACGCGTTGACGTCTTATGAATCCAATGCCAAACCCCAAAGCCAAACCCCAACGCGTTTGCGTCTTCTGACCCCAACGACAAACCCCAACGCCGAAACCAAACGAAAAACCGCCATGCCATACCCCAAAGCGTTTCGGACTTGGAACCCAACGCCAAACCCCAACGCCAAACCCCAAGGCCAAACTGCAACGCCAAACGCCAACGCGTTTGCATCTTCTGACACCAGAGCCAAACCCAATGCTTTTGCGTCTTCTGACTCCAACGACAACCCCAACACTAAACCCCAATGCGTTTGCTTTTTCTGACCCCAATGCCAAACGCCAATGCCTTTGCGTCTTCTGACCCCAACGCCAAACACCAACGAACGACAAAACCCAACGCCAAACCCCAACACCAGACACCAATGCCAAACCCCAATGCCAAACCCCAACGCATTTGCGTCTTCTGACCCCAAAGTCAAACCACAACGCCGAACCCCAACGCGATTGCTACTTCTGACTCCAACACCAAACCCCAACGCCGAACCACAAAGCGTTTGCGACTTCTGACCCCAAAGCCAAACCCAAACGCATTGCCGTCTTATGAATCCAACGCCAAAACCCAACGCCAAACCCCAACGCGTTTGCGTCTTCTGACCCCAATGCTAAACCCCAAGGTGTTTGCGTCTTCTGACCCCAACGCCAAAACCCAACGCCTAACCCGAAACTGTTTGCGTCTTCTGACCCCAACGTCAAACCCCAACACAAAACCCCAATGCGTTTGCGTCTTCTGACCAAAATGCCAAACCCCAACGCCAAACCCCAACGCGTTTGCGTCTTATGACCCCAACGCCAAACCACAACGCCAAAACAAAATGCCAAACCCCAACGCCAAACCCCAAGGCGTTTGCGTCTTCTGACCCCAACGCCAAACCTCAACGCAAACACCAATGAATGCCAAAACCCAACGCCAAACTCCAACACAAAACCCCAACGCCTTTGCGACTTCTGACACCACGCCAAACCCCAACGCAAAACCCCAACGCGTTTGCATCTTCTGACCCCAACGCCAAACCCCAACGCCAAACCTCAACGCGTTTGCGTCTTCTGACCCCAACACCAAACCCCAACGCCAAATTTCAACGCCCAAGAATAACGCGTTTCCGTCTACTGACCCCAACGCCAAACCCCAACGCCAAACCCTAACGCCAAACCCCAATGCGTTTGCCTCTTCTGACCCCAACGCCAAACACCAACGCCAAAACCCATCGCGTTTGCGTCTTCAGACCCCAAAGACAAACCCCAAATTCTTTGCGTCTTCTGACCCCAAAGCCAAACCACAACGCCAAACCCCAACGCGTTTGCGTCTTCTGACCCCAACGCCAAAACCCAACGCCAAACCCCAAGGCGTTTGCATCTTCTGAACCCAATGCCAAACCCCAACGCATTTGCATCTACTAACCCCAACGCGAAACCCCAACGCCAAACCCTACGCGTTTGCGTCTTCTGAACCCAACGCCAAACCCCAACGCCAAACCCCAACGACTTTGCGTCTTATGACCCCAAAGCCAAACCCCAACGCCAAGCACCAAGGCGTTTGCGTCTTCTGAACCCAACGCCAAACCCCAACGCGTTTGCGTCTTCTGAACTCAACGCCTAACACCAACGCCAAACCCCAACGCAAAAAACTAACGCATTTGCATCTTCTGACCCCAAAACCAAAACCAACGCCAAACTTCAACGCCAAAGCGTAACGCATTTCCGTCTTCTGACCCCAACGCCAAACCCCAACACGTTTGCATCTTCTGACCCCAACACCAAACACCAACGCCAAACCCCCAAGCCAAACCCCAACACGTTTGCGTATTCTAACCCCAATGCCAAACCCCCAAGCCAAAGCCCAACGCCAAACCCCAATGCGTTTGCGTCTTCTGAAACCAACGCCAAACCCCAACGCGTTTGAGTCTTCTGACCCCAACGCCAAACCCCAAGGCCAAACCCCAAAGCGTTTACATCTTCTCACCCGAACGCCAAACCCTAACGCCAAACCCCAAAGCGTTTGCGTCTTCTGACCCCAAAGGTAAACCCCAACGGGTTTGCCTTTTCTGACCCCAACGATAAAGCCCAGCGCCAGAACCCAACGACAAACCCCAACGCGTTTGCGTCTTCTGACCCCAATGCCAAACCCCAATACCAAAACCCAACGCGTTTGCGTCTTCTGAACCCAACGCCACACCCCAACGCCAAACCCCAAAGCCAAACCGCAACAAGTTTGCGTCTTCTGACCCCAACGCCAAACCTCAGCGACAAACCCCAACGCCAAACACCGACGCGTTTACGTCTTCTGACCCCAACGCCAAACCCCAGCGACAAACCCCAGCGCCAAACCCCAACGCCAAACCCCAAAGCCAAACCCCAACGCGTTTGCGTATTCTGACCCCAACGTCAAACCCCAATGCCAAACCCCAAAGCGTTTACATCTTCTCACCCCAACGCCAAACCCTAACGCCAAATCCCAAAGCGTTTGCGTCTTCTGACCCCAAAGGTAAACCCCAACGCGTTTGCGTCTTCTGACCTCAACGCCTAACACCAACGCCAAACCCCAACGCAAAAAACCAACGCATTTGCATCTTCTGACCCCAACACCAAACCCCAATGCCAAACCCCAACGCGTTTGCGTATTCTGACCCCAACGCCAAACTCCAACGCGCTTGAGTCTTCTGACCGCAACGCCAAACCCCAACGCCAAAACCCAACGCGTTTGCGTCTTCTGACCCCAATGCCAAACCCCCAAGACAAACCCCAACGCCAAACCCCCAAGCCAAACCCAACGCCAAACCCCAATGCGTTTGCGTCTTCTGAACCCAACGCCAAACCCCAACGCGTTTGAGTCTTCTGACCCCAACGCCAAACCCCCAAGCCAAACCCCAACGCGTTTGCGTCTTCTAACCCCAATGCCAAACCCCCAAGCCAAAGCCCAACACCAAACCCCAATGCGTTTGCGTCTTCTGACCCCAACGTCAAACCCCAACGCCAAAACCCAATGCGTTTGCGTCTTCTGACCCCAACGTCAAACCCCAACGCCAAACCCCATCGCGTTTGCGTCTTCTGACCCCAAAGTCAAACCCCAATGCGTTTGCGTCTTCTGAACCCAATGCCAAACCCCAACGCGTTTGAGTCTTCTGACCCCAACGCCAAACCCAAACGCCAAACCCCAATGCGTTTGCATCTTCTGACCCTAACGCCAAACCCCAATGCCAAACCCCAACGCGTTTGCGTCTTCTGAACCCAACGTCAAACCCCAACGTGTTTGAGTCTGATGACCCCAAAGCCAAACCCCAACGCCAAACCCCAACGCGTTTGCGTCTTCTGACCCCAACGCCAAACCCCAACGCCAAACCCCAACGTGTTCGCGTCTTCTGACCCCAACGCCAAACCCCAACACGTTTGCGTCTTCTGACCTCAGCGCCTAACACTAACGCCAAAACCCAACGTAAAAAAACAACACATTTGCATCTTCTGACCCCAACGCCAAAACCCAACGCCAAAGCCCAACGCCAAACCCCAACGCGTTTGCGTCTTCTGACCCCAACGCCAAACCCCATCGCGTTTGAGTCTTCTGACCCCAACCCCAAACCCCAACGTCAAACCCCAACGCGTTTGCGTCTTCTGACCCCAACGCCAAACCCCAACGCGTTTGCGTCTTCTGACCTCAACGCCTAACACCAACACCAAACCCCAAAACAAAAAACCAACGCATTTGCATCTTCTGACCCCAACACCAAAGCCCAATGCCAATCTTGAACGCCAAAGCATAACGCGTTTGCCTCTTCTGACGCCAACGCCAAATAACAACGCCAAACCCTAACGCCAAACCCCAACGCGTTTGAGTCTTCTGACCCCAACGCCAAACCCCATCGCGTTTGAGTCTTCTGACCCCAACCCCAAACCCCAACGCCAAACCCCAACGCCTTTGCGTCTTCTGATCCCAAAGCCAATCCCCAACGCCAAACCCCAATGCGTTTGCGTCTTCTGAACCCAACACCAAACCCCAATGCATTTGAGTCTTCTGACCCCAACGCCAAACTCCAACGCCAAACCTCAATGCGTTTGCGTCTTCTGAACCCAACGCCAAACCCCAACGCCAAACCCCATCGCGTTTGCGTCTTCTGACCCCAAAGTCAAACCACAACGCTTTTTCATCTTGTGACCTCAACGCCAAACCCCAACGCGTTTGCATCTTCTGAACCCAACGCCAAACCCCAACGCCAAACCTCAACTCGTTTGCGTCTTCTGACCCTAACGCCAAACCCCAATGCTAAACCCCAATGCGTTTGCGTCTTCTGACCCCAACGCCAAATCCCAACGCCAAACCCCAACGCGTTTGCATCTTCTGACACCAATGCCAAACCCCAACGCCAAGCCCCAATGCGTTTGCCTCTTCTGGCCACAACGCCAAACCCCAACGGTAAATCCCAACTACAAAACCCCAACGCGTTTGAGTATTCTCACCACAACGCCAAACCCCAACGATAAAACCCCAAAGAGTTTGCGTCTTCTGACCCAACGCCAAACCCCAACGCCAAACCCCAACGCGTTTGCGTCTCTGACCCCAACGCCAAACCCCAACGCGTTTACGTCTACTGACCCCAACACGAAACCCCAACACGTTTGCGTCTTCTGACCCCAACGCCAAAACCCAATGCCAAACCCCAATGCGTTTGCGTCTTCTGAACCCAACGTCAAACCCCAACGCGTTTGCGTCTTCTGAACCCAACGCCAAACCACAACGCGTTTGCGTCTTCTGACCCCAACGCCAAAACCCAACGCCAAACCCCAACGACTTTGCGTCTTATGACCCCAAAGCCAAACCCCAACGCCAAGCCCCAATGCGTTTGCGTCTTCTGAACCCAACATCAAACCCCAACGCGTTTGCTTCTTCAGAACTCAACGCCTAACACCAACGCCAAACCCCAACGCAAAAAACTAACGCATTTGCATCTTCTGAACCCAAAACCAAAACCAACGCCAAACTTCAACGCCAAAGCATAACGCATTTCCGTCTTCTGACCCCAACGCCAAACCCCAAAACTTTTGAATCTTCTGACCCCAACACCAAACAACAACGCCAAACCCCCAAGCCAAACCCCAACGCGTTTGCGTCTTCTAACCCCAATGCCAAACCCCCAAGCCAAAGTCCAACGCCAAACCTCAATGCGTTTGCGTCTTCTGAACCCAACGCCAAACCCCAACGCGTTTGAGTCTTCTGACCCCAACGCCAAACCCCAACGCCAAACCCCAATGCGTTTGCGTCTTCTGACCCCAACGTCAAACACCAACGCCAAACCCCATCGCGTTTGCGTCTTCTGACCCCAAAGTCAAACCCCAATACGTTTGCGTCTTCTGAACCCAACGCCAAACCCCAACGCGTTTGAGTCTTCTGACCCCAACGCCAAACCCCAACGTCAAACCCCAATGCGTTTGCATCTTCTGACCCTAACGCCAAACCCCAATGCCAAACCCCAACGCGTTTGCATCTTCTGAACCCAACGCCAAACCCCAACGCGTTTGAGTCTGATGACCCCAAAGCCAAACCCCAACGCCAAACCCCAACGCATTTGCATCTTCTGACTCCAACGCCAAACCCCAACGCGTATGCGTCTTCTTATCAAAACGCCAAACCCCAACGCGTTTGCGTCTTCTGACCCAAACGCCAAACCCCAACGCCAAACCCCAACGCGTTTGCGTCTTCTGACCCCAACGCCAAAACCCAACGCCAAAGCCCAACGACTTTGCGTCTTCTGACCCCAAAGCCAAACCCCATCGCGTTTGCGTCTTCTGACCCCAACACCAAACCCCAACGCCAAACTTCAACGCCAAAGCATTACGCGTTTGCCTCTTCTGACCCCAACCCCAAACCGCAACGCCAAACCCTAACGCCAAACCCCAATGCGTTTGCCTCTTCTGACCCCAACGCCAAACCCCAACGCCAAACCCCATTGCGTTTGCGTCTTTTGACCCCAACGCCAAACCCCAACGCATTTGCATCTTCTCACCCCAACGCCAAACCCCAACGCCAAACCCCAACGCATTTGCGTCTTCTGACCCCAACGCCAAACCCCAACGCGTTTTCGTCTTCTGACCTCAAAGCCGAACACCGACGCCAAACCCCAACGCAAAAAACCAACGCATTTGCATCTTCTGACCCCAACGCCAAAACCCAACGCCAAAGCCCAACGCCAAACCCCAACGCGTTTGCGTCTTCTGACCCCAACGCCAAACCCCATCGCGTTTGAGTCTTCTGACCCCAACCCCAAACCCCAACGTCAAACCCCAACGCGTTTGCGTCTTCTGACCCCAACGCCAAACCCCAACGCGTTTGCGTCTTCTGACCTCAACGCCTAACACCAACACCAAACCCCAAAACAAAAAACCAACGCATTTGCATCTTCTGACCCCAACACCAAAGCCCAATGCCAATCTTGAACGCCAAAGCATAACGCGTTTGCCTCTTCTGACGCCAACGCCAAATAACAACGCCAAACCCTAACGCCAAACCCCAACGCGTTTGAGTCTTCTGACCCCAACGCCAAACCCCATCGCGTTTGAGTCTTCTGACCCCAACCCCAAACCCCAACGCCAAACCCAAACGCGTTTGCGTCTTCTGAACCCAACGCCAAACCCCCAAACAAAACCCCAACGTCAAACCCCGACGCGTTTGCGTCTTCTGATCCCAACGCCAAACCCCAACGCCAAACCCCAACGCCTTTGCGTCTTCTGATCCCAAAGCCAAACCCCAACGCCAAACCCCAATGCGTTTGCGTCTTCTGAACCCAACGCCAAACCCCAACGCATTTGAGTCTTCTGACCCCAACGCCAAACCCCAACGCCAAACCCCATCGCGTTTGCGTGTTCTGATCCCCAAAGTCAAACCACAACGCTTTTGCATCTTGTGACCTCAACGCCAAACCCCAACGCGTTTGCATCTTCTGAACCCAACGCCAAACCCCAACGCCAAACCTCAACTCGTTTGCGTCTTCTGACCCTAACGCCAAACCCCAATGCTAAACCCCAACGCGTTTGCGTCTTCTGACCCCAACGCCAAACCCCAACGCCAAACCCCAACGCGTTTGCATCTTCTGACACCAATGCCAAACCCCAACGCCAAATTCCAAAGCGGTTGCCTCTTCTGGCCACAACGCCAAAACCCAACGCCAAACCCCAACGAGTTTGCATCTTCTGACCCCAACGCCAAAACCCAACGCCAAGCCCCAAACGCGTTTGCGTCTTCTAACCCCAACGCGAAACCCCAACGCCAAAGCCCAACGCTTTTGCGTCTTCTGACCTCAACAGCAAACCCCAACGCGTTTACGTCTTCTGACCCCAACGCCAAACACCATCGCGTTTGAGTCTTCTGACCCCAACCCCAAACCCCAACGCCAAACCCCAACGCGTTTGCGTCTTCTGAACCCAACGCCAAACCCCATCGCGTTTGCGTCTTCTGACCCCAACGTCAAACCCCAACGCCAAGCCCCTATGCGTTTGCGTCTTCTGACCCCAACGCCAAACCCCAACGCCAAGCCCCTATGCGTTTGCGTCTTATGAACCCAACGCCAAACCCCAACGCATTTGAGTCTTCTGACCCCTACGCCAAACCCCAACGCCAAACCCCAAAGCATTTGCGTCTTCTGAATCCAACGCCAAACCCCAACGCGTTTGCGTCTTCTGACCCCAACGCGAAAACCCAACGCCAAACCCCAATGACTTTGCGTCTTCTGACCCCAACGCCAAACCCCAACGCCAAACCCCAACGACTTTGCGTCTTCTGACCCCAAAGCCAAACTCCATCGCGTTTGCGTCTTCTGACCCCAACGCCAAACCCCAACGCCAAGCCCCTATGCGTTTGCGTCTTCTGACCCCAACGCCAAACCCCATCGCGTTTGAGTCTTCTGACCCCAACCCCAAACCTTAACGCCAAACCCCATCGCGTTTGCGTCTTCTGACCCCAACGTCAAACCCCAACGCCAAACCCCATCGCGTTTGCGCCTTCTGACCCCAACGCCAAACCCCAACGCCAAGCCCCTATGCGTTTGCGTCTTCTGAACACAACGCCAAACCCCAACGCGTTGGTGTCTTATGAACACAACGCCAAACCCCATCGCCAACTCCCAAGGTTTTTGCGTCTTCTGATCCCAACGCCAAACCCCAACGACAACCCCGAAAGTGTTTGCGTCTTCTGACCCCAACGCCAAACCCCAAAGCCAAACCCCAACGCGTTTGCGTCCTGTGACCCCAACGCCAAACCGCAACGCCAAAAGCAAACGCCAAACCCCAATGCCAAACCCCAAAGCGTTTGCGACTTCTGACCCCAACGCCAACCCCAACGCCAAAACCCAAGGCCAAACCCCAAGGCCGCAACGCCAAACCCCAACGCGTTTGCATCTTCTGAACCCAACGCCAAACCCCAACGCGTTTGCGTCTTCTGACCCCAACACCAAACCCCAACTCCAAACCCCAAGGCGTTTGCATATTCTGAGCCCAACGCCAAACACCAACGCCAAACCCCAACGCGTTTGCGTCTACTGACCCCAACGCCAAACCCCAGCGCCAAACCCTAATGCCAAACCCCAACGCCAAACTCCAAAGCGTTTGCGATTTCTGACCCCAACGCCAAAGCCCAACGCCAAAGCCCAACTACAAACCACAACGCCAAACCCCAACACATTTGGGTCTTCTGAACCCAACGCCAAACGCCAACGTCGAACCACAAAGCGTTTGCGTCTTCTGACCCCAACGCCAAACCCAAACGCGTTGGCGTCTTATGAATCCAACGCCAAACCCCAACGCCAAACCCCAAAGCGTTTAAGTCTTCTGAACCCAACGCCAAACCCCATCGCCAACTCCCAAGGCGTTTGCGTCTTCTGACCCCTACGCCAAACACCAACGCCAAACCCCAACGCGTTTGCGTCTTCTGACCCCAACGCCAAACCCCAATGCCAAAACCCAACGCGTTTTCTTCTTCTGACCCCAAAGCCAAATTCGAACGCGTTGGTGACTTGTGACCCCAACGTCAAACCCCAACATCAAACCCCAATGCGTTTGTGGCTTCTGACCAAAACGCCAAACCCCAACGCCAAACCCCAACGCGTTTGCGTCCTATGACCCCAATGCCAAATCCCAACACCAAACACCAATGCGTTTGCGTCTTCTCACCAAAACGCCAAATCCAAACCCCAACGCGTTTGTCTCTTGTGACCCAAATGCCAAACCACAACGCCAAACCCCAACGCCAAACCCCAATGCCAAACCCCAACGCGTTTGCGTCTTCTGACCCCAACGCCAAACCCCAAAGACAAAAACCAACGCGATGGCGTCTTCTGGCCCCAACGCCAAACCCAACGCGTTTGCGTCTTTTGACCCCAACGCAAGCCCCAAGGCCAAACCCCAACGCGTTTGCGTCTTCTGACCCCAACGCCAAACCCCAAAGACAAACACCAACGCGATGGCGTCTTCTGGCCCCAACGCCAAACCCCAACGCCAATGACCAAGGCGTTTGCATCTTCTGACCCCAACGCCAAACCCCAATGCCAAACCCCAACGCGTTTAAGTCTTCTGAACCCAACGCCAAACCCCATCGCCAACTCCCAAGGTGTTTGCGTCTTCTGATCCCAACGCCAAACCCCAACGACAACCCCGAAAGTGTTTGCGTCTTCTGACCCCAACATCAAACCCCAACACCAAACCCCAATGCGTTTGCGTCTTCTGACCCCAACGCCAAACCCCAACGCCAAACCCCAACGCGTTTGCGTCCTGTGACCCCAATGCCAAACCCCAACGCCAAACCCCAACGCGTTTGCATCTTATGACCCCAACGCCAAACCGCAACGCCAAAAGTAAACGCCAAACCCCAACGCCAAACCTCAAAGCGTTTGCGACTTCTGACCCCAACGCCAACCCCAACGCCAAAACCCAAGGCCAAACCCCAAGGCCACACCGCAACGCCAAACGCCAACGCGTTTGCGTCTTCTGACACCAGAGCCAAACCCAACGCATTTACGTTTTCTGACTCTAACGCGAAACCCCAACTCCAAACCACAAAGCGTTTGCGTCTTCCGACAACAATGCCAAACCCCAAAGCGTTTCCGTCCTCTGACCCCAACACCAAACCCCAACGCCAAACCCCAACGCGTTGGTGTCTTATGAACCCAACGCCAAACCCCATCGCCAACTCCCAAGGTTTTTGCGTCTTCTGATCCCAACGCCAAACCCCAACGACAACCCCGAAAGTGTTTGCGTCTTCTGACCCCAACATCAAACCCCAACACCAAACCCCAATGCGTTTGCGTCTTCTGACCCAGATGCCAAACCCCAACGCCAAACCCCAACGCGTTTGCGTCTACTGACCCCAACGCCAAACCCCAGCGCCAAACCCTAATGCCAAACCCCAACGCCAAACTCCAAAGCGTTTGCGATTTCTGACCCCAACGCCAAAGCCCAACGCCAAAGCCCAACTACAAACCACAACGCCAAACCCCAACGCATTTGGGTCTTCTGAACCCAACGCCAAACCCCAACGCGTTTGCGTCTTCTGACCCCAACACCAAACCCCAACTCCAAACCCCAAGGCGTTTGCATATTCTGAGCCCAACGCCAAACACCAACGCCAAACCCCAACGCGTTTGCGTCTACTGACCCCAACGCCAAACCCCAGCGCCAAACCCTAATGCCAAACCCCAACGCCAAACTCCAAAGCGTTTGCGATTTCTGACCCCAACGCCAAAGCCCAACGCCAAAGCCCAACTACAAACCACAACGCCAAACCCCAACGCATTTGGGTCTTCTGAACCCAACGCCAAACCCCAACGTCGAACCACAAAGCGTTTGCGTCTTCTGACCCCAACGCCAAACCCAAACGCGTTGGCGTCTTATGAATCCAACGCCAAACCCCAACGCCAAACCCCAAAGCGTTTAAGTCTTCTGAACCCAACGCCAAACCCCATCGCCAACTCCCAACGCGTTTGCGTCTTCTGACACCAGAGCCAAACCCAACGCATTTACGTTTTCTGACTCTAACGCGAAACCCCAACTCCAAACCACAAAGCGTTTGCGTCTTCCGACAACAATGCCAAACCCCAAAGCGTTTCCGTCCTCTGACCCCAACACCAAACCCCAACGCCAAACCCCAACGCGTTGGTGTCTTATGAACCCAACGCCAAACCCCATCGCCAACTCCCAAGGTTTTTGCGTCTTCTGATCCCAACGCCAAACCCCAACGACAACCCCGAAAGTGTTTGCGTCTTCTGACCCCAACATCAAACCCCAACACCAAACCCCAATGCGTTTGCGTCTTCTGACCCAGACGCCAAACCCCAACGCCAAACCCCAACGCGTTTGCGTCTACTGACCCCAACGCCAAACCCCAGCGCCAAACCCTAATGCCAAACCCCAACGCCAAACTCCAAAGCGTTTGCGATTTCTGACCCCAACGCCAAAGCCCAACGCCAAAGCCCAACTACAAACCACAACGCCAAACCCCAACGCATTTGTGTCTTCTGAACCCAACGCCAAACCCCAACGCGTTTGCGTCTTCTGACCCCAACACCAAACCCCAACTCCAAACCCCAAGGCGTTTGCATATTCTGAGCCCAACGCCAAACACCAACGCCAAACCCCAACGCGTTTGCGTCTACTGACCCCAACGCCAAACCCCAGCGCCAAACCCTAATGCCAAACCCCAACGCCAAACTCCAAAGCGTTTGCGATTTCTGACCCCAACGCCAAAGCCCAACGCCAAAGCCCAACTACAAACCACAACGCCAAACCCCAACGCATTTGGGTCTTCTGAACCCAACGCCAAACGCCAACGTCGAACCACAAAGCGTTTGCGTCTTCTGACCCCAACGCCAAACCCAAACGCGTTGGCGTCTTATGAATCCAACGCCAAACCCCAACGCCAAACCCCAAAGCGTTTAAGTCTTCTGAACCCAACGCCAAACCCCATCGCCAACTCCCAAGGCGTTTGCGTCTTCTGACCCCTACGCCAAACACCAACGCCAAACCCCAACGCGTTTGCGTCTTCTGACCCCAACGCCAAACCCCAATGCCAAAACCCAACGCGTTTTCTTCTTCTGACCCCAAAGCCAAATTCGAACGCGTTGGTGACTTGTGACCCCAACGTCAAACCGCAACATCAAACCCCAATGCGTTTGTGGCTTCTGACCAAAACGCCAAACCCCAACGCCAAACCCCAACGCGTTTGCGTCCTGTGACCCCAATGCCAAATCCCAACACCAAACACCAATGCGTTTGCGTCTTCTCACCAAAACGCCAAATCCAAACCCCAACGCGTTTGTCTCTTGTGACCCAAATGCCAAACCACAACGCCAAACCCCAACGCCAAACCCCAATGCCAAACCCCAACGCGTTTGCGTCTTCTGACCCCAACGCCAAACCCCAAAGACAAAAACCAACGCGATGGCGTCTTCTGGCCCCAACGCCAAACCCAACGCGTTTGCGTCTTTTGACCCCAACGCAAGCCCCAAGGCCAAACCCCAACGCGTTTGCGTCTTCTGACCCCAACGCCAAACCCCAAAGACAAACACCAACGCGATGGCGTCTTCTGGCCCCAACGCCA
The DNA here is from genome assembly GCF_034619465.1 of Leptosomus discolor. Classification (NCBI taxonomy): domain Eukaryota; kingdom Metazoa; phylum Chordata; class Aves; order Leptosomiformes; family Leptosomidae; genus Leptosomus; species Leptosomus discolor. Next base: position 4,011,399 of record NW_028237857.1, on the reverse strand, counting down.
AACCCCAACGCCAATGACCAAGGCGTTTGCATCTTCTGACCCCAACGCCAAACCCCAATGCCAAACCCCAACGCGTTTAAGTCTTCTGAACCCAACGCCAAACCCCATCGCCAACTCCCAAGGTGTTTGCGTCTTCTGATCCCAACGCCAAACCCCAACGACAACCCCGAAAGTGTTTGCGTCTTCTGACCCCAACATCAAACCCCAACACCAAACCCCAATGCGTTTGCGTCTTCTGACCCCAACGCCAAACCCCAACGCCAAACCCCAACGCGTTTGCGTCCTGTGACCCCAATGCCAAACCCCAACGCCAAACCCCAACGCGTTTGCATCTTATGACCCCAACGCCAAACCGCAACGCCAAAAGTAAACGCCAAACCCCAACGCCAAACCTCAAAGCGTTTGCGACTTCTGACCCCAACGCCAACCCCAAAGCCAAAACCCAAGGCCAAACCCCAAGGCCACACCGCAACGCCAAACGCCAACGCGTTTGCGTCTTCTGACACCAGAGCCAAACCCAACGCATTTACGTTTTCTGACTCTAACGCGAAACCCCAACTCCAAACCACAAAGCGTTTGCGTCTTCCGACAACAATGCCAAACCCCAAAGCGTTTCCGTCCTCTGACCCCAACACCAAACCCCAACGCCAAACCCCAACGCGTTGGTGTCTTATGAACCCAACGCCAAACCCCATCGCCAACTCCCAAGGTGTTTGCGTCTTCTGATCCCAACGCCAAACCCCAACGACAACCCCGAAAGTGTTTGCGTCTTCTGACCCCAACATCAAACCCCAACACCAAACCCCAATGCGTTTGCGTCTTCTGACCCAGATGCCAAACCCCAACGCCAAACCCCAACGCGTTTGCGTCTACTGACCCCAACGCCAAACCCCAGCGCCAAACCCTAATGCCAAACCCCAACGCCAAACTCCAAAGCGTTTGCGATTTCTGACCCCAACGCCAAAGCCCAACGCCAAAGCCCAACTACAAACCACAACGCCAAACCCCAACGCATTTGGGTCTTCTGAACCCAACGCCAAACCCCAACGTCGAACCACAAAGCGTTTGCGTCTTCTGACCCCAACGCCAAACCCAAACGCGTTGGCGTCTTATGAATCCAACGCCAAACCCCAACGCCAAACCCCAAAGCGTTTAAGTCTTCTGAACCCAACGCCAAACCCCATCGCCAACTCCCAAGGCGTTTGCGTCTTCTGACCCCTACGCCAAACACCAACGCCAAACCCCAACGCGTTTACGTCTTCTGACCCCAACGCCAAACCCCAATGCCAAAACCCAACGCGTTTTCTTCTTCTGACCCCAAAGCCAAATTCGAACGCGTTGGTGACTTGTGACCCCAACGTCAAACCCCAACATCAAACCCCAATGTGTTTGTGGCTTCTGACCAAAATGCCAAACCCCAACGCCAAACCCCAACGCGTTTGCGTCCTGTGACCCCAATGCCAAATCCCAACGCCAAACACCAATGCGTTTGCGTCTTCTCACCAAAACGCCAAACGCCAAATCCAAACCCCAACGCGTTTGTCTCTTGTGACCCAAATGCCAAACCACAACGCCAAACCCCAACGCCAAACCCCAATGCCAAACCCCAACGCCAAACCCCAACGCGTTTGCGTCTTCTGACCCCAACGCCAAACCCCAAAGACAAAAACCAACGCGATGGCGTCTTCTGGCCCCAACGCCAAACCCCAACGCGTTTGCGTCTTTTGACCCCAACGCAAGCCCCAAGGCCAAACCCCAACGCATTTGCGTCTTCTGACCCCAACGCCAAACCCCAAAGACAAACCGCAACGCGATGGTGTCTTCTGGCCCCAACGCCAAACCCCAACGCCAAACCCCAACGCGTTTATGTCTTCTGAACCCAACGCCAAACCCCATCGCCAACTCCCAAGGTGTTTGCGTCTTCTGATCCCAACGCCAAACCCCAACGACAACCCCGAAAGTGTTTGCGTCTTCTGACCCCAACATCAAACCCCAACACCAAACCCCAATGCGTTTGCGTCTTCTGACCCCAACGCCAAACCCCAACGCCAAACCCCAACGCGTTTGCGTCCTGTGACCCCAATGCCAAACCCCAACGCCAAACCCCAACGCGTTTGCATCTTATGACCCCAACGCCAAACCGCAACGCCAAAAGTAAACGCCAAACCCCAACGCCAAACCTCAAAGCGTTTGCGACTTCTGACCCCAACGCCAACCCCAACGCCAAAACCCAAGGCCAAACCCCAAGGCCACACCGCAACGCCAACGCGTTTGCGTCTTTTGACACCAGAGCCAAACCCAACGCATTTGCGTTTTCTGACTAACGCGAAACCCCAACTCCAAACCACAAAGCGTTTGCGTCTTCCGACAACAATGCCAAACCCCAAAGCGTTTCCGTCCTCTGACCCCAACACCAAACCCCAACGCCAAACCCCAACGCGTTGGCGTCTTATGAATCCAACGCCAAACCCCAACACCAAACCCCAACGTGTTGGCGTCTTATGAATCCAACGCCAAACCCCAACGCCAAACCCCAATGCGTTTGCGTCTTCTGACCTCACCGCCAAACCGCAACGCCAAACAATAAAGCGAAACCCCAATGCCAAAGCCCAATGCCAAATCCCAAAGCCAAACCGCAACGCGTTTGAGTCTTCTGACTCCAAGGCCAAACCCCAATGCCAAACCCCAACGCGTTTGCGTCTTATGACCCCAATGGTAAACCCCAAGGTGTTTGCGTCTTCTGACCCCAACGTCAAACCCCAACACCAAACCCCAATGCGTATGCGTCTTCTGACCAAAACGCCAAATCCCAACGCCAAACCCCAACGCGTTTGCGTCTTGTGACCCCAACGCCAAACCACAACGCCAAAACAAAACGCCAAACCCCAACGCCAAACCCCAAGGGGTTTGCGATTTCTGACCCCAACGCCAAACCCCAACGCAAACACCAATGAACGCCAAAACCCAACACCAAACTCCAACACAAAACCCCAACGCATTTCCCACTTCTGACCCCACGCCAAACCCCAACGCCAAACCCCAACGCCAAACCCCAACGCGTTTGAGTCTTCTGACTCCAAGGCCAAACCCCAATGCCAAACCCCAACGCGTTTGCATCTTATGACCCCAATGCTAAACCCCAAGGTGTTTTGCGTCTTCTGACCCCGACTCTAAAACCCAACGCCTAAGCCGAAAGTGTTTGCGTCTTCTGACCCCAACGTCAAACCCCAACACCAAACCCAAATGCTATTACGTCTTCTGACCAAAACGCCAAACCCCAACGCCAAACCCCAACGCGTTTGCATCCTGTGACCCCAAATGCCAAACCCCAACGCCAAACCCCAACGCGTTTGCGTCTTCTGACCCCAACGCCAAACCCCAGCGCCAAAACAAAACGCCAAAACAAAACGCCAAACCCCAACGCCAAACCCCAACGCAAACACCAATGAACGCCAAAACCTAACGCCAAACTCCAACACAAAACCCCAAAGCGTTTGTGTCCTGTGACCCCAATGCCAAACCCCAACGCCAAACCCCAACGCCAAACCCCAATGCCAAACCCCAACGCGTTTGCGTCTTCTGACCCCAACGCCAAACCCCAAAGCCAAACACCAACGCGATGGCGTCTTCTGGCCCCAACGCCAAACCCCAACTCCAAACCCCAAGGCGTTTGCATATTCTGAGCCCAACGCCAAACACCAACGCCAAACCCCAACGCGTTTGTGTCTACTGACCCCAACGCCAAACCCGAACACCAAACCCTAATGCCAAACCCCAACGCCAAACCCCAACGCCAAACTCCAAAGCGTTTGCGATTTCTGACCCCAAAGCCAAAGCCCAACGCCAAAGCCCAACTACAAACCACAACGCCAAACCCCAACGCATTTGTGTCTTCTGAACCCAACGCCAAACCCCAACGCGTTTGCGTCTTCTGACCTCAACGCCTAACACCAACGCCAAACCCCAACGCAAAAAAACAACGCATTTGCATCTTCTGACCCCAACGCCAAACCCCAACTCCAAACCCCAATGCGTTTGCATATTCTGAGCCGAACGCCAAACACCAACGCCAAACCCCAACGCGTTTGCGTCTACTGACCCCAACGCCAAACCCCAGCGCCAAACCCTAATGCCAAACCCCAACGCCAAACTCCAAAGCGTTTGCGATTTCTGACCCCAAAGCCAAAGCCCAACGCCAAAGCCCAACTACAAACCACAACGCCAAACCCCAACGCATTTGTGTCTTCTGAACCCAACGCCAAACCCCAACATCGAACCACAAAGCGTTTAAGTCTTCTGAACCCAACGCCAAACCCCATCGCCAACTCCCAAGGCGTTTGCGTCTTCTGACCCCTATGCCAAACACCAACGCCAAACCCCAACGCGTTTGCGTCTTCTGACCCCAACGCCAAACCCCAATGCCAAAACCCAACGCATTTTCTTCTTCTGACCCCAAAGCCAAATTCGAACGCGTTGGTGACTTGTGAACCCAACGTCAAACCCCAACATCAAACCCCAATGCGTTTGCGGCTTCTGACCAAAACGCCAAACCCCAACGCCAAACCCCAACGCGTTTGCGTCCTGTGACCCCAATGCCAAATCCCAACGCCAAACACCAATGCGTTTGCGTCTTCTCACCAAAACGCCAAATCCAAACCCCAACGCGTTTGTCTCTTGTGACCCAAATGCCAAACCACAACGCCAAACCCCAACGCCAAACCCCAATGCCAAACCCCAACGCGTTTGCGTCTTCTGACCCCAACGCCAAACCCCAAAGACAAAAACCAACGCGATGGCGTCTTCTGGCCCCAACGCCAAACCCAACGCGTTTGCGTCTTTTGACCCCAACGCAAGCCCCAAGGCCAAACCCCAACGCGTTTGCGTCTTCTGACCCCAACGCCAAACCCCAAAGACAAACACCAACGCGATGGCGTCTTCTGGCCCCAACGCCAAACCCCAACGCCAATGACCAAGGCGTTTGCATCTTCTGACCCCAACGCCAAACCCCAATGCCAAACCCCAACGCGTTTAAGTCTTCTGAACCCAACGCCAAACCCCATCGCCAACTCCCAAGGTGTTTGCGTCTTCTGATCCCAACGCCAAACCCCAACGACAACCCCGAAAGTGTTTGCGTCTTCTGACCCCAACATCAAACCCCAACACCAAACCCCAATGCGTTTGCGTCTTCTGACCCCAACGCCAAACCCCAACGCCAAACCCCAACGCGTTTGCGTCCTGTGACCCCAATGCCAAACCCCAACGCCAAACCCCAACGCGTTTGCATCTTATGACCCCAACGCCAAACCGCAACGCCAAAAGTAAACGCCAAACCCCAACGCCAAACCTCAAAGCGTTTGCGACTTCTGACCCCAACGCCAACCCCAACGCCAAAACCCAAGGCCAAACCCCAAGGCCACACCGCAACGCCAAACGCCAACGCGTTTGCGTCTTCTGACACCAGAGCCAAACCCAACGCATTTACGTTTTCTGACTCTAACGCGAAACCCCAACTCCAAACCACAAAGCGTTTGCGTCTTCCGACAACAATGCCAAACCCCAAAGCGTTTCCGTCCTCTGACCCCAACACCAAACCCCAACGCCAAACCCCAACGCGTTGGTGTCTTATGAACCCAACGCCAAACCCCATCGCCAACTCCCAAGGTTTTTGCGTCTTCTGATCCCAACGCCAAACCCCAACGACAACCCCGAAAGTGTTTGCGTCTTCTGACCCCAACATCAAACCCCAACACCAAACCCCAATGCGTTTGCGTCTTCTGACCCAGATGCCAAACCCCAACGCCAAACCCCAACGCGTTTGCGTCTACTGACCCCAACGCCAAACCCCAGCGCCAAACCCTAATGCCAAACCCCAACGCCAAACTCCAAAGCGTTTGCGATTTCTGACCCCAACGCCAAAGCCCAACGCCAAAGCCCAACTACAAACCACAACGCCAAACCCCAACGCATTTGGGTCTTCTGAACCCAACGCCAAACCCCAACGCGTTTGCGTCTTCTGACCCCAACACCAAACCCCAACTCCAAACCCCAAGGCGTTTGCATATTCTGAGCCCAACGCCAAACACCAACGCCAAACCCCAACGCGTTTGCGTCTACTGACCCCAACGCCAAACCCCAGCGCCAAACCCTAATGCCAAACCCCAACGCCAAACTCCAAAGCGTTTGCGATTTCTGACCCCAACGCCAAAGCCCAACGCCAAAGCCCAACTACAAACCACAACGCCAAACCCCAACGCATTTGGGTCTTCTGAACCCAACGCCAAACCCCAACGTCGAACCACAAAGCGTTTGCGTCTTCTGACCCCAACGCCAAACCCAAACGCGTTGGCGTCTTATGAATCCAACGCCAAACCCCAACGCCAAACCCCAAAGCGTTTAAGTCTTCTGAACCCAACGCCAAACCCCATCGCCAACTCCCAAGGTGTTTGCGTCTTCTGATCCCAACGACAAACCCCAACGACAACCCCGAAAGTGTTTGCGTCTTCTGACCCCAACGTCAAACCCCAACACCAAACCCCAATGCGTTTGCATCTTCTGAACCCAACGCCAAACCCCATCGCCAACTCCCAAGGTGTTTGCGTCTTCTGATCCCAACGACAAACCCCAAAGACAACCCCGAAAGTGTTTGCGTCTTCTGACCCCAACATCAAACCCCAACACCAAACCGCAACGCGTTTGCGTCTTCTGACCCCAACGCCAAACCCCAACGCCAAACCCCAACGCGTTTGAGTCTTCTGACCACAACGCGAAACCCCAACGCCAAACCCCAACGCGTTTGCATCCTGTGACCCCAAATGCCAAACCCAACGCCAAACCCCAACGCGTTTGCGTCTTCTGACCCCAACGCCAAACCCCAACGCCAAAACAAAACGCCAAACCCCAACGCCAAACCCCAAGGCGTTTGCGTCTTCTGACCCCAACGCCAAACCCCAACGCAAACACCAATGAACGCCAAAACCTAACGCCAAACTCCAACACAAAACCCCAACGCGTTTGCGACTTCTGACCCCAACGCCAAACCCCAACTCCAAACCCCAACGCGTTTGTCTCTTGTGACCCAAATGCCAAACCCCAACGCCAAAACCCAACGCCAAACCCCAATGCCAAACCCCAACGCGTTTGCATCTTCTGACCCCAACACCAAACCCCAAAGCGTTTGCGTCTTCGTACCCCAACGCCAAACCCCAAAGCCAAACACCAACGCGATGGCGTCTTCTGGCCCCAACGCCAAACCCCAACTCCAAACCCCAAGGCGTTTGCATATTCTGAGCCCAACGCCAAACCCCAACACCAAACTCCAAAGCGTTTGCGATTTCTGAACCCAACGCCAAAGCCCAACTACAAACCACAACGCCAAACCACAACGCCAAACCCCAACGCATTTGTGTCTTCTGAACCCAACGCCAAACCCCAACGTCGAACCACAAAGCGTTTGCGTCTTCTGACCCCAACGCCAAACCCAAACGCGTTGGCATCTTATGAATCCAACGCCAAACCCCAACGCCAAACCCCAAAGCGTTTAAGTCTTCTGAACCCAACGCCAAACCCCATCGCCAACTCCCAAGGCGTTTGCGTCTTCTGACCCCTACGCCAAACACCAACGCCAAACCCCAACGCGTTTGCGTCTTCTGACCCCAACGCCAAACCCCAATGCCAAAACCCAACGCGTTTTCTTCTTCTGACCCCAAAGCCAAATTCGAACGCATTGGTGACTTGTGACCCCAACGTCAAACCCCAACATCAAACCCCAATGCGTTTGCGGCTTCTGACCAAAACGCCAAACCCCAAAGCCAAACCTCAACGCGTTTGCGTCCTGTGACCCCAATGCCAAATCCCAACGCCAAACACCAATGCGTTTGCATCTTCTCACCAAAACGCCAAATCCAAACCCCAACGCGTTTGTCTCTTGTGACCCAAATGCCAAACCCCAATGCCAAACCCCAACGCGTTTGCGTCTTCTGACCCCAACGCCAAACCCCAACGCGTTTGCGTCTTCTGACCCCAAGGCCAAACCCCAACGCGTTTGCGTCTTTTGACCCCAACGCCAAACCCCAAAGACAAACACCAACGCGATGGCGTCTTCTGGCCCCAACGCCAAACCCCAACGCCAAACACCAAGGCGTTTGCATCTTCTGACCCCAACACCAAACCCCAACGCCAAACCCCAACGCGTTTAAGTCTTCTGAACCCAACGCCAAACCCCATCGCCAACTCCCAAGGTGTTTGCGTCTTCTGATCCCAACGCCAAACCCCAACGACAACCCCGAAAGTGTTTGCGTCTTCTGACCCCAACATCAAACCCCAACACCAAACCCCAATGTGTTTGCGTCTTCTGACCCCAATGCCAAACCCCAACGCCAAACACCAACACGTTTGCGTCCTGTGACCCCAATGCCAAACTCCAACGCCAAACCCCAACGCGTTTGCATCTTATGACCCCAACGCCAAACCGCAACACCAAAAGCAAACGCCAAAGCCCAACGTCAAAACCCAACGCGTTTGCGACTTCTGACCCCAACGCCAACCCCAACGCCAAAACCCAAGGCCAAACCCCAAGGCCACACCGCAACGCCAAACGCCAACGCGTTTGCGTCTTTTGACACCAGAGCCAAACCCAACGCATTTGCGTTTTCTGACTCTAACGCGAAACCCCAAGTCCAAACCACAAAGCGTTTGCGTCTTCCGACAACAATGCCAAACCCCAAAGCGTTTCCGTCCTCTGACCCCAACACCAAACCCCAACGCCAAACCCCAACGCGTTGGCGTCTTATGAATCCAACGCCAAACCCCAACGCCAAACCCCAACGTGTTGGCGTCTTATGAATCCAACGCCAAACCCCAACGCCAAACCCCAACGCGTTTGCTTTTTCTGACCCCAATGCCAAACCCCAACGCCTTTGCGTCTTGTGACCCCAACGCCAAACCCCAATGCAAAACCCCAACACATTTCTGTCTTCTGACCCCAACGCAAAACCACAACGCGAAACCCCAACGCCAAACCTCAACGCGTTTGCGACTTCTGACCCCAACGCCAAACCCCAACGCAAAACCCCAACACATTTCTGTCTTCTGACCCCAACGCAAAACCACAACGCGAAACCCCAACGCCAAACCCCAACGTGTTCGCATCTTCTGACCCCAACACAAAACCCCAACGCCAAACCGCAACGCGTTTGCGTCTTCTGACTCCAACGACAAACCCCAATGCCAAACACCAACACGTTTGCCTCTTCTGAAGCCAACGCCAAACAAAAACGCCAACCTGAAAGTGTTTGCGTCTTCTAACCCCAACGCCAAACCCCAACGTCAAAACCCCAACGCGTTTGCGTCTTCTGACCCCAAAGACAAACCCGAACACGTTGGCGACTTCTGACCCCAACGCCAAACCCCAACGCGTTTGCATCATCTGACCCCAACGCCAATCCCCAAAGCGTTTGCGTCTTCTGACCCCAACGCCAAACCCCAAAGCCAAACACCAACGCGTTTGCATCTTCTGACCCCAATGCAAAACCCCAACGCCAAACCCCAACGCGTTTGCGTCTTCTGACCCCAACGCCAAACCCCAAAGCCAAACCCCAACATGTTATCGTCTTCTGACTCCAACACCAAACCACAACGCCAAACCCCAATGCGTTTGCGTCTTCTGACCGAAACGCCAAACCCCAACGCCAAACCTCAAAGTCAAACTCCAACGCGTTTGCGTCTTGTGACTCCAACGCCAAACCCCAACACCAAACCCCAACGCGTTTGCGTCTTCTGACCCCAACGCCAAACCCCAACGTGTTTTCGTCTTCTGACACCAAAGCCACACCCGAAAGCCAAACCCCAACTCCAAACCCCAACGCCAAACCCCAAGGCCAAACCCCAACGCCAAAACCCAACGCGTTTGCGTTTTCTGACCCCAACACCTGAACCCAACGCCAAACCCAACGCGTTTGCGTCTTCTGACTCTACCGCAAAACCGCAACGCCAAACCCCAAAGCCAAACCCCAATGCCAAAGCCCAATGCCAAAGCCCAACGAAAAACCCCAACGCGTTTGCGTCTTCTGAACCCAACGCCAAACCTCATCACCAAACTCCAACGTATTTGCTTCTTCTGACCCCAACGACAAAACCCTACGCTTTTACGTCTTCTGACACCAAAGGCAAACCCCAACGCCAAACCCCAACGCCAAACCCCAAGGCCAAACCCCTACGCCAAAGCGTTTGCGTCTTCTGACCCCAACGCCAAACCCGAACGCGTTTGCGTCTTCTGTAGTTGCAGAGAGCAATAAGGTCTCCCCTCAGCCTCCTTTTCTTAAGACTAAATAGCCCCAGTTCCCTCAGTATCTCTTCATAAGACTCATTCTCTAGGCCTTTCACCAGCTTTGTTGCCCTTCTCTGCACTCTCTCCAGCACCTCGATGTCTTTCTTGTATTGAGGTGCCCAAAACTGAACATAGTACTCGAGGTGTGGCCTCACCAATGCTGAGTACGGGGGGACGATCACCTCCCTACTCCTGCTGGCCGCACTACTCCTAATACAAACCAGGTTGCCATTGGCTTTTTTTGCCGCCTGGGCACACTGCTGACTCATATTCAGCCGCTTGTCAATCAGTACCCCCAGGTCCTTTCCTGCCAGACAGCTTTCCAGCCACTCTTCCCCAAGCCTGTAGCATTGCATGGGGTCGTTGTGGCCCAAGTGCAGGAGCCGGCACTTGGCCTTGTTGGAGCTCGTACAGTTGGCCTCGGCCCCGTGATCCAGCCTGTCCAAGCCCCTCTGTTAGAGCCTCCCTACCCTCAAGCAGATCAACACTCCCACCTAACTTGGTGCTGTCTGCAAACTTACTAAGGGTGCATTCTATCCCTTGGTCAAGATCATTGATAAATACATTAACAGAAGTGGCCCTGGTACTGACCCCTGCGGAACACCACTTGTGACTGGCCACCAGCTGGATGTAACTCCATTGTTCACCACTCTCCGGACCTGGCCGTCCAGCCAGTGTTTTACCCAGCAGAGCATATGCTCATCCAAGGTATGAGCAGCCAGTTTCTTCACTAGAATTCCGTGGGAAACAGTGTCGAAGGCTTTATGGAGGTCGAGGTAAACAATGTCCACAACCTTTCCCTCATCCATCAGGCGGGTCATCTTGTCATAGAAGGAGATCAAGTTCCTTAAGCAAGACCTGCCTTTCATAAACCCATGCTGACTGTGTGCGATCACCTGGTTTTTCTGTAAATGACTCGTGATGGCACTCGAGATGATCTGCTCCATGACCTTCCCTGGCACCAAGGTCAGTCCGCCAGGTCTGTAGTTTCCCAGATCCTCCTTTCGGCCTTTCTTGTAGATGGGTGTCACATTTGCTATTCTCCAGTCCACTGGGACCTCCCCAGTTATCCAGGACTTCTGGTAGATGATGGAAAGAGGCTTGGTGAGCACATCCACCAGCTCTTTCACTACTCTTGCATGTAACCCATCTGGCCCCATAGACTTGTGTGCATCTAGGTGGTGTAGTGGGTCACTGAACACTTCCTCTTTAAATGTGAAGGCCACATTCTGCCCCCCCTCCCTGTCTTCAAGCTCAAGGAGCCGGGTGTCTAGGGAACAACTAGTTCTACTACTAAAGACTGAGGCAAAGAAGGCATTGAGCGCCTCAGCATTTTCCTCATCCTTTGTCACTGTGTTTCCCCCTCTATCTAGTAAAGGAGAAAGATTCTACGTAGCCCTCATTTCATTGTTAATGTATTTATAGAAACATTTTCCCTTGTCCTTAACAGTTGTAGCTGGTTTAAGTTCTAATTGGGCTTTGGCTCTCCTAATTTTCTCCGTGCATAGCCTCACTACTTCTTTATAGTCCTCACAAGAGACCTGCCCCCTCTTCCAAAGGTCATAAATTCTCCTTTTGTTCCTGAGGTCATGCCAATGGTCCCCATCCAATCAGGCAGGTCTTCTTACCCGCCGACACGTTTTTCGGCACATGGGGACAGCCTTCTCCTGTGCCTTGAAGACCTCCTTCTTGAAGTATGTCCAGCCTTCTTGGACACCTTTACCCTTCAGGGCTGCCTCCCAAGGGATTTTGTCAATCAGTCTCCTGAACAGGCCAAAGTGTGCCCTCTGGAAGTCCAAGACAGCAGTTTTATTGACCCCCTGTAAATGTAAATATTTTACATTTTAGTAACTTCAGACGGTATAGGACAGTGGTGCTGGCTAGAGATTAGCTCCCACTTCTTTATGTATGCTTGAACTACACTAAAGTCAAGGTCTCAACGATTCATTCAAATACCATCATCACTGTCATCAATGGGAGTCAGTCCTTTATTTTGTCTGTATTTAAACAACGCAGTTAAGTGGAGGAATGGAGTTCAATATTGGAGAAGAGAACTTTGTGAAGGGTCTGGACATAATTGTTGCACGTGAGAGGTGAAACAAGCAGTGCTAGTGTAATATCAGTGCATACAGACTACCTTAAGTAACAGGAAACTCAGGCTTGTTCTTATAGCAGGTTTGCATTAAATAGATATGTGTATTGTCAGAAGAAGTCTTAGCACTGTTTTACTTTGCTGGTAATACAGTTTAAGAATTTAAGAGAGAGTAATCACCTTGAGATTGTACCTCAAAACTGCCCTCCTTTTATTGTTTGAATGGCTGGTTTCTGGGAATATACTGAAGTGGCCTTTAAGTTTAATATCTGCCATAAGGTTTTACATGTTTTCAGGGCCAAAGTTTATATGTCCAAATGATGCTCTGGTATCCTTGTTATTATAGTGGCTTGCTATAGCTGAAACATAGTCTCCCTGCACGGTCCTCACTAGTTCCATGACTGCAAATTTATAAGCAGCTGGGATAGCTTCCCTTTTAGGTCAGAAGTCTCTGAACAGCAATAAAGGGAGAATGGAGTTAGAGAATTAAAGCATGTTTAGCTGTATATGAAGGATCAAATATGAAGCCAGAGTTGGATGTGGTGGCTCAGTGGAAACGAAATGTGACTCCATTGAGGTCAAAGCAGTTACATTAGGATTCATCTGTAGTCCCCATTTATTTTTAGTTTCCCTGTTAACTTTCCTTCTTACGTACTTATAGCACACCCCGCCCAATATTCTCCTCAGCTCCTCAGTTTCCCTGTCCTTCCTCATGACAGAGCATTGGGGCTCTGGTTTAACTTGTGGTCAGATATTTAAAACCAACCCAACAACCAAACAAAAAACCCAAACGGGAAGATACCTAACTGCCATTGCTGTCAGCGGAAGTTGTCTGGGAAAACATCCCAATAAATCCAGTACTTACTATGTGCAATCTTCAAAATCAAGACCGAGGCCTGCATACTGATTTTAGAGACACAACTGTTAATCTCAAGTAACTCTGTAGGAATTGACAGAATAGCTCCACATTTACCCTAGTATTATAGCTGAGACTGGATTTGCCCTGTTATTTTTTAAGTTACCAGCATAGCATATGCATATTTACCATGATTAGGAGCTTCAGATCGTTCCTACCATTATGTTTAAGGTAAATATGCAAGGTCTGGGTTCTGTCTTTGGTAGAAGTCCTTCCCAACCTTTCAGAAATCATATTGCAAACATTACATGGCTGCCCTTAGTAAATGTCTGACTTTATTGCCAGTTGCTGGTACAGTCAGTGATTTAATGAACATTAAACATGTCACCTACGTCACACAGAATGAAATGTCACAGCAGCCAAGGGCTAAAACTCTCCTGTTGAAGGAAGCAAGCTGATTGATGTCTTTGGGACTGTATCAAAATTGTACAGGTTTGCCTTAGGCTGTGAGCATGTTTTAACACACACAGTCTCCTTCCAAAAGGAGACATAATGAAATTGGTTTGCCGTAGAACAAGAGAGGGAAAGATCATAGCAAGCTTGGAAAGATAACAAGCTAGAAAAGCTGAGCATTCAGGAAAAAGGGAACCCGAGTCAGGAAAAGAGACAAGCCAACATACTAGTCAGGCCACTATCCAAACAGTTGGAATTTTATGTGGTACACAGGAATGTGTTGGAGGGTTTGTGAAGGATGCTTGAGGAGCACATCAACCAGCATTATCAGACAGGAAAGCTACTATCAAGCCCTGGCCTGATAAATGGTCCCGAAGAGCCCTGAAGAATTCTGTAGTGGAAGCTGGAGTAGTTTATGAAGTGTTTGGGGAATGCAGAGGGAGATAGTGGGGCACCTAGCAGTAGATTACACCCGAGGCATGAGCAAGAACAGCACGCTACTGGGCTCTTAACATTCCTGAAACTCTCCACATGCTTGGCAAAGGTATTTCTTAGAATGAAGACAAAAGCAGACTGCAATTAGCTGATTTGGGAAAAAAGCACTGGCTATTTTAGTCTGTCTTCTGGCAGCTCCACAGGGGGAGCTCCCCAGCCATGAAGGCCTGCAGCCGTGTCCCAGCCTGAAGGGATGTCGGAATGCTAATCACCTTCCTATAGGGTTGGGCGACCCTGCTCCTTTCAAATGCAACATACAAAGGTCAATTACTACAGTAGCAAGTTTTCGTCCTCCCTCCCAAGGATTTGTGTGTGAGACCCTCTCTCACAGCTCACAAGAGCCCCATGAGACTTGCGGTTACTTCTCCCTTTTGCCCACCTCTGCCCTGGTCTCAGAATTTCCAGTGGTGTCACCTCTGGCCCCCAGACTGGGTAAACTGAATGCTGTGGAAAAAAATGGCTAGTAATAAGCCACATTGTAAGATGCTGTGCATGACGAACCAGGTGCTAAGGAAGAGCTGTGATTACAGAAGTGGTTTTGGTGAAGTGACTGTAGATTTTTTTCCCCTTCTTCTGTAACAGAGTGCTTTGAGACAGGCGCTGACAAAAAATGCCCCATTGCTGAGGCCTTCCCTTTGGCTGGCAGTCCTGTGTAAGCTGGAGCTAGGCCAGAGCATCAGGTTGCCTTCTGCCATGAAAAGCTAGAACTCTGATCTGGAAAGAATTGGAATTGCCCATGGAACGCTGTCAGACACACGATCGGATAGTGATTTCCTGAGGAGAGGATGAGCAGGCTTCAGTGTTATCCGAGATCAGTATTGAGAAAAGAAAGTTTGCAACCATGGCAGCAACTGCTGTCTCTTAAATGTTATCCTTTACAGGGCTTGGCGCCCTGAACTCTAACAGAGAATCTTAGTCCTTCTTGCGGTGAGTGAACAGGGCTGAAGGAGCTGAAAGATCTTGCACAAATCAGGGAATAGTTGCTCCTTTTGCAAGGAGCTCCTTTTGCTGCCTGTGGATATATGTGATTGCACGTAGATTTGTGTGATTGCACGTATATCTGCAGGCACATGCCTTATGCATGGGCTCTGTTACTTTCTGCCACTGTCATTTCAGTGTTGTGGTAATTCCCAGTGCCAAGCAAGGATGACACAGAGAAGTTGCCTGTCAGTTATGTTAAACAACTTAGGACTCTTGGCTATTAGCCCACACAAAGTGATTGTGATCTTCAGCTGTTTTCAAATAAACTGTGCAGATTAGAACTGATGACCGAGATAAGTCACTACGAACATAACTGATTTTTAATATTTAGAATGTTTATGCTCCTTTAGTTGCGAAAATCTTGTAATTTCACATGACATCAGGCTGTGAAACTTCGTCTGAGCAGTGATTGTTCACATGCACTCAACTCATCCCATTTTAGGATCAGCTTCTGTTAATATCCAAAGTCTTTCTACACCTAAGACAGCTCTTTAAATCCTTGTTGCATAAATTCTGGTGGATTACTTTACTTTTAGATTAGTCCATTTTAGTAGATTGTGTTTTCTCAAGGTCTGAAATTAGTATAACTTAAGACGAGTCTAGAAATAACTTATTTTCAGGTGAGGATTCCCCAGCTTGTGCTTCAGCTCACAAATGCACATGGGCACACCTACACATGTTCTGTGGGCAAACGGTACCGGTCACACAAAGACACATGTACGCTTCTGTCAGAGTCTGTAAGATGTAGTGAATGTTGACCAAATTTGACATATCGTTCTGTTTATCCCATCACACTCATGTGATGGAATTTAGGTTTCTTTTCCTACCTTCCAAGCTCTTCTACCTTCTCACTCCCACAGATCCTTTGCTTGGGAACTTGTTGTTAAAACACTGCTAGAAGAAGTTGCATGAAAGAGAGTCCCCCTGTTGTCTGAATGACAAGACATAGTGGGAAAAGTGATGACTAGTAAGGCAAAAGAAATATTTTAAAAAGTAATAGAGAAAAAGGCGTGGAGAGGATTGAGAAAAGCTATAGGTGAAAGAAGGGGAGAGAAAAGGCACGCTGTTGAAATAAGCAAGGAAAAATGGTATTTCACTTTCTCTCTTGGTGTCTGTTGCAGGGAGGAAGGATGGTGACAATAAAGAATGGAAAGGTCAGCTGAAATGTAAGTTGCCGGTTCATTGTGAGAAGAAAGGGGGCCTATACCCTTCCTCAGCTAGGCAGAACAACTCAGTGGACTGCGATCCCCTACCTTTCTCACACTGGTTTCATCCAGGTCCAGCCCCACCAGCTTTGGACGGGTACCTCTAGCCAATGGGAGTAAACAGACAGGCATCTGTTTTCAGATGCTGGCTGGTGGGAGATGACAGACATGATCCCAGGCTTCCCTGCAGAGAGTAACTTCCAAAGGGTGGAATGTGGAAAGTCCTCTGATATATCAGCTTGTTTTCTGCAATGCTTAATTGTTGTTCCAAATATAAAAGTCAGCAGCAGCGCTGTCCAGGAAGAACAGTTCATAGAACGCAATAATGTGTCTTGAGCTACTGTGGAGCAGGAACCTACTTCGTACTTTATATGATCCTGGCTTTTTAAAGAAACTTTACAGCCAACTGAAGTCACATCCACTTCCTGTCACCCCAGTTCTGGCAGGAGAGCATAAAGGGCCTTTCATCCTCAGTAGTCCCAGAGTTTCAGGAGCTTGCCCAATGATTGCTGGAAAGTCAGTGTCACAGGGAAGACCAGAGCCCCATTGCTAGTCCCTGCTCTGACTGGTCTGCTAACATGAATGAAAAGAGACTCAAGCAACTAAAACAGTTCATAAAATAAAACCAACTTAGAAAGATGTCCAAAGAGGAACAAATCTGAAGTAAGGAAAATCCGACAGTGAAGCACTTATCATATGCAGCTGTAGTGCACAGTTGATTTTAAGGACTCCAGAATTAGGACTGCAGTGTGCTGTGTTGATCAGCATGCAACACATTGGCAAATCACATTGAGTGCACTAGAAATCTTTTTGCATGTGCACTTGCCTTTTGGTAATAATCATATTTCACACAAAAAGTGCAAAGCCTTTGGTCTTTTGCACGTGCATTGATGTGGCTTGTGCTTGCTTTGGTACTGCACGTCTGTTTCTTGTGCCATGCTGAAGTACAGCAAAACACTTGAGTATCTTTTTTAAGAACAAAGCCAATCAGATGCAAATTTGGACACAGGCATATGCATCTTTTTGAGTCAGAGTTAAGCAGACGTGTATGCTTTTCAGTGATGCAGTTATTCCCTCTGCTTTGCCTGATGCCATGAAGCTGCCTGCTTAATCCAGCGCTTTTATAAACTGTATTTTTCAGCTCCACTTTGACACCACCAGTCATTATAATCTGTTTTAAACATGTATGCTGATTAATCCAAGGTGTCTTGTTTGCAGCAACCTAGAACTTTGAATCTTATTCTCTAACTTAATCTCCTCATTAATTTTGAGGCTTAATTTTGGAATACAAATGACAGTGAGCAGGAGTGAGCCATGGAAGATGCCAGGCACTGCTTGCTGGCATAGGAAATGGTCTCCCGGTGGAAGCCTTGAGCCATCTTGCAGGTTGCTGCTTAGACTCTGGTAGCCTGGTACCTGTCAGAGGAAGGGGAAAGAAGCACATCCTAACAGCTGGACATGTATCCTGGTGGTCTGTCATAGTCATCAAGATTCCAAGCCTAAACCTGGGAATGTGCCGAGAGCTGATGGGTTAAGCTGGTGGTTAGGATGGCATGCTGCCTTATGAATGGTGCCAGTGTTACAAGTACTTCTTTTATTATAGGAGTACTGAGAGTTCCCAGTTATGCTGGATGCTGCCCAGTAATTCATGGGGTAAAAAATAGTCCACGACCAAAACAGCTGACCACGATATTCAGCAAGACAGTCAATGGAAGGTGCTTTACTTGAGGGGATGTTATTAGCTGTATTCTGCATATAGGTGAACTGAGGTAGAGGAGGGATGAAGATTACTAGTGCAGGGAGGATGTCTCTGACAGAATGGTTGAAGCGATTCAGGCTACAACATGAAGCAGTTATGCCTGTAGTTTTTGAAGTGTCTGGCCTGGCATAAAAAAATAGGAAAACTGCTGTCTTGAAAATGAATCCGAAAGAAACATTTCCCATCCTTAATCCATTACACCTCTACATCCAGTCTGTACACTGCATTTTGGACTCCTTTGGAACCAAATCTTGCGGGTGATTGTTGTTAGTATGAAAGGATACTTTCTGTAATAAATTCCAAGACTGCTTCTTGCTGGAAAAGCCTGATGTGGCATCCTGTACACCACTGGCCAATCTCCTACTGACTTGGCCAGCAGGATCTCACCTGAGCCATTTTTACAAAGCACAGCATCTGGCATTGAGCAGAAGCTGGTTGATTGTTTTATTTTTTTAGCTAGTTTCCCAGTCCACTCTGGAAAAAGACCAGCCTATCAGAATCGGCAGAGGACAAGGGTATGTTAGGATGGGGCTTGGCAGAGAAAAAATGGGCAAAACATGCTGCCATGTGACCTGCTTCTTGCCAGGAAAATTGATTCTCTCCCTTCCCAGAGCTCTCCCAGCTGGGATGCCAGGGAGAGGAATAGCAATGGTTTTGGCATATAAATTGCAGTGAGCACTAGGATAAGCTGAGGAAGGACTGGCATCATTTGAAGCGTGCACGTTTGTCAGAGGAATAGAAACCATAATGTTCTTCCATCGCAGATCCAATGCATCCTTTCTACAAAATTGGCTGGCTCATGAACAAACTGCCCCCGACAGCCGTAACCTCTTACTTGTCAGTACGAAATGCACACGCATGCCGCCATTCAGTTTAAACATTAGAGAAATCTTTTGCTAAGGGCCGATTGCCAGAAGGGACAGAATTTGTGACATACTTGCTCTGGACTGAAACTCTTAAACAGTAAACACTTGTGCAGTAAACCTTTCTATGGGAGTCTTCTCTAAAAGAAGGCATTTTGCAGGTAATTGGGAAATGGAGAGTCAGCAGGAGGATGAGCAGATACCTGCTGCAAAAAAAAGCCTGCCACATTTTTCCTCTAAAAATTCCAAGTGTTCCCACGTGCTTGCCACCTGGCTGTCTGTGAAGGTCATCTGTTTGCAGGAAGACAACAGACTCTGTGGGAATCGGGTATGTGTTGGCTCCTCTCTGAGCTTCCCTATTTGCCAGTCCTTGTCAGACTACCATTTGCTGAGGTGAAATGTCAGTATCTGCAAAATTCAGTCATTAATGTTGCAGAAGTAGGAGCCCTGAACTGAGTCCTCTTTGAGGTCAGACACTGTGCTTCTGCTCTGCCCCAGCAATGGCAGGAAACCAATGACTCAGTACTCTCAGGAGTTTCCTCACCAGAGGGAAGCAACACAGACTGACCTGTCAGTCTGTGCACAAAAAACAGAGACAGTTTTACTTTCAGCTTTTAGCTAGAGATAGTGCTTTCTTGCCAAGCGGAAAAGGTACAGTATGAGAAGTGGTTACACATCTGCAGGCAACACTAAATTTATTCTCACAGCCCAGTTTAAGAGTAAGTGGAGTGTAGATGGGATAGACCCAGGCATACTGAAACTCCAGGTGCTCGTACAACACCACAAATCACACATATCCATTCCTCCTACTGCGTGCTCTTCAGTCCTTCATTTCAGCTTCTATTCTCACTTCTTTGCTCCTTAGTTGCTTTCAGTACAGAGACCCTGAGGATCCTGCTTTATTCTCACTCCTCTTTTGGCAGTGGCAGAAGAGAGCGGTAGTGGAGAGATATAGTCTTAGTCTCGTCACGAGCAGAATTTTGGCTGGCAGGAGTATGGAGGTTGCCAGTACCAGGACTGTCCAGCATCTTTCACAGCAAGCCCTTTAGACTCTTTTGATGGCAGAGAACAAGGCCTTTGATTACTTTACAGAATTTAAGGTATGTTTTTCAAGCTGTTGAGGAGAGAAGGGGGAAGGGAGAGGCAGACTTGACCTGGGAAGCAATGTACCACAGGAGATAAATGGCCCTGCTCCAGCCAGATAAAGCGCACAAAGTAACTATGTGAGAAGAAAAGATAGAAAGAGACATGGAAAACATATGTGGCCGAGGCTGGTGACAGCATTGTTCTCTGACACCTTGCTGAAAGCAACATTCCCACAGGGAAAACATTTTCCACCCCAGTGGGTACCTATGAGAGAATACAGCAGTTGTGTCTCACTGCCTTTCTGGAAGGAAAGCATCTCTTCTTAGATTTTTTTTTTTTCCCCTGTCAAAGCAGAGACAGCTTCCCTGCTGGCATTGATCCCTGCTGCCCTATTGGTTTATGAAGCTTTGCCAGCGTGAGAAGAGCTATGTCTGCCATTGGAAGTTACTGCGCAATAAGGTATGATACAAATTTGCTGTGCACTAATTAATCAGCATGCTTTGTGAAGAGTGAGACTGAGGAACTGATTCCATTCAAGGGTAGTCTTACTGCATGCCAAGAACCAGACTAGCCACACACTGCTGCCCAGTGAGAGTGGTCTTCTTCCTTTCCAGTCGCCACTCTCAGTGCCACTCTCAGTGCTACCAGTTCTTTCCTGCTCTGTCCGTTGCTGACTGAGCTTACTAGCCCGGAAGAGGGCAAATCCATTTCTTTTTTGCTTGGACTGGTTTTCTGTTGGGTTGAATGATTGAATTGCCTCATGAAGTGTTCTGATGAACCCAGAAATGGCATGACACAAACAGTGGGAGTGAGGATGGTAACAGGAGACTTGGCTTTCCATCTTGGCCACAGTGTACCATTAGATTAGATCAACCATATCATCTCTCTTAACCCCATGAGTGTCTGTATAAGGAACAGGTGTAGCATATGCCGTATGCTGCACATTCATGACCTCCCTCACTCTGAATGAACTTCCTTTTAGATGGGAGTTCCTTCCTTCGAGAAGGGTGTGCTTTTCTGGTCAAATTGCAGAAGAGGATCTTTTTTTGATTACTCCTAGGTGCATTCACATTAAATTTCCGTCTTTTTCATTGTCTCCTCTGTGTTGTCGTGTACTTCAAAGGGGATGGAGGAGAAAGGCTGCTATATTGTGTCTGTTCTTCAAAGGGATAAGATCCATTATCCTTTTCTCACTTGTGTTGGCAACCAGCCAGAGTCTTAGTCTCCTGAAAACACGGGCACTGTATGCGAGTTTTATGCTGGTCCCTAAAGGCCAAGGGAGTGTGTCCTTTAGAAGACTGCTCTTAACAAATCCGTAAGCAGAGGAGTCTGACTTTGTGGACAGTAATAGGGGCATCAGCAGAGGTAAAGCTCTATCAGTAAATGATACTATAACCCAGGAGAACTTTCCAGTTGCTCCAGAGTTTCTCAAGGCCTTGAACCTTAACATGCACTTTGCCAGTTTGAGCCCTAAAAGAGAAGGAAAAAAAAACTGGCCAGTTTTACGCCGGAACAGGAGAAGCGAGTTGCCTTGTGTGTGATGGCAGTAACCAATGAGGAAATGATCAGTATGTATCTTTTCACTGAAGAAAGAGGTTTTGCAGTCTTAGAGTATGGCTTTCCAAGTTGTCCCTGTCTTGCAGTCCCATCTTTCCACCTCACATGGTCTCTCTTTCTCTTGCCTGAGAGCATTGCTCTAAGTTCCTCCTTAATTCAAAGGCATTTTGATGACCAAAAAGGACACGGAAGATGTATATGGGCAAGGAGCACTTGGAATCCTTGAATCAATGTATTGTGTCTCATTGTTTTCATTACTGTCTCAATTTTGCTTTTCCAATTGGGAAGGAAGAGACAGAATAGAAAGGTAAAAATAAAATGTGTGTTGGGAAAGGGAGCTGTTGATCCCGTGGGTTACTCAGAGTGCACAGCTTTGCCCTAAACCTCATTGTTATCTGGGCCGCAGGCCAAATGTTTGGCTGAAAAAAATATGCATAGTTCCAAAACACTGTGATAATTTATGTCCTCTATTACAATACCACTGAGTAAGAGCATAATTCTTTTTAGTAAACATCTGATAGCATGATAAATACAGTCATCTTTTCAGAGAAGCTACCCTAGCTCCGGCCGTGGTATTTATCAGAGCAAGCAAGAACAGCCAAACAATTTTGCATGTCTGGTTTTCTTCTTGAGCCTGTCTCCTCTTTAGGTCAAATCACATCTTACCCAGGAAGGTTTGGATGGATACCAAAAAATAACTCCTAATTTACCTTATGTAATGTCATTACCAAAATTCAGCATTTCTTAAAAACTGAAAGATGGAATCCAGGTTATGCTGTCTTTAGGTGTCTTTCCGCTCTTATACTTGCAATGCATTTAATCTCTCGAGCCTTACAGGCCTTTAGATGCAGCTGTCCAGGTGAAAAACAAGGGCAGTGACCCACGAGTTTTATAAAAACATGAAGGTAGAAGTTCTTAGTATGACAGTCCTCCGCTTCTTTCCTTCCCTTCAAAATATTTCAGAAGGGCAGAAACTATATTTGGCTTAAATTTTACTGAGGAGCTGCCTCCAAGTCCTATTTTCAAGCAATGAACGGATGTCCCTTCTTCACACAGGGTTGAAGTGTAACGGTAGAATATCTCTCCTAGGTAGCAGAAAGACTGCTTTTTCTGCAGTCGAGTTTGCCAGATTGTTGCAGGTGACTGAAGAAAAGCTGGAGGTGATATCCCCTACCACTGAAACAGAAGAATCCTGAAGGGGACATCTGTCCACCACGTTTGATACCTACATGCTGATTCTCTTCTCATTCAGCTTTATACAGCCACAATTCCACTGAGCACATTGAATTAGTCTAGATTTACACCACAGATAAACAGAACCTGGATCAGATCTTTGGAACTAGACTGTTAACAGGCATAAGAACCCATGACTTTAAATCCTCTATATTACTGTGCTAAGCCTGTTTACCCTCTAGTTCAGTAGTCACAGTGAACACAGTTGTAGTTTATGTCCTTAACAATTATGTTAGGAGGAGGAGGCAGCAAGATCTATGCTTCATCTCAGGACCAGCTTGCAGTAACCTGAGTAAATGGGAGTCATTAGAGTTACTCCAGTTTTAATTACAGTGGTGCACCTGCACAGAGAACGTGGCCCATGCTGGAAGGAACAAACTAGCTTTGCTCAAATCCTTTTGCAACTAAAGGGAAGAACCACGAGAAAATCACAGGCAATTGCTGTATGCAGCATTGCCACAGACTTCTTAGGGGGAGCTTCATGGAGGTATGCTAGCATCTGTGTGCGTAGAGCCCCTTTGAGAAAAGGCAGACAGCTCAAGCATTTCTGGGTCCTATCCTATGAGAAGCCATGCGTCAGACTGTGTAACAGGGCCATGCATGTGTATGCCAATGCCTTGCAGCAGGGAACAGTCAATGGCTGCATCCAGAGACAGGATGCCTTTCAGTTGGGCTCCTTCAAATTAAAGACCTACTTAAACGGCACGCCTTCTCTGGCTACTCCTCAGCACAGATGCAGTTAGGCCTGTGTCCCTTCAACTACACTGGCCTTTGGGCAACAATGCTGAGCACATAACTCACTACAGGCCATCACTCCTCTCTCCTCGGTTGGCCTGGGCTGTAACTGTAGAAAGTAAACATCTTCCAGATGTTTACACCAAGTGAACATTTAGATCAGATCCAGAGTGTTAAAAAATTCCCTCAGTGATTTATAGGGCTGTAGTGAGACCCTCATTCAATGTAGCCGGTCCTTTGCGGCTTTACCACTTCATGTATATTTAAGAAGTGACCCATTAAATCTCCAAAGAAAGCACCCCCAATATATTCTTGTTCTGTCACCATTTGCCATTGAAATACATCTTTCAGCATACTCTTTAAATGCATTCTGGCAAAATGATACTATAGTTACGCGTGTATTTTTAACACCACAGTGCTATTAAAATACCATGAAAAGCAGTTTACTATGCAGTGGACGTAATCCGTGAACACTCAAGACTAACAGAAAACTTTTTCTTTCCCAAATCTGAAGCTCAAATGCGCGTGTTAAAGGGAACCTCTGGATCATTCAGAACTTGCCAACTAATATTAGCTTATATTTATTTTTGGTGCTTTTTATGCCAGTGATTGAGTAATCACCTGTTTTATCACGTTCTATATATGCTAGCAAATAATTCGAAACAATGTAAAGCCAAATGCTTGGATATAAATTTGCTTACTGTGTTTACAGGAGTGGGTTCAATTGTTTGGATGAAGTTTAATTTGGATGATCTTGTGGCCTGTTTGATGTGCCAAATTTTCACTCTCAAACCACAGGGAAAACAATTTAGACCTTAGCACTAGAAATTGAACTATTGTACTCTAGTATTTTTGTACTAGAGCACTGGGTTGCTGTCAGAGATTTGAACCACTGGGAAAAAAAATTATGGCAATGGATCAGTGCAGATCTGCCAGAACAGCTACACAGGTTTTTACAAAAACACACACACACACATATAAAACCATTGGCATTGAGCTTTAGTGTGAAGTAAAGCTTGGAACATTTAATGGGTTATGTAATACGGTGTTATTTCCTGTCCCCATCAAATAAGACAGACTTCTTTCTTTGCTTTTCCTTTTACCATATTGTCAGGAATCTTAATAGACTTGTGGAAGCGTTTCTATTCTCTGCTTAGAAATGCAAATACAATGAACTTCCCTCGGCAATGCTGGAAAAATGATCATGCAACTGTTGTATACCCTAGCTGTTCTACTGGGCGCAGATCGGTTTTCAAAAGGATTGTTAATACTTGCACGAGTCACTCATAATGCTCTAATCCATAGTTCCTGTCCAGGACCAGGGAAGGCAGTGGACTTACAGAGAAGGCAAAATGGGCATCTTGTAGCCTGTTGTACATTATCACTCCTGGTGGGGCACTAGGTGGAAAGAACTCAAACTTGTTTATGGGAGCCTGTGGTGAGCATGTTGGACTGGCGTTTATCTAAAGAAAAACTCAAGACTCCTCTATACATAAATTGAGCATATTTTGTTCTGGACTGAAACATTTTTGTTCTTTTCTTAGTTTGGTGCCTGGCCATACCATTTTTCAATGACAGTTTTCCAAGCAGAACCTTGCCTTAAGAGGGCTAAACTAGCTATTTGAGAGAGGGGCTATGGAATGCTGGTTTGCTTGTAGGGTAGATTAGATACTGTAGAAATGCCATAAGGCCCTTACAAGAAACATGTGATACTGCTACACAAATTGTTCAAACTATCACATTACTGTAGGCTGTTGTATTTGGACCATTGCTAACAGAATATTGACAGGGTTATCATAAGTCAGGTTTTCCTGGGTGTTTCCTCTTATCCTGCCAGGAGATTTTGCCAAATGAGGTTTTGAGGATTTTGTAGTTCTTGTCTAGGTTTCCCACATGCCAAATATCTTCAGTCAGGCTATCCTTCCTCTGGAAATCCTGGATGTAACCACTTATTCATCCTCCTCATGACATCCAGCCAAGCCGTGTTACCAGCTAATTTAGCTGGAACTTTGTGTTCTTTAAGGTTCTAAATCATGTCTGAAGGCATGCTAACTGGGACCTCTTTCTTGCTGAAAAAGAGCACCAGATACTGAGACAGAAAGAGGGAAGGACAGCTGAACATCAAATGCCTAGTGTGCCTTGGGCATCAAAACCTCTTAGGTAAAATTAAGCTCTGAGAATCTGTGTGTCATCTTTCCATCTTTGAATCATATCATTTGGTTTGGGTTTCACTTATGGTATTTACTTACAATACTATCTGTTTTGAGAGGCTTTTGAAGACTAATGTATTCCCATGCTTTGTCCAGCTGCAAGAGCTCAAAAGCAGGAGATTTCAAACAGGAACAGAAAGGGGGGTGTGGTTTTAGAGTACTGAAGTACGAAGCCAATTCCTCATCTGTGGCAGTGCAGACAGACAGAGAGAGTGAAAGTTGCACTTAAATTTGCTGCGAGGTTAGGAAGTATCTGAATTGTTTGTATCCTAACTTGTACTGTAAATTGTTCTAAATGCATGAATGAGAGGCAGTTTTGAATATACTAGGCTTTTATGATTATCCTGTGGTTGCTGAGTCTGGAAACAACAAAAGAATTTGATTTTCTTTGCTCTGATAGATCCTACTGAGAGTGGGTTGAAACTTTTCTTTCGAAACACTTTTTGTCAGAAAACTGAACTTTCAACTAGATTAATATTCTGTGAAAAAATATAAGCTTTCCTTAGTAATTAAAAATATTATAAAAATGGAAATCTTTACCATAGGAGGAGGAATATTTTCCAAAGATTTACAGTATTAGTAGCATTAGCTGATAGCTGTGAGCTGTGAACTTTAATATTCACATATACACACACATATATATTATTATGAGGTAGGGTTGTATATGTTAAGAAATTACCTATGAGCAAGTGGTATTGACTTCCGTTACTTTTGCTGTAGGGTTTTACACATCCTGACTTAAACACTCTGCAACCTGGAGATGGGGTTAAAAGTCAAGGGAGAATGTCTCCAGCTTTCTCTGCTCATTCTAGATTTACAGGCTCAGCTATTAAGAGAACGATTGTTGACCACTGTTAAATGATGACTCTTTTTTGTAAGAAAGCACTCATTATCTTGTAAGACATTGGCATTTTTCTACAGCAGTGTTTCAATGCTGTAAAATAGATCCCACAAAAGAGCTCGAGGTAAGAGAAGGGGAGAGCAAGGAAAAGCAATGATTACAGTGGTACTGGAAAAAAGGAAGGGATAAGTTGGTATGTAAAGTTATCGGTAGCTCAGATAAACGGGTTATTACATACAAATACACACACATACCCATGTCCACAGAGGAGCGTAAGCTTGTACATACAAAAATTATCAAATGCAAAAAGCTTTAAATGACAGTGTGCATCTTTGTCCTGCTTCACTGCTGGAGGGTTCTGACACAGACCTGCAGGGTTTATCTCTGTAGTGTTCTGGCAAACATCCAGGAGTCTAGGCATGCTTGTAAACATGTGTGTAAGTCAATGAGTTTTGCCTGTGAATGCAGTGTTCCTGACAGAAAGAGGCAATGATTCTGTAACATGGTAAATCCTGTATGGTACCAAAAAGCGCTGAACGTAAAGTGCTGAACACACATAGACTAACTGATGGTGTAAATTTGCTTAAAATATATTCCAGATTTCCTTTTCCTATGAGGCTTTATGCACGAGGTACTGCGTGGCACTGCACTAGGCAATAAAGAATAAACCATTGTGACTCTGGCTAATTTGACAGAAATGTGTATCTCATCCTCTATGCACACACACTGGATCTGCTGAGTGCTTTGGCAGCTTAGTATTAATGCCCATCAAATTGCAGCCCACAGGGGGAAACTCTTCAGCATATGGGTGAGCATGGTGGGTGTGGGTCCAAGTTTGTATGCGTGAAGGGACACGTCAGCCTTCAACTTGCATGTCTAAAGGTGCATGCGTGTGCATTTCTGTCTCCGTTCTGCCAGAATCACTCTCCTCTCCCTTTGCCTCAGCGCCCCCCCCGGAAAAGATAAGCTGTGCTTGCTTTGGCATCGTCACGTAAGCAACCCTAGAAACAGCAAACACTCACCCCTCCTCTCCTCACTCTCTCTTTCCCGTTCCTCCCCGACACCCATCTCCGACTCCTTCCTCTCCCTTCCCCACACCGGCGCGGCGACCCGCTCCAGGCCGTCCCCCTCCCGCGGCCCCGCCCGCAGCCCACCGCGCCCGGCCCTCTCAGCCCCGGGCAGCTGTGAGCAAGCCCGTGCCACCGCCCCTACTCCCGCCCTCTTACGCCGTTGCCTCCTGAAATTACACCTCCTCCGCAGAAGGAGCACAGGTGCTCCGCTCTCGCGCGTACGCCGTCTGTGCC
Organism: Leptosomus discolor; assembly: GCF_034619465.1. Taxonomy (NCBI): domain Eukaryota; kingdom Metazoa; phylum Chordata; class Aves; order Leptosomiformes; family Leptosomidae; genus Leptosomus; species Leptosomus discolor. Next base: position 3,983,405 of record NW_028237857.1, on the reverse strand, counting down.
CCCCCCCCCTTCGCACCGAGAGCGCGGGCCGTGGTCCGCCGGCAATGGGGGCCGGCCAGCGCGGGGGCCTGGCTTAGAGCCGCCGGGTGGCAGAGGGCGCCCGCCGCGAGGGGGAGAGACGGTGGCGGGAGGGGAGGCGGCCGGGCGTCCGCCGCTAGCAGCTCCTGAGCCGCCCGATGGGCCGCGCTGCGCAGCCTGCAGCCCGCGGAGGCCACGGCCGGCGAGATGGAGGATGCGCACAGCCGGGAGGCGCAGACTGTCTGCGAGGCCCTGGGCCGCTACGAGGACACGCTGCGGGGCACAGTCCGGGAGATCCACGGCGACATCCAGGTGTTCAAGCAAGGGGTGAGCCTGCAGGTAGAGGAGGTGCTGCGCCTCGCCAGCCCCCTGGCGCGCTCCGTCTCCGAGCTGCAGCAGGAGAACCGGCGCCTGCGGGCGCAGCTGGAGCGCCTGTCCCGGCAGGTGGAGGCCCTCGGCCGGTCGGCGGGGCTGCCGCAAGAGTGGGCGGATGAGGCGGTGGGGAGCTCTTCGGGGCAGAGTTCGGCCGGCGGCGGGTTCTCCAGCCATACCAAGCTAACGGTCACTGGCCGGAGCCACGTAAGTGCTGGCCGCGGCCAGGGAGGCGGCGGGAGGGAGGGCCGAGAGGGAGCGTGAGCGGGTGTTTCGCGGGTGTTGCCAGGCGCTGCGCTGGCATGGGGGAGCGTTTAGGGACACGGGGCTCGTTTTTTGCAGTGCAGGGTCAACGGGCTTTTGGGAGGTGCTGTGATAAATGGTCTTGGCCCTGATACCGCCTGGAGGTGTTCCTGATTGTAGCACTGCTTGGTCAAACCGGGATCTTGGTTAGAGTGGTAGCAACCTATCAGTTCAGTGTGGTTAGAAGTAAGAAGAGAAGCGGCGGCCATCTCAGCTATCAACATACATATGTATGCGAATATCTGTGTATCCTTTCTGGACTCGATTCAGGGGGATCTGTGTGCCAGCAATGCTGTTTGGCAGCTGGCAAGCTCACAAAGGAGAACAGCTCAGCATATAGCAGGGAGTAACATGTTTTCCTAAGACAATGATTTAGTATCCTGCAGTGAGACTGTTTTGTTGCACAACCACTGACCTGCACTGCTGCAGCTCATCCCCGAGAGGTAGGCCTCATGCAAGCTGTCATGGTTTCCATGACCTAAACTACCACAAACACACACGTTCCCCCCAGCCTTGTTACTCAGTGTATGGAAACCCTAGTTAGTGGAAAGCTCATCTGGAACCGAGATGTTTTGTGTAATATTTTTTCTATGTGTCCAGCTCTATGGAAAGAATTGAGAGCTCCTGTACAATCCTTGACACCAGGAGGTGGCAGCCAGGCAGTACACATGATTTAGTCACATAAAACTGCAGTACTGGAGACTTGCTTTTCACAGATGATGGCCTATTTCATGTAATCTTCAGTAAGCCATGTGTTAGGGTGTCTTTAAGACTGTTGGAGCATGAAAAGCTGGTCTGTAGTCTGTCCAGGCTTTGGAGATGGAAAAGAAAAGCTTGAAAATGAAATTCAGTCCCTTAAATTGGTGGGAGCGAACAGAGTCTGTATTGTATTCCAACCCTTTTCATTCCTGCTGATTCAAGAATGGGGGCATAGGGCTTCCTACAGCTGGGCGAGTGAAAAGGTAAAGCTGCTGCTTGATGCATTGTTCCAACATAGTGGTGGCAACTGCTGCCTTTTCCCCCATGTGACAAAGGTGTTCAGTACACATGCAGCTTTCAGATCCGTTGCTTTTTGTTTCGTGGAGCCATCCACGCTTGTTTGTATTGCAAGGAGCAGAAGTGAGCCAAGTGACATGGAAGGGACAAGGGGGTGTGGTCCCTCACACCATCTCACCTGTTCCATCACCACTGCTTACATTGTAGTGTGTACTTCACGTTCTGTGAAAAGTCTTGCATTGAGGTTATGGCAATATCTAGCTTTAGGTATTGGTCTGTGCTAAAGCACAGAGTGTGCTTTTGTTTGAATTGGAGCCTTCCCGCTTTGCTTTAAGGGTTCAGGGAAGATCATTTGAGTAATGGTAGTTCTTCAGTGCCCTTGCAACCATTTTCCCTGGACAGTTGCACAACTTCCCAAGTTAGCATAGCTGACCGAGAAGGAATTTCAGTACTGAGAACTACGGGAGACGCAGCTAGATCTACACACACCAAATACATGCAGTGAAAACATGATTTTGTGGGTAAGGCTCTGAGGTGGCTGTGCTCAAATGGCTAAAGAGCAAGCCTTGGTCTAGTCACCCAGATTCTCTATAATGAAGAAAGTGTTCCCTCAGTTGCTTGTGATTTCTGGTTATGTGACCAAAGCACTTGAAACAGGGTACCGTATGTGTATGTTTTCAGATAAACGAGTACCTGTGATAAAATTAGTGACACTTACTAGCCTTAGTAAATACTTCTATAAGTATGAGATATGAGGAACCAATAATACTGACCTGGAAATAGTAGCGAATCAAGATATGCTATTTTGCTCTTAAAAAGATTTATTGGTTGAGTTCTTTTTTTACTGTGTGCTCAATGCAGTGTTTACCCCAACAAAACGCTGGGTTCTGTTGCTTTCAACTTTTCTAGCAAAATACTTGGGGTAAGAGTTAAGACTGTCTTGCAGATTGGATACTGGAGAGTCTGAGCATCTTCAGTGTTTGAACCATTATTTTCTAATATTGCTAGATTATTTTTCAAGGTAATTTGATTGAAAAAAGTAAAGCCAGGGAGTTCCAAACATAGCTCAGAAGTAAGGACACAAAGCTTTTAATTCTAATCTTCAGTCAGTCTCTGCTATGCTGTCCTTGAATCTGGTATACCACAGTTTAAGTGCTGATTTAGATGTAATTTTAAATGGCTATTAGCAAACAGGAAAGACTAAAAATACCGTAAGGGTGTTCTATTTTTATGCTGTCAGAAGAGTTTCTGTACGATGTGGACAGTCTGCTGGACAGACTGCTGCAGAGAACCTGCCCGCAGTGGTCAGGACAGCAGAGAGATGAGTAGTAGGTTATGACCACATGGGAAGATCTAAACAAATATTACTCGTTGGTATCTCTCTGTGGTGACCTGATGGCACCCAACAGTCAGCCTTGGAGTAACTGCATGAGACATAATGACCTAGGGTATACAGGAAGGGAGATTAACTGTTCCAGCAATCACCTGGCGTTGTATACTATGATTCTAAACCATCTCGACTCTTCAACTTCCTATGATAAAGGAAATCTGTTAGTTCCATTTCCTTCTTACTGTTCTCTTGCACTTCCTGCAAGTGTCCTTTTGGAAGGGTGGCATTCATTCCAAGCTTGCCTTGATACTTATCTGGATTATTTTTTGTTGTTTGGTTTGTTTTGTTTTAATTCAGTGTGACGTAGCTGTGGGCACCTGCTGAAACTGCCAAGGTAGAATTGTTCCCTGCTGTCCACTTTTATCCAGTGTTGCTTCAAAAAAGGTTCTGTGAAAACTGCTTCTACTGTTGTTTTTCAGTGATTACTTCATCTGCAAAGGCTTTCCTAATAAGCTCGTGGTGTTCAAGGCTTTTTCTTCAAGCTGCAGGGTCAGTTACAGATAGAGAATTCTGGTGTTATCTGAGGGGCAATGGCTTTCCAATAGAAGAATTAAGGGGTAAGTGTGGTGCAGTTCTTGCTGGTGTCTAGGAGCCTTGTTTGCATTTCCTCAGACATTTCATCATTCCCCATTTCTGATGCATCAGTGATCTCTTTCTATGAAAGGAACAGCGTCAAATCTTGCCTTGCAGAAGTCAGTGGTGCTTTTGCTGTTCACCGAAGTGAAGCATCAGTTTCATCCAGTATGTAACAAGAGAGGGAGGTACTTCTCACAGATAAACAGCATTTCTAGATCCAATTATTTTTATTGTAACCCTTTTGATAATTGGTGCTTTTATGAAAGGCTTTGGATGACTGATGCCTCTCATTTGAGAGAGAGTAATCTCATTTTTCTGTCATTCTTCCACAATTTGACCTTGTTGCAGGCAAAAGCTTGACGAGATAACACATGTGCACTTCAGAGTCTCAGAGAGGAAATAAAAATGGTTTTTCTTTCTGATCTCATGATCTGGTGCTTACTCTTTTCTGAATGTGTGTGATTTTCATTACTGGGTTATGATATTTGCCAGTTTGATAGCAGCTTCTGGTTGTGGATCCCCAAGGTCCAACATCTTTGCAGTGAAGGAGGAATTCTGGCAGCCCTGTGACTATGGAAAGTATTATCACCCTACATGACATGGAGACTTCTGAGCTACTGAGAGATTAGTTCTAAGAGTAAGCCTGAGTAAGACATGCAAAACATTAGCGTTAACTTTCTTTTCTTTAACCAGTTCCTCATCATGTTGTTGTAACCTGCGTTGTACAAATGGGTGCTTCTCATTATTAAGCACGGATATAGGTATCTGTGTCCCCCGATGTTTACAATCTGTGTAGCCAGCATTGACAGAGGAAGTAGTGTTACACACTTGTCAGAATGCTGCCCTCTCCAAACAAAGTGGATTTTGAAGTACTTTAGCCTGACACCACTAAATGCACGGTAGAATCTGATCACAGATCCTCCCAGTGTTTCATCAGCACATGGGGCTTCCCTGTCCTCGAGCGTGGAATCAAGTTTCTTCCTGAGCATTGTTAGCCAAAATGTAATCAGGTTTGCATAAAATAAATTGATGTGGCACCTGTTACTGCGTTAAGAAACCAGTTCAGTGTGTAGGATGCTACATGATCTTTGGAATGACCACCTCATTTGACTGTTTTGCTCACCCCCAAAGCTTGTAAAGTAGGTTCGTGTTTATAGTCTATATCAGCATTTGACATATTCAGGTCATAATGGCTGACATGAATGGATAAACAATTCTATATACCACAGGTACGTTCTAGGGAGCTGCATTAGCTGTGCTTTACATTTCAGTTCTAGATATGGACAATAATTGTTGACTGGGATCTCAATTCCATTAAATACAGCATTAAAAGTTCTGAACCCCTGATTCTGCGTGGTTTGTATAATTAATATTTTGTGTGCTTTTCTTAGGTTAATCCTGGCAGCTAGTCATAACTGAATTTATTAGTGCATGGTGCCTCCTTCTTGACAAGTATAAAAGTTTTAAAATAATTTTATTATCTCAGATTAAAAGATCTGCATATAAGGACACAAATCCAGTTTAGCAGCAGTAAGTCAGACTGTGTGGAATGGAAGCATTCTTTGTGGGGTAGCAGATGGTATAAAAATGAAAAATATTTTTGATTATTGGAGAGACAAATGTTATTTTAAAGAAGCTGTTCTTCTGGTGATCTGTTGTGAAAGAAGTTTGGAGACTAGCTTTGCAAAAGAACTTGTCACTCCTTTTGGGCCTAAGCTGAGTAACTATCTAAAGAGTGCGGCTTTGTTGGATGTGACTTCTTCTGATAACCTGTCTGTAATGAGGCCGCCAAATGCAAGAGGTCCCACAAAAATCAGTGGAGCCTAGATACCTGAATTGTAATGCTTCCGCTTGTAAGAAAGTTTTAGATATTGGGAAAGAGTGAGAATTATGAGGGTTCCCAATTCCCCAATCTAGTTTATGTTCCTTTCTTTTTAAATAAGAAAGATAGAGGAAAGTTAAAATGAAGGAAAAGTTCTCCTTGTTCAGATTGATACACTAAACTTCATTACGGGTTTGATTTGGAGCACTTGCAGTGTGTCTTAAGGCAGGCTAACCTAGTTGTGGAATGGACATTCTAACTCCCAGCTATCTTAGGTGCACCTGCAGCCTTCGTTGGGCACCAGTGGAAATTTGTCAGTCTTATTAACCAACATTGTGCTAGAGCATGGTGTTGTGCGTCTTTGCTTGTTTGAGTGGTGGTTGCTTTTAAAAAATAATAAATTAAAAAAAAAAAAAGCAGCCTCTTGTGCATTTTCATGGTAAACAGACTAAGGAATGTCTTGGCTCATCGTATAACATCTGCACTCTTATCTAGCAGAGCACATAAGTACCTATATAACCCCAGGAAGATCATTGAAAACTTGGCAAGAGAATTAAATGAAAGCTCCTGGCTGAGAAACCTTTAAAAGTCGTCTTTTCCGAGAGTACATCTTCCACATTTTTGGAAAGTCTCCAGTCCTTTTCTGAACTTTGTATTGTTTGGTTTGAAAATCATATTCAGGTGATGCTATCTCTTTTCGTCACCTAGCATGAAAAAAATTGACCTGAGAATCTGAATTTTTTTTGTTAAAAAAATAGTGTAAACCCCAATATAATAAAATACACCATCCAAGCTGAGCCTTAAAGACAGTTCATGGTATCTCAATGTCTTCCTGCCATTCCTTTCTGTGTTTTATTGTAATTCATCTTTGTAAGATGCTTCCTTACAAGGCAGTAGGTCCTCATCTTGAAGTCAGATTAATGGAGTTTTACCACACTTTAATGGTTTCTCCAAATTACGCTGTAGTCTTGAAAAGCCTGGATACCTATTGTGATCTGAGAATGTAGGGCTCAACCTTAAGGAGGGAGATATTTCTCAACTTCAGTAGTGTAGGCGTTTACCTCAAATTCTGCTCTGTACACCTGTGTTCTGTTGGAATCAGTTGAAAGTTGACACTTAAATACCTAGGAGGATCAGAATCTAAGCCCACAACTGAATAGTCTATGACAAAATTGTGTTTAGGCTACCTTACTGTAATCTAATACTAGTTAACAAATTCTTAGCAAGATCTCAGACTGTAGTTACCAGGAGTTGACTGGGATTGGACTACTTGAGGTAGTAAAAGTTCTAGTATCTCAAGTAACAGATATTAAAACAGTCTGTGAACTCTGCAGCATCTGACAAGATTGAATGCTTTTAAAAAATCTCAAAGGTGGTTAATGTTGTTATGTGGTGTTCTTAATTAAGTTTGGATGAGTGTAAACAGATGCATGGTAAACAGCAGACAAGTTCCAAGAAACTCTTTCTGTTGATTTATCTTGAATTGATCATAGGGTTTCTGTGTCTTACATGAGATGTAGTTTTACACCCTATAAATAAATTATTCTAATAATTTGTGATGAAGCTATGGAATAAATAAGTAAAATCAAACCATTGGTTTGCCTCATATTTCCTGTGTATGGAAAAGCAGAGACAAATTAAGTTATTACATGCATACGCCCTGCCTCTTTCCTTTCCTGTTATGTTCTGTTGTTTCTGTACTTACCTGCAGTGTAAAAATCTTCTTCAGTATCTATCTTCAGTCTTTCTGTCTGTCTTTAAAAACAAAACAACCCAGAACTTGTTTCGATTGAGTTTCTGAGAATTTTGAATTACGTTTATAATGGCACGGTAGAATTTTTTTTTATTCATCATTTTTTTGGCCAATCTAGTAGTTAGATACTTGTCTGGAATCAATTAAAACTTTTTCTTGAACTTTGTGTTGAGGAATTTCACTCTACTGCTTCTATATGCTGCTTCTTGGAAGCTACACTCTTTTAATTGATGTAATTGTGTGTCTGTGAAGCAGTTTCTGCTTTCTTTAGTTCCTGCTAAATCGCAGAGTCCTTGTGATTTTTTTTGCATGTGCGCACACACACACAAAAAAAAAAAAAAAAGCGGCCAAAAAAAATTCTTGGCTGATTTTTCTGGAATTATGTTGGCAAACATTATGGGGAAAATTGGTGCTTTTCCCAGGAAAAAACTACCCTTACAGAAGTTGCAGATTATAATGTAGCGGTAAAGTTCTAGGGTCATACTTGCTTTATGTAATGCTGTTACAATATGTTATCAGAATGTTTTTGGTTTTGTTTTTCTGTAGCAAACAGGAAAAAAAACCTGCAGAGCATTAAGGGTTTATGCAATCTCAATCAATCTCCCCACTATTCCGTGGAGTCTCCTGATTATCACCTTCACAGTGGATGGTGATACCTTTATCTAACAGAAGTGGAAGACCCTCCCTAGGTGCATGGGGTCTGTGAGGACAAGTATGTAAATATTGATGCAAGTCCTGCATTGCCAGTGCTCGGTTTGCAGTTTTGGCTCTTGGGGTTAGATAACTGTTCCCACCTTGTGTTGTGGTCACTAACACAAGGAAGACCTGTTCTTGGCAGGTATTTCTCGATAGTCTTCTAAATCTTGCTGCTGTTTAAAATTTAGCTGTTGTGTCTATTGTCTGTTCTGACAGAGTGTAGACCTGGAGGACCACCACAAACCTGAGTTTAGAAGAGTTTTTAGTTCTTCAATCATTGAAAATGGGCGTCAGTCTTCATCAGGTAGGAACAGAGCATGAAATGACGTAGCACTCCTTGTAAAATACCTGATCCTGGCATTCACAGAGCAGCTCTCACGTGTTGGAAGCATTGGAATCTGCTATGGTTTCAGCATGGATATTGTGCTGTGGCACTAATGCCATTTAAGTTTATTTCCTACTTAGGAGTTTAACTTTTAAATTTTACGTTTATTGTTAAGCTTGCACTATAGTGTTTCATAAATTAGAAACTATTACTGTCACATTATCTTGGAGCACAAGTGATAATAAGGCCTGCTATTCTGGATGCCATTGTAGCCCTGCAGCCCCAAACATTTTGCAGATTACCTGTGTGCTTCCATCCTCCTTCAGTGGAGGAAGGACTTACTCTCTCCATTTTAGAGAAAACTGAGGAAGCGTTTCATAAAACCATGAGAAGAGCAAGAATGCTGGCTTCTAACCCATGGCAGGAGATTGGGGGCGGGGGCTGCACAGAGGAAGAGGCGTATCTTACCGAATGCAGATGATAGCGGATTAATGATCTGAAGAAGTTGTTCTTGCTGAGATTCGTGTAGGACAGGTATGATCGTTGCAAGGATCACTTACACTAGAGTTGTTTCTGCCGCATGCTGAAAATGGTATAATGCCCCACAGGGAGAACTAGGTGGAATAATCCGAACAAAATAGAATATTGAAAAATAAAGTTGTTGCATGGGAATTGGTTTGTTAGTAACTTTGTTACAAATCTTCAAATAAATTTACTTCCTCTCTCCTTTTTCTTTTTATTCGCTAGGTCAGGCAAAAGTCTCCCGTGAACTGACCTCTTTTCAGATGTCAGACTCTTCCCCTGAAGCCCATGCCCCTGCAGTGACCTTGCAGATGCCCCATCTTCCTGTTACTGCAGTAACCAGGATATCGGAGAAGTTTTCAGGAGAGACCATCAGTTCAACAGGAACAACTAATGCATCTGCTGGCCTGCTGGAACAGAGCAAGAGCAAAAATGGAATGGCAGTGAAAACTTCCAACCAGTCAGGTAAAAGAGACAAAAGTAACTTGTTTGCTGAAGCTGTGTCCCATTTCTTTACTTCAAGAAACTGGTGCTACGGGGTTTGTCCTGTGGTAATTATGAAACCTCCCTTTTACGGCTCCATATCCCATGGTGGGACACTGATTTAGAATATTCTGGGTCTTAGGTGGAGCTTCAGGCTATGATGTCACATCTGCTGAGAATTTTTGCTGCCTAGTATAGTTGAGTGCATAGTGCAGCCTAACTTCTAGCACAGTTACTGCATCTCTTCAATGTGTCCAGCTATTTTAATAAACTATGCAGGAGTTTTTAGTGCTTTGAGACCTGAGGCCCCTTGAGAGGCTAGACAGATATTTGTCAAACGGATTCAACAGTCATTTGGGGGGAGGACTGACTGACAGCAGACTGACACATATACACAAGTCAGAATGATTGCAGAATCTTATTTATATCTAAATTGAGTTTAAAAAAACCCCTTATTTCATTCCTATTGAAGTCATTCATCTTTGAGCTGTATTTCATATACATTTAGTGATAGCGATGCTTACAGATCAGACTATATATAGAGATCAGAAATTAGAGAGAGACCAGATGCAATTGCCAGCAAGAGATAGAGATTATTTGCAGATTATTCTTTCAACTTTCATCTTAAAGCTAAGAATGGAGCAAAGCCTTCCTTTGTCTTTTTTTCTGCTCTTTCAGTGAAGACCTGGAATTCAAGTACAGTGGGAACATCTGTGGGTTCACCTGCCACTGGAGGTGAGTGTTCCTATCCGCATGTCCTTATGCAACATAAATTGAGAGGGATTCCGTGCTCAATGTCTGGGGGATTCAGATCTGAGCATGTAGTTCCAATTGGTAGGTACATGGTAATATTAAAATTGCTAACAAGACTGCATGCAGATTCAGTTTCCCAGGTATCACAGAAACTTGTTCTGCTGTATCAGATTCTCAATCAGTTCAAAAAGCAAGGGGTAGTTATCCTTGTCTGCACAGTGGTGTACATGTGTACTGTTAGGCAATCTCTGCAGTAGAAACAATAGATGCCAGAAAAGTTTGGCAGAACAGACAGCTTGAGCAGTGAGTATTTCAGCTAACCAAGTGAAAACTGTGACTGAATGCAAGGTAATGGCAGTTGGAAAGTGGTGCGCCCACCCTATGGATGTTGAAGCAAATTCCTTTGAGCAGAATAGCAGTAAGTAGTCTCCTTCATATATGAATGTGTCAAAGGATTAAATGCCTTAAGGACTTCTGATTTCAGTCAAAATCGATAGGTTGAGCTCTATGCAAAAGTACTTCTGATTGATGTCACCAAGCTGTTACTGTCTATACAGTGTACTGGTATTTCACAGTGGTCTCAAGTGTCAGTTTAGTGAAGATGTAGCTCATCCAGAGTAGGGATCACACTCTTTCTCAGCTTAAAACCACTGAGATTTGTACATATATCTGGCAGTTGTTTGTGGTCCCAAATTTGTGACATCCGTATGCTGGCATTTACCAGGGTGTTTTATGTGAGAAGTCTAGTTGATCTGGATCCCTTCTATAAGTTCAGGACAGTTATGAGGTTGGATTGTTTCTAAGATGCCAGTCTTTCTTCTTTGTTTATAGAAGAAGCCTTCAATAAATGAGTTGCTGGCTTTTGCAACAAGTTTTGGTTTTAGTGTGTTAAAACTGGGCAAGCCACTCCGTTGCGTTTAGAGGGTATAGCTGGAGTCCAGAGCTCAGCTCTTAAAAGGCAAAGTACTAAAGGTAGAACCTCAGGGGTAGGGGGAGGAAGATGCAAAGCTAGTTTTAAGCTACCTTTGCAACCTTTGGAATCTGTTCTACTTTACAAACGAAAATGTTTCCTGGTGGAAATCAGGTCATTTAAATTATGCTGTCAGTCATAGCAGACTTCCCAGACTCCTTATGTCTGCCAGAATGATTGTTGCAAGCTGAGCTCTATCACCACTTCTTCCTTTCACTGAAATGTCCATGACAGCGTGCCCTCGTCTGAGGTCTGCACAAGGGCCTGGAATGATCCAGCCTTCTCAATGCAGTTTTATCAAAGGCATCCTCTCACAGCCCTTTCTAGTATGTTTACACCATCCTCGCTGCAGTGCAGCAATTTTGCAGAGGGATTGAACCCCTGGAGAAAATCCCTGCCCAGCTTGTTAGCTCATGCTGGAAATTAGACAGAGACCTGCAGCTTTTCACTGTGGTGAGTAAAAATCAGTTGTAGCTATCGGGAAATAGTTTGAAAATGTATGAGAAAAGGAGATAAAAGAAGTTTCTGCCCTGATATATCTTGTTTTTCCTGCTGTTATACAGAGAACACCACTTCTGTCACTGAGTCTGTCTCAACTGTGAGCTATGGGATGAGTAGTGGAACCAAAACTGGTGAAAGGTACACTTTTTCTTGACATTTTGTTAGGCTGTTGTGGTCAGTATGGTCTCAAGGGACAGGTGTTCTAATGGCTTGGAGAACAGGTGAGTCCCAGATGCTGTGGTTTAAGCCCATTAAAGGTTGTGAGCTTTCCTCAGGGCTAAGTGGAACAGAGATGGGAAGGGATAAATATCTTTTGTAGAGCAGTTTAAAGCAGATCTAATTGTGGATTTCAGCGTGGTTACAGTGTTAGTCAGTAAAACTCTCAGTGCCAGCAGTGGATTTTTGTTAGGAGGAGCAAGTTGTCAGGCCCTTTGAAAACACTTGTAAAAATACTCAGCTGTGTGAAATTTGTAGTTTGGGCTTATTTTTGTAGGCCCAACATATGGCTGCCATCAAATATCTTTAGTTTGTCTAGCCTAGAGTTTGGTTGGTAGATAAATGCCTTGCTGAGGACAGAAGACTGTTACGCATTCTTGATTAACTCGAAGATGCAGTTGCTTAGTATAGGATTACATGGTATCACAATTATTACTGGCATATCCAGGCATCCTCAACATGCAAAATATCCATCAAGAAAAATAGGAGGGCAGCCAATTTAAATCTTTTAACTTGGGCTTGCATCTGCCCTGAAAATTATCCCAAATTTGCCATTATGTTTCTTCTGATTTAGTTCCAACATCAGCATTTTGATATTTGAGTCATGATATACTGAGCACCTTAGAGAACTTGCTGTCAGATTTGACCTCCAGCTGTACCAGAAATTAATGTGTGACAGTGGTGTCATTGCTCTTTGCCTCAGTTTCCCCAGCTCTGTCATGGGGAACATTTCCAAATGCTATGTGTGGTTTACTTCATTAATGCTGATTAAGTGGTTTATGGCTCAAATAAACACAAATTAGAAGATAATTCTATATTTCTGGATCAAATTACCAGTTTGCGGTCAGTGAAGCAACACTGACATGAGCTCAAAATTATGCATACTATAAGTAAAAATTTCAAAGGTACTTCATCGAATCATAGAATGGTTTGGGTTGGAAAGGACCTCAAAGATCATCTAGTTTCAACACCTCTGCCATGGCAGGGACACCTCCCACTAGACCAGGTTGCTCAAGGCTTCATCCAGCCTGGCCTTGAACACTTCCAGAGATGGAGCATGCACAGCTTCTTTAGGCAACCTGTTGCAGTGTCTCACCACTTCAGGGTGAAGAACTTCTTCCTTGTATATAGTCTAAACCTGCCTTCTCCCAGCTTCCAACCATTACCCCTCGTCCCGTCACTGCAGGCCCTGGCACAAAGTCCCTCCTCGGCCTTCTTGTAGGCCCCCTTTAGGTACTGGAAGGCCACTAAGAGGTCTTCCCAGAGCCTTCTCTTTTCCAGGCTGAACAAGCCCAACTGTCTCAGCCTGTCCTCATAGGAAGGGTGTTCCAACCCTCTGACCATCTCGGTAGCCCTCCTCTGGACTCGCTCCAACAGCTCCATATCTGTTTTGTGTTGGGGGCTCCAGAGCTGGATGCAGTATCCCAGGTGGGGTCTCACGAGGGCAATACTGCCTGAATTACTCTTCAAGTTACATTTTTTAAAATGTGACTTACCCTCCAGGAACCCCACAGTTGTAAATTAAAGGGATTCAGAGCTCCTGTGTGTCCATGTCTTTTTTTTTTTTTTTAATTATTATTTTTCTTTTCTGTTTTTCTTTTTTTCTTAAAAGTGTTTAAGTGTTGTTCTACTTAGTGCTTTGTCACAAAGCATTTGTGACTTGGCCAGCTGTGTCTCATTTGTAAAAGTACCTTAGACTCTTCTATACTTAAGTGCTGTTGTTTGTCAATAAAACTCTGACTTTTACTTAAATTGCTTTTGACTCATTCAGGTACTCTTGAGGTTGTGGGAGGTTTGGAGTAGGCAACAGTTGGACTTTTATGCTGATTCCTGGCACTGCAGAGAGTTATTTTTTTTCTTTAACCACATACTTTTCATGTTTTGTTTCTCCAGTGCCACTGACAGCTGCTGTGATGTGACCCCCAGCTCTCGCTCCTCTCCTCCCACTGTACATCGCCGAGTTGAAAGGAGGAGAGAACTGGTGCGGTCTCAGACACTCCCACGGACTACAGGAACACAGGCCAGGAAAGCGCTTTTTGAGAAATTTGAACAGGATGGTGGAAAGTATGTCACACACCTTGTCTCCAGAATGGGTTGGCTAATGGGAAACTAATTTGTCAATTATTACCAGCAGAGGACAGCTGGGTGGGAGGACTCTCTCAGTGTAGGATTTTGAGCTAAGAGACAATATGTGGTCATGTGTGGATAGCTTCACTGACTTCCCAGGCTGAGCCCTGGAAATTCACAGCTACAGATTCCTCTGGCTTTGGAGTTCTTCAGCTGAAGAAGCAGGTATGTTTTATCAGGAAAGAGTGCTGTGAAAGCTGCCTTCTCCGTTATTATAAAAGACTGGGAATATAGCGACTTTCTGTTGCCACTTATTAAGGAACAAAAGCATGGACTATTCCTTATGCACAACGATGGGGGTATGATTTAAATAGAAGAGGGCTTGGAATACTGGCTTTAGTGAAATGAAAATGAGTTTTTCTTGGAGGACCAGCAAGTTGAAGTTTCAGCAACGTGTTTCTCAAAGATCACCTGGACAGGTGCTGACTTGGGCAAGGTTGCATAGATGTTGATGACAAATAAGTTTAAGTTTTTCTAGAATTTAATTTAATCTCATCTCTGTTAATTTTCCAGAGGAAAAGGAGAATCCAGAGCTAAGCTGAAGAGGTCGCAGAGTTTTGGGGTTGCCAGCGCTAGCAGCATTAAACAAATTCTGTTAGACTGGTGTCGCTCAAAAACCATAGGATACAAGGTGAAGACGTGTTAGCATTTTCAGTGTGCTTTTTTGGGGAGAATTTTCCAAAGAAATATACTCAAAGTGAATGTAAAACATGCTAGACAATGAGCTAACTTCCTCAAGATCATCAAGTTCTGTGGGGGTAACACAAACATCATGGTTTGTATGGGCAGCACTTCAAGACAGTCAGTGATTGCATGAATGAGATTCTGTATGTCTGTCAAAGCAATGCATTAGTGTTTGTCTGAAAGCCTTCATTTTTGTGCTTATGGATGTAGACTTCAGTATAAGCTCACATTTTTTTTTCTTAGTTTCAGGCTATTATTTTTGCATTCTTATTATATAGGGCAAGATCTGAATAACATTTTGCCAGTACAAGGAGACTATGGCCCTTTTTCTACACAGCAGACCAAAATACTCTCTACTGGTATTAGACAAGGGAATTTGTAGTAAATGGTTGAGGTTGAATCCCATGGTGTTAATGACCTAATTTCTATGAGGTAACATCAGTGTAGCTAAAAGAATTCAGCAGTTGAGATTTTTGTAATTTTACCTGGCCTTAAACTGCAGGTGCCAAAGCAATTTCCAGGAGAAAGAAAATAGTACAGGCTTTTTTTCTGTAATATGTTTCACAACATTATTTTAAAATGTGCATTATTATTGCTAAACTCTAAATTATAGTATTCACAAGCAGAACTAGTGAAAATTACTGTTAGTTGCTTACCAGAAAAGCTGGGGCTTGAATTTTATATGACGGAAAAGCAGCGTGAGACAAAAGCCCGAGTACGTTTCTTTTGAATGTGGTGGTAGAAAGTAACAATAAGCGTTTGTTCTAAGAATCTGATTTTGCAGTAGGCGTTAATTCTTCCTGTATTTCTACTGGTCTGTGTAAACAGGCATTGAATTGGGCCTTACTGAAAAGCAAAGCAAGCAAACGTAGTCCTTATCTAGTGTTATTCACAGCCACAAAATGAACCATTCTTCCATTATAAATACCTCACAGGGATAAGCGGTGTCCTTGGTTTCTGCAGATACTGGTGCTTTGGGCCTGCTCCAGAGCTCACTGACATCGACAAGATTCTTCCCAGTATTTTCTTCCTGGGCTTTGGATCAGGGTCCTTGACTGTATGTCTGCTTTGCATCTGGTCATTTCAGGCAAAAAGGCTTTCATTGCTGAGTGTGCTGTTTTTTTTTCTTTTTTTCTCAGAATACAAATAATATAATGGATCTACAAAGAGGGGAAGAGAAACAAAACCTGTGCTCTGTTGCTTTGGTTAGTGGGATAGAAGGACAGAAAACTGCAGTGAGCAAAACCAGCTCTTCCCTGTTCCCCCATGCTGCATTAACATGCATATTTTTTTCATCATGACAGCACATTGATCTCCAAAACTTCTCCTCAAGCTGGAATGATGGGATGGCATTCTGTGCTCTTGTGCATTCTTTCTTTCCTGAAACTTTTGATTATAATAAGCTTGACCCAGCTAATCGCAAGCAGAACTTTGAGCTGGCCTTCACCATGGCTGAGTGAGTATCACATTAGATCTCTGTGAAGTACTTCCAGTTCAAGTCTAATGTGGCTGGGCAGCAGTAAAAAGTTTCATTATTCTTCTTGTAGATCCTGTATCACCAGCTTACACGTGTCATGCCAAAAAAAAGATAATAAAACTCTGCATAGAGAAGGCATAGAACAGGTGACTCGGCAGTCTAAAATCAGAGGTGGTTTTATGAGGCACAGGATAGTTCATGGAGTCCTGGGTTCAGGTCATTCATCGTCTTCAGGCAGTACTTGAATTCTGCTTTCTCACCTCTGTGATTCTCACTAGTCTTAGCACTGACACTTGAGAAATCGGCCTCATGAGTTATACTTGGACAGAAGAGGAAAAAATGCTACTTCTTTCTGGTTTTTGTTTTGTTTTTTTAATTATTTTATTCAAGTAATGAATGATTCTTAATGATTTTGCCAATATTAATTGTTAAAAAAGACGTTTGAGTTCGTAGAGCACAAGGCATCCAATGTTTACTAACCAACAGTCCATAGAAACCGGATATACAACTGGTATTTTCTTAGCCAATCCCACCTGCTTGATACCAAATTTCAACTTGAGGCATGTTAATATATCCATCCAGTCTCTCTGGAAAAACTGTGACGCCCTGAACGGCAGGGAGCAAGTAGATTAACTTTTGGAATTGGGTTTTGTGGCAGGGTTCACATCTCTCTCTCCGTTTCTTTGGTTAAACAAGAATAAAGGTTGAATTCAGTGTAAGTAGAGTTAGATCAAGGCTGAGAGCTACTCAAGCTGGTAACTGCATTTTTGTAAAACAGAGCTAATACCCTCAGTCACACTGACCTGATCCTTTCTGATGCAGTATACCAGGCAATTAAATGGTAACTTGTTTATTAAATTCATCATGAGTGTGAACTTGTCAACTAGAAATAGTAACTTTCTGAACCCAGTATCAACATGATTCTTACTTACTGTTTTATTTGACTTGTGTAACAGTAAACACTCCATGTGGTATGCAGCTGGGTTTGGTACACTTTCCAAATACTAACAGGATGTGGGAATACATGGCTAGTTTCCTGCAGCTTCTCATACAGCTTCAAATATTGGTACCACCACACTGAAGCTCTGGGGTTCATTCAGAGTGTTTTTTTTCTTTTTTTCAAGTAATAACTCACAGAACTGGATTTGCCATTTGCCATTCCAAAGAAAAGCTTTGAAAATTCTTAGCGTAATGTTGGCTCTCCTTATTACAGCCCCTAGCAAAGGAATTCATTTGGGAATTACAAGGTGTTAATACACACATATCTATACGTATATATAAAAAAATTTTGTTGCTTGTCAGTGAGTTGAAAGAGATTCTATGACACTTTTAGGTGGTTGATCTCTAAAGTAAAACTATCCACAACTCTCAAAGGAAAGTCGCAGTGTTTTTCTATCTCAGTAAGTATAGGGGAGAACAAAAGACAGCATGCGCACAAGAGTAAGAAACATTAGGTAAGAGTATCTACAGAAATTACTACTTCATAGGTGTGATTGCCTTTAAACTAACTGTTCTCTTCTAGTGCCAGAAAAGGCTTTTCTCTGTTATTGCTGTTCACCTCAGTATGAGCTCTGCTGATCAAATTGCTTCCTGCTCTTGTGATTTTTCATCTTGGGCCTCAGCAGATCTGTTCCTTTCTGTTGGGCCAGATCTCAGTCAGGCTTCTGCTCTCCAACCTGATCATCTGAGACTGTTGTCCAAGTCACACACACCTTGAAGATACGGAGTGGTGGAGAAGAAACAGCCCACAGCCACGTGGGCCTTCATTGGCACATATCATCTCTTCTCATGTTTTGCCATTCTTTTGGAGCTTCCTGTGTAATAACCAGAAAAACTCGTGATTTGCGAACTCTCATGACCTTGCTTACTGAGACTTGGACAGGGGAATGTGAGATTGGGCTACATGCTACAGATATCAGGGATGTGAATGGGAGTCAGTAGATGAAAAAAAAACAATGACCTACAGGGCTTTGGGTCAGATCCCAGTATAGAGGAAGGAGGGGAAAGAATAGGAATATTCCATGGTCACAAAAATAATCTCCAACCTGAGCCTGACCATTTCATTGTGAAATGAAATCTTGCTGCTAAACCTCAGGATTTCTCTAATGCCTCAGTGATGCTCAGCGTGATCAGAGTGGCAAATGAGTCTTGGAAGTAGTTACAGGCCTTAGATTTAACTCTTGATTCACTGTGTCTGTTTTATTATTGCTACAGGAAAATGGCTCACTGTGATCGTCTGATGGAAGTGGATGACATGATGGTGATGGGTCATAAGCCGGATCCCATGTGTGTCTTCACCTATGTCCAGTCTTTATACAATCATCTGCGACGCTTTGAATAAAATCATTGATACCTCTCCAGCCAGAAGGGTCAAGTACAGTGTGCTAGTGGGAAGAGTGACATTTTGCAAATGGAACGCAGTGTTATTTCTTGCTTTTTACTGTCCCTTTGCTTACATTCAACTGCATGGCTGGCTGACTGAAGTGTTGCTGAGCAGCGCCCAAAGTGTTGATCACATCAGCATGTCAGTAAGACAGAAATATGTTTGGAAAAAAAGACAAAAACATAGGGAAAGGTAAACGCTGTCATTTTGGTGCTAGTAGTAGGTTGGACTTTTAATATTACGGTGTTTAAAGATCCCAGGAACCTAATTTGCTGCTCGTATAACTGTTAGGCTGGGGACACAGTTTTATGCAGTGACAGGCAACTCTGCTATGAAGGTGTTCCCTCTTAAAATGCAGGTAAAACTCCAGAAGGTAGCACCTTCAATTCCACTTGTCCATTGAGCATAGCACAAAAGAAATGGCATATGGACAAGGAAATTTCCATTTCACAAATAATAACCTGAAGTACTCAACCACTAGGGCAATACTGCCTCTCCTCCAACCCTGCACCCCACTCCACCCTATATGCACACACACACATGCCTCAAACAGGCATTGTTCTGTTCTTTTAAAGCAGAAAGAGAACACAGGCTCTTAATGTGCAGACTAGGGGGACAGATAACTACCATGTTACATAACATTGTTCATCTGTAATGATTAAATCTGAAGTGATTTGCTTAGAGGCTTGCTAAAGCCTCTACTGGCAGTACTGGATTAATTTCTTGATCACAAAGGATAGCAACAGGTGGGGCTGTTCTGTGTATGACATTGTGTGTTTGCACGATTGAAGATTACAGGAGAGGGGGGCAGCTAGCAAGGTACAAAATCGTTTTAACAGTTGCATAGAAGCAAGACTGTAGCATGCTTTCATCCAGACTCTGGGTGACAGCAACTCTCCAGTGTGGACAGGAATGAAGCCTTTATGATTTGCTGGGTCCTCATGCTGGCACTGAGGTGGACAGGCAATATGCTAAAAAAAGTATGGAAGATGGGGTTTTGAAATGCTTTGGACTAGCTTCTGTTTTCAGTTAAATTAGCATTAAACCCACAGTACAGTGGGATTATTCCAGATTTACTGGACAAAAATGTCATGTGTCACCCTTTCTGGTTTTCTCTTGGATAAATCAACAGAGCTTTGTTTTCACATTGAAGGTTAAATACAAAACCACTAAAAAAGCATACTTGAAAAAAAAAAAAGCCTATTAAAATTATTTCTTTCCTAAGAACAGGCTCATAGAAAGTAAAAAAAAAAAAAAAAAAAAAAAAAAAGGCACCACAAGCCCTCCTCTCACTCTAGAGAATGTTTTTTAACCTGCATTTGTGCTTTTTGTAGCTATTTATAAAGATTACTTTGGTTCTGTATTCATGACCATTTATAATAAAATATGTCAAATGCTCTTCAGATTTACTGCTTCTCCTTAGAGTGAAGTGACAAATAACAAAGTAAAATCAGTGAAAAGAACCCAGAGGTTTTGCTTAGAAGATTTTTGTTCTAGTCGTGATGCTGTGTGCTCTGAATTCAGTTTTAAAACCTATAGATGTTCAGTGGCATTTGGAATAGGATTTTAGTTCAGCCACCCTTTCTAGTGAAGTTTACTTAAGAAACCATGAATGAAGCAACCACTTTGTTAGCAGTCTCAGAAAAACAAATGAACGAACACCGAAAGTGTACAAAGGTGAAGTATAAGTTAACTGCTGAAGGTCTGGATCATGAAGTTCTGTTTGAAGTGTAGCTAGGCTGTTGCTATGACACTATGGAAACAGTTTGAAAGACTTTTAAATATACATCTTAATAGAAGTAGCCAAAAGATACTTGGTCAAACTAGCAGGATCCTTGATATTGCTAATCTCACAGCTTTAATGCAAGTGGACGGAGGTTGGGTGGATTGTTCATATTTGTCATATGACTGCCATTGTATTCATTTTTTGACTTTGTCTTGAATGACCATAATTCTGAGTAGTAAATGCGTGCCTGTTGCTCTACCAAATGCTCTGTAAGGATAAACACACTGTACTTGTGTTTTGGAGAAGTGATTAGAGTAAGCATGATGAGAAATCTGTCCACAACTGGCACACGTGATACACATATTTACATTCTCAGAGCAGAATACCTCTCATTGACTAGCAGAGCGAAGTTCCATCCTAACTACAAGAAGAGGGACAATATGGCTTTATATTCACATTCCTTCACAGTCCCAGGTCATGGATGATATTCCTGTGTGATGTGAGTGCTAAAGACAGAGGTAAGTGCTTGGCCAGTTTAGGCCTAGTAGCAAATAATTATGTAAAAGAAGTTGTAGACTGCAAGATTACTGCCAAGTCACCAGAGGGGGGTTTACATCTTTTCTAATTTAGCTTGTTTTCACAGCTACCCAGAAGCTATTTGTACAGATTTTCTAAAGTCTTCCCACTTCAGAGAGGTGGAGGTAAAGATAACTGGTACTTGCCAGCAAACTGATTGCAGGGGAATGGAAGACTGTAAGCTGATTTCAGCTTCTGGTGGTTTGCGTGTAAGTAGATGAGGGAGATGGTGCTATGACACAATTTTAGAAAAAAAAAAAAAACACTACAGCTTTGTGCATTAAGAGAATATGAATAACCTTGACTATTAGATTGTATGATTAAATTAAAGTATGTAATCTATGCCCCCTGCTGGTTTTTTTAGTATTTTTAATTTAAAAAAAAAAGCAGAGTTTGTGTATATATGATAGAAAATGTGTTAGCATGAGTGAGAACAATATATTAAGTTGCCATAGTGTGTATTTTACACAGATGGACTGTTGCCAGCTTTTCCAATGTTTCTGCACTGTGTCTAAAATTCAGTACTGTCAAAAGTGGTTTACTGGCAACTTGATCCTACTTGTAAAGGCTAGATTAATTTGTTCTGTGCAAGATTTTCCAAATAATCTCAGCAGAGACATCACCTAGCTTTTAAAATTATGTTTGCATATAGCTTCCCACAGCAGGGAAGTCCTCCTCCTTGAAAGTACAGTAATTGGGTGGATGACTTTCATCGCTTCTCCCTTTGTGTGACATTTCCAATAAAGCGTTTAATCTAAACATATGCTCAAACCAGTGCAAACTCTTGGATACACGTCATTAGGTATAAAATCAGCCTACATGGTTCAACATGTGTCACTAACTTAAACCTGGCCTGGCTTACACAGATAGTTTTCAAGTGTCCAGAACAAAAATTGGCATTGCTTTAGGTAAGGTGCGCCTAAAAGGCACTTTTGGTTATGCTAAAATAGCTCTATGTCTAGATAAAGCCTCAGTGGAGTTAGTAATGCAGAATCAGAAGAGTTTGGGCTGGAAGGGACCTTTAAAGACCATCTAGCCCAACAACCCCCACCAGGAGCAGGGACATCTTTAGCTGGATCAGGCTGCTCAGAGCCCCGTCTGCCTTGGCCTTGAATGTTCCCAGGACTGGGGCATCAACCACCTCTCCGGGCAGCCTGTGCCAGTGTCTCACCACCCTCACCCTAAATTTTCTTCCCACTATCTAGTCTAAACCTACCCTCTATCAGTTTGCAACCCTTACCCCTTGTCCTATCACCACCCTCCCCGATCAGGAGTCCCTCCCCACCTTTCCTGCAGGCCCCCTTTAAGCACTGGGAGGCCGCTATAAGGTCTACCCCGGCGCCTTCTCCAGGCTGAACAACCCCAACCCTCTCAGCCTGTCCTCAGAGGGGAGTATTCTGGGCACTAGTGGAACACCAGAATTCAGACCTCTTACATTAGCCTGCTTTGCAATTTCAGCAACATTGAAGGCAAGCAGTTGATGCTGCAGCATCAGCTCAGCCTAGAGACTTTCCCCACTTCGATGCTGCCACAGCAGTTTGGGTGACAGTCTAATCCTCTGAAGACTGAGACTATCTGTGTTATTTTGAAGGCAACTAATAAGGAACACGGCAACATATTTAATTTAGATCTAGTCTCGTGAATGCTGGTTATTTAGACTCGTCCACAGAAAACCTATTTTTCCACACTGAAGACTTGGGCCACTTTATAAATAACGAACCCGGTTTCTATATCCAGACACAAATTGCCAAGGTGAAGACCTGCTCCTTTGCAAAAATCCTTTGTAAAAGTGCCAGTACGGGCTGTGGGAGGTTAGCCATATTTCGGCAGCGCCGAGGCCGGCGGTCGCTCACCAGCACTTCCCGCCGAGGAGGTGTCGCTTTCCCGCCCCTGTGCCCGCTGCCCGCACGCAGGTAGCAGCGCGAAGTGTCTCCCAGCGCCACGCTCGGCCCTGCCCGCGGGCCCGCCCCCACCGCGCGCGCCGGCCTGTGGCCGTTGGCGGGAAGCGCGGCTGCGGGGACAGCGGTTGGCTGCAAGCAGGTGGGGCCGGGGGCAGAGGAGGGAGCTGGGGGGGCGGGGGGAGGTGAGGGGCGGGGAGGGGCGGGAGGGGGAGCTGAGGGGGCAGGGGGCGGGAGCTGGGCGGGCTGTTGCAGGCGTTGTGCTGCCCGCGAGGGACCTGGGCCGGCGCGGCGCGTGGCGGAGCCCCGTCTGCCGCGGGGTCGTTTTCTCCCTTATAAACCGCTAGAGGTTCTCAGGAATTAACAAGCCTATTCGTTTTCATTCTTTTCCAACCTGTCCTCACTGCTAAGTTGGTTTTACCTGTGTTATTTGAAGAGTAGCGCACTGTTGTCAGCCTCGGAAGTCTACAATGATTTAACCCCTGAAAACCATCTAAGGTAAAAATAAAAATTTCTTATATCATATAGTTCATATTGAAGGATCAGTTGTAAGTTTCGTATTAACAGATTAAAAGGAAATAACCTTTTTATGGTAAGTTAACCATGAGGAACAGATTCAGGGTGGGTAACTACAAATTAAATACTTTATGATGGTGTTGCTCACAAGTTGGGTCAGGACAGCACCAGATACTGGGTTTTCAGAATGAAACTGCATGGCGTCCCATGGGTCTCACAACAATGTCTTGGAGGACCGTCATTCAGGGATTCCTCACCTTTCAAAGTGTCATGGATTAGGGTTGGGCTGGCCACAAACGAATGGCAGATGCTCTTTATTACGTGACTGAGCACATTTTCAGAAACCTAACACATTAATTGTTCTCAACCACCATTCAGCTATCTCAGCATTTCAGTTTATTAGAAACCATTTTGTCATCGCTCTTTAATTTGGTCAGATTTCTAAAAGCCTTGGAATGTTACTGAGAGTACAGATAACAAAATGTTGTGGAACATGACTAATATGCAGCCTGATAACTTATTCTGTGACTTGCACTGGTCAAAGTAAACAAAGTTCAAACTAGTTTTTGAGTTCAGATCTACCTAAGTCATTGGAAAACTTTCAGTTGTTATGGAAATGGCTCCAGTTCCTGCTCCAGCTGTTCATGTGACAAAAATTACTGCTTTCAACTAGCTCTTTTTAGCATGTTATGTTAAGAAGCTGTTAAAAAGTACTCATTAGAGGGGAAAAACAAAAAAAGTACATCTAGTCCAAAGGGGGCCAGAATGTAGAAATCAAGGGCCAGCCCACAGGAGCATTGCTCTCTTGTACAAATAGTTGCAGACTTCATGTGTGCAGTACCATATAAATGGATTTACAGGTCTGCCCCAGTAGTGGTCTATGTAATTGATACTAATCAGTGTTCAGCCTAGTCATAGTTTGGCTTTGCCTCATGAATTGGGAGCATGCTGAGTGTCTGTGATCACAGCTTTCCATCCTCCTGCGTCAGTTAGCATGAATCATTCACTTTCCTTGCTTGCCTTGCGCCCCATTCTTTGCTGCTTCTCGAGTCTCTAGGTCCTTCTCTGAGGCTAATGGCATCAGTAATGTCAACCCTGTTTTCTGAAGCTTGTATTTTTCTTTGTCTAACTCTGAAATAGCTGCATTTTTCTTTAAGACGGTGTTTCTTCATCTGCAACCCCTTTTTTGTTCCTCTGGAGTACATGCAGATTTCTTTTTGCACAGCAGCTGGCATGACAGGCACTGTAGTTACCAGTTTTAATGATCACTGACAGAATTTAGGTACCGTTTGAAATTAAAGATCATCATTAACAGCTTTCTAGCTTTCACCGTGCTGTATTTGCAGCAATTGCAGTTGCTTCCCACTTTTCTGTCTTGGATCGGCTGAAGTTCTTTTGACCAATGCTACTTGCTGCTTTATCACGTTGATAGCTCTTTGAAGCTTGTTGGGAACTCTGAGCAACCCTGCTCTGATCTAAACTGGTAGGAGGGGGCACAACTGTACCATCTGGCGTGCTACTCTTTTTGTCTCCCTCATTTCTTCTGCCTGGCTCCTAATCTCTTTTGTCCCAGGAAAGCTTATAGTTGCCACAAAGGTGGAGCATACTGCCAAGGATATTTTATGGCTGACATTTTGGATAGCTAAGTGTACTTAACACACCTTTCATTTGCTTTCGCTATCTTTACGCATTTCTGCAATAAATCGATCAAAAATTACTGCCCGAAGCTGTGGGAACTATCTCAATTAATGTACAAAGAATACGTTTTTCTTTCCAGGCAGATCTTAACCGGGAACGGCTGGAAGGAAGCGCCGTGGCTGCGCGGGCGTGCTGCCTGCCGCCGGTGCTGCTGCAGGAGGCTGCCGGAGGTGGCGCTGCCCTTCCCGCCGCAGCCGGTCTGCGTTCCCGTGGCAGCCGGTCTGTTGGCCTTCCGCGCTGTTCTGGGCCCCTTCCGGAACACTTCGTCACACATTTAGAAAGAAATGATGTGCTGCTGCTGTGGAGATTGAAGCTGGGACACGGCTGGGAGCAACGCCCCTCCCTGAAGGGGAACGGAGGACGTGGCCATTAGCCAGAGTTAGGCCTTGGGAGCAGCATCAGCGAGAGGTGTGTGAGGGAGAAGGGGGATGGTACTAAGGGTACCTGTGCTGGAGTGTGGACAGAGCTGTGTGTTGCTGAGGACCAGCTGTGTGCATTTGGGGTGAGGATTTGTCTCAGAAGACTGCATGAGCGTGGTGTGAGAATAGGAAAATTGACAACCAAACTGCTGTGACTTTGCACATATTTTGGGCATTGGTTTCACCCTACATTAAACCATTAACCCGAGTATGCTTTGTTCTTTGTTCTGCTTCAGTCCTTCCTAGGCTTTTCCATTTCCTCATTTACTTGCTGTATTTCCTCCTTCAGCTTTTCAGGTGCTGTTTTCTCTCTTTTTTATTTTTCTAATGACCATTATATTTCTTTTTTACAACCTAGAGTTCATCCACCTCTCCAGCCATATTTTTAAAAGGTGTTTACTTCTCCAACCTATGGGAGAATATTTATATTTCATATTTGTTCACTTCTCATTTTTCTGTGACTGTCCATTTAGTAATTCCATCCTTCCTCACGGGTCTCCTTTTCTTTCTCATCTCCCTCCTATTGCAGACAGCCCATCTTTTCCTCTCAGTTCCACTTTCAAGCCTCTTACCCTCTCTCCTCCTAGCTTCCATTCCCAAATTCTTCTGTTTCTTCCTTCTCCCACTTCAAACTCTCTCCCTTGCACCTTGGCAAATTCTTGGGAAGCCTTGAATGAGAAGTCTTTTCATACCTGTGTCATTTTGCAGGTAAAAGGGGCAAGAATTTTTCTCACCCTTATGGACCTGTCTTCTCCCCTTCTTGCTTCTGCAGCCAAATACAATACTATTCCCATTTTTAGGTTTCACATTCCAAGAACTGACCCGCATTACATCCAGAAACTTTCCAAAAAACAATGGCCAGACTGTTGCAAGCTGTAGAGACGTCGGAAGATCTGTTGGGCTTTACGTTGGGACGTCTCTTGGGCTCTACGTCTGGTTTTAGCTCATTTGCGGCTATACGTCGGGACGTCTTCTGAAGTCTACAACGGGACGTGTGTTAGGCGCTACGTCAGAATGTACGTTGGTGTCTACGTCTGGCTTGAGGTTAATTTCGGCTCTACATCGGGACGTCTTCTGAGCTCAACAACGGGACCTGTGTTGGGCGCTACGTCGGAACATACGTTGGTGTCTACGTCTGGCTTGAGGCTAATTTTGGCTCTACGTCAGGACAGATGTTGGGCTCTACGTCGGGACGTCTTTTGGGCTCTACGGCTGGCTGTAGCTCACTTTAGGCTCTACGTCGGAACATCTGTTGGGCTCTGCGTCGGGAGGTCTGTTGAGCTCTACGTCGGGACGTCTCTTGGGCTCTACGTCTGGCTTTAGCTCATTTGCGGCTATACGTCCGGACGTCTTCTGAGCTCTACGTCGGGACGTGTGTTGGTCTCTACGTCGGACGTACGTTGGTTTCTACGTCTGGCTTGAGGTTAATTTCGGCTCTACGTCGGAACGTCTCTTGGGCTATACGTCGGGACGTGTGTTGGGCTCTACGTCTGGCTGTAGCTCACTTTCTGCTCTGCGTCGAAACATCTGTTGGTCTCTACATCGGGACGTCTGTTGGGCTCTACGTCGGGACATCTGTTGGGCTCTACGTCGGGACGTCTGTTCGGCTCTAAGTCAGGACGTATTTAGAGATCTAAGTCGGGACGTCTCTTGGGCTGTACGTCTGGCTTGAGCTCGCTTTCGGCTCTACGTCGTGACGTCTGGTGGGCTCTACGTCGGGACGTCTGTTGGGCTCTACGTCGGGATGTACGTTGGTTTCTACATCTGGCTTGAGGTTAATTTCGGCTCTACGTCGGGACGTCTGTTGGGCTCTACGTCGGGACGTGTGTTGGGCTCTATGTCGGGAAGTCGCTTGCGCTCTACGTCGGGACGTCTGTTGGGCTCTACGTCGGGATGTACGTTGGTTTCTACATCTGGCTTGAGGTTAATTTCGGCTCTACGTCGGGACGTCTGTTGGGCTCTACGTCGGGACGTGTGTTGGGCTCTATGTCGGGAAGTCGCTTGCGCTCTACGTCGGGACGTCTTTTGGGCTCTACATCTGGCTGTAGCTCACTTTCGTCTCTACGTTGGAACGTCTGTTGGGCTCTACGTCGGGACGTATGTTGGGCTCTACAACAGGACATGTATTGGACTCTATGTCGGGACGTCTGTTGGGCTCTACGTCGGGACGTCTCTTGTGCTCTACGTCTGGCTTGAGCTCGCTTTCTGCTCTACTTTGGGATGTTTGTTGGTCTCAACGTCGGAACGTCTCTCGGGCTATACGTCGGGACGTGTGTTGGATTCTACTTTAAGAAGTCTGGCTTGAGCTCGCATTCGGCTCCACGTCGGGACGTCTGTTGGGCTCTACGTCGGGACATCTGTTGGACTCTAAGTCGGGAGGTGTCTTGGGCTCTAGTCTGGGAAGTGTGTCTTTAGCTCGCTTTCGGACCTACGTGCGGATGTCTCTTGGGCTCTACGTTTGGCTTTAGCTCATTTGCGGCTATATTTACAGACGTCTTCTGAGCTCTACAACTGGACGTGTGTTGGGCCCTACGTCGGAACGTACGTTGGTGTCTACGTCTGGCTTGAGGTTAATTTCGGCTCTACGTCGGAACGTCTGTTGGGCTCTACGTCGGGACGTCTGTTGGGCTCTACGTCGGGACGTCTCTCGGGCTCTACGTCGGGATGTCTTTTCCACTCTACGTCTGGCTGTAGCTCACTTTTGGCTCTACGTCGGAACGACTCTTGGGCTCTGCATCTGGAGGTCTGTTGAGCTCTACGTCCGGACGTCTCTTGGGCTCTATGTTTGGCTTTTGCTCACTTTCAGCTCTACGTCAGAACATCTGTTGGGCTCTACATCGGAACGTCTCTTGGGCTCTACGTCTGGCTTTAGTTCATTTGCGGCTATACGTCGGGACGTCTTCTAAGCTCTATGTCGGGACGTTTGTTGGGCGCTACGTCGGAACGTACGTATTTTCTACATCTGGCTTGAGGTTAATTTCAGCTCTACGTCGGAATGTCTCTCGGGCTGTACGTTGGGACGTGTGTTGGGCTCTACGCCTGGCTGTAGCTCACTTTCTGCTCTACATCGAAACATCTGTTGGGCTCTCCATCGGGACGTCGCTTGAGCTCTACGTCAGGACGTCTGTTGGGCTCTACGTCTGGCTGTAGCTCACTTTTGTCTCTACGTTGGAATGTCTGTTGGGCTCTACGTCGGGACGTATGTTGAGCTCTACAACTGGACATGTGTTGGGCTCTACGTCGGGACGTATGTTGGGCTCTACAACGGGACATGTGTTGGGCTCTACGTCAGGACATCTGTTGGGCTCTAAGTCGGTACGTATCTTGGGCTCTACGTCTGGCTTGAGCTCGCTTTCTGCTCTACGTTGGGATGTCTGTTGGTCTCAACGTCTGGATGTCTGTTGGGCTCTACATAGGGACGTGTCTTGGGTTCTACTTTAAGAAGTCTGGCTTGAGCTTGCTTTCGGATCTACATCGGGACGTCTGTTGGGCTGTACGTCCGGACGTCTCTTGACCTCTACGTTTGGCTTTTGCTCACTTTCAGCTCTACATCGGAACATCTGTTCGGCTCTACGTCGGGACGTCTCTTGGGCTCTACGTCGGGACGTCTCTTGGGCTCTACGTCGGGACGTCTGTTGGGCTCTACGTCGGGATGTCTGTTGGGCTCTACATCAGGATTTACCTTACTTTCAGCTCTACGTCGGAAGGTCTGTTGGGCTCGACGTTGAGACGTCTGTTGAGCTCTTCGTCGGGAATTCTGGCTTGAGGTCGCTTTTGGCTCTACGTCGGGACGTTTGTTGGGCTTTATGTCGGGACATCTGTTGATCTCTACATCGTTATGTTTGTTGGGCTCAACGTCAGTAGGTAGCTAACTTTCAGCTCTAAATCGGAACATCTGTTGGGCTCTACGTCGGGACGTCTGTTGGGCTCTACATCGAGACGTCTGTTGGGCTCTAGTCGGGACGTCTGTTGAGCTCTACGTCGGGACGTCGGTTGGGCTTTATGTCGGGACATATGTTGATGTCTATATCCGGACGTGTGTTGGGCTCTATGTCGGGTCGTCTGTTGGGCTCTACGTCGGGACGTCTGCTGGGCTCTACATCGGGAAGTCTGTTGGGATCTACGTCGAGATTTCTGTTACGCTCTCAATCTGGATTGAGCTTGCTTTCATCTCTACGTCAGAATGTCTGCTGGACTCGACGTTGGGATGTGTTTTGGGCTCTGCGTCGGCACGTTTCTCTTGAGCTCGCTTTCGGCTCTCCGTCGAGACGTCTGTTTGGCTTTACATCGGGACGTGTGTTCAGCTCTACGTCGGGACGTGTGTTGGGCTCTAAGTATGGACGTGTGTTGGGCTTTACATCTGTAGTTAGCTAACTTTCAGCTCTACATCGGAACATCTGTTGGGCTCTACATGGGGACGTCTGCTGGGCTCTACATCGGAAAGTCTGTTGGGCTCTACGTCGAGATGTCTGTTGCGCTCTCAATCTGGATTTAGCTTGCTTTCAGCTCCACGTCGGAACGTCTGCTGGACTCGACGTTGGGATGTCTTTTTGGCTCTGCGTCGGGACGTTTCTCTTGAACTCACTTTCGGCTCTCCGTCGAGACGTCTGTTTGGCTTTACGTCGGGACGTGTGTTCGGCTCTACGTTGGGACGTGTGTTGGGCTCTACGCATGGACTTGTCTTGGGCTCTACGTCTGTAGTTAGCTAACTTTCAGCTCTATATCGAAACATCTGTTGGGCTCTACGTCGGGACGTCTGTTGGGCTTTATGTTGGGATGTCTGTTGAGCTCTATTTCGGGATTTCTTGCTTGAGCTCGCTTTTGGCTCTACGTCGGGACGTCTGTTGGGCTTTATGTCGGGACATCTGTTGATCTCTACGTCGGGACGTCTGTTCGGGTCTACATCGGGACGTCTCTTGGGCTCTACGTCTGTCTTGAGCTCGCTTTCTGCTCTACGTTGGGATGTCTGTTGGTCTCCGACGTAGAGCGCAACAGACGTCCCTACATAGAGCTGAAAATAAGCTAAATCCTGATGTAGAGCGCAACACACGTGCTGACGTAGAGCCGAATACACGTTTCGACGTAGAGCCCAACAGACGTCCTGACGTAGATCCCAACCTACGTTCCGACGTAGAGGTGAATGTGAGCTAACAACAGATTAGTGCCCAACAGACGTCCCGACGTAGAGCCGAACAGATGTCCCAAAGTAAAGCACAAGAGACGTTCCAAAGTAGAGCAAAAAGAGAGCTCAAGCCAGACATACCGACGTAGAGCCCAACAGACGTCCTGATGTACAGCCCAAAAGACGTCCCGACGTAGAGCCCAACAGATGTTCCGATGTAGAGCTGAACGTTAGCTAACTACTGACGTAGAGCCCAACACACGTCCCGATGTAGAGATCAACAGATGTCCCGAGATAAAGCCCAACATACTTTCCGATGTAATGCCAAAAGCGAGCTCAAGCAAGAAATCCCGACGTAGAGCTCAAGAGACGTTCCAACGTAGAGCCCAACAGACGTTTCAACGTAGAGCTGAAAGTAAGCTAAATCCTGATGTAGAGCCCAACAGACATCTAGACGTAGAGCCCAACAGACGTCCCGACGTAGAGCTCAGAAGACGTCCCGATGTAGAGCCGCAAATGAGCTAAACCCAGACGTAGAACCCAAAGTAAGTCACCACTTAGAGCCCAAAAGACATTCCGACGTAGACTCGAAAGTTAGCTAAATCCAAATGTAGAGCCCAACAGACGTCTGGACGCTGAGAACAACAGACGTCCCAACGTAGAGCTGAAAGTGAGCAAAAGACAAAAGTAGAGCCCAAGAGACGTTCCGACGTAGAGCCCAACAGACGTTCCGACGTAGAGCCAAAACTGAGCTACAGCCAGATGTAGAGCCCAACATACGTCCCGACGTTGAGACCAACAGACGATCCAACGTAGAGACGAAAGTGAGCTATAGCCAGACGTGGAGCCCAAATGACGTCCCGACGTACATCCCAACACACGTCCCGACATAGAGTCGAAATTAACCTCAAGCCAGACGTAGAAACCAACGTACATCTCGACGTAGAGCCCAACAGACGTCCCGACGTAGAGCCGAAATTAAACTGAAGCCAGACATAGAAACCAACGTACGTCCCGTCTTAGAGCCCAACAGACGTGCCGACGTAGAGCTCAGAAGACATCCCGACGTAGAGCCGCAAATGAGCTAAAGCCAGAGGTAGAAACCAACGTAGGTCCCGACGTAGAGCACAAGCGACGTCCCGTCATAGAGCCCAACAGGCGTCCCGATGTAGAGCCGAAAGCGAGCTCAAGCCAGACGTAGAGCCAAAGAGACATCCCGACTTAGAGCTCTAAAGACGTCCTGACTTAGAGCCCAAACGACGTCCCGACGTAGAGCCCAACACACGTCCCGATGTAGAGCCGAAAGTGAACTCAAGCCAGACATATCGAAGTAGAGACCAACAGAAGTCCCGACGTAGAGCCCAACAGATGTTTCGACATAGAGCAGAAAGTGAGCTACAGCCAGACGTAGAGCCCAACACATGTCCCGACATATAGCCCGAGACATGTTCCGACGTAGAGCTGAAATTAACCTCAAGCCAGACGTAGAAAAAAACGTACCTCCCGAAGTAGAGCCCAACAGACGTTCCGACGTAGAGCCGAAATTAACCTCAAGCCAGACGTAGACACCAACATATGTTCCGACGTTGCACCCAACACCCGTCCCGACGTAGAGCTCAGAAGACGTCCCGACGTAGAGCCGCAAATGAGCTAAAGCCAGACGTAGAGCCCAAGAGACGTCCTGACGTAGAGCCCAACAGATGTTCCGACGTAGAGACGAAAGTGAGCAAAAGCCAATCGTAGAGCCCAAGAGACGTCCCTACGTAGAGCCCAACAGACGTCCCGACTTAGAGCCCAACAGTCGTCCCGACGTAGATCCGAAAGCGAGCTCAAGACACACTTCCCAAACTAGAGGCCAAGACACTTCCCGACTTAGAGCCCAACAGACCTCCCGACGTAGAGCCGAGAGTGAGCTCAAGCCAGACGTACAGCCTAAGAGACGTCTCGACTTAGAGCTCTAAAGACGTCCTGACTTAGAGTCCAACAGACGTCCCGACGTAGAGCCCAACACACGTCCCGACGTAGAGCCGAAAGCGAATTCAAGCCAGACATATCGAAGTAGAGACCAACAGACATCCCGACGTAGAGACCAACAGATGTTTCGACGTAGAGCAGAAAGTGAGCTACAACCAGACGTAGAGCCCAAGCGATGTCCCGACGTAGAGCCCAACAGACGTCCCAGCCTAGAGCCCAACATACGTCCCGACGTAGAGCCGAAAGCGAGCTCAAGCCGGACTTCTTAAAGTAGAACCCAAGACACGTCCGTACATAGAGCCCAACAGACGTCCCGACGTTGAGACCAACAGACGATCCAACGTAGAGACGAAAATGAGCTACAGCCAGACGTGGAGCCCAAATGACGTCCCGACGTACATCCCAACACATGTCCCGACATAGAGTCGAAATTAACCTCAAGCCAGACGTAGAAACCAACATATATCTCGACGTAGAGCCCAACAGACGTCCCGATGTAGAGCCCAACAGACGTCCCGACGTAGAGCCGAAAGCGAGCTCAAGCCAGACGTAGAGCCCAAGAGACTTCCCGACTTAGAGCTCTAAAGACGTCCTGACTTAGAGCCCAACAGATGTCCCGCCGTAGAGTCCAACAGACGTCCCGACACAGAGACGAACAGATGTTCCGACGTAGAGCAGAAAGTGAGCTATAGCCAGAAGTAGAGCCCAAAAGACGTTGTGACGTGAAGCCCGAAAGACGACGTGACGTAGTGCCCAACAGACGTCCCGATGTAGAGCCCAACAGACGTCTCAACATAGAGCAGAAATCGAGCTCAGACCAGACTTCTTAAAGTAGAACCCAAGACACGTCCCTATGTAGAGCCCAACAGACGTCCCGACGTTGAGACCAACAGACATCCCAACGTAGAGCAGAAAGCAATCTCAAGCCAGACGTAGAGCCCAAGAGACATCCCTATGTAGAGCCCGACAGACGTCCCGACGTAGAGCCCAACACACATCCCGACGTAGAGCCGAAATTAAACTCAAGCCAGACGTAGAAACCAACGTACGTTCCGACGTAGAGACCAACAGACGTCCCCACGTAGAGCTCAGAAGACGTCCCGACATATAGCCGCAAATGAGCTAAAGCCAGATGTAGAGCCCAAGAGACGTCCCGACGTAGAGCCCAACAGAAGTTCCGACATAGAGCTGAAATTAACCTCAAGCCAGACGTAGAAAAAAACGTACCTCCCGACGTAGAGCCCAACAGACGTTCCGACGTAGAGCCGAAATTAACCTCAAGCCAGACATAGACACCAACGTATGTTCCGACGTTGCACCCAACACCCGTCCCGACGTAGAGCTCAGAAGACGTCCCGACGTAGAGCCGCAAATGAGCTAAAGCCAGACGTAGAGCCCAAGAGACGTCCTTACGTAGAGCCCAACAGATGTTCCGACGTAGAGACAAAAGTGAGCAAAAGCCAATCGTAGAGCCCAAGAGACATCCCTACATAGAGCCGAACAGACATCCCGACTTAGAGCCCAACAGACCTCCCGACGTAGAGCCGAGAGTGAGCTCAAGCAGGACATATCAAAGTAGAGACAAACGGACGTCCCGACGTAGAGACCAACAGATGTTTTGACGTAGAGCCGAAATTAATCTCAAGCCAGACGTAGACACCAACGTACGTTCCGACGTTGCGTTCAACACACGTGCCGACGTAGAGCCAAAACTGAGCTAAAGCCGGATGTAGAGCCCAACAGACGTTCCGACGTAGAGCCCAACACACGTCCCGACGTAAAGCCCAACAGAAGTTCCGCCGTAAAGGCGAAAGTTAGCTAAAGCCAGACGTATAGCCCAACACACGTCCCGACGTAGAGCCAAAATTAACCTTAGCCACACGTAGAAACCAACATACGTCCCGATGTAGAGCCCAAGAGACGTCCGGACGTAGAGCCCAACAGACGTCCCGAAGTAGAGCCGAAAGCGAGCTCAAGCCAGACATATCGATGTAGAGACCAACAGACGTCCCGACGCAGAGACCAACAGATGTTTCGACGTAGAGCAGAAAGTGAGCTACAGCCAGACGTAGAGCCCAAGCGACGTCCCGAAGTAAAGCGCAACAGAAGTCCCAACGTAGAGCCGAACACATGTCCCATTGTAGAGCCCAACATACGTCTTGACATAGAGCCCAACAGACGTTCCAACGTAGAGACGAAAGCGAGCTACAGCCAGACATAGAGCCCAAAAGACGTCCCGACGTAGAGCCCAACACACTTCCCCACGTAGAGCCGAAATGAACTTAAAGCCAGACGTAGAAACCAACGTAGGTCCCGACGTAGAGCTCAGCAGACGTCCCGACGTAGAGCCAAAAGCGAGCACAAGTCAGACATATCAAAGTAGAGACCAACAGACGTCCCGAAGTAGAGAGCAACAGATGTTTCGACGTAGAGCCGAAGGTGAGCTACAGCCAGACGTAGAGCCCAAAAGACATCCCGATGTAGAGGACAAGCGACTTCCAGGCGTAGAGCACAACACACGTCCCGAAATAGAGCCGAAATTAACCTCAAGCCAGACGTAGAAACCAACATACGTCCAGACGTAGAGCCCAACAGACGTCCCGACGTAGAGCCCAAGAGACGTCCCGATGTAGAGCCCAAGAGACGTCCCGACGTAGAGCAGAAAGTGAGCTACAGCAGACGTAGAGCCCAAAAGACGTTCCGACGTAGAGCCCAACACACGTCCCGACGTAGAGCCGAAATTAACCTCAAGCCAGACGAAGAAACCAACGTACGTCCCAACGTAGAAACAAACGTAAGTCCCGACGTAGAGCCCAACAGACGTCCCGACGTAGAGCCCAAAAGACGTCCCGAACTAAAGCACAACAGCTGTTCCGAAGTAGAGCCGAAAGCGAGCTCAAGCCAGACATCCTGACGTAGAGCCCAACAGAGGTCCCGACGTAGAGCCCAACAGACGTCCCGACGTAGAGCCCAACAGACGTCCCGACGTAGAGCCCAACAGACGTCCCGACGTAGACATGAAAGTTAGCTAACTACAGACGTAGACCACAACACATGTCCCGACGTAGAGCCAAAAGCGAGCTCAAGCCAGACACCCCGACGTAGAGTTCAACAGACGTCCCAACGTAGAGCTCAACAAAATTTGCGACGTAGAGCCCAACAGATGCCCCAACATAGACCTAAAAGTAAGCTAAATACTGATGTAGAGCGCAACACACGTGCCGACGTAGAGCCGAACACACGGCCCGACGTAGAGCCCAACAGACGTCCCGAAGTAGAGCCAAAAGCGAGCTCAAGCAAGAAATCCCGACGTAGATCCCAACACACGTCCCGACGTAGAGCCTAACACACTTCCCGACGTAGAGGTGAAATTAAGCTAAAACCTGATGTAGAGCCCAAAAACGTCCCGAAGTAGAGCTGAAAGTAAGCTAAATCCTGATGTAGAGCCCAACAGACATCTCGACGTAAAGCCCAACAGAAGTCCCGATGTAGAGCCGAAGAGACGTCCCGACGTAGAGCCCAACAGATGTTCTGATGTAGAGCAGAAAGTTAACTAACTACAGACGTAGAGCCCAACACACGTCCCGATGTAGAGATCAACAGATGTCCCAACGTAGAGCCCAACAGTTGTCGCAACATAGAGCCCAACACATGTCCCAACGTAGAGCCCAACAGATGTCCGCACGTAGAGCCCAACCTACTTTCTGACGTAGAGGTGAATGTGAGATAACAACATACTTAGTGCTCAACAGACGTCCCGACGTAGAGCCGAACAGATGTCCCGAAGTAAAGTACAACAGATGTTCTGAAGTACAGCCAAAAGCGAGGTCAAGCAAGAAATCCCGACGTAGAGCTCAAGAGACGTCACAACGTAGAGCCGAACACACGTCCCGACGTAGAACCCAAAAGACGTTCCGAAGTAGAGCCCAACAGACGTTCTGAAATAGAGCTGAAAGTAAGCTAAATCCTGATGTAGAGCCCAAGAGACATCCCGACGTAGAGCCCAGCAGACGTCCCGAGGTAGAGCCCAACAGACGTCCCAACGTAGAGCCCAACAGACGTCCCGACGTAGAGCTGAAAGTAAGCTAAATCCTGACGTGAAGCCCAAGAGACGTCCCGACGTAGAGCCCAAGAGACGTCCCGACGTAGAGCCCCACAGACGTCCCGACGTAGAGCTGAAAGTAAGCTAAATCCTGACGTAGAGCCCAAGAGACGTCCCGACATAGAGCTTAACAGACGTCCCGACGTAGAGCCCAACAGACGTCCCGACGTAGAGCCCAACAGACGTCCCGACGTAGAGCCCAACAGAAGTCCCGACGTAGAGCCCAACAGGCGTCCCGACGTAGAGCCCAAAAGGCGTCCCGACGTAGAGCTGCAAGTAAGCTAAATCCTGATGTAGAGCCCAACACACGTCCCGACGTAGAGCACAACAGACGTCCCGACGTAGAGCCCAACAGACGTCCCGACGTAGAGCTGAAAGTAAGATAAACCCTGATGTAGAGCCCAACAGACGTCCCGACGTAGGGCCCAACACACGTCCCGACGTAGAGCTGAAAGTAAGCTAAACCCTGATGTAGAGCCCAACACACGTCCCGACGTAGAGCCCAACAGACGTCCCGACGTAGAGCCCAACAGATGTCCCGACGTAGAGCCCAACAGATGTCACAACGCAGAGCACAACAGACGTCCCGATGTAGAGAATAACACAAGTCCCGATGTAGAGCTGAAAGAAAGCTAAATATTGATGTAGAGCCCAACAGACATCCGGACGTAGAGCTGAAAGTAAGCTAAATCCTGATGTAGAGCCCAAAATACGTCCCGACGTAGAGCCCAACACACGTCCCGACGTAGAGCCCAACACACGTCCCGACGTAGAGCTGAAAGTAAGCTAAACCCTGATGCAGAGCCCAACAGACGTCCCGACGTAGAACCCAAGAGACGTCACCACGTAGAGCTGAAAGTAAGCTAAAACCCGACGTAGAGCCCAACACACGTCCCGACGTAGAACTGAAAGTAAGCTAAATCCTGATGTAGAGCCCAACAGACGTCCCGACGTAGAGCCCAACAGACGTCCCGACGTAGAGCCCAACACACGTCCCGACGTAGCGCCTAACATACGTCCCGACGTAGAGCCCAACAGACGCCCCGACGTACATCTGAAAGCAATCTAAATCATGATGTAGAGCCCAACAGACCTCCCGACGTAGAGCCCAACAGACGTCCCGACGTAGAGCTGAAAGTAAGCTAAACCCTGATGTAGAGCCCCACAGACGTCACGACGTAGAGCCCAACAGGTGTCCGGACGTAGAGCCCAACAGACGTCCCGACGTAGAGCATAACACATGTCCCGACGTAGAGCCCAACACATGTCCCGACGTAGAGCTGGAAGTAAGATAAACCCTGACGTAGAGCCCAACAGTCGTCCCGACGTAGAGCCCAACAGACGTCCCGACGTAGAGCCCAAGACACGTCCCGAGGTAGAGCTGAAAGTAAGCTAAACCCTGATGTAGAGCCAACAGACGTCCCGACGTAGAGCCCAACATTCGTCCCGACGTAGAGCCCAATAGACGTCCCGATGTAGAGCCCAACAGACGTCCCGACGTAGAGCTGAAAGTAAGCTAAACCCTGACGTAGAGCCCAAAAGAGGACCCGACGTATAGCCCAACAGACGTCCCGACGTAGAGACCAACAGACGTCCGGACGTAGAGCCCAACAGATGTCCCGACGTAGAGCTGAAAGTGAGCTGAACCCTGACGTAGAGCCCAACAGATGTCCCGACATAGAGCCCAAGAGACGTCCCGACGTAAAGCCCAACAGACG
Source organism: Leptosomus discolor (assembly GCF_034619465.1). NCBI lineage: Eukaryota > Metazoa > Chordata > Aves > Leptosomiformes > Leptosomidae > Leptosomus > Leptosomus discolor. The sequence goes on along the minus strand of NW_028237857.1, from coordinate 3,945,289 downwards.
TCCCAACGTAGAGCCCAACAGCTGTCCCGACGTAGAGCCCAACAGCCGTCCCGACGTAGAGCCCAACAGGCGTCCCGACGTAGAGCCCAGGAGGCGTCCCAACATAGAGCCCAACAGACATCCCGACGTAGAGCTGAATGTTTGCTAAGTACAGACGTAGAGACCAACAGGCGTCCCGACGTAGAGCCCAGGAGGCGTCCCAACATAGAGCCCAACAGACATCCCGACGTAGAGCTGAATGTTTGCTAAGTACAGACGTAGAGCCCAACAGACGTCCCGACGTAGAGACCAACACACGTCCCGACGTAGTGCTGAAAGTAAGCTAAATCCTGATGTAGAGCCCAACAGACGTCCCGACGTAGAGCCCAACAGACGTCCCGACGTAGAGCCCAACAGGCATCCCGACGTAGAGCCCAACAGATGTCCCAACGCAGAGCACAACAGATGTCCCGATGTAGAGAATAACACAAGTCCCGACGTAGAGCTGAAAGAAAGCTAAAACTTGATGTAGAGCCCAACAGACGTCCGGACGTAGAGCTGAAAGTAAGCTAAATCCTGATGTAGAGCCCAAAAGACGTCCCGACGTAGAGCCCAACACATGTCCCGACGTAGACCTCAACAGACGTCCCGACGTAGAGCCCAACACACGTCCCGACGTAGACCCCAACAGACGTACGAACGTAGAGCCCAACCGACGTTCCGACGTAGAGCTGAATGTTTGCTAACTACAAACGTAGAGCCCAACACACGTCCCGACATAGAGCCCAACACACATCCCGACGCAGAGCTGAAAGTAAGCTAAATCCTGATGTAGAGCCCAACACTCGTCCCGATGTAGAGCCCAACAGACGTCCCGACGTAGAGCTGAAAGTAAGCTAAACCCTGATGTAGAGCCCAACAGACATCCCGACGTAGAGCCCAACAGATGTCCCGACGTAGAGACCAACAGACGTCCCGACGTAGAGCCGAACACAAGTCCCGACGTAGAGCCCAACAGACGTCCCGACGTAGAGCTGAATGTTTGCTAACTACAGACGTTAAGCCCAACAGACTTCTCGACGTAGAGCTGAAAGTAAGCTAAATCCTGATGTAGAGCCCAACAGATGTCCCGATGTAGAGCCCAACACACGTCCCGACGTAGAGCCCAACACGCGTCCCGACGTAGAGCCCAACACACGTCCCGACGTAGAGCTGAAAGTAAGCTAAATCCTGATGCAGAGCCCAACAGATGTTCTGACGTAGAGCTGAAAGTAAGCTAAACCCTGATGTAGAGCCCAACAGACGTCCCCACGTAGAGCCCAACAGATGTCCCGACGTAGAGCCCAACAGACGTCCCGACGTAGAGCCCAACACACGTCCCCACGTAGAGCCCTACAGACGTCCCGACGTAGAGCTGAAAGTAAGCTAAACCCTGACGTAGAGCCCAACAGACATCCTGACGTAGAGCCCAACAGACGTCCCGACGTAGAGCCCAACACACGTCCCGATGAAGAGCCCAACACATGTCCCGACGTAGAGCTGAAAGTAAGCTAAACCCTGATGTAGAGACCAACAGACGTCCCGAAGTAGAGCTGAAAGTAAGCTAAATCCTGATGTAGAGCCCAACAGACATCTCGACGTAAAGCCCAACAGAAGTCCCGATGTATAGCCGAAGAGACGTCCCGACGTAGAGCCCAACAGATGTTCTGATGTAGAGCTGAAAGTTAACTAACTACAGACGTAGAGCCCAACACACGTCCCGATGTAGAGATCAACAGATGTCCCAACGTAGAGCCCAACAGTTGTCGCAACATAGAGCCCAACACATGTCCCAACGTAGAGCCCAACAGATGTCCGGACGTAGAGCCCAACCTACTTTCTGACGTAGAGGTGAATGTGAGATAACAACATACTTAGTGCCCAACAGACGTCCCGACGTAGAGCCGAACAGATGTCCCGAAGTAAAGTACAACAGATGTTCTGAAGTAGAGCCAAAAGCGAGGTCAAGCAAGAAATCGCGACGTAGAGCTCAAGAGACGTCACAACGTAGAACCGAACACACGTCCCGACGTAGAACCCAAAAGACGGTCCGAAGTAGAGCCCAACAGACGTTCTGAAATAGAGCTGAAAGTAAGCTAAATCCTGATGTAGAGCCCAAGAGACATCCCGACGTAGAGCCCAGCAGACGTCCCGACGTAGAGCCCCACAGACGTCCCGACGTAGAGCTGAAAGTAAGCTAAATCCTGATGTAGAGCCCAAAAGACCTCCTGACGTAGAGTCAACACACGTCCCGACGTAGAGCCCAACACACGTCCCGACGTAGAGCTGAAAGTAAGCTAAATCCTGACGTAGAGCCCAAGAGACGTCCCGACATAGAGCTTAACAGACGTCCCGACGTAGAGCCCAACAGACGTCCCGACGTAGAGCCCAACAGGCATCCCGACGTAGAGCCCAACAGGCGTCCCAACGTAGAGCTGAAAGTAAGCTAAATCCTGATGTAGAGGCCAACAGACGTCCCGACGTAGAGCACAACAGACGTCCCGACGTAGAGCCCAACAGACGTCCCGACATAGAGCCCAACAGACGTCCCGACGTAGAGCTGAAAGTAAAATAAACCCTGATGTAGAGCCCAACAGACGTCCCGACGTAGGGCCCAACACACGTCCCGACGTAGAGCTGAAAGTAAGCTAAACCCTGATGTAGAGCCCAACACACGTCACGACGTAGAGCCCAACAGATGTCCCGACGTAGAGCCCAACACACGTCCCGACGTAGATCCAAACACACGTCCACACGTAGAGCTGAAAGTAAGCTAAATCCTGATGTAGAGCCCAACACACGTCCCGACTTAGAGCCCAACAGATGTCCCGACGTAGAGCCCAACAGACGTCCCGACGTAGAGCCGAACACAAGTCCCGACGTAGAGCCCAACACACGTCCCGACGTAGAGCCCAACAGACATCCCTACGTAGAGCCCAACAGAAGTCCCTACGTAGAGCTGAATGTTTCCTAACTACAGACGTAGAGCCCAACAGACGTCCCGATGTAGAGCCCAACACACGTCGCGACGTAGAGCTGAAAGTAAGCTAAATCCAGATGTAGAGCCCAACGGACGTCCCGACGTAGAACCCAAGAGACGTCCCCACGTAGAGCTGAAAGTAAGCTAAAACCCGACGTAGAGCCCAACACACGTCCCGACGTAGAACTGAAAGTAAGCTAAATCCTGATGTAGAGCCCAACAGACGTCCCGACGTAGAGCCCAACAGACGTCCCGACGTAGAGCCCAACACACGTCCCGACGTAGCGCCTAACATACGTCCCGACGTAGAGCCCAACACACGCCCCGACGTATAACTGAAAGCAATATAAATCCTGATGTAGAGCCCAACAGTCTTCCCGACGTAGAGCCCAACAGACGTCCCGACGTAGAGCTGAAAGTAAGCTAAACCCTGATGTAGAGCCCCACAGACGTCACGAAGTAGAGCCCAACAGGTGTCCGGACGTAGAGCCCAACATACGTCCCGACGTAGAGCATAACACATGTCCCGACGTAGAGCCCAACAGACGTCCCGTCGTAGAGCCCAACACACGTCCCGACGTAGAGCTGGAAGTAAGCTAAACCCTGACGTAGAGCCCAACAGACGTCCCGACGTATAGCCCAACAGACGTCCCGACGTAGAGCCCAACAGTCGTCCCGACGTGGAGCCCAACAGACGTCCTGACGTAGAGCAGAAAGTAAGCTATACCCTGATGTAGAGACCAATAGACGTCCCGACGTAGAGCTGAAAGTAAGCTAAACCCTGACGTAGAGCCCAACAGACGACCCGACCTATAGCCCAACAGACGTCCCGACGTAGAGACCAACAGATGTCCGGACGTAGAGCCCAACAGACCTCCCGACGTAGAGCCCAACAGGTGTCCGGATGTAGAGCCCAACAGACGTCCCGACGTAGAGCCCAAGACATGTCCCGACATAGAGCCCAAAAGATGTCCCGACGTAGAGATGAAAGTAAGCTAAACCCTGATTTAGAGCCCAACATACGTCCCGACGCAGAGCCCAACAGACGTCCCTACGTAGAGCCCAACAGACGTCCCCACGTAGAGCTGAAAGTAAGCTAAACCCCGACATAGACCCCAACAGGCGTCCCGACGAAGAGCCCAACACACGTCCCGACATAGAGCCGAACACATGTCCCGACGTAGAGCTGAAAGTAAGCTAAACCCTGATGTAGAGCCCAACAGACGTCCCGACGTAGAACCCAACAGACGTCCCAACGTAGAGCTGAAAGTAAGCTAAAACCCGACGTAGAGCCCAAAACATATCTCGACATTGAGCTGAAAGTAAGCTAAATCCTGATGTAGAGCCCAACAGACGTCCCTACGTAGAGCCTAAGACACGTCCCGATATCGAGTCTAACACACGTCCCGACGTGGAGCCCATGACACGTCCCGACATCGAGCCCAACACATGTCCCGACGTAGACCTGAAAGTAAGCTAAACCCTGATGTAGAGCCCAACACACGCCCCGACGTAGAGCCCAACACACGTCCCGAAGTAGAGCCCAACACACGTCCCGACGTAGAGCTGGAAGTAAGCTAAATCCTGACTTATAGCCCAACACATGTCCCGATGTAGAGCTGAAAGTAAGCTAAACCCTAATGTAGAGCCCAACACACGTCCCGAAGTAGAGCTGAAAGTAAGATATATCCTGACGAAGAGCCCAACACACGTCCCAATGTAGAGCTGAATGTGAGCTAACAACAAAATTAGAGCCCAACACACGTCCCGACGTAGAGCTGAATGTGAGCTAACAACAAAATTAGAGCCCACACACGTTCCGACGTAGAGCTGAATGTAAGATAACAACAAAATTACAGCACAACACACGTCCCGACGTAGAGCTGAATGTGATCTAACAACAAAATTAGAGCTCAACAGACGTCCCGACTTAGAGCCCAACACACGTCCCGAAGTAGAGCCCAACACACGTCCCAACGTAGACCCCAACAAATGTCCCGACGTAGAGTCCAACACACATCCCAACGTAGAGCTGAAAGTAGCTAAATCCTGATGTAGAGCCCAACAGACATCCCGATGTAGAGCCCAACAGACGTCCCGACATACAGCCCAACAGACGTCCCGACGTAGAGCTGAAAGTAAGCTAAACTTTGATGTAGAGCCCAACACACGTCCCGACGTAGAGCCTAACAGACGTCCCGACGTAGACCCAACAGACGTCCCTACGTAGAGCCCAACAGACGTCCCGACGTAGAGCCCAACACACGTCCCGAAGTGGAGCCCAACACATGTCTCGACGTAGAGCCCAACACACGTCCCGAAGTAAATCCCAACACACGTCCCGACATAGAGCCCAACACATGTCCCGACGTAGAGCTGAAAGTAAGATAAACCCTGAGGTAGAGCCCTACACAGGTTCCGACGTAGAGCCCAACACACGTCCCGACGTAGAGCCCAACAGACGTCCCGACGTAGAGCCTAACACACGTCCCGACGTAGAGCCCAATACACGTTCCGACGTAGAGCTGAAAGTAAGCTAAATCCTGATGTAGAACCCAACAAATGTCCCGACGTAGAGCCCAACAGACGTCTCAACGTAGAGCCCAACAGATGTCCCGACGTAGAGGCCAACAGACGTCCCGACGTAGAGCTGAAAGTAAGCTAAACCCTGATGTAGAGCCCAACAGACGTCCCGACGTAAAGCCCAACATACGTCCCGACGTAGAGTCCAACACACGTCCCGACGTAGAGCCCAACAGACGTCCCAACGTAGAGCTGAAAGTAAGCTAAACCCTGATGTAGAGCCCAACAGACGTCCCGAAGTAGAGCCCAACAGTCGTCCCGACGTAGAGCCTAACACATCCCGACGTAGAGCCCAACACACGTCCCGACGTAGAGCTGAAAGTAAGCTAACTCCTGATGTAGAGACCAACAAACGTCCCGACGTAGAGCCCAACAGACGTCTCAACGTAGAGCCCAACAGATGTCCCGACGTAGAGCCCAACAGAAGTCCCGACGTAGAGCCCAATAGACGTCCCCACGTAGATCCCAATACACGTCCCGAAGTAAATCCCAACAAACGTCCCGACATAGAGCCCAACACATGTCCCGTCGTAGAGCTTTAAGTAAGCTAAACGCTGAGGTAGGGCCCAACACAGGTCCCAACGTAGAGCCCAACAGACGTCCCGACGTAGAGCTGAATGTAAGCTAAACCCTGATGTAGAGCCCAACAGACGTCCCGATGTAGAGCCCAACACACGTCCCGACGTAGATCCCAACAGACGTCCCGACGCAGAGCTGAATGTAAGCTAAACCCTGATGTAGAGCCCAACAAACGTCCTGACGTAGAGACCAACAGACGTCCCGACGTAGAGGCCAACAGACGTCCCGACATAGAGCTGAAAGTAAGCTAAACGTTGATGTAGATCTCAACACACGTCCCGATGTAGAGCCCAACAGACATCCCGACGTAGAGCAGAAAGTAAGATAAACCCTGATGTAGAGCCCAATAGACACCCCAACGTAGAGCTGAATGTAAGCTAAACCCTGATATAGAGCCCAACAGACGTCCCGACGTAGAGCCCAACACACGTCCCGACGTAGAGCCCAACACACGTCCAAAGTAGAGCTGAATGTAAGCTAAACCCTGATGTAGAGCCCAACAGACGTTCCGACGTAGAGCCCAACAGACGTCCCGACGTAGAGCCGAACACACGTCCCGACGTAGAGCCAAACACACGTCCCGACGTAGAGCCCAACACAAGTCCCGACGTAGAGGCCAACAGACGTCGCGACATAGAGCCCAACAGACGTCCCGACGTAGAGCTGAAAGTAAGCTAATCTTTGATGTAGAGCCCAACAGACATCCCGACGTAGAGCTGTAAGTAAGCTAAACCCTGATGTAGAGCCCAACAGACGTCCCGACGTAGAGCCCAAGACACGTCCCGATATCGAGTCCAACACACGTCCCGACGTGGAGCCCATGACACGTCCCGACATCGAGCCCAACACATGTCCCGACGTAGACCTGAAAGTAAGCTAAACCCTGATGTAGAGCCCAACAAACGTCCTGACGTAGAGCCCAACAGAAGTCTCGACGTAGAGCACAACAGACATCCCGACGTAGAGCAGAAAGTAAGATAAACCCTAATGTAGAGCCCAACAGACATCCCAACGTAGAGCTGGAAGTAAGCTAAACCCTGATGTAGAGCCCAACAGACGTCTCGACGTAGAGCCCAACAGACGTCCCGACGTAGAGCCCAACACACGTCCCGAAGTATAGCCCAACAGACGTCCCGACGTAGAGCTGAAAGTAAGCTAAATCCTGATGTAGAGCCCAACAAACGTCCTGACGTAGAGACCAACAGACGTCCCGACGTAGAGGCCAACAGACGTCCCGACATAGAGCCCAACACACGTCCCGACGTAGAGCTGAAAGTAAGCTAAACTTTGATGTAGATCCCAACACACGTCCCGACGTAGAGCCCAACAGAAGTCTCGACGTAGAGCCCAACAGACATCCCGACGTAGAGCAGAAAGTAAGATAAACCCTGATGTAGAGCCCAACAGATATCCCAACGTAGAGCTGAATGTAAGCTAAACCCTGATATAGAGCCCAACAGACGTCCCGACGTAGAGCCCAACAGACGTCCAAAGTAGAGCTGAATGTAAGCTAAACCCTGATGTAGAGCCCAACAGACGTCACGACGTAGAGCCCAACAGACGTCCCGACGTAGAGCCCAACACACGTCCCGAAGTAGAGCACAACACACGTCCCGACGTAGAGCCTAAGACACGTCCCGACGTAGAGCCTAACACACGTCCCGACGTAGAGCCCAACACACGTCCCGATGTAGAGCTGAAAGTAAGCTAAATCCTGATGTAGAGACCAACAAACATCCCGACGTAGAGCCCAACAGACGTCTCAACGTAGAGCCCAACAGATGTCCCGACGTAGAGGCCAACAGACGTCGCGACATAGAGCCCAACAGATGTCCCGACGTAGAGCTGAAAGTAAGCTAATCTTTGATGTAGAGCCCAACAGACATCCCGACGTAGAGCAGAAAGTAAGATAAACCCTGATGTAGAGCCCAACAGACATCCCAACGTAGAGCTGTAAGTAAGCTAAACCCTGATGTAGAGCCCAACACACGTCCCGACGTAGAGCCTAACACACGTCTAGACGTAGAGCCTAAAACAAGTCCCGACGTAGAGCCCAACACACGTCCCGACGTAGAGCTGAAAGTAAGCTAAATCCTGATGTAGAGCCCAACAGACGTCTCGACGTAGAGCCCAACAGACGTCCCGAAGTAGAGCCCAACAGACGTCTCGACGTAGAGCTGAAAGTAAGCTAAACCCTGATGTAGAGCCCAACAGACGTCCCGACGTAAAGCCCAACATACGTCCCGACGTAGAGTCCAACACACGTCCCGACGTAGAGCCCAACAGACGTCCCAACGTAGAGCTGAAAGTAAGCTAAACCCTGATGTAGAGCCCAACAGACGTCCCGAAGTAGAGCCCAACAGTCGTCCCAACGTAGAGCCTAACACATCCCGACGTAGAGCCCAACACACGTCCCGACGTAGAGCTGAAAGTAAGCTAACTCCTGATGTAGAGACCAACAAACGTCCCGACGTAGAGCCCAACAGACGTCTCAACGTAGAGCCCAACAGATGTCCCGACGTAGAGCCCAACAGAAGTCCCGACGTAGAGCCCAATAGACGACCCCACGTAGATCCCAATACACGTCCCGAAGTATAGCCCAACACACGTCCCGACGTAGAGTCCAACACACGTCCCGAAGTAAATCCCAACAAACGTCCCGACATAGAGCCCAACACATGTCCCGTCGTAGAGCTTTAAGTAAGCTAAACCCTGAGGTAGGGCCCAACACAGGTCCCAACGTAGAGCCCAACAGACGTCCCGACGTAGAGCTGAATGTAAGCTAAACCCTGATGTAGAGCCCAACAGACGTCCCGACGTAGAGCCCAACACACGTCCCGACGTAGATCCCAACAGACGTCCCGACGCAGAGCTGAATGTAAGCTAAACCCTGATGTAGAGCCCAACAAACGTCCTGACGTAGAGACCAACAGACGTCCCGACATAGAGCCCAACAGACGTCCCGACATAGAGCCCAACAGACATCCCGACGTAGAGCTGAAAGTAAGCTAAACGTTGATGTAGAAATCAACACACGTCCCGACGTAGAGCCCAACAGACATCCCGACGTAGAGCAGAAAGTAAGATAAACCCTGATGTAGAGCCCAATAGACACCCCAACGTAGAGCTGAATGTAAGCTAAACCCTGATATAGAGCCCAACAGACGTCCCGACGTAGAGCCCAACACACGTCCCGACGTAGAGCCCAACACACGTCCAAAGTAGAGCTGAATGTAAGCTAAACCCTGATGTAGAGCCCAACAGACGTTCCGACGTAGAGCCCAACAGACGTACCGACGTAGAGCCCAACAGACGTCCCGACGTAGAGCCAAACACACGTCCCGACGTAGAGCCCAACACAAGTCCCGACGTAGAGGCCAACAGACGTCGCGACATAGAGCCCAACAGACGTCCCGACGTAGAGCTGAAAGTAAGCTAATCTTTGATGTAGAGCCCAACAGACATCCCGACGTAGAGCTGTAAGTAAGCTAAACCCTGATGTAGAGCCCAACAGACGTCCCGACGTAGAGCCCAATAGACGTCCCGACGTAGAGCCTAACACAAGTCCCGACGTAGAGCCCAACACACGTCTCGACGTAGAGCTGAAAGTAAGCTAAATCCTGATGTAGAGCCCAACAGACGTCCCGACGTAAAGCCCAACATACGTCCCGACGTAGAGTCCAACACACGTCCCGACGTAGAGCCCAACAGACGTCCCAACGTAGAGCTGAAAGTAAGCTAAACCCTGATGTAGAGCCCAACAGACGTCCCGAAGTAGAGCCCAACAATCGTCCCGACGTAGAGCCTAACACATCCCGACGTAGAGCCCAACACACGTCCCGACGTAGAGCTGAAAGTAAGCTAACTCCTGATGTAGAGACCAACAAACGTCCCGACGTAGAGCCCAATAGACGTCTCAACGTAGAGCCCAACAGATGTCCCGACGTAGAGCCCAACAGAAGTCCCGACGTAGAGCCCAATAGACGTCCCCACGTAGATCCCAATACACGTCCCGAAGTAAATCCCAACAAACGTCCCGACATAGAGCCCAACACATGTCCCGTCGTAGAGCTTTAAGTAAGCTAAACGCTGAGGTAGGGCCCAACACAGGTCCCAACATAGAGCCCAACAGACGTCCCGACGTAGAGCTGAATGTAAGCTAAACCCTGATGTAGAGCCCAACAGACGTCCCGATGTAGAGCCCAACACACGTCCCGACGTAGATCCCAACAGACGTCCCGACGCAGAGCTGAATGTAAGCTAAACCCTGATGTAGAGCCCAACAAACGTCCTGACGTAGAGACCAACAGACGTCCCGACGTAGAGGCCAACAGACGTCCCGACATAGAGCTGAAAGTAAGCTAAACGTTGATGTAGATCTCAACACACGTCCCGATGTAGAGCCCAACAGACATCCCGACGTAGAGCAGAAAGTAAGATAAACCCTGATGTAGAGCCCAATAGACACCCCAACGTAGAGCTGAATGTAAGCTAAACCCTGATATAGAGCCCAACAGACGTCCCGACGTAGAGCCCAACACACGTCCCGACGTAGAGCCCAACACACGTCCAAAGTAGAGCTGAATGTAAGCTAAACCCTGATGTAGAGCCCAACAGACGTTCCGACGTAGAGCCCAACAGACGTCCCGACGTGGAGCCGAACACACGTCCCGACGTAGAGCCAAACACACGTCCCGACGTAGAGCCCAACACAAGTCCCGACGTAGAGGCCAACAGACGTCGCGACATAGAGCCCAACAGACGTCCCGACGTAGAGCTGAAAGTAAGCTAATCTTTGATGTAGAGCCCAACAGACATCCCGACGTAGAGCTGTAAGTAAGCTAAACCCTGATGTAGAGCCCAACAGACGTCCCGACGTAGAGCCCAAGACACGTCCCGATATCGAGTCCAACACACGTCCCGACGTGGAGCCCATGACACGTCCCGACATCGAGCCCAACACATGTCCCGACGTAGACCTGAAAGTAAGCTAAACCCTGATGTAGAGCCCAACAAACGTCCTGACGTAGAGCCCAACAGAAGTCTCGACGTAGAGCACAACAGACATCCCGACGTAGAGCAGAAAGTAAGATAAACCCTAATGTAGAGCCCAACAGACATCCCAACGTAGAGCTGGAAGTAAGCTAAACCCTGATGTAGAGCCCAACAGACGTCTCGACGTAGAGCCCAACAGACGTCCCGACGTAGAGCCCAACACACGTCCCGAAGTATAGCCCAACAGACGTCCCGACGTAGAGCTGAAAGTAAGCTAAATCCTGATGTAGAGCCCAACAAACGTCCTGACGTAGAGACCAACAGACGTCCCGACGTAGAGGCCAACAGACGTCCCGACATAGAGCCCAACACACGTCCCGACGTAGAGCTGAAAGTAAGCTAAACTTTGATGTAGATCCCAACACACGTCCCGACGTAGAGCCCAACAGAAGTCTCGACGTAGAGCCCAACAGACATCCCGACGTAGAGCAGAAAGTAAGATAAACCCTGATGTAGAGCCCAACAGATATCCCAACGTAGAGCTGAATGTAAGCTAAACCCTGATATAGAGCCCAACAGACGTCCCGACGTAGAGCCCAACAGACGTCCAAAGTAGAGCTGAATGTAAGCTAAACCCTGATGTAGAGCCCAACAGACGTCCCGACGTAGAGCCCAACACACGTCCCGAAGTAGAGCACAACACACGTCCCGACGTAGAGCCTAAGACACGTCCCGACGTAGAGCCTAACACGCGTCCCGACGTAGAGCCCAACACACGTCCCGACGTAGAGCTGAAAGTAAGCTAAATCCTGATGTAGAGACCAACAAACATCCCGACGTAGAGCCCAACAGACGTCTCAACGTAGAGCCCAACAGATGTCCCGACGTAGAGGCCAACAGACGTCGCGACATAGAGCCCAACAGACGTCCCGACGTAGAGCTGAAAGTAAGCTAATCTTTGATGTAGAGCCCAACAGACATCCCGACGTAGAGCAGAAAGTAAGATAAACCCTGATGTAGAGCCCAACAGACATCCCAACGTAGAGCTGTAAGTAAGCTAAACCCTGATGTAGAGCCCAACACACGTCCCGACGTAGAGCCTAACACACGTCTAGACGTAGAGCCTAAAACAAGTCCCGACGTAGAGCCCAACACACGTCCCGACGTAGAGCTGAAAGTAAGCTAAATCCTGATGTAGAGCCCAACAGACGTCTCGACGTAGAGCCCAACAGACGTCCCGAAGTAGAGCCCAACAGACGTCTCGACGTAGAGCTGAAAGTAAGCTAAACCCTGATGTAGAGCCCAACAGACGTCCCGACGTAAAGCCCAACATACGTCCCGACGTAGAGTCCAACACACGTCCCGACGTAGAGCCCAACAGACGTCCCAACGTAGAGCTGAAAGTAAGCTAAACCCTGATGTAGAGCCCAACAGACGTCCCGAAGTAGAGCCCAACAGTCGTCCCAACGTAGAGCCTAACACATCCCGACGTAGAGCCCAACACACGTCCCGACGTAGAGCTGAAAGTAAGCTAACTCCTGATGTAGAGACCAACAAACGTCCCGACGTAGAGCCCAACAGACGTCTCAACGTAGAGCCCAACAGATGTCCCGACGTAGAGCCCAACAGAAGTCCCGACGTAGAGCCCAATAGACGACCCCACGTAGATCCCAATACACGTCCCGAAGTATAGCCCAACACACGTCCCGACGTAGAGTCCAACACACGTCCCGAAGTAAATCCCAACAAACGTCCCGACATAGAGCCCAACACATGTCCCGTCGTAGAGCTTTAAGTAAGCTAAACCCTGAGGTAGGGCCCAACACAGGTCCCAACGTAGAGCCCAACAGACGTCCCGACGTAGAGCTGAATGTAAGCTAAACCCTGATGTAGAGCCCAACAGACGTCCCGACGTAGAGCCCAACACACGTCCCGACGTAGATCCCAACAGACGTCCCGACGCAGAGCTGAATGTAAGCTAAACCCTGATGTAGAGCCCAACAAACGTCCTGACGTAGAGACCAACAGACGTCCCGACGTAGAGGCCAACAGACGTCCCGACATAGAGCCCAACAGACATCCCGACGTAGAGCTGAAAGTAAGCTAAACGTTGATGTAGAAATCAACACACGTCCCGACGTAGAGCCCAACAGACATCCCGACGTAGAGCAGAAAGTAAGATAAACCCTGATGTAGAGCCCAATAGACACCCCAACGTAGAGCTGAATGTAAGCTAAACCCTGATATAGAGCCCAACAGACGTCCCGACGTAGAGCCCAACACACGTCCCGACGTAGAGCCCAACACACGTCCAAAGTAGAGCTGAATGTAAGCTAAACCCTGATGTAGAGCCCAACAGACGTTCCGACGTAGAGCCCAACAGACGTACCGACGTAGAGCCCAACAGACGTCCCGACGTAGAGCCAAACACACGTCCCGACGTAGAGCCCAACACAAGTCCCGACGTAGAGGCCAACAGACGTCGCGACATAGAGCCCAACAGACGTCCCGACGTAGAGCTGAAAGTAAGCTAATCTTTGATGTAGAGCCCAACAGACATCCCGACGTAGAGCTGTAAGTAAGCTAAACCCTGATGTAGAGCCCAACAGACGTCCCGACGTAGAGCCCAATAGACGTCCCGACGTAGAGCCTAACACAAGTCCCGACGTAGAGCCCAACACACGTCTCGACGTAGAGCTGAAAGTAAGCTAAATCCTGATGTAGAGCCCAACAGACGTCTCGACGTAGAGCCCAACAGACGTCCCGACGTAGAGCCCAACAGACGTCCCGACGTAGAGCTGAAAGTAAGCTAAACCCTGATGTAGAGCCCAACTGACGTCCCGAAGTAGAGCCCAACAGACGTCCCGACGTAGAGCTGAATGTAAGCTAAACCCTGATGTAGAGCCCAACAGTCATCACGACGTAGAGCCCAACAGACGTCCCGACATAGAGCCCAACGCACGTCCCGAAGTAGAGCACAACACACGTCCCGACGTAGAGCCGAACACACGTCCCGACGTAGAGCCAAACACACGTCCCGACGTAGAGCCCAACACAAGTCCCGACGTAGAGCTGAAAGTAAGCTAAATCCTGATGTAGAGACCAACAAACGTCCCGACGTAGAGCCCAACAGACGTCTCAACGTAGAGCCCAACATATGTCCCGACGTAGAGGCCTACAGACGTCGCGACATAGAGCCCAACAGACGTCCCGACGTAGAGCTGAAAGTAAGCTAAACCCTGATGTAGAGCCCAACAGACGTCTCGACGTAGAGCCCAACAGACGTCTCGACGTAGAGCCCAACAGATGTCCCGACGTAGAGCCCAACAGAAGTCCCGACGTAGAGCCCAATACACGTCCCGAAGTGTAGCCCAACACACGTCCCGACATAGAGCCCAACACATGTCCCGTCGTAGAGCTTTAAGTAAGCTAAACCCTGAGGTAGGGCCCAACACAGGTCCCGACGTAGAGCCCAACACAGGTCCCGACGTAGAGCCCAACACACGTCCCGACGTAGAGCCCAACACACGTCCCGACATAGAGCCCAACACATGTCCCGACGTAGAGCTGAAAGTAAGCTAAACCCTGAGGTAGAGCCCAACACAGATCCCGACGTAGAGCCCAACACACGTCCCGACGTAGAGCCCAACAGACGTCCCGACGTAGAGCCCAACAGACGTCCCGACGTAGAGATGAAAGTAAGCTAAACCCTGCCGTAGAGCCCAACAGACGTCACGACGTAGAGCCCAACACACGTCCCGACGTAGAGCCCAACAGACGTCCGACGTAGAGCTGAATGTAAGCTAAACCCTGATGTAGAGCCCAACAGACGTCACGACGCAGAGCTGAAAGTAAGCTAAACCCTGATGTAGAGCCCAACCGACGTCCCAACGTAGAGCTGAAAGTAAGCTAAACTTTGATGTAGAGCGCAACAGACGTCCTGACTTAGAGCCCAACAGACGTCCCGACGTAGAGTTCAACACACGTCCCGACGTAGAGACCAACAGACGTCCCGACGCAGAGCTGAAAGTAAGCTAAACCCTGATGTAGAGCCCAACAGACGTCCCGACGTAGAGCCCAACACACGTCCCGACGTAGAGCCCAACAGACGTCCGACGTAGAGCTGAATGTAAGCTAAACCCTGATGTAGAGCCCAACAGACGTCACGACGTAGAGCCCAACAGACGTCCCAACGTAGAGCCCAACAGATGTCCCGACGTAGAGATGAAAGTAAGCTAAACCCTGCCGTAGAGCCCAACACACGTCCCGACGTAGAGGCCAACACACATCCCGACGTAGAGGCCAAAACACGTCCCGACGTAGAGTTGAAAGTAAGCTAAACCCTGAGGTAGAGCACAACACACGTCCCGACGTAGATCCCAACACACGTCCCGACATAGAGACCAACACACGTCCCGACGTAGAGCCCAACAGACGTCCCGACGTAGAGTTCAACAGACGTCCCGACGTAGAGCCCAACAGACGTCCCGACGTAGAGATGAAAGTAAGCTAAACCCTGCCGTAGAGCCCAACAGACGTCCCGACGAAAAGCCCAACAGACGTCCCGACGTAGAGCCTAACACACTTCCCGACGTAGAGCCCAACACACGTCCCGACGTAGAGCTGAAAGTAAGCTAAATCCTGATGTAGAGACCAACAAACATCCCGACGTAGAGCCCAACAGACGTCTCAACGTACAGCCCAACACATGTCCCGACATAGAGTCCAACACATGTCCCGACGTAGAGCTGAAAGTAAGCTAAACCCTGAGGTAGAGCCCAAGATACGTCCCGACGTAGAGCCCAATACACGTCCCGACGTAGAGCCCAACAGACGTCCCGACGTAGAGCCCAACAGACGTCCCGACGTAGAGATGAAAGTAAGCTAAACCCTGCCGTAGAGCCCAACAGACGTCCCGACGTAGAGCCCAACACACGTCCCGACGTAGATCCCAACAGACGTCCCGACGCAGAGCTGAAAGTAAGCTAAACCCTGATGTAGAGCCCAACAGACGTCCCAACGTAGAGCTGAAAGTAAGCTAAACTTTGATGTAGAGCGCAACAGACGTCCTGACGTAGAGCCCAACAGACGTCCCGACGTAGAGTTCAACACACGTCCCGACGTAGAGACCAACAGACGTCCCGACGTAGAGCCCAACAGACGTCCCGACGTAGACCCCAACAGACGTCCCGACGCAGAGCTGAAAGTAAGCTAAACCCTGATGTAGAGCCCAACAGACGTCCCGACGTAGAGTCCAAAACACGTCCCGACGTATAGCCCAACAGACGTCCCAACGTAGAGCTGAAAGCAAGCTAAACCCTGATGTAAAGCCCAACAGACGTCCCGACGTAGAGCCCAACAGACGTCCCGACGTAGAGCCCAACAGACGTCCCGACGTAGAGCCCAACACACGTCCCGACGTAGAGCTGAAAGTAAGCTAAATCCTGATGTAGAGCCCAACAAACGTCCTGACGTAGAGACCAACAGACGTCCCGACGTAGAGGCCAACAGACGTCCCGACATAGAGCCCAACAGACATCCCGACGTAGAGCAGAAAGTAAGATAAACCCTGATGTAGAGCCCAACAGACACCCCAACGTAAAGCTGAATGTAAGCTAAACCCTGATATAGAGCCCAACAGACGTCCCGACGTAGAGCCCAACAGACGTCCCGACGTAGAGTCCAACACACGTCCCGAAGTAGAGCCCAACAGACGTCACGACGTAGAGCCTAACACACGTCCCGACGAAGAGCTGAAAGTAAGCTAAATCCTGATGTAGATCCCAACAAACATCCCGACGTAGAGCCCAAAAGACGTCTCAACGTAGAGCCCAACGCACGTCCCGACGTAGAGCCCAACGCACGTCCCGACGTAGAGACCAACGCACGTCCCGACGTAGAGCTGAAAGTAAGCTAAATCCCGACGTAGAGCCCAACGCACGTCCCGACGTAGAGCCCAACGCACGTCCCGACGTAGAGCTGAAAGTAAGCTAATCTTTGATGTAGAGCCCAACAGACATCCCGACGTAGAGCTGTAAGTAAGCTAAACCCTGATGTAGAGCCCAACAGACGTCCCGACGTAGAGCCCAAGACACGTCCCGATATCGAGTCCAACACACGTCCCGACGTGGAGCCCATGACACGTCCCGACATCGAGCCCAACACATGTCCCGACGTAGACCTGAAAGTAAGCTAAACCCTGATGTAGAGCCTAACAAACGTCCTGACGTAGAGCCCAACAGAAGTCTCGACGTAGAGCACAACAGACATCCCGACGTAGAGCAGAAAGTAAGATAAACCCTAATGTAGAGCCCAACAGACATCCCAACGTAGAGCTGGAAGTAAGCTAAACCCTGATGTAGAGCCCAACAGACGTCTCGACGTAGAGCCCAACAGACGTCCCGACGTAGAGCCCAACACACGTCCCGAAGTATAGCCCAACAGACGTCCCGACGTAGAGCTGAAAGTAAGCTAAATCCTGATGTAGAGCCCAACAAACGTCCTGACGTAGAGACCAACAGACGTCCCGACGTAGAGGCCAACAGACGTCCCGACATAGAGCCCAACACACGTCCCGACGTAGAGCTGAAAGTAAGCTAAACTTTGATGTAGATCCCAACACACGTCCCGACGTAGAGCCCAACAGAAGTCTCGACGTAGAGCCCAACAGACATCCCGACGTAGAGCAGAAAGTAAGATAAACCCTGATGTAGAGCCCAACAGATATCCCAACGTAGAGCTGAATGTAAGCTAAACCCTGATATAGAGCCCAACAGACGTCCCGACGTAGAGCCCAACAGACGTCCAAAGTAGAGCTGAATGTAAGCTAAACCCTGATGTAGAGCCCAACAGACGTCACGACGTAGAGCCCAACAGACGTCCCGACGTAGAGCCCAACACACGTCCCGAAGTAGAGCACAACACACGTCCCGACGTAGAGCCTAAGACACGTCCCGACGTAGAGCCTAACACGCGTCCCGACGTAGAGCCCAACACACGTCCCGACGTAGAGCTGAAAGTAAGCTAAATCCTGATGTAGAGACCAACAAACATCCCGACGTAGAGCCCAACAGACGTCTCAACGTAGAGCCCAACAGATGTCCCGACGTAGAGGCCAACAGACGTCGCGACATAGAGCCCAACAGACGTCCCGACGTAGAGCTGAAAGTAAGCTAATCTTTGATGTAGAGCCAAACAGACATCCCGACGTAGAGCAGAAAGTAAGATAAACCCTGATGTAGAGCCCAACAGACATCCCAACGTAGAGCTGTAAGTAAGCTAAACCCTGATGTAGAGCCCAACACACGTCCCGACGTAGAGCCTAACACACGTCTAGACGTAGAGCCTAAAACAAGTCCCGACGTAGAGCCCAACACACGTCCCGACGTAGAGCTGAAAGTAAGCTAAATCCTGATGTAGAGCCCAACAGACGTCTCGACGTAGAGCCCAACAGACGTCCCAACGTAGAGCCTAACACATCCCGACGTAGAGCCCAACACACGTCCCGACGTAGAGCTGAAAGTAAGCTAACTCCTGATGTAGAGACCAACAAACGTCCCGACGTAGAGCCCAACAGACGTCTCAACGTAGAGCCCAACAGATGTCCCGACGTAGAGCCCAACAGAAGTCCCGACGTAGAGCCCAATAGACGACCCCACGTAGATCCCAATACACGTCCCGAAGTATAGCCCAACACACGTCCCGACGTAGAGTCCAACACACGTCCCGAAGTAAATCCCAACAAACGTCCCGACATAGAGCCCAACACATGTCCCGTCGTAGAGCTTTAAGTAAGCTAAACCCTGAGGTAGGGCCCAACACAGGTCCCAACGTAGAGCCCAACAGACGTCCCGACGTAGAGCTGAATGTAAGCTAAACCCTGATGTAGAGCCCAACAGACGTCCCGACGTAGAGCCCAACACACGTCCCGACGTAGATCCCAACAGACGTCCCGACGCAGAGCTGAATGTAAGCTAAACCCTGATGTAGAGCCCAAGAAACGTCCTGACGTAGAGACCAACAGACGTCCCGACGTAGAGGCCAACAGACGTCCCGACATAGAGCCCAACAGACATCCCGACGTAGAGCTGAAAGTAAGCTAAACGTTGATGTAGAAATCAACACACGTCCCGACGTAGAGCCCAACAGACATCCCGACGTAGAGCAGAAAGTAAGATAAACCCTGATGTAGAGCCCAATAGACACCCCAACGTAGAGCTGAATGTAAGCTAAACCCTGATATAGAGCCCAACAGACGTCCCGACGTAGAGCCCAACACACGTCCCGACGTAGAGCCCAACACACGTCCAAAGTAGAGCTGAATGTAAGCTAAACCCTGATGTAGAGCCCAACAGACGTACCGACGTAGAGCCCAACAGACGTCCCGACGTAGAGCCAAACACACGTCCCGACGTAGAGCCCAACACAAGTCCCGACGTAGAGGCCAACAGACGTCGCGACATAGAGCCCAACAGACGTCCCGACGTAGAGCTGAAAGTAAGCTAATCTTTGATGTAGAGCCCAACAGACATCCCGACGTAGAGCTGTAAGTAAGCTAAACCCTGATGTAGAGCCCAACAGACGTCCCGACGTAGAGCCCAATAGACGTCCCGACGTAGAGCCTAACACAAGTCCCGACGTAGAGCCCAACACACGTCTCGACGTAGAGCTGAAAGTAAGCTAAATCCTGATGTAGAGCCCAACAGACGTCTCGACGTAGAGCCCAACAGACGTCCCGACGTAGAGCCCAACAGACGTCCCGACGTAGAGCTGAAAGTAAGCTAAACCCTGATGTAGAGCCCAACTGACGTCCCGAAGTAGAGCCCAACAGACGTCCCGACGTAGAGCTGAATGTAAGCTAAACCCTGATGTAGAGCCCAACAGTCATCACGACGTAGAGCCCAACAGACGTCCCGACATAGAGCCCAACGCACGTCCCGAAGTAGAGCACAACACACGTCCCGACGTAGAGCCGAACACACGTCCCGACGTAGAGCCAAACACACGTCCCGACGTAGAGCCCAACACAAGTCCCGACGTAGAGCTGAAAGTAAGCTAAATCCTGATGTAGAGACCAACAAACGTCCCGACGTAGAGCCCAACAGACGTCTCAACGTAGAGCCCAACATATGTCCCGACGTAGAGGCCTACAGACGTCGCGACATAGAGCCCAACAGACGTCCCGACGTAGAGCTGAAAGTAAGCTAAACCCTGATGTAGAGCCCAACAGACGTCTCGACGTAGAGCCCAACAGACGTCTCGACGTAGAGCCCAACAGATGTCCCGACGTAGAGCCCAACAGAAGTCCCGACGTAGAGCCCAATACACGTCCCGAAGTGTAGCCCAACACACGTCCCGACATAGAGCCCAACACATGTCCCGTCGTAGAGCTTTAAGTAAGCTAAACCCTGAGGTAGGGCCCAACACAGGTCCCGACGTAGAGCCCAACACAGGTCCCGACGTAGAGCCCAACACACGTCCCGACGTAGAGCCCAACACACGTCCCGACATAGAGCCCAACACATGTCCCGACGTAGAGCTGAAAGTAAGCTAAACCCTGAGGTAGAGCCCAACACAGATCCCGACGTAGAGCCCAACACACGTCCCGACGTAGAGCCCAACAGACGTCCCGACGTAGAGCCCAACAGACGTCCCGACGTAGAGATGAAAGTAAGCTAAACCCTGCCGTAGAGCCCAACAGACGTCACGACGTAGAGCCCAACACACGTCCCGACGTAGAGCCCAACAGACGTCCGACGTAGAGCTGAATGTAAGCTAAACCCTGATGTAGAGCCCAACAGACGTCACGACGCAGAGCTGAAAGTAAGCTAAACCCTGATGTAGAGCCCAACCGACGTCCCAACGTAGAGCTGAAAGTAAGCTAAACTTTGATGTAGAGCGCAACAGACGTCCTGACTTAGAGCCCAACAGACGTCCCGACGTAGAGTTCAACACACGTCCCGACGTAGAGACCAACAGACGTCCCGACGCAGAGCTGAAAGTAAGCTAAACCCTGATGTAGAGCCCAACAGACGTCCCGACGTAGAGCCCAACACACGTCCCGACGTAGAGCCCAACAGACGTCCGACGTAGAGCTGAATGTAAGCTAAACCCTGATGTAGAGCCCAACAGACGTCACGACGTAGAGCCCAACAGACGTCCCAACGTAGAGCCCAACAGATGTCCCGACGTAGAGATGAAAGTAAGCTAAACCCTGCCGTAGAGCCCAACACACGTCCCGACGTAGAGGCCAACACACATCCCGACGTAGAGGCCAAAACACGTCCCGACGTAGAGTTGAAAGTAAGCTAAACCCTGAGGTAGAGCACAACACACGTCCCGACGTAGATCCCAACACACGTCCCGACATAGAGACCAACACACGTCCCGACGTAGAGCCCAACAGACGTCCCGACGTAGAGTTCAACAGACGTCCCGACGTAGAGCCCAACAGACGTCCCGACGTAGAGATGAAAGTAAGCTAAACCCTGCCGTAGAGCCCAACAGACGTCCCGACGAAAAGCCCAACAGACGTCCCGACGTAGAGCCTAACACACTTCCCGACGTAGAGCCCAACACACGTCCCGACGTAGAGCTGAAAGTAAGCTAAATCCTGATGTAGAGACCAACAAACATCCCGACGTAGAGCCCAACAGACGTCTCAACGTAGAGCCCAACACATGTCCCGACATAGAGTCCAACACATGTCCCGACGTAGAGCTGAAAGTAAGCTAAACCCTGAGGTAGAGCCCAAGATACGTCCCGACGTAGAGCCCAATACACGTCCCGACGTAGAGCCCAACAGACGTCCCGACGTAGAGCCCAACAGACGTCCCGACGTAGAGATGAAAGTAAGCTAAACCCTGCCGTAGAGCCCAACAGACGTCCCGACGTAGAGCCCAACACACGTCCCGACGTAGATCCCAACAGACGTCCCGACGCAGAGCTGAAAGTAAGCTAAACCCTGATGTAGAGCCCAACAGACGTCCCAACGTAGAGCTGAAAGTAAGCTAAACTTTGATGTAGAGCGCAACAGACGTCCTGACGTAGAGCCCAACAGACGTCCCGACGTAGAGTTCAACACACGTCCCGACGTAGAGACCAACAGACGTCCCGACGTAGAGCCCAACAGACGTCCCGACGTAGACCCCAACAGACGTCCCGACGCAGAGCTGAAAGTAAGCTAAACCCTGATGTAGAGCCCAACAGACGTCCCGACGTAGAGTCCAAAACACGTCCCGACGTATAGCCCAACAGACGTCCCAACGTAGAGCTGAAAGCAAGCTAAACCCTGATGTAAAGCCCAACAGACGTCCCGACGTAAAGCCCAACAGACGTCCCGACGTAGAGCCCAACAGACGTCCCGACGTAGAGCCCAACACACGTCCCGACGTAGAGCTGAAAGTAAGCTAAATCCTGATGTAGAGCCCAACAAACGTCCTGACGTAGAGACCAACAGACGTCCCGACGTAGAGGCCAACAGACGTCCCGAAGTAGAGCACAACACACGTCCCGACGTAGAGCCGAACACACGTCCCGACGTAGAGCTGAAAGTAAGCTAAATCCTGATGTAGATCCCAACAAACATCCCGACGTAGAGCCCAACAGACGTCTCAACGTAGAGCCCAACAGATGTCCCGACGTAGAGGCCAACAGACGTCGCGACATAGAGCCCAACAGACGTCCTGACGTAGAGCTGAAAGTAAGCTAATCTTTGATGTAGAGCCCAACAGACATCCCGACGTAGAGCTGTAAGTAAGCTAAACCCTGATGTAGAGCCCAACAGACGTCCCGACGTAGAGCCCAACACACGTCCCGAAGTAGAGCACAACACACGTCCCGACGTAGAGCCGAACACACGTCCCGACGTAGAGACCAACAAACGTCCCGACGTAGAGCCCAACAGATGTCTCAACGTAGAGCCCAACATATGTCCCGACGTAGAGGCCTACAGACGTCGCGACATAGAGCCCAACAGACGTCCCGACGTAGAGCTGAAAGTAAGCTAAACCCTGATGTAGAGCCCAACAGACGTCTCGACGTAGAGCCCAACAGACGTCTCGACGTAGAGCCCAACACACGTCCCGACGTAGATCCCAACAGACGTCCCAACGTACAGCTGAAAGCAAGCTAAACCCTGAGGTAGAGCCCAACAGACCTCCCGACTTAGAGCACAACAGTAATCCCGATGTAGAGCCCAACACACGTCCCGACGTAGAGCCCAACAAACGTCCCGACGTAGAGCTGAATGTAAGCTAAACCCTGATGTAGAGCCCAACAAACGTCCCGACGTAGAGCTGAATGTAAGCTAAACCCTGATGTAGAGCCCAACAGACGTCCCGACGTAGAGCCCAATAGACGTCCCGACGTAGAGCCCAATACACGTCCCGAAGTAAAGCCCAACACACGTCCCGACGTAGAGTCCAACACACGTCCCGAAGTAAATCCCAACACACGTCCCGACATAGAGCCCAACACATGTCCCTTCGTAGAGCTTTAAGTAAGCTAAACCCTGAGGTAGGGCCCAACACAGGTCCCGACGTAGAGCCCAACACACGTCCCGACGTAGAGGCCAAAACACGTCCCCACGTAGAGTTGAAAGTAAGCTAAACCCTGATGTAGAGCCCAACAGACGTCCCGACGTAGAGCCCAACACACGTCCCGACGTAGAACCCAACAGACGTCCCGATGCAGAGCTGAAAGTAAGTTAAAACCTGATGTAGAGCCCAAAAGACGTCCAAACGTAGAGCCCAACAGACGTCCCGACGCAGAGTCCAACACACGTCCCGACGTAGAGCCCAACATACGTCCCAATGTAGAGCTGAAAGTAAGCTAATTCCTGATGTAGAGCCCAACAAACGTCCTGACGTAGAGACCAACAGACGTCCCGACATAGGGCCCAACAGACGTCCTGACGTAGAGCTGAAAGTAAGCTAAACTTTGATGTAGAGCGCAACACACGTCCCGAGGTAGAGCCCAACATAGGTCTCGACGTAGAGCCCAACAGACATCCCGACGTAGAGCAGAAAGTAAGATAAACCCTGATGTAGAGCCCAACAGACATCCCAACGTAGAGATGGAAGTAAGCTAAACCCTGATGTAGAGCCCAACAGACGTCCCGACGTACAACCCCAACAGACGTCCCGACGTACAACCCCAACAGACGTCCCGACGTAGAGCCTAACACAAGTCCCGACGTAGAGCCCAACACACATCTCGACGTAGAGCTGAAAGTAAGCTAAATCCTGATGTAGAGACCAACAGACGTCTCGACGTAGAGCCCAACAGACGTCCCGACGTAGAGCCCAACAGACGTCCCGACGTAGAGCTGAAAGTAAGCTAAACCCTGAGGTAGAGCCCAACAGAAGTCCCGACGTAGAGCCCAATAGACGTCCCGACGTAGACCCCAATACACGTCCCGAAGTATAGCCCAACACAAGTCCCGACATAGAGCCCAACACATGTCCCGTCGTAGAGCTTTAAGTAAGATAAACCCTGAGGTAGGGCCCAACACAGGTCCCGACGTAGAGCCCAACACACGTCCCGACGTAGAGCCCAACACACGTCCCGACATAGAGCCCAACACATGTCACGACGTAGAGCTGAAAGTAAGCTAAACCCTGAGGTAGAGCCCAACACAGGTCCCGACGTAGAGCCCAACACACGTCCCGACGTAGAGCCCAACAGACGTCCCGACGTAGAGATGAAAGTAAGCTAGACCCTGCCGTAGAGCCCAACAGACCTCCCGACGTAGAGCCCAACACACGTCCCGACGTAGATCCCAACAGCCGTCCCGACGCAGAGCTGAAAGTAAGCTAAACCCTGATGTAGAGCCCAACAGACGTCCCAACGTAGAGCTGAAAGTAAGCTAAACTTTGATGTAGAGCGCAACAGACGTCCTGACGTAGAGCCCAACAGACGTCCCGACGTAGAGTTCAACACACGTCCCGACGTAGAGACCAACAGACGTCCTGACGTAGAGCTGAAAGTAAGCTAAACCCTGATGTAGAGCCCAACAGACGTCCCGACGTAGAGCCCAACACACGTCCCGACGTAGAGCCCAACAGACGTCCGACGTAGAGCTGAATGTAAGCTAAACCCTGATGTAGAGCCCAACAGACGTCACGACGTAGAGCCCAACAGACGTCCCGACGTAGAGCCCAACACACGTCCCGAAGTAGAGCACAACACACGTCCCGACGTAGAGCCTAACACACGTCCCGACGTAGAGCCCAACACACGTCCCGACGTAGAGCTGAAAGTAAGCTAAATCCTGATGTAGAGACCAACAAACGTCCCGACGTAGAGCCCAACAGACGTCTCAACGTAGAGCCCAACAGATGTCCCGACGGAGAGGCCAACAAACGTCGCGACATAGCCCAACAGACGTCCCGACGTAGAGCTGAAAGTAAGCTAAACTTTAATGTAGAGCCCAACAGATGTCCCGACGTAGAGCTAAAAGTAAGCTAAACCCTGATGTAGAGCCCAACAGACGTCTCGACGTACAGCCCAACAGACGTCATGACGTACAGCCCAACAGACTTCCCGATGTAGAGCTGAAAGTAAGATAAACCCTCATGTAGAGCCCAACAGACGTCCCGACGTAGAGTCCAACACACGTCCCGACGTAGTTCCCAACAGACGTCCCAACGTAGAGATGAAAGTAAGCTAAACCCTGATGTAGAGCCCAACAGACGTCCCGACGTAGAGCCCAATAGACGTCCCGACGTAGAGCCCAATACACGCCCCGAAGTAAAGCCCAACACACGTCCCGACGTAGAGTCCAACACACGTCCCGAAGTAAATCCCAACACACGTCCCGACATAGAGCCCAACACATGTCCCGTCGTAGAGCTTTAAGTAAGTTAAACCCTGAGGTAGGGCCCAACACAGGTCCCGACGTAGAGCCCAACACACGTCCCGACGTAGAGGCCAAAACACGTCCCGACGTAGAGCTGAAAGTAAGCTAAACCCTGAGGTAGAGCACAACACACGTCCCGACGTAGATACCAACACACGTCCCGACATAGAGACCAACACACGTCCCGACGTAGAGCCCAACAGACGTCCCGACGTAGAGTTCAACACACGTTCCGACGTAGAGCCCAACAGACGTCCCAACGTAGAGCCCAACAGACGTCCCGACGTAGAGATGAAAGTAAGCTAAACCCTGCCGTAGAGCCCAACAGACGTCCCGACGTAAAGCCCAACAGACGTCCCGACGTAGAGCCTAACACACTTCCCGACGTAGAGCCCAACACACGTCCCGACGTAGAGCTGAAAGTAAGCTAAATCCTGATGTAGAGACCAACAAACGTCCCGACGTAGAGCCCAACAGACGTCTCAACGTAGAGCCCAACACATGTCCCGACATAGAGTCCAACACATGTCCCGACGTAGAGCTGAAAGTAAGCTAAACCCTGAGGTAGAGCCCAAGATACGTCCCGACGTAGAGCCCAATACACGTCCCGACGTAGAGCCCAACAGACGTCCCAACGTAGAGCCCAACAGACGTCCCGACGTAGAGATGAAAGTAAGCTAAACCCTGCCGTAGAGCCCAACAGACGTCCCGACGTAGAGCCCAACACACGTCCCGACGTAGATCCCAACAGACGTCCCGACGCAGAGCTGAAAGTAAGCTAAACCCTGATGTAGAGCCCAACAGACGTCCCAACGTAGAGCTGAAAGTAAGCTAAACTTTGATGTAGAGCGCAACAGACGTCCTGACGTAGAGCCCAACAGACGTCCCGACGTAGAGCCCAACAGACGTCCCGACGTAGAGCTGAAAGTAAGCTAAACCCTGATGTAGAGCCCAACAGACGTCCCGACGTAGAGCCCAACAAACGTCCCGACGTAGAGCCCAACAGACGTCCGACGTAGAGCTGAATGTAAGCTAAACCCTGATGTAGAGCCCAACAGACGTCCCGACGTAGAGCCCAACAGACGTCCCGACGTAGAGCCCAACACACGTCCCGAAGTAGAGCACAACACACGTCCCGACGTAGAGCCTAACACACGTCCCGACGTAGAGCCCAACACACGTCCCGACGTAGAGCTGAAAGTAAGCTAAACCCTGATGTAGAGCCCAACAGACGTCCCGACGTAGAGCCCAACAAACGTCCCGACGTAGAGCCCAACAGACGTCCGACGTAGAGCTGAATGTAAGCTAAACCCTGATGTAGAGCCCAACAGATGTCCCGACGTAGAGCCCAACAGACGTCCCGACGTAGAGCCCAACACACGTCCCGAAGTAGAGCACAACACACGTCCCGACGTAGAGCCTAACACACGTCCCGACGTAGAGCCCAACACACGTCCCGACGTAGAGCTGAAAGTAAGCTAAATCCTGATGTAGAGACCAACAAACGTCCCGACGTAGAGCCCAACAGACGTCTCAACGTAGAGCCCAACAGATGTCCCGTCGTAGAGGCCAACAGACGTCGCGACATAGAGCCCAACAGACGTCCCGACGTAGAGCTGAAAGTAAGCTAAACTTTAATGTAGAGCCCAACAGACGTCCCGACGTAGAGCTGAAAGTAAGCTAAACCCTGATGTAGAGCCCAACAGACTTCCCGATGTAGAGCCCAACACACGTCCCGACGTAGAGCCCAACAGACGTCCTGAAGTAAATCCCAACACACGTCCCGACATAGAGCCCAACACATGTCCCGACGTATAGCTGAAAGTAAGCTATACCCTCAGGCAGAGCCCAACACAGGTCCCGACGTAGAGCCCAACACACGTCCCGAAGTAAATCCCAACACACGTCCCGACATAGAGCCCAACTCATGTCCCTTCGTAGAGCTTTAAGTAAGCTAAACCCTGAGGTAGGGCCCAACACACGTCCCGACGTACAGTCCAACACACGTCCCGACGTAGAGCCCAACAGACGTTCCGACGTAGAGCCCAACACACGTCCCGACGTAGAGCTGAATGTAAGCTAAACCCTGAGGTAGAGCCCAACACACGTCCCGACGTACAGCCCAACACACGTTCCGACGTAGAGCTGAAAGTAAGCTAAATCCGGATGTAGAGCCCAACAGACGTCCCGGTGTAGAGCCCAACAGACGTCCCGAAGTTGAGCCCAACAGACGTCCCGACGTAGAGCCCAACACACATCCCGACGTAGAGCCCAACAGACGTATCGACGTAGAGCTGAAAGTAAGCTAAACCCTGATGTAGAACCCAACAGACGTCCCGACATAGAGCCCAACAGACGTCCCGACTAGAGCCCAAAACACGTCCCGACGTAGAGCCCAACACACGTCCCACCATGGAGCCCAACACATGTCCCGACGTAGAGCTGAAAGTAAGCTAAACCCTGAGGTAGAGCCCAACACACTTCCCGACGTAAAGCCCAACAGACGTCCCGACGTAGAGTCCAACACACGTCCCGATGTAGAGCTGAAAGTAAGCTAAATCCTGATGTAGAGCCCAACAGACGTCTCAACGTAGAGCCCAACAGATGTCCCGACGTAGAGGCCAACAGACGTCCCGACAGAGAGCCCAACACACATCCCGACGTAGAGCCCAACAGACGTCCAGACGTAGAGCTGAATGTAAGCTAAACCCTGATGTAGAGCCCAACACACGTCCCGAAGTAAATCCCAACACACGTCCCGACATAGAGCCCAACACAGGTCCCGACGTAGAGCCCAACACACGTCCCGAAGTACAGCCTAACAGACGTCCCGAAGTAGAGCTGAAAGTAAGCTAAACTTTGATTTAGAGCCCAACAGACGTCCCGAGGTAGAGCTGAAAGTAAGCTAAACCCTGATGTAGAGCCCAACAGACGTCTCGACGTAGAGCTGAATGTAAGCTAAACCCTGATGTAGAGCCCAACAGACGTCCCGACGTAGAGCCCAACATACGTCCCGACGTAGAGTCCAACACACGTCCCGACGTAGAGCCCAACAGACGTCCCAACGTAGAGCTGAAAGTAATCTAAACCCTGATGTAGAGCCCAACAGACGTCCCGAAGTAGAGCCCAAAAGAAGTCCCGACGTAGAGCCCAACACACGTCCCGACGTAGAGCCCAACTGACGTCCCGACGTAGAGCTGAATGTAAGCTAAAACCTGATGTAGAGCCCAACAGACGTCCCGACGTAGAGCCCAAAAGAAGTCCCGACGTAGAGCCCAACACACGTCCCGACGTAGAGCCCAACACACGTCCCGACGTAGAGCCCAATAGACGTCCCGACGTAGAGCCCAATAGACGTCCCGACGTAGAGCCCAACACACGTCCCAACGTAGAATCCAACACATGTCCCGAAGTAAATCCCAACACACCTCCCGACATAGAGCCCAACACATGTCCCGTCGTAGAGCTTTAAGTAAGCTAAACCCTGAGGTAGGGCCCAACACACGTCCCGACGTAGAGCCCTACACACGGCCCGACGTAGAGCCCAACAGACGTTCCGACGTAGAGCCCAACACACGTCCCGACGTAGAGCTGAAAGTAATTAAACCCTGAGGTAGAGCCCAACACACGTCCCGACGTAGAGCCCAACAGACATCCCGACGTAGAGCCCAACACACGTCCTGACATAGAGCCCAACACATGTCCCGACGTAGAGCTGAAAGTAAGCTAAAACCTGAGGTAGAGCCGAACACAGGTCCCGACGTAGAGCCCGACACACGTCCCGACGTAGAGCCCAACAGAAGTCCCGACGTAGAGCCCAACAGACGTCCCGACGTAGAGATGAAAGTAAGCTAAACCCTGCCGTAGAGCCCAACAGATGTCCCGACGTAGAGCCCAACACACGTCCCGACGTAGAGCCCAACAGACGTCCCGACGTAGAGCTGAAAGTAAGCTAAACCCTGATGTAGAGCCCAACAGACATCCCGACATAGAGCCCAACACACGTCCCGACGAAGAGCCCAACAGACGTCCCGACGCAGAGCTGAAAGTAAGCTAAACCCTGATGTAGAGCCCAACAGACGTCTCGACGTAGAGCCCAAGAGACGTCCCGACGTAGAGCCCAACACACGTCCCGAAGTAGAGCCCAACAAACGTCCCGACGTAGAGCCCAACGGACGTCCCGACGTAGAGCTGAAAGTAAGCTAAACTTTGATGTAGAACACAACAGACGTCCCGACGTAGAGTTGAAAGTAAGCTAAACCATGATGTAGAGCCAAACAGACTTCCCGACGTAGAGCCCAACAGACGTCCCGACGTAAAGCCCAACACACGTTCCGACTTAGAGCCCAACAGACGTCCCGACGAGGAGCAGAACGTAAGATAAACCCAGATGTAGAGCCCAACAGACGTCTCGACGTAGAGCCCAACAGACGTCTAGACGTAGAGCCCAACACACGTCCCGACGAAGAGCCCAACACACGTCCCGACGTAGAGCCCAACAGACGTCCCGATGTAGAGCCCAACAGACGTCCCGACGTAGAGTCCAACACACGTCCTGATGTAGAGCCCAACAGACGTCCCGATGTAGAGCCCAACACACGTCCCGACGTAGAGACCAACAGACGTCCCGACGTAGAGACCAACAGACGTCCCGACGTAGAGACCAACAGACGTCCCGACGTAGAGCTGAAATTAAGCTAAACCCTGATGTAGAGTCCAACAGACCTCCCGACATAGAGCCCAACAGACGTCCCGACGTAGAGCCTAACAGACGTCCCGACGGATAGCCCAACACACGTCCCGACATAGAGCCCAACACACGTCCAGACGTAGAGATGAAAGTAAGCTAAACCCTGATGTAGAGCCCAACAGACATCCCTACGTAGAGATGAAAGTAAGCTCAACCCTCATCTATAGCCCAAGAGACGTCCCGCCGTAGAGCCCAACTGACGTCCCGACGTAGAGCCCAACACACGTCCCGACGTAGAGCCCAACACACGTCCCAACGTAGAATCCAACACACGTCCCGAAGTAAATCCCAACACACCTCCCGACATAGAGCCCAACACATGTCCCGTCATAGAGCTTTAAGTAAGCTAAACCCTGAGGTAGGGCCCAACACACGTCCCGACGTAGAGCCCTACACACGGCCCGACGTAGAGCCCAACAGACGTTCCGACGTAGAGCCCAACACACGTCCCGACGTAGAGCTGAAAGTAATTAAACCCTGAGGTAGAGCCCAACACACGTCCCGACGTAGAGCCCAACAGACATCCCGACGTAGAGCCCAACACACGTCCTGACATAGAGCCCAACACATGTCCCGACGTAGAGCTGAAAGTAAGCTAAACCCTGAGGTAGAGCCCAAGATACGTCCCGACGTAGAGCCCAATACACGTCCCGACGTAGAGCCCAACAGACGTCCCAACGTAGAGCCCAACAGACGTCCCGACGTAGAGATGAAAGTAAGCTAAACCCTGCCGTAGAGCCCAACAGACGTCCCGACGTAGAGCCCAACACACGTCCCGACGTAGATCCCAACAGACGTCCCGACGCAGAGCTGAAAGTAAGCTAAACCCTGATGTAGAGCCCAACAGACGTCCCAACGTAGAGCTGAAAGTAAGCTAAACTTTGATGTAGAGCGCAACAGACGTCCTGACGTAGAGCCCAACAGACGTCCCGACGTAGAGCCCAACAGACGTCCCGACGTAGAGCTGAAAGTAAGCTAAACCCTGATGTAGAGCCCAACAGACGTCCCGACGTAGAGCCCAACAAACGTCCCGACGTAGAGCCCAACAGACGTCCGACGTAGAGCTGAATGTAAGCTAAACCCTGATGTAGAGCCCAACAGACGTCCCGACGTAGAGCCCAACAGACGTCCCGACGTAGAGCCCAACACACGTCCCGAAGTAGAGCACAACACACGTCCCGACGTAGAGCCTAACACACGTCCCGACGTAGAGCCCAACACACGTCCCGACGTAGAGCTGAAAGTAAGCTAAACCCTGATGTAGAGCCCAACAGACGTCCCGACGTAGAGCCCAACAAACGTCCCGACGTAGAGCCCAACAGACGTCCGACGTAGAGCTGAATGTAAGCTAAACCCTGATGTAGAGCCCAACAGATGTCCCGACGTAGAGCCCAACAGACGTCCCGACGTAGAGCCCAACACACGTCCCGAAGTAGAGCACAACACACGTCCCGACGTAGAGCCTAACACACGTCCCGACGTAGAGCCCAACACACGTCCCGACGTAGAGCTGAAAGTAAGCTAAATCCTGATGTAGAGACCAACAAACGTCCCGACGTAGAGCCCAACAGACGTCTCAACGTAGAGCCCAACAGATGTCCCGTCGTAGAGGCCAACAGACGTCGCGACATAGAGCCCAACAGACGTCCCGACGTAGAGCTGAAAGTAAGCTAAACTTTAATGTAGAGCCCAACAGACGTCCCGACGTAGAGCTGAAAGTAAGCTAAACCCTGATGTAGAGCCCAACAGACTTCCCGATGTAGAGCCCAACACACGTCCCGACGTAGAGCCCAACAGACGTCCTGAAGTAAATCCCAACACACGTCCCGACATAGAGCCCAACACATGTCCCGACGTATAGCTGAAAGTAAGCTATACCCTCAGGCAGAGCCCAACACAGGTCCCGACGTAGAGCCCAACACACGTCCCGAAGTAAATCCCAACACACGTCCCGACATAGAGCCCAACTCATGTCCCTTCGTAGAGCTTTAAGTAAGCTAAACCCTGAGGTAGGGCCCAACACACGTCCCGACGTACAGTCCAACACACGTCCCGACGTAGAGCCCAACAGACGTTCCGACGTAGAGCCCAACACACGTCCCGACGTAGAGCTGAATGTAAGCTAAACCCTGAGGTAGAGCCCAACACACGTCCCGACGTACAGCCCAACACACGTTCCGACGTAGAGCTGAAAGTAAGCTAAATCCGGATGTAGAGCCCAACAGACGTCCCGGTGTAGAGCCCAACAGACGTCCCGAAGTTGAGCCCAACAGACGTCCCGACGTAGAGCCCAACACACATCCCGACGTAGAGCCCAACAGACGTATCGACGTAGAGCTGAAAGTAAGCTAAACCCTGATGTAGAACCCAACAGACGTCCCGACATAGAGCCCAACAGACGTCCCGACTAGAGCCCAAAACACGTCCCGACGTAGAGCCCAACACACGTCCCACCATGGAGCCCAACACATGTCCCGACGTAGAGCTGAAAGTAAGCTAAACCCTGAGGTAGAGCCCAACACACTTCCCGACGTAAAGCCCAACAGACGTCCCGACGTAGAGTCCAACACACGTCCCGATGTAGAGCTGAAAGTAAGCTAAATCCTGATGTAGAGCCCAACAGACGTCTCAACGTAGAGCCCAACAGATGTCCCGACGTAGAGGCCAACAGACGTCCCGACAGAGAGCCCAACACACATCCCGACGTAGAGCCCAACAGACGTCCAGACGTAGAGCTGAATGTAAGCTAAACCCTGATGTAGAGCCCAACACACGTCCCGAAGTAAATCCCAACACACGTCCCGACATAGAGCCCAACACAGGTCCCGACGTAGAGCCCAACACACGTCCCGAAGTACAGCCTAACAGACGTCCCGAAGTAGAGCTGAAAGTAAGCTAAACTTTGATTTAGAGCCCAACAGACGTCCCGAGGTAGAGCTGAAAGTAAGCTAAACCCTGATGTAGAGCCCAACAGACGTCTCGACGTAGAGCTGAATGTAAGCTAAACCCTGATGTAGAGCCCAACAGACGTCCCGACGTAGAGCCCAACATACGTCCCGACGTAGAGTCCAACACACGTCCCGACGTAGAGCCCAACAGACGTCCCAACGTAGAGCTGAAAGTAATCTAAACCCTGATGTAGAGCCCAACAGACGTCCCGAAGTAGAGCCCAAAAGAAGTCCCGACGTAGAGCCCAACACACGTCCCGACGTAGAGCCCAACTGACGTCCCGACGTAGAGCTGAATGTAAGCTAAAACCTGATGTAGAGCCCAACAGACGTCCCGACGTAGAGCCCAAAAGAAGTCCCGACGTAGAGCCCAACACACGTCCCGACGTAGAGCCCAACACACGTCCCGACGTAGAGCCCAATAGACGTCCCGACGTAGAGCCCAATAGACGTCCCGACGTAGAGCCCAACACACGTCCCAACGTAGAATCCAACACATGTCCCGAAGTAAATCCCAACACACCTCCCGACATAGAGCCCAACACATGTCCCGTCGTAGAGCTTTAAGTAAGCTAAACCCTGAGGTAGGGCCCAACACACGTCCCGACGTAGAGCCCTACACACGGCCCGACGTAGAGCCCAACAGACGTTCCGACGTAGAGCCCAACACACGTCCCGACGTAGAGCTGAAAGTAATTAAACCCTGAGGTAGAGCCCAACACACGTCCCGACGTAGAGCCCAACAGACATCCCGACGTAGAGCCCAACACACGTCCTGACATAGAGCCCAACACATGTCCCGACGTAGAGCTGAAAGTAAGCTAAAACCTGAGGTAGAGCCGAACACAGGTCCCGACGTAGAGCCCGACACACGTCCCGACGTAGAGCCCAACAGAAGTCCCGACGTAGAGCCCAACAGACGTCCCGACGTAGAGATGAAAGTAAGCTAAACCCTGCCGTAGAGCCCAACAGATGTCCCGACGTAGAGCCCAACACACGTCCCGACGTAGAGCCCAACAGACGTCCCGACGTAGAGCTGAAAGTAAGCTAAACCCTGATGTAGAGCCCAACAGACATCCCGACATAGAGCCCAACACACGTCCCGACGAAGAGCCCAACAGACGTCCCGACGCAGAGCTGAAAGTAAGCTAAACCCTGATGTAGAGCCCAACAGACGTCTCGACGTAGAGCCCAAGAGACGTCCCGACGTAGAGCCCAACACACGTCCCGAAGTAGAGCCCAACAAACGTCCCGACGTAGAGCCCAACGGACGTCCCGACGTAGAGCTGAAAGTAAGCTAAACTTTGATGTAGAACACAACAGACGTCCCGACGTAGAGTTGAAAGTAAGCTAAACCATGATGTAGAGCCAAACAGACTTCCCGACGTAGAGCCCAACAGACGTCCCGACGTAAAGCCCAACACACGTTCCGACTTAGAGCCCAACAGACGTCCCGACGAGGAGCAGAACGTAAGATAAACCCAGATGTAGAGCCCAACAGACGTCTCGACGTAGAGCCCAACAGACGTCTAGACGTAGAGCCCAACACACGTCCCGACGAAGAGCCCAACACACGTCCCGACGTAGAGCCCAACAGACGTCCCGATGTAGAGCCCAACAGACGTCCCGACGTAGAGTCCAACACACGTCCTGATGTAGAGCCCAACAGACGTCCCGATGTAGAGCCCAACACACGTCCCGACGTAGAGACCAACAGACGTCCCGACGTAGAGACCAACAGACGTCCCGACGTAGAGACCAACAGACGTCCCGACGTAGAGCTGAAATTAAGCTAAACCCTGATGTAGAGTCCAACAGACCTCCCGACATAGAGCCCAACAGACGTCCCGACGTAGAGCCTAACAGACGTCCCGACGGATAGCCCAACACACGTCCCGACATAGAGCCCAACACACGTCCAGACGTAGAGATGAAAGTAAGCTAAACCCTGATGTAGAGCCCAACAGACATCCCTACGTAGAGATGAAAGTAAGCTCAACCCTCATCTATAGCCCAAGAGACGTCCCGCCGTAGAGCCCAACTGACGTCCCGACGTAGAGCCCAACACACGTCCCGACGTAGAGCCCAACACACGTCCCAACGTAGAATCCAACACACGTCCCGAAGTAAATCCCAACACACCTCCCGACATAGAGCCCAACACATGTCCCGTCATAGAGCTTTAAGTAAGCTAAACCCTGAGGTAGGGCCCAACACACGTCCCGACGTAGAGCCCTACACACGGCCCGACGTAGAGCCCAACAGACGTTCCGACGTAGAGCCCAACACACGTCCCGACGTAGAGCTGAAAGTAATTAAACCCTGAGGTAGAGCCCAACACACGTCCCGACGTAGAGCCCAACAGACATCCCGACGTAGAGCCCAACACACGTCCTGACATAGAGCCCAACACATGTCCCGACGTAGAGCTGAAAGTAAGCTAAAACCTGAGGTAGAGCCGAACACAGGTCCCGACGTAGAGCCCGACACACGTCCCGACGTAGAGCCCAACAGAAGTCCCGACGTAGAGCCCAACAGACGTCCCGACGTAGAGATGAAAGTAAGCTAAACCCTGCCGTAGAGCCCAACAGATGTCCCGACGTAGAGCCCAACACACGTCCCGACGTAGAGCCCAACAGACGTCCCGACGTAGAGCTGAAAGTAAGCT
This sequence comes from Leptosomus discolor, assembly GCF_034619465.1. NCBI lineage: Eukaryota > Metazoa > Chordata > Aves > Leptosomiformes > Leptosomidae > Leptosomus > Leptosomus discolor. The sequence goes on along the minus strand of NW_028237857.1, from coordinate 3,908,908 downwards.
AAACCCTGATGTAGAGCCCAACAGACATCCCGACATAGAGCCCAACACACGTCCCGACGTAGAGCCCAACAGACGTCCCGACGCAGAGCTGAAAGTAAGCTAAACCCTGATGTAGAGCCCAACAGACGTCTCGACGTAGAGCCCAAGAGACGTCCCGACGTAGAGCCCAACACACGTCCCGAAGTAGAGCCCAACAAACGTCCCGACGTAGAGCCCAACGGACGTCCCGACGTAGAGCTGAAAGTAAGCTAAACTTTGATGTAGAACACAACAGACGTCCCGACGTAGAGTTGAAAGTAAGCTAAACCATGATGTAGAGCCAAACAGACTTCCCGACGTAGAGCCCAACAGACGTCCCGACGTAAAGCCCAACACACGTTCCGACTTAGAGCCCAACAGACGTCCCGACGAGGAGCAGAACGTAAGATAAACCCAGATGTAGAGCCCAACAGACGTCTCGACGTAGAGCCCAACAGACGTCTAGACGTAGAGCCCAACACACGTCCCGACGAAGAGCCCAACACACGTCCCGACGTAGAGCCCAACAGACGTCCCGATGTAGAGCCCAACAGACGTCCCGACGTAGAGTCCAACACACGTCCTGATGTAGAGCCCAACAGACGTCCCGATGTAGAGCCCAACACACGTCCCGACGTAGAGACCAACAGACGTCCCGACGTAGAGACCAACAGACGTCCCGACGTAGAGCCCAACATACGTCCCGACGTAGAGCTGAAATTAAGCTAAACCCTGATGTAGAGTCCAACAGACCTCCCGACATAGAGCCCAACAGACGTCCCGACGTAGAGCCTAACAGACGTCCCGACGGATAGCCCAACACACGTCCCGACATAGAGCCCAACACACGTCCAGACGTAGAGATGAAAGTAAGCTAAACCCTGATGTAGAGCCCAACAGACATCCCTACGTAGAGATGAAAGTAAGCTCAACCCTCATCTATAGCCCAAGAGACGTCCCGCCGTAGAGCCCAACTGACGTCCCGACGTAGAGCCCAACACACGTCCCGACGTAGAGCCCAACACACGTTCCGACGTAGAGCCCAACACACGTCCCGACGTAGAGCTGAAAGTAAGCTAAATCCTGATGTAGAGCCCAACAGATGTCCCGACGTAGAGCCCAACACACGTCCAGACGTAGAAACCAACAGACGTCCCGACGTTGAGCCCAACAGATGTCCCGACATAGAGCTGAATGTAAGCTAAACCCTGATGTGGAGCCCAACAGACATCCCGACATAAAGCCCAACAGACGTCCCGAATAGAGCCCAACACACGACCCGACGTAGAGCCCAACACACGTCCCGACATAGAGCCCAACACACGTCCTGACGTAGAGCTGAAAGTAAGCTAAATCCTGATGTAGAGCCCAACAACCGTCCCGATGAAGAGCACAACAGAGGTCTCGAAGTAGAGCCCAACAGACGTCCCGATGTAGAGCCCAACAGACGTCCCGACGTAGAGCCCAACACACGTCCCGACGTAGAGCCCAACAAACGTCCCGACGTAGAGTCCAACACACGTCCCGACGTAGAGCCCAACAGACGTCCCGACGTAGAGCCCAACAGACGTCTTGACATAGAGCCCAACAGATGTCCCGACGTAGAGCTGAAAGAAGCTAAACTTTGATGTAGAGCGCAACAGACGTCCCGAAGTAGATCCCAACAGACGTACCGACGTAGAGCCCAACAGACGTCCCGACGCAGAGCCCAACACACGTCCTTACGTAGAGCCCAACACACGTCCCTACGTAGAGCTGAAAGTAAGCTAAACCCTGATGTAGAGCCCAACATACATCCCAACGTAGAGCCCAACAGACGTCTAGACGTAGAGCCCAACACACGTCCCGACGTAGAGCCCAATACACGTCCCAACGATGAGCCCAACAGACATCCCGACGTAGAGGTGAAAGTAAGCTAAACTTTGATGTAGAGCCCAACAGACATCCCGACATAGAGCCCAACACACGTCCCGACGTAGAGCCCAACAGACGTCCCGACGTAGAGCCCAACAGACGTCCCGACGTAGAGACCAACAGACGTCCCGACGTAGAGCCCAACACACGTCCTGACGTAGAGCCCAACAAACGTCCCGACGTAGAGCTGAAAGTGAGCTAAACCCTTTGGTAGAGCCCAACACAGGTCCCGATGTAGAGCCCAACACACGTCCCGACATAGAGCACAACACACGTTTTCACGTATAGCCCAACACACGTCCCGACGTAGAGCTGAAAGTAAGCTAAACACTGATGTAGACCCCAACAGACATCCAGACGTAGAGCATAACACACGTCCCGACATAGAGCTGAAAGTAAGCTAAATCGTGATGTAGAGCCCAACAGACGTCCCGACGTGGAGCCGAACACACGTCCCGACGTAGAGCCAAACACACGTCCCGACGTAGAGCCCAACACAAGTCCCGACGTAGAGGCCAACAGACGTCGCGACATAGAGCCCAACAGACGTCCCGACGTAGAGCTGAAAGTAAGCTAATCTTTGATGTAGAGCCCAACAGACATCCCGACGTAGAGCTGTAAGTAAGCTAAACCCTGATGTAGAGCCCAACAGACGTCCCGACGTAGAGCCCAAGACACGTCCCGATATCGAGTCCAACACACGTCCCGACGTGGAGCCCATGACACGTCCCGACATCGAGCCCAACACATGTCCCGACGTAGACCTGAAAGTAAGCTAAACCCTGATGTAGAGCCTAACAAACGTCCTGACGTAGAGCCCAACAGAAGTCTCGACGTAGAGCACAACAGACATCCCGACGTAGAGCAGAAAGTAAGATAAACCCTAATGTAGAGCCCAACAGACATCCCAACGTAGAGCTGGAAGTAAGCTAAACCCTGATGTAGAGCCCAACAGACGTCTCGACGTAGAGCCCAACAGACGTCCCGACGTAGAGCCCAACACACGTCCCGAAGTATAGCCCAACAGACGTCCCGACGTAGAGCTGAAAGTAAGCTAAATCCTGATGTAGAGCCCAACAAACGTCCTGACGTAGAGACCAACAGACGTCCCGACGTAGAGGCCAACAGACGTCCCGACATAGAGCCCAACACACGTCCCGACGTAGAGCTGAAAGTAAGCTAAACTTTGATGTAGATCCCAACACACGTCCCGACGTAGAGCCCAACAGAAGTCTCGACGTAGAGCCCAACAGACATCCCGACGTAGAGCAGAAAGTAAGATAAACCCTGATGTAGAGCCCAACAGATATCCCAACGTAGAGCTGAATGTAAGCTAAACCCTGATATAGAGCCCAACAGACGTCCCGACGTAGAGCCCAACAGACGTCCAAAGTAGAGCTGAATGTAAGCTAAACCCTGATGTAGAGCCCAACAGACGTCACGACGTAGAGCCCAACAGACGTCCCGACGTAGAGCCCAACACACGTCCCGAAGTAGAGCACAACACACGTCCCGACGTAGAGCCTAAGACACGTCCCGACGTAGAGCCTAACACGCGTCCCGACGTAGAGCCCAACACACGTCCCGACGTAGAGCTGAAAGTAAGCTAAATCCTGATGTAGAGACCAACAAACATCCCGACGTAGAGCCCAACAGACGTCTCAACGTAGAGCCCAACAGATGTCCCGACGTAGAGGCCAACAGACGTCGCGACATAGAGCCCAACAGACGTCCCGACGTAGAGCTGAAAGTAAGCTAATCTTTGATGTAGAGCCCAACAGACATCCCGACGTAGAGCAGAAAGTAAGATAAACCCTGATGTAGAGCCCAACAGACATCCCAACGTAGAGCTGTAAGTAAGCTAAACCCTGATGTAGAGCCCAACACACGTCCCGACGTAGAGCCTAACACACGTCTAGACGTAGAGCCTAAAACAAGTCCCGACGTAGAGCCCAACACACGTCCCGACGTAGAGCTGAAAGTAAGCTAAATCCTGATGTAGAGCCCAACAGACGTCTCGACGTAGAGCCCAACAGACGTCCCGAAGTAGAGCCCAACAGACGTCTCGACGTAGAGCTGAAAGTAAGCTAAACCCTGATGTAGAGCCCAACAGACGTCCCGACGTAAAGCCCAACATACGTCCCGACGTAGAGTCCAACACACGTCCCGACGTAGAGCCCAACAGACGTCCCAACGTAGAGCTGAAAGTAAGCTAAACCCTGATGTAGAGCCCAACAGACGTCCCGAAGTAGAGCCCAACAGTCGTCCCAACGTAGAGCCTAACACATCCCGACGTAGAGCCCAACACACGTCCCGACGTAGAGCTGAAAGTAAGCTAACTCCTGATGTAGAGACCAACAAACGTCCCGACGTAGAGCCCAACAGACGTCTCAACGTAGAGCCCAACAGATGTCCCGACGTAGAGCCCAACAGAAGTCCCGACGTAGAGCCCAATAGACGACCCCACGTAGATCCCAATACACGTCCCGAAGTATAGCCCAACACACGTCCCGACGTAGAGTCCAACACACGTCCCGAAGTAAATCCCAACAAACGTCCCGACATAGAGCCCAACACATGTCCCGTCGTAGAGCTTTAAGTAAGCTAAACCCTGAGGTAGGGCCCAACACAGGTCCCAACGTAGAGCCCAACAGACGTCCCGACGTAGAGCTGAATGTAAGCTAAACCCTGATGTAGAGCCCAACAGACGTCCCGACGTAGAGCCCAACACACGTCCCGACGTAGATCCCAACAGACGTCCCGACGCAGAGCTGAATGTAAGCTAAACCCTGATGTAGAGCCCAACAAACGTCCTGACGTAGAGACCAACAGACGTCCCGACGTAGAGGCCAACAGACGTCCCGACATAGAGCCCAACAGACATCCCGACGTAGAGCTGAAAGTAAGCTAAACGTTGATGTAGAAATCAACACACGTCCCGACGTAGAGCCCAACAGACATCCCGACGTAGAGCAGAAAGTAAGATAAACCCTGATGTAGAGCCCAATAGACACCCCAACGTAGAGCTGAATGTAAGCTAAACCCTGATATAGAGCCCAACAGACGTCCCGACGTAGAGCCCAACACACGTCCCGACGTAGAGCCCAACACACGTCCAAAGTAGAGCTGAATGTAAGCTAAACCCTGATGTAGAGCCCAACAGACGTTCCGACGTAGAGCCCAACAGACGTCCCGACGTGGAGCCGAACACACACCCGACGTAGAGCCAAACACACGTCCCGACGTAGAGCCCAACACAAGTCCCGACGTAGAGGCCAACAGACGTCCCGACGTAGAGCCCAACAGACGTCCCGACGTAGAGATGAAAGTAAGCTAAACCCTGCCGTAGAGCCCAACAGACGTCACGACGTAGAGCCCAACACACGTCCCTACGTAGAGCCCAACAGACGTCCGACGTAGAGCTGAATGTAAGCTAAACCCTGATGTAGAGCCCAACAGACGTCACGACGCAGAGCTGAAAGTAAGCTAAACCCTGATGTAGAGCCCAACCGACGTCCCAACGTAGAGCTGAAAGTAAGCTAAACTTTGATGTAGAGCGCAACAGACGTCCTGACTTAGAGCCCAACAGACGTCCCGACGTAGAGTTCAACACACGTCCCGACGTAGAGACCAACAGACGTCCCGACGCAGAGCTGAAAGTAAGCTAAACCCTGATGTAGAGCCCAACAGACGTCCCGACGTAGAGCCCAACACACGTCCCGACGTAGAGCCCAACAGACGTCCGACGTAGAGCTGAATGTAAGCTAAACCCTGATGTAGAGCCCAACAGACGTCACGACGTAGAGCCCAACAGACGTCCCAACGTAGAGCCCAACAGATGTCCCGACGTAGAGATGAAAGTAAGCTAAACCCTGCCGTAGAGCCCAACACACGTCCCGACGTAGAGGCCAACACACATCCCGACGTAGAGGCCAAAACACGTCCCGACGTAGAGTTGAAAGTAAGCTAAACCCTGAGGTAGAGCACAACACACGTCCCGACGTAGATCCCAACACACGTCCCGACATAGAGACCAACACACGTCCCGACGTAGAGCCCAACAGACGTCCCGACGTAGAGTTCAACAGACGTCCCGACGTAGAGCCCAACAGACGTCCCGACGTAGAGATGAAAGTAAGCTAAACCCTGCCGTAGAGCCCAACAGACGTCCCGACGAAAAGCCCAACAGACGTCCCGACGTAGAGCCTAACACACTTCCCGACGTAGAGCCCAACACACGTCCCGACGTAGAGCTGAAAGTAAGCTAAATCCTGATGTAGAGACCAACAAACATCCCGACGTAGAGCCCAACAGACGTCTCAACGTACAGCCCAACACATGTCCCGACATAGAGTCCAACACATGTCCCGACGTAGAGCTGAAAGTAAGCTAAACCCTGAGGTAGAGCCCAAGATACGTCCCGACGTAGAGCCCAATACACGTCCCGACGTAGAGCCCAACAGACGTCCCGACGTAGAGCCCAACAGACGTCCCGACGTAGAGATGAAAGTAAGCTAAACCCTGCCGTAGAGCCCAACAGACGTCCCGACGTAGAGCCCAACACACGTCCCGACGTAGATCCCAACAGACGTCCCGACGCAGAGCTGAAAGTAAGCTAAACCCTGATGTAGAGCCCAACAGACGTCCCAACGTAGAGCTGAAAGTAAGCTAAACTTTGATGTAGAGCGCAACAGACGTCCTGACGTAGAGCCCAACAGACGTCCCGACGTAGAGTTCAACACACGTCCCGACGTAGAGACCAACAGACGTCCCGACGTAGAGCCCAACAGACGTCCCGACGTAGACCCCAACAGACGTCCCGACGCAGAGCTGAAAGTAAGCTAAACCCTGATGTAGAGCCCAACAGACGTCCCGACGTAGAGTCCAAAACACGTCCCGACGTATAGCCCAACAGACGTCCCAACGTAGAGCTGAAAGCAAGCTAAACCCTGATGTAAAGCCCAACAGACGTCCCGACGTAGAGCCCAACAGACGTCCCGACGTAGAGCCCAACAGACGTCCCGACGTAGAGCCCAACACACGTCCCGACGTAGAGCTGAAAGTAAGCTAAATCCTGATGTAGAGCCCAACAAACGTCCTGACGTAGAGACCAACAGACGTCCCGACGTAGAGGCCAACAGACGTCCCGACATAGAGCCCAACAGACATCCCGACGTAGAGCAGAAAGTAAGATAAACCCTGATGTAGAGCCCAACAGACACCCCAACGTAAAGCTGAATGTAAGCTAAACCCTGATATAGAGCCCAACAGACGTCCCGACGTAGAGCCCAACAGACGTCCCGACGTAGAGTCCAACACACGTCCCGAAGTAGAGCCCAACAGACGTCACGACGTAGAGCCTAACACACGTCCCGACGAAGAGCTGAAAGTAAGCTAAATCCTGATGTAGATCCCAACAAACATCCCGACGTAGAGCCCAAAAGACGTCTCAACGTAGAGCCCAACGCACGTCCCGACGTAGAGCCCAACGCACGTCCCGACGTAGAGACCAACGCACGTCCCGACGTAGAGCTGAAAGTAAGCTAAATCCCGACGTAGAGCCCAACGCACGTCCCGACGTAGAGCCCAACGCACGTCCCGACGTAGAGCTGAAAGTAAGCTAATCTTTGATGTAGAGCCCAACAGACATCCCGACGTAGAGCTGTAAGTAAGCTAAACCCTGATGTAGAGCCCAACAGACGTCCCGACGTAGAGCCCAAGACACGTCCCGATATCGAGTCCAACACACGTCCCGACGTGGAGCCCATGACACGTCCCGACATCGAGCCCAACACATGTCCCGACGTAGACCTGAAAGTAAGCTAAACCCTGATGTAGAGCCTAACAAACGTCCTGACGTAGAGCCCAACAGAAGTCTCGACGTAGAGCACAACAGACATCCCGACGTAGAGCAGAAAGTAAGATAAACCCTAATGTAGAGCGCAACAGACATCCCAACGTAGAGCTGGAAGTAAGCTAAACCCTGATGTAGAGCCCAACAGACGTCTCGACGTAGAGCCCAACAGACGTCCCGACGTAGAGCCCAACACACGTCCCGAAGTATAGCCCAACAGACGTCCCGACGTAGAGCTGAAAGTAAGCTAAATCCTGATGTAGAGCCCAACAAACGTCCTGACGTAGAGACCAACAGACGTCCCGACGTAGAGGCCAACAGACGTCCCGACATAGAGCCCAACACACGTCCCGACGTAGAGCTGAAAGTAAGCTAAACTTTGATGTAGATCCCAACACACGTCCCGACGTAGAGCCCAACAGAAGTCTCGACGTAGAGCCCAACAGACATCCCGACGTAGAGCAGAAAGTAAGATAAACCCTGATGTAGAGCCCAACAGATATCCCAACGTAGAGCTGAATGTAAGCTAAACCCTGATATAGAGCCCAACAGACGTCCCGACGTAGAGCCCAACAGACGTCCAAAGTAGAGCTGAATGTAAGCTAAACCCTGATGTAGAGCCCAACAGACGTCACGACGTAGAGCCCAACAGACGTCCCGACGTAGAGCCCAACACACGTCCCGAAGTAGAGCACAACACACGTCCCGACGTAGAGCCTAAGACACGTCCCGACGTAGAGCCTAACACGCGTCCCGACGTAGAGCCCAACACACGTCCAAAGTAGAGCTGAATGTAAGCTAAACCCTGATGTAGAGCCCAACAGACGTACCGACGTAGAGCCCAACAGACGTCCCGACGTAGAGCCAAACACACGTCCCGACGTAGAGCCCAACACAAGTCCCGACGTAGAGGCCAACAGACGTCGCGACATAGAGCCCAACAGACGTCCCGACGTAGAGCTGAAAGTAAGCTAATCTTTGATGTAGAGCCCAACAGACATCCCGACGTAGAGCTGTAAGTAAGCTAAACCCTGATGTAGAGCCCAACAGACGTCCCGACGTAGAGCCCAATAGACGTCCCGACGTAGAGCCTAACACAAGTCCCGACGTAGAGCCCAACACACGTCTCGACGTAGAGCTGAAAGTAAGCTAAATCCTGATGTAGAGCCCAACAGACGTCTCGACGTAGAGCCCAACAGACGTCCCGACGTAGAGCCCAACAGACGTCCCGACGTAGAGCTGAAAGTAAGCTAAACCCTGATGTAGAGCCCAACTGACGTCCCGAAGTAGAGCCCAACAGACGTCCCGACGTAGAGCTGAATGTAAGCTAAACCCTGATGTAGAGCCCAACAGTCATCACGACGTAGAGCCCAACAGACGTCCCGACATAGAGCCCAACGCACGTCCCGAAGTAGAGCACAACACACGTCCCGACGTAGAGCCGAACACACGTCCCGACGTAGAGCCAAACACACGTCCCGACGTAGAGCCCAACACAAGTCCCGACGTAGAGCTGAAAGTAAGCTAAATCCTGATGTAGAGACCAACAAACGTCCCGACGTAGAGCCCAACAGACGTCTCAACGTAGAGCCCAACATATGTCCCGACGTAGAGGCCTACAGACGTCGCGACATAGAGCCCAACAGACGTCCCGACGTAGAGCTGAAAGTAAGCTAAACCCTGATGTAGAGCCCAACAGACGTCTCGACGTAGAGCCCAACAGACGTCTCGACGTAGAGCCCAACAGATGTCCCGACGTAGAGCCCAACAGAAGTCCCGACGTAGAGCCCAATACACGTCCCGAAGTGTAGCCCAACACACGTCCCGACATAGAGCCCAACACATGTCCCGTCGTAGAGCTTTAAGTAAGCTAAACCCTGAGGTAGGGCCCAACACAGGTCCCGACGTAGAGCCCAACACAGGTCCCGACGTAGAGCCCAACACACGTCCCGACGTAGAGCCCAACACAAGTCCCGACATAGAGCCCAACACATGTCCCGACGTAGAGCTGAAAGTAAGCTAAACCCTGAGGTAGAGCCCAACACAGATCCCGACGTAGAGCCCAACACACGTCCCGACGTAGAGCCCAACAGATGTCCCGACGTAGAGCCCAACAGACGTCCCGACGTAGAGATGAAAGTAAGCTAAACCCTGCCGTAGAGCCCAACAGACGTCACGACGTAGAGCCCAACACACGTCCCGACGTAGAGCCCAACAGACGTCCGACGTAGAGCTGAATGTAAGCTAAACCCTGATGTAGAGCCCAACAGACGTCACGACGCAGAGCTGAAAGTAAGCTAAACCCTGATGTAGAGCCCAACCGACGTCCCAACGTAGAGCTGAAAGTAAGCAAAACTTTGATGTAGAGCGCAACAGACGTCCTGACTTAGAGCCCAACAGACGTCCCGACGTAGAGTTCAACACACGTCCCGACGTAGAGACCAACAGACGTCCCGACGCAGAGCTGAAAGTAAGCTAAACCCTGATGTAGAGCCCAACAGACGTCCCGACGTAGAGCCCAACACACGTCCCGACGTAGAGCCCAACAGACGTCCGACGTAGAGCTGAATTTAAGCTAAACCCTGATGTAGAGCCCAACAGACGTCACGACGTAGAGCCCAACAGACGTCCCAACGTAGAGCCCAACAGATGTCCCGACGTAGAGATGAAAGTAAGCTAAACCCTGCCGTAGAGCCCAACACACGTCCCGACGTAGAGGCCAACACACATCCCGACGTAGAGGCCAAAACACGTCCTGACGTAGAGTTGAAAGTAAGCTAAACCCTGAGGTAGAGCACAACACACGTCCCGACGTAGATCCCAACACACGTCCCGACATAGAGACCAACACACGTCCCGACGTAGAGCCCAACAGACGTCCCGACGTAGAGTTCAACAGACGTCCCGACGTAGAGCCCAACAGACGTCCCGACGTAGAGATGAAAGTAAGCTAAACCCTGCCGTAGAGCCCAACAGACGTCCCGACGAAAAGCCCAACAGACGTCCCGACGTAGAGCCTAACACACTTCCCGACGTAGAGCCCAACACACGTCCCGACGTAGAGCTGAAAGTAAGCTAAATCCTGATGTAGAGACCAACAAACATCCCGACGTAGAGCCCAACAGACGTCTCAACGTAGAGCCCAACACATGTCCCGACATAGAGTCCAACACATGTCCCGACGTAGAGCTGAAAGTAAGCTAAACCCTGAGGTAGAGCCCAAGATACGTCCCGACGTAGAGCCCAATACACGTCCCGACGTAGAGCCCAACAGACGTCCCGACGTAGAGCCCAACAGACGTCCCGACGTAGAGATGAAAGTAAGCTAAACCCTGCCGTAGAGCCCAACAGACGTCCCGACGTAGAGCCCAACACACGTCCCGACGTAGATCCCAACAGACGTCCCGACGCAGAGCTGAAAGTAAGCTAAACCCTGATGTAGAGCCCAACAGACGTCCCAACGTAGAGCTGAAAGTAAGCTAAACTTTGATGTAGAGCGCAACAGACGTCCTGACGTAGAGCCCAACAGACGTCCCGACGTAGAGTTCAACACACGTCCCGACGTAGAGACCAACAGACGTCCCGACGTAGAGCCCAACAGACGTCCCGACGTAGACCCCAACAGACGTCCCGACGCAGAGCTGAAAGTAAGCTAAACCCTGATGTAGAGCCCAACAGACGTCCCGACGTAGAGTCCAAAACACGTCCCGACGTATAGCCCAACAGACGTCCCAACGTAGAGCTGAAAGCAAGCTAAACCCTGATGTAAAGCCCAACAGACGTCCCGACGTAAAGCCCAACAGACGTCCCGACGTAGAGCCCAACAGACGTCCCGACGTAGAGCCCAACACACGTCCCGACGTAGAGCTGAAAGTAAGCTAAATCCTGATGTAGAGCCCAACAAACGTCCTGACGTAGAGACCAACAGACGTCCCGACGTAGAGGCCAACAGACGTCCCGACATAGAGCCCAACAGACATCCCGACGTAGAGCAGAAAGTAAGATAAACCCTGATGTAGAGCCCAACAGACACCCCAACGTAAAGCTGAATGTAAGCTAAACCCTGATATAGAGCCCAACAGACGTCCCGACGTAGAGCCCAACAGACGTCCCGACGTAGAGTCCAACACACGTCCCGAAGTAGAGCCCAACAGACGTCACGACGTAGAGCCTAACACACGTCCCGACGTAGAGCTGAAAGTAAGCTAAATCCTGATGTAGATCCCAACAAACATCCCGACGTAGAGCCCAAAAGACGTCTCAACGTAGAGCCCAACAGATGTCCCGACGTAGAGGCCAACAGACGTCGCGACATAGAGCCCAACAGACGTCCCGACGTAGAGCTGAAAGTAAGCTAATCTTTGATGTAGAGCCCAACAGACATCCCGACGTAGAGCTGAAAGTAAGCTAAACCCTGATATAGAGCCCAACAGACGTCCCGACGTAGAGCCTAACACACGTCCCGACGTAGAGCCTAACACAAGTCCCGACGTAGAGCCCAACACACGTCTCGACATAGAGCTGAAAGTAAGCTAAACCCTGATGTAGAGCCCAACAGACGTCCCGACGTAGAGTCCAAAACACGTCCCGACGTAGAGCCCAATACACGTCCCGACGTAGAGCCCAACAGACGTCCCGACGTAGAGCCCAACAGACGTCCCGACGTAGAGATGAAAGTAAGCTAAACCCTGCCGTAGAGCCCAACAGACGTCCCAACGTAGAGCTGAAAGTAAGCTAAACTTTGATGTAGAGCGCAACAGACGTCCTGACGTAGAGCCCAACAGACGTCCCGACGTAGAGTTCAACACACGTCCCGACGTAGAGACCAACAGACGTCCCGACGTAGAGCCCAACAGACGTCCCGACGTAGACCCCAACAGACGTCCCGACGCAGAGCTGAAAGTAAGCTAAACCCTGATGTAGAGCCCAACAGACGTCCCGACGTAGAGTCCAAAACACGTCCCGACGTAGAGCCCAACAGACGTCCCAACGTAGAGCTGAAAGCAAGCTAAACCCTGATGTAAAGCCCAACAGACGTCCCGACGTAGAGCCCAGCAGACGTCCCGACGTAGAGCCCAACACACGTCCCGACGTAGAGCTGAAAGTAAGCTAAATCCTGATGTAGAGCCCAACAAACGTCCTGACGTAGAGACCAACAGACGTCCCGACGTAGAGGCCAACAGACGTCCCGAAGTAGAGCACAACACACGTCCCGACGTAGAGCCGAACACACGTCCCGACGTAGAGCTGAAAGTAAGCTAAATCCTGATGTAGATCCCAACAAACATCCCGACGTAGAGCCCAACAGACGTCTCAACGTAGAGCCCAACAGATGTCCCGACGTAGAGGCCAACAGACGTCGCGACATAGAGCCCAACAGACGTCCTGACGTAGAGCTGAAAGTAAGCTAATCTTTGATGTAGAGCCCAACAGACATCCCGACGTAGAGCTGTAAGTAAGCTAAACCCTGATGTAGAGCCCAACAGACGTCCCGACGTAGAGCCCAACACACGTCCCGAAGTAGAGCACAACACACGTCCCGACGTAGAGCCGAACACACGTCCCGACGTAGAGACCAACAAACGTCCCGACGTAGAGCCCAACAGATGTCTCAACGTAGAGCCCAACATATGTCCCGACGTAGAGGCCTAGAGACGTCGCGACATAGAGCCCAACAGACGTCCCGACGTAGAGCTGAAAGTAAGCTAAACCCTGATGTAGAGCCCAACAGACGTCTCGACGTAGAGCCCAACAGACGTCTCGACGTAGAGCCCAACACACGTCCCGACGTAGATCCCAACAGACGTCCCAACGTACAGCTGAAAGCAAGCTAAACCCTGAGGTAGAGCCCAACAGACCTCCCGACTTAGAGCACAACAGTAATCCCGATGTAGAGCCCAACACACGTCCCGACGTAGAGCCCAACAAATGTCCCGACGTAGAGCTGAATGTAAGCTAAACCCTGATGTAGAGCCCAACAAACGTCCCGACGTAGAGCTGAATGTAAGCTAAACCCTGATGTAGAGCCCAACAGACGTCCCGACGTAGAGCCCAATAGACGTCCCGACGTAGAGCCCAATACACGTCCCGAAGTAAAGCCCAACACACGTCCCGACGTAGAGTCCAACACACGTCCCGAAGTAAATCCCAACACACGTCCCGACATAGAGCCCAACACATGTCCCTTCGTAGAGCTTTAAGTAAGCTAAACCCTGAGGTAGGGCCCAACACAGGTCCCGACGTAGAGCCCAACACACGTCCCGACGTAGAGGCCAAAACACGTCCCCACGTAGAGTTGAAAGTAAGCTAAACCCTGATGTAGAGCCCAACAGACGTCCCGACGTAGAGCCCAACACACGTCCCGACGTAGAACCCAACAGACGTCCCGATGCAGAGCTGAAAGTAAGTTAAAACCTGATGTAGAGCCCAAAAGACGTCCAAACGTAGAGCCCAACAGACGTCCCGACGCAGAGTCCAACACACGTCCCGACGTAGAGCCCAACATACGTCCCAATGTAGAGCTGAAAGTAAGCTAATTCCTGATGTAGAGCCCAACAAACGTCCTGACGTAGAGACCAACAGACGTCCCGACATAGGGCCCAACAGACGTCCTGACGTAGAGCTGAAAGTAAGCTAAACTTTGATGTAGAGCGCAACACACGTCCCGAGGTAGAGCCCAACATAGGTCTCGACGTAGAGCCCAACAGACATCCCGACGTAGAGCAGAAAGTAAGATAAACCCTGATGTAGAGCCCAACAGACATCCCAACGTAGAGATGGAAGTAAGCTAAACCCTGATGTAGAGCCCAACAGACGTCCCGACGTACAACCCCAACAGACGTCCCGACGTACAACCCCAACAGACGTCCCGACGTAGAGCCTAACACAAGTCCCGACGTAGAGCCCAACACACATCTCGACGTAGAGCTGAAAGTAAGCTAAATCCTGATGTAGAGACCAACAGACGTCTCGACGTAGAGCCCAACAGACGTCCCGACGTAGAGCCCAACAGACGTCCCGACGTAGAGCTGAAAGTAAGCTAAACCCTGAGGTAGAGCCCAACAGAAGTCCCGACGTAGAGCCCAATAGACGTCCCGACGTAGACCCCAATACACGTCCCGAAGTATAGCCCAACACAAGTCCCGACATAGAGCCCAACACATGTCCCGTCGTAGAGCTTTAAGTAAGATAAACCCTGAGGTAGGGCCCAACACAGGTCCCGACGTAGAGCCCAACACACGTCCCGACGTAGAGCCCAACACACGTCCCGACATAGAGCCCAACACATGTCACGACGTAGAGCTGAAAGTAAGCTAAACCCTGAGGTAGAGCCCAACACAGGTCCCGACGTAGAGCCCAACACACGTCCCGACGTAGAGCCCAACAGACGTCCCGACGTAGAGATGAAAGTAAGCTAGACCCTGCCGTAGAGCCCAACAGACCTCCCGACGTAGAGCCCAACACACGTCCCGACGTAGATCCCAACAGCCGTCCCGACGCAGAGCTGAAAGTAAGCTAAACCCTGATGTAGAGCCCAACAGACGTCCCAACGTAGAGCTGAAAGTAAGCTAAACTTTGATGTAGAGCGCAACAGACGTCCTGACGTAGAGCCCAACAGACGTCCCGACGTAGAGTTCAACACACGTCCCGACGTAGAGACCAACAGACGTCCTGACGTAGAGCTGAAAGTAAGCTAAACCCTGATGTAGAGCCCAACAGACGTCCCGACGTAGAGCCCAACACACGTCCCGACGTAGAGCCCAACAGACGTCCGACGTAGAGCTGAATGTAAGCTAAACCCTGATGTAGAGCCCAACAGACGTCACGACGTAGAGCCCAACAGACGTCCCGACGTAGAGCCCAACACACGTCCCGAAGTAGAGCACAACACACGTCCCGACGTAGAGCCTAACACACGTCCCGACGTAGAGCCCAACACACGTCCCGACGTAGAGCTGAAAGTAAGCTAAATCCTGATGTAGAGACCAACAAACGTCCCGACGTAGAGCCCAACAGACGTCTCAACGTAGAGCCCAACAGATGTCCCGACGGAGAGGCCAACAAACGTCGCGACATAGCCCAACAGACGTCCCGACGTAGAGCTGAAAGTAAGCTAAACTTTAATGTAGAGCCCAACAGATGTCCCGACGTAGAGCTAAAAGTAAGCTAAACCCTGATGTAGAGCCCAACAGACGTCTCGACGTACAGCCCAACAGACGTCATGACGTACAGCCCAACAGACTTCCCGATGTAGAGCTGAAAGTAAGATAAACCCTCATGTAGAGCCCAACAGACGTCCCGACGTAGAGTCCAACACACGTCCCGACGTAGTTCCCAACAGACGTCCCAACGTAGAGATGAAAGTAAGCTAAACCCTGATGTAGAGCCCAACAGACGTCCCGACGTAGAGCCCAATAGACGTCCCGACGTAGAGCCCAATACACGCCCCGAAGTAAAGCCCAACACACGTCCCGACGTAGAGTCCAACACACGTCCCGAAGTAAATCCCAACACACGTCCCGACATAGAGCCCAACACATGTCCCGTCGTAGAGCTTTAAGTAAGCTAAACTCTGAGGTAGGGCCCAACACAGGTCCCGACGTAGAGCCCAACACACGTCCCGACGTAGAGGCCAAAACACGTCCCGACGTAGAGCTGAAAGTAAGCTAAACCCTGAGGTAGAGCACAACACACGTCCCGACGTAGATACCAACACACGTCCCGACATAGAGACCAACACACGTCCCGACGTAGAGCCCAACAGACGTCCCGACGTAGAGTTCAACACACGTTCCGACGTAGAGCCCAACAGACGTCCCAACGTAGAGCCCAACAGACGTCCCGACGTAGAGATGAAAGTAAGCTAAACCCTGCCGTAGAGCCCAACAGACGTCCCGACGTAAAGCCCAACAGACGTCCCGACGTAGAGCCTAACACACTTCCCGACGTAGAGCCCAACACACGTCCCGACGTAGAGCTGAAAGTAAGCTAAATCCTGATGTAGAGACCAACAAACGTCCCGACGTAGAGCCCAACAGACGTCTCAACGTAGAGCCCAACACATGTCCCGACATAGAGTCCAACACATGTCCCGACGTAGAGCTGAAAGTAAGCTAAACCCTGAGGTAGAGCCCAAGATACGTCCCGACGTAGAGCCCAATACACGTCCCGACGTAGAGCCCAACAGACGTCCCAACGTAGAGCCCAACAGACGTCCCGACGTAGAGATGAAAGTAAGCTAAACCCTGCCGTAGAGCCCAACAGACGTCCCGACGTAGAGCCCAACACACGTCCCGACGTAGATCCCAACAGACGTCCCGACGCAGAGCTGAAAGTAAGCTAAACCCTGATGTAGAGCCCAACAGACGTCCCAACGTAGAGCTGAAAGTAAGCTAAACTTTGATGTAGAGCGCAACAGACGTCCTGACGTAGAGCCCAACAGACGTCCCGACGTAGAGCCCAACAGACGTCCCGACGTAGAGCTGAAAGTAAGCTAAACCCTGATGTAGAGCCCAACAGACGTCCCGACGTAGAGCCCAACAAACGTCCCGACGTAGAGCCCAACAGACGTCCGACGTAGAGCTGAATGTAAGCTAAACCCTGATGTAGAGCCCAACAGACGTCCCGACGTAGAGCCCAACAGACGTCCCGACGTAGAGCCCAACACACGTCCCGAAGTAGAGCACAACACACGTCCCGACGTAGAGCCTAACACACGTCCCGACGTAGAGCCCAACACACGTCCCGACGTAGAGCTGAAAGTAAGCTAAACCCTGATGTAGAGCCCAACAGACGTCCCGACGTAGAGCCCAACAAACGTCCCGACGTAGAGCCCAACAGACGTCCGACGTAGAGCTGAATGTAAGCTAAACCCTGATGTAGAGCCCAACAGATGTCCCGACGTAGAGCCCAACAGACGTCCCGACGTAGAGCCCAACACACGTCCCGAAGTAGAGCACAACACACGTCCCGACGTAGAGCCTAACACACGTCCCGACGTAGAGCCCAACACACGTCCCGACGTAGAGCTGAAAGTAAGCTAAATCCTGATGTAGAGACCAACAAACGTCCCGACGTAGAGCCCAACAGACGTCTCAACGTAGAGCCCAACAGATGTCCCGTCGTAGAGGCCAACAGACGTCGCGACATAGAGCCCAACAGACGTCCCGACGTAGAGCTGAAAGTAAGCTAAACTTTAATGTAGAGCCCAACAGACGTCCCGACGTAGAGCTGAAAGTAAGCTAAACCCTGATGTAGAGCCCAACAGACTTCCCGATGTAGAGCCCAACACACGTCCCGACGTAGAGCCCAACACACGTCCTGAAGTAAATCCCAACACACGTCCCGACATAGAGCCCAACACATGTCCCGACGTATAGCTGAAAGTAAGCTATACCCTCAGGCAGAGCCCAACACAGGTCCCGACGTAGAGCCCAACACACGTCCCGAAGTAAATCCCAACACACGTCCCGACATAGAGCCCAACTCATGTCCCTTCGTAGAGCTTTAAGTAAGCTAAACCCTGAGGTAGGGCCCAACACACGTCCCGACGTACAGTCCAACACACGTCCCGACGTAGAGCCCAACAGACGTTCCGACGTAGAGCCCAACACACGTCCCGACGTAGAGCTGAATGTAAGCTAAACCCTGAGGTAGAGCCCAACACACGTCCCGACGTAGAGCCCAACACACATCTCGACGTAGAGCTGAAAGTAAGCTAAATCCTGATGTAGAGACCAACAGACGTCTCGACGTAGAGCCCAACAGACGTCCCGACGTAGAGCCCAACAGACGTCCCGACGTAGAGCTGAAAGTAAGCTAAACCCTGAGGTAGAGCCCAACAGAAGTCCCGACGTAGAGCCCAATAGACGTCCCGACGTAGACCCCAATACACGTCCCGAAGTATAGCCCAACACAAGTCCCGACATAGAGCCCAACACATGTCCCGTCGTAGAGCTTTAAGTAAGATAAACCCTGAGGTAGGGCCCAACACAGGTCCCGACGTAGAGCCCAACACACGTCCCGACGTAGAGCCCAACACACGTCCCGACATAGAGCCCAACACATGTCACGACGTAGAGCTGAAAGTAAGCTAAACCCTGAGGTAGAGCCCAACACAGGTCCCGACGTAGAGCCCAACACACGTCCCGACGTAGAGCCCAACAGACGTCCCGACGTAGAGATGAAAGTAAGCTAGACCCTGCCGTAGAGCCCAACAGACCTCCCGACGTAGAGCCCAACACACGTCCCGACGTAGATCCCAACAGCCGTCCCGACGCAGAGCTGAAAGTAAGCTAAACCCTGATGTAGAGCCCAACAGACGTCCCAACGTAGAGCTGAAAGTAAGCTAAACTTTGATGTAGAGCGCAACAGACGTCCTGACGTAGAGCCCAACAGACGTCCCGACGTAGAGTTCAACACACGTCCCGACGTAGAGACCAACAGACGTCCTGACGTAGAGCTGAAAGTAAGCTAAACCCTGATGTAGAGCCCAACAGACGTCCCGACGTAGAGCCCAACACACGTCCCGACGTAGAGCCCAACAGACGTCCGACGTAGAGCTGAATGTAAGCTAAACCCTGATGTAGAGCCCAACAGACGTCACGACGTAGAGCCCAACAGACGTCCCGACGTAGAGCCCAACACACGTCCCGAAGTAGAGCACAACACACGTCCCGACGTAGAGCCTAACACACGTCCCGACGTAGAGCCCAACACACGTCCCGACGTAGAGCTGAAAGTAAGCTAAATCCTGATGTAGAGACCAACAAACGTCCCGACGTAGAGCCCAACAGACGTCTCAACGTAGAGCCCAACAGATGTCCCGACGGAGAGGCCAACAAACGTCGCGACATAGCCCAACAGACGTCCCGACGTAGAGCTGAAAGTAAGCTAAACTTTAATGTAGAGCCCAACAGATGTCCCGACGTAGAGCTAAAAGTAAGCTAAACCCTGATGTAGAGCCCAACAGACGTCTCGACGTACAGCCCAACAGACGTCATGACGTACAGCCCAACAGACTTCCCGATGTAGAGCTGAAAGTAAGATAAACCCTCATGTAGAGCCCAACAGACGTCCCGACGTAGAGTCCAACACACGTCCCGACGTAGTTCCCAACAGACGTCCCAACGTAGAGATGAAAGTAAGCTAAACCCTGATGTAGAGCCCAACAGACGTCCCGACGTAGAGCCCAATAGACGTCCCGACGTAGAGCCCAATACACGCCCCGAAGTAAAGCCCAACACACGTCCCGACGTAGAGTCCAACACACGTCCCGAAGTAAATCCCAACACACGTCCCGACATAGAGCCCAACACATGTCCCGTCGTAGAGCTTTAAGTAAGCTAAACCCTGAGGTAGGGCCCAACACAGGTCCCGACGTAGAGCCCAACACACGTCCCGACGTAGAGGCCAAAACACGTCCCGACGTAGAGCTGAAAGTAAGCTAAACCCTGAGGTAGAGCACAACACACGTCCCGACGTAGATACCAACACACGTCCCGACATAGAGACCAACACACGTCCCGACGTAGAGCCCAACAGACGTCCCGACGTAGAGTTCAACACACGTTCCGACGTAGAGCCCAACAGACGTCCCAACGTAGAGCCCAACAGACGTCCCGACGTAGAGATGAAAGTAAGCTAAACCCTGCCGTAGAGCCCAACAGACGTCCCGACGTAAAGCCCAACAGACGTCCCGACGTAGAGCCTAACACACTTCCCGACGTAGAGCCCAACACACGTCCCGACGTAGAGCTGAAAGTAAGCTAAATCCTGATGTAGAGACCAACAAACGTCCCGACGTAGAGCCCAACAGACGTCTCAACGTAGAGCCCAACACATGTCCCGACATAGAGTCCAACACATGTCCCGACGTAGAGCTGAAAGTAAGCTAAACCCTGAGGTAGAGCCCAAGATACGTCCCGACGTAGAGCCCAATACACGTCCCGACGTAGAGCCCAACAGACGTCCCAACGTAGAGCCCAACAGACGTCCCGACGTAGAGATGAAAGTAAGCTAAACCCTGCCGTAGAGCCCAACAGACGTCCCGACGTAGAGCCCAACACACGTCCCGACGTAGATCCCAACAGACGTCCCGACGCAGAGCTGAAAGTAAGCTAAACCCTGATGTAGAGCCCAACAGACGTCCCAACGTAGAGCTGAAAGTAAGCTAAACTTTGATGTAGAGCGCAACAGACGTCCTGACGTAGAGCCCAACAGACGTCCCGACGTAGAGCCCAACAGACGTCCCGACGTAGAGCTGAAAGTAAGCTAAACCCTGATGTAGAGCCCAACAGACGTCCCGACGTAGAGCCCAACAAACGTCCCGACGTAGAGCCCAACAGACGTCCGACGTAGAGCTGAATGTAAGCTAAACCCTGATGTAGAGCCCAACAGACGTCCCGACGTAGAGCCCAACAGACGTCCCGACGTAGAGCCCAACACACGTCCCGAAGTAGAGCACAACACACGTCCCGACGTAGAGCCTAACACACGTCCCGACGTAGAGCCCAACACACGTCCCGACGTAGAGCTGAAAGTAAGCTAAACTTTAATGTAGAGCCCAACAGACGTCCCGACGTAGAGCTGAAAGTAAGCTAAACCCTGATGTAGAGCCCAACAGACTTCCCGATGTAGAGCCCAACACACGTCCCGACGTAGAGCCCAACACACGTCCTGAAGTAAATCCCAACACACGTCCCGACATAGAGCCCAACACATGTCCCGACGTATAGCTGAAAGTAAGCTATACCCTCAGGCAGAGCCCAACACAGGTCCCGACGTAGAGCCCAACACACGTCCCGAAGTAAATCCCAACACACGTCCCGACATAGAGCCCAACTCATGTCCCTTCGTAGAGCTTTAAGTAAGCTAAACCCTGAGGTAGGGCCCAACACACGTCCCGACGTACAGTCCAACACACGTCCCGACGTAGAGCCCAACAGACGTTCCGACGTAGAGCCCAACACACGTCCCGACGTAGAGCTGAATGTAAGCTAAACCCTGAGGTAGAGCCCAACACACGTCCCGACGTACAGCCCAACACACGTTCCGACGTAGAGCTGAAAGTAAGCTAAATCCGGATGTAGAGCCCAACAGACGTCCCGGTGTAGAGCCCAACAGACGTCCCGAAGTTGAGCCCAACAGACGTCCCGACGTAGAGCCCAACACACATCCCGACGTAGAGCCCAACAGACTTATCGACGTAGAGCTGAAAGTAAGCTAAACCCTGATGTAGAACCCAACAGACGTCCCGACATAGAGCCCAACAGACGTCCCGACTAGAGCCCAAAACACGTCCCGACGTAGAGCCCAACACACGTCCCACCATGGAGCCCAACACATGTCCCGACGTAGAGCTGAAAGTAAGCTAAACCCTGAGGTAGAGCCCAACACACTTCCCGACGTAAAGCCCAACAGACGTCCCGACGTAGAGTCCAACACACGTCCCGATGTAGAGCTGAAAGTAAGCTAAATCCTGATGTAGAGCCCAACAGACGTCTCAACGTAGAGCCCAACAGATGTCCCGACGTAGAGGCCAACAGACGTCCCGACAGAGAGCCCAACACACATCCCGACGTAGAGCCCAACAGACGTCCAGACGTAGAGCTGAATGTAAGCTAAACCCTGATGTAGAGCCCAACACACGTCCCGAAGTAAATCCCAACACACGTCCCGACATAGAGCCCAACACAGGTCCCGACGTAGAGCCCAACACACGTCCCGAAGTACAGCCTAACAGACGTCCCGAAGTAGAGCTGAAAGTAAGCTAAACTTTGATTTAGAGCCCAACAGACGTCCCGAGGTAGAGCTGAAAGTAAGCTAAACCCTGATGTAGAGCCCAACAGACGTCTCGACGTAGAGCTGAAAGTAATCTAAACCCTGATGTAGAGCCCAACAGACGTCCCGAAGTAGAGCCCAAAAGAAGTCCCGACGTAGAGCCCAACACACGTCCCGACGTAGAGCCCAACTGACGTCCCGACGTAGAGCTGAATGTAAGCTAAAACCTGATGTAGAGCCCAACAGACGTCCCGACGTAGAGCCCAAAAGAAGTCCCGACGTAGAGCCCAACACACGTCCCGACGTAGAGCCCAACACACGTCCCGACGTAGAGCCCAATAGACGTCCCGACGTAGAGCCCAATAGACGTCCCGACGTAGAGCCCAACACACGTCCCAACGTAGAATCCAACACATGTCCCGAAGTAAATCCCAACACACCTCCCGACATAGAGCCCAACACATGTCCCGTCGTAGAGCTTTAAGTAAGCTAAACCCTGAGGTAGGGCCCAACACACGTCCCGACGTAGAGCCCTACACACGGCCCGACGTAGAGCCCAACAGACGTTCCGACGTAGAGCCCAACACACGTCCCGACGTAGAGCTGAAAGTAATTAAACCCTGAGGTAGAGCCCAACACACGTCCCGACGTAGAGCCCAACAGACATCCCGACGTAGAGCCCAACACACGTCCTGACATAGAGCCCAACACATGTCCCGACGTAGAGCTGAAAGTAAGCTAAAACCTGAGGTAGAGCCGAACACAGGTCCCGACGTAGAGCCCGACACACGTCCCGACGTAGAGCCCAACAGAAGTCCCGACGTAGAGCCCAACAGACGTCCCGACGTAGAGATGAAAGTAAGCTAAACCCTGCCGTAGAGCCCAACAGATGTCCCGACGTAGAGCCCAACACACGTCCCGACGTAGAGCCCAACAGACGTCCCGACGTAGAGCTGAAAGTAAGCTAAACCCTGATGTAGAGCCCAACAGACATCCCGACATAGAGCCCAACACACGTCCCGACGTAGAGCCCAACAGACGTCCCGACGCAGAGCTGAAAGTAAGCTAAACCCTGATGTAGAGCCCAACAGACGTCTCGACGTAGAGCCCAAGAGACGTCCCGACGTAGAGCCCAACACACGTCCCGAAGTAGAGCCCAACAAACGTCCCGACGTAGAGCCCAACGGACGTCCCGACGTAGAGCTGAAAGTAAGCTAAACTTTGATGTAGAACACAACAGACGTCCCGACGTAGAGTTGAAAGTAAGCTAAACCATGATGTAGAGCCAAACAGACTTCCCGACGTAGAGCCCAACAGACGTCCCGACGTAAAGCCCAACACACGTTCCGACTTAGAGCCCAACAGACGTCCCGACGAGGAGCAGAACGTAAGATAAACCCAGATGTAGAGCCCAACAGACGTCTCGACGTAGAGCCCAACAGACGTCTAGACGTAAAGCCCAACACACGTCCCGACGAAGAGCCCAACACACGTCCCGACGTAGAGCCCAACAGACGTCCCGATGTAGAGCCCAACAGACGTCCCGACGTAGAGTCCAACACACGTCCTGATGTAGAGCCCAACAGACGTCCCGATGTAGAGCCCAACACACGTCCCGACGTAGAGACCAACAGACGTCCCGACGTAGAGACCAACAGACGTCCCGACGTAGAGACCAACAGACGTCCCGACGTAGAGCTGAAATTAAGCTAAACCCTGATGTAGAGTCCAACAGACCTCCCGACATAGAGCCCAACAGACGTCCCGACGTAGAGCCTAACAGACGTCCCGACGGATAGCCCAACACACGTCCCGACATAGAGCCCAACACACGTCCAGACGTAGAGATGAAAGTAAGCTAAACCCTGATGTAGAGCCCAACAGACATCCCTACGTAGAGATGAAAGTAAGCTCAACCCTCATCTATAGCCCAAGAGACGTCCCGCCGTAGAGCCCAACTGACGTCCCGACGTAGAGCCCAACACACGTCCCGACGTAGAGCCCAACACACGTCCCAACGTAGAATCCAACACACGTCCCGAAGTAAATCCCAACACACCTCCCGACATAGAGCCCAACACATGTCCCGTCGTAGAGCTTTAAGTAAGCTAAACCCTGAGGTAGGGCCCAACACACGTCCCGACGTAGAGCCCTACACACGGCCCGACGTAGAGCCCAACAGACGTTCCGACGTAGAGCCCAACACACGTCCCGACGTAGAGCTGAAAGTAATTAAACCCTGAGGTAGAGCCCAACACACGTCCCGACGTAGAGCCCAACAGACATCCCGACGTAGAGCCCAACACACGTCCTGACATAGAGCCCAACACATGTCCCGACGTAGAGCTGAAAGTAAGCTAAAACCTGAGGTAGAGCCGAACACAGGTCCCGACGTAGAGCCCGACACACGTCCCGACGTAGAGCCCAACAGAAGTCCCGACGTAGAGCCCAACAGACGTCCCGACGTAGAGATGAAAGTAAGCTAAACCCTGCCGTAGAGCCCAACAGATGTCCCGACGTAGAGCCCAACACACGTCCCGACGTAGAGCCCAACAGACGTCCCGACGTAGAGCTGAAAGTAAGCTAAACCCTGATGTAGAGCCCAACAGACATCCCGACATAGAGCCCAACACACGTCCCGACGTAGAGCCCAACAGACGTCCCGACGCAGAGCTGAAAGTAAGCTAAACCCTGATGTAGAGCCCAACAGACGTCTCGACGTAGAGCCCAAGAGACGTCCCGACGTAGAGCCCAACACACGTCCCGAAGTAGAGCCCAACAAACGTCCCGACGTAGAGCCCAACGGACGTCCCGACGTAGAGCTGAAAGTAAGCTAAACTTTGATGTAGAACACAACAGACGTCCCGACGTAGAGTTGAAAGTAAGCTAAACCATGATGTAGAGCCAAACAGACTTCCCGACGTAGAGCCCAACAGACGTCCCGACGTAAAGCCCAACACACGTTCCGACTTAGAGCCCAACAGACGTCCCGACGAGGAGCAGAACGTAAGATAAACCCAGATGTAGAGCCCAACAGACGTCTCGACGTAGAGCCCAACAGACGTCTAGACGTAGAGCCCAACACACGTCCCGACGAAGAGCCCAACACACGTCCCGACGTAGAGCCCAACAGACGTCCCGATGTAGAGCCCAACAGACGTCCCGACGTAGAGTCCAACACACGTCCTGATGTAGAGCCCAACAGACGTCCCGATGTAGAGCCCAACACACGTCCCGACGTAGAGACCAACAGACGTCCCGACGTAGAGACCAACAGACGTCCCGACGTAGAGCCCAACATACGTCCCGACGTAGAGCTGAAATTAAGCTAAACCCTGATGTAGAGTCCAACAGACCTCCCGACATAGAGCCCAACAGACGTCCCGACGTAGAGCCTAACAGACGTCCCGACGGATAGCCCAACACACGTCCCGACATAGAGCCCAACACACGTCCAGACGTAGAGATGAAAGTAAGCTAAACCCTGATGTAGAGCCCAACAGACATCCCTACGTAGAGATGAAAGTAAGCTCAACCCTCATCTATAGCCCAAGAGACGTCCCGCCGTAGAGCCCAACTGACGTCCCGACGTAGAGCCCAACACACGTCCCGACGTAGAGCCCAACACACGTTCCGACGTAGAGCCCAACACACGTCCCGACGTAGAGCTGAAAGTAAGCTAAATCCTGATGTAGAGCCCAACAGATGTCCCGACGTAGAGCCCAACACACGTCCAGACGTAGAAACCAACAGACGTCCCGACGTTGAGCCCAACAGATGTCCCGACATAGAGCTGAATGTAAGCTAAACCCTGATGTGGAGCCCAACAGACATCCCGACATAAAGCCCAACAGACGTCCCGAATAGAGCCCAACACACGACCCGACGTAGAGCCCAACACACGTCCCGACATAGAGCCCAACACACGTCCTGACGTAGAGCTGAAAGTAAGCTAAATCCTGATGTAGAGCCCAACAACCGTCCCGATGAAGAGCACAACAGAGGTCTCGAAGTAGAGCCCAACAGACGTCCCGATGTAGAGCCCAACAGACGTCCCGACGTAGAGCCCAACACACGTCCCGACGTAGAGCCCAACAAACGTCCCGACGTAGAGTCCAACACACGTCCCGACGTAGAGCCCAACAGACGTCCCGACGTAGAGCCCAACAGACGTCTTGACATAGAGCCCAACAGATGTCCCGACGTAGAGCTGAAAGAAGCTAAACTTTGATGTAGAGCGCAACAGACGTCCCGAAGTAGATCCCAACAGACGTACCGACGTAGAGCCCAACAGACGTCCCGACGCAGAGCCCAACACACGTCCTTACGTAGAGCCCAACACACGTCCCTACGTAGAGCTGAAAGTAAGCTAAACCCTGATGTAGAGCCCAACATACATCCCAACGTAGAGCCCAACAGACGTCTAGACGTAGAGCCCAACACACGTCCCGACGTAGAGCCCAATACACGTCCCAACGATGAGCCCAACAGACATCCCGACGTAGAGGTGAAAGTAAGCTAAACTTTGATGTAGAGCCCAACAGACATCCCGACATAGAGCCCAACACACGTCCCGACGTAGAGCCCAACAGACGTCCCGACGTAGAGCCCAACAGACGTCCCGACGTAGAGACCAACAGACGTCCCGACGTAGAGCCCAACACACGTCCTGACGTAGAGCCCAACAAACGTCCCGACGTAGAGCTGAAAGTGAGCTAAACCCTTTGGTAGAGCCCAACACAGGTCCCGATGTAGAGCCCAACACACGTCCCGACATAGAGCACAACACACGTTTTCACGTATAGCCCAACACACGTCCCGACGTAGAGCTGAAAGTAAGCTAAACACTGATGTAGACCCCAACAGACATCCAGACGTAGAGCATAACACACGTCCCGACATAGAGCTGAAAGTAAGCTAAATCGTGATGTAGAGCCCAACAAACGTCCCGACTTAGAGCCCAACCGACATCTCGACGTAGAGCCCAACAGACGTCCCGACGTAGAGCCCAACACACGTCCCGACATAGAGCCCAACACACGTCCAGACGTAGAGCTGAAAGTAAGCTACATCCTGATGTAGAGCCCAACAGACGTCCCGACGTACAGCCCAACAGGCGTCCCGACGTAGAGCCCAACAGACGTCCCTACGAAGAGCTGAGAGTAAACTAAACTTTGATGTAGAGCCCAACACACGTCCCTACGTAGAGATGAAAGTAAGCTAAACCCTGATATATAGCCCAACTGACGTCCCGACGTAGAGCCCAACACACGTCCCGACGTAGAGCCCAACAGACGTCCCGACATAGAGCCCAACATACGTCCCGACGTAGAGCCCAGCAGACGTCCCGACGTAGAGCTGGAAGTAAGCTAAACCCTGAGGTAGAGCCCAACAGACGTCCCGACGTAGAGCGGAAATTATGCTAAATCCTGAGGTAGAGCCCAACACAGGTCCTGACGATTAGCCCAACAAACATCCTGACGTAGAGCTGAAAGAGAGCTAAACCCTGATGTAGAGCCCAACACACGTACCGATGTAGAGCCCAACACACGTCCCGACATAGAGCCCAACAGACGTCCCGACGTAGAGCTGAAAGTAAGCTAAACCCTGATGTAGAGCCCAACAAACATTCCGACATAGAGCTGAAAGTAAGCTAAACCCTGATGTAGAGCCCAACAGACGTTCCGACGTAGAGCTGAAATTAAGCTAAACCCTGAGGTAGAGCCCAACACAGGTCCTGGTGTAGAGCCCAACACACGTCCCGATGTAGAGCCCAACACACGTCCCGACGTAGAGCCCAACACACGTCCCGACGTAAAGCCCAACACACGTTCCGATGTAGAGCCCAACAGACGTCCCGACGAGGAGCAGAAAGTAAGATAAACCCAGATGTAGAGCCCAACAGACGTCTCGACGTAGAGCCCAACAGACGTCTAGACGTAGAGCCCAACACACGTCCCGACGAAGAGCCCAACACACGTCCCGACGTAGAGCCCAACACACGTCCCGACGTAGAGCTCAACAGACGTCCCGACGTAGAGTCCAACACACGTCCCGATGTAGAGCCCAACAGACGTCCCGAGGTAGAGCTGAAAATAAGCTAAACCCTGATGTAGAGCCCAACAGACGTCCCGACGTAGAGCCCAACAGACGTCCCGATGTAGAGCCCAACACACGTCCCGACGTATAGACCAACAGACGTCCCGACGAAGAGACCAACAGACGTCCCGATGTAGAGCCCAACATACGTCCCGACGTAGAGCTGAAATTAAGCTAAACCCTGATGTAGAGCCCAACAGACCTCCCGACGTAGAGCCCAACAGACGTCCCGCATAGAGCCGAACACACGTCCCGACGTAGAGCCCAACACACGTCCCGACGTAGAGCCCAACAGACGTCCCGACGTAGAGCCCATCAGACGTCCCGACGTAGAGCCTAACACACGTCCCGACATAGAGCTGAAAGTAAGCTAAATCCTGATGTAGAGCCCAACAAACGTCCCGACTTAGAGCCCAACCGACATCTCGACGTAGAGCCCAACAGACGTCCCGACGTAGAGCCCAACACACGTCCCGACATAGAGCCCAACACACGTCCAGACGTAGAGCTGAAAGTAAGCTAAATCCTGATGTAGAGCCCAACAGACGTCCCGACGTACAGCCCAACAGACGTCCCGACGTAGAGCCCAACAGACGTCCCGACGTAGAGCCCAACTGACGTCCCGACGTAAAGCCCAACACACGTCCCGACGTATAGCCCAACACATGTCCCGACATAGAGCCCAACAGACGTCCGGAGGTAGAGCTGAAAATAAGCTAAACCCTGATGTAGAGCCCAACAGACTTCCCGACGTAGAGCCCAACATACGTCCCGACGTAGAGCCCAACAGACGTCCCGACGTAGAGCGGAAATTAAGCTAAACCCTGAGGTAGAGCCCAACACAGGTCCTGACGTAGAGCCCAACAAACGTCCTGACGTAGAGCTGAAAGAGAGCTAAACCCTGATGTAGAGCCCAACACACGTACCGATGTGGAGCCCAACACACGTCCCGACGTAGAGCCCAAGAGACGTCCCGATGTAGAGCTGAAATTAGGCTAAACCCTGATGTAGAGCCCAACAGACGTCCCGACGTAGAGCTGAAAGTAAGCTAAACCCTGATGTAGAGCCCAACAGACATCCCTACGTAGAGATGAAAGTAAGCTAAACCCTCATCTATAGCCCAACAGACGTCCCGACGTAGAGCCCATCTGACGTCCCGACGTAGAGCTGAAAGTAAGCTAAACACTGATGTAGAGCCCAACAGACGTCCCGACGTAGAGCTGAAATTAAGCTAAACCCTGAGGTAGAGCCCAAAACAGGTCCTGGTGTAGAGCCCAACACACGTCCCGATGTAGAGCCCAACACACGTCCCGACGTAGAGCCCAACACACGTCCCGACGTAGAGCCCAACAGACGTCCCGATGTAGAGCTGAAAGTAAGCTAAACTTTGATGTAGAGCCCAACACACGTCCCGACGTAGAGCCCAACATACGTCCCGACGTAAAGCCCAACACACGTTTCGACTTAGAGCCCAACAGACGTCCCGACGAGGAGCAGAAAGTAAGATAAACCCAGATGTAGAGCCCAACAGATGTCTCGACGTAGAGCCCAACAGATGTCTATACGTAGAGCCCAACACACGTCCCGACGTAGAGCCCAAAAGACGTCCCGACGTAGAGCCCAACACACGTCCAGACGTAGAGCCCAACAGACGTCCCGATGTAGAGTCCAACACACGTCCCGACGTAGAGCCCAAAAGACGTCCCGATGTAGAGCCCAACACACGTCCCGACGTAGAGCCCAAAAGACGTCCCGACGTAGAGTCCAACACACGTCCCGACGTAGAGCCCAACAGACGTCCCGATGTAGAGCCCAACAGACGTCCCGACGTAGAGACGAACAGACGTCCCGACGTAGAGCCCAACAGACGTCCCGACGTAGAGCCCAACACACGTCCCGACGTAGAGCTTAAAGTAAGCTAAACCCTGATATAGAGCCCAACAGACGTACCGACGTAGAGCCCAATAAACGTCCCGACGTTGAGCCAAGACACGTCCCGATGCAGAGCTGAAAGTAAGCTAAATCCTGATGTAGAGTCCAACAGACGTCCCGACGTAGAGCCCAACTGATGTCCTGACGTAGAGCCCAACACACATCCCGAAGTAGAGCCCAACACACGTCCCGACGTAGAGCTGAAAGTAAGCTAAACCCTGATGTATAGCCCAACAGACTTCCCGACGTAGAGCCGAACTGAAGTTCTGACGTAGAGCCCAACACACGTTCCGACAATGAGCCCAACAGACATCCCGACGTAGAGCTGAAAGTAAGCTAAACCCTGATGTAGAGCCCAACACAGGTCCCGACGTAGAGCCCAACAGACGTCCCGACGTAGAGCCCAAATGACGTCCGACGTAGAGCCCAACACAAGTCCCGACGTAGAGCCCAACAGACGTCCCAACGTAGAGCCCAACACACGTCCCGACGTAGAGCCCAACACAAGTCCCGACGTAGAGCCCAACAGACGTCCCGACGTAGAGCCCAACAGACGTCCCTACGTAGAGTCCAACACACGTCCCGACGTAGAGCTGAAAGTAAGCTAAATCCTGATGTAGAGCCCAACAGACATCCCGACGTAGAGCCCAACAGACGTCCCGACGTAGAGCCATCACATGTCCGGACGTAGAGCAGAAAGTAAGCTATATCCTGATGTAGAGCCCAACACACGTCCCGACGTAGAGCTCAACAGATGTCCCGACGTAGAGCCCTACACACGTCCCGACGTAGAGCCCAACACACGTCCCGACGTAGAGCCTAACACACGTCCCAACGTCGAGCTGAAAGTAAGCTATATCCTGATGTAGAGCCCAACAGACGTCCCGACGTAGAGCTGAAAGTATGCTAAATCCTGATGTAGAGCCCAGCACACGTCCCGACGTAGAGCCCAACACACGTCCCGACGCAGAGCCCAACACACCTCCCGACGTAGAGCCCAACACACATCCCGACGTAGATCCCAACACATGTCCTGACGTAGAGCCCAGTACACGTCCCGACGTAGAGCTGAAAGTAAGCTAAATACTTATGTAGAGCCCAACACACGTCCCCACGTAGAGCCCAACAGACATCCCGACTGTCCTGGTTTACAGTGTAAAATGTGCCAAAAGAAAAAAAATATATTCTATTACCATCTTCAGGAGCTGTTGAGACCAGATGGGGCGGTGCTCCCTGCCTCCCCCCTTGGACTATCTCCTGTTACTGGGCACAACAATGCCTTATCGCCTGACCCATCGATAACTCGCTCCTGGGCTATCTCCTGTTCATGGCCCATCAAGGAACT
The DNA here is from genome assembly GCF_034619465.1 of Leptosomus discolor. Taxonomy (NCBI): domain Eukaryota; kingdom Metazoa; phylum Chordata; class Aves; order Leptosomiformes; family Leptosomidae; genus Leptosomus; species Leptosomus discolor. The sequence continues at coordinate 3,876,965 of NW_028237857.1, read as the reverse complement.
GCCTCACGACTCCCCATCCCATTGTGAGATGCTCCGCCCGGGGAGGGGGGGGAAAAAGCCAAGCAGTCCATGCCAAATAAAAACGGAGATTTTGAACACCCTAGCAGCCTTTCTTCCACTGGATTCCCAGAGGAGCTTTTCCCCCCACTGGAGTTTCAGAGGACAAGAGCTACCTGCCAACCACTGGACCTTCGGAGGAAGACCAGACTCTTTTACCTGATTGCTGCTTCCACAGAACTACACCCATCACTTCAGGAGGACTGCAGCCAGCATCTTATCGGACTGCTACTGCCACCCTAACAGGGGGTCAGGTTGTATTCCTGACTCTGTCAGTGTAAACCAGTGGGTTGTTTGTTTTTCCCTGCCTTGTGTTATATATATATATATATCAGTAAAGAACTGTTATTCCTATTCCCCATATCTTTGCCTGAAGGCCCGTTAATTTCAAAATTATAATAGTTTGGAGGGAAGGGGGTTGCACTCTCCATTTCAAGGGAGGCTCCTGCCTTCCTCCACAGACACCTGTCTTTCCAAACCAAGACAAAAGCCCAACATGTAAACGTAAAGCAAAACATCTAGATGTAAAACCCTACATCGAGAGGTAAAGTCCAATATCTAGACTTAAAGACCAACATCTAGAGGTAAAACCCAACATCAAGAGGTAAAGCCCAACGTCGGGAGGTAAATCCCAGATTCTAGAGAGAAGCCAAAAATCCAGATGGAAAACCCAAAATCTAGAGGTAAATCCCAAAATCTAGAAATAAAGCCAGATATATAGAAGTAAAGCCCAACATCTATAGGAAAAGCCAAATATATAGATTTAAACACCAAAATCTAGAGGTAAAGCCCAACATCTAGAGGTAAAGCCCAAAATATAGATGTAAAGCCCAACTTCTAGATCTAAAGCCCAACACCTAGAGGTAAAGCCATATATCTAGAGGTAAAGCCCAACATCTAGAGTTAAAGACCAAAATCTAGATGTAAAGCCAACTTCTAGATCTAAAGCCCAAAATATAGATGTAAAGCCCAACTTCTAAATCTAAAGTCCAACATCTAGACGTAAAGCCCAATATTTAGAGTTTAATTGCATCATTTAGAGGTAAAGCCCATCATCTAGTCCTACAACCCAATGTCTGCAGGTAAAGCATAACTTACAGAGGTAAAGGCAAACATCTAGATGTAAAACCCAAAATCTAGAGGTAAAGCCCAACATATAGAGGTATAGCCCAAATCCTAGAGATAAAGTCCAACGTCTAAATGTAATCCCAAAATCTAGAGGTAAAGCCTAACATCTAGAGGTGAAGCACAAAATATAGAGGTATAACCGAACATCTAGAGATAAAGACCAACATCTAAATGTAAAGCCAAACATCTAGATGTAAACCCCTATATCTAGAGGTAAAGACTAACATCTAGAGGTGAAGCACAAAATATAGAGGTATAACCCAACATCTAGAGATAAAGACCAACATCTAAATGTAAAGCCAAACATCTAGATGTAAACCCCTATATCTAGAGGTAAAGTCCAATATCTAGACTTAAAGACCAACATCTGGAGGTAAAGCCCAATGTCTAGAGGTAATGACAAACTTCTAGAGCTAAAACCCCAAATCTAGATTTAAACCCCAACATCTAGAGATAAAGGCCAACTTCTAGATCTAAGCCAAACATCTAGAGGCAAAGCCCAACATCTAGAGGTAAAGCCTAACATCTAGTGGTGAATTCCAAAATCTACTGTTAAGGCCCGACATCTACAGTTAAAGCCAAAGATATAGATGTAAACCCAAACTTCTAGAGGTAAGGCCCAAAATCTAGAGGTAAAGCCCAACATCTAGAGATTAAGCCCAACGTCTTGAGCTTAAGCCAAAATTCTAGAGGTGAAGTCAAATATCTAGATTTAAATCCCAAAATCTAGAGGTAAAGCCCAACTTCTAGAGGTAAAGTCCAAATTTTAGAGGCAAAGCCAAACACCTAGAGGTAGAGCCCAAAATCTAGAGTTAAAGCCCATCTTCTAGAGGAAAAGCAAAATATATAGATTTAAAACCGAAAATCCAGAGTTAAATCCTAACATCTAGAGGTAAAGCCCAATATCTAGACGAAAATACCAAAATCTAGATGTAAAGTTCAACTTCTAGATCTAAAGACCAAAATATAGATGTAAAGCCCAATTTCTAAATCTAAAGCCCAACATCAAGAGGTAAAGCCTAACATCTAGTGGTGAATTCCAAAATCTACTGTTAAGGCCCGACATCTACAGTTAAAGCCAAACATATAGATGTAGACCCCAACTTCTAGAGGTAAGGCCCAATATATAGAGTTAAAGCCCAAAGTCTTGAGGTTAAGCCAAAAGTCTAAAGGTAAAGCCCAAATTCTAGAGGTAAAGCCAAATATCTAGATTTAAATCCCAAAATCTAGAGGTAAAGCCCAACACCTAGACGTAAAGCCCAAAATCTAGATGTAAAGCCCAACTTCTAGATCTAAAGACCAAAATCTAGAGGTAAAGACCAATATCTAGAGGTAAAACCCAACATCTAGAGGTAAAGCCAGATATCTAGAGGTAAAGCACAAAATCTAGAGGTAAAGACCAATATCTAGAGGTAAAAGCCAACATCTAGAGGTAAAGCCAGATATCTAGAGGTAAAGCCCAACATCTAGAGGAAAAGCCAAATATATAGATTTAAAACCCAAAATCTAGAGGTAAAGCCCAACACCTAGACGTAAAGCCCAAAATCGAGATGTAAAGCCCAACTTCTAGATCTAAAGCCCAAAATATAGATGTAAAGCCCAACTTCTAAATCTAAAGTCTAAAATGTAGAGGTAAACACCAATACCTAGTGGTAGAGCCCAAAATCTAGAGGTAAAGCCCATCATCTAGAGATAAAGCCAGATATATAGATTTAAAACCCAAAATCTGAAGGTAAAGCCCAACATCTAGAGCTAAAGCCCAAAATCTAGATGTAAAGCCCAATTTCTAGATCTAAAGCCAAATAATCTAGAGGTAAAGCCCAACATCTAGAGATTAAGCCCAACGTCTTGAGGTTAAGCCAAAATTCTAGAGGTAAACCCCAAATTCTAGAGGTAAAGCCAACTATCTAGATTTAAATCCCAAAATCTAGAGTTAAAGCCCAAATTCTAGAGGTAAAGTCCAAATTCTAGAGGCAAAGCCCAACATCTAGAGGTAGAGCCCAAAATCTAGAGGTAAAGCCCAACTTCTAGAGGTAAAGCCAAATATCTAGAGGTAAAGCCCAACATCTAGAGGAAAAGCCAAATATATATATTTAAATCCCAAAATCTATAGGTAAAGCCGAACACCTAGACGTAAAGCCGAAAATCTAAATTTGAAGCCCAACTTCTAGATCTAAAGCCCAACGTCTGGAGGTAAAGCCCAACATGTAGAGGTAAAGACTAAGATCTAGAGGTGAATTCCAATATCAAGTGTTAAGGCCTGAAATCTACAGTTAAAGCCAAACATATAGATGAAACCTCAAACTTCTAGAGGTAAGGCCCAAAATCTAGAGATAAAGCCCAACAGCTAGAGTTAAAGCCGAACATCTTGAGGTAAAGCCCAAAGTCTAGAAGTAAAGCCCAACTTCTAGAGATAAAGTCCAAAATCTAGAGGTAAAGAACAAGACCCAGTGGTAGAGCCCAAAATCTAGAGGTAAAGCCCAACATCTAGACGTAAAGCCATATATCTAGATGTAAAGACCAACATCTATAGGAAAAGCCAAAGATATAGATTTAAAACCCAAAATCTAGAGGTAAAGCCCAATATCTAGACTTAAAGACCAAAATCTAGATGTAAAGTCCAACTTCTAGATCTAAAGCCCAACATCTAGAGGTAATGCCAAATATATAGATTTAAAACCCATAATCTAGAGATAAAGCCTAACATCTAAATGTAAAGCAAAACATCAAGATGTAAAACCCTACATCTAGAGGTAAAATCCAATATCTACACTTAAAGACCAACATCTAGAGGTAAAACCCAAAATGTAGAGGTAGAGCCCAACATCTAGAGGTAAAGCCCGGAATCTAGAGGTAAAGCCTATCATCTAGAGGTGAATTCCAAAATCTAGTCTTAAGGCCCGACATCTACAATTATAGACAACCATATAGATGTAAACCCCAACTTCTAGAGGTAAGGCCCAAAATATAGAGGTAAAGTCCAACAGCAGGAGTTAAAGCCGAACGTCTTGAGGTAAAGGCCAAAGTCTAGAGGTAAAGCCCAACTTCTAGAGGTAAAGTCCAAAATCTAGAGGTAAAGCCCAACATCTGGATGAAAAGCCAAATATATAGATTTAAAACCCAAAATCTAGAGGTAAAGCCCAACTTCTAGATCTAAAGCCCAAAATCTAGAGGTAAAGCCCAACATCTAGAGTTAAAGCCCAACGTCTTCAGGTTAAGCCAAAAGTCTAGAGGTAAAGCCCAAATTCTAGAGGTAAAGACCAACTTCTAGATTTAAAGTCCAAATTCTAGAGGCAAAGCACAACACCTAGAGGTAGAGCCCAAAATCTAGCGGTAAAGCCCAACATTTAGAGGTAAAACCAGATATATAGAGGTAAAGCCCAACATCTAGATGAAAAGCCAAATATATAGATTTAAAACCCAAAATCTAGAGGTAAAGCCCAACACCTAGACGTAAAGCCCAAAATCTATAGGTGAAGCCCAACTTCTAGATCTAAAGCCCAAAATCTAGATGTAAAGCCCAACTTCTAGATCTAAAGCCCAACATCTAAAGGTAAAGAACAATATCTAGAGGTAAAACCCAAAATCTAGAGGTAAAGCCAGATATCTAGAGGTAAAGCCCAACATCTAGAGGTGAATTCCAAAATCTAGATGTAAAGACCGACTTCTAGATCTAAAGCCCAAAATCTAGATGTAAAGTCCAACTTCTAAATCTAAAGCCCAACATATAGAGGTAAAGACCTGTATTTAGAGTTTAAGCGCATCATTTAGAGGTAAAGCCCAAAATCTAGATGTAAAGCACAACTTCTAGATCTAAAGCCCAACTTCAAGAGGTAAAGTACAACATCTAGAGGTAAAGCCGAAGACCTAGTGGTAGAGCCCAAAATCTAGAGGTAAAGCCCAACATCTAGACGTAAAGACCAAAATCTAGATGTAAAGCCCAACTTCTAGATCTAAAGCCAAAATATAGATGTAAAGCCCAACTTCTAAATCTAAAGCCCAAAATCAAGAGGTAAAGCCCAAAGTCTAGATGTAAAGCCTAACATCTAGTGGTGAATTCCAAAATCTAGTTTTAAGGCCCGACATCTACATTTAAAGCCAAACATATAGATGTAAACCCCAACTTCTAGAGGTAAGGCCCAAAATTTAGAGGTAAAGCCCAACATCTAGAGTTAAAGCCCAACGTCTTGAGGTTAAGCCAAAAGTCTAGAGGTAAAGCCCAAATTCTAGAGGTAAAGACCAACTTCTAGAAGTAAAGTCCAAATTCTAGAGGCAAAGCCCAACACCTAGAGGTAGAGCCCACAATCTAGCGGTAAAGCCCAACATCTAGAGGTAAAGCCAGATATCTAGAGGTAAAACCCAACATCTAGATGAAAAGCCAAATATAGAGATTTAAAACCCAAAATCTAGAGGTAAAGCCCAACACCTAGACGTAAAGCCCAAAATCTAGAGGTAAAGCCCAACTTCTAGATCTAAAGCCCAACATCTAAAGGTAAAGAACAATATCTAGAGGTAAAACCCAACATCTAGAGGTAAAGCCAGATATCTAGAGGTAAAGCCCAACATCTAGAGGTGAATTCCAAAATCTAGATGTAAAGCCCAAATTCTAGATCTAAAGCGCAAAATCTAGATGTAAAGTCCAACTTCTAAATCTAAAGCCCAACATCTAGAGGTAAAGACCAGTATTCAGAGTTTAAGCGCATCATTTAGAGGTAAAGCCCAAAATCTAGATGTAAAGCACAACTTCTAGATCTAAAGCCCAACTTCAAGAGGTAAAGTACAAAATCTAGAGGTAAAGCCGAAGACCTAGTGGTAGAGCCCAAAATCTAGAGGTAAAGCCCAACATCTAGACGTAAAGCCAGATATCTAGAGGTAAAGCCCAACATCTAGAGGAAAAGCCAAATATATAGATTTAAAACCCAAATTCTAGAGGTAAAGCCCAATATCTAGTCGTAAAGACCAAAATCTAGATGTAAAGCCCAACTTCTAGATCTAAAGCCAAAATATAGATGTAAAGCCCAACTTCTAAATCTAAAGCCCAAAATCAAGAGGTAAAGCCCAACGTCTAGATGTAAAGCCTAACATCTAGTGGTGAATTCCAAAATCTAGTTTTAAGGCCCGACATCTACATTTAAAGCCAAACATATAGATGTAAACCCCAACTTCTAGAGGTAAGGCCCAAAATCTAGAGGTAAAGACCAACATCTAGAGTTAAAGCCCAACGTCTTGAGGTTAAGCCAAAAGTCTAGAGGTAAAGCCCAAATTCTAGAAGTAAAGACCAACTTCTAGAAGTAAAGTCCAAATTCTAGAGGCAAAGCCCAACACCTAGAGGTAGAGCCCAAAATCTAGCGGTAAAGCCCAACATCTAGAGGTAAAGCCAGATATCTAGAGGTAAAGCCCAACATCTAGATGAAAAGCCAAATATAGAGATTTAAAACCCAAAATCTAGAGGTAAAGCCCAACACCTAGACGTAAAGCCCAAAATCTAGAGGTAAAGCCCAACTTCTAGATCTAAAGCCCAACATCTAGAGGTAAAGAACAATATCTAGAGGTAAAAACCAACATCTAGATGTAAAGCCAGATATCTAGAGGTAAAGCCCAACATCTAGAGGTAAAGAACAATGTCTAGAGGTAAAACCCAACATCTATAGGTAAAGCCAGATATCTAGAGGTAAAGCCCAACATCTAGAGGAAAAGCCAAATATATAGATTTAAAACCCAAAATCTAGAGGTAAAGCCCAACACCTAGACGTAAAGCCCAAAATCGAGATGTAAAGCCCAACTTCTAGATCTAAAGCCCAAAATATAGATGTAAAGCCGAACTTCTAAATCTAAAGTCTAAAATGTAGAGGTAAACACCAATACCTAGTGGTAGAGCCCAGAATCTAGAGGTAAAGCCCAACATCTAGAGATAAAGCCCTATATATAGATCTAAACCCCAAAATCTAGAGGTAAATCCCAACATCTAGACGTAAAGCCCAAAATCTAGATGTAAAGCCCAACTTCTAGATCTAAAGCCCAACATCTAGAGGTAAAGAACAATGTCTAGAGGTAAAACCCAACATCTATAGGTAAAGCCAGATATCTAGAGGTAAAGCCCAACATCTAGAGGAAAAGCCAAATATATAGATTTAAAACCCAAAATCTAGAGGTAAAGCCCAACACCTAGACGTAAAGCCCAAAATCGAGATGTAAAGCCCAACTTCTAGATCTAAAGCCCAAAATATAGATGTAAAGCCCAACTTCTGAATCTGAAGTCTAAAATGTAGAGGTAAACACCAATACCTAGTGGTAGAGCCCAAAATCTAGAGGTAAAGCCCAACATCTATACGTAAAGCCAGATATCTGATGGTGAAGCCCAACATCTAGAGGAAAAGCCAAATATATAGATTTAAATCCAAAATCCAGAGGTAAATCCCAATATCTAGACGTAAAGCCCAAAATCTAGATGTAAAGCACAACTTCTAGATCTAAAGCCCAACTTCAAGAGGTAAAGTACAAAATCTAGAGGTAAAGCTGAAGACCTAGTGGTAGAGCCCAAAATCTAGAGGTAAAGCCCAACATCTAGACGTAAAGCCAGATATCTAGAGGTAAAGCCCAACATCTAGAGGAAAAGCCAAATATATAGATTCAAAACCCAAATTCTAGAGGTAAAGCCCAATATCTAGTCGTAAAGACCAAAATCTAGATGTAAAGCCCAACTTCTAAATCTAAAGCCCAAAATCAAGAGGTAAAGCCCAACGTCTAGATGTAAAGCCTAACATCTAGTGGTGAATTCCAAAATCTAGTTTTAAGGCCCGACATCTACATTTAAAGCCAAACATATAGATGTAAACCCCAACTTCTAGAGGTAAGGCCCAAAATCTAGAGGTAAAGCCCAACATCTAGAGTTAAAGCCCAATGTCTTGAGGTTAAGCCAAAAGTCTAGAGGTAAAGCCCAAATTCTAGAGGTAAAGACCAACTTCTAGAAGTAAAGTCCAAATTCTAGAGGCAAAGCTCACCACCTAGAGGTAGAGACCAAAATCTAGCGTTAAAGCCCAACATCTAGAGGTAAAGCCAGATACCTAGAGGTAAAGCCCAACATCTAGATGAAAAGCCAAATATATAGATTTAAAACCCAAAATCTAGAGGTAAAGCCCAACACCTAGACGTAAAGCCCAAAATCTAGAGGTAAAGCCCAACTTCTAGATCTAAAGCCCAAAATCTAGATGTAAAGCCCAACTTCTAAATCTAAAGCCCAACATCTAGAGGTAAAGCCCAATATTTAGAGTTTAAGCGCATCATTTAGAGGTAAAGCCCAAAATCTAGATGTAAAGCCCAACTTCTAGATCTAAGCCAAACATCTAGAGGCAAAGCCCAACATCTAGAGGTAAAGCCTAACATCTAGTGGTGAATTCCAAAATCTACTGTTAAGGCCCGACATCTACAGTTAAAGCCAAACATATAGATGTAAACCCCAACTTCTAGAGGTATAGCCCAAAATCTAGAGGTAAAGCCCAACATCTAGAGATTAAGCCCAACGTCTTGAGGTTAAGCCAAAATTCTAGAGGTGAAGTCAAATATATAGATTTAAATCCCAAAATCTAGAGGTAAAGCCCAACTTCTAGAGGTAAAGTCCAAATTTTAGAGGCAAAGCCAAACACCTAGAGGTAGAGCCCAAAATCTAGAGGTAAAGCCCAACTTCTAGAGGTAAAGCCAGATATCTAGAGGTAAAGCGCAACATCTAGAGGAAAAGCCAAATATATAGATTCAAAACCCAACTTCTAGAGGTAAAGCCCAATATCTAGTCGTAAAGACCAAAATCTAGATGTAAAGCCCAACTTCTAGATCTAAAGCCAAAATATAGATGTAAAGCCCAACTTCTAAATCTAAAGCCCAAAATCAAGAGGTAAAGCCCAACGTCTAGATGTAAATCCTAACATCTAGTGGTGAATTCCAAAATCTAGTTTTAAGGCCCGACATCTACATTTAAAGCCAAACATATAGATGTAAACCCCGACTTCTAGAGGTAAGGCCCAAAATCTAGAGGTAAAGCCCAACATCTAGAGTTAAAGCCCAACATCCTGAGGTTAAGCCAAAAGTCTAGAGGTAAAGCCCAAATTCTAGAGGTAAAGACCAGCTTCTAGAAGTAAAGTCCAAATTCTAGAGGCAAAGCCCAACACCTAGAGGTAGAGCCCAAAATCTAGCGGTAAAGCCCAACATCTAGAGGTAAAGCCAGATATCTAGAGGTAAAGCCCAAAATCTAGAGGTAAAGACCAATATATAGATTTAAAACCCAAAATCTAGAGTTAAAGCCCAACACCTAGACGTAAAGCCCAAAATCTAGAGGTAAAGCCCAACACCTAGACGTAAAGCCCAAAATCTAGAGGTAAAGCCCAACTTCTAGATCTAAAGCCCAACATCTAGAGGTAAAGAACAATATCTAGAGGTAAAACCCAACATCTAAAGGTAAAGCCAGATATCTAGAGGTAAAGCCCAACATCTAGAGGAAAAGCCAAATATATAGATTTAAAACCCAAAATCTAGAGGTAAAGACCAACACTTAGACGTAAAGCCCAAAATCTAGAGGTAAAGCCCAACACCTAGACGTAAAGAACAAAATCTAGAGGTAAAGCCCAAATTCTAGAGCTAAAACCGAACATCTAGAGGTAAAGCCAGATATCTAGAGGTAAAGCCCAACATCTATAGATTAAGCCCAACGTCTTGAGGTTAAGCCAAAATTCTAGAGGTAAAGTCCAAATTCTAGAGGCAAAGCCCAACATCTAGAGGTAGAGACCAAAATCTAGAGGTAAAGCCCAACTTCTAGAGGTAAAGCCAGATATCTAGAGGTAAAGCCCAACATCTAGAGGAAAAGCCAAATATATAGATTTAAATCCCAAAATCTATAGGTAAAGCTGAACACCTAGACGTAAAGCCGAAAATCTAAATTTGAAGCCCAACTTCTAGATCTAAAGCCCAACGTCTAGAGGTAAAGCCCAACATGTAGAGGTAAGGACTTAGATCTAGAGGTGAATTCCAATATCAAGTGTTAAGGTACGAAATCTACAGTTAAAGCCAAACATATAGATGAAACCCCAACTTCTAGAGGTAAGGCCCAAAATCTAGAGGTAAAGCCCAACATCTAGAGTTAAAGCCCAAATTCTTGAGGTTAAGCCAAAGTCTAGAGGTAAAGCCCAAATTCTAGAGATAAAGCCCAACTTCTAGAAGTAAAGTCCAAAATCTAGAGGTAAAGAACAAGACCCAGTGGTAGAGCCCAAAATCTAGAGGTAAAGCCCAACATCTAGACGTAAAGCCATATATCTAGATGTAAAGACCCACATCTATAGGAAAAGCCAAATATATAGATTTAAAACCCAAAATCTAGAGGTAAAGCCCAATATCTAGACTTAAAGACCAAAATCTAGATGTGAAGTCCAACTTCTAGATCTAAAGCCCAACATCTAGAGGTAATGCCAAATATATAAATTTAAAACCCATAATCTAGAGATAAAGCCTAACATCTAAATGTAAAGCAAAACATCTAGATGTAAAACCCTACATCTAGAGGTAAAATCCAATATCTAGACTTAAAGACCAACATCTAGAGGTAAAACCCAAAATCTAGAGGTAAAGCCCAACATCTAGAGGTAAAGTCCAAAATCTAGAGGTAAAGCCCAAGACCTAGTGGTAGAGCCCAAAATCTAGAGGTAAAGCCCAACATCTGGACGTAAATCCAGATATCTAGAGGTAGAGCCCAACATCTAGAGGAAAAGCCAAATATAAAGATTTAAAACTCAAAATCTAGAGATAAAGCCCAACATCTATAGGAAAAGCCAAATATATAGATTTAAACCCCAAAATCTAGAGGCAAAGACCAATATCTAGAGGTAAAGTCCAGAATCTAGAGGTAAAGCCTAACATCTAGATGTGAATTCCAAAATCTAGTCTTAAGACCCGACATCTAAAATTAAAGCCAAACATATAGATGTAAAACCCAGCTTCTAGAGGTAAGGCCCAAAATCTAGAGGTAAACCCAACATCTATACGTAAAGCCAGATATCTGATGGTGAAGCCCAACATCTAGAGGAAAAGCCAAATATATAGATTTAAAACCCAAAATACAGAGGTAAATCCCAATATCTAGACGTAAAGCCCAAAATCTAGATGTAAAGCACAACTTCTAGATCTAAAGCCCAACTTCAAGAGGTAAAGTACAAAATCTAGAGGTAAAGCCGAAGACCTAGTGGTAGAGCCCAAAATCTAGAGGTAAAGCCCAACATCTAGACGTAAAGCCAGATATCTAGAGGTAAAGCCCAACATCTAGAGGAAAAGCCAAATATATAGATTCAAAACCCAAATTCTAGAGGTAAAGCCCAATATCTAGTCGTAAAGACCAAAATCTAGATGTAAAGCCCAACTTCTAAATCTAAAGCCCAAAATCAAGAGGTGAAGCCCAACGTCTAGATGTAAAGCCTAACATCTAGTGGTGAATTCCAAAATCTAGTTTTAAGGCCCGACATCTACATTTAAAGCCAAACATATAGATGTAAACCCCAACTTCTAGAGGTAAGGCCCAAAATCTAGAGGTAAAGCCCAACATCTAGAGTTAAAGCCCAAAGTCTTGAGGTTAAGCCAAAAGTCTAGAGGTAAAGCCCAAATTCTAGAGGTAAAGACCAACTTCTAGAAGTAAAGTCCAAATTCTAGAGGCAAAGCCCAACACCTAGAGGTAGAGACCAAAATCTAGCGTTAAAGCCCAACATCTAGAGGTAAAGCCAGATACCTAGAGGTAAAGCCCAACATCTAGATGAAAAGCCAAATATATAGATTTAAAACCCAAAATCTAGAGGTAAAGCCCAACACCTAGACGTAAAGCCCAAAATCTAGAGGTAAAGCCCAACTTCTAGATCTAAAGCCCAAAATCTAGAGGTAAAGTCCAACTTCTAGATCTAAAGCCCAAAATCTAGATGTAAAGCCCAACGTCTAAATCTAAAGCCCAACATCTAGAGGTAAAGCCCAATATTTAGAGTTTAAGCGCATCATTTAGAGGTAAAGCCCAAAATCTAGATGTAAAGCCCAACTTCTAGAGGTAAAGACCATCATCTAGTCCTGCAGCCCAAAGTCTGCAGGTAAAGCCCAACTTACAGAGGTGAAGGCAAACATCTAGATTTAAAACCCAAAATCTAGAGGTAAAGCCCAACATATAGAGGTATAGCCCAAATCCTAGAGATAAAGCCCAACGTCTATATGTAATCCCAACATCTAGAGGTAAAGCCTAACGTCTAGACGTGAAGCACAAAATATAGAGGTATAACCCAACATCTAGAGATAAAGACTAACATCTAAATGTAAAGCCAAACATCTAGAGGTAAACCCCTATATCTAGAGGTAAAGTCCAATATCTAGACTTAAAGACCACCATCTGGAGGTAAAGCCCAATGTCTAGAGGTAATGACAAACTTCTAGAGCTAAAACCCCAAATCTAGATTTAAACCCCAACATCTAGAGATAAAGGCCAACTTCTAGATCTAAGCCAAACATCTAGAGGCAAAGCCCAACATCTAGAGGTAAAGCCTAACATCTAGTGGTGAATTCCAAAATCTAGTTTTAAGGCCCGACATCTACATTTAAAGCCAAACATATAGATGTAAACCCCAACTTCTAGAGGTATAGCCCAAAATCTAGAGGTAAAGCCCAACATCTAGAGATTAAGCCCAACGGCTTGAGGTTAAGCCAAAATTCTAGAGGTGAAGTCAAATATCTAGATTTAAATCCCAAAATCTAGAGGTAAAGCCCAACTTCTAGAGGTAAAGTCCAAATTTTAGAGGCAAAGCCAAACACCTAGAGGTAGAGCCCAAAATCTAGAGGTAAAGCCCAACTTCTAGAGGTAAAGCCAGATATCTAGAGGTAAAGCCCAACATCTAGAGGAAAAGCAAAATATGTAGATTTAAAACCCAAAATCTAGAGTTAAATCCCAACATCTAGAGGTAAAGCCCAATATCTAGACGAAAATACCAAAATCTAGATGTAAAATTCAACTTCTAGATCTAAAGACCAAAATATAGATGTAAAGCCCAATTTCTAAATCTAAAGCCCAACATCAAGAGGTAAAGCCTAACATCTAGTGGTGAATTCCAAAATCTACTGTTAAGGCCCGACATCTACAGTTAAAGCCAAACATATAGATGTAGACCCCAACTTCTAGAGGTAAGGCCCAATATATAGAGTTAAAGCCCAACGTCTTGAGGTTAAGCCAAAAGTCTAAAGGTAAAGCTCAAATTCTAGAGGTAAAGCCAAATATCTAGATTTAAATCCCAAAATCGAGAGGTAAAGCCCAACACCTCGACGTAAAGCCCAAAATCTAGAGGTAAAGCCCAACTTCTAGATCTAAAGACCAAAATCTAGAGGTAAAGACCAATATCTAGAGGTAAAACCCAACATCTAGAGGTAAAGCCAGATATCTAGAGGTAAAGCCCAAAATCTAGAGGTAAAGACCAATATCTAGAGGTAAAAGCCAACATCTAGAGGTAAAGCCAGATATATAGAGGTAAAGCCCAACATCTAGAGGAAAAGCCAAATATATAGATTTAAAACCCAAAATCTAGAGGTAAAGCCCAACACCTAGACGTAAAGCCCAAAATCGAGATGTAAAGCCCAACTTCTAGATCTAAAGCCCAAAATCTAGATGTAAAGCCCAACTTCTAGATCTAAAGCCCAACATCTAGAGGTAAAGAACAATGTCTAGAGGTAAAACCCAACATCTATAGGTAAAGCCAGATATCTAGAGGTAAAGCCCAACATCTAGAGGAAAAGCCAAATATATAGATTTAAAACCCAAAATCTAGAGGTAAAGCCCAACACCTAGACGTAAAGCCCAAAATCGAGATGTAAAGCCCAACTTCTAGATCTAAAGCCCAAAATATAGATGTAAAGCCCAAATTCTAGATCTAAAGCCAAATAATCTAGAGGTAAAGCCCAAATCTAGTGATTAAGCCCAACGTCTTGAGGTTAAGCCAAAATTCTAGAGGTAAACCCCAAATTCTAGAGGTAAAGCCAAATATCTAGATTTAAATCCCAAAATCTAGAGTTAAAGCCCAAATTCTAGAGGTAAAGTTCAAATTCTAGAGGCAAAGCCCAACATCTAGAGGTAGAGCCCAAAATCTAGAGGTAAAGCCCAACTTCTAGAGGTAAAGCCCAACATCTAGAGGAAAAGCCAAATATATAGATTTAAATCCCAAAATCTGTAGGTAAAGCCGAACACCTAGACGTAAAGCCGAAAATCTAAATTTGAATCCCAACTTTTAGATCTAAAGCCCAACGTCTAGAGGTAAAGCCCAACATGTAGAGGTAAAGACTAAGATCTAGAGGTGAATTCCAATATCAAGTGTTAAGGTACGAAATCTACAGTTAAAGCCAACCATATAGATGTAACCCCCAACTTCTAGAGGTAAGGCCCAAAATCTAGAGGTAAAGCCCAACATCTAGAGGTAAAGCCCAACGTCTTGAGGTTAAGCCAAAAGTCTAGAGGTAAAGCCCAAATTCTAGATCTAAAGCCCAAATCTAGATGTAAAGCCCAACTTCTAGATCTAAAGCCCAATATCTAAATGTAAAGAACAATATCTAGAGGTAAAACCCAACATCTAGAGGTAAAGCCAGATATCTAGAGGTAAAGCCCAACATCTAGAGGTGAATTCCAAAATCTAGATGTAAAGCCCAACTTCTAGATCTAAAGTCCAAAATCTAGATATAAAGCCCAACTTCTAAATCTAAAGCCCAACATCTAGAGGTAAAGCCCAATATTTAGAGTTTAAGCGCATCATTTAGATGTAAAGCCCAAAATCTAGATGTAAAGCCCAACTTCTAGAGGTAAAGCCCATCATCTAGTCCTACAGCCCAATGTCTGCAGATAAAGCCCAACTTACAGAGGTGAAGGCAAACATCTAGATGTAAAACCCAAAATCTAGAGGTAAAGCCCAACATATAGAGGTATAGCCCAAATCCTAGAGATAAAGCCCAACGTCTATATGTAATCCCAACATCTAGAGGTAAAGCCTAACTTCTAGAGGTGAAGCACAACATATAGAGGTATAACCCAACATCTAGAGATAAAGACCAACATCTAAATGTAAAGCCAAACATCTAGAGGTAAACCCCTATATCTAGAGGTAAAGTCCAATATCTAGACTTAAAGACCAACATCTGGAGGTAAAGCCCAATGTCTAGAGGTAATGACAAACTTCTAGAGCTAAAACCCCAAATCTAGATTTAAACCCCAACATCTAGAGATAAAGCCCAACTTCTAGATCTAAGCCAAACATCTAGAGGCAAAGCCCAACATCTAGAGGTAAAGCCTAACATCTAGTGGTGAATTCCAAAATCTACTGTTAAGGCCCGACATCTACAGTTAAAGCCAAACATATAGATGTAGACCCCAACTTCTAGAGGTAAGGCCCAATATATAGAGTTAAAGCCCAACGTCTTGAGGTTAAGCCAAAAGACTAAAGGTAAAGCCCAACATCTAGAGGAAAAGTAAAATATATAGATTTAAATCCCAAAATCTAGAGGTAAAGCCCAACAACTAGACGTAAAGCCCAAAATCTAGATGTAAAGCCCAACATCTAGAGATAAAGCCAGATATAGAGATTTAAAACCCTACATCTAGAGGTAAAGTCCAATATCTAGACGTAAAGCCCAAAATCTAGATGTAAAGCCCAACTTCTAGATCTAAAGCCCAACATCTAGAGGTAAAGCCCAATATCTAGAGTTAAAGCTCATCATTTAGAGGTAAAGCCAAAAATCTAGAGGTGAAGCACAACATATACAGGTATAACCCAACATCTAGAGATAAAGCCCATTATCTAAAAGTAAAGCAAAACATCTCGATGTAAAACCCTACGTCTAGAGGTAAAGTCCAATATCTAGACCTAAAGACCAACATCTAGAGGTAAATCCCAACATCCAGAGGTAAGGCCCAACGTCTGGAGGTAAAGCCCAGATTCTAGAGAGAAGCCAAAAATCCAGATGGAAAACCCAAAATATAGAGGTAAAGCCCAACATCTAGAGGTAAAGCCAGATATCTAGGGGTAAAGCCCAACATCTAGAGGAAAAGCCAGATATATAGATTTAAACACCAAAATCTAGAGGTAAAGCACGATATCTAGACATATAGCCCAAAATCTAGATGTAAAGCCCAACTTCTAGATCTAACGCCCAAAATCTAGAGATAAAGACCAATATCTAGAGGTAAACCCCAACATCTACAGGTAAAGCCAGATATCTAGAGGTAAAACCAAACATCTAGAGGTGAAGCCTAATATCTAGATGTAAAGCCCAAAATCCAGATGTAAAGCCCAACTTCTAGATCTAAAGCCCAACATCTAGAGGTAAAGCCCAATATTTAGGGTTTAAGAGCATCATTTAGAGGTAAAGCCCAAAATCTAGATGTAAAGCCTAACTTCTAGAGGTAAAGCCCAACGTCTGGAGGTAAAACCCAACTTACAGAGGTGAAGGCAAACATCTAGATGTAAAACCCAAATTCTAGAGGTAAAGCCCATCATCTAGAGGTGAAGCACAACATATAGAGGTATAACCCAACATCTAGAGATAAAGCCCAACATCTAAATGTAAAGCAAAATCTCTAGACGTAAAACATTACATCTAGAGGTAAAGTCCAATATCTAGACTTAAAGACCAACATCTAGAGGTAAAACCCAACATCTAGAGGTAAAGCCCAACGTCTGGAGCTAAAGCCAAGATTCTAGAGAGAAGCCAAAAATCCAAATTGAAAACCCAAAATCTAGAGGTAAATCACAACATCTAGAGGGAAAGCCCAGAATCTAGATGTAAAGCCTAACATCTAGAGGTGAATTCCAAAATCTAGTGTTAAGGCCCGACACCTACAGTTAAAGCCAAACATATAGATGTAACCCCCAACTTCTAGAGGTAAGGCCCAAAATCTAGAGGTAAAGCCCAACATATAGAGGTATAGCCCAAATTCTAGAGGTAAAGCCCAACATCTAGAGGTAAAGCCCAAAGTCTAGAGGTAAAGCCTAACTTCTAGTGAAAAAGCCAAATATATAGATTTAAAACCCAAAATCTAGAGGTAAAGCACAATATCTAGACGTAAAGACCAAAATCTAAATGTAAAGCCCAACTTCTAGATCTAAAGCCCAACATCTAGATGTAAAGCCCAAGTTCTAGATCTAAAGCCCAAAATCTAGAGGTAAATCCCAACATCTAGATGTAAAGCCCAAATTCTAGATGGAAAGCCCACCTTCCAGAGGTAAAGCTCAAAATATAGATGTAAAGCCCAACTTCTAGATCTAAAGCCCAACATCTATAGGTAAAGACTAACATCTAGAGGTAAAGACTAACATCTAGAGGTGAAGCACAACATATAGAGGTAAAGCCCAACATCTTGAGCTAAAGCCCAACGTCTAGATGTAAAGCCCAACTTCCAGAGTTAAAGTCCAAAATCTAGAGGTAAACACCAATAGCTAGCTGTAGAGCCCAAAACTAGAGGTAAAGCCCAACATCTAGAGGAAAAGACAAATATATAGATTTAAAACCCAACATCTAGAGGTAAAGCCCAACATCTAGAGCTAAAGGCCAAAATCTAGATGTAAAGCCCAATTTCTAGATCTAAAGCCAAGCATAGAGAGGTAAAGCCCAATATGTAGAGATAATGCAAATACCTAGATTTAAATCCCAAAATCTAGAGGTAAAGCCCAACTTCTAGAGGTAAGGCCCAAAATCTAGATGTAAAGCCCAACATCTAGAGGTAAAGCCAAAAGTCTAGAGGTAAAGCCCAACTTCTAGTGAAAAAGCCAAAAATATAGATTTAAACCCCAAAATCTAGAAGTAAAGCCCAATATCTAGACGTAAAGACCAAAATCTAAATGTAAAACCCAACTTCTAGATCTAAAGCCCAACATCAAGTGGTAAAACCCAATATCTAGAGTTAAAGCGCATCATTTAGAGGTAAAGCCAAAAATCTAGAGGTGAAGCACAACATATACAGGTATAACCCAACATCTAGAGATAAAGCCCAATATCTAAATGTAAAGCAAAACATCTCGATGTAAAACCCTACATCTAGAGGTAAAGTCCAATATCTAGACTTAAAGACCAACATCTAGAGGTAAAGCCCAACGTCTAGAGGTAATGACCAACTTCTAGAGGAAAAGCCAGAAATCTAGATTTAAAGCCCAAAATCTGGAGGTAAAGCCCAAAATCTAGAGCTAAATCCCAAAATCTAGATGTAAAGCCCAACACCTGGAGGTAAATCCCAAAATCTAGATATAAAGCACCACTTCCAGATATAAAGCCCAACATCTAGTCGTAAAACCCAACATCTAGAGGTAAAGCCCAACGTCTGGAGATAAAGCCCAGATTCTAGAGAGAAGTCAAAAATCCAGATTGAAAACCCAAGATCTATAGGTAAATCCCAACATCTAGAGGTAAAGCCTAGAATCTAGATGTAAAGCCTAACATCTAGAGGTGAATTCCAAAATCTAGTGTTAAGGCCCGACATCTAGAGTTAAAGCCAAACATCTAGATGTAAAGCCCAACTTCTAGAGGTAAAGCCAAATATCGAGATTTAAATCCCAAAATCTAGAGGTAAAGCCCAAAGCCTAGTTGTAAAGCCCAACTTCTAGAGGTAAAGTCCAAAATCTACAGGTAAAGCCCAACACCTAGTGGTAGAGCCCAAAATCAGAGGTAAAGACCAACATATAGAGGTAAAGCCAGATATCTAGAGGTAAAGCCCAACATCTAGAGGAAAAGCCAAATATATAGATTTAAAACCCCAAATCTAGAGATAAAGCCCAACATCTAAATGTAAAGCAAAACCTCTAGATGTAAAACATTAAATCTACAGGTAAAGTCCAATATGTAGACTTAAAGACCAACATCTAGAGGTAAAACCCAACATCTAGAGGTAAAGCCCAACGTCTGGAGCTAAAGCCAAGATTCTAGAGAGAAGCCAAAAATCCAAATTGAAAACCCAAAATCTAGAGGTAAATCCCAACATCTAGAGTTAAAACCGAAAGTCTTGAGGTAAAGCCCAAAGTCTAGAGGTAAAGCCGAACATCTAGAGGTAAAGCCCAAAATCTAGATGTAAAGCCCAATTTCTAGATCTAAAGCCAAACATATAGAGGTAAAGCCCAACATGTAGAGGTAAAGCCCAACTTCTAGATCTAAAGCCCAACATCTAGAGGTAAAGACCAACATCTAGAGGTAAACCCTATCATCTAGAGGTGAAGCACAACATATAGAGGTATAACCCAACATCTAGAGATAAAGCCCAACATCTAAATGTAAAGCAAAATCTCTAGACGTAAAACATTACATCTAGAGGTAAAGTCCAATATCTAGACTTAAAGACCAACATCTAGAGGTAAAACCCAACATCTAGAGGTAAAGCCCAACGTCTGGAGCTAAAGCCAAGATTCTAGAGAGAAGCCAAAAATCCAAATTGAAAACCCAAAATCTAGAGGTAAATCACAACATCTAGAGGGAAAGCCCAGAATCTAGATGTAAAGCCTAACATCTAGAGGTGAATTCCAAAATCTAGTGTTAAGGCCCGACACCTACAGTTAAAGCCAAACATATAGATGTAACCCCCAACTTCTAGAGGTAAGGCCCAAAATCTAGAGGTAAAGCCCAACATATAGAGGTATAGCCCAAATTCTAGAGGTAAAGCCCAACATCTAGAGGTAAAGCCCAAAGTCTAGAGGTAAAGCCTAACTTCTAGTGAAAAAGCCAAATATATAGATTTAAAACCCAAAATCTAGAGGTAAAGCACAATATCTAGACGTAAAGACCAAAATCTAAATGTAAAGCCCAACTTCTAGATCTAAAGCCCAACATCTAGATGTAAAGCCCAAGTTCTAGATCTAAAGCCCAAAATCTAGAGGTAAATCCCAACATCTAGATGTAAAGCCCAAATTCTAGATGGAAAGCCCACCTTCCAGAGGTAAAGCTCAAAATATAGATGTAAAGCCCAACTTCTAGATCTAAAGCCCAACATCTATAGGTAAAGACTAACATCTAGAGGTAAAGACTAACATCTAGAGGTGAAGCACAACATATAGAGGTAAAGCCCAACATCTTGAGCTAAAGCCCAACGTCTAGATGTAAAGCCCAACTTCCAGAGTTAAAGTCCAAAATCTAGAGGTAAACACCAATAGCTAGCTGTAGAGCCCAAAACTAGAGGTAAAGCCCAACATCTAGAGGAAAAGACAAATATATAGATTTAAAACCCAACATCTAGAGGTAAAGCCCAACATCTAGAGCTAAAGGCCAAAATCTAGATGTAAAGCCCAATTTCTAGATCTAAAGCCAAGCATAGAGAGGTAAAGCCCAATATGTAGAGATAATGCAAATACCTAGATTTAAATCCCAAAATCTAGAGGTAAAGCCCAACTTCTAGAGGTAAGGCCCAAAATCTAGATGTAAAGCCCAACATCTAGAGGTAAAGCCAAAAGTCTAGAGGTAAAGCCCAACTTCTAGTGAAAAAGCCAAATATATAGATTTAAACCCCAAAATCTAGAAGTAAAGCCCAATATCTAGACGTAAAGACCAAAATCTAAATGTAAACCCCAACTTCTAGATCTAAAGCCCAACATCTAGATGTAAAGCCCAACTTCTAGATCTAAAGCCCAACATCAAGAGGTAAAACCCAATATCTAGAGTTAAAGCGCATCATTTAGAGGTAAAGCCAAAAATCTAGAGGTGAAGCACAACATATACAGGTATAACCCAACATCTAGAGATAAAGCCCAATATCTAAATGTAAAGCAAAACATCTCGATGTAAAACCCTACATCTAGAGGTAAAGTCCAATATCTAGACTTAAAGACCAACATCTAGAGGTAAAGCCCAACGTCTAGAGGTAATGACCAACTTCTAGAGGAAAAGCCAGAAATCTAGATTTAAAGCCCAAAATCTGGAGGTAAAGCCCAAAATCTAGAGCTAAATCCCAAAATCTAGATGTAAAGCCCAACACCTGGAGGTAAATCCCAAAATCTAGATATAAAGCACCACTTCCAGATATAAAGCCCACATCTAGTCGTAAAACCCAACATCTAGAGGTAAAGCCCAACGTCTGGAGATAAAGCCCAGATTCTAGAGAGAAGTCAAAAATCCAGATTGAAAACCCAAGATCTATAGGTAAATCCCAACATCTAGAGGTAAAGCCTAGAATCTAGATGTAAAGCCTAACATCTAGAGGTGAATTCCAAAATCTAGTGTTAAGGCCCGACATCTAGAGTTAAAGCCAAACATCTAGATGTAAAGCCCAACTTCTAGAGGTAAAGCCAAATATCGAGATTTAAATCCCAAAATCTAGAGGTAAAGCCCAAAGCCTAGTTGTAAAGCCCAACTTCTAGAGGTAAAGTCCAAAATCTACAGGTAAAGCCCAACACCTAGTGGTAGAGCCCAAAATCAGAGGTAAAGACCAACATATAGAGGTAAAGCCAGATATCTAGAGGTAAAGCCCAACATCTAGAGGAAAAGCCAAATATATAGATTTAAAACCCCAAATCTAGAGATAAAGCCCAACATCTAAATGTAAAGCAAAACCTCTAGATGTAAAACATTAAATCTACAGGTAAAGTCCAATATGTAGACTTAAAGACCAACATCTAGAGGTAAAGCCCAACATCTAGAGGAAAAGCCAAATATATAGATTTAAAAACCAAAATCTAGAGATAAAGCCCAATATCTAGACGTTAAGACCAAAATCTAGATGTAAAGCCCAACTTCTAGATCTAAGCCAAACATCTAGAGGTAAAGCCCAACATCTAAATGTAAAACGTAACATTTAGATGTAAAACCCAACATCTAAAGGTCAAGCCCAATATTAGAGTTAAAGCGCATCGTCTAGAGGTAAAGCCCAACATCTAGAGGTAAAGCCCAACATCTAGTCGTAAAGCCCAATGTCTGAAGGTAAAGTCAACTTACAGAGGTAAAGCCTAACATCTAGATGTAAACCAAAAAATCTAGAGGTAAAGCCCAACATATAGAGGTATAGCCCAAATTCTAGAGGTGAAGCCCAACATCTAGAGGTAAAGCCCAACATCTAGTCGTAAAGCCCAATGTCTGAAGGTAAAGCCCAACTTACAGAGGTAAAGCCTAACATCTAGATGTAAACCAAAAAATCTAGAGGTAAAGCCCAACATATAGAGGTATAGCCCAACATCTAGAGGTAAAGTCCAACGTCTAGAGCTAAAGCCCAACTTCTAGTGAAAAAGCCAAATATATAGATTTAAAACCCAAAATCTAGAGGTAAAGCCCAATATCTAGACGTAAAGACCAAAATCTAAATGTAAAACCCAACTTCTAATTTAAAGCCCAACATCTAGATTTGAAGCCCAACTTCTAGATCTAAAGCCCAACATCTAGAGGTAAACCCTAACATCTAGAGGTGAAGCACAACATATAGAGGTATAACCCAACATCTAGAGATAAAGCCCAACATCTAAATGTAAAGCAAAATCTCTAGATGTAAAACATTACATCTAGAGGTAAAGTCCAATATCTAGACTTAAAGACCAACATCTAGAGGTAAAACCCAACATCTAGAGGTAAAGCCCAACATCTAGAGTTAAAACCGAAAGTCTTGAGGTAAAGCCCAAAGTCTAGAGGTAAAGCCGAACATCTAGAGGTAAAGCCCAAAATCTAGATGTAAAGCCCAATTTCTAGATCTAAAGCCAAACATATAGAGGTAAAGCCCAACATGTAGAGGTAAAGCCCAACTTCTAGATCTAAAGCCCAACATCTAGAGGTAAAGACCAACATCTAGAGGTAAACCCTATCATCTAGAGGTGAAGCACAACATATAGAGGTATAACCCAACATCTAGAGATAAAGCCCAACATCTAAATGTAAAGCAAAATCTCTAGATGTAAAACATTACATCTAGAGGTAAAGTCCAATATCTAGACTTAAAGACCAACATCTAGAGGTAAAACCCAACATCTAGAGGTAAAGCCCAACGTCTGGAGCTAAAGCCAAGATTCTAGAGAGAAGCCAAAAATCCAAATTGAAAACCCAAAATCTAGAGGTAAATCACAACATCTAGAGGGAAAGCCCAGAATCTAGATGTAAAGCCTAACATCTAGAGGTGAATTCCAAAATCTAGTGTTAAGGCCCGACACCTACAGTTAAAGCCAAACATATAGATGTAACCCCCAACTTCTAGAGGTAAGGCCCAAAATGTAGAGGTAAAGCCCAACATATAGAGGTATAGCCCAAATTCTAGAGGTAAAGCCCAACATCTAGAGGTAAAGCCCAAAGTCTAGAGGTAAAGCCTAACTTCTAGTGAAAAAGCCAAATATATAGATTTAAAACCCAAAATCTAGAGGTAAAGCACAATATCTAGACGTAAAGACCAAAATCTAAATGTAAAGCCCAACTTCTAGATCTAAAGCCCAACATCTAGATGTAAAGCCCAAGTTCTAGATCTAAAGCCCAAAATCTAGAGGTAAATCCCAACATCTAGATGTAAAGCCCAAATTCTAGATGGAAAGCCCACCTTCCAGAGGTAAAGCTCAAAATATAGATGTAAAGCCCAACTTCTAGATCTAAAGCCCAACATCTATAGGTAAAGACTAACATCTAGAGGTAAAGACTAACATCTAGAGGTGAAGCACAACATATAGAGGTAAAGCCCAACATCTTGAGCTAAAGCCCAACGTCTAGATGTAAAGGCCAACTTCCAGAGTTAAAGTCCAAAATCTAGAGGTAAACACCAATAGCTAGCTGTAGAGCCCAAAACTAGAGGTAAAGCCCAACATCTAGAGGAAAAGACAAATATATAGATTTAAAACCCAACATCTAGAGGTAAAGCCCAACATCTAGAGCTAAAGGCCAAAATCTAGATGTAAAGCCCAATTTCTAGATCTAAAGCCAAACATAGAGAGGTAAAGCCCAATATGTAGAGATAATGCAAATACCTAGATTTAAATCCCAAAATCTAGAGGTAAAGCCCAACTTCTAGAAGTAAGGCCCAAAATCTAGATGTAAAGCCCAACATCTAGAGGTAAAGCCAAAAGTCTAGAGGTAAAGCCCAACTTCTAGTGAAAAAGCCAAATATATAGATTTAAACCCCAAAATCTAGAAGTAAAGCCCAATATCTAGACGTAAAGACCAAAATCTAAATGTAAAACCCAACTTCTAGATCTAAAGCCCAACATCTAGATGTAAAGCCCAACTTCTAGATCTAAAGCCCAACATCAAGAGGTAAAACCCAATATCTAGAGTTAAAGCGCATCATTTAGAGGTAAAGCCAAAAATCTAGAGGTGAAGCACAACATATACAGGTATAACCCAACATCTAGAGATAAAGCCCAATATCTAAATGTAAAGCAAAACATCTCGATGTAAAACCCTACATCTAGAGGTAAAGTCCAATATCTAGACTTAAAGACCAACATCTAGAGGTAAAGCCCAACGTCTAGAGGTAATGACCAACTTCTAGAGGAAAAGCCAGAAATCTAGATTTAAAGCCCAAAATCTGGAGGTAAAGCCCAAAATCTAGAGCTAAATCCCAAAATCTAGATGTAAAGCCCAACACCTGGAGGTAAATCCCAAAATCTAGATATAAAGCACCACTTCCAGATATAAAGCCCAACATCTAGTCGTAAAACCCAACATCTAGAGGTAAAGCCCAACGTCTGGAGATAAAGCCCAGATTCTAGAGAGAAGTCAAAAATCCAGATTGAAAACCCAAGATCTATAGGTAAATCCCAACATCTAGAGGTAAAGCCTAGAATCTAGATGTAAAGCCTAACATCTAGAGGTGAATTCCAAAATCTAGTGTTAAGGCCCGACATCTAGAGTTAAAGCCAAACATCTAGATGTAAAGCCCAACTTCTAGAGGTAAAGCCAAATATCGAGATTTAAATCCCAAAATCTAGAGGTAAAGCCCAAAGCCTAGTTGTAAAGCCCAACTTCTAGAGGTAAAGTCCAAAATCTACAGGTAAAGCCCAACACCTAGTGGTAGAGCCCAAAATCAGAGGTAAAGACCAACATATAGAGGTAAAGCCAGATATCTAGAGGTAAAGCCCAACATCTAGAGGAAAAGCCAAATATATAGATTTAAAACCCCAAATCTAGAGATAAAGCCCAACATCTAAATGTAAAGCAAAACCTCTAGATGTAAAACATTAAATCTACAGGTAAAGTCCAATATGTAGACTTAAAGACCAACATCTAGAGGTAAAGCCCAACATCTAGAGGTAAAGCCCAACATCTAGGTGTAAAACCTAACATCTAGAGGTAAAGCCAGATATCTAGAGGTAAAGCCCAACATCTAGAGGAAAAGCCAAATATATAGATTTAAAAACCAAAATCTAGAGATAAAGCCCAATATCTAGACGTTAAGACCAAAATCTAGATGTAAAGCCCAACTTCTAGATCTAAGCCAAACATCTAGAGGTAAAGCCCAACATCTAAATGTAAAACGTAACATTTAGATGTAAAACCCAACATCTAAAGGTCAAGCCCAATATTAGAGTTAAAGCGCATCGTCTAGAGGTAAAGCCCAACATCTAGAGGTAAAGCCCAACATCTAGTCGTAAAGCCCAATGTCTGAAGGTAAAGTCAACTTACAGAGGTAAAGCCTAACATCTAGATGTAAACCAAAAAATCTAGAGGTAAAGCCCAACATATAGAGGTATAGCCCAAATTCTAGAGGTTAAGCCCAACATCTAGAGGTAAAGCCCAACATCTAGTCGTAAAGCCCAATGTCTGAAGGTAAAGCCCAACTTACAGAGGTAAAGCCTAACATCTAGATGTAAACCAAAAAATCTAGAGGTAAAGCCCAACATATAGAGGTATAGCCCAACATCTAGAGGTAAAGTCCAACGTCTAGAGCTAAAGCCCAACTTCTAGTGAAAAAGCCAAATATATAGATTTAAAACCCAAAATCTAGAGGTAAAGCCCAATATCTAGACGTAAAGACCAAAATCTAAATGTAAAACCCAACTTCTAATCTAAAGCCCAACATCTAGATTTGAAGCCCAACTTCTAGATCTAAAGCCCAACATCTAGAGGTAAACCCTAACATCTAGAGGTGAAGCACAACATATAGAGGTATAACCCAACATCTAGAGATAAAGCCCAACATCTAAATGTAAAGCAAAATCTCTAGATGTAAAACATTACATCTAGAGGTAAAGTCCAATATCTAGACTTAAAGACCAACATCTAGAGGTAAAACCCAACATCTAGAGGTAAAGCCCAACGTCTGGAGCTAAAGCCAAGATTCTAGAGAGAAGCCAAAAATCCAAATTGAAAACCCAAAATCTAGAGGTAAATCCCAACATCTAGAGTTAAAACCGAAAGTCTTGAGGTAAAGCCCAAAGTCTAGAGGTAAAGCCGAACATCTAGAGGTAAAGCCCAACATGTAGAGGTAAAGCCCAACTTCTAGATCTAAAGCCCAACATCTAGAGGTAAAGACCAACATCTAGAGGTAAACCCTATCATCTAGAGGTGAAGCACAACATATAGAGGTATAACCCAACATCTAGAGATAAAGCCCAACATCTAAATGTAAAGCAAAATCTCTAGACGTAAAACATTACATCTAGAGGTAAAGTCCAATATCTAGACTTAAAGACCAACATCTAGAGGTAAAACCCAACATCTAGAGGTAAAGCCCAACGTCTGGAGCTAAAGCCAAGATTCTAGAGAGAAGCCAAAAATCCAAATTGAAAACCCAAAATCTAGAGGTAAATCACAACATCTAGAGGGAAAGCCCAGAATCTAGATGTAAAGCCTAACATCTAGAGGTGAATTCCAAAATCTAGTGTTAAGGCCCGACACCTACAGTTAAAGCCAAACATATAGATGTAACCCCCAACTTCTAGAGGTAAGGCCCAAAATCTAGAGGTAAAGCCCAACATATAGAGGTATAGCCCAAATTCTAGAGGTAAAGCCCAACATCTAGAGGTAAAGCCCAAAGTCTAGAGGTAAAGCCTAACTTCTAGTGAAAAAGCCAAATATATAGATTTAAAACCCAAAATCTAGAGGTAAAGCACAATATCTAGACGTAAAGACCAAAATCTAAATGTAAAGCCCAACTTCTAGATCTAAAGCCCAACATCTAGATGTAAAGCCCAAGTTCTAGATCTAAAGCCCAAAATCTAGAGGTAAATCCCAACATCTAGATGTAAAGCCCAAATTCTAGATGGAAAGCCCACCTTCCAGAGGTAAAGCTCAAAATATAGATGTAAAGCCCAACTTCTAGATCTAAAGCCCAACATCTATAGGTAAAGACTAACATCTAGAGGTAAAGACTAACATCTAGAGGTGAAGCACAACATATAGAGGTAAAGCCCAACATCTTGAGCTAAAGCCCAACGTCTAGATGTAAAGCCCAACTTCCAGAGTTAAAGTCCAAAATCTAGAGTTAAACACCAATACCTAGAGGTAGAGCCCAAAATCTAGAGGTAAAGCCCAACATCTAGAGGAAAAGACAAATATATAGATTTAAAACCCAACATCTAGAGGTAAAGCCCAACATCTAGAGCTAAAGGCCAAAATCTAGATGTAAAGCCCAATTTCTAGATCTAAAGCCAAACATAGAGAGGTAAAGCCCAATATGTAGAGATAATGCAAATACCTAGATTTAAATCCCAAAATCTAGAGGTAAAGCCCAACTTCTAGAGGTAAGGCCCAAAATCTAGATGTAAAGCCCAACATCTAGAGGTAAAGCCAAAAGTCTAGAGGTAAAGCCCAACTTCTAGTGAAAAAGCCAAATATATAGATTTAAACCCCAAAATCTAGAAGTAAAGCCCAATATCTAGACGTAAAGACCAAAATCTAAATGTAAAACCCAACTTCTAGATCTAAAGCCCAACATCTAGATGTAAAGCCCAACTTCTAGATCTAAAGCCCAACATCAAGAGGTAAAACCCAATATCTAGAGTTAAAGCGCATCATTTAGAGGTAAAGCCAAAAATCTAGAGGTGAAGCACAACATATACAGGTATAACTCAACATCTAGAGATAAAGCCCAATATCTAAATGTAAAGCAAAACATCTCGATGTAAAACCCTACATCTAGAGGTAAAGTCCAATATCTAGACTTAAAGACCAACATCTAGAGGTAAAGCCCAACGTCTAGAGGTAATGACCAACTTCTAGAGGAAAAGCCAGAAATCTAGATTTAAAGCCCAAAATCTGGAGGTAAAGCCCAAAATCTAGAGCTAAATCCCAAAATCTAGATGTAAAGCCCAACACCTGGAGGTAAATCCCAAAATCTAGATATAAAGCACCACTTCCAGATATAAAGCCCAACATCTAGTCGTAAAACCCAACATCTAGAGGTAAAGCCCAACGTCTGGAGATAAAGCCCAGATTCTAGAGAGAAGTCAAAAATCCAGATTGAAAACCCAAGATCTATAGGTAAATCCCAACATCTAGAGGTAAAGCCTAGAATCTAGATGTAAAGCCTAACATCTAGAGGTGAATTCCAAAATCTAGTGTTAAGGCCCGACATCTAGAGTTAAAGCCAAACATCTAGATGTAAAGCCCAACTTCTAGAGGTAAAGCCAAATATCGAGATTTAAATCCCAAAATCTAGAGGTAAAGCCCAAAGCCTAGTTGTAAAGCCCAACTTCTAGAGGTAAAGTCCAAAATCTACAGGTAAAGCCCAACACCTAGTGGTAGAGCCCAAAATCAGAGGTAAAGACCAACATATAGAGGTAAAGCCAGATATCTAGAGGTAAAGCCCAACATCTAGAGGAAAAGCCAAATATATAGATTTAAAACCCCAAATCTAGAGATAAAGCCCAACATCTAAATGTAAAGCAAAACCTCTAGATGTAAAACATTAAATCTACAGGTAAAGTCCAATATGTAGACTTAAAGACCAACATCTAGAGGTAAAGCCCAACATCTAGAGGAAAAGCCAAATATATAGATTTAAAAACCAAAATCTAGAGATAAAGCCCAATATCTAGACGTTAAGACCAAAATCTAGATGTAAAGCCCAACTTCTAGATCTAAGCCAAACATCTAGAGGTAAAGCCCAACATCTAAATGTAAAACGTAACATTTAGATGTAAAACCCAACATCTAAAGGTCAAGCCCAATATTAGAGTTAAAGCGCATCGTCTAGAGGTAAAGCCCAACATCTAGAGGTAAAGCCCAACATCTAGTCGTAAAGCCCAATGTCTGAAGGTAAAGTCAACTTACAGAGGTAAAGCCTAACATCTAGATGTAAACCAAAAAATCTAGAGGTAAAGCCCAACATATAGAGGTATAGCCCAAATTCTAGAGGTGAAGCCCAACATCTAGAGGTAAAGCCCAACATCTAGTCGTAAAGCCCAATGTCTGAAGGTAAAGCCCAACTTACAGAGGTAAAGCCTAACATCTAGATGTAAACCAAAAAATCTAGAGGTAAAGCCCAACATATAGAGGTATAGCCCAACATCTAGAGGTAAAGTCCAACGTCTAGAGCTAAAGCCCAACTTCTAGTGAAAAAGCCAAATATATAGATTTAAAACCCAAAATCTAGAGGTAAAGCCCAATATCTAGACGTAAAGACCAAAATCTAAATGTAAAACCCAACTTCTAATCTAAAGCCCAACATCTAGATTTGAAGCCCAACTTCTAGATCTAAAGCCCAACATCTAGAGGTAAACCCTAACATCTAGAGGTGAAGCACAACATATAGAGGTATAACCCAACATCTAGAGATAAAGCCCAACATCTAAATGTAAAGCAAAATCTCTAGATGTAAAACATTACATCTAGAGGTAAAGTCCAATATCTAGACTTAAAGACCAACATCTAGAGGTAAAACCCAACATCTAGAGGTAAAGCCCAACGTCTGGAGCTAAAGCCAAGATTCTAGAGAGAAGCCAAAAATCCAAATTGAAAACCCAAAATCTAGAGGTAAATCCCAACATCTAGAGTTAAAACCGAAAGTCTTGAGGTAAAGCCCAAAGTCTAGAGGTAAAGCCGAACATCTAGAGGTAAAGCCCAAAATCTAGATGTAAAGCCCAATTTCTAGATCTAAAGCCAAACATATAGAGGTAAAGCCCAACATGTAGAGGTAAAGCCCAACTTCTAGATCTAAAGCCCAACATCTAGAGGTAAAGACCAACATCTAGAGGTAAACCCTATCATCTAGAGGTGAAGCACAACATATAGAGGTATAACCCAACATCTAGAGATAAAGCCCAACATCTAAATGTAAAGCAAAATCTCTAGACGTAAAACATTACATCTAGAGGTAAAGTCCAATATCTAGACTTAAAGACCAACATCTAGAGGTAAAACCCAACATCTAGAGGTAAAGCCCAACGTCTGGAGCTAAAGCCAAGATTCTAGAGAGAAGCCAAAAATCCAAATTGAAAACCCAAAATCTAGAGGTAAATCACAACATCTAGAGGGAAAGCCCAGAATCTAGATGTAAAGCCTAACATCTAGAGGTGAATTCCAAAATCTAGTGTTAAGGCCCGACACCTACAGTTAAAGCCAAACATATAGATGTAACCCCCAACTTCTAGAGGTAAGGCCCAAAATCTAGAGGTAAAGCCCAACATATAGAGGTATAGCCCAAATTCTAGAGGTAAAGCCCAACATCTAGAGGCAAAGCCCAAAGTCTAGAGGTAAAGCCTAACTTCTAGTGAAAAAGCCAAATATATAGATTTAAAACCCAAAATCTAGAGGTAAAGCACAATATCTAGACGTAAAGACCAAAATCTAAATGTAAAGCCCAACTTCTAGATCTAAAGCCCAACATCTAGATGTAAAGCCCAAGTTCTAGATCTAAAGCCCAAAATCTAGAGGTAAATCCCAACATCTAGATGTAAAGCCCAAATTCTAGATGGAAAGCCCACCTTCCAGAGGTAAAGCTCAAAATATAGATGTAAAGCCCAACTTCTAGATCTAAAGCCCAACATCTATAGGTAAAGACTAACATCTAGAGGTAAAGACTAACATCTAGAGGTGAAGCACAACATATAGAGGTAAAGCCCAACATCTTGAGCTAAAGCCCAACGTCTAGATGTAAAGCCCAACTTCCAGAGTTAAAGTCCAAAATCTAGAGGTAAACACCAATAGCTAGCTGTAGAGCCCAAAACTAGAGGTAAAGCCCAACATCTAGAGGAAAAGACAAATATATAGATTTAAAACCCAACATCTAGAGGTAAAGCCCAACATCTAGAGCTAAAGGCCAAAATCTAGATGTAAAGCCCAATTTCTAGATCTAAAGCCAAGCATAGAGAGGTAAAGCCCAATATGTAGAGATAATGCAAATACCTAGATTTAAATCCCAAAATCTAGAGGTAAAGCCCAACTTCTAGAGGTAAGGCCCAAAATCTAGATGTAAAGCCCAACATCTAGAGGTAAAGCCAAAAGTCTAGAGGTAAAGCCCAACTTCTAGTGAAAAAGCCAAATATATAGATTTAAACCCCAAAATCTAGAAGTAAAGCCCAATATCTAGACGTAAAGACCAAAATCTAAATGTAAAACCCAACTTCTAGATCTAAAGCCCAACATCTAGATGTAAAGCCCAACTTCTAGATCTAAAGCCCAACATCAAGAGGTAAAACCCAATATCTAGAGTTAAAGCGCATCATTTAGAGGTAAAGCCAAAAATCTAGAGGTGAAGCACAACATATACAGGTATAACTCAACATCTAGAGATAAAGCCCAATATCTAAATGTAAAGCAAAACATCTCGATGTAAAACCCTACATCTAGAGGTAAAGTCCAATATCTAGACTTAAAGACCAACATCTAGAGGTAAAGCCCAACGTCTAGAGGTAATGACCAACTTCTAGAGGAAAAGCCAGAAATCTAGATTTAAAGCCCAAAATCTGGAGGTAAAGCCCAAAATCTAGAGCTAAATCCCAAAATCTAGATGTAAAGCCCAACACCTGGAGGTAAATCCCAAAATCTAGATATAAAGCACCACTTCCAGATATAAAGCCCAACATCTAGTCGTAAAACCCAACATCTAGAGGTAAAGCCCAACGTCTGGAGATAAAGCCCAGATTCTAGAGAGAAGTCAAAAATCCAGATTGAAAACCCAAGATCTATAGGTAAATCCCAACATCTAGAGGTAAAGCCTAGAATCTAGATGTAAAGCCTAACATCTAGAGGTGAATTCCAAAATCTAGTGTTAAGGCCCGACATCTAGAGTTAAAGCCAAACATCTAGATGTAAAGCCCAACTTCTAGAGGTAAAGCCAAATATCGAGATTTAAATCCCAAAATCTAGAGGTAAAGCCCAAAGCCTAGTTGTAAAGCCCAACTTCTAGAGGTAAAGTCCAAAATCTACAGGTAAAGCCCAACACCTAGTGGTAGAGCCCAAAATCAGAGGTAAAGACCAACATATAGAGGTAAAGCCAGATATCTAGAGGTAAAGCCCAACATCTAGAGGAAAAGCCAAATATATAGATTTAAAACCCCAAATCTAGAGATAAAGCCCAACATCTAAATGTAAAGCAAAACCTCTAGATGTAAAACATTAAATCTACAGGTAAAGTCCAATATGTAGACTTAAAGACCAACAGCTAGAGGTAAAGCCCAACATCTAGAGGTAAAGCCCAACATCTAGGTGTAAAACCTAACATCTAGAGGTAAAGCTAGATATCTAGAGGTAAAGCCCAACATCTAGAGGAGAAGACAAATATATAGATTTAAAAACCAAAATCTAGAGATAAAGCCCAATATCTAGACGTTAAGACCAAAATCTAGATGTAAAGCCCAACTTCTAGATCTAAGCCAAACATCTAGAGGTAAAGCCCAACATCTAAATGTAAAACGTAACATTTAGATGTAAAACCCAACATCTAAAGGTCAAGCCCAATATTAGAGTTAAAGCGCATCGTCTAGAGGTAAAGCCCAACATCTAGAGGTAAAGCCCAACATCTAGTCGTAAAGCCCAATGTCTGAAGGTAAAGTCAACTTACAGAGGTAAAGCCTAACATCTAGATGTAAACCAAAAAATCTAGAGGTAAAGCCCAACATATAGAGGTATAGCCCAAATTCTAGAGGTTAAGCCCAACATCTAGAGGTAAAGCCCAACATCTAGTCGTAAAGCCCAATGTCTGAAGGTAAAGCCCAACTTACAGAGGTAAAGCCTAACATCTAGATGTAAACCAAAAAATCTAGAGGTAAAGCCCAACATATAGAGGTATAGCCCAACATCTAGAGGTAAAGTCCAACGTCTAGAGCTAAAGCCCAACTTCTAGTGAAAAAGCCAAATATATAGATTTAAAACCCAAAATCTAGAGGTAAAGCCCAATATCTAGACGTAAAGACCAAAATCTAAATGTAAAACCCAACTTCTAATCTAAAGCCCAACATCTAGATTTGAAGCCCAACTTCTAGATCTAAAGCCCAACATCTAGAGGTAAACCCTAACATCTAGAGGTGAAGCACAACATATAGAGGTATAACCCAACATCTAGAGATAAAGCCCAACATCTAAATGTAAAGCAAAATCTCTAGATGTAAAACATTACATCTAGAGGTAAAGTCCAATATCTAGACTTAAAGACCAACATCTAGAGGTAAAACCCAACATCTAGAGGTAAAGCCCAACGTCTGGAGCTAAAGCCAAGATTCTAGAGAGAAGCCAAAAATCCAAATTGAAAACCCAAAATCTAGAGGTAAATCCCAACATCTAGAGTTAAAACCGAAAGTCTTGAGGTAAAGCCCAAAGTCTAGAGGTAAAGCCGAACATCTAGAGGTAAAGCCCAAAATCTAGATGTAAAGCCCAATTTCTAGATCTAAAGCCAAACATATAGAGGTAAAGCCCAACATGTAGAGGTAAAGCCCAACTTCTAGATCTAAAGCCCAACATCTAGAGGTAAAGACCAACATCTAGAGGTAAACCCTATCATCTAGAGGTGAAGCACAACATATAGAGGTATAACCCAACATCTAGAGATAAAGCCCAACATCTAAATGTAAAGCAAAATCTCTAGACGTAAAACATTACATCTAGAGGTAAAGTCCAATATCTAGACTTAAAGACCAACATCTAGAGGTAAAACCCAACATCTAGAGGTAAAGCCCAACGTCTGGAGCTAAAGCCAAGATTCTAGAGAGAAGCCAAAAATCCAAATTGAAAACCCAAAATCTAGAGGTAAATCACAACATCTAGAGGGAAAGCCCAGAATCTAGATGTAAAGCCTAACATCTAGAGGTGAATTCCAAAATCTAGTGTTAAGGCCCGACACCTACAGTTAAAGCCAAACATATAGATGTAACCCCCAACTTCTAGAGGTAAGGCCCAAAATCTAGAGGTAAAGCCCAACATATAGAGGTATAGCCCAAATTCTAGAGGTAAAGCCCAACATCTAGAGGCAAAGCCCAAAGTCTAGAGGTAAAGCCTAACTTCTAGTGAAAAAGCCAAATATATAGATTTAAAACCCAAAATCTAGAGGTAAAGCACAATATCTAGACGTAAAGACCAAAATCTAAATGTAAAGCCCAACTTCTAGATCTAAAGCCCAACATCTAGATGTAAAGCCCAAGTTCTAGATCTAAAGCCCAAAATCTAGAGGTAAATCCCAACATCTAGATGTAAAGCCCAAATTCTAGATGGAAAGCCCACCTTCCAGAGGTAAAGCTCAAAATATAGATGTAAAGCCCAACTTCTAGATCTAAAGCCCAACATCTATAGGTAAAGACTAACATCTAGAGGTAAAGACTAACATCTAGAGGTGAAGCACAACATATAGAGGTAAAGCCCAACATCTTGAGCTAAAGCCCAACGTCTAGATGTAAAGCCCAACTTCCAGAGTTAAAGTCCAAAATCTAGAGGTAAACACCAATACCTAGAGGTAGAGCCCAAAATCTAGAGGTAAAGCCCAACATCTAGAGGAAAAGACAAATATATAGATTTAAAACCCAACATCTAGAGGTAAAGCCCAACATCTAGAGCTAAAGGCCAAAATCTAGATGTAAAGCCCAATTTCTAGATCTAAAGCCAAGCATAGAGAGGTAAAGCCCAATATGTAGAGATAATGCAAATACCTAGATTTAAATCCCAAAATCTAGAGGTAAAGCCCAACTTCTAGAGGTAAGGCCCAAAATCTAGATGTAAAGCCCAACATCTAGAGGTAAAGCCAAAAGTCTAGAGGTAAAGCCCAACTTCTAGTGAAAAAGCCAAATATATAGATTTAAACCCCAAAATCTAGAAGTAAAGCCCAATATCTAGACGTAAAGACCAAAATCTAAATGTAAACCCCAACTTCTAGATCTAAAGCCCAACATCTAGATGTAAAGCCCAACTTCTAGATCTAAAGCCCAACATCAAGAGGTAAAACCCAATATCTAGAGTTAAAGCGCATCATTTAGAGGTAAAGCCAAAAATCTAGAGGTGAAGCACAACATATACAGGTATAACCCAACATCTAGAGATAAAGCCCAATATCTAAATGTAAAGCAAAACATCTCGATGTAAAACCCTACATCTAGAGGTAAAGTCCAATATCTAGACTTAAAGACCAACATCTAGAGGTAAAGCCCAACGTCTAGAGGTAATGACCAACTTCTAGAGGAAAAGCCAGAAATCTAGATTTAAAGCCCAAAATCTGGAGGTAAAGCCCAAAATCTAGAGCTAAATCCCAAAATCTAGATGTAAAGCCCAACACCTGGAGGTAAATCCCAAAATCTAGATATAAAGCACCACTTCCAGATATAAAGCCCAACATCTAGTCGTAAAACCCAACATCTAGAGGTAAAGCCCAACGTCTGGAGATAAAGCCCAGATTCTAGAGAGAAGTCAAAAATCCAGATTGAAAACCCAAGATCTATAGGTAAATCCCAACATCTAGAGGTAAAGCCTAGAATCTAGATGTAAAGCCTAACATCTAGAGGTGAATTCCAAAATCTAGTGTTAAGGCCCGACATCTAGAGTTAAAGCCAAACATCTAGATGTAAAGCCCAACTTCTAGAGGTAAAGCCAAATATCGAGATTTAAATCCCAAAATCTAGAGGTAAAGCCCAAAGCCTAGTTGTAAAGCCCAACTTCTAGAGGTAAAGTCCAAAATCTACAGGTAAAGCCCAACACCTAGTGGTAGAGCCCAAAATCAGAGGTAAAGACCAACATATAGAGGTAAAGCCAGATATCTAGAGGTAAAGCCCAACATCTAGAGGAAAAGCCAAATATATAGATTTAAAA
Organism: Leptosomus discolor; assembly: GCF_034619465.1. Classification (NCBI taxonomy): domain Eukaryota; kingdom Metazoa; phylum Chordata; class Aves; order Leptosomiformes; family Leptosomidae; genus Leptosomus; species Leptosomus discolor. Next base: position 3,840,644 of record NW_028237857.1, on the reverse strand, counting down.
CCCCAAATCTAGAGATAAAGCCCAACATCTAAATGTAAAGCAAAACCTCTAGATGTAAAACATTAAATCTACAGGTAAAGTCCAATATGTAGACTTAAAGACCAACATCTAGAGGTAAAGCCCAACATCTAGAGGAAAAGCCAAATATATAGATTTAAAAACCAAAATCTAGAGATAAAGCCCAATATCTAGACGTTAAGACCAAAATCTAGATGTAAAGCCCAACTTCTAGATCTAAGCCAAACATCTAGAGGTAAAGCCCAACATCTAAATGTAAAACGTAACATTTAGATGTAAAACCCAACATCTAAAGGTCAAGCCCAATATTAGAGTTAAAGCGCATCGTCTAGAGGTAAAGCCCAACATCTAGAGGTAAAGCCCAACATCTAGTCGTAAAGCCCAATGTCTGAAGGTAAAGTCAACTTACAGAGGTAAAGCCTAACATCTAGATGTAAACCAAAAAATCTAGAGGTAAAGCCCAACATATAGAGGTATAGCCCAAATTCTAGAGGTGAAGCCCAACATCTAGAGGTAAAGCCCAACATCTAGTCGTAAAGCCCAATGTCTGAAGGTAAAGCCCAACTTACAGAGGTAAAGCCTAACATCTAGATGTAAACCAAAAAATCTAGAGGTAAAGCCCAACATATAGAGGTATAGCCCAACATCTAGAGGTAAAGTCCAACGTCTAGAGCTAAAGCCCAACTTCTAGTGAAAAAGCCAAATATATAGATTTAAAACCCAAAATCTAGAGGTAAAGCCCAATATCTAGACGTAAAGACCAAAATCTAAATGTAAAACCCAACTTCTAATCTAAAGCCCAACATCTAGATTTGAAGCCCAACTTCTAGATCTAAAGCCCAACATCTAGAGGTAAACCCTAACATCTAGAGGTGAAGCACAACATATAGAGGTATAACCCAACATCTAGAGATAAAGCCCAACATCTAAATGTAAAGCAAAATCTCTAGATGTAAAACATTACATCTAGAGGTAAAGTCCAATATCTAGACTTAAAGACCAACATCTAGAGGTAAAACCCAACATCTAGAGGTAAAGCCCAACGTCTGGAGCTAAAGCCAAGATTCTAGAGAGAAGCCAAAAATCCAAATTGAAAACCCAAAATCTAGAGGTAAATCCCAACATCTAGAGTTAAAACCGAAAGTCTTGAGGTAAAGCCCAAAGTCTAGAGGTAAAGCCGAACATCTAGAGGTAAAGCCCAAAATCTAGATGTAAAGCCCAATTTCTAGATCTAAAGCCAAACATATAGAGGTAAAGCCCAACATGTAGAGGTAAAGCCCAACTTCTAGATCTAAAGCCCAACATCTAGAGGTAAAGACCAACATCTAGAGGTAAACCCTATCATCTAGAGGTGAAGCACAACATATAGAGGTATAACCCAACATCTAGAGATAAAGCCCAACATCTAAATGTAAAGCAAAATCTCTAGACGTAAAACATTACATCTAGAGGTAAAGTCCAATATCTAGACTTAAAGACCAACATCTAGAGGTAAAACCCAACATCTAGAGGTAAAGCCCAACGTCTGGAGCTAAAGCCAAGATTCTAGAGAGAAGCCAAAAATCCAAATTGAAAACCCAAAATCTAGAGGTAAATCACAACATCTAGAGGGAAAGCCCAGAATCTAGATGTAAAGCCTAACATCTAGAGGTGAATTCCAAAATCTAGTGTTAAGGCCCGACACCTACAGTTAAAGCCAAACATATAGATGTAACCCCCAACTTCTAGAGGTAAGGCCCAAAATCTAGAGGTAAAGCCCAACATATAGAGGTATAGCCCAAATTCTAGAGGTAAAGCCCAACATCTAGAGGTAAAGCCCAAAGTCTAGAGGTAAAGCCTAACTTCTAGTGAAAAAGCCAAATATATAGATTTAAAACCCAAAATCTAGAGGTAAAGCACAATATCTAGACGTAAAGACCAAAATCTAAATGTAAAGCCCAACTTCTAGATCTAAAGCCCAACATCTAGATGTAAAGCCCAAGTTCTAGATCTAAAGCCCAAAATCTAGAGGTAAATCCCAACATCTAGATGTAAAGCCCAAATTCTAGATGGAAAGCCCACCTTCCAGAGGTAAAGCTCAAAATATAGATGTAAAGCCCAACTTCTAGATCTAAAGCCCAACATCTATAGGTAAAGACTAACATCTAGAGGTAAAGACTAACATCTAGAGGTGAAGCACAACATATAGAGGTAAAGCCCAACATCTTGAGCTAAAGCCCAACGTCTAGATGTAAAGCCCAACTTCCAGAGTTAAAGTCCAAAATCTAGAGTTAAACACCAATACCTAGAGGTAGAGCCCAAAATCTAGAGGTAAAGCCCAACATCTAGAGGAAAAGACAAATATATAGATTTAAAACCCAACATCTAGAGGTAAAGCCCAACATCTAGAGCTAAAGGCCAAAATCTAGATGTAAAGCCCAATTCCTAGATCTAAAGCCAAACATAGAGAGGTAAAGCCCAATATGTAGAGATAATGCAAATACCTAGATTTAAATCCCAAAATCTAGAGGTAAAGCCCAACTTCTAGAGGTAAGGCCCAAAATCTAGATGTAAAGCCCAACATCTAGAGGTAAAGCCAAAAGTCTAGAGGTAAAGCCCAACTTCTAGTGAAAAAGCCAAATATATAGATTTAAACCCCAAAATCTAGAAGTAAAGCCCAATATCTAGACGTAAAGACCAAAATCTAAATGTAAACCCCAACTTCTAGATCTAAAGCCCAACATCTAGATGTAAAGCCCAACTTCTAGATCTAAAGCCCAACATCAAGAGGTAAAACCCAATATCTAGAGTTAAAGCGCATCATTTAGAGGTAAAGCCAAAAATCTAGAGGTGAAGCACAACATATACAGGTATAACCCAACATCTAGAGATAAAGCCCAATATCTAAATGTAAAGCAAAACATCTCGATGTAAAACCCTACATCTAGAGGTAAAGTCCAATATCTAGACTTAAAGACCAACATCTAGAGGTAAAGCCCAACGTCTAGAGGTAATGACCAACTTCTAGAGGAAAAGCCAGAAATCTAGATTTAAAGCCCAAAATCTGGAGGTAAAGCCCAAAATCTAGAGCTAAATCCCAAAATCTAGATGTAAAGCCCAACACCTGGAGGTAAATCCCAAAATCTAGATATAAAGCACCACTTCCAGATATAAAGCCCAACATCTAGTCGTAAAACCCAACATCTAGAGGTAAAGCCCAACGTCTGGAGATAAAGCCCAGATTCTAGAGAGAAGTCAAAAATCCAGATTGAAAACCCAAGATCTATAGGTAAATCCCAACATCTAGAGGTAAAGCCTAGAATCTAGATGTAAAGCCTAACATCTAGAGGTGAATTCCAAAATCTAGTGTTAAGGCCCGACATCTAGAGTTAAAGCCAAACATCTAGATGTAAAGCCCAACTTCTAGAGGTAAAGCCAAATATCGAGATTTAAATCCCAAAATCTAGAGGTAAAGCCCAAAGCCTAGTTGTAAAGCCCAACTTCTAGAGGTAAAGTCCAAAATCTACAGGTAAAGCCCAACACCTAGTGGTAGAGCCCAAAATCAGAGGTAAAGACCAACATATAGAGGTAAAGCCAGATATCTAGAGGTAAAGCCCAACATCTAGAGGAAAAGCCAAATATATAGATTTAAAACCCCAAATCTAGAGATAAAGCCCAACATCTAAATGTAAAGCAAAACCTCTAGATGTAAAACATTAAATCTACAGGTAAAGTCCAATATGTAGACTTAAAGACCAACATCTAGAGGTAAAGCCCAACATCTAGAGGAAAAGCCAAATATATAGATTTAAAAACCAAAATCTAGAGATAAAGCCCAATATCTAGACGTTAAGACCAAAATCTAGATGTAAAGCCCAACTTCTAGATCTAAGCCAAACATCTAGAGGTAAAGCCCAACATCTAAATGTAAAACGTAACATTTAGATGTAAAACCCAACATCTAAAGGTCAAGCCCAATATTAGAGTTAAAGCGCATCGTCTAGAGGTAAAGCCCAACATCTAGAGGTAAAGCCCAACATCTAGTCGTAAAGCCCAATGTCTGAAGGTAAAGTCAACTTACAGAGGTAAAGCCTAACATCTAGATGTAAACCAAAAAATCTAGAGGTAAAGCCCAACATATAGAGGTATAGCCCAAATTCTAGAGGTGAAGCCCAACATCTAGAGGTAAAGCCCAACATCTAGTCGTAAAGCCCAATGTCTGAAGGTAAAGCCCAACTTACAGAGGTAAAGCCTAACATCTAGATGTAAACCAAAAAATCTAGAGGTAAAGCCCAACATATAGAGGTATAGCCCAACATCTAGAGGTAAAGTCCAACGTCTAGAGCTAAAGCCCAACTTCTAGTGAAAAAGCCAAATATATAGATTTAAAACCCAAAATCTAGAGGTAAAGCCCAATATCTAGACGTAAAGACCAAAATCTAAATGTAAAACCCAACTTCTAATCTAAAGCCCAACATCTAGATTTGAAGCCCAACTTCTAGATCTAAAGCCCAACATCTAGAGGTAAACCCTAACATCTAGAGGTGAAGCACAACATATAGAGGTATAACCCAACATCTAGAGATAAAGCCCAACATCTAAATGTAAAGCAAAATCTCTAGATGTAAAACATTACATCTAGAGGTAAAGTCCAATATCTAGACTTAAAGACCAACATCTAGAGGTAAAACCCAACATCTAGAGGTAAAGCCCAACGTCTGGAGCTAAAGCCAAGATTCTAGAGAGAAGCCAAAAATCCAAATTGAAAACCCAAAATCTAGAGGTAAATCCCAACATCTAGAGTTAAAACCGAAAGTCTTGAGGTAAAGCCCAAAGTCTAGAGGTAAAGCCGAACATCTAGAGGTAAAGCCCAAAATCTAGATGTAAAGCCCAATTTCTAGATCTAAAGCCAAACATATAGAGGTAAAGCCCAACATGTAGAGGTAAAGCCCAACTTCTAGATCTAAAGCCCAACATCTAGAGGTAAAGACCAACATCTAGAGGTAAACCCTATCATCTAGAGGTGAAGCACAACATATAGAGGTATAACCCAACATCTAGAGATAAAGCCCAACATCTAAATGTAAAGCAAAATCTCTAGACGTAAAACATTACATCTAGAGGTAAAGTCCAATATCTAGACTTAAAGACCAACATCTAGAGGTAAAACCCAACATCTAGAGGTAAAGCCCAACGTCTGGAGCTAAAGCCAAGATTCTAGAGAGAAGCCAAAAATCCAAATTGAAAACCCAAAATCTAGAGGTAAATCACAACATCTAGAGGGAAAGCCCAGAATCTAGATGTAAAGCCTAACATCTAGAGGTGAATTCCAAAATCTAGTGTTAAGGCCCGACACCTACAGTTAAAGCCAAACATATAGATGTAACCCCCAACTTCTAGAGGTAAGGCCCAAAATCTAGAGGTAAAGCCCAACATATAGAGGTATAGCCCAAATTCTAGAGGTAAAGCCCAACATCTAGAGGCAAAGCCCAAAGTCTAGAGGTAAAGCCTAACTTCTAGTGAAAAAGCCAAATATATAGATTTAAAACCCAAAATCTAGAGGTAAAGCACAATATCTAGACGTAAAGACCAAAATCTAAATGTAAAGCCCAACTTCTAGATCTAAAGCCCAACATCTAGATGTAAAGCCCAAGTTCTAGATCTAAAGCCCAAAATCTAGAGGTAAATCCCAACATCTAGATGTAAAGCCCAAATTCTAGATGGAAAGCCCACCTTCCAGAGGTAAAGCTCAAAATATAGATGTAAAGCCCAACTTCTAGATCTAAAGCCCAACATCTATAGGTAAAGACTAACATCTAGAGGTAAAGACTAACATCTAGAGGTGAAGCACAACATATAGAGGTAAAGCCCAACATCTTGAGCTAAAGCCCAACGTCTAGATGTAAAGCCCAACTTCCAGAGTTAAAGTCCAAAATCTAGAGGTAAACACCAATACCTAGAGGTAGAGCCCAAAATCTAGAGGTAAAGCCCAACATCTAGAGGAAAAGACAAATATATAGATTTAAAACCCAACATCTAGAGGTAAAGCCCAACATCTAGAGCTAAAGGCCAAAATCTAGATGTAAAGCCCAATTTCTAGATCTAAAGCCAAGCATAGAGAGGTAAAGCCCAATATGTAGAGATAATGCAAATACCTAGATTTAAATCCCAAAATCTAGAGGTAAAGCCCAACTTCTAGAGGTAAGGCCCAAAATCTAGATGTAAAGCCCAACATCTAGAGGTAAAGCCAAAAGTCTAGAGGTAAAGCCCAACTTCTAGTGAAAAAGCCAAATATATAGATTTAAACCCCAAAATCTAGAAGTAAAGCCCAATATCTAGACGTAAAGACCAAAATCTAAATGTAAACCCCAACTTCTAGATCTAAAGCCCAACATCTAGATGTAAAGCCCAACTTCTAGATCTAAAGCCCAACATCAAGAGGTAAAACCCAATATCTAGAGTTAAAGCGCATCATTTAGAGGTAAAGCCAAAAATCTAGAGGTGAAGCACAACATATACAGGTATAACCCAACATCTAGAGATAAAGCCCAATATCTAAATGTAAAGCAAAACATCTCGATGTAAAACCCTACATCTAGAGGTAAAGTCCAATATCTAGACTTAAAGACCAACATCTAGAGGTAAAGCCCAACGTCTAGAGGTAATGACCAACTTCTAGAGGAAAAGCCAGAAATCTAGATTTAAAGCCCAAAATCTGGAGGTAAAGCCCAAAATCTAGAGCTAAATCCCAAAATCTAGATGTAAAGCCCAACACCTGGAGGTAAATCCCAAAATCTAGATATAAAGCACCACTTCCAGATATAAAGCCCAACATCTAGTCGTAAAACCCAACATCTAGAGGTAAAGCCCAACGTCTGGAGATAAAGCCCAGATTCTAGAGAGAAGTCAAAAATCCAGATTGAAAACCCAAGATCTATAGGTAAATCCCAACATCTAGAGGTAAAGCCTAGAATCTAGATGTAAAGCCTAACATCTAGAGGTGAATTCCAAAATCTAGTGTTAAGGCCCGACATCTAGAGTTAAAGCCAAACATCTAGATGTAAAGCCCAACTTCTAGAGGTAAAGCCAAATATCGAGATTTAAATCCCAAAATCTAGAGGTAAAGCCCAAAGCCTAGTTGTAAAGCCCAACTTCTAGAGGTAAAGTCCAAAATCTACAGGTAAAGCCCAACACCTAGTGGTAGAGCCCAAAATCAGAGGTAAAGACCAACATATAGAGGTAAAGCCAGATATCTAGAGGTAAAGCCCAACATCTAGAGGAAAAGCCAAATATATAGATTTAAAACCCCAAATCTAGAGATAAAGCCCAACATCTAAATGTAAAGCAAAACCTCTAGATGTAAAACATTAAATCTACAGGTAAAGTCCAATATGTAGACTTAAAGACCAACATCTAGAGGTAAAGCCCAACATCTAGAGGAAAAGCCAAATATATAGATTTAAAAACCAAAATCTAGAGATAAAGCCCAATATCTAGACGTTAAGACCAAAATCTAGATGTAAAGCCCAACTTCTAGATCTAAGCCAAACATCTAGAGGTAAAGCCCAACATCTAAATGTAAAACGTAACATTTAGATGTAAAACCCAACATCTAAAGGTCAAGCCCAATATTAGAGTTAAAGCGCATCGTCTAGAGGTAAAGCCCAACATCTAGAGGTAAAGCCCAACATCTAGTCGTAAAGCCCAATGTCTGAAGGTAAAGTCAACTTACAGAGGTAAAGCCTAACATCTAGATGTAAACCAAAAAATCTAGAGGTAAAGCCCAACATATAGAGGTATAGCCCAAATTCTAGAGGTGAAGCCCAACATCTAGAGGTAAAGCCCAACATCTAGTCGTAAAGCCCAATGTCTGAAGGTAAAGCCCAACTTACAGAGGTAAAGCCTAACATCTAGATGTAAACCAAAAAATCTAGAGGTAAAGCCCAACATATAGAGGTATAGCCCAACATCTAGAGGTAAAGTCCAACGTCTAGAGCTAAAGCCCAACTTCTAGTGAAAAAGCCAAATATATAGATTTAAAACCCAAAATCTAGAGGTAAAGCCCAATATCTAGACGTAAAGACCAAAATCTAAATGTAAAACCCAACTTCTAATCTAAAGCCCAACATCTAGATTTGAAGCCCAACTTCTAGATCTAAAGCCCAACATCTAGAGGTAAACCCTAACATCTAGAGGTGAAGCACAACATATAGAGGTATAACCCAACATCTAGAGATAAAGCCCAACATCTAAATGTAAAGCAAAATCTCTAGATGTAAAACATTACATCTAGAGGTAAAGTCCAATATCTAGACTTAAAGACCAACATCTAGAGGTAAAACCCAACATCTAGAGGTAAAGCCCAACGTCTGGAGCTAAAGCCAAGATTCTAGAGAGAAGCCAAAAATCCAAATTGAAAACCCAAAATCTAGAGGTAAATCCCAACATCTAGAGTTAAAACCGAAAGTCTTGAGGTAAAGCCCAAAGTCTAGAGGTAAAGCCGAACATCTAGAGGTAAAGCCCAAAATCTAGATGTAAAGCCCAATTTCTAGATCTAAAGCCAAACATATAGAGGTAAAGCCCAACATGTAGAGGTAAAGCCCAACTTCTAGATCTAAAGCCCAACATCTAGAGGTAAAGACCAACATCTAGAGGTAAACCCTATCATCTAGAGGTGAAGCACAACATATAGAGGTATAACCCAACATCTAGAGATAAAGCCCAACATCTAAATGTAAAGCAAAATCTCTAGACGTAAAACATTACATCTAGAGGTAAAGTCCAATATCTAGACTTAAAGACCAACATCTAGAGGTAAAACCCAACATCTAGAGGTAAAGCCCAACGTCTGGAGCTAAAGCCAAGATTCTAGAGAGAAGCCAAAAATCCAAATTGAAAACCCAAAATCTAGAGGTAAATCACAACATCTAGAGGGAGAGCCCAGAATCTAGATGTAAAGCCTAACATCTAGAGGTGAATTCCAAAATCTAGTGTTAAGGCCCGACACCTACAGTTAAAGCCAAACATATAGATGTAACCCCCAACTTCTAGAGGTAAGGCCCAAAATCTAGAGGTAAAGCCCAACATATAGAGGTATAGCCCAAATTCTAGAGGTAAAGCCCAACATCTAGAGGTAAAGCCCAAAGTCTAGAGGTAAAGCCTAACTTCTAGTGAAAAAGCCAAATATATAGATTTAAAACCCAAAATCTAGAGGTAAAGCACAATATCTAGACGTAAAGACCAAAATCTAAATGTAAAGCCCAACTTCTAGATCTAAAGCCCAACATCTAGATGTAAAGCCCAAGTTCTAGATCTAAAGCCCAAAATCTAGAGGTAAATCCCAACATCTAGATGTAAAGCCCAAATTCTAGATGGAAAGCCCACCTTCCAGAGGTAAAGCTCAAAATATAGATGTAAAGCCCAACTTCTAGATCTAAAGCCCAACATCTATAGGTAAAGACTAACATCTAGAGGTAAAGACTAACATCTAGAGGTGAAGCACAACATATAGAGGTAAAGCCCAACATCTTGAGCTAAAGCCCAACGTCTAGATGTAAAGCCCAACTTCCAGAGTTAAAGTCCAAAATCTAGAGGTAAACACCAATACCTAGAGGTAGAGCCCAAAATCTAGAGGTAAAGCCCAACATCTAGAGGAAAAGACAAATATATAGATTTAAAACCCAACATCTAGAGGTAAAGCCCAACATCTAGAGCTAAAGGCCAAAATCTAGATGTAAAGCCCAATTTCTAGATCTAAAGCCAAGCATAGAGAGGTAAAGCCCAATATGTAGAGATAATGCAAATACCTAGATTTAAATCCCAAAATCTAGAGGTAAAGCCCAACTTCTAGAGGTAAGGCCCAAAATCTAGATGTAAAGCCCAACATCTAGAGGTAAAGCCAAAAGTCTAGAGGTAAAGCCCAACTTCTAGTGAAAAAGCCAAATATATAGATTTAAACCCCAAAATCTAGAAGTAAAGCCCAATATCTAGACGTAAAGACCAAAATCTAAATGTAAAACCCAACTTCTAGATCTAAAGCCCAACATCTAGATGTAAAGCCCAACTTCTAGATCTAAAGCCCAACATCAAGAGGTAAAACCCAATATCTAGAGTTAAAGCGCATCATTTAGAGGTAAAGCCAAAAATCTAGAGGTGAAGCACAACATATACAGGTATAACTCAACATCTAGAGATAAAGCCCAATATCTAAATGTAAAGCAAAACATCTCGATGTAAAACCCTACATCTAGAGGTAAAGTCCAATATCTAGACTTAAAGACCAACATCTAGAGGTAAAGCCCAACGTCTAGAGGTAATGACCAACTTCTAGAGGAAAAGCCAGAAATCTAGATTTAAAGCCCAAAATCTGGAGGTAAAGCCCAAAATCTAGAGCTAAATCCCAAAATCTAGATGTAAAGCCCAACACCTGGAGGTAAATCCCAAAATCTAGATATAAAGCACCACTTCCAGATATAAAGCCCAACATCTAGTCGTAAAACCCAACATCTAGAGGTAAAGCCCAACGTCTGGAGATAAAGCCCAGATTCTAGAGAGAAGTCAAAAATCCAGATTGAAAACCCAAGATCTATAGGTAAATCCCAACATCTAGAGGTAAAGCCTAGAATCTAGATGTAAAGCCTAACATCTAGAGGTGAATTCCAAAATCTAGTGTTAAGGCCCGACATCTAGAGTTAAAGCCAAACATCTAGATGTAAAGCCCAACTTCTAGAGGTAAAGCCAAATATCGAGATTTAAATCCCAAAATCTAGAGGTAAAGCCCAAAGCCTAGTTGTAAAGCCCAACTTCTAGAGGTAAAGTCCAAAATCTACAGGTAAAGCCCAACACCTAGTGGTAGAGCCCAAAATCAGAGGTAAAGACCAACATATAGAGGTAAAGCCAGATATCTAGAGGTAAAGCCCAACATCTAGAGGAAAAGCCAAATATATAGATTTAAAACCCCAAATCTAGAGATAAAGCCCAACATCTAAATGTAAAGCAAAACCTCTAGATGTAAAACATTAAATCTACAGGTAAAGTCCAATATGTAGACTTAAAGACCAACATCTAGAGGTAAAGCCCAACATCTAGAGGTAAAGCCCAACATCTAGAGGTAAAGCCCAACATCTAGTCGTAAAGCCCAATGTCTGAAGGTAAAGTCAACTTACAGAGGTAAAGCCTAACATCTAGATGTAAACCAAAAAATCTAGAGGTAAAGCCCAACATATAGAGGTATAGCCCAAATTCTAGAGGTGAAGCCCAACATCTAGAGGTAAAGCCCAACATCTAGTCGTAAAGCCCAATGTCTGAAGGTAAAGCCCAACTTACAGAGGTAAAGCCTAACATCTAGATGTAAACCAAAAAATCTAGAGGTAAAGCCCAACATATAGAGGTATAGCCCAACATCTAGAGGTAAAGTCCAACGTCTAGAGCTAAAGCCCAACTTCTAGTGAAAAAGCCAAATATATAGATTTAAAACCCAAAATCTAGAGGTAAAGCCCAATATCTAGACGTAAAGACCAAAATCTAAATGTAAAACCCAACTTCTAATCTAAAGCCCAACATCTAGATTTAAAGCCCAACTTCTAGATCTAAAGCCCAACATCTAGAGGTAAACCCTAACATCTAGAGGTGAAGCACAACATATAGAGGTATAACCCAACATCTAGAGATAAAGCCCAACATCTAAATGTAAAGCAAAATCTCTAGATGTAAAACATTACATCTAGAGGTAAAGTCCAATATCTAGACTTAAAGACCAACATCTAGAGGTAAAACCCAACATCTAGAGGTAAAGCCCAACGTCTGGAGCTAAAGCCAAGATTCTAGAGAGAAGCCAAAAATCCAAATTGAAAACCCAAAATCTAGAGGTAAATCCCAACATCTAGAGTTAAAACCGAAAGTCTTGAGGTAAAGCCCAAAGTCTAGAGGTAAAGCCGAACATCTAGAGGTAAAGCCCAAAATCTAGATGTAAAGCCCAATTTCTAGATCTAAAGCCAAACATATAGAGGTAAAGCCCAACATGTAGAGGTAAAGCCCAACTTCTAGATCTAAAGCCCAACATCTAGAGGTAAAGACCAACATCTAGAGGTAAACCCTATCATCTAGAGGTGAAGCACAACATATAGAGGTATAACCCAACATCTAGAGATAAAGCCCAACATCTAAATGTAAAGCAAAATCTCTAGACGTAAAACATTACATCTAGAGGTAAAGTCCAATATCTACACTTAAAGACCAACATCTAGAGGTAAAACCCAACATCTAGAGGTAAAGCCCAACGTCTGGAGCTAAAGCCAAGATTCTAGAGAGAAGCCAAAAATCCAAATTGAAAACCCAAAATCTAGAGGTAAATCACAACATCTAGAGGGAAAGCCCAGAATCTAGATGTAAAGCCTAACATCTAGAGGTGAATTCCAAAATCTAGTGTTAAGGCCCGACACCTACAGTTAAAGCCAAACATATAGATGTAACCCCCAACTTCTAGAGGTAAGGCCCAAAATCTAGAGGTAAAGCCCAACATATAGAGGTATAGCCCAAATTCTAGAGGTAAAGCCCAACATCTAGAGGCAAAGCCCAAAGTCTAGAGGTAAAGCCTAACTTCTAGTGAAAAAGCCAAATATATAGATTTAAAACCCAAAATCTAGAGGTAAAGCACAATATCTAGACGTAAAGACCAAAATCTAAATGTAAAGCCCAACTTCTAGATCTAAAGCCCAACATCTAGATGTAAAGCCCAAGTTCTAGATCTAAAGCCCAAAATCTAGAGGTAAATCCCAACATCTAGATGTAAAGCCCAAATTCTAGATGGAAAGCCCACCTTCCAGAGGTAAAGCTCAAAATATAGATGTAAAGCCCAACTTCTAGATCTAAAGCCCAACATCTATAGGTAAAGACTAACATCTAGAGGTAAAGACTAACATCTAGAGGTGAAGCACAACATATAGAGGTAAAGCCCAACATCTTGAGCTAAAGCCCAACGTCTAGATGTAAAGCCCAACTTCCAGAGTTAAAGTCCAAAATCTAGAGGTAAACACCAATACCTAGAGGTAGAGCCCAAAATCTAGAGGTAAAGCCCAACATCTAGAGGAAAAGACAAATATATAGATTTAAAACCCAACATCTAGAGGTAAAGCCCAATATCTAGATGTAAAACCAAAATCTAGATGTAAAGCCCAACTTCTAGATCTAAAGCCCAAAATCTAGATGTAAAACCCAACTTCTAAATCTAAAGCCCAACATGTAAACGTAAAGCAAAATATCTAGAAGTAAAGCCCTACATCTAGAGGTAAAGTCCAATATCTAGCCTTAAAGACCAACATCTGTAGGTAAAGCCCAACGTCTGGAGGTAAAGCCCAGAATCCATATGTAAAGCCTAACATCTAGAGGTGAATTCCAAATCTAGACTTAAGGCCCGACATCTACAGTTAAAGCCAAACATATAGATGTAACCCCCAACTTCTACAGGTAAGGCCCAAAATCTAGAGCTAAAGCCCAACATCTAGAGTTAAAGCCGAATGTCTTGAGGTAAAGCCCACATTCTAGAGGTAAAGCCCAACTAGACGTATAGTCCAAAATCTAGAGGTAAATTCCAACACCTAGTGGTGGAGCCCTAAATCTAGAGGTAAAGCCCAACATCTGGAGGTAAAGCCAGATATCTAGTGATAAAGCCCAACATCTAAAGGAAAAGCCAAATACATAGAAATAAACCCAAAATCTAGAGGTAAAGCCCAACATCTAGACGTAAAACCAAAATCTAGATGTAAAGCCCAACTTTTAGATCTAAAGCCCAAAATCTAGATGAAAAGCCCAACTTCTAGATCTAAAGCCCAACATCTAGAGGTAAAGCCCAACATCTAGAGGTAAAGACTAACATCTAGAGGTAAAGACTAACATCTAGAGGTGAAGCACAACATATAGAGGTAAAGCCCAACGACTTGAGGTAAAGCCCAAAGTCTAGAGGTAAAGCCCAACTTCTAGATGTAAAGCCAGATATCTAGAGGTAAAGCCAAACATCTAGAGGAAAATCCAAATATATATATTTAAAACCCAAAATCGAGAGTGAAATCCCAACATCTAGAGGTAAAGCCCAAAGTGTAGATGTAAAGACCAACTTCCAAAGGTAAAGTGCAAAATCTAGAGGTAAACACCAATAGCTAGAGGTAGAGCCCAAAATCTAGAGGTAAAGCCCAACATCTATAGATAAAGCCAGATATATAGAGGTAAAGCCCAACATCTAGAGGAAAAGCCAAATATATAGATTTAAAACCCAAAATCTAGAGGGAAAGCCCAACATCTAGAGCTAAAGCCCAAAATATAGATGTAAAGCCTAATTTCTAGATCTAAAGCCAAAAATATAGAGGTAAAGCCCAACATCTAGAGGTACAGCCCAAGATCTAGAGGTAATGACCAACTTCTAGAGGAAAAGCCAAAATCAGGATTTAAACCCCAAATCTGGATGTAAAGCCCAAAATCTAAAGCTAAACCCTAAAATCTAGATGTAAAGCCCAACATCTGGAGGTAAATCCCAACTTCTAGATCTAAGCAAAACATCTAGATGTAAAGGCCAACATCTAAAGGTCAAGCCCAATATTAGAGTTAAAGCGCATCGTCTAGAGGTAAAGCCCAAAATCAAGATGTAAAGCCCAACTTCTAGATCTAAGGAGAAAAATGTAGATGTAAAGCCCAACTTCTAGATCTAAAGCACAACATCGAGAGGTAGAGACCAATATCTAGAGGTAAAACCCAACATCTAGAGGTAAAGCCAGATATCTAGAGGTAAGGCCCAACATCTAGAGGAAAAGCCAAATATATAGATTTAAAACACAAAATCTGGAGGTAACGCCCAACTTCTAGATCTAAAGCCCAAAAACTAGATGTAAAGACCAATATCTAGAGTTAAAGCGCATCATTTCGAGTTAAAGCCTATCATCTAGTCATACAGCCCAATGTCTGCAGGTAAAGCCCAAATCACAGAGGTAAAGCCAAACATCTATACGTGAAGCACAACATCTAGAGGTATAACCCAACATCTAGAGATAAAGCCCAACATCTCAATGTAAAGCAAAACATCTCGATGTAAAACCCTACATCTAGAGGTAAAGTCCAATATCTAGACTTAAAGACCAACATCTAGAGGTAAAACCCAACATCTATAGGTAAAGCACAACGTCTGGAGGTAAAGCCCAGATTCTAGAGAGAAGCCAAAAATCCAGATGGAAAACCCAAAATCTAGAGGTAAATCCCAACATCTAGAGGTAAAGCCAGATATCTAGGGGTAAAGCCCAACATCTAGAGGAAAATCCAAATATATAAATTTAAAACCCAAAATCTAGAGGTAAAGCACAATATCTAGACATAAAGCCCAAAATCCAGATGTAAAGCCCAACTTCTAGATCTAACGCCCAAAATCTAGAGATAAAGACCAATATCTAGAGGTAAACCCCAACATCTAGAGGTAAAGCCAGATATCTAGAGGTAAAGCCCAACATCTAGAGGAAAAGCAAAATATATAGATTTCAAACCCAAATTCTAGAGTTAAATCCCAACATCTAGAGGTAAAGCCCAAAGTCTAGATGTAAAGCCCAACTTCCAGATTTAAAGATAAAAAGCTAAATTTAAATACCAATACCTAGAGGTAGAGCCCAAAATGTAGAGGTAAAGCCCAACATCTAGAGATAAAGCCAGATATCTAGAGGTAAAGCCAAACATCTAGAGGTGAAGCCCAATATCTAGACGTAAAGCCCAAAATCCAGATGTAAAGCCCAACTTCTAGATCTAAAGCCCAACATCTAGAGGTAAAGCCCAATATTTAGGGTTTAAGCGCATCATTTAGAGGTAAAGCCCAAAATCTAGATGTAAAGCCCAACTTCTAGAGGTAAAGCCCATCATCTAGTCCTACAGCCGAATGTCAGCAGGTAAAGCCCAACTTACAGAGGTGAAGGCAAACATCTAGATGTAAAACCCAAAATCTAGAGGTAAAGCCCAACATCTAGAGATAAAGCCAGATATATAGATTTAAAATCCAAAATCTGGAGGTAAAGCCCGACATCTAGAGCTAAAGCCCCAAATCTAGATGTAAAGCCCAATTGCTAGAGCTAAAGCCAAATACTCTAGAGGTAAAGCCCAACATGTAGCGGTAAAGACTAAGGTCTAGAGGTGAATTCCAATATCTAGTGTTAAAGCCCGACACCTACAGTTAAGGCCAAACATCTAGATGTAAAACCCAACTTCTAGAGGTAAAGCCGAATATCTAGAGTTAAAGCGCATGCTTTAGAGTAAAGCCCAAAATCTAGAGTTAAAGCCCAACATCTAGAGGGAAAGCCCAGAATCTAGATGTAAAGCCTAACATCTAGAGGTGAATTCCAAAATCAAGTGTTAAGGCCTGACATCTACAGTTAAATCCAACCATATAGATATAACCCCCAACTTCTAGAGGTAAGGCCCAAAATCTAGAGGTAAAGCCCAACAGCTAGAGTTAAAGGCGAACGTCTTGAGGTAAAGCCCAAAGTCTAGAGTTAAAGACCCACTTCTACAGGTAAAGGCCAACATCTAGAGGTAAAGCCAGATATCTAGGGGTAAAGCCCAACATCTAGAGGAAAAGCCAAATATATAGATTTAAAACCCAAAATCTAGAGGTAAAGCCCAATATCAAGACGTAAAGCCCAAAATCTAGATGTAAAGCCCAACTTCTAGATCTAACGCCCAAAATCTAGAGATAAAGACCAATATCTAGAGGTAAAACCCAACATCTAGAGGTAAAGCCAGATATCTAGAGGTAAAGCCCAACATCTAGAGGAAAAGCAAAATATATAGATTTCAAACCCAAATTCTAGAGTTAAATCCCAAAATCTAGAGGTAAATCCCAAAGTCTAGATGTAAAGCTCAACTTCCAGATTTAAAGTCAAAAATCTAAATGTAAATACCAATACCTAGAGGTAGAGCCCAAAATGTAGAGTTAAAGCCCAACATCTAGAGATAAAGCCAGATATATAGATCTAAAACCCAAAATCTAGACGTGAACCCCAATATCTAGACGTAAAGCCCAAAATCTAGATGGAAAGCCCAACTTCTAGATCTAAAGCCCAAAGTATAGATGTAAAGCCCAACTTCTAAATCTAAAGCCCAACATCTAGAGGTAAAGCCCAATATCTAGACGTAAAGCCCAAAATCTAGATGAAAAGCACAACTTCTAGATCTAAAGCCCAACATCTAGAGGTAAAGATCAATATCCAGAGGTAAAACCCAACATCTAGAGGTAAAGCCAGATATCTAGAGGTAAAGCCCAACGTCTGGAGGTAAAGCCCATCATCTAGTCCTATAGCCCAATGTCTACAGGTAAAGCCCAACTTACAGAGGTGAAGGTAAACATCTAGATGTAAAACCACAAATCTAGAGGTAAAGCCCAACATCTAGAGGAAAAGCCAAATATATATATATATTTAAAACCCAAAATCTAGAGGTAAAGCCCAACATCTAGAGATAAAGCCAGATATATAGATTTAAAATCCAAAATCTGGAGGTAAAGCCCAACATCTAGAGCTAAAGCCCCAAATCTAGATGTAAAGCCCAATTGCTAGAGCTAAAGCCAAATACTCTAGAGGTAAAGCCCAACATGTAGAGGTAAAGACTAAGATCTAGAGGTGAATTCCAATATCTAGTGTTAAAGGCCGACACCTACATTTAAAGCCAAACATCTAGATGTAAAACCCAACTTCTAGAGGTAAAGCCGAATATCTAGAGTTAAAGCGCATCCTTTAGAGTAAAGCCCAAAATCTAGAGTTAAAGCCCAACATCTAGAGGGAAAGCCCAGAATCTAGATGTAAAGCCTAACATCTAGAGGTGAATTCCAAAATCAAGTGTTAAGGCCTGACATCTACAGTTAAATCCAACCATATAGATATAACCCCCAACTTCTAGAGGTAAGGCCCAAAATCTAGAGGTAAAGCCCAACAGCTAGAGTTAAAGCCGAACGTCTTGAGGTAAAGCCCAAAGTCTAGAGTTAAAGCCCAACTTCAAGAGGTAAAGTCCAAAATCTAGAGGTAAAGACCGAGACCTATTGGTAGAGCCCAAAATCTAGAGGTAAAGCCCAATATCTAGACATAAAGCCAGATATCTGACGGTAAAGCCCAACATCTAGAGGAAAAGCCAAATATATAGATTTAAAACCCAAAATCTAGAGATAAAGCCAAACATCTAAATGTAAAGCAAAACATCTAGATGTAAGACCCTACGTCTAGAGGTAAAGTCCAATATCTAGACTTAAAGACCAACATCTAGAGGTAAATTCCAACATCTAGTGGTAAAGCACAACGTCTGGAGGTAAAGCCCATATATCTAGGGGTAAAGCCCAACATCTAGAGGAAAAGCCAAATATATAGATATAAAACACAAAATCTAGAGGTAAAGCCCAATATCTAGTCGTAAAGCCCAAAATCTAGATATAAAGCACAACTTCTAGATTTAAAGCCCAACATCTAGAGGTAAAGACCAATATCTAGAGGTGAAACCCAACATCTAGAGGTAAAGCCCAACGTCTGGAGGTAAAGCAAAATATATAGATTTCAAACCCAAATTCTAGAGTTAGATCCCAACATCTAGAGGTAAAGCCCAAAGTCTAGATGTAAAGCCAAATATCTAGATTTAAATCCCAATGTCTAGAGGTAAAGCCCAAATTCTAGTGGTAAAGCCAAATATCTAGATTTAAATCCCAAAATCTAGAGGTAAAGCCCAACATCTAGAGGTAAAGCCAGATATCTAGAGGTAAAGCCCAACATCTAGAGGAAAAGCCAAATATATAGATTTAAAACCCAAAATCTAGAGATAAAGCCCAACATCTAGAGGAAAAGCCAAATATATAGATTTAAAACCCAAAATCTAGAGATAAAGGCCAACATCTAAATGTAAAGCAAAACATCTAGACATAAAACCCTACATCTAGAGGTTAAGTCCAATATTTAGACGTAAAGACCAACATCTAGAGGTAAACCCCAACATCTAGAGGTAAAGCCCAACGTCTGGAGCTGAAGCCAAGATTCTAGAGAGAAGCCAACAATCCAAATTGAAAACCCAAAAGCTAGAGGTAAATCCCAACATCTAGAGGGAAAGCCCAGAATCCAGATGTAAAGCCTAACATGTAGAGGTGAATTCCAAAAACTAGTGTTGAGGCCCAACATCTACAGCTAAAGGCAAACATATAGATGTAACCCCCACCTTCTAGAGGTAAAGTCCAAAATCTAGAGGTAAAGCCCAAGACCTAGTGGTAGAGCCCAAAATCTAGAGGTAAAGCCCAACATCTAGACGTAAAGCCAGATATCCAGAGGTAAAGCCCAACATCTAGAGGAAATGTCATATATATAGATTTAAAACCCAAAATCTAGAGGTAAAGCCCAATATCTAGACGTAAAGACCAAAATCTAGATGTAAAGCTCAACTTCCAGATTTAAAGTCAAAAATCTAAATGTAAATACCAATACCTAGAGGTAGAGCCCAAAATGTAGATGTAAAGCCCAACATCTAGAGATAAAGCCAGATATATAGATTTAAAATCCCAAATCTGGAGGTAAAGCCCAACATCTAGCGCTAAAGTCCAAAATCTAGATGTAAAGCCCAATTGCTAGAGCTAAAGCCAAATACTCTAGAGGTAAAGCCCAACATGTAGAGGTAAAGACTAAGATCTAGAGGTGAATTCCAATATCTAGTGTTAAAGCCCGACACCTACAGTTAAAGCCAAACATCTAGATGTAAAACCCAACTTCTAGAGGTAAAGCTGAATATCTAGAGTTAAAGCGCATCCTTTAGAGTAAAGCCCAAAATCTAGAGTTAAAGCCCAACATCTAGAGGGAAAGCCCAGAATCTAGATGTAAAGCCTAACATCTAGAGGTGAATTCCAAAATCAAGTGTTAAGGCCTGACATCTACAGTTAAATCCAACCATATAGATATAACCCCCAACTTCTAGAGGTAAGGCCCAAAATCTAGAGGTAAAGCCCAACAGCTAGAGTTAAAGCCGAACGTCTTGAGGTAAAGCCCAAAGTCTAGAGTTAAAGACCCACTTCTACAGGTAAAGGCCAACATATAGAGGTAAAGCCAGATATCTAGGGGTAAAGCCCAACATCTAGAGGAAAAGCCAAATATATAGATTTAAAACCCAAAATCTAGAGGTAAAGCCCAATATCAAGACGTAAAGCCCAAAATCTAGATGTAAAGCCCAACTTCTAGATCTAACGCCCAAAATCTAGAGATAAAGACCAATATCTAGAGGTAAAACCCAACATCTAGAGGTAAAGCCAGATATCTAGAGGTAAAGCCCAACATCTAGAGGAAAAGCAAAATATATAGATTTCAAACCCAAATTCTAGAGTTAAATCCCAACACCTAGAGGTAAATCCCAAAGTCTAGATGTAAAGCTCAACTTCCAGATTTAAAGTCAAAAATCTAAAAGTAAATACCAATACCTAGAGATAGAGCCCAAAATATAGAGTTAAAGCCCAACATCTAGAGATAAAGCCAGATATATAGATCTAAAACCCAAAATCTAGACGTGAACCCCAATATCTAGACGTAAAGCCCAAAATCTAGATGTAAAGCCCAACTTCTAGATCTAAAGTCCATAATATAGATGTAAAGCCCAACTTCTAAATCTAAAGCCCAACATCTAGAGGTAAAGCCCAATATCTAGACGTAAAGCCCAAAATCTAGATGAAAAGCACAACTTCTAGATCTAAAGCCCAACATCTAGAGGTAAAGATCAATATCTAGAGGTAAAACCCAACATCTAGAGGTAAAGCCAGATATCTAGAGGTAAAGCCCAAAGTCTGGAGGTAAAGCCCATCATCTAGTCCTACAGCCCAATGTCTGCAGGTAAAGCCCAACTTACAGAGGTGAAGGCAAACATCTAGATGTAAAACCCCAAATCTAGAGGTAAAGCACAACATCTAGAGGAAAAGCCAAATATAAATATATTTAAAACCCAAAATCTAGAGGTAAAGCCCAACATCTACAGGTAAATCCAGATATCTAGGGGTAAAGCCCAACATCTAGAGGAAAAGCCAAATATATAGATATAAAACCCAAAATCTAGAGGTAAAGCCCAATATCTAGACGTAAAGCCCAAAATCTAGATATAAAGCACAACTTCTAGATTTAAAGCCCAACATCTAGAGGTAAAGACCAATATCTAGAGGTAAAACCCAACATCTAGAGGTAAAGCCAGATATCTAGAGGTAAAGCCCAACATGTAGAGGTAAAGACTAAGATCTAGAGGTGAATTCCAATATCTAGTGTTAAAGGCCGACACCTACATTTAAAGCCAAACATCTAGATGTAAAACCCAACTTCTAGAGGTAAAGCCGAATATCTAGAGTTAAAGCGCATCCTTTAGAGTAAAGGCCAAAATCTAGAGTTAAAGCCCAACATCTAGAGGGAAAGCCCAGAATCTAGATGTAAAGCCTAACATATAGAGGTGAATTCCAAAATCAAGTGTTAAGGCCTGACATCTACAGTTAAATCCAACCATATAGATATAACCCCCAACTTCTAGAGGTAAGGCCCAAAATCTAGAGGTAAAGCCCAACAGCTAGAGTTAAAGCCGAACATCTTGAGGTAAAGCCCAAAGTCTAGAGTTAAAGCCCAACTTCAAGAGGTAAAGTCCAAAATCTAGAGGTAAAGACCGAGACCTATTGGTAGAGCCCAAAATCTAGAGGTAAAGCCCAATATCTAGACATAAAGCCAGATATCTGACGGTAAAGCCCAACATCTAGAGGAAAAGCCAAATATATAGATTTAAAACCCAAAATCTAGAGATAAAGCCAAACATCTAAATGTAAAGCAAAACATCTAGATGTAAAACCCTACGTCTAGAGGTAAAGTCCAATATCTAGACTTAAAGACCAACATCTAGAGGTAAATTCCAACATCTAGTGGTAAAGCACAACGTCTGGAGGTAAAGCCCATATATCTAGGGGTAAAGCCCAACATCTAGAGGAAAAGCCAAATATATAGATATAAAACACAAAATCTAGAGGTAAAGCCCAATATCTAGTCGTAAAGCCCAAAATCTAGATATAAAGCACAACTTCTAGATTTAAAGCCCAACATCTAGAGGTAAAGACCAATATCTAGAGGTGAAACCCAACATCTAGAGGTAAAGCCAGATATCTAGAGGTAAAGCCCAACGTCTGGAGGTAAAGCAAAATATATAGATTTCAAACCCAAATTCTAGAGTTAGATCCCAACATCTAGAGGTAAAGCCCAAAGTCTAGATGTAAAGCCAAATATCTAGATTTAAATCCCAATGTCTAGAGGTAAAGCCCAAATTCTAGTGGTAAAGCCAAATATCTAGATTTAAATCCCAAAATCTAGAGGTAAAGCCCAACATCTAGAGGTAAAGCCAGATATCTAGAGGTAAAGCCCAACATCTAGAGGAAAAGCCAAATATATAGATTTAAAACCCAAAATCTAGAGATAAAGCCCAACATCTAGAGGAAAAGCCAAATATATAGATTTAAAACCCAAAATCTAGAGATAAAGGCCAACATCTAAATGTAAAGCAAAACATCTAGACATAAAACCCTACATCTAGAGGTTAAGTCCAATATTTAGACGTAAAGACCAACATCTAGAGGTAAACCCCAACATCTAGAGGTAAAGCCCAACGTCTGGAGCTGAAGCCAAGATTCTAGAGAGAAGCCAACAATCCAAATTGAAAACCCAAAAGCTAGAGGTAAATCCCAACATCTAGAGGGAAAGCCCAGAATCCAGATGTAAAGCCTAACATGTAGAGGTGAATTCCAAAAACTAGTGTTGAGGCCCAACATCTACAGCTAAAGGCAAACATATAGATGTAACCCCCACCTTCTAGAGGTAAAGTCCAAAATCTAGAGGTAAAGCCCAAGACCTAGTGGTAGAGCCCAAAATCTAGAGGTAAAGCCCAACATCTAGACGTAAAGCCAGATATCCAGAGGTAAAGCCCAACATCTAGAGGAAATGTCATATATATAGATTTAAAACCCAAAATCTAGAGGTAAAGCCCAATATCTAGACGTAAAGACCAAAATCTAGATGTAAAGCTCAACTTCCAGATTTAAAGTCAAAAATCTAAATGTAAATACCAATACCTAGAGGTAGAGCCCAAAATGTAGATGTAAAGCCCAACATCTAGAGATAAAGCCAGATATATAGATTTAAAATCCCAAATCTGGAGGTAAAGCCCAACATCTAGCGCTAAAGCCCAAAATCTAGATGTAAAGCCCAATTGCTAGAGCTAAAGCCAAATACTCTAGAGGTAAAGCCCAACATGTAGAGGTAAAGACTAAGATCTAGAGGTGAATTCCAATATCTAGTGTTAAAGCCCGACACCTACAGTTAAAGCCAAACATCTAGATGTAAAACCCAACTTCTAGAGGTAAAGCTGAATATCTAGAGTTAAAGCGCATCCTTTAGAGTAAAGCCCAAAATCTAGAGTTAAAGCCCAACATCTAGAGGGAAAGCCCAGAATCTAGATGTAAAGCCTAACATCTAGAGGTGAATTCCAAAATCAAGTGTTAAGGCCTGACATCTACAGTTAAATCCAACCATATAGATATAACCCCCAACTTCTAGAGGTAAGGCCCAAAATCTAGAGGTAAAGCCCAACAGCTAGAGTTAAAGCCGAACGTCTTGAGGTAAAGCCCAAAGTCTAGAGTTAAAGACCCACTTCTACAGGTAAAGGCCAACATATAGAGGTAAAGCCAGATATCTAGGGGTAAAGCCCAACATCTAGAGGAAAAGCCAAATATATAGATTTAAAACCCAAAATCTAGAGGTAAAGCCCAATATCAAGACGTAAAGCCCAAAATCTAGATGTAAAGCCCAACTTCTAGATCTAACGCCCAAAATCTAGAGATAAAGACCAATATCTAGAGGTAAAACCCAACATCTAGAGGTAAAGCCAGATATCTAGAGGTAAAGCCCAACATCTAGAGGAAAAGCAAAATATATAGATTTCAAACCCAAATTCTAGAGTTAAATCCCAACACCTAGAGGTAAATCCCAAAGTCTAGATGTAAAGCTCAACTTCCAGATTTAAAGTCAAAAATCTAAAAGTAAATACCAATACCTAGAGATAGAGCCCAAAATATAGAGTTAAAGCCCAACATCTAGAGATAAAGCCAGATATATAGATCTAAAACCCAAAATCTAGACGTGAACCCCAATATCTAGACGTAAAGCCCAAAATCTAGATGTAAAGCCCAACTTCTAGATCTAAAGTCCATAATATAGATGTAAAGCCCAACTTCTAAATCTAAAGCCCAACATCTAGAGGTAAAGCCCAATATCTAGACGTAAAGCCCAAAATCTAGATGAAAAGCACAACTTCTAGATCTAAAGCCCAACATCTAGAGGTAAAGATCAATATCTAGAGGTAAAACCCAACATCTAGAGGTAAAGCCAGATATCTAGAGGTAAAGCCCAAAGTCTGGAGGTAAAGCCCATCATCTAGTCCTACAGCCCAATGTCTGCAGGTAAAGCCCAACTTACAGAGGTGAAGGCAAACATCTAGATGTAAAACCCCAAATCTAGAGGTAAAGCACAACATCTAGAGGAAAAGCCAAATATAAATATATTTAAAACCCAAAATCTAGAGGTAAAGCCCAACATCTACAGGTAAATCCAGATATCTAGGGGTAAAGCCCAACATCTAGAGGAAAAGCCAAATATATAGATATAAAACCCAAAATCTAGAGGTAAAGCCCAATATCTAGACGTAAAGCCCAAAATCTAGATATAAAGCACAACTTCTAGATTTAAAGCCCAACATCTAGAGGTAAAGACCAATATCTAGAGGTAAAACCCAACATCTAGAGGTAAAGCCAGATATCTAGAGGTAAAGCCCAACGTCTGGAGGTAAAGCAAAATATATAGATTTCAAACCCAAATTCTAGAGTTAGATCCCAACATCTAGAGGTAAAGCCCAAATTCTAGTGGTAAAGCCAAATATCTAGATTTAAATCCCAAAATCTAGAGGTAAAGCCCAACATCTAGAGGTAAAGCCAGATATCTAGAGGTAAAGCCCAACATCTAGAGGAAAAGCCAAATATATAGATTTAAAACCCAAAATCTAGAGATAAAGCCCAACATCTAGAGGAAAAGCCAAATATATAGATTTAAAACCCAAAATCTAGAGGTAAAGCCCAATATCTAGACGTAAAGCCCAAAATCTAGATGTAAAGCCCAACGTCTAGATCTAAAGCCCAAATTCTAGATCTAACGCCCAACATCTAGAGATAAAGACCAATATCTAGAGGTTAAACCCAACGTCTAGATGTAAAGCCAGATATCTAGAGGTAAAGCCCAACATCTAGATGAAAAGCCAAATATATAGATTTAAAACCCAAAATTTAGAGGTAAAGCCCAATATCTAGACGTAAAGCCCAAAATCTAGATGTAAAGCCCAACTTCTAGATCTAAAGCCCAAAATCTAGATGTAAAACCCAAATTCTAGATCTACGCCCAAAATCTAGAGATAAACACCAATATCTAGAGGTAAAATCCAACATCTAGAGGTAAAGCCAGATATCTAGAGGTAAAGCCCAACATCTAGAGGAAAAGCAAAATATATAGATTTCAAACCCAAATTCTAGAGTTAAATCCCAACATCTAGAGGTAAATCCCGAAGTCTAGATGTAAACCTCAACTTCCAAATTTAAAGTCAAAAATCTAAATGTAAATACCAATACCTAGAGGTAGAGCCCAAAATGTAGAGGTAAAGCCCACCATCTAGAGATAAAGTCAGATATATAGATCTAAAACCCAAAATCTAGAGGTGAAGCCCAATATCTAGACGTAAAGCCCAAAATCTAGATGTAAAGCCCAACTTCTAAATCTAAAGCCCAACATCTAGAGGTAAAGCCCAATATCTAGACGTAAAGCCCAAAATCTAGATGAAAAGCACAACTTCTAGATCTAAAGCCCAACATCTAGAGGTAAAGACCAATATCTAGAGGTAAAACCCAACATCTAGAGGTAAAGCCAGATATCTAGAGGTAAAGCCCAACGTCTGGAGGTAAAGCCCATCATCTAGTCCTACAGCCCAATGTCTGCAGGTAAAGCCCAACTTACAGAGGTGAAGGCAAACATCTAGATGTAAAACACCAAATCTAGAGGTAAAGCCCAACATCTAGAGGAAAAGACAAATATATATATATTTAAAACCCAAAATCTAGAGGTAAAGCCCAACATCTAGAGGTAAAGCCAGATATCTAGAGGTAAAGCCCAACATCTAGAGGAAAAGCCAAATATATAGATTTAAAACCCAAAATCTAGAGGTAAAGCCCAATATCTAGACGTAAAGATCAAAATCTAGATGTAAAGCTCAACTTCCAGATTTAAAGTCAAAAATCTAAATGTAAATACCAATACCTAGAGGTAGAGCCCAAAATGTAGAGGTAAAGCCCAACATCTAGAGATAAAGCCAGATATATAGATTTAAAATCCCAAATCTGGAGGTAAAGCCCAACATCTAGAGCTAAAGCCCCAAATCTAGATGTAAAGCCCAATTGCTAGAGCTAAAGCCAAATACTCTAGAGGTAAAGCCCAACATGTAGAGGTAAAGACTAAGATCTAGAGGTGAATTCCAATATCTAGTGTTAAAGCCCGACACCTACAGTTAAAGCCAAACATCTAGATGTAAAACCCAACTTCTAGAGGTAAGGCCGAAAATCTAGAGTTAAAGCGCATCCTTTAGAGTAAAGCCCAAAATCTAGAGTTAAAGCCCAACATCTAGAGGGAAAGCCCAGAATCTAGATGTAAAGCCTAACATCTAGAGGTGAATTCCAAAATCAAGTGTTAAGGCCTGACATCTACAGTTAAATCCAACCATATAGATATAACCCCCAACTGCTAGAGGTAAGGCCCAAAATCTAGAGGTAAAGCCCAACAGCTAGAGTTAAAGCCGAACGTCTTGAGGTAAAGCCCAAAGTCTAGAGTTAAAGCCCAACATCTAGAGGTAAAGCCCAACATCTAGAGGTAAAGCCAGATATCTAGGGGTAAAGACCAACATCTAGAGGAAAAGCCAAATATATAGATTTAAAACCCAAAATCTAGAGGTAAAGCCCAATATCTAGACGTAAAGCCCAAAATCTGGATGTAAAGCCCAAATTCTAGATCTAACGCCCAAAATCTAGAGATAAAGACCAATATCTAGAGGTAAAAGCCAACATCTAGAGGTAAAGCCAGATATCTAGAGGTAAAGCCCAACATCTAGAGGAAAAGCAAAATATATAGATTTCAAACCCAAATTCTAGAGTTAAATCCCAACACCTAGAGGTAAATCCCAAAGTCTAGATGTAAAGCTCAACTTCCAGATTTAAAGTCAAAAATCTAAATGTAAATAACAATACCTAGAGGTAGAGACCAAAATGTAGAGGTAAAGCCCAACATCTAGAGATAAAGCCAGATATATAGATCTAAACCCCAAAATCTAGACGTGAACCCCAATATCTAGACGTAAAGCCCAAAATCTAGATGTAAAGCCCAACTTCTAAATCTAAAGCCCAACATCTAGAGGTAAAGCCCAATATCTAGACGTAAAGCCCAAAATCTAGATGAAAAGCACAACTTCTAGATCTAAAGCCCAACATCTAGAGGTAAAGACCAATATCTAGAGGTAAAACCCAACATCTAGAGGTAAAGCCAGATATCTAGAGGTAAAGCCCAACGTCTGGAGGTAAAGCCCATCATCTAGTCCTACAGCCCAATGTCTGCAGGTAAAGCCCAACTTACAGAGGTGAAGGCAAACATCTAGATGTAAAACCCAAATTCTAGAGGTAAAGCCCAACATCTAGAGGAAAAGCCAAATATAAATATATTTAAAACCCAAAATCTAGAGGTAAAGCCCAACATCTACAGGTAAATCCAGATATGTAGGGGTAAAGCCCAACATCTAGAGGAAAAGCCAAATATATAGATTTAAAACCCAAATTCTAGAGTTACATCCCAAAATCTAGAGGTAAATCCCAAAGTCTAGATGTAAAGCTCAACTTCCAGATTTAAAGTCAAAAATCTAAATGTAAATACCAATACCTAGAGGTAGAGCCCAAAATGTAGAGTTAAAGCCCAACATCTAGAGATAAAGCCAGATATATAGATCTAAAACCCAAAATCTAGACGTGAACCCCAATATCTAGACGTAAAGCCCAAAATCTAGATGGAAAGCCCAACTTCTAGATCTAAAGCCCAAAGTATAGATGTAAAGCCCAACTTCTAAATCTAAAGCCCAACATCTAGAGGTAAAGCCCAATATCTAGACGTAAAGCCCAAAATCTAGATGAAAAGCACAACTTCTAGATCTAAAGCCCAACATCTAGAGGTAAAGATCAATATCCAGAGGTAAAACCCAACATCTAGAGGTAAAGCCAGATATCTAGAGGTAAAGCCCAACGTCTGGAGGTAAAGCCCATCATCTAGTCCTATAGCCCAATGTCTACAGGTAAAGCCCAACTTACAGAGGTGAAGGTAAACATCTAGATGTAAAACCACAAATCTAGAGGTAAAGCCCAACATCTAGAGGAAAAGCCAAATATATATATATATTTAAAACCCAAAATCTAGAGGTAAAGCCCAACATCTAGAGATAAAGCCAGATATATAGATTTAAAATCCAAAATCTGGAGGTAAAGCCCAACATCTAGAGCTAAAGCCCCAAATCTAGATGTAAAGCCCAATTGCTAGAGCTAAAGCCAAATACTCTAGAGGTAAAGCCCAACATGTAGAGGTAAAGACTAAGATCTAGAGGTGAATTCCAATATCTAGTGTTAAAGGCCGACACCTACATTTAAAGCCAAACATCTAGATGTAAAACCCAACTTCTAGAGGTAAAGCCGAATATCTAGAGTTAAAGCGCATCCTTTAGAGTAAAGCCCAAAATCTAGAGTTAAAGCCCAACATCTAGAGGGAAAGCCCAGAATCTAGATGTAAAGCCTAACATCTAGAGGTGAATTCCAAAATCAAGTGTTAAGGCCTGACATCTACAGTTAAATCCAACCATATAGATATAACCCCCAACTTCTAGAGGTAAGGCCCAAAATCTAGAGGTAAAGCCCAACAGCTAGAGTTAAAGCCGAACGTCTTGAGGTAAAGCCCAAAGTCTAGAGTTAAAGCCCAACTTCAAGAGGTAAAGTCCAAAATCTAGAGGTAAAGACCGAGACCTATTGGTAGAGCCCAAAATCTAGAGGTAAAGCCCAATATCTAGACATAAAGCCAGATATCTGACGGTAAAGCCCAACATCTAGAGGAAAAGCCAAATGTATAGATTTAAAACCCAAAATCTAGAGATAAAGCCAAACATCTAAATGTAAAGCAAAACATCTAGATGTAAAACCCTACGTCTAGAGGTAAAGTCCAATATCTAGACTTAAAGACCAACATCTAGAGGTAAATTCCAACATCTAGTGGTAAAGCACAACGTCTGGAGGTAAAGCCCATATATCTAGGGGTAAAGCCCAACATCTAGAGGAAAAGCCAAATATATAGATATAAAACACAAAATCTAGAGGTAAAGCCCAATATCTAGTCGTAAAGCCCAAAATCTAGATATAAAGCACAACTTCTAGATTTAAAGCCCAACATCTAGAGGTAAAGACCAATATCTAGAGGTGAAACCCAACATCTAGAGGTAAAGCCAGATATCTAGAGGTAAAGCCCAACGTCTGGAGGTAAAGCAAAATATATAGATTTCAAACCCAAATTCTAGAGTTAGATCCCAACATCTAGAGGTAAAGCCCAAAGTCTAGATGTAAAGCCAAATATCTAGATTTAAATCCCAATGTCTAGAGGTAAAGCCCAAATTCTAGTGGTAAAGCCAAATATCTAGATTTAAATCCCAAAATCTAGAGGTAAAGCCCAACATCTAGAGGTAAAGCCAGATATCTAGAGGTAAAGCCCAACATCTAGAGGAAAAGCCAAATATATAGATTTAAAACCCAAAATCTAGAGATAAAGCCCAACATCTAGAGGAAAAGCCAAATATATAGATTTAAAACCCAAAATCTAGAGATAAAGGCCAACATCTAAATGTAAAGCAAAACATCTAGACATAAAACCCTACATCTAGAGGTTAAGTCCAATATTTAGACGTAAAGACCAACATCTAGAGGTAAACCCCAACATCTAGAGGTAAAGCCCAACGTCTGGAGCTGAAGCCAAGATTCTAGAGAGAAGCCAACAATCCAAATTGAAAACCCAAAAGCTAGAGGTAAATCCCAACATCTAGAGGGAAAGCCCAGAATCCAGATGTAAAGCCTAACATGTAGAGGTGAATTCCAAAAACTAGTGTTGAGGCCCAACATCTACAGCTAAAGGCAAACATATAGATGTAACCCCCACCTTCTAGAGGTAAAGTCCAAAATCTAGAGGTAAAGCCCAAGACCTAGTGGTAGAGCCCAAAATCTAGAGGTAAAGCCCAACATCTAGACGTAAAGCCAGATATCCAGAGGTAAAGCCCAACATCTAGAGGAAATGTCATATATATAGATTTAAAACCCAAAATCTAGAGGTAAAGCCCAATATCTAGACGTAAAGACCAAAATCTAGATGTAAAGCTCAACTTCCAGATTTAAAGTCAAAAATCTAAATGTAAATACCAATACCTAGAGGTAGAGCCCAAAATGTAGATGTAAAGCCCAACATCTAGAGATAAAGCCAGATATATAGATTTAAAATCCCAAATCTGGAGGTAAAGCCCAACATCTAGCGCTAAAGTCCAAAATCTAGATGTAAAGCCCAATTGCTAGAGCTAAAGCCAAATACTCTAGAGGTAAAGCCCAACATGTAGAGGTAAAGACTAAGATCTAGAGGTGAATTCCAATATCTAGTGTTAAAGCCCGACACCTACAGTTAAAGCCAAACATCTAGATGTAAAACCCAACTTCTAGAGGTAAAGCTGAATATCTAGAGTTAAAGCGCATCCTTTAGAGTAAAGCCCAAAATCTAGAGTTAAAGCCCAACATCTAGAGGGAAAGCCCAGAATCTAGATGTAAAGCCTAACATCTAGAGGTGAATTCCAAAATCAAGTGTTAAGGCCTGACATCTACAGTTAAATCCAACCATATAGATATAACCCCCAACTTCTAGAGGTAAGGCCCAAAATCTAGAGGTAAAGCCCAACAGCTAGAGTTAAAGCCGAACGTCTTGAGGTAAAGCCCAAAGTCTAGAGTTAAAGACCCACTTCTACAGGTAAAGGCCAACATATAGAGGTAAAGCCAGATATCTAGGGGTAAAGCCCAACATCTAGAGGAAAAGCCAAATATATAGATTTAAAACCCAAAATCTAGAGGTAAAGCCCAATATCAAGACGTAAAGCCCAAAATCTAGATGTAAAGCCCAACTTCTAGATCTAACGCCCAAAATCTAGAGATAAAGACCAATATCTAGAGGTAAAACCCAACATCTAGAGGTAAAGCCAGATATCTAGAGGTAAAGCCCAACATCTAGAGGAAAAGCAAAATATATAGATTTCAAACCCAAATTCTAGAGTTAAATCCCAACACCTAGAGGTAAATCCCAAAGTCTAGATGTAAAGCTCAACTTCCAGATTTAAAGTCAAAAATCTAAAAGTAAATACCAATACCTAGAGATAGAGCCCAAAATATAGAGTTAAAGCCCAACATCTAGAGATAAAGCCAGATATATAGATCTAAAACCCAAAATCTAGACGTGAACCCCAATATCTAGACGTAAAGCCCAAAATCTAGATGTAAAGCCCAACTTCTAGATCTAAAGTCCATAATATAGATGTAAAGCCCAACTTCTAAATCTAAAGCCCAACATCTAGAGGTAAAGCCCAATATCTAGACGTAAAGCCCAAAATCTAGATGAAAAGCACAACTTCTAGATCTAAAGCCCAACATCTAGAGGTAAAGATCAATATCTAGAGGTAAAACCCAACATCTAGAGGTAAAGCCAGATATCTAGAGGTAAAGCCCAAAGTCTGGAGGTAAAGCCCATCATCTAGTCCTACAGCCCAATGTCTGCAGGTAAAGCCCAACTTACAGAGGTGAAGGCAAACATCTAGATGTAAAACCCCAAATCTAGAGGTAAAGCACAACATCTAGAGGAAAAGCCAAATATAAATATATTTAAAACCCAAAATCTAGAGGTAAAGCCCAACATCTACAGGTAAATCCAGATATCTAGGGGTAAAGCCCAACATCTAGAGGAAAAGCCAAATATATAGATATAAAACCCAAAATCTAGAGGTAAAGCCCAATATCTAGACGTAAAGCCCAAAATCTAGATATAAAGCACAACTTCTAGATTTAAAGCCCAACATCTAGAGGTAAAGACCAATATCTAGAGGTAAAACCCAACATCTAGAGGTAAAGCCAGATATCTAGAGGTAAAGCCCAACATGTAGAGGTAAAGACTAAGATCTAGAGGTGAATTCCAATATCTAGTGTTAAAGGCCGACACCTACATTTAAAGCCAAACATCTAGATGTAAAACCCAACTTCTAGAGGTAAAGCCGAATATCTAGAGTTAAAGCGCATCCTTTAGAGTAAAGGCCAAAATCTAGAGTTAAAGCCCAACATCTAGAGGGAAAGCCCAGAATCTAGATGTAAAGCCTAACATCTAGAGGTGAATTCCAAAATCAAGTGTTAAGGCCTGACATCTACAGTTAAATCCAACCATATAGATATAACCCCCAACTTCTAGAGGTAAGGCCCAAAATCTAGAGGTAAAGCCCAACAGCTAGAGTTAAAGCCGAACGTCTTGAGGTAAAGCCCAAAGTCTAGAGTTAAAGCCCAACTTCAAGAGGTAAAGTCCAAAATCTAGAGGTAAAGACCGAGACCTATTGGTAGAGCCCAAAATCTAGAGGTAAAGCCCAATATCTAGACATAAAGCCAGATATCTGACGGTAAAGCCCAACATCTAGAGGAAAAGCCAAATGTATAGATTTAAAACCCAAAATCTAGAGATAAAGCCAAACATCTAAATGTAAAGCAAAACATCTAGATGTAAAACCCTACGTCTAGAGGTAAAGTCCAATATCTAGACTTAAAGACCAACATCTAGAGGTAAATTCCAACATCTAGTGGTAAAGCACAACGTCTGGAGGTAAAGCCCATATATCTAGGGGTAAAGCCCAACATCTAGAGGAAAAGCCAAATATATAGATATAAAACACAAAATCTAGAGGTAAAGCCCAATATCTAGTCGTAAAGCCCAAAATCTAGATATAAAGCACAACTTCTAGATTTAAAGCCCAACATCTAGAGGTAAAGACCAATATCTAGAGGTGAAACCCAACATCTAGAGGTAAAGCCAGATATCTAGAGGTAAAGCCCAACGTCTGGAGGTAAAGCAAAATATATAGATTTCAAACCCAAATTCTAGAGTTAGATCCCAACATCTAGAGGTAAAGCCCAAAGTCTAGATGTAAAGCCAAATATCTAGATTTAAATCCCAATGTCTAGAGGTAAAGCCCAAATTCTAGTGGTAAAGCCAAATATCTAGATTTAAATCCCAAAATCTAGAGGTAAAGCCCAACATCTAGAGGTAAAGCCAGATATCTAGAGGTAAAGCCCAACATCTAGAGGAAAAGCCAAATATATAGATTTAAAACCCAAAATCTAGAGATAAAGCCCAACATCTAGAGGAAAAGCCAAATATATAGATTTAAAACCCAAAATCTAGAGATAAAGGCCAACATCTAAATGTAAAGCAAAACATCTAGACATAAAACCCTACATCTAGAGGTTAAGTCCAATATTTAGACGTAAAGACCAACATCTAGAGGTAAACCCCAACATCTAGAGGTAAAGCCCAACGTCTGGAGCTGAAGCCAAGATTCTAGAGAGAAGCCAACAATCCAAATTGAAAACCCAAAAGCTAGAGGTAAATCCCAACATCTAGAGGGAAAGCCCAGAATCCAGATGTAAAGCCTAACATGTAGAGGTGAATTCCAAAAACTAGTGTTGAGGCCCAACATCTACAGCTAAAGGCAAACATATAGATGTAACCCCCACCTTCTAGAGGTAAAGTCCAAAATCTAGAGGTAAAGCCCAAGACCTAGTGGTAGAGCCCAAAATCTAGAGGTAAAGCCCAACATCTAGACGTAAAGCCAGATATCCAGAGGTAAAGCCCAACATCTAGAGGAAATGTCATATATATAGATTTAAAACCCAAAATCTAGAGGTAAAGCCCAATATCTAGACGTAAAGACCAAAATCTAGATGTAAAGCTCAACTTCCAGATTTAAAGTCAAAAATCTAAATGTAAATACCAATACCTAGAGGTAGAGCCCAAAATGTAGATGTAAAGCCCAACATCTAGAGATAAAGCCAGATATATAGATTTAAAATCCCAAATCTGGAGGTAAAGCCCAACATCTAGCGCTAAAGTCCAAAATCTAGATGTAAAGCCCAATTGCTAGAGCTAAAGCCAAATACTCTAGAGGTAAAGCCCAACATGTAGAGGTAAAGACTAAGATCTAGAGGTGAATTCCAATATCTAGTGTTAAAGCCCGACACCTACAGTTAAAGCCAAACATCTAGATGTAAAACCCAACTTCTAGAGGTAAAGCTGAATATCTAGAGTTAAAGCGCATCCTTTAGAGTAAAGCCCAAAATCTAGAGTTAAAGCCCAACATCTAGAGGGAAAGCCCAGAATCTAGATGTAAAGCCTAACATCTAGAGGTGAATTCCAAAATCAAGTGTTAAGGCCTGACATCTACAGTTAAATCCAACCATATAGATATAACCCCCAACTTCTAGAGGTAAGGCCCAAAATCTAGAGGTAAAGCCCAACAGCTAGAGTTAAAGCCGAACGTCTTGAGGTAAAGCCCAAAGTCTAGAGTTAAAGACCCACTTCTACAGGTAAAGGCCAACATATAGAGGTAAAGCCAGATATCTAGGGGTAAAGCCCAACATCTAGAGGAAAAGCCAAATATATAGATTTAAAACCCAAAATCTAGAGGTAAAGCCCAATATCAAGACGTAAAGCCCAAAATCTAGATGTAAAGCCCAACTTCTAGATCTAACGCCCAAAATCTAGAGATAAAGACCAATATCTAGAGGTAAAACCCAACATCTAGAGGTAAAGCCAGATATCTAGAGGTAAAGCCCAACATCTAGAGGAAAAGCAAAATATATAGATTTCAAACCCAAATTCTAGAGTTAAATCCCAACACCTAGAGGTAAATCCCAAAGTCTAGATGTAAAGCTCAACTTCCAGATTTAAAGTCAAAAATCTAAAAGTAAATACCAATACCTAGAGATAGAGCCCAAAATATAGAGTTAAAGCCCAACATCTAGAGATAAAGCCAGATATATAGATCTAAAACCCAAAATCTAGACGTGAACCCCAATATCTAGACGTAAAGCCCAAAATCTAGATGTAAAGCCCAACTTCTAGATCTAAAGTCCATAATATAGATGTAAAGCCCAACTTCTAAATCTAAAGCCCAACATCTAGAGGTAAAGCCCAATATCTAGACGTAAAGCCCAAAATCTAGATGAAAAGCACAACTTCTAGATCTAAAGCCCAACATCTAGAGGTAAAGATCAATATCTAGAGGTAAAACCCAACATCTAGAGGTAAAGCCAGATATCTAGAGGTAAAGCCCAAAGTCTGGAGGTAAAGCCCATCATCTAGTCCTACAGCCCAATGTCTGCAGGTAAAGCCCAACTTACAGAGGTGAAGGCAAACATCTAGATGTAAAACCCCAAATCTAGAGGTAAAGCACAACATCTAGAGGAAAAGCCAAATATAAATATATTTAAAACCCAAAATCTAGAGGTAAAGCCCAACATCTACAGGTAAATCCAGATATCTAGGGGTAAAGCCCAACATCTAGAGGAAAAGCCAAATATATAGATATAAAACCCAAAATCTAGAGGTAAAGCCCAATATCTAGACGTAAAGCCCAAAATCTAGATATAAAGCACAACTTCTAGATTTAAAGCCCAACATCTAGAGGTAAAGACCAATATCTAGAGGTAAAACCCAACATCTAGAGGTAAAGCCAGATATCTAGAGGTAAAGCCCAACATGTAGAGGTAAAGACTAAGATCTAGAGGTGAATTCCAATATCTAGTGTTAAAGGCCGACACCTACATTTAAAGCCAAACATCTAGATGTAAAACCCAACTTCTAGAGGTAAAGCCGAATATCTAGAGTTAAAGCGCATCCTTTAGAGTAAAGGCCAAAATCTAGAGTTAAAGCCCAACATCTAGAGGGAAAGCCCAGAATCTAGATGTAAAGCCTAACATATAGAGGTGAATTCCAAAATCAAGTGTTAAGGCCTGACATCTACAGTTAAATCCAACCATATAGATATAACCCCCAACTTCTAGAGGTAAGGCCCAAAATCTAGAGGTAAAGCCCAACAGCTAGAGTTAAAGCCGAACATCTTGAGGTAAAGCCCAAAGTCTAGAGTTAAAGCCCAACTTCAAGAGGTAAAGTCCAAAATCTAGAGGTAAAGACCGAGACCTATTGGTAGAGCCCAAAATCTAGAGGTAAAGCCCAATATCTAGACATAAAGCCAGATATCTGACGGTAAAGCCCAACATCTAGAGGAAAAGCCAAATATATAGATTTAAAACCCAAAATCTAGAGATAAAGC
Source organism: Leptosomus discolor (assembly GCF_034619465.1). Taxonomy (NCBI): domain Eukaryota; kingdom Metazoa; phylum Chordata; class Aves; order Leptosomiformes; family Leptosomidae; genus Leptosomus; species Leptosomus discolor. The sequence goes on along the minus strand of NW_028237857.1, from coordinate 3,804,050 downwards.
CAAACATCTAAATGTAAAGCAAAACATCTAGATGTAAAACCCTACGTCTAGAGGTAAAGTCCAATATCTAGACTTAAAGACCAACATCTAGAGGTAAATTCCAACATCTAGTGGTAAAGCACAACGTCTGGAGGTAAAGCCCATATATCTAGGGGTAAAGCCCAACATCTAGAGGAAAAGCCAAATATATAGATATAAAACACAAAATCTAGAGGTAAAGCCCAATATCTAGTCGTAAAGCCCAAAATCTAGATATAAAGCACAAATTCTAGATTTAAAGCCCAACATCTAGAGGTAAAGACCAATATCTAGAGGTGAAACCCAACATCTAGAGGTAAAGCCAGATATCTAGAGGTAAAGCCCAACGTCTGGAGGTAAAGCAAAATATATAGATTTCAAACCCAAATTCTAGAGTTAGATCCCAACATCTAGAGGTAAAGCCCAAAGTCTAGATGTAAAGCCAAATATCTAGATTTAAATCCCAATGTCTAGAGGTAAAGCCCAAATTCTAGTGGTAAAGCCAAATATCTAGATTTAAATCCCAAAATCTAGAGGTAAAGCCCAACATCTAGAGGTAAAGCCAGATATCTAGAGGTAAAGCCCAACATCTAGAGGAAAAGCCAAATATATAGATTTAAAACCCAAAATCTAGAGATAAAGCCCAACATCTAGAGGAAAAGCCAAATATATAGATTTAAAACCCAAAATCTAGAGATAAAGGCCAACATCTAAATGTAAAGCAAAACATCTAGACATAAAACCCTACATCTAGAGGTTAAGTCCAATATTTAGACGTAAAGACCAACATCTAGAGGTAAACCCCAACATCTAGAGGTAAAGCCCAACGTCTGGAGCTGAAGCCAAGATTCTAGAGAGAAGCCAACAATCCAAATTGAAAACCCAAAAGCTAGAGGTAAATCCCAACATCTAGAGGGAAAGCCCAGAATCCAGATGTAAAGCCTAACATGTAGAGGTGAATTCCAAAAACTAGTGTTGAGGCCCAACATCTACAGCTAAAGGCAAACATATAGATGTAACCCCCACCTTCTAGAGGTAAAGTCCAAAATCTAGAGGTAAAGCCCAAGACCTAGTGGTAGAGCCCAAAATCTAGAGGTAAAGCCCAACATCTAGACGTAAAGCCAGATATCCAGAGGTAAAGCCCAACATCTAGAGGAAATGTCATATATATAGATTTAAAACCCAAAATCTAGAGGTAAAGCCCAATATCTAGACGTAAAGACCAAAATCTAGATGTAAAGCTCAACTTCCAGATTTAAAGTCAAAAATCTAAATGTAAATACCAATACCTAGAGGTAGAGCCCAAAATGTAGATGTAAAGCCCAACATCTAGAGATAAAGCCAGATATATAGATTTAAAATCCCAAATCTGGAGGTAAAGCCCAACATCTAGCGCTAAAGCCCAAAATCTAGATGTAAAGCCCAATTGCTAGAGCTAAAGCCAAATACTCTAGAGGTAAAGCCCAACATGTAGAGGTAAAGACTAAGATCTAGAGGTGAATTCCAATATCTAGTGTTAAAGCCCGACACCTACAGTTAAAGCCAAACATCTAGATGTAAAACCCAACTTCTAGAGGTAAGGCCGAAAATCTAGAGTTAAAGCGCATCCTTTAGAGTAAAGCCCAAAATCTAGAGTTAAAGCCCAACATCTAGAGGGAAAGCCCAGAATCTAGATGTAAAGCCTAACATCTAGAGGTGAATTCCAAAATCAAGTGTTAAGGCCTGACATCTACAGTTAAATCCAACCATATAGATATAACCCCCAACTGCTAGAGGTAAGGCCCAAAATCTAGAGGTAAAGCCCAACAGCTAGAGTTAAAGCCGAACGTCTTGAGGTAAAGCCCAAAGTCTAGAGTTAAAGCCCAACATCTAGAGGTAAAGCCCAACATCTAGAGGTAAAGCCAGATATCTAGGGGTAAAGACCAACATCTAGAGGAAAAGCCAAATATATAGATTTAAAACCCAAAATCTAGAGGTAAAGCCCAATATCTAGACGTAAAGCCCAAAATCTGGATGTAAAGCCCAAATTCTAGATCTAACGCCCAAAATCTAGAGATAAAGACCAATATCTAGAGGTAAAAGCCAACATCTAGAGGTAAAGCCAGATATCTAGAGGTAAAGCCCAACATCTAGAGGAAAAGCAAAATATATAGATTTCAAACCCAAATTCTAGAGTTAAATCCCAACACCTAGAGGTAAATCCCAAAGTCTAGATGTAAAGCTCAACTTCCAGATTTAAAGTCAAAAATCTAAATGTAAATAACAATACCTAGAGGTAGAGACCAAAATGTAGAGGTAAAGCCCAACATCTAGAGATAAAGCCAGATATATAGATCTAAACCCCAAAATCTAGACGTGAACCCCAATATCTAGACGTAAAGCCCAAAATCTAGATGTAAAGCCCAACTTCTAAATCTAAAGCCCAACATCTAGAGGTAAAGCCCAATATCTAGACGTAAAGCCCAAAATCTAGATGAAAAGCACAACTTCTAGATCTAAAGCCCAACATCTAGAGGTAAAGACCAATATCTAGAGGTAAAACCCAACATCTAGAGGTAAAGCCAGATATCTAGAGGTAAAGCCCAACGTCTGGAGGTAAAGCCCATCATCTAGTCCTACAGCCCAATGTCTGCAGGTAAAGCCCAACTTACAGAGGTGAAGGCAAACATCTAGATGTAAAACCCAAATTCTAGAGGTAAAGCCCAACATCTAGAGGAAAAGCCAAATATAAATATATTTAAAACCCAAAATCTAGAGGTAAAGCCCAACATCTACAGGTAAATCCAGATATGTAGGGGTAAAGCCCAACATCTAGAGGAAAAGCCAAATATATAGATTTAAAACCCAAATTCTAGAGTTACATCCCAAAATCTAGAGGTAAATCCCAAAGTCTAGATGTAAAGCTCAACTTCCAGATTTAAAGTCAAAAATCTAAATGTAAATACCAATACCTAGAGGTAGAGCCCAAAATGTAGAGTTAAAGCCCAACATCTAGAGATAAAGCCAGATATATAGATCTAAAACCCAAAATCTAGACGTGAACCCCAATATCTAGACGTAAAGCCCAAAATCTAGATGGAAAGCCCAACTTCTAGATCTAAAGCCCAAAGTATAGATGTAAAGCCCAACTTCTAAATCTAAAGCCCAACATCTAGAGGTAAAGCCCAATATCTAGACGTAAAGCCCAAAATCTAGATGAAAAGCACAACTTCTAGATCTAAAGCCCAACATCTAGAGGTAAAGATCAATATCCAGAGGTAAAACCCAACATCTAGAGGTAAAGCCAGATATCTAGAGGTAAAGCCCAACGTCTGGAGGTAAAGCCCATCATCTAGTCCTATAGCCCAATGTCTACAGGTAAAGCCCAACTTACAGAGGTGAAGGTAAACATCTAGATGTAAAACCACAAATCTAGAGGTAAAGCCCAACATCTAGAGGAAAAGCCAAATATATATATATATTTAAAACCCAAAATCTAGAGGTAAAGCCCAACATCTAGAGATAAAGCCAGATATATAGATTTAAAATCCAAAATCTGGAGGTAAAGCCCAACATCTAGAGCTAAAGCCCCAAATCTAGATGTAAAGCCCAATTGCTAGAGCTAAAGCCAAATACTCTAGAGGTAAAGCCCAACATGTAGAGGTAAAGACTAAGATCTAGAGGTGAATTCCAATATCTAGTGTTAAAGGCCGACACCTACATTTAAAGCCAAACATCTAGATGTAAAACCCAACTTCTAGAGGTAAAGCCGAATATCTAGAGTTAAAGCGCATCCTTTAGAGTAAAGCCCAAAATCTAGAGTTAAAGCCCAACATCTAGAGGGAAAGCCCAGAATCTAGATGTAAAGCCTAACATATAGAGGTGAATTCCAAAATCAAGTGTTAAGGCCTGACATCTACAGTTAAATCCAACCATATAGATATAACCCCCAACTTCTAGAGGTAAGGCCCAAAATCTAGAGGTAAAGCCCAACAGCTAGAGTTAAAGCCGAACATCTTGAGGTAAAGCCCAAAGTCTAGAGTTAAAGCCCAACTTCAAGAGGTAAAGTCCAAAATCTAGAGGTAAAGACCGAGACCTATTGGTAGAGCCCAAAATCTAGAGGTAAAGCCCAATATCTAGACATAAAGCCAGATATCTGACGGTAAAGCCCAACATCTAGAGGAAAAGCCAAATATATAGATTTAAAACCCAAAATCTAGAGATAAAGCCAAACATCTAAATGTAAAGCAAAACATCTAGATGTAAAACCCTACGTCTAGAGGTAAAGTCCAATATCTAGACTTAAAGACCAACATCTAGAGGTAAATTCCAACATCTAGTGGTAAAGCACAACGTCTGGAGGTAAAGCCCATATATCTAGGGGTAAAGCCCAACATCTAGAGGAAAAGCCAAATATATAGATATAAAACACAAAATCTAGAGGTAAAGCCCAATATCTAGTCGTAAAGCCCAAAATCTAGATATAAAGCACAACTTCTAGATTTAAAGCCCAACATCTAGAGGTAAAGACCAATATCTAGAGGTGAAACCCAACATCTAGAGGTAAAGCCAGATATCTAGAGGTAAAGCCCAACGTCTGGAGGTAAAGCAAAATATATAGATTTCAAACCCAAATTCTAGAGTTAGATCCCAACATCTAGAGGTAAAGCCCAAAGTCTAGATGTAAAGCCAAATATCTAGATTTAAATCCCAATGTCTAGAGGTAAAGCCCAAATTCTAGTGGTAAAGCCAAATATCTAGATTTAAATCCCAAAATCTAGAGGTAAAGCCCAACATCTAGAGGTAAAGCCAGATATCTAGAGGTAAAGCCCAACATCTAGAGGAAAAGCCAAATATATAGATTTAAAACCCAAAATCTAGAGATAAAGCCCAACATCTAGAGGAAAAGCCAAATATATAGATTTAAAACCCAAAATCTAGAGATAAAGGCCAACATCTAAATGTAAAGCAAAACATCTAGACATAAAACCCTACATCTAGAGGTTAAGTCCAATATTTAGACGTAAAGACCAACATCTAGAGGTAAACCCCAACATCTAGAGGTAAAGCCCAACGTCTGGAGCTGAAGCCAAGATTCTAGAGAGAAGCCAACAATCCAAATTGAAAACCCAAAAGCTAGAGGTAAATCCCAACATCTAGAGGGAAAGCCCAGAATCCAGATGTAAAGCCTAACATGTAGAGGTGAATTCCAAAAACTAGTGTTGAGGCCCAACATCTACAGCTAAAGGCAAACATATAGATGTAACCCCCACCTTCTAGAGGTAAAGTCCAAAATCTAGAGGTAAAGCCCAAGACCTAGTGGTAGAGCCCAAAATCTAGAGGTAAAGCCCAACATCTAGACGTAAAGCCAGATATCCAGAGGTAAAGCCCAACATCTAGAGGAAATGTCATATATATAGATTTAAAACCCAAAATCTAGAGGTAAAGCCCAATATCTAGACGTAAAGACCAAAATCTAGATGTAAAGCTCAACTTCCAGATTTAAAGTCAAAAATCTAAATGTAAATACCAATACCTAGAGGTAGAGCCCAAAATGTAGATGTAAAGCCCAACATCTAGAGATAAAGCCAGATATATAGATTTAAAATCCCAAATCTGGAGGTAAAGCCCAACATCTAGCGCTAAAGCCCAAAATCTAGATGTAAAGCCCAATTGCTAGAGCTAAAGCCAAATACTCTAGAGGTAAAGCCCAACATGTAGAGGTAAAGACTAAGATCTAGAGGTGAATTCCAATATCTAGTGTTAAAGCCCGACACCTACAGTTAAAGCCAAACATCTAGATGTAAAACCCAACTTCTAGAGGTAAGGCCGAAAATCTAGAGTTAAAGCGCATCCTTTAGAGTAAAGCCCAAAATCTAGAGTTAAAGCCCAACATCTAGAGGGAAAGCCCAGAATCTAGATGTAAAGCCTAACATCTAGAGGTGAATTCCAAAATCAAGTGTTAAGGCCTGACATCTACAGTTAAATCCAACCATATAGATATAACCCCCAACTGCTAGAGGTAAGGCCCAAAATCTAGAGGTAAAGCCCAACAGCTAGAGTTAAAGCCGAACGTCTTGAGGTAAAGCCCAAAGTCTAGAGTTAAAGCCCAACATCTAGAGGTAAAGCCCAACATCTAGAGGTAAAGCCAGATATCTAGGGGTAAAGACCAACATCTAGAGGAAAAGCCAAATATATAGATTTAAAACCCAAAATCTAGAGGTAAAGCCCAATATCTAGACGTAAAGCCCAAAATCTGGATGTAAAGCCCAAATTCTAGATCTAACGCCCAAAATCTAGAGATAAAGACCAATATCTAGAGGTAAAAGCCAACATCTAGAGGTAAAGCCAGATATCTAGAGGTAAAGCCCAACATCTAGAGGAAAAGCAAAATATATAGATTTCAAACCCAAATTCTAGAGTTAAATCCCAACACCTAGAGGTAAATCCCAAAGTCTAGATGTAAAGCTCAACTTCCAGATTTAAAGTCAAAAATCTAAATGTAAATAACAATACCTAGAGGTAGAGACCAAAATGTAGAGGTAAAGCCCAACATCTAGAGATAAAGCCAGATATATAGATCTAAACCCCAAAATCTAGACGTGAACCCCAATATCTAGACGTAAAGCCCAAAATCTAGATGTAAAGCCCAACTTCTAAATCTAAAGCCCAACATCTAGAGGTAAAGCCCAATATCTAGACGTAAAGCCCAAAATCTAGATGAAAAGCACAACTTCTAGATCTAAAGCCCAACATCTAGAGGTAAAGACCAATATCTAGAGGTAAAACCCAACATCTAGAGGTAAAGCCAGATATCTAGAGGTAAAGCCCAACGTCTGGAGGTAAAGCCCATCATCTAGTCCTACAGCCCAATGTCTGCAGGTAAAGCCCAACTTACAGAGGTGAAGGCAAACATCTAGATGTAAAACCCAAATTCTAGAGGTAAAGCCCAACATCTAGAGGAAAAGCCAAATATAAATATATTTAAAACCCAAAATCTAGAGGTAAAGCCCAACATCTACAGGTAAATCCAGATATGTAGGGGTAAAGCCCAACATCTAGAGGAAAAGCCAAATATATAGATTTAAAACCCAAATTCTAGAGTTACATCCCAAAATCTAGAGGTAAATCCCAAAGTCTAGATGTAAAGCTCAACTTCCAGATTTAAAGTCAAAAATCTAAATGTAAATACCAATACCTAGAGGTAGAGCCCAAAATGTAGAGTTAAAGCCCAACATCTAGAGATAAAGCCAGATATATAGATCTAAAACCCAAAATCTAGACGTGAACCCCAATATCTAGACGTAAAGCCCAAAATCTAGATGGAAAGCCCAACTTCTAGATCTAAAGCCCAAAGTATAGATGTAAAGCCCAACTTCTAAATCTAAAGCCCAACATCTAGAGGTAAAGCCCAATATCTAGACGTAAAGCCCAAAATCTAGATGAAAAGCACAACTTCTAGATCTAAAGCCCAACATCTAGAGGTAAAGATCAATATCCAGAGGTAAAACCCAACATCTAGAGGTAAAGCCAGATATCTAGAGGTAAAGCCCAACGTCTGGAGGTAAAGCCCATCATCTAGTCCTATAGCCCAATGTCTACAGGTAAAGCCCAACTTACAGAGGTGAAGGTAAACATCTAGATGTAAAACCACAAATCTAGAGGTAAAGCCCAACATCTAGAGGAAAAGCCAAATATATATATATATTTAAAACCCAAAATCTAGAGGTAAAGCCCAACATCTAGAGATAAAGCCAGATATATAGATTTAAAATCCAAAATCTGGAGGTAAAGCCCAACATCTAGAGCTAAAGCCCCAAATCTAGATGTAAAGCCCAATTGCTAGAGCTAAAGCCAAATACTCTAGAGGTAAAGCCCAACATGTAGAGGTAAAGACTAAGATCTAGAGGTGAATTCCAATATCTAGTGTTAAAGGCCGACACCTACATTTAAAGCCAAACATCTAGATGTAAAACCCAACTTCTAGAGGTAAAGCCGAATATCTAGAGTTAAAGCGCATCCTTTAGAGTAAAGGCCAAAATCTAGAGTTAAAGCCCAACATCTAGAGGGAAAGCCCAGAATCTAGATGTAAAGCCTAACATCTAGAGGTGAATTCCAAAATCAAGTGTTAAGGCCTGACATCTACAGTTAAATCCAACCATATAGATATAACCCCCAACTTCTAGAGGTAAGGCCCAAAATCTAGAGGTAAAGCCCAACAGCTAGAGTTAAAGCCGAACGTCTTGAGGTAAAGCCCAAAGTCTAGAGTTAAAGCCCAACTTCAAGAGGTAAAGTCCAAAATCTAGAGGTAAAGACCGAGACCTATTGGTAGAGCCCAAAATCTAGAGGTAAAGCCCAATATCTAGACATAAAGCCAGATATCTGACGGTAAAGCCCAACATCTAGAGGAAAAGCCAAATATATAGATTTAAAACCCAAAATCTAGAGATAAAGCCAAACATCTAAATGTAAAGCAAAACATCTAGATGTAAAACCCTACGTCTAGAGGTAAAGTCCAATATCTAGACTTAAAGACCAACATCTAGAGGTAAATTCCAACATCTAGTGGTAAAGCACAACGTCTGGAGGTAAAGCCCATATATCTAGGGGTAAAGCCCAACATCTAGAGGAAAAGCCAAATATATAGATATAAAACACAAAATCTAGAGGTAAAGCCCAATATCTAGTCGTAAAGCCCAAAATCTAGATATAAAGCACAACTTCTAGATTTAAAGCCCAACATCTAGAGGTAAAGACCAATATCTAGAGGTGAAACCCAACATCTAGAGGTAAAGCCAGATATCTAGAGGTAAAGCCCAACGTCTGGAGGTAAAGCAAAATATATAGATTTCAAACCCAAATTCTAGAGTTAGATCCCAACATCTAGAGGTAAAGCCCAAAGTCTAGATGTAAAGCCAAATATCTAGATTTAAATCCCAATGTCTAGAGGTAAAGCCCAAATTCTAGTGGTAAAGCCAAATATCTAGATTTAAATCCCAAAATCTAGAGGTAAAGCCCAACATCTAGAGGTAAAGCCAGATATCTAGAGGTAAAGCCCAACATCTAGAGGAAAAGCCAAATATATAGATTTAAAACCCAAAATCTAGAGATAAAGCCCAACATCTAGAGGAAAAGCCAAATATATAGATTTAAAACCCAAAATCTAGAGATAAAGGCCAACATCTAAATGTAAAGCAAAACATCTAGACATAAAACCCTACATCTAGAGGTTAAGTCCAATATTTAGACGTAAAGACCAACATCTAGAGGTAAACCCCAACATCTAGAGGTAAAGCCCAACGTCTGGAGCTGAAGCCAAGATTCTAGAGAGAAGCCAACAATCCAAATTGAAAACCCAAAAGCTAGAGGTAAATCCCAACATCTAGAGGGAAAGCCCAGAATCCAGATGTAAAGCCTAACATGTAGAGGTGAATTCCAAAAACTAGTGTTGAGGCCCAACATCTACAGCTAAAGGCAAACATATAGATGTAACCCCCACCTTCTAGAGGTAAAGTCCAAAATCTAGAGGTAAAGCCCAAGACCTAGTGGTAGAGCCCAAAATCTAGAGGTAAAGCCCAACATCTAGACGTAAAGCCAGATATCCAGAGGTAAAGCCCAACATCTAGAGGAAATGTCATATATATAGATTTAAAACCCAAAATCTAGAGGTAAAGCCCAATATCTAGACGTAAAGACCAAAATCTAGATGTAAAGCTCAACTTCCAGATTTAAAGTCAAAAATCTAAATGTAAATACCAATACCTAGAGGTAGAGCCCAAAATGTAGATGTAAAGCCCAACATCTAGAGATAAAGCCAGATATATAGATTTAAAATCCCAAATCTGGAGGTAAAGCCCAACATCTAGCGCTAAAGCCCAAAATCTAGATGTAAAGCCCAATTGCTAGAGCTAAAGCCAAATACTCTAGAGGTAAAGCCCAACATGTAGAGGTAAAGACTAAGATCTAGAGGTGAATTCCAATATCTAGTGTTAAAGCCCGACACCTACAGTTAAAGCCAAACATCTAGATGTAAAACCCAACTTCTAGAGGTAAAGCTGAATATCTAGAGTTAAAGCGCATCCTTTAGAGTAAAGCCCAAAATCTAGAGTTAAAGCCCAACATCTAGAGGGAAAGCCCAGAATCTAGATGTAAAGCCTAACATCTAGAGGTGAATTCCAAAATCAAGTGTTAAGGCCTGACATCTACAGTTAAATCCAACCATATAGATATAACCCCCAACTTCTAGAGGTAAGGCCCAAAATCTAGAGGTAAAGCCCAACAGCTAGAGTTAAAGCCGAACGTCTTGAGGTAAAGCCCAAAGTCTAGAGTTAAAGACCCACTTCTACAGGTAAAGGCCAACATATAGAGGTAAAGCCAGATATCTAGGGGTAAAGCCCAACATCTAGAGGAAAAGCCAAATATATAGATTTAAAACCCAAAATCTAGAGGTAAAGCCCAATATCAAGACGTAAAGCCCAAAATCTAGATGTAAAGCCTAACTTCTAGATCTAACGCCCAAAATCTAGAGATAAAGACCAATATCTAGAGGTAAAACCCAACATCTAGAGGTAAAGCCAGATATCTAGAGGTAAAGCCCAACATCTAGAGGAAAAGCAAAATATATAGATTTCAAACCCAAATTCTAGAGTTAAATCCCAACACCTAGAGGTAAATCCCAAAGTCTAGATGTAAAGCTCAACTTCCAGATTTAAAGTCAAAAATCTAAAAGTAAATACCAATACCTAGAGATAGAGCCCAAAATATAGAGTTAAAGCCCAACATCTAGAGATAAAGCCAGATATATAGATCTAAAACCCAAAATCTAGACGTGAACCCCAATATCTAGACGTAAAGCCCAAAATCTAGATGTAAAGCCCAACTTCTAGATCTAAAGTCCATAATATAGATGTAAAGCCCAACTTCTAAATCTAAAGCCCAACATCTAGAGGTAAAGCCCAATATCTAGACGTAAAGCCCAAAATCTAGATGAAAAGCACAACTTCTAGATCTAAAGCCCAACATCTAGAGGTAAAGATCAATATCTAGAGGTAAAACCCAACATCTAGAGGTAAAGCCAGATATCTAGAGGTAAAGCCCAAAGTCTGGAGGTAAAGCCCATCATCTAGTCCTACAGCCCAATGTCTGCAGGTAAAGCCCAACTTACAGAGGTGAAGGCAAACATCTAGATGTAAAACCCCAAATCTAGAGGTAAAGCACAACATCTAGAGGAAAAGCCAAATATAAATATATTTAAAACCCAAAATCTAGAGGTAAAGCCCAACATCTACAGGTAAATCCAGATATCTAGGGGTAAAGCCCAACATCTAGAGGAAAAGCCAAATATATAGATATAAAACCCAAAATCTAGAGGTAAAGCCCAATATCTAGACGTAAAGCCCAAAATCTAGATATAAAGCACAACTTCTAGATTTAAAGCCCAACATCTAGAGGTAAAGACCAATATCTAGAGGTAAAACCCAACATCTAGAGGTAAAGCCAGATATCTAGAGGTAAAGCCCAACGTCTGGAGGTAAAGCAAAATATATAGATTTCAAACCCAAATTCTAGAGTTAGATCCCAACATCTAGAGGTAAAGCCCAAATTCTAGTGGTAAAGCCAAATATCTAGATTTAAATCCCAAAATCTAGAGGTAAAGCCCAACATCTAGAGGTAAAGCCAGATATCTAGAGGTAAAGCCCAACATCTAGAGGAAAAGCCAAATATATAGATTTAAAACCCAAAATCTAGAGATAAAGCCCAACATCTAGAGGAAAAGCCAAATATATAGATTTAAAACCCAAAATCTAGAGGTAAAGCCCAATATCTAGACGTAAAGCCCAAAATCTAGATGTAAAGCCCAACGTCTAGATCTAAAGCCCAAATTCTAGATCTAACGCCCAACATCTAGAGATAAAGACCAATATCTAGAGGTTAAACCCAACGTCTAGATGTAAAGCCAGATATCTAGAGGTAAAGCCCAACATCTAGATGAAAAGCCAAATATATAGATTTAAAACCCAAAATTTAGAGGTAAAGCCCAATATCTAGACGTAAAGCCCAAAATCTAGATGTAAAGCCCAACTTCTAGATCTAAAGCCCAAAATCTAGATGTAAAGCCCAAATTCTAGATCTACTCCCAAAATCTAGAGATAAACACCAATATCTAGAGGTAAAATCCAACATCTAGAGGTAAAGCCAGATATCTAGAGGTAAAGCCCAACATCTAGAGGAAAAGCAAAATATATAGATTTCAAACCCAAATTCTAGAGTTAAATCCCAACATCTAGAGGTAAATCCCAAAGTCTAGATGTAAACCTCAACTTCCAAATTTAAAGTCAAAAATCTAAATGTAAATACCAATACCTAGAGGTAGAGCCCAAAATGTAGAGGTAAAGCCCACCATCTAGAGATAAAGTCAGATATATAGATCTAAAACCCAAAATCTAGAGGTGAAGCCCAATATCTAGACGTAAAGCCCAAAATCTAGATGTAAAGCCCAACTTCTAAATCTAAAGCCCAACATCTAGAGGTAAAGCCCAATATCTAGACGTAAAGCCCAAAATCTAGATGAAAAGCACAACTTCTAGATCTAAAGCCCAACATCTAGAGGTAAAGACCAATATCTAGAGGTAAAACCCAACATCTAGAGGTAAAGCCAGATATCTAGAGGTAAAGCCCAACGTCTGGAGGTAAAGCCCATCATCTAGTCCTACAGCCCAATGTCTGCAGGTAAAGCCCAACTTACAGAGGTAAAGGCAAACATCTAGATGTAAAACACCAAATCTAGAGGTAAAGCCCAACATCTAGAGGAAAAGACAAATATATATATATTTAAAACCCAAAATCTAGAGGTAAAGCCCAACATCTAGAGGTAAAGCCAGATATCTAGAGGTAAAGCCCAACATCTAGAGGAAAAGCCAAATATATAGATTTAAAACCCAAAATCTAGAGGTAAAGCCCAATATCTAGACGTAAAGATCAAAATCTAGATGTAAAGCTCAACTTCCAGATTTAAAGTCAAAAATCTAAATGTAAATACCAATACCTAGAGGTAGAGCCCAAAATGTAGAGGTAAAGCCCAACATCTAGAGATAAAGCCAGATATATAGATTTAAAATCCCAAATCTGGAGGTAAAGCCCAACATCTAGAGCTAAAGCCCCAAATCTAGATGTAAAGCCCAATTGCTAGAGCTAAAGCCAAATACTCTAGAGGTAAAGCCCAACATGTAGAGGTAAAGACTAAGATCTAGAGGTGAATTCCAATATCTAGTGTTAAAGCCCGACACCTACAGTTAAAGCCAAACATCTAGATGTAAAACCCAACTTCTAGAGGTAAGGCCGAAAATCTAGAGTTAAAGCGCATCCTTTAGAGTAAAGCCCAAAATCTAGAGTTAAAGCCCAACATCTAGAGGGAAAGCCCAGAATCTAGATGTAAAGCCTAACATCTAGAGGTGAATTCCAAAATCAAGTGTTAAGGCCTGACATCTACAGTTAAATCCAACCATATAGATATAACCCCCAACTGCTAGAGGTAAGGCCCAAAACCTAGAGGTAAAGCCCAACAGCTAGAGTTAAAGCCGAACGTCTTGAGGTAAAGCCCAAAGTCTAGAGTTAAAGCCCAACATCTAGAGGTAAAGCCCAACATCTAGAGGTAAAGCCAGATATCTAGGGGTAAAGACCAACATCTAGAGGAAAAGCCAAATATATAGATTTAAAACCCAAAATCTAGAGGTAAAGCCCAATATCTAGACGTAAAGCCCAAAATCTGGATGTAAAGCCCAAATTCTAGATCTAACGCCCAAAATCTAGAGATAAAGACCAATATCTAGAGGTAAAAGCCAACATCTAGAGGTAAAGCCAGATATCTAGAGGTAAAGCCCAACATCTAGAGGAAAAGCAAAATATATAGATTTCAAACCCAAATTCTAGAGTTAAATCCCAACACCTAGAGGTAAATCCCAAAGTCTAGATGTAAAGCTCAACTTCCAGATTTAAAGTCAAAAATCTAAATGTAAATAACAATACCTAGAGGTAGAGACCAAAATGTAGAGGTAAAGCCCAACATCTAGAGATAAAGCCAGATATATAGATCTAAACCCCAAAATCTAGACGTGAACCCCAATATCTAGACGTAAAGCCCAAAATCTAGATGTAAAGCCCAACTTCTAAATCTAAAGCCCAACATCTAGAGGTAAAGCCCAATATCTAGACGTAAAGCCCAAAATCTAGATGAAAAGCACAACTTCTAGATCTAAAGCCCAACATCTAGAGGTAAAGACCAATATCTAGAGGTAAAACCCAACATCTAGAGGTAAAGCCAGATATCTAGAGGTAAAGCCCAACGTCTGGAGGTAAAGCCCATCATCTAGTCCTACAGCCCAATGTCTGCAGGTAAAGCCCAACTTACAGAGGTGAAGGCAAACATCTAGATGTAAAACCCAAATTCTAGAGGTAAAGCCCAACATCTAGAGGAAAAGCCAAATATAAATATATTTAAAACCCAAAATCTAGAGGTAAAGCCCAACATCTACAGGTAAATCCAGATATGTAGGGGTAAAGCCCAACATCTAGAGGAAAAGCCAAATATATAGATTTCAAACCCAAATTCTAGAGTTAAATCCCAACATCTAGATGTAAAGCCCAACTTCCAGAGTTAAAGTCCAAAATCTAGAGGGAAAGCCCAGAATCTAGATGTAAAGCCTCACATATAGAGGTGAATTCCAAAATCAAGTGTTAAGGCCTGACATCTACAGTTAAATCCAACCATATAGATATAACCCCCAACTTCTAGAGGTAAGGCCCAAAATCTAGAGGTAAAGCCCAACAGCTAGAGCTAAAGCCCAAAATCTAGATCTAACACCCAAAATCTAGAGGTAAAGACCAATATCTAGAGGTAAAACCCAACATCTAGAGGTAAAGCCAGATATCTAGAGGTAAAGCCCAACATCTAGAGGAAAAGCAAAATATATAGATTTCAAACCCAAATTCTAGAGTTAAATCCCAACATCTAGAGTTACAGCCCAACTTCCAGAGTTAAAGTCCAAAATCTAGAGGTAAACACCAATACCTAGAGGTAGAGCCCAAAATCTAGATGTAAAGCCCAACATCTAGAGTTAAAGCCAGATATATAGATTTAAAATCCAAAATCTGGAGGTAAAGCCCAACATCTAGAGCTAAAGCCCCAAATCTAGATGTAAAGCCCAATTGCTAGATCTAAAGCCAAATACTCTAAACCCCAACATATAGAGGTAAAGACTAAGATCTAGAGGTGAATTCCAATATCTAGTGTTAAAGCCCGACACCTACAGTTAAAGCCAAACATCTAGATGTAAAACCCAACTTCTAGAGGTAAAGCCGAATATCTAGAGTTAAAGCGCATCCTTTAGAGTAAAGCCAAAAATCTAGAGGTAAAGCCCAACATCTAGAGGGAAAGCCCAGAATCTAGATGTAAAGCCTAACATCTAGAGGTGAATTCCAAAATCAAGTGTTAAGGCCTGACATCTACAGTTAAATCCAACCATATAGATATAACCCCCAACTTCTAGAGGTAAGGCCCAAAATCTAGAGGTAAAGCCCAACAGCTAGAGTTAAAGCCGAACGTCTTGAGGTAAAGCCCAAAGTCTAGATTTAAAGCCCAACTTCTAGAGGTAAAGCCCAACATCTAGACGTAAAGCCAGATATCTGACGGTAAAGCCCAACATCTAGAGGAAAAGCCAAATATATATTTAAAAACCAAAACCTAGAGGTAAAGCCCAATATCTAGACGTAAAGCCAAAAATCTAGATGTAAAGCCCAACTTCTAGATCTAACGCCCAAAATCTAGAGATAAAGACCAATATCTAGAGGTTAAACCCAACATCTAGAGGTAAAGCCAGATATCTAGAGGTAAAGCCCAACATCTAGAGGAAAAGCCAAATATATAGATTTAAACCCCAAAATCTAGAGATAAAGCCGAACATCTAAATGTAAAGCAAAACATCTAGATGTAATCCAAACATCTAGAGGTAAAGCCTAACATCTAGAGGTGAAGCACAACATATAGATGTACAACCCAACATCTAGAGATAAAGACCAACATCTAAATGTAAAGCAAAACTTCTAGATGTAAAACCCTACATCTAGAGGTAAAGTCCAATATCTAGACCTAAAGACCAACATCTAGATGTAAAACCCAACATCTAGTGGTAAAGCCCAACGTCTGGAGGTAAAGCCCAGATTCTAGAGAGAAGCCAAAAATCCAGATGGAAAACCCAAAATCTAGAGGTAAAGCTCAACATCTACAGGTAAATCCAGATATCTAGGGGTAAAACCCAACATCTAGAGGAAAAGCCAAATATATAGATATAAAAGCCAAAATCTAGAGCTAAAGCCCAATATCTAGACGTAAAGCCCAAAATCTAGATGAAAAGCAAAACTTCTAGATCTAAAGCCCAACATCTAGAGGTAAAGACCAATATCTAGAGGTAAAACCCAACATCTAGAGGTAAAGCCAGATATCTAGAGGTAAAGCTCAACGTCTGGAGGTAAAGCCCATCATCTAGTCCTACAGCCCAATGATTGCAGGTAAAGCCCAACTTACAGAGGTGAAGGCAAACATCTAGATGTAAAACCCCAAATCTAGAGGTAAAGCCCAACATCTAGAGGAAAAGCCAAATATATATATATTTAAAATCCAAAATCTAGAGGTAAAGCCCAACATCTAGAGGTAAATCCAGATATGTAGGGGTAAAGCCCAACATCTAGAGGAAAAGCCAAATATATAAATTTCAAACCCAAAATCTAGAGGTAAAGCCCAACATCTAGACGTAAAGCCCAAAATCTAGATGTAAAGCCCAACTTCTAGATCTAAAGCCCAAAATCTAGATGTAAAGCCCAAATTCTAGATCTAACGCCCAAAATCTAGAGATAAAGACCAATATCTAGAGGTAAAGCCCAACATCTAGAGGAAAAGCAAAATATATAGATTTCAAACCCAAATTCTAGAGTTAAATCCCAACATCTAGAGGTAAATCCCAAAGTCTAGATGTAAAGCTCAACTTCCGGATTTAAAGTCAAAAATCTAAATGTAAATACCAATACCTAGAGGTAGAGCCCAAAATGTAGAGTTAAAGCCCAACATCTAGAGATAAAGCCAGATATAGAGATTTAAACCCCAAAATCTAGAGGCGAAGCCCAATATCTAGACGTAAAGCCCAAAATCTAGATGTAAAGTCCAACTTCTAGATCTAAAGCCCAAAATATAGATGTAAATCCCAACTTCTAAATCTAAAGCCCAACATCTAGAGGTAAAGCCCAATATTTAGAGTTTAAGCGCATCATTTAGAGGTAAAGCCCATAATCTAGATGTAAAGCCCACCTTCTAGAGGTAAAGCCCATCATCTAGTCCTACAGCCCAATGTCTGCAGGTAAAGCCCAACTTACAGAGGTGAAGGCAAACATCTAGATGTAAAACCCAAAATCTAGAGGTAAAGCCCAACATCTAGAGGAAAAGCCAAATATATAGATTTAAAACCCAAAATCTAGAGGTAAAGCCCAATATCTAGACGTAAAGCCCAAAGTCTAGATGTAAAGCCCAACTTCTAGATCTAAAGCCCAAAATCTAGATCTAACACCAAAATCTAGAGGTAAAGACCAATATCTAGAGGTACAACCCAACATCTAGAGGTAAAGCCAGATATCTAGAGGTAAAGCCCAACATCTAGAGGAAAAGCAAAATATATAGATTTCAAACCCAAATTCTAGAGTTAAATCCCAACATCTAGAGGTACAGCCCAACTTCCAGAGGTAAAGTCCAAAATCTAGAGGTAAACACCAATACCTAGAGGTAGAGCCCAAAATCTAGAGATAAAGCCCAACATCTAGAGATAAAGCCAGATATATAGATTTAAAATCCAAAATCTGGAGGTAAAGCCCAACATCTAGAGCTAAAGCCCAAATCTAGATGTAAAGCCCAATTGCTAGATCTAAAGCCAAATACTCTAGAGATAAAGCCCAACATATAGAGGTAAAGACTAAGATCTAGAGGTGAATTCCAATATCTAGTGTTAAAGCCCGACACTTACAGTTAAAGCCAAACATCTAGATGTAAAACCCAACTTCTAGAGGTAAAGCCGAATATCTAGAGTTAAAGCGCATCCTTTAGAGTAAAGGCCAAAATCTAGAGTTAAAGCCCAACATCTAGAGGGAAAGCCCAGAATCTAGATGTAAAGCCTAACATATAGAGGTGAATTCCAAAATCAAGTGTTAAGGCCTGACATCTACAGTTAAATCCAACCATATAGATATAACCCCCAACTTCTAGAGGTAAGGCCCAAAATCTAGAGGTAAAGCCCAACAGCTAGAGTTAAAGCCGAACATCTTGAGGTAAAGCCCAAAGTCTAGAGTTAAAGCCCAACTTCTAGAGGTAAAGCCCAACATCTAGAGGTAAAGACAGATATCTGAAGGTAAAGCCCAACATCTAGAGGAAAAGCCAAATATATAGATCTAAACCCCAAAATCTAGAGGTGAAGCCCAATATCTAGACGTAAAGCCCAAAATCTAGATGTAAAGCCCAACTTCTAGATCTAAAGCCCAAAATCTAGATGTAAAGCCCAAATTCTAGATCTAACGCCCAACATCTAGAGATAAAGACCAATATCTAGAGGTAAAACCCAACATCTAGAGGTAAAGCCAGATATCTAGAGGTAAAGCCCAACATCTAGAGGAAAAGCAAAATATATAGATTTCAAACCCAAATTCTAGAGTTAAATCCCAACATCTAGAGGTAAAGCCCAAAGTCTAGATGTAAAGCTCAACTTCCAGATTTAAAGTCAAAAATCTAAATGTAAATACCAATACCTAGAGGTACAGCCCAAAATGTAGAGGTAAAGCCCAACATCTAGAGATAAAGCCAGATATAGAGATTTAAACCCCAAAAACTAGAGGTGAAGCCCAATATCTAGACGTAAAGCCCAAAATCTAGATGTAAACTCCAACTTCTAGATCTAAAGCCCAAAATCTAGATGTAAATCCCAACTTCTAAATCTAAAGCCCAACATCTAGAGGTAAAGCCCAATATGTAGAGTTTAAGCGCATCATTTAGAGGTAAAGACCAAAATCTAGATGTAAAGCCCAACTTCTAGAGGTAAAGCCCATCATCTAGTCCTACAGCCCAATGTCTGGAGGTAAAGCCCAACTTACAGAGGTGAAGGCAAACATCTAGATGTAAACCCCAAAATCTAGAGGTAAAGCCCAACATCTAGAGGAAAAGCCAAATAACAGCCCAATGTCTGCAGGTAAAGCCCAACTTACAGAGTTGAAGTCAAACATCTAGATGTAAACCCCAAAATCTAGAGGTAAAGCCCAACATCTAGAGGTAAAGCCAGATATCTGACGGTAAAGCCCAACATCTAGAGGAAAAGCCAAATATATAGATTTAAAACCCAAAATCTAGAGGTAAAGCCCAATATCTAGACGTAAAGCCCAAAATCTAGATGTAAAGCCCAAATTCTAGAGGTAAAGCCCATCATCTAGTCCTACAGCCCAATGTCTGTAGGTAAAGCCGAACTTACAGAGGTGAAGTCAAACATCTAGATGTAAAACCCAAAATCTAGAGGTAAAGCCCAACATCTAGACTTAAAGCCCAAAGTCTAGATGTAAAGCCCAACTTCTAGATCTAAAGCCCAAAATCTAGATCTAACACCCAAAATCTAGAGGTAAAGACCAATATCTAGAGGTAAAACCCAACATCTAGAGGTAAAGCCAGATATCTAGAGGTAAAGCCCAACATCTAGAGGAAAAGCAAAATATATAGATTTCAAACCCAAATTCTAGAGTTAAATCCCAACATCTAGAGTTACAGCCCAACTTCCAGAGTTAAAGTCCAAAATCTAGAGGTAAACACCAATACCTAGAGGTAGAGCCCAAAATCTAGAGATAAAGCCCAACATCTAGAGATAAAGCCAGATATGTAGATTTAAAATCCAAAATCTGGAGGTAAAGCCCAACATCTAGAGCTAAAGCCCCAAATCTAGATGTAAAGCCCAATTGCTAGATCTAAAGCCAAATACTCTAGAGGTAAAGCCCAACATGTAGAGGTAAAGAGTAAGATCTAGAGGTGAATTCCAATATCTAGTGTTAAAGGCCGACACCTATAGTTAAAGCCAAACATCTAGATGTAAAACCCAACTTCTAGAGGTAAAGCCGAATATCTAGAGTTAAAGCGCATCCTTTAGAGTAAAGCCCAAAATCTAGAGTTAAAGCCCAACATCTAGAGGGAAAGCCCAGAATCTAGATGTAAAGCCTAACATCTAGAGGTGAATTCCAAAATCAAGTGTTAAGGCCTGACATCTACAGTTAAATCCAACCATATAGATATAACCCCCAACTTCTAGAGATAAGGCCCAAAATCTAGAGGTAAAGCCCAACAGCTAGAGTTAAAGCCGAACGTCTTGAGGTAAAGCCCAACTTCTAGATCTAAAGCCCAACATCTAGAGGTAAAGCCCAATATCTAGACGTAAAGCCCAAAATCTAGATGAAAAGCACAACTTCTAGATCTAAAGCCCAACATCTAGAGGTAAAGACCAACATCTAGAGGTAAAGACCAATATCTAGAGGTAAAACCCAACATCTAGAGGTAAAGCCAGATATCAAGAGGTAAAGCCCAACATCTAGAGGAAAAGCCAAATATATATATATTTAAAACCCAAAATCTAGAGGTAAAGCCCAACATCTAGAGGTAAAGCCAGATATCTAGGGGTAAAGCCCAACATCTAGAGGAAAAGCCAAATATATAGATTTAAAACCCAAAATCTAGAGGTAAAGCCCAACATCTAGAGGAAAAGCAAAATATATAGATTTCAAACCCAAATTCTAGAGTTAAATCCCAACATCTAGAGGTAAATCCCAAAGTCTAGATGTAAAGCTCATCTTCCAGGTTTAAATTTAATAATCTAAATGTAAATACCAATACCTAGAGGTAGAGCCCAAAATGTAGAGGTAAAGCCCAACATCTAGAGATAAAGCCAGATATATAGATCTAAACCCCAAAATCTAGAGGTGAAGCCCAATATATAGATCTAAAGCCCAAAATCTAGAGGTAAAGCCCAAATTCTAGATCTAACGACCAAAATATAGAGATAAAGACCAATATCTAGAGGTAAAACCCAACATCTAGATGTAAAGCCATATATCTAGAGGTAAATCCCAACATCTAGAGGAAAAGCAAAATATATAGATTTCAAACCCAAATTCTAGAGTTAAATCCCAACACCTAGAGGTAAAGCCCAAAGTCTAGATGTAAAGCTCAACTTCCAGATTTAAAGTCAAAAATCTAAATGTAAATACCAATACCTAGAGGTAGAGCCCAAAATGTAGAGGTAAAGCCCAACATCTAGAGATAAAGCCAGATATATAGATCTAAAACCCAAAATCTAGAGGTGAAGCCCAATATCTAGAAGTAAAGCCCAAAATTTAGATGTAAAGCCCAACTTCTAGATCTAAAGCCCAACATCTAGAGGTATAGCCCAATATCTAGACGTAAAGCCCAAAATCTAGATGAAAAGCACAACTTCTAGATCTAAAGCCCAACATCTAGAGGTAAAGACCAATATCTAGAGGTAAAACCCAACATCTAGAGGTAAATCCAGATATCTAGAGGTAAAGCCCAACTTCTGTACGTAAAGCCCATCATCTAGACCTACAGCCCAATGTCTGCAGGTAAAGCCCAACTTACAGAGGTGAAGGCAAACATCTAGATGTAAAACCCCAAATCTAGAGGTAAAGCCCAACATCTAGAGGAAAAGCCAAATGTATATATATTTAAAACCCAAAATCTAGAGGTAAAGCCCAACATCTAGAGGAAAAGACAAATATATAGATTTAAAACCCAAAATCTAGAGGTAAAGCCCAATATCTAGACGTAAAGCCCAAAGTCTAGATGTAAAGCCCAACTTCTAGATCTAAAGCCCAAAATCTAGATGTAAAGCCCAAATTTTAGATCTAACACCCAAAATCTAGAGTTAAAGACCAATATCTAGACTTAAAACCCAACATCTAGAGGTAAAGCCAGATATCTAGAGGTAAAGCCCAACATCTAGAGGAAAAGCAAAATATATAGATTTCAAACCCAAATTCTAGAGTTAAATCCCAACATCTAGAGGTACAGCCCAACTTCCAGAGGTAAAGTCCAAAATCTAGAGGTAAACACCAATACCTAGAGGTAGAGCCCAAAATCTAGAGATAAAGCCCAACATCTAGAGATAAAGCCAGATATATAGATTTAAAATCCAAAATCTGGAGGTAAAGCCCAACATCTAGAGCTAAAGCCCCAAATCTAGATGTAAAGCCCAATTGCTAGATCATAAGTCAAATACTCTAGAGGTAAAGCCCAACATGAAGAGGTAAAGACTAAGATCTAGAGGTGAATTCCAATATCTAGTGTTAAAGGCCGACACCTACAGTTAAAGCCAAACATCTAGATGTAAAACCCAACTTCTAGAGGTAAAGCCGAATATCTAGAGTTAAAGCGCATCCTTTAGAGTAAAGCCCAAAATCTAGAGTTAAAGCCCAACATCTAGAGGGAAAGCCCAGAATCTAGATGTAAAGCCTAACATCTAGAGGTGAATTCCAAAATCAAGTGTTAAGGCCTGACATCTACAGTTAAATCCAACCATATAGATATAACCCCCAACTTCTAGAGGTAAGGCCCAAAATCTAGAGGTAAAGCCCAACAGCTAGAGTTAAAGCCGAACGTCTTGAGGTAAAGCCCAAAGTCTAGAGTTAAAGCCCAATTTCTAGAGGTAAAGCCCAACATCTAGACGTAAAGCCAGATATCTGAAGGTAAAGCCCAACATCTAGAGGAAAAGCCAAATATATAGTTTAAAACCCAAAATCTAGAGGTAAAGCCCAACTTCTAGATCTAAAGCCCAAAATCTAGATGTAAAGCCCAACTTCTAGATCTAAAGCACAAAATCTAGATCTAAAGCCCAAATTCTAGATCTAACTCACAAAATCTAGAGATAAAGACCAATATCTAGAGGTTAAACCCAACATCTAGAGGTAAAGCCAGATATCTAGAGGTAAAGCCCAAGACCTAGTGGTAGAGCCCAAAATCTAGAGGTAAAGCCCAACATCTAGACGTAAAGCCAGATATCTAGAGGTAAAGCCCAACATCTAGAGGAAAAGCAAAATATATAGATTTCAAACCCAAATTCTAGAGTTCAATCCCAACATCTAGAGGTAAATCCCAAAGTCTAGATGTAAAGCTCAACTTCCGGATTTAAAGTCAAAAATCTAAATGTAAATACCAATACCTAGAGGTAGAGTCCAAAATGTAGAGGTAAAGCCCAACATCTAGAGATAAAGCCAGATATAGAGATTTAAACCCCAAAATCTAGAGGCGAAGCCCAATATCTAGACGTAAAGCCCAAAATCTAGATGTAAAGTCCAACTTCTAGATCTAAAGCCCAAAATATAGATGTAAATCCCAACTTCTAAATCTAAAGCCCAACATCTAGAGGTAAAGCCCAATATTTAGAGTTTAAGCGCATCATTTAGAGGTAAAGCCCATAATCTAGATGTAAAGCCCACCTTCTAGAGGTAAAGCCCATCATCTAGTCCTACAGCCCAATGTCTGCAGGTAAAGCCCAACTTACAGAGGTGAAGGCAAACATCTAGATGTAAAACCCAAAATGTAGAGGTAAAGCCCAACATCTAGAGGAAAAGCCAAATATATAGATTTAAAACCCAAAATCTAGAGGTAAAGCCCAATATCTAGACGTAAAGCCCAAAGTCTAGATGTAAAGCCCAACTTCTAGATCTAAAGCCCAAAATCTAGATCTAACACCCAAAATCTAGAGGTAAAGACCAATATCTAGAGGTACAACCCAACATCTAGAGGTAAAGCCAGATATCTAGAGGTAAAGCCCAACATCTAGAGGAAAAGCAAAATATATAGATTTCAAACCCAAATTCTAGAGTTAAATCCCAACATCTAGAGGTACAGCCCAACTTCCAGAGGTAAAGTCCAAAATCTAGAGGTAAACACCAATACCTAGAGGTAGAGCCCAAAATCTAGAGATAAAGCCCAACATCTAGAGATAAAGCCAGATATATAGATTTAAAATCCAAAATCTGGAGGTAAAGCCCAACATCTAGAGCTAAAGCCCAAATCTAGATGTAAAGCCCAATTGCTAGATCTAAAGCCAAATACTCTAGAGATAAAGCCCAACATATAGAGGTAAAGACTAAGATCTAGAGGTGAATTCCAATATCTAGTGTTAAAGCCCGACACTTACAGTTAAAGCCAAACATCTAGATGTAAAACCCAACTTCTAGAGGTAAAGCCGAATATCTAGAGTTAAAGCACATCCTTTAGAGTAAAGGCCAAAATCTAGAGTTAAAGCCCAACATCTAGAGGGAAAGCCCAGAATCTAGATGTAAAGCCTAACATATAGAGGTGAATTCCAAAATCAAGTGTTAAGGCCTGACATCTACAGTTAAATCCAACCATATAGATATAACCCCCAACTTCTAGAGGTAAGGCCCAAAATCTAGAGGTAAAGCCCAACAGCTAGAGTTAAAGCCGAACATCTTGAGGTAAAGCCCAAAGTCTAGAGTTAAAGCCCAACTTCTAGAGGTAAAGCCCAACATCTAGAGGTAAAGCCAGATATCTGAAGGTAAAGCCCAACATCTAGAGGAAAAGCCAAATATATAGATTTAAAACCCAAAATCTAGAGGTAAAGCCCAATATCTAGACGTAAAGCCCAAAATCTAGATGTAAAGCCCAACTTCTAGATCTAGAGCCCAAAATCTAGATGTAAAGCCCAAATTCTAGATCTAACGCCCAACATCTAGAGATAAAGACCAATATCTAGAGGTAAAACCCAACATCTAGAGGTAAAGCCAGATATCTAGAGGTAAAGCCCAACATCTAGAGGAAAAGCAAAATATATAGATTTCAAACCCAAATTCTAGAGTTAAATCCCAACATCTAGAGGTAAAGCCCAAAGTCTAGATGTAAAGCTCAACTTCCAGATTTAAAGTCAAAAATCTAAATGTAAATACCAATACCTAGAGGTAGAGCCCAAAATGTAGAGGTAAAGCCCAACATCTAGAGATAAAGCCAGATATATAGATCTAAAACCCAAAATCTAGAGGTGAAGCCCAATATCTAGAAGTAAAGCCCAAAATTTAGATGTAAAGCCCAATTTCTAGATCTAAAGCCCAACATCTAGAGGTAAAGCCCAATATCTAGACGTAAAGCCCAAAATCTAGATGAAAAGCACAACTTCTAGATCTAAAGTCCAACATCTAGAGGTAAAGTCAGATATATAGATCTAAACCCCAAAATCTAGAGGTGAAGCCCAATATTTAAATGTAAAGCCCAAAATCTAGATGTAAAGCCCAACTTCTAGATCTAAAGCCGAAAATATAGTTGTAAAGCCCAACTTCTAAATCTAAAGCCCAACATCTGGAGGAAAAGCCCAATATTTAGAGTTTAAGCGCATCATTTAGAGGTAAAGCCAGATATCTAGAGGTAAAGCCCAACGTCTGGAGGTAAAGCCCATCATCTAGTCCTACAGCCCAATGTCTGCAGGTAAAGCCCAACTTACAGAGGTGAAGGCAAACATCTAGATGTAAAACCCCAAATCTAGATGTAAAGCCCAACATCTAGAGGAAAAGCCAAATATATATAAATTTAAAAACCAAAACCTAGAGGTAAAGCCCAATATCTAGACGTAAAGCCCAAAATCTAGATGTAAAGCCCAAATTCTAGATCTAACGCCCAAAATCAATATGTAAAGCCCAAATTCTTGGTCTAACACCCAAAATCTAGAGTTAAAGACCAATATCTAGAGGTAAAACCCAACATCTAGAGGTAAAGCCAGATATCTAGAGGTAAAGCCCAACATCTAGAGGAAAAGCAAAATATATAGATTTCAAACCCAAATTCTAGAGTTAAATCCCAACATCTAGGGGTAAACCCCAACTTCCAGAGTTAAAGTCCAAAATCTAGAGGTAAACACCAATACCTAGAGTTAGAGCCCAACATCTAGAGATATGCCAAATATATAGATTTAAACCCCAAAATCTAGAGATAAAGCCGAACATCTAAATGTAAAGCAAAACATCTAGATGTAATCCAAACATCTAGAGGTAAAGCCTAACATCTAGAGGTGAAGCACAACATATAGAGGTATAACCCAACATCTAGAGATAAAGACCAACATCTAAAGGTAAAGCAAAACATCTAGATGTAAAACCCTACATCTAGAGGTAAAGTCCAATATCTAGACCTAAAGACCAACATCTAGAGGTAAAACCCAACATCTAGTGGTAAAGCCCAACGTCTGGAGGTAAAGCCCAGATTCTAGACAGAAGCCAAAAATCCAGATGGAAAACCCAAAATCTAGAGGTAAAGCCCAACATCTACAAATAAATCCAGATATCTAGGGGTAAAGCCCAACATCTAGAGGAAAAGCCAAATATATAGATATAAATCCCAAAATCTAGAGGTAAAGCCCAATATCTAGACGTAAAGCCCAAAATCTAGTTGAAAAGCCCAACTTCTAGATCTAGAGCCCAACATCTAGAGGTAAAGACCAATATCTAGAGGTAAAACACAACATCTAGAGGTAAAGCCAGATATCTAGAGGTGAAGCCCAACATCTAGAGGAAAAGCAAAATATATAGATTTCAAACCGAAATTCTAGAGTTAAATCCCAACATCTAGAGGTAAATCCCAAAGTCTAGATGTAAAGCTCAACTTCCAGATTTAAAGTCAAAAAATCTAAATGTAAATACCAATACCTAGGGGTAGAGCCCAAAATGTAGAGGTAAAGCCCAACATCTAGAGATAAAGCCAGATATATAGATCTAAACCCCAAAATCTAGAGGTGAAGCCCAATATCTAGATCTAAAGCCCAAAATCTAGATGTAAAGCCCAACTTCTAAATCTAAAGCCCAACATCTAGAGGTAAAGCCCAATATTTAGAGTTTAAGCGCATCATTTAGAGGTAAAGCCAGATAACTAGAGGTAAAGCCCAACGTCTGGAGGTAAAGCCCATCATCTAGCCCTACAGCCCAATGTCTGCAGGTAAAGCCCAACTTACAGAGGTGAAGGCAAACATCTAGATGTAAATCCCAAAATCTAGAGGTAAAGCCCAACATCTAGAGGAAAAGCCAAATATATATATATTTAAAACCCAAAACCTAGAGGTAAAGCCCAACATCTAGATGTAAAGCCAGATATCTAGGGGTAAAGCCCAACATCTAGAGGAAAAGGCAAATATATAGATTTAAAACCCAAAATCTAGAGGTAAAGCCCAATATCTAGACGTAAAGCCCAAAATCTAGATGTAAACCCCAACTTCTAGATCTAAAGCCCAAAATATAGATGTAAAGCCCAACTTCTAGAGGTAAAACCCAACATCTAGATGTAAAGCCCAACTTCTAGATCTAACGCCCAAAATCTAGAGATAAAGACCAATATCTAGAGGTAAAACCCAACATCTAGAGGTCAAGCCAGATATCTAGAGGTAAAGCCCAACATCTAGAGGAAAAGCAAAATATATGGATTTCAAACCCAAATTCTAGAGTTCAATCCCAACATCTAGAGGTAAAGCCCAACTTCCAGAGTTAAAGTCCAAAGTCTAGAGGTAAACACCAATACCTAGAGTTAGAGCCCAAAATCTAGAGATATGCCAAATATATAGATTTAAAACCCAAAATCTAGAGATAAAGCTGAACGTCTAAATGTAAAGCAAAACGTCTAGATGTAATCCAAACATCTAGAGGTAAAGCCTAACATCTAGAGGTGAAGCACAACATATAGAGGTATAACCCAACATCTAGAGATAAAGACCAACATCTAAATGTAAAGCAAAACATCTAGATGTAAAACCCTACATCTAGAGGTAAAGTCCAATATCTAGACCTAAAGACCAACATCTAGAGGTAAAACCCAACATCTAGTGGTAAAGCCCAACGTCTGGAGGTAAAGCCCAGATTCAAGAGAGAAGCCAAAAATCCAGTTGGAAAACCCAAAATCTAGAGGTAAAGCCCAACATCTAGAGGAAAATACAAATATACAGATATAAAACCCAAAATCTAGAGGTAAAGCCCAATATCTAGACGTAAAGCCCAAAATCTAGATGTAAAGCACAACTTCTAGATCTAAAGCCCAACATCTAGAGGTAAAGACCAATATCTAGAGGTAAAACCCAACATCTAGAGGTAAAGCCAGATATCTAGAGGTAAAGCCAAACGTCTGGAGGTAAAGCCCATCATCTAGTCCTACAGCCCAATGTCTGCAGGTAAAGCCCAACTTACAGAGGTGAAGGCAAACATCTAGATGTAAAACCCCAAATCTAGAGGTAAAGACCAACATCTAGAGGAAAAGCCAAATATATATATATTTAAAACCCAAACTCTAGAGGTAAAGCCCAACATTTAGAGGTAAAGCCAGATATCTAGGGGTAAAGCCCAACGTCTGGAGGTAAAGCCCATCATCTAGTCCTACAGCCCAATGTCTGCAGGTAAAGCCCAACTTACAGAGGTGAAGGCAAACATCTAGATGTAATACCCAAAATCTAGAGGTAAAGCCCAACATCTAGAGGTAAAGCCAGATATCTAGGGGTAAAGCCCAACATCTAGAGGAAAAGCCAAATATATAGATTTAAAACCCAAAATCTAGAGGTAAAGCCCAATATCTAGACGTAAAGCACAAAATCTAGATGTAAAGCCCAGCTTCTAGATCTAAAGCCCAAAATCTAGATGTAAAGCCTAACATCTAGAGGTGAATTCCAAAATCAAGTGTTAAGGCCTGACATCTACAGTTAAATCCAACCATATAGATATAACCCCCAACTTCTAGAGGTAAGGCCCAAAATCTAGAGGTAAAGCCCAACAGCTAGAGTTAAAGCCGAACGTCTTGAGGTAGAGCCCAAAGTCTAGAGTTAAAGACCCACTTCTACAGGTAAAGGCCAACATATAGAGGTAAAGCCAGATATCTAGGGGTAAAGCCCAACATCTAGAGGAAAAGCCAAATATATAGATTTAAAACCCAAAATCTAGAGGTAAAGCCCAATATCAAGACGTAAAGCCCAAAATCTAGATGTAAAGCCCAACTTCTAGATCTAACGCCCAAAATCTAGAGATAAAGACCAATATCTAGAGGTAAAACCCAACATCTAGAGGTAAAGCCAGATATCTAGAGGTAAAGCCCAACATCTAGAGGAAAAGCCAAATATATAGATTTAAACCCCAAAATCTAGAGATAAAGCCGAACATCTAAATGTAAAGCAAAACATCTAGATGTAATCCAAACATCTAGAGGTAAAGCCTAACATCTAGAGGTGAAGCACAACATATAGATGTACAACCCAACATCTAGAGATAAAGACCAACATCTAAATGTAAAGCAAAACTTCTAGATGTAAAACCCTACATCTAGAGGTAAAGTCCAATATCTAGACCTAAAGACCAACATCTAGATGTAAAACCCAACATCTAGTGGTAAAGGACAACGTCTGGAGGTAAAGCCCAGATTCTAGAGAGAAGCCAAAAATCCAGATGGAAAACCCAAAATCTAGAGGTAAAGCTCAACATCTACAGGTAAATCCAGATATCTAGGGGTAAAACTCAACATCTAGAGGAAAAGCCAAATATATAGATATAAAAGCCAAAATCTAGAGCTAAAGCCCAATATCTAGACGTAAAGCCCAAAATCTAGATGAAAAGCAAAACTTCTAGATCTAAAGCCCAACATCTAGAGATAAAGACCAATATCTAGAGGTAAAACCCAACATCTAGAGGTAAAGCCAGATATCTAGAGGTAAAGCCCAACGTCTGGAGGTAAAGCCCATCATCTAGTCCTACAGCCCAATGATTGCAGGTAAAGCCCAACTTACAGAGGTGAAGGCAAACATCTAGATGTAAAACCCCAAATCTAGAGGTAAAGCCCAACATCTAGAGGAAAAGCCAAATATATATATATTTAAAATCCAAAATCTAGAGGTAAAGCCCAACATCTAGAGGTAAAGCCAGATATCTAGGGGTAAAGCCCAACATCTAGAGGAAAAGCCAAATATATAAATTTCAAACCCAAAATCTAGAGGTAAAGCCCAACATCTAGACGTAAAGCCCAAAATCTAGATGTAAAGCCCAACTTCTAGATCTAAAGCCCAAAATCTAGATGTAAAGAGCAAATTCTAGATCTAACGCCCAAAATCTAGAGATAAAGACCAATATCTAGAGGTAAAGCCCAACATCTAGAGGAAAAGCAAAATATATAGATTTCAAACCCAAATTCTAGAGTTAAATCCCAACATCTAGAGGTAAATCCCAAAGTCTAGATGTAAAGCTCAACTTCCGGATTTAAAGTCAAAAATCTAAATGTAAATACCAATACCTAGAGGTAGAGCCCAAAATGTAGAGGTAAAGCCCAACATCTAGAGATAAAGCCAGATATAGAGATTTAAACCCCAAAATCTAGAGGCGAAGCCCAATATCTAGACGTAAAGCCCAAAATCTAGATGTAAAGTCCAACTTCTAGATCTAAAGCCCAAAATATAGATGTAAATCCCAACTTCTAAATCTAAAGCCCAACATCTAGAGGTAAAGCCCAATATTTAGAGTTTAAGCGCATCATTTAGAGGTAAAGCCCATAATCTAGATGTAAAGCCCACCTTCTAGAGGTAAAGCCCATCATCTAGTCCTACAGCCCAATGTCTGCAGGTAAAGCCCAACTTACAGAGGTGAAGGCAAACATCTAGATGTAAAACCCAAAATGTAGAGGTAAAGCCCAACATCTAGAGGAAAAGCCAAATATATAGATTTAAAACCCAAAATCTAGAGGCAAAGCCCAATATCTAGACGTAAAGCCCAAAGTCTAGATGTAAAGCCCAACTTCTAGATCTAAAGCCCAAAATCTAGATCTAACACCCAAAATCTAGAGGTAAAGACCAATATCTAGAGGTACAACCCAACATCTAGAGGTAAAGCCAGATATCTAGAGGTAAAGCCCAACATCTAGAGGAAAAGCAAAATATATAGATTTCAAACCCAAATTCTAGAGTTAAATCCCAACATCTAGAGGTACAGCCCAACTTCCAGAGGTAAAGTCCAAAATCTAGAGGTAAACACCAATACCTAGAGGTAGAGCCCAAAATCTAGAGATAAAGCCCAACATCTAGAGATAAAGCCAGATATATAGATTTAAAATCCAAAATCTGGAGGTAAAGCCCAACATCTAGAGCTAAAGCCCCAAATCTAGATGTAAAGCCCAATTGCTAGATCTAAAGCCAAATACTCTAGAGATAAAGCCCAACATATAGAGGTAAAGACTAAGATCTAGAGGTGAATTCCAATATCTAGTGTTAAAGCCCGACACTTACAGTTAAAGCCAAACATCTAGATGTAAAACCCAACTTCTAGAGGTAAAGCCGAATATCTAGAGTTAAAGCGCATCCTTTAGAGTAAAGGCCAAAATCTAGAGTTAAAGCCCAACATCTAGAGGGAAAGCCCAGAATCTAGATGTAAAGCCTAACATATAGAGGTGAATTCCAAAATCAAGTGTTAAGGCCTGACATCTACAGTTAAATCCAACCATATAGATATAACCCCCAACTTCTAGAGGTAAGGCCCAAAATCTAGAGGTAAAGCCCAACAGCTAGAGTTAAAGCCGAACATCTTGAGGTAAAGCCCAAAGTCTAGAGTTAAAGCCCAACTTCTAGAGGTAAAGCCCAACATCTAGAGGTAAAGCCAGATATCTGAAGGTAAAGCCCAACATCTAGAGGAAAAGCCAAATATATAGATTTAAAACCCAAAATCTAGAGGTAAAGCCCAATATCTAGACGTAAAGCCCAAAATCTAGATGTAAAGCCCAACTTCTAGATCTAGAGCCCAAAATCTAGATGTAAAGCCCAAATTCTAGATCTAACGCCCAACATCTAGAGATAAAGACCAATATCTAGAGGTAAAACCCAACATCTAGAGGTAAAGCCAGATATCTAGAGGTAAAGCCCAACATCTAGAGGAAAAGCAAAATATATAGATTTCAAACCCAAATTCTAGAGTTAAATCCCAACATCTAGAGGTAAAGCCCAAAGTCTAGATGTAAAGCTCAACTTCCAGATTTAAAGTCAAAAATCTAAATGTAAATACCAATACCTAGAGGTAGAGCCCAAAATGTAGAGGTAAAGCCCAACATCTAGAGATAAAGCCAGATATATAGATCTAAAACCCAAAATCTAGAGGTGAAGCCCAATATCTAGAAGTAAAGCCCAAAATTTAGATGTAAAGCCCAATTTCTAGATCTAAAGCCCAACATCTAGAGGTAAAGCCCAATATCTAGACGTAAAGCCCAAAATCTAGATGAAAAGCACAACTTCTAGATCTAAAGTCCAACATCTAGAGGTAAAGTCAGATATATAGATCTAAACCCCAAAATCTAGAGGTGAAGCCCAATATTTAAATGTAAAGCCCAAAATCTAGATGTAAAGCCCAACTTCTAGATCTAAAGCCGAAAATATAGTTGTAAAGCCCAACTTCTAAATCTAAAGCCCAACATCTGGAGGAAAAGCCCAATATTTAGAGTTTAAGCGCATCATTTAGAGGTAAAGCCAGATATCTAGAGGTAAAGCCCAACGTCTGGAGGTAAAGCCCATCATCTAGTCCTACAGCCCAATGTCTGCAGGTAAAGCCCAACTTACAGAGGTGAAGGCAAACATCTAGATGTAAAACCCCAAATCTAGATGTAAAGCCCAACATCTAGAGGAAAAGCCAAATATATATAAATTTAAAAACCAAAACCTAGAGGTAAAGCCCAATATCTAGACGTAAAGCCCAAAATCTAGATGTAAAGCCCAAATTCTAGATCTAACGCCCAAAATCAATATGTAAAGCCCAAATTCTTGGTCTAACACCCAAAATCTAGAGTTAAAGACCAATATCTAGAGGTAAAACCCAACATCTAGAGGTAAAGCCAGATATCTAGAGGTAAAGCCCAACATCTAGAGGAAAAGCAAAATATATAGATTTCAAACCCAAATTCTAGAGTTAAATCCCAACATCTAGGGGTAAACCCCAACTTCCAGAGTTAAAGTCCAAAATCTAGAGGTAAACACCAATACCTAGAGTTAGAGCCCAACATCTAGAGATATGCCAAATATATAGATTTAAACCCCAAAATCTAGAGATAAAGCCGAACATCTAAATGTAAAGCAAAACATCTAGATGTAATCCAAACATCTAGAGGTAAAGCCTAACATCTAGAGGTGAAGCACAACATATAGAGGTATAACCCAACATCTAGAGATAAAGACCAACATCTAAAGGTAAAGCAAAACATCTAGATGTAAAACCCTACATCTAGAGGTAAAGTCCAATATCTAGACCTAAAGACCAACATCTAGAGGTAAAACCCAACATCTAGTGGTAAAGCCCAACGTCTGGAGGTAAAGCCCAGATTCTAGACAGAAGCCAAAAATCCAGATGGAAAACCCAAAATCTAGAGGTAAAGCCCAACATCTACAAATAAATCCAGATATCTAGGGGTAAAGCCCAACATCTAGAGGAAAAGCCAAATATATAGATATAAATCCCAAAATCTAGAGGTAAAGCCCAATATCTAGACGTAAAGCCCAAAATCTAGTTGAAAAGCCCAACTTCTAGATCTAGAGCCCAACATCTAGAGGTAAAGACCAATATCTAGAGGTAAAACACAACATCTAGAGGTAAAGCCAGATATCTAGAGGTGAAGCCCAACATCTAGAGGAAAAGCAAAATATATAGATTTCAAACCGAAATTCTAGAGTTAAATCCCAACATCTAGAGGTAAATCCCAAAGTCTAGATGTAAAGCTCAACTTCCAGATTTAAAGTCAAAAAATCTAAATGTAAATACCAATACCTAGGGGTAGAGCCCAAAATGTAGAGGTAAAGCCCAACATCTAGAGATAAAGCCAGATATATAGATCTAAACCCCAAAATCTAGAGGTGAAGCCCAATATCTAGATCTAAAGCCCAAAATCTAGATGTAAAGCCCAACTTCTAAATCTAAAGCCCAACATCTAGAGGTAAAGCCCAATATTTAGAGTTTAAGCGCATCATTTAGAGGTAAAGCCAGATAACTAGAGGTAAAGCCCAACGTCTGGAGGTAAAGCCCATCATCTAGCCCTACAGCCCAATGTCTGCAGGTAAAGCCCAACTTACAGAGGTGAAGGCAAACATCTAGATGTAAATCCCAAAATCTAGAGGTAAAGCCCAACATCTAGAGGAAAAGCCAAATATATATATATTTAAAACCCAAAACCTAGAGGTAAAGCCCAACATCTAGATGTAAAGCCAGATATCTAGGGGTAAAGCCCAACATCTAGAGGAAAAGGCAAATATATAGATTTAAAACCCAAAATCTAGAGGTAAAGCCCAATATCTAGACGTAAAGCCCAAAATCTAGATGTAAACCCCAACTTCTAGATCTAAAGCCCAAAATATAGATGTAAAGCCCAACTTCTAGAGGTAAAACCCAACATCTAGATGTAAAGCCCAACTTCTAGATCTAACGCCCAAAATCTAGAGATAAAGACCAATATCTAGAGGTAAAACCCAACATCTAGAGGTCAAGCCAGATATCTAGAGGTAAAGCCCAACATCTAGAGGAAAAGCAAAATATATGGATTTCAAACCCAAATTCTAGAGTTCAATCCCAACATCTAGAGGTAAAGCCCAACTTCCAGAGTTAAAGTCCAAAGTCTAGAGGTAAACACCAATACCTAGAGTTAGAGCCCAAAATCTAGAGATATGCCAAATATATAGATTTAAAACCCAAAATCTAGAGATAAAGCTGAACGTCTAAATGTAAAGCAAAACGTCTAGATGTAATCCAAACATCTAGAGGTAAAGCCTAACATCTAGAGGTGAAGCACAACATATAGAGGTATAACCCAACATCTAGAGATAAAGACCAACATCTAAATGTAAAGCAAAACATCTAGATGTAAAACCCTACATCTAGAGGTAAAGTCCAATATCTAGACCTAAAGACCAACATCTAGAGGTAAAACCCAACATCTAGTGGTAAAGCCCAACGTCTGGAGGTAAAGCCCAGATTCAAGAGAGAAGCCAAAAATCCAGTTGGAAAACCCAAAATCTAGAGGTAAAGCCCAACATCTAGAGGAAAATACAAATATACAGATATAAAACCCAAAATCTAGAGGTAAAGCCCAATATCTAGACGTAAAGCCCAAAATCTAGATGTAAAGCACAACTTCTAGATCTAAAGCCCAACATCTAGAGGTAAAGACCAATATCTAGAGGTAAAACCCAACATCTAGAGGTAAAGCCAGATATCTAGAGGTAAAGCCAAACGTCTGGAGGTAAAGCCCATCATCTAGTCCTACAGCCCAATGTCTGCAGGTAAAGCCCAACTTACAGAGGTGAAGGCAAACATCTAGATGTAAAACCCCAAATCTAGAGGTAAAGACCAACATCTAGAGGAAAAGCCAAATATATATATATTTAAAACCCAAACTCTAGAGGTAAAGCCCAACATTTAGAGGTAAAGCCAGATATCTAGGGGTAAAGCCCAACGTCTGGAGGTAAAGCCCATCATCTAGTCCTACAGCCCAATGTCTGCAGGTAAAGCCCAACTTACAGAGGTGAAGGCAAACATCTAGATGTAAAACCCAAAATCTAGAGGTAAAGCCCAACATCTAGAGGTAAAGCCAGATATCTAGGGGTAAAGCCCAACATCTAGAGGAAAAGCCAAATATATAGATTTAAAACCCAAAATCTAGAGGTAAAGCCCAATATCTAGACGTAAAGCACAAAATCTAGATGTAAAGCCCAGCTTCTAGATCTAAAGCCCAAAATCTAGATGTAAAGCCTAACATCTAGAGGTGAATTCCAAAATCAAGTGTTAAGGCCTGACATCTACAGTTAAATCCAACCATATAGATATAACCCCCAACTTCTAGAGGTAAGGCCCAAAATCTAGAGGTAAAGCCCAACAGCTAGAGTTAAAGCCGAACGTCTTGAGGTAAAGCCCAAAGTCTAGAGTTAAAGACCCACTTCTACAGGTAAAGGCCAACATATAGAGGTAAAGCCAGATATCTAGGGGTAAAGCCCAACATCTAGAGGAAAAGCCAAATATATAGATTTAAAACCCAAAATCTAGAGGTAAAGCCCAATATCAAGACGTAAAGCCCAAAATCTAGATGTAAAGCCCAACTTCTAGATCTAACGCCCAAAATCTAGAGATAAAGACCAATATCTAGAGGTAAAACCCAACATCTAGAGGTAAAGCCAGATATCTAGAGGTAAAGCCCAACATCTAGAGGAAAAGCCAAATATATAGATTTAAACCCCAAAATCTAGAGATAAAGCCGAACATCTAAATGTAAAGCAAAACATCTAGATGTAATCCAAACATCTAGAGGTAAAGCCTAACATCTAGAGGTGAAGCACAACATATAGATGTACAACCCAACATCTAGAGATAAAGACCAACATCTAAATGTAAAGCAAAACTTCTAGATGTAAAACCCTACATCTAGAGGTAAAGTCCAATATCTAGACCTAAAGACCAACATCTAGATGTAAAACCCAACATCTAGTGGTAAAGGACAACGTCTGGAGGTAAAGCCCAGATTCTAGAGAGAAGCCAAAAATCCAGATGGAAAACCCAAAATCTAGAGGTAAAGCTCAACATCTACAGGTAAATCCAGATATCTAGGGGTAAAACTCAACATCTAGAGGAAAAGCCAAATATATAGATATAAAAGCCAAAATCTAGAGCTAAAGCCCAATATCTAGACGTAAAGCCCAAAATCTAGATGAAAAGCAAAACTTCTAGATCTAAAGCCCAACATCTAGAGATAAAGACCAATATCTAGAGGTAAAACCCAACATCTAGAGGTAAAGCCAGATATCTAGAGGTAAAGCCCAACGTCTGGAGGTAAAGCCCATCATCTAGTCCTACAGCCCAATGATTGCAGGTAAAGCCCAACTTACAGAGGTGAAGGCAAACATCTAGATGTAAAACCCCAAATCTAGAGGTAAAGCCCAACATCTAGAGGAAAAGCCAAATATATATATATTTAAAATCCAAAATCTAGAGGTAAAGCCCAACATCTAGAGGTAAAGCCAGATATCTAGGGGTAAAGCCCAACATCTAGAGGAAAAGCCAAATATATAAATTTCAAACCCAAAATCTAGAGGTAAAGCCCAACATCTAGACGTAAAGCCCAAAATCTAGATGTAAAGCCCAACTTCTAGATCTAAAGCCCAAAATCTAGATGTAAAGAGCAAATTCTAGATCTAACGCCCAAAATCTAGAGATAAAGACCAATATCTAGAGGTAAAGCCCAACATCTAGAGGAAAAGCAAAATATATAGATTTCAAACCCAAATTCTAGAGTTAAATCCCAACATCTAGAGGTAAATCCCAAAGTCTAGATGTAAAGCTCAACTTCCGGATTTAAAGTCAAAAATCTAAATGTAAATACCAATACCTAGAGGTAGAGCCCAAAATGTAGAGGTAAAGCCCAACATCTAGAGATAAAGCCAGATATAGAGATTTAAACCCCAAAATCTAGAGGCGAAGCCCAATATCTAGACGTAAAGCCCAAAATCTAGATGTAAAGTCCAACTTCTAGATCTAAAGCCCAAAATATAGATGTAAATCCCAACTTCTAAATCTAAAGCCCAACATCTAGAGGTAAAGCCCAATATTTAGAGTTTAAGCGCATCATTTAGAGGTAAAGCCCATAATCTAGATGTAAAGCCCACCTTCTAGAGGTAAAGCCCATCATCTAGTCCTACAGCCCAATGTCTGCAGGTAAAGCCCAACTTACAGAGGTGAAGGCAAACATCTAGATGTAAAACCCAAAATGTAGAGGTAAAGCCCAACATCTAGAGGAAAAGCCAAATATATAGATTTAAAACCCAAAATCTAGAGGCAAAGCCCAATATCTAGACGTAAAGCCCAAAGTCTAGATGTAAAGCCCAACTTCTAGATCTAAAGCCCAAAATCTAGATCTAACACCCAAAATCTAGAGGTAAAGACCAATATCTAGAGGTACAACCCAACATCTAGAGGTAAAGCCAGATATCTAGAGGTAAAGCCCAACATCTAGAGGAAAAGCAAAATATATAGATTTCAAACCCAAATTCTAGAGTTAAATCCCAACATCTAGAGGTACAGCCCAACTTCCAGAGGTAAAGTCCAAAATCTAGAGGTAAACACCAATACCTAGAGGTAGAGCCCAAAATCTAGAGATAAAGCCCAACATCTAGAGATAAAGCCAGATATATAGATTTAAAATCCAAAATCTGGAGGTAAAGCCCAACATCTAGAGCTAAAGCCCCAAATCTAGATGTAAAGCCCAATTGCTAGATCTAAAGCCAAATACTCTAGAGATAAAGCCCAACATATAGAGGTAAAGACTAAGATCTAGAGGTGAATTCCAATATCTAGTGTTAAAGCCCGACACTTACAGTTAAAGCCAAACATCTAGATGTAAAACCCAACTTCTAGAGGTAAAGCCGAATATCTAGAGTTAAAGCGCATCCTTTAGAGTAAAGGCCAAAATCTAGAGTTAAAGCCCAACATCTAGAGGGAAAGCCCAGAATCTAGATGTAAAGCCTAACATATAGAGGTGAATTCCAAAATCAAGTGTTAAGGCCTGACATCTACAGTTAAATCCAACCATATAGATATAACCCCCAACTTCTAGAGGTAAGGCCCAAAATCTAGAGGTAAAGCCCAACAGCTAGAGTTAAAGCCGAACATCTTGAGGTAAAGCCCAAAGTCTAGAGTTAAAGCCCAACTTCTAGAGGTAAAGCCCAACATCTAGAGGTAAAGCCAGATATCTGAAGGTAAAGCCCAACATCTAGAGGAAAAGCCAAATATATAGATTTAAAACCCAAAATCTAGAGGTAAAGCCCAATATCTAGACGTAAAGCCCAAAATCTAGATGTAAAGCCCAACTTCTAGATCTAGAGCCCAAAATCTAGATGTAAAGCCCAAATTCTAGATCTAACGCCCAACATCTAGAGATAAAGACCAATATCTAGAGGTAAAACCCAACATCTAGAGGTAAAGCCAGATATCTAGAGGTAAAGCCCAACATCTAGAGGAAAAGCAAAATATATAGATTTCAAACCCAAATTCTAGAGTTAAATCCCAACATCTAGAGGTAAAGCCCAAAGTCTAGATGTAAAGCTCAACTTCCAGATTTAAAGTCAAAAATCTAAATGTAAATACCAATACCTAGAGGTAGAGCCCAAAATGTAGAGGTAAAGCCCAACATCTAGAGATAAAGCCAGATATATAGATCTAAAACCCAAAATCTAGAGGTGAAGCCCAATATCTAGAAGTAAAGCCCAAAATTTAGATGTAAAGCCCAATTTCTAGATCTAAAGCCCAACATCTAGAGGTAAAGCCCAATATCTAGACGTAAAGCCCAAAATCTAGATGAAAAGCACAACTTCTAGATCTAAAGTCCAACATCTAGAGGTAAAGTCAGATATATAGATCTAAACCCCAAAATCTAGAGGTGAAGCCCAATATTTAAATGTAAAGCCCAAAATCTAGATGTAAAGCCCAACTTCTAGATCTAAAGCCGAAAATATAGTTGTAAAGCCCAACTTCTAAATCTAAAGCCCAACATCTGGAGGAAAAGCCCAATATTTAGAGTTTAAGCGCATCATTTAGAGGTAAAGCCAGATATCTAGAGGTAAAGCCCAACGTCTGGAGGTAAAGCCCATCATCTAGTCCTACAGCCCAATGTCTGCAGGTAAAGCCCAACTTACAGAGGTGAAGGCAAACATCTAGATGTAAAACCCCAAATCTAGATGTAAAGCCCAACATCTAGAGGAAAAGCCAAATATATATAAATTTAAAAACCAAAACCTAGAGGTAAAGCCCAATATCTAGACGTAAAGCCCAAAATCTAGATGTAAAGCCCAAATTCTAGATCTAAGCCAAACATCTAGAGGTAAAGCCCAAATTCTAGATCTAACACCCAAAATCTAGAAGTAAAGACCAATATCTAGAGGTAAAACCCAACATCTACAGGTAAAGCCAGATATCTAGAGGTAAAGGCCAACATCTAGAGGAAAAGCAAAATATATAGATTTCAAACCCAAATTCTAGAGTTCAATCCCAACATCTAGAGGTAAAGCCCAACTTCCAGAGTTAAAGTCCAAAGTCTAGAGGTAAACACCAATACCTAGAGTTAGAGCCAAAAATCTAGAGATATGCCAAATATATAGATTTAAAACCCAAAATCTAGAGATAAAGCTGAACGTCTAAATGTAAAGCAAAACGTCTAGATGTAATCCAAACATCTAGAGGTAAAGCCTAACATCTAGAGGTGAAGCACAACATATAGAGGTATAACCCAACATCTAGAGATAAAGACCAACATCTAAAGGTAAAGCAAAACATCTAGATGTAAAACCCTACATCTAGAGGTAAAGTCCAATATCTAGACCTAAAGACCAACATCTAGAGGTAAAACCCAACATCTAGTGGTAAAGCCCAACGTCTGGAGGTAAAGCCCAGATTCAAGAGAGAAGCCAAAAATCCAGTTGGAAAACCCAAAATCTAGAGGTAAAGCCCAACATCTAGAGGAAAATACAAATATACAGATATAAAACCCAAAATCTAGAGGTAAAGCCCAATATCTAGACGTAAAGCCCAAAATCTAGATGTAAAGCACAACTTCTAGATCTAAAGCCCAACATCTAGAGGTAAAGACCAATATCTAGAGGTAAAACCCAACATCTAGAGGTAAAGCCAGATATCTAGAGGTAAAGCCAAACGTCTGGAGGTAAAGCCCATCATCTAGTCCTACAGCCCAATGTCTGCAGGTAAAGCCCAACTTACAGAGGTGAAGGCAAACATCTAGATGTAAAACCCCAAATCTAGAGGTAAAGACCAACATCTAGAGGAAAAGCCAAATATATATATATTTAAAACCCAAACTCTAGAGGTAAAGCCCAACATTTAGAGGTAAAGCCAGATATCTAGGGGTAAAGCCCAACGTCTGGAGGTAAAGCCCATCATCTAGTCCTACAGCCCAATGTCTGCAGGTAAAGCCCAACTTACAGAGGTGAAGGCAAACATCTAGATGTAATACCCAAAATCTAGAGGTAAAGCCCAACATCTAGAGGTAAAGCCAGATATCTAGGGGTAAAGCCCAACATCTAGAGGAAAAGCCAAATATATAGATTTAAAACCCAAAATCTAGAGGTAAAGCCCAATATCTAGACGTAAAGCACAAAATCTAGATGTAAAGCCCAGCTTCTAGATCTAAAGCCCAAAATCTAGATGTAAAGCCTAACATCTAGAGGTGAATTCCAAAATCAAGTGTTAAGGCCTGACATCTACAGTTAAATCCAACCATATAGATATAACCCCCAACTTCTAGAGGTAAGGCCCAAAATCTAGAGGTAAAGCCCAACAGCTAGAGTTAAAGCCGAACGTCTTGAGGTAAAGCCCAAAGTCTAGAGTTAAAGACCCACTTCTACAGGTAAAGGCCAACATATAGAGGTAAAGCCAGATATCTAGGGGTAAAGCCCAACATCTAGAGGAAAAGCCAAATATATAGATTTAAAACCCAAAATCTAGAGGTAAAGCCCAATATCAAGACGTAAAGCCCAAAATCTAGATGTAAAGCCCAACTTCTAGATCTAACGCCCAAAATCTAGAGATAAAGACCAATATCTAGAGGTAAAACCCAACATCTAGAGGTAAAGCCAGATATCTAGAGGTAAAGCCCAACATCTAGAGGAAAAGCCAAATATATAGATTTAAACCCCAAAATCTAGAGATAAAGCCGAACATCTAAATGTAAAGCAAAACATCTAGATGTAATCCAAACATCTAGAGGTAAAGCCTAACATCTAGAGGTGAAGCACAACATATAGATGTACAACCCAACATCTAGAGATAAAGACCAACATCTAAATGTAAAGCAAAACTTCTAGATGTAAAACCCTACATCTAGAGGTAAAGTCCAATATCTAGACCTAAAGACCAACATCTAGATGTAAAACCCAACATCTAGTGGTAAAGGACAACGTCTGGAGGTAAAGCCCAGATTCTAGAGAGAAGCCAAAAATCCAGATGGAAAACCCAAAATCTAGAGGTAAAGCTCAACATCTACAGGTAAATCCAGATATCTAGGGGTAAAACCCAACATCTAGAGGAAAAGCCAAATATATAGATATAAAAGCCAAAATCTAGAGCTAAAGCCCAATATCTAGACGTAAAGCCCAAAATCTAGATGAAAAGCAAAACTTCTAGATCTAAAGCCCAACATCTAGAGATAAAGACCAATATC
Source organism: Leptosomus discolor (assembly GCF_034619465.1). Classification (NCBI taxonomy): domain Eukaryota; kingdom Metazoa; phylum Chordata; class Aves; order Leptosomiformes; family Leptosomidae; genus Leptosomus; species Leptosomus discolor. The sequence continues at coordinate 3,761,722 of NW_028237857.1, read as the reverse complement.
TAGAGGTAAAACCCAACATCTAGAGGTAAAGCCAGATATCTAGAGGTAAAGCTCAACGTCTGGAGGTAAAGCCCATCATCTAGTCCTACAGCCCAATGATTGCAGGTAAAGCCCAACTTACAGAGGTGAAGGCAAACATCTAGATGTAAAACCCCAAATCTAGAGGTAAAGCCCAACATCTAGAGGAAAAGCCAAATATATATATATTTAAAATCCAAAATCTAGAGGTAAAGCCCAACATCTAGAGGTAAAGCCAGATATCTAGGGGTAAAGCCCAACATCTAGAGGAAAAGCCAAATATATAAATTTCAAACCCAAAATCTAGAGGTAAAGCCCAACATCTAGACGTAAAGCCCAAAATCTAGATGTAAAGCCCAACTTCTAGATCTAAAGCCCAAAATCTAGATGTAAAGCCCAAATTCTAGATCTAACGCCCAAAATCTAGAGATAAAGACCAATATCTAGAGGTAAAGCCCAACATCTAGAGGAAAAGCAAAATATATAGATTTCAAACTCAAATTCTAGAGTTAAATCCCAACATCTAGAGGTAAATCCCAAAGTCTAGATGTAAAGCTCAACTTCCGGATTTAAAGTCAAAAATCTAAATGTAAATACCAATACCTAGAGGTAGAGCCCAAAATGTAGAGGTAAAGCCCAACATCTAGAGATAAAGCCAGATATAGAGATTTAAACCCCAAAATCTAGAGGCGAAGCCCAATATCTAGACGTAAAGCCCAAAATCTAGATGTAAAGTCCAACTTCTAGATCTAAAGCCCAAAATATAGATGTAAATCCCAACTTCTAAATCTAAAGCCCAACATCTAGAGGTAAAGCCCAATATTTAGAGTTTAAGCGCATCATTTAGAGGTAAAGCCCATAATCTAGATGTAAAGCCCACCTTCTAGAGGTAAAGCCCATCATCTAGTCCTACAGCCCAATGTCTGCAGGTAAAGCCCAACTTACAGAGGTGAAGGCAAACATCTAGATGTAAAACCCAAAATCTAGAGGTAAAGCCCAACATCTAGAGGAAAAGCCAAATATATAGATTTAAAACCCAAAATCTAGAGGCAAAGCCCAATATCTAGACGTAAAGCCCAAAGTCTAGATGTAAAGCCCAACTTCTAGATCTAAAGCCCAAAATCTAGATCTAACACCCAAAATCTAGAGGTAAAGACCAATATCTAGAGGTACAACCCAACATCTAGAGGTAAAGCCAGATATCTAGAGGTAAAGCCCAACATCTAGAGGAAAAGCAAAATATATAGATTTCAAACCCAAATTCTAGAGTTAAATCCCAACATCTAGAGGTACAGCCCAACTTCCAGAGGTAAAGTCCAAAATCTAGAGGTAAACACCAATACCTAGAGGTAGAGCCCAAAATCTAGAGATAAAGCCCAACATCTAGAGATAAAGCCAGATATATAGATTTAAAATCCAAAATCTGGAGGTAAAGCCCAACATCTAGAGCTAAAGCCCCAAATCTAGATGTAAAGCCCAATTGCTAGATCTAAAGCCAAATACTCTAGAGATAAAGCCCAACATATAGAGGTAAAGACTAAGATCTAGAGGTGAATTCCAATATCTAGTGTTAAAGCCCGACACTTACAGTTAAAGCCAAACATCTAGATGTAAAACCCAACTTCTAGAGGTAAAGCCGAATATCTAGAGTTAAAGCGCATCCTTTAGAGTAAAGGCCAAAATCTAGAGTTAAAGCCCAACATCTAGAGGGAAAGCCCAGAATCTAGATGTAAAGCCTAACATATAGAGGTGAATTCCAAAATCAAGTGTTAAGGCCTGACATCTGCAGTTAAATCCAACCATATAGATATAACCCCCAACTTCTAGAGGTAAGGCCCAAAATCTAGAGGTAAAGCCCAACAGCTAGAGTTAAAGCCGAACATCTTGAGGTAAAGCCCAAAGTCTAGAGTTAAAGCCCAACTTCTAGAGGTAAAGCCCAACATCTAGAGGTAAAGCCAGATATCTGAAGGTAAAGCCCAACATCTAGAGGAAAAGCCAAATATATAGATTTAAAACCCAAAATCTAGAGGTAAAGCCCAATATCTAGACGTAAAGCCCAAAATCTAGATGTAAAGCCCAACTTCTAGATCTAGAGCCCAAAATCTAGATGTAAAGCCCAAATTCTAGATCTAACGCCCAACATCTAGAGATAAAGACCAATATCTAGAGGTAAAACCCAACATCTAGAGGTAAAGCCAGATATCTAGAGGTAAAGCCCAACATCTAGAGGAAAAGCAAAATATATAGATTTCAAACCCAAATTCTAGAGTTAAATCCAAACATCTAAGGGTAAACCCCAACTTCCAGAGTTAAAGTCCAAAATCTAGAGGTAAACACCAATACCTAGAGTTAGAGCCCAACATCTAGAGATATGCCAAATATATAGATTTAAACCCCAAAATCTAGAGATAAAGCCGAACATCTAAATGTAAAGCAAAACATCTAGATGTAATCCAAACATCTAGAGGTAAAGCCTAACATCTAGAGGTGAAGCACAACATATAGAGGTATAACCCAACATCTAGAGATAAAGACCAACATCTAAATGTAAAGCAAAACATCTAGATGTAAAACCCTACATCTAGAGGTAAAGTCCAATATCTAGACCTAAAGACCAACATCTAGAGGTAAAACCCAACATCTAGTGGTAAAGCCCAACGTCTGGAGGTAAAGCCCAGATTCTAGAGAGAAGCCAAAAATCCAGATGGAAAACCCAAAATCTAGAGGTAAAGCCCAACATCTACAAATAAATCCAGATATCTAGGGGTAAAGCCCAACATCTAGAGGAAAAGCCAAATATATAGATATAAATCCCAAAATCTAGAGGTAAAGCCCAATATCTAGACGTAAAGCCCAAAATCTAGTTGAAAAGCCCAACTTCTAGATCTAGAGCCCAACATCTAGAGGTAAAGACCAATATCTAGAGGTAAAACACAACATCTAGAGGTAAAGCCAGATATCTAGAGGTGAAGCCCAACATCTAGAGGAAAAGCAAAATATATAGATTTCAAACCGAAATTCTAGAGTTAAATCCCAACATCTAGAGGTAAATCCCAAAGTCTAGATGTAAAGCTCAACTTCCAGATTTAAAGTCAAAAAATCTAAATGTAAATACCAATACCTAGGGGTAGAGCCCAAAATGTAGAGGTAAAGCCCAACATCTAGAGATAAAGCCAGATATATAGATCTAAACCCCAAAATCTAGAGGTGAAGCCCAATATCTAGATCTAAAGCCCAAAATCTAGATGTAAAGCCCAACTTCTAAATCTAAAGCCCAACATCTAGAGGTAAAGCCCAATATTTAGAGTTTAAGCGCATCATTTAGAGGTAAAGCCAGATAACTAGAGGTAAAGCCCAACGTCTGGAGGTAAAGCCCATCATCTAGCCCTACAGCCCAATGTCTGCAGGTAAAGCCCAACTTACAGAGGTGAAGGCAAACATCTAGATGTAAATCCCAAAATCTAGAGGTAAAGCCCAACATCTAGAGGAAAAGCCAAATATATATATATTTAAAACCCAAAACCTAGAGGTAAAGCCCAACATCTAGATGTAAAGCCAGATATCTAGGGGTAAAGCCCAACATCTAGAGGAAAAGGCAAATATATAGATTTAAAACCCAAAATCTAGAGGTAAAGCCCAATATCTAGACGTAAAGCCCAAAATCTAGATGTAAACCCCAACTTCTAGATCTAAAGCCCAAAATATAGATGTAAAGCCCAACTTCTAGAGGTAAAACCCAACATCTAGATGTAAAGCCCAACTTCTAGATCTAACGCCCAAAATCTAGAGATAAAGACCAATATCTAGAGGTAAAACCCAACATCTAGAGGTCAAGCCAGATATCTAGAGGTAAAGCCCAACATCTAGAGGAAAAGCAAAATATATGGATTTCAAACCCAAATTCTAGAGTTCAATCCCAACATCTAGAGGTAAAGCCCAACTTCCAGAGTTAAAGTCCAAAGTCTAGAGGTAAACACCAATACCTAGAGTTAGAGCCCAAAATCTAGAGATATGCCAAATATATAGATTTAAAACCCAAAATCTAGAGATAAAGCTGAACGTCTAAATGTAAAGCAAAACATCTAGATGTAATCCAAACATCTAGAGGTAAAGCCTAACATCTAGAGGTGAAGCACAACATATAGAGGTATAACCCAACATCTAGAGATAAAGACCAACATCTAAATGTAAAGCAAAACATCTAGATGTAAAACCCTACATCTAGAGGTAAAGTCCAATATCTAGACCTAAAGACCAACATCTAGAGGTAAAACCCAACATCTAGTGGTAAAGCCCAACGTCTGGAGGTAAAGCCCAGATTCAAGAGAGAAGCCAAAAATCCAGTTGGAAAACCCAAAATCTAGAGGTAAAGCCCAACATCTAGAGGAAAATACAAATATACAGATATAAAACCCAAAATCTAGAGGTAAAGCCCAATATCTAGACGTAAAGCCCAAAATCTAGATGTAAAGCACAACTTCTAGATCTAAAGCCCAACATCTAGAGGTAAAGACCAATATCTAGAGGTAAAACCCAACATCTAGAGGTAAAGCCAGATATCTAGAGGTAAAGCCAAACGTCTGGAGGTAAAGCCCATCATCTAGTCCTACAGCCCAATGTCTGCAGGTAAAGCCCAACTTACAGAGGTGAAGGCAAACATCTAGATGTAAAACCCCAAATCTAGAGGTAAAGACCAACATCTAGAGGAAAAGCCAAATATATATATATTTAAAACCCAAACTCTAGAGGTAAAGCCCAACATTTACAGGTAAAGCCAGATATCTAGGGGTAAAGCCCAACGTCTGGAGGTAAAGCCCATCATCTAGTCCTACAGCCCAATGTCTGCAGGTAAAGCCCAACTTACAGAGGTGAAGGCAAACATCTAGATGTAATACCCAAAATCTAGAGGTAAAGCCCAACATCTAGAGGTAAAGCCAGATATCTAGGGGTAAAGCCCAACATCTAGAGGAAAAGCCAAATATATAGATTTAAAACCCAAAATCTAGAGGTAAAGCCCAATATCTAGACGTAAAGCACAAAATCTAGATGTAAAGCCCAGCTTCTAGATCTAAAGCCCAAAATCTAGATGTAAAGCCTAACATCTAGAGGTGAATTCCAAAATCAAGTGTTAAGGCCTGACATCTACAGTTAAATCCAACCATATAGATATAACCCCCAACTTCTAGAGGTAAGGCCCAAAATCTAGAGGTAAAGCCCAACAGCTAGAGTTAAAGCCGAACGTCTTGAGGTAAAGCCCAAAGTCTAGAGTTAAAGACCCACTTCTACAGGTAAAGGCCAACATATAGAGGTAAAGCCAGATATCTAGGGGTAAAGCCCAACATCTAGAGGAAAAGCCAAATATATAGATTTAAAACCCAAAATCTAGAGGTAAAGCCCAATATCAAGACGTAAAGCCCAAAATCTAGATGTAAAGCCCAACTTCTAGATCTAACGCCCAAAATCTAGAGATAAAGACCAATATCTAGAGGTAAAACCCAACATCTAGAGGTAAAGCCAGATATCTAGAGGTAAAGCCCAACATCTAGAGGAAAAGCCAAATATATAGATTTAAACCCCAAAATCTAGAGATAAAGCCGAACATCTAAATGTAAAGCAAAACATCTAGATGTAATCCAAACATCTAGAGGTAAAGCCTAACATCTAGAGGTGAAGCACAACATATAGATGTACAACCCAACATCTAGAGATAAAGACCAACATCTAAATGTAAAGCAAAACTTCTAGATGTAAAACCCTACATCTAGAGGTAAAGTCCAATATCTAGACCTAAAGACCAACATCTAGATGTAAAACCCAACATCTAGTGGTAAAGGACAACGTCTGGAGGTAAAGCCGAGATTCTAGAGAGAAGCCAAAAATCCAGATGGAAAACCCAAAATCTAGAGGTAAAGCTCAACATCTACAGGTAAATCCAGATATCTAGGGGTAAAACCCAACATCTAGAGGAAAAGCCAAATATATAGATATAAAAGCCAAAATCTAGAGCTAAAGCCCAATATCTAGACGTAAAGCCCAAAATCTAGATGAAAAGCAAAACTTCTAGATCTAAAGCCCAACATCTAGAGATAAAGACCAATATCTAGAGGTAAAACCCAACATCTAGAGGTAAAGCCAGATATCTAGAGGTAAAGCTCAACGTCTGGAGGTAAAGCCCATCATCTAGTCCTACAGCCCAATGATTGCAGGTAAAGCCCAACTTACAGAGGTGAAGGCAAACATCTAGATGTAAAACCCCAAATCTAGAGGTAAAGCCCAACATCTAGAGGAAAAGCCAAATATATATATATTTAAAATCCAAAATCTAGAGGTAAAGCCCAACATCTAGAGGTAAAGCCAGATATCTAGGGGTAAAGCCCAACATCTAGAGGAAAAGCCAAATATATAAATTTCAAACCCAAAATCTAGAGGTAAAGCCCAACATCTAGACGTAAAGCCCAAAATCTAGATGTAAAGCCCAACTTCTAGATCTAAAGCCCAAAATCTAGATGTAAAGCCCAAATTCTAGATCTAACGCCCAAAATCTAGAGATAAAGACCAATATCTAGAGGTAAAGCCCAACATCTAGAGGAAAAGCAAAATATATAGATTTCAAACCCAAATTCTAGAGTTAAATCCCAACATCTAGAGGTAAATCCCAAAGTCTAGATGTAAAGCTCAACTTCCGGATTTAAAGTCAAAAATCTAAATGTAAATACCAATACCTAGAGGTAGAGCCCAAAATGTAGAGGTAAAGCCCAACATCTAGAGATAAAGCCAGATATAGAGATTTAAACCCCAAAATCTAGAGGCGAAGCCCAATATCTAGACGTAAAGCCCAAAATCTAGATGTAAAGTCCAACTTCTAGATCTAAAGCCCAAAATATAGATGTAAATCCCAACTTCTAAATCTAAAGCCCAACATCTAGAGGTAAAGCCCAATATTTAGAGTTTAAGCGCATCATTTAGAGGTAAAGCCCATAATCTAGATGTAAAGCCCACCTTCTAGAGGTAAAGCCCATCATCTAGTCCTACAGCCCAATGTCTGCAGGTAAAGCCCAACTTACAGAGGTGAAGGCAAACATCTAGATGTAAAACCCAAAATGTAGAGGTAAAGCCCAACATCTAGAGGAAAAGCCAAATATATAGATTTAAAACCCAAAATCTAGAGGCAAAGCCCAATATCTAGACGTAAAGCCCAAAGTCTAGATGTAAAGCCCAACTTCTAGATCTAAAGCCCAAAATCTAGATCTAACACCCAAAATCTAGAGGTAAAGACCAATATCTAGAGTTACAACCCAACATCTAGAGGTAAAGCCAGATATCTAGAGGTAAAGCCCAACATCTAGAGGAAAAGCAAAATATATAGATTTCAAACCCAAATTCTAGAGTTAAATCCCAACATCTAGAGGTACAGCCCAACTTCCAGAGGTAAAGTCCAAAATCTAGAGGTAAACACCAATACCTAGAGGTAGAGCCCAAAATCTAGAGATAAAGCCCAACATCTAGAGATAAAGCCAGATATATAGATTTAAAATCCAAAATCTGGAGGTAAAGCCCAACATCTAGAGCTAAAGCCCCAAATCTAGATGTAAAGCCCAATTGCTAGATCTAAAGCCAAATACTCTAGAGATAAAGCCCAACATATAGAGGTAAAGACTAAGATCTAGAGGTGAATTCCAATATCTAGTGTTAAAGCCCGACACTTACAGTTAAAGCCAAACATCTAGATGTAAAACCCAACTTCTAGAGGTAAAGCCGAATATCTAGAGTTAAAGCGCATCCTTTAGAGTAAAGGCCAAAATCTAGAGTTAAAGCCCAACATCTAGAGGGAAAGCCCAGAATCTAGATGTAAAGCCTAACATATAGAGGTGAATTCCAAAATCAAGTGTTAAGGCCTGACATCTACAGTTAAATCCAACCATATAGATATAACCCCCAACTTCTAGAGGTAAGGCCCAAAATCTAGAGGTAAAGCCCAACAGCTAGAGTTAAAGCCGAACATCTTGAGGTAAAGCCCAAAGTCTAGAGTTAAAGCCCAACTTCTAGAGGTAAAGCCCAACATCTAGAGGTAAAGCCAGATATCTGAAGGTAAAGCCCAACATCTAGAGGAAAAGCCAAATATATAGATTTAAAACCCAAAATCTAGAGGTAAAGCCCAATATCTAGACGTAAAGCCCAAAATCTAGATGTAAAGCCCAACTTCTAGATCTAGAGCCCAAAATCTAGATGTAAAGCCCAAATTCTAGATCTAACGCCCAACATCTAGAGATAAAGACCAATATCTAGAGGTAAAACCCAACATCTAGAGGTAAAGCCAGATATCTAGAGGTAAAGCCCAACATCTAGAGGAAAAGCAAAATATATAGATTTCAAACCCAAATTCTAGAGTTAAATCCCAACATCTAGAGGTAAAGCCCAAAGTCTAGATGTAAAGCTCAACTTCCAGATTTAAAGTCAAAAATCTAAATGTAAATACCAATACCTAGAGGTAGAGCCCAAAATGTAGAGGTAAAGCCCAACATCTAGAGATAAAGCCAGATATATAGATCTAAAACCCAAAATCTAGAGGTGAAGCCCAATATCTAGAAGTAAAGCCCAAAATTTAGATGTAAAGCCCAATTTCTAGATCTAAAGCCCAACATCTAGAGGTAAAGCCCAATATCTAGACGTAAAGCCCAAAATCTAGATGAAAAGCACAACTTCTAGATCTAAAGTCCAACATCTAGAGGTAAAGTCAGATATATAGATCTAAACCCCAAAATCTAGAGGTGAAGCCCAATATTTAAATGTAAAGCCCAAAATCTAGATGTAAAGCCCAACTTCTAGATCTAAAGCCGAAAATATAGTTGTAAAGCCCAACTTCTAAATCTAAAGCCCAACATCTGGAGGAAAAGCCCAATATTTAGAGTTTAAGCGCATCATTTAGAGGTAAAGCCAGATATCTAGAGGTAAAGCCCAACGTCTGGAGGTAAAGCCCATCATCTAGTCCTACAGCCCAATGTCTGCAGGTAAAGCCCAACTTACAGAGGTGAAGGCAAACATCTAGATGTAAAACCCCAAATCTAGAGGTAAAGCCCAACATCTAGAGGAAAAGCCAAATATATATAAATTTAAAAACCAAAACCTAGAGGTAAAGCCCAATATCTAGACGTAAAGCCCAAAATCTAGATGTAAAGCCCAAATTCTAGATCTAACGCCCAAAATCAATATGTAAAGCCCAAATTCTTGGTCTAACACCCAAAATCTAGAGTTAAAGACCAATATCTAGAGGTAAAACCCAACATCTAGAGGTAAAGCCAGATATCTAGAGGTAAAGCCCAACATCTAGAAGAAAAGCAAAATATATAGATTTCAAACCCAAATTCTAGAGTTAAATCCCAACATCTAGGGGTAAACCCCAACTTCCAGAGTTAAAGTCCAAAATCTAGAGGTAAACACCAATACCTAGAGTTAGAGCCCAACATCTAGAGATATGCCAAATATATAGATTTAAAACCCAAAATCTAGAGATAAAGCCGAACATCTAAATGTAAAGCAAAACATCTAGATGTAATCCAAACATCTAGAGGTAAAGCCTAACATCTAGAGGTGAAGCACAACATATAGAGGTATAACCCAACATCTAGAGATAAAGACCAACATCTAAATGTAAAGCAAAACATCTAGATGTAAAACCCTACATCTAGAGGTAAAGTCCGATATCTAGACCTAAAGACCAACATCTAGAGGTAAAACCCAACATCTAGTGGTAAAGCCCAACGTCTGGAGGTAAAGCCCAGATTCTAGAGAGAAGCCAAAAATCCAGATGGAAAACCCAAAATCTAGAGGTAAAGCCCAACATCTACAAATAAATCCAGATATCTAGGGGTAAAGCCCAACATCTAGAGGAAAAGCCAAATATATAGATATAAATCCCAAAATCTAGAGGTAAAGCCCAATATCTAGACGTAAAGCCCAAAATCTAGTTGAAAAGCCCAACTTCTAGATCTAGAGCCCAACATCTAGAGGTAAAGACCAATATCTAGAGGTAAAACACAACATCTAGAGGTAAAGCCAGATATCTAGAGGTAAAGCCCAACATCTAGAGGAAAAGCAAAATATATAGATTTCAAACCGAAATTCTAGAGTTAAATCCCAACATCTAGAGGTAAATCCCAAAGTCTAGATGTAAAGCTCAACTTCCAGATTTAAAGTCAAAAAATCTAAATGTAAATACCAATACCTAGGGGTAGAGCCCAAAATGTAGAGGTAAAGCCCAACATCTAGAGATAAAGCCAGATATATAGATCTAAACCCCAAAATCTAGAGGTGAAGCCCAATATCTAGATCTAAAGCACAAAATCTAGATGTAAAGCCCAACTTCTAAATCTAAAGCCCAACATCTAGAGGTAAAGCCCAATATTTAGAGTTTAAGCGCATCATTTAGAGGTAAAGCCAGATAACTAGAGGTAAAGCCCAACGTCTGGAGGTAAAGCCCATCATCTAGCCCTACAGCCCAATGTCTGCAGGTAAAGCCCAACTTACAGAGGTGAAGGCAAACATCTAGATGTAAATCCCAAAATCTAGAGGTAAAGCCCAACATCTAGAGGAAAAGCCAAATATATATATATTTAAAACCCAAAACCTAGAGGTAAAGCCCAACATCTAGATGTAAAGCCAGATATCTAGGGGTAAAGCCCAACATCTAGAGGAAAAGGCAAATATATAGATTTAAAACCCAAAATCTAGAGGTAAAGCCCAATATCTAGACGTAAAGCCCAAAATCTAGATGTAAACCCCAACTTCTAGATCTAAAGCCCAAAATATAGATGTAAAGCCCAACTTCTAGATCTAAAGCCCAACATCTAGATGTAAAGCCCAACTTCTAGATCTAACGCCCAAAATCTAGAGATAAAGACCAATATCTAGAGGTAAAACCCAACATCTAGAGGTCAAGCCAGATATCTAGAGGTAAAGCCCAACATCTAGAGGAAAAGCAAAATATATGGATTTCAAACCCAAATTCTAGAGTTCAATCCCAACATCTAGAGGTAAAGCCCAACTTCCAGAGTTAAAGTCCAAAGTCTAGAGGTAAACACCAATACCTAGAGTTAGAGCCCAAAATCTAGAGATATGCCAAATATATAGATTTAAAACCCAAAATCTAGAGATAAAGCTGAACGTCTAAATGTAAAGCAAAACGTCTAGATGTAATCCAAACATCTAGAGGTAAAGCCTAACATCTAGAGGTGAAGCACAACATATAGAGGTATAACCCAACATCTAGAGATAAAGACCAACATCTAAATGTAAAGCAAAACATCTAGATGTAAAACCCTACATCTAGAGGTAAAGTCCAATATCTAGACCTAAAGACCAACATCTAGAGGTAAAACCCAACATCTAGTGGTAAAGCCCAACGTCTGGAGGTAAAGCCCAGATTCAAGAGAGAAGCCAAAAATCCAGTTGGAAAACCCAAAATCTAGAGGTAAAGCCCAACATCTAGAGGAAAATACAAATATACAGATATAAAACCCAAAATCTAGAGGTAAAGCCCAATATCTAGACGTAAAGCCCAAAATCTAGATGTAAAGCACAACTTCTAGATCTAAAGCCCAACATCTAGAGGTAAAGACCAATATCTAGAGGTAAAACCCAACATCTAGAGGTAAAGCCAGATATCTAGAGGTAAAGCCAAACGTCTGGAGGTAAAGCCCATCATCTAGTCCTACAGCCCAATGTCTGCAGGTAAAGCCCAACTTACAGAGGTGAAGGCAAACATCTAGATGTAAAACCCCAAATCTAGAGGTAAAGACCAACATCTAGAGGAAAAGCCAAATATATATATATTTAAAACCCAAACTCTAGAGGTAAAGCCCAACATTTAGAGGTAAAGCCAGATATCTAGGGGTAAAGCCCAACGTCTGGAGGTAAAGCCCATCATCTAGTCCTACAGCCTAATGTCTGCAGGTAAAGCCCAACTTACAGAGGTGAAGGCAAACATCTAGATGTAATACCCAAAATCTAGAGGTAAAGCCCAACATCTAGAGGTAAAGCCAGATATCTAGGGGTAAAGCCCAACATCTAGAGGAAAAGCCAAATATATAGATTTAAAACCCAAAATCTAGAGGTAAAGCCCAATATCTAGACGTAAAGCACAAAATCTAGATGTAAAGCCCAGCTTCTAGATCTAAAGCCCAAAATCTAGATGTAAAGCCTAACATCTAGAGGTGAATTCCAAAATCAAGTGTTAAGGCCTGACATCTACAGTTAAATCCAACCATATAGATATAACCCCCAACTTCTAGAGGTAAGGCCCAAAATCTAGAGGTAAAGCCCAACAGCTAGAGTTAAAGCCGAACGTCTTGAGGTAAAGCCCAAAGTCTAGAGTTAAAGACCCACTTCTACAGGTAAAGGCCAACATATAGAGGTAAAGCCAGATATCTAGGGGTAAAGCCCAACATCTAGAGGAAAAGCCAAATATATAGATTTAAAACCCAAAATCTAGAGGTAAAGCCCAATATCAAGACGTAAAGCCCAAAATCTAGATGTAAAGCCCAACTTCTAGATCTAACGCCCAAAATCTAGAGATAAAGACCAATATCTAGAGGTAAAACCCAACATCTAGAGGTAAAGCCAGATATCTAGAGGTAAAGCCCAACATCTAGAGGAAAAGCCAAATATATAGATTTAAACCCCAAAATCTAGAGATAAAGCCGAACATCTAAATGTAAAGCAAAACATCTAGATGTAATCCAAACATCTAGAGGTAAAGCCTAACATCTAGAGGTGAAGCACAACATATAGATGTACAACCCAACATCTAGAGATAAAGACCAACATCTAAATGTAAAGCAAAACTTCTAGATGTAAAACCCTACATCTAGAGGTAAAGTCCAATATCTAGACCTAAAGACCAACATCTAGATGTAAAACCCAACATCTAGTGGTAAAGGACAACGTCTGGAGGTAAAGCCCAGATTCTAGAGAGAAGCCAAAAATCCAGATGGAAAACCCAAAATCTAGAGGTAAAGCTCAACATCTACAGGTAAATCCAGATATCTAGGGGTAAAACCCAACATCTAGAGGAAAAGCCAAATATATAGATATAAAAGCCAAAATCTAGAGCTAAAGCCCAATATCTAGACGTAAAGCCCAAAATCTAGATGAAAAGCAAAACTTCTAGATCTAAAGCCCAACATCTAGAGATAAAGACCAATATCTAGAGGTAAAACCCAACATCTAGAGGTAAAGCCAGATATCTAGAGGTAAAGCTCAACGTCTGGAGGTAAAGCCCATCATCTAGTCCTACAGCCCAATGATTGCAGGTAAAGCCCAACTTACAGAGGTGAAGGCAAACATCTAGATGTAAAACCCCAAATCTAGAGGTAAAGCCCAACATCTAGAGGAAAAGCCAAATATATATATATTTAAAATCCAAAATCTAGAGGTAAAGCCCAACATCTAGAGGTAAAGCCAGATATCTAGGGGTAAAGCCCAACATCTAGAGGAAAAGCCAAATATATAAATTTCAAACCCAAAATCTAGAGGTAAAGCCCAACATCTAGACGTAAAGCCCAAAATCTAGATGTAAAGCCCAACTTCTAGATCTAAAGCCCAAAATCTAGATGTAAAGCCCAAATTCTAGATCTAACGCCCAAAATCTAGAGATAAAGACCAATATCTAGAGGTAAAGCCCAACATCTAGAGGAAAAGCAAAATATATAGATTTCAAACTCAAATTCTAGAGTTAAATCCCAACATCTAGAGGTAAATCCCAAAGTCTAGATGTAAAGCTCAACTTCCGGATTTAAAGTCAAAAATCTAAATGTAAATACCAATACCTAGAGGTAGAGCCCAAAATGTAGAGGTAAAGCCCAACATCTAGAGATAAAGCCAGATATAGAGATTTAAACCCCAAAATCTAGAGGCGAAGCCCAATATCTAGACGTAAAGCCCAAAATCTAGATGTAAAGTCCAACTTCTAGATCTAAAGCCCAAAATATAGATGTAAATCCCAACTTCTAAATCTAAAGCCCAACATCTAGAGGTAAAGCCCAATATTTAGAGTTTAAGCGCATCATTTAGAGGTAAAGCCCATAATCTAGATGTAAAGCCCACCTTCTAGAGGTAAAGCCCATCATCTAGTCCTACAGCCCAATGTCTGCAGGTAAAGCCCAACTTACAGAGGTGAAGGCAAACATCTAGATGTAAAACCCAAAATGTAGAGGTAAAGCCCAACATCTAGAGGAAAAGCCAAATATATATATATTTAAAACCCAAAACCTAGAGGTAAAGCCCAACATCTAGATGTAAAGCCAGATATCTAGGGGTAAAGCCCAACATCTAGAGGAAAAGCCAAATATATAGATTTAAAACCCAAAATCTAGAGGTAAAGCCCAATATCTAGACGTAAAGCCCAAAATCTAGATGTAAACCCCAACTTCTAGATCTAAAGCCCAAAATATAGATGTAAAGCCCAACTTCTAGATCTAAAGCCCAAAATCTAGATGTAAAGCCCAACTTCTAGATCTAAAGCCCAAAATATAGATGTAAAGACCAATATCTAGAGGTAAAACCCAACATCTAGAGGTCAAGCCAGATATCTAGAGGTAAAGCCCAACATCTAGAGGAAAAGCAAAATATATGGATTTCAAACCCAAATTCTAGAGTTCAATCCCAACATCTAGAGGTAAAGCCCAACTTCCAGAGTTAAAGTCCAAAGTCTAGAGGTAAACACCAATACCTAGAGTTAGAGCCCAAAATCTAGAGATATGCCAAATATATAGATTTAAAACCCAAAATCTAGAGATAAAGCCCAATATCTAGACGTAAAGCCCAAAATCTGGATGTAAAGCCCAAATTCTAGATCTAATGCCCAAAATCTAGAGATAAAGACCAATATCTAGAGGTAAAAGCCAACATCTAGAGGTAAAGCCAGATATCTAGAGGTAAAGCCCAACATCTAGAGGAAAAGCCAGATATCTAGAGGTAAAGCCCAACATCTAGAGGAAAAGCAAAATATATAGATTTCAAACCCAAATTCTAGAGTTAAATCCCAAAATCTAGAGGTAAATCCCAAAGTCTAGATGTAAAGCTCAACTTCCAGATTTAAAGTCAAAAATCTAAATGTAAATACCAATACCTAGATGTAGAGCCCAAAATGTAGAGGTAAAGCCCAACATCTAGAGGAAAAGCCAAATATATAGATATAAAACCCAAAATCTAGAGGTAAAGCCCAATATCTAGACGTAAAGCCCAAAATCTAGATGAAAAGCACAACTTCTAGATCTAAAGCCCAACATCTAGAGGTAAAGACCAATATCTAGAGGTAAAACCCAACATCTAGAGGTAAAGCCAGATATCTAGAGGTAAAGCCCAACGTCTGGAGGTAAAGCCCATCATCTAGAGGTAAAGCCCATCATCTAGTCCTACAGCCCAATGTCTGCAGGTAAAGCCCAACTTACAGAGATGAAGGCAAACATCTAGATGTAAAACCCCAAATCTAGAGGTAAAGCCCAACATCTAGAGGAAAAGCCAAATATATATATATATTTAAAACCCAAAATCTAGAGGTAAAGCCCAACATTTAGAGGTAAAGCCAGATATCTAGGGGTAAAGCCCAACGTCTGGAGGTAAAGCCCATCATCTAGTCCTACAGCCCAATGTCTGCAGGTAAAGCCCAACTTACAGAGGTGAAGGCAAACATCTAGATGTAAAACCCAAAATCTAGAGGTAAAGCCCAACATCTAGAGGAAAAGCCAAATATATATATATTTAAAACCCAAAATCTAGAGGTAAAGCCCAACATCTAGATGTAAAGCCAGATATCTAGGGGTAAAGCCCAACATCTAGAGGAAAAGCCAAATATATAGATTTAAAATCCAAAATCTAGAGGTAAAGCCAAATATCTAGACGTAAAGCACAAAATCTAGATGTAAAGCCCAGCTTCTAGATCTAAAGCCCAAAATCTAGATGTAAAGCCTAACATCTAGAGGTGAATTCCAAAATCAAGTGTTAAGGCCTGACATCTACAGTTAAATCCAACCATATAGATATAACCCCCAACTTCTAGAGGTAAGGCCCAAAATCTAGAGGTAAAGCCCAACAGCTAGAGTTAGAGCCGAACGTCTTGTGGTAAAGCCAAAAGTCTAGAGTTAAAGCCAAACATCTAGAGGTAAAGCCCAACTTCCAGAGTTAAAGTCCAAAATCTAGAGGTAAACACCTATTCCTACAGTTAGAGCCCAACATCTAGAGGAAAAGCCAAATATATAGATTTAAAACCCAAAATCTAGAGATAAAGCCGAACATCTAAATGTAAAGCAAAACATCTAGATGTAATCCAAACATCTAGAGGTAAAGCCTAACATCTAGAGGTGAAGCACAACATATAGAGGTATAACCCAACATCTAGAGATAAAGACCAACATCTAAATGTAAAGCAAAACATCTAGATGTAAAACCCTACATCTAGAGGTAAAGTCCAATATCTAGACCTAAAGACCAACATCTAGAGGTAAAACCCAACATCTAGTGGTAAAGCCCAACGTCTGGAGGTAAAGCCCAGATTCTGGAGAGAAGCCAAATATCCAGATGGAAAACCTAAAATCTAGAGGTAAAGCCCAATATCTAGAGGTAAAGCCAGATATCTAGGGGTAAGGCCCAACATCTAGAGGAAAAGCTAAATATAGATTTAAAACCCAAAATCTAGAGGTAAAGCCCAACTTCTAGATCTAAAGCCCAAAATCTGGATGTAAAGCCCAAATTCTATATCTAACGCCCAAAATCTAGAGATAAAGACCAATATCTAGAGGTGAAATACAACATCTAGAGGTAAAGCCAGATATCTAGAGGTAAAGCCCAACATCTAGAGGAAAAGCAAAATATATAGATTTCAAACCCAAATTCTAGAGTTAAATCCCAACGTCTAGAGGTAAATCCCAAAGTCTAGATGTAAAGCTCAACTTCCAGATTTAAAGTCAAAAATCTAAATGTAAATACCAATACCTAGATGTAGAGCCCAAAATGTAGAGGTAAAGCCCAACATCTAGAGATAAAGCCAGATATATAGATCTAAACCCCAACATCTAGAGGTAAAGCCCAATATTTAGAGTTTAAGCGCATCATTTAGAGGTAAAGCCCAAAATCTAGATGTAAAGCCCAACTTCTAGAGATAAAGCCCATCATCTAGTCCTACAGCCCAATGTCTGCAGGTAAAGCCCAACTTACAGAGGTGAAGGCAAACATCTAGATGTAAAACCCCAAATCTAGAGGTAAAGCCCAACTTACAGAGGTGAAGGCAAACATCTAGATGTAAAACCCAAAATCTAGAGGTAAAGCCCAATATCTAGAACTAAAGCCCAAAATCTAGAGATAAAGCCCAACATCTAGAGATAAAGCCAGATATATAGATTTAAAATCCAAAATCTGGAGGTAAAGCCCAACATCTAGAGCTAAAGCCCCAAATCTAGATGTAAAGCCCAATTGCTAGATCTAAAGCCAAATACTCTAGAGGTAAATCCCAACATGTAGAGGTAAAGACTAAGGTCTAGAGGTGAATTCCAATATCTAGTGTTAAAGCCCGACACCTACAGTTAAAGCCAAACATCTAGATGTACAACCCAACTTCTAGAGGTAAAGCCGAATATCTAGAGTTAAAGCGCATCCTTTCGAGTAAAGCCCAAAATCTAGAGTTAAAGCCCAACATCTAGAGGGAAAGGCCAGAATCTAGATGTAAAGCCTAACATCTAGAGGTGAATTCCAAAATCAAGTGTTAAGGCCTGACATCTACAGTTAAATCCAACCATATAGATATAACAACCAACTTCTAGAGGTAAGGCCCAAATCTAGAGGTAATGCCCAACAGCTAGACGTAAAGCCAGATATCTGACGGTAAAGCCCAACATCTAGAGGAAAAGCCAAATATATATATATTTAAAACCCAAAATCTAGAGGTAAAGCCCAACATCTAGAGGTAAAGCCAGATATCTAGGGGTAAAGCCCAACATCTAGAGGAAAAGCCAAATATATAGATTTAAAACCCAAAATCTAGAGGTAAAGCCCAATATCTAGACGTAAAGCCCAAAATCTGGATGTAAAGCCCAAATTCTAGATCTAACGCCCAAAATCTAGAGATAAAGACCAATATCTAGAGGTAAAAGCCAACATCTAGAGGTAAAGCCAGATATCTAGAGGTAAAGCCCAACATCTAGAGGTAAAGTCAGATATCTAGAGGTAAAGCCCAACATCTAGAGGAAAAGCAAAATATATAGATTTCAAACCCAAATTCTAGAGTTAAATCCCAACATCTAGAGGTAAATCCCAAAGTCTAGATGTCAAGCTCAACTTCCAGATTTAAAGTCAAAAAATCTAAATGTAAATACCAATACCTAGAGGTAGAGCCCAAAATGTAGAGGTAAAGCCCAACATCTAGAGATAAAGCCCAATATTTAGAGTTTAAGCGCATCATTTAGAGGTAAAGCCAGATAACTAGAGGTAAAGCCCATCATCTAGTCCTACAGCCCAATGTCTGCAGGTAAAGCCCAACTTACAGAGGTGAAGGCAAACATCTAGATGTAAAACCCAAAATCTAGAGGTAAAGCCCAACATCTAGAGGTAAAGCCCAATATTTAGAGTTTAAGCGCATCATTTAGAGGTAAAGCCCAAAATCTAGATGTAAAGCCCAACTTCTAGAGGTAAAGCCCATCATCTAGTCCTACAGCCCAATGTCTGCAGGTAAAGCCCAACTTACAGAGGTGAAGGCAAACATCTAGATGTAAAACCCAAAATCTAGAGGTAAAGCCCAACATCTAGAGGAAAAGCCAAATATATAGATTTAAAACCCAAAATCTAGAGGTAAAGCCCAATATCTAGACTTAAAGCCCAATATCTAGACTTAAACCCAAAATCTAGATGTAAACCCCAACTTCTAGATCTAAAGCCCAAAATCTAGATTTAAAGTCCAAATTCTAGATCTAACGCCCAAAATCTAGAGATAAAGACCAATATCTAGAAGTAAAACCCAACATCTAGAGGTAAAGCAGATATCTAGAGGTAAAGCCCAACATCTAGAAGAAAAGCCAAATATATAGATTTAAAACCCAAAATCTAGAGATAAAGCCGAACATCTAAGTGTAAAGCAAAACATCTAGATGTAATCCAAACATCTAGAGGTAAAGCCTAACATCTACAGGTAAATCCAGATATCTAGGGGTAAAGCCCAACATCTAGAGGAAAAGCCAAATATATAGATATAAAACCCAAAATCTAGAGGTAAAGCCCAATATCTAGACGTAAAGATCAAAATCTAGATATAAATCCCAACTTCTAGATCTAAAGCCCAAAATATAGATGTAAATCCCAACTTCTAAATCTAAAGCCCAACATCTAGAGGTAAAGCCCAATATTTAGAGTTTAAGCGCATCATTTAGAGGTAAAGCCCAAAATCTAGATGTAAAGCTCAACTTCTAGAGGTAAAGCCCATCATCTAGTCCTACAGCCTAATGGCTGCAGGTAAAGCCCAGCTTACAGAGGTGAAGGCAAACATCAGGATGTAAAGCCCAAAAACTAGAGGTAAAGCCCAACATCTAGAGGAAAAGCCAAATATCTAGATATAAAACCCAAAACCTAGAGGTAAAGCCCAACATCTAGAGGTAAAGACCAATATCTAGAGGTAAAACCCAACATCTAGAGGAAAAGCCAAATATATAGATTTAAAACCCAAAATCTAGAGGTAAAGCCCAATATCTAGACGTAAAGCCCAAAATCTAGATGAAAAGCACAACTTCTAGATCTAAAGCCCAACATCTAGAGGTAAAGACCAATATCTAGAGGTAAAACCCAACATCTAGAGGTAAAGCCAGATATCTAGAGGTAAAGCCCAACGTCTGGAGGTAAAGCCCATCATCTAGTCCTACAGCCCAATGTCTGCTGGTAAAGCCCAACTTACAGAGGTGAAGGCAAACATCTAGATGTAAAACCCCAAATCTAGCGGTAAAGCCCAACATCTAGAGGAAAAGCCAAATATATATATATTTAAAACCCAAAATCTAGAGGTGAAGCCCAACATTTAGAGGTAAAGCCAGATATCTAGGGGTAAAGGCCAACATCTAGAGGAAAAGCCAAATATATAGATTTAAAACCCAAAATCTAGAGGTAAAGCCCAATATCTAGACGTAAAGCCCAAAATCTAGATGTAAAGCCCAGCTTCTAGATCTAAAGCCCAAAATATAGATGTAAAGCCCAAATTCTAGATCTAACACCCAAAATCTAGAGGTAAAGACCAATATCTAGAGGTAAAACCCAACATCTAGAGGGAAAGCCAGATATCTAGAGGTAAAGCCCAACATCTAGAGGAAAAGCAAAATATATAGATTTCAAACCCAAATTCTAGAGTTAAATCCCAACATCTAGGGGTAAACCCCAACTTCCAGAGTTAAAGTCCAAAATCTAGAGGTAAACACCAATACCTAGAGTTAGAGCCCAAAATCTAGAGATATGCCAAATATATAGATTTAAAACCCAAAATCTAGAGATAAAACCGAACATCTAAATGTAAAGCAAAACATCTAGATGTAATCCAAACATCTAGAGGTAAAGCCTAACATCTAGAGGTGAAGCACAACATATAGAGGTATAACCCAACATCTAGAGATAAAGACCAACATCTAAATGTAAAGCAAAACATCTAGATGTAAAACCCTACATCTAGAGGTAAAGTCCAATATCTAGACCTAAAGACCAACATCTAGAGGTAAAACCCAACATCTAGTGGTAAAGCCCAACATCTGGAGGTAAAGCCCAGATTCTAGAGAGAAGCCAAATATCCAGATGGAAAACCCAAAATCTAGAGGTAAAGCCCAACATCTACAGGTAAATCCAGATATCTAGGGGTAAAGCCCAACATCTAGAGGAAAAGCCAAATATATAGATATAAAACCCAAAACCTAGAGGTAAAGCCCAATATCTAGACGTAAAGATCAAAATCTAGATATAAATCCCAACTTCTAGATCTAAAGCCCAAAATATAGATGTAAATCCCAACTTCTAAATCTAAAGCCCAACATCTAGAGGTAAAGCCCAATATTTAGAGTTTAAGCGCATCATTTAGAGGTAAAGCCCAAAATCTAGATGTAAAGCTCAACTTCTAGAGGTAAAGCCCATCATCTAGTCCTACAGCCTAATGGCTGCAGGTAAAGCCCAGCTTACAGAGGTGAAGGCAAACATCAGGATGTAAAGCCCAAAAACTAGAGGTAAAGCCCAACATCTAGAGGAAAAGCCAAATATATAGATATAAAACCCAAAACCTAGAGGTAAAGCCCAACATCTAGAGGTAAAGACCAATATCTAGAGGTAAAACCCAACATCTAGAGGAAAAGCCAAATATATAGATTTAAAACCCAAAATCTAGAGGTAAAGCCCAATATCTAGACGTAAAGCCCAAAATCTAGATGAAAAGCACAACTTCTAGATCTAAAGCCCAACATCTAGAGGTAAAGACCAATATCTAGAGGTAAAACCCAACATCTAGAGGTAAAGCCAGATATCTAGAGGTAAAGCCCAACGTCTGGAGGTAAAGCCCATCATCTAGTCCTACAGCCCAATGTCTGCAGGTAAAGCCCAACTTACAGAGGTGAAGGCAAACATCTAGATGTAAAACCCCAAATCTAGCGGTAAAGCCCAACATCTAGAGGAAAAGCCAAATATATATATATTTAAAACACAAAATCTAGAGGTAAAGCCCAACATCTAGAGGTAAAGCCAGATATCTAGAGGTAAAGCCCAACATCTAGAGGAAAAGCAAAATATATAGATTTCAAACCCAAATTCTAGAGTTAAATACCAACATCTAGATGTAAAGCCCAACTTCCAAAGTTAAAGTTTAAAATCTAGAGGTAAACACCAATACCTAGTATTAGAGCCCAAAATCTAGAGATAAAGCCCAACATCTAGAGATAAAGCCAAATATATAGATTTAAAACCCAAAATCTAGAGATAAAGCCGAACATCTAAATGTAAAGCAAAACATCTAGATGTAATCCAAACATCTAGAGGTAAAGCCTAACATCTAGAGGTGAAGCACAACATATAGAGGTATAACCCAACATCTAGAGATAAAGACCAACATCTAAATGTAAAGCAAAACATCTAGATGTAAAACCCTACATCTAGAGGTAAAGTCCAATATCTAGACCTAAAGACCAACATCTAGAGGTAAAACCCAACATCTAGTGGTAAAGCCCAACGTCTGGAGGTAAAGCCCAGATTCTAGAGAGAAGCCAAAAATCCAGATGGAAAACCCAAAATCTAGAGGTAAAGCCCAACATCTACAGGTAAATCGAGATATCTAGGGGTAAAGCCCAACATCTAGAGGAAAAGCCAAATATATAGATATAAAACCCAAAATCTAGAGGTAAAGCCCAATATCTAGACGTAAAGCCCAAAATCTAGATGAAAAGCACAAATTCTAGATCTAAAGCCCAACATCTAGAGGTAAAGACCAATATCTAGAGGTAAAACCCAACATCTAGAGGTAAAGCCAGATATCTAGAGGTAAAGCCCAACGTCTGGAGGTAAAGCCCATCATCTAGTCCTACAGCCCAATGTCTGCAGGTAAAGCCCAACTTACAGAGGTGAAGGCAAACATCTAGATGTAAAACCCCAAATCTAGCGGTAAAGCCCAACATCTAGAGGAAAAGCCAAATATATATATATTTAAAACCCAAAATCTAGAGGTGAAGCCCAACATTTAGAGGTAAAGCCAGATATCTAGGGGTAAAGGCCAACATCTAGAGGAAAAGCCAAATATATAGATTTAAAACCCAAAATCTAGAGGTAAAGCCCAATATCTAGACGTAAAGCCCAAAATCTAGATGTAAAGCCCAGCTTCTAGATCTAAAGCCCAAAATATAGATGTAAAGCCCAAATTCTACATCTAACACCCAAAATCTAGAGGTAAAGACCAATATCTAGAGGTAAAACCCAACATCTAGAGGTAAAGCCAGATATCTAGAGGTAAAGCCCAACATCTAGAGGAAAAGCAAAATATATAGATTTCAAACCCAAATTCTAGAGTTAAATCCAAACATCTAAGGGTAAACCCCAACTTCCAGAGTTAAAGTCCAAAATCTAGAGGTAAACACCAATACCTAGAGTTAGAGCCCAAAATCTAGAGATATGCCAAATATATAGATTTAAAACCCAAAATCTAGAGATAAAACCGAACATCTAAATGTAAAGCAAAACATCTAGATGTAATCCAAACATCTAGAGGTAAAGCCTAACATCTAGAGGTGAAGCACAACATATAGAGGTATAACCCAACATCTAGAGATAAAGACCAACATCTAAATGTAAAGCAAAACATCTAGATGTAAAACCCTACATCTAGAGGTAAAGTCCAATATCTAGACCTAAAGACCAACATCTAGAGGTAAAACCCAACATCTAGTGGTAAAGCCCAACATCTGGAGGTAAAGCCCAGATTCTAGAGAGAAGCCAAATATCCAGATGGAAAACCCAAAATCTAGAGGTAAAGCCCAACATCTACAGGTAAATCCAGATATCTAGGGGTAAAGCCCAACATCTAGAGGAAAAGCCAAATATATAGATATAAAACCCAAAACCTAGAGGTAAAGCCCAATATCTAGACGTAAAGATCAAAATCTAGATATAAATCCCAACTTCTAGATCTAAAGCCCAAAATATAGATGTAAATCCCAACTTCTAAATCTAAAGCCCAACATCTAGAGGTAAAGCCCAATATTTAGAGTTTAAGCGCATCATTTAGAGGTAAAGCCCAAAATCTAGATGTAAAGCTCAACTTCTAGAGGTAAAGCCCATCATCTAGTCCTACAGCCTAATGGCTGCAGGTAAAGCCCAGCTTACAGAGGTGAAGGCAAACATCAGGATGTAAAGCCCAAAAACTAGAGGTAAAGCCCAACATCTAGAGGAAAAGCCAAATATATAGATATAAAACCCAAAACCTAGAGGTAAAGCCCAACATCTAGAGGTAAAGACCAATATCTAGAGGTAAAACCCAACATCTAGAGGAAAAGCCAAATATATAGATTTAAAACCCAAAATCTAGAGGTAAAGCCCAATATCTAGACGTAAAGCCCAAAATCTAGATGAAAAGCACAACTTCTAGATCTAAAGCCCAACATCTAGAGGTAAAGACCAATATCTAGAGGTAAAACCCAACATCTAGAGGTAAAGCCAGATATCTAGAGGTAAAGCCCAACGTCTGGAGGTAAAGCCCATCATCTAGTCCTACAGCCCAATGTCTGCAGGTAAAGCCCAACTTACAGAGGTGAAGGCAAACATCTAGATGTAAACCCCCAAATCTAGCGGTAAAGCCCACATCTAGAGGAAAAGCCAAATATATATATATTTAAAACACAAAATCTAGAGGTAAAGCCCAACATCTAGAGGTAAAGCCAGATATCTAGAGGTAAAGCCCAACATCTAGAGGAAAAGCAAAATATATAGATTTCAAACCCAAATTCTAGAGTTAAATACCAACATCTAGATGTAAAGCCCAACTTCCAAAGTTAAAGTTTAAAATCTAGAGGTAAACACCAATACCTAGTATTAGAGCCCAAAATCTAGAGATAAAGCCCAACATCTAGAGATAAAGCCAAATATATAGATTTAAAACCCAAAATCTAGAGATAAAGCCGAACATCTAAATGTAAAGCAAAACATCTAGATGTAATCCAAACATCTAGAGGTAAAGCCTAACATCTAGAGGTGAAGCACAACATATAGAGGTATAACCCAACATCTAGAGATAAAGACCAACATCTAAATGTAAAGCAAAACATCTAGATGTAAAACCCTACATCTAGAGGTAAAGTCCAATATCTAGACCTAAAGACCAACATCTAGAGGTAAAACCCAACATCTAGTGGTAAAGCCCAACGTCTGGAGGTAAAGCCCAGATTCTAGAGAGAAGCCAAATATCCAGATGGAAAACCCAAAATCTAGAGGTAAAGCCCAACATCTACAGGTAAATCCAGATATCTAGGGGTAAAGCCCAACATCTAGAGGAAAAGCCAAATATATAGATATAAAACCCAAAACCTAGAGGTAAAGCCCAACATCTAGAGGTAAAGACCAATATCTAGAGGTAAAACCCAACATCTAGAGGAAAAGCCAAATATATAGATTTAAAACCCAAAATCTAGAGGTAAAGCCCAATATCTAGACGTAAAGCCCAAAATCTAGATGAAAAGCACAAATTCTAGATCTAAAGCCCAACATCTAGAGGTAAAGACCAATAGCTAGAGGTAAAACCCAACATCTAGAGGTAAAGCCAGATATCTAGAGGTAAAGCCCAACGTCTGGAGGTAAAGCCCATCATCTAGTCCTACAGCCCAATGTCTGCAGGTAAAGCCCAAATTACAGAGGAGAAGGCAAACATCTAGATGTAAAACCCCAAATCTAGCGGTAAAGCCCAACATCTAGAGGAAAAGCCAAATATATATATATTTAAAACCCAAAATCTAGAGGTGAAGCCCAACATCTAGAGGTAAAGCCAGTATCTAGGGGTAAAGGCCAACATCTAGAGGAAAAGCCAAATATATAGATTTAAAACCCAAAATCTAGAGGTAAAGCCCAATATCTAGACGTAAAGCCCAAAATCTAGATGTAAAGCCCATCTTCTAGATCTAAAGCCCAAAATCTAGATGTAAAGCCCAAATTCTAGATATAACACCCAAAATCTAGAGGTAAAGACCAATAGCTAGAGGTAAAACCCAACATCTAGAGGTAAAGCCAGATATCTAGAGGTAAAGCCCAACATCTAGAGGAAAAGGAAAATATATAGATTTCAAACCCAAATTCTAGAGTTAAATCCCAACATCTAGGGGTAAACCCCAACTTCCAGAGTTAAAGTCCAAAATCTAGAGGTAAACACCAATACCTAGAGTTAGAGCCCAAAATCTAGAGATATGCCAAATATATAGATTTAAAACCCAAAATCTAGAGATAAAGCCGAACATCTAAATGTAAAGCAAAACATCTAGATGTAATCCAAACATCTAGAGGTAAAGCCTAACATCTAGAGGTGAAGCACAACATTTAGAGGTATAACCCAACATCTAGAGATAAAGACCAACATCTAAATGTAAAGCAAAACATCTAGATGAAAAACCCTACATCTAGAGGTAAAGTCCAATATCTAGACCTAAAGACCAACATCTAGAGGTAAAACCCAACATCTAGTGGTAAAGCCCAACGTCTGGAGGTAAAGCCCAGATTCTAGAGAGAAGCCAAAAATCCAGATGGAAAACCCAAAATCTAGAGGTAAAGCCCAACATCTACAGGTAAATCCAGATATCTAGGGGTAAAGCCCAACATCTAGAGGAAAAGCCAAATATATAGATATAAAACCCAAAATCTAGAGGTAAAGCCCAATATCTAGACGTAAAGCCCAAAATCTAGATGAAAAGCACAACTTCTAGATCTAAAGCCCAACATCTAGAGGTAAAGACCAATATCTAGAGGTAAAACCCAACATCTAGAGGTAAAGCCAGATATCTAGAGGTAAAGTCCAACGTCTGGAGGTAAAACCCATCATCTAGTCCTACAGCCCAATGTCTGCAGGTAAAGCCCAAATTACAGAGGTGAAGGCAAACATCTAGATGTAAAACCCCAAATCTAGCGGTAAAGCCCAACATCTAGAGGAAAAGCCAAATATATAGATATTTAAAACCCAAAATCTAGAGGTGAAGCCCAACATCTAGAGGTAAAGCCAGATATCTAGGGGTAAAGGCCAACATCTAGAGGAAAAGCCAAATATATAGATTTAAAACCCAAAATCTAGAGGTAAAGCCCAATATCTAGACGTAAAGCCCAAAATCTAGATGTAAAGCCCATCTTCTAGATCTAAAGCCCAAAATCTAGATGTAAAGCCCAAATTCTAGATCTAACACCCAAAATCTAGAGGTAAAGACCAATATCTAGAGGTAAAACCCAACATCTAGAGGTAAAGCCAGATATCTAGAGGTAAAGCCCAACATCTAGAGGAAAAGCAAAATATATAGATTTCAAACCCAAATTCTAGAGTTAAATCCCAACATCTAGGGGTAAACCCCAACTTCCAGAGTTAAAGTCCAAAATCTAGAGGTAAACACCAATACCTAGAGTTAGAGCCCAAAATCTAGAGATAAAGCCCAACATCTAGAGATAAAGACAGATACATAGATTTAAAATCCAATATCTGGAGGTAAAGCCCAACATCTAGAGCTAAAGCCCCAAATCTAGATGTAAAGCCCAATTGCTAGATCTAAAGCCAAATACTCTAGAGGTAAATCCCAACATGTAGAGGTAAAGACTAAGGTCTAGAGGTGAATTCCAATATCTAGTGTTAAAGCCCGACACCTACAGTTAAAGCCAAACATCTAGATGTACAACCCAACTTCTAGAGGTAAAGCCGAATATCTAGAGTTAAAGCGCATCCTTTCGAGTAAAGCCCAAAATCTAGAGTTAAAGCCCAACATCTAGAGGGAAAGGCCAGAATCTAGATGTAAAGCCTAACATCTAGAGGTGAATTCCAAAATCAAGTGTTAAGGCCTGACATCTACAGTTAAATCCAACCATATAGATATAACAACCAACTTCTAGAGGTAAGGCCCAAATCTAGAGGTAATGCCCAACAGCTAGACGTAAAGCCAGATATCTGACGGTAAAGCCCAACATCTAGAGGAAAAGCCAAATATATATATATTTAAAACCCAAAATCTAGAGGTAAAGCCCAACATCTAGAGGTAAAGCCAGATATCTAGGGGTAAAGCCCAACATCTAGAGGAAAAGCCAAATATATAGATTTAAAACCCAAAATCTAGAGGTAAAGCCCAATATCTAGACGTAAAGCCCAAAATCTGGATGTAAAGCCCAAATTCTAGATCTAACGCCCAAAATCTAGAGATAAAGACCAATATCTAGAGGTAAAAGCCAACATCTAGAGGTAAAGCCAGATATCTAGAGGTAAAGCCCAACATCTAGAGGTAAAGCCAGATATCTAGAGGTAAAGCCCAACATCTAGAGGAAAAGCAAAATATATAGATTTCAAACCCAAATTCTAGAGTTAAATCCCAACATCTAGAGGTAAATCCCAAAGTCTAGATGTCAAGCTCAACTTCCAGATTTAAAGTCAAAAAATCTAAATGTAAATACCAATACCTAGAGGTAGAGCCCAAAATGTAGAGGTAAAGCCCAACATCTAGAGATAAAGCCCAATATTTAGAGTTTAAGCGCATCATTTAGAGGTAAAGCCAGATAACTAGAGGTAAAGCCCATCATCTAGTCCTACAGCCCAATGTCTGCAGGTAAAGCCCAACTTACAGAGGTGAAGGCAAACATCTAGATGTAAAACCCAAAATCTAGAGGTAAAGCCCAACATCTAGAGGTAAAGCCCAATATTTAGAGTTTAAGCGCATCATTTAGAGGTAAAGCCCAAAATCTAGATGTAAAGCCCAACTTCTAGAGGTAAAGCCCATCATCTAGTCCTACAGCCCAATGTCTGCAGGTAAAGCCCAACTTACAGAGGTGAAGGCAAACATCTAGATGTAAAACCCAAAATCTAGAGGTAAAGCCCAACATCTAGAGGAAAAGCCAAATATATAGATTTAAAACCCAAAATCTAGAGGTAAAGCCCAATATCTAGACTTAAAGCCCAATATCTAGACTTAAACCCAAAATCTAGATGTAAACCCCAACTTCTAGATCTAAAGCCCAAAATCTAGATTTAAAGTCCAAATTCTAGATCTAACGCCCAAAATCTAGAGATAAAGACCAATATCTAGAAGTAAAACCCAACATCTAGAGGTAAAGCAGATATCTAGAGGTAAAGCCCAACATCTAGAAGAAAAGCCAAATATATAGATTTAAAACCCAAAATCTAGAGATAAAGCCGAACATCTAAATGTAAAGCAAAACATCTAGATGTAATCCAAACATCTAGAGGTAAAGCCTAACATCTACAGGTAAATCCAGATATCTAGGGGTAAAGCCCAACATCTAGAGGAAAAGCCAAATATATAGATATAAAACCCAAAATCTAGAGGTAAAGCCCAATATCTAGACGTAAAGATCAAAATCTAGATATAAATCCCAACTTCTAGATCTAAAGCCCAAAATATAGATGTAAATCCCAACTTCTAAATCTAAAGCCCAACATCTAGAGGTAAAGCCCAATATTTAGAGTTTAAGCGCATCATTTAGAGGTAAAGCCCAAAATCTAGATGTAAAGCTCAACTTCTAGAGGTAAAGCCCATCATCTAGTCCTACAGCCTAATGGCTGCAGGTAAAGCCCAGCTTACAGAGGTGAAGGCAAACATCAGGATGTAAAGCCCAAAAACTAGAGGTAAAGCCCAACATCTAGAGGAAAAGCCAAATATATAGATATAAAACCCAAAACCTAGAGGTAAAGCCCAACATCTAGAGGTAAAGACCAATATCTAGAGGTAAAACCCAACATCTAGAGGAAAAGCCAAATATATAGATTTAAAACCCAAAATCTAGAGGTAAAGCCCAATATCTAGACGTAAAGCCCAAAATCTAGATGAAAAGCACAACTTCTAGATCTAAAGCCCAACATCTAGAGGTAAAGACCAATATCTAGAGGTAAAACCCAACATCTAGAGGTAAAGCCAGATATCTAGAGGTAAAGCCCAACGTCTGGAGGTAAAGCCCATCATCTAGTCCTACAGCCCAATGTCTGCAGGTAAAGCCCAACTTACAGAGGTGAAGGCAAACATCTAGATGTAAAACCCCAAATCTAGCGGTAAAGCCCAACATCTAGAGGAAAAGCCAAATATATATATATTTAAAACACAAAATCTAGAGGTAAAGCCCAACATCTAGAGGTAAAGCCAGATATCTAGAGGTAAAGCCCAACATCTAGAGGAAAAGCAAATTATATAGATTTCAAACCCAAATTCTAGAGTTAAATACCAACATCTAGATGTAAAGCCCAACTTCCAAAGTTAAAGTTTAAAATCTAGAGGTAAACACCAATACCTAGTATTAGAGCCCAAAATCTAGAGATAAAGCCCAACATCTAGAGATAAAGCCAAATATATAGATTTAAATCCCAAAATCTAGAGATAAAGCCGAACATCTAAATGTAAAGCAAAACATCTAGATGTAATCCAAACATCTAGAGGTAAAGCCTAACATCTAGAGGTGAAGCACAACATATAGAGGTATAACCCAACATCTAGAGATAAAGACCAACATCTAAATGTAAAGCAAAACATCTAGATGTAAAACCCTACATCTAGAGGTAAAGTCCAATATCTAGACCTAAAGACCAACATCTAGAGGTTTACCCCAACATCTAGTGGTAAAGCCCAACGTCTGGAGGTAAAGCCCAGATTCTAGAGAGAAGCCAAAAATCCAGATGGAAAACCCAAAATCTAGAGGTAAAGCCCAACATCTACAGGTAAATCGAGATATCTAGGGGTAAAGCCCAACATCTAGAGGAAAAGCCAAATATATAGATATAAAACCCAAAATCTAGAGGTAAAGCCCAATATCTAGACGTAAAGCCCAAAATCTAGATGAAAAGCACAACTTCTAGATCTAAAGCCCAACATCTAGAGGTAAAGACCAATATCTAGAGGTAAAACCCAACATCTAGAGGTAAAGCCAGATATCTAGAGGTAAAGCCCAACGTCTGGAGGTAAAGCCCATCATCTAGTCCTACAGCCCAATGTCTGCTGGTAAAGCCCAACTTACAGAGGTGAAGGCAAACATCTAGATGTAAAACCCCAAATCTAGCGGTAAAGCCCAACATCTAGAGGAAAAGCCAAATATATATATATTTAAAACCCAAAATCTAGAGGTGAAGCCCAACATTTAGAGGTAAAGCCAGATATCTAGAGGTAAAGCCCAACATCTAGAGGAAAAGCAAAATATATAGATTTCAAACCCAAATTCTAGAGTTAAATCCCAACATCTAGGGGTAAACCCCAACTTCCAGAGTTAAAGTCCAAAATCTAGAGGTAAACACCAATACCTAGAGTTAGAGCCCAAAATCTAGAGATATGCCAAATATATAGATTTAAAACCCAAAATCTAGAGATAAAACCGAACATCTAAATGTACAGCAAAACATCTAGATGTAATCCAAACATCTAGAGGTAAAGCCTAACATCTAGAGGTGAAGCACAACATATAGAGGTATAACCCAACATCTAGAGATAAAGACCAACATCTAAATGTAAAGCAAAACATCTAGATGTAAAACCCTACATCTAGAGGTAAAGTCCAATATCTAGACCTAAAGACCAACATCTAGAGGTAAAACCCAACATCTAGTGGTAAAGCCCAACATCTGGAGGTAAAGCCCAGATTCTAGAGAGAAGCCAAATATCCAGATGGAAAACCCAAAATCTAGAGGTAAAGCCCAACATCTACAGGTAAATCCAGATATCTAGGGGTAAAGCCCAACATCTAGAGGAAAAGCCAAATATATAGATATAAAACCCAAAACCTAGAGGTAAAGCCCAATATCTAGACGTAAAGATCAAAATCTAGATATAAATCCCAACTTCTAGATCTAAAGCCCAAAATATAGATGTAAATCCCAACTTCTAAATCTAAAGCCCAACATCTAGAGGTAAAGCCCAATATTTAGAGTTTAAGCGCATCATTTAGAGGTAAAGCCCAAAATCTAGATGTAAAGCTCAACTTCTAGAGGTAAAGCCCATCATCTAGTCCTACAGCCTAATGGCTGCAGGTAAAGCCCAGCTTACAGAGGTGAAGGCAAACATCAGGATGTAAAGCCCAAAAACTAGAGGTAAAGCCCAACATCTAGAGGAAAAGCCAAATATATAGATATAAAACCCAAAACCTAGAGGTAAAGCCCAACATCTAGAGGTAAAGACCAATATCTAGAGGTAAAACCCAACATCTAGAGGAAAAGCCAAATATATAGATTTAAAACCCAAAATCTAGAGGTAAAGCCCAATATCTAGACGTAAAGCCCAAAATCTAGATGAAAAGCACAACTTCTAGATCTAAAGCCCAACATCTAGAGGTAAAGACCAATATCTAGAGGTAAAACCCAACATCTAGAGGTAAAGCCAGATATCTAGAGGTAAAGCCCAACGTCTGGAGGTAAAGCCCATCATCTAGTCCTACAGCCCAATGTCTGCAGGTAAAGCCCAACTTACAGAGGTGAAGGCAAACATCTAGATGTAAAACCCCAAATCTAGCGGTAAAGCCCAACATCTAGAGGAAAAGCCAAATATATATATATTTAAAACACAAAATCTAGAGGTAAAGCCCAACATCTAGAGGTAAAGCCAGATATCTAGAGGTAAAGCCCAACATCTAGAGGAAAAGCAAAATATATAGATTTCAAACCCAAATTCTAGAGTTAAATACCAACATCTAGATGTAAAGCCCAACTTCCAAAGTTAAAGTTTAAAATCTAGAGGTAAACACCAATACCTAGTATTAGAGCCCAAAATCTAGAGATAAAGCCCAACATCTAGAGATAAAGCCAAATATATAGATTTAAAACCCAAAATCTAGAGATAAAGCCGAACATCTAAATGTAAAGCAAAACATCTAGATGTAATCCAAACATCTAGAGGTAAAGCCTAACATCTAGAGGTGAAGCACAACATATAGAGGTATAACCCAACATCTAGAGATAAAGACCAACATCTAAATGTAAAGCAAAACATCTAGATGTAAAACCCTACATCTAGAGGTAAAGTCCAATATCTAGACCTAAAGACCAACATCTAGAGGTAAAACCCAACATCTAGTGGTAAAGCCCAACGTCTGGAGGTAAAGCCCAGATTCTAGAGAGAAGCCAAAAATCCAGATGGAAAACCCAAAATCTAGAGGTAAAGCCCAACATCTACAGGTAAATCGAGATATCTAGGGGTAAAGCCCAACATCTAGAGGAAAAGCCAAATATATAGATATAAAACCCAAAATCTAGAGGTAAAGCCCAATATCTAGACGTAAAGCCCAAAATCTAGATGAAAAGCACAAATTCTAGATCTAAAGCCCAACATCTAGAGGTAAAGACCAATATCTAGAGGTAAAACCCAACATCTAGAGGTAAAGCCAGATATCTAGAGGTAAAGCCCAACGTCTGGAGGTAAAGCCCATCATCTAGTCCTACAGCCCAATGTCTGCAGGTAAAGCCCAACTTACAGAGGTGAAGGCAAACATCTAGATGTAAAACCCCAAATCTAGCGGTAAAGCCCAACATCTAGAGGAAAAGCCAAATATATATATATTTAAAACCCAAAATCTAGAGGTGAAGCCCAACATTTAGAGGTAAAGCCAGATATCTAGGGGTAAAGGCCAACATCTAGAGGAAAAGCCAAATATATAGATTTAAAACCCAAAATCTAGAGGTAAAGCCCAATATCTAGACGTAAAGCCCAAAATCTAGATGTAAAGCCCAGCTTCTAGATCTAAAGCCCAAAATATAGATGTAAAGCCCAAATTCTAGATCTAACACCCAAAATCTAGAGGTAAAGACCAATATCTAGAGGTAAAACCCAACATCTAGAGGTAAAGCCAGATATCTAGAGGTAAAGCCCAACATCTAGAGGAAAAGCAAAATATATAGATTTCAAACCCAAATTCTAGAGTTAAATCCAAACATCTAAGGGTAAACCCCAACTTCCAGAGTTAAAGTCCAAAATCTAGAGGTAAACACCAATACCTAGAGTTAGAGCCCAAAATCTAGAGATATGCCAAATATATAGATTTAAAACCCAAAATCTAGAGATAAAACCGAACATCTAAATGTAAAGCAAAACATCTAGATGTAATCCAAACATCTAGAGGTAAAGCCTAACATCTAGAGGTGAAGCACAACATATAGAGGTATAACCCAACATCTAGAGATAAAGACCAACATCTAAATGTAAAGCAAAACATCTAGATGTAAAACCCTACATCTAGAGGTAAAGTCCAATATCTAGACCTAAAGACCAACATCTAGAGGTAAAACCCAACATCTAGTGGTAAAGCCCAACATCTGGAGGTAAAGCCCAGATTCTAGAGAGAAGCCAAATATCCAGATGGAAAACCCAAAATCTAGAGGTAAAGCCCAACATCTACAGGTAAATCCAGATATCTAGGGGTAAAGCCCAACATCTAGAGGAAAAGCCAAATATATAGATATAAAACCCAAAACCTAGAGGTAAAGCCCAATATCTAGACGTAAAGATCAAAATCTAGATATAAATCCCAACTTCTAGATCTAAAGCCCAAAATATAGATGTAAATCCCAACTTCTAAATCTAAAGCCCAACATCTAGAGGTAAAGCCCAATATTTAGAGTTTAAGCGCATCATTTAGAGGTAAAGCCCAAAATCTAGATGTAAAGCTCAACTTCTAGAGGTAAAGCCCATCATCTAGTCCTACAGCCTAATGGCTGCAGGTAAAGCCCAGCTTACAGAGGTGAAGGCAAACATCAGGATGTAAAGCCCAAAAACTAGAGGTAAAGCCCAACATCTAGAGGAAAAGCCAAATATATAGATATAAAACCCAAAACCTAGAGGTAAAGCCCAACATCTAGAGGTAAAGACCAATATCTAGAGGTAAAACCCAACATCTAGAGGAAAAGCCAAATATATAGATTTAAAACCCAAAATCTAGAGGTAAAGCCCAATATCTAGACGTAAAGCCCAAAATCTAGATGAAAAGCACAACTTCTAGATCTAAAGCCCAACATCTAGAGGTAAAGACCAATATCTAGAGGTAAAACCCAACATCTAGAGGTAAAGCCAGATATCTAGAGGTAAAGCCCAACGTCTGGAGGTAAAGCCCATCATCTAGTCCTACAGCCCAATGTCTGCAGGTAAAGCCCAACTTACAGAGGTGAAGGCAAACATCTAGATGTAAACCCCCAAATCTAGCGGTAAAGCCCACATCTAGAGGAAAAGCCAAATATATATATATTTAAAACACAAAATCTAGAGGTAAAGCCCAACATCTAGAGGTAAAGCCAGATATCTAGAGGTAAAGCCCAACATCTAGAGGAAAAGCAAAATATATAGATTTCAAACCCAAATTCTAGAGTTAAATACCAACATCTAGATGTAAAGCCCAACTTCCAAAGTTAAAGTTTAAAATCTAGAGGTAAACACCAATACCTAGTATTAGAGCCCAAAATCTAGAGATAAAGCCCAACATCTAGAGATAAAGCCAAATATATAGATTTAAAACCCAAAATCTAGAGATAAAGCCGAACATCTAAATGTAAAGCAAAACATCTAGATGTAATCCAAACATCTAGAGGTAAAGCCTAACATCTAGAGGTGAAGCACAACATATAGAGGTATAACCCAACATCTAGAGATAAAGACCAACATCTAAATGTAAAGCAAAACATCTAGATGTAAAACCCTACATCTAGAGGTAAAGTCCAATATCTAGACCTAAAGACCAACATCTAGAGGTAAAACCCAACATCTAGTGGTAAAGCCCAACGTCTGGAGGTAAAGCCCAGATTCTAGAGAGAAGCCAAATATCCAGATGGAAAACCCAAAATCTAGAGGTAAAGCCCAACATCTACAGGTAAATCCAGATATCTAGGGGTAAAGCCCAACATCTAGAGGAAAAGCCAAATATATAGATATAAAACCCAAAACCTAGAGGTAAAGCCCAACATCTAGAGGTAAAGACCAATATCTAGAGGTAAAACCCAACATCTAGAGGAAAAGCCAAATATATAGATTTAAAACCCAAAATCTAGAGGTAAAGCCCAATATCTAGACGTAAAGCCCAAAATCTAGATGAAAAGCACAAATTCTAGATCTAAAGCCCAACATCTAGAGGTAAAGACCAATAGCTAGAGGTAAAACCCAACATCTAGAGGTAAAGCCAGATATCTAGAGGTAAAGCCCAACGTCTGGAGGTAAAGCCCATCATCTAGTCCTACAGCCCAATGTCTGCAGGTAAAGCCCAAATTACAGAGGAGAAGGCAAACATCTAGATGTAAAACCCCAAATCTAGCGGTAAAGCCCAACATCTAGAGGAAAAGCCAAATATATATATATTTAAAACCCAAAATCTAGAGGTGAAGCCCAACATCTAGAGGTAAAGCCAGTATCTAGGGGTAAAGGCCAACATCTAGAGGAAAAGCCAAATATATAGATTTAAAACCCAAAATCTAGAGGTAAAGCCCAATATCTAGACGTAAAGCCCAAAATCTAGATGTAAAGCCCATCTTCTAGATCTAAAGCCCAAAATCTAGATGTAAAGCCCAAATTCTAGATATAACACCCAAAATCTAGAGGTAAAGACCAATAGCTAGAGGTAAAACCCAACATCTAGAGGTAAAGCCAGATATCTAGAGGTAAAGCCCAACATCTAGAGGAAAAGGAAAATATATAGATTTCAAACCCAAATTCTAGAGTTAAATCCCAACATCTAGGGGTAAACCCCAACTTCCAGAGTTAAAGTCCAAAATCTAGAGGTAAACACCAATACCTAGATTTAGAGCCCAAAATCTAGAGATATGCCAAATATATAGATTTAAAACCCAAAATCTAGAGATAAAGCCGAACATCTAAATGTAAAGCAAAACATCTAGATGTAATCCAAACATCTAGAGGTAAAGCCTAACATCTAGAGGTGAAGCACAACATTTAGAGGTATAACCCAACATCTAGAGATAAAGACCAACATCTAAATGTAAAGCAAAACATCTAGATGAAAAACCCTACATCTAGAGGTAAAGTCCAATATCTAGACCTAAAGACCAACATCTAGAGGTAAAACCCAACATCTAGTGGTAAAGCCCAACGTCTGGAGGTAAAGCCCAGATTCTAGAGAGAAGCCAAAAATCCAGATGGAAAACCCAAAATCTAGAGGTAAAGCCCAACATCTACAGGTAAATCCAGATATCTAGGGGTAAAGCCCAACATCTAGAGGAAAAGCCAAATATATAGATATAAAACCCAAAATCTAGAGGTAAAGCCCAATATCTAGACGTAAAGCCCAAAATCTAGATGAAAAGCACAACTTCTAGATCTAAAGCCCAACATCTAGAGGTAAAGACCAATATCTAGAGGTAAAACCCAACATCTAGAGGTAAAGCCAGATATCTAGAGGTAAAGCCCAACGTCTGGAGGTAAAGCCCATCATCTAGTCCTACAGCCCAATGTCTGCAGGTAAAGCCCAAATTACAGAGGTGAAGGCAAACATCTAGATGTAAAACCCCAAATCTAGCGGTAAAGCCCAACATCTAGAGGAAAAGCCAAATATATATATATTTAAAACCCAAAATCTAGAGGTGAAGCCCAACATCTAGAGGTAAAGCCAGATATCTAGGGGTAAAGGCCAACATCTAGAGGAAAAGCCAAATATATAGATTTAAAACCCAAAATCTAGAGGTAAAGCCCAATATCTAGACGTAAAGCCCAAAATCTAGATGTAAAGCCCATCTTCTAGATCTAAAGCCCAAAATCTAGATGTAAAGCCCAAATTCTAGATCTAACACCCAAAATCTAGAGGTAAAGACCAATATCTAGATGTAAAACCCAACATCTAGAGGTAAAGCCAGATATCTAGAGGTAAAGCCCAACATCTAGAGGAAAAGCAAAATATATAGATTTCAAACCCAAATTCTAGAGTTAAATCCCAACATCTAGGGGTAAACCCCAACTTCCAGAGTTAAAGTCCAAAATCTAGAGGTAAACACCAATACCTAGAGTTAGAGCCCAAAATCTAGAGATATGCCAAATATATAGATTTAAAACCCAAAATCTAGAGATAAAACCGAACATCTAAATGTAAAGCAAAACATCTAGATGTAATCCAAACATCTAGAGGTAAAGCCTAACATCTAGAGGTGAAGCACAACATATAGAGGTATAACC
This sequence comes from Leptosomus discolor, assembly GCF_034619465.1. NCBI lineage: Eukaryota > Metazoa > Chordata > Aves > Leptosomiformes > Leptosomidae > Leptosomus > Leptosomus discolor. The sequence goes on along the minus strand of NW_028237857.1, from coordinate 3,723,854 downwards.
CAACATCTAGAGATAAAGACCAACATCTAAATGTAAAGCAAAACATCTAGATGTAAAACCCTACATCTAGAGGTAAAGTCCAATATCTAGACCTAAAGACCAACATCTAGAGGTAAAACCCAACATCTAGTGGTAAAGCCCAACGTCTGGAGGTAAAGCCCAGATTCTAGAGAGAAGCCAAATATCCAGAGGGAAAACCCCAAATCTAGAGGTAAAGCCCAACATCTAGAGGAAAAGCCAAATATATATATATATTTAAAACCCAAAATCTAGAGGTAAAGCCCAACATTTAGAGGTAAAGCCAGATATCTAGGGGTAAAGCCCAACATCTAGAGGAAAAGCAAAATATATAGATTTCAAACCCAAATTCTAGAGTTAAATCCAAACATCTAAGGGTAAACCCCAACTTCCAGAGTTAAAGTCCAAAATCTAGAGGTAAACACCAATACCTAGAGTTAGAGCCCAAAATCTAGAGATATGCCAAATATATAGATTTAAAACCCAAAATCTAGAGATAAAACCGAACATCTAAATGTAAAGCAAAACATCTAGATGTAATCCAAACATCTAGAGGTAAAGCCTAACATCTAGAGGTGAAGCACAACATATAGAGGTATAACCCAACATCTAGAGATAAAGACCAACATCTAAATGTAAAGCAAAACATCTAGATGTAAAACCCTACATCTAGAGGTAAAGTCCAATATCTAGACCTAAAGACCAACATCTAGAGGTAAAACCCAACATCTAGTGGTAAAGCCCAACATCTGGAGGTAAAGCCCAGATTCTAGAGAGAAGCCAAATATCCAGATGGAAAACCCAAAATCTAGAGGTAAAGCCCAACATCTACAGGTAAATCCAGATATCTAGGGGTAAAGCCCAACATCTAGAGGAAAAGCCAAATATATAGATATAAAACCCAAAACCTAGAGGTAAAGCCCAATATCTAGACGTAAAGATCAAAATCTAGATATAAATCCCAACTTCTAGATCTAAAGCCCAAAATATAGATGTAAATCCCAACTTCTAAATCTAAAGCCCAACATCTAGAGGTAAAGCCCAATATTTAGAGTTTAAGCGCATCATTTAGAGGTAAAGCCCAAAATCTAGATGTAAAGCTCAACTTCTAGAGGTAAAGCCCATCATCTAGTCCTACAGCCTAATGGCTGCAGGTAAAGCCCAGCTTACAGAGGTGAAGGCAAACATCAGGATGTAAAGCCCAAAAACTAGAGGTAAAGCCCAACATCTAGAGGAAAAGCCAAATATATAGATATAAAACCCAAAACCTAGAGGTAAAGCCCAACATCTAGAGGTAAAGACCAATATCTAGAGGTAAAACCCAACATCTAGAGGAAAAGCCAAATATATAGATTTAAAACCCAAAATCTAGAGGTAAAGCCCAATATCTAGACGTAAAGCCCAAAATCTAGATGAAAAGCACAACTTCTAGATCTAAAGCCCAACATCTAGAGGTAAAGACCAATATCTAGAGGTAAAACCCAACATCTAGAGGTAAAGCCAGATATCTAGAGGTAAAGCCCAACGTCTGGAGGTAAAGCCCATCATCTAGTCCTACAGCCCAATGTCTGCAGGTAAAGCCCAACTTACAGAGGTGAAGGCAAACATCTAGATGTAAACCCCCAAATCTAGCGGTAAAGCCCACATCTAGAGGAAAAGCCAAATATATATATATTTAAAACACAAAATCTAGAGGTAAAGCCCAACATCTAGAGGTAAAGCCAGATATCTAGAGGTAAAGCCCAACATCTAGAGGAAAAGCAAAATATATAGATTTCAAACCCAAATTCTAGAGTTAAATACCAACATCTAGATGTAAAGCCCAACTTCCAAAGTTAAAGTTTAAAATCTAGAGGTAAACACCAATACCTAGTATTAGAGCCCAAAATCTAGAGATAAAGCCCAACATCTAGAGATAAAGCCAAATATATAGATTTAAAACCCAAAATCTAGAGATAAAGCCGAACATCTAAATGTAAAGCAAAACATCTAGATGTAATCCAAACATCTAGAGGTAAAGCCTAACATCTAGAGGTGAAGCACAACATATAGAGGTATAACCCAACATCTAGAGATAAAGACCAACATCTAAATGTAAAGCAAAACATCTAGATGTAAAACCCTACATCTAGAGGTAAAGTCCAATATCTAGACCTAAAGACCAACATCTAGAGGTAAAACCCAACATCTAGTGGTAAAGCCCAACGTCTGGAGGTAAAGCCCAGATTCTAGAGAGAAGCCAAATATCCAGATGGAAAACCCAAAATCTAGAGGTAAAGCCCAACATCTACAGGTAAATCCAGATATCTAGGGGTAAAGCCCAACATCTAGAGGAAAAGCCAAATATATAGATATAAAACCCAAAACCTAGAGGTAAAGCCCAACATCTAGAGGTAAAGACCAATATCTAGAGGTAAAACCCAACATCTAGAGGAAAAGCCAAATATATAGATTTAAAACCCAAAATCTAGAGGTAAAGCCCAATATCTAGACGTAAAGCCCAAAATCTAGATGAAAAGCACAAATTCTAGATCTAAAGCCCAACATCTAGAGGTAAAGACCAATAGCTAGAGGTAAAACCCAACATCTAGAGGTAAAGCCAGATATCTAGAGGTAAAGCCCAACGTCTGGAGGTAAAGCCCATCATCTAGTCCTACAGCCCAATGTCTGCAGGTAAAGCCCAAATTACAGAGGAGAAGGCAAACATCTAGATGTAAAACCCCAAATCTAGCGGTAAAGCCCAACATCTAGAGGAAAAGCCAAATATATATATATTTAAAACCCAAAATCTAGAGGTGAAGCCCAACATCTAGAGGTAAATCCAGTATCTAGGGGTAAAGGCCAACATCTAGAGGAAAAGCCAAATATATAGATTTAAAACCCAAAATCTAGAGGTAAAGCCCAATATCTAGACGTAAAGCCCAAAATCTAGATGTAAAGCCCATCTTCTAGATCTAAAGCCCAAAATCTAGATGTAAAGCCCAAATTCTAGATATAACACCCAAAATCTAGAGGTAAAGACCAATAGCTAGAGGTAAAACCCAACATCTAGAGGTAAAGCCAGATATCTAGAGGTAAAGCCCAACATCTAGAGGAAAAGGAAAATATATAGATTTCAAACCCAAATTCTAGAGTTAAATCCCAACATCTAGGGGTAAACCCCAACTTCCAGAGTTAAAGTCCAAAATCTAGAGGTAAACACCAATACCTAGATTTAGAGCCCAAAATCTAGAGATATGCCAAATATATAGATTTAAAACCCAAAATCTAGAGATAAAGCCGAACATCTAAATGTAAAGCAAAACATCTAGATGTAATCCAAACATCTAGAGGTAAAGCCTAACATCTAGAGGTGAAGCACAACATTTAGAGGTATAACCCAACATCTAGAGATAAAGACCAACATCTAAATGTAAAGCAAAACATCTAGATGAAAAACCCTACATCTAGAGGTAAAGTCCAATATCTAGACCTAAAGACCAACATCTAGAGGTAAAACCCAACATCTAGTGGTAAAGCCCAACGTCTGGAGGTAAAGCCCAGATTCTAGAGAGAAGCCAAAAATCCAGATGGAAAACCCAAAATCTAGAGGTAAAGCCCAACATCTACAGGTAAATCCAGATATCTAGGGGTAAAGCCCAACATCTAGAGGAAAAGCCAAATATATAGATATAAAACCCAAAATCTAGAGGTAAAGCCCAATATCTAGACGTAAAGCCCAAAATCTAGATGAAAAGCACAACTTCTAGATCTAAAGCCCAACATCTAGAGGTAAAGACCAATATCTAGAGGTAAAACCCAACATCTAGAGGTAAAGCCAGATATCTAGAGGTAAAGCCCAACGTCTGGAGGTAAAGCCCATCATCTAGTCCTACAGCCCAATGTCTGCAGGTAAAGCCCAAATTACAGAGGTGAAGGCAAACATCTAGATGTAAAACCCCAAATCTAGCGGTAAAGCCCAACATCTAGAGGAAAAGCCAAATATATATATATTTAAAACCCAAAATCTAGAGGTGAAGCCCAACATCTAGAGGTAAAGCCAGATATCTAGGGGTAAAGGCCAACATCTAGAGGAAAAGCCAAATATATAGATTTAAAACCCAAAATCTAGAGGTAAAGCCCAATATCTAGACGTAAAGCCCAAAATCTAGATGTAAAGCCCATCTTCTAGATCTAAAGCCCAAAATCTAGATGTAAAGCCCAAATTCTAGATCTAACACCCAAAATCTAGAGGTAAAGACCAATATCTAGATGTAAAACCCAACATCTAGAGGTAAAGCCAGATATCTAGAGGTAAAGCCCAACATCTAGAGGAAAAGCAAAATATATAGATTTCAAACCCAAATTCTAGAGTTAAATCCCAACATCTAGGGGTAAACCCCAACTTCCAGAGTTAAAGTCCAAAATCTAGAGGTAAACACCAATACCTAGAGTTAGAGCCCAAAATCTAGAGATATGCCAAATATATAGATTTAAAACCCAAAATCTAGAGATAAAACCGAACATCTAAATGTAAAGCAAAACATCTAGATGTAATCCAAACATCTAGAGGTAAAGCCTAACATCTAGAGGTGAAGCACAACATATAGAGGTATAACCCAACATCTAGAGATAAAGACCAACATCTAAATGTAAAGCAAAACATCTAGATGTAAAACCCTACATCTAGAGGTAAAGTCCAATATCTAGACCTAAAGACCAACATCTAGAGGTAAAACCCAACATCTAGTGGTAAAGCCCAACGTCTGGAGGTAAAGCCCAGATTCTAGAGAGAAGCCAAATATCCAGAGGGAAAACCCCAAATCTAGAGGTAAAGCCCAACATCTAGAGGAAAAGCCAAATATATATATATATTTAAAACCCAAAATCTAGAGGTAAAGCCCAACATTTAGAGGTAAAGCCAGATATCTAGGGGTAAAGCCCAACGTCTGGAGGTAAAGCCCATCATCTAGTCCTACAGCCCAATGTCTGCAGGTAAAGCCCAACTTACAGAGGTGAAGGCAAACATCTAGATGTAAAACCCAAAATCTAGAGGTAAAGCCCAACATCTAGAGGAAAAGCCAAATATATATATATTTAAAACACAAAATCTAGAGGTAAAGCCCAACATCTAGAGGTAAAGCCAGATATCTAGAGGTAAAGCCCAACATCTAGAGGAAAAGCAAAATATATAGATTTCAAACCCAAATTCTAGAGTTAAATCCCAACATCTAGATGTAAAGCCCAACTTCCAAAGTTAAAGTCCAAAATATAGAGGTAAACACCAATACCTAGTGTTAGAGCCCAAAATCTAGAGATAAAGCCCAACATCTAGAGATAAAGCCAAATATATAGATTTAAAACCCAAAATCTAGAGATAAAGCCGAACATCTAAATGTAAAGCAAAACATCTAGATGTAATCCAAACATCTAGAGGTAAAGCCTAACATCTAGAGGTGAAGCACAACATATAGAGGTATAACCCAACATCTAGAGATAAAGACCAACATCTAAATGTAAAGCAAAACATCTAGATGTAAAACCCTACATCTAGAGGTAAAGTCCAATATCTAGACCTAAAGACCAACATCTAGAGGTAAAACCCAACATCTAGTGGTAAAGCCCAACGTCTGGAGGTAAAGCCCAGATTCTAGAGAGAAGCCAAAAATCCAGATGGAAAACCCAAAATCTAGAGGTAAAGCCCAACATCTACAGGTAAATCCAGATATCTAGGGGTAAAGCCCAACATCTAGAGGAAAAGCCAAATATATAGATATAAACCCCAAAATCTAGAGGTAAAGCCCAATATCTAGACGTAAAGCCCAAAATCTAGATGAAAAGCACAACTTCTAGATCTAAAGCCCAACATCTAGAGGTAAAGACCAATAGCTAGAGGTAAAACCCAACATCTAGAGGTAAAGCCAGATATCTAGAGGTAAAGGCCAACATCTAGAGGAAAAGCAAAATATATAGATTTCAAACCCAAATTCTAGAGTTAAATCCCAACATCTAGAGGTAAATCCCAAAGTCTAGATGTAAAGCTCAACTTCCAGATTTAAAGTCAAAAAATCTAAATGTAAATACCAATACCTAGAGGTAGAGCCCAAAATGTAGAGGTAAAGCCCAACATCTAGAGATGAAGCCAGATATATATAGATCTAAACCCCAAAATCTAGAGGTAAAGCCCAATATCTAGACGTAAAGCCCAAAATCTAGATGTAAAGCCCAACTTCTAAATCTAAAGCCCAACATCTAGAGGTAAAGCCCAATATTTAGAGTTTAAGCGCATCATTTAGAGGTAAAGCCAGATATCTAGAGGTAAAGCCCAACGTCTGGAGGTAAAGCCCATCATCTAGTCCTACAGCCCAATGTCTGCAGGTAAAGCCCAACTTACAGAGGTGAAGGCAAACATCTAGATGTAAACCCCAAAATCTAGAGGTAAAGCCCAACATCTAGAGGAAAAGTCAAATATATATATATTTAAAACCCAAAATCTAGAGGTAAAGCCCAATATCTAGACGTAAAGCCCAAAATCTAGATGTAAAGCCCAACTTCTAGATCTAACGCCAAAAATCTAGAGATAAAGACCAATATCTAGAAGTAAAACCCAACATCTAGAGGTAAAGCTGATATCTAGAGGTAAAGCCCAACATCTAGAAGAAAAGCCAAATATATAGACTTAAAACCCAAAATCTAGAGATAAAGCCGAACATCTAAATGTAAAGCAAAACATGTAGATGTAATGCAAACATCTAGAGGTAAAGCCTAACAACTAGAGGTGAAGCACAACATATAGAGGTATAACCCAACATCTAGAGATAAAGACCAACATCTAAATGTAAAGCAAAACATCTAGATGTAAAACCCTACATCTAGAGGTAAAGTCCAATATCTAGACCTAAAGACCAACATCTAGAGGTAAAACCCAACATCTAGTGGTAAAGCCCAACGTCTGGAGGTAAAGCCCAGATTCTAGAGAGAAGACAAAAATCCAGATGGAAAACCCAAAATCTAGAGGTAAAACCCAACATCTACAGGTAAATCCAGATATCTAGGGGTAAAGCCCAACATCTAGAGGAAAAGACCAATATCTAGAGGTAAAACACAACATCTAGAGGTAAAGCCAGATATCTAGAGGTAAAGCCCAACTTCTGGAGGTAAAGCCCATCATCTAGTCCTACAGCCCAATGTCTGCAGGTAAAGCCCAACTTACAGAGGTGAAGGCAAACATCTAGATGTAAAACCCAAAATCTAGAGGTAAAGCCCAACATCTAGAGGAAAAGCCAAATATATAGATATTTAAAACCCAAAACCTAGAGGTAAAGCCCAACATGTAGAGGTAAAGCCAGATATCTAGGGGTAAAGCCCAACATCTAGAGGAAAAGCCAAATATATATATATTTAAAACCCAAAATCTAGAGGTAAAGCCCAATATCTAGACGTAAAACCCAAAATCTAGATGTAAACCCCAACTTCTAGATCTAAAGCCCAAAATCTAGATGTAAAGCCCAAATTCTAGATCTAACGCCCAAAATCTAGAGATAAAGACCAATATCTAGAAGTAAAACCCAACATCTAGAGGTAAAGCCGATATCTAGAGGTAAAGCCCAACATCTAGAAGAAAAGCCAAATATATAGATTTAAAACCCAAAATCTAGAGATAAAGCCGAACATCTAAATGTAAAGCAAAACATCTAATTGTAATCCAAACATCTAGAGGTAAAGCCTAACAACTAGAGGTGAAGCACAACATACAGAAGTATAACCCAACATCTAGAGATAAAGACCAACATCTAAATGTAAAGCAAAACATCTAGATGTAAAACCCTACATCTAGAGGTAAAGTCCAATATCTAGACATAAAGACCAACATCTAGAGGTTTACCCCAACATCTAGTGGTAAAGCCCAACGTCTGGAGGTAAAGCCCAGATTCTAGAGAGAAGCCAAAAATCCAGATGGAAAACCCAAAATTTAGAGGTAAAGCCCAACATCTACAGGTAAATCCAGATATCTAGGGGTAAAGCCCAACATCTAGAGAAAAAGCCAAATATATAGATTTAAAGCCCAAAATCTAGATGTAAAGCCCAACTTCTAGATCTAAAGCCCAACATCTAGATGTAAAGACCAAATTCTAGATCTAACGCCCAAAATCTAGAGATAAAGACCAGTATCTAGAGGTAAAACCCAACATCTAGAGGTAAAGCCAGATATCTAGAGGTAAAACCCAACATCTAGAGGAAAAGCAAAATATATAGATTTCAAACCCAAATTCTAGAGTTAAATCCCAACATCTAGGGGTAAACCCCAACTTCCAGAGTTAAAGTCCAAAATCTAGAGGTAAACACCAATACCTAGAGTTAGAGCCCAAAATCTAGAGATATGCCAAATATATAGATTTAAAACCCAAAATCTAGAGATAAAGCCGAACGTCTAAATGTAAAGCAAAACATCTAGATGTAATGCAAACATCTAGAGGTAAAGCCTAACAACTAGAGGTGAAGCACAACATATAGAGGTATAACCAAACATCTAGAGATAAAGACCAACATCTAAATGTAAAGCAAAACATCTAGATGTAAAACCCTACATCTAGAGGTAAAGTCCAATATCTAGACCTAAAGACCAACATCTAGAGGTTTACCCCAACATCTAGTGGTAAAGCCCAACGTCTGGAGGTAAAGCCCAGATTCTAGAGAGAAGCCAAAAATCCAGATGGAAAACCCAAAATCTAGAGGTAAAGCCCAACATCTACAGGTAAATCCAGATATCTAGGGGTAAAGCCCAACATCTAGAGGAAAAGACCAATATCTAGATGTAAAAGCCAACATCTAGAGGTAAAGCCAGATATCTAGAGGTAAAGCCCAACATCTAGAGGAAAAGCCAAATATATAGATTTAAAACCCAAAATCTAGAGGTAAAGCCCAATATCTAGACCTAAAGCCCAATATCTAGACGTAAAGCCCAAAATCTAGATGAAAAGCACAACTTCTAGATCTAAAGCCCAACATCTAGAGGTAAAGACCAATATCTAGAGGTGAAACCCAACATCTAGAGGTAAAGCCAGATATCTAGAGGTAAAGCCCAACGTCTGGAGGTAAAGCCCATCATCTAGCCCTACAGCCCAATGTCTGCAGGTAAAGCCCAACTTACAGAGGTGAAGGCAAACATCTAGATGTAAAACCCCAAATCTAGAGGTAAAGCATAACATCTAGAGGAAAAGCCAAATATATATATATTTAAAACCCAAAATCTAGAGGTAAAGCCCAACATTTAGAGGTAAAGCCAGATATCTAGGGGTAAAGCCCAACATCTAGAGGAAAAGCCAAATATATAGATTTAAAACCCAAAATCTAGAGGTAAAGCCCAATATCTAGACGTAAAGCCCAAAATCTAGATGTAAAGCCCAGCTTCTAGATCTAAAGCCCACAATATAGATGTAAAGCCCAAATTCTAGATCTAACACCCAAAATCTAGAGGTAAAGACCAATATCTAGAGGTAAAACCCAACATCTAGAGGTAAAGCCAGATATCTAGAGGTAAAGCCCAACATCTAGAGGAAAAGCAAAATATATAGATTTCAAACCCAAATTCTAGAGTTAAATCCCAACATCTAGAGGTAAATCCCAAAGTCTAGATGTAAAGCTCAACTTCCAGATTTAAAGTCAAAAATCTAAATGTAAATACCAATACCTAGAGGTAGAGCCCAAAATGTAGAGGTAAAGCCCAACATCTAGAGATAAAGTCAGATATATAGATCTAAACGCCAAAATCTAGAGGTGAAGCCAAATATCTAGACGTAAAGCCCAAAATCTAGATGTAAAGCCCAACTTCTAGATCTAAAACCCAAAATCTAGATGTAAAGCCCAAATTCTAGATCTAACACCCAAAATCTAGAGGTAAATACCAATATCTAGAGGTAAAGCCCAACATCTACAGGTAAATCCAGATATCTAGGGGTAAAGCCCAACATCTAGAGGAAAAGCAAAATATATAGATTTCAAACCCAAATTCTAGAGTTAAATCCCAACATCTAGGGGTAAACCCCAACTTCCAGAGTTAAAGTCCAAAATCTAGAGGTAAACACCAATACCTAATGTTAGAGCCCAAAATCTAGAGATATGCCAAATATATAGATTTAAAACCCAAAATCTAGAGATAAAGCCGAACGTCTAAATGTAAAGCAAAACATCTAGATGTAATCCAAACATCTAGAGGTAAAGCCTAACAACTAGAGGTGAAGCACAACATATAGAGGTATAACCCAACATCTAGAGATAAAGACCAACATCTAAATGTAAAGCAAAACATCTAGATGTAAAACCCTACATCTAGAGGTAAAGTCCAATATCTAGACCTAAAGACCAACATCTAGAGGTAAAACCCAACATCTAGTGGTCATGCCCAACGCCTGGAGGTAAAGCCCAGATTCTAGAGAGAAGCCAAAAATCCAGATGTAAAAACCAAAATCTAGAGGTAAAGCCCAACATCTACAGGTAAATCGAGATATCTAGGGGTAAAGCCCAACATCTAGAGGAAAAGCCAAATATATAGATATAAAACCCAACATCTACAGGTAAATCCAGATATCTAGGGGTAAAGCCCAAAATCTAGATGTAAAGCCCAACTTCTAGATCTAAAGCCCAACATCTAGAGGTAAAGCCAGATATCTAGAGGTAAAGCCCAACATCTAGAGGAAAAGCCAAATATATAGATTTCAAACCCAAATTCTAGAGTTAAATCCCAACATCTAGGGGTAAACCCCAACTTCCAGAGTTAAAGTACAAAATCTAGAGGTAAACACCAATACCTAGAGTTAGAGCCCAAAATCTAGAGATATGCCAAATATATAGATTTGAAACCCAAAATCTAGAGATAAAGCCCAATATCTAGACGTAAAGCCCAAAATCTAGATGTAAACCCCAACTTCTAGATCTAAAGCCCAAAATCTAGATGTAAAGCTCAAATTCTAGATCTAACGCCCAAATTCTAGAGATAAAGACCAATATCTAGAAGTAAAACCCAACATCTAGAGGTAAAGCCAGATATCTAGAGGTAAAGCCCAACATCTACAGGTAAATCGAGATATCTAGGGGTAAAGCCCAGCATCTAGAGGAAAAGCCAAATATATAGATATAAAACCCAAAATCTAGAGGTAAAGCCCAATATCTAGAGGTAAAGACCAATAGCTAGAGGTAAAACCCAACATCTAGACGTAAAGCCAGATATCTAGAGGTAAAGCCCAACATCTAGAGGAAAAGCAAAATATATAGATTTCAAACCCAAATTCTAGAGTTAAATCCCAACATCTAGAGGTAAATCCCAAAGTCTAGATGTAAAGCTCAACTTCCAGATTTAAAGTCAAAAAATCTAAATGTATATACCAATACCTAGAGGTAGAGCCCAAAATGTAGAGGTAAAGCCCAACATCTATAGATAAAGCCAGATATATAGATCTAAACCCCAAAATCTAGAGGTGAAGCCAAATATCTAGACATAAAGCCCAAAATCTAGATGTAAAGCCAAACTTCTAGATGTAAAGCCCAACTTCTAAATCTAAAGCCCAACATCTATAGGTAAAGCCCAATATTTAGAGTTTAAGCGCATCATTTAGAGGTAAAGCCAGATATCTAGAGGTAAAGCCCAACGTCTGGAGGTAAAGCCCATCATCTAGTCCTACAGCCCAATGTCTGCAGGTAAAGCCCAACTTACAGAGGTGAAGGCAAACATCTAGATGTAAAACCCCAAATCTAGAGGTAAAGCCCAACATCTAGAGGAAAAGCCAAATATATATATATTTAAAACCCAAAACCTAGAGGTAAAGCCCAACATCTAGAGGTAAAGCCAGATATCTAGAGGTAAAGCCCAACATCTAGAGGAAAAGCCAAATATATAGATTTAAAACCCAAAATCTAGAGGTAAAGCCCAATATCTAGACGTAAAGCCCAAAATCTAGATGTAAAGCCCAGCTTCTAGATGTAAACCCCAACTTCTAGATCTAAAGCCCAAAATCTAGATGTAAAGCCCAAATTCTAGAGATAAAGACCAATATCTAGAAGTGAAACCCAACATCTAGAGGTAAAGCAGATATCTAGAGGTAAAGCCCAACATCTAGAAGAAAAGCCAAATATATAGATTTAAAACCCAAAATCTAGAGATAAAGCCGAACATCTAAATGTAAAGCAAAACATCTAGATGTAATCCAAACATCTAGAGGTAAAGCCTAATATCTAGAGGTGAAGCACAACATACAGAGGTATAACCTAACATCTAGAGATAAAGACCAACATCTAAATGTAAAGCAAAACATCTCGATGTAAAACCCAACATCTAGAGATAAAGACCAACATCTAAATGTAAAGCAAAACATCTAGATGTAAAACCCTACATCTAGAGGTAAAGTCCAATATCTAGACCTAAAGACCAACATCTAGAGGTAAAACCCAACATCTAGTGGTAAAGCCCAACGTCTGGAGGTAAAGCCCAGATTCTAGAGAGAAGCCAAAACTCCAGATGGAAAACCCAAAATCTAGAGGTAAAGCCCAACATCTACAGGTAAATCCAGATATCTAGGGGTAAAGCCCAACATCTAGAGGAAAAGCCAAATATATAGATATAAAACCCAAAATCTAGAGGTAAAGCCCAATATCTAGACGTAAAGCCCAAAATCTAGATGAAAAGCACAACTTCTAGATCTAAAGCCCAACATCTAGAGGTAAAGACCAATATCTAGAGGTAAAACCCAACATCTAGAGGTAAAGCCAGATATCTAGAGGTAAAGCCCAACGTCTGGAGGTAAAGCCCATCATCTAGTCCTACAGCCCAATGTCTGCAGGTAAAGCCCAACTTACAGAGGTGAAGGCAAACATCTAGATGTAAAACCCAAAATCTAGAGGTAAAGCCCAACATCTAGAGGAAAAGCCAAATATATATATATATTTAAAACCCAAAATCTAGAGGTAAAGCCCAACATTTAGAGGTAAAGCCAGATATCTAGGGGTAAAGCCCAACATCTAGAGGAAAAGTCAAATATATAGATTTAAAACCCAAAATCTAGAGGTAAAGCCCAACATCTAGACGTAAAGCCCAAAATCTAGATGTAAAGCCCAGCTTCTAGATCTAAAGACCAAAATCTAGATGTAAAGCCCAAATTCTAGATCTAACACCCAAAATCTAGAGGTAAAGACCAATATCTAGAGGCAAAACCCAACATCTAGAGGTAAAGCCAGATATCTAGAGGTAAAGCCCAACATCTAGAGGAAAAGCAAAATATATAGATTTAAAACCCCAAATCTAGAGGTAAAGCCCAACATCTAGAAGAAAAGCCAAATATAAAAATTTAAAACCAAAAATCTAGAGGTAAAGCCCAACATCTACAGGTAAATCCAGATATCTAGGGGTAAAGCCCAACATCTAGAGGAAAAGCAAAATATATAGATTTCAAACCCAAATTCTAGAGTTAAATCCCAACATCTAGGGGTAAACCCCAACTTCCAGAGTTAAAGTCCAAAATCTAGAGGTAAACACCAATACCTAGAGTTAGAGCCCAAAATCTAGAGATATGCCAAATATATAGATTTAAAACCCAAAATCTAGAGATAAAGCCGAACATCTAAATGTAAAGCAAAACATCTAGATGTAATCCAAACATCTAGAGGTAAAGCCTAACATCTAGAGGTGAAGCACAACATATAGAGGTATAACCCAACATCTAGAGATAAAGACCAACATCTAAATGTAAAGCAAAACATCTAGATGTAAAACCCTACATCTAGAGGTAAAGTCCAATATCTAGACCTAAAGACCAACATCTAGAGGTTTACCCCAACATCTAGTGGTAAAGCCCAACGTCTGGAGGTAAAGCCCAGATTCTAGAGAGAAGCCAAAAATCCAGATGGAAAACCCAAAATCTAGAGGTAAAGCCCAACATCTACAGGTAAATCCAGATATCTAGGGGTAAAGCCCAACATCTAGAGGAAAAGACCAATATCTAGAGGTAAAAGCCAACATCTAGAGGTAAAGCCAGATATCTAGAGGTAAAGCCCAACATCTAGAGGAAAAGCCAAATATATAGATTTAAAACCCAAAATCTAGAGGTAAAGCCCAATATCTAGACCTAAAGCCCAATATCTAGACGTAAAGCCCAAAATCTAGATGAAAAGCACAACTTCTAGATCTAAAGCCCAACATCTAGAGGTAAAGACCAATATCTAGAGGTGAAACCCAACATCTAGAGGTAAAGCCAGATATCTAGAGGTAAAGCCCAACGTCTGGAGGTAAAGCCCATCATCTAGCCCTACAGCCCAATGTCTGCAGGTAAAGCCCAACTTACAGAGGTGAAGGCAAACATCTAGATGTAAAACCCCAAATCTAGAGGTAAAGCATAACATCTAGAGGAAAAGCCAAATATATATATATTTAAAACCCAAAATCTAGAGGTAAAGCCCAACATTTAGAGGTAAAGCCAGATATCTAGGGGTAAAGCCCAACATCTAGAGGAAAAGCCAAATATATAGATTTAAAACCCAAAATCTAGAGGTAAAGCCCAATATCTAGACGTAAAGCCCAAAATCTAGATGTAAAGCCCAGCTTCTAGATCTAAAGCCCACAATATAGATGTAAAGCCCAAATTCTAGATCTAACACCCAAAATCTAGAGGTAAAGACCAATATCTAGAGGTAAAACCCAACATCTAGAGGTAAAGCCAGATATCTAGAGGTAAAGCCCAACATCTAGAGGAAAAGCAAAATATATAGATTTCAAACCCAAATTCTAGAGTTAAATCCCAACATCTAGAGGTAAATCCCAAAGTCTAGATGTAAAGCTCAACTTCCAGATTTAAAGTCAAAAATCTAAATGTAAATACCAATACCTAGAGGTAGAGCCCAAAATGTAGAGGTAAAGCCCAACATCTAGAGATAAAGTCAGATATATAGATCTAAACGCCAAAATCTAGAGGTGAAGCCAAATATCTAGACGTAAAGCCCAAAATCTAGATGTAAAGCCCAACTTCTAGATCTAAAGCCCAAAATCTAGATGTAAAGCCCAAATTCTAGATCTAACACCCAAAATCTAGAGGTAAATACCAATATCTAGAGGTAAAGCCCAACATCTACAGGTAAATCCAGATATCTAGGGGTAAAGCCCAACATCTAGAGGAAAAGCAAAATATATAGATTTCAAACCCAAATTCTAGAGTTAAATCCCAACATCTAGGGGTAAACCCCAACTTCCAGAGTTAAAGTCCAAAATCTAGAGGTAAACACCAATACCTAATGTTAGAGCCCAAAATCTAGAGATATGCCAAATATATAGATTTAAAACCCAAAATCTAGAGATAAAGCCGAACGTCTAAATGTAAAGCAAAACATCTAGATGTAATCCAAACATCTAGAGGTAAAGCCTAACAACTAGAGGTGAAGCACAACATATAGAGGTATAACCCAACATCTAGAGATAAAGACCAACATCTAAATGTAAAGCAAAACATCTAGATGTAAAACCCTACATCTAGAGGTAAAGTCCAATATCTAGACCTAAAGACCAACATCTAGAGGTAAAACCCAACATCTAGTGGTCATGCCCAACGCCTGGAGGTAAAGCCCAGATTCTAGAGAGAAGCCAAAAATCCAGATGTAAAAACCAAAATCTAGAGGTAAAGCCCAACATCTACAGGTAAATCGAGATATCTAGGGGTAAAGCCCAACATCTAGAGGAAAAGCCAAATATATAGATATAAAACCCAACATCTACAGGTAAATCCAGATATCTAGGGGTAAAGCCCAAAATCTAGATGTAAAGCCCAACTTCTAGATCTAAAGCCCAACATCTAGAGGTAAAGCCAGATATCTAGAGGTAAAGCCCAACATCTAGAGGAAAAGCCAAATATATAGATTTCAAACCCAAATTCTAGAGTTAAATCCCAACATCTAGGGGTAAACCCCAACTTCCAGAGTTAAAGTACAAAATCTAGAGGTAAACACCAATACCTAGAGTTAGAGCCCAAAATCTAGAGATATGCCAAATATATAGATTTGAAACCCAAAATCTAGAGATAAAGCCCAATATCTAGACGTAAAGCCCAAAATCTAGATGTAAACCCCAACTTCTAGATCTAAAGCCCAAAATCTAGATGTAAAGCTCAAATTCTAGATCTAACGCCCAAATTCTAGAGATAAAGACCAATATCTAGAAGTAAAACCCAACATCTAGAGGTAAAGCCAGATATCTAGAGGTAAAGCCCAACATCTACAGGTAAATCGAGATATCTAGGGGTAAAGCCCAGCATCTAGAGGAAAAGCCAAATATATAGATATAAAACCCAAAATCTAGAGGTAAAGCCCAATATCTAGAGGTAAAGACCAATAGCTAGAGGTAAAACCCAACATCTAGACGTAAAGCCAGATATCTAGAGGTAAAGCCCAACATCTAGAGGAAAAGCAAAATATATAGATTTCAAACCCAAATTCTAGAG
Source organism: Leptosomus discolor (assembly GCF_034619465.1). Lineage (NCBI taxonomy): Eukaryota > Metazoa > Chordata > Aves > Leptosomiformes > Leptosomidae > Leptosomus > Leptosomus discolor. The sequence goes on along the minus strand of NW_028237857.1, from coordinate 3,707,385 downwards.
TTAAATCCCAACATCTAGAGGTAAATCCCAAAGTCTAGATGTAAAGCTCAACTTCCAGATTTAAAGTCAAAAAATCTAAATGTATATACCAATACCTAGAGGTAGAGCCCAAAATGTAGAGGTAAAGCCCAACATCTATAGATAAAGCCAGATATATAGATCTAAACCCCAAAATCTAGAGGTGAAGCCAAATATCTAGACATAAAGCCCAAAATCTAGATGTAAAGCCAAACTTCTAGATGTAAAGCCCAACTTCTAAATCTAAAGCCCAACATCTATAGGTAAAGCCCAATATTTAGAGTTTAAGCGCATCATTTAGAGGTAAAGCCAGATATCTAGAGGTAAAGCCCAACGTCTGGAGGTAAAGCCCATCATCTAGTCCTACAGCCCAATGTCTGCAGGTAAAGCCCAACTTACAGAGGTGAAGGCAAACATCTAGATGTAAAACCCCAAATCTAGAGGTAAAGCCCAACATCTAGAGGAAAAGCCAAATATATATATATTTAAAACCCAAAACCTAGAGGTAAAGCCCAACATCTAGAGGTAAAGCCAGATATCTAGAGGTAAAGCCCAACATCTAGAGGAAAAGCCAAATATATAGATTTAAAACCCAAAATCTAGAGGTAAAGCCCAATATCTAGACGTAAAGCCCAAAATCTAGATGTAAAGCCCAGCTTCTAGATGTAAACCCCAACTTCTAGATCTAAAGCCCAAAATCTAGATGTAAAGCCCAAATTCTAGAGATAAAGACCAATATCTAGAAGTGAAACCCAACATCTAGAGGTAAAGCAGATATCTAGAGGTAAAGCCCAACATCTAGAAGAAAAGCCAAATATATAGATTTAAAACCCAAAATCTAGAGATAAAGCCGAACATCTAAATGTAAAGCAAAACATCTAGATGTAATCCAAACATCTAGAGGTAAAGCCTAATATCTAGAGGTGAAGCACAACATACAGAGGTATAACCTAACATCTAGAGATAAAGACCAACATCTAAATGTAAAGCAAAACATCTCGATGTAAAACCCAACATCTAGAGATAAAGACCAACATCTAAATGTAAAGCAAAACATCTAGATGTAAAACCCTACATCTAGAGGTAAAGTCCAATATCTAGACCTAAAGACCAACATCTAGAGGTAAAACCCAACATCTAGTGGTAAAGCCCAACGTCTGGAGGTAAAGCCCAGATTCTAGAGAGAAGCCAAAACTCCAGATGGAAAACCCAAAATCTAGAGGTAAAGCCCAACATCTACAGGTAAATCCAGATATCTAGGGGTAAAGCCCAACATCTAGAGGAAAAGCCAAATATATAGATATAAAACCCAAAATCTAGAGGTAAAGCCCAATATCTAGACGTAAAGCCCAAAATCTAGATGAAAAGCACAACTTCTAGATCTAAAGCCCAACATCTAGAGGTAAAGACCAATATCTAGAGGTAAAACCCAACATCTAGAGGTAAAGCCAGATATCTAGAGGTAAAGCCCAACGTCTGGAGGTAAAGCCCATCATCTAGTCCTACAGCCCAATGTCTGCAGGTAAAGCCCAACTTACAGAGGTGAAGGCAAACATCTAGATGTAAAACCCAAAATCTAGAGGTAAAGCCCAACATCTAGAGGAAAAGCCAAATATATATATATATTTAAAACCCAAAATCTAGAGGTAAAGCCCAACATTTAGAGGTAAAGCCAGATATCTAGGGGTAAAGCCCAACATCTAGAGGAAAAGTCAAATATATAGATTTAAAACCCAAAATCTAGAGGTAAAGCCCAACATCTAGACGTAAAGCCCAAAATCTAGATGTAAAGCCCAGCTTCTAGATCTAAAGACCAAAATCTAGATGTAAAGCCCAAATTCTAGATCTAACACCCAAAATCTAGAGGTAAAGACCAATATCTAGAGGCAAAACCCAACATCTAGAGGTAAAGCCAGATATCTAGAGGTAAAGCCCAACATCTAGAGGAAAAGCAAAATATATAGATTTAAAACCCCAAATCTAGAGGTAAAGCCCAACATCTAGAAGAAAAGCCAAATATAAAAATTTAAAACCAAAAATCTAGAGGTAAAGCCCAACATCTACAGGTAAATCCAGATATCTAGGGGTAAAGCCCAACATCTAGAGGAAAAGCAAAATATATAGATTTCAAACCCAAATTCTAGAGTTAAATCCCAACATCTAGGGGTAAACCCCAACTTCCAGAGTTAAAGTCCAAAATCTAGAGGTAAACACCAATACCTAGAGTTAGAGCCCAAAATCTAGAGATATGCCAAATATATAGATTTAAAACCCAAAATCTAGAGATAAAGCCGAACATCTAAATGTAAAGCAAAACATCTAGATGTAATCCAAACATCTAGAGGTAAAGCCTAACATCTAGAGGTGAAGCACAACATATAGAGGTATAACCCAACATCTAGAGATAAAGACCAACATCTAAATGTAAAGCAAAACATCTAGATGTAAAACCCTACATCTAGAGGTAAAGTCCAATATCTAGACCTAAAGACCAACATCTAGAGGTTTACCCCAACATCTAGTGGTAAAGCCCAACGTCTGGAGGTAAAGCCCAGATTCTAGAGAGAAGCCAAAAATCCAGATGGAAAACCCAAAATCTAGAGGTAAAGCCCAACATCTACAGGTAAATCCAGATATCTAGGGGTAAAGCCCAACATCTAGAGGAAAAGCCAAATATATAGATATAAAAGCCAACATCTAGAGGTAAAGCCAGATATCTAGACGTAAAGCCCAAAATCTAGATGAAAAGCACAACTTCTAGATCGAAAGCCCAACATCTAGAAGTAAAGACCAATATCTAGAGGTAAAACCCAACATCTAGAGGTAAAGCCAGATATCTAGAGGTAAATCCCAACGTCTGGAGGTAAAGCCCATCATCTAGTCCTACAGCCCAATGTCTGCAGGTAAAGTCCAACTTACAGAGGTGAAGGCAAACATCTAGATGTAAAACCCCAAATCTAGAGGTAAAGCCCAACATCTAGAGGAAAAGCCAAATATATATATATTTAAAACCCAAAATCTAGAGATAAAGCCCAACATTTAGAGGTAAATCCAGATTTCTAGGGGTAAAGCCCAACATCTAGAGGAAAATCCAAATATATAGATTTAAAACCCAAAATCTAGAGGTAAAGCCCAATATCTAGACGTAAAGCCCAAAATCTAGATGTAAAGCCCAGCTTCTAGATGTAAAGCCCAAAATCTAGATGTAAAGCCCAAATTCTAGATCGAACGCCCAAAATCTAGAGATAAAGACCAATATCTAGAAGTGAAACCCAACATCTAGAGGTAAAGCCGATATCTAGAGGTAAAGCCCAACATCTAGAAGAAAAGCCAAATATATAGATTTAAAACCCAAAATCTAGAGGTAAAGCCCAACATCTACAGGTAAATCCAGATATCTAGGGGTAAAGCCCAACATCTAGAGGAAAAGCAAAATATATAGATTTCAAACCCAAATTCTAGAGTTAAATCCCAACATCTAGGGGTAAACAACAACTTCCAGAGTTAAAGTCCAAAATCTAGAGGTAATCACCAATACCTAGAGTTAGAGCCCAAAATCTAGAGATATGCCAAATATATAGATTTAAAATCCAAAATCTAGAGATAAAGCCGAACGTCTAAATGTAAAGCAAAACATCTAGATGTAATGCAAACATCTAGAGGTAAAGCCTAACAACTAGAGGTGAAGCACAACATATAGAGGTATAACCCAACATCTAGAGATAAAGACCAACATCTAAATGGAAAGCAAAACATCTAGATGTAAAACCCTACATCTAGAGGTAAAGTCCAATATCTAGACCTAAAGACCAACATCTAGAGGTAAAACCCAACATCTAGTGGTAAAGCCCAACGTCTGGAGGTAAAGCCCAGATTCTAGAGAGAAGCCAAAAATCCAGATGGAAAACCCAAAATCTAGAGGTAAAGCCCAACATCTACAGGTAAATCCAGATATCTAGGGGTAAAGCCCAAAATCTAGATGTAAAGCCCAACTTCTAGATCTAAAGCCCAAAATCTAGATGAAAAGCACAACTTCTAGATCTAAAGCCCAACATCTAGAGGTAAAGACCAATATCTAGAGGTAAAACCCAACATCTAGAGGTAAAGCCAGATATCTAGAGGTAAAGCCCAGCGTCTGGAGGTACAGCCCATCATCTAGTCCTACAGCCCAATGTCTGCAGGTAAAGCCCAACTTACAGAGGTGAAGGCAAACATCTAGATGTAAAACCCAAAATCTAGAGGTAAAGCCCAACATCTAGAGGAAAAGCCAAATATATATATATTTAAAACCCAAAACCTAGAGGTAAAGCCCAACATCTAGAGGTAAAGCCATATATCTAGGGGTAAAGCCCAACATCTAGAGGAAAAGCCAAATATATAGATTTAAAACCCAAAATCTAGAGGTAAAGCCCAATATCTAGACGTAAAGCCCAAAATCTAGATGTAAACCCCAACTTCTAGATCTAAAGCCCAAAATCTAGATGTAAAGCCCAAATTCTAGATCTAACGCCCAAAATCTAGAGATAAAGACCAATATCTAGAAGTAAAACCCAACATCTAGAGGTAAAGCCGATATCTAGAGGTAAAGCCCAACATCTAGAAGAAAAGCCAAATATATAGATTTAAAACCCAAAATCTAGAGATAAAGCCGAACATCTAAATGTAAAGCAAAACATCTAGATGTAATGCAAACATCTAGAGGTAAAGCCTAACATCTAGAGGTGAAGCACAACATATAGAGGTATAACCCAACATCTAGAGATAAAGACCAACATGTGAATGTAAAGCAAAACATCTTGATGTAAAACCCTACATCTAGAGGTAAAGTCCAATATCTAGACCTAAAGACCAACATCTAGAGGTAAAACCCCACATCTAGTGGTAAAGCCCAACGTCTGGAGGTAAAGCCCAGATTCTAGAGAGAGTCCAAAAATCCAGATGGAAAACCCAAAATCTAGAGGTAAAGCCCAACATCTACAGGTAAATCCAGATATCTAGGGGTAAAGCCCAACATCTAGAGGAAAAGTCAAATATATAGATTTAAAACCCAAAATCTAGAGGTAAAGCCAAACATCTAGACGTAAAGCCCAAAATCTAGATGTAAAGCCCAGCTTCTAGATCTAAAGACCAAAATCTAGATGTAAAGCCCAAATTCTAGATCTAACACCCAAAATCTAGAGGTAAAGACCAATATCTGGAGGCAAAACCCAACATCTAGAGGTAAAGCCAGATATCTAGAGGTAAAGCCCAACATCTAGAGGAAAAGCAAAATATATAGATTTAAAACCCCAAATCTAGAGGTAAAGCCCAACATCTAGAATAAAAGCCAAATATATAAATTTAAAACCAAAAATCTAGAGGTAAAGCCCAACATCTACAGGTAAATCCAGATATCTAGGGGTAAAGCCCAACATCTAGAGGAAAAGCAAAATATATAGATTTCAAACCCAAATTCTAGAGTTAAATCCCAACATCTAGGGGTAAACCCCAACTTCCAGAGTTAAAGTCCAAAATCTAGAGGTAAACACCAATACCTAGAGTTAGAGCCCAAAATCTAGAGATATGCCAAATATATAGATTTAAAACCCAACATCTAGAGATAAAGCCGAACATCTAAATGTAAAGCAAAACATCTAGATGTAATCCAAACATCTAGAGGTAAAGCCTAACATCTAGAGGTGAAGCACAACATTTAGAGGTATAACCCAACATCTAGAGATAAAGACCAACATCTAAATGTAAAGCAAAACATCTAGATGTAAAACCCTACATCTAGAGGTAAAGTCCAATATCTAGACTTAAAGACCAACATCTAGAGGTAAAGCCCAACATCTAGAGGTAAAGCCTAACATCTAGAGGTGAAGCACAACATATAGAGGTATAACCCAACATCTAGAGATAAAGACCAACATCTAAATGTAAAGCAAAACATCTAGATGTAAAAGCCTACATCTAGAGGTAAAGTCCAATATCTAGACCTAAAGACCAACATCTAGAGGTAAAACCCCACATCTAGTGGTAAAGCCCAACGTCTGGAGGTAAAGCCCAGATTCTAGAGAGAGTCCAAAAATCCAGATGGAAAACCCAAAATCTAGAGGTAAAGCCCAACATCTACAGGTAAATCCAGATATCTAGGGGTAAAGCCCAACATCTAGAGGAAAAGCCAAATATATAGATATAAACCCCAAAATCTAGAGGTAAAGCCCAATATCTAGACGTAAAGCCCAAAATCTAGATGAAAAGCACAACTTCTAGATCTAAAGCCCAACATCTAGAGGTAAAGACCAATAGCTAGAGGTAAAACCCAACATCTAGAGGTAAAGCCAGATATCTAGAGGCAAAGCCCAACGTCTGGAGGTAAAGCCCATCATCTAGCCCTACAGCCCAATGTCTGCAGGTAAAGCCCAACTTAGGGAGGTGAAGGCAAACATCTAGATGTAAAACCCAAAATCTAGAGGTAAAGCCCAACATCAGGAGGAAAAGCCAAATATATATATATTTAAAACCCAAAATCTAGAGGTAAAGCCCAATATCTAGACGTAAAGCCCAAAATCTAGATGTAAAGCCCAGCTTCTAGGTCTAAAGCTCAAAATCTAGATGTAAAGCCCAAATTCTAGATCTAACACCCAAAATCTAGAGGTAAAGGCCAATATCTAGAGGTAAAACCCAACATCTAGAGGTAAGCCAGATATCTAGAGGTAAGGCCCAACATCTAGAGGAAAAGCAAAATATATAGATTTCAAACCCAAATTCTAGAGTTAAATCCCAACATCTAGAGGTAAAGACCAACTTCCAGAGTTAAAGTCCAAAGTCTAGAGGTAAACACCAATACCTAGAGTTAGAGCCCAAAATCTAGAGATAAAGCTCAACATCTAGAGATAAAGCCAGATATATAGATTTAAAATCCACAATCTGGAGGTAAAGCCCAACATCTAGAGCTAAAGCCCCAAATCTAGATGTAAAGCCCAATTGCTAGATCTAAAGCCAAATACTCTAGAGGTAAAGCCCAACATGTAGAGGTAAAGACTAAGATCTAGAGGTGAATTCCAATATCTAGTGTTAAAGCCCGACACCTACAGTTAAAGCCAAACATCTAGATGTAAAACCCAACTTCTAGAGGTAAAGCCGAATATCTAGAGTTAAAGCGCATCCTTTCGAGTAAAGCCCAAAATCTAGAGTTAAAGCCCAACATCTAGAGGGAAAGCCCAGAATCTAGATGTAAAGCCTAACATCTAGAGGTGAATTCCAAAATCAAGTGTTAAGGCCTGACATCTACAGTTAAATCCAACCATATAGATATAACCCCCAACTTCTAGAGGTAAGGCCCAAAATCTAGAGGTAAAGCCCAACAGCTAGAGTTAAAGCCGAAAGTCTTGAGGTAAAGCCCAAAGTCTAGAGTTAAAGCCCAACTTCTAGAGGTAAAGCCCAACTTGCAGAGTTAAAGTCCAAAATGTAGAGGTAAACACCAATACCTAGAGTTAGAGCCCAAAATCTAGAGATATGCCAAATATATAGATTTAAAACCCAAAATCTAGAGATAAAGCCGAACATCTAAATGTAAAGCAAAACATCTAGATGTAATCCAAACATCTAGAGGTAAAGCCTAACATCTAGAGGTGAAGCACAACATATAGAGGTATAACCCAACATCTAGAGATAAAGACCAACATCTAAATGTAAAGCAAAACATCTAGATGTAAAACCCTACATCTAGAGGTAAAGTCCAATATCTAGACCTAAAGACCAACATCTAGAGGTAAAACCCAACATCTAGTGGTAAAGCCCAACGTCTGGAGGTAAAGCCCAGATTCTAGAGAGAAGCCAAAAATCCAGATGGAAAACCCAAAATCTAGAGGTAAAGCCCAACATCTACAGGTAAATCCAGATATCTAGGGGTAAAGCCCAACATCTAGAGGAAAAGTCAAATATATAGATTTAAAACCCAAAATCTAGAGGTAAAGCCCAATATCTAGACGTAAATCCCAAAATCTAGATGTAAAGCCCAGCTTCTAGATCTAAAGCCCAAAATCTAGATGTAAAGCCCAAATTCTAGATCTAACACCCAAAATCTAGAGGTAAAGACCAATATCTAGAGGTAAAACCCCACATCTAGAGGTAAAGCCAGATAACTAGAGGTAAGGCCCAACATCTACAGGTAAATCCAGATATCTAGGGGTAAAGCCCAACATCTACAGGAAAAGCCAAATATATAGATATAAACCCCAAAATCTAGAGGTAAAGCCCAATATCTAGACGTAAAGCCCAAAATCTAGATGAAAAGCACAACTTCTAGATCTAAAGCCCAACATCTAGAGGTAAAGACCAATAGCTAGAGGTAAAACCCAACATCTAGAGGTAAAGCCAGATATCTAGAGGTAAAGCCGAACGTCTGGAGGTAAAGCAAAACATCTAGCCCTACAGCCCAATGTCTGCAGGTAAAGCCCAACTTAGAGAGGTGAAGGCAAACATCTAGATGTAAAACCCAAAATCTAGAGGTAAAGCCCAACATCAGGAGGAAAAGCCAAATATATATATATTTAAAACCCAAAATCTAGAGGTAAAGCCCAATATCTAGACTTAAAGCCCAAAATCTAGATGTAAAGCCCAGCTTCTAGATCTAAAGCCCAAAATCTAGATGTAAAGCCCAAATTCTAGATCTAACACCCAAAATCTAGAGGTAAAGGCCAATATCTAGAGGTAAAATCCAACATCTAGAGGTAAAACCCAACATCTAGAGGTAAAGCCAGATATCTAGAGGTAAGGCCCAACATCTAGAGGAAAAGCAAAATATATAGATTTCAAACCCAAATTCTAGAGTTAAATCCCAACATCTAGAGGTAAAGACCAACTTCCAGAGTTAAAGTCCAAAGTCTAGAGGTAAACACCAATACCTAGAGTTAGAGCCCAAAATCTAGAGATAAAGCGCAACATCTAGAGATAAAGCCAGATATATAGATTTAAAATCCACAATCTGGAGGTAAAGCCCAACATCTAGAGCTAAAGCCCCAAATCTAGATGTAAAGCCCAATTGCTAGATCTAAAGCCAAATACTCTAGAGGTAAAGCCCAACATGTAGAGGTAAAGACTAAGATCTAGAGGTGAATTCCAATATCTAGTGTTAAAGCCCGACACCTACAGTTAAAGCCAAACATCTAGATGTAAAACCCAACTTCTAGAGGTAAAGCCGAATATCTAGAGTTAAAGTGCATCCTTTAGAGTAAAGCCCAAAATCTAGAGTTAAAGCCGAACATCTAGAGGGAAAGCCCAGAATCTAGATGTAAAGCCTAACATCTAGAGGTGAATTCCAAAATCAAGTGTTAAGGCCTGACATCTACAGTTAAATCCAACCATATAGATATAACCACCAACTTCTAGAGGTAAGGCCCAAAATCTAGAGGTAAACCGAACAGCTAGAGTTAAAGCCGAAAGTCTTGAGGTAAAGCCCAAAGTCTAGAGTTAAAGCCCAACTTCTAGAGGTAAAGCCCAACTTGCAGAGTTAAAGTCCAAAATGTAGAGGTAAACACCAATACCTAGAGTTAGAGCCCAAAATCTAGAGATATGCCAAATATATAGATTTAAAACCCAAAATCTAGAGATAAAGCCGGACATCTAAATGTAAAGCAAAACATCTAGATGTAATCCAAACATCTAGAGGTAAAGCCTAATATCTAGAGGTGAAGCACAACATATAGAGGTATAACCCAACATCTAGAGATAAAGACCAACATCTAAATGTAAAGCAAAACATCTAGATGTAAAACCCTACATCTAGAGGTAAAGTCCAATATCTAGACCTAAAGACCAACATCTAGAGGTAAAACCCAACATCTAGTGGTAAAGCCCAACGTCTGGAGGTAAAGCCCAGATTCTAGAGAGAAGCCAAAAATCCAGATGGAAAACCCAAAATCTAGAGGTAAAGCCCAACATCTACAGGTAAATCCAGATATCTAGGTGTAAAGCCCAACATCTAGAGGAAAAGCCAAATATATAGATATAAAACCCAAAATCTAGAGGTAAAGCCCAATATCTAGACGTAAGGCCAAAATCTAGATGAAAAGCACAACTTCTAGATCTAAAGCCCAACATCTAGAGGTAAAGACCAATAGCTAGAGGTAAAACCCAATATCTAGAGGTAAAGCCAGATAACTAGAGGTAAAGCCCAACGTCTGGAGGTAAAGCCCATCATCTAGTCCTACAGCCCAATGTCTGCAGGTAAAGCCCAACTTACAGAGGTGAAGGCAAACATCTAGATGTAAAACCCCAAATCTAGAGGTAAAGCCCAACATCAGGAGGAAAAGCCAAATATATATATATTTAAAACCCAAAATCTAGAGGTAAAGCCCAACATTTAGAGGTAAAGCCAGATATCTAGGGGTAAAGCCCAACATCTAGAGGAAAAGCCAAATATATAGATTTAAAACCCAAAATCTAGAGGTAAAGCCCAATATCTAGACGTAAAGCCCAAAATCTAGATGTAAAGCCCAGCTTCTAGATCTAAAGCCCAAAATCTAGATGTAAAGACAAAATTCTAGATCTAACACCCAAAATCTAGAGGTAAAGACCAATATCTAGAGGTAAAACCCAACATCTAGAGGTAAAGCCAGATAACTAGAGGTAAGGCCCAACATCTATAGGAAAAGCAAAATATATAGATTTCAAACCCAAATTCTAGAGTTAAATCCTAACATCTAGAGGTAAAGACCAACTTCCAGAGTTAAAGTCCAAAGTCTAGAGGTAAACACCAATACCTAGAGTTAGAGCCCAAAATCTAGAGATAAAGCGCAACATCTAGAGATAAAGCCAGATATATAGATTTAAAATCCAAAATCTGGAGGTAAAGACCAACATCTAGAGCTAAAGCCCCAAATCTAGATGTAAAGCCCAATTGCTAGATCTAAAGCCAAATAATCTAGAGGTAAAGCCCAACATGAAGAGGTAAAGACTAAGATCTAGAGGTGAATTCCAATATCTAGTGTTAAAGCCCGACACCTACAGTTAAAGCCAAATATCTAGATGTAAACCCCAACTTCTAGAGGTAAAGCCGAATATCTAGAGTTAAAGCGCATCCTTTAGAGTAAAGCCCAAAATCTAGAGTTAAAGCCCAACATCTAGAGGGAAAGCCCAGAATCCAGATGTAAAGCCTAACATCTAGAGGTGAATTCCAAAATCAAGTGTTAAGGCCCGACATCTACAGTTAAAGCCAACCATATAGATGTAACCCCCAACTTCTAGAGGTAAGGCCCAAAATCTAGAGGTAAAGCCCAACTTCTAGAGGTAAAGCCCAATATCTAGACGTAAAGACCAAAATCTAGATGTAAAGCCCAACTTCTAGATCTAAAGCCCAAAATCTAGATGTAAAGCCCAATTTCTAGATCTAAAGCCAAACATATAGAGGTAAAGCCCAACATGTAGAGGTAAAGACAAATATCTAGATTTAAATCCCAAAATCTAGATGTAAAGCCCAATTTCTAGATCTAAAGCCAAACATATAGAGGTAAAGCCAAACATCTAGAGGAAAAGCCAAAAATATAGATTTAAAAACCAAAATCTAGAGATAAAGCCGAAAATCTAGATCTAAAGCCCAAAATCTAGATGTAAAGCCCAACTTCTAGATCTAAAGCCCAACATCTAGAGGTAAAGCCCAACATCTATAGGTAAAGCCTAACATCTAGAGGTGAAGCACAACATATAGAGGTATAACCAACATCTAGAGATAAAGCCCAACGTCTAAATGTAAAGCAAAACCTCTAGATGTAAAACTATACATCTAGAGGTAAAGTCCAATATCTAGACATAAAGACCAACATCTAGAGGTAAAACCTAACATCTAGAGGTAAAGCCCAACGTCTAGAGGTACAGCCCAGATTCTAGAGAGAAGCCAAATATCCAAATTGAAACCACAAAATCTAGAGGTAAATCCAAACATCTAGAGGGAAAGCCCAGAATCTAGAGGTAAAGCCTAACATATAGAGGTGAATTCCAAAATCCAGTCTTAAGGCCCGACATCTACAGTTAAAGCCAAACATATAGATGTAAAGCCCAACTTCTAGAGGTAAAGTCCAAAATCTAGAGATAAAGCCCAAGACCTAGTGGTAGAGCCCAAAATCTAGAGGTAAAGCCCAACGTCTGGAGGTAAAGCCCATCATCTAGTCCTACAGCCCAATGTCTGCAGGTAAAGCCCAACTTACAGATGTGAAGGCAAACATCTAGATGTAAAACCCAAAATCTAGAGGTAAAGCCCAACGTCTGGAGGTACAGCCCAGATTCTAGAGAGAAGCCAAAATTCCAGATGGAAAACCCAAAATCTAGAGGTAAAGCCCAACATCTAGATGTAAAGCCCAGAATCTAGAGGTAAAGCCTAACATCTAGAGGTGAATTCCAAAATCTATTCTTAAGGCCTGACATCTAAAATTAAAGCCAAATATACAGATGTAACCCCCAACTTCTAGAGGTAAGACCCAAAATCTAGAGGTAAAGCCCAACATCTAGACGTAAAGCCAGATATCTAGAGGTAAAGCCCAACATCTAGAGGAAAAGCCAAATATATAGACTTAAAGACCAACATCTGGAGGTAAAGCCCAAAGTCTAGAGGTAAAGCCCAACTTCCAGAGTTAAAGTCCAAAATCTAGAGGTAAACATCAATACCTAGATGTAGAGGCCAAAATCTAGAAATAAAGCCCAACATCTAGAGATAAAGCCAGATATATAGATTTAAATCCCAAAATCTGGAGGTAAAGCCCAACATCTAGAGCTAAAGCCCCAAATCTAGATGTAAAGCCCAATTTCTACATTTAAAGCCAAATAATCTAGAGGTAAAGCCCAACATGTAGAGGTAAAGACTAAGATCTAGAGGTGAATTCCAATATCTAGTGTTAAAGCCCGACACCTACAGTTAAAGCCAAACATCTAGATGTAAAACCCAACTTCTAGAGGTAAAGCCGAATATCTAGAGTTAAAGCGCATCCTTTAGAGTAAAGCCCAAAATCTAGAGTTAAAGCCCAACATCTAGAGGGAAAGCCCAGAATCCAGATGTAAAGCCTAACATCTAGAGGTGAATTCCAAAATCAAGTGTTAAGGCCCGACACCTACAGTTAAAGCCAACCATATAGATGTAACCCCCAACTTCTAGAGGTAAGGCCCAAAATCTAGAGCTAAAGCCCAACATCTAGAGTTAAAGCCGAACGTCTTGAGGTAAAGCCCAAAGTCTACACGTAAAGCCCAACTTCTAGAGGTAAAGCCAAAAATCTAGAGGTAAAGCCCAAGAGCTAGTGGTAGATCCCAAAATCTAGAGTTAAAGCCCAAAATCTAGATGTAAAGCCATATATCTGATGGTAAATCCCAACATCTAGAGGAAAAGCCAAATATATAGATTTAAAACCCAAAATCTAGAGATAAAGCCCAACATCTAAATGTAAAGCAAAACATCTAGATGTAAAACCCTACATCTAGAGGTAAAGTCCAATATCTAGACTTAAAGACCAACATCTAGAAGTAAAACCCAACATCTAGAGGTAAAGCCCAACGTCTGGAGGTAAAGCCCAGATTCCAGAGAGAAGCCAAAAATACAGATGGAAAACCCAAAATCTAGAGGTAAAGCCCAACATCTAGAGGTAAAGCTCAGAATGTAGAGGTAAAGCCTAACACCTAGAGGTGAATTCCAAAATCTATTCTTAAGGCCTGACATCTACAATTAAAGCCAAACATATAGATTTAAACCTCAATTTCTAGAGGTAGACCCAAAATCTAGAGGTAAAGCCCAACATCTAGAGTTAAAGCCGAACGTCTTGAGGTAAAGTCCAAAGTCTAGAGGTAAAGACCTACTTCTAGAGGTAAAGTCCGAAATCTAGAAGTAAAGCCCAAGATCTAGTGGTAGAGCCCAAAATCTAGAGGTAAAGCCCAACATCTAGACGTAAAGCCAGATATCTGATGGTAAAGCCCAACATCTAGAGGAAAAGCCAAATATATAGATTTAAACCCCAAAATCTAGAGGTAAAGCCCAATATCTAGACGTAAAGACCAAAATCTAGATGTAAAGCCCAACTTCTAGATCTAAACCCCAAAATCTAGATGTAAAGCCCAACTTCTAAATCTAAAGCCCAACATCTAGAGGTAAAGCCCAATATTTAGAGTTTAAGCACAACATTTAGAGGTAAAGCCCAAAATCTAGATGTAAAGCCCAACTTCTAGAGGTAAAGCCCATCATCTAGTCCTACAGCCCAATGTCTGCAGGTAAAGCCCAACTTACAGGGGTAAAGGCAAACATCTAGATGTAAAACCCAAAATCTAGAGGTAAAGCCCAAGATATAGAGGTATAGCCCAAATTCTAGAGATAAAGTCCAACGTCTAGATGTAATCCCAACATCTAGAGGTAAAGCCTAACATCTAGAGTTAAAGCCCAACGTCTTGAGGTAAAGCCCAAAGTCTAGAGGCAAAGCCCAAATTCTAGAGGTAAAGCCAAGTATCTAGATTTAAATCCAAAATCTAGAGATAAAGCCCAAAGTCTAGATGTAAAGCCCAACTTCCAGAGTTAAAGTCCAAAACCTAGAGGTAAAGCCCAACATCTAGACGGAAAGCCCAGAATCTAGATGTAAAGCCTAACATCTAGAGGTGAATTCCAAAATCAAGTGTTAAGGCCCGACATCTACAGTTAAAGCCAAACATATAGATGTAAAACCCAAAATCTAGAGGTAAGGCCCAAAATCTAGAGGTAAAGACCGACTTCTAGAGGTAAAGTCGAAAATCTAAAGGTAAAGACCAAGACCTAGTGGTAGAGCCCAAAATCTAGAGGTAAAGCCCAACATCTAGACGTAAAGCCAGATATCTGATGGTAAAGTCCAACATCTAGAGGAAAAGCCAAATATATAGATTTAAAACCCAAAATCTAGAGATAAAGCCCAACATCTAAATGTAAAGCAAAACATCTCGATGTAAAACCCTACATCTAGAGGTAAAGTCCAATATCTAGACTTAAAGACCAACATCTAGAGGTAAAACCCAACATCTTGAGTTAAAGCCCATCGTCTGGAGGTACAGCCCAGATTCTAGAGAGAAGCCAAAAATCCAGATGGAAAATCCAAAAACTAGAGGTAAAGCCCAACATCTAGAGGTAAAGCCCAGAATCTAGAGGTAAAGCCTAACATCTAGAGGTGAATTCCAAAATCTAGTCTTAAGGCCCGACATCTACAGTTAAAGCCAAACTTATAGATGTAACCCCCAAATTCTAGAGGTAAGGCCCAAAATCTAGAGGTAAAGCCCAACTTCTAGAGGTAAAGTCCAAAATCTAGAGGTAAAGCCCAAGACCTAGTGGTAGAGCCCAAAATCTAGAGGTAAAGCCCATCATCTAGACGTAAAGACCAAAATCTAGATATAAAGCCCAACTTCTAGATCTAAAGCCCAATATATATATGTAAAGCCCAACTTCTAAATGTAAAGCCCAACATCTAGAGGTAAAGCCCAACATCTAAAGGTAAAGCCTAACATCTAGTGGTGAATTCCAAAATCTAGTGTTAAGGCCCAACATCTACAGTTAAAGCCAAGCATATAGATGTAAAACCCAAATTCTAGAGGTAAGGCCGAATATCTGGAGTTAAAGCGCATCCTTTAGATTAAAGCCCAAAATCTAGAGTTAAAGCCCAACGTCTTGAGGTAAAGCCCAAATTCTAGAGGTAAAGCCAAATATCTAGATTTGAATCCCAAAATCTAGACGTAAAGCCGAAATTGCAGATGTATATCCCAACTTCTAGAGGTAAAGTCCAAATTCTAGACGCAAAGCTCAACACCTAGAGGTAGAGCCCAAAATCTAGAGGTAAAGCCAATATCTAGAGGTAAAGCCCGATATCTAGAGGTAAAGACCAACATCTAGAGGAAAAGCCAAATATATAGATTTAAAACCCAGAATATAAAGGTAAAGCCCAATATCTAGACGTAAAGCCCAAAATCTAGATGTAAAGCCCAACTTCTAGATCTAAACCCCAAAATCTAGAAGTAAAGCCCAACTTCTAAATCTAAAGCCCAACATCTAGAGGTAAAGCCCAATATTTAGAGTTTAAGCACATCATTTAGAGGTAAAGCCGAAAATCTAGATGTAAAGCCCAACTTCTATAGGTAAAGCCCATCATCTAGTCCTACAGCCCAATGTCTGCAGGTAAAGCCCAACTTACAGGGGTAAAGGCAAACATCTAGATGTAAAACCCAAAATCTAGAGGTAAAGCTCAAGATATAGAGGTATAGCCCAAATTCTAGAGATAAAGTCCAACGTCTAGATGTAATCCCAACATCTAGAGGTAAAGCCTAACATCTAGAGGTGAAGCACAACATATAGAGTTATAACCCAAAATTTAGAGATAATAACCAACATCTAAATGTAAAGCAAAACATCTAGATGTAAAACCCTACATCTAGAGGTAAAGTCCAATATCTAGACATAAAGACCAACATCTGGAGGTAAAGCCCAATGTCTAGAGGTAATGACCAACTTCTAGAGCTAAAACCCCAAATCTAGATTTAAACCCCAACATCTAGAGATAAAGGCCAAGTTCTAGATCTAAGCCAAACATCTAGAGGTAAAGCCCAACATCTAGAGGAAAAGCCTAACATCTAGTGGTGAATTACAAAATCTAGTGTTAAGGCCCGACATCTACATATAATGGCAAACATATAGATGTAAACCCGAACTTCTAGAGGTAAAGCCTTAAATCTAGAGGTAACGCCCAACATCTAGAGTTAAAGCCCAACGTCTTGAGGTAAAGCCCAAAGTCTAGAGGTAAAGCCCAAATTCTAGTGGTAAAGCCAAATATCTAGATTTAAATCCAAAATCTAGAGATAAAGCCCAAAGTCTAGATGTAAAGCCCAACTTCCAGAGTTAAAGTCCAAAATCTAGAGGTAAAGCCCAACATCTAGAGGGAAAGCCCAGAATCTAGATGTAAAGCCTAACATCTAGAGGTGAATTCCAAAATCAAGTGTTAAGGCCTGACATCTACAGTTAAAGCCAACCGTATAGATGTAACACCCAACTTCTAGAGGTAAGGCCCAAAATCTAGAGGTAAAGCCCAACAGCTAGAGTTAAAGCCGAACGTCTTGAGGTAAACCCAAAGTCTAGAGGTAAAGCACCAAAGTCTAGATTTAAAGCCAAACTTCTAGAGATAAAGTCCAAAATCTAGAGGTAAAGCCCAAGACCTAGTGGTAGAGCCCAAAATCTAGAGGTAAAGCCGAACACCTAGACGTAAAGATAGATATCTGATTGGAAATCCCAACATCTAGAGGAAAAGCCTAACATCTAGTGGTGAATTCCAAAATCTAGTGTTAAGGCCCGACATCTACAGATAAAGCCAAACATATAGATGTAAACCCGAACTTCTAGAGGTAAGGCCCAAAATCTAGAGGTAAAGCCCAACATCTAGAGTTAAAGCCCAACGTCTTGAGGTAAAGCCCAAAGTCTAGAGGTAAAGCCCAAATTCTAGAGGTAAAGCCAAATATCTAGATTTAAATCCAAAATCTAGAGATAAAGCCCAAAGTCTAGATGTAAAGCCCAACTTCCAGAGTTAAAGTCCAAAACCTAGAGGTAAAGCCCAACATCTAGAGGGAAAGTACAGAATCTAGATGTAAAGACTAACATCTAGAGGTGAATTCCAAAATCAAGTGTTAAGGCCCGACATCTACAGTTAAAGCCAAACATATAGATGTAAAACCCAAAATCTAGAGGTAAGGCCCAAAATCTAGAGGTAAAGCCCGACTTCTAGAGGTAAAGTCCAAAATCTAAAGGTAAAGACCAAGACCTAGTGGTAGAGCCCAAAATCTAGAGGTAAAGCCCAACATCTAGAGATAAAGCCAGATATCTGATGGTAAAGTCCAACATCTAGAGGAAAAGCCAAATATATAGATTTAAAACCCAAAATCTAGAGATAAAGCCCAACATCTAAATGTAAAGCAAAAAATCTCAATGTAAAACCCTACAACTAGAGGTAAATTCCAATATCTAGACTTAAAGACCAACATCTAGAGGTAAAACCCAACATCTTGAGTTAAAGCCCATCGTCTGGAGGTACAGCCCAGATCCTAGAGAGAAGCCAAAAATCCAGATGGAAAATCCAAAAACTAAAGGTAAAGCCCAACATCTAGAGGTGAATTCCAAAATCTAGTCTTAAGGCCCGATATCTACAATTAAAGCCAAACATATAGATGTAACCCCCAACTTCTAGAGGTAAGGCCCAAAATCTAAAGGTAAAGCCCAACTTCTAGAGGTAAAGTCCAAAATCTAGAGGTAAAGCCCAAGACCTAGTGGTAGAGCCCAAAATCTAGAGGTAAAGCCCAACATCTAGACGTAAAGCCAGATATCTGATGGTAAAGCCCAATATCTAGAGGAAAAGCCAAATATATAGATTTAAAACCCAACATCTAGAGGTAAACACCAATATCTAGAGGAAAAGCCAAATATATAGATTAAAAAAACAAAATCTAGAGGTAAAGCCCAACATCTAGAGCTAAAGCTCCAAATCTAGATGTAAAGCCCAATTTCTAGATCTAAAGCCAAATAATCAAGAGGTAAAGTCCAACATGTAGAGGTAAAGACTAAGATCTAGAGGTGAATTCCAATATCTAGTGTTAAAGCCCGACACCTACAGTTAAAGCCAAACATCTAGATGTAAAACCCAACTTCTACAGGTAAAGCCCAACGTCTGGAGGTACAGCCCAGATTCTAGAGAGAATCCAAAAATCCAGATGGAAAACCCAAAATCTAGGGGTAAAGCCCAACATCTAGATGAATAGCCAAATATATAGATTTAAACCCCAAAATCTAGAGGTAAAGCCCAATATCTAGACGTAAAGACCAAAATCTAGATGTAAAGCCCAACTTCTAAATCTAAAGCCCAACATCTAGAGGTAAAGCCCAATATTTAGAGTTTAAGCACATCATTTAGAGGTAAAGCCAAAAATCTAGATGTAAAGCCCAACTTCTAGAGGTAAAGCCCATCATCTAGTCCTACAGCCCAATGTCTGCAGGTAAAGCCCAACTTACAGGGGTAAAGGCAAACATCTAGATGTAAAACCCAAAATCTAGAGGTAAAGCTCAAGATATAGAGGTATAGCCCAAATTCTAGAGATAAAGTCCAACGTCTAGATGTAATCCCAACATCTAGAGGTAAAGCCTAACATCTAGAGGTGAAGCACAACATATAGAGTTATAACCCAACATTTAGAGATAAAGACCAACATCAAAATGTAAAGCAAAACATCTAGATGTAAAACCCTACATCTAGAGATAAAGTCCAATATCTAGACTTAAAGACCAACATCTGGAGGTAAAGCCCAATGTCTAGAGGTAATGACCAACTTCTAGAGCTAAAACCCCAAATCTAGATTTAAACCCCAACATCTAGAGATAAAGCCCAACTTCTAGATCTAAGCCAAACATCTAGAGGTAAAGCCCAACATCTAGAGTTAAAGCCTAACATCTAGTGGTGAATTACAAAATCTAGTGTTAAGGCCCGACATCTACATATAATGCCAAACATATAGATGTAAACCCGAACTTCTAGAGGTAAGGCCCAAAATCTAGAGGTAAAGCCCAACATCTAGAGTTAAAGCCCAACGTCTTGAGGTAAAGCCCAAAGTCTAGAGGTAAAGCCCAAATTCTAGAGGTAAAGCCAAATATCTAGATTTAAATCCAAAATCTAGAGATAAAGCCCAAAGTCTAGATGTAAAGCCCAACTTCCAGAGTTAAAGTCCAAAACCTAGAGGT
This sequence comes from Leptosomus discolor, assembly GCF_034619465.1. Classification (NCBI taxonomy): domain Eukaryota; kingdom Metazoa; phylum Chordata; class Aves; order Leptosomiformes; family Leptosomidae; genus Leptosomus; species Leptosomus discolor. The sequence continues at coordinate 3,687,629 of NW_028237857.1, read as the reverse complement.
AAAGCCCAACATCTATAGGGAAACCCCAGAATCTAGATGTAAAGCCTAACATCTGGAGGTGAATTCCAAAATCAAGTGTTCATGCCCGACATCTACAGTTAAAGCCAAACATCTGGAGGTAAAACCCAAAATCTAGAGGTAAGGCCCAAAATCTAGAGGTAAAGCCCGACTTCTAGAGGTAAAGTCGAAAATCTAAAGGTAAAGCCCAAGACCTAGTGGTAGAGCCCAAAATCTAGAGGTAAAGCCCAACATCTAGACGAAAGCCAGATATCTGATGGTAAAGCCCAACATCTAGAGGAAAAGCCAAATATATAGATTTAAACCCCAGAATCTAGAGGTAAAGCCCAATATCTAGACGTAAAGCCCAAAATCTAGATGTAAAGCCCAACTTCTAGATCTAAAGCCCAATATATATATGTAAAGCCCAACTTCTAAATCTAAAGCCCAACATCTAGAGGTAAAGCCCAATATTTAGAGTTTATGCGCATCAGTTATAGGTAAAGGCAAAGATCTAGATGTAAAACCCAAAATCTAGAGGTAAAGCCCAACATATAGAGGTATAGCCCAAATTCTAGAGATAAAGTCCAACTTCTAGATGTAATCCCAACATCTAGAAGTAAAGCCCAACATCTAGAGGTAAAGCCTAACATCTAGTGGTGAATTCCAAAATCTGGTGTTAAGGCCCAACATCTACAGTTAAAGCCAAGCATATAGATGTAAAACCCAAATTCTAGAGGTAAGGCCGAATATCTGGAGTTAAAGCGCATCCTTTAGATTAAAGCCCAAAATCTAGAGTTAAAGCCCAACGTCTTGAGGTAAAGCCCAAATTCTAGAGGTAAAGCCAAATATCTAGATTTAAATCCCAAAATCTAGACGTAAAGCCCAAATTGCAGATGTAAAAACCTACATCTAGAGGTAAAGTCCAAATTCTAGAGGCAAAGCTCAACACCTAGAGGTAGAGCCCAAAATCTAGAGGCAAAGCCCGATATCCAGAGGTAAAGACCAACATCTAGAGGAAAAGCCAAATATATAGATTTAAAACCCAGAATATAGAGATAAAGCCCAATATCTAGACGTAAAGCCCAAAATCTAGATGTAAAGCCCAACTTCTATATCTAAAGCCCAAAATCTAGATGTAAAGCCCAACTTCTAGAGGTAAAGCCGAATATATAAAGCGCACCATTTAGAGTAAAGGCCAAAATCTAGAGTTAAAGCCCCACATCTAGAGGGAAAGCCCAGAATCTAGAGGTAAAGCACAAGACCTAGTGGTAGAGCCCAAAATCTAGAGGTAAAGCCCAACATCTAGAGGTAAAGCCAGATATCTGATGGTAAAGCCCAATATCTAGAGGAAAAGCCCAGAATCTAGAGGTAAAGCACAAGACCTAGTGGTAGAGCCCAAATTCTAGAGGCAAAGCTCAACACCTAGAGGTAAATCCCAAAATCTAGAGGTAAATCCCAAATTGCAGATGTAAAGCCCAACTTTTAGAGTTAAAGTCCAAATATTAGAGGCAAAGCTCAACACCTAGAGGTAGAGCCCAAAATCTAGAGGTAAAGCCGAACATCTAGAGGAAAAGCCAAATATATAGATTTAAAACCCAAAATCTAGAGGTAAAGCCCAATAGCTAGATGTAAAGCCCAAAATCTAGATGTAAAGCCCAACTTCTAGATCTAAAGCCCAAAATCTAGATGTAAAGCCCAACTTCTAGAGGTAAAGCCGAATATCTATTGTTAAAGCACATAATTTAAAGTCCAAAATCTTGAGTTAAAGCCCCAAATCTAGAGGGAAAGCCCAGAAGCTACATGTAAAGCCTAACGTCTAGAGGTGAATTCCAAAATCAAGTGTTAAGGCCCAACATCTACAGTTAAAGCCAACCATATAGATGTAACCCTCAACTTCTAGAGGTAAGGTCCAAATTCTAGAGGCAAAGCCCAACACCTAGAGGTAGAGACCAAAATCTAGAGGTAAAGCCCAACATCGAGACGTAAAGCCAGATATCTAGATGTAAAGCCCAACATCTAGACGTAAAGCCAGATATCTAGAGGTAAAGCCCAACATCTAGAGGAAAAGCCAAATATATAGATTTAAAACCCAAAATCTAGAGGTAAAGCCCAATATCTAGAGGTAAAGCCCAAATTCTAGAGGTAAAGCCCAACTTCCAGAGTTAAAGTCCAAAATCTAGAGGTAAACACCAATACCTAGAGGTAGAGGCCAAAATCTAGAGGTAAAGACCAACATCTAGACATAAAGCCAGATATATAGATTTAAAACCCAAAATCTGGAGGTAAAGACCAACATCTAGAGCTAAAGCCCCAAATCTAGATGTAAAGCCCAATTGCTAGATCTAAAGCCAAATAATCTAGAGGTAAAGCCCAACATGAAGAGGTAAAGACTAAGATCTAGAGGTGAATTCCAATATCTAGTGTTAAAGCTCGACACCTACAGTTAAAGCCAAACATCTAGATGTAAAACCCAATTTCTAGAGGTAAAGCCGAATATCTAGAGTTAAAGCGCATCCTTTAGAGTAAAGCCCAAAATCTAGAGTTAAAGCCCAACATCTAGAGGGAAAGCCCAGAATCAAGATGTAAAGCCTAACATCTAGAGGTGAATTCCAAAATCAAGTGTTAAGGCCCGACATCTACAGTTAAAGCCAACCATATAGATGTAACCCCCAACTTCTAGAGGTAAGGCCCAAAATCTAGAGGTAAAGCCCAACATCTAGATTTAAAGGCGAACGTCTTGAGGTAAAGCCCAAAGTCTAGAGTTAAAGCCCAACTTCTAGAGGTAAAGCCCAACATCTAGAGGTGAAGCCCAACGTCTGGAGGTAAAGCCCGGATTCTAGAGAGAAGCCAAAAATACAGATGGAAAACCCAAAATCTAGAGGTAAAGCCCAACATCTGGAGGTAAAGCCCAGAATCTAGAGGTAAAGCCTAACATCTAGAGGTGAATTCCAAAATCTAGTCTTAAGGCCTGACATCTACAATTAAAGCCAAACATATAGATGTAAACCCCAACTTCTAGAGGTAAGACCCAAAATCTAGAGGTGAAGCCCAACATCTAGAGTTAAAGCCGAACGTCTTGAGGTAAAGTCCAAAGTCTAGAGGTAAAGACCTACTTCTAGAGGTAAAGTCCGAAATCTAGAAGTAAAGCCCAAGACCTAGTGGTAGAGCCCAAAATCTAGAGGTGAAGCCCAACATCTAGAGGAAAAGCCAAATATACAGTTTTAAAACCCAAAATCTAGAGGTAAAGCCCAATATCTAGACGTAAAGACCAAAATCTAGATGTAAAGCCCAACTTCTAGATCTAAAGCCCAAAATCTAGATGTAAAGCCCAATATTTAGAGTTTAAGCGCATCCTTTAGAGTTAAAGCCCAAAATCTAAATGTAAAGCCCAACTTCTAGAGGTAAAGCCCATCATCTAGTCCTACAGCCCAATGTCTGCAGGTAAAGCCCAACTTACAGAGGTGAAGGCAAACATCTAGATTTAAAACCCAAAATCTAGAGATAAAGCCGAACATCTAAATGTAAAGCAAAACATCTAGATGTAAAACCCAAAATCTAGAGGTAAAGCCCAACATCTAGAGGTGAAGCACAACATATAGAGGTATAACCCAACATCTAGAGATAAAGACCAACATCTAAATGTAAAGCAAAACATCTAGATGTAAAACCCTACATCTAGAGGTAAAGTGCAATATCTAGACTTAAAGACCCACATCTGGAGGTAAATCCCAATGTCTAGAGGTAATGACCAACTTCTAGAGCTAAAAACCCAAATCTAGATTTAAACCCAACATCTAGAGATAAAGCCCAAGTTCTAGATCTAAGCCAAACTTCTAGAGGTAAAGCCCAACATCTAGAGGAAAAGCCTAACATCTAGTGGTGAATTCCAAAATCTAGTGTTAAGGCCCGATATCCACATTTAAAGCCAAACATATAGATGTAAACCCGAACTTCTAGAGGTAAGGCCCAAAATCTAGAGGTAAAGCCCAACAGCTAGAGTTAAAGACAACGTCTTGAGGTAAAGCCCAAAGTCTAGAGGTAAAGCCCAAATTTTAGAGGTAAAGCCAAATATCTAGGTTTAAATCCCAAAAACTAGAGGTAAAGCTCAAATTCTAGATGTAAAGACCAACTTCTAGAGGTAAGGTCCAAATTCTAGAGGAAAAGCCCAACACCTAGAGGTAGAGACCAAAATCTAGAGGTAATGCCCAACATCGAGACGTAAAGCCAGATATCTAGATGTAAAGCCCAACATCTAGACGTAAAGCCAGATATCTAGAGGTAAAGCCCAACATCTAGAGGAAAAGCCAAATATATAGATATAAAACCCAAAATCTAGAGGTAAAGCCCAACATCTAGAGGTAAAGCCCAGAATCTAGAGGTAAAGCCTAACATCTAGAGGTGAATTCCAAAATCTAGTCTTAAGGCCTGACATCTACAATTAAAGCCAAACATATAGATGTAAACCCCAACTTCTAGAGGTAAGACCCAAAATCTAGAGGTGAAGCCCAACATCTAGAGTTAAAGCCGAACGTCTTGAGGTAAAGTCCAAAGTCTAGAGGTACAGACCTACTTCTAGAGGTAAAGTCCGAAATCTAGAAGTAAAGCCCAAGACCCAGTGGTAGAGCCCAAAATCTAGAGGTAAAGCCCAACATCTAGAGGAAAAGCCAAATATACAGTTTTAAAACCCAAAATCTAGAGATAAAGCCCAATATCTAGACGTAAAGACCAAAATCTAGATGTAAAGCCCAACTTCTAGATCTAAAGCCCAAAATCTAGATGTAAAGCCCAATATTTAGAGTTTAAGCGCATCCTTTAGAGTTAAAGCCCAAAATCTAAATGTAAAGCCCAACTTCTAGAGGTAAAGCCCATCATCTAGTCCTACAGCCCAATGTCTGCAGGTAAAGCCCAACTTACAGAGGTGAAGGCAAACATCTAGATTTAAAACCCAAAATCTAGAGATAAAGCCGAACATCTAAATGTAAAGCAAAACATCTAGATGTAAAACCCAAAATCTAGAGGTAAAGCCCAACATCTAGAGGTGAAGCACAACATATAGAGGTATAACCCAACATCTAGAGATAAAGACCAACATCTAAATGTAAAGCAAAACATCTAGATGTAAAACCCTACATCTAGAGGTAAAGTGCAATATCTAGACTTAAAGACCCACATCTGGAGGTAAATCCCAATGTCTAGAGGTAATGACCAACTTCTAGAGCTAAAAACCCAAATCTAGATTTAAACCCAACATCTAGAGATAAAGCCCAAGTTCTAGATCTAAGCCAAACTTCTAGAGGTAAAGCCCAACATCTAGAGGAAAAGCCTAACATCTAGTGGTGAATTCCAAAATCTAGTGTTAAGGCCCGATATCCACATTTAAAGCCAAACATATAGATGTAAACCCGAACTTCTAGAGGTAAGGCCCAAAATCTAGAGGTAAAGCCCAACAGCTAGAGTTAAAGACAACGTCTTGAGGTAAAGCCCAAAGTCTAGAGGTAAAGCCCAAATTTTAGAGGTAAAGCCAAATATCTAGGTTTAAATCCCAAAAACTAGAGGTAAAGCTCAAATTCTAGATGTAAAGACCAACTTCTAGAGGTAAGGTCCAAATTCTAGAGGAAAAGCCCAACACCTAGAGGTAGAGACCAAAATCTAGAGGTAATGCCCAACATCGAGACGTAAAGCCAGATATCTAGATGTAAAGCCCAACATCTAGACGTAAAGCCAGATATCTAGAGGTAAAGCCCAACATCTAGAGGAAAAGCCAAATATATAGATATAAAACCCAAAATCTAGAGATAAAGCCGAACATCTAAATGTAAAGCAAAACATCTAGATGTAATCCAAACATCTAGAGGTAAAGCCTAACATCTAGAGGTGAAGCACAACATATAGAGGTATAACCCAACATCAAGAGATAAAGACCAACATCTAAATGTAAAGCAAAACATCTAGATGTAAAACCCTACATCTAGAGGTAAAGTCCAATAGCTAGACCTAAAGACCAACATCTAGAGGTAAAACCCAACATCTAGTGGTAAAGCCCAACGTCTGGAGGTAAAGCCCAGATTCTAGAGAGAAGCCAAAAATCCAGATGGAAAACCCAAAATCTAGAGGTAAAGCCCAACATCTACAGGTAAATCCAGATATCTAGGGGTAAAGCCCAACATCTAGAGGAAAAGCCAAATATATAGATATAAAACCCAAAATCTAGAGGTAAAGCCCAACATCTAGAGGTAAAGCCCAGAATCTAGAGGTAAAGCCTAACATCTAGAGGTGAATTCCAAAATCTAGTCTTAAGGCCTGACATCTACAATTAAAGCCAAACATATAGATGTAAACCCCAACTTCTAGAGGTAAGACCCAAAATCTAGAGGTGAAGCCCAACATCTAGAGTTAAACCCGAACGTCTTGAGGTAAAGTCCAAAGTCTAGAGGTAAAGACCTACTTCTAGAGGTAAAGTCCGAAATCTAGAAGTAAAGCCCAAGACCTAGTGGTAGAGCCCAAAATCTAGAGGTAAAGCCCAACATCTAGAGGAAAAGCCAAATATACAGTTTTAAAACCCAAAATCTAGAGGTAAAGCCCAATATCTAGACGTAAAGACCAAAATCTAGATGTAAAGCCCAACTTCTAGATCTAAAGCCCAAAATCTAGATGTAAAGCCCAACTTCTAAATCTAAAGCCCAACATCTAGAGGTAAAGCCCAATATTTAGAGTTTAAGCGCATCCTTTAGAGTTAAAGCCCAAAATCTAAATGTAAAGCCCAACTTCTAGAGGTAAAGCCCATCATCTAGTCCTACAGCCCAATGTCTGCAGGTAAAGCCCAACTTACAGAGGTGAAGGCAAACATCTAGATGTAAAACCCAAAATCTAGAGGTAAAGCCCAACATCTAGAGGTGAAGCACAACATATAGAGGTATAACCCAACATCTAGAGATAAAGACCAACATCTAAATGTAAAGCAAAACATCTAGATGTAAAACCCTACATCTAGAGGTAAAGTCCAATATCTAGACTTAAAGACCCACATATGGAGGTAAATCCCAATGTCTAGAGGTAATGACCAACTTCTAGAGCTAAAAACCCAAATCTAGATTTAAACCCAACATCTAGAGATAAAGCCCAAGTTCCAGATCTAAGCCAAACTTCTAGAGGTAAAGCCCAACATCTAGAGGAAAAGCCTAACATCTAGTGGTGAATTCCAAAATCTAGTGTTAAGGCCCGATATCCACATTTAAAGCCAAACATATAGATGTAAACCCGAACTTCTAGAGGTAAGGCCCAAAATCTAGAGGTAAAGCCCAACATCTAGAGTTAAAGCCCAACGTCTTGAGGTAAAGCCCAAAGTCTAGAGGTAAAGCCCAAATTTTAGAGGTAAAGCCAAATATCTAGATTTAAATCCCAAAATCTAGAGGTAAAGCTCAAATTCTAGATGTAAAGCCCAACTTCTAGAGGTAAGGTCCAAATTCTAGAGACAAAGCCCAACACCTAGAGGTAGAGACCAAAATCTAGAGGTAAAGCCCAACTTCTAGAGGTAAAGTCCAAATTCTAAAGGTAAAGCCCAACACCGAGACGTAAAGCCAGATATCTAGATGTAAAGCCCAACAACTAGACATAAAGCCAGATATCTAGAGGTAAAGCCCAACTTCTAGAAATAAAGTCCAAAATCTAGAGGTAAAGCCCAAGACCTAGTGTTCGAGCCCAAAATCTAGAGGTAAAGCCCAACATCTAGACGTAAAGCCAGATATCTGATGGTAAAGCCCAACATCTAGAGGAAAAGCCAAATATATAGATTTAAAACCCAAAATCTAGAGATAAAGACCAACATCTAAATGTAAAGCAAAACATCTAGATGTAAAACCCTACATCTAGAGGTAAAGTCCAATATCTAGACTTAAAGACCAACATCTAGAGGTAAAACCCAACATCTAGAGGTAAAGCCAACGTCTGGAGGTAAAGCCCAGATTCTAGAGAGAAGCCAAAAATACAGATGGAAAACCCTAAATCTAGAGGTAAAGCCCAACATCTAGAGGTAAAGCCCAGAATCTAGAGGTAAAGCCTAACATCTAGAGGTGAATTCCAAAATCTATCTTAAGGCCCGACATCTACAATTAAAGCCAAACATATAGATGTAAGCCCCAACTTCTAGAGGTAAGACCCAAAATCTAGAGGTAAAGCCCAACATCTAGAGTTAAAGCCGAACGTCTTGAGGTAAAGTCCAAAGTCTAGAGGTAAAGACCTACTTCTAGAGATAAAGTCCGAAATCTAGAAGTAAAGCCCAAGACCTAGTGGTAGAGCTCAAAATCTAGAGGTAAAGCCCAACATCTAGAGGAAAAGCCAAATATACAGTTTTAAAACCCAAAATCTAGAGGTAAAGCCCAATATCTAGACGTAAAGACCAAAATCTAGATGTAAAGCCCAACTTCTAGATCTAAAGCCCAAAATCTAGATGTAAAGCCCAACTTCTAAATCTAAAGCCCAACATCTAGAGGTAAAGCCCAATATTTAGAGTTTAAGCGCATCCTTTAGAGTTAAAGCCCAAAATCTAAATGTAAAGCCCAACTTCTAGAGGTAAAGCCCATCATCTAGTCCTACAGCCCAATGTCTGCAGGTAAAGCCCAACTTACAGAGGTGAAGGCAAACATCTAGATGTAAAACCCAAAATCTAGAGGTAAAGCCCAACATCTAGAGGTGAAGCACAACATATAGAGGTATAACCCAACATCTAGAGATAAAGACCAACATCTAAATGTAAAGCAAAACATCTAGATGTAAAACCCTACATCTAGAGGTAAAGTCCAATATCTAGACTTAAAGACCCACATATGGAGGTAAATCCCAATGTCTAGAGGTAATGACCAACTTCTAGAGCTAAAAACCCAAATCTAGATTTAAACCCAACATCTAGAGATAAAGCCCAAGTTCCAGATCTAAGCCAAACTTCTAGAGGTAAAGCCCAACATCTAGAGGAAAAGCCTAACATCTAGTGGTGAATTCCAAAATCTAGTGTTAAGGCCCGATATCCACATTTAAAGCCAAACATATAGATGTAAACCCGAACTTCTAGAGGTAAGGCCCAAAATCTAGAGGTAAAGCCCAACATCTAGAGTTAAAGCCCAACGTCTTGAGGTAAAGCCCAAAGTCTAGAGGTAAAGCCCAAATTTTAGAGGTAAAGCCAAATATCTAGATTTAAATCCCAAAATCTAGAGGTAAAGCTCAAATTCTAGATGTAAAGCCCAACTTCTAGAGGTAAGGTCCAAATTCTAGAGACAAAGCCCAACACCTAGAGGTAGAGACCAAAATCTAGAGGTAAAGCCCAACTTCTAGAGGTAAAGTCCAAATTCTAAAGGTAAAGCCCAACACCGAGACGTAAAGCCAGATATCTAGATGTAAAGCCCAACAACTAGACATAAAGACAGATATCTAGAGGTAAAGCCCAACTTCTAGAAATAAAGTCCAAAATCTAGAGGTAAAGCCCAAGACCTAGTGTTCGAGCCCAAAATCTAGAGGTAAAGCCCAACATCTAGACGTAAAGCCAGATATCTGATGGTAAAGCCCAACATCTAGAGGAAAAGCCAAATATATAGATTTAAAACCCAAAATCTAGAGATAAAGACCAACATCTAAATGTAAAGCAAAACATCTAGATGTAAAACCCTACATCTAGAGGTAAAGTCCAATATCTAGACTTAAAGACCAACATCTAGAGGTAAAACCCAGCATCTAGAGGTAAAGCCAACGTCTGGAGGTAAAGCCCAGATTCTAGAGAGAAGCCAAAAATACAGATGGAAAACCCTAAATCTAGAGGTAAAGCCCAACATCTAGAGGTAAAGCCCAGAATCTAGAGGTAAAGCCTAACATCTAGAGGTGAATTCCAAAATCTATCTTAAGGCCCGACATCTACAATTAAAGCCAAACATATAGATGTAAGCCCCAACTTCTAGAGTTAAGACCCAAAATCTAGAGGTAAAGCCCAACATCTAGAGTTAAAGCCGAACGTCTTGAGGTAAAGTCCAAAGTCTAGAGGTAAAGACCTACTTCTAGAGATAAAGTCCGAAATCTAGAAGTAAAGCCCAAGACCTAGTGGTAGAGCTCAAAATCTAGAGGTAAAGCCCAACATCTAGAGGAAAAGCCAAATATACAGTTTTAAAACCCAAAATCTAGAGGTAAAGCCCAATATCTAGACGTAAAGACCAAAATCTAGATGTAAAGCCCAACTTCTAGATCTAAAGCCCAAAATCTAGATGTAAAGCCCAACTTCTAAATTTAAAGCCCAACATCTAGAGGTAAAGCCCAATATTTAGAGTTTAAGCGCATCCTTTAGAGTTAAAGCCCAAAATCTAAATGTAAAGCCCAACTTCTAGAGGTAAAGCCCATCATCTAGTCCTACAGCCCAATGTCTGCAGGTAAAGCCCAACTTACAGAGGTGAAGGCAAACATCTAGATGTAAAACCCAAAATCTAGAGGTAAAGCCCAACATCTAGAATTGAAGCACAACATACAGAGGTATAACCCAACATCTAGAGATAAAGACCAACATCTAAATGTAAAGCAAAACATCTAGATGTAAAACCCTACATCTAGAGGTAAAGTCCAATATCTAGACTTAAAGACCCACATATGGAGGTAAATCCCAATGTCTAGAGGTAATGACCAACTTCTAGAGCTAAAAACCCAAATCTAGATTTAAACCCAACATCTAGAGATAAAGCCCAAGTTCCAGATCTAAGCCAAACTTCTAGAGGTAAAGCCCAACATCTAGAGGAAAAGCCTAACATCTAGTGGTGAATTCCAAAATCTAGTGTTAAGGCCCGATATCCACATTTAAAGCCAAACATATAGATGTAAACCCGAACTTCTAGAGGTAAGGCCCAAAATCTAGAGGTAAAGCCCAACATCTAGAGTTAAAGCCCAACGTCTTGAGGTAAAGCCCAAAGTCTAGAGGTAAAGCCCAAATTTTAGAGGTAAAGCCAAATATCTAGATTTAAATCCCAAAATCTAGAGGTAAAGCTCAAATTCTAGATGTAAAGCCCAACTTCTAGAGGTAAGGTCCAAATTCTAGAGACAAAGCCCAACACCTAGAGGTAGAGACCAAAATCTAGAGGTAAAGCCCAACTTGTAGAGGTAAAGTCCAAATTCTAAAGGTAAAGCCCAACACCGAGACGTAAAGCCAGATATCTAGATGTAAAGCCCAACAACTAGACATAAAGCCAGATATCTAGAGGTAAAGCCCAACTTCTAGAAATAAAGTCCAAATTCTAGAGGTAAAGCCCAAGACCTAGTGTTCGAGCCCAAAATCTAGAGGTAAAGCCCAACATCTGGAGGTAAAGCCAAGAATCTAGAGGTAAAGCCTAACATCTAGAGGTGAATTCCAAAATCTAGTCTTAAGGCCTGACATCTACAATTAAAGCCAAACATATAGATGTAAACCCCAACTTCTAGAGGTAAGACCCAAAATCTAGAGGTGAAGCCCAACATCTAGAGTTAAAGCCGAACGTCTTGAGGTAAAGTCCAAAGTCTAGAGGTACAGACCTACTTCTAGAGGTAAAGTCGGAAATCTAGAAGTAAAGCCCAAGACCCAGTGGTAGAGCCCAAAATCTAGAGGTAAAGCCCAACATCTAGAGGAAAAGCCAAATATACAGATTTAAAACCCAAAATCTATAGGTAAAGCCCAATATCGAGACGTAAAACCAAAATCTAGATGCAAAGCCCAACTTCTAGATCTAAAGCCCAATATATATATGTAAAGCCCAACATCTAGAGGTAAAGCCCAATATTTAGAGTTTATGCGCATCAGTTATAGGTAAAGGCAAAGATCTAGATGTAAAACCCAAAATCTAGAGGTAAAGCCCAACATATAGAGGTATAGCCCAAATTCTAGAGATAAAGTCCAACTTCTAGATGTAATCCCAACATCTAGAAGTAAAGCCCAACATCTAGAGGTAAAGCCTAACATCTAGTGGTGAATTCCAAAATCTGGTGTTAAGGCCCAACATCTACAGTTAAAGCCAAGCATATAGATGTAAAACCCAAATTCTAGAGGTAAGGCCGAATATCTGGAGTTAAAGCGCATCCTTTAGATTAAAGCCCAAAATCTAGAGTTAAAGCCCAACGTCTTGAGGTAAAGCCCAAATTCTAGAGGTAAAGCCAAATATCTAGATTTAAATCCCAAAATCTAGACGTAAAGCCCAAATTGCAGATGTAAAAACCTACATCTAGAGGTAAAGTCCAAATTCTAGAGGCAAAGCTCAACACCTAGAGGTAGAGCCCAAAATCTAGAGGCAAAGCCCGATATCCAGAGGTAAAGACCAACATCTAGAGGAAAAGCCAAATATATAGATTTAAAACCCAGAATATAGAGATAAAGCCCAATATCTAGACGTAAAGCCCAAAATCTAGATGTAAAGCCCAACTTCTAGAGGTAAAGCCGAATATATAAAGCGCACCATTTAGAGTAAAGGCCAAAATCTAGAGTTAAAGCCCCACATCTAGAGGGAAAGCCCAGAATCTAGAGGTAAAGCACAAGACCTAGTGGTAGAGCCCAAAATCTAGAGGTAAAGCCCAACATCTAGAGGTAAAGCCAGATATCTGATGGTAAAGCCCAATATCTAGAGGAAAAGCCCAGAATCTAGAGGTAAAGCACAAGACCTAGTGGTAGAGCCCAAATTCTAGAGGCAAAGCTCAACACCTAGAGGTAGAGCCCAAAATCTAGAGGTAAAGCTGAACATCTAGAGGAAAAGCCAAATATACAGATTTAAAACCCAAAATCTAGAGGTAAAGCCCAATATCGAGACGTAAAACCAAAATCTAGATGTAAAGCCCAACTTCTAGATCTAAAGCCCAAAATCTAGATGTAAAGCCCAACTTCTAAATCTAAAGCCCAACATCTAGAGGTAAAGCCCAATATTTAGAGTTTAAGCACATCATTTAGAGGTAAAGCCGAAAATCTAGATGTAAAGCCCAACTTCTAGAGGTAAAGCCCATCATCTTGTCCTACAGCCCAATGTCTGCAGGTAAAGCCCAACTTACAGAGGTGAAGGCAAACATCTGGATGTAAAACCCAATATCTAGAGGTAAAGCCGAACATCTAGAGGTGAAGCACAACATATAGAGATATAACCCAACATCTAGAGATAAAGACCAACATCTAAATGTAAAGCAAAACATCTAGATGTAAAACCCTACATCTAGAGGTAAAGTCCAATATCAAGACTTAAAGACCCACATCTGGAGGTAAATCCCAATGTCTAGAGGTAATGACCAACTTCTAGAGCTAAAAACCCAAATCTAGATTTAAACCCAACATCTAGAGATAAAGCCCAAGTTCTAGATCTAAGCCAAACTTCTAGAGGTAACCCCCAACATCTAGAGGAAAAGAAAAATATATAGATTTAAAACCAAAATCTAGAGATAAAGCCCAACATCTAAATGTAAAGCAAAACATCTAGATGTAAAACCCTACATCTAGAGGTAAAGTCCAGTATCTAGACTTAAAGACCAACATCTGGAGGTAAAGCCCAAAGTCTAGATATAAAGCCCAACTTCCAGAGTTAAAGTAAAAAATCTAGAGGTAAAAACCAATACCTAGAGGTAGAGGCCAAAATCTAGAGGTAAAGCCCAACATCTAGAGATAAAGCCAGATATATAGCTTTAAAACCCAAAATCTGGAGGTAAAGCCCAACATCTAGAGCTAAAGCCCCAAATCTAGATGTAAAGCCCAATTTCTAGATCTAAAGCCAAATAATCTAGAGGTAAAGCCCAACATGTAGAGGTAAAGACTAAGATCTAGAGGTGAATTCCAATATCTAGTCTTAAGGCCTGACATCTACAATTAAAGCCAAACATATAGATGTACACCCCAACTTCTAGAGGTAAGACCCAAAATCTAGAGTTGAAGCCCAACATCTAGAGTTAAAGCCGAACGTCTTGAGGTAAAGTCCAAAGTCTAGAGGTAAAGACCTACTTCTAGAGGTAAAGTCCGAAATCTAGAAGTAAAGCCCAAGACCTAGTGGTAGAGCCCAAAATCTAGAGGTAAAGCCCAACATCTAGAGGAAAAGCCAAATATACAGATTTAAAACCCAAAATCTAGAGGTAAAGCCCAATATCTAGACGTAAAGACCAAAATCTAGATGTAAAGCCCAACTTCTAGATCTAAAGCCCAAAATCTAGATGTAAAGCCCAACTTCTAAATCTAAAGCCCAACATCTAGAGGTAAAGCCCAATATTTAGAGTTTAAGCGCATCCTTTAGTGTTAAAGCCCAAAATCTAAATGTAAAGCCCAACTTCTAGAGGTAAAGCCCATCATCTAGTCCTACAGCCCAATGTCTGCAGGTAAAGCCCAACTTACAGAGGTGAAGGCAAACATCTAGATGTAAAACCCAAAATCTAGAGGTAAAGTCCAACATCTAGAATTGAAGCACAACATACAGAGGTATAACCCAACATCTAGAGATAAAGACCAACATCTAAATGTAAAGCAAAGCATCTAGATGTAAAACCCTACATCTAGAGGTAAAGTCCAATATATAGACTTAAAGACCCACATATGGAGGTAAATCCCAATGTCTAGATGTAATGACCAACTTCTAGAACTAAAAACCCAAATCTAGATTTAAACCCAACATCTAGAGATAAAGCCCAAGTTCCAGATCTAAGCCAAACTTCTAGAGGTAAAGCCCAACATCTAGAGGAAAAGCCTAACATCTAGTGGTGAATTCCAAAATCTAGTGTTAAGGCCCGATATCCACATTTAAAGCCAAACATATAGATGTAAACCCGAACTTCTAGAGGTAAGGCCCAAAATCTAGAGGTAAAGCCCAACATCTAGAGTTAAAGCCCAACGTCTTGAGGTAAAGCCCAAAGTCTAGAGGTAAAGCCCAAATTTTAGAGGTAAAGCCAAATATCTAGATTTAAATCCCAAAATCTAGAGGTAAAGCTCAAATTCTATATGTAAAGCCCAACTTCTAAAGGTAAGGTCCAAATTCTAGAGACAAAGCCCAACACCTAGAGGTAGAGACCAAAATCTAGAGGTAAAGCCCAACTTGTAGAGGTAAAGTCCAAATTCTAAAGGTAAAGCCCAACACCGAGACGTAAAGCCAGATATCTAGATGTAAAGCCCAACAACTAGACGTAAAGCCAGATATCTAGAGGTAAAGCCCAACTTCTAGAAATAAAGTCCAAAATCTAGAGGTAAAGCCCAAGACCTAGTGTTCGAGCCCAAAATCTAGAGGTAAAGCCCAACATCTGGAGGTAAAGCCCAGAATCTAGAGGTAAAGCCTAACATCTAGAGGTGAATTCCAAAATCTAGTCTTAAGGCCTGACATCTACAATTAAAGCCAAACATATAGATGTAAACCCCAACTTCTAGAGGTAAGACCCAAAATCTAGAGGTGAAGCCCAACATCTAGAGTTAAAGCCGAACGTCTTGAGGTAAAGTCCAAAGTCTAGAGGTACAGACCTACTTCTAGAGGTAAAGTCGGAAATCTAGAAGTAAAGCCCAAGACCCAGTGGTAGAGCCCAAAATCTAGAGGTAAAGCCCAACATCTAGAGGAAAAGCCAAATATACAGATTTAAAACCCAAAATCTAGAGGTAAAGCCCAATATCGAGACGTAAAACCAAAATCTAGATGCAAAGCCCAACTTCTAGATCTAAAGCCCAAAATATAGATGTAAAGCCCAACTTCTAAATCTAAAGCCCAACATCTAGAGGTAAAGCCCAATATTTAAAGTTTAAGCACATCATTTAGAGGTAAAGCCGAAAATCTAGATGTAAAGCCCAACTTCTAGAGGTAAAGCCCATCATCTTGTCCTACAGCCCAATGTCTGCAGGTAAAGCCCAACTTACAGAGGTGAAGGCAAACATCTCGATGTAAAACCCAAAATCTAGAGGTAAAGCCGAACATCTAGAGGTGAAGCACAACATATAGAGGTATAACCCAACATCTAGAGATAAAGACCAACATCTAAATGTAAAGCAAAACATCTAGATGTAAAACCCTACATCTAGAGATAAAGTCCAGTATCTAGACTTAAAGACCAACATCTGGAGGTAAAGCCCAAAGTCTAGATGTAAAGCCCAACTTCCAGAGTTAAAGTCCAAAATCTAGAGGTAAACACCAATACCTAGAGGTAGAGGCCAAAATCTAGAGGTAAAGCCCAACATCTAGAGGGAAAGCCCAGAATCTAGATGTAAAGCCTAACATCTAGAGCTGAATTCCAAAATCAAGTGTTAAGGCCCGACATCTACAGTTAAAGCCAACCATATAGATGTAACCCCCAACTTCTAGAGGTAAGGCCCAAAATCTAGAGGTAAAGCCCAACTTCTAGAGGTAAAGTCCAAAATCTAGAGGTAAAGCCCAAGACCTAGTGGTAGAGCCCAAAATCTAGAGGTAAAGCCCAACATCTAGACGTAAAGCCAGATATCTGATGGTAAAGCCCAATATCTAGAGGAAAAGCCAAATATATAGATTTAAAACCCAAAATCTAGAGGTAAACACCAATATCTAGAGGAAAAGCCAAATATATAGATTAAAAAACCAAAATCTAGAGGTAAAGCCCAACATCTAGAGCTAAAGCTCCAAATCTAGATGTAAAGCCCAATTTCTAGATCTAAAGCCAAATAATCAAGAGGTAAAGTCCAACATGTAGAGGTAAAGACTAAGATCTAGAGGTGAATTCCAATATCTAGTGTTAAAGCCCGACACCTACAGTTAAAGCCAAACATCTAGATGTAAAACCCAACTTCTACAGGTAAAGCCCAACGTCTGGAGGTACAGCCCAGATTCTAGAGAGAATCCAAAAATCCAGATGGAAAACCCAAAATCTAGAGGTAAAGCCCAACATCTAGATGAATAGCCAAATATATAGATTTAAACCCCAAAATCTAGAGGTAAAGCCCAATATCTAGACGTAAAGACCAAAATCTAGATGTAAAGCCCAACTTCTAAATCTAAAGCCCAACATCTAGAGGTAAAGCCCAATATTTAGAGTTTAAGCACATCATTTAGAGGTAAAGCCGAAAATCTAGATGTAAAGCCCAACTTCTAGAGGTAAAGCCCATCATCTAGTCCTACAGCCCAATGTCTGCAGGTAAAGCCCAACTTACAGGGGTAAAGGCAAACATCTAGATGTAAAACCCAAAATCTAGAGGTAAAGCTCAAGATATAGAGGTATAGCCCAAATTCTAGAGATAAAGTCCAACGTCTAGATGTAATCCCAACATCTAGAGGTAAAGCCTAACATCTAGAGGTGAAGCACAACATATAGAGTTATAACCCAACATTTAGAGATAAAGACCAACATCAAAATGTAAAGCAAAACATCTAGATGTAAAACCCTACATCTAGAGATAAAGTCCAGTATCTAGACTTAAAAACCAACATCTGGAGGTAAAGCCCAATGTCTAGAGGTAATGACCAACTTCTAGAGCTAAAACCCCAAATCTAGATTTAAACCCCAACATCTAGAGATAAAGCCCAACTTCTAGATCTAAGCCAAACATCTAGAGGTAAAGCCCAACATCTAGAGGTAAAGCCTAACATCTAGTGGTGAATTACAAAATCTAGTGTTAAGGCCCGACATCTACATACAATGCCAAACATATAGATGTAAACCCGAACTTCTAGAGGTAAAGCCTAAAATCTAGAGGTAACGCCCAACATCTAGAGTTAAAGCCCAACGTCTTGAGGTAAAGCCCAAAGTCTAGAGGTAAAGCACCAAAGTCTAGATTTAAAGCCAAACTTCTAGAGGTAAAGTCCAAAATCTAGAGGTAAAGCCCAAGACCTAGTGGTAGAGCCCAAAACCTAGAGGTAAAGCCCAACACCTAGACGTAAAGCCAGATATCTGATTGGAAATCCCAACATCTAGAGGAAAAGCCTAACATCTAGTGGTGAATTCCAAAATCTAGTGTTAAGGCCCGACATCTACAGATAAAGCCAAACATATAGATGTAAACCCGAACTTCTAGAGGTAAGGCCCAAAATCTAGAGGTAAAGCCCAACATCTAGAGTTAAAGCCCAACGTCTTGAGGTAAAGCCCAAAGTCTAGAGGTAAAGCCCAAATTCTAGAGGTAAAGCCAAATATCTAGATTTAAATCCAAAATCTAGAGATAAAGCCCAAAGTCTAGATGTAAAGCCCAACTTCCAGAGTTAAAGTCCAAAACCTAGAGGTAAAGCCCAACATCTAGAGGGAAACCCCAGAATCTAGATGTAAAGCCTAACATCTAGAGGTGAATTCCAAAATCAAGTGTTAATGCCCGACATCTACAGTTAAAGCCAAAAATATAGATGTAAAACCCAAAATCTAGAGGTAAGGCCCAAAATCTAGAGGTAAAGCCCGACTTCTAGAGGTAAAGTCGAAAATCTAAAGGTAAAGCCCAAGACCTAGTGGTAGAGCCCAAAATCTAGAGGTAAAGCCCAACATCTAGACGAAAGCCAGATATCTGATGGTAAAGCCCAACATCTAGAGGAAAAGCCAAATATATAGATTTAAACCCCAGAATCTAGAGGTAAAGCCCAATATCTAGACGTAAAGCCCAAAATCTAGATGTAAAGCCCAACTTCTAGATCTAAAGCCCAATATATATATGTAAAGCCCAACATCTAGAGGTAAAGCCCAATATTTAGAGTTTATGCGCATCAGTTATAGGTAAAGGCAAAGATCTAGATGTAAAACCCAAAATCTAGAGGTAAAGCCCAACATATAGAGGTATAGCCCAAATTCTAGAGATAAAGTCCAACTTCTAGATGTAATCCCAACATCTAGAAGTAAAGCCCAACATCTAGAGGTAAAGCCTAACATCTAGTGGTGAATTCCAAAATCTGGTGTTAAGGCCCAACATCTACAGTTAAAGCCAAGCATATAGATGTAAAACCCAAATTCTAGAGGTAAGGCCGAATATCTGGAGTTAAAGCGCATCCTTTAGATTAAAGCCCAAAATCTAGAGTTAAAGCCCAACGTCTTGAGGTAAAGCCCAAATTCTAGAGGTAAAGCCAAATATCTAGATTTAAATCCCAAAATCTAGACGTAAAGCCCAAATTGCAGATGTAAAAACCTACATCTAGAGGTAAAGTCCAAATTCTAGAGGCAAAGCTCAACACCTAGAGGTAGAGCCCAAAATCTAGAGGCAAAGCCCGATATCCAGAGTTAAAGACCAACATCTAGAGGAAAAGCCAAATATATAGATTTAAAACCCAGAATATAGAGATAAAGCCCAATATCTAGACGTAAAGCCCAAAATCTAGATGTAAAGCCCAACTTCTATATCTAAAGCCCAAAATCTAGATGTAAAGCCCAACTTCTAGAGGTAAAGCCGGATATATAAAGCGCACCATTTAGAGTCAAGGCCAAAATCTAGAGTTAAAGCCCCACATCTAGAGGGAAAGCCCAGAATCTAGAGGTAAAGCACAAGACCTAGTGGTAGAGCCCAAAATCTAGAGGTAAAGCCCAACATCTAGAGGTAAAGCCAGATATCTGATGGTAAAGCCCAATATCTAGAGGAAAAGCCCAGAATCTAGAGGTAAAGCACAAGACCTAGTGGTAGAGCCCAAATTCTAGAGGCAAAGCTCAACACCTAGAGGTAAATCCCAAAATCTAGAGGTAAATCCCAAATTGCAGATGTAAAGCCCAACTTTTAGAGTTAAAGTCCAAATTCTAGAGGCAAAGCTCAACACCTAGAGGTAGAGCCCAAAATCTAGAGGTAAAGCCGAACATCTAGAGGAAAAGCCAAATATATAGATTTAAAACCCAAAATCTAGAGGTAAAGCCCAATAGCTAGACGTAAAACCCAAAATCTAGATGTAAAGCCCAACTTCTAGATCTAAAGCCCAAAATCTAGATGTAAAGCCCAACTTCTAGAGGTAAAGCCGAATATCTAGTGTTAAAGCACATAATTTAAAGTCCAAAATCTTGAGTTAAAGCCCCAAATCTAGAGGGAAAGCCCAGAAGCTACATGTAAAGCCTAACATCTAGAGGTGAATTCCAAAATCAAGTGTTAAGGCCCAACATCTACAGTTAAAGCCAATCATATAGATGTAACCCTCAACTTCTAGAGGTAAGGTCCAAATTCTAGAGGCAAAGCCCAACACCTAGAGGTAGAGACCAAAATCTAGAGGTAAAGCCCAACATCGAGACGTAAAGCCAGATATCTAGATGTAAAGCCCAACATCTAGACGTAAAGCCAGATATCTAGAGGTAAAGCCCAACATCTAGAGGAAAAGCCAAATATATAGATTTAAAATCCAAAATCTAGAGGTAAAGCCCAATATCTAGAGGTAAAGCCCAAATTCTAGAGGTAAAGCCCAACTTCCAGAGTTAAAGTCCAAAATCTAGAGGTAAACACCAATACCTAGAGGTAGAGGCCAAAATCTAGAGGTAAAGACCAACATCTAGACATAAAGCCAGATATATAGATTTAAAACCCAAAATCTGGAGGTAAAGACCAACATCTAGAGCTAAAGCCCCAAATCTAGATGTAAAGCCCAATTGCTAGATCTAAAGCCAAATAATCTAGAGGTAAAGCCCAACATGTAGAGGTAAAGACTAAGATCTAGAGGTGAATTCCAATATCTAGTGTTAAAGCTTGACACCTACAGTTAAAGCCAAACATCTAGATGTAAAACCCAACTTCTAGAGGTAAAGCCGAATATCTAGAGTTAAAGCGCATCCTTTAGAGTAAAGCCCAAAATCTAGAGTTAAAGCCCAACATCTAGAGGGAAAGCCCAGAATCCAGATGTAAAGCCTAACATCTAGAGGTGAATTCCAAAATCAAGTGTTAAGGCCCGACATCTACAGTTAAAGCCAACCATATAGATGTAACCCCCAACTTCTAGAGGTAAGGCCCAAAATCTAGAGGTAAAGCCCAACATCTAGAGTTAAAGGCGAACGTCTTGAGGTAAAGCCCAAAGTCTAGAGTTAAAGCCCAACTTCTAGAGGTAAAGCCCAACATCTAGAGGTAAAGCCAGATTTCTAGGGGTAAAGCCCAACATCTAGAGGAAAAGCCAAATATATAGATTTAAAACCAAAATCTAGAGATAAAGCCCAACATCTAAATATAAAGCAAAACATCTAGATGTAAAACCCTACATCTAGAGGTAAAGTCCAATATCTAGACTTAAAGACCAACATCTAGAGGTAAAGCCCAACATCTAGAGGTGAAGCCCAACGTCTGGAGGTAAAGCCCGGATTCTAGAGAGAAGCCAAAAATACAGATGGAAAACCCAAAATCTAGAGGTAAAGCCCAACATCTGGAGGTAAAGCCCAGAATCTAGAGGTAAAGCCTAACATCTAGAGGTGAATTCCAAAATCTAGTCTTAAGGCCTGACATCTACAATTAAAGCCAAACATATAGATGTAAACCCCAACTTCTAGAGGTAAGACCCAAAATCTAGAGGTGAAGCCCAACATCTAGAGTTAAAGCCGAACGTCTTGAGGTAAAGTCCAAAGTCTAGAGGTAAAGACCTACTTCTAGAGGTAAAGTCCGAAATCTAGAAGTAAAGCCCAAGACCTAGTGGTAGAGCCCAAAATCTAGAGGTAAAGCCCAACATCTAGAGGAAAAGCCAAATATACAGATTTAAAACCCAAAATCTAGAGGTAAAGCCCAATATCTAGATGTAAAGACCAAAATCTAGATGTAAAGCCCAACTTCTAGATCTAAAGCCCAAAATCTAGATGTAAAGCCCAATATTTAGAGTTTAAGCGCATCCTTTAGAGTTAAAGCCCAAAATCTAAATGTAAAGCCCAACTTCTAGAGGTAAAGCCCATCATCTAGTCCTACAGCCCAATGTCTGCAGGTAAAGCCCAACTTACAGAGGTGAAGGCAAACATCTAGATTTAAAACCCAAAATCTAGAGATAAAGCCGAACATCTAAATGTAAAGCAAAACATCTAGATGTAATCCAAACATCTAGAGGTAAAGCCTAACATCTAGAGGTGAAGCACAACATATAGAGGTATAACCCAACATCTAGAGATAAAGACCAACATCTAAATGTAAAGCAAAACATCTAGATGTAAACCCCTACATCTAGAGGTAAAGTGCAATATCTAGACTTAAAGACCCACATCTGGAGGTAAATCCCAATGTCTAGAGGTAATGACCAACTTCTAGAGCTAAAAACCCAAATCTAGATTTAAACCCAACATCTAGAGATAAAGCCCAAGTTCTAGATCTAAGCCAACTTCTAGAGGTAAGGCCCAACATCTAGAGGGAAAGCCCAGAATCTAGATGTAAAGCCTAACATCTAGAGGTGAATTCCAAAATCAAGTGTTAAGGCCCGACATCTAAAGTTAAATCCAACCATATAGATATAACCCCCAACTTCTAGAGGTAAGGCCCAAAATCTAGAGGTAAAGCCCAACAGCTAGAGTTAAAGCCGAACGTCTTGAGGTAAACCCAAAGTCTAGAGGTAAAGCACCAAAGTCTAGATTTAAAGCCAAACTTCTAGAGGTAAAGTCCAAAATCTAGAGGTAAAGCCCAAGACCTAGTGGTAGAGCCCAAAATCTAGAGGTAAAGCCCAACACCTAGACGTAAAGCCAGATATCTGATTGGAAATCCCAACATCTAGAGGAAAAGCCTAACATCTAGAGGTGAATTCCAAAATCAAGTGTTAATGCCCGACATCTACAGTTAAAGCCAAACATATAGATGTAAAACCCAAAATCTAGAGGTAAGGCCCAAAATCTAGAGGTAAAGCCCGACTTCTAGAGGTAAAGTCGAAAATCTAAAGGTAAAGACCAAGACCTAGTGGTAGAGCCCAAAATCTAGAGGTAAAGACCAACATCTAGAGTTAAAGCCCAACGTCTTGAGGTAAAGCCCAAAGTCTAGAGGTAAAGCCCAAATTCTAGAGGTAAAGCCAAATATCTAGATTTAAATCCAAAATCTAGAGATAAAGCCCAAAGTCTAGATGTAAAGCCCAACTTCCAGAGTTAAAGTCCAAAACCTAGAGGTAAAGCCCAACATCTAGAGGGAAAGCACAGAATCTAGATGTATAGCCTAACATCTAGAGGTGAAATCCAAAATCAAGTGTTAAGGCCCGACATCTACAGTTAAAGCCAAACATATAGATGTAAAACCCAAAATCTAGAGGTAAGGCCCAAAATCTAGAGGTAAAGCCCGACTTCTAGAGGTAAAGTCGAAAATCTAAAGGTAAAGACCAAGACCTAGTGGTAGAGCCCAAAATCTAGAGGTAAAGCCCAACATCTAGACGTAAAGCCAGATATCTGATGGTAAAGTCCAACATCTAGAGGAAAAGCCAAATATATAGATTTAAAACACAAAATCTAGAGATAAAGCCCAACATCTAAATGTAAAGCAAAACATCTCGATGTAAAACCCTAAAACTAGAGGTAAAGTCTAATATCTAGACTTAAAGACCAACATCTAGAGGTAAAACCCAACATCTTGAGTTAAAGCCCATCGTCTGGAGGTACAGCCCAGATCCTAGAGAGAAGCCAAAAATCCAGATGGAAAATCCAAAAACTAGAGGTAAAGCCCAACATCTAGAGGTGAATTCCAAAATCTAGTCTTAAGGCCCGATATCTACAATTAAAGCCAAACATATAGATGTAACCCCCAACTTCTAGAGGTAAGGCCCAAAATCTAGAGGTAAAGCCCAACTTCTAGAGGTAAAGTCCAAAATCTAGAGGTAAAGCCCAAGACCTAGTGGTAGAGCCCAAAATCTAGAGGTAAAGCCCAACATCTAGACGTAAAGCCAGATATCTGATGGTAAAGCCCAATATCTAGAGGAAAAGCCAAATATATAGATTTAAAACCCAAAATCTAGAGGTAAACACCAATATCTAGAGGAAAAGCCAAATATATAGATTAAAAAAACAAAATCTAGAGGTAAAGCCCAACATCTAGAGCTAAAGCTCCAAATCTAGATGTAAAGCCCAATTTCTAGATCTAAAGCCAAATAATCAAGAGGTAAAGTCCAACATGTAGAGGTAAAGACTAAGATCTAGAGGTGAATTCCAATATCTAGTGTTAAAGCCCGACACCTACAGTTAAAGCCAAACATCTAGATGTAAAACCCAACTTCTACAGGTAAAGCCCAACGTCTGGAGGTACAGCCCAGATTCTAGAGAGAATCCAAAAATCCAGATGGAAAACCCAAAATCTAGAGGTAAAGCCCAACATCTAGATGAATAGCCAAATATATAGATTTAAACCCCAAAATCTAGAGGTAAAGCCCAATATCTAGACGTAAAGACCAAAATCTAGATGTAAAGCCCAACTTCTAAATCTAAAGCCCAACATCTAGAGGTAAAGCCCAATATTTAGAGTTTAAGCACATCATTTAGAGGTAAAGCCGAAAATCTAGATGTAAAGCCCAACTTCTAGAGGTAAAGCCCATCATCTAGTCCTACAGCCCAATGTCTGCAGGTAAAGCCCAACTTACAGGGG
Organism: Leptosomus discolor; assembly: GCF_034619465.1. Lineage (NCBI taxonomy): Eukaryota > Metazoa > Chordata > Aves > Leptosomiformes > Leptosomidae > Leptosomus > Leptosomus discolor. The sequence goes on along the minus strand of NW_028237857.1, from coordinate 3,663,229 downwards.
TAAAGGCAAACATCTAGATGTAAAACCCAAAATCTAGAGGTAAAGCTCAAGATATAGAGGTATAGCCCAAATTCTAGAGATAAAGTCCAACGTCTAGATGTAATCCCAACATCTAGAGGTAAAGCCTAACATCTAGAGGTGAAGCACAACATAGAGAGTTATAACCCAACATTTAGAGATAAAGACCAACATCAAAATGTAAAGCAAAACATCTAGATGTAAAACCCTACATCTAGAGATAAAGTCCAATATCTAGACTTAAAGACCAACATCTGGAGGTAAAGCCCAATGTCTAGAGGTAATGACCAACTTCTAGAGCTAAAACCCCAAATCTAGATTTAAACCTCAACATCTAGAGATAAAGCCCAACTTCTAGATCTAAGCCAAACATCTAGAGGTAAAGCCCAACATCTAGAGGTAAAGCCTAACATCTAGTGGTGAATTACAAAATCTAGTGTTAAGGCCCGACATCTACATATAATGCCAAACATATAGATGTAAATCCGAACTTCTAGAGGTAAAGCCTAAAATCTAGAGGTAACGCCCAACATCTAGAGTTAAAGCCCAACGTCTTGAGGTAAAGCCCAAAGTCTAGAGGTAAAGCCCAAAGTCTAGAGGTAAAGCCAAATATCTAGATTTAAATCCAAAATCTAGAGATAAAGCCCAAAGTCTAGAAGTAAAGCCCAACTTCCAGAGTTAAAGTCCAAAATCTAGAGGTAAAGCCCAACATCTAGAGGGAAAGCCCAGAATCTAGATGTAAAGCCTAACATCTAGAGGTGAATTCCAAACTCAAGTGTTAAGGCCCGACATCTACAGTTAAAGCCAACCGTATAGATGTAACCCCCAACTTCTAGAGGTAAGGCCCAAAATCTAGAGGTAAAGCCCAACAGCTAGAGTTAAAGCCGAACGTCTTGAGGTAAAGCCCAAAGTCTAGAGGTAAAGCACCAAAGTCTAGATTTAAAGCCAAACTTCTAGAGGTAAAGTCCAAAATCTAGAGATAAAGCCCAAGACCTAGTGGTAGAGCCCAAAATCTAGAGGTAAAGCCCAACACCTAGACGTAAAGCCAGATATCTGATTGGAAATCCCAACATCTAGAGGAAAAGCCTAACATCTAGTGGTGAATTCCAAAATCTAGTGTTAAGGCCCGACATCTACAGATAAAGCCAAACATATAGATGTAAACCCAAACTTCTAGAGGTAAGGCCCAAAATCTAGAGGTAAAGCCCAACATCTAGAGTTAAAGCCCAACGTCTTGAGGTAAAGCCCAAAGTCTAGAGGTAAAGCCCAAATTCTAGAGGTAAAGCCAAATATCTAGATTTAAATCCAAAATCTAGAGATAAAGCCCAAAGTCTAGATGTAAAGCCCAACTTCCAGAGTTAAAGTCCAAAACCTAGAGGTAAAGCCCAACATCTAGAGGGAAACCCCAGAATCTAGATGTAAAGCCTAACATCTAGAGGTGAATTCCAAAATCAAGTGTTAATGCCCGACATCTACAGTTAAAGCCAAACATATAGATGCAAAACCCAAAATCTAGAGGTAAGGCCCAAAATCTAGAGGTAAAGCCCGACTTCTAGAGGTAAAGTCGAAAATCTAAAGGTAAAGCCCAAGACCTAGTGGTAGAGCCCAAAATCTAGAGGTAAAGCCCAACATCTAGACGAAAGCCAGATATCTGATGGTAAAGCCCAACATCTAGAGGAAAAGCCAAATATATAGATTTAAACCCCAGAATCTAGAGGTAAAGCCCAATATCTAGACGTAAAGCCCAAAATCTAGATGTAAAGCCCAACTTCTAGATCTAAAGCCCAATATATATATGTAAAGCCCAACATCTAGAGGTAAAGCCCAATATTTAGAGTTTATGCGCATCAGTTATAGGTAAAGGCAAAGATCTAGATGTAAAACCCAAAATCTAGAGGTAAAGCCCAACATATAGAGGTATAGCCCAAATTCTAGAGATAAAGTCCAACTTCTAGATGTAATCCCAACATCTAGAAGTAAAGCCCAACATCTAGAGGTAAAGCCTAACATCTAGTGGTGAATTCCAAAATCTGGTGTTAAGGCCCAACATCTACAGTTAAAGCCAAGCATATAGATGTAAAACCCAAATTCTAGAGGTAAGGCCGAATATCTGGAGTTAAAGCGCATCCTTTAGATTAAAGCCCAAAATCTAGAGTTAAAGCCCAACGTCTTGAGGTAAAGCCCAAATTCTAGAGGTAAAGCCAAATATCTAGATTTAAATCCCAAAATCTAGACGTAAAGCCCAAATTGCAGATGTAAAAACCTACATCTAGAGGTAAAGTCCAAATTCTAGAGGCAAAGCTCAACACCTAGAGGTAGAGCCCAAAATCTAGAGGTAAAGCCGAACATCTAGAGGAAAAGCCAAATATATAGATTTAAAACCCAAAATCTAGAGGTAAAGCCCAATAGCTAGACGTAAAGCCCAATAGCTAGACGTAAAGCCCAAAATCTAGATGTAAAGCCCAACTTCTAGATCTAAAGCCCAAAATCTAGATGTAAAGCCCAACTTCCAGAGGTAAAGCCGAATATCTAGTGTTAAAGCACATAATTTAAAGTCCAAAATCTTGAGTTAAAGCCCCAAATCTAGAGGGAAAGCCCAGAAGCTACATGTAAAGCCTAACATCTAGAGGTGAATTCCAAAATCAAGTGTTAAGGCCCAACATCTACAGTTAAAGCCAACCATATAGATGTAACCCTCAACTTCTAGAGGTAAGGTCCAAATTCTAGAGGCAAAGCCCAACACCTAGAGGTAGAGACCAAAATCTAGAGGTAAAGCCCAACATCGAGACGTAAAGCCAGATATCTAGATGTAAAGCCCAACATCTAGACGTAAAGCCAGATATCTAGAGGTAAAGCCCAACATCTAGAGGAAAAGCCAAATATATAGATTTAAAACCCAAAATCTAGAGGTAAAGCCCAATATCTAGAGGTAAAGCCCAAATTCTAGAGGTAAAGCCCAACTTCCAGAGTTAAAGTCCAAAATCTAGAGGTAAACACCAATACCTAGAGGTAGAGGCCAAAATCTAGAGGTAAAGACCAACATCTAGACATAAAGCCAGATATATAGATTTAAAACCCAAAATCTGGAGGTAAAGACCAACATCTAGAGCTAAAGCCCCAAATCTAGATGTAAAGCCCAATTGATAGATCTAAAGCCAAATAATCTAGAGGTAAAGTCCAACATGTAGAGGTAAAGACTAAGATCTAGAGGTGAATTCCAATATCTAGTGTTAAAGCCCGACACCTACAGTTAAAGCCAAACATCTAGATGTAAAACCCAACTTCTACAGGTAAAGCCCAACGTCTGGAGGTACAGCCCAGATTCTAGAGAGAATCCAAAAATCCAGATGGAAAACCCAAAATCTAGAGGTAAAGCCCAACATCTAGATGAATAGCCAAATATATAGATTTAAACCCCAAAATCTAGAGGTAAAGCCCAATATCTAGACGTAAAGACCAAAATCTAGATGTAAAGCCCAACTTCTAAATCTAAAGCCCAACATCTAGAGGTAAAGCCCAATATTTAGAGTTTAAGCACATCATTTAGAGGTAAAGCCGAAAATCTAGATGTAAAGCCCAACTTCTATAGGTAAAGCCCATCATCTAGTCCTACAGCCCAATGTCTGCAGGTAAAGCCCAACTTACAGGGGTAAAGGCAAACATCTAGATGTAAAACCCAAAATCTAGAGGTAAAGCTCAAGATATAGAGGTATAGCCCAAATTCTAGAGATAAAGTCCAACGTCTAGATGTAATCCCAACATCTAGAGGTAAAGCCTAATATCTAGAGGTGAAGCACAACATATAGAGTTATAACCCAACATTTAGAGATAAAGACCAACATCAAAATGTAAAGCAAAACATCTAGATGTAAAACCCTACATCTAGAGATAAAGTCCAATATCTAGACTTAAAAACCAACATCTGGAGGTAAAGCCCAATGTCTAGAGGTAATGACCAACTTCTAGAGCTAAAACCCCAAATCTAGATTTAAACCCCAACATCTAGAGATAAAGCCCAACTTCTAGATCTAAGCCAAACATCTAGAGGTAAAGCCCAACATCTAGAGGTAAAGCCTAACATCTAGTGGTGAATTACAAAATCTAGTGTTAAGGCCCGACATCTACATACAATGCCAAACATATAGATGTAAACCCGAACTTCTAGAGGTAAAGCCTAAAATCTAGAGGTAACGCCCAACATCTAGAGTTAAAGCCCAACGTCTTGAGGTAAAGCCCAAAGTCTAGAGGTAAAGCCCAAAGTCTAGATGTAAAGCCAAATATCTAGATTTAAATCCAAAATCTAGAGATAAAGCCCAATAGCTAGAAGTAAAGCCCAACTTCCAGAGTTAAAGTCCAAAATCTAGAGGTAAAGCCCAACATCTAGAGGGAAAGCCCAGAATCTAGATGTAAAGCCTAACATCTAGAGGTGAATTCCAAACTCAAGTGTTAAGGCCCGACATCTACAGTTAAAGCCAACCGTATAGATGTAACCCCCAACTTCTAGAGGTAAGGCCCAAAATCTAGAGGTAAAGCCCAACAGCTAGAGTTAAAGCCGAACGTCTTGAGGTAAACCCAAAGTCTAGAGGTAAAGCACCAAAGTCTAGATTTAAAGCCAAACTTCTAGAGGTAAAGTCCAAAATCTAGAGGTAAAGCCCAAGACCTAGTGGTAGAGCCCAAAATCTAGAGGTAAAGCCCAACACCTAGACGTAAAGCCAGATATCTGATTGGAAATCCCAACATCTAGAGGAAAAGCCTAACATCTAGTGGTGAATTCCAAAATCTAGTGTTAAGGCCCGACATCTACAGATAAAGCCAAACATATAGATGTAAACCCAAACTTCTAGAGGTAAGGCCCAAAATCTAGAGGTAAAGCCCAACATCTAGAGTTAAAGCCCAACGTCTTGAGGTAAAGCCCAAAGTCTAGAGGTAAAGCCCAAATTCTAGAGGTAAAGCCAAATATCTAGATTTAAATCCAAAATCTAGAGATAAAGCCCAAAGTCTAGATGTAAAGCCCAACTTCCAGAGTTAAAGTCCAAAACCTAGAGGTAAAGCCCAACATCTAGAGGGAAACCCCAGAATCTAGATGTAAAGCCTAACATCTAGAGGTGAATTCCAAAATCAAGTGTTAATGCCCGACATCTACAGTTAAAGCCAAACATATAGATGTAAAACCCAAAATCTAGAGGTAAGGCCCAAAATCTAGAGGTAAAGCCCGACTTCTAGAGGTAAAGTCGAAAATCTAAAGGTAAAGCCCAAGACCTAGTGGTAGAGCCCAAAATCTAGAGGTAAAGCCCAACATCTAGACGAAAGCCAGATATCTGATGGTAAAGCCCAACATCTAGAGGAAAAGCCAAATATATAGATTTAAACCCCAGAATCTAGAGGTAAAGCCCAATATCTAGACGTAAAGCCCAAAATCTAGATGTAAAGCCCAACTTCTAGATCTAAAGCCCAATATATATATGTAAGGCCCAACATCTAGAGGTAAAGCCCAATATTTAGAGTTTATGCGCATCAGTTATAGGTAAAGGCAAAGATCTAGATGTAAAACCCAAAATCTAGAGGTAAAGCCCAACATATAGAGGTATAGCCCAAATTCTAGAGATAAAGTCCAACTTCTAGATGTAATCCCAACATCTAGAAGTAAAGCCCAACATCTAGAGGTAAAGCCTAACATCTAGTGGTGAATTCCAAAATCTGGTGTTAAGGCCCAACATCTACAGTTAAAGCCAAGCATATAGATGTAAAACCCAAATTCTAGAGGTAAGGCCGAATATCTGGAGTTAAAGCGCATCCTTTAGATTAAAGCCCAAAATCTAGAGTTAAAGCCCAACGTCTTGAGGTAAAGCCCAAATTCTAGAGGTAAAGCCAAATATCTAGATTTAAATCCCAAAATCTAGACGTAAAGCCCAAATTGCAGATGTAAAAACCTACATCTAGAGGTAAAGTCCAAATTCTAGAGGCAAAGCTCAACACCTAGAGGTAGAGCCCAAAATCTAGAGGCAAAGCCCGATATCCAGAGTTAAAGACCAACATCTAGAGGAAAAGCCAAATATATAGATTTAAAACCCAGAATATAGAGATAAAGCCCAATATCTAGACGTAAAGCCCAAAATCTAGATGTAAAGCCCAACTTCTATATCTAAAGCCCAAAATCTAGATGTAAAGCCCAACTTCTAGAGGTAAAGCCGGATATATAAAGCGCACCATTTAGAGTCAAGGCCAAAATCTAGAGTTAAAGCCCCACATCTAGAGGGAAAGCCCAGAATCTAGAGGTAAAGCACAAGACCTAGTGGTAGAGCCCAAAATCTAGAGGTAAAGCCCAACATCTAGAGGTAAAGCCAGATATCTGATGGTAAAGCCCAATATCTAGAGGAAAAGCCCAGAATCTAGAGGTAAAGCACAAGACCTAGTGGTAGAGCCCAAATTCTAGAGGCAAAGCTCAACACCTAGAGGTAAATCCCAAAATCTAGAGGTAAATCCCAAATTGCAGATGTAAAGCCCAACTTTTAGAGTTAAAGTCCAAATTCTAGAGGCAAAGCTCAACACCTAGAGGTAGAGCCCAAAATCTAGAGGTAAAGCCGAACATCTAGAGGAAAAGCCAAATATATAGATTTAAAACCCAAAATCTAGAGGTAAAGCCCAATAGCTAGACGTAAAGCCCAAAATCTAGATGTAAAGCCCAACTTCTAGATCTAAAGCCCAAAATCTAGATGTAAAGCCCAACTTCTAGAGGTAAAGCCGAATATCTAGTGTTAAAGCACATAATTTAAAGTCCAAAATCTTGAGTTAAAGCCCCAAATCTAGAGGGAAAGCCCAGAAGCTACATGTAAAGCCTAACATCTAGAGGTGAATTCCAAAATCAAGTGTTAAGGCCCAACATCTACAGTTAAAGCCAATCATATAGATGTAACCCTCAACTTCTAGAGGTAAGGTCCAAATTCTAGAGGCAAAGCCCAACACCTAGAGGTAGAGACCAAAATCTAGAGGTAAAGCCCAACATCGAGACGTAAAGCCAGATATCTAGATGTAAAGCCCAACATCTAGACGTAAAGCCAGATATCTAGAGGTAAAGCCCAACATCTAGAGGAAAAGCCAAATATATAGATTTAAAACCCAAAATCTAGAGGTAAAGCCCAATATCTAGAGGTAAAGCCCAAATTCTAGAGGTAAAGCCCAACTTCCAGAGTTAAAGTCCAAAATCTAGAGGTAAACACCAATACCTAGAGGTAGAGGCCAAAATCTAGAGGTAAAGACCAACATCTAGACATAAAGCCAGATATATAGATTTAAAACCCAAAATCTGGAGGTAAAGACCAACATCTAGAGCTAAAGCCCCAAATCTAGATGTAAAGCCCAATTGCTAGATCTAAAGCCAAATAATCTAGAGGTAAAGCCCAACATGTAGAGGTAAAGACTAAGATCTAGAGGTGAATTCCAATATCTAGTGTTAAAGCTTGACACCTACAGTTAAAGCCAAACATCTAGATGTAAAACCCAACTTCTAGAGGTAAAGCCGAATATCTAGAGTTAAAGCGCATCCTTTAGAGTAAAGCCCAAAATCTAGAGTTAAAGCCCAACATCTAGAGGGAAAGCCCAGAATCCAGATGTAAAGCCTAACATCTAGAGGTGAATTCCAAAATCAAGTGTTAAGGCCCGACATCTACAGTTAAAGCCAACCATATAGATGTAACCCCCAACTTCTAGAGGTAAGGCCCAAAATCTAGAGGTAAAGCCCAACATCTAGAGTTAAAGGCGAACGTCTTGAGGTAAAGCCCAAAGTCTAGAGTTAAAGCCCAACTTCTAGAGGTAAAGCCCAACATCTAGAGGTAAAGCCAGATTTCTAGGGGTAAAGCCCAACATCTAGAGGAAAAGCCAAATATATAGATTTAAAACCAAAATCTAGAGATAAAGCCCAACATCTAAATGTAAAGCAAAACATCTAGATGTAAAACCCTACATCTAGAGGTAAAGTCCAATATCTAGACTTAAAGACCAACATCTAGAGGTAAAGCCCAACATCTAGAGGTGAAGCCCAACGTCTGGAGGTAAAGCCCGGATTCTAGAGAGAAGCCAAAAATACAGATGGAAAACCCAAAATCTAGAGGTAAAGCCCAACATCTGGAGGTAAAGCCCAGAATCTAGAGGTAAAGCCTAACATCTAGAGGTGAATTCCAAAATCTAGTCTTAAGGCCTGACATCTACAATTAAAGCCAAACATATAGATGTAAACCCCAACTTCTAGAGGTAAGACCCAAAATCTAGAGGTGAAGCCCAACATCTAGAGTTAAAGCCGAACGTCTTGAGGTAAAGTCCAAAGTCTAGAGGTAAAGACCTACTTCTAGAGGTAAAGTCCGAAATCTAGAAGTAAAGCCCAAGACCTAGTGGTAGAGCCCAAAATCTAGAGGTAAAGCCCAACATCTAGAGGAAAAGCCAAATATACAGATTTAAAACCCAAAATCTAGAGGTAAAGCCCAATATCTAGATGTAAAGACCAAAATCTAGATGTAAAGCCCAACTTCTAGATCTAAAGCCCAAAATCTAGATGTAAAGCCCAATATTTAGAGTTTAAGCGCATCCTTTAGAGTTAAAGCCCAAAATCTAAATGTAAAGCCCAACTTCTAGAGGTAAAGCCCATCATCTAGTCCTACAGCCCAATGTCTGCAGGTAAAGCCCAACTTACAGAGGTGAAGGCAAACATCTAGATGTAAAACCCAAAATCTAGAGGTAAAGCCCAACATCTAGAGGTGAAGCACAACATACAGAGGTATAACCCAACATCTAGAGATAAAGACCAACATCTAAATGTAAAGCAAAACATCTAGATGTAAAACCCTACATCTAGAGGTAAAGTCCAATATCTAGACTTAAAGACCCACATCTAGAGGTAAATCCCAATGTCTAGAGGTAATGACCAACTTCTAGAGCTAAAAACCCAAATCTAGATTTAAACAAAACATCTAGAGATAAAGCCCAAGTTCCAGATCTAAGCCAAACTTCTAGAGGTAAAGCCCAACATCTAGAGGAAAAGCCTAACATCTAGTGGTGAATTCCAAAATCTAGTGTTAAGGCCCGATATCCACATTTAAAGCCAAACATATAGATGTAAACCCGAACTTCTAGAGGTAAGGCCCAAAATCTAGAGGTAAAGCCCAACATCTAGAGTTAAAGCCCAACGTCTTGAGGTAAAGCCCAAAGTCTAGAGGTAAAGCCCAAATTTTAGAGGTAAAGCCAAATATCTAGATTTAAATCCCAAAATCTAGAGGTAAAGCTCAAATTCTAGATGTAAAGCCCAACTTCTAGAGGTAAAGTCCGAAATCTAGAAGTAAAGCCCAAGACCCAGTGGTAGAGCCCAAAATCTAGAGGTAAAGCCCAACATCTAGAGGAAAAGCCAAATATACAGATTTAAAACCCAAAATCTAGAGGTAAAGCCCAATATCGAGACGTAAAACCAAAATCTAGATGTAAAGCCCAACTTCTAGATCTAAAGCCCAAAATATAGATGTAAAGCCCAACTTCTAAATCTAAAGCCCAACATCTAGAGGTAAAGCCCAATATTTAGAGTTTAAGCACATCATTTAGAGGTAAAGCCGAAAATCTAGATGTAAAGCCCAACTTCTAGAGGTAAAGCCCATCATCTTGTCCTACAGCCCAATGTCTGCAGGTAAAGCCCAACTTACAGAGGTGAAGGCAAACATCTGGATGTAAAACCCAAAATCTAGAAGTAAAGCCGAACATCTAGAGGTGAAGCACAACATATAGAGGTATAACCCAACATCTAGAGATAAAGAGCAACATCTAAATGTAAAGCAAAACATCTAGATGTAAAACCCTACATCTAGAGATAAAGTCCAGTATCTAGACTTAAAGACCAACATCTGGAGGTAAAGCCCAAAGTCTAGATGTAAAGCCCAACTTCCAGAGTTAAAGTCCAAAATCTAGAGGTAAACACCAATACCTAGAGGTAGAGGCCAAAATCTAGAGGTAAAGCCCAACATCTAGCGGGAAAGCCCAGAATCTAGATGTAAAGCCTAACATCTAGAGCTGAATTCCAAAATCAAGTGTTAAGGCCCGACATCTAAAGTTAAAGCCAACCATATAGATGTAACCCCCAACTTCTAGATGTAAAGTCCAAAATCTAGAGGTAAAGCCCAAGACCTAGTGGTAGAGCCGAAAATCTAGAGGTAAAGCCCAACATCTAGACGTAAAGCCAGATATCTGACGGTAAAGCCCAATATCTAGAGGAAAAGTCAAATATATAGATTTAAAACCCAAAATCTAGAGGTAAACACCAATATCTAGAGGAAAAGCCAAATATATAGATTAAAAAAACAAAATCTAGAGGTAAAGCCCAACATCTAGAGCTAAAGCTCCAAATCTAGATGTAAAGCCCAATTTCTAGATCTAAAGCCCAAAATATAGATGTAAAGCCCAACTTCTAAATCTAAAGCCCAACATCTAGAGGTAAAGCCCAATATTTAGAGTTTAAGCACATCATTTAGAGGTAAAGCCGAAAATCTAGATGTAAAGCCCAACTTCTAGAGGTAAAGCCCATCATCTTGTCCTACAGCCCAATGTCTACAGGTAAAGCCCAACTTACAGAGGTGAAGGCAAACATCTGGATGTAAAACCCAAAATCTAGAAGTAAAGCCGAACATCTAGAGGTGAAGCACAACATATAGAGGTATAACCCAACATCTAGAGATAAAGACCAACATCTAAATGTAAAGCAAAACATCTAGATGTAGAACCCTACATCTAGAGGTAAAGTCCAATATCTAGACCTAAAGACCAACATCTAGAGGTAAAACCCAACATCTAGTGGTAAAGCCCAACGTCTGGAGGTAAAGCCCAGATTCTAGAGAGAAGCCAGAAATCCAGATGGAAAACCCAAAATCTAGAGGTAAAGCCCAACATCTACAGGTAAATCCAGATATCTAGGGGTAAAGCCCATCAACTAGAGGAAAAGCCAAATATATAGATATAAACCCCAAAATCCAGAGGTAAAGCCCAATATCTAGACGTAAAGCCCAAAATATAGATGAAAAGCACAACTTCTAGATCTAAAGCCCAACATCTAGAGGTAAATACCAATAGCTAGAGGTAAAACCCAACATCTAGAGGTAAAGCCAGATACCTAGAGGTAAAGCCCAACGTCTGGAGGTAAAGCCCATCATCTAGTCCTACAGCCCAATGTCTGCAGGTAAAGCCCAACTTACAGAGGTGAAGGCAAACATCTAGATGTAAACCCCAAAATCTAGAGGTAAAGCCTAATATCTAGACGTAAAGCCCAAAGTCTAGATGTAAAGCCCAACTTCTAGATCTAAAGCCCAAAATCTAGATGTAAAGCCCAACTTCTAAATCTAAAGCCCAACATCTAGAGGTAAAGCCCAATATTTAGAGTTTAAGCACATCATTTATAGGTAAAGCCCAAAATCTAGATGTAAAGCCCAACTTCTAGAGGTAAAGCCCATCATCTAGTCCTACAGCCCAATGTCTGCAGGTAAAGCCCAACTTACAGAGGTGAAGGCAAACATCTAGATGTAAAACCCCAAATCTAGAGGTAAAGCCCAACATCTAGAGGAAAAGCCAAATATATAGATTTAAAACCCAAAATCTAGAGGTAAAGCCCAATATCTAGACCTAAAGCCCAAAATCTAGATGTAAAGCCCAAATTCTAGATCTAACACCCAAAATCTCGAGGTAAAGACCAATATCTAGACGTAAAACCCAACATCTAGAGGTAAAGCCAGATATCTAGAGGTAAAGCCCAACATCTAGAGGAAAAGCAAAATATATATATTTCAAACCCAAATTCTAGAGTTAAATCCCAACATCTAGAGGTAAAGCCCAACTTCCAGAGTTAAAGTCCAAAATCTAGAGGTAAACACCAATACCTAGAGGTAGAGGCCAAAATCTAGAGGTAAAGACCAACATCTAGAGATAAAGCCAGATATATAGATTTAAAACGCAAAATCTGGAGGTAAAACCCAACATCTAGAGCTAAAGACCCAAATCTAGATGTAAAGCCCAATTTCTAGATCTAAAGCCAAATAATCTAGAGGTAAAGCCCAACATGTAGAGGTAAAGACTAAGATCTAGAGGTGAATTCCAATATCTAGTGTTAAAGCCCGACACCTACAGTTAAAGCCAAACATCTAGATGTAAAACCCAACTTCTAGAGGTAAAGCCGAATATCTGGAGTTAAAACGCATCCTTTAGAGTAAAGCCCAAAATCTAGAGTTAAAGCCCAACATCTAGAGGGAAAGCCCAGAATCTAGATGTAAAGACTAACATCTAGAGCTGAATTCCAAAATCAAGTGTTAAGGCCCGACATCTACTGTTAAAGCCAACCATATAGATGTAACCCCCAACTTCTAGAGGTAAGGCCCAAAATCTAGAGGTAAAGCCCAACAGCTAGAGTTAAAGCCGAATGTCTTGAGGTAAAGCCCAAAGTCTAGAGGTAAAGCCCAACTTCTAGAGGTAAAGTCCAAAATCTAGAGGTAAAGCCGAAGACCTAGTGGTAGAGCCCAAAATCTAGAGGTAAAGCCCAACATCTAGACGTAAAGCCAGATATCTGATGGTAAAGCCCAACATCTAGAGGAAAAGCCAAATATATAGATTTTAAACCCAAAATCTAGAGCCACAGCCCAACATCTAAATGTAAAGCAAAACATCTAGATGTAAAACCCTACATCTAGAGGTAAAGTCCAATATCTAGACTTAAAGACCAACATCTAGAGGTAAAACCCAACATCTAGAGGTAAAGCCCAACGTCTGGAGGTAAAGCCCAGATTCTAGAGAGAAGCCAAAAATACAGATGGAAAACCCAAAATCTAGAGGTAAAGCCCAAGATCTAGAGGTAAAGCCCAGAATCTAGAGGTAAAGACCTACTTCTAGAGGTAAAGTCCAAAATCTAGAAGTAAAGCCCAAGACCTAGTGGTAGAGCCCAAAATCTAGAGGTAAAGCCCAACATCTAGAGGAAAAGCCAAATATACAGATTTAAAACCCAAAATCTAGAGGTAAAGCCCAATATCTAGACGTAAATACCAAATTCTAGATGTAAAGCCCAACTTCTAGATCTAAAGCCCAAAATCTAGATGTAAAGCGCAACTTCTAAATCTAAAGCCCAACATCTAGAGGTAAAGCCCAACATCTAGAGGAAAAGCCTAACATCTAGTGGTGAATTCCAAAATCTAGTGTTAAGGCCCGATATCCACATTTAAAGCCAAACATATAGATGTAAACCCGAACTTCTAGAGGTAAAGCCCAAATTCTAGAGGTAAAGCCAAATATCTAGATTTAAATCCGAAAATCTAGAGGTAAAGATAAAATTGCAGATGTAAAGCCCAACTTCTAGAGGTAAAGTCCAAATTCTAGAGGCAAAGCTCAACACCTAGAGGTAGAGCCCAAAATCTAGAGGCAAAGCCCGATATCCAGAGGTAAAGACCAACATCTAGAGGAAAAGCCAAATATATAGATTTAAAACCCAGAATATAGAGGTAAAGCCCAATACCTAGACGTAAAGCCAAAAAATCTAGATGTAAACCCCAACTTCTAGATCTAAAGCCCAAAATCTAGATGTAAAGCCCAACTTCTAGAGGTAAAGCCGAACATATAAAGCGCATCATTTAGAGTAAAGCCCAAAATCTAGAGCTAGAGCCCCACATCTAGAGGGAAAGACCAGACTCTAGATGTAAAGCCTACCATCTAGAGGTGAATTCCAAAATCAAGTGTTAAGGCCCGACATCTACAGTTAAAGCCAAACATATAGATGTAACCCCCAACTTCTAGAGGTAAGGCCCAAAATCTAGAGGTAAAGCCCAACTTCTAGAGGTAAAGTCCAAAATCTAGAGGTAAAGCCCAAGACCTAGTGGTAGAGCCCAAAATCTAGAGGTAAAGCCCAACATCTAGAGGTAAAGCCAGATATCTGATGGTAAAGCCCAACATCTAGAGGAAAAGCCAAATATATAGATTTAAAACCCAAAATCTAGAGATAAAGCCCAACATCAAAATGTAAAGCAAAACATCTAGATGTAAAACCCTACATCTAGAGGTAAAGTCCAATATCTAGACTTAAAGACCAACATCTAGAGGTAAAACCCAACATCTTGAGGTAAAGCCCAACGTCTGGATGTACAGCCCAGATTCTAGGGAGAAGCCAAAAATACAGATGGAAAACCCAAAATCTAGAGGTAAAGCCCAACATCTGGAGGTAAAGCCCAGAATCCAGAGGTAAAGCCTAACATCTAGTGGTGAATTCCAAAATCTAGTGTTAAGGCCCGATATCCACATTTAAAGCCAAACATATAGATGTAACCCCCAACATCTAGAGGTAAGACCCAAAATCTAGAGGTAAAGCCCAACATCTAGAGGAAAAGCCAAATATACAGATTTAAAACCCAAAAACTAGAGGTAAAGCCCAATATCTAGACGTAAAACCAAAATCTAGATGTAAAGCCAAACTTCTAGATCTTAAGCCCAAAATCTAGATGTAAAGCCCAACTTCTAAATCTAAAGCCCAACATCTAGAGGTAAAGCCCAATATTTAGAGTTTAAGCGCATCCTTTAGAGTTAAAGCCCAAAATGTAAATGTAAAGCCCAACTTCTAGAGGTAAAGCCCATCATCTAGTCCTACAGCCCAATGTCTGCAGGTAAAGCCCAACTTACAGAGGTGTAGGCAAACATCTAGATGTAAAACCCAAAATCTAGAGGTAAAGCCCAACATCTAGAGGTGAAGCACAACATATAGAGGTATAACCCAAATTCTAGAGATAAAATCCAACGTCTAGATGTAATCCCAACATCTAGAGGTAAAGCCTAACATCTAGAGGTGAAGCACAACATATAGAGGTATAACCCAACATCTAGAGATAAAGACCAACATCTAAATGTAAAGCAAAACATCTAGATGTAAAACCCTACATCTAGAGATAAAGTCCAGTATCTAGACTTAAAGACCAACATCTAGAGGTAAAGCCCAAAGTCTAGATGTAAAGCCCAACTTCCAGAGTTAAAGTCCAAAAACTAGAGGTAAACACCAATACCTAGAGGTAGAGGCCAAAATCTAGAGGTAAAGACCAACATCTAGAGATAAAGCCAGATATATAGATTTAAAACGCAAAATCTGGAGGTAAAACCCAACATCTAGAGCTAAAGACCCAAATCTAGATGTAAAGCCCAATTTCTAGATCTAAAGCCAAATAATCTAGAGGTAAAGCCCAACATGTAGAGGTAAAGACTAAGATCTAGAGGTGAATTCCAATATCTAGTGTTAAAGCCCGACACCTACAGTTAAAGCCAAACATCTAGATGTAAAACCCAACTTCTAGAGGTAAAGCCGAATATCTGGAGTTAAAGCGCATCCTTTAGAGTAAAGCCCAAAATCTAGAGTTAAAGCCCAACATCTAGAGGGAAAGCCCAGAATCTAGATGTAAAGACTAACATCTAGAGCTGAATTCCAAAATCAAGTGTTAAGGCCCGACATCTACAGTTAAAGCCAACCATATAGATGTAACCCCCAACTTCTAGAGGTAAGGCCCAAAATCTAGAGGTAAAGCCCAACAGCTAGAGTTAAAGCCGAATGTCTTGAGGTAAAGCCCAAAGTCTAGAGGTAAAGCCCAACTTCTAGAGGTAAAGTCCAAAATCTAGAGGTAAAGCCCAAGACCTAGTGGTAGAGCCCAAAATCTAGAGGTAAAGCCCAACATCTAGACGTAAAGCCAGATATCTGATGGTAAAGCCCAACATCTAGAGGAAAAGCCAAATATATAGATTTAAACCCCAAAATCTAGAGACACAGCCCAACATCTAAATGTAAAGCAAAACATCTAGATGTAAAACCCTACATCTAGAGGTAAAGTCCAATATCTAGACTTAAAGACCAACATCTAGAGGTAAAACCCAACATCTAGAGGTAAAGCCAACGTCTGGAGGTAAAGCCCAGATTCTAGAGAGAAGCCAAAAATCCAGATGGAAAACCCAAAATCTAGAGGTAAAGCCCAACATCTAGACGTAAAGCCAGATATCTAGAAGTAAAGCCCAACATCTAGAGGAAAAGCCAAATATATAGATTTAAACCCCAAAATCTAGAGGTAAAGCCCAATATCTAGACGTAACGACCAAAATCTAGATGTAAAGCCCAAATTCTAGATCTAAAGCCCAAAATGTAGATGTAAAGCCCAACTTCTACATCTAAAGCCCAACATCTAGAGTTAAAGCCCAATATTTAGAGTTTATGCGCATCAGTTAGAGGTAAAGCACAAAATCTAGATGTAAAGCCCAACTTCTAGAGGTAAAGCCCATCATCTAGTCCTACACACCTATGTCTGCAGGTAAAGCCCAACTTTCAGAGGTAAAGGCAATCATCTAGATGTAAAACCCAAACTCTAGAGGTAAAGCCCAACATATAGAGGTATAGCCCAAATTCTAGAGATAAAGTCCAATGTCTAGATGTAATCCCAACATCTAGAGGTAAAGCCTAACATCTAGAGGTGAA
This sequence comes from Leptosomus discolor, assembly GCF_034619465.1. Classification (NCBI taxonomy): domain Eukaryota; kingdom Metazoa; phylum Chordata; class Aves; order Leptosomiformes; family Leptosomidae; genus Leptosomus; species Leptosomus discolor. The sequence continues at coordinate 3,646,716 of NW_028237857.1, read as the reverse complement.
GCACAACATATAGAGGTATAACCCTACATCTAGAGATAACACCAACATCTAAATGTAAAGCAAAAAATCTAGATGTAAAACCCTATATCTAGAGGTAAAGTCAAATATCTAGTCATAAAGACCAACATCTGGAGGTAAAGCCCAATGTCTAGAGGTAATGACCAACTTCTAGAGCTGAAAACCCAAATCTAGATTTAAACCCCAATATCTAGAAATAAAGCCCAACTTCTAGATCTAACCTAAACATCTAGTGGTAAAGCCCAACATCTAGAGGTAAAGCCTACCATCCAGTGGTGAATACCAAAATCTAGTGTTAAGGCCCAACATCTACAGTTAAAGCCAAACATATAGATGTAAAACCCAACTTTTAGAGGTAAGGCCCAAAATCTAGAGGTGAAGCCCAACATCAAGAGTTCAAGCCCAAAGTCTTGAGGTAAAGCCCAAAGTCTAGATATAAAGCCCAAATTCTAGAGGTAAAGCCAAATATCTAGATTTAAATCCCAAAATCTAGAGGTAAAGCCCAAATTGCAGATGTAAAGCCCAACATCTAGAGGTACAGCCAGATATCTAGAAGTAAAGCCCAACATCTAGAGGAAATGCCAAATATATAGATTTAAAACCCAAAATCCTGAGGTAAAGCCCAATATATAGACGTAAAGCCCAAAATCTAGATGTAAAGCCCAACTTCTAGATCTAAGGCCCAAAATCTAGATGTAAAGCCCAACTTCTAGAGGTAAAGCCGAATATATAGAGTTAACGCGCATCATTTAGAGTAAAGCCCAAAATCTAGAGTTAAAGCCCGACATCTAGTGGGAAAGCCCACAATCTAGATGTAAAGCCTAATATCAAGAGGTGAATTCCAAAATCAAGTGTTAAGGCCCGACATCTACAGTTAAAGCCAACCATATAGATGTAACCCCCAACTTCTAGAGGTAAAGTCCAAAATCTAGAGGTAAAGGCCAAAGTCTAGAGGTAAAGCCCAAATTCTAGAGGTAAAGTCCAAAATCTAGAGTTAAAGCCCAAGACCTAGTGGTAGAGCCCATAATCTAGAGGTAAAGCCCAACATCTAGAGGTGAAGACAGATATCTGACGGTAAAGCCCAACATCTAGAGGAAAAGCCAAATATATAGATTTAAAACCCAAAATCTAGAAGGAAAGCCCAATATCTAGACGTAAAGCCAAACGTCTAGATCTAAAGCCCAAAATCTAGATGTAAAGCCCAACTTCTAAATCTATAGCCCAACTTCTAGAGGTAACGCCCAATATTTATAGTTTAAGCGCATCATTTAGAGGTAAAGCCCAAAATCTAGATGTAAAGCCCAACTTCTAGAGGTAAAGCCCATCATCTAGTCCTACAGCCCAATGTCTGCAGGTAAAGGATAACTTACAGAGGTAAAGGCAAACATCTAGATGTAAAACGCAAAATCTAGAGGTAAAGCCCAACATACAGAGGTATAGCCCAACTTCTAGAGATAAAGTCCAACGTCTAGATGTAATCCCAACATCTAGAGGTAAAGCCCAACATCTAGAGGTAAAGCCTAACATCTAGTGGTGAATTCCAAAATCCAGTGTTAAGGCCCGACATCTACAGTTAAAGGCAAACATATAGATGTAAACCCCAACTTCTAGAGGTAAGGCCCAGAATCTAGAGGTAAAGCCCAACCTCTAGAGTTAAAGCCCAACGTCTTGAGGTAAAGACAGATATATAGATTTAAAACCCAACATCTAGAGGTAAAGCCCAATATCTAGACGTAAAGCCCAACTTCTAGAGGAAAAGTCCAAATTCTAGAGGCAAAGCCCAACACCTAGAGGTAGAGCCCAAAATCTAGAGGTAAAGCAACATCTAGAGGTAAAGCCAGATATCTAGAGGTAAAGCCAAACATCTAGAGGAAAAGCCAAATATATAGATTTAAAACCCAAAATATAGAGGTAAAGCTCGATATCTAGACGTAAAGATCAAAATCTAGATGTAAAGCCCAACTTCTAGATCTAAAGCCCAAAATCTAGATGTAAAGCCCAACTTCTAGAGGTAAAGCCGAATATATAAAGCGCATCATTTAGAGTAAAGCCCAAAACCTAGAGCTAAAGCCCCACATCTAGAGGGAAAGCCCAGAAGCTACATGTAAAGCCTAACATCTAGAGGTGAATTCCAAAATCAAGTGTTAAGGCCCGACGTCTACAGTTAAAGCCAACCATATAGATGTAACCCTCAACTTCTAGAGGTAAGGCCCAAAATCTAGAGGTAAAGCCCAACATCTAGAGTTAAAGCCCAACGTCTTGAGGTAAAGCCAAAGTCTAGAGGTAAAGCCCAACTTCTAGAGGTAAATCCCAAAATCTAGAGGTAAAGCCGAACATCTAGAGGAAAAGCCAAATATATAGATTTAAAACCCAGAATCTAGAGGTAAAGCCCAATAGCTAGACGTAAAGCCCAAAATCTAGATGTTAAGCCCAACTTCTAGATCTAAAGCCCAAAATCTAGATGTAAAGCCCAACTTCTAGAGGTAAAGCCGAATATCTAGAGTTAAAGCGCATCATTTAAAGCCCAAAATCTAGAGTTAAAGCCCCACATCTAGAGGGAAAGCCCAGAAGCTACATGTAAAGCCTAACATCTAGAGGTGAATTCCAAAATAAAGTGTTAAGGCCCGACATCTACAGTTAAAGCCAACCATATAGATGTAACCCCCAACTTCTAGAGGTAAGGCCCAAAATCTAGAGGTAAAGCCCAACTTCCAGAGGTAAGGTCCAAAATCTAGAGGTAAAGCCCAAGATCTAGTGGTAGAGCCCAAAATCTAGAGGTAAAGCCCAACATCTAGACGTAAAGACATATATCTAGAAGTAAAGCCCAACATCTATAGGAAAAGCCAAATATATACATTTAAACCCCAAAATCTAGAGGTAAAGCCCAATATCTAAATGTAAAGCAAAACATCTAGATGTAAAACCCTACATCTAGAGGTAAAGTCCAATATCTAGACTTAAAGACCAACATCTAGAGGTAAAAACCAACATCTTGAGGTAAAGCCCAACGTCTGGAGGTACAGCCCAGATTCTAGAGAGAAGCCAAAAATCCAGATGGAAACCCCAGCTTCTAGAGGTAAAGCCCAACATCTAGAGGTAAAGCCCAGAATCTAGAGGTAAAGCCTAACATCTAGAGGTGAATTCCAAAATCTAGTCTTAAGGCCGACATCTACAGTTAAAGACAAACATATAGATGTAACCACCAACTTCTAGAGGTAAGGCCCAAAATCTAGAGGTAAAGCCCAACTTCTAGAGGTAAAGTCCAAAATCTAGAGGTAAAGCCCAAGATCTAGTGGTAGAGCCCAAAATCTAGAGGTAAAGCCCAATATCTAGACGTAAAGACATATATCTAGAAGTAAAGCCCAACATCTATAGGAAAAGCCAAATATATACATTGTAAAACCCTACATCTAGAGGTAAAGCCCAATATCTAGACGTAAAGACCAAAATCTAGATGTAAAGCACAACTTCTAGATCTAAAGCTCAAAATATAGATGTAAAGCCCAACTTCTAAATCTAAAGCCCAACATCTAGAGGTAAAGCCGAATATTTAGAGTTTATGCGCATCAGTTAGAGGTAAAGCCCAAAATCTAGATGTAAAGCCCAACTTCTAGAGGTAAAGCCCATCATCTAGTCCTACAGCCCAACGTCTGCAGGTAAAGCCCAACTTACAGAGGTAAAGGCAAACATCTAGATGTAAAACCCAAACTCTAGAGGTAAAGCCCAACATATAGAGGTATAGCCGAAATTCTAGAGATAAAGTCCAACGTCTAGATATAATCCCAACATCTGGAGGTAAAGCCTAACATCTAGAGGTGAAGCACAACATATAGAGGTATAACCCAACATCTAGAGATAAAGACCAACATCTAAATGTAAAGCAAAACATCTAGATGTAAAACCCTACATCTAGAGGTAAAGTCCAATATCTAGACTTAAAGACCAACATCTGGAGGTAAAGCCGAATGTCTAGAGGTAATGACCAACTTCCAGAGTTAAAACCCCAAATCTAGATTTAAACCCAACATCTAGAGATAAAGCCCAACTTCTAGATCTAAGCCAAACATCTAGAGGTAAAGCCCAACATCTAGAGGTAAAGCCTAAAATCTAGTGGTGAATTCCAAAATCTAGTGTTAAGGCCCAAAATCTACTGTTAAAGGCAAACATATAGATGTAAACCCCAAATTCTAGAGGTAAGGCCCAGAATCTAGAGGTAAATCCCAACCTCTAGATTTAAAGCCCAACGTCTTGAGGTAAAGACAAATATATAGATTTAAAACCCAACATCTAGAGGTAAAGCCCAATATCTAGACGTAAAGCCCAACTTCTAGAGGAAAAGTCCAAATTCTAGAGGCAAAGCCCAACACCTAGAGGTAGAGCCCAAAATCTAGAGGTAAAGCACCATCTAGAGGTAAAGCCAGATATCTAGAGGTAAAGACCAACATCTAGAGTAAAGGCCAAATATATAGATTTAAAACCCAAAATATAGAAGTAAAGCCCGATACCTAGACGTAAAGACCAAAATCTAGATGTAAAGCACAACTTCTAGATCTAAAGCTCAAAATATAGATGTAAAGCCCAACTTCTAAATCTAAAGCCCAACATCTAGAGGTAAAGCCCAATATTTCGAGTTTAAGCGCATCATTTAGAGGTAAAGCCCAAAATCTAGATGTAAAGCCCAACTTCTAGAGGTAAAGCCCATCATCTAGTCCTACAGCCCAATGTCTGCAGGTAAAGCATAACTTACACAGGTAAAGGCAAACATCTAGATGTAAAACACAAAATCTAGAGGTAAAGCCCAACATATAGAGGTATAGCCCAAATTCTAGAGATAAAGTCCAACGTCTAGATGTAATCCGAACATCTAGAGGTAAAGCCTAACATCTAGAGGTGAAGCACAACATATAGAGGTATAACCCAACATAAAGAGATAAAGACCAACATCTAAATGTAAAGCAAAACATCTAGATGTAAAACCCTACATCTAGAGGTAAAGTGCAATATCAAGACTTAAAGACCAACATCTGGAGGTAAAGCCCAATGTCTAGAGGTAATGACCAACTTCCAGAGTTAAAACCCCAAATCTAGATTTAAACCCCAACATCTAGAGATAAAGCCCAACTTCTAGATCTAAGCCAAACATCTAGAGGTAAAGCCCAACATCTAGAGGTAAAGCCTAACATCTAGTGGTGAATTCCAAAATCTAGTGTTAAGGCCCAACATCTACAGTTAAAGGCAAACATATAGATGTAAACCCCAAATTCTAGAGGTAAGGCCCAAAACCTAGAGTTAAAGCCCAACATCTAGAGTTAAAGCCCAACGTCTTGAGGTAAAGCCCAAAGTCTAGAGGTAAAGCCAAATATCTAGATTTAAATCCCAAAATCTAGACGTAAAGCCCAAATTGCAGATGTAAATCCCAACTTCTAGAGGTAAAGTCCAAATTCTAGAGGCAAAGCTCAACACCTAGAGGTAGAGCCCAAAATCTAGAGGTAAAGCCAGATATCTAGAGGTAAAGACCGATATCTAGAGGTAAAGCCCAACATCTAGAGGAAAAGCCAAATATATAGATTTAAAACCCAGAATCTAGAGGTAAAGCCCAATATCTAGACGTAAAGCCCAAAATCTAGATGTAAAGCCCAACTTCTAGAGGTAAAGCCGAATATATAAAGCGCATCATTTAGAGTAAAGCCCAAAATCTAGAGTTAAAGCCCCACATCTAGAGGGAAAGCCCAGAATCTAGAGGTAAAGCACAAGACCTAGTGGTAGAGCCCAAAATCTAGAGGTAAAGCCCAACATCTAGAGGTAAAGCCAGATATCTGATGGTAAAGCCCAACATCTAGAGGAAAAGCAAATATATAGATTTAAAACCCAAAATCTAGAGATAAAGCCCAACATCAAAATGTAAAGCAAAACATCTAGATGTAAAACCCTACATCTAGAGGTAAAGTCCAATATCTAGACTTAAAGACCAACATCTAGAGGTAAAACCCAACATCTTGAGGTAAAGCCCAACGTCTGGAGGTACAGCCCAGATTCTAGAGAGAAGCCAAAAATCCAGACGGAAAACCAAAAATCTAGAGGTAAAGCCCAACATCTAGAGGGAAAGCCCAGAATCTAGAGGTAAAGCCTAACATCTAGAGGTGAATTCCAAAATCAAGTGTTAAGGCCCGACATCTACAGTTAAAGCCAACCATATAGATGTAACCCTCAACTTCTAGAGGTAAGGCCGAAAATCTAGAGGTAAAGCCCAACTTCTAGAGTTAAAGTCCAAATTCTAGAGGCAAAGCTCAACACCTAGAGGTAGAGCCCAAAATCTAGAGGTAAAGCCAGATATCTAGAGGTAAAGCCCGATATCTAGAGGTAAAGCCCGATATCTAGAGGTAAAGACGAACATCTAGAGGAAAAGCCAAATATATAGATTTAAAACCCAAAATCTAGAGGTAAAGCCCAATAGCTAGACGTAAAGCCCAAAATCTAGATGTTAAGCCCAACTTCTAGATCTAAAGCCCAAAATCTAGATGTAAAGCCCAACTTCTAGAGGTAAAGCCGAATATCTAGAGTTAAAGCACATCATTTAAAGCCCAAAATCTAGAGTTAAAGCCCCACATCTAGAGGGAAAGCCCAGAAGCTACATGTAAAGCCTAACATCTAGAGGTGAATTCCAAAATCAAGTGTTAAGGCCCGACATCTACAGTTAAAGCCAACCATATAGATGTAACCCATAACTTCTAGAGGTAAAGTCCAAAATCTAGAGGTAAAGCCCAAGACCTAGTGGTAGAGCCCAAAATCTAGAGGTAAAGCCCAACATCTAGACGTAAAGCCAGATATCTGATGGTAAAGCCCAACATCTAGAGGAAAAGCCAAATATATAGATTTAAAACCCAAAATCTAGAGATAAAGCCCAACACCTAAATGTAAAGCAAAACATCTAGATGTAAAACCCTACATCTAGAGGTAAAGTCCAATATCTAGACTTAAAGACCAACATCTAGAGGTAAAACCCAACATCTAGAGGTAAAGCCCAATATCTAGACGTTAAGTCCAAAATCTAGATGTAAAGCACAACTTCTAGATCTAAAGCCCAAAATATAGATGTAAAGCCCAACTTCTAAATCTAAAGCCCAACATCTAGAGGTAAAGCCCAATATTTCGAGTTTAAGCGCATCATTTAGAGGTAAAGCCCAAAATCTAGATGTAAAGCCCAACTTCTAGAGGTAAAGCCCATCATCTAGTCCTACAGCCCAATGTCTGCAGGTAAAGCATAACTTACAGAGGTAAAGGCAAACATCTAGATGTAAAACCCAAACTCTAGAGGTAAAGCCCAACATATAGAGGTATAGCCCAAATTCTAGAGATAAAGTCCAACGTCTAGATGTAATCCCAACATCTAGAGGTAAAGCCTAACATCTAGAGGTGAAGCACAACATATAGAGGTATAACCCAACATAAAGAGATAAAGACCAACATCTAAATGTAAAGCAAAACATCTAGATGTAAAACCCTACATCTAGAGGTAAAGTCCAATATCTAGACTTAAAGACCAACATCTGGAGGTAAAGCCCAATGTCTAGAGGTAATGACCAACTTCCAGAGTTAAAACCCCAAATCTAGATTTAAACCCCAACATCTAGAGATAAAGCCCAACCTCTAGAGGTAAAGCCTAACATCTAGTGGTGAATTCCAAAATCTAGTGTTAAGGCCCGACATCTACAGTTAAAGCCAAACATATAGATGTAAAACCCAACTTCTAGAGGTAAGGCCCAAAACCTAGAGTTAAAGCCCAACATCTAGAGTTAAAGCCCAACGTCTTGAGGTAAAGCCCAAATTCTAGAGGTAAAGCCAAATATATAGATTTAAATCCCAAAATCTAGACTTAAAGCCCAAATTGCAGATGTAAATCCCAACTTCTAGAGGTAAAGTCCAAATTCTAGAGGCAAAGCTCAACACCTAGAGGTAGAGCCCAAAATCTAGAGGTAAAGCCAGATATCTAGAGGTAAAGCCCGATATCTAGAGGTAAACACCAACATTTAGAGGAAAAGCCCAACATCTAGAGGAAAAGCCAAATATATAGATTTAAAACCCAGAATCTAGAGGTAAAGCCCAATATCTAGACGTAAAGCCCAAAATCTAGATGTAAAGCCCAACTTCTAGAGGTAAAGCCGAATATATAAAGCGCATCATTTAGAGGAAAGCCCAAAATCTAGAGTTAAAGCCCCACATCTAGAGGGAAAGCCCAGAATCTAGAGGTAAAGCACAAGACCTAGTGGTAGAGCCCAAAATCTAGAGGTAAAGCCCAACATCTAGAGGTAAATCCAGATATCTGATGGTAAAGCCCAACATCTAGAGGAAAAGCCAAATATATAGATTTAAAACCCAAAATCTAGAGATAAAGCCCAACACCTAAATGTAAAGCAAAACATCTAGATGTAAAACCCTACATCTAGAGGTAAAGTCCAATATCTAGACTTAAAGACCAACATCTGGAGGTAAAACCCAACATCTTGAGGTAAAGCCCAACGTCTGGAGGTACAGCCCAGATTCTAGAGAGAAGCAAAAAATCCAGATTGAAAATCCAAAACCTAGAGCTAAAGCCCCACATCTAGAGGGAAAGCCCAGAATCTAGAGGTAAAGCCTAACATCTAGAGGTGAATTCCAAAATCTAGTCTTAAGGCCGACATCTACATTTAAAGCCAAACATATAGATGTAACCCCCAACTTCTAGAGGTAAGGCCCAAAATCTAGAGGTAAAGCCCAACTTCTAGAGGTAAAGTCCAAAATCTAGAGGTAAAGCCCAACATCTAGACGTAAAGTCATATATCTAGAAGTAAAGCCCAACATCTATAGGAAAAGCCAAATATATACATTTAAACCCCCAAATCTAGAGGTAAAGCCCAATATCTAGACGTAAAGACCAAAATCTAGATGTAAAGCACAACTTCTAGATCTAAAGCCCAACATCTAGAGGTAAAGCCCAATATTTAGAGTTTAAGCGCATCATTTAGAGGTAAAGCCCAAAATCTAGATGTAAAGCCCAACTTCTAGAGGTAAAGACCATCATCTAGTCCTACAGCCCTATGTCTGCAGGTAAAGCATAACTTACAGAGGTAAAGGCAAACATCTAGATGTGAAACCCAAACTCTAGAGGTAAAGCCCAACATATAGAGGTATAGCCCAAATTCTAGAGATAAAGTCCAACGTCTAGATGTAATCCCAACATCTAGAGGAAAAGCCAAATATATAGATTTAAAACCCAAAATATAGAGGTAAAGCCCGATATCTAGACGTAAAGATCAAAATCTAGATGTAAAGCCCAACTTCTAGATCTAAAGCCCAAAATCTAGATGTAAAGCCCAACTTCTAGAGGTAAAGCCGAATATATAAAGCGCATCATTTAGAGTAAAGCCCAAAACCTAGAGCTAAAGCCCCACATCTAGAGGGAAAGCCCAGAATCTAGAGGTAAAGCCTAACATCTAGAGGTGAATTCCAAAATCTAGTCTTAAGGCCGACATCTACATTTAAAGCCAACCATATAGATGTAACCCCCAACTTCTAGAGGTAAGGCCCAAAATCTAGAGGTAAAGCCCAACTTCTAGAGGTAAAGTCCAAAATCTAGAGGTAAAGCCCAAGATCTAGTGGTAGAGCCCAAAATCTAGAGGTAAAGCCCAACATCTAGACGTAAAGACATATATCTAGAAGTAAAGCCCAACATCTATAGGAAAAGCGAAATATATACATTTAAACCCCAAAATCTAGAGGTAAAGCCCAATATCTAGACGTAAAGACCAAAATCTAGATGTAAAGCACAACTTCTAGATCTAAAGCTCAAAATATAGATGTAAAGCCCAACTTCTAAATCTAAAGCCCAACATCTAGAGGTAAAGCCCAATATTTAGAGTTTAAGCGCATCATTTAGAGGTAAAGCCCAAAATCTAGATGTAATGCCCAACTTCTAGAGGTAAAGCCCATCATCTAGTCCTACAGCCCAATGTCTGCAGGTAAAGCATAACTTACACAGGTAAAGGCAAACATCTAGATGTAAAACCGAAACTCTAGAGGTAAAGCCCAACATATAGAGGTATAGCCCAAATTCTAGAGATAAAGTCCAACGTCTAGATGTAATCCCAACATCTAGAGGTAAAGCCTAACATCTAGAGGTGAAGCACAACATATAGAGGTATAACCCAACATAAAGAGATAAAGACCAACATCTAAATGTAAAGCAAAACATCTAGATGTAAAACCCTACATCTAGAGGTAAAGTCCAATATCTAGACTTAAAGACCAACATCTGGAGGTAAAGCCCAATGTCTAGAGGTAATGACCAACTTCCAGAGTTAAAACCCCAAATCTAGATTTAAACCCCAACATCTAGAGATAAAGCCCAACCTCTAGAGGTAAAGCCTAACATCTAGTGGTGAATTCCAAAATCTAGTGTTAAGGCCCAACATCTACAGTTAAAGGCAAACATATAGATGTAAACCCCAAATTCTAGAGGTAAGGCCCAAAACCTAGAGTTAAAGACCAACATCTAGAGTTAAAGCCCAACGTCTTGAGGTAAAGCCCAAAGTCTAGAGGTAAAGCCAAATATCTAGATTTAAATCCCAAAATCTAGACGTAAAGCCCAAATTGCAGATGTAAATCCCAACTTCTAGAGGTAAAGTCCAAATTCTAGAGGCAAAGCTCAACACCTAGAGGTAGAGCCCAAAATCTAGAGGTAAAGCCAGATATCTAGAGGTAAAGACCGATATCTAGAGGTAAAGCCCAACATCTAGAGGAAAAGCGAAATATATAGATTTAAAACCCAGAATCTAGAGGTAAAGCCCAATATCTAGACGTAAAGCCCAAAATCTAGATGTAAAGCCCAACTTCTAGAGGTAAAGCCGAATATATAAAGCGCATCATTTAGAGTAAAGCCCAAAATCTAGAGTTAAAGCCCCACATCTAGAGGGAAAGCCCAGAATCTAGAGGTAAAGCACAAGACCTAGTGGTAGAGCCCAAAATCTAGAGGTAAAGCCCAACATCTAGAGGTAAAGCCAGATATCTGATGGTAAAGCCCAACATCTAGAGGAAAAGCAAATATATAGATTTAAAACCCAAAATCTAGAGATAAAGCCCAACATCAAAATGTAAAGCAAAACATCTAGATGTAAAACCCTACATCTAGAGGTAAAGTCCAATATCTAGACTTAAAGACCAACATCTAGAGGTAAAACCCAACATCTTGAGGTAAAGCCCAACGTCTGGAGGTACAGCCCAGATTCTAGAGAGAAGCCAAAAATCCAGATGGAAAACCCAAAATCTAGAGGTAAAGCCCAACATCTAGAGGGAAAGCCCAGAATCTAGAGGTAAAGCCTAACATCTAGAGGTGAATTCCAAAATCAAGTGTTAAGGCCCGACATCTACAGTTAAAGCCAACCATATAGATGTAACCCTCAACTTCTAGAGGTAAGGCCGAAAATCTAGAGGTAAAGCCCAACTTCTAGAGTTAAAGTCCAAATTCTAGAGGCAAAGCTCAACACCTAGAGGTAGAGCCCAAAATCTAGAGGTAAAGCCAGATATCTAGAGGTAAAGCCAGATATCTAGAGGTAAAGCCCGATATCTAGAGGTAAAGACCGATATCTAGAGGTAAAGCCGAACATCTAGAGGAAAAGCCAAATATATAGATTTAAAACCCAAAATCTAGAGGTAAAGCCCAATAGCTAGACGTAAAGCCCAAAATCTAGATGTTAAGCTCAACTTCTAGATCTAAAGCCCAAAATCTAGATGTTAAGCCCAACTTCTAGAGGTAAAGCCGAATATCTAGAGTTAAAGCGCATCATTTAAAGCCCAAAATCTAGAGTTAAAGCCCCACATCTAGAGGGAAAGCCCAGAAGCTACATGTAAAGCCTAACATCTAGAGGTGAATTCCAAAATCAAGTGTTAAGGCCCGACATCTACAGTTAAAGCCAACCATATAGATGTAACCCCCAACTTCTAGAGGTAAGGCCCAAAATCTAGAGGTAAAGCCCAACAGCTAGATTTAAAACCGAACGTCTTGAGGTAAAGCCCAAAGTCTAGAGGTAAAGCCCAACTTCTAGAGGTAAAGTCCAAAATCTAGAGGTAAAGCCCAAGACCTAGTGGTAGAGCCCAAAATCTAGAGGTAAAGCCCAACATCTAGACGTAAAGCCAGATATCTGATGGTAAAGCGCAACATCTAGAGGAAAAGCCAAATATATAGATTTAAAACCCAAAATCTAGAGGTAAAGCCCAATAGCTAGACGTAAAGCCCAAAATCTAGATGTTAACCCCAACTTCTAGATCTAAAGCCCAAAATCTAGATGTAAAGCCCAACTTCTAGAGGTAAAGCCGAATATCTAGAGTTAAAGCGCATCATTTAAAGCCCAAAATCTAGAGTTAAAGCCCCACATCTAGAGGGAAAGCCCAGAAGCTACATGTAAAGCCTAACATCTAGAGGTGAATTCCAAAATCAAGTGTTAAGGCCCGACATCTACAGTTAAAGCCAACCATATAGATGTAACCCCCAACTTCTAGAGGTAAGGCCCAAAATCTAGAGGTAAAGCCCAACAGCTAGAGTTAAAGCCGAATGTCTTGAGGTAAAGCCCAAAGTCTAGAGGTAAAGACCAACTTCTAGAGGTAAAGTCCAAAATCTAGAGGTAAAGCCCAAGACCTAGTGGTAAAGCCCAAAATCTAGAGGTAAAGCCCAACATCTAGACGTAAAGCCAGATATCTGATGGTAAAGCCCAACATCTAGAGGAAAAGCCAAATATATAGATTTAAAACCCAAAATCTAGAGATAAAGCCCAACACCTAAATGTAAAGCAAAACATCTATATGTAAAACCCTACATCTAGAGGTAAAGTCCAATATCTAGACTTAAAGACCAACATCTGGAGGTAAAACCCAACATCTTGAGGTAAAGCCCAACGTCTGGAGGTACAGCCCAGATTCTAGAGAGAAGCAAAAAATCCAGATTGAAAATCCAAAACCTAGAGCTAAAGCCCCACATCTAGAGGGAAAGCCCAGAATCTAGAGGTAAAGCCTAACATCTAGAGGTGAATTCCAAAATCTAGTCTTAAGGCCGACATCTACATTTAAAGCCAAACATATAGATGTAACCCCCAACTTGTAGAGGTAAGGCCCAAAATCTAGAGGTAAAGCCCAACTTCTAGAGGTAAAGTCCAAAATCTAGAGGTAAAGCCCAACATCTAGACGTAAAGTCATATATCTAGAAGTAAAGCCCAACATCTATAGGAAAAGCCAAATATATACATTTAAACCCCCAAATCTAGAGGTAAAGCCCAATATCTAGACGTAAAGACCAAAATCTAGATGTAAAGCACAACTTCTAGATCTAAAGCCCAACATCTAGAGGTAAAGCCCAATATTTAGAGTTTAAGCGCATCATTTAGAGGTAAAGCCCAAAATCGAGATGTAAAGCCCAACTTCTAGAGGTAAAGCCCATCATCTAGTCCTACAGCCCAATGTCTGCAGGTAAAGCCCAACTTACAGGGGTAAAGGCAAACATCTAGATATAAAACCCAAACTCTAGAGGTAAAGCCCAACATATAGAGGTATAGCCCAAATTCTAGAGATAAAGTCCAACGTCTAGATGTAATCCCAACATCTAGAGGAAAAGCCAAATATATAGATTTAAAACCCAAAATATAGACGTAAAGCCCGATATCTAGACGTAAAGATCAAAATCTAGATGTAAAGCCCAACTTCTAGATCTAAAGCCCAAAATCTAGATGTAAAGCCCAACTTCTAGAGGTAAAGCCGAATATATAAAGCGCATCATTTAGAGTAAAGCCCAAAACCTAGAGCTAAAGCCCCACATCTAGAGGGAAAGCCCAGAATCTAGAGGTAAAGCCTAACATCTAGAGGTGAATTCCAAAATCTAGTCTTAAGGCCGACATCTACATTTAAAGCCAACCATATAGATGTAACCCCCAACTTCTAGAGGTAAGGCCCAAAATCTAGAGGTAAAGCCCAACTTCTAGAGGTAAAGTCCAAAATCTAGAGGTAAAGCCCAAGATCTAGTGGTAGAGCCCAAAATCTAGAGGTAAAGCCCAATATCTAGACGTAAAGACCAAAATCTAGATGTAAAGCACAACTTCTAGATCTAAAGCTCAATATATAGATGTAAAGCCCAACTTCTAAATCTAAAGCCCAACATCTAGAGGTAAAGCCCAATATTTCGAGTTTAAGCGCATCATTTAGAGGTAAAGCCCAAAATCTAGATGTAATGCCCAACTTCTAGAGGTAAAGCCCATCATCTAGTCCTACAGCCCAATGTCTGCAGGTAAAGCATAACTTACACAGGTAAAGGCAAACATCTAGATGTAAAACCGAAACTCTAGAGGTAAAGCCCAACATATAGAGGTATAGCCCAAATTCTAGAGATAAAGTCCAACGTCTAGATGTAATCCCAACATCTAGAGGTAAAGCCTAACATCTAGAGGTGAAGCACAACATATAGAGGTATAACCCAACATAAAGAGATAAAGACCAACATCTAAATGTAAAGCAAAACATCTAGATGTAAAACCCTACATCTAGAGGTAAAGTCCAATATCTAGACTTAAAGACCAACATCTGGAGGTAAAGCCCAATGTCTAGAGGTAATGACCAACTTCCAGAGTTAAAACCCCAAATCTAGATTTAAACCCCAACATCTAGAGATAAAGCCCAACCTCTAGAGGTAAAGCCTAACATCTAGTGGTGAATTCCAAAATCTAGTGTTAAGGCCCAACATCTACAGTTAAAGCCAAACATATAGATGTAAACCCCAACTTCTAGAGGTAAGGCCCAAAACCTAGAGTTAAAGCCCAACGTCTAGAGTTAAAGCCCAACGTCTTGAGGTAAAGCCCAAATTCTAGAGGTAAAGCCAAATATCTAGATTTAAATCCCAAAATCTAGATGTAAAGCCCAAATTGCAGATGTAAATCCCAACTTCTAGAGGTAAAGTCCAAATTCTAGAGGCAAAGCTCAACACCTAGAGGTAGAGCCCAAAATCTAGAGGTAAAGGCAGATATCTAGAGGTAAAGCCCAACATCTAGAGGAAAAGCCCAACATCTAGAGGAAAAGCCAAATATATAGATTTAAAACCCAGAATCTAGAGGTAAAGCCCAATATCTAGACGTAAAGCCCAAAATCTAGATGTAAAGCCCAACTTCTAGAGGTAAAGCCGAATATATAAAGCGCATCATTTAGAGTAAAGCCCAAAATCTAGAGTTAAAGCCCCACATCTAGAGGGAAAGCCCAGAATCTAGAGGTAAAGCACAAGACCTAGTGGTAGAGCACAAAATCTAGAGGTAAAGCCCAACATCTAGAGGAAAAGCCAAATATATAGATTTAAAACCCAAAATCTAGAGATAAAGGCCAACATCAAAATGTAAAGCAAAACATCTAGATGTAAAACCCTACATCTAGAGGTAAAGTCCAATATCTAGACTTAAAGACCAACATCTAGAGGTAAAACCCAACATCTTGAGGTAAAGCCCAACGTCTGGAGGTACAGCCCAGATTCTAGAGAGAAGCCAAAAATCCAGATGGAAAACCCAAAATCTAGAGGTAAAGCCCAACATCTAGAGGGAAAGCCCAGAATCTAGAGGTAAAGCCTAACATCTAGAGGTGAATTCCAAAATCAAGTGTTAAGGCCCGACATCTACAGTTAAAGCCAACCATATAGATGTAACCCTCAACTTCTAGAGGTAAGGCCCAAAATCTAGAGGTAAAGCCCAACATCTAGAGTTAAAGCCCAACGTCTTGAGGTAAAGCCAAATTCGAGAGGTAAAGCCCAACTTCTAGAGGTAAATCCCAAAATCTAGAGGTAAATTCCAAATTGCAGATGTAAAGCCCAACTTTTAGAGTTAAAGTCCAAATTCTAGAGGCAAAGCTCAACACCTAGAGGTAGAGCCCAAAATCTAGAGGTAAAGCCGAACATCTAGAGGAAAAGCCAAATATATACATTTAAAACCCAAAATCTAGAGGTAAAGCCCAATAGCTAGACGTAAAGCCCAAAATCTAGATGTTAAGCCCAACTTCTAGATCTAAAGCCCAAAATCTAGATGTAAAGCCCAACTTCTAGAGGTAAAGCCGAATATCTAGAGTTAAAGCGCATCATTTAAAGCCCAAAATCTAGAGTTAAAGCCCCACATCTAGAGGGAAAGCCCAGAAGCTACTTGTAAAGCCTAACATCTAGAGCTGAATTCCAAAATCAAGTGTTAAGGCCCGACATCTACAGTTAAAGCCAACCATATAGATGTAACCCCCAACTTCTAGAGGTAAGGCCCAAAATCTAGAGGTAAAGCCCAACTTCTAGAGGTAAAGTCCAAAATCTAGAGGTAAAGCCCAACATCTAGACGTAAAGTCATATATCTAGAAGTAAAGCCCAACATTTATAGGAAAAGCCAAATATATACATTTAAACCCCCAAATCTAGAGGTAAAGCCCAATATCTAGACGTAAAGACAAAAATCTAGATGTAAAGCCCAACTTCTAGATCTAAAGCCCAACATCTAGAGGTAAAGCCCAATATTTAGAGTTTAAGCGCATCATTTAGAGGTAAAGCCCAAAATCTAGATGTAAAGCCCAACTTCTAGAGGTAAAGCCCATCATCTAGTCCTACAGCCCTATGTCTGCAGGTAAAGCATAACTTACAGAGGTAAAGGCAAACATCTAGATGTGAAACCCAAACTCTAGAGGTAAAGCCCAACATATAGAGGTATAGCCCAAATTCTAGAGATAAAGTCCAACGTCTAGATGTAATCCCAACATCTAGAGGAAAAGCCAAATATATAGATTTAAAACCCAAAATATAGAGGTAAAGCCCGATATCTAGACGTAAAGATCAAAATCTAGATGTAAAGCCCAACTTCTAGATCTAAAGCCCAAAATCTAGATGTAAAGCCCAACTTCTAGAGGTAAAGCCGAATATATAAAGCGCATCATTTAGAGTAAAGCCCAAAACCTAGAGCTAAAGCCCCACATCTAGAGGGAAAGCCCAGAATCTAGAGGTAAAGCCTAACATCTAGAGGTGAATTCCAAAATCTAGTCTTAAGGCCGACATCTACATTTAAAGCCAACCATATAGATGTAACCCCCAACTTCTAGAGGTAAGGCCCAAAATCTAGAGGTAAAGCCCAACTTCTAGAGGTAAAGTCCAAAATCTAGAGGTAAAGCCCAAGATCTAGTGGTAGAGCCCAAAATCTAGAGGTAAAGCCCAACATCTAGACGTAAAGACATATATCTAGAAGTAAAGCCCAACATCTATAGGAAAAGCCAAATATATACATTTAAACCCCAAAATCTAGAGGTAAAGCCCAATATCTAGATGTTAAGTCCAAAATCTAGATGTAAAGCACAACTTCTAGATCTAAAGCTCAAAATATAGATGTAAAGCCCAACTTCTAAATCTAAAGCCCAACATCTAGAGGTAAAGCCCAACATTTAGAGTTTAAGCGCATCATTTAGAGGTAAAGCCCAAAATCTAGATGTAATGCCCAACTTCTAGAGGTAAAGCCCATCATCTAGTCCTACAGCCCAATGTCTGTAGGTAAAGCATAACTTACACAGGTAAAGGCAAACATCTAGATGTAAAACCGAAAATCTAGAGGTAAAGCCCAACATATAGAGATATAGCCCAAATTCTAGAGATAAAGTCCAACGTCTAGATGTAATCCCAACATCTAGAGGTAAAGCCTAACATCTAGAGGTGAAGCACAACATATAGAGGTATAACCCAACATAAAGAGATAAAGACCAACATCTAAATGTAAAGCAAAACATCTAGATGTAAAACCCTACATCTAGAGGTAAAGTCCAATATCTAGACTTAAAGACCAACATCTGGAGGTAAAGCCCAATGTCTAGAGGTAATGACCAACTTCCAGAGTTAAAACCCCAAATCTAGATTTAAACCCCAACATCTAGAGATAAAGCCCAACCTCTAGAGGTAAAGCCTAACATCTAGTGGTGAATTCCAAAATCTAGTGTTAAGGCCCAACATCTACAGTTAAAGCCAAACATATAGATGTAAAACCCAACTTCTAGAGGTAAGGCCCAAAACCTAGAGTTAAAGCCCAACATCTAGAGTTAAAGCCCAACGTCTTGAGGTAAAGCCCAAATTCTAGAGGTAAAGCCAAATATCTAGATTTAAATCCCAAAATCTAGACGTAAAGCCCAAATTGCAGATGTAAATCCCAACTTCTAGAGGTAAAGTCCAAATTCTAGAGGAAAGCTCAACACCTAGAGGTAGAGCCCAAAATCTAGAGGTAAAGCCCGATATCTAGAGGTAAAGCCCAACATCTAGAGGAAAAGCCCAACATCTAGAGGAAAAGCCAAATATATAGATTTAAAACCCAGAATCTAGAGGTAAAGCCCAATATCTAGACGTAAAGCCCAAAATCTAGATGTAAAGCCCAACTTCTAGAGGTAAAGCCGAATATATAAAGCGCATCATTTAGAGTAAAGCCCAAAATCTAGAGTTAAAGCCCACATCTAGAGGGAAAGCCCAGAATCTAGATGTAAAGCCTAACATCTAGAGGTGAATTCCAAAATCAAGTGTTAAGGCCCGACATCTACAGTTAAAGCCAACCATATAGATGTAACCCTCAACTTGTAGAGGTAAGGCCCAAAATCTAGAGGTAAAGCCCAACATCTAGAGTTAAAGCCCAACGTCTTGAGGTAAATCCAAATTCTAGAGGTAAAGCCCAACTTCTAGAGGTAAATCCCAAAATCTAGAGGTAAATCCCAAATTGCAGATGTAAAGCCCAACTTTTAGAGTTAAAGTCCAAATTCTAGAGGCAAAGCTCAACACCTAGAGGTAGAGCCCAAAATCTAGAGGTAAAGCCGAACATCTAGAGGAAAAGCCAAATATATAGATTTAAAACCCAAAATCTAGAGGTAAAGCCCAATAGCTAGACGTAAAGCCCAAAATCTAGATGTTAAGCCCAACTTCTAGATCTAAAGCCCAAAATCTAGATGTAAAGCCCAACTTCTAGAGGTAAAGCCGAATATCTAGAGTTAAAGCGCATCCTTTAGAGTAAAGCCCAAAATCTAGAGTTAAAGCCCCACATCTAGAGGGAAAGCCCAGAAGCTACTTGTAAAGCCTAACATCTAGAGGTGAATTCCAAAATCAAGTCTTAAGGCCCGACATCTACAGTTAAAGCCAACCATATAGATGTAACCCCCAACTTCTAGAGGTAAGGCCCAAAATCTAGAGGTAAAGCCCAACAGCTAGAGTTAAAGCCGAATGTCTTGAGGTAAAGCCCAAAGTCTAGAGGTAAAGCCCAACTTCTAGAGGTAAAGTCCAAAATCTAGAGGTAAAGCCCAAGACCTAGTGGTAGAGCCCAAAATCTAGAGGTAAAGCCCAACATCTAGACGTAAAGCCAGATATCTGACGGTAAAGCCCAACATCTAGAGGAAAAGCCAAATATATAGATTTAAAACCCAAAATCTAGAGATAAAGCCCAACACCTAAATGTAAAGCAAAACATCTAGATGTAAAACCCTACATCTAGAGGTAAAGTCCAATATCTAGACTTAAAGACCAACATATAGAGGTAAAACCCAACATCTAGAGGTAAAGCCCAATATCTAGACGTTAAGACCAAAATCTAGAAGTAAAGCAAAACTTCTAGATCTAAAGCTCAAAATATAGATGTAAAGCCCAACTTCTAAATCTAAAGCCCAACATCTAGAGGTAAAGCCCAATATTTCGAGTTTAAGCACATCATTTAGAGGTAAAGCCCAAAATCTAGATGTAAAGCCCAACTTCTAGAGGTAAAGCCCATCATCTAGTCCTACAGCCCAATGTCTGCAGGTAAAGCCTAACTTACAGAGATAAAGGCAAACATCTAGATGTAAAACCCGAACTCTAGAGTTAAAGCCCAACATATAGAGGTATAGCCCAAATTCTAGAGATAAAGTCCAACGTCTAGATGTAATCCCAACATGTAGAGGTAAAGCCTAACATCTAGAGGTGAAGCACAACATATAGAGGTATAACCCAACATAAAGAGATAAAGACCAACATCTAAATGTAAAGCAAAACATCTAGATGTAAAACCCTACATCTAGAGGTAAAGTCCAATATCTAGACTTAAAGACCAACATCTGGAGGTAAAGCCCAATGTCTAGAGATAATGACCAACTTCCAGAGCTAAAACCCCAAATCTAGATTTAAACCCCAATATCTAGAGATAAAGCCCAAGTTCTAGATCTAACCCAAACATCTAGAGGTAAAGCCCAACCTCTAGAGTTAAAGCCCAACGTCTTGAGGTAAAGACAAATATATAGATTTAAAACCCAACATCTAGAGGTAAAGCCCAATATCTAGACGTAAAGCCCAACTTCTAGAGGAAAAGTCCAAATTCTAGAGGCAAAGCCCAGCACCTAGAGGTAGAGCCCAAAATCTAGAGGTAAAGCAACATCTAGATGTAAAGCCCGATATCTAGAGGTAAAGCCCAACATCTAGAGGAAAAGCCGAACATCTAGAGGAAAAGCCAAATATATAGATTTAAAACCCAGAATCTAGAGGTAAAGCCCAATATCTAGACGTAAAGCCCAAAATCTAGATGTAAAGCCCAACTTCTAGAGGTAAAGCAGAATATATAAAGCGCATCATTTAGAGGAAAGCCCAAAATCTAGAGTTAAAGCCCCACATCTAGAGGGAAAGCCCAGAATCTAGAGGTAAAGCACAAGACCTAGTGGTAGAGCCCAAAATCTAGAGGTAAAGCCCAACATCTAGAGGTAAAGCCAGATATCTGATGGTAAAGCCCAACATCTAGAGGAAAAGCCAAATATATAGATTTAAAACCCAAAATCTAGAGATAAAGCCCAACATCAAAATGTAAAGCAAAACATCTAGATGTAAAACCCTACATCTAGAGGTAAAGTCCAATATCTAAACTTAAAGACCAACATCTAGAGGTAAAACCCAACATCTTGAGGTAAAGCCCAACGTCTGGAGGTACAGCCCAGATTCTAGAGAGAAGTCAAAAATCCAGATGGAAAACCCAAAATCTAGAGGTAAAGCCCAACATCTAGAGGGAAAGCCCAGAATCTAGAGGTAAAGCCTAACATCTAGAGGTGAATTCCAAAATCAAGTGTTAAGGCCCGACATCTACAGTTAAAGCCAACCATATAGATGTAACCCTCAACTTCTAGAGGTAAGGCCCAAAATCTAGAGGTAAAGCCCAACATCTAGAGTTAAAGCCCAACGTCTTGAGGTAAAGCCAAAGTCTAGAGGTAAAGCCCAACTTCTAGAGGTAAATCCCAAAATCTAGAGGTAAATTCCAAATTGCAGATGTAAAGCCCAACTTTTAGAGTTAAAGTCCAAATTCTAGAGGCAAAGCTCAACACCTAGAGGTAGAGCCCAAAATCTAGAGGTAAAGCCGAACATCTAGAGGAAAAGCCAAATATATAGATTTAAAACCCAAAATCTAGAGGTAAAGCCCAATAGCTAGACGTAAAGCCCAAAATCTAGATGTTAAGCCCAACTTCTATATCTAAAGCCCAAAATCTAGATGTAAAGCCCAACTTCTAGAGGTAAAGCCGAATATCTAGAGTTAAAGCGCATCATTTAAAGCCCAAAATCTAGAGTTAAAACCCCACATCTAGAGGGAAAGCCCAGAAGCTACTTGTAAAGCCTAACATCTAGAGGTGAATTCCAAAATCAAGTGTTAAGGCCCGACATCTACAGTTAAAGCCAACCGTATAGATGTAATCCCCAACTTCTAGAGGTAAGGCCCAAAATCTAGAGGTAAAGCCCAACAGCTAGAGTTAAAGCCGAACGTCTTGAGGTAAAGCCCAAAGTCTAGAGGTAAAGCCCAACTTCTAGAGGTAAAGTCCAAAATCTAGAGGTAAAGCCCAAGACCTAGTGGTAGAGCCCAAAATCTAGAGGTAAAGCCCAAGACCTAGTGGTAGAGCCCAAAATCTAGAGGTAAAGCCCAACATCTAGAGGAAAAGCCAAATATATAGATTTTAAACCCAAAATCTAGAGATAAAGCCCAACACCTAAATGTAAAGCAAAACATCTAGATGTAAAACCCTACATCTAGAGGTAAAGTCCAATATCTAGACTTAAAGACCAACATCTAGAGGTAAAACCCAACATCTAGAGTTAAAGCCCAATATCTAGACGTTAAGTCCAAAATCTAGATGTAAAGCACAACTTTTAGATCTAAAGCTCAAAATATATATGTAAAGCCCAACTTCTAAATCTAAAGCCCAACATCTAGAGGTAAAGCCCAATATTTCGAGTTTAAGCGCATCATTTAGAGGTAAAGCCCAAAATCTAGATGTAAAGCCCAACTTCTAGAGGTAAAGCCCATCATCTAGTCCTACAGCCCAATGTCTGCAGGTAAAGCCTAACTTACAGAGATAAAGGCAAACATCTAGATGTAAAACCCAAACTCGAGAGGTAAAGCCCAACATATAGAGGTATAGCCCAAATTCTAGAGATAAAGTCCAACGTCTAGATGTAATCCCAACATGTAGAGGTAAAGCCTAACATCTAGAGGTGAAGCACAACATATAGAGGTATAACCCAACATCTAGAGATAAAGACGAATATCTAAATGTAAAGCAAAACATCTAGATGTAAAACCCTACATCTAGAGGTAAAGTCCAATATCTAGACTTAAAGACCAACATCTAGAGGTAAAACCTAACATCTTGAGGTAAAGCCCAACGTCTGGAGGTACAGCCCAGATTCTAGAGAGAAGTCAAAAATCCAGATGGAAAACCCAAAATCTAGAGGTAAAGCCCAACATCTAGAGGGAAAGCCCAGAATCTAGAGGTAAAGCCTAACATCTAGAGGTGAATTCCAAAATCAAGTGTTAAGGCCCGACATCTACAGTTAAAGCCAACCATATAGATGTAACCCTCAACTTCTAGAGGTAAGGCCCAAAATCTAGAGGTAAAGCCCAACATCTAGAGTTAAAGCCCAACGTCTTGAGGTAAAGCCAAATTCGAGAGGTAAAGCCCAACTTCTAGAGGTAAATCCCAAAATCTAGAGGTAAATTCCAAATTGCAGATGTAAAGCCCAACTTTTAGAGTTAAAGTCCAAATTCTAGAGGCAAAGCTCAACACCTAGAGGTAGAGCCCAAAATCTAGAGGTAAAGCCGAACATCTAGAGGAAAAGCCAAATATATAGATTTAAAACCCAAAATCTAGAGGTAAAGCCCAATAGCTAGACGTAAAGCCCAAAATCTAGATGTTAAGCCCAACTTCTAGATCTAAAGCCCAAAATCTAGATGTAAAGCCCAACTTCTAGAGGTAAAGCCGAATATCTAGAGTTAAAGCGCATCCTTTAGAGTAAAGCCCAAAATCTAGAGTTAAAGCCCCACATCTAGAGGGAAAGCCCAGAAGCTACTTGTAAAGCCTAACATCTAGAGGTGAATTCCAAAATCAAGTCTTAAGGCCCGACATCTACAGTTAAAGCCAACCATATAGATGTAACCCCCAACTTCTAGAGGTAAGGCCCAAAATCTAGAGGTAAAGCCCAACAGCTAGAGTTAAAGCCGAATGTCTTGAGGTAAAGCCCAAAGTCTAGAGGTAAAGCCCAACTTCTAGAGGTAAAGTCCAAAATCTAGAGGTAAAGCCCAAGACCTAGTGGTAGAGCCCAAAATCTAGAGGTAAAGCCCAACATCTAGACGTAAAGCCAGATATCTGACGGTAAAGCCCAACATCTAGAGGAAAAGCCAAATATATAGATTTAAAACCCAAAATCTAGAGATAAAGCCCAACACCTAAATGTAAAGCAAAACATCTAGATGTAAAACCCTACATCTAGAGGTAAAGTCCAATATCTAGACTTAAAGACCAACATATAGAGGTAAAACCCAACATCTAGAGGTAAAGCCCAATATCTAGACGTTAAGACCAAAATCTAGAAGTAAAGCAAAACTTCTAGATCTAAAGCTCAAAATATAGATGTAAAGCCCAACTTCTAAATCTAAAGCCCAACATCTAGAGGTAAAGCCCAATATTTCGAGTTTAAGCACATCATTTAGAGGTAAAGCCCAAAATCTAGATGTAAAGCCCAACTTCTAGAGGTAAAGCCCATCATCTAGTCCTACAGCCCAATGTCTGCAGGTAAAGCCTAACTTACAGAGATAAAGGCAAACATCTAGATGTAAAACCCGAACTCTAGAGTTAAAGCCCAACATATAGAGGTATAGCCCAAATTCTAGAGATAAAGTCCAACGTCTAGATGTAATCCCAACATGTAGAGGTAAAGCCTAACATCTAGAGGTGAAGCACAACATATAGAGGTATAACCCAACATAAAGAGATAAAGACCAACATCTAAATGTAAAGCAAAACATCTAGATGTAAAACCCTACATCTAGAGGTAAAGTCCAATATCTAGACTTAAAGACCAACATCTGGAGGTAAAGCCCAATGTCTAGAGATAATGACCAACTTCCAGAGCTAAAACCCCAAATCTAGATTTAAACCCCAATATCTAGAGATAAAGCCCAAGTTCTAGATCTAACCCAAACATCTAGAGGTAAAGCCCAACCTCTAGAGTTAAAGCCCAACGTCTTGAGGTAAAGACAAATATATAGATTTAAAACCCAACATCTAGAGGTAAAGCCCAATATCTAGACGTAAAGCCCAACTTCTAGAGGAAAAGTCCAAATTCTAGAGGCAAAGCCCAGCACCTAGAGGTAGAGCCCAAAATCTAGAGGTAAAGCAACATCTAGATGTAAAGCCCGATATCTAGAGGTAAAGCCCAACATCTAGAGGAAAAGCCGAACATCTAGAGGAAAAGCCAAATATATAGATTTAAAACCCAGAATCTAGAGGTAAAGCCCAATATCTAGACGTAAAGCCCAAAATCTAGATGTAAAGCCCAACTTCTAGAGGTAAAGCAGAATATATAAAGCGCATCATTTAGAGGAAAGCCCAAAATCTAGAGTTAAAGCCCCACATCTAGAGGGAAAGCCCAGAATCTAGAGGTAAAGCACAAGACCTAGTGGTAGAGCCCAAAATCTAGAGGTAAAGCCCAACATCTAGAGGTAAAGCCAGATATCTGATGGTAAAGCCCAACATCTAGAGGAAAAGCCAAATATATAGATTTAAAACCCAAAATCTAGAGATAAAGCCCAACATCAAAATGTAAAGCAAAACATCTAGATGTAAAACCCTACATCTAGAGGTAAAGTCCAATATCTAAACTTAAAGACCAACATCTAGAGGTAAAACCCAACATCTTGAGGTAAAGCCCAACGTCTGGAGGTACAGCCCAGATTCTAGAGAGAAGTCAAAAATCCAGATGGAAAACCCAAAATCTAGAGGTAAAGCCCAACATCTAGAGGGAAAGCCCAGAATCTAGAGGTAAAGCCTAACATCTAGAGGTGAATTCCAAAATCAAGTGTTAAGGCCCGACATCTACAGTTAAAGCCAACCATATAGATGTAACCCTCAACTTCTAGAGGTAAGGCCCAAAATCTAGAGGTAAAGCCCAACATCTAGAGTTAAAGCCCAACGTCTTGAGGTAAAGCCAAAGTCTAGAGGTAAAGCCCAACTTCTAGAGGTAAATCCCAAAATCTAGAGGTAAATTCCAAATTGCAGATGTAAAGCCCAACTTTTAGAGTTAAAGTCCAAATTCTAGAGGCAAAGCTCAACACCTAGAGGTAGAGCCCAAAATCTAGAGGTAAAGCCGAACATCTAGAGGAAAAGCCAAATATATAGATTTAAAACCCAAAATCTAGAGGTAAAGCCCAATAGCTAGACGTAAAGCCCAAAATCTAGATGTTAAGCCCAACTTCTAGATCTAAAGCCCAAAATCTAGATGTAAAGCCCAACTTCTAGAGGTAAAGCCGAATATCTAGAGTTAAAGCGCATCATTTAAAGCCCAAAATCTAGAGTTAAAACCCCACATCTAGAGGGAAAGCCCAGAAGCTACTTGTAAAGCCTAACATCTAGAGGTGAATTCCAAAATCAAGTGTTAAGGCCCGACATCTACAGTTAAAGCCAACCGTATAGATGTAATCCCCAACTTCTAGAGGTAAGGCCCAAAATCTAGAGGTAAAGCCCAACAGCTAGAGTTAAAGCCGAACGTCTTGAGGTAAAGCCCAAAGTCTAGAGGTAAAGCCCAACTTCTAGAGGTAAAGTCCAAAATCTAGAGGTAAAGCCCAAGACCTAGTGGTAGAGCCCAAAATCTAGAGGTAAAGCCCAAGACCTAGTGGTAGAGCCCAAAATCTAGAGGTAAAGCCCAACATCTAGAGGAAAAGCCAAATATATAGATTTTAAACCCAAAATCTAGAGATAAAGCCCAAGACCTAAATGTAAAGCAAAACATCTAGATGTAAAACCCTACATCTAGAGGTAAAGTCCAATATCTAGACTTAAAGACCAACATCTAGAGGTAAAACCCAACATCTAGAGTTAAAGCCCAATATCTAGACGTTAAGTCCAAAATCTAGATGTAAAGCACAACTTTTAGATCTAAAGCTCAAAATATATATGTAAAGCCCAACTTCTAAATCTAAAGCCCAACATCTAGAGGTAAAGCCCAATATTTCGAGTTTAAGCGCATCATTTAGAGGTAAAGCCCAAAATCTAGATGTAAAGCCCAACTTCTAGAGGTAAAGCCCATCATCTAGTCCTACAGCCCAATGTCTGCAGGTAAAGCCTAACTTACAGAGATAAAGGCAAACATCTAGATGTAAAACCCAAACTCGAGAGGTAAAGCCCAACATATAGAGGTATAGCCCAAATTCTAGAGATAAAGTCCAACGTCTAGATGTAATCCCAACATGTAGAGGTAAAGCCTAACATCTAGAGGTGAAGCACAACATATAGAGGTATAACCCAACATCTAGAGATAAAGACGAATATCTAAATGTAAAGCAAAACATCTAGATGTAAAACCCTACATCTAGAGGTAAAGTCCAATATCTAGACTTAAAGACCAACATCTAGAGGTAAAACCTAACATCTTGAGGTAAAGCCCAACGTCTGGAGGTACAGCCCAGATTCTAGAGAGAAGTCAAAAATCCAGATGGAAAACCCAAAATCTAGAGGTAAAGCCCAACATCTAGAGGGAAAGCCCAGAATCTAGAGGTAAAGCCTAACATCTAGAGGTGAATTCCAAAATCAAGTGTTAAGGCCCGACATCTACAGTTAAAGCCAACCATATAGATGTAACCCTCAACTTCTAGAGGTAAGGCCCAAAATCTAGAGGTAAAGCCCAACATCTAGAGTTAAAGCCCAACGTCTTGAGGTAAAGCCAAATTCGAGAGGTAAAGCCCAACTTCTAGAGGTAAATCCCAAAATCTAGAGGTAAATTCCAAATTGCAGATGTAAAGCCCAACTTTTAGAGTTAAAGTCCAAATTCTAGAGGCAAAGCTCAACACCTAGAGGTAGAGCCCAAAATCTAGAGGTAAAGCCGAACATCTAGAGGAAAAGCCAAATATATAGATTTAAAACCCAAAATCTAGAGGTAAAGCCCAATAGCTAGACGTAAAGCCCAAAATCTAGATGTTAAGCCCAACTTCTAGATCTAAAGCCCAAAATCTAGATGTAAAGCCCAACTTCTAGAGGTAAAGCCGAATATCTAGAGTTAAAGCGCATCATTTAAATCCCAAAATCTAGAGTTAAAGCCCCACATCTAGAGGGAAAGCCCAGAAGCTACTTGTAAAGCCTAACATCTAGAGGTGAATTCCAAAATCAAGTGTTAAGGCCCGACATCTACAGTTAAAGCCAACCATATAGATGTAATCCCCAACTTCTAGAGGTAAGGCCCAAAACCTAGAGGTAAAGCCCAACAGCTAGAGTTAAAGCCGAACGTCTTGAGGTAAAGCCCAAAGTCTAGAGGTAAAGCCCAACTTCTAGAGGTAAAGTCCAAAATCTAGAGGTAAAGCCCAAGACCTAGTGGTAGAGCCCAAAATCTAGAGGTGAAGCCCAACATCTAGACATAAAGCCAGATATCTGATGGTAAAGTCCAACATCTAGAGGAAAAGCCAAATATATAGATTTAAAACCCAAAATCTAGAGATAAAGCCCAACACCTAAATGTAAAGCAAAACATCTAGATGTAAAACCCTACATCTAGAGGTAAAGTCCAATATCTAGACTTAAAGACCAACATCTAGAGGTAAAACCCAACATCTAGAGGTAAAGCCCAATATCTAGACGTTAAGTCCAAAATCTAGATGTAAAGCACAACTTCTAGATCTAAAGCTCAAAATATAGATGTAAAGCCCAACTTCTAAATCTAAAGCCCAACATCTAGAGGTAAAGCCCAATATTTCGAGTTTAAGCGCATCATTTAGAGGTAAAGCCCAAAATCTAGATGTAAAGCCCAACTTCTAGAGGTAAAGCCCATCATCTAGTCCTACAGCCCAATGTCTGCAGGTAAAGCCTAACTTACAGAGATAAAGGCAAACATCTAGATGTAAAACCCAAACTCTAGAGGTAAAGCCCAACATATAGAGGTATAGCCCAAATTCTAGAGATAAAGTCCAACGTCTAGATGCAATCCCAACATCTAGAGGTAAAGCCTAACATCTAGAGGTGAAGCACAACATATAGAGGTATAACCCAACATCTAGAGATAAAGACCAACATCTAAATGTAAAGCAAAACATCTAGATGTAAAACCCTACATCTAGAGGTAAAGTCCAATATCTAGACTTGAAGACCAACATCTGGAGGTAAAGCCCAATGTCTAGAGGTAATGACCAACTTCCAGAGCTAAGACCCCAAATCTAGATTTAAACCCCAATATCTAGAGATAAAGCCCAAGTTCTAGATCTAACCCAAACATCTAGAGGTAAAGCCCAACATCTAGAGGTAAAGCCTAACATCTAGTGGTGAATTCCAAAATCTAGTGTTAAGGCCAGACATCTACAGTTAAAGGCAAACATATAGATGTAAACCCCAACTTCTAGAGGTAAGGCCCAGAATCTAGAGGTAAAGACCAACCTCTAGAGTTAAAGCCCAACGTCTTGAGGTAAAGACAAATATATATATTTAAAACCCAACATCTAGAGGTAAAGCCCAATATCTAGACGTAAAGCCCAACTTCTAGAGGAAAAGTCCAAATTCTAGAGGCAAAGCCCAACACCTAGAGGTAGAGCCCAAAATCTAGAGGTAAAGCAACATCTAGAGGTAAAGCCAGATATCTAGAGGTAAAGACCAACATCTAGAGGAAAAGCCAAATATATAGATTTAAAACCCAGAATCTAGAGGTAAAGCCCAATATCTAGACGTAAAGCCCAAAATCTAGACGTAAAGCCCAACTTCTAGAGGTAAAGCCGAATATATAAAGCGCATCATTTAGAGTAAAGCCCAAAACCTAGAGTTAAAGCCCCACATCTAGAGGGAAAGCCCAGAATCTAGAGGTAAAGCACAAGACCTAGTGGTAGAGCCCAAAATCTAGAGGTAAAGCCCAACATCTAGAGGTAAAGCCAGATATCTGATGGTAAAGCCCAACATCTAGAGGAAAAGCCAAATATATAGATTTAAAACCCAAAATCTAGAGAGAAAGCCCAACATCAAAATGTAAAGCAAAACATCTAGATGTAAAACCCTACATCTAGAGGTAAAGTCCAATATCTAGACTTAAAGACCAACATCTAGAGGTAAAACCTAACATCTTGAGGTAAAGCCCAACGTCTGGAGGTACAGCCCAGATTCTAGAGAGAAGCCAAAAATCCAGATGGAAAACCCAAAATCTAGAGGTAAAGCCCAACATCTAGAGGGAAAGCCCAGAATCTAGAGGTAAAGCCTAACATCTAGAGGTGAATTCCAAAATCAAGTGTTAAGGCCCGACATCTACAGTTAAAGCCAACCATATAGATGTAACCCTCAACTTCTAGAGGTAAGGCCCAAAATCTAGAGGTAAAGCCCAACATCTAGAGTTAAAGCCCAACGTCTTGAGGTAAAGCCAAATTCTAGAGGTAAAGCCCAACTTCTAGAGGTAAATCCCAAAATCTAGAGGTAAATTCCAAATTGCAGATGTAAAGCCCAACTTTTAGAGTTAAAGTCCAAATTCTAGAGGCAAAGCTCAACACCTAGAGGTAGAGCCCAAAATCTAGAGGTAAAGCCGAACATCTAGAGGAAAAGCCAAATATATAGATTTAAAACCCAAAATCTAGAGGTAAAGCCCAATAGCTAGACGTAAAGCCCAAAATCTAGATGTTAAGCCCAACTTCTAGATCTAAAGCCCAAAATCTAGATGTAAAGCCCAACTTCTAGAGGTAAAGCCGAATATCTAGAGTTAAAGCACATCATTTAAATCCCAAAATCTAGAGTTAAAGCCCCACATCTAGAGGGAAAGCCCAGAAGCTACTTGTAAAGCCTAACATCTAGAGGTGAATTCCAAAATCAAGTGTTAAGGCCCGACATCTACAGTTAAAGCCAACCATATAGATGTAACCCCCAACTTCTAGAGGTAAGGCCCAAAATCTAGAGGTAAAGCCCAACAGCTAGAGTTAAAGCCCAACGTCTTGAGGTAAAGCCCAAAGTCTAGAGGTAAAGCCCAACTTCTAGAGGTAAAGTCCAAAATCTAGAGGTAAAGCCCAAGACCTAGTGGTAGAGCCCAAAATCTAGAGGTAAAGCCCAACATCTAGACGTAAAGCCAGATATCTGATGGTAAAGCCCAACATCTAGAGGAAAAGCCAAATATATAGATTTAAAACCCAAAATCTAGAGATAAAGCCCAACACCTAAATGTAAAGCAAAACATCTAGATGTAAAACCCTACATCTAGAGGTAAAGTCCAATATCTAGACTTAAAGACCAACATCTAGAGGTAAAACCCAACATCTAGAGGTAAAGCCCAATATCTAGACGTTAAGTCCAAAATCTAGATGTAAAGCACAACTTCTAGATCTAAAGCTCAAAATATAGATGTAAAGCCCAACTTCTAAATCTAAAGCCCAACATCTAGAGGTAAAGCCCAATATTTCGAGTTTAAGCGCATCATTTAGAGGTAAAGCCCAAAATCTAGATGTAAAGCCCAACTTCTAGAGGTAAAGCCCATCATCTAGTCCTACAGCCCAATGTCTGCAGGTAAAGCCTAACTTACAGAGATAAAGGCAAACATCTAGATGTAAAACCCAAACTCTAGAGGTAAAGCCCAACATATAGAGGTATAGCCCAAATTCTAGAGATAAAGTCCAACGTCTAGATGTAATCCCCACATCTAGAGGTAAAGCCTAACATCTAGAGGTGAAGCACAACATATAGAGGTATAACCCAACATCTAGAGAGAAAGACGAACATCTAAATGTAAAGCAAAACATCTAGATGTAAAACCCTACATCTAGAGGTAAAGTCCAATATCTAGACTTAAAGACCAACATCTAGAGGTAAAACCGAACATCTAGAGGTAAAGCCCAATATCTAGACGTTAAGACCAAAATCTAGATGTAAAGCACAACTTCTAGATCTAAAGCTCAAAATATAGATGTAAAGCCCAACTTCTAAATCTAAAGCCCAACATCTAGAGGTAAAGCCCAATATTTCGAGTTTAAGCGCATCATTTATAGGTAAAGCCGAAAATCTAGATGTAAAGCCCAACTTCTAGAGGTAAAGCCCATCATCTAGTCCTACAGCCCAATGTCTGCAGGTAAAGCCTAACTTACAGAGATAAAGGCAAACATCTAGATGTAAAACCCAAACTCTAGAGGTAAAGCCCAACATATAGAGGTATAGCCCAAATTCTAGAGATAAAGTCCAACGTCTAGATGTAATCCCAACATCTAGAGGTAAAGCCTAACATCTAGAGGTGAAGCACAACATATAGAGGTATAACCCAACATCTAGAGATAAAGACCAACATCTAAATGTAAAGCAAAACATCTAGATGTAAAACCCTACATCTAGAGGTAAAGTCCAATATCTAGACTTAAAGACCAACATCTGGAGGTAAAGCCCAATGTCTAGAGGTAATGACCAACTTTAGAGCTAAAACCCCAAATCTAGATTTAAACCCCAACATCTAGAGATAAAGCTCAAGTTCTAGATCTAAGCCAAACATCTAGAGGTAAATCCCAACATCTAGAGGTAAAGCCTAACATCTAGTGGTGAATTCCAAAATCTAGTGTTAAGGCCCGACATCTACAGTTAAAGCAAACATATAGATTTAAACCCCAACTTCTAGAGGTAAGGCCAGAATCTAGAGGTAAAGCCCAACCTCTAGAGTTAAAGCCCAACGTCTTGAGGTAAAGACAAATATATAGATTTAAAACCCAACATCTAGAGGTAAAGCCCAATATCTAGACGTAAAGCCCAACTTCTAGAGGAAAAGTCCAAATTCTAGAGGCAAAGCCCAACACCTAGAGGTAGAGCCAAAAATCTAGAGGTAAAGCAACATCTAGAGGTAAAGCCAGATATCTAGAGGTAAAGACCAACATCTAGAGGAAAAGCCAAATATATAGATTTAAAACCCAAAATATAGAGGTAAAGCCCGATATCTAGACGTAAAGATCAAAATCTAGATGTAAAGCCCAACTTCTAGATCTAAAGACCAAAATCTAGATGTAAAGCCCAACTTCTAGAGGTAAAGCCGAATATATAAAGCGCAACATTTTGAGTAAAGACCAAAACCTAGAGCTAAAGCCCAACATCTAGAGGGAAAGCCCAGAATCTAGAGGTAAAGCCTAACATCTAGAGTTGAATTCCAAAATCAAGTGTTAAGGCCCGACATCTACAGTTAAAGCCAAACATATAGATGTAACCCCCAACTTCTAGAGGAAAGGCCCAAAATCTAGAGGTAAAGCCCAACTTCTAGAGGTAAAGTCCAAAATCTAGAGGTAAAGCCCAAGATCTAGTGGTAGAGCCCAAAATCTAGAGGTAAATCCCAACTTCTAGAGGTAAAGCCCATCATCTAGTCCTACAGCCCAATGTCTGCAGGTAAAGCATAACTTACAGAGGTAAAGGCAAACATCTAGATGTAAAACCCAAACTCTAGAGGTAAAGACCAACATATAGAGGTATAGCCCAAATTCTAGAGATAAAGTCCAACGTCTAGATGTAATCCCAACATCTAGAGGTAAAGCCTAACATCTAGAGGTGAAGCACAACATATAGAGGTATAACCCAACATCTAGAGAGAAAGACGAACATCTAAATGTAAAGCAAAACATCTAGATGTAAAACCCTACATCTAGAGGTAAAGTCCAATATCTAGACTTAAAGACCAACATCTAGAGGTAAAACCCAACATCTAGAGGTAAAGCCCAATATCTAGACGTTAAGACCAAAATCTAGATGTAAAGCACAACTTCTAGATCTAAAGCTCAAAATATAGATGTAAAGCCCAACTTCTAAATCTAAAGCCCAACATCTAGAGGTAAAGCCCAATATTTCGAGTTTAAGCGCATCATTTAGAGGTAAAGCCGAAAATCTAGATGTAAAGCCCAACTTCTAGAGGTAAAGCCCATCATCTAGTCCTACAGCCCAATGTCTGCAGGTAAAGCCTAACTTACAGAGATAAAGGCAAACATCTAGATGTAAAACCCAAACTCTAGAGGTAAAGCCCAACATATAGAGGTATAGCCCAAATTCTAGAGATAAAGTCCAACGTCTAGATGTAATCCCAACATCTAGAGGTAAAGCCTAACATCTAGAGGTGAAGCACAACATATAGAGGTATAACCCAACATCTAGAGATAAAGACCAACATCTAAATGTAAAGCAAAACATCTAGATGTAAAACCCTACATCTAGAGGTAAAGTCCAATATCTAGACTTAAAGACCAACATCTGGAGGTAAAGCCCAATGTCTAGAGGTAATGACCAACTTTAGAGCTAAAACCCCAAATCTAGATTTAAACCCCAACATCTAGAGATAAAGCTCAAGTTCTAGATCTAAGCCAAACATCTAGAGGTAAATCCCAACATCTAGAGGTAAAGCCTAACATCTAGTGGTGAATTCCAAAATCTAGTGTTAAGGCCCGACATCTACAGTTAAAGCAAACATATAGATTTAAACCCCAACTTCTAGAGGTAAGGCCAGAATCTAGAGGTAAAGCCCAACCTCTAGAGTTAAAGCCCAACGTCTTGAGGTAAAGACAAATATATAGATTTAAAACCCAACATCTAGAGGTAAAGCCCAATATTTAGACGTAAAGCCCAACTTCTAGAGGAAAAGTCCAAATTCTAGAGGCAAAGCCCAACACCTAGAGGTAGAGCCAAAAATCTAGAGGTAAAGCAACATCTAGAGGTAAAGCCAGATATCTAGAGGTAAAGACCAACATCTAGAGGAAAAGCCAAATATATAGATTTAAAACCCAAAATATAGAGGTAAAGCCCGATATCTAGACGTAAAGATCAAAATCTAGATGTAAAGCCCAACTTCTAGATCTAAAGACCAAAATCTAGATGTAAAGCCCAACTTCTAGAGGTAAAGCCGAATATATAAAGCGCAACATTTTGAGTAAAGACCAAAACCTAGAGCTAAAGCCCAACATCTAGAGGGAAAGCCCAGAATCTAGAGGTAAAGCCTAACATCTAGAGTTGAATTCCAAAATCAAGTGTTAAGGCCCGACATCTACAGTTAAAGCCAAACATATAGATGTAACCCCCAACTTCTAGAGGAAAGGCCCAAAATCTAGAGGTAAAGCCCAACTTCTAGAGGTAAAGTCCAAAATCTAGAGGTAAAGCCCAAGATCTAGTGGTAGAGCCCAAAATCTAGAGGTAAATCCCAACTTCTAGAGGTAAAGCCCATCATCTAGTCCTACAGCCCAATGTCTGCAGGTAAAGCATAACTTACAGAGGTAAAGGCAAACATCTAGATGTAAAACCCAAACTCTAGAGGTAAAGACCAACATATAGAGGTATAGCCCAAATTCTAGAGATAAAGTCCAACGTCTAGATGTAATCCCAACATCTAGAGGTAAAGCCTAACATCTAGAGGTGAAGCACAACATATAGAGGTATAACCCAACATCTAGAGATAAAGACCAACATCTAAATGTAAAGCAAAACATCTAGATGTAAAACCCTACATCTAGAGGTAAAGTCCAATATCTAGACTTAAAGACCAACATCTGGAGGTAAAGCCCAATGTCTAGAGGTAATGACCAACTTTAGAGCTAAAACCCCAAATCTAGATTTAAACCCCAACATCTAGAGATAAAGCTCAAGTTCTAGATCTAAGCCAAACATCTAGAGGTAAATCCCAACATCTAGAGGTAAAGCCTAACATCTAGTGGTGAATTCCAAAATCTAGTGTTAAGGCCCGACATCTACAGTTAAAGCAAACATATAGATTTAAACCCCAACTTCTAGAGGTAAGGCCAGAATCTAGAGGTAAAGCCCAACCTCTAGAGTTAAAGCCCAACGTCTTGAGGTAAAGACAAATATATAGATTTAAAACCCAACATCTAGAGGTAAAGCCCAATATCTAGACGTAAAGCCCAACTTCTAGAGGAAAAGTCCAAATTCTAGAGGCAAAGCCCAACACCTAGAGGTAGAGCCCAAAATCTAGAGGTAAAGCAACATCTAGAGGTAAAGCCAGATATCTAGAGGTAAAGACCAACATCTAGAGAAAAAGCCAAATATATAGATTTAAAACCCAAAATATAGAGGTAAAGCCCGATATCTAGACGTAAAGATCAAAATCTAGATGTAAAGCCCAACTTCTAGATCTAAAGACCAAAATCTAGATGTAAAGCCCAACTTCTAGAGGTAAAGCCGAATATATAAAGCGCAACATTTTGAGTAAAGACCAAAACCTAGAGCTAAAGCCCAACATCTAGAGGGAAAGCCCAGAATCTAGAGGTAAAGCCTAACATCTAGAGTTGAATTCCAAAATCAAGTGTTAAGGCCCGACATCTACAGTTAAAGACAAACATATAGATGTAACCCCCAACTTCTAGAGGAAAGGCCCAAAATCTAGAGGTAAAGCCCAACTTCTAGAGGTAAAGTCCAAAATCTAGAGGTAAAGCCCAAGATCTAGTGGTAGAGCCCAAAATCTAGAGGTAAAGCCCAACTTCTAGAGGTAAAGCCCATCATCTAGTCCTACAGCCCAATGTCTGCAGGTAAAGCATAACTTACAGAGGTAAAGGCAAACATCTAGATGTAAAACCCAAACTCTAGAGGTAAAGACCAACATATAGAGGTATAGCCCAAATTCTAGAGATAAAGTCCAACGTCTAGATGTAATCCCAACATCTAGAGGTAAAGCCTAACATCTAGAGGTGAAGCACAACATATAGAGGTATAACCCAACATCTAGAGATAAAGACCAACATCTAAATGTAAAGCAAAACATCTAGATGTAAAACCCTACATCTAGAGGTAAAGTCCAATATCTAGACTTAAAGACCAACATCTGGAGGTAAAGCCCAATGTCTAGAGGTAATGACCAACTTCCAGAGTTAAAACCCCAAATCTAGATTTAAACCCCAACATCTAGAGATAAAGCCCAACTTCTAGATCTAACCCAAACATCTAGAGGTAAAGCCCAACATCTAGAGGTAAAGCCTAACATCTAGTGGTGAATTCCAAAATCTAGTGTTAAGGCCCGACAACTACAGTTAAAGGCAAACATATAGATGTAAACCCCAACTTCTAGAGGTAAGGCCCAGAATCTAGAGGTAAAGCCCAACCTCTAGAGTTAAAGCCCAGCGTCTTGAGGTAAAGACAAATATATAGATTTAAAACCCAACATCTAGAGGTAAAGCCCAATATCTAGACGTAAAGCCCAACTTCTAGAGGAAAAGTCCAAATTCTAGAGGCAAAGCCCAACACCTAGAGGTAGAGCCCAAAATCTAGAGGTAAAGCAACATCTAGAGGTAAAGCCAAATATATAGATTTAAAACCCAAAATGCAGAGGTAAAGCCCGATATCTAGACGTAAAGATCAAAATCTAGATGTAAAGCCCAACTTCTAGATCTAAAGACCAAAATCTAGATGTAAAGCCCAACTACTAGAGGTAAAGCCGAATATATAAAGCGCATCATTTAGAGTAAAGCCCAAAATCTAGAGCTAAAGCCCCAAATCTAGAGGGAAAGCCCAGAATCTAGATGTAAGGCCTAACATCTAGAGGTGAATTCCAAAATCAAGTGTTAAGGCCCGACGTCTACAGTTAAAGCCAAACATATAGATGTAACCCCCAACTTCCAGAGGTAAGGCCCAAAATCTAGAGGTAAAGCCCAACTTCTAGAGGTAAAGTCCAAAATCTAGAGGTAAAGCCCAAGATCTAGTGGTAGAGCCCAAAATCTAGAGGTAAAGCCCAACATCTAGACGTAAAGACATATATCTAGAAGTAAAGCCCAACATCTATAGGAAAAGCCAAATATATACATTTAAACCCCAAAATCCAGAGGTAAAGCCCAATATCTAGACGTAAAGACCAAAATCTAGATGTAAAGCACAACTTATAGATCTAAAGCCCAAAATATAGATGTAAAGCCCAACTTCTAAATCTAAAGCCCAACATCTAGAGGTAAAGCCCAATATTAAGAGTTTAAGCGCATCATTTAGAGGTAAAGCCCAAAATCTAGATGTAAAGCCCAACTTCTAGAGGTAAAGCCCATCATCTAGTCCTACAGCCCAATGTCTGCAGGTAAAGCCCAACTTACAGAGGTAAAGGCAAACATCTAGATGTAAAACCCAAAATCTAGAGGTAAAGCCCAACATATAGAGGTATAGCCCAAATTCTAGAGATAAAGTCCAACGTCTAGATGTAATCCCAACATCTAGAGGTGAAGCACAATATATAGAGGTATAACCCAACATCTAGAGATAAAGACCAACATCTAAATGTAAAGCAAAACATCTAGATGTAAAACCCTACATCTAGAGGTAAAGTCCAATATCTAGACTTAAAGACCAACATCTGGAGGTAAAGCCCAATGTCTAGAGGTAATGACCAACTTCTAGAGCTAAAACCCCAAATCTAGATTTAAACCCCAACATCTGGAGATAAAGCCCAAGTTCTAGATCTAAGCCAAACATCTAGAGGTAAATCCCAACATCTAGAGGTAAAGCCTAACATCTAGTGGTGAATTCCAAAATCTAGTGTTAAGGCCCGACATCTACAGTTAAAGGCAAACATATAGATGTAAACCCCAACTTCTAGAGGTAAGGCCCAGAATCTAGAGGTAAAGCCCAACTTCTAG
This sequence comes from Leptosomus discolor, assembly GCF_034619465.1. Classification (NCBI taxonomy): domain Eukaryota; kingdom Metazoa; phylum Chordata; class Aves; order Leptosomiformes; family Leptosomidae; genus Leptosomus; species Leptosomus discolor. The sequence goes on along the minus strand of NW_028237857.1, from coordinate 3,608,602 downwards.
AGTTAAAGCCCAGCGTCTTGAGGTAAAGACAAATATATAGATTTAAAACCCAACATCTAGAGGTAAAGCCCAATATCTAGACGTAAAGCCCAACTTCTAGAGGAAAAGTCCAAATTCTAGAGGCAAAGCCCAACACCTAGAGGTAGAGCCCAAAATCTAGAGGTAAAGCAACATCTAGAGGTAAAGCCAGATATCTAGAGGTAAAGACCAACATCTAGAGAAAAAGCCAAATATATAGTTTTAAAACCCAAAATATAGAGGTAAAGCCCGATATCAAGACGTAAAGATGAAAATCTAGATGTAAAGCCCAACTTCTAGAGGTAAAGCCGAATACATAAAGCGCAACATTTTGAGTAAAGACCAAAACCTAGTGCTAAAGCCCCACATCTAGAGGGAAAGCCCTGAAGCTACATGTAAAGCCTAACATCTAGAGGTGAATTCAAAAATCAAGTGTTAAGGCCCGACATCTACAGTTAAAGCCAACCATATAGATGTAACCCCCAACTTCTAGAGGTAAGGCCCAAAATCTAGAGGTAAAGCCCAACAGCTAGAGTTAAAGCCGAATGTCTTGAGGTAAAGCCCAAAGTCTAGAGGTAAAGACCAACTTCTAGAGGTAAAGTCCAAAATCTAGAGGTAAAGCCCAAGACCTAGTGGTAAAGCCCAAAATCTAGAGGTAAAGCCCAACATCTAGACGTAAAGCCAGATATCTGATGGTAAAGCCCAACATCTAGAGGAAAAGCCAAATATATAGATTTAAAACCCAAAATCTAGAGATAAAGCCCAACACCTAAATGTAAAGCAAAACATCTAGATGTAAAAACCTACATCTAGAGGTAAAGTCCAATATCTAGACTTAAAGACCAAAATCTAGATGTAAAGACAAACTTTTAGATCTAAAGCCCAAAATATAGATGTAAAGGCCAACTTCTAAATCTAAAGCCCAACATCTAGAGGTAAAGCCCAATATTTCGAGTTTAAGCGCATCATTTAGAGGTAAAGCCCAAAATCTAGATGTAAAGCCCAACTTCTAGAGGTAAAGCCCATCATCTAGTCCTACAGCCCAATGTCTGCAGGTAAAGCCTAACTTACAGAGATAAAGGCAAACATCTAGATGTAAAACCCAAACTCTAGAGGTAAAGCCCAACATATAGAGGTATAGCCCAAATTCTAGAGATAAAGTCCAACGTCTAGATGTAATCCCAACATCTAGAGGTAAAGCCTAACATCTAGAGGTGAAGCACAACATATAGAGGTATAACCCAACATCTAGAGATAAAGACCAACATCTAAATGTAAAGCAAAACATCTAGATGTAAAACCCTACATCTAGAGGTAAAGTCCAATATCTAGACTTAAAGACCAACATCTGGAGGTAAAGCCCAATGTCTACAGGTAATGACCAACTTCCAGAGCTAAAACCCCAAATCTAGATTTAAACCCCAACATCTAGAGATAAAGCCCAAGTTCTAGATCTAACCCAAACATCTAGAGGTAAAGCCCAACATCTAGAGGTAAAGCCTAACATCTAGTGGTGAATTCCAAAATCTAGTGTTAAGGCCCGACATCTACAGTTAAAGGCAAACATATAGATGTAAACCCCAACTTCTAGAGGTAAGGCCCAGAATCTAGAGGTAAAGCCCAACCTCTAGAGTTAAAGCCCAGCGTCTTGAGGTAAAGACAAATATATAGATTTAAAACCCAACATCTAGAGGTAAAGCCCAATATCTAGACGTAAAGCCCAACTTCTAGAGGAAAAGTCCAAATTCTAGAGGCAAAGCCCAACACCTAGAGGTAGAGCCCAAAATCTAGAGGTAAAGCAACATCTAGAGGTAAAGCCCGATATCTAGAGGTAAAGACCAACATCTAGAGGAAAAGCCAAATATATAGATTTAAAACCCAAAATATAGAGGTAAAGCCCGATATCTAGACGTAAAGATCAAAATCTAGATGTAAAGCCCAACTTCTAGATCTAAAGACCAAAATCTAGATGTAAAGCCCAACTACTAGAGGTAAAGCCGAATATATAAAGCGCATCATTTAGAGTAAAGCCCAAAATCTAGAGCTAAAGCCCCAAATCTAGAGGGAAAGCCCAGAATCTAGATGTAAGGCCTAACATCTAGAGGTGAATTCCAAAATCAAGTGTTAAGGCCCGACGTCTACAGTTAAAGCCAAACATATAGATGTAACCCCCAACTTCCAGAGGTAAGGCCCAAAATCTAGAGGTAAAGCCCAACTTCTAGAGGTAAAGTCCAAAATCTAGAGGTAAAGCCCAAGATCTAGTGGTAAAGCCCAAAATCTAGAGGTAAAGCCCAACATCTAGACGTAAAGACATATATCTAGAAGTAAAGCCCAACATCTATAGGAAAAGCCAAATATATACATTTAAACCCCAAAATCCAGAGGTAAAGCCCAATATCTAGTCGTAAAGACCAAAATCTAGATGTAAAGCACAACTTATAGATCTCAAGCCCAAAATATAGATGTAAAGCCCAACTTCTAAATCTAAAGCCCAACATCTAGAAGTAAAGCCCAATATTTAGAGTTTAAGCGCATCATTTAGAGGTAAAGCCCAAAATCTAGATGTAAAGCCCAACTTCTAGAGGTAAAGCCCATCATCTAGTCCTACAGCCCAATGTCTGCAGGTAAAGCATAACTTACACAGGTAAAGGCAAACATCTAGATGTAAAACCCAAAATCTAGAGGTAAAGCCCAACATATAGAGGTATAGCCCAAATTCTAGAGATAAATTACAACGTCTAGATGTAATCCCAACATCTAGAGGTAAAGCCTAACATCTAGAGGTGAAGCACAATATATAGAGGTATAACCCAACATCTAGAGATAAAGACCAACATCTAAATGTAAAGCAAAACATCTAGATGTAAAACCCTACATCTAGAGGTAAAGTCCAATATCTAGACTTAAAGACCAACATCTGGAGGTAAAGCCCAATGTCTAGAGGTAATGACCAACTTCTAGAGCTAAAACCCCAAATCTAGATTTAAACCCCAACAACTAGAGATAAAGCCCAAGTTCTAGATCTAAGCCAAACATCTAGAGGTAAATCCCAACATCTAGAGGTAAAGCCTAACATCTAGTGGGGAATTCCAAAATCTAGTGTTAAGGCCCGACATCTACAGTTAAAGGCAAACATATAGATGTAAACCCCAACTTCTAGAGGTAAGGCCCAGAATCTAGAGGTAAAGCCCAACTTCTAGAGGTAAAGTCCAAAATCTAGAGGTAAAGCCCAAGATCTAGTGGTAGAGCCCAAAATCTAGAGGTAAAGCCCAACTTCTAGAGGTAAAGCCCATCATCTAGTCCTACAGCCCAATGTCTGCAGGTAAAGCATAACTTACAGAGGTAAAGGCAAACATCTAGATGTAAAACCCAAACTCTAGAGGTAAAGCCCAACATATAGAGGTATAGCCCAAATTCTAGAGATAAAGTCCAACGTCTAGATGTAATCCCAACATCTAGAGGTGAAGCACAATATATAGAGGTATAACCCAACATCTAGAGATAAAGACCAACATCTAAATGTAAAGCAAAACATCTAGATGTAAAACCCTACATCTAGAGGTAAAGTCCAATATCTAGACTTAAAGACCAACATCTGGAGGTAAAGCCCAATGTCTAGAGGTAATGACCAACTTCTAGAGCTAAAACCCCAAATCTAGATTTAAACCCCAACATCTGGAGATAAAGCCCAAGTTCTAGATCTAAGCCAAACATCTAGAGGTAAATCCCAACATCTAGAGGTAAAGCCTAACATCTAGTGGTGAATTCCAAAATCTAGTGTTAAGGCCCGACATCTACAGTTAAAGGCAAACATATAGATGTAAACCCCAACTTCTAGAGGTAAGGCCCAGAATCTAGAGGTAAAGCCCAACTTCTAGAGTTAAAGCCCAGCGTCTTGAGGTAAAGACAAATATATAGATTTAAAACCCAACATCTAGAGGTAAAGCCCAATATCTAGACGTAAAGCCCAACTTCTAGAGGAAAAGTCCAAATTCTAGAGGCAAAGCCCAACACCTAGAGGTAGAGCCCAAAATCTAGAGGTAAAGCAACATCTAGAGGTAAAGCCAGATATCTAGAGGTAAAGACCAACATCTAGAGAAAAAGCCAAATATATAGTTTTAAAACCCAAAATATAGAGGTAAAGCCCGATATCAAGACGTAAAGATGAAAATCTAGATGTAAAGCCCAACTTCTAGAGGTAAAGCCGAATACATAAAGCGCAACATTTTGAGTAAAGACCAAAACCTAGTGCTAAAGCCCCACATCTAGAGGGAAAGCCCTGAAGCTACATGTAAAGCCTAACATCTAGAGGTGAATTCAAAAATCAAGTGTTAAGGCCCGACATCTACAGTTAAAGCCAACCATATAGATGTAACCCCCAACTTCTAGAGGTAAGGCCCAAAATCTAGAGGTAAAGCCCAACAGCTAGAGTTAAAGCCGAATGTCTTGAGGTAAAGCCCAAAGTCTAGAGGTAAAGACCAACTTCTAGAGGTAAAGTCCAAAATCTAGAGGTAAAGCCCAAGACCTAGTGGTAAAGCCCAAAATCTAGAGGTAAAGCCCAACATCTAGACGTAAAGCCAGATATCTGATGGTAAAGCCCAACATCTAGAGGAAAAGCCAAATATATAGATTTAAAACCCAAAATCTAGAGATAAAGCCCAACACCTAAATGTAAAGCAAAACATCTAGATGTAAAAACCTACATCTAGAGGTAAAGTCCAATATCTAGACTTAAAGACCAAAATCTAGATGTAAAGACAAACTTTTAGATCTAAAGCCCAAAATATAGATGTAAAGGCCAACTTCTAAATCTAAAGCCCAACATCTAGAGGTAAAGCCCAATATTTCGAGTTTAAGCGCATCATTTAGAGGTAAAGCCCAAAATCTAGATGTAAAGCCCAACTTCTAGAGGTAAAGCCCATCATCTAGTCCTACAGCCCAATGTCTGCAGGTAAAGCATAACTTACACAGGTAAAGGCAAACATCTAGATGTAAAACCCAAAATCTAGAGGTAAAGCCCAACATATAGAGGTATAGCCCAAATTCTAGAGATAAATTACAACGTCTAGATGTAATCCCAACATCTAGAGGTAAAGCCTAACATCTAGAGGTGAAGCACAACATATAGAGGTATAACCCAACATCTAGAGATAAAGACCAACATCTAAATGTAAAGCAAAACATCTAGATGTAAAACCCTACATCTAGAGGTAAAGTCCAATATCTAGACTTAAAGACCAACATCTGGAGGTAAAGCCCAATGTCTACAGGTAATGACCAACTTCCAGAGCTAAAACCCCAAATCTAGATTTAAACCCCAACATCTAGAGATAAAGCCCAAGTTCTAGATCTAACCCAAACATCTAGAGGTAAAGCCCAACATCTAGAGGTAAAGCCTAACATCTAGTGGTGAATTCCAAAATCTAGTGTTAAGGCCCGACATCTACAGTTAAAGGCAAACATATAGATGTAAACCCCAACTTCTAGAGGTAAGGCCCAGAATCTAGAGGTAAAGCCCAACCTCTAGAGTTAAAGCCCAGCGTCTTGAGGTAAAGACAAATATATAGATTTAAAACCCAACATCTAGAGGTAAAGCCCAATATCTAGACGTAAAGCCCAACTTCTAGAGGAAAAGTCCAAATTCTAGAGGCAAAGCCCAACACCTAGAGGTAGAGCCCAAAATCTAGAGGTAAAGCAACATCTAGAGGTAAAGCCCGATATCTAGAGGTAAAGACCAACATCTAGAGGAAAAGCCAAATATATAGATTTAAAACCCAAAATATAGAGGTAAAGCCCGATATCTAGACGTAAAGATCAAAATCTAGATGTAAAGCCCAACTTCTAGATCTAAAGACCAAAATCTAGATGTAAAGCCCAACTACTAGAGGTAAAGCCGAATATATAAAGCGCATCATTTAGAGTAAAGCCCAAAATCTAGAGCTAAAGCCCCAAATCTAGAGGGAAAGCCCAGAATCTAGATGTAAGGCCTAACATCTAGAGGTGAATTCCAAAATCAAGTGTTAAGGCCCGACGTCTACAGTTAAAGCCAAACATATAGATGTAACCCCCAACTTCCAGAGGTAAGGCCCAAAATCTAGAGGTAAAGCCCAACTTCTAGAGGTAAAGTCCAAAATCTAGAGGTAAAGCCCAAGATCTAGTGGTAAAGCCCAAAATCTAGAGGTAAAGCCCAACATCTAGACGTAAAGACATATATCTAGAAGTAAAGCCCAACATCTATAGGAAAAGCCAAATATATACATTTAAACCCCAAAATCCAGAGGTAAAGCCCAATATCTAGTCGTAAAGACCAAAATCTAGATGTAAAGCACAACTTATAGATCTCAAGCCCAAAATATAGATGTAAAGCCCAACTTCTAAATCTAAAGCCCAACATCTAGAAGTAAAGCCCAATATTTAGAGTTTAAGCGCATCATTTAGAGGTAAAGCCCAAAATCTAGATGTAAAGCCCAACTTCTAGAGGTAAAGCCCATCATCTAGTCCTACAGCCCAATGTCTGCAGGTAAAGCATAACTTACACAGGTAAAGGCAAACATCTAGATGTAAAACCCAAAATCTAGAGGTAAAGCCCAACATATAGAGGTATAGCCCAAATTCTAGAGATAAATTACAACGTCTAGATGTAATCCCAACATCTAGAGGTAAAGCCTAACATCTAGAGGTGAAGCACAATATATAGAGGTATAACCCAACATCTAGAGATAAAGACCAACATCTAAATGTAAAGCAAAACATCTAGATGTAAAACCCTACATCTAGAGGTAAAGTCCAATATCTAGACTTAAAGACCAACATCTGGAGGTAAAGCCCAATGTCTAGAGGTAATGACCAACTTCTAGAGCTAAAACCCCAAATCTAGATTTAAACCCCAACAACTAGAGATAAAGCCCAAGTTCTAGATCTAAGCCAAACATCTAGAGGTAAATCCCAACATCTAGAGGTAAAGCCTAACATCTAGTGGGGAATTCCAAAATCTAGTGTTAAGGCCCGACATCTACAGTTAAAGGCAAACATATAGATGTAAACCCCAACTTCTAGAGGTAAGGCCCAGAATCTAGAGGTAAAGCCCAACTTCTAGAGGTAAAGTCCAAAATCTAGAGGTAAAGCCCAAGATCTAGTGGTAGAGCCCAAAATCTAGAGGTAAAGCCCAACTTCTAGAGGTAAAGCCCATCATCTAGTCCTACAGCCCAATGTCTGCAGGTAAAGCATAACTTACAGAGGTAAAGGCAAACATCTAGATGTAAAACCCAAACTCTAGAGGTAAAGCCCAACATATAGAGGTATAGCCCAAATTCTAGAGATAAAGTCCAACGTCTAGATGTAATCCCAACATCTAGTGGTAAAGCCTAACATCTAGAGGTGAAGCACAACATATAGAGGTATAACCCAACATCTAGAGATAAAGACCAACATCTAAATGTAAAGCAAAACATCTAGATGTAAAACCCTACATCTAGAGGTAAAGTCCAATATCTAGACTTAAAGACCAACATCTGGAGGTAAAGCCCAATGTCTAGAGGTAATGACCAACTTCTAGAGCTAAAACCCCAAATATAGATTTAAACCCCAAAATCTAGAGATAAAGCCCAAGTTCTAGATCTAAAGCCCAAAATCTAGATGTAAAGCCCAACTTCTAGAGGTAAAGCCGAATATATAAAGCGCATCATTTAGAGTAAAGCCCAAAATCTAGAGTTAAAGCCCCACATCTAGAGGGAAAGCCCAGAATCTAGAGGTAAAGCACAAGACCTAGTGGTAGAGCCCAAAATCTAGAGGTAGAGCCCAACATCTAGAGGTAAAGCCAGATATCTGATGGTAAAGCCCAACATCTAGAGGAAAAGCCAAATATATAGATTTAAAACCCAAAATCTAGAGATAAAGCCCAACATCAAAATGTAAAGCAAAACATCTAGATGTAAAACCCTACATCTAGAGGTAAAGTCCAATATCTAGACTTAAAGACCAACATCTAGAGGTAAAACCCAACATCTTGAGGTAAAGCCCAACGTCTGGAGGTACAGCCCAGATTCTAGAGAGAAGCCAAAAATCCAGATGGAAAACCCAAAATCTAGAGGTAAAGCCCAACATCTAGACTTAAAGCCCAACGTCTTGAGGTAAAGCCAAATTCTAGAGGTAAAGCCCAACTTCTAGAGGTAAATCCCAAAATCTAGAGGTAAATTCCAAATTGCAGATGTAAAGCCCAACTTTTAGAGTTAAAGTCCAAATTCTAGAGGCAAAGCTCAACACCTAGAGGTAGAGCCCAAAATCTAGAGGTAAAGCCGAACATCTAGAGGAAAAGCCAAATATATAGATTTAAAACCCAAAATATAGAGGTAAAGCCCAATATCTAGACGTAAAGCCCAAAATCTAGATGTTAAGCCCAACTTCTAGAGGTAAAGCCGAATATCTAGAGTTAAAGCGCATCATTTAAAGCCCAAAATCTAGAGTTAAAGCCCCACATCTAGAGGGAAAGCCCAGAAGCTACATGTAAAGCCTAACATCTAGAGGTGAATTCCAAAATCAAGTGTTAAGGCCCGACATCTACAGTTAAAGCCAACCATATAGATGTAACCCCCAACTTCTAGAGGTAAGGCCCAAAATCTAGAGGTAAAGCCCAACAGCTAGAGTTAAAGCCGAATGTCTTGAGGTAAAGCCCAAAGTCTAGAGGTAAAGACCAACTTCTAGAGGTAAAGTCCAAAATCTAGAGGTAAAGCCCAAGACCTAGTGGTAAAGCCCAAAATCTAGAGGTAAAGCCCAACATCTAGACGTAAAGCCAGATATCTGATGGTAAAGCCCAACATCTAGAGGAAAAGCCAAATATATAGATTTAAAACCCAAAATCTAGAGATAAAGCCCAACACCTAAATGTAAAGCAAAACATCTAGATGTAAAACCCTACATCTAGAGGTAAAGTCCAATATCTAGACTTAAAGACCAAAATCTAGATGTAAAGCCAAACTTTTAGATCTAAAGCCCAAAATATAGATGTAAAGGCCAACTTCTAGAGGTAAAGCCCATCATCTAGTCCTACAGCCCAATGTCTGCAGGTAAAGCATAACTTACACAGGTAAAGGCAAACATCTAGATGTAAAACCCAAAATCTAGAGGTAAAGCCCAACATATAGAGGTATAGCTTAAATTCTAGAGATAAAGTCCAACGTCTAGATGTAATCCCAACATCTAGAGGTAAAGCCTAACATCTAGAGGTGAAGCACAACATATAGAGGTATAACCCAACATCTAGAGATAAAGACCAACATCTAAATGTAAAGCAAAACATCTAGATGTAAAACCCTACATCTAGAGGTAAAGTCCAATATCTAGACTTAAAGACCAACATCTGGAGGTAAAGCCCAATGTCTAGAGGTAATGACCAACTTCTAGAGCTAAAACCCCAAATCTAGATTTAAACCCCAACAACTAGAGATAAAGCCCAAGTTCTAGATCTAAGCCAAACATCTAGAGGTAAATCCCAACATCTAGAGGTAAAGCCTAACATCTAGTGGGGAATTCCAAAATCTAGTGTTAAGGCCCGACATCTACAGTTAAAGGCAAACATATAGATGTAAACCCCAACTTCTAGAGGTAAGGCCCAGAATCTAGAGGTAAAGCCCAACTTCTAGAGGTAAAGTCCAAAATCTAGAGGTAAAGCCCAAGATCTAGTGGTAGAGCCCAAAATCTAGAGGTAAAGCCCAACTTCTAGAGGTAAAGCCCATCATCTAGTCCTACAGCCCAATGTCTGCAGGTAAAGCATAACTTACAGAGGTAAAGGCAAACATCTAGATGTAAAACCCAAACTCTAGAGGTAAAGCCCAACATATAGAGGTATAGCCCAAATTCTAGAGACAAAGTCCAACGTCTAGATGTAATCCCAACATCTAGAGGTAAAGCCTAACATCTAGAGGTGAAGCACAACATATAGAGGTATAACCCAACATCTAGAGATAAAGACCAACATCTAAATGTAAAGCAAAACATCTAGATGTAAAACCCTACATCTAGAGGTAAAGTCCAATATCTAGACTTAAAGACCAACATCTGGAGGTAAAGCCCAATGTCTAGAGGTAATGACCAACTTCTAGAGCTAAAACCCCAAATCTAGATTTAAAGCCCAAAATCTAGAGATAAAGCCCAAGTTCTAGATCTAAAGCCCAAAATCTAGATGTAAAGCCCAACTTCTAGAGGTAAAGCCGAATATATAAAGCGCATCATTTAGAGTAAAGCCCAAAATCTAGAGTTAAAGCCCCACATCTAGAGGGAAAGCCCAGAATCTAGAGGTAAAGCACAAGACCTAGTGGTAGAGCCCAAAATCTAGAGGTAGAGCCCAACATCTAGAGGTAAAGCCAGATATCTGATGGTAAAGCCCAACATCTAGAGGAAAAGCCAAATATATAGATTTAAAACCCAAAATCTAGAGATAAAGCCCAACATCAAAATGTAAAGCAAAACATCTAGATGTAAAACCCTACATCTAGAGGTAAAGTCCAATATCTAGACTTAAAGACCAACATCTAGAGGTAAAACCCAACATCTTGAGGTAAAGCCCAACGTCTGGAGGTACAGCCCAGATTCTAGAGAGAAGCCAAAAATCCAGATGGAAAACCCAAAATCTAGAGGTAAAGCCCAACATCTAGACTTAAAGCCCAACGTCTTGAGGTAAAGCCAAATTCTAGAGGTAAAGCCCAACTTCTAGAGGTAAATCCCAAAATCTAGAGGTAAATTCCAAATTGCAGATGTAAAGCCCAACTTTTAGAGTTAAAGTCCAAATTCTAGAGGCAAAGCTCAACACCTAGAGGTAGAGCCCAAAATCTAGAGGTAAAGCCGAACATCTAGAGGAAAAGCCAAATATATAGATTTAAAACCCAAAATATAGAGGTAAAGCCCAATATCTAGACGTAAAGCCCAAAATCTAGATGTTAAGCCCAACTTCTAGAGGTAAAGCCGAATATCTAGAGTTAAAGCGCATCATTTAAAGCCCAAAATCTAGAGTTAAAGCCCCACATCTAGAGGGAAAGCCCAGAAGCTACATGTAAAGCCTAACATCTAGAGGTGAATTCCAAAATCAAGTGTTAAGGCCCGACATCTACAGTTAAAGCCAACCATATAGATGTAACCCCCAACTTCTAGAGGTAAGGCCCAAAATCTAGAGGTAAAGCCCAACAGCTAGAGTTAAAGCCGAATGTCTTGAGGTAAAGCCCAAAGTCTAGAGGTAAAGACCAACTTCTAGAGGTAAAGTCCAAAATCTAGAGGTAAAGCCCAAGACCTAGTGGTAAAGCCCAAAATCTAGAGGTAAAGCCCAACATCTAGACGTAAAGCCAGATATCTGATGGTAAAGCCCAACATCTAGAGGAAAAGCCAAATATATAGATTTAAAACCCAAAATCTAGAGATAAAGCCCAACACCTAAATGTAAAGCAAAACATCTAGATGTAAAACCCTACATCTAGAGGTAAGTCCAATATCTAGACTTAAAGACCAAAGTCTAGATGTAAAGCCAAACTTTTAGATCTAAAGCCCAAAATATAGATGTAAAGGCCAACTTCTAGAGGTAAAGCCCATCATCTAGTCCTACAGCCCAATGTCTGCAGGTAAAGCATAACTTACACAGGTAAAGGCAAACATCTAGATGTAAAACCCAAACTCTAGAGGTAAAGCCCAACATATAGAGGTATAGCCCAAATTCTAGAGATAAAGTCCAACGTCTAGATGTAATCCCAACATCTAGAGGTAAAGCCTAACATCTAGAGGTGAAGCACAACATATAGAGGTATAACCCAACATCTAGAGATAAAGACCAACATCTAAATGTAAAGCAAAACATCTAGATGTAAAACCCTACATCTAGAGGTAAAGTCCAATATCTAGACTTAAAGACCAACATCTGGAGGTAAAGCCCAATGTCTAGAGGTAATGACCAACTTCTAGAGCTAAAACCCCAAATCTAGATTTAAACCCCAACATCTAGAGATAAAGCCCAACTTCTAGATCTAACCCAAACATCTAGAGGTAAAGCCCAACATCTAGAGGTAAAGCCTAACATCTAGTGGTGAATTCCAAAATCTAGTGTTAAGGCCCAACATCTACAGTTAAAGCCAAACATATAGATGTAAAGCCCAACTTCTAGAGGTAAGGACCAAAACCTAGAGTTAAAGCCCAACATCTAGAGTTAAAGCCCAACGTCTTGAGGTAAAGCCCAAATTCTAGAGGTAAAGCCAAATATCTAGATTTAAATCCCAAAATCTAGACGTAAAGCCCAAATTGCAGATGTAAATCCCAACTTCTAGAGTTAAAGTCCAAATTCTAGAGGCAAAGCTCAACACCTAGAGGTAGAGCCCAAAATCTAGAGGTAAAGCCAAACATCTAGAGGAAAAGCCAAATATATAGATTTAAAACCCAAAATCTAGAGGTAAAGCCCAATAGCTAGACGTAAAGCCCAAAATCTAGATGTTAAGCCCAACTTCTAGATCTAAAGCACAAAATCTAGATGTAAAGCCCAACTTCTAGAGGTAAAGCCGAATATCTAGAGTTAAAGCGCATCATTTAAAGCCCAAAATCTAGAGTTAAAGCCCCACATCTAGAGGGAAAGCCCAGAAGCTACATGTAAAGCCTAACATCTAGAGGTGAATTCCAAAATCAAGTGTTAAGGCCCGACATCTACAGTTAAAGCCAACCATATAGATGTAACCCCCAACTACTAAAGGTAAGGCCCAAAATCTAGAGGTAAAGACCAAATCTAGAGTTAAAGCCGAAGGTCTTGAGGTAAAGCCCAAAGTCTAGAGGTAAAGACCAACTTCTAGAGGTAAAGTCCAAAATCTAGAGGTAAAGCCCAAGACCTAGTGGTAAATCCCAAAATCTAGAGGTAAAGCCCAACATCTAGACGTAAAGCCAGATATCTGATGGTAAACCCCAACATCTAGAGGTAAAGCCCAACATCTAGACGTAAAGCCAGATATCTGATGGTAAAGCCCAACATCTAGAGGAAAAGCCAAATATATAGATTTAAAACCCAAAATCTAGAGATAAAGCCCAACACCTAAATGTAAAGCAAAACATCTAGATGTAAAACCCTACATCTAGAGGTAAAGTCCAATATCTAGACTTAAAGACCAACATCTAGAGGTAAAACCCAACATCTAGAGGTAAAGCCCAATATCTAGACGTAAAGACCAAAATCTAGATGCAAAGCCAAACTTTTAGATCTAAAGCCCAAAATCTAGATGTAAAGCCCAACTTCTAAATCTAAAGCCCAACATCTAGAGGTAAAGCCCAATATTTCGAGTTTAAGCGCATCATTTAGAGGTAAAGCCTAAAATCTAGATGTAAAGCCCAACTTCTAGAGGTAAAGACCATCATCTAGTCCTACAGCCCAATGTCTGCAGGTAAAGCATAACTTACAGAGGTAAAGGCAAACATCTAGATATAAAACCCAAACTCTAGAGGTAAAGCCCAACATATAGAGGTATAGCCCAAATTCTAGAGATAAAGTCCAACGTCTAGATGCAATCCCAACATCTAGAGGTAAAGTCTAACATCTAGAGGTGAAGCACAACATATAGAGGTATAACCCAACATCTAGAGATAAAGACCAACATCTAAATGTAAAGCAAAACATCTAGATGTAAAACACTACATCTAGAGGTAAAGTCCAATATCTAGACTTAAAGACCAACATCTAGAAGTAAAGCCCAACATCTAGAGGTAAAGCCTAACATCTAGTGGTGAATTCCAAAATCTAGTATTAAGGCCCGACATCTACAGTTAAAGGCAAACATATAGATGTAAACCCCAACTTCTAGAGGTAAGGCCCAGAATCTAGAGGTAAAGCCCAACCTCTAGAGTTAAAGCCCAACGTCTTGAGGTAAAGACAAATATATAGATTTAAAACCCAACATCTAGAGGTAAAGCCCAATATCTAGACGTAAAGCCCAACTTCTAGAGGAAAAGTCCAAATTCTAGAGGCAAAGCCCAACACCTAGAGGTAGAGCCCAAAATCTAGAGGTAAAGCACCATCTAGAGGTAAAGCCAGATATCTAGAGGTAAAGACCAACATCTAGAGGAAAAGCCAAATATATAGATATAAAACCCAAAATATAGAGGTAAAGCCCGATATCTAGACGTAAAGACCAAAATCTAGATGTAAAGCCCAACTTCTAGATCTAAAGCCCAAAATATAGATGTAAAGGCCAACTTCTAGAGGTAAAGCCGAATATATAAAGCGCATCATTTAGAGTAAAGCCCAAAATCTAGAGCTAAAGCCCCACATCAAGAGGGAAAACCCAGAATCTAGATGTAAAGCCTAACATCTAGAGGTGAATTCCAAAATCTAGTCTTAAGGCCCGACATCTACAGTTAAAGCTAAACATATAGATGTAACCACCAACTTCTAGAGGTAAGGCCCAAAATCTAGAGATAAAGCCCAAGACCTAGTGGTAGAGCCCAAAATCTAGAGGTAAAGCCCAATATCTAGACGTAAAGACCAAAATCTAGATGTAAAGCCCAACTTCTAGATCTAAAGCCCAAAATATAGATGTAAAGGCCAACTTCTAAATCTAAAGCCCAACATCTAGAGGTAAAGCCCAATATTTAGAGTTTATGCGCATCAGTTCGAGGTAAAGCCCAAAATCTAGATGTAAAGCCCAACTTCTAGAGGTAAAGCCCATCATCTAGTCCTACAGCCCAATGTCTGCAGGCAAAGCCCAACTTACAGAGGTAAAGGCAAACATCTAGATATAAAACCCAAACTCTAGAGGTAAAGCCCAACATATAGAGGTATAGCCCAACTTCTAGAGATAAAGTCCAACGTCTAGATGTAATCCCAACATCTAGAGGTAAAGACTAACATCTAGAGGTAAAGCCAGATATCTAGGGGTAAAGCCCAACATCTAGAGGAAAAGCCAAATATATAGATTTAAAACCCAAAATCTAGAGGTAAAGCCCAACATCTAGACGTAAAGCCGAAATTCTAGATGTAAAGCCCAACTTCTAGTGGTAAGGCCCAAAATCTAGAGGTAAAGCCCAACATCTAGAGGAAAAGCCAAATATATAGATTTAAAACCCAAAATCTAGAGGTAAAGACCAATATCTAGACGTAAAGCCCAAAATCTAGATGTAAAGCCCAACTTCTAAATCTAAAGCCCAACATCTAAAGGTAAAGACCAATATCTAGAGGTAAAAGCCAACATCTAGAGGTAAAGCAAGATACCTAGAGGTAAAGCCCAACTTCTAGAGTTAAAGCCCAAAATCTAGATGTAAAGCCCAACATCTAGAGGTAAAGCCCAACATCTAGAGGTAAAGCCCAAAGTGTAGATGTAAAGACCAACTTCCAAAGGTAAAGTGCAAAATCTAGAGGTAAACACCAATAGCTAGAGGTAGAGCCCAAAATCTAGAGGTAAAGCCCAACATCTATAGGTAAAACCAGATATATAGAGGTAAAGCCCAACATCTAGAGGAAAAGCCAAATATATAGATTTAAAACCCAAAATCTAGAGATAAAGCCCAACACCTAAATGTAAAGCAAAACATCTAGATGTAAAACACTACATCTAGAGGTAAAGTCCAATATCTAGACTTAAAGACCAACATCTAGAGGTAAAACGTACATCTAGAGGTAAAGACCAATATCTAGACGTTAAGACCAAAATCTAGATGTAAAGCCAAACTTTTAGATCTAAAGCCCAAAATATAGATGTAAAGCCCAACTTCTAAATCTAAAGCCCAACATCTAGAGGTAAAGCCCAATATTTAGAGTTTAAGCGCATCTTTTAGAGGTAAAGCCCAAAATCTAGATGTAAAGCACAACTTCTAGAGGTAACGCCCATCATCTAGTCCTACAGCCCAATGTCTGCAGGTAAAGCATATCTTACACAGGTAAAGGCAAACATCTAGATGTAAAACCCAAAATCTAGAGGTAAAGCCCAACATATAGAGGTATAGCCCAAATTCTAGAGATAAAGTCCAACGTCTAGATGTAATCCCAACATCTAGAGGTAAAGCCTAACATCTAGAGGTGAAGCACAACATATAGAGGTATAACCCAACATCTAGAGATAAAGACCAACATCTAAATGTAAAGCAAAACATCTAGATGTAAAACCCTACATCTAGAGGTAAAGTCCAATATCTAGACCTAAAGACCAACATCTAGAGGTAAAACCCAACATCTAGAGGTAAAGCCCAATGTCTAGAGGTAATGACCAACTTCTAGAGCTAAAACCCCAAATCTAGATTTAAACCCCAACAACTAGAGATAAAGCCCAAGTTCTAGATCTAAGCCAAACATCTAGAGGTAAATCCCAACATCTAGAGGTAAAGCCTAACATCTAGTGGTGAATTCCAAAATCTAGTGTTAAGGCCCGACATCTACAGTTAAAGGCAAACATATAGATGTAAACCCCAACTTCTAGAGGTAAGGCCCAGAATCTAGAGGTAAAGCCCAACTTCTAGAGTTAAAGCCCAGCGTCTTGAGGTAAAGACAAATATATAGATTTAAAACCCAACATCTAGAGGTAAAGCCCAATATCTAGACGTAAAGCCCAACTTCTAGAGGAAAAGTCCAAATTCTAGAGGCAAAGCCCAACACCTAGAGGTAAAGCCCAAAATCTAGAGGTAAAGCAACATCTAGAGGTAAAGCCAGATATCTAGAGGTAAAGCCCAACATCTAGAGGAAAAGCCAAATATATAGATTTAAAACCCAAAATCTAGAGATAAAGCCCAACACCTAAATGTAAAGCAAAACATCTAGATGTAAAACCCTACATCTAGAGGTAAAGTCCAATATCTAGACTTAAAGACCAACATCTAGAGGTAAAACGTACATCTAGAGGTAAAGACCAATATCTAGACGTAAAGATCAAAATCTAGATGTAAAGCCCAACTTCTAGATCTAAAGACCAAAATCTAGATGTAAAGCCCAACTTCTAGAGGTAAAGCCGAATACATAAAGCGCAACATTTTGAGTAAAGTCCAAAACCTAGAGCTAAAGCCCCACATCTAGAGGGAAAGCCCAGAATCTAGAGGTAAAGCCTAACATCTAGAGTTGAATTCCAAAATCAAGTGTTAAGGCCCGACATCTACAGTTAAAGCCAAACATATAGATGTAACCCCCAACTTCTAGAGGTAAGGCCCAAAATCTAGAGGTAAAGCCCAACTTCTAGAGGTAAAGTCCAAAATCTAGAGGTAAAGCCCAAGATCTAGTGGTAGAGCCCAAAATCTAGAGGTAAAGCCCAACTTCTAGAGGTAAAGCCCATCATCTAGTCCTACAGCCCAATGTCTGCAGGTAAAGCATAACTTACAGAGGTAAAGGCAAACATCTAGATGTAAAACCCAAACTCTAGAGGTAAAGCCCAACATATAGAGGTATAGCCCAAATTCTAGAGATAAAGTCCAACGTCTAGATGTAATCCCAACATCTAGAGGTAAAGCCTAACATCTAGAGGTGAAGCACAACATATAGAGGTATAACCTAACATCTAGAGATAAAGACCAACATCTAAATGTAAAGCAAAACATCTAGATGTAAAACCCTACATCTAGAGGTAAAGTCCAATATCTAGACTTAAAGACCAACATCTGGAGGTAAAGCCCAATGTCTAGAGGTAATGACCAACTTCTAGAGCTAAAACCCCAAATATAGATTTAAACCCCAAAATCTAGAGATAAAGCCCAAGTTCTAGATCTAAAGCCCAAAATCTAGATGTAAAGCCCAACTTCTAGAGGTAAAGCCGAATATATAAAGCGCATCATTTAGAGTAAAGCCCAAAATCTAGAGTTAAAGCCCCACATCTAGAGGGAAAGCCCAGAATCTAGAGGTAAAGCACAAGACCTAGTGGTAGAGCCCAAAATCTAGAGGTAGAGCCCAACATCTAGAGGTAAAGCCAGATATCTGATGGTAAAGCCCAACATCTAGAGGAAAAGCCAAATATATAGATTTAAAACCCAAAATCTAGAGATAAAGCCCAACATCAAAATGTAAAGCAAAACATCTAGATGTAAAACCCTACATCTAGAGGTAAAGTCCAATATCTAGACTTAAAGACCAACATCTAGAGGTAAAACCCAACATCTTGAGGTAAAGCCCAACGTCTGGAGGTACAGCCCAGATTCTAGAGAGAAGCCAAAAATCCAGATGGAAAACCCAAAATCTAGAGGTAAAGCCCAACATCTAGACTTAAAGCCCAACGTCTTGAGGTAAAGCCAAATTCTAGAGGTAAAGCCCAACTTCTAGAGGTAAATCCCAAAATCTAGAGGTAAATTCCAAATTGCAGATGTAAAGCCCAACTTTTAGAGTTAAAGTCCAAATTCTAGAGGCAAAGCTCAACACCTAGAGGTAGAGCCCAAAATCTAGAGGTAAAGCCGAACATCTAGAGGAAAAGCCAAATATATAGATTTAAAACCCAAAATATAGAGGTAAAGCCCAATATCTAGACGTAAAGCCCAAAATCTAGATGTTAAGCCCAACTTCTAGAGGTAAAGCCGAATATCTAGAGTTAAAGCGCATCATTTAAAGCCCAAAATCTAGAGTTAAAGCCCCACATCTAGAGGGAAAGCCCAGAAGCTACATGTAAAGCCTAACATCTAGAGGTGAATTCCAAAATCAAGTGTTAAGGCCCGACATCTACAGTTAAAGCCAACCATATAGATGTAACCCCCAACTTCTAGAGGTAAGGCCCAAAATCTAGAGGTAAAGCCCAACAGCTAGAGTTAAAGCCGAATGTCTTGAGGTAAAGCCCAAAGTCTAGAGGTAAAGACCAACTTCTAGAGGTAAAGTCCAAAATCTAGAGGTAAAGCCCAAGACCTAGTGGTAAAGCCCAAAATCTAGAGGTAAAGCCCAACATCTAGACGTAAAGCCAGATATCTGATGGTAAAGCCCAACATCTAGAGGAAAAGCCAAATATATAGATTTAAAACCCAAAATCTAGAGATAAAGCCCAACACCTAAATGTAAAGCAAAACATCTAGATGTAAAACACTACATCTAGAGGTAAAGTCCAATATCTAGACTTAAAGACCAAAATCTAGATGTAAAGCCAAACTTTTAGATCTAAAGCCCAAAATATAGATGTAAAGGCCAACTTCTAGAGGTAAAGCCCATCATCTAGTCCTACAGCCCAATGTCTGCAGGTAAAGCATAACTTACACAGGTAAAGGCAAACATCTAGATGTAAAACCCAAAATCTAGAGGTAAAGCCCAACATATAGAGGTATAGCTTAAATTCTAGAGATAAAGTCCAACGTCTAGATGTAATCCCAACATCTAGAGGTAAAGCCTAACATCTAGAGGTGAAGCACAACATATAGAGGTATAACCCAACATCTAGAGATAAAGACCAACATCTAAATGTAAAGCAAAACATCTAGATGTAAAACCCTACATCTAGAGGTAAAGTCCAATATCTAGACTTAAAGACCAACATCTGGAGGTAAAGCCCAATGTCTAGAGGTAATGACCAACTTCCAGAGTTAAAACCCCAAATCTAGATTTAAACCCCAACATCTAGAGATAAAGCCCAACTTCTAGATCTAACCCAAACATCTAGAGGTAAAGCCCAACATCTAGAGGTAAAGCCTAACATCTAGTGGTGAATTCCAAAATCTAGTGTTAAGGCCCAACATCTACAGTTAAAGCCAAACATAGAGATGTAAAGCCCAACTTCTAGAGGTAAGGACCAAAACCTAGAGTTAAAGCCCAACATCTAGAGTTAAAGCCCAACGTCTTGAGGTAAAGCCCAAATTCTAGAGGTAAAGCCAAATATCTAGATTTAAATCCCAAAATCTAGACGTAAAGCACAAATTGCAGATGTAAATCCCAACTTCTAGAGTTAAAGTCCAAATTCTAGAGGCAAAGCTCAACACCTAGAGGTAGAGCCCAAAATCTAGAGGTAAAGCCGAACATCTAGAGGAAAAGCCAAATATATAGATTTAAAACCCAAAATCTAGAGGTAAAGCCCAATAGCTAGACGTAAAGCCCAAAATCTAGATGTTAAGCCCAACTTCTAGATCTAAAGCACAAAATCTAGATGTAAAGCCCAACTTCTAGAGGTAAAGCCGAATATCTAGAGTTAAAGCGCATCATTTAAAGCCCAAAATCTAGAGTTAAAGCCCCACATCTAGAGGGAAAGCCCAGAAGCTACATGTAAAGCCTAACATCTAGAGGTGAATTCCAAAATCAAGTGTTAAGGCCCGACATCTACAGTTAAAGCCAACCATATAGATGTAACCCCCAACTACTAAAGGTAAGGCCCAAAATCTAGAGGTAAAGACCAAATCTAGAGTTAAAGCCGAAGGTCTTGAGGTAAAGCCCAAAGTCTAGAGGTAAAGACCAACTTCTAGAGGTAAAGTCCAAAATCTAGAGGTAAAGCCCAAGACCTAGTGGTAAAGCCCAAAATCTAGAGGTAAAGCCCAACATCTAGACGTAAAGCCAGATATCTGATGGTAAACCCCAACATCTAAAGGTAAAGCCCAACATCTAGACGTAAAGCCAGATATCTGATGGTAAAGCCCAACATCTAGAGGAAAAGCCAAATATATAGATTTAAAACCCAAAATCTAGAGATAAAGCCCAACACCTAAATGTAAAGCAAAACATCTAGATGTAAAACCCTACATCTAGAGGTAAAGCCCAATATCTAGACGTAAAGACCAAAATCTAGATGCAAAGCCAAACTTTTAGATCTAAAGCCCAAAATATAGATGTAAAGGCCAACTTCTAAATCTAAAGCCCAACATCTAGAGGTAAAGCCCAATATTTCGAGTTTAAGCGCATCATTTAGAGGTAAAGCCTAAAACCTAGATGTAAAGCCCAACTTCTAGAGGTAAAGACCATCATCTAGTCCTACAGCCCAATGTCTGCAGGTAAAGCATAACTTACAGAGGTAAAGGCAAACATCTAGATGTAAAACCCAAACTCTAGAGGTAAAGCCCAACATATAGAGGTATAGCCCAAATTCTAGAGATAAAGTCCAACGTCTAGATGCAATCCCAACATCTAGACGTAAAGCCTAACATCTAGAGGTGAAGCACAACATATAGAGGTATAACCCAACATCTAGAGATAAAGACCAACATCTAAATGTAAAGCAAAACATCTAGATGTAAAACACTACATCTAGAGGTAAAGTCCAATATCTAGACTTAAAGACCAACATCTAGAAGTAAAGCCCAACATCTAGAGGTAAAGCCTAACATCTAGTGGTGAATTCCAAAATCTAGTATTAAGGCCCGACATCTACAGTTAAAGGCAAACATATAGATGTAAACCCCAACTTCTAGAGGTAAGGCCCAGAATCTAGAGGTAAAGCCCAACCTCTAGAGTTAAAGCCCAACGTCTTGAGGTAAAGACAAATATATAGATTTAAAACCCAACATCTAGAGGTAAAGCCCAATATCTAGACGTAAAGCCCAACTTCTAGAGGAAAAGTCCAAATTCTAGAGGCAAAGCCCAACACCTAGAGGTAGAGCCCAAAATCTAGAGGTAAAGCACCATCTAGAGGTAAAGCCAGATATCTAGAGGTAAAGACCAACATCTAGAGGAAAAGCCAAATATATAGATATAAAACCCAAAATATAGAGGTAAAGCCCGAAATCTAGACGTAAAGACCAAAATCTAGATGTAAAGCCCAACTTCTAGATCTAAAGCCCAAAATATAGATGTAAAGGCCAACTTCTAGAGGTAAAGCCGAATATATAAAGCGCATCATTTAGAGTAAAGCCCAAAATCTAGAGCTAAAGCCCCACATCAAGAGGGAAAACCCAGAATCTAGATGTAAAGCCTAACATCTAGAGGTGAATTCCAAAATCTAGTCTTAAGGCCCGACATCTACAGTTAAAGCTAAACATATAGATGTAACCACCAACTTCTAGAGGTAAGGCCCAAAATCTAGAGATAAAGCCCAAGACCTAGTGGTAGAGCCCAAAATCTAGAGGTGAAGCCCAACATCTAGACGTAAAGACATATATCTAGAAGTAAAGCCCAACATCTATAGGAAAACCCAAATATATAGATTTGAACCCCAAAATCTAGAGGTAAAGCCCAATATCTAGACGTAAAGACCAAAATCTAGATGTAAAGCCCAACTTCTAGAGGTAAAGCCCATCATCTAGTCCTACAGCCCAATGTCTGCAGGCAAAGCCCAACTTACAGAGGTAAAGGCAAACATCTAGATATAAAACCCAAACTCTAGAGGTAAAGCCCAACATATAGAGGTATAGCCCAACTTCTAGAGATAAAGTCCAACGTCTAGATGTAATCCCAACATCTAGAGGTAAAGACTAACATCTAGAGGTAAAGCCAGATATCTAGGGGTAAAGCCCAACATCTAGAGGAAAAGCCAAATATATAGATTTAAAACCCAAAATCTAGAGGTAAAGCCCAACATCTAGACGTAAAGCCGAAATTCTAGATGTAAAGCCCAACTTCTAGTGGTAAGGCCCAAAATCTAGAGGTAAAGCCCAACATCTAGAGGAAAAGCCAAATATATAGATTTAAAAGCCAAAATCTAGAGGTAAAGCCCAAGATCTAGATGTAAAACCAAAATCTAGATGTAAAGCCCAACTTCTAAATCTAAAGCCCAAAATCTACATGTAAAGCCCAACTTCTAAATCTAAAGCCCAACATCTAAAGGTAAAGACCAATATCTAGAGGTAAAACCCAACATCTAGAGGTAAAGCAAGATATCTAGAGGTAAAGCCCAACATCTAGAGGAAAAGACAAATATATAGATTTAAAACCCAAAATCTAGAGTTAAATCCCAATATCTAGACTTAAAGCCGAAATTCTAGATGTAAAGCCCAACTTCTAGAGTTAAAGCCCAAAATCTAGATGTAAAGCCCAACATCTAGAGGTAAAGCCCAACATCTAGAGGTAAAGCCCAAAGTGTAGATGTAAAGACCAACTTCCAAAGGTAAAGTGCAAAATCTAGAGGTAAACACCAATAGCTAGAGGTAGAGCCCAAAATCTAGAGGTAAAGCCCAACATCTATAGGTAAAACCAGATATATAGAGGTAAAGCCCAACATCTAGAGGAAAAGCCAAATATATAGATTTAAAACCCAAAATCTAGAGATAAAGCCCTACACCTAAATGTAAAGCAAAACATCTAGATGTAAAACCCTACATCTAGAGGTAAAGTCCAATATCTAGACTTAAAGACCAACATCTAGAGGTAAAACGTACATCTAGAGGTAAAGACCAATATCTAGACGTTAAGACCAAAATCTAGATGTAAAGCCAAACTTTTAGATCTAAAGCCCAAAATATAGATGTAAAGCCCAACTTCTAAATCTAAAGCCCAACATCTAGAAGTAAAGCCCAATATTTCGAGTTTAAGCGCATCATTTAGAGGTAAAGCCCAAAATCTAGATGTAAAGCCCAACTTCTAGAGGTAAAGCCCATCATCTAGTCCTACAGCCCAATGTCTGCAGGTAAAGCATAACTTACACAGGTAAAGGCAAACATCTAGATGTAAAACCCAAAATCTAGAGGTAAAGCCCAACATATAGAGGTATAGCCCAAATTCTAGAGATAAAGTCCAACGTCTAGATGTAATCCCAACATCTAGAGGTAAAGCCTAACATCTAGAGGTGAAGCACAATATATAGAGGTATAACCCAACATCTAGAGATAAAGACCAACATCTAAATGTAAAGCAAAACATCTAGATGTAAAACCCTACATCTAGAGGTAAAGTCCAATATCTAGACTTAAAGACCAACATCTGGAGGTAAAGCCCAATGTCTAGAGGTAATGACCAACTTCTAGAGCTAAAACCCCAAATCTAGATTTAAACCCCAACAACTAGAGATAAAGCCCAAGTTCTAGATCTAAGCCAAACATCTAGAGGTAAATCCCAACATCTAGAGGTAAAGCCTAACATCTAGTGGTGAATTCCAAAATCTAGTGTTAAGGCCCGACATCTACAGTTAAAGGCAAACATATAGATGTAAACCCCAACTTCTAGAGGTAAGGCCCAGAATCTAGAGGTAAAGCCCAACTTCTAGAGTTAAAGCCCAGCGTCTTGAGGTAAAGACAAATATATAGATTTAAAACCCAACATCTAGAGGTAAAGCCCAATATCTAGACGTAAAGCCCAACTTCTAGAGGAAAAGTCCAAATTCTAGAGGCAAAGCCCAACACCTAGAGGTAGAGCCCAAAATCTAGAGGTAAAGCAACATCTAGAGGTAAAGCCAGATATCTAGAGGTAAAGACCAACATCTAGAGAAAAAGCCAAATATATAGATTTAAAACCCAAAATATAGAGGTAAAGCCCGATATCTAGACGTAAAGATCAAAATCTAGATGTAAAGCCCAACTTCTAGATCTAAAGACCAAAATCTAGATGTAAAGCCCAACTTCTAGAGGTAAAGCCGAATACATAAAGCGCAACATTTTGAGTAAAGACCAAAACCTAGAGCTAAAGCCCCACATCTAGAGGGAAAGCCCAGAATCTAGAGGTAAAGCCTAACATCTAGAGTTGAATTCCAAAATCAAGTGTTAAGGCCCGACATCTACAGTTAAAGCCAAACATATAGATGTAACCCCCAACTTCTAGAGGTAAGGCCCAAAATCTAGAGGTAAAGCCCAACTTCTAGAGGTAAAGTCCAAAATCTAGAGGTAAAGCCCAAGATCTAGTGGTAGAGCCCAAAATCTAGAGGTAAAGCCCAACTTCTAGAGGTAAAGCCCATCATCTAGTCCTACAGCCCAATGTCTGCAGGTAAAGCATAACTTACAGAGGTAAAGGCAAACATCTAGATGTAAAACCCAAACTCTAGAGGTAAAGCCCAACATATAGAGGTATAGCCCAAATTCTAGAGATAAAGTCCAACGTCTAGATGTAATCCCAACATCTAGAGGTAAAGCCTAACATCTAGAGGTGAAGCACAACATATAGAGGTATAACCCAACATCTAGAGATAAAGACCAACATCTAAATGTAAAGCAAAACATCTAGATGTAAAACCCTACATCTAGAGGTAAAGTCCAATATCTAGACTTAAACACCAACATCTGGAGGTAAAGCCCAATGTCTAGAGGTAATGACCAACTTCTAGAGCTAAAACCCCAAATATAGATTTAAACCCCAAAATCTAGAGATAAAGCCCAAGTTCTAGATCTAAAGCCCAAAATCTAGATGTAAAGCCCAACTTCTAGAGGTAAAGCCGAATATATAAAGCGCATCATTTAGAGTAAAGCCCAAAATCTAGAGTTAAAGCCCCACATCTAGAGGGAAAGCCCAGAATCTAGAGGTAAAGCACAAGACCTAGTGGTAGAGCCCAAAATCTAGAGGTAGAGCCCAACATCTAGAGGTAAAGCCAGATATCTGATGGTAAAGCCCAACATCTAGAGGAAAAGCCAAATATATAGATTTAAAACCCAAAATCTAGAGATAAAGCCCAACATCAAAATGTAAAGCAAAACATCTAGATGTAAAACCCTACATCTAGAGGTAAAGTCCAATATCTAGACTTAAAGACCAACATCTAGAGGTAAAACCCAACATCTTGAGGTAAAGCCCAACGTCTGGAGGTACAGCCCAGATTCTAGAGAGAAGCCAAAAATCCAGATGGAAAACCCAAAATCTAGAGGTAAAGCCCAACATCTAGACTTAAAGCCCAACGTCTTGAGGTAAAGCCAAATTCTAGAGGTAAAGCCCAACTTCTAGAGGTAAATCCCAAAATCTAGAGGTAAATTCCAAATTGCAGATGTAAAGCCCAACTTTTAGAGTTAAAGTCCAAATTCTAGAGGCAAAGCTCAACACCTAGAGGTAGAGCCCAAAATCTAGAGGTAAAGCCGAACATCTAGAGGAAAAGCCAAATATATAGATTTAAAACCCAAAATATAGAGGTAAAGCCCAATATCTAGACGTAAAGCCCAAAATCTAGATGTTAAGCCCAACTTCTAGAGGTAAAGCCGAATATCTAGAGTTAAAGCGCATCATTTAAAGCCCAAAATCTAGAGTTAAAGCCCCACATCTAGAGGGAAAGCCCAGAAGCTACATGTAAAGCCTAACATCTAGAGGTGAATTCCAAAATCAAGTGTTAAGGCCCGACATCTACAGTTAAAGCCAACCATATAGATGTAACCCCCAACTTCTAGAGGTAAGGCCCAAAATCTAGAGGTAAAGCCCAACAGCTAGAGTTAAAGCCGAATGTCTTGAGGTAAAGCCCAAAGTCTAGAGGTAAAGACCAACTTCTAGAGGTAAAGTCCAAAATCTAGAGGTAAAGCCCAAGACCTAGAGGTAAAGCACAAAATCTAGAGGTAAAGCCCAACATCTAGACGTAAAGCCAGATATCTGATGGTAAAGCCCAACATCTAGAGGAAAAGCCAAATATATAGATTTAAAACCCAAAATCTAGAGATAAAGCCCAACACCTAAATGTAAAGCAAAACATCTAGATGTAAAACCCTACATCTAGAGGTAAAGTCCAATATCTAGACTTAAAGACCAAAATCTAGATGTAAAGCCAAACTTTTAGATCTAAAGCCCAAAATATAGATGTAAAGGCCAACTTCTAGAGGTAAAGCCCATCATCTAGTCCTACAGCCCAATGTCTGCAGGTAAAGCATAACTTACACAGGTAAAGGCAAACATCTAGATGTAAAACCCAAAATCTAGAGGTAAAGCCCAACATATAGAGGTATAGCCCAAATTCTAGAGATAAAGTCCAACGTCTAGATGTAATCCCAACATCTAGAGGTAAAGCCTAACATCTAGAGGTGAAGCACAACATATAGAGGTATAACCCAACATCTAGAGATAAAGACCAACATCTAAATGTAAAGCAAAACATCTAGATGTAAAACCCTACATCTAGAGGTAAAGTCCAATATCTAGACTTAAAGACCAACATCTGGAGGTAAAGCCCAATGTCTAGAGGTAATGACCAACTTCCAGAGTTAAAACCCCAAATCTAGATTTAAACCCCAACATCTAGAGATAAAGCCCAACTTCTAGATCTAACCCAAACATCTAGAGGTAAAGCCCAACATCTAGAGGTAAAGCCTAACATCTAGTGGTGAATTCCAAAATCTAGTGTTAAGGCCCAACATCTACAGTTAAAGCCAAACATATAGATGTAAAGCCCAACTTCTAGAGGTAAGGACCAAAACCTAGAGTTAAAGCCCAACATCTAGAGTTAAAGCCCAACGTCTTGAGGTAAAGCCCAAATTCTAGAGGTAAAGCCAAATATCTAGATTTAAATCCCAAAATCTAGACGTAAAGCCCAAATTGCAGATGTAAATCCCAACTTCTAGAGTTAAAGTCCAAATTCTAGAGGCAAAGCTCAACACCTAGAGGTAGAGCCCAAAATCTAGAGGTAAAGCCGAACATCTAGAGGAAAAGCCAAATATATAGATTTAAAACCCAAAATCTAGAGGTAAAGCCCAATAGCTAGACGTAAAGCCCAAAATCTAGATGTTAAGCCCAACTTCTAGATCTAAAGCACAAAATCTAGATGTAAAGCCCAACTTCTAGAGGTAAAGCCGAATATCTAGAGTTAAAGCGCATCATTTAAAGCCCAAAATCTAGAGTTAAAGCCCCACATCTAGAGGGAAAGCCCAGAAGCTACATGTAAAGCCTAACATCTAGAGGTGAATTCCAAAATCAAGTGTTAAGGCCCGACATCTACAGTTAAAGCCAACGATATAGATGTAACCCCCAACTACTAAAGGTAAGGCCCAAAATCTAGAGGTAAAGACCAAATCTAGAGTTAAAGCCGAAGGTCTTGAGGTAAAGCCCAAAGTCTAGAGGTAAAGACCAACTTCTAGAGGTAAAGTCCAAAATCTAGAGGTAAAGCCCAAGACCTAGTGGTAAAGCCCAAAATCTAGAGGTAAAGCCCAACATCTAGACGTAAAGCCAGATATCTGATGGTAAACCCCAACATCTAGAGGTAAAGCCCAACATCTAGACGTAAAGCCAGATATCTGATGGTAAAGCCCAACATCTAGAGGAAAAGCCAAATATATAGATTTAAACCCCAAAATCTAGAGATAAAGCCCAACACCTAAATGTAAAGCAAAACATCTAGATGTAAAACCCTACATCTAGAGGTAAAGTCCAATATCTAGACTTAAAGACCAACATCTAGAGGTAAAGCCCAATATCTAGACGTAAAGACCAAAATCTAGATGCAAAGCCAAACTTTTAGATCTAAAGCCCAAAATCTAGATGTAAAGCCCAACTTCTAAATCTAAAGCCCAACATCTAGAGGTAAAGCCCAATATTTCGAGTTTAAGCGCATCATTTAGAGGTAAAGCCTAAAATCTAGATGTAAAGCCCAACTTCTAGAGGTAAAGACCATCATCTAGTCCTACAGCCCAATGTCTGCAGGTAAAGCATAACTTACAGAGGTAAAGGCAAACATCTAGATGTAAAACCCAAACTCTAGAGGTAAAGCCCAACATATAGAGGTATAGCCCAAATTCTAGAGATAAAGTCCAACGTCTAGATGCAATCCCAACATCTAGAGGTAAAGCCTAACATCTAGAGGTGAAGCACAACATATAGAGGTATAACCCAACATCTAGAGATAAAGACCAACATCTAAATGTAAAGCAAAACATCTAGATGTAAAACACTACATCTAGAGGTAAAGTCCAATATCTAGACTTAAAGACCAACATCTAGAAGTAAAGCCCAACATCTAGAGGTAAAGCCTAACATCTAGTGGTGAATTCCAAAATCTAGTATTAAGGCCCGACATCTACAGTTAAAGGCAAACATATAGATGTAAACCCCAACTTCTAGAGGTAAGGCCCAGAATCTAGAGGTAAAGCCCAACCTCTAGGGTTAAAGCCCAACGTCTTGAGGTAAAGACAAATATATAGATTTAAAACCCAACATCTAGAGGTAAAGCCCAATATCTAGACGTAAAGCCCAAGTTCTAGAGGAAAAGTCCAAATTCTAGAGGCAAAGCCCAACACCTAGAGGTAGAGCCCAAAATCTAGAGGTAAAGCACCATCTAGAGGTAAAGCCAGATATCTAGAGGTAAAGACCAACATCTAGAGGAAAAGCCAAATATATAGATATAAAACCCAAAATATAGAGGTAAAGCCCGATATCTAGACGTAAAGACCAAAATCTAGATGTAAAGCCCAACTTCTAGATCTAAAGCCCAAAATATAGATGTAAAGGCCAACTTCTAGAGGTAAAGCCGAATATATAAAGCGCATCATTTAGAGTAAAGCCCAAAATCTAGAGCTAAAGCCCCACATCAAGAGGGAAAACCCAGAATCTAGATGTAAAGCCTAACATCTAGAGGTGAATTCCAAAATCTAGTCTTAAGGCCCGACATCTACAGTTAAAGCTAAACATATAGATGTAACCACCAACTTCTAGAGGTAAGGCCCAAAATCTAGAGATAAAGCCCAAGACCTAGTGGTAGAGCCCAAAATCTAGAGGTGAAGCCCAACATCTAGACGTAAAGACATATATCTAGAAGTAAAGCCCAACATCTATAGGAAATCCCAAATATATAGATTTGAACCCCAAAATCTAGAGGTAAAGCCCAATATCTAGACGTAAAGACCAAAATCTAGATGTAAAGCCCAACTTCTAGATCTAAAGCCCAAAATATAGATGTAAAGGCCAACTTCTAAATCTAAAGCCCAACATCTAGAGGTAAAGCCCAATATTTAGAGTTTATGCGCATCAGTTCGAGGTAAAGCCCAAAATCTAGATGTAAAGCCCAACTTCTAGAGGTAAAGCCCATCATCTAGTCCTACAGCCCAATGTCTGCAGGCAAAGCCCAACTTACAGAGGTAAAGGCAAACATCTAGATATAAAACCCAAACTCTAGAGGTAAAGCCCAACATATAGAGGTATAGCCCAACTTCTAGAGATAAAGTCCAACGTCTAGATGTAATCCCAACATCTAGAGGTAAAGACTAACATCTAGAGGTAAAGCCAGATATCTAGGGGTAAAGCCCAACATCTAGAGGAAAAGCCAAATATATAGATTTAAAACCCAAAATCTAGAGGTAAAGCCCAACATCTAGACGTAAAGCCGAAATTCTAGATGTAAAGCCCAACTTCTAGTGGTAAGGCCCAAAATCTAGAGGTAAAGCCCAACATCTAGAGGAAAAGCCAAATATATAGATTTAAAAGCCAAAATCTAGAGGTAAAGCCCAAGATCTAGATGTAAAACCAAAATCTAGATGTAAAGCCCAACTTCTAAATCTAAAGCCCAAAATCTACATGTAAAGCCCAACTTCTAAATCTAAAGCCCAACATCTAAAGGTAAAGACCAATATCTAGAGGTAAAACCCAACATCTAGAGGTAAAGCAAGATATCTAGAGGTAAAGCCCAACATCTAGAGGAAAAGACAAATATATAGATTTAAAACCCAAAATCTAGAGTTAAATCCCAATATCTAGACTTAAAGCCGAAATTCTAGATGTAAAGCCCAACTTCTAGAGTTAAAGCCCAAAATCTAGATGTAAAGCCCAACATCTAGAGATAAAGCCCAACATCTAGAGGTAAAGCCCAAAGTGTAGATGTAAAGACCAACTTCCAAAGGTAAAGTGCAAAATCTAGAGGTAAACACCAATAGCTAGAGGTAGAGCCCAAACTCTAGAGGTAAAGCCCAACATATAGAGGTATAGCCCAAATTCTAGAGATAAAGTCCAACGTCTAGATGTAATCCCAACATCTAGAGGTAAAGCCTAACATCTAGAGGTGAAGCACAATATATAGAGGTATAACCCAACATCTAGAGATAAAGACCAACATCTAAATGTAAAGCAAAACATCTAGATGTAAAACCCTACATCTAGAGGTAAAGTCCAATATCTAGACTTAAAGACCAACATCTGGAGGTAAAGCCCAATGTCTAGAGGTAATGACCAACTTCTAGAGCTAAAACCCCAAATCTAGATTTAAACCCCAACAACTAGAGATAAAGCCCAAGTTCTAGATCTAAGCCAAACATCTAGAGGTAAATCCCAACATCTAGAGGTAAAGCCTAACATCTAGTGGTGAATTCCAAAATCTAGTGTTAAGGCCCGACATCTACAGTTAAAGGCAAACATATAGATGTAAACCCCAACTTCTAGAGGTAAGGCCCAGAATCTAGAGGTAAAGCCCAACTTCTAGAGTTAAAGCCCAGCGTCTTGAGGTAAAGACAAATATATAGATTTAAAACCCAACATCTAGAGGTAAAGCCCAATATCTAGACGTAAAGCCCAACTTCTAGAGGAAAAGTCCAAATTCTAGAGGCAAAGCCCAACACCTAGAGGTAGAGCCCAAAATCTAGAGGTAAAGCAACATCTAGAGGTAAAGCCAGATATCTAGAGGTAAAGACCAACATCTAGAGAAAAAGCCAAATATATAGATTTAAAACCCAAAATATAGAGGTAAAGCCCGATATCTAGACGTAAAGATCAAAATCTAGATGTAAAGCCCAACTTCTAGATCTAAAGAACAAAATCTAGATGTAAAGCCCAACTTCTAGAGGTAAAGCCGAATACATAAAGCGCAACATTTTGAGTAAAGACCAAAACCTAGAGCTAAATCCCCACATCTAGAGGGAAAGCCCAGAATCTAGAGGTAAAGCCTAACATCTAGAGTTGAATTCCAAAATCAAGTGTTAAGGCCCGACATCTACAGTTAAAGCCAAACATATAGATGTAACCCCCAACTTCTAGAGGTAAGGCCCAAAATCTAGAGGTAAAGCCCAACTTCTAGAGGTAAAGTCCAAAATCTAGAGGTAAAGCCCAAGATCTAGTGGTAGAGCCCAAAATCTAGAGGTAAAGCCCAACTTCTAGAGGTAAAGCCCATCATCTAGTCCTACAGCCCAATGTCTGCAGGTAAAGCATAACTTACAGAGGTAAAGGCAAACATCTAGATGTAAAACCCAAACTCTAGAGGTAAAGCCCAACATATAGAGGTATAGCCCAAATTCTAGAGATAAAGTCCAACGTCTAGATGTAATCCCAACATCTAGAGGTAAAGCCTAACATCTAGAGGTGAAGCACAACATATAGAGGTATAACCCAACATCTAGAGATAAAGACCAACATCTAAATGTAAAGCAAAATATCTAGATGTAAAACCCTACATCTAGAGGTAAAGTCCAATATCTAGACTTAAACACCAACATCTGGAGGTAAAGCCCAATGTCTAGAGGTAATGACCAACTTCTAGAGCTAAAACCCCAAATATAGATTTAAACCCCAAAATCTAGAAATAAAGCCCAAGTTCTAGATCTAAAGCCCAAAATCTAGATGTAAAGCCCAACTTCTAGAGGTAAAGCCGAATATATAAAGCGCATCATTTAGAGTAAAGCCCAAAATCTAGAGTTAAAGCCCCACATCTAGAGGGAAAGCCCAGAATCTAGAGGTAAAGCACAAGACCTAGTGGTAGAGCCCAAAATCTAGAGGTAGAGCCCAACATCTAGAGGTAAAGCCAGATATCTGATGGTAAAGCCCAACATCTAGAGGAAAAGCCAAATATATAGATTTAAAACCCAAAATCTAGAGATAAAGCCCAACATCAAAATGTAAAGCAAAACATCTAGATGTAAAACCCTACATCTAGAGGTAAAGTCCAATATCTAGACTTAAAGACCAACATCTAGAGGTAAAACCCAACATCTTGAGGTAAAGCCCAACGTCTGGAGGTACAGCCCAGATTCTAGAGAGAAGCCAAAAATCCAGATGGAAAACCCAAAATCTAGAGGTAAAGCCCAACATCTAGACTTAAAGCCCAACGTCTTGAGGTAAAGCCAAATTCTAGAGGTAAAGCCCAACTTCTAGAGGTAAATCCCAAAATCTAGAGGTAAATTCCAAATTGCAGATGTAAAGCCCAACTTTTAGAGTTAAAGTCCAAATTCTAGAGGCAAAGCTCAACACCTAGAGGTAGAGCCCAAAATCTAGAGGTAAAGCCGAACATCTAGAGGAAAAGCCAAATATATAGATTTAAAACCCAAAATATAGAGGTAAAGCCCAATAGCTAGACGTAAAGCCCAAAATCTAGATGTTAAGCCCAACTTCTAGAGGTAAAGCCGAATATCTAGAGTTAAAGCGCATCATTTAAAGCCCAAAATCTAGAGTTAAAGCCCCACATCTAGAGGGAAAGCCCAGAAGCTACATGTAAAGCCTAACATCTAGAGGTGAATTCCAAAATCAAGTGTTAAGGCCCGACATCTACAGTTAAAGCCAACCATATAGATGTAACCCCCAACTTCTAGAGGTAAGGCCCAAAATCTAGAGGTAAAGCCCAACAGCTAGAGTTAAAGCCGAATGTCTTGAGGTAAAGCCCAAAGTCTAGAGGTAAAGACCAACTTCTAGAGGTAAAGTCCAAAATCTAGAGGTAAAGCCCAAGACCTAGTGGTAAAGCCCAAAATCTAGAGGTAAAGCCCAACATCTAGACGTAAAGCCAGATATCTGATGGTAAAGCCCAACATCTAGAGGAAAAACCAAATATATAGATTTAAAACCCAAAATCTAGAGATAAAGCCCAACACCTAAATGTAAAGCAAAACATCTAGATGTAAAACCCTACATCTAGAGGTAAAGTCCAATATCTAGACTTAAAGACCAAAATCTAGATGTAAAGCCAAACTTTTAGATCTAAAGCCCAAAATATAGATGTAAAGGCCAACTTCTAGAGGTAAAGCCCATCATCTAGTCCTACAGCCCAATGTCTGCAGGTAAAGCATAACTTACACAGGTAAAGGCAAACATCTAGATGTAAAACCCAAACTCTAGAGGTAAAGCCCTACATATAGAGGTATAGCCCAAATTCTAGAGATAAAGTCCAACGTCTAGATGTAATCCCAACATCTAGAGGTAAAGCCTAACATCTAGAGGTGAAGCACAATATATAGAGGTATAACCCAACATCTAGAGATAAAGACCAACATCTAAATGTAAAGCAAAACATCTAGATGTAAAACCCTACATCTAGAGGTAAAGTCCAATATCTAGACTTAAAGACCAACATCTGGAGGTAAAGCCCAATGTCTAGAGGTAATGACCAACTTCCAGAGTTAAAACCCCAAATCTAGATTTAAACCCCAACATCTAGAGATAAAGCCCAACTTCTAGATCTAACCCAAACATCTAGAGGTAAAGCCCAACATCTAGAGGTAAAGCCTAACATCTAGTGGTGAATTCCAAAATCTAGTGTTAAGGCCCAACATCTACAGTTAAAGCCAAACATATAGATGTAAAGCCCAACTTCTAGAGGTAAGGACCAAAACCTAGAGTTAAAGCCCAACATCTAGAGTTAAAGCCCAACGTCTTGAGGTAAAGCCCAAATTCTAGAGGTAAAGCCAAATATCTAGATTTAAATCCCAAAATCTAGACGTAAAGCCCAAATTGCAGATGTAAATCCCAACTTCTAGAGTTAAAGTCCAAATTCTAGAGGCAAAGCTCAACACCTAGAGGTAGAGCCCAAAATCTAGAGGTAAAGCCGAACATCTAGAGGAAAAGCCAAATATATAGATTTAAAACCCAAAATCTAGAGGTAAAGCCCAATAGCTAGACGTAAAGCCCAAAATCTAGATGTTAAGCCCAACTTCTAGATCTAAAGCACAAAATCTAGATGTAAAGCCCAACTTCTAGAGGTAAAGCCGAATATCTAGAGTTAAAGCGCATCATTTAAAGCCCAAAATCTAGAGTTAAAGCCCCACATCTAGAGGGAAAGCCCAGAAGCTACATGTAAAGCCTAACATCTAGAGGTGAATTCCAAAATCTAGTATTAAGGCCCGACATCTACAGTTAAAGGCAAACATATAGATGTAAACCCCAACTTCTAGAGGTAAGGCCCAGAATCTAGAGGTAAAGCCCAACCTCTAGAGTTAAAGCCCAACGTCTTGAGGTAAAGACAAATATATAGATTTAAAACCCAACATCTAGAGGTAAAGCCCAATATCTAGACGTAAAGCCCAACTTCTAGAGGAAAAGTCCAAATTCTAGAGGCAAAGCCCAACACCTAGAGGTAGAGCCCAAAATCTAGAGGTAAAGCACCATCTAGAGGTAAAGCCAGATATCTAGAGGTAAAGACCAACATCTAGAGGAAAAGCCAAATATATAGATATAAAACCCAAAATATAGAGGTAAAGCCCGATATCTAGACGTAAAGACCAAAATCTAGATGTAAAGCCCAACTTCTAGATCTAAAGCCCAAAATATAGATGTAAAGGCCAACTTCTAGAGGTAAAGCCAAATATATAAAGCGCATCATTTAGAGTAAAGCCCAAAATCTAGAGCTAAAGCCCCACATCTAGAGGGAAAACCCAGAATCTAGATGTAAAGCCTAACATCTAGAGGTGAATTCCAAAATCTAGTCTTAAGGCCCGACATCTACAGTTAAAGCTAAACATATAGATGTAACCACCAACTTCTAGAGGTAAGGCCCAAAATCTAGAGATAAAGCCCAAGACCTAGTGGTAGAGCCCAAAATCTAGAGGTGAAGCCCAACATCTAGACGTAAAGACATATATCTAGAAGTAAAGCCCAACATCTATAGGAAATCCCAAATATATAGATTTGAACCCCAAAATCTAGAGGTAAAGCCCAATATCTAGACGTAAAGACCAAAATCTAGATGTAAAGCCCAACTTCTAGATCTAAAGCCCAAAATATAGATGTAAAGGCCAACTTCTAAATCTAAAGCCCAACATCTAGAGGTAAAGCCCAATATTTAGAGTTTATGCGCATCAGTTCGAGGTAAAGCCCAAAATCTAGATGTAAAGCCCAACTTCTAGAGGTAAAGCCCATCATCTAGTCCTACAGCCCAATGTCTGCAGGCAAAGCCCAACTTACAGAGGTAAAGGCAAACATCTAGATATAAAACCCAAACTCTAGAGGTAAAGCCCAACATATAGAGGTATAGCCCAACTTCTAGAGATAAAGTCCAACGTCTAGATGTAATCCCAACATCTAGAGGTAAAGACTAACATCTAGAGGTAAAGCCAGATATCTAGGGGTAAAGCCCAACATCTAGAGGAAAAGCCAAATATATAGATTTAAAACCCAAAATCTAGAGGTAAAGCCCAACATCTAGACGTAAAGCCGAAATTCTAGATGTAAAGCCCAACTTCTAGTGGTAAGGCCCAAAATCTAGAGGTAAAGCCCAACATCTAGAGGAAAAGCCAAATATATAGATTTAAAAGCCAAAATCTAGAGGTAAAGCCCAAGATCTAGATGTAAAACCAAAATCTAGATGTAAAGCCCAACTTCTAAATCTAAAGCCCAAAATCTACATGTAAAGCCCAACTTCTAAATCTAAAGCCCAACATCTAAAGGTAAGGACCAATATCTAGAGGTAAAACCCAACATCTAGAGGTAAAGCAAGATATCTAGAGGTAAAGCCCAACATCTAGAGGAAAAGACAAATATATAGATTTAAAACCCAAAATCTAGAGTTAAATCCCAATATCTAGACTTAAAGCCGAAATTCTAGATGTAAAGCCCAACTTCTAGAGTTAAAGCCCAAAATCTAGATGTAAAGCCCAACATCTAGAGGTAAAGCCCAACATCTAGAGGTAAAGCCCAAAGTGTAGATGTAAAGACCAACTTCCAAAGGTAAAGTGCAAAATCTAGAGGTAAACACCAATAGCTAGAGGTAGAGCCCAAAATCTAGAGGTAAAGCCCAACATCTAGAGGAAAAGCCAAATATATAGATTTAAAAGCCAAAATCTAGAGGTAAAGCCCAAGATCTAGATGTAAAACCAAAATCTAGATGTAAAGCCCAACTTCTAAATCTAAAGCCCAAAATCTACATGTAAAGCCCAACTTCTAAATCTAAAGCCCAACATCTAAAGGTAAGGACCAATATCTAGAGGTAAAACCCAACATCTAGAGGTAAAGCAAGATATCTAGAGGTAAAGCCCAACATCTAGAGGAAAAGACAAATATATAGATTTAAAACCCAAAATCTAGAGTTAAATCCCAATATCTAGACTTAAAGCCGAAATTCTAGATGTAAAGCCCAACTTCTAGAGTTAAAGCCCAAAATCAAGATGTAAAGCCCAACATCTAGAGGTAAAGCCCAACATCTAGAGGTAAAGCCCAAAGTGTAGATGTAAAGACCAACTTCCAAAGGTAAAGTGCAAAATCTAGAGGTAAACACCAATAGCTAGAGGTAGAGCCCAAAATCTAGAGGTAAAGCCCAACATCTATAGGTAAAACCAGATATATAGAGGTAAAGCCCAACATCTAGAGGAAAAGCCAAATATATAGATTTAAAACCCAAAATCTAGAGATAAAGCCCAACACCTAAATGTAAAGCAAAACATCTAGATGTAAAACCCTACATCTAGAGGTAAAGTCCAATATCTAGACTTAAAGACCAACATCTAGAGGTAAAACGTACATCTAGAGGTAAAGACCAATATCTAGACGTTAAGACCAAAATCTAGATGTAAAGCCAAACTTTTAGATCTAAAGCCCAAAATATAGATGTAAAGCCCAACTTCTAAATCTAAAGCCCAACATCTAGAGGTAAAGCCCAATATTTCGAGTTTAAGCGCATCATTTAGAGGTAAAGCCCAAAATCTAGATGTAAAGCCCAACTTCTAGAGGTAAAGCCCATCATCTAGTCCTACAGCCCAATGTCTGCAGGTAAAGCATAACTTACACAGGTAAAGGCAAACATCTAGATGTAAAACCCAAACTCTAGAGGTAAAGCCCAACATATAGAGGTATAGCCCAAATTCTAGAGATAAAGTCCAACGTCTAGATGTAATCCCAACATCTAGAGGTAAAGCCTAACATCTAGAGGTGAAGCACAATATATAGAGGTATAACCCAACATCTAGAGATAAAGACCAACATCTAAATGTAAAGCAAAACATCTAGATGTAAAACCCTACATCTAGAGGTAAAGTCCAATATCTAGACTTAAAGACCAACATCTGGAGGTAAAGCCCAATGTCTAGAGGTAATGACCAACTTCTAGAGCTAAAACCCCAAATCTAGATTTAAACCCCAACAACTAGAGATAAAGCCCAAGTTCTAGATCTAAGCCAAACATCTAGAGGTAAATCCCAACATCTAGAGGTAAAGCCTAACATCTAGTGGTGAATTCCAAAATCTAGTGTTAAGGCCCGACATCTACAGTTAAAGGCAAACATATAGATGTAAACCCCAACTTCTAGAGGTAAGGCCCAGAATCTAGAGGTAAAGCCCAACTTCTAGAGTTAAAGCCCAGCGTCTTGAGGTAAAGACAAATATATAGATTTAAAACCCAACATCTAGAGGTAAAGCCCAATATCTAGACGTAAAGCCCAACTTCTAGAGGAAAAGTCCAAATTCTAGAGGCAAAGCCCAACACCTAGAGGTAGAGCCCAAAATCTAGAGGTAAAGCAACATCTAGAGGTAAAGCCAGATATCTAGAGGTAAAGACCAACATCTAGAGAAAAAGCCAAATATATAGATTTAAAACCCAAAATATAGAGGTAAAGCCCGATATCTAGACGTAAAGATCAAAATCTAGATGTAAAGCCCAACTTCTAGATCTAAAGACCAAAATCTAGATGTAAAGCCCAACTTCTAGAGGTAAAGCCGAATACATAAAGCGCAACATTTTGAGTAAAGACCAAAACCTAGAGCTAAAGCCC
The DNA here is from genome assembly GCF_034619465.1 of Leptosomus discolor. Classification (NCBI taxonomy): domain Eukaryota; kingdom Metazoa; phylum Chordata; class Aves; order Leptosomiformes; family Leptosomidae; genus Leptosomus; species Leptosomus discolor. Next base: position 3,570,010 of record NW_028237857.1, on the reverse strand, counting down.
CACATCTAGAGGGAAAGCCCAGAATCTAGAGGTAAAGCCTAACATCTAGAGTTGAATTCCAAAATCAAGTGTTAAGGCCCGACATCTACAGTTAAAGCCAAACATATAGATGTAACCCCCAACTTCTAGAGGTAAGGCCCAAAATCTAGAGGTAAAGCCCAACTTCTAGAGGTAAAGTCCAAAATCTAGAGGTAAAACCCAAGATCTAGTGGTAGAGCCCAAAATCTAGAGGTAAAGCCCAACTTCTAGAGGTAAAGCCCATCATCTAGTCCTACAGCCCAATGTCTGCAGGTAAAGCATAACTTACAGAGGTAAAGGCAAACATCTAGATGTAAAACCCAAACTCTAGAGGTAAAGCCCAACATATAGAGGTATAGCCCAAATTCTAGAGATAAAGTCCAACGTCTAGATGTAATCCCAACATCTAGAGGTAAAGCCTAACATCTAGAGGTGAAGCACAACATATAGAGGTATAACCCAATATCTAGAGATAAAGACCAACATCTAAATGTAAAGCAAAACATCTAGATGTAAAACCCTACATCTAGAGGTAAAGTCCAATATCTAGACTTAAAGACCAACATCTGGAGGTAAATCCCAATGTCTAGAGGTAATGACCAACTTCTAGAGCTAAAACCCCAAATATAGATTTAAACCCCAAAATCTAGAGATAAAGCCCAAGTTCTAGATCTAAAGCCCAAAATCTAGATGTAAAGCCCAACTTCTAGAGGTAAAGCCGAATATATAAAGCGCATCATTTAGAGTAAAGCCCAAAATCTAGAGTTAAAGCCCCACATCTAGAGGGAAAGCCCAGAATCTAGAGGTAAAGCACAAGACCTAGTGGTAGAGCCCAAAATCTAGTGGTAGAGCCCAACATCTAGAGGTAAAGCCAGATATCTGATGGTAAAGCCCAACATCTAGAGGAAAAGCCAAATATATAGATTTAAAACCCAAAATCTAGAGATAAAGCCCAACATCAAAATGTAAAGCAAAACATCTAGATGTAAAACCCTACATCTAGAGGTAAATCCAATATCTAGACTTAAAGACCAACATCTAGAGGTAAAACCCAACATCTTGAGGTAAAGCCCAACGTCTGGAGGTACAGCCCAGATTCTAGAGAGAAGCCAAAAATCCAGATGGAAAACCCAAAATCTAGAGGTAAAGCCCAACATCTAGACTTAAAGCCCAACGTCTTGAGGTAAAGCAAAATTCTAGAGGTAAAGCCCAACTTCTAGAGGTAAATCCCAAAATCTAGAGGTAAATTCCAAATTGCAGATGTAAAGCCCAACTTTTAGAGTTAAAGTCCAAATTCTAGAGGCAAAGCTCAACACCTAGAGGTAGAGCCCAAAATCTAGAGGTAAAGCCGAACATCTAGAGGAAAAGCCAAATATATAGATTTAAAACCCAAAATATAGAGGTAAAGCCCAATATCTAGACGTAAAGCCCAAAATCTAGATGTTAAGCCCAACTTCTAGAGGTAAAGCCAAATATCTAGAGTTAAAGCGCATCATTTAAAGCCCAAAATCTAGAGTTAAAGCCCCACATCTAGAGGGAAAGCCCAGAAGCTACATGTAAAGCCTAACATCTAGAGGTGAATTCCAAAATCAAGTGTTAAGGCCCGACATCTACAGTTAAAGCCAACCATATAGATGTAACCCCCAACTTCTAGAGGTAAGGCCCAAAATCTAGAGGTAAAGCCCAACAGCTAGAGTTAAAGCCGAATGTCTTGAGGTAAAGCCCAAAGTCTAGAGGTAAAGACCAACTTCTAGAGGTAAAGTCCAAAATCTAGAGGTAAAGCCCAAGACCTAGTGGTAAAGCCCAAAATCTAGAGGTAAAGCCCAACATCTAGACGTAAAGCCAGATATCTGATGGTAAAGCCCAACATCTAGAGGAAAAGCCAAATATATAGATTTAAAACCCAAAATCTAGAGATAAAGCCCAACACCTAAATGTAAAGCAAAACATCTAGATGTAAAACCCTACATCTAGAGGTAAAGTCCAATATCTAGACTTAAAGACCAAAATCTAGATGTAAAGCCAAACTTTTAGATCTAAAGCCCAAAATATAGATGTAAAGGCCAACTTCTAAATCTAAAGCCCAACATCTAGAGGTAAAGCCCAATATTTCGAGTTTAAGCGCATCATTTAGAGGTAAAGCCCAAAATCTAGATGTAAAGCCCAACTTCTAGAGGTAAAGCCCATCATCTAGTCCTACAGCCCAATGTCTGCAGGTAAAGCATAACTTACACAGGTAAAGGCAAACATCTAGATGTAAAACCCAAACTCTAGAGGTAAAGCCCAACATATAGAGGTATAGCCCAAATTCTAGAGATAAAGTCCAACGTCTAGATGTAATCCCAACATCTAGAGGTGAAGCACAACATATAGAGGTATAACCCAACATCTAGAGATAAAGACCAACATCTAAATGTAAAGCAAAACATCTAGATGTAAAACCCTACATCTAGAGGTAAAGTCCAATATCTAGACTTAAAGACCAACATCTGGAGGTAAAGCCCAATGTCTAGAGGTAATGACCAACTTCCAGAGTTAAAACCCCAAATCTAGATTTAAACCCCAACATCTAGAGATAAAGCCCAACTTCTAGATCTAAGCCAAACATCTAGAGGTAAATCCCAACATCTAGAGGTAAAGCCTAACATCTAGTGGTGAATTCCAAAATCTAGTGTTAAGGCCCGACATCTACAGTTAAAGGCAAACATATAGATGTAAACCCCAACTTCTAGAGGTAAGGACCAAAACCTAGAGTTAAAGCCCAGCATCTAGAGTTAAAGCCCAACGTCTTGAGGTAAAGCCCAAATTCTAGAGGTAAAGCCAAATATCTAGATTTAAATCCCAAAATCTAGACGTAAAGCCCAAATTGCAGATGTAAATCCCAACTTCTAGAGTTAAAGTCCAAATTCTAGAGGCAAAGCTCAACACCTAGAGGTAGAGCCCAAAATCTAGAGGTAAAGCCGAACATCTAGAGGAAAAGCCAAATATATAGATTTAAAACCCAAAATCTAGAGGTAAAGCCCAATAGCTAGACGTAAAGCCCAAAATCTAGATGTTAAGCCCAACTTCTAGATCTAAAGCACAAAATCTAGATGTAAAGCCCAACTTCTAGAGGTAAAGCCGAATATCTAGAGTTAAAGCGCATCATTTAAAGCCCAAAATCTAGAGTTAAAGCCCCACATCTAGAGGGAAAGCCCAGAAGCTACATGTAAAGCCTAACATCTAGAGGTGAATTCCAAAATCAAGTGTTAAGGCCCGACCTCTACAGTTAAAGCCAACCATATAGATGTAACCCCCAACTACTAAAGGTAAGGCCCAAAATCTAGAGGTAAAGACCAAATCTAGAGTTAAAGCCGAAGGTCTTGAGGTAAAGCCCAAAGTCTAGAGGTAAAGACCAACTTCTAGAGGTAAAGTCCAAAATCTAGAGGTAAAGCCCAAGACCTAGTGGTAAAGCCCAAAATCTAGAGGTAAAGCCCAACATCTAGACGTAACACCAGATATCTGATGGTAAACCCCAACATCTAGAGGTACAGCCCAACATCTAGACGTAAAGCCAGATATCTGATGGTAAAGCCCAACATCTAGAGGAAAAGCCAAATATATAGATTTAAAACCCAAAATCTAGAGATAAAGCCCAACATCAAAATGTAAAGCAAAACATCTAGATGTAAAACCCTACATCTAGAGGTAAAGTCCAATATCTAGACTTAAAGACCAACATCTAGAGGTAAAACCCAACATCTTGAGGTAAAGCCCAACGTCTGGAGGTACAGCCCAGATTCTAGAGAGAAGCCAAAAATCCAGATGGAAAACCCAAAATCTAGAGGTAAAGCCCAACATCTAGACTTAAAGCCCAACGTCTTGAGGTAAAGCCAAATTCTAGAGGTAAAGCCCAACTTCTAGAGGTAAATCCCAAAATCTAGAGGTAAATTCCAAATTGCAGATGTAAAGCCCAACTTTTAGAGTTAAAGTCCAAATTCTAGAGGCAAAGCTCAACACCTAGAGGTAGAGCCCAAAATCTAGAGGTAAAGCCGAACATCTAGAGGAAAAGCCAAATATATAGATTTAAAACCCAAAATATAGAGGTAAAGCCCAATATCTAGACGTAAAGCCCAAAATCTAGATGTTAAGCCCAACTTCTAGAGGTAAAGCCGAATATCTAGAGTTAAAGCGCATCATTTAAAGCCCAAAATCTAGAGTTAAAGCCCCACATCTAGAGGGAAAGCCCAGAAGCTACATGTAAAGCCTAACATCTAGAGGTGAATTCCAAAATCAAGTGTTAAGGCCCGACATCTACAGTTAAAGCCAACCATATAGATGTAACCCCCAACTTCTAGAGGTAAGGCCCAAAATCTAGAGGTAAAGCCCAACAGCTAGAGTTAAAGCCGAATGTCTTGAGGTAAAGCCCAAAGTCTAGAGGTAAAGACCAACTTCTAGAGGTAAAGTCCAAAATCTAGAGGTAAAGCCCAAGACCTAGTGGTAAAGCCCAAAATCTAGAGGTAAAGCCCAACATCTAGACGTAAAGCCAGATATCTGATGGTAAAGCCCAACATCTAGAGGAAAAGCCAAATATATAGATTTAAAACCCAAAATCTAGAGATAAAGCCCAACACCTAAATGTAAAGCAAAACATCTAGATGTAAAACCCTACATCTAGAGGTAAAGTCCAATATCTAGACTTAAAGACCAAAATCTAGATGTAAAGCCAAACTTTTAGATCTAAAGCCCAAAATCTAGATGTAAAGCCCAACTTCTAGAGGTAAAGCCCATCATCTAGTCCTACAGCCCAATGTCTGCAGGTAAAGCATAACTTACACAGGTAAAGGCAAACATCTAGATGTAAAACCCAAACTCTAGAGGTAAAGCCCAACATATACAGGTATAGCCCAAATTCTAGAGATAAAGTCCAACGTCTATATGTAATCCCAACATCTAGAGGTAAAGCCTAAAATCTAGAGGTGAAGCACAACATATAGAGGTATAACCCAACATCTAGAGATAAAGACCAACATCTAAATGTAAAGCAAAACATCTAGATGTAAAACCCTACATCTAGAGGTAAAGTCCAATATCTAGACTTAAAGACCAACATCTGGAGGTAAAGCCCAATGTCTAGAGGTAATGACCAACTTCCAGAGTTAAAACCCCAAATCTAGATTTAAACCCCAACATCTAGAGATAAAGCCCAACTTCTAGATCTAACCCAAACATCTAGAGGTAAAGCCCAACATCTAGAGGTAAAGCCTAACATCTAGTGGTGAATTCCAAAATCTAGTGTTAAGGCCCAACATCTACAGTTAAAGCCAAACATATAGATGTAAAGCCCAACTTCTAGAGGTAAGGACCAAAACCTAGAGTTAAAGCCCAACATCTAGAGTTAAAGCCCAACGTCTTGAGGTAAAGCCCAAATTCTAGAGGTAAAGCCAAATATCTAGATTTAAATCCCAAAATCTAGACGTAAAGCCCAAATTGCAGATGTAAATCCCAACTTCTAGAGTTAAAGTCCAAATTCTAGAGGCAAAGCTCAACACCTAGAGGTAGAGCCCAAAATCTAGAGGTAAAGCCGAACATCTAGAGGAAAAGCCAAATATATAGATTTAAAACCCAAAATCTAGAGGTAAAGCCCAATAGCTAGACGTAAAGCCCAAAATCTAGATGTTAAGCCTAACTTCTAGATCTAAAGCACAAAATCTAGATGTAAAGCCCAACTTCTAGAGGTAAAGCCGAATATCTAGAGTTAAAGCGCATCATTTAAAGCCCAAAATCTAGAGTTAAAGCCCCACATCTAGAGGGAAAGCCCAGAAGCTACATGTAAAGCCTAACATCTAGAGGTGAATTCCAAAATCAAGTGTTAAGGCCCGACATCTACAGTTAAAGCCAACCATATAGATGTAACCCCCAACTACTAAAGGTAAGGCCCAAAATCTAGAGGTAAAGACCAAATCTAGATTTAAAGCCGAAGGTCTTGAGGTAAAGCCCAAAGTCTAGAGGTAAAGACCAACTTCTAGAGGTAAAGTCCAAAATCTAGAGGTAAAGCCCAAGACCTAGTGGTAAAGCCCAAAATCTAGAGGTAAAGCCCAACATCTAGACGTAAAGCCAGATATCTGATGGTAAAGCCCAACATCTAGAGGAAAAGCCAAATATATAGATTTAAAACCCAAAATCTAGAGATAAAGCCCAACACCTAAATGTAAAGCAAAACATCTAGATGTAAAACCCTACATCTAGAGGTAAAGTCCAATATCTAGACTTAAAGACCAACATCTAGAGGTAAAACCCAACATCTAGAGGTAAAGCCCAATATCTAGACGTAAAGACCAAAATCTAGATGCAAAGCCAAACTTTTAGATCTAAAGCCCAAAATATAGATGTAAAGCCCAACTTCTAAATCTAAAGCCCAACATCTAGAGGTAAAGCCCAATATTTCGAGTTTAAGCGCATCATTTAGAGGTAAAGCCTAAAATCTAGATGTAAAGCCCAACTTCTAGAGGTAAAGCCCATCATCTAGTCCTACAGCCCAATGTCTGCAGGTATAGCATAACTTACAGAGGTAAAGGCAAACATCTAGATGTAAAACCCAAACTCTAGAGGTAAAGCCCAACATATAGAGGTATAGCCCAAATTCTAAAGTCCAACGTCTAGATGTAATCCCAACATCTAGAGGTAAAGCCTAACATCTAGAGGTATAGCCTAACATCTAGTGGTGAATTCCAAAATCTAGTATTAAGGCCCGACATCTACAGTTAAAGGCAAACATATAGATGTAAACCCCAACTTCTAGAGGTAAGGCCCAGAATCTAGAGGTAAAGCCCAACCTCTAGAGTTAAAGCCCAACGTCTTGAGGTAAAGACAAATATATAGATTTAAAACCCAACATCTAGAGGTAAAGCCCAATATCTAGACGTAAAGCCCAACTTCTAGAGGAAAAGTCCAAATTCTAGAGGCAAAGCCCAACACCTAGAGGTAGAGCCCAAAATCTAGAGGTAAAGCACCATCTAGAGGTAAAGCCAGATATCTAGAGGTAAAGACCAACATCTAGAGGAAAAGCCAAATATATAGATATAAAACCCAAAATATAGAGGTAAAGCCCGATATCTAGACGTAAAGACCAAAATCTAGATGTAAAGCCCAACTTCTAGATCTAAAGCCCAAAATATAGATGTAAAGGCCAACTTCTAGAGGTAAAGCCGAATATATAAAGCGCATCATTTAGAGTAAAGCCCAAAATCTAGAGCTAAAGCCCCACATCTAGAGGGAAAACCCAGAATCTAGATGTAAAGCCTAACATCTAGAGGTGAATTCCAAAATCTAGTCTTAAGGCCCGACATCTACAGTTAAAGCTAAACATATAGATGTAACCACCAACTTCTAGAGGTAAGGCCCAAAATCTAGAGATAAAGCCCAAGACCTAGTGGTAGAGCCCAAAATCTAGAGGTGAAGCCCAACATCTAGACGTAAAGACATATATCTAGAAGTAAAGCCCAACATCTATAGGAAAACCCAAATATATAGATTTGAACCCCAAAATCTAGAGGTAAAGCCCAATATCTAGACGTAAAGACCAAAATCTAGATGTAAAGCCCAACTTCTAGATCTAAAGCCCAAAATATAGATGTAAAGGCCAACTTCTAAATCTAAAGCCCAACATCTAGAGGTAAAGCCCAATATTTAGAGTTTATGCGCATCAGTTCGAGGTAAAGCCCAAAATCTAGATGTAAAGCCCAATTTCTAGAGGTAAAGCCCATCATCTAATCCTACAGCCCAATGTCTGCAGGCAAAGCCCAACTTACAGAGGTAAAGGCAAACATCTAGATATAAAACCCAAACTCTAGAGGTAAAGCCCAACATATAGAGGTATAGCCCAACTTCTAGAGATAAAGTCCAACGTCTAGATGTAATCCCAACATCTAGAGGTAAAGACTAACATCTAGAGGTAAAGCCAGATATCTAGGGGTAAAGCCCAACATCTAGAGGAAAAGCCAAATATATAGATTTAAAACCCAAAATCTAGAGGTAAAGCCCAACATCTAGACGTAAAGCCGAAATTCTAGATGTAAAGCCCAACTTCTAGTGGTAAGGCCCAAAATCTAGAGGTAAAGCCCAACATCTAGAGGAAAAGCCAAATATATAGATTTAAAAGCCAAAATCTAGAGGTAAAGCCCAAGATCTAGATGTAAAACCAAAATCTAGATGTAAAGCCCAACTTCTAAATCTAAAGCCCAAAATCTACATGTAAAGCCCAACTTCTAAATCTAAAGCCCAACATCTAAAGGTAAAGACCAATATCTAGAGGTAAAACCCAACATCTAGAGGTAAAGCAAGATATCTAGAGGTAAAGCCCAACATCTAGAGGAAAAGACAAATATATAGATTTAAAACTCATAATCTAGAGTTAAATCCCAATATCTAGACTTAAAGCCGAAATTCTAGATGTAAAGCCCAACTTCTAGAGTTAAAGCCCAAAATCTAGATGTAAAGCCCAACATCTAGAAGTAAAGCCCAACATCTAGAGGTAAAGCCCAAAGTGTAGATGTAAAGACCAACTTCCAAAGGTAAAGTGCAAAATCTAGAGGTAAACACCAATAGCTAGAGGTAGAGCCCAAAATCTAGAGGTAAAGCCCAACATCTATAGGTAAAACCAGATATATAGAGGTAAAGCCCAACATCTAGAGGAAAAGCCAAATATATAGATTTAAAACCCAAAATCTAGAGATAAAGCCCAACACCTAAATGTAAAGCAAAACATCTAGATGTAAAACCCTACATCTAGAGGTAAAGTCCAATATCTAGACTTAAAGACCAACATCTAGAGGTAAAACGTACATCTAGAGGTAAAGACCAATATCTAGACGTTAAGACCAAAATCTAGATGTAAAGCCAAACTTTTAGATCTAAAGCCCAAAATATAGATGTAAAGCCCAACTTCTAAATCTAAAGCCCAACATCTAGAGGTAAAGCCCAATATTTCGAGTTTAAGCGCATCATTTAGAGGTAAAGCCCAAAATCTAGATGTAAAGCCCAACTTCTAGAGGTAAAGCCCATCATCTAGTCCTACAGCCCAATGTCTGCAGGTAAAGCATAACTTACACAGGTAAAGGCAAACATCTAGATGTAAAACCCAAACTCTAGAGGTAAAGCCCAACATATAGAGGTATAGCCCAAATTCTAGAGATAAAGTCCAACGTCTAGATGTAATCCCAACATCTAGAGGTAAAGCCTAACATCTAGAGGTGAAGCACAATATATAGAGGTATAACCCAACATCTAGAGATAAAGACCAACATCTAAATGTAAAGCAAAACATCTAGATGTAAAACCCTACATCTAGAGGTAAAGTCCAATATCTAGACTTAAAGACCAACATCTGGAGGTAAAGCCCAATGTCTAGAGGTAATGACCAACTTCTAGAGCTAAAACCCCAAATCTAGATTTAAACCCCAACAACTAGAGATAAAGCCCAAGTTCTAGATCTAAGCCAAACATCTAGAGGTAAATCCCAACATCTAGAGGTAAAGCCTAACATCTAGTGGTGAATTCCAAAATCTAGTGTTAAGGCCCGACATCTACAGTTAAAGGCAAACATATAGATGTAAACCCCAACTTCTAGAGGTAAGGCCCAGAATCTAGAGGTAAAGCCCAACTTCTAGAGTTAAAGCCCAGCGTCTTGAGGTAAAGACAAATATATAGATTTAAAACCCAACATCTAGAGGTAAAGCCCAATATCTAGACGTAAAGCCCAACTTCTAGAGGAAAAGTCCAAATTCTAGAGGCAAAGCCCAACACCTAGAGGTAGAGCCCAAAATCTAGAGGTAAAGCAACATCTAGAGGTAAAGCCAGATATCTAGAGGTAAAGACCAACATCTAGAGAAAAAGCCAAATATATAGATTTACAACCCAAAATATAGAGGTAAAGCCCGATATCTAGACGTAAAGATCAAAATCTAGATGTAAAGCCCAACTTCTAGATCTAAAGACCAAAATCTAGATGTAAAGCCCAACTTCTAGAGGTAAAGCCGAATACATAAAGCGCAACATTTTGAGTAAAGACCAAAACCTAGAGCTAAATCCCCACATCTAGAGGGAAAGCCCAGAATCTAGAGGTAAAGCCTAACATCTAGAGTTGAATTCCAAAATCAAGTGTTAAGGCCCGACATCTACAGTTAAAGCCAAACATATAGATGTAACCCCCAACTTCTAGAGGTAAGGCCCAAAATCTAGAGGTAAAGCCCAACTTCTAGAGGTAAAGTCCAAAATCTAGAGGTAAAGCCCAAGATCTAGTGGTAGAGCCCAAAATCTAGAGGTAAAGCCCAACTTCTAGAGGTAAAGCCCATCATCTAGTCCTACAGCCCAATGTCTGCAGGTAAAGCATAACTTACAGAGGTAAAGGCAAACATCTAGATATAAAACCCAAACTCTAGAGGTAAAGCCCAACATATAGAGGTATAGCCCAAATTCTAGAGATAAAGTCCAACGTCTAGATGTAATCCCAACATCTAGAGGTAAAGCCTAACATCTAGAGGTGAAGCACAATATATAGAGGTATAACCCAACATCTAGAGATAAAGACCAACATCTAAATGTAAAGCAAAACATCTAGATGTAAAACCCTACATCTAGAGGTAAAGTCCAATATCTAGACTTAAAGACCAACATCTGGAGGTAAAGCCCAATGTCTAGAGGTAATGACCAACTTCTAGAGCTAAAACCCCCAATCTAGATTTAAACCCCAAAATCTAGAGATAAAGCCCAAGTTCTAGATCTAAAGCCCAAAATCTAGATGTAAAGCCCAACTTCTAGAGGTAAAGCCGAATATATAAAGCGCATCATTTAGAGTAAAGCCCAAAATCTAGAGTTAAAGCCCCACATCTAGAGGGAAAGCCCAGAATCTAGAGGTAAAGCACAAGACCTAGTGGTAGAGCCCAAAATCTAGAGGTAGAGCCCAACATCTAGAGGTAAAGCCAGATATCTGATGGTAAAGCCCAACATCTAGAGGAAAAGCCAAATATATAGATTTAAAACCCAAAATCTAGAGATAAAGCCCAACATCAAAATGTAAAGCAAAACATCTAGATGTAAAACCCTACATCTAGAGGTAAATCCAATATCTAGACTTAAAGACCAACATCTAGAGGTAAAACCCAACATCTTGAGTTAAAGCCCAACGTCTGGAGGTACAGCCCAGATTCTAGAGAGAAGCCAAAAATCCAGATGGAAAACCCAAAATCTAGAGGTAAAGCCCAACATCTAGACTTAAAGCCCAACGTCTTGAGGTAAAGCCAAATTCTAGAGGTAAAGCCCAACTTCTAGAGGTAAATCCCAAAATCTAGAGGTAAATTCCAAATTGCAGATGTAAAGCCCAACTTTTAGAGTTAAAGTCCAAATTCTAGAGGCAAAGCTCAACACCTAGAGGTAGAGCCCAAAATCTAGAGGTAAAGCCGAACATCTAGAGGAAAAGCCAAATATATAGATTTAAAACCCAAAATATAGAGGTAAAGCCCAATATCTAGACGTAAAGCCCAAAATCTAGATGTTAAGCCCAACTTCTAGAGGTAAAGCCGAATATCTAGAGTTAAAGCGCATCATTTAAAGCCCAAAATCTAGAGTTAAAGCCCCACATCTAGAGGGAAAGCCCAGAAGCTACATGTAAAGCCTAACATCTAGAGGTGAATTCCAAAATCAAGTGTTAAGGCCCGACATCTACAGTTAAAGCCAACCATATAGATGTAACCCCCAACTTCTAGAGGTAAGGCCCAAAATCTAGAGGTAAAGCCCAACAGCTAGAGTTAAAGCCGAATGTCTTGAGGTAAAGCCCAAAGTCTAGAGGTAAAGCCCAACTTCTAGAGGTAAAGTCCAAAATCTAGAGGTAAAACCCAAGATCTAGTGGTAGAGCCCAAAATCTAGAGGTAAAGCCCAACATCTAGACGTAAAGCCAGATATCTGATGGTAAAGCCCAACATCTAGAGGAAAAGCCAAATATATAGATTTAAAACCCAAAATCTAGAGATAAAGCCCAACACCTAAATGTAAAGCAAAACATCTAGATGTAAAACCCTACATCTAGAGGTAAAGTCCAATATCTAGACTTAAAGACCAAAATCTAGATGTAAAGCCAAACTTTTAGATCTAAAGCCCAAAATATAGATGTAAAGGCCAACTTCTAAATCTAAAGCCCAACATCTAGAGGTAAAGCCCAATATTTCGAGTTTAAGCGCATCATTTAGAGGTAAAGCCCAAAATCTAGATGTAAAGCCCAACTTCTAGAGGTAAAGCCCATCATCTAGTCCTACAGCCCAATGTCTGCAGGTAAAGCATAACTTACACAGGTAAAGGCAAACATCTAGATGTAAAACCCAAACTCTAGAGGTAAAGCCCAACATATAGAGGTATAGCCCAAATTCTAGAGATAAAGTCCAACGTCTAGATGTAATCCCAACATCTAGAGGTGAAGCACAACATATAGAGGTATAACCCAACATCTAGAGATAAAGACCAACATCTAAATGTAAAGCAAAACATCTAGATGTAAAACCCTACATCTAGAGGTAAAGTCCAATATCTAGACTTAAAGACCAACATCTGGAGGTAAAGCCCAATGTCTAGAGGTAATGACCAACTTCCAGAGTTAAAACCCCAAATCTAGATTTAAACCCCAACATCTAGAGATAAAGCCCAACTTCTAGATCTAACCCAAACATCTAGAGGTAAAGCCCAACATCTAGAGGTAAAGCCTAACATCTAGTGGTGAATTCCAAAATCTAGTGTTAAGGCCCGACATCTACAGTTAAAGGCAAACATATAGATGTAAACCCCAACTTCTAGAGGTAAGGACCAAAACCTAGAGTTAAAGCCCAACATCTAGAGTTAAAGCCCAACGTCTTGAGGTAAAGCCCAAATTCTAGAGGTAAAGCCAAATATCTAGATTTAAATCCCAAAATCTAGACGTAAAGCCCAAATTGCAGATGTAAATCCCAACTTCTAGAGTTAAAGTCCAAATTCTAGAGGCAAAGCTCAACACCTAGAGGTAGAGCCCAAAATCTAGAGGTAAAGCCGAACATCTAGAGGAAAAGCCAAATATATAGATTTAAAACCCAAAATCTAGAGGTAAAGCCCAATAGCTAGACGTAAAGCCCAAAATCTAGATGTTAAGCCCAACTTCTAGATCTAAAGCACAAAATCTAGATGTAAAGCCCAACTTCTAGAGGTAAAGCCGAATATCTAGAGTTAAAGCGCATCATTTAAAGCCCAAAATCTAGAGTTAAAGCCCCACATCTAGAGGGAAAGCCCAGAAGCTACATGTAAAGCCTAACATCTAGAGGTGAATTCCAAAATCAAGTGTTAAGGCCCGACCTCTACAGTTAAAGCCAACCATATAGATGTAACCCCCAACTACTAAAGGTAAGGCCCAAAATCTAGAGGTAAAGACCAAATCTAGAGTTAAAGCCGAAGGTCTTGAGGTAAAGCCCAAAGTCTAGAGGTAAAGACCAACTTCTAGAGGTAAAGTCCAAAATCTAGAGGTAAAGCCCAAGACCTAGTGGTAAAGCCCAAAATCTAGAGGTAAAGCCCAACATCTAGACGTAACACCAGATATCTGATGGTAAACCCCAACATCTAGAGGTACAGCCCAACATCTAGACGTAAAGCCAGATATCTGATGGTAAAGCCCAACATCTAGAGGAAAAGCCAAATATATAGATTTAAAACCCAAAATCTAGAGATAAAGCCCAACATCAAAATGTAAAGCAAAACATCTAGATGTAAAACCCTACATCTAGAGGTAAAGTCCAATATCTAGACTTAAAGACCAACATCTAGAGGTAAAACCCAACATCTTGAGGTAAAGCCCAACGTCTGGAGGTACAGCCCAGATTCTAGAGAGAAGCCAAAAATCCAGATGGAAAACCCAAAATCTAGAGGTAAAGCCCAACATCTAGACTTAAAGCCCAACGTCTTGAGGTAAAGCCAAATTCTAGAGGTAAAGCCCAACTTCTAGAGGTAAATCCCAAAATCTAGAGGTAAATTCCAAATTGCAGATGTAAAGCCCAACTTTTAGAGTTAAAGTCCAAATTCTAGAGGCAAAGCTCAACACCTAGAGGTAGAGCCCAAAATCTAGAGGTAAAGCCGAACATCTAGAGGAAAAGCCAAATATATAGATTTAAAACCCAAAATATAGAGGTAAAGCCCAATATCTAGACGTAAAGCCCAAAATCTAGATGTTAAGCCCAACTTCTAGAGGTAAAGCCGAATATCTAGAGTTAAAGCGCATCATTTAAAGCCCAAAATCTAGAGTTAAAGCCCCACATCTAGAGGGAAAGCCCAGAAGCTACATGTAAAGCCTAACATCTAGAGGTGAATTCCAAAATCAAGTGTTAAGGCCCGACATCTACAGTTAAAGCCAACCATATAGATGTAACCCCCAACTTCTAGAGGTAAGGCCCAAAATCTAGAGGTAAAGCCCAACAGCTAGAGTTAAAGCCGAATGTCTTGAGGTAAAGCCCAAAGTCTAGAGGTAAAGACCAACTTCTAGAGGTAAAGTCCAAAATCTAGAGGTAAAGCCCAAGACCTAGTGGTAAAGCCCAAAATCTAGAGGTAAAGCCCAACATCTAGACGTAAAGCCAGATATCTGATGGTAAAGCCCAACATCTAGAGGAAAAGCCAAATATATAGATTTAAAACCCAAAATCTAGAGATAAAGCCCAACACCTAAATGTAAAGCAAAACATCTAGATGTAAAACCCTACATCTAGAGGTAAAGTCCAATATCTAGACTTAAAGACCAAAATCTAGATGTAAAGCCAAACTTTTAGATCTAAAGCCCAAAATCTAGATGTAAAGCCCAACTTCTAGAGGTAAAGCCCATCATCTAGTCCTACAGCCCAATGTCTGCAGGTAAAGCATAACTTACACAGGTAAAGGCAAACATCTAGATGTAAAACCCAAACTCTAGAGGTAAAGCCCAACATATACAGGTATAGCCCAAATTCTAGAGATAAAGTCCAACGTCTATATGTAATCCCAACATCTAGAGGTAAAGCCTAAAATCTAGAGGTGAAGCACAACATATAGAGGTATAACCCAACATCTAGAGATAAAGACCAACATCTAAATGTAAAGCAAAACATCTAGATGTAAAACCCTACATCTAGAGGTAAAGTCCAATATCTAGACTTAAAGACCAACATCTGGAGGTAAAGCCCAATGTCTAGAGGTAATGACCAACTTCCAGAGTTAAAACCCCAAATCTAGATTTAAACCCCAACATCTAGAGATAAAGCCCAACTTCTAGATCTAACCCAAACATCTAGAGGTAAAGCCCAACATCTAGAGGTAAAGCCTAACATCTAGTGGTGAATTCCAAAATCTAGTGTTAAGGCCCAACATCTACAGTTAAAGCCAAACATATAGATGTAAAGCCCAACTTCTAGAGGTAAGGACCAAAACCTAGAGTTAAAGCCCAACATCTAGAGTTAAAGCCCAACGTCTTGAGGTAAAGCCCAAATTCTAGAGGTAAAGCCAAATATCTAGATTTAAATCCCAAAATCTAGACGTAAAGCCCAAATTGCAGATGTAAATCCCAACTTCTAGAGTTAAAGTCCAAATTCTAGAGGCAAAGCTCAACACCTAGAGGTAGAGCCCAAAATCTAGAGGTAAAGCCGAACATCTAGAGGAAAAGCCAAATATATAGATTTAAAACCCAAAATCTAGAGGTAAAGCCCAATAGCTAGACGTAAAGCCCAAAATCTAGATGTTAAGCCTAACTTCTAGATCTAAAGCACAAAATCTAGATGTAAAGCCCAACTTCTAGAGGTAAAGCCGAATATCTAGAGTTAAAGCGCATCATTTAAAGCCCAAAATCTAGAGTTAAAGCCCCACATCTAGAGGGAAAGCCCAGAAGCTACATGTAAAGCCTAACATCTAGAGGTGAATTCCAAAATCAAGTGTTAAGGCCCGACATCTACAGTTAAAGCCAACCATATAGATGTAACCCCCAACTACTAAAGGTAAGGCCCAAAATCTAGAGGTAAAGACCAAATCTAGATTTAAAGCCGAAGGTCTTGAGGTAAAGCCCAAAGTCTAGAGGTAAAGACCAACTTCTAGAGGTAAAGTCCAAAATCTAGAGGTAAAGCCCAAGACCTAGTGGTAAAGCCCAAAATCTAGAGGTAAAGCCCAACATCTAGACGTAAAGCCAGATATCTGATGGTAAAGCCCAACATCTAGAGGAAAAGCCAAATATATAGATTTAAAACCCAAAATCTAGAGATAAAGCCCAACACCTAAATGTAAAGCAAAACATCTAGATGTAAAACCCTACATCTAGAGGTAAAGTCCAATATCTAGACTTAAAGACCAACATCTAGAGGTAAAACCCAACATCTAGAGGTAAAGCCCAATATCTAGACGTAAAGACCAAAATCTAGATGCAAAGCCAAACTTTTAGATCTAAAGCCCAAAATATAGATGTAAAGCCCAACTTCTAAATCTAAAGCCCAACATCTAGAGGTAAAGCCCAATATTTCGAGTTTAAGCGCATCATTTAGAGGTAAAGCCTAAAATCTAGATGTAAAGCCCAACTTCTAGAGGTAAAGCCCATCATCTAGTCCTACAGCCCAATGTCTGCAGGTAAAGCATAACTTACAGAGGTAAAGGCAAACATCTAGATGTAAAACCCAAACTCTAGAGGTAAAGCCCAACATATAGAGGTATAGCCCAAATTCTAGAGATAAAGTCCAACGTCTAGATGTAATCCCAACATCTAGAGGTAAAGCCTAACATCTAGAGGTATAGCCTAACATCTAGTGGTGAATTCCAAAATCTAGTATTAAGGCCCGACATCTACAGTTAAAGGCAAACATATAGATGTAAACCCCAACTTCTAGAGGTAAGGCCCAGAATCTAGAGGTAAAGCCCAACCTCTAGAGTTAAAGCCCAACGTCTTGAGGTAAAGACAAATATATAGATTTAAAACCCAACATCTAGAGGTAAAGCCCAATATCTAGACGTAAAGCCCAACTTCTAGAGGAAAAGTCCAAATTCTAGAGGCAAAGCCCAACACCTAGAGGTAGAGCCCAAAATCTAGAGGTAAAGCACCATCTAGAGGTAAAGCCAGATATCTAGAGGTAAAGACCAACATCTAGAGGAAAAGCCAAATATATAGATATAAAACCCAAAATATAGAGGTAAAGCCCGATATCTAGACGTAAAGACCAAAATCTAGATGTAAAGCCCAACTTTTAGATCTAAAGCCCAAAATATAGATGTAAAGGCCAACTTCTAAATCTAAAGCCCAACATCTAGAGGTAAAGCCCAATATTTAGAGTTTATGCGCATCAGTTCGTGGTAAAGCCCAAAATCTAGATGTAAAGCCCAACTTCTAGAGGTAAAGCCCATCATCTAGTCCTACAGCCCAATGTCTGCAGGCAAAGCCCAACTTACAGAGGTAAAGGCAAACATCTAGATATAAAACCCAAACTCTAGAGGTAAAGCCCAACATATAGAGGTATAGCCCAACTTCTAGAGATGAAGTCCAACGTCTAGATGTAATCCCAACATCTAGAGGTAAAGACTAACATCTAGAGGTAAAGCCAGATATCTAGGGGTAAAGCCCAACATCTAGAGGAAAAGCCAAATATATAGATTTAAAACCCAAAATCTAGAGGTAAAGCCCAACATCTAGACGTAAAGCCGAAATTCTAGATGTAAAGCCCAACTTCTAGTGGTAAGGCCCAAAATCTAGAGGTAAAGCCCAACATCTAGAGGAAAAGCCAAAAATATAGATTTAAAAGCCAAAATCTAGAGGTAAAGCCCAAGATCTAGATGTAAAACCAAAATCTAGATGTAAAGCCCAACTTCTAAATCTAAAGCCCAAAATCTAGATGTAAAGCCCAACTTCTAAATCTAAAGCCCAACATCTAAAGGTAAAGACCAATATCTAGAGGTAAAAGCCAACATCTAGAGGTAAAGCAAGATACCTAGAGGTAAAGCCCAACTTCTAGAGTTAAAGCCCAAAATCTAGATGTAAAGCCCAACATCTAGAGGTAAAGCCCAACATCTAGAGGTAAAGCCCAAAGTGTAGATGTAAAGACCAACTTCCAAAGGTAAAGTGCAAAATCTAGAGGTAAACACCAATAGCTAGAGGTAGAGCCCAAAATCTAGAGGTAAAGCCCAACATCTATAGGTAAAACCAGATATATAGAGGTAAAGCCCAACATCTAGAGGAAAAGCCAAATATATAGATTTAAAACCCAAAATCTAGAGATAAAGCCCAACACCTAAATGTAAAGCAAAACATCTAGATGTAAAACCCTACATCTAGAGGTAAAGTCCAATATCTAGACTTAAAGACCAACATCTAGAGGTAAAACGTACATCTAGAGGTAAAGACCAATATCTAGACGTTAAGACCAAAATCTAGATGTAAAGCCAAACTTTTAGATCTAAAGCCCAAAATATAGATGTAAAGCCCAACTTCTAAATCTCAAGCCCAACATCTAGAGGTAAAGCCCAATATTTCGAGTTTAAGCGCATCATTTAGAGGTAAAGCCCAAAATCTAGATGTAAAGCCCAACTTCTAGAGGTAAAGCCCATCATCTAGTCCTACAGCCCAATGTCTGCAGGTAAAGCATAACTTACACAGGTAAAGGCAAACATCTAGATGTAAAACCCAAAATCTAGAGGTAAAGCCCAACATATAGAGGTATAGCCCAAATTCTAGAGATAAAGTCCAACGTCTAGATGTAATCCCAACAACTAGAGGTAAAGCCTAACATCTAGAGGTGAAGCACAATATATAGAGGTATAACCCAACATCTAGAGATAAAGACCAACATCTAAATGTAAAGCAAAACATCTAGATGTAAAACCCTACATCTAGAGGTAAAGTCCAATATCTAGACTTAAAGACCAACATCTGGAGGTAAAGCCCAATGTCTAGAGGTAATAACCAACTTCTAGAGCTAAAACCCCAAATCTAGATTTAAACCCCAACAACTAGAGATAAAGCCCAAGTTCTAGATCTAAGCCAAACATCTAGAGGTAAATCCCAACATCTAGAGGTAAAGCCTAACATCTAGTGGTGAATTCCAAAATCTAGTGTTAAGGCCCGACATCTACAGTTAAAGGCAAACATATAGATGTAAACCCCAACTTCTAGAGGTAAGGCCCAGAATCTAGAGGTAAAGCCCAACTTCTAGAGTTAAAGCCCAGCGTCTTGAGGTAAAGACAAATATATAGATTTAAAACCCAACATCTAGAGGTAAAGCCCAATATCTAGACGTAAAGCCCAACTTCTAGAGGAAAAGTCCAAATTCTAGAGGCAAAGCCCAACACCTAGAGGTAGAGCCCAAAATCTAGAGGTAAAGCAACATCTAGAGGTAAAGCCAGATATATAGAGGTAAAGACCAACATCTAGAGAAAAAGCCAAATATATAGATTTAAAACCCAAAATATAGAGGTAAAGCCCGATATCTAGACGTAAAGATCAAAATCTAGATGTAAAGCCCAACTTCTAGATCTAAAGAACAAAATCTAGATGTAAAGCCCAACTTCTAGAGGTAAAGCCGAATACATAAAGCGCAACATTTTGAGTAAAGACCAAAACCTAGAGCTAAATCCCCACATCTAGAGGGAAAGCCCAGAATCTAGAGGTAAAGCCTAACATCTAGAGTTGAATTCCAAAATCAAGTGTTAAGGCCCGACATCTACAGTTAAAGCCAAACATATAAATGTAACCCCCAACTTCTACAGGTAAGGCCCAAAATCTAGAGGTAAAGCCCAACATCTATAGTTAAAGCCGAATGTCTTGAGGTAAAGCCCAAAGTCTAGAGGTAAATCCCAACTAGACGTAAAGTCCAAAATCTAGAGGTAAATTCCAACATCTAGTGGTGGAGCCCAAAATCTAGAGGTAAAGCCCAACATCTGGAGGTAAAGCCAGATATCTATTGATAAAGCCCAACATCTAAAGGAAAAGCCAAATATATAGAAATAAACCCAAAATCTAGAGGTAAAGCCCAACATCTAGACGTAAAACCAAAATCTAGATGTAAAGCCCAACTTTTAGATCTAAAGCCCAAAATCTAGATGTAAAGCCCAACTTCTAGATCTAAAGCCCAACATCTAGAGGTAAAGCCCAACATCTAGAGGTAAAGACTAACATCTAGAGGTAAAGACTAACATCTAGAGGTGAAGCACAACATATAGAGGTAAAGCCCAACGTCTTGAGGTAAAGCCCAAAGTCTAGAGGTAAAGCCCAACTTCTAGATGTAAAGCCAGATATCTAGAGGTAAAGCCCAACATCTAGAGGAAAAGCCAAATATATAGATTTAAAACCCAAAATCTAGAGGGAAAGCCCAACATCTAGAGCTAAAGCCCAAAATCTAGATGTAAAGCCCAATTTCTAGATCTAAAGCCAAACATATAGAGGTAAAGCCCAACATGTAGAGGTAAAGCCAAATATCTAGATTTAAATCCGAAAATCTAGATGTAAAGCCCAATTTCTAGATCTAAAGCCAAACATATAGAGGTAAAGCCCAACATCTAGAGGAAAAGCCAAATATATAGATTTAAAAACCAAAATCTAGAGATAAAGCCGAATATCTAGACGTGAAGACCAAAATCTAGATGTAAAGCCCAAATTCTAGATCTAAAGCCCAACATCTAGATGTAAAGCCCAACATCTAGAGGTAAAGCCTAACATCTAGAGGTGAAGCACAACATACAGAGGTATAACGCAACATCTAGAGATAAAGCCCAACATCTAAATGTAAAGCAAAACCTCTAGATGTAAAACCCTACATCTAGAGGTAAAGTCCAATATCTAGACATAAAGACCAACATCTAGAGGTAAACCCCAAAATCTAGAGGTAAAGCCCATAATCTAGAGGGAAAGCCCAGAATCTAGAGGTAAAGACTAACATATAGAGGTGAGTTCCAAAATCTAGTCTTAAGGCCCGACATCTACAGTTAAAGCCAAACATATAGATGTAAATCCCAATTTCTAGAGGTAAGGCCCAAAATCTAGATGTAAAGCCCAACTTCTAAATCTAAAGCCCAACATCTAGAGGTAAAGACCAATATCTAGAGGTAAAACCCAACATCTAGAAGAAAAGCCAAATATATAGATTTAAAACCCAAAATCTAGAGTTAAATCCCAATATCTAGACGTAAAGCCGAAATTCTAGATGTAAAGTCCAACTTCTAGAGGTAAAGCCCAAAATCTAGATGCTAAGCCCAAAATCTAGATGTAAAGCCCAACATCTAGAGGTAAAGACTAATGTTTAGAGGTAAAGACTAACATCTAGAGGTGAAGCACAACATATAGAGGTAAAGCCCAACGTCTTGAGGTAAAGACCAAAGTCTAGAGGTAAAGCCCAACTTCTAGAGGTAAAACCCAACATCTAGAGGAAAAGCCAAATATATAGTTTTAAAACCCAAAATCTACAGTTAAATCCCAACATCTAGAGGTAAAGCCGAAAGTATAGATGTAAAGCCCAACTTCCAGAGGTAAAGTGCAAAATCTAGAGGTAAACACCAATAGCTAGAGGTAGAGCCCAAAATCTAGAGGAAAAGCCAAATACATAGACTTAAAACACGAAATCTAGAGGAAAAGCCCAACATCTAGACGTAAAGCCGAAATTCTAGATGTAAAGCCCAACTTCCAGAGGTAAACCCCAAAATCTAGATGTAAAGCCCAACTTCTAGATCTAAAGCCCAACATCTAGAGGTAAGGCCTAACATATAGAGGTAAAGGCTAACATCTAGAGGTAAAGACTAACATCTAGATGTGAAGCACAACATGTAGAGGTAAAGCCCAACGACTTGAGGTAAAGCCCAAAGTATTAGATGTAAAACCCAACTTCCAGAGGTAAAGTGAAAAATCTAGAGGTAAACACCAATAGATAAATGTAGAGCCCAAAATCTAAAGGTAAAGCCCAACATATAGAAATAAAGCCAGATATATAGAGGTAAAGCCCAACAACTAGAGGAAAAGCCAAATATATAGATTTAAAACCCAAAATCTAGAGGTAAAGCCAGATATCTAGAGATAAAGCCCAACATCTAGAGGTAAAGCCTAACATCTAGAGGTGAAGCACAATATATAGAGGTATAACCCAACATCTAGAGGTAAAGCCCAACATCTAGAGTTAAAGCCGAATGTCTTGAGGTAAAGCCCAAAGTCTAGAGGTAAAGCCCAACTAGACGTAAAGTCCAAAATCTAGAGGTAAATTCCAACACCTAGTGGCGGATCCCAAAATCTAGAGGTAAAGCCCAACATCTGGAGGTAAAGCCAGATATCTATTGATAAAGCCCAACATCTAAAGGAAAAGCCAAATATATAGAAATAAACCCAAAATCTAGAGGTAAAGCCCAACATATAGACGTAAAACCAAAATCTAGATGTAAAGCCCAACTTTTAGATCTAAAGCCCAAAATCTAGATGTAAAGCCCAACATCTAGAGGTAAAGCCCAACATCTAGAGGTAAAGACTAACATCTAGAGGTGAAGCACAACATATAGAGGTAAAGCCCAACGTCTTGAGGTAATGACCAAAGTCTAGAGGTAAAGCCCAACTTCTAGATGTAAAGCCAGATATCTGATGGTAAACCCCAACATCTAGAGGTAAAGCCCAACATCTAGACGTAAAGCCAGATATCTGATGGTAAAGCCCAACATCTAGAGGAAAAGCCAAATATATAGATTTAAAACCCAAAATCTAGAGATAAAGCCCAACACCTAAATGTAAAGCAAAACATCTAGATGTAAAACCCTACATCTAGAGGTAAAGTCCAATATCTAGACTTAAAGACCAACATCTAGAGGTAAAGTCCAATATCTAGACTTAAAGACCAACATCTAGAGGTAAAACCCATCATCTAGTGGTAAACCCCAACGTCTGGAGGTAAAGCCCAGATTCTAGAGAGAAGCCAAAAATCCAGATGGAAAACCCAAAATCTAGAGGTAAAGCCCAACACCTAGAGGTAGAGCCCAAAATCTAGAGGTAAAGCACCATCTAGAGGTAAAGCCAGATATCTAGAGGTAAAGACCAACATCTAGAGGAAAAGCCAAATATATAGATATAAAACCCAAAATATAGAGGTAAAGCCCGATATCTAGACGTAAAGACCAAAATCTAGATGTAAAGCCCAACTTTTAGATCTAAAGCCCAAAATATAGATGTAAAGGCCAACTTCTAAATCTAAAGCCCAACATCTAGAGGTAAAGCCCAATATTTAGAGTTTATGCGCATCAGTTCGTGGTAAAGCCCAAAATCTAGATGTAAAGCCCAACTTCTAGAGGTAAAGCCCATCATCTAGTCCTACAGCCCAATGTCTGCAGGCAAAGCCCAACTTACAGAGGTAAAGGCAAACATCTAGATATAAAACCCAAACTCTAGAGGTAAAGCCCAACATATAGAGGTATAGCCCAACTTCTAGAGATGAAGTCCAACGTCTAGATGTAATCCCAACATCTAGAGGTAAAGACTAACATCTAGAGGTAAAGCCAGATATCTAGGGGTAAAGCCCAACATCTAGAGGAAAAGCCAAATATATAGATTTAAAACCCAAAATCTAGAGGTAAAGCCCAACATCTAGACGTAAAGCCGAAATTCTAGATGTAAAGCCCAACTTCTAGTGGTAAGGCCCAAAATCTAGAGGTAAAGCCCAACATCTAGAGGAAAAGCCAAAAATATAGATTTAAAAGCCAAAATCTAGAGGTAAAGCCCAAGATCTAGATGTAAAACCAAAATCTAGATGTAAAGCCCAACTTCTAAATCTAAAGCCCAAAATCTAGATGTAAAGCCCAACTTCTAAATCTAAAGCCCAACATCTAAAGGTAAAGACCAATATCTAGAGGTAAAAGCCAACATCTAGAGGTAAAGCAAGATACCTAGAGGTAAAGCCCAACTTCTAGAGTTAAAGCCCAAAATCTAGATGTAAAGCCCAACATCTAGAGGTAAAGCCCAACATCTAGAGGTAAAGCCCAAAGTGTAGATGTAAAGACCAACTTCCAAAGGTAAAGTGCAAAATCTAGAGGTAAACACCAATAGCTAGAGGTAGAGCCCAAAATCTAGAGGTAAAGCCCAACATCTATAGGTAAAACCAGATATATAGAGGTAAAGCCCAACATCTAGAGGAAAAGCCAAATATATAGATTTAAAACCCAAAATCTAGAGATAAAGCCCAACACCTAAATGTAAAGCAAAACATCTAGATGTAAAACCCTACATCTAGAGGTAAAGTCCAATATCTAGACTTAAAGACCAACATCTAGAGGTAAAACGTACATCTAGAGGTAAAGACCAATATCTAGACGTTAAGACCAAAATCTAGATGTAAAGCCAAACTTTTAGATCTAAAGCCCAAAATATAGATGTAAAGCCCAACTTCTAAATCTCAAGCCCAACATCTAGAGGTAAAGCCCAATATTTCGAGTTTAAGCGCATCATTTAGAGGTAAAGCCCAAAATCTAGATGTAAAGCCCAACTTCTAGAGGTAAAGCCCATCATCTAGTCCTACAGCCCAATGTCTGCAGGTAAAGCATAACTTACACAGGTAAAGGCAAACATCTAGATGTAAAACCCAAAATCTAGAGGTAAAGCCCAACATATAGAGGTATAGCCCAAATTCTAGAGATAAAGTCCAACGTCTAGATGTAATCCCAACAACTAGAGGTAAAGCCTAACATCTAGAGGTGAAGCACAATATATAGAGGTATAACCCAACATCTAGAGATAAAGACCAACATCTAAATGTAAAGCAAAACATCTAGATGTAAAACCCTACATCTAGAGGTAAAGTCCAATATCTAGACTTAAAGACCAACATCTGGAGGTAAAGCCCAATGTCTAGAGGTAATGACCAACTTCTAGAGCTAAAACCCCAAATCTAGATTTAAACCCCAACAACTAGAGATAAAGCCCAAGTTCTAGATCTAAGCCAAACATCTAGAGGTAAATCCCAACATCTAGAGGTAAAGCCTAACATCTAGTGGTGAATTCCAAAATCTAGTGTTAAGGCCCGACATCTACAGTTAAAGGCAAACATATAGATGTAAACCCCAACTTCTAGAGGTAAGGCCCAGAATCTAGAGGTAAAGCCCAACTTCTAGAGTTAAAGCCCAGCGTCTTGAGGTAAAGACAAATATATAGATTTAAAACCCAACATCTAGAGGTAAAGCCCAATATCTAGACGTAAAGCCCAACTTCTAGAGGAAAAGTCCAAATTCTAGAGGCAAAGCCCAACACCTAGAGGTAGAGCCCAAAATCTAGAGGTAAAGCAACATCTAGAGGTAAAGCCAGATATATAGAGGTAAAGACCAACATCTAGAGAAAAAGCCAAATATATAGATTTAAAACCCAAAATATAGAGGTAAAGCCCGATATCTAGACGTAAAGATCAAAATCTAGATGTAAAGCCCAACTTCTAGATCTAAAGAACAAAATCTAGATGTAAAGCCCAACTTCTAGAGGTAAAGCCGAATACATAAAGCGCAACATTTTGAGTAAAGACCAAAACCTAGAGCTAAATCCCCACATCTAGAGGGAAAGCCCAGAATCTAGAGGTAAAGCCTAACATCTAGAGTTGAATTCCAAAATCAAGTGTTAAGGCCCGACATCTACAGTTAAAGCCAAACATATAAATGTAACCCCCAACTTCTACAGGTAAGGCCCAAAATCTAGAGGTAAAGCCCAACATCTATAGTTAAAGCTGAATGTCTTGAGGTAAAGCCCAAAGTCTAGAGGTAAATCCCAACTAGACGTAAAGTCCAAAATCTAGAGGTAAATTCCAACATCTAGTGGTGGAGCCCAAAATCTAGAGGTAAAGCCCAACATCTGGAGGTAAAGCCAGATATCTATTGATAAAGCCCAACATCTAAAGGAAAAGCCAAATATATAGAAATAAACCCAAAATCTAGAGGTAAAGCCCAACATCTAGACGTAAAACCAAAATCTAGATGTAAAGCCCAACTTTTAGATCTAAAGCCCAAAATCTAGATGTAAAGCCCAACTTCTAGATCTAAAGCCCAACATCTAGAGGTAAAGCCCAACATCTAGAGGTAAAGACTAACATCTAGAGGTAAAGACTAACATCTAGAGGTGAAGCACAACATATAGAGGTAAAGCCCAACGTCTTGAGGTAAAGCCCAAAGTCTAGAGGTAAAGCCCAACTTCTAGATGTA
This sequence comes from Leptosomus discolor, assembly GCF_034619465.1. NCBI lineage: Eukaryota > Metazoa > Chordata > Aves > Leptosomiformes > Leptosomidae > Leptosomus > Leptosomus discolor. The sequence continues at coordinate 3,543,820 of NW_028237857.1, read as the reverse complement.
AAGCCAGATATCTAGAGGTAAAGCCCAACATCTAGAGGAAAAGCCAAATATATAGATTTAAAACCCAAAATCTAGAGGGAAAGCCCAACATCTAGAGCTAAAGCCCAAAATCTAGATGTAAAGCCCAATTTCTAGATCTAAAGCCAAACATATAGAGGTAAAGCCCAACATGTAGAGGTAAAGCCAAATATCTAGATTTAAATCCGAAAATCTAGATGTAAAGCCCAATTTCTAGATCTAAAGCCAAACATATAGAGGTAAAGCCCAACATCTAGAGGAAAAGCCAAATATATAGATTTAAAAACCAAAATCTAGAGATAAAGCCGAATATCTAGACGTGAAGACCAAAATCTAGATGTAAAGCCCAAATTCTAGATCTAAAGCCCAACATCTAGATGTAAAGCCCAACATCTAGAGGTAAAGCCTAACATCTAGAGGTGAAGCACAACATACAGAGGTATAACGCAACATCTAGAGATAAAGCCCAACATCTAAATGTAAAGCAAAACCTCTAGATGTAAAACCCTACATCTAGAGGTAAAGTCCAATATCTAGACATAAAGACCAACATCTAGAGGTAAACCCCAAAATCTAGAGGTAAAGCCCATAATCTAGAGGGAAAGCCCAGAATCTAGAGGTAAAGACTAACATATAGAGGTGAGTTCCAAAATCTAGTCTTAAGGCCCGACATCTACAGTTAAAGCCAAACATATAGATGTAAATCCCAATTTCTAGAGGTAAGGCCCAAAATCTAGATGTAAAGCCCAACTTCTAAATCTAAAGCCCAACATCTAGAGGTAAAGACCAATATCTAGAGGTAAAACCCAACATCTAGAAGAAAAGCCAAATATATAGATTTAAAACCCAAAATCTAGAGTTAAATCCCAATATCTAGACGTAAAGCCGAAATTCTAGATGTAAAGTCCAACTTCTAGAGGTAAAGCCCAAAATCTAGATGCTAAGCCCAAAATCTAGATGTAAAGCCCAACATCTAGAGGTAAAGACTAACGTTTAGAGGTAAAGACTAACATCTAGAGGTGAAGCACAACATATAGAGGTAAAGCCCAACGTCTTGAGGTAAAGACCAAAGTCTAGAGGTAAAGCCCAACTTCTAGAGGTAAAACCCAACATCTAGAGGAAAAGCCAAATATATAGTTTTAAAACCCAAAATCTACAGTTAAATCCCAACATCTAGAGGTAAAGCCGAAAGTATAGATGTAAAGCCCAACTTCCAGAGGTAAAGTGCAAAATCTAGAGGTAAACACCAATAGCTAGAGGTAGAGCCCAAAATCTAGAGGAAAAGCCAAATACATAGACTTAAAACACGAAATCTAGAGGAAAAGCCCAACATCTAGACGTAAAGCCGAAATTCTAGATGTAAAGCCCAACTTCCAGAGGTAAACCCCAAAATCTAGATGTAAAGCCCAACTTCTAGATCTAAAGCCCAACATCTAGAGGTAAGGCCTAACATATAGAGGTAAAGGCTAACATCTAGAGGTAAAGACTAACATCTAGATGTGAAGCACAACATGTAGAGGTAAAGCCCAACGACTTGAGGTAAAGCCCAAAGTATTAGATGTAAAACCCAACTTCCAGAGGTAAAGTGAAAAATCTAGAGGTAAACACCAATAGATAAATGTAGAGCCCAAAATCTAAAGGTAAAGCCCAACATATAGAAATAAAGCCAGATATATAGAGGTAAAGCCCAACAACTAGAGGAAAAGCCAAATATATAGATTTAAAACCCAAAATCTAGAGGTAAAGCCAGATATCTAGAGATAAAGCCCAACATCTAGAGGTAAAGCCTAACATCTAGAGGTGAAGCACAATATATAGAGGTATAACCCAACATCTAGAGGTAAAGCCCAACATCTAGAGTTAAAGCCGAATGTCTTGAGGTAAAGCCCAAAGTCTAGAGGTAAAGCCCAACTAGACGTAAAGTCCAAAATCTAGAGGTAAATTCCAACACCTAGTGGCGGATCCCAAAATCTAGAGGTAAAGCCCAACATCTGGAGGTAAAGCCAGATATCTATTGATAAAGCCCAACATCTAAAGGAAAAGCCAAATATATAGAAATAAACCCAAAATCTAGAGGTAAAGCCCAACATATAGACGTAAAACCAAAATCTAGATGTAAAGCCCAACTTTTAGATCTAAAGCCCAAAATCTAGATGTAAAGCCCAACATCTAGAGGTAAAGCCCAACATCTAGAGGTAAAGACTAACATCTAGAGGTGAAGCACAACATATAGAGGTAAAGCCCAACGTCTTGAGGTAATGACCAAAGTCTAGAGGTAAAGCCCAACTTCTAGATGTAAAGCCAGATATCTGATGGTAAACCCCAACATCTAGAGGTAAAGCCCAACATCTAGACGTAAAGCCAGATATCTGATGGTAAAGCCCAACATCTAGAGGAAAAGCCAAATATATAGATTTAAAACCCAAAATCTAGAGATAAAGCCCAACACCTAAATGTAAAGCAAAACATCTAGATGTAAAACCCTACATCTAGAGGTAAAGTCCAATATCTAGACTTAAAGACCAACATCTAGAGGTAAAGTCCAATATCTAGACTTAAAGACCAACATCTAGAGGTAAAACCCATCATCTAGTGGTAAACCCCAACGTCTGGAGGTAAAGCCCAGATTCTAGAGAGAAGCCAAAAATCCAGATGGAAAACCCAAAATCTAGAGGTAAAGCCCAACACCTAGAGGTAGAGCCCAAAATCTAGAGGTAAAGCACCATCTAGAGGTAAAGCCAGATATCTAGAGGTAAAGACCAACATCTAGAGGAAAAGCCAAATATATAGATATAAAACCCAAAATATAGAGGTAAAGCCCGATATCTAGACGTAAAGACCAAAATCTAGATGTAAAGCCCAACTTTTAGATCTAAAGCCCAAAATATAGATGTAAAGGCCAACTTCTAAATCTAAAGCCCAACATCTAGAGGTAAAGCCCAATATTTAGAGTTTATGCGCATCAGTTCGTGGTAAAGCCCAAAATCTAGATGTAAAGCCCAACTTCTAGAGGTAAAGCCCATCATCTAGTCCTACAGCCCAATGTCTGCAGGCAAAGCCCAACTTACAGAGGTAAAGGCAAACATCTAGATATAAAACCCAAACTCTAGAGGTAAAGCCCAACATATAGAGGTATAGCCCAACTTCTAGAGATGAAGTCCAACGTCTAGATGTAATCCCAACATCTAGAGGTAAAGACTAACATCTAGAGGTAAAGCCAGATATCTAGGGGTAAAGCCCAACATCTAGAGGAAAAGCCAAATATATAGATTTAAAACCCAAAATCTAGAGGTAAAGCCCAACATCTAGACGTAAAGCCGAAATTCTAGATGTAAAGCCCAACTTCTAGTGGTAAGGCCCAAAATCTAGAGGTAAAGCCCAACATCTAGAGGAAAAGCCAAAAATATAGATTTAAAAGCCAAAATCTAGAGGTAAAGCCCAAGATCTAGATGTAAAACCAAAATCTAGATGTAAAGCCCAACTTCTAAATCTAAAGCCCAAAATCTAGATGTAAAGCCCAACTTCTAAATCTAAAGCCCAACATCTAAAGGTAAAGACCAATATCTAGAGGTAAAAGCCAACATCTAGAGGTAAAGCAAGATACCTAGAGGTAAAGCCCAACTTCTAGAGTTAAAGCCCAAAATCTAGATGTAAAGCCCAACATCTAGAGGTAAAGCCCAACATCTAGAGGTAAAGCCCAAAGTGTAGATGTAAAGACCAACTTCCAAAGGTAAAGTGCAAAATCTAGAGGTAAACACCAATAGCTAGAGGTAGAGCCCAAAATCTAGAGGTAAAGCCCAACATCTATAGGTAAAACCAGATATATAGAGGTAAAGCCCAACATCTAGAGGAAAAGCCAAATATATAGATTTAAAACCCAAAATCTAGAGATAAAGCCCAACACCTAAATGTAAAGCAAAACATCTAGATGTAAAACCCTACATCTAGAGGTAAAGTCCAATATCTAGACTTAAAGACCAACATCTAGAGGTAAAACGTACATCTAGAGGTAAAGACCAATATCTAGACGTTAAGACCAAAATCTAGATGTAAAGCCAAACTTTTAGATCTAAAGCCCAAAATATAGATGTAAAGCCCAACTTCTAAATCTCAAGCCCAACATCTAGAGGTAAAGCCCAATATTTCGAGTTTAAGCGCATCATTTAGAGGTAAAGCCCAAAATCTAGATGTAAAGCCCAACTTCTAGAGGTAAAGCCCATCATCTAGTCCTACAGCCCAATGTCTGCAGGTAAAGCATAACTTACACAGGTAAAGGCAAACATCTAGATGTAAAACCCAAAATCTAGAGGTAAAGCCCAACATATAGAGGTATAGCCCAAATTCTAGAGATAAAGTCCAACGTCTAGATGTAATCCCAACAACTAGAGGTAAAGCCTAACATCTAGAGGTGAAGCACAATATATAGAGGTATAACCCAACATCTAGAGATAAAGACCAACATCTAAATGTAAAGCAAAACATCTAGATGTAAAACCCTACATCTAGAGGTAAAGTCCAATATCTAGACTTAAAGACCAACATCTGGAGGTAAAGCCCAATGTCTAGAGGTAATGACCAACTTTAGAGCTAAAACCCCAAATCTAGATTTAAACCCCAACAACTAGAGATAAAGCCCAAGTTCTAGATCTAAGCCAAACATCTAGAGGTAAATCCCAACATCTAGAGGTAAAGCCTAACATCTAGTGGTGAATTCCAAAATCTAGTGTTAAGGCCCGACATCTACAGTTAAAGGCAAACATATAGATGTAAACCCCAACTTCTAGAGGTAAGGCCCAGAATCTAGAGGTAAAGCCCAACTTCTAGAGTTAAAGCCCAGCGTCTTGAGGTAAAGACAAATATATAGATTTAAAACCCAACATCTAGAGGTAAAGCCCAATATCTAGACGTAAAGCCCAACTTCTAGAGGAAAAGTCCAAATTCTAGAGGCAAAGCCCAACACCTAGAGGTAGAGCCCAAAATCTAGAGGTAAAGCAACATCTAGAGGTAAAGCCAGATATATAGAGGTAAAGACCAACATCTAGAGAAAAAGCCAAATATATAGATTTAAAACCCAAAATATAGAGGTAAAGCCCGATATCTAGACGTAAAGATCAAAATCTAGATGTAAAGCCCAACTTCTAGATCTAAAGACCAAAATCTAGATGTAAAGCCCAACTTCTAGAGGTAAAGCCGAATACATAAAGCGCAACATTTTGAGTAAAGACCAAAACCTAGAGCTAAATCCCCACATCTAGAGGGAAAGCCCAGAATCTAGAGGTAAAGCCTAACATCTAGAGTTGAATTCCAAAATCAAGTGTTAAGGCCCGACATCTACAGTTAAAGCCAAACATATAAATGTAACCCCCAACTTCTACAGGTAAGGCCCAAAATCTAGAGGTAAAGCCCAACATCTATAGTTAAAGCCGAATGTCTTGAGGTAAAGCCCAAAGTCTAGAGGTAAATCCCAACTAGACGTAAAGTCCAAAATCTAGAGGTAAATTCCAACATCTAGTGGTGGAGCCCAAAATCTAGAGGTAAAGCCCAACATCTGGAGGTAAAGCCAGATATCTATTGATAAAGCCCAACATCTAAAGGAAAAGCCAAATATATAGAAATAAACCCAAAATCTAGAGGTAAAGCCCAACATCTAGACGTAAAACCAAAATCTAGATGTAAAGCCCAACTTTTAGATCTAAAGCCCAAAATCTAGATGTAAAGCCCAACTTCTAGATCTAAAGCCCAACATCTAGAGGTAAAGCCCAACATCTAGAGGTAAAGACTAACATCTAGAGGTAAAGACTAACATCTAGAGGTGAAGCACAACATATAGAGGTAAAGCCCAACGTCTTGAGGTAAAGCCCAAAGTCTAGAGGTAAAGCCCAACTTCTAGATGTAAAGCCAGATATCTAGAGGTAAAGCCCAACATCTAGAGGAAAAGCCAAATATATAGATTTAAAACCCAAAATCTAGAGGGAAAGCCCAACATCTAGAGCTAAAGCCCAAAATCTAGATGTAAAGCCCAATTTCTAGATCTAAAGCCAAACATATAGAGGTAAAGCCCAACATGTAGAGGTAAAGCCAAATATCTAGATTTAAATCCGAAAATCTAGATGTAAAGCCCAATTTCTAGATCTAAAGCCAAACATATAGAGGTAAAGCCCAACATCTAGAGGAAAAGCCAAATATATAGATTTAAAAACCAAAATCTAGAGATAAAGCCGAATATCTAGACGTGAAGACCAAAATCTAGATGTAAAGCCCAAATTCTAGATCTAAAGCCCAACATCTAGATGTAAAGCCCAACATCTAGAGGTAAAGCCTAACATCTAGAGGTGAAGCACAACATACAGAGGTATAACGCAACATCTAGAGATAAAGCCCAACATCTAAATGTAAAGCAAAACCTCTAGATGTAAAACCCTACATCTAGAGGTAAAGTCCAATATCTAGACATAAAGACCAACATCTAGAGGTAAACCCCAAAATCTAGAGGTAAAGCCCATAATCTAGAGGGAAAGCCCAGAATCTAGAGGTAAAGACTAACATATAGAGGTGAGTTCCAAAATCTAGTCTTAAGGCCCGACATCTACAGTTAAAGCCAAACATATAGATGTAAATCCCAATTTCTAGAGGTAAGGCCCAAAATCTAGATGTAAAGCCCAACTTCTAAATCTAAAGCCCAACATCTAGAGGTAAAGACCAATATCTAGAGGTAAAACCCAACATCTAGAAGAAAAGCCAAATATATAGATTTAAAACCCAAAATCTAGAGTTAAATCCCAATATCTAGACGTAAAGCCGAAATTCTAGATGTAAAGTCCAACTTCTAGAGGTAAAGCCCAAAATCTAGATGCTAAGCCCAAAATCTAGATGTAAAGCCCAACATCTAGAGGTAAAGACTAACGTTTAGAGGTAAAGACTAACATCTAGAGGTGAAGCACAACATATAGAGGTAAAGCCCAACGTCTTGAGGTAAAGACCAAAGTCTAGAGGTAAAGCCCAACTTCTAGAGGTAAAACCCAACATCTAGAGGAAAAGCCAAATATATAGTTTTAAAACCCAAAATCTACAGTTAAATCCCAACATCTAGAGGTAAAGCCGAAAGTATAGATGTAAAGCCCAACTTCCAGAGGTAAAGTGCAAAATCTAGAGGTAAACACCAATAGCTAGAGGTAGAGCCCAAAATCTAGAGGAAAAGCCAAATACATAGACTTAAAACACGAAATCTAGAGGAAAAGCCCAACATCTAGACGTAAAGCCGAAATTCTAGATGTAAAGCCCAACTTCCAGAGGTAAACCCCAAAATCTAGATGTAAAGCCCAACTTCTAGATCTAAAGCCCAACATCTAGAGGTAAGGCCTAACATATAGAGGTAAAGGCTAACATCTAGAGGTAAAGACTAACATCTAGATGTGAAGCACAACATGTAGAGGTAAAGCCCAACGACTTGAGGTAAAGCCCAAAGTATTAGATGTAAAACCCAACTTCCAGAGGTAAAGTGAAAAATCTAGAGGTAAACACCAATAGATAAATGTAGAGCCCAAAATCTAAAGGTAAAGCCCAACATATAGAAATAAAGCCAGATATATAGAGGTAAAGCCCAACAACTAGAGGAAAAGCCAAATATATAGATTTAAAACCCAAAATCTAGAGGTAAAGCCAGATATCTAGAGATAAAGCCCAACATCTAGAGGTAAAGCCTAACATCTAGAGGTGAAGCACAATATATAGAGGTATAACCCAACATCTAGAGGTAAAGCCCAACATCTAGAGTTAAAGCCGAATGTCTTGAGGTAAAGCCCAAAGTCTAGAGGTAAAGCCCAACTAGACGTAAAGTCCAAAATCTAGAGGTAAATTCCAACACCTAGTGGCGGATCCCAAAATCTAGAGGTAAAGCCCAACATCTGGAGGTAAAGCCAGATATCTATTGATAAAGCCCAACATCTAAAGGAAAAGCCAAATATATAGAAATAAACCCAAAATCTAGAGGTAAAGCCCAACATATAGACGTAAAACCAAAATCTAGATGTAAAGCCCAACTTTTAGATCTAAAGCCCAAAATCTAGATGTAAAGCCCAACATCTAGAGGTAAAGCCCAACATCTAGAGGTAAAGACTAACATCTAGAGGTGAAGCACAACATATAGAGGTAAAGCCCAACGTCTTGAGGTAATGACCAAAGTCTAGAGGTAAAGCCCAACTTCTAGATGTAAAGCCAGATATCTGATGGTAAACCCCAACATCTAGAGGTAAAGCCCAACATCTAGACGTAAAGCCAGATATCTGATGGTAAAGCCCAACATCTAGAGGAAAAGCCAAATATATAGATTTAAAACCCAAAATCTAGAGATAAAGCCCAACACCTAAATGTAAAGCAAAACATCTAGATGTAAAACCCTACATCTAGAGGTAAAGTCCAATATCTAGACTTAAAGACCAACATCTAGAGGTAAAGCCCAACATCTAGAGGAAAAGCCAAATATATAGATTTAAAACCCAAAATCTAGAGGGAAAGCCCAACATCTAGAGGTAAAGGCCAAAGTGTAGATGTAAAGACCAACTTCCAAAGGTAAAGTGCAAAATCTAGAGGTAAACACCAATAGCTAGAGGTAGAGCCCAAAATCTAGAGGTAAAGCCCAACATCTATAGATAAAGCCAGATATATAGACGTAAAGCCCAACATCTAGAGGAAAAGCCAAATATATAGATTTAAAACCCAAAATCCAGAGGGAAAGCCCAACATCTAGAGCTAAAGCCCAAAATCTAGATGTAAAGCCCAATTTCTAGATCTAAAGCCAAACATATAGAGGTAAAGCCCAACATCTAGAGGAAAAGCCAAATATATAGACTTAAAAACCAAAATCTAGAGATAAAGCCGAATATATAGACGTGAAGCCCAAAATCGAGATGTAAAGCCCAACTTCTAGATCTAAAGCCCAACATCTAGAGGTAAAGCCCAACATCTATAGGTAAAGCCTAACCTCTAGAGGTGAAGCACAACATATAGAGGTATAGCCCAACATCTAAAGTTAAAGCCCAACGTCTAAATGTAAAGCAAAACCTCTAGATGTAAAACCCTACATCTAGAGGTAAAGTCCAATATCTAGACATAAAGACCAACATCTAGAGGTAAAACCCAACGTCTGGAGGTACAGCCAAGATTCTAGACAGAAGCCAAAAATTCAAATTGAAACCACAAAATCTAGAGGTAAATGCCAAAATCTAGAGGGAAAGCCCAGAATCCAGAGGTAAAGCCTAACATCTAGAGGTGAATTCCAAAATCTAGTCTTAAGGCCCGACATCTACAGTTAAAGCCAAACATATAGATGTAAAGCCCAACTTCTAGAGGTAAGGCCCAAAATCTAGAGGTAAAGCCCAACTTCTAGAGGTAAAGCCCAATATCTAGACGTAAAGACCAAAATCTAGATGTAAAGCCCAACTTCTAGATCTAAAGCCCAAAATCTAGATGTAAAGCCCAATTTCTAGATCTAAAGCCAAACATATAGAGGTAAAGCCGAACATGTAGAGGTAAACCCAAATATCTACATTTAAATCCCAAACGCTAGAGGTAAAAACCAACATCTAGAGGTAAAGCCAGATATCTAGATCTAAAGCCCAACATCTAGAGGAAAAGCCAAATATATAGATTTAAAAACCAAAATCTAGAGATAAAGCCCAAAATCTAGACGTAAAGACAAAAATCTAGAAGTAAAGCGCAACTTCAAGATCTAAAGTCCAAAATCTAGATGTAAATCCCAACTTATAGATCTAAAGCCCAACATCTAGAGGTAAAACCCAACATCTAGAGGTAAAGCCCAACGTCTGGAGGTAAAGGCCAGATTCTAGAGAGAAGCCAAAAATCCAGATGGAAAACCCAAAATCTAGAGGTAAATCCCAACATCTAGAGGTAAAGCCCAGAATCTAGATGTAAAGCCTAACATCTAGAGGTGAATTCCAAAATTTAGTGTTAAGGCCTGACATCTAAAGTTAAAGCCAAACATATAGATGTAAAGCCCAACTTCTAGTGGTAAGGCCCAAACTCTAGAGGTAAAGCCCAACATCTAGAGGAAAAGCCAAATATATAGATTTAAAAGCCAAAATCTAGAGGTAAAGCCCAATATCTAGATGTAAAACCAAAATCTAGATGTAAAGCCCAACTTCTAGATCTAAAGCCCAAAATCTAGATGTAAAGCCCAACTTCTAGATCTAAAGCCCAACATCTAGAGGGAAAGCCCAATATTTAGAGTTTAAGCGCATCATTTAGAGGTAAAGCCCAAAATCTAGATGTAAAGCCCAACTTCTAGAGGTAAGGACCAAAACCTAGAGTTAAAGCCCAACATCTAGAGTTAAAGCCCAACGTCTTGAGGTAAAGCCCAAATTCTAGAGGTAAAGCCAAATATCTAGATTTAAATCCCAAAATCTAGACGTAAAGCCCAAATTGCAGATGTAAATCCCAACTTCTAGAGTTAAAGTCCAAATTCTAGAGGCAAAGCTCAACACCTAGAGGTAGAGCCCAAAATCTAGAGGTAAAGCCGAACATCTAGAGGAAAAGCCAAATATATAGATTTAAAACCCAAAATCTAGAGGTAAAGCCCAATAGCTAGACGTAAAGCCCAAAATCTAGATGTTAAGCCCAACTTCTAGATCTAAAGCACAAAATCTAGATGTAAAGCCCAACTTCTAGAGGTAAAGCCGAATATCTAGAGTTAAAGCGCATCATTTAAAGCCCAAAATCTAGAGTTAAAGCCCCACATCTAGAGGGAAAGCCCAGAAGCTACATGTAAAGCCTAACATCTAGAGGTGAATTCCAAAATCAAGTGTTAAGGCCCGACATCTACAGTTAAAGCCAACCATATAGATGTAACCCCCAACTACTAAAGGTAAGGCCCAAAATCTAGAGGTAAAGACCAACAGCTAGAGTTAAAGCCGAAGGTCTTGAGGTAAAGCCCAAAGTCTAGAGGTAAAGACCAACTTCTAGAGGTAAAGTCCAAAATCTAGAGGTAAAGCCCAAGACCTAGTGGTAAAGCCCAAAATCTAGAGGTAAAGCCCAACATCTAGACGTAAAGCCAGATATCTGATGGTAAACCCCAACATCTAGAGGTAAAGCCCAACATCTAGACGTAAAGCCAGATATCTGATGGTAAAGCCCAACATCTAGAGGAAAAGCCAAATATATAGATTTAAAACCCAAAATCTAGAGATAAAGCCCAACACCTAAATGTAAAGCAAAACATCTAGATGTAAAACCCTACATCTAGAGGTAAAGTCCAATATCTAGACTTAAAGACCAACATCTAGAGGTAAAACCCAACATCTAGAGGTAAAGCCCAATATCTAGACGTAAAGACCAAAATCTAGATGCAAAGCCAAACTTTTAGATCTAAAGCCCAAAATCTAGATGTAAAGCCCAACTTCTAAATCTAAAGCCCAACATCTAGAGGTAAAGCCCAATATTTCGAGTTTAAGCGCATCATTTAGAGGTAAAGCCTAAAATCTAGATGTAAAGCCCAACTTCTAGATCTAAAGACCAAAATCTAGATGTAAAGCCCAACTTCTAGAGGTAAAGCCGAATATATAAAGCGCATCATTTAGAGTAAAGCCCAAAATCTCGAGCTAAAGCCCCACATCTAGAGGGAAAGCCCAGAATCTAGATGTAAGGCTTAACATCTAGAGGTGAATTCCAAAATCAAGTGTTAAGGCCCGACATCTACAGTTAAAGCCAAACATATAGATGTAACCCCCAACTTCTAGAGGTAAGGCCCAAAATCTAGAGGTAAAGCACAACTTCTAGAGGTAAAGTCCAAAATCTAGAGGTAAAGCCCAAGATCTAGTGGTAGAGCCCAAAATCTAGAGGTAAAGCCCAACATCTAGACGTAAAGACATATATCTAGAAGTAAAGCCCAACATCTATAGGAAAAGCCAAATATATACATTTAAACCCCAAAATCCAGAGGTAAAGCCCAATATCTAGACGTAAAGACCAAAATCTAGATGTAAAGCACAACTTCTAGATCTAAAGCCCAAAATATAGATGTAAAGACCAACTTCTAAATCTCAAGCCCAACATCTAGAGGTAAAGCCCAATATTTAGAGTTTAAGCGCATCATTTAGAGGTAAAGCCCAAAATCTAGATGTAAAGCCCAACTTCTAGAGGTAAAGCCCATCATCTAGTCCTACAGCCCAATGTCTGCAGGTAAAGCCTAACTTACAGAGGTAAAGGCAAACATCAAATGTAAAACCCAAACTCTAGAGGTAAAGCCCAACATATAGAGGTATAGCCCAAATTCTAGAGATAAAGTCCAACGTCTAGATGTAATCCCAACATCTAGAGGTAAAGCCTAACATCTAGAGGTGAAGCACAATATATAGAGGTATAACCCAACATCTAGAGATAAAGACCAACATCTAAATGTAAAGCAAAACATCTAGATGTAAAACCCTACATCTAGAGGTAAAGTCCAATATCTAGACTTAAAGACCAACATCTGGAGGTAAAGCCCAATGTCTAGAGGTAATGACCAACTTCTAGAGCTAAAACCCCCAATCTAGATTTAAACCCCAACAACTAGAGATAAAGCCCAAGTTCTAGATCTAAGCCAAACATCTAGAGGTAAATCCCAACATCTAGAGGTAAAGCCTAACATCTAGTGGTGAATTCCAAAATCTAGTGTTAAGGCCCGACATCTACAGTTAAAGGCAAACATATAGATGTAAACCCCAACTTCTAGAGGTAAGGCCCAGAATCTAGAGGTAAAGCCCAACTTCTAGAGTTAAAGCCCAGCGTCTTGAGGTAAAGACAAATATATAGATTTAAAACCCAACATCTAGAGGTAAAGCCCAATATCTAGACGTAAAGCCCAACTTCTAGAGGAAAAGTCCAAATTCTAGAGGCAAAGCCCAACACCTAGAGGTAGAGCCCAAAATCTAGAGGTAAAGCAACATCTAGAGGTAAAGCCAGATATCTAGAGGTAAAGACCAACATCTAGAGAAAAAGCCAAATATATAGATTTAAAACCCAAAATATAGAGGTAAAGCCCGATATCTAGACGTAAAGATCAAAATCTAGATGTAAAGCCCAACTTCTAGATCTAAAGACCAAAATCTAGATGTAAAGCCCAACTTCTAGAGGTAAAGCCGAATATATAAAGCGCAACATTTTGAGTAAAGACCAAAACCTAGAGCTAAAGCCCCACATCTAGAGGGAAAGCCCAGAATCTAGAGGTAAAGCCTAACACCTAGAGTTGAATTCCAAAATCAAGTGTTAAGGCCTGACATCTACAGTTAAAGCCAAACATATAGATGTAACCCCCAACTTCTAGAGGTAAGGCCCAAAATCTAGAGGTAAAGCCCAACTTCTAGAGGTAAAGTCCAAAATCTAGAGGTAAAGCCCAAGATCTAGTGGTAGAGCCCAAAATCTAGAGGTAAAGCCCAACTTCTAGAGGTAAAGCCCATCATCTAGTCCTACAGCCCAATGTCTGCAGGTAAAGCATAACTTACAGAGGTAAAGGCAAACATCTAGATGTAAAACCCAAACTCTAGAGGTGAAGACCAACATATAGAGGTATAGCCCAAATTCTAGAGATAAAGTCCAACGTCTAGATGTAATCCCAACATCTAGAGGTAAAGCCTAACATCTAGAGGTGAAGCACAACATATAGAGGTATAACCCAACATCTAGAGATAAAGACCAACATCTAAATGTAAAGCAAAACATCTAGATGTAAAACCCTACATCTAGAGGTAAAGTCCAATATCTAGACTTAAACACCAACATCTGGAGGTAAAGCCCAATGTCTAGAGGTAATGACCAACTTCTAGAGCTAAAACCCCAAATATAGATTTAAACGCCAAAATCTAGAGATAAAGCCCAAGTTCTAGATCTAAAGCCCAAAATCTAGATGTAAAGCCCAACTTCTAGAGGTAAAGCCGAATATATAAAGCGCATCATTTAGAGTAAAGCCCAAAATCTAGAGTTAAAGCCCCACATCTAGAGGGAAAGCCCAGAATATAGAGGTAAAGCACAAGACCTAGTGGTAGAGCCCAAAATCTAGAGGTAAAGCCCAACATCTAGAGGTAAAGCCAGATATCTGATGGTAAAGCCCAACATCTAGAGGAAAAGCCAAATATATAGATTTAAAACCCAAAATCTAGAGATAAAGCCCAACATCAAAATGTAAAGCAAAACATCTAGATGTAAAACCCTACATCTAGAGGTAAAGTCCAATATCTAGACTTAAAGACCAACATCTAGAGGTAAAACCCAACATCTTGATGTAAAGCCCAACGTCTGGAGGTACAGCCCAGATTCTAGAGAGAAGCCAAAAATCCAGATGGAAAACCCAAAATCTAGAGGTAAAGCCCAACATCTAGACTTAAAGCCCAACGTCTTGAGGTAAAGCCAAATTCTAGAGGTAAAGCCCAACTTCTAGAGGTAAATCCCAAAATCTAGAGGTAAATTCCAAATTGCAGATGTAAAGCCCAACTTTTAGAGTTAAAGTCCAAATTCTAGAGGCAAAGCTCAACACCTAGAGGTAGAGCCCAAAATCTAGAGGTAAAGCCGAACATCTAGAGGAAAAGCCAAATATATAGATTTAAAACCCAAAATATAGAGGTAAAGCCCAATAGCTAGACGTAAAGCCCAAAATCTAGATGTAAGCCCAACTTCTAGAGGTAAAGCCGAATATCTAGAGTTAAAGCGCATCATTTAAAGCCCAAAATCTAGAGTTAAAGCCCCACATCTAGAGGGAAAGCCCAGAAGCTACATGTAAAGCCTAACATCTAGAGGTGAATTCCAAAATCAAGTGTTAAGGCCCGACATCTACAGTTAAAGCCAACCATATAGATGTAACCCCCAACTTCTAGAGGTAAGGCCCAAAATCTAGAGGTAAAGCCCAACAGCTAGAGTTAAAGCCGAATGTCTTGAGGTAAAGCCCAAAGTCTAGAGGTAAAGACTAACTTCTAGAGGTAAAGTCTAAAATCTAGAGGTAAAGCCCAAGACCTAGTGGTAAAGCCCAAAATCTAGAGGTAAAGCCCAACATCTAGACGTAAAGCCAGATATCTGATGGTAAAGCCCAACATCTAGAGGAAAAGCCAAATATATAGATTTAAACCCCAAAATCTAGAGATAAAGCCCAACACCTAAATGTAAAGCAAAACATCTAGATGTAAAACCCTACATCTAGAGGTAAAGTCCAATATCTAGACTTAAAGACCAAAATCTAGATGTAAAGCCAAACTTTTAGATCTAAAGCCCAAAATATAGATGTAAAGGCCAACTTCTAAATCTAAAGCCCAACATCTAGAGGTAAAGCCCAATATTTCGAGTTTAAGCGCATCATTTAGAGGTAAAGCCCAAAATCTAGATGTAAAGCCCAACTTCTAGAGGTAAAGCCCATCATCTAGTCCTACAGCCCAATGTCTGCAGGTAAAGCCTAACTTACAGAGGTAAAGGCAAACATCAAATGTAAAACCCAAACTCTAGAGGTAAAGCCCAACATATAGAGGTATAGCCCAAATTCTAGAGATAAAGTCCAACGTCTAGATGTAATCCCAACATCTAGAGGTAAAGCCTAACATCTAGAGGTGAAGCACAATATATAGAGGTATAACCCAACATCTAGAGATAAAGACCAACATCTAAATGTAAAGCAAAACATCTAGATGTAAAACCCTACATCTAGAGGTAAAGTCCAATATCTAGACTTAAAGACCAACATCTGGAGGTAAAGCCCAATGTCTAGAGGTAATGACCAACTTCTAGAGCTAAAACCCCCAATCTAGATTTAAACCCCAACAACTAGAGATAAAGCCCAAGTTCTAGATCTAAGCCAAACATCTAGAGGTAAATCCCAACATCTAGAGGTAAAGCCTAACATCTAGTGGTGAATTCCAAAATCTAGTGTTAAGGCCCGACATCTACAGTTAAAGGCAAACATATAGATGTAAACCCCAACTTCTAGAGGTAAGGCCCAGAATCTAGAGGTAAAGCCCAACTTCTAGAGTTAAAGCCCAGCGTCTTGAGGTAAAGACAAATATATAGATTTAAAACCCAACATCTAGAGGTAAAGCCCAATATCTAGACGTAAAGCCCAACTTCTAGAGGAAAAGTCCAAATTCTAGAGGCAAAGCCCAACACCTAGAGGTAGAGCCCAAAATCTAGAGGTAAAGCAACATCTAGAGGTAAAGCCAGATATCTAGAGGTAAAGACCAACATCTAGAGAAAAAGCCAAATATATAGATTTAAAACCCAAAATATAGAGGTAAAGCCCGATATCTAGACGTAAAGATCAAAATCTAGATGTAAAGCCCAACTTCTAGATCTAAAGACCAAAATCTAGATGTAAAGCCCAACTTCTAGAGGTAAAGCCGAATATATAAAGCGCAACATTTTGAGTAAAGACCAAAACCTAGAGCTAAAGCCCCACATCTAGAGGGAAAGCCCAGAATCTAGAGGTAAAGCCTAACACCTAGAGTTGAATTCCAAAATCAAGTGTTAAGGCCTGACATCTACAGTTAAAGCCAAACATATAGATGTAACCCCCAACTTCTAGAGGTAAGGCCCAAAATCTAGAGGTAAAGCCCAACTTCTAGAGGTAAAGTCCAAAATCTAGAGGTAAAGCCCAAGATCTAGTGGTAGAGCCCAAAATCTAGAGGTAAAGCCCAACTTCTAGAGGTAAAGCCCATCATCTAGTCCTACAGCCCAATGTCTGCAGGTAAAGCATAACTTACAGAGGTAAAGGCAAACATCTAGATGTAAAACCCAAACTCTAGAGGTGAAGACCAACATATAGAGGTATAGCCCAAATTCTAGAGATAAAGTCCAACGTCTAGATGTAATCCCAACATCTAGAGGTAAAGCCTAACATCTAGAGGTGAAGCACAACATATAGAGGTATAACCCAACATCTAGAGATAAAGACCAACATCTAAATGTAAAGCAAAACATCTAGATGTAAAACCCTACATCTAGAGGTAAAGTCCAATATCTAGACTTAAACACCAACATCTGGAGGTAAAGCCCAATGTCTAGAGGTAATGACCAACTTCTAGAGCTAAAACCCCAAATATAGATTTAAACGCCAAAATCTAGAGATAAAGCCCAAGTTCTAGATCTAAAGCCCAAAATCTAGATGTAAAGCCCAACTTCTAGAGGTAAAGCCGAATATATAAAGCGCATCATTTAGAGTAAAGCCCAAAATCTAGAGTTAAAGCCCCACATCTAGAGGGAAAGCCCAGAATCTAGAGGTAAAGCACAAGACCTAGTGGTAGAGCCCAAAATCTAGAGGTAAAGCCCAACATCTAGAGGTAAAGCCAGATATCTGATGGTAAAGCCCAACATCTAGAGGAAAAGCCAAATATATAGATTTAAAACCCAAAATCTAGAGATAAAGCCCAACATCAAAATGTAAAGCAAAACATCTAGATGTAAAACCCTACATCTAGAGGTAAAGTCCAATATCTAGACTTAAAGACCAACATCTAGAGGTAAAACCCAACATCTTGATGTAAAGCCCAACGTCTGGAGGTACAGCCCAGATTCTAGAGAGAAGCCAAAAATCCAGATGGAAAACCCAAAATCTAGAGGTAAAGCCCAACATCTAGACTTAAAGCCCAACGTCTTGAGGTAAAGCCAAATTCTAGAGGTAAAGCCCAACTTCTAGAGGTAAATCCCAAAATCTAGAGGTAAATTCCAAATTGCAGATGTAAAGCCCAACTTTTAGAGTTAAAGTCCAAATTCTAGAGGCAAAGCTCAACACCTAGAGGTAGAGCCCAAAATCTAGAGGTAAAGCCGAACATCTAGAGGAAAAGCCAAATATATAGATTTAAAACCCAAAATATAGAGGTAAAGCCCAATAGCTAGACGTAAAGCCCAAAATCTAGATGTAAGCCCAACTTCTAGAGGTAAAGCCGAATATCTAGAGTTAAAGCGCATCATTTAAAGCCCAAAATCTAGAGTTAAAGCCCCACATCTAGAGGGAAAGCCCAGAAGCTACATGTAAAGCCTAACATCTAGAGGTGAATTCCAAAATCAAGTGTTAAGGCCCGACATCTACAGTTAAAGCCAACCATATAGATGTAACCCCCAACTTCTAGAGGTAAGGCCCAAAATCTAGAGGTAAAGCCCAACAGCTAGAGTTAAAGCCGAATGTCTTGAGGTAAAGCCCAAAGTCTAGAGGTAAAGACTAACTTCTAGAGGTAAAGTCTAAAATCTAGAGGTAAAGCCCAAGACCTAGTGGTAAAGCCCAAAATCTAGAGGTAAAGCCCAACATCTAGACGTAAAGCCAGATATCTGATGGTAAAGCCCAACATCTAGAGGAAAAGCCAAATATATAGATTTAAACCCCAAAATCTAGAGATAAAGCCCAACACCTAAATGTAAAGCAAAACATCTAGATGTAAAACCCTACATCTAGAGGTAAAGTCCAATATCTAGACTTAAAGACCAAAATCTAGATGTAAAGCCAAACTTTTAGATCTAAAGCCCAAAATATAGATGTAAAGGCCAACTTCTAAATCTAAAGCCCAACATCTAGAGGTAAAGCCCAATATTTCGAGTTTAAGCGCATCATTTAGAGGTAAAGCCCAAAATCTAGATGTAAAGCCCAACTTCTAGAGGTAAAGCCCATCATCTAGTCCTACAGCCCAATGTCTGCAGGTAAAGCATAACTTACACAGGTAAAGGCAAACATCTAGATGTAAAACCCAAACTCTAGAGGTAAAGCCCAACATATAGAGGTATAGCCCAAATTCTAGAGATAAAGTCCAACGTCTATATGTAATCCCAACATCTAGAGGTAAAGCCTAAAATCTAGAGGTGAAGCACAACATATAGAGGTATAACCCAACATCTAGAGATAAAGACCAACATCTAAATGTAAAGCAAAACATCTAGATGTAAAACCCTACATCTAGAGGTAAAGTCCAATATCTAGACTTAAAGACCAACATCTGGAGGTAAAGCCCAATGTCTAGAGGTAATGACCAACTTCCAGAGTTAAAACCCCAAATCTAGATTTAAACCCCAACATCTAGAGATAAAGCCCAACTTCTAGATCTAACCCAAACATCTAGAGGTAAAGCCCAACATCTAGAGGTAAAGCCTAATATCTAGTGGTGAATTCCAAAATCTAGTGTTAAGGCCCAACATCTACAGTTAAAGCCAAACATATAGATGTAAAGCCCAACTTCTAGAGGTAAGGACCAAAACCTAGAGTTAAAGCCCAACATCTAGAGTTAAAGCCCAACGTCTTGAGGTAAAGCCCAAATTCTAGAGGTAAAGCCAAATATCTAGATTTAAATCCCAAAATCTAGACGTAAAGCCCAAATTGCAGATGTAAATCCCAACTTCTAGAGTTAAAGTCCAAATTCTAGAGGCAAAGCTCAACACCTAGAGGTAGAGCCCAAAATCTAGAGGTAAAGCCGAACATCTAGAGGAAAAGCCAAATATATAGATTTAAAACTCAAAATATAGAGGTAAAGCCCAATAGCTAGACGTAAAGCCCAAAATCTAGATGTTAAGCCCAACTTCTAGATCTAAAGCACAAAATCTAGATGTAAAGCCCAACTTCTAGAGGTAAAGCCGAATATCTAGAGTTAAAGCGCATCATTTAAAGCCCAAAATCTAGAGTTAAAGCCCCACATCTAGAGGGAAAGCCCAGAAGCTACATGTAAAGCCTAACATCTAGAGGTGAATTCCAAAATCAAGTGTTAAGGCCCGACATCTACAGTTAAAGCCAACCATATAGATGTAACCCCCAACTACTAAAGGTAAGGCCCAAAATCTAGAGGTAAAGCCCAACAGCTAGAGTTAAAGCCGAAGGTCTTGAGGTAAAGCCCAAAGTCTAGAGGTAAAGCCCAACTTCTAGAGGTAAAGTCCAAAATCTAGAGGTAAAGCCCAAGACCTAGTGGTAAAGCCCAAAATCTAGAGGTAAAGCCCAACATCTAGACGTAAAGCCAGATATCTGATGGTAAAGCCCAACATCTAGAGGAAAAGCCAAATATATAGATTTAAAACCCAAAATCTAGAGATAAAGCCCAACACCTAAATGTAAAGCAAAACATCTAGATGTAAAACCCTACATCTAGAGGTAAAGTCCAATATCTAGACTTAAAGACCAACATCTAGAGGTAAAACCCAACATCTAGAGGTAAAGCCCAATATCTAGACGTAAAGACCAAAATCTAGATGCAAAGCCAAACTTTTAGATCTAAAGCCCAAAATAGAGATGTAAAGCCCAACTTCTAAATCTAAAGCCCAACATCTAGAGGTAAAGCCCAATATTTCGAGTTTAAGTGCATCATTTAGAGGTAAAGCCTAAAATCTAGATGTAAAGCCCAACTTCTAGAGGTAAAGCCCATCATCTAGTCCTACAGCCCAATGTCTGCAGGTAAAGCATAACTTACAGAGGTAAAGGCAAACATCTAGATGTAAAACCCAAACTCTAGAGGTAAAGCCCAACATATAGAGGTATAGCCCAAATTCTAGAGATAAAGTCCAACGTCTAGATGTAATCCCAACATCTAGAGGTAAAGCCTAACATCTAGAGGTGAAGCACAACATATAGAGGTATAACCCAACATCTAGAGATAAAGACCAACATCTAAATGTAAAGCAAAACATCTAGATGTAAAACCCTACATCTAGAGGTAAAGTCCAATATCTAGACTTAAAGACCAACATCTAGAAGTAAAGCCCAACATCTAGAGGTAAAGCCTAACATCTAGTGGTGAATTCCAAAATCTAGTGTTAAGGCCCGACATCTACAGTTAAAGGCAAACATATAGATGTAAACCCCAACTTCTAGAGGTAAGGCCCAGAATCTAGAGGTAAAGCCCAACCTCTAGAGTTAAAGCCCAGCGTCTTGAGGTAAAGACAAATATATAGATTTAAAACCCAACATCTAGAGTTAAAGCCCAATATCTAGACGTAAAGCCCAACTTCTAGAGGAAAAGTCCAAATTCTAGAGGCAAAGCCCAACACCTAGAGGTAGAGCCCAAAATCTAGAGGTAAAGCAACATCTAGAGGTAAAGCCCGATATCTAGAGGTAAAGACCAACATCTAGAGGAAAAGCCAAATATATAGATTTAAAACCCAAAATATAGAGGTAAAGCCCGATATCTAGACGTAAAGATCAAAATCTAGATGTAAAGCCCAACTTCTAGAGGTAAAGCCGAATATATAAAGCGCATCATTTAGAGTAAAGCCCAAAATCTAGAGCTAAAGCCCCACATCTAGAGGGAAAGCCCAGAATCTAGATGTAAGGCTTAACATCTAGAGGTGAATTCCAAAATCAAGTGTTAAGGCCCGACATCTACAGTTAAAGCCAAACATATAGATGTAACCCCCAACTTCTAGAGGTAAGGCCCAAAATCTAGAGGTAAAGCCCAACTTCTAGAGGTAAAGTCCAAAATCTAGAGGTAAAGCCCAAGATCTAGTGGTAGAGCCCAAAATCTAGAGGTAA
This sequence comes from Leptosomus discolor, assembly GCF_034619465.1. Classification (NCBI taxonomy): domain Eukaryota; kingdom Metazoa; phylum Chordata; class Aves; order Leptosomiformes; family Leptosomidae; genus Leptosomus; species Leptosomus discolor. The sequence goes on along the minus strand of NW_028237857.1, from coordinate 3,522,342 downwards.
AGCCCAACATCTAGACGTAAAGACCAAAATCTAGATGTAAAGCACAACTTCTAGATCTAAAGCCCAAAATATAGATGTAAAGACCAACTTCTAAATCTCAAGCCCAACATCTAGAGGTAAAGCCCAATATTTAGAGTTTAAGCGCATCATTTAGAGGTAAAGCCCAAAATCTAGATGTAAAGCCCAACTTCTAGAGGTAAAGCCCATCATCTAGTCCTACAGCCCAATGTCTGCAGGTAAAGCCTAACTTACAGAGGTAAAGGCAAACATCTAGATGTAAAACCCAAACTCTAGAGGTAAAGCCCAACATATAGAGGTATAGCCCAAATTCTAGAGATAAAGTCCAACGTCTAGATGTAATCCCAACATCTAGAGGTAAAGCCTAACATCTAGAGGTGAAGCACAATATATAGAGGTATAACCCAACATCTAGAGATAAAGACCAACATCTAAATGTAAAGCAAAACATCTAGATGTAAAACCCTACATCTAGAGGTAAAGTCCAATATCTAGACTTAAAGACCAACATCTGGAGGTAAAGCCCAATGTCTAGAGGTAATGACCAACTTCTAGAGCTAAAACCCCCAATCTAGATTTAAACCCCAACAACTAGAGATAAAGCCCAAGTTCTAGATCTTAGTCAAACATCTAGAGGTAAATCCCAACATCTAGAGGTAAAGCCTAACATCTAGTGGTGAATTCCAAAATCTAGTGTTAAGGCCCGACATCTACAGTTAAAGGCAAACATATAGATGTAAACCCCAACTTCTAGAGGTAAGGCCCAGAATCTAGAGGTAAAGCCCAACTTCTAGAGTTAAAGCCCAGCGTCTTGAGGTAAAGACAAATATATAGATTTAAAACCCAACATCTAGAGGTAAAGCCCAACATCTAGAGGTAAAGCCCAAAGTGTAGATGTAAAGACCAACTTCCAAAGGTAAAGTGCAAAATCTAGAGGTAAACACCAATAGCTAGAGGTAGAGCCCAAAATCTAGAGGTAAAGCCCAACATCTATAGGTAAAACCAGATATATAGAGGTAAAGCCCAACATCTAGAGGAAAAGCCAAATATATAGATTTAAAACCCAAAATCTAGAGATAAAGCCCAACACCTAAATGTAAAGCAAAACATCTAGATGTAAAACCCTACATCTAGAGGTAAAGTCCAATATCTAGACTTAAAGACCAACATCTAGAGGTAAAACGTACATCTAGAGGTAAAGACCAATATCTAGACGTTAAGACCAAAATCTAGATGTAAAGCCAAACTTTTAGATCTAAAGCCCAAAATATAGATGTAAAGCCCAACTTCTAAATCTCAAGCCCAACATCTAGAGGTAAAGCCCAATATTTCGAGTTTAAGCGCATCATTTAGAGGTAAAGCCCAAAATCTAGATGTAAAGCCCAACTTCTAGAGGTAAAGCCCATCATCTAGTCCTACAGCCCAATGTCTGCAGGTAAAGCATAACTTACACAGGTAAAGGCAAACATCTAGATGTAAAACCCAAAATCTAGAGGTAAAGCCCAACATATAGAGGTATAGCCCAAATTCTAGAGATAAAGTCCAACGTCTAGATGTAATCCCAACATCGAGAGGTAAAGCCTAACATCTAGAGGTGAAGCACAATATATAGAGGTATAACCCAACATCTAGAGATAAAGACCAACATCTAAATGTAAAGCAAAACATCTAGATGTAAAACCCTACATCTAGAGGTAAAGTCCAATATCTAGACTTAAAGACCAACATCTGGAGGTAAAGCCCAATGTCTAGAGGTAATGACCAACTTTAGAGCTAAAACCCCAAATCTAGATTTAAACCCCAACAACTAGAGATAAAGCCCAAGTTCTAGATCTAAGCCAAACATCTAGAGGTAAATCCCAACATCTAGAGGTAAAGCCTAACATCTAGTGGTGAATTCCAAAATCTAGTGTTAAGGCCCGACATCTACAGTTAAAGGCAAACATATAGATGTAAACCCCAACTTCTAGAGGTAAGGCCCAGAATCTAGAGGTAAAGCCCAACTTCTAGAGTTAAAGCCCAGCGTCTTGAGGTAAAGACAAATATATAGATTTAAAACCCAACATCTAGAGGTAAAGCCCAATATCTAGACGTAAAGCCCAACTTCTAGAGGAAAAGTCCAAATTCTAGAGGCAAAGCCCAACACCTAGAGGTAGAGCCCAAAATCTAGAGGTAAAGCAACATCTAGAGGTAAAGCCAGATATATAGAGGTAAAGACCAACATCTAGAGAAAAAGCCAAATATATAGATTTAAAACCCAAAATATAGAGGTAAAGCCCGATATCTAGACGTAAAGATCAAAATCTAGATGTAAAGCCCAACTTCTAGATCTAAAGACCAAAATCTAGATGTAAAGCCCAACTTCTAGAGGTAAAGCCGAATACATAAAGCGCAACATTTTGAGTAAAGACCAAAACCTAGAGCTAAATCCCCACATCTAGAGGGAAAGCCCAGAATCTAGAGGTAAAGCCTAACATCTAGAGTTGAATTCCAAAATCAAGTGTTAAGGCCCGACATCTACAGTTAAAGCCAAACATATAAATGTAACCCCCAACTTCTACAGGTAAGGCCCAAAATCTAGAGGTAAAGCCCAACATCTATAGTTAAAGCCGAATGTCTTGAGGTAAAGCCCAAAGTCTAGAGGTAAATCCCAACTAGACGTAAAGTCCAAAATCTAGAGGTAAATTCCAACATCTAGTGGTGGAGCCCAAAATCTAGAGGTAAAGCCCAACATCTGGAGGTAAAGCCAGATATCTATTGATAAAGCCCAACATCTAAAGGAAAAGCCAAATATATAGAAATAAACCCAAAATCTAGAGGTAAAGCCCAACATCTAGACGTAAAACCAAAATCTAGATGTAAAGCCCAACTTTTAGATCTAAAGCCCAAAATCTAGATGTAAAGCCCAACTTCTAGATCTAAAGCCCAACATCTAGAGGTAAAGCCCAACATCTAGAGGTAAAGACTAACATCTAGAGGTAAAGACTAACATCTAGAGGTGAAGCACAACATATAGAGGTAAAGCCCAACGTCTTGAGGTAAAGCCCAAAGTCTAGAGGTAAAGCCCAACTTCTAGATGTAAAGCCAGATATCTAGAGGTAAAGCCCAACATCTAGAGGAAAAGCCAAATATATAGATTTAAAACCCAAAATCTAGAGGGAAAGCCCAACATCTAGAGCTAAAGCCCAAAATCTAGATGTAAAGCCCAATTTCTAGATCTAAAGCCAAACATATAGAGGTAAAGCCCAACATGTAGAGGTAAAGCCAAATATCTAGATTTAAATCCGAAAATCTAGATGTAAAGCCCAATTTCTAGATCTAAAGCCAAACATATAGAGGTAAAGCCCAACATCTAGAGGAAAAGCCAAATATATAGATTTAAAAACCAAAATCTAGAGATAAAGCCGAATATCTAGACGTGAAGACCAAAATCTAGATGTAAAGCCCAAATTCTAGATCTAAAGCCCAACATCTAGATGTAAAGCCCAACATCTAGAGGTAAAGCCTAACATCTAGAGGTGAAGCACAACATACAGAGGTATAACGCAACATCTAGAGATAAAGCCCAACATCTAAATGTAAAGCAAAACCTCTAGATGTAAAACCCTACATCTAGAGGTAAAGTCCAATATCTAGACATAAAGACCAACATCTAGAGGTAAACCCCAAAATCTAGAGGTAAAGCCCATAATCTAGAGGGAAAGCCCAGAATCTAGAGGTAAAGACTAACATATAGAGGTGAGTTCCAAAATCTAGTCTTAAGGCCCGACATCTACAGTTAAAGCCAAACATATAGATGTAAATCCCAATTTCTAGAGGTAAGGCCCAAAATCTAGATGTAAAGCCCAACTTCTAAATCTAAAGCCCAACATCTAGAGGTAAAGACCAATATCTAGAGGTAAAACCCAACATCTAGAAGAAAAGCCAAATATATAGATTTAAAACCCAAAATCTAGAGTTAAATCCCAATATCTAGACGTAAAGCCGAAATTCTAGATGTAAAGTCCAACTTCTAGAGGTAAAGCCCAAAATCTAGATGCTAAGCCCAAAATCTAGATGTAAAGCCCAACATCTAGAGGTAAAGACTAACGTTTAGAGGTAAAGACTAACATCTAGAGGTGAAGCACAACATATAGAGGTAAAGCCCAACGTCTTGAGGTAAAGACCAAAGTCTAGAGGTAAAGCCCAACTTCTAGAGGTAAAACCCAACATCTAGAGGAAAAGCCAAATATATAGTTTTAAAACCCAAAATCTACAGTTAAATCCCAACATCTAGAGGTAAAGCCGAAAGTATAGATGTAAAGCCCAACTTCCAGAGGTAAAGTGCAAAATCTAGAGGTAAACACCAATAGCTAGAGGTAGAGCCCAAAATCTAGAGGAAAAGCCAAATACATAGACTTAAAACACGAAATCTAGAGGAAAAGCCCAACATCTAGACGTAAAGCCGAAATTCTAGATGTAAAGCCCAACTTCCAGAGGTAAACCCCAAAATCTAGATGTAAAGCCCAACTTCTAGATCTAAAGCCCAACATCTAGAGGTAAGGCCTAACATATAGAGGTAAAGGCTAACATCTAGAGGTAAAGACTAACATCTAGATGTGAAGCACAACATGTAGAGGTAAAGCCCAACGACTTGAGGTAAAGCCCAAAGTATTAGATGTAAAACCCAACTTCCAGAGGTAAAGTGAAAAATCTAGAGGTAAACACCAATAGATAAATGTAGAGCCCAAAATCTAAAGGTAAAGCCCAACATATAGAAATAAAGCCAGATATATAGAGGTAAAGCCCAACAACTAGAGGAAAAGCCAAATATATAGATTTAAAACCCAAAATCTAGAGGTAAAGCCAGATATCTAGAGATAAAGCCCAACATCTAGAGGTAAAGCCTAACATCTAGAGGTGAAGCACAATATATAGAGGTATAACCCAACATCTAGAGGTAAAGCCCAACATCTAGAGTTAAAGCCGAATGTCTTGAGGTAAAGCCCAAAGTCTAGAGGTAAAGCCCAACTAGACGTAAAGTCCAAAATCTAGAGGTAAATTCCAACACCTAGTGGCGGATCCCAAAATCTAGAGGTAAAGCCCAACATCTGGAGGTAAAGCCAGATATCTATTGATAAAGCCCAACATCTAAAGGAAAAGCCAAATATATAGAAATAAACCCAAAATCTAGAGGTAAAGCCCAACACATAGACGTAAAACCAAAATCTAGATGTAAAGCCCAACTTTTAGATCTAAAGCCCAAAATCTAGATGTAAAGCCCAACATCTAGAGGTAAAGCCCAACATCTAGAGGTAAAGACTAACATCTAGAGGTGAAGCACAACATATAGAGGTAAAGCCCAACGTCTTGAGGTAATGACCAAAGTCTAGAGGTAAAGCCCAACTTCTAGATGTAAAGCCAGATATCTGATGGTAAACCCCAACATCTAGAGGTAAAGCCCAACATCTAGACGTAAAGCCAGATATCTGATGGTAAAGCCCAACATCTAGAGGAAAAGCCAAATATATAGATTTAAAACCCAAAATCTAGAGATAAAGCCCAACACCTAAATGTAAAGCAAAACATCTAGATGTAAAACCCTACATCTAGAGGTAAAGTCCAATATCTAGACTTAAAGACCAACATCTAGAGGTAAAGTCCAATATCTAGACTTAAAGACCAACATCTAGAGGTAAAACCCATCATCTAGTGGTAAACCCCAACGTCTGGAGGTAAAGCCCAGATTCTAGAGAGAAGCCAAAAATCCAGATGGAAAACCCAAAATCTAGAGGTAAAGCCCAACACCTAGAGGTAGAGCCCAAAATCTAGAGGTAAAGCACCATCTAGAGGTAAAGCCAGATATCTAGAGGTAAAGACCAACATCTAGAGGAAAAGCCAAATATATAGATATAAAACCCAAAATATAGAGGTAAAGCCCGATATCTAGACGTAAAGACCAAAATCTAGATGTAAAGCCCAACTTTTAGATCTAAAGCCCAAAATATAGATGTAAAGGCCAACTTCTAAATCTAAAGCCCAACATCTAGAGGTAAAGCCCAATATTTAGAGTTTATGCGCATCAGTTCGTGGTAAAGCCCAAAATCTAGATGTAAAGCCCAACTTCTAGAGGTAAAGCCCATCATCTAGTCCTACAGCCCAATGTCTGCAGGCAAAGCCCAACTTACAGAGGTAAAGGCAAACATCTAGATATAAAACCCAAACTCTAGAGGTAAAGCCCAACATATAGAGGTATAGCCCAACTTCTAGAGATGAAGTCCAACGTCTAGATGTAATCCCAACATCTAGAGGTAAAGACTAACATCTAGAGGTAAAGCCAGATATCTAGGGGTAAAGCCCAACATCTAGAGGAAAAGCCAAATATATAGATTTAAAACCCAAAATCTAGAGGTAAAGCCCAACATCTAGACGTAAAGCCGAAATTCTAGATGTAAAGCCCAACTTCTAGTGGTAAGGCCCAAAATCTAGAGGTAAAGCCCAACATCTAGAGGAAAAGCCAAAAATATAGATTTAAAAGCCAAAATCTAGAGGTAAAGCCCAAGATCTAGATGTAAAACCAAAATCTAGATGTAAAGCCCAACTTCTAAATCTAAAGCCCAAAATCTAGATGTAAAGCCCAACTTCTAAATCTAAAGCCCAACATCTAAAGGTAAAGACCAATATCTAGAGGTAAAAGCCAACATCTAGAGGTAAAGCAAGATACCTAGAGGTAAAGCCCAACTTCTAGAGTTAAAGCCCAAAATCTAGATGTAAAGCCCAACATCTAGAGGTAAAGCCCAACATCTAGAGGTAAAGCCCAAAGTGTAGATGTAAAGACCAACTTCCAAAGGTAAAGTGCAAAATCTAGAGGTAAACACCAATAGCTAGAGGTAGAGCCCAAAATCTAGAGGTAAAGCCCAACATCTATAGGTAAAACCAGATATATAGAGGTAAAGCCCAACATCTAGAGGAAAAGCCAAATATATAGATTTAAAACCCAAAATCTAGAGATAAAGCCCAACACCTAAATGTAAAGCAAAACATCTAGATGTAAAACCCTACATCTAGAGGTAAAGTCCAATATCTAGACTTAAAGACCAACATCTAGAGGTAAAACGTACATCTAGAGGTAAAGACCAATATCTAGACGTTAAGACCAAAATCTAGATGTAAAGCCAAACTTTTAGATCTAAAGCCCAAAATATAGATGTAAAGCCCAACTTCTAAATCTCAAGCCCAACATCTAGAGGTAAAGCCCAATATTTCGAGTTTAAGCGCATCATTTAGAGGTAAAGCCCAAAATCTAGATGTAAAGCCCAACTTCTAGAGGTAAAGCCCATCATCTAGTCCTACAGCCCAATGTCTGCAGGTAAAGCATAACTTACACAGGTAAAGGCAAACATCTAGATGTAAAACCCAAAATCTAGAGGTAAAGCCCAACATATAGAGGTATAGCCCAAATTCTAGAGATAAAGTCCAACGTCTAGATGTAATCCCAACAACTAGAGGTAAAGCCTAACATCTAGAGGTGAAGCACAATATATAGAGGTATAACCCAACATCTAGAGATAAAGACCAACATCTAAATGTAAAGCAAAACATCTAGATGTAAAACCCTACATCTAGAGGTAAAGTCCAATATCTAGACTTAAAGACCAACATCTGGAGGTAAAGCCCAATGTCTAGAGGTAATGACCAACTTTAGAGCTAAAACCCCAAATCTAGATTTAAACCCCAACAACTAGAGATAAAGCCCAAGTTCTAGATCTAAGCCAAACATCTAGAGGTAAATCCCAACATCTAGAGGTAAAGCCTAACATCTAGTGGTGAATTCCAAAATCTAGTGTTAAGGCCCGACATCTACAGTTAAAGGCAAACATATAGATGTAAACCCCAACTTCTAGAGGTAAGGCCCAGAATCTAGAGGTAAAGCCCAACTTCTAGAGTTAAAGCCCAGCGTCTTGAGGTAAAGACAAATATATAGATTTAAAACCCAACATCTAGAGGTAAAGCCCAATATCTAGACGTAAAGCCCAACTTCTAGAGGAAAAGTCCAAATTCTAGAGGCAAAGCCCAACACCTAGAGGTAGAGCCCAAAATCTAGAGGTAAAGCAACATCTAGAGGTAAAGCCAGATATATAGAGGTAAAGACCAACATCTAGAGAAAAAGCCAAATATATAGATTTAAAACCCAAAATATAGAGGTAAAGCCCGATATCTAGACGTAAAGATCAAAATCTAGATGTAAAGCCCAACTTCTAGATCTAAAGACCAAAATCTAGATGTAAAGCCCAACTTCTAGAGGTAAAGCCGAATACATAAAGCGCAACATTTTGAGTAAAGACCAAAACCTAGAGCTAAATCCCCACATCTAGAGGGAAAGCCCAGAATCTAGAGGTAAAGCCTAACATCTAGAGTTGAATTCCAAAATCAAGTGTTAAGGCCCGACATCTACAGTTAAAGCCAAACATATAAATGTAACCCCCAACTTCTACAGGTAAGGCCCAAAATCTAGAGGTAAAGCCCAACATCTATAGTTAAAGCCGAATGTCTTGAGGTAAAGCCCAAAGTCTAGAGGTAAATCCCAACTAGACGTAAAGTCCAAAATCTAGAGGTAAATTCCAACATCTAGTGGTGGAGCCCAAAATCTAGAGGTAAAGCCCAACATCTGGAGGTAAAGCCAGATATCTATTGATAAAGCCCAACATCTAAAGGAAAAGCCAAATATATAGAAATAAACCCAAAATCTAGAGGTAAAGCCCAACATCTAGACGTAAAACCAAAATCTAGATGTAAAGCCCAACTTTTAGATCTAAAGCCCAAAATCTAGATGTAAAGCCCAACTTCTAGATCTAAAGCCCAACATCTAGAGGTAAAGCCCAACATCTAGAGGTAAAGACTAACATCTAGAGGTAAAGACTAACATCTAGAGGTGAAGCACAACATATAGAGGTAAAGCCCAACGTCTTGAGGTAAAGCCCAAAGTCTAGAGGTAAAGCCCAACTTCTAGATGTAAAGCCAGATATCTAGAGGTAAAGCCCAACATCTAGAGGAAAAGCCAAATATATAGATTTAAAACCCAAAATCTAGAGGGAAAGCCCAACATCTAGAGCTAAAGCCCAAAATCTAGATGTAAAGCCCAATTTCTAGATCTAAAGCCAAACATATAGAGGTAAAGCCCAACATGTAGAGGTAAAGCCAAATATCTAGATTTAAATCCGAAAATCTAGATGTAAAGCCCAATTTCTAGATCTAAAGCCAAACATATAGAGGTAAAGCCCAACATCTAGAGGAAAAGCCAAATATATAGATTTAAAAACCAAAATCTAGAGATAAAGCCGAATATCTAGACGTGAAGACCAAAATCTAGATGTAAAGCCCAAATTCTAGATCTAAAGCCCAACATCTAGATGTAAAGCCCAACATCTAGAGGTAAAGCCTAACATCTAGAGGTGAAGCACAACATACAGAGGTATAACGCAACATCTAGAGATAAAGCCCAACATCTAAATGTAAAGCAAAACCTCTAGATGTAAAACCCTACATCTAGAGGTAAAGTCCAATATCTAGACATAAAGACCAACATCTAGAGGTAAACCCCAAAATCTAGAGGTAAAGCCCATAATCTAGAGGGAAAGCCCAGAATCTAGAGGTAAAGACTAACATATAGAGGTGAGTTCCAAAATCTAGTCTTAAGGCCCGACATCTACAGTTAAAGCCAAACATATAGATGTAAATCCCAATTTCTAGAGGTAAGGCCCAAAATCTAGATGTAAAGCCCAACTTCTAAATCTAAAGCCCAACATCTAGAGGTAAAGACCAATATCTAGAGGTAAAACCCAACATCTAGAAGAAAAGCCAAATATATAGATTTAAAACCCAAAATCTAGAGTTAAATCCCAATATCTAGACGTAAAGCCGAAATTCTAGATGTAAAGTCCAACTTCTAGAGGTAAAGCCCAAAATCTAGATGCTAAGCCCAAAATCTAGATGTAAAGCCCAACATCTAGAGGTAAAGACTAACGTTTAGAGGTAAAGACTAACATCTAGAGGTGAAGCACAACATATAGAGGTAAAGCCCAACGTCTTGAGGTAAAGACCAAAGTCTAGAGGTAAAGCCCAACTTCTAGAGGTAAAACCCAACATCTAGAGGAAAAGCCAAATATATAGTTTTAAAACCCAAAATCTACAGTTAAATCCCAACATCTAGAGGTAAAGCCGAAAGTATAGATGTAAAGCCCAACTTCCAGAGGTAAAGTGCAAAATCTAGAGGTAAACACCAATAGCTAGAGGTAGAGCCCAAAATCTAGAGGAAAAGCCAAATACATAGACTTAAAACACGAAATCTAGAGGAAAAGCCCAACATCTAGACGTAAAGCCGAAATTCTAGATGTAAAGCCCAACTTCCAGAGGTAAACCCCAAAATCTAGATGTAAAGCCCAACTTCTAGATCTAAAGCCCAACATCTAGAGGTAAGGCCTAACATATAGAGGTAAAGGCTAACATCTAGAGGTAAAGACTAACATCTAGATGTGAAGCACAACATGTAGAGGTAAAGCCCAACGACTTGAGGTAAAGCCCAAAGTATTAGATGTAAAACCCAACTTCCAGAGGTAAAGTGAAAAATCTAGAGGTAAACACCAATAGATAAATGTAGAGCCCAAAATCTAAAGGTAAAGCCCAACATATAGAAATAAAGCCAGATATATAGAGGTAAAGCCCAACAACTAGAGGAAAAGCCAAATATATAGATTTAAAACCCAAAATCTAGAGGTAAAGCCAGATATCTAGAGATAAAGCCCAACATCTAGAGGTAAAGCCTAACATCTAGAGGTGAAGCACAATATATAGAGGTATAACCCAACATCTAGAGGTAAAGCCCAACATCTAGAGTTAAAGCCGAATGTCTTGAGGTAAAGCCCAAAGTCTAGAGGTAAAGCCCAACTAGACGTAAAGTCCAAAATCTAGAGGTAAATTCCAACACCTAGTGGCGGATCCCAAAATCTAGAGGTAAAGCCCAACATCTGGAGGTAAAGCCAGATATCTATTGATAAAGCCCAACATCTAAAGGAAAAGCCAAATATATAGAAATAAACCCAAAATCTAGAGGTAAAGCCCAACATATAGACGTAAAACCAAAATCTAGATGTAAAGCCCAACTTTTAGATCTAAAGCCCAAAATCTAGATGTAAAGCCCAACATCTAGAGGTAAAGCCCAACATCTAGAGGTAAAGACTAACATCTAGAGGTGAAGCACAACATATAGAGGTAAAGCCCAACGTCTTGAGGTAATGACCAAAGTCTAGAGGTAAAGCCCAACTTCTAGATGTAAAGCCAGATATCTGATGGTAAACCCCAACATCTAGAGGTAAAGCCCAACATCTAGACGTAAAGCCAGATATCTGATGGTAAAGCCCAACATCTAGAGGAAAAGCCAAATATATAGATTTAAAACCCAAAATCTAGAGATAAAGCCCAACACCTAAATGTAAAGCAAAACATCTAGATGTAAAACCCTACATCTAGAGGTAAAGTCCAATATCTAGACTTAAAGACCAACATCTAGAGGTAAAGCCCAACATCTAGAGGAAAAGCCAAATATATAGATTTAAAACCCAAAATCTAGAGGGAAAGCCCAACATCTAGAGGTAAAGCCCAAAGTGTAGATGTAAAGACCAACTTCCAAAGGTAAAGTGCAAAATCTAGAGGTAAACACCAATAGCTAGAGGTAGAGCCCAAAATCTAGAGGTAAAGCCCAACATCTATAGATAAAGCCAGATATATAGACGTAAAGCCCAACATCTAGAGGAAAAGCCAAATATATAGATTTAAAACCCAAAATCCAGAGGGAAAGCCCAACATCTAGAGCTAAAGCCCAAAATCTAGATGTAAAGCCCAATTTCTAGATCTAAAGCCAAACATATAGAGGTAAAGCCCAACATCTAGAGGAAAAGCCAAATATATAGACTTAAAAACCAAAATCTAGAGATAAAGCCGAATATATAGACGTGAAGCCCAAAATCGAGATGTAAAGCCCAACTTCTAGATCTAAAGCCCAACATCTAGAGGTAAAGCCCAACATCTATAGGTAAAGCCTAACCTCTAGAGGTGAAGCACAACATATAGAGGTATAGCCCAACATCTAAAGTTAAAGCCCAACGTCTAAATGTAAAGCAAAACCTCTAGATGTAAAACCCTACATCTAGAGGTAAAGTCCAATATCTAGACATAAAGACCAACATCTAGAGGTAAAACCCAACGTCTGGAGGTACAGCCAAGATTCTAGACAGAAGCCAAAAATTCAAATTGAAACCACAAAATCTAGAGGTAAATGCCAAAATCTAGAGGGAAAGCCCAGAATCCAGAGGTAAAGCCTAACATCTAGAGGTGAATTCCAAAATCTAGTCTTAAGGCCCGACATCTACAGTTAAAGCCAAACATATAGATGTAAAGCCCAACTTCTAGAGGTAAGGCCCAAAATCTAGAGGTAAAGCCCAACTTCTAGAGGTAAAGCCCAATATCTAGACGTAAAGACCAAAATCTAGATGTAAAGCCCAACTTCTAGATCTAAAGCCCAAAATCTAGATGTAAAGCCCAATTTCTAGATCTAAAGCCAAACATATAGAGGTAAAGCCGAACATGTAGAGGTAAAGCCAAATATCTACATTTAAATCCCAAACGCTAGAGGTAAAAACCAACATCTAGAGGTAAAGCCAGATATCTAGATCTAAATCCCAACATCTAGAGGAAAAGCCAAATATATAGATTTAAAAACCAAAATCTAGAGATAAAGCCCAAAATCTAGACGTAAAGACAAAAATCTAGAAGTAAAGCGCAACTTCAAGATCTAAAGTCCAAAATCTAGATGTAAATCCCAACTTATAGATCTAAAGCCCAACATCTAGAGGTAAAACCCAACATCTAGAGGTAAAGCCCAACGTCTGGAGGTAAAGCCCAGATTCTAGAGAGAAGCCAAAAATCCAGATGGAAAACCCAAAATCTAGAGGTAAATCCCAACATCTAGAGGTAAAGCCCAGAATCTAGATGTAAAGCCTAACATCTAGAGGTGAATTCCAAAATTTAGTGTTAAGGCCTGACATCTACAGTTAAAGCCAAACATATAGATGTAAAGCCCAACTTCTAGTGGTAAGGCCCAAACTCTAGAGGTAAAGCCCAACATCTAGAGGAAAAGCCAAATATATAGATTTAAAAGCCAAAATCTAGAGGTAAAGCCCAATATCTAGATGTAAAACCAAAATCTAGATGTAAAGCCCAACTTCTAGATCTAAAGCCCAAAATCTAGATGTAAAGCCCAACTTCTAGATCTAAAGCCCAACATCTAGAGGGAAAGCCCAATATTTAGAGTTTAAGCGCATCATTTAGAGGTAAAGCCCAAAATCTAGATGTAAAGCCCAACTTCTAGAGGTAAGGACCAAAACCTAGAGTTAAAGCCCAACATCTAGAGTTAAAGCCCAACGTCTTGAGGTAAAGCCCAAATTCTAGAGGTAAAGCCAAATATCTAGATTTAAATCCCAAAATCTAGACGTAAAGCCCAAATTGCAGATGTAAATCCCAACTTCTAGAGTTAAAGTCCAAATTCTAGAGGCAAAGCTCAACACCTAGAGGTAGAGCCCAAAATCTAGAGGTAAAGCCGAACATCTAGAGGAAAAGCCAAATATATAGATTTAAAACCCAAAATCTAGAGGTAAAGCCCAATAGCTAGACGTAAAGCCCAAAATCTAGATGTTAAGCCCAACTTCTAGATCTAAAGCACAAAATCTAGATGTAAAGCCCAACTTCTAGAGGTAAAGCCGAATATCTAGAGTTAAAGCGCATCATTTAAAGCCCAAAATCTAGAGTTAAAGCCCCACATCTAGAGGGAAAGCCCAGAAGCTACATGTAAAGCCTAACATCTAGAGGTGAATTCCAAAATCAAGTGTTAAGGCCCGACATCTACAGTTAAAGCCAACCATATAGATGTAACCCCCAACTACTAAAGGTAAGGCCCAAAATCTAGAGGTAAAGACCAACAGCTAGAGTTAAAGCCGAAGGTCTTGAGGTAAAGCCCAAAGTCTAGAGGTAAAGACCAACTTCTAGAGGTAAAGTCCAAAATCTAGAGGTAAAGCCCAAGACCTAGTGGTAAAGCCCAAAATCTAGAGGTAAAGCCCAACATCTAGACGTAAAGCCAGATATCTGATGGTAAACCCCAACATCTAGAGGTAAAGCCCAACATCTAGACGTAAAGCCAGATATCTGATGGTAAAGCCCAACATCTAGAGGAAAAGCCAAATATATAGATTTAAAACCCAAAATCTAGAGATAAAGCCCAACACCTAAATGTAAAGCAAAACATCTAGATGTAAAACCCTACATCTAGAGGTAAAGTCCAATATCTAGACTTAAAGACCAACATCTAGAGGTAAAACCCAACATCTAGAGGTAAAGCCCAATATCTAGACGTAAAGACCAAAATCTAGATGCAAAGCCAAACTTTTAGATCTAAAGCCCAAAATCTAGATGTAAAGCCCAACTTCTAAATCTAAAGCCCAACATCTAGAGGTAAAGCCCAATATTTCGAGTTTAAGCGCATCATTTAGAGGTAAAGCCTAAAATCTAGATGTAAAGCCCAACTTCTAGAGGTAAAGCCCATCATCTAGTCCTACAGCCCAATGTCTGCAGGTAAAGCATAACTTACAGAGGTAAAGGCAAACATCTAGATGTAAAACCCAAACTCTAGAGGTAAAGCCCAACATATAGAGGTATAGCCCAAATTCTAGAGATAAAGTCCAACGTCTAGATGTAATCCCAACATCTAGAGGTAAAGCCTAACATCTAGAGGTGAAGCACAACATATAGAGGTATAACCCAACATCTAGAGATAAAGACCAACATCTAAATGTAAAGCAAAACATCTAGATGTAAAACCCTACATCTAGAGGTAAAGCCCAATATCTAGACTTAAAGACCAACATCTAGAAGTAAAGCCCAACATCTAGAGGTAAAGCCTAACATCTAGTGGTGAATTCCAAAATCTAGTATTAAGGCCCGACATCTACAGTTAAAGGCAAACATATAGATGTAAACCCCAACTTCTAGAGGTAAGGCCCAGAATCTAGAGGTAAAGCCCAACCTCTAGAGTTAAAGCCCAACGTCTTGAGGTAAAGACAAATATATAGATTTAAAACCCAACATCTAGAGTTAAAGCCCAATATCTAGACGTAAAGCCCAACTTCTAGAGGAAAAGTCCAAATTCTAGAGGCAAAGCCCAACACCTAGAGGTAGAGCCCAAAATCTAGAGGTAAAGCAACATCTAGAGGTAAAGCCCGATATCTAGAGGTAAAGACCAACATCTAGAGGAATAGCCAAATATATAGATTTAAAACCCAAAATATAGAGGTAAAGCCCGATATCTAGACGTAAAGATCAAAATCTAGATGTAAAGCCCAACTTCTAGATCTAAAGACCAAAATCTAGATGTAAAGCCCAACTTCTAGAGGTAAAGCCGAATATATAAAGCGCATCATTTAGAGTAAAGCCCAAAATCTCGAGCTAAAGCCCCACATCTAGAGGGAAAGCCCAGAATCTAGATGTAAGGCTTAACATCTAGAGGTGAATTCCAAAATCAAGTGTTAAGGCCCGACATCTACAGTTAAAGCCAAACATATAGATGTAACCCCCAACTTCTAGAGGTAAGGCCCAAAATCTAGAGGTAAAGCACAACTTCTAGAGGTAAAGTCCAAAATCTAGAGGTAAAGCCCAAGATCTAGTGGTAGAGCCCAAAATCTAGAGGTAAAGCCCAACATCTAGACGTAAAGACATATATCTAGAAGTAAAGCCCAACATCTATAGGAAAAGCCAAATATATACATTTAAACCCCAAAATCCAGAGGTAAAGCCCAATATCTAGACGTAAAGACCAAAATCTAGATGTAAAGCACAACTTCTAGATCTAAAGCCCAAAATATAGATGTAAAGCCCAACTTCTAAATCTCAAGCCCAACATCTAGAGGTAAAGCCCAATATTTAGAGTTTAAGCGCATCATTTAGAGGTAAAGCCCAAAATCTAGATGTAAAGCCCAACTTCTAGAGGTAAAGCCCATCATCTAGTCCTACAGCCCAATGTCTGCAGGTAAAGCCTAACTTACAGAGGTAAAGGCAAACATCAAATGTAAAACCCAAACTCTAGAGGTAAAGCCCAACATATAGAGGTATAGCCCAAATTCTAGAGATAAAGTCCAACGTCTAGATGTAATCCCAACATCTAGAGGTAAAGCCTAACATCTAGAGGTGAAGCACAATATATAGAGGTATAACCCAACATCTAGAGATAAAGACCAACATCTAAATGTAAAGCAAAACATCTAGATGTAAAACCCTACATCTAGAGGTAAAGTCCAATATCTAGACTTAAAGACCAACATCTGGAGGTAAAGCCCAATGTCTAGAGGTAATGACCAACTTCTAGAGCTAAAACCCCCAATCTAGATTTAAACCCCAACAACTAGAGATAAAGCCCAAGTTCTAGATCTAAGCCAAACATCTAGAGGTAAATCCCAACATCTAGAGGTAAAGCCTAACATCTAGTGGTGAATTCCAAAATCTAGTGTTAAGGCCCGACATCTACAGTTAAAGGCAAACATATAGATGTAAACCCCAACTTCTAGAGGTAAGGCCCAGAATCTAGAGGTAAAGCCCAACTTCTAGAGTTAAAGCCCAGCGTCTTGAGGTAAAGACAAATATATAGATTTAAAACCCAACATCTAGAGGTAAAGCCCAATATCTAGACGTAAAGCCCAACTTCTAGAGGAAAAGTCCAAATTCTAGAGGCAAAGCCCAACACCTAGAGGTAGAGCCCAAAATCTAGAGGTAAAGCAACATCTAGAGGTAAAGCCAGATATCTAGAGGTAAAGACCAACATCTAGAGAAAAAGCCAAATATATAGATTTAAAACCCAAAATATAGAGGTAAAGCCCGATATCTAGACGTAAAGATCAAAATCTAGATGTAAAGCCCAACTTCTAGATCTAAAGACCAAAATCTAGATGTAAAGCCCAACTTCTAGAGGTAAAGCCGAATATATAAAGCGCAACATTTTGAGTAAAGACCAAAACCTAGAGCTAAAGCCCCACATCTAGAGGGAAAGCCCAGAATCTAGAGGTAAAGCCTAACACCTAGAGTTGAATTCCAAAATCAAGTGTTAAGGCCTGACATCTACAGTTAAAGCCAAACATATAGATGTAACCCCCAACTTCTAGAGGTAAGGCCCAAAATCTAGAGGTAAAGCCCAACTTCTAGAGGTAAAGTCCAAAATCTAGAGGTAAAGCCCAAGATCTAGTGGTAGAGCCCAAAATCTAGAGGTAAAGCCCAACTTCTAGAGGTAAAGCCCATCATCTAGTCCTACAGCCCAATGTCTGCAGGTAAAGCATAACTTACAGAGGTAAAGGCAAACATCTAGATGTAAAACCCAAACTCTAGAGGTGAAGACCAACATATAGAGGTATAGCCCAAATTCTAGAGATAAAGTCCAACGTCTAGATGTAATCCCAACATCTAGAGGTAAAGCCTAACATCTAGAGGTGAAGCACAACATATAGAGGTATAACCCAACATCTAGAGATAAAGACCAACATCTAAATGTAAAGCAAAACATCTAGATGTAAAACCCTACATCTAGAGGTAAAGTCCAATATCTAGACTTAAACACCAACATCTGGAGGTAAAGCCCAATGTCTAGAGGTAATGACCAACTTCTAGAGCTAAAACCCCAAATATAGATTTAAACGCCAAAATCTAGAGATAAAGCCCAAGTTCTAGATCTAAAGCCCAAAATCTAGATGTAAAGCCCAACTTCTAGAGGTAAAGCCGAATATATAAAGCGCATCATTTAGAGTAAAGCCCAAAATCTAGAGTTAAAGCCCCACATCTAGAGGGAAAGCCCAGAATCTAGAGGTAAAGCACAAGACCTAGTGGTAGAGCCCAAAATCTAGAGGTAAAGCCCAACATCTAGAGGTAAAGCCAGATATCTGATGGTAAAGCCCAACATCTAGAGGAAAAGCCAAATATATAGATTTAAAACCCAAAATCTAGAGATAAAGCCCAACATCAAAATGTAAAGCAAAACATCTAGATGTAAAACCCTACATCTAGAGGTAAAGTCCAATATCTAGACTTAAAGACCAACATCTAGAGGTAAAACCCAACATCTTGATGTAAAGCCCAACGTCTGGAGGTACAGCCCAGATTCTAGAGAGAAGCCAAAAATCCAGATGGAAAACCCAAAATCTAGAGGTAAAGCCCAACATCTAGACTTAAAGCCCAACGTCTTGAGGTAAAGCCAAATTCTAGAGGTAAAGCCCAACTTCTAGAGGTAAATCCCAAAATCTAGAGGTAAATTCCAAATTGCAGATGTAAAGCCCAACTTTTAGAGTTAAAGTCCAAATTCTAGAGGCAAAGCTCAACACCTAGAGGTAGAGCCCAAAATCTAGAGGTAAAGCCGAACATCTAGAGGAAAAGCCAAATATATAGATTTAAAACCCAAAATATAGAGGTAAAGCCCAATAGCTAGACGTAAAGCCCAAAATCTAGATGTAAGCCCAACTTCTAGAGGTAAAGCCGAATATCTAGAGTTAAAGCGCATCATTTAAAGCCCAAAATCTAGAGTTAAAGCCCCACATCTAGAGGGAAAGCCCAGAAGCTACATGTAAAGCCTAACATCTAGAGGTGAATTCCAAAATCAAGTGTTAAGGCCCGACATCTACAGTTAAAGCCAACCATATAGATGTAACCCCCAACTTCTAGAGGTAAGGCCCAAAATCTAGAGGTAAAGCCCAACAGCTAGAGTTAAAGCCGAATGTCTTGAGGTAAAGCCCAAAGTCTAGAGGTAAAGACTAACTTCTAGAGGTAAAGTCTAAAATCTAGAGGTAAAGCCCAAGACCTAGTGGTAAAGCCCAAAATCTAGAGGTAAAGCCCAACATCTAGACGTAAAGCCAGATATCTGATGGTAAAGCCCAACATCTAGAGGAAAAGCCAAATATATAGATTTAAACCCCAAAATCTAGAGATAAAGCCCAACACCTAAATGTAAAGCAAAACATCTAGATGTAAAACCCTACATCTAGAGGTAAAGTCCAATATCTAGACTTAAAGACCAAAATCTAGATGTAAAGCCAAACTTTTAGATCTAAAGCCCAAAATATAGATGTAAAGGCCAACTTCTAAATCTAAAGCCCAACATCTAGAGGTAAAGCCCAATATTTCGAGTTTAAGCGCATCATTTAGAGGTAAAGCCCAAAATCTAGATGTAAAGCCCAACTTCTAGAGGTAAAGCCCATCATCTAGTCCTACAGCCCAATGTCTGCAGGTAAAGCATAACTTACACAGGTAAAGGCAAACATCTAGATGTAAAACCCAAACTCTAGAGGTAAAGCCCAACATATAGAGGTATAGCCCAAATTCTAGAGATAAAGTCCAACGTCTAGATGTAATCCCAACATCTAGAGGTAAAGCCTAACATCTAGAGGTGAAGCACAACATATAGAGGTATAACCCAACATCTAGAGATAAAGACCAACATCTAAATGTAAAGCAAAACATCTAGATGTAAAACCCTACATCTAGAGGTAAAGTCCAATATCTAGACTTAAAGACCAACATCTGGAGGTAAAGCCCAATGTCTAGAGGTAATGACCAACTTCCAGAGTTAAAACCCCAAATCTAGATTTAAACCCCAACATCTAGAGATAAAGCCCAACTTCTAGATCTAACCCAAACATCTAGAGGTAAAGCCCAACATCTAGAGGTAAAGCCTAACATCTAGTGGTGAATTCCAAAATCTAGTGTTAAGGCCCAACATCTACAGTTAAAGCCAAACATATAGATGTAAAGCCCAACTTCTAGAGGTAAGGACCAAAACCTAGAGTTAAAGCCCAACATCTAGAGTTAAAGCCCAACGTCTTGAGGTAAAGCCCAAATTCTAGAGGTAAAGCCAAATATCTAGATTTAAATCCCAAAATCTAGACGTAAAGCCCAAATTGCAGATGTAAATCCCAACTTCTAGAGTTAAAGTCCAAATTCTAGAGGCAAAGCTCAACACCTAGAGGTAGAGCCCAAAATCTAGAGGTAAAGCCGAACATCTAGAGGAAAAGCCAAATATATAGATTTAAAACTCAAAATCTAGAGGTAAAGCCCAATAGCTAGACGTAAAGCCCAAAATCTAGATGTTAAGCCCAACTTCTAGATCTAAAGCACAAAATCTAGATGTAAAGCCCAACTTCTAGAGGTAAAGCCGAATATCTAGAGTTAAAGCGCATCATTTAAAGCCCAAAATCTAGAGTTAAAGCCCCACATCTAGAGGGAAAGCCCAGAAGCTACATGTAAAGCCTAACATCTAGAGGTGAATTCCAAAATCAAGTGTTAAGGCCCGACATCTACAGTTAAAGCCAACCATATAGATGTAACCCCCAACTACTAAAGGTAAGGCCCAAAATCTAGAGGTAAAGCCCAACAGCTAGAGTTAAAGCCGAAGGTCTTGAGGTAAAGCCCAAAGTCTAGAGGTAAAGCCCAACTTCTAGAGGTAAAGTCCAAAATCTAGAGGTAAAGCCCAAGACCTAGTGGTAAAGCCCAAAATCTAGAGGTAAAGCCCAACATCTAGACGTAAAGCCAGATATCTGATGGTAAAGCCCAACATCTAGAGGAAAAGCCAAATATATAGATTTAAAACCCAAAATCTAGAGATAAAGCCCAACACCTAAATGTAAAGCAAAACATCTAGATGTAAAACCCTACATCTAGAGGTAAAGTCCAATATCTAGACTTAAAGACCAACATCTAGAGGTAAAACCCAACATCTAGAGGTAAAGCCCAATATCTAGACGTAAAGACCAAAATCTAGATGCAAAGCCAAACTTTTAGATCTAAAGCCCAAAATAGAGATGTAAAGCCCAACTTCTAAATCTAAAGCCCAACATCTAGAGGTAAAGCCCAATATTTCGAGTTTAAGCGCATCATTTAGAGGTAAAGCCTAAAATCTAGATGTAAAGCCCAACTTCTAGAGGTAAAGCCCATCATCTAGTCCTACAGCCCAATGTCTGCAGGTAAAGCATAACTTACAGAGGTAAAGGCAAACATCTAGATGTAAAACCCAAACTCTAGAGGTAAAGCCCAACATATAGAGGTATAGCCCAAATTCTAGAGATAAAGTCCAACGTCTAGATGTAATCCCAACATCTAGAGGTAAAGCCTAACATCTAGAGGTGAAGCACAACATATAGAGGTATAACCCAACATCTAGAGATAAAGACCAACATCTAAATGTAAAGCAAAACATCTAGATGTAAAACCCTACATCTAGAGGTAAAGTCCAATATCTAGACTTAAAGACCAACATCTAGAAGTAAAGCCCAACATCTAGAGGTAAAGCCTAACATCTAGTGGTGAATTCCAAAATCTAGTGTTAAGGCCCGACATCTACAGTTAAAGGCAAACATATAGATGTAAACCCCAACTTCTAGAGGTAAGGCCCAGAATCTAGAGGTAAAGCCCAACCTCTAGAGTTAAAGCCCAGCGTCTTGAGGTAAAGACAAATATATAGATTTAAAACCCAACATCTAGAGGTAAAGCCCAATATCTAGACGTAAAGCCCAACTTCTAGAGGAAAAGTCCAAATTCTAGAGGCAAAGCCCAACACCTAGAGGTAGAGCCCAAAATCTAGAGGTAAAGCAACATCTAGAGGTAAAGCCCGATATCTAGAGGTAAAGACCAACATCTAGAGGAAAAGCCAAATATATAGATTTAAAACCCAAAATATAGAGGTAAAGCCCGATATCTAGACGTAAAGATCAAAATCTAGATGTAAAGCCCAACTTCTAGATCTAAAGACCAAAATCTAGATGTAAAGCCCAACTTCTAGAGGTAAAGCCGAATATATAAAGCGCATCATTTAGAGTAAAGCCCAAAATCTAGAGCTAAAGCCCCACATCTAGAGGGAAAGCCCAGAATCTAGATGTAAGGCTTAACATCTAGAGGTGAATTCCAAAATCAAGTGTTAAGGCCCGACATCTACAGTTAAAGCCAAACATATAGATGTAACCCCCAACTTCTAGAGGTAAGGCCCAAAATCTAGAGGTAAAGCCCAACTTCTAGAGGTAAAGTCCAAAATCTAGAGGTAAAGCCCAAGATCTAGTGGTAGAGCCCAAAATCTAGAGGTAAAGCCCAACATCTAGACGTAAAGACATATATCTAGAAGTAAAGCCCAACATCTATAGGAAAAGCCAAATATATACATTTAAACCCCAAAATCCAGAGGTAAAGCCCAATATCTAGACGTAAAGACCAAAATCTAGATGTAAAGCACAACTTCTAGATCTAAAGCCCAAAATATAGATGTAAAGACCAACTTCTAAATCTCAAGCCCAACATCTAGAGGTAAAGCCCAATATTTAGAGTTTAAGCGCATCATTTAGAGGTAAAGCCCAAAATCTAGATGTAAAGCCCAACTTCTAGAGGTAAAGCCCATCATCTAGTCCTACAGCCCAATGTCTGCAGGTAAAGCCTAACTTACAGAGGTAAAGGCAAACATCTAGATGTAAAACCCAAACTCTAGAGGTAAAGCCCAACATATAGAGGTATAGCCCAAATTCTAGAGATAAAGTCCAACGTCTAGATGTAATCCCAACATCTAGAGGTAAAGCCTAACATCTAGAGGTGAAGCACAATATATAGAGGTATAACCCAACATCTAGAGATAAAGACCAACATCTAAATGTAAAGCAAAACATCTAGATGTAAAACCCTACATCTAGAGGTAAAGTCCAATATCTAGACTTAAAGACCAACATCTGGAGGTAAAGCCCAATGTCTAGAGGTAATGACCAACTTCTAGAGCTAAAACCCCCAATCTAGATTTAAACCCCAACAACTAGAGATAAAGCCCAAGTTCTAGATCTTAGTCAAACATCTAGAGGTAAATCCCAACATCTAGAGGTAAAGCCTAACATCTAGTGGTGAATTCCAAAATCTAGTGTTAAGGCCCGACATCTACAGTTAAAGGCAAACATATAGATGTAAACCCCAACTTCTAGAGGTAAGGCCCAGAATCTAGAGGTAAAGCCCAACTTCTAGAGTTAAAGCCCAGCGTCTTGAGGTAAAGACAAATATATAGATTTAAAACCCAACATCTAGAGGTAAAGCCCAATATCTAGACGTAAAGCCAAACTTCTAGAGGAAAAGTCAAATTCTAGAGGCAAAGCCCAACACCTAGAGGTAGAGCCCAAAATCTAGAGGTAAAGCAACATCTAGAGGTAAAGCCAGATATCTAGAGGTAAAGACCAACATCTAGAGAAAAAGCCAAATATATAGATTTAAAACCCAAAATATAGAGGTAAAGCCCGATATCTAGACGTAAAGATCAAAATCTAGATGTAAAGCCCAACTTCTAGATCTAAAGACCAAAATCTAGATGTAAAGCCCAACTTCTAGAGGTAAAGCCGAATATATAAAGCGCAACATTTTGAGTAAAGACCAAAACCTAGAGCTAAAGCCCCACATCTAGAGGGAAAGCCCAGAATCTAGAGGTAAAGCCTAACATCTAGAGTTGAATTCCAAAATCAAGTGTTAAGGCCCGACATCTACAGTTAAAGCCAAACATATAGATGTAACCCCCAACTTCTAGAGGTAAGGCCCAAAATCTAGAGGTAAAGCCCAACTTCTAGAGGTAAAGTCCAAAATCTAGAGGTAAAGCCCAAGATCTAGTGGTAGAGCCCAAAATCTAGAGGTAAAGCCCAACTTCTAGAGGTAAAGCCCATCATCTAGTCCTACAGCCCAATGTCTGCAGGTAAAGCATAACTTACAGAGGTAAAGGCAAACATCTAGATGTAAAACCCAAACTCTAGAGGTAAAGACCAACATATAGAGGTATAGCCCAAATTCTAGAGATAAAGTCCAACGTCTAGATGTAATCCCAACATCTAGAGGTAAAGCCTAACATCTAGAGGTGAAGCACAACATATAGAGGTATAACCCAACATCTAGAGATAAAGACCAACATCTAAATGTAAAGCAAAACATCTAGATGTAAAACCCTACATCTAGAGGTAAAGTCCAATATCTAGACTTAAACACCAACATCTGGAGGTAAAGCCCAATGTCTAGAGGTAATGACCAACTTCTAGAGCTAAAACCCCAAATATAGATTTAAACGCCAAAATCTAGAGATAAAGCCCAAGTTCTAGATCTAAAGCCCAAAATCTAGATGTAAAGCCCAACTTCTAGAGGTAAAGCCGAATATATAAAGCGCATCGTTTAGAGTAAAGCCCAAAATCTAGAGTTAAAGCCCCACATCTAGAGGGAAAGCCCAGAATCTAGAGGTAAAGCACAAGACCTAGTGGTAGAGCCCAAAATCTAGAGGTAAAGCCCAACATCTAGAGGTAAAGCCAGATATCTGATGGTAAAGCCCAACATCTAGAGGAAAAGCCAAATATATAGATTTAAAACCCAAAATCTAGAGATAAAGCCCAACATCAAAATGTAAAGCAAAACATCTAGATGTAAAACCCTACATCTAGAGGTAAAGTCCAATATCTAGACTTAAAGACCAACATCTAGAGGTAAAACCCAACATCTTGAGGTAAAGCCCAACGTCTGGAGGTACAGCGTAGATTCTAGAGAGAAGCCAAAAATCCAGATGGAAAACCCAAAATCTAGAGGTAAAGCCCAACATCTAGACTTAAAGCCCAACGTCTTGAGGTAAAGCCAAATTCTAGAGGTAAAGCCCAACTTCTAGAGGTAAATCCCAAAATCTAGAGGTAAATTCCAAATTGCAGATGTAAAGCCCAACTTTTAGAGTTAAAGTCCAAATTCTAGAGGCAAAGCTCAACACCTAGAGGTAGAGCCCAAAATCTAGAGGTAAAGCCGAACATCTAGAGGAAAAGCCAAATATATAGATTTAAAACCCAAAATATAGAGGTAAAGCCCAATAGCTAGACGTAAAGCCCAAAATCTAGATGTTAAGCCCAACTTCTAGAGGTAAAGCCGAATATCTAGAGTTAAAGCGCATCATTTAAAGCCCAAAATCTAGAGTTAAAGCCCCACATCTAGAGGGAAAGCCCAGAAGCTACATGTAAAGCCTAACATCTAGAGGTGAATTCCAAAATCAAGTGTTAAGGCCCGACATCTACAGTTAAAGCCAACCATATAGATGTAACCCCCAACTTCTAGAGGTAAGGCCCAAAATCTAGAGGTAAAGCCCAACAGCTAGAGTTAAAGCCGAATGTCTTGAGGTAAAGCCCAAAGTCTAGAGGTAAAGACCAACTTCTAGAGGTAAAGTCCAAAATCTAGAGGTAAAGCCCAAGACCTAGTGGTAAAGCCCAAAATCTAGAGGTAAAGCCCAACATCTAGACGTAAAGCCAGATATCTGATGGTAAAGCCCAACATCTAGAGGAAAAGCCAAATATATAGATTTAAAACCCAAAATCTAGAGATAAAGCCCAACACCTAAATGTAAAGCAAAACATCTAGATGTAAAACCCTACATCTAGAGGTAAAGTCCAATATCTAGACTTAAAGACCAACATCTAGAGGTAAAACCCAACATCTAGAGGTAAAGCCCAATATCTAGACGTAAAGACCAAAATCTAGATGCAAAGCCAAACTTTTAGATCTAAAGCCCAAAATATAGATGTAAAGCCCAACTTCTAAATCTAAAGCCCAACATCTAGAGGTAAAGCCCAATATTTCGAGTTTAAGCGCATCATTTAGAGGTAAAGCCTAAAATCTAGATGTAAAGCCCAACTTCTAGAGGTAAAGCCCATCATCTAGTCCTACAGCCCAATGTCTGCAGGTAAAGCATAACTTACAGAGGTAAAGGCAAACATCTAGATGTAAAACCCAAACTCTAGAGGTAAAGCCCAACATATAGAGGTATAGCCCAAATTCTAGAGATAAAGTCCAACGTCTAGATGTAATCCCAACATCTAGAGGTAAAGCCTAACATCTAGAGGTGAAGCACAACATATAGAGGTATAACCCAACATCTAGAGATAAAGACCAACATCTAAATGTAAAGCAAAACATCTAGATGTAAAACCCTACATCTAGAGGTAAAGTCCAATATCTAGACTTAAAGACCAACATCTGGAGGTAAAGCCCAATGTCTAGAGGTAATGACCAACTTCCAGAGTTAAAACCCCAAATCTAGATTTAAACCCCAACATCTAGAGATAAAGCCCAACTTCTAGATCTAACCCAAACATCTAGAGGTAAAGCCCAACATCTAGAGGTAAAGCCTAACATCTAGTGGTGAATTCCAAAATCTAGTGTTAAGGCCCAACATCTACAGTTAAAGCCAAACATATAGATGTAAAGCCCAACTTCTAGAGGTAAGGACCAAAACCTAGAGTTAAAGCCCAACATCTAGAGTTAAAGCCCAACGTCTTGAGGTAAAGCCCAAATTCTAGAGGTAAAGCCAAATATCTAGATTTAAATCCCAAAATCTAGACGTAAAGCCCAAATTGCAGATGTAAATCCCAACTTCTAGAGTTAAAGTCCAAATTCTAGAGGCAAAGCTCAACACCTAGAGGTAGAGCCCAAAATCTAGAGGTAAAGCCGAACATCTAGAGGAAAAGCCAAATATATAGATTTAAAACCCAAAATCTAGAGGTAAAGCCCAATAGCTAGACGTAAAGCCCAAAATCTAGATGTTAAGCCCAACTTCTAGATCTAAAGCACAAAATCTAGATGTAAAGCCCAACTTCTAGAGGTAAAGCCGAATATCTAGAGTTAAAGCGCATCATTTAAAGCCCAAAATCTAGAGTTAAAGCCCCACATCTAGAGGGAAAGCCCAGAAGCTACATGTAAAGCCTAACATCTAGAGGTGAATTCCAAAATCAAGTGTTAAGGCCCGACATCTACAGTTAAAGCCAACCATATAGATGTAACCCCCAACTACTAAAGGTAAGGCCCAAAATCTAGAGGTAAAGACCAACAGCTAGAGTTAAAGCCGAAGGTCTTGAGGTAAAGCCCAAAGTCTAGAGGTAAAGACCAACTTCTAGAGGTAAAGTCCAAAATCTAGAGGTAAAGCCCAAGACCTAGTGGTAAAGCCCAAAATCTAGAGGTAAAGCCCAACATCTAGACGTAAAGCCAGATATCTGATGGTAAACCCCAACATCTAGAGGTAAAGCCCAACATCTAGACGTAAAGCCAGATATCTGATGGTAAAGCCCAACATCTAGAGGAAAAGCCAAATATATAGATTTAAAACCCAAAATCTAGAGATAAAGCCCAACACCTAAATGTAAAGCAAAACATCTAGATGTAAAACCCTACATCTAGAGGTAAAGTCCAATATCTAGACTTAAAGACCAACATCTAGAGGTAAAACCCAACATCTAGAGGTAAAGCCCAATATCTAGACGTAAAGACCAAAATCTAGATGCAAAGCCAAACTTTTAGATCTAAAGCCCAAAATATAGATGTAAAGCCCAACTTCTAAATCTAAAGCCCAACATCTAGAGGTAAAGCCCAATATTTCGAGTTTAAGCGCATCATTTAGAGGTAAAGCCTAAAATCTAGATGTAAAGCCCAACATCTAGAGGTAAAGCCCAATATTTCGAGTTTAAGCGCATCATTTAGAGGTAAAGCCTAAAATCTAGATGTAAAGCCCAACTTCTAGAGGTAAAGCCCATCATCTAGTCCTACAGCCCAATGTCTGCAGGTAAAGCATAACTTACAGAGGTAAAGGCAAACATCTAGATGTAAAACCCAAACTCTAGAGGTAAAGCCCAACATATAGAGGTATAGCCCAAATTCTAGAGATAAAGTCCAACGTCTAGATGTAATCCCAACATCTAGAGGTAAAGCCTAACATCTAGAGGTGAAGCACAACATATAGAGGTATAACCCAACATCTAGAGAAAAAGACCAACATCTAAATGTAAAGCAAAACATCTAGATGTAAAACCCTACATCTAGAGGTAAAGTCCAATATCTAGACTTAAAGACCAACATCTAGAAGTAAAGCCCAACATCTAGAGGTAAAGCCTAACATCTAGTGGTGAATTCCAAAATCTAGTGTTAAGGCCCGACATCTACAGTTAAAGGCAAACATATAGATGTAAACCCCAACTTCTAGAGGTAAGGCCCAGAATCTAGAGGTAAAGCCCAACCTCTAGAGTTAAAGCCCAGCGTCTTGAGGTAAAGACAAATATATAGATTTAAAACCCAACATCTAGAGGTAAAGCCCAATATCTAGACGTAAAGCCCAACTTCTAGAGGAAAAGTCCAAATTCTAGAGGCAAAGCCCAACACCTAGAGGTAGAGCCCAAAATCTAGAGGTAAAGCAACATCTAGAGGTAAAGCCCGATATCTAGAGGTAAAGACCAACATCTAGAGGAAAAGCCAAATATATAGATTTAAAACCCAAAATATAGAGGTAAAGCCCGATATCTAGACGTAAAGATCAAAATCTAGATGTAAAGCCCAACTTCTAGATCTAAAGACCAAAATCTAGATGTAAAGCCCAACTACTAGAGGTAAAGCCGAATATATAAAGCACATCATTTAGAGTAAAGCCCAAAATCTAGAGCTAAAGCCCCAAATCTAGAGGGAAAGCCCAGAATCTAGAGGTAAGGCCTAACATCTAGAGGTGAATTCCAAAATCAAGTGTTAAGGCCCGACGTCTACAGTTAAAGCCAAACATATAGATGTAACCCCCAACTTCTAGAGGTAAGGCCCAAAATCTAGAGGTAAAGCCCAACTTCTAGAGGTAAAGTCCAAAATCTAGAGGTAAAGCCCAAGATCTAGTGGTAGAGCCCAAAATCTAGAGGTAAAGCCCAACATCTAGACGTAAAGACATATATCTAGAAGTAAAGCCCAACATCTATAGGAAAAGCCAAATATATACATTTAAACCCCAAAATCCAGAGGTAAAGCCCAATATCTAGACGTAAAGACCAAAATCTAGATGTAAAGCACAACTTCTAGATCTAAAGCCCAAAATATAGATGTAAAGCCCAACTTCTAAATCTCAAGCCCAACATCTAGAGGTAAAGCCCAATATTTAGAGTTTAAGCGCATCATTTAGAGGTAAAGCCCAAAATCTAGATGTAAAGCCCAACTTCTAGAGGTAAAGCCCATCATCTAGTCCTACAGCCCAATGTCTGCAGGTAAAGCATAACTTACACAGGTAAAGGCAAACATCTAGATGTAAAACCCAAACTCTAGAGGTAAAGCCCAACATATAGAGGTATAGCCCAAATTCTAGAGATAAAGTCCAACGTCTAGATGTAATCCCAACATCGAGAGGTAAAGCCTAAAATCTAGAGGTGAAGCACAACATATAGAGGTATAACCCAACATCTAGAGATAAAGACCAACATCTAAATGTAAAGCAAAACATCTAGATGTAAAACCCTACATCTAGAGGTAAAGTCCAATAT
Source organism: Leptosomus discolor (assembly GCF_034619465.1). NCBI lineage: Eukaryota > Metazoa > Chordata > Aves > Leptosomiformes > Leptosomidae > Leptosomus > Leptosomus discolor. Next base: position 3,492,916 of record NW_028237857.1, on the reverse strand, counting down.
CTAGACTTAAAGACCAACATCTGGAGGTAAAGCCCAATGTCTAGAGGTAATGACCAACTTCTAGAGCTAAAACCCCAAATCTAGATTTAAACCCCAACAACTAGAGATAAAGCCCAAGTTCTAGATCTAAGCCAAACATCTAGAGGTAAATCCCAACATCTAGAGGTAAAGCCTAACATCTAGTGGTGAATTCCAAAATCTAGTGTTAAGGCCCGACATCTACAGTTAAAGGCAAACATATAGATGTAAACCCCAACTTCTAGAGGTAAGGCCCAGAATCTAGAGGTAAAGCCCAACTTCTAGAGTTAAAGCCCAGCGTCTTGAGGTAAAGACAAATATATAGATTTAAAACCCAACATCTAGAGGTAAAGCCCAATATCTAGACGTAAAGCCCAACTTCTAGAGGAAAAGTCCAAATTCTAGAGGCAAAGCCCAACACCTAGAGGTAGAGCCCAAAATCTAGAGGTAAAGCAACATCTAGAGGTAAAGCCAGATATCTAGAGGTAAAGACCAACATCTAGAGGAAAAGCCAAATATATAGATTTAAAACCCAAAATATAGAGGTAAAGCCCGATATCTAGACGTAAAGATCAAAATCTAGATGTAAAGCCCAACTTCTAGATCTAAAGACCAAAATCTAGATGTAAAGCCCAACTACTAGAGGTAAAGCCGAATATATAAAGCACATCATTTAGAGTAAAGCCCAAAATCTAGAGCTAAAGCCCCAAATCTAGAGGGAAAGCCCAGAATCTAGAGGTAAGGCCTAACATCTAGAGGTGAATTCCAAAATCAAGTGTTAAGGCCCGACGTCTACAGTTAAAGCCAAACATATAGATGTAACCCCCAACTTCTAGAGGTAAGGCCCAAAATCTAGAGGTAAAGCCCAACTTCTAGAGGTAAAGTCCAAAATCTAGAGGTAAAGCCCAAGATCTAGTGGTAGAGCCCAAAATCTAGAGGTAAAGCCCAACATCTAGACGTAAAGACATATATCTAGAAGTAAAGCCCAACATCTATAGGAAAAGCCAAATATATACATTTAAACCCCAAAATCCAGAGGTAAAGCCCAATATCTAGACGTAAAGACCAAAATCTAGATGTAAAGCACAACTTCTAGATCTAAAGCCCAAAATATAGATGTAAAGCCCAACTTCTAAATCTCAAGCCCAACATCTAGAGGTAAAGCCCAATATTTAGAGTTTAAGCGCATCATTTAGAGGTAAAGCCCAAAATCTAGATGTAAAGCCCAACTTCTAGAGGTAAAGCCCATCATCTAGTCCTACAGCCCAATGTCTGCAGGTAAAGCATAACTTACACAGGTAAAGGCAAACATCTAGATGTAAAACCCAAACTCTAGAGGTAAAGCCCAACATATAGAGGTATAGCCCAAATTCTAGAGATAAAGTCCAACGTCTAGATGTAATCCCAACATCGAGAGGTAAAGCCTAAAATCTAGAGGTGAAGCACAACATATAGAGGTATAACCCAACATCTAGAGATAAAGACCAACATCTAAATGTAAAGCAAAACATCTAGATGTAAAACCCTACATCTAGAGGTAAAGTCCAATATCTAGACTTAAAGACCAACATCTGGAGGTAAAGCCCAATGTCTAGAGGTAATGACCAACTTCTAGAGCTAAAACCCCAAATCTAGATTTAAACCCCAACAACTAGAGATAAAGCCCAAGTTCTAGATCTAAGCCAAACATCTAGAGGTAAATCCCAACATCTAGAGGTAAAGCCTAACATCTAGTGGTGAATTCCAAAATCTAGTGTTAAGGCCCGACATCTACAGTTAAAGGCAAACATATAGATGTAAACCCCAACTTCTAGAGGTAAGGCCCAGAATCTAGAGGTAAAGCCCAACTTCTAGAGTTAAAGCCCAGCGTCTTGAGGTAAAGACAAATATATAGATTTAAAACCCAACATCTAGAGGTAAAGCCCAATATCTAGACGTAAAGCCCAACTTCTAGAGGAAAAGTCCAAATTCTAGAGGCAAAGCCCAACACCTAGAGGTAGAGCCCAAAATCTAGAGGTAAAGCAACATCTAGAGGTAAAGCCAGATATCTAGAGGTAAAGACCAACATCTAGAGAAAAAGCCAAATATATAGATTTAAAACCCAAAATATAGAGGTAAAGCCCGATATCTAGACGTAAAGATCAAAATCTAGATGTAAAGCCCAACTTCTAGATCTAAAGACCAAAATCTAGATGTAAAGCCCAACTTCTAGAGGTAAAGCCGAATATATAAAGCGCAACATTTTGAGTAAAGACCAAAACCTAGAGCTAAAGCCCCACATCTAGAGGGAAAGCCCAGAATCTAGAGGTAAAGCCTAACATCTAGAGTTGAATTCCAAAATCAAGTGTTAAGGCCCGACATCTACAGTTAAAGCCAAACATATAGATGTAACCCCCAACTTCTAGAGGTAAGGCCCAAAATCTAGAGGTAAAGCCCAACTTCTAGAGGTAAAGTCCAAAATCTAGAGGTAAAGCCCAAGATCTAGTGGTAGAGCCCAAAATCTAGAGGTAAAGCCCAACTTCTAGAGGTAAAGCCCATCATCTAGTCCTACAGCCCAATGTCTGCAGGTAAAGCATAACTTACAGAGGTAAAGGCAAACATCTAGATGTAAAACCCAAACTCTAGAGGTGAAGACCAACATATAGAGGTATAGCCCAAATTCTAGAGATAAAGTCCAACGTCTAGATGTAATCCCAACATCTAGAGGTAAAGCCTAACATCTAGAGGTGAAGCACAACATATAGAGGTATAACCCAACATCTAGAGATAAAGACCAACATCTAAATGTAAAGCAAAACATCTAGATGTAAAACCCTACATCTAGAGGTAAAGTCCAATATCTAGACTTAAAGACCAACATCTGGAGGTAAAGCCCAATGTCTAGAGGTAATGACCAACTTCTAGAGCTAAAACCCCAAATATAGATTTAAACCCCAAAATCTAGAGATAAAGCCCAAGTTCTAGATCTAAAGCCCAAAATCTAGATGTAAAGCCCAACTTCTAGAGGTAAAGCCGAATATATAAAGCGCATCATTTAGAGTAAAGCCCAAAATCTAGAGTTAAAGCCCCACATCTAGAGGGAAAGCCCAGAATCTAGAGGTAAAGCACAAGACCTAGTGGTAGAGCCCAAAATCTAGAGGTAAAGCCCAACATCTAGAGGTAAAGCCAGATATCTGATGGTAAAGCCCAAATTCTAGAGGAAAAGCCAAATATATAGATTTAAAACCCAAAATCTAGAGATAAAGCCCAACATCAAAATGTAAAGCAAAACATCTAGATGTAAAACCCTACATCTAGAGGTAAAGTCCAATATCTAGACTTAAAGACCAACATCTAGAGGTAAAACCCAACATCTTGAGGTAAAGCCCAACGTCTGGAGGTACAGCCCAGATTCTAGAGAGAAGCCAAAAATCCAGATGGAAAACCCAAAATCTAGAGGTAAAGCCCAACATCTAGAGTTAAAGCCCAACGTCTTGAGGTAAAGCCAAATTCTAGAGGTAAAGCCCAACTTCTAGAGGTAAATCCCAAAATCTAGAGGTAAATTCCAAATTGCAGATGTAAAGCCCAACTTTTAGAGTTAAAGTCCAAATTCTAGAGGCAAAGCTCAACACCTAGAGGTAGAGCCCAAAATCTAGAGGTAAAGCCGAACATCTAGAGGAAAAGCCAAATATATAGATTTAAAACCCAAAATATAGAGGTAAAGCCCAATAGCTAGACGTAAAGCCCAAAATCTAGATGTTAAGCCCAACTTCTAGAGGTAAAGCCGAATATCTAGAGTTAAAGCGCATCATTTAAAGCCCAAAATCTAGAGTTAAAGCCCCACATCTAGAGGGAAAGCCCAGAAGCTACATGTAAAGCCTAACATCTAGAGGTGAATTCAAAAATCAAGTGTTAAGGCCCGACATCTACAGTTAAAGCCAACCATATAGATGTAACCCCCAACTTCTAGAGGTAAGGCCCAAAATCTAGAGGTAAAGCCCAACAGCTAGAGTTAAAGCCGAATGTCTTGAGGTAAAGCCCAAAGTCTAGAGGTAAAGACTAACTTCTAGAGGTAAAGTCCAAAATCTAGAGGTAAAGCCCAAGACCTAGTGGTAAAGCCCAAAATCTAGAGGTAAAGCCCAACATCTAGACGTAAAGCCAGATATCTGATGGTAAAGCCCAACATCTAGAGGAAAAGCCAAATATATAGATTTAAACCCCAAAATCTAGAGATAAAGCCCAACACCTAAATGTAAAGCAAAACATCTAGATGTAAAACCCTACATCTAGAGGTAAAGTCCAATATCTAGACTTAAAGACCAAAATCTAGATGTAAAGCCAAACTTTTAGATCTAAAGCCCAAAATATAGATGTAAAGGCCAACTTCTAAATCTAAAGCCCAACATCTAGAGGTAAAGCCCAATATTTCGAGTTTAAGCGCATCATTTAGAGGTAAAGCCCAAAATCTAGATGTAAAGCCCAACTTCTAGAGGTAAAGCCCATCATCTAGTCCTACAGCCCAATGTCTGCAGGTAAAGCATAACTTACACAGGTAAAGGCAAACATCTAGATGTAAAACCCAAACTCTAGAGGTAAAGCCCAACATATAGAGGTATAGCCCAAATTCTAGAGATAAAGTCCAACGTCTAGATGTAATCCCAACATCTAGAGGTAAAGCCTAACATCTAGAGGTGAAGCACAACATATAGAGGTATAACCCAACATCTAGAGATAAAGACCAACATCTAAATGTAAAGCAAAACATCTAGATGTAAAACCCTACATCTAGAGGTAAAGTCCAATATCTAGACTTAAAGACCAACATCTGGAGGTAAAGCCCAATGTCTAGAGGTAATGACCAACTTCCAGAGTTAAAACCCCAAATCTAGATTTAAACCCCAACATCTAGAGATAAAGCCCAACTTCTAGATCTAACCCAAACATCTAGAGGTAAAGCCCAACATCTAGAGGTAAAGCCTAACATCTAGTGGTGAATTCCAAAATCTAGTGTTAAGGCCCAACATCTACAGTTAAAGCCAAACATATAGATGTAAAGCCCAACTTCTAGAGGTAAGGACCAAAACCTAGAGTTAAAGCCCAACATCTAGAGTTAAAGCCCAACGTCTTGAGGTAAAGCCCAAATTCTAGAGGTAAAGCCAAATATCTAGATTTAAATCCCAAAATCTAGACGTAAAGCCCAAATTGCAGATGTAAATCCCAACTTCTAGAGTTAAAGTCCAAATTCTAGAGGCAAAGCTCAACACCTAGAGGTAGAGCCCAAAATCTAGAGGTAAAGCCGAACATCTAGAGGAAAAGCCAAATATATAGATTTAAAACCCAAAATCTAGAGGTAAAGCCCAATAGCTAGACGTAAAGCCCAAAATCTAGATGTTAAGCCCAACTTCTAGATCTAAAGCACAAAATCTAGATGTAAAGCCCAACTTCTAGAGGTAAAGCCGAATATCTAGAGTTAAAGCGCATCATTTAAAGCCCAAAATCTAGAGTTAAAGCCCCACATCTAGAGGGAAAGCCCAGAAGCTACATGTAAAGCCTAACATCTAGAGGTGAATTCCAAAATCAAGTGTTAAGGCCCGACATCTACAGTTAAAGCCAACCATATAGATGTAACCCCCAACTACTAAAGGTAAGGCCCAAAATCTAGAGGTAAAGCCCAACAGCTAGAGTTAAAGCCGAAGGTCTTGAGGTAAAGCCCAAAGTCTAGAGGTAAAGACCAACTTCTAGAGGTAAAGTCCAAAATCTAGAGGTAAAGCCCAAGACCTAGTGGTAAAGCCCAAAATCTAGAGGTAAAGCCCAACATCTAGACGTAAAGCCAGATATCTGATGGTAAACCCCAACATCTAGAGGTAAAGCCATACATCTAGACGTAAAGCCAGATATCTGATGGTAAAGCCCAACATCTAGAGGAAAAGCCAAATATATAGATTTAAAACCCAAAATCTAGAGATAAAGCCCAACACCTAAATGTAAAGCAAAACATCTAGATGTAAAACCCTACATCTAGAGGTAAAGTCCAATATCTAGACTTAAAGACCAACATCTAGAGGTAAAACCCAACATCTAGAGGTAAAGCCCAATATCTAGACGTAAAGACCAAAATCTAGATGCAAAGCCAAACTTTTAGATCTAAAGCCCAAAATATAGATGTAAAGCCCAACTTCTAAATCTAAAGCCCAACATCTAGAGGTAAAGCCCAATATTTAAAGTTTAAGCGCATCATTTAGAGGTAAAGCCTAAAATCTAGATGTAAAGCCCAACTTCTAGAGGTAAAGCCCATCATCTAGTCCTACAGCCCAATGTCTGCAGGTAAAGCATAACTTACAATGGTAAAGGCAAACATCTAGATGTAAAACCCAAACTCTAGAGGTAAAGCCCAACATCTAGAGGTAAAGCCCAGAATCCAGATGTAAAGCCTAACATCTAGAGGTGAATTCCAAATCTAGACTTAAGGCCCGACATCTACAGTTAAAGCCAAATATATAAATGTAACCCCCAACTTCTACAGGTAAGGCCCAAAATCTAGAGGTAAAGCCCAACATCTATAGTTAAAGTCGAATGTCTTGAGGTAAAGCCCAAAGTCTAGAGGTAAAGCCCAACTAGACGTAAAGTCCAAAATCTAGAGGTAAATTCCAACACCTAGTGGCGGAGCCCAAAATCTAGAGGTAAAGCCCAACATCTGGAGGTAAAGCCAGATATCTATTGATAAAGCCCAACATCTAAAGGAAAAGCCAAATATATAGAAATAAACCCAAAATCTAGAGGTAAAGCCCAACATCTAGACGTAAAACCAAAATCTAGATGTAAAGCCCAACTTTTAGATCTAAAGCCCAAAATCTAGATGTAAAGCCCAACTTCTAGATCTAAAGCCCAAAATCTAGAGGTAAAGCCCAACATCTAGAGGTAAAGCCCAACATCTAGAGGTAAAGACTAACATCTAGAGGTGAAGCACAACATATAGAGGTAAAGCCCAACGTCTTGAGGTAATGACCAAAGTCTAGAGGTAAAGCCCAACTTCTAGATGTAAAGCCAGATATCTAGAGGTAAAGCCCAACATCTAGAGGAAAAGCCAAATATATAGATTTAAAACCCAAAATCTAGAGGGAAAGCCCAACATCTAGAGGTAAAGCCCAAAGTGTAGATGTAAAGACCAACTTCCAAAGGTAAAGTGCAAAATCTAGAGGTAAACACCAATAGCTAGAGGTAGAGCCCAAAATCTAGAGGTAAAGCCCAACATCTATAGATAAAGCCAGATATATAGACGTAAAGCCCAACATCTAGAGGAAAAGCCAAATATATAGATTTAAAATCCAAAATCCAGAGGGAAAGCCCAACATCTAGAGCTAAAGCCCAAAATCTAGATGTAAAGCCCAATTTCTAGATCTAAAGCCAAACATATAGAGGTAAAGCCCAACATCTAGAGGAAAAGCCAAATATATAGACTTAAAAACCAAAATCTAGAGATAAAGCCGAATATATAGACGTGAAGCCCAAAATCGAGATGTAAATCCCAACTTCGAGATCTAAAGCCCAACATCTAGAGGTAAAGCCTAACATCTAGAGGTGAAGCACAACATATAGAGGTATAGCCCAACATCTAAAGTTAAAGCCCAACGTCTAAATGTAAAGCAAAACCTCTAGATGTAAAACCCTACATCTAGAGGTAAAGTCCAATATCTAGACATAAAGACCAACATCTAGAGGTAAAACCCAACGTCTGGAGGTACAGCCAAGATTCTAGACAGAAGCCAAAAATTCAAATTGAAACAACAAAATCTAGAGGTAAATGCCAAAATCTAGAGGGAAAGCCCAGAATCTAGAGGTAAAGCCTAACATCTAGAGGTGAATTCCAAAATCTAGTCTTAAGGCCCGACATCTACAGTTAAAGCCAAACATATAGATGTAAAGCCCAACTTCTAGAGGTAAGGCCCAAAATCTAGAGGTAAAGACCAAAATCTAGATGTAAAGCCCAACTTCTAGATCTAAAGCCCAAAATCTAGATGTAAAGCCCAATTTCTAGATCTAAAGCCAAACATATAGAGGTAAAGCCGAACATGTAGAGGTAAAGCCAAATATCTACATTTAAATCCCAAAATCTAGAGGTAAAACCCAACATCTAGAGGTAAAGCCAGATATCTAGATCTAAAGCCCAACATCTAGAGGAAAAGCCAAATATATAGATTGAAAAACCAAAATCTAGAGATAAAGCCCAAAATCTAGACGTAAAGACAAAAATCTAGAAGTAAAGCGCAACTTCTAGATCTAAAGTCCGAAATCTAGATGGAAATCCCAAATTATAGATCTAAAGCCCAACATCTAGAGGTAAAACCCAACATCTAGAGGTAAAGCCCAACGTCTGGAGGTAAAGCCCAGATTTTAGAGAGAAGCCAAAAATCCAGATGGAAAACCCAAAATCTAGAGGTAAATCCCAACATCTAGAGGTAAAGCCCAGAATCTAGATGTAAAGCCTAACATCTAGAGGTGAATTCAAAAATTTAGTGTTAAGGCCCGACATCTACAGTTAAAGCCAAACATATAGATGTAAAGCCCAACTTCTAGTGGTAAGGCCCAAACTCTAGAGGTAAAGCCCAACATCTAGAGGAAAAGCCAAATATATAGATTTAAAAGCCAAAATCTAGAGGTAAAGCCCAATATCTAGATGTAAAACCAAAATCTAGATGTAAAGCCCAACTTCTAGATCTAAAGCCCAAAATCTAGATGTAAAATCCAACTTCTAAATCTAAAGCCCAACATCTAAAGGTAAAGACCAATATCTAGAGGTAAAACCCAACATCTAGAGGTAAAGCAAGATATCTAGATATAAAGCCCAACATCTAGAGGAAAAGCCAAAAATATAGATTTAAATCCCAAAATCTAGAGTTAAATCCCAATATCTAGACGTAAAGCCGAAATTCTAGATGTAAAGACCAACTTCTAGAGGTAAAGCCCAAAATCTAGATGCTAAGCCCAAAATCTAGATGTAAAGCCCAATGTCTGCAGTTAAAGCCCAACTTACAGAGGTAAAGCCAAACATCTAGATGTAAAGCCAAACATCTAGAGGTAAAGCCTAACATCTAGAGGTGAAGCACAACATCTAGAGGTATAACCCAAAATCTAGAGATAAAGCCCAACATCTAAATGTAAAGCAAAACATTTAGATGTAAAGCCCTACATCTAGAGGTAAAGTGCAATATCTAGCCTTAAAGACCAACATCTAGAGGTAAAGCCCAACGTCTGGAGGTAAAGCTCAGATTCTAGAGAGAAGCCAAAAATCCAGATGGAAAACCCAAAATCTAGAGGTAAAGCCCAACATCTAGAGGTAAAGCCCAGAATCCAGATGTAAAGCCTAACATCTAGAGGTGAATTCCAAATCTAGACTTAAGGCCCGACATCTACAGTTAAAGCCAAACATATAGATGTAACCCCCAACTTCTACAGGTAAGGCCCAAAATCTAGAGGTAAAGCCCAACATCTAGAGTTAAAGCCGAATGTCTTGAGGTAAAGCCCAAAGTCTAGAGGTAAAGCCCAACTAGACGTAAAGTCCAAAATCTAGAGGTAAATTCCAACACCTAATGGTGGAGCCCAAAATCTAGAGGTAAAGCCCAACATCTGGAGGTAAAGCCAGATATCTAGAGATAAAGCCCAACATCTAAAGGAAAAGCCAAATATATAGATATAAACCCAAAATCTAGAGGTAAAGCCCAACATCTAGATGTAAAACCCAAAATCTAGAGGTAAAGCCGAACATCTAGAGGTGAAGCACAACATACAGAGGTATAACCCAACATCTAGAGATAAAGTTCAACATCTAAATGTAAAGCAAAACCTCTAGATGTAAAACCCTACACCTAGAGGTAAAGTCCAATATCTAGACTTAAAGACCAACATCTAGAGGTAAAACCCAACATCTAGAGGTGAAGCCCAATGTCTGGATGTAAAGCCCGGATTCTAGGGAGAAGCCAAAAATACAGATGGAAAACCCAGAATCTAGAGGTAAAGCCTAACATCTAGTGGTGAATTCCAAAATCTAGTCTTAAGGCCTGACATCTACAATTAAAGTCAAACATATAGATGTAAACCCCAACTTCTAGAGGTAAGACCCAAAATCTAGAGGTGAAGCCCAACATCTAGAGTTAAAGCCGAACGTCAAGAGGTAAAGTCCAAAGTCTAGAGGTAAAGACCTACTTCTAGAGGTAAAGTCCGAAATCTAGAGGTAAAGCCCAAGACCTAGTGGTAGAGCCCAAAATCTAGAGGTAAAGCCCAACATCTAGAGGAAAAGCCAAATATACAGATTTAAACCCCAAAATCTAGTGGTAAAACCCAACATCTAATGGTAAAGCCAGATATCTAGATCTAAAGCCCAACATCTAGAGGAAAAGCCAAATATATAGATTTAAAAACCAAAATCTAGAGATAAAGCCCAAAATCTAGACGTAAAGACAAAAATCTAGAAGTAAAGCCCAACTTCTAGATCTAAAGTCCAAAATCTAGATGTAAATCCCAACTTATAGATCTAAAGCCCAACATCTAGAGGTAAAGCCCAACGTCTGGAGGTAAAGCCCAGATTCTAGAGAGAAGCCAAAAATCCAGATGGAAAACCCAAAATCTAGAGGTAAATCCCAACATCTAGAGGTAAAGCCCAGAATCTAGATGTAAAGCCTAAAATCTAGAGGTGAATTCCAAAATTTAGTGTTAAGGCCCGACATCTACAGTTAAAGCCAAACATATAGATGTAAAGCCCAACTTCTAGTGGTAAGGCCCAAACTCTAGAGGTAAAGCCCAACATCTAGAGGAAAAGCCAAATATATAGATTTAAAAGCCAAAATCTAGAGGTAAAGCCCAATATCTAGATGTAAAACCAAAATCTAGATGTAAAGCCCAACTTTTAGATCTAAAGCCCAAAATCTAGATGTAAAACCCAACTTCTAAATCTAAAGCCCAACATCTAAAGGTAAAGACTAATATCTAGAGGTAAAGACTAACATCTAGAGGTAAAGACTAACATCTAGAGGTGAAGCACAACATATAGAGGTAAAGCCCAACGTCTTGAGGTAATGACCAAAGTCTAGAGGTAAAGCCCAACTTCTAGATGTAAAGCCAGATATCTAGAGGTAAAGCCCAATATCTAGAGGAAAAGCCAAATATATAGATTTAAAACCCAAAATCTAGAGGGAAAGCCCAACATCTAGAGCTAAAGCCCAAAATCTAGATGTAAAGCCCAATTTCTAGATCTAAAGCCAAACATATAGAGGTAAAGCCCAACATGTAGAGGTAAAGCCAAATATCTAGATTTAAATCCCAAAATCTAGATGTAAAGCCCAATTTCTAGATCTAAAGCCAAACATATAGAGGTAAAGACCAACATCTAGAGGAAAAGCAAAATATATAGATTTAAAAACCAAAATCTTGAGATAAAGCCGAATATCTAGACGTGAAGACCAAAATCTAGATGTAAAGCCCAACTTCTAGATCTAAAGCCCAAAATCTAGATGTAAAACCCAACTTCTAGATCTAAAGCCCAACATCTAGAGGTAAAGCCCAACATCTATAGGTAAAGCCTAACATCTAGAGGTGAAGCACAACATATAGAGGTATAGCCCAACATCTAGAGATAAAGCCCAATGTCTAAATGTAAAGCAAAACCTCTCGATGTAAAACCCTACATCTAGAGGTAAAGTCCAATATCTAGACTTAAAGACCAAAATCTAGAGGTAAAACCCAACATCTAGAGGTAAAGACCAATATCTAGACGTTAAGACCAAAATCTAGATTTAAAGCCAAACTTTTAGATCTAAAGGCCAAAATATAGATGTAAAGGCCAACTTCTAGAGGTAAAGCCCATCATCTAGTCCTACAGCCCAATGTCTGCAGGTAAAGCATAACTTACACAGGTAAAGGCAAACATCTAGATGTAAAACCCAAAATCTAGAGGTAAAGCCCAACATATAGAGGTATAGCCCAAATTCTAGAGATAAAGTCCAACGTCTAGATGTAATCCCAACATCTAGAGGTAAAGCCTAACATCTAGAGGTGAAGCACAACATATAGAGGTATAACCCAACATCTAGAGATAAAGACCAACATCTAAATGTAAAGCAAAACATCTAGATGTAAAACCCTACATCTAGAGGTAAAGTCCAATATCTAGACTTAAAGACCAACATCTGGAGGTAAAGCCCAATGTCTAGAGGTAATGACCAACTTCCAGAGTTAAAACCCCAAATCTAGATTTAAACCCCAACATCTAGAGATAAAGCCCAACTTCTAGATCTAACCCAAACATCTAGAGGTAAAGCCCAACATCTAGAGGTAAAGCCTAACATCTAGTGGTGAATTCCAAAATCTAGTGTTAAGGCCCAACATCTACAGTTAAAGCCAAACATATAGATGTAAAGCCCAACTTCTAGAGGTAAGGACCAAAACCTAGAGTTAAAGCCCAACATCTAGAGTTAAAGCCCAACGTCTTGAGGTAAAGCCCAAATTCTAGAGGTAAAGCCAAATATCTAGATTTAAATCCCAAAATCTAGACGTAAAGCCCAAATTGCAGATGTAAATCCCAACTTCTAGAGTTAAAGTCCAAATTCTAGAGGCAAAGCTCAACACCTAGAGGTAGAGCCCAAAATCTAGAGGTAAAGCCGAACATCTAGAGGAAAAGCCAAATATATAGATTTAAAACCCAAAATCTAGAGGTAAAGCCCAATAGCTAGACGTAAAGCCCAAAATCTAGATGTTAAGCCCAACTTCTAGATCTAAAGCACAAAATCTAGATGTAAAGCCCAACTTCTAGAGGTAAAGCCGAATATCTAGAGTTAAAGCGCATCATTTAAAGCCCAAAATCTAGAGTTAAAGCCCCACATCTAGAGGGAAAGCCCAGAAGCTACATGTAAAGCCTAACATCTAGAGGTGAATTCCAAAATCAAGTGTTAAGGCCCGACATCTACAGTTAAAGCCAACCATATAGATGTAACCCCCAACTACTAAAGGTAAGGCCCAAAATCTAGAGGTAAAGACCAAATCTAGAGTTAAAGCCGAAGGTCTTGAGGTAAAGCCCAAAGTCTAGAGGTAAAGCCCAACTTCTAGAGGTAAAGTCCAAAATCTAGAGGTAAAGCCCAAGACCTAGTGGTAAAGCCCAAAATCTAGAGGTAAAGCCCAACATCTAGACGTAAAGCCAGATATCTGATGGTAAACCCCAACATCTAGAGGTAAAGCCCAACATCTAGACGTAAAGCCAGATATCTGATGGTAAAGCCCAACATCTAGAGGAAAAGCCAAATATATAGATTTAAAACCCAAAATCTAGAGATAAAGCCCAACACCTAAATGTAAAGCAAAACATCTAGATGTAAAACCCTACATCTAGAGGTAAAGTCCAATATCTAGACTTAAAGACCAACATCTAGAGGTAAAACCCAACATCTAGAGGTAAAGCCCAATATCTAGACGTAAAGACCAAAATCTAGATGCAAAGCCAAACTTTTAGATCTAAAGCCCAAAATATAGATGTAAAGCCCAACTTCTAAATCTAAAGCCCAACATCTAGAGGTAAAGCCCAATATTTAAAGTTTAAGCGCATCATTTAGAGGTAAAGCCTAAAATCTAGATGTAAAGCCCAACTTCTAGAGGTAAAGCCCATCATCTAGTCCTACAGCCCAATGTCTGCAGGTAAAGCCCAACTTACAGAGGTGAAGGCAAACATCTAGATGTAAAACCCAAAATCTAGAGGTAAAGCCCAACATCTAGAGGAAAAGTCAGATATCTAGGGGTAAAGCCCAACATCTAGAGGAAAAGCCAAATATATAGATTTAAAACCCAAAATCTAGAGGTAAAGCCCAACTTCTAGAGGTAAAGCCCATCATCTAGTCCTACAGCCCAATGTCTGCAGGTAAAGCATAACTTACAATGGTAAAGGCAAACATCTAGATGTAAAACCCAAACTCTAGAGGTAAAGCCCAACATCTAGAGGTAAAGCCCAGAATCCAGATGTAAAGCCTATCATCTAGAGGTGAATTCCAAATCTAGACTTAAGGCCCGACATCTACAGTTAAAGCCAAATATATAAATGTAACCCCCAACTTCTACAGGTAAGGCCCAAAATCTAGAGGTAAAGCCCAACATCTATAGTTAAAGTCGAATGTCTTGAGGTAAAGCCCAAAGTCTAGAGGTAAAGCCCAACTAGACGTAAAGTCCAAAATCTAGAGGTAAATTCCAACACCTAGTGGCGGAGCCCAAAATCTAGAGGTAAAGCCCAACATCTGGAGGTAAAGCCAGATATCTATTGATAAAGCCCAACATCTAAAGGAAAAGCCAAATATATAGAAATAAACCCAAAATCTAGAGGTAAAGCCCAACATCTAGACGTAAAACCAAAATCTAGATGTAAAGCCCAACTTTTAGATCTAAAGCCCAAAATCTAGATGTAAAGCCCAACTTCTAGATCTAAAGCCCAAAATCTAGAGGTAAAGCCCAACATCTAGAGGTAAAGCCCAACATCTAGAGGTAAAGACTAACATCTAGAGGTGAAGCACAACATATAGAGGTAAAGCCCAACGTCTTGAGGTAATGACCAAAGTCTAGAGGTAAAGCCCAACTTCTAGATGTAAAGCCAGATATCTAGAGGTAAAGCCCAACATCTAGAGGAAAAGCCAAATATATAGATTTAAAACCCAAAATCTAGAGGGAAAGCCCAACATCTAGAGGTAAAGCCCAAAGTGTAGATGTAAAGACCAACTTCCAAAGGTAAAGTGCAAAATCTAGAGGTAAACACCAATAGCTAGAGGTAGAGCCCAAAATCTAGAGGTAAAGCCCAACATCTATAGATAAAGCCAGATATATAGACGTAAAGCCCAACATCTAGAGGAAAAGCCAAATATATAGATTTAAAATCCAAAATCCAGAGGGAAAGCCCAACATCTAGAGCTAAAGCCCAAAATCTAGATGTAAAGCCCAATTTCTAGATCTAAAGCCAAACATATAGAGGTAAAGCCCAACATCTAGAGGAAAAGCCAAATATATAGACTTAAAAACCAAAATCTAGAGATAAAGCCGAATATATAGACGTGAAGCCCAAAATCGAGATGTAAATCCCAACTTCGAGATCTAAAGCCCAACATCTAGAGGTAAAGCCTAACATCTAGAGGTGAAGCACAACATATAGAGGTATAGCCCAACATCTAAAGTTAAAGCCCAACGTCTAAATGTAAAGCAAAACCTCTAGATGTAAAACCCTACATCTAGAGGTAAAGTCCAATATCTAGACATAAAGACCAACATCTAGAGGTAAAACCCAACGTCTGGAGGTACAGCCAAGATTCTAGACAGAAGCCAAAAATTCAAATTGAAACAACAAAATCTAGAGGTAAATGCCAAAATCTAGAGGGAAAGCCCAGAATCTAGAGGTAAAGCCTAACATCTAGAGGTGAATTCCAAAATCTAGTCTTAAGGCCCGACATCTACAGTTAAAGCCAAACATATAGATGTAAAGCCCAACTTCTAGAGGTAAGGCCCAAAATCTAGAGGTAAAGACCAAAATCTAGATGTAAAGCCCAACTTCTAGATCTAAAGCCCAAAATCTAGATGTAAAGCCCAATTTCTAGATCTAAAGCCAAACATATAGAGGTAAAGCCGAACATGTAGAGGTAAAGCCAAATATCTACATTTAAATCCCAAAATCTAGAGGTAAAACCCAACATCTAGAGGTAAAGCCAGATATCTAGATCTAAAGCCCAACATCTAGAGGAAAAGCCAAATATATAGATTGAAAAACCAAAATCTAGAGATAAAGCCCAAAATCTAGACGTAAAGACAAAAATCTAGAAGTAAAGCGCAACTTCTAGATCTAAAGTCCGAAATCTAGATGGAAATCCCAAATTATAGATCTAAAGCCCAACATCTAGAGGTAAAACCCAACATCTAGAGGTAAAGCCCAACGTCTGGAGGTAAAGCCCAGATTTTAGAGAGAAGCCAAAAATCCAGATGGAAAACCCAAAATCTAGAGGTAAATCCCAACATCTAGAGGTAAAGCCCAGAATCTAGATGTAAAGCCTAACATCTAGAGGTGAATTCAAAAATTTAGTGTTAAGGCCCGACATCTACAGTTAAAGCCAAACATATAGATGTAAAGCCCAACTTCTAGTGGTAAGGCCCAAACTCTAGAGGTAAAGCCCAACATCTAGAGGAAAAGCCAAATATATAGATTTAAAAGCCAAAATCTAGAGGTAAAGCCCAATATCTAGATGTAAAACCAAAATCTAGATGTAAAGCCCAACTTCTAGATCTAAAGCCCAAAATCTAGATGTAAAATCCAACTTCTAAATCTAAAGCCCAACATCTAAAGGTAAAGACCAATATCTAGAGGTAAAACCCAACATCTAGAGGTAAAGCAAGATATCTAGATATAAAGCCCAACATCTAGAGGAAAAGCCAAAAATATAGATTTAAATCCCAAAATCTAGAGTTAAATCCCAATATCTAGACGTAAAGCCGAAATTCTAGATGTAAAGACCAACTTCTAGAGGTAAAGCCCAAAATCTAGATGCTAAGCCCAAAATCTAGATGTAAAGCCCAATGTCTGCAGTTAAAGCCCAACTTACAGAGGTAAAGCCAAACATCTAGATGTAAAGCCAAACATCTAGAGGTAAAGCCTAACATCTAGAGGTGAAGCACAACATCTAGAGGTATAACCCAAAATCTAGAGATAAAGCCCAACATCTAAATGTAAAGCAAAACAT
This sequence comes from Leptosomus discolor, assembly GCF_034619465.1. Lineage (NCBI taxonomy): Eukaryota > Metazoa > Chordata > Aves > Leptosomiformes > Leptosomidae > Leptosomus > Leptosomus discolor. The sequence continues at coordinate 3,476,177 of NW_028237857.1, read as the reverse complement.
TTAGATGTAAAGCCCTACATCTAGAGGTAAAGTGCAATATCTAGCCTTAAAGACCAACATCTAGAGGTAAAGCCCAACGTCTGGAGGTAAAGCTCAGATTCTAGAGAGAAGCCAAAAATCCAGATGGAAAACCCAAAATCTAGAGGTAAAGCCCAACATCTAGAGGTAAAGCCCAGAATCCAGATGTAAAGCCTAACATCTAGAGGTGAATTCCAAATCTAGACTTAAGGCCCGACATCTACAGTTAAAGCCAAACATATAGATGTAACCCCCAACTTCTACAGGTAAGGCCCAAAATCTAGAGGTAAAGCCCAACATCTAGAGTTAAAGCCGAATGTCTTGAGGTAAAGCCCAAAGTCTAGAGGTAAAGCCCAACTAGACGTAAAGTCCAAAATCTAGAGGTAAATTCCAACACCTAATGGTGGAGCCCAAAATCTAGAGGTAAAGCCCAACATCTGGAGGTAAAGCCAGATATCTAGAGATAAAGCCCAACATCTAAAGGAAAAGCCAAATATATAGATATAAACCCAAAATCTAGAGGTAAAGCCCAACATCTAGATGTAAAACCCAAAATCTAGAGGTAAAGCCGAACATCTAGAGGTGAAGCACAACATACAGAGGTATAACCCAACATCTAGAGATAAAGTTCAACATCTAAATGTAAAGCAAAACCTCTAGATGTAAAACCCTACACCTAGAGGTAAAGTCCAATATCTAGACTTAAAGACCAACATCTAGAGGTAAAACCCAACATCTAGAGGTGAAGCCCAATGTCTGGATGTAAAGCCCGGATTCTAGGGAGAAGCCAAAAATACAGATGGAAAACCCAGAATCTAGAGGTAAAGCCTAACATCTAGTGGTGAATTCCAAAATCTAGTCTTAAGGCCTGACATCTACAATTAAAGTCAAACATATAGATGTAAACCCCAACTTCTAGAGGTAAGACCCAAAATCTAGAGGTGAAGCCCAACATCTAGAGTTAAAGCCGAACGTCAAGAGGTAAAGTCCAAAGTCTAGAGGTAAAGACCTACTTCTAGAGGTAAAGTCCGAAATCTAGAGGTAAAGCCCAAGACCTAGTGGTAGAGCCCAAAATCTAGAGGTAAAGCCCAACATCTAGAGGAAAAGCCAAATATACAGATTTAAACCCCAAAATCTAGTGGTAAAACCCAACATCTAATGGTAAAGCCAGATATCTAGATCTAAAGCCCAACATCTAGAGGAAAAGCCAAATATATAGATTTAAAAACCAAAATCTAGAGATAAAGCCCAAAATCTAGACGTAAAGACAAAAATCTAGAAGTAAAGCCCAACTTCTAGATCTAAAGTCCAAAATCTAGATGTAAATCCCAACTTATAGATCTAAAGCCCAACATCTAGAGGTAAAGCCCAACGTCTGGAGGTAAAGCCCAGATTCTAGAGAGAAGCCAAAAATCCAGATGGAAAACCCAAAATCTAGAGGTAAATCCCAACATCTAGAGGTAAAGCCCAGAATCTAGATGTAAAGCCTAAAATCTAGAGGTGAATTCCAAAATTTAGTGTTAAGGCCCGACATCTACAGTTAAAGCCAAACATATAGATGTAAAGCCCAACTTCTAGTGGTAAGGCCCAAACTCTAGAGGTAAAGCCCAACATCTAGAGGAAAAGCCAAATATATAGATTTAAAAGCCAAAATCTAGAGGTAAAGCCCAATATCTAGATGTAAAACCAAAATCTAGATGTAAAGCCCAACTTTTAGATCTAAAGCCCAAAATCTAGATGTAAAACCCAACTTCTAAATCTAAAGCCCAACATCTAAAGGTAAAGACTAATATCTAGAGGTAAAGACTAACATCTAGAGGTAAAGACTAACATCTAGAGGTGAAGCACAACATATAGAGGTAAAGCCCAACGTCTTGAGGTAATGACCAAAGTCTAGAGGTAAAGCCCAACTTCTAGATGTAAAGCCAGATATCTAGAGGTAAAGCCCAATATCTAGAGGAAAAGCCAAATATATAGATTTAAAACCCAAAATCTAGAGGGAAAGCCCAACATCTAGAGCTAAAGCCCAAAATCTAGATGTAAAGCCCAATTTCTAGATCTAAAGCCAAACATATAGAGGTAAAGCCCAACATGTAGAGGTAAAGCCAAATATCTAGATTTAAATCCCAAAATCTAGATGTAAAGCCCAATTTCTAGATCTAAAGCCAAACATATAGAGGTAAAGACCAACATCTAGAGGAAAAGCAAAATATATAGATTTAAAAACCAAAATCTTGAGATAAAGCCGAATATCTAGACGTGAAGACCAAAATCTAGATGTAAAGCCCAACTTCTAGATCTAAAGCCCAAAATCTAGATGTAAAACCCAACTTCTAGATCTAAAGCCCAACATCTAGAGGTAAAGCCCAACATCTATAGGTAAAGCCTAACATCTAGAGGTGAAGCACAACATATAGAGGTATAGCCCAACATCTAGAGATAAAGCCCAATGTCTAAATGTAAAGCAAAACCTCTCGATGTAAAACCCTACATCTAGAGGTAAAGTCCAATATCTAGACTTAAAGACCAAAATCTAGAGGTAAAACCCAACATCTAGAGGTAAAGACCAATATCTAGACGTTAAGACCAAAATCTAGATTTAAAGCCAAACTTTTAGATCTAAAGGCCAAAATATAGATGTAAAGGCCAACTTCTAGAGGTAAAGCCCATCATCTAGTCCTACAGCCCAATGTCTGCAGGTAAAGCATAACTTACACAGGTAAAGGCAAACATCTAGATGTAAAACCCAAAATCTAGAGGTAAAGCCCAACATATAGAGGTATAGCCCAAATTCTAGAGATAAAGTCCAACGTCTAGATGTAATCCCAACATCTAGAGGTAAAGCCTAACATCTAGAGGTGAAGCACAACATATAGAGGTATAACCCAACATCTAGAGATAAAGACCAACATCTAAATGTAAAGCAAAACATCTAGATGTAAAACCCTACATCTAGAGGTAAAGTCCAATATCTAGACTTAAAGACCAACATCTGGAGGTAAAGCCCAATGTCTAGAGGTAATGACCAACTTCCAGAGTTAAAACCCCAAATCTAGATTTAAACCCCAACATCTAGAGATAAAGCCCAACTTCTAGATCTAACCCAAACATCTAGAGGTAAAGCCCAACATCTAGAGGTAAAGCCTAACATCTAGTGGTGAATTCCAAAATCTAGTGTTAAGGCCCAACATCTACAGTTAAAGCCAAACATATAGATGTAAAGCCCAACTTCTAGAGGTAAGGACCAAAACCTAGAGTTAAAGCCCAACATCTAGAGTTAAAGCCCAACGTCTTGAGGTAAAGCCCAAATTCTAGAGGTAAAGCCAAATATCTAGATTTAAATCCCAAAATCTAGACGTAAAGCCCAAATTGCAGATGTAAATCCCAACTTCTAGAGTTAAAGTCCAAATTCTAGAGGCAAAGCTCAACACCTAGAGGTAGAGCCCAAAATCTAGAGGTAAAGCCGAACATCTAGAGGAAAAGCCAAATATATAGATTTAAAACCCAAAATCTAGAGGTAAAGCCCAATAGCTAGACGTAAAGCCCAAAATCTAGATGTTAAGCCCAACTTCTAGATCTAAAGCACAAAATCTAGATGTAAAGCCCAACTTCTAGAGGTAAAGCCGAATATCTAGAGTTAAAGCGCATCATTTAAAGCCCAAAATCTAGAGTTAAAGCCCCACATCTAGAGGGAAAGCCCAGAAGCTACATGTAAAGCCTAACATCTAGAGGTGAATTCCAAAATCAAGTGTTAAGGCCCGACATCTACAGTTAAAGCCAACCATATAGATGTAACCCCCAACTACTAAAGGTAAGGCCCAAAATCTAGAGGTAAAGACCAAATCTAGAGTTAAAGCCGAAGGTCTTGAGGTAAAGCCCAAAGTCTAGAGGTAAAGCCCAACTTCTAGAGGTAAAGTCCAAAATCTAGAGGTAAAGCCCAAGACCTAGTGGTAAAGCCCAAAATCTAGAGGTAAAGCCCAACATCTAGACGTAAAGCCAGATATCTGATGGTAAACCCCAACATCTAGAGGTAAAGCCCAACATCTAGACGTAAAGCCAGATATCTGATGGTAAAGCCCAACATCTAGAGGAAAAGCCAAATATATAGATTTAAAACCCAAAATCTAGAGATAAAGCCCAACACCTAAATGTAAAGCAAAACATCTAGATGTAAAACCCTACATCTAGAGGTAAAGTCCAATATCTAGACTTAAAGACCAACATCTAGAGGTAAAACCCAACATCTAGAGGTAAAGCCCAATATCTAGACGTAAAGACCAAAATCTAGATGCAAAGCCAAACTTTTAGATCTAAAGCCCAAAATATAGATGTAAAGCCCAACTTCTAAATCTAAAGCCCAACATCTAGAGGTAAAGCCCAATATTTAAAGTTTAAGCGCATCATTTAGAGGTAAAGCCTAAAATCTAGATGTAAAGCCCAACTTCTAGAGGTAAAGCCCATCATCTAGTCCTACAGCCCAATGTCTGCAGGTAAAGCCCAACTTACAGAGGTGAAGGCAAACATCTAGATGTAAAACCCAAAATCTAGAGGTAAAGCCCAACATCTAGAGGAAAAGTCAGATATCTAGGGGTAAAGCCCAACATCTAGAGGAAAAGCCAAATATATAGATTTAAAACCCAAAATCTAGAGGTAAAGCCCAACTTCTAGAGGTAAAGCCCATCATCTAGTCCTACAGCCCAATGTCTGCAGGTAAAGCATAACTTACAATGGTAAAGGCAAACATCTAGATGTAAAACCCAAACTCTAGAGGTAAAGCCCAACATCTAGAGGTAAAGCCCAGAATCCAGATGTAAAGCCTATCATCTAGAGGTGAATTCCAAATCTAGACTTAAGGCCCGACATCTACAGTTAAAGCCAAATATATAAATGTAACCCCCAACTTCTACAGGTAAGGCCCAAAATCTAGAGGTAAAGCCCAACATCTATAGTTAAAGTCGAATGTCTTGAGGTAAAGCCCAAAGTCTAGAGGTAAAGCCCAACTAGACGTAAAGTCCAAAATCTAGAGGTAAATTCCAACACCTAGTGGCGGAGCCCAAAATCTAGAGGTAAAGCCCAACATCTGGAGGTAAAGCCAGATATCTATTGATAAAGCCCAACATCTAAAGGAAAAGCCAAATATATAGAAATAAACCCAAAATCTAGAGGTAAAGCCCAACATCTAGACGTAAAACCAAAATCTAGATGTAAAGCCCAACTTTTAGATCTAAAGCCCAAAATCTAGATGTAAAGCCCAACTTCTAGATCTAAAGCCCAAAATCTAGAGGTAAAGCCCAACATCTAGAGGTAAAGCCCAACATCTAGAGGTAAAGACTAACATCTAGAGGTGAAGCACAACATATAGAGGTAAAGCCCAACGTCTTGAGGTAATGACCAAAGTCTAGAGGTAAAGCCCAACTTCTAGATGTAAAGCCAGATATCTAGAGGTAAAGCCCAACATCTAGAGGAAAAGCCAAATATATAGATTTAAAACCCAAAATCTAGAGGGAAAGCCCAACATCTAGAGGTAAAGCCCAAAGTGTAGATGTAAAGACCAACTTCCAAAGGTAAAGTGCAAAATCTAGAGGTAAACACCAATAGCTAGAGGTAGAGCCCAAAATCTAGAGGTAAAGCCCAACATCTATAGATAAAGCCAGATATATAGACGTAAAGCCCAACATCTAGAGGAAAAGCCAAATATATAGATTTAAAATCCAAAATCCAGAGGGAAAGCCCAACATCTAGAGCTAAAGCCCAAAATCTAGATGTAAAGCCCAATTTCTAGATCTAAAGCCAAACATATAGAGGTAAAGCCCAACATCTAGAGGAAAAGCCAAATATATAGACTTAAAAACCAAAATCTAGAGATAAAGCCGAATATATAGACGTGAAGCCCAAAATCGAGATGTAAATCCCAACTTCGAGATCTAAAGCCCAACATCTAGAGGTAAAGCCTAACATCTAGAGGTGAAGCACAACATATAGAGGTATAGCCCAACATCTAAAGTTAAAGCCCAACGTCTAAATGTAAAGCAAAACCTCTAGATGTAAAACCCTACATCTAGAGGTAAAGTCCAATATCTAGACATAAAGACCAACATCTAGAGGTAAAACCCAACGTCTGGAGGTACAGCCAAGATTCTAGACAGAAGCCAAAAATTCAAATTGAAACAACAAAATCTAGAGGTAAATGCCAAAATCTAGAGGGAAAGCCCAGAATCTAGAGGTAAAGCCTAACATCTAGAGGTGAATTCCAAAATCTAGTCTTAAGGCCCGACATCTACAGTTAAAGCCAAACATATAGATGTAAAGCCCAACTTCTAGAGGTAAGGCCCAAAATCTAGAGGTAAAGACCAAAATCTAGATGTAAAGCCCAACTTCTAGATCTAAAGCCCAAAATCTAGATGTAAAGCCCAATTTCTAGATCTAAAGCCAAACATATAGAGGTAAAGCCGAACATGTAGAGGTAAAGCCAAATATCTACATTTAAATCCCAAAATCTAGAGGTAAAACCCAACATCTAGAGGTAAAGCCAGATATCTAGATCTAAAGCCCAACATCTAGAGGAAAAGCCAAATATATAGATTGAAAAACCAAAATCTAGAGATAAAGCCCAAAATCTAGACGTAAAGACAAAAATCTAGAAGTAAAGCGCAACTTCTAGATCTAAAGTCCGAAATCTAGATGGAAATCCCAAATTATAGATCTAAAGCCCAACATCTAGAGGTAAAACCCAACATCTAGAGGTAAAGCCCAACGTCTGGAGGTAAAGCCCAGATTTTAGAGAGAAGCCAAAAATCCAGATGGAAAACCCAAAATCTAGAGGTAAATCCCAACATCTAGAGGTAAAGCCCAGAATCTAGATGTAAAGCCTAACATCTAGAGGTGAATTCAAAAATTTAGTGTTAAGGCCCGACATCTACAGTTAAAGCCAAACATATAGATGTAAAGCCCAACTTCTAGTGGTAAGGCCCAAACTCTAGAGGTAAAGCCCAACATCTAGAGGAAAAGCCAAATATATAGATTTAAAAGCCAAAATCTAGAGGTAAAGCCCAATATCTAGATGTAAAACCAAAATCTAGATGTAAAGCCCAACTTCTAGATCTAAAGCCCAAAATCTAGATGTAAAATCCAACTTCTAAATCTAAAGCCCAACATCTAAAGGTAAAGACCAATATCTAGAGGTAAAACCCAACATCTAGAGGTAAAGCAAGATATCTAGATATAAAGCCCAACATCTAGAGGAAAAGCCAAAAATATAGATTTAAATCCCAAAATCTAGAGTTAAATCCCAATATCTAGACGTAAAGCCGAAATTCTAGATGTAAAGACCAACTTCTAGAGGTAAAGCCCAAAATCTAGATGCTAAGCCCAAAATCTAGATGTAAAGCCCAATGTCTGCAGTTAAAGCCCAACTTACAGAGGTAAAGCCAAACATCTAGATGTAAAGCCAAACATCTAGAGGTAAAGCCTAACATCTAGAGGTGAAGCACAACATCTAGAGGTATAACCCAAAATCTAGAGATAAAGCCCAACATCTAAATGTAAAGCAAAACATTTAGATGTAAAGCCCTACATCTAGAGGTAAAGTGCAATATCTAGCCTTAAAGACCAACATCTAGAGGTAAAGCCCAACGTCTGGAGGTAAAGCTCAGATTCTAGAGAGAAGCCAAAAATCCAGATGGAAAACCCAAAATCTAGAGGTAAAGCCCAACATCTAGAGGTAAAGCCCAGAATCCAGATGTAAAGCCTAACATCTAGAGGTGAATTCCAAATCTAGACTTAAGGCCCGACATCTACAGTTAAAGCCAAACATATAGATGTAACCCCCAACTTCTACAGGTAAGGCCCAAAATCTAGAGGTAAAGCCCAACATCTAGAGTTAAAGCCGAATGTCTTGAGGTAAAGCCCAAAGTCTAGAGGTAAAGCCCAACTAGACGTAAAGTCCAAAATCTAGAGGTAAATTCCAACACCTAGTGGTGGAGACCAAAATCTAGAGGTAAAGCCCAACATCTGGAGGTAAAGCCAGATATCTAGAGATAAAGCCCAACATCTAAAGGAAAAGCCAAATATATAGATATAAACCCAAAATCTAGAGGTAAAGCCCAACATCTAGATGTAAAACCCAAAATCTAGAGGTAAAGCCGAACATCTAGAGGTGAAGCACAACATACAGAGGTATAACCCAACATCTAGAGATAAAGTTCAACATCTAAATGTAAAGCAAAACCTCTAGATGTAAAACCCTACACCTAGAGGTAAAGTCCAATATCTAGACTTAAAGACCAACATCTAGAGGTAAAACCCAACATCTAGAGGTGAAGCCCAATGTCTGGATGTAAAGCCCGGATTCTAGGGAGAAGCCAAAAATACAGATGGAAAACCCAGAATCTAGAGGTAAAGCCTAACATCTAGTGGTGAATTCCAAAATCTAGTCTTAAGGCCTGACATCTACAATTAAAGTCAAACATATAGATGTAAACCCCAACTTCTAGAGGTAAGACCCAAAATCTAGAGGTGAAGCCCAACATCTAGAGTTAAAGCCGAACGTCAAGAGGTAAAGTCCAAAGTCTAGAGGTAAAGACCTACTTCTAGAGGTAAAGTCCGAAATCTAGAGGTAAAGCCCAAGACCTAGTGGTAGAGCCCAAAATCTAGAGGTAAAGCCGAACATCTAGAGGAAAAGCCAAATATATAGATTTAAAACCCAAAATCTAGAGGTAAAGCCCAATAGCTAGACGTAAAGCCCAAAATCTAGATGTTAAGCCCAACTTCTAGATCTAAAGCACAAAATCTAGATGTAAAGCCCAACTTCTAGAGGTAAAGCCGAATATCTAGAGTTAAAGCGCATCATTTAAAGCCCAAAATCTAGAGTTAAAGCCCCACATCTAGAGGGAAAGCCCAGAAGCTACATGTAAAGCCTAACATCTAGAGGTGAATTCCAAAATCAAGTGTTAAGGCCCGACATCTACAGTTAAAGCCAACCATATAGATGTAACCCCCAACTACTAAAGGTAAGGCCCAAAATCTAGAGGTAAAGCCCAACAGCTAGAGTTAAAGCCGAAGGTCTTGAGGTAAAGCCCAAAGTCTAGAGGTAAAGACCAACTTCTAGAGGTAAAGTCCAAAATCTAGAGGTAAAGCCCAAGACCTAGTGGTAAAGCCCAAAATCTAGAGGTAAAGCCCAACATCTAGACGTAAAGCCAGATATCTGATGGTAAACCCCAACATCTAGAGGTAAAGCCATACATCTAGACGTAAAGCCAGATATCTGATGGTAAAGCCCAACATCTAGAGGAAAAGCCAAATATATAGATTTAAAACCCAAAATCTAGAGATAAAGCCCAACACCTAAATGTAAAGCAAAACATCTAGATGTAAAACCCTACATCTAGAGGTAAAGTCCAATATCTAGACTTAAAGACCAACATCTAGAGGTAAAACCCAACATCTAGAGGTAAAGCCCAATATCTAGACGTAAAGACCAAAATCTAGATGCAAAGCCAAACTTTTAGATCTAAAGCCCAAAATATAGATGTAAAGCCCAACTTCTAAATCTAAAGCCCAACATCTAGAGGTAAAGCCCAATATTTAAAGTTTAAGCGCATCATTTAGAGGTAAAGCCTAAAATCTAGATGTAAAGCCCAACTTCTAGAGGTAAAGCCCATCATCTAGTCCTACAGCCCAATGTCTGCAGGTAAAGCATAACTTACAATGGTAAAGGCAAACATCTAGATGTAAAACCCAAACTCTAGAGGTAAAGCCCAACATCTAGAGGTAAAGCCCAGAATCCAGATGTAAAGCCTAACATCTAGAGGTGAATTCCAAATCTAGACTTAAGGCCCGACATCTACAGTTAAAGCCAAATATATAAATGTAACCCCCAACTTCTACAGGTAAGGCCCAAAATCTAGAGGTAAAGCCCAACATCTATAGTTAAAGTCGAATGTCTTGAGGTAAAGCCCAAAGTCTAGAGGTAAAGCCCAACTAGACGTAAAGTCCAAAATCTAGAGGTAAATTCCAACACCTAGTGGCGGAGCCCAAAATCTAGAGGTAAAGCCCAACATCTGGAGGTAAAGCCAGATATCTATTGATAAAGCCCAACATCTAAAGGAAAAGCCAAATATATAGAAATAAACCCAAAATCTAGAGGTAAAGCCCAACATCTAGACGTAAAACCAAAATCTAGATGTAAAGCCCAACTTTTAGATCTAAAGCCCAAAATCTAGATGTAAAGCCCAACTTCTAGATCTAAAGCCCAAAATCTAGAGGTAAAGCCCAACATCTAGAGGTAAAGCCCAACATCTAGAGGTAAAGACTAACATCTAGAGGTGAAGCACAACATATAGAGGTAAAGCCCAACGTCTTGAGGTAATGACCAAAGTCTAGAGGTAAAGCCCAACTTCTAGATGTAAAGCCAGATATCTAGAGGTAAAGCCCAACATCTAGAGGAAAAGCCAAATATATAGATTTAAAACCCAAAATCTAGAGGGAAAGCCCAACATCTAGAGGTAAAGCCCAAAGTGTAGATGTAAAGACCAACTTCCAAAGGTAAAGTGCAAAATCTAGAGGTAAACACCAATAGCTAGAGGTAGAGCCCAAAATCTAGAGGTAAAGCCCAACATCTATAGATAAAGCCAGATATATAGACGTAAAGCCCAACATCTAGAGGAAAAGCCAAATATATAGATTTAAAATCCAAAATCCAGAGGGAAAGCCCAACATCTAGAGCTAAAGCCCAAAATCTAGATGTAAAGCCCAATTTCTAGATCTAAAGCCAAACATATAGAGGTAAAGCCCAACATCTAGAGGAAAAGCCAAATATATAGACTTAAAAACCAAAATCTAGAGATAAAGCCGAATATATAGACGTGAAGCCCAAAATCGAGATGTAAATCCCAACTTCGAGATCTAAAGCCCAACATCTAGAGGTAAAGCCTAACATCTAGAGGTGAAGCACAACATATAGAGGTATAGCCCAACATCTAAAGTTAAAGCCCAACGTCTAAATGTAAAGCAAAACCTCTAGATGTAAAACCCTACATCTAGAGGTAAAGTCCAATATCTAGACATAAAGACCAACATCTAGAGGTAAAACCCAACGTCTGGAGGTACAGCCAAGATTCTAGACAGAAGCCAAAAATTCAAATTGAAACAACAAAATCTAGAGGTAAATGCCAAAATCTAGAGGGAAAGCCCAGAATCTAGAGGTAAAGCCTAACATCTAGAGGTGAATTCCAAAATCTAGTCTTAAGGCCCGACATCTACAGTTAAAGCCAAACATATAGATGTAAAGCCCAACTTCTAGAGGTAAGGCCCAAAATCTAGAGGTAAAGACCAAAATCTAGATGTAAAGCCCAACTTCTAGATCTAAAGCCCAAAATCTAGATGTAAAGCCCAATTTCTAGATCTAAAGCCAAACATATAGAGGTAAAGCCGAACATGTAGAGGTAAAGCCAAATATCTACATTTAAATCCCAAAATCTAGAGGTAAAACCCAACATCTAGAGGTAAAGCCAGATATCTAGATCTAAAGCCCAACATCTAGAGGAAAAGCCAAATATATAGATTGAAAAACCAAAATCTAGAGATAAAGCCCAAAATCTAGACGTAAAGACAAAAATCTAGAAGTAAAGCGCAACTTCTAGATCTAAAGTCCGAAATCTAGATGGAAATCCCAAATTATAGATCTAAAGCCCAACATCTAGAGGTAAAACCCAACATCTAGAGGTAAAGCCCAACGTCTGGAGGTAAAGCCCAGATTTTAGAGAGAAGCCAAAAATCCAGATGGAAAACCCAAAATCTAGAGGTAAATCCCAACATCTAGAGGTAAAGCCCAGAATCTAGATGTAAAGCCTAACATCTAGAGGTGAATTCAAAAATTTAGTGTTAAGGCCCGACATCTACAGTTAAAGCCAAACATATAGATGTAAAGCCCAACTTCTAGTGGTAAGGCCCAAACTCTAGAGGTAAAGCCCAACATCTAGAGGAAAAGCCAAATATATAGATTTAAAAGCCAAAATCTAGAGGTAAAGCCCAATATCTAGATGTAAAACCAAAATCTAGATGTAAAGCCCAACTTCTAGATCTAAAGCCCAAAATCTAGATGTAAAATCCAACTTCTAAATCTAAAGCCCAACATCTAAAGGTAAAGACCAATATCTAGAGGTAAAACCCAACATCTAGAGGTAAAGCAAGATATCTAGATATAAAGCCCAACATCTAGAGGAAAAGCCAAAAATATAGATTTAAATCCCAAAATCTAGAGTTAAATCCCAATATCTAGACGTAAAGCCGAAATTCTAGATGTAAAGACCAACTTCTAGAGGTAAAGCCCAAAATCTAGATGCTAAGCCCAAAATCTAGATGTAAAGCCCAATGTCTGCAGTTAAAGCCCAACTTACAGAGGTAAAGCCAAACATCTAGATGTAAAGCCAAACATCTAGAGGTAAAGCCTAACATCTAGAGGTGAAGCACAACATCTAGAGGTATAACCCAAAATCTAGAGATAAAGCCCAACATCTAAATGTAAAGCAAAACATTTAGATGTAAAGCCCTACATCTAGAGGTAAAGTGCAATATCTAGCCTTAAAGACCAACATCTAGAGGTAAAGCCCAACGTCTGGAGGTAAAGCTCAGATTCTAGAGAGAAGCCAAAAATCCAGATGGAAAACCCAAAATCTAGAGGTAAAGCCCAACATCTAGAGGTAAAGCCCAGAATCCAGATGTAAAGCCTAACATCTAGAGGTGAATTCCAAATCTAGACTTAAGGCCCGACATCTACAGTTAAAGCCAAACATATAGATGTAACCCCCAACTTCTACAGGTAAGGCCCAAAATCTAGAGGTAAAGCCCAACATCTAGAGTTAAAGCCGAATGTCTTGAGGTAAAGCCCAAAGTCTAGAGGTAAAGCCCAACTAGACGTAAAGTCCAAAATCTAGAGGTAAATTCCAACACCTAATGGTGGAGCCCAAAATCTAGAGGTAAAGCCCAACATCTGGAGGTAAAGCCAGATATCTAGAGATAAAGCCCAACATCTAAAGGAAAAGCCAAATATATAGATATAAACCCAAAATCTAGAGGTAAAGCCCAACATCTAGATGTAAAACCCAAAATCTAGAGGTAAAGCCGAACATCTAGAGGTGAAGCACAACATACAGAGGTATAACCCAACATCTAGAGATAAAGTTCAACATCTAAATGTAAAGCAAAACCTCTAGATGTAAAACCCTACACCTAGAGGTAAAGTCCAATATCTAGACTTAAAGACCAACATCTAGAGGTAAAACCCAACATCTAGAGGTGAAGCCCAATGTCTGGATGTAAAGCCCGGATTCTAGGGAGAAGCCAAAAATACAGATGGAAAACCCAGAATCTAGAGGTAAAGCCTAACATCTAGTGGTGAATTCCAAAATCTAGTCTTAAGGCCTGACATCTACAATTAAAGTCAAACATATAGATGTAAACCCCAACTTCTAGAGGTAAGACCCAAAATCTAGAGGTGAAGCCCAACATCTAGAGTTAAAGCCGAACGTCAAGAGGTAAAGTCCAAAGTCTAGAGGTAAAGACCTACTTCTAGAGGTAAAGTCCGAAATCTAGAGGTAAAGCCCAAGACCTAGTGGTAGAGCCCAAAATCTAGAGGTAAAGCCCAACATCTAGAGGAAAAGCCAAATATACAGATTTAAACCCCAAAATCTAGTGGTAAAACCCAACATCTAATGGTAAAGCCAGATATCTAGATCTAAAGCCCAACATCTAGAGGAAAAGCCAAATATATAGATTTAAAAACCAAAATCTAGAGATAAAGCCCAAAATCTAGACGTAAAGACAAAAATCTAGAAGTAAAGCCCAACTTCTAGATCTAAAGTCCAAAATCTAGATGTAAATCCCAACTTATAGATCTAAAGCCCAACATCTAGAGGTAAAGCCCAACGTCTGGAGGTAAAGCCCAGATTCTAGAGAGAAGCCAAAAATCCAGATGGAAAACCCAAAATCTAGAGGTAAATCCCAACATCTAGAGGTAAAGCCCAGAATCTAGATGTAAAGCCTAAAATCTAGAGGTGAATTCCAAAATTTAGTGTTAAGGCCCGACATCTACAGTTAAAGCCAAACATATAGATGTAAAGCCCAACTTCTAGTGGTAAGGCCCAAACTCTAGAGGTAAAGCCCAACATCTAGAGGAAAAGCCAAATATATAGATTTAAAAGCCAAAATCTAGAGGTAAAGCCCAATATCTAGATGTAAAACCAAAATCTAGATGTAAAGCCCAACTTTTAGATCTAAAGCCCAAAATCTAGATGTAAAACCCAACTTCTAAATCTAAAGCCCAACATCTAAAGGTAAAGACTAATATCTAGAGGTAAAGACTAACATCTAGAGGTAAAGACTAACATCTAGAGGTGAAGCACAACATATAGAGGTAAAGCCCAACGTCTTGAGGTAATGACCAAAGTCTAGAGGTAAAGCCCAACTTCTAGATGTAAAGCCAGATATCTAGAGGTAAAGCCCAATATCTAGAGGAAAAGCCAAATATATAGATTTAAAACCCAAAATCTAGAGGGAAAGCCCAACATCTAGAGCTAAAGCCCAAAATCTAGATGTAAAGCCCAATTTCTAGATCTAAAGCCAAACATATAGAGGTAAAGCCCAACATGTAGAGGTAAAGCCAAATATCTAGATTTAAATCCCAAAATCTAGATGTAAAGCCCAATTTCTAGATCTAAAGCCAAACATATAGAGGTAAAGACCAACATCTAGAGGAAAAGCAAAATATATAGATTTAAAAACCAAAATCTTGAGATAAAGCCGAATATCTAGACGTGAAGACCAAAATCTAGATGTAAAGCCCAACTTCTAGATCTAAAGCCCAAAATCTAGATGTAAAACCCAACTTCTAGATCTAAAGCCCAACATCTAGAGGTAAAGCCCAACATCTATAGGTAAAGCCTAACATCTAGAGGTGAAGCACAACATATAGAGGTATAGCCCAACATCTAGAGATAAAGCCCAATGTCTAAATGTAAAGCAAAACCTCTCGATGTAAAACCCTACATCTAGAGGTAAAGTCCAATATCTAGACTTAAAGACCAAAATCTAGAGGTAAAACCCAACATCTAGAGGTAAAGACCAATATCTAGACGTTAAGACCAAAATCTAGATTTAAAGCCAAACTTTTAGATCTAAAGGCCAAAATATAGATGTAAAGGCCAACTTCTAGAGGTAAAGCCCATCATCTAGTCCTACAGCCCAATGTCTGCAGGTAAAGCATAACTTACACAGGTAAAGGCAAACATCTAGATGTAAAACCCAAAATCTAGAGGTAAAGCCCAACATATAGAGGTATAGCCCAAATTCTAGAGATAAAGTCCAACGTCTAGATGTAATCCCAACATCTAGAGGTAAAGCCTAACATCTAGAGGTGAAGCACAACATATAGAGGTATAACCCAACATCTAGAGATAAAGACCAACATCTAAATGTAAAGCAAAACATCTAGATGTAAAACCCTACATCTAGAGGTAAAGTCCAATATCTAGACTTAAAGACCAACATCTGGAGGTAAAGCCCAATGTCTAGAGGTAATGACCAACTTCCAGAGTTAAAACCCCAAATCTAGATTTAAACCCCAACATCTAGAGATAAAGCCCAACTTCTAGATCTAACCCAAACATCTAGAGGTAAAGCCCAACATCTAGAGGTAAAGCCTAACATCTAGTGGTGAATTCCAAAATCTAGTGTTAAGGCCCAACATCTACAGTTAAAGCCAAACATATAGATGTAAAGCCCAACTTCTAGAGGTAAGGACCAAAACCTAGAGTTAAAGCCCAACATCTAGAGTTAAAGCCCAACGTCTTGAGGTAAAGCCCAAATTCTAGAGGTAAAGCCAAATATCTAGATTTAAATCCCAAAATCTAGACGTAAAGCCCAAATTGCAGATGTAAATCCCAACTTCTAGAGTTAAAGTCCAAATTCTAGAGGCAAAGCTCAACACCTAGAGGTAGAGCCCAAAATCTAGAGGTAAAGCCGAACATCTAGAGGAAAAGCCAAATATATAGATTTAAAACCCAAAATCTAGAGGTAAAGCCCAATAGCTAGACGTAAAGCCCAAAATCTAGATGTTAAGCCCAACTTCTAGATCTAAAGCACAAAATCTAGATGTAAAGCCCAACTTCTAGAGGTAAAGCCGAATATCTAGAGTTAAAGCGCATCATTTAAAGCCCAAAATCTAGAGTTAAAGCCCCACATCTAGAGGGAAAGCCCAGAAGCTACATGTAAAGCCTAACATCTAGAGGTGAATTCCAAAATCAAGTGTTAAGGCCCGACATCTACAGTTAAAGCCAACCATATAGATGTAACCCCCAACTACTAGAGGTAAGGCCCAAAACCTAGAGGTAAAGACCAACAGCTAGAGTTAAAGCCGAAGGTCTTGAGGTAAAGCCCAAAGTCTAGAGGTAAAGACCAACTTCTAGAGGTAAAGTCCAAAATCTAGAGGTAAAGCCCAAGACCTAGTGGTAAAGCCCAAAATCTAGAGGTAAAGCCCAACATCTAGACGTAAAGCCAGATATCTGATGGTAAAGCCCAACATCTAGAGGAAAAGCCAAATATATAGATTTAAAACCCAAAATCTAGAGATAAAGCCCAACACCTAAATGTAAAGCAAAACTTCTAGATGTAAAACCCTACATCTAGAGGTAAAGTCTAATATCTAGACTTAAAGACCAACATCTAGAGGTAAAACCCAACATCTAGAGGTAAAGCCCAATATCTAGACGTAAAGACCAAAATCTAGATGCAAAGCCAAACTTTTAGATCTAAAGCCCAAAATATAGATGTAAAGCCCAACTTCTAAATCTAAAGCCCAACATCTAGATGTAAAGCCCAATATTTCGAGTTTAAGCGCATCATTTAGAGGTAAAGCCCAAAATCTAGATGTAAAGCCCAACTTCTAGAGGTAAAGCCCATCATCTAGTCCTACAGCCCAATGTCTGCAGGTAAAGCATAACTTACACAGGTAAAGGCAAACATCTAGATGTAAAACCCAAACTCTAGAGGTAAAGCCCAACATATAGAGGTATAGCCCAAATTCTAGAGATAAAGTCCAACGTCTAGATGTAATCCCAACATCTAGAGGTAAAGCCTAACATCTAGAGGTGAAGCACAACATATAGAGGTATAACCCAACATCTAGAGATAAAGACCAACATCTAAATGTAAAGCAAAACATCTAGATGTAAAACCCTACATCTAGAGGTAAAGTCCAATATCTAGACTTAAAGACCAACATCTAGAGGTAAAGCCCAACATCTAGAGGTAAAGCCTAACATCTAGTGGTGAATTCCAAAATATAGTGTTAAGGCCCGACATCTACAGTTAAAGGCAAACATATAGATGTAAACCCCAACTTCTAGAGGTAAGGCCCAGAATCTAGAGGTAAAGCCCAACCTCTAGAGTTAAAGCCCAACGTCTTGAGGTAAAGACAAATATATAGATTTAAAACCCAACATCTAGAGGTAAAGCCCAATATCTAGACGTAAAGCCCAACTTCTAGAGGAAAAGTCCAAATTCTAGAGGCAAAGCCCAACACCTAGAGGTAGAGCCCAAAATCTAGAGGTAAAGCACCATCTAGAGGTAAAGCCAGATATCTAGAGGTAAAGACCAACATCTAGAGGAAAAGCCAAATATATAGATATAAAACCCAAAATATAGAGGTAAAGCCCGATATCTAGACGTAAAGACCAAAATCTAGATGTAAAGCCCAACTTCTAGATCTAAAGCCCAAAATATAGATGTAAAGGCCAACTTCTGAATCTAAAGCCCAACATCTAGATGTAAAGCCCAATATTTAGAGTTTATGCGCATCAGTTCGAGGTAAAGCCCAAAATCTAGATGTAAAGCCCAACTTCTAGAGGTAAAGCCCATCATCTAATCCTACAGCCCAATGTCTGCAGGCAAAGCCCAACTTACAGAGGTAAAGGCAAACATCTAGATATAAAACCCAAACTCTAGAGGTATAGCCCAACATATAGAGGTATAGCCCAACTTCTAGAGATAAAGTCCAACGTCTAGATGTAATCCCAACATCTAGAGGTAAAGACTAACATCTAGAGGTAAAGCCAGATATCTAGGGGTAAAGCCCAACATCTAGAGGAAAAGCCAAATATATAGATTTAAAACCCAAAATCTAGAGGTAAAGCCCAACATCTAGACGTAAAGCCGAAATTCTAGATGTAAAGCCCAACTTCTAGTGGTAAGGCCCAAAATCTAGAGGTAAAGCCCAACATCTAGAGGAAAAGCCAAATATATAGATTTAAAAGCCAAAATCTAGAGGTAAAGCCCAAGATCTAGATGTAAAATAAAAATCTAGATGTAAAGCCCAACTTCTAAATCTAAAGCCCAAAATCTACATGTAAAGCCCAACTTCTAAATCTAAAGCCCAACATCTAAAGGTAAAGACCAATATCTAGAGGTAAAACCCAACATCTAGAGGTAAAGCAAGATATTTAGAGGTAAAGCCCAACATCTAGAGGAAAAGACAAATATATAGATTTAAAACCCAAAATCTAGAGTTAAATCCCAATATCTAGACTTAAAGCCGAAATTCTAGATGTAAAGCCCAACTTCTAGAGTTAAAGCCCAAAATCTAGATGTAAAGCCCAACATCTAGAGGTAAAGCCCAACATCTAGAGGTAAAGCCCAAAGTGTAGATGTAAAGACCAACTTCCAAAGGTAAAGTGCAAAATCTAGAGGTAAACACCAATAGCTAGAGGTAGAGCCCAAAATCTAGAGGTAAAGCCCAACATCTATAGGTAAAACCAGATATATAGAGGTAAAGCCCAACATCTAGAGGAAAAGCCAAATATATAGATTTAAAACCCAAAATCTAGAGATAAAGCCCAACACCTAAATGTAAAGCAAAACATCTAGATGTAAAACCCTACATCTAGAGGTAAAGTCCAATATCTAGACTTAAAGACCAACATCTAGAGGTAAAACTTACATCTAGAGGTAAAGACCAATATCTAGACGTTAAGACCAAAATCTAGATGTAAAGCCAAACTTTTAGATCTAAAGCCCAAAATATAGATGTAAAGCCCAACTTCTAAATCTAAAGCCCAACATCTAGTGGTAAAGCCCAATATTTAGAGTTTAAGCGCATCATTTAGAGGTAAAGCCAGATATCTAGAGGTAAAGACCAACGTCTGGAGGTAAAGCCCATCATCTAGTCCTGCAGCCCAATGTCTGCAGGTAAAGCCCAACTTACAGAGGTGAAGGCAAACATCTAGATGTAAAACCCAAAATCTAGAGGTAAAGCCCAACATCTAGAGGAAAAGTCAGATATCTAGGGGTAAAGCCCAACATCTAGAGGAAAAGCCAAATATATAGATTTAAAACCCAAAATCTAGAGGTAAAGCCCAACTTCTAGAGGTAAAGCCCATCATCTAGTCCTACAGACCAATGTCTGCAGGTAAAGCATAACTTACAATGGTAAAGGCAAACATCTAGATGTAAAACCCAAACTCTAGAGGTAAAGCCCAACATCTAGAGGTAAAGCCCAGAATCCAGATGTAAAGCCTAACATCTAGAGGTGAATTCCAAATCTAGACTTAAGGCCCGACATCTACAGTTAAAGCCAAACATATAAATGTAACCCCCAACTTCTACACGTAAGGTCCAAAATCTAGAGGTAAAGCCCAACATCTAGAGTTAAAGCCGAATGTCTTGAGGTAAAGCCCAAAGTCTAGAGGTAAAGCCCAACTAGACGTAAAGTCCAAAATCTAGAGGTAAATTCCAACACCTAGTGGCGGATCCCAAAATCTAGAGGTAAAGCCCAACATCTGGAGGTAAAGCCAGATATCTATTGATAAAACCCAACATCTAAAGGAAAAGCCAAATATATAGAAATAAACCCAAAATCTAGAGGTAAAGCCCAACATCTAGACGTAAAACCAAAATCTAGATGTAAAGCCCAACTTTTAGATCTAAAGCCCAAAATCTAGATGTAAAGCCCAACTTCTAGATCTAAAGCCCAAAATCTAGAGGTAAACCCCAACATCTAGAGGTAAAGCCCAACATCTAGAGGTAAAGACTAACATCTAGAGGTGAAGCACAACATATAGAGGTAAAGCCCAACGTCTTGAGGTAAAGCCCAAAGTCTAGAGGTAAAGCCCAACTTCTAGATGTAAAGCCAGATATCTAGAGGTAAAGCCAAACATCTAGAGGAAAATCCAAATATATAGATTTAAAACCCAAAATCTAGAGGGAAATCCCAACATCTAGAGGTAAAGCCCAAAGTGTAGATGTAAAGACCAACTTCCAAAGGTAAAGTGCAAAATCTAGAGGTAAACACCAATAGCTAGAGGTAGAGCCCAAAATCTAGAGGTAAAGCCCAACATCTATAGATAAAGCCAGATATATAGAGGTAAAGCCCAACATCTAGAGGAAAAGCCAAATATATAGATTTAAAACCCAAAATCTAGAGGGAAAGCCCAACATCTAGACGTAAAGCCCAAAATCTAGATGTAAAGCCCAATTTCTAGATCTAAAGCCAAACATATAGAGGTAAAGCCCAACATGTAGAGGTAAAGCCAAATATCTAGATTTAAATCCCAAAATCTAGATGTAAAGCCCAATTTCTAGATCTAAAGCCAAACATAAAGAGGTAAAGCCCAACATCTAGAGGAAAAGCCAAATATATAGATTTAAAAACCAAAATCTTGAGATAAAGCCGAATATCTAGACGTGAAGACCAAAATCTAGATGTAAAGCCCAACTTCTAGATCTAAAGCCCAAAATCTAGATGTAAAGCCCAACTTCTAGATCTAAAGCCCAACATCTAGAGGTAAAGCCCAACATCTATAGGTAAACCCTAACATCTAGAGGTGAAGCACAACATATAGAGGTATAGCCCAACATCTAGAGATAAAGCCCAACGTCTAAATGTAAAGCAAAACCTCTAGATGTAAAACCCTACATCTAGAGGTAAAGTCCAATATCTAGACATAAAGACCAACATCTAGAGGTAAAACCCAACGTCTGGAGGTACAGCCAAGATTCTAGACAGAAGCTAAAAATTCAAATTGAAACCACAAAATCTAGAGGTAAATGCCAACATCTAGAGGGAAAGCCCAGAATCTAGAGGTAAAGCCTAACATCTAGAGGCGGATTCCAAAATCTAGTCTTAAGGCCCGACATCTACAGTTAAAGCCAAACATATAGATGTAAAGCCCAACTTCTAGAGGTAAGGCCCAAAATCTAGAGGTAAAGCCCAACTTCTAGAGGTAAAGCCCAATATCTAGACTTAAAGACCAAAATCTAGATGTAAAGGCCAACTTCTAGATCTAAAGCCCAAAATCTAGATGTAAAGCCCAATTTCTAGATCTAAAGCCAAACATATAGAGGTAAAGCCGAACATGTAGAGGTAAAGCCAAATATCTAGATTTAAATCCCAAAATCTAGAGGTAAAAACCAACATCTAGAGGTAAAGCCAGATATCTAGATCTAAAGCCCAACATCTAGAGGAAAAGCCAAATATATAGATTTAGAAACCAAAATCTAGAGATAAAGCCCAAAATCTAGACGTAAAGACAAAAATCTAGAAGTAAAGCGCAACTTCTAGATCTAAAGTCCGAAATCTAGATGGAAATCCCAAATTATAGATCTAAAGCCCAACATCTAGAGGTAAAACCCAACATCTAGAGGTAAAGCCCAACGTCTGGAGGTAAAGCCCAGATTCTAGAGAGAAGCCAAAAATCCAGATGGAAAACCCAAAATCTAGAGGTAAATCCCAACATCTAGAGGTAAAGCCCAGAATCTAGATGTAAAGCCTAACATCTAGAGGTGAATTCCAAAATTTAGTGTTAAGGCCCGACATCTACAGTTAAAGCCAAACATATAGATGTAAAGCCCAACTTCTAGTGGTAAGGCCCAAACTCTAGAGGTAAAGCCCAACATCTAGAGGAAAAGCCAAATATATAGATTTAAAAGCCAAAATCTAGAGGTAAAGCCCAATATCTAGATGTAAAACCAAAATCTAGATGTAAAGCCCAACTTCTAGATCTAAAGCCCAAAATCTAGATGTAAAACCCAACTTCTAAATCTAAAGCCCAACATCTAAAGGTAAACACCAATATCTAGAGGTAAAACCCAACATCTAGAGGTAAAGCATGATATCTAGATATAAAGCCCAACATCTAGAAGAAAAGTAAAAATATAGATTTAAAACCCAAAATCTAGAGTTAAATCCCAATATCTAGACGTAAAGCCGAAATTCTAGATGTAAAGTCCAACTTCTAGAGGTAAAGCCCAAAATCTAGATGCTAAGCCCAAAATCTAGATGTAAAGCCCAATGTCTGCAGTTAAAGCCCAACTTACAGAGGTAAAGCCAAACATCTAGATGTAAAGCCAAACATCTAGAGGTAAAGCCTAACATCTAGAGGTGAAGCACAACATCTAGAGGTATAACCCAAAATCTAGAGATAAAGCCCAACATCTAAATGTAAAGCAAAACCTCTAGATGTAAAACCCTACATCTAGAGGTAAAGTCCAATATCTAGACATAAAGACCAACATCTAGAGGTAAACCCCAACATCTAGAGGTAAAGCCCAACGTCTAGAGGTACAGCCCAGATTCTAGACAGAAGCTAAAAATTCAAATTGAAACCACAAAATCTAGAGGTAAATGCCAACATCTAGAGGGAAAGCCCAGAATCTAGAGGTAAAGCCTAACATCTAGAGGTGGATTCCAAAATCTAATCTTAAGGCCCGACATCTACAGTTAAAGCCAAACATATAGATGTAAAGCCCAACTTCTAGAGGTAAGGCCCAAAATCTAGAGGTAAAGCCCAACTTCTAGAGGTAAAGCCCAATATCTAGACGTTAAGACCAAAATCTAGATGTAAAGCCAAACTTTTAGATCTAAAGCCCAAAATCTAGATGTAAAGCCCAACTTCTAGATCTAAAGCCCAACATCTAGATGTAAAGCCCTACATCTAGAGGTAAAGTCCAATATCTACCCTTAAAGAACAACATCTAGAGGTAAAGCCCAACGTCTGGAGGTAAAGCCCAGATTCTAGAGGGAAGCCAAAAATCCAGATGGAAAACCCAAAATCTAGAGGTAAAGCCCAACATCTAGAGGTAAAGCCCAGAATCCAGATGTAAAGCCTAACATCTAGAGGTGAATTCCAAATCTAGTCTTAAGGCCCGACATCTACAGTTAAAGCCAAACATATAGATGTAACCCCCAACTTCTACAGGTGAGGCCCAAAATCTAGAGGTAAAGCCCAACATCTAGAGTTAAAGCCGAATGTCTTGAGGTAAAGCCCAAAGTCTAGAGGTAAAGCCCAACTCGACGTAAAGTCCAAAATCTAGAGGTAAATTCCAACACCTAGTGGTGGAGCCCAAAATCTAGAGGTAAAGCCCAACATCTGGAGGTAAAGCCAGATATCTAGAGATAAAGCCCAACATCTAAAGGAAAAGCCAAATATATAGAAATAAACCCAAAATCTAGAGGTAAAGCCCAACATCTAGACGTAAAACCAAAATCTAGATGTAAAGCCCAACTTTTAGATCTAAAGCCCAAAATCTAGATGTAAAGCCCAACTTCTAGATCTAAAGCCCAACATCTAGAGGGAAAGCCCAACATCTAGAGGTAAAGACTAACATCTAGAGGTAAAGACTAACATCTAGAGGTGAAGCACAACATATAGAGGTAAAGCCCAACGTCTTGAGGTAAAGCCCAAAGTCTAGAGGTAAAGCCCAACTTCTAGATGTAAAGCCAGATATCTAGAGGTAAAGCCCAACATCTAGAGGAAAAGCCAAATATATAGATTTAAAACCCAAAATCTAGAGGGAAATCCCAACATCTAGAGGTAAAGCCCAAAGTGTAGATGTAAAGACCAACTTCCAAAGGTAAAGTGCAAAATCTAGAGGTAAACACCAATAGCTAGAGGTAGAGCCCAAAATCTAGAGGTAAAGACCAACATCTATAGATAAAGCCAGATATATAGAGGTAAAGCCCAACATCTAGAGGAAAAGCCAAATATATAGATTTAAAACCCAAAATCCAGAGGGAAAGCCCAACATCTAGAGCTAAAGCCCAAAATCTAGATGTAAAGCCCAATTTCTAGATCTAAAGCCAAACATATAGAGGTAAAGCCCAACATGTAGAGGTAAAGCCTAACATCTAGAGGTGAAGCACAACATATAGAGGTATAGCCCAACATCTAGAGATAAAGCCCAACGTCTAAATGTAAAGCAAAACCTCTAGATGTAAAACCCTACATCTAGAGGTAAAGTCCAATATCTAGACATAAAGACCAACATCTAGATGTAAAACCCAACGTCTGGAGGTACAGCCAAGATTCTAGACAGAAGCCAAAAATTCAAATTGAAACCACAAAATCTAGAGGTAAATGCCAACATCTAGAGGGAAAGCCCAGAATCTAGAGGTAAAGCCTAACATCTAGAGGCGAATTCCAAAATCTAGTCTTAAGGCCCGACATCTACAGTTAAAGCCCAAAATCTAGAGGTAAAGCCCAACTTCTAGAGGTAAAGCCCAATATCTATACGTAAAGACCAAAATCTAGATGTAAAGCCCAACTTCTAGATCTAAAGCCCAAAATCTAGATGTAAAGCCCAATTTCTAGATCTAAAGCCAAACATATAGAGGTAAAGCCCAACATGTAGAGGTAAATCCAAATATCTACATTTAAATCCCAAAATCTAGAGGTAAAACCCAACATCTAGAGGTAAAGCCACATATCTAGATCTAAAGCCCAACATCTAGAGGAAAAGCCAAATATATAGATTTAAAAACCAAAATCTAGAGATAAAGCCCAAAATCTAGACGTAAAGACAAAAATCTAGAAGTAAAGCGCAACTTCTAGATCTAAAGTCCGAAATCTAGATGGAAATCCCAACTTATAGATCTAAAGCCCAACATCTAGAGGTAAAACCCAACATCTAGAGGTAAAGCCCAACGTCTGGAGGTAAAGCCCAGATTCTAGAGAGAAGCCAAAAATCCAGATGGAAAACCCAAAATCTAGAGGTAAAGCCCAACATCTAGAGGTAAAGCCCAGAATCCAGATGTAAAGCCTAACATCTAGAGGTGAATTCCAAATCTAAACTTAAGGCCCGACATCTACAGTTAAAGCCAAACATATAGATGTAACCCCCAACTTCTACAGGTAAGGCCCAAAATCTAGAGGTAAAGCCCAACATCTAGAGTTAAAGCCGAATGTCTTGAGGTAAAGCCCAAAGTCTAGAGGTAAAGCCCAACTCGACGTAAAGTCCAAAATCTAGAGGTAAATTCCAACACCTAATGGTGGAGCCCAAAATCTAGAGGTAAAGCCCAACATCTGGAGGTAAAGCCAGATATCTAGAGATAAAGCCCAACATCTAAAGGAAAAGCCAAATATATAGAAATAAATCCAAAATCTAGAGGTAAAGCCCAACATCTAGAGTTAAAGCCGAATGTCTTGAGGTAAAGCCCAAAGTCTAGAGGTAAAGCCCAACTAGACGTAAAGTCCAAAATCTAGAGTTAAATTCCAACACCTAGTGGTGGAGCCCAAAATCTAGAGGTAAAGCCCAACATCTAGACGTAAAACCAAAATCTAGATGTAAAGCCCAACTTTTAGATCTAAAGCCCAAAATCTAGATGTAAAGCCCAACTTCTAGATCGAAAGCCCAACATCTAGAGGGAAAGCCCAACATCTAGAGGTAAAGACTAACATCTAGAGGTAAAGACTAACATCTAGAGGTGAAGCACAACATATAGAGGTAAAGCCCAACGTCTTGAGGTAATGACCAAGGTCTAGAGGTAAAGCCCAACTTCTAGATATAAAGCCAGATATCTAGAGGTAAAGCCCAACATCTAGAGGAAAAGCCCAATTTCTAGATCTAAAGCCAAACATATAGAGGTAAAGCCCAACATCTAGAGGAAAAGCCAAATATATAGACTTAAAAACCAAAATCTAGAGATAAAGCCGAATATCTAGACGTGAAGACCAAAATCTAGATGTAAAGCCCAACTTCTAGATCTAAAGCCCAACATCTAGATGTAAAGCCCAACATCTAGAGGTAAAGCCTAACATCTAGAGGTGAAGCACAACATACAGAGGTATAACGCAACATCTAGAGATAAAGCCCAACATCTAAATGTAAAGCAAAACCTCTAGATGTAAAACCCTACATCTAGAGGTAAAGTCCAATATCTAGACCTAAAGACCAACATCTAGAGGTAAACCCCAACATCTAGGGTAAAGCCCAACGTCTAGAGGTACAGCCCAGATTCTAGAGAGAAGCCAAAAATCCAAATTGAAACCACAAAATCTAGAGGTAAATCCCAACATCTAGAGGGAAAGCCCAGAATCTAGAGGTAAAGCCTAACATATAGAGGTGAATTCCAAAATCTAGTCTTAAGGCCCGACATCTACAGTTAAAGCCAAACATATAGATGTAAAGCCCAACTTCTAGAGGTAAGGCCCGAAATCTAGATGTAAAGCCCAACTTCTAAATCTGAAGCCCAACATCTAGAGGTAAAGACCAATATCTAGAGGTAAAACCCAACATCTAGAGGTAAAGCCAGATATCTAGAGGTAAAGCCCAACATCTAGAGGAAAAGCCAAATATATAGATTTAAAAGCCAAAATCTAGAGTTAAATCCCAATATCTAGACGTAAAGCTGAAATTCTAGATGTAAAGCCCAACTTCTAGAGGTAAAGCCCAAAATCTAGATGCTAAGCCCAAAATCTAGAGGTAAAGCCCAATGTCTGCAGTTAAAGCCCAACTTACAGAGGTAAAGCCAAACATCTAGATGTAAAGCCCAACATCTAGAGGTAAAGCCCAATATATAGTTTTAAAACCCAAAATCTACAGTTAAATCCCAACATCTAGAGGTAAAGCCGAAGGTATAGATGTAAAGCCCAACTTCCAGAGGTAAAGTGCAAAATCTAGAGGTAAACACCAATAGCTAGAGGTAGAGCCCAAAATCTAGAGGAAAAGCCAAATACATAGACTTAAAACACGAAATCTAGAGGAAAAGCCCAACATGTAGACGTAAAGCCGAAATTCTAGATGTAAAGCCCAACTTCCAGAGGTAAAGCCCAAAATCTAGATGTAAAGCCCAACTTCTAGATCTAAAGCCCAACATCTAGAGGTAAAGCCCAACTTCTAGATCTAAAGCCCAACATCTAGAGGTAAGGCCTAACATATAGAGGTAAAGACTAACATCTAGAGGTAAAGACTAACATCTAGATGTGAAGCACAACATGTAGAGGTAAAGCCCAACGTCTTGAGGTAAAGCCCAAAGTATTAGATGTAAAGCCCAACTTCCAGAGGTAAAGTGAAAAATCTAGAGGTAAACACCAATAGATAAATGTAGAGCCCAAAATCTAAAGGTAAAGCCCAACATATAGAAATAAAGCCAGATATATAGAGGTAAAGCCCAACAACTAGAGGAAAAGCCAAATATATAGATTTAAAACCCAAAATCTAGAGGTAAAGCCAGATATCTAGAGGTAAAGCCCAACATCTAGAGGTGAAACCTAACATCTAGAGGTGAAGCACAAGATATAGAGGTATAACCCAACATCTAGAGATAAAGCCCAACATCTAAATGTAAAGCAAAACCTCTAGATGTAAAACCCTACATCTAGAGGTAAAGTCCAATATCTAGACCTAAAGACCAACATCTAGAGGTAAAACACAACATCTAGAGGTAAAGCCCAACGTCTGTAGCTAAAGCCAAGGTTCTAGAGAGAAGCCAAAAATCCAAATGGAAAACCCAAAATCTAGAGGTAAATCCCAACATCTAGAGGGAAAGCCCAGAATCTAGATGTAAAGCCTAAAATCTAGAGGTGAATTCCAAAAACTTGTGTTAAGGCCCGACATCTACAGCTAAAGCCAAACATATAGATGTAAACCCCAACTTCTAGAGGTAAGGCCCAAAATCTAGACTTAAAGCCCAACATCTAGAGTTAAAGCCCAACGTCTTGAGGTAAAGCCCAAAGTCTAGCGGTAAAGCCCAACTTCTAGAGGTAATGACCAGCTTCTAAAACCCCAAATCTAGATTTAAACCCCAACATCTAGAGGTAAAGCTCAACTTCTAGATCTAAGCCAAACATATAGAGGTAAAGCCCAACATCGAGAGGTAAAGCCTAACATCTAGATGTAAATCGCAACATCTAGAGGTAAAGCCCAATATTAGAGTTAAAGCGCATCGTCTAGAGGTAAAGCCCAACCTCTAGTCGTAAAGCCCAATGTCTGCAGTTAAAGCCCAACTTACAGAGGTAAAGCCAAACATCTAGATGTAAAACCCAAACTCTAGAGGTAAAGCCCAACATATAGAGGTATAGCCCAAATTCTAGAGATAAAGTCCAACGTCTAGATGTAATCCCAACATCTAGAGGTAAAGCCTAACATCTAGAGGTGAAGCACAACATATAGAGGTATAACCCAACATCTAGAGATAAAGACCAACATCTAAATGTAAAGCAAAACATCTAGATGTAAAACCCTACATCTAGAGGTAAAGTCCAATATCTAGACTTAAAGACCAACATCTGGAGGTAAAGCCCAATGTCTAGAGGTAATGACCAACTTCCAGAGTTAAAACCCCAAATCTAGATTTAAACCCCAACATCTAGAGATAAAGCCCAACTTCTAGATCTAAGCCAAACATCTAGAGGTAAAGCCCAACATCTAGAGGTAAAGCCTAACATCTAGTGGTGAATTCCAAAATCTAGTGTTAAGGCCCAACATCTACAGTTAAAGCCAAACATATAGATGTAAAACCCAACTTCTAGAGGTAAGGCCCAAAACCTAGAGTTAAAGCCCAACATCTAGAGTTAAAGCCCAACGTCTTGAGTTAAAGCCCAAATTCT
The DNA here is from genome assembly GCF_034619465.1 of Leptosomus discolor. NCBI lineage: Eukaryota > Metazoa > Chordata > Aves > Leptosomiformes > Leptosomidae > Leptosomus > Leptosomus discolor. Next base: position 3,447,288 of record NW_028237857.1, on the reverse strand, counting down.
AGAGGTAAAGCCAAATATCTAGATTTAAATCCCAAAATCTAGACGTAAAGCCCAAATTGCAGATATAAATCCCAATTTCTAGAGGTAAAGTCCAAATTCTAGAGGCAAAGCACAACACCTAGAGGTAGAGCCCAAAATCTAGAGGTAAAGCCAGATATCTAGAGGTAAAGCCCGATATCTAGAGGTAAAGCCCAACATCTAGAGGAAAAGCCAAATATATAGATTTAAAACCCAGAATCTAGAGGTAAAGCCCAATATCTAGACGTAAAGCCCAAAATCTAGACGTAAAGCCCAACTTCTAGAGGTAAAGCCGAATATATAAAGCGCAGTATTTAGAGTAAAGCCCAAAATCTAGAGATAAGGCCCACATCTAGAGGGAAAGCCCAGAATCTAGAGGTAAAGGACAAGACCTAGTGGTAGAGCCCAAAATCTAGAGGTAAAGCCCAACATCTAGAGGTAAAGCCAGATATCTGATGGTAAAGCCCAACATCTAGAGGAAAAGCCAAATATATAGATTTAAAACCCAAAATCTAGAGATAAAGCCCAACATCAAAATGTAAAGCAAAACATCTAGATGTAATCCAAACATCTAGAGGTAAAGCCTAACATCTAGAGGAAAAGACAAATATACAGATTTAAAACCCAAAATCCAGAGGTAAAGCCCAATATATAGACGTAAAGCCCAAAATCTAGATGTAAAGCCCAACTTCTAGATCTAAGGCCCACAATCTAGATGTAAAGCCCAACTTCTAGTGGTAAAGCCGAATATATAGAGTTAACGCGCATCATTTAGAGTAAAACCCAAAATCTAGAGTTAAAGCCCCACATCTAGAGGGAAAGCCCACAATCTAGATGTAAAGCCTAACATCAAGAGGTGAATTCCAAAATCAAGTGTTAAGGCCCGACATCTACAGTTAAAGCCAACCATATAGATGAAACCCCCAACTTATAGAGGTAAGGCCCAAAATCTAGAGGTAAAGGCCAAACTCTAGAGGTAAAGCCCAACTTCTAGAGGTAAAGTCCAAAATCTAGAGTTAAAGCCCAAGACCTAGTGGTAGAGCCCATAATCTAGAGGTAAAGCCCAACATCTACAGGTAAAGCCAGATATCTGACGGTAAAGCCCAACATCTAGAGGAAAAGCCAAATATATAGATTTAAAACCCAAAATCTAGAATTAAAGCCCAATAGCTAGACGTAAATCCCAAAATCTATATGTTAAGCCCAACTTCTAGATCTAAAGCCCAAAATCTAGATGTAAAGGCCAACTTCTAAATCTATAGCCCAATTTCTAGAGGTAACGCCCAATATTTAGAGTTTAAGCGCATCATTTAGAGGTAAGGCCCAAAACCTAGAGTTAAAGCCCAGCTTCTAGAGGTAAAGCCCATCATCTAGTACTACAGCCCAATGTCTGCAGGTAAAGCCCAACTTACAGAGGTAAATGCAAACATCTAGATGTAAAACGCAAAATCTAGAGGTAAAGCCCAACTTACAGAGGTATAGCCCAAATTCTAGAGATAAAGTCCAACGTCTAGATGTAATCCCAACATCTAGAGGTAAAGCCTAACATCTAGAGCTGAAGACCAACATCTAGACTTCAAGCCCAAAGTCTTGAGGTAAAGCCCAAAGTCTAGAGGTAAAGCCCAAATTCTAGAGGTAAAGTCCAAAATCTAGAGGTAAAGCCCAAGACCTAGTGGTAGAGCCCAAAATCTAGATGTAAAGCCCAACATCTAGACGTAAAGCCAGATATCTGATGGTTAATCCCAACATCTAGAGGAAAAGCCAAATATATAGATTTAAAACCCAAAATCTAGAGATAAAGCCCAACATCTAAATGTAAAGCAAAACATCTAGATGTAAAACCCTACATCTAGAGGTAAAGTCCAATATCTAGATTTAAAGCCCAAAACCTAGTCGTAGAGCCCAAAATCTAGAGGTAAAGCCCGACATCTTGAGGTAAAGCCAGATATCTGATGGTAAAGCCCAACATCTAGAGGAAAAGCCAAATATATATATTTAAAACCCAAAATCTAGAGGTAAAGCCCAATATCTAGACGTAAAGCCCAAAATCTAGATGTAAAGTCCAATTTCTAGATCTAAAGCCCAAAATATAGATGTAAAGCCCAACTTCTAGAGGTAAAGCCCATCATCTAGTCCTACAGCCCAATGTCTGCAGGTAAAGCCCAACTTACAGAGGTGAAGACAAACATCTATATGAAAACCGAAAATCTAGAGCTGAAGCCCAACATCTAGAGGTGAAGCACAACATATAGAGGTATAACACAACATCTAGAGATAAAGACCAACATGTAAAAGTAAAGCAAAACATCTAGATGTAAAACCCTACATCTAGAGGTAAAGTCCAGTATCTAGACTTAAAGACCAACATCTGGAGGTAAAGCCCAAAGTCTAGATGTAAAGCCCAACTTCCAGAGTTAAAGTCCAAAATCTAGAGGTAAACACCAATACCTAGAGGTAGAGTCCAAAATCTAGAAATAAAGCCCAACATCTAGAGATAAAGCCAGATATATAGATTTAAAACCCAAAATCTGGAGGTAAAGTCCAACATCTAGAGCTTAAGCCCCAAATCTAGATGTAAAGCCCAATTTCCAGATCTAAAGCCAAATAATCTAGAGGTAAAGCCCAACATGTAGAGGTAAAGACTAAGATCAAGAGGTGAATTCCAGTACCTAGTGTTAAAGCCCGACAGCTACAGTTAAAGCCAAACATCTAAATGTAAAACCCAACTTCTAGAGGTAAAGCCGAAAATCTAGAGTTAGAGCGCATATTTTAAAGTAAAGCCCAAAATCTAGAGTTAAAGCCCAACATCTAGAGGGAAAGCCCAGAATCTAGATGTAAAGCCTAACATCTAGAGGTGAATTCCAAAATCAAGTGTTAAGGTCCGACATCTAAAGTTAAAGCCAACCATATAGATGTAAGCCCAACTTCTAGAGGTAGGGCCGAAAATCTAGAGGTAAAGCCCAACAGCTAGAGTTAAAGCCGAACGTCTTGAGGTAAAGCCCAAAGTCTAGAGGTAAAGCCCAACTTCTAGAGGTAAAGTCCAAAATCTAGAGGTAAAGCCCAAGACCTAGTGGTAGAGCCCAAAATCTAGAGGTAAAGCCCAACACCTAGATGTAAAGCAAAACATCTAGATGTAAAACCCTACATCTAGAGGTAAAGTCCAATATCTAGACTTAAAGACCAACATCTAGAGGTAAAACCCAACATCTTGAGGTAAAGCCCAACGTCTGGAGGTACAGCCCTGATTCTAGAGAGAAGCCAAAAATCCAGATGGAAAATCCAAAATCTAGAGGTAAAGCCCAACATCTAGAGGTAAAGCCCAGAATCTAGAGGTAAAGCCTAACATCTAGAGGTGAATTCCAAAAGCTAGTCTTAAGGCCCGATATCTACTATTAAAGCCAAACATATAGATGTAACCCCCAACTTCTAGAGGTAAGGCCCAAAATCTAGAGGTAAAGACCAACTTCTAGAGGTAAAGTCCAAAATCTAGAGGTAAAGCCCAACATCTAGAGGTAAAGCCCAGAATCTAGAGGTAAAGCCTAACATCTAGAGGTGAATTCCAAAAGCTAGTCTTAAGGCCCGATATCTACAATTAAAGCCAAACATATAGATGTAACCCCCAACTTCTAGAGGTAAGGCCCAAAATCTAGAGGTAAAGCCCAACTTCTAGAGGTAAAGTCCAAAATCTAGAGGTAAAGCCCAAGACCTAGTGGTAGAGACCAAAATCTAGAGGTAAAACCCCAAAATCTAGACGTAAAGACATATATCTAGAAGTAAAGCCCAACATCTAGATGAAAAGCCAAATATATAGATTTAAACCCCAAAATCTAGAGGTAAAGCCCAATATCTAGACGTAAAGACCAAAATCTAGATGTAAAGCCCAACTTCTAGATCTAAAGCCCAAAATTTATATGTAAAGCCCAACTTCTAAATCTAAAGCCCAACATCTAGAGTTAAAGCCCACTATTTAGAGTTTATGTGCATCAGTTAGAGGTAAAGCCCAAAATCTAGATGTAATCCCAACATCTAGAGGTAAAGCCCAACAGCAATAGTTAAAGCCGAAGGTCTTGAGGTAAAGCCCAAAGTCTAGAGGTAAAGACCAACTTCTAGAGGTAAAGTCCAAAATCTAGAGGTAAAGCCCAAGACCTAGTGGTAGAGCCCAAAATCTAGAGGTAAAGCCCAACGTCTAGAGGTAAAGCCAGATATCTGATGGTAAAGCCCAACATCTAGAGGAAAAGCCAAATATATAGATTTAAAACCCAAAATCTAGAGATAAAGCCCAAACCTATATGTAAAGCAAAACATCTAGATGTAAAACCCTACATCTAGAGGTAAAGTCCAATATCTAGACTTAAAGACCAACATCTGGAGTTAAAGCCCAATGTCTAGAGGTAATGACCAACTTCCAGAGTTAAAACCCCAAATCTAGATTTAAACCCCAACATCTAGAGATAAAGCCCAACCTCTAGAGGTAAAGCCTAACATCTAGTGGTGAATTCCAAAATCTAGTGTTAAGGCCCAACATCTACAGTTAAAGCCAAACATATAGATGTAAAACCCAACTTCTAGAGGTAAGGCCCAGAATCTAGAGGTAAAGCCCAACTTCTAGAGTTAAAGCCCAACGTCTTGAGGTAAAGACAAATATATAGATTTAAAACCCAGAATCTAGAGGTAAAGCCCAATATCTAGACGTAAAGCCCAAAATCTAGAGTTAAAGCCCAACATCTAGAGGGAAAGCCCAGAATCTAGATGTAAAGCCTAACATCTAGAGGTGAATTCCAAAATCAAGTGTTAAGGTCCGACATCTAAAGTTAAAGCCAACCATATAGATGTAAGCCCAACTTCTAGAGGTAGTGCCGAAAATCTAGAGGTAAGGCCCAACAGCTAGAGTTAAAGCCGAACGTCTTGAGGTAAAGCCCAAAGTCTAGAGGTAAAGCCCAACTTCTAGAGGTAAAGTCCAAAATCTAGAGGTAAAACCCAAGACCTAGTGGTAGAGCCCAAAATCTAGAGGTAAAGCCCAACATCTAGAGGTAAAGCCAGATATCTGATGGTAAAGCCCAACATCTAGAGGAAAAGCCAAATATATAGATTTAAATCCCAAAATCTAGAGATAAAGCCCAACATCAAAATGTAAAGCAAAACATCTAGATGTAAAACCCTACATCTAGAGGTAAAGCCCAATATCTAGACTTAAAGACAACATCTGGAGGTAAAGCCCAACATCTAGAGGTGAAGCCCAACGTCTGGAGGTACAGCCCTGACTCTAGAGAGAAGTCAAAAATCCAGATGGAAAATCCAAAATCTAGAGGTAAAGCCCAACATCTAGAGGTAAAGCCCAGAATCTAGAGGTAAAGCCTAACATCTAGAGGTGAATTCCAAAAGCTAGTCTTAAGGCCCGACATCTACAATTAAAACCAAACATATAGATGTAACCCCCAACTTCTAGAGGTAAGGCCCAAAATCTAGAGGTAAAGCCCAACTTCTAGAGGTAAAGTCCAAAATCTAGAGGTAAAGCCCAAGACCTAGTGGTAGAGCCCAAAATCTAGAGGTAAAGCCCAACATCTAGACGTAAAGCCAGATATCTGATGGTAAAGCCCAACATCTAGAGGAAAAGCCAAATATATAGATTTAAAACCCAAAATCTAGAGATAAAGCCCAACACCTAAATGTAAAGCAAAACATCTAGATGTAAAACCCTACATCTAGAGGTAAAGTCCAATACCTAGACTTAAAGACCAACATCTAGAGGTAAAACACAACATCTTGAGATAAAGCCCAACGTCTGGAGGTACAGCCCTGATTCTAGAGAGAAGCCAAAAATCCAGATGGAAAATCCAAAATCTAGAGGTAAAAACCAACATCTAGAGGTAAAGCCCGGAATCTAGAGGTAAAGCCTAACATCTAGAGGTGAATTCCTAAAGCTAGTCTTAAGGCTCGATATCTACAATTAAAGCCAAACATATAGATGTAACCCCCAACTTCTAGAGGTAAGGCCCAAAATCTAGAGGTAAAGCCCAACTTCTAGAGGTAAAGCCGAATATATAAAGCGCATCATTTAGAGTAAAGCCCAAAATCTAGAGTTAAAGCCCAACATCTAGAGGTAAAGCCCAGAATCTAGATGTAAAGCCTAACATCTAGAGGTAAAGCCCAACATCTAGAGGAAAAGACAAATATATAGATTTAAAACCCAACATCTAGATGTAAAGCCCAATATCTAGACGTAAAGCCCAACTTCTAGAGGAAAAGTCCAAATTCTGGAGGCAAAGCCCAACACCTAGAGGTAGAGCCCAAAATCTAGAGGTAAAGACAAACATCTGGAGGTAAAGCCCAATGTCTAGAGGTAATGACCAACTTCTAGAGCTAAAACCCCAAATCTAGAATTAAACCCCAACATGTAGAGATAAAGCCCAACTTCTAGATCTTAGCCAAACATCTAGAGGTAAAGCCCAACATCTAGAGGTAAAGCCTAACATCTAGTGGTGAATTCCAAAATCTAGTGTTAAGGCCCGACATCTACAGTTAAAGGCAAACATATAGATGTAAACCCCAACTTCTAGAGGTAAGGCCCAAAATCTAGAGGTAAAGCCCAACATCTAGAGTTAAAGCCCAACGTCTTGATGTAAAGACAAATATATAGATTTAAAACCCAACATCTAGAGGTAAAGCCCAATATCTAGACGTAAAGCCCAACATCTAGAGGAAAAGTCCAAATTCTGGAGGCAAAGCCCAACACCTAGAGGTAGAGCCCAAAATCTAGAGGTAAAGCAACATCTAGAGTTAAAGCCAGATATCTAGAGGTAAAGCCGAACATCTAGAGGAAAAGCCAAATATATAGATTTATAACCCAAAATATATAGGTAAAGCGCAATATCTAGACGTAAAGACCAAATTCTAGATGTAAAGCCCAACTTCTAGATCTAAAGCCTAAAATCTAGATGTAAAGCCCAACTTCTAGAGGTAAAGCCGAATGTATAAAGCGCATCATTTAGAGTAAAACCCAAAATCTAGAGTTGAAGCCCCACATCTAGAGGGAAAGCCCAGAAGCTACATGTAAAGCCTAACATCTAGAGGTGAATTCCAAAATCAAGTGTTAAGGCCCGACATCTACAGTTAAAGCCAAACATATAGATGCAAACCCCAACTTCTAGAGGTAAGGCCCAAAATCTAGAGGTAAAGCCCAAGACCTAGTGGTAGAGCCCAAAATCTAGAGGTAAAGCCCAACATCTAGACGTAAAGCCAGATATCTAGGGGTAAAGCCCAACATCTAGAGGAAAAGCCAAATATATAGATTTAAAACCCAAAATCTAGAGGTAAAGACCAATATCTAGACTTAAAGCCCAAAATCTAGATGTAAAGCCCTACTTCTAGATCTAAAGCCTATCTTCTAGTGGTGAAGTCCAAAATCTAGAGGTAAAGCCCAAGACCTAGTGGTAGAGCCCAAAATCTAGAGGTAAAGCCCAACATCTAGAGGTAAAACCAGATATCTAGAGGTAAAGGCAACATCTAGAGGAAAAGCCAAATATATAGATTTAAAACCCAAAATCTAGAGGTAAAGACCAATATCTAGACTTAAAGCCCAAAATCTAGATGTAAAGCCCAACTTCTAGATCTAAAGCCTATCTTCTAGTGGTGAAGTCCAAAATCTAGAGGTAAAGCCCAAGGCCTAGTGGTAGAGGCCAAAATCTAGAGGTAAAGCCCAACATCTAGAGGTAAAACCAGATATCTAGAGGTAAAGCCCAACATCTAGAGGAAAAGCCAAATATATAGATTTAAAACCCAAAATATAGAGGTAAAGCCCGATATCTAGACGTGAAGACCAAAATCTAGATGTAAAGCCCAACTTCTAGAGGTAAAGCCGAATATATAAAGCGCATCATTTAGAGAAAAGCCCAAAATCTAGAGTTGAAGCCCCACATCTAGAGGGAAAACCCAGAATCTAGATGTAAAGCCTAACATCTAGAGGTGAATTCCAAAATCAAGTGTTAAGGCCCGACATCTACAGTTAAAGCCAAACATATAGATGTAACCCCCAACTTCTAGAGGTAAGGCCCAAAATCTAGAGGTAAAGCCCAACTTCTAGAGGTAAAGTCCAAAATCTAGAGGTAAAGCCCAAGACCTAGTGGTAGAGCCCAAAATCTAGAGGTAAAGCCATACATCTAGACGTAAAGCCAGATATCTGATGGTAAAGCCCAACATCTAGAGGAAAAGCCAAATATATAGATTTAAAACCCAAAATCTAGAGATAAAGCCCAACATCTAAATGTAAAGCAAAACATCTAGATGTAAAACCCGACATCTAGAGGTAAATTCCAATATCTAGACTTAAAGACCAACATCTAGAGGTAAAACCCAACATCTTGAGGTAAAGCCCAACGTCTGGAGGTACAGCCCAGATTCTAGAGAGAAGCCAAAAATCCAGATGGAAAACCCAAAATCTAGAGGTAAAGCCCAACATCTAGAGGTAAAGCCAGATATCTAGGGGTAAAGCCCAACGTCTAGAGGAAAAGCCAAATATATAGATTTAAAACCCAAAATCTAGAGGTAAAGCCCAATATCTAGACGTAAAGCCCAAAATCTAGATGTAAAGCCCAATTTCTAGATCTAAAGCCCAACATCTACAGGTAAAGCCTAACATCTAGTGGTGAATTCCAAAATCTAGTCTTAAGGCCCGACATCTACAGTTAAAGGCAAACATATAGATGTAAACCCCAACTTCTAGAGGTAAGGCCCAAAATCTAGTGGTAAAGCCAAAGTCTAGAATTAAAGCCCAACTTCTAGAGGTAAAGACAAATATATAGATTTAAAACCCAACATCTAGAGGTAAAGCCCAATATCTAGACGTAAAGCCCAACTTCTAGAGGAAAAGTCCAAATTCTAGAGGTAAAGCCCAAGACCTAGTGGTAGAGCCTAAAATCTAGAGGTAAAGCCATACATCTAGACCTAAAGCCAGATATCTGACGGTAAAGCCCAACATCTAGAGGAAAAGCCAAATATATAGATTTAAAACCCAAACATCTAGAGATAAAGCCCAACATCTAAATGTAAAGCAAAACATCTAGATGTAAAACCCGACATCTAGAGGTAAAGTCCAATATCTAGACTTAAAGACCAACATCTAGAGGTAAAACCCAAGATCTAGAGGTAAAGCCCAACATCTGGAGGTAAAGCCCAGATTCTAGAGAGAAGCCAAAAATCCAGATGGAAAACCCAAAATCTAGAGGTAAAGCCCAACATCTAGAGAAAAAGCCAAATATATAGATTTAAAACCCAAAATCTAGAGGTAAAGACCAATATCTAGACATGAAGCCCAAAATCTAGATGTAAAGCCCAACTTCTAGATCTAAAGCCCAACATCTACAGGTAAAGCCTAACATCTAGTGGTGAATTCCAAAATCTAGTCTTAAGGCCCGAGATCTACAGTTAAAGGCAAACATATAGATGTAAACCCCAACTTCTAGAGGTAAGGCCCAAAATCTAGAGGTAAATCCAAAGTCTAGAATTAAAGCCCAACTTCTAGAGGTAAAGACAAATATATAGATTTAAAACCCAACATCTAGAGGTAAAGCCCAATATCTAGACGTAAAGCCCAACTTCTAGAGGAAAAGTCCAAATTCTAGAGGCAAAGCCCAACACCTAGAGGTAGAGCCCAAAATCTAGAGGTAAAGGAACATCTAGAGGTAAAGCCAGATATCTAGAGGTAAAGCTGAACATCTAGAGGAAAAGCCAAATATATAGATTTAAAACCCAAAATATAGAGGTAAAGCCCGATATCTAGACGTAAAGACCAAAATCTAGATGTAAAGCCCAACTTCTAGATCTAAAGCCTATCTTCTAGTGGTGAAGTCCAAAATCTAGAGGTAAAGCCCAAGACCTAGTGGTAGAGCCCAAAATCTAGAGGTAAAGCCCAACATCTAGAGGTAAAACCAGATATCTAGAGGTAAAGGCAACATCTAGAGGAAAAGCCAAATATATAGATTTAAAACCCAAAATCTAGAGGTAAAGACCAATATCTAGACATAAAGACCAATATCTAGATGTAAAGCCCAACTTCTGGATCTAAAGCCCAAAATCTAGATGTAAAGCCCAACTTCTAGAGGTAAAGGCGAATATCTAGAGTTAAAGCGCATCATTTAGAGTAAAGCCCAAAATTTAGAGTTAAAAAACAACATCTAGAGGGAAAGCCCAGAATCCAGAGGTAAAGCCGAACATCTAGAGGTGAATTCCAAAATCAAGTGTTAAGGCCCGACATCTACAGTTAAATCCAAACATATAGATGTAACCCCCAACTTCCAGACCTAAGGCCCAAAAACTAGAGTTAAAGCGCAATATCTAGAGGTAAAGCCGAACATCTTGAGGTAAAGCCCAAAGTCTAGATATAAAGCCCAACTTCTAGAGGTAAAGTCCAAAATCTAGAGGTAAAGATCAAGACCTATTGGTAGAGCCCAAAATGTAGAGGTAAAGCCCAACATCTATAGGAAAAGCCAAATATATAGATTTAAAACCCAAAATCTAGAGATAAAGCCCAACATCTAAATGTAAAGCAAAACATCTAGATGTAAAACCCGACATCTAGAGGTAAAGTCCAATATCTAGACTTAAAGACCAACATCAAGAGGTAAAACCCAAGATCTAGAGGTAAAGCCCAACATCTGGAGTTAAAGCCCAGATTCTAGAGAGAAGCCAAAAATCCAGATGGAAAACCCAAAATCTAGAGGTAAAGCCCAACATCTAGAGGTAAAGCCAGATATCTAGGGGTAAAGCCCAACATCTAGAGGTAAAGACAAATATATAGATTTAAAACCCAACATCTAGAGGTAAAGCCCAATATCTAGACGTAAAGCCCAACTTCTAGAGGAAAAGTCCAAATTCTAGAGGCAAAGCCCAACACCTAGAGGTAGAGCCCAAAATCTAGAGGTAAAGGAACATCTAGAGGTAAAGCCAGATATCTAGAGGTAAAGCTGAACATCTAGAGGAAAAGCCAAATATATAGATTTAAAACCCAAAATATAGAGGTAAAGCCCGATATCTAGACGTAAAGACCAAAATCTAGATGTAAAGCCCAACTTCTAGATCTAAAGCCTATCTTCTAGTGGTGAAGTCCAAAATCTAGAGGTAAAGCCCAAGACCTAGTGGTAGAGCCCAAAATCTAGAGGTAAAGCCCAACATCTAGAGGTAAAACCAGATATCTAGAGGTAAAGGCAACATCTAGAGGAAAAGCCAAATATATAGATTTAAAACCCAAAATCTAGAGGTAAAGACCAATATCTAGACATAAAGACCAATATCTAGATGTAAAGCCCAACTTCTGGATCTAAAGCCCAAAATCTAGATGTAAAGCCCAACTTCTAGAGGTAAAGGCGAATATCTAGAGTTAAAGCGCATCATTTAGAGTAAAGCCCAAAATTTAGAGTTAAAAAACAACATCTAGAGGGAAAGCCCAGAATCCAGAGGTAAAGCCGAACATCTAGAGGTGAATTCCAAAATCAAGTGTTAAGGCCCGACATCTACAGTTAAATCCAAACATATAGATGTAACCCCCAACTTCCAGACCTAAGGCCCAAAAACTAGAGTTAAAGCGCAATATCTAGAGGTAAAGCCGAACATCTTGAGGTAAAGCCCAAAGTCTAGATATAAAGCCCAACTTCTAGAGGTAAAGTCCAAAATCTAGAGGTAAAGATCAAGACCTATTGGTAGAGCCCAAAATGTAGAGGTAAAGCCCAACATCTATAGGAAAAGCCAAATATATAGATTTAAAACCCAAAATCTAGAGATAAAGCCCAACATCTAAATGTAAAGCAAAACATCTAGATGTAAAACCCGACATCTAGAGGTAAAGTCCAATATCTAGACTTAAAGACCAACATCAAGAGGTAAAACCCAAGATCTAGAGGTAAAGCCCAACATCTGGAGTTAAAGCCCAGATTCTAGAGAGAAGCCAAAAATCCAGATGGAAAACCCAAAATCTAGAGGTAAAGCCCAACATCTAGAGGTAAAGCCAGATATCTAGGGGTAAAGCCCAACATCTAGAGGTAAAGACAAATATATAGATTTAAAACCCAACATCTAGAGGTAAAGCCCAATATCTAGACGTAAAGCCCAACTTCTAGAAGAAAAGTCCAAATTCTAGAGGCAAAGCCCAACACCTAGAGGTAGAGCCCAAAATCTAGAGGTAAAGGAACATCTAGAGGTAAAGCCAGATATCTAGAGGTAAAGCCCAACATCTAGAGGAAAAGCCAAATATATAGATTTAAAACCCAAAATATAGAGGTAAAGCCCGATATCTAGACGTAAAGACCAAAATCTAGATGTAAAGCCCAACTTCTAGAGGTAAAGCCGAATATATAAAGCGCATCATTTAGAGAAAAGCCCAAAATCTAGAGTTGAAGCCCCACATCAAGAGGGAAAACCCAGAATCTAGATGTAAAGCCTAACATCTAGAGGTGAATTCCAAAATCAAGTGTTAAGGCCCGACATCTACAGTTAAAGCCAAACATATAGATGTAACCCCCAACTTCTAGAGGTAAGGCCCAAAATCTAGAGGTAAAGCCCAACTTCTAGAGGTAAAGTCCAAAATCTAGAGGTAAAGCCCAAGACCTAGTGGTAGAGCCCAAAATCTAGAGGTAAAGCCATACATCTAGACGTAAAGCCAGATATCTGATGGTAAAGCCCAACATCTAGAGGAAAAGCCAAATATATAGATTTAAAACCCAAAATCTAGAGATAAAGCCCAACATCTAAATGTAAAGCAAAACATCTAGATGTAAAACCCGACATCTAGAGGTAAATTCCAATATCTAGACTTAAAGACCAACATCTAGAGGTAAAACCCAACATCTTGAGGTAAAGCCCAACGTCTGGAGGTACAGCCCAGATTCTAGAGAGAAGCCAAAAATACAGATGGAAAACCCAAAATCTAGAGGTAAAGCCCAACATCTAGAGGTAAAGCCAGATATCTAGGGGTAAAGCCCAACGTCTAGAGGAAAAGCCAAATATATAGATTTAAAACCCAAAATCTAGAGGTAAAGCCCAATATCTAGACGTAAAGCCCAAAATCTAGATGTAAAGCCCAACTTCTAGATCTAAAGCCCAACATCTAGAGGTAAAGCCTAACATCTAGTGGTGAATTCCAAAATCTAGTCTTAAGGCCCGACATCTACAGTTAAAGGCAAACATACAGATGTAAACCCCAACTTCTAGAGGTAAGGCCCAAAATCTAGTGGTAAAGCCAAAGTCTAGAATTAAAGCCCAACTTCTAGAGGTAAAGACAAATATATAGATTTAAAACCCAACATCTAGAGGTAAAGCCCAATATCTAGACGTAAAGCCCAACTTCTAGAGGAAAAGTCCAAATTCTAGAGGTAAATCCCAAGACCTAGTGGTAGAGCCTAAAATCTAGAGGTAAAGCCATACATCTAGAGGTAAAGCCAGATATCTGACGGTAAAGCCCAACATCTAGAGGAAAAGCCAAATATATAGATTTAAAACCCAAAATATAGAGGTAAAGCCCGATATCTAGACGTAAAGACCAAAATCTAGATGTAAAGCCCAACTTCTAGAGGTAAAGCCGAATATATAAAGCGCATCATTTAGAGTAAAGCCCAAAATCTAGAGTTGAAGCCCCACATCTAGAGGGAAAGCCCAGAATCTAGATGTAAAGCCTAACATCTAGAGGTGAATTCCAAAATCAAGTGTTAAGGCCCGACATCTACAGTTAAAGCCAAACATATAGATGCAACCCCCAACTTCTAGAGGTAAGGCCCAAAATCTAGAGGTAAAGCCCAACTTCTAGAGGTAAAGTCCAAAACCTAGAGGTAAAGCCCAAGACCTAGTGGTAGAGCCCAAAATCTAGAGGTAAAGCCCAACATCTAGAGGTAAAACCAGATATCTAGAGGTAAAGGCAACATCTAGAGGAAAAGCCAAATATATAGATTTAAAACCCAAAATCTAGAGGTAAAGACCAATATCTAGACATAAAGACCAATATCTAGATGTAAAGCCCAACTTCTAGATCTAAAGCCCAAAATCTAGATGTAAAGCCCAACTTCTAGAGGTAAAGGCGAATATCTAGAGTTAAAGCCCAAGACCTAGTGGTAGAGCCCAAAATCTAGAGGTAAAGCCATATATCTAGACGTAAAGCCAGATATCTGATGGTAAAGCCCAACATCTAGAGGAAAAGCCATATATATAGATTTAAAACCCAAAATCTAGAGATAAAGCCCAACATCTAAATGTAAAGCAAAACATCTAGATGTAAAACCCGACATCTAGAGGTAAATTCCAATATCTAGACTTAAAGACCAACATCTAGAGGTAAAACCCAACATCTTGAGGTAAAGCCCAACGTCTGGAGATACAGCCCAGATTCAAGAGAGAAGCCAAAAATCCAGATGGAAAACCCAAAATCTAGTGTTAAAGCCCAACATCTAGAGGTAAAGCCCAGAATCTAGAGGTAAAGCCTAACATCTAGAGGTGAATTCCAAAATCAAGTGTTACGGCCCGACATCTACAGTTAAAGCCAAAGATATAGATGTAACCCCCAACTTCTAGAGGTAAGGCCCAAAATCTAGATGTAAAGCCCAACTTCTAGATGTAAAGCCGAATATATAAAGCACATCATTTAGAGTAAATCCCAAAATCTAGAGTTAAAGCCCAACATCTAGAGGAAAAGACAAATATATAGATTTAAAACCCAATATCTAGAGGTAAAGCCCAATATCTAGACGTAAAGCCGAACTTCTAGAGGAAAAGTCCAAATTCTGGAGGCAAAGCCCAACACCTAGAGGTAGAGCCCAAAATCTAGACTTAAAGACAAACATCTGGAGGTAAAGCCCAATGTCTAGAGGTAATGACCAACTTCTAGAGCTAAAACCCCAAATCTAGATTTAAACCCCAACATGTAGAGATAAAGCCCAACTTCTAGATCTAAGCCAAACATCTAGAGGTAAAGCCCAACATCTAGAGGTAAAGCCTAACATCTAGTGGTGAATTCCAAAATCTAGTGTTAAGGCCCGACATCTACAGTTAAAGGCAAACATATAGATGTAAACCCCAACTTCTAGAGGTAAGGCCCAAAATCTAGAGGTAAAGCCCAACATCTAGAGTTAAAGCCCAACGTCTTGAGGTAAAGACAAATATATAGATTTAAAACCCAACATCTAGAGGTAAAGCCCAATATCTAGACGTAAAGCCCAACTTCTAGAGGAAAAGTCCAAATTCTGGAGGCAAAGCCCAACACCTAGAGGTAGAGCCCAAAATCTAGAGGTAAAGCAACATCTAGAGTTAAAGCCAGATATCTAGAGGTAAAGCTGAACATCTAGAGGAAAAGCCAAATATATAGATTTATAACCCAAAATATAGAGGTAAAGCGCGATATCTAGACGTAAAGACCAAATTCTAGATGTAAAGCCCAACTTCTAGATCTAAAGCCTAAAATCTAGATGTAAAGCCCAACTTCTAGAGGTAAAGCTGAATATATAAAGCGCATCATTTAGAGTAAAGCCCAAAATCTAGAGTAGAAGCCCCAAATCTAGAGGCAAAGCCCAGAATCTAGATGTAAAGCCTAACATCTAGAGGTGAATTCCAAAATCAAGTGTTAAGGACCGACATCTACAGTTAAAGCCAAACATAGAGATGCAACCCCCAACTTCTAGAGGTAAGGCCCAAAATCTAGAGGTAAAGCCCAAGACCTAGTGGTAGAGCCCAAAATCTAGAAGTAAAGCCCAACATTTAGACGTAAAGCCAGATATCTAGAGGTAAAGCCCAACATCTAGAGGAAAAGCCAAATATATAGATTTAAAACCCAAAATCTAGAGGTAAAGCCCAATATCTAGACGTAAAGACCAATATCTAGATGTAAAGCACAACTTCTAGATCTAAAGCCCAAATATATAGATGTAGAGCACAATTTCTTATTCTAAAGCCCAACATCTAGAGGTAAAGCCCAATATTTAGAGTTTAAGCCCATCATTTAGAGGTAAAGCCCAAAAATTAGATGTAAAGCCCAACTTCTAGAGGTAAAGCCCACCATCTAGTCCTACAGCCCAATGTCTGCAGGTAAAGCATAACTTACAGAGGTAAAGGCAAACATCTAGATGTAAAACCCAAACTCTAGAGGTAAAGCCCAACATATAGGGGTATAGACCAAATTCTAGAGATAAAGTCCAACGTCTAGATGTAATCCCAACATCTAGAGGTAAAGCCTAACATCTAGAGGTGAAGCACAGCATATAGAGGTATAACCCAACATCTAGAGATAAAGACCAACATCTAAATGTAAAGCAAAACATCTAGATGTAAAACCCTACATCTAGAGGTAAAGTCCAATATCTAGACTTAAAGACCAACATCTGGAGGTAAAGTCCAATGTCTAAAGGCAATGACCAACTTCTAGAGCTAAAACCCCAAATCTAGATCTAAACCCCAACATCTAGAGATAAAGCCCAACTTCTAGATCTAAGCCAAACATCTAGAGGTAAAGCCCAACATATAGAGGTAAAGCCTAACATCTAGTGGTGAATTCCAAAGTCTAGTGTTAAGGCCCGACATCTACAGTTAAAGGCAAACATATAGATGTAAAACCCAACATCTAGAGGTAAGGCCCAATATCTAGACGTAAAGCCCAAAATCTAGAGGTGAAGCCCAACATCTAGAGTTAAAGTTGAACGTCTTGAGGTAAAGCCAAAGTCTAGAGGTAAAGCCCAACTTCTAGAGGTAAAGTCCAAAATCTAGAGGTAAAGCCCAAGACCTAGTGGTAGAGCACAAAATCTAGAGGTAAAGACAAACATCTAGACGTAAAGCCAGATATCTAGAGGTAAAGCCCAACATCTAGAGGAAAAGCCAAATATATAGATTTAAAACCCAAAATCTAGAGATAAAGCCCAACATCTAAATGTAAAGCAAAACATCTAGATGTAAAACCCGACATCTAGAGGTAAATTCCAATATCTAGACTTAAAGACCAACATCTATAGGTAAAACCCAACATCCTGAGGTAAAGCCCAACGTCTGGAGGTACAGCCCAGATTCTAGAGAGAAGCCAAAAATCCAGATGGAAAACCCAAAATCTAGTGTTAAAGCCCAATATCTAGAGGTAAAGCCCAACATCTAGATGTAAAGCCTAACATTTAGTGGTGAATTCCAAAATCTAGTGTTAAGGCCCGACATCTACAGTTAAAGGCAAACATATAGATGTAACCCCCAACTTCTAGAGGTAAGGCCCAAAATCTAGAGGTAAAGCCCAACTTCTAGAGTTAAAGCCCAACGTCTTGAGGTAAAGACAAATATATAGATTTAAAACCCAACATCTAGAGGTAAAGCCCAATATCTAGACGTAAAGCCCAACATCTAGAGGAAAAGTCCAAATTCTGGAGGCAAAGCCCAACACCTAGAGGTAGAGCCCAAAATCTAGAGGTAAAGGAACATCTAGAGGTAAAGCCAGATATCTAGAGGTAAAGCCCAACATCTAGAGGAAAAGCCAAATATATAGATTTAAAACCCAAAATATAGAGGTAAAGCCCGATATCTAGACGTAAAGACCAAAATCTAGATGTAAAGCCCAACTTCTAGAGGTAAAGCCGAATATATAAAGCGCATCACTTAGAGAAAAGCCCAAAATCTAGAGTTGAAGCCCCACATCTAGAGGGAAAACCCAGAATCTAGATGTAAAGCCTAACATCTAGAGGTGAATTCCAAAATCAAGTGTTAAGGCCCGACATCTACAGTTAAAGCCAAACATATAGATGTAACCCCCAACTTCTAGAGGTAAGGCCCAAAATCTAGAGGTAAAGCCCAACTTCTAGAGGTAAAGTCCAAAATCTAGAGGTAAAGCCCAAGACCTAGTGGTAGAGCCCAAAATCTAGAGGTAAAGCCATACATCTAGACGTAAAGCCAGATATCTGACGGTAAAGCACAACATCTAGAGGAAAAGCCAAATATATAGATTTAAAACCCAAAATCTAGAGATAAAGCCCAACATCTAAATGTAAAGCAAAACATCTAGATGTAAAACCCGACATCTAGAGGTAAAGTCCGATATCTAGACTTAAAGACCAACATCTAGAGGTAAAACCCAACATCTTGAGGTAAAACCCAACATCTTGATGTAAAGCCCAACGTCTGGAGGTACAGCCCAGATTCTAGAGAGAAGCCAAAAATCCAGATGGAAAACCCAAAATCTAGTGTTAAAGCCCAACATCTAGAGGTAAAGCCCAGAATCTAGAGGTAAAGCCTAATATCTAGAGGTGAATTCTTAAATCTAGTCTTAAGGCCCGACATCTACAGTTAAAGCCAAAGATATAGATGTAACCCCCAACTTCTAGAGGTAAGGCCCAAAATCTAGATGTAAAGCACAACTTCTAGATGTAAAGCCGAATATATAAAGCGCATCATTTAGAGTAAAGCCCAAAATCTAGAGTTAAAGCCCAACATCTAGAGGTAAAGCCCAGAATCTAGATGTAAAGCCTAACATCTAGAGGTAAAGCCGAACGTCTTGAGGTAATGACAAATATATAGATTTAAAACCCAACATCTAGAGGTAAAGCCCAATATCTAGACGTAAAGCCCAACTTCTAGAGGAAAAGTCCAAATTCTGGAGGCAAAGCCCAACACCTAGAGGTAGAGCCCAAAATCTAGACTTAAAGACAAACATCTGGAGGTAAAGCCCAATGTCTAGAGGTAATGACCAACTTCTAGAGCTAAAACCCCAAATCTAGATTTAAACCCCAACATCTAGAGATAAAGCCCAACTTCTAGATCTAAGCCAAACACCTAGAGGTAAAGCCTAACATCTAGAGGTAAAGCCTAACAACTAGTGGTGAATTCCATAATCTAGTGTTAAGGCCCGACATCTACAGTTAAAGGCAAACATATAGATGTAAACCCCAACTTCTAGAGGTAAGGCCCAAAATCTAGAGGTAAAGCCCAACATCTAGAGTTAAAGCCCAACGTCTTGAGGTAAAGACAAATATATAGATTTAAAAACAAAAATCTAGAGGTAAAGCCCAATATCTAGACTTAAAGCCCAACATCTAGAGGAAAAGTCCAAATTCTGGAGGCAAAGCCCAACACCTAGAGGTTGAGCCCAAAATCTAGAGGTAAAGCAACATCTAGAGTTAAAACCAGATATCTAGAGGTAAAGCCCAACATCTAGAGGAAAAGCCAAATATATAGATTTATATCCCAAAATATAGAGGTAAAGCCCGATATCTAGACGTAAAGACCAAAATCTAGATGTAAAGCCCAACTTCTAGATCTAAAGCCTAAAATCTAGATGTAAAGCCCAACTTCTAGAGGAAAAGCTGAATATATAAAGCGCATCATTTAGAGTAAAGCCCAAAATCTAGAGTAGAAGCCCCACATCTAGAGGCTAAGCCCAGAATCTAGATGTAAAGCCTAACATCTAGAGGTGAATTCCAAAATCAAGTGTTAAGGACCGACATCTACAGTTAAAGCCAAACATATAGATGCAACCCCCATCTGCTAGAGGTAAGGCCCAAAATCTAGAGGTAAAGCCCAACTTCTAGAGGTAAAGTCCAAAATCTAGAGGTAAAAATCAAGACCTAGTGTAGAGCCCAAAATGTAGAGGTAAAGCCCAACATCTATAGGAAATGCCAAATATATAGATTTAAAACCCAAAATCTAGAGATAAAGCCCAACATCTAAATGTAAATCAAAACATCTAGATGTAAAACCCGACATCTAGAGGTAAATTCCAATATCTAGACTTAAAGACCAACATCTAGAGGTAAAACCCAAGATCTAGAGGTAAAGCCCAACATCTGGAGGTAAAGCCCAGATTCTAGAGAGAAACCAAAAATCCAGATGGAAAACCCAAAATCTAGAGGTAAAGCCCAACATCTAGAGGTAAAGCCAGATATCTAGGGGTAAAGCCCAACATCTAGAGGAAAAGTCAAATATATAGATTTAAATCCCAAAATCTAGAGGTAAAGTCCAATATCGAGACGTAAAGCCCAACTTCTAGATGTAAAGCCCAACTTCTAGAGGTAAAGCCCAAGACCTAGTGGTAGAGCCCAAAATCTAGAGGTAAAGCCATACATCTAGACGTAAAGCCAGATATCTGATGGTAAAGCCCAACATCTAGAGGATAAGCCAAATATATAGATTTAAAATCCAAAATCTAGAGATAAAGCCCAACATCTAAATGTAAAGCAAAATATCTAGATGTAAAACCCTACATCTAGAGGTAAAGTCCAATTTCTAGACTTAAAGACCAACATCTAGAGGTAAAACCCAACATCTTGAGGTAAAGCCCAACGTCTGGAGATACAGCCCAGATTCTAGAGAGAAGCCAAAAATCCAGATGGAAAACCCAAAATCTAGTGTTAAAGCCCAACATCTAGAGGTAAAGCCCAGAATCTAGAGGTAAAGCCTAACATCTAGAGGTGAATTCCAAAATCAAGTGTTACGGCCTGACATCTACAGTTAAAGCTAAACATATAAATGTAAAGCCCAACTTCTAGAGGTAAGGCCCGAAATCTAGATGTAAAGCCCAACTTCTAGATGTAAAGCCGAATATATAAAGCGCATCGTTTAGAGTAAAGCCCCAAATCCAGAGTTAAAGCCCAACATCTAGAGGTAAAGCCCAGAATCTAGAGGTAAAGCCTAACATCTAGAGGTGAATTCCAAAATCAAGTGTTAAGGCCCGACATCTACAGTTAAAGCCAAACATATAGATGTAACCCCCGACTTCTAGAGGTAAGGCCCAAAATCTAGATGTAAAGCCCAAGTTCTAGATGTAAAGCCAAATATATAAATCGCATCATTTAGAGTAAAGCCCAAAATCTAGAGTTAAAGCCCAACATCTAGAGGTAAAGCCCAGAATCTAGATGTAAAGCCTAACATCTAGAGGTAAAGCCGAACGTCTTGAGGTAAAGACAAATATATAGATTTAAAACCGAACATCTAGAGGTAAAGCCCAATATCTAGACGTAAAGCCAAACTTCTAGAGGAAAAGTCCAAATTCTGGAGGCAAAGCCCAACACCTAGAGGTAGAGCCCAAAAACTAGACTTAAAGACAAACATCTGGAGGCAAAGCCCAATGTCTAGAGGTAATGACCAACTTCTAGAGCTAAAACCCCAAATCTAGATTTAAACCCCAACATGTAGAGATAAAGCCCAACTTCTAGATCTAAGCCAAACATCTAGAGGTAAAGCCCAACATCTAGAGGTAAAGCCTAACATCTAGTGGTGAATTCCAAAATCTAGTGTTAAGGCCCGACATCTACAGTTAAAGCCAAACATATTGATGCAACCCCCAAATTCTAGAGGTAAGGCCCAAAATCTAGAGGTAAAGCCAAACATCTAGAGGTAACGCCAGATATCTAGAGGTAAAGCCCAACATCTAGAGGAAAAGCCAAATATATAGATTTAAAACCCAACATCTAGAGGTAAAGACCAATATCGAGAGGTAAAGCCCAAAATCTAAATGTAAAGCCCAACTTCTAGATCTAAAGCCTAACTTCTAGAGGTAAAGTCCAAAATCTAGAGGTAAAGCCCAAGACCTAGTGGTAGAGCCCAAAATCTAGAAGTAAAGGCCAACATTTAGACGTAAAGCCAGATATCTAGAGGTAAAGCCCAACATCTAGAGGAAAAGCCAAATATATGGATTTAAAACCCAAAATCTAGAGGTAAAGCCCAATATCTAGACGTAAAGCCCAATATCTAGATGTAAAGTCCAACTTCTAGATCTAAAGCCCAAAATCTAGATGTAAAGCCCAACTTCTAGTGGTAAAGGCGAATATCTAGAGTTAAAGCGCATCATTTAGAGTAAAGCCCATATCTAGAGTTAAAGAACAACATCTAGAGGGAAAGCCCAGAATCTAGAGGTAAAGCCTAACATCTAGAGGTGAATTCCAAAATCAAGTGTTAAGGCCCGACATCTACAGTTAAAGCCAAACATATAGATGTAACCCCCAACTTCTAGACGTAAGGCCCAAAAAATAGAGGTAAAGCCCAACATCTAGAGGTAAAGCCCAAAGTCTAGATGTAAAGCCCAACTTCTAGAGGTAAAGTCCAAAATCTAGAGGTAAAGATCAAGACCTAGTGGTAGAGCCCAAAATGTAGAGGTAAAGCCCAACATCTATAGGAAAAGCCAAATATATAGATTTAAAACCCAAAATCTAGAGATAAAGCCCAACATCTAAATGTAAAGCAAAACATCTAGATGTAAAACCCGACATCTAGAGGTAAAGTCCAATATCTAGACTTAAAGACCAACATCTAGAGGTAAAACCCAATATCTAGAGGTAAAGCCCAACATCTGGAGGTAAAGCCCAGATTCTAGAGAGAAGCCAAAAATCCAGATGGAAATCCCAAAATCTAGAGGTAAAGCCCAAAATCTAGAGGTAAAGCCAGATATCTAGAGGTAAAGCCCAACATCTAGAGATAAAGCCAGATATATAGATTTAAAACCCAAAATCTGGAGGTAAAGCCCAACATCTAGAGCTAAAGCCCCCAATCTAGATGTAAAGCCCAATTTCTAGATTCAAAGCCAAATAATCTAGAGGTAAAGCCCAACATGTAGAGGTAAAGACTAAGATCTAGAGGTAAATTCCAATATCTAGTGTTAAAGCCCGACACCTACAGTTAAAGCCAAACATCTAGATGTAAAACCCAACTTCTACAGGTAAAGCCCAACGTCTGGAGGTACAGCCCAGATTCTAGAGAGAAGCCAAAAATCCAGATGGAAAACCCAAAATCTGGAGGTAAAGCCCAACATCTAGAGGAAAAGCAAATATATAGATTTAAAACCCAAAATCTAGAGGTAAAGACCAATATCTAGACGTAAAGCCCAAAATCTAGATGTAAAGCCCAACTTCTAAATCTAAAGCCCAACATCTAGAGGTAAAGCCCAATATTTAGAGTTTAAGCACATCATTTAGAGGTAAAGCCCAAAATCTAGATGTAAAGCCCAACTTCTAGAGGTAAAGCCCATCATCTAGTCCTACAGCCCAATGTCTTCAGTTAAAGCCCAACTTACAGGGGTAAAGGCAAACATCTAGATGTAAAAACCAAAATCTAGAGGTAAAGCCCAAGATATAGAGGTATAGCCCAAATTCTAGAGATAAAGTCCAATGTCTAGATGTAATCCCAACATCTAGAGGTAAAGCCTAACATCTAGAGGTGAAGCACAACATATAGAGTTATAACCCAACATCTAGAGATAAAGACCAACATCTAAATGTAAAGCAAAACATCTAGATGTAAAACCCTACATCTAGAGGTAAAGTCCAATATCTAGACTTAAAGACCAACATCTGGAGGTAAATCCCAATGTCTAGAGGTAATGACCAACTTCTAGAGCTAAAACCCCAAATCTAGATTTAAACCCCAACATCTAGAGATAAAGCCCAACTTCTAGATCTAAGCCAAACATCTAGAGGTAAAGCCCGACATCTAGAGGAAAAGCCTAACATCTAGTGGTGAATTCCAAAATCTAGTGTTAAGGCCCGACATCTACAGATAATGCCAAACATATAGATGTAAACCCGAACTTCTAGAGGTAAAGCCCAAAATCTAGAGGTAACGCCCAACATCTAGAGTTAAAGCCCAACGTCTTGAGGTAAAGCCCAAAGTCTAGAGGTAAAGCCCAAATTCTAGAGGTAAAGTCCAAAATCTAGAGTTAAAGCCCAACATCTAGATGGAAAGCCCAACTCTAGAGGTAAAGCCTAACATCTAGAGGTGAATTCCAAAATCTAGTCTTAAGGCCTGACATCTACAATTAAAGCCAACCGTATAGATGTAACCCCCAACTTCTAGAGGTAAGGCCCAAAATCTAGAGGTAAAGCCCATCATCTAGTCCTACAGCCCTATGTCTGCAGTTAAAACCCAACTTAAAGAGGTAAAGGCAAATATCTAGATGTAAAACCGAAAATCTAGAGGTAAAGCCCAAGATATAGAGGTATAGCCCAAATTCTAGAGATAAAGTCCAAATTCTAGATGTAATCCCAACATCTAGAGGTAAAGCCTAACATCTAGAGGAGAAGCACAACATATAGAGGTATAACCCAACACCTAGAGATAAAGACCAACATCTAAATGTAAAGCAAAACATCTAGATGTAAAACCCTACATCTAGAGGTAAAGTCCAAAATCTAGACTTAAAGACCAACATCTGGAGGTAAAGCCCAATGTCTAGAGGTAATGACCAACTTCTAGAGCTAAAACCCCAAATCTAGATTTAAACCCTAACATCTAGAAATAAAGCCAAGTTCTAGATCTAAGCCAAACATCTAGAGGTAAAGCCCAACATCTAGAGGAAAAGCCTAACATCGAGTGGTGAATTCCAAAATCTAGTGTTAAGGCCCGATATCCACAGTTAAAGCCAAACATATAGATGTAAACACCAACTTCTAGAGGTAAGGCCCAAAATCTAGAGGTAAAGCCCAACATCTAGAGTTAAAGCCCAACGTCTTGAGGTAAAGACCAAAGTCTAGAGGTAAAGACCAAAGTCTAGAGGTAAAGCCAAATATCTAGATTTAAATCCCAAAATCTAGAGGTAAAGCTCAAATTCTAGATGTAAAGCCCAACTTCTAGAGGTAAGGTCCAAATTCTAGAGGCAAAGCCCAACACCTAGAGGTAGAGACCAAAATCCAGAGGTAAAGCCCAGCTTCTAGAGGTAAAGTCCAAATTCTAGAGGTAAAGCCCAACATCGAGATTAAAGCCAGATATCTAGATGTAAAGCCCAACATCTAGACGTAAAGCCAGATATCTAGATGTAAAGCCCAACATCTAGAGGAAAAGCCAAATATATAGACTTAAAGACCATCATCTGGAGGTAAAGCCAAAAGTCTAGAGGTAAAGCCCAACTTCCAGAGTTAAAGTCCAAAATCTAGAGGTAAACACCAATACCTAGAGGTAGAGGCCAAAATCTAATAATAAAGCCCAACATCTAGAGATAAAGCCAGATATATAGATTTAAAACCCAAAATCTGGAGGTAAAGCCCAACATCTAGAGCTAAAGCCCCAAATCTAGATGTAAAGCCCAATTGCTAGATCTAAAGCCAAATAATCTAGAGGTAAAGCCCAACATGTAGAGGTAAAGACTAAGATCTAGAGGTGAATTCCAATATCTAGTGTTAAAGCCCGACACCTACAGTTAAAGCCAAACATCTAGATGTAAAACCCAACTTCTACAGGTAAAGCCCAACGTCTGGAGGTACAGCCCAGATTCTAGAGAGAAGCCAAAAATCCAGATGGAAAACCCAAAATCTGGAGGTAAAGCCCAACATCTAGAGGAAAAGCAAATATATAGATTTAAAACCCAAAATCTAGAGGTAAAGCCCAATATCTAGACGTAAAGACCAATATCTAGATGTAAAGCCCAACTTCTAGATCTAAAGCCCAAAA
Organism: Leptosomus discolor; assembly: GCF_034619465.1. Lineage (NCBI taxonomy): Eukaryota > Metazoa > Chordata > Aves > Leptosomiformes > Leptosomidae > Leptosomus > Leptosomus discolor. Next base: position 3,421,905 of record NW_028237857.1, on the reverse strand, counting down.
TCTAGATGTAAAGCCCAACTTCTAAATCTAAAGCCCAACATCTAGAGGTAAAGCCCAGTATTTAGATTTTAAGCACATCATTTAGAGGTAAAGCCCAAAATCTAGATGTAAAGCCCAACTTCTAGAGGTAAAGCCCATCATCTAGTCCTACAGCCCAATGTCTGCAGGTAAAGCCCAACTTACAGGGGTAAAGGCAAACATCTAGATGTAAAACCCAAAATCTAGAGGTAAAGCCCAAGATATAGAGTTATAGCCCAAATTCTAGAGATAAAGTCCAAATTCTAGATGTAATCCCAACATCTAGAGGTAAAGCCTAACATCTAGAGGTGAAGCACAACATATAGAGTTATAACCCAACATCTAGAGATAAAGACCAACATCTAAATGTAAAGCAAAACATCTAGATGTAAAACCCTACATCTAGAGGTAAAGTCCAATATCTAGACTTAAAGACCAACATCTGGAGGTAAATCCCAATGTCTAGAGGTAATGACCAACTTCTAGAGCTAAAACCCCAAATCTAGATTTAAACCCCAACATCTAGAGATAAAGCCCAACTTCTAGATCTAAGCCAAACATCTAGAGGTAAAGCCCGACATCTAGAGGAAAAGCCTAACATCTAGTGGTGAATTCCAAAATCTAGTGTTAAGGCCCGACATCTACAGATAATGCCAAACATATAGATGTAAACCCGAACTTCTAGAGGTAAAGCCCAAAATCTAGAGGTAACGCCCAACATCTAGAGTTAAAGCCCAACGTCTTGAGGTAAAGCCCAAAGTCTAGAGGTAAAGCCCAAATTCTAGAGGTAAAGTCCAAAATCTAGAGTTAAAGCCCAACATCTAGATGGAAAGCCCAACTCTAGAGGTAAAGCCTAACATCTAGAGGTGAATTCCAAAATCTAGTCTTAAGGCCTGACATCTACAATTAAAGCCAACCGTATAGATGTAACCCCCAACTTCTAGAGGTAAGGCCCAAAATCTAGAGGTAAAGCCCATCATCTAGTCCTACAGCCCTATGTCTGCAGTTAAAACCCAACTTAAAGAGGTAAAGGCAAACATCTAGATGTAAAACCGAAAATCTAGAGGTAAAGCCCAAGATATAGAGGTATAGCCCAAATTCTAGAGATAAAGTCCAAATTCTAGATGTAATCCCAACATCTAGAGGTAAAGCCTAACATCTAGAGGAGAAGCACAACATATAGAGGTATAACCCAACACCTAGAGATAAAGACCAACATCTAAATGTAAAGCAAAACATCTAGATGTAAAACCCTACATCTAGAGGTAAAGTCCAAAATCTAGACTTAAAGACCAACATCTGGAGGTAAAGCCCAATGTCTAGAGGTAATGACCAACTTCTAGAGCTAAAACCCCAAATCTAGATTTAAACCCTAACATCTAGAAATAAAGCCAAGTTCTAGATCTAAGCCAAACATCTAGAGGTAAAGCCCAACATCTAGAGGAAAAGCCTAACATCGAGTGGTGAATTCCAAAATCTAGTGTTAAGGCCCGATATCCACAGTTAAAGCCAAACATATAGATGTAAACACCAACTTCTAGAGGTAAGGCCCAAAATCTAGAGGTAAAGCCCAACATCTAGAGTTAAAGCCCAACGTCTTGAGGTAAAGACCAAAGTCTAGAGGTAAAGACCAAAGTCTAGAGGTAAAGCCAAATATCTAGATTTAAATCCCAAAATCTAGAGGTAAAGCTCAAATTCTAGATGTAAAGCCCAACTTCTAGAGGTAAGGTCCAAATTCTAGAGGCAAAGCCCAACACCTAGAGGTAGAGACCAAAATCCAGAGGTAAAGCCCAGCTTCTAGAGGTAAAGTCCAAATTCTAGAGGTAAAGCCCAACATCGAGATTAAAGCCAGATATCTAGATGTAAAGCCCAACATCTAGACGTAAAGCCAGATATCTAGATGTAAAGCCCAACATCTAGAGGAAAAGCCAAATATATAGACTTAAAGACCATCATCTGGAGGTAAAGCCAAAAGTCTAGAGGTAAAGCCCAACTTCCAGAGTTAAAGTCCAAAATCTAGAGGTAAACACCAATACCTAGAGGTAGAGGCCAAAATCTAATAATAAAGCCCAACATCTAGAGATAAAGCCAGATATATAGATTTAAAACCCAAAATCTGGAGGTAAAGCCCAACATCTAGAGCTAAAGCCCCAAATCTAGATGTAAAGCCCAATTGCTAGATCTAAAGCCAAATAATCTAGAGGTAAAGCCCAACATGTAGAGGTAAAGACTAAGATCTAGAGGTGAATTCCAATATCTAGTGTTAAAGCCCGACACCTACAGTTAAAGCCAAACATCTAGATGTAAAACCCAACTTCTACAGGTAAAGCCCAACGTCTGGAGGTACAGCCCAGATTCTAGAGAGAAGCCAAAAATCCAGATGGAAAACCCAAAATCTGGAGGTAAAGCCCAACATCTAGAGGAAAAGCAAATATATAGATTTAAAACCCAAAATCTAGAGGTAAAGCCCAATATCTAGACGTAAAGACCAATATCTAGATGTAAAGCCCAACTTCTAGATCTAAAGCCCAAAATCTAGATGTAAAGCCCAACTTCTAAATCTAAAGCCCAACATCTAGAGGTAAAGCCCAGTATTTAGATTTTAAGCACATCATTTAGAGGTAAAGCCCAAAATCTAGATGTAAAGCCCAACTTCTAGAGGTAAAGCCCATCATCTAGTCCTACAGCCCAATGTCTGCAGGTAAAGCCCAACTTACAGGGGTAAAGGCAAACATCTAGATGTAAAACCCAAAATCTAGAGGTAAAGCCCAAGATATAGAGTTATAGCCCAAATTCTAGAGATAAAGTCCAATGTCTAGATGTAATCCCAACATCTTGAGGTAAAGCCTAACATCTAGAGGTGAAGCACAACATATAGAGTTATAACCCAACATCTAGAGATAAAGACCAACATCTAAATGTAAAGCAAAACATCTAGATGTAAAACCCTACATCTAGAGGTAAAGTCCAATATCTAGACTTAAAGACCAACATCTGGAGGTAAATCCCAATGTCTAGAGGTAATGACCAACTTCTAGAGCTAAAACCCCAAATCTAGATTTAAACCCCAACATCTAGAGATAAAGCCCAACTTCTAGATCTAAGCCAAACATCTAGAGGTAAAGCCCGACATCTAGAGGAAAAGCCTAACATCTAGTGGTGAATTCCAAAATCTAGTGTTAAGGCCCGACATCTACAGATAATGCCAAACATATAGATGTAAACCCGAACTTCTAGAGGTAAAGCCCAAAATCTAGAGGTAACGCCCAACATCTAGAGTTAAAGCCCAACGTCTTGAGGTAAAGCCCAAAGTCTAGAGGTAAAGCCCAAATTCCAGAGGTAAAGTCCAAAATCTAGAGTTAAAGCCCAACATCTAGAGGGAAAGCCCAGACTCTAGAGGTAAAGCCTAACATCTAGAGGTGAATTCCAAAATCTAGTCTTAAGGCCTGACATCTACAATTAAAGCCAACCGTATAGATGTAACCCCCAACTTCTAGAGGTAAGGCCCAAAATCTAGAGGTAAAGCCCATCATCTAGTCCTACAGACCTATGTCTGCAGTTAAAACCCAACTTACAGAGGTAAAGGCAAACATCTAGATGTAAAACCCAAAATCTAGAGGTAAAGCCCAAGATATAGAGGTATAGCCCAAATTCTAGAGATAAAGTCCAAATTCTAGATGTAATCCCAACATCTAGAGGTAAAGCCTAACATCTAGAGGTGAAGCACAACATATAGAGGTATAACCCAACACCTAGAGATAAAGACCAACATCTAAATGTAAAGCAAAACATCTAGATGTAAAACCCTACATCTAGAGGTAAAGTCCAAAATCTAGACTTAAAGACCAACATCTGGAGGTAAAGCCCAATGTCTAGAGGTAATGACCAACTTCTAGAGCTAAAACCCCAAATCTAGATTTAAACCCTAACATCTAGAAATAAAGCCAAGTTCTAGATCTAAGCCAAACATCTAGAGGTAAAGCCCAACATCTAGAGGAAAAGCCTAACATCTAGTGGTGAATTCCAAAATCTAGTGTTAAGGCCCGATACCCACAGTTAAAGCCAAACATATAGATGTAAACACCAACTTCTAGAGGTAAGGCCCAAAATCTAGAGGTAAAGCCCAACATCTAGAGTTAAAGCCCAACGTCTTGAGGTAAAGCCCAAAGTCTAGAGGTAAAGCCCAAATTCTAGAGGTAAAGTCCAAAATCTAGAGTTAAAGCCCAACATCTAGAGGGAAAGCCCAGACTCTAGACGTAAAGCCTAACATCTAGAGGTGAATTCCAAAATCTAGTCTTAAGGCCTGACATCTACAATTAAAGCCAACCGTATAGATGTAACCCCCAACTTCTAGAGGTAAGGCCCAAAATCTAGAGGTAAAGCCCATCATCTAGTCCTACAGCCCTATGTCTGCAGTTAAAGCCCAACTTACAGAGGTAAAGGCAAACATCTAGATGTAAAACCCAAAATCTAGAGGTAAAGCCCAAGATATAGAGGTATAGCCCAAATTCTAGAGATAAAGTCCAATGTCTAGATGTAATCCCAACATCTAGAGGTAAAGCCTAACATCTAGAGGTGAAGCACAACATATAGAGTTATAACCCAACATCTAGAGATAAAGACCAACATCTAAATGTAAAGCAAAACAGCTAGATGTAAAACCCTACATCTAGAGGTAAAGTCCAATATCTAGACTTAAAGACCAACATCTGGAGGTAAATCCCAATGTCTAGAGGTAATGACCAACTTCTAGAGCTAAAACCCCAAATCTAGATTTAAACCCCAACATCTAGAGATAAAGCCCAACTTCTAGATCTAACCCAAACATCTAGAGGTAAAGCCCGACATCTAGAGGAAAAGCCTAACATCTAGTGGTGAATTCCAAAATCTAGTGTTAAGGCCCGACATCTACAGATAATGCCAAACATATAGATGTAAACCCGAACTTCTAGAGTTAAAGCCCAAAATCTAGAGGTAACGCCCAACATCTAGAGTTAAAGCCCAACGTCTTGAGGTAAAGCCCAAAGTCTAGAGGTAAAGCCCAAATTCCAGAGGTAAAGTCCAAAATCTAGAGTTAAAGCCCAACATCTAGAGGGAAAGCCCAGACTCTAGAGGTAAAGCCTAACATCTAGAGGTGAATTCCAAAATCTAGTCTTAAGGCCTGACATCTACAATTAAAGCCAACCGTATAGATGTAACCCCCAACTTCTAGAGGTAAGGCCCAAAATCTAGAGGTAAAGCCCATCATCTAGTCCTACAGCCCTATGTCTGCAGTTAAAGCCCAACTTACAGAGGTAAAGGCAAACATCTAGATGTAAAACCCAAAATCTAGAGGTAAAGCCCAAGATATAGAGGTATAGCCCAAATTCTAGAGATAAAGTCCAAATTCTAGATGTAATCCCAACATCTAGAGGTAAAGCCTAACATCTAGAGGTGAAGCACAACATATAGAGGTATAACCCAACACCTAGAGATAAAGACCAACATCTAAATGTAAAGCAAAACATCTAGATGTAAAACCCTACATCTAGAGGTAAAGTCCAAAATCTAGACTTAAAGACCAACATCTGGAGGTAAAGCCCAATGTCTAGAGGTAATGACCAACTTCTAGAGCTAAAACCCCAAATCTAGATTTAAACCCTAACATCTAGAAATAAAGCCAAGTTCTAGATCTAAGCCAAACATCTAGAGGTAAAGCCCAACATCTAGAGGAAAAGCCTAACATCTAGTGGTGAATTCCAAAATCTAGTGTTAAGGCCCGACATCTACAGATAATGCCAAACATATAGATGTAAACCCGAACTTCTAGAGGTAAAGCCCAAAATCTAGAGGTAACGCCCAACATCTAGAGTTAAAGCCCAACGTCTTGAGGTAAAGCCCAAAGTCTAGAGGTAAAGCCCAAATTCCAGAGGTAAAGTCCAAAATCTAGAGTTAAAGCCCAACATCTAGAGGGAAAGCCCAGACTCTAGAGGTAAAGCCTAACATCTAGAGGTGAATTCCAAAATCTAGTCTTAAGGCCTGACATCTACAATTAAAGCCAACCGTATAGATGTAACCCCCAACTTCTAGAGGTAAGGCCCAAAATCTAGAGGTAAAGCCCATCATCTAGTCCTACAGCCCTATGTCTGCAGTTAAAACCCAACTTACAGAGGTAAAGGCAAACATCTAGATGTAAAACCCAAAATCTAGAGGTAAAGCCCAAGATATAGAGGTATAGCCCTAATTCTAGAGATAAAGTCCAAATTCTAGATGTAATCCCAACATCTAGAGGTAAAGCCTAACATCTAGAGGTGAAGCACAACATATAGAGGTATAACCCAACACCTAGAGATAAAGACCAACATCTAAATGTAAAGCAAAACATCTAGATGTAAAACCCTACATCTAGAGGTAAAGTCCAAAATCTAGACTTAAAGACCAACATCTGGAGGTAAAGCCCAATGTCTAGAGGTAATGACCAACTTCTAGAGCTAAAACCCCAAATCTAGATTTAAACCCTAACATCTAGAAATAAAGCCAAGTTCTAGATCTAAGCCAAACATCTAGAGGTAAAGCCCAACATCTAGAGGAAAAGCCTAACATCTAGTGGTGAATTCCAAAATCTAGTGTTAAGGCCCGATATCCACAGTTAAAGCCAAACATATAGATGTAAACACCAACTTCTAGAGGTAAGGCCCAAAATCTAGAGGTAAAGCCCAACATCTAGAGTTAAAGCCCAACGTCTTGAGGTAAACACCAAAGTCTAGAGGTAAAGCCAAATATCTAGATTTAAATCCCAAAATCTAGAGGTAAAGCTCAAATTCTAGATGTAAAGCCCAACTTCTAGAGGTAAGGTCCAAATTCTAGAGGCAAAGCCCAACACCTAGAGGTAGAGACCAAAATCCAGAGGTAAAGCCCAGCTTCTAGAGGTAAAGTCCAAATTCTAGAGGTAAAGCCCAACATCGAGATTAAAGCCAGATATCTAGATGTAAAGCCCAACATCTAGACGTAAAGCCAGATATCTAGATGTAAAGCCCAACATCTAGAGGAAAAGCCAAATATATAGAATTAAAGACCATCATCTGGAGGTAAAGCCAAAAGTCTAGAGGTAAAGCCCAACTTCCAGAGTTAAAGTCCAAAATCTAGAGGTAAACACCAATACCTAGAGGTAGAGGCCAAAATCTAATAATAAGGCCCAACATCTAGAGATAAAGCCAGATATATAGATTTAAAACCCAAAATCTGGAGGTAAAGCCCAACATCTAGAGCTAAAGCCCCAAATCTAGATGTAAAGCCCAATTTCTAGATCTAAAGCCAAATAATCTAGAGGTAAAGCCCAACATGTAGAGGTAAAGACTAAGATCTAGAGGTGAATTCCAATATCTAGTGTTAAAGCCCGACACCTACAGTTAAAGCCAAACATCTAGATGTAAAACCCAACTTCTACAGGTAAAGCCCAACGTCTGGAGGTACAGCCCAGATTCTAGAGAGAAGCCAAAAATCCAGATGGAAAACCCAAAATCTGGAGGTAAAGCCCAACATCTAGAGGAAAAGCAAATATATAGATTTAAAACCCAAAATCTAGAGGTAAAGCCCAATATCTAGACGTAAAGACCAATATCTAGATGTAAAGCCCAACTTCTAGATCTAAAGCCCAAAATCTAGATGTAAAGCCCAACTTCTAAATCTAAAGCCCAACATCTAGAGGTAAAGCCCAGTATTTAGATTTTAAGCACATCATTTAGAGGTAAAGCCCAAAATCTAGATGTAAAGCCCAACTTCTAGAGGTAAAGCCCATCATCTAGTCCTACAGCCCAATGTCTGCAGGTAAAGCCCAACTTACAGGGGTAAAGGCAAACATCTAGATGTAAAAACCAAAATCTAGAGGTAAAGCCCAAGATATAGAGGTATAGCCCAAATTCTAGAGATAAAGTCCAATGTCTAGATGTAATCCCAACATCTAGAGGTAAAGCCTAACATCTAGAGGTGAAGCACAACATATAGAGTTATAACCCAACATCTAGAGATAAAGACCAACATCTAAATGTAAAGCAAAACATCTAGATGTAAAACCCTACATCTAGAGGTAAAGTCCAATATCTAGACTTAAAGACCAACATCTGGAGGTAAATCCCAATGTCTAGAGGTAATGACCAACTTCTAGAGCTAAAACCCCAAATCTAGATTTAAACCCCAACATCTAGAGATAAAGCCCAACTTCTAGATCTAACCCAAACATCTAGAGGTAAAGCCCGACATCTAGAGGAAAAGCCTAACATCTAGTGGTGAATTCCAAAATCTAGTGTTAAGGCCCGACATCTACAGATAATGCCAAACATATAGATGTAAACCCGAAATTCTAGAGGTAAAGCCCAAAATCTAGAGGTAACGCCCAACATCTAGAGTTAAAGCCCAACGTCTTGAGGTAAAGCCCAAAGTCTAGAGGTAAAGCCCAAATTCCAGAGGTAAAGTCCAAAATCTAGAGTTAAAGCCCAACATCTAGAGGGAAAGCCCAGACTCTAGAGGTAAAGCCTAACATCTAGAGGTGAATTCCAAAATCTAGTCTTAAGGCCTGACATCTACAATTAAAGCCAACCGTATAGATGTAACCCCCAACTTCTAGAGGTAAGGCCCAAAATCTAGAGGTAAAGCCCATCATCTAGTCCTACAGCCCTATGTCTGCAGTTAAAACCCAACTTACAGAGGTAAAGGCAAACATCTAGATGTAAAACCCAAAATCTACAGGTAAAGCCCAAGATATAGAGGTATAGCCCAAATTCTAGAGATAAAGTCCAAATTCTAGATGTAATCCCAACATCTAGAGGTAAAGCCTAACATCTAGAGGTGAAGCACAACATATAGAGGTATAACCCAACACCTAGAGATAAAGACCAACATCTAAATGTAAAGCAAAACATCTAGATGTAAAACCCTACATCTAGAGGTAAAGTCCAAAATCTAGACTTAAAGACCAACATCTGGAGGTAAAGCCCAATGTCTAGAGGTAATGACCAACTTCTAGAGCTAAAACCCCAAATCTAGATTTAAACCCTAACATCTAGAAATAAAGCCAAGTTCTAGATCTAAGCCAAACATCTAGAGGTAAAGCCCAACATCTAGAGGAAAAGCCTAACATCTAGTGGTGAATTCCAAAATCTAGTGTTAAGGCCCGATATCCACAGTTAAAGCCAAACATATAGATGTAAACACCAACTTCTAGAGGTAAGGCCCAAAATCTAGAGGTAAAGCCCAACATCTAGAGTTAAAGCCCAACGTCTTGAGGTAAAGACCAAAGTCTAGAGGTAAAGACCAAAGTCTAGAGGTAAAGCCAAATATCTAGATTTAAATCCCAAAATCTAGAGGTAAAGCTCAAATTCTAGATGTAAAGCCCAACTTCTAGAGGTAAGGTCCAAATTCTAGAGGCAAAGCCCAACACCTAGAGGTAGAGACCAAAATCCAGAGGTAAAGCCCAGCTTCTAGAGGTAAAGTCCAAATTCTAGAGGTAAAGCCCAACATCGAGATTAAAGCCAGATATCTAGATGTAAAGCCCAACATCTAGACGTAAAGCCAGATATCTAGATGTAAAGCCCAACATCTAGAGGAAAAGCCAAATATATAGAATTAAAGACCATCATCTGGAGGTAAAGCCAAAAGTCTAGAGGTAAAGCCCAACTTCCAGAGTTAAAGTCCAAAATCTAGAGGTAAACACCAATACCTAGAGGTAGAGGCCAAAATCTAATAATAAAGCCCAACATCTAGAGATAAAGCCAGATATATAGATTTAAAACCCAAAATCTGGAGGTAAAGCCCAACATCTAGAGCTAAAGCCCCAAATCTAGATGTAAAGCCCAATTGCTAGATCTAAAGCCAAATAATCTAGAGGTAAAGCCCAACATGTGGAGGTAAAGACTAAGATCTAGAGGTGAATTCCAATATCTAGTGTTAAAGCCCGACACCTACAGTTAAAGCCAAACATCTAGATGTAAAACCCAACTTCTACAGGTAAAGCCCAACGTCTGGAGGTACAGCCCAGATTCTAGAGAGAAGCCAAAAATCCAGATGGAAAACCCAAAATCTGGAGGTAAAGCCCAACATCTAGAGGAAAAGCAAATATATAGATTTAAAACCCAAAATCTAGAGGTAAAGCCCAATATCTAGACGTAAAGACCAATATCTAGATGTAAAGCCCAACTTCTAGATCTAAAGCCCAAAATCTAGATGTAAAGCCCAACTTCTAAATCTAAAGCCCAACATCTAGAGGTAAAGCCCAGTATTTAGATTTTAAGCACATCATTTAGAGGTAAAGCCCAAAATCTAGATGTAAAGCCCAACTTCTAGAGGTAAAGCCCATCATCTAGTCCTACAGCCCAATGTCTGCAGGTAAAGCCCAACTTACAGGGGTAAAGGCAAACATCTAGATGTAAAACCCAAAATCTAGAGGTAAAGCCCAAGATATAGAGTTATAGCCCAAATTCTAGAGATAAAGTCCAATGTCTAGATGTAATCCCAACATCTTGAGGTAAAGCCTAACATCTAGAGGTGAAGCACAACATATAGAGTTATAACCCAACATCTAGAGATAAAGACCAACATCTAAATGTAAAGCAAAACATCTAGATGTAAAACCCTACATCTAGAGGTAAAGTCCAATATCTAGACTTAAAGACCAACATCTGGAGGTAAATCCCAATGTCTAGAGGTAATGACCAACTTCTAGAGCTAAAACCCCAAATCTAGATTTAAACCCCAACATCTAGAGATAAAGCCCAACTTCTAGATCTAAGCCAAACATCTAGAGGTAAAGCCCGACATCTAGAGGAAAAGCCTAACATCTAGTGGTGAATTCCAAAATCTAGTGTTAAGGCCCGACATCTACAGATAATGCCAAACATATAGATGTAAACCCGAACTTCTAGAGGTAAAGCCCAAAATCTAGAGGTAACGCCCAACATCTAGAGTTAAAGCCCAACGTCTTGAGGTAAAGCCCAAAGTCTAGAGGTAAAGCCCAAATTCCAGAGGTAAAGTCCAAAATCTAGAGTTAAAGCCCAACATCTAGAGGGAAAGCCCAGACTCTAGAGGTAAAGCCTAACATCTAGAGGTGAATTCCAAAATCTAGTCTTAAGGCCTGACATCTACAATTAAAGCCAACCGTATAGATGTAACCCCCAACTTCTAGAGGTAAGGCCCAAAATCTAGAGGTAAAGCCCATCATCTAGTCCTACAGCCCTATGTCTGCAGTTAAAACCCAACTTACAGAGGTAAAGGCAAACATCTAGATGTAAAACCCAAAATCTAGAGGTAAAGCCCAAGATATAGAGGTATAGCCCAAATTCTAGAGATAAAGTCCAAATTCTAGATGTAATCCCAACATCTAGAGGTAAAGCCTAACATCTAGAGGTGAAGCACAACATATAGAGGTATAACCCAACACCTAGAGATAAAGACCAACATCTAAATGTAAAGCAAAACATCTAGATGTAAAACCCTACATCTAGAGGTAAAGTCCAAAATCTAGACTTAAAGACCAACATCTGGAGGAAAAGCCCAATGTCTAGAGGTAATGACCAACTTCTAGAGCTAAAACCCCAAATCTAGATTTAAACCCTAACATCTAGAAATAAAGCCAAGTTCTAGATCTAAGCCAAACATCTAGAGGTAAAGCCCAACATCTAGAGGAAAAGCCTAACATCTAGTGGTGAATTCCAAAATCTAGTGTTAAGGCCCGACATCTACAGATAATGCCAAACATATAGATGTAAACCCGAACTTCTAGAGGTAAAGCCCAAAATCTAGAGGTAACGCCCAACATCTAGAGTTAAAGCCCAACGTCTTGAGGTAAAGCCCAAAGTCTAGAGGTAAAGCCCAAATTCCAGAGGTAAAGTCCAAAATCTAGAGTTAAAGCCCAACATCTAGAGGGAAAGCCCAGACTCTAGAGGTAAAGCCTAACATCTAGAGGTGAATTCCAAAATCTAGTCTTAAGGCCTGACATCTACAATTAAAGCCAACCGTATAGATGTAACCCCCAACTTCTAGAGGTAAGGCCCAAAATCTAGAGGTAAAGCCCATCATCTAGTCCTACAGCCCTATGTCTGCAGTTAAAACCCAACTTACAGAGGTAAAGGCAAACATCTAGATGTAAAACCCAAAATCTAGAGGTAAAGCCCAAGATATAGAGGTATAGCCCAAATTCTAGAGATAAAGTCCAAATTCTAGATGTAATCCCAACATCTAGAGGTAAAGCCTAACATCTAGAGGTGAAGCACAACATATAGAGGTATAACCCAACACCTAGAGATAAAGACCAACATCTAAATGTAAAGCAAAACATCTAGATGTAAAACCCTACATCTAGAGGTAAAGTCCAAAATCTAGACTTAAAGACCAACATCTGGAGGTAAAGCCCAATGTCTAGAGGTAATGACCAACTTCTAGAGCTAAAACCCCAAATCTAGATTTAAACCCTAACATCTAGAAATAAAGCCAAGTTCTAGATCTAAGCCAAACATCTAGAGGTAAAGCCCAACATCTAGAGGAAAAGCCTAACATCTAGTGGTGAATTCCAAAATCTAGTGTTAAGGCCCGATATCCACAGTTAAAGCCAAACATATAGATGTAAACACCAACTTCTAGAGGTAAGGCCCAAAATCTAGAGGTAAAGCCCAACATCTAGAGTTAAAGCCCAACGTCTTGAGGTAAAGACCAAAGTCTAGAGGTAAAGACCAAAGTCTAGAGGTAAAGCCAAATATCTAGATTTAAATCCCAAAATCTAGAGGTAAAGCTCAAATTCTAGATGTAAAGCCCAACTTCTAGAGGTAAGGTCCAAATTCTAGAGGCAAAGCCCAACACCTAGAGGTAGAGACCAAAATCCAGAGGTAAAGCCCAGCTTCTAGAGGTAAAGTCCAAATTCTAGAGGTAAAGCCCAACATCGAGATTAAAGCCAGATATCTAGATGTAAAGCCCAACATCTAGACGTAAAGCCAGATATCTAGATGTAAAGCCCAACATCTAGAGGAAAAGCCAAATATATAGACTTAAAGACCATCATCTGGAGGTAAAGCCAAAAGTCTAGAGGTAAAGCCCAACTTCCAGAGTTAAAGTCCAAAATCTAGAGGTAAACTCCAATACCTAGAGGTAGAGGCCAAAATCTAATAATAAAGCCCAACATCTAGAGATAAAGCCAGATATATAGATTTAAAACCCAAAATCTGGAGGTAAAGCCCAACATCTAGAGCTAAAGCCCCAAATCTAGATGTAAAGCCCAATTTCTAGATCTAAAGCCAAATAATCTAGAGGTAAAGCCCAACATGTAGAGGTAAAGACTAAGATCTAGAGGTGAATTCCAATATCTAGTGTTAAAGCCCGACACCTACAGTTAAAGCCAAACATCTAGATGTAAAACCCAACTTCTACAGGTAAAGCCCAACATCTGGAGGTACAGCCCAGATTCTAGAGAGAAGCCAAAAATCCAGATGGAAAACCCAAAATCTGGAGGTAAAGCCCAACATCTAGAGGAAAAGCAAATATATAGATTTAAAACCCAAAATCTAGAGGTAAAGCCCAATATCTAGACGTAAAGACCAATATCTAGATGTAAAGCCCAACTTCTAGATCTAAAGCCCAAAATCTAGATGTAAAGCCCAACTTCTAAATCTAAAGCCCAACATCTAGAGGTAAAGCCCAGTATTTAGATTTTAAGCACATCATTTAGAGGTAAAGCCCAAAATCTAGATGTAAAGCCCAACTTCTAGAGGTAAAGCCCATCATCTAGTCCTACAGCCCAATGTCTGCAGGTAAAGCCCAACTTACAGGGGTAAAGGCAAACATCTAGATGTAAAAACCAAAATCTAGAGGTAAAGCCCAACATCTAGACGTAAAGACAGATATCTAGATGTAAAGCCCAACATCTAGAGGAAAAGCCCAACTTCTAGAGGAAAAGCCAAATATATAGACTTAAAGACCAAAATCTGGAGGTAAAGCCCTAAGTCTAGAGGTAAAGCCCAACTTCCAGAGTTAAAGTCCAAAATCTAGAGGTAAACACCAATACCTAGAGGTAGAGGCCAAAATCTAATAATAAAGCCCAACATCTAGAGATAAAGCCAGATATATAGATTCAAAACCCAAAATCTGGAGGTAAAGCCCAACATCTAGAGCTAAAGCCCCAAATCTAGATGTAAAGCCCAATTTCTAGATCTAAAGCCAAATAATCTAGAGGTAAAGCCCAACATGTAGAGGTAAAGACTAAGATCTAGAGGTGAATTCCAATATCTAGTGTTAAAGCCCGACACCTACAGTTAAAGCCAAACATCTAGATGTAAAACCCAACTTCTACAGGTAAAGCCCAACGTCTGGAGGTACAGCCCAGATTCTAGAGAGAAGCCAAAAATCCAGATGGAAAACCCAAAATCTGGAGGTAAAGCCCAACATCTAGAGGAAAAGCAAATATATAGATTTAAAACCCAAAATCTAGAGGTAAAGCCCAATATCTAGACGTAAAGACCAATATCTAGATGTAAAGCCCAACTTCTAGATCTAAAGCCCAAAATCTAGATGTAAAGCCCAACTTCTAAATCTAAAGCCCAACATCTAGAGGTAAAGCCCAGTATTTAGATTTTAAGCACATCATTTAGAGGTAAAGCCCAAAATCTAGATGTAAAGCCCAACTTCTAGAGGTAAAGCCCATCATCTAGTCCTACAGCCCAATGTCTGCAGGTAAAGCCCAACTTACAGGGGTAAAGGCAAACATCTAGATGTAAAAACCAAAATCTAGAGGTAAAGCCCAAGATATAGAGGTATAGCCCAAATTCTAGAGATAAAGTCCAATGTCTAGATGTAATCCCAACATCTAGAGGTAAAGCCTAACATCTAGAGGTGAAGCACAACATATAGAGGTATAACCCAACATCTAGAGATAAAGACCAACATCTAAATGTAAAGCAAAACATCTAGATGTAAAACCCTACATCTAGAGGTAAAGTCCAAAATCTAGACTTAAAGACCAACATCTGGAGGTAAAGCCCAATGTCTAGAGGTAATGACCAACTTCTAGAGCTAAAATCCCAAATCTAGATTTAAACCCTAACATCTAGAAATAAAGCCAATTTCTAGATCTAAGCCAAACATCTAGAGGTAAAGCCCAACATCTAGAGGAAAAGCCTAACATCTAGTGGTGAATTCCAAAATCTAGTGTTAAGGCCCGATATCCACAGTTAAAGCCAAACATATAGATGTAAACACCAACTTCTAGAGGTAAGGCCCAAAATCTAGAGGTAAAGCCCAACATCTAGAGTTAAAGCCCAACGTCTTGAGGTAAAGACCAAAGTCTAGAGGTAAAGACCAAAGTCTAGAGGTAAAGCCAAATATCTAGATTTAAATCCCAAAATCTAGAGGTAAAGCTCAAATTCTAGATGTAAAGCCCAACTTCTAGAGGTAAGGTCCAAATTCTAGAGGCAAAGCCCAACACCTAGAGGTAGAGACCAAAATCCAGAGGTAAAGCCCAGCTTCTAGAGGTAAAGTCCAAATTCTAGAGGTAAAGCCCAACATCGAGATTAAAGCCAGATATCTAGATGTAAAGCCCAATATCTAGACGTAAAGCCAGATATCTAGATGTAAAGCCCAACATCTAGAGGAAAAGCCAAATATATAGACTTAAAGACCATCATCTGGAGGTAAAGCCAAAAGTCTAGAGGTAAAGCCCAACTTCCAGAGTTAAAGTCCAAAATCTAGAGGTAAACACCAATACCTAGAGGTAGAGGCCAAAATCTAATAATAAAGCCCAACATCTAGAGATAAAGCCAGATATATAGATTTAAAACCCAAAATCTGGAGGTAAAGCCCAACATCTAGAGCTAAAGCCCCAAATCTAGATGTAAAGCCCAATTTCTAGATCTAAAGCCAAATAATCTAGAGGTAAAGCCCAACATGTAGAGGTAAAGACTAAGATCTAGAGGTGAATTCCAATATCTAGTGTTAAAGCCCGACACCTACAGTTAAAGCCAAACATCTAGATGTAAAACCCAACTTCTACAGGTAAAGCCCAACGTCTGGAGGTACAGCCCAGATTCTAGAGAGAAGCCAAAAATCCAGATGGAAAACCCAAAATCTGGAGGTAAAGCCCAACATCTAGAGGAAAAGCAAATATATAGATTTAAAACCCAAAATCTAGAGGTAAAGCCCAATATCTAGACGTAAAGACCAATATCTAGATGTAAAGCCCAACTTCTAGATCTAAAGCCCAAAATCTAGATGTAAAGCCCAACTTCTAAATCTAAAGCCCAACATCTAGAGGTAAAGCCCAGTATTTAGATTTTAAGCACATCATTTAGAGGTAAAGCCCAAAATCTAGATGTAAAGCCCAACTTCTAGAGGTAAAGCCCATCATCTAGTCCTACAGCCCAATGTCTGCAGGTAAAGCCCAACTTACAGGGGTAAAGGCAAACATCTAGATGTAAAAACCAAAATCTAGAGGTAAAGCCCAAGATATAGAGGTATAGCCCAAATTCTAGAGATAAAGTCCAATGTCTAGATGTAATCCCAACATCTTGAGGTAAAGCCTAACATCTAGAGGTGAAGCACAACATATAGAGTTATAACCCAACATCTAGAGATAAAGACCAACATCTAAATGTAAAGCAAAACATCTAGATGTAAAACCCTACATCTAGAGGTAAAGTCCAATATCTAGACTTAAAGACCAACATCTGGAGGTAAAGCCCAATGTCTAGAGGTAATGACCAACTTCTAGAGCTAAAACCCCAAATCTAGATTTAAACCCCAACATCTAGAGATAAAGCCCAACTTCTAGATCTAACCCAAACATCTAGAGGTAAAGCCCGACATCTAGAGGAAAAGCCTAACATCTAGTGGTGAATTCCAAAATCTAGTGTTAAGGCCCGATATCCACAGTTAAAGCCAAACATATAGATGTAAACACCAACTTCTAGAGGTAAGGCCCAAAATCTAGAGGTAAAGCCCAACATCTAGAGTTAAAGCCCAACGTCTTGAGGTAAAGACCAAAGTCTAGAGGTAAAGACCAAAGTCTAGAGGTAAAGCCAAATATCTAGATTTAAATCCCAAAATCTAGAGGTAAAGCTCAAATTCTAGATGTAAAGCCCAACTTCTAGAGGTAAGGTCCAAATTCTAGAGGCAAAGCCCAACACCTAGAGGTAGAGACCAAAATCCAGAGGTAAAGCCCAGCTTCTAGAGGTAAAGTCCAAATTCTAGAGGTAAAGCCCAACATCGAGATTAAAGCCAGATATCTAGATGTAAAGCCCAACATCTAGACGTAAAGCCAGATATCTAGATGTAAAGCCCAACATCTAGAGGAAAAGCCAAATATATAGACTTAAAGACCATCATCTGGAGGTAAAGCCAAAAGTCTAGAGGTAAAGCCCAACTTCCAGAGTTAAAGTCCAAAATCTAGAGGTAAACTCCAATACCTAGAGGTAGAGGCCAAAATCTAATAATAAAGCCCAACATCTAGAGATAAAGCCAGATATATAGATTTAAAACCCAAAATCTGGAGGTAAAGCCCAACATCTAGAGCTAAAGCCCCAAATCTAGATGTAAAGCCCAATTTCTAGATCTAAAGCCAAATAATCTAGAGGTAAAGCCCAACATGTAGAGGTAAAGACTAAGATCTAGAGGTGAATTCCAATATCTAGTGTTAAAGCCCGACACCTACAGTTAAAGCCAAACATCTAGATGTAAAACCCAACTTCTACAGGTAAAGCCCAACATCTGGAGGTACAGCCCAGATTCTAGAGAGAAGCCAAAAATCCAGATGGAAAACCCAAAATCTGGAGGTAAAGCCCAACATCTAGAGGAAAAGCAAATATATAGATTTAAAACCCAAAATCTAGAGGTAAAGCCCAATATCTAGACGTAAAGACCAATATCTAGATGTAAAGCCCAACTTCTAGATCTAAAGCCCAAAATCTAGATGTAAAGCCCAACTTCTAAATCTAAAGCCCAACATCTAGAGGTAAAGCCCAGTATTTAGATTTTAAGCACATCATTTAGAGGTAAAGCCCAAAATCTAGATGTAAAGCCCAACTTCTAGAGGTAAAACCCCATCATCTAGTCCTACAGCCCAATGTCTGCAGGTAAAGCCCAACTTACAGGGGTAAAGGCAAACATCTAGATGTAAAAACCAAAATCTAGAGGTAAAGCCCAACATCTAGACGTAAAGCCAGATATCTAGATGTAAAGCCCAATATCTAGAGGAAAAGCCCAACATCTAGAGGAAAAGCCAAATATATAGACTTAAAGACCAAAATCTGGAGGTAAAGCCCTAAGTCTAGAGGTAAAGCCCAACTTCCAGAGTTAAAGTCCAAAATCTAGAGGTAAACACCAATACCTAGAGGTAGAGGCCAAAATCTAATAATAAAGCCCAACATCTAGAGATAAAGCCAGATATATAGATTTAAAACCCAAAATCTGGAGGTAAAGCCCAACATCTAGAGCTAAAGCCCCAAATCTAGATGTAAAGCCCAATTTCTAGATCTAAAGCCAAATAATCTAGAGGTAAAGCCCAACATGTAGAGGTAAAGACTAAGATCTAGAGGTGAATTCCAATATCTAGTGTTAAAGCCCGACACCTACAGTTAAAGCCAAACATCTAGATGTAAAACCCAACTTCTACAGGTAAAGCCCAACGTCTGGAGGTACAGCCCAGATTCTAGAGAGAAGCCAAAAATCCAGATGGAAAACCCAAAATCTGGAGGTAAAGCCCAACATCTAGAGGAAAAGCAAATATATAGATTTAAAACCCAAAATCTAGAGGTAAAGCCCAATATCTAGACGTAAAGACCAATATCTAGATGTAAAGCCCAACTTCTAGATCTAAAGCCCAAAATCTAGATGTAAAGCCCAACTTCTAAATCTAAAGCCCAACATCTAGAGGTAAAGCCCAGTATTTAGATTTTAAGCACATCATTTAGAGGTAAAGCCCAAAATCTAGATGTAAAGCCCAACTTCTAGAGGTAAAGCCCATCATCTAGTCCTACAGCCCAATGTCTGCAGGTAAAGCCCAACTTACAGGGGTAAAGGCAAACATCTAGATGTAAAAACCAAAATCTAGAGGTAAAGCCCAAGATATAGAGGTATAGCCCAAATTCTAGAGATAAAGTCCAATGTCTAGATGTAATCCCAACATCTAGAGGTAAAGCCTAACATCTAGAGGTGAAGCACAACATATAGAGGTATAACCCAACATCTAGAGATAAAGACCAACATCTAAATGTAAAGCAAAACATCTAGATGTAAAACCCTACATCTAGAGGTAAAGTCCAATATCTAGACTTAAAGACCAACATCTGGAGGTAAATCCCAATGTCTAGAGGTAATGACCAACTTCTAGAGCTAAAACCCCAAATCTAGATTTAAACCCTAACATCTAGAAATAAAGCCAAGTTCTAGATCTAAGCCAAACATCTAGAGGTAAAGCCCAACATCTAGAGGAAAAGCCTAACATCTAGTGGTGAATTCCAAAATCTAGTGTTAAGGCCCGATATCCACAGTTAAAGCCAAACATATAGATGTAAACACCAACTTCTAGAGGTAAGGCCCAAAATCTAGAGGTAAAGCCCAACATCTAGAGTTAAAGCCCAACGTCTTGAGGTAAAGACCAAAGTCTAGAGGTAAAGACCAAAGTCTAGAGGTAAAGCCAAATATCTAGATTTAAATCCCAAAATCTAGAGGTAAAGCTCAAATTCTAGATGTAAAGCCCAACTTCTAGAGGTAAGGTCCAAATTCTAGAGGCAAAGCCCAACACCTAGAGGTAGAGACCAAAATCCAGAGGTAAAGCCCAGCTTCTAGAGGTAAAGTCCAAATTCTAGAGGTAAAGCCCAACATCGAGATTAAAGCCAGATATCTAGATGTAAAGCCCAACATCTAGACGTAAAGCCAGATATCTAGATGTAAAGCCCAACATCTAGAGGAAAAGCCAAATATATAGACTTAAAGACCATCATCTGGAGGTAAAGCCAAAAGTCTAGAGGTAAAGCCCAACTTCCAGAGTTAAAGTCCAAAATCTAGAGGTAAACACCAATACCTAGAGGTAGAGGCCAAAATCTAATAATAAAGCCCAACATCTAGAGATAAAGCCAGATATATAGATTTAAAACCCAAAATCTGGAGGTAAAGCCCAACATCTAGAGCTAAAGCCCCAAATCTAGATGTAAAGCCCAATTGCTAGATCTAAAGCCAAATAATCTAGAGGTAAAGCCCAACATGTAGAGGTAAAGACTAAGATCTAGAGGTGAATTCCAATATCTAGTGTTAAAGCCCGACACCTACAGTTAAAGCCAAACATCTAGATGTAAAACCCAACTTCTACAGGTAAAGCCCAACGTCTGGAGGTACAGCCCAGATTCTAGAGAGAAGCCAAAAATCCAGATGGAAAACCCAAAATCTGGAGGTAAAGCCCAACATCTAGAGGAAAAGCAAATATATAGATTTAAAACCCAAAATCTAGAGGTAAAGCCCAATATCTAGACGTAAAGACCAATATCTAGATGTAAAGCCCAACTTCTAGATCTAAAGCCCAAAATCTAGATGTAAAGCCCAACTTCTAAATCTAAAGCCCAACATCTAGAGGTAAAGCCCAGTATTTAGATTTTAAGCACATCATTTAGAGGTAAAGCCCAAAATCTAGATGTAAAGCCCAACTTCTAGAGGTAAAGCCCATCATCTAGTCCTACAGCCCAATGTCTGCAGGTAAAGCCCAACTTACAGGGGTAAAGGCAAACATCTAGATGTAAAAACCAAAATCTAGAGGTAAAGCCCAAGATATAGAGGTATAGCCCAAATTCTAGAGATAAAGTCCAATGTCTAGATGTAATCCCAACATCTTGAGGTAAAGCCTAACATCTAGAGGTGAAGCACAACATATAGAGTTATAACCCAACATCTAGAGATAAAGACCAACATCTAAATGTAAAGCAAAACATCTAGATGTAAAACCCTACATCTAGAGGTAAAGTCCAATATCTAGACTTAAAGACCAACATCTGGAGGTAAAGCCCAATGTCTAGAGGTAATGACCAACTTCTAGAGCTAAAACCCCAAATCTAGATTTAAACCCCAACATCTAGAGATAAAGCCCAACTTCTAGATCTAACCCAAACATCTAGAGGTAAAACCCGACATCTAGAGGAAAAGCCTAACATCTAGTGGTGAATTCCAAAATCTAGTGTTAAGGCCCGACATCTACAGATAATGCCAAACATATAGATGTAAACCCGAACTTCTAGAGGTAAAGCCCAAAATCTAGAGGTAACGCCCAACATCTAGAGTTAAAGCCCAACGTCTTGAGGTAAAGCCCAAAGTCTAGAGGTGAAGCCCAAATTCCAGAGGTAAAGTCCAAAATCTAGAGTTAAAGCCCAACATCTAGAGGGAAAGCCCAGACTCTAGAGGTAAAGCCTAACATCTAGAGGTGAATTCCAAAATCTAGTCTTAAGGCCTGACATCTACAATTAAAGCCAACCGTATAGATGTAACCCCCAACTTCTAGAGGTAAGGCCCAAAATCTAGAGGTAAAGCCCATCATCTAGTCCTACAGCCCTATGTCTGCAGTTAAAACCCAACTTACAGAGGTAAAGGCAAACATCTAGATGTAAAACCCAAAATCTAGAGGTAAAGCCCAAGATATAGAGGTATAGCCCAAATTCTAGAGATAAAGTCCAAATTCTAGATGTAATCCCAACATCTAGAGGTAAAGCCTAACATCTAGAGGTGAAGCACAACATATAGAGGTATAACCCAACACCTAGAGATAAAGACCAACATCTAAATGTAAAGCAAAACATCTAGATGTAAAACCCTACATCTAGAGGTAAAGTCCAAAATCTAGACTTAAAGACCAACATCTGGAGGTAAAGCCCAATGTCTAGAGGTAATGACCAACTTCTAGAGCTAAAACCCCAAATCTAGATTTAAACCCTAACATCTAGAAATAAAGCCAAGTTCTAGATCTAAGCCAAACATCTAGAGGTAAAGCCCAACATCTAGAGGAAAAGCCTAACATCTAGTGGTGAATTCCAAAATCTAGTGTTAAGGCCCGATACCCACAGTTAAAGCCAAACATATAGATGTAAACACCAACTTCTAGAGGTAAGGCCCAAAATCTAGAGGTAACGGCCAACATCTAGAGTTAAAGCCCAACGTCTTGAGGTAAAGCCCAAAGTCTAGAGGTAAAGCCCAAATTCTAGAGGTAAAGTCCAAAATCTAGAGTTAAAGCCCAACATCTAGAGGGAAAGCCCAGACTCTAGAGGTAAAGCCTAACATCTAGAGGTGAATTCCAAAATCTAGTCTTAAGGCCTGACATCTACAATTAAAGCCAACCGTATAGATGTAACCCCCAACTTCTAGAGGTAAGGCCCAAAATCTAGAGGTAAAGCCCATCATCTAGTCCTACAGCCCTATGTCTGCAGTTAAAGCCCAACTTACAGAGGTAAAGGCAAACATCTAGATGTAAAACCCAAAATCTAGAGGTAAAGCCCAAGATATAGAGGTATAGCCCAAATTCTAGAGATAAAGTCCAAATTCTAGATGTAATCCCAACATCTAGAGGTAAAGCCTAACATCTAGAGGTGAAGCACAACATATAGAGGTATAACCCAACACCTAGAGATAAAGACCAACATCTAAATGTAAAGCAAAACATCTAGATGTAAAACCCTACATCTAGAGGTAAAGTCCAAAATCTAGACTTAAAGACCAACATCTGGAGGTAAAGCCCAATGTCTAGAGGTAATGACCAACTTCTAGAGCTAAAACCCCAAATCTAGATTTAAACCCTAACATCTAGAAATAAAGCCAAGTTCTAGATCTAAGCCAAACATCTAGAGGTAAAGCCCAACATCTAGAGGAAAAGCCTAACATCTAGTGGTGAATTCCAAAATCTAGTGTTAAGGCCCGATATCCACAGTTAAAGCCAAACATATAGATGTAAACACCAACTTCTAGAGGTAAGGCCCAAAATCTAGAGGTAAAGCCCAACATCTAGAGTTAAAGCCCAACGTCTTGAGGTAAAGACCAAAGTCTAGAGGTAAAGCCTAAATTTTAGAGGTAAAGCCAAATATCTAGATTTAAATCCCAAAATCTAGAGGTAAAGCTCAAATTCTAGATGTAAAGCCCAACTTCTAGAGGTAAGGTCCAAATTCTAGAGGCACAGCCCAACACCTAGAGGTAGAGAACAAAATCCAGAGGTAAAGCCCAAGTTCTAGAGGTAAAGTCCAAATTCTAGAGGTAAAGCCCAACATCGAGATTAAAGCCAGATATCTAGAGGTAAAGCCCAACATCTAGAGGAAAAGCCAAATATATAGACTTAAAGACCAACATCTGGAGGTAAAGCCCAAAGTCTAGAGGTAGAGCCCAACTTCCAGAGTTAAAGTCCAAAATCTAGAGGTAAACACCAATACCTAGAGGTAGAGGCCAAAATCTAATAATAAAGCCCAACATCTAGAGATAAAGCCAGATATATAGATTTAAAACCCAAAATCTGGAGGTAAAGCCCAACATCTAGAGCTAAAGCCCCAAATCTAGACGTAAAGCCCAATTTCTAGATTCAAAGCCAAATAATCTAGAGGTAAAGCCCAACATGTAGAGGTAAAGACTAAGATCTAGAGGTGAATTCCAATAACTAGTGTTAAAGCCCGACACCTACAGTTAAAGTCAAACATCTAGATGTAAACCCAACTTCTACAGGTAAAGCCCAACGTCTGGAGGTACAGCCCAGATTCTAGAGAGAAGCCAAAAATCCAGATGGAAAACCCAAAATCTGGAGGTAAAGCCCAACATCTAGAGGAAAAGCAAATATATAGATTTAAAACCCAAAATCTAGAGGTAAAGCCCAATATCTAGACGTAAAGACCAATATCTAGATGTAAAGCCCAACTTCTAGATCTAAAGCCCAAAATCTAGATGTAAAGCCCAACTTCTAAATCTAAAGCCCAACATCTAGAGGTAAAGCCCAGTATTTAGATTTTAAGCACATCATTTAGAGGTAAAGCCCAAAATCTAGATGTAAAGCCCAACTTCTAGAGGTAAAGCCCATCATCTAGTCCTACAGCCCAATGTCTGCAGGTAAAGCCCAACTTACAGGGGTAAAGGCAAACATCTAGATGTAAAAACCAAAATCTAGAGGTAAAAACCAAAATCTAGAGGTAAAGCCCAAGATATAGAGGTATAGCCCAAATTCTAGAGATAAAGTCCAATGTCTAGATGTAATCCCAACATCTAGAGGTAAAGCCTAACATCTAGAGGTGAAGCACAACATATAGAGTTATAACCCAACATCTAGAGATAAAGACCAACATCTAAATGTAAAGCAAAACAGCTAGATGTAAAACCCTACATCTAGAGATAAAGTCCAATATCTAGACTTAAAGACCAACATCTGGAGGTAAATCCCAATGTCTAGAGGTAATGACCAACTTCTAGAGCTAAAACCCCAAATCTAGATTTAAAATCCAACATCTAGAGATAAAGCCCAACTTCTAGATCTAAGCCAAACATCTAGAGGTAAAGCCCAACATCTAGAGGAAAAGCCTAACATCTAGTGGTGAATTCCAAAATCTAGTGTTAAGGCCCGATACCCACAGTTAAAGCCAAACATATAGATGTAAACACCAACTTCTAGAGGTAAGGCCCAAAATCTAGAGGTAACGGCCAACATCTAGAGTTAAAGCCCAACGTCTTGAGGTAAAGCCCAAAGTCTAGAGGTAAAGCCCAAATTCTAGAGGTAAAGTCCAAAATCTAGAGTTAAAGCCCAACATCTAGAGGGAAAGCCCAGACTCTAGAGGTAAAGCCTAACATCTAGAGGTGAATTCCAAAATCTAGTCTTAAGGCCTGACATCTACAATTAAAGCCAACCGTATAGATGTAACCCCCAACTTCTAGAGGTAAGGCCCAAAATCTAGAGGTAAAGCCCATCATCTAGTCCTACAGCCCTATGTCTGCAGTTAAAGCCCAACTTACAGAGGTAAAGGCAAACATCTAGATGTAAAACCCAAAATCTAGAGGTAAAGCCCAAGATATAGAGGTATAGCCCAAATTCTAGAGATAAAGTCCAAATTCTAGATGTAATCCCAACATCTAGAGGTAAAGCCTAACATCTAGAGGTGAAGCACAACATATAGAGGTATAACCCAACACCTAGAGATAAAGACCAACATCTAAATGTAAAGCAAAACATCTAGATGTAAAACCCTACATCTAGAGGTAAAGTCCAAAATCTAGACTTAAAGACCAACATCTGGAGGTAAAGCCCAATGTCTAGAGGTAATGACCAACTTCTAGAGCTAAAACCCCAAATCTAGATTTAAACCCTAACATCTAGAAATAAAGCCAAGTTCTAGATCTAAGCCAAACATCTAGAGGTAAAGCCCAACATCTAGAGGAAAAGCCTAACATCTAGTGGTGAATTCCAAAATCTAGTGTTAAGGCCCGATATCCACAGTTAAAGCCAAACATATAGATGTAAACACCAACTTCTAGAGGTAAGGCCCAAAATCTAGAGGTAAAGCCCAACATCTAGAGTTAAAGCCCAACGTCTTGAGGTAAAGACCAAAGTCTAGAGGTAAAGCCTAAATTTTAGAGGTAAAGCCAAATATCTAGATTTAAATCCCAAAATCTAGAGGTAAAGCTCAAATTCTAGATGTAAAGCCCAACTTCTAGAGGTAAGGTCCAAATTCTAGAGGCACAGCCCAACACCTAGAGGTAGAGAACAAAATCCAGAGGTAAAGCCCAAGTTCTAGAGGTAAAGTCCAAATTCTAGAGGTAAAGCCCAACATCGAGATTAAAGCCAGATATCTAGAGGTAAAGCCCAACATCTAGAGGAAAAGCCAAATATATAGACTTAAAGACCAACATCTGGAGGTAAAGCCCAAAGTCTAGAGGTAAAGCCCAACTTCCAGAGTTAAAGTCCAAAATCTAGAGGTAAACACCAATACCTAGAGGTAGAGGCCAAAATCTAATAATAAAGCCCAACATCTAGAGATAAAGCCAGATATATAGATTTAAAACCCAAAATCTGGAGGTAAAGCCCAACATCTAGAGCTAAAGCCCCAAATATAGACGTAAAGCCCAATTTCTAGATTCAAAGCCAAATAATCTAGAGGTAAAGCCCAACATGTAGAGGTAAAGACTAAGATCTAGAGGTGAATTCCAATATCTAGTGTTAAAGCCCGACACCTACAGTTAAAGCCAAACATCTAGATGTAAACCCAACTTCTACAGGTAAAGCCCAACGTCTGGAGGTACAGCCCAGATTCTAGAGAGAAGCCAAAAATCCAGATGGAAAACCCAAAATCTGGAGGTAAAGCCCAACATCTAGAGGAAAAGCAAATATATAGATTTAAAACCCAAAATCTAGAGGTAAAGCCCAATATCTAGACGTAAAGACCAATATCTAGATGTAAAGCCCAACTTCTAGATCTAAAGCCCAAAATCTAGATGTAAAGCCCAACTTCTAAATCTAAAGCCCAACATCTAGAGGTAAAGCCCAGTATTTAGATTTTAAGCACATCATTTAGAGGTAAAGCCCAAAATCTAGATGTAAAGCCCAACTTCTAGAGGTAAAGCCCATCATCTAGTCCTACAGCCAAATGTCTGCAGGTAAAGCCCAACTTACAGGGGTAAAGGCAAACATCTAGATGTAAAAACCAAAATCTAGAGGTAAAAACCAAAATCTAGAGGTAAAGCCCAAGATATAGAGGTATAGCCCAAATTCTAGAGATAAAGTCCAATGTCTAGATGTAATCCCAACATCTAGAGGTAAAGCCTAACATCTAGAGGTGAAGCACAACATATAGAGTTATAACCCAACATCTAGAGATAAAGACCAACATCTAAATGTAAAGCAAAACAGCTAGATGTAAAACCCTACATCTAGAGATAAAGTCCAATATCTAGACTTAAAGACCAACATCTGGAGGTAAATCCCAATGTCTAGAGGTAATGACCAACTTCTAGAGCTAAAACCCCAAATCTAGATTTAAAATCCAACATCTAGAGATAAAGCCCAACTTCTAGATCTAAGCCAAACATCTAGAGGTAAAGCCCAACATCTAGAGGAAAAGCCTAACATCTAGTGGTGAATTCCAAAATATAGTGTTAAGGCCCGACATCTACAGATAATGCCAAACATATAGATGTATACCCGAACTTCTAGAGGTAAAGCCCAAAATCTAGAGGTAACGCCCAACATCTAGAGTTAAAGCCCAACGTCTTGAGGTAAAGCCCAAAGTGTAGAGGTAAAGCCCAAATTCTAGAGGTAAAGTCCAAAATCTAGAGTTAAAGCCCAACATCTAGAGGGAAAGCCCAGACTCTAGAGGTAAAGCCTAACATCTAGAGGTGAATTCCAAAATCTAGTCTTAAGGCCTGACATCTACAATTAAAGCCAACCGTATAGATGTAACCCCCAACTTCTAGAGGTAAGGCCCAAAATCTAGAGGTAAAGCCCATCATCTAGTCCTACAGCCCTATGTCTGCAGTTAAAGCCCAACTTACAGAGGTAAAGGCAAACATCTAGATGTAAAACCCAAAATCTAGAGGTAAAGCCCAAGATATAGAGGTATAGCCCAAATTCTAGAGATAAAGTCCAAATTCTAGATGTAATCCCAACATCTAGAGGTAAAGCCTAACATCTAGAGGTGAAGCACAACATATAGAGGTATAACCCAACACCTAGAGATAAAGACCAACATCTAAATGTAAAGCAAAACATCTAGATGTAAAACCCTACATCTAGAGGTAAAGTCCAAAATCTAGACTTAAAGACCAACATCTGGAGGTAAAGCCCAATGTCTAGAGGTAATGACCAACTTCTAGAGCTAAAACCCCAAATCTAGATTTAAACCCTAACATCTAGAAATAAAGCCAAGTTCTAGATCTAAGCCAAACATCTAGAGGTAAAGCCCAACATCTAGAGGAAAAGCCTAACATCTAGTGGTGAATTCCAAAATCTAGTGTTAAGGCCCGATATCCACAGTTAAAGCCAAACATATAGATGTAAACACCAACTTCTAGAGGTAAGGCCCAAAATCTAGAGGTAAAGCCCAACATCTAGAGTTAAAGCCCAACGTCTTGTGGTAAAGACTAAATTCTCGAGGTAAAGCCCAAATTCTAGAGGTAAAGCCAAATATCTAGATTTAAATCCCAAAATCTAGAGGTAAAGCTCAAATTCTAAATATAAAGCCCAACTTCTAGAGGTAAGGTCCAAATTCTAGAGGCAAAGCCCAACACCTAGAGGTAGAGACCAAAATCTAGAGGTAAAGCCCAACTTCTAGAGGTAAAGTCCAAATTCTAGAGGTAAAGCCCAACATCGAGATTAAAGCCAGATATCTAGATGTAAAGCCCAACATCTAGACGTAAAGCCAGATATGTAGATGTAAAGCCCAACATCTACAGGAAAAGCCAAATATATAGACTTAAAGACCAACATCTGGAGGTAAAGCCCAAAGTCTAGATGTAAAGCCCAACTTCCAGAGTTAAAGTCCAAAATCTAGAGGTAAACACCAATACCTAGAGGTAGAGGCCAAAATCTAATAATAAAGCCCAACATCTAGAGATAAAGCCAGATATATAGATTTAAAACCCAAAATCTGGAGGTAAAGCCCAACATCTAGAGCTAAAGCCCCAAATCTAGATGTAAAGCCCAATTGCTAGATCTAAAGCCAAATAATCTAGAGGTAAAGCCCAACATGTAGAGGTAAAGACTAAGATCTAGAGGTGAATTCCAATATATAGTGTTAAAGCCCGACACCTACAGTTAAAGCCAAACATCTAGATGTAAAACCCAACTTCTACAGGTAAAGCCCAACGTCTGGAGGTACAGCCCAGATTCTAGAGAGAAGCCAAAAATCCAGATGGAAAACCCAAAATCTGGAGGTAAAGCCCAACATCTAGAGGAAAAGCAAATATATAGATTTAAAACCCAAAATCTAGAGGTAAAGCCCAATATCTAGACGTAAAGACCAATATCTAGATGTAAAGCCCAACTTCTAGATCTAAAGCCCAAAATATAGATGTAAAGCCCAACTTCTAAATCTAAAGCCCAACATCTAGAGATAAAGCCCAATATTTAGAGTTTAAGCACATCATTTAGAGGTAAAGCCCAAAATCTAGATGTAAAGCCCAACTTCTAGAGGTAAAGCCCATCATCTAGTCCTACAGCCCAATGTCTGCAGGTAAAGCCCAATTTACAGGGGTAAAGGCAAACATCTAGATGTAAAACCCAAAATCTAGACGTAAAGCCCAAGATATAGAGGTATAGCCCAAATTCTAGAGATAAAGTCCAATGTCTAGATGTAATCCCAACATCTAGAGGTAAAGCCTAACATCTAGAGGTGAATTCCAAAATCTAGTCTTAAGGCCTGACATCTACAATTAAAGCCAACCATATAGATGTAACCCCCAACTTCTAGAGGAAAGGCCCAAAATCTAGAGGTAAAGCCCAACATCTAGAGTTAAAGCCGAACGTCTTGTGTTAAAGCCCAAAATCTAGAGGTAAAGACCACCTTCTAGAGGTAAAGTCCAAAATCTAGAGGTAAAGCCCAAGACCTAGTGGTAGAGCTCAAAATCTAGAGGTAAAGCCCAACATCTAGACGTAAAGCCAGATATCTGATGGTAAATCCCAATATCTAGAGGAAAAGCCAAATATATAGATTTAAACCCCAAAATCTAGAGGTAAAGCCCAATATCTAGACGTAAAGACCAAAATCTAGATGTAAAGCCCAACTTCCAGAGTTAAAGTCCAAAATCTAGAGGTAAACACCAATACCTAGAGGTAGAGGCCAAAATCTAATAATAAAGCCCAACATCTAGAGATAAAGCCAGATATATAGATTTAAAACCCAAAATCTGGAGGTAAAGCCCAACATCTAGAGCTAAAGCCTCAAATCTAGATGTAAAGCCCAATTTCTAGATTCAAAGCCAAATAATCTAGAGGTAAAGCCCAACATGTAGAGGTAAAGACTAAGATCTAGAGGTGAATTCCAATATCTAGTGTTAAAGCCCGACACCTACAGTTAAAGCCAAACATGTAGATGTAAAACCCAACTTCTACAGGTAAAGCCCAACGTCTGGAGGTACAGCCCAGATTCTAGAGAGAAGCCAAAAATCCAGATGTAAAACCCAAAATCTAGAGGTAAAGCCCAACATCTAGACGTAAAGACCAAAATCTAGATGTAAAGCCCGACTTCTAGATCTAAATCCCAAAATCTAGATGTAAAGCCCAACTTCTAAATCTAAAGCCCAACATCTAGAGGTAAAGCCCAATATTTAGAGTTTAAGCACATCATTTAGAGGTAAAGCCCAAAATCTAGATGTAAAGCCCAACTTCTAGAGGTAAAGCCCATCATCTAGTCCTACAGCCCAATGTCTGCAGGTAAAGCCCAACTTACAGGGGTAAAGGCAAACATCTAGATCTAAAACCCAAAATCTAGAGGTAAAGCCCAAGATATAGAGGTATAGCCCAAATTCTAGAGATAAAGTCCAATGTCTAGATGTAATCCCAACATCTAGAGGTAAAGCCTAACATCTAGAGGTGAAGCACAACATATAGAGTTATAACCCAACATCTAGAGATAAAGACCAACATCTAAATGTAAAGCAAAACATCTAGATGTAAAACCCTACATCTAGAGGTAAAGTCCAATATCTAGACTTAAAGACCAACATCTGGAGGTAAATCCCAATGTCTAGAGGTAATGACCAACTTCTAGAGCTAAAACCCCAAATCTAGATTTAAACCCCAACATCTAGAGATAAAGCCCAACTTCTAGATCTAAACCAAACATCTAGAGGTAAAGCCCAACATCTAGAGGAAAAGCCTAACATCTATGGTGAATTCCAAAATCTAGTGTTAAGGCCCGATATCTACAGATAATGCCAAACATATAGATGTAAACCCGAACTTCTAGAGGTAAAGCCCAAAATCTAGAGGTAACGGCCAACATCTAGAGTTAAAGCCCAACGTCTTGAGGTAAAGCCCAAAGTCTAGAGGTAAAGCCCAAATTCTAGAGGTAAAGTCCAAAATCTAGAGTTAAAGCCCAACATCTAGAGGGAAAGCCCAGACTCTAGAGGTAAAGCCTAACATCTAGAGGTGAATTCCAAAATCTAGTCTTAAGGCCTGACATCTACAATTAAAGCCAACCGTATAGATGTAACCCCCAACTTCTAGAGGTAAGGCCCAAAATCTAGAGATAAAGCCCATCATCTAGTCCTATAGCCCTATGTCTGTAGTTAAAACCCAACTTACAGAGGTAAAGGCAAACATCTAGATGTAAAACCCAAAATCTAGAGGTAAAGCCCAAGATATAGAGGTATAGCCCAAATTCTAGAGATAAAGTCCAAATTCTAGATGTAATCCCAACATCTAGAGGTAAAGCCTAACATCTAGAGGTGAAGCACAACATATAGAGGTATAACCCAACACCTAGAGATAAAGACCAACATCTAAATGTAAAGCAAAACATCTAGATGTAAAACCCTACATCTAGAGGTAAAGTCCAAAATCTAGACTTAAAGACTAACATCTGGAGGTAAAGCCCAATGTCTAGAAGTAATGACCAACTTCTAGAGCTAAAACCCCAAATCTAGATTTAAACCCTAACATCTAGAAATAAAGCCAAGTTCTAGATCTAAGCCAAACATCTAGAGGTAAAGCCCAACATCTAGAGGAAAAGCCTAACATCTAGTGGTGAATTCCAAAATCTAGTGTTAAGGCCCGATATCCACAGTTAAAGCCAAACATATAGATGTAAACACCAACTTCTAGAGGTAAGGCCCAAAATCTAGAGGTAAAGCCCAACATCTAGAGTTAAAGCCCAACGTCTTGAGGTAAAGACCAAAGTCTAGAGGTAAAGCCCAAATTTTAGAGGTAAAGCCAAATATCTAGATTTAAATCCCAAAATCTAGAGGTAAAGCTCAAATTCTAGATGTAAAGCCCAACTTCTAGAGTTAAGGTCCAAATTCTAGAGGCAAAGCCCAACACCTAGAGGTAGAGACCAAAATCTAGAGGTAAAGCCCAACTTCTAGAGGTAAAGTCCAAATTCTAGAGGTAAAGCCCAACATCGAGATTAAAGCCAGATATCTAGATGTAAAGCCCAACATCTAGACGTAAAGCCAGATATCTAGAGGTAAAGCCCAACATCTAGAGGAAAAGCCAAATATATAGACTTAAAGACCAACATCTGGAGGTAAAGCCCAAAGTCTAGAGGTAAAGCCCAACTTCCAGAGTTAAAGTCCAAAATCTAGAGGTAAACACCAATACCTAGAGGTAGAGACCAAAATGTAGAGGTAAAGCCCAACATCTAGAGATAAAGCCAGATATATAGATTTAAAACCCAAAATCTGGAGGTAAAGCCCAACATCTAGAGCTAAAGCCCCAAATCTAGATGTAAAGCCCAATTGCTAGATCTAAAGCCAAATAATCTAGAGGTAAAGCCCAACATGTAGAGGTAAAGACTAAGATCTAGAGGTGAATTCCAATATCTAGTGTTAAAGCCCGACACCTACAGTTAAAGCCAAACATCTAGATGTAAAACCCAACTTCTACAGGTAAAGCCCAACGTCTGGAGGTACAGCCCAGATTCTAGAGAGAAGCCAAAAATCCAGATGGAAAACCCAAAATCTGGAGGTAAAGCCCAACATCTAGAGGAAAAGCCAAATATATAGATTTAAAACCCAAAATCTAGAGATAAAGCCAATATCTAGACGTAAAGACCAATATCTAGATGTAAAGCCCAACTTCTAGATCTGAAGCCCAAAATATAGATGTAAAGCCCAACTTCTAGATCTAAAGCCAAACATCTAGAGGTAAAGCCCAATATTTAGAGTTTAAGCGCATCCTTTAGAGATAAAGTCCAAAATCTAAATGTAAAGTCCAACTTATAGAGGTAAAGCCCATCATCTAGTCCTACAGCCCTATGTCTGCATGTAAAGCCCAACTTACAGAGGTAAAGGCAAACATCTAGATGTAAAACCCAAAATCTAGAGGTAAAGCCCAACATATAGAGGTATAGCCCAAATTCTAGAGATAAAGTCCAAATTCTAGATGTAATCCCAACATCTAGAGGTAAAGCCTAACATCTAGAGGTGAAGCACAACATATAGAGGTGTAACCCAACATCTAGAGATAAAGACCAACATCTAAATGTAAAGCAAAACATCTAGATGTAAAACCCTACATCTAGAGGTAAAGTCCAATATCTAGACTTAAAGACCAACATCTGGAGGTAAAGCCCAATGTCTAGAGGTAATGACCAACTTCTAGAGCTAAAACCCCAAATCTAGATTTAAACCCTAACATCTAGAAAGAAAGCCCAAGTTCTAGATCTAAGCCAAACATCTAGAGGTAAAGCCCAACATCTAGAGGAAAAGCCTAACATCTAGTGGTGAATTCCAAAATCTAGTGTTAAGGCCCGATATCCACAGTTAAAGCCAAACATATAGATGTAAACACCAACTTCTAGAGGTAAGGCACAAAATCTAGAGGTAAAGCCCAACATCTAGAGTTAAAGCCTAACGTCTTGAGGTAAAGACAAATATATAGATTTAAATCCCAAAATCTAGAGGTAAAGCTCAAATTCTAGATATAAAGCCCAACTTCTAGAGGTAAGGTCCAAATTCTAGAGGCAAAGCCCAACACCTAGAGGTAGAGACCAAAATCTAGAGGTAAAGCCCAACTTCTATAGGTAAGGTCCAAATTCTAGAGGCAAAGCCCAACACCTAGAGGTAGAGACCAAAATCTAGAGGTAAAGCCCAACTTCTAGAGGTAAAGTCCAAATTCTAGAGGTAAAGCCCAACATCGAGATTAAAGCCAGATATCTAGATGTAAAGCCCAACATCTAGACGTAAAGCCAGATATCTAGATGTAAAGCCCAACATCTAGAGGAAAAGCCAAATATATAGACTTAAAGACCAACATCTGCAGGTAAAGCCCAAAGTCTAGAGGTAAAGCCCAGCTTCCAGAGTTAAAGTCCAAAATCTAGAGGTAAACACCAATACCTAGAGGTAGAGGCCAAAATCTAATAATAAAGCCCAACATCTAGAGATAAAGCCAGATATATAGATTTAAAACCCAAAATCTGGAGGTAAAGCCCAACATCTAGAGCTAAAGCCCCCAATCTAGATGTAAAGCCCAATTGCTAGATCTAAAGCCAAATAATCTAGAGGTAAAGCCCAACATGTAGAGGTAAAGACTAAGATCTAGAGGTGAATTCCAATATCTAGTGTTAAAGCCCGACACCTACAGTTAAAGCCAAACATGTAGATGTAAACCCCAACTTCTACAGGTAAAGCCCAACGTCTGGAGGTACAGCCCAGATTCTAGAGAGAAGCCAAAAATCCAGATGGAAAAAACAAAATCTGGAGGTAAAGCCCAACATCTAGAGGAAAAGCCAAATATATAGATTTAAAACCCAAAATCTAGAGATAAAGCCCAATATCTAGACGTAAAGACCAATATCTAGATGTAAAGCCCAACTTCTAGATCTGAAGCCTAAAATATAGATGTAAAGCCCAACTTCTAAATCTAAAGCCCAACATCTAGAGGAAAAGCCTAACATCTAGTGGTGAATTACAAAATCTAATGTTAAGGCCCGACATCTACAGATAATGCCAAATATATAGATGTAAACCCGAACTTCTAGAGGTAAAGCCCAAAATCTAGAGGTAAAGTCCAAAATCTAGAGTTAAAGCCCAACATCTAGAGGGAAAGCCCAGACTCTAGAGGTAAAGCCTAACATCTAGAGGTGAATTCCAAAATCTAGTCTTAAGGCCTGACATCTACAATTAAAGCCAACCGTATAGATGTAACCCCCAACTTCTAGAGGTAAGGCCCAAAATCTAGAGGTAAAGCCCATCATCTAGTCCTACAGCCCTATGTCTGCAGTTAAAACCCAACTTACAGAGGTAAAGGCAAACATCTAGATTTAAAACCCAAAATCTAGAGGTAAAGCCCAAGATATAGAGGTATAGCCCAAATTCTAGAGATAAAGTCCAAATTCTAGATGTAATCCCAACATCTAGAGGAAAAGCCTAACATCTAGAGGTGAAGCACAACATATAGAGGTATAACCCAACACCTAGAGATAAAGACCAACATCTAAATGTAAAGCAAAACATCTAGATGTAAAACCCTACATCTAGCGGTAAAGTCCAAAATCTAGACTTAAAGACCAACAACTGGAGGTAAAGCTCAATGTCTAGAGGTAATGACCAACTTCTAGAGCTAAAACCCCAAATCTAGATTTAAACCCTAACATCTAGAAATAAAGCCAAGTTCTAGATCTAAGCCAAACATCTAGAGGTAAAGACCAACATCTAGAGGAAAAGCCTAACATCTAGTGGTGAATTCCAAAATCTAGTGTTAAGGCCCGATATCCACAGTTAAAGCCAAACATATAGATGTAAACACCAACTTCTAGAGGTAAGGCCCAAAATCTAGAGGTAAAGCCCAACATCTAGAGTTAAAGCCCAACGTCTTGAGGTAAAGCCCAAAGTCTAGAGGTAAAGCCCAAATTTTAGAGGTAAAGCCAAATATACAGATTTAAAACCCAAAATCTAGAGGTAAAGCCAAATATCTAGATTTAAATCCCAAAATCTAGAGGTAAAGCTCAAATTCTAGATGTAAAGCCCAACTTCTAGAGGTAAGGTCCAAATTCTAGAGGCAAAGCCCAACACCTAGAGGTAGAGACCAAAATCCAGAGGTAAAGCCCAACTTCTAGAGGTAAAGTCCAAATTCTAGAGGTAAAGCCCAACATCGAGATTAAAGCCAGATATCTAGATGTAAAGCCCAACATCTAGACGTAAACCCAGATATCTGGAGGTAAAGCCCAACATCTAGAGGAAAAGCCAAATATATAGACTTAAAGACCAACATCTGGAGGTAAAGCCCAAAGTCTAGAGGTAAAGCCCAACTTCCAGAGTTAAAGTCCAAAATCTAGAGGTAAACACCAATACCTAGAGGTAGAGGCCAAAATCTAATAATAAAGCCCAACATCTAGAGATAAAGCCAGATATATAGATTTAAAACCCAAAATCTGGAGGTAAAGCCCAACATCTAGAGCTAAAACCCCAAATCTAGATGTAAAGCCCAATTGCTAGATCTAAAGCCAAATAATCTAGAGGTAAAGCCCAACATGTAGAGGTAAAGACTAAGATCTAGAGGTGAATTCCAATATCTAGTGTTAAAGCCCGACACCTACAGTTAAAGCCAAACATCTAGATGTAAAACCCAACTTCTACAGGTAAAGCCCAACGTCTGGAGGTACAGCCCAGATTCTAGAGAGAAGCCAAAAATCCAGATGGAAAACCCAAAATCTAGAGGTAAAGCCCAACATCTAGAGGAAAAGCCAAATATATAGATTTAAACCGCAAAATCTAGAGGTAAAGCCCAATATCTAGACGTAGAGACCAAAATCTAGATGTAAAGCCCAACTTCTAGATCTAAAGCCCAAAATCTAGATGTAAAGCCCAACTTCTAAATCTAAAGCCCAACATCTAGAGGTAAAGCCCATATATTTAGAGTTTAAGCGCATCATTTAGAGGTAAACCCAAAATCTAGATGTAAAGCCCAACTTCTAGAGGTAAAGCCCATCATCTAGTCCTACAGCCCAATGTCTGCAGGTAAAGCCCAACTTACAGGGGTAAAGGCAAACATCTAGATGTAAAACCCAAAATCTAGAGGTAAAGCCGAACATCTAGAAGTGAAGCAAAACATATAGAGGTATAACCCAACCTCTAGAGTTAAAGACCAACATCTAAATGTAAAGCAAAACATCTAGATGTAAAACCCTACATCTAGAGGTAAAGTCCAGTATCTAGACTTAAAGACCAACATCTGGAGGTAAAGCCCAAAGTCTAGATGTAAAGCCCAACTTCTAGAGGTAAAGTCCAAATTCTAGAGGTAAATCCCAACATCGAGACGTAAAGCCAGATATCTAGATGTAAAGCCCAACATCTAGACGTAAAGCCAGATATCTAGAGGTAAAGCCCAACTTCCAGAGTTAAAGTCCAAAATCTAGAGGTAAACGCCAATACCTAGAGGTAGAGCCCAAAATCTAGAGGTAAAGCCCAACATCTAGAGATAAAGGCAGATATATAGATTTAAAACCCAAAATCTGGAGGTAAAGCCCAACATCTAGAGCTAAAGCCCCAAATCTAGATGTAAAGCCCAATTGCTAGATCTAAAGCCAAATAATCTAGAGGTAAAGCCCAACATGTAGAGGTAAAGACTAAGATCTAGAGGTGAATTCCAATATCTAGTGTTAAAGCCCGACACCTACAGTTAAAGCCAAACATCTAGATGTAAAACCCAACTTCTACAGGTAAAGCCCAATGTCTGGAGGTACAGCCCAGATTCTAGAGAGAAGCCAAAAATCCAGATGGAAAACCCAAAATCTGGAGGTAAAGCCCAACATCTAGAGGAAAAGCCAAATATATAGATTTAAAACCCAAAATCTAGAGATAAAGCCCAATATCTAGACGTAAAGACCAATATCTAGATGTAAAGCCCAACTTCTAGATCTGAAGCCCAAAATATAGATGTAAAGCCCAACTTCTAAATCTAAAGTCCAACATCTAGAGGTAAAGCCCAATATTTAGAGATTAAGCACATCATTTAGAGGTAAAGCCCAAAATCTAGATGTAAAGCCCAACTTCTAGAGGTAAAGCCCATCATCTAGTCCTACAGCCCAATGTCTGCAGGTAAAGCCCAACTTACAGGGGTAAAGGCAAACATCTAGATGTAAAACCCAAAATCTAGAGGTAAAGCCCAAGATATAGAGGTATAGCCCAAATTCTAGAGATAAAGTCCAATGTCTAGATGTAATCCCAACATCTAGAGGTAAAGCCTAACATCTAGAGGTGAAGCACAACATATAGAGGTATAACCCAACATCTAGAGATTAAGACCAACATCTAAATGTAAAGCAAAACAGCTAGATGTAAAACCCTACATCTAGAGGTAAAGTCCAATATCTAGACTTAAAGACCAACATCTGGAGGTAAATCCCAATGTCTAGAGGTAATGACCAACTTCTAGAGCTAAAACCCCAAATCTAGATTTAAACCCCAACATCTAGAGATAAAGCCCAACTTCTAGATCTAACCCAAAAATCTAGAGGTAAAGCCCAACATCTAGAGGAAAAGCCTAACATCTAGTGGTGAATTACAAAATCTAGTGTTAAGGCCCGACATCTACAGATAATGCCAAACATATAGATGTAAACCCGAACTTCTAGAGGTAAAGCCCAAAATCTAGAGGTAACGCCCAACATCTAGAGTTAAAGCCCAACGTCTTGAGGTAAAGCCCAAAGTCTAGAGGTAAAGCCCAAAATCTAGAGGTAAAGCCAAATATCTAGATTTAAATCCAAAATCTAGAGATAAAGCCCAAAGTCTAGATGTAAAGCCCAACTTCCAGAGTTAAAGTCCAAAATCTAGAGGTAAAGCCCAACATCTAGAGGGAAAGCCCAGAATCTAGAGGTAAAGCCTAACATCTAGAGGTGAATTCCAAAATCTAGTCTTAAGGCCTGACATCTACAATTAAAGCCAACCATATAGATGTAACCCCCAACTTCTAGAGGAAAGGCCCAAAATCTAGAGGTAAAGCCCAACATCTAGAGTTAAAGCCGAACGTCTTGTGGTAAAGCCCAAAATCTAGAGGTAAAGCCCAACTTCTAGAGGTAAAGTCCAAAATCTAGAGGTAAAGCCCAAGACCTAGTGGTAGAGCCCAAAATCTAGAGGTAAAGCCCAACATCTAGACGTAAAGCCAGATATCTGATGGTAAAGCCCAATATCTAGAGGAAAAGCCAAATATATAGATTTAAAACCCAAAATCTAGAGGTAAACACCAATATCTAGAGGAAAAGCCAAATATATAGATTAAAAAACCAAAATCTAGAGGTAAAGCCCAACATCTAGAGGAAAAGCCAAATATATAGATTTAAACCTCAAAATCTAGAGGTAAAGCCCAATATCTAGACGTAGAGACCAAAATCTAATAATAAAGCCCAACATCTAGAGATAAAGCCAGATATATAGTTTTAAAAACGAAAATCTGGAGGTAAAGCCCAACATCTAGAGCTAAAGCCCCAAATCTAGATGTAAAGCCCAATTGCTAGATCTAAAGCCAAATAATCTAGAAGTAAAGCCCAACATGTAGAGGTAAAGACTAAGATCTAGAGGTGAATTCCAATATCTAGTGTTAAAGCCCGACACCTACAGTTAAAGCCAAACATCTAGATGTAAAACCCAACTTCTAGAGTTAAAGCCGAATATCTAGAGTTAAAGCGCATCCTTTAGAGTAAAGCCCAAAATCTAGAGTTAAAGCCCAACATCTAGAGGGAAAGCCCAGAATCTAGATGTAAAGCCTAACATCTAGAGCTGAATTCCAAAATCAAGTGTTAAGGCCCGAAATCTAGAGTTAAAGCCAACCATAAAGATGTAACCCCCAACTTCTAGAGGTAAGGCCCAAAATCTAGAGGTAAAGTCCAACTTCTAGAGGTAAAGTCCAAAATCTAGAGGTAAAGCCCAAGACTTCGTGGTAGAGCCCAAAATCTAGAGATAAAGCCCAACATCTAAATGTAAAGCAAAACATCTAGATGTAAAACCCTACATCTAGAGGTAAAGTCCAATATCTAGACTTAAAGACCAACATCTAGAGGTAAAGCCCAACATCTAGAGGTAAAGCCCAGAATCTAGAGGTAAAGCCTAACATCTAGAGGTGAATTCCAAAACTATTCTTAAGGCCTGACATCTACAATTAAAGCCAAACATATAGATTTAACCCCCAACTTCTAGAGGTAAGACCCAAAATCTAGAGGTAAAGACAAACATCTAGAGTTAAAGCTGAACGTCTTGAGGTAAAGTCCAAGGTCTAGAGGTAAAGACCTACTTCTAGAGGTAAAGTCCGAAATCTAGAAGTAAAGCCCAAGACCTAGTGGTAGAGCCCAAAATCTAGAGGTAAAGCCCAACATCTAGAGGAAAAGCCAAATATACAGATTTAAAACCCAAAATCTAGAGGTAAAGCCCAATATCTAGACGTAAAGACCAAAATCTAGATGTAAAGCCCGACTTCTAGATCTAAAGCCCAAAATCTAGATGTAAAGCCCAACTTCTAAATCTAAAGCCCAACATCTAGAGGTAAAGCCCAATATTTAGAGTTTAAGCGCATCCTTTAGAGATAAAGCCCAAAATCTAAATGTAAAGTCCAACTTCTAGAGGTAAAGCCCATTATCTAGTCGTACAGCCCTATGTCTTCAGTTAAAGCCCAACTTACAGAGGTAAAGGCAAACATCTAGATGTAAAACCCAAAATCTAGAGGTAAAGCCCAAGATATAGAGGTATAGCCCAAATTCTAGAGATAAAGTCCAATGTCTAGATGTAATCCCAACATCTAGAGGTAAAGCCTAACATCTAGAGGTGAAGCACAACATATAGAGGTATAACCCAACACCTAGAGATAAAGACCAACATCTAAATGTAAAGCAAAACATCTAGATGTAAAACCCTACATCTAGAGGTAAAGTCCAATATCTAGACTTAAAGACCAACATCTGGAGGTAAAGCCCAATGTCTAGAGGTAATGACCAACTTCTAGAGCTAAAACCCCAAATCTAGATTTAAACCCTAACATCTAGAAAGAAAGCCAAGTTCTAGATCTAAGCCAAACATCTAGAGGTAAAGCCCAACATCTAGAGGAAAAGCCTAACATCTAGTGGTGAATTCCAAAATCTAGTGTTAAGGCCCGATACCCACAGTTAAAGCCAAACATATAGATGTAAACACCAACTTCTAGAGGTAAGGCCCAAAATCTAGAGGTAAAGCCCAACATCTAGAGTTAAAGCCCAACGTCTTGAGGTAAAGCCCAAAGTCTAGAGGTAAAGCCCAAATTTTAGAGGTAAAGCCAAATATACAGATTTAAAACCCAAAATCTAGAGGTAAAGCTCAAATTCTAGATGTAAAGCCCAACTTCTAGAGGTAAAGCCCATCATCTAGTCCTACAGCCCAATGTCTGCAGGTAAAGCCCAACTTACAGAGGTGAAGGCAAACATCTAGATGTAAAACCCAAAATCTAGAGGTAAAGCCGAACATCTAGAGGTGAAGCACAACATATAGAGGTATAACCCAACATCTAGAGATAAAGACCAACATCTAAATGTAAAGCAAAACATCTAGATGTAAAACCCTACATCTAGAGGTAAAGTCCAGTATCTAGACTTAAAGACCAACATCTGGAGGTAAAGCCCAACGTCTAGATGTAAAGCCCAACTTCTAGAGGTAAAGTCCAAATTCTAGAGGTAAAGCCCAACATCGAGACGTAAAGCCAGATATCTAGATGTAAAGCCCAACATCTAGATGTAAAGCCAGATATCTAGAGGTAAAGCCCAACTTCCAGAGTTAAAGTCCAAAATCTAGAGGTAAACGCCAATACCTAGAGGTAGAGCCCAAAATCTAGAGGTAAAGCCCAACATCTAGAGATAAAGGCAGATATATAGATTTAAAACCCAAAATCTGGAGGTAAAGCCCAACATCTAGAGCTAAAGCCCCAATTCTAGATGTAAAGCCCAATTTCTAGATCTAAAGCCAAATAATCTAGAGGTAAAGCCCAACATGTAGAGGGAAAGACTAAAATCTCGAGGTGAATTCCAATATCTAGTGTTAAAGCCCGACACCTACAGTTAAAGTCAAACATCTAGATGTAAAACCCAACTTCTAGAGGTAAAGCCGAATATCTAGAGTTAAAGCGCATCCTTTAGAGTAAAGCCCAAAATCTAGAGTTAAAGCCCAACATCTAGAGGGAAAGCCCAGAATCGAGATGTAAAGCCTAACATCTAGAGGTGAATTCCAAAATCAAGTGTTAAGGCCCGACATCTACAGTTAAAGGCAAACATATAGATGTAACCCCCAACTTCTAGAGGTAAGGCCCAAAATCTAGAGGTAAAGTCCAACTTCTAGAGGTAAAGTCCAAAATCTAGAGGTAAAGCCCAAGACCTAGTGGTAGAGCCCAAAATCTAGAGATAAAGCCCAACATCTAAATGTAAAGCAAAACATCTAGATGTAAAACCCTACATCTAGAGGTAAAGTCCAATATCTAGACTTAAAGACCAACATCTAGAGGTAAAGCCCAACATCTAGAGGTAAAGCCCAGAATCTAGAGGTAAATCCTAACATCTAGAGGTGAATTCCAAAACTATTCTTAAGGCCTGACATCTACAATTAAAGCCAAACATATAGATTTAACCCCCAACTTCTAGAGGTAAGACCCAAAATCTAGAGGTAAAGACAAACATCTAGAGTTAAAGCCGAACGTCTTGAGGTAAAGTCCAAGGTCTAGAGGTAAAGACCTACTTCTAGAGGTAAAGTCCGAAATCTAGAAGTAAAGCCCAAGACCTAGTGGTAGAGCCCAAAATCTAGAGGTAAAGCCCAACATCTAGAGGAAAAGCCAAATATACAGATTTAAAACCCAAAATCTAGAGGTAAAGCCCAATATCTAGACGTAAAGACCAAAATCTAGATGTAAAGCCCGACTTCTAGATCTAAAGCCCAAAATCTAGATGTAAAGCCCAACTTCTAAATCTAAAGCCCAACATCTAGAGGTAAAGCCCAATATTTAGAGTTTAAGCGCATCCTTTAGAGATAAAGCCCAAAATCTAAATGTAAAGTCCAACTTCTAGAGGTAAAGCCCATTATCTAGTCGTACAGCCCTATGTCTGCAGTTAAAGCCCAACTTACAGAGGTAAAGGCAAACATCTAGATGTAAAACCCAAAATCTAGAGGTAAAGCCCAAGATATAGAGGTATAGCCCAAATTCTAGAGATAAAGTCCAAATTCTAGATGTAATCCCAACATCTAGAGGTAAAGCCTAACATCTAGAGGTGAAGCACAACATATAGAGGTATAACCCAACACCTAGAGATAAAGACCAACATCTAAATGTAAAGCAAAACATCTAGATGTAAAACCCTACATCTAGCGGTAAAGTCCAATATCTAGGCTTAAAGACCAACATCTGGAGGTAAAGCCCAATGTCTAGAGGTAATGACCAACTTCTAGAGCTAAAACCCCAAATCTAGATTTAAACCCTAACATCTAGAAAGAAAGCCAAGTTCTAGATCTAAGCCAAACATCTAGAGGTAAAGCCCAACATCTAGAGGAAAAGCCTAACATCTAGTGGTGAATTCCAAAATCTAGTGTTAAGGCCCGATACCCACAGTTAAAGCCAAACATATAGATGTAAACACCAACTTCTAGAGGTAAGGCCCAAAATCTAGAGGTAAAGCCCAACATCTAGAGTTAAAGCCCAACGTCTTGAGGTAAAGCCCAAAGTCTAGAGGTAAAGCCCAAATTTTAGAGGTAAAGCCAAATATACAGATTTAAAACCCAAAATCTAGAGGTAAAGCTCAAATTCTAGATGTAAAGCCCAACTTCTAGAGGTAAAGCCCATCATCTAGTCCTACAGCCCAATGTCTGCAGGTAAAGCCTACTTACAGAGGTGAAGGCAAACATCTAGATGTAAAACCCAAATCTAGAGGTAAAGCCGAACATCTAGAGGTGAAGCACAACATATAGAGGTATAACCCAACATCTAGAGATAAAGACCAACATCTAAATGTAAAGCAAAACATCTAGATGTAAAACCCTACATCTAGAGGTAAAGTCCAGTATCTAGACTTAAAGACCAACATCTGGAGGTAAACCCAAAGTCTAGATGTAAAGCCCAACTTCTAGAGGTAAAGTCCAAATTCTAGAGGTAAAGCCCAACATCGAGACGTAAAGCCAGATATCTAGATGTAAAGCCCAACATCTAGATGTAAAGCCAGATATCTAGAGGTAAAGCCCAACTTCCAGAGTTAAAGTCCAAAATCTAGAGGTAAACGCCAATACCTAGAGGTAGAGCCCAAAATCTAGAGGTAAAGCCCAACATCTAGAGATAAAGCCAGATATATAGATTTAAAACCCAAAATCTGGAGGTAAAGCCCAACATCTAGAGCTAAAGCCCCAATTCTAGATGTAAAGCCCAATTTCTAGATCTAAAGCCAAATAATCTAGAGGTAAAGCCCAACATGTAGAGGGAAAGACTAAAATCTCGAGGTGAATTCCAATATCTAGTGTTAAAGCCCGACACCTACAGTTAAAGTCAAACATCTAGATGTAAAACCCAACTTCTAGAGGTAAAGCCGAATATCTAGAGTTAAAGCGCATCCTTTAGAGTAAAGCCCAAAATCTAGAGTTAAAGCCCAACATCTAGAGGGAAAGCCCAGAATCGAGATGTAAAGCCTAACATCTAGAGGTGAATTCCAAAATCAAGTGTTAAGGCCCGACATCTACAGTTAAAGGCAAACATATAGATGTAACCCCCAACTTCTAGAGGTAAGGCCCAAAATCTAGAGGTAAAGTCCAACTTCTAGAGGTAAAGTCCAAAATCTAGAGGTAAAGCCCAAGACCTAGTGGTAGAGCCCAAAATCTAGAGATAAAGCCCAACATCTAAATGTAAAGCAAAACATCTAGATGTAAAACCCTACAT
This sequence comes from Leptosomus discolor, assembly GCF_034619465.1. Taxonomy (NCBI): domain Eukaryota; kingdom Metazoa; phylum Chordata; class Aves; order Leptosomiformes; family Leptosomidae; genus Leptosomus; species Leptosomus discolor. The sequence goes on along the minus strand of NW_028237857.1, from coordinate 3,377,375 downwards.
CTAGAGGTAAAGTCCAATATCTAGACTTAAAGACCAACATCTAGAGGTAAAGCCCAACATCTAGAGGTAAAGCCCAGAATCTAGAGGTAAATCCTAACATCTAGAGGTGAATTCCAAAACTATTCTTAAGGCCTGACATCTACAATTAAAGCCAAACATATAGATTTAACCCCCAACTTCTAGAGGTAAGACCCAAAATCTAGAGGTAAAGACAAACATCTAGAGTTAAAGCCGAACGTCTTGAGGTAAAGTCCAAGGTCTAGAGGTAAAGACCTACTTCTAGAGGTAAAGTCCGAAATCTAGAAGTAAAGCCCAAGACCTAGTGGTAGAGCCCAAAATCTAGAGGTAAAGCCCAACATCTAGAGGAAAAGCCAAATATACAGATTTAAAACCCAAAATCTAGAGGTAAAGCCCAATATCTAGACGTAAAGACCAAAATCTAGATGTAAAGCCCGACTTCTAGATCTAAAGCCCAAAATCTAGATGTAAAGCCCAACTTCTAAATCTAAAGCCCAACATCTAGAGGTAAAGCCCAATATTTAGAGTTTAAGCGCATCCTTTAGAGATAAAGCCCAAAATCTAAATGTAAAGTCCAACTTCTAGAGGTAAAGCCCATTATCTAGTCGTACAGCCCTATGTCTGCAGTTAAAGCCCAACTTACAGAGGTAAAGGCAAACATCTAGATGTAAAACCCAAAATCTAGAGGTAAAGCCCAAGATATAGAGGTATAGCCCAAATTCTAGAGATAAAGTCCAAATTCTAGATGTAATCCCAACATCTAGAGGTAAAGCCTAACATCTAGAGGTGAAGCACAACATATAGAGGTATAACCCAACACCTAGAGATAAAGACCAACATCTAAATGTAAAGCAAAACATCTAGATGTAAAACCCTACATCTAGCGGTAAAGTCCAATATCTAGGCTTAAAGACCAACATCTGGAGGTAAAGCCCAATGTCTAGAGGTAATGACCAACTTCTAGAGCTAAAACCCCAAATCTAGATTTAAACCCTAACATCTAGAAAGAAAGCCAAGTTCTAGATCTAAGCCAAACATCTAGAGGTAAAGCCCAACATCTAGAGGAAAAGCCTAACATCTAGTGGTGAATTCCAAAATCTAGTGTTAAGGCCCGATACCCACAGTTAAAGCCAAACATATAGATGTAAACACCAACTTCTAGAGGTAAGGCCCAAAATCTAGAGGTAAAGCCCAACATCTAGAGTTAAAGCCCAACGTCTTGAGGTAAAGCCCAAAGTCTAGAGGTAAAGCCCAAATTTTAGAGGTAAAGCCAAATATACAGATTTAAAACCCAAAATCTAGAGGTAAAGCTCAAATTCTAGATGTAAAGCCCAACTTCTAGAGGTAAAGCCCATCATCTAGTCCTACAGCCCAATGTCTGCAGGTAAAGCCTACTTACAGAGGTGAAGGCAAACATCTAGATGTAAAACCCAAATCTAGAGGTAAAGCCGAACATCTAGAGGTGAAGCACAACATATAGAGGTATAACCCAACATCTAGAGATAAAGACCAACATCTAAATGTAAAGCAAAACATCTAGATGTAAAACCCTACATCTAGAGGTAAAGTCCAGTATCTAGACTTAAAGACCAACATCTGGAGGTAAAGCCCAAAGTCTAGATGTAAAGCCCAACTTCTAGAGGTAAAGTCCAAATTCTAGAGGTAAAGCCCAACATCGAGACGTAAAGCCAGATATCTAGATGTAAAGCCCAACATCTAGATGTAAAGCCAGATATCTAGAGGTAAAGCCCAACTTCCAGAGTTAAAGTCCAAAATCTAGAGGTAAACGCCAATACCTAGAGGTAGAGCCCAAAATCTAGAGGTAAAGCCCAACATCTAGAGATAAAGCCAGATATATAGATTTAAAACCCAAAATCTGGAGGTAAAGCCCAACATCTAGAGCTAAAGCCCCAATTCTAGATGTAAAGCCCAATTTCTAGATCTAAAGCCAAATAATCTAGAGGTAAAGCCCAACATGTAGAGGTAAAGACTAAGATCTAGAGGTGAATTCCAATATCTAGTGCTAAAGCCCGACACCTACAGTTAAAGTCAAACATCTAGATGTAAAACCCAACTTCTAGAGGTAAAGCCGAATATCTAGAGTTAAAGCGCATCCTTTAGAGTAAAGCCCAAAATCTAGAGTTAAAGCCCAACATCTAGAGGGAAAGCCCAGAATCGAGATGTAAAGCCTAACATCTAGAGGTGAATTCCAAAATCAAGTGTTAAGGCCCGACATCTACAGTTAAAGCCAACCATATAGATGTAACCCCCAACTTCTAGAGGTAAGGCCCAAAATCTAGAGGTAAAGTCCAACTTCTAGAGGTAAAGTCCAAAATCTAGAGGTAAAGCCCAAGACCTAGTGGTAGAGCCCAAAATCTAGAGATAAAGCCCAACATCTAAATGTAAAGCAAAACATCTAGATGTAAAACCCTACATCTAGAGGTAAAGTCCAATATCTAGACTTAAAGACCAACATCTAGAGGTAAAGCCCAACATCTAGAGGTAAAGCCCAGAATCTAGAGGTAAATCCTAACATCTAGAGGTGAATTCCAAAACTATTCTTAAGGCCTGACATCTACAATTAAAGCCAAACATATAGATTTAACCCCCAACTTCTAGAGGTAAGACCCAAAATCTAGAGGTAAAGACAAACATCTAGAGTTAAAGCCGAACGTCTTGAGGTAAAGTCCAAGGTCTAGAGGTAAAGACCTACTTCTAGAGGTAAAGTCCAAAATCTAGAAGTAAAGCCCAAGACCTAGTGGTAGAGCCCAAAATCTAGAGGTAAAGCCCAACATCTAGAGGAAAAGCCAAATATACAGATTTTAAACCCAAAATCTAGAGGTAAAGCCCAATATCTAGACGTAAAGACCAAAATCTAGATGTAAAGCCCAACTTCTAGATCTAAAGCCCAAAATCTAGATGTAAAGCCCAACTTCTAAATCTAAAGCCCAACATCTAGAGGTAAAGCCCAATATTTAGAGTTTAAGCGCATGCTTTAGAGATAAAGCCCAAAATCTAAATGTAAAGTCCAACTTCTAGAGGTAAAGCCCATCATCTAGTCATACAGCCCTATGTCTGCAGTTAAAGCCCAACTTACAGAGGTAAAGGCAAACATCTAGATGTAAAACCCAAAATCTAGAGGTAAAGCCCAAGATATAGAGGTATAGCCCAAATTCTAGAGATAAAGTCCAAATTCTAGATGTAATCCCAAAATCTAGAGGTAAAGCCTAACATCTAGAGGTGAAGCACAACATATAGAGGTATAACCCAACACCTAGAGATAAAGACCAACATCTAAATGTAAAGCAAAACATCTAGATGTAAAACCCTACATCTAGAGGTAAAGTCCAATATCTAGACTTAAAGACCAACATCTGGAGGTAAAGCCCAATGTCTAGAGGTAATGACCAACTTCTAGAGCTAAAACCCCAAATCTAGATTTAAACCCCAACATCTAGAGATAAAGCCCAACTTCTAGATCTAACCCAAACATCTAGAGGTAAAGCCCAACATCTAGAGGAAAAGCCTAACATCTAGTGGTGAATTCCAAAATCTAGTGTTAAGGCCCGACATCTACAGATAATGCCAAACATATAGATGTAAACCCGAACTTCTAGAGCTAAAGCCCAAAATCTAGAGGTAACGCCCAACATCTAGAGTTAAAGCCCAACGTCTTGAGGTAAAGCCCAAAGTCTAGAGGTAAAGCCCAAAATCTAGAGGTAAAGCCAAATATCTAGATTTAAATCCAAAATCTAGAGATAAAGCCCAAAGTCTAGATGTAAAGCCCAACTTCCAGAGTTAAAGTCCAAAATCTAGAGGTAAAGCCCAACATCTAGAGGGAAAGCCCAGAATCTAGAGGTAAAGCCTAACATCTAGAGGTGAATTCCAAAATCTAGTCTTAAGGCCTGACATCTACAATTAAAGCCAACCATATAGATGTAACCCCCAACTTCTAGTGGAAAGGCCCAAAATCTAGAGGTAAAGCCCAACATCTAGAGTTAAAGCCGAATGTCTTGTGGTAAAGCCCAAAATCTAGAGGTAAAGCCCAACTTCTAGAGGTAAAGTCCAAAAACTAGAGGTAAAGCCCAAGACCTAGTGGTAGAGCCCAAAATCTACAGGTAAAGCCCAACATCTAGACGCAAAGCCAGATATTTGATGGTAAAACCCAATATCTAGAGGAAAAGCCAAATATATAGATTTAAAACCCAAAATCTAGAGGTAAACACCAATATCTAGAGGAAAAGCCAAATATATAGATTAAAAAACCGAAATCTAGAGGTAAAGCCCAACATCTAGAGCTAAAGCCAAATATACAGATTTAAAACCCAAAATCTAGAGGTAAAGCCCAATATCTAGACGTAAAGACCAAAATCTAGATGTAAAGCCCGACTTCTAGATCTAAAGCCCAAAATCTAGTTGTAAAGCCCAACTTCTAAATCTAAAGCCCAACATCTAGAGGTAAAGCCCAATATTTAGAGTTTAAGCGCATCCTTTAGAGATAAAGCCCAAAATCTAAATGTAAAGTCCAACTTCTAGAGGTAAAGCCCATTATCTAGTCGTACAGCCCTATGTCTTCAGTTAAAGCCCAACTTACAGAGGTAAAGGCAAACATCTAGATGTAAAACCCAAAATCTAGAGGTAAAGCCCAAGATATAGAGGTATAGCCCAAATTCTAGAGATAAAGTCCAATGTCTAGATGTAATCCCAACATCTAGAGGTAAAGCCTAACATCTAGAGGTGAAGCACAACATATAGAGGTATAACCCAACACCTAGAGATAAAGACCAACATCTAAATGTAAAGCAAAACATCTAGATGTAAAACCCTACATCTAGAGGTAAAGTCCAATATCTAGACTTAAAGACCAACATCTGGAGGTAAAGCCCAATGTCTAGAGGTAATGACCAACTTCTAGAGATAAAACCCCAAATCTAGATTTAAACCCTAACATCTAGAAAGAAAGCCAACTTCTAGATCTAACCCAAACATCTAGAGGTAAAGCCCAACATCTAGAGGAAAAGCCTAACATCTAGTGGTGAATTCCAAAATCTAGTGTTAAGGCCCGATACCCACAGTTAAAGCCAAACATATAGATGTAAACACCAACTTCTAGAGGTAAGGCCCAAAATCTAGAGGTAAAGCCCAACATCTAGAGTTAAAGCCCAACGTCTTGAGGTAAAGCCCAAAGTCTAGAGGTAAAGCCCAAATTTTAGAGGTAAAGCCAAATATACAGATTTAAAACCCAAAATCTAGAGGTAAAGCTCAAATTCCAGATGTAAAGCCCAACTTCTAGAGGTAAAGCCCATCATCTAGGCCTACAGCCCAATGTCTGCAGGTAAAGCCCAACTTACAGAGGTGAAGGCAAACATCTAGATGTAAAACCCAAAATCTAGAGGTAAAGCCGAACATCTAGAGGTGAAGCACAACATATAGAGGTATAACCCAACATCTAGAGATAAAGACCAACATCTAAATGTAAAGCAAAACATCTAGATGTAAAACCCTACATCTAGAGGTAAAGTCCAGTATCTAGACTTAAAGACCAACATCTGGAGGTAAAGCCCAAAGTCTAGATGTAAAGCCCAACTTCTAGAGGTAAAGTCCAAATTCTAGAGGTAAAGCCCAACATCGAGACGTAAAGCCAGATATCTAGATGTAAAGCCCAACATCTAGATGTAAAGCCAGATATCTAGAGGTAAAGCCCAACTTCCAGAGTTAAAGTCCAAAATCTAGAGGTAAACGCCAATACCTAGAGGTAGAGCCCAAAATCTAGAGGTAAAGCCCAACATCTAGAGATAAAGCCAGATATATAGATTTAAAACCCAAAATCTGGAGGTAAAGCCCAACATCTAGAGCTAAAGCCCCAATTCTAGATGTAAAGCCCAATTTCTAGATCTAAAGCCAAATAATCTAGAGGTAAAGCCCAACATGTAGAGGTAAAGACTAAGATCTAGAGGTGAATTCCAATATCTAGTGTTAAAGCCCGACACCTACAGTTAAAGTCAAACATCTAGATGTAAAACCCAACTTCTAGAGGTAAAGCCGAGTATCTAGAGTTAAAGCGCATCCTTTAGAGTAAAGCCCAAAATCTAGAGTTAAAGCCCAACATCTAGAGGGAAAGCCCAGAATCGAGATGTAAAGCCTAACATCTAGAGGTGAATTCCAAAATCAAGTGTTAAGGCCCGACATCTAGAGTTAAAGCCAACCATATAGATGTAACCCCCAACTTCTAGAGGTAAGGCCCAAAATCTAGAGGTAAAGTCCAACTTCTAGAGGTAAAGTCCAAAATCTAGAGGTAAAGCCCAAGACCTAGTGTTAGAGCCCAAAATCTAGAGATAAAGCCCAACATCTAAATGTAAAGCAAAACATCTAGATGTAAAACCCTACATCTAGAGGTAAAGTCCAATATCTAGACTTAAAGACCAACATCTAGAGGTAAAGCCCAACATCTAGAGGTAAAGCCCAGAATCTAGAGGTAAATCCTAACATCTAGAGGTGAATTCCAAAACTATTCTTAAGGCCTGACATCTACAATTAAAGCCAAACATATAGATTTAACCCCCAACTTCTAGAGGTAAGACCCAAAATCTAGAGGTAAAGACAAACATCTAGAGTTAAAGCCGAACGTCTTGAGGTAAAGTCCAAGGTCTAGAGGTAAAGACCTACTTCTAGAGGTAAAGTCCGAAATCTAGAAGTAAAGCCCAAGACCTAGTGGTAGAGCCCAAAATCTAGAGGTAAAGCCCAACATCTAGAGGAAAAGCCAAATATACAGATTTAAAACCCAAAATCTAGAGGTAAAGCCCAATATCTAGACGTAAAGACCAAAATCTAGATGTAAAGCCCAACTTCTAGATCTAAAGCCCAAAATCTAGATGTAAAGCCCAACTTCTAAATCTAAAGCCCAACATCTAGAGGTAAAGCCCAATATTTAGAGTTTAAGCGCATCCTTTAGAGATAAAGCCCAAAATCTAAATGTAAAGTCCAACTTCTAGAGGTAAAGCCCATCATCTAGTCGTACAGCCCTATGTCTGCAGTTAAAGCCCAACTTACAGAGGTAAAGGCAAACATCTAGATGTAAAACCCAAAATCTAGAGGTAAAGCCCAAGATATAGAGGTATAGCCCAAATTCTAGAGATAAAGTCCAAATTCTAGATGTAATCCCAACATCTAGAGGTAAAGCCTAACATCTAGAGGTGAAGCACAACATATAGAGGTATAACCCAACACCTAGAGATAAAGACCAACATCTAAATGTAAAGCAAAACATCTAGATGTAAAACCCTACATCTAGAGGTAAAGTCCAGTATCTAGACTTAAAGATCAACATCTGGAGGTAAATCCCAATGTCTAGAGGTAATGACCAACTTCTAGAGCTAAAACCCCAAATCTAGATTTAAACCCCAACATCTAGAGATAAAGCCCAACTTCTAGATCTAACCCAAACATCTAGAGGTAAAGCCCAACGTCTTGAGGTAAAGCCCAAAGTCTAGAGGTAAAGCCCAAAATCTAGAGGTAAAGCCAAATATCTAGATTTAAATCCAAAATCTAGAGATAAAGCCCAAAGTCTAGATGTAAAGCCCAACTTCCAGAGTTAAAGTCCAAAATCTAGAGGTAAAGCCCAACATCTAGAGGGAAAGCCCAGAATCTAGAGGTAAAGCCTAACATCTAGAGGTGAATTCCAAAATCTAGTCTTAAGGCCTGACATCTACAATTAAAGCCAACCATATAGATGTAACCCCCAACTTCTAGTGGAAAGGCCCAAAATCTAGAGGTAAAGCCCAACATCTAGAGTTAAAGCCGAATGTCTTGTGGTAAAGCCCAAAATCTAGAGGTAAAGCCCAACTTCTAGAGGTAAAGTCCAAAATCTAGAGGTAAAGCCCAAGACCTAGTGGTAGAGCCCAAAATCTAGAGGTAAAGACCAACATCTAGACGCAAAGCCAGATATCTGATGGTAAAACCCAATATCTAGAGGAAAAGCCAAATATATAGATTTAAAACCCAAAATCTAGAGGTAAACACCAATATCTAGAGGAAAAGCCAAATATATAGATTAAAAAAACGAAATCTAGAGGTAAAGCCCAACATCTAGAGCTAAAGCCAAATATACAGATTTAAAACCCAAAATCTAGAGGTAAAGCCCAATATCTAGACGTAAAGACCAAAATCTAGATGTAAAGCCCGACTTCTAGATCTAAAGCCCAAAATCTAGTTGTAAAGCCCAACTTCTAAATCTAAAGCCCAACATCTAGAGGTAAAGCCCAATATTTAGAGTTTAAGCGCATCCTTTAGAGATAAAGCCCAAAATCTAAATGTAAAGTCCATCTTCTAGAGGTAAAGCCCATTATCTAGTCGTACAGCCCTATGTCTTCAGTTAAAGCCCAACTTACAGAGGTAAAGGCAAACATCTAGATGTAAAACCCAAAATCTAGAGGTAAAGCCCAAGATATAGAGGTATAGCCCAAATTCTAGAGATAAAGTCCAAATTCTAGATGTAATCCCAACATCTAGAGGTAAAGCCTAACATCTAGAGGTGAAGCACAACATATAGAGGTATAACCCAACACCTAGAGATAAAGACCAACATCTAAATGTAAAGCAAAACATCTAGATGTAAAACCCTACATCTAGAGGTAAAGTCCAATATCTAGGCTTAAAGACCAACATCTGGAGGTAAAGCCCAATGTCTAGAGGTAATGACCAACTTCTAGAGCTAAAACCCCAAATCTAGATTTAAACCCTAACATCTAGAAAGAAAGCCAAGTTCTAGATCTAAGCCAAACATCTAGAGGTAAAGCCCAACATCTAGAGGAAAAGCCTAACATCTAGTGGTGAATTCCAAAATCTAGTGTTAAGGCCCGATACCCACAGTTAAAGCCAAACATATAGATGTAAACACCAACTTCTAGAGGTAAGGCCCAAAATCTAGAGGTAAAGCCCAACATCTAGAGTTAAAGCCCAACGTCTTGAGGTAAAGCCCAAAGTCTAGAGGTAAAGCCCAAATTTTAGAGGTAAAGCCAAATATACAGATTTAAAACCCAAAATCTAGAGGTAAAGCTCAAATTCTAGATGTAAAGCCCAACTTCTAGAGGTAAAGCCCATCATCTAGTCCTACAGCCCAATGTCTGCAGGTAAAGCCCAACTTACAGAGGTGAAGGCAAACATCTAGATGTAAAACCCAAAATCTAGAGGTAAAGCCGAACATCTAGAGGTGAAGCACAACATATAGAGGTATAACCCAACATCTAGAGATAAAGACCAACATCTAAATGTAAAGCAAAACATCTAGATGTAAAACCCTACATCTAGAGTTAAAGTCCAGTATCTAGACTTAAAGACCAACATCTGGAGGTAAAGCCCAAAGTCTAGATGTAAAGCCCAACTTCTAGAGGTAAAGTCCAAATTCTAGAGGTAAAGCCCAACATCGAGACGTAAAGCCAGATATCTAGATGTAAAGCCCAACATCTAGATGTAAAGCCAGATATCTAGAGGTAAAGCCCAACTTCCAGAGTTAAAGTCCAAAATCTAGAGGTAAACGCCAATACCTAGAGGTAGAGCCCAAAATCTAGAGGTAAAGCCCAACATCTAGAGATAAAGCCAGATATATAGATTTAAAACCCAAAATCTGGAGGTAAAGCCCAACATCTAGAGCTAAAGCCCCAATTCTAGATGTAAAGCCCAATTTCTAGATCTAAAGCCAAATAATCTAGAGGTAAAGCCCAACATGTAGAGGTAAAGACTAAGATCTAGAGGTGAATTCCAATATCTAGTGTTAAAGCCCGACACCTACAGTTAAAGTCAAACATCTAGATGTAAAACCCAACTTCTAGAGGTAAAGCCGAATATCTAGAGTTAAAGCGCATCCTTTAGAGTAAAGCCCAAAATCTAGAGTTAAAGCCCAACATCTAGAGGGAAAGCCCAGAATCGAGATGTAAAGCCTAACATCTAGAGGTGAATTCCAAAATCAAGTGTTAAGGCCCGACATCTACAGTTAAAGGCAAACATATAGATGTAACCCCCAACTTCTAGAGGTAAGGCCCAAAATCTAGAGGTAAAGTCCAACTTCTAGAGGTAAAGTCCAAAATCTAGAGGTAAAGCCCAAGACCTAGTGTTAGAGCCCAAAATCTAGAGATAAAGCCCAACATCTAAATGTAAAGCAAAACATCTAGATGTAAAACCCTACATCTAGAGGTAAAGTCCAATATCTAGACTTAAAGACCAACATCTAGAGGTAAAGCCCAACATCTAGAGGTAAAGCCCAGAATCTAGAGGTAAATCCTAACATCTAGAGGTGAATTCCAAAACTATTCTTAAGGCCTGACATCTACAATTAAAGCCAAACATATAGATTTAACCCCCAACTTCTAGAGGTAAGACCCAAAATCTAGAGGTAAAGACAAACATCTAGAGTTAAAGCCGAACGTCTTGAGGTAAAGTCCAAGGTCTAGAGGTAAAGACCTACTTCTAGAGGTAAAGTCCGAAATCTAGAAGTAAAGCCCAAGACCTAGTGGTAGAGCCCAAAATCTAGAGGTAAAGCCCAACATCTAGAGGAAAAGCCAAATATACAGATTTAAAACCCAAAATCTAGAGGTAAAGCCCAATATCTAGACGTAAAGACCAAAATCTAGATGTAAAGCCCAACTTCTAGATCTAAAGCCCAAAATCTAGATGTAAAGCCCAACTTCTAAATCTAAAGCCCAACATCTAGAGGTAAAGCCCAATATTTAGAGTTTAAGCGCATGCTTTAGAGATAAAGCCCAAAATCTAAATGTAAAGTCCAACTTCTAGAGGTAAAGCCCATCATCTAGTCATACAGCCCTATGTCTGCAGTTAAAGCCCAACTTACAGAGGTAAAGGCAAACATCTAGATGTAAAACCCAAAATCTAGAGGTAAAGCCCAAGATATAGAGGTATAGCCCAAATTCTAGAGATAAAGTCCAAATTCTAGATGTAATCCCAACATCTAGAGGTAAAGCCTAACATCTAGAGGTGAAGCACAACATATAGAGGTATAACCCAACACCTAGAGATAAAGACCAACATCTAAATGTAAAGCAAAACATCTAGATGTAAAACCCTACATCTAGAGGTAAAGTCCAATATCTAGACTTAAAGACCAACATCTGGAGGTAAAGCCCAATGTCTAGAGGTAATGACCAACTTCTAGAGCTAAAACCCCAAATCTAGATTTAAACCCCAACATCTAGAGATAAAGCCCAACTTCTAGATCTAACCCAAACATCTAGAGGTAAAGCCCAACGTCTTGAGGTAAAGCCCAAAGTCTAGAGGTAAAGCCCAAAATCTAGAGGTAAAGCCAAATATCTAGATTTAAATCCAAAATCTAGAGATAAAGCCCAAAGTCTAGATGTAAAGCCCAACTTCCAGAGTTAAAGTCCAAAATCTAGAGGTAAAGCCCAACATCTAGAGGGAAAGCCCAGAATCTAGAGGTAAAGCCTAACATCTAGAGGTGAATTCCAAAATCTAGTCTTAAGGCCTGACATCTACAATTAAAGCCAACCATATAGATGTAACCCCCAACTTCTAGTGGAAAGGCCCAAAATCTAGAGGTAAAGCCCAACATCTAGAGTTAAAGCCGAATGTCTTGTGGTAAAGCCCAAAATCTAGAGGTAAAGCCCAACTTCTAGAGGTAAAGTCCAAAATCTAGAGGTAAAGCCCAAGACCTAGTGGTAGAGCCCAAAATCTAGAGGTAAAGCCCAACATCTAGACGCAAAGCCAGATATCTGATGGTAAAACCCAATATCTAGAGGAAAAGCCAAATATATAGATTTAAAACCCAAAATCTAGAGGTAAACACCAATATCTAGAGGAAAAGCCAAATATATAGATTAAAAAACCGAAATCTAGAGGTAAAGCCCAACATCTAGAGCTAAAGCCAAATATACAGATTTAAAACCCAAAATCTAGAGGTAAAGCCCAATATCTAGACGTAAAGACCAAAATCTAGATGTAAAGCCCGACTTCTAGATCTAAAGCCCAAAATCTAGATGTAAAGCCCAACTTCTAAATCTAAAGCCCAACATCTAGAGGTAAAGCCCAATATTTAGAGTTTAAGCGCATCCTTTAGAGATAAAGCCCAAAATCTAAATGTAAAGTCCAACTTCTAGAGGTAAAGCCCATTATCTAGTCCTACAGCCCTATGTCTTCAGTTAAAGCCCAACTTACAGAGGTAAAGGCAAACATCTAGATGTAAAACCCAAAATCTAGAGGTAAAGCCCAAGATATAGAGGTATAGCCCAAATTCTAGAGATAAAGTCCAAATTCTAGATGTAATCCCAACATCTAGAGGTAAAGCCTAACATCTAGAGGTGAAGCACAACATATAGAGGTATAACCCAACACCTAGAGATAAAGACCAACATCTAAATGTAAAGCAAAACATCTAGATGTAAAACCCTACATCTAGAGGTAAAGTCCAATATCTAGGCTTAAAGACCAACATCTGGAGGTAAAGCCCAATGTCTAGAGGTAATGACCAACTTCTAGAGCTAAAACCCCAAATCTAGATTTAAACCCTAACATCTAGAAAGAAAGCCAAGTTCTAGATCTAAGCCAAACATCTAGAGGTAAAGCCCAACATCTAGAGGAAAAGCCTAACATCTAGTGGTGAATTCCAAAATCTAGTGTTAAGGCCCGATACCCACAGTTAAAGCCAAACATATAGATGTAAACACCAACTTCTAGAGGTAAGGCCCAAAATCTAGAGGTAAAGCCCAACATCTAGAGTTAAAGCCCAACGTCTTGAGGTAAAGCCCAAAGTCTAGAGGTAAAGCCCAAATTTTAGAGGTAAAGCCAAATATACAGATTTAAAACCCAAAATCTAGAGGTAAAGCTCAAATTCTAGATGTAAAGCCCAACTTCTAGAGGTAAAGCCCATCATCTAGTCCTACAGCCCAATGTCTGCAGGTAAAGCCCAACTTACAGAGGTGAAGGCAAACATCTAGATGTAAAACCCAAAATCTAGAGGTAAAGCCGAACATCTAGAGGTGAAGCACAACATATAGAGGTATAACCCAACATCTAGAGATAAAGACCAACATCTAAATGTAAAGCAAAACATCTAGATGTAAAACCCTACATCTAGAGGTAAAGTCCAGTATCTAGACTTAAAGACCAACATCTGGAGGTAAAGCCCAAAGTCTAGATGTAAAGCCCAACTTCTAGAGGTAAAGTCCAAATTCTAGAGGTAAAGCCCAACATCGAGACGTAAAGCCAGATATCTAGATGTAAAGCCCAACATCTAGATGTAAAGCCAGATATCTAGAGGTAAAGCCCAACTTCCAGAGTTAAAGTCCAAAATCTAGAGGTAAACGCCAATACCTAGAGGTAGAGCCCAAAATCTAGAGGTAAAGCCCAACATCTAGAGATAAAGCCAGATATATAGATTTAAAACCCAAAATCTGGAGGTAAAGCCCAACATCTAGAGCTAAAGCCCCAATTCTAGATGTAAAGCCCAATTTCTAGATCTAAAGCCAAATAATCTAGAGGTAAAGCCCAACATGTAGAGGTAAAGACTAAGATCTAGAGGTGAATTCCAATATCTAGTGTTAAAGCCCGACACCTACAGTTAAAGTCAAACATCTAGATGTAAAACCCAACTTCTAGAGGTAAAGCCGAATATCTAGAGTTAAAGCGCATCCTTTAGAGTAAAGCCCAAAATCTAGAGTTAAAGCCCAACATCTAGAGGGAAAGCCCAGAATCGAGATGTAAAGCCTAACATCTAGAGGTGAATTCCAAAATCAAGTGTTAAGGCCCGACATCTACAGTTAAAGGCAAACATATAGATGTAACCCCCAACTTCTAGAGGTAAGGCCCAAAATCTAGAGGTAAAGTCCAACTTCTAGAGGTAAAGTCCAAAATCTAGAGGTAAAGCCCAAGACCTAGTGGTAGAGCCCAAAATCTAGAGATAAAGCCCAACATCTAAATGTAAAGCAAAACATCTAGATGTAAAACCCTACATCTAGAGGTAAAGTCCAATATCTAGACTTAAAGACCAACATCTAGAGGTAAAGCCCAACATCTAGAGGTAAAGCCCAGAATCTAGAGGTAAATCCTAACATCTAGAGGTGAATTCCAAAACTATTCTTAAGGCCTGACATCTACAATTAAAGCCAAACATATAGATTTTACCCCCAACTTCTAGAGGTAAGACCCAAAATCTAGAGGTAAAGACAAACATCTAGAGTTAAAGCCGAACGTCTTGAGGTAAAGTCCAAGGTCTAGAGGTAAAGACCTACTTCTAGAGGTAAAGTCCGAAATCTAGAAGTAAAGCCCAAGACCTAGTGGTAGAGCCCAAAATCTAGAGGTAAAGCCCAACATCTAGAGGAAAAGCCAAATATACAGATTTAAAACCCAAAATCTAGAGGTAAAGCCCAATATCTAGACGTAAAGACCAAAATCTAGATGTAAAGCCCAACTTCTAGATCTAAAGCCCAAAATCTAGATGTAAAGCCCAACTTCTAAATCTAAAGCCCAACATCTAGAGGTAAAGCCCAATATTTAGAGTTTAAGCGCATGCTTTAGAGATAAAGCCCAAAATCTATATGTAAAGTCCAACTTCTAGAGGTAAAGCCCATCATCTAGTCATACAGCCCTATGTCTGCAGTTAAAGCCCAACTTACAGAGGTAAAGGCAAACATCTAGATGTAAAACCCAAAATCTAGAGGTAAAGCCCAAGATATAGAGGTATAGCCCAAATTCTAGAGATAAAGTCCAAATTCTAGATGTAATCCCAACATCTAGAGGTAAAGCCTAACATCTAGAGGTGAAGCACAACATATAGAGGTATAACCCAACACCTAGAGATAAAGACCAACATCTAAATGTAAAGCAAAACATCTAGATGTAAAACCCTACATCTAGAGGTAAAGTCCAATATCTAGACTTAAAGACCAACATCTGGAGGTAAAGCCCAATGTCTAGAGGTAATGACCAACTTCTAGAGCTAAAACCCCAAATCTAGATTTAAACCCCAACATCTAGAGATAAAGCCCAACTTCTAGATCTAACCCAAACATCTAGAGGTAAAGCCCAACGTCTTGAGGTAAAGCCCAAAGTCTAGAGGTAAAGCCCAAAATCTAGAGGTAAAGCCAAATATCTAGATTTAAATCCAAAATCTAGAGATAAAGCCCAAAGTCTAGATGTAAAGCCCAACTTCCAGAGTTAAAGTCCAAAATCTAGAGGTAAAGCCCAACATCTAGAGGGAAAGCCCAGAATCTAGAGGTAAAGCCTAACATCTAGAGGTGAATTCCAAAATCTAGTCTTAAGGCCTGACATCTACAATTAAAGCCAACCATATAGATGTAACCCCCAACTTCTAGTGGAAAGGCCCAAAATCTAGAGGTAAAGCCCAACATCTAGAGTTAAAGCCGAATGTCTTGTGGTAAAGCCCAAAATCTAGAGGTAAAGCCCAACTTCTAGAGGTAAAGTCCAAAATCTAGAGGTAAAGCCCAAGACCTAGTGGTAGAGCCCAAAATCTAGAGGTAAAGCCCAACATCTAGACGCAAAGCCAGATATCTGATGGTAAAACCCAATATCTAGAGGAAAAGCCAAATATATAGATTTAAAACCCAAAATCTAGAGGTAAACACCAATATCTAGAGGAAAAGCCAAATATATAGATTAAAAAACCGAAATCTAGAGGTAAAGCCCAACATCTAGAGCTAAAGCCAAATATACAGATTTAAAACCCAAAATCTAGAGGTAAAGCCCAATATCTAGACGTAAAGACCAAAATCTAGATGTAAAGCCCGACTTCTAAATCTAAAGCCCAACATCTAGAGGTAAAGCCCAATATTTAGAGTTTAAGCGCATCCTTTAGAGATAAAGCCCAAAATCTAAATGTAAAGTCCAACTTCTAGAGGTAAAGCCCATTATCTAGTCGTACAGCCCTATGTCTTCAGTTAAAGCCCAACTTACAGAGGTAAAGGCAAACATCTAGATGTAAAACCCAAAATCTAGAGGTAAAGCCCAAGATATAGAGGTATAGCCCAAATTCTAGAGATAAAGTCCAAATTCTAGATGTAATCCCAACATCTAGAGGTAAAGCCTAACATCTAGAGGTGAAGCACAACATATAGAGGTATAACCCAACACCTAGAGATAAAGACCAACATCTAAATGTAAAGCAAAACATCTAGATGTAAAACCCTACATCTAGAGGTAAAGTCCAGTATCTAGACTTAAAGACCAACATCTGGAGGTAAAGCCCAAAGTCTAGATGTAAAGCCCAACTTCTAGAGGTAAAGTCCAAATTCTAGAGGTAAAGCCCAACATCGAGACGTAAAGCCAGATATCTAGATGTAAAGCCCAACATCTAGATGTAAAGCCAGATATCTAGAGGTAAAGCCCAACTTCCAGAGTTAAAGTCCAAAATCTAGAGGTAAACGCCAATACCTAGAGGTAGAGCCCAAAATCTAGAGGTAAAGCCCAACATCTAGAGATAAAGCCAGATATATAGATTTAAAACCCAAAATCTGGAGGTAAAGCCCAACATCTAGAGCTAAAGCCCCAATTCTAGATGTAAAGCCCAATTTCTAGATCTAAAGCCAAATAATCTAGAGGTAAAGCCCAACATGTAGAGGGAAAGACTAAAATCTCGAGGTGAATTCCAATATCTAGTGTTAAAGCCCGACACCTACAGTTAAAGTCAAACATCTAGATGTAAAAACCAACTTCTAGAGGTAAAGCCGAATATCTAGAGTTAAAGCGCATCCTTTAGAGTAAAGCCCAAAATCTAGAGTTAAAGCCCAACATCTAGAGGGAAAGCCCAGAATCGAGATGTAAAGCCTAACATCTAGAGGTGAATTCCAAAATCAAGTGTTAAGGCCCGACATCTACAGTTAAAGGCAAACATATAGATGTAACCCCCAACTTCTAGAGGTAAGGCCCAAAATCTAGAGGTAAAGTCCAACTTCTAGAGGTAAAGTCCAAAATCTAGAGGTAAAGCCCAAGACCTAGTGGTAGAGCCCAAAATCTAGAGATAAAGCCCAACATCTAAATGTAAAGCAAAACATCTAGATGTAAAACCCTACATCTAGAGGTAAAGTCCAATATCTAGACTTAAAGACCAACATCTAGAGGTAAAGCCCAACATCTAGAGGTAAAGCCCAGAATCTAGAGGTAAATCCTAACATCTAGAGGTGAATTCCAAAACTATTCTTAAGGCCTGACATCTACAATTAAAGCCAAACATATAGATTTAACCCCCAACTTCTAGAGGTAAGACCCAAAATCTAGAGGTAAAGACAAACATCTAGAGTTAAAGCCGAACGTCTTGAGGTAAAGTCCAAGGTCTAGAGGTAAAGACCTACTTCTAGAGGTAAAGTCCGAAATCTAGAAGTAAAGCCCAAGACCTAGTGGTAGAGCCCAAAATCTAGAGGTAAAGCCCAACATCTAGAGGAAAAGCCAAATATACAGATTTAAAACCCAAAATCTAGAGGTAAAGCCCAATATCTAGACGTAAAGACCAAAATCTAGATGTAAAGCCCAACTTCTAGATCTAAAGCCCAAAATCTAGATGTAAAGCCCAACTTCTAAATCTAAAGCCCAACATCTAGAGGTAAAGCCCAATATTTAGAGTTTAAGCGCATGCTTTAGAGATAAAGCCCAAAATCTAAATGTAAAGTCCAACTTCTAGAGGTAAAGCCCATCATCTAGTAATACAGCCCTATGTCTGCAGTTAAAGCCCAACTTACAGAGGTGAAGGCAAACATCTAGATGTAAAACCCAAAATCTAGAGTTAAAGCCCAAGATATAGAGGTATAGCCCAAATTCTAGAGATAAAGTCCAAATTCTAGATGTAATCCCAACATCTAGAGGTAAAGCCTAACATCTAGAGGTGAAGCACAACATATAGAGGTATAACCCAACACCTAGAGATAAAGACCAACATCTAAATGTAAAGCAAAACATCTAGATGTAAAACCCTACATCTAGAGGTAAAGTCCAATATCTAGACTTAAAGACCAACATCTGGAGGTAAATCCCAATGTCTAGAGGTAATGACCAACTTCTAGAGCTAAAACCCCAAATCTAGATTTAAACCCCAACATCTAGAGATAAAGCCCAACTTCTAGATCTAACCCAAACATCTAGAGGTAAAGCCCAACATCTAGAGGAAAAGCCTAACATCTAGTGGTGAATTCCAAAATCTAGTGTTAAGGCCCGACATCTACAGATAATGCCAAACATATAGATGTAAACCCGAACTTCTAGAGCTAAAGCCCAAAATCTAGAGGTAACGCCCAACATCTAGAGTTAAAGCCCAACGTCTTGAGGTAAAGCCCAAAGTCTAGAGGTAAAGCCCAAAATCTAGAGGTAAAGCCAAATATCTAGATTTAAATCCAAAATCTAGAGATAAAGCCCAAAGTCTAGATGTAAAGCCCAACTTCCAGAGTTAAAGTCCAAAATCTAGAGGTAAAGCCCAACATCTAGAGGGAAAGCCCAGAATCTAGAGGTAAAGCCTAACATCTAGAGGTGAATTCCAAAATCTAGTCTTAAGGCCTGACATCTACAATTAAAGCCAACCATATAGATGTAACCCCCAACTTCTAGAGGAAAGGCCCAAAATCTAGAGGTAAAGCCCAACATCTAGAGTTAAAGCCGAATGTCTTGTGGTAAAGCCCAAAATCTAGAGGTAAAGCCCAACTTCTAGAGGTAAAGTCCAAAATCTAGAGGTAAAGCCCAAGACCTAGTGGTAGAGCCCAAAATCTAGAGGTAAAGCCCAACATCTAGACGCAAAGCCAGATATCTGATGGTAAAACCCAATATCTAGAGGAAAAGCCAAATATATAGATTTAAAACCCAAAATCTAGAGGTAAACACCAATATCTAGAGGAAAAGCCAAATATATAGATTAAAAAACCGAAATCTAGAGGTAAAGCCCAACATCTAGAGCTAAAGCCAAATAATCTAGAGGTAAAGCCCAAAATGTAGAGGTAAAGACTAAGATCTAGAGGTGAATTCCAAATTCTAGTGTTAAAGCCCGACACCTACAGTTAAAGCCAAACATCTAGATGTAAAACCCAACTTCTACAGGTAAAGCCCAACGTCTGGAGGTACAGCCCAGATTCTAGAGAGAAGCCAAAAATCCAGATGTAAAACCCAAAATCTAGAGGTAAAGCCCAACATCTAGAGGAAAAGCCAAATATATAGATTTAAACCGCAAAATCTAGAGGTAAAGCCCAATATCTAGACGTAGAGACCAAAATCTAGATGTAAAGCCCAACTTCTAAATCTAAAGCCCAACATCTAGAGGTAAAGCCCAATATTTAGAGTTTAAGCACATCATTTAGAGGTAAAGCGAAAATCTAGATGTAAAGCCCAACTTCTAGAGGTAAAGCCCATCATCTAGTCCTACAGCCCAATGTCTGCAGGTAAAGCCCAACTTACAGGGGTAAAGGAAAACATCTAGATGTAAATCCCAAAATCTAGAGGTAAAGCCGAACATCTAGAAGTGAAGCACAACATATAGAGGTATAACCCAACATCTAGAGTTAAAGACCAACATCTAAATGTAAAGCAAAACATCTAGATGTAAAACCCTACATCTAGAGGTAAAGTCCAGTATCTAGACTTAAAGACCAACATCTGGAGGTAAAGCCCAAAGTCTAGATGTAAAGCCCAACTTCTAGAGGTAAAGTCCAAATTCTAGAGGTAAAGCCCAACATCGAGACGTAAAGCCAGATATCTAGAGGTAAAGCCCAACTTCCAGAGTTAAAGTCCAAAATCTAGAGGTAAACGCCAATACCTAGAGGTAGAGCCCAAAATCTAGAGGTAAAGCCCGACATCTAGAGATAAAGCCAGATATATAGATTTAAAACCCAAAATCTGGAGGTAAAGCCCAACATCTAGAGCTAAAGCCCCAAATCTAGATGTAAAGCCCAATTGCTAGATCTAAAGCCAAATAATCTAGAGGTAAAGCCCAACATGTAGAGGTAAAGACTAAGATCTAGAGGTGAATTCCAATATCTAGTGTTAAAGCCCGACACCTACAGTTAAAGCCAAACATCTAGATGTAAAACCCAACTTCTACAGGTAAAGCCCAACGTCTGGAGGTACAGCCCAGATTCTAGAGAGAAGCCAAAAATCCAGATGGAAAACCCAAAATCTGGAGGTAAAGCCCAACATCTAGAGGAAAAGCCAAATATATGGATTTAAAACCCAAAATCTAGAGATAAAGCCCAATATCTAGACGTAAAGACCAATATCTAGATGTAAAGCCCAACTTCTAGATCTGAAGCCCAAAATATAGATGTAAAGCCCAACTTCTAGATCGAAAGCCCAAAATAGATATGTAAAGCCCAACTTCTAAATCTAAAGCCCAACATCTAGAGGTAAAGCCCAATATTTAGAGTTTAAGCACATCATTTAGAGGTAAAGCCGAAAATCTAGATGTAAAGCCCAACTTCTAGAGGTAAAGCCCATCATCTAGTCCTACAGCCCAATGTCTGCAGGTAAAGCCCAACTTACAGAGGTGAAGGCAAACATCTAGATGTAAAACCCAAAATCTAGAGGTAAAGCCGAACATCTAGAGGTGAAGCACAACATATAGAGGTATAACCCAACATCTAGAGATAAAGACCAACATCTAAATGTAAAGCAAAACATCTAGATGTAAAACCCTACATCTAGAGGTAAAGTCCAGTATCTAGACTTAAAGACCAACATCTGGAGGTAAAGACCAAAATCTAGATGTAAAGCCCAACTTCTAGATCTAAAGCCCAAAATCTAGATGTAAAGCCCAACTTCTAAATCTAAAGCCCAACATCTAGAGGTAAAGCCCAATATTTAGAGTTTAAACGCATGCTTTAGAGATAAAGCCCAAAATCTAAATGTAAAGTCCAACTTCTAGAGGTAAAGCCCATCATCTAGTCGTACAGCCCTATGTCTGCAGTTAAAGCCCAACTTACAGAGGTAAAGGCAAACATCTAGATGTAAAACCCAAAATCTAGAGGTAAAGCCCAAGATATAGAGGTATAGCCCAAATTCTAGAGATAAAGTCCAAATTCTAGATGTAATCCCAACATCTAGAGGTAAAGCCTAACATCTAGAGGTGAAGCACAACATATAGAGGTATAACCCAACACCTAGAGATAAAGACCAACATCTAAATGTAAAGCAAAACATCTAGATGTAAAACCCTACATCTAGAGGTAAAGTCCAAAATCTAGACTTAAAGACCAACATCTGGAGGTAAAGCCCAATGTCTAGAGGTAATGACCAACTTCTAGAGCTAAAACCCCAAATCTAGATTTAAACCCTAACATCTAGAAAGAAAGCCAAGTTCTAGATCTAAGCCAAACATCTAGAGGTAAAGCCCAACATCAAGAGGAAAAGCCTAACATCTAGTGGTGAATTCCAAAATCTAGTGTTAAGGCCCGATACCCACAGTTAAAGCCAAACATATAGATGTAAACACCAACTTCTAGAGGTAAGGCCCAAAATCTAGAGGTAAAGCCCAACATCTAGAGTTAAAGCCCAACGTCTTGAGGTAAAGCCCAAAGTCTAGAGGTAAAGCCCAAATTTTAGAGGTAAAGCCAAATATACAGATTTAAAACCCAAAATCTAGAGGTAAAGCTCAAATTCTAGATGTAAAGCCCAACTTCTAGAGGTAAAGCCCATCATCTAGTCCTACAGCTCAATGTCTGCAGGTAAAGCCCAACTTACAGAGGTGAAGGCAAACATCTAGATGTAAAACCCAAAATCTAGAGGTAAAGCCGAACATCTAGAGGTGAAGCACAACATATAGAGGTATAACCCAACATCTAGAGATAAAGCCCAACTTCTAGATCTAACCCAAACATCTAGAGGTAAAGCCCAACATCTAGAGGAAAAGCCTAACATCTAGTGGTGAATTACAAAATCTAGTGTTAAGGCCCGACATCTACAGATAATGCCAAACATATAGATGTAAACCCGAACTTCTAGAGGTAAAGCCCAAAATCTAGAGGTAACGCCCAACATCTAGAGTTAAAGCCCAACGTCTTGAGGTAAAGCCCAAATTCTAGAGGTAAAGCCCAAAATCTAGAGGTAAAGCCAAATATCTAGATTTAAATCCAAAATCTAGAGATAAAGCCCAAAGTCTAGATGTAAAGCCCAACTTCCAGAGTTAAAGTCCAAAATCTAGAGGTAAAGCCCAACATCTAGAGGGAAAGCCCAGAATCTAGAGGTAAAGCCTAACATCTAGAGGTGAATTCCAAAATCTAGTCTTAAGGCCTGACATCTACAATTAAAGCCAACCATATAGATGTAACCCCCAACTTCTAGAGGAAAGGCCCAAAATCTAGAGGTAAAGCCCAACATCTAGAGTTAAAGCCGAATGTCTTGTGGTAAAGCCCAAAATCTAGAGGTAAAGCCCAACTTCTAGAGGTAAAGTCCAAAATCTAGAGGTAAAGCCCAAGACCTAGTGGTAGAGCCCAAAATCTAGATGTAAAGCCCAACATCTAGACGCAAAGCCAGATATCTGATGGTAAAACCCAATATCTAGAGGAAAAGCCAAATATATAGATTTAAAACCCAAAATCTAGAGGTAAACACCAATATCTAGAGGAAAAGCCAAATATATAGATTAAAAAACCGAAATCTAGAGGTAAAGCCCAACATCTAGAGCTAAAGCCCCAAATCTAGATGTAAAGCCCAATTTCTAGATCTAAAGCCAAATAATCTAGAGGTAAAGCCCAAAATGTAGAGGTAAAGACTAAGATCTAGAGGTGAATTCCAATATCTAGTGTTAAAGCCCGACACCTACAGTTAAAGCCAAACATCTAGATGTAAAACCCAACTTCTACAGGTAAAGCCCAACGTCTGGAGGTACAGCCCAGATTCTAGAGAGAAGCCAAAAATCCAGATGGAAAACCCAAAATCTAGAGGTAAAGCCCAACATCTAGAGGAAAAGCCAAATATATAGATTTAAACCCCAAAATCTAGAGGTAAAGCCCAATATCTAGACGTAGAGACCAAAATCTAGATGTAAAGCCCAACTTCTAGATCTAAAGCCCAAAATCTAGATGTAAAGCCCAACTTCTAAATCTAAAGCCCAACATCTAGAGGTAAAGCCCAATATTTAGAGTTTAAGCACATCATTTAGAGGTAAAGCGAAAATCTAGATGTAAAGCCCAACTTCTAGAGGTAAAGGCCATCATCTAGTCCTACAGCCCAATGTCTGCAGGTAAAGCCCAACTTACAGGGGTAAAGGAAAACATCTAGATGTAAAACCCAAAATCTAGAGGTAAAGCCGAACATCTAGAAGTGAAGCACAACATATAGAGGTATAACCCAACATCTAGAGTTAAAGACCAACATCTAAATGTAAAGCAAAACAACTAGATGTAAAACCCTACATCTAGAGGTAAAGTCCAGTATCTAGACTTAAAGACCAACATCTGGAGGTAAAGCCCAAAGTCTAGATGTAAAGCCCAACTTCTAGAGGTAAAGTCCAAATTCTAGAGGTAAAGCCCAACATCGAGACGTAAAGCCAGATATCTAGAGGTAAAGCCCAACTTCCAGAGTTAAAGTCCAAAATCTAGAGGTAAACGCCAATACCTAGAGGTAGAGCCCAAAATCTAGAGGTAAAGCCCGACATCTAGAGATAAAGCCAGATATATAGATTTAAAACCCAAAATCTGGAGGTAAAGCCCAACATCTAGAGCTAAAGCCCCAAATCTAGATGTAAAGCCCAATTGCTAGATCTAAAGCCAAATAATCTAGAGGTAAAGCCCAACATGTAGAGGTAAAGACTAAGATCTAGAGGTGAATTCCAATATATAGTGTTAAAGCTCGACACCTACAGTTAAAGCCAAACATCTAGATGTAAAACCCAACTTCTACAGGTAAAGCCCAACGTCTGGAGGTACAGCCCAGATTCTAGAGAGAAGCCAAAAATCCAGATGGAAAACCCAAAATCTGGAGGTAAAGCCCAACATCTAGAGGAAAAGCCAAATATATAGATTTAAAACCCAAAATCTAGAGATAAAGCCCAATATCTAGACGTAAAGACCAATATCTAGATGTAAAGCCCAACTTCTAGATCTGAAGCCCAAAATATAGATGTAAAGCCCAACTTCTAGATCGAAAGCCCAAAATAGATATGTAAAGCCCAACTTCTAAATCTAAAGCCCAACATCTAGAGGTAAAGCCCAATATTTAGAGTTTAAGCACATCATTTAGAGGTAAAGCCGAAAATCTAGATGTAAAGCCCAACTTCTAGAGGTACAGCCCATCATCTAGTCCTACAGCCCAATGTCTGCAGGTAAAGCCCAACTTACAGAGGTGAAGGCAAACATCTAGATGTAAAACCCAAAATCTAGAGGTAAAGCCCAACATCTAGAGGTGAAGCACAACATATAGAGGTATAACCCAACATCTAGAGATAAAGACCAACATCTAAATGTAAAGCAAAACATCTAGATGTAAAACCCTACATCTAGAGGTAAAGTCCAGTATCTAGACTTAAAGACCAACATCTGGAGGTAAAGCCCAATGTCTAGATGTAAAGCCCAACTTCTAGAGGTAAAGTCCAAATTCTAGAGGTAAAGCCCAACATCGAGACGTAAAGCCAGATATCTAGATGTAAAGCCCAACATCTAGACGTAAAGCCAGATATCTAGAGGTAAAGCCCAACTTCCAGAGTTAAAGTCCAAAATCTAGAGGTAAACGCCAATACCTAGAGGTAGAGCCCAAAATCTAGAGGTAAAGCCCAACATCTAGAGATAAAGCCAGATATATAGATTTAAAACCCAAAATCTGGAGGTAAAGCCCAACATCTAGAGCTAAAGCCCCAAATCTAGATGTAAAGCCCAATTTCTAGATCTAAAGCCAAATAATCTAGAGGTAAAGCCCAACATGTAGAGGGAAAGACTAAGATCTAGAGGTGAATTCCAATATCTAGTGTTAAAGCCCGACACCTACAGTTAAAGCCAAACATCTAGATGTAAAACCCAACTTCTAGAGGTAAAGCCGAATATCTAGAGTTAAAGCGCATCCTTTAGAGTAAAGCCCAAAATCTACAGTTAAAGCCCAACATCTAGAGGGAAAGCCCAGAATCTAGATGTAAAGCCTAACATCTAGAGCTGAATTCCAAAATCAAGTGTTAAGGCCCGACATCTAGAGTTAAAGCCAACCATAAAGATGTAACCCCCAACTTCTAGAGGTAAGGCCCAAAATCTAGAGGTAAAGTCCAACTTCTAGAGGTAAAGTCCAAAATCTAGAGGTAAAGCCCAAGACTTAGTGGTAGAGATAAAATCTAGAGATAAAGCCCAACATCTAAATGTAAAGCAAAACATCTAGATGTAAAACCCTACATCTAGAGGTAAAGTCCAATATCTAGACTTAAAGACCAACATCTAGAGGTAAAGCCCAACATCTAGAGGTAAAGCCCAGAATCTAGAGGTAAAGCCTAACATCTAGAGGTGAATTCCAAAACTATTCTTAAGGCCTGACATCTACAATTAAAGCCAAACATATAGATTTAACCCCCAACTTCTAGAGGTAAGACCCAAAATCTAGAGGTAAAGACAAACATCTAGAGTTAAAGCCGAACGTCTTGAGGTAAAGTCCAAGGTCTAGAGGTAAAGACCTACTTCTAGAGGTAAAGTCCGAAATCTAGAAGTAAAGCCCAAGACCTAGTGGTAGAGCCCAAAATCTAGAGGTAAAGCCCAACATCTAGAGGAAAAGCCAAATATACAGATTTAAAACCCAAAATCTAGAGGTAAAGCCCAATATCTAGACGTAAAGACCAAAATCTAGATGTAAAGCCCAACTTCTAGATCTAAAGCCCAAAATCTAGATGTAAAGCCCAACTTCTAAATCTAAAGCCCAACATCTAGAGGTAAAGCCCAATATTTAGAGTTTAAGCGCATCCTTTAGAGATAAAGCCCAAAATCTAAATGTAAAGTCCAACTTCTAGAGGTAAAGCCCATTATCTAGTCGTACAGCCCTATGTCTGCAGGTAAAGCCCAACTTACAGAGGTAAAGGCAAACATCTAGATGTAAACCCCAAAATCTAGAGGTAAAGCCCAAGATATAGAGGTATAGCCCAAATTCTAGAGATAAAGTCCAAATTCTAGATGTAATCCCAACATCTAGAGGTAAAGCCTAACATCTAGAGGTGAAGCACAACATATAGAGGTATAACCCAACACCTAGAGATAAAGACCAACATCTAAATGTAAAGCAAAACATCTAGATGTAAAACCCTACATCTAGAGGTAAAGTCCAATATCTAGACTTAAAGACCAACATCTGGAGGTAAAGCCCAATGTCTAGAGGTAATGACCAACTTCTAGAGCTAAAACCCCAAATCTAGATTTAAACCCCAACATCTAGAGATAAAGCCCAACTTCTAGATCTAACCCAAACATCTAGAGGTAAAGCCCAACATCTAGAGGAAAAGCCTAACATCTAGTGGTGAATTACAAAATCTAGTGTTAAGGCCCGACATCTACAGATAATGCCAAACATATAGATGTAAACCCGAACTTCTAGAGGTAAAGCCCAAAATCTAGAGGTAACGCCCAACATCTAGAGTTAAAGCCCAACGTCTTGAGGTAAAGCCCAAAGTCTAGAGGTAAAGCCCAAAATCTAGAGGTAAAGCCCAAAATCTAGAGGTAAAGCCAAATATCTAGATTTAAATCCAAAATCTAGAGATAAAGCCCAAAGTCTAGATGTAAAGCCCAACTTCCAGAGTTAAAGTCCAAAATCCAGAGGTAAAGCCCAACATCTAGAGGGAAAGCCCAGAATCTAGAGGTAAAGCCTAACATCTAGAGGTGAATTCCAAAATCTAGTCTTAAGGCCTGACATCTACAATTAAAGCCAACCATATAGATGTAACCCCCAACTTCTAGAGGAAAGGCCCAAAATCTAGAGGTAAAGCCCAACATCTAGAGTTAAAGCCGAATGTCTTGTGGTAAAGCCCAAAATCTAGAGGTAAAGCCCAACTTCTAGAGGTAAAGTCCAAAATCTAGAGGTAAAGCCCAACATCTAGACGCAAAGCCAGATATCTGATGGTAAAACCCAATATCTAGAGGAAAAGCCAAATATATAGATTTAAAACCCAAAATCTAGAGGTAAACACCAATATCTAGAGGAAAAGCCAAATATATAGATTAAAAAACCGAAATCTAGAGGTAAAGCCCAACATCTAGAGCTAAAGCCCCAAATCTAGATGTAAAGCCCAATTTCTAGATCTAAAGCCAAATAATCTAGAGGTAAAGCCCAAAATGTAGAGGTAAAGACTAAGATCTAGAGGTGAATTCCAATATCTAGTGTTAAAGCCCGACACCTACAGTTAAAGCCAAACATCTAGATGTAAAACCCAACTTCTACAGGTAAAGCCCAACGTCTGGAGGTACAGCCCAGATTCTAGAGAGAAGCCAAAAATCCAGATGGAAAACCCAAAATCTAGAGGTAAAGCCCAACATCTAGAGGAAAAGCCAAATATATAGATTTAAACCCCAAAATCTAGAGGTAAAGCCCAATATCTAGACGTAGAGACCAAAATCTAGATGTAAACCCCAACTTCTAGATCTAAAGCCCAAAATCTAGATGTAAAGCCCAACTTCTAAATCTAAAGCCCAACATCTAGAGGTAAAGCCCAATATTTAGAGTTTAAGCACATCATTTAGAGGTAAAGCGAAAATCTAGATGTAAAGCCCAACTTCTAGAGGTAAAGGCCATCATCTAGTCCTACAGCCCAATGTCTGCAGGTAAAGCCCAACTTACAGGGGTAAAGGCAAACATCTAGATGTAAAACCCAAAATCTAGAGGTAAAGCCGAACATCTAGAAGTGAAGCACAACATATAGAGGTATAACCCAACATCTAGAGTTAAAGACCAACATCTAAATGTAAAGCAAAACATCTAGATGTAAAACCCTACATCTAGAGGTAAAGTCCAGTATCTAGACTTAAAGACCAAAATCTGGAGGTAAAGCCCAAAGTCTAGATGTAAAGCCCAACTTCTAGATGTAAAGTCCAAATTCTAGAGGTAAAGCCCAACATCGAGACGTAAAGCCAGATATCTAGATGTAAAGCCCAACATCTAGACGTAAAGCCAGATATCTAGAGGTAAAGCCCAACTTCCAGAGTTAAAGTCCAAAATCTAGAGGTAAACGCCAATACCTAGAGGTAGAGCCCAAAATCTAGAGGTAAAGCCCAACATCTAGAGATAAAGCCAGATATATAGATTTAAAACCCAAAATCTGGAGGTAAAGCCCAACATCTAGAGCTAAAGCCCCAAATCTAGATGTAAAGCCCAATTGCTAGATCTAAAGCCAAATAATCTAGAGGTAAAGCCCAACATGTAGAGGTAAAGACTAAGATCTAGAGGTGAATTCCAATATATAGTGTTAAAGCTCGACACCTACAGTTAAAGCCAAACATCTAGATGTAAAACCCAACTTCTACAGGTAAAGCCCAACGTCTGGAGGTACAGCCCAGATTCTAGAGAGAAGCCAAAAATCCAGATGGAAAACCCAAAATCTGGAGGTAAAGCCCAACATCTAGAGGAAAAGCCAAATATATAGATTTAAAACCCAAAATCTAGAGATAAAGCCCAATATCTAGACGTAAAGACCAATATCTAGATGTAAAGCCCAACTTCTAGACCTGAAGCCCAAAATATAGATGTAAAGCCCAACTTCTAGATCGAAAGCCCAAAATAGATATGTCAAGCCCAACTTCTAAATCTAAAGCCCAACATCTAGAGGTAAAGCCCAATATTTAGAGTTTAAGCACATCATTTAGAGGTAAAGCCGAAAATCTAGATGTAAAGCCCAACTTCTAGAGGTAAAGCCCATCATCTAGTCCTACAGCCCAATGTCTGCAGGTAAAGCCCAACTTACAGAGGTGAAGGCAAACATCTAGATGTAAAACCCAAAATCTAGAGGTAAAGCCCAACATCTAGAGGTGAAGCACAACATATAGAGGTATAACCCAACATCTAGAGATAAAGACCAACATCTAAATGTAAAGCAAAACATCTAGATGTAAAACCCTACATCTAGAGGTAAAGTCCAATATCTAGACTTAAAGACCAACATCTGGAGGTAAAGCCCAATGTCTAGAGGTAATGACCAACTTCTAGAGCTAAAACCCCAAATCTAGATTTAAACCCCAACATCTAGAGATAAAGCCCAACTTCTAGATCTAACCCAAACATCTAGAGGTAAAGCCCAACATCTAGAGGAAAAGCCTAACATCTAGTGGTGAATTACAAAATCTAGTGTTAAGGCCCGACATCTACAGATAATGCCAAACATATAGATGTAAACCCGAACTTCTAGAGGTAAAGCCCAAAATCTAGAGGTAACGCCCAACATCTAGAGTTAAAGCCCAACGTCTTGAGGTAAAGCCCAAAGTCTAGAGGTAAAGCCCAAAATCTAGAGGTAAAGCCCAAAATCTAGAGGTAAAGCCAAATATCTAGATTTAAATCCAAAATCTAGAGATAAAGCCCAAAGTCTAGATGTAAAGCCCAACTTCCAGAGTTAAAGTCCAAAATCCAGAGGTAAAGCCCAACATCTAGAGGGAAAGCCCAGAATCTAGAGGTAAAGCCTAACATCTAGAGGTGAATTCCAAAATCTAGTCTTAAGGCCTGACATCTACAATTAAAGCCAACCATATAGATGTAACCCCCAACTTCTAGAGGAAAGGCCCAAAATCTAGAGGTAAAGCCCAACATCTAGAGTTAAAGCCGAATGTCTTGTGGTAAAGCCCAAAATCTAGAGGTAAAGCCCAACTTCTAGAGGTAAAGTCCAAAATCTAGAGGTAAAGCCCAACATCTAGACGTAAAGCCAGATATCTGATGGTAAAACCCAATATCTAGAGGAAAAGCCAAATATATAGATTTAAAACCCAAAATCTAGAGGTAAACACCAATATCTAGAGGAAAAGCCAAATATATAGATTAAAAAACCGAAATCTAGAGGTAAAGCCCAACATCTAGAGCTAAAGCCCCAAATCTAGATGTAAAGCCCAATTTCTAGATCTAAAGCCAAATAATCTAGAGGTAAAGCCCAACATGTAGAGGTAAAGACTAAGATCTAGAGGTGAATTCCAATATCTAGTGTTAAAGCCCGACACCTACAGTTAAAGCCAAACATCTAGATGTAAAACCCAACTTCTACAGGTAAAGCCCAACGTCTGGAGGTACAGCCCAGATTCTAGAGAGAAGCCAAAAATCCAGATGGAAAACCCAAAATCTAGAGGTAAAGCCCAACATCTAGAGGAAAAGCCAAATATACAGATTTAAACCCCAAAATCTAGAGGTAAAGCCCAATATCTAGACGTAGAGACCAAAATCTAGATGTAAAGCCCAACTTCTAGATCTAAAGCCCAAAATCTAGATGTAAAGCCCAACTTCTAAATCTAAAGCCCAACATCTAGAGGTAAAGCCCAATATTTAGAGTTTAAGCGCATCCTTTAGAGATAAAGCCCAAAATCTAAATGTAAAGTCCAACTTCTAGAGGTAAAGCCCATTATCTAGTCGTACAGCCCTATGTCTGCAGGTAAAGCCCAACTAAAAGAGGTAAAGGCAAACATCTAGATGTAAAACCCAAAATCTAGAGGTAAAGCCCAAGATATAGAGGTATAGCCCAAATTCTAGAGATAAAGTCCAAATTCTAGATGTAATCCCAACATCTAGAGGTAAAGCCTAACATCTAGAGGTGAAGCACAACATATAGAGGTATAACCCAACACCTAGAGATAAAGACCAACATCTAAATGTAAAGCAAAACATCTAGATGTAAAACCCTACATCTAGAGGTAAAGTCCAATATCTAGACTTAAAGACCAACATCTGGAGGTAAAGCCCAATGTCTAGAGGTAATGACCAACTTCTAGAGCTAAAACCCCAAATCTAGATTTAAACCCCAACATCTAGAAAGAAAGCCAAGTTCTAGATCTAAGCCAAACATCTAGAGATAAAGCCCAACATCTAGAGGAAAAGCCTAACATCTAGTGGTGAATTCCAAAATCTAGTGTTAAGGCCCGATACCAACAGTTAAAGCCAAACATATAGATGTAAACACCAACTTCTAGAGGTAAGGCCCAAAATCTAGAGGTAAAGCCCAACATCTAGAGTTAAAGCCCAACGTCTTGAGGTAAAGCCCAAAGTCTAGAGGTAAAGCCCAAATTTTAGAGGTAAAGCCAAATATCTAGATTTAAATCCCAAAATCTAGAGGTAAAGCTCAAATTCTAGATGTAAAGCCCAACTTCTAGAGGTAAAGCCCATCATCTAGTCCTACAGCCCAATGTCTGCAGGTAAAGCCCAACTTACAGAGGTGAAGGCAAACATCTAGATGTAAAACCCAAAATCTAGAGGTAAAGCCGAACATCTAGAGGTGAAGCACAACATATAGAGGTATAACCCAACATCTAGAGATAAAGCCCAACTTCTAGATCTAACCCAAACATCTAGAGGTAAAGCCCAACATCTAGAGGAAAAGCCTAACATCTAGTGGTGAATTACAAAATCTAGTGTTAAGGCCCGACATCTACAGATAATGCCAAACATATAGATGTAAACCCGAACTTCTAGAGGTAAAGCCCAAAATCTAGAGGTAACGCCCAACATCTAGAGTTAAAGCCCAACGTCTTGAGGTAAAGCCCAAAGTCTAGAGGTAAAGCCCAAAATCTAGAGGTAAAGCCAAATATCTAGATTTAAATCCAAAATCTAGAGATAAAGCCCAAAGTCTAGATGTAAAGCCCAACTTCCAGAGTTAAAGTCCAAAATCTAGAGGTAAAGCCCAACATCTAGAGGGAAAGCCCAGAATCTAGAGGTAAAGCCTAACATCTAGAGGTGAATTCCAAAATCTAGTCTTAAGGCCTGACATCTACAATTAAAGCCAACCATATAGATGTAACCCCCAACTTCTAGAGGAAAGGCCCAAAATCTAGAGGTAAAGCCCAACATCTAGAGTTAAAGCCGAATGTCTTGTGGTAAAGCCCAAAATCTAGAGGTAAAGCCCAACTTCTAGAGGTAAAGTCCAAAATCTAGAGGTAAAGCCCAAGACCTAGTGGTAGAGCCCAAAATCTAGATGTAAAGCCCAACATCTAGACGCAAAGCCAGATATCTGATGGTAAAACCCAATATCTAGAGGAAAAGCCAAATATATAGATTTAAAACCCAAAATCTAGAGGTAAACACCAATATCTAGAGGAAAAGCCAAATATATAGATTAAAAAACCGAAATCTAGAGGTAAAGCCCAACATCTAGAGCTAAAGCCCCAAATCTAGATGTAAAGCCCAATTTCTAGATCTAAAGCCAAATAATCTAGAGGTAAAGCCCAAAATGTAGAGGTAAAGACTAAGATCTAGAGGTGAATTCCAATATCTAGTGTTAAAGCCCGACACCTACAGTTAAAGCCAAACATCTAGATGTAAAACCCAACTTCTACAGGTAAAGCCCAACGTCTGGAGGTACAGCCCAGATTCTAGAGAGAAGCCAAAAATCCAGATGGAAAACCCAAAATCTAGAGGTAAAGCCCAACATCTAGAGGAAAAGCCAAATATATAGATTTAAACCCCAAAATCTAGAGGTAAAGCCCAATATCTAGACGTAGAGACCAAAATCTAGATGTAAAGCCCAACTTCTAGATCTAAAGCCCAAAATCTAGATGTAAAGCCCAACTTCTAAATCTAAAGCCCAACATCTAGAGGTAAAGCCCAATATTTAGAGTTTAAGCACATCATTTAGAGGTAAAGCGAAAATCTAGATGTAAAGCCCAACTTCTAGAGGTAAAGGCCATCATCTAGTCCTACAGCCCAATGTCTGCAGGTAAAGCCCAACTTACAGGGGTAAAGGAAAACATCTAGATGTAAAACCCAAAATCTAGAGGTAAAGCCGAACATCTAGAAGTGAAGCACAACATATAGAGGTATAACCCAACATCTAGAGTTAAAGACCAACATCTAAATGTAAAGCAAAACAACTAGATGTAAAACCCTACATCTAGAGGTAAAGTCCAGTATCTAGACTTAAAGACCAACATCTGGAGGTAAAGCCCAAAGTCTAGATGTAAAGCCCAACTTCTAGAGGTAAAGTCCAAATTCTAGAGGTAAAGCCCAACATCGAGACGTAAAGCCAGATATCTAGAGGTAAAGCCCAACTTCCAGAGTTAAAGTCCAAAATCTAGAGGTAAACGCCAATACCTAGAGGTAGAGCCCAAAATCTAGAGGTAAAGCCCGACATCTAGAGATAAAGCCAGATATATAGATTTAAAACCCAAAATCTGGAGGTAAAGCCCAACATCTAGAGCTAAAGCCCCAAATCTAGATGTAAAGCCCAATTGCTAGATCTAAAGCCAAATAATCTAGAGGTAAAGCCCAACATGTAGAGGTAAAGACTAAGATCTAGAGGTGAATTCCAATATATAGTGTTAAAGCTCGACACCTACAGTTAAAGCCAAACATCTAGATGTAAAACCCAACTTCTACAGGTAAAGCCCAACGTCTGGAGGTACAGCCCAGATTCTAGAGAGAAGCCAAAAATCCAGATGGAAAACCCAAAATCTGGAGGTAAAGCCCAACATCTAGAGGAAAAGCCAAATATATAGATTTAAAACCCAAAATCTAGAGATAAAGCCCAATATCTAGACGTAAAGACCAATATCTAGATGTAAAGCCCAACTTCTAGATCTGAAGCCCAAAATATAGATGTAAAGCCCAACTTCTAGATCGAAAGCCCAAAATAGATATGTAAAGCCCAACTTCTAAATCTAAAGCCCAACATCTAGAGGTAAAGCCCAATATTTAGAGTTTAAGCACATCATTTAGAGGTAAAGCCGAAAATCTAGATGTAAAGCCCAACTTCTAGAGGTACAGCCCATCATCTAGTCCTACAGCCCAATGTCTGCAGGTAAAGCCCAACTTACAGAGGTGAAGGCAAACATCTAGATGTAAAACCCAAAATCTAGAGGTAAAGCCCAACATCTAGAGGTGAAGCACAACATATAGAGGTATAACCCAACATCTAGAGATAAAGACCAACATCTAAATGTAAAGCAAAACATCTAGATGTAAAACCCTACATCTAGAGGTAAAGTCCAGTATCTAGACTTAAAGACCAACATCTGGAGGTAAAGCCCAATGTCTAGATGTAAAGCCCAACTTCTAGAGGTAAAGTCCAAATTCTAGAGGTAAAGCCCAACATCGAGACGTAAAGCCAGATATCTAGATGTAAAGCCCAACATCTAGACGTAAAGCCAGATATCTAGAGGTAAAGCCCAACTTCCAGAGTTAAAGTCCAAAATCTAGAGGTAAACGCCAATACCTAGAGGTAGAGCCCAAAATCTAGAGGTAAAGCCCAACATCTAGAGATAAAGCCAGATATATAGATTTAAAACCCAAAATCTGGAGGTAAAGCCCAACATCTAGAGCTAAAGCCCCAAATCTAGATGTAAAGCCCAATTTCTAGATCTAAAGCCAAATAATCTAGAGGTAAAGCCCAACATGTAGAGGGAAAGACTAAGATCTAGAGGTGAATTCCAATATCTAGTGTTAAAGCCCGACACCTACAGTTAAAGCCAAACATCTAGATGTAAAACCCAACTTCTAGAGGTAAAGCCGAATATCTAGAGTTAAAGCGCATCCTTTAGAGTAAAGCCCAAAATCTACAGTTAAAGCCCAACATCTAGAGGGAAAGCCCAGAATCTAGATGTAAAGCCTAACATCTAGAGCTGAATTCCAAAATCAAGAGTTAAGGCCCGACATCTAGAGTTAAAGCCAACCATAAAGATGTAACCCCCAACTTCTAGAGGTAAGGCCCAAAATCTAGAGGTAAAGTCCAACTTCTAGAGGTAAAGTCCAAAATCTAGAGGTAAAGCCCAAGACTTAGTGGTAGAGCCCAAAATCTAGAGATAAAGCCCAACATCTAAATGTAAAGCAAAACATCTAGATGTAAAACCCTACATCTAGAGGTAAAGTCCAATATCTAGACTTAAAGACCAACATCTAGAGGTAAAGCCCAACATCTAGAGGTAAAGCCCAGAATCTAGAGGTAAAGCCTAACATCTAGAGGTGAATTCCAAAACTATTCTTAAGGCCTGACATCTACAATTAAAGCCAAACATATAGATTTAACCCCCAACTTCTAGAGGTAAGACCCAAAATCTAGAGGTAAAGCCCAACATCTAGAGGAAAAGCCAAATATTCAGATTTAAAACCCAAAATCTAGAGGTAAAGCCCAATATCTAGACGTAAAGACCAAAATCTAGATGTAAAGCCCAACTTCTAGATCTAAAGCCCAAAATCTAGATGTAAAGCCCAACTTCTAAATCTAAAGCCCAACATCTAGAGGTAAAGCCCAATATTTAGAGTTTAAGCGCATCCTTTAGAGATAAAGCCCAAAATCTAAATGTAAAGTCCAACTTCTAGAGGTAAAGCCCATTATCTAGTCGTACAGCCCTATGTCTGCAGGTAAAGCCCAACTTACAGAGGTAAAGGCAAACATCTAGATGTAAACCCCAAAATCTAGAGGTAAAGCCCAAGATATAGAGGTATAGCCCAAATTCTAGAGATAAAGTCCAAATTCTAGATGTAATCCCAACATCTAGAGGTAAAGCCTAACATCTAGAGGTGAAGCACAACATATAGAGGTATAACCCAACACCTAGAGATAAAGACCAACATCTAAATGTAAAGCAAAACATCTAGATGTAAAACCCTACATCTAGAGGTAAAGTCCAATATCTAGACTTAAAGACCAACATCTGGAGGTAAAGCCCAATGTCTAGAGGTAATGACCAACTTCTAGAGCTAAAACCCCAAATCTAGATTTAAACCCCAACATCTAGAGATAAAGCCCAACTTCTAGATCTAACCCAAACATCTAGAGGTAAAGCCCAACATCTAGAGGAAAAGCCTAACATCTAGTGGTGAATTACAAAATCTAGTGTTAAGGCCCGACATCTACAGATAATGCCAAACATATAGATGTAAACCCGAACTTCTAGAGGTAAAGCCCAAAATCTAGAGGTAACGCCCAACATCTAGAGTTAAAGCCCAACGTCTTGAGGTAAAGCCCAAAGTCTAGAGGTAAAGCCCAAAATCTAGAGGTAAAGCCCAAAATCTAGAGGTAAAGCCAAATATCTAGATTTAAATCCAAAATCTAGAGATAAAGCCCAAAGTCTAGATGTAAAGCCCAACTTCCAGAGTTAAAGTCCAAAATCCAGAGGTAAAGCCCAACATCTAGAGGGAAAGCCCAGAATCTAGAGGTAAAGCCTAACATCTAGAGGTGAATTCCAAAATCTAGTCTTAAGGCCTGACATCTACAATTAAAGCCAACCATATAGATGTAACCCCCAACTTCTAGAGGAAAGGCCCAAAATCTAGAGGTAAAGCCCAACATCTAGAGTTAAAGCCGAATGTCTTGTGGTAAAGCCCAAAATCTAGAGGTAAAGCCCAACTTCTAGAGGTAAAGTCCAAAATCTAGAGGTAAAGCCCAACATCTAGACGCAAAGCCAGATATCTGATGGTAAAACCCAATATCTAGAGGAAAAGCCAAATATATAGATTTAAAACCCAAAATCTAGAGGTAAACACCAATATCTAGAGGAAAAGCCAAATATATAGATTAAAAAACCGAAATCTAGAGGTAAAGCCCACCATCTAGAGCTAAAGCCCCAAATCTAGATGTAAAGCCCAATTTCTAGATCTAAAGCCAAATAATCTAGAGGTAAAGCCCAAAAAGTAGAGGTAAAGACTAAGATCTAGAGGTGAATTCCAATATCTAGTGTTAAAGCCCGACACCTACAGTTAAAGCCAAACATCTAGATGTAAAACCCAACTTCTACAGGTAAAGCCCAACGTCTGGAGGTACAGCCCAGATTCTAGAGAGAAGCCAAAAATCCAGATGGAAAACCCAAAATCTAGAGGTAAAGCCCAACATCTAGAGGAAAAGCCAAATATATAGATTTAAACCCCAAAATCTAGAGGTAAAGCCCAATATCTAGACGTAGAGACCAAAATCTAGATGTAAAGCCCAACTTCTAGATCTAAAGCCCAAAATCTAGATGTAAAGCCCAACTTCTAAATCTAAAGCCCAACATCTAGAGGTAAAGCCCAATATTTAGAGTTTAAGCACATCATTTAGAGGTAAAGCGAAAATCTAGATGTAAAGCCCAACTTCTAGAGGTAAAGCCCATCATCTAGTCCTACAGCCCAATGTCTGCAGGTAAAGCCCAACTTACAGGGGTAAAGGCAAACATCTAGATGTAAAACCCAAAATCTAGAGGTAAAGCCGAATATCTAGAAGTGAAGCACAACATATAGAGGTATAACCCAACATCTAGAGTTAAAGACCAACATCTAAATGTAAAGCAAAACATCTAGATGTAAAACCCTACATCTAGAGGTAAAGTCCAGTATCTAGACTTAAAGACCAAAATCTGGAGGTAAAGCCCAAAGTCTAGATGTAAAGCCCAACTTCTAGATGTAAAGTCCAAATTCTAGAGGTAAAGCCCAACATCGAGACGTAAAGCCAGATATCTAGATGTAAAGCCCAACATCTAGACGTAAAGCCAGATATCTAGAGGTAAAGCCCAACTTCCAGAGTTAAAGTCCAAAATCTAGAGGTAAACGCCAATACCTAGAGGTAGAGCCCAAAATCTAGAGGTAAAGCCCAACATCTAGAGATAAAGCCAGATATATAGATTTAAAACCCAAAATCTGGAGGTAAAGCCCAACATCTAGAGCTAAAGCCCCAAATCTAGATGTAAAGCCCAATTGCTAGATCTAAAGCCAAATAATCTAGAGGTAAAGCCCAACATGTAGAGGTAAAGACTAAGATCTAGAGGTGAATTCCAATATCTAGTGTTAAAGCTCGACACCTACAGTTAAAGCCAAACATCTAGATGTAAAACCCAACTTCTACAGGTAAAGCCCAACGTCTGGAGGTACAGCCCAGATTCTAGAGAGAAGCCAAAAATCCAGATGGAAAACCCAAAATCTGGAGGTAAAGCCCAACATCTAGAGGAAAAGCCAAATATATAGATTTAAAACCCAAAATCTAGAGATATAGCCCAATATCTAGACGTAAAGACCAATATCTAGATGTAAAGCCCAACTTCTAGATCTGAAGCCCAAAATATAGATGTAAAGCCCAACTTCTAGATCGAAAGCCCAAAATAGATATGTCAAGCCCAACTTCTAAATCTAAAGCCCAACATCTAGAGGTAAAGCCCAATATTTAGAGTTTAAGCACATCATTTAGAGGTAAAGCCGAAAATCTAGATGTAAAGCCCAACTTCTAGAGGTAAAGCCCATCATCTAGTCCTACAGCCCAATGTCTGCAGGTAAAGCCCAACTTACAGAGGTGAAGGCAAACATCTAGATGTAAAACCCAAAATCTAGAGGTAAAGCCCAACATCTAGAGGTGAAGCACAACATATAGAGGTATAACCCAACATCTAGAGATAAAGACCAACATCTAAATGTAAAGCAAAACATCTAGATGTAAAACCCTACATCTAGAGGTAAAGTCCAGTATCTAGACTTAAAGACAAACATCTGGAGGTAAAGCCCAATGTCTAGATGTAAAGCCCAACTTCTAGAGGTAAAGTCCAAATTCTAGAGGTAAAGCCCAACATCGAGACGTAAAGCCAGATATCTAGATGTAAAGCCCAACATCTAGACGTAAAGCCAGATATCTAGAGGTAAAGCCCAACTTCCAGAGTTAAAGTCCAAAATCTAGAGGTAAACGCCAATACCTAGAGGTAGAGCCCAAAATCTAGAGGTAAAGCCCAACATCTAGAGATAAAGCCAGATATATAGATTTAAAACCCAAAATCTGGAGGTAAAGCCCAACATCTAGAGCTAAAGCCCCAAATCTAGATGTAAAGCCCAATTTCTAGATCTAAAGCCAAATAATCTAGAGGTAAAGCCCAACATGTAGAGGTAAAGACTAAGATCTAGAGGTGAATTCCAATATCTAGTGTTAAAGCCCGACACCTACAGTTAAAGCCAAACATCTAGATGTAAAACCCAACTTCTAGAGGTAAAGCCGAATATCTAGAGTTAAAGCGCATCCTTTAGAGTAAAGCCCAAAACCTAGAGTTAAAGCCCAACATCTAGAGGGAAAGCCCAGAATCGAGATGTAAAGCCTAACATCTAGAGGTGAATTCCAAAATCAAGTGTTAAGGCCCGACATCTAGAGTTAAAGCCAACCATAAAGATGTAACCCCCAACTTCTAGAGGTAAGGCCCAAAATCTAGAGGTAAAGTCCAACTTCTAGAGGTAAAGTCCAAAATCTAGAGGTAAAGCCCAAGACTTAGTGGTAGAGCCCAAAATCTAGAGATAAAGCCCAACATCTAAATGTAAAGCAAAACATCTAGATGTAAAACCCTACATCTAGAGGTAAAGTCCAATATCTAGACTTAAAGACCAACATCTAGAGGTAAAGCCCAACATCTAGAGGTAAAGCCCAGAATCTAGAGGTAAAGCCTAACATCTAGAGGTGAATTCCAAAACTATTCTTAAGGCCTGACATCTACAATTAAAGCCAAACATATAGATTTAACCCCCAACTTCTAGAGGTAAGACCCAAAATCTAGAGGTAAAGACAAACATCTAGAGTTAAAGCCGAACGTCTTGAGGTAAAGTCCAAGGTCTAGAGGTAAAGACCTACTTCTAGAGGTAAAGTCCGAAATCTAGAAGTAAAGCCCAAGACCTAGTGGTAGAGCCCAAAATCTAGAGGTAAAGCCCAACATCTAGAGGAAAAGCCAAATATACAGATTTAAAACCCAAAATCTAGAGGTAAAGCCCAATATCTAGACGTAAAGACCAAAATCTAGATGTAAAGCCCAACTTCTAGATCTAAAGCCCAAAATCTAGATGTAAAGCCCAACTTCTAAATCTAAAGCCCAACATCTAGAGGTAAAGCCCAATATTTAGAGTTTAAGCGCATCCTTTAGAGATAAAGCCCAAAATCTAAATGTAAAGTCCAACTTCTAGAGGTAAAGCCCATTATCTAGTCGTACAGCCCTATGTCTGCAGGTAAAGCCCAACTTACAGAGGTAAAGGCAAACATCTAGATGTAAACCCCAAAATCTAGAGGTAAAGCCCAAGATATAGAGGTATAGCCCAAATTCTAGAGATAAAGTCCAAATTCTAGATGTAATCCCAACATCTAGAGGTAAAGCCTAACATCTAGAGGTGAAGCACAACATATAGAGGTATAACCCAACACCTAGAGATAAAGACCAACATCTAAATGTAAAGCAAAACATCTAGATGTAAAACCCTACATCTAGAGGTAAAGTCCAATATCTAGACTTAAAGACCAACATCTGGAGGTAAAGCCCAATGTCTAGAGGTAATGACCAACTTCTAGAGCTAAAACCCCAAATCTAGATTTAAACCCCAACATCTAGAGATAAAGCCCAACTTCTAGATCTAACCCAAACATCTAGAGGTAAAGCCCAACATCTAGAGGAAAAGCCTAACATCTAGTGGTGAATTACAAAATCTAGTGTTAAGGCCCGACATCTACAGATAATGCCAAACATATAGATGTAAACCCGAACTTCTAGAGGTAAAGCCCAAAATCTAGAGGTAACGCCCAACATCTAGAGTTAAAGCCCAACGTCTTGAGGTAAAGCCCAAAGTCTAGAGGTAAAGCCCAAAATCTAGAGGTAAAGCCCAAAATCTAGAGGTAAAGCCAAATATCTAGATTTAAATCCAAAATCTAGAGATAAAGCCCAAAGTCTAGATGTAAAGCCCAACTTCCAGAGTTAAAGTCCAAAATCCAGAGGTAAAGCCCAACATCTAGAGGGAAAGCCCAGAATCTAGAGGTAAAGCCTAACATCTAGAGGTGAATTCCAAAATCTAGTCTTAAGGCCTGACATCTACAACTAAAGCCAACCATATAGATGTAACCCCCAACTTCTAGAGGAAAGGCCCAAAATCTAGAGGTAAAGCCCAACATCTAGAGTTAAAGCCGAATGTCTTGTGGTAAAGCCCAAAATCTAGAGGTAAAGCCCAACATCTAGACGTAAAGCCAGATATCTGATGGTAAAACCCAATATCTAGAGGAAAAGCCAAATATATAGATTTAAAACCCAAAATCTAGAGGTAAACACCAATATCTAGAGGAAAAGCCAAATATATAGATTAAAAAACCGAAATCTAGAGGTAAAGCCCAACATCTAGAGCTAAAGCCCCAAATCTAGATGTAAAGCCCAATTTCTAGATCTAAAGCCAAATAATCTAGAGGTAAAGCCCAACATGTAGAGGTAAAGACTAAGATCTAGAGGTGAATTCCAATATTTAGTGTTAAAGCCCGACACCTACAGTTAAAGCCAAACATCTAGATGTAAAACCCAACTTCTACAGGTAAAGCCCAACGTCTGGAGGTACAGCCCAGATTCTAGAGAGAAGCCAAAAATCCAGATGGAAAACCCAAAATCTAGAGGTAAAGCCCAACATCTAGAGGAAAAGCCAAATATATAGATTTAAACCCCAAAATCTAGAGGTAAAGCCCAATATCTAGACGTAGAGACCAAAATCTAGATGTAAAGCCCAACTTCTAGATCTAAAGCCCAAAATCTAGATGTAAAGCCCAACTTCTAAATCTAAAGCCCAACATCTAGAGGTAAAGCCCAATATTTAGAGTTTAAGCACATCATTTAGAGGTAAAGCGAAAATCTAGATGTAAAGCCCAACTTCTAGAGGTAAAGCCCATCATCTAGTCCTACAGCCCAATGTCTGCATGTAAAGCCCAACTTACAGGGGTAAAGGCAAACATCTAGATGTAAAACCCAAAATCTAGAGGTAAAGCCGAACATCTAGAAGTGAAGCACAACATATAGAGGTATAACCCAACATCTAGAGTTAAAGACCAACATCTAAATGTAAAGCAAAACATCTAGATGTAAAACCCTACATCTAGAGGTAAAGTCCAGTATCTAGACTTAAAGACCAACATCTGGAGGTAAAGCCCAAAGTCTAGATATAAAGCCCAACTTCTAGAGGTAAAGTCCAAATTCTAGAGATAAAGCCCAACATCGAGACGTAAAGCCAGATATCTAGATGTAAAGCCCAACATCTAGACGTAAAGCCAGATATCTAGAGGTAAAGCCCAACTTCCAGAGTTAAAGTCCAAAATCTAGAGGTAAACGCCAATACCTAGAGGTAGAGCCCAAAATCTAGAGATAAAGCCCAACATCTAGAGATAAAGCCAGATATATAGATCTAAACCCCAAAATCTAGAGGTGAAGCCCAATATCTAGACGTAAAGCCCAAAATCTAGATGTAAAGCCCAACTTCTAGATCTAAAGCCCAAAATCTAGATGTAAAGCCCAAATTCTAGATCTAAAGCCAAATAATCTAGAGGTAAAGCCCGACATGTAGAGGTAAAGACTAAGATCTAGAGGTGAATTCCAATATATAGTGTTAAAGCTCGACACCTACAGTTAAAGCCAAACATCTAGATGTAAAACCCAACTTCTACAGGTAAAGCCCAACGTCTGGAGGTACAGCCCAGATTCTAGAGAGAAGCCAAAAATCCAGATGGAAAACCCAAAATCTGGAGGTAAAGCCCAACATCTAGAGGAAAAGCCAAATATATAGATTTAAAACCCAAAATCTAGAGATAAAGCCCAATATCTAGACGTAAAGACCAATATCTAGATGTAAAGCCCAACTTCTAGATCTGAAGCCCAAAATATAGATGTAAAGCCCAACTTCTAGATCGAAAGCCCAAAATAGATATGTCAAGCCCAACTTCTAAATCTAAAGCCCAACATCTAGAGGTAAAGCCCAATATTTAGAGTTTAAGCACATCATTTAGAGGTAAAGCCAGATATCTAGATGTAAAGCCCAACTTCTAGAGGTAAAGCCCATCATCTAGTCCTACAGCCCAATGTCTGCAGGTAAAGCCCAACTTACAGAGGTGAAGGCAAACATCTAGATGTAAAACCCAAAATCTAGAGGTAAAGCCCAACATCTAGAGGTGAAGCACAACATATAGAGGTATAACCCAACATCTAGAGATAAAGACCAACATCTAAATGTAAAGCAAAACATCTAGATGTAAAACCCTACATCTAGAGGTAAAGTCCAGTATCTAGACTTAAAGACCAACATCTGGAGGTAAAGCCCAATGTCTAGATGTAAAGCCCAACTTCTAGAGGTAAAGTCCAAATTCTAGAGGTAAAGCCCAACATCGAGACGTAAAGCCAGATATCTAGATGTAAAGCCCAACATCTAGACGTAAAGCCAGATATCTAGAGGTAAAGCCCAACTTCCAGAGTTAAAGTCCAAAATCTAGAGGTAAACGCCAATACCTAGAGGTAGAGCCCAAAATCTAGAGGTAAAGCCCAACATCTAGAGATAAAGCCAGATATATAGATTTAAAACCCAAAATCTGGAGGTAAAGCCCAACATCTAGAGCTAAAGCCCCAAATCTAGATGTAAAGCCCAATTTCTAGATCTAAAGCCAAATAATCTAGAGGTAAAGCCCAACATGTAGAGGGAAAGACTAAGATCTAGAGGTGAATTCCAATATCTAGTGTTAAAGCCCGACACCTACAGTTAAAGCCAAACATCTAGATGTAAAACCCAACTTCTAGAGGTAAAGCCGAATATCTAGAGTTAAAGCGCATCCTTTAGAGTAAAGCCCAAAATCTACAGTTAAAGCCCAACATCTAGAGGGAAAGCCCAGAATCTAGATGTAAAGCCTAACATCTAGAGCTGAATTCCAAAATCAAGTGTTAAGGCCCGACATCTAGAGTTAAAGCCAACCATAAAGATGTAACCCCCAACTTCTAGAGGTAAAGCCCAACTTCTAGAGTTAAAGCCGAATGTCTTGAGGTAAAGTCCAAAATCTAGAGGTAAAGCCAAAGACCTAGTGGTAGATCCCAAAATCTAGAGTTAAAGCCCAACATCTAGACGTAAAGCCAGATATCAGATGGTAAAGCCCAACATCTAGAGGAAAAGCCAAATATATCGATTTAAAACCCAAAATCTAGAGATAAAGACCAACATCTAAATGTAAAGCAAAACATCTAGATGTAAAACCCTACATCTAGAGGTAAAGTCCAATATCTAGACTTAAAGACCAACATCTGGAGGTAAAGCCCAATGTCTAGAGGTAATGACCAACTTCTAGAGCTAAAACCCCAAATCTAGATTTAAACCCCAACATCTAGAGATAAAGCCCAACTTCTAGATCTAACCCAAACATCTAGAGGTAAAGCCCAACATCTAGAGGAAAAGCCTAACATCTAGTGGTGAATTACAAAATCTAGTGTTAAGGCCCGACATCTACAGATAATGCCAAACATATAGATGTAAACCCGAACTTCTAGAGGTAAAGCCCAAAATCTAGTGGTAACGCCCAACATCTAGAGTTAAAGCCCAACGTCTTGAGGTAAAGCCCAAAGTCTAGAGGTAAAGCCCAAAATCTAGAGGTAAAGCCAAATATCTAG
This sequence comes from Leptosomus discolor, assembly GCF_034619465.1. Taxonomy (NCBI): domain Eukaryota; kingdom Metazoa; phylum Chordata; class Aves; order Leptosomiformes; family Leptosomidae; genus Leptosomus; species Leptosomus discolor. Next base: position 3,332,919 of record NW_028237857.1, on the reverse strand, counting down.
ATTTAAATCCAAAATCTAGAGATAAAGCCCAAAGTCTAGATGTAAAGCCCAACTTCCAGAGTTAAAGTCCAAAATCTAGAGGTAAAGCCCAACATCTAGAGGGAAAGCCCAGAATCTAGAGGTAAAGCCTAACATCTAGAGGTGAATTCCAAAATCTAGTCTTAAGGCCTGACATCTACAATTAAACCAACCATATAGATGTAACCCCCAACTTCTAGAGGAAAGGCCCAAAATCTAGAGGTAAAGCCCAACATCTAGAGTTAAAGCCGAATGTCTTGTGGTAAAGCCCAAAATCTAGAGGTAAAGCCCAAGACCTAGTGGTAGAGCCCAAAATCTACAGGTAAAGACCAACATCTAGACGCAAAGCCAGATATCTGATGGTAAAACCCAATATCTAAAGGAAAAGCCAAATATATAGATTTAAAACCCAAAATCTAGAGGTAGACACCAATATCTAGAGGAAAAGCCAAATATATAGATTAAAAAACCAAAATCTAGAGGTAAAGCCCAACATCTAGAGCTAAAGCCCCAAATCTAGATGTAAAGCCCAATTGCTAGATCTAAAGCCAAATAATCTAGAGGTAAAGCCCAACATGTAGAGGTAAAGACTAAGATCTAGAGGTGAATTCCAATATCTAGTGTTAAAGCCCGACACCTACAGTTAAAGCCAAACATCTAGATGTAAAACCCAACTTCTACAGGTAAAGCCCAACGTCTGGAGGTACAGCCCAGATTCTAGAGATAAGCCAAAAATCCAGATGGAAAACCCAAAATCTAGAGGTAAAGCCCAACATCTAGAGGAAAAGCCAAATATATAGATTTAAACCGCAAAATCTAGAGGTAAAGCCCAATATCTAGACGTAGAGACCAAAATCTAGATGTAAAGCCCAACTTCTAGATCTAAAGCCCAAAATCTAGATGTAAAGCCCAACTTCTAAATCTAAAGCCCAACATCTAGAGGTAAAGCCCAATATTTAGAGTTTAAGCACATCATTTAGAGGTAAAGCCAGATATCTAGATGTAAAGCCCAACTTCTAGAGGTAAAGCCCATCATCTAGTCCTACAGCCCAATGTCTGCAGGTAAAGCCCAACTTACAGAGGTGAAGGCAAACATCTAGATGTAAAACCCAAAATCTAGAGGTAAAGCCCAACATCTAGAGGTGAAGCACAACATATAGAGGTATAACCCAACATCTAGAGAAAAAGACCAACATCTAAATGTAAAGCAAAACATCTAGATGTAAAACCCTACATCTAGAGGTAAAGTCCAGTATCTAGACTTAAAGACCAACATCTGGAGGTAAAGCCCAATGTCTAGATGTAAAGCCCAACTTCTAGAGGTAAAGTCCAAATTCTAGAGGTAAAGCCCAACATCGAGACGTAAAGCCAGATATCTAGATGTAAAGCCCAACATCTAGACGTAAAGCCAGATATCTAGAGGTAAAGCCCAACTTCCAGAGTTAAAGTCCAAAATCTAGAGGTAAACGCCAATACCTAGAGGTAGAGCCCAAAATCTAGAGGTAAAGCCCAACATCTAGAGATAAAGCCAGATATATAGATTTAAAACCCAAAATCTGGAGGTAAAGCCCAACATCTAGAGCTAAAGCCCCAAATCTAGATGTAAAGCCCAATTTCTAGATCTAAAGCCAAATAATCTAGAGGTAAAGCCCAACATGTAGAGGGAAAGACTAAGATCTAGAGGTGAATTCCAATATCTAGTGTTAAAGCCCGACACCTACAGTTAAAGCCAAACATCTAGATGTAAAACCCAACTTCTAGAGGTAAAGCCGAATATCTAGAGTTAAAGCGCATCCTTTAGAGTAAAGCCCAAAATCTACAGTTAAAGCCCAACATCTAGAGGGAAAGCCCAGAATCTAGATGTAAAGCCTAACATCTAGAGCTGAATTCCAAAATCAAGTGTTAAGGCCCGACATCTAGAGTTAAAGCCAACCATAAAGATGTAACCCCCAACTTCTAGAGGTAAAGCCCAACTTCTAGAGTTAAAGCCGAATGTCTTGAGGTAAAGTCCAAAATCTAGAGGTAAAGCCAAAGACCTAGTGGTAGATCCCAAAATCTAGAGTTAAAGCCCAACATCTAGACGTAAAGCCAGATATCAGATGGTAAAGCCCAACATCTAGAGGAAAAGCCAAATATATCGATTTAAAACCCAAAATCTAGAGATAAAGACCAACATCTAAATGTAAAGCAAAACATCTAGATGTAAAACCCTACATCTAGAGGTAAAGTCCAATATCTAGACTTAAAGACCAACATCTGGAGGTAAAGCCCAATGTCTAGAGGTAATGAGCAACTTCTAGAGCTAAAACCCCAAATCTAGATTTAAACCCCAACATCTAGAGATAAAGCCCAACTTCTAGATCTAACCCAAACATCTAGAGGTAAAGCCCAACATCTAGAGGAAAAGCCTAACATCTAGTGGTGAATTACAAAATCTAGTGTTAAGGCCCGACATCTACAGATAATGCCAAACATATAGATGTAAACCCGAACTTCTAGAGGTAAAGCCCAAAATCTAGTGGTAACGCCCAACATCTAGAGTTAAAGCCCAACGTCTTGAGGTAAAGCCCAAAGTCTAGAGGTAAAGCCCAAAATCTAGAGGTAAAGCCAAATATCTAGATTTAAATCCAAAATCTAGAGATAAAGCCCAAAGTCTAGATGTAAAGCCCAACTTCCAGAGTTAAAGTCCAAAATCTAGAGGTAAAGCCCAACATCTAGAGGGAAAGCCCAGAATCTAGAGGTAAAGCCTAACATCTAGAGGTGAATTCCAAAATCTAGTCTTAAGGCCTGACATCTACAATTAAACCAACCATATAGATGTAACCCCGAACTTCTAGAGGAAAGGCCCAAAATCTAGAGGTAAAGCCCAACATCTAGAGTTAAAGCCGAATGTCTTGTGGTAAAGCCCAAAATCTAGAGGTAAAGCCCAAGACCTAGTGGTAGAGCCCAAAATCTACAGGTAAAGACCAACATCTAGACGCAAAGCCAGATATCTGATGGTAAAACCCAATATCTAAAGGAAAAGCCAAATATATAGATTTAAAACCCAAAATCTAGAGGTAGACACCAATATCTAGAGGAAAAGCCAAATATATAGATTAAAAAACCGAAATCTAGAGGTAAAGCCCAACATCTAGAGCTAAAGCCCCAAATCTAGATGTAAAGCCCAATTGCTAGATCTAAAGCCAAATAATCTAGAGGTAAAGCCCAACATGTAGAGGTAAAGACTAAGATCTAGAGGTGAATTCCAATATCTAGTGTTAAAGCCCGACACCTACAGTTAAAGCCAAACATCTAGATGTAAAACCCAACTTCTACAGGTAAAGCCCAACGTCTGGAGGTACAGCCCAGATTCTAGAGATAAGCCAAAAATCCAGATGGAAAACCCAAAATCTAGAGGTAAAGCCCAACATCTAGAGGAAAAGCCAAATATATAGATTTAAACCGCAAAATCTAGAGGTAAAGCCCAATATCTAGACGTAGAGACCAAAATCTAGATGTAAAGCCCAACTTCTAGATCTAAAGCCCAAAATCTAGATGTAAAGCCCAACTTCTAAATCTAAAGCCCAACATCTAGAGGTAAAGCCCAATATTTAGAGTTTAAGCACATCATTTAGAGGTAAAGCGAAAATCTAGATGTAAAGCCCAACTTCTAGAGGTAAAGCCCATCATCTAGTCCTACAGCCCAATGTCTGCAGGTAAAGCCCAACTTACAGGGGTAAAGGCAAACATCTAGATGTAAAACCCAAAATCTAGAGGTAAAGCCGAACATCTAGAAGTGAAGCACAACATATAGAGGTATAACCCAACATCTAGAGTTAAAGACCAACATCTAAATGTAAAGCAAAACATCTAGATGTAAACCCCTACATCTAGAGGTAAAGTCCAGTATCTAGACTTAAAGACCAACATCTGGAGGTAAAGCCCAAAGTCTAGATGTAAAGCCCAACTTCTAGAGGTAAAGTCCAAATTCTAGAGGTAAAGCCCAACATCGAGACGTAAAGCCAGATATCTAGATGTAAAGCCCAACATCTAGACGTAAAGCCAGATATCTAGAGGTAAAGCCCAGCTTCCAGAGTTAAAGTCCAAAATCTAGAGGTAAACGCCAATACCTAGAGGTAGAGCCCAAAATCTAGAGGTAAAGCCCAACATCTAGAGATAAAGCCAGATATATAGATTTAAAACCCAAAATCTGGAGGTAAAGCCCAACATCTAGAGCTAAAGCCCCAAATCTAGATGTAAAGCCCAATTGCTAGATCTAAAGCCAAATAATCTAGAGGTAAAGCCCAACATGTAGAGGTAAAGACTAAGATCTAGAGGTGAATTCCAATATCTAGTGTTAAAGCCCGACACCTACAGTTAAAGCCAAACATCTAGATGTAAAACCCAACTTCTACAGGTAAAGCCCAACGTCTGGAGGTACAGCCCAGATTCTAGAGAGAAGCCAAAAATCCAGATGGAAAACCCAAAATCTGGAGGTAAAGCCCAACATCTAGAGGAAAAGCCAAATATATAGATTTAAAACCCAAAATCTAGAGATAAAGCCCAATATCTAGACGTAAAGACCAATATCTAGATGTAAAGCCCAACTTCTAGATCTGAAGCCCAAAATATAGATGTAAAGCCCAACTTCTAGATCGAAAGCCCAAAATAGATATGTAAAGCCCAACTTCTAAATCTAAAGCCCAACATCTAGAGGTAAAGCCCAATATTTAGAGTTTAAGCACATCATTTAGAGGTAAAGCCGAAAATCTAGATGTAAAGCCCAACTTCTAGAGGTAAAGCCCATCATCTAGTCCTACAGCCCAATGTCTGCAGGTAAAGCCCAACTTACAGAGGTGAAGGCAAACATCTAGATGTAAAACCCAAAATCTAGAGGTAAAGCCCAACATCTAGAGGTGAAGCACAACATATAGAGGTATAACCCAACATCTAGAGATAAAGACCAACATCTAAATGTAAAGCAAAACATCTAGATGTAAAACCCTACATCTAGAGGTAAAGTCCAGTATCTAGACTTAAAGACCAACATCTGGAGGTAAAGCCCAATGTCTAGATGTAAAGCCCAACTTCTAGAGGTAAAGTCCAAATTCTAGAGGTAAAGCCCAACATCGAGACGTAAAGCCAGATATCTAGATGTAAAGCCCAACATCTAGACGTAAAGCCAGATATCTAGAGGTAAAGCCCAACTTCCAGAGTTAAAGTCCAAAATCTAGAGGTAAACGCCAATACCTAGAGGTAGAGCCCAAAATCTAGAGGTAAAGCCCAACATCTAGAGATAAAGCCAGATATATAGATTTAAAACCCAAAATCTGGAGGTAAAGCCCAACATCTAGAGCTAAAGCCCCAAATCTAGATGTAAAGACCAATTTCTAGATCTAAAGCCAAATAATCTAGAGGTAAAGCCCAACATGTAGAGGTAAAGACTAAGATCTAGAGGTGAATTCCAATATCTAGTGTTAAAGCCCGACACCTACAGTTAAAGCCAAACATCTAGATGTAAAACCCAACTTCTAGAGGTAAAGCCGAATATCTAGAGTTAAAGCGCATCCTTTAGAGTAAAGCCCAAAATCTAGAGTTAAAGCCCAACATCTAGAGGGAAAGCCCAGAATCTAGATGTAAAGCTTAACATCTAGAGCTGAATTTCAAAATCAAGTGTTAAGGCCCGACATCTAGAGTTAAAGCCAACCATAAAGATGTAACCCCCAACTTCTAGAGGTAAGGCCCAAAATCTAGAGGTAAAGTCCAACTTCTAGAGGTAAAGTCCAAAATCTAGAGGTAAAGCCCAAGACTTAGTGGTAGAGCCCAAAATCTAGAGATAAAGCCCAACATCTAAATGTAAAGCAAAACATCTAGATGTAAAACCCTACATCTAGAGGTAAAGTCCAATATCTAGACTTAAAGACCAACATCTAGAGGTAAAGCCCAACATCTAGAGGTAAAGCCCAGAATCTAGAGGTAAAGCCTAACATCTAGAGGTGAATTCCAAAACTATTCTTAAGGCCTGACATCTACAATTAAAGCCAAACATATAGATTTAACCCCCAACTTCTAGAGGTAAGACCCAAAATCTAGAGGTAAAGACAAACATCTAGAGTTAAAGCCGAACGTCTTGAGGTAAAGTCCAAGGTCTAGAGGTAAAGACCTACTTCTAGAGGTAAAGTCCGAAATCTAGAAGTAAAGCCCAAGACCCAGTGGTAGAGACCAAAATCTAGAGGTAAAGCCCAACATCTAGAGGAAAAGCCAAATATACAGATTTAAAACCCAAAATCTAGAGGTAAAGCCCAATATCTAGACGTAAAGACCAAAATCTAGATGTAAAGCCCAACTTCTAGATCTAAAGCCCAAAATCTAGATGTAAAGCCCAACTTCTAAATCTAAAGCCCAACATCTAGAGGTAAAGCCCAATATTTAGAGTTTAAGCGCATCCTTTAGAGATAAAGCCCAAAATCTAAATGTAAAGTCCAACTTCTAGAGGTAAAGCCCATTATCTAGTCGTACAGCCCTATGTCTGCAGGTAAAGCCCAACTTACAGAGGTAAAGGCAAACATCTAGATGTAAACCCCAAAATCTAGAGGTAAAGCCCAAGATATAGAGGTATAGCCCAAATTCTAGAGATAAAGTCCAAATTCTAGATGTAATCCCAACATCTAGAGGTAAAGCCTAACATCTAGAGGTGAAGCACAACATATAGAGGTATAACCCAACACCTAGAGATAAAGACCAACATCTAAATGTAAAGCAAAACATCTAGATGTAAAACCCTACATCTAGAGGTAAAGTCCAATATCTAGACTTAAAGACCAACATCTGGAGGTAAAGCCCAATGTCTAGAGGTAATGACCAACTTCTAGAGCTAAAACCCCAAATCTAGATTTAAACCCCAACATCTAGAGATAAAGCCCAACTTCAAGATCTAACCCAAACATCTAGAGGTAAAGCCCAACATCTAGAGGAAAAGCCTAACATCTAGTGGTGAATTCCAAAATCTAGTCTTAAGGCCCAATACCCACAGTTAAAGCCAAACATATAGATGTAAACACCAACTTCTAGAGGTAAGGCCCAAAATCTAGAGTTAAAGCCCAACATCTAGATTTAAAGCCCAACGTCTTGAGGTAAAGACCAAAGTCTAGAGGTAAAGCCTAAATTTTAGAGGTAAAGCCAAATATCTAGATTTAAATCCCAAAATCTCGAGGTAAAGCTCAAATTCTAGATGTAAAGCCCTACTTCTAGAGGTAAGGTCCAAATGCTAGAGGCAAAGCCCAACACCTAGAGGTAGAGTCCAAAATTCAGAGGTAAAGCCCAACTTCTAGAGGTAAAGTCCAAATTCTAGAGGTAAAGCCCAACATAGAGATTAAAGCCAGATATCTAGATGTAAAGCCCAACATCTAGACGTAAAGCCAGATATCTAGAGGTAAAGCCCAACATCTAGAGGAAAAGTCAAATATATAGACTTAAAGACCAACATCTGGAGGTAAAGCCCAAAGTCTAGAGGTAAAGCCCAACATCTAGAGGTAAAGCCCAGAATCTAGAGGTAAAACCTAACATCTAGAGGTGAATTCCAAAATCTAGTCTTAAGACCTGACATCTACAATTAAAGCCAAACATATAGATGTAAACCCCAACTTCTAGTGGTAAGACCCAAAATCTAGAGGTAAAGCCCAACATCTAGAGTTAAAGCCGAACGTCTTGAGGTAAAGTCCAAAGTCTAGAGGTAAAGACCTACTTCTAGAGGTAAAGTCCGAAATCTAGAAGTAAAGCCCAAGACCCAGTGGTAGAGCCCAAAATCTAGAGGTAAAGCCCAACATCAAGAGGAAAAGCCAAATATACAGATTTAAAACCCAAAATCTAGAGGTAAAGCCCCATATCTAGACGTAAAGACCAAATCTAGATGTAAAGCCCAACTTATAGATCTAAAGCCCAAAATATAGATGTAAAGCCCAACTTCTAGATCGAAAGCCCAAAATAGAGATGTCAAGCCCAACTTCTAAATCTAAAGCCCAACATCTCGAGGTAAAGCCCAATATTTAGAGTTTAAGCAGATCATTTAGAGGTAAAGCCGAAAATCTAGATGTAAAGCCCAACTTCTAGAGGTAAAGCCCATCATCTAGTCCTACAGCCCAATGTCTGCAGTAAAGCCCAACTTGTAGAGGTGAAGGCAAACATCTAGATGTAAAACCCAAAATCTAGAGGTAAAGCCGAACATCTAGAGGTGAAGAACAACATATAGAGGTATAACCCAACATCTAGAGATAAAGACCAACATCTAAATGTAAAGCAAAACATCTAGATGTAAAACCCTACATCTAGAGGTAAATTCCAATAGCTAGACTTAAAGACCAACATCTAGAGGTAAAGCCCAACATCTAGAGGTGAAGCCCAACGTCTGGAGGTAAAGCCCAGATTCTAGAGAGAAGCCAAAAATCCAGATGGAAAACCCAAAATCTAGAGGTAAAGCCCCACATCTAGAGGTAAAGCCCAGAATCTAGAGGTAAAGCCTAACATCTAGAGCTAAAGCCCCAAATCTAGATGTAAAGCCCAATTGCTAGATCTAAAGCCAAATAATCTAGAGGTAAAGCCAAACATGTAGAGGTAAAGACTAAGATCTAGAGGTGAATTCCAATATCTAGTGTTAAAGCCCGACACCTACAGTTAAAGCCAAACATCTAGATGTAAAACCCAGCTTCTAGAGGTAAAGCCGTATATCTAGAGTTAAAGCGCATCCTTTAGAGTAAAGCCCAAAATCTAGAGTTAAAGCCCAACATCTAGAGGGAAAGCCCAGAATCTAGAGGTAAAGCCTAACATCTAGAGGTGAATTCCAAAATCAAGTGTTAAGGCCCGACATCTACAGTTAAAGCCAACCATATAGATGTAACCCCCAACTTCTAGAGGTAAGGCCCAAAATCTAGAGGTAAAGCCCAACAGCTAGAGTTAAAGCCAAATGTCTTGAGGTAAAGCCCAAAGTCTAGAGGTAAAGCCCAACTTCTAGAGTTAAAGCAGAATGTCTTGATGTAAAGTCCAAAATCTAGAGGTAAAGCCCAAGACCTAGTGGTAGATCCCAAAATCTAGAGTTAAAGCCCAACATCTAGACGTAAAGCCAGATATCTGATGGTAAAGCCCAACATCTAGAGGAAAAGCCAAATATATAGATTTAAAACCCAAAATCTAGAGATAAAGCCCAACATCTAAATGTAAAGCAAAACATCTAGATGTAAAACCCTACATCTAGAGGTAAATTCCAATAGCTAGACTTAAAGACCAACATCTAGAGGTAAAGCCAGATATATAGATTTAAAACCCAAAATCTGGAGGTAAAGCCCAACATCTAGATGTAAACCCCAAAATCTAGAGGTAAAGCACAACATCTAGAGGTGAAGCACAACATATAGAGGTATAACCCAACATCTAAAGACCAACATCTAAATGTAAAGCAAAACATCCAGATGTAAAACCCTACATCTAGAGTTAAAGTCCAGTATCTAGACTTAAAGACCAACATCTGGAGTTAAAGCCCAAAGTCTAGATGTAAAGCCCAACTTCCAGAGTTAAAGTCCAAAATCTAGAGGTAAACACCAATACCTAGAGGTAGAGCCCAAAATCTAGAAATAAAGCCCAACATCTAGAGATAAAGCCAGATATATAGATTTAAAACCCAAAATCTGGAGGTAAAGCCCAACATCTAGAGCTAAAGCCCCAAATCTAGATGTAAAGCCCAATTGCTAGATCTAAAGCCAAATAATCTAGAGGTAAAGACCAACATGTAGAGGTAAAGACTAAGATCTAGAGGTGAATTCCAATATCTAGTGTTAAAGCCCGACACCTACAGTTAAAGCCAAACATCTAGATGTAAAACCCAACTTCTAGAGGTAAAGCCGAATATCTAGAGTTAAAGCGCATCCTTTAGAGTAAAACCCAAAATCTAGAGGTAAAGCCCAACATCTAGAGGTAAAGCCCAGAATCTAGAGGTAAAGCCTAACATCTAGAGGTGAATTCCAAAATCTAGTCTTAAGGCCTGATATCTACAATTAAAGCCAAACATATAGATGTAAACCCCAACTTCTAGAGGTAAGACCCAAAATCTAGAGGTAAAGCCCAACATCTAGAGTTAAAGCCGAAAGTCTTGAGGTAAAGTCCAAAGTCTAGAGGTAAAGACCTACTTCTAGAGGTAAAGTCCGAAATCTAGAAGTAAAGCCCAAGACCCAGTGGTAAAGCCCAAAATCTAGAGGTAAAGCCCAACATCTAGGGAAAAAGCCAAATATACAGATTTAAAACCCAAAATCTAGAGGTAAAGCCCAATATCTAGACGTAAAGACCAAAATCTAGATGTAAAGCCCAACTTCTAGATCTAAAGCCCAAAATATAAATGTAAAGCCCAACTTCTAGATCGAAAGCCCAAATTATAGATGTAAAACCCAACTTCTAGAGGTAAAGCCGAATATCTAGAGTTAAAGCGCATCCTTTAGAGTAAAGCCCAACATCTAGAGGTAAAGCCCAGAATCTAGAGGTAAAGCCTAACATCTAGAGGTGAATTCCAAAATCTATCTTAAGGCCAGACATCTACAATTAAAGCCAAACATATAGATGTAAACCCCAACTTCTAGAGGTAAGACCCAAAATCTAGAGGTAAAGCCCAACATCTAGAGTTAAAGCCGAACGTCTTGAGGTAAAGTCCAAAGTCTAGAGGTAAAGACCTACTTCTAGAGGTAAAGTCCGAAATCTAGAAGTAAAACCCAAGACCTAGTGGTAGATCCCAAAATCTAGAGTTAAAGCCCAACATCTAGACGTAAAGCCAGATATCTGATGGTAAAGCCCAACATCTAGAGGAAAACCAAATATATAGATTTAAAACCCAAAATCTAGAGATAAAGCCCGACACCTAAATGTAAAGCAAAACATCTAGATGTAAAACCCTACATCTAGAGGTAAAGTCCAATAGCTAGACTTAAAGACCAACATCTAGATGTAAAGCCCAACATCTAGAGGTGAAGCCCAACGTCTGGATGTAAAGCCCAGATTCTAGAGAGAAGCCAAAAATCCAGATGGAAAACCCAAAATCTAGAGGTAAAGCCCCACATCTAGAGGTAAAGCCCAGAATCTAGAGGTAAAGCCTAACATCTAGAGGTGAATTCCAAAATCTAGTCTTAAGGCCAGACATCTAAAATTAAAGCCAAACATATAGATGTAAACCCCAACTTCTAGAGGTAAGACCCAAAATCTAGAGGTAAAGCCCAACATCTAGAGTTAAAGCCGAACGTCTTGAGGTAAAGTCCAAAGTCTAGAGGTAAAGACCTACTTCTAGAGGTAAAGTCCGAAATCTAGAAGTAAAGCCCAAGACCCAGTGGTAAAGCCCAAAATCTAGAGGTAAAGCCCAACATCTAGGGAAAAAGCCAAATATACAGATTTAAAACCCAAAATCTAGAGGTAAAGCCCAATATCTAGACGTAAAGACCAAAATCTAGATGTAAAGCCCAACTTCTAGATCTAAAGCCCAAAATATAGATGTAAAGCCCAACTTCTAGATCGAAAGCCCAAAATATAGATGTAAAGCCCAACTTCTAAATCTAAAGCCCAACATCTAGAGGTAAAGCCCAATATTTGGAGTTTAAGCACATCATTTAGAGGTAAAGCCGAAAATCTAGATGTAAAGCCCAACTTCTAGAGGTAAAGCCCATCATCTAGTCCTACAGCCCAATGTCTGCAGGTAAAGCCCAACTTACAGAGGTGAAGGCAAACATCTAGATGTAAAACCCAAAATCTAGAGGTAAAGCCCAACATCTAGAGGTGAAGCACAACATATAGAGGTATAACCCAACATCTAAAGACCAACATCTAAATGTAAAGCAAAACATCTAGATGTAAAACCCTACATCTAGAGTTAAAGTCCAGTATCTAGACTTAAAACCAACATCTGGAGGTAAAGCCCAAAGTCTAGATGTAAAGCCCAACTTCCAGAGTTAAAGTCCAAAATCTATAGGTAAACACCAATACCTAGAGGTAGAGCCCAAAATCTAGAAATAAAGCCCAACATCTAGAGATAAAGCCAGATATATAGATTTAAAACCCAAAATCTGGAGGTAAAGCCCAACATCTAGAGCTAAAGACACAAATCTAGATGTAAAGCCCAATTGCTAGATCTAAAGCCAAATAATCTAGAGGTAAAGCCCAACATGTAGAGGTAAAGACTAAGATCTAGAGGCGAATTCCAATATCTAGTGTTAAAGCGCGACACCTACAGTTAAAGCCAAACATCTAGATGTAAAACAAAACTTCTAGAGGTAAAGCCGAATATCTAGAGTTAAAGCGCATCCTTTAGAGTAAAGCCCAAAATCTAGAGGTAAAGCCCAACATCTAGAGGGAAAGCCCAGAATCTAGAGGTAAAGCCTAACATCTAGAGGAAAAGACAAATATACAGATTTAAAACCCAAAATCTAGAGATAAAGCCCAATATCTAGACGTAGAGACCAAAATCTAGATGTAAAGCCCAACTTCTAGATCTAAAGCCCAAAATCTAGAGGTAAAGCCCAACAGCTAGAGTTAAAGCCGAATGTCTTGAGGTAAAGCCCAAAGTCTAGAGGTAAAGCCCAACTTCTAGAGTTAAAGCCGAATGTCTTGAGGTAAAGTCCAAAATCTAGAGGTAAAGCCCAAGACCTAGTGGTAGATCCCAAAATCTAGAGTTAAAGCCCAACATCTAGACGTGAAGCCAGATATCTGATGGTAAAGCCCAACATCTAGAGGAAAAGCCAAATATATAGATTTAAAACCCCAAATTTAGAGACACAGCCCAACATCTAAATGTAAAGCAAAACATCTAGATGTAAAACCCTACATCTAGAGGTGAATTCCAATAGTTAGACTTAAAGACCAACATCTAGAGGTAAAGCCCAACATCTAGAGGTGAAGCCCAACGTCTGGATGTAAAGCCCAGATTCTAGAGAGAAGCCAAAAATCCAGATGGAAAACCCAAAATCTAGAGGTAAAGCCCCACATCTAGAGGTAAAGCCCAGAATCTAGAGGTAAATCCTAACATCTAGAGGTGAATTCCAAAATCTAGTCTTAAGGCCAGACATCTAAAATTAAAGCCAAACATATAGATGTAAACCCCAACTTCTAGAGGTAAGACCCAAAATCTAGAGGTAAAGCCCAACATCTAGAGTTAAAGGCGAACGTCTTGAGGTAAAGTCCAAAGTCTAGAGGTAAAAACCTACTTCTAGAGGTAAAGTCCGAAATCTAGAAGTAAAGCCCAAGACCCAGTGGTAGAGCCCAAAATCTAGAGGTAAAGCCCAATATCTAGACGTAAAGACCAAAATCTAGATGTAAAGCCCAACTTCTATATCTAAAGCCCAAAATATAGATGTAAAGCCCAACTTCTAGATCGAAAGCCCAAAATATAGATGTAAAGCCCAACTTCTAAATCTAAAGCCCAACATCTCGAGGTAAAGCCCAATATTTAGAGTTTAAGCACATCATTTAGAGGTAAAGCCAAAAATCTAGATGTAAAGCCCAACTTCTAGAGGTAAAGCCCATCATCTAGTCCTACAGCCCAATGTCTGCAGGTAAAGCCCAACTTACAGAGGTGAAGGCAAACATCTAGATGTAAAACCCAAAATCTAGAGGTAAAGCACAACATCTAGAGGTGAAGCACAACATATAGAGGTATAGCCCAACATCTAAAGACCAACATCTAAATGTAAAGCAAAACATCTAGATGTAAAATCCTACATCTAGGGTTAAAGTCCAGTATCTAGACTTAAAGACCAACATCTGGAGGTAAAGCCCAAAGTCTAGATGTAAAGCCCAACTTCCAGAGTTAAAGTCCAAAATCTAGAGGTAAACACCAATACCTAGAGGTAGAGCCCAAAATCTAGAAATAAAGCCCAACATCTAGAGATAAAGCCAGATATATAGATTTAAAACCCAAAATCTGGAGGTAAAGCCCAACATCTAGAGCTAAAGCCCCAAATCTAGATGTAAAGCCCAATTGCTAGATCTAAAGCCAAATAATCTAGAGGTAAAGCCCAACATGTGGAGCTAAAGACTAAGATCTAGAGGTGAATTCCAATATCTAGTGTTAAAGCCCGACACCTACAGTTAAAGCCAAACATCTAGATGTAAAACCCAACTTCTAGAGGTAAAGCCGAATATCTAGAGTTAAAGCGCATCCTTTAGAATAAAACCCAAATTCTAGAGTTAAAGCCCCACATCTAGAGGGAAAGCCCAGAATCTAGAGGTAAAGCCTAACATCTAGAGGTGAATTCCAAAATCAAGTGTTAAGGCCCGACATCTACAGTTAAAGCCAACCATATAGATGTAACCCCCAACTTCTAGAGGTAAGGCCCAAAATCTAGAGGTAAAGCCCAACAGCTAGAGTTAAAGCCGAATGTCTTGTGGTAAAGCCCAAAGTCTAGAGGTAAAGCCCAACTTCTAGAGTTAAAGCCGAATGTCTTGAGGTAAAGTTCAAAATCTAGAGGTAAAGCCCAAGACCTAGTGGTAGATCCCAAAATCTAGAGTTAAAGCCCAACATCTAGACGTAAAGCCAGATATCTGATGGTAAAGCCCAACATCTAGAGGAAAAGCCAAATATATAGATTTAAAACCCAAAATCTAGAGATAAAGCCCAACATCTAAATGTAAAGCAAAACATCTAGATGTAAAACCCTACATCTAGAGGTAAAGTCCAATAGCTAGACTTAAAGACCAACATCTAGAGGTAAAGCCCAACATCTAGAGGTGAAGCCCAACGTCTGGAGGTAAAGCCCAGATTCTAGAGAGAAGCCAAAAATCCAGATGGAAAACCCAAAATCTAGAGGTAAAGCCCCACATCTAGAGGTAAAGCCCAGAATCTAGAGGTAAAACCTAACATCTAGAGGTGAATTCCAAAATCTAGTCTTAAGGCCTGACATCTACAATTAAAGCCAAACATATAGATGTAAACCCCAACTTCTAGAGGTAAGACCCAAAATCTAGAGGTGAAGCCCAACATCTAGAGTTAAAGCCGAACGTCTTGAGGTAAAGTCCAAAGTCTAGAGGTAAAGACCTACTTCTAGAGGTAAAGTCCGAAATCTAGAAGTATAGCCCAAGACCCAGTGATAGAGCCCAAAATCTAGAGGTAAAGCCCAACATCTAGAGGAAAAGCCAAATATACAGATTTAAAACCCAAAATCTAGAGGTAAAGCCCAATATCTAGACGTAAATACCAAAATCTAGATGTAAAGCCCAACTTCTAGATCTAAAGCCCAAAATATAGATGTAAAGCCCAACTTCTAGATCGAAAGCCCAAAATATAGATGTAAAGCCCAACTTCTAAATCTAAAGCCCAACATCTACAGGTAAAGCCCAATATTTAGAGTTTAAGCACATCATTTAGAGGTAAAGCCCAAAATCGAGATGTAAAGCCCAACTTCTAGAGGTAAATCCCATCATCTAGTCCTACAGCCCAATGTCTGCAGGTAAAGCCCAACTTACAGAGGTGAAGGCAAACATCTAGATGTAAAACCCAAAATCTAGAGGTAAAGCCGAACATCTAGAGGTGAAGCACAACATATAGTGGTATAACCCAACATCTAGAGATAAAGACCAACATCTAAATGTAAAGCAAAACATCTAGATGTAAAACCCTACATCTAGAGGTAAAGTCCAATATCTAGACTTAAAGACCAACATCTAGAGGTAAAACCCAACATCTTGAGGTAAAGCCAGATATCTAGGGGTAAAGCCCAACATCTAGACGAAAAGCCAAATATATAGATTTAAAACCCAAAATCTAGAGATAAAGCCGAACATCTGAATGTAAAGCAAAACATCTAGATGTAATCCAAACATCTAGAGGTAAAGCCTAACATCTAGAGGTGAAGCACAACATATAGTGGTATAACCCAACATCTAGAGATAAAGACCAACATCTAAATGTAAAGCAAAGCATCTAGATGTAAAACCCTACATCTAGAGATAAAGTCCAGTATCTAGACTTAAAGACCAACATCTGGAGGTAAAGCCCAAAGTCTAGATGTAAAGCCCAACTTCCAGAGTTAAAGTCCAAAATCTAGAGGTAAACACCAATACCTAGAGGTAGAGCCAAAAATCTAGAAATAAAGCCCAACATCTAGAGATAAAGCCAGATATATAGATTTAAAACCCAAAATCTGGAGGTAAAGCCCAACAGCTAGAGCTAAAGCCCCAAATCTAGATGTAAAGCCCAATTGCTAGCTCTAAAGCCAAATAATCTAGAGGTAAAGCCAAACATGTAGAGGTAAAGATAAGATCTAGAGGTGAATTCCAATATCTAGTGTTAAAGCCCGACACCTACAGTTAAAGCCAAACATCTAGATGTAAAACCCAACTTCTAGAGGTAAAGCCGAATATCTAGAGTTAAAGCGCATCCTTTAGAGTAAAGCCCAATATCTAGAGTTAAAGCCCCACATCTAGAGGGAAAGCCCAGAATCTAGAGGTAAAGCCTAAGATCTAGAGGTGAATTCCAAAATCAAGTGTTAAGGCCCGACATCTACAGTTAAAGCCAACCATATAGATGTAACCCCCAACTTCTAGAGGTAAGGCCCAAAATCTAGAGGTAAAGCCCAACAGCTAGAGTTAAAGCCGAATGTCTTGAGGTAAAGCCCAAAGTCTAGAGGTAAAGCCCAACTTCTAGAGTTAAAGCCGAATGTCTTGAGGTAAAGTCCAAAATCTAGAGGTAAAGCCCAAGACCTAGTGGTAGATCCCAAAATCTAGAGTTAAAGCCCAACATCTAGACGTAAAGCCAGATATCTGATGGTAAAGCCCAACATCTAGAGGAAAAGCCAAATATATAGATTTAAAACCCAAAATCTAGAGATAAAGCCCAACATCTAAATGTAAAGCAAAACATCTAGATGTAAAACCCTACATCTAGAGGTAAAGTCCAATAGCTAGACTTAAAGACCAACATCTAGAGGTAAAGCCCAACATCTAGAGGTGAAGCCCAACGTCTGGAGGTAAAGCCCAGATTCTAGAGAGAAGCCAAAAATCCAGATGGAAAACCCAAAATCTAGAGGTAAAGCCCAACATCTGGAGGTAAAGCCCAGAATCTAGAGGTAAAGCCTAACATCTAGAGGTGAATTCCAAAATCTAGTCTTAAGGCCTGACATCTACAATTAAAGCCAAACATATAGATGTAAACCCCAACTTCTAGAGGTAAGACCCAAAATCTAGAGGTAAAGCCCAACATCTAGAGTTAAAGCCGAACGTCTTGAGGTAAAGTCCAAAGTCTAGAGGTAAAGACCTACTTCTAGAGGTAAAGTCCGAAATCTAGAAGTAAAGCCCAAGACCCAGTGATAGAGCCCAAAATCTAGAGGTAAAGCCCAACATCTAGAGGAAAAGCCAAATATACAGATTTAAAACCCAAAATCTAGAGGTAAAGCCCAATATCTAGACATAAAGACCAAAATCTAGATGTAAAGCCCAACTTCTAGATCTAAATCCCAAAATATAGATGTAAAGCCCAACTTCTAGATCGAAAGCCCAAAATATAGATGTAAAGCCCAACTTCTAGAGGTAAAGCCCAATATTTAGAGTTTAGGCACATCATTTAGAGGTAAAGCCCAAAATCTAGATGTAAAGCCCAACTTCTAGAGGTAAAGCCCATCATCTAGTCCTACAGCCCAATGTCTGCAGGTAAAGCCCAACTTACAGAGGTGAAGGCAAACATCTAGATGTAAAACCCAAAATCTAGAGGTAAAGCCGAACGTCTAGAGGTGAAGCACAACATATAGAGGTATAACCCAACATCTAGAGATAAAGACCAACATCTAAATGTAAAGCAAAACATCTAGATGTAAAACCCTACATCTAGAGATAAAGTCCAGTATCTAGACTTAAAGACCAACATCTGGAGGTAAAGCCCAAATCTAGATGTAAAGCCCAACTTCCAGAGTTAAAGTCCAAAATCTAGAGGTAAACACCAATACCTAGAGGTAGAGCCCAAAATCTAGAAATAAAGCCCAACATCTAGAGCTAAAGCCCCAAATCTAGATGTAAAGCCCACTTCTAGATCTAAAGCCAAATAATCTAGAGGTAAAGCCAAACATGTAGAGGTAAAGACTAAGATCTAGAGGTGAATTCCATTATCTAGTGTTAAAGCCCGACACCTACAGTTAAAGCCAAACATCTAGATGTAAAACCCAACTTCTAGAGGTAAAGCCGAATATCTAGAGTTAAAGCGCATCCTTTAGAGTAAAGCCCAAAATCTAGAGGTAAAGCCCCACATCTAGAGGGAAAGCCCAGAATCTAGAGGTAAAGCCTAACATCTAGAGGTGAATTCCAAAATCAAGTGTTAAGGCCCGACATCTACAGTTAAAGCCAACCATATAGATGTAACCCCCAACTTCTAGAGGTAAGGCCCAAAATCTAGAGGTAAAGCCCAACATCTAGAGTTAAAGGCGAATGTCTTGAGGTAAAGTCCAAAATCTAGAGGTAAAGCCCAAGACCTAGTGGTAGATCCCAAAATCTAGAGTTAAAGCCCAACATCTAGACGTAAAGCCAGATATCTGATAGTAAAGCCCAACATCTAGAGGAAAAGCCAAATATATAGATTTAAAACCCAAAATCTAGAGATAAAGCCCAACATCTAAATGTAAAGCAAAACATCTAGATGTAATCCAAACATCTAGAGGTAAAGCCTAACATCTAGAGGTGAAGCACAACATATAGAGGTATAACCCAACATCTAGAGATAAAGACCAACATCTAAATGTAAAGCAAAACATCTAGATGTAAAACCCTACATCTAGAGGTAAAGTCCAATATCTAGACCTTAAGACCAACATCTAGAGGTAAAACCCAACATCTAGTGGTAAAGCCCAACGTCTGGAGGTAAAGCCCAGATTCTAGAGCGAAGCCAAAAATCCAGATGGAAAACCCAAAATCTAGAGGTAAAGCCCAACATCTACAGGTAAATCCAGATACCTAGGGGTAAAGCCCAACATCTAGAGGAAAAGCCAAATATATAGATATAAAACCCAAAATCTAGAGGTAAAGCCCAATATCTAGACGTAAAGCCCAAAGTCTAGATGTAAAGCCCAACTTCTAGATCTAAAGCCCAAAATCTAGATGTAAAGCCCAAATTCTAGATCTAACGCCCAAAATCTAGAGTTAAAGACCAATATCTAGAAGTAAAACCCAACATCTATAGGTAAAGCAGATATCTAGAGGTAAAGCCCAACATCTAGAGCTAAAGCCCCAAATCTAGATGTAAAGCCCAATTGCTAGCTCTAAAGCCAAGTAATCTAGAGGTAAAGCCAAACATGTAGAGGTAAAGACTAAGATCTAGAGGTGAATTCCATTATCTAGTGTTAAAGCCCGACACCTACAGTTAAAGCCAAACATCTAGATGTAAAACCCAACTTCTAGAGGTAAAGCCGAATATCTAGAGTTAAAGCGCATCCTTTAGAGTAAAGCCCAACATCTAGAGGTAAAGCCAAATATATAGATTTAAAACCCAAAATCTAGAGACACAGCCCAACATCTAAATGTAAAGCAAAACATCTAGATGTAAAACCCTACATCTAGAGGTAAAGTCCAATATCTAGACTTAAAGACCAACATCTAGAGGTAAAACCCAACATCTAGAGGTGAAGCCCAACGTCTGGAGGTAAAGCCCAGATTCTAGAGAGAAGCCAAAAATCCAGATGGAAAACCCAAAATCTAGAGGTAAAGCCCAACATCTACAGGTAAATCCAGATATCTAGGGGTAAAGCCCAACATCTAGAGGAAAAGCCAAATATATAGATATAAAACCCAAAATCTAGAGGTAAAGCCCAACATCTAGAGGTGAAGCACAACATATAGCGGTATAACCCAACATCTAAAGACCAACATCTAAATGTAAAGCAAAACATCTAGATGTAAAACCCTACATCTAGAGGTAAAGTCCAATATCTAGACTTAAAGACCAACATCTAGAGGTAAAACCCAACATCTAGAGGTGAAGCCCAACGTCTGGAGGTAAAGCCCAGATTCTAGAGAGAAGCCAAAAATCCAGATGGAAAACCCAAAATCTAGAGGTAAAGCCCAACATCTGGAGGTAAAGCCCAGAATCTAGAGGTAAAGCCTAACATCTAGAGGTGAATTCCAAAATCTAGTCTTAAGGCCTGACACCTACAATTAAAGCCAAACATATAGATGTAAACCCCAACTTCTAGAGGTAAGACCCAAAATCTAGAGGTAAAGCCCAACATCTAGAGCTAAAGCCGAACGTCTTGAGGTAAAGTCCAAAGTCTAGAGGTAAAGACCTACTTCTAGAGGTAAAGTCCGAAATCTAGAAGTAAAGCCCAAGACCCAGTGGTAGAGCCCAAAATCTAGAGGTAAAGCCCAACATCTAGAGGAAAAGCCAAATATACAGATTTAAAACCCAAAATCTAGAGGTAAAGCCCAATATCTAGACGTAAAGACCAAAATCTAGATGTAAAGCCCAACTTCTAGATCTAAAGCCCAAAATATAGATCTAAAGCCCAACTTCTAGATCGAAAGCCCAAAATAGAGATGTAAAGCCCAACTTCTAGAGGTAAAGCCCAACTTACAGAGGTGAAGGCAAACATCTAGATGTAAACCCCAAAATCTAGAGGTAAAGCCCAACATCTAGAGGTGAAGCACAACATATAGAGGTATAACCCAACATCTAGAGATAAAGACCAACATCTAAGTGTAAAGCAAAACATCTAGATGTAAAACCCTACATCTAGAGGTAAAGTCCAATATCTAGACTTAAAGACCCACATCTGGAGGTAAAGCCCAATGTCTAGAGGTAATGACCAACTTCTAGATCTAAAAACCCAAATCTAGATTTAAACCCAACATCTAGAGATAAAGCCCAAGTTCTAGATCTAAGCCAAACTTCTAGAGGTAAAGCCCAACATCTAGAGGAAAAGCCTAACATCTAGTGGTGAATTCCAAAATCTAGTGTTAAGGCCCGATATCCACATTTAAAGCCAAACATATAGATGTAAACCCGAACTTCTAGAGGTAAGGCCCAAAATCTAGAGGTAAAGCCCAACATCTAGAGTTAAAGCCCAACGTCTTGAGGTAAAGTCCAAAGTCTAGATGTAAAGCCCAACTTCTAGAGGTAAAGTTCAAAATCTAGAGGTAAAGCCCAAATTTTAGAGGTAAAGCCAAATATCTAGATTTAAATCCCAAAATCTAGAGGTAAAGCTCAGATTCTAGATGTAAAGCCCAACTTCTAGAGGTAAGGTCCAAATTCTAGAGGCAAAGCCCAACACCTAGAGGTAGAGACCATAATCTAGAGGTAAAGCCCAACATCGAGACGTAAAGCCAGATATCTAGATGTAAAGCCCAACATCTAGACGTAAAGCCAGATATCTAGAGGTAAAGCCCAAATTCTAGAGGTAAAGCCCAACTTCCAGAGTTAAAGTCCAAAATCTAGAGATAAACCCCAATACCTAGAGGTAGAGGCCAAAATCTAGAGGTAAAGCCCAACATCTAGAGATAAAGCCAGATATATAGATTTAAAACCCAAAATCTGGAGGTAAAGCCCAACATCTAGAGCTAAAGACCCAAATCTAGATGTAAAGCCCAATTGCTAGATCTAAAGCCAAATAATCTAGAGGTAAAGCCCAACATGTAGAGGTAAAGACTAAGATCTAGAGGTGAATTCCAATATCTAGTGTTAAAGCCCGACACCTACAGTTAAAGCCAAACATCTAGATGTAAAACCCAACTTCTAGAGGTAAAGCCGAATATCTAGAGTTAAAGCGCATCCTTTAGAGTAAAGCCCAAAATCTAGAGTTAAAGCCCAACATCTAGAGGGAAAGCCCAGAATCCAGATGTAAAGCCTAACATCTAGAGGTGAATTCCAAAATCAAGTGTTAAGGCCCGATATCTACAGTTAAAGCCAACCATATAGATGTAACCCCCAACTTCTAGAGGTAAGGCCCAAAATCTAGAGGTAAAGCCCAACATCTAGAGTTAAAGGCGAATGTCTTGAGGTAAAGCCCAAAGTCTAGAGGTAAAGCCCAACTTCTAGAGGTAAAGTCCAAAATCTAGAGGTAAAGCCCAAGACCTAGTGGTAGATCCCAAAATCTAGAGTTAAAGCCCAACATCTAGACATAAAGCCAGATATCTGATGGTAAAGCCCAACATCTAGAGGAAAAGCCAAATATATAGATTTATAACCCAAAATATAGAGGTAAAGCCCGATATCTAGACGTAAAGCCCAAAGTCTAGAGGTAAAGCCCAACTTCTAGAGTTAAAGCCAAATGTCTTGAGGTAAAGTCCAAAATCAGAGGTGAAGCCCAAGACCTAGTGGTAGATCCCAAAATCTAGAGTTAAAGCCCAACATCTAGACGTAAAGCCAGATATCTGATGGTAAAGCCCAACATCTAGAGGAAAAGCCAAATATATAGATTTAAAACCAAAATCTAGAGATAAAGACCAACATCTAAATGTAAAGCAAAACATCTAGATGTAAAACCCTACATCTAGAGGTAAAGTCCAATATCTAGACTTAAAGACCAACATCTAGAGGTAAAACCCAACATCTTGAGGTAAAGCCAGATATCTAGGGGTAAAGCCCAACATCTAGAGGAAAAGCCAAATATATAGATTTAAAACCCAAAATCTAGAGATAAAGCCCAACATCTAAATGTAAAGCAAAACATCTAGATGTAAAACCCTACATCTAGAGGTAAAGTCCAATATCTAGACCTAAAGACCAACATCTAGAGGTAAAGCCCAACATCTAGAGGTGAAGCCCAACGTCTGGAGGTAAAGCCCAGATTCTAGAGAGAAGCCAAAAATCCAGATGGAAAACCCAAAATCTAGAGGTAAAGCCCAACATCTAGAGGTAAAGCCCAGAATCTAGAGGTAAAGCCTAACATCTAGAGGTGAATTCCAAAATCTAGTCTTAAGGCCTGACATCTACAATTAAAGCCAAACATATAGATGTAAACCCCAACTTCTAGAGGTAAGACCCAAAATCTAGAGGTAAAGCCCAACATCTAGAGTTAAAGCCGAACGTCTTGAGGTAAAGTCCAAAGTCTAGAGGTAAAGACCTACTTCTAGAGGTAAAGTCCGAAATCTAGAAGTAAAGCCCAAGACCCAGTGGTAGAGCCCAAAATCTAGAGGTAAAGCCCAACATCTAAAGGAAAAGCCAAATATACAGATTTAAAACCCAAAATCTAGAGGTAAAGCCCAATATCTAGACGTAAAGACCAAAATCTAGATGTAAAGCCCAACTTCTAGATCGAAAGCCCAAAATATAGATGTAAAGCCCAACTTCTAAATCTAAAGCCCAACATCTAGAGGTAAAGCCCAATATTTAGAGTTTAGGCACATCATTTAGAGGTAAAGCCCAAAATCTAGATGTAAAGCCCAACTTCTAGAGGTAAAGCCCATCATCTAGTCCTACAGCCCAATGTCTGCAGGTAAAGCCCAACTTACAGAGGTGAAGGCAAACATCTAGATGTAAAACCCAAAATCTAGAGGTAAAGCATAACATCTAGAGGTGAAGCACAACATATAGAGGTATAACCCAACATCTAGAGATAAAGACCAACATCTAAATGTAAAGCAAAGCATCTAGATGTAAAACCCTACATCTAGAGTTAAAGTCCAGTATCTAGACTTAAAGACCAACATCTGGAGATAAAGCCCAAAGTCTAGATGTAAAGCCCAACTTCCAGAGTTAAAGTCCAAAATCTAGAGGTAAACACCAATACCTAGAGTTAGAGCCCAAAATCTAGAAATAAAGCCCAACATCTAGAGATAAAGCCAGATATATAGATTTAAAACCCAAAATCTGGAGGTAAAGCCCAACATCTAGAGCTAAAGCCCCAAATCTAGATGTAAAGGCCAATTGCTAGCTCTAAAGCCAAATAATCTAGAGGTAAAGCCAAACATGTAGAGTTAAAGACTAAGATCTAGAGGTGAATTCCATTATCTAGTGTTAAAGCCCGACACCTACAGTTAAAGCCAAACATCTAGATGTAAAACCCAACTTCTAGAGGTAAAGCCGAATATCTAGAGTTAAAGCGAATCCTTTAGAGTAAAGCCCAAAATCTAGAGGTAAAGCCCAACATCTAGAGGTAAAGCCCAGAATCTAGAGGTAAAGCCTAACATCTAGAGGTGAATTCCAAAATCTAGTCTTAAGGCCTGACATCTACAATTAAAGCCAAACATATAGATGTAAACCCCAACTTCTAGAGGTAAGACCCAAAATCTAGAGGTAAAGCCCAACATCTAGAGTTAAAGCCGAACGTCTTGAGGTAAAGTCCAAAGTCTAGAGGTAAAGACCTACTTCTAGAGGTAAAGTCCGAAATCTAGAAGTAAAGCCCAAGACCCAGTGGTAGAGCCCAAAATCTAGAGGTAAAGCCCAACATCTAGAGGAAAAGCCAAATATACAGATTTAAAACCCAAAATCTAGAGGTAAAGCCCAATATCTAGACGTAAAGACCAAAATCTAGATGTAAAGCCCAACTTCTAGATCTAAAGCCCAAAATATAGATCTAAAGCCCAACTTCTAGATCGAAAGCCCAAAATAGAGATGTAAAGCCCAACTTCTAGAGGTAAAGCCCAACTTACAGAGGTGAAGGCAAACATCTAGATGTAAACCCCAAAATCTAGAGGTAAAGCCCAACATCTAGAGGTGAAGCACAACATATAGAGGTATAACCCAACATCTAGAGATAAAGACCAACATCTAAATGTAAAGCAAAACATCTAGATGTAAAACCCTACATCTAGAGGTAAAGTCCAATATCTAGACTTAAAGACCCACATCTGGAGGTAAAGCCCAATGTCTAGAGGTAATGACCAACTTCTAGAGCTAAAAACCCAAATCTAGATTTAAACCCAACATCTAGAGATAAAGCCCAAGTTCTAGATCTAAGCCAAACTTCTAGAGGTAAAGCCCAACATCTAGAGGAAAAGCCTAACATCTAGTGGTGAATTCCAAAATCTAGTGTTAAGGCCCGATATCCACATTTAAAGCCAACCATATAGATGTAACCCCCAAATTCTAGAGGTAAGGCCCAAAATCTAGAGGTAAAGCCCAACATCTAGAGTTAAAGGCGAATGTCTTGAGGTAAAGCCCAAAGTCTAGAGGTAAAGCCCAACTTCTAGAGGTAAAGTCCAAAATCTAGAGGTAAAGCCCAAGACCTAGTGGTAGATCCCAAAATCTAGAGTTAAAGCCCAACATCTAGACATAAAGCCAGATATCTGATGGTAAAGCCCAACATCTAGAGGAAAATCCAAATATATAGATTTATAACCCAAAATATAGAGGTAAAGCCCGATATCTAGACCTAAAGCCCAAAGTCTAGAGGTAAAGCCCAACTTCTAGAGTTAAAGCCGAATGTCTGGAGGTAAAGTCCAAAATCAGAGGTGAAGCCCAAGACCTAGTGGTAGATCCCAAAATCTAGAGTTAAAGCCCAACATCTAGACGTAAAGCCAGATATCTGATGGTAAAGCCCAACATCTAGAGGAAAAGCCAAATACATAGATTTAAAACCAAAATCTAGAGATAAAGACCAACATCTAAATGTAAAGCAAAACATCTAGATGTAAAACCCTACATCTAGAGGTAAAGTCCAATATCTAGACTTAAAGACCAACATCTAGAGGTAAAACCCAACATCTTGAGGTAAAGCCAGATATCTAGGGGTAAAGCCCAACATCTAGAGGAAAAGCCAAATATATAGATTTAAAACCCAAAATCTAGAGATAAAGCCCAACATCTAAATGTAAAGCAAAACATCTAGATGTAAAACCCTACATCTAGAGGTAAAGTCCAATAGCTAGACTTAAAGACCAACATCTAGAGGTAAAGCCCAACATCTAGAGGTGAAGCCCAACGTCTGGAGGTAAAGCCCAGATTCTAGAGAGAAGCCAAAAATCCAGATGGAAAACCCAAAATCTAGAGGTAAAGCCCAACATCTGGAGGTAAAGCCCAGAATCTAGAGGTAAAGCCTAACATCTAGAGGTGAATTCCAAAATCTAGTCTTAAGGCCTGACATCTACAATTAAAGCCAATCATATAGATCTAAACCCCAACTTCTAGAGGTAAGACCCAAAATCTAGAGGTAAAGCCCAACATCTAGAGTTAAAGCCGAACGTCTTGAGGTAAAGTCCAAAGTCTAGAGGTAAAGACCTACTTCTAGAGGTAAAGTCCGAAATCTAGAAGTAAAGCCCAAGACCCAGTGGTAGAGACCAAAATCTAGAGGTAAAGCCCAACATCTAGAGGAAAAGCCAAATATACAGATTTAAAACCCAAAATCTAGAGGTAAAGCCCAATATCTAGACGTAAAGACCAAAATCTAGATGTAAAGCCCAACTTCTAGATCGAAAGCCCAAAATATAGATGTAAAGCCCAACTTCTAAATCTAAAGCCCAACATCTAGAGGTAAAGCCCAATATTTAGAGTTTAGGCACATCATTTAGAGGTAAAGCCCAAAATCTAGATGTAAAGCCCAACTTCTAGAGGTAAAGCCCATCATCTAGTCCTACAGCCCAATGTCTGCAGGTAAAGCCCAACTTACAGAGGTGAAGGCAAACATCTAGATGTAAAACCCAAAATCTAGAGGTAAAGCCGAACATCTAGAGGTGAAGCACAACATATAGAGGTATAACCGAACATCTAGAGATAAAGACCAACATCTAAATGTAAAGCAAAGCATCTAGATGTAAAACCCTACATCTAGAGTTAAAGTCCAGTATCTAGACTTAAAGACCAACATCTGGAGGTAAAGCCCAAAGTCTAGATGTAAAGCCCAACTTCCAGAGTTAAAGTCCAAAATCTAGAGGTAAACACCAATACCTAGAGGTAGAGCCCAAAATCTAGAAATAAAGCCCAACATCTAGAGATAAAGCCAGATATATAGATTTAAAACCCAAAATCTGGAGGTAAAGCCCAACATCTAGAGCTAAAGCCCCAAATCTAGATGTAAAGCCCAATTGCTAGCTCTAAAGCCAAATAATCTAGAGGTAAAGCCCAACATGTAGAGGTAAAGACTAAGATCTAGAGGTGAATTCCAATATCTAGTGTTAAAGCCCGACACCTACAGTTAAAGCCAAACATCTAGATGTAAAACCCAACTTCTAGAGGGAAAGCTGAATATCTAGAGTTAAAGCGCATCCTTTAGAGTAAAGCCCAAAATCTAGAGGTAAAGCCCAACATCTAGAGGTAAAGCCCAGAATCTAGAGGTAAAGCCTAACATCTAGAGGTGAATTCCAAAATCTAGTCTTAAGGCCTGACATCTACAATTAAAGCCAAACATATAGATGTAAACCCCAACTTCTAGAGGTAAGACCCAAAATCTAGAGGTAAAGCCCAACATCTAGAGTTAAAGCCGAACGTCTTGAGGTAAAGTCCAAAGTCTAGAGGTAAAGACCTACTTCTAGAGGTAAAGTCCGAAATCTAGAAGTAAAGCCCAAGACCCAGTGGTAGAGACCAAAATCTAGAGGTAAAGCCCAACATCTAGAGGAAAAGCCAAATATACAGATTTAAAACCCAAAATCTAGAGGTAAAGCCCAATATCTAGACGTAAAGACCAAAATCTAGATGTAAAGCCCAACTTCTAGATCGAAAGCCCAAAATAGAGATGTAAAGCCCAACTTCTAAATCTAAAGCCCAACATCTAGAGGTAAAGCCCAATATTTAGAGTTTAGGCACATCATTTAGAGGTAAAGCCCAAAATCTAGATGTAAAGCCCAACTTCTAGAGGTAAAGCCCATCATCTAGTCCTACAGCCCAATGTCTGCAGGTAAAGCCCAACTTACAGACCTGAAGGCAAACATCTAGATGTAAAACCCAAAATCTAGAGGTAAAGCATAACATCTAGAGGTGAAGCACAACATATAGATGTATAACCCAACATCTAGAGATAAAGACCAACATCTAAATGTAAAGCAAAGCATCTAGATGTAAAACCCTACATCTAGAGTTAAAGTCCAGTATCTAGACTTAAAGACCAACATCTGGAGGTAAAGCCCAAAGTCTAGATGTAAAGCCCAACTTCCAGAGTTAAAGTCTAAAATCTAGAGGTAAACACCAATACCTAGAGGTAGAGCCCAAAATCTAGAAATAAAGCCCAACATCTAGAGATAAAGCCAGATATATAGATTTAAAACCCTAAATCTGGAGGTAAAGCCCAACATCTAGAGCTAAAGCCCCAAATCTAGATGTAAAGCCCAATTGCTAGCTCTAAAGCCAAATAATCTAGAGGTAAAGCCAAACATGTAGAGTTAAAGACTAAGATCTAGAGGTGAATTCCATTATCTAGTGTTAAAGCCCGACACCTACAGTTAAAGCCAAACATCTAGATGTAAAACCCAACTTCTAGAGGTAAAGCCGAATATCTAGAGTTAAAGCGCATCCTTTAGAGTAAAGCCCAAAATCTAGAGGTAAAGCCCAACATCTAGAGGTAAAGCCTAACATCTAGAGGTGAATTCCAAAATCTAGTCTTAAGGCCTGACATCTACAATTAAAGCCAAACATATAGATGTAAACCCCAACTTCTAGAGGTAAGACCCAAAATCTAGAGGTAAAGCCCAACATCTAGAGTTAAAGCCGAACGTCTTGAGGTAAAGTCCAAAGTCTAGAGGTAAAGACCTACTTCTAGAGGTAAAGTCCGAAATCTAGAAGTAAAGCCCAAGACCCAGTGGTAGAGCCCAAAATCTAGAGGTAAAGCCCAACATCTAGAGGAAAAGCCAAATATACAGATTTAAAACCCAAAATCTAGAGGTAAAGCCCAATATCTAGACGTAAAGACCAAAATCTAGATGTAAAGCCCAACTTCTAGATCTAAAGCCCAAAATATAGATCTAAAGCCCAACTTCTAGATCGAAAGCCCAAAATAGAGATGTAAAGCCCAACTTCTAGAGGTAAAGCCCAACTTACAGAGGTGAAGGCAAACATCTAGATGTAAACCGCAAAATCTAGAGGTAAAGCCCATCATCTAGTCCTACAGCCCAATGTCTGCAGGTAAAGCCCAACTTACAGACCTGAAGGCAAACATCTAGATGTAAAACCCAAAATCTAGAGGTAAAGCATAACATCTAGAGGTGAAGCACAACATATAGATGTATAACCCAACATCTAGAGATAAAGACCAACATCTAAATGTAAAGCAAAGCATCTAGATGTAAAACCCTACATCTAGAGTTAAAGTCCAGTATCTAGACTTAAAGACCAACATCTGGAGGTAAAGCCCAAAGTCTAGATGTAAAGCCCAACTTCCAGAGTTAAAGTCTAAAATCTAGAGGTAAACACCAATACCTAGAGGTAGAGCCCAAAATCTAGAAATAAAGCCCAACATCTAGAGATAAAGCCAGATATATAGATTTAAAACCCTAAATCTGGAGGTAAAGCCCAACATCTAGAGCTAAAGCCCCAAATCTAGATGTAAAGCCCAATTGCTAGCTCTAAAGCCAAATAATCTAGAGGTAAAGCCAAACATGTAGAGTTAAAGACTAAGATCTAGAGGTGAATTCCATTATCTAGTGTTAAAGCCCGACACCTACAGTTAAAGCCAAACATCTAGATGTAAAACCCAACTTCTAGAGGTAAAGC
Organism: Leptosomus discolor; assembly: GCF_034619465.1. Taxonomy (NCBI): domain Eukaryota; kingdom Metazoa; phylum Chordata; class Aves; order Leptosomiformes; family Leptosomidae; genus Leptosomus; species Leptosomus discolor. The sequence goes on along the minus strand of NW_028237857.1, from coordinate 3,303,353 downwards.
CGAATATCTAGAGTTAAAGCGCATCCTTTAGAGTAAAGCCCAAAATCTAGAGGTAAAGCCCAACATCTAGAGGTAAAGCCTAACATCTAGAGGTGAATTCCAAAATCTAGTCTTAAGGCCTGACATCTACAATTAAAGCCAAACATATAGATGTAAACCCCAACTTCTAGAGGTAAGACCCAAAATCTAGAGGTAAAGCCCAACATCTAGAGTTAAAGCCGAACGTCTTGAGGTAAAGTCCAAAGTCTAGAGGTAAAGACCTACTTCTAGAGGTAAAGTCCGAAATCTAGAAGTAAAGCCCAAGACCCAGTGGTAGAGCCCAAAATCTAGAGGTAAAGCCCAACATCTAGAGGAAAAGCCAAATATACAGATTTAAAACCCAAAATCTAGAGGTAAAGCCCAATATCTAGACGTAAAGACCAAAATCTAGATGTAAAGCCCAACTTCTAGATCTAAAGCCCAAAATATAGATCTAAAGCCCAACTTCTAGATCGAAAGCCCAAAATAGAGATGTAAAGCCCAACTTCTAGAGGTAAAGCCCAACTTACAGAGGTGAAGGCAAACATCTAGATGTAAACCGCAAAATCTAGAGGTAAAGCCCAACATCTAGAGGTGAAGCACAATATATAGAGGTATAACCCAACATCTAGAGATAAAGACCAACATCTAAATGTAAAGCAAAACATCTAGATGTAAAACCCTACATCTAGAGGTAAAGTCCAATATCTAGACTTAAAGACCCACATCTGGAGGTAAATCCCAATGTCTAGAGGTAATGACCAACTTCTAGAGCTAAAACCCCAAATCTAGATTTAAACCCAACATCTAGAGATAAAGCCCAGGTTCTAGATCTAAGCCAAACTTCTAGAGGTAAAGCCCAACATCTAGAGGAAAAGCCTAACATCTAGTGGTGAATTCCAAAATCTAGTGTTAAGGCCCGATATCCACAGTTAAAGCCAAACATATAGATGTAAACACCAACTTCTAGAGGTAAGGCCCAAAATCTAGAGGTAAAGCCCAACATCTAGAGTTAAAGCCTAACGTCTTGAGGTAAAGCCCAAAGTCTAGAGGTAAAGCCCAAATTTTAGAGGTAAAGCCAAATATCTAGATTTAAATCCCAAAATCTAGAGGTAAAGCTCAAATTCTAGATGTAAATCCCAACTTCTAGAGGTTAGGTCCAAATTCTAGAGGCAAAGCCCAACACCTAGAGGTAGAGACCAAAATCTAGAGGTAAAGCCCAACTTCTAGAGGTAAGGTCCAAATTCTAGAGGCAAAGCCCAACACCTAGAGGTAGAGACCAAAATCTAGAGGAAAAGCCCAACTTCTAGAGGTAAAGTCCAAATTCTAGAGGTAAAGCCCAACATCGAGATTAAAGCCAGATATCTAGATGTAAAGCCCAACATCTAGACGTAAAGCCAGATATCTAGAGGTAAAGCCCAACATCTAGAGGAAAAGCCAAATATATAGATTTATAACCCAAAATATAGAGGTAAAGCCCGATATCTAGACGTAAAGCCCAAAGTCTAGAGGTAAAGCCCAACTTCTAGAGTTAAAGCCGAATGTCTTGAGGTAAAGTCCAAAGTCTAGAGGTAAAGCCCAACTTCTAGATTTAAAGCCGAATGTCTTGAGGTAAAGTCCAAAATCTAGAGGTAAAGCCCAAGACCTAGTGGTAGATCCCAAAATCTAGAGTTAAAGCCCAACACCTAGACGTAAAGCCAGATATCTGATGGTAAAGCCCAACATCTAGAGGAAAAGCCAAATATATAGATTTAAAACCCAAAATCTAGAGGTAAAGCCCAACATCTAGAGTTAAAGCCGAACGTCTTGAGGTAAAGTCCAAAGTCTAGAGGTAAAGACCTACTTCTAGAGGTAAAGTCCGAAATCTAGATTTAAAGCCCAAGACCCAGTGGTAGAGCCCAAAATCTAGAGGTAAAGCCCAACATCTAGAGGAAAAGCCAAATATACAGATTTAAAACCCAAAATCTAGTGGTAAAGCCCAATATCTAGACGTAAAGACCAAAATCTAGATGTAAAGCCCAACTTCTAGATCTAAAGCCCAAAATATAGATGTAAAGCCCAACTTCTAAATCTAAAGCCTAAAATGTAGATGTAAAGCCCAACTTCTAAATCTAAAGCCCAACATCTAGAGGTAAAGCCCAATATTTAGAGTTTAAGGACATCATTTAGAGGTAAAGCCGAAAATCTAGATGTAAAGCCCAACTTCTAGAGGTAAAGCCCATCATCTAGTCCTACAGCCCAATGTCTGCAGGTAAAGCCCAACTTACAGAGGTGAAGGCAAACATCTAGATGTAAAACCCAAAATCTAGAGGTAAAGCCCAACATCTAGAGGTGAAGCACAACATCTAGAGGTGAAGCACAACATATAGAGGTATAACCCAACATCTAGAGATAAAGACCAACATCTAAATGTAAAGCAAAACATCTAGATGTAAAACCCTACATCTAGAGTTAAAGTCCAGTATCTAGACTTAAAGACCAACATCTGGAGTTAAAGCCCAAAGTCTAGATGTAAAGCCCAACTTCCAGAGTTAAAATCCAAAATCTAGAGGTAAACACCAATACCTAGAGGTAGAGCCCAAAATCTAGAAATAAAGCCCAACATCTAGAGATAAAGCCAGATATATAGATTTAAAACCCAAAATTTGGAGGTAAAGTCCAACATCTAGAGCTAAAGCCCCAAATCTAGATGTAAAGCCCAATTGCTAGCTCTAAGCCAAATAATCTAGAGGTAAAGCCAAACATGTAGAGGTAAAGACTAAGATCTAGAGGTGAATTCCAATATCTAGTGTTAAAGCCCGACACCTACAGTTAAAGCCAAACATCTAGATGTAAAACCCAACTTCTAGAGGTAAAGCCGAATATCTAGAGTTAAAGCGCATCCTTTAGAGTAAAACCCAAAATCTAGAGGTGAAGCCCAACATCTAGAGGTAAAGCCCAGAATCTAGAGGTAAAGCCTAACATCTAGAGGTGAATTCCAAATCTAGTCTTAAGGCCTGACATCTACAATGAAAGCCAAACATATAGATGTAAACCCCAACTTCTAGAGGTAAGACCCAAAATCTAGAGGTGAAGCCCAACATCTAGAGTTAAAGCCGAACGTCTTGAGGTAAAGTCCAAAGTCTAGAGGTAAAGACCTACTTCTAGAGGTAAAGTCCGAAATCTAGAAGTAAAGCCCAAGACCCAGTGGTAGAGCCGAAAATCTAGAGGTAAAGCCCAACATCTAGAGGAAAAGCGAAATATACAGATCTAAAGCCCAAAATATAGATGTAAAGCCCAACTTCTAAATCTAAAGCCCAAAATGTAGATGTAAAGCCCAACTTCTAAATATAAGCCCAACATCTAGAGGTAAAGCCCAATATTTAGAGTTTAAGCACATCATTTAGAGGTAAAGCCGAAAATCTAGATGTAAAGCTCAACTTCTAGAGGTAAAGCCCATCATCTAGTCCTACAGCCCAATGTCTGCAGGTAAAGCCCAACTTACAGAGGTGAAGGCAAACATCTAGATGTAAAACCCAAAATCTAGAGGTAAAGCCGAACATCTAGAGGTGAAGCACAACATATAGAGGTATAACCCAACATCTAGAGATAAAGACCAACATCTAAATGTAAAGCAAAACATCTAGATGTAAAACCCTACATCTAGAGATAAAGTCCAGTATCTAGACTTAAAGACCAACATCTGGAGGTAAAGCCCAAAGTCTAGAGGTAAAGCCCAACTTCCAGAGTTAAAGTCCAAAATCTAGAGGTAAACACCAATACCTAGAGGTAGAGGCCAAAATCTAGAAATAAAGCCCAACATCTAGAGATAAAGCCAGATATATAGATTTAAAACCCAAAATCTGGAGGTAAAGACCAACATCTAGAGATAAAGCCCCAAATCTAGATGTAAAGCCCACTTCTAGATCTAAAGCCAAATAATCTAGAGGTAAAGCCAAACATGTAGAGGTAAAGACTAAGATCTAGAGGTGAATTCCAATATTTAGTGTTAAAGCCCGACACCTACAGTTAAAGCCAAAAATCTAGATGTAAAACCCAACTTCTAGAGGTAAAGCCGAATATCTAGAGTTAAAGCGCATCCTTTAGAGTAAAACCCAAAATCTAGAGTTAAAGCCCCACATCTAGAGGGAAAGCCCAGAATCTAGAGGTAAAGCCTAACATCTAGAGGTGAATTCCAAAATCAAGTGTTAAGGCCCGACATCTACAGTTAAAGCCAACCATATAGATGTAACCCCCAACTTCTAGAGGTAAGGCCCAAAATTTAGAGGTAAAGCCCAAGAGCTAGAGTTAAAGCCGAATGTCTTGAGGTAAAGCCCAAAGTCTAGAGGTAAAGCCCAACTTCTAGAGTTAAAGCCGAATGTCTTGAGGTAAAGTCCAAAATCTAGAGGTAAAGCCCAAGACCTAGTGGTAGATCCCAAAATCTAGAGTTAAAACCCAACATCTTGAGGTAAAGCCAGATATCTAGGGGTAAAGCCCAACATCTAGACGAAAAGCCAAATATATAGATTTAAAACCCAAAATCTGGAGGTAAAGCCCAACATCTAGATGTAAACCCCAAAATCTAGAGGTAAAGCACAACATCTAGAGGTGAAGCACAACATATAGAGGTATAACCCAACATCTAAAGACCAACATCTAAATGTAAAGCAAAACATCTAAATGTAAAACCCTACATCTAGAGTTAAAGTCCAGTATCTAGACTTAAAGACCAACATCTGAAGGTAAAGCCCAAAGTCTAGATGTAAAGCCCAACTTCCAGAGTTAAAGTCCAAAATCTAGAGGTAAACACCAATACCTAGAGGTAGAGCCCAAAATCTAGAAATAAAGCCCAACATCTAGAGATAAAGCCCCAAATCTAGATGTAAATCCCACTTCTAGATCTAAAGCCAAATAATCTAGAGGTAAAGCCAAACATGTAGAGGTAAAGACTAAGATCTAGAGGTGAATTCCAATATTTAGTGTTAAAGCCCGACACCTACAGTTAAAGCCAAACATCTAGATGTAAAACCCAACTTCTAGAGGTAAAGCCGAATATCTAGAGTTAAAGCGCATCCTTTAGAATAAAACCCAAATTCTAGAGTTAAAGCCCCACATCTAGAGGGAAAGCCCAGAATCTAGAGGTAAAGCCTAACATCTAGAGGTGAATTCCAAAATCAAGTGTTAAGGCCCGACATCTACAGTTAAAGCCAACCATATAGATGTAACCCCCAACTTCTAGAGGTAAGGCCCAAAATCTAGAGGTAAAGCCCAACAGCTAGAGTTAAAGCCGAATGTCTTGTGGTAAAGCCCAAAGTCTAGAGGTAAAGCCCAACTTCTAGAGTTAAAGCCGAATGTCTTGAGGTAAAGTTCAAAATCTAGAGGTAAAGCCCAAGACCTAGTGGTAGATCCCAAAATCTAGAGTTAAAGCCCAACATCTAGACGTAAAGCCAGATATCTGATGGTAAAGCCCAACATCTAGAGGAAAAGCCAAATATATAGATTTAAAACCCAAAATCTAGAGATAAAGCCCAACATCTAAATGTAAAGCAAAACATCTAGATGTAAAACCCTACATCTAGAGGTAAAGTCCAATAGCTAGACTTAAAGACCAACATCTAGAGGTAAAGCCCAACATCTAGAGGTGAAGCCCAACGTCTGGAGGTAAAGCCCAGATTCTAGAGAGAAGCCAAAAATCCAGATGGAAAACCCAAAATCTAGAGGTAAAGCCCCACATCTAGAGGTAAAGCCCAGAATCTAGAGGTAAAACCTAACATCTAGAGGTGAATTCCAAAATCTAGTCTTAAGGCCTGACATCTACAATTAAAGCCAAACATATAGATGTAAACCCCAACTTCTAGAGGTAAGACCCAAAATCTAGAGGTGAAGCCCAACATCTAGAGTTAAAGCCGAACGTCTTGAGGTAAAGTCCAAAGTCTAGAGGTAAAGACCTACTTCTAGAGGTAAAGTCCGAAATCTAGAAGTAAAGCCCAAGACCCAGTGATAGAGCCCAAAATCTAGAGGTAAAGCCCAACATCTAGAGGAAAAGCCAAATATACAGATTTAAAACCCAAAATCTAGAGGTAAAGCCCAATATCTAGACGTAAAGACCAAAATCTAGATGTAAAGCCCAACTTCTAGATCTAAAGCCCAAAATATAGATGTAAAGCCCAACTTCTAGATCGAAAGCCCAAAATAGAGATGTAAAGCCCAACTTCTAAATCTAAAGCCCAACATCTACAGGTAAAGCCCAATATTTAGAGTTTAAGCACATCATTTAGAGGTAAAGCCCAAAATCGAGATGTAAAGCCCAACTTCTAGAGGTAAAGCACATCATCTAGTCCTACAGCCCAATGTCTGCACGTAAAGCCCAACTTACAGAGGTGAAGGCAAACATCTAGATGTAAAACCCAAAATCTAGAGGTAAAGCCGAACATCTAGAGGTGAAGCACAACATATAGTGGTATAACCCAACATCTAGAGATAAAGACCAACATCTAAATGTAAAGCAAAGCATCTAGATGTAAAACCCTACATCTAGAGATAAAGTCCAGTATCTAGACTTAAAGACCAACATCTGGAGGTAAAGCCCAAAGTCTAGATGTGAAGCCCAACTTCCAGAGTTAAAGTCCAAAATCTAGAGGTAAACACCAATACCTAGAGGTAGAGCCAAAAATCTAGAAATAAAGCCCAACATCTAGAGATAAAGCCAGATATATAGATTTAAAACCCAAAATCTGGAGGTAAAGCCCAACAGCTAGAGCTAAAGCCCCAAATCTAGATGTAAAGCCCAATTGCTAGCTCTAAAGCCAAATAATCTAGAGGTAAAGCCAAACATGTAGAGGTAAAGATAAGATCTAGAGGTGAATTCCAATATCTAGTGTTAAAGCCCGACACCTACAGTTAAAACCAAACATCTAGATGTAAAACCCAACTTCTAGAGGTAAAGCCGAATATCTAGAGTTAAAGCGCATCCTTTAGAGTAAAGCCCAATATCTAGAGTTAAAGCCCCACATCTAGAGGGAAAGCCCAGAATCTAGAGGTAAAGCCTAAGATCTAGAGGTGAATTCCAAAATCAAGTGTTAAGGCCCGACATCTACAGTTAAAGCCAACCATATAGATGTAACCCCCAACTTCTAGAGGTAAGGCCCAAAATCTAGAGGTAAAGTCCAACAGCTAGAGTTAAAGCCGAATGTCTTGAGGTAAAGCCCAAAGTCTAGAGGTAAAGCCCAACTTCTAGAGTTAAAGCCGAATGTCTTGAGGTAAAGTCCAAAATCTAGAGGTAAAGCCCAAGACCTAGTGGTAGATCCCAAAATCTAGAGTTAAAGCCCAACATCTAGACGTAAAGCCAGATATCTGATGGTAAAGCCCAACATCTAGAGGAAAAGCCAAATATATAGATTTAAAACCCAAAATCTAGAGATAAAGCCCAACATCTAAATGTAAAGCAAAACATCTAGATGTAAAACCCTACATCTAGAGGTAAAGTCCAATAGCTAGACTTAAAGACCAACATCTAGAGGTAAAGCCCAACATCTAGAGGTGAAGCCCAACGTCTGGAGGTAAAGCCCAGATTCTAGAGAGAAGCCAAAAATCCAGATGGAAAACCCAAAATCTAGAGGTAAAGCCCAACATCTGGAGGTAAAGCCCAGAATCTAGAGGTAAAGCCTAACATCTAGAGGTGAATTCCAAAATCTAGTCTTAAGGCCTGACATCTACAATTAAAGCCAAACATATAGATGTAAACCCCAACTTCTAGAGGTAAGACCCAAAATCTAGAGGTAAAGCCCAACATCTAGAGTTAAAGCCGAACGTCTTCAGGTAAAGTCCAAAGTCTAGAGGTAAAGACCTACTTCTAGAGGTAAAGTCCGAAATCTAGAAGTAAAGCCCAAGACCCAGTGGTAGAGCCCAAAATCTAGAGGTAAAGCCCAACATCTAGAGGAAAAGCCAAATATACAGATTTAAAACCCAAAATCTAGAGGTAAAGCCCAATATCTAGACATAAAGACCAAAATCTAGATGTAAAGCCCAACTTCTAGATCTAAATCCCAAAATATAGATGTAAAGCCCAACTTCTAGATCGAAAGCCCAAAATATAGATGTAAAGCCCAACTTCTAGAGGTAAAGCCCAATATTTAGAGTTTAGGCACATCATTTAGAGGTAAAGCCCAAAATCTAGATGTAAAGCCCAACTTCTAGAGGTAAAGCCCATCATCTAGTCCTACAGCCCAATGTCTGCAGGTAAAGCCCAACTTACAGAGGTGAAGGCAAACATCTAGATGTAAAACCCAAAATCTAGAGGTAAAGCCGAACGTCTAGAGGTGAAGCACAACATATAGAGGTATAACCCAACATCTAGAGATAAAGACCAACATCTAAATGTAAAGCAAAACATCTAGATGTAAAACCCTACATCTAGAGATAAAGTCCAGTATCTAGACTTAAAGACCAACATCTGGAGGTAAAGCCCAAATCTAGATGTAAAGCCCAACTTCCAGAGTTAAAGTCCAAAATCTAGAGGTAAACACCAATACCTAGAGGTAGAGCCCAAAATCTAGAAATAAAGCCCAACATCTAGAGCTAAAGCCCCAAATCTAGATGTAAAGCCCACTTCTAGATCTAAAGCCAAATAATCTAGAGGTAAAGCCCAACATGTAGAGGTAAAGACTAAGATCTAGAGGTGAATTCCATTATCTAGTGTTAAAGCCCGACACCTACAGTTAAAGCCAAACATATAGATGTAAACCCCAACTTCTAGAGGTAAGACCCAAAATCTAGAGGTAAAGCCCAACATCTAGAGTTAAAGCCGAACGTCTTGAGGTAAAGTCCAAAGTCTAGAGGTAAAGACCTACTTCTAGAGGTAAAGTCCGAAATCTAGAAGTAAAGCCCAAGACCCAGTGGTAGAGCCCAAAATCTAGAGGTAAAGCCCAACATCTAAAGGAAAAGCCAAATATACAGATTTAAAACCCAAAATCTAGAGGTAAAGCCCAATATCTAGACGTAAAGACCAAAATCTAGATGTAAAGCCCAACTTCTAGATCGAAAGCCCAAAATATAGATGTAAAGCCCAACTTCTAAATCTAAAGCCCAACATCTAGAGGTAAAGCCCAATATTTAGAGTTTAGGCACATCATTTAGAGGTAAAGCCCAAAATCTAGATGTAAAGCCCAACTTCTAGAGGTAAAGCCCATCATCTAGTCCTACAGCCCAATGTCTGCAGGTAAAGCCCAACTTACAGAGGTGAAGGCAAACATCTAGATGTAAAACCCAAAATCTAGAGGTAAAGCATAACATCTAGAGGTGAAGCACAACATATAGAGGTATAACCCAACATCTAGAGATAAAGACCAACATCTAAATGTAAAGCAAAGCATCTAGATGTAAAACCCTACATCTAGAGTTAAAGTCCAGTATCTAGACTTAAAGACCAACATCTGGAGATAAAGCCCAAAGTCTAGATATAAAGCCCAACTTCCAGAGTTAAAGTCCAAAATCTAGAGGTAAACACCAATACCTAGAGGTAGAGCCCAAAATCTAGAAATAAAGCCCAACATCTAGAGATAAAGCCAGATATATAGATTTAAAACCCAAAATCTGGAGGTAAAGCCCAACATCTAGAGCTAAAGCCCCAAATCTAGATGTAAAGCCCAATTGCTAGCTCTAAAGCCAAGTAATCTAGAGGTAAAGCCAAACATGTAGAGGTAAAGACTAAGATCTAGAGGTGAATTCCATTATCTAGTGTTAAAGCCCGACACCTACAGTTAAAGCCAAACATCTAGATGTAAAACCCAACTTCTAGAGGTAAAGCCGAATATCTAGAGTTAAAGCGCATCCTTTAGAGTAAAGCCCAACATCTAGAGGTAAAGCCAAATATATAGATTTAAAACCCAAAATCTAGAGACACAGCCCAACATCTAAATGTAAAGCAAAACATCTAGATGTAAAACCCTACATCTAGAGGTAAAGTCCAATATCTAGACTTAAAGACCAACATCTAGAGGTAAAACCCAACATCTAGAGGTGAAGCCCAACGTCTGGAGGTAAAGCCCAGATTCTAGAGAGAAGCCAAAAATCCAGATGGAAAACCCAAAATCTAGAGGTAAAGCCCAACATCTACAGGTAAATCCAGATATCTAGGGGTAAAGCCCAACATCTAGAGGAAAAGCCAAATATATAGATATAAAACCCAAAATCTAGAGGTAAAGCCCAACATCTAGAGGTGAAGCACAACATATAGCGGTATAACCCAACATCTAAAGACCAACATCTAAATGTAAAGCAAAACATCTAGATGTAAAACCCTACATCTAGAGGTAAAGTCCAATATCTAGACTTAAAGACCAACATCTAGAGGTAAAACCCAACATCTAGAGGTGAAGCCCAACGTCTGGAGGTAAAGCCCAGATTCTAGAGAGAAGCCAAAAATCCAGATGGAAAAACCAAAATCTAGAGGTAAAGCCCAACATCTGGAGGTAAAGCCCAGAATCTAGAGGTAAAGCCTAACATCTAGAGGTGAATTCCAAAATCTAGTCTTAAGGCCTGACACCTACAATTAAAGCCAAACATATAGATGTAAACCCCAACTTCTAGAGGTAAGACCCAAAATCTAGAGGTAAAGCCCAACATCTAGAGCTAAAGCCGAACGTCTTGAGGTAAAGTCCAAAGTCTAGAGGTAAAGACCTACTTCTAGAGGTAAAGTCCGAAATCTAGAAGTAAAGCCCAAGACCCAGTGGTAGAGCCCAAAATCTAGAGGTAAAGCCCAACATCTAGAGGAAAAGCCAAATATACAGATTTAAAACCCAAAATCTAGAGGTAAAGCCCAATATCTAGACGTAAAGACCAAAATCTAGATGTAAAGCCCAACTTCTAGATCTAAAGCCCAAAATATAGATCTAAAGCCCAACTTCTAGATCGAAAGCCCAAAATAGAGATGTAAAGCCCAACTTCTAGAGGTAAAGCCCAACTTACAGAGGTGAAGGCAAACATCTAGATGTAAACCCCAAAATCTAGAGGTAAAGCCCAACATCTAGAGGTGAAGCACAACATATAGAGGTATAACCCAACATCTAGAGATAAAGACCAACATCTAAGTGTAAAGCAAAACATCTAGATGTAAAACCCTACATCTAGAGGTAAAGTCCAATATCTAGACTTAAAGACCCACATCTGGAGGTAAAGCCCAATGTCTAGAGGTAATGAACAACTTCTAGAGCTAAAAACCCAAATCTAGATTTAAACCCAACATCTAGAGATAAAGCCCAAGTTCTAGATCTAAGCCAAACTTCTAGAGGTAAAGCCCAACATCTAGAGGAAAAGCCTAACATCTAGTGGTGAATTCCAAAATCTAGTGTTAAGGCCCGATATCCACATTTAAAGCCAAACATATAGATGTAAACCCGAACTTCTAGAGGTAAGGCCCAAAATCTAGAGGTAAAGCCCAACATCTAGAGTTAAAGCCCAACGTCTTGAGGTAAAGTCCAAAGTCTAGATGTAAAGCCCAACTTCTAGAGGTAAAGTTCAAAATCTAGAGGTAAAGCCCAAATTTTAGAGGTAAAGCCAAATATCTAGATTTAAATCCCAAAATCTAGAGGTAAAGCTCAGATTCTAGATGTAAAGCCCAACTTCTAGAGGTAAGGTCCAAATTCTAGAGGCAAAGCCCAACACCTAGAGGTAGAGACCATAATCTAGAGGTAAAGCCCAACATCGAGACGTAAAGCCAGATATCTAGATGTAAAGCCCAACATCTAGACGTAAAGCCAGATATCTAGAGGTAAAGCCCAAATTCTAGAGGTAAAGCCCAACTTCCAGAGTTAAAGTCCAAAATCTAGAGATAAACCCCAATACCTAGAGGTAGAGGCCAAAATCTAGAGGTAAAGCCCAACATCTAGAGATAAAGCCAGATATATAGATTTAAAACCCAAAATCTGGAGGTAAAGCCCAACATCTAGAGCTAAAGACCCAAATCTAGATGTAAAGCCCAATTGCTAGATCTAAAGCCAAATAATCTAGAGGTAAAGCCCAACATGTAGAGGTAAAGACTAAGATCTAGAGGTGAATTCCAATATCTAGTGTTAAAGCCCGACACCTACAGTTAAAGCCAAACATCTAGATGTAAAACCCAACTTCTAGAGGTAAAGCCGAATATCTAGAGTTAAAGCGCATCCTTTAGAGTAAAGCACAAAATCTAGAGTTAAAGCCCAACATCTAGAGGGAAAGCCCAGAATCCAGATGTAAAGCCTAACATCTAGAGGTGAATTCCAAAATCAAGTGTTAAGGCCCGATATCTACAGTTAAAGCCAACCATATAGATGTAACCCCCAACTTCTAGAGGTAAGGCCCAAAATCTAGAGGTAAAGCCCAACATCTAGAGTTAAAGGCGAATGTCTTGAGGTAAAGCCCAAAGTCTAGAGGTAAAGCCCAACTTCTAGAGGTAAAGTCCAAAATCTAGAGGTAAAGCCCAAGACCTAGTGGTAGATCCCAAAATCTAGAGTTAAAGCCCAACATCTAGACATAAAGCCAGATATCTGATGGTAAAGCCCAACATCTAGAGGAAAAGCCAAATATATAGATTTATAACCCAAAATATAGAGGTAAAGCCCGATATCTAGACGTAAAGCTCAAAGTCTAGAGGTAAAGCCCAACTTCTAGAGTTAAAGCCAAATGTCTTGAGGTAAAGTCCAAAATCAGAGGTGAAGCCCAAGACCTAGTGGTAGATCCCAAAATCTAGAGTTAAAGCCCAACATCTAGACGTAAAGCCAGATATCTGATGGTAAAGCCCAACATCTAGAGGAAAAGCCAAATATATAGATTTAAAACCAAAATCTAGAGATAAAGACCAACATCTAAATGTAAAGCAAAACATCTAGATGTAAAACCCTACATCTAGAGGTAAAGTCCAATATCTAGACTTAAAGACCAACATCTAGAGGTAAAACCCAACATCTTGAGGTAAAGCCAGATATCTAGGGGTAAAGCCCAACATCTAGAGGAAAAGCCAAATATATAGATTTAAAACCCAAAATCTAGAGATAAAGCCCAACATCTAAATGTAAAGCAAAACATCTAGATGTAAAACCCTACATCTAGAGGTAAAGTCCAATATCTAGACCTAAAGACCAACATCTAGAGGTAAAGCCCAACATCTAGAGGTGAAGCCCAACGTCTGGAGGTAAAGCCCAGATTCTAGAGAGAAGCCAAAAATCCAGATGGAAAACCCAAAATCTAGAGGTAAAGCCCAACATCTAGAGGTAAAGCCCAGAATCTAGAGGTAAAGCCTAACATCTAGAGGTGAATTCCAAAATCTAGTCTTAAGGCCTGACATCTACAATTAAAGCCAAACATATAGATGTAAACCCCAACTTCTAGAGGTAAGACCCAAAATCTAGAGGTAAAGCCCAACATCTAGAGTTAAAGCCGAACGTCTTGAGGTAAAGTCCAAAGTCTAGAGGTAAAGACCTACTTCTAGAGGTAAAGTCCGAAATCTAGAAGTAAAGCCCAAGACCCAGTGGTAGAGCCCAAAATCTAGAGGTAAAGCCCAACATCTAAAGGAAAAGCCAAATATACAGATTTAAAACCCAAAATCTAGAGGTAAAGCCCAATATCTAGACGTAAAGACCAAAATCTAGATGTAAAGCCCAACTTCTAGATCGAAAGCCCAAAATATAGATGTAAAGCCCAACTTCTAAATCTAAAGCCCAACATCTAGAGGTAAAGCCCAATATTTAGAGTTTAGGCACATCATTTAGAGGTAAAGCCCAAAATCTAGATGTAAAGCCCAACTTCTAGAGGTAAAGCCCATCATCTAGTCCTACAGCCCAATGTCTGCAGGTAAAGCCCAACTTACAGAGGTGAAGGCAAACATCTAGATGTAAAACCCAAAATCTAGAGGTAAAGCATAACATCTAGAGGTGAAGCACAACATATAGAGTTATAACCCAACATCTAGAGATAAAGACCAACATCTAAATGTAAAGCAAAGCATCTAGATGTAAAACCCTACATCTAGAGTTAAAGTCCAGTATCTAGACTTAAAGACCAACATCTGGAGATAAAGCCCAAAGTCTAGATGTAAAGCCCAACTTCCAGAGTTAAAGTCCAAAATCTAGAGGTAAACACCAATACCTAGAGGTAGAGCCCAAAATCTAGAAATAAAGCCCAACATCTAGAGATAAAGCCAGATATATAGATTTAAAACCCAAAATCTGGAGGTAAAGCCCAACATCTAGAGCTAAAGCCCCAAATCTAGATGTAAAGGCCAATTGCTAGCTCTAAAGCCAAATAATCTAGAGGTAAAGCCAAACATGTAGAGTTAAAGACTAAGATCTAGAGGTGAATTCCATTATCTAGTGTTAAAGCCCGACACCTACAGTTAAAGCCAAACATCTAGATGTAAAACCCAACTTCTAGAGGTAAAGCCGAATATCTAGAGTTAAAGCGAATCCTTTAGAGTAAAGCCCAAAATCTAGAGGTAAAGCCCAACATCTAGAGGTAAAGCCCAGAATCTAGAGGTAAAGCCTAACATCTAGAGGTGAATTCCAAAATCTAGTCTTAAGGCCTGACATCTACAATTAAAGCCAAACATATAGATGTAAACCCCAACTTCTAGAGGTAAGACCCAAAATCTAGAGGTAAAGCCCAACTTCTAGAGGTAAAGTCCAAAATCTAGAGGTAAAGCCCAAGACCTAGTGGTAGATCCCAAAATCTAGAGTTAAAGCCCAACATCTAGACATAAAGCCAGATATCTGATGGTAAAGCCCAACATCTAGAGGAAAAGCCAAATATATAGATTTATAACCCAAAATATAGAGGTAAAGCCCGATATCTAGACGTAAAGCCCAAAGTCTAGAGGTAAAGCCCAACTTCTAGAGTTAAAGCCGAATGTCTTGAGGTAAAGTCCAAAATCAGAGGTGAAGCCCAAGACCTAGTGGTAGATCCCAAAATCTAGAGTTAAAGCCCAACATCTAGACGTAAAGCCAGATATCTGATGGTAAAGCCCAACATCTAGAGGAAAAGCCAAATATATAGATTTAAAACCAAAATCTAGAGATAAAGACCAACATCTAAATGTAAAGCAAAACATCTAGATGTAAAACCCTACATCTAGAGGTAAAGTCCAATATCTAGACTTAAAGACCAACATCTAGAGGTAAAACCCAACATCTTGAGGTAAAGCCAGATATCTAGGGGTAAAGCCCAACATCTAGAGGAAAAGCCAAATATATAGATTTAAAACCCAAAATCTAGAGATAAAGCCCAACATCTAAATGTAAAGCAAAACATCTAGATGTAAAACCCTACATCTAGAGGTAAAGTCCAATAGCTAGACTTAAAGACCAACATCTAGAGGTAAAGCCCAACATCTAGAGGTGAAGCCCAACGTCTGGAGGTAAAGCCCAGATTCTAGAGAGAAGCCAAAAATCCAGATGGAAAACCCAAAATCTAGAGGTAAAGCCCAACATCTGGAGGTAAAGCCCAGAATCTAGAGGTAAAGCCTAACATCTAGAGGTGAATTCCAAAATCTAGTCTTAAGGCCTGACATCTACAATTAAAGCCAAACATATAGATGTAAACCCCAACTTCTAGAGGTAAGACCCAAAATCTAGAGGTAAAGCCCAACATCTAGAGTTAAAGCCGAACGTCTTGAGGTAAAGTCCAAAGTCTAGAGGTAAAGACCTACTTCTAGAGGTAAAGTCCGAAATCTAGAAGTAAAGCCCAAGACCCAGTGGTAGAGACCAAAATCTAGAGGTAAAGCCCAACATCTAGAGGAAAAGCCAAATATACAGATTTAAAACCCAAAATCTAGAGGTAAAGCCCAATATCTAGACGTAAAGACCAAAATCTAGATGTAAAGCCCAACTTCTAGATCGAAAGCCCAAAATATAGATGTAAAGCCCAACTTCTAAATCTAAAGCCCAACATCTAGAGGTAAAGCCCAATATTTAGAGTTTAGGCACATCAGTTAGAGGTAAAGCCCAAAATCTAGATGTAAAGCCCAACTTCTAGAGGTAAAGCCCATCATCTAGTCCTACAGCCCAATGTCTGCAGGTAAAGCCCAACTTACAGAGGTGAAGGCAAACATCTAGATGTAAAACCCAAAATCTAGAGGTAAAGCCGAACATCTAGAGGTGAAGCACAACATATAGAGGTATAACCGAACATCTAGAGATAAAGACCAACATCTAAATGTAAAGCAAAGCATCTAGATGTAAAACCCTACATCTAGAGTTAAAGTCCAGTATCTAGACTTAAAGACCAACATCTGGAGGTAAAGCCCAAAGTCTAGATGTAAAGCCCAACTTCCAGAGTTAAAGTCCAAAATCTAGAGGTAAACACCAATACCTAGAGGTAGAGCCCGAAATCTAGAAATAAAGCCCAACATCTAGAGATAAAGCCAGATATATAGATTTAAAACCCAAAATCTGGAGGTAAAGCCCAACATCTAGAGCTAAAGCCCCAAATCTAGATGTAAAGCCCAATTGCTAGCTCTAAAGCCAAATAATCTAGAGGTAAAGCCCAACATGTAGAGGTAAAGACTAAGATCTAGAGGTGAATTCCAATATCTAGTGTTAAAGCCCGACACCTACAGTTAAAGCCAAACATCTAGATGTAAAACCCAACTTCTAGAGGTAAAGCTGAATATCTAGAGTTAAAGCGCATCCTTTAGAGTAAAGCCCAAAATCTAGAGGTAAAGCCCAACATCTAGAGGTAAAGCCCAGAATCTAGAGGTAAAGCCTAACATCTAGAGGTGAATTCCAAAATCTAGTCTTAAGGCCTGACATCTACAATTAAAGCCAAACATATAGATGTAAACCCCAACTTCTAGAGGTAAGACCCAAAATCTAGAGGTAAAGCCCAACATCTAGAGTTAAAGCCGAACGTCTTGAGGTAAAGTCCAAAGTCTAGAGGTAAAGACCTACTTCTAGAGGTAAAGTCCGAAATCTAGAAGTAAAGCCCAAGACCCAGTGGTAGAGCCCAAAATCTAGAGGTAAAGCCCAACATCTAGAGGAAAAGCCAAATATACAGATTTAAAACCCAAAATCTAGAGGTAAAGCCCAATATCTAGACGTAAAGACCAAAATCTAGATGTAAAGTCCAACTTCTAGATCGAAAGCCCAAAATAGAGATGTAAAGCCCAACTTCTAAATCTAAAGCCCAACATCTAGAGGTAAAGCCCAATATTTAGAGTTTAGGCACATCATTTAGAGGTAAAGCCCAAAATCTAGATGTAAAGCCCAACTTCTAGAGGTAAAGCCCATCATCTAGTCCTACAGCCCAATGTCTGCAGGTAAAGCCCAACTTACAGAGGTGAAGGCAATCATCTAGATGTAAAACCCAAAATCTAGAGGTAAAGCATAACATCTAGAGGTGAAGCACAACATATAGATGTATAACCCAACATCTAGAGATAAAGACCAACATCTAAATGTAAAGCAAAGCATCTAGATGTAAAACCCTACATCTAGAGTTAAAGTCCAGTATCTAGACTTAAAGACCAACATCTGGAGGTAAAGCCCAAAGTCTAGATGTAAAGCCCAACTTCCAGAGTTAAAGTCTAAAATCTAGAGGTAAACACCAATACCTAGAGGTAGAGCCCAAAATCTAGAAATAAAGCCCAACATCTAGAGATAAAGCCAGATATATAGATTTAAAACCCAAAATCTGGAGGTAAAGCCCAACATCTAGAGCTAAAGCCCCAAATCTAGATGTAAAGCCCAATTGCTAGCTCTAAAGCCAAATAATCTAGAGGTAAAGCCAAACATGTAGAGTTAAAGACTAAGATCTAGAGGTGAATTCCATTATCTAGTGTTAAAGCCCGACACCTACAGTTAAAGCCAAACATCTAGATGTAAAACCCAACTTCTAGAGGTAAAGCCGAATATCTAGAGTTAAAGCGCATCCTTTAGAGTAAAGCCCAACATCTAGAGGTAAAGCCAAATATATAGATTTAAAACCCAAAATCTAGAGACACAGCCCAACATCTAAATGTAAAGCAAAACATCTAGATGTAAAACCCTACATCTAGAGGTAAAGTCCAATATCTAGACTTAAAGACCAACATCTAGAGGTAAAACCCAACATCTAGAGGTGAAGCCCAACGTCTGGAGGTAAAGCCCAGATTCTAGAGAGAAGCCAAAAATACAGATGGAAAACCCAAAATCTAGAGGTAAAGCCCAACTTCTAGAGGAAAAGTCCAAATTCTAGAGGTAAAGCCCAAGACCTAGTGGTAGAGCCTAAAATCTAGAGGTAAAGCCATACATCTAGACCTAAAGCCAGATATCTGACGGTAAAGCCCAACATCTAGAGGAAAAGCCAAATATCTAGATTTAAATCCCAAAATCTAGAGGTAAAGCTCAAATTCTAGATGTAAATCCCAACTTCTAGAGGTTAGGTCCAAATTCTAGAGGCAAAGCCCAACACCTAGAGGTAGAGACCAAAATCTAGAGGTAAAGCCCAACTTCTAGAGGTAAGGTCCAAATTCTAGAGGCAAAGCCCAACACCTAGAGGTAGAGACCAAAATCTAGAGGTAAAGCCCAACTTCTAGAGGTAAAGTCCAAATTCTAGAGGTAAAGCCCAACATCGAGATTAAAGCCAGATATCTAGATGTAAAGCCCAACATCTAGACGTAAAGCCAGATATCTAGAGGTAAAGCCCAACATCTAGAGGAAAAGCCAAATATATAGACTTAAAGACCAACGTCTGGAGGTAAAGCGCAAAGTCTAGAGTTAAAGCCCAACTTCCAGATTTAAAGTCCAAAATCTAGAGGTAAACACCAATACCTAGAGGTAGAGGCCAAAATGTAGAGGTAAAGCCCAACATCTAGAGATAAAGCCAGATATATAGATTTAAAACCCAAAATCTGGAGGTAAAGCCCAACATCTAGAGCTAAAGCCCCAAATCTAGATGTAAAGCCCAATTGCTAGATCTAAAGCCAAATAATCTAGAGGTGAAGCCCAACATGTAGAGGTAAAGACTAAGATCTAGAGGTGAATTCCAATATCTAGTGTTAAAGCCCGACACCTACAGTTAAAGCCAAACATCTAGATGTAAAACCCAACTTAACAGGTAAAGCCCAACGTCTGGAGGTACAGCCCAGATTCTAGAGAGAAGCCAAAAATCCAGATGGAAAACCCAAAATCTGGAGGTAAAGCCCAACATCTAGAGGAAAAGCCAAATATATAGATTTAAAACCCAAAATCTAGAGGTAAAGCCCAGTATCTAGACGTAGAGACCAAAATCTAGATGTAAAGCCCAACTTCTAGATCTAAAGCCCAAAATCTAGATGTAAAGCCCAACTTCTAAATCTAAAGCCCAACATCTAGAGGTAAAGCCCAATATTTAGAGTTTAAGCACATCATTTAGAGGTAAAGCGAAAATCTAGATGTAAAGCCCAACTTCTAGAGGTAAAGCCCATCATCTAGGCCTACAGCCCAATGTCTGCAGGTAAAGCCCAACTTACAGAGGTGAAGGCAAACATCTAGATGTAAAACCCAAAATCTAGAGGTAAAGCCGAACATCTAGAGGTGAAGCACAACATATAGAGGTATAACCCAACATCTAGAGATAAAGACCAACATCTAAATGTAAAGCAAAACATCTAGATGTAAAACCCTACATCTAGAGGTAAAGTCCAGTATCTAGACTTAAAGACCAACATCTGGAGGTAAACCCAAAGTCTAGATGTAAAGCCCAACTTCTAGAGGTAAAGTCCAAATTCTAGAGGTAAAGCCCAACATCGAGACGTAAAGCCAGATATCTAGATGTAAAGCCCAACATCTAGACGTAAAGCCAGATATCTAGAGGTAAAGCCCAACTTCCAGAGTTAAAGTCCAAAATCTAGAGGTAAACACCAATACCTAGAGGTAGAGCCCAAAATCTAGAGGTAAAGCCCAACATCTAGAGATAAAGCCAGATATATAGATTTAAAACCCAAAATCTGGAGGTAAAGCCCAACATCTAGAGCTAAAGCCCCAAAACTAGATGTAAAGCCCAATTTCTAGATCTAAAGCCAAATAATCTAGAGGTAAAGCCCAACATGTAGAGGGAAAGACTAAGATCTAGAGGTGAATTCCAATATCTAGTGTTAAAGCCCGACACCTACAGTTAAAGCCAAACATCTAGATGTAAAACCCAACTTCTAGAGGTAAAGCCGAATATCTAGAGTTAAAGCGCATCCTTTAGGGTAAAGCCCAAAATCTAGAGTTAAAGCCCAACATCTAGAGGGAAAGCCCAGAATCTAGATGTAAAGCCTAACATCTAGAGCTGAATTCCAAAATCAAGTGTTAAGGCCCGACATCTACAGTTAAAGCCAACCATATAGATGTAACCCCCAACTTCTAGAGGTAAGGCCCAAAATCTAGAGGTAAAGTCCAACTTCTAGAGGTAAAGTCCAAAATCTAGAGGTAAAGCCCAAGACCTAGTGGTAGAGCCCAAAATCTAGAGATAAAGCCCAACATCTAAATGTAAAGCAAAACATCTAGATGTAAAACCCTACATCTAGAGGTAAAGTCCAATATCTAGACTTAAAGACCAACATCTAGAGGTAAAGCCCAACATCTAGAGGTAAAGCCCAGAATCTAGAGGTAAAGCCTAACATCTAGAGGGGAATTCCTAAATCTATTCTTAAGGCCCCACATCTACAATTAAAGCCAAACATATAGATTTAACTCCCAACTTCTAGAGGTAAGACCCAAAATCTAGAGGTAAAGACCAACATCTAGAGTTAAAGCCGAACGTCTTCAGGTAAAGTCCAAGGTCTAGAGGTAAAGACCTACTTCTAGAGGTAAAGTCCGAAATCTAGAAGTAAAGCCCAAGACCTAGTGGTAGAGCCCAAAATCTAGAGGTAAAGCCCAACATCTAGAGGAAAAGCCAAATATACAGATTTAAAACCCAAAATCTAGAGGTAAAGCCCAATATCTAGACGTAAAGACCAAAATCTAGATGTAAAGCCCAACTTCTAGATCTAAAGACCAAAATCTAGATGTAAAGCCCAACTTCTAAATCTAAAGCCCAACATCTAGATGTAAAGCCCAATATTTAGAGTTTAAGCGCATCCTTTAGAGATAAAGCCCAAAATCTAAATGTAAAGTCCAACTTCTAGAGGTAAATCCCATCATCTAGTCCTACAGCCCTATGTCTGCAGGTAAAGCCCAAATTACAGAGGTAAAGGCAAACATCTAGATGTAAAACCCAAAATCTAGAGGTAAAGCCCAACATATAGAGGTATAGCCCAAATTCTAGAGATAAAGTCCAAATTCTAGATGTAATCCCAACATCTAGAGGTAAAGCCTAACATCTAGAGGTGAAGCACAACATATAGAGGTATAACCCAACACCTAGAGATAAAGACCAACATCTAAATGTAAAGCAAAACATCTAGATGTAAACCCCTACATCTAGAGGTAAAGTCCAATATCTAGACTTAAAGACCAACATCTGGAGGTAAAGCCCAATGTCTAGAGGTAATGACCAACTTCTAGAGCTAAAACCCCAAATCTAGATTTAAACCCTAACATCTAGAAATAAAGCCCAAGTTCTAGATCTAAGCCAAACATCTAGAGGTAAAGCCCAACATCTAGAGGAAAAGCCTAACATCTAGTGGTGAATTCCAAAATCTAGTGTTAAGGCCCGACATCTACAGATAATGCCAAACATATAGATGTAAACCCGAACTTCTAGAGGTAAAGCCCAAAATCTAGAGGTAAAGCCCAACATCTAGAGTTAAAGCCCAACGTCTTGAGGTAAAGCCCAAAGTCTAGAGGTAAAGCCCAAAATCTAGAGGTAAAGCCAAATATCTAGATTTAAATCCAAAATCTAGAGATAAAGACCAAAGTCTAGATGTAAAGCCCAACTTCCAGAGTTAAAGTCCAAAATCTAGAGGTAAAGCCAAACATCTAGAGGGAAAGCCCAGAATCTAGAGGTAAAGCCTAACATCTAGAGGTGAATTCCAAAATCTAGTCTTAAGGCCTGACATCTACAATTAAAGCCAACCATATAGATGTAACCCCCAACTTCTAGAGGAAAGGCCCAAAATCTAGAGGTAAAGCCCAACATCTAGAGTTAAAGCCGAACGTCTTGTGGTAAAGCCCAAAATCTAGAGGTAAAGCCCAACTTCTAGAGGTAAAGTCCAAAATCTAGAGGTAAAGCCCAAGACCTAGTGGTAGAGCCCAAAATCTAGAGGTAAAGCCCAACATCTAGACGTAAAGCCAGATATCTGATGGTAAAGCCCAATATCTAGAGGAAAAGCCAAATATATAGATTTAAAACCCAAAATCTAGAGGTAAACACCAATATCTAGAGGAAAAGCCAAATATATAGATTAAAAAACCAAAATCTAGAGGTAAAGCCCAACATCTAGAGCTAAAGCCCCAAATCTAGATGTAAAGCCCAATTTCTAGATATAAAGCCAAATAATCTAGAGGTAAAGCCCAAAATGTAGAGGTAAAGACTAAGATCTAGAGGTGAATTCCAATATCTAGTGTTAAAGCCCGACACCTACAGTTAAAGCCAAACATCTAGATGTAAAACCCAACTTCTACAGGTAAAGCCCAACGTCTGGAGGTACAGCCCAGATTCTAGAGAGAAGCCAAAAATCCAGATGGAAAACCCAAAATCTAGAGGTAAAGCCCAACATCTAGAGGAAAAGCCAAATATATAGATTTAAACCCCAAAATCTAGAGGTAAAGCCCAATATCTAGACGTAGAGACCAAAATCTAGATGTAAAGCCCAACTTCTAGATCTAAAGCCCAAAATCTAGATGTAAAGCCCAACTTCTAAATCTAAAGCCCAACATCTAGAGGTAAAGCCCAATATTTAGAGTTTAAGCACATCATTTAGAGGTAAAGCGAAAATCTAGATGTAAAGCCCAACTTCTAGAGGTAAAGCCCATCATCTAGTCCTACAGCCCAATGTCTGCAGGTAAAGCCCAACTTACAGAGGTGAAGGCAAACATCTAGATGTAAAACCCAAAATCTAGAGGTAAAGCCGAACATCTAGAGGTGAAGCACAACATATAGTGGTATAACCCAACATCTAGAGATAAAGACCAACATCTAAATGTAAAGCAAAACATCTAGATGTAAAACCCTACATCTAGAGGTAAAGTCCAATATCTAGACTTATAGACCAACATCTGGAGGTAAAGCCCAATGTCTAGAGGTAATGACCAACTTCTAGAGCTAAAACCCCAAATCTAGACTTAAACCCTAACATCTAGAAATAAAGCCCAAGTTCTAGATCTAAGCCAAACATCTAGAGGTAAAGCCCAACATCTAGAGGAAAAGCCTAACATCTAGTGGTGAATTCCAAAATCTAGTGTTAAGGCCCGACATCTACAGATAATGCCAAACATATAGATGTAAACCCGAACTTCTAGAGGTAAAGCCCAAAATCTAGAGGTAACGCCCAACATCTAGAGTTAAAGCCCAACGTCTTGAGGTAAAGCCCAAAGTCTAGAGGTAAAGCCAAATATCTAGATTTAAATCCAAAATCTAGAGATAAAGCCCAAAGTCTAGATGTAAAGCCCAACTTCCAGAGTTAAAGTCCAAAATCTAGAGGTAAAGCCCAACATCTAGAGGGAAAGCCCAGAATCTAGAGGTAAAGCCTAACATCTAGAGGTGAATTCCAAAATCTAGTCTTAAGGCCTGACATCTACAATTAAAGCCAACCATATAGATGTAACCCCCAACTTCTAGAGGAAAGGCCCAAAATCTAGCGGTAAAGCCCAACATCTAGAGTTAAAGCCGAACGTCTTGTGGTAAAGCCCAAAATCTAGAGGTAAAGCCCAACTTCTAGAGGTAAAGTCCAAAATCTAGAGGTAAAGCCCAAGACCTAGTGGTAGAGCCCAAAATCTAGAGGTAAAGCCCAACATCTAGACGTAAAGCCAGATATCTGATGGTAAAGCCCAATATCTAGAGGAAAAGCCAAATATATATATGTAAAACCCAAAATCTAGAGGTAAACACCAATATCTAGAGGAAAAGCCAAATATATAGATTAAAAAACCAAAATCTAGAGGTAAAGCCCAACATCTAGAGCTAAAGCCCCAAATCTAGATGTAAAGCCCAATTTCTAGATCTAAAGCCAAATAATCTAGAGGTAAAGCCCAACATGTAGAGGTAAAGACTAAGATCTATAGGTGAATTCCAATATCTAGTGTTAAAGCCCGACACCTACAGTTAAAGCCAAACATCTAGATGTAAAACCCAACTTCTACAGGTAAAGCCCAACGTCTGGAGGTACAGCCCAGATTCTAGAGAGAAGCCAAAAATCCAGATGGAAAACCCAAAATCTAGAGGTAAAGCCCAACATCTAGAGGAAAAGCCAAATATATAGATTTAAACCCCAAAATCTAGAGGTAAAGCCCAATATCTAGACGTAGAGACCAAAATCTAGATGTAAAGCCCAACTTCTAGATCTAAAGCCCAAAATCTAGATGTAAAGCCCAACTTCTATATCTAAAGCCCAACATCTAGAGGTAAAGCCCAATATTTAGAGTTTAAGCACATCATTTAGAGGTAAAGCGAAAATCTAGATGTAAAGCCCAACTTCTAGAGGTAAAGCCCATCATCTAGTCCTACAGCCCAATGTCTGCAGGTAAAGCCCAACTTACAGAGGTGAAGGCAAACATCTAGATGTAAAACCCAAAATCTAGAGGTAAAGCCGAACATCTAGAGGTGAAGCACAACATATAGAGGTATAACCCAACCTCTAGAGTTAAAGACCAACATCTAAATGTAAAGCAAAACATCTAGATGTAAAACCCTACATCTAGAGTTAAAGTCCAGTATCTAGACTTAAAGACCAACATCTGGAGGTAAAGCCCAAAGTCTAGATGTAAAGCCCAACTTCTAGAGGTAAGGTCCAAATTCTAGAGGCAAAGCCCAACACCTAGAGGTAGAGACCAAAATCCAAAGGTAAAGCCCAACTTCTAGAGGTAAAGTCCAAATTCTAGAGGTAAAGCCCAACATCGAGACGTAAAGCCAGATATCTAGATGTAAAGCCCAACATCTAGACGTAAAGCCAGATATCTAGAGGTAAAGCCCAACATCTAGAGGAAAAGCCAAATATATAGATTTAAAACCGAAAATCTAGAGGTAAAGCCCAATATCTAGAGGTAAAGCCCAACTTCCAGAGTTAAAGTCCAAAATCTAGAGGTAAACGCCAATACCTAGAGGTAGAGCCCAAATTCTAGAGGTAAAGCCTTAATCTAGAGATAAAGCCAGATATATAGATTTAAAACCCAATATCTGGAGGTAAAGCCCAACATCTAGAGCTAAAGCCCCAAAACTAGATGTAAAGCCCAATTTCTAGATCTAAAGCCAAATAATCTAGAGGTAAAGCCCAACATGTAGAGGTAAAGACTAAGATCTAGAGGTGAATTCCAATATCTAGTGTTAAAGCCCGACACCTACAGTTAAAGCCAAACATCTAGATGTAAAACCCAACTTCTAGAGGTAAAGCCGAATATCTAGAGTTAAAGCGCATCCTTTAGGGTAAAGCCCAAAATCTAGAGTTAAAGCCCAACATCTAGAGGGAAAGCCCAGAATCTAGATGTAAAGCCTAACATCTAGAGCTGAATTCCAAAATCAAGTGTTAAGGCCCGACATCTACAGTTAAAGCCAACCATATAGATGTAACCCCCAACTTCTAGAGGTAAGGCCCAAAATCTAGAGGTAAAGTCCAACTTCTAGAGGTAAAGTCCAAAATCTAGAGGTAAAGCCCAAGACCTAGTGTTAGAGCCCAAAATCTAGAGATAAAGCCCAACATCTAAATGTAAAGCAAAACATCTAGATGTAAAACCCTACATCTAGAGGTAAAGTCCAATATCTAGACTTAAAGACCAACATCTAGAGGTAAAGCCCAACATCTAGAGGTAAAGCCCAGAATCTAGAGGTAAAGCCTAACATCTAGAGGGGAATTCCTAAATCTATTCTTAAGGCCTGACATCTACAATTAAAGCCAAACATATAGATTTAACCCCCAACTTCTAGAGGTAAGACCCAAAATCTAGAGGTAAAGACCAACATCTAGAGTTAAAGCCGAACGTCTTCAGGTAAAGTCCAAGGTCTAGAGGTAAAGACCTACTTCTAGAGGTAAAGTCCGAAATCTAGAAGTAAAGCCCAAGACCTAGTGGTAGAGCCCAAAATCTAGAGGTAAAGCCCAACATCTAGAGGAAAAGCCAAATATACAGATTTAAAACCCAAAATCTAGAGGTAAAGCCCAATATCTAGACGTAAAGACCAAAATCTAGATGTAAAGCCCAACTTTTAGATCTAAAGACCAAAATCTAGATGTAAAGCCCAACTTCTAAATCTAAAGCCCAACATCTAGAGGTAAAGCCCAATATTTAGAGTTTAAGCGCATCCTTTAGAGATAAAGCCCAAAATCTAAATGTAAAGTCCAACTTCTAGAGGTAAATCCCATCATCTAGTCCTACAGCCCTATGTCTGCAGGTAAAGCCCAAATTACAGAGGTAAAGGCAAACATCTAGATGTAAAACCCAAAATCTAGAGGTAAAGCCCAACATATAGAGGTATAGCCCAAATTCTAGAGATAAAGTCCAAATTCTAGATGTAATCCCAACATCTAGAGGTAAAGCCTAACATCTAGAGGTGAAGCACAACATATAGAGGTATAACCCAACACCTAGAGATAAAGACCAACATCTAAATGTAAAGCAAAACATCTAGATGTAAACCCCTACATCTAGAGGTAAAGTCCAATATCTAGACTTAAAGACCAACATCTGGAGGTAAAGCCCAATGTCTAGAGGTAATGACCAACTTCTAGAGCTAAAACCCCAAATCTAGATTTAAACCCTAACATCTAGAAATAAAGCCCAAGTTCTAGATCTAAGCCAAACATCTAGAGGTAAAGCCCAACATCTAGAGGAAAAGCCAAATATATAGACTTAAAGACCAACATCTGGAGGTAAAGCCCAAAGTCTAGAGGTAAAGCCCAACTTCCAGAGTTAAAGTCCAAAATCTAGAGGTAAACGCCAATACCTAGAGGTAGAGGCCAAAATCTAGAGGTAAAGCCCAACATATAGAGGTATAGCCCAAATTCTAGAGATAAAGTCCAAATTCTAGATGTAATCCCAACTTCTAGAGGTAAAGCCCAAAATCTAGAGGTAACGCCCAACATCTAGAGTTAAAGCCAGATATCTGATGATAAAGACCAATATCTAGAGGAAAAGCCAAATATATAGATTTAAAACCCAAAATCTAGAGGTAAACACCAATATCTAGACGTAGAGACCAAAATCTAGATGTAAAGCCCAACTTCTAGATCTAAAGCCCAAAATCTAGATGTAAAGCCCAACTTCTAAATCTAAAGCCCAACATCTAGAGGTAAAACCCAACATCTAGTGGTAAAGCCCAACGTCTGGAGGTAAAGCCCAGATTCTAGAGAGAAGTCAAAAAACCAGAAGGAAAACCCAAAATCTAGAGGTAAAGCCCAACATCTAGAGGAAAAGCAAAATATATAGATTTCAAACCCAAATTCTAGAGTTAAATCCCAACATCTAGAGGTAAAGCCCAACTTCCAGAGTTAAAGTCCAAAATCTAGAGGGAAAGCCCAGAATCTAGATGTAAAGCCTAACATATACAGGTGAATTCCAAAATCAAGTGTTAAGGCCTGACATCTACAGTTAAATCCAACCATATAGATATAACCCCCAACTTCTAGAGGTAAGGCCCAAAATCTAGAGGTAAAGCCCAACAGCTAGAGTTAAAGCCGAACGTCTTGAGGTAAAGCCCAAAGTCTAGAGTTAAAGCCCAACTTCTAGAGGTAAAGCCCAACTTCTAGAGGTAAATCCCAAAATCTAGAGGTAAAGCCAGATATCTGACGGTAAAGCCCAACATCTAGAGGAAAAGCCAAATATATAGATTTAAAACCCAAAATCTAGAGATAAAGCCGAACATCTAAATGTAAAGCAAAACATCTAGATGAAATCCAAACATCTAGAGGTAAAGCCTAACATCTACAGGTAAAGCACAACATATAGAGGTATAACCCAACATCAAGAGATAAAGACCAACATCTAAATGTAAAGCAAAACATCTAGATGTAAAACCCTACATCTAGAGGTAAAGTCCAATAGCTAGACCTAAAGACCAACATCTAGAGGTAAAACCCAACATCTAGTGGTAAAGCCCAACGTCTGGAGGTAAAGCCCAGATTCTAGAGAGAAGCCAAAAATCCAGATGGAAAACCCAAAATCTAGAGGTAAAGCCCAACATAGAGGTAAAGCCAGATATCTAGGGGTAAAGCCCAACATCTAGAGGAAAAGCCAAATATATAGATTTAAAACCCAAAATCTAGAGGTAAAGCCCAATATCAAGACGTAAAGCCCAAAATCTAGATGTAAAGCACAACTTCTAGATCTAAAGCTCAAAATCTAGATGTAAAGCCCAAATTCTAGATTTAACGCCCAAAATCTAGAGATAAAGACCAATATCTAGAGGTAAAACCCAACATCTAGAGGTAAAGCCAGATATTTAGAGGTAAAGCCCAACATCTAGAGGAAAAGCAAAATATATAGATTTCAAACCCAAATTCTAGAGTTAAATCCCAACATCTAGAGGTAAAGCCCAACTTCCAGAGTTAAAGTCCAAAATCTAGAGGGAAAGCCCAGAATCTAGATGTAAAGCCTCACATATAGAGGTGAATTCCAAAATCAAGTGTTAAGGCCTGACATCTACAGTTAAATCCAACCATATAGATATAACCCCCAACTTCTAGAGGTAAGGCCCAAAATCTAGAGTTAAAGCCCAACAGCTAGAGTTAAAGCCGAACGTCTGGAGGTAAAGCCCAAAGTCTAGAGTTAAAGCCCAACTTCTAGAGGTAAAGCCCAACTTCTAGAGGTAAATCCCAAAATCTAGAGGTAAAGCCAGATATCTGACGGTAAAGCCCAACATCTAGAGGAAAAGACAAATATATAGATTTCAAACCCAAATTCTAGAGTTAAATCCCAACATCTAGAGGTAAAGCCAGATATATATATCTAAACCACAAAATCTAGAGGTGAAGCCCAATATCTAGACGTAAAGCCCAAAATCTAGATGTAAAGCCCAACTTCTAGAGGTAAAGCCCATCATCTAGTCCTACAGCCCAATGTCTGCAGGTAAAGCCGAACTTACAGAGGTGAAGGCAAACATCTAGATGTAAAACCCAAAATCTAGAGGTAAAGACCAATATCTAGACGTAAAGCCCAAAATCTGGATGTAAAGCCCAACTTCTAGATCTAAAGCCCAAAATCTAGATGTAAAGCCCAAATTCTAGATCTAACACCCAAAATCTAGAGATAAAGACCAATATCTAGAGGTAAAACCCAACATCTAGATGTAAAGCCAGATATCTAAGATAAAGCCCAACATCTAGAGGAAAAGCAAAATATATAGATTTCAAACCCAAATTCTAGAGTTCAATCCCAACATCTAGAGGTAAAGCCCAACTTCCAGAGTTAAAGTCCAAAATCTAGAGGTAAACACCAATACCTAGAGTTAGAGCCCAAAATCTAGAGCTAAAGCCCAACATCTAGAGATAAAGCCAGATATATAGATTTAAAATCCACAATCTGGAGGTAAAGCCCAACATCTAGAGCTAAAGCCCCAAATCTAGATGTAAAGCCCAATTGCTAGATCTAAAGCCAAATACTCTAGAGGTAAAGCCCAACATGTAGAGGTAAAGACTAAGATCTAGAGGTGAATTCCAATATCTAGTGTTAAAGCCTGACACCTACAGTTAAAGCCAAACATCTAGATGTACAACCCAACTTCTAGAGGTAAAGCCGAATATCTGGAGTTAAAGCGCATCCTTTAGAGTAAAGCCCAAAATCTAGAGTTAAAGCCCAACTTCTAGAGGTAAAGCCCAACATCTAGACGTAAAGCCAGATATCTGACGGTAAAGCCCAACATCTAGAGGAAAAGCCAAATATATAGATTTAAAACCCAAAATCTAGAGATAAAGCCGAACATCTAAATGTAAAGCAAATGATCTAGATGTAATCCAAACATCTAGAGGTAAAGCCTAACATCTAGAGGTGAAGCACAACATATAGAGGTATAACCCAACATCTAGACATAAAGACCAACATCTAAATGTAAAGCAAAATATCTAGATGTAAAACCCTACATCTAGAGGTAAAGTCCAATATCTAGACCTAAAGACCAACATCTAGAGGTAAAACCCAACATGTAGTGGTAAAGCCCAACGTCTGGAGGTAAAGCCCAGATTCTAGAGAGAAGCCAAAAATCTAGATGGAAAACCCAAAATCTAGAGGTAAAGCCCAACATCTAGAGATAAAGGCAGATATCTAGGCCTAAAGGCCAACATCTAGAGGAAAAGCCAAATATATAGATATAAAACCCAAAATCTAGAGGTAAAGCCCAATATCTAGACGTAAAGCCCAAAATGTAGATGAAAAGCACAACTTCTAGATCTAAAGCCCAAATTCAAGATCTAACACTCAAAATCTAGAGGTAAAGACCAATATCTAGAGGTAAAACCCAACATCTAGAGGTAAAGCCAGATATCTAGAAGTAAAGCCCAACATCTAGAGGAAAAGTAAAATATATAGATTTCAAACCCAAATTCTAGAGTTAAATCCCAACATCTAGAGTTAAAGCCAGATATATATATCTAAACCCCAAAATCTACAGGTGAAGCCCAATATCTAGACGTAAAGCCCAAAATCTAGATGTAAAGCCCAACTTCTAGAGGTAAAGACCATCATCTAGTCCTACAGCCCAATGTCTGCAGGTAAAGCCGAACTTACAGAGGTGAAGGCAAACATCTAGATGTAAAACCCAAAATCTAGAGGTAAAGACAATATCTAGACGTAAAGCCCAAAATCTGGATGTAAAGCCCAACTTCTAGATCTAAAGCCCAAAATATAGATGTAAAGCCCAACTTCTAAATCTAAAGCCCAACATCTAGAGGTAAAGCCCAATATTTAGAGTTTAAGCGCATCATTTAGAGGTAAAGCCCAAAATCTAGATTAAAAGCCCAACTTTTAGAGGTAAAGCCCATCATCTAGTCCTACAGCCCAATGTCTGCAGGTAAAGCCCAAGTTACAGAGGTGAGGGCAAACATCTAGATGTAAAACCCAAAATCTAGAGGTAAAGCCCAACATCTAGAGGAAAAGCCAAATATATAGATTTAAAACCCAAAATCTAGAGGTAAAGCCCAATATCTAGACCTAAATCCCAAAATCTAGATGTAAAGCCCAAATTCTAGATCTAATTCCCAAAATCTAGAGATAAAGACCAATATCTAGAGGTAAAACCCAACATCTAGAGGTAAAGCCAGATATCTAAGATAAAGCCCAACATCTAGAGGAAAAGCAAAATATATAGATTTCAAACCCAAATTCTAGAGTTCAATCCCAACATCTAGAGGTAAAGCCCAACTTCCAGAGTTAAAGTCTAAAATCTAGAGGTAAACACCAATACCTAGAGTTAGAGCCCAAAATCTAGAGATAAAGCCCAACATCTAGAGATAAAGCCAGATATATAGATTTAAAATCCACAATCTGGAGGTAAAGACCAACATCTAGAGTTAAAGCCCCAAATCTAGATGTAAAGCCCAATTGCTAGATCTAAAGCCAAATACTCTAGTGGTAAAGCCCAACATGTAGAGGTAAAGACTAAGATCTAGAGGTGAATTCCAATATCTAGTGTTAAAGCCTGACACCTACATTTAAAGCCAAACATCTAGATGTACAACCCAACTTCTAGAGGTAAAGCCGAATATCTGGAGTTAAAGCGCATCCTTTAGAGTAAAGCCCAAAATCTAGAGTTAAAGCCCAACTTCTAGAGGTAAAGCCCAACATCTAGAGGTAAAGCCAGATATCTGACGGTAAAGCCCAACATCTAGAGGAAAAGCCAAATATATAGATTTAAAACCCAAAATCTAGAGATAAAGCCGAACATCTAAATGTAAAGCAAAAGATCTAGATGTAATCCAAACATCTAGAGGTAAAGCCTAACATCTAGAGGTGAAGCACAACATATAGAGGTATAACCCAACATCTAGACATAAATACCAACTTCTAAATGTAAAGCAAAACATCTAGATGTAAAACCCTACATCTAGAGGTAAAGTCCAATATCTAGACCTAAAGACCAACATCTAGAGGTAAAACCCAACATGTAGTGGTAAAGCCCAACGTCTGGAGGTAAAGCCCAGATTCTAGAGAGAAGCCAAAAATCCAGATGGAAAACCCAAAATCTAGAGGTAAAGCCCAACATCTACAGGTAAATCCAGATATCTAGGGGTAAAGCCCAACATCTAGAGGAAAAGCCAAATATATAGATATAAAACCCAAAATCTAGAGGTAAAGCCCAATATCTAGACGTAAAGCCCAAAATGTAGATGAAAAGCACAACTTCTAGATCTAAAGCCCAACATCTAGAGGTAAAGTCCAATAGCTAGAGGTAAAACCCAACATCTAGAGGTAAAGCCAGATATCTAGAGGTAAAGCCCAACGTCTGGAGGTAAAGCCCATCATCTAGTTCTACAGCCCAATGCCTGCAGGTAAAGCCCAACTTACAGAGGTGAAGGCAAACATCTAGATGTAAAACCCCAAATCTAGAGGTAAAGCCCAACATCTAGAGGAAAAGCCAAATATATAGATTTAAAAACCAAAATCTAGAGGTAAAGCCCAACATCTAGAGGTAAAGCCAGATATCTAGGGGTAAAGGCCAACATCTAGAGGAAAAGCCAAATATATAGATTTAAAACCCAAAATCTAGAGGTAAAGCCCAATATCAAGACGTAAAGGCCAAAATCTAGATGTAAAGCCCAACTTCTTGATCTAAAGCCCAAAATCTAGATGTAAAGCCCACATTCTAGATCTAACGCCCAAAATCTAGAGATAAAGACCAATATCTAGAGGTAAAACCCAACATCTAGAGGTAAAGCCAGATATCTAGAGGTAAAGCCCAACATCTAGAGGAAAAGCAAAATATTTAGATTTCAAACCCAAATTCTAGAGTTAAATCCCAACATCTAGAGGTAAAGCCAGATATATATCTCTAAACCCCAAAATCTAGAGGTGAAGCCCAATATCTAGAATTAAAGCCCAAAATCTAGATGTAAAGCCCAACTTCTAGAGGTAAAGCCCATCATCTAGTCCTACAGCCCAATGTCTGCAGGTAAAGCCGAACTTACAGAGGTGAAGGCAAACATCTAGATGTAAAACCCAAAATCTAAAGGTAAAGACCAATATCTAGACGTAAAGACCAACATCTAGAGGTAAAACCCAACATCTAGTGGTAAAGCCCAACGTCTGGAGGTAAAGCCCATATTCTAGAGGGAAGCCAAAAATCCAGATGGAAAACCCAAAATCTAGAGGTAAAGCCCAACATCTACAGGTAAATCCAGATATCTAGGGGTAAAGCCCAACATCTAGAGGAAAAGACAATATATAGATATAAACCCCAAAATCTAGAGGTAAAGCTCAATATCTAGACGTAAAGCCCAAAATCTAGATGAAAAGCCCAACTTCTAGATCTAAAGCCCAACATCTAGAGGTAAAGACCAACATCTAGAGGTAAAACCCAACATCTAGAGGTAAAGCCAGATATCTAGAGGTAAAGCCCAACGTCTGGAGGTAAAGCCCATCATCTAGTCCTACAGCCCAATGTCTGCAGTTAAGCCCAACTTACAGTTGTGAAGGCAAATATCTAGATGTAAAACCCCAAATCTAGAGGTAAAGCCCAACATCTAGAGGAAAAGCCAAATATATATATATTTAAAACCCAAAATCTAGAGGTAAAGCCCAACATCTAGAGGTAAAGCCAGATATCTACAGGTAAAGCCCAACGTCTGGAGGTAAAGCCCATCATCTAGTCCTACAGCCCAATGTCTGCAGGTAAAGCCCAACTTACAGAGGTGAAGGCAAACATCCAAATGTAAAACCCAAAATCTAGAGGAAAAGCCAAATATATAGATTTAAAACCCAAAATCTAGAGGTAAACACCAATACCTAGAGTTAGAGCCCAAAATCTAGAGATTAAGCCCAACATCTAGAGCTAAAGCCCCAAATCTAGATGTAAAGCCCAATTGCTAGATCTAAAGCCAAATACTCTAGAGGTAAAGCCCAACATGTAGAGGTAAAGACTAAGATCTAGAGGTGAATTCCAATATCTAGTGTTAAAGCCTGACACCTACAGTTATAGCCAAACATCTAGATGTACAACCCAACTTCTAGAGGTAAAGCCGAATATCTAGAGTTAAAGCGCATCCTTTAGAGTAAAACCCAAAATCTAGAGTTAAAGCCCAATATCTAGAGGCAAAGCCCAACATCTAGAGGAAAAGCCAAATATATATATATTTAAAATTCAAAACCTAGAGGTAAAGCCCAACATCTAGAGGTAAAGCCAGATATCTAGGGGTAAAGCCCAACATCTAGAGGAAAAGCCAAATATATAGATTTAAAACCCAAAATCTAGAGGTAAAGCCCAATATCAAGACGTAAAGGCCAAAATCTAGATGTAAAGCCCAACTTCTTGATCTAAAGCCCAAAATCTAGACGTAAAGCCCAAATTCTAGATCTAATGCCCAAAATCTAGAGATAAAGACCAATATCTAGAGGTAAAACCCAACATCGAGAGGTAAAGCCAGATATCTAGAGGTAAAGCCCAACATCTAGAGGAAAAGCAAAATAAATAGATTTCAAACCCAAATTCTAGAGTTAAATCCCAACAGCTAGAGGTAAAGCCCAAAGTCTAGATGTAAAGCTCAACTTCTAGATTTAAAGTCAAAAATCTAAATGTAAATACCAATACCTAGAGGTAGAGCCCGAAATCTAGAGATAAAGCCCAACATCTAGATATAAAGCCAGATATATAGATCTAAAATCCAAAATTTAGAGGTGAAGCCCAATATCTAGACGTAAAGCCCAAAATCAAGATGTAAAGCCCAACTTCTAAATCTAAAGCCCAACATCTAGAGGTAAAGCCCAATATTTAGAGGTAAAACCCAACATCTAGAGTTAAAAGCCAGATATCTAGAGGTAAAGCCCAACATCTAGAGGAAAAGCCAAATATATAGATTTCAAACCCAAATTCTAGAGTTAAATCCCAACACCTAGAGGTAAAGTCCAATAGCTAGAGGTAAACCCCAACATCTAGAGGTAAAGCCAGATATCTAGAGGTAAAGCCCAACATCTAGAGGAAAAGCCAAATATATAGATTTCAAACCCAAATTCTAGAGTTAAATCCCAACATCTAGAGGTAAAGACCAATAGCTAGAGGTAAAACCCAACATCTAGAGGTAAAGCCAGATATCTAGAGGTAAAGCCCAACGTCTGGAGGTAAAGCCCATCATCTAGTCCTACAGCCCAATGTCTGCAGGTAAAGCCCAACTTACAAAGGTGAAGGCAAACATCTAGATGTAAACCCCAAAATCTAGAGGTAAAGCCCAATATCTAGACGTAAAGACCAAAGTCTAGATGTAAAGCCCAACTTCTAGATCTAAAGCCCAAAATCTAGATGTAAAGCCCAACTTCTAGATCTAAAGCCCAAAATATAGATGTAAAGCCCAACTTCTAAATCTAAAGCCCAACATCTAGAGGTAAAGCCCAATATTTAGAGTTTAAGCACATCATTTATAGGTAAAGCCCAAAATCTAGATGTAAAGCCCAACTTCTAGAGGTAAAGCCCATCATCTAGTCCTACAGCCCAATGTCTGCAGGTAAAGCCCAACTTACAGAGATGAAGGCAAACATCTAGATGTAAAAACCAAAATCTAGAGGTAAAGCCCAACATCTAGAGGAAAAGCCAAATATATAGATTTAAAACCCAAAATCTAGAGGTAAAGCCCAATATCTAGACCTAAAGCCCAAAATCTAGATGTAAAGCCCAAATTCTAGATCTAACACCCAAAATCTCGAGGTAAAGACCAATATCTAGACGTAAAACCCAACAGCTAGAGGTAAAGCCAGATATCTAGAGGTAAAGCCCAACATCTAGAGGAAAAGCAAAATATATAGATTTCAAACCCAAATTCTAGAGTTAAATCCCAACATCTAGAGGTAAAGCCCAACTTCCAGAGTTAAAGTCCAAAATCTAGAGGTAAACACCAATACCTAGAGTTAGAGCCCAAAATCTAGAGATAAAGCCCAACATCTAGAGATAAAGCCAGATATATAGATTTAAAATCCACAATCTGGAGGTAAAGCCCAACATCTAGAGCTAAAGCCCCAAATCTAGATGTAAAGCCCAATTGCTAGATCTAAAGCCAAATACTCTAGAGGTAAAGCCCAACATGTAGAGGTAAAGACTAAGATCTAGAGGTGAATTCCAATATCTAGTGTTAAAGCCCGACACCTACAGTTAAAGCCAAACATCTAGATGTAAAACCCAACTTCTAGAGGTAAAGCCGAATATCTAGAGTTAAAGCGCATCCTTTAGAGTAAAGCCCAAAATCTAGAGTTAAAGCCCAACATCTAGAGGGAAAGCCCAGAATCTAGATGTAAAGCCTAACATCTAGAGGTGAATTCCAAAATCAAGTGTTAAGGCCTGACATCTACAGTTAAATCCAACCATATAGATATAACCCCCAACTTCTAGACGTAAGGCCCATAATCTAGAGTTAAAGCCCAAACTCTAGAGTTAAAGCTTAACTTCTAGAGGTAAAGCCCAACATCTAGACGTAAAGCCAGATATCTGACGGTAAAGCCCAACATCTAGAGGAAAAGCCAAATATATAGATTTAAAACCCAAAATCTAGAGGTAAAGCCCAATATCTAGACGTAAAGCCCAAAATCTAGATGAAAAGCACAAATTCTAGATGTAAAGCCAAACATCTAGAGGTAAAGACCAATATCTAGAGGTAAAACCCAACATCTAGTGGTAAAGCCCAACGTCTGGAGGTAAAGCCCAGATTCTAGAGAGAAGCCAAAAATCCAGATGGAAAACCCAAAATCTAGAGGTAAAGCCCAACATCTACAGGTAAGTCCAGATATCTAGGGGTAAAGCCCAACATCTAGAGGAAAAGCCAAATATATAGATATAAACCCCAAAATCCAGAGGTAAAGCCCAATATCTAGGCGTAAAGCCCAAAATCTAGATGAAAAGCACAACTTCTAGATCTAAAGCCCAACATCTAGAGGTAAAGACCAATAGCTAGAGGTAAAACCCAACATCTAGAGGTAAAGCCAGATATATAGAGGTAAAGACCAACGTCTGGAGGTAAAGCCCATCATCTAGTCCTACAGCCCAATGCCTGCAGGTAAAGCCCAACTTACAGAGGTGAAGGCAAACATCTAGATGTAAAACCCAAAATCTAGAGGTAAAGCCCAATATCTAGAGGCAAAGCCCAACATCTAGAGGAAAAGCCAAATATATATATATTTAAAATTCAAAACCTAGAGGTAAAGCCCAACATCTAGAGGTAAAGCCAGATATCTAGGGGTAAAGACCAACATCTAGAGGAAAAGCCAAATATATAGATTTAAAACCCAAAATCTAGAGGTAAAGCCCAATATCAAGACGTAAAGGCCAAAATCTAGATGTAAAGCCCAACTTCTTGATCTAAAGCCCAAAATCTAGACGTAAAGCCCAAATTCTAGATCTAATGCCCAAAATCTAGAGATAAAGACCAATATCTAGAGGTAAAACCCAACATCGAGAGGTAAAGCCAGATATCTAGAGGTAAAGCCCAACATCTAGAGGAAAAGCAAAATAAATAGATTTCAAACCCAAATTCTAGAGTTAAATCCCAACAGCTAGAGGTAAAGCCCAAAGTCTAGATGTAAAGCTCAACTTCTAGATTTAAAGTCAAAAATCTAAATGTAAATACCAATACCTAGAGGTAGAGCCCAAAATCTAGAGATAAAGCCCAACATCTAGATATAAAGCCAGATATATAGATCTAAAATCCAAAATTTAGAGGTGAAGCCCAATATCTAGACGTAAAGCCCAAAATCAAGATGTAAAGCCCAACTTCTAAATCTAAAGCCCAACATCTAGAGGTAAAGCCCAATATTTAGAGGTAAAACCCAACATCTAGAGTTAAAAGCCAGATATCTAGAGGTAAAGCCCAACATCTAGAGGAAAAGCCAAATATATAGATTTCAAACCCAAATTCTAGAGTTAAATCCCAACACCTAGAGGTAAAGTCCAATAGCTAGAGGTAAACCCCAACATCTAGAGGTAAAGCCAGATATCTAGAGGTAAAGCCCAACATCTAGAGGAAAAGCCAAATATATAGATTTCAAACCCAAATTCTAGAGTTAAATCCCAACATCTAGAGGTAAAGACCAATAGCTAGAGGTAAAACCCAACATCTAGAGGTAAAGCCAGATATCTAGAGGTAAAGCCCAACGTCTGGAGGTAAAGCCCATCATCTAGTCCTACAGCCCAATGTCTGCAGGTAAAGCCCAACTTACAAAGGTGAAGGCAAACATCTAGATGTAAACCCCAAAATCTAGAGGTAAAGCCCAATATCTAGACGTAAAGACCAAAGTCTAGATGTAAAGCCCAACTTCTAGATCTAAAGCCCAAAATCTAGATGTAAAGCCCAACTTCTAGATCTAAAGCCCAAAATATAGATGTAAAGTCCAACTTCTAAATCTAAAGCCCAACATCTAGAGGTAAAGCCCAATATTTAGAGTTTAAGCACATCATTTATAGGTAAAGCCCAAAATCTAGATGTAAAGCCCAACTTCTAGAGGTAAAGCCCATCATCTAGTCCTACAGCCCAATGTCTGCAGGTAAAGCCCAACTTACAGAGATGAAGGCAAACATCTAGATGTAAAACCCCAAATCTAGAGGTAAAGCCCAACATCTAGAGGAAAAGCCAAATATATAGATTTAAAACCCAAAATCTAGAGGTAAAGCCCAATATCTAGACCTAAAGCCCAAAATCTAGATGTAAAGCCCAAATTCTAGATCTAACACCCAAAATCTCGAGGTAAAGACCAATATCTAGACGTAAAACCCAACAGCTAGAGGTAAAGCCAGATATCTAGAGGTAAAGCCCAACATCTAGAGGAAAAGCAAAATATATAGATTTCAAACCCAAATTCTAGAGTTAAATCCCAACATCTAGAGGTAAAGCCCAACTTCCAGAGTTAAAGTCCAAAATCTAGAGGTAAACACCAATACCTAGAGTTAGAGCCCAAAATCTAGAGATAAAGCCCAACATCTAGAGATAAAGCCAGATATATAGATTTAAAATCCACAATCTGGAGGTAAAGCCCAACATCTAGAGCTAAAGCCCCAAATCTAGATGTAAAGCCCAATTGCTAGATCTAAAGCCAAATACTCTAGAGGTAAAGCCCAACATGTAGAGGTAAAGACTAAGATCTAGAGGTGAATTCCAATATCTAGTGTTAAAGCCCGACACCTACAGTTAAAGCCAAACATCTAGATGTAAAACCCAACTTCTAGAGGTAAAGCCGAATATCTAGAGTTAAAGCGCATCCTTTAGAGTAAAGCCCAAAATCTAGAGTTAAAGCCCAACATCTAGAGGGAAAGCCCAGAATCTAGATGTAAAGCCTAACATCTAGAGGTGAATTCCAAAATCAAGTGTTAAGGCCTGACATCTACAGTTAAATCCAACCATATAGATATAACCCCCAACTTCTAGACGTAAGGCCCATAATCTAGAGTTAAAGCCCAAACTCTAGAGTTAAAGCTTAACTTCTAGAGGTAAAGCCCAACATCTAGACGTAAAGCCAGATATCTGACGGTAAAGCCCAACATCTAGAGGAAAAGCCAAATATATAGATTTAAAACCCAAAATCTAGAGGTAAAGCTCAATATCTAGACGTAAAGCCCAAAATCTAGATGAAAAGCACAAATTCTAGATGTAAAGCCAAACATCTAGAGGTAAAGACCAATATCTAGAGGTAAAACCCAACATCTAGTGGTAAAGCCCAACGTCTGGAGGTAAAGCCCAGATTCTAGAGAGAAGCCAAAAATCCAGATGGAAAACCCAAAATCTAGAGGTAAAGCCCAACATCTACAGGTAAGTCCAGATATCTAGGGGTAAAGCCCAACATCTAGAGGAAAAGCCAAATATATAGATATAAACCCCAAAATCTATAGGTAAAGCCCAATATCTAGACGTAAAGCCCAAAATCTAGATGAAAAGCACAACTTCTAGATCTAAAGCCAAACATCTAGAGGTAAAGACCAATACCTAGAGGTAAAACCCAACATCTAGAGGTAAAGCCAGATATCTAGAGGTAAAGCCCAACATCTAGAAGAAAAGCCAAATATATAGATTTAAAACCCAAAATCTAGAGATAAAGCCCAACATCTAAATGTAAAGCAAAACATCTAGATGTAATCCAAACATCTAGAGATAAAGACCAACATCTAAATGTAAAGCAAAACATCTAGATGTAAAACCCTACATCTAGAGGTAAAGTCCAATATCTAGACCTAAAGACCAACATCTAGAGGTAAAACCCAACATCTAGTGGTAAAGCCCAACGTCTGGAGGTAAAGCCCAGATTCTAGAGAGAAGCCAAAAATCCAGATGGAAAACCCAAAATCTAGAGGTAAAGCCCAACATCTACAGGTAAGTCCAGATATCTAGGGGTAAAGCCCAACATCTAGAGGAAAAGCCAAATATATAGATATAAAACCCAAAATCTAGAGGTAAAGCCCAATATCTAGACGTAAAGCCCAAAATCTAGATGAAAAGCACAACTTCTAGATCTAAAGCCCAACATCTAGAGGTAAAGACCAATATCTAGAGGTAAAACCCAACATCTAGAGGTAAAGCCAGATATCTAGAGGTAAAGCCCAACATCTGGAGGTAAAGCCCATCATCTAGTCCTACAGCCCAATGTCTGCAGGTAAAGCCCAACTTACAGAGGTGAAGGCAAACATCTAGATGTAAAACCCAAAATCTAGAGGTAAAGCCCAACATTTAGAGGTAAAGCCAGATATCTAGGGGTAAAGCCGAACATCTAGAGGAAAAGTCAAATATATAGATTTAAACCACAAAATCTAGAGGTAAAGCCCAATATCTAGAGGTAAAGCCCAAAATCTAGATGTAAAGCCCAACTTCTAGATCTAAAGCCCAAAATCTAGATGTAAAGCCCAACTTCTAGATCTAAAGCCCAAAATATAGATGTAAAGCCCAACTTCTAAATCTAAAGCCCAACATCTAGAGGTAAAGCCCAATATTTAGAGTTTAAGCACATCATTTATAGGTAAAGCCCAAAATCTAGATGTAAAGCCCAACTTCTAGAGGTAAAGCCCATCATCTAGTCCTACAGCCCAATGCCTGCAGGTAAAGCCCAACTTACAGAGATGAAGGCAAACATCTAGATGTAAAACCCAAAATCTAGAGGTAAAGCCCAACATCTAGAGGAAAAGCCAAATATATAGATTTAAAACCCAAAATCTAGAGGTAAAGCCCAATATCTAGACCTAAAGCCCAAAATCTAGATGTAAAGCCCAAATTCTAGATCTAACACCCAAAATCTCGAGGTAAAGACCAATATCTAGACGTAAAACCCAACAGCTAGAGGTAAAGCCAGATATCTAGAGGTAAAGCCCAACATCTAGAGGAAAAGCAAAATATATAGATTTCAAACCCAAATTCTAGAGTTAAATCCCAACATCTAGAGGTAAAGCCCAACTTCCAGAGTTAAAGTCCAAAATCTAGAGGTAAACACCAATACCTAGAGTTAGAGCCCAAAATCTAGAGATAAAGCCCAACATCTAGAGATAAAGCCAGATATATAGATTTAAAATCCAAAATCTGGAGGTAAAGCCCAACATCTAGACCTAAAGCCCCAAATCTAGATGTAAAGCCCAATTGCTAGATATAAAGCCAAATACTCTAGAGGTAAAGCCCAACATGTAGAGGTAAAGACTAAGATCTAGATGTGAATTCCAATATCTAGTGTTAAAGCCTGACATCTACAGTTAAAGCCAAACATCTAGATGTAAAACCCAACTTCTAGAGGTAAAGCCGAATATCTAGAGTTAAAGCGCATCCTTTAGAGTAAAGCCCAAAATCTAGAGTTAAAGCCCAACATCTAGAGGGAAAGCCCAGAATCTAGATGTAAAGCCTAACATCTAGAGGTGAATTCCAAAATCAAGTGTTAAGGCCTGACATCTACAGTTAAATCCAACCATATAGATATAACCCCCAACTTCTAGACGTAAGGCCCAAAATCTAGAGGTAAAGCCCAAAGTCTAGAGTTAAAGCCCAACTTCTAGAGGTAAAGCCCAACATCTAGACGTAAAGCCAGATATCTGACGGTAAAGCCCAACATCTAGAGGAAAAGCCAAATATATAGATTTAAAACCCAAAATCTAGAGGTAAAGCCCAATATCTAGATGTAAAGCCCAAAATCTAGATGAAAACCACAACTTCTAGATCTGAAGCCAAACTTCTAGAGGTAAAGACCAATATCTAGAGGTAAAACCCAACATCTAGTGGTAAAGCCCAACGTCTGGAGGTAAAGTCCAGATTCTAGAGAGAAGCCAAAAATCCAGATGGAAAACCCAAAATCTAGAGGTAAAGCCCAACATCTACAGGTAAGTCCAGATATCTAGGGGTAAAGCCCAACATCTAGAGGAAAAGCCAAATATATAGACATAAACCCCAAAATCTAGAGGTAAAGCCCAATATCTAGACGTAAAGCCCAAAATCTAGATGAAAAACACAACTTCTAGATCTAAAGCCAAACATCTAGAGGTAAAGACCAATATCTAGAGGTAAAACCCAACATCTAGAGGTAAAGCCAGATATCTAGAGGTAAAGCCCAACATCTAGAAGAAAAGCCAAATATATAGATTTAAAACCCAAAATCTAGAGATAAAGCCCAACATCTAAATGTAAAGCAAAACATCTAGATGTAATCCAAACATCTAGAGGTAAAGCCTAACATCTAGAGGTGAAGCACAACATATAGAGGTATAAGCTAACATCTAGAGATAAAGACCAACATCTAAATGTAAAGCAAAACATCTAGATGTAAAACCCAACATCTAGAGATAAAGACCAACATCTAAATGTAAAGCAAAACATCTAGATGTAAAACCCTACATCTAGAGGTAAAGTCCAATATCTAGACCTAAAGACCAACATCTAGAGGTAAAACCCAACATCTAGTGGTAAAGCCCAACGTCTGGAGGTAAAGCCCAGATTCTAGAGAGAAGCCAAAAATCCAGATGGAAAACCCAAAATCTAGAGGTAAAGCCCAACATCTACAGGTAAGTCCAGATATCTAGGGGTAAAGCCCAACATCTAGAGGAAAAGCCAAATATATAGATATAAAACCCAAAATCTAGAGGTAAAGCCCAATATTTAGACGTAAAGCCCAAAATCTAGATGAAAAGCACAACTTCTAGATCTAAAGCCCAACATCTAGAGGTAAAGACCAATATCTAGAGGTAAAACCCAACATCTAGAGGTAAAGCCAGATATCTAGAGGTAAAGCCCAACATCTAGAGATAAAGCCAGATATATAGATTTAAAATCCACAATCTGGAGGTAAAGCCCAACATCTAGAGCTAAAGCCCCAAATCTAGATGTAAAGCCCAATCGCTAGATCTAAAGCCAAATACTCTAGAGGTAAAGCCCAACATGTAGAGGTAAAGACTAAGATCTAGAGGTGAATTCCAATATCTAGTGTTAAAGGCCGACTCCTACAGTTAAAACCAAACATCTAGATGTAAAACCCAACTTCTAGAGGTAAAGCCGAATATCTAGAGTTAAAGCGCATCCTTTCGAGTAAAGCCCAAAATCTAGAGTTAAAGCCCAACATCTAGAGGGAAAGCCCAGAATCTAGATGTAAAGCCTAACATCTAGAGGTGAATTCCAAAATCAAGTGTTAAGGCCTGACATCTACAGTTAAATCCAACCGTATAGATATAACCCCCAACTTCTAGAGGTAAGGCCCAAAATCTAGAGGTAAAGCCCAGCTTCCAGACTTAAAGTCCAAAATCTAGAGGTAAACACCAATACCTAGAGTTAGAGCCCAAAATCTAGAGATATGCCAAATATATAGATTTAAAACCCAAAATCTAGAGATAAAGCCGAACATCTGAATGTAAAGCAAAACATCTAGATGTAATCCAAACATCTAGAGGTAAAGCCTAACATCTAGAGGTGAAGCACAACATATAGAGGTATAGCCCAACATCTAGAGATAAAGACCAACATCTAAGTGTAAAGCAAAACATCTAGATGTAAAACCCTACATCTAGAGGTAAAGTCCAATATCTAGACCTAAAGACCAACATCTAGAGGTAAAACCCAACATCTAGTGGTAAAGCCCAACGTCTGGAGGTAAAGCCCAGATTCTAGAGAGAAGCCAAAAATCCAGATGGAAAACCCAAAATCTAGAGGTAAAGCCCAACATCTACAGGTAAATCCAGATATCTAGGGGTAAAGCCCAACATCTAGAGGAAAAGCCAAATATATAGATATAAACCCCAAAATCTAGAGGTAAAGCCCAATATCTAGACGTAAAGCCCAAAATCTAGATGAAAAGCACAACTTCTAGATCTAAAGCCAAACATCTAGAGGTAAAGACCAATATCTAGAGGTAAACCCCAACATCTAGAGTTAAAGCCAGATATCTAGAGGTAAAGCCCAACATCTAGAGGAAAAGCAAAATATATAGATTTCAAACCCAAATTCTAGAGTTAAATCCCAAAGTCTAGATGTAAAGCTCAATTTCCAGATTTAAAGTCAAAAATCTAAATGTAAATACCAATACCTAGAGGTAGAGCCCAAAATGTAGAGGTAAAGCCCAACATCTAGAGATAAAGCCAGATATATAGATCTAAACCCCAAAATCTAGAGGTGAAGCCCAATATCTAGACGTAAAGCCCAAAATCTAGATGTAAAGCCCAACTTCTAGATCTAAAGCCCAAAATCTAGATGTAAAGCCCAACTTCTAAATCTAAAGCCCAACATCTAGAGGTAAAGCCCAATATTT
The DNA here is from genome assembly GCF_034619465.1 of Leptosomus discolor. Classification (NCBI taxonomy): domain Eukaryota; kingdom Metazoa; phylum Chordata; class Aves; order Leptosomiformes; family Leptosomidae; genus Leptosomus; species Leptosomus discolor. Next base: position 3,258,432 of record NW_028237857.1, on the reverse strand, counting down.
AGAGTTTAAGCGCATCATTTAGAGGTAAAGCCAGATATCTAGAGGTAAAGCCCAACGTCTGGAGGTAAAGCCCATCATCTAGTCCTACAGCCCAATGTCTGCAGGTAAAGCCCAACTTACAGAGGTGAAGGCAAACATCTAGATGTAAAACCCCAAATCTAGAGGTAAAGCCCAACATCTAGAGGAAAAGCCAAATATATATATATTTAAAACCCAAAACCTAGAGGTAAAGATCAACATCTAGAGGTAAAGCCAGATATCTAGGGGTAAAGCCCAACATCTAGAGGAAAAGCCAAATATATAGATTTAAAACCCAAAATCTAGAGATAAAGCCGAACGTCTAAATGTAAAGCAAAACATCTAGATGTAATCCAAACATCTAGACGTAAAGCCTAACAACTAGAGGTGAAGCACAACATATAGAGGTATAACCCAAATTCTAGAGATAAAGACCAACATCTAAATGTAAAGCAAAATATCTAGATGTAAAACCCTACATCTAGAGGTAAAGTCCAATATCTAGACCTAAAGACCAACATCTAGAGGTAAAACCCAACATCTAGTGGTAAAGCCCAACGTCTGGAGGTAAAGCCCAGATTCTAGAGAGAAGCCAAAAATCCGGATGGAAAACCCAAAATCTAGAGGTAAAGCCCAACATCTACAGGAAAATCCAGATATCTAGGGGTAAAGCCCAACATCTAGAGGAAAAGCCAAATATATAGATATAAAACCCAAAATCTAGAGGTAATCCCAATATCTAGACGTAAAGCCCAAAATCTAGATGAAAAGCCCAAATTCTAGATCTAACGCCCAACATCTAGAGGTAAAGACCAATATCTAGAGGTAAAACCCAACATCTAGAGGTAAAGCCAGATATCTAGAGGTAAAGCCCAACATCTGGAGGTAAAGCCCATCATCTAGTCCTACAGCCCAATGTCTGCAGGTAAAGCCCAACTTACAGACGTGAAGGCAAACATCTAGATGTAAAACCCAAAATCAAGAGGTAAAGAACAATATCTAGACGTAAAGCCCAAAATCTAGATGTAAAGCCCAACTTCTAGATCTAAAGACCAAAATATAGATGTAAAGCCGAATTTCTAAATCTAAAGCCCAACATCTAGAGGTAAAGCCCAATATTTAGAGTTTAAGCTCACCATTTGGAGGTAAAGCCCAAAGTCTAGATGTAAAGCCCAACTTCTAGAGGTAAAGCCCATCATCTTGTCCTACAGCCCAATGTCTGCAGGTAAAGCCCAACTGACAGAGGTGAAGGCAAACATCTAGATGTAAAACCCAAAATCTAGAGGTAAAGCCCAACATCTAGAGGAAAAGCCAAATATATAGATTTAAAACCCAAAATCTAGAGGTAAAGCCCAATATCTAGACCTAAAGCCCAAAATCCAGATGTAAAGCCCATCTTCTAGATCTAAAGCCCAAAATCTAGATGAAAAGCACAACTTCTAGATCTAAAGCCCAACATCTAGAGGTAAAGACCAATATCTAGACGTAAAACCCAACAGCTAGAGGTAAAGCCAGATATCTAGAGGTAAAGCCAGATATCTAGGGGTAAAGCCCAACATCTAGAGAAAAAGCCAAATATATAGATTTAAAACCCAAAATCAAGAGGTGAAGCCCAATATCAAGACGTAAAGGCCAAAATCTAGATGTAAAGCCCAACTTCTTGATCTGAAGCCCGAAATCTAGATGTAAAGCCCAAATTCTAGATCTAACGCCCAAAATCTAGAGATAAAGACCAATATCTAGAGGTAAAACCCAACATCTAGAGGTAAAGCCAGATATCTAGAGGTAAAGCCCAACGTCTGGACGTAAAGCCCATCATCTAGTCCTACAGCCCAATGTCTGCAGGTAAAGCCCAACTTACAGAGGTGAAGGCAAACATCTAGATGTAAAACCCCAAATGTAGAGGTAAAGCCCTACATCTAGAGGAAAAGCCAAATATATATATATTTAAAACCCAAAATCTAGAGGTAAAGCCCAACATCTAGAGGTAAAGCCAGATATCTAGGGGTAAACACCAACATCTAGAGAAAAAGCCAAATATATAGATTTAAAAACCAAAATCTAGAGGTAAAGCCCAATATCAAGACGTAAAGGCCAAAATCTAGATGTAAAGCCCAACTTCTTGATCTAAAGCCCAAAACATAGATGTAAAGACCAAATTCTAGATCAATAGCCCAAAATCTAGAGATAAAGACCAATATCTAGAGGTAAATCCCAACATCTAGAGGTAAAGCCAGATATCTAGAGGTAAAGCCCAACATCTAGAGGAAAAGCAAAATATATAGATTTCAAACCCAAATTCTAGAGTTCAATCCAAACATCTAGAGGTAAATCCCAAAGTCTAGATGTAAAGCTCAACTTCCAGATTTAAAGTCAAAAATCTAAATGTAAATACCAATACCTAGAGGTAGAGCCCAAAATGTAGAGGTAAAGCCCAACATCTAGAGATAAAGCCAGACATATAGATCTAAACCCCAAAATTTATAGGTGAAGCCCAATATCTAGACGTAAAGCAAAAAATCTAGATGTAAAACCAACTTCAAAACCTAAAGCCCAACATCTAGAGGTAAAGCCCAATATTTACAGTTTAAGCGCATCATTTAGAGGTAAAGCCCAAAATCTAGATGTAAAGCCCAACTTCTAGAGGTAAAGCCCATCATCTAGTCCTACAGCCCAATGTCTGCAGGTAAAGCCCAACTTACAGAGGTGAAGGCAAACATCTAGATGTAAAGCCCAAAATCTAGAGTTAAAGCCCAACATCTAGAGGGAAAGCCCAGAATCTAGATGTAAAGACCAACTTCTAGATCTAAAGCCCAAAATCTAGATGTAAAGCCCAACTTCTAGATCTAAAGCCCAAAATATAGATGTAAATCCCAACTTCTAAATCTAAAGCCCAACATCTAGAGGTAAAGCCCAATATTTAGAATTTAAGCGCATCATTTAGAGGTAAAGCCCCAAATCTAGATGTAAAGCCCAACGTCTGGAGGTAAAGCCCATCATCTAGTCCTACAGCCCAATGTCTGCAGGTAAAGCCCAACTTACAGAGGTGAAGGCAAACATCTAGATGTAAAACGCAAAATCTAGAGGTAAAGCCCAACATCTAGAGTTAAAGCCAGATATCTAGGGGTAAAGCCCAACATCTAGAGGAAAAGCCAAATATATAGATTTAAAACCCAAAATCTAGAGGTAAAGCCCAATATCTAGACGTAAAGCCCAAAATCTAGATGAAAACCACAACTTCTAGATCTGAAGCCAAACATCTAGAGGTAAAGACCAATATCTAGAGGTAAAACCCAACATCTAGTGGTAAAGCCCAACGTCTGGAGGTAAAGTCCAGATTCTAGAGAGAAGCCAAAAATCCAGATGGAAAACCCAAAATCTAGAGGTAAAGCCCAACATCTACAGGTAAGTCCAGATATCTAGGGGTAAAGCCCAACATCTAGAGGAAAAGCCAAATATATAGACATAAACCCCAAAATCTAGAGGTAAAGCCCAATATCTAGACGTAAAGCCCAAAATCTAGATGAAAAACACAACTTCTAGATCTAAAGCCAAACATCTAGAGGTAAAGACCAATATCTAGAGGTAAAACCCAACATCTAGAGGTAAAGCCAGATATCTAGAGGTAAAGCCCAACATCTAGAAGAAAAGCCAAATATATAGATTTAAAACCCAAAATCTAGAGATAAAGCCCAACATCTAAATGTAAAGCAAAACATCTAGATGTAATCCAAACATCTAGAGGTAAAGCCTAACATCTAGAGGTGAAGCACAACATATAGAGGTATAAGCTAACATCTAGAGATAAAGACCAACATCTAAATGTAAAGCAAAACATCTAGATGTAAAACCCAACATCTAGAGATAAAGACCAACATCTAAATGTAAAGCAAAACATCTAGATGTAAAACCCTACATCTAGAGGTAAAGTCCAATATCTAGACCTAAAGACCAACATCTAGAGGTAAACCCCAACATCTAGTGGTAAAGCCCAACGTCTGGAGGTAAAGCCCAGATTCTAGAGAGAAGCCAAAAATCCAGATGGAAAACCCAAAATCTAGAGGTAAAGCCCAACATCTACAGGTAAGTCCAGATATCTAGGGGTAAAGCCCAACATCTAGAGGAAAAGCCAAATATATAGATATAAAACCCAAAATCTAGAGGTAAAGCCCAATATTTAGACGTAAAGCCCAAAATCTAGATGAAAAGCACAACTTCTAGATCTAAAGCCCAACATCTAGAGGTAAAGACCAATATCTAGAGGTAAAACCCAACATCTAGAGGTAAAGCCAGATATCTAGAGGTAAAGCCCAACATCTAGAGATAAAGCCAGATATATAGATTTAAAATCCACAATCTGGAGGTAAAGCCCAACATCTAGAGCTAAAGCCCCAAATCTAGATGTAAAGCCCAATCGCTAGATCTAAAGCCAAATACTCTAGAGGTAAAGCCCAACATGTAGAGGTAAAGACTAAGATCTAGAGGTGAATTCCAATATCTAGTGTTAAAGGCCGACTCCTACAGTTAAAACCAAACATCTAGATGTAAAACCCAACTTCTAGAGGTAAAGCCGAATATCTAGAGTTAAAGCGCATCCTTTCGAGTAAAGCCCAAAATCTAGAGTTAAAGCCCAACATCTAGAGGGAAAGCCCAGAATCTAGATGTAAAGCCTAACATCTAGAGGTGAATTCCAAAATCAAGTGTTAAGGCCTGACATCTACAGTTAAATCCAACCGTATAGATATAACCCCCAACTTCTAGAGGTAAGGCCCAAAATCTAGAGGTAAAGCCCAGCTTCCAGACTTAAAGTCCAAAATCTAGAGGTAAACACCAATACCTAGAGTTAGAGCCCAAAATCTAGAGATATGCCAAATATATAGATTTAAAACCCAAAATCTAGAGATAAAGCCGAACATCTGAATGTAAAGCAAAACATCTAGATGTAATCCAAACATCTAGAGGTAAAGCCTAACATCTAGAGGTGAAGCACAACATATAGAGGTATAGCCCAACATCTAGAGATAAAGACCAACATCTAAGTGTAAAGCAAAACATCTAGATGTAAAACCCTACATCTAGAGGTAAAGTCCAATATCTAGACCTAAAGACCAACATCTAGAGGTAAAACCCAACATCTAGTGGTAAAGCCCAACGTCTGGAGGTAAAGCCCAGATTCTAGAGAGAAGCCAAAAATCCAGATGGAAAACCCAAAATCTAGAGGTAAAGCCCAACATCTACAGGTAAATCCAGATATCTAGGGGTAAAGCCCAACATCTAGAGGAAAAGCCAAATATATAGATATAAACCCCAAAATCTAGAGGTAAAGCCCAATATCTAGACGTAAAGCCCAAAATCTAGATGAAAAGCACAACTTCTAGATCTAAAGCCAAACATCTAGAGGTAAAGACCAATATCTAGAGGTAAACCCCAACATCTAGAGTTAAAGCCAGATATCTAGAGGTAAAGCCCAACATCTAGAGGAAAAGCAAAATATATAGATTTCAAACCCAAATTCTAGAGTTAAATCCCAACATCTAGAGTTAAATCCCAAAGTCTAGATGTAAAGCTCAATTTCCAGATTTAAAGTCAAAAATCTAAATGTAAATACCAATACCTAGAGGTAGAGCCCAAAATGTAGAGGTAAAGCCCAACATCTAGAGATAAAGCCAGATATATAGATCTAAACCCCAAAATCTAGAGGTGAAGCCCAATATCTAGACGTAAAGCCCAAAATCTAGATGTAAAGCCCAACTTCTAGATCTAAAGCCCAAAATCTAGATGTAAAGCCCAACTTCTAAATCTAAAGCCCAACATCTAGAGGTAAAGCCCAATATTTAGAGTTTAAGCGCATCATTTAGAGGTAAAGCCAGATATCTAGAGGTAAAGCCCAACGTCTGGAGGTAAAGCCCATCATCTAGTCCTACAGCCCAATGTCTGCAGGTAAAGCCCAACTTACAGAGGTGAAGGCAAACATCTAGATGTAAAACCCCAAATCTAGAGGTAAAGCCCAACATCTAGAGGAAAAGCCAAATATATATATATTTAAAACCCAAAACCTAGAGGTAAAGATCAACATCTAGAGGTAAAGCCAGATATCTAGGGGTAAAGCCCAACATCTAGAGGAAAAGCCAAATATATAGATTTAAAACCCAAAATCTAGAGATAAAGCCGAACGTCTAAATGTAAAGCAAAACATCTAGATGTAATCCAAACATCTAGACGTAAAGCCTAACAACTAGAGGTGAAGCACAACATATAGAGGTATAACCCAAATTCTAGAGATAAAGACCAACATCTAAATGTAAAGCAAAATATCTAGATGTAAAACCCTACATCTAGAGGTAAAGTCCAATATCTAGACCTAAAGACCAACATCTAGAGGTAAAACCCAACATCTAGTGGTAAAGCCCAACGTCTGGAGGTAAAGCCCAGATTCTAGAGAGAAGCCAAAAATCCGGATGGAAAACCCAAAATCTAGAGGTAAAGCCCAACATCTACAGGAAAATCCAGATATCTAGGGGTAAAGCCCAACATCTAGAGGAAAAGCCAAATATATAGATATAAAACCCAAAATCTAGAGGTAATCCCAATATCTAGACGTAAAGCCCAAAATCTAGATGAAAAGCCCAAATTCTAGATCTAACGCCCAACATCTAGAGGTAAAGACCAATATCTAGAGGTAAAACCCAACATCTAGAGGTAAAGCCAGATATCTAGAGGTAAAGCCCAACATCTGGAGGTAAAGCCCATCATCTAGTCCTACAGCCCAATGTCTGCAGGTAAAGCCCAACTTACAGACGTGAAGGCAAACATCTAGATGTAAAACCCAAAATCAAGAGGTAAAGAACAATATCTAGACGTAAAGCCCAAAATCTAGATGTAAAGCCCAACTTCTAGATCTAAAGACCAAAATATAGATGTAAAGCCGAATTTCTAAATCTAAAGCCCAACATCTAGAGGTAAAGCCCAATATTTAGAGTTTAAGCTCACCATTTGGAGGTAAAGCCCAAAGTCTAGATGTAAAGCCCAACTTCTAGAGGTAAAGCCCATCATCTTGTCCTACAGCCCAATGTCTGCAGGTAAAGCCCAACTGACAGAGGTGAAGGCAAACATCTAGATGTAAAACCCAAAATCTAGAGGTAAAGCCCAACATCTAGAGGAAAAGCCAAATATATAGATTTAAAACCCAAAATCTAGAGGTAAAGCCCAATATCTAGACCTAAAGCCCAAAATCCAGATGTAAAGCCCATCTTCTAGATCTAAAGCCCAAAATCTAGATGAAAAGCACAACTTCTAGATCTAAAGCCCAACATCTAGAGGTAAAGACCAATATCTAGACGTAAAACCCAACAGCTAGAGGTAAAGCCAGATATCTAGAGGTAAAGCCAGATATCTAGGGGTAAAGCCCAACATCTAGAGAAAAAGCCAAATATATAGATTTAAAACCCAAAATCAAGAGGTGAAGCCCAATATCAAGACGTAAAGGCCAAAATCTAGATGTAAAGCCCAACTTCTTGATCTGAAGCCCGAAATCTAGATGTAAAGCCCAAATTCTAGATCTAACGCCCAAAATCTAGAGATAAAGACCAATATCTAGAGGTAAAACCCAACATCTAGAGGTAAAGCCAGATATCTAGAGGTAAAGCCCAACGTCTGGACGTAAAGCCCATCATCTAGTCCTACAGCCCAATGTCTGCAGGTAAAGCCCAACTTACAGAGGTGAAGGCAAACATCTAGATGTAAAACCCCAAATGTAGAGGTAAAGCCCTACATCTAGAGGAAAAGCCAAATATATATATATTTAAAACCCAAAATCTAGAGGTAAAGCCCAACATCTAGAGGTAAAGCCAGATATCTAGGGGTAAACACCAACATCTAGAGAAAAAGCCAAATATATAGATTTAAAAACCAAAATCTAGAGGTAAAGCCCAATATCAAGACGTAAAGGCCAAAATCTAGATGTAAAGCCCAACTTCTTGATCTAAAGCCCAAAACATAGATGTAAAGACCAAATTCTAGATCAATAGCCCAAAATCTAGAGATAAAGACCAATATCTAGAGGTAAATCCCAACATCTAGAGGTAAAGCCAGATATCTAGAGGTAAAGCCCAACATCTAGAGGAAAAGCAAAATATATAGATTTCAAACCCAAATTCTAGAGTTCAATCCAAACATCTAGAGGTAAATCCCAAAGTCTAGATGTAAAGCTCAACTTCCAAATTTAAAGTCAAAAATCTAAATGTAAATACCAATACCTAGAGGTAGAGCCCAAAATGTAGAGGTAAAGCCCAACATCTAGAGATAAAGCCAGACATATAGATCTAAACCCCAAAATTTATAGGTGAAGCCCAATATCTAGACGTAAAGCAAAAAATCTAGATGTAAAACCAACTTCAAAACCTAAAGCCCAACATCTAGAGGTAAAGCCCAATATTTACAGTTTAAGCGCATCATTTAGAGGTAAAGCCCAAAATCTAGATGTAAAGCCCAACTTCTAGAGGTAAGGCCCATCATCTAGTCCTACAGCCCAATGTCTGCAGGTAAAGCCCAACTTACAGAGGTGAAGGCAAACATCTAGATGTAAAGCCCAAAATCTAGAGTTAAAGCCCAACATCTAGAGGGAAAGCCCAGAATCTAGATGTAAAGACCAACTTCTAGATCTAAAGCCCAAAATCTAGATGTAAAGCCCAACTTCTAGATCTAAAGCCCAAAATATAGATGTAAATCCCAACTTCTAAATCTAAAGCCCAACATCTAGAGGTAAAGCCCAATATTTAGAATTTAAGCGCATCATTTAGAGGTAAAGCCCCAAATCTAGATGTAAAGCCCAACGTCTGGAGGTAAAGCCCATCATCTAGTCCTACAGCCCAATGTCTGCAGGTAAAGCCCAACTTACAGAGGTGAAGGCAAACATCTAGATGTAAAACGCAAAATCTAGAGGTAAAGCCCAACATCTAGAGTTAAAGCCAGATATCTAGGGGTAAAGCCCAACATCTAGAGGAAAAGCCAAATATATAGATTTAAAACCCAAAATCTAGAGGTAAAGCCCAATATCTAGACGTAAAGCCCAAAATCTAGATGAAAACCACAACTTCTAGATCTGAAGCCAAACATCTAGAGGTAAAGACCAATATCTAGAGGTAAAACCCAACATCTAGTGGTAAAGCCCAACGTCTGGAGGTAAAGTCCAGATTCTAGAGAGAAGCCAAAAATCCAGATGGAAAACCCAAAATCTAGAGGTAAAGCCCAACATCTACAGGTAAGTCCAGATATCTAGGGGTAAAGCCCAACATCTAGAGGAAAAGCCAAATATATAGACATAAACCCCAAAATCTAGAGGTAAAGCCCAATATCTAGACGTAAAGCCCAAAATCTAGATGAAAAACACAACTTCTAGATCTAAGGCCAAACATCTAGAGGTAAAGACCAATATCTAGAGGTAAAACCCAACATCTAGAGGTAAAGCCAGATATCTAGAGGTAAAGCCCAACATCTAGAAGAAAAGCCAAATATATAGATTTAAAACCCAAAATCTAGAGATAAAGCCCAACATCTAAATGTAAAGCAAAACATCTAGATGTAATCCAAACATCTAGAGGTAAAGCCTAACATCTAGAGGTGAAGCACAACATATAGAGGTATAAGCTAACATCTAGAGATAAAGACCAACATCTAAATGTAAAGCAAAACATCTAGATGTAAAACCCAACATCTAGAGATAAAGACCAACATCTAAATGTAAAGCAAAACATCTAGATGTAAAACCCTACATCTAGAGGTAAAGTCCAATATCTAGACCTAAAGACCAACATCTAGAGGTAAAACCCAACATCTAGTGGTAAAGCCCAACGTCTGGAGGTAAAGCCCAGATTCTAGAGAGAAGCCAAAAATCCAGATGGAAAACCCAAAATCTAGAGGTAAAGCCCAACATCTACAGGTAAGTCCAGATATCTAGGGGTAAAGCCCAACATCTAGAGGAAAAGCCAAATATATAGATATAAAACCCAAAATCTAGAGGTAAAGCCCAATATTTAGACGTAAAGCCCAAAATCTAGATGAAAAGCACAACTTCTAGATCTAAAGCCCAACATCTAGAGGTAAAGACCAATATCTAGAGGTAAAACCCAACATCTAGAGGTAAAGCCAGATATCTAGAGGTAAAGCCCAACATCTAGAGATAAAGCCAGATATATAGATTTAAAATCCACAATCTGGAGGTAAAGCCCAACATCTAGAGCTAAAGCCCCAAATCTAGATGTAAAGCCCAATCGCTAGATCTAAAGCCAAATACTCTAGAGGTAAAGCCCAACATGTAGAGGTAAAGACTAAGATCTAGAGGTGAATTCCAATATCTAGTGTTAAAGGCCGACTCCTACAGTTAAAACCAAACATCTAGATGTAAAACCCAACTTCTAGAGGTAAAGCCGAATATCTAGAGTTAAAGCGCATCCTTTCGAGTAAAGCCCAAAATCTAGAGTTAAAGCCCAACATCTAGAGGGAAAGCCCAGAATCTAGATGTAAAGCCTAACATCTAGAGGTGAATTCCAAAATCAAGTGTTAAGGCCTGACATCTACAGTTAAATCCAACCGTATAGATATAACCCCCAACTTCTAGAGGTAAGGCCCAAAATCTAGAGGTAAAGCCCAGCTTCCAGACTTAAAGTCCAAAATCTAGAGGTAAACACCAATACCTAGAGTTAGAGCCCAAAATCTAGAGATATGCCAAATATATAGATTTAAAACCCAAAATCTAGAGATAAAGCCGAACATCTGAATGTAAAGCAAAACATCTAGATGTAATCCAAACATCTAGAGGTAAAGCCTAACATCTAGAGGTGAAGCACAACATATAGAGGTATAGCCCAACATCTAGAGATAAAGACCAACATCTAAGTGTAAAGCAAAACATCTAGATGTAAAACCCTACATCTAGAGGTAAAGTCCAATATCTAGACCTAAAGACCAACATCTAGAGGTAAAACCCAACATCTAGTGGTAAAGCCCAACGTCTGGAGGTAAAGCCCAGATTCTAGAGAGAAGCCAAAAATCCAGATGGAAAACCCAAAATCTAGAGGTAAAGCCCAACATCTACAGGTAAATCCAGATATCTAGGGGTAAAGCCCAACATCTAGAGGAAAAGCCAAATATATAGATATAAACCCCAAAATCTAGAGGTAAAGCCCAATATCTAGACGTAAAGCCCAAAATCTAGATGAAAAGCACAACTTCTAGATCTAAAGCCAAACATCTAGAGGTAAAGACCAATATCTAGAGGTAAACCCCAACATCTAGAGTTAAAGCCAGATATCTAGAGGTAAAGCCCAACATCTAGAGGAAAAGCAAAATATATAGATTTCAAACCCAAATTCTAGAGTTAAATCCCAACATCTAGAGTTAAATCCCAAAGTCTAGATGTAAAGCTCAATTTCCAGATTTAAAGTCAAAAATCTAAATGTAAATACCAATACCTAGAGGTAGAGCCCAAAATGTAGAGGTAAAGCCCAACATCTAGAGATAAAGCCAGATATATAGATCTAAACCCCAAAATCTAGAGGTGAAGCCCAATATCTAGACGTAAAGCCCAAAATCTAGATGTAAAGCCCAACTTCTAGATCTAAAGCCCAAAATCTAGATGTAAAGCCCAACTTCTAAATCTAAAGCCCAACATCTAGAGGTAAAGCCCAATATTTAGAGTTTAAGCGCATCATTTAGAGGTAAAGCCAGATATCTAGAGGTAAAGCCCAACGTCTGGAGGTAAAGCCCATCATCTAGTCCTACAGCCCAATGTCTGCAGGTAAAGCCCAACTTACAGAGGTGAAGGCAAACATCTAGATGTAAAACCCCAAATCTAGAGGTAAAGCCCAACATCTAGAGGAAAAGCCAAATATATATATATTTAAAACCCAAAACCTAGAGGTAAAGATCAACATCTAGAGGTAAAGCCAGATATCTAGGGGTAAAGCCCAACATCTAGAGGAAAAGCCAAATATATAGATTTAAAACCCAAAATCTAGAGATAAAGCCGAACGTCTAAATGTAAAGCAAAACATCTAGATGTAATCCAAACATCTAGACGTAAAGCCTAACAACTAGAGGTGAAGCACAACATATAGAGGTATAACCCAAATTCTAGAGATAAAGACCAACATCTAAATGTAAAGCAAAATATCTAGATGTAAAACCCTACATCTAGAGGTAAAGTCCAATATCTAGACCTAAAGACCAACATCTAGAGGTAAAACCCAACATCTAGTGGTAAAGCCCAACGTCTGGAGGTAAAGCCCAGATTCTAGAGAGAAGCCAAAAATCCGGATGGAAAACCCAAAATCTAGAGGTAAAGCCCAACATCTACAGGAAAATCCAGATATCTAGGGGTAAAGCCCAACATCTAGAGGAAAAGCCAAATATATAGATATAAAACCCAAAATCTAGAGGTAATCCCAATATCTAGACGTAAAGCCCAAAATCTAGATGAAAAGCCCAAATTCTAGATCTAACGCCCAACATCTAGAGGTAAAGACCAATATCTAGAGGTAAAACCCAACATCTAGAGGTAAAGCCAGATATCTAGAGGTAAAGCCCAACATCTGGAGGTAAAGCCCATCATCTAGTCCTACAGCCCAATGTCTGCAGGTAAAGCCCAACTTACAGACGTGAAGGCAAACATCTAGATGTAAAACCCAAAATCAAGAGGTAAAGAACAATATCTAGACGTAAAGCCCAAAATCTAGATGTAAAGCCCAACTTCTAGATCTAAAGACCAAAATATAGATGTAAAGCCGAATTTCTAAATCTAAAGCCCAACATCTAGAGGTAAAGCCCAATATTTAGAGTTTAAGCTCACCATTTGGAGGTAAAGCCCAAAGTCTAGATGTAAAGCCCAACTTCTAGAGGTAAAGCCCATCATCTTGTCCTACAGCCCAATGTCTGCAGGTAAAGCCCAACTGACAGAGGTGAAGGCAAACATCTAGATGTAAAACCCAAAATCTAGAGGTAAAGCCCAACATCTAGAGGAAAAGCCAAATATATAGATTTAAAACCCAAAATCTAGAGGTAAAGCCCAATATCTAGACCTAAAGCCCAAAATCCAGATGTAAAGCCCATCTTCTAGATCTAAAGCCCAAAATCTAGATGAAAAGCACAACTTCTAGATCTAAAGCCCAACATCTAGAGGTAAAGACCAATATCTAGACGTAAAACCCAACAGCTAGAGGTAAAGCCAGATATCTAGAGGTAAAGCCAGATATCTAGGGGTAAAGCCCAACATCTAGAGAAAAAGCCAAATATATAGATTTAAAACCCAAAATCAAGAGGTGAAGCCCAATATCAAGACGTAAAGGCCAAAATCTAGATGTAAAGCCCAACTTCTTGATCTGAAGCCCGAAATCTAGATGTAAAGCCCAAATTCTAGATCTAACGCCCAAAATCTAGAGATAAAGACCAATATCTAGAGGTAAAACCCAACATCTAGAGGTAAAGCCAGATATCTAGAGGTAAAGCCCAACGTCTGGACGTAAAGCCCATCATCTAGTCCTACAGCCCAATGTCTGCAGGTAAAGCCCAACTTACAGAGGTGAAGGCAAACATCTAGATGTAAAACCCCAAATGTAGAGGTAAAGCCCTACATCTAGAGGAAAAGCCAAATATATATATATTTAAAACCCAAAATCTAGAGGTAAAGCCCAACATCTAGAGGTAAAGCCAGATATCTAGGGGTAAACACCAACATCTAGAGAAAAAGCCAAATATATAGATTTAAAAACCAAAATCTAGAGGTAAAGCCCAATATCAAGACGTAAAGGCCAAAATCTAGATGTAAAGCCCAACTTCTTGATCTAAAGCCCAAAACATAGATGTAAAGACCAAATTCTAGATCAATAGCCCAAAATCTAGAGATAAAGACCAATATCTAGAGGTAAATCCCAACATCTAGAGGTAAAGCCAGATATCTAGAGGTAAAGCCCAACATCTAGAGGAAAAGCAAAATATATAGATTTCAAACCCAAATTCTAGAGTTCAATCCAAACATCTAGAGGTAAATCCCAAAGTCTAGATGTAAAGCTCAACTTCCAAATTTAAAGTCAAAAATCTAAATGTAAATACCAATACCTAGAGGTAGAGCCCAAAATGTAGAGGTAAAGCCCAACATCTAGAGATAAAGCCAGACATATAGATCTAAACCCCAAAATTTATAGGTGAAGCCCAATATCTAGACGTAAAGCAAAAAATCTAGATGTAAAACCAACTTCAAAACCTAAAGCCCAACATCTAGAGGTAAAGCCCAATATTTACAGTTTAAGCGCATCATTTAGAGGTAAAGCCCAAAATCTAGATGTAAAGCCCAACTTCTAGAGGTAAGGCCCATCATCTAGTCCTACAGCCCAATGTCTGCAGGTAAAGCCCAACTTACAGAGGTGAAGGCAAACATCTAGATGTAAAGCCCAAAATCTAGAGTTAAAGCCCAACATCTAGAGGGAAAGCCCAGAATCTAGATGTAAAGACCAACTTCTAGATCTAAAGCCCAAAATCTAGATGTAAAGCCCAACTTCTAGATCTAAAGCCCAAAATATAGATGTAAATCCCAACTTCTAAATCTAAAGCCCAACATCTAGAGGTAAAGCCCAATATTTAGAATTTAAGCGCATCATTTAGAGGTAAAGCCCCAAATCTAGATGTAAAGCCCAACGTCTGGAGGTAAAGCCCATCATCTAGTCCTACAGCCCAATGTCTGCAGGTAAAGCCCAACTTACAGAGGTGAAGGCAAACATCTAGATGTAAAACGCAAAATCTAGAGGTAAAGCCCAACATCTAGAGTTAAAGCCAGATATCTAGGGGTAAAGCCCAACATCTAGAGGAAAAGCCAAATATATAGATTTAAAACCCAAAATCTAGAGGTAAAGCCCAATATCTAGACGTAAAGCCCAAAATCTAGATGAAAACCACAACTTCTAGATCTGAAGCCAAACATCTAGAGGTAAAGACCAATATCTAGAGGTAAAACCCAACATCTAGTGGTAAAGCCCAACGTCTGGAGGTAAAGTCCAGATTCTAGAGAGAAGCCAAAAATCCAGATGGAAAACCCAAAATCTAGAGGTAAAGCCCAACATCTACAGGTAAGTCCAGATATCTAGGGGTAAAGCCCAACATCTAGAGGAAAAGCCAAATATATAGACATAAACCCCAAAATCTAGAGGTAAAGCCCAATATCTAGACGTAAAGCCCAAAATCTAGATGAAAAACACAACTTCTAGATCTAAGGCCAAACATCTAGAGGTAAAGACCAATATCTAGAGGTAAAACCCAACATCTAGAGGTAAAGCCAGATATCTAGAGGTAAAGCCCAACATCTAGAAGAAAAGCCAAATATATAGATTTAAAACCCAAAATCTAGAGATAAAGCCCAACATCTAAATGTAAAGCAAAACATCTAGATGTAATCCAAACATCTAGAGGTAAAGCCTAACATCTAGAGGTGAAGCACAACATATAGAGGTATAAGCTAACATCTAGAGATAAAGACCAACATCTAAATGTAAAGCAAAACATCTAGATGTAAAACCCAACATCTAGAGATAAAGACCAACATCTAAATGTAAAGCAAAACATCTAGATGTAAAACCCTACATCTAGAGGTAAAGTCCAATATCTAGACCTAAAGACCAACATCTAGAGGTAAACCCCAACATCTAGTGGTAAAGCCCAACGTCTGGAGGTAAAGCCCAGATTCTAGAGAGAAGCCAAAAATCCAGATGGAAAACCCAAAATCTAGAGGTAAAGCCCAACATCTACAGGTAAGTCCAGATATCTAGGGGTAAAGCCCAACATCTAGAGGAAAAGCCAAATATATAGATATAAAACCCAAAATCTAGAGGTAAAGCCCAATATTTAGACGTAAAGCCCAAAATCTAGATGAAAAGCACAACTTCTAGATCTAAAGCCCAACATCTAGAGGTAAAGACCAATATCTAGAGGTAAAACCCAACATCTAGAGGTAAAGCCAGATATCTAGAGGTAAAGCCCAACATCTAGAGATAAAGCCAGATATATAGATTTAAAATCCACAATCTGGAGGTAAAGCCCAACATCTAGAGCTAAAGCCCCAAATCTAGATGTAAAGCCCAATCGCTAGATCTAAAGCCAAATACTCTAGAGGTAAAGCCCAACATGTAGAGGTAAAGACTAAGATCTAGAGGTGAATTCCAATATCTAGTGTTAAAGGCCGACTCCTACAGTTAAAACCAAACATCTAGATGTAAAACCCAACTTCTAGAGGTAAAGCCGAATATCTAGAGTTAAAGCGCATCCTTTCGAGTAAAGCCCAAAATCTAGAGTTAAAGCCCAACATCTAGAGGGAAAGCCCAGAATCTAGATGTAAAGCCTAACATCTAGAGGTGAATTCCAAAATCAAGTGTTAAGGCCTGACATCTACAGTTAAATCCAACCGTATAGATATAACCCCCAACTTCTAGAGGTAAGGCCCAAAATCTAGAGGTAAAGCCCAGCTTCCAGACTTAAAGTCCAAAATCTAGAGGTAAACACCAATACCTAGAGTTAGAGCCCAAAATCTAGAGATATGCCAAATATATAGATTTAAAACCCAAAATCTAGAGATAAAGCCGAACATCTGAATGTAAAGCAAAACATCTAAATGTAATCCAAACATCTAGAGGTAAAGCCTAACATCTAGAGGTGAAGCACAACATATAGAGGTATAGCCCAACATCTAGAGATAAAGACCAACATCTAAGTGTAAAGCAAAACATCTAGATGTAAAACCCTACATCTAGAGGTAAAGTCCAATATCTAGACCTAAAGACCAACATCTAGAGGTAAAACCCAACATCTAGTGGTAAAGCCCAACGTCTGGAGGTAAAGCCCAGATTCTAGAGAGAAGCCAAAAATCCAGATGGAAAACCCAAAATCTAGAGGTAAAGCCCAACATCTACAGGTAAATCCAGATATCTAGGGGTAAAGCCCAACATCTAGAGGAAAAGCCAAATATATAGATATAAACCCCAAAATCTAGAGGTAAAGCCCAATATCTAGACGTAAAGCCCAAAATCTAGATGAAAAGCACAACTTCTAGATCTAAAGCCAAACATCTAGAGGTAAAGACCAATATCTAGAGGTAAACCCCAACATCTAGAGTTAAAGCCAGATATCTAGAGGTAAAGCCCAACATCTAGAGGAAAAGCAAAATATATAGATTTCAAACCCAAATTCTAGAGTTAAATCCCAACATCTAGAGTTAAATCCCAAAGTCTAGATGTAAAGCTCAATTTCCAGATTTAAAGTCAAAAATCTAAATGTAAATACCAATACCTAGAGGTAGAGCCCAAAATGTAGAGGTAAAGCCCAACATCTAGAGATAAAGCCAGATATATAGATCTAAACCCCAAAATCTAGAGGTGAAGCCCAATATCTAGACGTAAAGCCCAAAATCTAGATGTAAAGCCCAACTTCTAGATCTAAAGCCCAAAATCTAGATGTAAAGCCCAACTTCTAAATCTAAAGTCCAACATCTAGAGGTAAAGCCCAATATTTAGAGTTTAAGCGCATCATTTAGAGGTAAAGCCAGATATCTAGAGGTAAAGCCCAACGTCTGGAGGTAAAGCCCATCATCTAGTCCTACAGCCCAATGTCTGCAGGTAAAGCCCAACTTACAGAGGTGAAGGCAAACATCTAGATGTAAAACCCCAAATCTAGAGGTAAAGCCCAACATCTAGAGGAAAAGCCAAATATATATATATTTAAAACCCAAAACCTAGAGGTAAAGATCAACATCTAGAGGTAAAGCCAGATATCTAGGGGTAAAGCCCAACATCTAGAGGAAAAGCCAAATATATAGATTTAAAACCCAAAATCTAGAGATAAAGCCGAACGTCTAAATGTAAAGCAAAACATCTAGATGTAATCCAAACATCTAGACGTAAAGCCTAACAACTAGAGGTGAAGCACAACATATAGAGGTATAACCCAAATTCTAGAGATAAAGACCAACATCTAAATGTAAAGCAAAATATCTAGATGTAAAACCCTACATCTAGAGGTAAAGTCCAATATCTAGACCTAAAGACCAACATCTAGAGGTAAAACCCAACATCTAGTGGTAAAGCCCAACGTCTGGAGGTAAAGCCCAGATTCTAGAGAGAAGCCAAAAATCCGGATGGAAAACCCAAAATCTAGAGGTAAAGCCCAACATCTACAGGAAAATCCAGATATCTAGGGGTAAAGCCCAACATCTAGAGGAAAAGCCAAATATATAGATATAAAACCCAAAATCTAGAGGTAATCCCAATATCTAGACGTAAAGCCCAAAATCTAGATGAAAAGCCCAAATTCTAGATCTAACGCCCAACATCTAGAGGTAAAGACCAATATCTAGAGGTAAAACCCAACATCTAGAGGTAAAGCCAGATATCTAGAGGTAAAGCCCAACATCTGGAGGTAAAGCCCATCATCTAGTCCTACAGCCCAATGTCTGCAGGTAAAGCCCAACTTACAGACGTGAAGGCAAACATCTAGATGTAAAACCCAAAATCAAGAGGTAAAGAACAATATCTAGACGTAAAGCCCAAAATCTAGATGTAAAGCCCAACTTCTAGATCTAAAGACCAAAATATAGATGTAAAGCCGAATTTCTAAATCTAAAGCCCAACATCTAGAGGTAAAGCCCAATATTTAGAGTTTAAGCTCACCATTTGGAGGTAAAGCCCAAAGTCTAGATGTAAAGCCCAACTTCTAGAGGTAAAGCCCATCATCTTGTCCTACAGCCCAATGTCTGCAGGTAAAGCCCAACTGACAGAGGTGAAGGCAAACATCTAGATGTAAAACCCAAAATCTAGAGGTAAAGCCCAACATCTAGAGGAAAAGCCAAATATATAGATTTAAACCCCAAAATCTAGAGGTAAAGCCCAATATCTAGACCTAAAGCCCAAAATCCAGATGTAAAGCCCATCTTCTAGATCTAAAGCCCAAAATCTAGATGAAAAGCACAACTTCTAGATCTAAAGCCCAACATCTAGAGGTAAAGACCAATATCTAGACGTAAAACCCAACAGCTAGAGGTAAAGCCAGATATCTAGAGGTAAAGCCAGATATCTAGGGGTAAAGCCCAACATCTAGAGAAAAAGCCAAATATATAGATTTAAAACCCAAAATCAAGAGGTGAAGCCCAATATCAAGACGTAAAGGCCAAAATCTAGATGTAAAGCCCAACTTCTTGATCTGAAGCCCGAAATCTAGATGTAAAGCCCAAATTCTAGATCTAACGCCCAAAATCTAGAGATAAAGACCAATATCTAGAGGTAAAACCCAACATCTAGAGGTAAAGCCAGATATCTAGAGGTAAAGCCCAACGTCTGGACGTAAAGCCCATCATCTAGTCCTACAGCCCAATGTCTGCAGGTAAAGCCCAACTTACAGAGGTGAAGGCAAACATCTAGATGTAAAACCCCAAATGTAGAGGTAAAGCCCTACATCTAGAGGAAAAGCCAAATATATATATATTTAAAACCCAAAATCTAGAGGTAAAGCCCAACATCTAGAGGTAAAGCCAGATATCTAGGGGTAAACACCAACATCTAGAGAAAAAGCCAAATATATAGATTTAAAAACCAAAATCTAGAGGTAAAGCCCAATATCAAGACGTAAAGGCCAAAATCTAGATGTAAAGCCCAACTTCTTGATCTAAAGCCCAAAACATAGATGTAAAGACCAAATTCTAGATCAATAGCCCAAAATCTAGAGATAAAGACCAATATCTAGAGGTAAATCCCAACATCTAGAGGTAAAGCCAGATATCTAGAGGTAAAGCCCAACATCTAGAGGAAAAGCAAAATATATAGATTTCAAACCCAAATTCTAGAGTTCAATCCAAACATCTAGAGGTAAATCCCAAAGTCTAGATGTAAAGCTCAACTTCCAGATTTAAAGTCAAAAATCTAAATGTAAATACCAATACCTAGAGGTAGAGCCCAAAATGTAGAGGTAAAGCCCAACATCTAGAGATAAAGCCAGACATATAGATCTAAACCCCAAAATTTATAGGTGAAGCCCAATATCTAGACGTAAAGCAAAAAATCTAGATGTAAAACCAACTTCAAAACCTAAAGCCCAACATCTAGAGGTAAAGCCCAATATTTACAGTTTAAGCGCATCATTTAGAGGTAAAGCCCAAAATCTAGATGTAAAGCCCAACTTCTAGAGGTAAAGCCCATCATCTAGTCCTACAGCCCAATGTCTGCAGGTAAAGCCCAACTTACAGAGGTGAAGGCAAACATCTAGATGTAAAGCCCAAAATCTAGAGTTAAAGCCCAACATCTAGAGGGAAAGCCCAAAATCTAGATGTAAAGCCCAACTTCTAGATCTAAAGCCCAAAATATAGATGTAAATCCCAACTTCTAAATCTAAAGCCCAACATCTAGAGGTAAAGCCCAATATTTAGAATTTAAGCGCATCATTTAGAGGTAAAGCCCCAAATCTAGATGTAAAGCCCAACGTCTGGAGGTAAAGCCCATCATCTAGTCCTACAGCCCAATGTCTGCAGGTAAAGCCCAACTTACAGAGGTGAAGGCAAACATCTAGATGTAAAACACAAAATCTAGAGGTAAAGCCCAACATCTAGAGTTAAAGCCAGATATCTAGGGGTAAAGCCCAACATCTAGAGGAAAAGCCAAATATATAGATTTAAAACCCAAAATCTAGAGGTAAAGCCCAATATCTAGACGTAAAGCCCAAAATCTAGATGAAAACCACAACTTCTAGATCTGAAGCCAAACATCTAGAGGTAAAGACCAATATCTAGAGGTAAAACCCAACATCTAGTGGTAAAGCCCAACGTCTGGAGGTAAAGTCCAGATTCTAGAGAGAAGCCAAAAATCCAGATGGAAAACCCAAAATCTAGAGGTAAAGCCCAACATCTACAGGTAAGTCCAGATATCTAGGGGTAAAGCCCAACATCTAGAGGAAAAGCCAAATATATAGACATAAACCCCAAAATCTAGAGGTAAAGCCCAATATCTAGACGTAAAGCCCAAAATCTAGATGAAAAACACAACTTCTAGATCTAAGGCCAAACATCTAGAGGTAAAGACCAATATCTAGAGGTAAAACCCAACATCTAGAGGTAAAGCCAGATATCTAGAGGTAAAGCCCAACATCTAGAAGAAAAGCCAAATATATAGATTTAAAACCCAAAATCTAGAGATAAAGCCCAACATCTAAATGTAAAGCAAAACATCTAGATGTAATCCAAACATCTAGAGGTAAAGCCTAACATCTAGAGGTGAAGCACAACATATAGAGGTATAAGCTAACATCTAGAGATAAAGACCAACATCTAAATGTAAAGCAAAACATCTAGATGTAAAACCCAACATCTAGAGATAAAGACCAACATCTAAATGTAAAGCAAAACATCTAGATGTAAAACCCTACATCTAGAGGTAAAGTCCAATATCTAGACCTAAAGACCAACATCTAGAGGTAAACCCCAACATCTAGTGGTAAAGCCCAACGTCTGGAGGTAAAGCCCAGATTCTAGAGAGAAGCCAAAAATCCAGATGGAAAACCCAAAATCTAGAGGTAAAGCCCAACATCTACAGGTAAGTCCAGATATCTAGGGGTAAAGCCCAACATCTAGAGGAAAAGCCAAATATATAGATATAAAACCCAAAATCTAGAGGTAAAGCCCAATATTTAGACGTAAAGCCCAAAATCTAGATGAAAAGCACAACTTCTAGATCTAAAGCCCAACATCTAGAGGTAAAGACCAATATCTAGAGGTAAAACCCAACATCTAGAGGTAAAGCCAGATATCTAGAGGTAAAGCCCAACATCTAGAGATAAAGCCAGATATATAGATTTAAAATCCACAATCTGGAGGTAAAGCCCAACATCTAGAGCTAAAGCCCCAAATCTAGATGTAAAGCCCAATCGCTAGATCTAAAGCCAAATACTCTAGAGGTAAAGCCCAACATGTAGAGGTAAAGACTAAGATCTAGAGGTGAATTCCAATATCTAGTGTTAAAGGCCGACTCCTACAGTTAAAACCAAACATCTAGATGTAAAACCCAACTTCTAGAGGTAAAGCCGAATATCTAGAGTTAAAGCGCATCCTTTCGAGTAAAGCCCAAAATCTAGAGTTAAAGCCCAACATCTAGAGGGAAAGCCCAGAATCTAGATGTAAAGCCTAACATCTAGAGGTGAATTCCAAAATCAAGTGTTAAGGCCTGACATCTACAGTTAAATCCAACCGTATAGATATAACCCCCAACTTCTAGAGGTAAGGCCCAAAATCTAGAGGTAAAGCCCAGCTTCCAGACTTAAAGTCCAAAATCTAGAGGTAAACACCAATACCTAGAGTTAGAGCCCAAAATCTAGAGATATGCCAAATATATAGATTTAAAACCCAAAATCTAGAGATAAAGCCGAACATCTGAATGTAAAGCAAAACATCTAGATGTAATCCAAACATCTAGAGGTAAAGCCTAACATCTAGAGGTGAAGCACAACATATAGAGGTATAGCCCAACATCTAGAGATAAAGACCAACATCTAAGTGTAAAGCAAAACATCTAGATGTAAAACCCTACATCTAGAGGTAAAGTCCAATATCTAGACCTAAAGACCAACATCTAGAGGTAAAACCCAACATCTAGTGGTAAAGCCCAACGTCTGGAGGTAAAGCCCAGATTCTAGAGAGAAGCCAAAAATCCAGATGGAAAACCCAAAATCTAGAGGTAAAGCCCAACATCTACAGGTAAATCCAGATATCTAGGGGTAAAGCCCAACATCTAGAGGAAAAGCCAAATATATAGATATAAACCCCAAAATCTAGAGGTAAAGCCCAATATCTAGACGTAAAGCCCAAAATCTAGATGAAAAGCACAACTTCTAGATCTAAAGCCAAACATCTAGAGGTAAAGACCAATATCTAGAGGTAAACCCCAACATCTAGAGTTAAAGCCAGATATCTAGAGGTAAAGCCCAACATCTAGAGGAAAAGCAAAATATATAGATTTCAAACCCAAATTCTAGAGTTAAATCCCAACATCTAGAGTTAAATCCCAAAGTCTAGATGTAAAGCTCAATTTCCAGATTTAAAGTCAAAAATCTAAATGTAAATACCAATACCTAGAGGTAGAGCCCAAAATGTAGAGGTAAAGCCCAACATCTAGAGATAAAGCCAGATATATAGATCTAAACCCCAAAATCTAGAGGTGAAGCCCAATATCTAGACGTAAAGCCCAAAATCTAGATGTAAAGCCCAACTTCTAGATCTAAAGCCCAAAATCTAGATGTAAAGCCCAACTTCTAAATCTAAAGTCCAACATCTAGAGGTAAAGCCCAATATTTAGAGTTTAAGCGCATCATTTAGAGGTAAAGCCAGATATCTAGAGGTAAAGCCCAACGTCTGGAGGTAAAGCCCATCATCTAGTCCTACAGCCCAATGTCTGCAGGTAAAGCCCAACTTACAGAGGTGAAGGCAAACATCTAGATGTAAAACCCCAAATCTAGAGGTAAAGCCCAACATCTAGAGGAAAAGCCAAATATATATATATTTAAAACCCAAAACCTAGAGGTAAAGATCAACATCTAGAGGTAAAGCCAGATATCTAGGGGTAAAGCCCAACATCTAGAGGAAAAGCCAAATATATAGATTTAAAACCCAAAATCTAGAGATAAAGCCGAACGTCTAAATGTAAAGCAAAACATCTAGATGTAATCCAAACATCTAGACGTAAAGCCTAACAACTAGAGGTGAAGCACAACATATAGAGGTATAACCCAAATTCTAGAGATAAAGACCAACATCTAAATGTAAAGCAAAATATCTAGATGTAAAACCCTACATCTAGAGGTAAAGTCCAATATCTAGACCTAAAGACCAACATCTAGAGGTAAAACCCAACATCTAGTGGTAAAGCCCAACGTCTGGAGGTAAAGCCCAGATTCTAGAGAGAAGCCAAAAATCCGGATGGAAAACCCAAAATCTAGAGGTAAAGCCCAACATCTACAGGAAAATCCAGATATCTAGGGGTAAAGCCCAACATCTAGAGGAAAAGCCAAATATATAGATATAAAACCCAAAATCTAGAGGTAATCCCAATATCTAGACGTAAAGCCCAAAATCTAGATGAAAAGCCCAAATTCTAGATCTAACGCCCAACATCTAGAGGTAAAGACCAATATCTAGAGGTAAAACCCAACATCTAGAGGTAAAGCCAGATATCTAGAGGTAAAGCCCAACATCTGGAGGTAAAGCCCATCATCTAGTCCTACAGCCCAATGTCTGCAGGTAAAGCCCAACTTACAGACGTGAAGGCAAACATCTAGATGTAAAACCCAAAATCAAGAGGTAAAGAACAATATCTAGACGTAAAGCCCAAAATCTAGATGTAAAGCCCAACTTCTAGATCTAAAGACCAAAATATAGATGTAAAGCCGAATTTCTAAATCTAAAGCCCAACATCTAGAGGTAAAGCCCAATATTTAGAGTTTAAGCTCACCATTTGGAGGTAAAGCCCAAAGTCTAGATGTAAAGCCCAACTTCTAGAGGTAAAGCCCATCATCTTGTCCTACAGCCCAATGTCTGCAGGTAAAGCCCAACTGACAGAGGTGAAGGCAAACATCTAGATGTAAAACCCAAAATCTAGAGGTAAAGCCCAACATCTAGAGGAAAAGCCAAATATATAGATTTAAAACCCAAAATCTAGAGGTAAAGCCCAATATCTAGACCTAAAGCCCAAAATCCAGATGTAAAGCCCATCTTCTAGATCTAAAGCCCAAAATCTAGATGAAAAGCACAACTTCTAGATCTAAAGCCCAACATCTAGAGGTAAAGACCAATATCTAGACGTAAAACCCAACAGCTAGAGGTAAAGCCAGATATCTAGAGGTAAAGCCAGATATCTAGGGGTAAAGCCCAACATCTAGAGAAAAAGCCAAATATATAGATTTAAAACCCAAAATCAAGAGGTGAAGCCCAATATCAAGACGTAAAGGCCAAAATCTAGATGTAAAGCCCAACTTCTTGATCTGAAGCCCGAAATCTAGATGTAAAGCCCAAATTCTAAATCTAACGCCCAAAATCTAGAGATAAAGACCAATATCTAGAGGTAAAACCCAACATCTAGAGGTAAAGCCAGATATCTAGAGGTAAAGCCCAACGTCTGGACGTAAAGCCCATCATCTAGTCCTACAGCCCAATGTCTGCAGGTAAAGCCCAACTTACAGAGGTGAAGGCAAACATCTAGATGTAAAACCCCAAATGTAGAGGTAAAGCCCTACATCTAGAGGAAAAGCCAAATATATATATATTTAAAACCCAAAATCTAGAGGTAAAGCCCAACATCTAGAGGTAAAGCCAGATATCTAGGGGTAAACACCAACATCTAGAGAAAAAGCCAAATATATAGATTTAAAAACCAAAATCTAGAGGTAAAGCCCAATATCAAGACGTAAAGGCCAAAATCTAGATGTAAAGCCCAACTTCTTGATCTAAAGCCCAAAACATAGATGTAAAGACCAAATTCTAGATCAATAGCCCAAAATCTAGAGATAAAGACCAATATCTAGAGGTAAATCCCAACATCTAGAGGTAAAGCCAGATATCTAGAGGTAAAGCCCAACATCTAGAGGAAAAGCAAAATATATAGATTTCAAACCCAAATTCTAGAGTTCAATTCAAACATCTAGAGGTAAATCCCAAAGTCTAGATGTAAAGCTCAACTTCCAGATTTAAAGTCAAAAATCTAAATGTAAATACCAATACCTAGAGGTAGAGCCCAAAATGTAGAGGTAAAGCCCAACATCTAGAGATAAAGCCAGACATATAGATCTAAACCCCAAAATTTATAGGTGAAGCCCAATATCTAGACGTAAAGCAAAAAATCTAGATGTAAAACCAACTTCAAAACCTAAAGCCCAACATCTAGAGGTAAAGCCCAATATTTACAGTTTAAGCGCATCATTTAGAGGTAAAGCCCAAAATCTAGATGTAAAGCCCAACTTCTAGAGGTAAAGCCCATCATCTAGTCCTACAGCCCAATGTCTGCAGGTAAAGCCCAACTTACAGAGGTGAAGGCAAACATCTAGATGTAAAGCCCAAAATCTAGAGTTAAAGCCCAACATCTAGAGGGAAAGCCCAGAATCTAGATGTAAAGACCAACTTCTAGATCTAAAGCCCAAAATCTAGATGTAAAGCCCAACTTCTAGATCTAAAGCCCAAAATATAGATGTAAATCCCAACTTCTAAATCTAAAGCCCAACATCTAGAGGTAAAGCCCAATATTTAGAATTTAAGCGCATCATTTAGAGGTAAAGCCCCAAATCTAGATGTAAAGCCCAACGTCTGGAGGTAAAGCCCATCATCTAGTCCTACAGCCCAATGTCTGCAGGTAAAGCCCAACTTACAGAGGTGAAGGCAAACATCTAGATGTAAAACGCAAAATCTAGAGGTAAAGCCCAACATCTAGAGTTAAAGCCAGATATCTAGGGGTAAAGCCCAACATCTAGAGGAAAAGCCAAATATATAGATTTAAAACCCAAAATCTAGAGGTAAACACCAATATCTAGACGTAAAGCCCAAAATCTAGATGAAAACCACAACTTCTAGATCTGAAGCCAAACATCTAGAGGTAAAGACCAATATCTAGAGGTAAAACCCAACATCTAGTGGTAAAGCCCAACGTCTGGAGGTAAAGTCCAGATTCTAGAGAGAAGCCAAAAATCCAGATGGAAAACCCAAAATCTAGAGGTAAAGCCCAACATCTACAGGTAAGTCCAGATATCTAGGGGTAAAGCCCAACATCTAGAGGAAAAGCCAAATATATAGATATAAAACCCAAAATCTAGAGGTAAAGCCCAATATCTAAATGTAAAGCAAAACATCTAGATGTAATCCAAACATCTAGAGGTAAAGCCTAACATCTAGAGGTGAAGCACAACATATAGAGGTATAAGCTAACATCTAGAGATAAAGACCAACATCTAAATGTAAAGCAAAACATCTAGATGTAAAACCCAACATCTAGAGATAAAGACCAACATCTAAATGTAAAGCAAAACATCTAGATGTAAAACCCTACATCTAGAGGTAAAGTCCAATATCTAGACCTAAAGACCAACATCTAGAGGTAAAACCCAACATCTAGTGGTAAAGCCCAACGTCTGGAGGTAAAGCCCAGATTCTAGAGAGAAGCCAAAAATCCAGATGGAAAACCCAAAATCTAGAGGTAAAGCCCAACATCTACAGGTAAGTCCAGATATCTAGGGGTAAAGCCCAACATCTAGAGGAAAAGCCAAATATATAGATATAAAACCCAAAATCTAGAGGTAAAGCCCAATATTTAGACGTAAAGCCCAAAATCTAGATGAAAAGCACAACTTCTAGATCTAAAGCCCAACATCTAGAGGTAAAGACCAATATCTAGAGGTAAAACCCAACATCTAGAGGTAAAGCCAGATATCTAGAGGTAAAGCCCAACATCTAGAGATAAAGCCAGATATATAGATCTAAACCCCAAAATCTAGAGGTGAAGCCCAATATCTAGACGTAAAGCCCAAAATCTAGATGTAAAGCCCAACTTCTAGATCTAAAGCCCAAAATCTAGATGTAAAGCCCAACTTCTAAATCTAAAGTCCAACATCTAGAGGTAAAGCCCAATATTTAGAGTTTAAGCGCATCATTTAGAGGTAAAGCCAGATATCTAGAGGTAAAGCCCAACGTCTGGAGGTAAAGCCCATCATCTAGTCCTACAGCCCAATGTCTGCAGGTAAAGCCCAACTTACAGAGGTGAAGGCAAACATCTAGATGTAAAACCCCAAATCTAGAGGTAAAGCCCAACATCTAGAGGAAAAGCCAAATATATATATATTTAAAACCCAAAACCTAGAGGTAAAGATCAACATCTAGAGGTAAAGCCAGATATCTAGGGGTAAAGCCCAACATCTAGAGGAAAAGCCAAATATATAGATTTAAAACCCAAAATCTAGAGATAAAGCCGAACGTCTAAATGTAAAGCAAAACATCTAGATGTAATCCAAACATCTAGACGTAAAGCCTAACAACTAGAGGTGAAGCACAACATATAGAGGTATAACCCAAATTCTAGAGATAAAGACCAACATCTAAATGTAAAGCAAAATATCTAGATGTAAAACCCTACATCTAGAGGTAAAGTCCAATATCTAGACCTAAAGACCAACATCTAGAGGTAAAACCCAACATCTAGTGGTAAAGCCCAACGTCTGGAGGTAAAGCCCAGATTCTAGAGAGAAGCCAAAAATCCGGATGGAAAACCCAAAATCTAGAGGTAAAGCCCAACATCTACAGGAAAATCCAGATATCTAGGGGTAAAGCCCAACATCTAGAGGAAAAGCCAAATATATAGATATAAAACCCAAAATCTAGAGGTAATCCCAATATCTAGACGTAAAGCCCAAAATCTAGATGAAAAGCCCAAATTCTAGATCTAACGCCCAACATCTAGAGGTAAAGACCAATATCTAGAGGTAAAACCCAACATCTAGAGGTAAAGCCAGATATCTAGAGGTAAAGCCCAACATCTGGAGGTAAAGCCCATCATCTAGTCCTACAGCCCAATGTCTGCAGGTAAAGCCCAACTTACAGACGTGAAGGCAAACATCTAGATGTAAAACCCAAAATCAAGAGGTAAAGAACAATATCTAGACGTAAAGCCCAAAATCTAGATGTAAAGCCCAACTTCTAGATCTAAAGACCAAAATATAGATGTAAAGCCGAATTTCTAAATCTAAAGCCCAACATCTAGAGGTAAAGCCCAATATTTAGAGTTTAAGCTCACCATTTGGAGGTAAAGCCCAAAGTCTAGATGTAAAGCCCAACTTCTAGAGGTAAAGCCCATCATCTTGTCCTACAGCCCAATGTCTGCAGGTAAAGCCCAACTGACAGAGGTGAAGGCAAACATCTAGATGTAAAACCCAAAATCTAGAGGTAAAGCCCAACATCTAGAGGAAAAGCCAAATATATAGATTTAAAACCCAAAATCTAGAGGTAAAGCCCAATATCTAGACCTAAAGCCCAAAATCCAGATGTAAAGCCCATCTTCTAGATCTAAAGCCCAAAATCTAGATGAAAAGCGCAACTTCTAGATCTAAAGCCCAACATCTAGAGGTAAAGACCAATATCTAGACGTAAAACCCAACAGCTAGAGGTAAAGCCAGATATCTAGAGGTAAAGCCAGATATCTAGGGGTAAAGCCCAACATCTAGAGAAAAAGCCAAATATATAGATTTAAAAACCAAAATCAAGAGGTGAAGCCCAATATCAAGACGTAAAGGCCAAAATCTAGATGTAAAGCCCAACTTCTTGATCTGAAGCCCGAAATCTAGATGTAAAGCCCAAATTCTAGATCTAACGCCCAAAATCTAGAGATAAAGACCAATATCTAGAGGTAAAACCCAACATCTAGAGGTAAAGCCAGATATCTAGAGGTAAAGCCCAACGTCTGGACGTAAAGCCCATCATCTAGTCCTACAGCCCAATGTCTGCAGGTAAAGCCCAACTTACAGAGGTGAAGGCAAACATCTAGATGTAAAACCCCAAATGTAGAGGTAAAGCCCTACATCTAGAGGAAAAGCCAAATATATATATATTTAAAACCCAAAATCTAGAGGTAAAGCCCAACATCTAGAGGTAAAGCCAGATATCTAGGGGTAAACACCAACATCTAGAGAAAAAGCCAAATATATAGATTTAAAAACCAAAATCTAGAGGTAAAGCCCAATATCAAGACGTAAAGGCCAAAATCTAGATGTAAAGCCCAACTTCTTGATCTAAAGCCCAAAACATAGATGTAAAGACCAAATTCTAGATCAATAGCCCAAAATCTAGAGATAAAGACCAATATCTAGAGGTAAATCCCAACATCTAGAGGTAAAGCCAGATATCTAGAGGTAAAGCCCAACATCTAGAGGAAAAGCAAAATATATAGATTTCAAACCCAAATTCTAGAGTTCAATCCAAACATCTAGAGGTAAATCCCAAAGTCTAGATGTAAAGCTCAACTTCCAGATTTAAAGTCAAAAATCTAAATGTAAATACCAATACCTAGAGGTAGAGCCCAAAATGTAGAGGTAAAGCCCAACATCTAGAGATAAAGCCAGACATATAGATCTAAACCCCAAAATTTATAGGTGAAGCCCAATATCTAGACGTAAAGCAAAAAATCTAGATGTAAAACCAACTTCAAAACCTAAAGCCCAACATCTAGAGGTAAAGCCCAATATTTACAGTTTAAGCGCATCATTTAGAGGTAAAGCCCAAAATCTAGATGTAAAGCCCAACTTCTAGAGGTAAAGCCCATCATCTAGTCCTACAGCCCAATGTCTGCAGGTAAAGCCCAACTTACAGAGGTGAAGGCAAACATCTAGATGTAAAGCCCAAAATCTAGAGTTAAAGCCCAACATCTAGAGGGAAAGCCCAGAATCTAGATGTAAAGACCAACTTCTAGATCTAAAGCCCAAAATCTAGATGTAAAGCCCAACTTCTAGATCTAAAGCCCAAAATATAGATGTAAATCCCAACTTCTAAATCTAAAGCCCAACATCTAGAGGTAAAGCCCAATATTTAGAATTTAAGCGCATCATTTAGAGGTAAAGCCCCAAATCTAGATGTAAAGCCCAACGTCTGGAGGTAAAGCCCATCATCTAGTCCTACAGCCCAATGTCTGCAGGTAAAGCCCAACTTACAGAGGTGAAGGCAAACATCTAGATGTAAAACGCAAAATCTAGAGGTAAAGCCCAACATCTAGAGTTAAAGCCAGATATCTAGGGGTAAAGCCCAACATCTAGAGGAAAAGCCAAATATATAGATTTAAAACCCAAAATCTAGAGGTAAACACCAATATCTAGACGTAAAGCCCAAAATCTAGATGAAAACCACAACTTCTAGATCTGAAGCCAAACATCTAGAGGTAAAGACCAATATCTAGAGGTAAAACCCAACATCTAGTGGTAAAGCCCAACGTCTGGAGGTAAAGTCCAGATTCTAGAGAGAAGCCAAAAATCCAGATGGAAAACCCAAAATCTAGAGGTAAAGCCCAACATCTACAGGTAAGTCCAGATATCTAGGGGTAAAGCCCAACATCTAGAGGAAAAGCCAAATATATAGATATAAAACCCAAAATCTAGAGGTAAAGCCCAATATCTAAATGTAAAGCAAAACATCTAGATGTAATCCAAACATCTAGAGGTAAAGCCTAACATCTAGAGGTGAAGCACAACATATAGAGGTATAAGCTAACATCTAGAGATAAAGACCAACATCTAAATGTAAAGCAAAACATCTAGATGTAAAACCCAACATCTAGAGATAAAGACCAACATCTAAATGTAAAGCAAAACATCTAGATGTAAAACCCTACATCTAGAGGTAAAGTCCAATATCTAGACCTAAAGACCAACATCTAGAGGTAAACCCCAACATCTAGTGGTAAAGCCCAACGTCTGGAGGTAAAGCCCAGATTCTAGAGAGAAGCCAAAAATCCAGATGGAAAACCCAAAATCTAGAGGTAAAGCCCAACATCTACAGGTAAGTCCAGATATCTAGGGGTAAAGCCCAACATCTAGAGGAAAAGCCAAATATATAGATATAAAACCCAAAATCTAGAGGTAAAGCCCAATATTTAGACGTAAAGCCCAAAATCTAGATGAAAAGCACAACTTCTAGATCTAAAGCCCAACATCTAGAGGTAAAGACCAATATCTAGAGGTAAAACCCAACATCTAGAGGTAAAGCCAGATATCTAGAGGTAAAGCCCAACATCTAGAGATAAAGCCAGATATATAGATCTAAACCCCAAAATCTAGAGGTGAAGCCCAATATCTAGACGTAAAGCCCAAAATCTAGATGTAAAGCCCAACTTCTAGATCTAAAGCCCAAAATCTAGATGTAAAGCCCAACTTCTAAATCTAAAGTCCAACATCTAGAGGTAAAGCCCAATATTTAGAGTTTAAGCGCATCATTTAGAGGTAAAGCCAGATATCTAGAGGTAAAGCCCAACGTCTGGAGGTAAAGCCCATCATCTAGTCCTACAGCCCAATGTCTGCAGGTAAAGCCCAACTTACAGAGGTGAAGGCAAACATCTAGATGTAAAACCCCAAATCTAGAGGTAAAGCCCAACATCTAGAGGAAAAGCCAAATATATATATATTTAAAACCCAAAACCTAGAGGTAAAGATCAACATCTAGAGGTAAAGCCAGATATCTAGGGGTAAAGCCCAACATCTAGAGGAAAAGCCAAATATATAGATTTAAAACCCAAAATCTAGAGATAAAGCCGAACGTCTAAATGTAAAGCAAAACATCTAGATGTAATCCAAACATCTAGACGTAAAGCCTAACAACTAGAGGTGAAGCACAACATATAGAGGTATAACCCAAATTCTAGAGATAAAGACCAACATCTAAATGTAAAGCAAAATATCTAGATGTAAAACCCTACATCTAGAGGTAAAGTCCAATATCTAGACCTAAAGACCAACATCTAGAGGTAAAACCCAACATCTAGTGGTAAAGCCCAACGTCTGGAGGTAAAGCCCAGATTCTAGAGAGAAGCCAAAAATCCGGATGGAAAACCCAAAATCTAGAGGTAAAGCCCAACATCTACAGGAAAATCCAGATATCTAGGGGTAAAGCCCAACATCTAGAGGAAAAGCCAAATATATAGATATAAAACCCAAAATCTAGAGGTAATCCCAATATCTAGACGTAAAGCCCAAAATCTAGATGAAAAGCCCAAATTCTAGATCTAACGCCCAACATCTAGAGGTAAAGACCAATATCTAGAGGTAAAACCCAACATCTAGAGGTAAAGCCAGATATCTAGAGGTAAAGCCCAACATCTGGAGGTAAAGCCCATCATCTAGTCCTACAGCCCAATGTCTGCAGGTAAAGCCCAACTTACAGACGTGAAGGCAAACATCTAGATGTAAAACCCAAAATCAAGAGGTAAAGAACAATATCTAGACGTAAAGCCCAAAATCTAGATGTAAAGCCCAACTTCTAGATCTAAAGACCAAAATATAGATGTAAAGCCGAATTTCTAAATCTAAAGCCCAACATCTAGAGGTAAAGCCCAATATTTAGAGTTTAAGCTCACCATTTGGAGGTAAAGCCCAAAGTCTAGATGTAAAGCCCAACTTCTAGAGGTAAAGCCCATCATCTTGTCCTACAGCCCAATGTCTGCAGGTAAAGCCCAACTGACAGAGGTGAAGGCAAACATCTAGATGTAAAACCCAAAATCTAGAGGTAAAGCCCAACATCTAGAGGAAAAGCCAAATATATAGATTTAAAACCCAAAATCTAGAGGTAAAGCCCAATATCTAGACCTAAAGCCCAAAATCCAGATGTAAAGCCCATCTTCTAGATCTAAAGCCCAAAATCTAGATGAAAAGCGCAACTTCTAGATCTAAAGCCCAACATCTAGAGGTAAAGACCAATATCTAGACGTAAAACCCAACAGCTAGAGGTAAAGCCAGATATCTAGAGGTAAAGCCAGATATCTAGGGGTAAAGCCCAACATCTAGAGAAAAAGCCAAATATATAGATTTAAAACCCAAAATCAAGAGGTGAAGCCCAATATCAAGACGTAAAGGCCAAAATCTAGATGTAAAGCCCAACTTCTTGATCTGAAGCCCGAAATCTAGATGTAAAGCCCAAATTCTAGATCTAACGCCCAAAATCTAGAGATAAAGACCAATATCTAGAGGTAAAACCCAACATCTAGAGGTAAAGCCAGATATCTAGAGGTAAAGCCCAACGTCTGGACGTAAAGCCCATCATCTAGTCCTACAGCCCAATGTCTGCAGGTAAAGCCCAACTTACAGAGGTGAAGGCAAACATCTAGATGTAAAACCCCAAATGTAGAGGTAAAGCCCTACATCTAGAGGAAAAGCCAAATATATATATATTTAAAACCCAAAATCTAGAGGTAAAGCCCAACATCTAGAGGTAAAGCCAGATATCTAGGGGTAAACACCAACATCTAGAGAAAAAGCCAAATATATAGATTTAAAAACCAAAATCTAGAGGTAAAGCCCAATATCAAGACGTAAAGGCCAAAATCTAGATGTAAAGCCCAACTTCTTGATCTAAAGCCCAAAACATAGATGTAAAGACCAAATTCTAGATCAATAGCCCAAAATCTAGAGATAAAGACCAATATCTAGAGGTAAATCCCAACATCTAGAGGTAAAGCCAGATATCTAGAGGTAAAGCCCAACATCTAGAGGAAAAGCAAAATATATAGATTTCAAACCCAAATTCTAGAGTTCGATCCAAACATCTAGAGGTAAATCCCAAAGTCTAGATGTAAAGCTCAACTTCCAGATTTAAAGTCAAAAATCTAAATGTAAATACCAATACCTAGAGGTAGAGCCCAAAATGTAGAGGTAAAGCCCAACATCTAGAGATAAAGCCAGACATATAGATCTAAACCCCAAAATTTATAGGTGAAGCCCAATATCTAGACGTAAAGCAAAAAATCTAGATGTAAAACCAACTTCAAAACCTAAAGCCCAACATCTAGAGGTAAAGCCCAATATTTACAGTTTAAGCGCATCATTTAGAGGTAAAGCCCAAAATCTAGATGTAAAGCCCAACTTCTAGAGGTAAAGCCCATCATCTAGTCCTACAGCCCAATGTCTGCAGGTAAAGCCCAACTTACAGAGGTGAAGGCAAACATCTAGATGTAAAGCCCAAAATCTAGAGTTAAAGCCCAACATCTAGAGGGAAAGCCCAGAATCTAGATGTAAAGACCAACTTCTAGATCTAAAGCCCAAAATCTAGATGTAAAGCCCAACTTCTAGATCTAAAGCCCAAAATATAGATGTAAATCCCAACTTCTAAATCTAAAGCCCAACATCTAGAGGTAAAGCCCAATATTTAGAATTTAAGCGCATCATTTAGAGGTAAAGCCCCAAATCTAGATGTAAAGCCCAACGTCTGGAGGTAAAGCCCATCATCTAGTCCTACAGCCCAATGTCTGCAGGTAAAGCCCAACTTACAGAGGTGAAGGCAAACATCTAGATGTAAAACGCAAAATCTAGAGGTAAAGCCCAACATCTAGAGTTAAAGCCAGATATCTAGGGGTAAAGCCCAACATCTAGAGGAAAAGCCAAATATATAGATTTAAAACCCAAAATCTAGAGGTAAAGCCCAATATCTAGACGTAAAGCCCAAAATCTAGATGAAAACCACAACTTCTAGATCTGAAGCCAAACATCTAGAGGTAAAGACCAATATCTAGAGGTAAAACCCAACATCTAGTGGTAAAGCCCAACGTCTGGAGGTAAAGTCCAGATTCTAGAGAGAAGCCAAAAATCCAGATGGAAAACCCAAAATCTAGAGGTAAAGCCCAACATCTAGAAGAAAAGCCAAATATATAGACATAAACCCCAAAATCTAGAGGTAAAGCCCAATATCTAGACGTAAAGCCCAAAATCTAGATGAAAAACACAACTTCTAGATCTAAGGCCAAACATCTAGAGGTAAAGACCAATATCTAGAGGTAAAACCCAACATCTAGAGGTAAAGCCAGATATCTAGAGGTAAAGCCCAACATCTAGAAGAAAAGCCAAATATATAGATTTAAAACCCAAAATCTAGAGATAAAGCCCAACATCTAAATGTAAAGCAAAACATCTAGATGTAATCCAAACATCTAGAGGTAAAGCCTAACATCTAGAGGTGAAGCACAACATATAGAGGTATAAGCTAACATCTAGAGATAAAGACCAACATCTAAATGTAAAGCAAAACATCTAGATGTAAAACCCAACATCTAGAGATAAAGACCAACATCTAAATGTAAAGCAAAACATCTAGATGTAAAACCCTACATCTAGAGGTAAAGTCCAATATCTAGACCTAAAGACCAACATCTAGAGGTAAAACCCAACATCTAGTGGTAAAGCCCAACGTCTGGAGGTAAAGCCCAGATTCTAGAGAGAAGCCAAAAATCCAGATGGAAAACCCAAAATCTAGAGGTAAAGCCCAACATCTACAGGTAAGTCCAGATATCTAGGGGTAAAGCCCAACATCTAGAGGAAAAGCCAAATATATAGATATAAAACCCAAAATCTAGAGGTAAAGCCCAATATTTAGACGTAAAGCCCAAAATCTAGATGAAAAGCACAACTTCTAGATCTAAAGCCCAACATCTAGAGGTAAAGACCAATATCTAGAGGTAAAACCCAACATCTAGAGGTAAAGCCAGATATCTAGAGGTAAAGCCCAACATCTAGAGATAAAGCCAGATATATAGATCTAAACCCCAAAATCTAGAGGTGAAGCCCAATATCTAGACGTAAAGCCCAAAATCTAGATGTAAAGCCCAACTTCTAGATCTAAAGCCCAAAATCTAGATGTAAAGCCCAACTTCTAAATCTAAAGTCCAACATCTAGAGGTAAAGCCCAATATTTAGAGTTTAAGCGCATCATTTAGAGGTAAAGCCAGATATCTAGAGGTAAAGCCCAACGTCTGGAGGTAAAGCCCATCATCTAGTCCTACAGCCCAATGTCTGCAGGTAAAGCCCAACTTACAGAGGTGAAGGCAAACATCTAGATGTAAAACCCCAAATCTAGAGGTAAAGCCCAACATCTAGAGGAAAAGCCAAATATATATATATTTAAAACCCAAAACCTAGAGGTAAAGATCAACATCTAGAGGTAAAGCCAGATATCTAGGGGTAAAGCCCAACATCTAGAGGAAAAGCCAAATATATAGATTTAAAACCCAAAATCTAGAGATAAAGCCGAACGTCTAAATGTAAAGCAAAACATCTAGATGTAATCCAAACATCTAGACGTAAAGCCTAACAACTAGAGGTGAAGCACAACATATAGAGGTATAACCCAAATTCTAGAGATAAAGACCAACATCTAAATGTAAAGCAAAATATCTAGATGTAAAACCCTACATCTAGAGGTAAAGTCCAATATCTAGACCTAAAGACCAACATCTAGAGGTAAAACCCAACATCTAGTGGTAAAGCCCAACGTCTGGAGGTAAAGCCCAGATTCTAGAGAGAAGCCAAAAATCCGGATGGAAAACCCAAAATCTAGGGGTAAAGCCCAACATCTAGAGGAAAAGCCAAATATATAGATATAAAACCCAAAATCTAGAGGTAATCCCAATATCTAGACGTAAAGCCCAAAATCTAGATGAAAAGCCCAAATTCTAGATCTAACGCCCAACATCTAGAGGTAAAGACCAATATCTAGAGGTAAAACCCAACATCTAGAGGTAAAGCCAGATATCTAGAGGTAAAGCCCAACATCTGGAGGTAAAGCCCATCATCTAGTCCTACAGCCCAATGTCTGCAGGTAAAGCCCAACTTACAGACGTGAAGGCAAACATCTAGATGTAAAACCCAAAATCAAGAGGTAAAGAACAATATCTAGACGTAAAGCCCAAAATCTAGATGTAAAGCCCAACTTCTAGATCTAAAGACCAAAATATAGATGTAAAGCCGAATTTCTAAATCTAAAGCCCAACATCTAGAGGTAAAGCCCAATATTTAGAGTTTAAGCTCACCATTTGGAGGTAAAGCCCAAAGTCTAGATGTAAAGCCCAACTTCTAGAGGTAAAGCCCATCATCTTGTCCTACAGCCCAATGTCTGCAGGTAAAGCCCAACTGACAGAGGTGAAGGCAAACATCTAGATGTAAAACCCAAAATCTAGAGGTAAAGCCCAACATCTAGAGGAAAAGCCAAATATATAGATTTAAAACCCAAAATCTAGAGGTAAAGCCCAATATCTAGACCTAAAGCCCAAAATCCAGATGTAAAGCCCATCTTCTAGATCTAAAGCCCAAAATCTAGATGAAAAGCACAACTTCTAGATCTAAAGCCCAACATCTAGAGGTAAAGACCAATATCTAGACGTAAAACCCAACAGCTAGAGGTAAAGCCAGATATCTAGAGGTAAAGCCAGATATCTAGGGGTAAAGCCCAACATCTAGAGAAAAAGCCAAATATATAGATTTAAAACCCAAAATCAAGAGGTGAAGCCCAATATCAAGACGTAAAGGCCAAAATCTAGATGTAAAGCCCAACTTCTTGATCTGAAGCCCGAAATCTAGATGTAAAGCCCAAATTCTAGATCTAACGCCCAAAATCTAGAGATAAAGACCAATATCTAGAGGTAAAACCCAACATCTAGAGGTAAAGCCAGATATCTAGAGGTAAAGCCCAACGTCTGGACGTAAAGCCCATCATCTAGTCCTACAGCCCAATGTCTGCAGGTAAAGCCCAACTTACAGAGGTGAAGGCAAACATCTAGATGTAAAACCCCAAATGTAGAGGTAAAGCCCTACATCTAGAGGAAAAGCCAAATATATATATATTTAAAACCCAAAATCTAGAGGTAAAGCCCAACATCTAGAGGTAAAGCCAGATATCTAGGGGTAAACACCAACATCTAGAGAAAAAGCCAAATATATAGATTTAAAAACCAAAATCTAGAGGTAAAGCCCAATATCAAGACGTAAAGGCCAAAATCTAGATGTAAAGCCCAACTTCTTGATCTAAAGCCCAAAACATAGATGTAAAGACCAAATTCTAGATCAATAGCCCAAAATCTAGAGATAAAGACCAATATCTAGAGGTAAATCCCAACATCTAGAGGTAAAGCCAGATATCTAGAGGTAAAGCCCAACATCTAGAGGAAAAGCAAAATATATAGATTTCAAACCCAAATTCCAGAGTTCAATCCAAACATCTAGAGGTAAATCCCAAAGTCTAGATGTAAAGCTCAACTTCCAGATTTAAAGTCAAAAATCTAAATGTAAATACCAATACCTAGAGGTAGAGCCCAAAATGTAGAGGTAAAGCCCAACATCTAGAGATAAAGCCAGACATATAGATCTAAACCCCAAAATTTATAGGTGAAGCCCAATATCTAGACGTAAAGCAAAAAATCTAGATGTAAAACCAACTTCAAAACCTAAAGCCCAACATCTAGAGGTAAAGCCCAATATTTACAGTTTAAGCGCATCATTTAGAGGTAAAGCCCAAAATCTAGATGTAAAGCCCAACTTCTAGAGGTAAAGCCCATCATCTAGTCCTACAGCCCAATGTCTGCAGGTAAAGCCCAACTTACAGAGGTGAAGGCAAACATCTAGATGTAAAGCCCAAAATCTAGAGTTAAAGCCCAACATCTAGAGGGAAAGCCCAGAATCTAGATGTAAAGACCAACTTCTAGATCTAAAGCCCAAAATCTAGATGTAAAGCCCAACTTCTAGATCTAAAGCCCAAAATATAGATGTAAATCCCAACTTCTAAATCTAAAGCCCAACATCTAGAGGTAAAGCCCAATATTTAGAATTTAAGCGCATCATTTAGAGGTAAAGCCCCAAATCTAGATGTAAAGCCCAACGTCTGGAGGTAAAGCCCATCATCTAGTCCTACAGCCCAATGTCTGCAGGTAAAGCCCAACTTACAGAGGTGAAGGCAAACATCTAGATGTAAAACGCAAAATCTAGAGGTAAAGCCCAACATCTAGAGTTAAAGCCAGATATCTAGGGGTAAAGCCCAACATCTAGAGGAAAAGCAAAATATATAGATTTCAAACCCAAATTCTAGAGTTAAATCCCAACATCTAGAGTTAAATCCCAAAGTCTAGATGTAAAGCTCAATTTCCAGATTTAAAGTCAAAAATCTAAATGTAAATACCAATACCTAGAGGTAGAGCCCAAAATGTAGAGGTAAAGCCCAACATCTAGAGATAAAGCCAGATATATAGATCTAAACACCAAAATCTAGAGGTGAAGCCCAATATCTAGACGTAAAGCCCAAAATCTAGATGTAAAGCCCAACTTCTAGATCTAAAGCCCAAAATCTAGAGGTAAAGACCAACTTCTAAATCTAAAGCCCAACATCTAGAGGTAAAGCCCAATATTTAGAGTTTAAGCCCATCATTTAGAGGTAAAGCCAGATATCTAGAGGTAAAGCCCAACGTCTGGAGGTAAAGCCCATCATCTAGTCCTAC
Source organism: Leptosomus discolor (assembly GCF_034619465.1). NCBI lineage: Eukaryota > Metazoa > Chordata > Aves > Leptosomiformes > Leptosomidae > Leptosomus > Leptosomus discolor. The sequence continues at coordinate 3,218,377 of NW_028237857.1, read as the reverse complement.
AGCCCAATGTCTGCAGGTAAAGCCCAACTTACAGAGGTGAAGGCAAACATCTAGATGTAAAACCCAAAATCTAGAGGTAAAGCCCAACATCTAGAGGAAAAGCCAAATATATAGATTTAAAACCCAAAATCTAGAGGTAAAGCCCAATATCTAGACCTAAAGCCCAAAGTCTAGATGTAAAGCCCAACTTCTAGATCTAAAGCCCAAAATCTAGATGTAAAGCCCAAATTCTAGATCAATAGCCCAAAATCTAGAGATAAAGACCAATATCTAGAGGTAAAACCCAACATCTAGAGGTAAAGCCAGATATCTAGAGGTAAAGCCCAACATCTAGAGGAAAAGCAAAATATATAGATTTCAAACCCAAATTCTAGAGTTCAATTCCAAGATCTAGAGGTAAATCCCAAAGTCTAGATGTAAAGCTCAACTTCCAGATTTAAAGTCAAAAATCTAAATGTAAATACCAATACCTAGAGGTAGAGCCCAAAATCTAGAGATAAAGCCCAACATCTAGAGATAAAGCCAGATATATAGATCTAAACCCCAAAATCTAGAGGTGAAGCCCAATATCTAGAGGTAAAGCCAGATATCTAGGTGTAAAGCCCAACATCTAGAGGAAAAGCAAAATATATAGATTTCAAACCCAAATTCTAGAGTTAAATCCCAACATCTAGAGGTAAATCCTAAAGTCTAGATGTAAAGCTCAACTTCCAGATTTAAAGTCAAAATTCTAAATGTAAATACCAATACCTAGAGGTAGAGCCCAAAATCTAGAGATAAAGCTCAACATCTAGAGATAAAGCCAGATATATAGATCTAAACCCCAAAATCCAGAGGTGAAGCCCAATATCTAGACGTAAATCCCAAAATCTAGATGAAAAGCCCAAATTCTAAATCTAAAGCCCAACATCTAGCGGTAAAACCCAATATTTATAGTTTAAGCGCATCATTTAGAGGTAAAGCCCAAAATCTAGATGTAAAGCCCAACTTCTAGAGGTAAAGCCCATCATCTAGTCCTACAGCCCAATGTCTGCAGCTAAAGACCAACTTACAGAGGTGAAGGCAAACATCTAGATGTAAAGCCCAAAATCTAGAGTTAAAGCCCAACATCTAGAGGGAAAGCCCAGAATCTAGATGTAAAGCCCAACTTCTAGATCTAAAGCCCAAAATCTAGATGTAAAGCCCAACTTCTAGATCTAAAGCCCAAAATATAGATGTAAAGCCCAACTTCTAAATCTAAAGCCCAACATCTAGAGGTAAAGCCCAATATTTAGAATTTCAGCGCATCATTTAGAGGTAAAGCCCAAAATCTAGATGTAAAGCCCAACTTCTAGAGGTAAAGCCCATCATCTAGTCCTACAGCCCAATGTCTGCAGGTAAAGCCCAACTTACAGAGGTGAAGGCAAACATCTAGATGTAAAACCCAAAATCTAGAGGTAAAGACCAACATCTAGAGGTAAAGCCAGATATCTAGGGGTAAAGCCCAACATCTAGAGGAAAAGCAAAATATATAGATTTCAAACCCAAATTCTAGAGTTAAATCCCAATATCTAGAGGTAAATCCCAAAGTCTAGATGTAAAGCTCAACTACCAGATTTAAAGTCAAAAATCTAAATGTAAATACCAATAACTAGATGTAGAGCCCAAAATCTAGAGATAAAGCCCAACATCTAGAGATAAAGCCAGATATATAGATCTAAACCCCAAAATCTAGAGGTGAAGCCAAATATCAAGACGTAAAGGACAAAATCTAGATGTAAAGCCCAACTTCTAGATCTAAAGCCCAAAATATAGATGTAAAGCCCAACTTCTAAATCTAAAGCCCAACATCTAGAGGTAAGGACCAATATTAAAAGTTTAAGCGCATCATTTAGAGGTAAAGCCCAAAATCTAGATGTAAAGCCCAACTTCTAGAGGTAAAGCCCATCATCTAGTCCTACAGACCAATGTCTGCAGGTAAAGCCCAACTTACAGAGGTGAAGGCAAACATCTAGATGTAAACCTTCAAATCTAGAGGTAAAGCCCAACATCTGGAGGAAAAGCCAAATATATAGATTTAAAACCAAAAATCTAGAGGTAAAGCCCAATATCTAGACCTAAAGCCCAAAGTCTAGATGTAAAGCCCAACTTCTAGATCTAAAGCCCAAAATCTAAATGTAAAGCCCAAATTCTAGATCTAACACCCAAAATCTAGAGGTAAAGACCAATATCTAGAGGTAAAACCCAACATCTAGAGGTAAAGCCAGATATCTAGAGGTAAAGCCCAACATCTAGAGGAAAAGCAAAATATATAGATTTCAAACCCAAATTCTAGAGTTCAATCCCAACATCTAGAGGTAAAGCCCAACTTCCAGAGTTAAAGTTCAAAATCTAGAGGTAAACACCAATACCTAGAGTTAGAGCCCAAAATCTAGAGATAAAGCCCAACATCTAGAGATAAAGCCAGATATATAGATTTAAAATCCAAAATCTGGAGGTAAAGCCAAACATCTAGATCTAAAGCCCCAAATCTAGATGTAAAGCCCAATTGCTAGATCTAAAGCCAAATACTCTAGAGGTAAAGCCCAACATGTAGAGGTAAAGACTAAGATCTAGAGGTGAATTCCAATATCTAGTGTTAAAGCCCGACACCTACAGTTAAAGCCAAACATCTAGATGTAAAACCCAACTTCTAGAGGTAAAGCCGAATATCTAGAGTTAAAGCGCATCCTTTCGAGTAAAGCCCAAAATCTAGAGTTAAAGCCCAACATCTAGAGGGAAAGCCCAGAATCTAGATGTAAAGCCTAACATCTAGAGGTGAATTCCAAAATCAAGTGTTAAGGCCTGACATCTACAGTTAAATCCAACCATATAGATATAACCCCCAACTTCTAGAGGTAAGGCCCAAAATCTAGAGGTAAAGCCCAACAGCTAGCGTTAAAGCCGAACGTCTTGAGGTAAAGCCCAAAGTCTAGTGTTAAAGCCCAACTTTTAGAGGTAAAGCCCAACATCTAGAGGTAAAGCCAGATATCTGACGGTAAAGCCCAACATCTAGAGGAAAAGCCAAATATATATATATTTAAAACCCAATATCTAGAGGTAAAACCCAACATCTTGAGGTAAAGCCAGATATCTAGAGGTAAAGCCCAACATCTAGAGGAAAAGCAAAATATATAGATTTCAAACCTAAATTCTAGAGTTAAATCCCAACATCTAGAGGTTAATCCCAAAGTCTAGATGTAAAGCTCAACTTCCAGATTTAAAGTCAAAAATCTAAATGTAAATACCAATACCTAGAGGTAGAGCCCAAAATGTAGAGGTAAAGCCCAACATCTAGAGATAAAGCCAGATATATATATCTAAAACCCAAAATCTAGAGGTGAAGCCCAATATCTAGACGTTAAGCCCAAAATCTAGATGTAAAGCCCAACTTCTTGATCTAAAGCCCAAAATCTAGATGTAAAGCCCAAATTCTAGATCGAACGCCCAAAATCCAGAGATAAAGACCAATATCTAGATGTAAAACCCAACATCTAGAGGAAAAGCAAAATATATAGATTTCAAATCAAATTCTAGAGTTAAATCCCAACATCTAGAGGTAAAGCCCAAAGTCTAGAGGTAAAGCCCAAATTCTAGATGTAAAGCTCAACTTCCAGATTTAAAGTCAAAAATCTAAATGTAAATACCAATACCTAGAGGTAGAGCCCAAAATGTAGAGGTAAAGCCCAACATCTAGAGATAAAGCCAGATATATAGATCTAAACCCCAAAATCTATAGGTGAAGCCCAATATCTAGACGTAAAGACCAAAATCTAGATGTAAAGTCCAAATTCTAGATCTAAAGCCCAAAATCTAGATGTAAAGCCCAACTTCTAAATCTAAAACCCAATATCTAGAGGTAAAGCCCAATATTTAGAATTTCAGCGCATCATTTAGAGGTAAAGCCCAAAATCTAGATGTAAAGCCCAACTTCTAGAGGTAAAGCCCATCATCTAGTCCTACAGCCCAATGTCTGCAGGTAAAGCCCAACTTACAGAGAGAAAGGCAAACATCTAGATGTAAACCCCAAAATCTAGAGGTAAAGCCCAACATCTAGAGGAAAAGCCAAATATATAGATTTAAAACTCAAAATATAGAGGTAAAGCCCAACATCTAGGGGAAAAGCCAAATATATAGATATAAACCCCAAAATCTAGAGGTAAAGCCCAATATCTAGACGTAAAGCCCAAAATCTAGATGTAAAGCACAACTTCTAATCTAAAGCCCAACATCTAGAGGTAAAGACCAATATCTAGAGGTAAAACCCAACATCTAGAGGTAAAGCCAGATATCTAGAGGTAAAGCCCAACGTCTGGAGGTAAAGCCCATCATCTAGTCCTACAGCCCAATGTCTGCAGGTAAAGCCCAACTTACAGACGTGAAGGCAAACATCTAGATTTAAAACCCAAAATCTAGAGGTAAAGCCCAACATCTAGAGAAAAAGCCAAATATAAAGATTTAAAACCCAAAATCTAGAGGTAAAGCCCAACATCTAGACGTAAAGCCAGATATCTAGAGGTAAAACCAACGTCTGGAGGTAAAGCCCATCATCTAGTCCTACAGCCCAATGTCTGCAGGTAAAGCCCAACTTACAGAGGTGAAGGCAAACATCTAGATGTAAAACCCCAAATCTAGAGGTAAAGCCCAACATCTAGAGGAAAAGCCAAATATATATATATTTAAAACCCAAAATCTAGAGGTAAAGACCAATATCTAGAGGTAAAGCCAGATATCTAGGGGTAAAGCCCAACATCTAGAGGAAAAGCCTAATATATAGATTTAAAAACCAAAATCTAGAGGTAAAGCCCAATATCAAGACGTAAAGGCCAAAATCTAGATGTAAAGCTCAACTTCCAGATTTAAAGTCAAAAATCTAAATGTAAATACCAATACCTAGAGGTAGAGCCCAAAATGTAGAGGTAAAGCCCAACATCTAGAGATAAAGCCAGATATATAGATCTAAACCCCAAAATTTATAGGTGAAGCCCAATATCTAGACGTAAAGCCAAAAATCTAGATGTAAAACCAACTTCAAAACCTAAAGCCCAACATCTAGAGGTAAAGCCCAATATTTACAGTTTAAGCGCATCATTTAGAGGTAAAGCCCAAAATCTAGATGTAAAGCCCAACTTCTAGAGGTAAAGCCCATCATCTAGTCCTACAGCCCAATGTCTGCAGGTAAAGCCCAACTTACAGAGGTGAAGGCAAACATCTAGATGTAAAGCCCAAAATCTAGAGTTAAAGCCCAACATCTAGAGGGAAAGCCCAGAATCTAGATGTAAAGACCAACTTCTAGATCTAAAGCCCAAAATCTAGATGTAAAGCCCAACTTCTTGATCTAAAGCCCAAAATATAGATGTAAAGCCCAAAATCTAGAGGTAAAGCCCAATATTTAGAGTTTAAGCGCATCATTTAGAGGTAAAGCCCAAAATCTAGAGGTAAAGCCCAACATCTAGAGGTAAAGCCCAACATCTAGGGGAAAAGCCAAATATATAGATTTAAAACCAAAATCTAGAGGTAAAGCCCAATATCTAGACGTTAAGCCCAAAATCTAGATGTAAAGCCCAACTTCTTGATCTAAAGCCCAAAATCTAGATGTAAAGCCCAAATTCTAGATCGAACGCCCAAAATCCAGAGATAAAGACCAATATCTAGATGTAAAACCCAACATCTAGAGGAAAAGCGAAATATATAGATTTCAAACCCAAATTCTAGAGTTAAATCCCAACATCTAGAGGTAAAGCCCAAAGTCTAGAGGTAAAGCCCAAATTCTAGATGTAAAGCTCAACTTCCAGATTTAAAGTCAAAAATCTAAATGTAAATACCAATACCTAGAGGTAGAGCCCAAAATGTAGAGGTAAAGCCCAACATCTAGAGATAAAGCCAGATATATAGATCTAAACCCCAAAATCTATAGGTGAAGCCCAATATCTAGACGTAAAGACCAAAATCTAGATGTAAAGTCCAAATTCTAGATCTAAAGCCCAAAATCTAGATGTAAAGCCCAATATTTAGAATTTCAGCGCATCATTTAGAGGTAAAGCCCAAAATCTAGATGTAAAGCCCAACTTCTAGAGGTAAAGCCCATCATCTAGTCCTACAGCCCAATGTCTGCAGGTAAAGCCCAACTTACAGAGAGAAAGGCAAACATCTAGATGTAAACCCCAAAATCTAGAGGTAAAGCCCAACATCTAGAGGAAAAGCCAAATATATAGATTTAAAACTCAAAATATAGAGGTAAAGCCCAACATCTAGGGGAAAAGCCAAATATATAGATATAAACCCCAAAATCTAGAGGTAAAGCCCAATATCTAGACGTAAAGCCCAAAATCTAGATGTAAAGCACAACTTCTAATCTAAAGCCCAACATCTAGAGGTAAAGACCAATATCTAGAGGTAAAACCCAACATCTAGAGGTAAAGCCAGATATCTAGAGGTAAAGCCCAACGTCTGGAGGTAAAGCCCATCATCTAGTCCTACAGCCCAATGTCTGCAGTTAAGCCCAACTTACAGAGGTGAAGGCAAAGATCTAGATGTAAAACCCCAAATCTAGAGGTAAAGCCCAACAACTAGAGGAAAAGCCAAATATATAAATATTTAAAACCCAAAATCTAGAGGTAAAGCCCAACATCTAGAGGTAAAGCCAGATATCTAGAGGTAAAACCAACGTCTGGAGGTAAAGCCCATCATCTAGTCCTACAGCCCAATGTCTGCAGGTAAAGCCCAACTTACAGAGGTGAAGGCAAACATCCAAATGTAAAACCCAAAATCTAGAGGTAAAGCCCAACATCTAGAGGAAAAGCCAAATATATAGATTTAAAACCCAAAATCTAGAGGTAAAGCCCAATATCTAGACGTAAAGCCCAAAATCTAGATGTAAAGCCCAACTTCTAGATCTAAAGCCCAAAATCTAGATGTAAAGCCCAAATTCTAGATCTAACATCCAAAATCTAGAGGTAAAGACCAATATCTAGAGGTAAAACCCAACATCTAGAGGTAAAGCCAGATATCTAGTGGTAAAGCCCAACGTCTGGAGGTAAAGCCCATCATCTAGTCCTACAGCCCAATGTCTGCAGGTAAAGCCCAACTTACAGACGTGAAGGCAAACATCTAGATTTAAAACCCAAAATCTAGAGGTAAAGCCCAACATCTAGAGGAAAAGCCAAATATAAAGATTTAAAACCCAAAATCTAGAGGCAAAGCCCAACATCTAGACGTAAAGCCAGATATCTAGAGGTAAAACCAACGTCTGGAGGTAAAGCCCATCATCTAGTCCTACAGCCCAATGTCTGCAGGTAAAGCCCAACTTACAGAGGTGACGGCAAACATCTAGATGTAAAACCCCAAATCTAGAGGTAAAGCCCAACATCTAGAGGAAAAGCCAAATATATATATATTTAAAACCCAAAATCTACAGGTAAAGACCAATATCTAGAGGTAAAGCCAGATATCTAGGGGTAAAGCCCAACATCTAGAGGAAAAGCCTAATATATAGATTTAAAAACCAAAATCTAGAGGTAAAGCCCAATATCAAGACGTAAAGGCCAAAATCTAGATGTAAAGCCCAACTTCTTGATCTAAAGCCCAAAATCTAGATGTAAAGCCCAAATTCTATATCTAACGCCCAAAATCTAGAGATAAAGACCAATATCTAGAGGTAAAACCCAACACCTAGAGGTAAAGCCCAATATTTAGAGTTTAAGCGCATCATTTAGAGGTAAAGCCCAAAATCTGGATGTAAAGCTCAACTTCTAGAGGTAAAGCCCAACATCTAGAGGAAAAGCCAAATATATAGATTTAAAACCAAAAATCTAGAGGTAAAGCCCAATATCTAGACGTTAAGCCCAAAATCTAGATGTAAAGCCCAACTTCTTGATCTAAAGCCCAAAATCTAGATATAAAGCCCAAATTCTAGATCGAACGCCCAAAATACAGAGATAAAGACCAATATCTAGAGGTAAAACCCAACATCTAGAGGTAAAGCCAGATATCTAGAGGTAAAGCCCAACATCTAGAGGAAAAGCAAAATATATAGATTTCAAACCCAAATTCTAGAGTTCAATCCCAACATCTAGAGGTAAAGCCCAACTTCCAGATGTAAAGTCCAAAATCTAGAGGTAAACACCAATACCTAGAGTTAGAGCCCAAAATCTAGAGATAAAGTCCAACATCTAGAGATAAAGCCAGATATATAGATTTAAAAACCAAAATCTGGAGGTAAAGCCCAACATCTAGAGCTAAAGCCCCAAATCTAGATGTAAAGCCCAATTTCTAGATCTAAAGCCAAATAACCTAGAGGTAAAGCCCAACATATAGAGGGAAAGACTAAGATCTAGAGGTGAATTCCAATATCTAGTGTTAAAACCCGACACCTACAGTTAAAGCCAAACATCTAGATGTAAAACCCAACTTCTAGAGGTAAAGCCGAATATCTAGAGTTAAAGCGCATCCTTTCGAGGAAAGCCCAAAATCTAGAGTTAAAGCCCAACATCTAGAGTGAAAGGCCAGAATCTAGATGTAAAGCCTAACATCTAGAGGTGAATTCCAAAATCAAGTGTTAAGGCCTGACATCTACAGTTAAATCCAACCATATAGATATAACCCCCAACTTCTAGAGGTAAGGCCCAAAATCTAGAGGTAAAGCCCAACAGCTAGAGTTAAAGACGAACGTCTTGAGGTAAAGCCCAAAGTCTAGAGTTAAAGCCCAACTTCTAGAGGTAAAGCCCAACATCTAGAGGTAAAGCCAGATATCTGACGGTAAAGCCCAACATCTAGAGGAAAAGGCAAATATATAGATTTAAAACCCAAAATCTAGAGATAAAGCCGAACTTCTAAATGTAAAGCAAAACATCTAGATGTAATCCAAACATCTAGAGGCAAAGCCTAACATCTAGAGGTGAAGCACAACATATAGAGGTATAACCCAACATCTAGAGATAAAGACCAACATCTAAATGTAAAGCAAAATATCTAGATGTAAAACCCTACATCTAGAGGTAAAGTCCAATAGCTAGACCTAAAGATGAACATCAAGAGGTAAAACCCAACATCTAGTGGTAAAGCCCAACGTCTGGAGGTAAAGCCCAGATTCTAGAGAGAAGCCAAAAATCCAGATGGAAAACTCAAAATCTAGAGGTAAAGCCCAACATCTAGAGGAAAAGACAAATATATAGATTTAAAACCCAAAATCTAGAGGTGAAGCCCAATATCTAGACGTAAAGCCCAAAACCTAGATATAAAGCCCAACTTCTTGCTCTAAAGCCCAAAATCTAGATGTAAAGCCCAACACCTGGAGGTAAATCCCAAAATCTAGATATAAAGAACCACCTCTAGATATAAATCCCTACACCTAGAGATAAATCCAAACTTCTAGAAGTAAAGCCTAACATCTAGACGTAAAACCCCACATCTAGAGTAAAAGCCCAATATTAGAGTAAAAGCGCATCGTCTAGAGTTAAAGCCCAACATCTAGAGGTAAAGCCCAACATCTAGTCGTAAAGCCCAATGTCTGCAGGTAAAGCCAAAATTAGAGAGGTAAAGCCAAACATCTAGATGTAAAGCCAAACATCTAGAGGTAAAGCCTAACATCTAGAGGAACAGCCCAATATATAGATTTAAAACCCAAAATCTATAGATAAAGACCAACATCTAAATGTAAAGCAAAACATCTCGATGTAAAACCCTACATCTAGAGGTAAAGTCCATTATCTAGACTTAAAGACCAACATCTAGAGGTAAAACCCAACATCTAGAGGTAAGGCCCAACGTCTGGAGGTAAAGCCCAGATTCTAGAGAGAAGCCAAAAATCCAGATGTAAACCCCAAAATCTAGAGGTAAAGCCCAACATCTAGAGGTAAAGCCAGATATCTAGGGGTAAAGCCCAACATCTAGAGGAAAAGCCAAATATATAAATTTAAAACCCAAAATCTAGAGGTAAAGCCCAATATCTATACATAAAGCCCAAAATCTAGATGTAAAGCCCAAATTCTAGATCTAAGGCCCAAAATCTAGAGATAAAGACCAATATCTAGAGGTAAAGCCCAACATCTAGATGTAAAGCCAGACATCTAGAGGTAAAGCCCAACGTCTGGAGGTAAAGCCCATCATCTAGTCCTACAGCCCAATGTCTGCAGGTAAAGCCCAACTTACAGAGGTGAAGGCAAACATCTAGATGTAAAACCCCAAATCTAGAGGTAAAGCCCAACATCTAGAGGAAAAGCCAAATATATATATATTTAAAACACAAAATCTAGAGGTAAAGCCCAACATCTAGAGGTAAAACCAGATATCTTGGGGTAAAGCCCAACATCTAGAGGAAAAGCCAAATATATAGATTTAAAACCCAAAATCTAGACGTAAAGACCAATATCTAGACGTTAAGACCAAAATCTAGATATAAAGCCCAACTTCTTGATCTAAAGCCCAAAATCTAGATGTAAAGCCCAAATTCTAGATCTAACGCCCAAAATCTAGAGATAAAGACCAATATCTAGAGGTAAAACCCAACATCTAGAGGTAAAGCCAGATATCTAGAGGTAAAGCCCAACATCTAGAGGAAAAGCAAAATATATAGATTTAAAACCCAAATTCTAGAGTTCAATCCCAACATCTAGAGGTAAAGCCCAAAGTCTAGATGTAAAGCTCAACTTCCAGATTTAAAGTCAAAAATCTAAATGTAAATACCAATACCTAGAGGTAGAGCCCAAAATGTAGAGGTAAAGCCCAACATCTAGAGATAAAGCCAGATATATAGATCTAAACCCCAAAATCTAGAGGTGAAGCCCAATATCTAGACATAAAGCCCAAAATATAGATGTAAAGCCAAACTTCTAGATCTAAAGCCCAAAATATAGATGTAATGCCCAACATCTAGAGGTAAAGCCCAATATTTAGAGTTTAAGCGCATCATTTAGAGGTAAAGCCCAAAATCTGGATGTAAAGCTCAACTTCTAGAGGTAAAGCCCAACATCTAGAGGAAAAGCCAAATATATAGATATAAAACCAAAAATCTAGAGGTAAAGCCCAATATCTAGACGTTAAGACCAAAATCTAGATGTAAAGCCCAACTTCTTGATCTAAAGCCCAAAATCTAGATGTAAAGCCCAAATTCTAGATCGAACGCCCAAAATACAGAGATAAAGACCAATATCTAGAGGTAAAACCCAACATCTAGAGGTAAAGCCAGATATCTAGAGGTAAAGCCCAACATCTAGAGGAAAAGCAAAATATATAGATTTCAAACCCAAATTCTAGAGTTCAATCCCAACATCTAGAGGTAAATCCCAAAGTCTAGATGTAAAGCTCAACTTCCAGATTTAAAGTCAAAAATCTAAAGGTAAATACCAATACCTAGAGGTAGAGCCCAAAATGTAGAGGTAAAGCCCAACATCTAGAGATAAAGCCAGATATATAGATCTAAAGCCCAAAATCTAGAGGTGAAGCCCAATATCCAGACGTAAAGTCCAAAATCTAGATGTAAAGCCCAACTTCTAAATCTAAAGCCCAACATCTAGAGGTAAAGCCCAAATTCTAAATCTAAAGCCCAACATCTAGAGGTAAAGCCCAATATTTAGAATTTAAGCGCATCATTTAGAGGTAAAGCCCAAAATCTAGATGTAAAGCCCAACTTCTAGAGGTAAAGCCCAATATTTAGAATTTAAGCGCATCATTTAGAGGTAAAGCCCAAAATCTAGATGTAAAGCCCAACTTCTAGAGGTAAAGCCCACCATCTAGTCCTACAGCCCAATGTCTGCAGGTAAAGCCCAACTTACAGAGGTGAAGGCAAACATCTAGATGTAAAACCCAAAATCTAGAGGTAAAGCCCAACATCTAGACGTAAAGCCCAAAATCTAGATGTAAAGCCCAGCTTCTAGATCTAAAGCCCCAAATCTAGATGTAAAGCCCAAATTCTAGCTCTAACGCCCAAAATCTAGAGATAAAGACCAATATCTAGAGGTAAAACCCAACATCTAGAGGTAAAGCCCGGTATCTAGATTTAAAGCCCAACATCTAGACGTAAAACCCAACTTCCAGAGTTAAAGTTCAAAATCTAGAGGTAAACACCAATACCTAGAGTTAGAGCCCAAAATCTAGAGATAAAGTCCAACATCTAGAGATAAAGCCAGATATATAGATTTAAAATCCAAAATCTGGAGGTAAAGCCCAACATCTAGAGCTAAAGCCCCAAATCTAGATGTAAAGCCCAATCGCTACATCTAAAGCCAAATACTCTAGAGGTAAAGCCCAACATGTAGAGGTAAAGACTAAGATCTAGAGGTGAATTCCAATATCTAGTGTTAAAGGCCGACACCTACAGTTAAAGCCAAACATCTAGATGTAAAACCCAACTTCTAGAGGTAAAGCCGAATAACTAGAGTTAAAGCGCATCCTTTAGAGTAAAGCCCAAAATCTAGAGTTAAAGCCCAACATCTAGAGGAAAAGCCAAATATATAGATATAAAACCCAAAATCTAGAGGTAAAGCCCAATATCTCGACGTAAAGCCCAAAATCTAGATGTAAAGCACAACTTCTAGATCTAAAGCCAAACATCTAGAGGTAAAGAGGAATATCTAGAGGTAATACCCAACATCTAGAGGTAAATCCAGATAGCTAGAAGTAAAGCCCAACGTCTGGAGGTAAAACCCATCATCTAGTCCTACAGCCCAATGTCTGCAGTTAAGCCCAACTTACAGAGGTGAAGGCAAACATCTAGATGTAAAACCCCAAATCTAGAGGTAAAGACCAACAACTAGAGGAAAAGCCAAATATATATATATTTAAAACCCAAAATCTAGAGGTAAAGCCCAATATCTAGACGTAAAGCCCAAAATCTAGATGTAAAGACCAAATACTAGATCTAAAGCCCAAAATCTAGATATAAAGCCCAAATTCTAGATCTAACGCCCAAAATCTAGAGATAAAGACCAATATCTAGAGGTAAAGCCCAACATCTAGAGGAAAAGCAAAATATATAGATTTCAAACCCAAATTCTAGAGTTCAATCCCAACATCTAGAGGTAAAGCCCAAAGTCTAGATGTAAAGCTCAACTTCCAGATTTAAAGTCAAAAATCTAAATGTAAATACCAATACCTAGAGGTAGAGCCCAAAATGTAGAGGTAAAGCCCAACATCTAGAGATAAAGCCAGATATATAGATCTAAACCCCAAAATCTAGAGGTGAAGCCCAATATCTAGACATAAAGCCCAAAATCTAGATGTAAAGCCAAACTTCTAGATCTAAAGCCCAAAATATAGATGTAATGCCGAACATCTAGAGGTAAAGCCCAATATTTAGAGTTTAAGCGCATCATTTAGAGGTAAAGCCCAAAATCTGGATGTAAAGCTCAACTTCTAGAGGTAAAGCCCAACATCTAGAGGAAAAGCCAAATATATAGATATAAAACCAAAAATCTAGAGGTAAAGCCCAATATCTAGACGTTAAGACCAAAATCTAGATGTAAAGCCCAACTTCTTGATCTAAAGCCCAAAATCTAGATGTAAAGCCCAAATTCTAGATCGAACGCCCAAAATACAGAGATAAAGACCAATATCTAGAGGTAAAACCCAACATCTAGAGGTAAAGCCAGATATCTAGAGGTAAAGCCCAACATCTAGAGGAAAAGCAAAATATATAGATTTCAAACCCAAATTCTAGAGTTCAATCCCAACATCTAGAGGTAAATCCCAAAGTCTAGATGTAAAGCTCAACTTCCAGATTTAAAGTCAAAAATCTAAAGGTAAATACCAATACCTAGAGGTAGAGCCCAAAATGTAGAGGTAAAGCCCAACATCTAGAGATAAAGCCAGATATATAGATCTAAAGCCCAAAATCTAGAGGTGAAGCCCAATATCCAGACGTAAAGTCCAAAATCTAGATGTAAAGCCCAACTTCTAAATCTAAAGCCCAACATCTAGAGGTAAAGCCCAAATTCTAAATCTAAAGCCCAACATCTAGAGGTAAAGCCCAATATTTAGAATTTAAGCGCATCATTTAGAGGTAAAGCCCAAAATCTAGATGTAAAGCCCAACTTCTAGAGGTAAAGCCCAATATTTAGAATTTAAGCGCATCATTTAGAGGTAAAGCCCAAAATCTAGATGTAAAGCCCAACTTCTAGAGGTAAAGCCCACCATCTAGTCCTACAGCCCAATGTCTGCAGGTAAAGCCCAACTTACAGAGGTGAAGGCAAACATCTAGATGTAAAACCCAAAATCTAGAGGTAAAGCCCAACATCTAGACGTAAAGCCCAAAATCTAGATGTAAAGCCCAGCTTCTAGATCTAAAGCCCCAAATCTAGATGTAAAGCCCAAATTCTAGCTCTAACGCCCAAAATCTAGAGATAAAGACCAATATCTAGAGGTAAAACCCAACATCTAGAGGTAAAGCCCGGTATCTAGATTTAAAGCCCAACATCTAGACGTAAAACCCAACTTCCAGAGTTAAAGTTCAAAATCTAGAGGTAAACACCAATACCTAGAGTTAGAGCCCAAAATCTAGAGATAAAGTCCAACATCTAGAGATAAAGCCAGATATATAGATTTAAAATCCAAAATCTGGAGGTAAAGCCCAACATCTAGAGCTAAAGCCCCAAATCTAGATGTAAAGCCCAATCGCTACATCTAAAGCCAAATACTCTAGAGGTAAAGCCCAACATGTAGAGGTAAAGACTAAGATCTAGAGGTGAATTCCAATATCTAGTGTTAAAGGCCGACACCTACAGTTAAAGCCAAACATCTAGATGTAAAACCCAACTTCTAGAGGTAAAGCCGAATAACTAGAGTTAAAGCGCATCCTTTAGAGTAAAGCCCAAAATCTAGAGTTAAAGCCCAACATCTAGAGGAAAAGCCAAATATATAGATATAAAACCCAAAATCTAGAGGTAAAGCCCAATATCTCGACGTAAAGCCCAAAATCTAGATGTAAAGCACAACTTCTAGATCTAAAGCCAAACATCTAGAGGTAAAGAGGAATATCTAGAGGTAATACCCAACATCTAGAGGTAAATCCAGATAGCTAGAAGTAAAGCCCAACGTCTGGAGGTAAAACCCATCATCTAGTCCTACAGCCCAATGTCTGCAGTTAAGCCCAACTTACAGAGGTGAAGGCAAACATCTAGATGTAAAACCCCAAATCTAGAGGTAAAGACCAACAACTAGAGGAAAAGCCAAATATATATATATTTAAAACCCAAAATCTAGAGGTAAAGCCCAATATCTAGACGTAAAGCCCAAAATCTAGATGTAAAGACCAAATACTAGATCTAAAGCCCAAAATCTAGATATAAAGCCCAAATTCTAGATCTAACGCCCAAAATCTAGAGATAAAGACCAATATCTAGAGGTAAAGCCCAACATCTAGAGGAAAAGCAAAATATATAGATTTCAAACCCAAATTCTAGAGTTAAATCCCAACATCTAGGGGTAAACCCCAACTTCCAGAGTTAAAGTCCAAAATCTAGAGGTAAACACCAATACCTAGAGTTAGAGCCCAAAATCTAGAGATACGCCAAATATATAGATTTAAAACCCAAAATCTAGAGATAAAGCCGAACATCTAAATGTAAAGCAAAACATCTAGATGTAATCCAAACATCTACAGGTAAAACCTAACATCTAGAGGTGAAGCACAACATATAGAGGTATAACCCAACATCTAGAGATAAAGACCAAAATCTAAATGTAAAGCAAAACATCTAGATGTAAAACCCTACATCTAGAGGTAAAGTCCAATATCTAGACCTAAAGACCAACATCTAGAGGTAAAACCCAACATCCAGTGGTAAAGCCCAACGTCTGGAGGTAAAGCCCAGATTCTAGAGGGAAGCCAAAAATCCAGATGGAAAACCCAAATTCTAGAGGTAAAGACCATATCTAGAGGTAAAAACCAACATCTAGAGGTAAAGCCAGATATCTAGAGTTAAAGCCCAACTTCTAGAGGTAAAGCCCAACATCTAGACATAAAGCCAGATATCTAGATCTAAAGCCCAAAATCTAGATGAAAAGCCCAAATTGTAGATCTAAAGCCCAACACCTAGAGGTAAAGACCAATATCTAGAGGTAAAACCCAACATCTACAGGTAAAGCAAGATATCTAGAGGTAAAGCCCAATGTCTGGAGGTAAAGCCCATCATCTAGTCCTACAGCCCAATGTCTGCAGTTAAGCCCAACTTACAGGGGTGAAGGCAAATATCTAGATGTAAAACCCCAAATCTAGAGGTAAAGCCCAACATCTAGTGGAAAAGCCAAATATATATATATTTAAAACCCAAAATCTAGAGGTAAAGCCCAACATCTAGAGGTAAAGCCAGGTATCTAGAGGTAAAGCCCAACGTTTGGAGGTAAAGCCCATCTTCTAGTTCTACAGCCCAATGTCTGCAGGTAAAGCCCAACTTACAGAGGTGAAGGCAAACATCTAGATGTAAAAACCAAAATCTAGAGGTAAAGCCCAACATCTAGAGGAAAAGCCAAATATATAGATTTAAAACCCAAAATCTAGAGGTAAAGCCCAATATCTAGACGTAAAGCCCAAAATCTAGGTGTAAAGCCCAACTTCTTGATCTAAAGCCCAAAATCTAGATGTAAAGCCCAAATTCTAGATCTAACACCCAAAATCTAGAGGTAAAGACCAATATCTAGAGGTAAAACCCAACATCTAGAGGTAAAGCCAGATATCTAGAGGTAAAGCCCAACATCTAGAGGAAAAACAAAATATATATATTTCAAACCCAAATTCTAGAGTTCAATCCCAACATCTAGAGGTAAAGCCCAACTTTCAGAGTTAAAGTCCAAAATCTAGAGGTAAACACCATTACCTAGAGTTAGAGCACAATATCTAGAGATATGCCAAATATATAGATTAAAAAACCCAAAATATAGAGATAAAGCCGAACGTCTAAATGTAAAGCAAAACATCTAGATGTAATCCAAAAATCTAGAGGTAAAGCCTAACAACTAGAGGTGAAGCACAACATATAGAGGTATAACCCAACATCTAGAGATAAAGACCAACATCTAAATGTAAAGCAAAACATCTAGATGTAAAACCCTACATCTAGAGGTAAAGTCCATTATCTAGACCTAAAGACCAACATCTAGAGGTAAAACCCAACATCTAGTGGTAAAGCCCAACGTCTGGAGGTAAAGCCCAGATTCTAGAGAGAAGCCAAAAATCCAGATGGAAAACCCAAAATCTAGAGGTAAAGCCCAACATCTACAGGTAAATCCAGATATCTAGGGGTAAAGACCAACATCTAGAGGAAAAGCCAAATATATAGATATAAAACCCAAAATCTAGAGGTAAAGCCCAATATCGAGACGTAAAGCCCAAAATCTAGATGAAAAGCACAACTTCTAGATCTAGAGCCCAACATCTAGAGGTAAAGACCAATAGCTAGAGGTAAAACCCAACATCTAGAGGTAAAGCCAGATATCTAGAGGTAAAGCCAAACGTCTGGAGGTAAAGCCCATCATCTAGTCCTACAGACCAATGTCTGCAGGTAAAGCCCAACTTACAGAGGTGAAGGCAAACATCTAGATGTAAAACCCCAAATCTAGATGTAAAGCCCAACATCTAGAGGAAAAGCCAAATATATATATATTTAAAACCCAAAATCTAGAGGTAAAACCCAATATCTAGACGTAAAGCCCAAAATCTAGATTTAAAGCCCAAATTCTAGATCTAACGCCCAAAATCTAGATGTAAAGCCCAAATTCTTGGTCTAACACCCAAAATCTAGAGGTAAAGACCAATATCTAGAGGTAAAACCCAACATCTAGAGGTAAAGCCAGATATCTAGAGGTAAAGCCCAACATCTAGAGGAAAAGCAAAATATATAGATTTCAAACCCAAATTCTAGAGTTAAATCCCAACATCTAGGGGTAAACCCCAACTTCCAGAGTTAAAGTCCAAAATCTAGAGGTAAACACCAATACCTAGATTTAGAGCCCAACATCTAGAGATATGACAAATATATAGATTTAAAACCCAAAATCTAGAGGTAAAGCCCAATATCTAGACGTAAAGCCCAAAATCTAGATGAAAAGCAGAACTTCTAGATCGAAAGCCTAACATGTAGAGGTAAAGACCATATCTAGAGGTAAAAACCAACATCTAGAGGTAAAGCCAGATATCTAGAGTTAAAGCCCAACTTCTAGAGGTAAAGCCCAACATCTAGACGTAAAGCCAGATATCTAGATCTAAAGCCCAAAATCTAGATGAAAAGCCCAAATTGTAGATCTAAAGCCCAACACCTAGAGGTAAAGACCAATATCTAGAGGTAAAACCCAACATCTACAGGTAAAGCAAGATATCTAGAGGTAAAGCCCAATGTCTGGAGGTAAAGCCCATCATCTAGTCCTACAGCCCAATGTCTGCAGTTAAGCCCAACTTACAGGGGTGAAGGCAAATATCTAGATGTAAAACCCCAAATCTAGAGGTAAAGCCCAACATCTAGTGGAAAAGCCAAATATATATATATTTAAAACCCAAAATCTAGAGGTAAAGCCCAACATCTAGAGGTAAAGCCAGGTATCTAGAGGTAAAGCCCAACGTTTGGAGGTAAAGCCCATCTTCTAGTTCTACAGCCCAATGTCTGCAGGTAAAGCCCAACTTACAGAGGTGAAGGCAAACATCTAGATGTAAAAACCAAAATCTAGAGGTAAAGCCCAACATCTAGAGGAAAAGCCAAATATATAGATTTAAAACCCAAAATCTAGAGGTAAAGCCCAATATCTAGACGTAAAGCCCAAAATCTAGGTGTAAAGCCCAACTTCTTGATCTAAAGCCCAAAATCTAGATGTAAAGCCCAAATTCTAGATCTAACACCCAAAATCTAGAGGTAAAGACCAATATCTAGAGGTAAAACCCAACATCTAGAGGTAAAGCCAGATATCTAGAGGTAAAGCCCAACATCTAGAGGAAAAACAAAATATATATATTTCAAACCCAAATTCTAGAGTTCAATCCCAACATCTAGAGGTAAAGCCCAACTTTCAGAGTTAAAGTCCAAAATCTAGAGGTAAACACCATTACCTAGAGTTAGAGCACAATATCTAGAGATATGCCAAATATATAGATTAAAAAACCCAAAATATAGAGATAAAGCCGAACGTCTAAATGTAAAGCAAAACATCTAGATGTAATCCAAAAATCTAGAGGTAAAGCCTAACAACTAGAGGTGAAGCACAACATATAGAGGTATAACCCAACATCTAGAGATAAAGACCAACATCTAAATGTAAAGCAAAACATCTAGATGTAAAACCCTACATCTAGAGGTAAAGTCCATTATCTAGACCTAAAGACCAACATCTAGAGGTAAAACCCAACATCTAGTGGTAAAGCCCAACGTCTGGAGGTAAAGCCCAGATTCTAGAGAGAAGCCAAAAATCCAGATGGAAAACCCAAAATCTAGAGGTAAAGCCCAACATCTACAGGTAAATCCAGATATCTAGGGGTAAAGACCAACATCTAGAGGAAAAGCCAAATATATAGATATAAAACCCAAAATCTAGAGGTAAAGCCCAATATCGAGACGTAAAGCCCAAAATCTAGATGAAAAGCACAACTTCTAGATCTAGAGCCCAACATCTAGAGGTAAAGACCAATAGCTAGAGGTAAAACCCAACATCTAGAGGTAAAGCCAGATATCTAGAGGTAAAGCCAAACGTCTGGAGGTAAAGCCCATCATCTAGTCCTACAGACCAATGTCTGCAGGTAAAGCCCAACTTACAGAGGTGAAGGCAAACATCTAGATGTAAAACCCCAAATCTAGATGTAAAGCCCAACATCTAGAGGAAAAGCCAAATATATATATATTTAAAACCCAAAATCTAGAGGTAAAACCCAATATCTAGACGTAAAGCCCAAAATCTAGATTTAAAGCCCAAATTCTAGATCTAACGCCCAAAATCTAGATGTAAAGCCCAAATTCTTGGTCTAACACCCAAAATCTAGAGGTAAAGACCAATATCTAGAGGTAAAACCCAACATCTAGAGGTAAAGCCAGATATCTAGAGGTAAAGCCCAACATCTAGAGGAAAAGCAAAATATATAGATTTCAAACCCAAATTCTAGAGTTAAATCCCAACATCTAGGGGTAAACCCCAACTTCCAGAGTTAAAGTCCAAAATCTAGAGGTAAACACCAATACCTAGATTTAGAGCCCAACATCTAGAGATATGACAAATATATAGATTTAAAACCCAAAATCTAGAGGTAAAGCCCAATATCTAGACGTAAAGCCCAAAATCTAGATGAAAAGCAGAACTTCTAGATCGAAAGCCTAACATGTAGAGGTAAAGACCATATCTAGAGGTAAAAACCAACATCTAGAGGTAAAGCCAGATATCTAGAGGTAAAGCCCAACATCTAGAGGAAAAGCAAAATATATAGATTTGAAACCCAAATTCTAGAGTTAAATCCCAACATCCAGAGGTAAATCCCAAAGTCTAGATGTAAAGCTCAACTTCTAGATCTAAAGCCCAAAATATAGATGTAAAGCCCAACTTCTAAATCTAAAGCCCAACATCTAGAGTTAAAGCCCAATATTTAGAGTTTAAGCGCATCATTTAGAGGTAAAGCCAGATATCTAGAGGTAAAGCCCAACGTCTGGAGGTAAAGCCCATCGTCTAGTCCTACAGACCAATGTCTGCAGGTAAAGCCCAACTTACAGAGGTGAAGGCAAACATCTAGATGTAAAACCCAAAATCTAGAGGTAAAGCCCAACATCTAGAGGAAAAGCCAAATATATATATATTTAAAACCCAAAATCTAGAGGTAAAGCCCAACATCTAGAGGTAAAGACAGATATCTAGGGGTAAAGCCCAACATCTAGAGGAAAAGCCAAATATATAGATTTAAAACCCAAAATCTAGAGGTAAAGCCCAATATCTAGACGTAAAGACCAAAATCTAGATGTAAACCCCAACTTCTAGATCTAAAGCCCAAAATCTAGAGATAAAGACCAATATCTAGAAGTAAAACCCAACATCTATAGGTAAAGCCGATATCTAGAGGTAAAGCCCAACATCTAGAAGAAAAGCCAAATATATAGATTTAAACCCCAAAATCTAGAGATAAAGCCGAACATCTAAATGTAAAGCAAAACATCTAGATGTAATCCAAACATCTAGAGGTAAAGCCTAACATCTAGAGGTGAAGCACAACATATAGAGGTATAACCCAACATCTAGAGATAAAGACCAACATCTAAATGTAAAGCAAAACATCTAGATGTAAAACCCTACATCTAGAGGTAAATTCCAATATCTAGACCTAAAACCAACATCTAGAGGTAAAAACCAACATCTAGTGGTAAAGCCCAACGTCTGGAGGTAAAGCCCAGATTCTAGAGAGTAGCCAAAAATCCAGATGTAAAAACCAAAATCTAGAGGTAAAGCCCAACATCTACAGGTAAATCCAGATATCTAGGGGTAAAGCCCAACATCTAAAGGAAAAGCCAAATATATAGATTTAAAGCCCAAAATCTAGATGTAAAGCCCAACTTCTAGATCTAAAGCCCAACATCTAGATGTAAAGCCCAGCTTCTTGATCTAAAGCCCAAAATCTAGATGTAAAGCCCAAATTCTAGATCTAACGCCCAAAATCTAGAGATAAAGACCAATATCTAGAAGTAAAACCCAACATCTAGAGGTAAAGCCGATATCTAGAGGTAAAGCCCAACATCTAGAAGAAAAGCCAAATATATAGATTTAAAACCCAAAATCTAGAGATAAAGCCGAACATCTAAATGTAAAGCAAAACATCTAGATGTAAAACCCTACATCTAGAGGTAAAGTCCAATATCTAGACCTAAAGACCAACATCTAGAGGTAAAACCCAACATCTAGTGGTAAAGCCCAACGTCTGGAGGTAAAGCCCAGATTCTAGAGGGAAGCCAAACATCCAGATGGAAAACCCAAAATCTAGAGGTAAAGCCCAACATCTACAGGTAAATCCAGATATCTAGGGGTAAAGCCCAACATCTAGAGGAAAAGACAAATATATAGATATAAACCCCAAAATCTAGAGGTAAAGCCCAATATCTAGACGTAAAGCCCAAAATCTAGATGAAAAGCACAACTTCTAGATCTAACGCCCAAAATCTAGAGATAAAGACCAATATCTAGAGGTAAAACCCAACATCTAGAGGTAAAGCCAGATATCTAGAAGTAAAGCCCAACATCTAGAGGAAAAGTAAAATATATAGATTTCAAACCCAAATTCTAGAGTTAAATCCCAACATCTAGAGGTAAAGCCCAACTTCCAGAGTTAAAGTCCAAAATCTAGAGGTAAACACCAATACCTAGAGTTAGAGCCCAAAATCTAGAGATAAAGCCCAACATCTAGAGATAAAGCCAGATATATAGATTTAAAATCCAAAATCTATAGGTAAAGCCCAACATCTAGAGCTAAAGCCCCAAATCTAGATGTAAAGCCCAATTGCTAGATCTAAAGCCAAATACTCTAGAGGTATTGCCCAACATGTAGAGGTAAATACTAAGATCTAGAGGTGAATTCCAATATCTAGTGTTAAAGGCCGACACCTACAGTTAAAGCCAAACATCTAGATGTAAAACCCAACTTCTAGAGGTAAAGCCGAATATCTAGAGTTAAAGCGCATCCTTTAGAGTAAAGCCCAAAATCTAGAGTTAAAGCCCAACATCAAGAGGGAAAGCCCAGAATCTAGATGTAAAGCCTAACATCTAGAGGTGAATTCCAAAATCAAGTGTTAAGGCCTGACATCTACAGTTAAATCCAACCATATAGATATAACCCCCAACTTCTAGAGGTAAGGCCCAAAATCTAGAGGTAAAGCCCAACAGCTAGAGTTAAAGCCGAACGTCTTGAGGTAAAGCCCAAAGTCTAGAGTTAAAGCCCAACTTCTAGAGGTAAAGCCCAACATCTAGACGTAAAGCCAGATATCTGATGGTAAAGCCCAACATCTAGAGGAAAAGCCAAATATATAGATTTAAAACCCAAAAACTAGAGATAAAGCCGAACATCTAAATGTAAAGCAAAACATCTAGATGTAATCCAAACATCTAGAGGTAAAGCCTAACATCTAGAGGTGAAGCACAACATATAGAGGTATAACCCAACATCTAGAGATAAAGACAAACATCTAAATGTAAAGCAAAATATCTAGATGTAAAACCCAACATCTAGAGGTAAAGTCCAATAGCTAGACCTAAAGACCAACATCTAGAAGTAAAACCCAACATCTAGAGGTAAATCCAGATATCTAGAGGTAAAGCCCAACGTCTGGAGGTAAAGCCCATCATCTAGTCCTACAGCCCAATGTCTGCAGGTAAAGCCCAACTTACAGAGGTGAAGGCAAACATCTAGATGTAAAACCCCAAATCTAGAGGTAAAGCCCAACATCTAGAGGAAAAGCGAAATATATATATATTTAAAACCAAAAATGTAGAGGTAAAGCCCAACATCTAGCGGTAAAGCCAGATATCTAGGGGTAAAGCCCAACATCTAGAGGAAAAGCCAAATATATATATTTAAAACCCAAAATCTAGAGGTAAAGCCCAATATCAAGACATAAAGCCCAAAATCTAGAGGTAAAGCCCAACTTCTTGATCTAAAGCCCAAAATCTAGATGTAAAGCCCAAATTCTAGATCTAACGCCCAAAATCTAGAGGTAAAGACCAATATCTAGAGGTAAAACCCAACATCTAGAGGTAAAGCCAGATATCTAGAGGTAAAGACCAACATCTAGAGGAAACGCAAAATATATAGATTTCAAACCCAAATTCTAGAGTTAAATCCCAACATCTAGAGGTAAAGCCCAAAGTCTAGATGTAAAGCCCAACCTCCAGATTTAAAGTCAAAAATCTAAATGTAAATACCAATGCCTAGAGGTAGAGCCCAAAATGTAGAGGTAAAGCCCAACATCTAGAGGGAAAGCCCAGAATCTAGATGTAAAGCCTAACATCTAGAGGTGAATTCCAAAATCAAGTGTTAAGGCCTGACATCTACAGTTAAATCCAACCATATAGATATAACCCCCAACTTCTAGAGGTAAGGCCCAAAATTTAGAGGTAAAGCCCAACAGCTAGAGTTAAAGCCGAACGTCTTGAGGTAAAGCCCAAAGTCTAGAGTTAAAGCCCAACTTCTAGAGGTAAAGCCCAACTTCCAGAGTTAAAGTCCAAAATCTAGAGGTAAACACCAATACCTAGAGTTAGAGCCCAACATCTAGAGATATGCCAAATATATAGATTTAAAACCCAAAATCTAGAGATAAAGCCGAACATCTAAATGTAAAGCAAAATATCTAGATGTAATCCAAACATCTAGAGGTAAAGCCTAACATCTAGAGGTGAAGCACAACATATAGAGGTATAACCCAACATCTAGAGATAAAGACCAACATCTAAATGTAAAGCAAAACATCTAGATGTAAACCCCTACATCTAGAGGTAAAGTCCAATATCTAGACCTAAAGACCAACATCTAGAAGTAAAACCCAACATCTAGTGGTAAAGCCCAACGTCTGGAGGTAAAGCCCATCATCTAGTCCTACAGCCCAATGTCTGCAGGTAAAGCCCAACTTACAGAGGTGAAGGCAAACATCTAGATGTAAAACCCAAAATCTAGAGGTAAAGCCCAACATCTAGAGGAAAAGCCAAATATATAGATTTAAAACCCAAAATCTAGAGGTAAAGCCCAATATCAAGACGTAAAGCCCAAAATCTAGATGTAAAGCCCAACTTCTTGTTTTAAAGCCCAAAATCTAGATGTAAAGTTCAATTTCTAGATCTAACGCCCAAAATCTAGAGGTAAAGACCAATATCTAGAGGTAAAACCCAACATCTAGAGGTAAAGCCAGATATCTAGAGGTAAAGCCCAACATCTAGAGGAAAAGCAAAATATATAGATTTCAAACCCAAATTCTAGAGTTAAATCCCAACATCTAGAGGTTAAGCCCAACTTCCAGAGTTAAAGTCCAAAATCTAGAGGTTTAACACCAATACCTAGAGTTAGAGCCCAATATCTAGAGATAAAGCCCAACATCTAGAGATAAAGCCAGATATATAGATTTAAAATCCAAAATCTGGAGGTAAAGCCCAACATCTAGAGCTAAAGCCCCAAATCTAGATGTAAAGCCCAATTGCTAGATCTAAAGCCAAATACTCTAGAGGTAAAGCCCAACATGTAGAGGTAAAGACTAAGATCTAGAGGTGAATTCCAATATCTAGTGTTAAAGGACGACACCTACAGTTAAAGCCAAACATCTAGATGTAAAACCCAACTTCTAGAGGTAAAGCCGAATATCTAGAGTTAAAGCGCATCCTTTAGAGTAAAGCCCAAAATCTAGAGTTAAAGCCCAACATCTAGAGGGAAAGCCCAGAATCTAGATGTAAAGCCTAACATCTAGAGGTGAATTCCAAAATCAAGTGTTAAGGCCTGACATCTACAGTTAAATCCAACCATATAGATATAACCCCCAGCTTCTAGAGGTAAGGCCCAAAATCCAGAGGTAAAGCCCAACAGCTAGACTTAAAGCCGAACGTCTTGAGGTAAAGCCCAAAGTCTAGAGTTAAAGCCCAACTTCTAGAGGTAAAGCCCAACATCTAGACGTAAAGCCAGATACATGACAGTAAAGCCCAACACCTAGAGGAAAAGCCAAATATATAGATTTAAAACCCAAAATCTAGAGATAAAGCCGAACATCTAAATGTAAAGCAAAACATCTAGATGTAATCCAAACATCTAGAGGTAAAGCCTAACATCTAGACGTGAAGCACAACATATAGAGGTATAACCCAACATCTAGAGATAAAGACCAACATCTAAATGTAAAGCAAAACATCTAGATGTAAAACCCTACATCTAGAGGTAAAGTCCAATATCTAGACCTAAAGACCAACATCTAGAGGTAAAACCCAACATCTAGTGGTAAAGCCCAACGTCTGGAGGTAAAGCCCAGATTCTAGAGGGAAGCCAAACATCCAGATGGAAAACCCAAAATCTAGAGGTAAAGCCCAACATCTACAGGTAAATCCAGATATCTAGGAGTAAAGCCCAACATCTAGAGGAAAAGACAAATATATAGATATAAACCCCAAAATCTAGAGGTAAAGCCCAATATCTAGACGTAAAGCCCAAAATCTAGATGAAAAGCACAACTTCTAGATCGAAAGCCCAACATCTAGAGGTAAAGACCAATATCTAGAGGTAAAGCCAGATATCTAGGGGTAAAGCCCAACATCTAGAGGAAAAGCCAAATATATAGATTTAAAACCCAAAATCTAGAGGTAAAGCCCAACTTCTTGATCTAAAGCCCAAAATCTAGATGTAAAGCCCAAATTCTAGATCTAACGCCCAAAATCTAGAGATAAAACCAATATCTAGAGGTAAAACCCAACATCTAGAGGTAAAGCCAGATATCTAGAGGTAAAGCCCAACATCTAGAGGAAAAGCAAAATGTATAGATTTCAAACCCAAATTCTAGAGTTAAATCCGTACATCTAGAGGTAAAGCCCAAAGTCTAGATGTAAAGCCCAACTTCCAGATTTAAAGTCAAAAATCTAAATGTAAATACCAATGCCTAGAGGTAGAGCCCAAAATGTAGAGGTAAAGCCCAACATCTAGAGGGAAAGCCCAGAATCTAGATGTAAAGCCTAACATCTAGAGGTGAATTCCAAAATCAAGTGTTAAAGCCTGACATCTACAGTTAAATCCAACCATATAGATATAACCCCCAACTTCTAGAGGTAAGGCCCAAAATTTAGAGGTAAAGCCCAACATCTAGAGATAAAGCCAGATATATAGATCTAAACCCCAAAATCTAGAGGTGAAGCCCAATATCTAGACGTAAAGCCCAACTTCTAGATCTAAAGCCCAAAATCTAGATGTAAAGCCCAACTTTTAAATATAAAGCCCAACAACTAGAGGTAAAGCCCAATATTTAGAGTTTAAGCGCATCATTTAGAGGTAAAGCCCAAAATCTAGATGTAAAGCCCAACTTCTAGAGGTAAAGCCCATCATCTAGTCCTACAGCACAATGTCTGCAGGTAAAGTCCAACTTACAGAGGTGAAGGCAAACATCTAGATGTAAAACCCAAAATCTAGAGGTAAAGCCTAACATCTAGAGGTGAAGTACAACATATAGAGGTATAACCCAACATCTAGAGATAAAGACCAACATCTAAATGTAAAGCAAAACATCTAGATGTAAAACCCTACATCTAGAGGTAAAGTCCAATATCTAGACCTAAAGACCAACATCTAGAGGTAAAACCCAACATCTAGTGGTAAAGCCCAACGTCTGGAGGTAAAGCCCAGATTCTAGAGGGAAGCCAAACATCCAGATGGAAAACCCAAAATCTAGAGGTAAAGCCCAACATCTACAGGTAAATCCAGATATCTAGGGGTAAAGCCCAACATCTAGAGGAAAAGACAAATATATAGATATAAACCGCAAAATCTAGAGGTAAAGCCCAATATCTAGACGTAAAGCCCAAAATCTAGATGAAAAGCACAACTTCTAGATCTAACGCCCAAAATCTAGAGATAAAGACCAATATCTAGAGGTAAAACCCAACATCTAGAGGTAAAGCCAGATATCTAGAAGTAAAGCCCAACATCTAGAGGAAAAGTAAAATATATAGATTTCAAACCCAAATTCTAGAGTTAAATCCCAACATCTAGAGGTAAAGCTCAACTTCCAGAGTTAAAGTCCAAAATCTAGAGGTAAACACCAATACCTAGAGTTAGAGCCCAAAATCTAGAGATAAAGCCCAACATCTAGAGATAAAGCCAGATATATAGATTTAAAATCCAAAATCTATAGGTAAAGCCCAACATCTAGAGCTAAAGCCCCAAATCTAGATGTAAAGCCCAATTGCTAGATCTAAAGCCAAATACTCTAGAGGTAATGCCCAACATGTAGAGGTAAATACTAAGATCTAGAGGTGAATTCCAATATCTAGTGTTAAAGGCCGACACCTACAGTTAAAGCCAAACATCTAGATGTAAAACCCAACTTCTAGAGGTAAAGCCGAATATCTAGAGTTAAAGCGCATCCTTTAGAGTAAAGCCCAAAATCTAGAGTTAAAGCCCAACATCTAGAGGGAAAGCCCAGAATCTAGATGTAAAGCCTAACATCTAGAGGTGAATTCCAAAATCAAGTGTTAAGGCCTGACATCTACAGTTAAATCCAACCATATAGATATAACCCCCAACTTCTAGAGGTAAGGCCCAAAATCTAGAGGTAAAGCCCAACAGCTAGAGTTAAAGCCGAACGTCTTGAGGTAAAGCCCAAAGTCTAGAGTTAAAGCCCAACTTCTAGAGGTAAAGCCCAACATCTAGACGTAAAGCCAGATATCTGATGGTAAAGCCCAACATCTAGAGGAAAAGCCAAATATATAGATTTAAAACCCAAAAACTAGAGATAAAGCCGAACGTCTAAATGTAAAGCAAAACATCTAGATGTAATCCAAACATCTAGAGGTAAAGCCTAACATCTAGAGGTGAAGCACAACATATAGAGGTATAACCCAACATCTAGAGATAAAGACAAACATCTAAATGTAAAGCAAAATATCTAGATGTAAAACCCAACATCTAGAGGTAAAGTCCAATAGCTAGACCTAAAGACCAACATCTAGAAGTAAAACCCAACATCTAGAGGTAAATCCAGATATCTAGAGGTAAAGCCCAACGTCTGGAGGTAAAGCCCATCATCTAGTCCTACAGCCCAATGTCTGCAGGTAAAGCCCAACTTACAGAGGTGAAGGCAAACATCTAGATGTAAAACCCCAAATCTAGAGGTAAAGCCCAACATCTAGAGGAAAAGCCAAATATATATATATTTAAAACCAAAAATGTAGAGGTAAAGCCCAACATCTAGCGGTAAAGCCAGATATCTAGGGGTAAAGCCCAACATCTAGAGGAAAAGCCAAATATATAGATTTAAAACCCAAAATCTAGAGGTAAAGCCCAATATCAAGACATAAAGCCCAAAATCTAGAGGTAAAGCCCAAC
Source organism: Leptosomus discolor (assembly GCF_034619465.1). Lineage (NCBI taxonomy): Eukaryota > Metazoa > Chordata > Aves > Leptosomiformes > Leptosomidae > Leptosomus > Leptosomus discolor. The sequence continues at coordinate 3,189,363 of NW_028237857.1, read as the reverse complement.
TTCTTGATCTAAAGCCCAAAATCTAGATGTAAAGCCCAAATTCTAGATCTAACGCCCAAAATCTAGAGGTAAAGACCAATATCTAGAGGTAAAACCCAACATCTAGAGGTAAAGCCAGATATCTAGAGGTAAAGCCCAACATCTAGAGGAAAAGCAAAATATATAGATTTCAAACCCAAATTCTAGAGTTAAATCCCAACATCTAGAGGTAAAGCCCAAAGTCTAGATGTAAAGCCCAACCTCCAGATTTAAAGTCAAAAATCTAAATGTAAATACCAATGCCTAGAGGTAGAGCCCAAAATGTAGAGGTAAAGCCCAACATCTAGAGGGAAAGCCCAGAATCTAGATGTAAAGCCTAACATCTAGAGGTGAATTCCAAAATCAAGTGTTAAGGCCTGACATCTACAGTTAAATCCAACCATATAGATATAACCCCCAACTTCTAGAGGTAAAGCCCAACTTCCAGAGTTAAAGTCCAAAATCTAGAGGTAAACACCAATACCTAGAGTTAGAGCCCAACATCTAGAGATATGCCAAATATATAGATTTAAAACCCAAAATCTAGAGATAAAGCCGAACATCTAAATGTAAAGCAAAATATCTAGATGTAATCCAAACATCTAGAGGTAAAGCCTAACATCTAGAGGTGAAGCACAACATATAGAGGTATAACCCAACATCTAGAGATAAAGACCAACATCTAAATGTAAAGCAAAACATCTAGATGTAAACCCCTACATCTAGAGGTAAAGTCCAATATCTAGACCTAAAGACCAACATCTAGAAGTAAAACCCAACATCTAGTGGTAAAGCCCAACGTCTGGAGGTAAAGCCCATCATCTAGTCCTACAGCCCAATGTCTGCAGGTAAAGCCCAACTTACAGAGGTGAAGGCAAACATCTAGATGTAAAACCCAAAATCTAGAGGTAAAGCCCAACATCTAGAGGAAAAGCCAAATATATAGATTTAAAACCCAAAATCTAGAGGTAAAGCCCAATATCAAGACGTAAAGCCCAAAATCTAGATGTAAAGCCCAACTTCTTGTTTTAAAGCCCAAAATCTAGATGTAAAGTTCAATTTCTAGATCTAACGCCCAAAATCTAGAGGTAAAGACCAATATCTAGAGGTAAAACCCAACATCTAGAGGTAAAGCCAGATATCTAGAGGTAAAGCCCAACATCTAGAGGAAAAGCAAAATATATAGATTTCAAACCCAAATTCTAGAGTTAAATCCCAACATCTAGAGGTTAAGCCCAACTTCCAGAGTTAAAGTCCAAAATCTAGAGGTTTAACACCAATACCTAGAGTTAGAGCCCAATATCTAGAGATAAAGCCCAACATCTAGAGATAAAGCCAGATATATAGATTTAAAATCCAAAATCTGGAGGTAAAGCCCAACATCTAGAGCTAAAGCCCCAAATCTAGATGTAAAGCCCAATTGCTAGATCTAAAGCCAAATACTCTAGAGGTAAAGCCCAACATGTAGAGGTAAAGACTAAGATCTAGAGGTGAATTCCAATATCTAGTGTTAAAGCCCGACACCTACAGTTAAAGCCAAACATCTAGATGTAAAACCCAACTTCTAGAGGTAAAGCCGAATATCTAGAGTTAAAGCGCATCCTTTAGAGTAAAGCCCAAAATCTAGAGTTAAAGCCCAACATCTAGAGGGAAAGCCCAGAATCTAGATGTAAAGCCTAACATCTAGAGGTGAATTCCAAAATCAAGTGTTAAGGCCTGACATCTACAGTTAAATCCAACCATATAGATATAACCCCCAGCTTCTAGAGGTAAGGCCCAAAATCCAGAGGTAAAGCCCAACAGCTAGACTTAAAGCCGAACGTCTTGAGGTAAAGCCCAAAGTCTAGAGTTAAAGCCCAACTTCTAGAGGTAAAGCCCAACATCTAGACGTAAAGCCAGATACATGACAGTAAAGCCCAACACCTAGAGGAAAAGCCAAATATATAGATTTAAAACCCAAAATCTAGAGATAAAGCCGAACATCTAAATGTAAAGCAAAACATCTAGATGTAATCCAAACATCTAGAGGTAAAGCCTAACATCTAGACGTGAAGCACAACATATAGAGGTATAACCCAACATCTAGAGATAAAGACCAACATCTAAATGTAAAGCAAAACATCTAGATGTAAAACCCTACATCTAGAGGTAAAGTCCAATATCTAGACCTAAAGACCAACATCTAGAGGTAAAACCCAACATCTAGTGGTAAAGCCCAACGTCTGGAGGTAAAGCCCAGATTCTAGAGGGAAGCCAAACATCCAGATGGAAAACCCAAAATCTAGAGGTAAAGCCCAACATCTACAGGTAAATCCAGATATCTAGGAGTAAAGCCCAACATCTAGAGGAAAAGACAAATATATAGATATAAACCCCAAAATCTAGAGGTAAAGCCCAATATCTAGACGTAAAGCCCAAAATCTAGATGAAAAGCACAACTTCTAGATCGAAAGCCCAACATCTAGAGGTAAAGACCAATATCTAGAGGTAAAGCCAGATATCTAGGGGTAAAGCCCAACATCTAGAGGAAAAGCCAAATATATAGATTTAAAACCCAAAATCTAGAGGTAAAGCCCAACTTCTTGATCTAAAGCCCAAAATCTAGATGTAAAGCCCAAATTCTAGATCTAACGCCCAAAATCTAGAGATAAAGACCAATATCTAGAGGTAAAACCCAACATCTAGAGGTAAAGCCAGATATCTAGAGGTAAAGCCCAACATCTAGAGGAAAAGCAAAATGTATAGATTTCAAACCCAAATTCTAGAGTTAAATCCGTACATCTAGAGGTAAAGCCCAAAGTCTAGATGTAAAGCCCAACTTCCAGATTTAAAGTCAAAAATCTAAATGTAAATACCAATGCCTAGAGGTAGAGCCCAAAATGTAGAGGTAAAGCCCAACATCTAGAGGGAAAGCCCAGAATCTAGATGTAAAGCCTAACATCTAGAGGTGAATTCCAAAATCAAGTGTTAAAGCCTGACATCTACAGTTAAATCCAACCATATAGATATAACCCCCAACTTCTAGAGGTAAGGCCCAAAATTTAGAGGTAAAGCCCAACATCTAGAGATAAAGCCAGATATATAGATCTAAACCCCAAAATCTAGAGGTGAAGCCCAATATCTAGACGTAAAGCCCAACTTCTAGATCTAAAGCCCAAAATCTAGATGTAAAGCCCAACTTTTAAATATAAAGCCCAACAACTAGAGGTAAAGCCCAATATTTAGAGTTTAAGCGCATCATTTAGAGGTAAAGCCCAAAATCTAGATGTAAAGCCCAACTTCTAGAGGTAAAGCCCATCATCTAGTCCTACAGCCAAATGTCTGCAGGTAAAGCCCAACTTACAGAGGTGAAGGCAAACATCTAGATGTAAAACCCCAAATCTAGATGTAAAGCCCAACATCTAGATGTAAAGCCCAAATTCTAGATCTAACACCCAAAATCTAGAGGTAAAGACCAATATCTAGAGGTAAAACCCAACATCTAGAGGTAAAGCCAGATATCTAGAGGTAAAGCCCAACATCTAGAGGAAAAGCAAAATATATAGATTTCAAACCCAAATTCTAGAGTTAAATCCCAACATCTAGAGGTTAAGCCCAACTTCCAGAGTTAAAGTCCAAAATCTAGAAGTTTAACACCAATACCTAGAGTTAGAGCCCAATATCTAGAGATAAAGCCCAACATCTAGAGATAAAGCCAGATATATAGATTTAAAATCCAAAATCTGGAGGTAAAGCCCAACATCTAGAGCTAAAGCCCCAAATCTAGATGTAAAGCCCAATTGCTAGAACTAAAGCCAAATACTCTAGAGGTAAATCCCAACATGTAGAGGTAAAGACTAAGATCTAGAGGTGAATTCCAATATCTAGTGTTAAAGGCCGACACCTACAGTTAAAGCCAAACATCTAGATGTAAAACCCAACTTCTAGAGGTAAAGCCGAATATCTAGAGTTAAAGCGCATCCTTTAGAGTAAAGCCCAAAATCTAGAGTTAAAGCCCAACATCAAGAGGGAAAGCCCAGAATCTAGATGTAAAGCCTAACATCTAGAGGTGAATTCCAAAATCAAGTGTTAAGGCCTGACATCTACAGTTAAATCCAACCATATAGATATAACCCCCAACTTCTAGAGGAAAGGCCCAAAATCTAGAGGGAAAGCCCAACAGCTAGAGTTAAAGCTGAACGTCTTGAGGTAAAGCACAAAGTCTAGAGTTAAAGCCCAACTTCTAGAGGTAAAGCCCAACATCTAGACGTAAAGCCAGATATCTGACGGTAAAGCCCAACATCTAGAGGAAAAGCCAAATATATAGATTTAAAACCCAAAAACTAGAGATAAAGCCGAACATCTAAATGTAAAGCAAAACATCTAGATGTAATCCAAACATCTAGAGGTAAAGCCTAACATCTAGAGGTGAAGCACAACATATAGAGGTATAACCCAACATCTAGAGATAAAGACAAACATCTAAATGTAAAGCAAAACATCTAGATGTAAAACCCTACATCTAGAGGTAAAGTCCAATATCTAGACCTAAAGACCAACATCTAGAAGTAAAACCCAACATCTAGAGGTAAATCCAGATATCTAGAGGTAAAGCCCAACATCTAGAGGAAAAGCAAAATATATAGATTTCAAACCCAAATTCTAGAGTTAAATCCCAACATCTAGAGGTAAAGCCCAAAGTCTAGATGTAAATCCCAACTTCCAGATTTAAAGTCAAAAATCTAAATGTAAATACCAATGCCTAGAGGTAGAGCCCAAAATGTAGAGGTAAAGCCCAACATCTAGATGGAAAGCCCAGAATCTAGATGTAAAGCCTAACATCTAGAGGTGAATTCCAAAATCAAGTGTTAAGGCCTGACATCTACAGTTAAATCCAACCATATAGATATAACCCCCAACTTCTAGAGGTAAGGCCCAAAATTTAGAGGTAAAGCCCAACAGCTAGAGTTAAAGCCGAACGTCTTGAGGTAAAGTCCAAAGTCTAGAGTTAAAGCCCAACTTCTAGAGGTAAAGCCCAACATCTAGACGTAAAGCCAGATATCTAGACGTAAAGCCCAAAATCTAGATGAAAAGCCCAACTTCTAGATCTAAAGCCCAACATCTAGAGGTAAAGACCAATATCTAGAGGTAAAACCCAACATCTACAGGTAAAGCTAGATATCTAGAGGTAAAGACCAACGTCTGGAGGTAAAGCCCATCATCTAGTCCTACAGCCCAATGTCTGCAGTTAAGCTCAACTTACAGGGGTGAAGGCAAATATCTAGATGTAAAACCCCAAATCTAGAGGTAAAGCCCAACATCTAGAGGAAAAGCCAAATATATATATATTTAAAACCCAAAATCTAGAGGTAAAGCCCAACGTCTGGAGGTAAAGCCCATCATCTTATCCTACAGCCCAATGTCTGCAGGTAAAGCCCAACTTAGAGAGGTGAAGGCAAACATCTAGATGTAAAACCCAAAATCTAGAGGTAAAGCTCAACATCTAGAGGAAAAGCCAAATATATAGATTTAAAACCCAAAATCTAGAGGTAAAGCCCAATATCAAGACGTAAAGCCCAAAATCTAGATGTAAAGCCCAACTTCTTGATTTAAAGCCCAAAATCTAGATGTAAAGCCCAAATTCTAGATCTAACGCCCAAAATCTAGAGGTAAAGACCAATATCTAGAGGTAAAACCCAACATCTAGAGGTAAAGCCAGATATCTAGAGGTAAAGCCCAACATCTAGAGGAAAAGCAAAATATATAGATTTCAAACCCAAATTCTAGAGTTAAATCCCAACATCTAGAGGTTAAGCCCAACTTCCAGAGTTAAAGTCCAAAATCTAGAGGTTTAACACCAATACCTAGAGTTAGAGCCCAAAATCTAGAGATAAAGCCCAACATCTAGAGATAAAGCCAGATATATAGATTTAAAATCCAAAATCTGGAGGTAAAGCCCAACATCTAGAGCTAAAGCCCCAAATCTAGATGTAAAGCCCAATTGCTAGATCTAAAGTCAAATACTCTAGAGGTAAACCCCAACATTTAGAGGTAAAGACTAAGATCTAGAGGTGAATTCCAATATCTAGTGTTAAAGCCCGACACCTACAGTTAAAGCCAAACATCTAGATGTAAAACCCAACTTCTAGAGGTAAAGCCGAATATCTAGAGTTAAAGCGCATCCTTTAGAGTAAAGCCCAAAATCTAGAGTTAAAGCCCAACATCTAGAGGGAAAGCCCAGAATCTAGATGTAAAGCCTAACATCTAGAGGTGAATTCCAAAATCAAGTGTTAAGGCCTGACATCTACAGTTAAATCCAACCATATAGATATAACCCCCAACTTCTAGAGGTAAGGCCCAAAATTTAGAGGTAAAGCCCAACATCTAGAGATAAAGTCAGATATATAGATCTAAACCCCAAAATCTAGAGGTGAAGCCCAATATCTAGACATAAAGCCCAACTTCTAGATCTAAAGCCCAAAATCTAGATGTAAAGCCCAACTTTTAAATCTAAAGCCCAACATCTAGAGGTGAAGCCCAATATTTAGAGTTTAAGCGCATCATTTAGAGGTAAAGCCCAAAATCTAGATGTAAAGCCCAACTTCTAGAGGTAAAGCCCATCATCTAGTCCTACAGCCCAATGTCTGCAGGTAAAGCCCAACTTACAGAGGTGAAGGCAAACATCTAGATGTAAAACCCAAAATCTAGATGTAAAGCCCAACATCTAGAGGAAAAGCCAAATATATAGATTTAAAACCCAAAATCTAGAGGTAAAGACCAATATCTAGAGGTAAAACCCAACATCTAGAGGTAAAGCCCAACATCTAGTGGTAAAGCCCAACGTCTGGAGGTAAAGCCCAGATTCTAGAGAGAAGCCAAAAATCCAGATGGAAAACCCAACATCTAGAGGAAAAGCCAAATATATAGATTTAAAACCCAAAATCTAGTGGTAAAGCCCAATATATAGACCTAAAGCACAAAATCTAGATGTAAAGCCCAACTTCTAGATCTAAAGCCCAAATTCTAGAAATACAGCCAAAATCTAGAGGTAAAGACCAATATCTAGAGGTAAAACCCAACATCTAGAGGTAAAGCCAGATATCTAGAGGTAAAGACCAACATCTAGAGGAAACGCAAAATATATGGATTTCAAACCCAAATTCTAGAGTTCAATCCCAACATCTAGAGCTAAAGCCCAACTTCCAAAGTTAAAATTCCCAAGTCTAGATGTAAACACCAATACCTAGAGTTAGAGCCCAAAATCTAGAGATAAAGCCCAACATCTAGAGATAAAGCCAGATATATAGATCTAAACCCCAAAATATAGAGGTGAAGCCCAACATCTAGAGCTAAAGCCCCAAATCTAGATGTAAAGCCCAATTGCTAGATCTAAAGCCAAATACTCTAGAGGTAAAGCCCAACATTTAGAGGTAAAGACTAAGATCTAGAGGTGAATTCCAATATCTAGTGTTAAAACCCGACACCTACAGTTAAAGCCAAACATCTAGATGTACAACCCATCTTCTAGAGGCAAAGCCGAATATCTAGAGTTAAAGCGCATCTTTTAGAGTAAAGCCCAAAATCTAGAGTTAAAGCCCAACATCTAGAGGGAAAGCCCAGAATCTAGATGTAAAGCCTAACATCTAGAGGTGAATTCCAAAATCAAGTGTTAAGGCCTGACATCTACAGTTAAATCCAACCATATAGATATAACCTCCAACTTCTAGAGGTAAGGCCCAAAATCTAGAGGTAAAGCCCAACAGCTAGAGTTAAAGCCGAACGTCTTGAGGTAAAGCCCAAAGTCTAGAGTTAAAGCCCAACTTCTAGAGGTAAAGCCCAACTTCCAGAGTTAAAGTCCAAAATCTAGAGGTAAACACCAATACCTAGAGTTAGAGCCCAACATCTAGAGATATGCCAAATATATAGATTTAAAACCCAAAATCTAGAGATAAATCCGAACATCTAAATGTAAAGCAAAACATCTAGATGTAATCCAAACATCTAGAGGTAAAGCCTAACATCTAGAGGTGAAGCACAACATATAGAGGTATAACCCAACATCTAGAGATAAAGACCAACATCTAAATGTAAAGCAAAACATCTAGATGTAAAACCCTACATCTAGAGGTAAAGTCCAATATCTAGACCTAAAGACCAACATCTAGAGGTAAAACCCAACATCTAGTGGTAAAGCCCAACGTCTGGAGGTAAAGCCCAGATTCTAGAGAGAAGCCAAAAATCCAGATGGAAAACCCAAAATCTAGAGGTAAAGCCCAACAGCTAGAGTTAAAGCCGAACGTCTTGAGGTAAAGCCCAAATTCTAGAGTTAAAGCCCAACTTCTAGATTTAAAGCCCAACATCTACAGGTAAATCCAGATATCTAGGGGTAAAGCCCAACATCTAGAGGAAAAGCCAAATATATAGATATAAAACCCAAAATCTAGAGGTAAAGCTCAATATCTAGACGTAAAGCCCAAAATCTAGATGAAAAGCCCAACTTCTAGATCTAAAGCCCTACATCTCGAGGTAAAGACCAATATCTAGAGGTAAAACCAAACATCTAGAGGTAAAGCCAGATATCTAGAGGTAAAGCCCAACATCTAGAGGAAAAGCAAAATATATAGATTTCAAACTGAAATTCTAGAGTTAAATCCCAACATCTAGAGGTAAATCCCAAAGTCTAGATGTAAAGCTCAACTTCCAGATTTAAAGTCAAAAATCTAAAGGTAAATACCAATACCTAGAGGTAGAGCCCAAAATGTAGAGGTAAAGCCCAACATCTAGAGATAAAGCCAGATATATAGATCTAAACCCCAAAATCTAGAGGTGAAGCCCAATATTTAGATGTAAAGCCCAAAATATAGTTGTAAAGCCCAACTTCTAAATCTAAAGCCCAACATCTGGAGGAAAAGCCCAATATTTAGAGTTTAAGCGCATCATTTAGAGGTAAAGCCAGATATCTAGAGGTAAAGCCCAACGTCTGGAGGTAAAGCCCATCGTCTAGTCCTACAGCCCAATGTCTGCAGGTAAAGCCCAACTTACAGAGGTGAAGGCAAACATCTAGATGTAAAACCCCAAATCTAGATGTAAAGCCCAACATCTAGAGGAAAAGGCAAATATATATAGATTTAAAACCCAAAACCTAGAGTAAAGCCCAATGACGTAAAGCCCAAAATCTAGATGTAAAGCCCAAATTCTAGATCTAACGCCCAAAATCTAGATGTAAAGCCCAAATTCTTGGTCTAACACCTAAAATCTAGAGGTAAAGACCAATATCTAGAGGTAAAACCCAACATCTAGAGGTAAAGCCAGATATCTAGAGGTAAAGCCCAACATCTAGAGGAAAAGAAAAATATATAGATTTCAAACCCAAAATCTAGAGATAAAGCCGAACATCTAAATGTAAAGCAAAACATCTAGATGTAATCCAAACATCTAGAGGTAAAGCCTAACATCTACAGGTAAATCCAGATATCTAGGGGTAAAGCCCAACATCTAAAGGAAAAGCCAAATATATAGATATAAAACCCAAAATCTAGAGATAAATCCCAATATCTAGACATAAAGATCAAAATCTAGACATAAATGCAAACTTCTAGATCTAAAGCCCAAAATATAGATGTAAATCCCAAGTTCTAAATCTAAAGCCCAACATCTGGAGGTAAAGTCCAATATTTAGAGTTTAAGCGCATCATTTAGAGGTAAAGCCCAAAATCTAGATGTAAAGCTCAACTTCTAGAGGTAAAGCCCATCATCTAGTCCTACAGCCTAATGGCTGCAGGTAAAGACCAACTTACAGAGGTGAAGGCAAACATCAGGATGTAAAACCCAAAATCTAGAGGTAAAGCCCAACATCTAGAGGAAAAGCCCAATATCTAGACGTAAAGCCCAAAATCTAGATGAAAAGCAGAACTTCTAGATCTAAAGCCCAACATCTAGAGGTAAAGACCAATATCTAGAGGTAAAACCCAACATCTAGACGTAAAGCCAGATATCTAGAGGTAAAGCCCAACATCTAGAGGAAAAGCCAAATATATATATATTTAAAACCCAAAATCTAGAGGTAAAGCCCAACATCTAGAGGTAAAGCCAGATATCTAGGGGTAAAGCCCAACATCTAGAGGAAAAGCCAAATATATAGATTTAAAACCCAAAATCTAGAGGTAAAGCCCAATATCTAGACGTAAAGCCCAAAATCTAGATGTAAAGCCCAACTTCTAGATCTAACACCCAAAATCTCGAGGTAAAGACCAATATCTAGACGTAAAACCCAACATCTAGAGGTAAAGCCAGATATCTAGAGGTAAAGCCCAACATCTAGAGGAAAAGCAAAATATATAGATTTCAAACCCAAATTCTAGAGTTAAATCCCAACATCTACGGGTAAACCCCAACTTCCAGAGTTAAAGTCCAAAATCTAGAGGTAAACACCAATACCTAGAGTTAGAGCCCGAAATCTAGAGATATGACAAATATATAGATTTAAAACCCAAAATCTAGAGATAAAGCTGAACGTCTAAATGTAAAGCAAAACATCTAGATGTAATCCAAACATCTAGAGGTAAAGCCTAACATCTAGAGGTGAAGCACAACATATAGAGGTATAACCCAACATCTAGAGATAAAGACCAACATCTAAATATAAAGCAAAATATCTAGATGTAAAACCCTACATCTAGAGGTAAAGTCCAATATCTAGACCTAAAGACCAACATCTAGAGGTAAAACCCAACATCTAGTGGTAAAGCCCAACGTCTGGAGGTAAACCCCAGATTCAAGAGAGAAGCCAAAAATCCAGATGGAAAACCCAAAATCTAGAGGTAAAGCCCAACATCTACAGGAAAATCCAGATATCTAGGGGTAAAGCCCAACATCTAGAGGAAAAGCCAAATATATAGATATAAAACTCAAAATCTAGAGGTAAAGCCCAATATCTAGACGTAAAGATCAAAATCCAGATATAAAGCCCAACTTCTAGATCTAAAGCCCAAAATATAGATGTAAAGCCCAACTTCTAAATCTAAAGCCCAACATCTAGAGGTAAAACCCAATATTTAGAGTTTAAGCGCAGCATTTAGAGGTAAAGCCCAAAATCTAGATGTAAAGCTCAACTTCTAGAGGTAAAGCCCATCATCTAGTCCTACAGCCTAATGGCTGCAGGTAAAGCCCAACTTACAGAGGTGAAGGCAAACATCAGGATGTAAAACCCAAAATCTAGAGGTAAAGCCCAATATCTAGACCTAAAGCCCAATATCTAGACGTAAAGCCCAAAATCTAGATGAAAAGCACAAATTCTAGATCTAAAGCCCAATATCTAGAGGTAAAGTCCAATATCTAGAGGTAAAACCCAACATCTAGAGGTAAAGCCAGATATCTAGAGGTAAAGCCCAACGTCTGGAGGTAAAGCCCATCATCTAGTCCTACAGCCCAATGTCTGCAGGTAAAGCCCAACTTACAGAGGTGAAGGCAAACATCTAGATGTAAAACCCCAAATCTAGAGGTAATGCCCAACATCTAGAGGAAAAGCCAAATATATATATATTTAAAACCCAAAATCTAGAGGTAAAGCCCAACATTTAGAGGTAAAGGCAGATATCAAGGGGTAAAGCCCAACATCTAGAGGAAAAGCAAAATATATGGATTTCAAACCCAAATTCTAGAGTTAAATCCCAACATCTAGTGGTAAAGCCCAACTTCCAGAGTTAAAGTCCAAAATCTAGAGGTAAACACCAATACCTAGAGTTAGAGCCCAAAATCTAGAGATATGCCAAATATATAGATTTAAAACCCAAAATCTAGAGATAAAGCCGAACATCTAAATGTAAAGCAAAACATCTAGATGTAATCCAAACATCTAGAGGTAAAGCCTGACATCTAGAGGTGAAGCACAACATATAGAGGTATAACCCAACATCTAGAGATAAAGACCAACATCTAAATGTAAAGCAAAACATCTAGATGTAAAACCCTACATCTAGAGGTAAAGCCCAATATCTAGACCTAAAGACCAACATCTAGAGGTAAAACCCAACATCTAGTGGTAAAGCCCAACGTCTGGAGGTAAAGCCCAGATATTAGAGAGAAGCCAAAAATCCAGATGGAAAACCCAAAATCTAGAGGTAAAGCCCAAAATCTACAGGTAAATCCAGATATCTAGGGGTAAAGCCCAACATCTAGAGGAAAAGCCAAATATATAGATATTAAACCCAAAATCTAGAGGTAAAACCCAATATCTAGACGTAAAGCCCAAAATCTAGATGAAAAGCCCAACTTCTAGATCTAAAGCCCAACATCTAGAGGTATAGACCAATATCTAGAGGTAAAACCCAACATCTAGAGGTAAAGCCAGATATCTAGAGGTAAAGCCCAACGTCTGGAGGTAAAGCCCATCATCTAGTCCTACAGCCCAATGTCTGCAGGTAAAGCCCAACTTACAGAGGTGAAGGCAAACATCTAGATGTAAAACCCCAAGTCTAGAAGTAAAGCCCAACATCTAGAGGAAAAGCCAAATATATATATATTTAAAACCCAAAATCTAGAGGTAAAGCCCAATATCTAGACGTAAAGCCCAAAGTCTAGATATAAAGCCCAACTTCTAGATCTAAAGCCCAAAATCTAGATGTAAAGGCCAAATTTTAGATCTAACACCCAAAATCTAGTGGTAAAGACCAATATCTAGAGGTAAAACCCAACATCTAGAGGTAAAGCCAGATATCTAGAGGTAAAGCCCAACATCTAGAGGAAAAGCAAAATATATAGATTTCAAACCCAAATTCTAGAGTTAAATCCCAACATCTAGAGGTAAAGCCCAACTTCCAGAGTTAAAGTCCAAAATCTAGAGGTAAACATCAATACCTAGAGTTAGAGCCCAGAATCTAGAGATAAAGTCCAATATCTAGAGATAAAGCCAGATATATAGATTTAAAATCCAAAATCTGGAGGTAAAGCCCAACATCTAGAGCTAAAGCCCCAAATCTAGATGTAAAGCCCAATTGCTAGATCTAAAGCCAAATACTCTAGAGGTAAAGCCCAACATGTAGAGCTAAAGACGAAGATCTAGAGGTGAATTCCAATATCTAGCGTTAAAAACCGGCACCTACAGTTAAAGCCAAACATCTAGATGTACAACCCATCTTCTAGAGGCAAAGCCGAATATCTAGAGTTAAAGCGCATCTTTTAGAGTAAAGCCCAAAATCTAGAGTTAAAGCCCAACATCTAGAGGGAAAGCCCAGAATCTAGATGTAAAGCCTAACATCTAGAGGTGAATTCCAAAATCAAGTGTTAAGGCCTGACATCTACAGTTAAATCCAACCATATAGATATAACCCCCAACTTCTAGAGGTAAGGCCCAAAAACTAGAGGTAAAGCCCAACAGCTAGAGTTAAAGCCGAACGTCTTGAGGTAAAGCCCAAAGTCTAGAGTTAAAGCCCAACTTCTAGAGGTAAAGCCCAACATCTAGACGTAAAGCCAGATACATGACGGTAAAGCCCAACATCTAGAGGAAAAGCCAAATATATAGATTTAAAACCCAAAATCTAGAGATAAAGCCGAACATCTAAATGTAAAGCAAAACATCTAGATGTAATCCAAACATCTAGAGGTAAAGCCTAACATCTAGAGGTGAAGCACAACATATAGAGGTATAACCCAACATCTAGAGATAAAGACCAACATCTAAATGTAAAGCAAAACATCTAGATGTAAACCCCTACATCTAGAGGTAAAGTCCAATATCTAGACCTAAAGACCAACATCTAGAGGTAAAACCCAACATCTAGTGGTAAAGCCCAACGTCTGGAGGTAAAGCCCAGATTCCAGAGAGAAGCCAAAAATCCAGATGGAAAACCCAAAATCTAGAGGTAAAGCCCAACATCTACAGGTAAATCCAGATATCTAGGGGTAAAGGCCAACATCTAGAGGAAAAGCCAAATATATAGATTTAAAACACAAAATCTAGAGGTAAAGACCAATATCTAGACGTAAAGCCCAAAGTCTAGATGTAAAGCCCAACTTCTAGATCTAAAGCCCAAAATCTAGATGTAAAGCCCAAATTCTAGATCTAACACCCAAAATCTAAAGGTAAAGACCAATATCTAGAGGTAAAACCCAACATCTAGAGGTAAAGCCAGATATCTAGAGGTAAAGTCAACATCTAAAGGAAAAGCAAAATATATAGATTTCAAACCCAAATTCTAGAGTTAAATCCCAACATCTAGAGGTAAAGCCCAACTTACAGAGTTAAAGTCCAAAATCTAGAGGTAAACACCAATACCTAGAGTTAGAGCCCAAAATCTAGAGATAAAGCCCAACATCTACAGATAAAGCCAGATATATAGATTTAAAATCCACAATCTGGAGGTAAAGCCCAACATCTAGAGCTAAAGCCCCAAATCTAGATGTAAAGACCAATCGCTAGATCTAAAGCCAAATACTCTAGAGGTAAAGCCCAACATGTAGAGGTAAAGACTAAGATCTAGAGGTGAATTCCAATATCTAGTGTTAAAGGCCGACACCTACAGTTAAAGCCAAACATCTAGATGTAAAACCCAACTTCTAGAGGTAAAGCCGAATATCTAGAGTTAAAGCGCATCCTTTAGAGTAAAGCCCAAAATCTAGAGTTAAAGCCCAACATCTAGAGGGAAAACCCAGAATCTAGATGTAAAGCCTAACATCTAGAAGTGAATTCCAAAATCAAGTGTTAAGGCCTGACATCTACAGTTAAATCCAACCATATAGATTTAACCCCCAACTTCTAGAGGTAAGGCCCAAAATCTAGAGGTAAAGCCCAACAGCTAGAGTTAAAGGCGAACGTCTTGAGGTAAAGCCCAAAGTCTAGAGTTAAAGCCCAACTTCTAGAGGTGAAGCCCAATATCTAGACGTAAAGCCCAAAATCTAGATGTAAAGCCCAACTTCTAGATCTAAAGCCCAAAATATAGATGTAAAGCCCAACTTCTAAATCTAAAGCCCAACATCTAGAGGTAAAGCCCAATATTTAGAGTTTAAGCGCATCATTTAGATGTAAAGCCAGATATCTAGAGGTAAAGCCCAACTTCTAGAGGTAAAGCCCATCATCTAGTCCTACAGCCCAATATTTGCAGGTAAAGACCAACTTACAGAGGTGAAGGCAAACATCTAGATGTAAAACCCCAAATCTAGAGGTAAAGCCCAACAGCTAGAGGTAAAGCCAGATATCTAGGGGTAAAGGCCAACATCTAGAGGAAAAGCCAAATATATAGATTTAAAACACAAAATCTAGAGGTAAAGCCCAATATCAAGACGTAAAGCCCAAAATCTAGATGTAAAGCCCAACTTCTTGATCTAAAGCCCAAAATCTAGATGTAAAGCCCAAATTCTAGATCTAACGCCCAAAATCTAGAGATAAAGACCAATATCTAGAGGTAAAACCCAACATCTAGAGGTAAAGCCAGATATTTAGAGGTAAAGCCCAACATCTAGAGGAAAAGCAAAATATATAGATTTCAAACCCAAATTCTAGAGTTCAATCCCAACATCTAGAGGTAAATCCCAAAGTCTAGATGTAAAGCTCAACTTCCAGATTTAAAGTCAAAAATCTAAATGTAAATACAAATACCTAGAGGTAGAGCCCAAAATGTAGAGGTAAAGCCCAACATCTAGAGATAAAGCCAGATATATAGATCTAAACCCCAAAATCTAGAGGTGAAGCCCAATATCTAGACGTAAAGCCGAAAATCTAGATGTAAAGCCCAACTTCTTGATCTAAAGCCCAAAATCTAGATGTAAAGCCCAAATTCTAGATCTAACACCCAAAATCTAGAGGTAAAGACCAATATCTAGAGGTAAAACCCAACATCTAGAGGTAAAGCCAGATATCTAGAGGTAAAGCCCAACATCTAGAGGAAAAGCAAAATATATAGTTTTCAAACCCAAATTCTAGACTTAAATCCCAACATCTAGAGGTAAATCCCAAAGTCTAGATGTAAAGCTCAACTTCCAGATTTAAAGTCCAAAATCTAGAGGTAAACACCAATACCTAGAGTTAGAGCCCAAAATCTAGAGATAAAGTCCAACATCTAGAGATAAATCAGATATATAGATTTAAAATCCAAAATGTGGAGTTAAAGCCCAACATCTAGAGCTAAAGCCCCAAATCTAGATGTAAAGCCCAATTGCTAGATCTAAAGCCAAATACTCTAGAGGTAAAGCCCAACATGTAGAGGTAAAGACTAAGATCTAGAGGTGAATTCCAATATCTAGTGTTAAAGCCCGACACCTACAGTTAAAGCCAAACATCTAGATGTAAAACCCCAAATCTAGAGGTAAAGCCCAACATCTAGAGGAAAAGCCAAATATATATATATATTTAAAACCCCAAATCTAGAGGTAAAGCCCAACATCTAGAGGTAAAGCCAGATATCTAGGGGTAAAGGCCAACATCTAGAGGAAAAGCCAAATATATATATTTAAAACCAAAAATCTAGAGGTAAAGCCCAATATCAAGACGTAAAGCCCAAAAACTAGATGTAAAGCTCAACTTCTTGATCTAAAGCCCAAAATCTAGATGTAAAGCCCAAATTCTAGATTTAACGCCCAAAATCTAGAGATAAAGACCAATATCTAGAGGTAAAACCCAACATCTAGAGGTAAAGCCAGATATCTAGAGGTAAAGCCCAACATCTAGAGGAAAAGCAAAATATATAGATTTCAAACCCAAATTCTAGACTTAAATCCCAACATCTAGAGGTAAATCCCAAAGTCTAGATGTAAAGCTCAACTTCCAGATTTAAAGTCAAAAATCTAAATGTAAATACCAATACATAGAGGTAGAGCCCAAAATGTAGAGGTAAAGCCCGACATCTAGAGATAAAGCCAGATATAAAGATCTAAAGCCCAAAATCTAGAGGTAAAGCCCAACTTCTAGAGGTAAAGCCCATCATCTAGTCGTACAGCCCAATGTCTGCAGGTAAAGCCCAACTTACAGAGGTGAAGTCAAACATCTAGATGTAAAACCCAAAATCTAGAGGTAAAGCCCAATATCTAGAGGAAAAGCCAAATATATAGATTTAAAACCCAAAATCTAGAGGTAAAGCCCAATATCTATACGTAAAGCCCAAAGTCTAGATGTAAAGCCCAACTTCTAGATCTAAAGCCCAAAATCTAGATGTAAAGCCCAAATTCTAGATCTAACACCCAAAATCTAGAGGTAAAGACCAATATCTAGAGGTAAAACCCAACATCTAGAGGTAAAGCCAGATATCTAGAGGTAAAGCCCAACATCTAGAGGAAAGGCCAAATATATAGAATTAAAACCCAAAAACTAGAGATAAAGCCGAACATCTAAATGCAAAGCAAAACATCTAGATGTAATCCAAACATCTAGAGATAAAGACCAACATCTAAATGTAAAGCAAAACATCTAGATGTAAAACCCTACATCTAGAGATAAGGTCCAATATCTAGACCTAAAGACCAACATCTAGAGGTAAAACCCAACATCTAGTGGTAAAGCCCAACGTCTGGAGGTAAAGCCCAGATTCTAGAGAGAAGCCAAAAATCCAGATGGAAAACCCAAAATCTAGAGGTAAAGACCAACATCTACAGGTAAATCCAGATATCTAGGGGTAAAGCCCAACATCTAGAGGAAAAGCCAAATATATAGATATAAAACCCAAAATCTAGAGGTAAAGCCCAATATCTAGACGTAAAGCCCAAAATATAGATGAAAAGCACAACTTCTAGATCTAAAGCCCAACATCTAGATGTAAAGACCAACATCTAGAGGTAAAACCCAACATCTAGAGGTAAAGCCAGATATCTAGAGGTAAACCCAACGTCTGGAGGTAAAGCCCATCATCTAGTCCTATAGCCCAATGTCTGCAGGTAAAGCCCAACTTACAGAGGTGAAGGCAAACATCTAGATGTAAAACCCCAAATCTAGAGGTAAAGCCCAACATCTAGAGGAAAAGCCAAATATATAGATTTAAAACCCAAAATCTAGAGGTAAAGCCCAACATCTAGAGGTAAAGCCAGATATCTAGGGGTAAAGGCCAACATCTAGAGGAAAAGCCAAATATATAGATTTAAAACCCAAAATCTAGAGGTAAAGCCCAACATCTAGAGGTAAAGCCAGATATCTAGGGGTAAAGGCCAACATCTAGAGGAAAAGCCAAATATATAGATTTAAAACCCAAAATCTAGAGGTAAAGCCCAATATCAAGACGTAAAGGCTAAAATCTAGATGTAAAGCCCAACTTCTTGATCTAAAGCCCAAAATCTAGATGTAAAGCCCAAATTCTAGATCTAACGCCCAAAATCTAGAGATAAAGACCAATATCTAGAGGTAAAACCCAACATCTAGATGTAAAGCCAGATATCTAGAGGTAAAGCCCAACATCTAAATGTAAAGCCCAACATCTAGATGTAAAGCCAGAAATCTAGGGGTAAAGCCCAACATCTAGAGGAAAAGCCAAATATATAGATTTAAAACCCAAAATCTAGAGGTGAAGCCCAATATCTAGACATAAAGCCCAAAATCTAGATGTAAAGCCCAACTTCTAGATCTAAAGCCCAAAATCTAGATGTAAAGCCCAACTTCTAAATCTAAAGCCCAACATCTAGAGGTAAAGCCCAATATTTAGAGTTTAAGCGCATCATTTAGAGGTAAAGCCAGATATCTAGAGGTAAAGCCCAACTTCTAGAGGTAAAGCCCATCATCTAGTCCTACAGCCCAATGTCTGCAGGTAAAGCCCAACTTACAGAGGTGAAGGCAAACATCTAGATTTAAAACCCAAAATCTAGAGGTAAAGCCCAACATCTAGAGGAAAAGCCAAATATATAGATTTAATACCCAAAATCTAGAGGTAAAGCCCAATATCTAGACCTAAAGCCCAAAATCTAGATGTAAAGCCCAACTTCTAGATCTAAAGAACAAAATTTAGATGTAAAGCCCAAATTCTATATCTAACACCCAAAATCTAGAGGTAAAGATCAATATCTAGAGGTAAAACCCAACATCTAGAGGTAAAGCCAGATATCTAGAGGTAAAGCCCGACATCTAGAGGAAAAGCAAAATATATAGATTTCAAACCCAAATTCTAGAGTTAAATCCCAACATCTAGAGGTAAAGCCCAACTCCCAGAGTTAAAGTCCAAAATCTAGAGGTAAACACCAATACCTAGAGTTAGAGCCCAAAATCTAGAGATAAAGCCCAACATCTAGAGATAAAGCCAGATATATAGATTTAAAATCCAAAATCTGGAGGTAAAGCCCAATTGCTAGATCTAAAGCCAAATACTCTAGAGGTAAAGCCCAACATGTAGAGGTAAAGACTAAGATCTAGAGGTGAATTCCAATATCTAGTGTTAAAGCCCGACACCTACAGTTAAAGCCAAACATCTAGATGTACAACCCAACTTCTAGAGGTAAAGCCGAATATCTAGAGTTAAAGCGCATCCTTTAGAGTAAAGCCCAAAATCTAGAGTTAAAGCCCAACATCTAGAGGGAAAGCCCAGAATCTAGATGTAAAGCCTAACATCTAGAGGTGAATTCCAAAATCAAGTGTTAAGGCCTGACATCTACAGTTAAATCCAACCATATAGATATAACCCCCAACTTCTAGAGGTAAGGCCCAAAATCTAGAGGTAAAGCCCAACAGCTAGAGTTAAAGCCGAACGTCTTGAGGTAAAGCCCAAAGTCTAGAGTTAAAGCCCAACTTCTAGAGGTAAAGCCCAACATCTAGAGGTAAAGCCAGATATCTGACGGTAAAGCCCAACATCTAGAGGAAAAGCCAAATATATAGATTTAAAACCCAAAATCTAGAGATAAAGCCGAACATCTAAATGTAAAGCAAAACATCTAGATGTAATCCAAACATCTAGAGGTAAAGCCTAACATCTAGAGGTGAAGCACAACATATAGAGGTATAACCCAACATCTAGAGATAAAGACCAACATCTAAATATAAAGCAAAACATCTAGATGTAAAACCCTACATCTAGAGATAAAGTCCAATATCTAGACCTAAAGACCAACATCTAGAGATAAAACCCAACATCTAGTGGTAAAGCCCAACGTCTGGAGGTAAAGCCCAATTCTAGAGAGAAGCCAATAATCCAGATGGAAAACCCAAAATCTAGAGGTAAAGCCCAACATCTACAGGTAAATCCAGATATCTAGGGGTAAAGCCCAACATCTAGAGGAAAAGCCAAATATATAGATATAAAACCCAAAATCTAGAGGTAAAGCCCAATATCTAGACGTAAAGCCCAAAATCTACATGAAAAGCACAACTTCCAGATCTAAAGCCCAACATCTAGAGGTAAAGACCAACATCTAGAGGTAAAACCCATCATCTAGAGGTAAAGCCAGATATCTAGAGGTAAAGCCCAACGTCTGGATATAAAGCCCATCATCTAGTCCTACAGCCCAATGTCTGCAGGTAAAGCCCAACTTACAGAGGTGAAGGCAAACATCTAGATGTAAAACCCCAAATCTAGAGGTAAAGCCCAACATCTAGAGGAAAAGCCAAACACATAGATTTAAAACCCAAAATCTAGAGGTAAAGCCCAACATCTAGAGGTAAAGACAGATATCTACGGGTAAAGGCCAACATCTAGAGGAAAAGCCAAATATATAGATTTAAAACCCAAAATCTAGAGGTAAAGCCCAATATCAAGACGTAAAGGCCAAAATCTAGATGTAAAGCCCAACTTCTTGATCTAAAGCCCAAAATCTAGATGTAAAGCCCAAATTCTAGATCTAACGCCCAAAATCTAGAGGTAAAGCCCAACATCTAGAGGTAAAGCCAGATATCTAAGGGTAAAGGCCAACATCTAGAGGAAAAGCCAAATATATAGATTTAAAACCCAAAATCTAGAGGTAAAGCCCAACATCTAGAGGTAAAGCCAGATATCTAGGGGTAAAGGCCAACATCTAGAGGAAAAGCCAAATATATAGATTTAAAACCCAAAATCTAGAGGTAAAGCCCAATATCAAGACGTAAAGGCTAAAATCTAGATGTAAAGCCCAACTTCTTGATCTAAAGCCCAAAATCTAGATGTAAAGCCCAAATTCTAGATCTAACGCCCAAAATCTAGAGATAAAGACCAATATCTAGAGGTAAAACCCAACATCTAGATGTAAAGCCAGATATCTAGAGGTAAAGCCCAACATCTAAATGTAAAGCCCAACATCTAGATGTAAAGCCAGAAATCTAGGGGTAAAGCCCAACATCTAGAGGAAAAGCCAAATATATAGATTTAAAACCCAAAATCTAGAGGTGAAGCCCAATATCTAGACATAAAGCCCAAAATCTAGATGTAAAGCCCAACTTCTAGATCTAAAGCCCAAAATCTAGATGTAAAGCCCAACTTCTAAATCTAAAGCCCAACATCTAGAGGTAAAGCCCAATATTTAGAGTTTAAGCGCATCATTTAGAGGTAAAGCCAGATATCTAGAGGTAAAGCCCAACTTCTAGAGGTAAAGCCCATCATCTAGTCCTACAGCCCAATGTCTGCAGGTAAAGCCCAACTTACAGAGGTGAAGGCAAACATCTAGATTTAAAACCCAAAATCTAGAGGTAAAGCCCAACATCTAGAGGAAAAGCCAAATATATAGATTTAATACCCAAAATCTAGAGGTAAAGCCCAATATCTAGACCTAAAGCCCAAAATCTAGATGTAAAGCCCAACTTCTAGATCTAAAGAACAAAATTTAGATGTAAAGCCCAAATTCTATATCTAACACCCAAAATCTAGAGGTAAAGATCAATATCTAGAGGTAAAACCCAACATCTAGAGGTAAAGCCAGATATCTAGAGGTAAAGCCCGACATCTAGAGGAAAAGCAAAATATATAGATTTCAAACCCAAATTCTAGAGTTAAATCCCAACATCTAGAGGTAAAGCCCAACTCCCAGAGTTAAAGTCCAAAATCTAGAGGTAAACACCAATACCTAGAGTTAGAGCCCAAAATCTAGAGATAAAGCCCAACATCTAGAGATAAAGCCAGATATATAGATTTAAAATCCAAAATCTGGAGGTAAAGCCCAATTGCTAGATCTAAAGCCAAATACTCTAGAGGTAAAGCCCAACATGTAGAGGTAAAGACTAAGATCTAGAGGTGAATTCCAATATCTAGTGTTAAAGCCCGACACCTACAGTTAAAGCCAAACATCTAGATGTACAACCCAACTTCTAGAGGTAAAGCCGAATATCTAGAGTTAAAGCGCATCCTTTAGAGTAAAGCCCAAAATCTAGAGTTAAAGCCCAACATCTAGAGGGAAAGCCCAGAATCTAGATGTAAAGCCTAACATCTAGAGGTGAATTCCAAAATCAAGTGTTAAGGCCTGACATCTACAGTTAAATCCAACCATATAGATATAACCCCCAACTTCTAGAGGTAAGGCCCAAAATCTAGAGGTAAAGCCCAACAGCTAGAGTTAAAGCCGAACGTCTTGAGGTAAAGCCCAAAGTCTAGAGTTAAAGCCCAACTTCTAGAGGTAAAGCCCAACATCTAGAGGTAAAGCCAGATATCTGACGGTAAAGCCCAACATCTAGAGGAAAAGCCAAATATATAGATTTAAAACCCAAAATCTAGAGATAAAGCCGAACATCTAAATGTAAAGCAAAACATCTAGATGTAATCCAAACATCTAGAGGTAAAGCCTAACATCTAGAGGTGAAGCACAACATATAGAGGTATAACCCAACATCTAGAGATAAAGACCAACATCTAAATATAAAGCAAAACATCTAGATGTAAAACCCTACATCTAGAGGTAAAGTCCAATATCTAGACCTAAAGACCAACATCTAGAGGTAAAACCCAACATCTAGTGGTAAAGCCCAACGTCTGGAGGTAAAGCCCAGATTCTAGAGAGAAGCCAAAAATCCAGATGGAAAACCCAAAATCCAGAGGTAAAGCCCAACATCTACAGGTAAATCCAGATATCTAGGGGTAAAGCCCAACATCTAGAGGAAAAGCCAAATATATAGATATAAAACCCAAAATCTAGAGGTAAAGCCCAATATCTAGACGTAAAGCCCAAAATCTAGATGAAAAGCACAACTTCCAGATCTAAAGCCCAACATCTAGAGGTAAAGACCAACATCTAGAGGTAAAACCCAACATCTAGAGGTAAAGCCAGATATCTAGAGGTAAAGCCCAACGTCTGGATGTAAAGCCCATCATCTAGTCCTACAGCCCAATGTCTACAGGTAAAGCCCAACTTACAGAGGTGAAGGCAAACATCTAGATGTAAAACCCCAAATCTAGAGGTAAAGCCCAACATCTAGAGGAAAAGCCAAACACATAGATTTAAAACCCAAAATCTAGAGGTAAAGCCCAACATCTAGAGGTAAAGCCAGATATCTAGGGGTAAAGCCCAACATCTAGAGGAAAAGCCAAATATATAGATTTAAAACCCAAAATCTAGAGGTAAAGCCCAATATCAAGACGTAAAGGCCAAAATCTAGATGTAAAGCCCAACTTCTTGATCTAAATCCCAAAATCTAGATGTGAAGCCCAAATTCTAGATCTAACGCCCAAAATCTAGAGGTAAAGACCAATATCTAGAGGTAAAACCCAACATCTAGAGGTAAAGCCAGATATCTAGAGGTAAAGCCCAACATCTAGAGGAAAAGCAAAATATATAGATTTCAAACCCAAATTCTAGAGTTAAATCCCAACATCTAGAGGTAAATCCCAAAGTCTAGATGTAAAGCTCAACTTCCAGATTTAAAGTCAAAAATCTAAATGTAAATACCAATACCTAGAGGTAGAGCCCAAAATGTAGAGGTAAAGCCCAACATCTAGAGATAAAGCCAGATATATAGATCTAAACCCCAAAATCTAGAGGTGAAGCCCAATATCTAGACGTAAAGCCCAAAATCTAGATGTAAACCCAACTTCTAGATCTAAAGCCCAAAATATAGATGTAAAGCCGAACTTCTAAATCTAAAGCCCAACATCTAGAGGTAAAGCCCAATATTTAGAGTTTAAGCACATCATTTAGAGGTAAAGCCAGATATCTAGAGGTAAAGCCCAACTTCTAGAGGTAAAGCCCATCATCTAGTCCTAAAGCCCAATGTCTGCAGGTAAAGCCCAACTTACAGAGGTGAAGGCAAACATCTAGATTTAAAACCCAAAATCTAGAGGTAAAGACCAACATCTAGAGGAAAAGCCAAATATATAGATTTAATACCCAAAATCTAGAGGTAAAGCCCAATATCTAGACCTAAAGCCCAAAATCTAGATGTAAAGCCCAACTTGTAGATCTAAAGCCCAAAATCTAGATGTAAAGCCCAAATTGTAGATCTAACACCCAAAATCTAGAGGTAAAGACCAATATCTAGAGGTAAAACCCAACATCTAGAGGTAAAGCCAGATATCTAGAGGTAAAGCCCAACATCTAGAGGAAAAGCAAAATATATAGATTTCAAACCCAAATTCTAGAGTTAAATCCCAACATCTAGAGGTAAAGCTCAACTTCCAGAGTTAAAGTCCAAAATCTAGAGGTAAACACCAATACCTAGAGTTAGAGCCCAAAATCTAGAGATAAAGCCCAACATCTAGAGATAAAGCCAGATATATATAGATTTAAAATCCACAATCTGGAGGTAAAGCCCAACATCTAGATCTAAAGCCCCAAATCTAGGCCTAATTGCTAGATCTAAAGCCAAATACTCTAGAGGTAAAGCCAAATACTCTAGAGGTAACGCCCAACATGTAGAGGTAAAGACTAAGATCTAGAGGTGAATTCCAATATCTAGTGTTAAAGGCCGACACCTACAGTTAAAACCAAACATCTAGATGTACAACCCAACTTCTAGAGGCAAAGCCGAATATCTAGAGTTAAAGCGCATCTTTTAGAGTAAAGCCCAAAATATAGAGTTAAAGCCCAACATCTAGAGGGAAAGCCCAGAATCTAGATGTAAAGCCTAACATCTGGAGGTGAATTCCAAAAACAAGTGTTAAGGCCCGACATCTACAGTTAAATCCAACCATATAGATATAACCCCCAACTTCTAGAGGTAAGGCCCAAAATCTAGAGGTAAAGCCCAACATCTACAGGTAAATCCAGATATCTAGGGGTAAAGCCCAACATCTAGAGGAAAAGCCAAATATATAGATATAAAACCCAAAATCTAGAGGTAAAGCCCAATATCTAGACGTAAAGCCCAAAATCTAGATGAAAAGCACAACTTCTAGATCTAAAGCCCAACATCTAGAGGTAAAGACCAATAGCTAGAGCTAAAACCCAACATCTAGAGGTAAAGCCAGATATCTAGAGGTAAAGCCCAACGTCTGGAGGTAAAGCCCATCATCTAGTCCTACAGCCCAATGTCTGCAGGTAAAGACCAACTTACAGAGGTGAAGGCAAACATCTAGATGTAAAACCCCAAATCTAGAGGTAAAGCCCAACATCTAGAGGAAAAGCCAAATATATAGATTTAAAACCCAAAATCTAGAGGTAAAGCCCAACATCTAGAGGTAAAGCCAGATATCTAGGGGTAAAGGCCAACATCTAGAGGAAAAGCCAAATATATAGATTTCAAACCCAAATTCTAGAGTTAAATCCCAACATCTAGATGTAAATCCCAAGTCTAGATGTAAAGCTCAACTTCCAGATTTAAAGTCAAAAATCTAAATGTAAATACCAATACCTAGAGGTAGAGCCCAAAATGTAGAGGTAAAGCCCAACATCTAGAGATAAAGCCAGATATATAGATCTAAAATCCAAAATCTAGAGGTGAAGCCCAATATCTAGACGTAAAGCCCAAAAGCTAGATGTAAAGCCCAACTTCTAGATCTAAAGCCCAAAATATAGATGTAAAGCCCAACTTCTAAATCTAAAGCCCAACATCTAGAGGTAAAGCCCAATATTTAGAGTTTAAGCGCATCATTTAGAGGTAAAGCCAGATATCTAGAGGTAAAGCCCAACTTCTAGAGGTAAAGCCCATCATCTAGTCCTACAGCCCAATGTCTGCAGGTAAAGCCCAACTTACAGAGGTGAAGGCAAACATCTAGATGTAAAACCCAAAATCTAGAGGTAAAGCCCAATATCTAGACCTAAAGCCCAAAATCTAGATGTAAAGCCCAAATTCTAGATCTAACACCCAAAACCTAGAGGTAAATACCAATATCTAGAGGTAAAACCCAACATCTAGAGGTAAAGCCAGATATCTAGAGGTAAAGCCCAACATCTAGAGGAAAAGCAAAATATATAGATTTCAAACCCAAATTCTAGAGTTCAATCCCAACATCTAGAGGTAAAGCCCAACTTCCAGAGTTAAAGTCCAAAATCTAGAGGTAAACACCAATACCTAGAGTTAGAGCCCAAAATCTAGAGATAAAGCCCAACATCTAGAGATAAAGCAGATATATAGATTTAAAATCCAAAATCTGGAGGTAAAGCCCAACATCTAGAGCTAAAGCCCCAAATCTAGATGTAAAGCCCAATTGCTAGATCTAAAGCCAAATACTCTAGAGGTAAAGCCCAACATGTAGAGCTAAAGACTAAGATCTAGAGGTGAATTCCAATATCTAGTGTTAAAGCCTGACACCTACAGTTAAAGCCAAACATCTAGATGTAAAACCCAACTTCTAGAGGTAAAGCCGAATATCTAGAGTTAAAGCGCATCCTTTAGAGTAAAGCCCAAAATCTAGAGTTAAAGCCCAACATCTAGAGGGAAAGCCCAGAATCTAGATGTAAAGCCTAACATCTAGAGGTGAATTCCAAAATCAAGTGTTAAGGCCTGACATCTACAGTTAAATCCAACCATATAGATATAACCCCCAACTTCTAGAGGTAAGGCCCAAAATCTAGAGGTAAAGCCCAACAGCTAGAGTTAAAGACGAACGTCTTGAGGTAAAGCCCAAAGTCTAGAGTTAAAGCCCAACTTCTAGAGGTAAAGCCCAACATCTAGACGTAAAGCCAGATATCTGACGGTAAAGCCCAACATCTAGAGGAAAAGCCAAATATATAGATTTAAAACCCAAAATCTAGAGATAAAGCCGAACATCTAAATGTAAAGCAAAACATCTAGATGTAATCCAAACATCTAGAGGTAAAGCCTAACATCTAGAGGTGAAGCACAACATATAGAGGTATAACCCAACTTCTAGAGATAAAGACCAACATCTAAATGTAAAGCAAAACATCTAGATGTAAAACCCTACATCTAGAGGTAAAGTCCAATATCTAGACCTAAAGACCAACATCTAGAGGTAAAACCCAACATCTAGTGGTAAAGCCCAACGTCTGGAGGTAAAGCCCAGATTCTAGAGAGAAGCCAAAAATCCAGATGGAAAACCCAAAATCTAGAGGTAAAGCCCAACATCTACAGGTAAATCCAGATATCTAGGGGTAAAGGCCAACATCTAGAGGAAAAGCCAAATATATAGATATAAACCCCAAAATCTAGAGGTAAAGCCCAATATCTAGACGTAAAGCCCAAAATCTAGATGAAAAGCACAACTTCCAGATCTAAAGCCCAACATCTAGAGGTAAAGACCAACATCTAGAGGTAAAACCCAACATCTAGAGGTAAAGCCCAACGTCTGGAGGTAAAGCCCAACGTCTGGAGGTAAAGCCCATCATCTAGTCCTATAGCCCAATGTCTGCAGGTAAAGCGCAACTTACAGAGGTGAAGGCAAACATCTAGATGTAAAACCCCAAATCTAGAGGTAAAGCCCAACATCTAGAGGAAAAGCCAAACATATAGATTTAAAACCCAAAATCTAGAGGTAAAGCCCAACATCTAGAGGTAAAGCCAGATATCTAGGGGTAAAGGCCAACATCTAGAGGAAAAGCCAAATATATAGATATAAACCCCAAAATCTAGAGGTAAAGCCCAATATCTAGACGTAAAGCCCAAAATCTAGATGAAAAGCACAACTTCCAGATCTAAAGCCCAACATCTAGAGGTAAAGACCAACATCTAGAGGTAAAACCCAACATCTAGAGGTAAAGCCCAACGTCTGGAGGTAAAGCCCAACGTCTGGAGGTAAAGCCCATCATCTAGTCCTATAGCCCAATGTCTGCAGGTAAAGCGCAACTTACAGAGGTGAAGGCAAACATCTAGATGTAAAACCCCAAATCTAGAGGTAAAGCCCAACATCTAGAGGAAAAGCCAAATATATAGATTTAAAACCCAAAATCTAGAGGTAAAGCCCAATATCAAGACGTAAAGGCCAAAATCTAGATGTAAAGCCCAACTTCTTGATCTAAAGCCCAAAATCTAGATGTAAAGCCCAAATTCTAGATCTAACGCCCAAAATCTAGAGAGAAAGACCAATATCTAGAGGTAAAACCCAACATCTAGAGGTAAAGCAAAATATATAGATTTCAAACCCAAATTCTAGAGTTAAATCCCACCATCTAGAGGTAAATCCCAAAGTCTAGATGTAAAGCTCAACTTCCAGATTTAAAGTCAAAAATCTAAATGTAAATACCAATACCTAGAGGTAGAGCCCAAAATGTAGAGGTAAAGCCCAACATCTAGAGATAAAGCCAGATATATAGATCTAAACCCCAAAATCTAGAGGTGAAGCCCAATATCTAGACGTAAAGCCCAAAATCTAGATGTAAAGCCCAACTTCTAGATCTAAAGCCCAAAATATAGATGTAAAGCCCAACTTCTAAATCTAAAGCCCAACATCTAGAGGTAAAGCCCAATATTTAGAGTTTAAGCGCATCATTTAGAGGTAAAGCCAGATATCTAGAGGTAAAGCCCAACGTCTGGAGGTAAAGCCCATCATCTAGTCCTACAGCCCAATGTCTGCAGGTAAAGCCCAACTTACAGAGGTGAAGGCAAACATCTAGATTTAAAACCCAAAATCTAGAGGTAAAGACCAACATCTAGAGGAAAAGCCAAATATATAGATTTAATACCCAAAATCTAGAGGTAAAGCCCAATATCTAGACCTAAAGCCCAAAATCTAGATGTAAAGCCCACATTGTAGATCTAACACACAAAATCTAGAGGTAAAGACCAATATCTAGAGGTAAAACCCAACATCTAGAGGTCAAGCCAGATATCTAGAGGTAAAGCCCAACATCTAGAGGAAAAGCAAAATGTATAGATTTCAAACCCAAATTCTAGAGTTAAATCCCAACATCTAGAGGTAAAGCCCAACTTCCAGAGTTAAAGTCCAAAATCTAGAGGTAAACACCAATACCTAGAGTTAGAGCCCAAAATCTAGAAATAAAGCCCAACATCTAGAGATAAAGCCAGATATATAGATTTAAAATCCACAATCTGGAGGTAAAGCCCAACATCTAGAGCTAAAGCCCCAAATCTAGGCCTAATTGCTAGATCTAAAGCCAAATACTCTAGAGGTAAAGCCAAATACTCTAGAGGTAACGCCCAACATGTAGAGGTAAAGACTAAGATCTAGAGGTGAATTCCAATATCTAGTGTTAAAGGCCGACACCTACAGTTAAAACCAAACATCTAGATGTACAACGCAACTTCTAGAGGTAAAGCCGAATATCTAGAGTTAAAGCGCATCTTTTAGAGTAAAGCCCAAAATCTAGAGTTAAAGCCCAACATCTAGAGGGAAAGCCCAGAATCTAGATGTAAAGCCTAACATCTGGAGGTGAATTCCAAAAACAAGTGTTAAGGCCCGACATCTACAGTTAAATCCAACCATATAGATATAACCCCCAACTTCTAGAGGTAAGGCCCAAAATCTAGAGGTAAAGCCCAACATCTACAGGTAAATCCAGATATCTAGGGGTAAAGCCCAACATCTAGAGGAAAAGCCAAATATATCGATATAAAACCCAAAATCTAGAGGTAAAGCCCAATATCTAGACGTAAAGCCCAAAATCTAGATGAAAAGCACAACTTCTAGATCTAAAGCCCAACATCTAGAGGTAAAGACCAATAGCTAGAGGTAAAACCCAACATCTAGAGGTAAAGCCAGATATCTAGAGGTAAAGCCCAACGTCTGGAGGTAAAGCCCATCATCTAGTCCTACAGCCCAATGTCTGCAGTTAAGCCCAACTTACAGAGGTGAAGGCAAACATCTAGATGTAAAACCCCAAATCTAGAGGTAAAACCCAACATCTAGAGGTAAAGCCAGATATCTAGAGGTAAAGCCCAATGTCTGGAGGTAAAGCCCATCATCTAGTCCTACAGCCCAATGTCTGCAGGTAAAGCCCAACTTACAGAGGTGAAGGCAAACATCTAGATGTAAAACCCCAAATCTAGAGGTAAAGCCCAACATCTAGAGGAAAAGCCAAATATATAGATTTAAAACCCAAAATCTAGAGGTAAAGCCCAACATCTAGAGGTAAAGCCAGATATCTAGGGGTAAAGGCCAACATCTAGAGGAAAAGCCAAATATATAGATTTCAAACCCAAATTCTAGAGTTAAATCCCAACATCTAGATGTAAATCCCAAGTCTAGATGTAAAGCTCAACTTCCAGATTTAAAGTCAAAAATCTAAATGTAAATACCAATACCTAGAGGTAGAGCCCAAAATGTAGAGGTAAAGCCCAACATCTAGAGATAAAGCCAGATATATAGATCTAAAATCCAAAATCTAGAGGTGAAGCCCAATATCTAGACGTAAAGCCCAAAAGCTAGATGTAAAGCCCAACTTCTAGATCTAAAGCCCAAAATATAGATGTAAAGCCCAACTTCTAAATCTAAAGCCCAACATCTAGAGGTAAAGCCCAATATTTAGAGTTTAAGCGCATCATTTAGAGGTAAAGCCAGATATATAGAGGTAAAGCCCAACTTCTAGAGGTAAAGCCCATCATCTAGTCCTACAGCCCAATGTCTGCAGGTAAAGCCCAACTTACAGAGGTGAAGGCAAACATCTAGATGTAAAACCCAAAATCTAGAGGTAAAGCCCAATATCTAGACCTAAAGCCCAAAATCTAGATGTAAAGCCCAAATTCTAGATCTAACACCCAAAACCTAGAGGTAAAGACCAATATCTAGAGGTAAAACCCAACATCTAGAGGTAAAGCCAGATATCTAGAGGTAAAGCCCAACATCTAGAGGAAAAGCAAAATATATAGATTTCAAACCCAAATTCTAGAGTTCAATCCCAACATCTAGAGGTAAAGCCCAACTTCCAGAGTTAAAGTCCGAAATCTAGAGGTAAACACCAATACCTAGAGTTAGAGCCCAAAATCTAGAGATAAAGCCCAACATCTAGAGATAAAGCAGATATATAGATTTAAAATCCAAAATCTGGAGGTAAAGCCCAACATCTAGAGCTAAAGCCCCAAATCTAGATGTAAAGCCCAATTGCTAGATCTAAAGCCAAATACTCTAGAGGTAAAGCCCAACATGTAGAGGTAAAGACTAAGATCTAGAGGTGAATTCCAATATCTAGTGTTAAAGCCTGACACCTACAGTTAAAGCCAAACATCTAGATGTAAAACCCAACTTCTAGAGGTAAAGCCGAATATCTAGAGTTAAAGCGCATCCTTTAGAGTAAAGCCCAAAATCTAGAGTTAAAGCCCAACATCTAGAGGGAAAGCCCAGAATCTAGATGTAAAGCCTAACATCTAGAGGTGAATTCCAAAATCAAGTATTAAGGCCTGACATCTACAGTTAAATCCAACCATATAGATATAACCCCCAACTTCTAGAGGTAAGGCCCAAAATCTAGAGGTAAAGCCCAACATCTACAGGTAAATCCAGATATCTAGGGGTAAAGCCCAACATCTAGAGGAAAAGCCAAATATATAGATATAAACCCCAAAATCTAGAGGTAAAGCCCAATATCTAGACGTAAAGCCCAAAATCTAGATGAAAAGCCCAACTTCTTGATCTAAAGCCCAAAATCTAGATGTAAAGCCCAAATTCTAGATCTAACGCCCAAAATCTAGAGATAAAGACCAATATCTAGAGGTAAAACCCAACATCTAGAGGTAAAGCCAGATATCTAGAGGTAAAGCCAACATCTAGAGGAAAAGCAAAATATATAGATTTCAAACCCAAATTCTAGAGTTAAATCCCAACATCTAGAGGTAAAGCCAGATATATATATCTAAACCCCAAAATCTAGAGGTGAAGCCCAATATCTAGACGTAAAGCCCAAAATCTAGATGTAAAGCCCAACTTCTAGAGGTAAAGCCCATCATCTAGTCCTACAGCCCAATGTCTGCAGGTAAAGCCGAACTTACAGAGGTAAAGGCAAAACATCTAGATGTAAAACCCAAAATCTAGAGGTAAAGCCCAACATCTAGAGGAAAAGCCAAATATATAGATTTAAAACCCAAAATCTAGAGGTAAAGCCCAACATCTAAAGATAAAGCCAGATATATAGATCTAAACCCCAAAATCTAGAGGTGAAGCCCAATATCTAGACGTAAAGCCCAATATATAGATGTAAAGCCCAACTTCTAGATCTAAAGCCCAAAATATAGATATAAAGCCCAACTTCTAAATCTAAAGCCCAACATCTAGAGGTAAAGCCCAATATTTAGAGTTTAAGCGCATCATTTAGAGGTAAAGCCCAAAATCTAGATGCAAAGCCCAACTTCTAGAGGTAAAGCCCATCATCTAGTCCTACAGCCCAATGTCTGCAGGTAAAGCCCAACTTACAGAGGTGAAGGCAAACATCTAGATGTAAAACCCAAAATCTAGAGGTAAAGCCCAACATCTAGAGGAAAAGCCAAATATATAGATTTAAAACCCAAAATCTAGAGGTAAAGCCCAATATCTAGACCTAAAGCCCAAAATCTAGATGTAAAGCCCAAATTCTAGATCTAACAGCCAAAATCTAGAGGTAAAGACCAATATCTAGAGGTAAAACCCAACATCTAGAGGTAAAGCCAGATATCTAGAGGTAAAGCCCAACATCTAGAGGAAAAGCCAAATATATAGATTTAAAACCCAAAATCTAGAGGTAAAGCCCAACATCTAGAGGTAAAGCCAGATATCTAGGGGTAAAGGCCAACATCTAGAGGAAAAGCCAAATATATAGATTTAAAACCCAAAATCTAGAGGTAAAGCCCAACATCTAGAGGTAAAGCCAGATATCTAGGGGTAAAGGCCAACATCTAGAGGAAAAGCCAAATATATAGATTTAAAACCCAAAATCTAGAGGTAAAGCCCAATATCAAGACGTAAAGGCTAAAATCTAGATGTAAAGCCCAACTTCTTGATCTAAAGCCCAAAATCTAGATGTAAAGCCCAAATTCTAGATCTAACGCCCAAAATCTAGAGACAAAGACCAATATCTAGAGGTAAAACCCAACATCTAGATGTAAAGCCAGATATCTAGAGGTAAAGCCCAACATCTAAATGTAAAGCCCAACATCTAGATGTAAAGCCAGATATCTAGGGGTAAAGCCCAACATCTAGAGGAAAAGCCAAATATATAGATTTAAAACCCAAAATCTAGAGGTGAAGCCCAATATCTAGACATAAAGCCCAAAATCTATATGTAAAGCCCAACTTCTAGATCTAAAGCCCAAAATCTAGATGTAAAGCCCAACTTCTAGATCTAAAGAACAAAATTTAGATGTAAAGCCCAAATTCTATATCTAACACCCAAAATCTAGAGGTAAAGATCAATATCTAGAGGTAAAACCCAACATCTAGAGGTAAAGCCAGATATCTAGAGGTAAAGCCCGACATCTAGAGGAAAAGCAAAATATATAGATTTCAAACCCAAATTCTAGAGTTAAATCCCAACATCTAGAGGTAAAGCCCAACTCCCAGAGTTAAAGTCCAAAATCTAGAGGTAAACACCAATACCTAGAGTTAGAGCCCAAAATCTAGAGATAAAGCCCAACATCTAGAGATAAAGCCAGATATATAGATTTAAAATCCAAAATCTGGAGGTAAAGCCCAATTGCTAGATCTAAAGCCAAATACTCTAGAGGTAAAGCCCAACATGTAGAGGTAAAGACTAAGATCTAGAGGTGAATTCCAATATCTAGTGTTAAAGCCCGACACCTACAGTTAAAGCCAAACATCTAGATGTACAACCCAACTTCTAGAGGTAAAGCCGAATATCTAGAGTTAAAGCGCATCCTTTAGAGTAAAGCCCAAAATCTAGAGTTAAAGCCCAACATCTAGAGGGAAAGCCCAGAATCTAGATGTAAAGCCTAACATCTAGAGGTGAATTCCAAAATCAAGTGTTAAGGCCTGACATCTACAGTTAAATCCAACCATATAGATATAACCCCCAACTTCTAGAGGTAAGGCCCAAAATCTAGAGGTAAAGCCCAACAGCTAGAGTTAAAGCCGAACGTCTTGAGGTAAAGCCCAAAGTCTAGAGTTAAAGCCCAACTTCTAGAGGTAAAGCCCAACATCTAGAGGTAAAGCCAGATATCTGACGGTAAAGCCCAACATCTAGAGGAAAAGCCAAATATATAGATTTAAAACCCAAAATCTAGAGATAAAGCCGAACATCTAAATGTAAAGCAAAACATCTAGATGTAATCCAAACATCTAGAGGTAAAGCCTAACATCTAGAGGTGAAGCACAACATATAGAGGTATAACCCAACATCTAGAGATAAAGACCAACATCTAAATATAAAGCAAAACATCTAGATGTAAAACCCTACATCTAGAAATAAAGTCCAATATCTAGACCTAAAGACCAACATCTAGAGGTAAAACCCAACATCTAGTGGTAAAGCCCAACGTCTGGAGGTAAAGCCCAATTCTAGAGAGAAGCCAATAATCCAGATGGAAAACCCAAAATCTAGAGGTAAAGCCCAACATCTACAGGTAAATCCAGATATCTAGGGGTAAAGCCCAACATCTAGAGGAAAAGCCAAATATATAGATATAAACCCCCAAATCTAGAGGTAAAGCCCAATATCTAGACGTAAAGCCCAAAATCTAGATGAAAAGCACAACTTCCAGATCTAAAGCCCAACATCTAGAGGTAAAGACCAACATCTAGAGGTAAAACCCATCATCTAGAGGTAAAGCCAGATATCTAGAGGTAAAGCCCAACGTCTGGATGTAAAGCCCATCATCTAGTCCTACAGCCCAATGTCTGCAGGTAAAGCCCAACTTACAGAGGTGAAGGCAAACATCTAGATGTAAAACCCCAAATCTAGAGGTAAAGCCCAACATCTAGAGGAAAAGCCAAACACATAGATTTAAAACCCAAAATCTAGAGGTAAAGCCCAACATCTAGAGGTAAAGCCAGATATCTACGGGTAAAGGCCAACATCTAGAGGAAAAGCCAAATATATAGATTTAAAACCCAAAATCTAGAGGTAAAGCCCAATATCAAGACGTAAAGGCCAAAATCTAGATGTAAAGCCCAACTTCTTGATCTAAAGCCCAAAATCTAGATGTAAAGCCCAAATTCTAGATCTAACGCCCAAAATCTAGAGAGAAAGACCAATATCTAGAGGTAAAACCCAACATCTAGAGGTAAAGCAAAATATATAGATTTCAAACCCAAATTCTAGAGTTAAATCCCACCATCTAGAGGTAAATCCCAAAGTCTAGATGTAAAGCTCAACTTCCAGATTTAAAGTCAAAAATCTAAATGTAAATACCAATACCTAGAGGTAGAGCCCAAAATGTAGAGGTAAAACCCAACATCTAGAGATAAAGCCAGATATATAGATCTAAACCCCAAAATCTAGAGGTGAAGCCCAATATCTAGACGTAAAGCCCAAAATCTAGATGTAAAGCCCAACTTCTAGATCTAAAGCCCAAAATATAGATGTAAAGCCCAACTTCTAAATCTAAAGCCCAACATCTAGAGGTAAAGCCCAATATTTAGAGTTTAAGCGCATCATTTAGAGGTAAAGCCAGATATCTAGAGGTAAAGCCAGATATCTAGAGGTAAAGCCCAACGTCTGGAGGTAAAGCCCATCATCTAGTCCTACAGCCCAATGTCTGCAGGTAAAGCCCAACTTACAGAGGTGAAGGCAAACATCTAGATTTAAAACCCAAAATCTAGAGGTAAAGACCAACATCTAGAGGAAAAGCCAAATATATAGATTTAATACCCAAAATCTAGAGGTAAATCCCAATATCTAGACCTAAAGCCCAAAATCTAGATGTAAAGCCCAACTTGTAGATCTAAAGCCCAAAATCTAGATGTAAAGCCCACATTGTAGATCTAACACACAAAATCTAGAGGTAAAGACCAATATCTAGAGGTAAAACCCAACATCTAGAGGTAAAGCCAGATATCTAGAGGTAAAGCCCAACATCTAGAGGAAAAGCAAAATGTATAGATTTCAAACCCAAATTCTAGAGTTAAATCCCAACATCTAGAGGTAAAGCCCAACTTCCAGAGTTAAAGTCCAAAATCTAGAGGTAAACACCAATACCTAGAGTTAGAGCCCAAAATCTAGAGATAAAGCCCAACATCTAGAGATAAAGCCAGATATATAGATTTAAAATCCACAATCTGGAGGTAAAGCCCAACATCTAGAGCTAAAGCCCCAAATCTAGGCCTAATTGCTAGATCTAAAGCCAAATACTCTAGAGGTAAAGCCAAATACTCTAGAGGTAACGCCCAACATGTAGAGGTAAAGACTAAGATCTAGAGGTGAATTCCAATATCTAGTGTTAAAGGCCGAC
This sequence comes from Leptosomus discolor, assembly GCF_034619465.1. Lineage (NCBI taxonomy): Eukaryota > Metazoa > Chordata > Aves > Leptosomiformes > Leptosomidae > Leptosomus > Leptosomus discolor. The sequence continues at coordinate 3,152,846 of NW_028237857.1, read as the reverse complement.
ACCTACAGTTAAAACCAAATATCTAGATGTACAACCCAACTTCTAGAGGTAAAGCCGAATATCTAGAGTTAAAGCGCATCTTTTAGAGTAAAGCCCAAAATCTAGAGTTAAAGCCCAACATCTAGAGGGAAAGCCCAGAATCTAGATGTAAAGCCTAACATCTGGAGGTGAATTCCAAAAACAAGTGTTAAGGCCCGACATCTACAGTTAAATCCAACCATATATATATAACCCCCAACTTCTAGAGGTAAGGCCCAAAATCTAGAGGTAAAGCCCAACATCTACAGGTAAATCCAGATATCTAGGGGTAAAGCCCAACATCTAGAGGAAAAGCCAAATATATAGATATAAAACCCAAAATCTAGAGGTAAAGCCCAATATCTAGACGTAAAGCCCAAAATCTAGATGAAAAGCACAACTTCTAGATCTAAAGCCCAACATCTAGAGGTAAAGCCCAATATTTAGAGTTTAAGCGCATCATTTAGAGGTAAAGCCAGATATCTAGAGGTAAAGCCCAACGTCTGGAGGTAAAGCCCATCATCTAGTCCTACAGCCCAATGTCTGCAGGTAAAGCCCAACTTACAGAGGTGAAGGCAAACATCTAGATGTAAAACCCCAAATCTAGAGGTAAAGCCCAACATCTAGAGGAAAAGCCAAATATATAGATTTAAAACCCAAAATCTAGAGGTAAAGCCCAACATCTAGAGGTAAAGCCAGATATCTAGGGGTAAAGGCCAACATCTAGAGGAAAAGCCAAATATATAGATTTCAAACCCAAATTCTAGAGTTAAATCCCAACATCTAGATGTAAATCCCAAGTCTAGATGTAAAGCTCAACTTCCAGATTTAAAGTCAAAAATCTAAATGTAAATACCAATACCTAGAGGTAGAGCCCAAAATGTAGAGGTAAAGCCCAACATCTAGAGATAAAGCCAGATATATAGATCTAAAATCCAAAATCTAGAGGTGAAGCCCAATATCTAGACGTAAAGCCCAAAAGCTAGATGTAAAGCCCAACTTCTAGATCTAAAGCCCAACATCTAGAGGTAAAGCCCAATATTTAGAGTTTAAGCGCATCATTTAGAGGTAAAGCCAGATATATAGAGGTAAAGCCCAACTTCTAGAGGTAAAGCCCATCATCTAGTCCTACAGCCCAATGTCTGCAGGTAAAGCCCAACTTACAGAGGTGAAGGCAAACATCTAGATGTAAAACCCAAAATCTAGAGGTAAAGCCCAATATCTAGACCTAAAGCCCAAAATCTAGATGTAAAGCCCAAATTCTAGATCTAACACCCAAAACCTAGAGGTAAAGACCAATATCTAGAGGTAAAACCCAACATCTAGAGGTAAAGCCAGATATCTAGAGGTAAAGCCCAACATCTAGAGGAAAAGCAAAATATATAGATTTCAAACCCAAATTCTAGAGTTCAATCCCAACATCTAGAGGTAAAGCCCAACTTCCAGAGTTAAAGTCCAAAATCTAGAGGTAAACACCAATACCTAGAGTTAGAGCCCAAAATCTAGAGATAAAGCCCAACATCTAGAGATAAAGCAGATATATAGATTTAAAATCCAAAATCTGGAGGTAAAGCCCAACATCTAGAGCTAAAGCCCCAAATCTAGATGTAAAGCCCAATTGCTAGATCTAAAGCCAAATACTCTAGAGGTAAAGCCCAACATGTAGAGGTAAAGACTAAGATCTAGAGGTGAATTCCAATATCTAGTGTTAAAGCCTGACACCTACAGTTAAAGCCAAACATCTAGATGTAAAACCCAACTTCTAGAGGTAAAGCCGAATATCTAGAGTTAAAGCGCATCCTTTAGAGTAAAGCCCAAAATCTAGAGTTAAAGCCCAACATCTAGAGGGAAAGCCCAGAATCTAGATGTAAAGCCTAACATCTAGAGGTGAATTCCAAAATCAAGTATTAAGGCCTGACATCTACAGTTAAATCCAACCATATAGATATAACCCCCAACTTCTAGAGGTAAGGCCCAAAATCTAGAGGTAAAGCCCAACATCTACAGGTAAATCCAGATATCTAGGGGTAAAGCCCAACATCTAGAGGAAAAGCCAAATATATAGATATAAACCCCAAAATCTAGAGGTAAAGCCCAATATCTAGACGTAAAGCCCAAAATCTAGATGAAAAGCCCAACTTCTTGATCTAAAGCCCAAAATCTAGATGTAAAGCCCAAATTCTAGATCTAACGCCCAAAATCTAGAGATAAAGACCAATATCAAGAGGTAAAACCCAACATCTAGAGGTAAAGCCAGATACCTAGAGGTAAAGCCAACATCTAGAGGAAAAGCAAAATATATAGATTTCAAACCCAAATTCTAGAGTTAAATCCCAACATCTAGAGGTAAAGCCAGATATATATATCTAAACCCCAAAATCTAGAGGTGAAGCCCAATATCTAGACGTAAAGCCCAAAATCTAGATGTAAAGCCCAACTTCTAGAGGTAAAGCCCATCATCTAGTCCTACAGCCCAATGTCTGCAGGTAAAGCCGAACTTACAGAGGTAAAGGCAAAACATCTAGATGTAAAACCCAAAATCTAGAGGTAAAGCCCAACATCTAGAGGAAAAGCCAAATATATAGATTTAAAACCCAAAATCTAGAGGTAAAGCCCAACATCTAAAGATAAAGCCAGATATATAGATCTAAACCCCAAAATCTAGAGGTGAAGCCCAATATCTAGACGTAAAGCCCAATATATAGATGTAAAGCCCAACTTCTAGATCTAAAGCCCAAAATATAGATGTAAAGCCCAACTTCTAAATCTAAAGCCCAACATCTAGAGGTAAAGCCCAATATTTAGAGTTTAAGCGCATCATTTAGAGGTAAAGCCCAAAATCTAGATGCAAAGCCCAACTTCTAGAGGTAAAGCCCATCATCTAGTCCTACAGCCCAATGTCTGCAGGTAAAGCCCAATTTACAGAGGTGAAGGCAAACATCTAGATGTAAAACCCAAAATCTAGAGGTAAAGCCCAACATCTAGAGGAAAAGCCAAATATATAGATTTAAAACCCAAAATCTAGAGGTAAAGCCCAATATCTAGACCTAAAGCCCAAAATCTAGATGTAAAGCCCAAATTCTAGATCTAACAGCCAAAATCTAGAGGTAAAGACCAATATCTAGAGGTAAAACCCAACATCTAGAGGTAAAGCCAGATATCTAGAGGTAAAGCCCAACATCTAGAGGAAAAGCCAAATATATAGATTTAAAACCCAAAATCTAGAGGTAAAGCCCAACATCTAGAGGTAAAGCCAGATATCTAGGGGTAAAGGCCAACATCTAGAGGAAAAGCCAAATATATAGATTTAAAACCCAAAATCTAGAGGTAAAGCCCAACATCTAGAGGTAAAGCCAGATATCTAGGGGTAAAGGCCAACATCTAGAGGAAAAGCCAAATATATAGATTTAAAACCCAAAATCTAGAGGTAAAGCCCAATATCAAGACGTAAAGGCTAAAATCTAGATGTAAAGCCCAACTTCTTGATCTAAAGCCCAAAATCTAGATGTAAAGCCCAAATTCTAGATCTAACGCCCAAAATCTAGAGATAAAGACCAATATCTAGAGGTAAAACCCAACATCTAGATGTAAAGCCAGATATCTAGAGGTAAAGCCCAACATCTAAATGTAAAGCCCAACATCTAGATGTAAAGCCAGATATCTAGGGGTAAAGTCCAACATCTAGAGGAAAAGCCAAATATATAGATTTAAAACCCAAAATCTAGAGGTGAAGCCCAATATCTAGACATAAAGCCCAAAATCTAGATGTAAAGCCCAACTTCTAGATCTAAAGCCCAAAATCTAGATGTAAAGCCCAACTTCTAGATCTAAAGAACAAAATTTAGATGTAAAGCCCAAATTCTATATCTAACACCCAAAATCTAGAGGTAAAGATCAATATCTAGAGGTAAAACCCAACATCTAGAGGTAAAGCCAGATATCTAGAGGTAAAGCCCGACATCTAGAGGAAAAGCAAAATATATAGATTTCAAACCCAAATTCTAGAGTTAAATCCCAACATCTAGAGGTAAAGCCCAACTCCCAGAGTTAAAGTCCAAAATCTAGAGGTAAACACCAATACCTAGAGTTAGAGCCCAAAATCTAGAGATAAAGCCCAACATCTAGAGATAAAGCCAGATATATAGATTTAAAATCCAAAATCTGGAGGTAAAGCCCAATTGCTAGATCTAAAGCCAAATACTCTAGAGGTAAAGCCCAACATGTAGAGGTAAAGACTAAGATCTAGAGGTGAATTCCAATATCTAGTGTTAAAGCCCGACACCTACAGTTAAAGCCAAACATCTAGATGTACAACCCAACTTCTAGAGGTAAAGCCGAATATCTAGAGTTAAAGCGCATCCTTTAGAGTAAAGCCCAAAATCTAGAGTTAAAGCCCAACATCTAGAGGGAAAGCCCAGAATCTAGATGTAAAGCCTAACATCTAGAGGTGAATTCCAAAATCAAGTGTTAAGGCCTGACATCTACAGTTAAATCCAACCATATAGATATAACCCCCAACTTCTAGAGGTAAGGCCCAAAATCTAGAGGTAAAGCCCAACAGCTAGAGTTAAAGCCGAACGTCTTGAGGTAAAGCCCAAAGTCTGGAGTTAAAGCCCAACTTCTAGAGGTAAAGCCCAACATCTAGAGGTAAAGCCAGATATCTGACGGTAAAGCCCAACATCTAGAGGAAAAGCCAAATATATAGATTTAAAACCCAAAATCTAGAGATAAAGCCGAACATCTAAATGTAAAGCAAAACATCTAGATGTAATCCAAACATCTAGAGGTAAAGCCTAACATCTAGAGGTGAAGCACAACATATAGAGGTATAACCCAACATCTAGAGATAAAGACCAACATCTAAATATAAAGCAAAACATCTAGATGTAAAACCCTACATCTAGAGATAAAGTCCAATATCTAGACCTAAAGACCAACATCTAGAGGTAAAACCCAACATCTAGTGGTAAAGCCCAACGTCTGGAGGTAAAGCCCAATTCTAGAGAGAAGCCAATAATCCAGATGGAAAACCCAAAATCTAGAGGTAAAGCCCAACATCTACAGGTAAATCCAGATATCTAGGGGTAAAGCCCAACATCTAGAGGAAAAGCCAAATATATAGATATAAAACCCAAAATCTAGAGGTAAAGCCCAATATCTAGACGTAAAGCCCAAAATCTACATGAAAAGCACAACTTCCAGATCTAAAGCCCAACATCTAGAGGTAAAGACCAACATCTAGAGGTAAAACCCATCATCTAGAGGTAAAGCCAGATATCTAGAGGTAAAGCCCAACGTCTGGATGTAAAGCCCATCATCTAGTCCTACAGCCCAATGTCTGCAGGTAAAGCCCAACTTACAGAGGTGAAGGCAAACATCTAGATGTAAAACCCCAAATCTAGAGGTAAAGCCCAACATCTAGAGGAAAAGCCAAACACATAGATTTAAAACCCAAAATCTAGAGGTAAAGCCCAACATCTAGAGGTAAAGCCAGATATCTAGGGGTAAAGGCCAACATCTAGAGGAAAAGCCAAATATATAGATTTAAAACCCAAAATCTAGAGGTAAAGCCCAATATCAAGACGTAAAGGCCAAAATCTAGATGTAAAGCCCAACTTCTTGATCTAAAGCCCAAAATCTAGATGTAAAGCCCAAATTCTAGATCTAACGCCCAAAATCTAGAGAGAAAGACCAATATCTAGAGGTAAAACCCAACATCTAGAGGTAAAGCAAAATATATAGATTTCAAACCCAAATTCTAGAGTTAAATCCCACCATCTAGAGGTAAATCCCAAAGTCTAGATGTAAAGCTCAACTTCCAGATTTAAAGTCAAAAATCTAAATGTAAATACCAATACCTAGAGGTAGAGCCCAAAATGTAGAGGTAAAGCCCAACATCTAGAGATAAAGCCAGATATATAGATCTAAACCCCAAAATCTAGAGGTGAAGCCCAATATCTAGACGTAAAGCCCAAAATCTAGATGTAAAGCCCAACTTCTAGATCTAAAGCCCAAAATATAGATGTAAAGCCCAACTTCTAAATCTAAAGCCCAACATCTAGAGGTAAAGCCCAATATTTAGAGTTTAAGCGCATCATTTAGAGGTAAAGCCAGATATCTAGAGGTAAAGCCCAACGTCTGGAGGTAAAGCCCATCATCTAGTCCTACAGCCCAATGTCTGCAGGTAAAGCCCAACTTACAGAGGTGAAGGCAAACATCTAGATGTAAAACCCCAAATCTAGAGGTAAAGCCCAACATCTAGAGGAAAAGCCAAATATATAGATTTAAAACCCAAAATCTAGAGGTAAAGCCCAACATCTAGAGGTAAAGCCAGATATCTAGGGGTAAAGGCCAACATCTAGAGGAAAAGCCAAATATATAGATTTCAAACCCAAATTCTAGAGTTAAATCCCAACATCTAGATGTAAATCCCAAGTCTAGATGTAAAGCTCAACTTCCAGATTTAAAGTCAAAAATCTAAATGTAAATACCAATACCTAGAGGTAGAGCCCAAAATGTAGAGGTAAAGCCCAACATCTAGAGATAAAGCCAGATATATAGATCTAAAATCCAAAATCTAGAGGTGAAGCCCAATATCTAGACGTAAAGCCCAAAATCTAGATGTAAAGCCCAACTTCTAGAGGTAAAGCCCATCATCTAGTCCTACAGCCCAATGTCTGCAGGTAAAGCCCAACTTACAGAGGTGAAGGCAAACATCTAGATGTAAACCCCAAAATCTAGAGGTAAAGCCCAATATCTAGACCTAAAGCCCAAAATCTAGATGTAAAGCCCAAATTCTAGATCTAACAGCCAAAATCTAGAGGTAAAGACCAATATCTAGAGGTAAAACCCAACATCTAGAGGTAAAGCCAGATATCTAGAGGTAAAGCCCAACATCTAGAGGAAAAGCAAAATATATAGATTTCAAACCCAAATTCTAGAGTTCAATCCCAACATCTAGAGGTAAAGCCCAACTTCCAGAGTTAAAGTCCAAAATCTAGAGGTAAACACCAATACCTAGAGTTAGAGCCCAAAATCTAGAGATAAAGCCCAACATCTAGAGATAAAGCAGATATATAGATTTAAAATCCAAAATCTGGAGGTAAAGCCCAACATCTAGAGCTAAAGCCCCAAATCTAGATGTAAAGCCCAATTGCTAGATCTAAAGCCAAATACTCTAGAGGTAAAGCCCAACATGTAGAGGTAAAGACTAAGATCTAGAGGTGAATTCCAATATCTAGTGTTAAAGCCTGACACCTACAGTTAAAGCCAAACATCTAGATGTAAAACCCAACTTCTAGAGGTAAAGCCGAATATCTAGAGTTAAAGCGCATCCTTTCGAGTAAAGCCCAAAATCTAGAGTTAAAGCCCAACATCTAGAGGGAAAGCCCAGAATCTAGATGTAAAGCCTAACATCTAGAGGTGAATTCCAAAATCAAGTGTTAAGGCCTGACATCTACAGTTAAATCCAACCATATAGATATAACCCCCAACTTCTAGAGGTAAGGCACAAAATCTAGAGGTAAAGCCCAACAGCTAGAGTTAAAGCCGAACGTCTTGAGGTAAAGCCCAAAGTCTAGAGTTAAAGCCCAACTTCTAGAGGTAAAGCCCAACATCTAGACGTAAAGCCAGATATCTGACGGTAAAGCCCAACATCTAGAGGAAAAGCCAAATATATAGATTTAAAACCCAAAATCTAGAGATAAAGCCGAACATCTAAATGTAAAGCAAAACATCTAGATGTAATCCAAACATCTAGAGGTAAAGCCTAACATCTAGAGGTGAAGCACAACATATAGAGGTATAACCCAACTTCTAGAGATAAAGACCAACATCTAAATGTAAAGCAAAACATCTAGATGTAAAACCCTACATCTAGAGGTAAAGTCCAATATCTAGACCTAAAGACCAACATCTAGAGGTAAAACCCAACATCTAGTGGTAAAGCCCAACGTCTGGAGGTAAAGCCCAGATTCTAGAGAGAAGCCAAAAATCCAGATGGAAAACCCAAAATCTAGAGGTAAAGCCCAACATCTACAGGTAAATCCAGATATCTAGGGGTAAAGCCCAACATCTAGAGGAAAAGCCAAATATATAGATATAAACCCCAAAATCTAGAGGTAAAGCCCAATATCTAGACGTAAAGCCCAAAATCTAGATGAAAAGCACAACTTCTAGATCTAAAGCCCAACATCTAGAGGTAAAGACCAATAGCTAGAGCTAAAACCCAACATCTAGAGGTAAAGCCAGATATCGAGAGGTAAAGCCCAACGTCTGGAGGTAAAGCCCATCATCTAGTCCTACAGCCCAATGTCTGCAGGTAAAGCCCAACTTACAGAGGTGAAGGCAAACATCTAGATGTAAAACCCAAAATCTAGAGGTAAAGCCCAACATCTAGAGGAAAAGCCAAATATATAGATTTAAAACCCAAAATCTAGAGGTAAAGCCCAACATCTAAAGATAAAGCCAGATATATAGATCTAAACCCCAAAATCTAGAGGTGAAGCCCATTATCTAGACGTAAAGCCCAATATCTAGATGTAAAGCCTAACTTCTAGATCTAAAGCCCAAAATATAGATGTAAAGCCCAACTTCTAAATCTAAAGCCCAACATCTAGAGGTAAAGCCCAATATTTAGAGTTTAAGCGCATCATTTAGAGGTAAAGCCCAAAATCTAGATGTAAAGCCCAACTTCTAGAGGTAAAGCCCATCATCTAGTCCTACAGCCCAATGTCTACAGGTAAAGCCCAACTTACAGAGGTGAAGGCAAACAACTAGATGTAAAACCCAAAATCTAGAGTTAAAGCCCAACATCTAGGGGAAAAGCCAAATATATAGATTTAAAACCCAAAATCTAGAGGTAAAGCCCAATATCTAGACCTAAAGCCCAAAATCTAGATGTAAAGCCCAAATTCTAGATCTAACAGCCAAAATCTAGAGGTAAAGACCAATATCTAGAGGTAAAACCCAACATCTAGAGGTAAAGCCAGATATCTAGAGGTAAAGCCCAACATCTAGAGGAAAAGCAAAATATATAGATTTCAAACCCAAATTCTAGAGTTCAATCCCAACATCTAGAGGTAAAGCCCAACTTCCAGAGTTAAAGTCCAAAATCTAGAGGTAAACACCAATACCTAGAGTTAGAGCCCAAAATCTAGAGATAAAGCCCAACATCTAGAGATAAAGCCAGATATATAGATTTAAAATTCCAAAATCTGGAGGTAAAGCCCAACATCTAGAGCTAAAGCCCCAAATCTAGATGTAAAGCCCAATTGCTAGATCTAAAGCCAAATACTCTAGAGGTAAAGCCCAACATGTAGAGGTAAAGACTAAGATCTAGAGGTGAATTCCAATATCTAGTGTTAAAGCCTGACACCTACAGTTAAAGCCAAACATCTAGATGTACAACCCAACTTCTAGAGGTAAAGCCGAATATCTAGAGTTAAAGCGCATCCTTTCGAGTAAAGCCCAAAATCTAGAGTTAAAGCCCAACATCTAGAGGGAAAGCCCAGAATCTAGATGTAAATCCTAACATCTAGAGGTGAATTCCAAAATCAAGTGTTAAGGCCTGACATCTACAGTTAAATCCAACCATATAGATATAACCCCCAACTTCTAGAGGTAAGGCCCAAAATCTAGAGGTAAAGCCCAACAGCTAGAGTTAAAGCCGAACGTCTTGAGGTAAAGCCCAAAGTCTAGAGTTAAAGCCCAACTTCTAGAGGTAAAGCCCAACTTCCAGAGTTAAAGTCCAAAATCTAGAGGTAAACACCAATACCTAGAGTTAGAGCCCAACATCTAGAGATATGCCAAATATATAGATTTAAAACCCAAAATCTAGAGATAAAGCCGAACATCTAAATGTAAAGCAAAACATCTAGATGTAATCCAAACATCTAGAGGTAAAGCCTAACATCTAGAGGTGAAGCACAACATATAGAGGTATAACCCAACATCTAGAGATAAAGACCAACATCTAAATGTAAAGCAAAACATCTAGATGTAAAACCATACATCTAGAGGTAAAGTCCAATATCTAGACCTAAAGACCAACATCTAGAGGTAAAACCCAACATCTAGTGGTAAAGCCCAACGTCTGGAGGTAAAGCCCAGATTCTAGAGAGAAGCCAAAAATCCAGATGGAAAACCCAAAATCTAGAGGTAAAGCCCAACATCTACAGGTAAATCCAGATATCTAGGGGTAAAGCCCAACATCTAGAGGAAAAGCCAAATATATAGATATAAACCCCAAAATCTAGAGGTAAAGCCCAATATCTAGACGTAAAGCCCAAAATCTAGATGAAAAGCACAACTTCTAGATCTAAAGCCCAACATCTAGAGGTAAAGACCAATAGCTAGAGGTAAAACCCAACATCTAGAGGTAAAGCCAGATATCTAGAGGTAAAGCCCAACGTCTGGAGGTAAAGCCCATCATCTAACCCTACAGCCCAATGTCTGCAGGTAAAGCCCATCTTACAGAGGTGAAGGCAAACATCTAGATGTAAAACCCCAAATCTAGAGGTAAAGCCCAACATCTAGAGGAAAAGCCAAATATATAGATATAAAACCCAAAATCTAGAGGTAAAGCCCAATATCTAGACGTAAAGCCCAATATCTAGATGTAAAGCCCAACTTCTAGATCTAAAGCCCAAAATCTAGATGTAAAGCCCAACTTCTAGATCTAAAGCCCAAAATCTAGATGTAAAGCCCAACTTCTAGAGGTAAAGCCCATCATCTAGTCCTACAGCCCAATGTCTGCAGGTAAAGCCCAACTTACAGAGGTGAAGGCAAACATCTAGATGTAAAACCAAAAATCTAGAGGTAAAGACCAATATCTAGACGTAAAGCCCAAAATATAGATGTAAAGACCCATATCTACAGGTAAAGCCCAACATCTAGAGGAAAAGCCAAATATATAGATTTAAAACCCAAAATCTAGAGATAAAGCCGAACACCTAAATGTAAAGCAAAACATCTAGATGTAAACCCCTACATCTAGAGGTAAAGTCCAATATCTAGACCTAAAGACCAACATCTAGAGGTAAAACCCAACATCTAGTGGTAAAGCCCAACGTCTGGAGGTAAAGCCCAGATTCTAGAGAGAAGCCAAAAATCCAGATGGAAAGCCCAAAATCTAGAGGTAAAGCCCAACATCTACAGGTAAATCCAGATATCTAGGGGTAAAGCCCAACAACTAGAGGAAAAGCCAAATATATAGATATAAACCCCAAAATCCAGAGGTAAAGCCCAATATCTAGACGTAAAGCCCAAAATCTAGATGAAAAGCACAACTTCTAGATCTAAAGCACAACATCTAGAGGTAAATACCAATAGCTAGAGGTAAAACCCAACATCTAGAGGTAAAGCGAGATATCTAGAGGTAAAGCCCAACGTCTGGAGGTAAAGCCCATCGTCTAGTCCTACAGCCCAATGTCTGCAGGTAAAGCCCAACTTACAGAGGTGAAGGCAAACATCTAGATGTAAACCCCAAAATCTAGGGGTAAAGACCAATATCTAGACGTAAAGCCCAAAATCTAGATGTAAAGACAGATATCTACAGGTAAAGCCCAACATCTAGAGGAAAAGCCAAATATATAGATTTAAAACCCAAAATCTAGAGGTGAAGCCGAATATCTAGACGTAAAGCCCAAAATCTAGATTTAAAGCCCAAATTCTAGATCTAAAGCCCAAAATATAAATGTAAAGCCCAACTTCTAAATCTAAAGCCCAACATCTAGAGGTAAAGCCCAATATTTAGAGTTTAAGCGCATCATTTAGAGGTAAAGCCCAAAATCTAGATGTAAAGCCCAACTTCTAGAGGTAAAGCCCATCATCTAGTCCTACAGCCCAATGTCTGCAGGTAAAGCCCAACTTACAGAGGTGAAGGCAAACATCTAGATGTAAAACCCAAAATCTAGAGGTAAAGCCCAATATCTGGACGTAAAGCCCAAAATCTAGATGTAAAGCCCATCTTCCAGATCTAAAGCCCAACTTCAAGATCTAAAGCCCAAATTCTAGATCTAACACCCAAAATCTAGAGGTAAAGACCAATATCTAGTGGTAAAACCCAACATCTAGAGGTAAAGCCAGATATCTAGAGGTACAGCCCAACATCTAGAGGAAAAGCAAAATATATAGATTTCAAACCCAAATTCTACAGTTAAATCCCAACATCTAGAGGTAAAGCCCAACTTCCAGAGTTAAAGTCCAAAATCTAGAGGTAAACACCAATACCTAGAGTTAGAGCCCAAAATCTAGAGATAAAGCCCAACATCTAGAGATAAAGCCAGATATATAGATTTAAAATCCAAAATCTGGAGGTAAAGCCCAACATCTACAGCTAAAGCCCCAAATCTAGATGTAAAGCCCAATTGCTAGATCTAAAGCCAAATACTCTAGAGGTAAAGCCCAACATCTAGACGTAAAGCCAGATATCTGACGGTAAAGCCCAACATCTAGAGGAAAAGCCAAATATATAGATTTAAAACCCAAAATCTAGAGACACAGCCCAACACCTAAATGTAAAGCAAAACATCTAGATGTAAAACCCTACATCTAGAGGTAAAGTCCAATATCTAGACCTAAAGACCAACATCTCGAGGTAAAACCCAACATCTAGTGGTAAAGCCCAACGTCTGGAGGTAAAGCCCAGATTCTAGAGAGAAGCCAAAAATCCAGATGGAAAACCCAAAATCTAGAGGTAAAGCCCAACATCTACAGGTAAATCCAGATATCTAGGGGTAAAGCCCAACAACTAGAGGAAAAGCCAAATATATAGATATAAACCCCAAAATCCAGAGGTAAAGCCCAATATCTAGATGTAAAGCCCAAACTCTAGATATAAAGCCCAACTTCTAGATCTAAAGCCCAAAATCTAGATGTAAAGCCCAACTTCTAGATCTAAAGCCCAAAATATAGATGTAAAGCCCAACTTCTAAATCTAAAGCCCAACATCTAGAGGTAAAGCCCAATATTTAGAGTTTAAGCACATCATTTATAGGTAAAGCCCAAAATCTAGATGTAAAGCCCAACTTCTAGAGGTAAAGCCCATCATCTAGTCCTACAGCCCAATGTCTGCAGGTAAAGCCCAACTTACAGAGGTGAAGGCAAACATCTAGATGTAAAACCCAAAATCTAGAGGTAAAGCCCAACATCTAGAGGAAAAGCCAAATATATAGATTTAAAACCCAAAATCTAGAGGTAAAGCCCAATATCTAGACCTAAACCCCAAAATCTAGATGTAAAGCCCAACTTCTAGATCTAACACCCAAAATCTCGAGGTAAAGACCAATATCTAGACGTAAAACCCAACATCTAGAGGTAAAGCCAGATATCTAGAGGTAAAGCCCAACATCTAGAGGAAAAGCAAAATATATAGATTTCAAACCCAAATTCTACAGGTAAATCCCAATATCTAGAGGTAAAGCCCAAATTCCAGAGTTAAAGTCCAAAATCTAGAGGTAAATACCAATACGTAGAGTTAGAGCCCAAAATCTAGAGATATGCCAAATATATAGATTTAAACCCCAAAATCTAGAGATAAAGCCGAACATCTAAATGTAAAGCAAAACATCTAGATGTAATCCAAACATCTAGAGGTAAAGCCTAACATCTAGAGGTGAAGCACAACATATAGAGGTATAACCCAACATCTAGAGATAAAGACCAACATCTAAATGTAAAGCAAAACATCTAGATGTAAAACCCTACATCTAGAGGTAAAGTCCAATATCTAGACCTAAAGACCAACATCTAGAGGTTAACCCCAACATCTAGTGGTAAAGCCCAACGTCTGGAGGTAAAGCCCAGATTCTAGAGAAAAGCCAAAAATCCAGATGGAAAACCCAAAATCTAGAGGTAAAGCCCAACATCTACAGGTAAATCCAGATATCTAGGGGTAAAGCCCAACATCTAGAGGAAAAGCCAAATATATAGATATAAAACCCAAAATCTAGAGGTAAAGCCCAATATCTAGACGTAAAGCCCAAAGTCTAGATGTAAAGCCCAACTTCTAGATCTAAAGCCCAAAATCTAGATGTAAAGCCCAACTTCTAGATCTAAAGCCCAAAATATAGATGTAAAGCCCAACTTCTAAATCTAAAGCTCAACATCTAGTGGTAAAGCCCAATATTTAGAGTTTAAGCACATCATTTATAGGTAAAGCCCAAAATCTAGATGTAAAGCCCAACTTCTAGAAGTAAAGCCCATCATCTAGTCCTACAGCCCAATGTCTGCAGGTAAAGCCCAACTTACAGAGGTGAAGGCAAACATCTAGATGTAAAACCCAAAATCAAGAGGTAAAGCCCAACATCTACAGGTAAATCCAGATATCTAGGGGTAAAGCCCAACATCTAGAGGAAAAGCCAAATATATGGATTTAAAGACCAAAATCTGGATGTAAAGCTCAACTTCTAGATCTAAAGCCCAAAATCTAGATGTAAACCCAAATTCTAGATCTAACGCCCAAAATCTAGAGATAAAGACCAATATCTAGATGTGAAACCCAACATTTAGAATTAAAGCCTGATATCTAGAGGTAAAGCCCAACATCTAGAGGAAAAGCAAAATATATAGATTTCAAACCCAAATTCTACAGTTAAATCCCAACATCTAGGGGTAAACCCCAACTTCCAGAGTTAAAGTCCAAAATCTAGAGGTAAACACCAATACCTAGAGTTAGAGCCCAACATCTAGAGATATGCCAAATACATAGATTTAAAACCCAAAATCTAGAGATAAAGTCGAACATCTAAATGTAAAGCAAAACATCTAGATGTAATCCAAACATCTAGATGTAAAGCCTAACATCTAGAGGTAAAGCCCAACATCTAGAGGGAAAGCCCAGAATCTAGATATAAAGCCTAACATCTAGAGGTGAATTCCAAAATCAAGTGTTAAGGCCTGACATCTACAGTTAAATCCAACCATATAGATATAACCCCCAACTTCTAGAGGTAAGGCCCAAAATCTAGAGGTAAAGCCCAACAGCTAGAGTTAAAGCCGAACGTCTTGAGGAAAAGTCCAAAGTCTAGAGTTAAAGCCCAACTTCTAGAGGTAAAGCCCAACATCTAGACGTAAAGCCAGATATCTGACGGTAAAGCCCAACATCTAGAGGAAAAGCCAAATATATAGATTTAAAACCCAACATCTAGAGATAAAGCCGAACATCTAAATGTAAAGCAAAACATCTAGATGTAATCCAAACACCTAGAGTTAAAGCCTAACATCTAGAGGTGAAGCACAACATACAGAGATATAACCCAACATCTAGAGATAAAGACCAACACCTACATGTAAAGCAAAACATCTAGATGTAAAACCCTACATCTAGAGGTAAAGTCCAATATCTAGACCTAAAGACCAACATCTAGAGGTAAAACCCAACATCTAGAGGTAAAGCCAGATATCTAGAGGTAAAGCCCAACGTCTGGAGGTAAAGCCCATCATCTAGTCCTACAGCCCAATGTCTGCAGGTAAAGCCCAACTTACAGAGGTGAAGGCAAACATCTAGATGTAAAACCCCAAATCTAGAGGTAAAGCCCAACATCTAGAGGAAAAGCCAAATATATATATTTTTAAAACCCAAAATCTAGAGGTAAAGCCCAACATCTAGACGTAAAGCCAGATATCTAGGGGTAAAGCCCAACATCTATAGGAAAAGACAAATATATAGATTTAAAACCCAAACTCTAGAGGTAAAGCCCAATATCAAGACGTAAAGCCCAAAATCTAGATGTAAAGCCCAAATTCTAGATCTAACGCCCAAAATCTAGAGATAAAGACCAATATCTAGAGGTAAAACCCAACATCTAGAGGTAAAGCCAGATATCTAGAGGTAAAGCCCAACATCTAGAGGAAAAGCAAAATATATAGATTTCAAACCCAAATTCTAGAGTTCAATCCCAACATCTAGAGGTAAAGCCCAACTTCCAGAGTTAAAGTCCAAAATCTAGAGGTAAACACCAATACCTAGAGTTAGAGCCCAAAATCTAGAGATAAAGCCCAACATCTAGGGATAAAGCCAGATATATAGATCTAAACCTCAATATCTAGAGGTGAAGCCCAATATCTAGACGTAAAGCCCAATATCTAGATGTAAAGCCCAACTTCTAGATCTAAAGCCCAAAATATAGATGTAAAGCCCAACTTCTAAATCTAAAGCCCAACATCTAGAGGTAAAGCCCAATATTTAGAGTTTAAGCGCATCATTTAGAGGTAAAGCCCAAAATCTAGATGTAAAGACCAACGTCTGGAGGTAAAGCCCATCATCTAGTCCTACAGCCCAATGTCTGCAGGTAAAGCCCAACTTACAGAGGTGAAGGCAAACATCTAGATGTAAAACCCCAAATCTAGAAGTAAAGCCCAACATCTAGAGGAAAAGCCAAATATATATATATTTAAAACCCAAAATCTAGAGGTAAAGCCCAATATCTAGACGTAAAGCCCAAAATCTAGATGTAAAGACCAACATCTAGAGGAAAAGCCAAATATATAGATTTAAAACCCAAAAACTAGAGATAAAGCCGAACATCTAAATGTAAAGCAAAACATCTAGATGTAATCCAAACATCTAGAGGTAAAGCCTAACATCTAGAGGTGAAGCACAACATATAGAGGTATAACCCAACATCAAGAGATAAAGACCAACATCTAAATGTAAAGCAAAACATCTAGATGTAAAACCCTACATCTAGAGGTAAAGTCCAATATCTAGACCTAAAGACCAACATCTAGAGGTAAAACCCAACATCTAGTGGTAAAGCCCAACGTCTGGAGGTAAAGCCCAGATTCTAGAAAGAAGCCAAAAATCCAGATGTAAAACCCAAAATCTAGAGGTAAAGCCCAACATCTACAGGTAAATCCAGATACCTAGGGGTAAAGCCCAACATCTAGAGGAAAGGCCAAATATATGGATTTAAAGACCAAAATCTGGATGTAAAGCTCAACTTCTAGATCTAAAGCCCAAAATCTAGATGTAAACCCAAATTCTAGATCTAACGCCCAAAATCTAGAGATAAAGACCAATATCTAGATGTAAAACCCAACATCTAGAATTAAAGCCTGATATCTAGAGGTAAAGCCCAACATCTAGAGGAAAAGCAAAATATATAGATTTCAAACCCAAATTCTACAGTTAAATCCCAACATCTAGGGGTAAACCCCAACTTCCAGAGTTAAAGTCCAAAATCTAGAGGTAAACACCAATACCTAGAGTTAGAGCCCAACATCTAGAGATATGCCAAATACATAGATTTAAAACCCAAAATCTAGAGATAAAGTCGAACATCTAAATGTAAAGCAAAACATCTAGATGTAATCCAAACATCTAGATGTAAAGCCTAACATCTAGAGGTGAAGCACAACATATAGAGGTATAACCCAACATCTAGAGATAAAGACCAACATCTAAATGTAAAGCAAAACATCTAGATGTAAAACCATACATCTAGAGGTAAAGTCCAATATCTAGACCTAAAGACCAACATCTAGAGGTAAAACCCAACATCTAGTGGTAAAGCCCAACGTCTGGAGGTAAAGCCCAGATTCTAGAGAGAAGCCAAAAATCCAGATGGAAAACCCAAAATCTAGAGGTAAAGCCCAACATCTACAGGTAAATCCAGATATCTAGGGGTAAAGCCCAACATCTAGAGGAAAAGCCAAATATATAGATATAAACCCCAAAATCTAGAGGTAAAGCCCAATATCTAGACGTAAAGCCCAAAATCTAGATGAAAAGCACAACTTCTAGATCTAAAGCCCAACATCTAGAGGTAAATACCAATAGCTAGAGGTAAAACCCAACATCTAGAGGTAAAGCCAGATATCTAGAGGTAAAGCCCAACGTCTGGAGGTAAAGCCCATCATCTAGCCCTACAGCCCAATGTCTGCAGGTAAAGCCCATCTTACAGAGGTGAAGGCAAACATCTAGATGTAAAACCCCAAATCTAGAGGTAAAGCCCAACATCTAGAGGAAAAGCCAAATATATATATATATTTAAAACCCAAAATCTAGAGGTAAAGCCCAATATCTAGACGTAAAGACCAAAGTCTAGATGTAAAGCCCAACTTCTAGATCTAAAGCCCAAAATCTAGATGTAAAGCCCAACTTCTAGATCTAAAGCCCAAAATCTAGATGTAAAGCCCAACTTCTAGAGGTAAAGCCCATCATCTAGTCCTACAGCCCAATGTCTGCAGGTAAAGCCCAACTTACAGAGGTGAAGGCAAACATCTAGATGTAAAACCCAAAATCTAGAGGTAAAGACCAATATCTAGACGTAAAGCCCAAAATCTAGATGTAAAGACCCATATCTACAGGTAAAGCCCAACATCTAGAGGAAAAGCCAAATATATAGATTTAAAACCCAAAATCTAGAGATAAAGCCGAACACCTAAATGTAAAGCAAAACATCTAGATGTAAACCCCTACATCTAGAGGTAAAGTCCAATATCTAGACCTAAAGATCAACATCTAGAGGTAAAACCCAACATCTAGTGGTAAAGCCCAACGTCTGGAGGTAAAGCCCAGATTCTAGAGAGAAGCCAAAAATCCAGATGGAAAGCCCAAAATCTAGAGGTAAAGCCCAACATCTACAGGTAAATCCAGATATCTAGGGGTAAAGCCCAACAACTAGAGGAAAAGCCAAATATATAGATATAAAACCCAAAACCCAGAGGTAAAGCCCAATATCTAGACGTAAAGCCCAAAATCTAGATGAAAAGCACAACTTCTAGATCTAAAGCCCAACATCTAGAGGTAAATACCAATAGCTAGAGGTAAAACCCAACATCTAGAGGTAAAGCGAGATATCTAGAGGTAAAGCCCAACGTCTGGAGGTAAAGCCCATCATCTAGTCCTACAGCCCAATGTCTGCAGGTAAAGCCCAACTTACAGAGGTGAAGGCAAACATCTAGATGTAAACCCCAAAATCTAGAGGTAAAGCCCAATATCTAGACGTAAAGCCCAAAGTCTAGATGTAAAGCCCAAATTCTAGATCTAAAGCCCAAAATCTAGATGTAAAGCCCAACTTCTAGAGGTAAAGCCCATCATCTAGTCCTACAGCCCAATGTCTGCAGGTAAAGCCCAACTTACAGAGGTGAAGGCAAACATCTAGAGGTAAACCCCAAAATCTAGAGGTAAAGCCCAATATCTAGACGTAAAGCCCAAAGTCTAGATGTAAAGCCCAAATTCTAGATCTAAAGCCCAAAATCTAGATGTAAAGCCCAACTTCTAGATCTAAAGCCCAAAATATAGATGTAAAGCCCAACTTCTAAATCTAAAGCCCAACATCTAGAGGTAAAGCCCAATATTTAGAGTTTAAGCACATCATTTATAGGTAAAGCCCAAAATCTAGATGTAAAGCCCAACTTCTAGAGGTAAAGCCCATCATCTAGTCCTACAGCCCAATGTCTGCAGGTAAAGCCCAACTTACAGAGGTGAAGGCAAACATCTAGATGTAAAACCCAAAATCTAGAGGTAAAGCCCAACATCTAGAGGAAAAGCCAAATATAGAGATTTAAAACCCAAAATCTAGAGGTAAAGCCCAACTTCTAGATCTAAAGCCCAAAATCTAGATGTAAAGCCCAAATTCTAGATCTAACACCCAAAATCTAGAGGTAAAGACCAATATCTAGAGGTAAAACCCAACATCTAGAGGTAAAGCCAGTATCTAGAGGTAAAGCCCAACATCTAGAGGAAAAGCAAAATATATAAATTTCAAACCCAAATTCTAGAGTTCAATCCCAACATCTAGAGGTAAAGCCCAACTTCCAGAGTTAAAGTCCAAAATCTAGAGGTAAACACCAATACCTAGAGTTAGAGCCCAAAATCTAGAGATAAAGCCCAACATCTAGAGATAAAGCCAGATATATAGATTTAAAATCCAAAATCTGGAGGTAAAGCCCAACATCTACAGCTAAAGCCCCAAATCTAGATGTAAAGCCCAATTGCTAGATCTAAAGCCAAATACTCTAGAGGTAAAGCCCAACATCTAGACGTAAAGCCAGATATCTGACGGTAAAGCCCAACATCTAGAGGAAAAGCCAAATATATAGATTTAAAACCCAAAATCTAGAGGTAAAGCCCAATATCTAGACCTAAAGCCCAAAATCTAGATGTAAAGCCCAAATTCTAGATCTAACACCCAAAATCTCGAGGTAAAGACCAATATCTAGACGTAAAACCCAACATCTAGAGGTAAAGCCAGATATCTAGAGGTAAAGCCCAACATCTAGAGGAAAAGCAAAATATATAGATTTCAAACCCAAATTCTAGAGTTCAATCCCAACATCTAGAGGTAAAGCCCAAATTCCAGAGTTAAAGTCCAAAATCTAGAGGTAAATACCAATACGTAGAGTTAGAGCCCAAAATCTAGAGATATGCCAAATATATAGATTTAAGCACCCAAAATCTAGAGATAAAGCCGAACATCTAAATGTAAAGCAAAACATCTAGATGTAATCCAAACATCTAGAGGTAAAGCCTAACATCTAGAGGTGAAGCACAACATATAGAGGTATAACCCAACATCTAGAGATAAAGACCAACATCTAAATGTAAAGCAAAACATCTAGATGTAAAACCCTACATCTAGAGGTAAAGTCCAATATCTAGACCTAAAGACCAACATCTAGAGGTTAACCCCAACATCTAGTGGTAAAGCCCAACGTCTGGAGGTAAAGCCCAGATTCTAGAGAAAAGCCAAAAATCCAGATGGAAAACCCAAAATCTAGAGGTAAAGCCCAACATCTACAGGTAAATCCAGATATCTAGGGGTAAAGCCCAACATCTAGAGGAAAAGCCAAATATATAGATATAAAACCCAAAATCTAGAGGTAAAGCCCAATATCTAGACGTAAAGCCCAAAGTCTAGATGTAAAGCCCAACTTCTAGATCTAAAGCCCAAAATCTAGATGTAAAGCCCAACTTCTAGATCTAAAGCCCAAAATATAGATGTAAAGCCCAACTTCTAAATCTAAAGCTCAACATCTAGAGGTAAAGCCCAATATTTAGAGTTTAAGCACATCATTTATAGGTAAAGCCCAAAATCTAGATGTAAAGCCCAACTTCTAGAAGTAAAGCCCATCATCTAGTCCTACAGCCCAATGTCTGCAGGTAAAGCCCAACTTACAGAGGTGAAGGCAAACATCTAGATGTAAAACCCAAAATCAAGAGGTAAAGCCCAACATCTACAGGTAAATCCAGATATCTAGGGGTAAAGCCCAACATCTAGAGGAAAAGCCAAATATATGGATTTAAAGACCAAAATCTGGATGTAAAGCTCAACTTCTAGATCTAAAGCCCAAAATCTAGATGTAAACCCAAATTCTAGATCTAACGCCCAAAATCTAGAGATAAAGACCAATATCTAGATGTAAAACCCAACATCCAGAATTAAAGCCTGATATCTAGAGGTAAAGCCCAACATCTAGAGGAAAAGCAAAATATATAGATTTCAAACCCAAATTCTACAGTTAAATCCCAACATCTAGGGGTAAACCCCAACTTCCAGAGTTAAAGTCCAAAATCTAGAGGTAAACACCAATACCTAGAGTTAGAGCCCAACATCTAGAGATATGCCAAATACATAGATTTAAAACCCAAAATCTAGAGATAAAGTCGAACATCTAAATGTAAAGCAAAACATCTAGATGTAATCCAAACATCTAGATGTAAAGCCTAACATCTAGAGGTGAAGCACAACATATAGAGGTATAACCCAACATCTAGAGATAAAGACCAACATCTAAATATAAAGCAAAACATCTAGATGTAAAACCCTACATCTAGAGGTAAAGTCCAATATCTAGACCTAAAGACAAAGATCTAGAGGTAAAAACCAACATCTAGTGGTAAAGCCCAACGTCTGGAGGTAAAGCCCAGATTCTAGAGAGAAGCCAAAAATCCAGATGTAAAACCCAAAATCTAGAGCTAAAGCCCAACATCTACAGATAAATCCAGATATCTAGGGGTAAAGCCCAACATCTAGAGGAAAAGCCAAATATATAGATATAAAACCCAAAATCTAGAGGTAAAGCCCAATATCTAGACGTAAAGCCCAAAATCCAGATGAAAAGCACAACTTCTAGGTCTAACGCCCAAAATCTAGAGATAAAGACCAATATCTAGAGGTAAATCCCAACATCTAGAGGTAAAGCCAGATATCTAGAGGTAAAGCCCAACGTCTGGAGGTAAAGCCCATCATCTAGTCCTACAGCCCAATGTCTGCAGGTAAAGCCCAACTTACAGACGTGAAGGCAAACATCTAGATGTAAAACCCAAAATCAAGAGGTAAAGACCAATATCTAGACGTAAAGCCCAAAATCTAGATGTAAAGCCCAACTTCTAGATCTAAAGCCCAAAATATAGATGTAAAGCCCAACTTCTAAATCTAAAGCCCAACATCTAGAGGTAAAGCCCAATATTTAGAGTTTAAGCGCACCATTTGGAGGTAAATCCCAAAATCTAGATGTAAAGCCCAACTTCTAGAGGTAAAGCCCATCATCTAGTCCTACAGCCCAACGTCTGCAGGTAAAGCCCAACATCTAGAGGAAAAGCAAAATATATAGATTTCAAACCCAAATTCTAGAGTTCAATCCCAACATCTAGAGGTAAAGCCCAACTTCCAGAGTTAAAGTCCAAAATCTAGAGGTAAACACCAATACCTAGAGGTAGAGCCCAAAATCTAGAGATAAATCCCAACATCTAGAGACAAAGCCAGATATATAGATTTAAAATCCAAAATCTGGAGGTAAAGCCCAACATGTAGAGCTAAAGCCCCAAATCTAGATGTAAAGCCCAATTGCTAGATCTAAAGCCAAATACTCTAGAGGTAAAGCCCAACATGTAGAGGTAAAGACTAAGATCTAGAGGTGAATTCCAATATCTAGTGTTAAAGGCCGACACCTACAGTTAAAGCCAAACATCTAGATGTAAAACCCAACTTCTAGAGGTAAAGCCGAATATCTAGAGTTAAAGCGCATCCTTTAGAGTAAAGCCCAAAATTCAGAGTTAAAGCCCAACATCTAGAGGGAAAGCCCAGAATCTAGATATAAAGCCTAACATCTAGAGGTGAATTCCAAAATCAAGTGTTAAGGCCTGACATCTACAGTTAAATCCAACCATATAGATATAACCCCCAACTTCTAGAGGTAAGGCCCAAAATCTAGAGGTAAAGCCCAACAGCTAGAGTTAAAGCCGAACGTCTTGAGGAAAAGTCCAAAGTCTAGAGTTAAAGCCCAACTTCTAGAGGTAAAGCCCAACATCTAGACGTAAAGCCAGATATCTGACGGTAAAGCCCAACATCTAGAGGAAAAGCCAAATATATAGATTTAAAACCCAACATCTAGAGATAAAGCCGAACATCTAAATGTAAAGCAAAACATCTAGATGTAATCCAAACACCTAGAGTTAAAGCCTAACATCTAGAGGTGAAGCACAACATACAGAGATATAACCCAACATCTAGAGATAAAGACCAACACCTACATGTAAAGCAAAATATCTAGATGTAAAACCCTACATCTAGAGGTAAAGTCCAATATCTAGACCTAAAGACCAACATCTAGAGGTAAAACCCAACATCTAGAGGTAAAGCCAGATATCTAGAGGTAAAGCCCAACGTCTGGAGGTAAAGCCCATCATCTAGTCCTACAGCCCAATGTCTGCAGGTAAAGCCCAACTTACAGAGGTGAAGGCAAACATCTAGATGTAAAACCCCAAATCTAGAGGTAAAGCCCAACATCTAGAGGAAAAGCCAAATATATATATTTTTAAAACCCAAAATCTAGAGGTAAAGCCCAACATCTA
Organism: Leptosomus discolor; assembly: GCF_034619465.1. NCBI lineage: Eukaryota > Metazoa > Chordata > Aves > Leptosomiformes > Leptosomidae > Leptosomus > Leptosomus discolor. The sequence continues at coordinate 3,129,025 of NW_028237857.1, read as the reverse complement.
GAGGTAAAGCCAGATATCTAGGGGTAAAGCCCAACATCTAGAGGAAAAGCCAAATATATAGATTTAAAACCCAAACTCTAGAGGTAAAGCCCAATATCAAGACGTAAAGCCCAAAATCTAGATGTAAAGCCCAAATTCTAGATCTAACGCCCAAAATCTAGAGATAAAGACCAATATCTAGAGGTAAAACCCAACATCTAGAGGTAAAGCCAGATATCTAGAGGTAAAGCCCAACATCTAGAGGAAAAGCAAAATATATAGATTTCAAACCCAAATTCTAGAGTTCAATCCCAAAATCTAGAGGTAAAGCCCAACTTCCAGAGTTAAAGTCCAAAATCTAGAGGTAAACACCAATACCTAGAGTTAGAGCCCAAAATCTAGAGATAAAGCCCAACATCTAGGGATAAAGCCAGATATATAGATCTAAACCTCAATATCTAGAGGTGAAGCCCAATATCTAGACGTAAAGCCCAAAATCTAGATGAAAAGCACAACTTCTAGATCTAAAGCCCAACATCTAGAGGTAAAGACCAATAGCTAGAGGTAAAACCCAACATCTAGAGGTAAAGCCAGATATCTAGAGGTAAAGCCCAACGTCTGGAGGTAAAGCCCATCATCTAGCCCTACAGCCCAATGTCTGCAGGTAAAGCCCATCTTACAGAGGTGAAGGCAAACATCTAGATGTAAAACCCCAAATCTAGAGGTAAAGCCCAACATCTAGAGGAAAAGCCAAATATATATATATATTTAAAACCCAAAATCTAGAGGTAAAGCCCAATATCTAGACGTAAAGCCCAAAGTCTAGATGTAAAGCCCAACTTCTAGATCTAAAGCCCAAAATCTAGATGTAAAGCCCAACTTCTAGATCTAAAGCCCAAAATCTAGATGTAAAGCCCAACTTCTAGAGGTAAAGCCCATCATCTAGTCCTACAGCCCAATGTCTGCAGGTAAAGCCCAACTTACAGAGGTGAAGGCAAACATCTAGATGTAAAACCCAAAATCTAGAGGTAAAGACCAATATCTAGACGTAAAGCCCAAAATCTAGATGTAAAGACCCATATCTACAGGTAAAGCCCAACATCTAGAGGAAAAGCCAAATATATAGATTTAAAACCCAAAATCTAGAGATAAAGCCGAACACCTAAATGTAAAGCAAAACATCTAGATGTAAACCCCTACATCTAGAGGTAAAGTCCAATATCTAGACCTAAAGATCAACATCTAGAGGTAAAACCCAACATCTAGTGGTAAAGCCCAACGTCTGGAGGTAAAGCCCAGATTCTAGAGAGAAGCCAAAAATCCAGATGGAAAGCCCAAAATCTAGAGGTAAAGCCCAACATCTACAGGTAAATCCAGATATCTAGGGGTAAAGCCCAACAACTAGAGGAAAAGCCAAATATATAGATATAAAACCCAAAACCCAGAGGTAAAGCCCAATATCTAGACGTAAAGCCCAAAATCTAGATGAAAAGCACAACTTCTAGATCTAAAGCCCAACATCTAGAGGTAAATACCAATAGCTAGAGGTAAAACCCAACATCTAGAGGTAAAGCGAGATATCTAGAGGTAAAGCCCAACGTCTGGAGGTAAAGTCCATCATCTAGTCCTACAGCCCAATGTCTGCAGGTAAAGCCCAACTTACAGAGGTGAAGGCAAACATCTAGATGTAAACCCCAAAATCTAGAGGTAAAGCCCAATATCTAGACGTAAAGCCCAAAGTCTAGATGTAAAGCCCAAATTCTAGATCTAAAGCCCAAAATCTAGATGTAAAGCCCAACTTCTAGATCTAAAGCCCAAAATATAGATGTAAAGCCCAACTTCTAAATCTAAAGCCCAACATCTAGAGGTAAAGCCCAATATTTAGAGTTTAAGCACATCATTTATAGGTAAAGCCCAAAATCTAGATGTAAAGCCCAACTTCTAGAGGTAAAGCCCATCATCTAGTCCTACAGCCCAATGTCTGCAGGTAAAGCCCAACTTACAGAGGTGAAGGCAAACATCTAGATGTAAACCCCAAAATCTAGAGGTAAAGCCCAACATCTAGAGGAAAAGCCAAATATAGAGATTTAAAACCCAACATCTAGAGGTAAAGCCAGTATCTAGAGGTAAAGCCCAACATCTAGAGGAAAAGCAAAATATATAAATTTCAAACCCAAATTCTAGAGTTCAATCCCAACATCTAGAGGTAAAGCCCAACTTCCAGAGTTAAAGTCCAAAATCTAGAGGTAAACACCAATACCTAGAGTTAGAGCCCAAAATCTAGAGATATGCCAAATATATAGATTTAAGCACCCAAAATCTAGAGATAAAGCCGAACATCTAAATGTAAAGCAAAACATCTAGATGTAATCCAAACATCTAGAGGTAAAGCCTAACATCTAGAGGTGAAGCACAACATATAGAGGTATAACCCAACATCTAGAGATAAAGACCAACATCTAAATGTAAAGCAAAACATCTAGATGTAAAACCCTACATCTAGAGGTAAAGTCCAATATCTAGACCTAAAGACCAACATCTAGAGGTTAACCCCAACATCTAGTGGTAAAGCCCAACGTCTGGAGGTAAAGCCCAGATTCTAGAGAAAAGCCAAAAATCCAGATGGAAAACCCAAAATCTAGAGGTAAAGCCCAACATCTACAGGTAAATCCAGATATCTAGGGGTAAAGCCCAACATCTAGAGGAAAAGCCAAATATATAGATATAAAACCCAAAATCTAGAGGTAAAGCCCAATATCTAGACGTAAAGCCCAAAGTCTAGATGTAAAGCCCAACTTCTAGATCTAAAGCCCAAAATCTAGATGTAAAGCCCAACTTCTAGATCTAAAGCCCAAAATATAGATGTAAAGCCCAACTTCTAAATCTAAAGCTCAACATCTAGAGGTAAAGCCCAATATTTAGAGTTTAAGCACATCATTTATAGGTAAAGCCCAAAATCTAGATGTAAAGCCCAACTTCTAGAAGTAAAGCCCATCATCTAGTCCTACAGCCCAATGTCTGCAGGTAAAGCCCAACTTACAGAGGTGAAGGCAAACATCTAGATGTAAAACCCAAAATCAAGAGGTAAAGCCCAACATCTACAGGTAAATCCAGATATCTAGGGGTAAAGCCCAACATCTAGAGGAAAAGCCAAATATATGGATTTAAAGACCAAAATCTGGATGTAAAGCTCAACTTCTAGATCTAAAGCCCAAAATCTAGATGTAAACCCAAATTCTAGATCTAACGCCCAAAATCTAGAGATAAAGACCAATATCTAGATGTGAAACCCAACATTTAGAATTAAAGCCTGATATCTAGAGGTAAAGCCCAACATCTAGAGGAAAAGCAAAATATATAGATTTCAAACCCAAATTCTACAGTTAAATCCCAACATCTAGGGGTAAACCCCAACTTCCAGAGTTAAAGTCCAAAATCTAGAGGTAAACACCAATACCTAGAGTTAGAGCCCAACATCTAGAGATATGCCAAATACATAGATTTAAAACCCAAAATCTAGAGATAAAGTCGAACATCTAAATGTAAAGCAAAACATCTAGATGTAATCCAAACATCTAGATGTAAAGCCTAACATCTAGAGGTAAAGCCCAACATCTAGAGGGAAAGCCCAGAATCTAGATATAAAGCCTAACATCTAGAGGTGAATTCCAAAATCAAGTGTTAAGGCCTGACATCTACAGTTAAATCCAACCATATAGATATAACCCCCAACTTCTAGAGGTAAGGCCCAAAATCTAGAGGTAAAGCCCAACAGCTAGAGTTAAAGACGAACGTCTTGAGGTAAAGCCCAAAGTCTAGAGTTAAAGCCCAACTTCTAGAGGTAAAGCCCAACATCTAGACGTAAAGCCAGATATCTGACGGTAAAGCCCAACATCTAGAGGAAAAGCCAAATATATAGATTTAAAACCCAAAATCTAGAGATAAAGCCGAACACCTAAATGTAAAGCAAAACATCTAGATGTAATCCAAACATCTAGAGTTAAAGCCTAACATCTAGAGGTGAAGCACAACATACAGAGATATAACCCAACATCTAGAGATAAAGACCAACACCTACATGTAAAGCAAAACATCTAGATGTAAAACCCTACATCTAGAGGTAAAGTCCAATATCTAGACCTAAAGACCAACATCTAGAGGTAAAACCCAACATCTAGAGGTAAAGCCAGATATCTAGAGGTAAAGCCCAACGTCTGGAGGTAAAGCCCATCATCTAGTCCTACAGCCCAATGTCTGCAGGTAAAGCCCAACTTACAGAGGTGAAGGCAAACATCTAGATGTAAAACCCCAAATCTAGAGGTAAAGCCCAACATCTAGAGGAAAAGCCAAATATATATATTTTTAAAACCCAAAATCTAGAGGTAAAGCCCAACATCTAGACGTAAAGCCAGATATCTAGGGGTAAAGCCCAACATCTATAGGAAAAGACAAATATATAGATTTAAAACCCAAACTCTAGAGGTAAAGCCCAATATCAAGACGTAAAGCCCAAAATCTAGATGTAAAGCCCAAATTCTAGATCTAACGCCCAAAATCTAGAGATAAAGACCAATATCTAGAGGTAAAACCCAACATCTAGAGGTAAAGCCAGATATCTAGAGGTAAAGCCCAACATCTAGAGGAAAAGCAAAATATATAGATTTCAAACCCAAATTCTAGAGTTCAATCCCAACATCTAGAGGTAAAGCCCAACTTCCAGAGTTAAAGTCCAAAATCTAGAGGTAAACACCAATACCTAGAGTTAGAGCCCAAAATCTAGAGATAAAGCCCAACATCTAGGGATAAAGCCAGATATATAGATCTAAACCTCAATATCTAGAGGTGAAGCCCAATATCTAGACGTAAAGCCCAATATCTAGATGTAAAGCCCAACTTCTAGATCTAAAGCCCAAAATATAGATGTAAAGCCCAACTTCTAAATCTAAAGCCCAACATCTAGAGGTAAAGCCCAATATTTAGAGTTTAAGCGCATCATTTAGAGGTAAAGCCCAAAATCTAGATGTAAAGACCAACGTCTGGAGGTAAAGCCCATCATCTAGTCCTACAGCCCAATGTCTGCAGGTAAAGCCCAACTTACAGAGGTGAAGGCAAACATCTAGATGTAAAACCCCAAGTCTAGAAGTAAAGCCCAACATCTAGAGGAAAAGCCAAATATATATATATTTAAAACCCAAAATCTAGAGGTAAAGCCCAATATCTAGACGTAAAGCCCAAAATCTAGATGTAAAGACCAACATCTAGAGGAAAAGCCAAATATATAGATTTAAAACCCAAAAACTAGAGATAAAGCCGAACATCTAAATGTAAAGCAAAACATCTAGATGTAATCCAAACATCTAGAGGTAAAGCCTAACATCTAGAGGTGAAGCACAACATATAGAGGTATAACCCAACATCAAGAGATAAAGACCAACATCTAAATGTAAAGCAAAACATCTAGATGTAAACCCCTACATCTAGAGGTAAAGTCCAATATCTAGACCTAAAGACCAACATCTAGAGGTAAAACCCAACATCTAGTGGTAAAGCCCAACGTCTGGAGGTAAAGCCCAGATTCTAGAGAGAAGCCAAAAATCCAGATGGAAAACCCAAAATCTAGAGGTAAAGCCCAACATCTACAGGTAAATCCAGATATCTAGGGGTAAAGCCCAACATCTAGAGGAAAAGCCAAATATATGGATTTAAAGACCAAAATCTGGATGTAAAGCTCAACTTCTAGATCTAAAGCCCAAAATCTAGATGTAAACCCAAATTCTAGATCTAACGCCCAAAATCTAGAGATAAAGACCAATATCTAGATGTAAAACCCAACATCTAGAATTAAAGCCTGATATCTAGAGGTAAAGCCCAACATCTAGAGGAAAAGCAAAATATATAGATTTCAAACCCAAATTCTACAGTTAAATCCCAACATCTAGGGGTAAACCCCAACTTCCAGAGTTAAAGTCCAAAATCTAGAGGTAAACACCAATACCTAGAGTTAGAGCCCAACATCTAGAGATATGCCAAATACATAGATTTAAAACCCAAAATCTAGAGATAAAGTCGAACATCTAAATGTAAAGCAAAACATCTAGATGTAATCCAAACATCTAGAGGTAAAGCCTAACATCTAGAGGTGAAGCACAACATATAGAGGTATAACCCAACATCTAGAGATAAAGACCAACATCTAAATGTAAAGCAAAACATCTAGATGTAAAACCATACATCTAGAGGTAAAGTCCAATATCTAGACCTAAAGACCAACATCTAGAGGTAAAACCCAACATCTAGTGGTAAAGCCCAACGTCTGGAGGTAAAGCCCAGATTCTAGAAAGAAGCCAAAAATCCAGATGTAAAACCCAAAATCTAGAGGTAAAGCCCAACATCTACAGGTAAATCCAGATACCTAGGGGTAAAGCCCAACATCTAGAGGAAAGGCCAAATATATGGATTTAAAGACCAAAATCTGGATGTAAAGCTCAACTTCTAGATCTAAAGCCCAAAATCTAGATGTAAACCCAAATTCTAGATCTAACGCCCAAAATCTAGAGATAAAGACCAATATCTAGATGTAAAACCCAACATCTAGAATTAAAGCCTGATATCTAGAGGTAAAGCCCAACATCTAGAGGAAAAGCAAAATATATAGATTTCAAACCCAAATTCTACAGTTAAATCCCAACATCTAGGGGTAAACCCCAACTTCCAGAGTTAAAGTCCAAAATCTAGAGGTAAACACCAATACCTAGAGTTAGAGCCCAACATCTAGAGATATGCCAAATACATAGATTTAAAACCCAAAATCTAGAGATAAAGTCGAACATCTAAATGTAAAGCAAAACATCTAGATGTAATCCAAACATCTAGATGTAAAGCCTAACATCTAGAGGTGAAGCACAACATATAGAGGTATAACCCAACATCTAGAGATAAAGACCAACATCTAAATGTAAAGCAAAACATCTAGATGTAAAACCATACATCTAGAGGTAAAGTCCAATATCTAGACCTAAAGACCAACATCTAGAGGTAAAACCCAACATCTAGTGGTAAAGCCCAACGTCTGGAGGTAAAGCCCAGATTCTAGAGAGAAGCCAAAAATCCAGATGGAAAACCCAAAATCTAGAGGTAAAGCCCAACATCTACAGGTAAATCCAGATATCTAGGGGTAAAGCCCAACATCTAGAGGAAAAGCCAAATATATAGATATAAACCCCAAAATCTAGAGGTAAAGCCCAATATCTAGACGTAAAGCCCAAAATCTAGATGAAAAGCACAACTTCTAGATCTAAAGCCCAACATCTAGAGGTAAAGACCAATAGCTAGAGGTAAAACCCAACATCTAGAGGTAAAGCCAGATATCTAGAGGTAAAGCCCAACGTCTGGAGGTAAAGCCCATCATCTAGCCCTACAGCCCAATGTCTGCAGGTAAAGCCCATCTTACAGAGGTGAAGGCAAACATCTAGATGTAAAACCCCAAATCTAGAGGTAAAGCCCAACATCTAGAGGAAAAGCCAAATATATATATATATTTAAAACCCAAAATCTAGAGGTAAAGCCCAATATCTAGACGTAAAGACCAAAGTCTAGATGTAAAGCCCAACTTCTAGATCTAAAGCCCAAAATCTAGATGTAAAGCCCAACTTCTAGATCTAAAGCCCAAAATCTAGATGTAAAGCCCAACTTCTAGAGGTAAAGCCCATCATCTAGTCCTACAGCCCAATGTCTGCAGGTAAAGCCCAACTTACAGAGGTGAAGGCAAACATCTAGATGTAAAACCCAAAATCTAGAGGTAAAGACCAATATCTAGACGTAAAGCCCAAAATCTAGATGTAAAGACCCATATCTACAGGTAAAGCCCAACATCTAGAGGAAAAGCCAAATATATAGATTTAAAACCCAAAATCTAGAGATAAAGCTGAACACCTAAATGTAAAGCAAAACATCTAGATGTAAACCCCTACATCTAGAGGTAAAGTCCAATATCTAGACCTAAAGATCAACATCTAGAGGTAAAACCCAACATCTAGTGGTAAAGCCCAACGTCTGGAGGTAAAGCCCAGATTCTAGAGAGAAGCCAAAAATCCAGATGGAAAGCCCAAAATCTAGAGGTAAAGCCCAACATCTACAGGTAAATCCAGATATCTAGGGGTAAAGCCCAACAACTAGAGGAAAAGCCAAATATATAGATATAAAACCCAAAACCCAGAGGTAAAGCCCAATATCTAGACGTAAAGCCCAAAATCTAGATGAAAAGCACAACTTCTAGATCTAAAGCCCAACATCTAGAGGTAAATACCAATAGCTAGAGGTAAAACCCAACATCTAGAGGTAAAGCGAGATATCTAGAGGTAAAGCCCAACGTCTGGAGGTAAAGCCCATCATCTAGTCCTACAGCCCAATGTCTGCAGGTAAAGCCCAACTTACAGAGGTGAAGGCAAACATCTAGATGTAAACCCCAAAATCTAGAGGTAAAGCCCAATATCTAGACGTAAAGCCCAAAGTCTAGATGTAAAGCCCAAATTCTAGATCTAAAGCCCAAAATCTAGATGTAAAGCCCAACTTCTAGAGGTAAAGCCCATCATCTAGTCCTACAGCCCAATGTCTGCAGGTAAAGCCCAACTTACAGAGGTGAAGGCAAACATCTAGAGGTAAACCCCAAAATCTAGAGGTAAAGCCCAATATCTAGACGTAAAGCCCAAAGTCTAGATGTAAAGCCCAAATTCTAGATCTAAAGCCCAAAATCTAGATGTAAAGCCCAACTTCTAGATCTAAAGCCCAAAATATAGATGTAAAGCCCAACTTCTAAATCTAAAGCCCAACATCTAGAGGTAAAGCCCAATATTTAGAGTTTAAGCACATCATTTATAGGTAAAGCCCAAAATCTAGATGTAAAGCCCAACTTCTAGAGGTAAAGCCCATCATCTAGTCCTACAGCCCAATATCTGCAGGTAAAGCCCAACTTACAGAGGTGAAGGCAAACATCTAGATGTAAAACCCAAAATCTAGAGGTAAAGCCCAACATCTAGAGGAAAAGCCAAATATAGAGATTTAAAACCCAAAATCTAGAGGTAAAGCCCAACTTCTAGATCTAAAGCCCAAAATCTAGATGTAAAGCCCAAATTCTAGATCTAACACCCAAAATCTAGAGGTAAAGACCAATATCTAGAGGTAAAACCCAACATCTAGAGGTAAAGCCAGTATCTAGAGGTAAAGCCCAACATCTAGAGGAAAAGCAAAATATATAAATTTCAAACCCAAATTCTAGAGTTAAATCCCAACATCTAGAGGTAAAGCCCAACTTCCAGAGTTAAAGTCCAAAATCTAGAGGTAAACACCAATACCTAGAGTTAGAGCCCAAAATCTAGAGATAAAGCCCAACATCTAGAGATAAAGCCAGATATATAGATTTAAAATCCAAAATCTGGAGGTAAAGCCCAACATCTACAGCTAAAGCCCCAAATCTAGATGTAAAGCCCAATTGCTAGATCTAAAGCCAAATACTCTAGAGGTAAAGCCCAACATCTAGACGTAAAGCCAGATATCTGACGGTAAAGCCCAACATCTAGAGGAAAAGCCAAATATATAGATTTAAAACCCAAAATCTAGAGGTAAAGCCCAATATCTAGACCTAAAGCCCAAAATCTAGATGTAAAGCCCAAATTCTAGATCTAACACCCAAAATCTCGAGGTAAAGACCAATATCTAGACGTAAAACCCAACATCTAGAGGTAAAGCCAGATATCTAGAGGTAAAGCCCAACATCTAGAGGAAAAGCAAAATATATAGATTTCAAACCCAAATTCTAGAGTTCAATCCCAACATCTAGAGGTAAAGCCCAAATTCCAGAGTTAAAGTCCAAAATCTAGAGGTAAATACCAATACGTAGAGTTAGAGCCCAAAATCTAGAGATATGCCAAATATATAGATTTAAGCACCCAAAATCTAGAGATAAAGCCGAACATCTAAATGTAAAGCAAAACATCTAGATGTAATCCAAACATCTAGAGGTAAAGCCTAACATCTAGAGGTGAAGCACAACATATAGAGGTATAACCCAACATCTAGAGATAAAGACCAACATCTAAATGTAAAGCAAAACATCTAGATGTAAAACCCTACATCTAGAGGTAAAGTCCAATATCTAGACCTAAAGACCAACATCTAGAGGTTAACCCCAACATCTAGTGGTAAAGCCCAACGTCTGGAGGTAAAGCCCAGATTCTAGAGAAAAGCCAAAAATCCAGATGGAAAACCCAAAATCTAGAGGTAAAGCCCAACATCTACAGGTAAATCCAGATATCTAGGGGTAAAGCCCAACATCTAGAGGAAAAGCCAAATATATAGATATAAAACCCAAAATCTAGAGGTAAAGCCCAATATCTAGACGTAAAGCCCAAAGTCTAGATGTAAAGCCCAACTTCTAGATCTAAAGCCCAAAATCTAGATGTAAAGCCCAACTTCTAGATCTAAAGCCCAAAATATAGATGTAAAGCCCAACTTCTAAATCTAAAGCTCAACATCTAGAGGTAAAGCCCAATATTTAGAGTTTAAGCACATCATTTATAGGTAAAGCCCAAAATCTAGATGTAAAGCCCAACTTCTAGAAGTAAAGCCCATCATCTAGTCCTACAGCCCAATGTCTGCAGGTAAAGCCCAACTTACAGAGGTGAAGGCAAACATCTAGATGTAAAACCCAAAATCAAGAGGTAAAGCCCAACATCTACAGGTAAATCCAGATATCTAGGGGTAAAGCCCAACATCTAGAGGAAAAGCCAAATATATGGATTTAAAGACCAAAATCTGGATGTAAAGCTCAACTTCTAGATCTAAAGCCCAAAATCTAGATGTAAACCCAAATTCTAGATCTAACGCCCAAAATCTAGAGATAAAGACCAATATCTAGATGTAAAACCCAACATCTAGAATTAAAGCCTGATATCTAGAGGTAAAGCCCAACATCTAGAGGAAAAGCAAAATATATAGATTTCAAACCCAAATTCTACAGTTAAATCCCAACATCTAGGGGTAAACCCCAACTTCCAGAGTTAAAGTCCAAAATCTAGAGGTAAACACCAATACCTAGAGTTAGAGCCCAACATCTAGAGATATGCCAAATACATAGATTTAAAACCCAAAATCTAGAGATAAAGTCGAACATCTAAATGTAAAGCAAAACATCTAGATGTAATCCAAACATCTAGATGTAAAGCCTAACATCTAGAGGTGAAGCACAACATATAGAGGTATAACCCAACATCTAGAGATAAAGACCAACATCTAAATATAAAGCAAAACATCTAGATGTAAAACCCTACATCTAGAGGTAAAGTCCAATATCTAGACCTAAAGACAAAGATCTAGAGGTAAAAACCAACATCTAGTGGTAAAGCCCAACGTCTGGAGGTAAAGCCCAGATTCTAGAGAGAAGCCAAAAATCCAGATGTAAAACCCAAAATCTAGAGCTAAAGCCCAACATCTACAGATAAATCCAGATATCTAGGGGTAAAGCCCAACATCTAGAGGAAAAGCCAAATATATAGATATAAAACCCAAAATCTAGAGGTAAAGCCCAATATCTAGACGTAAAGCCCAAAATCCAGATGAAAAGCACAACTTCTAGGTCTAACGCCCAAAATCTAGAGATAAAGACCAATATCTAGAGGTAAATCCCAACATCTAGAGGTAAAGCCAGATATCTAGAGGTAAAGCCCAACATCTGGAGGTAAAGCCCATCATCTAGTCCTACAGCCCAATGTCTGCAGGTAAAGCCCAACTTACAGACGTGAAGGCAAACATCTAGATGTAAAACCCAAAATCAAGAGGTAAAGACCAATATCTAGACGTAAAGCCCAAAATCTAGATGTAAAGCCCAACTTCTAGATCTAAAGCCCAAAATATAGATGTAAAGCCCAACTTCTAAATCTAAAGCCCAACATCTAGAGGTAAAGCCCAATATTTAGAGTTTAAGCGCACCATTTGGAGGTAAATCCCAAAATCTAGATGTAAAGCCCAACTTCTAGAGGTAAAGCCCATCATCTAGTCCTACAGCCCAACGTCTGCAGGTAAAGCCCAACATCTAGAGGAAAAGCAAAATATATAGATTTCAAACCCAAATTCTAGAGTTCAATCCCAACATCTAGAGGTAAAGCCCAACTTCCAGAGTTAAAGTCCAAAATCTAGAGGTAAACACCAATACCTAGAGGTAGAGCCCAAAATCTAGAGATAAATCCCAACATCTAGAGACAAAGCCAGATATATAGATTTAAAATCCAAAATCTGGAGGTAAAGCCCAACATGTAGAGCTAAAGCCCCAAATCTAGATGTAAAGCCCAATTGCTAGATCTAAAGCCAAATACTCTAGAGGTAAAGCCCAACATGTAGAGGTAAAGACTAAGATCTAGAGGTGAATTCCAATATCTAGTGTTAAAGGCCGACACCTACAGTTAAAGCCAAACATCTAGATGTAAAACCCAACTTCTAGAGGTAAAGCCGAATATCTAGAGTTAAAGCGCATCCTTTAGAGTAAAGCCCAAAATTCAGAGTTAAAGCCCAACATCTAGAGGGAAAGCCCAGAATCTAGATATAAAGCCTAACATCTAGAGGTGAATTCCAAAAACAAGTGTTAAGGCCTGACATCTACAGTTAAATCCAACCATATAGATATAACCCCCAACTTCTAGAGGTAAGGCCCAAAATCTAGAGGTAAAGCCCAACAGCTAGAGTTAAAGCCGAACGTCTTGAGGAAAAGTCCAAAGTCTAGAGTTAAAGCCCAACTTCTAGAGGTAAAGCCCAACATCTAGACGTAAAGCCAGATATCTGACGGTAAAGCCCAACATCTAGAGGAAAAGCCAAATATATAGATTTAAAACCCAACATCTAGAGATAAAGCCGAACATCTAAATGTAAAGCAAAACATCTAGATGTAATCCAAACACCTAGAGTTAAAGCCTAACATCTAGAGGTGAAGCACAACATACAGAGATATAACCCAACATCTAGAGATAAAGACCAACACCTACATGTAAAGCAAAATATCTAGATGTAAAACCCTACATCTAGAGGTAAAGTCCAATATCTAGACCTAAAGACCAACATCTAGAGGTAAAACCCAACATCTAGAGGTAAAGCCAGATATCTAGAGGTAAAGCCCAACGTCTGGAGGTAAAGCCCATCATCTAGTCCTACAGCCCAATGTCTGCAGGTAAAGCCCAACTTACAGAGGTGAAGGCAAACATCTAGATGTAAAACCCCAAATCTAGAGGTAAAGCCCAACATCTAGAGGAAAAGCCAAATATATATATTTTTAAAACCCAAAATCTAGAGGTAAAGCCCAACATCTAGTGGTAAAGCCAGATATCTAGGGGTAAAGCCCAACATCTAGAGGAAAAGCCAAATATATAGATTTAAAACCCAAACTCTAGAGGTAAAGCCCAATATCAAGACGTAAAGCCCAAAATCTAGATGTAAAGCCCAAATTCTAGATCTAACGCCCAAAATCTAGAGATAAAGACCAATATCTAGAGGTAAAACCCAACATCTAGAGGTAAAGCCAGATATCTAGAGGTAAAGCCCAACATCTAGAGGAAAAGCAAAATATATAGATTTCAAACCCAAATTCTAGAGTTCAATCCCAAAATCTAGAGGTAAAGCCCAACTTCCAGAGTTAAAGTCCAAAATCTAGAGGTAAACACCAATACCTAGAGTTAGAGCCCAAAATCTAGAGATAAAGCCCAACATCTAGGGATAAAGCCAGATATATAGATCTAAACCTCAATATCTAGAGGTGAAGCCCAATATCTAGACGTAAAGCCCAAAATCTAGATGAAAAGCACAACTTCTAGATCTAAAGCCCAACATCTAGAGGTAAAGACCAATAGCTAGAGGTAAAACCCAACATCTAGAGGTAAAGCCAGATATCTAGAGGTAAAGCCCAACGTCTGGAGGTAAAGCCCATCATCTAGCCCTACAGCCCAATGTCTGCAGGTAAAGCCCATCTTACAGAGGTGAAGGCAAACATCTAGATGTAAAACCCCAAATCTAGAGGTAAAGCCCAACATCTAGAGGAAAAGCCAAATATATATATATATTTAAAACCCAAAATCTAGAGGTAAAGCCCAATATCTAGACGTAAAGCCCAAAGTCTAGATGTAAAGCCCAACTTCTAGATCTAAAGCCCAAAATCTAGATGTAAAGCCCAACTTCTAGATCTAAAGCCCAAAATCTAGATGTAAAGCCCAACTTCTAGAGGTAAAGCCCATCATCTAGTCCTACAGCCCAATGTCTGCAGGTAAAGCCCAACTTACAGAGGTGAAGGCAAACATCTAGATGTAAAACCCAAAATCTAGAGGTAAAGACCAATATCTAGACGTAAAGCCCAAAATCTAGATGTAAAGACCCATATCTACAGGTAAAGCCCAACATCTAGAGGAAAAGCCAAATATATAGATTTAAAACCCAAAATCTAGAGATAAAGCCGAACACCTAAATGTAAAGCAAAACATCTAGATGTAAACCCCTACATCTAGAGGTAAAGTCCAATATCTAGACCTAAAGATCAACATCTAGAGGTAAAACCCAACATCTAGTGGTAAAGCCCAACGTCTGGAGGTAAAGCCCAGATTCTAGAGAGAAGCCAAAAATCCAGATGGAAAGCCCAAAATCTAGAGGTAAAGCCCAACATCTACAGGTAAATCCAGATATCTAGGGGTAAAGCCCAACAACTAGAGGAAAAGCCAAATATATAGATATAAAACCCAAAACCCAGAGGTAAAGCCCAATATCTAGACGTAAAGCCCAAAATCTAGATGAAAAGCACAACTTCTAGATCTAAAGCCCAACATCTAGAGGTAAATACCAATAGCTAGAGGTAAAACCCAACATCTAGAGGTAAAGCGAGATATCTAGAGGTAAAGCCCAACGTCTGGAGGTAAAGCCCATCATCTAGTCCTACAGCCCAATGTCTGCAGGTAAAGCCCAACTTACAGAGGTGAAGGCAAACATCTAGATGTAAACCCCAAAATCTAGAGGTAAAGCCCAATATCTAGACGTAAAGCCCAAAGTCTAGATGTAAAGCCCAAATTCTAGATCTAAAGCCCAAAATCTAGATGTAAAGCCCAACTTCTAGAGGTAAAGCCCATCATCTAGTCCTACAGCCCAATGTCTGCAGGTAAAGCCCAACTTACAGAGGTGAAGGCAAACATCTAGAGGTAAACCCCAAAATCTAGAGGTAAAGCCCAATATCTAGACGTAAAGCCCAAAGTCTAGATGTAAAGCCCAACTTCTAGATCTAAAGCCCAAAATCTAGATGTAAAGCCCAACTTCTAGATCTAAAGCCCAAAATATAGATGTAAAGCCCAACTTCTAAATCTAAAGCCCAACATCTAGAGGTAAAGCCCAATATTTAGAGTTTAAGCACATCATTTATAGGTAAAGCCCAAAATCTAGATGTAAAGCCCAACTTCTAGAGGTAAAGCCCATCATCTAGTCCTACAGCCCAATGTCTGCAGGTAAAGCCCAACTTACAGAGGTGAAGGCAAACATCTAGATGTAAAACCCAAAATCTAGAGGTAAAGCCCAACATCTAGAGGAAAAGCCAAATATAGAGATTTAAAACCCAAAATCTAGAGGTAAAGCCCAACTTCTAGATCTAAAGCCCAAAATCTAGATGTAAAGCCCAAATTCTAGATCTAACACCCAAAATCTCGAGGTAAAGACCAATATCTAGACGTAAAACCCAACATCTAGAGGTAAAGCCAGTATCTAGAGGTAAAGCCCAACATCTAGAGGAAAAGCAAAATATATAAATTTCAAACCCAAATTCTAGAGTTCAATCCCAACATCTAGAGGTAAAGCCCAACTTCCAGAGTTAAAGTCCAAAATCTAGAGGTAAACACCAATACCTAGAGTTAGAGCCCAAAATCTAGAGATATGCCAAATATATAGATTTAAGCACCCAAAATCTAGAGATAAAGCCGAACATCTAAATGTAAAGCAAAACATCTAGATGTAATCCAAACATCTAGAGGTAAAGCCTAACATCTAGAGGTGAAGCACAACATATAGAGGTATAACCCAACATCTAGAGATAAAGACCAACATCTAAATGTAAAGCAAAACATCTAGATGTAAAACCCTACATCTAGAGGTAAAGTCCAATATCTAGACCTAAAGACCAACATCTAGAGGTTAACCCCAACATCTAGTGGTAAAGCCCAACGTCTGGAGGTAAAGCCCAGATTCTAGAGAAAAGCCAAAAATCCAGATGGAAAACCCAAAATCTAGAGGTAAAGCCCAACATCTACAGGTAAATCCAGATATCTAGGGGTAAAGCCCAACATCTAGAGGAAAAGCCAAATATATAGATATAAAACCCAAAATCTAGAGGTAAAGCCCAATATCTAGACGTAAAGCCCAAAGTCTAGATGTAAAGCCCAACTTCTAGATCTAAAGCCCAAAATATAGATGTAAAGCCCAACTTCTAAATCTAAAGCTCAACATCTAGAGGTAAAGCCCAATATTTAGAGTTTAAGCACATCATTTATAGGTAAAGCCCAAAATCTAGATGTAAAGCCCAACTTCTAGAAGTAAAGCCCATCATCTAGTCCTACAGCCCAATGTCTGCAGGTAAAGCCCAACTTACAGAGGTGAAGGCAAACATCTAGATGTAAAACCCAAAATCAAGAGGTAAAGCCCAACATCTACAGGTAAATCCAGATATCTAGGGGTAAAGCCCAACATCTAGAGGAAAAGCCAAATATATGGATTTAAAGACCAAAATCTGGATGTAAAGCTCAACTTCTAGATCTAAAGCCCAAAATCTAGATGTAAACCCAAATTCTAGATCTAACGCCCAAAATCTAGAGATAAAGACCAATATCTAGATGTAAAACCCAACATCTAGAATTAAAGCCTGATATCTAGAGGTAAAGCACAACATCTAGAGGAAAAGCAAAATATATAGATTTCAAACCCAAATTCTACAGTTAAATCCCAACATCTAGGGGTAAACCCCAACTTCCAGAGTTAAAGTCCAAAATCTAGAGGTAAACACCAATACCTAGAGTTAGAGCCCAACATCTAGAGATATGCCAAATACATAGATTTAAAACCCAACATCTAGAGATAAAGTCGAACATCTAAATGTAAAGCAAAACATCTAGATGTAATCCAAACATCTAGATGTAAAGCCTAACATCTAGAGGTGAAGCACAACATATAGAGGTATAACCCAACATCTAGAGATAAAGACCAACATCTAAATATAAAGCAAAACATCTAGATGTAAAACCCTACATCTAGAGGTAAAGTCCAATATCTAGACCTAAAGACAAAGATCTAGAGGTAAAAACCAACATCTAGTGGTAAAGCCCAACGTCTGGAGGTAAAGCCCAGATTCTAGAGAGAAGCCAAAAATCCAGATGTAAAACCCAAAATCTAGAGCTAAAGCCCAACATCTACAGATAAATCCAGATATCTAGGGGTAAAGCCCAACATCTAGAGGAAAAGCCAAATATATAGATATAAAACCCAAAATCTAGAGGTAAAGCCCAATATCTAGACGTAAAGCCCAAAATCCAGATGAAAAGCACAACTTCTAGGTCTAACGCCCAAAATCTAGAGATAAAGACCAATATCTAGAGGTAAATCCCAACATCTAGAGGTAAAGCCAGATATCTAGAGGTAAAGCCCAACGTCTGGAGGTAAAGCCCATCATCTAGTCCTACAGCCCAATGTCTGCAGGTAAAGCCCAACTTACAGACGTGAAGGCAAACATCTAGATGTAAAACCCAAAATCAAGAGGTAAAGACCAATATCTAGACGTAAAGCCCAAAATCTAGATGTAAAGCCCAACTTCTAGATCTAAAGCCCAAAATATAGATGTAAAGCCCAACTTCTAAATCTAAAGCCCAACATCTAGAGGTAAAGCCCAATATTTAGAATTTAAGCGCACCATTTGGAGGTAAATCCCAAAATCTAGATGTAAAGCCCAACTTCTAGAGGTAAAGCCCATCATCTAGTCCTACAGCCCAACGTCTGCAGGTAAAGCCCAACATCTAGAGGAAAAGCAAAATATATAGATTTCAAACCCAAATTCTAGAGTTCAATCCCAACATCTAGAGGTAAAGCCCAACTTCCAGAGTTAAAGTCCAAAATCTAGAGGTAAACACCAATACCTAGAGGTAGAGCCCAAAATCTAGAGATAAATCCCAACATCTAGAGACAAAGCCAGATATATAGATTTAAAATCCAAAATCTGGAGGTAAAGCCCAACATGTAGAGCTAAAGCCCCAAATCTAGATGTAAAGCCCAATTGCTAGATCTAAAGCCAAATACTCTAGAGGTAAAGCCCAACATGTAGAGGTAAAGACTAAGATCTAGAGGTGAATTCCAATATCTAGTGTTAAAGGCCGACACCTACAGTTAAAGCCAAACATCTAGATGTAAAACCCAACTTCTAGAGGTAAAGCCGAATATCTAGAGTTAAAGCGCATCCTTTAGAGTAAAGCCCAAAATTCAGAGTTAAAGCCCAACATCTAGAGGGAAAGCCCAGAATCTAGATATAAAGCCTAACATCTAGAGGTGAATTCCAAAATCAAGTGTTAAGGCCTGACATCTACAGTTAAATCCAACCATATAGATATAACCCCCAACTTCTAGAGGTAAGGCCCAAAATCTAGAGGTAAAGCCCAACAGCTAGAGTTAAAGCCGAACGTCTTGAGGAAAAGTCCAAAGTCTAGAGTTAAAGCCCAACTTCTAGAGGTAAAGCCCAACATCTAGACGTAAAGCCAGATATCTGACGGTAAAGCCCAACATCTAGAGGAAAAGCCAAATATATAGATTTAAAACCCAACATCTAGAGATAAAGCCGAACATCTAAATGTAAAGCAAAACATCTAGATGTAATCCAAACACCTAGAGTTAAAGCCTAACATCTAGAGGTGAAGCACAACATACAGAGATATAACCCAACATCTAGAGATAAAGACCAACACCTACATGTAAAGCAAAATATCTAGATGTAAAACCCTACATCTAGAGGTAAAGTCCAATATCTAGACCTAAAGACCAACATCTAGAGGTAAAACCCAACATCTAGAGGTAAAGCCAGATATCTAGAGGTAAAGCCCAACGTCTGGAGGTAAAGCCCATCATCTAGTCCTACAGCCCAATGTCTGCAGGTAAAGCCCAACTTACAGAGGTGAAGGCAAACATCTAGATGTAAAACCCCAAATCTAGAGGTAAAGCCCAACATCTAGAGGAAAAGCCAAATATATATATTTTTAAAACCCAAACTCTAGAGGTAAAGCCCAACATCTAGAGGTAAAGCCAGATATCTAGGGGTAAAGCCCAACATCTAGAGGAAAAGCCAAATATATAGATTTAAAACCCAAACTCTAGAGGTAAAGCCCAATATCAAGACGTAAAGCCCAAAATCTAGATGTAAAGCCCAAATTCTAGATCTAACGCCCAAAATCTAGAGATAAAGACCAATATCTAGAGGTAAAACCCAACATCTAGAGGTAAAGCCAGATATCTAGAGGTAAAGCCCAACATCTAGAGGAAAAGCAAAATATATAGATTTCAAACCCAAATTCTAGAGTTCAATCCCAAAATCTAGAGGTAAAGCCCAACTTCCAGAGTTAAAGTCCAAAATCTAGAGGTAAACACCAATACCTAGAGTTAGAGCCCAAAATCTAGAGATAAAGCCCAACATCTAGGGATAAAGCCAGATATATAGATCTAAACCTCAATATCTAGAGGTGAAGCCCAATATCTAGACGTAAAGCCCAATATCTAGATGTAAAGCCCAACTTCTAGATCTAAAGCCCAAAATATAGATGTAAAGCCCAACTTCTAAATCTAAAGCCCAACATCTAGAGGTAAAGCCCAATATTTAGAGTTTAAGCGCATCATTTAGAGGTAAAGCCCAAAATCTAGATGTAAAGACCAACGTCTGGAGGTAAAGCCCATCATCTAGTCCTACAGCCCAATGTCTGCAGGTAAAGCCCAACTTACAGAAGTGAAGGCAAACATCTAGATGTAAAACCCCAAATCTAGAGGTAAAGCCCAACATCTAGAGGAAAAGCCAAATATATATATATTTAAAACCCAAAATCTAGAGGTAAAGCCCAATATCTACACGTAAAGCCCAAAATCTAGATGTAAAGCCCAACATCTAGAGGAAAAGCCAAATATATAGATTTAAAACCCAAAAACTAGAGATAAAGCCGAACATCTAAATGTAAAGCAAAACATCTAGATGTAAAACCCTACATCTAGAGGTAAAGTCCAATAGCTAGACCTAAAGACCAACATCTAGAGGTAAAACCCAACATCTAGTGGTAAAGCCCAACGTCTGGAGGTAAAGCCCAGATTCTAGAGAGAAGCCAAAAATCCAGATGGAAAACCCAAAATCTAGAGGTAAAGCCCAACATCTACAGGTAAATCCAGATACCTAGGGGTAAAGCCCAACATCTAGAGGAAAAGCCAAATAAATAGATATAAAACCCAAAATCTAGAGTTAAAGCCCAATATCTAGCCGTAAAGACCAAAATCTAGATGTAATGCCCAACTTCTAGATCTAAAGCCCAAATTCTAGATGTAAAGCCCAACTTCTAAATCTAAAGCTCAACATCTAGAGGTAAAGCCCAATATTTAGAGTATAAGCACATCATTTATAGGTAAAGCCCAAAATCTAGATGTAAAGCCCAACTTCTAGAAGTAAAGCCCATCATCTAGTCCTACAGCCCAATGTCTGCAGGTAAAGCCCAACTTACAGAGGTGAAGGCAAACATCTAGATGTAAAACCCAAAATCTAGAGGTAAAGCCCAACATCTACAGGTAAATCCAGATATCTAGGGGTAAAGCCCAACATCTAGAGGAAAAGCCAAATATATGGATTTAAAGACCAAAATCTGGATGTAAAGCTCAACTTCTAGATCTAAAGCCCAAAATCTAGATGTAAACCCAAATTCTAGATCTAACACCCAAAATCTAGAGATAAAGACCAATATCTAGATGTAAAACCCAACATCTAGAATTAAAGCCTGATATCTAGAGGTAAAGCCCAACATCTAGAGGAAAAGCAAAATATATAGATTTCAAACCCAAATTCTACAGTTAAATCCCAACATCTAGGGGTAAACCCCAACTTCCAGAGTTAAAGTCCAAAATCTAGAGGTAAACACCAATACCTAGAGTTAGAGCCCAACATCTAGAGATATGCCAAATACATAGATTTAAAACCCAAAATCTAGAGATAAAGTCGAACATCTAAATGTAAAGCAAAACATCTAGATGTAATCCAAACATCTAGATGTAAAGCCTAACATCTAGAGGTGAAGCACAACATATAGAGGTATAACACAACATCTAGAGATAAAGACCAACATCTAAATATAAAGCAAAACATCTAGATGTAAAACCCTACATCTAGAGGTAAAGTCCAATATCTAGACCTAAAGACAAAGATCTAGAGGTAAAAACCAACATCTAGTGGTAAAGCCCAACGTCTGGAGGTAAAGCCCAGATTCTAGAGAGAAGCCAAAAATCCAGATGTAAAACCCAAAATCTAGAGCTAAAGCCCAACATCTACAGATAAATCCAGATATCTAGGGGTAAAGCCCAACATCTAGAGGAAAAGCCAAATATATAGATATAAAACCCAAAATCTAGAGGTAAAGCCCAATATCTAGACGTAAAGCCCAAAATCCAGATGAAAAGCACAACTTCTAGGTCTAACGCCCAAAATCTAGAGATAAAGACCAATATCTAGAGGTAAATCCCAACATCTAGAGGTAAAGCCAGATATCTAGAGGTAAAGCCCAACGTCTGGAGGTAAAGCCCATCATCTAGTCCTACAGCCCAATGTCTGCAGGTAAAGCCCAACTTACAGAGGTGAAGGCAAACATCTAGATGTAAAACCCAAAATCAAGAGGTAAAGACCAATATCTAGACGTAAAGCCCAAAATCTAGATGTAAAGCCCAACTTCTAGATCTAAAGCCCAAAATATAGATGTAAAGCCCAACTTCTAAATCTAAAGCCCAACATCTAGAGGTAAAGCCCAATATTTAGAGTTTAAGCGCACCATTTGGAGGTAAATCCCAAAATCTAGATGTAAAGCCCAACTTCTAGAGGTAAAGCCCATCATCTAGTCCTACAGCCCAACGTCTGCAGGTAAAGCCCAACATCTAGAGGAAAAGCAAAATATATAGATTTCAAACCCAAATTCTAGAGTTCAATCCCAACATCTAGAGGTAAAGCCCAACTTCCAGAGTTAAAGTCCAAAATCTAGAGGTAAACACCAATACCTAGAGGTAGAGCCCAAAATCTAGAGATAAATCCCAACATCTAGAGACAAAGCCAGATATATAGATTTAAAATCCAAAATCTGGAGGTAAAGCCCAACATGTAGAGCTAAAGCCCCAAATCTAGATGTAAAGCCCAATTGCTAGATCTAAAGCCAAATACTCTAGAGGTAAAGCCCAACATGTAGAGGTAAAGACTAAGATCTAGAGGTGAATTCCAATATCTAGTGTTAAAGGCCGACACCTACAGTTAAAGCCAAACATCTAGATGTAAAACCCAACTTCTAGAGGTAAAGCCGAATATCTAGAGTTAAAGCGCATCCTTTAGAGTAAAGCCCAAAATTCAGAGTTAAAGCCCAACATCTAGAGGGAAAGCCCAGAATCTAGATATAAAGCCTAACATCTAGAGGTGAATTCCAAAATCAAGTGTTAAGGCCTGACATCTACAGTTAAATCCAACCATATAGATATAACCCCCAACTTCTAGAGGTAAGGCCCAAAATCTAGAGGTAAAGCCCAACAGCTAGAGTTAAAGCCGAACGTCTTGAGGTAAAGTCCAAAGTCTAGAGTTAAAGCCCAACTTCTAGAGGTAAAGCCCAACATCTAGACGTAAAGCCAGATATCTGACGGTAAAGCCCAACATCTAGAGGAAAAGCCAAATATATAGATTTAAAACCCAACATCTAGAGATAAAGCCGAACATCTAAATGTAAAGCAAAACATCTAGATGTAATCCAAACACCTAGAGTTAAAGCCTAACATCTAGAGGTGAAGCACAACATACAGAGATATAACCCAACATCTAGAGATAAAGACCAACACCTACATGTAAAGCAAAACATCTAGATGTAAAACCCTACATCTAGAGGTAAAGTCCAATAGCTAGACCTAAAGACCAACATCTAGAGGTAAAACCCAACATCTAGAGGTAAAGCCAGATATCTAGAGGTAAAGCCCAACGTCTGGAGGTAAAGCCCATCATCTAGTCCTACAGCCCAATGTCTGCAGGTAAAGCCCAACTTACAGAGGTGAAGGCAAACATCTAGATGTAAAACCCCAAATCTAGAGGTAAAGCCCAACATCTAGAGGAAAAGCCAAATATATATATTTTTAAAACCCAAAATCTAGAGGTAAAGCCCAAAATCTAGAGATAAAGCCCAACATCTAGGGATAAAGCCAGATATATAGATCTAAACCTCAATATCTAGAGGTGAAGCCCAATATCTAGACGTAAAGCCCAATATCTAGATGTAAAGCCCAACTTCTAGATCTAAAGCCCAAAATATAGATGTAAAGCCCAACTTCTAAATCTAAAGCCCAACATCTAGAGGTAAAGCCCAATATTTAGAGTTTAAGCGCATCATTTAGAGGTAAAGCCCAAAATCTAGATGTAAAGACCAACGTCTGGAGGTAAAGCCCATCATCTAGTCCTACAGCCCAATGTCTGCAGGTAAAGCCCAACTTACAGAGGTGAAGGCAAACATCTAGATGTAAAACCCCAAATCTAGAAGTAAAGCCCAACATCTAGAGGAAAAGCCAAATATATATATATTTAAAACCCAAAATCTAGAGGTAAAGCCCAATATCTAGACGTAAAGCCCAAAATCTAGATGTAAAGCCCAACATCTAGAGGAAAAGCCAAATATATAGATTTAAAACCCAAAAACTAGAGATAAAGCCGAACATCTAAATGTAAAGCAAAACATCTAGATGTAATCCAAACATCTAGAGGTAAAGCCTAACATCTAGAGGTGAAGCACAACATATAGAGGTATAACCCAACATCAAGAGATAAAGACCAACATCTAAATGTAAAGCAAAACATCTAGATGTAAAACCCTACATCTAGAGGTAAAGTCCAATATCTAGACCTAAAGACCAACATCTAGAGGTAAAACCCAACATCTAGTGGTAAAGCCCAACGTCTGGAGGTAAAGCCCAGATTCTAGAGAGAAGCCAAAAATCCAGATGCAAAACCCAAAATCTAGAGGTAAAGCCCAATATCTAGAGGCAAAGCCCAACATCTAGAGGAAAAGCCAAATATATATATATTTAAAATTCAAAACCTAGAGGTAAAGCCCAACATCTAGACGTAAAGCCCAAAATCTAGATGAAAAGCACAACTTCTAGATCTAAAGATCAACATCTAGAGGTAAATACCAATAGCTAGAGGTAAAACCCAACATCTAGAGGTAAAGCCAGATATCTAGAGGTAAAGCCCAACGTCTGGAGGTAAAGCCCATCATCTAGTCCTACAGCCCAATGCCTGCAGGTAAAGCCCAACTTACAGAGGTGAAGGCAAACATCTAGATGTAAAACCCAAAATCTAGAGGTAAAGCCCAATATCTAGAGGCAAAGCCCAACATCTAGAGGAAAAGCCAAATATATATATATTTAAAATTCAAAACCTAGAGGTAAAGCCCAACATCTAGAGGTAAAGCCAGATATCTAGGGGTAAAGCCCAACATCTAGAGGAAAAGCCAAATATATAGATTTAAAACCCAAAATCTAGAGGTAAAGCCCAATATCTAGACGTAAAGGCCAAAATCTAGATGTAAAGGCCAAAATCTAGATATAAAGCCCAACTTCTTGATCTAAAGCCCAAAATCTAGACGTAAAGTCCAAATTCTAGATCTAACGCCCAAAATCTAGAGATAAAGACCAATATCTAGAGGTAAAACCCAACATCGAGAGGTAAAGCCAGATATCTAGAGGTAAAGCCCAACATCTAGAGGAAAAGCAAAATAAATAGATTTCAAACCCAAATTCTAGAGTTAAATCCCAACATCTAGAGGTAAAGCCCAAAGTCTAGATGTAAAGCTCAACTTCTAGATTTAAAGTCAAAAATCTAAATGTAAATACCAATACCTAGAGGTAGAGCCCAAAATCTAGAAATAAAGCCCAACATCTAGAGATAAAGCCAGATATATAGATCTAAAATCCAAAATTTAGAGGTGAAGCCCAATATCTAGACGTAAAGCCCAAAATCTAGATGTAAAGCCCAACTTCTAAATCTAAAGCCCAACATCTAGAGGTAAAGCCCAATATTTAGAGGTAAAACCCAACATCTAGAGGTAAAGCCAGATATCTAGAGGTAAAGCCCAACATCTAGAGGAAAAGCCAAATATATAGATTTCAAACCCAAATTCTAGAGTTAAATCCCAACACCTAGAGGTAAAGACCAATAGCTAGAGGTAAAACCCAACATCTAGAGGTAAAGCCAGATATCTAGAGGTAAAGCCCAACATCTAGAGGAAAAGCCAAATATATAGATTTCAAACCCAAATTCTAGAGTTAAATCCCAACATCTAGAGGTAAAGACCAATAGCTAGAGGTAAAACCCAACATCTAGAGGTAAAGCCAGATATCTAGAGGTAAAGCCCAACGTCTGGAGGTAAAGCCCATCATCTAGTCCTACAGCCCAATGTCTGCAGGTAAAGCCCAACTTACAGAGGTGAAGGCAAACATCTAGATGTAAACCCCAAACTCTAGAGGTAAAGCCCAATATCTAGAGGAAAAGCCAAATATATAGATTTAAAACCCAAAATCTAGAGGTAAAGCCCAAATTCTAGACCTAAAGCCCAAAATCTAGATGTAAAGCCCAAATTCTAGATCTAACACCCGAAATCTAGAGGTAAAGACCAATATCTAGAGGTAAAACCCAACAGCTAGAGGTAAAGCCAGATATCTAGAGGTAAAGCCCAACATGTAGAGGTAAAGACTAAGATCTAGAGGTGAATTCCAATATCTAGTGTTAAAGGCCGACACCTACAGTTAAAACCAAACATCTAGATGTAAAACCCAAATTCTAGAGGTAAAGCCGAATATCTAGAGTTAAAGCGCATCCTTTAGAGTAAAGCCCAAAATCTAGAGTTAAAGCCCAACATCTAGAGGGAAAGCCCAGAATCTAGATGTAAAGCCTAACATCTAGAGGTGAATTCCAAAATCAAGTGTTAAGGCCTAACATCTACAGTTAAATCCAACTATATAGATATAACCCCCAACTTCTAGAGGTAAGGCCCAAAATCTAGAGGTAAAGCCCAACAGCTAGAGTTAAAGCCGAACATCTTGAGGTAAAGCCCAAAGTCTAGAGTTAAAGCCCAACTTCTAGAGGTAAAGCCCAACATCTAGACGTAAAGCCAGATATCTGACGGTAAAGCCCAACATCTAGAGGAAAAGCCAAATATATAGATTTAAAACCCAAAATCTAGAGATAAAGCCGAACATCTAAATGTAAAGCAAAACATCTAGATGTAATCCAAACATCTAGAGGTAAAGCCTAACATCTAGAGGTGAAGCACAACATATAGAGGTATAACCCAACATCTAGAGGTAAAGACCAACATCTAAATGTAAAGCAAAACATCTAGATGTAAAACCCTACATCTAGAGGTAAAGTCCAATAGCTAGACCTAAAGACCAACATCTAGAGGTAAAACCCAACATCTAGTGGTAAAGCCCAACGTCTGGAGGTAAAGCCCAGATTCTAGAGAGAAGCCAAAAATCCAGATGGAAAACCCAAAATCTAGAGGTAAAGCCCAACATCTACAGGTAAATCCAGATATCTAGGGGTAAAGCCCAACATCTAGAGGAAAAGCCAAATATATAGATATAAAACCCAAAATCTAGAGGTAAAGCCCAATATCTAGACGTAAAGCCCAAAATCTAGATGAAAAGCACAACTTCTAGATCTAAAGCCCAACATCTAGAGGTAAAGACCAATAGCTAGAGGTAAAACCCAACATCTAGAGGTAAAGCCAGATATCTAGAGGTAAAGCCCAACGTCTGGAGGTAAAGCCCATCATCTAGTCCTACAGCCCAATGCCTGCAGGTAAAGCCCAACTTACAGAGGTGAAGGCAAACATCTAGATGTAAAACCCAAAATCTAGAGGTAAAGCCCAATATCTAGGGGTAAAGCCCAACATCTAGAGGAAAAGCAAAATATATATATATTTAAAATTCAAAACCTAGAGGTAAAGCCCAACATCAAGACGTAAAGGCCAAAATCTAGATGTAAAGCCCAGCTTCTTGATCTAAAGCCCAAAATCTAGATGTAAAGCCCAAATTCTAGATCTAACACCCAAAATCTAGAGGTAAAGACCAATATCTAGAGGTAAAACCCAACATCTAGAGGTAAAGCCAGATATCTAGAGGTAAAGCCCAACATCTAGAGGAAAAGCAAAATATATAGATTTCAAACCCCAAATTCTAGAGTTAAATCCCAACATCTAGAGGTAAATCCCAAAGTCTAGATGTAAAGCTCAACTTCCAGATTTAAAGTCAAAAATCTAAATGTAAATACCAATACCTAGAGGTAGAGCCCAAAATGTAGAGGTAAAACCCAACATCTAGAGATAAAGCCAGATATATAGATCTAAACCCCAAAATCTAGAGGTGAAGCCCAGTATCTAGACGTAAAGCCCAAAATCTAGATGTAAAGCCCAACTTCTAGATCTAAAGCCCAAAATATAGCTGTAAAGCCCAACTTCTAAATCTAAAGCCCAACATCTAGAGGTAAAGCCCAATATTTAGAGTTTAAGCGCATCATTTAGAGGTAAAGCCCAAAATCTAGATGTAAAGCCCAACTTCTAGAGGTAAAGCCCATCATCTAGTCCTACAGCCCAATGTCTGCAGGTAAAGCACATCTTACAGAGGTGAAGGCAAACATCTAGATGTAAAACCCAAAATCTAGAGGTAAAGCCCAACATCTAGAGGAAAAGCCAAATATATAGATTTAAAACCCAAAATCTAGAGGTAAAGCCCAATATCTAGACCTAAAGCCCAAAATCTAGATGTAAAGCCCAAATTCTAGATCTAACACCCAAAATCTAGAGGTAAAGACCAATATCTAGACGTAAAACCCAAGATCTAGAGGTAAAACCAGATATCTAGAGGTAAAGCCCAACATCTAGAGGAAAAGCAAAATATATAGATTTCAAACCCAAATTCTATAGTTCAATCCCAACATCTAGAGGTAAAGACCAACTTCCAGAGTTAAAGTCCAAAATCTAGAGGTAAACACCAATACCTAGAGTTAGAGCCCAAAATCTAGAGATAAAGCCCAACATCTAGAGATAAAGCCAGATATATAGATTTAAAATCCAAAATCTGGAGGTAAAGCCCAACATCTAGAGCTAAAGCCCCAAATCTAGATGTAAAGCCCAATTGCTAGATCTAAAGCCAAATACTCTAGAGGTAAAGCCCAACATGTAGAGGGAAAGACTAAGATCTAGAGGTGAATTCCAATATCTAGTGTTAAAGGCCGACACCTACAGTTAAAGCCAAACATCTAGATGTAAAACCCAACTTCTAGAGGTAAAGCTGAATATCTAGAGTTAAAGCGCATCCTTTAGAGTAAAGCCCAAAATCTAGAGTTAAAGCCCAACATCTAGAGGGAAAGCCCAGAATCTAGATGTAAAGCCTAACATCTAGAGGTGAATTCCAAAATCAAGTGTTAAGGCCTGACATCTACAGTTAAATCCAACCATATAGATATAACCCCCAACTTCTAGAGGTAAGGCCCAAAATCTAGAGGTAAAGCCCAACAGCTAGAGTTAAAGACGAACGTCTTGAGGTAAAGCCCAAAGTCTAGAGTTAAAGCCCAACTTCTAGAGGTAAAGCCCAACATCTAGACGTAAAGCCAGATATCTGACGGTAAAGCCCAACATCTAGAGGAAAAGCCAAATATATAGATTTAAAACCCAAAATCTAGAGATAAAGCCGAACACCTAAATGTAAAGCAAAACATCTAGATGTAATCCAAACATCTAGAGTTAAAGCCTAACATCTAGAGGTGAAGCACAACATACAGAGATATAACCCAACATCTAGAGATAAAGACCAACACCTACATGTAAAGCAAAACATCTAGATGTAAAACCCTACATCTAGAGGTAAAGTCCAATATCTAGACCTAAAGACCAACATCTAGAGGTAAAACCCAACATCTAGAGGTAAAGCCAGATATCTAGAGGTAAAGCCCAACGTCTGGAGGTAAAGCCCATCATCTAGTCCTACAGCCCAATGTCTGCAGGTAAAGCCCAACTTACAGAGGTGAAGGCAAACATCTAGATGTAAAACCCCAAATCTAGAGGTAAAGCCCAACATCTAGAGGAAAAGCCAAATATATATATTTTTAAAACCCAAAATCTAGAGGTAAAGCCCAAAATCTAGAGATAAAGCCCAACATCTAGGGATAAAGCCAGATATATAGATCTAAACCTCAATATCTAGAGGTGAAGCCCAATATCTAGACGTAAAGCCCAATATCTAGATGTAAAGCCCAACTTCTAGATCTAAAGCCCAAAATATAGATGTAAAGCCCAACTTCTAAATCTAAAGCCCAACATCTAGAGGTAAAGCCCAATATTTAGAGTTTAAGCGCATCATTTAGAGGTAAAGCCCAAAATCTAGATGTAAAGACCAACGTCTGGAGGTAAAGCCCATCATCTAGTCCTACAGCCCAATGTCTGCAGGTAAAGCCCAACTTACAGAGGTGAAGGCAAACATCTAGATGTAAAACCCCAAATCTAGAAGTAAAGACCAACATCTAGAGGAAAAGCCAAATATATATATATTTAAAACCCAAAATCTAGAGGTAAAGCCCAATATCTAGACGTAAAGCCCAAAATCTAGATGTAAAGCCCAACATCTAGAGGAAAAGCCAAATATATAGATTTAAAACCCAAAAACTAGAGATAAAGCCGAACATCTAAATGTAAAGCAAAACATCTAGATGTAATCCAAACATCTAGAGGTAAAGCCTAACATCTAGAGGTGAAGCACAACATATAGAGGTATAACCCAACATCAAGAGATAAAGACCAACATCTAAATGTAAAGCAAAACATCTAGATGTAAAACCCTACATCTAGAGGTAAAGTCCAATATCTAGACCTAAAGACCAACATCTAGAGGTAAAACCCAACATCTAGTGGTAAAGCCCAACGTCTGGAGGTAAAGCCCAGATTCTAGAGAGAAGCCAAAAATCCAGATGCAAAACCCAAAATCTAGAGGTAAAGCCCAATATCTAGAGGCAAAGCCCAACATCTAGAGGAAAAGCCAAATATATATATATTTAAAATTCAAAACCTAGAGGTAAAGCCCAACATCTAGACGTAAAGCCCAAAATCTAGATGAAAAGCACAACTTCTAGATCTAAAGATCAACATCTAGAGGTAAATACCAATAGCTAGAGGTAAAACCCAACATCTAGAGGTAAAGCCAGATATCTAGAGGTAAAGCCCAACGTCTGGAGGTAAAGCCCATCATCTAGTCCTACAGCCCAATGCTTGCAGGTAAAGCCCAACTTACAGAGGTGAAGGCAAACATCTAGATGTAAAACCCAAAATCTAGAGGTAAAGCCCAATATCTAGAGGCAAAGCCCAACATCTAGAGGAAAAGCCAAATATATATATATTTAAAATTCAAAACCTAGAGGTAAAGCCCAACATCTAGAGGTAAAGCCAGATATCTAGGGGTAAAGCCCAACATCTAGAGGAAAAGCCAAATATATAGATTTAAAACCCAAAATCTAGAGGTAAAGCCCAATATCTAGACGTAAAGGCCAAAATCTAGATGTAAAGGCCAAAATCTAGATATAAAGCCCAACTTCTTGATCTAAAGCCCAAAATCTAGACGTAAAGTCCAAATTCTAGATCTAACGCCCAAAATCTAGAGATAAAGACCAATATCTAGAGGTAAAACCCAACATCGAGAGGTAAAGCCAGATATCTAGAGGTAAAGCCCAACATCTAGAGGAAAAGCAAAATAAATAGATTTCAAACCCAAATTCTAGAGTTAAATCCCAACATCTAGAGGTAAAGCCCAAAGTCTAGATGTAAAGCTCAACTTCTAGATTTAAAGTCAAAAATCTAAATGTAAATACCAATACCTAGAGGTAGAGCCCAAAATCTAGAAATAAAGCCCAACATCTAGAGATAAAGCCAGATATATAGATCTAAAATCCAAAATTTAGAGGTGAAGCCCAATATCTAGACGTAAAGCCCAAAATCTAGATGTAAAGCCCAACTTCTAAATCTAAAGCCCAACATCTAGAGGTAAAGCCCAATATTTAGAGGTAAAACCCAACATCTAGAGGTAAAGCCAGATATCTAGAGGTAAAGCCCAACATCTAGAGGAAAAGCCAAATATATAGATTTCAAACCCAAATTCTAGAGTTAAATCCCAACACCTAGAGGTAAAGACCAATAGCTAGAGGTAAAACCCAACATCTAGAGGTAAAGCCAGATATCTAGAGGTAAAGCCCAACATCTAGAGGAAAAGCCAAATATATAGATTTCAAACCCAAATTCTAGAGTTAAATCCCAACATCTAGAGGTAAAGACCAATAGCTAGAGGTAAAACCCAACATCTAGAGGTAAAGCCAGATATCTAGAGGTAAAGCCCAACGTCTGGAGGTAAAGCCCATCATCTAGTCCTACAGCCCAATGTCTGCAGGTAAAGCCCAACTTACAGAGGTGAAGGCAAACATCTAGATGTAAACCCCAAACTCTAGAGGTAAAGCCCAATATCTAGAGGAAAAGCCAAATATATAGATTTAAAACCCAAAATCTAGAGGTAAAGCCCAAATTCTAGACCTAAAGCCCAAAATCTAGATGTAAAGCCCAAATTCTAGATCTAACACCCGAAATCTAGAGGTAAAGACCAATATCTAGAGGTAAAACCCAACAGCTAGAGGTAAAGCCAGATATCTAGAGGTAAAGCCCAACATGTAGAGGTAAAGACTAAGATCTAGAGGTGAATTCCAATATCTAGTGTTAAAGGCCGACACCTACAGTTAAAACCAAACATCTAGATGTAAAACCCAAATTCTAGAGGTAAAGCCGAATATCTAGAGTTAAAGCGCATCCTTTAGAGTAAAGCCCAAAATCTAGAGTTAAAGCCCAACATCTAGAGGGAAAGCCCAGAATCTAGATGTAAAGCCTAACATCTAGAGGTGAATTCCAAAATCAAGTGTTAAGGCCTAACATCTACAGTTAAATCCAACTATATAGATATAACCCCCAACTTCTAGAGGTAAGGCCCAAAATCTAGAGGTAAAGCCCAACAGCTAGAGTTAAAGCCGAACATCTTGAGGTAAAGCCCAAAGTCTAGAGTTAAAGCCCAACTTCTAGAGGTAAAGCCCAACATCTAGACGTAAAGCCAGATATCTGACGGTAAAGCCCAACATCTAGAGGAAAAGCCAAATATATAGATTTAAAACCCAAAATCTAGAGATAAAGCCGAACATCTAAATGTAAAGCAAAACATCTAGATGTAATCCAAACATCTAGAGGTAAAGCCTAACATCTAGAGGTGAAGCACAACATATAGAGGTATAACCCAACATCTAGAGGTAAAGACCAACATCTAAATGTAAAGCAAAACATCTAGATGTAAAACCCTACATCTAGAGGTAAAGTCCAATAGCTAGACCTAAAGACCAACATCTAGAGGTAAAACCCAACATCTAGTGGTAAAGCCCAACGTCTGGAGGTAAAGCCCAGATTCTAGAGAGAAGCCAAAAATCCAGATGGAAAACCCAAAATCTAGAGGTAAAGCCCAACATCTACAGGTAAATCCAGATATCTAGGGGTAAAGCCCAACATCTAGAGGAAAAGCCAAATATATAGATATAAAACCCAAAATCTAGAGGTAAAGCCCAATATCTAGACGTAAAGCCCAAAATCTAGATGAAAAGCACAACTTCTAGATCTAAAGCCCAACATCTAGAGGTAAAGACCAATAGCTAGAGGTAAAACCCAACATCTAGAGGTAAAGCCAGATATCTAGAGGTAAAGCCCAACGTCTGGAGGTAAAGCCCATCATCTAGTCCTACAGCCCAATGCCTGCAGGTAAAGCCCAACTTACAGAGGTGAAGGCAAACATCTAGATGTAAAACCCAAAATCTAGAGGTAAAGCCCAATATCTAGGGGTAAAGCCCAACATCTAGAGGAAAAGCAAAATATATATATATTTAAAATTCAAAACCTAGAGGTAAAGCCCAACATCAAGACGTAAAGGCCAAAATCTAGATGTAAAGCCCAGCTTCTTGATCTAAAGCCCAAAATCTAGATGTAAAGCCCAAATTCTAGATCTAACACCCAAAATCTAGAGGTAAAGACCAATATCTAGAGGTAAAACCCAACATCTAGAGGTAAAGCCAGATATCTAGAGGTAAAGCCCAACATCTAGAGGAAAAGCAAAATATATAGATTTCAAACCCCAAATTCTAGAGTTAAATCCCAACATCTAGAGGTAAATCCCAAAGTCTAGATGTAAAGCTCAACTTCCAGATTTAAAGTCAAAAATCTAAATGTAAATACCAATACCTAGAGGTAGAGCCCAAAATGTAGAGGTAAAACCCAACATCTAGAGATAAAGCCAGATATATAGATCTAAACCCCAAAATCTAGAGGTGAAGCCCAGTATCTAGACGTAAAGCCCAAAATCTAGATGTAAAGCCCAACTTCTAGATCTAAAGCCCAAAATATAGCTGTAAAGCCCAACTTCTAAATCTAAAGCCCAACATCTAGAGGTAAAGCCCAATATTTAGAGTTTAAGCGCATCATTTAGAGGTAAAGCCCAAAATCTAGATGTAAAGCCCAACTTCTAGAGGTAAAGCCCATCATCTAGTCCTACAGCCCAATGTCTGCAGGTAAAGCACATCTTACAGAGGTGAAGGCAAACATCTAGATGTAAAACCCAAAATCTAGAGGTAAAGCCCAACATCTAGAGGAAAAGCCAAATATATAGATTTAAAACCCAAAATCTAGAGGTAAAGCCCAATATCTAGACCTAAAGCCCAAAATCTAGATGTAAAGCCCAAATTCTAGATCTAACACCCAAAATCTAGAGGTAAAGACCAATATCTAGACGTAAAACCCAAGATCTAGAGGTAAAACCAGATATCTAGAGGTAAAGCCCAACATCTAGAGGAAAAGCAAAATATATAGATTTCAAACCCAAATTCTATAGTTCAATCCCAACATCTAGAGGTAAAGACCAACTTCCAGAGTTAAAGTCCAAAATCTAGAGGTAAACACCAATACCTAGAGTTAGAGCCCAAAATCTAGAGATAAAGCCCAACATCTAGAGATAAAGCCAGATATATAGATTTAAAATCCAAAATCTGGAGGTAAAGCCCAACATCTAGAGCTAAAGCCCCAAATCTAGATGTAAAGCCCAATTGCTAGATCTAAAGCCAAATACTCTAGAGGTAAAGCCCAACATGTAGAGGGAAAGACTAAGATCTAGAGGTGAATTCCAATATCTAGTGTTAAAGGCCGACACCTACAGTTAAAGCCAAACATCTAGATGTAAACCCCAACTTCTAGAGGTAAAGCCGAATATCTAGAGTTAAAGCGCATCCTTTAGAGTAAAGCCCAAAATCTAGAGTTAAAGCCCAACATCTAGAGGGAAAGCCCAGAATCTAGATGTAAAGCCTAACATCTAGAGGTGAATTCCAAAATCAAGTGTTAAGGCCTGACATCTACAGTTAAATCCAACCATATAGATATAACCCCCAACTTCTAGAGGTAAGGCCCAAAATCTAGAGGTAAAGCCCAACAGCTAGAGTTAAAGACGAACGTCTTGAGGTAAAGCCCAAAGTCTAGAGTTAAAGCCCAACTTCTAGAGGTAAAGCCCAACATCTAGACGTAAAGCCAGATATCTGACGGTAAAGCCCAACATCTAGAGGAAAAGCCAAATATATAGATTTAAAACCCAAAATCTAGAGATAAAGCCGAACACCTAAATGTAAAGCAAAACATCTAGATGTAATCCAAACATCTAGAGGTAAAGCCTAACATCTAGAGGTGAAGCACAACATATAGAGGTATAACCCAACATCAAGAGATAAAGACCAACATCTAAATGTAAAGCAAAACATCTAGATGTAAAACCCTACATCTAGAGGTAAAGTCCAATAGCTAGACCTAAAGACCAACATCTAGAGGTAAAACCCAACATCTAGTGGTAAAGCCAGATATCTAGAGGTAAAGCCCAACGTCTGGAGGTAAAGCCCATCATCTAGTCCTACAGCCCAATGCCTGCAGGTAAAGCCCAACTTACAGAGGTGAAGGCAAACATCTAGATGTAAAACCCAAAATCTAGAGGTAAAGCCCAATATCTAGAGGCAAAGCCCAACATCTAGAGGAAAAGCCAAATATATATATATTTAAAATTCAAAACCTAGAGGTAAAGCCCAACATCTAGAGGTAAAGCCAGATATCTAGGGGTAAAGCCCAACATCTAGAGGAAAAGCAAAATAAATAGATTTCAAACCCAAATTCTAGAGTTAAATCCCAACATCTAGAGGTAAAGCCCAAAGTCTAGATGTAAAGCTCAACTTCTAGATTTAAAGTCAAAAATCTAAATCTAAATACCAATACCTAGAGGTAGAGCCCAAAATCTAGAAATAAAGCCCAACATCTAGAGATAAAGCCAGATATATAGATCTAAAATCCAAAATTTAGAGGTGAAGCCCAATATCTAGACGTAAAGCCCAAAATCTAGATGTAAAGCCCAACTTCTAAATCTAAAGCCCAACATCTAGAGGTAAAGCCCAATATTTAGAGGTAAAACCCAACATCTAGAGTTAAAGCCAGATATCTAGAGGTAAAGCCCAACATCTAGAGGAAAAGCCAAATATATAGATTTCAAACCCAAATTCTAGAGTTAAATCCCAACACCTAGAGGTAAAGACCAATAGCTAGAGGTAAAACCCAACATCTAGAGGTAAAGCCAGATATCTAGAGGTAAAGCCCAACATCTAGAGGAAAAGCCAAATATATAGATTTCAAACCCAAATTCTAGAGTTAAATCCTAACATCTAGAGGTAAAGACCAATAGCTAGAGGTAAAACCCAACATCTAGAGGTAAAGCCAGATATCTAGAGGTAAAGCCCAACGTCTGGAGGTAAAGCCCATCATCTAGTCCTACAGCCCAATGTCTGCAGGTAAAGCCCAACTTACAGAGGTGAAGGCAAACATCTAGATGTAAACCCCAAAATCTAGAGGTAAAGCCCAATATCTAGAGGTAAAGCCCAAAGTCTAGATGTAAAACCCAACTTCTAGATCTAAAGCCCAAAATCTAGATGTAAAGCCCAACTTCTAAATCTAAAGCCCAACATCTAGAGGTAAAGCCCAATATTTAGAGTTTAAGCACATCATTTATAGGTAAAGCCCAAAATCTAGATGTAAAGCCCAACTTCTAGAGGTAAAGCCCATCATCTAGTCCTACAGCCCAATGTCTGCAGGTAAAGCCCAACTTACAGAAATGAAGGCAAACATATAGATGTAAAACCGAAAATCTAGAGGTAAAGCCCAACATCTAGAGGAAAAGCCAAATATATAGATTTAAAACCCAAAATCTAGAGGTAAAGCCCAAATTCTAGACCTAAAGCCCAAAATCTAGATGTAAAGCCCAAATTCTAGATCTAACACCCGAAATCTAGAGGTAAAGACCAATATCTAGAGGTAAAACCCAACATCTAGAGGTAAAGCCAGATATCTAGAGGTAAAGCCCAACATCTAGAGGAAAAGCAAAATATATAGATTTCAAACCCCAAATTCTAGAGTTAAATCCCAACATCTAGAGGTAAATCCCAAAGTCTAGATGTAAAGCTCAACTTCCAGATTTAAAGTCAAAAATCTAAATGTAAATACCAATACCTAGAGGTAGAGCCCAAAATGTAGAGGTAAAACCCAACATCTAGAGATAAAGCCAGATATATAGATCTAAACCCCAAAATCTAGAGGTGAAGCCCAGTATCTAGACGTAAAGCCCAAAATCTAGATGTAAAGCCCAACTTCTAGATCTAAAGCCCAAAATATAGCTGTAAAGCCCAACTTCTAAATCTAAAGCCCAACATCTAGAGGTAAAGCCCAATATTTAGAGTTTAAGCGCATCATTTAGAGGTAAAGCCCAAAATCTAGATGTAAAGCCCAACTTCTAGAGGTAAAGCCCATCATCTAGTCCTACAGCCCAATGTCTGCAGGTAAAGCACATCTTACAGAGGTGAAGGCAAACATCTAGATGTAAAACCCAAAATCTAGAGGTAAAGCCCAACATCTAGAGGAAAAGCCAAATATATAGATTTAAAACCCAAAATCTAGAGGTAAAGCCCAATATCTAGACCTAAAGCCCAAAATCTAGATGTAAAGCCCAAATTCTAGATCTAACACCCAAAATCTAGAGGTAAAGACCAATATCTAGACGTAAAACCCAAGATCTAGAGGTAAAACCAGATATCTAGAGGTAAAGCCCAACATCTAGAGGAAAAGCAAAATATATAGATTTCAAACCCAAATTCTATAGTTCAATCCCAACATCTAGAGGTAAAGACCAACTTCCAGAGTTAAAGTCCAAAATCTAGAGGTAAACACCAATACCTAGAGTTAGAGCCCAAAATCTAGAGATAAAGCCCAACATCTAGAGATAAAGCCAGATATATAGATTTAAAATCCAAAATCTGGAGGTAAAGCCCAACATCTAGAGCTAAAGCCCCAAATCTAGATGTAAAGCCCAATTGCTAGATCTAAAGCCAAATACTCTAGAGGTAAAGCCCAACATGTAGAGGGAAAGACTAAGATCTAGAGGTGAATTCCAATATCTAGTGTTAAAGGCCGACACCTACAGTTAAAGCCAAACATCTAGATGTAAAACCCAACTTCTAGAGGTAAAGCTGAATATCTAGAGTTAAAGCGCATCCTTTAGAGTAAAGCCCAAAATCTAGAGTTAAAGCCCAACATCTAGAGGGAAAGCCCAGAATCTAGATGTAAAGCCTAACATCTAGAGGTGAATTCCAAAATCAAGTGTTAAGGCCTGACATCTACAGTTAAATCCAACCATATAGATATAACCCCCAACTTCTAGAGGTAAGGCCCAAAATCTAGAGGTAAAGCCCAACAGCTAGAGTTAAAGACGAACGTCTTGAGGTAAAGCCCAAAGTCTAGAGTTAAAGCCCAACTTCTAGAGGTAAAGCCCAACATCTAGACGTAAAGCCAGATATCTGACGGTAAAGCCCAACATCTAGAGGAAAAGCCAAATATATAGATTTAAAACCCAAAATCTAGAGATAAAGCCGAACATCTAAATGTAAAGCAAAACATCTAGATGTAATCCAAACATCTAGAGGTAAAGCCTAACATCTAGAGGTGAAGCACAACATATAGAGGAATAACCCAACATCAAGAGATAAAGACCAACATCTAAATGTAAAGCAAAACATCTAGATGTAAAACCCTACATCTAGAGGTAAAGTCCAATAGCTAGACCTAAAGACCAACATCTAGAGGTAAAACCCAACATCTAGTGGTAAAGCCAGATATCTAGAGGTAAAGCCCAACGTCTGGAGGTAAAGCCCATCATCTAGTCCTACAGCCCAATGCCTGCAGGTAAAGCCCAACTTACAGAAGTGAAGGCAAACATCTAGATGTAAAACCCAAAATCTAGAGGTAAAGCCCAATATCTAGAGGCAAAGCCAAATATATATATATTTAAAATTCAAAACCTAGAGGTAAAGCCCAACATCTAGAGGTAAAGCCAGATATCTAGGGGTAAAGCCCAACATCTAGAGGAAAAGCAAAATAAATAGATTTCAAACCCAAATTCTAGAGTTAAATCCCAACATCTAGAGGTAAAGCCCAAAGTCTAGATGTAAAGCTCAACTTCTAGATTTAAAGTCAAAAATCTAAATCTAAATACCAATACCTAGAGGTAGAGCCCAAAATCTAGAAATAAAGCCCAACATCTAGAGATAAAGCCAGATATATAGATCTAAAATCCAAAATTTAGAGGTGAAGCCCAATATCTAGACGTAAAGCCCAAAATCTAGATGTAAAGCCCAACTTCTAAATCTAAAGCCCAACATCTAGAGGTAAAGCCCAATATTTAGAGGTAAAACCCAACATCTAGAGTTAAAGCCAGATATCTAGAGGTAAAGCCCAACATCTAGAGGAAAAGCCAAATATATAGATTTCAAACCCAAATTCTAGAGTTAAATCCCAACACCTAGAGGTAAAGACCAATAGCTAGAGGTAAAACCCAACATCTAGAGGTAAAGCCAGATATCTAGAGGTAAAGCCCAACATCTAGAGGAAAAGCCAAATATATAGATTTCAAACCCAAATTCTAGAGTTAAATCCTAACATCTAGAGGTAAAGACCAATAGCTAGAGGTAAAACCCAACATCTAGAGGTAAAGCCAGATATCTAGAGGTAAAGCCCAACGTCTGGAGGTAAAGCCCATCATCTAGTCCTACAGCCCAATGTCTGCAGGTAAAGCCCAACTTACAGAGGTGAAGGCAAACATCTAGATGTAAACCCCAAAATCTAGAGGTAAAGCCCAATATCTAGAGGTAAAGCCCAAAGTCTAGATGTAAAACCCAACTTCTAGATCTAAAGCCCAAAATCTAGATGTAAAGCCCAACTTCTAAATCTAAAGCCCAACATCTAGAGGTAAAGCCCAATATTTAGAGTTTAAGCACATCATTTATAGGTAAAGCCCAAAATCTAGATGTAAAGCCCAACTTCTAGAGGTAAAGCCCATCATCTAGTCCTACAGCCCAATGTCTGCAGGTAAAGCCCAACTTACAGAAATGAAGGCAAACATATAGATGTAAAACCGAAAATCTAGAGGTAAAGCCCAACATCTAGAGGAAAAGCCAAATATATAGATTTAAAACCCAAAATCTAGAGGTAAAGCCCAAATTCTAGACCTAAAGCCCAAAATCTAGATGTAAAGCCCAAATTCTAGATCTAACACCCGAAATCTAGAGGTAAAGACCAATATCTAGAGGTAAAACCCAACAGCTAGAGGTAAAGCCAGATATCTAGAGGTAAAGCCCAACATGTAGAGGTAAAGACTAAGATCTAGAGGTGAATTCCAATATCTAGTGTTAAAGGCCGACACCTACAGTTAAAACCAAACATCTAGATGTAAAACCCAACTTCTAGAGGTAAAGCCGAATATCTAGAGTTAAAGCGCATCCTTTAGAGTAAAGCCCAAAATCTAGAGTTAAAGCCCAACATCTAGAGGGAAAGCCCAGAATCTAGATGTAAAGCCTAACATCTAGAGGTGAATTCCAAAATCAAGTGTTAAGGCCTAACATCTACAGTTAAATCCAACTATATAGATATAACCCCCAACTTCTAGAGGTAAGGCCCAAAATCTAGAGGTAAAGCCCAACAGCTAGAGTTAAAGCCGAACGTCTTGAGGTAAAGCCCAAAGTCTAGAGTTAAAGCCCAACTTCTAGAGGTAAAGCCCAACATCTAGACGTAAAGCCAGATATCTGACGGTAAAGCCCAACATCTAGAGGAAAAGCCAAATATATAGATTTAAAACCCAACATCTAGAGATAAAGCCGAACATCTAAATGTAAAGCAAAACATCTAGATGTAATCCAAACATCTAGAGGTAAAGCCTAACATCTAGAGGTGAAGCACAACATATAGAGGTATAACCCAACATCTAGAGGTAAAGACCAACATCTAAATGTAAAGCAAAACATCTAGATGTAAAACCCTACATCTAGAGGTAAAGTCCAATAGCTAGACCTAAAGACCAACATCTAGAGGTAAAACCCAACATCTAGTGGTAAAGCCCAACGTCTGGAGGTAAAGCCCAGATTCTAGAGAGAAGCCAAAAATCCAGATGGAAAACCCAAAATCTAGAGGTAAAGCCCAACATCTACAGGTAAATCCAGATATCTAGGGGTAAAGCCCAACATCTAGAGGAAAAGCCAAATATATAGATATAAAACCCAAAATCTAGAGGTAAAGCCCAATATCTAGACGTAAAGCCCAAAATCTAGATGAAAAGCACAACTTCTAGATCTAAAGATCAACATCTAGAGGTAAATACCAATAGCTAGAGGTAAAACCCAACATCTAGAGGTAAAGCCAGATATCTAGAGGTAAAGCCCAACGTCTGGAGGTAAAGCCCATCATCTAGTCCTACAGCCCAATGCCTGCAGGTAAAGCCCAACTTACAGAGGTGAAGGCAAACATCTAGATGTAAAACCCAAAATCTAGAGGTAAAGCCCAATATCTAGGGGTAAAGCCCAACATCTAGAGGAAAAGCCAAATATATATATATTTAAAATTCAAAACCTAGAGGTAAAGCCCAACATCAAGACGTAAAGGCCAAAATCTAGATGTAAAGCCCAGCTTCTTGATCTAAAGCCCAAAATCTAGATGTAAAGCCCAAATTCTAGATCTAACACCCAAAATCTAGAGGTAAAGCCCAACAGCTAGAGTTAAAGACGAACGTCTTGAGGTAAAGCCCAAAGTCTAGAGTTAAAGCCCAACTTCTAGAGGTAAAGCCCAACATCTAGACGTAAAGCCAGATATCTGACGGTAAAGCCCAACATCTAGAGGAAAAGCCAAATATATAGATTTAAAACCCAAAATCTAGAGATAAAGCCGAACACCTAAATGTAAAGCAAAACATCTAGATGTAATCCAAACATCTAGAGGTAAAGCCTAACATCTAGAGGTGAAGCACAACATATAGAGGTATAACCCAACATCAAGAGATAAAGACCAACATCTAAATGTAAAGCAAAACATCTAGATGTAAAACCCTACATCTAGAGGTAAAGTCCAATAGCTAGACCTAAAGACCAACATCTAGAGGTAAAACCCAACATCTAGTGGTAAAGCCAGATATCTAGAGGTAAAGCCCAACGTCTGGAGGTAAAGCCCATCATCTAGTCCTACAGCCCAATGCCTGCAGGTAAAGCCGAACTTACAGAGGTGAAGGCAAACATCTAGATGTAAAACCCAAAATCTAGAGGTAAAGCCCAATATCTAGAGGCAAAGCCCAACATCTAGAGGAAAAGCCAAATATATATATATTTAAAATTCAAAACCTAGAGGTAAAGCCCAACATCTAGAGGTAAAGCCAGATATCTAGGGGTAAAGCCCAACATCTAGAGGAAAAGCAAAATAAATAGATTTCAAACCCAAATTCTAGAGTTAAATCCCAACATCTAGAGGTAAAGCCCAAAGTCTAGATGTAAAGCTCAACTTCTAGATTTAAAGTCAAAAATCTAAATCTAAATACCAATACCTAGAGGTAGAGCCCAAAATCTAGAAATAAAGCCCAACATCTAGAGATAAAGCCAGATATATAGATCTAAAATCCAAAATTTAGAGGTGAAGCCCAATATCTAGACGTAAAGCCCAAAATCTAGATGTAAAGCCCAACTTCTAAATCTAAAGCCCAACATCTAGAGGTAAAGCCCAATATTTAGAGGTAAAACCCAACATCTAGAGTTAAAGCCAGATATCTAGAGGTAAAGCCCAACATCTAGAGGAAAAGCCAAATATATAGATTTCAAACCCAAATTCTAGAGTTAAATCCCAACACCTAGAGGTAAAGACCAATAGCTAGAGGTAAAACCCAACATCTAGAGGTAAAGCCAGATATCTAGAGGTAAAGCCCAACATCTAGAGGAAAAGCCAAATATATAGATTTCAAACCCAAATTCTAGAGTTAAATCCTAACATCTAGAGGTAAAGACCAATAGCTAGAGGTAAAACCCAACATCTAGAGGTAAAGCCAGATATCTAGAGGTAAAGCCCAACGTCTGGAGGTAAAGCCCATCATCTAGTCCTACAGCCCAATGTCTGCAGGTAAAGCCCAACTTACAGAGGTGAAGGCAAACATCTAGATGTAAACCCCAAAATCTAGAGGTAAAGCCCAATATCTAGAGGTAAAGCCCAAAGTCTAGATGTAAAACCCAACTTCTAGATCTAAAGCCCAAAATCTAGATGTAAAGCCCAACTTCTAAATCTAAAGCCCAACATCTAGAGGTAAAGCCCAATATTTAGAGTTTAAGCACATCATTTATAGGTAAAGCCCAAAATCTAGATGTAAAGCCCAACTTCTAGAGGTAAAGCCCATCATCTAGTCCTACAGCCCAATGTCTGCAGGTAAAGCCCAACTTACAGAAATGAAGGCAAACATATAGATGTAAAACCGAAAATCTAGAGGTAAAGCCCAACATCTAGAGGAAAAGCCAAATATATAGATTTAAAACCCAAAATCTAGAGGTAAAGCCCAAATTCTAGACCTAAAGCCCAAAATCTAGATGTAAAGCCCAAATTCTAGATCTAACACCCGAAATCTAGAGGTAAAGACCAATATCTAGAGGTAAAACCCAACATCTAGAGGTAAAGCCAGATATCTAGAGGTAAAGCCCAACATCTAGAGGAAAAGCAAAATATATAGATTTCAAACCCCAAATTCTAGAGTTAAATCCCAACATCTAGAGGTAAATCCCAAAGTCTAGATGTAAAGCTCAACTTCCAGATTTAAAGTCAAAAATCTAAATGTAAATACCAATACCTAGAGGTAGAGCCCAAAATGTAGAGGTAAAACCCAACATCTAGAGATAAAGCCAGATATATAGATCTAAACCCCAAAATCTAGAGGTGAAGCCCAGTATCTAGACGTAAAGCCCAAAATCTAGATGTAAAGCCCAACTTCTAGATCTAAAGCCCAAAATATAGCTGTAAAGCCCAACTTCTAAATCTAAAGCCCAACATCTAGAGGTAAAGCCCAATATTTAGAGTTTAAGCGCATCATTTAGAGGTAAAGCCCAAAATCTAGATGTAAAGCCCAACTTCTAGAGGTAAAGCCCATCATCTAGTCCTACAGCCCAATGTCTGCAGGTAAAGCACATCTTACAGAGGTGAAGGCAAACATCTAGATGTAAAACCCAAAATCTAGAGGTAAAGCCCAATATCTAGACGTAAAGCCCAAAGTCTAGATGTAAAGCCCAAATTCTAGATCTAACCCCCATAATCTAGAGGTAAAGACCAATATCTAGAGGTAAAACCCAACATCTAGTGGTAAAGCCCAAC
Source organism: Leptosomus discolor (assembly GCF_034619465.1). NCBI lineage: Eukaryota > Metazoa > Chordata > Aves > Leptosomiformes > Leptosomidae > Leptosomus > Leptosomus discolor. Next base: position 3,084,854 of record NW_028237857.1, on the reverse strand, counting down.
GACTGGAGGTAAAGCCCAGATTCTAGAGAGAAGCCAAAAATCCAGATGGAAAACCCAAAATCTAGAGGGAAAGCCCAGAATCCAGATGTAAAGCCTAACATCTAGAGGTGAATTCCAAAATCAAGTGTTAAGGCCTGACATCTACAGTTAAATCCAACCACATAGATATAACCCCCAACTTCTAGAGATAAGGCCCAAAATCTAGAGGTAAAGCCCAACAGCTAGAGTTAAAGCCGAACGTCTTGAGGTAAAGCCCAAAGTCTAGAGTTAAAGCCCAACATCTAGAGGAAAAGCCAAATATATAGATTTAAAACCCAAAATCTAGAGATAAAGCCCAACATCTGAATGTAAAGCAAAACATCTAGATGTAATCCAAACATCTAGAGGTAAAGCCTAACATCTAGAGGTGAAGCACAACATATATAGGTATAACCCAACATCTAGAGATAAAGACCAACATCTAAATGTAAAGCAAAACATCTAGATGTAGAACCCTACATCTAGAGGTAAAGTCCAATAGCTAGACCTAAAGACCAACATCTAGAGGTAAAACCCAACATCTAGTGGTAAAGCCCAACGTCTGGAGGTAAAGCCCAGATTCTAGAGAGAAGCCAAAAATCCAGATGGAAAACCCAAAATCTAGAGGTAAAGCCCAACATCTACAGGTAAATCCAGATATCTAGGGGTAAAGCCCAACATCTAGAGGAAAAGCCAAATATATAGATATAAAACCCAAAATCTAGAGGTAAAGCCCAATATCTAGACGTAAAGCCCAAAATCTAGATGAAAAGCACAACTTCTAGATCTAAAGCCCAACATCTAGAGGTAAAGACCAATAGCTAGAGGTAAAACCCAACATCTAGAGGTAAAGCCAGATATCTAGAGGTAAAGCCCAACGTCTGGAGGTAAAGCCCATCATCTAGTCCTACAGCCCAATGTCTGCAGGTAAAGCCCAACTTACAGAGATGAAGGCAAACATCTAGATGTAAAACCCCAAATCTAGAGGTAAAGCCCAACATCTAGAGGAAAAGCCAAATATATATATATTTAAAACCCAAAACCTAGATGTAAAGACCAACATCTAGAGGTAAAGCCAGATATCTAGGGGTAAAGCCCAACATCTAGAGGAAAAGCCAAATATATAGATTTAAAACCCAAAATCTAGAGGTAAAGCCCAATATCAAGACGTAAAGGCCAAAATCTAGATGTAAAGCCCAACTTCTTGATCTAAAGCCCAAAATATAGATGTAAAGACCAACTTCTAAACCTAAAGCCCAACATCTAGAGGTAAGGCCCAATATTTAGAGTTTAAGCGCATCATTTAGAGGTAAAGCCCAAAATCTAGATGTAAAGCCCAACTTCTAGAGGTAAAGCCCATCATCTAGTCCTACAGCCCAATGTCTGCAGGTAAAGCCCAACTTACAGAGGTGAAGGCAAACATCTAGATGAAAAACCCATAAATCTAGAGGTAACGCCCAACATCTAGAGGAAAAGCCAAATATATAGATTTAAAACCCAAAATCTAGAGGTAAAGCCCAATATCTAGACCTAAAGCCCAAAATCTAGATGTAAAGCCCAGCTTCTAGATCTGAAGCCTAAAATCTAGATGTAAAGCCCAAATTCTAGATCTAACACCCAAAATCTAGAGGTAAAGCCCAATATCTAGACGTAAAGCCCAAAATCTAGATGAAAAGCACAACTTCTAGATCTAAAGCCCAACATCTAGAGGTAAAGACCAATAGCTAGAGGTAAAACCCAACATCTAGAGGTAAAGCCCGATATCTAGAGGTAAAGCCCAACGTCTGGAGGTAAAGCCCATCATCTAGTCCAACAGCCCAATGTCTGCAGGTAAAGCCCAACTTACAGAGGTGAAGGCAAACATCTAGATGTAAAACCCCAAATCTAGAGATAAAGGCCAACATCTAGAGGAAAAGCCAAATATATAGATTTAAAACCCAAAATCTAGAGGTAAAGCCCAATATCAAGACGTAAATGCCGAAATCTAGATGTAAAGCCCAACTTCTTGATCTAAAGCCCAAAATCTAGATGTAAAGCCCAAATTCTAGATCAATAGCCCAAAATCTAGAGATAAAGACCAATATCTAGAGGTAAATCCCAACATCTAGAGGTAAAGCCAGATATCTAGACGTAAAGCCCAAAATCTAGATGAAAAGCACAACTTCTAGATCTAAAGCCCACCATCTAGAGGTAAAGACCAATATCTAGAGGTAAAACCCAACATCTAGAGGTAAAGCCAGATATCTAGAGGTAAAGCCCAACGTCTGGAGGTAAAGCCCATCATCTAGTCCTACAGCCCAATGTCTGCAGGTAAAGCCCAACTTACAGAGGTGAAGGCAAACATCTAGATGTAAAACCCAAAATCTAGAGGTAAAGCCCAACATCTAGAGGTAAAGCCAGATATCTAGGGGTAAAGCCCAACATCTAGAGGAAAAGCAAAATATATAGATTTCAAACCCAAATTCTAGAGTTCAATCCCAACATCTAGAGGTAAATCCAAAAGTCTAGATGTAAAGCTCAACTTCCAGATTTAAAGTCAAAAATCTAAATGTAAATACCAATACCTAGAGGTAGAGCCCAAAATCTAGAGATAAAACCCAACATCTAGAGATAAAGCCAGATATATAGATCTAAACCCCAAAATCTAGAGGTGAAGCCCAATATCTAGACGTAAAGCCCAAAATCTAGATGTAAAGCCCAACTTCAAAACCTAAAGCCCAACATCTAGAGGTAAAGCCCAATATTTAGAGTTTAAGCGCATCATTTAGAGGTAAAGCCCAAAATCTAGATGTAAAGCCCAACTTCTAGAGGTAAAGCCCATCATCTAGTCCTACAGCCCAATGTCTGCAGGTAAAGCCCAACTTACAGAGGTGAAGGCAAACATCTAGATGTAAAGCCCAAAATCTAGAGGTAAAGCCTAAATCTAAAGTTAAAGCCCAACATCTAGAGGGAAAGCCCAGAATCTAGATGTAAAGCCCAACTTCTAGATCTAAAGCCCAAAATCTAGATGTAAAGCCCAACTTCTAGATCTAAAGCCCAAAATATAGATGTAAAGCCCAACTTCTAAATCTAAAGCCCAACATCTAGAGGTAAAGCCCAATATTTAGAATTTAAGCGCATCATTTAGAGGTAAAGCCCAAAATCCAGATGTAAAGCCCAACTTCTAGAGGTAAAGACCATCATCTAGTCCTACAGCCCAATGTCTGCAGGTAAAGCTCAACTTACAGAGGTGAAGGCAAACATCTAGATGTAAAACCCAAAATCTAGAGGTAAAGCCCAACATCTAGAGGAAAAGCCAAATATATAGATTTAAAACCCAAAATCTAGAGGTAAAGCCCAATATCTAGACGTAAAGCCCAAAGTCTAGATGTAAAGCCCAACTTCTAGATCTAAAGCCCAAAATCTAGATGTAAAGCCCAAATTCTAGATCTAACACCCAAAATCTAGAGGTAAAGACCAATATCTAGAGGTAAAACCCAACATCTAGTGGTAAAGCCCAACGACTGGAGGTAAAGCCCAGATTCTAGAGAGAAGCCAAAAATCCAGATGGAAAACCCAAAATCTAGAGGTAAAGCCCAATATCTAGAGTGAAAGCCCAGAATCCAGATGTAAAGCCTAACATCTAGAGGTGAATTCCAAAATCAAGTGTTAAGGCCTGACATCTACAGTTAAATCCAACCATATAGATATAACCCCCAACTTCTAGAGATAAGGCCCAAAATGTAGAGGTAAAGCCCAACAGCTAGAGTTAAAGCCGAACGTCTTGAGGTAAAGCCCAAAGTCTAGAGTTAAAGCCCAACATCTAGAGGAAAAGCCAAATATATAGATTTAAAACCCAAAATCTAGAGATAAAGCCCAACATCTAAATGTAAAGCAAAACATCTAGATGTAATCCAAACATCTAGAGGTAAAGCCTAACATCTAGAGGTGAAGCACAACATATAGAGGTATAACCCAACATCTAGAGATAAAGACCAACATCTAAATGTAAAGCAAAACATCTAGATGTAGAACCCTACATCTAGAGGTAGAGTCCAATATCTAGACCTAAAGACCAACATCTAGAGGTAAAACCCAACATCTAGTGGTAAAGCCCAACGTCTGGAGGTAAAGCCCAGATTCTAGAGAGAAGCCAAAAATCCAGATGGAAAACCCAAAATCTAGAGGTAAAGCCCAACATCTACAGGTAAATCCAGATATCTAGGGGTAAAGCCCAACATCTAGAGGAAAAGCCAAATATATAGATATAAAACCCAAAATCTAGAGGTAAAGCCCAATATCTAGACGTAAAGCCCAAAATCTAGATGAAAAGCACAACTTCTAGATCTAAAGCCCAACATCTAGAGGTAAAGACCAATAGCTAGAGGTAAAACCCAACATCTAGAGGTAAAGCCAGATATCTAGAGATAAAGCCCAACGTCTGGAGGTAAAGGCCATCATCTAGTCCTACAGCCCAATGTCTGCAGGTAAAGCCCAACTTACAGAGGTGAAGGCAAACATCTAGATGTAAAACCCCAAATCTAGAGGTAAAGCCCAACATCTAGAGGAAAAGCCAAATATATATATATTTAAAACCCAAAACCTAGATGTAAAGACCAACATCTAGAGGTAAAGCCAGATATCTAGGGGTAAAGCCCAACATCTAGAGGAAAAGCCAAATATATAGATTTAAAACCCAAAATCAAGAGGTAAAGCCCAATATCAAGACGTAAAGGCCAAAATCCAGATGTAAAGCCCAACTTCTTGATCTAAAGCCCAAAATCTAGATGTAAAGCCCAAATTCTAGATCTAACGCCCAAAATCTAGAGATAAAGACCAATATCTAGAGGTAAAACCCAACATCTAGAGGTAAAGCCAGATATCTAGAGGTAAAGCCCAACGTCTGGAGGTAAAGCCCATCATCTAGTCCTACAGCCCAATGTCTGCAGGTAAAGCCCAACTTACAGAGGTGAAGGTAAACATCTAGATGTAAAACCACAAATCTAGAGGTAAAGCCCTACATCTAGAGGAAAAGCCAAATATATATATATTTAAAACCCAAAATCTAGAGGTAAAGCCCAGCATCTAGAGGTAAAGCCAGATATCTAGGGGTAAACACCAACATCTAGAGGAAAAGCCAAATATATAGATTTAAAACCCAAAATCTAGAGGTAAAGCCCAATATCAAGACGTAAAGGCCAAAATCTAGATGTAAAGCCCAACTTCTTGATCTAAAGCCCAAAATATAGATGTAAAGACCAAATTCTAGATCTAACACCCAACATCTAGAGGTAAGGCCCAATATTTAGAGTTTAAGCGCATCATTTAGAGGTAAAGCCCAAAATCTAGATGTAAAGCCCAACTTCTAGAGGTAAAGCCCATCATCTAGTCCTACAGCCCAATGTCTGCAGGTAAAGCCCAACTTACAGAGGTGAAGGCAAACATCTAGATGAAAAATCCAAAATCTAGAGGTAACGCCCAACATCTAGAGGAAAAGCCAAATATATAGATTTAAAACCCAAAATCTAGAGGTAAAGCCCAATATCTAGACCTAAAGCCCAAAATCTAGATGTAAAGCCCAGCTTCTAGATCTAAAGCCCAAAATCTAGATGTAAAGCCCAAATTCTAGATCTAACACCCAAAATCTAGAGGTAAAGCCCAATATCTAGACGTAAAGCCCAAAATCTAGATGAAAAGCACAACTTCTAGATCTAAAGCCCAACATCTAGAGGTAAAGACCAATAGCTAGAGGTAAAACCCAACATCTAGAGGTAAAGCCCGATATCTAGAGGTAAAGCCCAACGTCTGGAGGTAAAGCCCATCATCTAGTCCTACAGCCCAATGTCTGCAGGTAAAGCCCAACTTACAGAGGTGAAGGCAAACATCTAGATGTAAAACCCCAAATCTAGAGATAAAGGCCAACATCTAGAGGAAAAGCCAAATATATAGATTTAAAACCCAAAATCTAGAGGTAAAGCCCAATATCAAGACGTAAATGCCGAAATCTAGATGTAAAGCCCAACTTCTTGATCTAAAGCCCAAAATCTAGATGTAAAGCCCAAATTCTAGATCAATAGCCCAAAATCTAGAGATAAAGACCAATATCTAGAGGTAAATCCCAACATCTAGAGGTAAAGCCAGATATCTAGACGTAAAGCCCAAAATCTAGATGTAAAGCCCAACTTCTAGATCTAAAGCCCAACATCTAGAGGTAAAAACCAATATCTAGAGGTAAAACCCAACATCTAGAGGTAAAGCCAGATATCTAGAGGTAAAGCCCAACGTCTGGAGGTAAAGCCCATCATCTAGTCCTACAGCCCAATGTCTGCAGGTAAAGCCCAACTTACAGAGGTGAAGGTAAACATCTAGATGTAAAACCCAAAATCTAGAGGTAAAGCCCAACATCTAGACTTAAATATCAAAATCTAGATATAAAGCCCAACATCTAGATCTAAAGCCCAAAATGTAGATGTAAAGCCCAACTTCTAAATCTAAAGCCCAAAATCTAGAGGTAAAGCCCAATATTTAGAGTTTAAGCGCATCATTTAGAGGTAAAGCCCAAAATCTAGAGGTAAATCCCAACATCTAGAGGTAAAGCCAGATATCAAGAGGTAAAGCCCAACGTATGGAGGTAAAGCCCATCATCTAGTCCTACAGCCCAATGTCTGCAGGTAAAACCCAACTTACAGAGGTGAAGGCAAACATCCAAATGTAAAACCCAAAATCTAGAGGTAAAGCCCAACATCTAAAGGAAAAGCCAAATATGTAGATTTAAAAAACAAAATCTAGAGTTAAATCCCAACATCTAGATGTAAATCCCAAAGTCTAGATGTAAAGCTCAACTTCCAGATTTAAAGTCAAAAAATTTAAATGTAAATACCAATACCTAGAGTTAGAGCCCAACATCTAGAGATAAAGCCCAACATCTAGAGATAAAGCCAGATATATAGATTTAAAATCCAAAATCTGGAGGTAAAGCCCAACATCTAGAGCTAAAGCCCCAAATCTAGATGTAAAGCCCAATTGCTAGATCTAAAGCCAAATACTCTAGAGGTAAAGCCCAACATGTAGAGGTAAAGACTAAGATCTAGAGGTGAATTCCAATATCTAGTGTTAAAGCCCGACACCTACAGTGAAAGCCAAACATCTAGATGTACAACCCAACTTCTAGAGGTAAAGCCGAATATCTAGAGTTAAAGCGCATCCTTTAGAGTAAAGCCCAAAATCTAGAGTTAAAGCCCTACATCTAGAGGGAAAGCCCAGAATCTAGATGTAAAGCCTAACATCTAGAGGTGAATTCCAAAATCAAGTGTTAAGGCCTGACATCTACAGTTAAATCCAACCATATAGATATAACCCCCAACTTCTAGAGGTAAGGCCCAAAATCTAGAGGTAAAGCCCAACAGCTAGAGTTAAAGACGAACGTCTTGAGGTAAAGCCCAAAGTCTAGAGTTAAAGCCCAACTTCTAGAGGTAAAGCCCAACTTCCAGAGTTAAAGTCCAAAATCTAGAGGTAAACACCAATACCTAGAGTTAGAGCCCAAAATCTAGAGATATGCCAAATATATAGATTTAAAACCCAAAATCTAGAGATAAAGCCGAACATCTAAATGTAAAGCAAAACATCTAGATGTAATCCAAACATCTAGAGGTAAAGCCTAACATCTAGAGGAAAGCACAACATATAGAGGTATAACCCAACATCTAGAGATAAAGACCAACATCTCAATGTAAAGCAAAACATCTAGATGTAAAACCCTACATCTAGAGGTAAAGTCCAATAGCTAGACCTAAAGACCAACATCTAGAGGTAAAACCCAACATCTAGTGGTAAAGCCCAACATCTAGAGGAAAAGCCAAATATATAGATATAAAAACCAAAATCTAGAGGTAAAGCCCAATATCGAGAAGTAAAGCCCAAAAAAAGATGAAAAGCACAACTTCTAGATCTAAAGCCCAACATCTAGAGGTAAAGACCAATAGCTAGAGGTAAAACCCAACATCTAGAGGTAAAGCTAGATATCTAGAGGTAAAGCCAAACGTCTGGAGGTAAAGCCCATCATCTAGTCCTACAGACCAATGTCTGCAGGTAAAGCCCAACTTACAGAGGTGAAGGCAAACATCTAGATGTAAAACGCCAAATCTAGATGTAAAGCCCAACGTCTAGAGGAAAAGTCAAATATATATAGATTTAAAACCCAAAATCTAGACGTGAAACCCAATATCTAGACGTAAAGCCCAAAATCTAGATTTAAAGCCCAAATTCTAGATCTAACGCCCAAAATCTAGATGTAAAGCCCAAATTCTTGCTCTAACACCCAAAATCTAGAGGTAAAGACCAATATCTAGAGGTAAAACCCAACATCTAGAGGTAAAGCCAGTTATCTAGAGGTAAAGCCCAACATCTAGAGGAAAAGCAAAATATATAGATTTCAAACCCAAATTCTAGAGTTAAATCCCAACATCTAGGGGTAAACCCCAACTTCTAGAGTTAAAGTCCAAAATATAGAGGTAAACACCAATACCTAGAGTTAGAGCCCAACATCTAGATATATGCCAAATATATAGATTTTAAACCCAAAATCTAGAGGTAAAGCCCAATATCTAGACATAAAGCCCAAAATCTAGATGAAAAGCAGAACTTCTAGATCGAAAGCCCAACATCTAGAAGTAAAGACCAATATCTAGAGGTAAAACCAAACATCTAGAGGTAAAGCCAGATATCTAGAGGTAAAGCCCAACATCTAGAGGAAAAGCAAAATACATAGATTTGAAACCCAAATTCTAGAGTTAAATCCCAACATCTAGAGGTAAATCCCAAAGTCTAGATGTAAAGCTCAACTTCTAGATCTAAAGCCCAAAATATAGATGTAAAGCCCAACTTCTAAATCTAAAGCCCAAAATATAGATGTAAAGCCCAACTTCTAAATCTAAAGCCCAACATCTAGAGGTAAAGCCCAACGTCTGGAGGTAAAGCCCAGATTCTAGAGAGAAGCCAAAAATCCAGATGTAAAAACCAAAATCTAGAGGTAAAGCCCAACATCTACAGGTAAATCTAGATATCTAGGGGTAAAGCCCAACATCTAAAGGAAAAGCCAAATATATAGTTTTAAAGCCCAAAATCTAGATGTAAAGCCCAAATTCTAGATCTAACGCCCAAAATCTAGAGATAAAGACCAATATCTAGAGGTAAAAACCAACATCTAGAGTTAAAGCCAGATATCTAGAGGTAAAGCCCAACATCTAGAGGAAAAGCAAAATATATAGATTTCAAACCCAAATTCTAGAGTTAAATCCCAACATCTAGGGGTAAACCCCAACTTCCAGAGTTAAAGTCCAAAATCTAGAGGTAAACACCAATACCTAGAGTTAGAGCCCAAAATCTAGAGATATGCCAAATATATAGATTTAAAACCCAAAATCTAGAGATAAAGCCGAACATCTAAATGTAAAGCAAAACATCTAGATGTAATCCAAACATCTAGAGGGAAAGCCTAACATCTAGAGGTGAAGCACAACATATAGAGGTATAACCCAACATCTAGAGATAAAGACCAATATCTAAATGTAAAGCAAAACATCTAGATGTAAAACCCTACATCTAGAGGTAAAGTCCAATAGCTAGACCTAAAGACCAACATCTAGAGGTAAAACCCAACATCTAGTGGTAAAGCCCAACGTCTGGAGGTAAAGCCCAGATTCTAGAGAGAAGCCAAAAATCCAGATGGAAAACCCAAAATCTAGAGGTAAAGCCCAACATCTACAGGTAAATCCAGATATCTAGGGGTAAAGCCCAACATCTAGAGGAAAAGCCAAATATATAGATATAAAACCCAAAATCTAGAGGTAAAGCCCAATATCGAGACGTAAAGCCCAAAATCTAGATGAAAAGCACAACTTCTAGATCTAAAGCCCAACATCTAGAGGTAAAGACCAATAGCTAGAGGTAAAACCCAACATCTAGAGGTAAAGCCAGATATCTAGAGGTAAAGCCAAACGTCTGGAGGTAAAGCCCATCATCTAGTCCTACAGACCAATGTCTGCAGGTAAAGCCCAACTTACAGAGGTGAAGGCAAACATCTAGATGTAAAACCCCAAATCTAGATGTAAAGCCCAACATCTAGAGGAAAAGCCAAATATATATAGATTTAAAACCCAAAATCTAGAGGTAAAGCCCAACATCTAGAGGTAAAGCCAGATATCTAGGGGTAAAGCCCAACATCTAGAGGAAAAGCCAAATATATAGATTTAAAACCCAAAATCTAGAGGTAAAGCCCAATATCTAGACGTAAAGCCCAAAATCTAGATGTAAACCCCAACTTCTAGATCTAACACCCAAAATCTAGAAATAAAGACCAATATCTAGAAGTAAAACCCAACATCTAGAGGTAAAGCCGATATCTAGAGGTAAAGCCCAACATCTAGAAGAAAAGCCAAATATATAGTTTTAAAACCCAAAATCTAGAGATAAAGCCGAACATCTAAATGTAAAACAAAACCTCTAGATGTAATCCAAACATCTAGAGGTAAAGCCTAACATCTAGAGGTGAAGCACAACATATAGAGGTATAACCCAACATCTAGAGATAAAGACCAACATCTAAATGTAAAGCAAAACATCTAGATGTAAAACCCTACATCTAGAGGTAAATTCCAATATCTAGACCTAAAGACCAACATCTAGAGGTAAAACCCAACATCTAGTGGTAAAGCCCAACGTCTGGAGGTAAAGCCCAGATTCTAGAGAGAAGCCAAAAATCCAGATGTAAAAACCAAAATCTAGAGGTAAAGCCCAACATCTACAGGTAAATCCAGATATCTAGGGGTAAAGCCCAACATCTAGATGAAAAGCCAAATATATAGATGTAAAACCCAAAATCTAGAGGTAAAGCCCAATATCTAGACCTAAAGCCCAATATCTAGACGTAAAGCCCAAAATCTAGATGAAAAGCACAACTTCTAGATCTAAAGCCCAACATTAAGAGGTAAAGTCCAATATCTAGAGGTAAAACCCAACATCTAGAGGTAAAGACAGATATCTAGAGGTAAAGCCCAACGTCTGGAGGTAAAGCCGATCATCTAGTCCTACAGCCCAATGTCTGCAGGTAAAGCCCAAGTTACAGAGGTGAAGGCAAACATCTAGATGTAAAACCCCAAATCTATAGGTAAAGCCCAACATCTAGAGGAAAAGCCAAATATATATATATTTAAAACCCAAAATCTAGAGGTAAAGCCCAACATTTAGAGGTAAAGCCAGATATCTAGGGGTAAAGCTCAACATCTAGAGGAAAAGCCAAATATATAGATTTAAAACCCAAAATCTAGAGGTAAAGCCCAATATCTAGACGTAAAGCCCAAAATCTAGATGTAAAGCCCAAATTCTAGATCTAACACCCAAAATCTAGAGGTAAAGCCCAACATCTACAGGTAAATCCAGACATCTAGGGGTAAAGCCCAACATCTAGACGAAAAGCCAAATATATAGATATAAAACCCAAAATCTAGAGGTAAAGCCCAATATCTAGACGTAAAGCCCAAAATCTAGATGAAAAGCACAACTTCTAGATCGAAAGCCCAACATCTAGAGGTAAAGACCAATATCTAGAGGTAAAACCCAACATCTAGAGGTAAAGCCAGATATCTAGAGGTAAAGCCCAACATCTAGAGGAAAAGCAAAATATATAGATTTGAAACCCAAATTCTAGAGTTAAATCCCAACATCTAGAGGTAAATCCCAAAGTCTAGATTTAAAGCTCAACTTCCAGATTTAAAGTCAAGAATCTAAATGTAAATATCAATACCTAGAGGTAGAGCCCAAAATGTAGAGGTAAAGCCCAACATCTAGAGATAAAGCCAGATATATAGATCTAAACCCCAAAATCTAGAGGTGAAGCCCAATATTTAGATGTAAAGCCCAAAATCTAGATGTAAAGCCCAACTTCTAGATCTAAAGCCCAACATCTAGAGGTAAAGCCCAATATTTAGAGTTTAAGCGCATCATTTAGAGGTAAAGCCAGATATCTAGAGGTAAAGCCCAACGTCTGGAGGTAAAGCCCATCATCTAGTCCTACAGCCCAATGTTTGCAGGTAAAGCCCAACTTACAGAGGTGAAGGCAAACATCTAGATGTAAAACCCCAAATCTAGAGGTAAAGCCCAACATCTAGAGGAAAAGCCAAATATATATATATTTAAAACCCAAAATCTAGAGGTAAAGCCCAACATTTAGAGGTAAAGCCAGATATCTAGGGGTAAAGGCCAACATCTAGAGGAAAACCAAATATATAGATTTAAAACCCAAAATCTAGATGTAAACCCCAACTTCTAGATCTAAAGTCCAAAATCTAGATGTAAAGCCCAAATTCTAAATCTAACGCCCAAAATCTAGAGATAAAGACCAATATCTAGAAGTAAAACCCAACATCTAGAGGTAAAGCCGATATCTAGAGGTAAAGCCCAACATCTAGAAGAAAAGCCAAATATATAGATATAAACCCCAAAATCTAGAGTTAAAGCCCAATATCTAGACGTAAAGCCCAAAATCTAGATGAAAAGCACAACTTCTAGATCTAAAGCCCAACATCTAGAGGTAAAGACCAATATATAGAGGTAAAACCCAACATCTAGAGGTAAAGCCAGATATCTAGAGGTAAAGCCCAACGTCTGGAGGTAAAGCCCATCATCTAGTCCTACAGCCCAATGTCTGCAGTTAAGCCCAACTTACAGAGGTGAAGGCAAATATCTAGATGTAAAACCCCAAATCTAGAGGTAAAGCCCAACATCTAGAGGAAAAGCCAAATATATATATATTTAAAACCCAAAATCTAGGGGTAAAGCCCAACATCTAGAGGTAAAGCCAGATATCTAGAGGTAAAGCCCAACGTCTGGAGGTAAAGCCCATCATCTAGTCGTACAGCCCAATGTCTGCAGGTAAAGCCCAACTTACAGAGGTGAAGGCAAACATCCAAATGTAAAACCCAAAATCTAGAGGAAAAGCCAAATATATAGATTTAAATCCCAAAATCTAGAGGTAAAGCCCAATATCAAGACGTAAAGCCCAAAATCTAGATGTAAAGCCCAACTTCTTGATCTAAAGCCCAAAATCTACATGTAAAGCCCAATTTCTAGATCTAACGCCCAAAATCTAGAGGTAAAGACCAATATCTAGAGGTAAAACCCAACATCTAGAGGTAAAGCCAGATATCTAGAGGTAAAGCCCAACATCTAGAGATAAAGCCAAATATATAGATTTAAAACCCAAAATCTAGAGATAAAGCCGAACATCTAAATGTAAAGCAAAACATCTAGATGTAATCCAAACATCTAGAGGTAAAGCCTAACATCTAGAGGTGAAGCACAACATATAGAGGTATAGCCCAACATCTAGAGATAAAGACCAACATCTAAGTGTAAAGCAAAACATCTAGATGTAAAACCCTACATCTAGAGGTAAAGTCCAATATCTAGACCTAAAGACAAACATCTAGAGGTAAAACCCAACATCTAGTGGTAAAGCCCAACGTCTGGAGGTAAAGCCCAGATTCTAGAGGGAAGCCAAAAATCCAGATGGAAAACCCAAAATCTAGAGGTAAAGCCCAACAGCTAGAGCTAAAGCCGAACGTCTTGAGGTAAAGCCCAAAATCTAGAGTTAAAGCCCAACTTCTAGAGGTAAAGCCCAACATCTAGACGTAAAGCCAGATATCTAGACGTAAAGCCCAAAATCTAGATGAAAAGTACAACTTCTAGATCTAAAGCCCAACATCTAGAGGTAAAGACCAATATCTAGAGGTAAAACCCAACATCTACAGGTAAAGCCAGATATCTAGAGGTAAAGCCCAACGTCTGGAGGTAAAGCCCATCATCTAGTCCTACAGCCCAATGTCTGCAGTTAAGCTCAACTTACAGGGGTGAAGGCAAATATCTAGATGTAAAACCCCAAATCTAGAGGTAAAGCCCAACATCTAGAGGAAAAGACAAATATATAGATATAAACCCCAAAATCTAGAGGTAAAGCTCAATATCTAGACGTAAAGCCCAAAATCTAGATGTAAAGCCCAACTTCTAGATCTAAAGCCCAACATTAAGAGGTAAAGTCCAATATCTAGAGGTAAAACCCAACATCTAGAGGTAAAGCCAGATATCTAGAGGTAAAGCCCAACGTCTGGAGGTAAAGCCCATCATCTAGTCCTACAGCCCAATGTCTGCAGGTAAAGCCCAAGTTACAGAGGTGAAGGCAAATATCTAGATGTAAAACCCCAAATCTAGAGGTAAAGCCCAACATCTAGAGGAAAAGCCAAATATATATATATTTAAAACCCAAAATCTAGAGGTAAAGCCCAACATCTAGAGGTAAAGCCAGATATCTAGAGGTAAAGCCTAACGTCTGGAGGTAAAGCCCATCATCTAGTCCTACAGCCCAATGTCTGCAGGTAAAGCCCAACTTACAGAGGTGAAGGCAAACATCCAAATGTAAAACCCAAAATCTAGAGGAAAAGCCAAATATATAGATTTAAAACCCAAAATCTAGAGGTAAAGCCCAATATCTAGACGTAAAGCCCAAAGTCTAGATGTAAAGCCCAACTTCTAGATCTAAAGACCAAAATCTAGATGTAAAGGCCAATTTCTAGATCTAACACCCAAAATCTAGAGGTAAAGACCAATATCTAGAGGTAAAACCCAACATCTAGAGGTAAAGCCAGATATCTAAGATAAAGCCCAACATCTAGAGGAAAAGCAAAATATATAGATTTCAAACCCAAATTCTAGAGTTCAATCCCAACATCTAGAGGTAAAGCCCAACTTCCAGAGTTAAAGTCCAAAATCTAGAGGTAAACACCAATACCTAGAGTTAGAGCCCAAAATCTAGAGATAAAGCCCAACATCTAGAGATAAAGCCAGATATATAGATTTAAAATCCAAAATCTGGAGGTGAAGCCCAACATCTAGAGCTAAAGCCCCAAATCTAGATGTAAAGCCCAATTGCTAGATCTAAAGCCAAATACTCTAGAGGTAAAGCCCAACATGTAGAGGTAAAGACTAAGATCTAGAGGTGAATTCCAATATCTAGTGTTAAAGCCCGACACCTACAGTTAAAGCCAAACATCTAGATGTAAAACCCAACTTCTAGAGGTAAAGCCGAATATCTAGAGTTAAAGCGAATCCTTTAGAGTAAAGCCCAAAATCTAGAGTTAAAGCCCAACATCTAGAGGGAAAGCCCAGAATCTAGATGTAAAGCCTAACATCTAGAGGTGAATTCCAAAATCAAGTGTTAAGGCCTGACATCTACAGTTAAATCCAACCATATAGATATAACCCCCAAATTCTAGAGGTAAGGCCCAAAATCTAGAGGTAAAGCCCAACAGCTAGAGGAAAAGCCGAACGTCTTGAGGTAAAGCCCAAAGTCTAGAGTTAAAGCCCAACTTCTAGAGGTAAAGCCCAACATCTAGACGTAAAGCCAGATATCTGACGGTAAAGCCCAACATCTAGAGGAAAAGCCAAATATATAGATTTAAAACCCAAAATCTAGAGATAAAGCCCAACATCTAAATGTAAAGCAAAAGATCTAGATGTAATCCAAACATCTAGAGGTAAAGCCTAACATCTAGAGGTGAAGCACAACATATAGAGGTATAACCCAACATCTAGAGATAAAGACCAACATCTAAATGTAAAGCAAAACATCTAGATGTAAAACCCTACATCTAGAGGTAAAGTCCAATATCTAGACCTAAAGACCAACATCTAGAGGTAAAACCCAACATCAAGTGGTAAAGCCCAACGTCTGGAGGTAAAGCCCAGATTCTAGAGGGAAGCCAAACATCCAGATGGAAAACCCAAAATCTAGAGGTAAAGCCCAACAGCTAGAGTTAAAGCCGAACGTCTTGAGGTAAAGCCCAAAGTCTAGAGTTAAAGCCCAACTTCTAGAGGTAAAGCGCAACATCTAGACGTAAAGCCAGATATCTAGACATAAAGCCCAAAATCTAGATGAAAAGCCCAACTTCTAGATCTAAAGCCCAACATCTAGAGGTAAAGACCAATAGCTAGAGGTAAAACCCAACATCTAGAGGTAAAGCCAGTTATCTAGAGGTAAAGTCCAACGTATGGAGGTAAAGCCCATCATCTAGTCCTACAGCCCAATGTCTGCAGTTAAGCCCAACTTACAGGTGTGAAGGCAAATGTCTAGATGTAAAACCCCACATCTAGAGGTAAAGCCCAACATCTAGAGGAAAAGCCAAATATATATATATTTAAAACCCAAAATCTAGAGGTAAAGCCCAACATCTAGATGTAAAGCCAGATATATAGAGGTAAAGCCCAACGTCTGGAGGTAAAGCCCATCATCTAGTCCTACAGCCCAATGTCTGCAGGTAAAGCCCAACTTACAGAGGTGAAGGCAAACATCTAGATGTAAAACCCAAAATCTAGAGGTAAAGACCAATATCTAGAGGTAAAACCCAAGATCTAGAGGTAAAGCCAGATATCTAGAGGTAAAGCCCAACATCTAGAGGAAAAGCAAAATATATAGATTTCAAACCCAAATTCTAGAGTTCAATCCCAACATCTAGAGGTAAAGCCCAACTTCCATAGTTAAAGTCCAAAATCTAGAGGTAAACACCAATACCTAGAATTAGAGCCCAAAATCTAGAGATATGCCAAATATATAGATTTAAAACCCAAAATCTAGAGATAAAGCCGAACATCTAAATGTAAAGCAAAACATCTAGATGTAATCCAAACATCTAGAGGTAAAGCCTAACATCTAGAGGTGAAGCACAACATATAGAGGTATAACCCAACATCTAGAGATAAAGACCAACATCTAAATGTAAAGCAAAACATCTAGATGTAAAACCCTACATCTAGAGGTAAAGTCCAATATCTAGACCTAAAGACCAACATCTAGAGGTAAAACCCAACATCAAGTGGTAAAGCCCAACGTCTGGAGGTAAAGCCCAGATTCTAGAGGGAAGCCAAAAATCCAGATGGAAAACCCAAAATCTAGAGGTAAAGCCCAACATCTACAGGTAAATCCAGATATCTAGGGGTAAAGCCCAACATCTAGAGGAAAAGACAAATATATAGATATAAACCCCAAAATCTAGAGGTAAAGCTCAATATCTAGACGTAAAGCCCAAAATCTAGATGTAAAGCCCAACTTCTAGATCTAAAGCCCAACATCTAGAGGTAAAGACCAATATCTAGAGGTAAAACCCAACATCTACAGGTAAAGCCAGATATCTAGAGGTAAAGCCCAACGTCTGGAGGTAAAGCCCATCATCTAGTCCTACAGCCCAATGTCTGCAGTTAAGCCCAACTTACAGAGGTGAAGGCAAATATCTAGATGTAAAACCCCAAATCTAGAGGTAAAGCCCAACATCTAGAGGAAAAGCCAAATATATATATATTTAAAACCCAAAATCTAGAGGTAAAGCCCAACATCTAGAGGTAAAGCCAGATATCTAGAGGTAAAGCCCAACGTCTGGAGGTAAAGCCCATCATCTAGTCCTACAGCCCAATGTCTGCAGGTAAAGCCCAACTTACAGAGGTGAAGGCAAACATCCAAATGTAAAACCCAAAATCTAGAGGAAAAGCCAAATATATAGATTTAAAACCCAAAATCTAGAGGTAAAGCCCAATATCAAGACATAAAGCCCAAAATCTAGATGTAAAGCACAACTTCTTGATCTAAAGCCCAAAATCTAGATGTAAAGACCAATTTCTAGATCTAACGCCCAAAATCTAGAGGTAAAGACCAATATCTAGAGGTAAAACCCAACATCTAGAGGTAAAGCCAGATATCTAAGATAAAGCCCAACATCTAGAGGAAAAGCAAAATATATAGATTTCAAACCCAAATTCTAGAGTTCAATCCCAACATCTAGAGGTTAAGCCCAACTTCCAGAGTTAAAGTCCAAAATCTAGAGGTAAACACCAATACCTAGAGATAGAGCCCAAAATCTAGAGATAAAGCCCAACATCTAGAGATAAAGCCAGATATATAGATTTAAAATCCAAAATCTGGAGGTGAAGCCCAACATCTAGAGGTAAAGCCCCAAATCTAGATGTAAAGCCCAATTGCTAGATCTAAAGCCAAATACTCTAGAGGTAAAGCCCAACATGTAGAGGTAAAGACTAAGATCTAGAGGTGAATTCCAATATCTAGTGTTAAAGCCCGACACCTACAGTTAAAGCCAAACATCTAGATGTAAAACCCAACTTCTAGAGGTAAAGCCGAATATCTAGAGTTAAAGCGCATCCTTTAGAGTAAAGCCCAAAATCTAGAGTTAAAGCCCAACATCTAGAGGGAAAGCCCAGAATCTAGATGTAAAGCCTAACATCTAGAGGTGAATTCCAAAATCAAGTGTTAAGGCCTGACATCTACAGTTAAATCCAACCATATAGATATAACCCCCAACTTCTAGAGGTAAGGCCCAAAATCTAGAGGGAAAGCCCAACAGCTAGAGTTAAAGCCGAACGTCTTGAGGTAAAGCCCAAAGTCTAGAGTTAAAGCCCAACTTCTAGAGGTAAAGCCCAACATCTAGACGTAAAGCCAGATATCTGACGGTAAAGCCCAACATCCAGAGGAAAAGCCAAATATATAGATTTAAAACCCAAAAACTAGAGATAAAGCCGAACATCTAAATGTAAAGCAAAACATCTAGATGTAATCCAAACATCTAGAGGTAAAGCCTAACATCTAGAGGTGAAGCACAACATATAGAGGTATAACCCAACATCTAGAGATAAAGACCAACATCTAAATGTGAAGGAAAACATCTAGATGTAAAACCCTACATCTAGAGGTAAAGTCCAATATCTAGACCTAAAGACCAACATCTAGAGGTAAAACCCAACATCTAGTGGTAAAGCCCAACGTCTGGAGGTAAAGCCCAGATTCTAGAGGGAAGCCAAACATCCAGATGGAAAACCCAAAATCTAGAGGTAAAGCCCAACAGCTAGAGTTAAAGCCGAACGTCTTGAGGTAAAGCCCAAAGTCTAGAGTTAAAGCCCAACTTCTAGAGGTAAAGCGCAACATCTAGACGTAAAGCCAGATATCTAGACATAAAGCCCAAAATCTAGATGAAAAGCCCAACTTCTAGATCTAAAGCCCAACATCTAGAGGTAAAGACCAATAGCTAGAGGTAAAACCCAACATCTACAGGTAAAGCCAGATATCTAGAGGTAAAGCCCAACGTCTGGAGGTAAAGCCCATCATCTAGTCCTACAGCCCAATGTCTGCAGTTAAGCCCAACTTACAGGTGTGAAGGCAAATATCTAGATGTAAAACCCCAAATCTAGAGGTAAAGCCCAACATCTAGAGGAAAAGCCAAATATATATATATTTAAAACCCAAAATCTAGAGGTAAAGCCCAACATCTAGATGTAAAGCCAGATATATAGAGGTAAAGCCCAACGTCTGGAGGTAAAGCCCATCATCTAGTCCTACAGCCCAATGTCTGCAGGTAAAGCCCAACTTACAGAGGTGAAGGCAAACATCTAGATGTAAAACCCAAAATCTAGAGGTAAAGACCAATATCTAGAGGTAAAACCCAAGATCTAGAGGTAAAGCCAGATATCTAGAGGTAAAGCCCAACATCTAGAGGAAAAGCAAAATATATAGATTTCAAACCCAAATTCTAGAGTTCAATCCCAACATCTAGAGGTAAAGCCCAACTTCCATAGTTAAAGTCCAAAATCTAGAGGTAAACACCAATACCTAGAATTAGAGCCCAAAATCTAGAGATATGCCAAATATATAGATTTAAAACCCAAAATCTAGAGATAAAGCCGAACATCTAAATGTAAAGCAAAACATCTAGATGTAATCCAAACATCTAGAGGTAAAGCCTAACATCTAGAGGTGAAGCACAACATATAGAGGTATAACCCAACATCTAGAGATAAAGACCAACATCTAAATGTAAAGCAAAACATCTAGATGTAAAACCCTACATCTAGAGGTAAAGTCCAATATCTAGACCTAAAGACCAACATCTAGAGGTAAAACCCAACATCAAGTGGTAAAGCCCAACGTCTGGAGGTAAAGCCCAGATTCTAGAGGGAAGCCAAAAATCCAGATGGAAAACCCAAAATCTAGAGGTAAAGCCCAACATCTACAGGTAAATCCAGATATCTAGGGGTAAAGCCCAACATCTAGAGGAAAAGACAAATATATAGATATAAACCCCAAAATCTAGAGGTAAAGCTCAATATCTAGACGTAAAGCCCAAAATCTAGATGTAAAGCCCAACTTCTAGATCTAAAGCCCAACATCTAGAGGTAAAGACCAATATCTAGAGGTAAAACCCAACATCTACAGGTAAAGCCAGATATCTAGAGGTAAAGCCCAACGTCTGGAGGTAAAGCCCATCATCTAGTCCTACAGCCCAATGTCTGCAGTTAAGCCCAACTTACAGAGGTGAAGGCAAATATCTAGATGTAAAACCCCAAATCTAGAGGTAAAGCCCAACATCTAGAGGAAAAGCCAAATATATATATATTTAAAACCCAAAATCTAGAGGTAAAGCCCAACATCTAGAGGTAAAGCCAGATATCTAGAGGTAAAGCCCAACGTCTGGAGGTAAAGCCCATCATCTAGTCCTACAGCCCAATGTCTGCAGGTAAAGCCCAACTTACAGAGGTGAAGGCAAACATCCAAATGTAAAACCCAAAATCTAGAGGAAAAGCCAAATATATAGATTTAAAACCCAAAATCTAGAGGTAAAGCCCAATATCAAGACATAAAGCCCAAAATCTAGATGTAAAGCACAACTTCTTGATCTAAAGCCCAAAATCTAGATGTAAAGCCCAATTTCTAGATCTAACGCCCAAAATCTAGAGGTAAAGACCAATATCTAGAGGTAAAACCCAACATCTAGAGGTAAAGCCAGATATCTAAGATAAAGCCCAACATCTAGAGGAAAAGCAAAATATATAGATTTCAAACCCAAATTCTAGAGTTCAATCCCAACATCTAGAGGTTAAGCCCAACTTCCAGAGTTAAAGTCCAAAATCTAGAGGTAAACACCAATACCTAGAGTTAGAGCCCAAAATCTAGAGATAAAGCCCAACATCTAGAGATAAAGCCAGATATATAGATTTAAAATCCAAAATCTGGAGGTGAAGCCCAACATCTAGAGCTAAAGCCCCAAATCTAGATGTAAAGCCCAATTGCTAGATCTAAAGCCAAATACTCTAGAGGTAAAGCCCAACATGTAGAGGGAAAGACTAAGATCTAGAGGTGAATTCCAATATCTAGTGTTAAAGCCCGACACCTACAGTTAAAGCCAAACATCTAGATGTAAAACCCAACTTCTAGAGGTAAAGCCGAATATCTAGAGTTAAAGCGCATCCTTTAGAGTAAAGCCCAAAATCTAGAGTTAAAGCCCAACATCTAGAGGGAAAGCCCAGAATCTAGATGTAAAGCCTAACATCTAGAGGTGAATTCCAAAATCAAGTGTTAAGGCCTGACAACTACAGTTAAATCCAACCATATAGATATAACCCCCAACTTCTAGAGGTAAGGCCCAAAATCTAGAGGTAAAACCCAACAGCTAGAGGAAAAGCCGAACGTCTTGAGGTAAAGCCCAAAGTCTAGAGTTAAAGCCCAACTTCTAGAGGTAAAGCCCAACATCTAGACGTAAAGCCAGATACATGACAGTAAATCCCAACATCTAGAGGAAAAGCAAATATATAGATTTAAAACCCAAAGTCTAGAGATAAAGCCGAACATCTAAATGTAAAGCAAAACATCTAGATGTAATCCAAACATCTAGAGGTAAAGCCTAACATCTAGAGGTGAAGCACAACATATAGAGGTATAACCCAACATCTAGAGATAAAGACCAACATCTAAATGTAAAGCAAAACATCTAGATGTAAAACCCTAAATCTAGAGGTAAAGTCCAATATCTAGACCTAAAGACCAACATCTAGAGGTAAAACCCAACATCTAGTGGTAAAGCCCAACGTCTGGAGGTAAAGCCCAGATTCTAGAGAGAAGACAAAAATCCAGATGGAAAACCCAAAATCTAGAGGTAAAGCCCAACATCTACAGGTAAATCCAGATATCTAGGGGTAAAGCCCAACATCTAGAGGAAAAGCCAAATACATAGATATAAAACCCAAAATCTAGAGGTAAAGCCCAATATCTAGACGTAAAGCCCAAAATCTAGATGAAAAGCACAACTTCTAGATCGAAAGACCAACATCTAGAGGTAAAGACCAATATCTAGAGGTAAAGCCAGATATCTAGGGGTAAAGCCCAACATCTAGAGGAAAAGCCAAATATATAGATTTAAAACCCAAAATCTAGAGGTAAAGCCCAACTTCTTGATCTAAAGCCCAAAATCTAGATGTAAAGCCCAAATTCTAGATCTAACGCCCAAAATCTAGAGATAAAGACCAATATCTAGAGGTAAAACCCAACATCTAGAGGTAAAGCCAGATATCTAGAGGTAAAGCCCAACATCTGGAGGAAAAGCAAAATATATAGATTTCAAACCCAAATTCTAGAGTTAAATCCCAACATCTAGAGGTAAAGCCCAAAGTCTAGATGTAAAGCCCAACTTCCAGATTTAAAGTCAAAAATCTAAATGTAAATACCAATGCCTAGAGGTAGAGCCCAAAATGTAGAGGTAAAGCCCAACATCTAGAGGGAAAGCCCAAAATCTAGATGTAAAGCCTAACATCTAGAGGTGAATTCCAAAATCAAGTGTTAAGGCCTGACATCTACAGTTAAATCCAACCATATAGATATAACCCCCAACTTCTAGAGGTAAGGCCCAAAATTTAGAGGTAAAGCCCAACATCTAGAGATAAAGCCAGATATATAGATCTAAACCCCAAAATCTAGAGGTGAATCCCAATATCTAGACGTAAAGCCCAACTTCTAGATCTAAAGCCCAAAATCTAGATGTAAAGCCCAACTTTTAAATCTAAAGCCCAACATCTAGAGGTAAAGCCCAATATTTAGAGTTTAAGCGCATCATTTAGAGGTAAAGCCCAAAATCTAGATGTAAAGCCCAACTTCTAGAGGTAAAGCCCATCATCTAGTCCTACAGCCCAATGTCTGCAGGTAAAGCCCAACTTACAGAGGTGAAGGCAAACATCTAGATGTAAAACCCAAAATCTAGAGGTAAAGCCCAACATCTAGAGGAAAAGCAAATATAAAGATTTAAAACCCAAAATCTAGAGGTAAGGCCCAATATCTAGACGTAAAGCCCAAAATCTAGATGTAAAGCCCAAATTCTAGATCTAACACCCAAAATCTAGAGGTAAAGACCAATATCTAGAGGTAAAACCCAACATCTAGAGGTAAAGCCAGATATCTAGAGGTAAAGCCCAACATCTAGAGGAAAAGCAAATATATAGATTTCAAACCCAAATTCTAGAGTTAAATCCCAACATCTAGAGGTAAAGCCCAACTTCCAGAGTTAAAGTCCAAAGTCTAGAGGTAAACACCAATACCTAGAGTTAGAGCCCAAAATCTAGAGATAAAGCCCAACATCTAGAGATAAAGCCAGATATATAGATTTAAAATCCAAAATCTGGAGGTAAAGCCCAATTGCTAGATCTAAAGCCAAATACTCTAGAGGTAAAGCCCAACATGTAGAGGTAAAGACTAAGATCTAGAGGTGAATTCCAATATCTAGTGTTAAAACCCGACACCTACAGTTAAAGCCAAACATCTAGATGTACAACCCATCTTCTAGAGGCAAAGCCGAATATCTAGAGTTAAAGCGCATCTTTTAGAGTAAAGCCCAAAATCTAGAGTTAAAGCCCAACATCTAGAGGGAAAGCCCAGAATCTAGATGTAAAGCCTAACATCTAGAGGTGAATTCCAAAATCAAGTGTTAAGGCCTGACATCTACAGTTAAATCCAAACATATAGATGCAACCCCCAACTTCTAGAGGTAAGGCCCAAAAAATAGAGGTAAAGCCCAACAGCTAGAGTTAAAGCCGAACGTCTTGAGGTAAAGCCCAAAGTCTAGAGTTAAAGCCCAACTTCTAGAGGTAAAGCCCAACATCTAGACGTAAAGCCAGATACATGACGGTAAAGCCCAACATCTAGAGGAAAAGCCAAATATATAGATTTAAAACCCAAAATCTAGAGATAAAGCCGAACATCTAAATGTAAAGCAAAACATCTAGATGTAATCCAAACATCTAGAGGTAAAGCCTAACATCTAGAGGTGAAGCACAACATATAGAGGTATAACCCAACATCTAGAGATAAAGACCAACATCTAAATGTAAAGCAAAACATCTAGATGTAAACCCCTACATATAGAGGTAAAGTCCAATATCTAGACCTAGAGACCAACATCTAGAGGTAAAACCCAACATCTAGTGGTAAAGCCCAACGTCTGGAGGTAAAGCCCAGATTCTAGAGAGAAGCCAAAAATCCAGATGGAAAACCCAACATCTAGAGGAAAAGCCAAATATATAGATTTAAAACCCAAAATCTAGAGGTAAAGCCCAATATCTAGACCTAAAGCACAAAATCTAGATGTAAAGCCCAACTTCTAGATCTAAAGCCCAAATTCTAGATCTAACAGCCAAAATCTAGAGGTAAAGACCAATATCTAGAGGTAAAACCCAACATCTAGAGGTAAAGCCAGATATCTAGAGGTAAAGCCCAACATCTAGAGGAAACGCAAAATATATGGATTTCAAACCCAAATTCTAGAGTTCAATCCCAACATCTAGAGCTAAAGCCCAACTTCCAGAGTTAAAGTCCCAAGTCTAGAGGTAAACACCAATACCTAGAGTTAGAGCCCAAAATCTAGAGATATGCCAAATATATAGGTTTAAAACCCAAAATCTAGAGGTAAAGCCCAATATCTAGACGTAAAGATCAAAATCTAGATATAAAGCCCAACTTCTAGATCTAAAGCCTAAAATATAGATGTAAAGCCCAACTTCTAAATCTAAAGCCCAACATCTGGAGGAAAAGCCCAATATTTAGAGTTTAAGCGCATCATTTAGAGGTAAAGCCAGATATCTAGAGGTAAAGCCCAACGTCTGGAGGTAAAGCCCATCATCTAGTCCTACAGCCCAATGTCTGCAGGTAAAGCCCAACTTACAGAGGTGAAGGCAAACATCTAGATGTAAACCCCCAAATCTAGAGGTAAAGCCCAACATCTAGAGGAAAAGGCAAATATATATAGATTTAAAACCCAAAACCTAGAGTAAAGCCCAATATCTAGACGTAAAGGCCAAAATCTAGATGTAAATCCCAAATTCTAGATCTAACGCCCAAAATCTAGATGTAAAGCCCAAATTCTTGGTCTAACACCCAAAATCTAGAGGTAAAGACCAATATCTAGAGGTAATACCCAACATCTAGAGGTAAAGCCAGATATCTAGAGGTAAAGCCCAACATCTAGAGGAAAAGCAAAATATATAGATTTCAAACCCAAATTCTAGAGTTAAATCCCAACATCTAGGGGTAAACCCCAACTTCCAGAGTTAAAGTCAAAAATCTAGAGGTAAACACCAATACCTAGAGTTAGAGCCCAACATCTAGAGGAAAAGCCAAATATATAGATTTAAAACCCAAAATCTAGAGATAAAGCCGAACATCTAAATGTAAAGCAAAACATCTAGATGTAATCCAAACATCTAGAGGTAAAGCCTAACATCTACAGGTAAATCCAGATATCTAGGGGTAAAGCCCAACATCTAGAGGAAAAGCCAAATATATAGATATAAAACCCAAAATCTAGAGGTAAAGCCCAATAACTAGACGTAAAGATCAAAATCTAGATATAAATCCGAACTTCTAGATCTAAAGCCCAAAATATAGATGTAAATCCCAAGTTCTAAATCTAAAGTCCAACTTCTAGAGGTAAAGCCCAATATTTAGAGTTTAAGCGCATCATTTAGACGTAAAGCCCAAAATCTAGATGTAAAGCTCAACTTCTAGAGGTAAAGCCCATCATCTAGTCCTACAGCCTAATGGCTGCAGGTAAAGCCCAACTTACAGAGGTGAAGGCAAACATCAGGATGTAAAACCCAAAATCTAGAGGTAAAGCCCAACATCTAGAGGAAAAGCCCAATATCTAGACGTAAAGCCCAAAATCTAGATGAAAAGCACAACTTCTAGATCTAAAGCCCAATATCTAGAGGTAAAGACCAATATCTAGAGGTAAAACCCAACATCTACAGGTAAAGCCAGATATCTAGAGGTAAAGCCCAACGTCTGGAGGTAAAGCCCATCATCTAGTCCTACAGCCCAATGTCTGCAGGTAAAGCCCAACTTACAGAGGTGAAGGCAAACATCTAGATGTAAAACCCCAAATCTAGAGGTAAAGCCCAACATCTAGAGGAAAAGCCAAATATATATGTATTTAAAACCCAAAATCTCGAGGTAAAGCCCAACATTTAGAGGTAAAGCCAGATATCTAGGGGTAAAGCCCAACATCTAGAGGAAAAGCAAAATATATAGATTTCAAACCCAAATTCTAGAGTTAAATCCCAACATCTAGATGTAAAGCCCAACTTCCAAAGTTAAAGTCCAAAATCTAGAGGTAAACACCAATACCTAGTGTTAGAGCCCAAAATCTAGAGATAAAGCCCAACATCTAGAGATAAAGCCAAATATATAGATTTAAAACCCAAAATCTAGAGATAAAGCCAAACATCTAAATGTAAAGCAAAACATCTAGATGTAATCCAAACATCTAGATGTAAAGCCTAACATCTAGAGGTGAAGCACAATATAGAGGTATAACCCAACATCTAGAGATAAAGACCAACATCTAAATGTAAAGGAAAACATCTAGATGTAAACCCCTACATCTAGAGGTAAAGTCCAATATCTAGACCTAAAGACCAACATCTAGAGGTAAAACCCAACAGTTAGTGGTAAAGCCCAACGTCTGGAGGTAAAGCCCAGATTCTAGAGAGAAGCCAAAAATCCAGATGGAAAACCCAAAATCTAGAGGTAAAGCCCAACATCTACAGGTAAATCCAGATATCTAGGGGTAAAGCCCAACATCTAGAGGACAAGCCATATATATAGATTTAAAGCCCAAAATCTAGATGTAAAGCCCAACTTTTAGATCTAAAGTCCAACATCTAGATGTAAAGCCCAAATTCTATATCTAACGCCCAAAATCTAGAGATAAAGACCAATATCTAGAGGTAAAACCCAACATCTAGAGGTAAAGCCAGATATCTAGAGGTAAAGCCCAACATCTAGAGGAAAAGCAAAATATATAGATTTCAAACCCAAATTCTAGAGTTAAATCCCAACATCTAGGGGTAAACCCCAACTTCCAGAGTTAAAGTCCAAAATCTAGAGGTAAACACCAATACCTAGAGCCCAACATCTAGAGATATGCCAAATATATAGATTTAAAACCCAAAATCTAGACATAAAGCCGAACATCTAAATGTAAAGCAAAACATCTAGACGTAATCCAAACATCTAGAGGTAAAGCCTAACATCTAGAGGTGAAGCACAACATATAGAGGTATAACCCAACATCTAGAGATAAAGACCAACATCTAAATGTAAAGCAAAACATCTAGATGTAAAACCCTACATCTAGAGGTAAAGTCCAATATCTAGACCTAAAGACCAACATCTAGAGGTAAAACCGAACATCTAGTGGTAAAGCCCAACGTCTGGAGGTAAAGCCCAGATTCTAGAGAGAAGCCTAAAATCCAGATGGAAAACCCAAAATCTAGAGGTAAAGCCCAACATCTACAGGTAAATCCAGATATCAAGGGGTAAAGCCCAACATCTAGAGGAAAAGCCAAATATATAGATATAAAACCCAAAATCTAGAGGTAAAGCCCAATATCTAGACGTAAAGATCAAAATCTAGATATAAAGCCCAACTTCTAGATCTAAAGCCCAAAATCTAGATGAAAAGCACAAATTCTAGATCTAAAGCCCAACATCTAGAGGTAAAGACCAATATCTAGAGGTAAAACCCAACACCTAGAGGTAAAGCCAGATATCTAGAGGTAAAGCCCAACGTCTGGAGGTAAAGCCCATCATCTAGTCCTACAGCCCAATGTCTGCAGGTAAAGCCCAACTTACAGAGGTGAAGGCAAACATCTAGATGTAAAACCCCAAATCTAGAAGTAAAGCCCAACATCTAGAGGAAAAGCCAAATATATATATATTTAAAACCCAAAATCTAGAGGTAAAGCCCAATATCTAGACGTAAAGCCCAAAGTCTAGATGTAAAGCCCAACTTCTAGATCTAAAGACCAAAATCTAGATGTAAAGGCCAAATTTTAGATCTAACACCCAAAATCTAGAGGTAAAGACCAATATCTAGAGGTAAAACCCAACATCTACAGGTAAAGCCAGATATCTAGAGGTAAAGCCCAACATCTAGAGGAAAAGCAAAATATATAGATTTCAAACCCAAATTCTAGAGTTAAATCCCAACATCTAGAGGTAAAGCCCAACTTCCAGAGTTAAAGTCCAAAATCTAGAGGTAAACACCAATACCTAGAGTTAGAGCCCAGAATCTAGAGATAAAGTCCAACATCTAGAGATAAAGCCAGATATATAGATTTAAAATCCAATATCTGGAGGTAAAGCCCAACATCTAGAGGTAAAGCCCCAAATCTAGATGTAAAGCCCAATTGCTAGATCTAAAGCCAAATACTCTAGAGGTAAAGCCCAACATGTAGAGGTAAAGACTAAGATCTAGAGGTGAATTCCAATATCTAGTGTTAAAGCCCGACACCTACAGTTAAAGCCAAACATCTAGATGTAAACCCCAACTTCTAGAGGTAAAGCCGAATATCTAGAGTTAAAGCGCATCCTTTAGAGTAAAGCCCAAAATCTAGAGTTAAAGCCCAACATCTAGAGGGAAAGCCCAGAATCTAGATGTAAAGCCTAACATCTAGAGGTGAATTCCAAAATCAAGTGTTAAGGCCTGACATCTACAGTTAAATCCAACCATATAGATATAACCCCCAACTTCTAGAGGTAAGGCCCAAAATCTAGAGGTAAAGCCCAACAGCTAGAGTTAAAGCCGAACGTCTTGAGGTAAAGCCCAAAGTCTAGAGTTAAAGCCCAACTTCTAGAGGTAAAGCCCAACATCTAGACGTAAAGCCAGATATCTGACGGTAAAGGCCAACATCTAGAGGAAAAGCCAAATATATAGATTTAAAACCCAAAATCTAGAGATAAAGCCGAACATCTAAATGTAAAGCAAAACATCTAGATGTAATCCAAACATCTAGAGGTAAAGCCTAACATCTAGAGGTGAAGCACAACATATAGAGGTATAACCAAACATCAAGAGATAAAGACCAATATCTAAATGTAAAGCAAAACATCTAGATGTAAAACCCTACATCTAGAGGTAAAGTCCAATAGCAAGACCTAAAGACCAACATCTAGAGGTAAAACCCAACATCTAGTGGTAAAGCCCAACATCTGGAGGTAAAGCCCAGATTCTAGAGAGAAGCCAAAAATCCAGATGGAAAACCCAAAATCTAGAGGTAAAGCCCAACATCTAGAGGTAAAGCCAGATATCTAGGGGTAAAGGCCAACATCTAGAGGAAAAGCCAAATATATAGATTTAAAACCCAAAATCTAGAGGTAAAGCCCAATATCTAGACGTAAAGCCCAAAGTCTAGATGTAAAGCCCAACTTCTAGATCTAAAGCCCAAAATCTAGATGTAAAGCCCAAATTCTAGATCTAACACCCAAAATCTAGAGGTAAAGACCAATAGCTAGACCTAAAGACCAACATCTAGAGGTAAAACCCAACATCTAGAAGTAAATCCACATATCTAGAGGTAAAGCCCAACGTCTGGACGTAAAGCCCATCATCTAGTCCTACAGCCCAATATTTGCAGGTAAAGACCAACTTACAGAGCTGAAGGCAAACATCTAGATGTAAAACCCCAAATCTAGAGGTAAAGCCCAACATCTAGAGGAAAAGCCAAACATATATATATTTAAAACCCAAAATCTAGAGGTAAAGCCCAACATCTAGAGGTAAAGCCAGATATCTAGAGGTAAAGCCCAACGTCTGGAGGTAAAGCCCATCATCTAGTCCTACAGCCCAATGTCTGCAGGTAAAGCCCAACTTACAGAGGTGAAGGCAAACATCTAGATGTAAAACCCCAAATCTAGAGGTAAAGCCCAACATCTAGAGGAAAAGCCAGATATCTAGGGGTAAAGGCCAACATCTAGAGGAAAAGCTAAATATATAGATTTAAAACCCAAAATCTAGAGGTAAAGCCCAATATCTAGACGTAAAGCCCAAAGTCTAGATGTAAAGCCCAACTTCTAGATCTAAAGCCCAAAATCTAGATGTAAAGCCCAAATTCTAGATCTAACACCCAATATCTAGAGGTAAAGACCAATATCTAGAGGTAAAACCCAACATCTAGAGGTAAAGCCAGATATCTAGAGGTAAAGCCCAACATCTAGAGGAAAAGCCAAATATATAGAATTAAAACCCAAAAACTAGAGATAAAGCCGAACATCTAAATGTAAAGCAAAACATCTAGATGTAATCCAAACATCTAGAGGTAAAGCCTAACATCTAGAGGTGAAGCACAACATATAGAGGTATAACCCAACATCTAGAGATAAAGACCAACATCTAAATGTAAAGCAAAACATCTAGATGTAAAACCCAACATCTAGAGATAAAGACCAACATCTAAATGTAAAGCAAAACATCTAGATGTAAAACCCTACATCTAGAGATAAGTTCCAATATCTAGACCTAAAGACCAACATCTAGAGGTAAAACCCAACATCTAGTGGTAAAGCCCAACGTCTGGACGTAAAGCCCAGATTCTATAGAGAAGCCAAAAATCCAGATGGAAAGCCCAAAATCTAGAGGTAAAGCCCAACATCTACAGGTAAATCCAGATATCTAGGGGTAAAGCCCAACATCTAGAGGAAAAGCCAAATATATAGATATAAAACCCAAAATCTAGAGGTAAAGCCCAATATCTAGACGTAAAGCCCAAAATCTAGATGAAAAGCACAACTTCTAGATCTAAAGCCCAACATCTAGAGGTAAAGACCAACATCTAGAGGTAAAACCCAACATCTAGAGGTAAAGCCAGATATCTAGAGGTAAAGCCCAACGTCTGGAGGTAAAGCCCATCATCTAGTCCTCTAGCCCAATGTCTGCATGTAAAGCCCAACTTACAGAGGTGAAGGCAAACATCTAGATGTAAAACCCCAAATCTAGAGGTAAAGCCCAACATCTAGAGGAAAAGCCAAATATATAGATTTAAAACCCAAAATCTAGAGGTAAAGCCCAACATCTAGAGGTAAAGCCAGATATCTAGGGGTAAAGGCCAACATCTAGAGGAAAAGCCAAATATATAGATTTAAAACCCAAAATCTAGAGGTAAAGCCCAACATCTAGAGGTAAAGCCAGATATCTAGGGGTAAAGGCCAACATCTAGAGGAAAAGCCAAATATATAGATTTAAAACCCAAAATCTAGAGGTAAAGCCCAATATCAAGACGTAAAGGCTAAAATCTAGATGTAAAGCCCAACTTCTTGATCTAAAGCCCAAAATCTAGATGTAAATCCCAAATTCTAGATCTAACGCCCAAAATCTAGAGATAAAGACCAATATCTAGAGGTAAAACCCAACATCTAGAGGTAAAGCCAGATATCTAGAGGTAAAGCCCAACATCTAGAGGAAAAGCAAAATATATAGATTTCAAACCCAAATTCTAGAGTTAAATCCCAACATCTAGAGGTAAAGCCCAACTCCCAGAGTTAAAGTCCAAAATCTAGAGGTAAACACCAATACCTAGAGTTAGAGCCCAAAATCTAGAGATAAAGCCCAATATCTAGAGATAAAGCCAGATATATAGATTTAAAATCCAAAATCTGGAGGTAAAGCCCAATTGCTAGATCTAAAGCCAAATGCTCTAGAGGTAAAGCCCAACATGTAGAGGTAAAGACTAAGATCTAGAGGTGAATTCCAATATCTAGTGTTAAAGCCCGACACCTACAGTTAAAGCCAAACATCTAGATGTAAAACCCAACTTCTAGAGGTAAAGCCGAATATCTGGAGTTAAAGCGCATCCTTTAGAGTAAAGCCCAAAATCTAGAGTTAAAGCCCAACATCTAGAGGGAAAGCCCAGAATCTAGATGTAAAGCCTAACATCTAGAGGTGAATTCCAAAATCAAGTGTTAAGGCCTGACATCTAC
The DNA here is from genome assembly GCF_034619465.1 of Leptosomus discolor. NCBI lineage: Eukaryota > Metazoa > Chordata > Aves > Leptosomiformes > Leptosomidae > Leptosomus > Leptosomus discolor. The sequence continues at coordinate 3,052,681 of NW_028237857.1, read as the reverse complement.
AGTTAAATCCAACCATATAGATATAACCCCCAACTTCTAGAGGTAAGGCCCAAAATCTAGAGGTAAAGCCCAACAGCTAGAGTTAAAGACGAACGTCTTGAGGTAAAGCCCAAAGTCTAGAGTTAAAGCCCAACTTCTAGAGGTAAAGCCCAACATCTAGAGGTAAAGCCAGATATCTGACGGAAAAGCCCAACATCTAGAGGAAAAGCCAAATATATAGATTTAAAACCCAACATCTAGAGATAAAGACCAACATCTAAATGTAAAGCAAAACATCTAGATTTAAAACCCTACATCTAGAGGTAAAGTCCAATATCTAGACCTAAAGGCCAACATCTAGAGGTAAAACCCAACATCTAGAGGTAAAGCCCAACGTCTGGAGGTAAAGCCCAGATTCTAGAGAGAAGCCAAAAATCCAGATGGAAAACCCAAAATCTAGAGGTAAAGCCCAACATCTACAGGTAAATCCAGATATCTAGGGGTAAAGCCCAACATCTAGAGGAAAAGCCAAATATATAGATATAAAACCCAAAATCTAGAGGTAAAGCCCAATATCTAGACGTAAAGCCCAAAATCTAGATGAAAAGCACAACTTCCAGATCTAAAGCCCAACATCTAGAGGTAAAGACCAACATCTAGAGGTAAAACCCAACATCTAGAGGTAAAGCCAGATATCTAGAGGTAAAGCCCAACGTCTGGATGTAAAGCCCATCATCTAGTCCTATAGCCCAATGTCTGCAGGTAAAGCCCAATTTACAGAGGTGAAGGCAAACATCTAGATGTAAAACCCCAAATCTAGAGGTAAAGCCCAACATCTAGAGGAAAAGCCAAACATATAGATTTAAAACCCAAAATCTAGAGGTAAAGCCCAACATCTAGATGTAAAGCCAGATATCTAGGGGTAAAGGCCAACATCTAGAGGAAAAGCCAAATATATAGATCTAAAACCCAAAATCTAGAGGTAAAGCCCAATATCAAGACGTGAAGGCCAAAAATCTAGATGTAAAGCCCAACTTCTTGATCTGAAGCCCAAAATCCAGATGTAAAGCCCAAAATCTAGAGATAAATACCAATATCTAGAGGTAAATCCCAACATCTAGAGGTAAAGCCAGATATCTAGAGGTAAAGCCCAACATCTAGAGGAAAAGCAAAATATATAGATTTCAAACCCAAATTCTAGAGTTCAATCCCAACATCTAGAGGTAAATCCGAAAGTCTAGATGTAAAGCTCAACTTCCAGATTTAAAGTCAAAAATCTAAATATAAATACCAATACCTAGAGGTAGAGCCCAAAATGTAGAGGTAAAGCCCAACATCTAGAGATAAAGCCAGATATATAGATCTAAACCCCAAAATCTAGAGGTGAAGCCCAATATCTAGACGTAAAGCCCAAAATCTAGATGTAAAACCCAACTTCTAGATCTAAAGCCCAAAATATAGATGTAAAGCCCAACTTCTAAATCTAAAGCCCAACATCTAGAGGTAAAGCCCAATATTTAGAGTTTAAGCGCATCATTTAGAGGTAAAGCCAGATATCTAGAGGTAAAGCCCAACTTCTAGAGGTAAAGCCCATCATCTAGTCCAACAGCCCAATGTCTGCAGGTAAAGCCCAACTTACAGAGGTGAAGGCAAACATCTAGATTTAAAACCCAAAATCTAGAGGTAAAGACCAACATCTAGAGGAAAAGCCAAATATATAGATTTAATACCCAAAATCTAGAGGTAAAGCCCAATATCTAGACCTAAAGCCCAAAATCTAGATGTAAAGCCCAACTTGTAGATCTAAAGCCCAAATTCAAGATCTAACACCCAAAATCTAGAGGTAAAGACCAATATCTAGAGGTAAAACCCAACATCTAGAGGTAAAGCCAGATATCTAGTAGTAAAGCCCAACATCTAGAGGAAAAGCAAAATATATAGATTTCAAACCCAAATTCTAGAGTTAAATCCCAATATCTAGAGGTAAAGCCCAACTTCCAGAGTTAAAGTCCAAAATCTAGAGGTAAACACCAATACCTAGAGTTAGAGCCCAAAATCTAGAGATAAAGCCCAACATCTAGAGATAAAGCCAGATATATAGATTTAAAATCCAAAATCTGGAGGTAAAGCCCAACATCTAGAGCTAAAGCCCCAAATCTAGGCCTAATTGCTAGATCTAAAGCCAAATACTCTAGAGGTAAAGCCAAATACTCTAGAGGTAAAGCCCAACATGTAGAGGTAAAGACTAAGATCTAGAGGTGAATTCCAATATCTAGTGTTAAAGCCCGACACCTACAGTTAAAGCCAAACATCTAGATGTAAAACCGAAGTTCTAGAGGTAAAGCCGAATATCTAGAGTTAAAGCGCATCCTTTCGAGTAAAGCCCAAAATCTAGAGTTAAAGCCCAACATCTAGAGGGAAAGGCCAGAATCTAGATGTAAAGCCTAACATCTAGAGGTGAATTCCAAAATCAATTGTTAAGGCCTGACATCTACAGTTAAATCCAACCATATAGATATAACCCCCAACTTCTAGAGGTAAGGCCCAAAATCTAGAGGTAAAGCCCAACAGCTAGAGTTAAAGACGAACGTCTTGAGGTAAAGCCCAAAGTCTAGAGTTAAAGCCCAACTTCTAGAGGTAAAGCCCAACATCTAGACGTAAAGCCAGATATCTGACGGTAAAGCCCAACATCTAGAGGAAAAGCCAAATATATAGATTTAAAACCCAAAATCTAGAGATAAAGCCGAACATCTAAATGTAAAGCAAAACATCTAGATGTAATCCAAACATCTAGAGGTAAAGCCTAACATCTAGAGGTGAAGCACAACATATAGAGGTATAACCCAACATCTAGAGATAAAGACCAACATCTAAATGTAAAGCAAAACATCTAGATGTAAACCCCTACATCTAGAGGTAAAGTCCAATATCTAGACCTAAAGGCCAACATCTAGAGGTAAAACCCAACATCTAGTGGTAAAGCCCAACGTCTGGAGGTAAAGCCCAGATTCTAGAGAGAAGCCAAAAATCCAGATGGAAAACCCAAAATCTAGAGGTAAAGCCCAACATCTAGAGGTAAAGCCAGATATCTAGGGGTAAAGGCCAACATCTAGAGGAAAAGCCAAATATATAGATTTAAAACCCAAAATCTAGAGGTAAAGCCCAATATCTAGACGTAAAGCCCAAAGTCTAGATGTAAAGCCCAACTTCTAGATCTAAAGCCCAAAATCTAGATGTAAAGCCCAAATTCTAGATCTAACACCCAAAATCTAGAGGTAAAGACCAATAGCTAGACCTAAAGACCAACATCTAGAGGTAAAACCCAACATCTAGAAGTAAATCCACATATCTAGAGGTAAAGCCCAACGTCTGGACGTAAAGCCCATCATCTAGTCCTACAGCCCAATATTTGCAGGTAAAGACCAACTTACAGAGCTGAAGGCAAACATCTAGATGTAAAACCCCAAATCTAGAGGTAAAGCCCAACATCTAGAGGAAAAGCCAAATATATATATATTTAAAACCCAAAATCTAGAGGTAAAGCCCAACATCTAGAGGTAAAGCCAGATATCTAGAGGTAAAGCCCAACGTCTGGAGGTAAAGCCCATCATCTAGTCCTACAGCCCAATGTCTGCAGGTAAAGCCCAACTTACAGAGGTGAAGGCAAACATCTAGATTTAAAACCCAAAATCTAGAGGTAAAGCCCAACATCTAGAGGTAAAGCCAGATATCTAGGGGTAAAGGCCAACATCTAGAGGAAAAGCTAAATATATAGATTTAAAACCCAAAATCTAGAGGTAAAGCCCAATATCTAGACGTAAAGCCCAAAGTCTAGATGTAAAGCCCAACTTCTAGATCTAAAGCCCAAAATCTAGATGTAAAGCCCAAATTCTAGATCTAACAACAAAATCTAGAGGTAAAGACCAATATCTAGAGGTAAAACCCAACATCTAGAGGTAAAGCCAGATATCTAGAGGTAAAGCCCAACATCTAGAGGAAAAGCCAAATATATAGAATTAAAACCCAAAAACTAGAGATAAAGCCGAACATCTAAATGTAAAGCAAAACATCTAGATGTAATCCAAACATCTAGAGGTAAAGCCTAACATCTAGAGGTGAAGCACAACATATAGAGGTATAACCCAACATCTAGAGATAAAGACCAACATCTAAATGTAAAGCAAAACATCTAGATGTAAAACCCAACATCTAGAGATAAGTTCCAATATCTAGACCTAAAGACCAACATCTAGAGGTAAAACCCAACATCTAGTGGTAAAGCCCAACGTCTGGACGTAAAGCCCAGATTCTAGAGAGAAGCCAAAAATCCAGATGGAAAGCCCAAAATCTAGAGGTAAAGCCCAACATCTACAGGTAAATCCAGATATCTAGGGGTAAAGCCCAACATCTAGAGGAAAAGCCAAATATATAGATATAAAACCCAAAATCTAGAGGTAAAGCCCAATATCTAGACGTAAAGCCCAAAATCTAGATGAAAAGCACAACTTCTAGATCTAAAGCCCAACATCTAGAGGTAAAGACCAACATCTAGAGGTAAAACCCAACATCTAGAGGTAAAGCCAGATATCTAGAGGTAAAGCCCAACGTCTGGAGGTAAAGCCCTTCATCTAGTCCTCTAGCCCAATGTCTGCAGGTAAAGCCCAACTTACAGAGGTGAAGGCAAACATCTAGATGTAAAACCCCAAATCTAGAGGTAAAGCCCAACATCTAGAGGAAAAGCCAAATATATAGATTTAAAACCCAAAATCTAGAGGTAAAGCCCAACATCTAGAGGTAAAGCCAGATATCTAGGGGTAAAGGCCAACATCTAGAGGAAAAGCCAAATATATAGATTTAAAACCCAAAATCTAGAGGTAAAGCCCAACATCTAGAGGTAAAGCCAGATATCTAGGGGTAAAGGCCAACATCTAGAGGAAAAGCTAAATATATAGATTTAAAACCCAAAATCTAGAGGTAAAGCCCAATATCTAGACGTAAAGCCCAAAGTCTAGATGTAAAGCCCAACTTCTAGATCTAAAGCCCAAAATCTAGATGTAAAGCCCAAATTCTAGATCTAACAACAAAATCTAGAGGTAAAGACCAATATCTAGAGGTAAAACCCAACATCTAGAGGTAAAGCCAGATATCTAGAGGTAAAGCCCAACATCTAGAGGAAAAGCCAAATATATAGAATTAAAACCCAAAAACTAGAGATAAAGCCGAACATCTAAATGTAAAGCAAAACATCTAGATGTAATCCAAACATCTAGAGGTAAAGCCTAACATCTAGAGGTGAAGCACAACATATAGAGGTATAACCCAACATCTAGAGATAAAGACCAACATCTAAATGTAAAGCAAAACATCTAGATGTAAAACCCAACATCTAGAGATAAGTTCCAATATCTAGACCTAAAGACCAACATCTAGAGGTAAAACCCAACATCTAGTGGTAAAGCCCAACGTCTGGACGTAAAGCCCAGATTCTAGAGAGAAGCCAAAAATCCAGATGGAAAGCCCAAAATCTAGAGGTAAAGCCCAACATCTACAGGTAAATCCAGATATCTAGGGGTAAAGCCCAACATCTAGAGGAAAAGCCAAATATATAGATATAAAACCCAAAATCTAGAGGTAAAGCCCAATATCTAGACGTAAAGCCCAAAATCTAGATGAAAAGCACAACTTCTAGATCTAAAGCCCAACATCTAGAGGTAAAGACCAACATCTAGAGGTAAAACCCAACATCTAGAGGTAAAGCCAGATATCTAGAGGTAAAGCCCAACGTCTGGAGGTAAAGCCCTTCATCTAGTCCTCTAGCCCAATGTCTGCAGGTAAAGCCCAACTTACAGAGGTGAAGGCAAACATCTAGATGTAAAACCCCAAATCTAGAGGTAAAGCCCAACATCTAGAGGAAAAGCCAAATATATAGATTTAAAACCCAAAATCTAGAGGTAAAGCCCAACATCTAGAGGTAAAGCCAGATATCTAGGGGTAAAGGCCAACATCTAGAGGAAAAGCCAAATATATAGATTTAAAACCCAAAATCTAGAGGTAAAGCCCAACATCTAGAGGTAAAGCCAGATATCTAGGGGTAAAGGCCAACATCTAGAGGAAAAGCCAAACATATAGATTTAAAACCCAAAATCTAGAGGTAAAGCCCAATATCAAGACGTAAAGGCTAAAATCTAGATGTAAAGCCCAACTTCTTGATCTAAAGCCCAAAATATAGATGTAAATCCCAAATTCTAGATCTAACGCCCAAAATCTAGAGATAAAGACCAATATCTAGAGGTAAAACCCAACATCTAGAGGTAAAGCCAGATATCTAGAGGTAAAGCCCAACATCTAGAGGAAAAGCAAAATATATAGATTTCAAACCCAAATTCTAGAGTTAAATCCCAACATCTAGAGGTAAATCCCAAAGTCTAGATGTAAAGCTCAACTTCCAGATTTAAAGTCAAAAATCTAAATGTACATACCAATACCTAGATGTAGAGTCCAAAATGTAGAGGTAAAGCCCAACATCTAGAGATAAAGCCAGATATATAGATCTAAACCCCAAAATCTAGAGGTAAAGCCCAATATCTAGACCTAAAGCCCAAAATCTAGATGTAAAGCCCAACTTCTAGATCTAAAGCCCAAAATCTAGAGGTAAAGCCCAAATTCTAGATCTAACACCCAAAATCTCGAGGTAAAGACCAATATCTAGAGGTAAAATCCAACATCTAGAGGTAAAGCCCAAAATCTAGATGTAAAGCCCAACATCTAGAGGAAAAGCAAAATATATAGATTTCAAACCCAAATTCTAGAGTTAAATCCCAACATCTAGAGGTAAAGCCCAACTCCCAGAGTTAAAGTCCAAAATCTAGAGGTAAACACCAATACCTAGAGTTAGAGCCCAAAATCTAGAGATAAAGCCCAACATCTAGAGATAAAGCCAGATATATAGATTTAAAATCCAAAATCTGGAGGTAAAGCCCAATTGCTAGATCTAAAGCCAAATGCTCTAGAGGTAAAGCCCAACATGTAGAGGTAAAGACTAAGATCTAGAGGTGAATTCCAATATCTAGTGTTAAAGCCCGACACCTACAGTTAAAGCCAAACATCTAGATGTAAAACCCAACTTCTAGAGGTAAAGCCGAATATCTGGAGTTAAAGCGCATCCTTTAGAGTAAAGCCCAAAATCTAGAGTTAAAGCCCAACATCTAGAGGGAAAGCCCAGAATCTAGATGTAAAGCCTAACATCTAGAGGTGAATTCCAAAATCAAGTGTTAAGGCCTGACATCTACAGTTAAATCCAACCATATAGATATAACCCCCAACTTCTAGAGGTAAGGCCCAAAATCTAGAGGTAAAGCCCAACAGCTAGAGTTAAAGCCGAACGTCTTGAGGTAAAGCCCAAAGTCTAGAGTTAAAGCCCAACTTCTAGAGGTAAAGCCCAACATCTAGAGGTAAAGCCAGATATCTGACGGAAAAGCCCAACATCTAGAGGAAAAGCCAAATATATAGATTTAAAACCCAACATCTAGAGATAAAGACCAACATCTAAATGTAAAGCAAAACATCTAGATTTAAAACCCTACATCTAGAGATAAAGTCCAATATCTAGACCTAAAGGCCAACATCTAGAGGTAAAACCCAACATCTAGAGGTAAAGCCCAACGTCTGGAGGTAAAGCCCAGATTCTAGAGAGAAGCCAAAAATCCAGATGGAAAACCCAAAATCTAGAGGTAAAGCCCAACATCTACAGGTAAATCCAGATATCTAGGGGTAAAGCCCAACATCTAGAGGAAAAGCCAAATATATAGATATAAAACCCAAAATCTAGAGGTAAAGCCCAATATCTAGACGTAAAGCCCAAAATCTAGATGAAAAGCACAAATTCCAGATCTAAAGCCCAACATCTAGAGGTAAAGACCAATAGCTAGAGGTAAAACCCAACATCTAGAGGTAAAGCCCAATATTTAGAGTTTAAGCGCATCATTTAGAGGTAAAGCCAGATATCTAGAGGTAAAGCCCAACTTCTAGAGGTAAAGCCCATCATCTAGTCCTACAGCCCAATGTCTGCAGGTAAATCCCAACTTAAAGAGGTGAGGGCAAACATCTAGAATTAAAACCAAAAATCTAGAGGTAAAGACCAACATCTAGAGGAAAAGCCAAATATATAGATTTAAAACCCAAAATCTAGAGGTAAAGCCCAACATCTAGGGGAAAAGCCATATATAAATATATTTAAAACCCAAAATCTAGAGGTAAAGCCCAACATCTAGAGGTAAAGCCAGATATCTAGGGGTAAAGGCCAACATCTAGAGGAAAAGCCAAATATATAGATTTAAAACCCAAAATCTAGAGGTAAAGCCCAATATCAAGACGTAAAGCCCAAAATCTAGATGTAAAGCCCAACTTCTAGAGGTAAAGCCCATCATCTAGTCCTACAGCCCAATGTCTGCAGGTAAAGCCGAACTTACAGAGGTGAAGGCAAACATCTAGATGTAAAACCCAAAATCTAGAGGTAAAGCCCAACATCTAAGGATAAAGCCAGATATATAGATCTAAACCCCAAAATCTAGAGGTGAAGCCCAATATCTAGACGTAAAGCCCAATATCTAGATGTAAAGCCCAACTTCTAGATCTAAAGCCCAAAATATAGATGTAAAGTCCAACTTCTAAATCTAAAGCCCAACATCTAGAGGTAAAGCCCAATATTTAGAGTTTAAGCGCATCATTTAGAGGTAAAGCCCAAAATGTAGATGCAAAGCCCAACTTCTAGAGGTAAAGCCCATCATCTAGTCCTACAGCCCAATGTCTGCACGTAAAGCCCAACTTACAGAGATGAAGGCAAACATCTAGATGTAAAACCCAAAATCTAGAGGTAAAGCCCAACATCTAGAGGAAAAGCCAAATATATATATTTAAAACCCAAAATCTAGAGGTAAAGCCCAATATCAAGACGTAAAGCCCAAAATCTAGATGTAAAGCCCAATATCTAGACCTTAAGCATAAAATCTAGATGTAAAGCCCAAATTCTAGATCTAACACCCAAAATCTAGAGGTAAAGACCAATATCTAGAGGTAAAACCCAACATCTAGAGGTAAAGCCAGATATCTAAGGTAAAGCCCAACATCTAGAGGAAAAGCAAAATATATAGATTTCAAACCCAAATTCTAGAGTTCAATCCCAACATCTAGAGGTAAAGCCCAACTTCCAGAGTTAAAGTCCAAAATCTAGAGGTAAACACCAATACCTAGAGTTAGAGCCCAAAATCTAGAGATAAAGCCCAACATCTAGAGATAAAGCCAAATACTCTAGAGGTAAAGCCCACATGTAGAGGTAAGGATTAAGATCTAGAGGTGAATTCCAATATCTAGTGTTAAAGCCCGACACCTACAGTTAAAGACAAACATCTAGATGTACAACCCAACTTCTAGAGGTAAAGCCCAACATCTAGAGATAAAGCCAGATATATAGATCTAAAATCCAAAATCTAGAGGTGAAGCCCAATATCTAGACGTAAAGCCCAAAAGCTAGATGTAAAGCCCAACTTCTAGATCTAAAGCCCAAAATATACATGTAAAGCCCAACTTCTAAATCTAAAGCCCAACATCTAGAGGTAAAGCCCAATATTTAGAGTTTAAGCGCATCATTTAGAGGTAAAGCCAGATATCTAGAGGTAAAGCCCAACTTCTAGAGGTAAAGCCCATCATCTAGTCCTACAGCCCAATGTCTGCAGGTAAAGCCCAACTTAAAGAGGTGAGGGCAAACGTCTAGAATTAAAACCCAAAATCTAGAGGTAAAGACCAACATCTAGAGGAAAAGCCAAATATATAGATTTAAAACCCAAAATCTAGAGGTAAAGCCCAATATCTAGGGGAAAAGCCAAATATAAATATATTTAAAACCCAAAATCTAGAGGTAAAGCCCAACATCTAGAGGTAAAGCCAGATATCTAGGGGTAAAGGCCAACATCTAGAGGAAAAGCCAAATATATAGATTTAAAACCCAAAATCTAGAGGTAAAGCCCAACATCTAGAGATAAAGCCAATTATATAGATCTAAACTCCAAAATCTAGAGGTGAAGCCCAATATCTAGACGTAAAGCCCAATATCTAGATGTAAAGCCCAACTTCTAGATCTAAACCCCAAAATATAGATGTAAAGCCCAACTTCTAAATCTAAAGCCCAACATCTAGAGGTAAAGCCCAATATTTAGAGTTTAAGCGCATCATTTAGAGGTAAAGCCCAAAATCTAGATGTAAAGCCCAACTTCTAGAGGTAAAGCCCATCATCTAGTCCTACAGCCCAATGTCTGCAGGTAAAGCCCAACTTACAGAGGTGAAGGCAAACATCTAGATGTAAAACCCAAAATCTAGAGGTAAAGCCCAATATCTAGACCTAAAGCCCAAAATCTAGATGTAAAGCCCAAATTCAAGATCTAACACCCAAAATCTAGAGGTAAATACCAATATCTAGAGGTAAAACCCAACATCTAGAGGTAAAGCCAGATATCTAGAGGTAAAGCCCAACATCTAGAGGAAAAGCAAAATATATAGATTTCAAACCCAAATTCTAGAGTTCAATCCCAACATCTAGAGGTAAAGCCCAACTTCCAGAGTTAAAGTCCAAAATCTAGAGGTAAACACCAACACCTAGAGTTAGAGCCCAAAATCTAGAGATAAAGCCCAACCTCTAGAGATAAAGCCAGATATATAGATTTAAAATCCAAAATCTGGAGGTGAAGCCCAACATCTAGAGCTAAAGCCCCAAATCTAGATGTAAAGCCCAATTGCTAGATCTAAAGCCAAATACTCTAGAGGTAAAGCCCAACATGTAGAGCTAAAGACTAAGATCTAGAGGTGAATTCCAATATCTAGTGTTAAAGGCCGACACCTACAGTTAAAACCAAACATCTAGATGTACAACCCAACTTCTAGAGGTAAAGCCGAATATCTAGAGTTAAAGCGCATCCTTTCGAGTAAAGCCCAAAATCTAGAGTTAAAGCCCAACATCTAGAGGGAAAGCCCAGAATCTAGATGTAAAGCCTAACATCTAGAGGTGAATTCCAAAATCAAGTGTTAAGGCCTGACATCTACAGTTAAATCCAACCATGTAGATATAACCCCCAACTTCTAGAGGTAAGGCCCAAAATCTAGAGATAAGGCCCAACAGCTAGAGTTAAAGACGAACGTCTTGAGGTAAAGCCCAAAGTCTAGAGTTAAAGCCCAACTTCTAGAGGTAAAGCCCAACATCTAGACGTAAAGCCAGATATCTGACGGTAAAGCCCAACATCTAGAGGAAAAGCCAAATATATAGATTTAAAACCCAAAATCTAGAGATAAAGCCGAACATCTAAATGTAAAGCAAAACATCTAGATGTAATCCAAACATCTAGAGGGAAAGCCTAACATCTAGAGGTGAAGCACAACATATAGAGGTATAACCCAACATCTAGAGATAAAGACCAACATCTAAATGTAAAGCAAAACATCTAGATGTAAAACACTACATCTAGAGGTAAAGTCCAATATCTAGACCTAAAGACCAACATCTAGAGGTAAAACCCAACATCTAGTGGTAAAGCCCAAGGTCTGGAGGTAAAGCCCAGATTCTAGAGAGAAGCCAAAAATCCAGATGGAAAACCCAAAATCTAGAGGTAAAGCCCAACATCTACAGGTAAATCCAGATATCTAGGGGTAAAGCCCAACATCTAGAGGAAAAGCCCAATATATAGATATAAAACCCAAAATCTAGAGGTAAAGCCCAATATCTAGACGTAAAGCCCAAAATCTAGATGAAAAGCACAACTTCTAGATCTAAAGCCCAACATCTAGAGGTAAAGACCAATAGCTAGAGGTAAAACCCAACATCTAGAGGTAAAGCCAGATATCTAGAGGTAAAGCCCAACGTCTGGAGGTAAAGCCCATCATCTAGTCCTACAGCCCAATGTCTGCAGGTAAAGACCAACTTACAGAGGTGAAGGCAAACATCTAGATGTAAACCCCCAAATCTAGAGGTAAAGCCCAACATCTAGAGGTAAAGCCAGATATCTAGGGGTAAAGCCCAACATCTAGAGGAAAAGCCAAATATATAGATTTAAAACCCAAAATCTAGAGGTAAAGCCCAATATCAGACGTAAAGGCCAAAATCTAGATGTAAAGCCCAGCTTCTTGATCTAAAGCCCAAAATCTAGATGTAAAGCCCAAATTCAAGATCTAACGCCCAAAATCTAGAGATAAAGACCAATATCTAGAGGTAAAACCCAACATCTAGAGGTAAAGCCAGATATCTAGAGGTAAAGCCCAACATCTAGAGGAAAAGAAAATATATATAGATTTCAAACCCAAATTCTAGAGTTCAATCCCAACATCTAGAGGTAAATCCCAAAGTCTAGATTTAAAGCTCAACTTCCAGATTTAAAGTCAAAAATCTAAATGTAAATACCAATACCTAGAGGTAGAGCCCAAAATGTAGAGGTAAAGCCCAACATCTAGAGATAAAGCCAGATATATAGATCTAAACCCCAAAATCTAGAGGTGAAGCCCAATATCTAGACGTAAAGCCCAAAATCTAGATGTAAAGCCCAACTTCTAGATCTAAAGCCCAAAATATAGCTGTAAAGCCCAAATTCTAAATCTAAAGCCCAACATCTAGAGGTAAGGCCCAATATTTAGTGTTTAAGCGCATCATTTAGAGGTAAAGCCCAAAATCTAGATGTAAAGCCCAACTTCTAGAGGTGAAGCCCATCATCTAGTCCTACAGCCCAATGTCTGCAGGTAAAGTCCAACTTACAGAGGTGAAGGCAAACATCTAGATGTAAAACCCAAAATCTAGAGGTAAAGCCCAACATCTAGAGGAAAAACCAAATATATAGATTTAAAACCCAGAATCTAGAGGTAAAGCCCAATATCTAGACCTAAAGCCCAAAATCTAGATGTAAAGCCCAACTTCTAGATCTAACACCCAAAATCTAGAGGTAAAGACCAATATCTAGAGGTAAAACCCAACATCTAGAGGTAAAGCCAGATATCTAGGGGTAAAGCCCAACATCTAGAGGAAAAGCAAAATATATAGATTTCAAACCCAAATTCTAGAGTTCAATCCCAACATCTAGAGGTAAAGCCCAAAATCTAGATGTAAAGCCCAACTTCTAGAGGTAAAGCCCATCATCTAGTCCTAAAGCCCAATGTCTGCAGGTAAAGCCCAACTTACAGAGGTGAAGGCAAACATCTAGATGTAAAACCCCAAATCTAGCGGTAAAGCCCAACATCTAGAGGAAAAGCCAAATATATAGATTTAAACCCCAAAATCTAGAGGTAAAGCCCAATATCTAGACGTAAAGGCCAAAATCTAGATGTAAAACCCAACTTCTTGATCTAACGTCCAAAATCTAGAGGTAAAGCCCAACATCTAGAGGAAAAGCAAAATATATAAATTTCAAACCCAAATTCTAGAGTTCAATCCCAACATCTAGAGGTAAAGCCCAACTTCCAGAGTTAAAGTCCAAAATCTAGAGGTAAACACCAATACCTAGAGTTAGAGCCCAAAATCTAGAGATAAAGCCCAACATCTAGAGATAAAGCCAGATATATAGATTTAAAATCCAAAATCTGGAGGTAAAGCCCAACATCTAGAGCTAAAGCCCCAAATCTAGATGTAAAGCCCAATTGCTAGATCTAAAGCCAAATACTCTAGAGGTAAAGCCCAACATGTAGAGGTAAAGACTAACATCTAGAGGTGAATTCCAATATCTAGTGTTAAAGGCCGACACCTACAGTTAAAACCAAACATCTAGATGTACAACCCAACTTCTAGAGGTAAAGCCGAATATCTAGAGTTAAAGCGCATCCTTTCGAGTAAAGCCCAAAATCTAGAGTTAAAGCCCAACATCTAGAGGGAAAGCCCAGAATCTAGATGTAAAGCCTAACATCTAGAGGTGAATTCCAAAATCAAGTGTTAAGGCCTGACATCTACAGTTAAATCCAACCATATAGATATAACCTCCAACTTCTAGAGGTAAGGCCCAAAATCTAGAGGTAAAGCCCAACAGCTAGAGTTAAAGACGAACGTCTTGAGGTAAAGCCCAAAGTCTAGAGTTAAAGCCCAACTTCTAGAGGTAAAGCCCAACATCTAGACGTAAAGCCAGATATCTGACGGTAAAGCCCAACATCTAGAGGAAAAGCCAAGTATATAGATTTAAAACCCAAAATCTAGAGATAAAGCCGAACATCTAAATGTAAAGCAAAACATCTAGATGTAATCCAAACATCTAGAGGTAAAGCCTAACATCTAGAGGTGAAGCACAACATATAGAGGTATAACCCAACATCTAGAGATAAAGACCAACATCTAAATGTAAAGCAAAACATCTAGATGTAAAACCCTACATCTAGAGGTAAAGTCCAACATCTAGACCTAAAGACCAACATCTAGAGGTAAAACCCAACATCTAGTGGTAAAGCCCAAGTCTGGAGGTAAAGCCCAGATTCTAGAGAGAAGCCAAAAATCCAGATGGAAAACCCAAAATCTAGAGGTAAAGCCCAACATCTACAGGTAAATCCAGATATCTAGGGGTAAAGCCCAACATCTAGAGGAAAAGTCAAATATATAGATATAAAACCCAAAATCTAGAGGTAAAGCCCAATAGCTAGACGTAAAGCCGAAAATCTAGATGAAAAGCACAACTTCTAGATCTAAAGCCCAACATCTAGAGGTAAAGACCAATAGCTAGAGGTAAAACCCAACATCTAGAGGTAAAGCCAGATATCTAGAGGTAAAGCCCAACGTCTGGAGGTAAAGCCCATCATCTAGTCCTACAGCCCAATGTCTGCAGGTAAAGCCCAACTTACAGAGGTGAAGGCAAACATCTAGATTTAAAACCCAAAATCTAGAGGTAAAGCCCAACATCTAGAGGTGAAGCCAGATATCTAGGGGTAAAGGCCAACATCTAGAGGAAAAGCCAAATATATAGATTTAAAACCCAAAATCTAGAGGTAAAGCCCAATATCAAGTGGTAAAGCCCAAAATCTAGATGTAAAGCCCAAATTCTAGATCTAACGCCCAAAATCTAGAGATAAAGCACAACTTCTAGATCTAAAGCCCAACATCTAGAGGTAAAGACCAATATCTAGAGGTAAAACCCAACATCTAGAGGTAAAGCCAGATATCTAGAGGTAAAGCCCAACATCTAGAGGAAAAGCAAAATATATAGATTTCAAACCCAAATTCTAGAGTTCAATCCCAACATCTAGAGGTAAATCCCAAAGTCTAGATGTAAAGCTCAACTTCCAGATTTAAAGTCAAAAATCTAAATGTAAATACCAATACCTAGAGGTAGAGCCCAAAATGTAGAGGTAAAGCCCAACATCTAGAGATAAAGCCAGATATATAGATCTAAACCCCAACATCTAGAGATAAAGCCAGATATATAGATCTAAACCCCAAAATGTAGAGGTGAAGCCCAATATCTAGACGTAAAGCCCAAAATCTAGATGTAAAGCCCAACTTCTAGATCTAAAGCCCAAAATATAGCTGTAAAGCCCAACTTCTAAATCTAAAGCCCAACATCTAGAGGTAAGGCCCAATATTTAGTGTTTAAGCGCATCATTTAGAGGTAAAGCCCAAAATCTAGATGTAAAGCCCAACTTTGAGAGGTAAAGCCCATCATCTAGTCCTACAGCCCAATGTCTGCAGGTAAAGTCCAAATTACAGAGGTGAAGGCAAACATCAGGATGTAAAACCCAAAATCCAGAGGTAAAGCCCAACATCTAGAGGAAAAGCCAAATATATAGATTTAAAACCCAGAATCTAGAGGTAAAGCCCAATATCTAGACCTAAAGCCCAAAATCTAGATGTAAAGCCCAACTTCTAGATCTAAAGCCCAAAATCTAGATGTAAAGCCCAAATTCTAGATCTAACACCCAAAATCTAGAGGTAAAGACCAATATCTAGAGGTAAAACCCAACATCTAGAGGTAAAGCCAGATATCTAGGGGTAAAGCCCAACATCTAGAGGAAAAGCAAAATATATAGATTTAAAACCCAAATTCTAGAGTTCAATCCCAACTTCTAGAGGTAAAGCCCATCATCTAGTCCTAAAGCCCAATGTCTGCAGGTAAAGCCCAACTTACAGAGGTGAAGGCAAACATCTAGATGTAAAACCCCAAATCTAGCGGTAAAGCCCAACATCTAGAGGAAAAGCCAAATATATAGATTTAAACCCCAAAATCTAGAGGTAAAGCCCAATATCTAGACGTAAAGGCCAAAATCTAGATGTAAAACCCAACTTCTTGATCTAACGTCCAAAATCTAGAGGTAAAGCCCAACATCTAGAGGAAAAGCAAAATATATAAATTTCAAACCCAAATTCTAGAGTTCAATCCCAACATCTAGAGGTAAAGCCCAACTTCCAGAGTTAAAGTCCAAAATCTAGAGGTAAACACCAATACCTAGAGTTAGAGCCCAAAATCTAGAGATAAAGCCCAACATCTAGAGATAAAGCCAGATATATAGATTTAAAATCCAAAATCTGGAGGTAAAGCCCAACATCTAGAGCTAAAGCCCCAAATCTAGATGTAAAGCCCAATTGCTAGATCTAAAGCCAAATACTCTAGAGGTAAAGCCCAACATGTAGAGGTAAAGACTAACATCTAGAGGTGAATTCCAATATCTAGTGTTAAAGGCCGACACCTACAGTTAAAACCAAACATCTAGATGTACAACCCAACTTCTAGAGGTAAAGCCGAATATCTAGAGTTAAAGCGCATCCTTTCGAGTAAAGCCCAAAATCTAGAGTTAAAGCCCAACATCTAGAGGGAAAGCCCAGAATCTAGATGTAAAGCCTAACATCTAGAGGTGAATTCCAAAATCAAGTGTTAAGGCCTGACATCTACAGTTAAATCCAACCATATAGATATAACCCCCAACTTCTAGAGGTAAGGCCCAAAATCTAGAGGTAAAGCCCAACAGCTAGAGTTAAAGCCGAACGTCTTGAGGTAAAGCCCAAAGTCTAGAGTTAAAGCCCAACTTCTAGAGGTAAAGCCCAACATCTAGACGTAAAGCCAGATATCTGACGGTAAAGCCCAACATCTAGAGGAAAAGCCAAGTATATAGATTTAAAACCCAAAATCTAGAGATAAAGCACAACATCTAAATGTAAAGCAAAACATCTAGATGTAATCCAAACATCTAGAGGTAAAGCCTAACATCTAGAGGTGAAGCACAACATATAGAGGTATAACCCAACATCTAGAGATAAAGACCAACATCTAAATGTAAAGCAAAACATCTAGATGTAAAACCCTACATCTAGAGGTAAAGTCCAATATCTAGACCTAAAGACCAACATCTAGAGGTAAAACCCAACATCTAGTGGTAAAGCCCAACGTCTGGAGGTAAAGCCCAGATTCTAGAGAGAAGCCAAAAATCCAGATGGAAAACCCAAAATCTAGAGGTAAAGCCCAACATCTACAGGTAAATCCAGATATCTAGGGGTAAAGCCCAACATCTAGAGGAAAAGCCAAATATATAGATTTAAAACCCAAAATCTAGAGGTAAAGCCCAATATCTAGACGTAAAGCCCAAAATCTAGATGAAAAGCACAACTTCTAGATCTAAAGCCCAACATCTAGAGGTAAAGACCAATAGCTAGAGGTAAAACCCAACATCTAGAGGTAAAGCCAGATATCTAGAGGTAAAGCCCAACGTCTGGAGGTAAAGCCCATCATCTAGTCCTACAGCCCAATGTCTGCAGGTAAAGCCCAACTTACAGAGGTGAAGGCATACATCTAGATTTAAAACCCCAAATCTAGAGGTAAAGTCCAACATCTAGAGGAAAAGCCAAATATATATATATTTAAAACCCAAAATCTAGAGGTAAAGCCCAACATCTAGAGGTAAAGCCAAATATATAGATTTAAAACCCAAAATCTAGAGGTAAAGCCCAATATCTAGACGTAAAGCCCAAAATCTAGATGTAAAGCCCAGGTTCTTGATCTAAAGCCCAAAATCTAGATGTAAAGCCCAAATTCTAGATCTAACGCCCAAAATCTAGAGATAAAGACCAATATCTAGAGGTAAAACCCAACATCTAGAGGTAAAGCCAGATATCTAGAGGTAAAGCCCAACATCTAGAGGAAAAGCAAAATATATAGATTATAAACCCAAATTCTAGAGTTCAATCCCAACATCTAGAGGTAAATCCCAAAGTCTAGATGTAAAGCTCAACTTCCAGATTTAAAGTCAAAAATCTAAATGTAAATACCAATACTTAAAGGTAGAGCCCAAAATGTAGAGGTAAAGCCCAAAATCTAGAGATAAAGCCAGATATATAGATCTAAACCCCAAAATCTAGATGTAAAGCCCAATATCTAGACGTAAAGCCCAAAATCTAGATATAAAGCCCAACTTTTAGATCTAAAGCCCAAAATATAGCTGTAAAGCCCAACTTCTAAATCTAAAGCCCAACATCTAGAGGTAAGGCCCAATATTTAGTGTTTAAGCGCATCATTTAGAGGTAAAGCCCAAAATCTAGATGTAAAGCCCAACTTCTAGAGGTAAAGCCCATCATATAGTCCTACAGCCCAATGTCTGCAGGTAAAGTCCAACTTACAGAGGTGAAGGCAAACATCTAGATGTAAAACCCAAAATCTAGAGGTAAAGCCCAACATCTAGAGGAAAAGCCAAATATATAGATTTATAACCCAGAATCTAGAGGTAAAGCCCAATATCTAGACCTAAAGCCCAAAATCTAGATGTAAAGCCCAACTTCTAGATCTAAAGCCCAAAATCTAGATGTAAAGCCCAAATTCTAGATCTAACACCCAAAATCTAGAGGTAAAGACCAATATCTAGAGGTAAAACCCAACATCTAGAGGTAAAGCCAGATATCTATAGGTAAAGCCCAACATCTAGAGGAAAAGCAAAATATATAGATTTCAAACCCAAATTCTAGAGTTCAATCCCAACATCTAGAGGTAAAGCCCAACTTCCAGAGTTAAAGTCCAAAATCTAGAGGTAAACACCAATACCTAAAGTTAGAGCCCAAAATCTAGAGATAAAGCCCAACATCTAGAGATAAAGCCAGATATATAGATTTAAAATCCAAAATCTGGAGGTAAAGCCTAACATCTAGAGGTAAAGCCCCAAATCTAGATGTAAAGCCCAATTGCTAGATCTAAAGCCAAATACTCTAGAGGTAAAGCCCAACATGTAGAGGTAAAGACTAAGATCTAGAGGTGAATTCCAATATCTAGTGTTAAAGCCCGACACCTACAGTTAAAACCAAACATCTAGATGTAAAACCCAACTTCTAGAGGTAAAGCCGAATATCTAGAGTTAAAGCGCATCCTTTAGAGTAAAGCCCAAAATCTAGAGTTAAAGCCCAACATCTAGAGGGAAAGCCCAGAATCTAGATGTAAAGCCTAACATCTAGAGGTGAATTCCAAAATCAAGTGTTAAGGCCTGACATCTACAGTTAAATCCAACCATATAGATATAACCCCCAACTTCTAGAGGTAAGGCCCAAAATCTAGAGGGAAAGCCCAACAGCTAGAGTTAAAGCCGAACGTCTTGAGGTAAAGCCCAAAGTCTAGAGTTAAAGCCCAACTTCTAGAGGTAAAGCCCAACATATAGACGTAAAGCCAGATATCTGACGGTAAACCCAACATCTAGAGGAAAAGCCAAATATATAGATTTAAAACCCAAAATCTAGAGATAAAGCCGAACATCTAAATGTAAAGCAAAACATCTAGATGTAATCCAAACATCTAGAGGTAAAGCCTAACATCTAGAGGTGAAGCACAACATATAGAGGTATAACCCAACATCTAGAGATAAAGACCAACATCTAAATGTAAAGCAAAACATCTAGATGTAAACCCCTACATCTAGAGGTAAAGTCCAATATCTAGACCTAAAGACCAACATCTAGAGGTAAAACCCAACATCTAGTGGTAAAGCCCAACGTCTGGAGGTAAAGCCCAGATTCTAGAGAGAAGCCAAAAATCCAGATGGAAAACCCAACATCTAGAGGTAAAGCCCAACATCTACAGGTAAATCCAGATATCTAGGGGTAAAGCCCAACATCTAGAGGAAAAGCCAAATATATAGATATAAAACCCAAAATCTAGAGGTAAAGCCCAATATCTAGACGTAAAGCCCAAAATCTAGATGAAAAGCACAACTTCTAGATCTAAAGCCCAACATCTAGAGGTAAAGACCAATAGCTAGAGGTAAATCCCAACATCTAGAGGTAAAGCCAGATATCTAGAGGTAAAGCCCAACGTCTGGAGGTAAAGCCCATCATCTAGTCCTATAGCCCAATGTCTGCAGGTAAAGCCCAACTTACAGAGGTGAAGGCAAACATCTAGATGTAAAACCCCAAATCTAGAGGTAAAGCCCAACATCTAGAGGAAAAGCCAAATATATATATATTTAAAACCCAAAATCTAGAGGTAAAGCCCAACATCTAGATGTAAAGCCAGATATCTAGGGGTAAAGCCCAACATCTAGAGGATAAGCCAAATATATAGATTTAAAACCCAAAATCTAGAGGTAAAGCCCAATATCAAGACGTAAAGGCCAAAATCTAGAAGTAAAGCCCAGCTTCTTGATCTAAAGCCCAAAATCTAGATGTAAAGCCCAAATTCTAGATCTAACGCCCAAAATCTAGAGATAAAGACCAATATCTAGAGGTAAAACCCAACATCTAGAGGTAAAGCCAGATATCTAGAGGTAAATCCCAACATCTAGAGGAAAAGCAAAATATATAGATTTCAAACCCAAATTCTAGAGTTCAATCCCAACATCTAGAGGTAAATCCCAAAGTCTAGATGTAAAGCTCAACTTCCAGATTTAAAGTCAAAAATCTAAATGTAAATACCAATACCTAGAGGTAGAGCCCAAAATGTAGAGGTAAAGCCCAACATCTAGGGATAAAGCCAGATATATAGATTTAAAACCCAGAATCTAGAGGTAAAGCCCAATATCTAGACCTAACGCCCAAAATCTAGATGTAAAGCCCAACTTCTAGATCTAAAGCCCAAAATCTAGATGTAAAGCCCAAATTCTAGATCTAACACTTAAAATCTAGAGGTAAAGACCAATATCTAGAGGTAAAACCCAACATCTAGAGGTAAAGCCAGATATCTAGAGGTAAAGCCCAACATCTAGAGGAAAAGCAAAATATATAGATTTCAAACCCAAATTCTAGAGTTCAATCCCAACATCTAGAGGTAAAGCCCAACTTCCAGAGTTAAAGTCCAAAATCTAGAGGTAAACACCAATACCTAAAGTTAGAGCCCAAAATCTAGAGATAAAGCCCAACATCTAGAGATAAAGCCAGATATATAGATTTAAAATCCAAAATCTGGAGGTAAAGCCCAACATCTAGAGCTAAAGCCCCAAATCTAGATGTAAAGCCCAATTGCTAGATCTAAAGCCAAATACTCTAGAGGTAAAGCCCAACATGTAGAGGTAAAGACTAACATCTAGAGGTGAATTCCAATATCTAGTGTTAAAGGCCGACACCTACAGTTAAAACCAAACATCTAGATGTACAACCCAACTTCTAGAGGTAAAGCCGAATATCTAGAGTTAAAGCGCATCCTTTAGAGTAAAGCCCAAAATCTAGAGTTAAAGCCCAACATCTAGAGGGAAAGCCCAGAATCTAGATGTAAAGCCTAACGTCTAGAGGTGAATTCCAAAATCAAGTGTTAAGGCCTGACATCTACAGTTAAATCCAACCATATAGATATAACCCCCAACTTCTAGAGGTAAGGCCCAAAATCTAGAAGTAAAGCCCAACAGCTAGAGTTAAAGCCGAACGTCTTGAGGTAAAGCCCAAAGTCTAGAGTTAAAGCCCAACTTCTAGAGGTAAAGCCCAACATCTAGACGTAAAGCCAGATATCTGACGGTAAAGCCCAACATCTAGAGGAAAAGCCAAATATATAGATTTAAAACCCAAAATCTAGAGATAAAGCCCAACATCTAAATGTAAAGCAAAACATCTCGATATAAAACCCTACATCTAGAGGTAAAGTCCAATATCTAGACCTAAAGACCAACATCTAGAGGTAAAACCCAACATCTAGTGGTAAAGCCCAACGTCTGGAGGTAAAGCCCAGATTCTAGAGAGAAGCCAAAAATCCAGATGGAAAACCCAAAATCTAGAGGTAAAGCCCAACATCTACAGGTAAATCCAGATATCTAGGGGTAAAGCCCAACATCTAGAGGAAAAGCCAAATATATAGATATAAAACCCAAAATCTAGAGGTAAAGCCCAATATCTAGACGTAAAGCCCAAAATCTAGATGAAAAGCACAACTTCTAGATCTAAAGATCAACATCTAGAGGTAAAGACCAATAGCTAGAGGTAAATCCCAACATCTAGAGGTAAAGCCAGATGTCTAGAGGTAAAGCCCAATGTGTGGAGGTAAAGCACATCATCTAGTCCTACAGCCCAATGCCTGCAGGTAAAGCCCAACTTACAGAGGTGAAGGCAAACATCTAGATGTAAAACCCCAAATCTAGAGGTAAAGCCGAACATCTAGAGGAAAAGCCAAATATGTATATATTTAAAACCCAAAATCTAGAGGTAAAGCCCAACATCTAGAGGTAAAGCCAGATATCTAGGGTTAAAGGCCAACATCTAGAGGAAAAGCCAAATATATAGATTTAAAACCCAAAATCTAGAGGTAAAGCCCAATATCAAGACGTAAAGGCCATAATCTAGATGTAAAGCCCAGCTTCTTGATCTAAAGCCCAAAATCTAGATGTAAAGCCCAAATTCTAGAGGTAAAGCCCATCATCTAGTCCTACAGCCCAATGTCTGCAGGTAAAGCCCAACTTACAGAAGTGAAGGCAAACATCTAGAGGTAAAGCCCAAAATCTAGAGGTAAAGCCCAACATCTAGAGGGAAAGCCCAGAATCTAGATGTAAAGCCCAAATTCTAGATCTAACACCCAAAATCTCGAGGTAAAGACCAATATCTAGAGGTAAAATCCAACATCTAGAGGTAAAGCCAGATATCTAGAGGTAAAGCCCAACATCTGGAGGAAAAGCAAAATATATAGATTTCAAACCCAAATTCTAGAGTTCAATCCCAACATCTAGAGGTTAAGCCCAACTTCCAGAGTTAAAGTCCAAAATCTAGAGGTAAACACCAATACCTAGAGTTAGAGCCCAAAATCTAGAGATAAAGCCCAACATCTAGAGATAAAGCCAGATATAGAGATTTAAAATCCAAAATCTGGAGGTAAATCCCAACATCTAGAGGTAAAGCCCCAAATCTAGATGTAAAGCCCAATTGCTAGATCTAAAGCCAAATACTCTAGAGGTAAAGCCCAACATGTAGAGGTAAAGACTAAGATCTAGAGGTGAATTCCAATATCTAGTGTTAAAGCCCGACACCTACAGTTAAAACCAAACATCTAGATGTAAAACCCAACATCTAGAGGTAAAGCCGAATATCTAGAGTTAAAGCGCATCCTTTAGAGTAAAGCCCAAAATCTAGAGTTAAAGCCCAACATCTAGAGGGAAAGCCCAGAATCTAGATGTAAAGCCTAACATCTAGAGGTGAATTCCAAAATCAAGTGTTAAGGCCTGACATCTACAGTTAAATCCAACCATATAGATATAACCCCCAACTTCTAGAGGTAAGGCCCAAAATCTAGAGGTAAAGCCCAACAGCTAGAGTTAAAGCCGAACGTCTTGAGGTAAAGCCCAAAGTCTAGAGTTAAACACCAACTTCTAGGGGTAAAGCCCAACATCTAGACGTAAAGCCAGATATCTGACGGTAAAGAACAACATCTAGAGGAAAAGCCAAATATATAGATTTAAAACCCAAAATCTAGAGATAAAGCCGAACATCTAAATGTAAAGCAAAACATCTAGATGTAATCCAAACATCTAGAGGTAAAGCCTAACATCTAGAGGTGAAGCACAACATATAGAGGTATAACCCAACATCAAGAGATAAAGACCAACATCTAAATGTAAAGCAAAACATCTAGATGTAAACCCCTACATCTAGAGGTAAAGTCCAATATCTAGACCTAAAGACCAACATCTAGAGGTAAAATCCAACATCTAGTGGTAAAGCCCAACGTCTGGAGGTAAAGCCCAGATTCTAGAGAGAAGCCAAAAATCCAGATGGAAAACCCAAAATCTAGAGGTAAAGCCCAACATCTACAGGTAAATCCAGATATCTAGGGGTAAAGCCCAACATCTAGAGGAAAAGCCAAATATATAGATATAAAACCCAAAATCTAGAGGTAAAGCCCAATATCTAGACGTAAAGCCCAAAGTCTAGATGTAAAGCCCAACTTCTAGATCTAAAGCCCAAAATATAGATGTAAAGCCCAACTTCTAAATCTAAAGCTCAACATCTAGAGGTAAAGCCCAATATTTAGAGTTTAAGCACATCATTTATAGGTAAAGCCCAAAATCTAGATGTAAAGCCCGACTTCTAGAGGTAAAGCCCAACATCTAGACGTAAAGCCAGATATCTGACGGTAAAGCCCAACATCTAGAGGAAAAGCCAAATATATAGATTTAAAACCCAAAATCTAGAGATAAAGCCGAACATCTAAATGTAAAGCAAAACATCTAGATGTAATCCAAACATCTAGAGGTAAAGCCTAACATCTAGAGGTGAAGCACAACATATAGAGGTATAACCCAACTTCTAGAGATAAAGACCAACATCTAAATGTAAAGCAAAACATCTAGATGTAGAACCCTACATCTAGAGGTAAAGTCCAATATCTAGACCTAAAGACCAACATCTAGAGGTAAAACCCAACATCTAGTGGTAAAGCCCAAGGTCTGGAGGTAAAGCCCAGATTCTAGAGAGAAGCCAAAAATCCAGATGGAAAACCCAAAATCTAGAGGTAAAGCCCAACATCTACAGGTAAATCCAGATATCTAGGGGTAAAGCCCAACAACTAGAGGAAAAGCCAAATATATAGATATAAACCCCAAAATCCAGAGGTAAAGCCCAATATCTAGACGTAAAGCCCAAAATCTAGATGAAAAGCAAAACTTCTAGATCTAAAGCCCAACATCTAGAGGTAAAGACCAATAGCTAGAGGTAAAACCCAACATCTAGAGGTAAAGCCAGATATCTAGAGGTAAAGCCCAACGTCTGGAGGTAAAGCCCATCATCTAGTCCTACAGCCCAATGTCTGCAGGTAAAGCCCAACTTACAGAGGTGAAGGCAAACATCTAGATGTAAACCCCAAAATCTAGAGGTAAAGCCCAATATCTAGACGTAAAGCCCAAAGTCTAGATGTAAAGCCCAACTTCTAGATCTAAAGCCCAAAATATAGATGTAAAGCCCAACTTTTAAATCTAAAGCCCAACATCTAGAGGTAAAGCCCAATATTTAGAGTTTAAGCACATCATTTATAGGTAAAGCCCAAAATCTAAATGTAAAGCCCAACTTCTAGAGGTAAAGCCCATCATCTAGTCCTACAGCCCAATGTCTGCAGGTAAAGCCCAACTTACAGAGGTGAAGGCAAACATCTAGATGTAAAACCCAAAATCTAGAGGTAAAGCCCAACATCTAGAGGAAAAGCCAAATATATAGATTTAAAACCCAAAATCTAGAGTAAAGCCCAATATCTAGACCTAAAGCCCAAAATCTAGATGTAAAGCCCAAATTCTAGATCTAACACCCAAAATCTCGAGGTAAAGACCAATATCTAGACGTAAAACCCAACATCTGGAGGTAAAGCCAGATATCTAGAGGTAAAGCCCAACATCTAGAGGAAAAGCAAAATATATAGATTTCAAACCCAAATTCTAGAGTTAAATCCCAACATCTAGAATAAAAGCCCAACTTCCAGAGTTAAAGTCCAAAATCTAGAGGTAAACACCAATACCTAGAGTTAGAGCCCAAAATCTAGAGATAAAGCCCAACATCTAGAGATAAAGCCAGATATAGAGATATAAAATCCAAAATCTGGAGGTAAAGCCCAACATCTAGAGCTAAAGCCCCAAATCTAGATGTAAAGCCCAATTACTAGATCTAAAGCCAAATACTCTAGAGGTAAAGCCCAACATGTAGAGGTAAAGACTAAGATCTAGAGGTGAATTCCAATATCTAGTGTTAAAGCCTGACACCTACAGTTAAAGCCAAACATCTAGATGTAAAACCCAACTTCTAGAGGTAAAGCCGAATATCTAGAGTTAAAGCGCATCCTTTCGAGTAAAGCCCAAAATCTAGAGTGAAAGCCCAACATCTAGAGGGAAAGCCCAGAATCTAGATGTAAAGCCTAACATCTAGAGGTGAATTCCAAAATCAAGTGTTAAGGCCTGACATCTACAGTTAAATCCAACCATATAGATATAACCCCCAACTTCTAGAGGTAAGGCCCAAAATCTAGAGGTAAAGCCCAACAGCTAGAGTTAAAGCCGAACGTCTTGAGGTAAAGCCCAAAGTCTAGAGTTAAAGCCCAACTACTAGAAGTAAAGCCCAACATCTAGACGTAAAGCCAGATATCTGACGGTAAAGCCCAACATCTAGAGGAAAAGCCAAATATATAGATTTAAAACCCAAAATCTAGAGATAAAGACCAACATCTAAATGTAAAGCAAAACATCTAGATGTAAAACCCTACATCTAGAGGTAAAGTCCAATATCTAGACCTAAAGACCAACATCTAGAGGTAAAATCCAACATCTAGTGGTAAAGCCCAACGTCTGGAGGTAAAGCCCAGATTCTAGAGAGAAGCCAAAAATCCAGATGGAAAACCCAAAATCTAGAGGTAAAGCCCAACATCTACAGGTAAATCCAGATATCTAGGGGTAAAGCCCAACATCTAGAGGAAAAGCCAAATATATAGATATAAAACACAAAATCTAGAGGTAAAGCCCAATATCTATACATAAAGCCCAAAATTTAGATGAAAAGCACAACTTCTAGATCTAAAGATCAACATCTAGAGGTAAAGATCAATAGCTAGAAGTAAAACCCAACATCTAGAGATAAAGCCAGATATCTAGAGGTAAAGCCCAACATCTGGAGGTAAAGCCCATCATCTAGTCCTACAGCCCAATGTCTGCAGGTAAAGCCCAACTTACAGAGGTGAAGGCAAACATCTAGATGTAAAACCCCAAATCTAGAGGTAAAGCCCAACATCTAGAGGAAAAGCCAAATATATATATATTTAAAACCCAAAATCTAGAGGTAAAGCCCAATATCTAGACCTAAAGCCCAAAATCTAGATGTAAAGCCCAAATTCTAGATCTAACACCCAAAATCTCGAGGTAAAGACCAATATCTAGACGTAAAACCCAACATCTAGAGGTAAAGCCAGATATCTAGAGGTAAAGCCCAACATCTAGAGGAAAAGCAAAATATATAGATTTCAAACCCAAATTCTAGAGTTAAATCCCAACATCTAGAGGTAAAGCCCAACTTCCAGAGTTAAAGTCCAAAATCTAGAGGTAAACACCAATACCTAGAGTTAGAGCCCAAAATCTAGAGATAAAGCCAACATCTAGAGATAAAGCCAGATATAGAGATATAAAATCCAAAATCTGGAGGTAAAGCCCAACATCTAGAGCTAAAGCCCCAAATCTAGATGTAAAGCCCAATTGCTAGATCTAAAGCCAAATACTCTAGAGGTAAAGCCCAACATGTAGAGGTAAAGACTAAGATCTAGAGGTGAATTCCAATATCTAGTGTTAAAGCCTGACACCTACAGTTAAAGCCAAACATCTAGATGTAAAACCCAACTTCTAGAGGTAAAGCCGAATATCTAGAGTTAAAGCGCATCCTTTCGAGTAAGGCCCAAAATCTAGAGTTAAAGCCCAACATCTAGAGGGAAAGCCCAGAATCTAGATGTAAAGCCTAACATCTAGAGGTGAATTCCAAAATCAAGTGTTAAGGCCTGACATCTACAGTTAAATCCAACCATATAGATATAACCCCCAACTTCTAGAGGTAAGGCCCAAAACCTAGAGGTAAAGCCCAACAGCTAGAGTTAAAGCCGAACGTCTTGAGGTAAAGCCCAAAGTCTAGAGGTAAAGCCCAACATCTAGACGTAAAGCCAGATATCTGACGGTAAAGCCCAACATCTAGAGGAAAAGCCAAATATATAGATTTAAAACCCAAAATCTAGAGATAAAGCCGAACATCTAAATGTAAAGCAAAACATCTAGATGTAATCCAAACATCTAGAGGTAAAGCCTAACATCTAGAGGTGAAGCACAACATATAGAGGTATAACCCAACATCAAGAGATAAAGACCAACATCTAAATGTAAAGCAAAACATCTAGATGTAAACCCCTACATCTAGAGGTAAAGTCCAATATCTAGACCTAAAGACCAACATCTAGAGGTAAAACCCAACATCTAGTGGTAAAGCCCAACGTCTGGAGGTAAAGCCCAGATTCTAGAGAGAAGCCAAAAATCCAGATGGAAAACCCAAAATCTAGAGGTAAAGCCCAACATCTACAGGTAAATCCAGATATCTAGGGGTAAAGCCCAACATCTAGAGGAAAAGCCAAATATATAGATATAAAACCCAAAATCTAGAGGTAAAGCCCAATATCTAGACGTAAAGCCCAAAGTCTAGATGTAAAGCCCAACTTCTAGATCTAAAGCCCAAAATATAGATGTAAAGCCCAACTTCTAAATCTAAAGCTCAACATCTAGAGGTAAAGCCCAATATTTAGAGTTTAAGCACATCATTTATAGGTAAAGCCCAAAATCTAGATGTAAAGCCCGACTTCTAGAGGTAAAGCCCATCATCTAGTCCTACAGCCCAATGTCTGCAGGTAAAGCCCAACTTACAGAGGTGAAGGCAAACATCTAGATGTAAAACCCAAAATCTAGAGGTAAAGCCCAACATCTAGAGGAAAAGCCAAATATATAGATTTAAAACCCAAAATCTAGAGGTAAAGCCCAATATCTAGACGTAAAGCCCAAAATCTAGATTTAAAGCCCAACTTCTAGACCTAAAGCCCAAAATATAGATGTAAAGCCCAAATTCTAGATCTAACACCCAAAATCTAGAGGTAAAGCCCAACAGCTAGAGTTAAAGCCGAACGTCTTGAGGTAAAGCCCAAAGTCTAGAGTTAAAGCCCAACTTCTAGAGGTAAAGCCCAACATCTAGACGTAAAGCCAGATATCTGACGGTAAAGCCCAACATCTAGAGGAAAAGCCAAATATATAGATTTAAAACCCAAAATCTAGAGATAAAGCCGAACATCTAAATGTAAAGCAAAACATCTAGATGTAATCCAAACATCTAGAGGTAAAGCCTAACATCTAGAGGTGAAGCACAACATATAGAGGTATAACCCAACATCTAGAGATAAAGACCAACATCTAAATGTAAAGCAAAACATCTAGATGTAGAACCCTACATCTAGAGGTAAAGTCCAATATCTAGACCTAAAGACCAACATCTAGAGGTAAAACCCAACATCTAGTGGTAAAGCCCAACGTCTGGAGGTAAAGCCCAGATTCTAGAGAGAAGCCAAAAATCCAGATGGAAAACCCAAAATCTAGAGGTAAAGCCCAACATCTACAGGTAAATCCAGATATCTAGGGGTAAAGCCCAACAACTAGAGGAAAAGCCAAATATATAGATATAAACCCCAAAATCCAGAGGTAAAGCCCAATATATAGACGTAAAGCCCAAAATCTAGATGAAAAGCAAAACTTCTAGATCTAAAGCCCAACATCTAGAGGTAAAGACCAATAGCTAGAGGTAAAACCCAACATCTAGAGGTAAAGCCAGATATCTAGAGGTAAAGCCCAACGTCTGGAGGTAAAGCCCATCATCTAGTCCTACAGCCCAATGTCTGCACGTAAAGCCCAACTTACAGAGGTGAAGGCAAACATCTAGATGTAAACCCCAAAATCTAGAGGTAAAGCCCAATATCTAGACGTAAAGCCCAAAGTCTAGATGTAAAGCCCAACTTCTAGATCTAAAGCCCAAAATCTAGTTGTAAAGCCCAAATTCTAGATCTAAAGCCCAAAATATAGATGTAAAGCCCAACTTCTAAATCTAAAGCCCAACATCTAGAGGTAAAGCCCAATATTTAGAGTTTAAGCACATCATTTATAGGTAAAGCCCAAAATCTAGATGTAAAGCCCAACTTCTAGAGATAAAGCCCATCATCTAGTCCTACAGCCCAATGTCTGCAGGTAAAGCCCAACTTACAGAGGTGAAGGCAAACATCTAGATGTAAAACCCAAAATCTAGAGGTAAAGCCCAACATCTAGAGGAAAAGCCAAATATATAGATTTAAAACCCAAAATCTAGAGGTAAAGCCCAATATCTAGACCTAAAGCCCAAAATCTAGATGTAAATCCCAAATTCTAGATCTAACACCCAAAATCTCGAGGTAAAGACCAATATCTAGACGTAAAACCCAACATCTAGAGGTAAAGCCAGATATCTAGAGGTAAAGCCCAACATCTAGAGGAAAAGCAAAATATATAGATTTCAAACCCAAATTCTAGAGTTAAATCCCAACATCTAGAGGTAAAGCCCAACTTCCAGAGTTAAAGTCCAAAATCTAGAGGTAAACACCAATACCTAGAGTTAGAGCCCAAAATCTAGAGATAAAGCCCAACATCTAGAGATAAAGCCAGATATAGAGATTTAAAATCCAAAATCTGGAGGTAAAGCCCAACATCTAGAACTAAACCCCCAAATCTAGATGTAAAGCCCAATTGCTAGATCTAAAGCCAAATACTCCAGAGGTAAAGCCCAACATGTAGAGGTAAAGACTAAGATCTAGAGGTGAATTCCAATATCTAGTGTTAAAGCCTGACACCTACAGTTAAAGCCAAACATCTAGATGTAAAACCCAACTTCTAGAGGTAAAGCCGAATATCTAGAGTTAAAGCGCATCCTTTCGAGTAAAGCCCAAAATCTAGAGTTAAAGCCCAACATCTAGAGGGAAAGCCCAGAATCTAGATGTAAAGCCTAACATCTAGAGGTGAATTCCAAAATCAAGTGTTAAGGCCTGACATCTACAGTTAAATCCAACCATATAGATATAACCCCCAACTTCTAGAGGTAAGGCCCAAAATCTAGAGGTAAAGCCCAACAGCTAGAGTTAAAGCCGAACGTCTTGAGGTAAAGCCCAAAGTCTAGAGTTAAAGCCCAACTTCTAGAAGTAAAGCCCAACATCTAGACGTAAAGCCAGATATCTGACGGTAAAGCCCAACATCTAGAGGAAAAGCCAAATATATAGATTTAAAACCCAAAATCTAGAGATAAAGCCGAACATCTAAATGTAAAGCAAAACATCTAGATGTAATCCAAACATCTAGAGGTAAAGCCTAACATCTAGAGGTGAAGCACAACATATAGAGGTATAACCCAACATCTAGAGATAAAGACCAACATCTAAATGTAAAGCAAAACATCTAGATGTAGAACCCTACATCTAGAGGTAAAGTCCAATATCTAGACCTAAAGACCAACATCTAGAGGTAAAACCCAACATCTAGTGGTAAAGCCCAACGTCTGGAGGTAAAGCCCAGATTCTAGAGAGAAGCCAAAAATCCAGATGGAAAACCCAAAATCTAGAGGTAAAGCCCAACATCTACAGGTAAATCCAGATATCTGGGGGTAAAGCCCAACATCTAGAGGAAAAGCCAAATATATAGATATAAACCCCAAAATCTAGAGATAAAGCCCAACATCTAAATGTAAAGCAAAACATCTAGATGTAATCCAAACATCTAGAGGTAAAGCCTAACATCTAGAGGTGAAGCACAACATATAGAGGTATAACCCAACATCTAGAGATAAAGACCAACATCTAAATGTAAAGCAAAACATCTAGATGTAAACCCCTACATCTAGAGGTAAAGTCCAATAGCTAGACCTAAAGACCAACATCTAGAGGTAAAACCCAACATCTAGTGGTAAAGCCCAAAGTCTGGAGGTAAAGCCCAGATTCTAGAGAGAAGCCAAAAATCCAGATGGAAAACCCAAAATCTAGAGGTAAAGCCCAATATCTAGACGTAAAGTCCAAAATCTAGATGAAAAGCACAACTTCTAGATTTAAAGCCCAATATCTGGAGGTAAAGACCAATAGCTAGAGGTAAAACCCAACATCTAGAGGTAAAGCCAGATATCTAGAGGTAAAGCCCAACGTCTGGAGGTAAAGCCCATCATCTAGCCCTACAGCCCAATGTCTGCAGGTAAAGCCCAACTTACAGAGGTGAAGGCAAACATCTAGATGTAAAACCCCAAATCTAGAGGTAAAGCCCAACATCTAGAGGAAAAGCCAAATATATATATATTTAAAACCCAAAATCTAGAGGTAAAGCCCAACATTTAGAGGTAAAGCCAGATATCTAGGGGTAAAGGCCAACATCTAGAGGAAAAGCCAAATATATAGATTTAAAACCCAAAATCTAGAGGTAAAGCCCAATATCTAGACGTAAAGCCCAAAATCTAGATGTAAAGCCCAGCTTCTAGATCTAAAGCCCAAAATCTAGATGTAAAGCCCAAATTCTAGATCTAACACCCAAAATCTCGAGGTAAAGACCAATATCTAGAGGTAAAACCCAACATCTAGAGGTAAAAACAGATATCTAGAGGTAAAGCCCAACATCTAGAGGAAAAGCAAAATATATAGATTTCAAACCCAAATTCTAGAGTTAAATCCCAACATCTAGGGGTAAACCCCAACTTCCAGAGTTAAAGTCCAAAATCTAGAGGTAAATACCAATACCTAGAGTTAGAGCCCAAAATCTAGAGATATGCCAAATATATAGATTTAAAACCCAAAATCTAGAGATAAAGCCGAACATCTAAATGTAAAGCAAAACATCTAGATGTAATCCAAACATCTAGAGGGAAAGCCTAACATCTAGAGGTGAAGCACAACATATAGAGGTATAATACAACATCTAGAGATAAAGACCAACATCTAAATGTAAAGCAAAACATCTAGATGTAAAACCCTACATCTAGAGGTAAAGTCCAATATCTAGACTTAAAGACCAACATCTAGAGGTAAAACCCAACATCTAGTGGTAAAGCCCAACGTCTGGAGGTACAGCCCAGATTCTAGAGAGAAGCCAAAAATCCAGATGGAAAACCCAAAATCTAGAGGTAAAGCCCAACATCTACAGGTAAATCCAGATACCTAGGGGTAAAGCCCAACATCTAGAGGAAAAGCCAAATATATAGATATAAAACCCAAAATCTAGAGGTAAAGCCCAATATCTAGACGTAAAGCCCAAAGTCTAGATGTAAAGCCCAACTTCTAGATCTAAAGCCCAAAATCTAGATGTAAAGCCCAAATTCTAGATCTAACGCCCAAAATCTAGAGTTAAAGACCAATATCTAGAAGTAAAACCCAACATCTATAGGTAAAGCAGATATCTAGAGGTAAAGCCCAACATCTAGAGGAAAAGCCAAATATATAGATTTAAAACCCAAAATCTAGAGATAAAGCTGAACATCTAAATGTAAAGCAAAACATCTAGATGTAATCCAAAAATCTAGAGGTAAAGCCTAACATCTAGAGGTGAAGCACAACATATAGAGGTATAATACAACATCTAGAGATAAAGACCAACATCTAAATGTAAAGCAAAACATCTAGATGTAAAACCCTACATCTAGAGGTAAAGTCCAATATCTAGACTTAAAGACCAACATCTAGAGGTAAAACACAACATCTTGAGGTAAAGCCCAACGTCTGGAGGTACAGCCCAGATTCTAGAGAGAAGCCAAAAATCCAGATGGAAAACCCAAAATCTAGAGGTAAAGCCCAACATCTAGAGGGAAAGCCCAGAATCTAGAGGTAAAGCCTAACATCTAGAGGTGAATTCCAAAATCAAGTGTTAAGGCCCGACATCTACAGTTAAAGCCAACCATATAGATGTAACCCTCAACTTCTAGAGGTAAGGCCGAAAATCTAGAGGTAAAGCCCAAGTTCTAGAGGTAAAGTCCAAATTCTAGAGGCAAAGCTCAACACCTAGATGTAGAGCCCAAAATCTAGAGGTAAAGCCAGATATCTAGATGTAAAGCCCGATATCTATAGGTAAAGCCCGATATCTAGAGGTAAAGCCGAACATCTAGAGGAAAAGCCAAATATATAGATTTAAAACCCAAAATCTAGAGGTAAAGCCCAATAGCTAGACGTAAAGCCCAAAATCTAGATGTTAAGCCCAACTTCTAGATTTAAAGCCCAAAATCTAGATGTAAAGCCCAACTTCTAGAGGTAAAGCCGAATATCTAGAGTTAAAGCACATATTTAAAGCCCAAAATCTAGAGTTAAAGCCCCACATCTAGAGGGAAAGCCCAGAAGCTACATGTAAAGCCTAACATCTAGAGGTGAATTCCAAAATCAAGTGTTAAGGCCCGACATCTACAGTTAAAGCCAACCATATAGATGTAACCCCCAACTTCTAGAGGTAAGGCCCAAAATCTAGAGTTAAAGCCCAACTTCCAGAGGTAAGGTCCAAAATCTAGAGGTAAAGCCCAAGATCTAGTGGTAGAGCCCAAAATCTAGAGGTAAAGCCCAACATCTAGACGTAAAGACATATATCTAGAAGTAAAGCCCAACATCTATAGGAAAAGCCAAATATATACATTGAAACCCCAAAATCTAGAGGTAAAGCCCAATATCTAAATGTAAAGCAAAACATCTAGATGTAAAACCCTACATCTAGAGGTAAAGTCCAATATCTAGACTTAAAGACCAACATCTAGAGGTAAAAACCAACATCTTGAGGTAAAGCCCAACGTCTGGAGGTACAGCCCAGATTCTAGAGAGAAGCCAAAAATCCAGATGGAAACCCCAAAATCTAGAGGTAAAGCCCAACATATAGAGGTAAAGCGCAGAATCTAGAGGTAAAGCCTAACATCTAGAGGTGAATTCCAAAATCTAGTCTTAAGGCCGACATCTACAGTTAAAGACAAACATATAGATGTAACCCCCAACTTCTAGAGGTAAGGCCCAAAATCTAGAGGTAAAGCCCAACTTCTAGAGGTAAAGTCCAAAATCTAGAGGTAAAGCCCAAGATCTAGTGGTAGAGCCCAAAATCAAGAGGTAAAGCCCAATATCTAGACGTAAAGACATATATCTAGAAGTAAAGCCCAACATCTATAGGAAAAGCCAAATATATACATTGAAACCCCAAAATCTAGAGGTAAAGCCCAATATCTAGACGTAAAGACCAAAATCTAGATGTAAAGCACAACTTCTAGATCTAAAGCTCAAAATATATATGTAAAGCCCAACTTCTAAATCTAAAGCCCAACATCTAGAGGTAAAGCCAAATATTTAGAGTTTATGCGCATCAGTTAGAGGTAAAGCCCAAAATCTAGATGTAAAGCCCAACTTCTAGAGGTAAAGCCCATCATCTAGTCCTACAGCCCAACGTCTGCAGGTAAAGCCCAACTTACAGAGGTAAAGGCAAACATCTAGATGTAAAACCCAAACTCTAGAGGTAAAGCCCAACATATAGAGGTATAGCCGAAATTCTAGAGATAAAGTCCAACGTCTAGATATAATCCCAACATCTAGAGGTAAAGCCTAACATCTAGAGGTGAAGCACAACATATAGAGGTATAACCCAACATCTAGAGATAAAGACCAACATCTAAATGTAAAGCAAAACATCTAGATGTAAAACCCTACATCTAGAGGTAAAGTCCAATATCTAGACTTAAAGACCAACATCTGGAGGTAAAGCCCAATGTCTAGAGGTAATGACCAACTTCCACAGCTAAAAACCCAAATCTAGATTTAAACCCCAACATCTAGAGATAAAGCCCAACTTCTAGATCTAAGCCAAACATCTAGAGGTAAAGCCCAACATCTAGAGGTAAAGCCTAACATCTAGTGGTGAATTCCAAAATCTAGTGTTAAGGCCCAACATCTACTGTTAAAGGCAAACATATAGATGTAAACCCCAAATTCTAGAGGTAAGGCCCAGAATCTAGAGGTAAAGCCCAACCTCTAGAGTTAAAACCCAACGTCTTGAGGTAAAGACAAATATATAGATTTAAAACCCAACATCTAGAGGTAAAGCCCAATATCTAGACGTAAAGCCCAACTTCTAGAGGAAAAGTCCAAATTCTAGAGGCAAAGCCCAACACCTAGAGGTAGAGCCCAAAATCTAGAGGTAAAGCAAGATCTAGAGGTAAAGCCAGATATCTAGAGGTAAAGACCAACATCTAGAGGAAAGGCCAAATATATAGATTTAAAACCCAAAATATAGAATTAAAGCCCGATATCTAGACGTAAAGACCAAAATCTAGATGTAAAGCACAACTTCTAGATCTAAAGCTCAAAATCTAGATGTAAAGCCCAACTTCTAAATCTAAAGCCCAACATCTAGAGGTAAAGCCCAATATTTCGAGTTTAAGCGCATCATTTAGAGGTAAAGCCCAAAATCTAGATGTAATGCCCAACTTCTAGAGGTAAAGCCCATCATCTAGTCCTACAGCCCAATGTCTGCAGGTAAAGCATAACTTACACAGGTAAAGGCAAACATCTAGATGTAAAACCCAAAATCTAGAGGTAAAGCCCAACATATAGAGGTATAGCCCAAATTCTAGAGATAAAGTCCAACGTCTAGATGTAATCCCAACATCTAGAGGTAAAGCCTAACATCTAAATGTGAAGCACAACATATAGAGGTATAACCCAACATAAAGAGATAAAGACCAACATCTAAATGTAAAGCAAAACATCTAGATGTAAAACCCTACATCTAGAGGTAAAGTCCAATATCTAGACTTAAAGACCAACATCTGGAGGTAAAGCCCAATGTCTAGAGGTAATGACCAACTTCCAGAGTTAAAACCCCAAATCTAGATTTAAACCCCAACATCTAGAGATAAAGCCCAACCTCTAGAGGTAAAGCCTAACATCTAGTGGTGAATTCCAAAATCTAGTGTTAAGGCCCAACATCTACAGTTAAAGCCAAACATATAGATGTAAAACCCAACTTCTAGAGGTAAGGCCCAAAACCTAGAGTTAAAGCCCAACATCTAGAGTTAAAGCCCAACGTCTTGAGGTAAAGCCCAAATTCTAGAGGTAAAGCCAAATATATAGATTTAAATCCCAAAATTTAGACGTAAAGCCCAAATTGCAGATGTAAATCCCAACTTCTAGAGGTAAAGTCCAAATTCTAGAGGCAAAGCTCAACACCCAGAGGTAGAGCCCAAAATCTAGAGGTAAAGCCAGATATCTAGAGGTAAAGCCCGATATCTAGAGGTAAAGCCCAACATCTGGAGGAAAAGCCCAACATCTAGAGGAAAAGCCAAATATATAGATTTAAAACCCAGAATCTAGAGGTAAAGCCCAATATCTAGACGTAAAGCCCAAAATCTAGATGTAAAGCCCAATTTCTAGAGGTAAAGCCGAACATATAAAGCGCATCATTTAGAGTAAAGCCCAAAATCTAGAGTTAAAGCCCCACATCTAGAGGGAAAACCCAGAATCTACAGGTAAAGCACAAGACCTAGTGGTAGAGCCCAAAATCTAGAGGTAAAGCCCAACATCTTGAGGTAAAGCCAGATATCTGATGGTAAAGCCCAACATCTAGAGGATAAGCCAAATATATAGATTTTAAACCCAAAATCTAGAGATAAAGCCCAACATCAAAATGTAAAGCAAAACATCTAGATGTAAAACCCTACAT
Organism: Leptosomus discolor; assembly: GCF_034619465.1. Classification (NCBI taxonomy): domain Eukaryota; kingdom Metazoa; phylum Chordata; class Aves; order Leptosomiformes; family Leptosomidae; genus Leptosomus; species Leptosomus discolor. Next base: position 3,015,058 of record NW_028237857.1, on the reverse strand, counting down.
CTAGAGGTAAAGTCCAATATCTAGACTTAAAGACCAACATCTAGAGGTAAAACCCAACATCTTGAGGTAAAGCCCAACGTCTGGAGGTACAGCCCAGATTCTAGAGAGAAGCCAAAAATCCAGATGGAAAACCCAAAATCTAGAAGTCCAGCTCAACATCTAGAGGTAAAGCCCAAAATCTAGACGTAAAGCCTAACATCTAGAGGTGAATTCCAAAATCCAGTGTTAAGGCCCGACATCTACAGTTAAATCCAAACATATAGATGTAACCCCCAACTTCTACACGTAAGGCCCAAAAACTAGAGGTAAAGCGCAACATCTAGAGGTAAAGTCGAACGTCTTGAGGTAAAGCCCAAAGTCTAGATGTAAAGCCCAACTTCTAGAGCTAAAGTCCAAAATCTAGAGGTAAAGATCAAGACCTAGGGGTAGAGCCCAAAATGTAGAGGTAAAGCCCAACATCTAGAGGAAAAGCCAAATATATAGTTTTAAAACCCAAAATCTAGAGATAAAGCCCAACATCTAAATGTAAAGCAAAACATCTAGATGTAAAACCCGACATCTAGAGGTCAAGTCCAATATCTAGACTTAAAGACCAACATCTAGAGGTAAAATCCAAGATCTAGAGGTAAAGCCCAACATCTGGAGGTAAAGCCCAGATTCTAGAGAGAAGCCAAAAATCCAGATCGAAAAACCAAAATCTAGAGGTAAAGCCCAACATCTAGAGGTAAAGCCAGATATCTAGGGGTAAAGCCCAACATCTAGAGGAAAAGCCAAATGCATAGATTTAAAACCCAAAATCTGGAGGTAAAGACCAATATCTAGACGTAAAGCCTAAAATCTAGATGTAAAGCCCAACTTCTAGATCTAAAGCCCAACATCCACAGGTAAAGCCTAACATCTAGTGGTGAATTCCAAAATCTAGTCTTAAGGCCCGACATCTACAGTTAAAGGCAAACATATAGATGTAAACCCCAACTTCTAGAGGTAAGGCCCAAAATCTAGAGGTAAAGCCAAAGTCTAGAATTAAAGCCCAACTTCTAGAGGTAAAGACAAATATATAGATTTAAAACCCAACATCTAGAGGTAAAGCCCAATATCTAGAAGTAAAGCCCAACTTCTAGAGGAAAAGTCCAAATTCTAAAGGCAAAGCCCAACACCTAGAGGTAGAGCCCAAAATCTAGAGGTAAAGGAACATCTAGAGGTAAAGCCAGATGTCTAGAGGTAAAGCCCAACATCTAGAGGAAAAGCCAAATATATAGATTTAAAACCCAAAAAATAGAGGTAAAGCCCGATATCTAGACGTAAAGACCAAAATCTAGATGTAAAGCCCAACTTCTAGAGGTAAAGCCGAATATATAAAGCGCATCATTTAGAGAAAAGCCCAAAATCTAGAGTTGAAGCCCCACATCTAGAGGGAAAACCCAGAATCTAGATGTAAAGCCTAACATCTAGAGGTGAATTCCAAAATCAAGTGTTAAGGCCCGACATCTACAGTTAAAGCCAAACATATAGATGTAACCCCCAACTTCTAGAGGTAAGGCCCAAAATCTAGAGGTAAAGCCCAACATCTAGAGGTAAAGTCCAAAATCTAGAGGTAAAGCCCAAGACCTAGTGGTAGAGCCCAAAATCTAGAGGTAAAGCCATACATCTAGACGTAAAGCCAGATATCTGATGGTAAAGCCCAACATCTAGAGGAAAAGCCAAATATATAGATTTAAAACCCAAAATCTAGAGATAAAGCCCAACATCTAAATATAAAGCAAAACATCTAGATGTAAAACCCGACATCTAGAGGTCAAGTCCAATATCTAGACTTAAAGACCAACATCTAGAGGTAAAACCCAACATCTTGAGGTAAAGCCCAACGTCTGGAGGTACAGCCCAGATTCTAGAGAGAAGCCAAAAATCCAGATGGAAAACCCAAAATCTAGTGTTAAAGCCCAACATCTAGAGGTAAAGCCCAGAATCTAGAGGTAAAGCCTAATATCTAGAGGTGAATTCTTAAATCTAGTCTTAAGGCCCGACATCTACAGTTAAAGCCAAACATATAGATGTAACCCCCAACTTCTAGAGGTAAGGCCCAAAATCTAGATGTAAAGTCCAACTTCTAGATGTAAAGCCGAATATATAAAGCGCATCATTTAGAGTAAAGCCCAAAATCTAGAGTTAAAGCCCAACATCTAGAGGTAAAGCCCAGAATCTAGATGTAAAGCCTAACATCTAGAGGTAAAGCCGAAAGTCTTGAGGTAAAGACAAATATATAGATTTAAAACCCAACATCTAGAGGTAAAGCCCAATATCTAGACGTAAAGCCCAACTTCTAGAGGAAAAGTCCAAATTCTGGAGGCAAAGCCCAAAACCTAGAGGTAGAGCCCAAAATCTAGACTTAAAGACAAACATCTGGAGGTAAAGCCCAATGTCTAGAGGTAATGACCAACTTCTAGAGCTAAAACCCCAAATCTAGATTTAAACCCCAACATCTAGAGATAAAGCCCAACTTCTAGATCTAAGCCAAACATCTAGAGGTAAAGCCCAACATCTAGAGGTAAAGCCTAACATCTAGTGGTGAATTCCAAAATCTAGTGTTAAGGCCCGACATCTACAGTTAAAGGCAAACATATAGATGTAAACCCCAACTTCTAGAGGTAAGGCCCAAAATCTAGAGGTAAAGCCCAACATCTAGAGTTAAAGCCCAACGTCTTGAGGTAAAGACAAATATATAGATTTAAAACCCAACATCTAGAGGTAAAGCCCGATATCTAGACGTAAAGACCAAAATCTAGATGTAAAGCCCAACTTCTAGATCTAAAGCCTAAAATCTAGATGTAAAGCCCAACTTCTAGAGGTAAAGCTGAATATATAAAGCGCATCATTTAGAGTAAAGCCCAAAAACTAGAGTAGAAGCCCCACATCTAGAGGCAAAGCCCAGAATCTAGATGTAAAGCCTAACATCTAGAGGTGAATTCCAAAATCAAGTGATAAGGACCGACATCTACAGTTAAAGCCAAACATATAGATGCAACCCCCAACTTCTAGAGGTAAGGCCCAAAATCTAGAGGTAAAGCCCAACTTCTAGAGGTAAAGTCCAAAATCTAGAGGTAAAAATCAAGACCTAGTGGTAGAGCCCAAATTGTAGAGGTAAAGCCCAACATCTATAGGAAAAGCCAAATATATAGATTTAAAACCCAAAATCTAGAGATAAAGCCCAACATCTAAATGTAAAGCAAAACATCTAGATGTAAAACCCGACATCTAGAGGTAAAGTCCAATATCTAGACTTAAAGACCAACATCTAGAGGTAAAACCCAACATCTAGAGGTAAAGCCCAACATCTGGAGGTAAAGCCCAGATTCTAGAGAGAAGCCAAAAATCCAGATGGAAAACCCAAAATCTAGAGGTAAAGCCCAACATCTAGAGGTAAAGCCAGATATCTAGGGGTAAAGCCCAACATCTAGAGGAAAAGCCAAATATATAGATTTAAAACCCAAAATCTAGAGGTAAAGACCAATATCTAGATGTAAAGCCCAAAATCTAGATGTAAAGCCCAACTTCTAGATCTAAAGCCCAACATCTAGAGGTAAAGCCTAACATCTAGTGGTGAATTCCAAAATCTAGTCTTAAGGCCCGACATCTACAGTTAAAGGCAAACATATAGATGTAAACCCCAACTTCTAGAGGTAAGGACCAAAATCTAGAGGTAAAGCCAAAGTCTAGAATTAAAGCCCAACTTCTAGAGGTAAAGACAAATATATAGATTTAAAACCCAACATCTAGAGGTAAAGCCCAATATCTAGACGTAAAGCCCAACTTCTAGAGGAAAAGTCCAAATTCTAGAGTCAAAGCCCAACACCTAGAGGTAGAGCCCAAAATCTAGAGGTAAAGGAACATCTAGAGGTAAAGCCAGATATCTAGAGGTAAAGCCCAACATCTAGAGGAAAAGCCAAATATATAGATTTAAAACCCAAAATATAGAGGTGAAGCCCGATATCTAGACGTAAAGACCAAAATCTAGATGTAAAGCCCAACTTCTAGAGGTAAAGCCGAATATATAAAGCGCATCATTTAGAGTAAAGCCCAAAATCTAGAGTTGAAGCCCCACATCTAGAGGGAAAGCCCAGAATATAGATGTAAAGCCTAACATCTAGAGGTGAATTCCAAAATCAAGTGTTAAGGCCCGACATCTACAGTTAAAGCCAAACATATAGATGCAACCCCCAACTTCTAGAGGTAAGGCCCAAAATCTAGAGGTAAAGCCCAACTTCTAGAGGTAAAGTCCAAAATATAGAGGTAAAGCCCAAGACCTAGTGGTAGAGCCCAAAATCTAGAGGTAAAGCCCAACATCTAGAGGAAAAGCCAAATATATAGATTTAAAACCCAAAATCTAGAGGTAAAGACCAACATCTAAATGTAAAGCAAAACATCTAGATGTAAAACCCGACATCTAGAGGTAAAGTCCAATATCTAGACTTAAAGACCAACATCAATAGGTAAAACCCAAGATCTAGAGGTAAAGCCCAACATCTGGAGTTAAAGCCCAGATTCTAGAGAGAAGCCAAAAATCCAGATGGAAAACCCAAAATCTAGAGGTAAAGCCCAACATCTAGAGGTAAAGCCAGATATCTAGGGGTAAAGCCCAACATCTAGAGGTAAAGACAAATATATAGATTTAAAACCCAACATCTAGAGGTAAAGCCCAATATCTAGACGTAAAGCCCAACTTCTAGAAGAAAAGTCCAAATTCTAGAGGCAAAGCCCAACACCTAGAGGTAGAGCCCAAAATCTAGAGGTAAAGGAACATCTAGAGGTAAAGCCAGATATCTAGAGGTAAAGCCCAACATCTAGAGGTAAAGTCCAAAATCTAGAGGTAAAGCCCAAGACCTAGTGGTAGACCCCAAAATCTAGAGGTAAAGCCATACATCTAGACGTAAAGCCAGATATCTGATGGTAAAGCCCAACATCTAGAGGAAAAGCCAAATATATAGATTTAAAACCCAAAATCTAGAGATAAAGCCCAACATCTAAATGTAAAGCAAAACATCTAGATGTAAAACCCGACATCTAGAGGTAAATTCCAATATCTAGACTTAAAGACCAACATCTAGAGGTAAAACCCAACATCTTGAGGTAAAGCCCAACGTCTGGAGGTACAGCCCAGATTCTAGAGAGAAGCCAAAAATCCAGATGGAAAACCCAAAATCTAGTGTTAAAGCCCAACATCTAGAGGTAAAGCCCAGAATCTAGAGGTAAAGCCTAATATCTAGAGGTGAATTCTTAAATCTAGTCTTAAGGCCCGACATCTACAGTTAAAGCCAAACATATAGATGTAACCCCCAACTTCTAGAGGTAAGGTCCAAAATCTAGATGTAAAGCCCAACTTCTAGATGTAAAGCCGAATATATAAAGCACATCATTTAGAGTAAAGCCCAAAATCTAGAGTTAAAGCCCAACATCTAGAGGTAAAGCCCAGAATCTAGATGTAAAGCCTAACATCTAGAGGTAAAGCCGAAAGTCTTGAGGTAAAGACAAATATATAGATTTAAAACCCAACATCTAGATGTAAAGCCCAATATCTAGACGTAAAGCCGAACTTCTAGAGGAAAAGTCCAAATTCTGTAGGCAAAGCCCAACACCTAGAGGTAGAGCCCAAAATCTAGAGGTAAAGCCCAACACCTAGACGTAAAGCCAGATATCTAGGGGTAAAGCCCAACATCTAGAGGAAAAGACAAATATATAGATTTAAAACCCAAAATCTAGAGGTAAAGCCCAATATCTAGACGTAAAGCCCAAAATCTAGAGGTAAAGCCCAACATCTAGAGTTAAAGTTGAACGTCTTGAGGTAAAGCCAAAGTCTAGAGGTAAAGCCCAACTTCTAGAGGTAAAGTCCAAAATCTAGAGGTAAAGCCCAACATCTAGAGGTAAAGCCAGATATCTAGAGGTAAAGCCCAACATCTAGAGGAAAAGCCAAATATATAGGTTTAAAACCCAACATCTAGAGATAAAGTCCAACATCTAAATGTAAAGCAAAACTTCTAGATGTAAAACCCGACATCTAGAGGTAAAGTCCTATATCTAGACTTAAAGACCAACATCCAGAGGTAAAACTCAACATCTAGAGGTAAAGCCCAATGTCTGGAGTTAAAGCCCAGATTCTAGAGAGAAGCCAAAAATCCAGATGGAAAATCCAAAATCTAGAGGTAAAGCCCATCATCTAAAGGTAAAGCCAGATATCTAGGGGTAAAGCCCAACATCTAGAGGAAAAGCCAAATATATAGATTTAAAACCCAAAATCTAAAGGTAAAGACCAATATCTAGACGTAAAGCCCAAAATCTAGATGTAAAGCCCAACTTCTAGATCTAAAGCCTAACTTCTAGAGGTAAAGTCCAAAACATAGAGGTAAAGCCCAAGACCTAGTGGTAGAGCCCAAAATCTAGAGGTAAAGACCAACATCTAGACGTAAAGCCAGATATCTAGAGGTAAAGCCCAACATCTAGAGGAAAAGCCAAATATATAGATTTAAAACCCAAAATCTAGAGAGAAAGCCCAACATCTAAATGTAAAGCAAAACATCTAGATGTAAAACCCTACATCTAGAGGTAAAGTCCAATATCTAGACTTAAAGACCAACATCTAGAGGTAAAACCCAACATCTTGAGGTAAAGCCCAACGTCTGGAGGTACAGCCCAGATTCTAGAGAGAAGCCAAAAATCCAGATGGAAAACCCAAAATCTAGTGTTAAAGCCCAACATCTAGAGGTAAAGCCCAGAATCTAGAGGTAAAGCCTAATATCTAGAGGTGAATTCTTAAATCAAGTCTTAAGACCCGACATCTACAGTTAAAGCCAAACATATAGATGTAACCCCCAACTTCTAGAGGTAAGGCCCAAAATCTATATGTAAAGCCCAACTTCTAGATGTAAAGCCGAATATATAAAGCGCATCATTTAGAGTAAAGCCCAAAATCTAGAGTTAAAGCCCAACATCTAGAGGTAAAGCCCAGAATCTAGATGTAAAGCCTAACATCTAGAGGTAAAGCCGAACGTCTTGAGGTAAAGACAAATATATAGATTTAAAACCCAACATCTAGATGTAAAGCCCAATATCTAGACGTAAAGCCCAACATCTAGAGGAAAAGTCCAAATTCTGGAGGCAAAGCCCAACACCTAGAGGTAGAGCCCAAAATCTAGAGGTAAAGCAACATCTAGAGTTAAAGCCAGATATCTAGAGGCAAAGCCCAACATCTAGAGGAAAAGCCAAATATATAGATTTAAACCCCAAAATCTAGAGGTAAAGCCCAATATCTAGACGTAAAGCCCAAAATCTAGATTTAAAGCCCAACTTCTAGACCTAAAGCCCAAAATCTAGATGTAAAGCCCAAATTCTAGATCTAACACCCAAATACTAGAGGTAAAGCCCAACAGCTAGAGTTAAAGCCGAACGTCTTGAGGTAAAGCCCAAAGTCTAGAGTTAAAGCCCAACTTCTAGAGGTAAAGCCCAACATCTAGACGTAAAGCCAGATATCTGACGGTAAAGCCCAACATCTAGAGGAAAAGCCAAATATATAGATTTAAAACCCAAAATCTAGAGATAAAGCCGAACATCTAAATGTAAAGCAAAACATCTAGATGTAATCCAAACATCTAGAGGTAAAGCCTAACATCTAGAGGTGAAGCACAACATATAGAGGTATAACCCAACTTCTAGAGATAAAGACCAACATCTAAATGTAAAGCAAAACATCTAGATGTAGAACCCTACATCTAGAGGTAAAGTCCAATATCTAGACCTAAAGACCAACATCTAGAGGTAAAACCCAACATCTAGTGGTAAAGCCCAAGGTCTGGAGGTAAAGCCCAGATTCTAGAGAGAAGCCAAAAATCCAGATGGAAAACCCAAAATCTAGAGGTAAAGCCCAACATCTACAGGTAAATCCAGATATCTAGGGGTAAAGCCCAACAACTAGAGGAAAAGCCAAATATATAGATATAAACCCCAAAATCCAGAGGTAAAGCCCAATATCTAGACGTAAAGCCCAAAATCTAGATGAAAAGCAAAACTTCTAGATCTAAAGCCCAACATCTAGAGGTAAAGACCAATAGCTAGAGGTAAAACCCAACATCTAGAGGTAAAGCCAGATATCTAGAGGTAAAGCCCAACGTCTGGAGGTAAAGCCCATCATCTAGTCCTACAGCCCAATGTCTGCAGGTAAAGCCCAACTTACAGAGGTGAAGGCAAACATCTAGATGTAAACCCCAAAATCTAGAGGTAAAGCCCAATATCTAGACGTAAAGCCCAAAGTCTAGATGTAAAGCCCAACTTCTAGATCTAAAGCCCAAAATATAGATGTAAAGCCCAACTTTTAAATCTAAAGCCCAACATCTAGAGGTAAAGCCCAATATTTAGAGTTTAAGCACATCATTTATAGGTAAAGCCCAAAATCTAAATGTAAAGCCCAACTTCTAGAGGTAAAGCCCATCATCTAGTCCTACAGCCCAATGTCTGCAGGTAAAGCCCAACTTACAGAGGTGAAGGCAAACATCTAGATGTAAAACCCAAAATCTAGAGGTAAAGCCCAACATCTAGAGGAAAAGCCAAATATATAGATTTAAAACCCAAAATCTAGAGTAAAGCCCAATATCTAGACCTAAAGCCCAAAATCTAGATGTAAAGCCCAAATTCTAGATCTAACACCCAAAATCTCGAGGTAAAGACCAATATCTAGACGTAAAACCCAACATCTGGAGGTAAAGCCAGATATCTAGAGGTAAAGCCCAACATCTAGAGGAAAAGCAAAATATATAGATTTCAAACCCAAATTCTAGAGTTAAATCCCAACATCTAGAGGTAAAGCCCAACTTCCAGAGTTAAAGTCCAAAATCTAGAGGTAAACACCAATACCTAGAGTTAGAGCCCAAAATCTAGAGATAAAGCCCAACATCTAGAGATAAAGCCAGATATAGAGATATAAAATCCAAAATCTGGAGGTAAAGCCCAACATCTAGAGCTAAAGCCCCAAATCTAGATGTAAAGCCCAATTACTAGATCTAAAGCCAAATACTCCAGAGGTAAAGCCCAACATGTAGAGGTAAAGACTAAGATCTAGAGGTGAATTCCAATATCTAGTGTTAAAGCCTGACACCTACAGTTAAAGCCAAACATCTAGATGTAAAACCCAACTTCTAGAGGTAAAGCCGAATATCTAGAGTTAAAGCGCATCCTTTCGAGTAAAGCCCAAAATCTAGAGTGAAAGCCCAACATCTAGAGGGAAAGCCCAGAATCTAGATGTAAAGCCTAACATCTAGAGGTGAATTCCAAAATCAAGTGTTAAGGCCTGACATCTAAAGTTAAATCCAACCATATAGATATAACCCCCAACTTCTAGAGGTAAGGCCCAAAATCTAGAGGTAAAGCCCAACAGCTAGAGTTAAAGCCGAACGTCTTGAGGTAAAGCCCAAAGTCTAGAGTTAAAGCCCAACTACTAGAAGTAAAGCCCAACATCTAGACGTAAAGCCAGATATCTGACGGTAAAGCCCAACATCTAGAGGAAAAGCCAAATATATAGATTTAAAACCCAAAATCTAGAGATAAAGACCAACATCTAAATGTAAAGCAAAACATCTAGATGTAAAACCCTACATCTAGAGGTAAAGTCCAATATCTAGACCTAAAGACCAACATCTAGAGGTAAAATCCAACATCTAGTGGTAAAGCCCAACGTCTGGAGGTAAAGCCCAGATTCTAGAGAGAAGCCAAAAATCCAGATGGAAAACCCAAAATCTAGAGGTAAAGCCCAACATCTACAGGTAAATCCAGATATCTAGGGGTAAAGCCCAACATCTAGAGGAAAAGCCAAATATATAGATATAAAACACAAAATCTAGAGGTAAAGCCCAATATCTATACATAAAGCCCAAAATTTAGATGAAAAGCACAACTTCTAGATCTAAAGATCAACATCTAGAGGTAAAGATCAATAGCTAGAAGTAAAACCCAACATCTAGAGATAAAGCCAGATATCTAGAGGTAAAGCCCAACATCTGGAGGTAAAGCCCATCATCTAGTCCTACAGCCCAATGTCTGCAGGTAAAGCCCAACTTACAGAGGTGAAGGCAAACATCTAGATGTAAAACCCCAAATCTAGAGGTAAAGCCCAACATCTAGAGGAAAAGCCAAATATATATATATTTAAAACCCAAAATCTAGAGGTAAAGCCCAATATCTAGACCTAAAGCCCAAAATCTAGATGTAAAGCCCAAATTCTAGATCTAACACCCAAAATCTCGAGGTAAAGACCAATATCTAGACGTAAAACCCAACATCTAGAGGTAAAGCCAGATATCTAGAGGTAAAGCCCAACATCTAGAGGAAAAGCAAAATATATAGATTTCAAACCCAAATTCTAGAGTTAAATCCCAACATCTAGAGGTAAAGCCCAACTTCCAGAGTTAAAGTCCAAAATCTAGAGGTAAACACCAATACCTAGAGTTAGAGCCCAAAATCTAGAGATAAAGCCAACATCTAGAGATAAAGCCAGATATAGAGATATAAAATCCAAAATCTGGAGGTAAAGCCCAACATCTAGAGCTAAAGCCCCAAATCTAGATGTAAAGCCCAATTGCTAGATCTAAAGCCAAATACTCTAGAGGTAAAGCCCAACATGTAGAGGTAAAGACTAAGATCTAGAGGTGAATTCCAATATCTAGTGTTAAAGCCTGACACCTACAGTTAAAGCCAAACATCTAGATGTAAAACCCAACTTCTAGAGGTAAAGCCGAATATCTAGAGTTAAAGCGCATCCTTTCGAGTAAGGCCCAAAATCTAGAGTTAAAGCCCAACATCTAGAGGGAAAGCCCAGAATCTAGATGTAAAGCCTAACATCTAGAGGTGAATTCCAAAATCAAGTGTTAAGGCCTGACATCTACAGTTAAATCCAACCATATAGATATAACCCCCAACTTCTAGAGGTAAGGCCCAAAACCTAGAGGTAAAGCCCAACAGCTAGAGTTAAAGCCGAACGTCTTGAGGTAAAGCCCAAAGTCTAGAGGTAAAGCCCAACATCTAGACGTAAAGCCAGATATCTGACGGTAAAGCCCAACATCTAGAGGAAAAGCCAAATATATAGATTTAAAACCCAAAATCTAGAGATAAAGCCGAACATCTAAATGTAAAGCAAAACATCTAGATGTAATCCAAACATCTAGAGGTAAAGCCTAACATCTAGAGGTGAAGCACAACATATAGAGGTATAACCCAACATCAAGAGATAAAGACCAACATCTAAATGTAAAGCAAAACATCTAGATGTAAACCCCTACATCTAGAGGTAAAGTCCAATATCTAGACCTAAAGACCAACATCTAGAGGTAAAACCCAACATCTAGTGGTAAAGCCCAACGTCTGGAGGTAAAGCCCAGATTCTAGAGAGAAGCCAAAAATCCAGATGGAAAACCCAAAATCTAGAGGTAAAGCCCAACATCTACAGGTAAATCCAGATATCTAGGGGTAAAGCCCAACATCTAGAGGAAAAGCCAAATATATAGATATAAAACCCAAAATCTAGAGGTATATCCCAATATCTAGACGTAAAGCCCAAAGTCTAGATGTAAAGCCCAACTTCTAGATCTAAAGCCCAAAATATAGATGTAAAGCCCAACTTCTAAATCTAAAGCTCAACATCTAGAGGTAAAGCCCAATATTTAGAGTTTAAGCACATCATTTATAGGTAAAGCCCAAAATCTAGATGTAAAGCCCGACTTCTAGAGGTAAAGCCCATCATCTAGTCCTACAGCCCAATGTCTGCAGGTAAAGCCCAACTTACAGAGGTGAAGGCAAACATCTAGATGTAAAACCCAAAATCTAGAGGTAAAGCCCAACATCTAGAGGAAAAGCCAAATATATAGATTTAAAACCCAAAATCTAGAGGTAAAGCCCAATATCTAGACGTAAAGCCCAAAATCTAGATTTAAAGCCCAACTTCTAGACCTAAAGCCCAAAATATAGATGTAAAGCCCAAATTCTAGATCTAACACCCAAAATCTAGAGGTAAAGCCCAACAGCTAGAGTTAAAGCCGAACGTCTTGAGGTAAAGCCCAAAGTCTAGAGTTAAAGCCCAACTTCTAGAGGTAAAGCCCAACATCTAGACGTAAAGCCAGATATCTGACGGTAAAGCCCAACATCTAGAGGAAAAGCCAAATATATAGATTTAAAACCCAAAATCTAGAGATAAAGCCGAACATCTAAATGTAAAGCAAAACATCTAGATGTAATCCAAACATCTAGAGGTAAAGCCTAACATCTAGAGGTGAAGCACAACATATAGAGGTATAACCCAACATCTAGAGATAAAGACCAACATCTAAATGTAAAGCAAAACATCTAGATGTAGAACCCTACATCTAGAGGTAAAGTCCAATATCTAGACCTAAAGACCAACATCTAGAGGTAAAACCCAACATCTAGTGGTAAAGCCCAACGTCTGGAGGTAAAGCCCAGATTCTAGAGAGAAGCCAAAAATCCAGATGGAAAACCCAAAATCTAGAGGTAAAGCCCAACATCTACAGGTAAATCCAGATATCTAGGGGTAAAGCCCAACAACTAGAGGAAAAGCCAAATATATAGATATAAACCCCAAAATCCAGAGGTAAAGCCCAATATATAGACGTAAAGCCCAAAATCTAGATGAAAAGCAAAACTTCTAGATCTAAAGCCCAACATCTAGAGGTAAAGACCAATAGCTAGAGGTAAAACCCAACATCTAGAGGTAAAGCCAGATATCTAGAGGTAAAGCCCAACGTCTGGAGGTAAAGCCCATCATCTAGTCCTACAGCCCAATGTCTGCACGTAAAGCCCAACTTACAGAGGTGAAGGCAAACATCTAGATGTAAACCCCAAAATCTAGAGGTAAAGCCCAATATCTAGACGTAAAGCCCAAAGTCTAGATGTAAAGCCCAACTTCTAGATCTAAAGCCCAAAATCTAGTTGTAAAGCCCAAATTCTAGATCTAAAGCCCAAAATATAGATGTAAAGCCCAACTTCTAAATCTAAAGCCCAACATCTAGAGGTAAAGCCCAATATTTAGAGTTTAAGCACATCATTTATAGGTAAAGCCCAAAATCTAGATGTAAAGCCCAACTTCTAGAGGTAAAGCCCATCATCTAGTCCTACAGCCCAATGTCTGCAGGTAAAGCCCAACTTACAGAGGTGAAGGCAAACATCTAGATGTAAAACCCAAAATCTAGAGGTAAAGCCCAACATCTAGAGGAAAAGCCAAATATATAGATTTAAAACCCAAAATCTAGAGGTAAAGCCCAATATCTAGACCTAAAGCCCAAAATCTAGATGTAAATCCCAAATTCTAGATCTAACACCCAAAATCTCGAGGTAAAGACCAATATCTAGACGTAAAACCCAACATCTAGAGGTAAAGCCAGATATCTAGAGGTAAAGCCCAACATCTAGAGGAAAAGCAAAATATATAGATTTCAAACCCAAATTCTAGAGTTAAATCCCAACATCTAGAGGTAAAGCCCAACTTCCAGAGTTAAAGTCCAAAATCTAGAGGTAAACACCAATACCTAGAGTTAGAGCCCAAAATCTAGAGATAAAGCCCAACATCTAGAGATAAAGCCAGATATAGAGATTTAAAATCCAAAATCTGGAGGTAAAGCCCAACATCTAGAACTAAACCCCCAAATCTAGATGTAAAGCCCAATTGCTAGATCTAAAGCCAAATACTCCAGAGGTAAAGCCCAACATGTAGAGGTAAAGACTAAGATCTAGAGGTGAATTCCAATATCTAGTGTTAAAGCCTGACACCTACAGTTAAAGCCAAACATCTAGATGTAAAACCCAACTTCTAGAGGTAAAGCCGAATATCTAGAGTTAAAGCGCATCCTTTCGAGTAAAGCCCAAAATCTAGAGTTAAAGCCCAACATCTAGAGGGAAAGCCCAGAATCTAGATGTAAAGCCTAACATCTAGAGGTGAATTCCAAAATCAAGTGTTAAGGCCTGACATCTACAGTTAAATCCAACCATATAGATATAACCCCCAACTTCTAGAGGTAAGGCCCAAAATCTAGAGGTAAAGCCCAACAGCTAGAGTTAAAGCCGAACGTCTTGAGGTAAAGCCCAAAGTCTAGAGTTAAAGCCCAACTTCTAGAAGTAAAGCCCAACATCTAGACGTAAAGCCAGATATCTGACGGTAAAGCCCAACATCTAGAGGAAAAGCCAAATATATAGATTTAAAACCCAAAATCTAGAGATAAAGCCGAACATCTAAATGTAAAGCAAAACATCTAGATGTAATCCAAACATCTAGAGGTAAAGCCTAACATCTAGAGGTGAAGCACAACATATAGAGGTATAACCCAACATCTAGAGATAAAGACCAACATCTAAATGTAAAGCAAAACATCTAGATGTAGAACCCTACATCTAGAGGTAAAGTCCAATATCTAGACCTAAAGACCAACATCTAGAGGTAAAACCCAACATCTAGTGGTAAAGCCCAACGTCTGGAGGTAAAGCCCAGATTCTAGAGAGAAGCCAAAAATCCAGATGGAAAACCCAAAATCTAGAGGTAAAGCCCAACATCTACAGGTAAATCCAGATATCTGGGGGTAAAGCCCAACATCTAGAGGAAAAGCCAAATATATAGATATAAACCCCAAAATCTAGAGATAAAGCCCAACATCTAAATGTAAAGCAAAACATCTAGATGTAATCCAAACATCTAGAGGTAAAGCCTAACATCTAGAGGTGAAGCACAACATATAGAGGTATAACCCAACATCTAGAGATAAAGACCAACATCTAAATGTAAAGCAAAACATCTAGATGTAAACCCCTACATCTAGAGGTAAAGTCCAATAGCTAGACCTAAAGACCAACATCTAGAGGTAAAACCCAACATCTAGTGGTAAAGCCCAACGTCTGGAGGTAAAGCCCAGATTCTAGAGAGAAGCCAAAAATCCAGATGGAAAACCCAAAATCTAGAGGTAAAGCCCAATATCTAGACGTAAAGTCCAAAATCTAGATGAAAAGCACAACTTCTAGATTTAAAGCCCAATATCTGGAGGTAAAGACCAATAGCTAGAGGTAAAACCCAACATCTAGAGGTAAAGCCAAATATATATATATTTAAAACCCAAAATCTAGAGGTAAAGCCCAACATTTAGAGGTAAAGCCAGATATCTAGGGGTAAAGGCCAACATCTAGAGGAAAAGCCAAATATATAGATTTAAAACCCAAAATCTAGAGGTAAAGCCCAATATCTAGACGTAAAGCCCAAAATCTAGATGTAAAGCCCAGCTTCTAGATCTAAAGCCCAAAATCTAGATGTAAAGCCCAAATTCTAGATCTAACACCCAAAATCTCGAGGTAAAGACCAATATCTAGAGGTAAAACCCAACATCTAGAGGTAAAAACAGATATCTAGAGGTAAAGCCCAACATCTAGAGGAAAAGCAAAATATATAGATTTCAAACCCAAATTCTAGAGTTAAATCCCAACATCTAGGGGTAAACCCCAACTTCCAGAGTTAAAGTCCAAAATCTAGAGGTAAATACCAATACCTAGAGTTAGAGCCCAAAATCTAGAGATATGCCAAATATATAGATTTAAAACCCAAAATCTAGAGATAAAGCCGAACATCTAAATGTAAAGCAAAACATCTAGATGTAATCCAAACATCTAGAGGGAAAGCCTAACATCTAGAGGTGAAGCACAACATATAGAGGTATAACCCAACATCTAGAGATAAAGACCAACATCTAAATGTAAAGCAAAACATATAGATGTAAAACCCTACATCTAGAGGTAAAGTCCAATATCTAGACCTTAAGACCAACATCTAGAGGTAAAACCCAACATCTAGTGGTAAAGCCCAACGTCTGGAGGTAAAGCCCAGATTCTAGAGCGAAGCCAAAAATCCAGATGGAAAACCCAAAATCTAGAGGTAAAGCCCAACATCTACAGGTAAATCCAGATACCTAGGGGTAAAGCCCAACATCTAGAGGAAAAGCCAAATATATAGATATAAAACCCAAAATCTAGAGGTAAAGCCCAATATCTAGACGTAAAGCCCAAAGTCTAGATGTAAAGCCCAACTTCTAGATCTAAAGCCCAAAATCTAGATGTAAAGCCCAAATTCTAGATCTAACGCCCAAAATCTAGAGTTAAAGACCAATATCTAGAAGTAAAACCCAACATCTATAGGTAAAGCAGATATCTAGAGGTAAAGCCCAACATCTAGAGGAAAAGCCAAATATATAGATTTAAAACCCAAAATCTAGAGATAAAGCTGAACATCTAAATGTAAAGCAAAACATCTAGATGTAATCCAAAAATCTAGAGGTAAAGCCTAACATCTAGAGGTGAAGCACAACATATAGAGGTATAATACAACATCTAGAGATAAAGACCAACATCTAAATGTAAAGCAAAACATCTAGATGTAAAACCCTACATCTAGAGTTAAAGTCCAATATCTAGACCTAAAGACCAACATCTAGAGGTAAAACCCAACATCTAGTGGTAAAGCCCAACGTCTGGAGGTAAAGCCCAGATTCTAGAGAGAAGCCAAAAATCCAGATGGAAAACCCAAAATCTAGAGGTAAAGCCCAACATCTACAGGTAAATCCAGATATCTAGGGGTAAAGCCCAACATCTAGAGGAAAAGCCAAATATATAGATTTAAAGACCAAAATCTGGATGTAAAGCTCAACTTCTAGATCTAAAGCCCAACATCTAGATGTAAACCCAAATTCTAGATCTAACGCCCAAAATCTAGAGATAAAGACCAATATCTAGAGGTAAAACCCAACATCTAGAGTTAAAGCCTGATATCTAGAGGTAAAGTCCAACATCTAGAGGAAAAGAAAAATATATAGATTTCAAACCCAAATTCTACAGTTAAATCCCAACATCTAGGGGTAAACCCCAACTTCCAGAGTTAAAGTCCAAAATCTAGAGGTAAACACCAATACCTAGAGTTAGAACCCAAAATCTAGAGATATGCCAAATATATAGATTTAAAACCCAAAATCTAGAGATAAAGCCGAACACCTAAATGTAAAGCAAAACATCTAGATGTAATCCAAACATCTAGAGGTAAAGCCTAAAACTAGAGGTGAATCACAACATATAGAGGTATAAACCAACATCTAAAGATAAAGACCAACATCCAAATGTAAAGCAAAATATCTAGATGTAAAACCCTACATCTAGAGGTAAAGTCCAATATCTAGACCTAAAGACCAACATCTAGAGGTAAAACCCAACATCTAGTGGTAAAGCCCAACGTCTGGAGGTAAAGCCCAGATTCTAGAGAGAAGTCAAAAATCCAGATGGAAAACCCAAAATCTAGAGGTAAAGCCCAACATCTACAGGTAAATCCAGATATCTAGGGGTAAAGCCCAACATCTAGAGGAAAAGCCAAATATATAGATATAAAACCCAAAATCTAGAGGTAAAGCCCAATATCTAGACGTAAAGCCCAAAATCTAGATGAAAAGCACAACTTCTAGGTCTAACGCCCAAAATCTAGAGATAAAGACCAATATCTAGAGGTAAATCCCAACATCTAGAGGTAAAGCCAGATATCTAGAGGTAAAGCCCAACGTCTCGAGGTAAAGCCCATCACCTAGTCCTACAGCCCAATGTCTGCAGGTAAAGCCCAACTTACAGACGTGAAGGTAAACATCTAGATGTAAAACCCAAAATCAAGAGGTAAAGACCAATATCTAGACGTAAAGCCCAAAATCCGAATGTAAAGCCCAACTTCTAGATCTAAAGCCCAAAATATAGATGTAAAGCCCAACTTCTAAATCTAAAGCCCAACATCTAGAGGTAAAGCCCAATATTTAGAGTTTAAGCGCACCATTTGGAGGTAAAGCCCAAAATCTAGATGTAAAGCCCAACTTCTAGAGGTAAAGCCCATCATCTAGTCCTACTGCCCAATGTCTGCAGGTAAAGCCCAACTTACAGAGGTGAAGGCAAACATCTAGATGTAAAACCCCAAATCTAGAGGTAAAGCCCAACATCTAGAGGAAAAGCCAAATATATATATATTTAAAACCCAAAATCTAGAGGTAAAGCCCAACATTTAGAGGTAAAGCCAGATATCTAGGGGTAAAGCCCAACATCTAGAGGAAAAGCCAAATATATAGATTTAAAACCCAAAATCTAGAGGTAAAGCCCAATATCTAGACGTAAAGCCCAAAATCTAGATGTAAAGCCGAGCTTCTAGATCTAAAGCCCAAAATCTAGATGTAAAGCCCAAATTCTAGATCTAACACCCAAAATCTCGAGGTAAAGACCAATATCTAGAGGTAAAACCCAACATCTAGAGGTAAAGCCAGATATCTAGAGGTAAAGCCCAACATCTAGAGGAAAAGCAAAATATATAGATTTCAAACCCAAATTCTAGAGTTAAATCCCAACATCTAGGGGTAAACCCTAACTTCCAGAGTTAAAGTCCAAAATCTAGAGGTAAATACCAATACCTAGAGTTAGAGCCCAAAATCTAGAGATATGCCAAATATATAGATTTAAAACCCAAAATCTAGAGATAAAGCCGAACATCTAAATGTAAAGCAAAACATCTAGATGTAATCCAAACATCTAGAGGGAAAGCCTAACATCTAGAGGTGAAGCACAACATATAGAGGTATAACCCAACATCTAGAGATAAAGACCAACATCTAAATGTAAAGCAAAACATCTAGATGTAAACCCCTACATCTAGAGGTAAAGTCCAATATCTAGACCTAAAGACCAACATCTAGAGGTAAAACCCAACATCTAGTGGTAAAGCCCAACGTCTGGAGGTAAAGCCCAGATTCTAGAGAGAAGCCAAAAATCCAGATGGAAAACCCAAAATCTAGAGGTAAAGCCCAACATCTACAGGTAAATCCAGATATCTAGGGGTAAAGCCCAACATCTAGAGGAAAAGCCAAATATATAGATATAAACCCCAAAATCTAGAGGTAAAGCCCAATATCTAGACGTAAAGCCCAAAGTCTAGATGTAAAGCCCAACTTCTAGATCTAAAGCCCAAAATATAGATGTAAAGCCCAACTTCTAAATCTAAAGCTCAACATCTAGAGGTAAAGCCCAATATTTAGAGTTTAAGCACATCATTTATAGATAAAGCCCAAAATCTAGATGTAAAGCCCAACTTCTAGAGGTAAAGCCCATCATCTAGTCCTACAGCCCAATGTCTGCAGGTAAAGCCCAACTTACAGAGGTGAAGGCAAACATCTAGACGTAAAACCCAACATCTAGAGGTAAAGCCAGATATCTAGAGGTAAAGCCCAAGGTCTGGAGGTAAAGCCCATCATCTAGTCCTACAGCCCAATGTCTGCACGTAAAGCCCAACTTACAGAGGTGAAGGCAAACATCTAGATGTAAACCCCAAAATCTAGAGGTAAAGCC
This sequence comes from Leptosomus discolor, assembly GCF_034619465.1. Lineage (NCBI taxonomy): Eukaryota > Metazoa > Chordata > Aves > Leptosomiformes > Leptosomidae > Leptosomus > Leptosomus discolor. Next base: position 2,995,627 of record NW_028237857.1, on the reverse strand, counting down.
CAATATCTAGACGTAGAGCCCAAAGTCTAGATGTAAAGCCCAACTTCTAGATCTAAAGCCCAAAATCTAGATGTAAAGCCCAAATTCTAGATCTAAAGCCCAAAATATAGATGTAAAGCACAACTTCTAAATCTAAGGCCCAAAATCTAGAGGTAAAGCCCAATATTTAGAGTTTAAGCACATCATTTATAGGTAAAGCCCAAAATCTAGATGTAAAGCCCAACTTCTAGAGGTAAAGCCCATCATCTAGTCCTACAGCCCAATGTCTGCAGGTAAAGCCCAACTTACAGAGGTGAAGGCAAACATCTAGATGTAAAACCCAAAATCTAGAAGTAAAGCCCAACATCTAGAGGAAAAGCCAAATATCTAGACCTAAAGCCCAAAATCTAGATGTAAAGCCCAAATTCTAGATCTAACACCCAAAATCTCGAGGTAAAGACCAATATCTAGACGTAAAACCCAACATCTAGAGGTAAAGCCAGATATCTAGAGGTAAAGCCCAACATCTAGAGGAAAAGCAAAATATATAGATTTCAAACCCAAATTCTAGAGTTCAATCCCAACATCTAGAGGTAAAGCCCAACTTCAAGAGTTAAAGTCCAAAATCTAGAGGTAAACACCAATACCTAAAGTTAGAGCCCAAAATCTAGAGATAAAGCCCAACATCTAGAGGAAAAGCCAAATATATATATATTTAAAACCCAAAATCTAGAGGTAAAGCCCAACATTTAGAGGTAAAGCCAGATATCTAGGGGTAAAGCCCAACATCTAGAGGAAAAGCCAAATATATAGATTTAAAACCCAAAATCTAGAGGTAAAGCCCAATATCTAGACGTAAAGGCCAAAATCTAGATGTAAAGCCCAGCTTCTTGATCTAAAGCCCAAAATCTAGATGTAAAGCCCAAATTCTAGATCTAACACCCAAAATCTCGAGGTAAAGACCAATATCTAGAGGTAAAACCCAACATCTAGAGGTAAAGCCAGATATCTAGAGGTAAAGCCCAACATCTAGAGGAAAAGCAAAATATATAGATTTCAAACCCAAATTCTAGAGTTCAATCCCAACATCTAGAGGTAAAGCCCAACTTCCAGAGTTAAAGTCCAAAATCTAGAGGTAAATACCAATACCTAGAGTTAGAGCCCAAAATCTAGAGATATGCCAAATATATAGATTTAAAACCCAAAATCTAGAGATAAAGCCGATCATCTAAATGTAAAGCAAAACATCTAGATGTAATCCAAACATCTAGAGGGAAAGCCTAACATCTAGAGGTGAAGCACAACATATAGAGGTATAACCCAACAACTAGACATAAAGACCAACATCTAAATGTAAAGCAAAACATCTAGATGTAAAACCCTACATCTAGAGGTAAAGTCCAATATCTAACCTTAAGACCAACATCTAGAGGTAAAACCCAACATCTAGTGGTAAAGCCCAACGTCTGGAGGTAAAGCCCAGATTCTAGAGCGAAGCCAAAAATCCAGATGGAAAACCCAAAATCTAGAGGTAAAGCCCAAAATCTACAGGTAAATCCAGATACCTAGGGGTAAAGCCCAACATCTAGAGGAAAAGCCAAATATATAGATATAAAACCCAAAATCTAGAGGTAAAGCCCAATATCTAGACGTAAAGCCCAAAGTCTAGATGTAAAGCCCAACTTCTAGATCTAAAGCCCAAAATCTAGATGTAAAGCCCAAATTCTAGATCTAACGCCCAAAATCTAGAGATATAGACCAATATCTAGAGGTAAAACCCAACATCTATAGGTAAAGCAGATATCTAGAGGTAAAGCCCAACATCTAGAGGAAAAGCCAAATATATAGATTTAAAACCCAAAATCTAGAGATAAAGCTGAACATCTAAATGTAAAGCAAAACATCTAGATGTAATCCAAAAATCTAGAGGTAAAGCCTAACATCTAGAGGTGAAGCACAACATATAGAGGTATAACCCAACATCTAGAGATAAAGACCAACATCTAAATGTAAAGCAAAACATCTAGATGTAAAACCCTACATCTAGAGTTAAAGTCCAATATCTAGACCTAAAGACCAACATCTAGAGGTAAAACCCAACATCTAGTGGTAAAGCCCAACGTCTGGAGGTAAAGCCCAGATTCTAGAGAGAAGCCAAAAATCCAGATGTAAGAACCAAAATCTAGAGGTAAAGCCCAACATCTACAGGTAAATCCAGATATCTAGGGGTAAAGCCCAACATCTAGAGGAAAAGCAAAATATATAGATTTCAAACCCAAATTCTAGAGTTCAATCCCAACATCTAGAGGTAAAGCCCAACTTCCAGAGTTAAAGTCCAAAATCTAGAGGTAAACACCAATACCTAGAGTTAGAGCCCAAAATCTAGAGATAAAGCCCAACATCTAGAGATAAAGCCAGATATATAGATTTAAAATCCAAAATCTGGAGGTAAAGCCCAACATCTAGAGCTAAAGCCCCAAATCTAGATGTAAAGCCCAATTGCTAGATCTAAAGCCAAATACTCTAGAGGTAAAGCCCAACATGTAGAGGTAAACACTAAGATCTAGAGGTGAATTCCAATATCTAGTGTTAAAGAATGACACCTACAGTTAAAGCCAAACATCTAGATGTAAAACCCAACTTCTAGAGGTAAAGCCGAATATCTAGAGTTAAAGCGCATCCTTTAGAGTAAAGCCCAAAATCTAGAATTAAAGCCCAACATCTAGAGGGAAAGCCCAGAATCTAGATGTAAAGCCTAACATCTAGAGGTGAATTCCAAAATCAAGTGTTAAGGCCTGACATCTACAGTTAAATCCAACCATATAGATATAACCTCCAACTTCTAGAGTAAGGCCCAAAATCTCGAGGTAAAGCCCAACAGCTAGAGTTAAAGACGAACGTCTTGAGGTAAAGTCCAAAGTCTAGAGTTAAAGCCCAACTTCTAGAGGTAAAGCCCAACATCTAGACGTAAAGCCAGATATCTGATGGTAAAGCCCAACATCTAGAGGAAAAGCCAAATATATAGATTTAAAACCCAAAATCTAGAGATAAATACCAACATCTAAATGTAAAGCAAAACATCTAGATGTAAACCCCTACATCTAGAGGTAAAGTCCAATATCTAGACCTAAATACCAACATCTAGAGGTAAAACCCAACATCTAGTGGTAAAGCCCAACGTCTGGAGGTAAAGCCCAGATTCTAGAGAGAAGCCAAAAATCCAGATGCAAAACCCAAAATCTAGAGGTAAAGCCCAACATCTACAGGTAAATCCAGATATCTAGGGGTAAAGCCCAACATCTAGAGGAAAAGCCAAATATATAGATATAAACCCCAAAATCTAGAGGTAAAGCCCAATATCTAGACGTAAAGCCCAAAATCTAGATGAAAAGCACAACTTCTAGATCTAAAGCCCAACATCTAGAGGTAAAGACCAATAGCTAGAGGTAAAACCCAACATCTAGAGGTAAAGCCAGATATCTAGACGTAAAGCCCAACGTCTGGAGGTAAAGCCCATCATCTAGCCCTACAGCCCAATGTCTGCAGGTAAAGCCCAACTTACAGAGGTGAAGGCAAACATCTAGATGTAAAACCCCAAATCTAGAGGTAAAGCCCAACATCTAGAGGAAAAGCCAAATATATATATATTTAAAACCCAAAATCTAGAGGTAAAGCCCAACATTTAGAGGTAAAGCCCGATATCTAGGGGTAAAGCCCAACATCTAGAGGAAAAGCCAAATATATAGATTTAAAACCCAAAATCTAGAGGTAAAGTCCAATATCTAGACATAAAGCCCAAAATCTAGATGTAAAGACCAGCTTCTAGATCTAAAGCCCAAAATCTAGATGTAAAGCCCAAATTCTAGATCTAACACCCAAAATCTCGAGGTAAAGACCAATATCTAGAGGTAAAACCCAACATCTAGAGGTAAAGCCAGATATCTAGAGGTAAAGCCCAACATCTAGAGGAAAAGCCAAATATATAGATTTCAAACCCAAAATCTAGAGGTAAAGCCCAATATCTAGACGTAAAGCCCAAAGTCTAGATGTAAAGCCCAACTTCTAGATCTAAAGCCCAAAATCTAGATGTAAAGCCCAGCTTCTAGATCTAAAGCCCAACATCTAGATGTAAAGCCCAAATTCTAGATCTAACGCCCATTTCTAGAGATAAAGACCAATATCTAGAAGTAAAACCCAACATCTAGAGGTAAAGCAGATATCTAGAGGTAAAGCCCAACATCTAGAGGAAAAGCCAAATATATAGATTTAAAACCCAAAATCTAGAGATAAAGCTGAACATCTAAATGTAAAGCAAAACATCTAGATGTAATCCAAACATCTAGAGGTAAAGCCTAACATCTAGAGGTGAAGCACAACATATAGAGGTATAACCCAACATCTAGAGATAAAGACCAACATCTAAATGTAAAGCAAAACATCTAGATGTAAAACGCTACATCTAGAGTTAAAGTCCAATATCTAGACCTAAAGACCAACATCTAGAGGTAAAACCCAACATCTAGTGGTAAAGCCCAACGTCTGGAGGTAAAGCCCAGATTCTAGAGAGAAGCCAAAAATCCAGATGTAAGAACCAAAATCTAGAGGTAAAGCCCAACATCTACAGGTAAATCCAGATATCTAGGGGTAAAGCCCAACATCTAGAGGAAAAGCCAAATATATAGTTTTAAAGACCAAAATCTGGATGTAAAGCTCAACTTCTAGATCTAAAGCCCAAAATCTAGATGTAAACCCAAATTCTAGATCTAACGCCCAAAATCTAGAGATAAAGACCAATATCTAGAGGTAAAATCCAACATCTAGAGTTAAAGCCTGATATCTAGAGGTAAAGCCCAACATCTAGAGGAAAAGCAAAATTTATAGATTTGAAACCCAAATTCTACAGTTAAATCCCAACATCTAGGGGTAAACCCCAACTTCCAGAGTTAAAGTCCAAAATCTATAGGTAAACACCAATACCTAGAGTTAGAGCCCAAAATCTAGAGATATGCCAAATATATAGATTTAAAACCCAAAATCTAGAGATAAAGCCGAACATCTAAATGTAAAGCAAAACATCTAGATGTAATCCAAACATCTAGAGGTAAAGCCTAACATCTAGAGGTGAAGCACAACATATAGAGGTATAACCCAACATCTAGAGATAAAGACCAACATCTAAATATAAAGCAAAACATCTAGATGTAAAACCCTACATCTAGAGGTAAAGTCCAATATCTAGACCTAAAGACAAAGATCTAGAGGTAAAAACCAACATCTAGTGGTAAAGCCCAACGTCTGGAGGTAAAGCCCAGATTCTAGAGAGAAGCCAAAAATCCAGATGGAAAACCCAAAATCTAGAGGTAAAGCCCAACATCTACAGATAAATCCAGATATCTAGGGGTAAAGCCCAACATCTAGAGGAAAAGCCAATTATATAGATTTAAAGCCCAAAATCTAGATGTAAAGCCCAGCTTCTAGATCTAAAGCCCAACATCTAGATGTAAAGACCAAATTCTAGATCTAACGCCCAAAATCTGGAGATAAAGACCAAAATCTAGAGGTAAAACTCAACATCTAGAGGTAAAGCCAGATATCTAGAGGTAAAGCCCAAAATCTAGAGGAAAAGCAAAATATATAGATTCCAAACTCAAATTCTAGAGTTAAATCCCAACATCTAGGCGTAAACCCCAACTTCCAGAGTTAAAGTCCAAAATCTAGAGGTAAACACCAATACCTAGAGTTAGAACCCAAAATCTAGAGATATGCCAAATATATAGATTTAAAACCCAAAATCTAGAGATAAAGCCGAACACCTAAATGTAAAGCAAAAACTCTAGATGTAATCCAAACATCTAGAGGTAAAGCCTAACAACTAGAGGTGAAGCACAACATATAGAGGTATAACCCAACATCTAGAGATAAAGACCAACATCCAAATGTAAAGCAAAACATCTAGATGTAAAACCCTACATCTAGAGGTAAAGTCCAATATCTAGACCTAAAGACCAACATCTAGAGGTAAAACCCAACATCTAGTGGTAAAGCCCAACGTCTGGAGGTAAAGCCCAGATTCTAGAGAGAAGTCAAAAATCCAGATGGAAAACCCAAAATCTAGAGGTAAAGCCCAACATCTACAGGTAAATCCAGATATCTAGGGGTAAAACCCAACATCTACAGGAAAAGCCAAATATGTAGTTTTAAAGACCAAAATCTGGATGTAAAGCTCAACTTCTAGATCTAAAGCCCAAAACCTAGATGTAAACCCAAATTCTAGAGTTAAATCCCAACATCTAGAGGTAAATCCCAAAGTCTAGATGTAAAGCTCAACTTCCAGATTTAAAGTCAAAAATCTAAATGTAAATACCAATACCTAGAGGTAGAGCCTAAAATGTAGAGGTAAAGCCCAACATCTAGAGATAAAGCCAGATATATAGATCTAAACCCAAAATCTAGAGGTGAAGCCCAATATCTAGACGTAAAGCCCAAAATCTAGATGTAAAGCCCAACTTCTAGATCTAAAGCCCAAAATATAGATTTAAAGCCCAAAATCTAGAGGTAGAGTCCAATATTTAGAGTTTAAGCGCATCATTTAGAGGTAAAGCCCAAAATCAAGAGGTAAAGCCCAACATCTAGAGGTAAAGCCAAATATCTAGAGGTAAAGCCTAACATCTGGAGGTAAAGCCCATCATCTAGTCCTACAGCCCAATGTCTGCAGGTAAAGCCCAACTTACAGAGGTGAAGGCAAACATCTAGATGTAAAACCCAAAATCTAGAGGTAAAGCCCAACATCTAGAGGAAAAGCCAAATATATAGATTTAAAACCCAAAATCAAGAGGTAAAGCCCAATATCTAGACGTAAAGCCCAAAATCTAGATGTAAAGCCTAACTTCCAGATCTAAAGCCCAACTTCTAGATCTAAAGCCCAAATTCTAGATCTAACACCCAAAATCTAGAGGTAAAGACCAATATCTAGAGGTAAAACCCAACATCTAGAGGTAAAGCCAGATATCTAGAGGTAAAGCCCAACATCTAGAGGAAAAGCAAAATATATAGATTTCAAACCCAAATTCTAGAGTTAAATCCCAACATCTAGAGGTAAAGCCCAACTTCCAGAGTTAAAGTCCAAAATCTAGAGGTTTAACACCAATACCTAGAGTTAGAGCCCAAAATCTAGAGAGAAAGCCCAACATCTAGAGATAAAGCCAGATATATAGATTTAAAATCCAAAATGTGGAGGTAAAGCCCAACATCTAGAGCTAAAGCCCCAAATCTAGATGTAAAGCCCAATTGCTAGATCTAAAGCCAAATACTCTAGAGGTAAAGCCCAACATGTAGAGGTAAAGACTAAGATCTAGAGGTGAATTCCAATATCTAGTGTTAAAGCCCGACACCTACAGTTAAAGCCAAACATCTAGATGTAAAACCCAACTTCTAGAGGTAAAGCCGAATATCTAGAGTTAAAGCGCATCCTTTAGAGTAAAGCCCAAAATCTAGAGTTAAAGCCCCACATCTAGAGGGAAAGCCCAGAATCTAGATGTAAAGCCTAACATCTAGAGGTGAATTCCAAAATCAAGTGTTAAGGCCTGACATCTACAGTTAAATCCAACCATATAGATATAACCCCCAACTTCTAGAGGTAAGGCCCAAAATCTAGAGGTAAAGCCCAACAGCTAGAGTTAAAGCCGAACGTCTTGAGGTAAAGCCCAAAGTCTAGAGTTAAAGCCCAACTTCTAGAGGTAAAGCCCAACATCTAGACGTAAAGCCAGATATCTGACGGTAAAGCCCAACATCTAGAGGAAAAGCCAAATATATAGATTTAAAACCCAAAATCTAGAGATAAAGCCGAACATCTAAATGTAAAGCAAAACATCTAGATGTAATCCAAACATCTAGAGGTAAAGCCTAACATCTAGAGGTGAAGCACAACATATAGAGGTATAACCCAACATCAAGAGATAAAGACCAACATCTAAATGTAAAGCAAAACATCTAGATGTAAAACCCTACATCTAGAGGTAAAGTCCAATATCTAGACCTAAAGACCAACATCTAGAGGTAAAACCCAACATCTAGTGGTAAAGCCCAACGTCTGGAGGTAAAGCCCAGATTCTAGAGAGAAGCCAAAAATCCAGATGGAAAACCCAAAATCTAGAGGTAAAGCCCAACATCTACAGGTAAATCCAGATATCTAGGGGTAAAGCCCAACATCTAGAGGAAAAGCCAAATAAATAGATATAAACCCCAAAATCTAGAGGTAAAGCCCAATATCTAGCCGTAAAGACCAAAATCTAGATGTAAAGCCCAACTTCTAGATCTAAAGCTCAAATTCTAGATCTAACACCCAACATCTAGAGGTAAAGACCAATATCTAGAGGTAAAGCCAGATATCTAGAGGTAAAGCCCAACGTCTGGAGGTAAAGCCCATCATCTAGTCCTACAGCCCAATGTCTGCAGGTAAAGCCCAACTTACAGAGGTGAAGGCAAACATCCAAATGTAAAACCTAAAATCTAGAGGTAAAGCCCAACATCTAGAGGAAAAGCCAAATATATAGATTTAAAACCAAAAATCTAGAGGTAAAGCCCAATATCTAGACCTAAAGCCCAAAATCTAGATGTAAAGCCCAAATTCTAGATCTAACACCCAAAATCTAGAGGTAAAGACCAATATCTAGAGGTAAACCCAACATCTAGATGTAAAGCCATATATCTAGCGGTAAAGCCCAACGTCTGGAGGTAAAGCCCATCATCTAGTCCTACAGCCCAATGTCTGCAGGTAAAGCCCAACTTACAGAGGTGAAGGCAAACATCTAGATGTAAAACCCCAAATCTAGAGGTAAAGCCCAACATCTAGAGGAAAAGGCAAATATATATATATATTTAAAACCCAAAATCTAGAGGTAAAGCCCAATATCTAGACGTAAAGCCCAAAATCTAGATGTAAAGCCCAGATTCTATATCTAACGCCCAAAATCTAGAGATAAAGACCAGTATCTAGAGGTTAAAACCCAACATCTAGAGGTAAAGCCAGATATCTAGAGGTAAAGCCCAACATCTAGAGGAAAAGCAAAATATATAGATTTCAAACCCAAATTCTAGAGTTAAATCCCAACATCTCGAGGTAAATCCCAAAGTCTAGATTTAAAGCTCAACTTCCAGATTTAAGGTCAAAAATCTAAATGTAAATACCAATACCTAGAGGTAGAGCCCAAAATGTAGAGGTAAAGCCCAACATCTAGAGATAAAGCCAGATATATAGATCTAAACCCCAAAATCTAGAGGTGAAGCCCAATATCTAGACGTAAAGCCCAAAATCTAGATGTAAAGCCCAACTTCTAGATCTAAAGCCCAAAATATAGATGTAAAGCCCAAAATCTAGAGGTAAAGCCCAATATTTAGAGTTTAAGCGCATCATTTAGAGGTAGAGCCCAAAATGTAGAGGTAAAGCCCAACATCTAGAGATAAAGCCAGATATATAGATCTAAACCCCAAAATCTAGAGGTAAAGCCCAATATCTAGACGTTAAGCCCAAAATCTAGATGTAAAGCCCAACTTCTTGATCTAAAGCCCAAAATCTAGATGTAAAGCCCAAATTCTAGATCGAACGCCCAAAATCCAGAGATAAAGACCAATATCTAGAGGTAAAACCCAACATCTAGAGGAGAAGAAAAATATATAGATTTCAAACCCAAATTCTAGAGTTAAATCCCAACATCTAGAGGTAAAGCCCAAAGTCTAGAGGTAAAGCCCAAATTCTAGATCTAAAGCCCAAAATCTAGATGTAAAGCCCAAGTTCTAAATCTAAAACCCAACATCTAGAGGTAAAGCTCAATATTTAGAATTTAAGCGCATCATTTAGAGGTAAAGCCCAAAATCTAGATGTAAAGCCCAACTTCTAGAGTTAAAGCCCATCATCTAGTCCTACAGCCCAATGTCTGCAGGTAAAGCCCAACTTACAGAGGTAAAGGCAAACATCTAGATGTAAACCCCAAAATCTAGAGGTAAAGCCCAACATCTAGAGGAAAAGCCAAATATATAGATGTAAAACCAAAAATCTAGAGGTAAAGCCCAACATCTAGAGGAAAAGCCAAATATATAGATTTAAAAACCAAAATCTAGAGGTAAAACCCAATATCTAGACGTAAAGCCCAAAGTCTAGATGTAAAGCCCAACTTCTAGATCTAAAGACCAAAATCTAGATGTAAAGCCCAAATTCTAGATCTAACACCCAAAATCTAGAGGTAAAGACCAATATCTAGAGGTAAAACCCAACATCTAGAGGTAAAGCCAGATATCTAGAGGTAAAGCCCAACATCTAGAGGAAAAGCAAAATATATAGATTTCAAACCCAAATTCTAGAGTTCAATCCCAACATCTAGAGGTAAAGCCCAACTTCCAGAGTTAAAGTCCAAAATCTAGAGGTAAACACCAATACCTAGAGTTAGAGCCCAAAATCTAGAGATAAAGCCCAACATCTAGAGATAAAGCCAGATATATAGATTTAAAATCCAAAATCTGGAGGTGAAGCCCAACATCTAGAGCTAAAGCCCCAAATCTAGATGTAAAGCCCAATTTCTAGATCTAAAGCCAAATAACCTAGAGGTAAAGCCCAACATATAGAGGGAAAGACTAAGATCTAGAGGTGAATTCCAATATCTAGTGTTAAAACCCGACACCTACAGTTAAAGCCAAACATCTAGATGTAAAACCCAACTTCTAGAGGTAAAGGCGAATATCTAGAGTTAAAGTGCATCCTTTCGTGTAAAGCCCAAAATCTAGAGTTAAAGCCCAACATCTAGAGGGAAAGCCCAGAATCTAGATATAAAGTCTAACATCTAGAGGTGAATTCCAAAATCAAGTGTTAAGGCCTGACATCTACAGTTAAATCCAACCATATAGATATAACCCCCAACTTCTAGAGGTAAGGCCCAAAATCTAGAGGTAAAGCCCAACAGCTAGAGTTAAAGCCGAACGTCTTGAGGTAAAGCCCAAAGTCTAGAGTTAAAGCCCAACTTCTAGAAGTAAAGCCCAACATCTAGACGTAAAGCCAGATATCTGACGGTAAAGCCCAACATCTAGAGGAAAAGCCAAATATATATAGATTTAAAACCCAAAATCTAGAGGTGAAGCCCAACATCTAGAGGTAAAGCCAGATATCTAGAGGTAAAGCCCAACGTCTGGAGGTAAAGCCCATCATCTAGTCCTACAGACCAATGTCTGCAGGTAAAGCCCAACTTACAGAGGTGAAGGCAAACATCCAAATGTAAAACCCAAAATCTAGAGGTAAAGCCCAACATCTAGAGGAAAAGCCAAATATATAGATTTAAAACCCAAAATCTAGAGGTAAAGCCCAATATCTAGACGTAAAGCCCAAAATCTAGATGTAAAGCCCAACTTCTAGATCTAAAGCCCAAAATCTAGATGTAAAGCCCAACTTCTAAATCTAAAGCCCAACATCTAGAGGTAAAGCCCAATATTTAGAATTTAAGCGCATCATTTAGAGGTAAAGCCCAAAATCTAGATGTAAAGCCCAACTTCTAGAGGTAAAGCCCATCATCTAGTCCTACAGCCCAATGTCTGCAGGTAAAGCCCAACTTACAGAGGTGAAGGCAAACATCCAAATGTAAAACCCAAAATCTAGAGGTAAAGCCCAACATCTAGAGGAAAAGCCAAATATATAGATGTAAAACCCAAAATCTAGAGGTAAAGCCCAATATCTAGACGTAAAGCCCAAAATCTAGATGTAAAGCCCAACTTCTAGATCTAAAGCCTAAAATCTAGATGTAAAGCCCAAATTCTAGATCTAACACCCAAAATCTAGAGGTAAAGACCAATATCTAGAGGTAAAGCCCAACATCTAGAGGAAAAGCCAAATATATATATATTTAAAACCCAAAATCTAGAGGTAAAGCCCAATATCTAGACGTAAAGCCCAAAATCTAGATGTAAAGCCCAACTTCTTGATCTAAAGCCCAAAATCTAGATGTAAAGCCCAGATTCTATATCTAACGCCCAAAATCTAGAGATAAAGACCAACATCTAGAGGTAAATCCGAAAGTCTAGATTTAAAGCTCAACTTCCAGATTTAAAGTCAAAAATCTAAATGTAAATACCAATACCTAGAGGTAGAGCCCAAAATGTAGAGGTAAAGCCCAACATCTAGAGATAAAGCCAGATATATAGATCTAAACCCCAAAATCTAGAGGTGAAGCCCAATATCTAGACGTAAAGCCCAAAATCTAGATGTAAAGCCCAACTTCTAGATCTAAAGCCCAAAATATAGATGTAAAGCCCAAAATCTAGAGGTAAAGCCCAATATTTAGAGTTTAAGCGCATCATTTAGAGGTAGAGCCCAAAATGTAGAGGTAAAGCCCAACATCTAGAGATAAAGCCAGACATATAGATCTAAACCCCAAAATCTAGAGGTAAAGCCCAATATCTAGACGTAAAGCCAAATATATAGATTTAAAAACCAAAATCTAGAGGTAAAACCCAATATCGACGTAAAGCCCAAAGTCTAGATGTAAAGCCCAACTTCTAGATCTAAAGCCCAGAATCTAGATGTAAAGCCCAAATTCTAGATCTAACACCCAAAATCTAGAGGTTAAGACCAATATCTAGAGGTAAAACCCAACATCTAGAGGTAAAGCCAGATATCTAGAGGTAAAGCCCAACATCTAGAGGAAAAGCAAAATATATAGATTTCAAACCCAAATTCTAGAGTTAAATCCCAACATCTAGAGGTAAAGCCCAACTTCCAGATTTAAAGTCAAAAATCTAGAGGTAAACACCAATACCTAGAGTTAGAGCCCAAAATATAGAGATAAATCCAATATCTAGAGATAAAGCCAGATATATAGATTTAAAACCCAAAATCTGGAGGTAAAGCCCAACTTCTAGAGCTAAAGCCCCAAATCTAGATGTAAAGCCCAATTTCTAGATCTAAAGCCAAATAACCTAGAGGTAAAGCCCAACATATAGAGGGAAAGACTAAGATCTAGAGGTGAATTCCAATATCTAGTGTTAAAACCCGACACCTACATTTAAAGTCAAACATCTAGTTGTAAACCCCAACTTCTAGAGGTAAAGCCGAATATCTGGAGTTAAAGCGCATCCTTTAGAGTAAAGCCCAAAATCTAGAGTTCAAGCCCAACATCTAGAGGTAAAGCCCAACTTCCAGAGTTAAAGTCCAAAATCTAGAGGTTTAACACCAATACCTAGAGTTAGAGCCCAATATCTAGAGATAAAGCCCAACATCTAGAGATAAAGCCAGATATATAGATTTAAAATCCAAAATCTGGAGGTAAAGCCCAACATCTACAGCTAAAGCCCCAAATCTAGATGTAAAGCCCAATTGCTAGATCTAAAGCCAAATACTCTAGAGGTAAAGCCCAACATGTAGAGGTAAAGACTAAGATCTAGAGGTGAATTCCAATATCTAGTGTTAAAGCCCGACACCTACAGTTAAAGCCAAACATCTAGATGTACAACCCAACTTCTAGAGGTAAAGCCGAATATCTAGAGTTAAAGCGCATCCTTTCGAGTAAAGCCCAAAATCTAGAGTTAAAGCCCAACATCTAGAGGGAAAGCCCAGAATCTAGATGTAAAGCCTAACATCTAGAGGTGAATTCCAAAATCAAGTGTTAAGGCCTGACATCTACAGTTAAATCCAACCATATAGATATAACCCCCAACTTCTAGAGGTAAGGCCCAAAATCTAGAGATAAGCCCAACAGCTAGAGTTAAAGCCGAACGTCTTGAGGTAAAGCCCAAAGTCTAGAGTTAAAGCCCAACTTCTAGAGGTAAAGCCCAACATCTAGAGGTAAAGCCAGATATCTGACGGTAAACCCAACATCTAGAGGAAAAGCCAAATATATAGATTTAAAACCCAAAATCTAGAGATAAAGCCGAACATCTAAATGTAAAGCAAAACATCTAGATGTAATCCAAACATCTAGAGGCAAAGCCTAACATCTAGAGGTGAAGCACAACATATAGAGGTATAACCCAACATCTAGAGATAAAGACCAACATCTAAATGTAAAGCAAAACATCTAGATGTAAAACCCTACATCTAGAAGTAAAGTCCAATATCTAGACCTAAAGACCAACATCTAGAGGTAAAACCCAACATCTAGTAGTAAAGCCCAACGTCTGGAGGTAAAGCCCAGATTCTAGAGAAAAGCCAAAAATCCAGATGTAAAACCCAAAATCTAGAGGAAAAGCCCAACATCTACAGGTAAATCCAGATATCTAGGGGTAAAGCCCAACATCTAGAGGAAAAGCCAAATATATAGATTTAAAACCCAAAATCTAGAGGTAAAGCCCAATATCTAGACGTAAAGCCCAAAATCTAGATGAAAAGCACAACTTCTAGATCTAAAGCCCAACATCTAGAGGTAAAGACCAATATCTAGAGGTAAAACCCAACATCTAGAGGTAAAGTCAGAAATCAAGAGGTAAAGCCCAACATCCAGAGGAAAAGCAAACTATATAGATTTCAAACCCAAATTCTAGAGTTAAATCCCAACATCTAGAGGTAAAGCCCAACTTCCAGATTTAAAGTCCAAAATCTAGAGTTAAACACCAATACCTAGAGTTAGAGCCCAAAATCTAGAGATAAAGCCCAACATCTAGAGATAAAGCCAGATATATAGATTTAAAATCCAAAATCTGGAGGTAAAGCCCAACATCTAGAGCTAAAGCCCCAAATCTAGATGTAAAGCCCAATTGCTAGATCTAAAGCCAAATACTCTAGAGGTAAAGCCCAACATGTAGAGGTAAAGACTAAGATCTAGAGGTGAATTCCAATATCTAGTGTTAAAGCCCGACACCTACAGTTAAAGCCAAACATCTAGATGTAAAACCCAACTTCTAGAGGTAAAGCCGAATATCTAGAGTTAAAGCGCATCCTTTAGAGTAAAGCCCAAAATCTAGAGTTAAAGCCCAAAATCTAGATGAAAAGCACAACTTCTAGATCTAAAGCCCAACATATAGAGGTAAAGACCAATAGCTAGAGGTAAAACCCAACATCTAGAGGTAAAGCCAGACATCTAGAGGTAAAGCCCAACGTCTGGAGGTAAAGCCCATCATCTAGTACTACAGCCCAATGTCTGCAGGTAAAGCCCAACTTACAGAGGTGAAGGCAAACATCTAGATGTATAACCCCAAATCTAGAGGTAAAGCCCAACATCTAGAGGAAAATCCAAATATATATATATATAAAACCCAAAATCTAGAGGTAAAGCCCAACATCTAGAGGTAAAGCCAGATATCTTGGGGTAAAGCCCAACATCTAGAGGAAAAGCCAAATATATAGATTTAAAACCCAAAATCTAAAGGTAAAGCCCAATATCTAGACGTTAAGCCCAAAATCTAGATGTAAAGCCCAACTTCTTGATCTAAAGCCCAAAATCTAGATGTAAAGCCCAAATTCTAGATCGAACGCCCAAAATCTAGAGATAAAGACCAATATCTAGAGGTAAAACCCAACATCTAGAGGTAAAGCCAGATATCTAGAGGTAAAGCCCAACATCTAGAGGAAAAGCAAAATATATAGATTTCAAACCCATATTCTAGAGTTAAATCCCATTATCTAGAGGTAAAGCCCAAAGTCTAGATGTAAAGCTCAACTTCCAGATTTAAAGTCAAAAATCTTAATGTAAATACCAATACCTAGAGGTAGAGCCCAAAATGTAGAGGTAAAGCCCAACATCTAGAGATAAAGCCAGATATATAGATCTAAACCCCAAAATCTAGAGGTGAAGCCCAATATCTAGATGTAAAGACCAAAATCTCGATGTAAAGACCAAATTCTAGATCTAAAGCCCAAAATCTAGATGTAAAGCCCAACTTCTAAATCTAAAGCCCAACATCTAGAGGTAAAGCCCAATATTTAGAATTTAAGCGCATCATTTAGAGGTAAAGCCCAAAATCTAGATGTAAAGCCCAACTTCTAGAGGTAAAGCCCATCATCTAGTCCTACAGCCCAATGTCTGCAGGTAAAGCCCAACTTACAGAGGTGAAGGCAAACATCCAAATGTAAAACCCAAAATCTAGAGGTAAAGCCCAACATCTAGAGGAAAAGCCAAATATATAGATTTAAAACCCTAAAACTAGAGATAAAGCCGAACATCTAAATGTACAGCAAAACATCTAGATGTAATCCAAACATCTAGAGGTAAAGCCTAACATCTAGAGGTGAAGCACAACATATAGAGGTATAACCCAACATCTAGAGATAAAGACCAACATCTAAATGTAAAGCAAAACATCTAGATGTAAACCCCTACATCTAGAGGTAAAGTTCAATATCTAGACGTAAAGATCAACATCTAGAGGTAAAACCCAACATCTAGTGGTAAAGCCCAACGTCTGGAGGTAAAGCCCAGATTCTAGAGAGAAGCCAAAAATCCAGATGTAAAACCGAAAATCTAGAGGTAAAGCCCAACATCTACAGGTAAATCCAGATACCTAGGGGTAAAGCCCAACATCTAGAGGAAAAGCCAAATAAATAGATATAAACCCCAAAATCTAGAGGTAAACCCAATATCTAGCCGTAAAGCCCAAAATCTAGATGAAAAGCCCAACTTCTAGATCTAAAGCCCAAATTCTAGATCTAACACCCAACATCTAGAGGTAAAGACCGATATCTAGAGTTAAAACCCAACATCTAGAGGTAAAGCCAGATATCTAGAGGTAAAGCCCAACGTCTGGAGGTAAAGCACATCATCTAGTCCTACAGCCCAATGTCTGCAGTTAAGCCCAACTTACAGAGGTGAAGGCAAAGATCTACATGTAAAACCCCAAATCTAGAGGTAAAGCCCAACAACTAGAGGAAAAGCCAAATATATATATATTTAAAACCCAAAATCTAGAGGTAAAGCCCAATATCTAGACGTAAAGCCCAAAACCTAGATGAAAAGCACAACTTCTAGATCTAAAGCCCAACATCTAGAGGTAAAGACCAATATCTAGAGGTAAAACCCAACATCTAGAGGTAAAGCCAGATATCTAGAGGTAAAGCCCAACGTCTGGAGGTAAAGCCCATCATCTAGTCCTACAGCCCAATGTCTGCAGTTAAAGCCCAACTTCCAGACGTGAAGGCTAACACCTAGATGTAAAAACCAAAATCTAGAGGTAAAGCCCAATATCTAGACGTAAAGCCCAAAATCTAGATGTAAAGCCCAACTTCTTGATCTAAAGCCCAAAATCTAGATGTAAAGCCCAAATTCTAGATCTAACACCCAAAATCTAGAGGTAAAGACCAATATCTAGAGGTAAAACCCAACATCTAGAGGTAAAGCCAGATATCTAGAGGTAAAGCCCAACATCTAGAGGTAAAGCCAGATATCTAGGGGTAAAGGCCAACATCTAGAGGAAAAGCCAAATATATAGATTTAAAACCCAAATTCTAGAGTTAAATCCCAACATCTAGGGGTAAACCCCAACTTCCAGAGTTAAAGTCCAAAATCTACAGGTAAACACCAATACCTAGATTTAGAGCCCAAAATCTAGAGATATGCCAAATATATAGATTAAAACCCCAAAATCTAGAGATAAAGCCGAACGTCTAAATGTAAAGCAAAACATCTAGATGTAATCCAAAGATCTAGAGGTAAAGCCTAACATCTAGAGGTGAAGCACAACATATAGAGGTATAGCCCAACATCTAGAGATAAAGCCCAACGTCTGGAGGTAAAGCCCAGATTCTAGAGAGAAGCCAAAAATCCAGATGGAAAACCCAAGATCTAGAGATAAAGCCCAACATCTACAGGTAAATCCAGATATCTAGGGGTAAAGCCCAACATCTAGAGGAAAAGCCAAATATATAGATATAAAATCCAAAATCTAGAGGTAAAGCCCAATATCTAGATGTAAAGCCCAAAATCTAGATGAAAAGCACAACTTCTAGATCGAAAGCCCAACATCTAGAGGTAAAGACCAATATCTAGAGGTAAAACCCAACATCTAGAGGTAAAGCCAGATATCTAGAGGTAAAGCCCAACATCTAGAGGAAAAGCAAAATATATAGATTTCAAACCCAAATTCTAGAGTTAAATCCCAACATCTAGAGGTAAATCCCAAAGTCTAGATGTAAAGCTCAACTTCCAGATTTAAAGTCAAAAATCTAAATGTAAATACCAATACCTAGAGGTAGAGCCCAAAATGTAGAGGTAAAGCCCAACATCTAGAGATAAAGCCAGATATATAGATCTAAACCCCAAAATCTAGAGGTGAAGCCCAATATTTAGATGTAAAGCCCAAAATCTAGATGTAAAGACCAACTTCTAGATCTAAAGCCGAAAATATAGTTGTAAAGCCCAACTTCTAAATCTAAAGCCCAACATCTGGAGGAAAAGCCCAATATTTAGAGTTTAAGCGCATCATTTAGAGGTAAAGCCAGATATCTAGAGGTAAAGCCCAACGTCTGGAGGTAAAGCCCATCATCTAGTCCTACAGCCCAATGTCTGCAGGTAAAGCCCAACTTACAGAGGTGAAGGCAAACATCTAGATGTAAAACCCCAAATCTAGAGGTAAAGCCCAACCTCTAGAGGAAAAGCCAAATATATATATATTTAAAACCCAAAATCTAGAGGTAAAGCCCAACATCTAGAGGAAAAGCCAAATATATATAGATTTAAAACCCAAAACCTAGAGGTAAAGCCCAATATCTAGACGTAAAGCCCAAAATCTAGATGTAAAGCCCAAATTCTTGGTCTAACACCCAAAATCTAGAGGTAAAGACCAATATCTAGAGGTAAAACCCAACATCTAGAGGTAAAGCCAGATATCTAGAGGTTAAGCCCAACGTCTGGAGGTAAAGCCAGATATCTAGAGGTAAAGCCCAACATCTAGAGGCAAAGCCAAATATATAGATTTCAAACCCAAATTCTAGAGTTAAATCCCAACATCTAGATGTAAAGCCCAACTTCCAAAGTTAAAGTCCAAAATCTAGAGGTAAAGACCAATACCTAGTGTTAGAGCCCAAAATCTAGAGATAAAGCCCAACATCTAGAGATAAAGCCAAATATATATATTTAAAAATCAAAATCTAGAGATAAAGCCGAACATCTAAATGTAAAGCAAAACATCTGGATGTAATCCAAACATCTAGAGGTAAAGCCTAACATCTAGAGGTGAAGCACAACATATAGAGGTATAACCCAACATCTAGAGATAAAGACCAACATCTAAATGTAAAGCAAAACATCTAGATGTAAAACCCTACATCTAGAGGTAAAGTCCAATATCTAGACCTAAAGACCAACATCTAGAGGTAAAACCCAACATCTAGTGGTAAAGCCCAACGTCTGGAGGTAAAGCCCAGATTCTAGAGGGAAGCCAAAAATCCAGATGGAAAACCCAAATCTAGAGGTAAAGCCCAACAGCTAGAGTTAAAGCCGAACGTCTTGAGGTAAAGCCCAAATTCTAGAATTAATGCCCAACTTCTAGAGGTACAGCCCAACATTTAGACGTAAAGCCAGATATCTAGACGTAAAGCCCAAAATCTAGATGAAAATCCCAACTTCTAGATCTAAAGCCCAACATCTAGAGGTAAAGACCAATATCTAGAGGTAAAACCCAACATCTACAGGTAAAGCCAGATATCTAGAGGTAAAGCCCAACGTCTGGAGGTAAAGCCCATCATCTAGTCCTACAGCCCAATGTCTGCAGTTAAGCCCAACTTACAGGGGTGAAGGCAAATATCTAGATGTAAAACCCCAAATCTAGAGGTAAAGCCCAACATCTAGAGGAAAAGCCAAATATATATATATTTAAAACCCAAAATCTAGAGGTAAAGCCCAACATCTAGAGGTAAAGCCAGATATCTAGAGGTAAAGCCCAACATCTAGAGGAAAAGCCAAATATATAGATTTAAAACCCAAAATCTAGAGGTAAAGCCCAATATCAAGACGTAAAGCCCAAAATCTAGATGTAAAGCCCAACTTCTTGATCTAAAGCCCAAAATCTAGATGTAAAGCCCAAATTCTAGATCTAACACCCAAAATCTAGAGGTAAAGGTTAAATCCCAACATCTAGAGGTTAAGCCCAACTTCCAGAGTTAAAGTCCAAAATCTAGAGGTTTAACACCAATACCTAGAGTTAGAGCCCAATATCTAGAGAGAAAGCCCAACATCTAGAGATAAAGCCAGATATATAGATTTAAAATCCAAAATCTGGAGGTAAAGCCCAACATCTAGAGCTAAAGCCCCAAATCTAGATGTAAAGCCCAATTGCTAGATCTAAAGCCAAATACTCTAGAGGTAAAGCCCAACATGTAGAGGTAAAGACTAAGATCTAGAGGTGAATTCCAATATCTAGTGTTAAAGCCCGACACCTACAGTTAAAGCCAAACATCTAGATGTAAAACCCAACTTCTAGAGGTAAAGCCGAATATCTAGAGTTAAAGCGCATCCTTTAGAGTAAAGCCCAAAATCTAGAGTTAAAGCCCAACATCTAGAGGGAAAGCCCAGAATCTAGATGTAAAGCCTAACATCTAGAGGTGAATTCCAAAATCAAGTGTTAAGGCCTGACATCTACAGTTAAATCCAACCATATAGATATAACCCCCAACTTCTAGAGGTAAGGCCCAAAAACTAGAGGTAAAGCCCAACAGCTAGAGTTAAAGCCGAACGTCTTGAGGTAAAGCCCAAAGTTTAGAGTTAAAGCCCAACTTCTAGAGGTAAAGCCCAACATCTAGACGTAAAGCCAGATACATGACGGTAAAGCCCAACATCTAGAGGAAAAGCCAAATATATAGATTTAAAACCCAAAAACTAGAGATAAAGCCGAACATCTAAATGTAAAGCAAAACATCTAGATGTAATCCAAACATCTAGAGGTAAAGCCTAACATCTAGAGGTGAAGCACAACATATAGAGGTATAACCCAACATCTAGAGATAAAGACCAACATCTAAATGTAAAGCAAAACATCTAGATGTAAAACCCTACATCTAGAGGTAAAGTCCAATATCTAGACCTAAAGACCAACATCTAGAGGTAAAACCGAACATCTAGTGGTAAAGCCCAACGTCTGGAGGTAAAGCCCAGATTCTAGAGAGAAGCCAAAAATCCAGATGGAAAACCCAAAATCTAGAGGAAAAGCCAAATATATAGATTTAAAACCCAAAATCTAGAGGTAAAGCCCAATATCTAGACGTAAAGCACAAAATCTAGATATAAAGCCCAACTTCTAGATCTAAAGCCCAAATTATAGATCTAACAGCCAAAATCTAGAGGTAAAGACCAATATCTAGAGGTAAAACCCAACATCTAGAGGTAAAGCCAGATATCTAGAGGTAAAGCCCAACATCTAGAGGAAAAGCAAAATATATGGATTTCAAACCCAAATTCTAGAGTTCAATCCCAACATCTAGAGATAAAGCCCAACTTCCAAAGTTATAGTCCAAAGTCTAGAGGTAAACACCAATACCTAGAGTTAGAGCCCAAAATCTAGAGATAAAGCCCAACATCTAGAGATAAAGCCAGATATATAGATTTAAAATCCACAATCTGGAGGTAAAGCCCAACATCTAGAGCTAAAGCCCCAAATCTAGATGTAAAGCCCAATTGCTAGATCGAAAGCCAAATACTCTAGAGGTAAAGCCCAACATGTAGAGGTAAAGACTAAGATCTAGAGGTGAATTCCAATATCTAGTGTTAAAGCCCGACACCTACAGTTAAAGCCAAACATCTAGATGTACAACCCAACTTCTAGAGGTAAAGCCGAATATCTAGAGTTAAAGCGCATCTTTTAGAGTAAAGCCCAAAATGTAGAGGTAAAGCCCAACAACTAGAGGGAAAGCCCAGAATCTAGATGTAAAGCCTAACATCTAGAGGTGAATTCCAAAATCAAGTGTTAAGGCCTGATATCTACAGTTAAATCCAACCATATAGATATAACCCCCAACTTCTAGAAGTAAGGCCCAAAATCTAGAGGTAAAGCCCAACAGCTAGAGTTAAAGCCGAACGTCTTGAGGTAAAGCCCAAAGTCTAGAGTTAAAGCCCAACTTCTAGAGGTAAAGCCCAACTTCCAGAGTTAAAGTCCAAAATCTAGAGGTAAACACCAATACCTAGAGTTAGAGCCCAACATCTAGAGATATGCCAAATATATAGATTTAAAACCCAAAATCTAGAGATAAAGCCGAACATCTAAATGTAAAGCAAAACATCTAGATGTAATCCAAACATCTAGAGGTAAAGCCTAACATCTAGAGGTGAAGCACAACATATAGAGGTATAACCCAACATCTAGAGATAAAGACCAACATCTAAATGTAAAGCAAAACATCTAGATGTAAAACCCTACATCTAGAGGTAAAGTCCAATATCTAGACCTAAAGACCAACATCTAGAGGTAAAACCCAACATCTAGTGGTAAAGCCCAACGTCTGGAGGTAAAGCCCAGATTCTAGAGAGAAGCCAAAAATCCAGATGGAAAACCTAAAATCTAGAGGTAAAGCCCAACATCTAGAGGAAAAGCCAAATATATAGATATAAAACCCAAAATCTAGAGGTAAAGCCCAATATCTAGACGTAAAGCCCAAAATCTAGATGAAAAGCACAAATTCTAGATCGAAAGCCCAACATCTAGAGGTAAAGACCAATATCTAGAGGTAAAACCCAACATCTAGAGGTAAAGCCAGATATCTAGAGGTAAAGCCCAACATCTAGAGGAAAAGCAAAATATATAGATTTCAAACCCAAATTCTAGAGTTAAATCCCAAAATCTAGAGGTAAATCCCAAAGTCTAGATGTAAAGCTCAACTTCCAGATTTAAAGTCAAAAATCTAAATGTAAATACCAATACCTAGAGGTAGAGCCCAAAATGTAGAGGTAAAGCCCAACATCTAGAGATAAAGCCAGATATATAGATCTAAACCCCAAAATCTAGAGGTGAAGACCAATATTTAAATGTAAAGCCCAAAATCTAGATGTAAAGCCCAACTTCTAGATCTAAAGCCGAAAATATAGTTGTAAAGCCCAACTTCTAAATCTAAAGCCCAACATCTGGAGGAAAAGCCCAATATTTAGAGTTTAAGCGCATCATTTAGAGGTAAAGCCAGATATCTAGAGGTAAAGCCCAACGTCTGGAGGTAAAGCCCATCATCTAGTCCTACAGCCCAATGTCTGCAGGTAAAGCCCAACTTACAGAGGTGAAGGCAAACATCTAGATGTAAAACCCCAAATCTAGATGTAAAGCCCAACATCTAGAGGAAAAGCCAAATATATATAGATTTAAAACCCAAAACCTAGAGGTAAAGCCCAATACCTAGACCTAAAGCCCAATATCTAGACGTAAAGCACAAAATCTAGATGTAAAGCCCAAATTCTTGGTCTAACACCCAAAATCTAGAGGTAAAGACCAATATCTAGAGGTAAAACCCAACATCTAGAGGTAAAGCCAGATATCTAGAGGTAAAGCCCAACATCTAGAGGAAAAGCAAAATATATAGATTTCAAACCCAAATTCTAGAGTTAAATCCCAACATCTAGGGGTAAACCCCAACTTCCAGAGTTAAAGTCCAAAATCTAGAGGTAAACACCAATACCTAGAGTTAGAGCCCAACATCTAGAGATATGCCAAATATATAGATTTAAAACCCAAAATCTAGAGATAAAGCCGAACATCTAAATGTAAAGCAAAACATCTAGATGTAATCCAAACATCTAGAGGTAAAGCCTAACATCTACAGGTAAATCCAGATATCTAGGGGTAAAGCCCAACATCTAGAGGAAAAGCCAAATATATAGATATAAAACCCAAAATCTAGAGGTAAAGCCCAATATCTAGACGTAAAGATCAAAATCTAGATATAAATCCCAACTTCTAGATCTAAAGCCCAAAATATAGATGTAAATCCCAACTTCTAAATCTAAAGGCCAACATCTAGAGGTAAAGCCCAGTATTTAGAGTTTAAGCGCATCATTTAGAGGTAAAGCCCAAAATCTAGATGTAAAGCTCAACTTCTAGAGGTAAAGCCCATCATCTAGTCCTACAGCCTAATGGCTGCAGGTAAAGCCCAAGTTACAGAGGTGAAGGCAAACACCAGGATGTAAAACCCAAAATCTAGAGGTAAAGCCCAATATCTAGACCTAAAGCCCAATATCTAGACGTAAAGCCCAAAATCTAGATGAAAAGCACAACTTCTAGATCTAAAGCCCAACATCTAGAGGTAAAGACCAATAGCTAGAGGTAAAACCCAACATCTAGAGGTAAAGCCAGATATATAGAGGTAAAGCCCAACGTCTGGAGGTAAAGCCCATCATCTAGTCCTACAGCCCAATGTCTGCAGGTAAAGCCCAACGTACAGAGGTGAAGGCAAACATCTAGATGTAAAACCCCAAATCTAGAGGTAAAGCCCAACATCTAGAGGAAAAGCCAAATATATATATATTTCAAACCCAAAATCTAGAGGTAAAGCCCAACATTTAGATGTAAAGCCAGATATCTAGGGGTAAAGCCCAACATCTAGAGGAAAAGCAAAATATATAGATTTCAAACCCAAATTCTAGAGTTAAATCCCAACATCTAGATGTAAAGCCCAACTTCCAAAGTTAAAGTCCAAAATCTAGAGGGAAACACCAATACCTAGTGTTAGAGCCCAAAATCTAGAGATAAAGCCCAACATCTAGAGATAAAGCCAAATATATAGATTTAAAACCCAAAATCTAGAGATAAAGCCGAACATCTAAATGTAAAGCAAAACATCTAGATGTAATCCAAACATCTAGAGGTAAAGCCTAACATCTAGAGGTGAAGCACAACATATAGAGGTATAACCCAACATCTAGAGATAAAGACCAACATCTAAATGTAAAGCAAAACATCTAGATGTAAAACCCTACATCTAGAGGTAAAGTCCAATATCTAGACCTAAAGACCAACATCTAGAGGTAAAACCCAACATCTAGTGGTAAAGCCCAACGTCTGGAGGTAAAGCCCAGATTCTAGAGAGAAGCCAAAAATCCAGATGGAAAACCCAAAATCTGGAGGTAAAGCCCAACATCTACAGGTAAATCCAGATATCTAGGGGTAAAGCCCAACATCTAGAGGAAAAGCCAAATATATCGATATAAAACCCAAAATCTAGAGGTAAAGCCCAATATCTAGACGTAAAGCCCAAAATCTAGATGAAAAGCACAACTTCTAGATCTAAAGCCCAACATCTAGAGGTAAAGACCAATAGCTAGAGGTAAAACCCAACATCTAGAGGTAAAGCCAGATATCTAGAGGTAAAGCCCAACGTCTGGAGGTAAAGCCCATCATCTAGTTCTACAGCCCAATGTCTGCAGGTAAAGCCCAACTTACAGAGGTGAAGGCAAACATCTAGATGTAAAACCCCAAATCTAGCGGTAAAACCCAACATCTAGAGGAAAAGCCAAATATATAGATATAAAACCCAAAATCTAGAGGTAAAGCCCAATATCTAGACGTAAAGCCCAAAATCTAGATGAAAAGCACAACTTCTAGATCGAAAGCCCAACATCTAGAGGTAAAGACCTATATCTAGAGGTAAAACCAAACATCTAGAAGTAAAGCCAGATATCTAGAGGTAAAGCCCAACATCTAGAGGAAAAGCAAAATATATAGATTTCAAACCCAAATTCTAGAGTTAAATCCCAAAATCTAGAGGTAAATCCCAAAGTCTAGATGTAAAGCTCAACTTCCAGATTTAAAGTCAAAAATCTAAATGTAAATACCAATACCTAGAGGTAGAGCCCAAAATGTAGAGGTAAAGCCCAACATCGAGAGATAAAGCCAGATATATAGATCTAAACCCCAAAATCTAGAGGTGAAGCCCAATATTTAGATGTAAAGCCCAAAATCTAGATGTAAAGCCCAAATTCTAGATCTAACGCCCAAAATCTAGAGATAAAGACCAATATCTAGAGGTAAAACCCAACATCTAGAGGTAAAGCCAGATATCTATAGGTAAAGCCCAACATCTAGAGGAAAAGCCAAATATATATAGATTTAAAACCCAAAACCTAGAGGTAAAGCCCAATACCTAGACCTAAAGCCCAATATCTAGACGTAAAGCACAAAATCTAGATGTAAAGCCCAAATTCTTGGTCTAACACCCAAAATCTAGAGGTAAAGACCAATATCTAGAGGTAAAACCCAACATCTAGAGGTAAAGCCAGATATCTAGAGGTAAAGCCCAACATCTAGAGGAAAAGCAAAATATATAGATTTCAAACCCAAATTCTAGAGTTAAATCCCAACATCTAGGGGTAAACCCCAACTTCCAGAGTTAAAGTCCAAAATCTAGAGGTAAACACCAATACCTAGAGTTAGAGCCCAACATCTAGAGATATGCCAAATATATAGATTTAAAACCCAAAATCTAGAGATAAAGCCGAACATCTAAATGTAAAGCAAAACATCTAGATGTAATCCAAACATCTAGAGGTAAAGCCTAACATCTACAGGTAAATCCAGATATCTAGGGGTAAAGCCCAACATCTAGAGGAAAAGCCAAATATATAGATATAAAACCCAAAATCTAGAGGTAAAGCCCAATATCTAGACGTAAAGATCAAAATCTAGATATAAATCCCAACTTCTAGATCTAAAGCCCAAAATATAGATGTAAATCCCAACTTCTAAATCTAAAGGCCAACATCTAGAGGTAAAGCCCAATATTTAGAGTTTAAGCGCATCATTTAGAGGTAAAGCCCAAAATCTAGATGTAAAGCTCAACTTCTAGAGGTAAAGCCCATCATCTAGTCCTACAGCCTAATGGCTGCAGGTAAAGCCCAAGTTACAGAGGTGAAGGCAAACACCAGGATGTAAAACCCAAAATCTAGAGGTAAAGCCCAATATCTAGACCTAAAGCCCAATATCTAGACGTAAAGCCCAAAATCTAGATGAAAAGCACAACTTCTAGATCTAAAGCCCAACATCTAGAGGTAAAGACCAATAGCTAGAGGTAAAACCCAACATCTAGAGGTAAAGCCAGATATATAGAGGTAAAGCCCAACGTCTGGAGGTAAAGCCCATCATCTAGTCCTACAGCCCAATGTCTGCAGGTAAAGCCCAACGTACAGAGGTGAAGGCAAACATCTAGATGTAAAACCCCAAATCTAGAGGTAAAGCCCAACATCTAGAGGAAAAGCCAAATATATATATATTTCAAACCCAAAATCTAGAGGTAAAGCCCAACATTTAGATGTAAAGCCAGATATCTAGGGGTAAAGCCCAACATCTAGAGGAAAAGCAAAATATATAGATTTCAAACCCAAATTCTAGAGTTAAATCCCAACATCTAGATGTAAAGCCCAACTTCCAAAGTTAAAGTCCAAAATCTAGAGGGAAACACCAATACCTAGTGTTAGAGCCCAAAATCTAGAGATAAAGCCCAACATCTAGAGATAAAGCCAAATATATAGATTTAAAACCCAAAATCTAGAGATAAAGCCGAACATCTAAATGTAAAGCAAAACATCTAGATGTAATCCAAACATCTAGAGGTAAAGCCTAACATCTAGAGGTGAAGCACAACATATAGAGGTATAACCCAACATCTAGAGATAAAGACCAACATCTAAATGTAAAGCAAAACATCTAGATGTAAAACCCTACATCTAGAGGTAAAGTCCAATATCTAGACCTAAAGACCAACATCTAGAGGTAAAACCCAACATCTAGTGGTAAAGCCCAACGTCTGGAGGTAAAGCCCAGATTCTAGAGAGAAGCCAAAAATCCAGATGGAAAACCCAAAATCTGGAGGTAAAGCCCAACATCTACAGGTAAATCCAGATATCTAGGGGTAAAGCCCAACATCTAGAGGAAAAGCCAAATATATCGATATAAAACCCAAAATCTAGAGGTAAAGCCCAATATCTAGACGTAAAGCCCAAAATCTAGATGAAAAGCACAACTTCTAGATCTAAAGCCCAACATCTAGAGGTAAAGACCAATAGCTAGAGGTAAAACCCAACATCTAGAGGTAAAGCCAGATATCTAGAGGTAAAGCCCAACGTCTGGAGGTAAAGCCCATCATCTAGTTCTACAGCCCAATGTCTGCAGGTAAAGCCCAACTTACAGAGGTGAAGGCAAACATCTAGATGTAAAACCCCAAATCTAGCGGTAAAACCCAACATCTAGAGGAAAAGCCAAATATATAGATATAAAACCCAAAATCTAGAGGTAAAGCCCAATATCTAGACGTAAAGCCCAAAATCTAGATGAAAAGCACAACTTCTAGATCGAAAGCCCAACATCTAGAGGTAAAGACCTATATCTAGAGGTAAAACCAAACATCTAGAAGTAAAGCCAGATATCTAGAGGTAAAGCCCAACATCTAGAGGAAAAGCAAAATATATAGATTTCAAACCCAAATTCTAGAGTTAAATCCCAAAATCTAGAGGTAAATCCCAAAGTCTAGATGTAAAGCTCAACTTCCAGATTTAAAGTCAAAAATCTAAATGTAAATACCAATACCTAGAGGTAGAGCCCAAAATGTAGAGGTAAAGCCCAACATCGAGAGATAAAGCCAGATATATAGATCTAAACCCCAAAATCTAGAGGTGAAGCCCAATATTTAGATGTAAAGCCCAAAATCTAGATGTAAAGCCCAAATTCTAGATCTAACGCCCAAAATCTAGAGATAAAGACCAATATCTAGAGGTAAAACCCAACATCTAGAGGTAAAGCCAGATATCTATAGGTAAAGCCCAACATCTAGAGGAAAACAAAATATATAGATTTCAAACCCAAATTCTAGAGTTAAATCCCAACATCTAGGGGTAAACCCCAACTTCCAGAGTTAAAGTCCAAAATCTAGAGGTAAACACCAATACCTAGAGTTAGAGCCCAACATCTAGAGATATGCCAAATATATAGTTTTAAAACCCAAAATCTAGAGATAAAGCCGAACATCTAAATGTAAAGCAAAACATCTAGATGTAATCCAAACATCTAGAGGTAAAGCCTAACATCTACAGGTAAATCCAGATATCTAGGGGTAAAGCCCAACATCTAGAGGAAAAGCCAAATATATAGATATAAAACCCAAAATCTAGAGGTAAAGCCCAATATCTAGACGTAAAGATCAAAATCTAGATATAAATCCCAACTTCTAGATCTAAAGCCCAAAATATAGATGTAAATCCCAACTTCTAAATCTAAAGCCCAACATCTAGAGGTAAAGCCCAATATTTAGAGTTTAAGCGCATCATTTAGAGGTAAAGCCCAAAATCTAGATGTAAAGCTCAACTTCTAGAGGTAAAGCCCATCATCTAGTCCTACAGCCTAATGGCTGCAGGTAAAGCCCAGCTTACAGAGGTGAAGGCAAACATCAGGATGTAAAACCCAAAATCTAGAGGTAAAGCC
This sequence comes from Leptosomus discolor, assembly GCF_034619465.1. Taxonomy (NCBI): domain Eukaryota; kingdom Metazoa; phylum Chordata; class Aves; order Leptosomiformes; family Leptosomidae; genus Leptosomus; species Leptosomus discolor. Next base: position 2,966,305 of record NW_028237857.1, on the reverse strand, counting down.
CAACATCTAGAGGAAAAGCCAAATATATAGATTTAAAACCCAAAATCTAGAGGTAAAGCCCAATATCTAGACCTAAAGCCCAATATCTAGACGTAAAGCCCAAAATCTAGATGAAAAGCACAACTTCTAGATCTAAAGCCCAACATCTAGAGGTAAAGACCAATATCTAGAGGTAAAACCCAACATCTAGAGGTAAAGTCAGATATCTAGAGGTAAAGCCCAACGTCTGGAGGTAAAGCCCATCATCTAGTCCTACAGCCCAATGTGTGCAGGTAAAGCCCAACTTACAGAGGTGAAGGCAAACATCTAGATGTAAAACCCCAAATCTAGAGGTAAAGCCCAACATCTAGAGGAAAAAACAAATATATATATATTTAAAACCCAAAATCTAGAGGTAAAGCCCAACATCTAGAGGTAAAGCCAGATATCTAGAGGTAAAGCCCAACATCTAGAGGAAAAGCAAAATATATAGATTTCAAACCCAAATTCTAGAGTTAAATCCCAACATCTAGACGTAACGCCCAAAATCTAGATGTAAACCCCAACATCTAGATCTAAAGCCCAAAATCTAGATGTTAAGCCCAAATTCTAGATCTAACACCCAAAATCTAGAGGTAAAGACCAATATCTAGAGGTAAAACCCAACATCTACAGGTAAAGCCAGATATCTAGAGGTAAAGCCCAACATCTAGAGGAAAAGCAAAATATATGGATTTCAAACCCAAATTCTAGAGTTAAATCCCAACATCTAAAGGTAAAGCCCAACTTCCAGAGTTAAAGTCCAAAATCTAGAGGTAAACACCAATACCTAGAGTTAGAGCCCAAAATCTAGAGATATGCCAAATATATAGATTTAAAACCCAAAATCTAGAGATAAAGCTGAATGTCTAAATGTAAAGCAAAACATCTAGATGTAATCCAAACATCTAGAGGTAAAGCCTAACATCTAGAGGTGAAGCACAATATATAGATGTATAACCCAACATCTAGAGATAAAGACCAACATCTAAATGTAAAGCAAACCATCTAGAAGTAAAACCCTACATCTAGAGGTAAAGTCCAATATCTAGACCTAAAGACCAACATCTAGAGGTAAAACCCAACATCTAGTGGTAAAGCCCAACGTCTGGGGGTAAAGCCCAGATTCAAGAGAGAAGCCAAAAATCCAGATGGAAATCCCAAAATCTAGAGGTAAAGCCCAACATCTAGAGGAAAAGCCAAATATATAGATATAAACCCCAAAATCTAGAGGTAAAGCCCAATATCTAGACGTAAAGCCCAAAATCTAGATGAAAAGCACAACTTCTAGATCTAAAGCCCAACATCTAGAGGTAAAGACCAATATCTAGAGGTAAAACCCGACATCTAGAGGTAAAGCCAGATATCTAGAGGTAAAGCCCAACGTCTGGAGGTAAAGCTCATCATCTAGTCCTACAGCCCAATGTCTGCAGGTAAAGCCCAACTTACAGAGGTGAAGGCAAACATCTAGATGTAAACCCCCAAATCTAGAGGTAAAGCCCAACATCTAGAGGAAAAGCCAAATATATATATATTTAAAACCCAAAATCTAGAGGTAAAGCCCAACATTTAGAGGTAAAGCCAGATATCTAGGGGTAAAGCCCAACGTCTGGAGGTAAAGCCCATCATCTAGTCCTACAGCCCAATGTCTGCAGGTAAAGCCCAACTTACAGAGGTGAAGGCAAACATCTAGATGTAAAACCCAAAATCTAGAGGTAAAGCCCAACATCTAGAGGAAAAGCCAAATATATATATATTTAATACCCAAAACCTAGAGGTAAAGCCCAACATCTAGAGGTAAAGCCAGATATCTAGGGGTAAAGGCCAACATCTAGAGGAAAAGCCAAATATATAGATATAAACCCCAAAATCTAGAGGTAAAGCCCAATATCTAGACGTAAAGATCAAAATCTAGATATAAATCCCAACTTCTAGATCTAAAGCCCAAAATATAGATGTAAATCCCAACTTCTAAATCTAAAGCCCAACATCTAGAGGTAAAGCCCAATATTTAGAGTTTAAGCGCATCATTTAGAGGTAAAGCCCAAAATCTAGATGTAAAGCTCAACTTCTAGAGGTAAAGCCATTCATCTAGTCCTACAGCCTAATGGCTGCAGGTAAAGCCCAAGTTACAGAGGTGAAGGCAAACACCAGGATGTAAAACCCAAAATCTAGAGGTAAAGCCCAATATCTAGACCTAAAGCCCAATATCTAGACGTAAAGCCCAAAATCTAGATGAAAAGCACAACTTCTAGATCTAAAGCCCAACATGTAGAGGTAAAGACCAATAGCTAGAGGTAAAACCCAACATCTAGAGGTAAAGCCAGATATCTAGAGGTAAAGCCCAACGTCTGGAGGTAAAGCCCATCATCTAGTCCTACAGCCCAATGTCTGCAGGTAAAGCCCAACTTACAGAGGTGAAGGCAAACATCTAGATGTAAAACCCCAAATCTAGAGGTAAAGCCCAACATCTAGAGGAAAAGCCAAATATATATATATTTAAAATCCAAAATCTAGAGGTAAAGCCCAACATTTAGAGGTAAAGCCAGATATCTAGGGGTAAAGCCCAACATCTAGAGGAAAAGCAAAATATATAGATTTCAAACCCAAATTCTAGAGTTAAATCCCAACATCTAGATGTAAAGCCCAACTTCCAAAGTTAAAGTCCAAAATCTAGAGGTAAACACCAATACCTAGTGTTACAGCCCAAAATCTAGAGATAAAGCCCAACATCTAGAAGAAAAGCCAAATATATAGATTTAAAACCCAAAATCTAGAGATAAAGCCGAACATCTAAATGTACAGCAAAACATCTAGATGTAATCCAAACATCTAGAGGTAAAGCCTAACATCTAGAGGTGAAGCACAACATATAGAGGTATAACCCAACATCTAGAGATAAAGACCAACATCTAAATGTAAAGCAAAACATCTAGATGTAAACCCCTACATCTAGAGGTAAAGTCCAATATCTAGACCTAAAGACCAACATCTAGAGGTAAAACCCAACATCTAGTGGTAAAGCCCAACGTCTGGAGGTAAAGCCCAGATTCTAGAGAGAAGCCAAAAATCCAGATGGAAAACCCAAAATCTAGAGGTAAAGCCCAACATCTACAGGTAAATCCAGATATCTAGGGGTAAAGTCCAACATCTAGAGGAAAAGCCAAATATATCGATATAAAACCCAAAATCTAGAGGTAAAGCCCAATATCTAGACGTAAAGCCCAAAATCTAGATGAAAAGCACAACTTCTAGATCTAAAGCCCAACATCTAGAGGTAAAGACCAATAGCTAGAGGTAAAACCCAACATCTAGAGGTATAGCCAGATATCTAGAGGTAAAGCCCAACGTCTGGAGGTAAAGCCCATCATCTAGTCCTACAGCCCAATGTCTGCAGGTAAAGCCCAACTTACAGAGGTGAAGGCAAACATCTAGATGTAAAACGCCAAATCTAGCGGTAAAGCCCAACATCTAGAGGAAAAGCCAAATATATAGATATAAAACCCAAAATCTAAAGGTAAAGCCCAATATCTAGACGTAAAGCCCAAAATCTAGATGAAAAGCACAACTTCTAGATCGAAAGCCCAACATCTAGAGGTAAAGACCAATATCTAGAGGTAAAACCAAACATCTAGAGGTAAAGCCAGATATCTAGAGGTAAAGCCCAACATCTAGAGGAAAAGCAAAATATATAGATTTCAAACCCAAATTCTAGAGTTAAATCCCAAAATCTAGAGGTAAATCCCAAAGTCTAGATGTAAAGCTCAACTTACAGATTTAAAGTCAAAAATCTAAATGTAAATACCAATACCTAGAGGTAGAGCCCAAAATGTAGAGGTAAAGCCCAACATCTAGAGATAAAGCCAGATATATAGATCTAAACCCCAAAATCTAGAGGTGAAGACCAATATTTAAATGTAAAGCCCAAAATCTAGATGTAAAGCCCAACTTCTAGATCTAAAGCCGAAAATATAGTTGTAAAGCCCAACTTCTAAATCTAAAGCCCAACATCTGGAGGAAAAGCCCAATATTTAGAGTTTAAGCGCATCATTTAGAGGTAAAGCCAGATATCTAGAGGTAAAGCCCAACGTCTGGAGGTAAAGCCCATCATCTAGTCCTACAGCCCAATGTCTGCAGGTAAAGCCCAACTTACAGAGGTGAAGGCAAACATCTAGATGTAAAACCCCAAATCTAGATGTAAAGCCCAACATCTAGAGGAAAAGCCAAATATATATAGATTTAAAACCCAAAACCTAGAGGTAAAGCCCAATACCTAGACCTAAAGCCCAATATCTAGACGTAAAGCACAAAATCTAGATGTAAAGCCCAAATTCTAGATCTAAAGCCCAAAATCTAGATGTAAAGCCCAAATTCTTGGTCTAACACCCAAAATCTAGAGGTAAAGACCAATATCTAGAGGTAAAACCCAACATCTAGAGGTAAAGCCAGATATCTAGAGGTAAAGCCCAACATCTAGAGGAAAAGCAAAATATATAGATTTCAAACCCAAATTCTAGAGTTAAATCCCAACATCTAGGGGTAACCCCCAACTTCCAGAGTTAAAGTCCAAAATCTAGAGGTAAACACCAATACCTAGAGTTAGAGCCCAACATCTAGAGATATGCCAAATATATAGTTTAAAAACCCAAAATCTAGAGATAAAGCCGAACATCTAAATGTAAAGCAAAACATCTAGATGTAATCCAAACATCTAGAGGTAAAGCCTAACATCTACAGGTAAATCCAGATATCTAGGGGTAAAGCCCAACATCTAGAGGAAAAGCCAAATATATAGATATAAAACCCAAAATCTAGAGGTAAAGCCCAATATCTAGACGTAAAGATCAAAATCTAGATATAAATCCCAACTTCTAGATCTAAAGCCCAAAATATAGATGTAAATCCCAACTTCTAAATCTAAAGCCCAACATCTAGAGGTAAAGCCCAATATTTAGAGTTTAAGCGCATCATTTAGAGGTAAAGCCCAAAATCTAGATGTAAAGCTCAACTTCTAGAGGTAAAGCCCATCATCTAGTCCTACAGCCTAATGGCTGCAGGTAAAGCCCAGCTTACAGAGGTGAAGGCAAACATCAGGATGTAAAACCCAAAATCTAGAGGTAAAGCCCAACATCTAGAGGAAAAGCCAAATATATAGATTTAAAACCCAAAATCTAGAGGTAAAGCCCAATATCTAGACCTAAAGCCCAATATCTAGACGTAAAGCCCAAAATCTAGATGAAAAGCACAACTTCTAGATCTAAAGCCCAACATCTAGAGGTAAAGACCAATATCTAGAGGTAAAACCCAACATCTAGAGGTAAAGCCAGATATCTAGAGGTAAAGCCCAACGTCTGGAGGTAAAGCCCATCATCTAGTCCTACAGCCCAATGTGTGCAGGTAAAGCCCAACTTACAGAGGTGAAGGCAAACATCTAGATGTAAAACCCCAAATCTAGAGGTAAAGCCCAACATCTAGAGGAAAAGCCAAATATATATATATTTAAAACCCAAAATCTAGAGGTAAAGCCCAACATCTAGAGGTAAAGACAGATATCTAGAGGTAAAGCCCAACATCTAGAGGAAAAGCAAAATATATAGATTTCAAACCCAAATTCTAGAGTTAAATCCCAACATCTATATGTAAAGCCTAACTTCCAAAGTTAAAGTCCAAAATCTAGAGGTAAACACCAATACCTAGTGTTAGTGCCCAAAATCTAGAGGTAAAGCCCAACATCTAGAAGAAAAGCCAAATATATAGATTTAAAACCCAAAATCTAAAGGTAAAGCCGAACATCTAAATGTACAGCAAAACATCTAGATGTAATCCAAACATCTAGAGGTAAAGCCTAACATCTAGAGGTGAAGCACAACATATAGAGGTATAACCCAACATCTAGAGATAAAGACCAACATCTAAATGTAAAGCAAAACATCTAGATGTAAACCCCTACATCTAGAGGTAAAGTCCAATATCTAGACCTAAAGACCAACATCTAGAGGTAAAACCCAACATCTAGTGGTAAAGCCCAACGTCTGGAGGTAAAGCCCAGATTCTAGAGAGAAGCCAAAAATCCAGATGGAAAACCCAAAATCTAGAGGTAAAGCCCAACATCTACAGGTAAATCCAGATATCTAGGGGTAAAGCCCAACATCTAGAGGAAAAGCCAAATATATCGATATAAAACCCAAAATCTAGAGGTAAAGCCCAATATCTAGACGTAAAGCCCAAAACCTAGATGTAAAGATCAAATTCTAGATCTAACACCCAAAATCTAGAGGTAAGGACCAATATCTAGAGGTAAAACCCAACATCTACAGGTAAATCCAGATATCTAGGGGTAAAGCCCAACATCTAGAGGAAAAGCCAAATATATAGATATAAAACATAAAACCTAGAGGTAAAGCCCAACATCTAGAGGTAAAGACCAATATCTAGAGGTAAAACCCAACATCTAGAGGAAAAGACAAATATATAGATTTAAAACCCAAAATCTAGAGGTAAAGCCCAATATCTAGACGTAAAGCCCAAAATCTAGATGAAAAGCACAACTTCTAGATCTAAAGCCCAACATCTAGAGGTAAAGACCAATATCTAGAGGTAAAACCCAACATCTAGAGGTAAAGCCAGATATCTAGAGGTAAAGCCCAACATCTAGAGGAAAAGCAAAATATATAGATTTCAAACCCAAATTCTAGAGTTAAATCCCAACATCTAGGGGTAAACCCCAACTTCCAGAGTTAAAGTCCAAAATCTAGAGGTAAACACCAATACCTAGAGTTAGAGCCCAAAATCTAGAGATATGCCAAATATATAGATTTAAAACCCAAAATCTAGAGATAAAGCCGAACATCTAAATGTAAAGCAAAACATCTAGATGTAATCCAAACATCTAGAGGGAAAGCCTAACATCTAGAGGTGAAGCACAACATATAGAGGTATAACCCAACATCTAGAGATAAAGACCAACATCTAAATGTAAAGCAAAACATCTAGATGTAAAACCCTACATCTAGAGGTAAAGTCCAATATCTAGACCTAAAGACCAACATCTAGAGGTAAAACCCAACATCTAGTGGTAAAGCCCAACGTCTGGAGGTAAAGCCCAGATTCTAGAGAGAAGCCAAAAATCAGGTGGAAAACCCAAAATCTAGAGGTAAAGCCCAACATCTACAGGTAAATCCAGATATCTAGGGGTAAAGCCCAACATCTAGAGGAAAAGCCAAATATATCGATATAAAACCCAAAATCTAGAGGTAAAGCTCAATATCTAGACGTAAAGCCCAAAATCTAGATGAAAAGCACAACTTCTAGATCTAAAGCCCAACATCTTGAGGTAAAGACCAATATCTAGAGGTAAAACCCAACATCTAGAGGAAAAGCCAGATATCTAGAGGTAAAGCCCAACGTCTGGAGGTAAAGCCCATCATCTAGTCCTACAGCCCAATGTCTGCAGGTAAAGCCCAACTTACAGAGATGAAGGCAAACATCTAGATGTAAAACCCCAAATCTAGAGGTAAAGCCCAACATCTAGAGGAAAAGCCAAATATATATATATTTAAAACCCAAAATCTAGAGGTAAAGCCCAACATCTAGAGGTAAAGCCAGATATCTAGGGGTAAAGGCCAACATCTAGAGGAAAAGCCAAATATAGAGATTTAAAACCCAAAATCTAGAGGTAAAGCCCAATATCAAGACGTAAAGACCAAAATCTAGATGTAAAACCAGGTTTCTTGATCTAAAGCCCAAAATCTAGATGTAAAGCCCAAATTCTAGATCGAACGCCCAAAATCTAGAGATAAAGACCAATATCTAGAGGTAAAACCCAACATCTAGAGGTAAAGCCAGATATCTAGAGGTAAAGCCCAACATCTAGAGGAAAAGCCAAATATATAGATTTCAAACCCAAATTCTAGAGTTAAATCCCAACATCTAGAGGTAAATCCCAAAGTCTAGATGTCAAGCTCAACTTCCAGATTTAAAGTCAAAAAACCTAAATGTAAATACCAATACCTGGAAGTAGAGCCCAAAATGTAGAGGTAAAGCCCAACATCTAGAGATAAAGCCCAATATTTAGAGTTTAAGCGCATCATTTAGAGGTAAAGCCAGATAACTAGAGGTAAAGCCCATCATCTAGTCCTACAGCCCAATGTCTGCAGGTAAAGCCCAACTTACAGAGGTGAAGGCAAACATCTAGATGTAAAACCCAAAATCTAGAGGTAAAGCTAACATCTAGAGGTAAAGCCCAATATTTAGAGTTTAAGCGCATCATTTAGAGGTAAAGCCCAAAATCTAGATGTAAAGCCCAACTTCTAGAGGTAAAGCCCATCATCTAGTCCTACAGCCCAATGTCTGCAGGTAAAGCCCAACTTACAGAGGTGAAGGCAAACATCTAGATGTAAAACCCAAAATCTAGAGGTAAAGCCCAACATCTAGACTTAAATCCCAATATCTAGACTTAAACCCAAAATCTAGATGTAAACCCCAACTTCTAGATCTAAAGCCCAAAATCTAGATGTAAAGTACAAATTCTAGATCTAACGCCCAAAATCTAGAGATAAAGACCAATATCTAGAAGTAAAACCCAACATCTAGAGGTAAAGCAGATATCTAGAGGTAAAGCCCAATATCTAGAAGAAAAGCCAAATATATAGATTTAAAACCCAAAATCTAGAGATAAAGCCGAACATCTAAATGTAAAGCAAAACATCTAGATGTAATCCAAACATCTAGAGGTAAAGCCTAACATCTACAGGTAAATCCAGATATCTAGGGGTAAAGACCAACATCTAGAGGAAAAGCCGAATATATAGATATAAAACCCAAAATCTAGAGGTAAAGCCCAATATCTAGACGTAAAGATCAAAATCTAGATATAAATCCCAACTTCTAGATCTAAAGCCCAAAATATAGATGTAAATCCCAACCTCTAAATCTAAAGCCCAACATCTAGAGGTAAAGCCCAATATTTAGAGTTTAAGCGCATCATTTAGAGGTAAAGCCCAAAATCTAGATGTAAAGCTCAACTTCTAGAGGTAAAGCCCATCATCTAGTCCTACAGCCTAATGGCTGCAGGTAAAGCCCAGCTTACAGAGGTGAAGGCAAACATCAGGATGTAAAACCCAAAATCTAGAGGTAAAGCCCAACATCTAGAGGAAAAGCCAAATATATAGATTTAAAACCCAAAATCTAGAGGTAAAGCCCAATATCTAGACCTAAAGCCCAATATCTAGACGTAAAGCCCAAAATCTAGATGAAAAGCACAACTTCTAGATCTAAAGCCCAACATCTAGAGGTAAAGACCAATAGCTAGAGGTAAAACCCAACATCTAGAGGTAAAGCCAGATATCTAGAGGTAAAGCCCAACGTCTGGAGGTAAAGCCCATCATCTAGTCCTACAGCCCAATGTCTGCAGGTAAAGCCCAACTTACAGAGGTGAAGGCAAACATCTAGATGTAAAACCCCAAATCTAGAGGTAAAGCCCAACATCTAGAGGAAAAGCCAAATATATATATATTTAAAACACAAAATCTAGAGGTAAAGCCCAACATCTAGAGGTAAAGCCAGATATCTAGAGGTAAAGCCCAACATCTAGAGGAAAAGCAAAATATATAGATTTCAAACCCAAATTCTAGACTTAAATCCCAACATCTAGATGTAAAGCCCAACTTCCAAAGTTAAAGTCCAAAATCTAGAGGTAAACACCAATACCTATTGTTAGAGCCCAAAATCTAGAGATAAAGCCCAACATCTAGAGATAAAGCCAAATATATAGATTTAAAACCCAAAATCTAGAGATAAAGCCGAACATCTAAATGTAAAGCAAAACATCTAGATGTAATCCAAACATCTAGAGGTAAAGACTAACATCTAGAGGTGAAGCACAACATATAGAGGTATAACCCAACATCTAGAGATAAAGACCAACATCTAAATGTAAAGCAAAACATCTAGATGTAAACCCCTACATCTAGAGGTAAAGTCCAATATCTAGACCTGAAGACCAACATCTAGAGGTAAAACCCAACATCTAGTGGTAAAGCCCAACGTCTGGAGGTAAAGCCCAGATTCTAGAGAGAAGCCAAAAATCCAGATGGAAAACCCAAAATCTAGAGGTAAAGCCCAACATCTACAGGTAAATCCAGATATCTAGGGGTAAAGCCCAACATCTAGAGGAAAAGCCAAATAAATAGATATAAAACCCAAAATCTAGAGGTAAAGCCCAATATCTAGACGTAAAGCCCAAAATCTAGATGAAAAGCACAACTTCTAGATCTAAAGCCCAACATCTAGAGGTAAAGACCAATAGCTAGAGGTAAAACCCAACATCTAGAGGTGAAGCCAGATATCTAGAGGTAAAGCCCAACATCTAGAGGAAAAGCAAAAGATATAGATTTCAAACCCAAATTCTAGAGTTAAATCCCAACATCTAGGGGTAAACCCCAACTTCCAGAGTTAAAGTCCAAAATCTAGAGGTAAACACCAATACCTAGAGTTAGAGCCCAAAATCTAGAGATATGACAAATATATAGATTTAAAACCCAAAATCTAGAGTTAAAGCCCAATATCTAGACGTAAAGCCCAAAATCTAGATGTAAAGCCCAAATTCTAGATCTAACGCCCAAAATCTAGAGATAAAGACCAATATATAGAAGTAAAACCCAACATCTAGAGGTAAAACCGATATCTAGAGGTAAAGCCCAACATCTAGAAGAAAAGCCAAATATATAGATTTAAAACCCAAAATCTAGAGATAAAGCCGAACATCTAAATGTAAAGCAAAACATCTAGATGTAATCCAAACATCTAGAGGTAAAGCCTAACATCTAGAGGTGAAGCACAACATATAGAGGTATAACCCAACATCTAGAGATAAAGACCAACATCTAAATGTAAAGCAAAACATCTAGATGTAAAACCCTACATCTAGAGGTAAAGTCCAATATCTAGACCTAAAGACCAACATCTAGAGGTAAAACCCAACATCTAGTGGTAAAGCCCAAAGTCTGGATGTAAAGCCCAGATTCTAGAGAGAAGCCAAAAATCCAGATGGAAAACCCAAAATCTAGAGGTAAAGCCCAACATCTACAGGTAAATCCAGATATCTAGGGGTAAAGCCCAACATCTAGAGGAAAAGCCAAATATATATATATAAACCCCAAAATATAGAGGTAAAGCCCAATATCTAGACGTAAAGCCCAACATCTAGAGGAAAAGCCAAATATATATATATTTAAAACCCAAAACCTAGAGGTAAAGCCCAACATCTAGAGGTAAAGACCAATATCTAGAGGTAAAACCCAACATCTAGAGGTAAAGTCAGATATCTAGAGGTAAAGCCCAACATCTAGAGGAAAAGCAAAATATATAGATTTCAAACCCAAATTCTAGAGTTAAATCCCAACATCTAGAGGTAAATCCCAAAGTCTAGATGTAAAGCTCAACTTCCAGATTTAAATTCAAAAAATCTAAATGTTAATACCAATACCTAGAGGTAGAGCCCAAAATGTAGAGGTAAAGCCCAACATCTAGAGATAAAGCCCAATATTTAGAGTTTAAGCGCATCATTTAGAGGTAAAGCCAGATAACTAGAGGTAAAGCCCATCATCTAGTCCTACAGCCCAATGTCTGCAGGTAAAGCCCAACTTACAGAGGTGAAGGCAAACATCTAGATGTAAAACCCAAAATCTAGAGGTAAAGCCCAACATCTATAGGTAAAGACCAATATTTAGAGTTTAAGCACATCATTTAGAGGTAAAGCCCAAAATCTAGATGTAAAGCCCAACTTCTAGAGGTAAAGCCCTTCATCTAGTCCTACAGCCCAATGTCTGCAGGTAAAGCCCAACTTACAGAGGTGAAGGCAAACATCTAGATGTAAAACCCAAAATCTAGAGGTAAAGCCAAACATCTAGAGGAAAAGCCAAATATATAGATTTAAAACCCAAAATCTAGAGGTAAAGCCCAATATCTAGACTTAAAGCCCAATATCTAGACTTAAACCCAAAATCTAGATGTAAACCCCAACTTCTAGATCTAAAGCCCAAAATCTAGATGTAAAGTCCAAATTCTAGATCTAACGCCCAAAATCTAGAGATAAAGACCAATATCTAGAAGTAAAACCCAACATCTAGAGGTAAAGCAGATATCTAGAGGTAAAGCCCAACATCAAGAAGAAAAGCCAAATATATAGATTTAAAACCCAAAATCTAGAGATAAAGCCGAACATCTAAATGTAAAGCAAAACATCTAGATGTAATCCAAATATCTAGAGGTAAAGCCTAACATCTAGAGGTGAAGCACAACGTATAGAGGTATAACCCGACATCTAGAGATAAAGACCAACATCTAAATGTAAAGCAAAACATCTAGATGTAAAACCCTACATCTAGAGGTAAAGTCCAATATCTAGACCTAAAGACCAACATCTAGAGGTAAAACCCAACATCTAGTGGTAAAGCCCAACGTCTGGAGGTAAAGCCCAGATTCTAGAGAGAAGCCAAAAATCCAGATGGAAAACCCAAAATCTAGAGGTAAAGCCCAACATCTACAGGTAAATCCAGATATCTAGGGGTAAAGCCCAACATCTAGAGGAAAAGCCAAATATATCGATATAAAACCCAAAATCTAGAGGTAAAGCCCAATATCTAGACGTAAAGCCCAAAATCTAGATGAAAATCCCAACTTCTAGATCTAAAGCCCAACATCTAGAGGTAAAGACCAATATCTAGAGGGAAAACCCAACATCTAGAGGTAAAGCCAGATATCTAGAGGTAAAGCCCAACGTCTGAAGGTAAAGCCCATCATCTAGTCCTACAACCGAATGTCTGCAGGTAAAGCCCAACTTACAGAGGTGAAGGCAAACATCTAGATGTAAAACCCCAAATCTAGAGGTAAACACCAACATCTAGAGGAAAAGCCAAATATATATATATTTAAAAGCCAAAACCTAGAGGTAAAACCCAACATCTAGAGGTAAAGCCAGATATCTAGAGGTAAAGCCCAACATCTAGAGGAAAAGCAAAATATATAGATTTCAAACCCAAATTCTAGAGTTAAATCCCAACATCTAGGGGTAAACCCCAACTTCCAGAGTTAAAGTCCAAAATCTAGAGGTAAACACCAATACCTAGAGTTAGAGCCCAAAATCTAGAGATATGCCAAATATATAGATTTAAAACCCAAAATCTAGAGATAAAACCGAACATCTAAATGTAAAGCAAAACATCTAGATGTAATCCAATCATCTAGAGGTAAAGCCTAACATCTAGAGGTGAAGCACAACATATAGAGGTTTAACCCAACATCTAGAGATAAAGACCAACATCTAAATGTAAAGCAAAACATCTAGATGTAAAACCCTACATCTAGAGGTAAAGTCCAATATCTAGACCTAAAGACCAACATCTAGAGGTAAAACCCAACATCTAGTGGTAAAGCCCAACGTCTGGAGGTAAAGCCCAGATTCTAGAGAGAAGCCAAATATCCAGATGGAAAACCCAAAATCTAGAGGTAAAGCCCAACATCTACAGGTAAATCCAGATATCTAGGGGTAAAGTCCAACATCTAGAGGAAAAGCCAAATATATAGATATAAAACCTAAAACCTAGAGGTAAAGCCCAACATCTAGAGGTAAAGACCAATATCTAGAGGTAAAACCCAACATCTAGAGGTAAAGCCAGATATCTAGAGGTAAAGCCCAACATCTAGAGGAAAAGCAAAATATATAGATTTCAAACCCAAATTCTAGAGTTAAATCCCAACATCTAGAGTAAATCCCAAAGTCTAGATGTAAAGCTCAACTTCCAGATTTAAAGTCAAAAAATCTAAATGTAAATACCAATACCTAGAGGTAGAGACCAAAATGTAGAGGTAAAGCCCAACATCTAGAGATAAAGCCAGATATATAGATCTAAACCCCAAAATCTAGAGGTGAAGCCCAATATCTAGACGTAAAGCCCAAAATCTAGATGTAAAGCCCAACTTCTAGACCTAAAGCCCAAAATCTAGATGTAAACCCAACTTCTAAATCTAAAGCCCAACATCTAGAGGTAAAGCCCAATATTTAGAGTTTAAGCGCATCATTTAGAGGTAAAGCCAGATAACTAGAGGTAAAGCCCAACGTCTGAAGGTAAAGCCCATCATCTAGTCCTACAACCGAATGTCTGCAGGTAAAGCCCAACTTACAGAGGTGAAGGCAAACATCTAGATGTAAAACCCCAAATCTAGAGGTAAACACCAACATCTAGAGGAAAAGCCAAATATATATATATTTAAAACCCAAAACCTAGAGGTAAAACCCAACATCTAGAGGTAAAGCCAGATATCTAGAGGTAAAGCCCAACATCTAGAGGAAAAGCAAAATATATAGATTTCAAACCCAAATTCTAGAGTTAAATCCCAACATCTAGGGGTAAACCCCAACTTCCAGAGTTAAAGTCCAAAATCTAGAGGTAAACACCAATACCTAGAGTTAGAGCCCAAAATCTAGAGATATGCCAAATATATAGATTTAAAACCCAAAATCTAGAGATAAAACCGAACATCTAAATGTAAAGCAAAACATCTAGATGTAATCCAATCATCTAGAGGTAAAGCCTAACATCTAGAGGTGAAGCACAACATATAGAGGTTTAACCCAACATCTAGAGATAAAGACCAACATCTAAATGTAAAGCAAAACATCTAGATGTAAAACCCTACATCTAGAGGTAAAGTCCAATATCTAGACCTAAAGACCAACATCTAGAGGTAAAACCCAACATCTAGTGGTAAAGCCCAACGTCTGGAGGTAAAGCCCAGATTCTAGAGAGAAGCCAAATATCCAGATGGAAAACCCAAAATCTAGAGGTAAAGCCCAACATCTACAGGTAAATCCAGATATCTAGGGGTAAAGTCCAACATCTAGAGGAAAAGCCAAATATATACATATAAAACCTAAAACCTAGAGGTAAAGCCCAACATCTAGAGGTAAAGACCAATATCTAGAGGTAAAACCCAACATCTAGAGGTAAAGCCAGATATCTAGAGGTAAAGCCCAACATCTAGAGGAAAAGCAAAATATATAGATTTCAAACCCAAATTCTAGAGTTAAATCCCAACATCTAGAGTAAATCCCAAAGTCTAGATGTAAAGCTCAACTTCCAGATTTAAAGTCAAAAAATCTAAATGTAAATACCAATACCTAGAGGTAGAGACCAAAATGTAGAGGTAAAGCCCAACATCTAGAGATAAAGCCAGATATATAGATCTAAACCCCAAAATCTAGAGGTGAAGCCCAATATCTAGACGTAAAGCCCAAAATCTAGATGTAAAGCCCAACTTCTAGACCTAAAGCCCAAAATCTAGATGTAAACCCAACTTCTAAATCTAAAGCCCAACATCTAGAGGTAAAGCCCAATATTTAGAGTTTAAGCGCATCATTTAGAGGTAAAGCCAGATAACTAGAGGTAAAGCCCAACGTCTGGAGGTAAAGCCCATCATCTAGTCCTACAGCCCAATGTCTGCAGGTAAAGCCCAACTTACAGAGGTGAAGGCAAACATCTAGATGTAAAACCCCAAATCTAGAGGTAAAGCCCAACATCTAGAGGAAAAGCCAAATATATATATATTTAAAACCCAAAATCTAGAGGTAAAGCCCAACATCTAGAGGTAAAGACAGATATCTAGAGGTAAAGCCCAACATCTAGAGGAAAAGCAAAATATATAGATTTCAAACCCAAATTCTAGAGTTAAATCCCAACATCTAGATGTAAAGCCTAACTTCCAAAGTTAAAGTCCAAAATCTAGAGGTAAACACCAATACCTAGTGTTAGGGCCCAAAATCTAGAGGTAAAGCCCAACATCTAGAAGAAAAGCCAAATATATAGATTTAAAACCCAAAATCTAGAGATAAAGCCGAACATCTAAATGTACAGCAAAACATCTAGATGTAATCCAAACATCTAGAGGGAAAGCCTAACATCTAGAGGTGAAGCACAACATATAGAGGTATAACCCAACATCTAGAGATAAAGACCAACATCTAAATGTAAAGCAAAACATCTAGATGTAAACCCCTACATCTAGAGGTAAAGTCCAATATCTAGACCTAAAGACCAACATCTAGAGGTAAAACCCAACATCTAGTGGTAAAGCCCAACGTCTGGAGGTAAAGCCCAGATTCTAGAGAGAAGCCAAAAATCCAGATGGAAAACCCAAAATCTAGAGGTAAAGCCCAACATCTACAGGTAAATCCAGATATCTAGAGGTAAAGCCCAACATCTAGAGGAAAAGCCAAATATATCGATATAAAACCCAAAATCTAGAGGTAAAGCTCAATATCTAGACGTAAAGCCCAAAATCTAGATGAAAAGCACAACTTCTAGATCTAAAGCCCAACATCTAGAGGTAAAGACCAATAGCTAGAGGTAAAACCCAACATCTAGAGGAAAAGCCAGATATCTAGAGGTAAAGCCCAACGTCTGGAGGTAAAGCCCATCATCTAGTCCTACAGCCCAATGTCTGCAGGTAAAGCCCAACTTACAGAGATGAAGGCAAACATCTAGATGTAAAACCCCAAATCTAGAGGTAAAGCCCAACATCTAGAGGAAAAGCCAAATATATATATATTTAAAACCCAAAATCTAGAGGTAAAGCCCAACATCTAGAGGTAAAGCCAGATATCTAGGGGTAAAGGCCAACATCTAGAGGAAAAGCCAAATATATAGATTTAAAACCCAAAATCTAGAGGTAAAGCCCAATATCAAGACGTAAAGGCCAAAATCTAGATGTAAAGCCAGGCTTCTTGATCTAAAGCCCAAAATCTAGATATAAAGCCCAAATTCTAGATCGAACGCCCAAAATCTAGAGATAAAGACCAATATCTAGAGGTAAAACCCAACATCTAGAGGTAAAGCCAGATATCTAGAGGTAAAGCCCAACATCTAGAGGAAAAGCCAAATATATAGATTTCAAACCCAAATTCTAGAGTTAAATCCCAACATCTAGAGGTAAATCCCAAAGTCTAGATGTCAAGCTCAACTTCCAGATTTAAAGTCAAAAAACCTAAATGTAAATACCAATACCTGGAAGTAGAGCCCAAAATGTAGAGGTAAAGCCCAACATCTAGAGATAAAGCCCAATATTTAGAGTTTAAGCGCATCATTTAGAGGTAAAGCCAGATAACTAGAGGTAAAGCCCATCATCTAGTCCTACAGCCCAATGTCTGCAGGTAAAGCCCAACTTACAGAGGTGAAGGCAAACATCTAGATGTAAAACCCAAAATCTAGAGGTAAAGCCAACATCTAGAGGTAAAGCCCAATATTTAGAGTTTAAGCGCATCATTTAGAGGTAAAGCCCAAAATCTAGATGTAAAGCCCAACTTCTAGAGGTAAAGCCCATCATCTAGTCCTACAGCCCAATGTCTGCAGGTAAAGCCCAACTTACAGAGGTGAAGGCAAACATCTAGATGTAAAACCCAAAATCTAGAGGTAAAGCCCAACATCTAGACTTAAAGCCCAATATCTAGACTTAAACCCAAAATCTAGATGTAAACCCCAACTTCTAGATCTAAAGCCCAAAATCTAGATGTAAAGTACAAATGCTAGATCTAACGCCCAAAATCTAGAGATAAAGACCAATATCTAGAAGTAAAACCCAACATCTAGAGGTAAAGCAGATATCTAGAGGTAAAGCCCAATATCTAGAAGAAAAGCCAAATATATAGATTTAAAACCCAAAATCTAGAGATAAAGCCGAACATCTAAATGTAAAGCAAAACATCTAGATGTAATCCAAACATCTAGAGGTAAAGCCTAACATCTACAGGTAAATCCAGATATCTAGGGGTAAAGACCAACATCTAGAGGAAAAGCCGAATATATAGATATAAAACCCAAAATCTAGAGGTAAAGCCCAATATCTAGACGTAAAGATCAAAATCTAGATATAAATCCCAACTTCTAGATCTAAAGCCCAAAATATAGATGTAAATCCCAACTTCTAAATCTAAAGCCCAACATCTAGAGGTAAAGCCCAATATTTAGAGTTTAAGCGCATCATTTAGAGGTAAAGCCCAAAATCTAGATGTAAAGCTCAACTTCTAGAGGTAAAGCCCATCATCTAGTCCTACAGCCTAATGGCTGCAGGTAAAGCCCAGCTTACAGAGGTGAAGGCAAACATCAGGATGTAAAACCCAAAATCTAGAGGTAAAGCCCAACATCTAGAGGAAAAGCCAAATATATAGATTTAAAACCCAAAATCTAGAGGTAAAGCCCAATATCTAGACCTAAAGCCCAATATCTAGACGTAAAGCCCAAAATCTAGATGAAAAGCACAACTTCTAGATCTAAAGCCCAACATCTAGAGGTAAAGACCAATAGCTAGAGGTAAAACCCAACATCTAGAGGTAAAGCCAGATATCTAGAGGTAAAGCCCAACGTCTGGAGGTAAAGCCCATCATCTAGTCCTACAGCCCAATGTCTGCAGGTAAAGCCCAACTTACAGAGGTGAAGGCAAACATCTAGATGTAAAACCCCAAATCTAGAGGTAAAGCCCAACATCTAGAGGAAAAGCCAAATATATATATATTTAAAACACAAAATCTAGAGGTAAAGCCCAACATCTAGAGGTAAAGCCAGATATCTAGAGGTAAAGCCCAACATCTAGAGGAAAAGCAAAATATATAGATTTCAAACCCAAATTCTAGACTTAAATCCCAACATCTAGATGTAAAGCCCAACTTCCAAAGTTAAAGTCCAAAATCTAGAGGTAAACACCAATACCTATTGTTAGAGCCCAAAATCTAGAGATAAAGCCCAACATCTAGAGGTAAAGACCAATAGCTAGAGGTAAAACCCAACATCTAGAATTAAAGCCAGATATCTAGAGGTAAAGCCCAACATCTAGAGGAAAAGCAAAAGATATAGATTTCAAACCCAAATTCTAGAGTTAAATCCCAACATCTAGGGGTAAACCCCAACTTCCAGAGTTAGAGCCCAAAATCTAGAGATATGACAAATATATAGATTTAAAACCCAAAATCTAGAGTTAAAGCCCAATATCTAGACGTAAAGCCCAAAATCTAGATGTAAAGCCCAAATTCTAGATCTAACGCCCAAAATCTAGAGATAAAGACCAATATATAGAAGTAAAACCCAACATCTAGAGGTAAAACCGATATCTAGAGGTAAAGCCCAACATCTAGAAGAAAAGCCAAATATATAGATTTAAAACCCAAAATCTAGAGATAAAGCCGAACATCTAAATGTAAAGCAAAACATCTAGATGTAATCCAAACATCTAGAGGTAAAGCCTAACATCTAGAGGTGAAGCACAACATATAGAGGTATAACCCAACATCTAGAGATAAAGACCAACATCTAAATGTAAAGCAAAACATCTAGATGTAAAACCCTACATCTAGAGGTAAAGTCCAATATCTAGACCTAAAGACCAACATCTAGAGGTAAAACCCAACATCTAGTGGTAAAGCCCAAAGTCTGGATGTAAAGCCCAGATTCTAGAGAGAAGCCAAAAATCCAGATGGAAAACCCAAAATCTAGAGGTAAAGCCCAACATCTACAGGTAAATCCAGATATCTAGGGGTAAAGCCCAACATCTAGAGGAAAAGCCAAATATATATATATAAACCCCAAAATATAGAGGTAAAGCCCAATATCTAGACGTAAAGCCCAACATCTAGAGGAAAAGCCAAATATATATATATTTAAAACCCAAAACCTAGAGGTAAAGCCCAACATCTAGAGGTAAAGACCAATATCTAGAGGTAAAACCCAACATCTAGAGGTAAAGTCAGATATCTAGAGGTAAAGCCCAACATCTAGAGGAAAAGCAAAATATATAGATTTCAAACCCAAATTCTAGAGTTAAATCCCAACATCTAGAGGTAAATCCCAAAGTCTAGATGTAAAGCTCAACTTCCAGATTTAAATTCAAAAAATCTAAATGTTAATACCAATACCTAGAGGTAGAGCCCAAAATGTAGAGGTAAAGCCCAACATCTAGAGATAAAGCCCAATATTTAGAGTTTAAGCGCATCATTTAGAGGTAAAGCCAGATAACTAGAGGTAAAGCCCATCATCTAGTCCTACAGCCCAATGTCTGCAGGTAAAGCCCAACTTACAGAGGTGAAGGCAAACATCTAGATGTAAAACCCAAAATCTAGAGGTAAAGCCCAACATCTATAGGTAAAGACCAATATTTAGAGTTTAAGCACATCATTTAGAGGTAAAGCCCAAAATCTAGATGTAAAGCCCAACTTCTAGATCTAAAGCCCAAAATCTAGATGTAAAGTCCAAATTCTAGATCTAACGCCCAAAATCTAGAGATAAAGACCAATATCTAGAAGTAAAACCCAACATCTAGAGGTAAAGCAGATATCTAGAGGTAAAGCCCAACATCAAGAAGAAAAGCCAAATATATAGATTTAAAACCCAAAATCTAGAGATAAAGCCGAACATCTAAATGTAAAGCAAAACATCTAGATGTAATCCAAATATCTAGAGGTAAAGCCTAACATCTAGAGGTGAAGCACAACGTATAGAGGTATAACCCGACATCTAGAGATAAAGACCAACATCTAAATGTAAAGCAAAACATCTAGATGTAAAACCCTACATCTAGAGGTAAAGTCCAATATCTAGACCTAAAGACCAACATCTAGAGGTAAAACCCAACATCTAGTGGTAAAGCCCAACGTCTGGAGGTAAAGCCCAGATTCTAGAGAGAAGCCAAAAATCCAGATGGAAAACCCAAAATCTAGAGGTAAAGCCCAACATCTACAGGTAAATCCAGATATCTAGGGGTAAAGCCCAACATCTAGAGGAAAAGCCAAATATATAGATATAAAACCCAAAATCTAGAGGTAAAGCCCAATATCTAGACGTAAAGCCCAAAATCTAGATGAAAAGCACAACTTCTAGATCTAAAGCCCAACATCTAGAGGTAAAGACCAATATCTAGAGGGAAAACCCAACATCTAGAGGTAAAGCCAGATATCTAGAGGTAAAGCCCAACGTCTGAAGGTAAAGCCCATCATCTAGTCCTACAACCGAATGTCTGCAGGTAAAGCCCAACTTACAGAGGTGAAGGCAAACATCTAGATGTAAAACCCCAAATCTAGAGGTAAACACCAACATCTAGAGGAAAAGCCAAATATATATATATTTAAAACCCAAAACCTAGAGGTAAAACCCAACATCTAGAGGTAAAGCCAGATATCTAGAGGTAAAGCCCAACATCTAGAGGAAAAGCAAAAGATATAGATTTCAAACCCAAATTCTAGAGTTAAATCCCAACATCTAGGGGTAAACCCCAACTTCCAGAGTTAAAGTCCAAAATCTAGAGGTAAACACCAATACCTAGAGTTAGAGCCCAAAATCTAGAGATATGCCAAATATATAGATTTAAAACCCAAAATCTAGAGATAAAACCGAACATCTAAATGTAAAGCAAAACATCTAGATGTAATCCAATCATCTAGAGGTAAAGCCTAACATCTAGAGGTGAAGCACAACATATAGAGGTTTAACCCAACATCTAGAGATAAAGACCAACATCTAAATGTAAAGCAAAACATCTAGATGTAAAACCCTACATCTAGAGGTAAAGTCCAATATCTAGACCTAAAGACCAACATCTAGAGGTAAAACCCAACATCTAGTGGTAAAGCCCAACGTCTGGAGGTAAAGCCCAGATTCTAGAGAGAAGCCAAATATCCAGATGGAAAACCCAAAATCTAGAGGTAAAGCCCAACATCTACAGGTAAATCCAGATATCTAGGGGTAAAGTCCAACATCTAGAGGAAAAGCCAAATATATAGATATAAAACCTAAAACCTAGAGGTAAAGCCCAACATCTAGAGGTAAAGACCAATATCTAGAGGTAAAACCCAACATCTAGAGGTAAAGCCATATATCTAGAGGTAAAGCCCAACATCTAGAGGAAAAGCAAAATATATAGATTTCAAACCCAAATTCTAGAGTTAAATCCCAACATCTAGAGTAAATCCCAAAGTCTAGATGTAAAGCTCAACTTCCAGATTTAAAGTCAAAAAATCTAAATGTAAATACCAATACCTAGAGGTAGAGACCAAAATGTAGAGGTAAAGCCCAACATCTAGAGATAAAGCCAGATATATAGATCTAAACCCCAAAATCTAGAGGTGAAGCCCAATATCTAGACGTAAAGCCCAAAATCTAGATGTAAAGCCCAACTTCTAGACCTAAAGCCCAAAATCTAGATGTAAACCCAACTTCTAAATCTAAAGCCCAACATCTAGAGGTAAAGCCCAATATTTAGAGTTTAAGCGCATCATTTAGAGGTAAAGCCAGATAACTAGAGGTAAAGCCCAACGTCTGGAGGTAAAGCCCATCATCTAGTCCTACAGCCCAATGTCTGCAGGTAAAGCCCAACTTACAGAGGTGAAGGCAAACATCTAGATGTAAAACCCAAAATCTAGAGGTAAAGCCCAACATCTAGAGGAAAAGCCAAATATATATATATTTAAAACCCAAAACCTAGAGGTAAATCCCAACATCTAGATGTAAACCCCAACTTCTAGATCTAAAGCCCAACATCTAGATGTAAAGCCCAAATTCTAGATCTAACGCCCAAAATCTAGAGATATAGACCAATATCTAGAAGTAAAACCCAACATCTAGAGGTAAAGCCGATATCTAGAGGTAAAGCCCAACATCTAGAAGAAAAGCCAAATATATAGATTTAAAACCCAAAATCTAGAGATAAAGCCGAACATCTAAATGTAAAGCAAAACATCTAGATGTAATCCAAACATCTAGAGGTAAAGCCTAACATCTAGAGGTGAAGCACAACATATAGAGGTATAACCCAACATCTAGAGATAAAGACCAACATCTAAATGTAAAGCAAAACATCTAGATGTAAAACCCTACATCTAGAGATAAAGTCCAATATCTAGACCTAAAGACCAACATCTAGAGGTAAAACCCAACATCTAGTGGTAAAGCCCAACGTCTGGAGGTAAAGCCCAGATTCTAGAGAGAAGCCAAATATCCAGATGGAAAACCCAAAATCTAGAGGTAAAGCCCAACATCTACAGGTAAATCCAGATATCTAGGGGTAAAGTCCAACATCTAGAGGAAAAGCCAAATATATAGATATAAAACCTAAAACCTAGAGGTAAAGCCCAACATCTAGAGGTAAAGACCAATATCTAGAGGTAAAACCCAACATCTAGAGGTAAAGCCAGATATCTAGAGGTAAAGCCCAACATCTAGAGGAAAAGCAAAATATATAGATTTCAAACCCAAATTCTAGAGTTAAATCCCAACATCTATAGTAAATCCCAAAGTCTAGATGTAAAGCTCAACTTCCAGATTTAAAGTCAAAAAATCTAAATGTAAATACCAATACCTAGAGGTAGAGACCAAAATGTAGAGGTAAAGCCGAACATCTAGAGATAAAGCCAGATATATAGATCTAAACCCCAAAATCTAGAGGTGAAGCCCAATATCTAGACGTAAAGCCCAAAATCTAGATGTAAAGCCCAACTTCTAGACCTAAAGCCCAAAATCTAGATGTAAACCCAACTTCTAAATCTAAAGCCCAACATCTAGAGGTAAAGCCCAATATTTAGAGTTTAAGCGCATCATTTAGAGGTAAAGCCAGATAACTAGAGGTAAAGCCCAACGTCTGGAGGTAAAGCCCATCATCTAGTCCTACAGCCCAATGTCTGCAGGTAAAGCCCAACTTACAGAGGTGAAGGCAAACATCTAGATGTAAAACCCAAAATCTAGAGGTAAAGCCCAACATCTAGAGGAAAAGCCAAATATATATATATTTAAAACCCAAAACCTAGAGGTAAAGCCCAACATCTAGATGTAAACACCAACTTCTAGATCTAAAGCCCAACATCTAGATGTAAAGCCCAAATTCTAGATCTAACGCCCAAAATCTAGAGATATAGACCAATATCTAGAAGTAAAACGCAACATCTAGAGGTAAAGCCGATATCTAGAGGTAAAGCCCAACATCTAGAAGAAAAGCCAAATATATAGATTTAAAACCCAAAATCTAGAGATAAAGCCGAACATCTAAATGTAAAGCAAAACATCTAGATGTAATCCAAACATCTAGAGGTAAAGCCTAACATCTAGAGGTGAAGCACAACATATAGAGGTATAACCCAACATCTAGAGATAAAGACCAACATCTAAATGTAAAGCAAAACATCTAGATGTAAAACCCTACATCTAGAGGTAAAGTCCAATATCTAGACCTAAAGACCAACATCTAGAGGTAAAACCCAACATCTAGTGGTAAAGCCCAACGTCTGGAGGTAAAGCCCAGATTCTAGAGAGAAGCCAAAAATCCAGATGGAAAACCCAAAATCTAGAGGTAAAGCCCAACATCTACAGGTAAATCCAGATATCTAGGGGTAAAGCCCAACATCTAGAGGAAAAGCCAAATATATATATATTTAAAACCCAAAACCTAGAGGTAAAGCCCAACATCTAGAGGAAAAGCCAAATATATAGATTTAAAACCCAAAATCTAGAGGTAAAGCCCAATATCTAGACGTAAAGCCCAAAATCTAGATGAAAAGCACAACTTCTAGATCTAAAGCCCAACATCTAGAGGTAAAGACCAATATCTAGAGGTAAAACCCAACATCTAGAGGTAAAGCCAGATATCTAGAGGTAAAGCCCAACATCTAGAGGAAAAGCAAAATATATAGATTTCAAACCCAAATTCTAGAGTTAAATCCCAACATCTAGAGGTAAATCCCAAAGTCTAGATGTAAAGCTCAACTTCCAGATTTAAAGTCAAAAAATCTAAATGTAAATACCAATACCTAGAGGTAGAGCCCAAAATGTAGAGGTAAAGCCCAACATCTAGAGATAAAGCCAGATATATAGATCTAAACCCCAAAATCTAGAGGTAAAGACCAACGTCTGGAGGTAAAGCCCATCATCTAGTCCTACAGCCCAATGTCTGCAGGTAAAGCCCAACTTACAGAGGTGAAGGCAAACATCTAGATGTAAAACCCCAAATCTAGAGGTAAAGCCCAACATCTAGAGGAAAAGCCAAATATATATATATTTAAAACACAAAATCTAGAGGTAAACCCAACATCTAGAGGTAAAGCCAGATATCTAGAGGTAAAGCCCAACATCTAGAGGAAAAGCAAAATATATAGATTTCAAACCCAAATTCTAGATTTAAATCCCAACATCTAGATGTAAAGCCCAACTTCCAAAGTTAAAGTCCAAAATCTAGAGGTAAACACCAATACCTATTGTTAGAGCCCAAAATCTAGAGATAAAGCCCAACATCTAGAGATAAAGCCAAATATATAGATTTAAAACCAAAATCTAGAGGTAAAGACCAATATCTAGACGTAAAGCCCAAAATCTAGATGAAAAGCACAACTTCTAGATCTAAAGCCCAACATCTAGAGGTAAAGACCAATAGCTAGAGGTAAAACCCAACATCTAGAGGTGAAGCCAGATATCTAGAGGTAAAGCCCAACATCTAGAGGAAAAGCAAAAGATATAGATTTCAAACCCAAATTCTAGAGTTAAATCCCAACATCTAGGGGTAAACCCCAACTTCCAGAGTTAAAGTCCAAAATCTAGAGGTAAACACCAATACCTAGAGTTAGAGCCCAAAATCTAGAGATATGACAAATATATAGATTTAATACCCAAAATCTAGAGTTAAAGCCCAATATCTAGACGTAAAGCCCAAAATCTAGATGTAAAGCCCAAATTCTAGATCTAACGCCCAAAATCTAGAGATAAAGACCAATATATAGAAGTAAAACCCAACATCTAGAGGTAAAACCGATATCTAGATGTAAAGTCCAACATCTAGAAGAAAAGCCAAATATATAGATTTAAAACCCAAAATCTAGAGATAAAGCCGAACATCTAAATGTAAAGCAAAACATCTAGATGTAATCCAAACATCTAGAGGTAAAGCCTAACATCTAGAGGTGAAGCACAACATATAGAGGTATAACCCAACATCTAGAGATAAAGACCAACATCTAAATGTAAAGCAAAACATCTAGATGTAAAACCCTACATCTAGAGGTAAAGTCCAATATCTAGACCTAAAGACCAACATCTAGAGGTAAAACCCAACATCTAGTGGTAAAGCCCAACGTCTGGAGGTAAAGCCCAGATTCTAGAGAGAAGCCAAAAATCCAGATGGAAAACCCAAAATCTAGAGGTAAAGCCCAACATCTACAGGTAAATCCAGATATCTAGGGGTAAAGTCCAACATCTAGAGGAAAAGCCAAATATATAGATATAAAACCTAAAACCTAGAGGTAAAGCCCAACATCTAGAGGTAAAGACCAATATCTAGAGGTAAAACCCAACATCTAGAGGTAAAGCCAGATATCTAGAGGTAAAGCCCAACATCTAGAGGAAAAGCAAAATATATAGATTTCAAACCCAAATTCTAGAGTTAAATCCCAACATCTAGAGTAAATCCCAAAGTCTAGATGTAAAGCTCAACTTCCAGATTTAAAGTCAAAAAATCTAAATGTAAATACCAATACCTAGAGGTAGAGACCAAAATGTAGAGGTAAAGCCCAACATCTAGAGATAAAGCCAGATATATAGATCTAAACCCCAAAATCTAGAGGTGAAGCCCAATATCTAGACGTAAAGCCCAAAATCTAGATGTAAAGCCCAACTTCTAGACCTAAAGCCCAAAATCTAGATGTAAACCCAACTTCTAAATCTAAAGCCCAACATCTAGAGGTAAAGCCCAATATTTAGAGTTTAAGCGCATCATTTAGAGGTAAAGCCAGATAACTAGAGGTAAAGCCCAACGTCTGGAGGTAAAGCCCATCATCTAGTCCTACAGCCCAATGTCTGCAGGTAAAGCCCAACTTACAGAGGTGAAGGCAAACATCTAGATGTAAAACCCAAAATCTAGAGGTAAAGCCCAACATCTAGAGGAAAAGCCAAATATATATATATTTAAAACCCAAAACCTAGAGGTAAAGCCCAACATCTAGATGTAAACACCAACTTCTAGATCTAAAGCCTAACATCTAGATGTAAAGCCCAAATTCTAGATCTAACGCCCAAAATCCAGAGATATAGACCAATATCTAGAAGTAAAACCCAACATCTAGAGGTAAAGCCGATATCTAGAGGTAAAGCCCAACATCTAGAAGAAAAGCCAAATATATAGATTTAAAACCCAAAATCTAGAGATAAAGCCGAACATCTAAATGTAAAGCAAAACATCTAGATGTAATCCAAACATCTAGAGGTAAAGCCTAACATCTAGAGGTGAAGCACAACATATAGAGGTATAACCCAACATCTAGAGATAAAGACCAACATCTAAATGTAAAGCAAAACATCTAGATGTAAAACCCTACATCTAGAGGTAAAGTCCAATATCTAGACCTAAAGACCAACATCTAGAGGTAAAACCCAACATCTAGTGGTAAAGCCCAACGTCTGGAGGTAAAGCCCAGATTCTAGAGAGAAGCCAAAAATCCAGATGGAAAACCCAAAATCTAGAGGTAAAGCCCAACATCTACAGGTAAATCCAGATATCTAGGGGTAAAGCCCAACATCTAGAGGAAAAGCCAAATATATATATATTTAAAACCCAAAACCTAGAGGTAAAGCCCAACATCTAGAGGAAAAGCCAAATATATAGATTTAAAACCCAAAATCTAGAGGTAAAGCCCAATATCTAGACGTAAAGCCCAAAATCTAGATGAAAAGCACAACTTCTATATCTAAAGCCCAACATCTAGAGGTAAAGACCAATATCTAGAGGTAAAACCCAACATCTAGAGGTAAAGCCAGATATCTAGAGGTAAAGCCCAAAATCTAGAGGAAAAGCAAAATATATAGATTTCAAACCCAAATTCTAGAGTTAAATCCCAACATCTAGAGGTAAATCCCAAAGTCTAGATGTAAAGCTCAACTTCCAGATTTAAAGTCAAAAAATCTAAATGTAAATACCAATACCTAGAGGTAGAGCCCAAAATGTAGAGGTAAAGCCCAACATCTAGAGATAAAGCCAGATATATAGATCTAAACCCCAAAATCTAGAGGTGAAGCCCAATATCTAGACGTAAAGCCCAAAATCTAGATGTAAAGCCCAACTTCTAAATCTAAAGCCCAAAATCTAGATGTAAAGCCCAATATTTAGAGTTTAAGCGCATCATTTAGAGGTAAAGCCAGATATCTAGAGGTAAAGCCCAACGTCTGGAGGTAAAGCCCATCAACTAGTCCTACAGCCCAATGTCTGCAGGTAAAGCCCAACTTACAGAGGTGAAGGCAAACATCTAGATGTAAAACCCCAAATCTAGCGGTAAAGCCCAACATCTAGAGGAAAAGCGAAATATATATATATTTAAAACCCAAAACCTAGAGGTAAAGCCCAACATCTAGAGGTAAAGCCAGATATCTAGGGGTAAAGCCCAACATCTAGAGGAAAAGCCCAATATCTAGATTAAAAGCCCAAAATCTAGATGTAAAGCCCACCTTCTAGATCTAAAGCCCAACATCTAGATGTAAAGCCCAAATTCTAGATCTAACGCCCAAAATCTAGAGATAAAGACCAATATCTAGAGGTAAAACCCAACATCTAGAATTAAAGCCAGATATCTAGAGGTAAAGCCCAACATCTAGAGGAAAAGCAAAATATATAGATTTCAAACCCAAATTCTAGAGTTAAATCCCAACATCTAGGGGTAAACCCCAACTTCCAGAGTTAAATTCCAAAATGTAGAGGTAAATACCAATACCTAGAGTTAGAGCCCAAAATCTAGAGATATGCCAAATATATAGATTTAAAACCCAAAATCTAGAGATAAAGCCAAACGTCTAAATGTAAAGCAAAACATCTAGATGTAATGCAAACATCTAGAGGTAAAGCCTAACAACTAGAGGTGAAGCACAACATATAGAGGTATAACCCAACATCTAGAGATAAAGACCAACATCTAAATGTAAAGCAAAACATCTAGATGTAAAACCCTACATCTAGAGGTAAAGTCCAATATCTAGACCTAAAGACCAACATCTAGAGGTTAACCCCAACATCTAGTGGTAAAGCCCAACGTCTGGAGGTAAAGCCCAGATTCTAGAGAGAAGCCAAAAATCCAGATTGAAAACCCAAAATCTAGAGGTAAAGCCCAACATCTACAGGTAAATCCAGATATCTAGGGGTAAAGCCCAACATCTAGAGGAAAAGACCAATATCTAGAGGTAAAACCCAACATCTAGAGGTAAAGCCAGATATCTAGAGGTAAAGCCCAACATCTAGAGGAAAAGCAAACTATATAGATTTCAAACCCAAATTCTAGAGTTAAATCCCAACATCTAGAGGTAAATCCCAAAGTCTAGATGTAAAGCTCAACTTCCAGATTTAAAGTCAAAAAATCTAAATGTAAATACCAATACCTAGAGGTAGAGCCCAAAATGTAGAGGTAAAGCCCAACATCTAGAGGAAAAGCCAAATATATAGATATAAAACCTAAAATCTAGAGGTAAAGCCCAATATCTAGACGTAAAGCCCAAAATCTAGATGTAAAGCCCAACTTCTAAATCTAAAGCCCAACATCTAGAGGTAAAGAACAATATCTAGAGGTAAAAACCAACATCTAGAGGTAAAGCCAGATATCTAGAGGTAAAGCCCAACGTCTGGAGGTAAAGCCCATCATCTAGTCCTACAGCCCAATGTCTGCAGGTAAAGCCCAACTTACAGAGGTGAAGGCAAACATCTAGATGTAAAACCCAAAATCTAGAGGTAAAGCCCAACATCTAGAGGAAAAGCCAAATATATATATATTGAAAACCCAAAACCTAGAGGTAAAGCCCAACATCTAGGGGTAAAGCCAGATAACTAGCGGTAAAGCCCAACATCTAGAGGAAAAGCCAAATATATAGATTTAAAACCCAAAATCTAGAGGTAAAGCCCAATATCTAGACGTAAAGCCCAAAATCTAGATGTAAAGCCCAACTTCTAGATCTAAAGCCCAAAATCTAGATGTAAAGCCCAAATTCTAGATCTAACGCCTAAATTCTAGAGATAAAGACCAATATCTAGAAGTAAAACCCAACATCTAGAGGTAAAGCCGATATCTAGAGGTAAAGACCAACATCTAGAAGAAAAGCCAAATATATAGATTTAAAACCCAAAATCTAGAGATAAAGCCGAACATCTAAATGTAAAGCAAAACATCGAGATGTAATCCAAACATCTAGAGGTAAAGCCTAACATCTAGAGGTGAAGCACAACGTATAGAGGTATAACCCAACATCTAGAGATAAAGACCAACATCTAAATGTAAAGCAAAACATCTAGATGTAAAACCCTACATCTAGAGGTAAAGTCCAATATCTAGACCTAAAGACCAACATCTAGAGGTAAAAACCAACATCTAGTGGTAAAGCCCAACGCCTGGAGGTAAAGCCCAGATTCTAGAGAGAAGCCAAAAATCCAGATGTAAAAACCAAAATCTAGAGGTAAAGCCCAACATCTACAGGTAAATCCAGATATCTAGGGGTAAAGCCCAACATCTAGAGGAAAAGCCAAATATATAGATATAAAACCCAAAATCTAGAGGTAAAGCCCAATATCTAGACGTAAAGCCCAAAATCTAGATGAAAATCCCAACTTCTAGATCTAAAGCCCAACATCTAGAGGTAAAGACCAATATCTAGAGGGAAAACCCAACATCTAGAGGTAAAGCCAGATATCTAGAGGTAAAGCCCAACGTCTGAAGGTAAAGCCCATCATCTAGTCCTACAAACGAATGTCTGCAGGTAAAGCCCAACTTACAGAGGTGAAGGCAAACATCTAGATGTAAAACCCCAAATCTAGAGGTAAAGACCAACATCTAGAGGAAAAGCCAAATATATATATATTTTAAACCCAAAACCTAGAGGTAAAGCCCGACATCTAGATGTAAAGCCAGATATCTAGGGGTAAAGGCCAACATCTAGAGGAAAAGTCAAATATATAGATTTAAAACCCAAAATCTAGAGGTAAAGCCCAATATCTAGACGTAAAGCCCAAAATCTAGATGTAAAGCCCATCTTCTAGATCTAAAGCCCAAAATCTAGATGTAAAGCCCAAATTCTAGATCTAACGCCCAAAATCTAGAGATAAAGACCAATATCTAGAGGTAAAACCCAACATCTAGAGGTAAAGCCAGATATCTAGAGGTAAAGCCCAACATCTAGAGGAAAAGCAAAATATATAGATTTCAAACCCAAATTCTAGAGTTAAATCCCAACATCTAGAGGTAAATCCCAAAGTCTAGATGTAAAGCTCAACTTCCAGATTTAATGTCAAAAAATCTAAATGTAAATACCAATACCTAGAGGTAGAGCCCAAAATGTAGAGGTAAAGCCCAACATCTAGAGATAAAGCCAGATATATAGATCTAAACCCCAAAATCTAGAGGTGAAGCCCAATATCTAGACGTAAATCCCAAAATCTAGATGTAAAGCCCAACTTCTAAATCTAAAGCCCAACATCTAGAGGTAAAGAACAATATCTAGAGGTAAAAACCAACATCTAGAGGTAAAGCCAGATATCTAGAGGTAAAGCCCAACGTCTGGAGGTAAAGCCCATCATCTAGTCCTACAGCCCAATGTCTGCAGGTAAAGCCCAACTTACAGAAGTGAAGGCAAACATCTAGATGTAAAACCCAAAATCCAGAGGTAAAGCCCAACATCTAGAGGAAAAGCCAAATATATATATATTTAAAACCCAAAATCTAGAGGTAAAGCCCAACATCTAGGGGTAAAGCCAGTTAACTAGCGGTAAAGCCCAACATCTAGAGGAAAAGCCAAATATATAGATTTAAAACCCAAAATCTAGAGGTAAAGCCCAATATCTAGACGTAAAGCCCAAAATCTAGATGTAAAGCCCAACTTCTAGATCTAAAGCCCAAAATCTAGATGTAAAGCCCAAATTCTAGATCTAACGCCTAAATTCTAGAGATAAAGACCAATATCTAGAAGTAAAACCCAACATCTAGAGGTAAAGCCGATATCTAGAGGTAAAGACCAACATCTAGAAGAAAAGCCAAATATATAGATTTAAAACCCAAAATCTAGAGATAAAGCCGAACATCTAAATGTAAAGCAAAACATCGAGATGTAATCCAAACATCTAGAGGTAAAGCCTAACATCTAGAGGTGAAGCACAACGTATAGAGGTATAACCCAACATCTAGAGATAAAGACCAACATCTAAATGTAAAGCAAAACATCTAGATGTAAAACCCTACATCTAGAGGTAAAGTCCAATATCTAGACCTAAAGACCAACATCTAGAGGTAAAAACCAACATCTAGTGGTAAAGCCCAACGCCTGGAGGTAAAGCCCAGATTCTAGAGAGAAGCCAAAAATCCAGATGTAAAAACCAAAATCTAGAGGTAAAGCCCAACATCTACAGGTAAATCCAGATATCTAGGGGTAAAGCCCAACATCTAGAGGAAAAGCCAAATATATAGATATAAAACCCAAAATCTAGAGGTAAAGCCCAATATCTAGACGTAAAGCCCAAAATCTAGATGAAAAGCACAACTTCTAGATCTAAAGCAAAACATCTAGAGGTAAAGACCAATATCTAGAGGTAAAACCCAACATCTAGAGGTAAAGCCAGATATCTAGAGGTAAAGCCCAACGTCTGGAGGTAAAGCCCATCATCTAGCCCTACAGCCCAATGTCTGCAGGTAAAGCCCAACTTACAGAGGTGAAGGCAAACATCTAGATGTAAAACCCCAAATCTAGAGGTAAAGCCCAACATCTAGAGGAAAAGCCAAATATATATATATTTAAAACCCAAAATCTAGAGATAAAGCCCAACATTTAGAGGTAAAGCCAGATATCTAGGGGTAAAGCCCAACATCTAGAGGAAAAGCCAAATATATAGATTTAAAACACAAAATCTAGAGGTAAAGCCCAATATCTAGATGTAAAGCCCAGCTTCTAGATCTAAAGCCCACAATCTAGATGTAAAGCCAAAATTCTAGATCTAACACACAAAATCTAGAGGTAAAGGCCAATATCTAGAGGTAAAATCCAACATCTATAGGTAAAGCCCAACATCTAGAGGAAAAGACAAATATATAGATATAAAACCCAAAATCTAGACGTAAAGCCCAATATCTAGACGTAAAGCCCAAAATCTAGATGAAAAGCACAACTTCTAGATCTAAAGCCCAACATCTAGAGGTAAAGACCAATATCTAGAGGTAAAACCCAACATCTAGAGGTAAAGCCAGATATCTAGAGGTAAAGCCCAACATCTAGAGGAAAAGCCAAATATATAGATTTCAAACCCAAATTCTAGAGTTAAATCCCAACATCTAGGGGTAACCCCCAACTTCCAGAGTTAAAGTCCAAAATCTAGAGGTAAACACCAATACCTAGAGTTAGAGCCCAAAATCTAGAGATATGCCAAATATATAGATTTAAAACCCAAAATCTAGAGATAAAGCCGAACGTCTAAATGTAAAGCAAAACATCTAGATGTAATGCAAACATCTAGAGGTAAAGCCTAACAACTAGAGGTGAAGCACAACATATAGAGGTATAACTCAACATCTAGAGATAAAGACCAACATCTAAATGTAAAGCAAAACATCTCGATGTAAAACCCTACATCGAGATGTAAAGTCCAATATCTAGACCTAAAGACCAACATCTAGAGGTAAAACCCAACATCTAGTGGTAAAGCTCAACGTCTGGAGGTAAAGCCCAGATTCTAGAGAGAAGCCAAAAATCCAGATGGAAAACCCAAAATCTAGAGGTAAAGCCCAACATCTACAGGTAAATCCAGATATCTAGGGGTAAAGCCCTACATCTAGAGGAAAAGACCAATATCTAGATTTAAAGCCCAAAATCTAGATGTAAAGCCCAAAATCTAGATGTAAACCCCAACTTCTAGATCTAAAGCCCAAAAACCTAGATGTAAAGCCCAAATTCTAGATCTAACGCCCAAAATCTAGAGATAAAGACCAATATCTAGAAGTAAAACCCAACATCTAGAGGTAAAGCCGATATCTAGAGGTAAAGCCTAACATCTAGAGGTGAAGCACAACATATAGAGGTATAACCCAACATCTAGAGATAAAGACCAACATCTAAATGTAAAGCAAAACATCTAGATGTAAAACCCTACATCTAGAGGTAAAGTCCAATATCTAGACCTAAAGACCAACATCTAGAGGCAAAAACCAACATCTAGTGGTAAAGCCCAACGCCTGGAGTTAAAGCCCAGATTCTAGAGAGAAGCCAAAAATCCAGATGTAAAAACCAAAATCTAGAGGTAAAGCCCAACATCTACAGGTAAATCCAGATATCTAGGGGTAAAGCCCAACATCTAGAGGAAAAGCCAAATATATAGATTTCAAACCCAAAATCTAGAATTCAATCCCAACATCTAGAGGTAAAGCCCAACTTCCAGAGTTAAAGTCCAAAATCAAGAGGTAAACACCTAGAGTTAGAGCCCAAAATCTAGAGATAAAGCCCAACACCTAGAGATAAAGCCAGATATATAGATTTAAAATCCAAAATCTGGAGGTAAAGCAAAACATCTAGAGCTAAAGCCAAATACTCTAGAGGTAAAGCCCACATGTAGAGGTAAGGACTAAGATCTAGAGGTGAATTCCAATATCTAGTGTTAAAGCCCGACACCTACATTTAAAGACAAATATCTAGATGTACAACCCAACTTCTAGAGGTAAAGCCCAACATCTAGAGGAAAAGCCAAATATATAGATTTAAAACACAAAATCTAGAGGTAAAGCCCAATATCTAGACGTAAAGCCCAAAATCTAGATGAAAAGCCCAACTTCTAGATCTAAAGCCCAAAATATAGATGTAAAGCCCAACTTCTAAATCTAAATTCCAACATCTAGAGGTAAAGCCCAACATTTAGAGTTTAAGCGCATCATTTAGAGGTAAAGCGAAAAATCTAGATGTAAAGCCCAACTTCTAGAGGTAAAGCCCATCATCTAGTCCTACAGCCCAATGTCTGCAGGTAAAGCACATCTTACAGAGGTGAAGGCAAACATCTAGATGTAAAACCCAAAATCTAGAGGTAAAGCCCAACATCTAGAGGAAAAGCCAAATATATAGATTTAAAACCCAGAATCTAGAGGTAAAGCCCAATATCTAGACCTAAAGCCCAAAATCTAGATGTAAAGCCCAAATTCTAGATCTAACACCCAAAATCTAGAGGTAAAGACCAATATCTAGAGGTAAAACCCAACAGCTAGAGGTAAAGCCAGATATCTAGAGGTAAAGCCCAACATCTAGAGGAAAAGCAAAATATATAGATTTCAAACCCAAATTCTAGAGTTAAATCCCAACATCTAGAGGTAAATCCCAAAGTCTAGATGTAAAGCTCAACTTCCAGATTTAAAGTCAAAAAATCTAAATGTAAATACCAATACCTAGAGGTAGAGCCCAAAATGTAGAGGTAAAGCCCAACATCTAGAGATAAAGCCAGATATATAGATCTAAACCCCAAAATCTGGAGGTGAAGCCCAATATCTAGACGTAAACCCCAAAATCTAGATGTAAAGCCCAACTTCTAGATCTAAAGCCCAAAATCTAGATGTAAAGCCCAACTTCTAAATCTAAAGCCCAACATCTAGAGGTAAAGCCCAATATTTAGAGTTTAAGCGCATCATTTAGAGGTAAAGCCAGATATCTAGAGGTAAAGCCCAACGTCTGGAGGTAAAGCCCATCATCTAGTCCTACAGCCCAATGTCTGCAGGTAAAGCCCAACTTACACAGGTGAAGGCAAACATCTAGATGTAAAACCCAAAATCTAGAGGTAAAGCCCAACATCTAGAGGAAAAGCCAAATATATATATATTTAAAACCCAAAACCTAGAGGTAAAGCCCAACATCTAGAGGTAAAGCCAGATATCTAGGGGTAAAGCCCAACATCTAGAGGAAAAGCCAAATATATAGATATAAAACCCAAAATCTAGAGGTAAAGCCCAATATCTAGACGTAAAGCCCAAAATCTAGATGTAAACCCCAACTTCTAGACGTAAAGCCCAAAATCTAGATGTAAAGCCCAAATTCTAGATCTAACGCTCAAAATCTAGAGATAAAGACCAATATCTAGAAGTAAAACCCAACATCTAGAGGTAAAGCCGATATCTAGAGGTAAAGCCCAACATCTAGAAGAAAAGCCAAATATATAGATTTAAAACCCAAAATCTAGAGATAAAGCCGAACATCTAAATGTAAAGCAAAACATCTAGATGTAATCCAAACATCTAGAGGTAAAGCCTAACATCTAGAGGTGAAGCACAACATATAGAGGTATAACCCAACATCTAGAGATAAAGACCAACATCTAAATGTAAAGCAAAACATCTCGATGTCAAACCCTACATCTAGAGGTAAAGTCCAATATCTAGACCTAAAGACCAACATCTAGAGGTAAAACCCATCATCTAGTGGTAAAGCCCAACGTCTGGAGGTAAAGCCCAGATTCTAGAGAGAAGCCAAAAATCCAGATGTTAAAACCAAAATCTAGAGGTAAAGCCCAACATCTACAGGTAAATCCAGATATCTAGGGGTAAGGCCCAACATCTAGAGGAAAAGCCAAATATATAGATTTAAAGCCCAAAATCTAGATGTAAAGCCCAACTTCTAGATCTAAAGCCCAACATCTAGATGTAAAGCCCAAATTCTAGATCTAACGCCCAAAATCTAGAGATAAAACCAATATCTAGAGGTAAAACCCAACATCTAGACGTAAAGCCCAACATCTAGAGGAAAAGCCCAACATCTAGAGGAAAAGCAAAATATATAGATTTCAAACCCAAATTCTAGAGTTAAATCCCAACATCTAGGGGTAAACCCCAACTTCCAGAGTTAAAGTCCAAAATCTAGAGGTAAACACCAATACCTAGAGTTAGAGCCCAAAATCTAGAGATATGCCAAATATATAGATTTAAAACCCAAAATCTAGAGATAAAGCCGAACGTCTAAATGTAAAGCAAAACATCTAGATGTAATGCAAACATCTAGAGGTAAAGCCTAACAACTAGAGGTGAAGCACAACATATAGAGGTATAACCCAACATCTAGAGATAAAGACCAACATCTAAATGTAAAGCAAAACATCTAGATGTAAAACCCTACATCTAGAGGTAAAGTCCAATATCTAGACCTAAAGACCAACATCTAGAGGTTAACCCCAACATCTAGTGGTAAAGCCCAACGTCTGGAGGTAAAGCCCAGATTCTAGAGAGAAGCCAAAAATCCAGATGGAAAACCCAAAATCTAGAGGTAAAGTCCAACATCTACAGGTAAATCCAGATATCTAGGGGTAAAGCCCAACATTTAGAGGAAAAGCCAAATATATAGATATAAAACCCAAAATCTAGAGGTAAAGCCCAATAACTAGACGTAAAGATCAAAATCTAGATATAAAGCCCAACTTCTAGATCTAAAGCCTAAAATATAGATGTAAAGCCCAACTTCTAAATCTAAAGCCCAACATCTAGAGGTAAAGCCCAATATTTAGAGTTTAAGCGCATCATTTAGAGGTAAAGCCCAAAATATAGATGTAAAGCTCAACTTCTAGAGGTAAAGCCCATCATCTAGTCCTACAGCCTAATGGCTGCAGGTAAAGCCCAACTTACAGAGGTGAAGGCAAACATCTAGATGTAAAACCCCAAATCTAGAGGTAAAGCCCAACATCTAGAGGAAAAGCCAAATATATAGATTTAAAACCCAAAATCTAGAGGTAAAGCCCAATATCTAGACCTAAAGCCCAATATCTAGACGTAAAGCCCAAAATCTAGATGAAAAGCACAACTTCTAGGTCTAAAGTCCAACATCTAGAGGTAAAGACCAATATCTAGAGGTAAAACCCAACATCTAGAGGTAAAGCCAGATATCTAGAGGTAAAGCCCAACGTCTGGAGGTAAAGCCCATCATCTAGCCCTACAGACCAATGTCTGCAGGTAAAGCCCAACTTACAGAGGTGAAGGCAAACATCTAGATGTAAAACCCAAAATCTAGAGGTAAAGCATAACATCTAGAGGAAAAGCCAAATATATATATATTTAAAACCCAAAATCTAGAGGTAAAGCCCAACATTTAGAGGTAAAGCCAGATATCTAGGGGTAAAGCCCAACATCTAGAGGAAAAGACAAATATATAGATTTAAAACCCAAAATCTAGAGGTAAAGCCCAATATCTAGACGTAAAGCCCAAAATCTAGATGTAAAGCCCAGCTTCTAGATCTAAAGCCCACAATCTAGATGTAAGGCCAAATTCTAGGTCTAACACCCAAAATCTAGAGGTAAAGACCAATATCTAGAGGTAAAACCCAACATCTAGAGGTAAAGCCAGATATCTAGAGGTAAAGCCCAACATCTAGAGGAAAAGCAAAAGATATAGATTTCAAACCCAAATTCTAGAGTTAAATCCCAACATCTAGGGGTAAACCCCAACTTCCAGAGTTAAAGTCCAAAATCTAGAGGTAAACACCAATACCTAGAGTTAGAGCCCAAAATCTAGAGATATGCCAAATATATAGATTTAAAACCCAAAATCTAGAGATAAAGCCGAACATCTAAATGTAAAGCAAAACATCTAGATGTAATGCAAACATCTAGAGGTAAAGCCTAACATCTAGATGTGAAGCACAACATATAGAGGTATAACCCAACATCTAGAGATAAAGACGAACATCTAAATGTAAAGCAAAACATCTAGATGTAAAACCCTACATCTAGAGGTAAAGTCCAATATCTAGACCTAAAGACCAACATCTAGAGGTTAACCCCAACATCTAGTGGTAAAGCCCAACGTCTGGAGGTAAAGTCCAGATTCTAGAGAGAAGCCAAAAATCCAGATGGAAAACCCAAAATCTAGAGGTAAAGCCCAACATTTAGAGGTAAAGCCAGATATCTAGGGGTAAAGCCCAACATCTAGAGGAAAAGCCAAATATATAGATTTAAAAGCACAAAATCTAGAGGTAAAGCCCAATATCTAGACGTAAAGCCCAAAATCTAGATATAAAGCCCAGCTTCTAGATCTAAAGCCCACAATCTAGATGTAAAGCCCAAATTCTAGATCTAACGCCCAAAATCTAGAGATAAAGACCAATATCTAGAGGTAAAACCCAACATCTAGAGGTAAAGCCAGATATCTAGAGGTAAAGCCCAACGTCTGGAGGTAAAGCCCATCATCTAGCCCTACAGCCCAATGTCTGCAGGTAAAGCCCAACTTACAGAGGTGAAGGCAAACATCTAGATGTAAAACCCAAAATCTAGAGGTAAAGCATAACATCTAGAGGAAAAGCCAAATATATATATATTTAAAACCCAAAATCTAGAGGTAAAGCCCAACATTTAGAGGTAAAGCCAGATATCTAGGGGTAAAGCCCAACATCTAGAGGAAAAGACAAATATATAGATTTAAAACCCAAAATCTAGAGGTAAAGCCCAATATCTAGACGTAAAGCCCAAAATCTAGATGTAAAGCCCAGCTTCTAGATCTAAAGCCCACAATCTAGATGTAAGGCCAAATTCTAGGTCTAACACCCAAAATCTAGAGGTAAAGACCAATATCTAGAGGTAAAACCCAACATCTAGAGGTAAAGCCAGATATCTAGAGGTAAAGCCCAACATCTAGAGGAAAAGCAAAAGATATAGATTTCAAACCCAAATTCTAGAGTTAAATCCCAACATCTAGGGGTAAACCCCAACTTCCAGAGTTAAAGTCCAAAATCTAGAGGTAAACACCAATACCTAGAGTTAGAGCCCAAAATCTAGAGATATGCCAAATATATAGATTTAAAACCCAAAATCTAGAGATAAAGCCGAACATCTAAATGTAAAGCAAAACATCTAGATGTAATGCAAACATCTAGAGGTAAAGCCTAACATCTAGATGTGAAGCACAACATATAGAGGTATAACCCAACATCTAGAGATAAAGACGAACATCTAAATGTAAAGCAAAACATCTAGATGTAAAACCCTACATCTAGAGGTAAAGTCCAATATCTAGACCTAAAGACCAACATCTAGAGGTTAACCCCAACATCTAGTGGTAAAGCCCAACGTCTGGAGGTAAAGTCCAGATTCTAGAGAGAAGCCAAAAATCCAGATGGAAAACCCAAAATCTAGAGGTAAAGCCCAACATTTAGAGGTAAAGCCAGATATCTAGGGGTAAAGCCCAACATCTAGAGGAAAAGCCAAATATATAGATTTAAAAGCACAAAATCTAGAGGTAAAGCCCAATATCTAGACGTAAAGCCCAAAATCTAGATATAAAGCCCAGCTTCTAGATCTAAAGCCCACAATCTAGATGTAAAGCCCAAATTCTAGATCTAACGCCCAAAATCTAGAGATAAAGACCAATATCTAGAGGTAAAACCCAACATCTAGAGGTAAAGCCAGATATCTAGAGGTAAAGCCCAACGTCTGGAGGTAAAGCCCATCATCTAGCCCTACAGCCCAATGTCTGCAGGTAAAGCCCAACTTACAGAGGTGAAGACAAACATCTAGATGTAAAACCCAAAATCTAGAGGTAAAGCATAACATCTAGAGGAAAAGCCAAATATATATATATTTAAAACCCAAAATCTAGAGGTAAAGCCCAACATTTAGAGGTAAAGCCAGATATCTAGGGGTAAAGCCCAACATCTAGAGGAAAAGACAAATATATAGATTTAAAACCCAAAATCTAGAGGTAAAGCCCAATATCTAGACGTAAAGCCCAAAATCTAGATGTAAAGCCCAGATTCTAGATCTAAAGCCCACAATCTAGATGTAAAGCCCAAATTCTAGATCTAACACCCAAAATCTAGAGATAAAGACCAATATCTAGAGGTAAAACCCAACATCTAGAGGTAAAGCCAGATATCTAGAGGTAAAGCCCAACATCTAGAGGAAAAGCAAAATATATAGTTTTCAAACCCAAATTCTAGAGTTAAATCCCAACATCTAGGGGTAAACCCCAACTTCCAGAGTTAAAGTCCAAAATCTAGAGGTAAACACCAATACCTAGAGTTAGAGCCCAAAATCTAGAGATATGCCAAATATATAGATTTAAAACCCAAAATCTAGAGATAAAGCCGAACATCTAAATGTAAAGCAAAACATCTAGATGTAATGCAAACATCTAGAGGTAAAGCCTAACATCTAGAGGTGAAGCACAACATATAGAGGTATAACCCAACATCTAGAGATAAAGACCAACATCTAAATGTAAAGCAAAACATCTAGATGTAAAACCCTACATCTAGAGGTAAAGTCCAATATCTAGAGCTAAAGACCAACATCTAGAGGTTAACCCCAACATCTAGTGGTAAAGCCCAACGTCTGGAGGTAAAGCCCAGATTCTAGAGAGAAGCCAAAAATCCAGATGGAAAACCCAAAATCTAGAGTTAAAGCCCAACATCTACAGGTAAATCCAGATATCTAGGGGTAAAGCCCAACATCTAGAGGAAAAGACCAATATCTAGAGGTAAAACCCAACATCTAGAGGTAAAGCCAGATATCTAGAGGTAAAGCCCAACATCTAGAGGAAAAGCAAAATATATAGATTTGAAACCCAAATTCTAGAGTTAAATCCCAACATCTAGAGGTAAATCCCAAAGTCTAGATGTAAAGCTCAACTTCCAGATTTAAAGTCAAAAATCTAAATGTAAATACCAATACCTAGAGGTAGAGCCCAAAATGTAGATGTAAAGCCCAACATCTAGAGATAAAGCCAGATATATAGATCTAAACCCCAAAATCTAGAGGTGAAGCCCAATATCTAGACGTAAAGACCAAAATCTAGATGTAAAGCCCAACTTCTAGATCTAAAGCCCAAAATCTAGATGTAAAGCCCAACTTCTAAATCTAAAGCCCATCATCTAGAGGTAAAGCCCAATATTTAGAGTTTAAGCGCATCATTTAGAGGTAAAGCCAGATATCTAGAGGTAAAGCCCAACGTCTGGAGGTAAAGCCCATCATCTAGTCCTACAGCCCAATGTCTGCAGGTAAAGCCCAACTTACAGAGGTGAAGGCAAACATCTAGATGTAAAACCCAAAATCTAGAGGTAAAGCCCAACATCTAGAGGAAAAGCCAAATATATATATATTTAAAACCCAAAACCTAGAGGTAAAGCCCAACATCTAGAGGTAAAGCCAGATATCTAGGGGTAAAGCCCAACATCTAGAGGAAAAGACAAATATATAGATTTAAAACCCAAAATCTAGAGGTAAAGCCCAATATCTAGACGTAAAGCCCAAAATCTAGATGTAAACCCCAACTTCTAGACGTAAAGCCCAAAATCTAGATGTAAAGCCCAAATTCTAGATCTAACGCCCAAAATCTAGAGATAAAGACCAATATCTAGAAGTAAAACCCAACATCTAGAGGTAAAGCCGATATCTATAGGTAAAGCCCAACATCTAGAAGAAAAGCCAAATATATAGATTTAAAACCCAAAATCTAGATGTAAAGCCCAACTTCTAGATCTAAAGCCCAACATCTAGAGTTAAAGCCCAATATTTAGAGTTTAAGCCCATCATTTAGAGGTAAAGCCCAAAATCTAGATGTAAAGCTCAACTTCTACAGGTAAACCCCATCATCTAGAGGAAAAGCCAAATATATAGATTTAAAACCCAAAATCTAGAGGTATAGCCCAATATCTAGACCTAAAGCCCAATATCTAGACGTAAAGCCCAAAAACTAGATGAAAAGCACAACTTCTAGATCTAAAGCCCAACATCTAGAGGTAAAGAACAATATCTAGAGGTAAAACCCAACATCTAGAGGTAAAGCCAGATATCTAGAGGTAAAGCCCAACGTCTGGAGGTAAAGCCCATCATCTAGCCCTACAGCCCAATGTCTGCAGGTAAAGCCCAACTTACAGAGGTGAAGGCAAACATCTAGATGTAAAACCCAAAATCTAGAGGTAAAGCATAACATCTAGAGGAAAAGCCAGATATCTAGGGGTAAAGCCCAACATCTAGAGGAAAAGCCAAATATATAGATTTAAAACCCAAAATCTAGAGGTAAAGCCCAATATCTAGACGTAAAGCCCAAAATCTAGATGTAAAGCCCAACTTCTAGATCTAAAGCCCAACATCTAGATGTAAAGACCAAATTCTAGATCTAACGCCCAAAATCTAGAGATAAAGACCAATATCTAGAGGTAAAACCCAACATCTAGAGGTAAAGCCAGATATCTAGAGGTAAAGCCCAACATCTAGAGGAAAAGCAAAATATATAGATTTCAAACCCAAATTCTAGAGTTAAATCCCAACATCTAGGGGTAAACCCCAACTTCCAGAGTTAAAGTCCAAAATCTAGAGGTAAACACCAATACCTAGAGTTAGAGCCCAAAATCTAGAGATATGCCAAATATATAGATTTAAAACCCAAAATCTAGAGATAAAGCCGAACGTCTAAATGTAAAGCAAAACATCTAGATGTAATGCAAACATCTAGAGGTAAAGCCTAACAACTAGAGGTGAAGCACAACATATAGAGGTATAACCCAACATCTAGAGATAAAGACCAACATCTAAATGTAAAGCAAAACATCTAGATGTAAAACCCTACATCTAGAGGTAAAGTCCAATATCTAGTCCTAAAGACCAACATCTAGAGGTAAAAACCAACATCTAGTGGTAAAGACCAACGTCTGGAGGTAAAGC
This sequence comes from Leptosomus discolor, assembly GCF_034619465.1. Classification (NCBI taxonomy): domain Eukaryota; kingdom Metazoa; phylum Chordata; class Aves; order Leptosomiformes; family Leptosomidae; genus Leptosomus; species Leptosomus discolor. The sequence continues at coordinate 2,922,600 of NW_028237857.1, read as the reverse complement.
CCAGATTCTAGAGAGAAGCCAAAAATCCAGATGGAAAACCCAAAATCTAGAGGTAAAGCCCAACATCTACAGGTAAATCCAGATATCTAGGGGTAAAGCCCAACATCTAGAGGAAAAGCCAAATATATAGATATAAAACCCAAAATCAAGAGGTAAAGCCCAATATCCAGAAGTAAAGATCAAAATCTAGATATAAAGCCCAACTTCTAAATCTAAAGCCCAAAATATAGATGTAAAGCCCAACTTCTAAATCTAAAGCCCAACATATAGAGGTAAAGCCCAATATTTAGAGTTTAAGCGCATCATTTAGAGGAAAAGCCCAAAATCTAGAGGTAAAGCCCAACATCTACAGGTAAATCCAGATATCTAGGGGTAAAGCCCAACATCTAGAGGAAAAGCCAAATATATAGATATAAACCCCAAAATGTAGAGGTAAAGACCAATATCTAGACGTAAAGCCCAAAATCTAGATGTAAAGCCCAACTTCTAAATCTAAAGCCCAACATCTAGTGGTAAAGCCCAATATTTAGAGTTTAAGCGCATCATTTAGAGGTAAACCCCAAAATCTAGATGTAAAGCTCAACTTCTAGAGGTAAAGCCCATCATCTAGTCCTACAGCCTAATGGCTGCAGGTAAAGCCCAACTTACAGAGGTGAAGGGAAACATCTAGATGTAAAACCCCAAATCTAGAGGTAAAGCCCAACATCTAGAGGAAAAGCCAAATATATAGATTTAAAACCCAAAACCTAGAGGTAAAGCCCAACATCTAGAGGTAAAGCCAGATATCTAGGGGTAAAGCCCAACATCTACAGGAAAAGCCAAATATATAGATTTAAAACCCAAAATCTAGAGGTAAAGCCCAATATCTAGACGTAAAGCCCAAAATCTAGATGTAAAGCCCAAATTCTAGATCTAACGCCAAAAATCTAGAGATAAATACCAATATCTAGAAGTAAAACCCAACATCTAGAGGTAAAGCCGATATCTAGAGGTAAAGCCCAACATCTAGAAAAAAAGCCAAATATATAGATTTAAAACCCAAAATCTAGAGATAAAGCCGAACATCTAAATGTAAAGCAAAACATCTAAATGTAATCCAAACATCTAAATGTAAAGCCTAACATCTTTAGGTGAAGCACAACATATAGAGGTATAACCCAACATCTAGAGATAAAGACCAACATCTAAATGTAAAGCAAAACATCTAGATGTAAAACCCTACATCTAGAGGTAAAGTCCAATATCTAGACCTAAAGACCAACATCTAGAGGTAAAAACCAACATCTAGTGGTAAAGCCCAACGTCTGGAGGTAAAGCCCAGATTCTAGAGAGAAGCCAAAACTCCAGACGTAAAAACCAAAATCTAGAGGTAAAGCCCAACATCTACAGGTAAATCCAGATATCTAGGGGTAAAGCCCAACATCTAGAGGAAAAGCCAAATATATAGATTTAAAGCCCAAAATCTAGATGTAAAGCCCAACTTCTAGATCTAACGCCCAACATCTAGATGTAAAGACCAATATCTAGAGGTAAAACCCAACATCTAGAGGTAAAGCCAGATATCTAGAGGTAAAGCCCAACATCTAGAGGAAAAGCAAAATATATAGATTTCAAACCCAAATTCTAGAGTTAAATCCCAACATCTAGAGGTAAATCCCAAAGTCTAGATGTAAAGCTCAACTTCCAGTTTTAAAGTCAAAAATGTAAATGTAAATACCAATACCTAGAGGTAGAGCCCAAAATGTAGAGGTAAAGCCCAACATCTAGAGATAAAGCCATATATATAGATCTAAACCCCAAAATCTAGAGTTGAAGCCAAATATCTAGACGTAAAGGCCAAAATCTAGATGTAAAGCCCAACTTCTAGATCTAAAGCCCAAAATATAAATGTAAAGCCCAACTTCTAAATCTAAAGCCCAACATCTAGAGGTAAACCCCAATATTTTGAGTTGAAGCGCATCATTTAGAGGTAAAGCCCAAAATCTAGATGTAAAGCTCAACTTCTAGAGGGAAAGCCCATCATCTAGTCCTACAGCCTAATGTCTGCAGGTAAAGCCCAACTTAAAGAGGTGAAGGCAAACATCTAGATGTAAAACCCAAAATCTAGAGGTAAATCCCAACATCTAGGGGTAAACCCCAACTTCCAGAGTTAAAGTCCAAAATCTAGAGGTAAACACCAATACCTAGAGTTAGAGCCCAAAATCTAGAGATATGCCAAATATATAGATTTAAACCACAAAATCTAGAGATAAAGCCGAACATCTAAATGTAAAGCAAAACATCTAGATGTAATCCAAACATCTAGAGGTAAAGCCTAACATCTAGAGGTGAAACACCACATATAGAGGTATAACCCAACATCTAGAGATAAAGACCAACATCTAAATGTAAAGCAAAACATCTAGATGTAAAACCCTACATCTAGAGGTAAAGTCCAATATCTAGACCTAAAGACCAATATCTAGAGGTAAAACCCAACATCTAGTGGTAAAGCCCAACGTCTGGAGGTAAAGTCCAGATTCTAGAGAGAAGCCAAAAATCCAGATGGAAAACCCAAAATCTAGAGGTAAAGCCCAACATCTACAGGTAAATCCAGATATCTAGGGGTAAAGCCCAACATCTAGAGGAAAAGCCAAATATATAGATATAAAACCCAAAATCTAGAGGTAAAGCCCAATATCTAGACGTAAAGATCAAAATCTAGATATAAATCCCAACTTCTAGATCTAAAGCCCAAAATATAGATGTAAATCCCAACTTCTAAATCTAAAGCCCAACATCTAGAGGTAAAGCCCAATATTTAGAGTTTAAGCGCATCATTTAGAGGTAAAGCCCAAAATCTAGATGTAAAGCTCAACTTCTAGAGGTAAAGCCCATCATCTATTCCTACAGCCTAATGGCTGCAGGTAAAGCCCAGCTTACAGAGGTGAAGGCAAACATCAGGATGTAAAACCCAAAATCTAGAGGTAAAGCCCAACATCTAGAGGAAAAGCCAAATATATAGATTTAAAACCCAAAATCTAGAGGTAAAGCCCAATATCTAGACGTAAAGCCCAAAATCTAGCTGAAAAGCACAACTTCTAGATCGAAAGCCCAACATCTAGAGGTAAAGACCAATATCTAGAGGTAAAACCCAACATCTAGAGGTAAAGCCAGTTATCTAGAGTTAAAGCCCAACATCTAGAGGAAAAACAAAATATATAGATTTCAAACCCAAATTCTAGAGTTAAATCCCAACATCTAGAGGTAAATCCCAAAGTCTAGATGTAAAGCTCAACTTCCAGATTTAAAGTCAAAAATCCAAATGTAAATACCAATACCTAGAGGTAGACCCAAAATGTAGAGGTAAAGCCCAACATCTAGAGATAAAGCCAGATATATAGATCTAAACCCCAAAATCTAGAGGTGAAGCCCAATATCTAGACGTAAAGCCCAAAATCTAGATGTAAAGCCCATCTTCTAGCTCTAAAGCCCAAAATCTAGATGTAAAGCCCAACTTCTAAATCTAAAGCCCAACATCTAGAGGTAAAGCCCAATATTTAGAGTTTAAGCGCATCATTTAGAGGTAAAGCCAGATATCTAGAGGTAAAGCCCAACGTCTGGAGGTAAAGCCCATCATCTAGTCCTACAGCCCAATGTCTGCAGGTAAAGCCCAACTTACAGAGGTGAAGGCAAACATCTAGATGTAAAACCCAAAATCTAGAGGTAAAGCCCAACATCTAGAGGAAAAGCCAAATATATATATATTTAAAACCCAAAACCTAGAGGTAAAGCCCAACATCTAGAGGTAAAGCCAGATATCTAGGGGTAAAGCCCAACATCTAGAGGAAAAGCCAAATATATAGATTTAAAACCCAAAATCTAGAGGTAAAGACAATATCTAGACGTAAAGCCCAAAATCTAGATGTAAACCCCAACTTCTAGATCTAAAGCCCAACATCTAGATGTAAAGCCCAACTTCTAAATCTAAAGCCCAAAATCTAGATGTAAAGCCCAAATTCTAGATCTAACGCCCAAAATCTAGAGATAAAGACCAATATCTAGAAGTAAAACCCAACATCTAGAGGTAAAGCCGATATCTAGAGGTAAAGCCCAACATCTAGAAGAAAAGCCAAATATATAGATTTAAAACCCAAAATCAAGAGATAAAGCCGAACATCTAAATGTAAAGCAAAACATCTAGATGTAATCCAAACATCTAGAGGTAAAGCCTAACATCTAGAGGTGAAGCACAACATATAGAGGTATAACCCAACATCTAGAGATAAAGACCAACATCTAAATGTAAAGCAAAACATCTAGATGTAAAACCCTACATCTAGAGGTAAAGTCCAATATCTAGACCTAAAGACCAACATCTAGAGGTAAAAACCAACATCTAGTGGTAAAGCCCAACGCCTGGAGGTAAAGCCCAGATTCTAGAGAGAAGCCAAAAATCCAGATGTAAAAACCAAAATCTAGAGGTAAAGCCCAACATCTACAGGTAAATCGAGATATCTAGGGGTAAAGCCCAACATCTAGAGGAAAAGCCAAATATATGGATATAAAACCCAAAATCTAGAGGTAAAGCCCAATATCTAGACGTAAAGCCCAAAATCTAGACGAAAAGCACAACTTCTAGATATAAAGCCCAACATCTAGAGGTAAAGACCAATATCTAGAGGTAAAACCCAACATCTAGAGGTAAAGCCAGATATCTAGAGGTAAAGCCCAACATCTAGAGGAAAAGCCAAATATATAGATTTAAAACCCAAAATCTAGAGGTAAAGCCCAATATCTAGACGTAAAGCCCAAAATCTAGATGTAAACCCCAACTTCTAGACCTAAAGCCCAAAATCTAGATGTAAAGCCCAAATTCTAGATCTAACGCCAAAAATCTAGAGATAAAGACCAATATCTAGAAGTAAAACCAAACATCTAGAGGTAAAGCCGATATCTAGAGGTAAAGCCCAACATCTAGAAGAAAAGCCAAATATATAGATTTAAAACCCAAAATCAAGAGATAAAGCCGAACATATAAATGTAAAGCAAAACATCTAGATGTAATCCAAACATCTAAATGTAAAGCCTAACATCTAGAGGTGAAGCACAACATATAGAGGTATAACCCAACATCTAGAGATAAAGACCAACATCTAAATGTAAAGCAAAACATCTAGATGTAAAACCCTACATCTAGAGGTAAAGTCCAATATCTAGACCTAAAGACCAACATCTAGAGGTAAAAACCAACATCTAGTGGTAAGGCCCAACGTCTGGAGGTAAAGCCCAGATTCTATAGAGAAGCCAAAAATCCAGATGAAAAAACCAAAATCTAGAGTTAAAGCCCAACATCTACAGGTAAATCCAGATATCTAGGGGTAAAGCCCAACATCTAGAGGAAAAGCCAAATATATAGATTTAAAGCCCAAAATCTAGATGTAAAGCCCAACTTCTAGATCTAAAGCCCAACATCTAGATGTAAAGACCAAATTCTAGATCTAACGCCCAAAATCTAGAGATAAAGACCAATATCTAGAGGTAAAACCCAACATCTAGAGGTAAAGCCAGATATCTAGAGGTAAAGCCCAACATCTAGAGGAAAAGCAAAATATATAGATTTCAAACCCAAATTCTAGAGTTAAATCCCGACATCTAGGGGTAAACCCCAACTTCCAGAGTTAAAGTCCAAAATCTAGAGGTAAACACCAATACTAGTGTTAGAGCCCAAAATATAGAGATATGCCAAATATATAGATTTAAAACCCAAAATCTAGAGATAAAGCCGAACGTCTAAATGTAAAGCAAAACATCTAGATGTAATCCAAACATCTAGAGGTAAAGCCTAACAACTAGAGGTGAAGCACAACATATAGAGGTATAACCCAACATCTAGAGATAAAGACCAACATCTAAATGTAAAGCAAAACATCTCGATGTAAAACCCTACATCTAGAGGTAAAGTCCAATATCTAGACCTAAAGACCAACATCTAGAGGTAAAACCCAACATCTAGTGGTAAAGCCCAACGTCTGGAGGTAAAGCCCAGATTCTAGAGAGAAGCCAAAAATCCAGATGGAAAACCCAAAATCTAGAGGTAAAGCCCAACATCTACAGGTAAATCCAGATATCTAGGGGTAAAGCCCAGCATCTAGAGGAAAAGCCAAATATATAGATATAAAACCCAAAATCTAGAGGTAAAGCCCAATATCTAGACCTAAACCCCAAAATCTAGATGAAAAGCACAACTTCTAGATCTAAAGCCCAAAATCTAGAGGTAAAGACCAATATCTAGAGGTAAAACCCAACATCTAGAGGTAAAGCCAGATATCTAGAGATAAAGCCCAACATCTAGAGGAAAAGCCAAATATATAGATTTCAAACCCAAATTCTAGAGTTAAATCCCAACATCTAGGGGTAAAGACCAACTTCCAGAGTTAAAGTCCAAAGTCTAGTGGTAAACACCAATACCTAGAGTTAGAGCCCAAAATCTAGAGATAAAGCGCAACATCTAGAGATAAAGCCAGATATATAGATTTAAAATCCAAAATCTGGAGGTAAAGCCCAACATCTAGAGCTAAAGCCCCAAATTTAGATGTAAAGCCCAATTGCTAGATCTAAAGCCAAATACTCTAGAGGTAAAGCCCAACATGTAGAGGTAAAGACTAAGATCTAGAGGTGAATTCCAATATCTAGTGTTAAAGCCCGACACCTACATTTAAAGCCAAACATCTAGATGTAAAACCCAACTTCTAGAGGTAAAGCCGAATATCTAGAGTGAAAGCGCATCCTTTCGAGTAAAGCCCAAAATCTAGAGTTAAAGCCCAACATCTAGAGGGAAAGCCCAGAATCTAGATGTAAAGCCTAACATCTAGAGGTGAATTCCAAAATCAAGTGTTAAGGCCTGACATCTACAGTTAAATCCAACCATATAGATATAACCCCCAACTTCTAGAGGTAAGGCCCAAAATCTAGAGGTAAAGCCCAACAGCTAGAGTTAAAGCCGAAAGTCTTGAGGTAAAGCCCAAAGTCTAGAGTTAAAGCCCAACTTCTAGAGGTAAAGCCCAACTTCCAGAGTTAAAGTCCAAAATGTAGAGGTAAACACCAATACCTAGAGTTAGAGCCCAAAATCTAGAGATATGCCTAATATATAGATTTAAAACCCAAAATCTAGAGATAAAGCCGAACATCTAAATGTAAAGCAAAACATCTAGATGTAATCCAAACATCTAGAGGTAAAGCCTAACATCTAGAGGTGAAGCACAACATATAGAGGTATAACCCAACATCTAGAGATAAAGACCAACATCTAAATGTAAAGCAAAACATCTAGATGTAAACCCCTACATCTAGAGGTAAAGTCCAATATCTAGACCTAAAGACCAACATCTAGAGGTAAAACCCAACATCTAGTGGTAAAGCCCAACGTCTGGAGGTAAAGCCCAGATTCTAGAGAGAAGCCAAAAATCCAGATGGAAAACCCAAAATCTAGAGGTAAAGCCCAACATCTACAGGTAAATCCAGATATCTAGGGGTAAAGCCCAACATCTAGAGGAAAAGCCAAATATATAGATATAAAACCCAAAATCTAGAGGTAAAGCCCAATATCTAGACGTAAAGCCCAAAATCTAGATGAAAAGCACAACTTCTAGATCTAAAGCACAACATCTAGAGGTAAAGACCAATAGCTAGAGGTAAAACCCAACATCTAGAGGTAAAGCCCAGATAACTAGAGGTAAAGCCCAACGTCTGGAGGTAAAGCCCATCATCTAGTCCTACAGCCCAATGTCTGCAGGTAAAGCCCAACTTACAGAGGTGAAGGCAAACATCTAGATGTAAAACCCTAAATCTAGAGGTAAAGCCCAAAATCAGGAGGAAAAGCCAAATATATATATATTTAAAACCCAAAATCTAGAGGTAAAGCCCAACATTTAGAGGTAAAGCCAGATATCTAGGGGTAAAGCCCAACATCTAGAGGAAAAGTCAAATATATAGATTTAAAACCCAAAATCTAGAGGTAAAGCCCAATATCTAGACGTAAAGCCCAAAATCTAGATGTAAAGCCCAGCTTCTAGATCTAAAGCCCGAAATCTAGATATAAAGCCCAAATTCTAGATCTAACACCCAAAATCTAGAGGTAAAGACCAATATCTAGAGGTAAAACCCAACATCTAGAGGTAAAGCCAGATATCTAGAGGTAAAGCCCAACATCTAGAGGAAAAGCAAAATATATAGATTTCAAACCCAAATTCTAGACTTAAATCCCAACATCTAGGGGTAAATCCCAACTTCCAGAGTTAAAGTCCAAAATCTAGAGGTAAACACCAATACCTAGAGTTAGAGCCCAAAATCTAGAGATATGCCAAATATATAGATTTAAAACCCAAAATCTAGAGATAAAGCCGAACATCTAAATGTAAAGCAAAACATCTAGAGGTAAAGCCTAACATCTAGAGGTGAAGCACAACATATAGAGGTATAACCCAACATCTAGAGATAAAGACCAACATCTAAATGTAAAGAAAAACATCTAGATTTAAAACCCTACATCTAGAGGTGAAGTCCAATATCTAGACCTAAAGACCAACATCTAGAGGTAAAACCCAACATCTAGTGGTAAAGCCCAACGTCTGGAGGTAAAGCCCAGATTCTAGAGAGAAGCCAAAAATCCAGATGGAAAACCCAAAATCTAGAGGTAAAGCCCAACATCTACAGGTAAATCCAGATATCTAGGGGTAAAGCCCAACATCTAGAGGAAAAGCCAAATATATAGATATAAAACCCAAAATCTAGAGGTAAAGCCCAATATCTAGACGTAAAGCCCAAAATCTAGATGTAAAGCCCAACTTCTAGATCTAAAGCCCAACATCTAGATGTAAAGCCCAAATTCTAGATCTAACACCCAAAATCTAGAGATAAAGACCAATATCTAGAGGTAAAACCCAACATCTAGAGTTAAAGCCAGATATCTAGAGGTAAAGCCCAACATCTAGAGGAAAAGTAAAATATATAGATTTCAAACCCAAATTCTAGAGTTAAATCCCAACATCTAGGGGTAAACCCCAACTTCCAGAGTTAAAGTCCAAAATCTAGAGGTAAACACCAATACTAGAGTTAGAGCCCAAAATCTAGAGATATGCCAAATATATAGATTTAAAACCCAAAATCTAGAGATAAAGCCGAACGTCTAAATGTAAAGCTAAACATCTAGATGTAATCCAAACTTCTAGAGGGAAAGCCTAACATCTAGAGGTGAAGCACAACATATAGAGGTATAACCCAACATCTAGAGATAAAGACCAACATCTAAATGTAAAGCAAAACATCTAGATGTAAACCCCTACATCTGGAGGTAAAGTCCAATATCTAGACCTAAAGACCAACATCTAGAGGTAAAACCCAACATCTAGTGGTAAAGCCCAACGTCTGGAGGTAAAGCCCAGATTCTAGAGAGAAGCCAAAAATCCAGATGGAAAACCCAAAATCTAGAGGTAAAGCCCAACATCTACAGGTAAATCCAGATATCTAGGGGTAAAGCCCAACATCTAGAGGAAAAGCCAAATATATAGATATAAAACCCAAAATCAAGAGGTAAAGCCCAATATCTAGACGTAAAGATCAAAATCTAGATATAAAGCACAACTTCTAGATCTAAAGCCCAACGTCTAGAGGTAAAGACCAATATCTAGAGGTAAAACTCAACATCTAGAGGTAAAGCCAGATATCTAGAGGTAAAGCCCAATGTCTAGTCCTACAGTCTAATGTCTGCAGGTAAAGCCCAACTTACAGAGGTGAAGGCAAACATCTAGATGTAAAACTCCAAAACTAGATGTAAAGCCCAACATCTACAGGAGAAGCCAAATATCGAGATTTAAAATCCAAAATCTAGAGGTAAAGCCCAATATCTAGACCTAAAGACCAAAATATAGATGTAAAGCCTAACTTCTAGATCTAAAGCCCAAAATCTAGATGTTAAGACCAACTTCTAGAGGCAAAGCCCATCATCTAGTCCTACAGCCCAATGTCTGCAGGTAAAGCCCAACTTACAGAGGTAAAGGTAAACATCTAGATGTAAAACCCAAAATCTAGAGGTAAAGCCCAATATCTAGAGGTATAGCCCAAATTCTAGAGATAAAGTCCAACGTCTAGATGTAACCGCAACATCTAGAGGTAAAGCACAACATCTAGATGTGAAGCACTACATATAGAGGTATAACCCAACGTCTAGAGATAAAGACCAACATCTAAATGTAAAGCAAAACATCTAGATGTAAAACCCTACATCTAGAGGTAAAGTCCAGTATCTAGACTTAAAGACCAACGTCTGGATGTAAAGCCCAAACTCTAGATGTAAAGCCCAACTTCCAGAGTTAAAGTCCAAAATCTAGAGTTAAACACCAATACCTAGAGGTAGAGCTGAAAATCTGGAGATAAAGCCCAAGATCTAGAGCTAAAGCCAGATAGATATAACCTCCAACTTCTAGAGGTAAGGCCCAAAATCTAGAGGTAAAGCCCAACAGCTAGAGTTAAAGCCGAACGTCTTGAGGTAAAGCCCAAAGTCTAGAGGTAAGCCCAACTTCTAGAGGCAAAGTCCAAAATCTAGAGGTAAAGCCCAAGACCTAGTGGTAGAGCCCAAAATCTAGATGTAAAGCCCAACATCTAGACGCAAAGCCAGATATCTGATGGTAAAGCCCAACATCTAGAGGAAAAGCCAAATATATAGATGTAAAACCCAAAATATAGAGATAAAGCCCAACATCTAAATGTAAAGCAAAACATCTCGATGTAAAACCCTACATCTAGACGTAAACTCCAATATCTAGACCTAAAGCCCAACATCTGGAGGTAAAGCCCAGTTTCTAGAGAGAAGCCAAAAATCCAGATGGAAAACCCAAAATCTAGAGGTAAAGCCTAACATCTAGAGGTGAATTCCAAAATCTAGTGTTAAGGCACGACATCTACAGTTAAAGCCAAACATATAGATGTAAACCCCAATTTCTAGAGGTAAGGCCCAAAATCTAGAGTTAAAGCCCAACAGCTAGAGTTAAAGCCGAACATCTTGAAGTAAAGCCCAAAGTCTAGAGGTAAAGCCCAACTTCTAGAAGTAAAGTCCAAAATCTAGAGCTAAAGCCCAACATTGAGACGTAAATCCAGATATCTAGAGGTAAAGCCCAACAGCTAGAGGAAAAGCCAAATATATAGATTTAAAACCCAAAATCTAGAGGTAAAGCCCAATATCTAGACATAAAGACCAAAATCTAGATGTAAAGTCCAGCTTCTAGATCTAAAGCCCAACATCTAGAGGTAAAGCCCAATATTTATATTTTAAGCGCATCATTTAGAGGTAAAGCCCAAAATCTAGATGTAAAGCCCAACTTCTAGAGGTAAAGCCCATCATCTAGACCTACAGCCCAATGTCTGCAGGTAAAGCCCAACTTACAGAGGTAAAGGTAAACATCTAGATATAAAACCCAAAACCTAGAGTTAAAGCCTAAAGTCTAGAGGTAAAGCCCAACTTCTAGAGGTAAAGTCCAAAATTTAGATGTAAAGCCCAAGATCTAGTGGTAGGGCCCAAAATCTAAAGATAAAGCCCAAAATCTAGACGTAAAGCCAGATATCTCATGGTAAAGCCCAACATCTAGAGGAAAAGCCAAACATATAGATTTAAAACCCAAAATATAGAGGTAAAGCCCAATATCTAGACGTTAAGCCCAAAATCTAGATGTAAAGCCCAACTTCTTGATCTAAAGCCCAAAATCTAGATGTAAAGCCCAAATTCTAGCTCTAACACCCAAAATCTAGAGGTAAAGACCAATATCTAGAGGTAAAACCCAACATCTAGAGGTAAAGCCAGATATCTAGAGGTAAAGCCCAACGTCTGGAGGTAAAGCCCATCATCTAGTCCTACAGCCCTATGTCTGCAGGTAAAGCCCAACTTACAGAGGTAAAGGCAAACATCTAGATGTCAAACCCAAAATCTAGAGGTAAAGCCCAACATCTAGAGGTATAGCCCAAATTCTAGAGATAAAGTCCAACGTCTAGATGTAATCGCAACATCTAGAGGTAAAGCACAACATCTAGATGTGAAGCACTACGTATAGAGGTATAACCAAACGTCTATTGATAAAGACCAACATCTCAATGTAAAGCAAAACATCTAGATGTAAAACCCTACATCTAGAGGTAAAGCCCAATATCTAGACGTAAAGACCAAAATCTAGATGTAAAGCCCAACTTCTAGAGGTAAAGCCGAATATCTAGATTTAAAGCGCATCCTTTAGAGTAAAGCCCAAAATCTAGAGTTAAACCCAACATCTAGAGGGAAAGCTCAGAATCTAGATGTAAAGCCTAACATCTAGAGCTGAATTCCAAAATCAAGTGTTAAGGCCCGACATCTACAGTTAAAGCCAACCATATAGATGTAACCCCCAACTTCTAGAGATAAGGCCCAAAATCTAGAGGTAAAGCCCAACAGCTAGAGTTAAAGCCGAACGTCTTGAGGTAAAGCCCAAAGTCTAGAGGTAAAGCCCAACTTCTAGAGGTAAAGTCCAAAATCTAGAGGTAAAGACCAAGACCTAGTGGTAGAGCCCAAAATCTAGAGGTAAAGCCTAACATCTAGACGTAAAGCCAGATATCTGACGGTAAAGACCAACATCTAGAGGAAAAGCCAAATATATAGATTTAAAACCCAAAATCTAGAGACACAGCCCAACATCTAAATGTAAAGCAAAACATCTAGATGTAAAACCCTACATCTAGAGGTAAAGTCCAATATCTAGACTTAAAGACCAACATCTAGAGGTAAAACCCAACATCTAGAGGTAAAGCCCAACGTCTGGAGGTAAAGCCCAGATTCTAGAGAGAAGCCAAAAATACAGATGGAAAACCCAAAATCTAGAGGTAAAGCCCAACATCTAGAGGTAAAAGCCAGAATCAAGAGGTAAAGCCTTACATGTAGAGGTGAATTCCAAAATCTATTCTTAAGGCCTGACATCTACAATTAAAGCCAAACATATAGATGTAACCCCCAACTTCTAGAGGTAAGACCCAAAATCTAGAGGTAAAGCCCAACATCTAGACGTAAAGCCTGATATCTGACCGTAAAGCCCAACATCTAGAGGAAAAGCCAAATATATAGATTTAAAACCCAAAATCTAGAGGCACAGCCCAACATCTAAATGTAAAGCAAAACATCTAGATGTAAAACCCTACATCTAGAGGTAAAGTCCAATATCTAGACTTAAAGACCAACATCTAGAGGTAAAACCCAACATCTAGAGGTAAAGCCCAACGTCTGGAGGTAAAGGCCAGATTCTAGAGAGAAGCCAAAAATACAGATGGAAAACCCAAAATCTAGAGGTAAAGCCCAACATCTAGAGGTAAAGCCCAGAATCTAGAGGTAAAGCCTAACATCTAGAGGTGAATTCCAAAATCTATTCTTAAGGCCTGAAATCTACAATTAAAACCAAACATATAGATGTAACCCCCAACTTCTAGAGTTAAGACCCAAAATCTAGAGGTAAAGCCCAACATCTAGAGTTAAAGCCGAACGTCTTGAGGTAAAGTCCAAAGTCTAGAGGTAAAGACCTACTTCTAGAGGTAAAGTCCGAAATCTAGAAGTAAAGACCAAGACCTAGTGGTAGAGCCCAAAATCTAGAGGTAAAGCCCAACATCTAGAGGAAAAGCCAAATATACAGATTTAAAACCCAAAATCTAGAGTTAAAGACCAATATCTAGACGTAAAGACCAAAATCTAGATGTAAAGCCCAACTTCTAAATCTAAAGCCCAACATCTAGTGGTAAAGCCCAATATTTAGAGTTTAAGCGCATCCTTTAGAGTTAAAGCCCAAAATCTAAATGTAAAGTCCAACTTCTAGAGGTAAAGCCCATCATCTAGTCCTACAGCCCAATGTCTGCAGGTAAAGCCCAACTTACAGAGGTGAAGGCAAACATCTAGATGTAAAACCCAAATCTAGAGGTAAAGCCCAACATCTAGAGGTGAAGCACAACATATAGAGGTATAACCCAATTTCTAGAGATAAATTCCAAATTCTAGATGTAATCCCAACATCTAGAGGTAAAGCCTAAAATCTAGAGGTGAAGCGCAACATATAGAGGTATAACCCAACATCTAGAGATAAAGACCAACATCTAAATATAAAGCAAAACATCTAGATGTAAAACCCTACATCTAGAGGTAAAGTCCAATATCTAGACTTAAAGACCAACATCTGGAGTTAAATCCCAATGTCTAGAGCTAATGACCAACTTCTAGAGCTAAACCCCCAAATCTAGATTTAAACCCCAACATCTAGAGATAAAGCCCAAGTTCTAGATCTAAGCCAGAAATCTAGTGGTAAAGCCCAACGTCTAGAGGAAAAGCCTAACATCTAGTGGTGAATTCAAAAATCTAGTGTTAAGGCCCGATATCCACAGTTAAAGCCAAACATATAGATGTAAACCCCAACTTCTAGAGGTAAGGTTCAAAATCTAGATGTAAAGCCCAACATCTAGAGTTAAAGCCCAACGTCTTGAGGTAAAGCCCAAAGTATAGAGATAAAGCCCAAATTTTAGAGGTAAAGCCAAATATCTGGATTTAAATCCCAAAATCTAGAGGTAAAGCTCAAATTCTTGAGGCAAAGCCCAACACCTAGAGGTAGAGACCAAAATCTAGAGGTATAGCCCAACTTCTAGAGGTAAAGTCCAAATTCTAGACCTAAAGCCCAACATCGAGACGTAAAGCCTGACATTTAGATGTAAAGCCCAACATCTAGACGTAAAGCCTGATATCTAGAGGTAAAGCCCAACATCTAGAGGAAAAGCCAAATATATAGCCTTAAAGACCAAAATCTAGAGGTAAAGCCCAATATCTAGAGGTAAATCCCAAAGTATAGATGTAAAGCCCAACTTCCAGAGTTAAATTCCAAAATCTAGAGGTAAACACCATACCTAGAGGTAGAGCCCAAAATCTAGAGGTAAAGCCCAACAGCTAGAGTTAAAGTCGAACGTCTTGAGATAAAGCCCAAAGTCTAGAGGTAAAGCCCAACTTCTAGAGGCAAAGTCCAAAATCTAGAGGTAAAGCCCAAGACCTAGTGGCAGAGCCCAAAATCTAGAGGTAAAGCCCAACATCTAGACGTAAAGCCAGATATCTAGAGGTAAAGCCCAACATCTAGAGGAAAAGCCAAATATATAGATTTAAAACCCAAAATCTAGAGGTAAAGCCCAATATCTAGACATAAAGACCAAAATATAGATGTAAAGCCCAGCTTCTAGATCTAAAGCCCAACATCTAGAGGTAAAGCCCAATATTTATATTTTAAGCGCATCATTTAGAGGTAAAGCCGAAAATCTAGATGTAAAGCCCAACTTCTAGAGGTAAAGCCCATCATCTAGACCTACAGCCCAATGTCTGCAGGTAAAGCCCAAATTACAGAGGTAAAGGTAAACATCTAGATGTAAAACACAAAATCTAGAGGTAAAGCCCAACATCTAGAGGTATAGCCCAAATTCTAGAGATAAGTCCAACGTCTAGATGTAATCGCAACATCTAGAGGTAAAGCACAACATCTAGATGTGAAGCACTACATATAGAGGTACAACCCAACGTCCAGAGATAAAGACCAACATCTAAATGTAAAGCAAAACATCCAGATGTAAAACCCTACATCTAGAGGTAAAGCCCAATATCTAGACGTAAAGACCAAAATCTAGATATAAAGCCCAACTTCTAGATCTAAAGCCGAAAATCTAGAGTTAAAGCGCATCATTTAGAGTAAAGCCCAAAATCTAGAGTTAAAGCCGAACATCTAGAGGGAAAGCCCAGAATCTAGAGGTAAAGCCTAACATCTAGAGCTGAATTCCAAAATCAAGTGTTAAGGCCCGACATCTACAGTTAAAGCCAACCATATAGATGTAACCCCCAACTTCTAGAGGTAAGGCCCAAAATCTAGAGGTAAAGCCCAACAGCTAGAGTTAAAGCCGAATGTCTTGAGGTAAAGCCCAAAGTCTAGAGGTAAAGCCCAACTTCTAGAGGTAAAGTCCAAAATCTAGAGGTAAAGCCCAAGACCTAGTGGTAGAGCCCAAAATCTAGAGGTAAAGCCCAACATCTAGACGTAAAGCCAGATATCTGACGGTAAAGCCCAACATCTAGAGGAAAAGCCAAATATATAGATTTAAAAGCCAAAATATAGAGGTAAAGCCCAAAATCTAGACGTAAAGACCAAAATCTAGATGTAAAGCCCAACTTCTAGATCTAAAGCCCAAAATATAGATGTAAAGCCCAACTTCTAAATCTAAAGCCCAACATCTAGAGGTAAAGCCCAATATTTAGAGTTTAAGCGCATCCTATAGAGTTAAAGCCCAAAATCTAAATGTAAAGCCCAACTTCTAGAGGTAAAGCCCATCATCTAGTCCTACAGCCCTATGTCTGCAGGTAAAGCCCAACTTACAGAGGTAAAGGCAAACATCTAGATGTCAAACCCAAAATCTAGAGGTAAAGCCCAACATATAGAGGTATAGCCCAAATTCTAGAGATAAAGTCCAACGTCTAGATGTAATCCCAACATCTAGAGGTAAAGCCTAACATCTAGAGGTGAAGCACAACATATAGAGGTATAACCCAACGTCTATTGATAAAGACCAACATCTCAATGTAAAGCAAAACATCTAGATGTAAAACCCTACATCTAGAGGTAAAGCCCAATATCTAGACGTAAAGACCAAAATCTAGATGTAAAGCCCAACTTCTAGAGGTAAAGCCGAATATCTAGATTTAAAGCGCATCCTTTAGAGTAAAGCCCAAAATCTAGAGTTAAACCCAACATCTAGGGGGAAAGCTCAGAATCTAGATGTAAAGCCTAACATCTAGAGCTGAATTCCAAAATCAAGTGTTAAGGCCCGACATCTACAGTTAAAGGCAACAATATAGATGTAACCCCCAACTTCTAGAGGTAAGGCCCAAAATCTAGAGGTAAAGCCCAACAGCTAGAGTTAAAGCCGAACGTCTTGAGGTAAAGTCCGAAGTCTAGAGGTAAAGACCTACTTCTAGAGGTAAAGTCCGAAATCTAGAGGTAAAGACCAAGACCTAGTGGTAGAGCCCAAAATCTAGAGGTAAAGCCCAACATCTAGACGTAAAGCCAGATATCTGACGGTAAAGCCCAACATCTAGAGGAAAAGCCAAATATATAGATTTAAAAGCCAAAATCTAGAGACACATCCCAACATCTAAATGTAAAGCAAAACATCTAGATGTAAAACCCTACATCTAGAGGTAAAGTCCAATATCTAGACTTAAAGACCAACATCTAGAGGTAAAACCCAACATCTAGAGGTAAAGCCCAACGTCTGGAGGTAAAGCACAGATTCTAGAGAGAAGCCAAAAATACAGATGGAAAACCCAAAATCTAGAGGTAAAGCCCAACATCTAGAGGTAAAAGCCAGAATCTAGAGGTAAAGCCTAACATCTAGAGGTGAATTCCAAAATCTAGTCTTAAGGCCTGACATCTACAATTAAAGCCAAACATATAGATGTAACCCCCAACTTCTAGAGGTAAGACCCAAAATCTAGAGGTAAAGCCCAACATCTAGACGTAAAGCCTGATATCTGACCGTAAAGCCCAACATCTAGAGGAAAAGCCAAATATATAGATTTAAAACCCAAAATCTAGAGGCACAGCCCAACATCTAAATGTAAAGCAAAACATCTAGATGTAAAACCCTACATCTAGAGGTAAAGTCCAATATCTAGACTTAAAGACCAACATCTAGAGGTAAAACCCAACATCTAGAGGTAAAGCACAACGTCTGGAGGTAAAGCCCAGATTCTAGAGAGAAGCCAAAAATACAGATGGAAAACCCAAAATCTAGAGGTAAAGCCCAACATCTAGAGGTAAAGCCCAGAATCTAGAGGTAAAGCCTAACATCTAGAGGTGAATTCCAAAATCTATTCTTAAGGCCTGAAATCTACAATTAAAGCCAAACATATAGATGTAACCCCCAACTTCTAGAGTTAAGACCCAAAATCTAGAGGTAAAGCCCAACATCTAGAGTTAAAGCCGAACGTCTTGAGGTAAAGTCCAAAGTCTAGAGGTAAAGACCTACTTCTAGAGGTAAAGTCCGAAATCTAGAAGTAAAGCCCAAGACCTAGTGGTAGAGCCCAAAATCTAGAGGTAAAGACCAACATCTAGAGGAAAAGCCAAATATACAGATTTAAAACCCAAAATCTAGAGGTAAAGACCAATATCTAGATGTAAAGACCAAAATCTAGATGTAAAGCCCAACTTCTAAATCTAAAGACCAACATCTAGTGGTAAAGCCCAATATTTAGAGTTTAAGCGCATCCTTTAGAGTTAAAGCCCAAAATCTAAATGTAAAGTCCAACTTCTAGAGGTAAAGCCCATCATCTAGTCCTACAGCCCAATGTCTGCAGGTAAAGCCCAACTTACAGAGGTGAAGGCAAACATCTAGATGTAAAACCCAAATCTAGAGTTAAAGCCCAACATCTAGAGGTGAAGCACAACATATAGAGGTATAACCCAAATTCTAGAGATAAATTCCAAATTCTAGATGTAATCCCAACATCTAGAGGTAAAGCCTAAAATCTAGAGTTGAAGCACAACATATAGAGGTATAACCCAACATCTAGAGATAAAGACCAACATCTAAATGTAAAGCAAAACATCTAGATGTAAAACCCAACATCTAGAGATAAAGCCCAAGTTCTAGATCTAAGCCAAACATCTAGAGGTAAAGCCCAACATGTAGAGGAAAAGCCTAACATCTAGTGGTGAATTCCAAAATCTAGTGTTAAGGCCCGATATGCAAAGTTAAAGCCAAACATATAGATGTAAACACCAACTTCTGGAGGTAAGGCCCAAAATCTAGAGGTATAGCCCAACATCTAGAGTTACAGCCCAACGTCTTGAGGTAAAGCCCAAAATCTAGAGGTAAAGCCCAACTTCTAGAGGTAAAGTCCAAAATCTAGAGGTAAAGCCCAAGACCTAGTGTTCGAGCCCAAAATCTAGAGGTAAAGCCCAACATCTAGACGTAAAGCCAGATATCTGACGTTAAAGCCCAACATCTAGAGGTAAAGACTAACGTTCAGAGGTCAAGACTAACATCTAGAGGTGAAGCACAACATATAGAGGTATAACCCAACATCTAGAGATAAAGACCAACATCTAAATGTAAAGCAAAATATCTAGATGTAAAACCCTACATCTAGAGGTAAAGTCCAATATCTAGTCTTAAAGACCAACATCTGGAGGTAAAGCCCAATGTCTAGAGGTAATGACCAACTTCTAGAGCTGAAACCCCAAATCTAGATTTAAACCCCAACATCTAGAGTTAAAGCCCAACTTCTAGATCTAAGCCAAATAATCTAGAGGTAAAGCCCAACATGTAGAGGTAAAGACTAAGATCTAGAGGTGAATTCCAATATCTAGTGTTAAAGCCCGACACCTACATTTAAAGCCAAATATCTAGATGTAAACCCCAACTTGTAGAGGTAAAGCCGAATATCTAGAGTTAAAGCGCATCCTTTAGAGTAAAGCCCAAAATTAGAGTTAAAGCCCAACATCTAGAGGGAAAGCCCTGAATCCAGATGTAAAGCCTAACATCTAGAGGTGAATTCCAAAATCAAGTGTTAAGGCCCGACATCTACAGTTAAAGCCAACCATATAGATGTAACCCCCAACTTCTAGAGGTAAGGCCCAAAATCTAGAGGTAAAGCCCAACTTCAGAGGTAAAGCCCAATATCTAGACGTAAAGCCCAAAATCTAGATGTAAAGCCCAATTTCTAGATCTAAATCCAAACATATAGAGGTAAAGCCCAACATGTAGAGGTAAAGCCAAATATCTAGATTTAAATCCCAAAATCTAGATGTAAAGCCCAATTTCTAGATCTAAAGCCAAACATATAGAGGTAAAGCCCAACATCTAGAGGAAAAGCCAAAAATATAGATTTAAAAACCAAAATCTAGAGATAAAGCCGAAAATCTAGATCTAAAGCCCTAAATCTAGATGTGAAGCCCAACTTCTAGATCTAAAGCCCAACATCTAGAGGTAAAGCCCAACATCTATAGGTAAAGCCTAACATCTAGAGGTGAAGCACAACATATAGAGGTATAACCCAACATCTAGAGATAAAGCCCAACGTCTAAATGTAAAGCAAAACCTCTAGACGTAAAACTATACATCTAGAGGTAAAGTCCAATATCTAGACATAAAGACCAACATCTAGAGGTAAAACCTAACATCTAGAGGTAAAGCCCAATGTCTAGAGGTACAGCCCAGATTCTAGAGAGAAGCCAAATATCCAAATTGAAACCACAAAATCTAGAGGTAAATCCAAACATCTAGAGGGAAAGCCCAGAATCTAGAGGTAAAGCCTAACATATAGAGGGAAAGCCCAGAATCTAGATGTAAAGCCTAACATCTAGAGGTGAATTCCAAAATCAAGTGTTAAGGCCCGACATCTACAGTTAAAGCCAAACATATAGATGTAAAATCCAAAATCTAGAGGTAAGGCCCAAAATCTAGAGATAAAGCCCAAGACCTAGTGGTAGAGCCCAAAATCTAGAGGTAAAGCCCAACATCTAGACGTAAAGCCAGATATCTGATGGTAAAGCCCAACATCTAGAGGAAAAGCCAAATATATAGATTTAAAACCCAAAATCTAGAGACACAGCCCAACATCTAAATGTAAAGCAAAACATCTAGATGTAAAACCCTACATCTAGAGGTAAAGTCCAATATCTAGACTTAAAGACCAACATCTAGAGGTAAAACCCAAAATCTAGAGGTAAAGCCCAACGTCTGGAGGTAAAGCCCATCATCTAGTCCTACAGCCCAATGTCTGCAGGTAAAGCCCAACTTACAGATGTGAAGGCAAACATCTAGATGTAAAACCCAAAATCTAGAGGTAAAGCCCAACGTCTGGAGGTACAGCCCAGATTCTAGAGAGAAGCCAAAATTCCAGATGGAAAACCCAAAATCTAGAGGTAAAGCCCAACATCTAGAGGTGAATTCCAAAATCTATTCTTAAGGCCTGACATCTAAAATTAAAGCCAAATATATAGATGTAACCCCCAACTTCTAGAGGTAAGACCCAAAATCTAGAGGTAAAGCCCAACATCTAGACGTAAAGCCAGATATCTAGAGGTAAAGCCCAACATATAGAGGAAAAGACAAATATATAGACTTAAAGACCAACATCTGGAGGTAAAGCCCAAAATCTAGAGGTAAAGCCCAACTTCCAGAGTTAAAGTCCAAAATCTAGAGGTAAACACCAATACCTAGAGGTAGAGGCCAAAATCTAGAAATAAAGCCCAACATCTAGAGATAAAGCCAGATATATAGATTTAAATCCCAAAATCTGGAGGTAAAGCCCAACATCTAGAGCTAAAGCCCCAAATCTAGATGTAAAGACCAATTTCTACATTTAAAGCCAAATAATCTAGAGGTAAAGCCCAACATGTAGAGGTAAAGACTAAGATCTAGAGGTGAATTCCAATATCTAGTGTTAAAGCCCGACACCTACAGTTAAAGCCAAACATCTAGATGTAAAACCCAACTTCTAGAGGTAAAGCCGAATATCTAGAGTTAAAGCGCATCCTTTAGAGTAAAGCCCAAAATCTAGAGTTAAAGCCCAACATCTAGAGGGAAAGCCCAGAATCTAGATGTAAAGCCTAACATCTAGAGGTGAATTCCAAAATCAAGTGTTAAGGCCCGACACCTACAGTTAAAGCCAACCATATAGATGTAACCCCCAACTTCTAGAGGTAAGGCCCAAAATCTAGAGGTAAAGCCCAACATCTAGAATTAAAGCCGAACGTCTTGAGGTAAAGCCCAAAGTCTACACGTAAAGCCCAACTTCTAGAGGTAAAGCCAAAAATCTAGAGGTAAAGCCCAAGACCTAGTGGTAGATCCCAAAATCTAGAGTTAAAGCCCAACATCTAGATGTAAAGCCATATATCTGATGGTAAAGACCAACATCTAGAGGAAAAGCCAAATATATAGATTTAAAACCCAAAATCTAGAGATAAAGCCCAACATCTAAATGTAAAGCAAAACATCTAGATGTAAAACCCTACATCTAGAGGTAAAGTCCAATATCTAGACTTAAAGACCAACATCTAGAGGTAAAACCCAACATCTAGAGGTAAAGCCCAACGTCTGGAGGTAAAGCCCAGATTCCAGAGAGAAGCCAAAAATACAGATGGAAAACCCAAAATCTAGAGGTAAAGCCCAACTTCTAGAGGTAAAGCCCAGAATCTAGAGGTAAAGCCTAACATCTAGAGGTGAATTCCAAAATCTAGTCTTAAGGCCTGACATCTACAATTAAAGCCAAACATATAGATTTAAACCCCAACTTCTAGAGGTAAGACCCAAAATCTAGTGGTAAAGCCCAACATCTAGAGTTAAAGCCGAACGTCTTGAGGTAAAGTCCAAAGTCTAGAGGTAAAGACCTACTTCTAGAGGTAAAGTCCGAAATCTAGAAGTAAAGCCCAAGACCTAGTGGTAGAGCCCAAAATCTAGAGGTAAAGCCCAACATCTAGACGTAAAGCCAGATATCTGATGGTAAAGCCCAACATCTAGAGGAAAAGCCAAATATATAGATTTAAACCCCAAAATCTAGAGGTAAAGCCCAATATCTAGACGTAAAACCAAAATCTAGATGTAAAGCCCAACTTCTAGATCTAAAGCCAAAAATCTAGATGTAAAGCCCAACTTCTAAATCTAAAGCCCAACATCTAGATGTAAAGCCCAATATTTAGAGTTTAAGCACAACATTTAGAGGTAAAGCCCAAAATCTAGATGTAAAGCCCAACTTCTAGAGGTAAAGCCCATCATCTAGTCCTACAGCCCAATGTCTGCAGGTAAAGCCCAACTTACAGGGGTAAAGGCAAACATCTAGTTGTAAAACCCAAAATCTAGAGGTAAAGCCCAAGATATAGAGGTATAGGCCAAATTCTAGAGATAAAGTCCAACGTCTAGATGTAACCGCAACATCTAGAGGTAAAGCCTAACATCTAGAGTTAAAGCCCAACGTCTTGAGGTAAAGCCCAAAGTCTATAGGTAAATCCCAAATACTAGAGGTAAAGCCAAATATCTAGATTTAAATCCAAAATCTAGAGATAAAGCCCAAAGTCTAGATGTAAAGCCCAACTTCCAGAGTTAAAGTCCAAAACCTAGAGGTAAAGCCCAACATCTAGAGGGAAAGCCCAGAATCTAGATGTAAAGCCTAACATCTAGAGGTGAATTCCAAAATCAAGTGTTAAGGCCCGACATCTACAGTTAAAGCCAAACATATAGATGTAAAACCCAAAATCTAGAGGTAAGGTCCAAAATCTAGAGGTAAAGCCCGACTTCTAGAGGTAAAGTCGAAAATCTAAAGGTAAAGACCAAGACCTAGTGGTAGAGCCCAAAATCTAGAGGTAAAGCCCAACATCTAGACGTAAAGCCAGATATCTGATGGTAAAGTCCAACATCTAGAGGAAAAGCCAAATATATAGATTTAAAACCCAAAATCTAGAGATAAAGCCCAACATCTAAATGTAAAGCAAAACATCTCGATGAAAAACCCTACATCTAGAGGTAAAGTCCAATATCTAGACTTAAAGACCAACATCTAGAGGTAAA
Organism: Leptosomus discolor; assembly: GCF_034619465.1. Lineage (NCBI taxonomy): Eukaryota > Metazoa > Chordata > Aves > Leptosomiformes > Leptosomidae > Leptosomus > Leptosomus discolor. The sequence continues at coordinate 2,898,981 of NW_028237857.1, read as the reverse complement.
ACCCAACATCTTGAGTTAAAGCCCATCGTCTGGAGGTACAGCCCAGATTCTAGAGAGAAGCCAAAAATCCAGATGGAAAATCCAAAAACTAGAGGTAAAGCCCAACATCTAGAGGTAAAGCCCAGAATCTAGAGGTAAAGCCTAACATCTAGAGGTGAATTCCAAAATCTAGTCTTAAGGCCCGACATCTACAGTTAAAGCCAAACTTATAGATGTAACCCCCAACTTCTAGAGGTAAGGCCCAAAATCTAGAGGTAAAGCCCAACTTCTAGAGGTAAAGTCCAACATCTAGAGGTAAAGCCCAAGACCTAGTGGTAGAGCCCAAAATCTAGAGGTAAAGCCCAACATCTAGACGTAAAGACCAAAATCTAGATGTAAAGCCCAACTTCTAGATCTAAAGCCCAATATATACATGTAAAGCCCAACTTCTAAATGTAAAGCCCAACATCTAGAGGTAAAGCCCAATATTTAGAGTTTATGCGCATCAGTTATAGGTAAAGGCAAAGATCTAGATGTAAAACCCAAAATCTAGAGGTAAAGCCCAACATATACAGGTATAGCCCAAATTCTAGAGATAAAGTCCAACTTCTAGATGTAATCCCAACATCTAGAAGTAAAGCCCAACATCTAAAGGTAAAGCCTAACATCTAGTGGTGAATTCCAAAATCTAGTGTTAAGGCCCAACATCTACAGTTAAAGCCAAGCATATAGATGTAAAACCCAAATTCTAGAGGTAAGGCCGAATATCTGGAGTTAAAGCGCATCCTTTAGATTAAAGCCCAAAATCTAGAGTTAAAGCCCAACGTCTTGAGGTAAAGCCCAAATTCTAGAGGTAAAGCCAAATGTCTAGATTTAAATCCCAAAATCTAGACGTAAAGCCCAAATTGCAGATGTAAATCCCAACTTCTAGAGGTAAAGTCCAAATTCTAGACGCAAAGCTCAACACCTAGAGGTAGAGCCCAAAATCTAGAGGTAAAGCCAATATCTAGAGGTAAAGCCCGATATCTAGAGGTAAAGACCAACATCTAGAGGAAAAGCCAAATATATAGATTTAAAACCCAGAATATAAAGGTAAAGCCCAATATCTAGACGTAAAACCCAAAATCTAGATGTAAAGCCCAACTTCTAGATCTAAACCCCAAAATCTAGAAGTAAAGCCCAACTTCTAAATCTAAAGCCCAACATCTAGAGGTAAAGCCCAATATTTAAAGTTTAAGCGCATCCTTTAGAGTTAAAGCCCAAAATCTAAATGTAAAGTCCAACTTCTAGAGGTAAAGCCCATCATCTAGTCCTACAGCCCAATGTCTGCAGGTAAAGCCCAACTTACAGAGGTGAAGGCAAACATCTAGATGTAAAACCCAAAATCTAGAGGTAAAGCCCAATATCTAGACGTAAAGACCAAAATCTAGATGTAAAGCCCAACTTCTAGATCTAAAGCCCAAAATATAGATGTAAAGCCCAACTTCTAAATCTAAAGCCCAACATCTAGAGGTAAAGCCCAATATTTAGAGTTTAAGCGCATCCTATAGAGTTAAAGCCCAAAATCTAAATGTAAAGCCCAACTTCTAGAGGTAAAGCCCATCATCTAGTCCTACAGCCCTATGTCTGCAGGTAAAGCCCAACTTACAGAGGTAAAGGCAAACATCTAGATGTCAAACCCAAAATCTAGAGGTAAAGCCCAAGATATAGAGGTATAGCCCAAATTCTAGAGATAAAGTCCAACGTCTAGATGTAATCCCAACATCTAGAGGTAAAGCCTAACATCTAGAGGTGAAGCACAACATATAGAGGTATAACCCAACGTCTATTGATAAAGACCAACATCTCAATGTAAAGCAAAACATCTAGATGTAAAACCCAACATCTAGAGGTAAAGCCCAACGTCTGGAGGTAAAGCCCAGATTCCAGAGAGAAGCCAAAAATACAGATGGAAAACCCAAAATCTAGAGGTAAAGCCCAACTTCTAGAGGTAAAGCCCAGAATCTAGAGGTAAAGCCTAACATCTAGAGGTGAATTCCAAAATCTAGTCTTAAGGCCTGACATCTACAATTAAAGCCAAACATATAGATGTAACCCCCAACTTCTAGAGGTAAGGCCCAAAATCTAGAGGTAAAGCCCAACATCTAGAGTTAAAGCCGAACGTCTTGAGGTAAAGTCCAAAGTCTAGAGGTAAAGACCTACTTCTAGAGGTAAAGTCCGAAATCTAGAAGTAAAGCCCAAGACCTAGTGGTAGAGCCCAAAATCTAGAGGTAAAGCCCAACATCTAGACGTAAAGCCAGATATCTGATGGTAAAGCCCAACATCTAGAGGAAAAGCCAAATATATAGATTTAAACCCCAAAATCTAGAGGTAAAGCCCAATATCTAGACGTAAAGACCAAAATCTAGATGTAAAGCCCAACTTCTAGATCTAAAGCCAAAAATCTAGATGTAAAGCCCAACTTCTAAATCTAAAGCCCAACATCTAGATGTAAAGCCCAATATTTAGAGTTTAAGCACAACATTTAGAGGTAAAGCCCAAAATCTAGATGTAAAGCCCAACTTCTAGAGGTAAAGCCCATCATCTAGTCCTACAGCCCAATGTCTGCAGGTAAAGCCCAACTTACAGGGGTAAAGGCAAACATCTAGTTGTAAAACCCAAAATCTAGAGGTAAAGCCCAAGATATAGAGGTATAGGCCAAATTCTAGAGATAAAGTCCAACGTCTAGATGTAACCGCAACATCTAGAGGTAAAGCCTAACATCTAGAGTTAAAGCCCAACGTCTTGAGGTAAAGCCCAAAGTCTAGAGGTAAATCCCAAATACTAGAGGTAAAGCCAAATATCTAGATTTAAATCCAAAATCTAGAGATAAAGCCCAAAGTCTAGATGTAAAGCCCAACTTCCAGAGTTAAAGTCCAAAACCTAGAGGTAAAGCCCAACATCTAGAGGGAAAGCCCAGAATCTAGATGTAAAGCCTAACATCTAGAGGTGAATTCCAAAATCAAGTGTTAAGGCCCGACATCTACAGTTAAAGCCAAACATATAGATGTAAAACCCAAAATCTAGAGGTAAGGCCCAAAATCTAGAGGTAAAGCCCGACTTCCAGAGGTAAAGTCGAAAATCTAAAGGTAAAGACCAAGACCTAGTGGTAGAGCCCAAAATCTAGAGGTAAAGCCCAACATCTAGACGTAAAGCCAGATATCTGATGGTAAAGTCCAACATCTAGAGGAAAAGCCAAATATATAGATTTAAAACCCAAAATCTAGAGATAAAGCCCAACATCTAAATGTAAAGCAAAACATCTCGATGAAAAACCCTACATCTAGAGGTAAAGTCCAATATCTAGACTTAAAGACCAACATCTAGAGGTAAAACCCAACATCTTGAGTTAAAGCCCATCGTCTGGAGGTACAGCCCAGATTCTAGAGAGAAGCCAAAAATCCAGATGGAAAATCCAAAAACTAGAGGTAAAGCCCAACATCTAGAGGTAAAGCCCAGAATCTAGAGGTAAAGCCTAACATCTAGAGGTGAATTCCAAAATCTAGTCTTAAGGCCCGACATCTACAGTTAAAGCCAAACTTATAGATGTAACCCCCAACTTCTAGAGGTAAGGCCCAAAATCTAGAGGTAAAGCCCAACTTCTAGAGGTAAAGTCCAACATCTAGAGGTAAAGCCCAAGACCTAGTGGTAGAGCCCAAAATCTAGAGGTAAAGCCCAACATCTAGACGTAAAGACCAAAATCTAGATGTAAAGCCCAACTTCTAGATCTAAAGCCCAATATATACATGTAAAGCCCAACTTCTAAATGTAAAGCCCAACATCTAGAGGTAAAGCCCAATATTTAGAGTTTATGCGCATCAGTTATAGGTAAAGGCAAAGATCTAGATGTAAAACCCAAAATCTAGAGGTAAAGCCCAACATATACAGGTATAGCCCAAATTCTAGAGATAAAGTCCAACTTCTAGATGTAATCCCAACATCTAGAAGTAAAGCCCAACATCTAAAGGTAAAGCCTAACATCTAGTGGTGAATTCCAAAATCTAGTGTTAAGGCCCAACATCTACAGTTAAAGCCAAGCATATAGATGTAAAACCCAAATTCTAGAGGTAAGGCCGAATATCTGGAGTTAAAGCGCATCCTTTAGATTAAAGCCCAAAATCTAGAGTTAAAGCCCAACGTCTTGAGGTAAAGCCCAAATTCTAGAGGTAAAGCCAAATGTCTAGATTTAAATCCCAAAATCTAGACGTAAAGCCCAAATTGCAGATGTAAATCCCAACTTCTAGAGGTAAAGTCCAAATTCTAGACGCAAAGCTCAACACCTAGAGGTAGAGCCCAAAATCTAGAGGTAAAGCCAATATCTAGAGGTAAAGCCCGATATCTAGAGGTAAAGACCAACATCTAGAGGAAAAGCCAAATATATAGATTTAAAACCCAGAATATAAAGGTAAAGCCCAATATCTAGACGTAAAGCCCAAAATCTAGATGTAAAGCCCAACTTCTAGATCTAAACCCCAAAATCTAGAAGTAAAGCCCAACTTCTAAATCTAAAGCCCAACATCTAGAGGTAAAGCCCAATATTTAAAGTTTAAGCGCATCCTTTAGAGTTAAAGCCCAAAATCTAAATGTAAAGTCCAACTTCTAGAGGTAAAGCCCATCATCTAGTCCTACAGCCCAATGTCTGCAGGTAAAGCCCAACTTACAGAGGTGAAGGCAAACATCTAGATGTAAAACCCAAAATCTAGAGGTAAAGCCCAATATCTAGACGTAAAGACCAAAATCTAGATGTAAAGCCCAACTTCTAGATCTAAAGCCCAAAATATAGATGTAAAGCCCAACTTCTAAATCTAAAGCCCAACATCTAGAGGTAAAGCCCAATATTTAGAGTTTAAGCGCATCCTATAGAGTTAAAGCCCAAAATCTAAATGTAAAGCCCAACTTCTAGAGGTAAAGCCCATCATCTAGTCCTACAGCCCTATGTCTGCAGGTAAAGCCCAACTTACAGAGGTAAAGGCAAACATCTAGATGTCAAACCCAAAATCTAGAGGTAAAGCCCAAGATATAGAGGTATAGCCCAAATTCTAGAGATAAAGTCCAACGTCTAGATGTAATCCCAACATCTAGAGGTAAAGCCTAACATCTAGAGGTGAAGCACAACATATAGAGGTATAACCCAACGTCTATTGATAAAGACCAACATCTCAATGTAAAGCAAAACATCTAGATGTAAAACCCAACATCTAGAGGTAAAGCCCAACGTCTGGAGGTAAAGCCCAGATTCCAGAGAGAAGCCAAAAATACAGATGGAAAACCCAAAATCTAGAGGTAAAGCCCAACTTCTAGAGGTAAAGCCCAGAATCTAGAGGTAAAGCCTAACATCTAGAGGTGAATTCCAAAATCTAGTCTTAAGGCCTGACATCTACAATTAAAGCCAAACATATAGATGTAACCCCCAACTTCTAGAGGTAAGGCCCAAAATCTAGAGGTAAAGTCCAACATCTAGAGTTAAAGCCGAACGTCTTGAGGTAAAGTCCAAAGTCTAGAGGTAAAGACCTACTTCTAGAGGTAAAGTCCGAAATCTAGAAGTAAAGCCCAAGACCTAGTGGTAGAGCCCAAAATCTAGAGGTAAAGCCCAACATCTAGACGTAAAGCCAGATATCTGATGGTAAAGCCCAACATCTAGAGGAAAAGCCAAATATATAGATTTAAACCCCAAAATCTAGAGGTAAAGCCCAATATCTAGACGTAAAGACCAAAATCTAGATGTAAAGCCCAACTTCTAGATCTAAAGCCAAAAATCTAGATGTAAAGCCCAACTTCTAAATCTAAATCCCAACATCTAGATGTAAAGCCCAATATTTAGAGTTTAAGCACAACATTTAGAGGTAAAGCCCAAAATCTAGATGTAAAGCCCAACTTCTAGAGGTAAAGCCCATCATCTAGTCCTACAGCCCAATGTCTGCAGGTAAAGCCCAACTTACAGGGGTAAAGGCAAACATCTAGTTGTAAAACCCAAAATCTAGAGGTAAAGCCCAAGATATAGAGGTATAGGCCAAATTCTAGAGATAAAGTCCAACGTCTAGATGTAACCGCAACATCTAGAGGTAAAGCCTAACATCTAGAGTTAAAGCCCAACGTCTTGAGGTAAAGCCCAAAGTCTAGAGGTAAATCCCAAATACTAGAGGTAAAGCCAAATATCTAGATTTAAATCCAAAATCTAGAGATAAAGCCCAAAGTCTAGATGTAAAGCCCAACTTCCAGAGTTAAAGTCCAAAACCTAGAGGTAAAGCCCAACATCTAGAGGGAAAGCCCAGAATCTAGATGTAAAGCCTAACATCTAGAGGTGAATTCCAAAATCAAGTGTTAAGGCCCGACATCTACAGTTAAAGCCAAACATATAGATGTAAAACCCAAAATCTAGAGGTAAGGCCCAAAATCTAGAGGTAAAGCCCGACTTCCAGAGGTAAAGTCGAAAATCTAAAGGTAAAGACCAAGACCTAGTGGTAGAGCCCAAAATCTAGAGGTAAAGCCCAACATCTAGACGTAAAGCCAGATATCTGATGGTAAAGTCCAACATCTAGAGGAAAAGCCAAATATATAGATTTAAAACCCAAAATCTAGAGATAAAGCCCAACATCTAAATGTAAAGCAAAACATCTCGATGAAAAACCTTACATCTAGAGGTAAAGTCCAATATCTAGACTTAAAGACCAACATCTAGAGGTAAAACCCAACATCTTGAGTTAAAGCCCATCGTCTGGAGGTACAGCCCAGATTCTAGAGAGAAGCCAAAAATCCAGATGGAAAATCCAAAAACTAGAGGTAAAGCCCAAAATCTAGAGGTGAATTCCAAAATCTAGTCTTAAGGCCCGATATCTACAATTAAAGCCAAACATATAGATGTAACCCCCAACTTCTAGAGGTAAGGCCCAACATCTAGAGGTAAAGCCCAACTTCTAGAGGTAAAGTCCAAAATCTAGAGGTAAAGCCCAAGACCTAGTGGTAGAGCCCAAAATCTAGAGGTAAAGCTCAACATCTAGACGTAAAGCCAGATATCTGATGGTAAAGCCCAATATCTAGAGGAAAAGCCAAATATATAGATTTAAAACCCAAAATCTAGAGGTAAATACCAATATCTAGAGGAAAAGCCAAATATATAGATTAAAAAACCAAAATCTAGAGGTAAAGACCAACATCTAGAGCTAAAGCTCCAAATCTAGATGTAAAGCCCAATTTCTAGATCTAAAGCCAAATAATCAAGAGGTAAAGTCCAACATGTAGAGGTAAAGACTAAGATCTAGAGGTGAATTCCAATATCTAGTGTTAAAGCCCGACACCTACAGTTAAAGCCAAACATCTAGATGTAAAACCCAACTTCTACAGGTAAAGCCCAACGTCTGGAGGTACAGCCCAGATTCTAGAGAGAATCCAAAAATCCAGATGGAAAACCCAAAATCTAGAGGTAAAGCCCAACATCTAGATGAATAGCCAAATATATAGATTTAAACCCCAAAATCTAGAGGTAAAGCCCAATATCTAGACGTAAAGACCAAAATCTAGATGTAAAGCCCAACTTCTAAATCTAAAGCCCAACATCTAGAGCTAAAGCCCAATATTTAGAGTTTAAGCACATCATTTAGAGGTAAAGCCGAAAATCTAGATGTAAAGCCCAACTTCTAGAGGTAAAGCCCATCATCTAGTCCTAAAGCCCAATGTCTGCAGGTAAAGCCCAACTTACAGGGGTAAAGGCAAACATCTAGATGTAAAACCCAAAATCTAGAGGTAAAGCTCAAGATATAGAGGTATAGCCCAAATTCTAGAGATAAAGTCCAACGTCTAGATGTAATCCCAACATCTAGAGGTGAAGCACAACATATAGAGTTATAACCCAACATTTAGAGGTAAAGACCAATATCTAAATGTAAAGCAAAACATCTAGATGTAAAATCCTACATCTAGAGGTAAAGTCCAATATCTAGACATAAAGACCAACATCTGGAGGTAAAGCCCAATGTCTAGAGGTAATGACCAACTTCTAGAGCTAAAACCCCAAATCTAGATTTAAACCCCAACATCTAGAGATAAAGCCCAAGATCTAGATCTAAGCCAAACATCTAGAGGTAAAGCCCAACATCTAGAGGAAAAGCCTAACATCTAGTGGTGAATTACAAAATCTAGTGTTAAGGCCCGACATCTACATATAATGCCAAACATATAGATGTAAAACCGAACTTCTAGAGGTAAAGCCTTAAATCTAGAGGTAAAGCCCAACATCTAGAGTTAAAGCCCAACGTCTTGAGGTAAAGCCCAAAGTCTAGAGGTAAAGCCCAAATTCTAGAGGTAAAGCCAAATATCTAGATTTAAATCCAAAATCTAGAGATAAAGCCCAAAGTCTAGATGTAAAGCCCAACTTCCAGAATTAAAGTCCAAAACCTAGAGGTAAAGCCCAACATCAAGAGGGAAAGCCCAGAATCTAGATGTAAAGCCTAACATCTAGAGGTGAATTCCAAAATCAAGTGTTAAGGCCCGACATCTACAGTTAAAGCCAAACATATAGATGTAAAACCCAAAATCTAGAGGTAAGGCCCAAAATCTAGAGGTAAAGCCCGACTTCTAGAGGTAAAGTCGAAAATCTAAAGGTAAAGACCAAGACCTAGTGGTAGAGCCCAAAATCTAGAGGTAAAGACCAACATCTAGACGTAAAGCCAGATATCTAGAGGTAAAGCCCAACATCTAGAGGAAAAGCCAAATATATAGATTTAAAACCCAAAATCTAGAGAGAAAGCCCAACATCTAAATGTAAAGCAAAACATCTAGATGTAAAACCCTACATTTAGAGGTAAAGTCCAATATCTAGACTTAAAGACCAAGATCTAGAGGTAAAACCCAACATCTAGAGGTAAAGCCCAACGTCTGGAGGTAAAGCCCAGATTCTAGAGAGAAGCCAAAAATACAGATGGAAAACCCAAAATCTAGAGGTAAAGGCCAACATCTAGAGGTAAAGCCCAGAATCTAGAGGTAAAGACCTACTTCTAGAGGTAAAGTCCAAAATCTAGAGGTAAAGCCCAAGACCTAGTGGTAGAGCCCAAAATCTAGAGGTAAAGACCAACATCTAGACGTAAAGCCAGATATCTAGAGGTAAAGCCCAACATCTAGAGGAAAAGCCAAATATATAGATTTAAAACCCAAAATCTAGAGAGAAAGCCCAACATCTAAATGTAAAGCAAAACATCTAGATGTAAAACCCGACATCTAGAGGTAAAGTCCAATATCTAGACCTAAAGACCAACATCTAGAGGTAAAACCCAACATCTTGAGTTAAAGCCCATCGTCTGGAGGTACAGCCCAGATTCTAGAGAGAAGCCAAAAATCCAGATGGAAAATCCAAAAACTAGAGGTAAAGCCAAATATCTAGATTTAAATCCCAAAATCTAGACGTAAAGCCCAAATTGCAGATGTAAAACCCTACATCTAGAGGTAAAGTCCAAATTCTAGACGCAAAGCTCAACACCTAGAGGTAGAGCCCAAAATGTAGAGGCAAAGCCCGATATCCAGAGGTAAAGACCAACATCTAGAGGAAAAGCCAAATATATATATATTTAAAACCCAAAATCTAGAGGTAAAGACCAACATCTAGAGGAAAAGCCAAATATATAGATTTAAAACCCAGAATATAGAGATAAAGCCCAATATCTAGACGTAAAGCCCAAAATCTAGATATAAAGCCAAACTTCTATATCTAAAGCCCAAAATCTAGATGTAAAGCCCAACTTCTAGAGGTAAAGCCGAATATATAAAGCGCACCATTTAGAGTAAAGGCCAAAATCTAGAGTTAAAGCCCCACATCTAGAGGGAAAGTCCAGAATCTAGAGGTAAAGCACAAGACCTAGTGGTAGAGCCCAAAATCTAGAGTTAAAGCCCAACATCTAGAGGTAAAGCCAGATATCTGATGGTAAAGCCCAATATCTAGAGGAAAAGCCCAGAATCTAGAGGTAAAGCACAAGACCTAGTGGTAGAGCCCAAATTCTAGAGGCAAAGCTCAACACCTAGAGGTAAATCCCAAAATCTAGAGGTAAATACCAAATTGCAGATGTAAAGCCCAACTTTTAGAGTTAAAGTCCAAATTCTAGAGGCAAAGCTCAACACCTAGAGGTAGAGCCCAAAATCTAGAGGTAAAGCCGAACATCTAGAGGAAAAGCCAAATATATAGATTTAAAACCCAAAATCTAGAGGTAAAGCCCAATAGCTAGACGTAAAGCCCAAAATCTAGATGTTAAGCCCAACTTCTAGATCTAAAGCCCAAAATCTAGATGTAAAGCCCAACTTCTAGAGGTAAAGCCGAATATCTAGTGTTAAAGCACATAATTTAAAGTCCAAAATGTTGAGTTAAAGCCCCAAATCTAGAGGGAAAGCCCAGAAGCTACATGTAAAGCCTAACATCTAGAGGTGAATTCCAAAATCAAGTGTTAAGGCCCAACATCTACAGTTAAAGCCAACCATATAGATGTAACCCTCAACTTCTAGAGGTAAGGTCCAAATTCTAGAGGCAAAGCCCAACACCTAGAGGTAGAGACCAAAATCTAGAGGTAAAGCCCAACATCGAGACGTAAAGCCAGATATCTAGATGTAAAGCCCAACATCTAGACGTAAAGCCAGATATCTAGAGGTAAAGCCCAACATATAGAGGAAAAGCCAAATATATAGATTTAAAACCCAAAATCTAGAGGTAAAGCCCAATATCTAGAGGTAAAGCCCAAATTCTAGAGGTAAAGCCCAACTTCCAGAGTTAAAGTCCAAAATCTAGAGGTAAACACCAATACCTAGAGGTAGAGGCCAAAATCTAGAGGTAAAGCCCAACATCTAGACATAAAGCCAGATATATAGATTTAAAACCCAAAATCTGGAGGTAAAGCCCAACATCTAGAGCTAAAGACCCAAATCTAGATGTAAAGCCCAATTGCTAGATCTAAAGCCAAATACTCTAGAGGTAAAGCCCAACATGTAGAGGTAAAGACTAAGATCTAGAGGTGAATTCCAATATCTAGTGTTAAAGCTTGACACCTACAGTTAAAGCCAAACATCTAGATGTAAAACCCAACTTCTAGAGGTAAAGCCGAATATCTAGAGTTAAAGCGCATCCTTTAGAGTAAAGCCCAAAATCTAGAGTTAAAGCCCAACATCTAGAGGGAAAGCCCAGAATCCAGATGTAAAGCCTAACATCTAGAGGTGAATTCCAAAATCAAGTGTTAAGGCCCGACATCTACAGTTAAAGCCAACCATATAGATGTAACCCCCAACTTCTAGAGGTAAGGCCCAAAATCTAGAGGTAAAGCCCAACATCTAGAGTTAAAGGCGAACGTCTTGAGGTAAAGCCCAAAGTCTAGAGTTAAAGCCCAACTTCTAGAGGTAAAGCCCAACATCTAGAGGTAAAGCCAGATATCTAGGGGTAAAGCCCAACATCTAGAGGAAAAGCCAAATATATAGATTTAAAACCAAAATCTACAGATAAAGCCCAACATCTAAATGTAAAGCAAAACATCTAGATGTAAAACCCTACATCTAGAGGTAAAGTCCAATATCTAGACTTAAAGACCAACATCTAGAGGTAAAGCCCAACATCTAGAGGTGAAGCCCAACGTCTGGAGGTAAAGCCCGGATTCTAGCGAGAAGCCAAAAATACAGATGGAAAACCCAAAATCTAGAGGTAAAGCCCAACAACTGGAGGTAAAGGCCAGAATCTAGAGGTAAAGCCTAACATCTAGAGGTGAATTCAAAAATCTAGTCTTAAGGCCTGACATCTACAATTAAAGCCAAATATATAGATGTAAACCCCAACTTCTAGAGGTAAGACCCAAAATCTAGAGGTGAAGCCCAACATCTAGAGTTAAAGCCGAACGTCTTGAGGTAAAGTCCAAAGTCTAGAGATAAAGACATACTTCTAGAGGTAAAGTCCGAAATCTAGAAGTAAAGCCCAAGACCTAGTGGTAGAGCCCAAAATCTAGAGGTAAAGCCCAACATCTAGAGGAAAAGCCAAATATACAGATTTAAAACCCAAAATCTAGAGGTAAAGCCCAAAATCTAGATGTAAAGACCAAAATCTAGATGTAAAGCCCAACTTCTAGATTTAAAGCCCAAAATCTAGATGTAAAACCCAATATTTAGAGTTTAAGCGCATCCTTTAGAGTTAAAGCCCAAAATCTAAATGTAAAGCCCAACTTCTAGAGGTAAAGCCCATCATCTAGTCCTACAGCCCAATGTCTGCAGGTAAAGCCCAAATAACAGAGGTGAAGGCAAACATCTAGATGTAAAACCCAAAATCTAGAGGTAAAGCCCAACATCTAGAGGTGAAGCACAACATATAGAGCTATAACCCAACATCTAGAGATAAAGACCAACATCTAAATGTAAAGCAAAACATCTAGATGTAAAACCCTACATCTAGAGGTAAAGTGCAATATCTAGACTTAAAGACCAACATCTGGAGGTAAAGCCCAATGTCTAGAGGTAATGACCAACTTCTAGAGCTAAAAACCCAAATCTAGATTTAAACCCAACATCTAGAGATAAAGCCCAAGTTCTAGATCTAAGCCAAACTTCTAGAGGTAAAGCCCAACATCTAGAGGAAAAGCCTAACATCTAGTGGTGAATTCCAAAATCTAGTGTTAAGGCCCGATATCCACATTTAAAGCCAAACATATAGATGTAAACCCGAAATTCTAGAGGTAAGACCCAAAATCTAGAGGTAAAGCCCAACATCTAGAGTTAAAGCCCAACGTCTTGAGGTAAAGCCCAAAGTCTACAGGTAAAGCCCAAATTTTAGAGGTAAAGCCAAATATCTAGGTTTAAATCCCAAAAACTAGAGGTAAAGCTCAAATTCTAGATGTAAAGCCCAACTTCTAGAGGTAAGGTCCAAATTCTAGAGGAAAAGCCCAACACCTAGAGGTAGAGACCAAAATCTAGAGGTAATGCCCAACATCGAGACGTAAAGCCAGATATCTAGATGTAAAGCCCAACATCTAGACGTAAAGCCAGATATCTAGAGGTAAAGCCCATCATCTAGAGGAAAAGCCAAATATATAGATTTAAAACCCAAAATCTAGAGGTAAAGCCCAATATCTAGAGGTAAAGCCCAAATTCTAGAGGTAAAGCCCAACTTCCAGAGTTAAAGTCCAAAATCTAGAGGTAAACACCAATACCTAGAGGTAGAGGCCAAAATCTAGAGGTAAAGCCCAACATCTAGAGATAAAGCCAGATATATAGATTTAAAACCCAAAATCTGGAGGTGAAGACTAACATCTAGAGCTAAAGACCCAAATCTAGATGTAAAGCCCAATTTCTAGATCTAAAGCCAAATAATCTAGAGGTAAAGCCCAACATGTAGAGGTAAAGACTAAGATCTAGAGGTGAATTCCAATATCTAGTGTTAAAGCCCGACACCTACAGTTAAAGCCAAACATCTAGATGTAAAACCCAACTTCTAGAGGTAAAGCCGAATATCTAGAGTTAAAGCGCATTCTTTAGAGTAAAGCCCAAAATCTAGAGTTAAAGCCCAACATCTAGAGGGAAAGCCCAGAATCTAGATGTAAAGCCTAACATCTAGAGGTGAATTCCAAAATCAAGTGTTAAAGCCCGACATCTACAGTTAAAGCCAACCATATAGATGTAACCCCCAACTTCTAGAGGTAAGGCCCAAAATCTAGAGGTAAAGCCCAACATCTAGAGTTAAAGGCGAACGTCTTGAGGTAAAGCCCAAAGTCTAGAGTTAAAGCCCAACTTCTAGAGGTAAAGCCGAACACCTAGAGGTAAAGCCAGATATCTAGGGGTAAAGCCCAACATCTAGAGGAAAAGCCAAATATATAGATTTAAAACCCAAAATCTAGAGATAAAGCCCAACATCTAAATGTAAAGCAAAACATCTAGATGTAAAACCCTACATCTAGAGGTAAAGTCCAATATCTAGACTTAAAGACCAACATCTAGAGGTAAAGCCCAACATCTAGAGGTGAAGCCCAACGTCTGGAGGTAAAGCCCAGAATCTAGAGGTAAAGCCTAACATCTAGAGGTGAATTCCAAAATCTAGTCTTAAGGCCTGACATCTACAATTAAAGCCAAACATATAGATGTAAACCCCAACTTCTAGAGGTAAGACCCAAAATCTAGAGGTGAAGCCCAACATCTAGAGTTAAAGCCGAACGTCTTGAGGTAAAGTCCAAAGTCCAGAGGTAAAGACCTACTTCTAGAGGTAAAGTCCGAAATCTAGAAGTAAAGCCCAAGACCTAGTGGTAGAGCCAAAAATCTAGATGTAAAGCCCAACATCTAGAGGAAAAGCCAAATATACAGATTTAAAACCCAAAATCTAGAGGTAAAGCCCAATATCTAGACGTAAAGACCAAAATCTAGATGTAAAGCCCAACTTCTAGATCTAAAGCCCAAAATCTAGATGTAAAGCCCAACTTCTAAATCTAAAGCCCAACATCTAGAGGTAAAGCCCAATATTTAGAGTTTAAGCGCATCCTTTAGAGTTAAAGCCCAAAATCTAAATGTAAAGCCCAACTTCTAGAGGTAAAGCCCATCATCTAGTCCTACAGCCCAATGTCTGCAGGTAAAGCCCAACTTACAGAGGTGAAGGCAAACATCTAGATGTAAAACCCAAAATCTAGAGGTAAAGCCCAACATCTAGAGGTGAAGCACAACATATAGAGGTATAACCCAACATCTAGAGATAAAGAGCAACATCTAAATGTAAAGCAAAACATCTAGATGTAAAACCCTACATCTAGAGGTAAAGTCCAATATCTAGACTTAAAGACCCACCTATGGAGGTAAATCCCAATGTCTAGAGGTAATGACCAACTTCTAGAGCTAAAAACCCAAATCTAGATTTAAACCCAACATCTAGAGATAAAGCCCAAGTTCCAGATCTAAGCCAAACTTCTAGAGATAAAGCCCAACATCTAGAGGAAAAGCCTAACATCTAGTGGTGAATTCCAAAATCTAGTGTTAAGGCCCGATATCCACATTTAAAGCCAAACATATAGATGTAAACCCGAACTTCTAGAGGTAAGGCCCAAAATATAGAGGTAAAGCCCAACATCTAGAGTTAAAGCCCAACGTCTTGAGGTAAAGACCAAAGTCTAGAGGTAAAGCCCAAATTTTAGAGGTAAAGCCAAATATCTAGATTTAAATCCCAAAATCTAGCGGTAAAGTTCAAATTCTAGATGTAAAGCTCAACTTCTAGAGGTAAGGTCCAAATTCTAGAGACAAAGCCCAACACCTAGAGGTAGAGTCCAAAATCTAGAGGTAAAGCCCAACTTCTAGAGGTAAAGTCCAAATTCTAAAGGTAAAGCCCAACACCGAGACGTAAAGCCAGATATCTAGATGTAAAGCCCAACAACTAGACATAAAGCCAGATATCTAGAGGTAAAGCCCAACTTCTAGAAATAAAGTCCAAAATCTAGAGGTAAAGCCCAAGACCTAGTGTTCGAGCCCAAAATCTAGAGGTAAAGCCCAACATCTAGACGTAAAGCCAGATATCTGATGGTAAAGCCCAACATCTAGAGGAAAAGCCAAATATATAGATTTAAAACCCAAAATCTAGAGACACTGCCCAACATCTAAATGTAAAGCAAAACATCTAGATGTAAAACCCTACATCTAGAGGTAAAGTCCAATATCTAGACTTAAAGACCAACATCTAGAGGTAAAACCCAACAACTAGAGGTAAAGCCCAACGTCTGGAGGTAAAGCCCAGATTCTAGAGAGAAGCCAAAAATACAGATGGAAAACCCAAAATCTAGAGGTAAAGCCCAACATCTAGAGGTAAAGCCCAGAATCTAGAGGTAAAGCCTAACATCTAGAGGTGAATTCCAAAATCTATCTTAAGGCCAAACATCTACAATTAAAGCCAAACATATAGATGTAACCCCCAACTTCTAGAGGTAAGACCCAAAATCTAGAGGTAAAGCCCAACATCTAGAGTTAAAGCCGAACGTCTTGAGGTAAAGTCCAAAGTCTAGAGGTAAAGACCTACTTCTAGAGGTAAAGACCGAAATCTAGAAGTAAAGCCCAAGACCTAGTGGTAGAGCCCAAAATCTAGAGGTAAAGCCCAACATCTAGAGGAAAAGCCAAATATACAGATTTAAAACCCAAAATCTAGAGGTAAAGCCCAATATCTAGACGTAAAACCAAAATCTAGATGTAAAGCCCAACTTCTAGATCTAAAGCCCAAAATCTAGATGTAAAGCCCAACTTCTAAATCTAAAGCCCAACATCTAGAGGTAAAGCCCAATATTTAGAGTTTAAGCGCATCCTTTAGAGTTAAAGCCCAAAATCTAAATGTAAAGCCCAACTTCTAGAGGTAAAGCCCATCATCTAGTCCTACAGCCCAATGTCTGCAGGTAAAGCCCAAATAACAGAGGTGAAGGCAAACATCTAGATGTAAAACCCAAAATCTAGAGGTAAAGCCCAACATCTAGAGGTGAAGCACAACATATAGAGCTATAACCCAACATCTAGAGATAAAGACCAACATCTAAATGTAAAGCAAAACATCTAGATGTAAAACCCTACATCTAGAGGTAAAGTCCAATATCTAGACTTAAAGACCAACATCTGGAGGTAAAGCCCAATGTCTAGAGGTAATGACCAACTTCTAGAGCTAAAAACCCAAATCTAGATTTAAACCCAACATCTAGAGATAAAGCCCAAGTTCTAGATCTAAGCCAAACTTCTAGAGGTAAAGCCCAACATCTAGAGGAAAAGCCTAACATCTAGTGGTGAATTCCAAAATCTAGTGTTAAGGCCCGATATCCACATTTAAAGCCAAACATATAGATGTAAACCCGAAATTCTAGAGGTAAGGCCCAAAATCTAGAGGTAAAGCCCAACATCTAGAGTTAAAGCCCAACGTCTTGAGGTAAAGCCCAAAGTCTACAGGTAAAGCCCAAATTTTAGAGGTAAAGCCAAATATCTAGGTTTAAATCCCAAAAACTAGAGGTAAAGCTCAAATTCTAGATGTAAAGCCCAACTCCTAGAGGTAAGGTCCAAATTCTAGAGGAAAAGCCCAACACCTAGAGGTAGAGACCAAAATCTAGAGGTAATGCCCAACATCGAGACGTAAAGCCAGATATCTAGATGTAAAGCCCAACATCTAGACGTAAAGCCAGATATCTAGAGGTAAAGCCCATCATCTAGAGGAAAAGCCAAATATATAGATTTAAAACCCAAAATCTAGAGGTAAAGCCCAATATCTAGAGGTAAAGCCCAAATTCTAGAGGTAAAGCCCAACTTCCAGAGTTAAAGTCCAAAATCTAGAGGTAAACACCAATACCTAGAGGTAGAGGCCAAAATCTAGAGGTAAAGCCCAACATCTAGAGATAAAGCCAGATATATAGATTTAAAACCCAAAATCTGGAGGTGAAGACTAACATCTAGAGCTAAAGACCCAAATCTAGATGTAAAGCCCAATTTCTAGATCTAAAGCCAAATAATCTAGAGGTAAAGCCCAACATGTAGAGGTAAAGACTAAGATCTAGAGGTGAATTCCAATATCTAGTGTTAAAGCCCGACACCTACAGTTAAAGCCAAACATCTAGATGTAAAACCCAACTTCTAGAGGTAAAGCCGAATATCTAGAGTTAAAGCGCATTCTTTAGAGTAAAGCCCAAAATCTAGAGTTAAAGCCCAACATCTAGAGGGAAAGCCCAGAATCTAGATGTAAAGCCTAACATCTAGAGGTGAATTCCAAAATCAAGTGTTAAAGCCCGACATCTACAGTTAAAGCCAACCATATAGATGTAACCCCCAGCTTCTAGAGGTAAGGCCCAAAATCTAGAGGTAAAGCCCAACATCTAGAGTTAAAGGCGAACGTCTTGAGGTAAAGCCCAAAGTCTAGAGTTAAAGCCCAACTTCTAGAGGTAAAGCCGAACACCTAGAGGTAAAGCCAGATATCTAGGGGTAAAGCCCAACATCTAGAGGAAAAGCCAAATATATAGATTTAAAACCCAAAATCTAGAGATAAAGCCCAACATCTAAATGTAAAGCAAAACATCTAGATGTAAAACCCTACATCTAGAGGTAAAGTCCAATATCTAGACTTAAAGACCAACATCTAGAGGTAAAGCCCAACATCTAGAGGTGAAGCCCAACGTCTGGAGGTAAAGCCCAGAATCTAGAGGTAAAGCCTAACATCTAGAGGTGAATTCCAAAATCTAGTCTTAAGGCCTGACATCTACAATTAAAGCCAAACATATAGATGTAAACCCCAACTTCTAGAGGTAAGACCCAAAATCTAGAGGTGAAGCCCAACATCTAGAGTTAAAGCCGAACGTCTTGAGGTAAAGTCCAAAGTCCAGAGGTAAAGACCTACTTCTAGAGGTAAAGTCCGAAATCTAGAAGTAAAGCCCAAGACCTAGTGGTAGAGCCAAAAATCTAGATGTAAAGCCCAACATCTAGAGGAAAAGCCAAATATACAGATTTAAAACCCAAAATCTAGAGGTAAAGCCCAATATCTAGACGTAAAGACCAAAATCTAGATGTAAAGCCCAACTTCTAGATCTAAAGCCCAAAATCTAGATGTAAAGCCCAACTTCTAAATCTAAAGCCCAACATCTAGAGGTAAAGCCCAATATTTAGAGTTTAAGCGCATCCTTTAGAGTTAAAGCCCAAAATCTAAATGTAAAGCCCAACTTCTAGAGGTAAAGCCCATCATCTAGTCCTACAGCCCAATGTCTGCAGGTAAAGCCCAACTTACAGAGGTGAAGGCAAACATCTAGATGTAAAACCCAAAATCTAGAGGTAAAGCCCAACATCTAGAGGTGAAGCACAACATATAGAGGTATAACCCAACATCTAGAGATAAAGAGCAACATCTAAATGTAAAGCAAAACATCTAGATGTAAAACCCTACATCTAGAGGTAAAGTCCAATATCTAGACTTAAAGACCCACCTATGGAGGTAAATCCCAATGTCTAGAGGTAATGACCAACTTCTAGAGCTAAAAACCCAAATCTAGATTTAAACCCAACATCTAGAGATAAAGCCCAAGTTCCAGATCTAAGCCAAACTTCTAGAGATAAAGCCCAACATCTAGAGGAAAAGCCTAACATCTAGTGGTGAATTCCAAAATCTAGTGTTAAGGCCCGATATCCACATTTAAAGCCAAACATATAGATGTAAACCCGAACTTCTAGAGGTAAGGCCCAAAATATAGAGGTAAAGCCCAACATCTAGAGTTAAAGCCCAACGTCTTGAGGTAAAGACCAAAGTCTAGAGGTAAAGCCCAAATTTTAGAGTTAAAGCCAAATATCTAGATTTAAATCCCAAAATCTAGAGGTAAAGTTCAAATTCTAGATGTAAAGCTCAACTTCTAGAGGTAAGGTCCAAATTCTAGAGACAAAGCCCAACACCTAGAGGTAGAGTCCAAAATCTAGAGGTAAAGCCCAACTTCTAGAGGTAAAGTCCAAATTCTAAAGGTAAAGCCCAACACCGAGACGTAAAGCCAGATATCTAGATGTAAAGCCCAACAACTAGACATAAAGCCAGATATCTAGAGGTAAAGCCCAACTTCTAGAAATAAAGTCCAAAATCTAGAGGTAAAGCCCAAGACCTAGTGTTCGAGCCCAAAATCTAGAGGTAAAGCCCAACATCTAGACGTAAAGCCAGATATCTGATGGTAAAGCCCAACATCTAGAGGAAAAGCCAAATATATAGATTTAAAACCCAAAATCTAGAGACACTGCCCAACATCTAAATGTAAAGCAAAACATCTAGATGTAAAACCCTACATCTAGAGGTAAAGTCCAATATCTAGACTTAAAGACCAACATCTAGAGGTAAAACCCAACAACTAGAGGTAAAGCCCAACGTCTGGAGGTAAAGCCCAGATTCTAGAGAGAAGCCAAAAATACAGATGGAAAACCCAAAATCTAGAGGTAAAGCCCAACATCTAGAGGTAAAGCCCAGAATCTAGAGGTAAAGCCTAACATCTAGAGGTGAATTCCAAAATCTATCTTAAGGCCAAACATCTACAATTAAAGCCAAACATATAGATGTAACCCCCAACTTCTAGAGGTAAGACCCAAAATCTAGAGGTAAAGCCCAACATCTAGAGTTAAAGCCGAACGTCTTGAGGTAAAGTCCAAAGTCTAGAGGTAAAGACCTACTTCTAGAGGTAAAGACCGAAATCTAGAAGTAAAGCCCAAGACCTAGTGGTAGAGCCCAAAATCTAGAGGTAAAGCCCAACATCTAGAGGAAAAGCCAAATATACAGATTTAAAACCCAAAATCTAGAGGTAAAGCCCAATATCTAGACGTAAAACCAAAATCTAGATGTAAAGCCCAACTTCTAGATCTAAAGCCCAAAATCTAGATGTAAAGCCCAACTTCTAAATCTAAAGCCCAACATCTAGAGGTAAAGCCCAATATTTAGAGTTTAAGCGCATCCTTTAGAGTTAAAGCCCAAAATCTAAATGTAAAGCCCAACTTCTAGAGGTAAAGCCCATCATCTAGTCCTACAGCCCAATGTCTGCAGGTAAAGCCCAAATAACAGAGGTGAAGGCAAACATCTAGATGTAAAACCCAAAATCTAGAGGTAAAGCCCAACATCTAGAGGTGAAGCACAACATATAGAGCTATAACCCAACATCTAGAGATAAAGACCAACATCTAAATGTAAAGCAAAACATCTAGATGTAAAACCCTACATCTAGAGGTAAAGTGCAATATCTAGACTTAAAGACCAACATCTGGAGGTAAAGCCCAATGTCTAGAGGTAATGACCAACTTCTAGAGCTAAAAACCCAAATCTAGATTTAAACCCAACATCTAGAGATAAAGCCCAAGTTCTAGATCTAAGCCAAACTTCTAGAGGTAAAGCCCAACATCTAGAGGAAAAGCCTAACATCTAGTGGTGAATTCCAAAATCTAGTGTTAAGGCCCGATATCCACATTTAAAGCCAAACATATAGATGTAAACCCGAAATTCTAGAGGTAAGGCCCAAAATCTAGAGGTAAAGCCCAACATCTAGAGTTAAAGCCCAACGTCTTGAGGTAAAGCCCAAAGTCTACAGGTAAAGCCCAAATTTTAGAGGTAAAGCCAAATATCTAGGTTTAAATCCCAAAAACTAGAGGTAAAGCTCAAATTCTAGATGTAAAGCCCAACTCCTAGAGGTAAGGTCCAAATTCTAGAGGAAAAGCCCAACACCTAGAGGTAGAGACCAAAATCTAGAGGTAATGCCCAACATCGAGACGTAAAGCCAGATATCTAGATGTAAAGCCCAACATCTAGACGTAAAGCCAGATATCTAGAGGTAAAGCCCATCATCTAGAGGAAAAGCCAAATATATAGATTTAAAACCCAAAATCTAGAGGTAAAGCCCAATATCTAGAGGTAAAGCCCAAATTCTAGAGGTAAAGCCCAACTTCCAGAGTTAAAGTCCAAAATCTAGAGGTAAACACCAATACCTAGAGGTAGAGGCCAAAATCTAGAGGTAAAGCCCAACATCTAGAGATAAAGCCAGATATATAGATTTAAAACCCAAAATCTGGAGGTGAAGACTAACATCTAGAGCTAAAGACCCAAATCTAGATGTAAAGCCCAATTTCTAGATCTAAAGCCAAATAATCTAGAGGTAAAGCCCAACATGTAGAGGTAAAGACTAAGATCTAGAGGTGAATTCCAATATCTAGTGTTAAAGCCCGACACCTACAGTTAAAGCCAAACATCTAGATGTAAAACCCAACTTCTAGAGGTAAAGCCGAATATCTAGAGTTAAAGCGCATTCTTTAGAGTAAAGCCCAAAATCTAGAGTTAAAGCCCAACATCTAGAGGGAAAGCCCAGAATCTAGATGTAAAGCCTAACATCTAGAGGTGAATTCCAAAATCAAGTGTTAAAGCCCGACATCTACAGTTAAAGCCAACCATATAGATGTAACCCCCAACTTCTAGAGGTAAGGCCCAAAATCTAGAGGTAAAGCCCAACATCTAGAGTTAAAGGCGAACGTCTTGAGGTAAAGCCCAAAGTCTAGAGTTAAAGCCCAACTTCTAGAGGTAAAGCCGAACATCTAGAGGTAAAGCCACATATCTAGGGGTAAAGCCCAACATCTAGAGGAAAAGCCAAATATATAGATTTAAAACCCAAAATCTAGAGATAAAGCCCAACATCTAAATGTAAAGCAAAACATCTAGATGTAAAACCCTACATCTAGAGGTAAAGTCCAATATCTAGACTTAAAGACCAACATCTAGAGGTAAAGCCCAACATCTAGAGGTGAAGCCCAACGTCTGGAGGTAAAGCCCAGAATCTAGAGGTAAAGCCTAACATCTAGAGGTGAATTCCAAAATCTAGTCTTAAGGCCTGACATCTACAATTAAAGCCAAACATATAGATGTAAACCCCAACTTCTAGAGGTAAGACCCAAAATCTAGAGGTGAAGCCCAACATCTAGAGTTAAAGCCGAACGTCTTGAGGTAAAGTCCAAAGTCCAGAGGTAAAGACCTACTTCTAGAGGTAAAGTCCGAAATCTAGAAGTAAAGCCCAAGACCTAGTGGTAGAGCCAAAAATCTAGATGTAAAGCCCAACATCTAGAGGAAAAGCCAAATATACAGATTTAAAACCCAAAATCTAGAGGTAAAGCCCAATATCTAGACGTAAAGACCAAAATCTAGATGTAAAGCCCAACTTCTAGATCTAAAGCCCAAAATCTAGATGTAAAGCCCAACTTCTAAATCTAAAGCCCAACATCTAGAGGTAAAGCCCAATATTTAGAGTTTAAGCGCATCCTTTAGAGTTAAAGCCCAAAATCTAAATGTAAAGCCCAACTTCTAAAGGTAAAGCCCATCATCTAGTCCTACAGCCCAATGTCTGCAGGTAAAGCCCAACTTACAGAGGTGAAGGCAAACATCTAGATGTAAAACCCAAAATCTAGAGGTAAAGCCCAACATCTAGAGGTGAAGCACAACATATAGAGGTATAACCCAACATCTAGAGATAAAGAGCAACATCTAAATGTAAAGCAAAACATCTAGATGTAAAACCCTACATCTAGAGGTAAAGTCCAATATCTAGACTTAAAGACCCACCTATGGAGGTAAATCCCAATGTCTAGAGGTAATGACCAACTTCTAGAGCTAAAAACCCAAATCTAGATTTAAACCCATAATCTAGAGATAAAGCCCAAGTTCCAGATCTAAGCCAAACTTCTAGAGATAAAGCCCAACATCTAGAGGAAAAGCCTAACATCTAGTGGTGAATTCCAAAATCTAGTGTTAAGGCCCGATATCCACATTTAAAGCCAAACATATAGATGTAAACCCGAACTTCTAGAGGTAAGGCCCAAAATATAGAGGTAAAGCCCAACATCTAGAGTTAAAGCCCAACGTCTTGAGGTAAAGACCAAAGTCTAGAGGTAAAGCCCAAATTTTAGAGGTAAAGCCAAATATCTAGATTTAAATCCCAAAATCTAGCGGTAAAGTTCAAATTCTAGATGTAAAGCTCAACTTCTAGAGGTAAGGTCCAAATTCTAGAGACAAAGCCCAACACCTAGAGGTAGAGTCCAAAATCTAGAGGTAAAGCCCAACTTCTAGAGGTAAAGTCCAAATTCTAAAGGTAAAGCCCAACACCGAGACGTAAAGCCAGATATCTAGATGTAAAGCCCAACAACTAGACATAAAGCCAGATATCTAGAGGTAAAGCCCAACTTCTAGAAATAAAGTCCAAAATCTAGAGGTAAAGCCCAAGACCTAGTGTTCGAGCCCAAAATCTAGAGGTAAAGCCCAACATCTAGACGTAAAGCCAGATATCTGATGGTAAAGCCCAACATCTAGAGGAAAAGCCAAATATATAGATTTAAAACCCAAAATCTAGAGACACTGCCCAACATCTAAATGTAAAGCAAAACATCTAGATGTAAAACCCTACATCTAGAGGTAAAGTCCAATATCTAGACTTAAAGACCAACATCTAGAGGTAAAACCCAACAACTAGAGGTAAAGCCCAACGTCTGGAGGTAAAGCCCAGATTCTAGAGAGAAGCCAAAAATACAGATGGAAAACCCAAAATCTAGAGGTAAAGCCCAACATCTAGAGGTAAAGCCCAGAATCTAGAGGTAAAGCCTAACATCTAGAGGTGAATTCCAAAATCTATCTTAAGGACCGACATCTACAATTAAAGCCAAACATATAGATGTAACGCCCAACTTCTAGAGGTAAGACCCAAAATCTAGAGGTAAAGCCCAACATCTAGAGTTAAAGCCGAACGTCTTGAGGTAAAGTCCAAAGTCTAGAGGTAAAGACCTACTTCTAGAGGTAAAGTCCGAAATCTAGAAGTAAAGCCCAAGACCTAGTGGTAGAGCCCAAAATCTAGAGGTAAAGCCCAACATCTAGAGGAAAAGCCAAATATACAGATTTAAAACCCAAAATCTAGAGGTAAAGCCCAATATCTAGACGTAAAACCAAAATCTAGATGTAAAGCCCAACTTCTAGATCTAAAGCCCAAAATCTAGATGTAAAGCCCAACTTCTAAATCTAAAGCCCAACATCTAGAGGTAAAGCCCAATATTTAGAGTTTAAGCGCATCCTTTAGAGTTAAAGCCCAAAATCTAAATGTAAAGCCCAACTTCTAGAGGTAAAGCCCATCATCTAGTCCTACAGCCCAATGTCTGCAGGTAAAGCCCAAATAACAGAGGTGAAGGCAAACATCTAGATGTAAAACCCAAAATCTAGAGGTAAAGCCCAACATCTAGAGGTGAAGCACAACATATAGAGGTATAACCCAACATCTAGAGATAAAGACCAACATCTAAATGTAAAGCAAAACATCTAGATGTAAAACCCTACATCTAGAGGTAAAGTGCAATATCTAGACTTAAAGACCCACATCTGGAGGTAAATCCCAATGTCTAGAGGTAATGACCAACTTCTAGAGCTAAAAACCCAAATCTAGATTTAAACCCAACATCTAGAGATAAAGCCCAAGTTCTAGATCTAAGCCAAACTTCTAGAGGTAACCCCCAACATCTAGAGGAAAAGAAAAATATATAGATTTAAAACCAAAATCTAGAGATAAAGCCCAACATCTAAATGTAAAGCAAAACATCTAGATGTAAAACCCTACATCTAGAGGTAAAGTCTAATATCTAGACTTAAAGACCAACATCTAGAGGTAAAACACAACATCTAGAGTTGAAGCCCAACGACTGGAGGTAAAGCCCAGATTCTAGGGAGAAGCCAAAAATACAGATGGAAAACCCATAATCTAGAGGTAAAGCCCAACATCTAGAGGTAAAGCCCAGAATCTAGAGGTAAAGCCTAACATCTAGAGGTGAATTCCAAAATCTAGTCTTAAGGGCTGACATCTACAATTAAAGCCAAACATATAGATGTAAACCCCAACTTCTAGAGGTAAGACCCAAAATCTAGAGGTGAAGCCCAACATCTAGAGTTAAAGCCGAACGTCTTGAGGTAAAGTCCAAAGTCTAGAGATAAAGACCTACTTCTAGAGGTAAAGTCCGAAATCTAGAAGTAAAGCCCAAGACCCAGTGGTAGAGCCCAAAATCTAGAGGTAAAGCCCAACATCTAGAGGAAAAGCCAAATATACAGATTTAAAACCCAAAATCTAGAGGTAAAGCCCAATATCGAGACGTAAAACCAAAATCTAGATGTAAAGCCCAACTTCTAGATCTAAAGCCCAAAATATAGATGTAAAGCCCAACTTCTAAATCTAAAGCCCAACATCTAGAGGTAAAGCCCAATATTTAGAGTTTAAGCACATCATTTAGAGGTAAAGCCGAAAATCTAGATGTAAAGCCCAACTTCTAGAGGTAAAGCCCATCATCTTGTCCTACAGCCCAATGTCTGCAGGTAAAGCACAACTTACAGAGGTGATGGCAAACATCTGGATGTAAAACCCAAAATCTAGAGGTAAAGCCGAACATCTAGAGGTGAAGCACAACATATAGAGGTATAACCCAACATCTAGAGATAAAGAGCAACATCTAAATGTAAAGCAAAACATCTAGATGTAAAACCCTACATCTAGAGATAAAGTCCAGTATCTAGACTTAAAGACCAACATCTGGAGGTAAAGCCCAAAGTCTAGATGTAAAGCCCAACTTCCAGAGTTAAAGTCCAAAATCTAGAGGTAAAAACCAATACCTAGAGGTAGAGGCCAAAATCTAGAGGTAAAGCCCAACATCTAGAGATAAAGCCAGATATATAGATTTAAAACGCAAAATCTGGAGGTAAAGCCCAACATCTAGAGCTAAAGCCCCAAATCTAGATGTAAAGCCCAATTTCTAGGTTTAAAGCCTAATCATCTAGAGGTAAAGCCCAACATGTAGAGGTAAAGACTAAGATCTAGAGGTGAATTCCAATATCTAGTCTTAAGTCCTGACAACTACAGTTAAAGCCAAACATATAGATGTACACCCCAACTTCTAGAGGTAAGACCCAAAATCTAGAGGTGAAGCCCAATATCTAGAGGAAAAGCCAAATATATATATATTTAAAACCAAAAATCTAGAGGTAAAGCCCAACATTTAGAGGTAAAGCCAGATATCTAGGGGTAAAGCCAACATCTACAGGAAAAGCCAAATATATAGATTTAAAACCCAAAATCTAGAGGTAAAGCCCAATATCTAGACGTAAAGCCCAAAATCTAGATGTAAAGCCCAACTTCTAGATCTAAAGCCCAAAATATAGATGTAAAGCCCAACTTCTAAATCTAAAGCCCAACATCTAGAGGTAAAGCCCAATATTTAGAGTTTAAGCGCATCATTTAGAGGTAAACCCAAAATCTAGATGTAAAGCCCAACTTCTAGAGGTAAAGCCCATCATCTAGTCCTACAGCCCAATGTCTGCAGGTAAAGCACATCTTACAGAGGTGAAGGCAAACATCTAGATGTAAAACCCAAAATCTAGAGGTAAAGCCCAACATCTAGAGGAAAAGCCAAATATATAGATTTAAAACCCAAAATCTAGAGGTAAAGCCCAATATCTAGACCTAAAGCCCAAAATCTAGATGTAAAGCCCAACTTCTAGATCTAAAGCCCAACATCCACAGGTAAAGCCTAACATCTAGTGGTGAATTCCAAAATCTAGTCTTAAGGGCTGACATCTACAATTAAAGCCAAACATATAGATGTAAACCCCAACTTCTAGAGGTAAGACCCAAAATCTAGAGGTGAAGCCCAACATCTAGAGTTAAAGCCGAACGTCTTGAGGTAAAGTCCAAAGTCTAGAGATAAAGACCTACTTCTAGAGGTAAAGTCCGAAATCTAGAAGTAAAGCCCAAGACCCAGTGGTAGAGCCCAAAATCTAGAGGTAAAGCCCAACATCTAGAGGAAAAGCCAAATATACAGATTTAAAACCCAAAATCTAGAGGTAAAGCCCAATATCGAGACGTAAAACCAAAATCTAGAGGTAAAGCCCAACTTCTAGATCTAAAGCCCAAAATATAGATGTAAAGCCCAACTTCTAAATCTAAAGCCCAACATCTAGAGGTAAAGCCCAATATTTAGAGTTTAAGCACATCATTTAGAGGTAAAGCCGAAAATCTAGATGTAAAGCCCAACTTCTAGAGGTAAAGCCCATCATCTTGTCCTACAGCCCAATGTCTGCAGGTAAAGCACAACTTACAGAGGTGATGGCAAACATCTGGATGTAAAACCCAAAATCTAGAGGTAAAGCCGAACATCTAGAGGTGAAGCACAACATATAGAGGTATAACCCAACATCTAGAGATAAAGAGCAACATCTAAATGTAAAGCAAAACATCTAGATGTAAAACCCTACATCTAGAGATAAAGTCCAGTATCTAGACTTAAAGACCAACATCTGGAGGTAAAGCCCAAAGTCTAGATGTAAAGCCCAACTTCCAGAGTTAAAGTCCAAAATCTAGAGGTAAAAACCAATACCTAGAGGTAGAGGCCAAAATCTAGAGGTAAAGCCCAACATCTAGAGATAAAGCCAGATATATAGATTTAAAACGCAAAATCTGGAGGTAAAGCCCAACATCTAGAGCTAAAGCCCCAAATCTAGATGTAAAGCCCAATTTCTAGGTTTAAAGCCTAATCATCTAGAGGTAAAGCCCAACATGTAGAGGTAAAGACTAAGATCTAGAGGTGAATTCCAATATCTAGTCTTAAGTCCTGACAACTACAGTTAAAGCCAAACATATAGATGTACACCCCAACTTCTAGAGGTAAGACCCAAAATCTAGAGGTGAAGCCCAATATCTAGAGGAAAAGCCAAATATATATATATTTAAAACCAAAAATCTAGAGGTAAAGCCCAACATTTAGAGGTAAAGCCAGATATCTAGGGGTAAAGCCAACATCTACAGGAAAAGCCAAATATATAGATTTAAAACCCAAAATCTAGAGGTAAAGCCCAATATCTAGACGTAAAGCCCAAAATCTAGATGTAAAGCCCAACTTCTAGATCTAAAGCCCAAAATATAGATGTAAAGCCCAACTTCTAAATCTAAAGCCCAACATCTAGAGGTAAAGCCCAATATTTAGAGTTTAAGCGCATCATTTAGAGGTAAACCCAAAATCTAGATGTAAAGCCCAACTTCTAGAGGTAAAGCCCATCATCTAGTCCTACAGCCCAATGTCTGCAGGTAAAGCACATCTTACAGAGGTGAAGGCAAACATCTAGATGTAAAACCCAAAATCTAGAGGTAAAGCCCAACATCTAGAGGAAAAGCCAAATATATAGATTTAAAACCCAAAATCTAGAGGTAAAGCCCAATATCTAGACCTAAAGCCCAAAATCTAGATGTAAAGCCCAACTTCTAGATCTAAAGCCCAACATCCACAGGTAAAGCCTAACATCTAGTGGTGAATTCCAAAATCTAGTCTTAAGGGCTGACATCTACAATTAAAGCCAAACATATAGATGTAAACCCCAACTTCTAGAGGTAAGACCCAAAATCTAGAGGTGAAGCCCAACATCTAGAGTTAAAGCCGAACGTCAAGAGGTAAAGTCCAAAGTCTAGAGGTAAAGACCTACTTCTAGAGGTAAAGTCCGAAATCTAGAAGTAAAGCCCAAGACCCAGTGGTAGAGCCCAAAATCTAGAGGTAAAGCCCAACATCTAGAGGAAAAGCCAAATATACAGATTTAAAACCCAAAATCTAGAGGTAAAGCCCAATATCGAGACGTAAAACCAAAATCTAGATGTAAAGCCCAACTTCTAGATCTAAAGCCCAAAATATAGATGTAAAGCCCAACTTCTAAATCTAAAGCCCAACATCTAGAGGTAAAGCCCAATATTTAGAGTTTAAGCACATCATTTAGAGGTAAAGCCGAAAATCTAGATGTAAAGCCCAACTTCTAGAGGTAAAGCCCATCATCTTGTCCTACAGCCCAATGTCTGCAGGTAAAGCCCAACTTACAGAGGTGAAGGCAAACATCTGGATGTAAAACCCAAAATCTAGAGGTAAAGCCGAACATCTAGAGGTGAAGCACAACATATAGAGGTATAACCCAAATTCTAGAGATAAAGAGCAACATCTAAATGTAAAGCAAAACATCTAGATGTAAAATCCTACATCTAGAGGTAAAGTCCAGTATCTAGACTTAAAGACCAACATCTAGAGGTAAAGCCCAAAGTCTAGATGTAAAGCCCAACTTCCAGAGTTAAAGTCCAAAATCTAGAGGTAAACACCAATACCTAGAGGTAGAGGCCAAATTCTAGAGGTAAAGCCCAACATCTAGATATAAAGCCAGATATATAGATTTAAAACCCAAAATCTGGAGGTAAAGCCCAACATCTAGAGCTAAAGCCCCAAATTTAGATGTAAAGCCCAATTGCTAGATCTAAAGCCAAATACTCTAGAGGTAAAGCCCAACATGTAGAGGTAAAGACTAAGATCTAGAGGTGAATTCCAATATCTAGTGTTAAAGCCCGACACCTACAGTTAAAGCCAAACATCTAGATGTAAAACCCAACTTCTAGAGGTAAAG
This sequence comes from Leptosomus discolor, assembly GCF_034619465.1. Classification (NCBI taxonomy): domain Eukaryota; kingdom Metazoa; phylum Chordata; class Aves; order Leptosomiformes; family Leptosomidae; genus Leptosomus; species Leptosomus discolor. The sequence goes on along the minus strand of NW_028237857.1, from coordinate 2,869,040 downwards.
CCGAATATCTGGAGTTATAGCGCATGCTTTATAGTAAAGCCCAAAATCTAGAGTTAAAGCCCCACATCTAGAGGGAAAGCCCAGAATCTAGATGTAAAGCCTAACATCTAGAGCTGAATTCCAAAATCAAGTGTTAAGGCCCGACATCTAAAGTTAAAGCCAACCATATAGATGTAACCCCCAACTTCTAGAGGTAAGGCCCAAAATCTAGAGGTAAAGCCCAACATCAAAATGTAAAGCAAAACATCTAGATGTAAAACCCTACATCTAGAGGTAAAGTCCAATATCTAGACTTAAAGACCAACATCTAGAGGTAAAACCCAACATCTAGAGGTAATGCCGAATATCTGGAGTTAAAGCGCATCCTTTAGAGTAAAGCCCAAAATCTAGAGTTAAAGCCCAACATCTAGAGGGAAAGCCCAGAATCTAGATGTAAAGACTAACATCTAGAGCTGAATTCCAAAATCAAGTGTTAAGGCCCGACATCTACAGTTAAATCCAACCATATAGATATAACCCCCAACTTCTAGAGGTAAGGCCCAAAATCTAGAGGTAAAGCCCAACAGCTAGAGTTAAAGCCGAATGTCTTGAGGTAAAGCCCAAAGTCTAGAGGTAAAGCCCAACTTCTAGAGGTAAAGTCCAAAATCTAGAGGTAAAGCCCAAGACCTAGTGGTAGAGCCCAAAATCTAGAGGTAAAGCCCAACATCTAGACGTAAAGCCAGATATCTGATGGTAAAGCCCAACATCTAGAGGAAAAGCCAAATATATAGATTTAAAACCCAAAATCTAGAGACACAGCCCAACATCTAAATGTAAAGCAAAACATCTAGATGTAAAACCCTACATCTAGAGGTAAAGTCCAATATCTAGACCTAAAGACCAACATCTAGAGGTAAAACCCAACATCTAGAGGTAAAGCCCAACGTCTGGAGGTAAAGCCCAGATTCTAGAGAGAAGCCAAAAATCCAGATGGAAAACCCAAAATCTAGAGGTAAAGCCCAACATCTAGAGGTAAAGCCCAGAATCTAGAGGTAAAGCCTAACATCTAGAGGTGAATTCCAAAATCTATCTTAAGGCCAAACATCTACAATTAAAGCCAAACTTATAGGTGTAACCCCCAACTTCTAGAGGTAAAGTCCAAAATCTAGAGGTAAAGCCCAAGACCTAGTGGTATATCCCAAAATCTAGACGTAAAGCCCAACATCTAGACGTAAAGCCAGATATCTGATCGGAAAGCCCAACATCTAGAGGAAAAGAAAAATATATAGATTTAAAACCAAAATCTAGAGATAAAGCCCAACATCTAAATGTAAAGCAAAACATCTAGATGTAAAACCCTACATCTAGAGGTAAAGTCCAATATCTAGACTTAAAGACCAACATCTAGAGGTAAAACCCAACATCTAGAGGTGAAGCGCAACGTCTGGAGATAAAGCCCGGATTCTAGGGAGAAGCCAAAAATCCAGATGGAAAACCTAAAATCTAGAGGTATAGCCCAACATCTGGAGGTAAAGCCCAGAATCTAGAGGTAAAGCCTAACATCTAGAGGTGAATTCCAAAATCTAGTCTTAAGGCCTGACATCTACAATTAAAGCCAAACATATAGATGTAACCCCCAACTTCTAGAGGTAAGACCCAAAATCTAGAGGTGAAGCCCAACATCTAGAGTTAAAGCCGAACGTCTTGAGGTAAAGTCAAAAGTCTAGAGGTAAAAACCTACTTCTAGAGGTAAAGTCCGAAATCTAGAAGTAAAGCCCAAGACCCAGTGGTAGAGCCCAAAATCTAGAGGTAAAGCCCAACATCTAGAGGAAAAGCCAAATATACAGATTTAAAACCCAAAATCTAGAGGTAAAGCCCAATATCGAGACATAAAACCAAAATCTAGATGTAAAGCCCAACTTCTAGATCTAAAGCCCAAAATATAGATGTAAAGCCCAACTTCTAAATCTAAAGCCCAACATCTAGAGGTAAAGCCCAATATTTAGAGTTTAAGCACATTATTTAGAGGTAAAGCCGAAAATCTATATGTAAAGCCCAACTTCTAGAGGTAAAGCCCATCATCTTGTCCTACAGCCCAATGTCTGCAGGTAAAGCCCAACTTACAGAGGTGAAGGCAAACATCTAGATGTAAAACCCATAATCTAGAGGTAAAGCCGAACATCTAGAGGTGAAGCACAACATATAGAGGTATAACCCAAATTCTAGAGACAAAATCCAACGTCTAGATGTAATCCCAACATCTAGAGGTAAAGCCTAAAATCTAGAGGTGAAGCACAACATATAGAGGTATAACCCAACATCTAGAGATAAAGACCAACATCTAAATGTAAAGCAAAACATCTAGATGTAAAACCCTACATCTAGAGATAAAGTCCAGTATCTAGACTTAAAGACCAACATCTAGAGGTAAAGCCCAAAGTCTAGATGTAAAGCCCAACTTCCAGAGTTAAAGTCCAAAATCTAGAGGTAAACACCAATACCTAGAGGTAGAGGCCAAAATCTAGAGGGAAAGACCAACATCTAGAGATAAAGCCAGATATATAGATTTAAAACCCAAAATCTGGAGGTAAAGCCCAACATCTAGAGCTAAAGACCCAAATCTAGATGTAAAGCCCAATTGCTAGATCTAAAGCCAAATAATCTAGAGGTAAAGCCCAACATGTAGAGGTAAAGACTAAGATCTAGAGGTGAATTCCAATACCTAGTGTTAAAGCCCGACACCTACAGTTAAAGCCAAACATCTAGATGTAACCCCCAACTTCTAGAGGTAAGGCCCAAAATCTAGAGGTAAAGCCCAACAGCTAGAGTTAAAGCCGAATGTCTTGAGGTAAAGCCCAAAGTCTAGAGGTAAAGCCCAACTTCTAGAGGTAAAGTCCAAAATCTAGAGGTAAAGCCCAAGACCTAGTGGTAGAGCCCAAAATCTAGAGGTAAAGCCCAACATCTAGACGTAAAGCCAGATATCTGATGGTAAAGCCCAACATCTAGAGGAAAAGCCAAATATATAGATTTAAAACCCAAAATCTAGAGACACAGCCCAACATCTAAATGTAAAGCAAAACATCTAGATGTAAAACCCTACATCTAGAGGTAAAGTCCAATATCTAGACCTAAAGACCAACATCTAGAGGTAAAACCCAACATCTAGAGGTAAAGCCCAACGTCTGGAGGTAAAGCCCAGATTCTAGAGAGAAGCCAAAAATCCAGATGGAAAACCCAAAATCTAGAGGTAAAGCCCAACATCTAGAGGTAAGGCCAAGAATCTAGAGGTAAAGCCTAACATCTAGAGGTGAATTCCAAAATCTATCTTAAGGCCAAACATCTACAATTAAAGCCAAACATATAGATGTAACCCCCAACTTCTAGAGGTAAGACCCAAAATCTAGAGGTAAAGCCCAACATCTAGAGTTAAAGCCGAACGTCAAGAGGTAAAGTCCAAAGTCTAGAGGTAAAGACCTACTTCTAGAGGTAAAGTCCGAAATCTAGAAGTAAAGCCCAAGACCTAGTGGTAGAGCCCAAACTCTAGAGGTAAAGCCCAACATCTAGAGGAAAAGCCAAATATACAGATTTAAAACCCAAAATCTAGAGGTAAAGCCCAATATCGAGACGTAAAACCAAAATCTAGATGTAAAGCCCAACTTCTAGATCTTAAGCCCAAAATCTAGATGGAAAGCCCAACTTCTAAATCTAAAGCCCAACATCTAGAGGTAAAGCCCAATATTTAGAGTTTAAGCGCATCCTTTAGAGTTAAAGCCCAAAATGTAAATGTAAAGCCCAACTTCTAGAGGTAAAGCCCATCATCTAGTCCTACAGCCCAATGTCTGCAGGTAAAGCCCAACTTACAGAGGTGAAGGCAAACATCTAGATGTAAAACCCAAAATCTAGAGGTAAAGCCCAACATCTAGAGCTAAAGACCCAAATCTAGATGTAAAGCCCAATTGCTAGATCTAAAGCCAAATAATCTAGAGGTAAAGCCCAACATGTAGAGGTAAAGACTAAGATCTAGAGGTGAATTCCAATACCTAGTGTTAAAGCCCGACACCTACAGTTAAAGCCAAACATCTAGATGTAACCCCCAACTTCTAGAGGTAAGGCCCAAAATCTAGAGGTAAAGCCCAACAGCTAGAGTTAAAGCCGAATGTCTTGAGGTAAAGCCCAAAGTCTAGAGGTAAAGCCCAACTTCTAGAGGTAAAGTCCAAAATCTAGAGGTAAAGCCCAAGACCTAGTGGTAGAGCCCAAAATCTAGAGGTAAAGCCCAACATCTAGACGTAAAGCCAGATATCTGATGGTAAAGCCCAACATCTAGAGGAAAAGCCAAATATATAGATTTAAAACCCAAAATCTAGAGACACAGCCCAACATCTAAATGTAAAGCAAAACATCTAGATGTAAAACCCTACATCTAGAGGTAAAGTCCAATATCTAGACCTAAAGACCAACATCTAGAGGTAAAACCCAACATCTAGAGGTAAAGCCCAACGTCTGGAGGTAAAGCCCAGATTCTAGAGAGAAGCCAAAAATCCAGATGGAAAACCCAAAATCTAGAGGTAAAGCCCAACATCTAGAGGTAAGGCCAAGAATCTAGAGGTAAAGCCTAACATCTAGAGGTGAATTCCAAAATCTATCTTAAGGCCAAACATCTACAATTAAAGCCAAACATATAGATGTAACCCCCAACTTCTAGAGGTAAGACCCAAAATCTAGAGGTAAAGCCCAACATCTAGAGTTAAAGCCGAACGTCAAGAGGTAAAGTCCAAAGTCTAGAGGTAAAGACCTACTTCTAGAGGTAAAGTCCGAAATCTAGAAGTAAAGCCCAAGACCTAGTGGTAGAGCCCAAACTCTAGAGGTAAAGCCCAACATCTAGAGGAAAAGCCAAATATACAGATTTAAAACCCAAAATCTAGAGGTAAAGCCCAATATCGAGACGTAAAACCAAAATCTAGATGTAAAGCCCAACTTCTAGATCTTAAGCCCAAAATCTAGATGGAAAGCCCAACTTCTAAATCTAAAGCCCAACATCTAGAGGTAAAGCCCAATATTTAGAGTTTAAGCGCATCCTTTAGAGTTAAAGCCCAAAATGTAAATGTAAAGCCCAACTTCTAGAGGTAAAGCCCATCATCTAGTCCTACAGCCCAATGTCTGCAGGTAAAGCCCAACTTACAGAGGTGAAGGCAAACATCTAGATGTAAAACCCAAAATCTAGAGGTAAAGCCCAACATCTAGAGGTGAAGCACAACATATAGAGGTATAACCCAAATTCTAGAGATAAAATCCAACGTCTAGATGTAATCCCAACATCTAGAGGTAAAGCCTAAAATCTAGAGGTGAAGCACAACATATAGAGGTATAACCCAAAATCTAGAAATAAAGACCAACATCTAAATGTAAAGCAAAACATCTAGATGTAAAACCCTACATCTAGAGATAAAGTCCAGTATCTAGACTTAAAGACCAACATCTGGAGGTAAAGCCCAAAGTCTAGATGTAAAGCCCAACTTCCAGAGTTAAAGTCCAAAATCTAGAGGTAAACACCAATACCTAGAGGTAGAGGCCAAAATCTAGAGGTAAAGATCAACATCTAGAGATAAAGCCAGATATATAGATTTAAAACCCAAAATATGGAGGTAAAGCCCAACATCTAGAGCTAAAGCCCCAAATCTAGATGTAAAGCCCAATTGCTAGATCTAAAGCCAAATAATCTAGAGGTAAAGCCCAACATGTAGAGGTAAAGACTAAGATCTAGAGGTGAATTCCAATATCTAGTGTTAAAGCCCGACACCTACAGTTAAAGCCAAACATCTAGATGTAAAACCCAACTTCTAGAGGTAAAGTCGAATATCTGGAGTTAAAGCGCATCCTTTAGAGTAAAGCCCAAAATCTAGAGTTAAAGCCCAACATCTAGAGGGAAAGCCCAGAATCTACATGTAAAGACTAACACCCAGAGCTGAATTCCAAAATCAAGTGTTAAGGCCCGACATCTACAGTTAAATCCAACCATATAGATATAACCCCCAACTTCTAGAGGTAAGGCCCAAAATCTAGAGGTAAAGCCCAACAGCTAGAGTTAAAGCCGAATGTCTTGAGGCAAAGACCAAAGTCTAGAGGTAAAGCCCAACTTCTAGAGGTAAAGTCCAAAATCTAGAGATAAAGCCCAAGATCTAGTGGTAGAGCCCAAAATCTAGAGGTAAAGCCCAACATCTAGACGTAAAGCCAGATATCTGATGGTAAAGCCCAACATCTAGAGGAAAAGCCAAATATATAGATGTAAAACCCAAAATCTAGAGACACAGCCCAACATCTAAATGTAAAGCAAAACATCTAGATGTAAAACCCTACATTTAGAGGTAAAGTCCAATATCTAGACTTAAAGACCAACATCTAGAGGTAAAACCCAACATCTAGAGGTAAAGCCCAACGTCTGGAGGTAAAGCCCAGATTCTAGAGAGAAGCCAAAAATACAGATGGAAAACCCAAAATCTAGAGGTAAAGGCCAACATCTAGACGTAAAGCCCAAAATCTAGATGTAAAGCCCAACTTCTAGAGGTAAAGCCGAATATATAAAGCGCATCTTTTAGAGTAAAGCCCAAAATCTAGAGTTAAAGCCCCACATCTAGAGGGAAAGCCCAGAATCTAGATGTAAGGCCTAACATCTAGAGGTGAATTCCAAAATCAAGTGTTAAGTCCCGATATCTACAGTTAAAGCCAACCATATAGATGTAACCCCCAACTTCTAGAGGTAAGGCCAAAAATCTAGAGGTAAAGCCCAACAGCTAGAGTTAAAGCCGAACGTCTTGAGGTAAAGCCCAAAGTCTAGAGGTAAAGCACCACTTCTAGAGGTAAAGTCCAAAATCTAGAGGTAAAGTCCAAGACCTAGTGGTAGACCCCAAAATCTAGAGGTAAAGCCCAACATCTAGACGTAAAGACATATATCTAGAAGTAAAGCCCAACATCTAGAGGAAAAGCCAAATATATAGATTTAAAACACAAAATCTAGAGATAAAGCCCAACACCTAAATGTAAAGCAAAACATCTAGATGTAAAACCCTACATCTAGAGGTAAAGCCTAACATCTAGAGGTGAAGCACAACATATAGAGGTATAACCCAACATCTAGAGATAAAGACCAACATCTAAATGTAAAGCAAAATATCTAGATGTAAATTCCTACATCTAGAGGTAAAGTCCAATATCTACTCTTAAAGACCAACATCTGGAGGTAAAGCCCAATGTCTAGAGGTAATGACCAACTTCCACAGCTAAAAACCCAAATCTAGATTTAAACCCCAACATCTAGAGATAAAGCCCAACTTCTAGATCTAACCCAAACATCTAGAGGTAAAGCCCAACATCTAGAGGTAAAGCCTAACATCTAGTGGTGAATTCCAAAATCTAGTGTTAAGGCCCGACATCTACAGTTAAAGGCAAACATATAGATGTAAACCCCAACTTCTAGAGGTAAGGCCCAGAATCTAGAGGTAAAGCCCAACCTGTAGAGTTAAAGCCCAACGTCTTGAGGTAAAGACAAATATATAGATTTAAAACCCAACATCTAGAGGTAAAGCCCAATATCTAGACGTAAAGCCCAACTTCTAGAGGAAAAGTCCAAATTCTAGAAGCAAAGCCCAACACCTAGAGGTAGAGCCCAAAATCTAGAGGAAAAGCAAGATCTAGAGGTAAAGCCAGATATCTAGAGGTAAAGCCCAACATCTAGAGGAAAAGCCAAATATATAGATTTAAAACCCAAAATATAGAGGTAAAGCCCGATATCTAGACGTAAAGATCAAAATCTAGATGTAAAGCCCAACTTCTAGATCTAAAGCCCAAAATCTAGATGTAAAGCCCAACTTCTAGAGGTAAAGCCGAATATATAGAGTTAACGCGCATCATTTAGAGTAAAGCCCAAAATCTAGAGTTAAAGCCCGACATCTAGTGGGAAAGCCCACAATCTAGATGTAAAGCCTAATATCAAGAGGTGAATTCCAAAATCAAGTGTTAAGGCCCGACATCTACAGTTAAAGCCAACCATATAGATGTAACCCCCAACTTCTAGAGGTAAAGCCCAAATACTAGAGGTAAAGTCCAAAATCTAGAGTTAAAGCCCAAGACCTAGTGGTAGAGCCCGTAATCTAGAGGTAAAGCCCAACATCTAGAGGTAAAGCCAGATATCTGACGGTAAAGCCCAACATCTAGAGGAAAAGCCAAATATATAGATTTAAAACCCGAAATCTAGAAGTAAAGCCCAATATCTAGACGTAAAGCCCAAAATCTAGATGTAAAGCCCAACTTCTAGATCTAAAGCCCAAAATCTAGATGTAAAGCCCAGCTTCTAAATCTATAGCCCAACTTCTAGAGGTAACGCCCAATATTTAGAGTTTAAGCGCATCATTTAGAGGTAAAGCCCAAAATCTAGATGTAAAGCCCAACTTCTAGAGGTAAAGCCCATCATCTAGTCCTACAGCCCAATGTCCGCAGGTAAAGGATAACTTACAGAGGTAAAGGCAAACATCTAGATGTAAAACCCAAAATCTAGAGGTAAAGCCCAACATACAGAGGTATAGCCCAACTTCTAGAGATAAAGTCCAACGTCTAGATGTAATCCCAACATCTAGAGGTAAAGCCTAACATCTAGAGGTGAAGCACAACATATAGAGGTATAAACCAACATCTAGAGATAAAGACCAACATCTAAATGTAAAGCAAAATATCTAGATGTAAAACCCTACATCTAGAGGTAAAGTCCAATATCTACTCTTAAAGACCAACATCTGGAGGTAAAGCCCAATGTCTAGAGGTAATGACCAACTTCCAGAGTTAAAACCCCAAATCTAGATTTAAACCCCAACATCTAGAGATAAAGCCCAAGTTCTAGATCTAACCCAAACATCTAGAGGTAAAGCCCAACATCTAGAGGTAAAGCCTAACATCTAGTGGTGAATTCCAAAATCTAGTGTTAAGGCCCGACATCTACAGTTAAAGGCAAACATATAGATGTAAACCCCAACTTCTAGAGGTAAGGCCCAGAATCTAGAGGTAAAGACCAACCTCTAGAGTTAAAGCCCAACGTCTTGAGGTAAAGACAAATATATAGATTTAAAACCCAACATCTAGAGGTAAAGCCCAATATCTAGACGTAAAGCCCAACTTCTAGAGGAAAAGTCCAAATTCTAGAGGCAAAGCCCAACACCTAGAGGTAGAGCCCAAAATCTAGAGGTAAAGCAAGATCTAGAGGTAAAGCCAGATATCTAGAGGTAAAGCCCAACATCTAGAGGAAAAGCCAAATATATAGATTTAAAACCCAAAATATAGAGGTAAAGCCCGATATCTAGACGTAAAGATCAAAATCTAGATGTAAAGCCCAACTTCTAGATCTAAAGCCCAAAATCTAGATGTAAAGCCCAACTTCTAGAGGTAAAGCCGAATATATAGAGTTAACGCGCATCATTTAGAGTAAAGCCCAAAATCTAGAGTTAAAGCCCGACATCTAGTGGGAAAGCCCACAATCTAGATGTAAAGCCTAATATCAAGAGGTGAATTCCAAAATCAAGTGTTAAGGCCCGACATCTACAGTTAAAGCCAACCATATAGATGTAACCCCCAACTTCTAGAGGTAAAGTCCAAAATCTAGAGGTAAAGGCCAAAGTCTAGAGGTAAAGCCCAAATTCTAGAGGTAAAGTCCAAAATCTAGAGTTAAAGCCCAAGACCTAGTGGTAGAGCCCATAATCTAGAGGTAAAGCCCAACATCTAGAGGTAAAGCCAGATATCTGACGGTAAAGCCCAACATCTAGAGGAAAAGCCAAATATATAGATTTAAAACCCGAAATCTAGAAGTAAAGCCCAATATCTAGACGTAAAGCCCAAAATCTAGATGTAAAGCCCAACTTCTAGATCTAAAGCCCAAAATCTAGATGTAAAGCCCAACTTCTAAATCTATAGCCCAACTTCTAGAGGTAACGCCCAATATTTAGAGTTTAAGCGCATCATTTAGAGTTAAAGCCCAAAATCTAGATGTAAAGCCCAACTTCTACAGGTAAAGCCCATCATCTAGTCCTACAGCCCAATGTCCGCAGGTAAAGGATAACTTACAGAGGTAAAGGCAAACATCTAGATGTAAAACCCAAAATCTAGAGGTAAAGCCCAACATACAGAGGTATAGCCCAACTTCTAGAGATAAAGTCCAACGTCTAGATGTAATCCCAACATCTAGAGGTAAAGCCTAACATCTAGAGGTGAAGCACAACATATAGAGGTATAACCCAACATCTAGAGATAAAGACCAACATCTAAATGTAAAGCAAAATATCTAGATGTAAAACCCTACATCTAGAGGTAAAGTCCAATATCTACTCTTAAAGACCAAAATCTGGAGGTAAAGCCCAATGTCTAGAGGTAATGACCAACTTCCAGAGTTAAAACCCCAAATCTAGATTTAAACCCCAACATCTAGAGATAAAGCCCAAGTTCTAGATCTAACCCAAACATCTAGAGGTAAAGCCCAACATCTAGAGGTAAAGCCTAACATCTAGTGGTGAATTCCAAAATCTAGTGTTAAGGCCCGACATCTACAGTTAAAGGCAAACATATAGATGTAAACCCCAACTTCTAGAGGTAAGGCCCAGAATCTAGAGGTAAAGACCAACCTCTAGAGTTAAAGCCCAACGTCTTGAGGTAAAGACAAATATATAGATTTAAAACCCAACATCTAGAGGTAAAGCCCAATATCTAGACGTAAAGCCCAACTTCTAGAGGAAAAGTCCAAATTCTAGAGGCAAAGCCCAACACCTAGAGGTAGAGCCCAAAATCTAGAGGTAAAGCAAGATCTAGAGGTAAAGCCAGATATCTAGAGGTAAAGCCCAACATCTAGAGGAAAAGCCAAATATATAGATTTAAAACCCAAAATATAGAGGTAAAGCCCGATATCTAGACGTAAAGATCAAAATCTAGATGTAAAGCCCAACTTCTAGATCTAAAGCCCAAAATCTAGATGTAAAGCCCAACTTCTAGAGGTAAAGCCGAATATATAGAGTTAACGCGCATCATTTAGAGTAAAGCCCAAAATCTAGAGTTAAAGCCCGACATCTAGTGGGAAAGCCCACAATCTAGATGTAAAGCCTAATATCAAGAGGTGAATTCCAAAATCAAGTGTTAAGGCCCGACATCTACAGTTAAAGCCAACCATATAGATGTAACCCCCAACTTCTAGAGGTAAAGTCCAAAATCTAGAGGTAAAGGCCAAAGTCTAGAGGTAAAGCCCAAATTCTAGAGGTAAAGTCCAAAATCTAGAGTTAAAGCCCAAGACCTAGTGGTAGAGCCCATAATCTAGAGGTAAAGCCCAACATCTAGATGTAAAGCCAGATATCTGACGGTAAAGCCCAACATCTAGAGGAAAAGCCAAATATATAGATTTAAAACCCAAAATCTAGAAGTAAAGCCCAATATCTAGACGTAAAGCCCAAAATCTAGATGTAAAGCCCAACTTCTAGATCTAAAGCCCAAAATCTAGATGTAAAGCCCAACTTCTAAATCTATAGCCCAACTTCTAGAGGTAACGCCCAATATTTAGAGTTTAAGCGCATCATTTAGAGGTAAAGCCCAAAATCTAGATGTAAAGCCCAACTTCTACAGGTAAAGCCCATCATCTAGTCCTACAGCCCAATGTCTGCAGGTAAAGCATAACTTACAGAGGTAAAGGCAAACATCTAGATGTAAAACGCAAAATCTAGAGGTAAAGCCCAACATACAGAGGTATAGCCCAACTTCTAGAGATAAAGTCCAACGTCTAGATGTAATCCCAACATCTAGAGGTAAAGCCTAACATCTAGAGGTGAAGCACAACTTATAGAGGTATAACCCAACATCTAGAGATAAAGACCAACATCTAAATGTAAAGCAAAACATCTAGATGTAAAACCCTACATCTAGAGGTAAAGTGCAATATCTAGACTTAAAGACCAACATCTGGAGGTAAAGCCCAATGTCTAGAGGTAATGACCAACTTCCAGAGTTAAAACCCCAAATCTAGATTTAAACCCCAACATCTAGAGATAAAGCCCAAGTTCTAGATCTAACCCAAACATCTAGAGGTAAAGCCCAACATCTAGAGGTAAAGCCTAACATCTAGTGGTGAATTCCAAAATCTAGTGTTAAGGCCCGACATCTACAGTTAAAGGCAAACATATAGATGTAAACCCCAACTTCTAGAGGTAAGGCCCAGAATCTAGAGGTAAAGCCCAACCTGTAGAGTTAAAGCCCAACGTCTTGAGGTAAAGACAAATATATAGATTTAAAACCCAACATCTAGAGGTAAAGCCCAATATCTAGACGTAAAGCCCAACTTCTAGAGGAAAAGTCCAAATTCTAGAAGCAAAGCCCAACACCTAGAGGTAGAGCCCAAAATCTAGAGGAAAAGCAAGATCTAGAGGTAAAGCCAGATATCTAGAGGTAAAGCCCAACATCTAGAGGAAAAGCCAAATATATAGATTTAAAACCCAAAATATAGAGGTAAAGCCCGATATCTAGACGTAAAGATCAAAATCTAGATGTAAAGCCCAACTTCTAGATCTAAAGCCCAAAATCTAGATGTAAAGCCCAACTTCTAGAGGTAAAGCCGAATATATAGAGTTAACGCGCATCATTTAGAGTAAAGCCCAAAATCTAGAGTTAAAGCCCGACATCTAGTGGGAAAGCCCACAATCTAGATGTAAAGCCTAATATCAAGAGGTGAATTCCAAAATCAAGTGTTAAGGCCCGACATCTACAGTTAAAGCCAACCATATAGATGTAACCCCCAACTTCTAGAGGTAAAGCCCAAATACTAGAGGTAAAGTCCAAAATCTAGAGTTAAAGCCCAAGACCTAGTGGTAGAGCCCGTAATCTAGAGGTAAAGCCCAACATCTAGAGGTAAAGCCAGATATCTGACGGTAAAGCCCAACATCTAGAGGAAAAGCCAAATATATAGATTTAAAACCCGAAATCTAGAAGTAAAGCCCAATATCTAGACGTAAAGCCCAAAATCTAGATGTAAAGCCCAACTTCTAGATCTAAAGCCCAAAATCTAGATGTAAAGCCCAGCTTCTAAATCTATAGCCCAACTTCTAGAGGTAACGCCCAATATTTAGAGTTTAAGCGCATCATTTAGAGGTAAAGCCCAAAATCTAGATGTAAAGCCCAACTTCTAGAGGTAAAGCCCATCATCTAGTCCTACAGCCCAATGTCCGCAGGTAAAGGATAACTTACAGAGGTAAAGGCAAACATCTAGATGTAAAACCCAAAATCTAGAGGTAAAGCCCAACATACAGAGGTATAGCCCAACTTCTAGAGATAAAGTCCAACGTCTAGATGTAATCCCAACATCTAGAGGTAAAGCCTAACATCTAGAGGTGAAGCACAACATATAGAGGTATAAACCAACATCTAGAGATAAAGACCAACATCTAAATGTAAAGCAAAATATCTAGATGTAAAACCCTACATCTAGAGGTAAAGTCCAATATCTACTCTTAAAGACCAACATCTGGAGGTAAAGCCCAATGTCTAGAGGTAATGACCAACTTCCAGAGTTAAAACCCCAAATCTAGATTTAAACCCCAACATCTAGAGATAAAGCCCAAGTTCTAGATCTAACCCAAACATCTAGAGGTAAAGCCCAACATCTAGAGGTAAAGCCTAACATCTAGTGGTGAATTCCAAAATCTAGTGTTAAGGCCCGACATCTACAGTTAAAGGCAAACATATAGATGTAAACCCCAACTTCTAGAGGTAAGGCCCAGAATCTAGAGGTAAAGACCAACCTCTAGAGTTAAAGCCCAACGTCTTGAGGTAAAGACAAATATATAGATTTAAAACCCAACATCTAGAGGTAAAGCCCAATATCTAGACGTAAAGCCCAACTTCTAGAGGAAAAGTCCAAATTCTAGAGGCAAAGCCCAACACCTAGAGGTAGAGCCCAAAATCTAGAGGTAAAGCAAGATCTAGAGGTAAAGCCAGATATCTAGAGGTAAAGCCCAACATCTAGAGGAAAAGCCAAATATATAGATTTAAAACCCAAAATATAGAGGTAAAGCCCGATATCTAGACGTAAAGATCAAAATCTAGATGTAAAGCCCAACTTCTAGATCTAAAGCCCAAAATCTAGATGTAAAGCCCAACTTCTAGAGGTAAAGCCGAATATATAGAGTTAACGCGCATCATTTAGAGTAAAGCCCAAAATCTAGAGTTAAAGCCCGACATCTAGTGGGAAAGCCCACAATCTAGATGTAAAGCCTAATATCAAGAGGTGAATTCCAAAATCAAGTGTTAAGGCCCGACATCTACAGTTAAAGCCAACCATATAGATGTAACCCCCAACTTCTAGAGGTAAAGTCCAAAATCTAGAGGTAAAGGCCAAAGTCTAGAGGTAAAGCCCAAATTCTAGAGGTAAAGTCCAAAATCTAGAGTTAAAGCCCAAGACCTAGTGGTAGAGCCCATAATCTAGAGGTAAAGCCCAACATCTAGAGGTAAAGCCAGATATCTGACGGTAAAGCCCAACATCTAGAGGAAAAGCCAAATATATAGATTTAAAACCCGAAATCTAGAAGTAAAGCCCAATATCTAGACGTAAAGCCCAAAATCTAGATGTAAAGCCCAACTTCTAGATCTAAAGCCCAAAATCTAGATGTAAAGCCCAACTTCTAAATCTATAGCCCAACTTCTAGAGGTAACGCCCAATATTTAGAGTTTAAGCGCATCATTTAGAGGTAAAGCCCAAAATCTAGATGTAAAGCCCAACTTCTACAGGTAAAGCCCATCATCTAGTCCTACAGCCCAATGTCCGCAGGTAAAGGATAACTTACAGAGGTAAAGGCAAACATCTAGATGTAAAACCCAAAATCTAGAGGTAAAGCCCAACATACAGAGGTATAGCCCAACTTCTAGAGATAAAGTCCAACGTCTAGATGTAATCCCAACATCTAGAGGTAAAGCCTAACATCTAGAGGTGAAGCACAACATATAGAGGTATAACCCAACATCTAGAGATAAAGACCAACATCTAAATGTAAAGCAAAATATCTAGATGTAAAACCCTACATCTAGAGGTAAAGTCCAATATCTACTCTTAAAGACCAAAATCTGGAGGTAAAGCCCAATGTCTAGAGGTAATGACCAACTTCCAGAGTTAAAACCCCAAATCTAGATTTAAACCCCAACATCTAGAGATAAAGCCCAAGTTCTAGATCTAACCCAAACATCTAGAGGTAAAGCCCAACATCTAGAGGTAAAGCCTAACATCTAGTGGTGAATTCCAAAATCTAGTGTTAAGGCCCGACATCTACAGTTAAAGGCAAACATATAGATGTAAACCCCAACTTCTAGAGGTAAGGCCCAGAATCTAGAGGTAAAGACCAACCTCTAGAGTTAAAGCCCAACGTCTTGAGGTAAAGACAAATATATAGATTTAAAACCCAACATCTAGAGGTAAAGCCCAATATCTAGACGTAAAGCCCAACTTCTAGAGGAAAAGTCCAAATTCTAGAGGCAAAGCCCAACACCTAGAGGTAGAGCCCAAAATCTAGAGGTAAAGCAAGATCTAGAGGTAAAGCCAGATATCTAGAGGTAAAGCCCAACATCTAGAGGAAAAGCCAAATATATAGATTTAAAACCCAAAATATAGAGGTAAAGCCCGATATCTAGACGTAAAGATCAAAATCTAGATGTAAAGCCCAACTTCTAGATCTAAAGCCCAAAATCTAGATGTAAAGCCCAACTTCTAGAGGTAAAGCCGAATATATAGAGTTAACGCGCATCATTTAGAGTAAAGCCCAAAATCTAGAGTTAAAGCCCGACATCTAGTGGGAAAGCCCACAATCTAGATGTAAAGCCTAATATCAAGAGGTGAATTCCAAAATCAAGTGTTAAGGCCCGACATCTACAGTTAAAGCCAACCATATAGATGTAACCCCCAACTTCTAGAGGTAAAGTCCAAAATCTAGAGGTAAAGGCCAAAGTCTAGAGGTAAAGCCCAAATTCTAGAGGTAAAGTCCAAAATCTAGAGTTAAAGCCCAAGACCTAGTGGTAGAGCCCATAATCTAGAGGTAAAGCCCAACATCTAGATGTAAAGCCAGATATCTGACGGTAAAGCCCAACATCTAGAGGAAAAGCCAAATATATAGATTTAAAACCCAAAATCTAGAAGTAAAGCCCAATATCTAGACGTAAAGCCCAAAATCTAGATGTAAAGCCCAACTTCTAGATCTAAAGCCCAAAATCTAGATGTAAAGCCCAACTTCTAAATCTATAGCCCAACTTCTAGAGGTAACGCCCAATATTTAGAGTTTAAGCGCATCATTTAGAGGTAAAGCCCAAAATCTAGATGTAAAGCCCAACTTCTACAGGTAAAGCCCATCATCTAGTCCTACAGCCCAATGTCTGCAGGTAAAGCATAACTTACAGAGGTAAAGGCAAACATCTAGATGTAAAACGCAAAATCTAGAGGTAAAGCCCAACATACAGAGGTATAGCCCAACTTCTAGAGATAAAGTCCAACGTCTAGATGTAATCCCAACATCTAGAGGTAAAGCCTAACATCTAGAGGTGAAGCACAACTTATAGAGGTATAACCCAACATCTAGAGATAAAGACCAACATCTAAATGTAAAGCAAAACATCTAGATGTAAAACCCTACATCTAGAGGTAAAGTGCAATATCTAGACTTAAAGACCAACATCTGGAGGTAAAGCCCAATGTCTAGAGGTAATGACCAACTTCCAGAGTTAAAACCCCAAATCTAGATTTAAACCCCAACATCTAGAGATAAAGCCCAAGTTCTAGATCTAACCCAAACATCTAGAGGTAAAGCCCAACATCTAGAGGTAAAGCCTAACATCTAGTGGTGAATTCCAAAATCTAGTGTTAAGGCTCGACATCTACAGTTAAAGGCAAACATATAGATGTAAACCCCAACTTCTAGAGGTAAGGCCCAGAATCTAGAGGTAAAGCCCAACCTGTAGAGTTAAAGCCCAACGTCTTGAGGTAAAGACAAATATATAGATTTAAAACCCAACATCTAGAGGTAAAGCCCAATATCTAGACGTAAAGCCCAACTTCTAGAGGAAAAGTCCAAATTCTAGAGGCAAAGCCCAACACCTAGAGGTAGAGCCCAAAATCTAGAGGTAAAGCAAGATCTAGAGGTAAAGCCAGATATCTAGAGGTAAAGCCCAACATCTAGAGGAAAAGCCAAATATATAGATTTAAAACCCAAAATATAGAGGTAAAGCCCGATATCTAGACGTAAAGATCAAAATCTAGATGTAAAGCCCAACTTCTAGATCTAAAGCCCAAAATCTAGATGTAAAGCCCAACTTCTAGAGGTAAAGCCGAATATATAGAGTTAACGCGCATCATTTAGAGTAAAGCCCAAAATCTAGAGTTAAAGCCCGACATCTAGTGGGAAAGCCCACAATCTAGATGTAAAGCCTAATATCAAGAGGTGAATTCCAAAATCAAGTGTTAAGGCCCGACATCTACAGTTAAAGCCAACCATATAGATGTAACCCCCAACTTCTAGAGGTAAAGTCCAAAATCTAGAGGTAAAGGCCAAAGTCTAGAGGTAAAGCCCAAATTCTAGAGGTAAAGTCCAAAATCTAGAGTTAAAGCCCAAGACCTAGTGGTAGAGCCCGTAATCTAGAGGTAAAGCCCAACATCTAGAGGTAAAGCCAGATATCTGACGGTAAAGCCCAACATCTAGAGGAAAAGCCAAATATATAGATTTAAAACCCAAAATCTAGAAGTAAAGCCCAATATCTAGACGTAAAGCCCAAAATCTAGATGTAAAGCCCAACTTCTAGATCTAAAGCCCAAAATCTAGATGTAAAGCCCAACTTCTAAATCTATAGCCCAACTTCTAGAGGTAACGCCCAATATTTAGAGTTTAAGCGCATCATTTAGAGTTAAAGCCCAAAATCTAGATGTAAAGCCCAACTTCTACAGGTAAAGCCCATCATCTAGTCCTACAGCCCAATGTCCGCAGGTAAAGGATAACTTACAGAGGTAAAGGCAAACATCTAGATGTAAAACCCAAACTCTAGAGGTAAAGCCCAACATACAGAGGTATAGCCCAACTTCTAGAGATAAAGTCCAACGTCTAGATGTAATCCCAACATCTAGAGGTAAAGCCTAACATCTAGAGGTGAAGCACAACATATAGAGGTATAACCCAACATTTAGAGATAAAGACCAACATCTAAATGTAAAGCAAAATATCTAGATGTAAAACCCTACATCTAGAGGTAAAGTCCAATATCTACTCTTAAAGACCAACATCTGGAGGTAAAGCCCAATGTCTAGAGGTAATGACCAACTTCCAGAGTTAAAACCCCAAATCTAGATTTAAACCCCAACATCTAGAGATAAAGCCCAACTTCTAGATCTAAGCCAAACATCTAGAGGTAAAGCCCAACATCTAGAGGTAAAGCCTAACATCTAGTGGTGAATTCCAAAATCTAGTGTTAAGGCCCGACATCTACAGTTAAAGGCAAACATATAGATGTAAACCCCAACTTCTAGAGGTAAGGCCCAGAATCTAGAGGTAAAGACCAACCTCTAGAGTTAAAGCCCAACGTCTTGAGGTAAAGACAAATATATAGATTTAAAACCCAACATCTAGAGGTAAAGCCCAATATCTAGACGTAAAGCCCAACTTCTAGAGGAAAAGTCCAAATTCTAGAGGCAAAGCCCAACACCTAGAGGTAGAGCCCAAAATCTAGAGGTAAAGCAACATCTAGAGGTAAAGCCAGATATCTAGAGGTAAAGCCCAACATCTAGAGGAAAAACCAAATATATAGATTTAAAACCCAAAATATAGAGGTAAAGCCCTATATCTAGACGTAAAGATCAAAATCTAGATGTAAAGCCCAACTTCTAGATCTAAAGCCCAAAATCTAGATGTAAAGCCCAACTTCTACAGGTAAAGCCGAATATAAAGAGTTAACGCGCATCATTTAGAGTAAAGCCCAAAATCTAGAGTTAAAGCCCGACATCTAGTGGGAAAGCCCACAATCTAGATGTAAAGCCTAATATCAAGAGGTGAATTCCAAAATCAAGTGTTAAGGCCCGACATCTACAGTTAAAGCCAACCATATAGATGTAACCCCCAACTTCTAGAGGTAAAGTCCAAAATCTAGAGGTAAAGGCCAAAGTCTAGAGGTAAAGCCCAAATTCTAGAGGTAAAGTCCAAAATCTAGAGTTAAAGCCCAAGACCTAGTGGTAGAGCCCATAATCTAGAGGTAAAGCCCAACATCTATAGGAAAAGCCAAATATATAGATTTAAAGCCCAAAATCTAGATGTAAAGCCCAACGTCTGGAGGTAAAGCCCATCATCTAGACCTACAGCCCAATGTCTGCAGGTAAAGCCCAACTTACAGAGGTAAAGGCAAACATCTAGATGTAAAACCCAAACTCTAGAGGTAAAGCCCAACATACAGAGGTATAGCCCAACTTCTAGAGATAAAGTCCAACGTCTAGATGTAATCCTAACATCTAGAGGTAAAGCCTAACATCTAGAGGTGAAGCACAACATATAGAGGTATAACCCAACATCTAGAGATAAATACCAACATCTAAATGTAAAGCAAAAAATCTAGATGTAAAACCCTACATCTAGAGGTAAAGTCCAATATCTACTCTTAAAGACCAACATCTGGAGGTAAAGCCCAATGTCTAGAGGTAATGACCAACTTCTAGACCTGAAACCCCAAATCTAGATTTAAACCCCAACATCTAGAGATAAAGCCCAACTTCTAGATCTAACCCAAACATCTAGAGGTAAAGCCCAACATCTAGAGGTAAAGCCTAACATCTATTGGTGAATTCCAAAATCAAGTGTTAAGGCCCGACATCTACAGTTAAAGCCAACCATATAGATGTAACCCCCAACTTCTAGAGGTAAAGTCCAAAATCTAGAGGTAAAGGCCAAAGTCTAGAGGTAAAGCCCAAATTCTAGAGGTATTGTCCAAAATCTAGAGTTAAAGCCCAAGACCTAGTGGTAGAGCCCATAATCTAGAGGTAAAGCCCAACATCTAGAGGTAAAGCCAGATATCTGACGGTAAAGCCCAACATCTAGAGGAAAAGCCAAATATATAGATTTAAAACCCAAAATCTAGAAGTAAAGCCCAATATCTAGACGTAAAGCCCAAAATCTAGATGTAAAGCCCAACTTCTAGATCTAAAGCCCAAAATCTAGATGTAAAGCCCAACTTCTAAATCTATAGCCCAACTTCTAGAGGTAACGCCCAATATTTAGAGTTTAAGCGCATCATTTAGAGGTAAAGCCCAAAATCTAGATGTAAAGCCCAACTTCAAGAGGTAAAGCCCATCATCTAGTCCTACAGCCCAACGTCTGCAGGTAAAGCCCAACTTACAGAGGTAAAGGCAAACATCTAGATGTAAAACCCAAACTCTAGAGGTAAAGCCCAACATATAGAGGTATAGCCGAAATTCTAGAGATAAAGTCCAACGTCTAGATATAATCCCAACATCTAGAGGTAAAGCCTAACATCTAGAGGTGAAGCACAACATATAGAGGTATAACCCAACATCTAGAGATAAAGACCAACATCTAAATGTAAAGCAAACCATCTAGATGTAAAACCCTACATCTAGAGGTAAAGTCCAATATCTAGACTTAAAGACCAACATATGGAGGTAAAGCCCAATGTCTAGAGGTAATGACCAACTTCCAGAGCTAAAACCCCAAATCTAGATTTAAACCCCAACATCTAGAGATAAAGCCCAACTTCTAGATCTAAGCCAAACATCTAGAGGTAAATCCCAACATCTAGAGGTAAAGCCTAACATCTAGTGGTGAATTCCAAAATCTAGTGTTAAGGCCCAACATCTACTGTTAAAGGCAAACATATAGATGTAAACCCCAACTTCTAGAGGTAAGGCCCAGAATCTAGAGGTAAAGCCCAACCTCTAGAGTTAAAGCTCAACGTCTTGAGGTAAAGACAAATATATAGATTTAAAACCCAACATCTAGAGGTAAAGCCCAATATCTAGACGTAAAGCCCAACTTCTAGAGGAAAAGTCCAAATTCTAGAGGCAAAGCCCAACACCTAGAGGTAGAGCCCAAAATCTAGAGGTAAAGCAACCTCTAGAGGTAAAGCCAGATATCTAGAGGTAAAGACCAACATCTAGAGGAAAGGCCAAATATATAGATTTAAAACCCAAAATATAGAAGTAAAGCCCGATATCTAGACGTAAAGACCAAAATCTAGATGTAAAGCACAACTTCTAGATCTAAAGCTCAAAATCTAGATGTAAAGCCCAACTTCTAAATCTAAAGCCCAACATCTAGAGGTAAAGCCCAATATTTCGAGTTTAAGCGCATCATTTAGAGGTAAAGTCCAAAATCTAGATGTAATGCCCAACTTCTAGCGGTAATGCCCATCATCTAGTCCTACAGCCCAATGTCTGCAGGTAAAGCATAACTTACACAGGTAAAGGCAAACATCTAGATGTAAAACCCAAAATCTAGAGGTAAAGCCCAACATATAGAGGTATAGCCCAAATTCTAGAGATAAAGTCCAACGTCTAGATGTAATCCCAACATCTAGAGGTAAAGCCGAACATCTAGATGTGAAGCACAACATATAGAGGTATAACCCAACATAAAGAGATAAAGACCAACATCTAAATGTAAAGCAAAACATCTAGATGTAAAACCCTACATCTAGAGGTAAAGTCCAATATCTAGACTTAAAGACCAACATCTGGAGGTAAAGCCCAATGTCTAGAGGTAATGACCAACTTCCAGAGTTAAAACCCCAAATCTAGATTTAAACCCCAACATCTAGAGATAAAGCCCAAGTTCTAGATCTAACCCAAACATCTAGAGGTAAAGCCCAACATCTAGAGGTAAAGCCTAACATCTAGTGGTGAATTCCAAAATCTAGTGTTAAGGCCCAACATCTACAGTTAAAGGCAAACATATAGATGTAAACCCCAAATTCTAGAGGTAAGGCCCAAAACCTAGAGTTAAAGCCCAACATCTAGAGTTAAAGCCCAACGTCTTGAGGTAAAGCCCAAAGTCTAGAGGTAAAGCCAAATATCTAGATTTAAATCCCAAAATCTAGACGTAAAGCCCAAATTGCAGATGTAAATCCCAACTTCTAGAGGTAAAGTCCAAATTCTAGAGGCAAATCTCAACACCTAGAGGTAGAGCCCAAAATCTAGAGGTAAAGCCAGATATCTAGAGGTAAAGACCGATATCTAGAGGTAAAGCCCAACATCTAGAGGAAAAGCCAAATATATAGATTTAAAACCCAGAATCTAGAGGTAAAGCCCAATATCTAGACGTAAAGCCCAAAATCTAGATGTAAAGCCCAACTTCTAGAGGTAAAGCCGAATATATAAAGCGCATCATTTAGAGTAAAGCCCAAAATCTAGAGTTAAAGCCCCACATCTAGAGGGAAAGCCCAGAATCTAGAGGTAAAGCACAAGACCTAGTGGTAGAGCCCAAAATCTAGAGGTAAAGCCCAACATCTAGACGTAAAGCCAGATATCTGATGGTAAAGCCCAACATCTAGAGGAAAAGCAAATATATAGATTTAAAACCCAAAATCTAGAGATAAAGCCCAACATCAAAATGTAAAGCAAAACATCTAGATGTAAAACCCTACATCTAGAGGTAAAGTCCAATATCTAGACTTAAAGACCAACATCTAGAGGTAAAACACAACATCTTGAGGTAAAGCCCAACGTCTGGAGGTACAGCCCAGATTCTAGAGAGAAGCCAAAAATCCAGATGGAAAACCCAAAATCTAGAGGTAAAGCCCAACATCTAGAGGGAAAGCCCAGAATCTAGAGGTAAAGCCTAACATCTAGAGGTGAATTCCAAAATCAAGTGTTAAGGCCCGACATCTACAGTTAAAGCCAACCATATAGATGTAACCCTCAACTTCTAGAGGTAAGGCCGAAAATCTAGAG
Source organism: Leptosomus discolor (assembly GCF_034619465.1). Classification (NCBI taxonomy): domain Eukaryota; kingdom Metazoa; phylum Chordata; class Aves; order Leptosomiformes; family Leptosomidae; genus Leptosomus; species Leptosomus discolor. The sequence goes on along the minus strand of NW_028237857.1, from coordinate 2,846,083 downwards.
GTAAAGCCCAACTTCTAGAGGTAAAGTCCAAATTCTAGAGGCAAAGCTCAACACCTAGATGTAGAGCCCAAAATCTAGAGGTAAAGCCAGATATCTAGATGTAAAGCCCGATATCTATAGGTAAAGCCCGATATCTAGAGGTAAAGCCGAACATCTAGAGGAAAAGCCAAATATATAGATTTAAAACCCAAAATCTAGAGGTAAAGCCCAATAGCTAGACGTAAAGCCCAAAATCTAGATGTTAAGCCCAACTTCTAGATTTAAAGCCCAAAATCTAGATGTAAAGCCCAACTTCTAGAGGTAAAGCCGAATATCTAGAGTTAAAGCACATATTTAAAGCCCAAAATCTAGAGTTAAAGCCCCACATCTAGAGGGAAAGCCCAGAAGCTACATGTAAAGCCTAACATCTAGAGGTGAATTCCAAAATCAAGTGTTAAGGCCCGACATCTACAGTTAAAGCCAAACATATAGATGTAACCCCCAACTTCTAGAGGTAAGGGCCAAAATCTAGAGTTAAAGCCCAACTTCCAGAGGTAAGGTCCAAAATCTAGAGGTAAAGCCCAAGATCTAGTGGTAGAGCCCAAAATCTAGAGGTAAAGCCCAACATCTAGACGTAAAGACATATATCTAGAAGTAAAGCCCAACATCTATAGGAAAAGCCAAATATATACATTGAAACCCCAAAATCTAGAGGTAAAGCCCAATATCTAAATGTAAAGCAAAACATCTAGATGTAAAACCCTACATCTAGAGGTAAAGTCCAATATCTAGACTTAAAGACCAACATCTAGAGGTAAAAACCAACATCTTGAGGTAAAGCCCAACGTCTGGAGGTACAGCCCAGATTCTAGAGAGAAGCCAAAAATCCAGATGGAAACCCCAAAATCTAGAGGTAAAGCCCAACATATAGAGGTAAAGCGCAGAATCTAGAGGTAAAGCCTAACATCTAGAGGTGAATTCCAAAATCTAGTCTTAAGGCCGACATCTACAGTTAAAGACAAACATATAGATGTAACCCCCAACTTCTAGAGGTAAGGCCCAAAATCTAGAGGTAAAGCCCAACTTCTAGAGGTAAAGTCCAAAATCTAGAGGTAAAGCCCAAGATCTAGTGGTAGAGCCCAAAATCAAGAGGTAAAGCCCAATATCTAGACGTAAAGACATATATCTAGAAGTAAAGCCCAACATCTATAGGAAAAGCCAAATATATACATTGAAACCCCAAAATCTAGAGGTAAAGCCCAATATCTAGACGTAAAGACCAAAATCTAGATGTAAAGCACAACTTCTAGATCTAAAGCTCAAAATATATATGTAAAGCCCAACTTCTAAATCTAAAGCCCAACATCTAGAGGTAAAGCCAAATATTTAGAGTTTATGCGCATCAGTTAGAGGTAAAGCCCAAAATCTAGATGTAAAGCCCAACTTCTAGAGGTAAAGCCCATCATCTAGTCCTACAGCCCAACGTCTGCAGGTAAAGCCCAACTTACAGAGGTAAAGGCAAACATCTAGATGTAAAACCCAAACTCTAGAGGTAAAGCCCAACATATAGAGGTATAGCCGAAATTCTAGAGATAAAGTCCAACGTCTAGATATAATCCCAACATCTAGAGGTAAAGCCTAACATCTAGAGGTGAAGCACAACATATAGAGGTATAACCCAACATCTAGAGATAAAGACCAACATCTAAATGTAAAGCAAAACATCTAGATGTAAAACCCTACATCTAGAGGTAAAGTCCAATATCTAGACTTAAAGACCAACATCTGGAGGTAAAGCCCAATGTCTAGAGGTAATGACCAACTTCCACAGCTAAAAACCCAAATCTAGATTTAAACCCCAACATCTAGAGATAAAGCCCAACTTCTAGATCTAAGCCAAACATCTAGAGGTAAAGCCCAACATCTAGAGGTAAAGCCTAACATCTAGTGGTGAATTCCAAAATCTAGTGTTAAGGCCCAACATCTACTGTTAAAGGCAAACATATAGATGTAAACCCCAAATTCTAGAGGTAAGGCCCAGAATCTAGAGGTAAAGCCCAACCTCTAGAGTTAAAGCCCAACGTCTTGAGGTAAAGACAAATATATAGATTTAAAACCCAACATCTAGAGGTAAAGCCCAATATCTAGACGTAAAGCCCAACTTCTAGAGGAAAAGTCCAAATTCTAGAGGCAAAGCCCAACACCTAGAGGTAGAGCCCAAAATCTAGAGGTAAAGCAAGATCTAGAGGTAAAGCCAGATATCTAGAGGTAAAGACCAACATCTAGAGGAAAGGCCAAATATATAGATTTAAAACCCAAAATATAGAATTAAAGCCCGATATCTAGACGTAAAGACCAAAATCTAGATGTAAAGCACAACTTCTAGATCTAAAGCTCAAAATCTAGATGTAAAGCCCAACTTCTAAATCTAAAGCCCAACATCTAGAGGTAAAGCCCAATATTTCGAGTTTAAGCGCATCATTTAGAGGTAAAGCCCAAAATCTAGATGTAATGCCCAACTTCTAGAGGTAAAGCCCATCATCTAGTCCTACAGCCCAATGTCTGCAGGTAAAGCATAACTTACACAGGTAAAGGCAAACATCTAGATGTAAAACCCAAAATCTAGAGGTAAAGCCCAACATATAGAGGTATAGCCCAAATTCTAGAGATAAAGTCCAACGTCTAGATGTAATCCCAACATCTAGAGGTAAAGCCTAACATCTAAATGTGAAGCACAACATATAGAGGTATAACCCAACATAAAGAGATAAAGACCAACATCTAAATGTAAAGCAAAACATCTAGATGTAAAACCCTACATCTAGAGGTAAAGTCCAATATCTAGACTTAAAGACCAACATCTGGAGGTAAAGCCCAATGTCTAGAGGTAATGACCAACTTCCAGAGTTAAAACCCCAAATCTAGATTTAAACCCCAACATCTAGAGATAAAGCCCAACCTCTAGAGGTAAAGCCTAACATCTAGTGGTGAATTCCAAAATCTAGTGTTAAGGCCCAACATCTACAGTTAAAGCCAAACATATAGATGTAAAACCCAACTTCTAGAGGTAAGGCCCAAAACCTAGAGTTAAAGCCCAACATCTAGAGTTAAAGCCCAACGTCTTGAGGTAAAGCCCAAATTCTAGAGGTAAAGCCAAATATATAGATTTAAATCCCAAAATTTAGACGTAAAGCCCAAATTGCAGATGTAAATCCCAACTTCTAGAGGTAAAGTCCAAATTCTAGAGGCAAAGCTCAACACCCAGAGGTAGAGCCCAAAATCTAGAGGTAAAGCCAGATATCTAGAGGTAAAGCCCGATATCTAGAGGTAAAGCCCAACATCTGGAGGAAAAGCCCAACATCTAGAGGAAAAGCCAAATATATAGATTTAAAACCCAGAATCTAGAGGTAAAGCCCAATATCTAGACGTAAAGCCCAAAATCTAGATGTAAAGCCCAATTTCTAGAGGTAAAGCCGAACATATAAAGCGCATCATTTAGAGTAAAGCCCAAAATCTAGAGTTAAAGCCCCACATCTAGAGGGAAAACCCAGAATCTACAGGTAAAGCACAAGACCTAGTGGTAGAGCCCAAAATCTAGAGGTAAAGCCCAACATCTTGAGGTAAAGCCAGATATCTGATGGTAAAGCCCAACATCTAGAGGATAAGCCAAATATATAGATTTTAAACCCAAAATCTAGAGATAAAGCCCAACATCAAAATGTAAAGCAAAACATCTAGATGTAAAACCCTACATCTAGAGGTAAAGTCCAATATCTAGACTTAAAGACCAACATCTAGAGGTAAAACCCAACATCTTGAGGTAAAGCCCAACGTCTGGAGGTACAGCCCAGATTCTAGAGAGAAGCCAAAAATCCAGATGGAAAACCCAAAATCTAGAAGTCCAGCTCAACATCTAGAGGTAAAGCCCAAAATCTAGACGTAAAGCCTAACATCTAGAGGTGAATTCCAAAATCCAGTGTTAAGGCCCGACATCTACAGTTAAATCCAAACATATAGATGTAACCCCCAACTTCTACACGTAAGGCCCAAAAACTAGAGGTAAAGCGCAACATCTAGAGGTAAAGTCGAACGTCTTGAGGTAAAGCCCAAAGTCTAGATGTAAAGCCCAACTTCTAGAGCTAAAGTCCAAAATCTAGAGGTAAAGATCAAGACCTAGGGGTAGAGCCCAAAATGTAGAGGTAAAGCCCAACATCTAGAGGAAAAGCCAAATATATAGTTTTAAAACCCAAAATCTAGAGATAAAGCCCAACATCTAAATGTAAAGCAAAACATCTAGATGTAAAACCCGACATCTAGAGGTCAAGTCCAATATCTAGACTTAAAGACCAACATCTAGAGGTAAAATCCAAGATCTAGAGGTAAAGCCCAACATCTGGAGGTAAAGCCCAGATTCTAGAGAGAAGCCAAAAATCCAGATGGAAAAACCAAAATCTAGAGGTAAAGCCCAACATCTAGAGGTAAAGCCAGATATCTAGGGGTAAAGCCCAACATCTAGAGGAAAAGCCAAATGCATAGATTTAAAACCCAAAATCTGGAGGTAAAGACCAATATCTAGACGTAAAGCCTAAAATCTAGATGTAAAGCCCAACTTCTAGATCTAAAGCCCAACATCCACAGGTAAAGCCTAACATCTAGTGGTGAATTCCAAAATCTAGTCTTAAGGCCCGACATCTACAGTTAAAGGCAAACATATAGATGTAAACCCCAACTTCTAGAGGTAAGGCCCAAAATCTAGAGGTAAAGCCAAAGTCTAGAATTAAAGCCCAACTTCTAGAGGTAAAGACAAATATATAGATTTAAAACCCAACATCTAGAGGTAAAGCCCAATATCTAGAAGTAAAGCCCAACTTCTAGAGGAAAAGTCCAAATTCTAAAGGCAAAGCCCAACACCTAGAGGTAGAGCCCAAAATCTAGAGGTAAAGGAACATCTAGAGGTAAAGCCAGATGTCTAGAGGTAAAGCCCAACATCTAGAGGAAAAGCCAAATATATAGATTTAAAACCCAAAAAATAGAGGTAAAGCCCGATATCTAGACGTAAAGACCAAAATCTAGATGTAAAGCCCAACTTCTAGAGGTAAAGCCGAATATATAAAGCGCATCATTTAGAGAAAAGCCCAAAATCTAGAGTTGAAGCCCCACATCTAGAGGGAAAACCCAGAATCTAGATGTAAAGCCTAACATCTAGAGGTGAATTCCAAAATCAAGTGTTAAGGCCCGACATCTACAGTTAAAGCCAAACATATAGATGTAACCCCCAACTTCTAGAGGTAAGGCCCAAAATCTAGAGGTAAAGCCCAACATCTAGAGGTAAAGTCCAAAATCTAGAGGTAAAGCCCAAGACCTAGTGGTAGAGTCCAAAATCTAGAGGTAAAGCCATACATCTAGACGTAAAGCCAGATATCTGATGGTAAAGCCCAACATCTAGAGGAAAAGCCAAATATATAGATTTAAAACCCAAAATCTAGAGATAAAGCCCAACATCTAAATATAAAGCAAAACATCTAGATGTAAAACCCGACATCTAGAGGTCAAGTCCAATATCTAGACTTAAAGACCAACATCTAGAGGTAAAACCCAACATCTTGAGGTAAAGCCCAACGTCTGGAGGTACAGCCCAGATTCTAGAGAGAAGCCAAAAATCCAGATGGAAAACCCAAAATCTAGTGTTAAAGCCCAACATCTAGAGGTAAAGCCCAGAATCTAGAGGTAAAGCCTAATATCTAGAGGTGAATTCTTAAATCTAGTCTTAAGGCCCGACATCTACAGTTAAAGCCAAACATATAGATGTAACCCCCAACTTCTAGAGGTAAGGCCCAAAATCTAGATGTAAAGTCCAACTTCTAGATGTAAAGCCGAATATATAAAGCGCATCATTTAGAGTAAAGCCCAAAATCTAGAGTTAAAGCCCAACATCTAGAGGTAAAGCCCAGAATCTAGATGTAAAGCCTAACATCTAGAGGTAAAGCCGAAAGTCTTGAGGTAAAGACAAATATATAGATTTAAAACCCAACATCTAGAGGTAAAGCCCAATATCTAGACGTAAAGCCCAACTTCTAGAGGAAAAGTCCAAATTCTGGAGGCAAAGCCCAAAACCTAGAGGTAGAGCCCAAAATCTAGACTTAAAGACAAACATCTGGAGGTAAAGCCCAATGTCTAGAGGTAATGACCAACTTCTAGAGCTAAAACCCCAAATCTAGATTTAAACCCCAACATCTAGAGATAAAGCCCAACTTCTAGATCTAAGCCAAACATCTAGAGGTAAAGCCCAACATCTAGAGGTAAAGCCTAACATCTAGTGGTGAATTCCAAAATCTAGTGTTAAGGCCCGACATCTACAGTTAAAGGCAAACATATAGATGTAAACCCCAACTTCTAGAGGTAAGGCCCAAAATCTAGAGGTAAAGCCCAACATCTAGAGTTAAAGCCCAACGTCTTGAGGTAAAGACAAATATATAGATTTAAAACCCAACATCTAGAGGTAAAGCCCAATATCTAGACGTAAAGCCCAACATCTAGAGGAAAAGTCCAAATTCTGGAGGCAAAGCCCAACACCTAGAGGTAGAGCCCAAAATCTAGAGGTAAAGCAACATCTAGAGGTAAAGCCAGATATCTAGAGGTAAAGCCCAACATCTAGAGGAAAAGCCAAATATATAGATTTATAACCCAAAATATAGAGGTAAAGCCCGATATCTAGACGTAAAGACCAAAATCTAGATGTAAAGCCCAACTTCTAGATCTAAAGCCTAAAATCTAGATGTAAAGCCCAACTTCTAGAGGTAAAGCTGAATATATAAAGCGCATCATTTAGAGTAAAGCCCAAAAACTAGAGTAGAAGCCCCACATCTAGAGGCAAAGCCCAGAATCTAGATGTAAAGCCTAACATCTAGAGGTGAATTCCAAAATCAAGTGATAAGGACCGACATCTACAGTTAAAGCCAAACATATAGATGCAACCCCCAACTTCTAGAGGTAAGGCCCAAAATCTAGAGGTAAAGCCCAACTTCTAGAGGTAAAGTCCAAAATCTAGAGGTAAAAATCAAGACCTAGTGGTAGAGCCCAAATTGTAGAGGTAAAGCCCAACATCTATAGGAAAAGCCAAATATATAGATTTAAAACCCAAAATCTAGAGATAAAGCCCAACATCTAAATGTAAAGCAAAACATCTAGATGTAAAACCCGACATCTAGAGGTAAAGTCCAATATCTAGACTTAAAGACCAACATCTAGAGGTAAAACCCAACATCTAGAGGTAAAGCCCAACATCTGGAGGTAAAGCCCAGATTCTAGAGAGAAGCCAAAAATCCAGATGGAAAACCCAAAATCTAGAGGTAAAGCCCAACATCTAGAGGTAAAGCCAGATATCTAGGGGTAAAGCCCAACATCTAGAGGAAAAGCCAAATATATAGATTTAAAACCCAAAATCTAGAGGTAAAGACCAATATCTAGATGTAAAGCCCAAAATCTAGATGTAAAGCCCAACTTCTAGATCTAAAGCCCAACATCTAGAGGTAAAGCCTAACATCTAGTGGTGAATTCCAAAATCTAGTCTTAAGGCCCGACATCTACAGTTAAAGGCAAACATATAGATGTAAACCCCAACTTCTAGAGGTAAGGACCAAAATCTAGAGGTAAAGCCAAAGTCTAGAATTAAAGCCCAACTTCTAGAGGTAAAGACAAATATATAGATTTAAAACCCAACATCTAGAGGTAAAGCCCAATATCTAGACGTAAAGCCCAACTTCTAGAGGAAAAGTCCAAATTCTAGAGTCAAAGCCCAACACCTAGAGGTAGAGCCCAAAATCTAGAGGTAAAGGAACATCTAGAGGTAAAGCCAGATATCTAGAGGTAAAGCCCAACATCTAGAGGAAAAGCCAAATATATAGATTTAAAACCCAAAATATAGAGGTGAAGCCCGATATCTAGACGTAAAGACCAAAATCTAGATGTAAAGCCCAACTTCTAGAGGTAAAGCCGAATATATAAAGCGCATCATTTAGAGTAAAGCCCAAAATCTAGAGTTGAAGCCCCACATCTAGAGGGAAAGCCCAGAATATAGATGTAAAGCCTAACATCTAGAGGTGAATTCCAAAATCAAGTGTTAAGGCCCGACATCTACAGTTAAAGCCAAACATATAGATGCAACCCCCAACTTCTAGAGGTAAGGCCCAAAATCTAGAGGTAAAGCCCAACTTCTAGAGGTAAAGTCCAAAATATAGAGGTAAAGCCCAAGACCTAGTGGTAGAGCCCAAAATCTAGAGGTAAAGCCCAACATCTAGAGGAAAAGCCAAATATATAGATTTAAAACCCAAAATCTAGAGGTAAAGACCAACATCTAAATGTAAAGCAAAACATCTAGATGTAAAACCCGACATCTAGAGGTAAAGTCCAATATCTAGACTTAAAGACCAACATCAATAGGTAAAACCCAAGATCTAGAGGTAAAGCCCAACATCTGGAGTTAAAGCCCAGATTCTAGAGAGAAGCCAAAAATCCAGATGGAAAACCCAAAATCTAGAGGTAAAGCCCAACATCTAGAGGTAAAGCCAGATATCTAGGGGTAAAGCCCAACATCTAGAGGTAAAGACAAATATATAGATTTAAAACCCAACATCTAGAGGTAAAGCCCAATATCTAGACGTAAAGCCCAACTTCTAGAAGAAAAGTCCAAATTCTAGAGGCAAAGCCCAACACCTAGAGGTAGAGCCCAAAATCTAGAGGTAAAGGAACATCTAGAGGTAAAGCCAGATATCTAGAGGTAAAGCCCAACATCTAGAGGTAAAGTCCAAAATCTAGAGGTAAAGCCCAAGACCTAGTGGTAGACCCCAAAATCTAGAGGTAAAGCCATACATCTAGACGTAAAGCCAGATATCTGATGGTAAAGCCCAACATCTAGAGGAAAAGCCAAATATATAGATTTAAAACCCAAAATCTAGAGATAAAGCCCAACATCTAAATGTAAAGCAAAACATCTAGATGTAAAACCCGACATCTAGAGGTAAATTCCAATATCTAGACTTAAAGACCAACATCTAGAGGTAAAACCCAACATCTTGAGGTAAAGCCCAACGTCTGGAGGTACAGCCCAGATTCTAGAGAGAAGCCAAAAATCCAGATGGAAAACCCAAAATCTAGTGTTAAAGCCCAACATCTAGAGGTAAAGCCCAGAATCTAGAGGTAAAGCCTAATATCTAGAGGTGAATTCTTAAATCTAGTCTTAAGGCCCGACATCTACAGTTAAAGCCAAACATATAGATGTAACCCCCAACTTCTAGAGGTAAGGCCCAAAATCTAGATGTAAAGCCCAACTTCTAGATGTAAAGCCGAATATATAAAGCACATCATTTAGAGTAAAGCCCAAAATCTAGAGTTAAAGCCCAACATCTAGAGGTAAAGCCCAGAATCTAGATGTAAAGCCTAACATCTAGAGGTAAAGCCGAAAGTCTTGAGGTAAAGACAAATATATAGATTTAAAACCCAACATCTAGATGTAAAGCCCAATATCTAGACGTAAAGCCGAACTTCTAGAGGAAAAGTCCAAATTCTGTAGGCAAAGCCCAACACCTAGAGGTAGAGCCCAAAATCTAGAGGTAAAGCCCAACACCTAGACGTAAAGCCAGATATCTAGGGGTAAAGCCCAACATCTAGAGGAAAAGACAAATATATAGATTTAAAACCCAAAATCTAGAGGTAAAGCCCAATATCTAGACGTAAAGCCCAAAATCTAGAGGTAAAGCCCAACATCTAGAGTTAAAGTTGAACGTCTTGAGGTAAAGCCAAAGTCTAGAGGTAAAGCCCAACTTCTAGAGGTAAAGTCCAAAATCTAGAGGTAAAGCCCAACATCTAGAGGTAAAGCCAGATATCTAGAGGTAAAGCCCAACATCTAGAGGAAAAGCCAAATATATAGGTTTAAAACCCAACATCTAGAGATAAAGTCCAACATCTAAATGTAAAGCAAAACTTCTAGATGTAAAACCCGACATCTAGAGGTAAAGTCCTATATCTAGACTTAAAGACCAACATCCAGAGGTAAAACTCAACATCTAGAGGTAAAGCCCAATGTCTGGAGTTAAAGCCCAGATTCTAGAGAGAAGCCAAAAATCCAGATGGAAAATCCAAAATCTAGAGGTAAAGCCCATCATCTAAAGGTAAAGCCAGATATCTAGGGGTAAAGCCCAACATCTAGAGGAAAAGCCAAATATATAGATTTAAAACCCAAAATCTAAAGGTAAAGACCAATATCTAGACGTAAAGCCCAAAATCTAGATGTAAAGCCCAACTTCTAGATCTAAAGCCTAACTTCTAGAGGTAAAGTCCAAAACATAGAGGTAAAGCCCAAGACCTAGTGGTAGAGCCCAAAATCTAGAGGTAAAGACCAACATCTAGACGTAAAGCCAGATATCTAGAGGTAAAGCCCAACATCTAGAGGAAAAGCCAAATATATAGATTTAAAACCCAAAATCTAGAGAGAAAGCCCAACATCTAAATGTAAAGCAAAACATCTAGATGTAAAACCCTACATCTAGAGGTAAAGTCCAATATCTAGACTTAAAGACCAACATCTAGAGGTAAAACCCAACATCTTGAGGTAAAGCCCAACGTCTGGAGGTACAGCCCAGATTCTAGAGAGAAGCCAAAAATCCAGATGGAAAACCCAAAATCTAGTGTTAAAGCCCAACATCTAGAGGTAAAGCCCAGAATCTAGAGGTAAAGCCTAATATCTAGAGGTGAATTCTTAAATCAAGTCTTAAGACCCGACATCTACAGTTAAAGCCAAACATATAGATGTAACCCCCAACTTCTAGAGGTAAGGCCCAAAATCTATATGTAAAGCCCAACTTCTAGATGTAAAGCCGAATATATAAAGCGCATCATTTAGAGTAAAGCCCAAAATCTAGAGTTAAAGCCCAACATCTAGAGGTAAAGCCCAGAATCTAGATGTAAAGCCTAACATCTAGAGGTAAAGCCGAACGTCTTGAGGTAAAGACAAATATATAGATTTAAAACCCAACATCTAGATGTAAAGCCCAATATCTAGACGTAAAGCCCAACATCTAGAGGAAAAGTCCAAATTCTGGAGGCAAAGCCCAACACCTAGAGGTAGAGCCCAAAATCTAGAGGTAAAGCAACATCTAGAGTTAAAGCCAGATATCTAGAGGCAAAGCCCAACATCTAGAGGAAAAGCCAAATATATAGATTTATAACCCAAAATATAGAGGTAAAGCCCGATATTTAGACATAAAGAGCAAAATCTAGATGTAAAGCCCAACTTCTAGATCTAAAGCCTAAAATCTAGATGTAAAGCCAAACTTCTAGAGGTAAAGCTGAATATATATATCGCATCATTTAGAGTAAAGCCCAAAATCTAGAGTTGAAGCCCCACATCTAGAGGGAAAGCCCAGAATCTAGATGTAAAGCCTAACATCTAGAGGTGAATTCCAAAATCAAGTGTTAAGGCCCGACATCTACAGTTAAAGCCAACCATATAGATGCAACCCCACACTTCTAGAGGTAAGGCCCAAAATCTAGAGGTAGAGCTCAACTTCTAGAGGAAAAGTCCAAATTCTAGAGGTAAAGCCCAAGACCTAGTGGTAGAGCCTAAAATCTAGAGGTAAAGCCATACATCTAGACGTAAAGCCAGATATCTGACGGTAAAACCCAAAATCTAGAGGTAAAGCCCAACATCTAAATGTAAAGCAAAACATCTAGATGTAAAACCCGACATCTAGAGGTAAAGTCCAATATCTAGACTTAAAGACCAACATCTAGAGGTAAAACCCAAGATCTAGAGGTAAAGCCCAACATCTGGAGGTAAAGCCCAGATTCTAGAGAGAAGCCAAAAATCCAGATGGAAAACCCAAAATCTAGAGGTAAAGCCCAAAATCTAGAGGAAAAGCCAAATATATAGATTTAAAACCCAAAATCGAGAGGTAAAGACCAATATCTAGACAAGAAGCCCAAAATCTAGATGTAAAGCCCAACTTCTAGATCTAAAGCCCAACATCTACAGGTAAAGCCTAACATCTAGTGGTGAATTCCAAATCTAGTGTTAAGGCCCGACATCTACAGTTAAAGGCAAACATATAGATGTAAACCCCAACTTCTAGAGGTAAGGCCCAAAATCTAGAGGTAAAGCCAAAGTCTAGAATTAAAGCCCAACTTCTAGAGGTAAAGACAAATATATAGATTTAAAACCCAACATCTAGAGGTAAAGCCCAATATCTAGACGTAAAGCCCAACTTCTAGAGGAAAAGTCCAAATTCTAGAGGCAAAGCCCAACACCTAGAGGTAGAGCCCAAAATCTAGAGGTAAAGGAACATCTAGAGGTAAAGCCAGATATCTAGAGGTAAAGCCCAACATCCAGAGGAAAAGCCAAATATATAGATTTATAAACCAAAATATAGAGGTAAAGCCCGATATCTAGACGTAAAGACCAAAATCTAGATGTAAAGCCCAACTTCTAGAGGTAAAGCCAAATATATAAAGCGCATCATTTAGAGTAAAGCCCAAAATCTAGAGTTGAAGCCCCACATCTAGAGGGAAAGCCCAGAATCTAGATGTAAAGCCTAACATCTAGAGGTGAATTCCAAAATCAAGTGTTAAGGCCCGACATCTACAGTTAAAGCCAAACATATAGATGCAACCCCCAACTTCTAGAGGTAAGGCCCAAAATCTAGAGGTAAAGCCCAACTTCTAGAGGTAAAGTCCAAAATCTAGAGGTAAAGCCCAAGACCTAGTGGTAGAGCCCAAAATCTAGAGGTAAAGCCCAACATCTAAACATAAAGCCAGATATGTAGGGGTAAAGCCCAACATCTAGAGGAAAAGCCAAATATATAGATTTAAAACCCAAAATCTAGAGGTAAAGACCAATATCTAGACTTAAAGCCCAAAATCTAGATGTAAAGCACAACTTCTAGATCTAAAGCCTAACTTCTAGAGGTAAAGTCCAAAATCTGGAGGTAAAGCCCAAGACCTAGTGGTAGAGCCCAAAATCTAGAGGTAAAGACCAACATCTAGACGTAAAGCCAGATATCTAGAGGTAAAGCCCAACATCTAGAGGAAAAGCCAAATATATAGATTTAAAACCCAAAATCTAGAGGTAAAGACCAATATCTAGACATAAAGACCAATATCTAGATGTAAAGCCCAACTCCAAATCTAAAGCCCAAAATCTAGATGTAAAGCCCAACTTCTAGAGGTAAAGGCGAGTATCTAGAGTTAAAAAACAACATCTAGAGGGAAAGCCCAGAATCCAGAGGTAAAGCCGAACATCTAGAGGTGAATTCCAAAATCAAGTGTTAAGGCCCGACATCTACAGTTAAATCCAAACATATAGATGTAACCACCAACTTCCAGACGTAAGGCCCAAAAACTAGAGGTAAAGCGCAATATCTAGAGGTAAAGCCGAACATCTTGAGGTAAAGCCCAAAGTCTAGATGTAAAGCCCAACTTCTAGAGGTAAAGTCCAAAATCTAGAGGTAAAGATCAAGACCTAGTGGTAGAGCCCAAAATGTAGAGGTAAAGCCCAACATCTATAGGAAAAGCCAAATATATAGATTTAAAACCCAAAATCTAGAGATAAAGCCCAAGATCTAAATGTAAAGCAAAATATCTAGATGTAAAACCCGACATCTAGAGGTAAAGTCAATATCTAGACTTAAAGACCAACATCTAGAGGTAAAACCCAAGATCTAGAGGTAAAGCCCAACATCTGGAGGTAAAGCCCAGATTCTAGAGAGAAGCCAAAAATCCAGATGGAAAACCCAAAATCTAGAGGTAAAGCCCAACATCTAGAGGTAAAGCCAGATATCTAGGGGTAAAGCCCAACATCTAGAGGAAAAGCCAAATACATAGATTTAAAACCGAAAATCTAGAGGTAAAGCCCAACATCTAAATGTAAAGCAAAACATCTAGATGTAAAGCCCAACTTCTAGATCTAAAGCCCAACATCTAGAGGTAAAGCCTAACATCTAGTGGTGAATTCCAAAATATAGTGTTAAGGCCCGACATCTACAGTTAAAGGCAAACATATAGATGTAAACCCCAACTTCTAGAGGTAAGGCCCAAAATCTAGAGGTAAAGCCAAAGTCTAGAATTAAAGCCCAACTTCTAGAGGTAAAGACAAATATATAGATTTAAAACCCAACATCTAGAGGTAAAGCCCAATATCTAGACGTAAAGCCCAACTTCTAGCGGAAAAGTCCAAATTCTAGAGGCAAAGCCCAACACCTAGAGGTAGAGCCCAAAATCTAGAGGTAAAGGAACATCTAGAGGTAGAGCCAGATATCTAGAGGTAAAGCCCAACATCCAGAGGAAAAGCCAAATATATAGATTTATAAACCAAAATATAGAGGTAAAGCCCGATATCTAGACGTAAAGACCAAAATCTAGATGTAAAGCCCAACTTCTAGAGGTAAAGCCGAATATATAAAGCGCATCATTTAGAGAAAAGCCCAAAATCTAGAGTTGAAGCCCCACATCTAGAGGGAAAACCCAGAATCTAGATGTAAAGCCTAACATCTAGAGGTGAATTCCAAAATCAAGTGTTAAGGCCCGACATCTACAGTTAAAGCCAAACATCTAGATGTAAAACCCAACTTCTACAGGTAAAGCCCAACGTCTGGAGGTACAGCCCAGATTCTAGAGAGAATCCAAAAATCCAGATGGAAAACCCAAAATCTAGAGGTAAAGCCCAACATGTAGAGGTAAAGTCCAAAATCTAGAGGTAAAGCCCAAGACCTAGTGGTAGAGCCCAAAATCTAGAGGTAAAGCCATACATCTAGACGTAAAGCCAGATATCTGATGGTAAAGCCCAACATCTAGAGGAAAAGCCAAATATATAGATTTAAAACCCAAAATCTAGAGATAAAGCCCAACATCTAAATGTAAAGCAAAACATCTAGATGTAAAACCCGACATCTAGAGGTAAAGTCCAATATCTAGACTTAAAGACCAACATCTAGAGGTAAAACCCAACATCTTGAGGTAAAGCCCAACGTCTGGAGGTACAGCCCAGATTCTAGAGAGAAGCCAAAAATCCAGATGGAAAACCCAAAATCTAGTGTTAAAGCCCAACATCTAGAGGTAAAGCCCAGAATCTAGAGGTAAAGCCTAATATCTAGAGGTGAATTCTTAAATCTAGTCTTAAGGCCCGACATCTACAGTTAAAGCCAAAGATATAGATGTAACCCCCAACTTCTAGAGGTAAGGCCCAAAATCTAGATGTAAAGCCCAACTTCTAGATGTAAAGCCTAACATCTAGAGGTGAATTCCAAAATCAAGTGTTAAGGACCGACATCTACAGTTAAAGCCAAACATATAGATGCAACACCCAACTTCTAGAGGTAAGGCCCAAAATCTAGAGGTAAAGCCCAACTTCTAGAGGTAAAGTCCAAAATCTAGAGGTAAAGCCCAAGACCTAGTGGTAGAGCCCAAAATGTAGAGGTAAAGCCCAACATCTATAGGAAAAGCCAAATATATAGATTTAAAACCCAAAATCTAGAGATAAAGCCCAAAATCTAAATGTAAAGCAAAACATCTAGATGTAAAACCCGACATCTAGAGGTAAAGTCCAATATCTAGACTTAAAGTCCAACATCTAGAGGTAAAACCCAAGATCTAGAGGTAAAGCCCAACATCTGGAGGTAAAGCCCAGATTCTAGAGAGAAGCCAAAAATCCAGATGGAAAACCCAAAATCTAGAGGTAAAGCCCAACATCTACAGGTAAATCCAGATATCTAGGGGTAAAGCCCAACATCTAGAGGAAAATCCAAATATATAGATTTAAAAACCAAAATCTAGAGGTAAAGCCCAATATCTAGACGTAAAGCCCAAAATCTAGATGTAAAGCCCAAATTCTAGATCTAACGCCCAAAATCTAGAAATAAAGACCAATATCTAGAGGTAAAACCCAACATCTAGAGGTAAAGCCAGATATCTAGAGGTAAAGCCCAACATCTAGAGGAAAAGCAAAATATATAGATTTCAAACCCAAATTCTAGAGTTAAATCCCAACATCTAGAGGTAAAGCCCAATATCTAGACGTAAAGCCCAAAATCTAGATGTAAAGCCCAAATTCTAGATCTAACGCCCAAAATCTAGAAATAAAGACCAATATCTAGAGGTAAAACCCAACATCTAGAGGTAAAGCCAGATATCTAGAGGTAAAGCCCAACATCTAGAGGAAAAGCAAAATATATAGATTTCAAACCCAAATTCTAGAGTTAAATCCCAACATCTAGAGGTAAATCCCAAAGTCTAGATGTAAAGCTCAACTTCCAGATTTAAAGTCAAAAATCTAAATGTAAATACCAATACCTAGAGGTAGAGCCCAAAATGTAGAGGTAAAGCCCAACATCTAGACGTAAAGCCAGATATCTAGAGGTAAAGCCCAACATCTAGAGGAAAAGCAAAATATATAGATTTCAAACCCAAATTCTAGAGTTATATCCCAACATCTAGGGGTAAACCCCAACTTCCAGAGTTAAAGTCCAAAATCTAGAGGTAAACACCAATACATAGAGTTTGAGCCCAAAATCTAGAGATAAAGCCCAACATCTAGAGATAAAGCCAGATATATAGATTTAAAATCCAATATCTGGAGGTAAAGCCCAACATCTAGAGCTAAAGCCCCAAATCTAGATGTAAAGCCCAATTGCTAGATCTAAAGCCAAATACTCTAGAGGTAAAGCCCAACATGTAAAGACTAAGATCTAGAGGTGAATTCCAATATCTAGTGTTAAAGCCCGACACCTACAGTTAAAGCCAAACATCTAGATGTACAACCCAACTTCTAGAGGTAAAGCCGAATATCTAGAGTTAAAGCGCATCCTTTAGAGTAAAGCCCAAAATCTAGAGTTAAAGCCCAACATCTAGAGGGAAAGCCCAGAATCTAGATGTAAAGCCTAACATCTAGAGGTGAATTCCAAAATCAAGTGTTAAGGCCTGACATCTACAGTTAAATCCAACCATATAGATATAACCCCCAACTTCTAGAGGTAAGGCCCAAAATCTAGAGGGAAAGCCCAACAGCTAGAGTTAAAGCCGAACGTCTTGAGGTAAAGCCCAAAGTCTAGAGTTAAAGCCCAACTTCTAGAGGTAAAGCCCAACTTCCAGAGTTAAAGTCCAAAATCTAGAGGTAAACACCAATACCTAGAGTTAGAGCCCAAAATCTAGAGATATGCCAAATATATAGATTTAAAACCCAAAATCTAGAGATAAAGCCGAACATCGAAATGTAAAGCAAAACATCTAGATGTAATCCAAACATCTAGAGGTAAAGCCTAACACCTAGAGGTGAAGCACAACATATAGAGGTATAACCCAACATCTAGAGATAAAGACCAACATCTAAATGTAAAGCAAAACATCTAGATGTAAAACCCTACATCTAGAGGTAAAGCCCAACGTCTGGAGGTAAAGCCCAGATTCTAGAGAGAAGCCAAAAATCCAGATGGAAAACCCAAAATCTAGAGGTAAAGCCCAACATCTACAGGAAAATCCAGATATCTAGGGGTAAAGCCCAACATCTAGAGGAAAATCCAAATATATAGATATAAAACCCAAAATCGAGAGGTAAAGACCAATATCTAGACATGAAGCCCAAAATCTAGATGTAAAGCCCAACTTCTAGATCTAAAGCCCAACATCTACAGGTAAAGCCTAACATCTAGTGGTGAATTCCAAAATCTAGTGTTAAGGCCCGACATCTACAGTTAAAGGCAAACATATAGATGTAAACCCCAACTTCTAGAGGTAAGGCCCAAAATCTAGAGGTAAATCCAAAGTGTAGAATTAAAGCCCAACTTCTAGAGGTAAAGACAAATATATAGATTTAAAACCCAACATCTAGAGGTAAAGCCCAATATCTAGACGTAAAGCCCAACTTCTAGAGGAAAAGTCCAAATTCTAGAGGCAAAGCCCAACACCTAGAGGTAGAGCCCAAAATCTAGAGGTAAAGGAACATCTAGAGGTAAAGCCAGATATCTAGAGGTAAAGCCCAACATCTAGAGGAAAAGCCAAATATATAGATTTATAACCCAAAATATAGAGGTAAAGCCCGATATCTAGACGTAAAGACCAAAATCTAGATGTAAAGCCCAACTTCTAGAGGTAAAGCCGAATATATAAAGCGCATCATTTAGAGTAAAGCCCAAAATCTAGAGTTGAAGCCCCACATCTAGAGGGAAAGCCCAGAATCTAGATGTAAAGCCTAACATCTAGAGGTGAATTCCAAAATCAAGTGTTAAGGCCCGACATCTACAGTTAAAGCCAAACATATAGATGCAACCCCCAACTTCTAGAGGTAAGGCCAAAAATCTAGAGGTAGAGCCCAACTTCTAGAGGTAAAGTCCAAAATCTAGAGGTAAAGCCCAAGACCTAGTGGTAGAACCCAAAATCTAGAGGTAAAGCCCAACATCTAAACATAAAGCCAGATATCTAGGGGTAAAGCCCAACATCTAGAGGAAAAGCCAAATATATAGATTTAAAACCCAAAATCTAGAGGTAAAGACCAATATCTAGACTTAAAGCCCAAAATCTAGATGTAAAGCCCAACTTCTAGATCTAAAGCCTATCTTCCAGTGGTGAAGTCCAAAATCTAGAGGTAAAGCCCAAGACCTAGTGGTAGAGCCCAAAATCTAGAGGTAAAGCCCAACATCAAGAGGTAAAACCAGATATCTAGAGGTAAAGGCAACATCTAGAGGAAAAGCCAAATATATAGATTTAAAACCCAAAATCTAGAGGTAAAGACAAATATCTAGACATAAAGACCAATATCTAGATGTAAAGCCCAATTTCTAGATCTAAAGCCCAAAATCTAGATGTAAAGCCCAACTTCTAGAGGTAAAGGCGACTATCTAGAGTTAAAAAACAACATCTAGAGGGAAAGCCCAGAATCCAGAGGTAAAGCCGGACATCTAGAGGTGAATTCCAAAATCAAGTGTTAAGGCCCGACATCTACAGTTAAATCCAAACATATAGATGTAACCCCCAACTTCCAGACGTAAGGCCCAAATACTAGAGGTAAAGCGCAATATCTAGAGGTAAAGCCGAACATCTCGAGGTAAAGCCCAAAGTCTAGATGTAAAGCCCAACTTCTAGAGGTAAAGTCCAAAATCTAGAGGTAAAGCCCAAGACCTAGTGGTAGAGCCCAAAATGTAGAGGTAAAGCCCAACATCTATAGGAAAAGCCAAATATATAGATTTAAAACCCAAAATCTAGAGATAAAGCCCAAAATCTAAATGTAAAGCAAAACATCTAGATTTAAAACCCGACATCTAGAGGTAAAGTCCAATATCTAGACTTAAAGTCCAACATCTAGAGGTAAAACCCAAGATCTAGAGGTAAAGCCCAACATCTGGAGGTAAAGCCCAGATTCTAGAGAGAAGCCAAAAATCCAGATGGAAAACCCAAAATCTAGAGGTAAAGCCCAACATCTACAGGTAAATCCAGATATCTAGGGGTAAAGCCCAACATCTAGAGGAAAATCCAAATATATAGATTTAAAAACCAAAATCTAGAGGTAAAGCCCAATATCTAGACGTAAAGCCCAAAATCTAGATGTAAAGCCCAAATTCTAGATCTAACGCCCAAAATCTAGAAATAAAGACCAATATCTAGAGGTAAAACCCAACATCTAGAGGTAAAGCCAGATATCTAGAGGTAAAGCCCAACATCTAGAGGAAAAGCAAAATATATAGATTTCAAACCCAAATTCTAGAGTTAAATCCCAACATCTAGAGGTAAAGCCCAATATCTAGACGTAAAGCCCAAAATCTAGATGTAAAGCCCAAATTCTAGATCTAACGCCCAAAATCTAGAAATAAAGACCAATATCTAGAGGTAAAACCCAACATCTAGAGGTAAAGCCAGATATCTAGAGGTAAAGCCCAACATCTAGAGGAAAAGCAAAATATATAGATTTCAAACCCAAATTCTAGAGTTAAATCCCAACATCTAGAGGTAAATCCCAAAGTCTAGATGTAAAGCTCAACTTCCAGATTTAAAGTCAAAAATCTAAATGTAAATACCAATACCTAGAGGTAGAGCCCAAAATGTAGAGGTAAAGCCCAACATCTAGACGTAAAGCCAGATATCTAGAGGTAAAGCCCAACATCTAGAGGAAAAGCAAAATATATAGATTTCAAACCCAAATTCTAGAGTTATATCCCAACATCTAGGGGTAAACCCCAACTTCCAGAGTTAAAGTCCAAAATCTAGAGGTAAACACCAATACATAGAGTTTGAGCCCAAAATCTAGAGATAAAGCCCAACATCTAGAGATAAAGCCAGATATATAGATTTAAAATCCAATATCTGGAGGTAAAGCCCAACATCTAGAGCTAAAGCCCCAAATCTAGATGTAAAGCCCAATTGCTAGATCTAAAGCCAAATACTCTAGAGGTAAAGCCCAACATGTAAAGACTAAGATCTAGAGGTGAATTCCAATATCTAGTGTTAAAGCCCGACACCTACAGTTAAAGCCAAACATCTAGATGTAAAACCCAACTTCTAGAGGTAAAGCCGAATATCTAGAGTTAAAGCGCATCCTTTAGAGTAAAGCCCAAAATCTAGAGTTAAAGCCCAACATCTAGAGGGAAAGCCCAGAATCTAGATGTAAAGCCTAACATCTAGAGGTGAATTCCAAAATCAAGTGTTAAGGTCTGACATCTACAGTTAAATCCAACCATATAGATATAACCCCCAACTTCTAGAGGTAAGGCCCAAAATCTAGAGGGAAAGCCCAACAGCTAGAGTTAAAGCCGAACGTCTTGAGGTAAAGCCCAAAGTCTAGAGTTAAAGCCCAACTTCTAGAGGTAAAGCCCAACTTCCAGAGTTAAAGTCCAAAATCTAGAGGTAAACACCAATACCTAGAGTTAGAGCCCAAAATCTAGAGATATGCCAAATATATAGATTTAAAACCCAAAATCTAGAGATAAAGCCGAACATCGAAATGTAAAGCAAAACATCTAGATGTAATCCAAACATCTAGAGGTAAAGCCTAACACCTAGAGGTGAAGCACAACATATAGAGGTATAACCCAACATCTAGAGATAAAGACCAACATCTAAATGTAAAGCAAAACATCTAGATGTAAAACCCTACATCTAGAGGTAAAGCCCAACGTCTGGAGGTAAAGCCCAGATTCTAGAGAGAAGCCAAAAATCCAGATGGAAAACCCAAAATCTAGAGGTAAAGCCCAACATCTACAGGAAAATCCAGATATCTAGGGGTAAAGCCCAACATCTAGAGGAAAATCCAAATATATAGATATAAAACCCAAAATCGAGAGGTAAAGACCAATATCTAGACATGAAGCCCAAAATCTAGATGTAAAGCCCAACTTCTAGATCTAAAGCCCAACATCTACAGGTAAAGCCTAACATCTAGTGGTGAATTCCAAAATCTAGTGTTAAGGCCCGACATCTACAGTTAAAGGCAAACATATAGATGTAAACCCCAACTTCTAGAGGTAAGGCCCAAAATCTAGAGGTAAATCCAAAGTGTAGAATTAAAGCCCAACTTCTAGAGGTAAAGACAAATATATAGATTTAAAACCCAACATCTAGAGGTAAAGCCCAATATCTAGACGTAAAGCCCAACTTCTAGAGGAAAAGTCCAAATTCTAGAGGCAAAGCCCAACACCTAGAGGTAGAGCCCAAAATCTAGAGGTAAAGGAACATCTAGAGGTAAAGCCAGATATCTAGAGGTAAAGCCCAACATCTAGAGGAAAAGCCAAATATATAGATTTATAACCCAAAATATAGAGGTAAAGCCCGATATCTAGACGTAAAGACCAAAATCTAGATGTAAAGCCCAACTTCTAGAGGTAAAGCCGAATATATAAAGCGCATCATTTAGAGTAAAGCCCAAAATCTAGAGTTGAAGCCCCACATCTAGAGGGAAAGCCCAGAATCTAGATGTAAAGCCTAACATCTAGAGGTGAATTCCAAAATCAAGTGTTAAGGCCCGACATCTACAGTTAAAGCCAAACATATAGATGCAACCCCCAACTTCTAGAGGTAAGGCCCAAAATCTAGAGGTAAAGCCCAACTTCTAGAGGTAAAGTCCAAAATCTAGAGGTAAAGCCCAAGACCTAGTGGTAGAACCCAAAATCTAGAGGTAAAGCCCAACATCTAAACATAAAGCCAGATATCTAGGGGTAAAGCCCAACATCTAGAGGAAAAGCGAAATATATAGATTTAAAACCCAAAATCTAGAGGTAAAGACCAATATCTAGACTTAAAGCCCAAAATCTAGATGTAAAGCCCAACTTCTAGATCTAAAGCCTATCTTCCAGTGGTGAAGTCCAAAATCTAGAGGTAAAGCCCAAGACCTAGTGGTAGAGCCCAAAATCTAGAGGTAAAGCCCAACATCAAGAGGTAAAACCAGATATCTAGAGGTAAAGGCAACATCTAGAGGAAAAGCCAAATATATAGATTTAAAACCCAAAATCTAGAGGTAAAGCCCAACATCTAGAGGGAAAGCCCAGTATCTAGAGGTAAAGCCTAACATCTAGAGGTGAATTCCAAAATCAAGTGTTAAGGCCCGACATCTACAGTTAAATCCAAACATATAGATGTAACCCCCAACTTCCAGACGTAAGGCCCAAATACTAGAGGTAAAGCGCAATATCTAGAGGTAAAGCCGAACATCTCGAGGTAAAGCCCAAAGTCTAGATGTAAAGCCCAACTTCTAGAGGTAAAGTCCAAAATCTAGAGGTAAAGCCCAAGACCTAGTGGTAGAGCCCAAAATGTAGAGGTAAAGCCCAACATCTATAGGAAAAGCCAAATATATAGATTTAAAACCCAAAATCTAGAGATAAAGCCCAAAATCTAAATGTAAAGCAAAACATCTAGATTTAAAACCCGACATCTAGAGGTAAAGTCCAATATCTAGACTTAAAGTCCAACATCTAGAGGTAAAACCCAAGATCTAGAGGTAAAGCCCAACATCTGGAGGTAAAGCCCAGATTCTAGAGAGAAGCCAAAAATCCAGATGGAAAACCCAAAATCTAGAGGTAAAGCCCAACATCTACAGGTAAATCCAGATATCTAGGGGTAAAGCCCAACATCTAGAGGAAAATCCAAATATATAGATTTAAAAACCAAAATCTAGAGGTAAAGCCCAATATCTAGACGTAAAGCCCAAAATCTAGATGTAAAGCCCAAATTCTAGATCTAACGCCCAAAATCTAGAAATAAAGACCAATATCTAGAGGTAAAACCCAACATCTAGAGGTAAAGCCAGATATCTAGAGGTAAAGCCCAACATCTAGAGGAAAAGCAAAATATATAGATTTCAAACCCAAATTCTAGAGTTAAATCCCAACATCTAGAGGTAAATCCCAAAGTCTAGATGTAAAGCTCAACTTCCAGATTTAAAGTCAAAAATCTAAATGTAAATACCAATACCTAGAGGTAGAGCCCAAAATGTAGAGGTAAAGCCCAACATCTAGACGTAAAGCCAGATATCTAGAGGTAAAGCCCAACATCTAGAGGAAAAGCAAAATATATAGATTTCAAACCCAAATTCTAGAGTTATATCCCAACATCTAGGGGTAAACCCCAACTTCCAGAGTTAAAGTCCAAAATCTAGAGGTAAACACCAATACATAGAGTTTGAGCCCAAAATCTAGAGATAAAGCCCAACATCTAGAGATAAAGCCAGATATATAGATTTAAAATCCAATATCTGGAGGTAAAGCCCAACATCTAGAGCTAAAGCCCCAAATCTAGATGTAAAGCCCAATTGCTAGATCTAAAGCCAAATACTCTAGAGGTAAAGCCCAACATGTAAAGACTAAGATCTAGAGGTGAATTCCAATATCTAGTGTTAAAGCCCGACACCTACAGTTAAAGCCAAACATCTAGATGTACAACCCAACTTCTAGAGGTAAAGCCGAATATCTAGAGTTAAAGCGCATCCTTTAGAGTAAAGCCCAAAATCTAGAGTTAAAGCCCAACATCTAGAGGGAAAGCCCAGAATCTAGATGTAAAGCCTAACATCTAGAGGTGAATTCCAAAATCAAGTGTTAAGGTCTGACATCTACAGTTAAATCCAACCATATAGATATAACCCCCAACTTCTAGAGGTAAGGCCCAAAATCTAGAGGGAAAGCCCAACAGCTAGAGTTAAAGCCGAACGTCTTGAGGTAAAGCCCAAAGTCTAGAGTTAAAGCCCAACTTCTAGAGGTAAAGCCCAACTTCCAGAGTTAAAGTCCAAAATCTAGAGGTAAACACCAATACCTAGAGTTAGAGCCCAAAATCTAGAGATATGCCAAATATATAGATTTAAAACCCAAAATCTAGAGATAAAGCCGAACATCGAAATGTAAAGCAAAACATCTAGATGTAATCCAAACATCTAGAGGTAAAGCCTAACACCTAGAGGTGAAGCACAACATATAGAGGTATAACCCAACATCTAGAGATAAAGACCAACATCTAAATGTAAAGCAAAACATCTAGATGTAAAACCCTACATCTAGAGGTAAAGCCCAACGTCTGGAGGTAAAGCCCAGATTCTAGAGAGAAGCCAAAAATCCAGATGGAAAACCCAAAATCTAGAGGTAAAGCCCAACATCTACAGGAAAATCCAGATATCTAGGGGTAAAGCCCAACATCTAGAGGAAAATCCAAATATATAGATATAAAACCCAAAATCGAGAGGTAAAGACCAATATCTAGACATGAAGCCCAAAATCTAGATGTAAAGCCCAACTTCTAGATCTAAAGCCCAACATCTACAGGTAAAGCCTAACATCTAGTGGTGAATTCCAAAATCTAGTGTTAAGGCCCGACATCTACAGTTAAAGGCAAACATATAGATGTAAACCCCAACTTCTAGAGGTAAGGCCCAAAATCTAGAGGTAAAGCCAAAGTGTAGAATTAAAGCCCAACTTCTAGAGGTAAAGACAAATATATAGATTTAAAACCCAACATCTAGAGGTAAAGCCCAATATCTAGACGTAAAGCCCAACTTCTAGAGGAAAAGTCCAAATTCTAGAGGCAAAGCCCAACACCTAGAGGTAGAGCCCAAAATCTAGAGGTAAAGGAACATCTAGAGGTAAAGCCAGATATCTAGAGGTAAAGCCCAACATCTAGAGGAAAAGCCAAATATATAGATTTATAACCCAAAATATAGAGGTAAAGCCCGATATCTAGACGTAAAGACCAAAATCTAGATGTAAAGCCCAACTTCTAGAGGTAAAGCCGAATATATAAAGCGCATCATTTAGAGTAAAGCCCAAAATCTAGAGTTGAAGCCCCACATCTAGAGGGAAAGCCCAGAATCTAGATGTAAAGCCTAACATCTAGAGGTGAATTCCAAAATCAAGTGTTAAGGCCCGACATCTACAGTTAAAGCCAAACATATAGATGCAACCCCCAACTTCTAGAGGTAAGGCCCAAAATCTAGAGGTAAAGCCCAACTTCTAGAGGTAAAGTCCAAAATCTAGAGGTAAAGCCCAAGACCTAGTGGTAGAACCCAAAATCTAGAGGTAAAGCCCAACATCTAAACATAAAGCCAGATATCTAGGGGTAAAGCCCAACATCTAGAGGAAAAGCCAAATATATAGATTTAAAACCCAAAATCTAGAGGTAAAGACCAATATCTAGACTTAAAGCCCAAAATCTAGATGTAAAGCCCAACTTCTAGATCTAAAGCCTATCTTCCAGTGGTGAAGTCCAAAATCTAGAGGTAAAGCCCAAGACCTAGTGGTAGAGCCCAAAATCTAGAGGTAAAGCCCAACATCAAGAGGTAAAACCAGATATCTAGAGGTAAAGGCAACATCTAGAGGAAAAGCCAAATATATAGATTTAAAACCCAAAATCTAGAGGTAAAGACAAATATCTAGACATAAAGACCAATATCTAGATGTAAAGCCCAATTTCTAGATCTAAAGCCCAAAATCTAGATGTAAAGCCCAACTTCTAGAGGTAAAGGCGACTATCTAGAGTTAAAAAACAACATCTAGAGGGAAAGCCCAGAATCCAGAGGTAAAGCCGGACATCTAGAGGTGAATTCCAAAATCAAGTGTTAAGGCCCGACATCTACAGTTAAATCCAAACATATAGATGTAACCCCCAACTTCCAGACGTAAGGCCCAAATACTAGAGGTAAAGCGCAATATCTAGAGGTAAAGCCGAACATCTCGAGGTAAAGCCCAAAGTCTAGATGTAAAGCCCAACTTCTAGAGGTAAAGTCCAAAATCTAGAGGTAAAGATCAAGACCTAGTGGTAGAGCCCAAAATGTAGAGGTAAAGCCCAACATCTATAGGAAAAGCCAAATATATAGATTTAAAACCCAAAATCTAGAGATAAAGCCCAACATCTAAATGTAAAGCAAAATATCTAGATGTAAAACCCGACATCTAGAGGTAAAGTCAATATCTAGACTTAAAGACCAACATCTAGAGGTAAAACCCAAGATCTAGAGGTAAAGCCCAACGTCTGGAGGTACAGCCCAGATTCTAGAGAGAAGCCAAAAATCCAGATGGAAAACCCAAAATCTAGTGTTAAAGCCCAACATCTAGAGGTAAAGCCCAGAATCTAGAGGTAAAGCCTAATATCTAGAGGTGAATTCTTAAATCTAGTCTTAAGGCCCGACATCTACAGTTAAAGCCAAAGATATAGATGTAACCCCCAACTTCTAGAGGTAAGGCCCAAAATCTAGATGTAAAGCCCAACTTCTAGATGTAAAGCCTAACATCTAGAGTTGAATTCCAAAATCAAGTGTTAAGGACCGACATCTACAGTTAAAGCCAAACATATAGATGCAACCCCCAACTTCTAGAGGTAAGGCCCAAAATCTAGAGGTAAAGCCCAACTTCTAGAGGTAAAGTCCAAAATCTAGAGGTAAAGCCCAAGACCTAGTGGTAGAGCCCAAAATGTAGAGGTAAAGCCCAACATCTATAGGAAAAGCCAAATATATAGATTTAAAACCCAAAATCTAGAGATAAAGCCCAAAATCTAAATGTAAAGCAAAACATCTAGATGTAAAACCCGACATCTAGAGGTAAAGTCCAATATCTAGACTTAAAGTCCAACATCTAGAGGTAAAACCCAAGATCTAGAGGTAAAGCCCAACATCTGGAGGTAAAGCCCAGATTCTAGAGAGAAGCCAAAAATCCAGATGGAAAACCCAAAATCTAGAGGTAAAGCCCAACATCTACAGGTAAATCCAGATATCTAGGGGTAAAGCCCAACATCTAGAGGAAAATCCAAATATATAGATTTAAAAACCAAAATCTAGAGGTAAAGCCCAATATCTAGACGTAAAGCCCAAAATCTAGATGTAAAGCCCAAATTCTAGATCTAACGCCCAAAATCTAGAAATAAAGACCAATATCTAGAGGTAAAACCCAACATCTAGAGGTAAAGCCAGATATCTAGAGGTAAAGCCCAACATCTAGAGGAAAAGCAAAATATATAGATTTCAAACCCAAATTCTAGAGTTAAATCCCAACATCTAGAGGTAAATCCCAAAGTCTAGATGTAAAGCTCAACTTCCAGATTTAAAGTCAAAAATCTAAATGTAAATACCAATACCTAGAGGTAGAGCCCAAAATGTAGAGGTAAAGCCCAACATCTAGACGTAAAGCCAGATATCTAGAGGTAAAGCCCAACATCTAGAGGAAAAGCAAAATATATAGATTTCAAACCCAAATTCTAGAGTTATATCCCAACATCTAGGGGTAAACCCCAACTTCCAGAGTTAAAGTCCAAAATCTAGAGGTAAACACCAATACATAGAGTTTGAGCCCAAAATCTAGAGATAAAGCCCAACATCTAGAGATAAAGCCAGATATATAGATTTAAAATCCAATATCTGGAGGTAAAGCCCAACATCTAGAGCTAAAGCCCCAAATCTAGATGTAAAGCCCAATTGCTAGATCTAAAGCCAAATACTCTAGAGGTAAAGCCCAACATGTAAAGACTAAGATCTAGAGGTGAATTCCAATATCTAGTGTTAAAGCCCGACACCTACAGTTAAAGCCAAACATCTAGATGTACAACCCAACTTCTAGAGGTAAAGCCGAATATCTAGAGTTAAAGCGCATCCTTTAGAGTAAAGCCCAAAATCTAGAGTTAAAGCCCAACATCTAGAGGGAAAGCCCAGAATCTAGATGTAAAGCCTAACATCTAGAGGTGAATTCCAAAATCAAGTGTTAAGGTCTGACATCTACAGTTAAATCCAACCATATAGATATAACCCCCAACTTCTAGAGGTAAGGCCCAAAATCTAGAGGGAAAGCCCAACAGCTAGAGTTAAAGCCGAACGTCTTGAGGTAAAGCCCAAAGTCTAGAGTTAAAGCCCAACTTCTAGAGGTAAAGCCCAACTTCCAGAGTTAAAGTCCAAAATCTAGAGGTAAACACCAATACCTAGAGTTAGAGCCCAAAATCTAGAGATATGCCAAATATATAGATTTAAAACCCAAAATCTAGAGATAAAGCCGAACATCGAAATGTAAAGCAAAACATCTAGATGTAATCCAAACATCTAGAGGTAAAGCCTAACACCTAGAGGTGAAGCACAACATATAGAGGTATAACCCAACATCTAGAGATAAAGACCAACATCTAAATGTAAAGCAAAACATCTAGATGTAAAACCCTACATCTAGAGGTAAAGCCCAACGTCTGGAGGTAAAGCCCAGATTCTAGAGAGAAGCCAAAAATCCAGATGGAAAACCCAAAATCTAGAGGTAAAGCCCAACATCTACAGGAAAATCCAGATATCTAGGGGTAAAGCCCAACATCTAGAGGAAAATCCAAATATATAGATATAAAACCCAAAATCGAGAGGTAAAGACCAATATCTAGACATGAAGCCCAAAATCTAGATGTAAAGCCCAACTTCTAGATCTAAAGCCCAACATCTACAGGTAAAGCCTAACATCTAGTGGTGAATTCCAAAATCTAGTGTTAAGGCCCGACATCTACAGTTAAAGGCAAACATATAGATGTAAACCCCAACTTCTAGAGGTAAGGCCCAAAATCTAGAGGTAAAGCCAAAGTGTAGAATTAAAGCCCAACTTCTAGAGGTAAAGACAAATATATAGATTTAAAACCCAACATCTAGAGGTAAAGCCCAATATCTAGACGTAAAGCCCAACTTCTAGAGGAAAAGTCCAAATTCTAGAGGCAAAGCCCAACACCTAGAGGTAGAGCCCAAAATCTAGAGGTAAAGGAACATCTAGAGGTAAAGCCAGATATCTAGAGGTAAAGCCCAACATCTAGAGGAAAAGCCAAATATATAGATTTATAACCCAAAATATAGAGGTAAAGCCCGATATCTAGACGTAAAGACCAAAATCTAGATGTAAAGCCCAACTTCTAGAGGTAAAGCCGAATATATAAAGCGCATCATTTA
Organism: Leptosomus discolor; assembly: GCF_034619465.1. Taxonomy (NCBI): domain Eukaryota; kingdom Metazoa; phylum Chordata; class Aves; order Leptosomiformes; family Leptosomidae; genus Leptosomus; species Leptosomus discolor. Next base: position 2,816,709 of record NW_028237857.1, on the reverse strand, counting down.
GAGTAAAGCCCAAAATCTAGAGTTGAAGCCCCACATCTAGAGGGAAAGCCCAGAATCTAGATGTAAAGCCTAACATCTAGAGGTGAATTCCAAAATCAAGTGTTAAGGCCCGACATCTACAGTTAAAGCCAAACATATAGATGCAACCCCCAACTTCTAGAGGTAAGGCCCAAAATCTAGAGGTAAAGCCCAACTTCTAGAGGTAAAGTCCAAAATCTAGAGGTAAATCCCAAGACCTAGTGGTAGAACCCAAAATCTAGAGGTAAAGCCCAACATCTAAACATAAAGCCAGATATCTAGGGGTAAAGCCCAACATCTAGAGGAAAAGCCAAATATATAGATTTAAAACCCAAAATCTAGAGGTAAAGACCAATATCTAGACTTAAAGCCCAAAATCTAGATGTAAAGCCCAACTTCTAGATCTAAAGCCTATCTTCCAGTGGTGAAGTCCAAAATCTAGAGGTAAAGCCCAAGACCTAGTGGTAGAGCCCAAAATCTAGAGGTAAAGCCCAACATCAAGAGGTAAAACCAGATATCTAGAGGTAAAGGCAACATCTAGAGGAAAAGCCAAATATATAGATTTAAAACCCAAAATCTAGAGGTAAAGACAAATATCTAGACATAAAGACCAATATCTAGATGTAAAGCCCAATTTCTAGATCTAAAGCCCAAAATCTAGATGTAAAGCCCAACTTCTAGAGGTAAAGGCGACTATCTAGAGTTAAAAAACAACATCGAGAGGGAAAGCCCAGAATCCAGAGGTAAAGCCGGACATCTAGAGGTGAATTCCAAAATCAAGTGTTAAGGCCCGACATCTACAGTTAAATCCAAACATATAGATGTAACCCCCAACTTCCAGACGTAAGGCCCAAATACTAGAGGTAAAGCGCAATATCTAGAGGTAAAGCCGAACATCTCGAGGTAAAGCCCAAAGTCTAGATGTAAAGCCCAACTTCTAGAGGTAAAGTCCAAAATCTAGAGGTAAAGATCAAGACCTAGTGGTAGAGCCCAAAATGTAGAGGTAAAGCCCAACATCTATAGGAAAAGCCAAATATATAGATTTAAAACCCAAAATCTAGAGATAAAGCCCAACATCTAAATGTAAAGCAAAATATCTAGATGTAAAACCCGACATCTAGAGGTAAAGTCAATATCTAGACTTAAAGACCAACATCTAGAGGTAAAACCCAAGATCTAGAGGTAAAGCCCAACATCTGGAGGTAAAGCCCAGATTCTAGAGAGAAGCCAAAAATCCAGATGGAAAACCCAAAATCTAGAGGTAAAGCCCAACATCTAGAGGTAAAGCCAGATATCTAGGGGTAAAGCCCAACATCTAGAGGAAAAGCCAAATACATAGATTTAAAACCGAAAATCTAGAGGTAAAGCCCAACATCTAAATGTAAAGCAAAACATCTAGATGTAAAGCCCAACTTCTAGATCTAAAGCCCAACATCTAGAGGTAAAGCCTAACATCTAGTGGTGAATTCCAAAATATAGTGTTAAGGCCCGACATCTACAGTTAAAGGCAAACATATAGATGTAAACCCCAACTTCTAGAGGTAAGGCCCAAAATCTAGAGGTAAAGCCAAAGTCTAGAATTAAAGCCCAACTTCTAGAGGTAAAGACAAATATATAGATTTAAAACCCAACATCTAGAGGTAAAGCCCAATATCTAGACGTAAAGCCCAACTTCTAGAGGAAAAGTCCAAATTCTAGAGGCAAAGCCCAACACCTAGAGGTAGAGCCCAAAATCTAGAGGTAAAGGAACATCTAGAGGTAAAGCCAGATATCTAGAGGTAAAGCCCAACATCTAGAGGAAAAGCCAAATATATAGATTTAAAACCCAAAATATAGAGGTAAAGCCCGATATCTAGACGTAAAGACCAAAATCTAGATGTAAAGCCCAACTTCTAGAGGTAAAGCCGAATATATAAAGCGCATCATTTAGAGAAAAGCCCAAAATCTAGAGTTGAAGCCCCACATCTAGAGGGAAAACCCAGAATCTAGATGTAAAGCCTAACATCTAGAGGTGAATTCCAAAATCAAGTGTTAAGGTCTGACATCTACAGTTAAATCCAACCATATAGATATAACCCCCAACTTCTAGAGGTAAGGCCCAAAATCTAGAGGGAAAGCCCAACAGCTAGAGTTAAAGCCGAACGTCTTGAGGTAAAGCCCAAAGTCTAGAGTTAAAGCCCAACTTCTAGAGGTAAAGCCCAACTTCCAGAGTTAAAGTCCAAAATCTAGAGGTAAACACCAATACCTAGAGTTAGAGCCCAAAATCTAGAGATATGCCAAATATATAGATTTAAAACCCAAAATCTAGAGATAAAGCCGAACATCGAAATGTAAAGCAAAACATCTAGATGTAATCCAAACATCTAGAGGTAAAGCCTAACACCTAGAGGTGAAGCACAACATATAGAGGTATAACCCAACATCTAGAGATAAAGACCAACATCTAAATGTAAAGCAAAACATCTAGATGTAAAACCCTACATCTAGAGGTAAAGCCCAACGTCTGGAGGTAAAGCCCAGATTCTAGAGAGAAGCCAAAAATCCAGATGGAAAACCCAAAATCTAGAGGTAAAGCCCAACATCTACAGGAAAATCCAGATATCTAGGGGTAAAGCCCAACATCTAGAGGAAAATCCAAATATATAGATATAAAACCCAAAATCGAGAGGTAAAGACCAATATCTAGACATGAAGCCCAAAATCTAGATGTAAAGCCCAACTTCTAGATCTAAAGCCCAACATCTACAGGTAAAGCCTAACATCTAGTGGTGAATTCCAAAATCTAGTGTTAAGGCCCGACATCTACAGTTAAAGGCAAACATATAGATGTAAACCCCAACTTCTAGAGGTAAGGCCCAAAATCTAGAGGTAAAGCCAAAGTGTAGAATTAAAGCCCAACTTCTAGAGGTAAAGACAAATATATAGATTTAAAACCCAACATCTAGAGGTAAAGCCCAATATCTAGACGTAAAGCCCAACTTCTAGAGGAAAAGTCCAAATTCTAGAGGCAAAGCCCAACACCTAGAGGTAGAGCCCAAAATCTAGAGGTAAAGGAACATCTAGAGGTAAAGCCAGATATCTAGAGGTAAAGCCCAACATCTAGAGGAAAAGCCAAATATATAGATTTATAACCCAAAATATAGAGGTAAAGCCCGATATCTAGACGTAAAGACCAAAATCTAGATGTAAAGCCCAACTTCTAGAGGTAAAGCCGAATATATAAAGCGCATCATTTAGAGTAAAGCCCAAAATCTAGAGTTGAAGCCCCACATCTAGAGGGAAAGCCCAGAATCTAGATGTAAAGCCTAACATCTAGAGGTGAATTCCAAAATCAAGTGTTAAGGCCCGACATCTACAGTTAAAGCCAAACATATAGATGCAACCCCCAACTTCTAGAGGTAAGGCCCAAAATCTAGAGGTAAAGCCCAACTTCTAGAGGTAAAGTCCAAAATCTAGAGGTAAATCCCAAGACCTAGTGGTAGAACCCAAAATCTAGAGGTAAAGCCCAACATCTAAACATAAAGCCAGATATCTAGGGGTAAAGCCCAACATCTAGAGGAAAAGCCAAATATATAGATTTAAAACCCAAAATCTAGAGGTAAAGACCAATATCTAGACTTAAAGCCCAAAATCTAGATGTAAAGCCCAACTTCTAGATCTAAAGCCTATCTTCCAGTGGTGAAGTCCAAAATCTAGAGGTAAAGCCCAAGACCTAGTGGTAGAGCCCAAAATCTAGAGGTAAAGCCCAACATCAAGAGGTAAAACCAGATATCTAGAGGTAAAGGCAACATCTAGAGGAAAAGCCAAATATATAGATTTAAAACCCAAAATCTAGAGGTAAAGACAAATATCTAGACATAAAGACCAATATCTAGATGTAAAGCCCAATTTCTAGATCTAAAGCCCAAAATCTAGATGTAAAGCCCAACTTCTAGAGGTAAAGGCGACTATCTAGAGTTAAAAAACAACATCGAGAGGGAAAGCCCAGAATCCAGAGGTAAAGCCGGACATCTAGAGGTGAATTCCAAAATCAAGTGTTAAGGCCCGACATCTACAGTTAAATCCAAACATATAGATGTAACCCCCAACTTCCAGACGTAAGGCCCAAATACTAGAGGTAAAGCGCAATATCTAGAGGTAAAGCCGAACATCTCGAGGTAAAGCCCAAAGTCTAGATGTAAAGCCCAACTTCTAGAGGTAAAGTCCAAAATCTAGAGGTAAAGATCAAGACCTAGTGGTAGAGCCCAAAATGTAGAGGTAAAGCCCAACATCTATAGGAAAAGCCAAATATATAGATTTAAAACCCAAAATCTAGAGATAAAGCCCAACATCTAAATGTAAAGCAAAATATCTAGATGTAAAACCCGACATCTAGAGGTAAAGTCAATATCTAGACTTAAAGACCAACATCTAGAGGTAAAACACAAGATCTAGAGGTAAAGCCCAACATCTGGAGGTAAAGCCCAGATTCTAGAGAGAAGCCAAAAATCCAGATGGAAAACCCAAAATCTAGAGGTAAAGCCCAACATCTAGAGGTAAAGCCAGATATCTAGGGGTAAAGCCCAACATCTAGAGGAAAAGCCAAATACATAGATTTAAAACCGAAAATCTAGAGGTAAAGCCCAACATCTAAATGTAAAGCAAAACATCTAGATGTAAAGCCCAACTTCTAGATCTAAAGCCCAACATCTAGAGGTAAAGCCTAACATCTAGTGGTGAATTCCAAAATATAGTGTTAAGGCCCGACATCTACAGTTAAAGGCAAACATATAGATGTAAACCCCAACTTCTAGAGGTAAGGCCCAAAATCTAGAGGTAAAGCCAAAGTCTAGAATTAAAGCCCAACTTCTAGAGGTAAAGACAAATATATAGATTTAAAACCCAACATCTAGAGGTAAAGCCCAATATCTAGACGTAAAGCCCAACTTCTAGAGGAAAAGTCCAAATTCTAGAGGCAAAGCCCAACACCTAGAGGTAGAGCCCAAAATCTAGAGGTAAAGGAACATCTAGAGGTAAAGCCAGATATCTAGAGGTAAAGCCCAACATCTAGAGGAAAAGCCAAATATATAGATTTAAAACCCAAAATATAGAGGTAAAGCCCGATATCTAGACGTAAAGACCAAAATCTAGATGTAAAGCCCAACTTCTAGAGGTAAAGCCGAATATATAAAGCGCATCATTTAGAGAAAAGCCCAAAATCTAGAGTTGAAGCCCCACATCTAGAGGGAAAACCCAGAATCTAGATGTAAAGCCTAACATCTAGAGGTGAATTCCAAAATCAAGTGTTAAGGCCCGACATCTACAGTTAAAGCCAAACATATAGATGTAACCCCCAACTTCTAGAGGTAAGGCCCAAAATCTAGAGGTAAAGCCCAACTTCTAGAGGTAAAGTCCAAAATCTAGAGGTAAAGCCCAAGACCTAGTGGTAGAGCCCAAAATCTAGAGGTAAAGCCATACATCTAGACGTAAAGCCAGATATCTGATGGTAAAGCCCAACATCTAGAGGAAAAGCCAAATATATAGATTTAAAACCCAAAATCTAGAGATAAAGCCCAACATCTAAATGTAAAGCAAAACATCTAGATGTAAAACCCGACATCTAGAGGTAAAGTCCAATATCTAGACTTAAAGACCAACATCTAGAGGTAAAACCCAACATCTTGAGGTAAAGCCCAACGTCTGGAGGTACAGCCCAGATTCTAGAGAGAAGCCAAAAATCCAGATGGAAAACCCAAAATCTAGTGTTAAAGCCCAACATCTAGAGGTAAAGCCCAGAATCTAGAGGTAAAGCCTAATATCTAGAGGTGAATTCTTAAATCTAGTCTTAAGGCCCGACATCTACAGTTAAAGCCAAAGATATAGATGTAACCCCCAACTTCTAGAGGTAAGGCCCAAAATCTAGATGTAAAGCCCAACTTCTAGATGTAAAGCCTAACATCTAGAGTTGAATTCCAAAATCAAGTGTTAAGGACCGACATATACAGTTAAAGCCAAACATATAGATGCAACCCCCAACTTCTAGAGGTAAGGCCCAAAATCTAGAGGTAAAGCCCAACTTCTAGAGGTAAAGTCCAAAATCTAGAGGTAAAGCCCAAGACCTAGTGGTAGAGCCCAAAATGTAGAGGTAAAGCCCGACATCTATAGGAAAAGACAAATATATATAGATTTAAAACCCAAAATCTAGAGATAAAGCCCAAAATCTAAATGTAAAGCAAAACATCTAGATGTAAAACCCGACATCTAGAGGTAAAGTCCAATATCTAGACTTAAAGTCCAACATCTAGAGGTAAAACCCAAGATCTAGAGGTAAAGCCCAACATCTGGAGGTAAAGCCCAGATTCTAGAGAGAAGCCAAAATTCCAGATGGAAAACCCAAAATCTAGAGGTAAAGCCCAACATCTACAGGTAAATCCAGATATCTAGGGGTAAAGCCCAACATCTAGAGGAAAATCCAAATATATAGATTTAAAAACCAAAATCTAGAGGTAAAGCCCAATATCTAGACGTAAAGCCCAAAATCTAGATGTAAAGCCCAAATTCTAGATCTAACGCCCAAAATCTAGAAATAAAGACCAATATCTAGAGGTAAAACCCAACATCTAGAGGTAAAGCCAGATATCTAGAGGTAAAGCCCAACATCTAGAGGAAAAGCAAAATATATAGATTTCAAACCCAAATTCTAGAGTTAAATCCCAACATCTAGAGGTAAATCCCAAAGTCTAGATGTAAAGCTCAACTTCCAGATTTAAAGTCAAAAATCTAAATGTAAATACCAATACCTAGAGGTAGAGCCCAAAATGTAGAGGTAAAGCCCAACATCTAGACGTAAAGCCAGATATCTAGAGGTAAAGCCCAACATCTAGAGGAAAAGCAAAATATATAGATTTCAAACCCAAATTCTAGAGTTATATCCCAACATCTAGGGGTAAACCCCAACTTCCAGAGTTAAAGTCCAAAATCTAGAGGTAAACACCAATACATAGAGTTTGAGCCCAAAATCTAGAGATAAAGCCCAACATCTAGAGATAAAGCCAGATATATAGATTTAAAATCCAATATCTGGAGGTAAAGCCCAACATCTAGAGCTAAAGCCCCAAATCTAGATGTAAAGCCCAATTGCTAGATCTAAAGCCAAATACTCTAGAGGTAAAGCCCAACATGTAAAGACTAAGATCTAGAGGTGAATTCCAATATCTAGTGTTAAAGCCCGACACCTACAGTTAAAGCCAAACATCTAGATGTACAACCCAACTTCTAGAGGTAAAGCCGAATATCTAGAGTTAAAGCGCATCCTTTAGAGTAAAGCCCAAAATCTAGAGTTAAAGCCCAACATCTAGAGGGAAAGCCCAGAATCTAGATGTAAAGCCTAACATCTAGAGGTGAATTCCAAAATCAAGTGTTAAGGTCTGACATCTACAGTTAAATCCAACCATATAGATATAACCCCCAACTTCTAGAGGTAAGGCCCAAAATCTAGAGGGAAAGCCCAACAGCTAGAGTTAAAGCCGAACGTCTTGAGGTAAAGCCCAAAGTCTAGAGTTAAAGCCCAACTTCTAGAGGTAAAGCCCAACTTCCAGAGTTAAAGTCCAAAATCTAGAGGTAAACACCAATACCTAGAGTTAGAGCCCAAAATCTAGAGATATGCCAAATATATAGATTTAAAACCCAAAATCTAGAGATAAAGCCGAACATCGAAATGTAAAGCAAAACATCTAGATGTAATCCAAACATCTAGAGGTAAAGCCTAACACCTAGAGGTGAAGCACAACATATAGAGGTATAACCCAACATCTAGAGATAAAGACCAACATCTAAATGTAAAGCAAAACATCTAGATGTAAAACCCTACATCTAGAGGTAAAGCCCAACGTCTGGAGGTAAAGCCCAGATTCTAGAGAGAAGCCAAAAATCCAGATGGAAAACCCAAAATCTAGAGGTAAAGCCCAACATCTACAGGAAAATCCAGATATCTAGGGGTAAAGCCCAACATCTAGAGGAAAATCCAAATATATAGATATAAAACCCAAAATCTAGAGGTAAAGCCCAATATCTAGACGTAAAGCCCAAAATCTAGTTGTAAAGCCCAAATTCTAGATCTAACGCCCAAAATCTAGAGGTAAAGACCAATATCTAGAGGTAAAACCCAACATCTAGAGGTAAAGCCAGATATCTAGAGGTAAAGCCCAACATCTAGAGGGAAAGCCCACAATCTAGATGTAAAGCCTAACATCTAGAGGTGAATTCCAAAATCAAGTGTTAAGGCGTTGAGTTTTACCTCTAGATGTTGGTCTTTAAGTCTAGATATAGGACTTTACCTCTAGATGTCGGGTTTTACATCTAGATGTTTTGCTTTACATTTAGATGTTGGGCTTTATCTCTAGATGTTGGGTTTTAAATCTATATATTTGGCTTTTCCTCTAGATGTTGGGCTTTACCTCTAGATATCTGGCTTTACCTCTAGATTTTGGGCTCTACCACTAGGTCTTGGGCTTTACCTCTAGATTTTGGACTTTACCTCTAGAAGTTAGGCTTTAGATCTAGAAGTTGGGCTTTACATCTAGATTTTGGGCTTTACGTCTAGATATTGGTCTTTACCTCTAGATTTTGGGTTTTAAATCTATATATTTGGCTTTTCCTCTAGATGTTGGGCTTTACCCCTAGATATCTGGCTTTACCTCTAGATGTTAGGCTTTACCTCTAGATTCTGGGCTTTCCCTCTAGATGTTGTTCTTTAACTCTAGATTTTGGGCTTTACTCTAAATGATGCGCTTTAACTCTAGATATTCGCCTTTACCTCTAGAAGTTGGGCTTTACATCTAGATTTTGGGCTTTAGATCTAGAAGTTGGGCTTTATATCTAGATATTGGTCTTTACATCTAGATATTGGGCTTTACCTCTAGATTTTGAGTTTTAAATCTATATATTTGGCTTTTCCTCTAGATGTTGGGCTTTAACTCCAGATATCTGGTTTTACCTCTAGATGTTGGGCTTTACCTCTAGATTTTGGGTTTTAAATATATATATTTTTGGCTTTGCGTCTAGATGTTGGGCTTTACATCTAGATTTTGGGCTCTACCACTAGGTCTTGGGCTTTACCTCTAGAATTTGGACTTTACCTCTAGAAGTTGGGCTTTACATCTAGACTTTGGGCTTTACCTCAAGACGTTCGGCTTTACCTCTAGATGTTCGGCTTTACCTCTATTTTTTGGGCCTTACTTCTAGAAGTTGGGGGTTACATCTATATGTTTGGATTTAACTGTAGATGTCGGGCCTTAACACTTGATTTTGGAATTCACCTCTAGATGTTAGGCTTTACCTCTAGATTCTGGGCTTTCCCTCTAGATGTTGTTCTTTAACTCTAGATTTTGGGCTTTACTCTAAATGATGCGCTTTAATCTAGATATTCGTCTTTACCTCTAGAAGTTGGGCTTTACATCTAGATTTTGGGCTTTAGATCTAGAAGTTGGGCTTTAAGTCTAGATATTGGTCTTTACATCTAGATATTGGGCTTTACCTCTAGATTTTGAGTTTTAAATCTATATATTTGGCTTTTCTTCTAGATGTTGGGCTTTAACTCTAGATATCCGGTTTTACCTCTAGATGTTGGACTTTACCCCTAGATTTTGGGCTCTACCACTAGGTCTTGGGCTTTACCTCTAGATTTTGGACTTTACCTCTAGAATTTAGGCTTTAGATCTAGAAGTTGGGCTTTACATCTAGATTTTGGGCTTTACGTCTAGATATTGGTCTTTACCTCTAGATTTTGGGTTTTAAATCTATATATTTGGCTTTTCCTCTAGATGTTGGGCTTTACCCCTAGATATCTGGCTTTACCTCTAGATGTTGGGCTTTACCTCTAGATTTTGGGTTTTCCATCTGGATTTTTGGCTTCTCTCTAGAAACTGGGCTTTACCTCCAGATGTTGGGCTTTACCTCTAGATGTTGGTTTTTACCTCTAGATGTTGGTCTTTAAGTCTAGATATTGGACTTTACCTCTAGATGTCGGGTTTTTCATCTAGATGTTTTGCTTTACATTTAGATGTTGGGCTTTATCTCTAGATTTTGGGTTTTAAATCTATATATTTGGCTTTTCCTCTAGATGTTGGGCTTTACCTCTAGATATCTGGCTTTACCTCTAGATGTTGGGCTTTAACTCTAGATTTTGGGCTCTGCCTCTAGGTGTTGGGCTTTGCCTCTAGCATTTGGACCTTGCCTCTAAATGTTGGGCTTTATATCTGCAATTTGGGCTTCACCTGTAGATTTGGGGATTTAAATCTAGATATTTGGCTTTACCTCTAGAATTTGGGCTTTACCTCTAGACTTTGGGCTTTACCTCAGGACGTTGGGCTTTAACTCTAGATGTTGGGCTTTACCTCTAGATTTTTGGCCTTACCTCTAGAAGTTGGGTTTTACATCTGTATGTTTGGCTTTAACTGTAGATGTCGGGCATTAACACTAGATTTTGGAATTCACCACTAGATGTTGGGCTTTACCTCTAGATGTTGGGCTTTACCTCTAGATATTTGGCTTAGATCTAGAAGTTGGGCTTTATCTCTAGATGTTGGGGTTTAAATCTAGATTTGGGGTTTTAGCTCTAGAAGTTGGTCATTATCTCTAGACATTGGGCTTTACTCCAGATGTTGGTCTTTAAGTCTAGATATTGGACTTTCCCTCTAGATGTAGGGTTTTACATCTAGACGTTTTGCTTTACATTTAGATGTTGGTCTTTATCTCTAGATGTTGGGTTATACCTCTATATGTTGTGCTTCACCTCTAGATGTTAGGCTTATTTCTAGATGTTGGGATTACATCTAGACGTTGGACTTTATCTCTAGAATTTGGGCTATACCTCTATATGTTGGGCTTTACCTCTAGAGTTTGGGTTTTGCATCTAGATGTTTGCCTTTACCTCTGTAAGTTATGCTTTACCTGCAGACATTGGGCTGTAGGACTAGATGATGGGCTTTACCTCTAGAAGTTTGGCTTTACATCTAGATTTTGGGGTTTACCTCTAAATGATGGGCTTAAACTTTAAATATTGGGCTTTACCTCTAGATGTTGGGCTTTAGAATAAGAAATTGTGCTCTACATCTATATATTTGGGCTTTAGATCTAGAAGTTGGGCTTTACATCTAGATATTGGTCTTTACGTCTAGATATTGGGCTTTACCTCTAGATTTTGGGTTTTAAATCTATATATTTGGCTTTTCCTCTAGATGTTGGGCTTTACCCCTAGATATCTGGCTTTACCTCTAGATGATGGGCTTTACCTCTAGATTTTGGGTTTTCCATCTGGATTTTTGGCTTCTCTCTAGAATCTGGGCTTTACCTCCAGACTTGGGCTTTACCTCTAGATGTTGAGTTTTACCTCTAGATGTTGGTCTTTAAGTCTAGATATAGGACTTTACCTCTAGATGTCGGGTTTTACATCTAGATGTTTTGCTTTACACTTAGATGTTGGGCTTTATCTCTAGATGTTGGGTTTTAAAGCTATATATTTGGCTTTTCCTCTAGATGTTGGGCTTTATCATCAGATATCTGGCTTTACCTCTAGATGTTAGGCTTTACCTCTAGATTCTGGGCTTTCCCTCTAGATGTTGTTCTTTACCTCTAGATTTTGGGCTTTACTCTAAATGATGCGCTTTAACTCTAGATATTCGCCTTTACATCTAGAAGTTGGGCTTTACATCCAGATTTTGAGCTTTACGTCTAGATATTGGGCTTTACCTCTAGATTTTGGGTTTTAAATCTATATATTTGGCTTTTCCTCTAGATGTTGGGCTTTAACCCTAGATATCTGGCTTTACCTCTAGATTTTGGGCTTTAACACTAGATTTTGGGTTTTCCATCTGGATTTTTGGCTTCTCTCTAGAATCTGGGCTGTACCTCCATACGTTGGGCTTTACCTCCAGATGTTGGGCTTTACCTCTAGAAGTTGGGCTTTAACTCTAGACTTTGGGCTTTACCTCAAGACGTTCGACTTTAACTCTAGCTGTTGGGCTTTACCTCTAGATTTTGGGCCTTACTTCTAGAAGTTGGGGGTTATATCTATATGGTTGGATTTAACTGTAGATGTCAGGCCTTAACACTTGATTTTGGAATTCACCTCTAGATGTTAGGCTTTACATCTAGATTCTGGGCTTTCCCTCTAGATGTTGGGCTTTACTCTAGATTTTGGGCTTTACTCTAAATGATGCGCTTTAACTCTAGATATTCGCCTTTACCTCCAGAAGTTGGGCTTTACATCTAGATTTTTGGCTTTACCTCTAGATTTTGGGTTTTAAATCTATATATTTGCCTTTTCCTCTAGATGTTGGGCTTTACCTCAAGATGTTGGGTTTTACCTCTAGATGTTGGTCTTTAAGTCTAGATATTGGACTTTACCTCTAGATGTAGGGTTTTACATCTAGATATTTTGCTTTACATTTAGATGTTGGGCTTTATCTCTAGATTTTGGGCTCTACCACTAGGTCTTGGGCTTTACCTCTAGATTTTGGACTTCACCTCCAGAAGTTGGGCTTTACCTCTAGATTTTGGGCCTTACTTCTAGAAGTTGGGGGTTACATCTATATGTTTGGCTTTAACTGTAGATGTCGGGCCTTAACACTTGATTTTGGAATTCACCTCTAGATGTTAGGCTTTACCTCTAGGTTCTGGGCTTTACCTCTAGATGTTGGGCTTTAACACTAGATTTTGGGTTTTCCATCTGGATTTTTGGCTTCTCTCTAGAATCTGGGCTGTACCTCCATACGTTGGGCTTTACCTCAAGATGTTGGGTTTTACCTCTAGATGTTGGTCTTTAAGTCTAGATATTGGACTTTACCTCTAGATGTAGGGTTTTACATCTAGATATTTTGCTTTACATTTAGATGTTGGGCTTTATCTCTAGATTTTGGGCTCTACCACTAGGTCTTGGGCTTTACCTCTAGATTTTGGACTTCACCTCCAGAAGTTGGGCTTTACCTCTAGATTTTGGGCCTTACTTCTAGAAGTTGGGGGTTACATCTATATGTTTGGCTTTAACTGTAGATGTCGGGCCTTAACACTTGATTTTGGAATTCACCTCTAGATGTTAGGCTTTACATCTAGATTGTGGGCTTTCCCTCTAGATGTGGGGCTTCAACTCTAGATTTTGGGCTTTACTCTAAATGATGCGCTTTAACTCTAGGTATTCGCCTTTACCTCTAGAAGTTGGGCTTTACATCTAGATTTTGGGCTTTACCTCTAGATTTTGGGTTTTAAATCTATATATTTGGCTTTTCCTCTAGATGTTGGGCTTTACCTCTAGATATCTGGCTTTACCTCTAGAATTTGGGCTTTACCTCTAGACTTTGGGCTTTACCTCAGGACGTTGGGCTTTAACTCTAGATGTTGGGCTTTACCTCTAGATTTTGGACTTTACCTCTAGAAGTTGGGGTTTACATCTATATGTTTGCCTTTAACTGTAGATGTCGGGCCTTAACACTAGATTTTGGAATTCACCACTAGATGTTAGGTTTTACCTCTAGATGTTGGGCTTTACCTCTAGATGTTTGGCTTAGATTTAGAAGTTGGGCTTTATCTCTAGATGTTGGGGTTTAAATCTAGATTTGGGGTTTTAGCTCTAGAAGTTGGTCATTACCTCTAGACATTGGGCTTTACCTCAAGATGTTGGTCTTTAAGTCTAGATTTTGGGCTCTACCTCTAGGTGTTGGGCTTTGCCTCCAGAATTTGGACTTTTCCTCTAGAAGTTGGGCTTTACGTCTAGATATTGGGCTTTACCTCTAGATGTAGGGTTTTACATCTAGATATTTGTCTTTACCTCAAGACGTTCGGCTTTACCTCTAGATGTTGGGCTTTACCATCAGATATCTGGCTTTACGTCTAGATGTTGGGCTTTACCTCTAGATTTTGGGCCTTACCTCTAGAAGTTGGGGGTTACATCTATATGTTTGGCTTTAACTGTAGATGTCGGGCCTTAACACTTGATTTTGGAATTCACCTCTAGATGTTAGGCTTTACATCTAGATTCTGGGCTTTCCCTCTAGATGTGGGGCTTCAGCTCTAGATTTTGGGCTTTACTCTAAATGATGCGCTTTATATATTCGGCTTTACCTCTAGAAGTTGGGCTTTACATCTAGATTTTGGTCTTTACGTCTAGATATCAGGCTTTACCTCTATATTTTGGGTTTTAAATCTATATATTTGGCTTTTCCTCTAGATGTTGGGCTTTACCTCTAGATATCTGGCTTTAACTCTAGATTTTGGGCTCTACCACTAGGTCTTGGACTTTACCTCTAGATTTTGGACTTTACCTCTAGAAGTTAGGCTTTAGATCTAGAAGTTGGGCTTTACATCTAGATTTTGGGCTTTAAATCAATACATTTGGTTTTTCCTCTAGATGTTGGGCTTTACCTCTAGATATCTGGCTTTACGTCTAGATGTTGGGCTTTAGTTCTAGATTTTGGGCTCTACCACTAGGTCTTGGGCTTTACCTCTAGATTTTGGGTTTTCCATCTGGATTTTTGGCTTCTCTCTAGAATCTGGGCTTTACCTCCAGATGTTGGGCTTTACCTCTAGATGTCGGGTTTTACCTATAGATGTTGGTCTTTAAGTCTAGATATAGGACTTTACCTCTAGATGTCGGGTTTTACATCTAGATGTTTTGCTTTACATTTAGATGTTGGGCTTTATCTCTAGATGTTGGGTTTTAAATCTATATATTTGGCTTTTCCTCTAGATGTTGGGCTTTACCTCTAGATATCTGGATTTACTTCTAGATGTTGGGCTTTACCTCTAGATTTTGGAATTTACCTCTAGAAGTTGAGCTTTACCTCTAGAATTTGGCTTTACCTCAAGACGTTCAACTTTAACTCTGGATGTTGGGCTTTTCCTCTAGATGTTGGGCTTTACCTCTAGATATCTGGCTTTACCTCTAGATTTTGGGCTCTACCACTAGGTCTTGGGCTTTACCTCTAGATTTTGGACTTTACCTCTAGAAGTTAGGCTTTACATCTAGAAGTTGGGCTTTACATCCAGATTTTGGGCTTTACGTCTAGATATTGGGCTTTACCTCTAGATTTTGGGTTTTAAATCTATATATTTGGCTTTTCCTCTAGATGTTGGGCTTTAACCCTAGATATCTGGCTTTACCTCTAGATTTTGGGCTTTACCTCTAGATTTTGGGTTTTCCATCTGGATTTTTGGCTTCTCTCTAGAATCTGGGCTTTACCTCCAGATGTTGGGCTTTACCTCTAGATGTTGGGTTTTACCTCTAGATGTTGGTCTTTAAGTCTAGATATTGGACTTTACCTCTAGATGTCGGGGTTTACATCTAGATGTTTTGCTTTACATTTAGATGTTGGGCTTTATCTCTAGATTTTGGGTTTTAAATCTATATATTTGGCTTTTCCTATAGATGTTGGGTTTTACCTCTACATTTTGGGCTCTACCACTAGGTCTTGATCTTTACCTCTAGACTTTGGACTTTACCTCTAGAAGTTGGGCTTTACATCTAGACTTTGGGCTTTACCTCAAGACGTTCGGCTTTACCTCTAGATGTTGGGCTTTACCTCTATTTTTTGGGCCTTACGTCTAGAAGTTGGGGGTTACATCTATATGTTTGGATTTAACTGTAGATGTCGGGCCTTAACACTTGATTTTGGAATTCACCTCTAGATGTTAGGCTTTACCTCTAGATACTGGGCTTTCCCTCTAGATGTTGTTCTTTAACTCTAGATTTTGGGCTTTACTCTAAATGATGCGCTTTAACTCTAGATAATCGCCTTTACCTCTAGAAGTTGGGCTTTACATCTAGATTTTGGGCTTTAGATCTAGAAGTTGGGCTTTATATCTAGATATTGGTCTTTACATCTCGATATTGGGCTTTACCTCTAGATTTTGAGTTTTAAATCTATATATTTGGCTTTTCCTCTAGATGTTGGGCTTTACCCCTAGATATCTGGCTTTACGTCTAGATGTTGGGCTTTACCTCTAGATTTTGGGCTCTACCACTAGGTCTTGGGCTTTACCTCTAGATTTTGGGCCTTACCTCTAGAAGTTGGGGGTTACATCTATATGTTTGGCTTTAACTGTAGATGTTGGTCCTTAACTCTTGATTTTGGAATTCACCTCTAGATGTTAGGCTTTACATCTAGATTCTGGGCTTTCCCTCTAGATGTGGGGCTTCAACTCTAGATTTTGGGCTTTACTCTAAATGATGCGCTTTATATATTCGGCTTTACCTCTAGAAGTTGGGCTTTACATCTAGATTTTAGGCTTTAGATATAGAAGTTGGGCTTTACATCTAGATTTTGGTCTTTACGTCTAGATATCGCACTTTACCTCTATATTTTGGGTTTTAAATCTATATATTTGACTTTTCCTCTAGATGTTGGGCTTTACCCCTAGATATCTGGCTTTACCTCTAGACTTTGGCCTTTACCTCTAGATTTTGGATTTTACCTCTAGAAGTTGGGCTTTACCTCTAGATTTTGGGCCTTATCTCTAGAAGTTGGGGGTTACATCTATATGTTTGGCTTTAACTGTAGATGTTGGTCCTTAACTCTTGATTTTGGAATTCACCTCTAGATGTTAGGCTTTACATCTAGATTCTGGGCTTTCCCTCTAGATGTGGGGCTTCAACTCTAGATTTTGGGCTTTACTCTAAATGATGCGCTTTATATATTCCGCTTTACCTCTAGAAGTTGGGCTTTACATCTAGATTTTGGTCTTTACGTCTAGATATCGGGCTTTACCTCTATATTTTGGGTTTTAAATCTATATATTTGGCTTTTCCTCTAGATGTTGGGCTTTACCTCTAGATATCTGGCTTTAACTCTAGATTTTGGGCTCTACCACTAGGTCTTGGACTTTACCTCTAGATTTTGGACTTTACCTCTAGAAGTTAGGCTTTAGATCTAGAAGTTGGGCTTTACATCTAGATTTTGGGCTTTAAATCAATACATTTGGTTTTTCCTCTAGATGTTGGGCTTTACCTCTAGATATCTGGCTTTACGTCTAGATGTTGGGCTTTAGTTCTAGATTTTGGGCTCTACCACTAGGTCTTGGGCTTTACCTCTAGATTTTGGGTTTTCCATCTGGATTTTTGGCTTCTCTCTAGAATCTGGGCTTTACCTCCAGATGTTGGGCTTTACCTCTAGATGTCGGGTTTTACCTATAGATGTTGGTCTTTAAGTCTAGATATAGGACTTTACCTCTAGATGTCGGGTTTTACATCTAGATGTTTTGCTTTACATTTAGATGTTGGGCTTTATCTCTAGATGTTGGGTTTTAAATCTATATATTTGGCTTTTCCTCTAGATGTTGGGCTTTACCTCTAGATATCTGGATTTACTTCTAGATGTTGGGCTTTATCTCTAGATGTTGGGTTTTAAATCTATATATTTGGCTTTTCCTCTAGATGTTGGGCTTTACCTCTAGATATCTGGATTTACTTCTAGATGTTGGGCTTTACCTCTAGATTTTGGACTTTACCTCTAGAAGTTGGGCTTTACCTCTAGAATTTGGCTTTACCTCAAGACGTTCAACTTTAACTCTGGATGTTGGGCTTTTCCTCTAGATGTTGGGCTTTACCTCTAGATATCTGGCTTTACCTCTAGATTTTGGACTTTACCTCTAGAAGTTAGGCTTTACATCTAGAAGTTGGGCTTTACATCCAGATTTTGGGCTTTACGTCTAGATATTGGGCTTTACCTCAAGATTTTGGGTTTTAAATCTATATATTTGGCTTTTCCTCTAGATGTTGGGCTTTAACCCTAGATATCTGGCTTTACCTCTAGATTTTGGGCTTTACCTCTAGATTTTGGGTTTTCCATCTGGATTTTTGGCTTCTCTCTAGAATCTGGGCTTTACCTCCAGATGTTGGGCTTTACCTCTAGATGTTGGGTTTTACCTCTAGATGTTGGTCTTTAAGTCTAGATATTGGACTTTACCTCTAGATGTCGGGGTTTACATCTAGATGTTTTGCTTTACATTTAGATGTTGGGCTTTATCTCTAGATTTTGGGTTTTAAATCTATATATTTGGCTTTTCCTCTAGATGTTCGGCTTTACCTCTAGATATCTGGATTTACGTCTAGATGTTGGGCTTTACCTCTAGATTTTGGACTTTACCTCTAGAAGTTGGGCTTTACATCTAGACTTTGGGCTTTACCTCAAGACGTTCGGCTTTACCTCTAGATGTTGGGCTTTACCTCTATTTTTTGGGCCTTACGTCTAGAAGTTGGGGGTTACATCTATATGTTTGGATTTAACTGTAGATGTCGGGCCTTAACACTTGATTTTGGAATTCACCTCTAGATGTTAGGCTTTACCTCTAGATACTGGGCTTTCCCTCTAGATGTTGTTCTTTAACTCTAGATTTTGGGCTTTACTCTAAATGATGCGCTTTAACTCTAGATAATCGCCATTACCTCTAGAAGTTGGGCTTTACATCTAGATTTTGGGCTTTAGATCTAGAAGTTGGGCTTTATATCTAGATATTGGTCTTTACATCTCGATATTGGGCTTTACCTCTAGATTTTGAGTTTTAAATCTATATATTTGGCTTTTCCTCTAGATGTTGGGCTTTACCCCTAGATATCTGGCTTTACGTCTAGATGTTGGGCTTTACCTCTAGATTTTGGGCTCTACCACTAGGTCTTGGGCTTTACCTCTAGATTTTGGGCCTTACCTCTAGAAGTTGGGGGTTACATCTATATGTTTGGCTTTAACTGTAGATGTTGGTCCTTAACTCTTGATTTTGGAATTCACCTCTAGATGTTAGGCTTTACATCTAGATTCTGGGCTTTCCCTCTAGATGTGGGGCTTCAACTCTAGATTTTGGGCTTTACTCTAAATGATGCGCTTTATATATTCGGCTTTACCTCTAGAAGTTGGGCTTTACATCTAGATTTTAGGCTTTAGATCTAGAAGTTGGGCTTTACATCTAGATTTTTGTCTTTACGTCTAGATATCGCGCTTTACCTCTATATTTTGGGTTTTAAATCTATATATTTGACTTTTCCTCTAGATGTTGGGCTTTACCCCTAGATATCTGGCTTTACCTCTAGACTTTGGCCTTTACCTCTAGATTTTGGATTTTACCTCTAGAAGTTGGGCTTTACCTCTAGATTTTGGGCCTTATCTCTAGAAGTTGGGGGTGACATCTATATGTTTGGCTTTAACTGTAGATGTTGGTCCTTAACTCTTGATTTTGGAATTCACCTCTAGATGTTAGGCTTTACATCTAGATTCTGGGCTTTCCCTCTAGATGTGGGGCTTCAACTCTAGATTTTGGGCTTTACTCTAAATGATGCGCTTTATATATTCGGCTTTACCTCTAGAAGTTGGGCTTTACATCTAGATTTTAGGCTTTAGATCTAGAAGTTGGGCTTTACATCTAGATTTTGGTCTTTACGTCTAGATATCGCGCTTTACCTCTATATTTTGGGTTTTAAATCTATATATTTGGCTTTTCCTCTAGATGTTTTGCTTTACATCTAGATATCTGTCTTCAACTCTAGATGTTGCTTTACCTCTAGATTTTGGGCTCTACCTCTAGGTGTTGGGCTTTGCCTCCAGAATTTGGACTTTTCCTCTATAAGTTGGGCTTTACGTCTAGATATTGGGCTTTACCTCTAGATGTTGGGTTTTAAATCTATATATTTGTCTTTACCTCAAGACGTTGGGCTTTAACTCTAGATATTGGGCTTTACATCTAGATTTTGGGCCTTACCTCTAGAAGTTGGGGTTTACATCTCTATGTTTGCCTTTAACTGTCGATGTCGGGCCTTAACACTAGATTTTGGAATTCACCACTAGATGTTAGGCTTTACCTCTAGATGTTGGGATTTACCTCTAGATGTTTGGCTTAGATCTAGAAGTTGGGCTTTATCTCTAGATGTTGGGGTTTAAATCTAGATTTGGGTTTTTAGCTGTGGAAGTTGGTCATTACCTCTAGACATTGGGCTTTACCTCCAGATGTTGGTCTTTAAGTCTAGATTTTGGGCTCTACCTCTAGAAGTTGGGGGTTACATCTATATGTTTGGCTTTAACTGTAGATGTCGGGACTTAACACTTGATTTTGTAATACACCTCTAGATGTTAGGCTTTACATCTAGATTCTGGGCTTTACCTCTAGATGTTAGGCTTTACCTCTAGATGTTGGGATTACATCTAGACGTTGGACTTTATCTCTAGAATTTGGGCTATACCTCTATATGTTGGGCTTTACCTCTAGAGTTTGGGTTTTACATCTAGATGTTTGCCTTTACCTCTGTAAGTTATGCTTTACCTGCAGACTTTGGGCTGTAGGACTAGATGGTGTTCTTTACCTCTAGAAGTTGGGCTTTACATCTAGATTTTTGGCTTTACCTCTAGATTTTGGGTTTTAAATCTATATATTTGCCTTTTCCTCTAGATGTTGGGCTTTACCTCAAGATGTTGGGTTTTACCTCTAGATGTTGGTCTTTAAGTCTAGATATTGGACTTTACCTCTAGATGTAGGGTTTTACATCTAGATATTTTGCTTTACATTTAGATGTTGGGCTTTATCTCTAGATTTTGGGCTCTACCACTAGATCTTGGGCTTTACCTCTAGATTTTGGACTTCACCTCCAGAAGTTGGGCTTTACCTCTAGATTTTGGGCCTTACTTCTAGAAGTTGGGGGTTACATCTATATGTTTGGCTTTAACTGTAGATGTCGGGCCTTAACACTTGATTTTGGAATTCACCTCTAGATGTTAGGCTTTACCTCTAGGTTCTGGGCTTTCCCTCTAGATGTGGGGCTTCAACTCTAGATTTTGGGCTTTACTCTAAATGATGCGCTTTAAATCTAGATATTCGCCTTTACCTCTAGAAGTTGGGCTTTACATCTAGATTTTGGGCTTTACCTCTAGATTTTGGGTTTTAAATCTATATATTTGGCTTTTCCTCTAGATGTTGGGCTTTACCTCTAGATATCTGGCTTTACCTCTAGAATTTGGGCTTTACCTCTAGACTTTGGGCTTTACCTCAGGACGTTGGGCTTTAATTCTAGATGTTGGGCTTTACCTCTAGATTTTGGACTTTACCTCTAGAAGTTGGGGTTTACATCTATATGTTTGCCTTTAACTGTAGATGTCGGGCCTTAACACTAGATTTTGGAATTCACCACTAGATGATAGGCTTTACCTCTAGATGTTGGGCTTTACCTCTAGATGTTTGGCTTAGATTTAGAAGTTGGGCTTTATCTCTAGATGTTGGGGTTTAAATCTAGATTTGGGGTTTTAGCTCTAGAAGTTGGTCATTACCTCTAGACATTGGGCTTTACCTCAAGATGTTGGTCTTTAAGTCTAGATTTTGGGCTCTACCTCTAGGTGTTGGGCTTTGCCTCCAGAATTTGGACTTTTCCTCTAGAAGTTGGGCTTTACGTCTAGATATTGGGCTTTACCTCTAGATGTAGGGTTTTACATCTAGATATTTGTCTTTACCTCAAGACGTTCGGCTTTACCTCTAGATGTTGGGCTTTACCATCAGATATCTGGCTTTACGTCTAGATGTTGGGCTTTACCTCTAGATTTTGGGCCTTACCTCTAGAAGTTGGGGGTTACATCTATATGTTTGGCTTTAACTGTAGATGTCGGGCCTTAACACTTGATTTTGGAATTCACCTCTAGATGTTAGGCTTTACATCTAGATTCTGGGCTTTCCCTCTAGATGTGGGGCTTCAGCTCTAGATTTTGGGCTTTACTCTAAATGATGCGCTTTATATATTCGGCTTTACCTCTAGAAGTTGGGCTTTACATCTAGATTTTGGTCTTTACGTCTAGATATCGGGCTTTACCTCTATATTTTGGGTTTTAAATCTATATATTTGGCTTTTCCTCTAGATGTTGGGCTTTACCTCTAGATATCTGGCTTTAACTCTAGATTTTGGGCTCTACCACTAGGTCTTGGACTTTACCTCTAGATTTTGGACTTTACCTCTAGAAGTTAGGCTTTAGATCTAGAAGTTGGGCTTTACATCTAGATTTTAGGCTTTAAATCAATACATTTGGTTTTTCCTCTAGATGTTGGGCTTTACCTCTAGATATCTGGCTTTACGTCTAGATGTTGGGCTTTAGTTCTAGATTTTGGGCTCTACCACTAGGTCTTGGGCTTTACCTCTAGATTTTGGGTTTTCCATCTGGATTTTTGGCTTCTCTCTAGAATCTGGGCTTTACCTCCAGATGTTGGGCTTTACCTCTAGATGTCGGGTTTTACCTATAGATGTTGGTCTTTAAGTCTAGATATAGGACTTTACCTCTAGATGTCGGGTTTTACATCTAGATGTTTTGCTTTACATTTAGATGTTGGGCTTTATCTCTAGATGTTGGGTTTTAAATCTATATATTTGGCTTTTCCTCTAGATGTTGGGCTTTACCTCTAGATATCTGGATTTACTTCTAGATGTTGGGCTTTACCTCTAGATTTTGGAATTTACCTCTAGAAGTTGAGCTTTACCTCTAGAATTTGGCTTTACCTCAAGACGTTCAACTTTAACTCTGGATGTTGGGCTTTTCCTCTAGATGTTGGGCTTTACCTCTAGATATCTGGCTTTACCTCTAGATTTTGGGCTCTACCACTAGGTCTTGGGCTTTACCTCTAGATTTTGGACTTTACCTCTAGAAGTTAGGCTTTACATCTAGAAGTTGGGCGTTACATCCAGATTTTGGGCTTTACGTCTAGATATTGGGCTTTACCTCTAGATTTTGGGTTTTAAATCTATATATTTGGCTTTTCCTCTAGATGTTGGGCTTTAACCCTAGATATCTGGCTTTACCTCTAGATTTTGGGCTTTACCTCTAGATTTTGGGTTTTCCATCTGGATTTTTGGCTTCTCTCTAGAATCTGGGCTTTACCTCCAGATGTTGGGCTTTACCTCTAGATGTTGGGTTTTACCTCTAGATGTTGGTCTTTAAGTCTAGATATTGGACTTTACCTCTAGATGTCGGGGTTTACATCTAGATGTTTTGCTTTACATTTAGATGTTGGGCTTTATCTCTAGATTTTGGGTTTTAAATCTATATATTTGGCTTTTCCTATAGATGTTGGGTTTTACCTCTACATTTTGGGCTCTACCACTAGGTCTTGATCTTTACCTCTAGACTTTGGACTTTACCTCTAGAAGTTGGGCTTTACATCTAGACTTTGGGCTTTACCTCAAGACGTTCGGCTTTACCTCTAGATGTTGGGCTTTACCTCTATTTTTTGGGCCTTACGTCTAGAAGTTGGGGGTTACATCTATATGTTTGGATTTAACTGTAGATGTCGGGCCTTAACACTTGATTTTGGAATTCACCTCTAGATGTTAGGCTTTACCTCTAGATACTGGGCTTTCCCTCTAGATGTTGTTCTTTAACTCTAGATTTTGGGCTTTACTCTAAATGATGCGCTTTAACTCTAGATAATCGCCTTTACCTCTAGAAGTTGGGCTTTACATCTAGATTTTGGGCTTTAGATCTAGAAGTTGGGCTTTATATCTAGATATTGGTCTTTACATCTCGATATTGGGCTTTACCTCTAGATTTTGAGTTTTAAATCTATATATTTGGCTTTTCCTCTAGATGTTGGGCTTTACCCCTAGATATCTGGCTTTACGTCTAGATGTTGGGCTTTACCTCTAGATTTTGGGCTCTACCACTAGGTCTTGGGCTTTACCTCTAGATTTTGGGCCTTACCTCTAGAAGTTGGGGGTTACATCTATATGTTTGGCTTTAACTGTAGATGTTGGTCCTTAACTCTTGATTTTGGAATTCAACTCTAGATGTTAGGCTTTACATCTAGATTCTGGGCTTTCCCTCTAGATGTGGGGCTTCAACTCTAGATTTTGGGCTTTACTCTAAATGATGCGCTTTATATATTCGGCTTTACCTCTGGAAGTTGGGCTTTACATCTAGATTTTAGGCTTTAGATCTAGAAGTTGGGCTTTACATCTAGATTTTGGTCTTTACGTCTAGATATCGCACTTTACCTCTATATTTTGGGTTTTAAATCTATATATTTGACTTTTCCTCTAGATGTTGGGCTTTACCCCTAGATATCTGGCTTTACCTCTAGACTTTGGCCTTTACCTCTAGATTTTGGATTTTACCTCTAGAAGTTGGGCTTTACCTCTAGATTTTGGGCCTTATCTCTAGAAGTTGGGGGTTACATCTATATGTTTGGCTTTAACTGTAGATGTTGGTCCTTAACTCTTGATTTTGGAATTCACCTCTAGATGTTAGGCTTTACATCTAGATTCTGGGCTTTCCCTCTAGATGTGGGGCTTCAACTCTAGATTTTGGGCTTTACTCTAAATGATGCGCTTTATATATTCCGCTTTACCTCTAGAAGTTGGGCTTTACATCTAGATTTTGGTCTTTACGTCTAGATATCGGGCTTTACCTCTATATTTTGGGTTTTAAATCTATATATTTGGCTTTTCCTCTAGATGTTGGGCTTTACCTCTAGATATCTGGCTTTAACTCTAGATTTTGGGCTCTACCACTAGGTCTTGGACTTTACCTCTAGATTTTGGACTTTACCTCTAGAAGTTAGGCTTTAGATCTAGAAGTTGGGCTTTACATCTAGATTTTGGGCTTTAAATCAATACATTTGGTTTTTCCTCTAGATGTTGGGCTTTACCTCTAGATATCTGGCTTTACGTCTAGATGTTGGGCTTTAGTTCTAGATTTTGGGCTCTACCACTAGGTCTTGGGCTTTACCTCTAGATTTTGGGTTTTCCATCTGGATTTTTGGCTTCTCTCTAGAATCTGGGCTTTACCTCCAGATGTTGGGCTTTACCTCTAGATGTCGGGTTTTACCTATAGATGTTGGTCTTTAAGTCTAGATATAGGACTTTACCTCTAGATGTCGGGTTTTACATCTAGATGTTTTGCTTTACATTTAGATGTTGGGCTTTATCTCTAGATGTTGGGTTTTAAATCTATATATTTGGCTTTTCCTCTAGATGTTGGGCTTTACCTCTAGATATCTGGATTTACTTCTAGATGTTGGGCTTTATCTCTAGATGTTGGGTTTTAAATCTATATATTTGGCTTTTCCTCTAGATGTTGGGCTTTACCTCTAGATATCTGGATTTACTTCTAGATGTTGGGCTTTACCTCTAGATTTTGGACTTTACCTCTAGAAGTTGGGCTTTACCTCTAGAATTTGGCTTTACCTCAAGACGTTCAACTTTAACTCTGGATGTTGGGCTTTTCCTCTAGATGTTGGGCTTTACCTCTAGATATCTGGCTTTACCTCTAGATTTTGGACTTTACCTCTAGAAGTTAGGCTTTACATCTAGAAGTTGGGCTTTACATCCAGATTTTGGGCTTTACGTCTAGATATTGGGCTTTACCTCAAGATTTTGGGTTTTAAATCTATATATTTGGCTTTTCCTCTAGATGTTGGGCTTTAACCCTAGATATCTGGCTTTACCTCTAGATTTTGGGCTTTACCTCTAGATTTTGGGTTTTCCATCTGGATTTTTGGCTTCTCTCTAGAATCTGGGCTTTACCTCCAGATGTTGGGCTTTACCTCTAGATGTTGGGTTTTACCTCTAGATGTTGGTCTTTAAGTCTAGATATTGGACTTTACCTCTAGATGTCGGGGTTTACATCTAGATGTTTTGCTTTACATTTAGATGTTGGGCTTTATCTCTAGATTTTGGGTTTTAAATCTATATATTTGGCTTTTCCTCTAGATGTTGGGCTTTACCTCTAGATATCTGGATTTACGTCTAGATGTTGGGCTTTACCTCTAGATTTTGGACTTTACCTCTAGAAGTTGGGCTTTACATCTAGACTTTGGGCTTTACCTCAAGACGTTCGGCTTTACCTCTAGATGTTGGGCTTTACCTCTATTTTTTGGGCCTTACGTCTAGAAGTTGGGGGTTACATCTATATGTTTGGATTTAACTGTAGATGTCGGGCCTTAACACTTGATTTTGGAATTCACCTCTAGATGTTAGGCTTTACCTCTAGATACTGGGCTTTCCCTCTAGATGTTGTTCTTTAACTCTAGATTTTGGGCTTTACTCTAAATGATGCGCTTTAACTCTAGATAATCGCCATTACCTCTAGAAGTTGGGCTTTACATCTAGATTTTGGGCTTTAGATCTAGAAGTTGGGCTTTATATCTAGATATTGGTCTTTACATCTCGATATTGGGCTTTACCTCTAGATTTTGAGTTTTAAATCTATATATTTGGCTTTTCCTCTAGATGTTGGGCTTTACCCCTAGATATCTGGCTTTACGTCTAGATGTTGGGCTTTACCTCTAGATTTTGGGCTCTACCACTAGGTCTTGGGCTTTACCTCTAGATTTTGGGCCTTACCTCTAGAAGTTGGGGGTTACATCTATATGTTTGGCTTTAACTGTAGATGTTGGTCCTTAACTCTTGATTTTGGAATTCACCTCTAGATGTTAGGCTTTACATCTAAATTCTGGGCTTTCCCTCTAGATGTGGGGCTTCAACTCTAGATTTTGGGCTTTACTCTAAATGATGCGCTTTATATATTCGGCTTTACCTCTAGAAGTTGGGCTTTACATCTAGATTTTAGGCTTTAGATCTAGAAGTTGGGCTTTACATCTAGATTTTTGTCTTTACGTCTAGATATCGCGCTTTACCTCTATATTTTGGGTTTTAAATCTATATATTTGACTTTTCCTCTAGATGTTGGGCTTTACCCCTAGATATCTGGCTTTACCTCTAGACTTTGGCCTTTACCTCTAGATTTTGGATTTTACCTCTAGAAGTTGGGCTTTACCTCTAGATTTTGGGCCTTATCTCTAGAAGTTGGGGGTTACATCTATATGTTTGGCTTTAACTGTAGATGTTGGTCCTTAACTCTTGATTTTGGAATTCACCTCTAGATGTTAGGCTTTACATCTAGATTCTGGGCTTTCCCTCTAGATGTGGGGCTTCAACTCTAGATTTTGGGCTTTACTCTAAATGATGTGCTTTATATATTCGGCTTTACCTCTAGAAGTTGGGCTTTACATCTAGATTTTAGGCTTTAGATCTAGAAGTTGGGCTTTACATCTAGATTTTGGTCTTTACGTCTAGATATCGCGCTTTACCTCTATATTTTGGGTTTTAAATATATATATTTGGCTTTTCCTCTAGATGTTTTGCTTTACATCTAGATATCTGTCTTCAACTCTAGATGTTGCTTTACCTCTAGATTTTGGGCTCTACCTCTAGGTGTTGGGCTTTGCCTCCAGAATTTGGACTTTTCCTCTATAAGTTGGGCTTTACGTCTAGATATTGGGCTTTACCTCTAGATGTTGGGTTTTAAATATATATATATTTGTCTTTACCTCAAGACGTTGGGCTTTAACTCTAGATATTGGGCTTTACATCTAGATTTTGGGCCTTACCTCTAGAAGTTGGGGTTTACATCTCTATGTTTGCCTTTAACTGTAGATGTCGGGCCTTAACACTAGATTTTGGAATTCACCACTAGATGTTAGGCTTTACCTCTAGATGTTGGGATTTACCTCTAGATGTTTGGCTTAGATCTAGAAGTTGGGCTTTATCTCTAGATGTTGGGGTTTAAATCTAGATTTGGGTTTTTAGCTCTAGAAGTTGGTCATTACCTCTAGACATTGGGCTTTACCTCCAGATGTTGGTCTTTAAGTCTAGATTTTGGGCTCTACCTCTAGAAGTTGGGGGTTACATCTATATGTTTGGCTTTAACTGTAGATGTCGGGCCTTAACACTTGATTTTGTAATACACCTCTAGATGTTAGGCTTTACATCTAGATTCTGGGCTTTACCTCTAGATGTTAGGCTTTACCTCTAGATGTTGGGATTACATCTAGACGTTGGACTTTATCTCTAGAATTTGGGCTATACCTCTATATGTTGGGCTTTACCTCTAGAGTTTGCGTTTTACATCTAGATGTTTGCCTTTACCTCTGTAAGTTATGCTTTACCTGCAGACTTTGGGCTGTAGGACTAGATGGTGTTCTTTACCTCTAGAAGTTGGGCTTTACATCTAGATTTTGGGCTTTACCTCTAAATGATGGGCTTAAACTCAAAATATTGGGCTTTACCACTAGTTGTTGGGCTTTAGAATAAGAAATTGTGCTCTACATCTATATATTTGGGCTTTAGATCTAGAAGTTGGGCTTTACATCTAGATATTGGTCTTTACGTCTAGATATTGGGCTTTACCTCTAGATTTTGGGTTTTAAATCTATATATTTGGCTTTTCCTCTAGATGTTGGTCTTTACCTCTAGATGTCGGGTTTTACATCTAGATGTTTTGCTTTACATTTAGATGTTGGGCTTTATCGCTAGATTTTGGGTTTTAAATCTATATATTTGGCTTTTCCTATAGATGTTGGGCTTTACCTCTACATATATGGCTTTACTTCTAGATGTGTGTCTTTACCTCTAGATTTTGGAATTTACCTCTAGAAGTTGGGCTTTACCTCTAGACTTTGGCTTTACCTCAAGACGTTCAACTTTACCTCTAGATGTTGGGCTTTACCTCTATATTTGGGGCTTTACATCTAGATATTGGGCTTACCTCTAGATGTTGGGTTTTAAATCTATATATTTGTCTTTACCTCAAGACGTTGGGCTTTAACTCTAGATGTTGGGCTTTACCTCTATTTTTTGGGCCTTACGTCTAGAAGTTGGGGATTACATCTATATGTTTGGCTTTAACTGTAGATGTCGGGCCTTAACACTTGATTTTGGAATTCACCTCTAGATGTTAGGCTTTACCTCTAGATTCTGGGCTTTCCCTCTAGATGTTGTTCTTTAAGTCTAGATTTTGGGCTTTACTCTAAATGATGCGCTTTAACTCTAGATATTCGCCTTTACCTCTAGAAGTTGGGCTTTACATATAGATTTTGGGCTTTAGATCTAGAAGTTGGGCTTTACATCTAGATATTGGTCTTTACGTCTAGATATTGGGCTTTACCTCTAGATTTTGGGTTTTAAATCTATATATTTGGCTTTTCCTCTAGATGTTGGGCTTTACCTCTAGATATCTGGTTTTACGTCTAGATATTGGGCTTTACCTCTAGATTTTGGGCTCTACCACTAGGTCTTGGGCTTTACCTCTAGATTTTGGACTTTACCTCTAGAAGTTAGGCTTTAGATCTAGAAGATGGGCTTTACATCTAGATTTTGGGCTTTAAGTCTAGATATTGGTCTTTACCTCTAGATTTTGGGTTTTAAATCTATATATTTGGCTTTTCCTCTAGATGTTGGGCTTTACCACTAGATATCTGGCTTAACGTCTAGATGTTGGGCTTTACCTCTAGATTTTGGACTTTACCTCTAGAAGTTAGGCTTTAGATCTAGAAGTTGGGCTTTACATCTAGATTTTGGGCTTTAAGTCTAGATATTGGTCTTTACCTCTAGATTTTGGGTTTTAAATCTATATATTTGGCTTTTCCTCTAGATGTTGGGCTTTACCACTAGATATCTGGCTTAACGTCTAGATGTTGGGCTTTACCTCTAGATTTTGGGCTCTACCACTAGGTCTAGGGCTTTACCTCTAGGTATTGGACTTTACCTCTAGAAGTTGGGCTCTACCTCTAGATTTTGGGTCTTACCTCTAGAAGTGTGGGGTTGCATCTATATGGTTGGCTTTAACTGTAGATGTCGGGCCTTAACACTTGATTTTGGAATTCACCTCTAGATGTTAGGCTTTACATCTAGATTCTGGGCTTTCCCTCTAGATGTGGGGCTTCAACTCTAGATTTTGGGTTTTACTCTAAATGATGCGATATATATATTCAGCTTTACCTCTAGAAGTTGGGCTTTACATCTAGATTTTAGGCTTTAGATCTAGAAGTTGGGCTTTACATCTAGATTTTGGTCTTTATGTCTAAATATCGGGCTTTAGCTCTATATTTTGCGTTATAAATCTATATATTTGGCTTTTCCTCTAGATGTTGGGCTTTACCTCTAGATATCTGGCTTTAACTCTAGATGTTGCTTTACCTCTAGATTTTGGGCTCTACCTCTAGGTGTTGGGCTTTGCCTCCAGAATTTGGACTTTTCCTCTAGATGTTGGGCTTTACGTCTAGATATTGGGCTTTACCTCTAGATGTTGGGTTTTAAATCTATATATTTGTCTTTACCTCAAGACGTTCGGCTTTACCTCTAGATGTTAGGCTTTACATCTAGATTCTGGGCTTTACCTCTAGATGTTGGGCTTTAACTCTAGATTTTGGGCTTTACTCTAAATGATGCGCTTTATATATTCGGCTTTACATCTAGAAGTTGGGCTTTACATATAGATTTTGGGCCTTACCTCTAGAAGTTGGGGGTTACATCTATATGTTTGGCTTTAACTGTAGATGTCGGGTCTTAAGACTTGATTTAAGAATTCACCTCTAGATATTAGGCTTTACCTTTAGATGCTGGGCCTTACTTCTAGATGTTGGGCTTTAACACTAGATTTTGGGTTTTCCATCTGGATTTTTGGCTTCTCTCTAGAATCTGGGCTGTACCTCCAGACGTTGGGCTTTACCTCAAGATGTTGGGTTTTACCTCTAGATGTTGGTCTTTAAGTCTAGATATTGGACTTTACCTCTAGATGTAGGGTTTTACATCTAGATGTTTTGCTTTACATTTAGATGTTGGGCTTTCTCTCTGATTTTGGGTTTTAAATCTATATATTTGGCTTTTCCTCTAGATGTTGGACTTTACCTCTAGATATCTGGCTTTACGTCTAGATGTTGGGCTTTATTTCTAGATTTTGGGCTCTACCACTAGGTCTTGGGCTTTACCTCTAGATTTTGGACTTTACCTCTAGAAGTTAGGCTTTAGATCTAGAAGTTGGGCTTTACATCTAGATTTTGGGCTTTACCTCTAGATCTTGGTCTTTACCTCTAGATTTTGGGTTTTAAATCTATATATTTGGCTTTTCCTCTAGATGTTGGGCTTTACCCCTAGATATCTGGCTTTACCTCTAGATTTTGGTTTTCCATCTGGATTTTTGGCTTCTCTCTAGAATCTGGGCTTTACCTCCAGACGTTGGGCTTTACCTCTAGATGATGAGTTTTACCTCTGGATGTTGGTCTTTAAGTCTAGATATAGGACTTTACCTCTAGATGTCGGGTTTTACATCTAGAAGTTTTGCTTTACATTTAGATGTTGGACTTTATCTCTAGATGTTGGGTTTTAAACCTATATATTTGGCTTTTCCTCTAGATGTTGGGCTTTACCTCTAGATTTTGGACTTTACCTCTAGAAGTTGGGCTTTACCTCTAGACTTTGGCTTTACCTCAAGACGTTCAACTTTAACTCTAGATGTTGGGCTTTACCTCTAGACTTTGGGTTTTCCATCTGGATTTTTGGCTTCTCTCTAGAATCTGGGCTGTACCTCTAGACGTTGGGCTTTACCTCTAGATGTTGGGTTTTACCTCTAGATGTTGGTCTTTAAGTCTAGATATTGGACTTTACCTCTAGATGTAGGGTTTTACATCTTATGTTTTGCTTTACATTTAGATGTTGGGCTTTATCTCTAGATTTTGGGTTTTAAATCTATATATTTGGCTTTTCCTCTAGATGTTGGGCTTTACCCCTAGATATCTGGCTTTACGTCTAGATGTTGGGCTTTACCTCTAGATTTTGGGCTCTACCACTAGGTCTTGGGCTTTACCTCTAGATTTTGGACTTCACCTCTAGAAGTTGGGCTTTACCTCTAGATTTTGGGCCTTACCTGTAGAAGTTGGGGGTTAAATCTATATGTTTGGCTTTAACTATAGATGTCGGGCCTTAACACTTGATTTTGGAATTCACCTCTAGATGTTAGGCTTTACATCTAGGTTCTGGGCTTTCCCTCTAGATGTGGGGCTTCAACTCTAGATTTTGGGCTTTACTCTAAATGATGCGCTTTATATATTTGGCTTTACCACTAGAAGTTGGGCTTTACATCTAGATTTTAGGCTTTAGATCTAGAAGTTGGGCTTTACATCTAGATTTTGGTCTTTCCGTCTAGATATCAGGCTTTACCTCTATATTTTGGGTTATAAATCTATATATTTGGCTTTTCCTCTAGATGTTGGGCTTTACCTCTAGATATCTGACTTTAACTCTAGATGTTGCTTTACCTCTAGATTTTGGGCTCAACCTCTAGGTGTTGGGCTTTGCCTCCAGAATTTGGACTTTTCCTCTAGATGTTGGACTTTACGTCTAGATATTGGGCTTTACCTCTAGACGTTGGGTTTTAAATCTATATATTTGTCTTTACCTCAAGACGTTGGGCTTTAACTCTAGATGTTGGGCTTTACCTCTAGATTTTGGGTTTTAAATCTATATATTTGACTTTTCCTCTAGATGTTGGGCTTTACCTCTAGATATCTGGCTTTACCTCTAGATTTTGGGCTTTACCTCTAGATTTTGGGTTTTCCATCTGGATTTTTGGCTTCTCTCTAGAATCTGGGCTTTACCTCCAGATGTTGGGCTTTACCTCTAGATGTTGGGTTTTACCTCTAGATGTTGGTCTTTAAGTCTAGATATTGGACTTTACCTCTAGATGTCGGGTTTTACATCTAGATGTTTTGCTTTACATTTAGATGTTGGGCTTTATCTCTAGATTTTGGGTTTTAAATCTATATATTTGGCTTTTCCTATAGATGTTGGGTTTTACCGCTACATTTTGGGCTCTACCACTAGGTCTTGATCTTTACCTCTAGATTTTGGACTTTACCTCTAGAAGTTGGGCTTTACATCTAGACTTTGGGCTTTACCTCAAGACGTTCGGCTTTACCTCTAGATGTTGGGCTTTACCTCTATTTTTTGGGCCTTACGTCTAGAAGTTGGGGGTTACATCTGTATGTTTGGATTTAACTGTAGATGTCGGGCCTTAACACTTGATTTTGGAATTCACCTCTAGATGTTAGGCTTTACCTCTAGATACTGGGCTTTCCCTCTAGATGTTGTTCTTTAACTCTAGATTTTGGGCTTTACTCTAAATGATGCGCTTTAACTCTAGATAATCGCCATTACCTCTAGAAGTTGGGCTTTACATCTAGATTTTGGGCTTTAGATCTAGAAGTTGGGCTTTATATCTAGATATTGGTCTTTACATCTCGATATTGGGCTTTACCTCTAGATTTTGAGTTTTAAATCTATATATTTGGCTTTTCCTCTAGATGTTGGGCTTTACCCCTAGATATCTGGCTTTACGTCTAGATGTTGGGCTTTACCTCTAGATTTTGGGCTCTACCACTAGGTCTTGGGCTTTACCTCTAGATTTTGGGCCTTACCTCTAGAAGTTGGGGGTTACATCTATATGTTTGGCTTTAACTGTAGATGTTGGTCCTTAACTCTTGATTTTGGAATTCACCTCTAGATGTTAGGCTTTACATCTAGATTCTGGGCTTTCCCTCTAGATGTGGGGCTTCAACTCTAGATTTTGGGCTTTACTCTAAATGATGCGCTTTATATATTCGGCTTTACCTCTAGAAGTTGGGCTTTACATCTAGATTTTAGGCTTTAGATCTAGAAGTTGGGCTTTACATCTAGATTTTGGTCTTTACGTCTAGATATCGCGCTTTACCTCTATATTTTGGGTTTTAAATCTATATATTTGACTTTTCCTCTAGATGTTGGGCTTTACCCCTAGATATCTGGCTTTACCTCTAGACTTTGGCCTTTACCTCTAGATTTTGGATTTTACCTCTAGAAGTTGGGCTTTACCTCTAGATTTTGGGCCTTATCTCTAGAAGTTGGGGGTTACATCTATATGTTTGGCTTTAACTGTAGATGTTGGTCCTTAACTCTTGATTTTGGAATTCACCTCTAGATGTTAGGCTTTACATCTAGATTCTGGGCTTTCCCTCTAGATGTGGGGCTTCTACTCTAGATTTTGGGCTTTACTCTAAATGATGCGCTTTATATATTCAGCTTTACCTTTAGAAGTTGGGCTTTACATCTAGATTTTAGGCTTTAGATCTAGAAGTTGGGCTTTACATCTAGATTTTGGTCTTTACGTCTAGATATCGCGCTTTACCTCTATATTTTGGGTTTTAAATCTATATATTTGGCTTTTCCTCTAGATGTTTTGCTTTACATCTAGATATCTGTCTTCAACTCTAGATGTTGCTTTACCTCTAGATTTTGGGCTCTACCTCTAGGTGTTGGGCTTTGCCTCCAGAATTTGGACTTTTCCTCTATAAGTTGGGCTTTACGTCTAGATATTGGGCTTTACCTCTAGATGTTGGGTTTTAAATCTATATATTTGTCTTTACCTCAAGACGTTGGGCTTTAACTCTAGATATTGGGCTTTACATCTA
Source organism: Leptosomus discolor (assembly GCF_034619465.1). NCBI lineage: Eukaryota > Metazoa > Chordata > Aves > Leptosomiformes > Leptosomidae > Leptosomus > Leptosomus discolor. The sequence goes on along the minus strand of NW_028237857.1, from coordinate 2,782,431 downwards.
GATTTTGGGCCTTACCTCTAGAAGTTGGGGTTTACATCTCTATGTTTGCCTTTAACTGTAGATGTCGGGCCTTAACACTAGATTTTGGAATTCACCACTAGATGTTAGGCTTTACCTCTAGATGTTGGGATTTACCTCTAGATGTTTGGCTTAGATCTAGAAGTTGGGCTTTATCTCTAGATGTTGGGGTTTAAATCTAGATTTGGGTTTTTAGCTCTAGAAGTTGGTCATTACCTCTAGACATTGGGCTTTACCTCCAGATGTTGGTCTTTAAGTCTAGATTTTGGGCTCTACCTCTAGAAGTTGGCGGTTACATCTATATGTTTGGCTTTAACTGTAGATGTCGGGCCTTAACACTTGATTTTGTAATACACCTCTAGATGTTAGGCTTTACATCTAGATTCTGGGCTTTACCTCTAGATGTTAGGCTTTACCTCTAGATGTTGGGATTACATCTAGACGTTGGACTTTATCTCTAGAATTTGGGCTATACCTCTATATGTTGGGCTTTACCTCTAGAGTTTGCGTTTTACATCTAGATGTTTGCCTTTACCTCTGTAAGTTATGCTTTACCTGCAGACTTTGGGCTGTAGGACTAGATGGTGTTCTTTACCTCTAGAAGTTGGGCTTTACATCTAGATTTTGGGCTTTACCTCTAAATGATGGGCTTAAACTCAAAATATTGGGCTTTACCACTAGTTGTTGGGCTTTAGAATAAGAAATTGTGCTCTACATCTATATATTTGGGCTTTAGATCTAGAAGTTGGGCTTTACATCTAGATATTGGTCTTTACGTCTAGATATTGGGCTTTACCTCTAGATTTTGGGTTTTAAATCTATATATTTGGCTTTTCCTCTAGATGTTGGGCTTTACCTCTACATATATGGCTTTACTTCTAGATGTGTGGCTTTACCTCTAGATTTTGGAATTTACCTCTAGAAGTTGGGCTTTACCTCTAGACTTTGGCTTTACCTCAAGACGTTCAACTTTACCTCTAGATGTTGGGCTTTACCTCTATATTTGGGGCTTTACATCTAGATATTGGGCTTACCTCTAGATGTTGGGTTTTAAATCTATATATTTGGCTTTTCCTCTAGATGTTGGGCTTTACCTCTAGATATCTGGCTTTACCTCTAGATGTTCCTTTACCTCTAGATTTTGGGCTCTACCTCTAGGTGTTGGGCTTTGCCTCCAGAATTTGGACTTTTCCTCTAGATGTTGTGCTTTACGTCTAGATATTGGGCTTTACCTCTAGATGTTGGGTTTTAAATCTATATATTTGTCTTTAACTCAAGACGTTCGGCTTTACCTCTAGATGTTAGGCTTTACATCTAGATTCTGGGCTTTACCTCTAGATGTTGGGCTTTAACTCTAGATTTTGGGCTTTACTCTAAATGATGCGCTTTATATATTCGGCTTTACATCTAGAAGTTGGGCTTTACATATAGATTTTGGGCCTTACCTCTAGAAGTTGGGGGTTACATCTATATGTTTGGCTTTAACTGTAGATGTCGGGTCTTAAGACTTGATTTAAGAATTCACCTCTAGATATTAGGCTTTACCTTTAGATGCTGGGCTTTACCTCTAGATGTTGGGCTTTAACACTAGATTTTGGGTTTTCCATCTGGATTTTTGGCTTCTCTCTAGAATCTGGGCTGTACCTCCAGACGTTGGGCTTTACCTCAAGATGTTGGGTTTTACCTCTAGATGTTGGTCTTTAAGTCTAGATATTGGACTTTACCTCTAGATGTAGGGTTTTACATCTAGATGTTTTGCTTTACATTTAGATGTTGGGCTTTCTCTCTAGATTTTGGGTTTTAAATCTATATATTTGGCTTTTCCTCTAGATGTTGGACTTTACCTCTAGATATCTGGCTTTACGTCTAGATGTTGGGCTTTATTTCTAGATTTTGGGCTCTACCACTAGGTCTTGGGCTTTACCTCTAGATTTTGGACTTTACCTCTAGAAGTTAGGCTTTAGATCTAGAAGTTGGGCTTTACATCTAGATTTTGGGCTTTACCTTTAGATCTTGGTCTTTACCTCTAGATTTTGGGTTTTAAATCTATATATTTGGCTTTTCCTCTAGATGTTGGGCTTTACCCCTAGATATCTGGCTTTACCTCTAGATGATGGGCTTTACGTCTAGATTTTGGTTTTCCATCTGGATTTTTGGCTTCTCTCTAGAATCTGGGCTTTACCTCCAGACGTTGGGCTTTACCTCTAGATGATGAGTTTTACCTCTGGATGTTGGTCTTTAAGTCTAGATATAGGACTTTACCTCTAGATGTCGGGTTTTACATCTAGAAGTTTTGCTTTACATTTAGATGTTGGACTTTATCTCTAGATGTTGGGTTTTAAACCTATATATTTGGCTTTTCCTCTAGATGTTGGGCTTTACCTCTAGATTTTGGACTTTACCTCTAGAAGTTGGGCTTTACCTCTAGACTTTGGCTTTACCTCAAGACGTTCAACTTTAACTCTAGATGTTGGGCTTTACCTCTAGACTTTGGGTTTTCCATCTGGATTTTTGGCTTCTCTCTAGAATCTGGGCTGTACCTCTAGACGTTGGGCTTTACCTCTAGATGTTGGGTTTTACCTCTAGATGTTGGTCTTTAAGTCTAGATATTGGACTTTACATATAGATGTAGGGTTTTACATCTTATGTTTTGCTTTACATTTAGATGTTGGGCTTTATCTCTAGATTTTGGGTTTTAAATCTATATATTTGGCTTTTCCTCTAGATGTTGGGCTTTACCCCTAGATATCTGGCTTTACGTCTAGATGTTGGGCTTTACCTCTAGATTTTGGGCTCTACCACTAGGTCTTGGGCTTTACCTCTAGATTTTGGACTTCACCTCTAGAAGTTGGGCTTTACCTCTAGATTTTGGGCCTTACCTCTTGAAGTTGGGGGTTACATCTATATGTTTGGCTTTAACTGTAGATGTCGGGCCTTAACACTTGATTTTGGAATTCACCTCTAGATGTTAGGCTTTACATCTAGGTTCTGGGCTTTCCCTCTAGATGTGGGGCTTGAACTCTAGATTTTGGGCTTTACTCTAAATGATGCGCTTTATATATTCGGCTTTACCTCTAGAAGTTGGGCTTTACATCTAGATTTTAGGCTTTAGATCTAGAAGTTGGGCTTTACATCTAGATTTTGGTCTTTCCGTCTAGATATCGGGCTTTACCTCTATATTTTGGGTTATAAATCTATATATTTGGCTTTTCCTCTAGATGTTGGGCTTTACCTCTAGATATCTGGCTTTAACTCTAGATGTTGCTTTACCTCTAGATTTTGGGCTCAACCTCTAGGTGTTGGGCTTTGCCTCCAGAATTTGGACTTTTCCTCTAGATGTTGGACTTTACGTCTAGATATTGGGCTTTACCTCTAGATTTTGGGTTTTAAATCTATATATTTGTCTTTTCCTCTAGATGTTGGGCTTTACCTCTAGATGTTAGTCTTTACATCTAGATTCTGGGCTTTACCTCTAGATGTTGGGCTTTAACTCTAGATTTTGGGCTTTACTCTAAATGATGCGCTTTATATATTCGGCTTTACATCTAGAAGTTGGGCTTTACATCTAGATTTTGGGCCTTACCTCTAGAAGTTGGGGGTTACATCTATATCTTTGGCTTTAACTGTAGATGTCGGGCCGTAACACTTGATTTTGGAATTCACCTCTAGATGTTAGGCTTTACCTCTAGATTCTGGGCTTTACCTCTAGATGTTGGGCTTTAACACTAGATTTTGGGTTTTCCATCTGGATTTTTGGCTTCTCTCTAGAATCTGGGCTGTATCTCCAGACGTTGGGCTTTACCTCAAGATGTTGGGTTTTACCTCTAGATGTTGGTCTTTAAGTCTAGATATTGGACTTTACCTCTAGATGTCGGGTTTTACATCTAGATGTTTTGCTTTACATTTAGATGTTGGGCTTTATCTCTAGATTTTGGGTTTTAAATGTATATATTTGGCTTTTCCTCTAGATGTTGGGCTTTACCTCTACATTTTGGGCTCTACCACTAGGTCTTGATCTTTACCTCTAGATTTTGGACTTTACCTCTAGAAGTTGGGCTTTACATCTAGACTTTGGGCTTTACCTCAAGACGTTCGGCTTTACCTCTAGATGTTGCGCTTTACCTCTAGATTTTGGGCCTTACCTCTAGAAGTTGGGGTTTACATCTATATGTTTGCCTTTAACTGTAGATGTCGGGCCTTAACACTAGATTTTGGAATTCACCACTAGATGTTAGGCTTTACATCTAGATGTTACGCTTTACCTCTAGATGTTTGGCTTAGATCTAGAAGTTGGGCTTTATCTCTAGATGTTGGGGTTTAAATCTAGATTTGGGGTTTTAGCTCTAGAAGTTGGTCATTACCTCTAGACATTGGGCTTTACCTCCAGATGTTTGTCTTTAAGTCTAGATTTTGGGCTCTACCTCTAGGTGTTGGGCTTTGCCTCCAGAATTTGGACTTTTCCTCTAGAAGTTGGGCTTTACGTCTAGATATTGGGCTTTACCTCTAGATGTTGGGTTTTAAATCTATATATTTGTCTTTACCTCAAGACGTTCGGCTTTACCTCCAGATGTTAGGCTTTACATCTAGATTCTGGGCTTTACCTCTAGATGTTGGGCTTGAACTCTAGATTTTGGGCTTTACTCTAAATGATGCGATTTATATATTGGGCTTTACCTCTAGAAGTTGGGGGTTACATCTATATCTTTGGCTTTAACTGTAGATGTCGGGCCTTAAGACTAGATTTAAGAATTCACCTCTAGATATTAGGCTTTACCTCTAGATTCTGGGCTTTACCTCTAGATGTTGGGCTTTAACACTAGATTTTGGGTTTTCCATCTGGATTTTTGGCTTCTCTCTAGAATCTGGGCTGTACCTCCAGACGTTGGGCTTTACCTCAAGATGTTGGGTTTTACCTCTAGATGTTGGTCTTTAAGTCTAGATATTGGAATTTACCTCTAGATGTCGGGTTTTACATCTAGATGTTTTCCTTTACATTTAGATGTTGGGCTTTATCTCTAGATTTTGGGTTTTAAATCTATATATTTGGCTTTTCCTCTAGATGTTGGGCTTTACCATCAGATATCTGGCTTTACGTCTAGATGTATGGCTTTACCTCTAGATTTTGGGCTCTACCACTAGGTCTTGGGCTTTACCTCTAGATTTTGGGCCTTACCTCTTGAAGTTGGGGGTTACATCTATATGTTTGGCTTTAACTGTAGATGTCGGGCCTTAACACTTGATTTTGGAATTCACCTCTAGATGTTAGGCTTTACATCTAGATTCTGGGCTTTCCCTCTAGATGTGGGGCTTCAACTCTAGATTTTGGGCTTTTCTCTAAATGATGCGCTTTATATATTCGGCTTTACCTCTAGAAGTTGGGCTTTACATCTAGATTTTGGTCTTTACGTCTAGATATCGGGCTTTACCTCTATATTTTGGGTTTTAAATCTATATATTTGGCTTTTCCTCTAGATGTTGGGCTTTACCTCTAGATATCTGGCTTTACCTCTAGATGTTCCCTTACCTCTAGATTTTGGGCTCTACCTCTAGGTGTTGGGCTTTGCCTCCAGAATTTGGACTTTTCCTCTAGATGTTGGGCTTTACGTCTAGATATTGGGCTTTACCTCTAGATGTTGGGTTTTAAATCTATATATTTGTCTTTACCTCAAGACGTTGGGCTTTAACTCTAGATGTTGGGCTTTACCTCTAGATTTTGGGCCTTACCTCTAGAAGTTGGGGTTTACATCTATATGTTTGCCTTTAACTGTAGATGTCGGGCCTTAACACTAGATTTTGGAATTCACCACTAGATGTTAGGCTTTACATCTAGATGTTACGCTTTACCTCTAGATGTTTGGCTTAGATCTAGAAGTTGGGCTTTATCTCTAGATGTTGGGGTTTAAATCTAGATTTGGGGTTTTAGCTCTAGAAGTTGGTCATTACCTCTAGACATTGGGCTTTACCTCCAGATGTTTGTCTTTAAGTCTAGATTTTGGGCTCTACCTCTAGGTGTTGGGCTTTGCCTCCAGAATTTGGACTTTTCCTCTAGAAGTTGGGCTTTACGTCTAGATATTGGGCTTTACCTCTAGATGTTGGGTTTTAAATCTGTATATTTGTCTTTACCTCAAGACGTTCGGCTTTACCTCTAGATGTTAGGCTTTACATCTAGATTCTGGGCTTTACCTCTAGATGTTGGGCTTTAACTCTAGATTTTGGGCTTTACTCTAAATGATGCGCTTTATATATTCGGCTTTACCTCTAGAAGTTGGACTTTACATCTAGATTTCGGGCTTTAGATCTGGAAGTTGGGCTTTACATCTAGATTTTGGGCTTTACGTCTAGATATTGGGCTTTACCTCTAGATTTTGTGGTTTAAATCTATATATTTGGCTTTTCCTCTAGATGTTGGGCTTTACCCCTAGATATCTGGCTTTACCTCTAGATGTTGGGCTTTACCTCTAGATTTTGGGTTTTCCATCTGGATTTTTGGCTTCTCTCTAGAATCTGGGCTTTACCTCCAGACGTTGGGCTTTACCACTAGATGTTTGGTTTTACCTCTAGATGTTGGTCTTTAGGTCTAGATATTGGACTTTACCTCTAGATGTAGGGTTTTACATCTAGATGTTTTGTTTTACATTTAGGTGTTGGTCTTTATCTCTACATGTTGGGTTATACCTCTATATGTTGTGCTTCACCTCTAGATGTTAGGCTTTACCTCTAGATGTTTGGATTACATCTAGATCTTTTGCTTTACATTTCGATGTTCGGCTTTATCTCTTTTTTTGGGGTTTAAATCCATATATTTGGCTTTTCCTCTAGATGTTGGGCTTTACCGTCTGATATCTGGCTTTACGTCTAGATGTTGGCCTTTACCTCTAGAAGTTGGGCTTTACCTCTAGACTTTGGGCTTTACCTCAAGACGTTCGGCTTTAACTCTAGCTGTTGGGCTTTACCTCTAGATTTTGGGCCTTACCTCTAGAAGTTGGGGGTTGCATCTATATGTTTGGCTTTAACTGTAGATGTCAGGCCTTAACACTTGATTTTGGAATTCACTTCTAGATGTTAGGCTTTACATCTAGATTCTGGGCTTTCCCTCTAGATGTTGGGCTTTAACTCTAGATTTTGGGCTTTACTCGAAAGGCTGCGCTTTAACTCTAGATATTCGGCTTTACCTCTAGAAGTTGGGTTTTACATCTAGATGTTTGGCTTTAACTGTAGGTGTCGGGCTTTAACACTAGATATTGGAATTCACCTCTAGATCTTAGTCTTTACCTCTACATGTTGGGCTTTACCTCTAGAGTATTTGGCTTTAGATCTAGCAATTGGGCTTTACATCTAGATTTGGGGTTTTAGCTCTAGATGTTGGGCTTTACCTCCAGATTTTGGATTTTAAATCTATATATCTGGCTTTATCTCTAGATGTTGGGCTTTATCTCTAGATTTTGGGCTCAAACTCTAGGTATTGGTGTTTACCTCTAGATTTTGGACTTTAACTCTGGAAGTTGGGATTTACCTCTAGATGTTGGGATTCAACTCTAGAATTTGGGTTTGAAATCTATATATTTTGCTTTTCCTCTAGATGTTGGGCTTTACCTCAAGATATCTGGCTTTACCTCTAGCTGTTGGGTTTTACCTCTAGATAGTGGTCTTTACCTCGAGATTTTGGGTGTTAGATCTAGAATTTGGGCTTTACATCTAGATTTTGGGCTTTAGATCTAGAAGCTGGGCTTTACATCTAGATTTTGGGCTTTACGTCTAGATATTGGGCTTTACCTCTAGATTTTGGGTTTTAAATCTATATATTTGGCTTTTCCTCTAGATGTTGGGCTTTACCTCTAGATTTTGGGTTTTACATCTAGATGTTTGCCTTCACCTCTGTAAGTTGGGCTTTACCTGCAGACATTGGGCTGTAGTTCTAGATGATGGGCTTTACCTCTAGAAGTTGGGCTTTACATCTAGATTTTGGGCTTTACGTCTAGATATTGGGCTTCACCTCTAGATTTTGGGGTTTAGATCTATATAACTGGCTTTATATCTAGGTGTTGGGCTTTACCTCTACATTTTGAGCTCTACCTCTAGGTATTGGTATTTACATTTAGATTTTTGACTTTAAATCTGGAAGTTGAGCTTTACATCTAGATTTTGGGCTTTACCCCTAGATGTTGGGATTTAACTCTAGAAATTGGGTGTGAAATCTATATATTTTGCTTTTCCTCTAGATGTTGGGCTTTACCTCTAGATATCTGGCTTTACGTCTCGATGTTGTGTTTTACCTCTAGATATTGGTCTTCACCTATAGATGTTGGGCTTTCGATCTAGAATTTGTGCTTTACATCTAGATTTTGGGCTTTACGTCTAGATATTGGGCTTTACCTCTAGATTTTGGGTTTTATATCTATATATTTGGCTTTTCCTCTAGATGTTGGGCTTCACCCCTACATATCTGGATTTACCTGTAGATGTTGGGCTTTACCTCTAGATTTTGGGTTTTCCATCTGGATTTTTGGCTTCTCTCTAGAATCTGGGCTTTACCTCCAGACGTTGGGCTTTACCACTAGATGTTGGGTTTTACCTCTAGATGTTGGTCTTTAGGTCTAGATATTGGACTTTACCTCTAGATGTAGGGTTTTACATCTAGATGTTTTGCTTTACATTTAGATGTTGGTCTTTATCTCTAGATGTTGGGTTATACCTCTATATGTTGTGCTTCATCTCTAGATGTTAGGCTTTACCTCTAGATGTTTGGATTACATCTAGATGTTTTGCTTTACATTTCGATGTTCGGCTTTATCTCTAGATTTTGGGTTTTAAATCTATATATTTGGCTCTTCCTCTAGATGTTGGGCTTTACCGTCAGATATCTGGCTTTACGTCTAGATGTTGGGCCATACCTCTAGAAGTTGAGCTTTAACTCTAGACTTTGGGCTTTACCTCAAGACGTTCGGCTTTAACTCTAGCTGTTGGGCTTTACCTCTAGATTTTGGGCCTTACCTCTAGAAGTTGGGGGTTATATCTATATGGTTGGATTTAACTGTAGATGTCAGGCCTTAACACTTGATTTTGGAATTCACCTCTAGATGTTAGGCTTTACATCTAGATTGTGGGCTTTCCCTCTAGATGTTGGGCTTTACCTCTAGATATCTGGCTTTACCTCTAGATGTTGGGTTTTACCTCTAGATATTGGTCTTTACCTCTAGATTTTGGGCGTTAGATCTAGAATTTGGGCTTTACATCTAGATTTTGGGCTTTAGATCTAGAAGTTGGGCTTTACATCTAGATTTTGGGCTTTACGTCTAGATATTGGGCTTTACCTCTAGATTTTGGATTTTAAATCTATATATTTGGCTTTTCCTCTAGATGTTGGGCTTTACCCCTAGATATCTGTCTTAACCTCTAGATGTTGGGCTTTACCTCTAGATTTTGGGTTTTAAATATATATATATTTGGCTTTTCCTCTAGATGTTGGGCTTTACCTCTAGATTTGGGGTTTTACATGTAGATGTTTGCCTTCACCTCTGTAAGTTGGGCTTTACCTGCAGACATTGGTCTGTAGGACTAGATGATGGGCTTTACCTCCAGACGTTGGGCTTTACCTCTAGATATCTGGCTTTACGTCTAGATGTTGGGTTTTACCTCTAGATATTGGTCTTTACCTCTAGATGTTGGGCTTTAGATCTAGAAGTTGTGCTTTTCATCGAGATTTTGGGCTTTACGTCTAGATATTGGGCTTTACCTCTAGATTTTGGGTTTTATATCTATATATTTGGATTTTCCTCTAGATGTTGGGCTTTACCCCTAGATATCTGGATTTTCCTGTAGATGTTGGGCTTTACCTCTAGATTTTGGGTTTTCCATCTGGATTTTTGGCTTCTCTCTAGAATCTGGGCTTTACCTCCAGATGTTGGGCTTTACCTCTAGATCTTGGGTTTTACATCTAGATGTTTTGCTTTACATTTAGATGTTGGGCTTTATCTCTAGATTTTGGGTTTTAAATCTATATATTTGGCTTTTCCTATAGATGTTGGGCTTTACCTCTACATTTTGGGCTCTACCACTAGGTCTTGGGCTTTACCTCTAGATTTTGGACTTTACCTCTAGAAGTTGGGCTTTACCTCTAGATTTTGGGCCTTAACTCTAGAAGTTGGGGGTTGCATCTATATGTTTGGCTTTAACTGTAGATGTCGGTCCTTAACACTTGATTTTGGAATTCACCTCTAGATGTTAGGCTTTACATGTAGAAGTTGGGCTTTACATCTAGATTTTGGGTTTTACCTCTAGAAGTTGGGGGTTACTTCTATATCTTTGGCTTTAACTGTAGATGTCGGGCCTTAACACTAGATTTTAGAATTCACCTCTAGATGTTAGGCTTTACCTGTAGATGTTGGGCTTCAGATCTAGAAGTTGGGCTTTACATCTAGATTTTGGTCTTTACGTCTAGATATTGGGCTTTACCTCTAGATTTTGGGTTTTAAATCTATATATTTGGCTTTTCCTCTAGATGTTGGGCTTTACCCCTAGATATCTGGCTTTATGTCTAGGTGTTGGGCTTTACCTCTAGATTTTGGGCTCTACCACTAGGTCTTGGGCTTTACCTCTAGATTTTGGACTTTACCTCTAGAAGTTGGGCTTTACCTCTAGATTTTGGGCCTTACCTCTAGAAGTTGGGGGTTGCATCAATATGTTTGGCTTTAACTGTAGATGTCGGGCCTTAACACTTGATTTTGGAATTCAGCTCTAGATGTTAGGCTTTACATCTAGATTCTTGGTTTTCCCTCCAGATGTGGGGCTTCAACTCTAGATTTTGGGCTTTACTCTAAATGATGCGCTTTATATATTCGGCTTTACCTCTAGAAGTTGGGCTTTACATCTAGATTTCGGGCTTTAGATCTAGAAGTTGGGCTTTACATCTAGATTTTGGGCTTTACGTCTAGATATTGGTCTTTACCTCTAGATTTTGGGTTTTAAATCTATATATTTGGCTTTTCCTCTAGATGTTGGGCTTTACCCCTAGATATCTGGCTTTACCTCTAGATGATGGGCTTTACCTCTAGATTTTGGGTTTTCCATCTGGATTTTTGCTTCTCTCTAGAATCTGGGCTTTACCTCCAGACGTTGGGCTTTACCTCTAGATGTTTAGTTTTACCTCTAGATGTTGGTCTTTAAGTCTAGATATAGGACTTTAACCTCTAGATGTTGGGCTTTACCCCTAGATTTTGGGCTTTACGTCTAGATATTGGGCTTTACCTCTAGATTTTGGGTTTTAAATCTATATATTTGGCTTTTCCTCTAGATGTTGGGCTTTACCCCTAGATATCTGGCTTTACGTCTAGGTGTTGGGCTTTACCTCTAGATTTTGGGCTCTACCACTAGGTCTTGGGCTTTACCTCTAGATTTTGGACTTTCCTCTAGAAGTTGGGCTTTACCTCTAGATTTTGGGCCTTACCTCTAGAAGTTGGGGGTTGCATCAATATGTTTGGCTTTAACTGTAGATGTCGGGCCTTAACACTTGATTTTGGAATTCACCTCTAGATGTTAGGCTTTACATCTAGATTCTTGGTTTTCCCTCTAGATGTGGGGCTTCAACTCTAGATTTTGGGCTTTACTCTAAATGATGCGCTTTATATATTTGGCTTTACCTCTAGAAGTTGGGCTTTACATCTAGATTTCGGGCTTTAGATCTAGAAGTTGGGCTTTACATCTAGATTTTGGGCTTTACGTCTAGATATTGGGCTTTACCTCTAGATTTTGGATTTTAAATCTATATATTTGGCTTTTCCTCTAGATGTTGGGCTTTACTCCTAGATATCTGGCGTTACCTCTAGATGTTGGGCTTTACCTCTAGATTTTGGGTTTTCCATCTGGATTTTTGGCTTCTCTCTAGAATCTGGGCTTTACCTCCAGATGTTGGGCTTTACCTCTAGATGTTGGGTTTTACATCTAGATGTTTTGCTTTACATTTAGATGTTGGGCTTTATCTCTAGATTTTGGGTTTTAAATCTATATATTTGGCTTTTCCTATAGATGTTGGGCTTTACCTCTACATTTTGGGCTCTACCACTAGGTCTTGATCTTTACCTCTAGATTTTGGACTTTACCTCTAGAAGTTGGGCTTTACATCTAGACTTTGGGCTTTACCTCAAGACGTTCGGCTTTACCTCTAGATGTTGGGCTTTACCTCTATTTTTTGGGCCTTACGTCTAGAAGTTGGGGGTTACATCTATATGTTTGGCTTTAACTGTAGATGTCGGGCCTTAACACTTGATTTTGGAATTCACCTCTAGATGTTAGGCTTTACCTCTAGATTCTGGGCTTTCCCTCTAGATGTTGTTCTTTAACTCTAGATATGGGCTTTACTCTAAATGATGCGCTTTAACTCTATATATTCGCCTTTACCACTAGAAGTTGGGCTTTACATCTAGATTTTGGGCTTTAGATCTAGAAGTTGGGCTTTACATCTAGATATTGGTCTTTACGTCTAGATATTGGGCTTTACCTCTAGATTTTGGGTTTTAAATCTATATATTTGGCTTTTCCTCTAGATGTTGGGCTTTACCTCTAGATATCTGGTTTTACGTCTAGATGTTGGGCTTTACCTCTACATTTTGGGCTCTACCACTAGGTCTTGGGCTTTACATCTAGATTTTGGACTTTACCTCTAGAAGTTAGGCTTTAGATCTAGAAGCTGGGCTTTACATCTAGATTTTGGGCTTTACCTCTCGATATTGGACTTTACCTCTAGATTTTGGGATTTAAATCTATATATTTGGCTTTTCCTCTAGATGTTGGTCTTTACCTCTAGATGTCGGGTTTTACATCTAGATGTTTTGCTTTACATTTAGATGTTGGGCTTTATCGTTAGATTTTGGGTTTTAAATCTATATATTTGGCTTTTCCTATAGATGTTGGTCTTTAATTCTAGATGTTGGGCTTTACCTCTAAATTTCGGGCCTTACGTCTAGAAGTTGGGGGTTACATCTATATGTTTGGCTTTAACTGTATATGTCGGGCCTTAACACTTGGTTTTGGAATTCAACTCTAGATGTTAGGCTTTACCTCTAGATGTTGGGCTTTAGATCTAGAAGTTGGGCTTTACATCTAGATTTTGGGCTTTACGTCTAGATATTGGGCTTTACCTCTAGATTTTGGGTTTTAAATCTATATATTTGGCTTTTCCTCTAGATGTTGGGCTTTACCCCTAGATATCTGGCTTTACGTCTAGATGTTGGGCTTTACCTCTAGATGTTGGGTTTTACCTCTAGATGTTGGTCTTTAAGTTTAGATATTGGACTTTACCTCTAGATGTCGGGTTTTACATCTAGATGTTTTGCTTTACATTTAGATGTTGGGCTTTATCTCTAGATTTTGGGTTTTAAATCTATATATTTGGCTTTTCCTATAGATGTTGGGCTTTACCTCTACATTTTGGGCTCTACCACTAGGTCTTGATCTTTACCTCTAGATTTTGGACTTTACCTCTAGAAGTTGGGCTTTACATCTAGAATTTGGGCTTTACCTCAAGACGTTCGGCTTTACCTCTAGATGTTGGGCTTTACCTCTATTTTTTGGGCCTTACGTCTAGAAGTTGGGGGTTACATCTATATGTTTGGCTTTAACTGTAGATGTCGGGCCTTAACACTTGATTTTGGAATTCACCTCTAGATGTTAGGCTTTACCTCTAGATTCTGGGCTATCCCTCTAGATGTTGTTCTTTAACTCTAGATATGGGCTTTACTCTATATGATGCGCTTTAGATATTCGCCTTTACCACTAGAAGTTGGGCTTTACATCTAGATTTTGGGCTTTAGATCTAGAAGTTGGGCTTTACATCTAGATATTGGGCTTTACGTCTAGATATTGGGCTTTACCTCTAGATTTTGGGTTTTAAATCTATATATTTGGCTTTTCCTCTAGATGTTGGGCTTTACCTCTAGATATCTGGTTTTACGTCTAGATGTTGGGCTTTACCTCTACATTTTGGGCTCTACCACTAGGTCTTGGGCTTTACGTCTAGATTTTGGACTTTACCTCTAGAAGTTAGGCTTTAGATCTAGAAGTTGGGCTTTACATCTAGATTTTGGGCTTTACGTCTCGATATTGGACTTTACCTCTAGATTTTGGGATTTAAATCTATATATTTGGCTTTTCCTCTAGATGTTGGTCTTTACCTCTAGATGTCGGGTTTTACATCTAGATGTTTTGCTTTACATTTAGATGTTGGGCTTTATCGTTAGATTTTGGGTTTTAAATCTATATATTTGGCTTTTCCTATAGATGTTGGGCTTTACCTCTAGATATATGGCTTTACTTCTAGATGTGTGGCTTTACCTCTAGATTTTGGACTTTACCTCTAGAAGTTGGGCTTTACCTCTAGACTTTGGCTTTACCTCAAGACGTTCAACTTTAGCTCTGGATGTTGGGCTTTACCTCTATATTTTGGGCTTTACGTCTAGATATTTGGCTTACCTCTAGATGTTGGGGTTTAAATCTATATATTTGTCTTTACCTCAAGACGTTGGGCTTTAATTCTAGATGTTGGGCTTTACCTCTAGATTTTGGGCCTTACCTCTAGAAGTTGGGGGTTACATCTATATGTTTGGCTTGAACTGTAGATGTCGGGCCTTAACACTTGATTTTGGAATTCAACTCTAGATGTTAGGCTTTACCTCTACATGTTGGGCTTTAGATCTAGAAGTTGGGCTTTACATCTAGATTTTGGGCTTTACGTCTAGATATTGGTCTTTACCTCTAGATTTTGGGTTTTAAATCTATATATTTGGCTTTTCCTCTAGATGTTGGGCTTTACCCCTAGATATCTGGCTTTACCTCTAGATGATGGGCTTTACCTCTAGATTTTGGGTTTTCCATCTGGATTTTTGGCTTCTCTCTAGAATCTGGGCTTTACCTCCAGACGTTGGGCTTTACCTCTAGATGTTTAGTTTTACCTCTAGATGTTGGTCTTTAAGTCTAGATATAGGACTTTAACCTCTAGATGTCGGGTTTTACATCTAGAAGTTTTGCTTTACATTTAGATGTTGGACTTTATCTCTAGATGTTGGGTTTTAAACCTATATATTTGGCTTTTCCTCTAGATGTTGGGCTTTACCTCTAGATATCTGGCTTTACCTCTAGATGTTGGGCTTTACCTCTAGATTTTGGACTTTAACTCTAGAAGTTGGGCTTTACCTCTAGACTTTGGCTTTACCTCAAGACGTTCAACTTTAACTCTAGATGTTGGGCTTTACCCCTAGATTTTGGGCTTTACGTCTAGATATTGGGCTTTACCTCTAGATTTTGGGTTTTAAATCTATATATTTGGCTTTTCCTCTAGATGTTGGGCTTTACCCCTAGATATCTGGCTTTACGTCTAGGTGTTGGGCTTTACCTCTAGATTTTGGGCTCTACCACTAGGTCTTGGGCTTTACCTCTAGATTTTGGACTTTCCTCTAGAAGTTGGGCTTTACCTCTAGATTTTGGGCCTTACCTCTAGAAGTTGGGGGTTGCATCAATATGTTTGGCTTTAACTGTAGATGTCGGGCCTTAAAACTTGATTTTGGAATTCACCTCTAGATGTTAGGCTTTACATCTAGATTCTTGGTTTTCCCTCTAGATGTGGGGCTTCAACTCTAGATTTTGGGCTTTACTCTAAATGATGCGCTTTATATATTTGGCTTTACCTCTAGAAGTTGGGCTTTACATCTAGATTTCGGGCTTTAGATCTAGAAGTTGGGCTTTACATCTAGATTTTGGGCTTTACGTCTAGATATTGGGCTTTACCTCTAGATTTTGGATTTTAAATCTATATATTTGGCTTTTCCTCTAGATGTTGGGCTTTACTCCTAGATATCTGGCGTTACCTCTAGATGTTGGGCTTTACCTCTAGATTTTGGACTTTAACTCTAGAAGTTGGGCTTTACCTCTAGACTTTGGCTTTACCTCAAGACGTTCAACTTTAACTCTAGATGTTGGGATTTACCTCTAGATTTTGGGCTTTACGTCTAGATATTGGGCTTTACCTCTAGATTTTGGGTTTTAAATCTATATATTTGGCTTTTCCTCTAGATGTTGGGCTTTACCTCTAGATATCTGGCTTTACCTCTAGATTTTGGGTTTTAACTCTAGATTTTGGGTTTTCCATCTGGATTTTTGGCTTCTCTCTAGAATCTGGGCTGTACCTCCAGATGTTGGGCTTTACCTCTAGATGTTGGGTTTTACCTCTAGATGTTGGTCTTTAAGTCTAGATATTGGACTTTACCTCTAGATGTCGTGTTTTACATCTAGATGTTTTGCTTTACATTTAGATGTTGGGCTTTATCTCTAGATTTTGGGATTTAAATCTATATATTTGGCTTTTCCTATAGATGTTGGGCTTTACCTCTACATTTTGGGCTCTACCACTAGGTCTTGATCTTTACATCTAGATTTTGGACTTTACCTCTAGAAGTTGGGCTTTACCTCTAGACTTTGGGCTTTACCTCAAGACGTTCGGCTTTACCTCTAGATGTTGGGCTTTACCTCTATTTTTTGGGCCTTACGTCTAGAAGTTGGGGGTTACATCTATATGTTTGGCTTTAACTGTAGATGTCGGGCCTTAACACTTGATTTTGGAATTCACCTCTAGATGTTAGGCTTTACATCTAGATTCTGGGCTTTCCCTCTAGATGTGGGGTGCAACTCTAGATTTTGGGCTTTACTCTAAATGATGCGCATTATATATTCGGCTTTACCTCTAGAAGTTGGGCTTTACATCTAGATTTCGGGCTTTAGATCTAGAAGTTGGGCTTTACATCTAGATTTTGGTCTTTACGTCTAGATATTGGGCTTTACCTCTATATTTTGGGTTATACATCTATATATTTGGCTTTTCCTCTAGATGTTGGGCTTTACATCTAGATATCCGGCTTTACCTCTAGATGTTGCTCTACCTCTAGATTTTGGGCTCTACCTCTAGATGTTGGGCTTTGCCTCCAGAATTTGAACTTTTCCTCTAGAAGTTGGGCTTTACATCTAGATATTGGGCTTTACCTCTAGATGTTGGGTTTTAAATCTATATATTTGTCTTTACCTCAAGACTTTGGGCTTTAACTCTAGATATTGGGCTTTACCTCTAGATTTTGGGCCTTACCTCTAGATGTTGGGGTTTACATCTATATGTTTGCCTTTAACTGTAGATGTCGGGCCTTAACACTAGACTTTGGAATTCACCACTAGATGTTAGGCTTTACCTCTAGATGTTGGGCTTTACCTCTAGATGTTTGGCTTAGATCTAGAAGTTGGGCTTTATCTCTACATGTTGGGGTTTAAATCTAGATTTGGGGTTTTAGCTCTAGAAGTTGGTCATTACCTTTAGACATTGGACTTTACCTCCAGATGTTGGTCTTTAAGTCTAGATATTGGACTTTACCTCTAGATGTAGGGTTTTACATCTAGATGTTTTGCTTTACATTTAGATGTTGGTCTTTATCTCTAGATGTTGGGTTATACCTCTATATGCTGTGCTTCACCTCTAGATGTTAGGCTTTACCTCTAGATGTTGGGATTACATCTAGACGTTGGACTTTATCTCTAGAATTTGGGCTATACCCCTATATGTTGGGCTTTACCTCTAGAGTTTGGGTTTTACATCTAGATGTTTGCCTTTACCTCTGTAAGTTATGCTTTACCTGCAGACATTGGGCTATAGGACTAGATGGTGGGCTTTACCTCTAGAAGTTGGGCTTTACATCTAGATTTTGGGCTTTACCTCTAAATGATGGGCTTAAACTCTAAATATTGGGCTTTACCTCTAGATGTTGGGCTTTAGAATAAGAAATTGTGCTCTACATCTATATATTTGGGCTTTAGATCTAGAAGTTGGGCTTTACATCTAGATATTGGTCTTTACGTCTAGATATTGGGCTTTACCTCTAGATTTTGGGTTTTAAATCTATATATTTGGCTTTTCCTCTAGATGTTGGGCTTTACCCCTAGATATCTGGCTTTACGTCTAAATGTTGGGCTTTACTTCTAGATTTTGGGCTCTACCACTAGGTCTTGGGCTTTACCTCTAGATTTTGGACTTTACCTCTAGAAGTTAGGCTTTAGATCTAGAAGTTGGGCTTTACATCTAGAATTTTGGGCTTTACGTCTAGATATTGGTCTCTACCTCTAGATGTTGTTTTTTAAATCTATATGTTTGGCTTTTCCTCTAGATGTTGGGCTTTACCTCTAGATATCTGGCTTTACCTCTAGATGTTGGGCTTTACCTCTAGATTTTGGACTTTACCTCTAGAAGTTGGACTTTACCTCTAGACTTTGGCTTTACCTCAAGACGTTCAACTTTAACTCTAGATGTTGGGATTTACCTCTAGATTTTGGGCTTTACGTCTAGATATTGGGCTTTACCTCTAGATTTTGGGTTTTAAATCTATATATTTGGCTTTTCCTCTAGATGTTGGGCTTTACCTCTAGATATCTGGCTTTACCTCTAGATTTTGGGTTTTACCTCTAGATTTTGGGTTTTCCATCTGGATTTTTGGCTTCTCTCTAGAATCTGGGCTGTACCTCCAGATGTTGGGCTTTACCTCTAGATGTTGGGTTTTACCTCTAGATGTTGGTCTTTAAGTCTAGATATTGGACTTTACCTCTAGATGTCGTGTTTTACATCTAGATGTTTTGCTTTACATTTAGATGTTGGGCTTTATCTCTAGATTTTGGGTTTTAAATCTATATATTTGGCTTTTCCTATAGATGTTGGGCTTTACCTCTACATTTTGGGCTCTACCACTAGGTCTTGATCTTTACCTCTAGATTTTGGACTTTACCTCTAGAAGTTGGGCTTTACATCTAGACTTTGGGCTTTACCTCAAGACGTTGGGCTTTAACTCTAGAAGTTGGGCTTTACCTCTAGATTTTGGGCCTTACCTCTAGAAGTTGGGGGTTACATCTATATGTTTGGCTTTAACTGTAGATGTCGGGCCTTAACACTTGATTTTGGAATTCACCTCTAGATGTTAGGCTTTACCTCTAGATTCTGGGCTTTCACTCTAGATGTTGTTCTTTAACTCTAGATATGGGCTTTACTCTAAATGATGCGCTTTAACTCTAGATATTCGCCTTTACCACTAGAAGTTGGGCTTTACATCTAGATTTTGGGCTTTAGATCTAGAAGTTGGGCTTTACATCTAGATATTGGTCTTTACGTCTACATATTGGGCTTTACCTCTAGATTTTGGGTTTTAAATCTATATATTTGGATTTTCCTCTAGATGTTGGGCTTTACCTCTAGATATCTGGTTTTACGTCTAGATGTTGGGCTTTACCTCTAAAGTTTGGGCTCTACCACTAGGTCTTGGGCTTTACATCTAGATTTTGGACTTTACCTCTAGAAGTTAGGCTTTAGATCTAGAAGTTGGGCTTTACATCTAGATTTTGGGCTTTACCTCTCGATATTGGACTTTACCTCTAGATTTTGGGATTTAAATCTATATATTTGGCTTTTCCTCTAGATGTTGGTCTTTACCTCTAGATATCTGGCTTTACCTCTAGATTTTGGGCTCTACCACTAGGTCTTGGGCTTTACCTCTAGATTTTGGACTTTACCTCTAGAAGTTAGGCTTTAGATCTAGAAGTTGGGCTTTACATCTAGATTTTGGGCTTTACGTCTAGATATTGGTCTTTTTGGGTTTTAAATCTATATATTTGGACTTTTCCTCTAGATGTTGGACTTTACGTCTAGATATTGTGCTTTACCTCTAGATGTTGGGTTTTAAATCTATATATTTGTCTTTACCTCAAGACGTTGGGCTTTACCTCTAGATTTTGGGCCTTACCTCTAGAAGTTGGGGTTTACATCTATATGTTTGCCTTTAACTGTAGATGTCGGGCCTTAACACTATATTTTGGAATTCACCACTAGATGTTATGCTTTACCTCTAGATGTTGGGCTTTACCTCTAGATGTTTGGCTTAGATCTAGAAGTTGGGCTTTATCTCTACATGTTGGGGTTTAAATCTAGATTTGGGGTTTTAGCTCTAGAAGTTGGTCATTACCTCTAGACATTGGGCTTTGCCTCCAGATGTTTGTCTTTAAGTCTAGTTTTTGGGCTCTACCTCTAGGTGTTGGGCTTTGCCTCCAGAATTTGGACTTTTCCTCTAGAAGTTCGGCTTTACGTCTAGATATTGGGCTTTACCTCTAGATGTTGGGTTTTAAATCTATATATTTGTCTTTACCTCAAGACGTTCGGCTTTACCTCTAGATGTTAGGCTTTACATCTAGATTCTGGGTTTACCTCTAGATGTTGGGCTTGAACTCTAGATTTTGGGCTTTACTCTAAATGATGCGCTTTATATATTCGGCTTTACATCTAGAAGTTGGGCTTTACATCTAGATTTTGGGCCTTACCCCTAGAAGTTGGGGGTTACATCTATATCTTTGGCTTTAACTGTAGATGTCGGGCCGTAACACTTGATTTTGGAATTCACCTCTAGATGTTAGGCTTTACCTCTAGATTCTGGGCTTTACCTCTAGATGTTGGGCTTTAACACTAGATTTTGGGTTTTCCATCTGGATTTTTGGCTTCTCTCTAGAATCTGGGCTGTACCTCCAGACGTTGGGCTTTACCTCAAGATGTTGGGTTTTACCTCTAGATGTTGGTCTTTAAGTCTAGATATTGGACTTTACCTCTAGATGTAGGGTTTTACATCTAGATGTTTTGCTTTACATTTAGATGTTGGGCTTTATCTCTAGATTTTGGGTTTTAAATCTATATATTTGGCTTATCCTCTAGATGTTGGGCTTTACCATCAGATATCTGGCTTTACGTCTAGATGTATGGCTTTACCTCTAGATTTTGGGCTCTACCACTAGGTCTTGGGCTTTACCTCTAAAAGTTGGGCTTTAATTCTAGACTTTGGCTTTACCTCTAGATTTTGGGCCTTACCTCTAGAAGTTGGGGTTTATATCTATATGTTTGCCTTTAACTGTAGATGTCGGGCCTTAAGACTAGATTTTGGAATTCATCACTAGATGTTAGGCTTTACCTCTAGATGTTGGGCTTTAGATCTAGAAGTTGGGCTTTACATCTAGATTTTGGGCTTTACGTCTAGATATTGGGCTTTACCTCTGGATTTTGTGTTTTAAATCTATATATTTGGCTTTTCCTATAGATGTTGGGCTTTACCTCTACAATTTGGTCTCTACCACTAGGTCTTGATTTTTACCTCTAGATTTTGGACTTTACCTCTAGAAGTTGGGCTTTACCTCTAGATTTTGGGCCTTACCTCTAGAAGTTGGGGGTTGCATCTATATGTTTGGCTTTAACTGTAGATGTCGGTCCTTAACACTTGATTTTGGAATTCACCTCTAGATGTTAGGTTTTACATCTAGATTCTGGGCTTTGCCTCTAGATGTGGGGCTTCTACTCTAGATTTTGGGCTTTAATCTAAATGATGCGCTTTATATATTCAGCTTTACCTCTAGAAGTTGGGCTTTACATCTAGATTTTAGGCTTTAGATCTAGAAGTTGGTCTTTAAATCTAGATTTTGGTCTTTACGTCTAGATATCGGGCTTTACCTCTATATTTTGGGTTATAAATCTATATATTTGGCTTTTCCTCTAGATGTTGGGCTTTACCTCTAGATATCTGGCTTTAACTCTAGATGTTGCTTTACCTCTAGATTTTGGGCTCTACCTCTAGGTGTTGGGCTTTGCCTCCAGAATTTGGACTTTTCCTCTAGATGTTGGGCTTTACGTCTAGATATCTGGCTTTACCTCTAGATTTTGGGCTTTACCTCTAGATTTTGGGTTTTCCATCTGGACTTTTGGCTTCTCTCTAGAATCTGGGCTTTACCTCCAGATGTTGGGCTTTACCTCTAGATGTTGGGTTTTACCTCTAGATGTTGGTCTTTAAGTCTAGATATTGGACTTTACCTCTAGATGTCGGGTTTTACATCTAGATGTTTTGCTTTACATTTAGATATTGGGCTTTACCTCTAGATTTTGGGTTTTAAATCTATATATTTGTCTTTACCTCAAGACATTGGGCTTTAACTCTAGATGTTGGGCTTTACCTCTAGATTTTGGGCCTTACCTCTAGAAGTTGGGGTTTACATCTATATGTTTGCCTTTAACTGTAGATGTCGGGCCTTAACACTAGATTTTGGAATTCACCACTAGATGTTAGGCTTTACCTCTAGATGTTGGGCTTTACCTCTAGATGTTTGGCTTAGATCTAGAAGTTGGGCTTTATCTCTACATGTTGGGGTTTAAATCTAGATTTGGGGTTTTAGCTCTAGAAGTTGGTCATTACCTCTAGACATTGGGCTTTACCCCCAGATATTTGTCTTTCAGTCTAGATTTTGGGCTCTACCTCTAGGTGTTGGGCTTTGCCTCCAGAATTTGGACTTTTCCTCTAGAAGTTCGGCTTTACGTCTAGATATTGTGCTTTACCTCTAGATGTTGGGTTTTAAATCTATATATTTGTCTTTACCTCAAGACGTTGGGCTTTAACTCTAGATGTTGGGCTTTACCTCTAGATTTTGGGCCTTACCTCTAGAAGTTGGGGTTTACATCTATATGTTTGCCTTTAACTGTAGATATCGAGCCTTAACACTAGATTTTGGAATTCACCACTAGATGTTAGGCTTTACCTCTAGATGTTGGGCTTTACCTCTAGATGTTTGGCTTAGATCTAGAAGTTGGGCTTTATCTCTACATGTTGGGGTTTAAATCTAGATTTGGGGTTTTAGCTCTAGAAGTTGGTCATTACCTCTAGACATTGGGCTTTGCCTCCAGATGTTTGTCTTAATCTAGTTTTTGGGCTCTACCTCTAGGTGTTGGGCTTTGCCTCCAGAATTTGGACTTTTCCTCTAGAAGTTCGGCTTTACGTCTAGATATAGGGCTTTACCTCTAGATGTTGGGTTTTAAATCTATATATTTGTCTTTACCTGAAGACGTTCGGCTTTACCTCTAGATGTTAGGCTTTACATCTAGATTCTGGGCTTTACCTCTAGATGTTGGGCTTTAACTCTAGATTTTGGGCTTTACTCTAAATGATGCGATTTATATATTAGGCTTTACATCTAGAACTTGGGCTTTACATCTAGATTTTGGGCCTTACCTCTAGAAGTCGGGGGTTACATCTATATGTTTGGCTTTAACTGTAGATGTCGGGCCTTAACACTTGATTTTGTAATTCACCTCTAGATGGTAGGCTTTACATCTAGATTCTGTGCTTTACCTCTAGATGTTGGGCTTTAACTCTGGATTTGGGGCTTTACTCTAAATGATGTGCTTTATATATTCGGCTTTACATCTAGAAGTTGGGCTTTACATCTAGATTTTGGGCCTTACCTCTGGAAGTTGGGGGTTACATCTATATATTTGGCTTTAACTGTAGATGTCGGGCCGTAACACTTGATTTTGGAATTCACCTCTAGATGTTAGGCTTTACCTCTAGATTCTGGGCTTTACCTCTAGATGTTGGGCTTTAACACTAGATTTTGGGTTTTCCATCTGGATTTTTGGCTTCTCTCTAGAATCTGGGCTGTACCTCCAGACTTTGGGCTTTACCTCAAGATGTTGGGTTTTACCTCTAGATGTTGGTCTTTAAGACTAGATATTGGACTTTACCTCTAGATGTAGGGTTTTACATCTAGATGTTTTGCTTTACATTTAGATGTTGGGCTTTATCTCTAGATTTTGGGTTTTAAATCTATATATTTGGCTTATCCTCTAGATGTTGGGCTTTACCATCAGATATCTGGCTTTACGTCTAGATGTATGGCTTTACCTCTAGATTTCGGGCTCTACCACTAGGTCTTGGGCTTTACCTCTAGAAGTTGGGCTTTAATTCTAGACTTTGGCTTTACCTCTAGATTTTGGGCCTTACCTCTAGAAGTTGGGGTTTATATCTATATGTTTGCCTTTAACTGTAGATGTCGGGCCTTAAGACTAGATTTTGGAATTCATCACTAGATGTTAGGCTTTACCTCTAGATGTTGGGCTTTAGATCTAGAAGTTGGGCTTTACATCTAGATTTTGGGCTTTACGTCTAGATATTGGGCTTTACCTCTGGATTTTGTGTTTTAAATCTATATATTTGGCTTTTCCTATAGATGTTGGGCTTTACCTCTACAATTTGGTCTCTACCACTAGGTCTTGATTTTTACCTCTAGATTTTGGACTTTACCTCTAGAAGTTGGGCTTTACCTCTAGATTTTGGGCCTTACCTCTAGAAGTTGGGGGTTGCATCTATATGTTTGGCTTTAACTGTAGATGTCGGTCCTTAACCCTTGATTTTGGAATTCACCTCTAGATGTTAGGTTTTACATCTAGATTCTGGGCTTTGCCTCTAGATGTGGGGCTTCTACTCTAGATTTTGGGCTTTACTCTAAATGATGCGCTTTATATATTCAGCTTTACCTCTAGAAGTTGGGCTTTACATCTAGATTTTAGGCTTTAGATCTAGAAGTTGGGCTTTACATCTAGATTTTGGTCTTTACGTCTAGATATCGGGCTTTACCTCTATATTTTGGGTTATAAATCTATATATTTGGCTTTTCCTCTAGATGTTGGGCTTTACCTCTAGATATCTGGATTTAACTCTAGATGTTGCTTTACCTCTAGATATTGGGCTCTACCTCTAGGTGTTGGGCTTTGCCTCCAGAATTTGGACTTTTCCTCTAGATGTTGGGCTTTACGTCTAGATATTGGGCTTTACCTCTAGATGTTGGGTTTTAAATCTATATATTTGTCTTTACCTCAAGACGTTGGGCTTTAACTCTAGATGTTGGGCTTTACCTCTAGATTTTGGGCCTTACCTCTAGAAGTTGGCGTTTACATCTATATGTTTGCCTTTAACTGTAGATGTCGGGCCATAACACTAGATTTTGGAATTCACCACTAGATGTTAGGCTTTACCTCTAGATGTTGGGCTTTACCTCTAGATGTTTGGCTTAGATCTAGAAGTTGGGCTTTATCTCTACATGTTGGGGTTTAAATCTAGATTTGGGGTTTTAGCTCTAGAAGTTGGTCATTACCTCTAGACATTGGGCTTTACCCACAGATGTTTGTCTTTAAGTCTAGATTTTGGGCTCTACCTCTAGGTGTTGGGCTTTGCCTCCAGAATTTGGACTTTTCCTCTAGAAGTTCGGCTTTACGTCTAGATATTGGGCTTTACATCTAGATGTTGGGTTTTAAATCTATATATTTGTCTTTACCTCAAGCCTTTCGGCTTTACCTCTAGATGTTAGGCTTTACATCTAGATTCTGGGCTTTACCTCTAGATGTTGGGCTTTAACTCTAGATTTTGGGCTTTACTCTAAATGATGCGCTTTATATATTCGGCTTTACATCTAGAAGTTGGGCTTTACATCTAGATTTTGGGCCTTACCTCTAGAAGTTGGGGGTTACATCTATATGTTTGGCTTTAACTGTAGATGTTGGGCCTTAAGACTAGATTTAAGAATTCACCTCTAGATATTAGGCTTTACCTCTAGATTCTGGGCTTTACCTCTAGATGTTGGGCTTTAACACTAGATTTTGGGTTTTCCATCTGGATTTTTGGCTTCTCTCTAGAATCTGGGCTGTACCTCCAGACGTTGGGCTTTACCTCAAGATGTTGGGTTTTACCTCTAGATGTTGGTCTTTAAGTCTAGATATTGGAATTTACCTCTAGATGTCGGGTTTTACATCTAGATGTTTTGCTTTACATTTAGATGTTGGGCTTTATCTCTAGATTTTGGGTTTTAAATCTATATATTTGGCTTTTCCTCTAGCTGTTGGGCTTTACCATCAGATATCTGGCTTTACGTCTAGATGTATGGCTTTACCTCTAGATTTTGGGCTCTACCACTAGGTCTTGGGCTTTACCTCTAGATTTTGGACTTTACCTCTAGAAGTTGGGCTTTACCTCTAGATTTTGGGCCTTACCTCTAGAAGTTGGGGGTTACATCTATATGTTTGGCTTTAACTGTATATGTCGGGCCTTAACACTTGATTTTGGAATTCACCTCTAGATGTTAGGCTTTACATCTAGATTCTGGGCTTTCCCTCTAGATGTGGGGCTTCAACTCTAGATTTTGGGCTTTTCTCTAAATGATGCGCTTTATATATTCGGCTTTACCACTAGAAGTTGGGCTTTACATCTAGATTTTGGTCTTTACGTCTAGATATCGGGCTTTACCTCTATATTTTGGGTTTTAAATCTATATATTTGGCTTTTCCTCTAGATGTTGGGCTTTACCTCTAGATATCTGGCTTTACCTCTAGATGTTCCTTTACCTCTAGATTTTGGGCTCTACCTCTATGTGTTGGGCTTTGCCTCTAGAATTTGGACTTTTCTTCTAGAAGTTGGGCTTTACGTCTAGATATTGGGCTTTACCTCTAGATGTTGGGTTTTAAATCTATATATTTGTCTTTACCTCTAGATGTTGGGCTTTACCCCTAGATATCTGGCTTTACCTCTAGATGTTCGGCTTTACCTCTAGATTTTGGGTTTTCCATCTGGATTTTTGGCTTCTCTCTAGAATCTGGGCTTTAACTCCAGATGTTGGGCTTTACCTCTAGATCTTGGGTTTTACCTCTTGATGTTGGTCTTTAAGTCTAGATATTGGACTTTACCTCTAGATGTCGGGTTTTACATCTAGATGTTTTGCTTTACATTTAGATGTTGGGCTTTATCTCTAGATTTTGGGTTTTAAATCTATATATTTGGCTTTTCCTATAGATGTTTGGCTTTACCTCTACATTTTGGGCTCTACCACTAGGTCTTGATCTTTACCTCTAGATTTTGGACTTTACCTCTAGAAGTTGGTCTTTACATCTAGACTTTGGGGTTTACCTCAAGATGTTCGGCTTTACCTCTAGATATTGCGCTTTAACTCTAGTTTTTGGGCCTTAGGTCTGGAAGTTGGGGGTTACATCTATATGTTTGGCTTTAACTGTAGATGTCGGGCCTTAACACTTGATTTTGGAATTCACCTCTAGATGTTCGGCTTTACCTCTGGATTCTGGGCTTTCCCTCTAGATGTTGTTTTTTAACTCTAGATTTTGGGCTTTACTCTAAATGATGCGCTTTAACTCTAGATATTCGCCTTTACCTCTAGAAGTTGGGCTTTACATCTAGATTTTGGGCTTTAGATCTAGAAGTTGGGCTTTACATCTAGATATTGGTCTTTATGTCTAGATATTGGTCTTTACCTCTAGATTTTGGGTTTTAAGTCTATATATTTGGCTTTTCCTCTAGATTTTGCCTTTACCTCTAGGTATCTGGTTTTACCTCTAGATGTTGGGCTTTACCTCTAGATTTTGGACTTCACCACTAGAAGGTAGGCGTTAGATCTAGAAGTTGGGCTTTACCTCTAGATTTTGGGCCTTACCTCTAGAAGTTGGGGGTTGCATCTATATGTTTGGCTTTAACTGTAGATGTCGGGCCTTAACACTTGATTTTGGAATTCACCTCTAGATGTTAGGCTTTACATCTAGATTCTGGGCTTTCCCTCTAGATGTGGGGCTTCAACTCTAGATTTTGGGCTTTACTCTAAATGATGCGCTTTATATATTCGGCTTTACCTCTAGAAGTTGGGCTTTACATCTAGATTTTGGTCTTTACGTCTAGATATCGGGCTTTACCTCTATATTTTGGGTTTTAAATCTATATATTTGGCTTTTCCTCTAGATGTTGGGCTTTACCTCTAGATATCTGGCTTTAACTCTAGATGTTCCTTTACCTCTAGATTTTGGGCTCAACCTCTAGGTGTTGGGCTTTGCCTCCAGAATTTGGACTTTTCCTCTAGATGTTGGACTTTACGTCTAGATATTGTGCTTTACCTCTAGATGTTGGGTTTTAAATCTATATATTTGTCTTTACCTCAAGACGTTGGGCTTTACCTCTAGATTTTGGGCCTTACCTCTAGAAGTTGGGGTTTACATCTATATGTTTGCCTTTAACTGTAGATGTCGGGCCTTAACACTAGATTTTGGAATTCACCACTAGATGTTAGGCTTTACCTCTAGATGTTGGGCTTTACCTCTAGATGTTTGGCTTAGATCTAGAAGTTGGGCTTTATCTCTACATGTTGGGGTTTAAATCTAGATTTGGGGTTTTAGCTCTAGAAGTTGGTCATTACCTCTAGACATTGGGCTTTGCCTCCAGATGTTTGTCTTTAAGTCTAGTTTTTGGGCTCTACCTCTAGGTTTTGGGCTTTGCCTCCAGAATTTGGACTTTTCCTCTAGAAGTTCGGCTTTACGTCTAGATATTGGGCTTTACCTCTAGATGTTGGGTTTTAAATCTATATATTTGTCTTTACCTCAAGACGTTCGGCTTTACCTCTAGATGTTAGGCTTTACATCTAGATTCTGGGCTTTACATCTAGATGTTGGGCTTTAACTCTAGATTTTGGGCTTTACTCTAAATGATGCGCTTTATATATTCGGCTTTACATCTAGAAGTTGGGCTTTACATCTAGATTTTGGGCCTTACCTCTAGAAGTTGGGGGTTACATCTATATCTTTGGCTTTAACTGTAGATGTCGGGCCGTAACACTTGATTTTGGAATTCACCTCTAGATGTTAGGCTTTACCTCTAGATTCTGGGCTTTACCTCTAGATGTTGGGCTTTAACACTAGATTTTGGGTTTTCCATCTGGATTTTTGGCTTCTCTCTAGAATCTGGGCTGTACCTCCAGACGTTGGGCTTTACCTCAAGATGTTGGTTTTTACCTCTAGATGTTGGTCTTTAAGTCTAGATATTGGACTTTACCTCTAGATGTAGGGTTTTACATCTAGATGTTTTGCTTTACATTTAGATGTTGGGCTTTATCTCTAGATTTTGGGTTTTAAATCTATATATTTGGCTTATCCTCTAGATGTTGGGCTTTACCATCAGATATCTGGCTTTACGTCTAGATGCATGGCTTTACCTCTAGATTTTGGGCTCTACCACTAGGTCTTGGGCTTTACCTCTAGAACTTGGGCTTTAATTCTAGACTTTGGCTTTACCTCTAGATTTTGGGCCTTACCTCTAGAAGTTGGGGTTTATATCTATATGTTTGCCTTTAACTGTAGATGTCGGGCCTTAAGACTAGATTTTGGAATTCATCACTAGATGTTAGGCTTTACCTCTAGATGTTGGGCTTTAGATCTAGAAGTTGGGCTTTACATCTAGATTTTGGGCTTTACGTCTAGATATTGGGCTTTACCTCTGGATTTTGTGTTTTAAATCTATATATTTGGCTTTTCCTATAGATGTTGGGCTTTACCTCTACAATTTGGTCTCTACCACTAGGTCTTGATTTTTACCTCTAGATTTTGGACTTTACCTCTAGAAGTTGGGCTTTACCTCTAGATTTTGGGCCTTACCTCTAGAAGTTGGGGGTTGCATCTATATGTTTGGCTTTAACTGTAGATGTCGGTCCTTAACACTTGATTTTGGAATTCACCTCTAGATGTTAGGCTTTACATCTAGATTCTGGGCTTTGCCTCTAGATGTTGGGCTTTAACACTAGATTTTGGGTTTTCCATCTGGATTTTTGGCTTCTCTCTAGAATCTGGGCTGTACCTCCAGACGTTGGGCTTTACCTCAAGATGTTGGGTTTTACCTCTAGATGTTGGTCTTTAAGTCTAGATATTGGAATTTACCTCTAGATGTCGGGTTTTACATCTAGATGTTTTCCTTTACATTTAGATGTTGGGCTTTATCTCTAGATTTTGGGTTTTAAATCTATATATTTGGCTTTTCCTCTAGCTGTTGGGCTTTACCATCAGATATCTGGCTTTACGTCTAGATGTATGGCTTTACCTCTAGATTTTGGGCTCTACCACTAGGTCTTGGGCTTTACCTCTAGATTTTGGACTTTACCTCTAGAAGTTGGGCTTTACATCTAGATTTTGGGCTTTACGTCTAGATATTGAACTTTACCTCTGGATTTTGTGTTTTAAATCTATATATTTGGCTTTTCCTATAGATGTTGGGCTTTACCTCTACAATTTGGTCTCTACCACTAGGTCTTGATTTTTACCTCTAGATTTTGGACTTTACCTCTAGAAGTTGGGCTTTACCTCTAGATTTTGGGCCTTACCTCTAGAAGTTGGGGGTTGCATCTATATGTTTGGCTTTAACTGTAGATGTCGGTCCTTAACACTTGATTTTGGAATTCACCTCTAGATGTTAGGCTTTACATCTAGATTCTGGGCTTTGCCTCTAGATGTTGGGCTTTAACACTAGATTTTGGGTTTTCCATCTGGATTTTTGGCTTCTCTCTAGAATCTGGGCTGTACCTCCAGACGTTGGGCTTTACCTCAAGATGTTGGGTTTTACCTCTAGATGTTGGTCTTTAAGTCTAGATATTGGAATTTACCTCTAGATGTCGGGTTTTACATCTAGATGTTTTCCTTTACATTTAGATGTTGGGCTTTATCTCTAGATTTTGGGTTTTAAATCTATATATTTGGCTTTTCCTCTAGCTGTTGGGCTTTACCATCAGATATCTGGCTTTACGTCTAGATGTATGGCTTTACCTCTAGATTTTGGGCTCTACCACTAGGTCTTGGGCTTTACCTCTAGATTTTGGACTTTACCTCTAGAAGTTGGGCTTTACATCTAGATTTTGGGCTTTACGTCTAGATATTGAACTTTACCTCTGGATTTTGTGTTTTAAATCTATATATTTGGCTTTTCCTATAGATGTTGTGCTTTACCTCTACAATTTGGTCTCTACCACTAGGTCTTGATTTTTACCTCTAGATTTTGGACTTTACATCTAGAAGTTGGGCTTTACCTCTAGATTTTGGGCCTTACCTCTAGAAGTTGGGGGTTGCATCTATATGTTTGGCTTTAACTGTAGATGTCGGTCCTTAACACTTGATTTTGGAATTCACCTCTAGATGTTAGGCTTTACATCTAGATTCTGGGCTTTCCCTCTAGATGTGGGGCTTCTACTCTAGATTTTGGGCTTTACTCTAAATGATGCGCTTTATATATTCAGCTTTACCTTTAGAAGTTGGGCTTTACATCTAGATTTTAGGCTTTAGATCTAGAAGTTGGGCTTTACATCTAGATTTTGGTCTTTACGTCTAGATATCGGGCTTTACCTCTATATTTTGGGTTATAAATCTATATATTTGGCTTTTCCTCTAGATGTTGGGCTTTACCTCTAGATATCTGGCTTTAACTCTAGATGTTGCTTTACCTCTAGATTTTGGGCTCTACCTCTAGGTGTTGGGCTTTGCCTCCAGAATTTGGACTTTTCCTCTACATGTTGGGCTTTACGTCTAGATATTGGGCTTTACCTCTAGATGTTGGGTTTTAAATCTATATATTTGTCTTTACCTCAAGACGTTGGGCTTTAACTCTAGATGTTGGGCTTTACCTCTAGATTTTGGGCCTTACCTCTAGAAGTTGGGGTTTACATCTATATGTTTGCCTTTAACTGTAGATGTCGGGCCTTAACACTAGATTTTGGAATTCACCACTAGATGTTAGGCTTTACCTCTAGATGTTGGGCTTTACCTCTAGATGTTTGGCTTAGATCTAGAAGTTGGGCTTTATCTCTACATGTTGGGGTTTAAATCTAGATTTGGGGTTTTAGCTCTAGAAGTTGGTCATTACCTCTAGACATTGGGCTTTACCCCCAGATGTTTGTCTTTAAGTCTAGATTTTGGGCTCTACCTCTAGGTGTTGGGCTTTGCCTCCAGAATTTGGACTTTTCCTCTAGAAGTTCGGCTTTACGTCTAGATATTGGGCTTTACATCTAGATGTTGGGTTTTAAATCTATATATTTGTCTTTACCTCAAGACTTTCGGCTTTACCTCTAGATGTTAGGCTTTACATCTAGATTCTGGGCTTTACCTCTAGATGTTGGGCTTTAACTCTAGATTTTGGGCTTTACTCTAAATGATGCGCTTTATATATTCGGCTTTACATCTAGAAGTTGGGCTTTACATCTAGATTTTGGGCCTTACCTCTAGAAGTTGGGGGTTACATCTATATGTTTGGCTTTAACTGTAGATGTCGGGCCTTAAGACTAGATTTAAGAATTCACCTCTAGATATTAGGCTTTACCTCTAGATTCTGGGCTTTACCTCTAGATGTTGGGCTTTAACACTAGATTTTGGGTTTTCCATCTGGATTTTTGGCTTCTCTCTAGAATCTGGGCTGTACCTCCAGACGTTGGGCTTTACCTCAAGATGTTGGGTTTTACCTCTAGATGTTGGTCTTTAAGTCTAGATATTGGACTTTACCTCTAGATGTAGGGTTTTACATCTAGATGTTTTGCTTTACATTTAGATGTTGGGCTTTATCTCTAGATTTTGGGTTTTAAATCTATATATTTGGCTTTTCCTATAGATGTTGGGCTTTACCTCTACATTTTGGGCTCTACCACTAGGTCTTGATCTTTACCTCTAGATTTTGGACTTTACCTCTAGAAGTTGGGCTTTACATCTAGACTTTGGGGTTTACCTCAAGATGTTCGGCTTTACCTCTAGATATTGCGCTTTAACTCTAGTTTTTGGGCCTTAGGTCTGGAAGTTGGGGGTTACATCTATATGTTTGGATTTAACTGTAGATGTCGGGCCTTAACACTTGATTTTGGAATTCACCTCTAGATGTTCGGCTTTACCTCTGGATTCTGGGCTTTCCCTCTAGATGTTGTTTTTTAACTCTATATTTTGGGCTTTACTCTAAATGATGCGCTTTAACTCTAGATATTCGCCTTTACCTCTAGAAGTTGGGCTTTACATCTAGATTTTGGGCTTTAGATCTAGAAGTTGGGCTTTACATCTAGATATTGGTCTTTATGTCTAGATATTGGTCTTTACCTCTAGATTTTGGGTTTTAAATCTATATATTTGGCTTTTCCTCTAGATTTTGCCTTTACCTCTAGATATCTGGTTTTACCTCTAGATGTTGGGCTTTACCTCTAGATTTTGGGCTTTACCACTAGGTCTTGGGCTTTACCTCTAGATTTTGGACTTCACCACTAGAAGGTAGGCGTTAGATCTAGAAGTTGGGCTTTACCTCTAGATTTTGGGCCTTACCTCTAGAAGTTGGTGGTTGCATCTATATGTTTGGCTTTAACTGTAGATGTCGGGCCTTAACACTTGATTTTGGAATTCACCTCTAGATGTTAGGCTTTACCTCTAGATTCTGGGCTTTCCCTCTAGATGTGGGGCTTCAACTCTAGATTTTGGGCTTTACTCTAAATGATGCGCTTTATATATTCGGCTTTACCTCTAGAAGTTGGGCTTTACATCTAGATTTTGGTCTTTACGTCTAGATATCGGGCTTTACCTCTATATTTTGGGTTTTAAAACTATATATTTGGCTTTTCCTCTAGATGTTGGGCTTTACCTCTAGATGTTCCTTTACCTCTAGATTTTGGGCTCTACCTCTAGGTGTTTGGCTTTGCCTCTAGAATTTGGACTTTTCCTCTAGAAGTTGGGCTTTACGTCTAGATATTAGGCTTTACGTCTAGATGTTGGGTTTTAAATCTATATATTTGTCTTTACCTCTAGAAGTTGGGCTTTAATTCTAGACTTTGGATTTACCTCTAGATTTTGGGCCTTACCTCTAGAAGTTGGGGTTTACATCTATATGTTTGCCTTTAACTGTAGATGTCGGGCCTTAACACTAGATTTTGGAATTCACCACTAGATGTTAGGCTTTACCTGTAGATGTTGGGCTTTAGATCTAGAAGTTGGGCTTTACATCTAGATTTTGGGCTTTACGTCTAGATATTGGTCTTTACCTCTAGATTTTGGTTTTAAATCTATATATTTGGCTTTTCCTCTAGATGTTGGGCTTTACCCCTAGATATCTGGCTTTACCTCTAGATGATGGGCTTTACCTCTAGATTTTGGGTTTTCCATCTGGATTTTTGGCTTCTCTCTAGAATCTGGGCTTTACCTCCAGACGTTGGGCTTTACGTCTAGATATCTGGCTTTACCTCTAGATGTTGGGCTTTACCTCTAGATTTTGGACTTTAACTCTAGAAGTTGGGCTTTACCTCTAGACTTTGGCTTTACCTCAAGACGTTCAACTTTAACTCTAGATGTTGGGCTTTACCCCTAGATTTTGGGCTTTACGTCTAGATATTGGGCTTTACCTCTAGATTTTGGGTTTTAAATCTATATATTTGGCTTTTCCTCTAGATGTTGGGCTTTACCCCTAGATATCTGGCTTTACGTCTAGGTGTTGGGCTTTACCTCTAGATTTTGGGCTCTACCACTAGGTCTTGGGCTTTACCTCTAGATTTTGGACTTTCCTCTAGAAGTTGGGCTTTACCTCTAGATTTTGGGCCTTACCTCTAGAAGTTGGGCGTTGCATCAATATGTTTGGCTTTAACTGTAGATGTCGGGCCTTAACACTTGATTTTGGAATTCACCTCTAGATGTTAGGCTTTACATCTAGATTCTTGGTTTTCCCTCTAGATGTGGGGCTTCAACTCTAGATTTTGGGCTTTACTCTAAATGATGCGCTTTATATATTTGGCTTTACCTCTAGAAGTTGGGCTTTACATCTAGATTTCGGGCTTTAGATCTAGAAGTTGGGCTTTACATCTAGATTTTGGGCTTTACGTCTAGATATTGGGCTTTACCTCTAGATTTTGGATTTTAAATCTATATATTTGGCTTTTCCTCTAGATGTTGGGCTTTACTCCTAGATATCTGGCGTTACCTCTAGATGTTGGGCTTTACCTCTAGATTTTGGGTTTTCCATCTGGATTTTTGGCTTCTCTCTAGAATCTGGGCTTTACCTCCAGATGTTGGGCTTTACCTCTAGATGTTGGGTTTTACATCTAGATGTTTTGCTTTACATTTAGATGTTGGGCTTTATCTCTAGATTTTGGGTTTTAAATCTATATATTTGGCTTTTCCTATAGATGTTGGGCTTTACCTCTACATTTTGGGCTCTACCACTAGGTCTTGATCTTTACCTCTAGATTTTGGACTTTACCTCTAGAAGTTGGGCTTTACATCTAGACTTTGGGCTTTACCTCAAGACGTTCGGCTTTACCTCTAGATGTTGGGCTTTACCTCTATTTTTTGGGCCTTACGTCTAGAAGTTGGGGGTTACATCTATATGTTTGGCTTTAACTGTAGATGTCGGGCCTTAACACTTGATTTTGGAATTCACCTCTAGATGTTAGGCTTTACCTCTAGATTCTGGGCTTTCCCTCTAGATGTTGTTCTTTAACTCTAGATATGGGCTTTACTCTAAATTATGCGCTTTAACTCTAGATATTCGCCTTTACCACTAGAAGTTGGGCTTTACATCTAGATTTTGGGCTTTAGATCTAGAAGTTGGGCTTTACATCTAGATATTGGGCTTTACGTCTAGATATTGGGCTTTACCTCTAGATTTTGGGATTTAAATCTATATATTTGGCTTTTCCTCTAGATGTTGGGCTTTACCTCTAGATATCTGGTTTTACGTCTAGATGTTGGGCTTTACCTCTACATTTTGGGCTCTACCACTAGGTCTTGGGCTTTACATCTAGATTTTGGACTTTACCTCTAGAAGTTAGGCTTTAGATCTAGAAGCTGGGCTTTACATCTAGATTTTGGTCTTTACCTCTCGATATTGGACTTTACCTCTAGATTTTGGGATTTAAATCTATATATTTGGCTTTTCCTCTAGATGTTGGTCTTTACCTCTAGATGTCGGGTTTTACATCTAGATGTTTTGCTTTACATTTAGATGTTGGGCTTTATCGTTAGATTTTGGGTTTTAAATCTATATATTTGGCTTTTCCTATAGATGTTGGTCTTTAATTCTAGATGTTGGGCTTTACCTCTAGATTTTGGGCCTTACGTCTAGAAGTTGGGGGTTACATCTATATGTTTGGCTTTAACTGTAGATGTCGGGCCTTAACACTTGATTTTGGAATTCAACTCTAGATGTTAGGCTTTACCTCTAGATGTTGGGCTTTAGATCTAGAAGTTGGGCTTTACATCTAGATTTTGGGCTTTACATCTAGATATTGGGCTTTACCTCTAGATTTTGGGTTTTAAATCTATATATTTGGCTTTTCCTCTAGATGTTGGGCTTTACCCCTAGATATCTGGCTTTACGTCTAGATGTTGGGCTTTACCTCTAGATTTTGGACTTTACCTCTAGAAGTTGGGCTTTACCTCTATTTTTTGGGCCTTACGTCTAGAAGTTGGGGGTTACATCTATATGTTTGGCTTTAACTGTAGATGTCGGGCCTTAACACTTGATTTTGGAATTCACCTCTAGATGTTAGGCTTTACATCTAGATTCTGGGCTTTCCCTCTAGATGTGGGGTGCAACTCTAGATTTTGGGCTTTACTCTAAATGATGCGCATTATATATTCGGCTTTACCTCTAGAAGTTGGGCTTTACATCTAGATTTCGGGCTTTAGATCTAGAAGTTGGGCTTTACATCTAGATTTTGGTCTTTACGTCTAGATATTGGGCTTTACCTCTATATTTTGGGTTATACATCTATATATTTGGCTTTTCCTCTAGATGTTGGGCTTTACATCTAGATCTCCGGCTTTACCTCTAGATGTTGCTCTACCTCTAGATTTTGGGCTCTACCTCTAGATGTTGGGCTTTGCCTCCAGAATTTGAACTTTTCCTCTAGAAGTTTTGCTTTACATCTAGATATTGGGCTTTACCTCTAGATGTTGGGTTTTAAATCTATATATTTGTCTTTACCTCAAGACTTTGGGCTTTAACTCTAGATATTGGGCTTTACCTCTAGATTTTGGGCCTTACCTCTAGATGTTGGGGTTTACATCTATATGTTTGCCTTTAACTGTAGATGTCGGGCCTTAACACTAGACTTTGGAATTCACCACTAGATGTTAGGCTTTACCTCTAGATGTTGGGCTTTACCTCTAGATGTTTGGCTTAGATCTAGAAGTTGGGCTTTATCTCTACATGTTGGGGTTTAAATCTAGATTTGGGGTTTTAGCTCTAGAAGTTGGTCATTACCTTTAGACATTGGACTTTACCTCCAGATGTTGGTCTTTAAGTCTAGATATTGGACTTTACCTCTAGATGTAGGGTTTTACATCTAGATGTTTTGCTTTACATTTAGATGTTGGTCTTTATCTCTAGATGTTGGGTTATACCTCTATATGCTGTGCTTCACCTCTAGATGTTAGGCTTTACCTCTAGATGTTGGGATTACATCTAGACGTTGGACTTTATCTCTAGAATTTGGGCTATACCCCTATATGTTGGGCTTTACCTCTAGAGTTTGGGTTTTACATCTAGATGTTTGCCTTTACCTCTGTAAGTTATGCTTTACCTGCAGACATTGGGCTATAGGACTAGATGGTGGGCTTTACCTCTAGAAGTTGGGCTTTACATCTAGATTTTGGGCTTTACCTCTAAATGATGGGCTTAAACTCTAAATATTGGGCTTTACCTCTAGATGTTGGGCTTTAGAATAAGAAATTGTGCTCTACATCTATATATTTGGGCTTTAGATCTAGAAGTTGGGCTTTACATCTAGATATTGGTCTTTACGTCTAGATATTGGGCTTTACCTCTAGATTTTGGGATTTAAATCTATATATTTGGCTTTTCCTCTAGATGTTGGGCTTTACCCCTAGATATCTGGCTTTACGTCTAAATGTTGGGCTTTACTTCTAGATTTTGGGCTCTACCACTAGGTCTTGGGCTTTACCTCTAGATTTTGGACTTTACCTCTAGAAGTTAGGCTTTAGATCTAGAAGTTGGGCTTTACATCTAGAATTTTGGGCTTTACGTCTAGATATTGGTCTCTACCTCTAGATGTTGTTTTTTAAATCTATATGTTTGGCTTTTCCTCTAGATGTTGGGCTTTACCTCTAGATATCTGGCTTTACCTCTAGATGTTGGGCTTTACCTCTAGATTTTGGACTTTACCTCTAGAAGTTGGACTTTACCTCTAGACTTTGGCTTTACCTCAAGACGTTCAACTTTAACTCTAGATGTTGGGATTTACCTCTAGATTTTGGGCTTTACGTCTAGATATTGGGCTTTACCTCTAGATTTTGGGTTTTAAATCTATATATTTGGCTTTTCCTCTAGATGTTGGGCTTTACCTCTAGATATCTGGCTTTACCTCTAGATTTTGGGTTTTACCTCTAGATTTTGGGTTTTCCATCTGGATTTTTGGCTTCTCTCTAGAATCTGGGCTGTACCTCCAGATGTTGGGCTTTACCTCTAGATGTTGGGTTTTACCTCTAGATGTTGGTCTTTAAGTCTAGATATTGGACTTTACCTCTAGATGTCGTGTTTTACATCTAGATGTTTTGCTTTACATTTAGATGTTGGGCTTTATCTCTAGATTTTGGGTTTTAAATCTATATATTTGGCTTTTCCTATAGATGTTGGGCTTTACCTCTACATTTTGGGCTCTACCACTAGGTCTTGATCTTTACCTCTAGATTTTGGACTTTACCTCTAGAAGTTGGGCTTTACATCTAGACTTTGGGCTTTACCTCAAGACGTTGGGCTTTAACTCTAGAAGTTGGGCTTTACCTCTAGATTTTGGGCCTTACCTCTAGAAGTTGGGGGTTACATCTATATGTTTGGCTTTAACTGTAGATGTCGGGCCTTAACACTTGATTTTGGAATTCACCTCTAGATGTTAGGCTTTACCTCTAGATTCTGGGCTTTCACTCTAGATGTTGTTCTTTAACTCTAGATATGGGCTTTACTCTAAATGATGCGCTTTAACTC
Organism: Leptosomus discolor; assembly: GCF_034619465.1. Taxonomy (NCBI): domain Eukaryota; kingdom Metazoa; phylum Chordata; class Aves; order Leptosomiformes; family Leptosomidae; genus Leptosomus; species Leptosomus discolor. The sequence goes on along the minus strand of NW_028237857.1, from coordinate 2,743,732 downwards.
TAGATATTCGCCTTTACCACTAAAAGTTGGGCTTTACATCTAGATTTTGGGCTTTAGATCTAGAAGTTGGGCTTTACATCTAGATATTGGTCTTTACGTCTACATATTGGGCTTTACCTCTAGATTTTGGGTTTTAAATCTATATATTTGGATTTTCCTCTAGATGTTGGGCTTTACCTCTAGATATCTGGTTTTACGTCTAGATGTTGGGCTTTACCTCTAAAGTTTGGGCTCTACCACTAGGTCTTGGGCTTTACATCTAGATTTTGGACTTTACCTCTAGAAGTTAGGCTTTAGATCTAGAAGTTGGGCTTTACATCTAGATTTTGGGCTTTACCTCTCGATATTGGACTTTACCTCTAGATTTTGGGATTTAAATCTATATATTTGGCTTTTCCTCTAGATGTTGGTCTTTACCTCTAGATATCTGGCTTTACCTCTAGATTTTGGGCTCTACCACTAGGTCTTGGGCTTTACCTCTAGATTTTGGACTTTACCTCTAGAAGTTAGGCTTTAGATCTAGAAGTTGGGCTTTACATCTAGATTTTGGGCTTTACGTCTAGATATTGGTCTTTTTGGGTTTTAAATCTATATATTTGGACTTTTCCTCTAGATGTTGGACTTTACGTCTAGATATTGTGCTTTACCTCTAGATGTTGGGTTTTAAATCTATATATTTGTCTTTACCTCAAGACGTTGGGCTTTACCTCTAGATTTTGGGCCTTACCTCTAGAAGTTGGGGTTTACATCTATATGTTTGCCTTTAACTGTAGATGTCGGGCCTTAACACTAGATTTTGGAATTCACCACTAGATGTTAGGCTTTACCTCTAGATGTTGGGCTTTACCTCTAGATGTTTGGCTTAGATCTAGAAGTTGGGCTTTATCTCTACATGTTGGGGTTTAAATCTAGATTTGGGGTTTTAGCTCTAGAAGTTGGTCATTACCTCTAGACATTGGGCTTTGCCTCCAGATGTTTGTCTTTAAGTCTAGTTTTTGGGCTCTACCTCTAGGTGTTGGGCTTTGCCTCCAGAATTTGGACTTTTCCTCTAGAAGTTCGGCTTTACGTCTAGATATTGGGCTTTACCTCTAGATGTTGGGTTTTAAATCTATATATTTGTCTTTACCTCAAGACGTTCGGCTTTACCTCTAGATGTTAGGCTTTACATCTAGATTCTGGGTTTACCTCTAGATGTTGGGCTTGAACTCTAGATTTTGGGCTTTACTCTAAATGATGCGCTTTATATATTCGGCTTTACATCTAGAAGTTGGGCTTTACATCTAGATTTTGGGCCTTACCTCTAGAAGTCGGGGGTTACATCTATATGTTTGGCTTTAACTGTAGATGTCGGGCCTTAACACTTGATTTTGTAATTCACCTCTAGATGGTAGGCTTTACATCTAGATTCTGGGCTTTACCTCTAGATGTTGGGCTTTAACTCTGGATTTGGGGCTTTACTCTAAATGATGCGCTTTATATATTCGGCTTTACATCTAGAAGTTGGGCTTTACATCTAGATTTTGGGCCTTACCTCTAGAAGTTGGGGGTTACATCTATATCTTTGGCTTTAACTGTAGATGTCGGGCCGTAACACTTGATTTTGGAATTCACCTCTAGATGTTAGGCTTTACCTCTAGATTCTGGGCTTTACCTCTAGATGTTGGGCTTTAACACTAGATTTTGGGTTTTCCATCTGGATTTTTGGCTTCTCTCTAGAATCTGGGCTGTACCTCCAGACGTTGGGCTTTACCTCAAGATGTTGGGTTTTACCTCTAGATGTTGGTCTTTAAGTCTAGATATTGGACTTTACCTCTAGATGTAGGGTTTTACATCTAGATGTTTTGCTTTACATTTAGATGTTGGGCTTTATCTCTAGATTTTGGGTTTTAAATCTATATATTTGGCTTATCCTCTAGATGTTGGGCTTTACCATCAGATATCTGGCTTTACGTCTAGATGTATGGCTTTACCTCTAGATTTTGGGCTCTACCACTAGGTCTTGGGCTTTACCTCTAAAAGTTGGGCTTTAATTCTAGACTTTGGCTTTACCTCTAGATTTTGGGCCTTACCTCTAGAAGTTGGGGTTTATATCTATATGTTTGCCTTTAACTGTAGATGTCGGGCCTTAAGACTAGATTTTGGAATTCATCACTAGATGTTAGGCTTTACCTCTAGATGTTGGGCTTTAGATCTAGAAGTTGGGCTTTACATCTAGATTTTGGGCTTTACGTCTAGATATTGGGCTTTACCTCTGGATTTTGTGTTTTAAATCTATATATTTGGCTTTTCCTATAGATGTTGGGCTTTACCTCTACAATTTGGTCTCTACCACTAGGTCTTGATTTTTACCTCTAGATTTTGGACTTTACCTCTAGAAGTTGGGCTTTACCTCTAGATTTTGGGCCTTACCTCTAGAAGTTGGGGGTTGCATCTATATGTTTGGCTTTAACTGTAGATGTCGGTCCTTAACACTTGATTTTGGAATTCACCTCTAGATGTTAGGTTTTACATCTAGATTCTGGGCTTTGCCTCTAGATGTGGGGCTTCTACTCTAGATTTTGGGCTTTACTCTAAATGATGCGCTTTATATATTCAGCTTTACCTCTAGAAGTTGGGCTTTACATCTAGATTTTAGGCTTTAGATCTAGAAGTTGGCCTTTAAATCTAGATTTTGGTCTTTACGTCTAGATATCGGGCTTTACCTCTATATTTTGGGTTATAAATCTATATATTTGGCTTTTCCTCTAGATGTTGGGCTTTACCTCTAGATATCTGGCTTTAACTCTAGATGTTGCTTTACCTCTAGATTTTGGGCTCTACCTCTAGGTGTTGGGCTTTGCCTCCAGAATTTGGACTTTTCCTCTAGATGTTGGGCTTTACGTCTAGATATCTGGCTTTACCTCTAGATTTTGGGCTTTACCTCTAGATTTTGGGTTTTCCATCTGGACTTTTGGCTTCTCTCTAGAATCTGGGCTTTACCTCCAGATGTTGGGCTTTACCTCTAGATGTTGGGTTTTACCTCTAGATGTTGGTCTTTAAATCTAGATATTGGACTTTACCTCTAGATGTCGGGTTTTACATCTAGATGTTTTGCTTTACATTTAGATATTGGGCTTTACCTCTAGATTTTGGGTTTTAAATCTATATATTTGTCTTTACCTCAAGACGTTGGGCTTTAACTCTAGATGTTGGGCTTTACCTCTAGATTTTGGGCCTTACCTCTAGAAGTTGGGGTTTACATCTATATGTTTGCCTTTAACTGTAGATGTCGGGCCTTAACACTAGATTTTGGAATTCACCACTAGATGTTAGGCTTTACCTCTAGATGTTGGGCTTTACCTCTAGATGTTTGGCTTAGATCTAGAAGTTGGGCTTTATCTCTACATGTTGGGGTTTAAATCTAGATTTGGGGTTTTAGCTCTAGAAGTTGGTCATTACCTCTAGACATTGGGCTTTGCCTCCAGATGTTTGTCTTTAAGTCTAGTTTTTGGGCTCTACCTCTAGGTGTTGGGCTTTGCCTCCAGAATTTGGACTTTTCCTCTAGAAGTTCGGCTTTACGTCTAGATATAGGGCTTTACCTCTAGATGTTGGGTTTTAAATCTATATATTTGTCTTTACCTCAAGACGTTCGGCTTTACCTCTAGATGTTAGGCTTTACATCTAGATTCTGGGCTTTACCTCTAGATGTTGGGCTTTAACTCTAGATTTTGGGCTTTACTCTAAATGATGCGATTTATATATTAGGCTTTACATCTAGAACTTGGGCTTTACATCTAGATTTTGGGCCTTACCTCTAGAAGTCGGGGGTTACATCTATATGTTTGGCTTTAACTGTAGATGTCGGGCCTTAAGACTAGATTTAAGAATTCACCTCTAGATATTAGGCTTTACCTCTAGATTCTGGGCTTTACCTCTAGATGTTGGGCTTTAACACTAGATTTTGGGTTTTCCATCTGGATTTTTGGCTTCTCTCTAGAATCTGGGCTGTACCTCCAGACGTTGGGCTTTACCTCAAGATGTTGGGTTTTACCTCTAGATGTTGGTCTTTAAGTCTAGATATTGGAATTTACCTCTAGATGTCGGGTTTTACATCTAGATGTTTTGCTTTACATTTAGATGTTGGGCTTTATCTCTAGATTTTGGGTTTTAAATCTATATATTTGGCTTTTCCTCTAGCTGTTGGGCTTTACCATCAGATATCTGGCTTTACGTCTAGATGTATGGCTTTACCTCTAGATTTTGGGCTCTACCACTAGGTCTTGGGCTTTACCTCTAGATTTTGGACTTTACCTCTAGAAGTTGTGCTTTACCTCTAGATTTTGGGCCTTACCTCTAGAAGTTGGGGGTTACATCTATATGTTTGGCTTTAACTGTAGATGTCGGGCCTTAACACTTGATTTTGGAATTCACCTCTAGATGTTAGGCTTTACATCTAGATTCTGGGCTTTCCCTCTAGATGTGGGGCTTCAACTCTAGATTTTGGGCTTTTCTCTAAATGATGCGCTTTATATATTCGGCTTTACCTCTAGAAGTTGGGCTTTACATCTAGATTTTGGTCTTTACGTCTAGATATCGGGCTTTACCTCTATATTTTGGGTTTTAAATCTATCTATTTGGCTTTTCCTCTAGATGTTGGGCTTTACCTCTAGATATCTGGCTTTACCTCTAGATGTTCCTTTACCTCTAGATTTTGGGCTCTACCTCTAGGTGTTGGGCTTTGCCGCTAGAATTTGGACTTTTCCTCTAGAAGTTGGGCTTTACGTCTAGATATTGGGCTTTACCTCTAGATGTTGGGTTTTAAATCTATGTATTTGCCTTTTCCTCTAGATGTTGGGCTTTACCCCTAGATATCTGGCTTTACCTCTAGATGTTGGGCTTTACCTCTAGATTTTGGGTTTTCCATCTGGATTTTTGGCTTCTCTCTAGAATCTGGGCTTTAACTCCAGATGTTGGGCTTTACCTCTAGATCTTGGGTTTTACCTCTTGATGTTGGTCTTTAAGTCTAGATATTGGACTTTACCTCTAGATGTCGGGTTTTACATCTAGATGTTTTGCTTTACATTTAGATGTTGGGCTTTATCTCTAGATTTTGGGTTTTAAATCTATATATTTGGCTTTTCCTATAGATGTTGGGCTTTACCTCTACATTTTGGGCTCTACCACTAGGTCTTGATCTTTACCTCTAGATTTTGGACTTTACCTCTAGAAGTTGGGCTTTACATCTAGACTTTGGGGTTTACCTCAAGATGTTCGGCTTTACCTCTAGATATTGCGCTTTAACTCTAGTTTTTGGGCCTTAGGTCTGGAAGTTGGGGGTTACATCTATATGTTTGGATTTAACTGTAGATGTCGGGCCTTAACACTTGATTTTGGAATTCACCTCTAGATGTTCGGCTTTACCTCTGGATTCTGGGCTTTCCTTCTAGATGTTGTTTTTTAACTCTAGATTTTGGGCTTTACTCTAAATGATGCGCTTTAACTCTAGATATTCGCCTTTACCTCTAGAAGTTGGGCTTTACATCTAGATTTTGGGCTTTAGATCTAGAAGTTGGGCTTTACATCTAGATATTGGTCTTTATGTCTAGATATTGGTCTTTACCTCTAGATTTTGGGTTTTAAATCTATATATTTGGCTTTTCCTCTAGATTTTGCCTTTACCTCTAGATATCTGGTTTTACCTCTAGATGTTGGGCTTTACCTCTAGATTTTGGGCTTTACCACTAGGTCTTGGGCTTTACCTCTAGATTTTGGACTTCACCACTAGAAGGTAGGCGTTAGATCTAGAAGTTGGGCTTTACCTCTAGATTTTGGGCCTTACCTCTAGAAGTTGGTGGTTGCATCTATATGTTTGGCTTTAACTGTAGATGTCGGGCCTTAACACTTGATTTTGGAATTCACCTCTAGATGTTAGGCTTTACCTCTAGATTCTGGGCTTTCCCTCTAGATGTGGGGCTTCAACTCTAGATTTTGGGCTTTACTCTAAATGATGCGCTTTATATATTCGGCTTTACCTCTAGAAGTTGGGCTTTACATCTAGATTTTGGTCTTTACGTCTAGATATCGGGCTTTACCTCTATATTTTGGGTTTTAAATCTATATATTTGGCTTTTCCTCTAGATGTTGGGCTTTACCTCTAGATGTTCCTTTACCTCTAGATTTTGGGCTCTACCTCTAGGTGTTTGGCTTTGCCTCTAGAATTTGGACTTTTCCTCTAGAAGTTGGGCTTTACGTCTAGATATTGGGCTTTACGTCTAGATGTTGGGTTTTAAATCTATATATTTGTCTTTACCTCTAGAAGTTGGGCTTTAATTCTAGACTTTGGATTTACCTCTAGATTTTGGGCCTTACCTCTAGAAGTTGGGGTTTACATCTATATGTTTGCCTTTAACTGTAGATGTCGGGCCTTAACACTAGATTTTGGAATTCACCACTAGATGTTAGGCTTTACCTGTAGATGTTGGGCTTTAGATCTAGAAGTTGGGCTTTACATCTAGATTTTGGGCTTCATGTCTAGATATTGGTCTTTACCTCTAGATTTTGGGTTTTAAATCTATATATTTGGCTTTTTCTCTAGATGTTGGGCTTTACCTCTAGATTTTGGGTTTTCCATCTGGATTTTTGGCTTCTCTCTAGAATCTGGGCTTTACCTCCAGATGTTGGGCTTTACCTCTAGATCTTTGGTTTTACCTCTAGATGTTGGTCTTTAAGTCTAGATATTGGACTTTACCTCTAGATGTCGGGTTTTACATCTAGATGTTTTGCTTTACATTTAGATGTTGGGCTTTATCTCTAGATTTTGGGTGCTAAATCTATATATTTGGCTTTTCCTCTAGATGTTGGGCTTTACCGTCAGATATCTGGCTTTACGTCTAGATGTATGGCTTTACCTCTAGATTTTAGGCTTTACCACTAGGTCTTGGGCTTTACCTCTAGAATTTGGACTTTTCCTCTAGAAGTTGGGCTTTACGTCTAGATATTGGGCTTTACCTCTAGCTGTTGGGTTTTAAATCTATATATTTGTCTTTACCTCTAGAAGTTGGGCTTTAATTCTAGACTATGGCTTTACCTCTAGATTTTGGGCCTTACCTCTAGAAGTTGGGGTTTACATCTATATGTTTGCCTTTAACTGTAGATGTCGGGCCTTAAGACTAGATTTTGGAATTCACAACTAGATGTTAGGCTTTACCTCTAGATGTTGGGCTTTAGATCTAGAAGTTGGGCTTTACATCTAGAATTTGGGCTTTACGTCTAGATATTGGGCTTTACCTCTAGATTTTGGGTTTTAAATCTATATATTTGGCTTTTCCTCTAGATGTTGGGCTTTACCCCTAGATATCTGGCTTTACCTCTAGATGTTGGGCTTTACCTCTAGATTTTGGGTTTTCCATCTGGATTTTTGGCTTCTCTCTAGAATCTGGGCTTTACCTCCAGATGTTGGGCTTTACCTCTAGATGTTGGGTTTTACCTCTAGATGTTGGTCTTTAAGTCTAGATATTGGACTTTACCTCTAGAATTTGGGTTTTAAATCTATATATTTGGCTTTTCCTCTAGATGTTGGGCTTTACCCCTAGATATCTGGCTTTACGTCTAGATGTTGGGCTTTACCTCTAGATTTTGGACTTTACCTCTAGAAGTTGGGCTTTACCTCTAGATTTTGGGCCTTACCTCTAGAAGTTGGGGGTTGCATCTATATGTTTGGCTTTAACTGTAGATGTCGGGCCTTAACACTTGATTTTGGAATTCACCTCTAGATGTTAGGCTTTACATCTAGATTCTGGGCTTTCCCTCTGGATGTGGGGCTTCAACTCTAGATTTTGGGCTTTACTCTAAATGATGCGCTTTATATATTCGGCTTTACCTTTAGAAGTTGGGCTTTACATCTAGATTTCGGGCTTTAGATCTAGAAGTTGGGCTTTACATCTAGATTTTGGGCTTTACGTCTAGATATTGGTCTTTATCTCTAGTTTTTGGGTTTTAAATCTATATATTTGGCTTTTCCTCTAGATGTTGGGCTTTACCTCTAGATATCTGGCTTTAAATCTAGATGTTGCTTTACCTCTAGATTTTGGGCTCTACCTCTAGGTGTTTGGCTTTGCCTCCAGAATTTGGACTTTTCCTCTAGATGTTGGACTTTACGTCTAGATATTGGGCTTTACCTCTAGATGTTGGGTTTTAAATCTATATATTTGTCTTTACCTCAAGACGTTGGGCTTTAACTCTAGATGTTGGGCTTTACCTCTAGATTTTGGGCCTTACCTCTAGAAGTTGGGGTTTACATCTATATGTTTGCCTTTAACTGTAGATGTCGGGCCTTAACACTAGATTTTGGAATTCACCACTAGATGTTAGGCTTTACCTCTAGATGTTGGGCTTTACCTCTAGATGTTTGGCTTAGATCTAGAAGTTGGGCTTTATCTCTACATGTTGGGGTTTAAATCTAGATTTGGGGTTTTAGCTCTAGAAGTTGGTCATTACCTCTAGACATTGGGCTTTACCCCCAGATGTTTGTCTTTAAGTCTAGATTTTGGGCTCTACCTCTAGGTGTTGGGCTTTGCCTCCAGAATTTGGACTTTTCCTCTAGAAGTTCGGCTTTACGTCTAGATATTGGGCTTTACATCTAGATGTTGGGTTTTAAATCTATATATTTGTCTTTACCTCAAGACTTTCGGCTTTACCTCTAGATGTTAGGCTTTACATCTAGATTCTGGGCTTTACCTCTAGATGTTGGGCTTTAACTCTAGATTTTGGGCTTTACTCTAAATGATGCGCTTTATATATTCGGCTTTACATCTAGAAGTTGGGCTTTATATCTAGATTTTGGGCCTTACCTCTAGAAGTTGGGGGTTACATCTATATGTTTGGCTTTAACTGTAGATGTCGGGCCTTAAGACTAGATTTAAGAATTCACCTCTAGATATTAGGCTTTACCTCTAGATTCTGGGCTTTACCTCTAGATGTTGGGGTTTAACACTAGATTTTGGGTTTTCCATCTGGATTTTTGGCTTCTCTCGAGAATCTGGGCTGTACCTCCAGACGTTGGGCTTTACCTCAAGATGTTGGGTTTTATCTCTAGATGTTGGTCTTTAAGTCTAGATATTGGAATTTACCTCTAGATGTCGGGTTTTACATCTAGATGTTTTGCTTTACATTTAGATGTTGGGCTTTATCTCTAGATTTTGGGTTTTAAATCTATATATTTGGCTTTTCCTCTAGCTGTTGGGCTTTACCATCAGATATCTGGCTTTACGTCTAGATGTATGGCTTTACCTCTAGATTTTGGGCTCTACCACTAGGTCTTGGGCTTTACCTCAAGATTTTGTACTTTACCTCTAGAAGTTGGGCTTTACATCTAGATTTTGGGCTTTACGTCTAGATATTGGGCTTTACCTCTGGATTTTGGGTTTTAAATCTATATATTTGGCTTTTCCTATAGATGTTGGGCTTTACCTCTACAATTTGGTCGCTACCACTAGGTCTTGATTTTTACCTCTAGATTTTGGACTTTACCTCTAGAAGTTGGGCTTTACCTCTAGATTTTGGGCCTTACCTCTAGAAGTTGGGGGTTGCATCTATATGTTTGGCTTTAACTGTAGATGTCGGTCCTTAACACTTGATTTTGGAATTCACCTCTAGATGTTAGGCTTTACATCTAGATTCTGGGCTTTGCCTCTAGATGTGGGGCTTCTACTCTAGATTTTGGGCTTTACTCTAAATGATGCGCTTTATATATTCAGCTTTACCTTTAGAAGTTGGGCTTTACATCTAGATTTTAGGCTTTAGATCTAGAAGTTGGGCTTTACATCTAGATTTTGGTCTTTACGTCTAGATATCGGGCTTTACCTCTATATTTTGGGTTATAAATCTATATATTTGGCTTTTCCTCTAGATGTTGGGCTTTACATCTAGATATCTGGCTTTAACTCTAGATGTTGCTTTACCTCTAGATTTTGGGCTCTACCTCTAGGTGTTGGGCTTTGCCTCCAGAATTTGGACTTTTCCTCTAGATGTTGGGCTTTACGTCTAGATATTGGGCTTTACCTCTAGATGTTGGGTTTTAAATCTATATATTTGTTTTTACCTCAAGACGTTGGGCTTTAACTCTAGATGTTGGGCTTTACCTCTAGATTTTGGGCCTTACCTCTAGAAGTTGGGGTTTACATCTATATGTTTGCCTTTAACTGTAGATGTCGGGCCTTAACACTAGATTTTGGAATTCACCACTAGATGTTAGGCTTTACCTCTAGATGTTGGGCTTTACCTCTAGATGTTTGGCTTAGATCTAGAAGTTGGGCTTTATCTCTACATGTTGGGGTTTAAATCTAGATTTGGGGTTTTAGCTCTAGAAGTTGGTCATTACCTGTAGACATTGGGCTTTACCCCCAGATGTTTGTCTTTAAGTCTAGATTTTGGGCTCTACCTCTAGGTGTTGGGCTTTGCCTCCAGAATTTGGACTTTTCCTCTAGAAGTTCGGCTTTACGTCTAGATATTGGGCTTTACATCTAGATGTTGGGTTTTAAATCTATATATTTGTCTTTACCTCAAGACTTTCGGCTTTACCTCTAGATGTTAGGCTTTACATCTAGATTCTGGGCTTTACCTCTAGATGTTGGGCTTTAACTCTAGATTTTGGGCTTTACTCTAAATGATGCGCTTTATATATTTGGCTTTACATCTAGAAGTTGGGCTTTACATCTAGATTTTGGGCCTTACCTCTAGAAGTTGGGGGTTACATCTATATGTTTGGCTTTAACTGTAGATGTCGGGCCTTAAGACTAGATTTAAGAATTCACCTCTAGATATTAGGCTTTACCTCTAGATTCTGGGCTTTACCTCTAGATGTTGGGCTTTAACACTAGATTTTGGGTTTTCCATCTGGATTTTTGGCTTCTCTCTAGAATCTGGGCTGTACCTCCAGACGTTGGGCTTTACCTCAAGATGTTGGGTTTTACCTCTAGATGTTGGTCTTTAAGTCTAGATATTGGAATTTACCTCTAGATGTCGGGTTTTACATCTAGATGTTTTGCTTTACATTTAGATGTTGGGCTTTATCTCTAGATTTTGGGTTTTAAATCTATATATTTGGCTTTTCCTCTAGCTGTTGGGCTTTACCATCAGATATCTGGCTTTACGTCTAGATGTATGGCTTTACCTCTAGATTTTGGGCTCTACCACTAGGTCTTGGGCTTTACCTCTAGATTTTGGACTTTACCTCTAGAAGTTGGGCTTTACCTCTAGATTTTGGGCCTTACCTCTAGAAGTTGGGGGTTACATCTATATGTTTGGCTTTAACTGTAGATGTCGGGCCTTAACACTTGATTTTGGAATTCACCTCTAGATGTTAGGCTTTACATCTAGATTCTGGGCTTTCCCTCTAGATGTGGGGCTTCAACTCTAGATTTTGGGCTTTTCTCTACATGATGCGCTTTATATATTCGGCTTTACCTCTAGAAGTTGGGCTTTACATCTAGATTTTGGTCTTTACGTCTAGATATCGGGCTTTACCTCTATATTTTGGGTTTTAAATCTATATATTTGGCTTTTCCACTAGATGTTGGGCTTTACCTCTAGATATCTGGCTTTACCTCTAGATGTTGGGCTTTACCTCTAGATTTTGGGCTCTACCTTTAGGTGTTGGGCTTTGCCTCTAGAATTTGGACTTTTCTTCTAGAAGTTGGGCTTTACGTCTAGATATTGGGCTTTACCTCTAGATGTTGGGTTTTAAATCTATATATTTGCCTTTTCCTCTAGATGTTGGGCTTTACCCCTAGATATCTGGCTTTACCTCTAGATGTTGGGCTTTACCTCTAGATTTTGGGTTTTCCATCTGGATTTTTGGCTTCTCTCTAGAATCTGGGCTTTAACTCCAGATGTTGGGCTTTACCTCTAGATCTTGGGTTTTACCTCTTGATGTTGGTCTTTAAGTCTAGATATTGGACTTTACCTCTAGATGTCAGGTTTTACATCTAGATGTTTTGCATTACATTTAGATGTTGGGCTTTATCTCTAGATTTTGGGTTTTAAATCTATATATTTGGATTTTCCTATAGATGTTTGGCTTTACCTCTACATTTTGGGCTCTACCACTATGTCTTGATCTTTACCTCTAGATTTCGGACTTTACCTCTAGAAGTTGGGCTTTACATCTAGACTTTGGGCTTTACCTCAAGACGTTCGGCTTTACCACTAGATGTTGCGCTTTACCTCTAGTTTTTGGGCCTTACGTCTAGAAGTTGGGGGTTACATCTATATGTTTGGATTTAACTGTAGATGTCGGGCCTTAACACTTGATTTTGGAATTCACCTCTAGATGTTAGGCTTTACCTCTAGATTCTGGGCTTTCCCTCTAGATGTTGTTCTTTAACTCTAGATTTTGGGCTTTACTCTAAATGATGCGCTTTAACTCTAGATATTCGCCTTTACCTCTAGAAGTTGGGCTTTACATCTAGATTTTGGGCTTTAAGTCTAGATATTGATCTTTACCTCTAGATTTTGGGTTTTAAATCCATATATTTGGCTTTTCCTCTAGATGTTGGGATTTATCCCTAGATATCTGTCTTTACGTCTAGATGTTCGGCTTTACCTCTAGATTTTGGGCTCTACCACTAGGTCTTGGACTTTACCTCTAGATTTTGGATTTTACCTCTAGAAGTTGGGCTTTACCTCTAGATTTTGGGCCTTACCTCTAGAAGTTGGGGGTTACATCTATATGTTTGGCTTTAACTGTAGATGTCGGGCCTTAACACTTGATTTTGGAATTCACCTCTAGATGTTAGGCTTTACCTCTGGGTTCTGGGCTTTCCCTCTAGATGTTGTTCTTTAACTCTAGATTTTGGGCTTTACTCTAAATGCTGCGCTTTATATATTCGGCTTTACATCTAGAACTTGGGCTTTACATCTAGATTTTGGGCCTTAGATCTAGAAGTTGGGCTTTACATCTAGATTTTGGTCTTTACGTCTAGATATCGGGCTTTACCTCTATATTTTGGGTTTTAAATCTATATATTTGGCTTTTCCTCTAGATGTGGGCTTTACCTCTAGATATCTGGCTTTACCTCTAGATGTTCCTTTACCTCTAGATTTTGGGCTCTACCTCTAGGTGTTGGGCTTTGCCTCTAGAATTTGGACTTTTCTTCTAGAAGTTGGGCTTTACGTCTAGATATTGGGCTTTACCTCTAGATGTTGGGTTTTAAATCTATATATTTGTCTTTACCTCTAGATGTTGGGCTTTACCCCTAGATATCTGGCTTTACCTCTAGATGTTGGGCTTTACCTCTAGATTTTGGGTTTTCCATCTGGATTTTTGGCTTCTCTCTAGAATCTGGGCTTTAAATCCAGATGTTGGGCTTTACCTCTAGATCTTGGGTTTTACCTCTTGATGTTGGTCTTTAAGTCTAGATATTGGACTTTACCTCTAGATGTCGGGTTTTACATCTAGATGTTTTGCTTTACATTTAGATGTTGGGCTTTATCTCTAGATTTTGGGTTTTAAATCTATATATTTGGCTTTTCCTATAGATGTTGGGCTTTACCGTCAGATATCTGGCTTTACGTCTAGATGTATGGCTTTACCTCTAGATTTTAGGCTTTACCACTAGGTCTTGGGCTTTACCTCTAGAATTTGAACTGTTCCTCTAGAAGTTGGGCTTTACGTCTAGATATTGGGCTTTACCTCTAGATGTTGGGTTTTAAATCTATATATTTGTCTTTACCTCTAGACGTTGGGCTTTAATTCTAGACTTTGGCTTTACCTCTAGATTTTGGGCCTTACCTCTAGAAGTTGGGGTTTACATCTATATGTTTGCCTTTAACTGTAGATGTCGGGCCTTAAGACTAGATTTTGGAATTCACCACTAGATGTTAGGCTTTACCTCTAGATGTTGGGCTTTAGATCTAGAAGTTGGGCTTTACATCTAGAATTTGGGCTTTACGTCTAGATATTGGGCTTTACCTCTAGATTTTGGGTTTTAAATCTATATATTTGGCTTTTCCTCTAGATGTTGGGCTTTACCCCTAGATATCTGGCTTTACCTCTAGATGATGGGCTTTACCTCTAGATGTTGGGCTTTAACTCTAGATTTTGGGCTTTACTCTAAATGATGCGCTTTATATATTCGGCTTTACATCTAGAAGTTGGGCTTTACATCTAGATTTTGGGCCTTAGATCTAGACGTTGGGCTTTACATCTAGATTTTGGGCTTTACGTCTAATATTGGGCTTTAGCTCTAGATGTTGGGTTTTAAATCTATATATTTGTCTTTACCTCAAGACGTTCGGCTTTCCTCTAGATGTTAGGCTTTACATCTAGATTCTGGGCTTTACCTCTAGATGTTGGGCTTTAACTCTAGATTTTGGGCTTTACTCTAAATGATGCGCTATATATATTCGGCTTTACATCTAGAAGTTGGGCTTTACATCTAGATTTTGGGCCTTAGATCTAGAAGTTGGGCTTTACATCTAGATTTTGGGCTTTACGTCTAGATATTGGGCTTTACCTCTAGATTTTGGGTTTTACATCTATATATTTGGCTTTTCCTCTAGATGTTGGGCTTTACCTCTAGATATCTGGCTTTACCTCTAGATGTTGGGCTTTAACTCTAGATTTTGGGCTCTGCCTCTAGGTGTTGGGCTTTGCCTCTAGCATTTGGACTTTGCCTCTACATGTTGGGCTTTATATCTGCAATTTGGGCTTCACCTGTAGATTTTGGGAATTAAATCTAGATATTTGGCTTTACCTCTAGAATTTGGGCTTTACCTCTAGACTTTGGACTTTACCTCAGGACGTTGGGCTTTAACTCTAGATGTTGGGCTTTACCTCTAGATTTTCGGCCTTACCTCTAGAAGTTGGGTTTTACATCTATATGTTTGGCTTTAACTGTAGATGTCGGGCATTAACACTAGATTTTGGAATTCACCACTAGATGTTAGGCTTTACCTCTGGATGTTGGGCTTTACCTCTAGATGTTTGGCTTAGATCTAGAAGTTGGGCTTTATCTCTAGATGTTGGGGTTTAAATCTAGATTTGGGGTTTTAGCTCTGGAAGTTGGTCATTACCTCTAGATATTGGGCTTTACCTCCAGATGTTGGTCTTTAAGTCTAGATATTGGACTTTCCCTCTAGATATAGGGTTTTACATCTAGATGTTTTACTTTACATTTAGATGTTGGTCTTTATCTCTAGATGTTGGGTTATACCTCTATATGTTGTTCTTCACCTCTAGATGTTAGGCTTTACCTCTAGATGTTGGGATTACATCTAGACGTTGGACTTTATCTCTAGAATTTGGGCTATACCTCTATATGTTGGGCTTTACCTCTAGAGTTTGGGTTTTACATCTAGATGTTTGCCTTTACCTCTGTAAGTTATGCTTTACCTGCAGACATTGGGCTGTAGGACTAGATGATGGGCTTTACCTCTAGAAGTTTGGCTTTACATCTAGATTTTGGGGATTACCTCTAAATGATGAGCTTAAACTCTAAATATTGGGCTTTACCTCTAGATGTTGGGCTTTAGAATTAGAAGTTGTCGTTTACATCTATATGTTTGGGCTTTAGATCTAGAAGTTGGGCTTTACATCTAGATATTGGTCTTTACGTCTAGATATTGGGCTTTACCTCTAGATTTTGGGTTTTAAATCTATATATTTGGCTTTTCCTCTTATGTTGGGCTTTACCTCTAGATATCGGGCTTTACCTCTAGATTTTGAGCTCTACCACTAGGTCTTGGGCTTTACCTCTAGATTTTGGACTTTACCTCTAGAAGTTAGGATTTAGATCTAGAAGTTGGGCTTTACATCTAGATTTTGGGCTTTACGTCTAGATATTGGTCTTTACCTCTAGATTTTGGGTTTTAAATCTATATATTTGGCTTTTCCTCTAGATGTTGGGCTTTACCCCTAGTTATCTCGCTTTGCCTCTAGATGTTGGGCTTTACCTCTAGATTTTGGGTTTTCCATCTGGATTTTTGGCTTCTCTCTAGAATCTGGGCTTTACCTCCAGACGTTGAGCTTTACCTCTAGATGTTGGGTTTTACCTCTAGATGTTGGTCTTTAAGTCTAGATATTGGACTTTACCTCTAGATGTCGGGTTTTACATCTAGATGTTTTGCATTACATTTAGATGTTGGGCTTTATCTCTAGATTTTGGGTTTTAAATCTATATATTTGGATTTTCCTATAGATGTTTGGCTTTACCTCTACATTTTGGGCTCTACCACTATGTCTTGATCTTTACCTCTAGATTTTGGACTTTACATCTAGAAGTTGGGCTTTACATCTAGACTTTGGGCTTTACCTCAAGACGTTCGGCTTTACCACTAGATGTTGCGCTTTACCTCTAGTTTTTGGGCCTTACGTCTAGAAGTTGGGGGTTACATCTATATGTTTGGATTTAACTGTAGATGTCGGGCCTTAACACTTGATTTTGGAATTCACCTCTAGATGTTAGGCTTTACCTCTGGATTCTGGGCTTTCCCTCTAGATGTTGTTCTTTAACTCTAGATTTTGGGCTTTACTCTAAATGCTGCGCTTTATATATTCGGCTTTACCTCTAGAAGTTGGGCTTTACATCTAGATATTGGTCTTTACGTCTAGATATCGGGCTTTACCTCTATATTTTGGGTTTTAAATCTATATATTTGGCTTCTCCTCTAGATGTTGGGCTTTACCTCTAGATATCTGGCTTTACCTCTAGATGTTCCTTTACCTCTAGATTTTGGGCTCTACCTCTAGGTGTTGGGCTTTGCCTCTAGAATTTGGACTTTTCCTCTAGAAGTTGGGCTTTACCTCTAGATATCTGGCTTTACCTCTAGATGTTCCTTTACCTCTAGATTTTGGGCTCTACCTCTAGGTGTTGGGCTTTGCCTCTAGAATTTGGACTTTACCTCTAGAAGTTAGGCTTTAGATCTAGAAGTTGGGCTTTACATCTAGATTTTGGGCTTTACGTCTAGATATTGGGCTTCACCTCTAGATTTTGGGGTTTAGATCTATAAATCTGGCTTTATCTCTAGATTTTGGGCTTTACCTCTACATTTTGGGCTCTACCTGTAGGTATTGGTATTTACATTTAGATTTTTGACTTTAAATCTGGAAGTTGAGCTTTACATCTAGACTTTGGGATTTACCTCTAGATTTTGGGATTTAACTCTAGAATTTGGGTTTGAAATCTATATATTTTGCTTTTCCTCTAGATGTTGGGCTTTACCTCTAGATATCTGGCTTTACCTCTAGATGTTGGGTTTTACCTCTAGATATTGGTCTTTACCTCTAGATGTTGGGCTTTCGATCTAGAATTTGTGCTTTTCATCTAGATTTTGGGCTTTACGTCTAGATATTGGGCTTTACCTCTAGATTTTGGGTTTTATATCTATATATTTGGCTTTTCCTCTAGATGTTGGGCTTTACCTCTAGATTTTAGGTTTTCCATCTGGATTTTTGGCTTCTCTCTAGAATCTGGGCTTTACCTCCAGACGTTGGGCTTTACCACTAGATGTTGGGTTTTACCTCTAGATGTTGGTCTTTAGGTCTAGATATTGGACTTTACCTCTAGATGTAGGGTTTTACATCTAGATGTTTTGCTTTACATTTAGATGTTGGTCTTTATCTCTAGATGTTGGGTTATACCTCTATATGTTGTGCTTCACCTCTAGATGTTAGGCTTTACCTCTAGATGTTTGGATTACATCTAGATGTTTTGCTTTACATTTAGATGTTCGGCTTTATCTCTAGATTTTGGGTTTTAAATCTATATATTTGGCTTTTCCTCTAGATGTTGGGCTTTACCCCTAGATATCTGGCTTTACGTCTAGATGTTGGGCTTTACCTCTAGATTTTGGGCTCTACCACTAGGTCTTGGGCTTTACATCTAGATTTTGGACTTTACCTCTAGAAGTTGGGCTTTACCTCTAGATTTTGGTCCTTACCTCTAGAAGTTGGGGGTTGCATCTATATGTATGGCTTTAACTGTAGATGTCGGGCCTTAACACTTGATTTTGGAATTCACCTCTAGATGTTAGGCTTTACATCTAGATTCTGGGCTTTCCCTCTAGATGTGGGGCTTCAACTCTAGATTTTGGGCTTTAAATGATGCGCTTTATATATTCGGCTTTACCTCTAGAAGTTGGGCTTTACATCTAGATTTTAGGCTTTTGGTCTAGAAGTTGGGCTTTACATATAGATTTTGGTCTTTAGATCTAGAAGTTGGGCTTTATATCTAGATATTGGTCTTTACGTCTAGATATTGGGCTTTACCTCTAGATTTTGGGTTTTAAATCTATATATTTGGCTTTTCCTCTAGATGTTGGGCTTTACCTCTAGATATCTGGTTTTACCTCTAGATGTTGGGCTTTACCTCTAGATTTTGGGCTCTACCACTAGGTCTTGGGCTTTACCTCTAGATTTTGGACTTTACCTCTAGAAGTTAGGCTTTAGATCTAGAAGTTGGGCTTTACATCTAGATTTTGGGCTTTAATTCTAGATATTGGACTTTACCTCTAGATGTCGGGTTTTACATCTATATGTTTTGCTTTACTTTTAGATTTTGGGCTTTTTCTCTAGATTTTGTGTTTTAAATCTATATATTTGGCTTTTCCTCTAGATGTTGGGCTTTACCATCAGATATCTGGCTTTACGTCTAGATGTTGGGATTTAGCTCTAGAGTTTGGGCTCTACCACTAGGTCTTGGGCTTTACCTCTACATTTTGGACTTTACCTCTAGAAGTTGGGCTTTACCTCTAGATTTTGGGCTTTACCTCAAGATGTTGGGTTTTAAATCTATATATTTGTCTTTACCTCAAGACGTTGGGCTTTAACTCTAGATGTTGGGCTTTACCTCTAGATTTTGGGCCTTACCTCTAGAAGTTGGCGTTTACATCTATATGTTTGGCTTTAACTGTAGATGTCGGGCCTTAAGACTAGATTTTGGAATTCACCTCCAGATGTAAGGCTTTACCTCTAGATTCTGGGCTTTACCTCTAGATGTTGGGCTTTAACACTAGATTTTGGGTTTTCCATCTGGATTTTTGGCTTCTCTCTAGAATCTGGGCTGTACCTCCAGACTTTGGGCTTTACCTCTAGATGTTGGGTTTTACCTCTAGATGTTGGTCTTTAAGTCTAGATATTGGACTTTACCTCTAGATGTACGGTTTTACATCTAGATGTTTTGCTTTACATTTAGATGTTGGGCTTTATCTCTAGATTTTGGGTTTTAAATCTATATATTTGGCTTTTCCTCTAGCTGTTGGGCTTTACCATCAGATATCTGGCTTTACGTCTAGATGTATGGCTTTACCTCTAGATTTTGGGCTCTACCACTAGGTCTTGGGCTTTACCTCTAGATTTTGGACTTTACCTCTAGAAGTTGGGCTTTACCTCTAGATTCTGGGCCTTAGCTCTAGAAGTTGGGGGTTACATCTATATGTTTGGCTTTAACTGTAGATGTCGGGCCTTAACACTTGATTTTGGAATTCACCTCTAGATGTTAGGCTTTACATCTAGATTCTGGGCTTTCCCTCTAGACTTTGGCTTTAACTCTAGATTTTGGGCTTTAAATCTATATATTTGGCTTTTCCTCTAGCTGTTGGGCTTTACCATCAGATATCTGGCTTTACGTCTAGATGTATGGCTTTACCTCTAGATTTTGGGCTCTACCACTAGGTCTTGGGCTTTACCTCTAGATTTTGGACTTTACCTCTAGAAGTTGGGCTTTACCTCTAGATTCTGGGCCTTAGCTCTAGAAGTTGGGGGTTACATCTATATGTTTGGCTTTAACTGTAGATGTCGGGCCTTAACACTTGATTTTGGAATTCACCTCTAGATGTTAGGCTTTACATCTAGATTCTGGGCTTTCCCTCTAGACTTTGGCTTTAACTCTAGATTTTGGGCTTTACTCTAAATGATGCACTTTATATATTCGTCTTTACATCTAGAAGTTGGGCTTTACATCTAGATTTTGGTCTTTACGTCTAGATATCGGGCTTTACCTCTAGATTTCGGGTTTTAAATCTATATATTTGGCTTTTCCTCTAGATGTTGGGCTTTACCTCTAGATATCTGGTTTTACCTCTAGATGTTGGGCTTTACCTCTAGATTTTGGACTTTACCTCTAGAAGTTAGGCTTTAGGTCTAGAAGTTGGGCTTTACATCTAGATTTTGGGTTTTAAATCTATATATTTGTCTTTTCCTCTAGATGTTGGATTTTACCTCTAGATATCTGGCTTTACCTCTAGATGTTGGGCTTTAACTCTAGATTTTGGGCTCTGCCTCTAGGTGTTGGGCTTTGCATCTAACATTTGGACTTTGCCTCTAGATGTTGGGCTTTACATCTGCAATTTGGGCTTCACCTGTAGATTTTGGGATTTAAATCTAGATATTTGGCTTTACCTCTAGAATTTGGTCTTTACCTCTAGATATTGGGTTTTAAATCTATATATTTGGCTTTTCCTCTAGATGTTGGTCTTTACCCCTAGGTATCTGGCTTTACGTCTAGATGTTGGGCTTTACCTCTAGATTTTGGGCTCTACCACTAGGTCTTGGGCTTTACCTCTAGATTTTGGGCCTTACCTCTAGAAGTTGGTGTTTACATCTATATGTTTGCCTTTAACTGTAGATGTTGGGCATTAACACTAGATTTTGGAATTCACCACTAGATGTTAGGCTTAACCTCTAGATGTTGGGCTTTAGATCTAGAAGTTGGGCTTTACGTCTAGATTTTGGGATTTACGTCTATATATTGGTCTTTACCTCTAGATTTTGGGTTTTAAATCTATATATTTGGCTTTTCCTCTAGATGTTGGGCTTTACCCCTAGATATCTGGCTTTACCTCTAGATGTTGGGCTTTACCTCTAGATTTTGGGTTTTCCATCTGGATTTTTGGCTTCTCTCTAGAATCTGGGCTTTACCTCCAGATGTTGTGTCTTACCTCTAGATGTTGGTCTTTAAGTCTAGATATTGGACTTTACCTCTAGATGTCGGGTTTTACATCTAGATGTTTTGCTTTACATTTAGATTTTGGGCTTTATCTCTAGATTTTGGGTTTTAAATCTATATATTTGGCTTTTCCTATAGATGTTGGGCTTTACCTCTGCATTTTCGGCTCTACCACTAGGTCTTGATCTTTACCTCTAGATTTTGGACTTTACCTCTAGAAGATGGGCTTTACATCTAGACTTTGGGCTTTACCTCAAGACGTTCGGCTTTACCTCTAGATGTTGCGCTTTACCTCTAGTTTTTGGGCCTTACGTCTAGAAGTTGGGGGTTACATCTATATGTTTGGATTTAACTGTAGATGTCGGGCCTTAACACTTGATTTTGGAATTCACCTCTAGATGTTAGGCTTTACCTTTAGATTCTGGGCTTTCCCTCTAGATGTTGTCCTTTAACTCTAGATTTTGGGCTTTACTCTAAATGATGCGATTTATACTCTAGATATTCGTCTTTACATCTAGAATTTGAGCTTTACATCTAGATTTTGGGATTTAGATCTAGAAGTTGGGCTTTACATCTAGATATTGGTCCTTACGTCTAGATATTGGGCTTTACCTCTAGATTTTGGGTTTTAAATCTATATATTTGGCTTTTCCTCTAGATGTTCGGCTTTACCTCTAGATATCTGGTTTTACCTCTAGATGTTGGGCTTTACCTCTAGATTTTGGGCTCTACCACTAGGTCTTGGGCTTTACCTCTAGATTTTGGACTTTACCTCTAGAAGTTAGGCTTTAGATCTAGAAGTTGGGCTTTACATCTACATTTTGGGCTTTAAGTCTAGATATTGGTCTTTACCTCTAGATTTTGGGTTTTAAATCTATATATTTGGCTATTCCTCTAGATGTTGGGCTTTACCCCTAGATATCTGGCTTTACGTCTAGATGTTGGGCTTTACCTCTAGATTTTGTTCTCTACCACTAGGTCTTGGGCTTTACCTCTAGATTTTGGACTTTACCTCTAGAAGTTGGGCTTTACCTCTAGATTTTGGGCCTTACCTCTAGAAGTTGGGGGTTGCATCTATATGTTTGGCTTTAACTGTAGATGTCGGTCCTTAACACTTGATTTTGGAATTCACCTCTAGATGTTAGGCTTTACCTCTAGATTCTGGGCTTTACCTCTAGATGTTGGGCTTTACCTCTAGATTTTGGGTTTACCATCTGGACTTTTGGCTTCTCTCCAGAATCTGGGCTGTACCTCCAGACGTTGGGCTTTACCTCTAGATGTTGGGTTTTACCTCTAGAGGTTGGTCTTTAAGTTTAGATATTGGACTTTACCTCTAGATGTCGGGTTTTACATCTAGATGTTTTGCTTTACTTTTAGATGTTGGGCTTTATCTCTAGATTTTGGGTTTTAAATCTATATATTTGGCTTTTCCTCTAGCTGTTGGGCTTTACCATCAGATATCTGGCTTTACGTCTAGATGTTGGGCTTTAGCTCTAGATTTTGGGCTCTACCACTAGGTCTTGGGCTTTACCTCCAGATTTTGGACTTTACCTCTAGAAGTTGGGCTTTACCTCTAGAGTTTGGGCTTTACCTCAAGACGTTCGGCTTTAACTCTAGCTGTTGGGCTTTACCTCTAGATTTTGGGCCTTACCTCTAGAAGTTGGGGGTTACATCTATATGGTTGGCTTTAACTGTAGATGTCAAACCTTAACACTTGATTTTGGAAATCACCTCTAGATGTTAGGCTTTACCTCTAGATTCTGGGCTTTCCCTCTAGACGTTGGGCTTTAACTCTAGATTTTGGGCTTTACTCTAAAGGATGCGCTTTGACTCTAGATATTCGGCTTTACCTCTAGAATTGGGTTTTACATCTAGATGTTTGGCTTTAACTGTAGGTGTCGGGCTTTAACAGTAGATATTGGAATTCACCTCTAGATCTTAGTCTTTACCTCTACATGTTGGGCTTTACCTCTAGAGTATTTGGCTTTAGATCTAGCAATTGGGCTTTACATCTAGATTTGGGGCTTTAGCTCTAGATGTTGGGCTTTACCTCCAGATTTGGCGTTTTAAATCTATATATCTGGCTTTATCTCTAGATGTTGGGCTTTATCTCTAGATTTTGGGCTCTACCTCTAGGTATTGGTGTTTACCTCTAGATTTTGGACTTTAACTCTGGAAGTTGGGCTTTACATCTAGACTTTGGGCTTTACCTCCAGATGTTGGTCTTTAAGTCTAGATACTGGACTTTACCTCTAGATGTAGGGTTTTACATCTAGATGTTTTGCTTTACATTTAGATGTTGGTCTTTATCTCTAGATGTTGGGTTATACCTCTATATGTTGTGCTTCACCTCTAGATGTTGGGCTTTACCTCTAGATTTTGGGTTTTACATCTAGATGTTTGCCTTCACCTCTGTAAGTTGGGCTTTACCTGCAGACATTGGGCTGTAGGACTAGATGATGCGCTTTACCTCTAGAAGTTGGGCTTTACATCTAGATTTTGGGCTTTACCTCTAAATGATGGGCTTAAACTCTAAATATTGGGCTTTACCTCTAGATGTTCGGCTTTAGATTTAGAAGTTGGGCTTTACATCTATATTTTGGGCTTTAGATCTAGAAGTTGGGCTTTACATCTAGATATTGGTCTTTACGTCTAGATATTGGGCTTTACCTCTAGGTTTTGCGTTTTAAATCTATATATTTGGCTTTTCCTCTAGATGTTGGGCTTTACCATCAGATATCTGGCTTTACGTCTAGATGTTGGGCTTTACCTCTAGAATTTGGGCTCTACCACTAGATCTTGGGCTTTACCTCTAGATTTTGGACTTTACCTCTAGAAGTTGGGCTTTACCTCTAGATTTTGGGCTTTACCTCAAGACGTTCGGCTTTAACTCTAGATGTTGGGCTTTACCTCTAGATTTTGGGCCTTTCCTCTAGAAGTTGGTGTTTACATCTATATGTTTGGCTTTAATTGTAGATGTCGGGCCTTAAGACTAGATTTTGCCATTCACCTCTAGATGTTAGGCTTTACCTCTAGATTCCCGGCTTTACCTCTAGATGTTGGGCTTTACCTCTAGATTTTGGAATTCACCTCTAGATGTTAGGCTTTACCTCTAGATTCTGGGCTTTACCTCTAGATGTTGGGCTTTACCTCTAGATGTTGGGTTTTACCTCTAGATGTTGGGCTTTAAGTCTAGATATTGGACTTTACCTCTAGATGTAGGGTTTTACATCTAAATGTTTTCCTTTACATTTAGATGTTGGGCTTTATCTCTAGATTTTGGGGTTTAAATCTATATATTTGGCTTTTCCTCTAGATGTTGGGCTTTACCATCAGATATCTGGCTTTACGTCTAGATGTTGGGATTTAGCTCTAGAGTTTGGGCTCTACCACTAGGTCTTGGGCTTTACCTCTAGATTTTGGACTTTACCTCTAGAAGTTGGGCTTTACCTCTAGACTTTGGGTTTTCCATCTCGATTTTTGGCTTCTCTCTAGAATCTGGGCTTTACCTCCAGACGTTGGGCTTTACCTCTAGATGTTGGGTTTTACCTCTAGATGTTGGTCTTTAAGTCTAGATATTGGACTTTACCTCTAGATGTAGGGTTTTACATCTAGATGTTTTGCTTTACATTTAGATGTTGGGCTTTATCTCTAGATTTTGGGTTTCAAATCTATATATTTGTCTTTTCCTCTAGATGTTGGGCTTTACCTCTGGATATCTGGCTTTACGTCTAGATGTTGGGCTTTACCTCTAGATTATTTGGATTTAGATCTGGAAATTGGGCTTTACATCTAGATTTGGGGCTTTAGCTCTAGATGTTGGGCTTTACCTCCAGATTTTGGGTTTCAAATCTATATATTTCTCTTTTCCTCTAGATGTTGGGCTTTACCTCTTGATAGCTGGCTTTACGTGTAGATGTTGGGCTTCACCTCTACATTTTGGGCTCTACCACTAGGTCTTTGGCTTTAACTCTAGATTTTGGACTTTACCTCTAGAAGTTGCGCTTTACCTCTAGACTTTGGGCTTTACCTCAAGACGTTCAAATTAACTCTGGATGTTGGGCTTTACCTCTAGATTTTGGGCCTTACCTCTAGATGTTTGGCTTCGATCTAGAAGTTGCGCTTTACCTCTAGATTTTGGGCTCTACCACTAGGTCTTGGGCTTTACCTCTAGATTTTGGACTTTACCTCTAGAAGTTGGGCTTTACCTCTAGACTTTGGCTTTACCTCAAGACGTTCAACTTTAACTCTAGATGTTGGGCTTTACCTCTAGATTTTGGGCTTTACGTCTACTTATTGAGCTTTACCTCTAGATTTTGTGTTTTAAATCTATATATTTGGCTTTTCCTCTAGATGTTGGGCTTTACTCCTAGATATCTGGCTTTACATCTAGATGTTGGGCTTTAACACTAGATTTTGGGTTTTCCATCTGGATTTTTGTCTTCTCTCTAGAATCTGGGTTGTACCTCCAGACGTTGGGCTTTACCTCAAGATGTTGGGTTTTACCTCTAGATGTTGGTCTTTAAGTCTAGATATTGGACTTTACCTCTAGATGTAGGGTTTTACATCTAGATGTTTTGCCTTACATTTAGATGTTGGGCTTTATCTCTAGATTTCGGGTTTTAAATCTATATATTTGGCTTATCCTCTAGATGTTGGGCTTTACCTCTAGATATCTGGCTTTACGTCTAGATGTATGGCTTTACCTCTAGATTTTGGGCTCTACCACTAGGTCTTGGGCTTTACCTCTAGATTTTGGACTTTACCTCTAGAAGTTGGGCTTTACCTCTAGATTTTGGGCCTTACCTCTAGAAGTTGGGGGTTACATCTATATGTTTGGCTTTAACTGTAGATGTCGGGCCTTAACACTTGATTTTGTAATTCACCTCTAGATATTAGGCTTTACCTCTAGATTCTGGGCTTTCCCTCTAGATGTTGGGCTTTAACACTAGATTTTGGGCTTTACCACTAGATTTTTGGCTTTACTCTAAGTGATGCGCTTTATATATTCAGCTTTACCTCTAGAAGTTGGGCTTTACATCTAGATTTCGCGCTTTAGATCTAGAAGTTGGGCTTTACATCTAGATTTTGGTCTTTACGTCTAGATATCGGGCTTTACCTCTATATTTTGTGGTTTAAATCTATATATTTGGCTTTTCCTCTAGATGTTGGGCTTTACCTCTAGATATCTGGCTTTACCTCTAGATATTCCTTTACCTCTAGATTTTGGGCTCTACCTCTAGGTGTTGGGCTTTGCCTCTAGAATTTGGACTTTTCCTCTAGAAGTTGAGCTTTACGTCTGGATATTGGGCTTTACCTCTAGATGTTGGGTTTTAAATCTATATATTTGTCTTTACCTCTAGAACTTCGCTTTAATTCTAGACTTTGGTTTTAACTCTAGATTTTGGGCTTTACTCTAAATGATGCGCTTTATATATTCGGCTTTACATCTAGAAGTTGGGCTTTACATCTAGATTTTGGTCTTTACATCTAGATATTGGGCTTTACCTCTAGATTTTGGGTTTTAAATCTATATATTTGTCTTTTCCTCTAGATGTTGGGCTTTACCTCTAGATATCTGGTTTTACCTCTAGATGTTGGGCTTTACCTCTAGATTTTGGACTTTACCTCTAGAAGTTAGGCTTTAGGTCTAGAAGTTGGGCTTTACATCTAGATTTTTGGGCTTTACGTCTAGATATTCGGCTTTACCTCTAGATTTTGGGTTTTAAATCTATATATTTGGCTTTTCCTCTAGATGTTGGGCTTTACTCCTAGATATCTGGCTTTTCCTCTAGATGTTGGGCTTTACTCCTAGATATCTGGCTGTACCTCTAGATGTTGGGCTTTACATCTGCAATTTGGGCTTCACCTGTAGATTTTGGGAGTTAAATCTAGATATTTGGCTTTACCTCTAGAATTTGGTCTTTACCTCTAGATATTGGGTTTTAAATCTATATATTTGGCTTTTCCTCTAGATGTTGGGCTTTACCCCTAGGTATCTGGCTTTACGTCTAGATGTTGGGCTTTACCTCTAGATTTTGGGCTCTACCACTAGGTCTTGGGCTTTACCTCTAGATTTGGGTCTTTACCTCTAGAAGTTGGGCTTTACCTCTAGATTTTGGGCCTTACCTCTAGAAGTTGGGGGTTACATCTATATGTTTGGTTTAACTGTAGATGTCGGGCCTTAACACTTGATTTTGGAATTTACCTCTAGATGTTAGGCTTTACATCTAGATTCTGGGCTTTCCCTCTAGATGTGGGGCTTCAACTCTAGATTTTGGGCTTTACTCTAAATGATGCGCTTTATATATTCGGCTTTACCTCTAGAAATTGGGCTTTACATCTAGATTTCGGGCTTTAAGTCTAGATGTTGGTCTTTACCTCTAGATTTTGGGTTTTAAATCTATATATTTGGCTTTTCCTCTAGATGTTGGGCTTTACCCCTAGATATCTGGCTTTACGTCTAGATGTTGGGCTTTACCTCTAGATTTTGGGCTCTACCACTAGGTCTTGGGCTTTACCTCTAGATTTTGGGCCTTACCTCTAGAAGTTGGGGTTTACATCTATATGTTTGCCTTTAACTGTAGATGTTGGTCATTAACACTAGATTTTGGAATTCACCACTAGATGTTAGGCTTAACCTCTAGATGTTGGGCTTTAGATCTAGATTTTGGTTTTTCCATCTGGATTTTTGGCTTCTCTCTAGAATCTGGGCTTTACCTCCAGATGTTGTGTTTTACCTCTAGATGTTGGTCTTTAAGTCTAGATATTGGACTTTACCTCTAGATGTTGGGTTTTACATCTAGATGTTTTGCTTTACATTTAGATGTTGGGCTTTATCTCTAGATTTTCGGTTTTAAATCTATATATTTGGCTTTTCCTATAGATGTTGGGCTTTACCTCTACATTTTGGGCTCTACCACTAGGTCTTGATCTTTACCTCTAGATTTTGGACTTTACCTCTAGAAGTTGGGCTTTACATCTAGAATTTGGGCTTTACCTCAAGACGTTCGGCTTTACCTCTAGATGTTGCGCTTTACCTCTAGTTTTTGGGCCTTACGTCTAGAAGTTGGGGGTTACATCTATATGTTTGGATTTAACTGTAGATTTCGGGCCTTAACACTTGATTTTGGAATTCACCTCTAGATGTTAGGCTTTACCTCTAGATTCTGGGCTTTCCCTCTAGATGTTGTCCTTTAACTTTAGATTTTGGGCTTTACTCTAAATGATGCGATTTATACTCTAGATATTCGTCTTTACATCTAGAATTTGAGCTTTACATCTAGATTTTGGGCTTTAGATCTAGAAGTTGGGCTTTACATCTAGATATTGGTCCTTACGTCTAGATATTGGGCTTTACCTCTAGATTTTGGGTTTTAAATCTATATATTTGGCTTTTCCTCTAGATGTTGGGCTTTACCATCATATATCTGGCTTTACGTCTAGATGTTGGGCTTTACCTCTAGATTTTGGGCTCTACCACTAGGTCTTGGGCTTTACCTCTAGATTTTGGACTTTACCTCTAGAAGTTAGGCTTTAGATCTAGAAGTTGGGCTTTACATCTAGATTTTGGTCTTTACGTCTAGATATTGGGCTTTACCTCTAGATTTTGGGTTTTAAATCTATATATTTGGCTTTTCCTCTAGATGTTGGGCTTTACCTCTAGATATCTGGCTTTACGTCTAGATGTTGGGCTTTACCTCTAGATTTTGGGCTCTACCACTGGGTCTTGGGCTTTACCTCTAGATTTTGGACTTTACCTCTAGAAGTTGGGCTTTACCTCTAGATTTTGGGCTTTACCTCAAGACGTTCGGCTTTAACTCTAGCTGTTGGGGTTTACCTCTAGATTTTGGGCCTTTCCTCTAGAAGTTGGGGTTTACATCTATATGTTTGGCTTTAATTGTAGATGTCGGGCCTTAAGACTAGATTTTGGAATTCACCTCTAGATGTTAGCCTTTACCTCTATATTCTGGGCTTTACCTCTAGATGTTGGGCTTTACCTCTAGAGTTTGGGTTTTCCATCTGGATTTTTTGCTTCTCTCTAGAATCTGGGCTGTACCTCCAGACGTTGGGCTTTAACTCTAGATGTCGGGTTTTACCTCTAGATGTTGGTCTTTAAGTCTAGATATTGGACTTTACCTCTAGATGTAGGGTTTTACATCTTATGTTTTGCTTTACAGTTAGATGTTGGGCTTTACCTCTAGATTTTGGCTTTTAAATCTTTATATCTGGCTTTATCTCTAGATGTTGGGCTTTATCTCTAGATTTTGGGCTTTACTCGAAAGGATGCGCTTTACCTCTAGATATTCGTCTTTACCTCTAGAAGTTGGGTTTTACATCTAGATGTTTGGCTTTAACTGTAGGTGTCGGGCTTTAACACTAGATATTGGAATTCACCTCTAGATCTTAGTCTTTACCTCTGCATGTTGGGTTTTACATCTAGATTATTTGGCTTTAGATCTAGAAATTGGGCTTTACATCTAGATTTGGGGCTTTAGCTCTAGATGTTGGGCTTTAGCTCCAGATTTTGGGTTTTAAATCTATATATCTGGCTTTATCTCTAGATGTTGGGCTTTATCTCTAGATTTTGGGCTCTACCTCTAGGTATTGGTGTTTACCTCTAGATTTTGGACTTTAACTCTGGAAGTTGGGCTTTACATCTAGACTTTGGGCTTTACCTCCAGATGTTGGTCTTTAAGTCTAGATACTGGACTTTACCTCTAGATGTCGGGTTTTACATCTAGATGTTTTGCTTCACATTTAGATGTTGGGCTTTATCTCTAGATTTTGGGTTTTAAATCTATATATTTGGCTTTTCCTCTAGATGTTGGGCTTTACCTCTAGATATCTGGCTTTACGTCTAGATGTTGGGCTTTACCTCTAGATTTTGGACTTTACCTCTAGAAGTTGGGCTTTACCTCTAGACTTTGGGCTTTACCTCAAGACGTTCGGCTTTAACTCTAGCTGTTGGGCTTTACCTTTAGATTATGGGCCTTTCCTCTAGAAGTTGGGGGTTACAGCTATATGTTTGTCTTTAATTGTAGATGTCGGGCCTTAACACTTGATTTTGGAATTCACCTCTAGCTGTTAGGCTTTACATCTAGATTCTGGGCTTTCCATCTAGATGTTGGGCTTTAACTCTAGATTTTGGGCTTTACTCTAAAGGATGCGCTTTAACTCTAGATATTCGACTTTACCTCTAGAAGTTGGGTTTTACATCTAGATGTTTGGCTTTAACTGTAGGTGCCGGGCTTTAACACTAGATATTGGAATTCACCTCTAGATCTTAGTCTTTACCTCTACATGTTGGGCTTTACCTCTAGAGTATTTGGCTTTAGATCTAGCAATTGGGCTTTACACCTAGATTTGGGGCTTTACCTCTAGATGTTGGGCTTTACCTCTAGATTTTGGGTTTTAAATCTATATATTTGGCTTTTCCTCTAGATGTTGGGCTTTACCTCTAGATATCTGGCTTTACGTCTAGATGTTGGTCTTTACCTCTAGATTTTGGGCTCTACCACTGGGTCTTGGGCTTTACCTCTAGATTTTGGACTTTACCTCTAGAAGTTGGGCTTTACCTCTAGATTTTGGG
This sequence comes from Leptosomus discolor, assembly GCF_034619465.1. NCBI lineage: Eukaryota > Metazoa > Chordata > Aves > Leptosomiformes > Leptosomidae > Leptosomus > Leptosomus discolor. The sequence continues at coordinate 2,713,219 of NW_028237857.1, read as the reverse complement.
CTTTACCTCATTACGTTCGGCTTTAACTCTAGCTGTTGGGGTTTACCTCTAGATTTTGGGCCTTTCCTCTAGAAGTTGGGGTTTACATCTATATGTTTGGCTTTAATTGTAGATGTCGGGCCTTAAGACTAGATTTGGGAATTCACCTCTAGATGTTAGCCTTTACCTCTATATTCTGGGCTTTACCTCTAGATGTTTGGCTTAGATTTAGAAGTTGTGCTTTATCTCTAGATGTTGGGGTTTAAATCTAGATTTGGGGTTTTAGCTCTAGAAGTTGGTCATTACCTCTAGACATTTGGCTTTACCTCCAGATGTTGGTCTTTAAGTCTAGATTTTGGGCTCTACCTCTAGGTGTTGGGCTTTGCCTCCAGAATTTCGACTTTTCCTCTAGAAGTTGGGCTTTACGTCGAGATATTGAGCTTTACCTCTAGATGTTGGGTTTTAAATCTATATATTTCTCTTTACCTCAAGACGTTCGGCTTTACCTCTAGATGTTAGGCTTTACATCTAGATTCTGGGCTTTACCTCTAGATGTTAGGCTTTACATCTAGGTTCTGAGCTTTACCTCTAGATGTTGGGCTTTAACTCTAGATTATGGGCTTTACTCTAAATGATGCGCTTTATATATTCGGCTTTACATCTAGAAGTTGGGCTTTACATCTAGATTTTGGGCCTTACCTCTAGAAGTTGGGGGTTACATCTATATCTTTGGCTTTAACTGTAGATGTCGGGCCGTAACACTTGATTTTGGAATTCACCTCTAGATGTTAGGCTTTACATCTAGATTCTGGGCTTTCCCTCTAGATGTGGGGCTTCAACTCTAGATTTTGGGCTTTACTCTAAATGATGCGCTTTAACTCTAGGTATTCGGCTTTACCTCTAGAAATTGGGCTTTACCTCTAGATTTTGGGCTTTACCTCAAGACGTTCGGCTTTAACTCTAGCTGTTGGGGTTTACCTCTAGATTTTGGGCCTTTCCTCTAGAAGTTGGGGTTTACATCTATATGTTTGGCTTTAATTGTAGATGTCGGGCCTTAAGACTAGATTTTGGAATTCACCTCCTGATGTTAGCCTTTACCTCTAGATTCTGGGCTTTACCTCTAGATTTTGGGTTTTCCATCTGGATTTTTGGCTTCTCTCTAGAATCTGGGCTGTACCTCCAGATGTTGGGCTTTACCTCAAGATGTTGGGTTTTACCTCTAGATGTTGGTCTTTAAGTCTAGATATTGGACTTTACCTCTAGATGTAGGGTTTTACATCTAGATGTTTTGCTTTACATTTAGATGTTGGGCTTTCTCTCTAGATTTTGGGTTTTAAATCTATATATTTGGCTTTTCCTCTAGATGTTGGGCTTTACCTCTAGATTTTGGGCCTTACCTCTAGAAGTTGGGGGTTATATCTATATGGTTGGATTTAACTGTAGATGTCAGGCCTTAACACTTGATTTTGGAATTCACTTCTAGATGTTAGGCTTTACATCTAGATTCTGGGCTTTCCCTCTAGATGTTGGGCTTTAACTCTAGATTTTGGGCTTTACTCGAAAGGCTGCGCTTTAACTCTAGATATTCGGCTTTACCTCTAGAAGTTGGGTTTTACATCTAGATGTTTGGCTTTAACTGTAGGTGTCGGGCTTTAACACTAGATATTGGAATTCACCTCTAGATCTTAGTCTTTACCTCTACATGTTGGGCTTTACCTCTAGAGTATTTGGCTTTAGATCTAGCAATTGGGCTTTACATCTAGATTTGGGGTTTTAGCTCTAGATGTTGGGCTTTACCTCCAGATTTTGGATTTTAAATCTATATATCTGGCTTTATCTCTAGATGTTGGGCTTTATCTCTAGATTTTGGGCTCAAACTCTAGGTATTGGTGTTTACCTCTAGATTTTGGACTTTAACTCTAGAAGTTGGGATTTACCTCTAGATGTTGGGATTCAACTCTAGAATTTGGGTTTGAAATCTATATATTTTGCTTTTCCTCTAGATGTTGGGCTTTACCTCAAGATATCTGGCTTTACCTCTAGCTGTTGGGTTTTACCTCTAGATAGTGGTCTTTACCTCGAGATTTTGGGTGTTAGATCTAGAATTTGGGCTTTACATCTAGATTTTGGGCTTTAGATCTAGAAGCTGGGCTTTACATCTAGATTTTGGGCTTTACGTCTAGATATTGGGCTTTACCTCTATATTTTGGGTTTTAAATCTATATATTGGTCTTTTCCTCTAGATGTTGGGCTTTACCTCTAGATTTTGGGTTTTACATCTAGATGTTTGCCTTCACCTCTGTAAGTTGGGCTTTACCTGCAGACATTGGGCTGTAGTTCTAGATGATGGGCTTTACCTCTAGAAGTTGGGCTTTACATCTAGATTTTGGGCTTTACGTCTAGATATTGGGCTTCACCTCTAGATTTTGGGGTTTAGATCTATATAACTGGCTTTATATCTAGGTGTTGGGCTTTACCTCTACATTTTGAGCTCTACCTCTAGGTATTGGTATTTACATTTAGATTTTTGACTTTAAATCTGGAAGTTGAGCTTTACATCTAGATTTTGGGCTTTACCCATAGATGTTGGGATTTAACTCTAGAAATTGGGTTTGAAATCTATATATTTTGCTTTTCCTCTAGATGTTGGGCTTTACCTCTAGATATCTGGCTTTACGTCTCGATGTTGTGTTTTACCTCTAGATATTGGTCTTCACCTATAGATGTTGGGCTTTCGATCTAGAATTTGTGCTTTACATCTAGATTTTGGGCTTTACGTCTAGATATTGGGCTTTACCTCTAGATTTTGGGTTTTATATCTATATATTTGGCTTTTCCTCTAGATGTTGGGCTTTACACCTAGATATCTGGCTTTACCTCTAGATGTTGGGCTTTACCTCTAGATTTTGGGTTTTCCATCTGGATTTTTGGCTTCTCTCTAGAATCTGGGCTTTACCTCCAGACGTTGGGCTTTACCACTAGATGTTGGGTTTTACCTCTAGATGTTGGTCTTTAGGTCTAGATATTGGACTTTACCTCTAGATGTAGGGTTTTACATCTAGATGTTTTGTTTTACATTTAGGTGTTGGTCTTTATCTCTACATGTTGGGTTATACCTCTATATGTTGTGCTTCACCTCTAGATGTTAGGCTTTACCTCTAGATGTTTGGATTACATCTAGATGTTTTGCTTTACATTTCGATGTTCGGCTTTATCTCTTTTTTTGGGGTTTAAATCCATATATTTGGCTTTTCCTCTAGATGTTGGGCTTTACCGTCTGATATCTGGCTTTACGTCTAGATGTTGGCCTTTACCTCTAGAAGTTGGGCTTTACCTCTAGACTTTGGGCTTTACCTCAAGACGTTCGGCTTTAACTCTAGCTGTTGGGCTTTACCTCTAGATTTTGGGCCTTACCTCTAGAAGTTGGGGGTTATATCTATATGGTTGGATTTAACTGTAGATGTCAGGCCTTAACACTTGATTTTGGAATTCACTTCTAGATGTTAGGCTTTACATCTAGATTCTGGGCTTTCCCTCTAGATGTTGGGCTTTAACTCTAGATTTTGGGCTTTACTCGAAAGGATGCGCTTTAACTCTAGATATTCGGCTTTACCTCTAGAAGTTGGGTTTTACATCTAAATGTTTGGCTTTAACTGTAGGTGTCGGGCTTTAACACTAGATATTGGAATTCACCTCTAGATCTTAGTCTTTACCTCTACATGTTGGGCTTTACCTCTAGAGTATTTGGCTTTAGATCTAGCAATTGGGCTTTACATCTAGATTTGGGGTTTTAGCTCTAGATGTTGGGCTTTACCTCCAGATTTTGGATTTTAAATCTATATATCTGGCTTTATCTCTAGATGTTGGGCTTTATCTCTAGATTTTGGGCTCAAACTCTAGGTATTGGTGTTTACCTCTAGATTTTGGACTTTAACTCTGGAAGTTGGGATTTACCTCTAGATGTTGGGATTCAACTCTAGAATTTAAGTTTGAAATCTATATATTTTGCTTTTCCTCTAGATGTTGGGCTTTACCTCAAGATATCTGGCTTTACCTCTAGCTGTTGGGTTTTACCTCTAGATAGTGGTCTTTACCTCGAGATTTTGGGTGTTAGATCTAGAATTTGGGCTTTACATCTAGATTTTGGGCTTTAGATCTAGAAGCTGGGCTTTACATCTAGATTTTGGGCTTTACGTCTAGATATTGGGCTTTACCTCTAGATTTTGGGTTTTAAATCTATATATTTGGCTTTTCCTCTAGATGTTGGGCTTTACCTCTAGATTTTGGGTTTTACATCTAGATGTTTGCCTTCACCTCTGTAAGTTGGGCTTTACCTGCAGACATTGGGCTGTAGTTCTAGATGATGGGCTTTACCTCTAGAAGTTGGGCTTTACATCTAGATTTTCGGCTTTACGTCTAGATATTGGGCTTCACCTCTAGATTTTGGGGTTTAGATCTATATAACTGGCTTTATATCTAGGTGTTGGGCTTTACCTCTACATTTTGAGCTCTACCTCTAGGTATTGGTATTTACATTTAGATTTTTGACTTTAAATCTGGAAGTTGAGCTTTACATCTAGATTTTGGGCTTTACCCCTAGATGTTGGGATTTAACTCTAGAAATTGGGTTTGAAATCTATATATTTTGCTTTTCCTCTAGATGTTGGGCTTTACCTCTAGATATCTGGCTTTACGTCTCGATGTTGTGTTTTACCTCTAGATATTGGTCTTCACCTATAGATGTTGGGCTTTCGATCTAGAATTTGTGCTTTACATCTAGATTTTGGGCTTTACGCCTAGATATTGGGCTTTACCTCTAGATTTTGGGTTTTATATCTATATATTTGGCTTTTCCTCTAGATGTTGGGCTTCACCCCTACATATCTGGATTTACCTGTAGATGTTGGGCTTTACCTCTAGATTTTGGGTTTTACATCTGGATTTTTGGCTTCTGTCTAGAATCTGGGCTTTACCTCCAGACGTTGAGCTTTACCACTAGATGTTGGGTTTTACCTCTAGATGTTGGTCTTTAGGTCTAGATATTGGACTTTACCTCTAGATGTAGGGTTTTACATCTAGATGTTTTGCTTTACATTTAGATGTTGGTCTTTATCTCTAGATGTTGGGTTATACCTCTATATGTTGTGCTTCATCTCTAGATGTTAGGCTTTACCTCTAGATGTTTGGATTACATCTAGATGTTTTGCTTTACATTTAGATGTTCGGCTTTATCTCTAGATTTTGGGTTTTAAATCTATATATTTGGCTCTTCCTCTAGATGTTGGGCTTTACCGTCAGATATCTGGCTTTACGTCTAGATGTTGGGCCATACCTCTAGAAGTTGAGCTTTAACTCTAGACTTTGGGCTTTACCTCAAGACGTTCGGCTTTAACTCTAGCTGTTGGGCTTTACCTCTAGATTTTGGGCCTTACCTCTAGAAGTTGGGGGTTATATCTATATGGTTGGATTTAACTGTAGATGTCAGGCCTTAACACTTGATTTTGGAATTCACCTCTAGATGTTAGGCTTTACATCTAGATTGTGGGCTTTCCCTCTAGATGTTGGGCTTTACCTCTAGATATCTGGCTTTACCTCTAGATGTTGGGTTTTACCTCTAGATATTGGTCTTTACCTCTAGATTTTGGGCGTTAGATCTAGAATTTGGGCTTTACATCTAGATTTTGGGCTTTAGATCTAGAAGTTGGGCTTTACATCTAGATTTTGGGCTTTACGTCTAGATATTGGGCTTTACCTCTAGATTTTGGATTTTAAATCTATATATTTGGCTTTTCCTCTAGATGTTGGGCTTTACCCCTAGATATCTGTCTTAACCTCTAGATGTTGGGCTTTACCTCTAGATTTTGGGTTTTAAATATATATATATTTGGCTTTTCCTCTAGATGTTGGGCTTTACCTCTAGATTTGGGGTTTTACATGTAGATGTTTGCCTTCACCTCTGTAAGTTGGGCTTTACCTGCAGACATTGGTCTGTAGGACTAGATGATGGGCTTTACCTCCAGACGTTGGGCTTTACCTCTAGATATCTGGCTTTACGTCTAGATGTTGGGTTTTACCTCTAGATATTGGTCTTTACCTCTAGATGTTGGGCTTTAGATCTAGAAGTTGTGCTTTTCATCGAGATTTTGGGCTTTACGTCTAGATATTGGGCTTTACCTCTAGATTTTGGGTTTTCCATCTGGATTTTTGGCTTCTCTCTAGAATCTGGGCTTTACCTCCAGACGTTGGGCTTTACCTCTAGATGTTTAGTTTTACCTCTAGATGTTGGTCTTTAAGTCTAGATATAGGACTTTAACCTCTAGATGTCGGGTTTTACATCTAGAAGTTTTGCTTTACATTTAGATGTTGGACTTTATCTCTAGATGTTGGGTTTTAAACCTATATATTTGGCTTTTCCTCTAGATGTTGGGCTTTACCTCTAGATATCTGGCTTTACCTCTAGATGTTGGGCTTTACCTCTAGATTTTGGACTTTAACTCTAGAAGTTGGGCTTTACATCTAGACTTTGGCTTTACCTCAAGACGTTCAACTTTAACTCTAGATGTTGGGCTTTACCCCTAGATTTTGGGCTTTACGTCTAGATATTGGGCTTTACCTCTAGATTTTGGGTTTTAAATCTATATATTTGGCTTTTCCTCTAGATGTTGGGCTTTACCCCTAGATATCTGGCTTTACGTCTAGGTGTTGGGCTTTACCTCTAGATTTTGGGCTCTACCACTAGGTCTTGGGCTTTACCTCTAGATTTTGGACTTTCCTCTAGAAGTTGGGCTTTACCTCTAGATTTTGGGCCTTACCTCTAGAAGTTGGGGGTTGCATCAATATGTTTGGCTTTAACTGTAGATGTCGGGCCTTAACACTTGATTTTGGAATTCACCTCTAGATGTTAGGCTTTACATGTAGATTCTTGGTTTTCCCTCTAGATGTGGGGCTTCAACTCTAGATTTTGGGCTTTACTCTAAATGATGCGCTTTATATATTTGGCTTTACCTCTAGAAGTTGGGCTTTACATCTAGATTTCGGGCTTTAGATCTAGAAGTTGGGCTTTACATCTAGATTTTGGGCTTTACGTCTAGATATTGGGCTTTACCTCTAGATTTTGGATTTTAAATCTATATATTTGGCTTTTCCTCTAGATGTTGGGCTTTACTCCTAGATATCTGGCGTTACCTCTAGATGTTGGGCTTTACCTCTAGATTTTGGGTTTTCCATCTGGATTTTTGGCTTCTCTCTAGAATCTGGGCTTTACCTCCAGATGTTGGGCTTTACCTCTAGATGTTGGGTTTTACATCTAGATGTTTTGCTTTACATTTAGATGTTGGGCTTTATCTCTAGATTTTGGGTTTTAAATCTATATATTTGGCTTTTCCTATAGATGTTGGGCTTTACCTCTACATTTTGGGCTCTACCACTAGGTCTTGATCTTTACCTCTAGATTTTGGACTTTACCTCTAGAAGTTGGGCTTTACATCTAGACTTTGGGCTTTACCTCAAGACGTTCGGCTTTACCTCTAGATGTTGGGCTTTACCTCTATTTTTTGGGCCTTACGTCTAGAAGTTGGGGGTTACATCTATATGTTTGGCTTTAACTGTAGATGTCGGGCCTTAACACTTGATTTTGGAATTCACCTCTAGATGTTAGGCTTTACCTTTAGATTCTGGGCTTTCCCTCTAGATGTTGTCCTTTAACTCTAGATTTTGGGCTTTACTCTAAATGATGCGCTTTAACTCTAGATATTCGCCTTTACCACTAGAAGTTGGGCTTTACATCTAGATTTTGGGCTTTAGATCTAGAAGTTGGGCTTTACATCTAGATATTGGGCTTTACGTCTAGATATTGGGCTTTACCTCTAGATTTTGGGTTTTAAATCTATATATTTGGCTTTTCCTCTAGATGTTGGGCTTTACCTCTAGATATCTGGTTTTACGTCTAGATGTTGGGCTTTACCTCTACATTTTGGGCTCTACCACTAGGTCTTGGGCTTTACATCTAGATTTTGGACTTTACCTCTAGAAGTTAGGCTTTAGATCTAGAAGCTGGGCTTTACATCTAGATTTTGGGCTTTACCTCTCGATATTGGACTTTACCTCTAGATTTTGGGATTTAAATCTATATATTTGGCTTTTCCTCTAGATGTTGGTCTTTACCTCTAGATGTCGGGTTTTACATCTAGATGTTTTGCTTTACATTTAGATGTTGGGCTTTATCGTTAGATTTTGGGTTTTAAATCTATATATTTGGCTTTTCCTATAGATGTTGGTCTTTAATTCTAGATGTTGGGCTTTACCTCTAGATTTTGGGCCTTACGTCTAGAAGTTGGGGGTTACATCTATATGTTTGGCTTTAACTGTAGATGTCGGGCCTTAACACTTGATTTTGGAATTCAACTCTAGATGTTAGGCTTTACCTCTAGATGTTGGGCTTTAGATCTAGAAGTTGGGCTTTACATCTAGATTTTGGGCTTTACGTCTAGATATTGGGCTTTACCTCTAGATTTTGGGTTTTAAATCTATATATTTGGCTTTTCCTCTAGATGTTGGGCTTTACCCCTAGATATCTGGCTTTACGTCTAGATGTTGGGCTTTACCTCTAGATGTTGGGTTTTACCTCTAGATGTTGGTCTTTAAGTCTAGATATTGGACTTTACCTCTAGATGTCGGGTTTTACATCTAGATGTTTTGCTTTACATTTAGATGTTGGGCTTTATCTCTAGATTTTGGGTTTTAAATCTATATATTTGGCTTTTCCTATAGATGTTGGGCTTTACCTCTACATTTTGGGCTCTACCACTAGGTCTTGATCTTTACCTCTAGATTTTGGACTTTAGCTCTAGAAGTTGGGCTTTACATCTAGACTTTGGGCTTTACCTCAAGACGTTCGGCTTTACCTCTAGATGTTGGGCTTTACCTCTATTTTTTGGGCCTTACGTCTAGAAGTTGGGGGTTACATCTATATGTTTGGCTTTAACTGTAGATGTCGGGCCTTAACACTTGATTTTGGAATTCACCTCTAGATGTTAGGCTTTACCTCTAGATTCTGGGCTATCCATCTAGATGTTGTTCTTTAACTCTAGATATGGGCTTTACTCTAAATGATGCGCTTTAACTCTAGATATTCGCCTTTACCACTAGAAGTTGGGCTTTACATCTAGATTTTGGGCTTTAGATCTAGAAGTTGGGCTTTACATCTAGATATTGGGCTTTACGTCTAGATATTGGGCTTTACCTCTAGATTTTGGGTTTTAAATCTATATATTTGGCTTTTCCTCTAGATGTTGGGCTTTACCTCTAGATATCTGGTTTTACGTCTAGATGTTGGGCTTTACCTCTACATTTTGGGCTCTACCACTAGGTCTTGGGCTTTACATCTAGATTTTGGACTTTACCTCTAGAAGTTAGGCTTTAGATCTAGAAGCTGGGCTTTACATCTAGATTTTGGGCTTTACCTCTCGATATTGGACTTTACCTCTAGATTTTGGGATTTAAATCTATATATTTGGCTTTTCCTCTAGATGTTGGTCTTTACCTCTAGATATCTGGCTTTACCTCTAGATTTTGGGCTCTACCACTAGGTCTTGGGCTTTACCTCTAGATTTTGGACTTTACCTCTAGAAGTTAGGCTTTAGATCTAGAAGTTGGGCTTTACATCTAGATTTTGGGCTTTACGTCTAGATATTGGTCTTTTTGGGTTTTAAATCTATATATTTGGACTTTTCCTCTAGATGTTGGACTTTACGTCTAGATATTGTGCTTTACCTCTAGATGTTGGGTTTTAAATCTATATATTTGTCTTTACCTCAAGACGTTGGGCTTTACCTCTAGATTTTGGGCCTTACCTCTAGAAGTTGGGGTTTACATCTATATGTTTGCCTTTAACTGTAGATGTCGGGCCTTAACACTAGATTTTGGAATTCACCACTAGATGTTAGGCTTTACCTCTAGATGTTGGGCTTTACCTCTAGATGTTTGGCTTAGATCTAGAAGTTGGGCTTTATCTCTACATGTTGGGGTTTAAATCTAGATTTGGGGTTTTAGCTCTAGAAGTTGGTCATTACCTCTAGACATTGGGCTTTGCCTCCAGATGTTTGTCTTTAAGTCTAGTTTTTGGGCTCTACCTCTAGGTGTTGGGCTTTGCCTCCAGAATTTGGACTTTTCCTCTAGAAGTTCGGCTTTACGTCTAGATATTGGGCTTTACCTCTAGATGTTGGGTTTTAAATCTATATATTTGTCTTTACCTCAAGACGTTCGGCTTTACCTCTAGATGTTAGGCTTTACATCTAGATTCTGGGTTTACCTCTAGATGTTGGGCTTGAACTCTAGATTTTGGGCTTTACTCTAAATGATGCGCTTTATATATTCGGCTTTACATCTAGAAGTTGGGCTTTACATCTAGATTTTGGGCCTTACCTCTAGAAGTCGGGGGTTACATCTATATGTTTGGCTTTAACTGTAGATGTCGGGCCTTAACACTTGATTTTGTAATTCACCTCTAGATGGTAGGCTTTACATCTAGATTCTGGGCTTTACCTCTAGATGTTGGGCTTTAACTCTGGATTTGGGGCTTTACTCTAAATGATGCGCTTTATATATTCGGCTTTACATCTAGAAGTTGGGCTTTACATCTAGATTTTGGGCCTTACCTCTAGAAGTTGGGGGTTACATCTATATCTTTGGCTGTAACTGTAGATGTCGGGCCGTAACACTTGATTTTGGAATTCACCTCTAGATGTTAGGCTTTACCTCTAGATTCTGGGCTTTACCTCTAGATGTTGGGCTTTAACACTAGATTTTGGGTTTTCCATCTGGATTTTTGGCTTCTCTCTAGAATCTGGGCTGTACCTCCAGACGTTGGGCTTTACCTCAAGATGTTGGGTTTTACCTCTAGATGTTGGTCTTTAAGTCTAGATATTGGACTTTACCTCTAGATGTAGGGTTTTACATCTAGATGTTTTGCTTTACATTTAGATGTTGGGCTTTATCTCTAGATTTTGGGTTTTAAATCTATATATTTGGCTTATCCTCTAGATGTTGGGCTTTACCATCAGATATCTGGCTTTACGTCTAGATGTATGGCTTTACCTCTAGATTTTGGGCTCTACCACTAGGTCTTGGGCTTTACCTCTAAAAGTTGGGCTTTAATTCTAGACTTTGGCTTTACCTCTAGATTTTGGGCCTTACCTCTAGAAGTTGGGGTTTATATCTATATGTTTGCCTTTAACTGTAGATGTCGGGCCTTAAGACTAGATTTTGGAATTCATCACTAGATGTTAGGCTTTACCTCTAGATGTTGGGCTTTAGATCTAGAAGTTGGGCTTTACATCTAGATTTTGGGCTTTACGTCTAGATATTGGGCTTTACCTCTGGATTTTGTGTTTTAAATCTATATATTTGGCTTTTCCTATAGATGTTGGGCTTTACCTCTACAATTTGGTCTCTACCACTAGGTCTTGATTTTTACCTCTAGATTTTGGACTTTACCTCTAGAAGTTGGGCTTTACCTCTAGATTTTGGGCCTTACCTCTAGAAGTTGGGGGTTGCATCTATATGTTTGGCTTTAACTGTAGATGTCGGTCCTTAACACTTGATTTTGGAATTCACCTCTAGATGTTAGGTTTTACATCTAGATTCTGGGCTTTGCCTCTAGATGTGGGGCTTCTACTCTAGATTTTGGGCTTTACTCTAAATGATGCGCTTTATATATTCAGCTTTACCTCTAGAAGTTGGGCTTTACATCTAGATTTTAGGCTTTAGATCTAGAAGTTGGCCTTTAAATCTAGATTTTGGTCTTTACGTCTAGATATCGGGCTTTACCTCTATATTTTGGGTTATAAATCTATATATTTGGCTTTTCCTCTAGATGTTGGGCTTTACCTCTAGATATCTGGCTTTAACTCTAGATGTTGCTTTACCTCTAGATTTTGGGCTCTACCTCTAGGTGTTGGGCTTTGCCTCCAGAATTTGGACTTTTCCTCTAGATGTTGGGCTTTACGTCTAGATATCTGGCTTTACCTCTAGATTTTGGGCTTTACCTCTAGATTTTGGGTTTTCCATCTGGACTTTTGGCTTCTATCTAGAATCTGGGCTTTACCTCCAGATGTTGGGCTTTACCTCTAGATGTTGGGTTTTACCTCTAGATGTTGGTCTTTAAGTCTAGATATTGGACTTTACCTCTAGATGTCGGGTTTTACATCTAGATGTTTTGCTTTACATTTAGATATTGGGCTTTACCTCTAGATTTTGGGTTTTAAATCTATATATTTGTCTTTACCTCAAGACGTTGGGCTTTAACTCTAGATGTTGGGCTTTACCTCTAGATTTTGGGCCTTACCTCTAGAAGTTGGGGTTTACATCTATATGTTTGCCTTTAACTGTAGATGTCGGGCCTTAACACTAGATTTTGGAATTCACCACTAGATGTTAGGCTTTACCTCTAGATGTTGGGCTTTACCTCTAGATGTTTGGCTTAGATCTAGAAGTTGGGCTTTATCTCTACATTTTGGGGTTTAAATCTAGATTTGGGGTTTTAGCTCTAGAAGTTGGTCATTACCTCTAGACATTGGGCTTTACCCCCAGATATTTGTCTTTCAGTCTAGATTTTGGGCTCTACCTCTAGGTGTTGGGCTTTGCCTCCAGAATTTGGACTTTTCCTCTAGAAGTTCGGCTTTACGTCTAGATATTGTGCTTTACCTCTAGATGTTGGGTTTTAAATCTATATATTTGTCTTTACCTCAAGACGTTGGGCTTTAACTCTAGATGTTGGGCTTTACCTCTAGATTTTGGGCCTTACCTCTAGAAGTTGGGGTTTACATCTATATGTTTGCCTTTAACTGTAGATATCGAGCCTTAACACTAGATTTTGGAATTCACCACTAGATGTTAGGCTTTACCTCTAGATGTTGGGCTTTACCTCTAGATGTTTGGCTTAGATCTAGATTTGGGCTTTATCTCTACATGTTGGGGTTTAAATCTAGATTTGGGGTTTTAGCTCTAGAAGTTGGTCATTACCTCTAGACATTGGGCTTTGCCTCCAGATGTTTGTCTTTAAGTCTAGTTTTTGGGCTCTACCTCTAGGTGTTGGGCTTTGCCTCCAGAATTTGGACTTTTCCTCTAGAAGTTCGGCTTTACGTCTAGATATAGGGCTTTACCTCTAGATGTTGGGTTTTAAATCTATATATTTGTCTTTACCTCAAGACGTTCGGCTTTACCTCTAGATGTTAGGCTTTACATCTAGATTCTGGGCTTTACCTCTAGATGTTGGGCTTTAACTCTAGATTTTGGGCTTTACTCTAAATGATGCGCTTTATATATTCGGCTTTACATCTAGAAGTTGGGCTTTACATCTAGATTTTGGGCCTTACCTCTAGAAGTCGGGGGTTACATCTATATGTTTGGCTTTAACTGTAGATGTCGGGCCTTAACACTTGATTTTGTAATTCACCTCTAGATGGTAGGCTTTACATCTAGATTCTGTGCTTTACCTCTAGATGTTGGGCTTTAACTCTGGATTTGGGGCTTTACTCTAAATGATGCGCTTTATATATTCGGCTTTACATCTAGAAGTTGGGCTTTACATCTAGATTTTGGGCCTTACCTCTGGAAGTTGGGGGTTACATCTATATGTTTGGCTTTAACTGTAGATGTCGGGCCGTAACACTTGATTTTGGAATTCACCTCTAGATGTTAGGCTTTACCTCTAGATTCTGGGCTTTACCTCTAGATGTTGGGCTTTAACACTAGATTTTGGGTTTTCCATCTGGATTTTTGGCTTCTCTCTAGAATCTGGGCTGTACCTCCAGACGTTGGGCTTTACCTCAAGATGTTGGGTTTTACCTCTAGATGTTGGTCTTTAAGTCTAGATATTGGACTTTACCTCTAGATGTCGGGTTTTACATCTAGATGTTTTGCTTTACATTTAGATGTTGGGCTTTATCTCTAGATTTTGGGTTTTAAATCTATATATTTGGCTTATCCTCTAGATGTTGGGCTTTACCATCAGATATCTGGCTTTACGTCTAGATGTATGGCTTTACCTCTAGATTTCGGGCTCTACCACTAGGTCTTGGGCTTTACCTCTAGAAGTTGGGCTTTAATTCTAGACTTTGGCTTTACCTCTAGATTTTGGGCCTTACCTCTAGAAGTTGGGGTTTATATCTATATGTTTGCCTTTAACTGTAGATGTCGGGCCTTAAGACTAGATTTTGGAATTCATCACTAGATGTTAGGCTTTACCTCTAGATGTTGGGCTTTAGATCTAGAAGTTGGGCTTTACATCTACATTTTGGGCTTTACGTCTAGATATTGGGCTTTACCTCTGGATTTTGTGTTTTAAATCTATATATTTGGCTTTTCCTATAGATGTTGGGCTTTACCTCTACAATTTGGTCTCTACCACTAGGTCTTGATTTTTACCTCTAGATTTTGGACTTTACCTCTAGAAGTTGGGCTTTACCTCTAGATTTTGGGCCTTACCTCTAGAAGTTGGGGGTTGCATCTATATGTTTGGCTTTAACTGTAGATGTCGGTCCTTAACCCTTGATTTTGGAATTCACCTCTAGATGTTAGGTTTTACATCTAGATTCTGGGCTTTGCCTCTAGATGTGGGGCTTCTACTCTAGATTTTGGGCTTTACTCTAAATGATGCGCTTTATATATTCAGCTTTACCTCTAGAAGTTGGGCTTTACATCTAGATTTTAGGCTTTAGATCTAGAAGTTGGGCTTTACATCTAGATTTTGGTCTTTACGTCTAGATATCGGGCTTTACCTCTATATTTTGGGTTATAAATCTATATATTTGGCTTTTCCTCTAGATGTTGGGCTTTACCTCTAGATATCTGGCTTTAACTCTAGATGTTGCTTTACCTCTAGATTTTGGGCTCTACCTCTAGGTGTTGGGCTTTGCCTCCAGAATTTGGACTTTTCCTCTACATGTTGGGCTTTACGTCTAGATATTGGGCTTTACCTCTAGATGTTGGGTTTTAAATCTATATATTTGTCTTTACCTCAAGACGTTGGGCTTTAACTCTAGATGTTGGGCTTTACCTCTAGATTTTGGGCCTTACCTCTAGAAGCTGGCGTTTACATCTATATGTTTGCCTTTAACTGTAGATGTCGGGCCATAACACTAGATTTTGGAATTCACCACTAGATGTTAGGCTTTACCTCTAGATGTTGGGCTTTACCTCTAGATGTTTGGCTTAGATCTAGAAGTTGGGCTTTATCTCTACATGTTGGGGTTTAAATCTAGATTTGGGGTTTTAGCTCTAGAAGTTGGTCATTACCTCTAGACATTGGGCTTTACCCCCAGATGTTTGTCTTTAAGTCTAGATTTTGGGCTCTACCTCTAGGTGTTGGGCTTTGCCTCCAGAATTTGGACTTTTCCTCTAGAAGTTCGGCTTTACGTCTAGATATTGGGCTTTACATCTAGATGTTGGGTTTTAAATCTATATATCTGTCTTTACCTCAAGACTTTCGGCTTTACCTCTAGATGTTAGGCTTTACATCTAGATTCTGGGCTTTACCTCTAGATGTTGGGCTTTAACTCTAGATTTTGGGCTTTACTCTAAATGATGCGCTTTATATATTCGGCTTTACATCTAGAAGTTGGGCTTTACATCTAGATTTTGGGCCTTACCTCTAGAAGTTGGGGGTTACATCTATATGTTTGGCTTTAACTGTAGATGTTGGGCCTTAAGACTAGATTTAAGAATTCACCTCTAGATATTAGGCTTTACCTCTAGATTCTGGGCTTTACCTCTAGATGTTGGGCTTTAACACTAGATTTTGGGTTTTCCATCTGGATTTTTGGCTTCTCTCTAGAATCTGGGCTGTACCTCCAGACGTTGGGCTTTACCTCAAGATGTTGGGTTTTACCTCTAGATGTTGGTCTTTAAGTCTAGATATTGGAATTTACCTCTAGATGTCGGGTTTTACATCTAGATGTTTTGCTTTACATTTAGATGTTGGGCTTTATCTCTAGATTTTGGGTTTTAAATCTATATATTTGGCTTTTCCTCTAGCTGTTGGGCTTTACCATCAGATATCTGGCTTTACGTCTAGATGTATGGCTTTACCTCTAGATTTTGGGCTCTACCACTAGGTCTTGGGCTTTACCTCTAGATTTTGGACTTTACCTCTAGAAGTTGGGCTTTACCTCTAGATTTTGGGCCTTACCTCTAGAAGTTGGGGGTTACATCTATATGTTTGGCTTTAACTGTAGATGTCGGGCCTTAACACTTGATTTTGGAATTCACCTCTAGATGTTAGGCTTTACATCTAGATTCTGGGCTTTCCCTCTAGATGTGGGGCTTCAACTCTAGATTTTGGGCTTTTCTCTAAATGATGCGCTTTATATATTCGGCTTTACCTCTAGAAGTTGGGCTTTACATCTAGATTTTGGTCTTTACGTCTAGATATCGGGCTTTACCTCTATATTTTGGGTTTTAAATCTATATATTTGGCTTTTCCTCTAGATGTTGGGCTTTACCTCTAGATATCTGGCTTTACCTCTAGATGTTCCTTTACCTCTAGATTTTGGGCTCTACCTCTAGGTGTTGGGCTTTGCCTCTAGAATTTGGACTTTTCTTCTAGAAGTTGGGCTTTACGTCTAGATATTGGGCTTTACCTCTAGATGTTGGGTTTTAAATCTATATATTTGTCTTTACCTCTAGATGTTGGGCTTTACCCCTAGATATCTGGCTTTACCTCTAGATGTTCGGCTTTACCTCTAGATTTTGGGTTTTCCATCTGGATTTTTGGCTTCTCTCTAGAATCTGGGCTTTAACTCCAGATGTTGGGCTTTACCTCTAGATCTTGGGTTTTACCTCTTGATGTTGGTCTTTAAGTCTAGATATTGGACTTTACCTCTAGATGTCGGGTTTTACATCTAGATGTTTTGCTTTACATTTAGATGTTGGGCTTTATCTCTAGATTTTGGGTTTTAAATCTATATATTTGGCTTTTCCTATAGATGTTTGGCTTTACCTCTACATTTTGGGCTCTACCACTAGGTCTTGATCTTTACCTCTAGATTTTGGACTTTACCTCTAGAAGTTGGGCTTTACATCTAGACTTTGGGGTTTACCTCAAGATGTTCGGCTTTACCTCTAGATATTGCGCTTTAACTCTAGTTTTTGGGCCTTAGGTCTGGAAGTTGGGGGTTACATCTATATGTTTGGCTTTAACTGTAGATGTCGGGCCTTAACACTTGATTTTGGAATTCACCTCTAGATGTTCGGCTTTACCTCTGGATTCTGGGCTTTCCCTCTAGATGTTGTTTTTTAACTCTAGATTTTGGGCTTTACTCTAAATGATGCGCTTTAACTCTAGATATTCGCCTTTACCTCTAGAAGTTGGGCTTTACATCTAGATTTTGGGCTTTAGATCTAGAAGTTGGGCTTTACATCTAGATTTTGGTCTTTATGTCTAGATATTGGTCTTTACCTCTAGATTTTGGGTTTTAAGTCTATATATTTGGCTTTTCCTCTAGATTTTGCCTTTACCTCCTGATATCTGGTTTTACCTCTAGATGTTGGGCTTTACCTCTAGATTTTGGACTTCACCACTAGAAGGTAGGCGTTAGATCTAGAAGTTGGGCTTTACCTCTAGATTTTGGGCCTTACCTCTAGAAGTTGGGGGTTGCATCTATATGTTTGGCTTTAACTGTAGATGTCGGGCCTTAACACTTGATTTTGGAATTCACCTCTAGATGTTAGGCTTTACATCTAGATTCTGGGCTTTCCCTCTAGATGTGGGGCTTCAACTCTAGATTTTGGGCTTTACTCTAAATGATGCGCTTTATATATTCGGCTTTACCTCTAGAAGTTGGGCTTTACATCTAGATTTTGGTCTTTACGTCTAGATATCGGGCTTTACCTCTATATTTTGGGTTTTAAATCTATATATTTGGCTTTTCCTCTAGATGTTGGGCTTTACCTCTAGATATCTGGCTTTACCTCTAGATGTTCCTTTACCTCTAGATTTTGGGCTCAACCTCTAGGTGTTGGGCTTTGCCTCCAGAATTTGGACTTTTCCTCTAGATGTTGGACTTTACGTCTAGATATTGTGCTTTACCTCTAGATGTTGGGTTTTAAATCTATATATTTGTCTTTACCTCAAGACGTTGGGCTTTACCTCTAGATTTTGGGCCTTACCTCTAGAAGTTGGGGTTTACATCTATATGTTTGCCTTTAACTGTAGATGTCGGGCCTTAACACTAGATTTTGGAATTCACCACTAGATGTTAGGCTTTACCTCTAGATGTTGGGCTTTACCTCTAGATGTTTGGCTTAGATCTAGAAGTTGGGCTTTATCTCTACATGTTGGGGTTTAAATCTAGATTTGGGGTTTTAGCTCTAGAAGTTGGTCATTACCTCTAGACATTGGGCTTTGCCTCCAGATGTTTGTCTTTAAGTCTAGTTTTTGGGCTCTACCTCTAGGTTTTGGGCTTTGCCTCCAGAATTTGGACTTTTCCTCTAGAAGTTCGGCTTTACGTCTAGATATTGGGCTTTACCTCTAGATGTTGGGTTTTAAATCTATATATTTGTCTTTACCTCAAGACGTTCGGCTTTACCTCTAGATGTTAGGCTTTACATCTAGATTCTGGGCTTTACCTCTAGATGTTGGGCTTGAACTCTAGATTTTGGGCTTTACTCTAAATGATGCGCTTTATATATTCGGCTTTACATCTAGAAGTTGGGCTTTACATCTAGATTTTGGGCCTTACCTCTAGAAGTTGGGGGTTACATCTATATCTTTGGCTTTAACTGTAGATGTCGGGCCGTAACACTTGATTTTGGAATTCACCTCTAGATGTTAGGCTTTACCTCTAGATTCTGGGCTTTACCTCTAGATGTTGGGCTTTAACACTAGATTTTGGGTTTTCCATCTGGATTTTTTGCTTCTCTCTAGAATCTGGGCTGTACCTCCAGACGTTGGGCTTTACCTCAAGATGTTGCTTTTTACCTCTAGATGTTGGTCTTTAAGTCTAGATATTGGACTTTACCTCTAGATGTAGGGTTTTACATCTAGATGTTTTGCTTTACATTTAGATGTTGGGCTTTATCTCTAGATTTTGGGTTTTAAATCTATATATTTGGCTTATCCTCTAGATGTTGGGCTTTACCATCAGATATCTGGCTTTACGTCTAGATGTATGGCTTTACCTCTAGATTTTGGGCTCTACCACTAGGTCTTGGGCTTTACCTCTAGAACTTGGGCTTTAATTCTAGACTTTGGCTTTACCTCTAGATTTTGGGCCTTACCTCTAGAAGTTGGGGTTTATATCTATATGTTTGCCTTTAACTGTAGATGTCGGGCCTTAAGACTAGATTTTGGAATTCATCACTAGACGTTAGGCTTTACCTCTAGATGTTGGGCTTTAGATCTAGAAGTTGGGCTTTACATCTAGATTTTGGGCTTTACGTCTAGATATTGGGCTTTACCTATGGATTTTGTGTTTTAAATCTATATATTTGGCTTTTCCTATAGATGTTGGGCTTTACCTCTACAATTTGGTCTCTACCACTAGGTCTTGATTTTTACCTCTAGATTTTGGACTTTACCTCTAGAAGTTGGGCTTTACCTCTAGATTTTGGGCCTTACCTCTAGAAGTTGGGGGTTGCATCTATATGTTTGGCTTTAACTGTAGATGTCGGTCCTTAACACTTGATTTTGGAATTCACCTCTAGATGTTAGGCTTTACATCTAGATTCTGGGCTTTGCCTCTAGATGTTGGGCTTGAACTCTAGATTTTGGGCTTTACTCTAAATGATGCGCTTTATATATTCAGCTTTACCTTTAGAAGTTGGGCTTTACATCTAGATTTTAGGCTTTAGATCTAGAAGTTGGGCTTTACATCTAGATTTTGGTCTTTACGTCTAGATATCGGGCTTTACCTCTATATTTTGGGTTATAAATCTATATATTTGGCTTTTCCTCTAGATGTTGGGCTTTACCTCTAGATATCTGGCTTTAACTCTAGATGTTGCTTTACCTCTAGATTTTGGGCTCTACCTCTAGGTGTTGGGCTTTGCCTCCAGAATTTGGACTTTTCCTCTACATGTTGGGCTTTACGTCTAGATATTGGGCTTTACATCTAGATGTTGGGTTTTAAATCTATATATTTGTCTTTACCTCAAGACTTTCGGCTTTACCTCTAGATGTTAGGCTTTACATCTAGATTCTGGGCTTTACCTCTAGATGTTGGGCTTTAACTCTAGATTTTGGGCTTTACTCTAAATGATGCGCTTTATATATTCGGCTTTACATCTAGAAGTTGGGCTTTACATCTAGATTTTGGGCCTTACCTCTAGAAGTTGGGGGTTACATCTATATGTTTGGCTTTAACTGTAGATGTCGGGCCTTAAGACTAGATTTAAGAATTCACCTCTAGATGTTAGGCTTTACCTCTAGATTCTGGGCTTTACCTCTAGATGTTGGGCTTTAACACTAGATTTTGGGTTTTCCATCTGGATTTTTGGCTTCTCTCTAGAATCTGGGCTGTACCTCCAGACGTTGGGCTTTACCTCAAGATGTTGGGTTTTACCTCTAGATGTTGGTCTTTAAGTCTAGATATTGGAATTTACCTCTAGATGTCGGGTTTTACATCTAGATGTTTTGCTTTACATTTAGATGTTGGGCTTTATCTCTAGATTTTGGGTTTTAAATCTATATATTTGGCTTTTCCTCTAGCTGTTGGGCTTTACCATCAGATATCTGGCTTTACGTCTAGATGTATGGCTTTACCTCTAGATTTTGGGCTCTACCACTAGGTCTTGGGCTTTACCTCTAGATTTTGGACTTTACCTCTAGAAGTTGGGCTTTACATCTAGATTTTGGGCTTTACGTCTAGATATTGGGCTTTACCTCTGGATTTTGGGTTTTAAATCTATATATTTGGCTTTTCCTATAGATGTTGGGCTTTACCTCTACAATTTGGTCTCTACCACTAGGTCTTGATTTTTACCTCTAGATTTTGGACTTTACCTCTAGAAGTTGGGCTTTACCTCTAGATTTTGGGCCTTACCTCTAGAAGTTGGGGGTTGCATCTATATGTTTGGCTTTAACTGTAGATGTCGGTCCTTAACACTTGATTTTGGAATTCACCTCTAGATGTTAGGCTTTACATCTAGATTCTGGGCTTTGCCTCTAGATGTGGGGCTTCTACTCTAGATTTTGGGCTTTACTCTAAATGATGCGCTTTATATATTCAGCTTTACCTTTAGAAGTTGGGCTTTACATCTAGATTTTAGGCTTTAGATCTAGAAGTTGGGCTTTACATCTAGATTTTGGTCTTTACGTCTAGATATTGGGCTTTACCTCTATATTTTGGGTTATAAATCTATATATTTGGCTTTTCCTCTAGATGTTGGGCTTTACATCTAGATATCTGGCTTTAACTCTAGATGTTGCTTTACCTCTAGATTTTGGGCTCTACCTCTAGGTGTTGGGCTTTGCCTCCAGAATTTGGACTTTTCCTCTAGATGTTGGGCTTTACGTCTAGATATTGGGCTTTACCTCTAGATGTTGGGTTTTAAATCTATATATTTGTTTTTACCTCAAGACGTTGGGCTTTAACTCTAGATGTTGGGCTTTACCTCTAGATTTTGGGCCTTACCTCTAGAAGTTGGGGTTTACATCTATATGTTTGCCTTTAACTGTAGATGTCGGGCCTTAACACTAGATTTTGGAATTCACCACTAGATGTTAGGCTTTACCTCTAGATGTTGGGCTTTACCTCTAGATGTTTGGCTTAGATCTAGAAGTTGGGCTTTATCTCTACATGTTGGGGTTTAAATCTAGATTTGGGGTTTTAGCTCTAGAAGTTGGTCATTACCTCTAGACATTGGGCTTTACCCCCAGATGTTTGTCTTTAAGTCTAGATTTTGGGCTCTACCTCTAGGTGTTGGGCTTTGCCTCCAGAATTTGGACTTTTCCTCTAGAAGTTCGGCTTTACGTCTAGATATTGGGCTTTACATCTAGATGTTGGGTTTTAAATCTATATATTTGTCTTTACCTCAAGACTTTCGGCTTTACCTCTAGATGTTAGGCTTTACATCTAGATTCTGGGCTTTACCTCTAGATGTTGGGCTTTAACTCTAGATTTTGGGCTTTACTCTAAATGATGCGCTTTATATATTCGGCTTTACATCTAGAAGTTGGGCTTTACATCTAGATTTTGGGCCTTACCTCTAGAAGTTGGGGGTTACATCTATATGTTTGGCTTTAACTGTAGATGTCGGGCCTTAAGACTAGATTTAAGAATTCACCTCTAGATATTAGGCTTTACCTCTAGATTCTGGGCTTTACCTCTAGATGTTGGGCTTTAACACTAGATTTTGGGTTTTCCATCTGGATTTTTGGCTTCTCTCTAGAATCTGGGCTGTACCTCCAGACGTTGGGCTTTACCTCAAGATGTTGGGTTTTACCTCTAGATGTTGGTCTTTAAGTCTAGATATTGGAATTTACCTCTAGATGTCGGGTTTTACATCTAGATGTTTTGCTTTACATTTAGATGTTGGGCTTTATCTCTAGATTTTGGGTTTTAAATCTATATATTTGGCTTTTCCTCTAGCTGTTGGGCTTTACCATCAGATATCTGGCTTTACGTCTAGATGTATGGCTTTACCTCTAGATTTTGGGCTCTACCACTAGGTCTTGGGCTTTACCTCTAGATTTTGGACTTTACCTCTAGAAGTTGGGCTTTACCTCTAGATTTTGGGCCTTACCTCTAGAAGTTGGGGGTTACATCTATATGTTTGGCTTTAACTGTAGATGTCGGGCCTTAACACTTGATTTTGGAATTCACCTCTAGATGTTAGGCTTTACATCTAGATTCTGGGCTTTCCCTCTAGATGTGGGGCTTCAACTCTAGATTTTGGGCTTTTCTCTACATGATGCGCTTTATATATTCGGCTTTACCTCTAGAAGTTGGGCTTTACATCTAGATTTTGGTCTTTACGTCTAGATATCGGGCTTTACCTCTATATTTTGGGTTTTAAATCTATATATTTGGCTTTTCCTCTAGATGTTGGGCTTTACCTCTAGATATCTGGCTTTACCTCTAGATGTTGGGCTTTACCTCTAGATTTTGGGCTCTACCTCTAGGTGTTGGGCTTTGCCTCTAGAATTTGGACTTTTCTTCTAGAAGTTGGGCTTTACGTCTAGATATTGGGCTTTACCTCTAGATGTTGGGTTTTAAATCTATATATTTGCCTTTTCCTCTAGATGTTGGGCTTTACCCCTAGATATCTGGCTTTACCTCTAGATGTTGGGCTTTACCTCTAGATTTTGGGTTTTCCATCTGGATTTTTGGCTTCTCTCTAGAATCTGGGCTTTAACTCCAGATGTTGGGCTTTACCTCTAGATCTTGGGTTTTACCTCTTGATGTTGGTCTTTAAGTCTAGATATTGGACTTTACCTCTAGATGTCGGGTTTTACATCTAGATGTTTTGCATTACATTTAGATGTTGGGCTTTATCTCTAGATTTTGGGTTTTAAATCTATATATTTGGATTTTCCTATAGATGTTTGGCTTTACCTCTACATTTTGGGCTCTACCACTATGTCTTGATCTTTACCTCTAGATTTCGGACTTTACATCTAGAAGTTGGGCTTTACATCTAGACTTTGGGCTTTACCTCAAGACGTTCGGCTTTACCACTAGATGTTGCGCTTTACCTCTAGTTTTTGGGCCTTACGTCTAGAAGTTGGGGGTTACATCTATATGTTTGGATTTAACTGTAGATGTCGGGCCTTAACACTTGATTTTGGAATTCACCTCTAGATGTTAGGCTTTACCTCTAGATTCTGGGCTTTCCCTCTAGATGTTGTTCTTTAACTCTAGATTTTGGGCTTTACTCTAAATGATGCGCTTTAACTCTAGATATTCGCCTTTACCTCTAGAAGTTGGGCTTTACATCTAGATTTTGGGCTTTAAGTCTAGATATTGATCTTTACCTCTAGATTTTGGGTTTTAAATCCATATATTTGGCTTTTCCTCTAGATGTTGGGATTTATCCCTAGATATCTGTCTTTACGTCTAGATGTTCGGCTTTACCTCTAGATTTTGGGCTCTACCACTAGGTCTTGGACTTTACCTCTAGATTTTGGATTTTACCTCTAGAAGTTGGGCTTTACCTCTAGTTTTTGGGCCTTACGTCTAGAAGTTGGGGGTTACATCTATATGTTTGGCTTTAACTGTAGATGTCGGGCCTTAACACTTGATTTTGGAATTCACCTCTAGATGTTAGGCTTTACCTCTGGATTCTGGGCTTTCCCTCTAGATGTTGTTCTTTAACTCTAGATTTTGGGCTTTACTCTAAATGCTGCGCTTTATATATTCGGCTTTACATCTAGAACTTGGGCTTTACATCTAGATTTTGGGCCTAAGATCTAGAAGTTGGGCTTTACATCTAGATTTTGGTCTTTACGTCTAGATATCGGGCTTTACCTCTATATTTTGGGTTTTAAATCTATATATTTGGCTTTTCCTCTAGATGTTGGGCTTTACCTCTAGATATCTGGCTTTACCTCTAGATGTTCCTTTACCTCTAGATTTTGGGCTCTACCTCTAGGTGTTGGGCTTTGCCTCTAGAATTTGGACTTTTCTTCTAGAAGTTGGGCTTTACGTCTAGATATTGGGCTTTACCTCTAGATGTTGGGTTTTAAATCTATATATTTGTCTTTACCTCTAGATGTTGGGCTTTACCCCTAGATATCTGGCTTTACCTCTAGATGTTGGGCTTTACCTCTAGATTTTGGGTTTTCCATCTGGATTTTTGGCTTCTCTCTAGAATCTGGGCTTTAAATCCAGATGTTGGGCTTTACCTCTAGATCTTGGGTTTTACCTCTTGATGTTGGTCTTTAAGTCTAGATATTGGACTTTACCTCTAGATGTCGGGTTTTACATCTAGATGTTTTGCTTTACATTTAGATGTTGGGCTTTATCTCTAGATTTTGGGTTTTAAATCTATATATTTGGCTTTTCCTATAGATGTTGGGCTTTACCGTCAGATATCTGGCTTTACGTCTAGATGTATGGCTTTACCTCTAGATTTTAGGCTTTACCACTAGGTCTTGGGCTTTACCTCTAGAATTTGAACTGTTCCTCTAGAAGTTGGGCTTTACGTCTAGATATTGGGCTTTACCTCTAGATGTTGGGTTTTAAATCTATATATTTGTCTTTACCTCTAGACGTTGGGCTTTAATTCTAGACTTTGGCTTTACCTCTAGATTTTGGGCCTTACCTCTAGAAGTTGGGGTTTACATCTATATGTTTGTCTTTAACTGTAGATGTCGGGCCTTAAGACTAGATTTTGGAATTCACCACTAGATGTTAGGCTTTACCTCTAGATGTTGGGCTTTAGATCTAGAAGTTGGGCTTTACATCTAGAATTTGGGCTTTACGTCTAGATATTGGGCTTTACCTCTAGATTTTGGGTTTTAAATCTATATATTTGGCTTTTCCTCTAGATGTTGGGCTTTACCCCTAGATATCTGGCTTTACCTCTAGATGATGGGCTTTACCTCTAGATGTTGGGCTTTAACTCTAGATTTTGGGCTTTACTCTAAATGATGCGCTTTATATATTCGGCTTTACATCTAGAAGTTGGGCTTTACATCTAGATTTTGGGCCTTAGATCTAGACGTTGGGCTTTACATCTAGATTTTGGGCTTTACGTCTAATATTGGGCTTTACCTCTAGATGTTGGGTTTTAAATCTATATATTTGTCTTTACCTCAAGACGTTCGGCTTTCCTCTAGATGTTAGGCTTTACATCTAGATTCTGGGCTTTACCTCTAGATGTTGGGCTTTAACTCTAGATTTTGGGCTTTACTCTAAATGATGCGCTATATATATTCGGCTTTACATCTAGAAGTTGGGCTTTACATCTAGATTTTGGGCCTTAGATCTAGAAGTTGGGCTTTACATCTAGATTTTGGGCTTTACGTCTAGATATTGGGCTTTACCTCTAGATTTTGGGTTTTACATCTATATATTTGGCTTTTCCTCTAGATGTTGGGCTTTACCTCTAGATATCTGGCTTTACCTCTAGATGTTGGGCTTTAACTCTAGATTTTGGGCTCTGCCTCTAGGTGTTGGGCTTTGCCTCTAGCATTTGGACTTTGCCTCTACATGTTGGGCTTTATATCTGCAATTTGGGCTTCACCTGTAGATTTTGGGAATTAAATCTAGATATTTGGCTTTACCTCTAGAATTTGGGCTTTACCTCTAGACTTTGGACTTTACCTCAGGACGTTGGGCTTTAACTCTAGATGTTGGGCTTTACCTCTAGATTTTCGGCCTTACCTCTAGAAGTTGGGTTTTACATCTATATGTTTGGCTTTAACTGTAGATGTCGGGCATTAACACTAGATTTTGGAATTCACCACTAGATGTTAGGCTTTACCTCTGGATGTTGGGCTTTACCTCTAGATGTTTGGCTTAGATCTAGAAGTTGGGCTTTATCTCTAGATGTTGGGGTTTAAATCTAGATTTGGGGTTTTAGCTCTGGAAGTTGGTCATTACCTCTAGATATTGGGCTTTACCTCCAGATGTTGGTCTTTAAGTCTAGATATTGGACTTTCCCTCTAGATATAGGGTTTTACATCTAGATGTTTTACTTTACATTTAGATGTTGGTCTTTATCTCTAGATGTTGGGTTATACCTCTATATGTTGTTCTTCACCTCTAGATGTTAGGCTTTACCTCTAGATGTTGGGATTACATCTAGACGTTGGACTTTATCTCTAGAATTTGGGCTATACCTCTATATGTTGGGCTTTACCTCTAGAGTTTGGGTTTTACATCTAGATGTTTGCCTTTACCTCTGTAAGTTATGCTTTACCTGCAGACATTGGGCTGTAGGACTAGATGATGGGCTTTACCTCTAGAAGTTTGGCTTTACATCTAGATTTTGGGGATTACCTCTAAATGATGAGCTTAAACTCTAAATATTGGGCTTTACCTCTAGATGTTGGGCTTTAGAATTAGAAGTTGTCGTTTACATCTATATGTTTGGGCTTTAGATCTAGAAGTTGGGCTTTACATCTAGATATTGGTCTTTACGTCTAGATATTGGGCTTTACCTCTAGATTTTGGGTTTTAAATCTATATATTTGGCTTTTCCTCTTATGTTGGGCTTTACCTCTAGATATCGGGCTTTACCTCTAGATTTTGAGCTCTACCACTAGGTCTTGGGCTTTACCTCTAGATTTTGGACTTTACCTCTAGAAGTTAGGATTTAGATCTAGAAGTTGGGCTTTACATCTAGATTTTGGGCTTTACGTCTAGATATTGGTCTTTACCTCTAGATTTTGGGTTTTAAATCTATATATTTGGCTTTTCCTCTAGATGTTGGGCTTTACCCCTAGTTATCTCGCTTTACCTCTAGATGTTGGGCTTTACCTCTAGATTTTGGGTTTTCCATCTGGATTTTTGGCTTCTCTCTAGAATCTGGGCTTTACCTCCAGACGTTGGGCTTTACCTCTAGATGTTGGGTTTTACCTCTAGATGTTGGTCTTTAAGTCTAGATATTGGACTTTACCTCTAGATGTCGGGTTTTACATCTAGATGTTTTGCATTACATTTAGATGTTGGGCTTTATCTCTAGATTTTGGGTTTTAAATCTATATATTTGGATTTTCCTATAGATGTTTGGCTTTACCTCTACATTTTGGGCTCTACCACTATGTCTTGATCTTTACCTCTAGATTTTGGACTTTACCTCTAGAAGTTGGGCTTTACATCTAGACTTTGGGCTTTACCTCAAGACGTTCGGCTTTACCACTAGATGTTGCGCTTTACCTCTAGTTTTTGGGCCTTACGTCTAGAAGTTGGGGGTTACATCTATATGTTTGGATTTAACTGTAGATGTCGGGCCTTAACACTTGATTTTGGAATTCACCTCTAGATGTTAGGCTTTACCTCTAGATTCTGGGCTTTCCCTCTAGATGTTGTTCTTTAACTCTAGATTTTGGGCTTTACTCTAAATGATGCGCTTTAACTCTAGATATTCGCCTTTACCTCTAGAAGTTGGGCTTTACATCTAGATTTTGGGCTTTAGATCTAGAAGTTGGGCTTTACATCTAGATATTGGTCTTTACGTCTAGATATTGGGCTTTACCTCCTGATTTTGGGTTTTAAATCTATATATTTGTCTTTTCCTCTAGATGTTGGGCTTTACCTCTAGATATCTGGTTTTACCTCTAGATGTTGGGCTTTACCTCTAGATTTTGGGCTCTACCACTAGGTCTTGGGCTTTACCTCTAGATTTTGGACTTTACCTCTAGAAGTTAGGCCTTAGATCTAGAAGTTGGGCTTTACATCTAGATTTTGGGCTTTAAGTCTAGATATTGGTCTTTACCTCTAGATTTTGGGTTTTAAATACATATATTTGGCTTTTCCTCTAGATGTTGGGATTTATCCCTAGATATCTGTCTTTACGTCTAGATGTTCGGCTTTACCTCTAGATTTTGGGCTCTACCACTAGGTCTTGGACTTTACCTCTAGATTTTGGATTTTACCTCTAGAAGTTGGGCTTTACCTCTAGATTTTGGGCCTTACCTCTAGAAGTTGGGGGTTACATCTATATGTTTGGCTTTAACTGTAGATGTCGGGCCTTAACACTTGATTTTGGAATTCACCTCTAGATGTTAGGCTTTACCTCTGGATTCTGGGCTTTCCCTCTAGATGTTGTTCTTTAACTCTAGATTTTGGGCTTTACTCTAAATGCTGCGCTTTATATATTCGGCTTTACCTCTAGAAGTTGGGCTTTACATCTAGATATTGGTCTTTACGTCTAGATATCGGGCTTTACCTCTATATTTTGGGTTTTAAATCTATATATTTGGCTTCTCCTCTAGATGTTGGGCTTTACCTCTAGATATCTGGCTTTACCTCTAGATGTTCCTTTACCTCTAGATTTTGGGCTCTACCTCTAGGTGTTGGGCTTTGCCTCTAGAATTTGGACTTTTCCTCTAGAAGTTGGGCTTTACGTCTAGATATTGGGCTTTACCTCTAGATGTTGGGTTTTAAATCTATATATTTGTCTTTACCTCTAGAAGTTGGGCTTTAATTCTAGACTTTGGCTTTACCTCTAGATTTTGGGCCTTACCTCTAGAAGTTGGGGTTTACATCTATATGTTTGCCTTTAACTGTAGATCTCGGGCCTTAAGACTAGATTTTGGAATTCACCACTAGATGTTAGGCTTTACCTGTAGATGTTGGGCTTTAGATCTAGAAGTTGGGCTTTACATCTAGATTTTAGGCTTTACGTCTAGATATTGGGCTTTACCTCTAGATTTTGGGTTTTAAATCTATATATTTGCCTTTTCCTCTAGATGTTGGGCTTTACCCCTAGATATGTGGCTTTACCTCTAGATGATGGGCTTTACCTCTAGATTTTGGGTTTTCCATCTGGATTTTTGGCTTCTCTCTAGAATCTGGGCTTTACCTCCAGATGTTGTGTCTTACCTCTAGATGTTGGTCTTTAAGTCTAGGTATTGGACTTTACCTCTAGATGTCGGGTTTTACATCTAGATGTTTTGCTTTACATTTAGATGTTGGGCTTTATCTCTAGATGTTGAGTTTTACCTCTAGATGTTGGACTTTAAGTCTAGATATAGGACTTTACCTCTAGATGTTGGGTTTTACATCTAGATGTTTTGCTTTACATTTAGATGTTGGGCTTTATCTCTAGATGTTGGGTTTTAAATCTATATATTTGGCTTTTCCTCTAGATGTTGGGCTTTACCTCTAGATATCTGGCTTTACCTCTAGATGTTGGGCTTTACCTCTAGATTTTGGACTATATCTCTAGAAGTTGGGCTTTACCTCTAGACTTTGGCTTTACCACAAGACGTTCAAATTTACCTCTAGATGTTGGGCTTTACCTCTAGATTTTGGGCTTTACGTCTAGATATTGGGCTTTACCTCTAGATTTTGGGTTTTAAATCTATATATTTGGCTTTTCCTCTAGATGTTGGGCTTTACCTCCAGATATCTGGCTTTACGTCTAGATGTTGGGCTTTACCTTTAGATTTTGGGCTCTACCACTAGGTCTTGATCTTTACCTCTACATTTTGGACTTTACCTCTAGAAGTTGGGCTTTACATCTAGACTTTGGGCTTTACCTCAAGACGTTCGGCTTTACCTCTAGATGTTGGGCTTTACCTCTATTTTTTGGGCCTTACGTCTAGAAGTTGGGGGTTACATCTATATGTTTGCATTTAACTGTAGATGTCGGGACTTAACACTGGGTTTTGGAATTCACCTCTAGATGTTAGGCTTTACCTCTAGATTCTGGGCTTTCCCTCTAGATGTTGTTCTTTAACTCTAGATATGGGCTTTACTCTAAACGATGCGCTTTAACTCTAGATATTCGCCTTTACCTCTAGAAGTTGGGCTTTACATCTAGATTTTGGGCTTTAGATGTAGAAGTTGGGCTTTACCTCTAGATTTTGGGCTTTACGTCTAGATATTGGGCTTTACCTCTAGATTTTGGGTTTTAAATCTATATATTTGGCTTTTCCTCTAGATGTTGGGCTTTACCCCTAGATATCTGGCTTTACGTCTAGATGTTGGGCTTTACCTCTAGATTTTGGGCTCTACCACTAGGTCTTGGGCTTTACATCTAGATTTTGGACTTTACCTCTAGAAGTTGGGCTTTACCTCTAGATTTTGGTCCTTACCTCTAGAAGTTGGGGGTTGCATCTATATGTATGGCTTTAACTGTAGATGTCGGGCCTTAACACTTGATTTTGGAATTCACCTCTAGATGTTAGGCTTTATATCTAGATTCTGGGCTTTCCCTCTAGATGTGGGGCTTCAACTCTAGATTTTGGGCTTTACTCTAAATGATGCGCTTTATATATTCGGCTTTACCTCTAGAAGTTGGGCTTTACATCTAGATTTTAGGCTTTTGGTCTAGAAGTTGGGGTTTACATATAGATTTTGGTCTTTAGATCTAGAAGTTGGGCTTTATATCTAGATATTGGTCTTTACGTCTAGATATTGGGCTTTACCTCTAGATTTTGGGTTTTAAATCTATATATTTGGCTTTTCCTCTAGATGTTGGGCTTTACCTCTAGATATCTGGTTTTACCTCTAGATGTTGGGCTTTACCTCTAGATTTTGGGCTCTACCACTAGGTCTTGGGCTTTACCTCTAGATTTTGGACTTTACCTCTAGAAGTTAGGCTTTAGATCTAGAAGTTGGGCTTTACATCTAGATTTTGGGCTTTAAGTCTAGATATCGGACTTTACCTCTAGATGTCGGGTTTTACATCTAGATGTTTTCCTTTACATTTAGATGTTGGGCTTTATCTCTAGATTTTGGGTTTTAAATCTATATATTTGGCTTTTCCTCTAGCTGTTGGGCTTTACCATCAGATATCTGGCTTTACGTCTAGATGTATGGCTTTACATCTAGATTTTGGGCTCTACCACTAGGTCTTGGGCTTTACATCTAGATTTTGGACTTTACCTCTAGAAGTTGGGCTTTACCTCTAGATTCTGGGCTTTCCCTCTAGATGTGGGGCTTCAACTCCAGATTTTGGGCTTTACTCTAAATGATGCGCTTTATATATTCGGCTTTACCTCTAGAAGTTGGGCTTTACATCTAGATATTGGTCTTTACGTCTAGATATCGGGCTTTACCTCTATATTTTGGGTTTTAAATCTATATATTTGGCTTCTCCTCTAGATGTTGGGCTTTACCTCTAGATATCTGGCTTTACCTCTAGATGTTCCTTTACCTCTAGATTTTGGGCTCTACCTCTAGGTGTTGGGCTTTGCCTCTAGAATTTGGACTTTTCCTCTAGAAGTTGGGCTTTACGTCTAGATATTGGGCTTTACCTCTAGATGTTGGGTTTTAAATCTATATATTTGTCTTTACCTCTAGAAGTTGGGCTTTAATTCTAGACTTTGGCTTTACCTCTAGATTTTGGGCCTTACCTCTAGAAGTTGGGGTTTACATCTATATGTTTGCCTTTAACTGTAGATCTCGGGCCTTAAGACTAGATTTTGGAATTCACCACTAGATGTTAGGCTTTACCTGTAGATGTTGGGCTTTAGATCTAGAAGTTGGGCTTTACATCTAGATTTTAGGCTTTACGTCTAGATATTGGGCTTTACCTCTAGATTTTGGGTTTTAAATCTATATATTTGGCTTTTCCTCTAGATGTTGGGCTTTACCCCTAGATATGTGGCTTTACCTCTAGATGATGGGCTTTACCTCTAGATTTTGGGTTTTCCATCTGGATTTTTGGCTTCTCTCTAGAATCTGGGCTTTACCTCCAGACGTTGGGCTTTACCTCTAGATGTTGAGTTTTACCTCTAGATGTTGGACTTTAAGTCTAGATATAGGACTTTACCTCTAGATTTTGGGTTTTAAATCTATATATTTGGCTTTTCCTCTAGATGTTGGGCTTTACCCCTAGATATGTGGCTTTACCTCTAGATGATGGGCTTTACCTCTAGATTTTGGGTTTTCCATCTGGATTTTTGGCTTCTCTCTAGAATCTGGGCTTTACCTCCAGACGTTGGGCTTTACCTCTAGATGTTGAGTTTTACCTCTAGATTTTGGTCTTTAAGTCTAGATATAGGACTTTACCTCTAGATGTTGGGTTTTACATCTAGATGTTTTGCTTTACATTTAGATGTTGGGCTTTATCTCTAGATGTTGGGTTTTAAATCTATATATTTGGCTTTTCCTCTAGATGTTGGGCTTTACCTCTAGATATCTGGCTTTACCTCTAGATGTTGGGCTTTACCTCTAGATTTTGGACTATATCTCTAGAAGTTGGGCTTTACCTCTAGACTTTGTCTTTACCACAAGACGTTCAAATTTACCTCTAGATGTTGGGCTTTACCTCTAGATTTTGGGCTTTACGTCTAGATATTGGGCTTTACCTCTAGATTTTGGGTTTTAAATCTATATATTTGCCTTTTCCTCTAGATGTTGGGCTTTACCCCTAGATATCTGGCTTTACGTCTAGATGTTGGGCTTTACCTTTAGATTTTGGGCTCTACCACTAGGTCTTGATCTTTACCTCTACATTTTGGACTTTACCTCTAGAAGTTGGGCTTTACATCTAGACTTTGGGCTTTACCTCAAGACGTTCGGCTTTACCTCTAGATGTTGGGCTTTACCTCTATTTTTTGGGCCTTACATCTAGAAGTTGGGGGTTACATCTATATGTTTGCATTTAACTGTAGATGTCGGGCCTTAACACTGGATTTTGGAATTCACCTCTAGATGTTAGGCTTTACCTCTAGATTCTGGGCTTTCCCTCTAGATGTTGTTCTTTAACTCTAGATATGGGCTTTACTCTAAACGATGCGCTTTAACTCTAGATATTTGCCTTTACCTCTAGAAGTTGGGCTTTACATCTAGATTTTGGGCTTTAGATGTAGAAGTTGGGCTTTACCTCTAGATTTTGGGCTTTACGTCTAGATATTGGGCTTTACCTCTAGATTTTGGGTTTTAAATCTATATATTTGGCTTTTCCTCTAGATGTTGGGCTTTACCCCTAGATATCTGGCTTTACGTCTAGATGTTGGGCTTTACCTCTAGATTTTGGGCTCTACCACTAGGTCTTGGGCTTTATATCTAGATTTTGGTCCTTACCTCTAGAAGTTGGGGGTTGCATCTATATGTATGGCTTTAACTGTAGATGTCGGGCCTTAACACTTGATTTTGGAATTCACCTCTAGATGTTAGGCTTTACATCTAGATTCTGGGCTTTCCCTCTAGATGTGGGGCTTCAACTCTAGATTTTGGGCTTTAAATGATGCGCTTTATATATTCGGCTTTACCTCTAGAAGTTGGGCTTTACATCTAGATTTTAGGCTTTTGGTCTAGAAGTTGGGCTTTACATATAGATTTTGGTCTTTAGATCTAGAAGTTGGGCTTTATATCTAGATATTGGTCTTTACGTCTAGATATTGGGCTTTACCTCTAGATTTTGGGTTTTAAATCTATATATTTGGCTTTTCCTCTAGATGTTGGGCTTTACCTCTAGATTTTGGGCTCTACCACTAGGTCTTGGGCTTTACCTCTAGATTTTGGACTTTACCTCTAGAAGTTAGGCTTTAGATCTAGAAGTTGGGCTTTACAACTAGATTTTGGGCTTTAATTCTAGATATTGGACTTTACCTCTAGATGTCGGGTTTTACATCTAGATGTTTTGCTTTACTTTTAGATTTTGGGCTTTTTCTCTAGATTTTGGGTTTTAAATCTATATATTTGGCTTTTCCTCTAGATGTTGGGCTTTACCATCAGATATCTGGCTTTACGTCTAGATGTTGGGATTTAGCTCTAGAGTTTGGGCTCTACCACTAGGTCTTGGGCTTTACCTCTACATTTTGGACTTTACCTCTAGAAGTTGGGCTTTACCTCTAGATTTTGGGCTTTACCTCAAGATGTTGGGTTTTAAATCTATATATTTGTCTTTACCTCAAGACGTTGGGCTTTAACTCTAGATGTTGGGCTTTACCTCTAGATTTTGGGCCTTACCTCTAGAAGTTGGCGTTTACATCTATATGTTTGGCTTTAACTGTAGATGTCGGGCCTTAAGACTAGATTTTGGAATTCACCTCCAGATGTAAGGCTTTACCTCTAGATTCTGGGCTTTACCTCTAGATGTTGGGCTTTAACACTAGATTTTGGGTTTTCCATCTGGATTTTTGGCTTCTCTCTAGAATCTGGGTTGTACCTCCAGACGTTGGGCTTTACCTCAAGATGTTGGGTTTTACCTCTAGATGTTGGTCTTTAAGTCTAGATATTGGACTTTACCTCTAGATGTACGGTTTTACATCTAGATGTTTTGCTTTACATTTAGATGTTGGGCTTTATCTCTAGATTTTGGGTTTTAAATCTATATATTTGGCTTTTCCTCTAGCTGTTGGGCTTTACCATCAGATATCTGGCTTTACGTCTAGATGTATGGCTTTACCTCTAGATTTTGGGCTCTACCACCAGGTCTTGGGCTTTACCTCTAGATTTTGGACTTTACCTCTAGAAGTTGGGCTTTACCTCTAGATTTTGGGCCTTACCTCTAGAAGTTGGGGGTTACATCTATATGTTTGGCTTTAACTGTAGATGTCGGGCCTTAACACTTGATTTTGGAATTCACCTCTAGATGTTAGGCTTTACATCTAGATTCTGGGCTTTCCCTCTAGACTTTGGCTTTAACTCTAGATTTTGGGCTTTAAATCTATATATTTGGCTTTTCCTCTAGCTGTTGGGCTTTACCATCAGATATCTGGCTTTACGTCTAGATGTATGGCTTTACCTCTAGATTTTGGGCTCTACCACTAGGTCTTGGGCTTTACCTCTGGATTTTGGACTTTACCTCTAGAAGTTGGGCTTTACCTCTAGATTCTGGGCCTTAGCTCTAGAAGTTGGGGGTTACATCTATATGTTTGGCTTTAACTGTAGATGTCGGGCCTTAACACTTGATTTTGGAATTCACCTCTAGATGTTAGGCTTTACATCTAGATTCTGGGCTTTCCCTCTAGACTTTGGCTTTAACTCTAGATTTTGGGCTTTACTCTAAATGATGCGCTTTATATATTCGTCTTTACATCTAGAAGTTGGGCTTTACATCTAGATTTTGGTCTTTACGTCTAGATATCGGGCTTTACCTCTAGATTTCGGGTTTTAAATCTATATATTTGGCTTTTCCTCTAGATGTTGGGCTTTACCTCTAGATATCTGGTTTTACCTCTAGATGTTGGGCTTTACCTCTAGATTTTGGACTTTACCTCTAGAAGTTAGGCTTTAGGTCTAGAAGTTGGGCTTTACATCTAGATTTTGGGTTTTAAATCTATATATTTGTCTTTTCCTCTAGATGTTGGGCTTTACCTCTAGATATCTGGCTTTACCTCTAGATGTTGGGCTTTAACTCTAGATTTTGGGCTCTGCCTCTAGGTGTTGGGCTTTGCATCTAACATTTGGACTTTGCCTCTAGATGTTGGGCTTTACATCTGCAATTTGGGCTTCACCTGTAGATTTTGGGATTTAAATCTAGATATTTGGCTTTACCTCTAGAATTTGGTCTTTACCTCTAGATATTGGGTTTTAAATCTATATATTTGGCTTTTCCTCTAGATGTTGGTCTTTACCCCTAGGTATCTGGCTTTACGTCTAGATGTTGGGCTTTACCTCTAGATTTTGGGCTCTACCACTAGGTCTTGGGCTTTACCTCTAGATTTTGGACTTCACCTCTAGAAGTTGGGCTTTACCTCTAGATTTTGGGCCTTACTTCTAGAAGTTGGGGGTTACATCTGTATGTTTGGCTTTAACTGTAGATGTCGGGCCTTAACACTTGATTTTGGAATTCACCTCTACATGTTAGGCTTTACATCTAGATTCTGGGCTTTCCCTCTAGATGTGGGGCTTCAACTCTAGATTTTGGGCTTTACTCTAAATGATGCGCTTTATATATTCGGCTTTACCTCTAGAAGTGTGGCTTTACATCTAGATTTCGGGCTTTAGATCTAGAAGTTGGGCTTTACATCTAGATTTTGGGCTTTAAGTCTAGATATTGGTCTTTATCTCTAGTTTTTGGGTTTTAAATCTATATATTTGGCTTTTCCTCTAGATGTTGGGCTTTACCCCTAGATATCTGGCTTTACGTCTAGATGTTGGGCTTTACCTCTAGATTTTGGGCTCTACCACTAGGTCTTGGGCTTTACCTCTAGATTTTGGGCCTTACCTCTAGAAGTTGGTGTTTACATCTATATGTTTGCCTTTAACTGTAGATGTTGGGCATTAACACTAGATTTTGGAATTCACCACTAGATGTTAGGCTTAACCTCTAGATGTTGGGCTTTAGATCTAGAAGTTGGGCTTTACGTCTAGATTTTGGTATTTACGTCTAGATATTGGTCTTTACCTCTAGATTTTGGGTTTTAAATCTATATATTTGGCTTTTCCTCTAGATGTTGGGCTTTACCCCTAGATATCTGGCTTTACCTCTAGATGTTGGGCTTTACCTCTAGATTTTGGGTTTTCCATCTGGATTTTTGGCTTCTCTCTAGAATCTGGGCTTTACCTCCAGATGTTGTGTCTTACCTCTAGATGTTGGTCTTTAAGTCTAGATATTGGACTTTACCTCTAGATGTCGGGTTTTACATCTAGATGTTTTGCTTTACATTTAGATTTTGGGCTTTATCTCTAGATTTTGGGTTTTAAATCTATATATTTGGCTTTTCCTATAGATGTTGGGCTTTACCTCTGCATTTTCGGCTCTACCACTAGGTCTTGATCTTTACCTCTAGATTTTGGACTTTACCTCTAGAAGTTGGGCTTTACATCTAGACTTTGGGCTTTACCTCAAGACGTTCGGCTTTACCTCTAGATGTTGCGCTTTACCTCTAGTTTTTAGGCCTTACGTCTAGAAGTTGGGGGTTACATCTATATGTTTGGATTTAACTGTAGATGTCGGGCCTTAACACTTGATTTTGGAATTCACCTCTAGATGTTAGGCTTTACCTTTAGATTCTGGGCTTTCCCTCTAGATGTTGTCCTTTAACTCTAGATTTTGGGCTTTACTCTAAATGATGCGATTTATACTCTAGATATTCGTCTTTACATCTAGAATTTGAGCTTTACATCTAGATTTTGGGATTTAGATGTAGAAGTTGGGCTTTACATCTAGATATTGGTCCTTACGTCTAGATATTGGGCTTTACCTCTAGATTTTGGGTTTTAAATCTATATATTTGGCTTTTCCTCTAGATGTTGGGCTTTACCTCTAGATATCTGGTTTTACCTCTAGATGTTGGGCTTTACCTCTAGATTTTGGGCTCTACCACTAGGTCTTGGGCTTTACCTCTAGATTTTGGACTTTACCTCTAGAAGTTAGGCTTTAGATCTAGAAGTTGGGCTTTACATCTACATTTTGGGCTTTAAGTCTAGATATTGGTCTTTACCTCTAGATTTTGGGTTTTAAATCTATATATTTGGCTATTCCTCTAGATGTTGGGCTTTACCCCTAGATATCTGGCTTTACGTCTAGATGTTGGGCTTTACCTCTAGATTTTGTTCTCTACCACTAGGTCTTGGGCTTTACCTCTAGATTTTGGACTTTGCCTCTAGAAGTTGGGTTTACCTCTAGATTTTGGGCCTTACCTCTAGAAGTTGGGGGTTGCATCTATATGTTTGGCTTTAACTGTAGATGTCGGTCCTTAACACTTGATTTTGGAATTCACCTCTAGATGTTAGGCTTTACCTCTAGATTCTGGGCTTTACCTCTAGATGTTGGGCTTTACCTCTAGATTTTGGGTTTACCATCTGGATTTTTGGCTTCTCTCCAGAATCTGGGCTGTACCTCCAGACGTTGGGCTTTACCTCTAGATGTTGGGTTTTACCTCTAGAGGTTGGTCTTTAAGTTTAGATATTGGACTTTACCTCTAGATGTCGGGTTTCACATCTAGATGTCTTGCTTTACTTTTAGATGTTGGGCTTTATCTCTAGATTTTGGGTTTTAAATCTATATATTTGGCTTTTCCTCTAGCTGTTGGGCTTTACCATCAGATATCTGGCTTTACGTCTAGATGTTGGGCTTTAGCTCTAGATTTTGGGCTCTACCACTAGGTCTTGGGCTTTACCTCCAGATTTTGGACTTTACCTCTAGAAGTTGGGCTTTACCTCTAGAGTTTGGGCTTTACCTCAAGACCTTCGGCTTTAACTCTAGCTGTTGGGCTTTACCTCTAGATTTTGGGCCTTACCTCTAGAAGTTGGGGGTTACATTTATATGGTTGGCTTTAACTGTAGATGTCGGACCTTAACACTTGATTTTGGAATTCACCTCTAGATGTTAGGCTTTACCTCTAGATTCTGGGCTTTCCCTCTAGACGTTGGGCTTTAACTCTAGATTTTGGGCTTTACTCTAAAGGATGCGCTTTGACTCTAGATATTCGGCTTTACCTCTAGAATTGGGTTTTACATCTAGATGTTTGGCTTTAACTGTAGGTGTCGGGCTTTAACACTAGATATTGGAATTCACCTCTAGATCTTAGTCTTTACCTCTACATGTTGGGCTTTACCTCTAGATGATTAGGCTTTAAACCTAGAAATTGGGCTTTACATCTAGATTTGGGGCTTTAGCTCTAGATGTTGGGCTTTACCTCCAGATTTTGCGTTTTAAATCTATATATCTGGCTTTATCTCTAGATGTTGGGCTTTATCTCTAGATTTTGGGCTCTACCTCTAGGTATTGGTGTTTACCTCTAGATTTTGGACTTTAACTCTGGAAGTTGGGCTTTACATCTAGACTTTGGGCTTTACCTCCAGATGTTGGTCTTTAAGTCTAGATACTGGACTTTACCTCTAGATGTAGGGTTTTACATCTAGATGTTTTGCTTTACATTTAGATGTTGGTCTTTATCTCTAGATGTTGGGTTATACCTCTATATGTTGTGCTTCACCTCTAGATGTTGGGCTTTACCTCTAGATTTTGGGTTTTACATCTAGATGTTTGCCTTCACCTCTGTAAGTTGGGCTTTACCTGCAGACATTGGGCTGTAGGACTAGATGATGCGCTTTACCTCTAGAAGTTGGGCTTTACATCTAGATTTTGGGCTTTACCTCTAAATGATGGGCTTAAACTCTAAATATTGGGCTTTACCTCTAGATGTTCGGCTTTAGATTTAGAAGTTGGGCTTTACATCTATATTTTGGGCTTTAGATCTAGAAGTTGGGCTTTACATCTAGATATTGGTCTTTACGTCTAGATATTGGGCTTTACCTCTAGGTTTTGCGTTTTAAATCTATATATTTGGCTTTTCCTCTAGATGTTGGGCTATACCATCAGATATCTGGCTTTACGTCTAGATGTTGGGCTTTACCTCTAGAATTTGGGCTCTACCACTAGATCTTGGGCTTTACCTCTAGATTTTGGACTTTACCTCTAGAAGTTGGGCTTTACCTCTAGATTTTGGGCTTTACCTCAAGACGTTCGGCTTTAACTCTAGATGTTGGGCTTTACCTCTAGATTTTGGGCCTTTCCTCTAGAAGTTGGTGTTTACATCTATATGTTTGGCTTTAATTGTAGATGTCGGGCCTTAAGACTAGATTTTGCCATTCACCTCTAGATGTTAGGCTTTACCTCTAGATTCCCGGCTTTACCTCTAGATGTTGGGCTTTACCTCTAGATTTTGGAATTCACCTCTAGATGTTAGGCTTTACCTCTAGATTCTGGGCTTTACCTCTAGATGTTGGGCTTTACCTCTAGATGTTGGGTTTTACCTCTAGATGTTGGGCTTTAAGTCTAGATATTGGACTTTACCTCTAGATGTAGGGTTTTACATCTAAATGTTTTCCTTTACATTTAGATGTTGGGCTTTATCTCTAGATTTTGGGGTTTAAATCTATATATTTGGCTTTTCCTCTAGATGTTGGGCTTTACCTCTAGATATCTGGCTTTACGTCTAGTTGTTGGGCTTTACCTCTAGATTATTTGGATTTAGATCTGGAAATTGGGCTTTACATCTAGATTTGGGGCTTTAGCTCTAGATGTTGGGCTTTACCTCCAGATTTTGGGTTTCAAATCTATATATTTCTCTTTTCCTCTAGATGTTGGGCTTTACCTCTAGATTTTGGTTTTTAAATCTATATATTAGGCTTTTCCTCTAGATGTTGGGCTTTACCGTCAGATATCTGGCTTTACGTCTAGATGTTGTGCTTTACCTCTAGATTTTGGGCTCTACCACTAGGTCTTGGGCTTTACCTCTAGATTTTGGACTTTACCTCTAGAAGTTGCGCTTTACCTCTAGACTTTGGGCTTTACCTCAAGACGTTCGGCTTTAACTCTAGCTGTTGGGCTTTACCTCTAGATTTTGGACTTTACCTCTAGAAGTTAGGCTTTAGATCTAGAAGTTGGGCTTTACATCTAGATTTTGGGCTTTACGTCTAGATATTGGTCTTTACCTCTAGATTTTGGGTTTTAAATCTATATATTTGGCTATTCCTCTAGATGTTGGGCTTTACCCCTAGATATCTGGCTTTACGTCTAGATGTTGGGCTTTACCTCTAGATTTTGTTCTCTACCACTAGGTCTTGGGCTTTACCTCTAGATTTTGGACTTTACCTCTAGAAGTTGGGCTTTACCTCTAGATTTTGGGCCTTACCTCTAGAAGTTGGGGGTTACATCTATATGGTTGGCTTTAACTGTAGATGTCAAACCTTAACACTTGATTTTGGAAATCACCTCTAGATGTTAGGCTTTACCTCTAGATTCTGGGCTTTCCCTCTAGACGTTGGGCTTTAACTCTAGATTTTGGGCTTTACTCTAAAGGATGCGCTTTGACTCTAGATATTCGGCTTTACCTCTAAAATTGGGTTTTACATCTAGATGTTTGGCTTTAACTGTAGGTGTCGGGCTTTAACAGTAGATATTGGAATTCACCTCTAGATCTTAGTCTTTACCTCTACATGTTGGGCTTTACCTCTAGATGATTAGGCTTTAAACCTAGAAATTGGGCTTTACATCTAGATTTGGGGCTTTAGCTCTAGATGTTGGGCTTTACCTCCAGATTTTGCATTTTAAATCTATATATCTGGCTTTATCTCTAGATGTTGGGCTTTACCTCTAGATTTTGGGCTCTACCACTAGGTCTTGGGCTTTACCTCTAGATTTTGGACTTTACCTCTAGAAGTTGGGCTTTACCTCTAGACTTTGGCTTTACCTCAAGACGTTCAACTTTAACTCTAGATGTTGGGCTTTACCTCTAGATTTTGGGCTTTACGTCTAGTTATTGAGCTTTACATCTAGATTTTGGGTTTTAAATCTATACATTTGGCTTTTCCTCTAGATGTTTGGCTTTACCTCTAGATATCTGTCTTTACCTCTAGATTTTGGGCTCTACCACTAGGTCTTGGACTTTACCTCTAGATTTTGGATTTTACCTCTAGAAGTTGGGCTTTACCTCTAGATTTTGGGCCTTACCTCTAGAAGTTGGGGGTTACATCTATATGTTTGGCTTTAACTGTAGATGTCGGGCCTTAACACTTGATTTTGGAATTCACCTCTAGATGTTAGGCTTTACCTCTGGATTCTGGGCTTTCCCTCTAGATGTTGTTCTTTAACTCTAGATTTTGGGCTTTACTATAAATGCTGCGCTTTATATATTCGGCTTTACATCTAGAACTTGGGCTTTACATCTAGATTTTGGGCCTTAGATCTAGAAGTTGGGCTTTACATCTAGATTTTGGTCTTTACGTCCAGATATTGGGCTTTACCTCTAGATATTGGGTTTTAAATCTATATATTTGGCTTTTTTCTAGATGTTGGGCTTACCCCTAGATATCTGGCTTTACCTCTAGATGTTGGGCTTTACCTCTAGATTTTGGGTTTTCCATCTGGATTTTTGGCTTCTCTCTAGAATCTGGGCTTTACCTCCAGATGTTGGGCTTTACCTCTAGATGTTGGGTTTTACCTCTAGATGTTGGTCTTTATGTCTAGATATTGGACTTTACCTCTAGATGTCGGGTTTTACATCTAGATGTTTTGCTTTACATTCAGATGTTGGGCTTTATCTCTAGATTTTGGGTTTTAAATCTATATATTTGGCTTTTCCTATAGATGTTGGGCTTTACCTCTACATTTTGGGCTCTACCACTAGGTCTTGATCTTTACCTCTAGATTTTGGACTTTACCTCTAGAAGTTGGGCTTTACATCTTGACTTTGGGCTTTACCTCAAGACGTTCGGCTTTACCTCTAGATGTTGCGCTTTACCTCTAGTTTTTGGGCCTTACGTCTGGAAGTTGGGGGTTACATCTATATGTTTGGCTTTAACTGTAGATGTCGGGCCTTAAGACTAGATTTAAGAATTCACCTCTAGATATTAGGCTTTACCTCTAGATTCTGGGCTTTACCTCTAGATGTTGGGCTTTAACACTAGATTTTGGGTTTTCATCTGGATTTTTGGCTTCTCTCTAGAATCTGGGCTGTACCTCCAGACGTTGGGCTTTACCTCTAGATGTTGGGTTTTACCTCTAGATGTTGGTCTTTAAGTCTAGATATTGGACTTTACCTCTAGATGTCGGGTTTTTCATCTAGATGTTTTGCTTTACATTTAGATGTTGGGCTTTATCTCTAGATTTTGGGTTTTAAATCTATATATTTGGCTTTTCCTCTAGCTGTTGGGCTTTACCATCAGATATCTGGCTTTACGTCTAGATGTATGGCTTTACATCTAGATTTTGGGCTCTACCACTAGGTCTTGGGCTTTACATCTAGATTTTGGACTTTACCTCTAGAAGTTGTGTTTTACCTCTAGATTCTGGGCTTTCCCTCTAGATGTGGGGCTTCAACTCCAGATTTTGGGCTTTACTCTAAATGATGCGCTTTATATATTCGGCTTTACCTCTAGAAGTTGGGCTTTACATCTAGATATTGGTCTTTACGTCTAGATATCGGGCTTTACCTCTATATTTTGGGTTTTAAATCTATATATTTGGCTTTTCCTCTAGATGTTAACTTTACCTCTAGATATCTGGCTTTACGTCTAGATTTTGGGCTTTACTTCTAGATTTTGGGCTCTAACACTAGGTCTTGGGCTTTACCTCTAGATTTAGGACTTTACCTCTAGAAGTTAGGCTTTAGATCTAGAAGTTGGGCTTTACATCTAGATTTTGGGATTTACGTCTAGATATTGGGCTTTACCTCTAGATTTTGGGTTTTAAATCTATATATTTGGCTTTTCCTCTAGATGTTGGGCTTTACCCCTAGATATGTGGCTTTACCTCTAGATGATGGGCTTTACCTCTAGATTTTGGGTTTTCCATCTGGATTTTTGGCTTCTCTCTAGAATCTGGGCTTTACCTCCAGACGTTGGGCTTTACCTCTAGATGTTGAGTTTTACCTCTAGATGTTGGTCTTTAAGTCTAGATATAGGACTTTACCTCTAGATGTTGGGTTTTACATCTAGATGTTTTGCTTTACATTTAGATGTTGGGCTTTATCTCTAGATGTTGGGTTTTAAATCTATATATTTGGCTTTTCCTCTAGATGTTGGGCTTTACCTCTAGATATCTGGCTTTACCTCTAGATGTTGGGCTTTACCTCTAGATTTTGGACTATATCTCTAGAAGTTGGGCTTTACCTCTAGACTTTGTCTTTACCACAAGACGTTCAAATTTACCTCTAGATGTTGGGCTTTACCTCTAGATTTTGGGCTTTACGTCTAGATATTGGGCTTTACCTCTAGATTATGGGTTTTAAATCTATATATTTGCCTTTTCCTCTAGATGTTGGGCTTTACCCCTAGATATCTGGCTTTACGTCTAGATGTTGGGCTTTACCTTTAGATTTTGGGCTCTACCACTAGGTCTTGATCTTTACCTCTACATTTTGGACTTTACCTCTAGAAGTTGGGCTTTACATCTAGACTTTGGGCTTTACCTCAAGACGTTCGGCTTTACCTCTAGATGTTGGGCTTTACCTCTATTTTTTGGGCCTTACGTCTAGAAGTTGGGGGTTACATCTAT
The DNA here is from genome assembly GCF_034619465.1 of Leptosomus discolor. NCBI lineage: Eukaryota > Metazoa > Chordata > Aves > Leptosomiformes > Leptosomidae > Leptosomus > Leptosomus discolor. The sequence continues at coordinate 2,668,726 of NW_028237857.1, read as the reverse complement.
ATGTTTGCATTTAACTGTAGATGTCGGGCCTTAACACTAGATTTTGGAATTCATCTCTAGATGTTAGGCTTTACCTCTAGATTCTGGGCTTTCCCTCTAGATGTTGTTCTTTAACTCTAGATATGGGCTTTACTCTAAACGATGCGCTTTAACTCTAGATATTTGCCTTTACCTCTAGAAGTTGGGCTTTACATCTAGATTTTGGGCTTTAGATGTAGAAGTTGGGCTTTACCTCTAGATTTTGGGCTTTACGTCTAGATATTGGGGTTTACCTCTAGATTTTGGGTTTTAAATCTATATATTTGGCTTTTCCTCTAGATGTTGGGCTTTACCCCTAGATATCTGGCTTTACGTCTAGATGTTGGGCTTTACCTCTAGATTTTGGGCTCTACCACTAGGTCTTGGGCTTTACATCTAGATTTTGGACTTTACCTCTAGAAGTTGGGCTTTACCTCTAGATTTTGGTCCTTACCTCTAGAAGTTGGGGGTTGCATCTATATGTATGGCTTTAACTGTAGATGTCGGGCCTTAACACTTGATTTTGGAATTCACCTCTAGATGTTAGGCTTTACATCTAGATTCTGGGCTTTCCCTCTAGATGTGGGGCTTCATCTCTAGATTTTGGGCTTTACTCTAAATGATGCGCTTTATATATTCGGCTTTACCTCTAGAAGTTGGGCTTTACATCTAGATTTTAGGCTTTTGGTCTAGAAGTTGGCTTTACATATAGATTTTGGTCTTTAGATCTAGAAGTTGGGCTTTATATCTAGATATTGGTCTTTACGTCTAGATATTGGGCTTTACCTCTAGATTTTGGGTTTTAAATCTATATATTTGGCTTTTCCTCTAGATGTTGGGCTTTACCTCTAGATATCTGGTTTTACCTCTAGATGTTGGGCTTTACATCTAGATTTTGGGCTCTACCACTAGGTCTTGGGCTTTACCTCTAGATTTTGGACTTTACCTCTAGAAGTTAGGCTTTAGATCTAGAAGTTGGGCTTTACATCTAGATTTTGGGCTTTAAGTCTAGATATTGGTTTTTACCTCTAGATTTTGGGTTTTAAATCTATATATTTGGCTATTCCTCTAGATGTTTGGCTTTACCTCTAGATATCTGGCTTTACCTCTAGATTTTGGGCTCTACCACTAGATATCTGGCTTTACCCCTAGATGTTGGTCTTTAAGTCTAGATATTGGACTTTACCTCTAGATGTCGGGTTTTACATCTAGATGTTTTGCTTTACTTTTAGATGTTGGGCTTTATCTCTAGATTTTGGGTTTTAAATCTATATATTTGGCTTTTCCTCTAGATGTTGGGCTTTACCATCAGATATCTGGCTTTACGTCTAGATGTTGGGATTTAGCTCTAGAGTTTGGGCTCTACCACTAGGTCTTGGGCTTTACCTCTACATTTTGGACTTTACCTCTAGAAGTTGGGCTTTACCTCTAGATTTTGGGCTTTACCTCAAGATGTTGGGTTTTAAATCTATATATTTGTCTTTACCTCAAGACGTTGGGCTTTAACTCTAGATGTTGGGCTTTACCTCTAGATTTTGGGCCTTACCTCTAGAAGTTGGCGTTTACATCTATATGTTTGGCTTTAACTGTAGATGTCGGGCCTTAAGACTAGATTTTGGAATTCACCTCCAGATGTAAGGCTTTACCTCTAGATTCTGGGCTTTACCTCTAGATGTTGGGCTTTAACACTAGATTTTGGGTTTTCCATCTGGATTTTTGGCTTCTCTCTAGAATCTGGGCTGTACCTCCAGATGTTGGGCTTTACCTCAAGATGTTGGGTTTTACCTCTAGATGTTGGTCTTTAAGTCTAGATATTGGACTTTACCTCTAGGTGTAGGGTTTTACATCTAGATGTTTTGCTTTACATTTAGATGTTGGGCTTTATCTCTAGATTTTGGGTTTTAAATCTATATATTTGGCTTTTCCTCTAGCTGTTGGGCTTTACCATCAGATATCTGGCTTTACGTCTAGATGTATGGCTTTACCTCTAGATTTTGGGCTCTACCACTAGGTCTTGGGCTTTACCTCTAGATTTTGGACTTTACCTCTAGAAGTTGGGCTTTACCTCTAGATTCTGGGCCTTACCTCTAGAAGTTGGGGGTTACATCTATATGTTTGGATTTAACTGTAGATGTCGGGCCTTAACACTTGATTTTGGAATTCACCTCTAGATGTTAGGCTTTACATCTAGATTCTGGGCTTTCCCTCTAGACTTTGGCTTTAACTCTAGATTTTGGGCTTTACTCTAAATGATGCGCTTTATATATTCGGCTTTACATCTAGAAGTTGGGCTTTACATCTAGATTTTGGTCTTTACGTCTAGACATCTGGCTTTACCTCTAGATTTTGGGTTTTAAATCTATATAATTGGCTTTTCCTCTAGATGTTGGGCTTTACCTCTAGATATCTGGTTTTACCTCTAGATGTTGGGCTTTACCTCTAGATTTTGGACTTTACCTCTAGAAGTTAGGCTTTAGGTCTAGAAGTTGGGCTTTACATCTAGATTTTGGGTTTTAAATCTATATATTTGTCTTTTCCTCTAGATGTTGGGCTTTACCTCTAGATATCTGGCTTTACCTCTAGATGTTGGGATTTAACTCTAGATTTTGGGCTCTGCCTCTAGGTGTTGGGCTTTGCCTCTAACATTTGGACTTTGCCTCTAGATGTTGGGCTTTACATCTGCAATTTGGGCTTCACCTGTAGATTTTGGGATTTAAATCTATATATTTGGCTTTATCTCTAGAATTTGGTCTTTACCTCTAGATATTGGGTTTTAAATCTATATATTTGGCTTTTCCTCTAGATGTTGGGCTTTACCCCTAGGTATCTGGCTTTACGTCTAGATGTTGGGCTTTACCTCTAGATTTTGGGCTCTACCACTAGGTCTTGGGCTTTACCTCTAGATTTTGGGCCTTACCTCTAGAAGTTGGGGTGTACATCTATATGTTTGCCTTTAACTGTAGATGTTGGGCATTAACACTAGATTTTGGAATTCACCACTAGATGTTAGGCTTAACCTCTAGATGTTGGGCTTTAGATCTAGAAGTTGGGCTTTACGTCTAGATTTTGGGATTTACGTCTAGATATTGGTCTTTACCTCTAGATTTTGGGTTTTAAATCTATATATTTGGCTTTTCCTCTAGATGTTGGGCTTTACCCCTAGATATCTGGCTTTACCTCTAGATGTTGGGCTTTACCTCTAGATTTTGGGTTTTCCATCTGGATTTTTGGCTTCTCTCTAGAATCTGGGCTTTACCTCCAGATGTTGTGTCTTACCTCTAGATGTTGGTCTTTAAGTCTAGGTATTGGACTTTACCTCTAGATGTCGGGTTTTACATCTAGATGTTTTGCTTTACATTTAGATTTTGGGCTTTATCTCTAGATTTTGGGTTTTAAATCTATATATTTGGCTTTTCCTATAGATGTTGGGCTTTACCTCTGCATTTTGGGCTCTACCACTAGGTCTTGATCTTTACCTCTAGATTTTGGACTTTACCTCTAGAAGTTGGGCTTTACATCTAGACTTTGGGCTTTACCTCAAGACGTTCGGCTTTACCTCTAGATGTTGCGCTTTACCTCTAGTTTTTGGGCCTTACGTCTAGAAGTTGGGGGTTACATCTATATGTTTGGATTTAACTGTAGATGTCGGGCCTTAACACTTGATTTTGGAATTCACCTCTAGATGTTAGGCTTTACCTTTAGATTCTGGGCTTTCCCTCTAGATGTTGTCCTTTAACTCTAGATTTTGGGCTTTACTCCAAATGATGCGATTTATACTCTAGATATTCGTCTTTACATCTAGAATTTGAGCTTTACATCTAGATTTTGGGATTTAGATCTAGAAGTTGGGCTTTACATCTAGATATTGGTCCTTATGTCTAGATATTGGGCTTTACCTCTAGATTTTGGGTTTTAAATCTATATATTTGGCTTTTCCTCTAGATGTTGGGCTTTACCTCTAGATATCTGGTTTTACCTCTAGATGTTGGGCTTTACCTCTAGATTTTGGGCTCTACCACTAGGTCTTGGGCTTTACCTCTAGATTTTGGACTTTACCTCTAGAAGTTGGGCTTTACCTCTAGATTTTGGGCCTTACCTCTAGAAGTTGGGGGTTGCATCTATATGTTTGGCTTTAACTGTAGATGTCGGTCCTTAACACTTGATTTTGGAATTCACCTCTAGATGTTAGGCTTTACCTCTAGATTCTGGGCTTTACCTCTGGATGTTGGGCTTTACCTCTAGATTTTGGGTTTACCATCTGGACTTTTGGCTTCTCTCCAGAATCTGGGCTGTACCTCCAGACGTTGGGCTTTACCTCTAGATGTTGGGTTTTACCTCTAGAGGTTGGTCTTTAAGTTTAGATATTGGACTTTACCTCTAGATGTCGGGTTTTACATCTAGATGTTTTGCTTTACTTTTAGATGTTGGGCTTTATCTCTAGATTTTGGGTTTTAAATCTATATATTTGGCTTTTCCTCTAGCTGTTGGGCTTTACCATCAGATATCTGGCTTTACGTCTAGATGTTGGGCTTTACCTCTAGATTTTGGGCTCTACCACTAGGTCTTGGGCTTTACCTCCAGATTTTGGACTTTACCTCTAGAAGTTGGGCTTTACCTCTAGAGTTTGGGCTTTACCTCAAGACGTTCGGCTTTAACTCTAGCTGTTGGGCTTTACCTCTAGATTTTGGGCCTTACCTCTAGAAGTTGGGGGTTACATCTATATGGTTGGCTTTAACTGTAGATGTCAAACCTTAACACTTGATTTTGGAAATCACCTCTAGATGTTAGGCTTTACCTCTAGATTCTGGGCTTTCCCTCTAGACGTTGGGCTTTAACTCTAGATTTTGGGCTTTACTCTAAAGGATGCGCTTTGACTCTAGATATTCGGCTTTACCTCTAGAATTGGGTTTTACATCTAGATGTTTGGCTTTAACTGTAGGTGTCGGGCTTTAACAGTAGATATTGGAATTCACCTCTAGATCTTAGTCTTTACCTCTACATGTTGGGCTTTACCTCTAGATGATTAGGCTTTAAACCTAGAAATTGGGCTTTACATCTAGATTTGGGGCTTTAGCTCTAGATGTTGGGCTTTACCTCCAGATTTTGCGTTTTAAATCTATATATCTGGCTTTATCTCTAGATGTTGGGCTTTATCTCTAGATTTTGGGCTCTACCTCTAGGTATTGGTGTTTACCTCTAGATTTTGGACTTTAACTCTGGAAGTTGGCTTTACATCTAGACTTTGGGCTTTACCTCCAGATGTTGGTCTTTAAGTCTAGATACTGGACTTTACCTCTAGATGTAGGGTTTTACATCTAGATGTTTTGCTTTACATTTAGATGTTGGTCTTTATCTCTAGATGTTGGGTTATACCTCTATATGTTGTGCTTCACCTCTAGATGTTGGGCTTTACCTCTAGATTTTGGGTTTTACATCTAGATGTTTGCCTTCACCTCTGTAAGTTGGGCTTTACCTGCAGACCTTGGGCTGTAGGACTAGATGATGGGCTTTACTTCTAGAAGTTGGGCTTTACATCTAGATTTTGGGCTTTACCTCTAAATGATGGGCTTAAACTCTAAATATTGGGCTTTACCTCTAGATGTTGGGCTTTAGATTTAGAAGTTGGGCTTTACATCTATATTTTGGGCTTTAGATCTAGAACTTGGGCTTTACATCTAGATATTGGTCTTTACATCTAGATATTGGGCTTTACCTCTAGGTTTTGCGTTTTAAATCTATATATTTGGCTTTTCCTCTAGATGTTGGGCTTTACCATCAGATATCTGGCTTTACGTCTAGATGTTGGGCTTTACCTCTAGAATTTGGGCTCTACCACTAGATCTTGGGCTTTACCTCTAGATTTTGGACTTTACCTCTAGAAGTTGGGCTTTACCTCTAGATTTTGGGCTTTACCTCAAGACGTTCGGCTTTAACTCTAGATGTTGGGCTTTACCTCTAGATTTTGGGCCTTTCCTCTAGAAGTTGGTGTTTACATCTATATGTTTGGCTTTAATTGTAGATGTCGGGCCTTAAGACTAGATTTTGCCATTCACCTCTAGATGTTAGGCTTTACCTCTAGATTCCCGGCTTTACCTCTAGATGTTGGGCTTTACCTCTAGATTTTGGAATTCACCTCTAGATGTTAGGCTTTACCTCTAGATTCTGGGCTTTACCTCTAGATGTTGGGCTTTACCTCTAGATGTTGGGTTTTACCTCTAGATGTTGGGCTTTAAGTCTAGATATTGGACTTTACCTCTAGATGTAGGGTTTTACATCTAAATGTTTTCCTTTACATTTAGATGTTGGGCTTTATCTCTAGATTTTGGGGTTTAAATCTATATATTTGGCTTTTCCTCTAGATGTTGGGCTTTACCATCAGATATCTGGCTTTACGTCTAGATGTTGGGATTTAGCTCTAGAGTTTGGGCTCTACCACTAGGTCTTGGGCTTTACCTCTAGATTTTGGACTTTACCTCTAGAAGTTGGGCTTTACCTCTAGACTTTGGGTTTTCAATCTGGATTTTTGGCTTCTCTCTAGAATCTGGGCTTTACCTCCAGACGTTGGGCTTTACCTCTAGATGTTGGGTTTTACCTCTAGGTGTTGGTCTTTAAGTCTAGATATTGGACTTTACCTCTAGATGTAGGGTTTTACATCTAGATGTTTTGCTTTACATTTAGATGTTGGGCTTTATCTCTAGATTTTGGGTTTCAAATCTATATATTTGTCTTTTCCTCTAGATGTTGGGCTTTACCTCTAGATATCTGGCTTTACGTCTAGATGTTGGGCTTTACCTCTAGATTATTTGGATTTAGATCTGGAAATTGGGCTTTACATCTAGATTTGGGGCTTTAGCTCTAGATGTTGGGCTTTACCTCCAGATTTTGGGTTTCAAATCTATATATTTCTCTTTTCCTCTAGATGTTGGGCTTTACCTCTTGATAGCTGGCTTTACGTGTAGATGTTGGGCTTCACCTCTACATTTTGGGCTCTACCACTAGGTCTTTGGCTTTAACTCTAGATTTTGGACTTTACCTCTAGAAGTTGCGCTTTACCTCTAGACTTTGGGCTTTACCTCAAGACGTTCAAATTAACTCTGGATGTTGGGCTTTACCTCTAGATTTTGGGCCTTACCTCTAGATGTTTGGCTTCGATCTAGAAGTTGCGCTTTACCTCTAGATTTTGGGCTCTACCACTAGGTCTTGGGCTTTACCTCTAGATTTTGGACTTTACCTCTAGAAGTTGGGCTTTACCTCTAGACTTTGGCTTTACCTCAAGACGTTCAACTTTAACTCTAGATGTTGGGCTTTACCTCTAGATTTTGGGCTTTACGTCTACTTATTGAGCTTTACCTCTAGATTTTGTGTTTTAAATCTATATATTTGGCTTTTCCTCTAGATGTTGGGCTTTACTCCTAGATATCTGGCTTTACCTCTAGATGTTGGGCTTTAACACTAGATTTTGGGTTTTCCATCTGGATTTTTGTCTTCTCTCTAGAATCTGGGTTGTACCTCCAGACGTTGGGCTTTACCTCAAGATGTTGGGTTTTACCTCTAGATGTTGGTCTTTAAGTCTAGATATTGGACTTTACCTCTAGATGTAGGGTTTTACATCTAGATGTTTTGCTTTACATTGAGATGTTGGGCTTTATCTCTAGATTTCGGGTTTTAAATCTATATATTTGGCTTATCCTCTAGATGTTGGGCTTTACCTCTAGATATCTGGCTTTACGTCTAGATGTTGGGCTTTACCTCTAGATTATTTGGATTTAGATCTGGAAATTGGGCTTTACATCTAGATTTGGGGCTTTAGCTCTAGATGTTGGGCTTTACCTCCAGATTTTGGGTTTCAAATCTATATATTTCTCTTTTCCTCTAGATGTTGGGCTTTAACTCTTGATAGCTGGCTTTACGTGTAGATGTTGGGCTTCACCTCTACATTTTGGGCTCTACCACTAGGTCTTTGGCTTTAACTCTAGATTTTGGACTTTACCTCTAGAAGTTGCGCTTTACCTCTAGACTTTGGGCTTTACCTCAAGACGTTCAAATTAACTCTGGATGTTGGGCTTTACCTCTAGATTTTGGGCCTTACCTCTAGATGTTTGGCTTCGATCTAGAAGTTGCGCTTTACCTCTAGATTTTGGGCTCTACCACTAGGTCTTGGGCTTTACCTCTAGATTTTGGACTTTACCTCTAGAAGTTGGGCTTTACCTCTAGACTTTGGCTTTACCTCAAGACGTTCAACTTTAACTCTAGATGTTGGGCTTTACCTCTAGATTTTGGGCTTTACGTCTACTTATTGAGCTTTACCTCTAGATTTTGTGTTTTAAATCTATATATTTGGCTTTTCCTCTAGATGTTGGGCTTTACTCCTAGATATCTGGCTTTACCTCTAGATGTTGGGCTTTAACACTAGATTTTGGGTTTTCCATCTGGATTTTTGTCTTCTCTCTAGAATCTGGGTTGTACCTCCAGACGTTGGGCTTTACCTCAAGATGTTGGGTTTTACCTCTAGATGTTGGTCTTTAAGTCTAGATATTGGACTTTACCTCTAGATGTAGGGTTTTACATCTAGATGTTTTGCTTTACATTTAGATGTTGGGCTTTATCTCTAGATTTCGGGTTTTAATGCTATATATTTGGCTTTTCCTCTAGATGTTGGGCTTTACCTCTAGATATCTGGCTTTACGTCTAGATGTATGGCTTTACCTCTAGATTTTGGGCTCTACCACTAGGTCTTGGGCTTTACCTCTAGATTTTGGGCCTTACCTCTAGAAGTTGGGGGTTACATCTATATGTTTGGCTTTAACTGTAGATGTCGGGCCTTAACACTTGATTTTGTAATTCACCTCTAGATATTAGGCTTTACCTCTAGATTCTGGGCTTTCCCTCTAGATGTTGGGCTTTAACACTAGATTTTGGGCTTTACCACTAGATTTTTGGCTTTACTCTAAGTGATGCGCTTTATATATTCAGCTTTACCTCTAGAAGTTGGGCTTTACATCTAGATTTCGCGCTTTAGATCTAGAAGTTGGGCTTTACATCTAGATTTTGGTCTTTACGTCTAGATATCGGGCTTTACCTCTATATTTTGTGGTTTAAATCTATATATTTGGCTTTTCCTCTAGATGTTGGGCTTTACCTCTAGATATCTGGCTTTACCTCTAGATGTTCCTTTACCTCTAGATTTTGGGCTCTACCTCTAGGTGTTGGGCTTTGCCTCTAGAATTTGGACTTTTCCTCTAGAAGTTGAGCTTTACGTCTGGATATTGGGCTTTACCTCTAGATGTTGGGTTTTAAATCTATATATTTGTCTTTACCTCTAGAACTTCGCTTTAATTCTAGACTTTGGTTTTAACTCTAGATTTTGGGCTTTACTCTAAATGATGCGCTTTATATATTCGGCTTTACATCTAGAAGTTGGGCTTTACATCTAGATTTTGGTCTTTACATCTAGATATTGGGCTTTACCTCTAGATTTTGGGTTTTAAATCTATATATTTGTCTTTTCCTCTAGATGTTGGGCTTTACCTCTAGATATCTGGTTTTACCTCTAGATGTTGGGCTTTACCTCTAGATTTTGGACTTTACCTCTAGAAGTTAGGCTTTAGGTCTAGAAGTTGGGCTTTACATCTAGATTTTTGGGCTTTACGTCTAGATATTCGGCTTTACCTCTAGATTTTGGGTTTTAAATCTATATATTTGGCTTTTCCTCTAGATGTTGGGCTTTACTCCTAGATATCTGGCTTTTCCTCTAGATGTTGGGCTTTACTCCTAGATATCTGGCTGTACCTCTAGATGTTGGGCTTTACATCTGCAATTTGGGCTTCACCTGTAGATTTTGGGAGTTAAATCTAGATATTTGGCTTTACCTCTAGAATTTGGTCTTTACCTCTAGATATTGGGTTTTAAATCTATATATTTGGCTTTTCCTCTAGATGTTGGGCTTTACCCCTAGGTATCTGGCTTTACGTCTAGATGTTGGGCTTTACCTCTAGATTTTGGGCTCTACCACTAGGTCTTGGGCTTTACCTCTAGATTTGGGTCTTTACCTCTAGAAGTTGGGCTTTACATCTAGATTTTGGGCCTTACCTCTAGAAGTTGGGGGTTACATCTATATGTTTGGTTTAACTGTAGATGTCGGGCCTTAACACTTGATTTTGGAATTCACCTCTAGATGTTAGGCTTTACATCTAGATTCTGGGCTTTCCCTCTAGATGTGGGGCTTCAACTCTAGATTTTGGGCTTTACTCTAAATGATGCGCTTTATATATTCGGCTTTACCTCTAGAAGTTGGGCTTTACATCTAGATTTCGGGCTTTAAGTCTAGATGTTGGTCTTTACCTCTAGATTTTGGGTTTTAAATCTATATATTTGGCTTTTCCTCTAGATGTTGGGCTTTACCTCTAGATTTTGGGCTCTACCACTAGGTCTTGGGCTTTACCTCTAGATTTTGGGCCTTACCTCTAGAAGTTGGGGTTTACATCTATATGTTTGCCTTTAACTGTAGATGTTGGTCATTAACACTAGATTTTGGAATTCACCACTAGATGTTAGGCTTAACCTCTAGATGTTGGGCTTTAGATCTAGATTTTGGTTTTTCCATCTGGATTTTTGGCTTCTCTCTAGAATCTGGGCTTTACCTCCAGATGTTGTGTTTTACCTCTAGATGTTGGTCTTTAAGTCTAGATATTGGACTTTACCTCTAGATGTTGGGTTTTACATCTAGATGTTTTGCTTTACATTTAGATGTTGGGCTTTATCTCTAGATTTTCGGTTTTAAATCTATATATTTGGCTTTTCCTATAGATGTTGGGCTTTACCTCTACATTTTGGGCTCTACCACTAGGTCTTGATCTTTACCTCTAGATTTTGGACTTTACCTCTAGAAGTTGGGCTTTACATCTAGACTTTGGGCTTTACCTCAAGACGTTCGGCTTTACCTCTAGATGTTGCGCTTTACCTCTAGTTTTTGGGCCTTACGTCTAGAAGTTGGGGGTTACATCTATATGTTTGGATTTAACTGTAGATTTCGGGCCTTAACACTTGATTTTGGAATTCACCTCTAGATGTTAGGCTTTACCTCTAGATTCTGGGCTTTCCCTCTAGATGTTGTCCTTTAACTTTAGATTTTGGGCTTTACTCTAAATGATGCGATTTATACTCTAGATATTCGTCTTTACATCTAGAATTTGAGCTTTACATCTAGATTTTGGGCTTTAGATCTAGAAGTTGGGCTTTACATCTAGATATTGGTCCTTACGTCTAGATATTGGGCTTTACCTCTAGATTTTGGGTTTTAAATCTATATATTTGGCTTTTCCTCTAGATGTTGGGCTTTACCATCATATATCTGGCTTTACGTCTAGATGTTGGGCTTTACCTCTAGATTTTGGGCTCTACCACTAGGTCTTGGGCTTTACCTCTAGATTTTGGACTTTACCTCTAGAAGTTAGGCTTTAGATCTAGAAGTTGGGCTTTACATCTAGATTTTGGTCTTTACGTCTAGATATTGGGCTTTACCTCTAGATTTTGGGTTTTAAATCTATATATTTGGCTTTTCCTCTAGATGTTGGGCTTTACCTCTAGATATCTGGCTTTACGTCTAGATGTTGGGCTTTACCTCTAGATTTTGGGCTCTACCACTGGGTCTTGGGCTTTACCTCTAGATTTTGGACTTTACCTCTAGAAGTTGGGCTTTACCTCTAGATTTTGGGCTTTACCTCAAGACGTTCGGCTTTAACTCTAGCTGTTGGGGTTTACCTCTAGATTTTGGGCCTTTCCTCTAGAAGTTGGGGTTTACATCTATATGTTTGGCTTTAATTGTAGATGTCGGGCCTTAAGACTAGATTTTGGAATTCACCTCTAGATATTAGCCTTTACCTCTATATTCTGGGCTTTACCTCTAGATGTTGGGCTTTACCTCTAGAGTTTGGGTTTTCCATCTGGATTTTTTGCTTCTCTCTAGAATCTGGGCTGTACCTCCAGACGTTGGGCTTTAACTCTAGATGTCGGGTTTTACCTCTAGATGTTGGTCTTTAAGTCTAGATATTGGACTTTACCTCTAGATGTAGGGTTTTACATCTTATGTTTTGCTTTACAGTTAGATGTTGGGCTTTACCTCTAGATTTTGGCTTTTAAATCTTTATATCTGGCTTTATCTCTAGATGTTGGGCTTTATCTCTAGATTTTGGGCTTTACTCGAAAGGATGCGCTTTACCTCTAGATATTCGTCTTTACCTCTAGAAGTTGGGTTTTACATCTAGATGTTTGGCTTTAACTGTAGGTGTCGGGCTTTAACACTAGATATTGGAATTCACCTCTAGATCTTAGTCTTTACCTCTGCATGTTGGGTTTTACATCTAGATTATTTGGCTTTAGATCTAGAAATTGGGCTTTACATCTAGATTTGGGGCTTTAGCTCTAGATGTTGGGCTTTAGCTCCAGATTTTGGGTTTTAAATCTATATATCTGGCTTTATCTCTAGATGTTGGGCTTTATCTCTAGATTTTGGGCTCTACCTCTAGGTATTGGTGTTTACCTCTAGATTTTGGACTTTAACTCTGGAAGTTGGGCTTTACATCTAGACTTTGGGCTTTACCTCCAGATGTTGGTCTTTAAGTCTAGATACTGGACTTTACCTCTAGATGTCGGGTTTTACATCTAGATGTTTTGCTTCACATTTAGATGTTGGGCTTTATCTCTAGATTTTGGGTTTTAAATCTATATATTTGGCTTTTCCTCTAGATGTTGGGCTTTACCTCTAGATATCTGGCTTTACGTCTAGATGTTGGGCTTTACCTCTAGATTTTGGACTTTACCTCTAGAAGTTGGGCTTTACCTCTAGACTTTGGGCTTTACCTCAAGACGTTCGGCTTTAACTCTAGCTGTTGGGCTTTACCTTTAGATTATGGGCCTTTCCTCTAGAAGTTGGGGGTTACAGCTATATGTTTGTCTTTAATTGTAGATGTCGGGCCTTAACACTTGATTTTGGAATTCACCTCTAGCTGTTAGGCTTTACATCTAGATTCTGGGCTTTCCATCTAGATGTTGGGCTTTAACTCTAGATTTTGGGCTTTACTCTAAAGGATGCGCTTTAACTCTAGATATTCGACTTTACCTCTAGAAGTTGGGTTTTACATCTAGATGTTTGGCTTTAACTGTAGGTGCCGGGCTTTAACACTAGATATTGGAATTCACCTCTAGATCTTAGTCTTTACCTCTACATGTTGGGCTTTACCTCTAGAGTATTTGGCTTTAGATCTAGCAATTGGGCTTTACACCTAGATTTGGGGCTTTACCTCTAGATGTTGGGCTTTACCTCTAGATTTTGGGTTTTAAATCTATATATTTGGCTTTTCCTCTAGATGTTGGGCTTTACCTCTAGATATCTGGCTTTACGTCTAGATGTTGGTCTTTACCTCTAGATTTTGGGCTCTACCACTGGGTCTTGGGCTTTACCTCTAGATTTTGGACTTTACCTCTAGAAGTTGGGCTTTACCTCTAGATTTTGGGCTTTACCTCAAGACGTTCGGCTTTAACTCTAGCTGTTGGTGTTTACCTCTAGATTTTGGGCCTTTCCTCTAGAAGTTGGGGTTTACATCTATATGTTTGGCTTTAATTGTAGATGTCGGGCCTTAAGACTAGATTTGGGAATTCACCTCTAGATGTTAGCCTTTACCTCTATATTCTGGGCTTTACCTCTAGATGTTAGGCTTTACCTCTAGAGTTTGGGTTTTCCATCTGGATTTTTTGCTTCTCTCTAGAATCTGGGCTGTACCTCCAGACGTTGGGCTTTACCTCTAGATGTCGGGTTTTACATCTTATGTTTTGCTTTACATTTAGATGTTGGGCTTTACCTCTAGATTTTGGGTTTTAAATCTTTATATCTGGCTTTATCTCTAGATGTTGGGCTTTATCTCTAGATGTTGGGTTATACCTCTATATGTTGTGCTTCACCTCTAGATGTTGGGCTTTACCTCTAGAGTTTGGGTTTTACATCTAGATGTTTGCCTTCACCTCTGTAAGTTGGGCTTTACCTGCAGACCTTGGGCTGTAGGACTAGATGATGGGCTTTACCTCTAGAAGTTGGGCTTTACATCTAGATTTTGGGCTTTACCTCTAAATGATATGCTTAAACTCTAAATATTGGGCTTTACCTCTAGATGTTGGGCTTTAGATTTAGAAGTTGGGCTTTACATCTATATTTTGGGCTTTAGATCTAGAAGTTAAGCTTTACATCTAGATTTTGGTCTTTACGTCTAGATATTGGGCTTTACCTCTAGATTTTGGGTTTTAAAACTATATATTTGGCTTTTCCTCTAGATGTTGGGCTTTACCTCTAGATATCTGGCTTTACGTCTAGATGTTGGGCTTTATCTCTAGATTTTGGGCTCTACCACTAGGTCTTGGGCTTTACCTCTAGATTTTGGACTTTCCCTCTAGAAGTTGGGCTTTCCCTGTAGACTTTGGGTTTTCCATCTGGATTTTTGGCTTCTCTCTAGAATCTGGGCTGTACCTCCTGACGTTGGGCTTTAACTCTAGATGTTGGGTTTTACCTCTAGATGTTGGTCTTTAGGTCTAGATATTGGACTTTACCTCTAGATGTAGGTTTTTACATCTAGATGTTTTGCTTTACATTTAGATGTTGGGCTTTACCTCTAGATTTTGGGTTTTAAATCTTTATATCTGGCTTTATCTCTAGATGTTGGGCTTTATCTCTAGATTTTGGGCTTTACTCGAAAGGATGCGCTTTAACTCTAGATATTCGGCTTTACCTCTAGAAGTTGGGTTTTACCTCTGCATGTTGGGTTTTACATCTAGATTATTTTGCTTTAGATCTAGAAATTGGGCTTTACATCTAGATTTGGGGCTTTAGCTCTAGATGTTGGGCTTTAGCTCCAGATTTTGGGTTTTAAATCTATATATCTGGCTTTATCTCTAGATGTTGGGCTTTATCTCTAGATTTTGGGCTCTACCTCTAGGTATTGGTGTTTACCTCTAGATTTTGGACTTTAACTCTGGAGGTTGGGCTTTACATCTAGATTTGGGGCTTTAGCTCTAGATGTTCGGCTTTAACTCCAGATTTTGGGTTTTAAATCTATATATCTGGCTTTATCTCTAGATGTTGGGCTTTATCTCTAGATTTTGGGCTCTACCTCTAGGTATTGGTGTTTACCTCTAGATTTTGGACTTTAACTCTGGAAGTTGGGCTTTACATCTAGACTTTGGGCTTTACCTCAAGACGTTGGGCTTTAACTCTAGATGTTGGGCTTTACCTCTAGATTTTGGGCCTTACCTCTAGAAGTTGGGGTTTACATCTATATGTTTGCCTTTAACTGTCGATGTCGGGCCTTAACACTAGATTTTGGAATTCACCACTAGATGTTAGGCTTTACCTCTAGATGTTGGGCTTTACCTCTAGATGTTTGGCTTAGATTTAGAAGTTGTGCTTTATCTCTAGATGTTGGGGTTTAAATCTAGATTTGGGGTTTTAGCTCTAGAAGTTGGTCATTACCTCTAGACATTTGGCTTTACCTCCAGATGTTGGTCTTTAAGTCTAGATTTTGGGCTCTACCTCTAGGTGTTGGGCTTTGCCTCCAGAATTTCGACTTTTCCTCTAGAAGTTGGGCTTTACGTCGAGATATTGAGCTTTACCTCTAGATGTTGGGTTTTAAATCTATATATTTCTCTTTACCTCAAGACGTTCGGCTTTACCTCTAGATGTTAGGCTTTACATCTAGATTCTGGGCTTTACCTCTAGATGTTAGGCTTTACATCTAGGTTCTGAGCTTTACCTCTAGATGTTGGGCTTTAACTCTAGATTATGGGCTTTACTCTAAATGATGCGCTTTATATATTCGGCTTTACATCTAGAAGTTGGGCTTTACATCTAGATTTTGGGCCTTACCTCTAGAAGTTGGGGGTTACATCTATATCTTTGGCTTTAACTGTAGATGTCGGGCCGTAACACTTGATTTTGGAATTCACCTCTAGATGTTAGGCTTTACATCTAGATTCTGGGCTTTCCCTCTAGATGTGGGGCTTCAACTCTAGATTTTGGGCTTTACTCTAAATGATGCGCTTTAACTCTAGGTATTCGGCTTTACCTCTAGAAATTGGGCTTTACCTCTAGATTTTGGGCTTTACCTCAAGACGTTCGGCTTTAACTCTAGCTGTTGGGGTTTACCTCTAGATTTTGGGCCTTTCCTCTAGAAGTTGGGGTTTACATCTATATGTTTGGCTTTAATTGTAGATGTCGGGCCTTAAGACTAGATTTTGGAATTCACCTCCTGATGTTAGCCTTTACCTCTAGATTCTGGGCTTTACCTCTAGATGTTGGGCTTTACCTCTAGATTTTGGGTTTTCCATCTGGATTTTTGGCTTCTCTCTAGAATCTGGGCTGTACCTCCAGATGTTGGGCTTTACCTCAAGATGTTGGGTTTTACCTCTAGATGTTGGCCTTTAAGTCTAGATATTGGACTTTACCTCTAGATGTAGGGTTTTACATCTAGATGTTTTGCTTTACATTTAGATGTTGGGCTTTCTCTCTAGATTTTGGGTTTTAAATCTATATATTTGGCTTTTCCTCTAGATGTTGGGCTTTACCTCTAGATATCTGGCTTTACGTCTAGATGTTGGTCTTTACCTCTAGATTTTGGGCTCTACCACTAGGTCTTGGGCTTTACCTCTAGATTTTGGACTTTACCTCTAGAAGTTAGGCTTTAGATCTAGAAGTTGGGCTTTATATCTAGATTTTGGGCTTTACCTCTCGATATTGGACTTTACCTCTAGATTTTGGGATTTAAATCTATATATTTGGCTTTTCCTCTAGATGTTGGTCTTTACCTCTAGATGTCGTGTTTTACATCTAGATGTTTTGCTTTACATTTAGATGTTGGGCTTTATCGCTAGATTTTGGGGTTTAAATCTATATATTTGGTTTTTCCTATAGATGTTGGGCTTTACCTCTAGATATCTGGCTTTACGTCTAGATGTTGCGCTTTACCTCTAGATTTTGGGCTCTACCACTAGGTCTTGGGCTTTACGTCTAGATATTCGTCTTTACCTCTAGATTTTGGACTTTACCTCTAGAAGTTGGGCTTTACCTCTAGATTTTGGACTTTACCTCTAGAAGTATGGCTTTACCTCTAGATTTTGGGCCTTACCTCTAGAAGTTGAGGGTTACATCTATATGGTTGGCTTTAACTGTAGATGTCGGTCCTTAACACTTGATTTTGGAATTCACCTCTAGATGTTAGGCTTTACTTCTAGATTCTGGACTTTCCCTCTAGATGTGGGGCTTAGATCTAGAAGTTGGGCTTTATCTCTAGATGTTGGGGTTTAAATCTAGATTTGGGGTTTTAGCTCTAGTAGTTGGTCATTACCTTTAGACATTGGACTTTACCTCCATATGTTGGTCTTTAAGTCTAGATATTGGACTTTACCTCTAGATGTAGGGTTTTACATCTAGATGTTTTGCTTTACATTTAGATATTGGTCTTTATCTCTAGATGTTGGGTTATACCTCTATATGCTGTGCTTCACCTCTAGATGTTAGGCTTTACCTCTAGATGTTGGGATTACATCTAGACGTTGGACTTTATCTCTAGAATTTGGGCTATACCCCTATATGTTGGGCTTTACCTCTAGAGTTTGTGTTTTACATCTAGATGTTTGCCTTTACCTCTGTAAGTTCTGCTTTACCTGCAGACATTGGGCTGTAGGACTAGATGGTGGGCTTTACCTCTAGAAGTTGGTCTTTACATCTAGATATTGGGCTTTAACTCTAAATGATGGGCTTAAACTCTAAATATTGGGCTTTACCTCTAGATGTTGGGCTTTAGAATAAGAAATTGTGCTCTACATCTATATATTTGGGCTTTAGATCTAGAAGTTGGGCTTTACATCTAGATATTGGTTTTTACGTCTAGATATTGGGCTTTACCTCTAGATTTTGGGTTTTAAATCTATATATTTGGCTTTTCCTCTAGATGTTGGGCTTTACCCCTAGATATCTGGCTTTACCTCTAGATGATGGGCTTTACCTCTAGATTTTGGTTTTCCATCTGGATTTTTGGCTTCTCTCTAGAATCTGGGCTTTACCTCCAGACGTTGGGCTTTACCTCTAGATGATGAGTTTTACCTCTGGATGTTGGTCTTTAAGTCTAGATATAGGACTTTACCTCTAGATGTCGGGTTTTACATCTAGAAGTTTTGCTTTACATTTAGATGTTGGACTTTATCTCTAGATGTTGGGTTTTAAACCTATATATTTGGCTTTTCCTCTAGATGTTGGGCTTTACCTCTAGATATCTGGCTTTACCTCTAGATGTTGGGCTTTACCTCTAGATTTTGGACTTTACCTCTAGAAGTTGGGCTTTACCTCTAGACTTTGGCTTTACCTCAAGACGTTCAACTTTAACTGTAGATGTTGGGCTTTACCTCTAGACTTTGGGTTTTCCATCTGGATTTTTGGCTTCTCTCTAGAATCTGGGCTGTACCTCCAGACGTTGGGCTTTACCTCTAGATGTTGGGTTTTACCTCTAGATGTTCATCTTTAAGTCAAGATATTGGACTTTACCTCTAGATGTAGGGTTTTACATCTTATGTTTTGCTTTACATTTAGATGTTGGGCTTTATCTCTAGATTTTGGGTTTTAAATCTATATATTTGGCTTTTCCTCTAGATGTTGGGCTTTACCCCTAGATATCTGGCTTTACCTCTAGATGATGGGCTTTACCTCTAGATTTTGGTTTTCCATCTGGATTTTTGGCTTCTCTCTAGAATCTGGGCTTTACCTCCAGACGTTGGGCTTTACCTCTAGATGATGAGTTTTACCTCTGGATGTTGGTCTTTAAGTCTAGATATAGGACTTTACCTCTAGATGTCGGGTTTTACATCTAGAAGTTTTGCTTTACATTTAGATGTTGGACTTTATCTCTAGATGTTGGGTTTTAAACCTATATATTTGGCTTTTCCTCTAGATGTTGGGCTTTACCTCTAGATATCTGGCTTTACCTCTAGATGTTGGGCTTTACCTCTAGATTTTGGACTTTACCTCTAGAAGTTGGGCTTTACCTCTAGACTTTGGCTTTACCTCAAGACGTTCAACTTTAACTGTAGATGTTGGGCTTTACCTCTAGACTTTGGGTTTTCCATCTGGATTTTTGGCTTCTCTCTAGAATCTGGGCTGTACCTCCAGACGTTGGGCTTTACCTCTAGATGTTGGGTTTTACCTCTAGATGTTCGTCTTTAAGTCAAGATATTGGACTTTACCTCTAGATGTAGGGTTTTACATCTTATGTTTTGCTTTACATTTAGATGTTGGGCTTTATCTCTAGATTTTGGGTTTTAAATCTATATATTTGGCTTTTCCTCTAGATGTTGGGCTTTACCCCTAGATATCTGGCTTTACGTCTAGGTGTTGGGCTTTACCTCTAGATTTTGGGCTCTACCACTAGGTCTTGGGCTTTACCTCTAGATTTTGGACTTTACCTCTAGAAGTTGGGCTTTACCTCTAGATTTTCGGCCTTACCTCTAGAAGTTGGGGGTTGCATCTATATGTTTGTCTTTAACTGTAGATGTCGGTCCTTAACACTTGATTTTGGAATTCACCTCTAGATGTTAGGCTTTACATCTAGATTCTGGGCTTTCCCTCTGGATGTCGGGCTTCAACTCTAGATTTTGGGCTTTACTCTAAATGATGCGCTTTATATATTCGGCTTTATCTCTAGAAGTTGGGCTTTACATCTAGATTTTAGGCTTTAGATCTAGAAGTTGGGCTTTACATCTAGATTTTGGTCTTTCCGTCTAGATATCGGGCTTTACCTCTGTATTTTCGGTTATAAATCTATATATTTGGCTTTTCCTCTAGATGTTGGGCTTTACCTCTAGATATCTGGCTTTAACTCTAGATGTTGCTTTACCTCTAGATTTTGGGCTCAACCTCTAGGTGTTGGGCTTTGCCTCCAGAATTTGGACTTTTCCTCTAGATGTTGGACTTTACGTCTAGATATTGGGCTTTACCTCTAGATGTTGCATTTTAAATCTATATATTTGTCTTTACCTCAAGACGTTGGGCTTTAACTCTAGATGTTGGGCTTTACCTCTAGATTTTGGGCCTTACCTCTAGAAGTTGGGGTTTACATCTTTATGTTTGCCTTTAACTGTAGATGTCGGGCCTTAACACTAGATTTTGGAATTCACCACTAGATGTTAGGCTTTACCTCTAGATGTTGGGCTTTACCTCTAGATGTTTGGCTTAGATCTAGAAGTTGGGCTTTATCTCTACATGTTGGGGTTTAAATCTAGATTTGGGGTTTTAGCTCTAGAAGTTGGTCATTACCTCTAGACATTGGGCTTTGCCTCCAGATGTTTGTCTTTAAGTCTACATTTTGGGCTCTACCTCTAGGTGTTGGGCTTTGCCTCCAGAATTTGGACTTTTCCTGTAGAAGTTGGGCTTTACATCTAGATATTGGGCTTTACCTCTAGATGTTGGGTTTTAAATCTATATATTTGTCTTTACCTCAAGACGTTCGGCTTTACCTCTAGATGTTAGGCTTTACATCTAGATTCGGGGCTTTACCTCTAGATGTTGGGCTTTAACTCTAGATTTTGGGCTTTACTCTAAATGATGCGATTTATATATTCGGCTTTACATCTAGAACTTGGGCTTTACATCTAGATTTTGGGCCTTACCTCTAGAAGTCGGGGGTTACATCTATATGTTTGGCTTTAACTGTAGATGTCGGGCCTTAACACTTGATTTTGGAATTCACCTCTAAATGTTAGGCTTTACCTCTAGATTCTGGGCTTTACCTCTAGATGTTGGGCTTTAACTCTGGATTTGGGGCTTTACTCTAAATGATGCGCTTTATATATTCGGCTTTACATCTAGAAGTTGGGCTTTACATCTAGATTTTGGGCCTTACCTCTAGAAGTTGGGGGTTACATCTATATCTTTGGCTTTAACTGTAGATGTCGGGCCGTAACACTTGATTTTGGAATTCACCTCTAGATGTTAGGCTTTACCTCTAGATTCTGGGCTTTACCTTTAGATGTTGGGCTTTAACACTAGATTTTGGGTTTTCCATCTGGATTTTTGGCTTCTCTCTAGAATCTGGGCTGTATCTCCAGACGTTTGGCTTTACCTCAAGATGTTGGGTTTTACCTCTAGATGTTGGTCTTTAAGTCTAGATATTGGACTTTCCCTCTAGATGTAGGGTTTTACATCTAGATATTTTGCTTTACATTTAGATGTTGGGCTTTATCTCTAGATTTTGGGTTTTAAATCTATATATTTGGCTTATCCTCTAGATGTTGGGCTTTACCATCAGATATCTGGCTTTACGTCTAGATGTATGGCTTTACCTCTAGATGTATGGCTTTACCTCTAGATTTTGGGCTCTACCACTCGGTCTTGGGCTTTACCTCTAGAAGTTGGGCTTTACATCTAGAAGTTGGGATTTACGTCTCGATATTGGACTTTACCTCTAGATTTTGGAATTTAAATCTATATATTTGACTTTTCCTCTAGATGTTGGGCTTTACCTCTAGATTTTGGGTTTTCCATCTGGATTTTTGGCTTCTCTCTAGAATCTGGGCTTTACCTCCAGATGTTGGGCTTTACCTCTAGATCTTGGGTTTTACCTCTAGATGTTGGTCTTTAAGTCTAGATATTGGAATTTACCTCTATATGTCGGGTTTTACATCTAGATGTTTTGCTTTACATTTAGATGTTGGGCTTTATCTCTAGATTTTGGGTTTTAAATCTATATATTTGGCGTTTCCTATAGATGTTGGGCTTTACCTCTACATTTTGGGCTCTACCACTAGGTCTTGATTTTTACCTCTAATTTTTGGACTTTACCTCTAGAAGTTGGGCTTTACCTCTAGATTTTGGGCCTTACCTCTAGAAGTTGGGGGTTGCATCTATATGTTTGGCTTTAACTGTAGATGTCGGTCCTTAACACTTGATTTTGGAATTCACCTCTAGATGTTAGGCTTTACATCTAGATTCTGGGCTTTGCCTCTAGATGTGGGGCTTCTACTCTAGATTTTGGGCTTTACTCTAAATGATGCGCTTTATATATTCAGCTTTACCTCTAGAAGTTGGGCTTTACATCTAGATTTTAGGCTTTAGATCTAGAAGTTGGGCTTTACATCTAGATTTTGGTCTTTACATCTAGATATCGGGCTTTACCTCTATATTTTGGGATATAAATCTATATATTTGGCTTTTCCTCTAGATGTTGGGCTTTACCTCTAGATATCTGGCTTTAACTCTAGATGTTGCTTTACCTCTAGATTTTGGGCTCTACCTCTAGGTGTTGGGCTTTGCCTGCAGAATTTGGACTTTTCCTCTAGAAGTTGGGCTTTACGTCTAGATATTGGGCTTTACCTCTAGATGTTGGTTTTTAAATCTATATATTTGTCTTTACCTCAAGACGTTGGGCTTTAACTCTAGATGTTGGGCTTTACCTCTAGATTTTGGGCCTTACCTCTAGAAGTTGGGGGTTACATCTGTATGTTTGCCTTTAACTGTAGATGTCGGGCCTTAACACTAGATTTTGGAATTCACCACTAGATGTTAGGCTTTACCTCTAGATGTTGGGATTTACCTCTAGATGTTTGGCTTAGATCTAGAAGTTGGGCTTTATCTCTACATGTTGGGGTTTAAATCTAGATTTGGGGTTTTAGCTCTAGAAGTTGGTCATTACCTCTGGACATTGGGCTTTACCTCCAGATGTTTGTCTTTAAGTCTAGATTTTGGGCTCTACCTCTAGGTGTTGGGCTTTGCCTCCAGAATTTGGACTTTTCCTCTAGAAGTTGGGCTTTACGTCTAGATATTGGGCTTTACCTCTAGATGTTGGGTTTTAAATCTATATATTTGTCTTTTCCTCTAGATGTTGGGCTTTACCTCTAGATGTTAGGCTTTACATCTAGATTCTGGGCTTTACCTCTAGATGTTGGGCTTTAACTCTAGATTTTGGGCTTTACTCTAAATGATGCGCTTTATATATTCGGCTTTACATCTAGAAGTTGGGCTTTACATCTAGATTTTGGGCCTTACCTCTAGATGTTGGGGGTTACATCTATATGTTTGGCTTTAACTGTAGATGTCGGGCCTTAAGACTAGGTTTAATAGTTCACCTCTAGATATTAGGCTTTACCTCTAGATTCTGGGCTGTACCTCCAAATGTTGGGCTTTACCTCAAGATGTTGGGTTTTACCTCTAGATGTTGGTCTTTAAGTCTAGATATTGGACTTTACCTCTAGATGTCGGGTTTTACATCTAGATGTTTTGCTTTACATTTAGATGTTGGGCTTTATCTCTAGATTTTGGGTTTTAAATCTATATATTTGGCTTTTCCTCTAGATGTTGGGCTTTACCTCTACATTTTGGGCTCTACCACTAGGTCTTGATCTTTACCTCTAGATTTTGGACTTTACCTCTAGAAGTTGGGCTTTACATCTAGACTTTCGGCTTTACCTCAAGACGTTCGGCTTTACCTCTAGATGTTGCGCTTTACCTCTAGATTTTGGGCCTTACCTCTAGTAGTTGGGGTTTACATCTATATGTTTGCCTTTAACTGTAGATGTCGGGCCTTAAGACTAGATTTTGGAATTCACCACTAGATGTTAGGCTTTACCTCTAGATGTTGGGCTTTACCTCTAGATGTTTGGCTTAGATCTAGAAGTTGGGCTTTATCTCTAGATGTTGGGGTTTAAATCTAGATTTGGTGTTTTAGCTCTAGAAGTTGGTCATTACCTCTAGACATTGGGCTTTACCTCCAGATGTTTGTCTTTAAGTCTAGATTTTGGGCTCTACCTCTAGGTGTTGGGCTTTGCCTCCAGAATTTGGACTTTTCCTCTAGAAGTTGGGCTTTACGTCTAGATATTGGGCTTTACCTCTAGATGTTGGGTTTTAAATCTATATATTTGTCTTTACCTCAAGACGTTCGGCTTTACCTCTAGATGTTAGGCTTTACATCTAGATTCGGGGCTTTACCTCTAGATGTTGGGCTTTAACTCTAGATTTTGGGCTTTACTCTAAATGATGCGCTTTATATATTCGGCTTTACATCTAGAAGTTGGGCTTTACATCTAGATTTTGGGCCTTACCTCTAGAAGTTGGGGGTTACATCTATATCTTTGGCTTTAACTGTAGATTTCGGGCCTTAAGACTAGATTTAAGAATTCACCTCTAGATATTAGGCTTTACCTCTAGATTCTGGGCTTTACCTCTAGATGTTGGTCTTTAACACTAGATTTTGGGTTTTCCATCTGGATTTTTGGCTTCTCTCTAGAATCTGGGCTGTACCTCCAGACGTTGGGCTTTACCTCAAGATGTTGGGTTTTACCTCTAGATGTTGGTCTTTAAGTCTAGATATTGGACTTTACCTCTAGATGTCGGGTTTTACATCTAGATGTTTTGCTTTACATTTAGATGTTGGGCTTTATCTCTAGATTTTGGGTTTAAATCTATATATTTGGCTTTTCCTCTAGCTGTTGGGCTTTACCATCAGATATCTGGCTTTACGTCTAGATGTATGGCTTTACCTCTAGATTTTGGGCTCTACCACTAGGTCTTGGGCTTTACCTCTAGATTTTGCATTTACCTCTAGAAGTTGGGCTTTACCTCTAGATTTTGGGCCTTACCTCTAGAAGTTGGGGGTTACATCTATATGTTTGGCTTTAACTGTAGATGTCGGGCCTTAACACTTGATTTTGGAATTCACCTCTAGATGTTAGGCTTTACATCTAGTTTCTGGGTTTTCCCTCTAGATGTGGGGCTTCAACTCTAGATTTTGGGCATTTCTCTAAATGATGCGCTTTATATATTCGGCTTTACCTCTAGAAGTTGGACTTTACATCTAGATTTTGGTCTTTACGTCTAGATATCGGGCTTTACCTCTATTTTTTGGGTTTTAAATCTATATATTTGGCTTTTCCTCTAGATGTTGGGCTTTACCTCTAGATATCTGGCTTTACGTCTAGATGTTGGGCTTTAACTCTAGATTTTGGGCTTTACTCTAAAGGATGCGCTTTAACTCTAGATATTCGGCTTTACCTCTAGAAGTTGGGTTTAACATCTAGATGTTTGGCTTTACCTGTATGTGTCGGGCTTTAACACTAGATATTGGAATTCATCTCTAGATCTTAGTCTTTACCTCTACATGTTGGGCTTTACCTCTAGAGTATTTGGCTTTAGATCTAGCAATTGGGCTTTACATCTAGATTTGGGGTTTTAGCTCTAGATGTTGGGCTTTACCTCCAGATTTTGGATTTTAAATCTATATATCTGGCTTTATCTCTAGATTTTGGGCTCAAACTCTAGGTATTGGTGTTTACCTCTAGATTTTGGACTTTAACTCTGGAAGTTGGTCTTCACCTCTAGATGTTGGGCTTTCGATCTAGAATTTGTGCTTTACATCTAGATTTTGGGCTTTACGTCTAGATATTGGGCTTTACCTCTAGATTTTGGGTTTTATATCTATATATTTGGCTTTTCCTCTAGATGTTGGGCTTCACCCCTACATATCTGGATTTACCTGTAGATGTTGGGCTTTACCTCTAGATTTTGGGTTTTACATCTGGATTTTTGGCTTCTCTCTAGAATCTGGGCTTTACCTCCAGACGTTGAGCTTTACCACTAGATGTTGGGTTTTACCTCTAGATGTTGGTCTTTAGGTCTAGATATTGGACTTTACCTCTAGATGTAGGGTTTTACATCTAGATGTTTTGCTTTACATTTAGATGTTGGTCTTTATCTCTAGATGTTGGGTTATACCTCTATATGTTGTGCTTCATCTCTAGATGTTAGGCTTTACCTCTAGATGTTTGGATTACATCTAGATATTTTGCTTTACATTTAGATGTTCGGCTTTAGCTCTAGATTTTGGGTTTTAAATCTATATATTTGGCTCTTCCTCTAGATGTTGGGCTTTACCGTCAGATATCTGGCTTTACGTCTAGATGTTGGGCCATAGCTCTAGAAGTTGAGCTTTAACTCTAGACTTTGGGCTTTACCTCAAGACGTTCGGCTTTAACTCTAGCTGTTGGGCTTTACCTCTAGATTTTGGGCCTTACCTCTAGAAGTTGGGGGTTATATCTATATGGTTGGATTTAACTGTAGATGTCAGGCCTTAACACTTGATTTTGGAATTCACCTCTAGATGTTAGGCTTTACATCTAGATTGTGGGCTTTCCCTCTAGATGTTGGGCTTTACCTCTAGATATCTGGCTTTACCTCTAGATGTTGGGTTTTACCTCTAGATATTGGTCTTTACCTCTAGATTTTGGGCGTTAGATCTAGAATTTGGGCTTTACATCTAGATTTTGGGCTTTAGGTCTAGAAGTTGGGCTTTACATCTAGATTTTGGGCTTAACGTCTAGATATTGGGCTTTACCTCTAGATTTTGGGTTTTAAATATATATATATTTGGCTTTTCCTCTAGATGTTGGGCTTTACCTCTAGATTTGGGGTTTTACATCTAGATGTTTGCCTTCACCTCTGTAAGTTGGGCTTTACCTGCAGACATTGGGCTGTAGGACTAGATGATGGGCTTTACCTCCAGACGTTGGGCTTTAACTCTAGATTTTGGGCTTTACTCTAAAGGATGCTCTTTAACTCTAGATATTCGGCTTTACCTCTAGAAGTTGGGTTGTACATCTAGATGTTTGGCTTTAACTGTAGGTGTCGGGCTTTAACACTAGATATTGGAATTCACCTCTAGATCTTAGTCTTTACATGTTGGGCTTTACCTCTAGAGTATTTGGCTTTAGATCTAGCAATTGGGCTTTACATCTAGATTTGGGGCTTTAGCTCTAGATGATGGGCTTTACCTCCAGATATTGGATTTTAAATCTATATATCTGGCTTTATCTCTAGATGTTGGGCTTTATCTCTAGATTTTGGGCTCAAACTCTATGTATTGGTGTTTACCTCTAGATTTTGGACTTTAACTCTGGAAGTTGGGGTTTACCCCTAGATGTTGGGATATAACTCTAGAATTTGGGTTTGAAATCTATATATTTTGCTTTTCCTCTAGATGTTGGGCTTTACCTCTAGATATCTGGCTTTACGTCTAGATGTTGGGCTTTACCTCTACATTTTGGGCTCTACCTCTAGGTATTGGTATTTACATTTAGATTTTTGACTTTAAATCTGGAAGTTGAGCTTTACATCTAGACTTTGGGATTTACCTCTAGATGTTGGGATTTAACTCTAGAATTTGGGTTTGAAATCTATATATTTTGCTTTTCCTCTAGATGTTGGGCTTTACCTCTAGATATCTGGCTTTACCTCTAGATGTTGGGTTTTACCTCTAGATATTGGTCTTTATCTCTAGATTTTGGGCGTTAGATCTAGAATTTGGGCTTTACATCTAGATTTTGGGCTTTACGTCTAGATATTGGGCTTTACCTCTAGATTTTGGTTTTTAAATCTATATATTTGGATTTTCCTCTAGATGTTGGGCTTTACCCCTACATATCTGGATTTACCTGTAGATGTTGGGCTTTACCTCTAGATTTTGGGTTTTCCATCTGGATTTTTGGCTTCTCTCTAGAATCTGGGCTTTACCTCCAGATGTTGGGCTTTACCTCTAGATCTTGGGTTTTACCTCTAGATGTTGGACTTTAAGTCTAGATATTGGACTTTACCTCTAGATGTCGGGTTTTACATCTAGATGTTTTGCTTTACATTTAGATGTTGGGCTTTATCTCTAGATTTTGGGTTTTAAATCTATATATTTGGCTTTTCCTATAGATGTTGGGCTTTACCTCTACATTTTGGGCTCTACCACTAGGTCTTGGGCTTTACCTCTAGATTTTGGACTTTACCTCTAGAAGTTGGGCTTTACCTCTAGATTTTGGGCCTTACCTCTAGAAGTTGGGGGTTGCATCTATATGTTTGGCTTTAACTGTAGATGTCGGTCCTTAACACTTGATTTTGGAATTCACCTCTAGATGTTAGGCTTTACATCTAGAAGTTGGGCTTTACATCTAGATTTTGGGCCTTACCTCTAGAAGTTGGGGGTTACATCTATATCTTTGGCTTTAACTGTAGATGTCGGGCCTTAAGACTAGATTTAAGAATTCACCTCTAGATATTAGGCTTTACCTCTAGATTCTGGGCTTTAGCTATAGATGTTGGGCTTTAACACTAGATTTTGGGTTTTCCATCTGGATTTTTGGCTTCTCTCTAGAATCTGGGCTGTACCTCCAGACGTTGGGCTTTACCTCAAGATGTTGGGTTTTACCTCTAGATGTTGGTCTTTAAGTCTAGATATTGGACTTTACCTCTAGATGTCGGGTTTTACATCTAGATGTTTTGCTTTACATTTAGATGTTGGGCTTTATCTCTAGATTTTGGGTTTTAAATCTATATATTTGGCTTTTCCTCTAGCTGTTGGGCTTTACCATCAGATATCTGGCTTTACGTCTAGATGTATGGCTTTACCTCTAGATTTTGGGCTCTACCACTAGGTCTTGGGCTTTACCTCTAGATTTTGGACTTTACCTCTAGAAGTTGGGCTTTACCTCTAGATTTTGGGCCTTACCTCTAGAAGTTGGGGGTTACATCTATATGTTTGGCTTTAACTGTAGATGTCGGGCCTTAACACTTGATTTTGGAATTCACCTCTAGATGTTAGGCTTTACATCTAGATTCTGGGTTTTCCCTCTAGATGTGGGGCTTCAACTCTTGATTTTGGGCTTTTCTCTAAATGATGCGCTTTATATATTCGGCTTTACCTCTAGAAGTTGGGCTTTACATCTAGATTTTGGTCTTTAAGTCTAGATATCGGGCTTTACCTCTATATTTTGGGTTTTAAATCTATATATTTGGCTTTTCCTCTAGATGTTGGGCTTTACCTCTAGATATCTGGCTTTACCTCTAGATGTTCTTTTACCTCTAGATTTTGGGCTCTACCTCTAGGTGTTGGGCTTTGCCTCTAGAATTTGGACTTTTCCTCTAGAAGTTGGGCTTTACGTCTAGATATTGGGCTTTACCTCTAGATGTTGGGTTTTAAATCTATATATTTGTCTTTACCTCTAGAAGTTGGGCTTTAATTCTAGACTTTGGCTTTACCTCTAGATTTTGGGCCTTACCACTAGAAGTTGGGGTTTACATCTATATGTTTGCCTTTAACTGTAGATGTCGGGCCTTAACACTAGATTTTGGAATTCACCACTAGATGTTAGGCTTTACCTCTAGATGTTGGGCTTTAGATCTAGAAGTTGGGCTTTACATCTACATGTTTTGCTTTACATTTAGATGTTGGGCTTTACCTCTAGATTTTGGGTTTTAAATCTATGTATTTGGCTTTTCCTCTAGATGTTGGGCTTTACCCCTAGATATCTGGCTTTACCTCTAGATGTTGGGCTTTATCTCTAGATTTTGGGTTTTCCATCTGGATTTTTGGCTTCTCTCTAGAATCTGGGCTTTACCTCCAGATGTTGGGCTTTACCTCTAGATCTTGGGTTTTACCTCTAGATGTTGGTCTTTAAGTCTAGATATTGACTTTACTTCTAGATGTCGGGTTTTACATCTAGATGTTTTGCTTTACATTTAGATGTTGGGCTTTATCTCTAGATTTTAGGTTTTAAATCTATATATTTGGCTTTTCCTATAGATGTTGGGCTTTACCTCTACATTTTGGGCTCTACCACTAGGTCTTGATCTTTACCTCTAGATTTTGGACTTTACCTCTAGAAGTTGGGCTTTACATCTAGACTTTGGGCTTTACCTCAAGATGTTCGGCTTTACCTCTAGATATTGCGCTTTACCTCTAGTATTTGGGCCTTACGTCTGGAAGTTGGGGGTTACATCTATATGTTTGGATTTAACTGTAGATGTCGGGCCTTAACACTTGATTTTGGAATTCACCTCTAGATGTTCGGCTTTACCTCTGGATTCTGGGCTTTCCCTCTAGATGTTTTTTAACTCTAGATATTCGCCTTTACCTCTAGAAGTTGGGCTTTACATCTAGATTTTGGGCTTTAGATCTAGAAATTGAGCTTTACATCTAGATATTGGTCTTTATGTCTAGATATTGGTCTTTACCTCTAGATTTTGGGTTTTAAATCTATATATTTGGCTTTTCCTCTAGATGTTGCCTTTACCTCTAGATATCTGGTTTTACCTCTAGATGTTGGGCTTTACCTCTAGATTTTGGGCTCTACCACTAGGTCTTGGGCTTTACCTCTATATTTTGGACTTCACCACTGGAAGATAGGCTTTAGATCTAGAAGTTGGGCTTTACATCTAGATCTTGGGCTTTACGTCTAGATATTGGGCTTTACTTCTAGATTTTGGGGTTTAAATCTATATATTTGGCTTTTCCTCTAGATGTTGGGCTTTACCCCTAGATATCTGGCTTTACGTCTAGATGTTGGGCTTTACCTCTAGATTATGGGCTCTACCACTAGGTCTTGGGCTTTAACTCTAGATTTTGGACTTTACCTCTAGAATTTGGGCTTTACCTCTAGATTTTGGGCCTTACCTCTAGAAGTTGGGGTTTACATCTATATGTTTGCCTTTAACTGTAGATGTCGGGCCTTAACACTAGATTTGGAATTCACCACTAGATGTTAGGCTTTACCTGTAGATGTTGGGCTTTAGATCTAGAAGTTGGGCTTTACATCTAGATTTTGGGCTTCATGTCTAGATATTGGTCTTTACCTCTCGATTTTGGGTTTTAAATCTATATATTTGGCTTTTCCTCTAGATTTTGGGCTTTACCTCTAGATTTTGGGTTTTCCATCTGGATTTTTGGCTTCTCTCTAGAATCTGGGCTTTACCTCCAGATGTTGGGCTCTACCTCTAGATCTTGGGTTTTACCTCTAGATGTTGGTCTTTAAGTCTAGATATTGGACTTTACCTCTAGATGTCGGGTTTTACATCTAGATGTTTTGCTTTACATCTAGATTGTGGGCTTTCCCTCTAGATGTTGGGCTTTACCTCTAGATATCTGGCTTTACCTCTAGATGTTGGGTTTTACCTCTAGATATTGGTCTTTACCTCTAGATTTTGGGCGTTAGATCTAGAATTTGGGCTTTACATCTAGATTTTGGGCTTTAGATCTAGAAGTTGGGCTTTACATCTAGATTTTGGGCTTTACGTCTAGATATTGGGCTTTACCTCTAGATTTTAAATTTTAAATCTATATATTTGGCTTTTCCTCTAGATGTTGGGCTTTACCCCTAGATATCTGTCTTTACCTCTAGATGTTGGGCTTTACCTCTAGATTTTGGGTTTTAAATATATATATATTTGGCTTTTCCTCTAGATGTTGGGCTTTACCTCTAGATTTGGGGTTTTACATCTAGATGTTTGCCTTCACCTCTGTAAGTTGGGCTTTACCTGCAGACATTGGGCTGTAGGACTAGATGATGGGCTTTACCTCCAGACGTTGGGCTTTACCTCTAGATATCTGGCTTTACGTCTAGATGTTGGGTTTTACCTCTAGATATTGGTCTTTACCTCTAGATGTTGGGCTTTAGATCTAGAAGTTGTGCTTTTCATCGAGATTTTGGGCTTTACATCTAGATATTGGGCTTTACCTCTAGATTTTGGGTTTTATATCTATATATTTGGATTTTCCTCTAGATGTTGGGCTTTACCCCTAGATATCTGGATTTTCCTGTAGATGTTGGGCTTTACCTCTAGATTTTGGGTTTTCCATCTGGATTTTTGGCTTCTCTCTAGAATCTGGGCTTTACCTCCAGACGTTGGGCTTTACCTCTAGATGTAGGGTTTTACATCTAGATGTTTTGCTTTACATTTAGATGTTGGTCTTTATCTCTAGATGTTGGGTTATACCTCTATATGTTGTGCTTCACCTCTAGGTGTTAGGCTTTACCTCTAGATGTTTGGATTACATCTAGATGTTTTGCTTTACATTTCGATGTTCGGCTTTATCTCTAGATTTTGGGTTTTAAATCTATATATTTGGCATATCTCTAGATTTTGGGCTCTAACTCTAGGTATTGGTGTTTACCTCTAGATTTTGGACTTTAACTCTGGAAGTGGGGCTTTACCTCTAGAAGTTGGGCTTTAACTCTAGACTTTGGGCTTTACCTCAAGACGTTCGGCTTTAACTCTAGCTGTTGGGCTTTAACTCTAGATTTTGGGCCTTACCTCTAGAAGTTGGGGGTTATATCTATATGGTTGGATTTAACTGTAGATGTCAGGCCTTAACACTTGATTTTGGAATTCACCTCTAGATGTTAGGCTTTACATCTAGATTCTGGGCTTTCCCTCTAGATGTTGGGCTTTAACTCTAGATTTTGGGCTTTACTCTAAAGGATGCGCTTTAACTCTAGATATTCGGCTTTACCTCTAGAAGTTGGGTTGTACATCTAGATGTTTGGCTTTAACTGTAGGTGTCGGGCTTTAACACTAGATATTGGAATTCACCTCTAGATCTTAGTCTTTACATGTTGGGCTTTACCTCTAGAGTATTTGGCTTTAGATCTAGCAATTGGGCTTTACATCTAGATTTGGGGCTTTAGCTCTAGATGTTGGGCTTTACCTCCAGATATTGGATTTTAAATCTATATATCTGGCTTTATCTCTAGATGTTGGGCTTTATCTCTAGATTTTGGGCTCAAACTCTATGTATTGGTGTTTACCTCTAGATTTTGGACTTTAACTCTGGAAGTTGGGGTTTACCCCTAGATGTTGGGATATAACTCTAGAATTTGGGTTTGAAATCTATATATTTTGCTTTTCCTCTAGATGTTGGGCTTTACCTCTAGATATCTGGCTTTACGTCTAGATGTTGGGCTTTACCTCTACATTTTGGGCTCTACCTCTAGGTATTGGTATTTACATTTAGATTTTTGACTTTAAATCTGGAAGTTGAGCTTTACATCTAGACTTTGGGATTTACCTCTAAATGTTGGGATTTAACTCTAGAATTTGGGTTTGAAATCTATATATTTTGCTTTTCCTCTAGATGTTGGGCTTTACCTCTACATTTTGGGCTCTACCTCTAGGTATTGGTATTTACATTTAGATTTTTGACTTTAAATCTGGAAGTTGAGCTTTACATCTAGACTTTGGGATTTACCTCTAGATGTTGGGATTTAACTCTAGAATTTGGGTTTGAAATCTATATATTTTGCTTTTCCTCTAGATGTTGGGCTTTACCTCTAGATATCTGGATTTACCTCTAGATGTTGGGTTTTACCTCTAGATATTGGTCTTTATCTCTAGATTTTGGGCGTTAGATCTAGAATTTGGGCTTTACATCTAGATTTTGGACTTTACGTCTAGATATTGGGCTTTACCTCTAGATTTTGGTTTTTAAATCTATATATTTGGATTTTCCTCTAGATGTTGGGCTTTACCCCTAGATATCTGGATTTACCTGTAGATGTTGGGCTTTACCTCTAGATTTTGGGTTTTCCATCTGGATTTTTGGCTTCTCTCTAGAATCTGGGCTTTACCTCCAGATGTTGGGCTTTACCTCTAGATCTTGGGTTTTACATCTAGATGATGGACTTTAAGTCTAGATATTGGACTTTACCTCTAGATGTCGGGTTTTACATCTAGATGTTTTGCTTTACATTTAGATGTTGGGCTTTATCTCTAGATTTTGGGTTTTAAATCTATATATTTGGCTTTTCCTATAGATGTTGGGCTTTACCTCTACATTTTGGGCTCTACCACTAGGTCTTGGGCTTTACCTCTAGATTTTGGCTTTACCTCTAGAAGTTGGGCTTTACCTCTAGATTTTGGGCCTTACCTCTAGAAGTTGGGGGTTGCATCTATATGTTTGGCTTTAACTGTAGATGTCGGTCCTTAACACTTGATTTTGGAATTCACCTCTAGATGTTAGGCTTTACATCTAGAAGTTGGGCTTTACATCTAGATTTTGGGCCTTACCTCTAGAAGTTGGGGGTTACATCTATATCTTTGGCTTTAACTGTAGATGTCGGGTCTTAAGACTTGATTTAAGAATTCACCTCTAGATATTAGGCTTTACCTCTAGATTCTGGGCTTTACCTCTAGATGTTGGGCTTTAACACTAGATTTTGGGTTTTCCATCTGGATTTTTGGCTTCTCTCTAGAATCTGGGCTGTACCTCCAGACGTTGGGCTTTACCTCAAGATGTTGGGTTTTACCTCTAGATGTTGGTCTTTAAGTCTAGATATTGGACTTTACCTCTAGATGTCGGTTTTTACATCTAGATGTTTTGCTTTACATTTAGATGTTGGGCTTTATCTCTAGATTTTGGGTTTTAAATCTATATATTTGGCTTTTCCTCTAGATGTTGGGCTTTACCATCAGATATCTGGCTTTACGTCTAGATGTATGGCTTTACCTCTAGATTTTGGGCTCTACCACTAGGTCTTGGGCTTTACCTCTAGATTTTGGACTTTACCTCTAGAAGTTCGGCTTTACCTCTAGATTTTGGGTCTTACCTCTAGAAGTTGGGGGTTACATCTACATGTTTGGCTTTAACTGTAGATGTCGGGCCTTAACACTTGATTTTGGAATTCACCTCTAGATGTTAGGCTTTACATCTAGATTCTGGGTTTTCCCTCTAGATGTGGGGCTTCAACTCTAGATTTTGGGCTTTACTCTAAATGATGCGCTTTATATATTCGGCTTTACCTCTAGAAGTTGGGTTTTACATCTAGATTTTGGTCTTTACGTCTAGATATCGGGCTTTACCTCTATATTTTGGGTTATAAATCTATATATTTGGCTTTTCCTCTAGATGTTGGGCTTTACCTCTAGATATCTGGCTTTACCTCTAGATGTTCCTTTACCTCTAGATTTTGGGCTCTACCTCTAGGTGTTGGGCTTTGCCTCTAGAATTTGGACTTTTCCTCTAGAAGTTGGGCTTTACGTCTAGATATTGGGCTTTACATCTAGATGTTGGGTTTTAAATCTATATATTTGTCTTTACCTCTAGAAGTTGGGCTTTAATTCTACACTTTGGCTTTACCTCTAGATTTTGGGCCTTACCTCTAGAAGTTGGGGTTTACATCTATATGTTTGCCTTTAACTGTAGATGTCGGGCCTTAACACTAGATTTTGGAATTCACCACTAGATGTTAGGCTTTACCTCTAGATGTTGGGCTTTAGATCTAGAAGTTGGGCTTTATATCTAGATGTTTTTCTTTACATTTAGATGTTGGGCTTTACCTCTAGATTTTGGGTTTTAAATCTATGTATTTGGCTTTTCCTCTAGATGTTGGGCTTTACCCCTAGATATCTGGCTTTACCTCTAGATGTTGGGCTTTACCTCTAGATTTTGGGTTTTCCATCTGGATTTTTGGCTTCTCTCTAGAATCTGGGCTTTACCTCCAGATGTTGGGCTTTACCTCTAGATCTTGGGTTTTACCTCTAGATGTTGGTCTTTAAGTCTAGATATTGACTTTACCTCTAGATGTCGGGTTTTACATCTAGATGTTTTGCTTTACATTTAGATGTTGGGCTTTATCTCTAGATTTTGGGTTTTAAATCTATATATTTGGCTTTTCCTATAGATGTTGGGCTTTACCTCTACATTTTGGGCTCTACCACTAGGTCTTGATCTTTACCTCTAGATTTTGGACTTTACCTCTAGAAGTTGGGCTTTACATCTAGACTTTGGGCTTTACCTCAAGATGTTCGGCTTTACCTCTAGATATTGCGCTTTACCTCTAGTTTTTGGACCTTACGTCTGGAAGTTGGGGGTTACATCTATATGTTTGGATTTAACTGTAGATGTCGGGCCTTAACACTTGATTTTGGAATTCACCTCTAGATGTTAGGCTTTACATCTAGATTCTGGGCTTTCCCTCTAGATGTGGGGCTTCAACTCTAGATTTTGGGCTTTACTCTAAATGATGCGCTTTATATATTCGGCTTTACCTCTAGAAGTTGGGCTTTACATCTAGATTTTGGTCTTTACATCTAGATATCGGGCTTTACCTCTATATTTTGGGTTATAAATCTATATATTTGGCTTTTCCTCTAGATGTTGGGCTTTACCTCTAGATATCTGGCTTTACCTCTAGATGTTCCTTTACCTCTAGATTTTGGGCTCTACCTCTAGGTGTTGGGCTTTGCCTCTAGAATTTGGACTTTTCCTCTAGAAGTTGGGCTTTACGTCTAGATATTGGGCTTTACTTCTAGATGTTGGGTTTTAAATCTATATATTTGTCTTTACCTCTAGAAGTTGGGCTTTAATTCTACACTTTGGCTTTACCTCTAGATTTTGGGCCTTACCTCTAGAAGTTTGGGTTTACATCTATATGTTTGCCTTTAACTGTAGATGTCGGGCCTTAACACTAGATTTGGAATTCACCACTAGATGTTAGGCTTTACCTGTAGTTGTTGGGCTTTAGATCTAAAAGTTGGGCTTTACATCTAGATTTTGGGCTTCATGTCTAGATATTGGTCTTTACCTCTCGATTTTGGGTTTTAAATCTATATATTTGGCTTTTCCTCTAGATGTTGGGCTTTACCTCTAGATTTTGTGTTTTACATCTAGATGTTTGCCTTTACCTCTGTAAGTTGGGCTTTACCTGCAGACATAGGTGTGTAGGACTAGATGATGGGCTTTACCTCTAGAAGATGGGCTTTACATCTAGATTTTGGGCTTTACCTCTAACTGATGCGCATAAACTCTAAATATTGGGCTTTAACTCTAGATGTTGGGCTTTAGATTTAGAAGTTGGGCTTTACATCTACATTTTTGGGCTTTAGATCTAGAATTTGGGCTTTACATCTAGATTTTGGTCGTTACGTCTAGATATTGGGCTTTACCTCTAGATTTTTGGGTTTAAATCTATATATTTGGCTTTTCCTCTAGATGTTGGGCTTTACTTCTAGATATATGTCTTTACGTCTAGATGTTGGGCTTTACCTCTAGATTTTGGGCTCTACCACTAGGTCTTGGGCTTTACCTCTAGATTTTGTACTTTACCTCTAGAAGTTGGGCTTTACCTCTAGACTTTGGGCATTACCTCAAGACGTTCGGCTTTAACTCTAGCTGTTGGGCTTTACCTCTAGATTTTGGGCTTTACCTCTAGTTTTTGGGCCTTACCTCTAAAAGTTGGGGTTTACATCTATATGTTTGGCTTTAACTCTAGATGTCGGGCCTTAAGACTAGATTTTGGAATTCACCTCTAGATGTTAGGTTTTACCTGGGATTTTGGGTTTTCCATCTGGATTTTTGGCTTCTCTCTAGAATCAGGGCTGTACCTCCAGACGTTGGGCTTTACCTCAAGATGTTGGGTTTTACCTCTAGATGTTGGTCTTTAAGTCTAGATATTGGACTTTACCTCTAGATGTAGGGTTTTACATCTAGATGTTTTGCTTTACATTTTGATGTTGGGCTTTCTCTCTAGATTTTGGGTTTTAAATCTATATATTTGGCTTTTCCTCTAGATGTTGGGATTTACCATCAGATATCTGGCTTTACCTCTAGATGTTGGGTTTTACCTCTGGATTTTGGGCTCTACCACTAGGTCTTGTGCTTTACCTCTAGATTCTGGGCTTTCCCTCTAGATGTGGGGCTTTAACTCTAGATTTTGGGCTTTACTCTAAATGATGCGCTTTAACTTTATATATTCGGCTTTACCTCTAGAAGTTGGGCTTTACCTCTAGATATCGGGCTTTACCTCTAGATTTTGGGCTCTACCTCTAGGTGTTGAGCTTTGCCTCTAGAATTTGGACTTTACCTCTAGAAGTTGGGATTTACATCTGCAATTTGGGCTTTACTTCTAGATTTCGGACTTTACCTCTGGAAGTTGGGTTTACGTCTAAAATTTGGGCTTTACCTCAAGACGTTCGGCTTTAACTCTAGCTGTTGGGCTTTACCTCTAGATTTTGGGCCTTACTTCTAGAAGTTGGGGGTTACATCTATATGGTTGGCTTTAACTGTAGATGTCGGGCCTTAACACTTGATTTTGGAATTCACCTCTAGATGTTAGGCTTTACATCTAGATTCTGAGCTTTCCCTCTAGATGTTGGGCTTTAACTCTAGATTTTGGGCTTTACTCTAAAGGATGCGCTTTAACTCTAGATATTCGGCTTTACCTCTAGAAGTTGGGCTTTACATCTAGATTTTGGGCTTTAGATCTAGAAGTTGGGCTTAACATCTAGATTTTGGGCTTTACGTCTAGCTATTGGGCTTTACCTCTAGATTTTGGGTTTTAAATCAATATATTTGGCTTTTCCTCTAGATGTTGGGCTTTACCTCTAGATATCTGGCTTTACCTCTAGATGTTCGGCTTTACCTCTAGATTTTGGGGTTTACATCTAGATGTTTGCCTTTACCTCTGTAAGTTGGGCTTTACCTGCAGACATAGGTGTGTAGGACTAGATGATGGGCTTTACCTCTAGAAGATGGGCTTTACATCTAGATTTTGGGCTTTACCTCTAACTGATGCGCATAAACTCTAAATATTGGGCTTTAACTCTAGATGTTGGGCTTTAGATTTAGAAGTTGGGCTTTACATCTACATTTTTGGGCTTTAGATCTAGAATTTGGGCTTTACATCTAGATTTTGGTCGTTACGTCTAGATATTGGGCTTTACCTCTAGATTTTTGGGTTTAAATCTATATATTTGGCTTTTCCTCTAGATGTTGGGCTTTACTTCTAGATATATGTCTTTACGTCTAGATGTTGGGCTTTACCTCTAGATTTTGGGCTCTACCACTAGGGCTTTACCTCTAGATTTTGTACTTTACCTCTAGAAGTTGGGCTTTACCTCTAGACTTTGGGCATTACCTCAAGACGTTCGGCTTTAACTCTAGCTGTTGGGCTTTACCTCTAGATTTTGGGCCTTACCTCTAAAAGTTGGGGTTTACATCTATATGTTTGGCTTTAACTCTAGATGTCGGGCCTTAACACTAGATTTTGGAATTCACCTCTAGATGTTAGGTTTTACCTGGGATTTTGGGTTTTCCATCTGGATTTTTGGCTTCTCTCTAGAATCAGGGCTGTACCTCCAGACGTTGGGCTTTACCTCAAGATGTTGGGTTTTACCTCTAGATGTTGGTCTTTAAGTCTAGATATTGGACTTTACCTCTAGATGTAGGGTTTTACATCTAGATGTTTTGCTTTACATTTTGATGTTGGGCTTTCTCTCTAGATTTTGGGTTTTAAATCTATATATTTGGCTTTTCCTCTAGATGTTGGGATTTACCATCAGATATCTGGCTTTACCTCTAGATGTTGGGTTTTACCTCTGGATTTTGGGCTCTACCACTAGGTCTTGTGCTTTACCTCTAGATTCTGGGCTTTCCCTCTAGATGTGGGGCTTTAACTCTAGATTTTGGGCTTTACTCTAAATGATGCGCTTTAACTTTATATATTCGGCTTTACCTCTAGAAGTTGGGCTTTACCTCTAGATATCGGGCTTTACCTCTAGATTTTGGGCTCTACCTCTAGGTGTTGAGCTTTGCCTCTAGAATTTGGACTTTACCTCTAGAAGTTGGGATTTACATCTGCAATTTGGGCTTTACTTCTAGATTTCGGACTTTACCTCTGGAAGTTGGGTTTACGTCTAAAATTTGGGCTTTACCTCAAGACGTTCGGCTTTAACTCTAGCTGTTGGGCTTTACCTCTAGATTTTGGGCCTTACTTCTAGAAGTTGGGGGTTACATCTATATGGTTGGCTTTAACTGTAGATGTCGGGCCTTAACACTTGATTTTGGAATTCACCTCTAGATGTTAGGCTTTACATCTGGATTCTGGGCTTTCCCTCTAGATGTTGGGCTTTAACTCTAGATTTTGGGCTTTACTCTAAAGGATGCGCTTTAACTCTAGATATTCGGCTTTACCTCTAGAAGTTGGGCTTTACATCTAGATTTTGGGCTTTAGATCTAGAAGTTGGGCTTAACATCTAGATTTTGGGCTTTACGTCTAGCTATTGGGCTTTACCTCTAGATTTTGGGTTTTAAATCAATATATTTGGCTTTTCCTCTAGATGTTGGGCTTTACCTCTAGATATCTGGCTTTACCTCTAGATGTTCGGCTTTACCTCTAGAGTTTGGGTTTTCCATCTGGATTTTTGGCTTCTCTCTAGAATCTGGGCTTTACCTCCAGACGTTGGGCTTTACCTCTAGATGTTGGTCTTTAAGTCTAGATATTGGACTTTACCTCTAGATGTAGGGTTTTACATCTAGATGTTTTGCTTTACATTTAGATGTTGGGCTTTACCTCTAGATTTTGGGTTTTAAATCTATATATTTCGCTTTTCCTCTAGATGTTGGGCTTTACCATCAGATAACTGGCTTTACGTCTTTAAGTTGGGCTTTACATCTAGATTTTGGGCTCTACCACTAGGTCTGCGGCTTTACCTCTAGATTTTGGAATTTACCTCTAGAAGTTGGGCTTTACCTCTAGACTTTGGCCTTTAACTCTAGATTTTGGACATTAGAAGTTGCGCTTTACCTCTAGATTTTGGGCCTTACCTCTAGAATTTGGGGGTTACATCTATATGGTTGGCTTTAACTGTAGATGTCGGGCCTTAATACTTGATTTTGGAATTCACCTCTAGATGATAGGCTTTACATCTAGATTGTGGGCTTTCCCACTAGATGTGGGGCTTTAACACTAGATTTTGGGCTTTACTCTAAATGATGCGCTTTAACTCTATATATTCAGCTTTACCTCTAGAAGTTAGGCTTTACATCTAGATTTTTGGCCTTAGATCTAGAAGTTGGGCTTTACATCTAGATTTTGGGCTTTACGTCTAGATATCTGGCTTTACCTCTAGATGTTGGGCTTTATATCTGCAATTTGGGCTTTACCTCTAGATTTTGGTATTTAAATCTATATATTTGGCTTTACCTCTAGAATTTGGGCTTTACCTCTAGACTTTGGGATTTACCTCAATACTTTGGGCTTGAACTCTAGATGTTGGGCTTGACTTCTAGATTTTGGGCCTTACCTCTAGACGTTGGGTTTTACATCTATATGTTTAGCTTTAACTGTAGATGTTGGGCCTTAACACTAGATTTTGGAATTCACCACTAGATGGTAGGCTTTACCTCTAGATGTTGGGCTTTACCTCTAGATGTTTGGCTTAGATCTAGAAGTTGGGCTTTATCTCTAGATGTTGGGGTTTAAATCTAGATTTGGGGTTTCAGCTCTAGAAGTTGGTCATTACCTCTAGACATTGGGCTTTACCTCCAGATGTTGGTCTTTAAGTCTAGATATTTGACTTTACCTCTAGATGTAGGGTTTTACATCTAGATGTTTTGCTTTACAATTAGATGTTGGTCTTTATCTCTAGATGTTGGGCTATACCTCTATATGTTGGGCTTTACCTCTAGAGTTTGGGTTTTACATCTAGATGTTTGCCTTTACCTCTGTAAGTTGGGCTTTACCTGCAGACGTTGGGCTGTAGGACTAGATGATGGGCTTTACCTCTAGAAGTTGGGCTTTACATATAGATTTTGGGCTTTACCTCTAACTGATGCGCATAAACTCTAAATATTGGGCTTTACCTCTAGATGTTGGGCTTTAGATTTAGAAGTTGGGCTTTACATCTGTATTTTGAGTTTTAGATCTAGAAGTTGTGCTTTACATCTAGATTTTGGTCTTTACGTCTAGATATTGGGCTTTACCTCTAGATTTTGGGGTTTAAATGTATATATTTGGCTTTTCCTATAGATGTTGGGCTTTACTTCTAGATATATGTCTTTACGTCTAGATATTGGGCTTTACCTCTAGATTTTGGACTTTACCTCTAGAAGTTGGGCTTTACCTCTAGATTTTGGGCCTTACCTCCAGAAGTTGGGGGTTACATCTATATGTTTGGCTTTAAATGTAGATGTCGGCCTTAAGACTAGATTTTGGAATTCACCTCTAGATGTTAGGCTTTACCTCTAGATTCTGGGCTTTACCTCTATATGTTGGGCTTTACCTCTAGATTTGGGGTTTCCATCTGGATTTTTGGCTTCTCTCTAGAATCTGGTCTGTACCTCCATACGTTGGGCTTTACCTCAAGATGTTGGGTTTTACCTCTAGATGTTGGTCTTTAAGTCTAGATATTGGACTTTACCTCTAGATGTAGGGTTTTACATCTAGATGTTTTGCTTTACGTCTAGATATTGGGCTTTACCTCTAGATTCTGGGTTTTAAATCTATATATTTGGCTTTTCCTCTAGATCTTGGGCTTTACCATCAGATATCTGGCTTTACGTCTAGATGTTGGGCTTTACCTCTAGATTTTGGGCTCTACCACTAGGTCTTGGGCTTTACCTCTAGATTTTGGGCCTTACTTCTAGAAGTTGGGGGTTACATCTATATGGTTGGCTTTAACTGTAGATGTCGGGCCTTAACACTTGATTTTGGAATTCACCTCTAGATGTTAGGCTTTACAAGTAGCTTCTGGGCTTTCCCTCTAGATGTGGGGCTTTAACTCTAGATTTTGGGCTTTAAATGATGCGCTTTATCTCTAGATATTCGGCTTTACCTCTAGAAGTTGGGCTTTACATCTAGATTTTGGGCTTTAGATCTAGAAGTTGGGCTTAACTTCTAGATTTTGGGCTTTACGTCTAGCTATTGGGCTTTACCTCTAGATTTTGGGTTTTAAATCTATATATTTGGCTTTTCCTCTAGATGTTCGGCTTTACCTCTAGATTTTGGGCTCTACCTCTAGGTGTTGAGCTTTGCCTCTAGAATTTGGACTTTAACTCTAAAAGTTGGGCTTTACATCTGCAATTTGGGATTTACCTCTAGATTTTGGGATTTACCTCTAGAAGTTGGGCTTTACCTCTAGACTTTGGCTTTACCTCAAGACGTTGGGCTTTAACTCTAGATGTTGGGCTTTACCTCTAGATTTTGGGCCTTACCTCTAGAAGTTGAGGGTTACATCTATATGGTTGGCTTTAACTGTAGATGTCGGGCCTTAACACTTGATTTTGGAATTCACCTCTAGATGTTAGGCTTTACATCTAGATTCTGGGCTTTCCCTCTAGATGTGGGGCTTTAGCTCTAGGTTTTGGGCTTTACTCTAAATGATGCGCTTTATATATTCGGCTTTACCTCTAGAAGTTGGGCTTTACATCTAGATTTTGGGCTTTAGATCTAGAAGTTGGGCTTTACATCTAGATTTTGATCTTTACGTCTAGATATCGAGCTTTACCTCTATATTTTGGGTTTTAAATCTATATATTTGGCTTTTCCTCTAGATGTTTGGCTTTACCTCTAGATATCTGGCTTTACCTCTAGATGTTGCTTTACCTCTAGATTTTGGGCTCTACCTCTAGGTGTTGGGCTTTGCCTCTAGAATTTGGACTTTTCCTCTAGAAGTTGGGCTTTACGTCTAGATATTGGGCTTTACCTCTAGATGTTGGGTTTTAAATCTATATATTTGTCTTTACCTCAAGACGTTGGGCTTTAACTCTAGAGGTTGGGCTTTACCTCTAGATTCTGGGCCTTACCTCTAGAAGTTGGGGTTTACATCTATATGTTTGCCTTTAACTGTAGATGTCGGGCCTTAACACTAGATTTTGGAATTCACCACTAGATGTTAGGCTTTACCTCTAGATGTTGGGCTTTACCTCTAGATGTTGGGATTACATCTAGACGTTGGACTTTATCTCTAGAAGTTGGGCTATACCTCTGTATGTTGGGCTTTACCTCTAGAGTTTGCGTTTGACATCTAGATGTTTGCCTTTACCTCTGTAAGTTATCCTTTACCTGCGGACATTGGGCTGTAGGACTAGATGATGGGCTTTACCTGTAGAAGTTGGGCTTTACATCTAGATTTTGGGCTTTACCTCTAAATGATGCGCTTAAATTCTAAATATTGGGCGTTACCTCTAAA
Organism: Leptosomus discolor; assembly: GCF_034619465.1. NCBI lineage: Eukaryota > Metazoa > Chordata > Aves > Leptosomiformes > Leptosomidae > Leptosomus > Leptosomus discolor. The sequence goes on along the minus strand of NW_028237857.1, from coordinate 2,624,910 downwards.
AGTTGGGCAATAGATTTAGAAGTTGGGCTTTACATCTAGATTTTGGGCTTTAGATCTAGAAGTTGGGCTTTACATCTAGATTTTGGGCTTTACGTCTAGATATTGGGCTTTACTTCTAGATTTTGGGTTTTAAATCTATATATTTGGCTTTTCCTCTAGATGTTGGGCTTTACCGTCAGATATCTGGCTTTACCTCTAGATGTTGGGCTTTACCTCTAGATTATGGGCTCTACCACTAGGTCTTGGGCTTTAACTCTAGATTTTGGACTTTACCTCTAGAATTTGGGCTTTACCTCTAGATTTTGGGCCTTACCTCCAGAAGTTGGGGGTTACATCTATATGTTTGGCTTTAAATGTAGATGTCGGCCTTAAGACTAGATTTTGGAATTCACCTCTAGATGTTAGGCTTTACCTCTAGATTCTGGGCTTTACCTCTATATGTTGGGCTTTACCTCTAGATTTGGGGTTTCCATCTGGATTTTTGGCTTCTCTCTAGAATCTGGTCTGTACCTCCAGACGTTGGGCTTTACCTCAAGATGTTGGGTTTTACCTCTAGATGTTGGTCTTTAAGTCTAGATATTGGACTTTACCTCTAGATGTAGGGTTTTACATCTAGATGTTTTGCTTTACGTCTAGATATTGGGCTTTACCTCTAGATTCTGGGTTTTAAATCTATATATTTGGCTTTTCCTCTAGATCTTGGGCTTTACCATCAGATATCTGGCTTTACGTCTAGATGTTGGGCTTTACCTCTAGATTTTGGGCTCTACCACTAGGTCTTGGGCTTTACCTCTAGATTTTGGGCCTTACCTCTAGAAGTTGGGGGTTACATCTATATGGTTGGCTTTAACTGTAGATGTCGGGCCTTAACACTTGATTTTGGAATTCACCTCTAGATGTTAGGCTTTACAAGTAGCTTCTGGGCTTTCCCTCTAGATGTGGGGCTTTAACTCTAGATTTTGGGCTTTAAATGATGCGCTTTATCTCTAGATATTCGGCTTTACCTCTAGAAGTTGGGCTTTACATCTAGATTTTGGGCTTTAGATCTAGAAGTTGGGCTTAACTTCTAGATTTTGGGCTTTACGTATAGCTATTGGGCTTTACCTCTAGATTTTGGGTTTTAAATCTATATATTTGGCTTTTCCTCTAGATGTTCGGCTTTATCTCTAGATTTTGGGCTCTACCTCTAGGTGTTGAGCTTTGCCTCTAGAAATTGGACTTTAACTCTAAAAGTTGGGCTTTACATCTGCAATTTGGGATTTACCTCTAGATTTTGGGATTTACCTCTAGAAGTTGGGCTTTACCTCTAGACTTTGGCTTTACCTCAAGACGTTGGGCTTTAACTCTAGATGTTGGGCTTTACCTCTAGATTTTGGGCCTTACCTCTAGAAGTTGAGGGTTACATCTATATGGTTGGCTTTAACTGTAGATGTCGGGCCTTAACACTTGATTTTGGAATTCACCTCTAGATGTTAGGCTTTACATCTAGATTCTGGGCTTTCCCTCTAGATGTGGGGCTTTAGCTCTAGATTTTGGGCTTTACTCTAAATGATGCGCTTTATATATTCGGCTTTACCTCTAGAAGTTGGGCTTTACATCTAGATTTTGGGCTTTAGATCTAGAAGTTGGGCTTTACATCTAGATTTTGATCTTTACGTCTAGATATCGAGCTTTACCTCTATATTTTGGGTTTTAAATCTATATATTTGGCTTTTCCTCTAGATGTTTGGCTTTACCTCTAGATATCTGGCTTTACCTCTAGATGTTGCTTTACCTCTAGATTTTGGGCTCTACCTCTAGGTGTTGGGCTTTGCCTCTAGAATTTGGACTTTTCCTCTAGAAGTTTGGCTTTACGTCTAGATATTGGGCTTTACCTCTAGATGTTGGGTTTTAAATCTATATATTTGTCTTTACCTCAAGACGTTGGGCTTTACCTCTAGAGGTTGGGCTTTACCTCTAGATTCTGGGCCTTACCTCTAGAAGTTGGGGTTTACATCTATATGTTTGCCTTTAACTGTAGATGTCGGGCCTTAACACTAGATTTTGGAATTCACCACTAGATGTTAGGCTTTACCTCTAGATGTTGGGATTACATCTAGACGTTGGACTTTATCTCTAGAAGTTGGGCTATACCTCTGTATGTTGGGCTTTACCTCTAGAGTTTGCGTTTGACATCTAGATGTTTGCCTTTACCTCTGTAAGTTATCCTTTACCTGCGGACATTGGGCTGTAGGACTAGATGATGGGCTTTACCTGTAGAAGTTGGGCTTTACATCTAGATTTTGGGCTTTACCTCTAAATGATGCGCTTAAATTCTAAATATTGGGCGTTACCTCTAGAAGTTGGGCAATAGATTTAGAAGTTGGGCTTTACATCTAGATTTTGGGCTTTAGATCTAGAAGTTGGGCTTTACATCTAGATCTTGGGCTTTACGTCTAGATATTGGGCTTTACTTCTAGATTTTGGGTTTTAAATCTATATATTTGGCTTTTCCTCTAGATGTTGGGCTTTACCGTCAGATATCTGGCTTTACCTCTAGATGTTGGGCTTTACCTCTAGATTATGGGCTCTACCACTAGGTCTTGGGCTTTAACTCTAGATTTTGGACTTTACCTCTAGAATTTGGGCTTTACCTCTAGATTTTGGGCCTTACCTCCAGAAGTTGGGGGTTACATCTATATGTTTGGCTTTAAATGTAGATGTCGGCCTTAAGACTAGATTTTGGAATTCACCTCTAGATGTTAGGCTTTACCTCTAGATTCTGTGCTTTACCTCTATATGTTGGGCTTTACCTCTAGATTTGGGGTTTCCATCTGGATTTTTGGCTTCTCTCTAGAATCTGGTCTGTACCTCCAGACGTTGGGCTTTACCTCAAGATGTTGGGTTTTACCTCTAGATGTTGGTCTTTAAGTCTAGATATTGGACTTTACCTCTAGATGTAGGGTTTTACATCTAGATGTTTTGCTTTACGTCTAGATATTGGGCTTTACCTCTAGATTCTGGGTTTTAAATCTATATATTTGGCTTTTCCTCTAGATCTTGGGCTTTACCATCAGATATCTGGCTTTACGTCTAGATGTTGGGCTTTACCTCTAGATTTTGGGCTCTACCACTAGGTCTTGGGCTTTACCTCTAGATTTTGGGCCTTACCTCTAGAAGTTGGGGGTTACATCTAGACTTTGGGCTTTACCTCAAGACTTTGGGCTTGAACTCTAGCTGTTGGGCTTTACCTCTAGATTTTGGGCCTTACCTCTAAAAGTTGGGTTTTACATCTATATGTTTGGCTTTAACTGTAGATGTTGGGCCTTAACACTAGATTTTGGTATTCACCACTGGATGGTAGGCTTTACCTCTAGATGTTGGGCTTTACCACTAGATTTTTGGCTTAGATCTAGAATTTGGGCTTTATTTCTAGATATTGGGGTTGAAATCTAGATTTGGGGTTTTCAGCTCTAGAAGTTGGTCATTACCTCTAGACATTGGGCTTTACCTCCAGATGTTGGTCTTTATGACTAGATATTGGACTTTACCTCTAGATATAGGGTTTTACATCTAGATTTTTTGCTTTACATTTAGATGTTGGTTTTATCTCTAGATGTAGGGTTATACCTCTATATGTTGTGCTTCACCTCTAGATGTTATGGCTTTACCTCTAGATGTTGGGATTACATCTAGACATTGGACTTTATCTCTAGAATTTGGGCTATACCTCTATATGTTGGGCTTTACCTCTAGAGTTTGGGTTTTACATCTAGATGTTTGCCTTTACCTCTGTAAGTTGGGCTTTACCTGCAGACATTGGGCTGTAGGACTAGATGATGGGCTTTACCTCTAGAAGTTGGGTTTTACATCTAGATTTTGGGCTTTACCTCTAACTGATGCGCATAAACTCTAAATATTGGGCTTTACCTCTAGATGTTGGGTTTTACCTCTAGATGTTGGTCTTTAAGTCTAGATATTGGACTTTACCTCTAGATGTAGGGTTTTACATCTAGATGTTTTGCTTTACATTTAGGTGTTGGGCTTTATCTCTAGATTTTGTGTTTTAAATCTATATATTTGGCTTTTCCTCTAGATGTTGGGCTTTACTTCTAGATATATGTCTTTACGTCTAGATGTTGGGCTTTACCTCTAGATTTTGGGGTCTACCACTAGGTCTTGGGCTTTACCTCTAGATTTTGGACTTTACCTCTAGAAGTTGGGCTTTACCTCTAGACTTTGGGCTTTACCTCAAGACGTTCGGCTTTAACTCTAGCTGTTGGGCTTTACCTCTAGATTTTGGGCCTTACCTCTAAAAGTTGGGGTTTACATCTATATGTTTGGCTTTAACTCTAGATGTCGGGCCTTAACACTAGATTTTGGAATTCACCTCTAGATGTTAGGTTTTACCTGGGATTTTGGGTTTTCCATCTGGATTTTTGGCTTCTCTCTAGAATCTGGGCTGTACCTCCAGACGTTGGCTTTACCTCAAGATGTTGGGTTTTACCTCTAGATGTTGGTCTTTAAGTCTAGATATTGGACTTTACCTCTAGATGTAGGGTTTTACATCTAGATGTTTTGCTTTACATTTTGATGTTGGGCTTTCTCTCTAGATTTTGGGTTTTAAATCTATATATTTGGCCTTTCCTCTAGATGTTGGGATTTACCATCAGATATCTGGCTTTACCTCTAGATGTTGGGTTTTACCTCTGGATTTTGGGCTCTACCACTAGGTCTTGTGCTTTACCTCTAGATTCTGGGCTTTCCCTCTAGATGTGGGGCTTTAACTCTAGATTTTGGGCTTTACTCTAAATGATGCGCTTTAACTTTATATATTCGGCTTTACCTCTAGAAGTTGGGCTTTACCTCTAGATATCGGGCTTTACCTCTAGATTTTGGGCTCTACCTCTAGGTGTTGAGCTTTGCCTCTAGAATTTGGACTTTACCTCTAGAAGTTGGGATTTACATCTGCAATTTGGGCTTTACTTCTAGATTTCGGACTTTACCTCTGGAAGTTGGGTTTACGTCTAAAATTTGGGCTTTACCTCAAGACGTTCGGCTTTAACTCTAGCAGTTGGGCTTTACCTCTAGATTTTGGGCCTTACTTCTAGAAGTTGGGGGTTACATCTATATGGTTGGCTTTAACTGTAGATGTCGGGCCTTAACACTTGATTTTGGAATTCACCTCTAGATGTTAGGCTTTACATCTAGATTCTGGGCTTTCCCTCTAGATGTTGGGCTTTAACTCTAGATTTTGGGCTTTACTCTAAAGGATGCGCTTTAACTCTAGATATTCGGCTTTACCTCTAGAAGTTGGGCTTTACATCTAGATTTTGGGCTTTAGATCTAGATTTTGGGCTTAACATCTAGATTTTGGGCTTTACGTCTAGCTATTGGGCTTCACCTCTAGATTTTGGGTTTTAAATCAATATATTTGGCTTTTCCTCTAGATGTTGGGCTTTACCTCTAGATATCTGGCTTTACCTCTAGATGTTCGGCTTTACCTCTAGATTTTGGGGTTTACATCTAGATGTTTGCCTTTACCTCTGTAAGTTGGGCTTTACCTCTAGATATCTGGCTTTACCTCTAGATGTTCGGCTTTACCTCTAGATTTTGGGGTTTACATCTAGATGTTTGCCTTTACCTCTGTAAGTTGGGCTTTACCTGCAGACATAGGGGTGTAGGACTAGATGATGGGCTTTACCTCTAGAAGATGGGCTTTACATCTAGATTTTGGGCTTTACCTCTAACTGATGCGCATAAACTCTAAATATTGGGCTTTAACTCTAGATGTTGGGCTTTACCTCTAGATATCTGGCTTTACCTCTATATGTTGGGCTTTACCTCTAGAGTTTGGGTTTTCCATCTGGATTTTTGGCTTCTCTCTAGAATCTGGGCTTTACCTCCAGACGTTGGGCTTTACCTCTAGATGTTGGTCTTTAAGTCTAGATATTGGACTTTACCTCTAGATGTAGGGTTTTACATCTAGATGTTTTGCTTTACATTTAGATGTTGGGCTTTACCTCTAGATTTTGGGTTTTAAATCTATATATTTCGCTTTTCCTCTAGATGTTGGGCTTTACCATCAGATAACTGGCTTTACGTCTTTAAGTTGGGCTTTACATCTAGATTTTGGGCTCTACCACTAGGTCTGCGGCTTTACCTCTAGATTTTGGAATTTACCTCTAGAAGTTGGGCTTTACCTCTAGACTTTGGCCTTTAACTCTAGATTTTGGACATTAGAAGTTGCGCTTTACCTCTAGATTTTGGGCCTTACCTCTAGAATTTGGGGGTTACATCTATATGGTTGGCTTTAACTGTAGATGTCGGGCCTTAATACTTGATTTTGGAATTCACCTCTAGATGATAGGCTTTACATCTAGATTGTGGGCTTTCCCACTAGATGTGGGGCTTTAACACTAGATTTTGGGCTTTACTCTAAATGATGCGCTTTAACTCTATATATTCAGCTTTACCTCTAGAAGTTAGGCTTTACATCTAGATTTTTGGCCTTAGATCTAGAAGTTGGGCTTTACATCTAGATTTTGGGCTTTACGTCTAGATATCTGGCTTTACCTCTAGATGTTGGGCTTTATATCTGCAATTTGGGCTTTACCTCTAGATTTTGGTATTTAAATCTATATATTTGGCTTTACCTCTAGAATTTGGGCTTTACCTCTAGACTTTGGGATTTACCTCAATACTTTGGGCTTGAACTCTAGATGTTGGGCTTGACTTCTAGATTTTGGGCCTTACCTCTAGACGTTGGGTTTTACATCTATATGTTTAGCTTTAACTGTAGATGTTGGGCCTTAACACTAGATTTTGGAATTCACCACTAGATGGTAGGCTTTACCTCTAGATGTTGGGCTTTACCTCTAGATTTTTGGCTTAGATCTAGAAGTTGGGCTTTATCTCTAGATGTTGGGGTTTAAATCTAGATTTGGGGTTTCAGCTCTAGAAGTTGGTCATTACCTCTAGACATTGGGCTTTACCTCCAGATGTTGGTCTTTAAGTCTAGATATTGGACTTTACCTCTAGATGTAGGGTTTTACATCTAGATGTTTTGCTTTACAATTAGATGTTGGTCTTTATCTCTAGATGTTGGGCTATACCTCTATATGTTGGGCTTTACCTCTAGAGTTTGGGTTTTACATCTAGATGTTTGCCTTTACCTCTGTAAGTTGGGCTTTACCTGCAGACGTTGGGCTGTAGGACTAGATGATGGGCTTTACCTCTAGAAGTTGGGCTTTACATATAGATTTTGGGCTTTACCTCTAACTGATGCGCATAAACTCTAAATATTGGGCTTTACCTCTAGATGTTGGGCTTTAGATTTAGAAGTTGGGCTTTACATCTGTATTTTGAGTTTTAGATCTAGAAGTTGTGCTTTACATCTAGATTTTGGTCTTTACGTCTAGATATTGGGCTTTACCTCTAGATTTTGGGGTTTAAATGTATATATTTGGCTTTTCCTATAGATGTTGGGCTTTACTTCTAGATATATGTCTTTACGTCTAGATATTGGGCTTTACCTCTAGATTTTGGACTTTACCTCTAGAAGTTGGGCTTTACCTCTAGATTTTGGGCCTTACCTCTAGAAGTTGGGGGTTACATCTATATGTTTGGCTTTAAATGTAGATGTCGGCCTTAAGACTAGATTTTGGAATTCACCTCTAGATGTTAGGCTTTACCTCTAGATTCTGGGCTTTACCTCTATATGTTGGGCTTTACCTCTAGATTTGGGGTTTCCATCTGGATTTTTGGCTTCTCTCTAGAATCTGGTCTGTACCTCCAGACGTTGGGCTTTACCTCAAGATGTTGGGTTTTACCTCTAGATGTTGGTCTTTAAGTCTAGATATTGGACTTTACCTCTAGATGTAGGGTTTTACATCTAGATGTTTTGCTTTACGTCTAGATATTGGGCTTTACCTCTAGATTCTGGGTTTTAAATCTATATATTTGGCTTTTCCTCTAGATCTTGGGCTTTACCATCAGATATCTGGCTTTACGTCTAGATGTTGGGTTTTACCTCTAGATTTTGGGCTCTACCACTAGGTCTTGGGCTTTACCTCTAGATTTTGGACTTTAACTCTAGAAGTTGGGCTTTACCTCTAGATTTTGGGCCTTACCTCTAGAAGTTGGGGGTTACATCTATATGGTTGGCTTTAACTGTAGGTGTCGGGCCTTAACACTTGATTTTGGAATTCACCTCTAGATGTTAGGCTTTACATGTAGCTTCTGGGCTTTCCCTCTAGATGTGGGGCTTTAACTCTAGATTTTGGGCTTTAAATGATGCGCTTTAACTCTAGATATTCGGCTTTACCTCTAGAAGTTGGGCTTTACATCTAGATTTTGGGCTTTAGATCTAGAAGTTGGGCTTAACTTCTAGATTTTGGGCTTTACGTCTAGCTATTGGGCTTTACCTCTAGATTTTGGGTTTTAAATCTATATATTTGGCTTTTCCTCTAGATGTTCGGCTTTACCTCTAGATTTTGGGCTCTACCTCTAGGTGTTGAGCTTTGCCTCTAGAATGTGGACTTTAACTCTAAAAGTTGGGCTTTACATCTGCAATTTGGGATTTACCTCTAGATATTGGGCTTTACCTCTAGATGTTGGGTTTTAAATCTATATATTTGTCTTTACCTCAAGACGTTGGGCTTTAACTCTAGAGGTTGGGCTTTACCTCTAGATTCTGGGCCTTACCTCTAGAAGTTGGGGTTTACATCTATATGTTTGCCTTTAACTGTAGATGTCGGGCCTTAACACTAGATTTTGGAATTCACCACTAGATGTTAGGCTTTACCTCTAGATGTTGGGATTACATCTAGACGTTGGACTTTATCTCTAGAAGTTGGGCTATACCTCTGTATGTTGGGCTTTACCTCTAGAGTTTGCGTTTGACATCTAGATGTTTGCCTTTACCTCTGTAAGTTATACTTTACCTGCGGACATTGGGCTGTAGGACTAGATGATGGGCTTTACCTGTAGAAGTTGGGCTTTACATCTAGATTTTGGGCTTTACCTCTAAATGATGCGCTTAAACTCTAAATATTGGGCGTTACCTCTAGAAGTTGGGCAATAGATTTAGAAGTTGGGCTTTACATCTAGATTTTGGGCTTTAGATCTAGAAGTTGGGCTTTACATCTAGATTTTGGGCTTTACGTCTAGATATTGGGCTTTACTTCTAGATTTTGGGTTTTAAATCTATATATTTGGCTTTACCTCTAGATGTTGGGCTTTACCTCTAGATTATGGGCTCTACCACTAGGTCTTGGGCTTTAACTCTAGATTTTGGACTTTACCTCTAGAATTTGGGCTTTACCTCTAGACTTTGGCCTTTACCTCTAGATTTTGGACTTTACCTCTAGAAGTTGGGGGTTACATCTATATGGTTGGCTTTAACTGTAGATGTCGGGCCTTAACACTTGATTTTGGAATTCACCTCTTCATATTAGGCTTTACATCTAGATTGTGGGCTTTCCCACTAGATGTCGGGCTTTAACTCTAGATTTTGGGCTTTACTCAAAATGATGCGCGTTAACTCTATATATTCGGCTTTACCTCTAGAAGTTTGGCTTTACATCTAGATTTTGGGCCTTAGATCTAGAAGTTGGGCTTTACATCTAGATTTTGGGCTCCACGTCTATATATTGGGCTTTACCTCAGGATTTTGGGTTTTAAATCTATATATTTGGCATTTCCTCTAGATGTTGGGCTTTACTTCTAGATATCTGGCTGTACCTCTAGATGTTGGGCTTTACATCTGCAATTTGGGCTTTACCTCTAGATTTTGGGATTTAAATCTAGATATTTGGCTTTACCTCTAGAATTTGGGCTTTATATCTAGACTTTGGGCTTTACGTCAAGACTTTGGGCTTGAACTCTAGCTGTTGGGCTTTACCTCTAGATTTTGGGCCTTACCTCTAAAAGTTGGGTTTTACATCTATATGTTTGGCTTTAACTGTAGATGTTGGGCCTTAACACTAGATTTTGGTATTCACCACTGGATGGTAGGCTTTACCTCTAGATGTTGGGCTTTACCACTAGATTTTTGGCTTAGATCTAGAATTTGGGCTTTATTTCTAGATATTGGGGTTGAAATCTAGATTTGGGGTTTTCAGCTCTAGAAGTTGGTCATTACCTCTAGACATTGGGCTTTACCTCCAGATGTTGGTCTTTATGACTAGATATTGGACTTTACCTCTAGATATAGGGTTTTACATCTAGATTTTTTGCTTTACATTTAGATGTTGGTTTTATCTCTAGATGTAGGGTTATACCTCTATATGTTGTGCTTCACCTCTAGATGTTATGGCTTTACCTCTAGATGTTGGGATTACATCTAGACATTGGACTTTATCTCTAGAATTTGGGCTATACCTCTATATGTTGGGCTTTACCTCTAGAGTTTGGGTTTTACATCTAGATGTTTGCCTTTACCTCTGTAAGTTGGGCTTTACCTGCAGACATTGGGCTGTAGGACTAGATGATGGGCTTTACCTCTAGAAGTTGGGTTTTACATCTAGATTTTGGGCTTTACCTCTAACTGATGCGCATAAACTCTAAATATTGGGCTTTACCTCTAGATGTTGGGTTTTACCTCTAGATGTTGGTCTTTAAGTCTAGATATTGGACTTTACCTCTAGATGTAGGGTTTTACATCTAGATGTTTTGCTTTACATTTAGGTGTTGGGCTTTATCTCTAGATTTTTTGTTTTAAATCTATATATTTGGCTTTTCCTCTAGATGTTGGGCTTTACTTCTAGATATATGTCTTTACGTCTAGATGTTGGGCTTTACCTCTAGATTTTGGGGTCTACCACTAGGTCTTGGGCTTTACCTCTAGATTTTGGACTTTACCTCTAGAAGTTGGGCTTTACCTCTAGACTTTGGGCTTTACCTCAAGACGTTCGGCTTTAACTCTAGCTGTTGGGCTTTACCTCTAGATTTTGGGCCTTACCTCTAAAAGTTGGGGTTTACATCTATATGTTTGGCTTTAACTCTAGATGTCGGGCCTTAACACTAGATTTTGGAATTCACCTCTAGATGTTAGGTTTTACCTGGGATTTTGGGTTTTCCATCTGGATTTTTGGCTTCTCTCTAGAATCTGGGCTGTACCTCCAGACGTTGGCTTTACCTCAAGATGTTGGGTTTTACCTCTAGATGTTGGTCTTTAAGTCTAGATATTGGACTTTACCTCTAGATGTAGGGTTTTACATCTAGATGTTTTGCTTTACATTTTGATGTTGGGCTTTCTCTCTAGATTTTGGGTTTTAAATCTATATATTTGGCTTTTCCTCTAGATGTTGGGATTTACCATCAGATATCTGGCTTTACCTCTAGATGTTGGGTTTTACCTCTGGATTTTGGGCTCTACCACTAGGTCTTGTGCTTTACCTCTAGATTCTGGGCTTTCCCTCTAGATGTGGGGCTTTAACTCTAGATTTTGGGCTTTACTCTAAATGATGCGCTTTAACTTTATATATTCGGCTTTACCTCTAGAAGTTGGGCTTTACCTCTAGATATCGGGCTTTACCTCTAGATTTTGGGCTCTACCTCTAGGTGTTGAGCTTTGCCTCTAGAATTTGGACTTTACCTCTAGAAGTTGGGATTTACATCTGCAATTTGGGCTTTACTTCTAGATTTCGGACTTTACCTCTGGAAGTTGGGTTTACGTCTAAAATTTGGGCTTTACCTCAAGACGTTCGGCTTTAACTCTAGCTGTTGGGCTTTACCTCTAGATTTTGGGCCTTACTTCTAGAAGTTGGGGGTTACATCTATATGGTTGGCTTTAACTGTAGATGTCGGGCCTTAACACTTGATTTTGGAATTCACCTCTAGATGTTAGGCTTTACATCTAGATTCTGGGCTTTCCCTCTAGATGTTGGGCTTTAACTCTAGATTTTGGGCTTTACTCTAAAGGATGCGCTTTAACTCTAGATATTCGGCTTTACCTCTAGAAGTTGGGCTTTACATCTAGATTTTGGGCTTTAGATCTAGATTTTGGGCTTAACATCTAGATTTTGGGCTTTACGTCTAGCTATTGGGCTTCACCTCTAGATTTTGGGTTTTAAATCAATATATTTGGCTTTTCCTCTAGATGTTGGGCTTTACCTCTAGATATCTGGCTTTACCTCTAGATGTTCGGCTTTACCTCTAGATTTTGGGGTTTACATCTAGATGTTTGCCTTTACCTCTGTAAGTTGGGCTTTACCTCTAGATATCTGGCTTTACCTCTAGATGTTCGGCTTTACCTCTAGATTTTGGGGTTTACATCTAGATGTTTGCCTTTACCTCTGTAAGTTGGGCTTTACCTGCAGACATAGGGGTGTAGGACTAGATGATGGGCTTTACCTCTAGAAGATGGGCTTTACATCTAGATTTTGGGCTTTACCTCTAACTGATGCGCATAAACTCTAAATATTGGGCTTTAACTCTAGATGTTGGGCTTTACCTCTAGATATCTGGCTTTACCTCTATATGTTGGGCTTTACCTCTAGAGTTTGGGTTTTCCATCTGGATTTTTGGCTTCTCTCTAGAATCTGGGCTTTACCTCCAGACGTTGGGCTTTACCTCTAGATGTTGGTCTTTAAGTCTAGATATTGGACTTTACCTCTAGATGTAGGGTTTTACATCTAGATGTTTTGCTTTACATTTAGATGTTGGGCTTTACCTCTAGATTTTGGGTTTTAAATCTATATATTTCGCTTTTCCTCTAGATGTTGGGCTTTACCATCAGATAACTGGCTTTACGTCTTTAAGTTGGGCTTTACATCTAGATTTTGGGCTCTACCACTAGGTCTGCGGCTTTACCTCTAGATTTTGGAATTTACCTCTAGAAGTTGGGCTTTACCTCTAGACTTTGGCCTTTAACTCTAGATTTTGGACATTAGAAGTTGCGCTTTACCTCTAGATTTTGGGCCTTACCTCTAGAATTTGGGCGTTACATCTATATGGTTGGCTTTAACTGTAGATGTCGGGCCTTAATACTTGATTTTGGAATTCACCTCTAGATGATAGGCTTTACATCTAGATTGTGGGCTTTCCCACTAGATGTGGGGCTTTAACACTAGATTTTGGGCTTTACTCTAAATGATGCGCTTTAACTCTATATATTCGGCTTTACCTCTAGAAGTTAGGCTTTACATCTAGATTTTTGGCCTTAGATCTAGAAGTTGGGCTTTACATCTAGATTTTGGGCTTTACGTCTAGATATCTGGCTTTACCTCTAGATGTTGGGCTTTATATCTGCAATTTGGGCTTTACCTCTAGATTTTGGTATTTAAATCTATATATTTGGCTTTACCTCTAGAATTTGGGCTTTACCTCTAGACTTTGGGATTTACCTCAATACTTTGGGCTTGAACTCTAGATGTTGGGCTTGACTTCTAGATTTTGGTCCTTACCTCTAGACGTTGGGTTTTACATCTATATGTTTAGCTTTAACTGTAGATGTTGGGCCTTAACACTAGATTTTGGAATTCACCACTAGATGGTAGGCTTTACCTCTAGCTGTTGGGCTTTACCTCTAGATTTTGGGCCTTACCTCTAAAAGTTGGGTTTTACATCTATATGTTTGGCTTTAACTGTAGATGTTGGGCCTTAACACTAGATTTTGGTATTCACCACTGGATGGTAGGCTTTACCTCTAGATGTTGGGCTTTACCACTAGATTTTTGGCTTAGATCTAGAATTTGGGCTTTATTTCTAGATATTGGGGTTGAAATCTAGATTTGGGGTTTTCAGCTCTAGAAGTTGGTCATTACCTCTAGACATTGGGCTTTACCTCCAGATGTTGGTCTTTATGACTAGATATTGGACTTTACCTCTAGATATAGGGTTTTACATCTAGATTTTTTGCTTTACATTTAGATGTTGGTTTTATCTCTAGATGTAGGGTTATACCTCTATATGTTGTGCTTCACCTCTAGATGTTATGGCTTTACCTCTAGATGTTGGGATTACATCTAGACATTGGACTTTATCTCTAGAATTTGGGCTATACCTCTATATGTTGGGCTTTACCTCTAGAGTTTGGGTTTTACATCTAGATGTTTGCCTTTACCTCTGTAAGTTGGGCTTTACCTGCAGACATTGGGCTGTAGGACTAGATGATGGGCTTTACCTCTAGAAGTTGGGTTTTACATCTAGATTTTGGGCTTTACCTCTAACTGATGCGCATAAACTCTAAATATTGGGCTTTACCTCTAGATGTTGGGTTTTACCTCTAGATGTTGGTCTTTAAGTCTAGATATTGGACTTTACCTCTAGATGTAGGGTTTTACATCTAGATGTTTTGCTTTACATTTAGGTGTTGGGCTTTATCTCTAGATTTTGTGTTTTAAATCTATATATTTGGCTTTTCCTCTAGATGTTGGGCTTTACTTCTAGATATATGTCTTTACGTCTAGATGTTGGGCTTTACCTCTAGATTTTGGGGTCTACCACTAGGTCTTGGGCTTTACCTCTAGATTTTGGACTTTACCTCTAGAAGTTGGGCTTTACCTCTAGACTTTGGGCTTTACCTCAAGACGTTCGGCTTTAACTCTAGCTGTTGGGCTTTACCTCTAGATTTTGGGCCTTACCTCTAAAAGTTGGGGTTTACATCTATATGTTTGGCTTTAACTCTAGATGTCGGGCCTTAACACTAGATTTTGGAATTCACCTCTAGATGTTAGGTTTTACCTGGGATTTTGGGTTTTCCATCTGGATTTTTGGCTTCTCTCTAGAATCTGGGCTGTACCTCCAGACGTTGGCTTTACCTCAAGATGTTGGGTTTTACCTCTAGATGTTGGTCTTTAAGTCTAGATATTGGACTTTACCTCTAGATGTAGGGTTTTACATCTAGATGTTTTGCTTTACATTTTGATGTTGGGCTTTATCTCTAGATTTTGGGTTTTAAATCTATATATTTGGCTTTTCCTCTAGATGTTGGGATTTACCATCAGATATCTGGCTTTACCTCTAGATGTTGGGTTTTACCTCTGGATTTTGGGCTCTACCACTAGGTCTTGTGCTTTACCTCTAGATTCTGGGCTTTCCCTCTAGATGTGGGGCTTTAACTCTAGATTTTGGGCTTTACTCTAAATGATGCGCTTTAACTTTATATATTCGGCTTTACCTCTAGAAGTTGGGCTTTACCTCTAGATATCGGGCTTTACCTCTAGATTTTGGGCTCTACCTCTAGGTGTTGAGCTTTGCCTCTAGAATTTGGACTTTACCTCTAGAAGTTGGGATTTACATCTGCAATTTGGGCTTTACTTCTAGATTTCGGACTTTACCTCTGGAAGTTGGGTTTACGTCTAAAATTTGGGCTTTACCTCAAGACGTTCGGCTTTAACTCTAGCAGTTGGGCTTTACCTCTAGATTTTGGGCCTTACTTCTAGAAGTTGGGGGTTACATCTATATGGTTGGCTTTAACTGTAGATGTCGGGCCTTAACACTTGATTTTGGAATTCACCTCTAGATGTTAGGCTTTACATCTAGATTCTGGGCTTTCCCTCTAGATGTTGGGCTTTAACTCTAGATTTTGGGCTTTACTCTAAAGGATGCGCTTTAACTCTAGATATTCGGCTTTACCTCTAGAAGATGGGCTTTACATCTAGATTTTGGGCTTTAGATCTAGATGTTGGGCTTAACATCTAGATTTTGGGCTTTACGTCTAGCTATTGGGCTTCACCTCTAGATTTTGGGTTTTAAATCAATATATTTGGCTTTTCCTCTAGATGTTGGGCTTTACCTCTAGATATCTGGCTTTACCTCTAGATGTTCGGCTTTACCTCTAGATTTTGGGGTTTACATCTAGATGTTTGCCTTTACCTCTGTAAGTTGGGCTTTACCTGCAGACATAGGGGTGTAGGACTAGATGATGGGCTTTACCTCTAGAAGATGGGCTTTACATCTATATTTTGGGCTTTACCTCTAACTGATGCGTATAAACTCTAAATATTGGGCTTTAACTCTAGATGTTGGGCTTTACCTCTAGATATCTGGCTTTACCTCTATATGTTGGGCTTTACCTCTAGAGTTTGGGTTTTCCATCTGGATTTTTGGCTTCTCTCTAGAATCTGGGCTTTACCTCCAGACGTTGGGCTTTACCTCTAGATGTTGGTCTTTAAGTCTAGATATTGGACTTTACCTCTAGATGTAGGGTTTTACATCTAGATGTTTTGCTTTACATTTAGATGTTGGGCTTTACCTCTAGATTTTGGGTTTTAAATCTATATATTTCGCTTTTCCTCTAGATGTTGGGCTTTACCATCAGATAACTGGCTTTACGTCTTTAAGTTGGGATTTACATCTAGATTTTGGGCTCTACCACTAGGTCTGCGGCTTTACCTCTAGATTTTGGAATTTACCTCTAGAAGTTGGGCTTTACCTCTAGACTTTGGCCTTTAACTCTAGATTTTGGACATTAGAAGTTGCGCTTTACCTCTAGATTTTGGGCCTTACCTCTAGAATTTGGGCGTTACATCTATATGGTTGGCTTTAACTGTAGATGTCGGGCCTTAATACTTGATTTTGGAATTCACCTCTAGATGATAGGCTTTACATCTAGACTGTGGGCTTTCCCACTAGATGTGGGGCTTTAACACTAGATTTTGGGCTTTACTCTAAATGATGCGCTTTAACTCTATATATTCGGCTTTACCTCTAGAAGTTAGGCTTTACATCTAGATTTTTGGCCTTAGATCTAGAAGTTGGGCTTTACGTCTAGATATCTGGCTTTACCTCTAGATGTTGGGCTTTATATCTGCAATTTGGGCTTTACCTCTAGATTTTGGTATTTAAATCTATATATTTGGCTTTACCTCTAGAATTTGGGCTTTACCTCTAGACTTTGGGATTTACCTCAATACTTTGGGCTTGAACTCTAGATGTTGGGCTTGACTTCTAGATTTTGGTCCTTACCTCTAGACGTTGGGTTTTACATCTATATGTTTAGCTTTAACTGTAGATGTTGGGCCTTAACACTAGATTTTGGAATTCACCACTAGATGGTAGGCTTTACCTCTAGATGTTGGGCTTTACCTCTAGATTTTTGGCTTAGATCTAGAAGTTGGGCTTTATCTCTAGATGTTGGGGTTTAAATCTAGATTTGGGGTTTCAGCTCTAGAAGTTGGTCATTACCTCTAGACATTGGGCTTTACCTCCAGATGTTGGTCTTTAAGTCTAGATATTGGACTTTACCTCTAGATGTAGGGTTTTACATCTAGATGTTTTGCTTTACAATTAGATGTTGGTCTTTATCTCTAGATGTTGGGCTATACCTCTATATGTTGGGCTTTACCTCTAGAGTTTGGGTTTTACATCTAGATGTTTGCCTTTACCTCTGTAAGTTGGGCTTTACCTGCAGACGTTGGGCTGTAGGACTAGATGATGGGCTTTACCTCTAGAAGTTGGGCTTTACATATAGATTTTGGGCTTTACCTCTAACTGATGCGCATAAACTCTAAATATTGGGCTTTACCTCTAGATGTTGGGCTTTAGATTTAGAAGTTGGGCTTTACATCTGTATTTTGAGTTTTAGATCTAGAAGTTGTGCTTTACATCTAGATTTTGGTCTTTACGTCTAGATATTGGGCTTTACCTCTAGATTTTGGGGTTTAAATGTATATATTTGGCTTTTCCTATAGATGTTGGGCTTTACTTCTAGATATATGTCTTTACGTCTAGATATTGGGCTTTACCTCTAGATTTTGGACTTTACCTCTAGAAGTTGGGCTTTACCTCTAGATTTTGGGCCTTACCTCCAGAAGTTGGGGGTTACATCTATATGTTTGGCTTTAAATGTAGATGTCGGCCTTAAGACTAGATTTTGGAATTCACCTCTAGATGTTAGGCTTTACCTCTAGATTCTGGGCTTTACCTCTATATGTTGGGCTTTACCTCTAGATTTGGGGTTTCCATCTGGATTTTTGGCTTCTCTCTAGAATCTGGTCTATACCTCCAGACGTTGGGCTTTACCTCAAGATGTTGGGTTTTACCTCTAGATGTTGGTCTTTAAGTCTAGATATTGGACTTTACCACTAGATGTAGGGTTTTACATCTAGATGTTTTGCTTTACGTCTAGATATTGGGCTTTACCTCTAGATTCTGGGTTTTAAATCTATATATTTGGCTTTTCCTCTAGATCTTGGGCTTCACCATCAGATATCTGGCTTTACGTCTAGATGTTGGGCTTTACCTCTAGATTTTGGGCTCTACCACTAGGTCTTGGGCTTTACCTCTAGATTTTGGGCCTTACCTCTAGAAGTTGGGGGTTACATCTATATGGTTGGCTTTAACTGTAGATGTCGGGCCTTAACACTTGATTTTGGAATTCACCTCTAGATGTTAGGCTTTACAAGTAGCTTCTGGGCTTTCCCTCTAGATGTGGGGCTTTAACTCTAGATTTTGGGCTTTAAATGATGCGCTTTATCTCTAGATATTCGGCTTTACCTCTAGAAGTTGGGCTTTACATCTAGATTTTGGGCTTTAGATCTAGAAGTTGGGCTTAACTTCTAGATTTTGGGCTTTACGTCTAGCTATTGGGCTTTACCTCTAGATTTTGGGTTTTAAATCTATATATTTGGCTTTTCCTCTAGATGTTCGGCTTTACCTCTAGATTTTGGGCTCTACCTCTAGGTGTTGAGCTTTGCCTCTAGAATTTGGACTTTAACTCTAAAAGTTGGGCTTTACATCTGCAATTTGGGATTTACCTCTAGATTTTGGGATTTACCTCTAGAAGTTGGGCTTTACCTCTAGACTTTGGCTTTACCTCAAGACGTTGGGCTTTAACTCTAGATGTTGGGCTTTACCTCTAGATTTTGGGCCTTACCTCTAGAAGTTGAGGGTTACATCTATATGGTTGGCTTTAACTGTAGATGTCGGGCCTTAACACTTGATTTTGGAATTCACCTCTACATGTTAGGCTTTACATCTAGATTCTGGGCTTTCCCTCTAGATGTGGGGCTTTAGCTCTAGGTTTTGGGCTTTACTCTAAATGATGCGCTTTATATATTCGGCTTTACCTCTAGAAGTTGGGCTTTACATCTAGATTTTGGGCTTTAGATCTAGAAGTTGGGCTTTACATCTAGATTTTGATCTTTACGTCTAGATATCGAGCTTTACCTCTAGATTTTGGGTTTTAAATCTATATATTTGGCTTTTCCTCTAGATGTTTGGCTTTACCTCTAGATATCTGGCTTTACCTCTAGATGTTGCTTTACCTCTAGATTTTGGGCTCTACCTCTAGGTGTTGGGCTTTGCCTCTAGAATTTGGACTTTTCCTCTAGAAGTTGGGCTTTACGTCTAGATATTGGGCTTTACCTCTAGATGTTGGGTTTTAAATCTATATATTTGTCTTTACCTCAAGACGTTGGGCTTTAACTCTAGAGGTTGGGCTTTACCTCTAGATTCTGGGCCTTACCTCTAGATGTTGGGATTACATCTAGACGTTGGACTTTATCTCTAGAAGTTGGGCTATACCTCTGTATGTTGGGCTTTACCTCTAGAGTTTGCGTTTGACATCTAGATGTTTGCCTTTACCTCTGTAAGTTATCCTTTACCTGCGGACATTGGGCTGTAGGACTAGATGATGGGCTTTACCTGTAGAAGTTGGGCTTTACATCTAGATTTTGGGCTTTACCTCTAAATGATGCGCTTAAACTCTAAATATTGGGCGTTACCTCTAGAAGTTGGGCAATAGATTTAGAAGTTGGGCTTTACATCTAGATTTTGGGCTTTAGATCTAGAAGTTGGGCTTTACATCTAGATTTTGGGCTTTACGTCTAGATATTGGGCTTTACTTCTAGATTTTGGGTTTTAAATCTATATATTTGGCTTTTCCTCTAGATGTTGGGCTTTACCGTCAGATATCTGGCTTTACCTCTAGATGTTGGGCTTTACCTCTAGATTATGGGCTCTACCACTAGGTCTTGGGCTTTACCTCTAGACTTTGGCCTTTACCTCTAGATTTTGGACTTTACCTCTAGAAGTTGGGGGTTACATCTATATGGTTGGCTTTAACTGTAGATGTCGGGCCTTAACACTTGATTTTGGAATTCACCTCTTCATATTAGGCTTTACATCTAGATTGTGGGCTTTCCCACTAGATGTCGGGCTTTAACTCTAGATTTTGGGCTTTACTCAAAATGATGCGCGTTAACTCTATATATTCGGCTTTACCTCTAGAAGTTTGGCTTTACATCTAGATTTTGGGCCTTAGATCTAGAAGTTGGGCTTTACATCTAGATTTTGGGCTCCACGTATATATATTGGGCTTTACCTCAGGATTTTGGGTTTTAAATCTATATATTTGGCATTTCCTCTAGATGTTGGGCTTTACTTCTAGATATCTGGCTGTACCTCTAGATGTTGGGCTTTACATCTGCAATTTGGGCTTTACCTCTAGATTTTGGGATTTAAATCTAGATATTTGGCTTTACCTCTAGAATTTGGGCTTTACATCTAGACTTTGGGCTTTACCTCAAGACTTTGGGCTTGAACTCTAGATGTTGGGCTTTACCTCTAGATTTTGGGCCTTACCTCTAAAAGTTGGGTTTTACATCTATATGTTTGGCTTTAACTGTAGATGTTGGGCCTTAACACTAGATTTTGGTATTCACCACTGGATGGTAGGCTTTACCTCTAGATGTTGGGCTTTACCACTAGATTTTTGGCTTAGATCTAGAATTTGGGCTTTATTTCTAGATATTGGGGTTTAAATCTAGATTTGGGGTTTTCAGCTCTAGAAGTTGGTCATTACCTCTAGACATTGGGCTTTACCTCCAGATGTTGGTCTTTATGACTAGATATTGGACTTTACCTCTAGATATAGGGTTTTACATCTAGATTTTTTGCTTTACATTTAGATGTTGGTTTTATCTCTAGATGTAGGGTTATACCTCTATATGTTGTGCTTCACCTCTAGATGTTATGGCTTTACCTCTAGATGTTGGGATTACATCTAGACATTGGACTTTATCTCTAGAATTTGGGCTATACCTCTATATGTTGGGCTTTACCTCTAGAGTTTGGGTTTTACATCTAGATGTTTGCCTTTACATCTGTAAGTTGGGCTTTACCTGCAGACATTGGGCTGTAGGATTAGATGATGGGCTTTACCTCTAGAAGTTGGGTTTTACCTCTAGATGTTGGTCTTTAAGTCTAGATATTGGACTTTACCTCTAGATGTAGGGTTTTACATCTAGATGTTTTGCTTTACATTTAGGTGTTGGGCTTTATCTCTAGATTTTGTGTTTTAAATCTATATATTTGGCTTTTCCTCTAGATGTTGGGGTTTACATCTAGATGTTTGCCTTTACCTCTGTAAGTTGGGCTTTACCTCTAGATATCTGGCTTTACCTCTAGATGTTCGGCTTTACCTCTAGATTTTGGGGTTTACATCTAGATGTTTGCCTTTACCTCTGTAAGTTGGGCTTTACCTGCAGACATAGGGGTGTAGGACTAGATGATGGGCTTTACCTCTAGAAGATGGGCTTTACATCTAGATTTTGGGCTTTACCTCTAACTGATGCGCATAAACTCTAAATATTGGGCTTTAACTCTAGATGTTGGGCTTTACCTCTAGATATCTGGCTTTACCTCTATATGTTGGGCTTTACCTCTAGAGTTTGGGTTTTCCATCTGGATTTTTGGCTTCTCTCTAGAATCTGGGCTTTACCTCCAGACGTTGGGCTTTACCTCTAGATGTTGGTCTTTAAGTCTAGATATTGGACTTTACCTCTAGATGTAGGGTTTTACATCTAGATGTTTTGCTTTACATTTAGATGTTGGGCTTTACCTCTAGATTTTGGGTTTTAAATCTATATATTTCGCTTTTCCTCTAGATGTTGGGCTTTACCATCAGATAACTGGCTTTACGTCTTTAAGTTGGGCTTTACATCTAGATTTTGGGCTCTACCACTAGGTCTGCGGCTTTACCTCTAGATTTTGGAATTTACCTCTAGAAGTTGGGCTTTACCTCTAGACTTTGGCCTTTAACTCTAGATTTTGGACATTAGAAGTTGCGCTTTACCTCTAGATTTTGGGCCTTACCTCTAGAATTTGGGGGTTACATCTATATGGTTGGCTTTAACTGTAGATGTCGGGCCTTAATACTTGATTTTGGAATTCACCTCTAGATGATAGGCTTTACATCTAGATTGTGGGCTTTCCCACTAGATGTGGGGCTTTAACACTAGATTTTGGGCTTTACTCTAAATGATGCGCTTTAACTCTATATATTCGGCTTTACCTCTAGAAGTTAGGCTTTACATCTAGATTTTTGGCCTTAGATCTAGAAGTTGGGCTTTACATCTAGATTTTGGGCTTTACGTCTAGATATCTGGCTTTACCTCTAGATGTTGGGCTTTATATCTGCAATTTGGGCTTTACCTCTAGATTTTGGTATTTAAATCTATATATTTGGCTTTACCTCTAGAATTTGGGCTTTACCTCTAGACTTTGGGATTTACCTCAATACTTTGGGCTTGAACTCTAGATGTTGGGCTTGACTTCTAGATTTTGGTCCTTACCTCTAGACGTTGGGTTTTACATCTATATGTTTAGCTTTAACTGTAGATGTTGGGCCTTAACACTAGATTTTGGAATTCACCACTAGATGGTAGGCTTTACCTCTAGCTGTTGGGCTTTACCTCTAGATTTTGGGCCTTACCTCTAAAAGTTGGGTTTTACATCTATATGTTTGGCTTTAACTGTAGATGTTGGGCCTTAACACTAGATTTTGGTATTCACCACTGGATGGTAGGCTTTACCTCTAGATGTTGGGCTTTACCACTAGATTTTTGGCTTAGATCTAGAATTTGGGCTTTATTTCTAGATATTGGGGTTTAAATCTAGATTTGGGGTTTTCAGCTCTAGAAGTTGGTCATTACCTCTAGACATTGGGCTTTACCTCCAGATGTTGGTCTTTATGACTAGATATTGGACTTTACCTCTAGATATAGGGTTTTACATCTAGATTTTTTGCTTTACATTTAGATGTTGGTTTTATCTCTAGATGTAGGGTTATACCTCTATATGTTGTGCTTCACCTCTAGATGTTATGGCTTTACCTCTAGATGTTGGGATTACATCTAGACATTGGACTTTATCTCTAGAATTTGGGCTATACCTCTATATGTTGGGCTTTACCTCTAGAGTTTGGGTTTTACATCTAGATGTTTGCCTTTACCTCTGTAAGTTGGGCTTTACCTGCAGACATTGGGCTGTAGGACTAGATGATGGGCTTTACCTCTAGAAGTTGGGTTTTACATCTAGATTTTGGGCTTTACCTCTAACTGATGCGCATAAACTCTAAATATTGGGCTTTACCTCTAGATGTTGGGTTTTACCTCTAGATGTTGGTCTTTAAGTCTAGATATTGGACTTTACCTCTAGATGTAGGGTTTTACATCTAGATGTTTTGCTTTACATTTAGGTGTTGGGCTTTATCTCTAGATTTTGTGTTTTAAATCTATATATTTGGCTTTTCCTCTAGATGTTGGGCTTTACTTCTAGATATATGTCTTTACGTCTAGATGTTGGGCTTTACCTCTAGATTTTGGGGTCTACCACTAGGTCTTGGGCTTTACCTCTAGATTTTGGACTTTACCTCTAGAAGTTGGGCTTTACCTCTAGACTTTGGGCTTTACCTCAAGACGTTCGGCTTTAACTCTAGCTGTTGGGCTTTACCTCTAGATTTTGGGCCTTACCTCTAAAAGTTGGGGTTTACATCTATATGTTTGGCTTTAACTCTAGATGTCGGGCCTTAACACTAGATTTTGGAATTCACCTCTAGATGTTAGGTTTTACCTGGGATTTTGGGTTTT
Organism: Leptosomus discolor; assembly: GCF_034619465.1. Classification (NCBI taxonomy): domain Eukaryota; kingdom Metazoa; phylum Chordata; class Aves; order Leptosomiformes; family Leptosomidae; genus Leptosomus; species Leptosomus discolor. The sequence continues at coordinate 2,601,112 of NW_028237857.1, read as the reverse complement.
CCATCTGGATTTTTGGCTTCTCTCTAGAATCTGGGCTGTACCTCCAGACGTTGGCTTTACCTCAAGATGTTGGGTTTTACCTCTAGATGTTGGTCTTTAAGTCTAGATATTGGACTTTACCTCTAGATGTAGGGTTTTACATCTAGATGTTTTGCTTTACATTTTGATGTTGGGCTTTATCTCTAGATTTTGGGTTTTAAATCTATATATTTGGCTTTTCCTCTAGATGTTGGGATTTACCATCAGATATCTGGCTTTACCTCTAGATGTTGGGTTTTACCTCTGGATTTTGGGCTCTACCACTAGGTCTTGTGCTTTACCTCTAGATTCTGGGCTTTCCCTCTAGATGTGGGGCTTTAACTCTAGATTTTGGGCTTTACTCTAAATGATGCGCTTTAACTTTATATATTCGGCTTTACCTCTAGAAGTTGGGCTTTACCTCTAGATATCGGGCTTTACCTCTAGATTTTGGGCTCTACCTCTAGGTGTTGAGCTTTGCCTCTAGAATTTGGACTTTACCTCTAGAAGTTGGGATTTACATCTGCAATTTGGGCTTTACTTCTAGATTTCGGACTTTACCTCTGGAAGTTGGGTTTACGTCTAAAATTTGGGCTTTACCTCAAGACGTTCGGCTTTAACTCTAGCTGTTGGGCTTTACCTCTAGATTTTGGGCCTTACTTCTAGAAGTTGGGGGTTACATCTATATGGTTGGCTTTAACTGTAGATGTCGGGCCTTAACACTTGATTTTGGAATTCACCTCTAGATGTTAGGCTTTACATCTAGATTCTGGGCTTTCCCTCTAGATGTTGGGCTTTAACTCTAGATTTTGGGCTTTACTCTAAAGGATGCGCTTTAACTCTAGATATTCGGCTTTACCTCTAGAAGTTGGGCTTTACATCTAGATTTTGGGCTTTAGATCTAGAAGTTGGGCTTAACATCTAGATTTTGGGCTTTACGTCTAGCTATTGGGCTTCACCTCTAGATTTTGGGTTTTAAATCAATATATTTGGCTTTTCCTCTAGATGTTGGGCTTTACCTCTAGATATCTGGCTTTACCTCTAGATGTTCGGCTTTACCTCTAGATTTTGGGGTTTACATCTAGATGTTTGCCTTTACCTCTGTAAGTTGGGCTTTACCTCTAGATATCTGGCTTTACCTCTAGATGTTCGGCTTTACCTCTAGATTTTGGGGTTTACATCTAGATGTTTGCCTTTACCTCTGTAAGTTGGGCTTTACCTGCAGACATAGGGGTGTAGGACTAGATGATGGGCTTTACCTCTAGAAGATGGGCTTTACATCTAGATTTTGGGCTTTACCTCTAACTGATGCGCATAAACTCTAAATATTGGGCTTTAACTCTAGATGTTGGGCTTTACCTCTAGATATCTGGCTTTACCTCTATATGTTGGGCTTTACCTCTAGAGTTTGGGTTTTCCATCTGGATTTTTGGCTTCTCTCTAGAATCTGGGCTTTACCTCCAGACGTTGGGCTTTACCTCTAGATGTTGGTCTTTAAGTCTAGATATTGGACTTTACCTCTAGATGTAGGGTTTTACATCTAGATGTTTTGCTTTACATTTAGATGTTGGGCTTTACCTCTAGATTTTGGGTTTTAAATCTATATATTTCGCTTTTCCTCTAGATGTTGGGCTTTACCATCAGATAACTGGCTTTACGTCTTTAAGTTGGGCTTTACATCTAGATTTTGGGCTCTACCACTAGGTCTGCGGCTTTACCTCTAGATTTTGGAATTTACCTCTAGAAGTTGGGCTTTACCTCTAGACTTTGGCCTTTAACTCTAGATTTTGGACATTAGAAGTTGCGCTTTACCTCTAGATTTTGGGCCTTACCTCTAGAATTTGGGGGTTACATCTATATGGTTGGCTTTAACTGTAGATGTCGGGCCTTAATACTTGATTTTGGAATTCACCTCTAGATGATAGGCTTTACATCTAGATTGTGGGCTTTCCCACTAGATGTGGGGCTTTAACACTAGATTTTGGGCTTTACTCTAAATGATGCGCTTTAACTCTATATATTCGGCTTTACCTCTAGAAGTTAGGCTTTACATCTAGATTTTTGGCCTTAGATCTAGAAGTTGGGCTTTACATCTAGATTTTGGGCTTTACGTCTAGATATCTGGCTTTACCTCTAGATGTTGGGCTTTATATCTGCAATTTGGGCTTTACCTCTAGATTTTGGTATTTAAATCTATATATTTGGCTTTACCTCTAGAATTTGGGCTTTACCTCTAGACTTTGGGATTTACCTCAATACTTTGGGCTTGAACTCTAGATGTTGGGCTTGACTTCTAGATTTTGGTCCTTACCTCTAGACGTTGGGTTTTACATCTATATGTTTAGCTTTAACTGTAGATGTTGGGCCTTAACACTAGATTTTGGAATTCACCACTAGATGGTAGGCTTTACCTCTAGCTGTTGGGCTTTACCTCTAGATTTTGGGCCTTACCTCTAAAAGTTGGGTTTTACATCTATATGTTTGGCTTTAACTGTAGATGTTGGGCCTTAACACTAGATTTTGGTATTCACCACTGGATGGTAGGCTTTACCTCTAGATGTTGGGCTTTACCACTAGATTTTTGGCTTAGATCTAGAATTTGGGCTTTATTTCTAGATATTGGGGTTTAAATCTAGATTTGGGGTTTTCAGCTCTAGAAGTTGGTCATTACCTCTAGACATTGGGCTTTACCTCCAGATGTTGGTCTTTATGACTAGATATTGGACTTTACCTCTAGATATAGGGTTTTACATCTAGATTTTTTGCTTTACATTTAGATGTTGGTTTTATCTCTAGATGTAGGGTTATACCTCTATATGTTGTGCTTCACCTCTAGATGTTATGGCTTTACCTCTAGATGTTGGGATTACATCTAGACATTGGACTTTATCTCTAGAATTTGGGCTATACCTCTATATGTTGGGCTTTACCTCTAGAGTTTGGGTTTTACATCTAGATGTTTGCCTTTACCTCTGTAAGTTGGGCTTTACCTGCAGACATTGGGCTGTAGGACTAGATGATGGGCTTTACCTCTAGAAGTTGGGTTTTACATCTAGATTTTGGGCTTTACCTCTAACTGATGCGCATAAACTCTAAATATTGGGCTTTACCTCTAGATGTTGGGTTTTACCTCTAGATGTTGGTCTTTAAGTCTAGATATTGGACTTTACCTCTAGATGTAGGGTTTTACATCTAGATGTTTTGCTTTACATTTAGGTGTTGGGCTTTATCTCTAGATTTTGTGTTTTAAATCTATATATTTGGCTTTTCCTCTAGATGTTGGGCTTTACTTCTAGATATATGTCTTTACGTCTAGATGTTGGGCTTTACCTCTAGATTTTGGGGTCTACCACTAGGTCTTGGGCTTTACCTCTAGATTTTGGACTTTACCTCTAGAAGTTGGGCTTTACCTCTAGACTTTGGGCTTTACCTCAAGACGTTCGGCTTTAACTCTAGCTGTTGGGCTTTACCTCTAGATTTTGGGCCTTACCTCTAAAAGTTGGGGTTTACATCTATATGTTTGGCTTTAACTCTAGATGTCGGGCCTTAACACTAGATTTTGGAATTCACCTCTAGATGTTAGGTTTTACCTGGGATTTTGGGTTTTCCATCTGGATTTTTGGCTTCTCTCTAGAATCTGGGCTGTACCTCCAGACGTTGGCTTTACCTCAAGATGTTGGGTTTTACCTCTAGATGTTGGTCTTTAAGTCTAGATATTGGACTTTACCTCTAGATGTAGGGTTTTACATCTAGATGTTTTGCTTTACATTTTGATGTTGGGCTTTCTCTCTAGATTTTGGGTTTTAAATCTATATATTTGGCTTTTCCTCTAGATGTTGGGATTTACCATCAGATATCTGGCTTTACCTCTAGATGTTGGGTTTTACCTCTGGATTTTGGGCTCTACCACTAGGTCTTGTGCTTTACCTCTAGATTCTGGGCTTTCCCTCTAGATGTGGGGCTTTAACTCTAGATTTTGGGCTTTACTCTAAATGATGCGCTTTAACTTTATATATTCGGCTTTACCTCTAGAAGTTGGGCTTTACCTCTAGATATCGGGCTTTACCTCTAGATTTTGGGCTCTACCTCTAGGTGTTGAGCTTTGCCTCTAGAATTTGGACTTTACCTCTAGAAGTTGGGATTTACATCTGCAATTTGGGCTTTACTTCTAGATTTCGGACTTTACCTCTGGAAGTTGGGTTTACGTCTAAAATTTGGGCTTTACCTCAAGACGTTCGGCTTTAACTCTAGCTGTTGGGCTTTACCTCTAGATTTTGGGCCTTACTTCTAGAAGTTGGGGGTTACATCTATATGGTTGGCTTTAACTGTAGATGTCGGGCCTTAACACTTGATTTTGGAATTCACCTCTAGATGTTAGGCTTTACATCTAGATTCTGGGCTTTCCCTCTAGATGTTGGGCTTTAACTCTAGATTTTGGGCTTTACTCTAAAGGATGCGCTTTAACTCTAGATATTCGGCTTTACCTCTAGAAGTTGGGCTTTACATCTAGATTTTGGGGTTTACGTCTAGCTATTGGGCTTTACCTCTAGATTTTGGGTTTTAAATCTATATATTTGGCTTTTCCTCTAGATGTTGGGCTTTACCTCTAGATATCTGGCTTTACCTCTAGATGTTCGGATTTACATCTAGATTTTGGGCTCTACCTCTAGGTGTTGAGCTTTGCCTCTAGAATTTGGGCCTTACCTCTAGAAGTTGAGGGTTACATCTATATGTTTGGCTTTAACTGTAGATGTCGGGCCTTAAGACTAGATTTTGGAATTCACCTCTAGATGTTGGGCTTTACCTCTAGATATCTGGCTTTACCTCTATATGTTGGGCTTTACCTCTAGAGTTTGGGTTTTCCATCTGGATTTTTGACTTCTCTCTAGAATCTGGGCTTTATCTCCAGACGTTGGGCTTTACCTCTAGATGTTGGTCTTTAAGTCTAGATATTGGACTTTACCTCTAGATGTAGGGTTTTACATCTAGATGTTTTGCTTTACATTTAGATGTTGGGCTTTACCTCTAGATTTTGGGTTTTAAATCTATATATTTCGCTTTTCCTCTAGATGTTGGGCTTTACCATCAGATAACTGGCTTTACGTCTTTAAGTTGGGCTTTACATCTAGATTTTGGGCTCTACCACTAGGTCTGCGGCTTTACCTCTAGATTTTGGAATTTACCTCTAGAAGTTGGGCTTTACCTCTAGACTTTGGCCTTTAACTCTAGATTTTGGACATTAGAAGTTGCGCTTTACCTCTAGATTTTGGGCCTTACCTCTAGAATTTGGGGGTTACATCTATATGGTTGGCTTTAACTGTAGATGTCGGGCCTTAATACTTGATTTTGGAATTCACCTCTAGATGATAGGCTTTACATCTAGATTGTGGGCTTTCCCACTAGATGTGGGGCTTTAACACTAGATTTTGGGCTTTACTCTAAATGATGCGCTTTAACTCTATATATTCGGCTTTACCTCTAGAAGTTAGGCTTTACATCTAGATTTTTGGCCTTAGATCTAGAAGTTGGGCTTTACATCTAGATTTTGGGCTTTACGTCTAGATATCTGGCTTTACCTCTAGATGTTGGGCTTTATATCTGCAATTTGGGCTTTACCTCTAGATTTTGGTATTTAAATCTATATATTTGGCTTTACCTCTAGAATTTGGGCTTTACCTCTAGACTTTGGGATTTACCTCAATACTTTGGGCTTGAACTCTAGATGTTGGGCTTGCCTTCTAGATTTTGGGCCTTACCTCTAGACGTTGGGTTTTACATCTATATGTTTAGCTTTAACTGTAGATGTTGGGCCTTAACACTAGATTTTGGAATTCACCACTAGATGGTAGGCTTTACCTCTAGATGTTGGGCTTTACCTCTAGATGTTTGGCTTAGATCTAGAAGTTGGGCTTTATCTCTAGATGTTGGGGTTTAAATCTAGATTTGGGGTTTCAGCTCTAGAAGTTGGTCATTACCTCTAGACATTGGGCTTTACCTCCAGATGTTGGTCTTTAAGTCTAGATATTGGACTTTACCTCTAGATGTAGGGTTTTACATCTAGATGTTTTGCTTTACAATTAGATGTTGGTCTTTATCTCTAGATGTTGGGCTATACCTCTATATGTTGGGCTTTACCTCTAGAGTTTGGGTTTTACATCTAGATGTTTGCCTTTACCTCTGTAAGTTGGGCTTTACCTGCAGACGTTGGGCTGTAGGACTAGATGATGGGCTTTACCTCTAGAAGTTGGGCTTTACATATAGATTTTGGGCTTTACCTCTAACTGATGCGCATAAACTCTAAATATTGGGCTTTACCTCTAGATGTTGGGCTTTAGATTTAGAAGTTGGGCTTTACATCTGTATTTTGAGTTTTAGATCTAGAAGTTGTGCTTTACATCTAGATTTTGGTCTTTACGTCTAGATATTGGGCTTTACCTCTAGATTTTGGGGTTTAAATGTATATATTTGGCTTTTCCTATAGATGTTGGGCTTTACTTCTAGATATATGTCTTTACGTCTAGATATTGGGCTTTACCTCTAGATTTTGGACTTTACCTCTAGAAGTTGCGCTTTACCTCTAGACTTTGGGCTTTACCTCTAGACTTTGGGCTTTACCTCAAGACATTCGGCTTTAACTCTAGCTGTTGGGCTTTACCTCTAGATTTTGGGCCTTACCTCTAGAAGTTGGGGGTTACATCTATATGGTTGGATTTAACTGTAGATGTCGGGCCTTAACACTTGATTTTGGAATTCAGCTCTAGATGTTAGTCTTTACATCTAGATTCTGGGCTTTCCCTCTAGATGTTGGGCTTTAACTCTAGATTTTGGGCTTTACTCTAAAGGATGCTCTTTAACTCCAGGTATTCGGCTTTACCTCTAGAAGTTGGGTTGTACATCTAGATGTTTGGCTTTAACTGTAGGTGTCGGGCTTTAACACTAGATATTGGAATTCACCTCTAGATCTTAGTCTTTACCTCTACATGTTGGGCTTTACCTCTAGATTATTTGGCTTTAGATCTAGAAATTGGGCTTTACATCTAGATTTGGGTCTTTAGCTCTAGATGTTGGGCTTTACCTCCAGATTTTGGGTTTTAAATCTATATATCTGGCTTTATCTCTAGATGTTTGTCTTTCCCTCTAGATTTTGGCCTCTACCTCTAGGTATTGGTGTTTACCTCTAGATTTTGGACTTTAACTCTGGAAGTTGGGCTTTACATCTAGACTTTGGGCTTTACCTCTAGATGTTGGTCTTTAAGTCTAGATACTGGACTTTATCTCTAGATGTAGGGTTTTACATCTAGATGTTTTGCTTTACATTTAGATGTTGGTCTTTATCTCTAGATGTTGGACTTTACCTCTTGACGTTCGGCTTTAACTCTAGATGTTGGGCTTTACCTCTAGATTTTGGGTCTTACCTCTAGAAGTTGGGGGTTACATCTATATGTTTGGCTTTAATTGTAGAAGTTTGGCCTTAATATAGATTTTGGAATTCACCTCTAGATGTTAGGCTTTACATCTAGATTTTGGACTTAACGTCTAGATATTGGGCTTTACCTCTAGAGTTTGGGTTTTCCATCTGGATTTTTGGCTTCTTTCTAGAATCTGGGCTTTACCTCCAGACGTTGGGCTTTACCTCTAGATGTTGGGTTTTACCTCTAGATGTTGGTCTTTAAGTCTAGATATTGGACTTTACCTCTAGCTGTAGGGTTTTACATCTAGATGTTTTGCTTTACATTTAGATGTTGTGCTGTGTCTCTAGATTTTGGGTTTTAAATCTATATATTTGGCTTTTCCTCTAGATGTTGGGCTTTACCATCAGATATCTGGCTTTACGTCTAGATGTTGGGCTTTACCTCTAGATTTTGGGCTCGAACACTAGGTCTTGGGCTTTACCTCTAGATTTTGGACTTTATTTCTAGAAGTTGGGCTTTACCTCTAGATATCTGGCTTTATGTCTAGTTGTTGGGCTTTACATCTAGATATCTGGCTTTACGTCTCGGTGTTGGGCTTTACCTTTAGAATTTGGACTTTACCTCTAGAAGTTGGGCTTTACCTCTAGATTTTGGTCTCTACCTCTAGGTGTTGGGCTTTGTCTCTAGAATTTGGACCTTACCTCTAGATGTTGGGCTTTACCTCTAGATTTTGGGCCTTACCTCTAGAAGTTCGGGTTTACATCTATATGTTTGGCTTTAAATGTGGATATCGGGCCTTAACACTAGATTTTCTAATTCACCACTAGATGTTAGGCTTTTCCTCTAGATGTTGGGCTTTACCTCTAGAAGTTTGGCTTTGATCTAGAACTTGGGCTTTATCTCTAGATGTTGGGTTTAAATCTAGATTTGGGTTTTTAGCTCTAGAAGTTGGTCATTACCTCTAGACATTGGGATTTACCTCCAGATGTGGGTCTTTAAGTCTAGATATTGCACTTTACCTCTAGATGTAGGGTTTTACATCTAGATGTTTTGCTTTACATTTAGATGTTGGTCTTTATCTCTAGATGTTGGGTTATACCTCTATATGTTGTGCTTCACCTCTAGATGTTGGGCTTTACCTCTAGATTTTGGGTTTTACATCTAGATGTTTGCCTTCACCTCTGTAAGTTGGGCTTTACCTGCAGACATTGGGCTGTAGGACTAGATGATGGGCTTTACCTCTAGAAGTTCGGCTTTACATTTAGATTTTGGGCTTTAACTCTAAAGGATGCGCTTAAACTCTAAATATTGGGCTTTACATCTAGATTTTGGGCTTTAGATCTAGAAGTTGGGCTCTACATCTAGATTTTGGTCTTTACATCTAGATATTGGGCTTTACCTCTAGATTTTGGGTTTTAAATCTGTATATTTGGCTTTTCCTCTAGATGTTGGGCTTTACCTCTAGATTTTGGGCTCTACCACTAGGTCTTGGGCTTTACTTCTAGGTTTCGGACTTTACCTCTAGAAGTAGGTCTTTACCTCTAGACTTTCGACTTTACCTCAAGACGTTCGGCTTTAACTCTAGATGTTGGGCTTCACCTCTAGATTTTGGTTCTTACCTCTAGAAGTTGGGGTTTACATCTATATGTTTGGCTTTAATTGTAGATGTCAGGCCTTAAGACTAGATTTTGGAATTCACCTCTAGATGTTAGGCTTTACCTCTAGATTCTGGGCTTTACCTCCAGATGTTGGGCTTTAACTCTAGATTTTGGGTTTTCCATCTGTATTTTTGGCTTCTCTCTAGAATCCGGGCTTTACCTCCAGACGTTGGGCTTCACCTGTAGATGTTGGGCTTTACCTCTAGATGTTGGTCTTTAAGTCTAGATATTGGACTTTACCTCTAGATGTAGGGTTTTACATCTAGATGTTTTGCTTTACATTAAGATGTTGGGCTTTATCTGTAGATTTTGGTTTTAAATCTATATATTTGGCTTTTCCTCTAGATGATGGGCTTTACCCCTAGATATTTGGCTTTACCTCTAGATGTTGGACTTTACCTCTAGAAGTTGGGCTTTACCTCTAGACTTTGGGCTTTACCTCAAGACATTCGGCTTTAACTCTAGCTGTTGGGCTTTACCTCTAGATTTTGGGCCTTACCTCTAGAAGTTGGGGGTTACATCTATATGATTGGCTTTAACTGTAGATGTCGGGCCTTAACACTTGATTTTGGAATTCACCTCTAGATGTTAGGCTTTACATCTGGATTCTGGGCTTTCCCTCTAGATGTTGGGCTTTAACTCTAGATTTTGGGCTTTACTCTAAAGGATGCGCTTTAACTCTAGATATTCGGCTTTACCTCTAGAAGTTGGGTTTTACATCTAGATGTTTGGCTTTAACTGTAGGTGTCAAGCTTTAACACTAGATATTGGAATTCACCTCTAGATCTTAGTCTTTACCTCTACATGTTGGGCTTTACCTCTAGATTATTTGGCTTTAGATCTAGCAATTGGGCTTTACATCTAGATTTGGGGCTTTAGCTCTAGATGTTGGTCTTTACCTCCAGATTTTGGGTTTTAAATATATATATATCTGGCTTTATGTCTAGATGTTGGGCTTTACCTCTAGATTTTGGCCTCTACCTCTAAGTATTGGTGTTTACCTCTAGATTTTGGACTTTAACTCTGGAAGTTGGGCTTTACCTCTAGAATTTGGGCTTTACCTCTAGATATTGGGCTTTACCTCTAGATTTTGGGTTTTAAATTTATATATTTGGCTTTTCCTCTAGATGTTGGGCTTTACCTCTAGATATCTGGCTTTACGTCTAGATGTTGGGCTTTACATCTAGATATCTGGCTTTACGTCTCGATGTTGGGCTTTACCTCTAGATTTTGGTCTCTACCTCTAGGTGTTGGGCTTTGCCTCTAGAATTTGGACCTTACCTCTAGAAGTTGAGGTTTACATCTATATGGTTGGCTTTAACTGTAGATGTTGGGCCTTAACAGTTGATTTTGGTATTCACCTCTAGATGTTAGGCTTTACATGTAGCTTCTGGGCTTTCCCTCTAGATTTGGGGCTTTAACTCAAGATTTTGGACTTTAAATTATGTGCTTTAACACTAGATATTCGGCTTTACCTCTAGAAGTTGGGCTTTACATCTAGATTTTGGGCTTTAGATCTAGAAGTTGGGCTTAACATCTAGATTTTGGGCTTTACGTATAGCTATTGGGCTTTACCTCTAGATTTTGGGTTTTAAATCTATATATTTGGCTTTTCCTCTAGATGTTCGGCTTTACCTCTAGATTTTGGGCTCTACCTCTAGGTGTTGAGCTTTGCCTCTAGAATTTGGACTTTAACTCTAAAAGTTGGGCTTTACATCTGCAATTTGGGATTTACCTCTAGATTTTGGGATTTACCTCTAGGTGTTGAGCTTTGCCTCTAGAATTTGGGCTCTACCACTAGGTCTTGTGCTTTACCCCTAGATATCTGGCTTTACCCCTAGATATTGGGCTTTACCATCAGATATCTGGCTTTACCTCTAGATGTTGGGCTTTACCTCTAGATTTTGGGCTCTACCACTAGGTCTTGTGCTTTACCTCTAGATTCTGTGCTTTCCCTCTAGATGTGGGGCTTTAACTCTAGATTTTGGCCTTTACTCTAAATGGTGGACTTTATATATTCGGCTTTACCTCTAGAAGTTGGGCTTTACATCTAGATTTTGGGCTTTAGATATAGAAGTTTGGCTTTACATGTAGATTTTGGGCTTTACGTCTAGATATTGGGCTTTATCTCTATATTCTGGGTTTTAAATCTATATATTTGGCTTTTCCTCTAGATGTTGGTCTTTACCTCTGGATATCGGGCTTTGCCTCTACATTTTGGGCTCTACCTCTAGGTGTTGAGCTTTGCGTCTAGTATTTGGACTTTACCTCTAGATGTAGGGTTTACATCTGCAATTTGGGCTTTACGTCTAGATTTTGGGATTTAAATCTAGATATTTGGCTTTACCTCTAGAATTTGGGCTTTACCTCAAGACGTTGGGCTTTAACTCTAGATTTTGGGCTTTAATCTAAAGGATGCGCTTTAACTCCAGATATTCGGCCTTACCTCTAGAATTTGGGTTTTACATCTATATGCTTGGCTTTAACTGTAGATGTTGGGCCTTAACACCAGATTTTGGAATTCACCACTAGATGTTAGGCTTTTCCTCTAGATGTTGGGCTTTAGATGTTTGGCTTAGATCTAGAACTTGGGCTTTATCTCTAGATGTTGGGGTTTAAATCTAGATTTGGGGTTTTAGCTCTAGAAGTTGGTCATTACCTCTAGACATTGGGCTTTACCTCCAGATGTTGGTCTTTAAGTCTAGATATTGGGCTCTACCTCTAGGTGTTGGGCTTTGCCACCAGAATTTGGACTTTTCCTCTAGAAGTTGGTCTTTACGTCTAGATATTGGGCTTTACCTCTAGATGTTGGGTTTTAAATCTATATATTTGTCTTTACCTCAAGACGTTCGGCTTTACCTCTAGATGTTAGGCTTTACATCTAGATTCTGGGCTTTACCTCTAGATGTTGGGCTTTAACTCTAGATTTTGGCTTTACTCTAAATGATGCGCTTTATATATTCGGCTTTACATCTAGAAGTTGGGCTTTACATCTAGATTTTGGGCCTTAGATCTAGAAGTTGGGCTTTACCTCTAGACATTGGGCTTTACCTCCAGATGTTGGTCTTTATGTCTAGATATTGGACTTTACCTCTAGATGTAGGGTTTTACATCTAGATGTTTTGCTTTACATTTAGATGTTGGTCTTTACCTCTAAATGTTGGGTTATAACTCTATATGTTGTGCTTCACCTCTAGATGTTAGGCTTTACCTCTAGATGTTGGGATTACATCTAGACGTTGGACTTTATCTCTAGAATTTGGGCTATACCTCTATATCTTGAGCTTTACCTCTAGATTTTGGGTTTTACATCTAGATGTTTGCCTTTACCCCTGTAAGTTGGGCTTTACCTGCAGACATTGGGCTGTAGGACTAGATGATGGGCTTTACCTCTAGAAGTTGGGCTTTACATCTAGATTTTCGGCTTTCCCTCTAAATGATGTGCTTAAACTCTAAATATTGGGCTTTACCTCTAGATGTTGGGCTTTAGATTTAGAAGTTGGGCTTTACATCTAGATTTTGGTCTTTACGTCTAGATATTGGGCTTTACCTCTAGATTTTGGGGTTTAAATCTATATATTTGGCTATTCATCTAGATGTTGGGCTTTACCTCTAGGTTTTGGGTTTTCCATCTGGATTTTTGGATTCTCTCTAGAATCTGGGCTGTACCTCCAGACGTTGGGCTTTACCTGTAGAAGTTGGGTTTTACATCTAGATGTTTGGCTTTAACTGTAGGTGTCGGGCTTTAACACTAGATATTGGAATTCACCTCTAGATCTTAGTCTTTACCTCTACATGTTGGACTTTACCTCTTGATTATTTGGCTTTAGATCTAGAAATTGGGCTTTACATCTAGATTTGGAGCTTTAGCTCTAGATGTTGGGCTTACCTCTAGGTTTTGGTTTTTTAATCTATATATTTGGCTTTTCCTCTAGATATTGGTGTTTACCTCTAGATTTTGGGTTTTAAATCTATATATTTGGCTTTTCCTCTAGATGTTGGGCTTTACTATCAGATATCTGGCTTTACGTCTAGATGTTGGGCTTTACCTCTAGATTTTGGGCTCTACCACTAGGTCTTGGGCTTTACCTCTAGATTTTGGACTTTACCTCTAGAAGTTGGGCTTTACCTCTAGATTTTGGGCCTTACCTCTAGAATTTGGGGGTTACATCTATAAGTTTGGCTTTAACTGTAGATGTCGGGCCTTAAGACTAGATTTTGGAATTCACCTCTAGATGTTAGGCTTTACCTCTAGATTCTGGGCTTTACCTCTAGATGTTGGGCTTTACCTCTAGTTTTTGGATTTTCCATCTGGATTTTTGGCTTCTCTCTAGAATCTGGGCTGTACCTCCAGACGATGGGCTTTAACTCAAGATGGTGGGTTTTACCTCTAGATGTTGGTTTTAAGTCTAGATATTGGACTTTACCTCTAGATGTAGGGTTTTTCATCGAGATGTTTTGCTTTACATTTAGATGTTGGGCTTTATCTCTAGATTTTGGGTTTTAAATCTATATATTTGGCTTTTCCTCTAGATGTTGGACTTTACCATCAGATATCTGGCTTTACGTCTAGATGTTGGGCTTTACCTCTAGATTTTGGGCTCTACCACTAGGTCTTGGTCTTTACCTTTAGATTTTCGACTTTACCTCTAGAAGTCGGGCTTTACCTCTAGATTTTGGGCCTTACCTCTAGATTTTGGGGTTTACATCTATATGTTTGGCTTTAACTGTAGATGTCGGGCCTTAACACTTGATTTTGGAATTCACCTCTAGATGTTAGGCTTTACATCTAGATTCTGGGCTTTCCCTCTAGATGTTGGGCTTTACCTCTAGGTTTTGGATTTAACTCTGGAAGTTGGGCTTTACATCTAGACTTTGGGCTTTATCTCTAGATTTTGGATTTAAATCTAGATATTTGGCTTTACCTCTAGAATTTGGGATTTACCTCTAGAATTTGGGCTTTACCTCAAGACGTTGGGCTTTAACTCTAGATGTTAGGCTTTACCTCTAGATGTTGCGATTACATCTAGACGTTGGACTTTATCTCTAGAATTTGGCCTATACCTCTATATCTTGGGCTTTACCTCTAGATTTTGGGTTTTACAACTAGATGTTTGCCTTTACCCCTGTAAGTTGGGCTTTACCTGCAGACATTGGGCTGTAGGACTAGATGATGGGCTTTACCTCTAGAAGTTGGGCTTTACATCTAGATTTTGGGCTTTACCTCTAAATGTTGTGCTTAAACTCTAAATATTGGGCTTTACCTCTAGATGTTGGGCTTTAGATTTAGAAGTTGGGCTTTACATCTAGATTTTGGGCTTTAGATCTAGAAGTTGGGCTTTACATCTAGATTTTGGTCTTTATGTCTAGATATTGGGCTTTACCTCTTGATTTTGGGGTTTAAATCTATATATTTGGCTTTTCCTCTAGATGTTGGGCTTTACCATCAGATATCTGGCTTTACGTCTAGATGTTGGGCTTTACCTCTAGATTTTGGGCTCTACCACTAGGTCTTGGGCTTTACTTCTAGGTTTCGGACTTTACATCTAGAAGTAGGTCTTTACCTCTAGACTTTGGACTTTACATCAAGACGTTCGGCTTTAACTCTAGATGTTGGGCTTTACCTCTAGATTTTGGGTCTTACCTCTAGAAGTTGGGGTTTAAATCTATATGTTTGGCTTTAATTGTAGATGTCAGGCCTTAAGACTAGATTTTGGAATTCACCTCTAGATGTTAGGCTTTACCTCTAGATTCTGGGCTTTACCTCTAGATGTTGGGCTTTACCTCTAGATTTTGGGTTTTCCATCTGTATTTTTGGCTTCTCTCTGGAATCTGGGCTTTACCTCCAGACGTTGGGCTTTACCTCTAGATGTTGGGTTTTACCTCTAGATGTTGGTCTTTAAGTCTAGATATTGGACTTTACCTCTAGATGTAGGGTTTTACATCGAGATGTTTTGCTTTACATTTAGATGTTGGGCTTTATCTCTAGATTTTGGGTTTTAAATCTATATATTTGGCTTTTCCTCTAGATGTTGGGCTTTACCATAAGATATATGGCTTTACATCTAGATGTTGGGCTTTAACTCTAGATTTTGGGATCTACCACTAGGTCTTGGGCTTTACCTCTAGATTTTTGTCTTTACCTCTAGAAGTTGGGCTTTACGTGTAGACTTTGGGCTTTACCTCAAGACGTTCGGCTTTAACTCTAGATGTTGGGCTTTACCTCTAGATTTTGGGCCTTACCTCTAGAAGTTGGGGGTTATATCTATATGGTTGCCTTTAACTGTAGGTGTCGGGCCTTAACACTTGATTTCGGAATTCACCTCTAGATGTTAGGCTTTACATCTGGATTCTGGGCTTTCCCTCTAGATGTTGGGCTTTAACTCTAGATTTTGGGCTTTACTCTAAAGGATGCGCTTTAACTCTAGATATTCGGCTTTACCTCTAGAAGTTGGGTTTTACATCTAGATGTTTGGCTTTAACTGTAGGTGTCGGGCTTTAACACTAGATATTGGAATTCACCTCTAGATCTTAGTCTTTACCTCTACATGTTGGGCTTTACCTCTAGATTATTTGGCTTTAAATGTAGAAATTGGGCTTTACATCTAGATTTGGGGCTTTAGCTCTAGATGTTGGGCTTTACCTCCAGATTTTGGGATTTAAATCTATATATCTGGCTTTATCTCTAGATGTTGGGCTTTATTTCTAGATTTTGGCCTCTACCTCTAGGTATTGGTGTTTACCTCTAGATTTTGGACTTTAAGTCTGGAAGTTGGGCTTTACCTCTAGATTTTGGGCTTTACCTCCAGATGTTGGTCTTTAAGTCTATATATTTGGCTTTTCCTCTAGATGTTGGGCTTTACCTCTAGATATCTGGCTTTACGTCTAGATGTTGGGCTTTACCTCTAGATTTTGGGTCTTACCTCTAGAAGTTGGGGGTTACATCTATATATTTGGCTTTAATTTTAGATGTCAGGCCTTAAGAATAGATTTTGGAATTCACCTCTAGATGTTAGGCTTTACCTCTAGATTCTGGCTTTACCTCTAGATGTTCGGCTTTACCTCTAGATTTTGGGTTTTCCATCTGGAATTTTGGCTTCTCTCTAGAATCTGGGCTGTACCTCCAGACGTTGGGCTTTACCTCTAGATTTTGGGTTTTACATCTAGATGTTTGCCTTCACATCTGTAAGTTGGGCTTTACCTGCAGACATTGGGCTGTAGGACTAGATGATGGGCTTTACCTCCAGACGTTGGGCTTGTCCTCTAGATGTTGGGTTTTACCTCTAGATGTTGGTCTTTAAGTCTAGATATTGGACTTTACCTCTAGAAGTAGGGGTTTACATCTAGATGTTTTGCTTTACATTTAGATGTTGGTCTTTATCTCTAGATGTTGGGTTATACCTCTATATGTTGTGCTTCACCTCTAGATGTTAGGCTTTACCTATAGATGTTGGGCTTTACCTCTAGATGTTGAGTTTTAGATCTAGAAGTTGGGCTTTACATCTAGATTTTCGGCTTTAGATCTAGATTTTCGGCTTTATATCTAGATTTTTGTTTTTAAATCTATATTTTTGGCTTTTCCTCTAGATGTTGGGCTTTACCTCTATATGTTTGGCTTTAGATCTAGAAATTGGGCTTTACATCTAGATTTTGGGATTTAAATCTAGATATTTGGCTTTACCTCTACATGTTGGGCTTTACCTCTATATGTTTGGCTTTAGATCTAGAAATTGGGCTTTACATCTAGATTTTGGGCTTTAGATCTAGAAGTTGGGCTTTACATCTAGATTTTGGTCTTTACGTCTAGATATTGGGCTTTACCTCTGAAGTTGGGCTTTACCTCTAGATTTTGGGCCTTACCTCTAGAAGTTGGGGGTTACATCTATATGGTTGGCTTTAACTGTAGATGTCGGGCCTTAACACTTGATTTTGGAATTCACCTCTAGATGTTAGGCTTTACATCTGGATTCTGGGCTTTCCCTCTAGATGTTGGGCTTTAACTCTAGATTTTGGGCTTTACTCTAAAGGATGCGCTTTAACTCTAGATATTCGGCTTTACCTCTAGAAGTTGGGGTTTACATCTAGATATTTGGCTTTAACTGTAGGTGTCGGGTTTTAACACTAGATATTGGAATTCACCTCTAGATCTTAGTCTTTACCTCTACATGTTTGGCTTTACCTCTAGATTATTTGGCTTAGATCTAGAAGTTGGGCTTTAACTCTAGATGTTGGGGTTTAAATCTAGATTTGGGGTTTCAGCTCTAGAAGTTGGTCATTACCTCTAGACATTGGGCTTTACCTCCAGATGTTGGTCTTTAAGACTAGATATTGGACTTTACCTCTTGATGTAGGGTTTTACATCTAGATTTTTTGCTTTACATTTAGATGTTGGTCTTTATCTCTAGATGTTGGGTTATACCTCTATATGTTGTGCTTCACCTCTAGATGTTAGTCTTTACCTCTGAACGTTAGTCTTTACCTCTAGATGTTGGGCTTTACCGTCAGATATCTGGCTTTACGTCTAGATGTTGGGCTTTACCTCTAGATTTTGGGCTCGAACACTAGGTCTTGGGCTTTACCTCTAGATTTTGGACTTTACCTCTAGAAGTTGGGCTTTACCTCTAGATTTTGGGCTTTACCTCAAGACATTGGGCTGTAACTCTAGATGTTGTGCTTTACCTCTAGATTTTGGGCCTTACCTCCAGAAGTTGGTGTTTACATCTATATGTTTGGCTTTAACTTTGCATATCGGGCCTTAACACTAGATTTTGGAATTCACCACTAGATGTTAGGCTTTTCCTCTACATGTTGGGCTTTACCTCTAGATGTTTGGCTTAGATCTAGAACTTGGGCTTTATCTCTAGATGTTGGGGTTTAAATCTAGATTTGGGGTTTTAGCTCTAGAAGTTGGTCATTACCTCTAGATGTTGGGTTATACCTCCAGATGTTGGTCTTTAAGACTAGATATTGGACTTTACCTCTAGATGTAGGGTTTTACATCTAGATGTTTTGCTTTACATTTAGATGTTGGGCTGTGTCTCTAGATTTTGGGTTTTAAATCTCTATATTTGGCTTTTCCTCTAGATGTTGGGCTTTACCGTCAGATATCTGGCTTTACGTCTAGATGTTGTGCTTTACCTCTAGATTTTGGGCTCTACCACTAGGTCTTGGGCTTTACCTCTAGATTTTGGACTTTACCTCTAGAAGTTGGGCTTTACCTCTAGACTTTGGGCTTTACCTCAAGACATTCGGCTTTAACTCTAGCTGTTGGGCTTTACCTCTAGATTTTGGGCCTTACCTCTAGAAGTTGGGGGTTACATCTATATGGTTGGCTTTAACTGTAGATGTCGGGCCTTAACACTTGATTTTGGAATTCAGCTCTAGATGTTAGGCTTTACCTCTAGATTCTGGGCTTTCCCTCTAGATGTTCGGCTTTAACTCTAGATTTTGGGCTTTACTCTAAATGATGCGCTTTAACTCTAGATTTTCGGCTTTACCTCTAGAATTTGGGCTTTACATCTAGATTTTGGTCTTTACGTCTAGATATTGGGCTTTACCTCTAGATGTAGGGTTTTACATCTGGATGTTTTGCTTTACATTTACATGTTGGTCTTTATCTCTAGACGTTGGGTTGTAACTCTATATGTAGTGCTTCACATCTAGATGTTGTGCTTTACCTCTAGATGTTGCGATTACATCTAGACGTTGGACTTATCTCTAGAATTTGGGCTATACCTCTAGATGTTGGGCTTTACCTCTAGATTTTGTGTTTTACATCTAGATGTTTACCTTTACCTCTGTAAGTTGGGCTTTACCTGCAGACATTGGGCTGTAGGTCTAGATGATGGGCTTTACCTCTAGAAGTTGGGCTTTACATCTAGATTTTCGGCTTTACCTCTAAATGATGCGCTTAAAATATAAATATTGGGCTTTACCTCTAGATGTTGGGCTTTAGATCTAGAAGCTGGGCTTTACATCTATATTTTGGTCTTTATGTCTAGATATTGGGCTTTACCTCTAGATTTTGGGTTTTAAATCTATATATTTGGCTTTTCCTCTAGATGTTGGGCTTTACCTCTAGATATCTGGCTTTACGTCTAGATGTTGGGCTTTACCTCTAGATTTTGGGCTCTACCACTAGGTCTTGGGCTTTACCTCTAGATTTTGGGCTCTACCACTAGGTCTTGGGCTTTACCTCTAGATTTTGGACTTTGCCTCTAGAAGTTGGGCTTTACCTCTAGACTTTGGGCTTTACCTCTAGATATTGGGCTTTACCTCTAGATTTTGTTCTTTAAGTCTATATATTTGGCTTTTCCTCTAGATGTTGGGCTTTACCTCTAGATATCAGGCTTTACGTCTAGATGTTGGGCTTTACATCTAGATATCTGGCTTTACGTCTCGATGTTGGGCTTTAGCTCTAGAATTTGGACTTTACCTCTAGAAGTTGGGCTTTACCTCTAGATTTTGGTCTCTACCTCTAGGTGTTGGGCTTTGCCTCTAGAATTTGGACCTTATCTCTAGAAGTTGGGCTTTACATCTAGAATTTGAGCTTTACCTCTAGATTTTGGGATTTAAATCTAGATATTTGGCTTTACCTCTAAAATTTGGGCTTTATCTCTATACTTTGGGCTTTACCTCAAGACGTTGGGCTTTAACTGTAGATGTTGGGCTTTACATCTAGATTTTGAACCTTACCTCTAGAAGTTGGGGTTTACATCTATATGTTTGGCTTTAACTGTGGATATCGGGCCTTAACACTAGATTTTTGAATTCACCACTAGATGTTAGGCTTTTCCTCTAGACGTTGGGCTTTACCACTAGATTTCTGGCTTAGATCTAGAACTTGGGCTTTATCTCTAGATGTTGGGGTTTAAATCTAGATTTGGGGGTTTAGCTCTAGAAGTTGGTCATTACCTCTAGACATTGGGATTTACCTCCAGATGTTGGTCTTTAAGTCTAGATATTGGACTTTACCTCTAGATGTAGGGTTTTACATCGAGATGTTTTGCTTTACATTTAGATGTTGGTCTTTATCTCTAGATGTTGGGTTATACCTCTATATGTTGTGCTTCACCTCTAGATTTTAGGCTTTACCTCTAGATGTTGGGATTACATCTAGAATTTGGAATTTATCTCTAGAATTTGGGTTATACCTCTATATGTTGTGCTTCACCTCTAGATGTTGGGCTTTACCTCTAGATTTGGGTTTTACATCTAGATGTTTGCCTTCACCTCTGTAAGTTGGGCTTTACCTGCAGACATTGGGCTGTAGGACTAGATGATGGGCTTTACCTCTAGAAGTTGGACTTTACATTTAGATTTTGGGCTTTAACTCTATAGGATGCGCTTAAACTCTAAATATTGGGCTTTACCTCTAGATGTTGGGCTTTAGATTTAGAAGTTGGGCTTTACATATATATTTTGGGCTTTAGATCTAGAAGTTGGGCTTTACATCTAGATTTTGGTCTTTACGTCTAGATATTGGGCTTTACCTCTAGATTTTGGGGTTTACATCTAGATGTTTGCCTTCACCTCTGTAAGTTGGGCTTTACCTGCAGACATTGGGCTGTAGGACTAGATGATGGGCTTTACCTCTAGAAGTTGGACTTTACATTTAGATTTTGGGCTTTAACTCTAAAGGATGCGCTTAAACTTTAAATATTGGTCTTTACCTCCAGACGTTGGGCTTTACCTCTAGATGTTGGGTTTTACCTCTAGATGTTGGTCTTTAAGTCTATATATTGGACTTTACCTCTAGATGTAGGGTTTTACATCTAGATGTTTTGCTTTACATTTAGATGTTGGGCTGTGTCTCTAGATTTTGGGTTTTAAATCTCTATATTTGGCTTTTCCTCTAGATGTTGGGCTTTACCGTCAGATATCTGGCTTTACGTCTAGATGTTGGGCTTTACCTCTAGATTTTGGGCTCTACCACTAGGTCTTGGGCTTTACCTCTAGATTTTGGACTTTACCTCTAGAAGTTGGGCTTTACCTCTAGACTTTGGGCTTTACCTCAAGACATTCGGCTTTAACTCTAGCTGTTGGGCTTTACCTCTAGATTTTGGGCCTTACCTCTAGAAGTTGGGGGTTACATCTATATGGTTGGCTTTAACTGTAGATGTCGGGCCTTAACACTTGATTTTGGAATTCAGCTCTAGATGTTAGGCTTTACCTCTAGATTCTGGGCTTTCCCTCTAGATGTTCGGCTTTAACTCTAGATTTTGGGCTTTACTCTAAATGATGCGCTTTAACTCTAGATTTTCGGCTTTACCTCTAGAATTTGGGCTTTACATCTACATTTTGGTCTTTACGTCTAGCTATTGGGCTTTACCTCTAGATGTAGGGTTTTACATCTGGATGTTTTGCTTTACATTTAGATGTTGGTCTTTATCTCTAGACGTTGGGTTGTACCTCTATATGTAGTGCTTCACATCTAGATGTTGTGCTTTACCTCTAGATGTTGCGATTACATCTAGACGTTGGACTTATCTCTAGAATTTGGGCTTTACCTCTAGATTTTGTGTTTTACATCTAGATGTTTACCTTTACCTCTGTAAGTTGGGCTTTACCTGCAGACATTGGGCTGAAGGTCTAGATGATGGGCTTTACCTCTAGAAGTTGGGCTTTACATCTAGATTTTGGGCTTTACCTCTAAATGATGCACTTAAAATATAAATATTGGGCTTTACCTCTAGATGTTGGGCTTTAGATCTAGAAGCTGGGCTTTACATCTATATTTTGGTCTTTATGTCTAGATATTGGGCTTTACCTCTAGATTTTGGGTTTTAAATCTATATATTTGGCTTTTCCTCTAGATGTTGGGCTTTACCTCTAGATATCTGGCTTTACGTCTAGATGTTGGGCTTTACCTCTACATTTGGAGCTCTACCACTAGGTCTTGGGCTTTACCTCTAGATTTTGGACTTTGCCTCTAGAAGTTGGGCTTTACCTCTAGACTTTGGGCTTTACCTCTAGGTATGGTGTTTACCTCTAGATTTTGGAATTTAACTCTGGAAGTTGGGCTTTACATCTATACTTTGGGCTTTACCTCTAGATATTGGGCTTTACCTCTAGATTTTGGTCTTTAAGTCTATATATTTGGCTTTTCCTCTAGATGTTGGGCTTTACCTCTAGATATCAGGCTTTACGTCTAGATGTTGGGCTTTACATCTAGATTTTGGGCCTTACCTCTAGAAATTGGGGTTTACATCTATATGTTTGGCTTTAACTGTAGATGTCGTGCCTTAACACTAGATTTTGGAATTCACCTCTAGATGTTAGGCTTTACCTCTAGATTTTGGGTTTTCCATCTGGATTTTTGGCTTCTCTCTAGAAACTGGGCTTTACCTTCAGATGTTGGGCTTTAGGTCAAGATATTGGACTTTACCTCTAGATGTAGGGTTTTACATCGAGATGTTTTCCTTTACATTTAGATGTTGGGCTTTATCTCTATATCTTGGGTTTTACATCTATATATTTGGCTTTTCCTCTAGATGTTGGGCTTTACCATCAGATATCTGGCTTTGCGTCTAGATGTTGGGCTTTACCTCTAGATTTTGGGCTCTACCACTAGGTCTTGGGCTTTACCTCTAGATTTTGGACTTTGCCTCTAGAAGTTGGGCTTACCTCTAGACTTTGGGCTTTACCTCAAGACGTTCGGCTTTAACTCTAGCTGTTGGGCTTTACCTCTAGATTTTGGGCCTTACCTCTAGAAGTTGGAGGTTATATCTATCTGGCTTTAGGTCTAGATCTTGGGCTTTATCTCCAGATTTTCAGCTCTACATCTAGGTATTGGTGTTTAACTCTAGATTTTGGACTTTAACTCTGGAAGTTGGGCTTTACATCTAGAGTTTGGGCTTTACATCCAGACGTTGGTCTTTAAGTCTAGATACTGGACTTTACCTCTAGATGTAGAGTTTTACATCTAGATGTTTTGCTTTACATTTAGATGTTGGTCTTTATCTCTAGACGTTGGGTTATACCTCTATATGTTGTACTTCACCTCTAGATGTTGTGCTTTACCTCTAGATGTTGGGATTACATCTAGACGTTGGACTTTATCTCTAGAATTTGGGCTATACCTCTAGATATTGGGCTTTACCTCTAGATTTTGGGTTTTACATCTAGATGTTTACCTTTACCTCTGTAAGTTGGGCTTTACCTGCAGACATTGGGCTGTAGGACTAGTTGATGGGCTTTGCCCCTAGAAGTTGGGCTTTACAACTAGATTTTGGGCTTTAGATCTAGAAGTTAGGCTTTACATCTAGATTTTGGGCTTTACGTCTAGATATTGGGCTTTACCTCTAGATTTTGGGTTTTAAATCTATATATTTGGCTTTTCCTCTAGATGTTGGGCTTTACCTCTAGATATCTGGCTTTTCCTCTACATGTTGGGCTTTACCTCTAGATTTTGGGTTTTACATCTAGATGTTTGCCTTCACCTCTGTAAGTTGGGCTTTACCTGCAGACATTGGGCTGTAGGACTAGATGATGGGCTTTACCTCCAGACGTTGGGCTTTACCTCTAGATATCTGGCTTTACCTCTAAATGATGCGCTTAAACTCTAAATATTGGGCTTTACCTCTAGATGTTGGGCTTTAGATTTAGAAGTTGGGCTTTACATCTAGATTTTGGGCTTTAGATCTAGAAGTTGGGCTTTACATCTAGATTTTGGGCTTTACGTCTAGATATTGGGCTTCACCTCTAGATTTTGGGGTTTAGATCTATATATCTGCCTTTACCTCTAGATATTGGTCTTTACCTCTAGATGTTGGGCTTTAGATCTAGAAGTTGTGCTTTTCATCTAGATTTTGGGCTTTACGTCTAGATATTGGGCTTTACCTCTAGATTTTGGGTTTTATATCTATATATTTGGCTTTTCCTCTAGATGTTGGGCTTTACCCCTAGATATCTGGATTTACCTGTAGATGTTGGGCTTTACCTCTAGATTTTGGGTTTTCCATCTGGATTTTTGGCTTCTCTCTAGAATCTGGGCTTTACCTCCAGACGTTGGGCTTTACCACTAGATGTTGGGTTTTACCTCTAGATGTTGGTCTTTAGGTCTAGATATTGGACTTTACCTCTAGATGTAGGGTTTTAAATCTAGATGTTTTGCTTTACATTTAGATGTTGGTCTTTATCTCTAGATGTTGGGTTATACCTCTATATGTTGTGCTTCACCTCTAGATGTTAGGCTTTACCTCTAGATGTTTTGCTTTACATTTAGATGTTCGGCTTTATCTCTAGATTTTGGGTTTTAAATCTATATATTTGGCATATCTCTAGATTTTGGGCTCTAACTCTAGGTATTGGTGTTTACCTCTAGATTTTGGACTTTAACTCTGGAAGTTGGGATTTACCCCTAGATGTTGGGATTTAACTCTAGAATTTGGGTTTGAAATCTATATATTTTGCTTTTCCTCTAGATGTTGGGCTTTACCTCTAGATATCTGGCTTTACCTCTAGATGTTGGGTTTTACCTCTAGATATTGGTCTTTACCTCTACATTTTGGGTGTTAGATCTAGAATTTGGGCTTTACATCTAGATTTCGGGCTTTAGATCTAGAAGCTGGGCTTTACATCTAGATTTTGGGCTTTACGTCTAGATATTGGGCTTTACCTCTAGATTTTGGGTTTTAAATCTATATATTTGACTTTTCCTCTAGATGTTGGGCTTTACCCCTAGATATCTGGCTTTACCTCTAAATGTTGGGCTTTACCTCTAGATTTTGGGTTTTAAATATATATATATTTGGCTTTTCCTCCTGATGTTGGGCTTTACCTCTAGATTTGGGGTTTTACATCTAGATGTTTGCCTTCACCTCTGTAAGTTGGGCTTTACTGCAGACATTGGGCTGTAGGACTAGATGATGGGCTTTACCTCCAGACGTTGGGCTTTACCTCTAGTTATCTGGGCTTTACCTCTAGATGTTGGGTTTTACCTCTAGCTATTGGTCTTTACCACTAGATGTTGGGTTTTACCTCTAGATGTTGGTCTTTAGGTCTAGATATTGGACTTTACCTCTAGATGTAGGGTTTTACATCTAGATGTTTTGCTTTACATTTAGATGTTGGTCTTTATCTCTAGATGTTGGGTTATACCTCTATATGTTGTGCTTCACCTCTAGTTGTTAGGCTTTACCTCTTGATGTTTGGATTACATCTAGATGTTTTGCTTTACATTTAGACGTTCGGCTTTATCTCTAGATTTTGGGTTTTAAATCTATATATTTGGCATATCTCTAGATTTTGGGCTCTAACTCTAGGTATTGGTGTTTACCTCTAGATTTTGGACTTTAACTCTGGAAGTTGGGGTTTACCCCTAGATGTTGGGATTTAACTCTAGAATTTGGGTTTGAAATCTATATATTTTGCTTTTCCTCTAGATGTTGGGCTTTACCTCTAGATATCTGGCTTTACCTCTAGATGTTGGGTTTTACCTCTAGATAGTGGTCTTTATCTCTAGATTTTGGGCGTTAGATCTAGAATTTGGGCTTTACATCTAGATTTTGGGCTTTAGATCTAGAAGTTGAGCTTTACATCAAGATTTTGGTCTTTAAATATATATATTTGGCTTTTCCTCTAGATGTTGGGCTTTACCTCTAGATTTTGGGTTTTCCATCTGGATTTTTGGCTTCTCTCTAGAATCTGGGCTTTACCTCTAGCTATTGGTCTTTACCACTAGATGTTGGGTTTTACCTCTAGATGTTGGTCTTTAGGTCTAGATATTGGACTTTACCTCTAGATGTAGGGTTTTACATCTAGATGTTTTGCTTTACATTTAGATGTTGGTCTTTATCTCTAGATGTTGGGTTATACCTCTATATGTTGTGCTTCACCTCTAGTTGTTAGGCTTTACCTCTAGATGTTTGGATTACATCTAGATGTTTTGCTTTACATTTAGATGTTCGGCTTTATCTCTAGATTTTGGGTTTTAAATCTATATATTTGGCTTTTCCTCTAGATGTTGGGCTTTACCGTCAGATATCTGGCTTTACGTCTAGATGTTGGGCTTTACTTCTAGAAGTTGGTCTTTAACTCTAGACTTTGGGCTTTACATCAAGACTTTCAGCTTTAACTCTAGCTGTTGTGCTTTACCTCTAAATTTTGGGCCTTACCTCTAGAAGTTGGGGGTTATATCTATATGGTTGGATTTAACTGTAGATGTCAGGCCTTAACACTTGATTTTGGAATTCACCTCTAGATGTTAGGCTTTACATCTAGATTCTGGGCTTTCCCTCTAGATGTTGGGCTTTAACTCTAGATTTTGGGCTTTACTCGAAAGGATGCGCTTTAACTCTAGATATTCGACTTTACCTCTAGAAGTTGGGTTTTACATCTAGATGTTTGGCTTTAACTGCAGGTGTTGGGCTTTAACACTAGATATTGGAATTCACCTCTAGATCTTAGTCTTTACCTCTAAATGTTGGGCTTTACCTCTAGAGTATTTGGCTTTAGATCTAGAAGTTGGGCTTTACATCTAGATTTGGGGCTTTAGCTCTAGATGTTGGGCTTTACAACCAGATTTTGGATTTATATCTATATATCTGGCTTTATCTCTAGATGTTGGGCTTTATCTCTAGATTTTGGGCTCTAACTCTAGGTATTGGTGTTTACCTCTAGACTTTCGACTTTAACTCTGGAAGTTGGTCTTTACCTCTAGATGTTGGGATTTAACTCTAGAATTTGGGTTTGAAATCTGTATATTTTGCTTTTCCTCTAGATGTTGGGCCTTACCTCTAGTTATCTGGCTTTACCTCTAGATGTTGGGTTTTACCTCTAGATATTGGTCTTTACCTCTAGATTTTGGGTGTTAGATCTAGAATTTGGGCTTTACATCTAGATTTTGGGCTTTAAATCTATATATTTGGCTTTTCCTCTAGATGTTGGGCTTTACCCCTAGATATCGGCTTTACCTCTAGATGTTTGGATTACATCTAGATGTTTTGCTTTACATTTAGATGTTCGGCTTTATCTCTAGATTTTGGGTTTTAAATCTATATATTTGGCTTTTCTTCTAGATGTTGGGCTTTACCTCTAGATATCGGCTTTACCTCTAGATGTTGGGTTTTACTTCTAGATATTGGTCTTTATCTCTAGATTTTGGGCGTTAGATCTAGAATTTGGGCTTTACATCTAGATTTTGGGCTTTAGATCTAGAAGTTGGGGTTTACATCTAGATTTTGGGCTTTGCGTCTAGATATTGGGCTTTATCTCTAGATTTTGGGTTTTAAATCTATATATTTGGCATATCTCTAGATTTTGGGCTCTAACTCTAGGTATTGGTGTTTACCTCTAGATTTTGGACTTTAACTCTGGAAGTTGGGGTTTACCCCTAGATGTTGGGATTTAATTCTAGAATTTGGGTTTGAAATCTATATATTTGGCTTTTCCTCTAGATGTTGGGCTTTACCTCTAGATATCTGGATTTACCTCTAGATGTTGGGTTTTACCTCTAGATATTGGTCTTTACCTCTAGATGTTGGGCTTTAGATCTAGAAGTTGCGCTTTTCATCTAGATTTTGGGCTTTACGTCTAGATATTGGGCTTTACCTCTAGATTTTGGGTTTTATATCTATATATTTGGCTTTTCCTCTAGATGTTGGGCTTTACCCCTAGATATCTCGATTTACCTGTAGATGTTGGGCTTTACCTCTAGATTTTGGGTTTTCCATCTGGATTTTTGGCTTCTCTCTAGAATCTGGGCTTTACCTCCAGACGTTGGGCTTTACCACTAGATGTTGGGTTTTACCTCTAGATATTGGTCTTTACCTCTACATTTTGGGTGTTAGATCTAGAATTTGGGCTTTACATCTAGATTTCGGGCTTTAGATCTAGAAGCTGGGCTTTACATCTAGATTTTGGGCTTTACGTCTAGATATTGGGCTTTACCTCTAGATTTTGGGTTTTAAATCTATATATTTGACTTTTCCTCTAGATGTTGGGCTTTACCCCTAGATATCTGGCTTTACCTCTAAATGTTGGGCTTTACCTCTAGATTTTGGGTTTTCAATATATATATATTTGGCTTTTCCTCCTGATGTTGGGCTTTACCTCTAGATTTGGGGTTTTACATCTAGATGTTTGCCTTCACCTCTGTAAGTTGGGCTTTACTGCAGACATTGGGCTGTAGGACTAGATGATGGGCTTTACCTCCAGACGTTGGGCTTTACCTCTAGTTATCTGGGCTTTACCTCTAGATGTTGGGTTTTACCTCTAGCTATTGGTCTTTACCACTAGATGTTGGGTTTTACCTCTAGATGTTGGTCTTTAGGTCTAGATATTGGACTTTACCTCTAGATGTAGGGTTTTACATCTAGATGTTTTGCTTTACATTTAGATGTTGGTCTTTATCTCTAGATGTTGGGTTATACCTCTATATGTTGTGCTTCACCTCTAGATGTTAGGCTTTACCTCTAGATCTTTGGATTACATCTAGATGTTTTGCTTTACATTTAGACGTTCGGCTTTATCTCTAGATTTTGGGTTTTAAATCTATATATTTGGCATATCTCTAGATTTTGGGCTCTAACTCTAGGTATTGGTGTTTACCTCTAGATTTTGGACTTTAACTCTGGAAGTTGGGGTTTACCCCTAGATGTTGGGATTTAACTCTAGAATTTGGGTTTGAAATCTATATATTTTGCTTTTCCTCTAGATGTTGGGCTTTACCTCTAGATATCTGGCTTTACCTCTAGATGTTGGGTTTTACCTCTAGATAGTGGTCTTTATCTCTAGATTTTGGGCGTTAGATCTAGAATTTGGGCTTTACATCTAGATTTTGGGCTTTAGATCTAGAAGTTGAGCTTTACATCAAGATTTTGGTCTTTAAATATATATATTTGGCTTTTCCTCTAGATGTTGGGCTTTACCTCTAGATTTTGGGTTTTCCATCTGGATTTTTGGCTTCTCTCTAGAATCTGGGCTTTACCTCTAGCTATTGGTCTTTACCACTAGATGTTGGGTTTTACCTCTAGATGTTGGTCTTTAGGTCTAGATATCGGCTTTACCTCTAGATGTTTGGATTACATCTAGATGTTTTGCTTTACATTTAGATGTTCGGCTTTATCTCTAGATTTTGGGTTTTAAATCTATATATTTGGCTTTTCTTCTAGATGTTGGGCTTTACCTCTAGATATCGGCTTTACCTCTAGATGTTGGGTTTTACTTCTAGATATTGGTCTTTATCTCTAGATTTTGGGCGTTAGATCTAGAATTTGGGCTTTACATCTAGATTTTGGGCTTTAGATCTAGAAGTTGGGGTTTACATCTAGATTTTGGGCTTTGCGTCTAGATATTGGGCTTTATCTCTAGATTTTGGGTTTTAAATCTATATATTTGGCATATCTCTAGATTTTGGGCTCTAACTCTAGGTATTGGTGTTTACCTCTAGATTTTGGACTTTAACTCTGGAAGTTGGGGTTTACCCCTAGATGTTGGGATTTAATTCTAGAATTTGGGTTTGAAATCTATATATTTGGCTTTTCCTCTAGATGTTGGGCTTTACCTCTAGATATCTGGATTTACCTCTAGATGTTGGGTTTTACCTCTAGATATTGGTCTTTACCTCTAGATGTTGGGCTTTAGATCTAGAAGTTGCGCTTTTCATCTAGATTTTGGGCTTTACGTCTAGATATTGGGCTTTACCTCTAGATTTTGGGTTTTATATCTATATATTTGGCTTTTCCTCTAGATGTTGGGCTTTACCCCTAGATATCTCGATTTACCTGTAGATGTTGGGCTTTACCTCTAGATTTTGTTTTTTACATCTGGATTTTTGGCTTCTCTCTAGAATCTGGGCTTTACCTCCAGGCGTTGGGCTTTACCACTAGATGTTGGTTTTTACCTCTAGATGTTGGTCTTTAGGTCTAGATATTGGACTTTACCTCTAGATGTAGGGTTTTACATCTAGATGTTTTGCTTTACATTTAGATGTTGGTCTTTATCTCTAGATGTTGGGTTATACCTCTATATGTTGTGCTTCACCTCTAGATGTTAGGCTTTACCTCTAGATGTTTGGATTACATCTAGATGTTTTGCTTTACATTTAGATGTTTGGCTTTATCTCTAGATTTTGGGTTTTAAATCTATATATTTGGCTTTTCTTCTAGATGTTGGGCTTTACCTCTAGATATCGGCTTTACCTGTAGATGTTGGGTTTTACTTCTAGATATTGGTCTTTATCTCTAGATTTTGGGCGTTAGATCTAGAATTTGGGCTTTACATCTAGATTTTGGGCTTTAGATCTAGAAGTTGGGGTTTACATCTAGATTTTGGGCTTTACGTCTAGATATTGGGCTTTACCTCTAGATTTTGGGTTTTAAATCTATATATTTGGCTTTTCCTCTAGATGTTGGGCTTTACCCCTAGATATCTGGCTTTACCTCTAGATGTTGGGCTTTACCTCTAGGTTTTGAGTTTTAAATATATATATATTTGGCTTTTCCTCTAGATGTTGGGCTTTACCTCTAGATTTTGGGTTTTACATCTAGATGTTTGCCTTCACCTCTGTAAGTTGGGCTTTACCTGCAGACATTGGGCTGTAGGACTAGATGATGGGCTTTACCTCCAGACGTTGGGCTTTACATCTAGTTATCTGGCTTTACCTCTAAATGATGTGCTTAAACTCTAAATATAGGGCTTTACCTCTAGATGTTGGGCTTTAGATTTAGAAGTTGGGCTTTACATCTAGATTTTGGGCTTTACGTCTAGATATTGGGCTTTACCTCTAGATTTTTGGGTTTATATCTATATATTTGGCTTTTCCTCTAGATACTGGGCTTTACCCCTAGATATCTGGATTTACCTCTAGATGTTGGGCTTTACCTCTAGATTTTGGGTTTTCCATCTGGATTTTTGGCTTCTCTCTAGAATCTGGCCTTTACCTCCAGACGTTGGGCTTTACCACTAGATGTTGGATTTTACCTCTAGATGTTGGTCTTTAGGTCTAGATATTGGACTTTACCTCTAGATGTAGGGTTTTACATCTAGATGTTTTGCTTTACATTTAGATGTTGGTCTTTATCTCTAGATGTTGGGTTATACCTCTATATGTTGTGCTTCACCTCTAGTTGTTTGGCTTTACCTCTAGATGTTTGGATTACATCTAGATGTTTTGCTTTACATTTAGACGTTCGGCTTTATCTCTAGATTTTGGGTTTTAAATCTATATATTTGGCATATCTCTAGATTTTGGGCTCTAACACTAGGTATTGGTGTTTACCTCTAGATGTTGGACTTTAACTCTGGAAGTTGGCGTTTACCCCTAGATGTTGGGATTTAACTCTAGAATTTGAGTTTGAAATCTATATATTTTGCTTTTCCTGTAGATGTTGGGCTTTACCTCTAGATATCTGGCTTTACCTCTAGATGTTGGGTTTTACCTCTAGATATTGGTCTTTATCTCTAGATTTTGGGCGTTAGATCTAGAATTTGGGCTTTACATCTAGATGTTGGGCTTTAGATCTAGAAGTTGGGCTTTACATCTAGATTTTGGGCTTTAGATCTAGAAGTTGTGCTTTTCATCTAGATTTTGGGCTTTACGTGTAGATATTTGGCTTTACCTCTAGATTTTGGTTTTTACATCTGGATTTTTGGCTTCTCTCTAGAATCTGGGCTTTACCTCCAGGCGTTGGGCTTTACCACTAGATGTTGGTTTTTACCTCTAGATGTTGGTCTTTAGGTCTAGATATTGGACTATACCTCTAGATGTAGGGTTTTACATCTAGATGTTTTGCTTTACACTTAGATGTTGGTCTTTATCTCTAGATGTTGGGCTATACCTCTATATGTTTGGATTACATCTAGATGTTTTGCTTTACATTTAGATGTTCGGCTTTATCTCTAGATTTTGGGTTTTAAATCTATATATTTGGCATATCTCTAGATTTTGCCTCTAATTCTAGGTATTGGTGTTTACCTCTAGATTTTGGACTTTAACTCTGGAAGTTGGGGTTTACCCCTAGATGTTGGGATTTAACTCTAGAATTTGGGTTTGAAATCTATATATTTGGCTTTTCCTCTAGATGTTGGGCTTTACCTCTAGATATCTGGCTTTACCTCTAGATGTTGGGTTTTACCTCTAGATATTGGTCTTTACCTCTAGATGTTGGGCTTTATATCTAGAAGTTGTGCTTTTCGTCTAGATTTTGGGCTTTACGTCTAGATATTGGGCTTTACCTCTAGATTTTGGGTTTTATATCCATATATTTGGCTTTTCCTCTAGATGTTGGGCTTTACCTCTAGATATCTCGATTTACCTGTAGATGTTAGGCTTTACCTCTAGGTTTTGGGTTTAAAATCTATATATTTGGCTTTTCCTCTAGATGTTGGGCTTTACCTCTAGATTTGGGGTTTTACATCTAGATGTATCCCTTCACCTCTGTAAGTTGGGCTTTACCTGCAGCCATTAGGCTGTAGGACTAGATGATGGGCTTTACCTCTAGAAGTTGAGCTTTACATCTAGATTTTGGGCTTTACCTCTAAATGATGCGCTTAAACTCTAAATATTGGGCTTTACCTCTAGATGTTGGGCTTTAGATTTAGAAGTTGGGCTTTACATTTATATTTTGGGCTTTAGATATAGAAGTTGGGCTTTACATCTAGATTTTGGGCTTTACTTCTAGATATTTGTCTTCACCTCTAGATTTTGGGGTTTAGATCTATATATATGGCTTTATCTCTAGATGTTGGGCTTTATCTCTACATTTTGGGCTCTTCCTCTAGGTATTGGTATTTACATTTAGATTTTTGACTTTAAAACTGGAAGTTGAGCTTTACATCTAGACTTTGGGATTTACCTCTAGATGTTGGGATTTAACTCTAGAATTTGGGTTTGAAATCTATATATTTTGCTTTTCCTCTAGATGTTGGGCTTTACCTCTAGATATCTGGCTTTACCTCTAGATGTTGGGTTTTACCTCTAGATATTGGTCTTTACATCTAGATGTTGGGCGTTAGATCTAGAAGTTGGGCTTTACATCTAGATTTTGGGCTTTAAATCTATATATTTGGCTTTTCCTCTAGATGTTGGGCTTTACCCCTAGATATCTGGATTTACCTGTAGATGTTGGGCTTTACCTCTAGATTTTGGTTTTTACATCTGGAGTTTTGGCTTCTCTCTAGAATCTGGGCTTTACCTCCAGACGTTGGGCTTTACCACTAGATGTTGGTTTTTACATCTAGATGTTGGTCTTTAGGTCTAGATATTGGACTTTACCTCTAGATGTAGGGTTTTACATCTAGATGTTTTGCTTTACATTTAGATGTTGGTCTTTATCTCTAGATGTTGGGTTATACCTCTATATGTTGTGCTTCACCTCTAGTTGTTAGGCTTTACCTCTAGATGTTTGGATTACATCTAGATGTTTTGCTTTACATTTAGACGTTCGGCTTTATCTCTAGATTTTGGGTTTTAAATCTATATATTTGGCATATCTCTAGATTTTGGGCTCTAACTCTAGGTATTGGTGTTTACCTCTAGATTTTGGACTTTAACTCTGGAAGTTGGGGTTTACCCCTAGATGTTGGGATTTAACTCTAGAATTTGGGTTTGAAATCTATATATTTGGCTTTTCCTCTAGATGTTGGGCTTTACCTCTAGATATCTGGCTTTACCTCTAGATGTTGGGTTTTACCTCTAGATATTGGTCTTTATCTCTAGATTCTGGGCGTTAGATCAAGAATTTGGTCTTTACATCTAGATGTTGGGCTTTAGATCTAGAAGTTGGGCTTTACATCTAGATTTTGGGCTTTAAATCTATATATTTGGCTTTTCCTCTAGATGTTGGGCTTTACCCCTAGATATCTGGATTTACCTGTAGATGTTGGGCTTTACCTCTAGATTTTGCTTTTACATCTGGAGTTTTGGCTTCTCTCTAGAATCTGGGCTTTACCTCTAGCTATTGGTCTTTACCACTAGATGTTGGTTTTTACCTCTAGATGTTGGTCTTTAGGTCTAGATATTGGACTTTACCTCTAGATGTAGGGTTTTACATCTAGATGTTTTGCTTTACATTTAGATGTTGGTCTTTATCTCTAGATGTTGGGTTATACCTCTATATGTTGTGCTTCACCTACAGATGTTAGGCTTTACATTTAGATGTTTGGATTACATCTAGATGTTTTGCTTTACATTTAGATGTTCGGCTTTATCTCTAGATTTTGGGTTTTAAATCTATATATTTGGCTTTTCTTCTAGATGTTGGGCTTTACCTCTAGATATCGGCTTTACCTCTAGATGTTGGGTTTTACTTCTAGATATTGGTCTTTATCTCTAGATTTTTGGCGTTAGATCTAGAATTTGGGCTTTACATCTAGATTTTTGGCTTTACGTCTAGATATTGGGCTTTACCTCTAGATTTTGGGTTTTACATCTAGATGTTTGCCTTCACCTCTGTAAGTTGGGCTTTACCTGCAGTCATTGGGCTGTAGGACTAGATGATGGGCTTTACCTCCAGACGTTGGGCTTTACCTCTAGATATCTGGCTTTACCTCTAAAAGATGCGCTTAAACTCTAAATATTGGGCTTTACCTCTAGATGTTGGGCTTTAGATTTAGAAGTTGGGCTTTACATCTAGATTTTGGGCTTTAGATCTAGAAGTTGGGCTTTACATCTAGATTTTGGTCTTTACGTCTAGATATTGGGCTTCACCTCTAGATTTTGGGGTTTAGATCTATATATCTGGCTTTATCTCTAGATGTTGGGCTTTACCTCTACATTTTGGGCTCTACCTCTAGGTATTGGTATTTACATTTAGATTTTTTGACTTTAAATCTGGAAGTTGAACTTTACATCTAGACTTTGGGATTTACCTCTAGATGTTGGGATTTAACTCTAGAATTTGGGTTTGAAATCTATATATTTTGCTTTTCCTCTAGATGTTGGGCTTTACCCCTAGATATCTGGCTTTACCTCTAGATGTTGGGCTTTACCTCTAGGTTTTTGGTTTTTAAATATATATATATTTGGCTTTTCCTCTAGATGTTGGGCTTTACCTCTAGATTTTGGGTTTTACATCTAGATGTTTGCCTTCACCTCTGTAAGTTGGGCTTTACCTGCAGACATTGGGCTGTAGGACTAGATGATGGGCTTTACCTCCAGACGTTG
Source organism: Leptosomus discolor (assembly GCF_034619465.1). Classification (NCBI taxonomy): domain Eukaryota; kingdom Metazoa; phylum Chordata; class Aves; order Leptosomiformes; family Leptosomidae; genus Leptosomus; species Leptosomus discolor. Next base: position 2,565,917 of record NW_028237857.1, on the reverse strand, counting down.
GGCTTTACCTCTAGTTATCTGGCTTTACCTCTAAATGCTGTGCTTAAACTCTAAATATTGGGCTTTACCTCTAGATGTTGGGCTTTAGATTTAGAAGTTGGGCTTTACATCTATATTTTAGGCTTTAGATCTAGAAGTTGGGCTTTATATCTAGATTTTGATCTTTACGTCTAGATATTGGGCTTTACCTCTAGATTTTGGGTTTTATATCTATATATTTGGCTTTTCTTCTAGATGTTGGGCTTTACCTCTAGATATCGGCTTTACCTCTAGATGTTGGGTTTTACTTCTAGATATTGGTCTTTATCTCTAGATTTTTGGCTTTAGATCTAGAATTTGGGATTTACATCTAGATTTTGGGCTTTACGTCTAGATATTGGGCTTTACCTCTAGATTTTGGCTTTTAAATCTATATATTTGGCTTTTCCTGTAGATGTTGGGCTTTACCCCTAGATATCTGGGTTTACCTCTAGATGTTGGGCTTTACCTCTAGGTTTTGGGTTTTAAATCTATATATTTGGCTTTTCCTCTAGATGTTGGCCTTTACCTCTAGATTTGGGGTTTTACATCTAGATGTTTCCCTTCACCTCTGTAAGTTGGGCTTTACCTGCAGCCATTAGGCTGTAGGACTAGATGATGGGCTTTACCTCTAGAAGTTGAGCTTTACATCTAGATTTTGGGCTTTACCTCTAAATGATGCGCTTAAACTCTAAATATTGGGCTTTACCTCTAGATGTTGGGCTTTAGATCTAGAAGTTGGGCTTTACATCTAGACTTTGGGCTTTACGTCTAGATATTTGGCTTCACCTCTAGATTTTGGGGTTTAGATCTATATATATGGCTTTATCTCTAGATGTTGGGCTTTACCTCTACATTTTGGTCTCTACCTCTAGGTATTGGTATTTACATTTAGATTTTTGACTTTAAAACTGGAAGTTGAGCTTTACATCTAGACTTTGGGATTTACCTCTAGATGTTGGGATTTAACTCTAGAATTTGGGTTTGAAATCTATATATTTTGCTTTTCCTCTAGATGTTGGGCTTTACCTCTAGATATCTGGCTTTACCTCTAGATGTTGGGTTTTACCTCTAGATATTGGTCTTTACCTCTAGATTTTGAGTGTTAGATCTAGAATTTGGGCTTTACATCTAGATTGTGGGCTTTAGATCTAGAAGCTGGGCTTTACATCTAGATTTTGGGCTTTACGTCTAGATATTGGGCTTTACCTCTAGATTTTGTGTTTTAAATCTATATATTTGGCTTTTCCTCTAGATGTTGGGCTTTACACCTAGATATCTGGCTTTACCTCTAAATGTTGGGCTTTACCTCTAGATTTTGGGTTTTAAATATATATATATTTGGCTTTTCCTCTAGATGTTATGCTTTACCTCTAGATTTTGGGTTTTACATCTAGATGTTTGCCTTCACCTCTGTAAGTTGGGCTTTACCTGCAGACATTGGGCTGTAGGGCTAGATGATGGGCTTTACCTCCAGACGTTGGGCTTTACCTCTAGATATCTGGCTTTACCTCTAGATGTTGGGTTTTACCTCTAGATATTGGTCTTTACCTCTAGATGTTGGGCTTTAGATCTAGAAGTTGTGCTTTTCATCTAGTTTTTGGGCTTTACGTCTAGATATTGGGCTTTAGGTCTAGATATTGGGCTTTACCTCTAGATTTTGGGTTTTAAATCTATATATTTGGCTTTTCCTCTAGATGATGGGGTTTACCTCTAGATTTGGGGTTTTACATCTAGATGTTTGCCTTCACCTCTGTAAGTTGGGCTTTACCTGTAGCCATTAGGCTGTAGGACTAGATGATGGGCTTTACCTCTAGAAGTTGAGCTTTACATCTAGATTTTGGGCTTTACCTCTAAATGATGCGCTTAAACTCTAAATATTGGGCTTTACCTCTAGATGTTGGGCTTTAGATTTAGAAGTTGGGCTTTACATCTATATTTTAGGCTTTAGATCTAGAAGTTGGGCTTTATATCTAGATTTTGATCTTTACGTCTAGATATTGGGCTTTACCTCTAGATTTCGGGTTTTATATCTATATATTTGGCTTTTCCTCTAGATGTTGGGCTTTACCCCTAGATATCTGGATTTACCTGTAGATGTTGGGTTTTACCTCTAGATATTGGTCTTTTCCTCTAGATGTTGGGCTTTACCCCTAGATATCTGGATTTACCTGTAGATGTTGGGCTTTACCTCTAGATTTTGGGTTTTCCATCTGGATTTTTGGCTTCTCTCTAGAATCTGGGCTTTACCTCCAGACGTTGGGCTTTACCACTAGATGTTGGGTTTTACTTCTAGATGTTGGTCTTTAGGTCTAGATATTGGACTTTACCTCTAGATGTAGGGTTTTACATCTAGATGTTTTGCTTTACATTTAGATGTTGGTCTTTATCTCTAGATGTTGGGTTATACCTCTATATGTTGTGCTTCACCTCTAGTTGTTAGGCTTTACCACTAGATGTTTGGATTACATCTAGATGTTTTGCTTTACATTTAGACGTTCGGCTTTATCTCTAGATTTTGGGTTATAAATCTATATATTTGGCATATCTCTAGATTTTGGGCTCTAATTCTAGGTATTGGTGTTTACCTCTAGATTTTGGACTTTAACTCTGGAAGTTGGGGTTTACCCCTAGATGTTGGGATTTAACTCTAGAATTTGGTTTTGAAATCTATATATTTTGCTTTTCCTCTAGATGTTGGGCTTTACCTCTAGATATCTGGCTTTACCACTAGATGTTGGGTTTTACCTCTAGATATTGGTCTTTATCTCTAGACTTTGGGCGTTAGATCTAGAATTTGGGCTTTACATCTAGATGTTGGGCTTTAGATCTAGAAGTTGGGCTTTACCTCTAGATTTTGGGATTTAAATCTATATATTTGGCTTTTCCTCTAGATGTTGGGCTTTACCCCTAGATATCTGGATTTACCTGTAGATGTTGGGCTTTACCTCTAGATTTTGGTTTTTACATCTGGATTTTTGGCTTCTCTCTAGAATCTGGGCTTTACCTCCAGGCGTTGGGCTTTTCCACTAGATGTTGGTTTTTACCTCTAGATGTTGGTCTTTAGGTCTAGCTATTGGACTTTACCTCTAGATGTAGGGTTTTACATCTAGATGTTTTGCTTTACATTTAGATGTTGGTCTTTATCTCTAGATGTTGGGTTATACCTCTATATGTTGTGCTTCACCTCTAGATGTTAGGCTTTACCTCTAGATGTTTGGATTACATCTAGATGTTTTGCTTTACATTTAGATGTTCGGCTTTATCTCTAGATTTTGGGTTTTAAATCTATATATTTGGCTTTTCTTCTAGATGTTGGGCTTTACCTCTAGATATCGGCTTTACCTCTAGATGTTGGGTTTTACTTCTAGATATTGGTCTTTATCTCTAGATTTTGGGCTTTAGATCTAGAATTTGGGCTTTACATCTAGATTTTGGGCTTTAGATCTAGAAGTTGTGCTTTACATCTAGATTTTGGGCTTTACGTCTAGATATTGGGCTTTACCTCTAGATTTTGGGTTTTAAATGTATATATTTGGCTTTTCCTCTATATGTTGGGCTTTACCCCTAGATATCTGGCTTTACCTCTAGATGTTGGGCTTTACCTCTAGGTTTTTGGTTTTTAAATATATATATATTTGGCTTTTCCTCTAGATGTTGGGCTTTACCTCTAGATTTTGGGTTTTACATCTAGATGTTTGCCTTCACCTCTGTAAGTTGGGCTTTACCTGCAGACATTGGGCTGTAGGACTAGATGATGGGCTTTACCTCCAGACGTTGGGCTTTACCTCTAGTTATCTGGCTTTACCTCTAAATGATGTGCTTAAACTCTAAATATTGGGCTTTACCTCTAGATGTTGGGCTTTAGATTTAGAAGTTGGGCTTTACATCTATATTTTAGGCTTTAGATCTAGAAGTTGGGCTTTATATCTAGATTTTGATCTTTACGTCTAGATATTGGGCTTTACCTCTAGATTTTGGGTTTTATATCTATATATTTGGCTTTTCTTCTAGATGTTGGGCTTTACCTCTAGATATCGGCTTTACCTCTAGATGTTGGGTTTTACTTCTAGATATTGGTCTTTATCTCTAGATTTTTGGCTTTAGATCTAGAATTTGGGCTTTACATCTAGATTTTGGGCTTTACGTCTAGATATTGGGCTTTACCTCTAGATTTTGGCTTTTAAATCTATATATTTGGCTTTTCCTGTAGATGTTGGGCTTTACCCCTAGATATCTGGGTTTACCTCTAGATGTTGGGCTTTACCTCTAGGTTTTGGGTTTTAAATCTATATATTTGGCTTTTCCTCTAGATGTTGGCCTTTACCTCTAGATTTGGGGTTTTACATCTAGATGTTTCCCTTCACCTCTGTAAGTTGGGCTTTACCTGCAGCCATTAGGCTGTAGGACTAGATGATGGGCTTTACCTCTAGAAGTTGAGCTTTACATCTAGATTTTGGGCTTTACCTCTAAATGATGCGCTTAAACTCTAAATATTGGGCTTTACCTCTAGATGTTGGGCTTTAGATCTAGAAGTTGGGCTTTACATCTAGACTTTGGGCTTTACGTCTAGATATTTGGCTTCACCTCTAGATTTTGGGGTTTAGATCTATATATATGGCTTTTTCTCTAGATGTTGGGCTTTACCTCTACATTTTGGTCTCTACCTCTAGGTATTGGTATTTACATTTAGATTTTTGACTTTAAAACTGGAAGTTGAGCTTTACATCTAGACTTTGGGATTTACCTCTAGATGTTGGGATTTAACTCTAGAATTTGGGTTTGAAATCTATATATTTTGCTTTTCCTCTAGATGTTGGGCTTTACCTCTAGATATCTGGCTTTACCTCTAGATGTTGGGTTTTACCTCTAGATATTGGTCTTTACCTCTAGATTTTGGGTGTTAGATCTAGAATTTGGGCTTTACATCTAGATTGTGGGCTTTAGATCTAGAAGCTGGGCTTTACATCTAGATTTTGGGCTTTACGTCTAGATATTGGGCTTTACCTCTAGATTTTGTGTTTTAAATCTATATATTTGGCTTTTCCTCTAGATGTTGGGCTTTACACCTAGATATCTGGCTTTACCTCTAAATGTTGGGCCTTACCTCTAGATTTTGGGTTTTAAATATATATATATTTGGCTTTTCCTCTAGATGTTATGCTTTACCTCTAGATTTTGGGTTTTACATCTAGATGTTTGCCTTCACCTCTGTAAGTTGGGCTTTACCTGCAGACATTGGGCTGTAGGGCTAGATGATGGGCTTTACCTCCAGACGTTGGGCTTTACCTCTAGATATCTGGCTTTACCTCTAGATGTTGGGTTTTACCTCTAGATATTGGTCTTTACCTCTAGATGTTGGGCTTTAGATCTAGAAGTTGTGCTTTTCATCTAGTTTTTGGGCTTTACGTCTAGATATTGGGCTTTAGGTCTAGATATTGGGCTTTACCTCTAGATTTTGGGTTTTAAATCCATATATTTGTCTTTTCCTCTAGATGATGGGGTTTACCTCTAGATTTGGGGTTTTACATCTAGATGTTTGCCTTCACCTCTGTAAGTTGGGCTTTACCTGTAGCCATTAGGCTGTAGGACTAGATGATGGGCTTTACCTCTAGAAGTTGAGCTTTACATCTAGATTTTGGGCTTTACCTCTAAATGATGCGCTTAAACTCTAAATATTGGGCTTTACCTCTAGATGTTGGGCTTTAGATTTAGAAGTTGGGCTTTACATCTATATTTTAGGCTTTAGATCTAGAAGTTGGGCTTTATATCTAGATTTTGATCTTTACGTCTAGATATTGGGCTTTACCTCTAGATTTCGGGTTTTATATCTATATATTTGGCTTTTCCTCTAGATGTTGGGCTTTACCCCTAGATATCTGGATTTACCTGTAGATGTTGGGTTTTACCTCTAGATATTGGTCTTTTCCTCTAGATGTTGGGCTTTACCCCTAGATATCTGGATTTACCTGTAGATGTTGGGCTTTACCTCTAGATTTTGGGTTTTCCATCTGGATTTTTGGCTTCTCTCTAGAATCTGGGCTTTACCTCCAGACGTTGGGCTTTACCACTAGATGTTGGGTTTTACTTCTAGATGTTGGTCTTTAGGTCTAGATATTGGACTTTACCTCTAGATGTAGGGTTTTACATCTAGATGTTTTGCTTTACATTTAGATGTTGGTCTTTATCTCTAGATGTTGGGTTATACCTCTATATGTTGTGCTTCACCTCTAGTTGTTAGGCTTTACCACTAGATGTTTGGATTACATCTAGATGTTTTGCTTTACATTTAGACGTTCGGCTTTATCTCTAGATTTTGGGTTATACATCTATATATTTGGCATATCTCTAGATTTTGGGCTCTAATTCTAGGTATTGGTGTTTACCTCTAGATTTTGGACTTTAACTCTGGAAGTTGGGGTTTACCCCTAGATGTTGGGATTTAACTCTAGAATTTGGTTTTGAAATCTATATATTTTGCTTTTCCTCTAGATGTTGGGCTTTACCTCTAGATATCTGGCTTTACCACTAGATGTTGGGTTTTACCTCTAGATATTGGTCTTTATCTCTAGACTTTGGGCGTTAGATCTAGAATTTGGGCTTTACATCTAGATGTTGGGCTTTAGATCTAGAAGTTGGGCTTTACCTCTAGATTTTGGGATTTAAATCTATATATTTGGCTTTTCCTCTAGATGTTGGGCTTTACCCCTAGATATCTGGATTTACCTGTAGATGTTGGGCTTTACCTCTAGATTTTGGTTTTTACATCTGGATTTTTGGCTTCTCTCTAGAATCTGGGCTTTACCTCCAGGCGTTGGGCTTTTCCACTAGATGTTGGTTTTTACCTCTAGATGTTGGTCTTTAGGTCTAGCTATTGGACTTTACCTCTAGATGTAGGGTTTTACATCTAGATGTTTTGCTTTACATTTAGATGTTGGTCTTTATCTCTAGATGTTGGGTTATACCTCTATATGTTGTGCTTCACCTCTAGATGTTAGGCTTTACCTCTAGATGTTTGGATTACATCTAGATGTTTTGCTTTACATTTAGATGTTCGGCTTTATCTCTAGATTTTGGGTTTTAAATCTATATATTTGGCTTTTCTTCTAGATGTTGGGCTTTACCTCTAGATATCGGCTTTACCTCTAGATGTTGGGTTTTACTTCTAGATATTGGTCTTTATCTCTAGATTTTGGGCTTTAGATCTAGAATTTGGGCTTTACATCTAGATTTTGGGCTTTAGATCTAGAAGTTGTGCTTTACATCTAGATTTTGGGCTTTACGTCTAGATATTGGGCTTTACCTCTAGATTTTGGGTTTTAAATGTATATATTTGGCTTTTCCTCTATATGTTGGGCTTTACCCCTAGATATCTGGCTTTACCTCTAGATGTTGGGCTTTACCTCTAGGTTTTTGGTTTTTAAATATATATATATTTGGCTTTTCCTCTAGATGTTGGGCTTTACCTCTAGATTTTGGGTTTTACATCTAGATGTTTGCCTTCACCTCTGTAAGTTGGGCTTTACCTGCAGACATTGGGCTGTAGGACTAGATGATGGGCTTTACCTCCAGACGTTGGGCTTTACCTCTAGTTATCTGGCTTTACCTCTAAATGATGTGCTTAAACTCTAAATATTGGGCTTTACCTCTAGATGTTGGGCTTTAGATTTAGAAGTTGGGCTTTACATCTATATTTTAGGCTTTAGATCTAGAAGTTGGGCTTTATATCTAGATTTTGATCTTTACGTCTAGATATTGGGCTTTACCTCTAGATTTTGGGTTTTATATCTATATATTTGGCTTTTCTTCTAGATGTTGGGCTTTACCTCTAGATATCGGCTTTACCTCTAGATGTTGGGTTTTACTTCTAGATATTGGTCTTTATCTCTAGATTTTTGGCTTTAGATCTAGAATTTGGGCTTTACATCTAGATTTTGGGCTTTACGTCTAGATATTGGGCTTTACCTCTAGATTTTGGCTTTTAAATCTATATATTTGGCTTTTCCTGTAGATGTTGGGCTTTACCCCTAGATATCTGGCTTTACCTCTAGATGTTGGGCTTTACCTCTAGGTTTTGGGTTTTAAATCTATATATTTGGCTTTTCCTCTAGATGTTGGCCTTTACCTCTAGATTTGGGGTTTTACATCTAGATGTTTCCCTTCACCTCTGTAAGTTGGGCTTTACCTGCAGCCATTAGGCTGTAGGACTAGATGATGGGCTTTACCTCTAGAAGTTGAGCTTTACATCTAGATTTTGGGCTTTACCTCTAAATGATGCGCTTAAACTCTAAATATTGGGCTTTACCTCTAGATGTTGGGCTTTAGATCTAGAAGTTGGGCTTTACATCTAGACTTTGGGCTTTACGTCTAGATATTTGGCTTCACCTCTAGATTTTGGGGTTTAGATCTATATATATGGCTTTTTCTCTAGATGTTGGGCTTTACCTCTACATTTTGGTCTCTACCTCTAGGTATTGGTATTTACATTTAGATTTTTGACTTTAAAACTGGAAGTTGAGCTTTACATCTAGACTTTGGGATTTACCTCTAGATGTTGGGATTTAACTCTAGAATTTGGGTTTGAAATCTATATATTTTGCTTTTCCTCTAGATGTTGGGCTTTACCTCTAGATATCTGGCTTTACCTCTAGATGTTGGGTTTTACCTCTAGATATTGGTCTTTACCTCTAGATTTTGGGTGTTAGATCTAGAATTTGGGCTTTACATCTAGATTGTGGGCTTTAGATCTAGAAGCTGGGCTTTACATCTAGATTTTGGGCTTTACGTCTAGATATTGGGCTTTACCTCTAGATTTTGTGTTTTAAATCTATATATTTGGCTTTTCCTCTAGATGTTGGGCTTTACACCTAGATATCTGGCTTTACCTCTAAATGTTGGGCTTTACCTCTAGATTTTGGGTTTTAAATATATATATATTTGGCTTTTCCTCTAGATGTTATGCTTTACCTCTAGATTTTGGGTTTTACATCTAGATGTTTGCCTTCACCTCTGTAAGTTGGGCTTTACCTGCAGACATTGGGCTGTAGGGCTAGATGATGGGCTTTACCTCCAGACGTTGGGCTTTACCTCTAGATATCTGGCTTTACCTCTAGATGTTGGGTTTTACCTCTAGATATTGGTCTTTACCTCTAGATGTTGGGCTTTAGATCTAGAAGTTGTGCTTTTCATCTAGTTTTTGGGCTTTACGTCTAGATATTGGGCTTTAGGTCTAGATATTGGGCTTTACCTCTAGATTTTGGGTTTTAAATCCATATATTTGTCTTTTCCTCTAGATGATGGGGTTTACCTCTAGATTTGGGGTTTTACATCTAGATGTTTGCCTTCACCTCTGTAAGTTGGGCTTTACCTGTAGCCATTAGGCTGTAGGACTAGATGATGGGCTTTACCTCTGGAAGTTGAGCTTTACATCTAGATTTTGGGCTTTACCTCTAAATGATGCGCTTAAACTCTAAATATTGGGCTTTACCTCTAGATGTTGGGCTTTAGATTTAGAAGTTGGGCTTTACATCTATATTTTAGGCTTTAGATCTAGAAGTTGGGCTTTATATCTAGATTTTGATCTTTACGTCTAGATATTGGGCTTTACCTCTAGATTTTGGGTTTTATATCTATATATTTGGCTTTTCCTCTAGATGTTGGGCTTTACCCCTAGTTATCTGGATTTACCTGTAGATGTTGGGCTTTACCTCTAGATTTTGGGTTTTCCATCTGGATTTTTGGCTTCTCTCTAGAATCTGGGCTTTACCTCCAGACGTTGGGCTTTACCACTAGATGTTGGTTTTTACCTCTAGATGTTGGTCTTTAGGTCTAGATATTGGACTTTACCTCTAGATGTAGGGTTTTACATCTAGATGTTTTGCTTTACATTTAGATGTTGGTCTTTATCTCTAGATGTTGGGTTATACCTCTATATGTTGTGCTTCACCTCTAGTTGTTAGGCTTTACCTCTAGATGTTTGCATTACATCTAGATGTTTTGCTTTACATTTAGACGTTCGGCTTTATCTCTAGATTTTGGGTTTTAAATCTATATATTTGGCATATCTCTAGATTTTGGGCTCTAACTCTAGGTATTGGTGTTTACCTCTAGATTTTGGACTTTAACTCTGGAAGTTGGGGTTTACCCCTAGATGTTGGGATTTAACTCTAGAATTTGGGTTTGAAATCTCTATATTTTGCTTTTCCTCTAGATGTTGGGCTTTACCTCTAGATATCTGGCTTTACCTCTAGATGTTGGGTTTTACCTCTAGATATTGGTCTTTATCTCTAGATTTTGGGCGTTAGATCTAGAATTTGGTCTTTACATCTAGATGTTGGGCTTTAGATCTAGAAGTTGTGCTTTTCATCTAGTTTTTGGGCTTTACGTCTAGATATTGGGCTTTAGGTCTAGATATTGGGCTTTACCTCTAGATTTTGGGTTTTAAATCTATATATTTGGCTTTTCCTCTAGATGATGGGGTTTACCTCTAGAAGTTGAGCTTTACATCTAGATTTTGGGCTTTACCTCTAAATGATGCGCTTAAACTCTAAATATTGGGCTTTACCTCTAGATGTTGGGCTTTAGATTTAGAAGTTGGGCTTTACATCTATATTTTAGGCTTTAGATCTAGAAGTTGGGCTTTATATCTAGATTTTGATCTTTACGTCTAGATATTGGGCTTTACCTCTAGATTTTGGGTTTTATATCTATATATTTGGCTTTTCCTCTAGATGTTGGGCTTTACCCCTAGATATCTGGATTTACCTGTAGATGTTGGGTTTTACCTCTAGATATTGGTCTTTTCCTCTAGATGTTGGGCTTTACCCCTAGATATCTGGATTTACCTGTAGATGTTGGGCTTTACCTCTAGATTTTGGGTTTTCCATCTGGATTTTTGGCTTCTCTCTAGAATCTGGGCTTTACCTCCAGACGTTGGGCTTTACCACTAGATGTTGGGTTTTACCTCTAGATGTTGGTCTTTAGGTCTAGATATTGGACTTTACCTCTAGATGTAGGGTTTTACATCTAGATGTTTTGCTTTACATTTAGATGTTGGTCTTTATCTCTAGATGTTGGGTTATACCTCTATATGTTGTGCTTCACCTCTAGTTGTTAGGCTTTACCACTAGATGTTTGGATTACATCTAGATGTTTTGCTTTACATTTAGACGTTCGGCTTTATCTCTAGATTTTGGGTTATAAATCTATATATTTGGCATATCTCTAGATTTTGGGCTCTAACTCTAGGTATTGGTGTTTACCTCTAGATTTTGGACTTTAACTCTGGAAGTTGGGGTTTACCCCTAGATGTTGGGATTTAACTCTAGAATTTGGTTTTGAAATCTATATATTTTGCTTTTCCTCTAGATGTTGGGCTTTACCTCTAGATATCTGGCTTTACCACTAGATGTTGGGTTTTACCTCTAGATATTGGTCTTTATCTCTAGACTTTGGGCGTTAGATCTAGAATTTGGGCTTTACATCTAGATGTTGGGCTTTAGATCTAGAAGTTGGGCTTTACATCTAGATTTTGGGCTTTAAATCTATATATTTGGCTTTTCCTCTAGATGTTGGGCTTTACCCCTAGATATCTGGATTTACCTGTAGATGTTGGGCTTTACCTCTAGATTTTGGTTTTTACATCTGGATTTTTGGCTTCTCTCTAGAATCTAGGCTTTACCTCCAGGCGTTGGGCTTTACCACTAGATGTTGGTTTTTACCTCTAGATGTTGGTCTTTAGGTCTAGATATTGGACTTTACCTCTAGATGTAGGGTTTTACATCTAGATGTTTTGCTTTACATTTAGATGTTGGTCTTTATCTCTAGATGTTGGGTTATACCTCTATATGTTGTGCTTCACCTCTAGATGTTAGGCTTTACCTCTAGATGTTTGGATTACATCTAGATGTTTTGCTTTACATTTAGATGTTCGGCTTTATCTCTAGATTTTGGGTTTTAAATCTATATATTTGGCTTTTGTTCTAGATGTTGGGCTTTACGTCTAGATATCGGCTTTACCTCTAGATGTTGGGTTTTACTTCTAGATATTGGTCTTTATCTCTAGATTTTGGGCTTTAGATCTAGAATTTGGGCTTTACATCTAGATTTTGTGCTTTAGATCTAGAAGTTGTGCTTTACATCTAGATTTTGGGCTTTACGTCTAGATATTGGGCTTTACCTCTAGATTTTGGGTTTTAAATGTATATATTTGGCTTTTCCTCTAGATGTTGGGCTTTACCCCTAGATATCTGGCTTTACCTCTAGATGTTGGGCTTTACCTCTAGGTTTTTGGTTTTTAAATATATATATATTTGGCTTTTCCTCTAGATGTTGGGCTTTACCTCTAGATTTTGGGTTTTACATCTAGATGTTTGCCTTCACCTCTGTAAGTTGGGCTTTACCTGCAGACATTGGGCTGTAGGACTAGATGATGGGCTTTACCTCCAGACGTTGGGCTTTACCTCTAGTTATCTGGCTTTACCTCTAAATGATGTGCTTAAACTCTAAATATTGGGCTTTACCTCTAGATGTTGGGCTTTAGATTTAGAAGTTGGGCTTTACATCTAGATTTTGGGCTTTAGATCTAGATATTTGGCTTCAACTCTAGATTTTGGGGTTAGATCTATATATCTGGCTTTATCTCTAGATGTTGGGCTTTACCTCTACATTTTGGGCTCTACCTCTAGGTATTGGTATTTACATTTAGATTTTTGACTTTAAATCTGGAAGTTGAGCTTTACATCTAGACTTTGGGATTTACCTCTAGATGTTGGGATTTAACACTAGAATTTGGGTTTGAAATCTATATACTTTGCTTTTCCTCTAGATGTTGGGCTTTACCTCTAGATATCTGGCTTTACCTCTAGATGTTGGGTTTTACCTCTAGCTATTGGTCTTTACCTCTAGATGTTGGGCTTTAGATCTAGAAGTTGTGCTTTTCATCTAGATTTTGGGCTTTACGTCTAGATATTGGGCTTTACCTCTAGATTTTGGGTTTTAAATCTATATATTTGGCATATCTCTAGATTTTGGGCTCTAATTCTAGGTATTGGTGTTTACCTCTAGATTTTGGACTTTAACTCTGGAAGTTGGGGTTTACCCCTAGATGTTGGGATTTAACTCTAGAATTTGGGTTTGAAATCTATATATTTGGCTTTTCCTCTAGATGTTGGGCTTTACCTATAGATGTTGGATTTTACCTCTAGATATTGGCCTTTACCTCTAGATTTTGTGTGTTAGATCTAGAATTTTGGCTTTACATCTAGATTTTGGGCTTTAGATCTAGAAGCTGGACTTTACATCTAGATATTGGGCTTTACCTCTAGATTTTGTGTTTTAAATCTATATATTTGGCTTTTCCTCTAGATGTTGGGCTTTACCCCTAGATATCTGGCTTTACCTCTAAATGTTGGGCTTTATCTCTAGATTTTGGGTTTTAAATATATATATATTTGGCTTTTCCTCTAGATGTTGGGCTTTACCTCTAGATTTGGGGTTTTACATCTAGATGTTTGCCTTCACCTCTGTAAGTTGGGCTTTACCTACAGACATTGGGCTGTAGGGCTAGATGATGGGCTTTACCTCCAGACGTTGGGCTTTACCTCTAGATATCTGGCTTTACCTCTAGATGTTGGGGTTTACCTCTAGATATTGGTCTTTACCTCTAGATGTTGGGCTTTAGATCTAGAAGTTGTGCTTTTCATCTAGATTTTGGGCTTTACGTCTAGATATTGGTCTTTAGGTCTAGATATTGGGCTTTACCTCTAGATTTTGGGTTTTAAATCTATATATTTGACTTTTCCTCTAGATGTTGGGCTTTACCTCTAGATTTTGGGTTTTACATCCTGATGTTTGCCTTCACCTCTGTAAGTTGGGCTTTACCTGCAGCCATTGGGCTGTAGGTCTAGATGATGGGCTTTCCCTCTAGAAGTTGAGCTTTACATCTAGATTTTGGGCTTTACCTCTAAATGATGCGCTTAAACTCTAAATATTGGGCTTTACCTCTAGATGTTGGGCTTTAGAATTAGAAGTTGGGCTTTACATCTATATTTTGGGCTTTAGGTTTAGAAGTTGGGCTTTATATCTAGATTTTGATCTTTACGTCTAGATATTGGGCTTTACCTCTAGATTTTGGGTTTTATATCTATATATTTGGCTTTTCCTCTAGATGTTGGGCTTTACCCCTAGATATCTGGATTTACCTGTAGATGTTGGGCTTTACCTCTAGATTTTGGGTTTTCCATCTGGATTTTTGACTTCTCTCTAGAACCTGGGCTTTACCTCCAGACGTTGGGCTTTACCACTAGATGTTGGGTTTTACCTCTAGATGTTGGTCTTTAGGTCTAGATATTGGACTTTACCTCTAGATGTAGGGTTTTACATCTAGATGTTTTGCTTTACATTTAGATGTTGGTCTTTATCTCTAGATGTTGGGTTATACCGCTATATGTTGTGCTTTACCTCTAGTTGTTAGGCTTTACCTCTAGATGTTTGGATTACATCTAGATGTTTTGCTTTACATTTAGACGTTCGGCTTTATCTCTAGATTTTGGGTTTTAAATCTATATATTTGGCATATCTCTAGATTTTGGGCTCTAACTCTAGGTATTGGTGTTTACCTCTAGATTTTGGACTTTAACTCTGGAAGTTGGGGTTTACCCCTAGATGTTGGGATTTAACTCTAGAATTTGGGTTTGAAATCTATATATTTGGCTTTTCCTCTAGATGTTGGGCTTTACCTCTAGATATCGGCTTTACCTCTAGATGTTGGGTTTTACTTCTAGATATTGGTCTTTATCTCTAGATTTTGGGCATTAGATCTAGAATTTGGGCTTTACATCTAGATTTTGGGCTTTAGATCTAGAAGTTGGGCTTTACATGTAGATTTTGGGCTTTACGTCTAGATATTGGGCTTTACCTCTAGATTTTGTGTTTTAAATCTATATATTTGGCTTTTCCTCTAGATGTTGGGCTTTACCGCTAGTTATCTGGCTTTACCTCTAGATGTTGGGCTTTACCTCTAGGTTTTGGGTTTTAAATATATATATATTTGGCTTTTCCTCTAGATTTTGGTCTTTACCTCTAGATTTTGGGTTTTACATCTAGATGTTTGCCTTCACCTCTGTAAGTTGGGCTTTACCTGCAGCCATTAGGCTGTAGGACTAGATGATGGGCTTTACCTCCAGACGTTGGGCTTTACCTCTAGTTATCTGGCTTTACCTCTAAATGCTGTGCTTAAACTCTAAATATTGGGCTTTACCTCTAGATGTTGGGCTTTAGATTTAGAAGTTGGGCTTTACATCTATATTTTAGGCTTTAGATCTAGAAGTTGGGCTTTATATCTAGATTTTGATCTTTACGTCTAGATATTGGGCTTTACCTCTAGATTTTGGGTTTTATATCTATATATTTGGCTTTTCTTCTAGATGTTGGGCTTTACCTCTAGATATCGGCTTTACCTCTAGATGTTGGGTTTTACTTCTAGATATTGGTCTTTATCTCTAGATTTTTGGCTTTAGATCTAGAATTTGGGCTTTACATCTAGATTTTGGGCTTTACGTCTAGATATTGGGCTTTACCTCTAGATTTTGGCTTTTAAATCTATATATTTGGCTTTTCCTGTAGATGTTGGGCTTTACCCCTAGATATCTGGGTTTACCTCTAGATGTTGGGCTTTACCTCTAGGTTTTGGGTTTTAAATCTATATATTTGGCTTTTCCTCTAGATGTTGGCCTTTACCTCTAGATTTGGGGTTTTACATCTAGATGTTTCCCTTCACCTCTGTAAGTTGGGCTTTACCTGCAGCCATTAGGCTGTAGGACTAGATGATGGGCTTTACCTCTAGAAGTTGAGCTTTACATCTAGATTTTGGGCTTTACCTCTAAATGATGCGCTTAAACTCTAAATATTGGGCTTTACCTCTAGATGTTGGGCTTTAGATCTAGAAGTTGGGCTTTACATCTAGACTTTGGGCTTTACGTCTAGATATTTGGCTTCACCTCTAGATTTTGGGGTTTAGATCTATATATATGGCTTTATCTCTAGATGTTGGGCTTTACCTCTACATTTTGGTCTCTACCTCTAGGTATTGGTATTTACATTTAGATTTTTGACTTTAAAACTGGAAGTTGAGCTTTACATCTAGACTTTGGGATTTACCTCTAGATGTTGGGATTTAACTCTAGAATTTGGGTTTGAAATCTATATATTTTGCTTTTCCTCTAGATGTTGGGCTTTACCTCTAGATATCTGGCTTTACCTCTAGATGTTGGGTTTTACCTCTAGATATTGGTCTTTACCTCTAGATTTTGGGTGTTAGATCTAGAATTTGGGCTTTACATCTAGATTGTGGGCTTTAGATCTAGAAGCTGGGCTTTACATCTAGATTTTGGGCTTTACGTCTAGATATTGGGCTTTACCTCTAGATTTTGTGTTTTAAATCTATATATTTGGCTTTTCCTCTAGATGTTGGGCTTTACACCTAGATATCTGGCTTTACCTCTAAATGTTGGGCTTTACCTCTAGATTTTGGGTTTTAAATATATATATATTTGGCTTTTCCTCTAGATGTTATGCTTTACCTCTAGATTTTGGGTTTTACATCTAGATGTTTGCCTTCACCTCTGTAAGTTGGGCTTTACCTGCAGACATTGGGCTGTAGGGCTAGATGATGGGCTTTACCTCCAGACGTTGGGCTTTACCTCTAGATATCTGGCTTTACCTCTAGATGTTGGGTTTTACCTCTAGATATTGGTCTTTACCTCTAGATGTTGGGCTTTAGATCTAGAAGTTGTGCTTTTCATCTAGTTTTTGGGCTTTACGTCTAGATATTGGGCTTTAGGTCTAGATATTGGGCTTTACCTCTAGATTTTGGGTTTTAAATCTATATATTTGGCTTTTCCTCTAGATGATGGGGTTTACCTCTAGATTTGGGGTTTTACATCTAGATGTTTGCCTTCACCTCTGTAAGTTGGGCTTTACCTGTAGCCATTAGGCTGTAGGACTAGATGATGGGCTTTACCTCTAGAAGTTGAGCTTTACATCTAGATTTTGGGCTTTACCTCTAAATGATGCGCTTAAACTCTAAATATTGGGCTTTACCTCTAGATGTTGGGCTTTAGATTTAGAAGTTGGGCTTTACATCTATATTTTAGGCTTTAGATCTAGAAGTTGGGCTTTATATCTAGATTTTGATCTTTACGTCTAGATATTGGGCTTTACCTCTAGATTTTGGGTTTTATATCTATATATTTGGCTTTTCCTCTAGATGTTGGGCTTTACCCCTAGATATCTGGATTTACCTGTAGATGTTGGGTTTTACCTCTAGATATTGGTCTTTTCCTCTAGATGTTGGGCTTTACCCCTAGATATCTGGATTTACCTGTAGATGTTGGGCTTTACCTCTAGATTTTGGGTTTTCCATCTGGATTTTTGGCTTCTCTCTAGAATCTGGGCTTTACCTCCAGACGTTGGGCTTTACCACTAGATGTTGGGTTTTACTTCTAGATGTTGGTCTTTAGGTCTAGATATTGGACTTTACCTCTAGATGTAGGGTTTTACATCTAGATGTTTTGCTTTACATTTAGATGTTGGTCTTTATCTCTAGATGTTGGGTTATACCTCTATATGTTGTGCTTCACCTCTAGTTGTTAGGCTTTACCACTAGATGTTTGGATTACATCTAGATGTTTTGCTTTACATTTAGACGTTCGGCTTTATCTCTAGATTTTGGGTTATAAATCTATATATTTGGCATATCTCTAGATTTTGGGCTCTAACTCTAGGTATTGGTGTTTACCTCTAGATTTTGGACTTTAACTCTGGAAGTTGGGGTTTACCCCTAGATGTTGGGATTTAACTCTAGAATTTGGTTTTGAAATCTATATATTTTGCTTTTCCTCTAGATGTTGGGCTTTACCTCTAGATATCTGGCTTTACCACTAGATGTTGGGTTTTACCTCTAGATATTGGTCTTTATCTCTAGACTTTGGGCGTTAGATCTAGAATTTGGGCTTTACATCTAGATGTTGGGCTTTAGATCTAGAAGTTGGGCTTTACCTCTAGATTTTGGGATTTAAATCTATATATTTGGCTTTTCCTCTAGATGTTGGGCTTTACCCCTAGATATCTGGATTTACCTGTAGATGTTGGGCTTTACCTCTAGATTTTGGTTTTTACATCTGGATTTTTGGCTTCTCTCTAGAATCTGGGCTTTACCTCCAGGCGTTGGGCTTTTCCACTAGATGTTGGTTTTTACCTCTAGATGTTGGTCTTTAGGTCTAGCTATTGGACTTTACCTCTAGATGTAGGGTTTTACATCTAGATGTTTTGCTTTACATTTAGATGTTGGTCTTTATCTCTAGATGTTGGGTTATACCTTATATGTTGTGCTTCACCTCTAGATGTTAGGCTTTACCTCTAGATGTTTGGATTACATCTAGATGTTTTGCTTTACATTTAGATGTTCGGCTTTATCTCTAGATTTTGGGTTTTAAATCTATATATTTGGCTTTTCTTCTAGATGTTGGGCTTTACCTCTAGATATCGGCTTTACCTCTAGATGTTGGGTTTTACTTCTAGATATTGGTTTTTATCTCTAGATTTTGGGCTTTAGATCTAGAATTTGGGCTTTACATCTAGATTTTGGGCTTTACGTCTAGATATTGGGCTTTACCTCTAGATTTTGGCTTTTAAATCTATATATTTGGCTTTTCCTCTAGATGTTGGGCTTTACCTCTAGATTTTGGGTTTTACATCCTGATGTTTGCCTTCACCTCTGTAAGTTGGGCTTTACCTGCAGCCATTGGGCTGTAGGTCTAGATGATGGGCTTTCCCTCTAGAAGTTGAGCTTTACATCTAGATTTTGGGCTTTACCTCTAAATGATGCGCTTAAACTCTAAATATTGGGCTTTACCTCTAGATGTTGGGCTTTAGAATTAGAAGTTGGGCTTTACATCTATATTTTGGGCTTTAGGTTTAGAAGTTGGGCTTTATATCTAGATTTTGATCTTTACGTCTAGATATTGGGCTTTACCTCTAGATTTTGGGTTTTATATCTATATATTTGGCTTTTCCTCTAGATGTTGGGCTTTACCCCTAGATATCTGGATTTACCTGTAGATGTTGGGCTTTACCTCTAGATTTTGGGTTTTCCATCTGGATTTTTGACTTCTCTCTAGAACCTGGGCTTTACCTCCAGACGTTGGGCTTTACCACTAGATGTTGGGTTTTACCTCTAGATGTTGGTCTTTAGGTCTAGATATTGGACTTTACCTCTAGATGTAGGGTTTTACATCTAGATGTTTTGCTTTACATTTAGATGTTGGTCTTTATCTCTAGATGTTGGGTTATACCGCTATATGTTGTGCTTTACCTCTAGTTGTTAGGCTTTACCTCTAGATGTTTGGATTACATCTAGATGTTTTGCTTTACATTTAGACGTTCGGCTTTATCTCTAGATTTTGGGTTTTAAATCTATATATTTGGCATATCTCTAGATTTTGGGCTCTAACTCTAGGTATTGGTGTTTACCTCTAGATTTTGGACTTTAACTCTGGAAGTTGGGGTTTACCCCTAGATGTTGGGATTTAACTCTAGAATTTGGGTTTGAAATCTATATATTTGGCTTTTCCTCTAGATGTTGGGCTTTACCTCTAGATATCGGCTTTACCTCTAGATGTTGGGTTTTACTTCTAGATATTGGTCTTTATCTCTAGATTTTGGGCATTAGATCTAGAATTTGGGCTTTACATCTAGATTTTGGGCTTTAGATCTAGAAGTTGGGCTTTACATGTAGATTTTGGGCTTTACGTCTAGATATTGGGCTTTACCTCTAGATTTTGTGTTTTAAATCTATATATTTGGCTTTTCCTCTAGATGTTGGGCTTTACCGCTAGTTATCTGGCTTTACCTCTAGATGTTGGGCTTTACCTCTAGGTTTTGGGTTTTAAATATATATATATTTGGCTTTTCCTCTAGATTTTGGTCTTTACCTCTAGATTTTGGGTTTTACATCTAGATGTTTGCCTTCACCTCTGTAAGTTGGGCTTTACCTGCAGCCATTAGGCTGTAGGACTAGATGATGGGCTTTACCTCCAGACGTTGGGCTTTACCTCTAGATATCTGGCTTTACCTCTAGATGTTGGTTTTTACCTCTAGATATTGTTCTTTGCCTCTAGATGTTGGGCTTTAGATTTAGAAGTTGGGCTTTACATCTATATTTTGGGCTTTAGATTTAGAAGTTGGGCTTTACATCTAGATTTTGGGCTTTACGTCTAGATATTGGGCTTTACCTCTAGATTTTGGGTTTTATATCTATATATTTGGCTTTTCCTCTAGATGTTGGGCTTTACCTCTACATTTTGGGCTCTACCTCTAGGTATTGGTATTTACATTTAGATTTTTTGACTTTAAATCTGGAAGTTGAGCTTTACATCTAGACTTTGGGATTTACCTCTAGATGTTGGGATTTAACTCTAGAATTTGGGTTTGAAATCTATATAGTTTGCTTTTCCTCTAGATGTTGGGCTTTACCTCTAGATATCTGGCTTTACCTCTAGATGTTGGGTTTTACCTCTAGATATTGGTCTTTTCCTCTAGATGTTGGGCTTTACCTCTAGATATCGGCTTTACCTCTAGATGTTGGGTTTTACCTCTAGATATTGGTCTTTATCTATAGATTTTGGGCGTTAGATCTAGAATTTGGGCTTTACATCTAGATGTTGGGCTTTAGATCTAGAAGTTGGGCTTTACATCTAGATTTTGAGCTTTTTATCTAGATATTGGGCTTTTCCTCTAGATGTTGGGCTTTAACTCTAGAATTTGGGTTTGAAATCTATATATTTTGCTTTTCCTCTAGATGTTGGGCTTTACCTCTAGATATCTGGCTTTACCTCTAGATGTTGGGTTTTACCTGTAAATATTGGGCTTTACCTCTAGATGTTGGGCTTTAGATCTAGAAGTTGTGCTTTTCATCTAGATTTTGGGCTTTACGTCTAGATATTGGGCTTTACCTCTAGATTTTGGGTTTTATATCGATATATTTGGCTTTTCCTCTAGATGTTGGGCTTTACCCCTAGATATCTGGATTTACCTGTAGATGTTGGGCTTTACCTCTAGATTTTGGGTTTTCCATCTGGATTTTTGGCTTCTCTCTAGAATCTGGGCTTTACCTCCAGACGTTGGGCTTTACCACTAGATGTTGGGTTTTACCTCTAGATGTTGGTCTTTAGGTCTAGATATTGGACTTTACCTCTAGATGTAGGGTTTTACATCTAGATGTTTTGCTTTACATTTAGATGTTGGTCTTTATCTCTAGATGTTGGGTTATACCTCTATATGTTGTGCTTCACCTCTAGATGTTAGGCTTTACCTCTAGATGTTTGGATTACATCTAGATGTTTTGCTTTACATTTAGATGTTCGGCTTTATCTCTAGATTTTGGGTTTTAAATCTATATATTTGGCATATCTCTAGATTTTGGGCTCTAACTCTAGGTATTGGTGTTTACCTCTAGATTTTGGACTTTAACTCTGGAAGTTGGGGTTTACCCCTAGATGTTGGGATTTAACTCTAGAATTTGGGTTTGAAATCTATATATTTTGCTTTTCCTCTAGATGTTGGGCTTTACCTCTAGATACCTGGCTTTACCTCTAGATGTTGGGTTTTACCTCTAGCTATTGGTCTTTACCACTAGATGTTGGGCTTTAGATCTAGAAGTTGTGCTTTTCATCTAGATTTTGGGCTTTACATCTAGATATTGGGCTTTACCTCTAGATTTTGGGTTTTATATCTATATATTTGACTTTTCCTCTAGATGTTGGGCTTTACACCTAGATATCTGGATTTACCTGTAGATGTTGGGCTTTACCTCTAGATTTTGGGTTTTCCATCTGGATTTTTTGCTTCTCTCTAGAATCTGGGCTTTACCTCCAGACATTGGGCTTTACCACTAGATGTTGGGTTTTACCACTAGATGTTGGGTTTTACCTCTAGATGTTGGTCTTTAGGTCTAGATATTGGACTTTACCTCTAGATGTAGGGTTTTACATCTAGATGTTTTGCTTTACATTTAGATGTTGGTCTTTATCTCTAGATGTTGGGTTATACCTCTATATGTTGTGCTTCACCTCTAGTTGTTAGGCTTTATCTCTAGATGTTTGCATTACATCTAGATGTTTTGCTTTACATTTAGACGTTCGGCTTTATCTCTAGATTTTGGGTTCTAAATCTATATATTTGGCATATCTCTAGATTTTGGGCTCTAGCTCTAGGTATTGGTGTTTACCTCTAGATTTTGGACTTTAACTCTGGAAGTTGGGGTTTACCCCTAGATGTTGGGATTTAACTCTAGAATTTGGGTTTGAAATCTATATATTTTGCTTTTCCTCTAGATGTTGGGCTTTACCTCTAGATATCTGGCTTTAACTCTAGATGTTGGGTTTTACCTTTAGATATTGATCTTTATCTCTAGATTTTGGGCGTTAGATCTAGAATTTGGGCTTTACATCTAGATGTTGGGCTTTAGATCTAGAAGTTGGGCTTTACCTCTAGATTTTGGGCTTTAAATCTATATATTTGGCTTTTCCTCTAGATGTTGGGCTTTACCCCTAGATATCTGGATTTACCTGTAGATGTTGGGCTTTACCTCTAGATTTTCGCTTTTACATCTGGATTTTTGTCTTCTCTCTAGAATCTGGGCTTTACCTCCAGACGTTGGGCTTTACCAATAGATGTTGTTTTTTACCTCTAGATGTTGGTCTTTAGGTCTAGATATTGGACTTTACCTCTAGATGTAGGGTTTTACATCTAGATGTTTTGCTTTACATTTAGATGTTGGTCTTTATCTCTAGACGTTGGGTTATACCTCTATATGTTGTGCATAACCTCTAGATGTTAGGCTTTAGCTCTAGATGTTTGGATTACATCTAGATGTTTTGCTTTACATTTAGATGTTCGGCTTTATCTCTAGATTTTGGGTTTTAAATCTATATATTTGGCTTTTCTTCTAGATGTTGGGCTTTACCTCTAGATATCGGCTTTACCTCTTAGCTGTTGGGTTTTACTTCTAGATATTGGTCTTTATCTCTAGATTTTAGGCGTTAGATCTAGAATTTGGGCTTTACATCTAGATTTTGGGCTTTAGATCTAGAAGTTGGGGTTTACATCTAGATTTTGGGCTTTACGTCTAGATATTGGGCTTTACCTCTAGATTTTGGGTTTTAAATCTATATATTTGGCTTTTCCTCTAGATGTTGGGCTTTACCCCTAGATATCTGGCTTTACCTCTAGATGTTGGGCTTTACTTCTAGGTTTTGGTTTTTAAATATATATATATTTGGCTTTTCCTCCTGATGTTGGACTTTACCTCTAGATTTTGGGGTTTACATCTAGATGTTTGCCTTCACCTCTGTAAGTTGGGCTTTACCTGCAGACATTGGGCTGTAGGGCTAGATGATGGGCTTTACCTCCAGACGTTGGGCTTTACCTCTAGATATCTGGCTTTACCTCTAGATGTTGGGTTTTACCTCTAGCTATTGGTCTTTACCTCTAGATGTTGGGCTTTAGATCTAGAAGTTGTGCTTTTCATCTAGATTTTGGGCTTTACGTCTAAATATTGGGCTTTACCTCTAGGTTTTGGGTTTTATATCTATATATTTGGCTTTTCCTCTAGATGTTGGGCTTTACACCTAGATATCTGGATTTACCTGTAGATGTTGGGCTTTACCTCTAGATTTGGGGTTTTCCATCTGGATTTTTGGCTTCTCTCTAGAATCTGGGCTTTACCTCCAGACGTTGGGCTTTACCACTAGATGTTGGGTTTTACCACTAGATGTTGGGTTTTACCTCTAGATGTTGGTCTTTAGGTCTAGATATTGGACTTTACCTCTAGATGTAGGGTTTTATATCTAGATGTTTTGCTTTACATTTAGATGTTGGTCTTTATCTCTAGATGTTGGGTTATACCTCTATATGTTGTGCTTCACCTCTAGATGTTAGGCTTTACCTCTAGATGTTTGGATTACATCTAGATGTTTTGGTTTACATTTAGACGTTCGGCTTTATCTCTAGATTTTGGGTTTTAAATCTATATATTTGGCATATCTCTAGATTTTGGGCTCTAACTCTAGGTATTGGTGTTTACCTCTAGATTTTGGACTTTAACTCTGGAAGTTGGGGTTTACCCCTAGATGTTGGGATTTAACTCTAGAATTTGGGTTTGAAATCTATATATTTTGCTTTTCCTCTAGATGTTGGGCTTTACCTCTAGATATCTGGCTTTACCTCTAGATGTTGGGTTTTACCTCTAGCTATTGGTCTTTACCTCTAGATTTTGGGCGTTAGATCTAAAATTTGGGCTTTACATCTAGATGTTGGGCTTTAGATCTAGAAGTTGGGGTTTACATCTAGATCTTGGGCTTTACCTCTAGGTTTTGGGTTTTAAATATATATATATTTGGCTTTTCCTCTAGATGTTGGGCTTTACCTCTAGATTTTGGGTTTTACATCTAGATGTTTGCCTTCACCTCTGTAAGTTGGGCTTTACCTGCAGACTTTGGGCTGTAGGACTAGATGATGGGCTTTACCTCCAGACGTTGGGCTTTACCTCTAGTTATCTGGCTTTACCTCTAAATGATGCGCTTAAACTCTAAATATTGGGCTTTACCTATAGATGTTGGGCTTTAGATTTAGAAGTTGGGTTTACAGCTATATTTTGGGCTTTAGGTCTAGAAGTTGGGCTTTACATCTAGATTTTGGGCTTTACGTCCAGATATTGGGCTTCACCTCTAGATTTTGGGGTTTAGATCTATATATCTGGCTTTATCTCTAGATGTTGGGCTTTACCTCTACATTTTGGGCTCTACCTCTAGGTATTGGTATTTACATTTAGATTTTTTGACTTTAAATCTGGAAGTTGAGCTTTACATCTAGACTTTGGGATTTACCTCTAGATGTTGGGATTTAACTCTAGAATTTGGGTTTGAAATCTACATAGTTTGCTTTTCCTCTAGATGTTGGGCTTTACCTCTAGATATCTGGCTTTACCTCTAGATGTTGGGTTTTACCTCTAGATATTGGTCTTTACCTCTAGATGTTGGGCTTTACCTCTAGGTTTTAGGTTTTATATCTATATATTTGGCTTTTCCTCTAGATGTTGGACTTTACCCCTAGATATCTGGATTTACCTGTAGATGTTGGGCTTTACCTCTAGATTTTGGGTTTTCCATCTGGATATTTGGCTTCTCTCTAGAATCTGGGCTTTACCTCCAGACGTTGGGCTTTACCACTAGATGTTGGTTTTTACCTCTAGATGTTGGTCTTTAGGTCTAGGTATTGGACTTTACCTCTAGATGTAGGGTTTTACATCTAGATGTTTTGCTTTACATTTAGATGTTGGTCTTTATCTCTAGATGTTGGGTTATACCTCTATATGTTGTGCTTCACCTCTAGATGTTAGGCTTTACCTCTAGATGTTTGGATTACATCTAGATGTTTTGCTTTACATTTAGATGTTGGGCTTTATCTCTAGATTTTGGGTTTTAAATCTATATATTTGGCATATCTCTAGATTTTGGGCTCTAACTCTAGGTATTGGTGTTTACCTCTAGATTTTGGACTTTAACTCTGGAAGTTGGGGTTTACCCCTAGATGTTGGGATTTAACTCTAGAATTTGGGTTTGAAATCTATATATTTTGCTTTTCCTCTAGATGTTAGGCTTTCCCTCTAGATATCTGGCTTTACCTCTAGATGTTGGGTTTTACCTCTAGATATTGGTCTTTATCTCTAGACTTTGGGCGTTAGATCTAGAATTTGGGCTTTACATCTTGATTTTGGGCTTTAGATCTAGAAGATGGGCTTTACATCTAGATTTTGGGCTTTACGTCTAGATATTGGGCTTTACCTCTAGATTTTGGGTTTTAAATCTATATATTTGACTTTTCCTCTAGATGTTGGCTTTTACCCCTAGATATCTGGCTTTACATCTAGATGTTGGGCTTTACCTCTAGGTTTTGGGTTTTAAATATATATATATTTGGCTTTTCCTCTAGATGTTGGGCTTTACACCTAGATATCTGGATTTACCTGTAGATGTTGGGCTTTACCTCTAGATTTTGGGTTTTCCATCTGGATTTTTGGCTTCTCTCTAGAATCTGGGCTTTACCTCCAGACGTTGGGCTTTACCACTAGATGTTGGGTTTTACCTCTAGATGTTGGTCTTTAGGTCTAGATATTGGACTTTACCTCTAGATGTAGGGGTTTACATCTAGATGTTTTGCTTTACATTTAGATGTTGGTCTTTATCTCTTGATGTTGGGTTATACCTCTATATGTTGTGCTTCACCTCTAGATGTTAGGCTTTACCTCTAGATGTTTGGATTACATCTAGATGTTTTGCTTTACATTTAGATGTTCGGCTTTATCTCTAGATTTTGGGTTTTAAATCTATATATTTGGCTTTTCCTCTAGATGTTGGGCTTTACCCCTAGATATCTGGATTTACCTCTAGATTTTGGGTTTTACTTCTAGATATTGGTCTTTATCTCTAGATTTTAGGCGTTAGATCTAGAATTTGGGCTTTACATCTAGATTTTGGGCTTTAGATCTAGAAGTTGGGGTTTACATCTAGATTTTGGGCTTTACGTCTAGATATTGGGCTTTACCTCTAGATTTTGGGTTTTAAATCTATATATTTGGCTTTTCCTCTAGATGTTGGGCTTTACCCCTAGATATCTGGCGTTACCTCTAAATGGTGCGCTTAAACTCTAAATATTGGGCTTTCCCTATAGATGTTGGGCTTTAGATTTAGAAGTTGGGTTTACATCTAGATTTTGGGCTTTAGATCTAGAAGTTGGGCTTTACATCTAGATTTTGGGCTTTACGTCCAGATATTGGGCTTCACCTCTAGATTTTGGGGTTTAGATCTATATATCTGGCTTTATCTCTAGATG
This sequence comes from Leptosomus discolor, assembly GCF_034619465.1. NCBI lineage: Eukaryota > Metazoa > Chordata > Aves > Leptosomiformes > Leptosomidae > Leptosomus > Leptosomus discolor. Next base: position 2,538,950 of record NW_028237857.1, on the reverse strand, counting down.
TTGGGCTTTACCTCTACATTTTGGGCTCTACCTCTAGGTATTGGTATTTACATTTAGATTTTTTGACTTTAAATCTGGAAGTTGAGCTTTACATCTAGACTTTGGGATTTACCTCTAGATGTTGGGATTTAACTCTAGAATTTGGGTTTGAAATCTATATATTTTGCTTTTCCTCTAGATGTTGGGCTTTACCTCTAGATATCTGGCTTTACCTCTAGATGTTGGGTTTTACCTCTAGATATTGGTCTTTACCTCTAGATGTTGGGCTTTCGATCTAGAAGTTGTGCTTTTCATCTAGATTTTGGGCTTTACGTCTAGATATTGGGCTTTACCTTTAGATTTTGGGTTTTATATCTATATATTTGGCTTTTCCTCTAGATGTTGGGCTTTACCGCTAGATTTGGGGTTTTACATCTAGATGTTTGCCTTCACCTCTGTAAGTTGGGCTTTACCTGCAGACATTGGGCTGTAGGACTAGATGATGGGCTTTACCTCCAGATGTTGGGCTTTACCTCTAGATATCTGGCTTTACCTCTAGATGTTGGGTTTTACCTCTAGCTATTGGTCTTTACCTCTAGATGTTGGGCTTTCGATCTAGAAGTTGTGCTTTTCATCTAGATTTTGGGCTTTACGTCTAGATATTGGGCTTTACCTCTAGATTTTGGGTTTTATATCTATATATTTGGCTTTTCTTCTAGATGTTGGGCTTTACCTCTAGATTTTGGGCTCTAACACTAGGTATTGGTGTTTACCTCTAGATTTTGGACTTTAACTTTGGAAGTTGGGCTTTACATCTAGATGTTGGGATTTAACTCTAGAATTTGGGTTTGAAATCTATATATTTTGCTTTTCCTCTAGATGTTGGGCTTTACCTCTAGATATCTGGCTTTACCTCTAGATGTTGGGCTTTACCTCTAGATTTTGGGTTTTAAATATATATATATTTGGCTTTTCCTCTAGATGTTGGGCTTTACCTCTAGATTTGGGGTTTTACATCTAGATGTTTGCCTTCACCTCTGTAAGTTGGGCTTTACCTGCAGACATTGGGCTGTAGGACTAGATGATGGGCTTTACCTCCAGACGTTGGGCTTTACCTCTAGATATCTGGCTTTACCTCTAGATCTTGGGTTTTACCTCTAGATATTGGTCTTTACCTCTAGATGTTGGGCTTTAGATCTAGAAGTTGTGCTTTTCATCTAGATTTTGGGCTTTACGTCTAGATATTGGGCTTTAGGTCTAGATATTGGGCTTTACCTCTAGATTTTGGTTTTTAAATCTATATATTTGGCTTTTCCTCTAGATGTTGGGCTTTACCTCTAGATTTTGGGTTTTACATCCTGATGTTTGCCTTCACCTCTGTAAACTGGGCTTTACCTGCAGCCATTAGGCTGTAGGACTAGATGATGGGCTTTACATCTAGAAGTTGAACTTTACATCTAGATTTTGGGCTTTACCTCTAAATGGTGCGCTTAAACTCTAAATATTGGGCTTTACCTCTAGATGTTGGGCTTTAGATTTAGAAGTTGGGATTTACATCTATATTTTGGGCTTTAGATCTAGAAGTTGGGATTTATATCTAGATTTTGATCTTTACGTCTAGATATTGGGCTTTACCTCTAGATTTTGGGTTTTATATCTATATATTTGGCTTTTCCTCTAGATGTTGGGCTTTACCCCTAGATATCTGGATTTACCTGTAGATGTTAGGCTTTACCTCTAGATGTTTGGATTACATCTAGATGTTTTGCTTTACATTTAGATGTTCGGCTTTATCTCTAGATTTTGTGTTTTAAATCTATATATTTGGCATATCTCTAGATGTTGGGCTCTAACTCTAGGTATTGGTGTTTACCTCTAGATTTTGGACTTTAACTCTGGAAGTTGGGGTTTACCCCTAGATGTTGGGATTTAACTCTAGAATTTGGGTTTGAAATCTATATATTTTGCTTTTCCTCTAGATGTTGGGCTTTACCTCTAGATATCTGGCTTTACCTCTAGATGTTGGGTTTTACCTCTAGATATTGGTCTTTAACTCTGGATTTTGGGTGTTAGACCAAGAATTTGGGCTTTACATCTTGATTTTGGGTGTTAGATCTAGAATTTGGGCTTTACATCTAGATTTTGGGCTTTACCTCTAGGTTTTGGTTTTTAAATCTATATATATTTGGCTTTTCCTCTAGATGTTGGGCTTTACATCTAGATTTGGGGTTTTACATCTAGATGTTTGCCTTCACCTCTGTAAGTTGGCTTTACCTGCAGACATTGGGCTGTAGGACTAGATGATGGGCTTTACCTCCAGACGTTGGGCTTTACCTCTAGATATCTGGCTTTACATCTAGATTTTGGGCTTTACGTCTAGATATTGGGCTTTACCTCTAGATTTTGGGGTTTACATCTAGATGTTTGCCTTCACCTCTGTAAGTTGGGCTTTACCTGCAGACATTGGGCTGTAGGACTAGATGATGGGCTTTACCTCCAGACGTTGGGCTTTACCTCTAGATATCTGGCTTTACCTCTAAATGATGCGCTTAAACTCTAAATATTGGGCTTTTCCTCCAGATGTTGGGCTTTAGATTTAGAAGTTGGGCTTTGCAACTATATTTTCGGCTTTAGATCTAGAATTTGGGCTTTACATCTAGATTTTGGGCTTTACATCTAAATATTGGGCTTCACCTCTAGATTTTGGGGTTTAGATCTATATATCTGGCTTTATCTCTAGATGTTGGTCTTTACCTCTACATTTTGGGCTCTACCTCTAGGTATTGGTATTTACATTTAGATTTTTGACTTTAAATCTGGAAGTTGAGCTTTACATCTAGACTTTGGGATTTACCTCTAGATGTTGGGATTTAACTCTAGAATTTGGGTTTGAAATCTATATATTTTGCTTTTCCTCTAGATGTTGGGCTTTACCTCTAGATATCTGGCTTTACCTCTAGATGTTGGGTTTTACCTCTAGATATTGGTCTTTACCTCTAGATGTTGGGCTTTCGATCTAGAAGTTGTGCTTTTCATCTAGATTTTGGGCTTTACGTCTAGATATTGGGCTTTACCTCTAGATTTTGGGTTTTATATCGATATATTTGGCTTTTCCTCTAGATGTTGGGCTTTACCCCTAGATATCTGGATTTACCTGTAGATGTTGGGCTTTACCTCTAGATTTTAGGTTTTCCATCTGGATTTTTGGCTTCTCTCTAGAATCTGGGCTTTACCTCCAGACCTTGGGCTTTACCACTAGATGTTGGGTTTTACCTCTAGATGTTGGTCTTTAGATCTAGATATTGGACTTTACCTCTAGATGTAGGGTTTTACATCTAGATGTTTTGCTTTACATTTAGATGTTGGTCTTTATCTCTAGATGTTGGGTTATACCTCTATATGTTGTGCTTCACCTCTAGATGTTAGGCTTTACCTCTAGATGTTTGGATTACATCTAGATGTTTTGCTTTACATTTAGATGTTCGGCTTTATCTCTAGATTTTGGGTTTTAAATCTATATATTTGGCATATCTCTAGATGTTGGGCTCTAACTCTAGGTATTGGTGTTTACCTCTAGATTTTGGATTTTAACTCTGGAAGTTGGGCTTTACCTCTAGAAGTTGGGCTTTAACTCTAGACTTTGGGCTTTACCTCAAGACGTTCGGCTTTAACTCTAGCTGTTGGACTTTACCTCTAGATTTTGGGCCTTACCTCTAGAAGTTGGGGGTTATATCTATATGGTTGGATTTAACTGTAGATGTCAGGCCTTAACACTTGATTTTGGAATTCACCTCTAGATGTTAGGCTTTACATCTAGATTTTGGGCTTTAGATCTAGAAGCTGGGCTTTACATCTAGATTTTGTGCTTTACTTTTAGATATTGGGCTTTACCTCTAGATTTTGTGTTTTAACTCTATATATTTGGCTTTTCCTCTAGATGTTGGGCTTTACCCCTAGATATCTGGCTTTACCTCTAGATGTTGGGCTTTACCTCTAGGTTTTGGGTATTAAATATATATATATTTGGCTTTTCCTCTAGATGTTGGGCTTTACCTCTAGATTTTGGGTTTTACATCTAGATGTTTGCCTTCACCTCTGTAAGTTGGGCTTTACCTGCAGACTTTGGGCTGTAGGACTAGATGATGAGCTTTACCTCCAGACGTTGGGCTTTACCCCTAGATATCTGGCTTTACCTCTAAATGTTGGGCTTTACCTCTAGATTTTGGGTTTTAAATATATATATATTTGGCTTTTCCTCTAGATGTTGGGCTTTACCTCTAGATTTGGGGTTTACATCTAGATGTTTGCCTTCACCTCTGTGAGTTGGGCTTTACCTGCAGACATTGGGCTGTAGGACTAGATGATGAGCTTTACCTCCAGACGTTGGGCTTTACCTCTAGATATCTGGCTTTACCTCTAGATGTTGGGTTTTACCTCTAGATATTGGTCTTTACCTCTAGATGTTGGGCTTTAGATCTAGAAGTTGTGCTTTTCATCTAGATTTTGGGCTTTACATCTAGATATTGGGCTTTACCTCTAGATTTTGGGTTTTATATCTATATATTTGGCTTTTCCTCTAGATGTTGGGCTTTACCCCTAGATATCTGGATTTACCTGTAGATGTTGGGCTTTACCTCTAGATTTTAGGTTTTCCATCTGGATTTTTGGCTTCTCTCTAGAATCTGGGCTTTACCTCCAGACCTTGGGCTTTACCACTAGATGTTGGGTTTTACCTCTAGATGTTGGTCTTTAGATCTAGATATTGGACTTTACCTCTAGATGTAGGGTTTTACATCTAGATGTTTTGCTTTACATTTAGATGTTGGTCTTTATCTCTAGATGTTGGGTTATACCTCTATATGTTGTGCTTCACCTCTAGATGTTAGGCTTTACCTCTAGATGTTTGGATTACATCTAGATGTTTTGCTTTACATTTAGATGTTCGGCTTTATCTCTAGATTTTGGGTTTTAAATCTATATATTTGGCATATCTCTAGATGTTGGGCTCTAATTCTAGGTATTGGTGTTTACCTCTAGATTTTGGATTTTAACTCTGGAAGTTGGGCTTTACCTCTAGAAGTTGGGCTTTAACTCTAGACTTTGGGCTTTACCTCAAGACGTTCGGCTTTAACTCTAGCTGTTGGACTTTACCTCTAGATTTTGGGCCTTACCTCTAGAAGTTGGGGGTTATACCTATATGGTTGGGTTTAACTGTAGATGTCAGGCCTTAACACTTGATTTTGGAATTCACCTCTAGATGTTAGGCTTTACATCTAGATTTTGGGCTTTAGATCTAGAAGCTGGGCTTTACATCTAGATTTTGTGCTTTACTTTTAGATATTGGGCTTTACCTCTAGATTTTGTGTTTTAACTCTATATATTTGGCTTTTCCTCTAGATGTTGGGCTTTACCCCTAGATATCTGGCTTTACCTCTAGATGTTGGGCTTTACCTCTAGGTTTTGGGTATTAAATATATATATATTTGGCTTTTCCTCTAGATGTTGGGCTTTACCTCTAGATTTTGGGTTTTACATCTAGATGTTTGCCTTCACCTCTGTAAGTTGGGCTTTACCTGCAGACATTGGGCTGTAGGACTAGATGATGGGCTTTACCTCCAGACGTTGGGCTTTACCTCTAGATATCTGGCTTTACATCTAGATGTTGGGCTTTACCTCTAGATTTTGGGTTTTAAATATATATATATTTGGCTTTTCCTCTAGATGTTGGGCTTTACCTCTAGATATCTGGCTTTACCTCCAGACGTTGGGCTTTACCTCTAGATATCTGGCTTTACCTCTAGATGTTGGGTTTTACCTCTAGATATTGGTCTTAACCTCTAGATTTTGGGTGTTAGACCAAGAATTTGGGCTTTACATCTAGATTTTGGGCTTTACGTCTAGATATTGGGCTTTACCTCTAGGTTTTGGGTTTTAAATCTATATATATTTGGCTTTTCCTCTAGATGTTGGGCTTTACCTCTAGATTTTGGGTTTTAAATATATATATATTTGGCTTTTCCTCTAGAGGTTGGGCTTTACCTCTAGATTTGGGGTTTTACATCTAGATGTTTGCCTTCACCTCTGTAAGTTGGGCTTTACCTGCAGACATTGGGCTGTAGGACTAGATGATGGGCTTTACCTCCAGACGTTGGGCTTTACCTCTAGATATCTGGCTTTACCTCTAAATGATGCGCTTAAACTCTAAATATTGGGCTTTTCCTCCAGATGTTGGGCTTTAGATTTAGAAGTTGGGCTTTACAACTATATTTTCGGCTTTAGATCTAGAAGTTGGTCTTTACATCTAGATTTTGGGCTTTACATCTAAATATTGGGCTTCACCTCTAGATTTTGGGGTTTAGATCTATATATCTGGCTTTATCTCTAGATGTTGGGCTTTACCTCTACATTTTGGGCTCTACCTCTAGGTATTGGTATTTACATTTAGTTTTTTGACTTTAAATCTGGAAGTTGAGCTTTACATCTAGACTTTGGGATTTACCTCTAGATGTTGGGATTTAACTCTAGAATTTGGGTTTGAAATCTATATATTTTGCTTTTCCTCTAGATGTTGGGCTTTACCTCTAGATATCTGGCTTTACCTCTAGATGTTGGGTTTTACCTCTAGATATTGGTCTTTACCTCTAGATGTTGGGCTTTCGATCTAGAAGTTGTGCTTTTCAACTAGATTTTGGGCTTTACGTCTAGATATTGGGCTTTACCTCTAGATTTTGGGTTTTATATCTATATATTTGGCTTTTCCTCTAGATGTTGGGCTTTACCCCTAGATATCTGGATTTACCTGTAGATGTTGGGCTTTACCTCTAGATTTTAAGTTTTCCATCTGGATTTTTGGCTTCTCTCTAGAATCTGGGCTTTACCTCCAGACCTTGGGCTTTACCACTAGATGTTGGGTTTTACCTCTAGATGTTGGTCTTTAGGTCTAGATATTGGACTTTACCTCTAGATGTAGGGTTTTACATCTAGATGTTTTGCTTTACATTTAGATGTTGGTCTTTATCTCTAGATGTTGGGTTATACCTCTATATGTTGTGCTTCACCTCTAGATGTCAGGCTTTACCTCTAGATGTTTGGATTACATCTAGATGTTTTGCTTTACATTTAGATGTTCGGCTTTATCTCTAGATTTTGGGTTTTAAATCTATATATTTGGCATATCTCTAGATGTTGGGCTCTAACTCTAGGTATTGGTGTTTACCTCTAGATTTTGGACTTTAACTCTGGAAGTTGGGCTTTACCTCTAGAAGTTGGGCTTTAACTCTAGACTTTGGGCTTTACCTCAAGACGTTCGGCTTTAACTCTAGCTGTTGGGCTTTACCTCTAGATTTTGGGCCTTACCTCTAGAAGTTGGGGGTTATATCTATATGGTTGGATTTAACTGTAGATGTCAGGCCTTAACACTTGATTTTGGAATTCACCTCTAGATGTTAGGCTTTACATCTAGATTCTGGGCTTTCCCTCTAGATGTTGGGCTTTAACTCTAGATTTTGGGCTTTACTCTAAAGGATGCGCTTTAACTCTAGATATTCGGCTTTACCTTTAGAAGTTGGGTTGTACATCTAGATGTTTGGCTTTAACTGTAGGTGTCGGGCTTTAACACTAGATATTGGAATTCACCTCTAGATCTTAGTCTTTACCTCTACATGTTGGGCTTTACCTCTAGAGTATTTGGCTTTAGATCTAGCAATTGGGCTTTACATCTAGATTTGGGGCTTTAGCTCTAGATGTTGGGCTTTACCTCCAGATTGTGGATTTTAAATCTATATATCTGGCTTTATCTCTAGATGTTGGGCTTTATCTCTAGATTTTGGGCTCTAACTCTAGGTATTGGTGTTTACCTCTAGACTTGGGACTTTAACTCTGGAAGTTGGGCTTTAGCTCTAGATGTTGGTATTGAACTCTAGAATTTGGGTTTGAAATCCATATATTTTGCTTTTCCTCTAGATGTTGGGCTTTACCTCTAGATATCTGGCTTTACCTCTAGCTGTTGGGTTTTACCTCTAGATATTGGTCTTTACCTCGGGATTTTGGCTGTTAGATCTAGAATTTGGGCTTTAGATCTAGAAGTTGGGCTTAATATCTAGATTTTGGGCTTTAGGTCTAGATATTGGGCTTTACCTCTAGATTTTGGGTTTTAAATCTATATATTTGGCTTTTCCTCTAGATGTTGGGTTTTCCATCTGGATTTTTGGCTTCTCTCTAGAATCTGGGCTTTACCTCCAGACGTTGGGCTTTACCACTAGATGTTGGGTTTTACCTCTAGATGTTGGTCTTTAGGTCTAGATATTGGACTTTACCTCTAGATGTAGGGTTTTACATCTAGATGTTTTGCTTTACATTTAGATGTTGGTCTTTATCTCTAGACGTTGGGTTATACCTCTATATGTTGTGCTTCACCTCTAGATGTTAGGCTTTACCTCTAGATGTTTGGATTACATCTAGATGTTTTGCTTTACATTTAGATGTTCGGCTTAATCTCTAGATTTTGGGTTTTAAATCTATATATTTTGCTTTTCCTCTAGATGTTGGGCTTTACCTGTAGATATCTGGCTTTACCTATATATGTCGGGTTTTACTTCTAGATATTGGTCTTTATCTCTAGATTTTGGGTGTTAGATCTAGAATTTGGGCTTTACATCTAGATTTTGGCTTTAGATCTAGAAGCTGGCCTTTACATCTAGATTTTGGGCTTTACGTCTAGATATTGGGCTTTATCTCTAGATTTTGGGTTTTAAATATATATATTTGCCTTTTCCTCTAGATGTTGGCCTTTACCCCTAGATATCTGGCTTTACCTCTAGATGTTGGGCTTTACCTCTAGATTTTGGGTTTTAAATATATATATATTTGGCTTTTCCTCTAGATGTTGGGCTTTACCTCTAGATTGGGGGTTTTACATCTAGATGTTTGCCTTCACCTCTGTAAGTTGGGCTTTACCTGCAGACATTGGGCTGTAGGACTAGATGATGGGCTTTACCTCCAGACGTTGGGCTTTACCCCTAGATATCTGGCTTTACCTCTAAATGATGCGCTTAAACTCTAAATATTGGGCTTTACCTCCAGATGTTGGGCTTTAGATTTAGAAGTTGGGCTTTACAAGTATATTTTCAGCTTTAGATCTAGAAGTTGGGCTTTACATCTAGATTTTGGGCTTTACATCTAAATATTGGGCTTCACCTCTAGATTTTGGGGTTTAGATCTATATATCTGGCTTTATCTCTAGATGTTGGGCTTTACCTCTACATTTTGGGCTCTACCTCTAGGTATTGGTATTTACATTTAGATTTTTGACTTTAAATCTGGAAGTTGAGCTTTACATCTAGACTTTGGGATTTACCTCTAGATGTTGGGATTTAACTCTAGAATTTGGGTTTGAAATCTATATATTTTGCTTTTCCTCTAGATGTTGGGCTTTACCTCTAGATATCTGGCTTTACCTCTAGATGTTTGGTTTTACCTCTAGATATTGGTCTTTACCTCTAGATGTTGGGCTTTCGATCTAGAAGTTCTGCTTTTCATCTAGATTTTGGGCTTTACGTCTCGATATTGGGCTTTACCTCTAGATTTTGGGTTTTATATCGATATATTTGGCTTTTCCTCTAGATGTTGGGCTTTACCCCTAGATATCTGGATTTACCTGTAGATGTTGGGCTTTACCTCTAGATTTTGGGTTTTCCATCTGGATTTTTGGCTTCTCTCTAGAATCTGGGCTTTACCTCCAGACATTGGGCTTTACCACTAGATGTTGGGTTTTACCTCTAGATGTTGGTCTTTAGGTCTAGATATTGGACTTTACCTCTAGATGTAGGGTTTTACATCTAGATGTTTTGCTTTACATTTAGATGTTGGTCTTTATCTCTAGATGTTGGGTTATACCTCTATATGTTGTGCTTCACCTCTAGATGTTAGGCTTTACCTCTAGATGTTTGGATTACATCTAGATGTTTTGCTTTACATTTAGATGTTGGGCTTTATCTCTAGATTTTGGGTTTTAAATCTATATATTTGGCTTTTCCTCTAGATGTTGGGCTTTACCGTCAGATATCTGGCTTTACGTCTAGATGTTGGGCTTTACCTCTAGAAGTTGGGCTTTACCTCTAGACTTTGGACTTTACCTCAAGACGTTCGGCTTTAACTCTAGCTGTTGGGCTTTACCTCTAGATTTTGGGCTTTACGTCTAGATGTTGGGCTTTACCTCTAGAAGTTGGGCTTTACCTCTAGAAGTTGGGCTTTACCTCTAGACTTTGGACTTTACCTCAAGACGTTCGGCTTTAACTCTAGCTGTTGGGCTTTACCTCTTGAAGTTGGGGGTTATATCTATATGGTTGGATTTAACTGTAGATGTCAGGCCTTAACACTTGATTTTGGAATTCACCTCTAGATGTTAGGCTTTACATCTAGATTCTGGGCTTTCCCTCTAGATGTTGGGCTTTAACTCTAGATTTTGGGCTTTACTCTAAAGGATGCGCTTTAACTCTAGATATTTGGCTTTACCTCTAGAAGTTGGGTTTTACATCTAGATGTTTGGCTTTAACTGTAGGTGTCGGCCTTTAACACTAGATATTGGAATTCACCTCTAGATCTTAGTCTTTACCTCTACATGTTGGGCTTTACCTCTAGAGTATTTGGCTTTAGATGTAGCGATTGGGCTTTACATCTAGATTTGGGGCTTTAGCTCTAGATGTTGGGCTTTACCTCCAGATTTTGGATTTTAAATATATATATCTGGCTTTATCTCTAGATGTTGGGCTTTATCTCTAGATGTTGGTCTCTAACTCTAGGTATTCGTATTTACATTTAGATTTTTTGACTTTAAATCTGGAAGTTGAGCTTTACATCTAGACTTTGGGATTTACCTCTAGATGTTGGGATTTAACTCTAGATTTTGGGTTTTAAATCTATATATTTGGCTTTTCCTCTAGATGTTGGGCTTTACCTCTAGATTTGGGGTTTTACATTTGGATGTTTGCCTTCACCTCTGTAAGTTGGGCTTTACCTGCAGACATTGGGCTGTAGGACTAGATGATGGGCTTTACCTCCAGACGTTGGGCTTTACCTCTTGATATCTGGCTTTACCTCTAGATGTTGGGATTTACCTCTAGATTTTGGGCTTTACCTCTAAATGATGCGCTTAAACTCTAAATATTGGGCTTTACCTCTAGATGTTGGGCTTTAGATTTAGAAGTTGGGCTTTACATCTATATTTTGGGCTTTAGATCTAGAAGTTGGGCTTTATATCTAGATTTTGATCTTTAAGTCTAGATATTGGGCTTTACCTCTAGATTTTGGGGTTTATATCTATATATTTGTCTTTTCCTCTAGATGTTGGGCTTTACCCCTAGATATCTGGATTTACCTGTAGATGTTGGGCTTTACCTCTAGATTTTGAGTTTTCCATCTGGATTTTTGGCTTCCCTCTAGAATCTGGGCTTTCCCTCCAGACGTTGGGCTTTACCTCTAGATGTTGGGTTTTACCTCTAGATGTTGGTCTTTAGGTCTAGATATTGGACTTTACCTCTAGATGTAGGGTTTTACATCTAGATGTTTTGCTTTACATTTAGATGTTGGTCTTTATCTCTAGATGTTGGGTTATACCTCTATATGTTGTGCTTCACCTCTAGATGTTAGGCTTTACCTCTAGATGTTTGGATTACATCTAGATGTTTTGCTTTACATTTAGATGTTCGGCTTTATCTCTAAATTTTGGGTTTTAAATCTATATATTTGGCTTTTCCTCTAGATGTTGGGCTTTACCGTCAGATATCTGGCTTTTCCTCTAGATGTTGGGCTTTACCTCTAGAAGTTGGGCTTTAACTCTAGACTTTGGGCTTTACCTCAAGACGTTCGGCTTTAACTCTAGCTGTTGGGCTTTACCTCTAGATTTTGGGCCTTACCTCTAGAAGTTGGGGGTTATACCTATATGGTTGGGTTTAACTGTAGATGTCAGGCCTTAACACTTGATTTTGGAATTCACCTCTAGATGTTAGGCTTTACCTCTAGATGTTGGGCTTTAGATCTAGATTTTGGGCTTTACTCTAAAAGATGCGCTTTAACTCTAGATATTCGGCTTTACCTCTAGAAGTTGGGTTTTACATCTAGATGTTTGGCTTTAACTGTCGGTGTCGGCCTTTAACACTAGATATTGGAATTCACCTCTAGATCTTAGTCTTTACCTCTACATGTTGGGCTTTACCTCTAGAGTATTTGGCTTTAGATCTAGCAATTGGGCTTTACATCTAGATTTGGGGCTTTAGCTCTAGATGTTGGGCTTTACCTCCAGATTTTGGATTTTAAATCTATATATCTGACTTTATCTCTAGATGTTGGGCTTTATCTCTAGATTTTGGGCTCTACCTCTAGGTATTGGTGTTTACCTCTAGATTTTGGACTTTAACTCTGGAAGTTGGATTTTACCTCTAGATGTTGGGCTTTACATCTAGATACCTGGCTTTACCTCTAGATGTTGGGTTTTACCTCTAGATATTGGTCTTTATCTCTAGATTTTGGGCGTTCGATTTAGAATTTGGGCTTTACATCTAGATTTGGGGCTTTAGATCTAGAAGCTGGGCTTTACATCTAGATTTTGGGCTTTACGTCTAGTTGTTGGGCTTTACCTCTAGATTTTGGGTTTTACATCTAGATGTTTGCCTTCACCTCTGTAAGTTGGGCTTTACCTGCAGACATTGGGCTGTAGGACTAGATGATGGGCTTTAACTCTAGAAGTTGGGCTTTACATCTAGATTTTGGGCTTTACCTCTAAATGATGCGCTTAAATTCTAAATATTGGGCTTTACCTCTAGATGTTGGGCTTTAGATTTAGAAGTTGGGCTTTACATCTAGATTTTGGGCTTTAGGTCTAGAATTTGGTCTTTACATCGAGATTTTGGTCTTTACGTCTAGATATTGGGCTTCACCTCTAGATTTTGGGGTTTAGATTTATATATCTGGCTTTATCTCTAGATGTTGGGCTTTACCTCTACATTTTGGGCTCTACCTCTAGGTATTGGTATTTACATTAAGATTTTTGACTTTAAATCTGGAAGTTGAGCTTTACATCTAGACTTTGGGCTTTACCTCTAGATGTTGGGATTTAACTCTAGAATTTGGGTTTGAAATCTATATATTTTGCTTTTCCTCTAGATGTTGGGCTTTACCTCTAGATATCTGGCTTTACCTCTAGATGTTGGGTTTTACCTCTAGATATTGGTCTTTATCTCTAGATTTTGGGCGTTAGATATAGAATTTGGGCTTTACATCTAGATTTTGGGCTTTAGATCAAGAAGTTGGGCTTTACATCTAGATTTTGGGCTTTACGTCTAGATATTGGGCTTTAGGTCTAGATATTGGGCTTTACCTCTAGATTTTGGGTTTTAAAGCTATATATTTGGCTTTTCCTCTAGATGTTGGGCTTTACCTCTAGATTTTGGGTTTTACATTTGGATGTTTGCCTTCACCTCTGTAAGTTGGGCTTTACCTGCAGACATTGGGCTGTAGGACTAGATGATGGGCTTTACCTCCAGACGTTGGGCTTTACCTCTTGATATCTGGCTTTACCTCTAGATGTTGGGATTTACCTCTAGATTTTGGGCTTTACCTCTAAATGATGCGCTTAAACTCTAAATATTGGGCTTTACCTCTAGATGTTGGGCTTTAGATTTAGAAGTTGGGCTTTACATCTATATTTTGGGCTTTAGATCTAGAAGTTGGGCTTTATATCTAGATTTTGATCTTTAAGTCTAGATATTGGGCTTTACCTCTAGATTTTGGGGTTTATATCTATATATTTGTCTTTTCCTCTAGATGTTGGGCTTTACCCCTAGATATCTGGATTTACCTGTAGATGTTGGGCTTTACCTCTAGATTTTGAGTTTTCCAACTGGATTTTTGGCTTCCCTCTAGAATCTGGGCTTTACCTCCAGACGTTGGGCTTTACCTCTAGATGTTGGTCTTTAGGTCTAGATATTGGACTTTACCTCTAGATGTAGGGTTTTACATCTAGATGTTTTGCTTTACATTTAGATGTTGGTCTTTATCTCTAGATGTTGGGTTATACCTCTATATGTTGTGCTTCACCTCTAGATGTTAGGCTTTACCTCTAGATCTTTGGATTACATCTAGATGTTTTGCTTTACATTTAGACGTTCGGCTTTATCTCTAGATTTTGGGTTTTTAATCTATATATTTGGCATATCTCTAGATTTTGGGCTCTAAATCTAGGTATTGGTGTTTACCTGTAGATTTTGGACTTTAACTCTGGAAGTTGGGGTTTACCCCTAGATGTTGGGATTTAACTCTAGAATTTGGGTTTTAAATCTATATATTTGGCTTTTCCTCTAGATGTTGGCCTTTACCCCTAGATATCTGGCTTTACCTCTAGATGTTGGGCTTTACCTCTAGATTTTGGGTTTTAAATATATATATATTTGGCTTTTCCTCTAGATGTTGGGCTTTACCTCTAGATTTGGGGTTTTACATCTAGATGTTTGCCTTCACCTCTGTAAGTTGGGCTTTACCTGCAGACATTCCGCTGTAGGACTAGATGATGGGCTTTACCTCCAGACGTTGGGCTTTACCTCTAGATATCTGGCTTTACCTCTAGATGTTGGGTTTTACCTCTAGATATTGGTCTTTACCTCTAGATGTTGGGCTTTAGATCTAGAAGTTGTGCTTTACATCTAGATTTTGGGCTTTACGTCTAGATATTGGGCTTTACCTCTAGATTTTGGGTTTTATATCGATATATTTGTCTTTTCCTCTAGATGTTGGGCTTTACCCCTAGATATCTGGATTTACCTGTAGATGTTGGGCTTTACCTCTAGATTTTGGGTTTTAAATATATATATATTTGGCTTTTCCTCTAGATGTTGGGCTTTACCTCTAGATTTGGGGTTTTACATCTAGATGTTTGCCTTCACCTCGGTAAGTTGGGCTTTACCTGCAGACATTGGGCTGTAGGACTAGATGATGGGCTTTACCTCCAGACGTTGGGCTTTACCTCTAGATATCTGGCTTTACCTCTAGATGTTGGGTTTTACCTCTAGCTATTGGTCTTTACCTCTAGATGTTGGGCTTTAGATCTAGAAGTTGTGCTTTACATCTAGATTTTGGGCTTTACGTCTAGATATTGGGCTTTACCTCTAGATTTTGGGTTTTAAATCTATATATTTGGCTTTTCCTCTAGATGTTGGGCTTTACCGTCAGATATCTGGCTTTACGTCTAGATGTTGGGCTTTACCTCTAGAAGTTGGGCTTTACCTCTAGACTTTGGACTTTACCTCAAGACGTTCGGCTTTAACTCTAGCTGTTGGGCTTTACCTCTAGATTTTGGGCTTTACGTCTAGATGTTGGGCTTTACCTCTAGAAGTTGGGCTTTACCTCTAGACTTTGGACTTTACCTCAAGACGTTCGGCTTTAACTCTAGCTGTTGGGCTTTACCTCTAGAAGTTGGGGGTTATATCTATATGGTTGGATTTAACTGTAGATGTCAGGCCTTAACACTTGATTTTGGAATTCACCTCTAGATGTTAGGCTTTACATCTAGATTCTGGGCTTTCCCTCTAGATGTTGGGCTTTAATTCTAGATTTTGGGCTTTACTCTAAAGGATGCGCTTTAACTCTAGATATTCGGCTTTACCTCTAGAAGTTGGGTTTTACATCTAGATGTTTGGCTTTAACTGTAGGTGTCAGGCTTTAACACTAGATATTGGAATTCACCTCTAGATCTTAGTCTTTACCTCTACATGTTGGGCTTTACCTCTAGAGTATTTGGCTTTAGATGTAGCGATTGGGCTTTACATCTAGATTTGGGGCTTTAGCTCTAGATGTTGGGCTTTACCTCCAGATTTTGGATTTTAAATCTATATATCTGGCTTTATCTCTAGATGTTGGGCTTTATCTCTAGATTTTGGGCTCTAACTCTAGGTATTGGTGTTTACCTCTAGATTTTGGACTTTAACTCTGGAAGTTGGGCTTTACCTCTAGATGTTGGGATTGAACTCTAGAATTTGGGTTTGAAATCTATATATTTTGCTTTTCCTCTAGATGTTGGGCTTTACCTCTAGATATCTGGCTTTACCTCTAGATGTTGGGTTTTACCTCTAGATATTGGTCTTTACCTCTAGATTTTGGGTGTTAGATCTAGAATTTGGGCTTTACATCTAGATTTTGGGCTTTAGATCTAGAAGTTGGGCTTTAAATCTAGATTTTGGGCTTTACGTCTAGATATTGGGCTTTACCTCTAGATTTTGGGTTTTAAATCTATATATTTGGCTTTTCCTCTAGATGTTGGGCTTTACCTCTAGATTTTGGGTTTTACATCTAGATGTTTGCCTTCACCTCTGTAAGTTGGGCTTTACCTGGAGACATTTGGCTGTAGGACTAGATGATGGGCTTTACCTCTAGAAGTTGGGCTTTACATCTAGCTTTTGGGCTTTACCTCTAAATGATGCGCTTAAATTCTAAATATTGGGCTTTATCTCTAGATGTTGGGCTTTAGATTTAGAAGTTGGGCTTTACATCTATATTTTGGGCTTTAGATCTAGAAGTTGGGCTTTACATCTAGATTCTGGGCTTTCCCTCTAGATGTTGGGCTTTACCTCTAGATTTTGGGCTTTACATCTAGATGTTTGCCTTCACCTCTGTAAGTTGGGCTTTACCTGGAGACATTGGGCTGTAGGAATAGATGATGGGCTTTACCTCTAGAAGTTGGGCTTTACATCTAGATTTTGGGATTTACGTCTAGATATTGGGCTTCACCTCTAGATTTTGGGGTTTAGATCTATATATCTGGCTTTATCTCTAGATGTTGGGCTTTACCTCTACATTTTGGGCTCTACCTCTAGGTATTGGTATTTACATTTAGATTTTTGACTTTAAATCTGGAAGTTGAGCTTTACATCTAGACTTTGGGATTTACCTCTAGATGTTGGAATTGAACTCTAGAATTTGGGTTTGAAATCTATATATTTTGCTTTTCCTCTAGATGTTGGGCTTTACCTCTAGATATCTGGCTTTACCTCTAGATGTTGGGGTTTACCTCTAGATATTGGTCTTTACCTCTAGATTTTGGGTGTTAGATCTAGAATTTGGGCTTTACATCTAGATTTTGGGCTTTAGATCTAGAAGTTGGGTTTTATATCTAGACTTTGGGCTTTAGGTCTAGATATTGGGCTTTACCTCTAGATTTTGGGTTTTAAATCTATATATTTGGCTTTTCCTCTAGATGTTGGGCTTTACCTCTAGATTTTGGGTTTTACATTTGGATGTTTGCCTTCACCTCTGTAAGTTGGGCTTTACCTGCAGACATTGGGCTGTAGGACTGGATGATGGGCTTTACCTCCAGACGTTGGGCTTTACCTCTTGATATCTGGCTTTACCTCTAGATGTTGGGATTTACCTCTAGATTTTGGGCTTTACCTCTAAATGATGCGCTTAAACTCTAAATATTGGGCTTTACCTCTAGATTTTGGGCTTTAGATTTAGAAGTTGGGCTTTACATCTATATTTTGGGCTTTAGATCTAGAAGTTGGGCTTTATATCTAGATTTTGATCTTTAAGTCTAGATATTGGGCTTTACCTCTAGATTTTGGGTTTTATATCTATATATTTGTCTTTTCCTCTAGATGTTGGGCTTTACCCCTAGATATCTGGATTTACCTGTAGATGTTGGGCTTTACCTCTAGATTTTGAGTTTTCCAACTGGATTTTTGGCTTCCCTCTAGAATCTGGGCTTTACCTCCAGACGTTGGGCTTTACCTCTAGATGTTGGTCTTTAGGTCTAGATATTGGACTTTACCTCTAGATGTAGGGTTTTACATCTAGATGTTTTGCTTTACATTTAGATGTTGGTCTTTATCTCTAGATGTTGGGTTATACCTCTATATGTTGTGCTTCACCTCTAGATGTTAGGCTTTACCTCTAGATGTTTGGATTACATCTAGATGTTTTGCTTTACATTTAGACGTTCGGCTTTATCTCTAGATTTTGGGTTTTAAATCTATATATTTGGCATATCTCTAGATTTTGGGCTCTAAATCTAGGTATTGGTGTTTACCTGTAGATTTTGGACTTTAACTCTGGAAGTTGGGGTTTACCCCTAGATGTTGGGATTTAACTCTAGAATTTGGGGTTTAAATCTATATATTTGGCTTTTCCTCTAGATGTTGGCCTTTACCCCTAGATATCTGGCTTTACCTCTAGATGTTGGGCTTTACCTCTAGATTTTGGGTTTTAAATATATATATATTTGGCTTTTCCTCTAGATGTTGGGCTTTACCTCTAGATTTGGGGTTTTACATCTAGATGTTTGCCTTCACCTCTGTAAGTTGGGCTTTACCTGCAGACATTGGGCTGTAGGACTAGATGATGGGCTTTACCTCCAGACGTTGGGCTTTACCTCTAGATATCTGGCTTTACCTCTAGATGTTGGGTTTTACCTCTAGCTATTGGTCTTTACCTCTAGATGTTGGGCTTTAGATCTAGAAGTTGTGCTTTACATCTAGATTTTGGGCTTTACGTCTAGATATTGGGCTTTACCTCTAGATTTTGGGTTTTAAATCTATATATTTGGCTTTTCCTCTAGATGTTGGGCTTTACCGTCAGATATCTGGCTTTACGTCTAGATGTTGGGCTTTACCTCTAGAAGTTGGGCTTTACCTCTAGACTTTGGACTTTACCTCAAGACGTTCGGCTTTAACTCTAGCTGTTGGGCTTTACCTCTAGATTTTGGGCTTTACGTCTAGATGTTGGGCTTTACCTCTAGAAGTTGGGCTTTACCTCTAGACTTTGGACTTTACCTCAAGACGTTCGGCTTTAACTCTAGCTGTTGGGCTTTACCTCTAGAAGTTGGGGGTTATATCTATATGGTTGGATTTAACTGTAGATGTCAGGCCTTAACACTTGATTTTGGAATTCACCTCTAGATGTTAGGCTTTACATCTAGATTCTGGGCTTTCCCTCTAGATGTTGGGCTTTAATTCTAGATTTTGGGCTTTACTCTAAAGGATGCGCTTTAACTCTAGATATTCGGCTTTACCTCTAGAAGTTGGGTTTTACATCTAGATGTTTGGCTTTAACTGTAGGTGTCAGGCTTTAACACTAGATATTGGAATTCACCTCTAGATCTTAGTCTTTACCTCTACATGTTGGGCTTTACCTCTAGAGTATTTGGCTTTAGATGTAGCGATTGGGCTTTACATCTAGATTTGGGGCTTTAGCTCTAGATGTTGGGCTTTACCTCCAGATTTTGGATTTTAAATCTATATATCTGGCTTTATCTCTAGATGTTGGGCTTTATCTCTAGATTTTGGGCTCTAACTCTAGGTATTGGTGTTTACCTCTAGATTTTGGACTTTAACTCTGGAAGTTGGGCTTTACCTCTAGATGTTGGGATTGAACTCTAGAATTTGGGTTTGAAATCTATATATTTTGCTTTTCCTCTAGATGTTGGGCTTTACCTCTAGATATCTGGCTTTACCTCTAGCTGTTGGGTTTTACCTCTAGATATTGGTCTTTACCTCTAGATTTTGGGTGTTAGATCTAGAATTTGGGCTTTACATCTAGATTTTGGGCTTTAGATCTAGAAGTTGCGCTTTAAATCTAGATTTTGGGCTTTACGTCTAGATATTGGGCTTTACCTCTAGATTTTGGGTTTTAAATCTATATATTTGACTTTTCCTCTAGATGTTGGGCTTTACCTCTAGATTTTGGGTTTTACATCTAGATGTTTGCCTTCACCTCTGTAAGTTGGGCTTTACCTGCAGACATTTGGCTGTAGGACTAGATGATGGGCTTTACCTCTAGAAGTTGGGCTTTACATCTAGATTTTGGGCTTTACCTCTAAATGATGCGCTTAAATTCTAAATATTGGGCTTTATCTCTAGATGTTGGGCTTTAGATTTAGAAGTTGGGCTTTACATCTATATTTTGGGCTTTAGATCTAGAAGTTGGGCTTTATATCTAGATTTTTGGCTTTAGATCTAGAAGTTGGGCTTTACATCTAGATTCTGGGCTTTCCCTCTAGATGTTGGGCTTTACCTCTAGATTTTGGGTTTTAAATCTATATATTTGGCATATCTCTAGATTTTGGGCTCTAACTCTAGGTATTGGTGTTTACCTCTAGATTTTGGACTTTAACTCAGGAAGTTGGGCTTTACCTCTAGAAGTTGGGCTTTAACTCTAGACTTTGGGCTTTACCTCAAGACGTTCGGCTTTAACTCTAGCTGTTGGGCTTTACCTCTGGATTTTGGGCCTTACCTCTAGAAGTTGGGGGTTATATCTATATGGTTGGATTTAACTGTAGATGTCAGGCCTTAACACTTGATTTTGGAATTCACCTCTAGATGTTAGGCTTTACATCTAGATTCTGGGCTTTCCCTCTAGATGTTGGGCTTTAACTCTAGATTTTGGGCTTTACTCTAAAGGATGTGCTTTAACTCTAGATATTCGGCTTTACCTCTAGAAGTTGGGTTTTACATCTAGATGTTTGGCTTTAACTGTAGGTGTCAGGCTTTAACACTAGATATTGGAATTCACCTCTAGATCTTAGTCTTTACCTCTACATGTTGGGCTTTACCTCTAGAGTATTTGGCTTTAGATGTAGCGATTGGGCTTTACATCTAGATTTGGGGCTTTAGCTCTAGATGTTGGGCTTTACCTCCAGATTTTGGATTTTAAATATATATATCTGGCTTTATCTCTAGATGTTGGGCTTTATCTCTAGATGTTGGTCTCTAACTCTAGGTATTGGTATTTACATTTAGATTTTTTGACTTTAAATCTGGAAGTTGAGCTTTACATCTAGACTTTGGGATTTACCTCTAGATGTTGGGATTTAACTCTAGATTTTGGGTTTTAAATCTATATATTTGGCTTTTCCTCTAGATGTTGGGCTTTACCTCTAGATTTTGGGCTTTACATCTAGATGTTTGCCTTCACCTCTGTAAGTTGGGCTTTACATGGAGACATTGGGCTGTAGGACTAGATGAAGGGCTTTAACTCTAGAAGTTGGGCTTTACATCTAGATTTTGGGATTTACGTCTAGATATTGGGCTTCACCTCTAGATTTTGGGGTTTAGATCTATATATCTGGCTTTATCTCTAGATGTTGGGCTTTACCTCTACATTTTGGGCTCTACCTCTAGGTATTGGTATTTACATTTAGATTTTTGACTTTAAATCTGGAAGTTGAGCTTTACATCTAGACTTTGGGATTTACCTCTAGATGTTGGAATTGAGCTCTAGAATTTGGGTTTGAAATCTATATATTTTGCTTTTCCTCTAGATGTTGGGCTTTACCTCTAGATATCTGGCTTTACCTCTAGATGTTGGGTTTTACCTCTAGATATTGGTCTTTACCTCTAGATTTTGGGCTATTGATCTAGAATTTGGGCTTTACATCTAGATTTTGGGCTTTAGATCTAGAAGTTGGGCTTTATATCTAGACTTTGGGCTTTAGGTCTAGATATTGGGCTTTACCTCTAGATTTTGGGTTTTAAATCTATATATTTGGCTTTTCCTCTAGATGTTGGGCTTTACCTCTAGATTTTGGGTTTTACATTTGGATGTTTGCCTTCACCTCTGTAAGTTGGGCTTTACCTGCAGACATTGGGCTGTAGGACTGGATGATGGGCTTTACCTCCAGACGTTGGGCTTTACCTCTTGATATATGGCTTTACCTCTAGATGTTAGGATTTACCTCTAGATTTTGGGCTTTACCTCTAAATGATGCGCTTAAACTCTAAATATTGGGCTTTACCTCTAGATTTTGGGCTTTAGATTTAGAAGTTGGGCTTTATATCTAGATTTTGATCTTTAAGTCTAGATATTGGGCTTTACCTCTAGATTTTGGGGTTTATATCTATATATTTGTCTTTTCCTCTAGATGTTGGGCTTTACCCCTAGATATCTGGATTTACCTGTAGATGTTGGGCTTTACCTCTAGATTTTGAGTTTTCCATCTGGATTTTTGGCTTCCCTCTAGAATCTGGGCTTTACCTCCAGACGTTGGGCTTTACCTCTAGATGTTGGTCTTTAGGTCTAGATATTGGACTTTACCTCTAGATGTAGGGTTTTACATCTAGATGTTTTGCTTTACATTTAGATGTTGGTCTTTATCTCTAGATGTTGGGTTATACCTCTATATGTTGTGCTTCACCTCTAGATGTTAGGCTTTACCTCTAGATCTTTGGATTACATCTAGATGTTTTGCTTTACATTTAGACGTTCGGCTTTATCTCTAGATTTTGGGTTTTTAATCTATATATTTGGCATATCTCTAGATTTTGGGCTCTAAATCTAGGTATTGGTGTTTACCTGTAGATTTTGGACTTTAACTCTGGAAGTTGGGGTTTACCCCTAGATGTTGGGATTTAACTCTAGAATTTGGGTTTTAAATCTATATATTTGGCTTTTCCTCTAGATGTTGGCCTTTACCCCTAGATATCTGGCTTTACCTCTAGATGTTGGGCTTTACCTCTAGATTTTGGGTTTTAAATATATATATATTTGGCTTTTCCTCTAGATGTTGGGCTTTACCTCTAGATTTGGGGTTTTACATCTAGATGTTTGCCTTCACCTCGGTAAGTTGGGCTTTACCTGCAGACATTGGGCTGTAGGACTAGATGATGGGCTTTACCTCTAGAAGTTGGGCTTTACATGTAGATTTTGGGCTTTACCTCTAAATGATGCGCTAAAACTCTAAATATTGGGCTTTACCTCTAGATGTTGGGCTTTAGATTTAGAAGTTGGGCTTTACATCTATATTTTGGGCTTTAGATCTAGAAGTTGGGCTTTACATCTAGATATTGGGCTTTACGTCTAGATATTGGGCTTCACCTCTAGATTTTGGGTTTTAGATCTATATATCTGGCTTTATCTCTAGATGTTAAGCTTTATCTCTAGATTTTGGGTTTTACATATAGATGTTTGCCTTCACATCTGTAAGTTGGGCTTTACCTGCAGACATTGGGCTGTAGGACTAGATGATGGGCTTTACCTATAGAAGTTGGGCTTTACATCTAGATTTTGGGCTTTACGTCTAGATATTGGTCATTACCTCTAGATTTTGGGCTTTACATCTAGATGTTTGCCTTCACCTCTGTAAGTTGGGCTTTACATGGAGACATTGGGCTGTAGGACTAGATGAAGGGCTTTAACTCTAGAAGTTGGGCTTTACATCTAGATTTTGGGATTTACGTCTAGATATTGGGCTTCACCTCTAGATTTTGGGGTTTAGATCTATATATCTGGCTTTATCTCTAGATGTTGGGCTTTACCTCTACATTTTGGGCTCTACCTCTAGGTATTGGTATTTACATTTAGATTTTTGACTTTAAATCTGGAAGTTGAGCTTTACATCTAGACTTTGGGATTTACCTCTAGATGTTGGAATTGAGCTCTAGAATTTGGGTTTGAAATCTATATATTTTGCTTTTCCTCTAGATGTTGGGCTTTACCTCTAGATATCTGGCTTTACCTCTAGATGTTGGGTTTTACCTCTAGATATTGGTCTTTACCTCTAGATTTTGGGCTATTGATCTAGAATTTGGGCTTTACATCTAGATTTTGGGCTTTAGATCTAGAAGTTGGGCTTTATATCTAGACTTTGGGCTTTAGGTCTAGATATTGGGCTTTACCTCTAGATTTTGGGTTTTAAATCTATATATTTGGCTTTTCCTCTAGATGTTGGGCTTTACCTCTAGATTTTGGGTTTTACATTTGGATGTTTGCCTTCACCTCTGTAAGTTGGGCTTTACCTGCAGACATTGGGCTGTAGGACTGGATGATGGGCTTTACCTCCAGACGTTGGGCTTTACCTCTTGATATATGGCTTTACCTCTAGATGTTAGGATTTACCTCTAGATTTTGGGCTTTACCTCTAAATGATGCGCTTAAACTCTAAATATTGGGCTTTACCTCTAGATTTTGGGCTTTAGATTTAGAAGTTGGGCTTTATATCTAGATTTTGATCTTTAAGTCTAGATATTGGGCTTTACCTCTAGATTTTGGGGTTTATATCTATATATTTGTCTTTTCCTCTAGATGTTGGGCTTTACCCCTAGATATCTGGATTTACCTGTAGATGTTGGGCTTTACCTCTAGATTTTGAGTTTTCCATCTGGATTTTTGGCTTCCCTCTAGAATCTGGGCTTTACCTCCAGACGTTGGGCTTTACCTCTAGATGTTGGTCTTTAGGTCTAGATATTGGACTTTACCTCTAGATGTAGGGTTTTACATCTAGATGTTTTGCTTTACATTTAGATGTTGGTCTTTATCTCTAGATGTTGGGTTATACCTCTATATGTTGTGCTTCACCTCTAGATGTTAGGCTTTACCTCTAGATCTTTGGATTACATCTAGATGTTTTGCTTTACATTTAGACGTTCGGCTTTATCTCTAGATTTTGGGTTTTTAATCTATATATTTGGCATATCTCTAGATTTTGGGCTCTAAATCTAGGTATTGGTGTTTACCTGTAGATTTTGGACTTTAACTCTGGAAGTTGGGGTTTACCCCTAGATGTTGGGATTTAACTCTAGAATTTGGGTTTTAAATCTATATATTTGGCTTTTCCTCTAGATGTTGGCCTTTACCCCTAGATATCTGGCTTTACTTCTAGATGTTGGGCTTTACCTCTAGATTTTGGGTTTTAAATATATATATATTTGGCTTTTCCTCTAGATGTTGGGCTTTACCTCTAGATTTGGGGTTTTACATCTAGATGTTTGCCTTCACCTCGGTAAGTTGGGCTTTACCTGCAGACATTGGGCTGTAGGACTAGATGATGGGCTTTACCTCTAGAAGTTGGGCTTTACATGTAGATTTTGGGCTTTACCTCTAAATGATGCGCTAAAACTCTAAATATTGGGCTTTACCTCTAGATGTTGGGCTTTAGATTTAGAAGTTGGGCTTTACATCTATATTTTGGGCTTTAGATCTAGAAGTTGGGCTTTACATCTAGATATTGGGCTTTACGTCTAGATATTGGGCTTCACCTCTAGATTTTGGGTTTTAGATCTATATATCTGGCTTTATCTCTAGATGTTAAGCTTTATCTCTAGATTTTGGGTTTTACATATAGATGTTTGCCTTCACATCTGTAAGTTGGGCTTTACCTGCAGACATTGGGCTGTAGGACTAGATGATGGGCTTTACCTATAGAAGTTGGGCTTTACATCTAGATTTTGGGCTTTACGTCTAGATATTGGTCATTACCTCTAGATTTTGGGCTTTACATCTAGATGTTTGCCTTCACCTCTGTAAGTTGGGCTTTACATGGAGACATTGGGCTGTAGGACTAGATGAAGGGCTTTAACTCTAGAAGTTGGGCTTTACATCTAGATTTTGGGATTTACGTCTAGATATTGGGCTTCACCTCTAGATTTTGGGGTTTAGATCTATATATCTGGCTTTATCTCTAGATGTTGGGCTTTACCTCTACATTTTGGGCTCTACCTCTAGGTATTGGTATTTACATTTAGATTTTTGACTTTAAATCTGGAAGTTGAGCTTTACATCTAGACTTTGGGATTTACCTCTAGATGTTGGAATTGAGCTCTAGAATTTGGGTTTGAAATCTATATATTTTGCTTTTCCTCTAGATGTTGGGCTTTACCTCTAGATATCTGGCTTTACCTCTAGATGTTGGGTTTTACCTCTAGATATTGGTCTTTACCTCTAGATTTTGGGCTATTGATCTAGAATTTGGGCTTTACATCTAGATTTTGGGCTTTAGATCTAGAAGTTGGGCTTTATATCTAGACTTTGGGCTTTAGGTCTAGATATTGGGCTTTACCTCTAGATTTTGGGTTTTAAATCTATATATTTGGCTTTTCCTCTAGATGTTGGGCTTTACCTCTAGATTTTGGGTTTTACATTTGGATGTTTGCCTTCACCTCTGTAAGTTGGGCTTTACCTGCAGACATTGGGCTGTAGGACTGGATGATGGGCTTTACCTCCAGACGTTGGGCTTTACCTCTTGATATATGGCTTTACCTCTAGATGTTAGGATTTACCTCTAGATTTTGGGCTTTACCTCTAAATGATGCGCTTAAACTCTAAATATTGGGCTTTACCTCTAGATTTTGGGCTTTAGATTTAGAAGTTGGGCTTTATATCTAGATTTTGATCTTTAAGTCTAGATATTGGGCTTTACCTCTAGATTTTGGGGTTTATATCTATATATTTGTCTTTTCCTCTAGATGTTGGGCTTTACCCCTAGATATCTGGATTTACCTGTAGATGTTGGGCTTTACCTCTAGATTTTGAGTTTTCCATCTGGATTTTTGGCTTCCCTCTAGAATCTGGGCTTTACCTCCAGACGTTGGGCTTTACCTCTAGATGTTGGTCTTTAGGTCTAGATATTGGACTTTACCTCTAGATGTAGGGTTTTACATCTAGATGTTTTGCTTTACATTTAGATGTTGGTCTTTATCTCTAGATGTTGGGTTATACCTCTATATGTTGTGCTTCACCTCTAGATGTTAGGCTTTACCTCTAGATCTTTGGATTACATCTAGATGTTTTGCTTTACATTTAGACGTTCGGCTTTATCTCTAGATTTTGGGTTTTTAATCTATATATTTGGCATATCTCTAGATTTTGGGCTCTAAATCTAGGTATTGGTGTTTACCTGTAGATTTTGGACTTTAACTCTGGAAGTTGGGGTTTACCCCTAGATGTTGGGATTTAACTCTAGAATTTGGGTTTTAAATCTATATATTTGGCTTTTCCTCTAGATGTTGGCCTTTACCCCTAGATATCTGGCTTTACCTCTAGATGTTGGGCTTTACCTCTAGATTTTGGGTTTTAAATATATATATATTTGGCTTTTCCTCTAGATGTTGGGCTTTACCTCTAGATTTGGGGTTTTACATCTAGATGTTTGCCTTCACCTCGGTAAGTTGGGCTTTACCTGCAGACATTGGGCTGTAGGACTAGATGATGGGCTTTACCTCTAGAAGTTGGGCTTTACATGTAGATTTTGGGCTTTACCTCTAAATGATGCGCTAAAACTCTAAATATTGGGCTTTACCTCTAGATGTTGGGCTTTAGATTTAGAAGTTGGGCTTTACATCTATATTTTGGGCTTTAGATCTAGAAGTTGGGCTTTACATCTAGATATTGGGCTTTACGTCTAGATATTGGGCTTCACCTCTAGATTTTGGGTTTTAGATCTATATATCTGGCTTTATCTCTAGATGTTAAGCTTTATCTCTAGATTTTGGGTTTTACATATAGATGTTTGCCTTCACATCTGTAAGTTGGGCTTTACCTGCAGACATTGGGCTGTAGGACTAGATGATGGGCTTTACCTATAGAAGTTGGGCTTTACATCTAGATTTTGGGCTTTACGTCTAGATATTGGTCATTACCTCTAGATTTTGGGTTTTACATCTAGATGTTTGCCTTCACCTCTGTAAGTTATGCTTTACCTGCAGACATTGGGCTGTAGGACTAGATGATGGGCTTTACCTCTAGAAGTTGGGCTTTACATCTAGATTTTGGGCTTTACCTCTAAATGATGCGCTTAAACTCTAAATATTGGGCCTTACCTCTAGATGTTGGGCTTTAGGTTTAGAAGTTGGGCTTTACATCTATATTTTGGGCTTTAGATCACGAAGTTGGGCTTTACATCTAGATTTTGGCATTTACGTCTTGATATTGGGCTTTACCTCTAGATTTTGGGTTTTAAATCTATATATTTGGCTTTTCCTCTAGATGTTGGTATTTACCCCTAGATATCTGGCTTTACCTCTAGATGTTGGGCTTTACCTCTAGATTTTGAGTTTTAAATATATATATATTTGGCTTTTCCTCTAGATGTAGGGCTTTACCTCTAGATTTGGGGTTTTACATCTAGATGTTTGCCTTCACCTCTGTAAGTTGGGCTTTACCTGCAGACATTGGGCTGTAGGACTAGATGATGGGCTTTACCTCCAGACGTTGGGCTTTACCTCTAGATATCTGGCTTTACCTCTAGATGTTGGGTTTTACCTCTAGCTATTGGTCTTTACCTCTAGATGTTGGGCTTTAGATCTAGAAGTTGTGCTTTTCATCTAGATTTTGGGCTTTACGTCTAGATATTGGGCTTTACCTCTAGATTTTGGGTTTTATATCTATATATTTGGCTTTTCCTCTAGATGTTGGGCTTTACCCCTAGATATCTGGATTTACCTGTAGATGTTGGGCTTTACCTCTAGATTTTGGTTTTTACATCTGGATTTTTGGCTTCTCTCTAGAATCTGGGCTTTACCTCCAGGCGTTGGGCTTTACCACTAGATGTTGGTTTTTACCTCTAGATGTTGGTCTTTAGGTCTAGATATTGGACTTTACCTCTAGATGTAGGGTTTTACATCTAGATGTTTTGCTTTACATTTAGATGTTGGTCTTTATCTCTAGATGTTGGGTTATACCTCTATATGTTGTGCTTCACCTCTAGATGTTAGGCTTTACCTCTAGATGTTTGGATTACATCTAGATGTTTTGCTTTACATTTAGGTGTTCGGCTTTATCTCTAGATTTTGGGTTTTAAATCTATATATTTGGCTTTTCCTCTAGATGTTGGGCTTTACCGTCAGATATCTGGCTTTACGTCTAGATGTTGGGCTTTACCTCTAGAAGTTGGGCTTTAACTCTAGACTTTGGGCTTTACCTCAAGACGTTCGGCTTTAACTCTAGCTGTTGGGCTTTACCTCTAGATTTTGGGCCTTACCTCTAGAAGTTGGGGGTTATATCTATATGGTTGGATTTAACTGTAGATGTCAGGCCTTAACATTTGATTTTGGAATTCACCTCTAGATGTTAGGCTTTACATCTAGATTCTGGGCTTTCCCTCTAGATGTTGGGCTTTAACTCTAGATTTTGGGCTTTACTCTAAAGGATGCGCTTTAACTCTAGATATTCGGCTTTACCTCTAGAAGTTGGGTTTTACATCTAGATGTTTGGCTTTAACTGTAGGTGTCGGGCTTTAACACTAGATATTGGAATTCACCTCTAGATCTTAGTCTTTCCCTCTACATGTTGGGCTTTACCTCTAGAGTATTTGGCTTTAGATCTAGCAATTGGGCTTTACATCTAGATTTGGGGCTTTAGCTCTAGATGTTGGGCTTTACCTCCAGATTTTGGATTTTAAATCTATATATCTGGCTTTACCTCTAGATGTTGGGTTTTATCTCTAGATATTGGTCTTTACCTCTAGATTTTGGGTGTTAGATCTAGAATTTGGGCTTTACATCTAGATTTTGGGCTTTAGATCTAGAAGCTGGGCTCTACATCTAGATTTTGGGCTTTACGTCTAGATATTGGGCTTTACCTCTAGATTTTGGGTTTTAAATCTATATATTTGGCTGTTCCTCTAGATGTTGGGCTTTACCTCTAGATTTTGGGTTTTACATCTAGATGTTTGCCTTCACCTCTGTCAGTTGGGCTTTAACTGCAGACATTGGTCTGTAGGACTAGATGATGGGCTTTACCTCTAGAAGTTGGGCTTTACATCTAGATTTTGGGCTTTAACTCCAAATGGTGCGCTTAAACTCTAAATATTGGGCTTTACCTCTAGATGTTGGTCTTTAGATTTAGAAGTTGGGCTTTACATCTATATTTTGGGCTTTAGATCTAGAAGTTGGGCTTTACATCTAGATTTTGGGCTTTACGTCTAGATAGTGGTCTTTACCTCTTGATTTTGGGTTTTACATCTAGATGTTTGCCTTCACGTCTGTAAGTTGGGCTTTACCTGCAGACATTGGGCTGTAGGACTAGATGATGGGCTTTACCTCGAGACGTTGGGCTTTACCTCTAGATATCTGGCTTTACCTCTAGATGTTGGGTTTTACCTCTAGATATTGGTCTTTATCTCTAGATTTTGGGCGTTAGACCTAGAAGTTGTGCTTTTCATCTAGATTTTGGGCTTTACGTCTAGATATTGGGCTTTACCTCTAGATTTTGGGTTTTATATCTATATATTTGGCTTTTCCTCTAGATGTTGGGCTTTACCCCTAGATATCTGGATTTACCTGTAGATGTTGGGCTTTACCTCTAGATTTTGGGTTTTAAATCTATATATTTGGCTTTTCCTCTAGATGTTGGGCTTTACCGTCAGATATCTGGCTTTACGTCTAGATGTTGGGCTTTACCTCTAGAAGTTGGGCTTTAACTCTAGACTTTGGGCTTTACCTCAAGACGTTCGGCTTTAACTCTAGCTGTTGGGCTTTACCTCTAGATTTTGGGCCTTACCTCTAGAAGTTGGGGGTTATATCTATATGGTTGGATTTAACTGTAGATGTCAGGCCTTAACACTTGATTTTGGAATTCACCTCTAGATGTTAGGCTTTACATCTAGATTCTGGGCTTTCCCTCTAGATGTTGGGCTTTAACTCTAGATTTTGGGCTTTACTCTAAAGGATGCGCTTTAACTCTAGATATTCGGCTTTACCTCTAGAAGTTGGGTTTTACATCTAGATGTTTGGCTTTAACTGTAGGTGTCGGGCTTTAACACTAGATATTGGAATTCACCTCTAGACCTTAGTCTTTACCGCTACATGTTGGGATTTACCTCTAGAGTATTTGGCTTTCGATCTAGCAATTGGGCTTTACATCTAGATTTGGGGCTTTAGCTCTAGATGTTGGTCTTAACCTCCAGATTTTGGATTTTAAATCTATATATCTGGCTTTATCTCTAGATGTTGGGCTTTATCTCTAGATATTGGGCTCTAACTCTAGGTATTGGTGTTAAACCTCTAGATTTTGGACTTTAACTCTGGAAGTTGGGCTTAACCTCTAGATGTTGGGATTTAACTCTAGAATTTGGGTTTGAAATCTATATATTTTGCTTTTCCTCTAGATGTTGGCCTTTACCTCTAGATATCTGGCTTTACCTCTAGATGTTGGGTTTTACCTCTAGATATTGGTCTTTACCTCTAGATTTTGGGCGTTAGATCTAGAAATTGGGCTTTACATCTAGATTTTGGGCTTTAGATCAAGAAGTTGCGCTTTACCTCTAGATATCTGGCTTTACCTCTAGATGTTGGGCTTTACCTCTAGATTTTGGGTTTTAAATATATATATATTTGGCTTTTCCTCTAGATGTTGGGCTTTACATCTAGATTTGGGGTTTTACATCTAGATATTTGCCTTCACCTCTGTTAGTTGGGCTTAACTGCAGACATTGGGCTGTAGGACTAGATGATGGGCTTTACCTCCAGACGTTGGGCTTTACCTCTAGATATCTGGCTTTACCTGTAGATGTTGGGTTTTACCTCTAGATATTGGTCTTTACCTCTAGATGTTGGGCTTTAGATCTAGAAGTTGGGATTTTCATCTAGATTTTGGGCTTTACGTCTAGATATGTGGCTTTACGTCTAGATGTTGGGCTTTACCTCTAGAAGTTGGGCTTTAATTCTAGAATTTGGGCTTTACCTCAAGACGTTCGGCTTTAACTCTAGCTGTGGACTTTACCTCTAGATTTTGGGTTTTCCATCTGGATTTTTGGCTTCCCTCTAGAATCTGGGCTTTACCTCCAGACGTTGGGCTTTACCACTAGATGTTGGGTTTTACCTCTAGATGTTGGTCTTTAGGTCTAGATATTGGACTTTAGATGTAGGGGTTTACATCTAGATGTTTTGCTTTACATTTAGATGTTGGTCTTTATCTCTAGATGTTGGGTTATACCTCTATATGTTGTGCTTCACCTCTAGATGTTAGGCTTTACCTCTAGATGTTTGGATTACATCTAGATGTTTTGCTTTACATTTAGATGTTCGGCTTTATCTCTAAACTTTGGGTTTTAAATCTATATATTTGGCTTTTCCTCTAGATGTTGGGCTTTACCGTCAGATATCTGGCTATACGTCTAGATGTTGGGCTTTACCTCTAGAAGTTGGGCTTTAACTCTAGACTTTGGGCTTTACCTCAAGACGTTCGGCTTTAACTCTAGCTGTTGGGCTTTACCTCTGGATTTTGGGCCTTACCTCTAGAAGTTGGGGGTTATATCTATATGGTTGGATTTAACTGTAGATGTCAGGCCTTAACACTTGATTTTGGAATTCACCTCTAGATGTTAGGCTTTACATCTAGATTCTGGGCTTTCCCTCTAGATGTTGGGCTTTAACTCTAGATTTTGGGCTTTACTCTAAAGGATGCGCTTTAACTCTAGATATTCGGCTTTACCTCTAGAAGTTGGGTTTTACATCTAGATGTTTGGCTTTAACTGTAGGTGTCGGGCTTTAACACTAGATATTGGAATTCACCTCTAGACCTTAGTCTTTACCTCTACATGTTGGGATTTACCTCTAGAGTATTTGGCTTTCGATCTAGCAATTGGGCTTTACATCTAGATTTGGGGCTTTAGCTCTAGATGTTGGGCTTTACCTCCAGATTTTGGATTTTAAATCTATATATCTGGCTTTATCTCTAGATGTTGGGCTTTATCTCTAGATATTGGGCTCTAACTCTAGGTATTGGTGTTTACCTCTAGATTTTGGACTTTAACTCTGGAAGTTGGGCTTAACCTCTAGATGTTGGGATTTAACTCTAGAATTTGGGTTTGAAATCTATATATTTTGCTTTTCCTCTAGATGTTGGCCTTTACCTCTAGATATCTGGCTTTACCTCTAGATGTTGGGTTTTACCTCTAGCTATTGGTCTTTACCTCAAGATTTTGGGCGTTAGATCTAGAAATTGGGCTTTACATCTAGATTTTGGGCTTTAGATCAAGAAGTTGGGCTTTACATCTAGATTTTGGGCTTTACGTCTTGATATTGGGCTTTACCTCTAGATTTTGGTTTTTAAATCTATATATTTCGCTTTTCCTCTAGATGTTGGGCTTTACCTCTAGATATCTGGCTTTACCTCTA
Organism: Leptosomus discolor; assembly: GCF_034619465.1. Taxonomy (NCBI): domain Eukaryota; kingdom Metazoa; phylum Chordata; class Aves; order Leptosomiformes; family Leptosomidae; genus Leptosomus; species Leptosomus discolor. The sequence goes on along the minus strand of NW_028237857.1, from coordinate 2,506,104 downwards.
GATGTTGGGCTTTACCTCTAGATTTTGGGTTTTAAATATATATATATTTGGCTTTTCCTCTAGATGTTGGGCTTTACCTCTAGATTTGGGGTTTTACATCTAGATATTTGCCTTCACCTCTGTTAGTTGGGCTTAACTGCAGACATTGGGCTGTAGGACTAGATGATGGGCTTTACCTCCAGACGTTGGGCTTTACCTCTAGATATCTGGCTTTACCTGTAGATGTTGGGTTTTACCTCTAGATATTGGTCTTTACCTCTAGATGTTGGGCTTTAGATCTAGAAGTTGGGATTTTCATCTAGATTTTGGGCTTTACGTCTAGATATCTGCCTTTACGTCTAGATGTTGGGCTTTACCTCTAGAAGTTGGGCTTTAATTCTAGAATTTGGGCTTTACCTCAAGACGTTCGGCTTTAACTCTAGCTGTTGGGCTTTACCTCTAGATTTTGGGTTTTCCATCTGGATTTTTGGCTTCCCTCTAGAATCTGGTCTTTACCTCCAGACGTTGGGCTTTACCACTAGATGTTGGGTTTTACCTCTAGATGTTGGTCTTTAGGTCTAGATATTGGACTTTACCTCTAGATGTAGGGTTTTACATCTAGATGTTTTGCTTTACATTTAGATGTTGGTCTTTATCTCTAGATGTTGGGTTATACCTCTATATGTTGTGCTTCACCTCTAGATGTTAGGCTTTACCTCTAGATGTTTGGATTACATCTAGATGTTTTGCTTTACATTTAGATGTTCGGCTTTATCTCTAAATTTTGGGTTTTAAATCTATATATTTGGCTTTTCCTCTAGATGTTGGGCTTTACCGTCAGATATCTGGCTATACGTCTAGATGTTGGGCTTTACCTCTAGAAGTTGGGCTTTAACTCTAGACTTTGGGCTTTACCTCAAGACGTTCGGCTTTAACTCTAGCTGTTGGGCTTTACCTCTAGATTTTGGGCCTTACCTCTAGAAGTTGGGGGTTATATCTATATGGTTGGATTTAACTGTAGATGTCAGGCCTTAACACTTGATTTTGGAATTCACCTCTAGATGTTAGGCTTTACATCTAGATTCTGGGCTTTCCCTCTAGATGTTGGGCTTTACCTCTACATTTTGGGCTCTACCTCTAGGTATTGGTATTTACATTTAGATTTTTGACTTTAAATCTGGAATTTGGGGCTTTACATCTAGACTTTGGGCTTTACCTGTAGATGTTGGGATTTAACTCTAGAATTTGGGTTTGAAATCTATATATTTTGCTTTTCCTCTAGATGTTGGGCTTTACCTCTAGATATCTGGCTTTACCTCTAGATGTTGGGTTTTACCTCTAGATATTGGTCTTTACCTCTAGATTTTGGGTGTTAGATCTAGAATTTGGGCTTTACATCTAGATTTTGGGCTTTAGATCTAGAAGCTGGGCTTTACCTCTAGATATCTGGCTTTACCTCTAGATGTTGGGCTTTACCTCTAGATTTTTGGTTTTAAATATATATATATTTGGCTTTTCCTCTAGATGTTGGGCTTTACCGCTAGATTTGGGGTTTTACATCTAGATGTTTGCCTTCACCTCTGTAAGTTGGGCTTTACCTGCAGACATTGGGCTGTAGGACTAGATGATGGGCTTTACCTCCAGACGTTGGGCTTTACCTCTAGATATCTGGCTTTACCTCTAGATGTTGGGTTTTACCTCTAGATATTGGTCTTTACCTCTAGATGTTGGGCTTTAGATCTAGAAGTTGTGCTTTTCATCTAGTTTTTGGGCTTTACGTCTAGATATTGGGCTTTACCTCTAGATTTTTGGGTTTATATCTATATATTTGGCTTTTCCTCTAGATATTGGGCTTTACCCCTAGATATCTGGATTTACCTGTAGATGTTGGGCTTTACCTCTAGATTTTGGGTTTTCCATCTGGATTTTTGGCTTCCCTCTAGAATCTGGGCTTTACCTCCAGACATTGGGCTTTACCACTAGATGTTGGGTTTTACCTCTAGATGTTGGTCTTTAGGTCTAGATATTGGACTTTACCTCTAGATGTAGGGTTTTACATCTAGATGTTTTGCTTTACATTTAGATGTTGGTCTTTATCTCTAGATGTTGGGTTATACCTCTATATGTTGTGCTTCACCTCTAGATGTTAGGCTTTACCTCTAGATGTTTGGATTACATCTAGATGTTTTGCTTTACATTTAGATGTTCGGCTTTATCTCTAGATTTTGGATTTTAAATCTATATATTTGGCTTTATCTCTAGATGTTGGGCTTTATCTCTAGATTTTGGGCTCTAACACTAGGTATTGGTGTTTACCTCTAGATTTTGGACTTTAACTTTGGAAGTTGGGCTTTACATCTAGATGTTGGGATTTAACTCTAGAATTTGGGTTTGAAATCTATATATTTGGCTTTTCCTCTAGATGTTGGGCTTTACCTCTAGATATCTGGCTTTACCTCCAGACGTTGTGCTTTACCTCTAGATATCTGGCTTTACCTCTAGATGTTGGGTTTTACCTCTAGATATTGGTCTTAACCTCTAGATTTTGGGTGTTAGACCAAGAATTTGGGCTTTACATCTATATTTTGTGCTTTACGTCTAGATATTGGGCTTTACCTCTAGATTTTGGGTTTTAAATCTATATATATTTGGCTTTTCCTCTAGATGTTGGGCTTTACCTCTAGATTTTGGGTTTTAAATATATATATATTTGGCTTTTCCTCTAGAGGTTGGGCTTTACCTCTAGATTTGGGGTTTTACATCTAGATGTTTGCCTTCACCTCTGTAAGTTGGGCTTTACCTGCAGACATTGGGCTGTAGGACTAGATGATGGGCTTTACCTCCAGACGTTGGGCTTTACCTCTAGATATCTGGCTTTACCTCTAAATGATGCGCTTAAACTCTAAATATTGGGCTTTTCCTCCAGATGTTGGGCTTTAGATTTAGAAGTTGGGCTTTACAACTATATTTTCGGCTTTAGATCTAGAAGTTGGTCTTTACATCTAGATTTTGGGCTTTACTTCTAGATATTGGGCTTCACCTCTAGATTTTGGGGTTTAGATCTATATATCTGGCTTTATCTCTAGATGTTGGGCTTTACCTCTACATTTTGGGCTCTACCTCTAGGTATTGTTATTTACATTTAGATTTTTGACTTTAAATCTGGAAGTTGAGCTTTACATCTAGACTTTGGGATTTACCTCTAGATGTTGGGATTTAACTCTAGAATTTGGGTTTGAAATCTATATATTTTGCTTTTCCTCTAGATGTTGGGCTTTACCTCTAGATATCTGGCTTTACCTCTAGATGTTGGGTTTTACCTCTAGATATTGGTCTTTACCTCTAGATGTTGGGCTTTTGATCTAGAAGTTGTGCTTTTCAACTAGATTTTGGGCTTTACGTCTAGATATTGGGCTTTACCTCTAGATTTTGGGTTTTATATCTATATATTTGGCTTTTCCTCTAGATGTTGGGCTTTACCCCTAGATATCTGGATTTACCTGTAGATGTTGGGCTTTACCTCTAGATTTTAAGTTTTCCATCTGGATTTTTGGCTTCTCTCTAGAATCTGGGCTTTACCTCCAGACCTTGGGCTTTACCACTAGATGTTGGGTTTTACCTCTAGATGTTGGTCTTTAGGTCTAGATATTGGACTTTACCTCTAGATGTAGGGTTTTACATCTAGATGTTTTGCTTTACATTTAGATGTTGGTCTTTATCTCTAGATGTTGGGTTATACCTCTATATGTTGTGCTTCACCTCTAGATGTCAGGCTTTACCTCTAGATGTTTGGATTACATCTAGATGTTTTGCTTTACATTTAGATGTTCGGCTTTATCTCTAGATTTTGGGTTTTAAATCTATATATTTGGCATATCTCTAGATGTTGGGCTCTAACTCTAGGTATTGGTGTTTACCTCTAGATTTTGGACTTTAACTCTGGAAGTTGGGCTTTACCTCTAGAAGTTGGGCTTTAACTCTAGACTTTGGGCTTTACCTCAAGACGTTCGGCTTTAACTCTAGCTGTTGGGCTTTACCTCTAGATTTTGGGCCTTACCTCTAGAAGTTGGGGGTTATATCTATATGGTTGGATTTAACTGTAGATGTCAGGCCTTAACACTTGATTTTGGAATTCACCTCTAGATGTTAGGCTTTACATCTAGATTCTGGGCTTTCCCTCTAGATGTTGGGCTTTACCTCTACATTTTGGGCTTTACTCTAAAGGATGCGCTTTAACTCTAGATATTCGGCTTTACCTTTAGAAGTTGGGTTGTACATCTAGATGTTTGGCTTTAACTGTAGGTGTCGGGCTTTAACACTAGATATTGGAATTCACCTCTAGATCTTAGTCTTTACCTCTACATGTTGGGCTTTACCTCTAGAGTATTTGGCTTTAGATCTAGCAATTGGGCTTTACATCTAGATTTGGGGCTTTAGCTCTAGATGTTGGGCTTTACCTCCAGATTGTGGATTTTAAATCTATATATCTGGCTTTATCTCTAGATGTTGGGCTTTATCTCTAGATTTTGGGCTCTAACTCTAGGTATTGGTGTTTACCTCTAGACTTGGGACTTTAACTCTGGAAGTTGGGCTTTACCTCTAGATGTTGGGATTGAACTCTAGAATTTGGGTTTGAAATCCATATATTTTGCTTTTCCTCTAGATGTTGGGCTTTACCTCTAGATATCTGGCTTTACCTCTAGCTGTTGGGTTTTACCTCTAGATATTGGTCTTTACCTCGGGATTTTGGCTGTTAGATCTAGAATTTGGGCTTTAGATCTAGAAGTTGGGCTTTATATCTAGATTTTGGGCTTTAGGTCTAGATATTGGGCTTTACCTCTAGATTTTGGGTTTTAAATCTATATATTTGGCTTTTCCTCTAGATGTTGGGTTTTCCATCTGGATTTTTGGCTTCTCTCTAGAATCTGGGCTTTACCTCCAGACGTTGGGCTTTACCACTAGATGTTGGGTTTTACCTCTAGATGTTGGTCTTTAGGTCTAGATATTGGACTTTACCTCTAGATGTAGGGTTTTACATCTAGATGTTTTGCTTTACATTTAGATGTAGGTCTTTATCTCTAGATGTTGGGTTATACCTCTATATGTTGTGCTTCACCTCTAGATGTTAGGCTTTACCTCTAGATGTTTGGATTACATCTAGATGTTTTGCTTTACATTTAGATGTTCGGCTTAATCTCTAGATTTTGGGTTTTAAATCTATATATTTTGCTTTTCCTCTAGATGTTGGGCTTTACCTGTAGATATCTGGCTTTACCTATATATGTCGGGTTTTACTTCTAGATACCGGTCTTTATCTCTAGATTTTGGGTGTTAGATCTAGAATTTGGGCTTTACATCTAGATTTTGGCTTTAGATCTAGAAGCTGGGCTTTACCTCTAGATTTTGGGTTTTAAATATATATATTTGCCTTTTCCTCTAGATGTTGGCCTTTACCCCTAGATATCTGGCTTTACCTCTAGATGTTGGGCTTTACCTCTAGATTTTGGGTTTTAAATATATATATATTTGGCTTTTCCTCTAGATGTTGGGCTTTACCTCTAGATTGGGGGTTTTACATCTAGATGTTTGCCTTCACCTCTGTAAGTTGGGCTTTACCTGCAGACATTGGGCTGTAGGACTAGATGATGGGCTTTACCTCCAGACGTTGGGCTTTACCCCTAGATATCTGGCTTTACCTCTAAATGATGCGCTTAAACTCTAAATATTGGGCTTTACCTCCAGATGTTGGGCTTTAGATTTAGAAGTTGGGCTTTACAAGTATATTTTCAGCTTTAGATCTAGAAGTTGGGCTTTACATCTAGATTTTGGGCTTTACATCTAAATATTGGGCTTCACCTCTAGATTTTGGGGTTTAGATCTATATATCTGGCTTTATCTCTAGAGGTTGGGCTTTACCTGTACATTTTGGGCTCTACCTCTAGGTATTGGTATTTACATTTAGATTTTTGACTTTAAATCTGGAAGTTGAGCTTTACATCTAGACTTTGGGATTTACCTCTAGATGTTGGGATTTAACTCTAGAATTTGGGTTTGAAATCTATATATTTTGCTTTTCCTCTAGATGTTGGGCTTTACCTCTAGATATCTGGCTTTACCTCTAGATGTTGGGTTTTACCTCTAGATATTGGTCTTTACCTCTAGATGTTGGGCTTTCGATCTAGAAGTTCTGCTTTTCATCTAGATTTTGGGCTTTACGTCTCGATATTGGGCTTTACCTCTAGATTTTGGGTTTTATATCGATATATTTGGCTTTTCCTCTAGATGTTGGGCTTTACCCCTAGATATCTGGATTTACCTGTAGATGTTGGGCTTTACCTCTAGATTTTGGGTTTTCCATCTGGATTTTTGGCTTCTCTCTAGAATCTGGGCTTTACCTCCAGACGTTGGGCTTTACCACTAGATGTTGGGTTTTACCTCTAGATGTTGGTCTTTAGGTCTAGATATTGGACTTTACCTCTAGATGTAGGGTTTTACATCTAGATGTTTTGCTTTACATTTAGATGTTGGTCTTTATCTCTAGATGTTGGGTTATACCTCTATATGTTGTGCTTCACCTCTAGATGTTAGGCTTTACCTCTAGATGTTTGGATTACATCTAGATGTTTTGCTTTACATTTAGATGTTGGGCTTTATCTCTAGATTTTGGGTTTTAAATCTATATATTTGGCTTTTCCTCTAGATGTTGGGTTTACCGTCAGATATCTGGCTTTACGTCTAGATGTTGGGCTTTACCTCTAGAAGTTGGGCTTTACCTCTAGACTTTGGACTTTACCTCAAGACGTTCGGCTTTAACTCTAGCTGTTGGGCTTTACCTCTAGATTTTGGGCTTTACGTCTAGATGTTGGGCTTTACCTCTAGAAGTTGGGCTTTACCTCTAGAAGTTGGGCTTTACCTCTAGACTTTGGACTTTACCTCAAGACGTTCGGCTTTAACTCTAGCTGTTGGGCTTTACCTCTAGAAGTTGGGGGTTATATCTATATGGTTGGATTTAACTGTAGATGTCAGGCCTTAACATTTGATTTTGGAATTCACCTCTAGATGTTAGGCTTTACATCTAGATTCTGGGCTTTCCCTCTAGATGTTGGGCTTTAACTCTAGATTTTGGGCTTTACTCTAAAGGATGCGCTTTAACTCTAGATATTTGGCTTTACCTCTAGAAGTTGGGTTTTACATCTAGATGTTTGGCTTTAACTGTAGGTGTCGGCCTTTAACACTAGATATTGGAATTCACCTCTAGATCTTAGTCTTTACCTCTACATGTTGGGCTTTACCTCTAGAGTATTTGGCTTTAGATGTAGCGATTGGGCTTTACATCTAGATTTGGGGCTTTAGCTCTAGATGTTGGGCTTTACCTCCAGATTTTGGATTTTAAATCTATATATCTGGCTTTATCTCTAGATGTTGGGCTTTATCTCTAGATGTTGGTCTCTAACTCTAGGTATTGGTATTTACATTTAGATTTTTTGACTTTAAATCTGGAAGTTGAGCTTTACATCTAGACTTTGGGATTTACCTCTAGATGTTGGGATTTAACTCTAGATTTTGGGTTTTAAATCTATATATTTGGCTTTTCCTCTAGATGTTGGGCTTTACCTCTAGATTTTGGGTTTTACATTTGGATGTTTGCCTTCACCTCTGTAAGTTGGGCTTTACCTGCAGACATTGGGCTGTAGGACTAGATGATGGGCTTTACCTCCAGACGTTGGGCTTTACCTCTTGATATCTGGCTTTACCCCTAGATGTTGGGATTTACCTCTAGATTTTGGGCTTTACCTCTAAATGATGCGCTTAAACTCTAAATATTGGGCTTTACCTCTAGATGTTGGGCTTTAGATTTAGAAGTTGGGCTTTACATCTATATTTTGGGCTTTAGATCTAGAAGTTGGGCTTTATATCTAGATTTTGATCTTTAAGTCTAGATATTGGGCTTTACCTCTAGATTTTGGGGTTTATATCTATATATTTGTCTTTTCCTCTAGATGTTGGGCTTTACCCCTAGATATCTGGATTTACCTGTAGATGTTGGGCTTTACCTCTAGATTTTGAGTTTTCCATCTGGATTTTTGGCTTCCCTCTAGAATCTGGGCTTTCCCTCCAGACGTTGGGCTTTACCTCTAGATGTTGGGTTTTACCTCTAGATGTTGGTCTTTAGGTCTAGATATTGGACTTTACCTCTAGATGTAGGGTTTTACATCTAGATGTTTTGCTTTACATTTAGATGTTGGTCTTTATCTCTAGATGTTGGGTTATACCTCTATATGTTGTGCTTCACCTCTAGATGTTAGGCTTTACCTCTAGATGTTTGGATTACATCTAGATGTTTTGCTTTACATTTAGATGTTCGGCTTTATCTCTAGATTTTGGATTTTAAATCTATATATTTGGCTTTATCTCTAGATGTTGGGCTTTATCTCTAGATTTTGGGCTCTAACACTAGGTATTGGTGTTTACCTCTAGATTTTGGACTTTAACTTTGGAAGTTGGGCTTTACATCTAGATGTTGGGATTTATCTCTAGATTTTGGGTTTTAAATCTATATATTTGGCTTTTCCTCTAGAAGTTGGGCTTTACCGTCAGATATCTGGCTTTACGTCTAGATGTTGGGCTTTACCTCTAGAAGTCGGGCTTTAACTCTAGACTATGGGCTTTACCTCAAGACGTTCGGCTTTAACTCTAGCTGTTGGGCTTTACCTCTAGATTTTGGGCCTTACCTCTAGAAGTTGGGGGTTATACCTATATGGTTGGGTTTAACTCTAGATGTCAGGCCTTAACACTTGATTTTGGAATTCACCTCTAGATGTTAGGCTTTACCTCTAGATGTTGGGCTTTAGATCTAGATTTTGGGCTTTACTCTAAAAGATGCGCTTTAACTCTAGATATTCGGCTTTACCTCTAGAAGTTGGGTTTTACATCTAGATGTTTGGCTTTAACTGTCGGTGTCGGCCTTTAACACTAGATATTGGAATTCACCTCTAGATCTTAGTCTTTACCTCTACATGTTGGGCTTTACCTCTAGAGTATTTGGCTTTAGATCTAGCAATTGGGCTTTACATCTAGATTTGGGGCTTTAGCTCTAGATGTTGGGCTTTACCTCCAGATTTTGGATTTTAAATCTATATATCTGACTTTATCTCTAGATGTTGGGCTTTATCTCTAGATTTTGGGCTCTACCTCTAGGTATTGGTGTTTACCTCTAGATTTTGGACTTTAACTCTGGAAGTTGGGTTTTACCTCTAGATGTTGGGCTTTACATCTAGATACCTGGCTTTACCTCTAGATGTTGGGTTTTACCTCTAGATATTGGTCTTTATCTCTAGATTTTGGGCGTTAGAGCTAGAATTTGGGCTTTACATCTAGATTCGGGGCTTTAGATCTAGAAGCTGGGCTTTACATCTAGATTTTGGGCTTTACGTCTAGTTGTTGGGCTTTACCTCTAGATTTTGGGTTTTACATCTAGATGTTTGCCTTCACCTCTGTAAGTTGGGCTTTACCTGCAGACATTGGGCTGTAGGACTAGATGATGCGCTTTAACTCTAGAAGTTGTGCTTTACATCTAGATTTTGGGCTTTACCTCTAAATGATGCGCTTAAATTCTAAAAATTGGGCTTTACATCTAGATTTTGGGCTTTAGGTCTAGAATTTGGTCTTTACATCGAGATTTTGGTCTTTACGTCTAGATATTGGGCTTCACCTCTAGATTTTGGGGTTTAGATCTATATATCTGGCTTTATCTCTAGATGTTGGGCTTTACCTCTACATTTTGGGCTCTACCTCTAGGTATTGGTATTTACATTAAGATTTTTGACTTTAAATCTGGAAGTTGAGCTTTACATCTAGACTTTGGGCTTTACCTCTAGATGTTGGGATTTAACTCTAGAATTTGGGTTTGAAATCTATATATTTTGCTTTTCCTCTAGATGTTGGGCTTTACCTCTAGATATCTGGCTTTACCTCTAGATGTTGGGTTTTACCTCTAGATATTGGTCTTTATCTCTAGATTTTGGGCGTTAGATATAGAATTTGGGCTTTACATCTAGATTTTGGGCTTTAGATCAAGAAGTTGGGCTTTACATCTAGATTTTGGGCTTTACGTCTAGATATTGGGCTTTAGGTCTAGATATTGGGCTTTACCTCTAGATTTTTGGTTTTAAATCTATATATTTGGCTTTTCCTCTAGATGTTGGGCTTTACCTCTAGATTTTGGGTTTTACATTTGGATGTTTGCCTTCACCTCTGTAAGTTGGGCTTTACCTGCAGACATTGGGCTGTAGGACTAGATGATGGGCTTTACCTCCAGACGTTGGGCTTTACCTCTTGATATCTGGCTTTACCTCTAGATGTTGGGATTTACCTCTAGATTTTGGGCTTTACCTCTAAATGATGCGCTTAAACTCTAAATATTGGGCTTTACCTCTAGATGTTGGGCTTTAGATTTAGAAGTTGGGCTTTACATCTATATTTTGGGCTTTAGATCTAGAAGTTGGGCTTTATATCTAGATTTTGATCTTTAAGTCTAGATATTGGGCTTTACCTCTAGATTTTGGGGTTTATATCTATATATTTGTCTTTTCCTCTAGATGTTGGGCTTTACCCCTAGATATCTGGATTTACCTGTAGATGTTGGTCTTTACCTCTAGATTTTGAGTTTTCCATCTGGATTTTTGGCTTCCCTCTAGAATCTGGGCTTTACATCCAGACGTTGGGCTTTACCTCTAGATGTTGGTCTTTAGGTCTAGATATTGGACTTTACCTCTAGATGTAGGGTTTTACATCTAGATGTTTTGCTTTACATTTAGATGTTGGTCTTTATCTCTAGATGTTGGGTTATACCTCTATATGTTGTGCTTCACCTCTAGATGTTAGGCTTTACCTCTAGATCTTTGGATTACATCTAGATGTTTTGCTTTACATTTAGACGTTCGGCTTTATCTCTAGATTTTGGGTTTTTAATCTATATATTTGGCATATCTCTAGATTTTGGGCTCTAAATCTAGGTATTGGTGTTTACCTGTAGATTTTGGACTTTAACTCTGGAAGTTGGGGTTTACCCCTAGATGTTGGGATTTAACTCTAGAATTTGGGTTTTAAATCTATATATTTGGCTTTTCCTCTAGATGTTGGCCTTTACCCCTAGATATCTGGCTTTACCTCTAGATGTTGGGCTTTACCTCTAGATTTTGGGTTTTAAATATATCTATATTTGGCTTTTCCTCTAGATGTTGGGCTTTACCTCTAGATCTGGGGTTTTACATCTAGATGTTTGCCTTCACCTCGGTAAGTTGGGCTTTACCTGCAGACATTGGGCTGTAGGACTAGATGATGGGCTTTACCTCCAGACGTTGGGCTTTACCTCTAGATATCTGGCTTTACCTCTAGATGTTGGGCTTTATCTCTAGATTTTGGGTTTTAAATCTATATATTTGGCTTTTCCTCTAGATGTTGGGCTTTACCGTCAGATATCTGGCTATACGTCTAGATGTTAGGCTTTACCTCTAGAAGTTGGGCTTTAACTCTAGACTTTGGGCTTTACCTCAAGACGTTCGGCTTTAACTCTAGCTGTTGGGCTTTACCTCTAGATTTTGGGCCTTACCTCTAGAAGTTGGGGGTTATATCTATATGGTTGGATTTAACTGTAGATGTCAGGCCTTAACACTTGATTTTGGAATTCACCTCTAGATGTTAGGCTTTACATCTAGATTCTGGGCTTTCCCTCTAGATGTTGGGCTTTAGATTTTGGGCTTTACTCTAAAGGATGCGCTTTAACTCTAGATATTCGGCTTTACCTCTAGAAGTTGGGTTTTACATCTAGATGTTTGGTTTTAACTGTAGGTGTCAGGCTTTAACACTAGATATTGGAATTCACCTCTAGATCTTAGTCTTTACCTCTACATGTTGGGCTTTACCTCTAGAGTATTTGGCTTTAGATCTAGCAATTGGGCTTTACATCTAGATTTGGGGCTTTACCTCTAGATGTTGGGCTTTACCTCCAGATTTTGGATTTTAAATCTATATATCTGGCTTTATCTCTAGATGTTGGGCTTTATCACTAGATTTTGGGCTCTAACTCTAGGTATTGGTGTTTACCTCTAGATTTTGGACTTTAACTCTGGAAGTTGGGCTTTACCTCTAGATGTTGGGATTGAACTCTAGAATTTGGGTTTGAAATTTATATATATTGCTTTTCCTCTAGAAGTTGGGCTTTACCTCTAGATATCTGGCTTTACCTCTAGATGTTGGGTTTTACCTCTACATATTGGTCTTTACCTCTAGATTTTGGGTGTTAGATCTAGAATTTGGGCTTTACATCTAGATTTTGGGCTTTAGATCTAGAAGTTGGGCTTTACATCTAGATTTTGGGCTTTAGGTCTAGATATTGGGCTTTACCTCTAGATTCTGGGTTTTAAATCTATATATTTGGCTTTTCCTCTAGATTTTGGGCTTTACCTCTACATATTGGTCTTTACCTCTAGATTTTGGGTGTTAGATCTAGAATTTGGGCTTTACATCTAGATTTTGGGCTTTTGATCTAGAAGTTGGGCTTTTCATCTAGATTTTGGGCTTTAACTCTAGATTTTGGGCTTTACCTCTAAATCATGAGCTTAAACTCTAAATATTGGGCCTTACCTCTAGATGTTGGGCTTTAGATCTAGAATTTGGGCTTTACATCTAGATTTTGGGCTTTACGTCTAGATATTGGGCTTCACCTCTAGATTTTGGGGTTTAGATCTATATATCTGGCTTTATCTCTAGATGTTGGGCTTTAGATCTAGAATTTGGGCTTTACATCTAGATTTTGGGCTTTAGATCAAGAAGCTGGGCTTTACATCTAGATTTTGGCCTTTACGTCTAGATATTGGGCTTTACCTCTAGATTTTGGGTTTTAAATCTATATATTTGGCTTTTCCTCTAGATGTTGGCCTTTACCCCTAGATATCTGGCTTTACCTCTAGATGTTGGGCTATACCTCTAGATTTTGGGTTTTAAATATATATATATTTGGCTTTTCCTCTAGATGTTGGGCTTTACCTCTAGATTTGGGGTTTTACATCTAGATGTTTGCCTTCACCTCTGTAAGTTGGGCTACACCTGCAGGCATTGGGCTGTAGGACTAGATGATGGGCTTTACCTCCAGACATTGGGCTTTACCTCTAGATATCTGGCTTTACCTCTAGATGTTGGGTTTTACCTCTAGATGTTGGGCTTTACCTCTAGCTGTTGGGCTTTACCTCTAGATTTTGGGTTTTATATCGATATATTTGGCTTTTCCTCTAGATGTTGGGCTTTACCCCTAGATATCTGGATTTACCTGTAGATGTTGGGCTTTACCTCTAGATTTTGGGTTTTCCATCTGGATTTTTGGCTTCTCTCTAGAATCTGGGCTTTACCTCCAGACGTTGGGCTTTACCACTAGATGTTGGGTTTTACCTCTAGATGTTGGTCTTTAGGTCTAGATATTGGACTTTACCTCTAGATGTAGGGGTTTACATCTAGATGTTTTGCTTTACATTTAGATGTTGGTCTTTACCTATAGATGTTGGGTTATACCTCTATATGTTGTGCTTCACCTCTAGATGTTAGGCTTTACCTCTAGATGTTTGGATTACATCTAGATGTTTTGCTTTACATTTAGATGTTCGGCTTTATCTCTAGATTTTGGGTTTTAAATCTATATATTTGGCTTTTCCTCTAGATGTTGGTCTTTACCGTCAGATATCTGGCTTTACGTCTAGATGTTGGGCTTTACCTCTAGAAGTTGGGCTTTAACTCTAGACTTTGGGCTTTACCTCAAGACGTTCGTCTTTAACTCTAGCTGTTGGGCTTTACCTCTAGATTTTGGGCCTTACCTCTAGAAGTTGGGGGTTATATCTATATGGTTGGATTTAACTGTAGATGTCAGGCCTTAACACTTGATTTTGGAATTCACCTCTAGATGTTAGGCTTTACATCTAGATTCTGGGCTTTCCCTCTAGATGTTGGGCTTTAACTCTAGATTTTGGGCTTTACTCTAAAGGATGCGCTTTAACTCTAGATATTCGGCTTTACCTCTAGAAGTTGGGTTTTACATCTAGATGTTTGGCTTTAACTGTAGGTGTCGGCCTTTAACACTAGATATTGGAATTCACCTCTAGATCTTAGTCTTTACCTCTACATGTTGGGCTTTACCTCTAGAGTATTTGGCTTTAGATCTAGCAATTGGGCTTTACATCTAGATTTGGGGCTTTAGCTCTAGATGTTGGGCTTTACCTCCAGATTTTGGATTTTAAATCTATATATCTGGCTTTATCTCTAGATGTTGGGCTTTATCTCTAGATTTTGGGCTCTAACTTTAGGTATTGGTGTTTACCTCTAGATTTTGGACTTTAACTCTGGAAGTTGGGCTTTACCTCTAGATGTTGGGATTGAACTCTAGAATTTGGGTTTGAAATCTATATATTTTGCTTTTCCTCTAGATGTTGGGCTTTACCTCTAGATATCTGGCTTTACCTCTAGATGTTGGGTTTTACCTCTAGATATTGGTCTTTACCTCTAGATTTTGGGTGTTAGATCTAGAATTTGGGCTTTATATCTAGATTTTGGGCTTTAGATCTAGAAGTTGGGCTTTACATCTAGATTTTGGGCTTTAGGTCTAGATATTGGGCTTTACCTCTAGATTCTGGGTTTTAAATCTATATATTTGGCTTTTCCTCTAGATGTTGGGCTTTACCTCTAGATTTTGGGTTTTACATCTAGGTGTTTGCCTTCACCTCTGTAAGATGTGCTTTACCTGCAGACATTGGGCTGTAGGACTAGATGATGGGCTTTACCTCTAGAAGTTGGGCTTTACATCTAGATTTTGGGCTTTACCTCTAAATGATGCGCTTAAACTCTAAATATTGGGCTTTACCTCTAGATGTTGGGCTTTAGATTTAGAAGTTGGGATTTACAGCTATATTTTGGGCTTTAGATCTAGAAGTTGGGCTTTACATCTAGATTTTGGGCTTTACGTCTAGATATTGGGCTTCACCTCTAGATTTTGGGGTTTAGATCTATATATCTGGCTTTATCTCTAGATGTTGGGCTTTACCTCTACATTTTGGGCTCTACCTCTAGGTATTGGTATTTACATTTAGATTTTTGACTTTAAATCTGGAAGTTGAGCTTTACATCTAGACTTTGGGATTTACCTCTAGATGTTGGGATTGAACTCTAGAATTTGGGTTTGAAATCTATATATTTTGCTTTTCCGCTAGATGTTGGGCTTTACCTCTAGATATCTGGCTTTACCTCTAGATGTTTGGTTTTACCTCTAGATATTGGTCTTTATCTCTAGATTTTGGGTGTTAGATCTAGAATTTGGGCTTTACATCTAGATTTTGGGCTTTAGATCAAGAAGCTGGGCTTTACATCTAGATTTTGGCCTTTACGTCTTGATATTGGGCTTTACCTCTAGATTTTGGGGTTTAAATCTATATATTTGGCTTTTCCTCTAGATGTTGGGCTTTACCCCTAGATATCTGGCTTTACCTCTAGATGTTGGGCTTTACCTCTAGATTTTGGGTTTTAAATATATATATATTTGGCTTTTCCTCTAGATGTTGGGCTTTACCTCTAGATTTGGGGTTTTACATCTAGATGTTTGCCTTCACCTCTGTAAGTTGGGCTTTACCTGCAAACATTGGGCTGTAGGACTAGATGATGGGCTTTACCTCCAGACGTTGGGCTTTACCTCTAGATATCTGGCTTTACCTCTAGATGTTGGGTTTTACCTCTAGCTATTGGTCTTTACCTCTAGATGTTGGGCTTTCGATCTAGAAGTTGTGCTTTTCATCTAGATTTTGGGCTTTACGTCTAGATATTGGGCTTTACCTCTAGATTTTGGGTTTTATATCTATATATTTGGCTTTTCCTCTAGATGTTGGGCTTTACCCCTAGATATCTGGATTTACCTGTAGATGTTGGGCTTTACCTCTAGATTTTGGGTTTTCCATCTGGATTTTTGGCTTCTCTCTAGAATCTGGGCTTTACCTCCAGACGTTGGGCTTTACCACTAGATGTTGGGTTTTACCTCTAGATGTTGGTCTTTAGGTCTAGATATTGGACTTTACCTCTAGATGTAGGGGTTTACATCTAGATGTTTTGCTTTACATTTAGATGTTGGTCTTTATCTCTAGATGTTGGGTTATACCTCTATATGTTGTGCTTCACCTCTAGATGTTAGGCTTTACCTCTAGATGTTTGGATTACATCTAGATGTTTTGCTTTACATTTAGATGTTCGGCTTTATCTCTAGATTTTGGGTTTTAAATCTATATATTTGGCTTTTCCTCTAGATGTTGGGTTTACCGTCAGATATCTGGCTTTACGTCTAGATGTTGGGCTTTACCTCTAGAAGTTGGGCTTTACCTCAAGACGTTCGGCTTTAACTCTAGCTGTTGGGCTTTACCTCTAGATTTTGGGCCTTACCTCTAGAAGTTGGGGGTTATATCTATATGGTTGGATTTAACTGTAGATGTCAGGCCTTAACACTTGATTTTGGAATTCACCTCTAGATGTTAGGCTTTACATCTAGATTCTGGGCTTTCCCTCTAGATGTTGGGCTTTAACTCTAGATTTTGCGCTTTACTCTAAAGGATGCGCTTTAACTCTAGATATTCGGCTTTACCTCTAGAAGTTGGGTTGTACATCTAGATGTTTGGCTTTAACTGTAGGTGTCGGGCTTTAACACTAGATATTGGAATTCACCTCTAGATCTTAGTCTTTACCTCTACATGTTGGGCTTTACCTCTAGAGTATTTGGCTTTAGATCTAGCAATTGGGCTTTACATCTAGATTTGGGGCTTTAGCTCTAGATGTTGGGCTTTACCTCCAGATTTTGGATTTTAAATCTATATATCTGGCTTTATCTCTAGATGTTGGGCTTTATCTCTAGATTTTGGGCTCTAACTTTAGGTATTGGTGTTTACCTCTAGATTTTGGACTTTAACTCTGGAAGTTGGGCTTTACCTCTAGATGTTGGGATTGAACTCTAGAATTTGGGTTTGAAATCTATATATTTTGCTTTTCCTCTAGATGTTGGGCTTTACCTCTAGATATCTGGCTTTACCTCTAGATCTTGGGTTTTACCTCTAGATATTGGTCTTTACCTCTAGATTTTGGTTGTTAGATCTAGAATTTGGGCTTTACATCTAGATTTTGGGCTTTAGGTCTAGATATTGGGCTTTACCTCTAGATTTTGGGTTTTAAATCTATATATTTGGCTTTTCCTCTAGATGTTGGGCTTTACCTCTAGATTTTGGGTTTTACATCTAGATGTTTGCCTTCACCTCTGTAAGATGTGCTTTACCTGCAGACATTGGGCTGTAGGACTAGATGATGGGCTTTACCTCTAGAAGTTGGGCTTTACATCTAGATTTTGGGCTTTACCTCTAAATGATGCGCTTAAACTCTAAATATTGGGCTTTACCTCTAGATGTTGGGCTTTAGATTTAGAAGTTGGGCTTTACAGCTATATTTTGGGCTTTAGATCTAGAAGTTGGGCTTTACATCTAGATTTTGGGCTTTACGTCTAGATATTGGGCTTCACCTCTAGATTTTGGGGTTTAGATCTATATATCTGGCTTTATCTCTAGATGTTGGGCTTTACCTCTACATTTTGGGCTCTACCTCTAGGTATTGGTATTTACATTTAGATTTTTGACTTTAAATCTGGAAGTTGAGCTTTACATCTAGACTTTGGGATTTACCTCTAGATGTTGGGATTTAACTCTAGAATTTGGGTTTGAAATCTATATATTTTGCTTTTCCTCTAGATGTTGGGCTTTACCTCTAGATATCTGGCTTTACCTCTAGATGTTGGGTTTTACCTCTAGATATTGGTCTTTATCTCTAGATTTTGGGCGTTAGATCTAGAATTTGGGCTTTACATCTAGATTTTGGGCTTTAGATCAAGAAGCTGGGCTTTACATCTAGATTTTGGCCTTTACGTCTTGATATTGGGCTTTACCTCTAGATTTTGGGTTTTAAATCTATATATTTGGCTTTTCCTCTAGATGTTGGCCTTTAACCCTAGATATCTGGCTTTACCTCTAGATGTTGGGCTTTACCTCTAGGTTTTGGGTTTTAAATATATATATATTTCGCTTTTCCTCTAGATGTTGGGGTTTACCTCTAGATTTGGTGTTTTACATCTAGATGTTTGCCTTCACCTCTGTAAGTTGGGCTTTACCTGCAGACATTGGGCTGTAGGACTAGATGATGGGCTTTACCTCCAGACGTTGGGCTTTACCTCTAGATATCTGGCTTTACCTCTAGATGTTGGGTTTTACCTCTAGCTATTGGTCTTTACCTCTAGATGTTGGGCTTTAGATCTAGAAGTTGTGCTTTTCATCTAGATTTTGGGCTTTACGTCTAGATATTGGGCTTTACCTCTAGATTTTGGGTTTTATATCGATATATTTGGCTTTTCCTCTAGATGTTGGGCTTTACCCCTAGATATCTGGATTTACCTGTAGATGTTGGGCTTTACCTCTAGATTTTGGGTTTTCCATCTGGATTTTTGGCTTCTCTCTAGAATCTGGGCTTTACCTCCAGACGTTGGGCTTTACCACTAGATGTTGGGTTTTACCTCTAGATGTTGGTCTTTAGGTCTAGATATTGGACTTTACCTCTAGATGTAGGGGTTTACATCTAGATGTTTTGCTTTACATTTAGATGTTGGTCTTTATCTCTTGATGTTGGGTTATACCTCTATATGTTGTGCTTCACCTCTAGATGTTAGGCTTTACCTCTAGATGTTTGGATTACATCTAGATGTTTTGCTTTACATTTAGATGTTCGGCTTTATCTCTAGATTTTGGGTTTTAAATCTATATATTTGGCTTTTCCTCTAGATGTTGGGCTTTACCGGCAGATATCTGGCTTTACGTCTAGATGTTGGGCTTTACCTCTAGAAGTTGGGCTTTAACTCTAGACTTTGGGCTTTACCTCAAGACGTTCGGCTTTAACTCTAGCTGTTGGGCTTTACCTCTAGATTTTGGGCCTTACCTCTAGAAGTTGGGGGTTATATCTATATGGTTGGATTTAACTGTAGATGTCAGGCCTTAACACTTGATTTTGGAATTCACCTCTAGATGTTAGGCTTTACATCTAGATTCTGGGCTTTCCCTCTAGATGTTGGGCTTTAACTCTAGATTTTGGGCTTTACTCTAAAGGATGCGCTTTAACTCTAGATATTCGGCTTTACCTCTAGAAGTTGGGTTGTACATCTAGATGTTTGGCTTTAACTGTAGGTGTCGGGCTTTAACACTAGATATTGGAATTCACCTCTAGATCTTAGTCTTTACCTCTACATGTTGGGCTTTACCTCTAGAGTATTTGGCTTTAGATCTAGCAATTGGGCTTTACATCTAGATTTGGGGCTTTACCTCTAGATGTTGGGCTTTACCTCCAGATTTTGGATTTTAAATCTATATATCTGGCTTTATCTCTAGATGTTGGGCTTTATCTCTAGATTTTGGGCTCTAACTTTAGGTATTGGTGTTTACCTCTAGATTTTGGACTTTAACTCTGGAAGTTGGGCTTTACCTCTAGATGTTGGGATTGAACTCTAGAATTTGGGTTTGAAATCTATATATTTTGCTTTTCCTCTAGATGTTGGGCTTTACCTCTAGATATCTGGCTTTACCTCTAGATGTTGGGTTTTACCTCTAGCTATTGGTCTTTACCTCTAGATTTTGGGCGTTAGATCTAGAATTTGGGCTTTACATCTAGATTTTGGGCTTTAGATCTAGATATTGGGCTTTACCTCTAGATTTTGGGTTTTAAATCTATATATTTGGCTTTTCCTCTAGATGTTGGGCTTTATCTCTTGATTTTGGGTTTTACATCTAGATGTTTGCCTTCACCTCTGTAAGATGTGCTTTACCTGCAGACATTGGGCTGTAGGACTAGATGATGGGCTTTACCTCTAGAAGTTGGGCTTTACATCTAGATTTTGGGCTTTACCTCTAAATGATGCGCTTAAACTCTAAATATTGGGCTTTACCTCTAGATGTTGGGCTTTAGATTTAGAAGTTGGGCTTTACAGCTATATTTTGGGCTTTAGATCTAGAAGTTGGGCTTTACATCTAGATTTTGGGCTTTACGTCTAGATATTGGGCTTCACCTCTAGATTTTGGTGTTTAGATCTATATATCTGGCTTTATCTCTAGATGTTGGGCTTTACCTCTACATTTTGGGCTCTACCTCTAGGTATTGGTATTTACATTTAGATTTTTGACTTTAAATCTGGAAGTTGAGCTTTACATCTAGACTTTGGGATTTACCTCTAGATGTTGGGATTGAACTCTAGAATTTGGGTTTGAAATCTATATATTTTGCTTTTCCTCTAGATGTTGGGCTTTACCTCTAGATATCTGGCTTTACCTCTAGATGTTGGGTTTTACCTCTAGGTATTGGTCTTTATCTCTAGATTTTGCGCGTTCGATCTAGAATTTGGGCTTTACATCTAGATTTTGGGCTTTAGATCAAGAAGCTGGGCTTTACATCTAGATTTTGGCCTTTACGTCTTGATATTGGGCTTTACCTCTAGATTTTGGGTTTTAAATCTATATATTTGGCTTTTCCTCTAGATGTTGGCCTTTAACCCTAGATATCTGGCTTTACCTCTAGATGTTGGGCTTTACCTCTAGATTTTGCGTTTTAAATATATATATATTTGGCTTTTCCTCTAGATGTTGGGCTTTACCTCTAGATTTGGGGTTTTACATCTAGATGTTTGCCTTCACCTCTGTAAGTTGGGCTTTACCTGCAGACATTGGGCTGTAGGACTAGATGATGGGCTTTACCTCCAGACGTTGGGCTTTACCTCTAGATATCTGGCTTTACCTCTAGATGTTGGGATTTACCTCTAGCTATTGGTCTTTACCTCTAGATGTTGATCTTTAGATCTAGAAGTTGTGCTTTTCATCTAGATTTTGGGCTTTACGTCTCGATATTGGGCTTTACCTCTAGATTTTGGGTTTTATATCGATATATTTGGCTTTTCCTCTAGATGTTGGGCTTTACCCCTAGATATCTGGATTTACCTGTAGATGTTGGGCTTTACCTCTAGATTTTGGTTTTTCCATCTGGATTTTTGGCTTCTCTCTAGAATCTGGGCTTTACCTCCAGACGTTGGGCTTTACCACTAGATGTTGGGTTTTACCTCTAGATGTTGGTCTTTAGGTCTAGATATTGGACTTTACCTCTAGATGTAGGGGTTTACATCTAGATGTTTTGCTTTACATTTAGATGTTGGTCTTTACCTCTAGATGTTGGGTTATACCTCTATATGTTGTGCTTCACATCTAGATGTTAGGCTTTACCTATAGATGTTTGGATTACATCTAGATGTTTTGCTTTACATTTAGATGTTCGGCTTTATCTCTAGATTTTGGGTTTTAAATCTATATATTTGGCTTTTCCTCTAGATGTTGGGCTTTACCGTCAGATATCTGGCTTTACGTCTAGATGTTGGGCTTTACCTCTAGAAGTTGGGCTTTAACTCTAGACTTTGGGCTTTACCTCAAGACGTTCGGCTTTAACTCTAGCTGTTGGGCTTTACCTCTAGATTTTGGGCCTTACCTCTAGAAGTTGGGGGTTATACCTATATGGTTGGGTTTAACTGTAGATGTCAGGCCTTAACACTTGATTTTGGAATTCACCTCTAGATGTTAGGCTTTACATCTAGATTCTGGGCTTTCCCTCTAGATGTTGGGCTTTAACTCTAGATTTTGGGCTTTACTCGAAAGGATGCGCTTTAACTCTAGATATTCGGCTTTACCTCTAGAAGTTGGGTTTTACATCTAGATGTTTGGCTTTAACTGTAGGTGTCGGCCTTTAACACTAGATATTGGAATTCACCTCTAGATCTTAGTCTTTACCTCTACATGTTGGGCTTTACCTCTAGAGTATTTGGCTTTAGATCTAGCAATTGGGCTTTACATTTAGATTTGGGGCTTTACCTCTAGATGTTGGGCTTTACCTCCAGATTTTGGATTTTAAATCTATATATCTGGCTTTATCTCTAGATGTTGGGCTTTATCTCTAGATTTTGGGCTCTAACTTTAGGTATTGGTGTTTACCTCTAGATTTTGGACTTTAACTCTGGAAGTTGGGCTTTACCTCTAGATGTTGGGATTGAACTCTAGAATTTGGGTTTGAAATCTATATATTTTGCTTTTCCTCTAGATGTTGGGCTTTACCTCTAGATATCTGGCTTTACCTCTAGATGTTGGGTTTTACCTCTAGATATTGGTCTTTACCTCTAGATTTTGGGTGTTAGATCTAGAATTTGGGCTTTACATCTAGATTTTGGGCTTTAGATCTAGAAGTTGGGCTTTACATCTAGATTTTGGGCTTTAGGTCTAGATATTGGGCTTTACCTCTAGATTCTGGGTTTTAAATCTATATATTTGGCTTTTCCTCTAGATGTTGGGCTTTACCTCTAGATTTTGGGTTTTACATCTAGATGTTTGCCTTCACCTCTGTAAGTTGGACTTTACCTGCAGACATTGGGCTGTAGGACTAGATGATGGGCTTTACCTCTAGAAGTTGGGCTTTACATCTAGATTTTGGTCTTTACCTCTAAATGATGCGCTTAAACACTAAATATTGGGCCTTACCTCTAGATGTTGGGCTTTAGATTTAGAAGTTGGGCTTTACAGCTATATTTTGGGCTTTAGATCTAGAAGTTGGGCTTTACATCTAGATTTTGGGCTTTACGTCTAGATATTGGGCTTCACCTCTAGATTTTGGGGTTTAGATCTATATATCTGGCTTTATCTCTAGATGTTGGGCTTTACCTCTACATTTTGGGCTCTACCTCTAGGTATTGGTATTTACATTTAGATTTTTGACTTTAAATCTGGAAGTTGAGCTTTACATCTAGACTTTGGGATTTACCTCTAGATGTTGGGATTGAACTCTAGAATTTGGGTTTGAAATCTATATATTTTGCTTTTCCTCTAGATGTTGGGCTTTACCTCTAGATATCTGGCTTTACCTCTAGATGTTGGGTTTTACCTCTAGATATTGGTCTTTATCTCTAGATTTTGGGCGTTAGATCTAGAATTTGGGCTTTACATCTAGATTTTGGGCTTTAGATCAAGAAGCTGGGCTTTACATCTAGATTTTGGCCTTTACGTCTTGATATTGGGCTTTACCTCTAGATTTTGGGTTTTAAATCTATATATTTGGCTTTTCCTCTAGATGTTGGCCTTTACCCCTAGATATCTGGCTTTACCTCTAGATGTTGGGCTTTACCTCTAGGTTTTGGGTTTTAAATATATATATATTTGGCTTTTCCTCTAGATGTTGGGCCTTACCTCTAGATTTGGGGTTTTACATCTAGATGTTTGCCTTCACCTCTGTAAGTTGGGCTTTACCTGCAGACATTGGGCTATAGGACTAGATGATGGGCTTTACCTCCAGACGTTGGGCTTTACCTCTAGATATCTGGCTTTACCTCTAGATGTTGGGATTTACCTCTAGCTATTGGTCTTTACCTCTAGATGTTGGGCTTTAGATCTAGAAGTTGTGCTTTTCATCTAGATTTTGGGCTTTATGGCTAGATATTGGGCTTTACCTCTAGATTTTGTGTTTTATATCTATATATTTGGCTTTTCCTCTAGATGTTGGGCTTTACCCCTAGATATCTGGATTTACCTGTAGATGTTGGGCTTTACCTCTAGATTTTGGGTTTTCCATCTGGATTTTTGGCTTCTCTCTAGAATCTGGGCTTTACCTCCAGACGTTGGGCTTTACCACTAGATGTTGGGTTTTACCTCTAGATGTTGGTCTTTAGGTCTAGATATTGGACTTTACCTCTAGATGTAGGGTTTTACATCTAGATGTTTTGCTTTACATTTAGATGTTGGTCTTTATCTCTAGATGTTGGGTTATACCACTATATGTTGTGCTTCACCTCTAGATGTTAGGCTTTACCTCTAGATGTTTGGATTACATCTAGATGTTTTGCTTTACATTTAGGTGTTCGGCTTTATCTCTAGATTTTGGGGTTTAAATCTATATATTTGGCTTTTCCTCTAGATGTTGGGCTTTACCTCTAGAGTATTTGGCTTTAGATCTAGCAATTGGGCTTTACATCTAGATTTGGGGCTTTAGGTCTAGATGTTGGGCTTTACCTCCAGATTTTGGATTTTAAATCTATATATCTGGCTTTATCTCTAGGTGTGGGCTTTATCTCTAGATTTTGGGCTCTAACTCTAGGTATTGGTGTTTACCTCTAGATTTTGGACTTTAACTCTGGAAGTTGGGCTTTACCTCTAGATGTTGGGATTGAACTCTAGAATTTGGGTTTGAAATCTATATATTTTGCTTTTCCTCTAGATGTTGGGCTTTACCTCTAGATATCTGGCTTTACCTCTAGATGTTGGGTTTTACCCCTAGATATTGGTCTTTACCTCTAGATTTTGGGTGTTAGATCTAGAATTTGGGCTTTAGATCTTGAAGTTGGGCTTTAGATCTGGAAGTTGGGCTTTACATCTAGATTTTGGGCTTTACGTCTAGATATTGGGCTTCACCTCTAGATTTTGGGGTTTAGATCTATATATCTGGCTTTATCTCTAGATGTTGGGCTTTACATCTAGATTTTGGGCTTTAGATCAAGAAGCTGGGCTTTACATCTAGATTTTGGCCTTTACGTCTAGATATTGGGCTTTACCTCTAGATTTTGGGTTTTAAATCTATATATTTGGCTTTTCCTCTAGATGTTGGCCTTTACCCCTAGATATCTGGCTTTACCTCTAGATGTTGGGCTATACCTCTAGATTTTGGGTTTTAAATATATATATATATTTGGCTTTTCCTCTAGATGTTGGGCTTTACCTCTAGATTTGGGGTTTTACATCTAGATGTTTGCCTTCACCTCTGTAAGTTGGGCTTTACCTGCAGACATTGGGCTGTAGGACTAGATGATGGGCTTTACCTCCAGACGTTGGGCTTTACCTCTAGATATCTGGCTTTACCTCTAGATGTTGGGTTTTACCTCTAGATGTTGGTCTTTACCTCTAGATGTTGGGCTTTAGATCTAGAAGTTGTGCTTTTCATCTAGATTTTGGGCTTTACGTCTCGATATTGGGCTTTACCTCTAGATTTTGGGTTTTAAATCTATATATTTGGCTTTTCCTCTAGATGTTGGGCTTTACCGTCAGATATCTGGCTTTACGTCTAGATGTTAAGCTTTACCTCTAGAAGTTGGGCTTTAACTCTAGACTTTGGGCTTTACCTCAAGACGTTCGTCTTTAACTCTAGCTGTTGGGCTTTACCTCTAGATTTTGGGCCTTACCTCTAGAAGTTGGGGGTTATATCTATATGGTTGGATTTAACTGTAGATGTCAGGCCTTAACACTTGATTTTGGAATTCACCTCTAGATGTTAGGCTTTACATCTAGATTCTGGGCTTTCCCTCTAGATGTTGGGCTTTAACTCTAGATTTTGGGCTTTACTCGAAAGGATGCGCTTTAACTCTAGATATTCGGCTTTACCTCTAGAAGTTGGGTTGTACATCTAGATGTTTGGCTTTAACTGTAGGTGTCGGCCTTTAACACTAGATATTGGAATTCACCTCTAGATCTTAGTCTTTACCTCTACATGTTGGGCTTTACCTCTAGAGTATTTGGCTTTAGATCTAGCAATTGGGCTTTACATCTAGATTTGGGGCTTTAGCTCTAGATGTTGGGCTTTACCTCCAGATTTTGGATTTTAAATCTATATATCTGACTTTATCTCTAGATGTTGGGCTTTATCTCTAGATTTTGGGCTCTACCTCTAGGTATTGGTGTTTACCTCTAGATTTTGGACTTTAACTCTGGAAGTTGGGTTTTACCTCTAGATGTTGGGCTTTACATCTAGATACCTGGCTTTACCTCTAGATGTTGGGTTTTACCTCTAGATATTGGTCTTTATCTCTAGATTTTGGGCGTTAGAGCTAGAATTTGGGCTTTACATCTAGATTCGGGGCTTTAGATCTAGAAGCTGGGCTTTACATCTAGATTTTGGGCTTTACGTCTAGTTGTTGGGCTTTACCTCTAGATTTTGGGTTTTACATCTAGATGTTTGCCTTCACCTCTGTAAGTTGGGCTTTACCTGCAGACATTGGGCTGTAGGACTAGATGATGGGCTTTAACTCTAGAAGTTGTGCTTTACATCTAGATTTTGGGCTTTACCTCTAAATGATGCGCTTAAATTCTAAAAATTGGGCTTTACATCTAGATTTTGGGCTTTAGGTCTAGAATTTGGTCTTTACATCGAGATTTTGGTCTTTACGTCTAGATATTGGGCTTCACCTCTAGATTTTGGGGTTTAGATCTATATATCTGGCTTTATCTCTAGATGTTGGGCTTTACCTCTACATTTTGGGCTCTACCTCTAGGTATTGGTATTTACATTAAGATTTTTGACTTTAAATCTGGAAGTTGAGCTTTACATCTAGACTTTGGGCTTTACCTCTAGATGTTGGGATTTAACTCTAGAATTTGGGTTTGAAATCTATATATTTTGCTTTTCCTCTAGATGTTGGGCTTTACCTCTAGATATCTGGCTTTACCTCTAGATGTTGGGTTTTACCTCTAGATATTGGTCTTTATCTCTAGATTTTGGGCGTTAGATATAGAATTTGGGCTTTACATCTAGATTTTGGGCTTTAGATCAAGAAGTTGGGCTTTACATCTAGATTTTGGGCTTTACGTCTAGATATTGGGCTTTAGGTCTAGATATTGGGCTTTACCTCTAGATTTTTGGTTTTAAATCTATATATTTGGCTTTTCCTCTAGATGTTGGGCTTTACCTCTAGATTTTGGGTTTTACATTTGGATGTTTGCCTTCACCTCTGTAAGTTGGGCTTTACCTGCAGACATTGGGCTGTAGGACTAGATGATGGGCTTTACCTCCAGACGTTGGGCTTTACCTCTTGATATCTGGCTTTACCTCTAGATGTTGGGATTTACCTCTAGATTTTGGGCTTTACCTCTAAATGATGCGCTTAAACTCTAAATATTGGGCTTTACCTCTAGATGTTGGGCTTTAGATTTAGAAGTTGGGCTTTACATCTATATTTTGGGCTTTAGATCTAGAAGTTGGGCTTTATATCTAGATTTTGATCTTTAAGTCTAGATATTGGGCTTTACCTCTAGATTTTGGGGTTTATATCTATATATTTGTCTTTTCCTCTAGATGTTGGGCTTTACCCCTAGATATCTGGATTTACCTGTAGATGTTGGTCTTTACCTCTAGATTTTGAGTTTTCCATCTGGATTTTTGGCTTCCCTCTAGAATCTGGGCTTTACATCCAGACGTTGGGCTTTACCTCTAGATGTTGGTCTTTAGGTCTAGATATTGGACTTTACCTCTAGATGTAGGGTTTTACATCTAGATGTTTTGCTTTACATTTAGATGTTGGTCTTTATCTCTAGATGTTGGGTTATACCTCTATATGTTGTGCTTCACCTCTAGATGTTAGGCTTTACCTCTAGATCTTTGGATTACATCTAGATGTTTTGCTTTACATTTAGACGTTCGGCTTTATCTCTAGATTTTGGGTTTTTAATCTATATATTTGGCATATCTCTAGATTTTGGGCTCTAAATCTAGGTATTGGTGTTTACCTGTAGATTTTGGACTTTAACTCTGGAAGTTGGGGTTTACCCCTAGATGTTGGGATTTAACTCTAGAATTTGGGTTTTAAATCTATATATTTGGCTTTTCCTCTAGATGTTGGCCTTTACCCCTAGATATCTGGCTTTACCTCTAGATGTTGGGCTTTACCTCTAGATTTTGGGTTTTAAATATATCTATATTTGGCTTTTCCTCTAGATGTTGGGCTTTACCTCTAGATCTGGGGTTTTACATCTAGATGTTTGCCTTCACCTCGGTAAGTTGGGCTTTACCTGCAGACATTGGGCTGTAGGACTAGATGATGGGCTTTACCTCCAGACGTTGGGCTTTACCTCTAGATATCTGGCTTTACCTCTAGATGTTGGGCTTTATCTCTAGATTTTGGGTTTTAAATCTATATATTTGGCTTTTCCTCTAGATGTTGGGCTTTACCGTCAGATATCTGGCTATACGTCTAGATGTTAGGCTTTACCTCTAGAAGTTGGGCTTTAACTCTAGACTTTGGGCTTTACCTCAAGACGTTCGGCTTTAACTCTAGCTGTTGGGCTTTACCTCTAGATTTTGGGCCTTACCTCTAGAAGTTGGGGGTTATATCTATATGGTTGGATTTAACTGTAGATGTCAGGCCTTAACACTTGATTTTGGAATTCACCTCTAGGTGTTAGGCTTTACATCTAGATTCTGGGCTTTCCCTCTAGATGTTGGGCTTTAGATTTTGGGCTTTACTCTAAAGGATGCGCTTTAACTCTAGATATTCGGCTTTACCTCTAGAAGTTGGGTTTTACATCTAGATGTTTGGTTTTAACTGTAGGTGTCAGGCTTTAACACTAGATATTGGAATTCACCTCTAGATCTTAGTCTTTACCTCTACATGTTGGGCTTTACCTCTAGAGTATTTGGCTTTAGATCTAGCAATTGGGCTTTACATCTAGATTTGGGGCTTTACCTCTAGATGTTGGGCTTTACCTCCAGATTTTGGATTTTAAATCTATATATCTGGCTTTATCTCTAGATGTTGGGCTTTATCACTAGATTTTGGGCTCTAACTCTAGGTATTGGTGTTTACCTCTAGATTTTGGACTTTAACTCTGGAAGTTGGGCTTTACCTCTAGATGTTGGGATTGAACTCTAGAATTTGGGTTTGAAATTTATATATATTGCTTTTCCTCTAGAAGTTGGGCTTTACCTCTAGATATCTGGCTTTACCTCTAGATGTTGGGTTTTACCTCTACATATTGGTCTTTACCTCTAGATTTTGGGTGTTAGATCTAGAATTTGGGCTTTACATCTAGATTTTGGGCTTTAGATCTAGAAGTTGGGCTTTACATCTAGATTTTGGGCTTTAGGTCTAGATATTGGGCTTTACCTCTAGATTTTGGGTTTTAAATCTATATATTTGGCTTTTCCTCTAGATGTTGGGCTTTACCTCTACATATTGGTCTTTACCTCTAGATTTTGGGTGTTAGATCTAGAATTTGGGCTTTACATCTAGATTTTGGGCTTTTGATCTAGAAGTTGGGCTTTTCATCTAGATTTTGGGCTTTAACTCTAGATTTTGGGCTTTACCTCTAAATCATGAGCTTAAACTCTAAATATTGGGCCTTACCTCTAGATGTTGGGCTTTAGATCTAGAATTTGGGCTTTACATCTAGATTTTGGGCTTTACGTCTAGATATTGGGCTTCACCTCTAGATTTTGGGGTTTAGATCTATATATCTGGCTTTATCTCTAGATGTTGGGCTTTAGATCTAGAATTTGGGCTTTACATCTAGATTTTGGGCTTTAGATCAAGAAGCTGGGCTTTACATCTAGATTTTGGCCTTTACGTCTAGATATTGGGCTTTACCTCTAGATTTTGGGTTTTAAATCTATATATTTGGCTTTTCCTCTAGATGTTGGCCTTTACCCCTAGATATCTGGCTTTACCTCTAGATGTTGGGCTATACCTCTAGATTTTGGGTTTTAAATATATATATATTTGGCTTTTCCTCTAGATGTTGGGCTTTACCTCTAGATTTGGGGTTTTACATCTAGATGTTTGCCTTCACCTCTGTAAGTTGGGCTATACCTGCAGGCATTGTTCTGTAGGACTAGATGATGGGCTTTACCTCCAGACATTGGGCTTTACCTCTAGATATCTGGCTTTACCTCTAGATGTTGGGTTTTACCTCTAGATGTTGGGCTTTACCTCTAGCTGTTGGGCTTTACCTCTAGATTTTGGGTTTTATATCTATATATTTGGCTTTTCCTCTAGATGTTGGGCTTTACCCCTAGATATCTGGATTTACCTGTAGATGTTGGGCTTTACCTCTAGATTTTGGGTTTTCCATCTGGATTTTTGGCTTCTCTCTAGAATCTGGGCTTTACCTCCAGACGTTGGGCTTTACCACTAGATGTTGGGTTTTACCTCTAGATGTTGGTCTTTAGGTCTAGATATTGGACTTTACCTCTAGATGTAGGGGTTTACATCTAGATGTTTTGCTTTACATTTAGATGTTGGTCTTTACCTATAGATGTTGGGTTATACCTCTATATGTTGTGCTTCACCTCTAGATGTTAGGCTTTACCTCTAGATGTTTGGATTACATCTAGATGTTTTGCTTTACATTTAGATGTTCGGCTTTATCTCTAGATTTTGGGTTTTAAATCTATATATTTGGCTTTTCCTCTAGATGTTGGTCTTTACCGTCAGATATCTGGCTTTACGTCTAGATGTTGGGCTTTACCTCTAGAAGTTGGGCTTTAACTCTAGACTTTGGGCTTTACCTCAAGACGTTCGTCTTTAACTCTAGCTGTTGGGCTTTACCTCTAGATTTTGGGCCTTACCTCTAGAAGTTGGGGGTTATATCTATATGGTTGGATTTAACTGTAGATGTCAGGCCTTAACACTTGATTTTGGAATTCACCTCTAGATGTTAGGCTTTACATCTAGATTCTGGGCTTTCCCTCTAGATGTTGGGCTTTAACTCTAGATTTTGGGCTTTACTCTAAAGGATGCGCTTTAACTCTAGATATTCGGCTTTACCTCTAGAAGTTGGGTTGTACATCTAGATGTTTGGCTTTAACTGTAGGTGTCGGGCTTTAACACTAGATATTGGAATTCACCTCTAGATCTTAGTCTTTACCTCTACATGTTGGGCTTTACCTCTAGAGTATTTGGCTTTAGATCTAGCAATTGGGCTTTACATCTAGATTTGGGGCTTTACCTCTAGATGTTGGGCTTTACCTCCAGATTTTGGATTTTAAATCTATATATCTGGCTTTATCTCTAGATGTTGGGCTTTATCTCTAGATTTTGGGCTCTAACTTTAGGTATTGGTGTTTACCTCTAGATTTTGGACTTTAACTCTGGAAGTTGGGCTTTACCTCTAGATGTTGGGATTGAACTCTAGAATTTGGGTTTGAAATCTATATATTTTGCTTTTCCTCTAGATGTTGGGCTTTACCTCTAGATATCTGGCTTTACCTCTAGATGTTGGGTTTTACCTCTAGATATTGGTCTTTACCTCTAGATTTTGGGTGTTAGATCTAGAATTTGGGCTTTATATCTAGATTTTGGGCTTTAGATCTAGAAGTTGGGCTTTACATCTAGATTTTGGGCTTTAGGTCTAGATATTGGGCTTTACCTCTAGATTCTGGGTTTTAAATCTATATATTTGGCTTTTCCTCTAGATGTTGGGCTTTACCTCTAGATTTTGGGTTTTACATCTAGGTGTTTGCCTTCACCTCTGTAAGATGTGCTTTACCTGCAGACATTGGGCTGTAGGACTAGATGATGGGCTTTACCTCTAGAAGTTGGGCTTTACATCTAGATTTTGGGCTTTACCTCTAAATGATGCGCTTAAACTCTAAATATTGGGCTTTACCTCTAGATGTTGGGCTTTAGATTTAGAAGTTGGGATTTACAGCTATATTTTGGGCTTTAGATCTAGAAGTTGGGCTTTACATCTAGATTTTGGGCTTTACGTCTAGATATTGGGCTTCACCTCTAGATTTTGGGGTTTAGATCTATATATCTGGCTTTATCTCTAGATGTTGGGCTTTACCTCTACATTTTGGGCTCTACCTCTAGGTATTGGTATTTACATTTAGATTTTTGACTTTAAATCTGGAAGTTGAGCTTTACATCTAGACTTTGGGATTTACCTCTAGATGTTGGGATTGAACTCTAGAATTTGGGTTTGAAATCTATATATTTTGCTTTTCCTCTAGATGTTGGGCTTTACCTCTAGATATCTGGCTTTACCTCTAGATGTTTGGTTTTACCTCTAGATATTGGTCTTTATCTCTAGATTTTGGGTGTTAGATCTAGAATTTGGGCTTTACATCTAGATTTTGGGCTTTAGATCAAGAAGCTGGGCTTTACATCTAGATTTTGGCCTTTACGTCTTGATATTGGGCTTTACCTCTAGATTTTGGGGTTTAAATCTATATATTTGGCTTTTCCTCTAGATGTTGGGCTTTACCCCTAGATATCTGGCTTTACCTCTAGATGTTGGGCTTTACCTCTAGATTTTGGGTTTTAAATATATATATATTTGGCTTTTCCTCTAGATGTTGGGCTTTACCTCTAGATTTGGGGTTTTACATCTAGATGTTTGCCTTCACCTCTGTAAGTTGGGCTTTACCTGCAAACATTGGGCTGTAGGACTAGATGATGGGCTTTACCTCCAGACGTTGGGCTTTACCTCTAGATATCTGGCTTTACCTCTAGATGTTGGGTTTTACCTCTAGCTATTGGTCTTTACCTCTAGATGTTGGGCTTTCGATCTAGAAGTTGTGCTTTTCATCTAGATTTTGGGCTTTACGTCTAGATATTGGGCTTTACCTCTAGATTTTGGGTTTTATATCTATATATTTGGCTTTTCCTCTAGATGTTGGGCTTTACCCCTAGATATCTGGATTTACCTGTAGATGTTGGGCTTTACCTCTAGATTTTGGGTTTTCCATCTGGATTTTTGGCTTCTCTCTAGAATCTGGGCTTTACCTCCAGACGTTGGGCTTTACCACTAGATGTTGGGTTTTACCTCTAGATGTTGGTCTTTAGGTCTAGATATTGGACTTTACCTCTAGATGTAGGGGTTTACATCTAGATGTTTTGCTTTACATTTAGATGTTGGTCTTTATCTCTAGATGTTGGGTTATACCTCTATATGTTGTGCTTCACCTCTAGATGTTAGGCTTTACCTCTAGATGTTTGGATTACATCTAGATGTTTTGCTTTACATTTAGATGTTCGGCTTTATCTCTAGATTTTGGGTTTTAAATCTATATATTTGGCTTTTCCTCTAGATGTTGGGTTTACCGTCAGATATCTGGCTTTACGTCTAGATGTTGGGCTTTACCTCTAGAAGTTGGGCTTTACCTCAAGACGTTCGGCTTTAACTCTAGCTGTTGGGCTTTACCTCTAGATTTTGGGCCTTACCTCTAGAAGTTGGGGGTTATATCTATATGGTTGGATTTAACTGTAGATGTCAGGCCTTAACACTTGATTTTGGAATTCACCTCTAGATGTTAGGCTTTACATCTAGATTCTGGGCTTTCCCTCTAGATGTTGGGCTTTAACTCTAGATTTTGCGCTTTACTCTAAAGGATGCGCTTTAACTCTAGATATTCGGCTTTACCTCTAGAAGTTGGGTTGTACATCTAGATGTTTGGCTTTAACTGTAGGTGTCGGGCTTTAACACTAGATATTGGAATTCACCTCTAGATCTTAGTCTTTACCTCTACATGTTGGGCTTTACCTCTAGAGTATTTGGCTTTAGATCTAGCAATTGGGCTTTACATCTAGATTTGGGGCTTTAGCTCTAGATGTTGGGCTTTACCTCCAGATTTTGGATTTTAAATCTATATATCTGGCTTTATCTCTAGATGTTGGGCTTTATCTCTAGATTTTGGGCTCTAACTTTAGGTATTGGTGTTTACCTCTAGATTTTGGACTTTAACTCTGGAAGTTGGGCTTTACCTCTAGATGTTGGGATTGAACTCTAGAATTTGGGTTTGAAATCTATATATTTTGCTTTTCCTCTAGATGTTGGGCTTTACCTCTAGATATCTGGCTTTACCTCTAGATCTTGGGTTTTACCTCTAGATATTGGTCTTTACCTCTAGATTTTGGTTGTTAGATCTAGAATTTGGGCTTTACATCTAGATTTTGGGCTTTAGGTCTAGATATTGGGCTTTACCTCTAGATTTTGGGTTTTAAATCTATATATTTGGCTTTTCCTCTAGATGTTGGGCTTTACCTCTAGATTTTGGGTTTTACATCTAGATGTTTGCCTTCACCTCTGTAAGATGTGCTTTACCTGCAGACATTGGGCTGTAGGACTAGATGATGGGCTTTACCTCTAGAAGTTGGGCTTTACATCTAGATTTTGGGCTTTACCTCTAAATGATGCGCTTAAACTCTAAATA
The DNA here is from genome assembly GCF_034619465.1 of Leptosomus discolor. Lineage (NCBI taxonomy): Eukaryota > Metazoa > Chordata > Aves > Leptosomiformes > Leptosomidae > Leptosomus > Leptosomus discolor. The sequence goes on along the minus strand of NW_028237857.1, from coordinate 2,472,036 downwards.
TTGGGCTTTACCTCTAGATGTTGGGCTTTAGATTTAGAAGTTGGGCTTTACAGCTATATTTTGGGCTTTAGATCTAGAAGTTGGGCTTTACATCTAGATTTTGGGCTTTACGTCTAGATATTGGGCTTCACCTCTAGATTTTGGGGTTTAGATCTATATATCTGGCTTTATCTCTAGATGTTGGGCTTTACCTCTACATTTTGGGCTCTACCTCTAGGTATTGGTATTTACATTTAGATTTTTGACTTTAAATCTGGAAGTTGAGCTTTACATCTAGACTTTGGGATTTACCTCTAGATGTTGGGATTTAACTCTAGAATTTGGGTTTGAAATCTATATATTTTGCTTTTCCTCTAGATGTTGGGCTTTACCTCTAGATATCTGGCTTTACCTCTAGATGTTGGGTTTTACCTCTAGATATTGGTCTTTATCTCTAGATTTTGGGCGTTAGATCTAGAATTTGGGCTTTACATCTAGATTTTGGGCTTTAGATCAAGAAGCTGGGCTTTACATCTAGATTTTGGCCTTTACGTCTTGATATTGGGCTTTACCTCTAGATTTTGGGTTTTAAATCTATATATTTGGCTTTTCCTCTAGATGTTGGCCTTTAACCCTAGATATCTGGCTTTACCTCTAGATGTTGGGCTTTACCTCTAGGTTTTGGGTTTTAAATATATATATATTTCGCTTTTCCTCTAGATGTTGGGGTTTACCTCTAGATTTGGTGTTTTACATCTAGATGTTTGCCTTCACCTCTGTAAGTTGGGCTTTACCTGCAGACATTGGGCTGTAGGACTAGATGATGGGCTTTACCTCCAGACGTTGGGCTTTACCTCTAGATATCTGGCTTTACCTCTAGATGTTGGGCTTTATCTCTAGATTTTGGGTTTTAAATCTATATATTTGGCTTTTCCTCTAGATGTTGGGCTTTACCGTCAGATATCTGGCTATACGTCTAGATGTTAGGCTTTACCTCTAGAAGTTGGGCTTTAACTCTAGACTTTGGGCTTTACCTCAAGACGTTCGGCTTTAACTCTAGCTGTTGGGCTTTACCTCTAGATTTTGGGCCTTACCTCTAGAAGTTGGGGGTTATATCTATATGGTTGGATTTAACTGTAGATGTCAGGCCTTAACACTTGATTTTGGAATTCACCTCTAGGTGTTAGGCTTTACATCTAGATTCTGGGCTTTCCCTCTAGATGTTGGGCTTTAGATTTTGGGCTTTACTCTAAAGGATGCGCTTTAACTCTAGATATTCGGCTTTACCTCTAGAAGTTGGGTTTTACATCTAGATGTTTGGTTTTAACTGTAGGTGTCAGGCTTTAACACTAGATATTGGAATTCACCTCTAGATCTTAGTCTTTACCTCTACATGTTGGGCTTTACCTCTAGAGTATTTGGCTTTAGATCTAGCAATTGGGCTTTACATCTAGATTTGGGGCTTTACCTCTAGATGTTGGGCTTTACCTCCAGATTTTGGATTTTAAATCTATATATCTGGCTTTATCTCTAGATGTTGGGCTTTATCACTAGATTTTGGGCTCTAACTCTAGGTATTGGTGTTTACCTCTAGATTTTGGACTTTAACTCTGGAAGTTGGGCTTTACCTCTAGATGTTGGGATTGAACTCTAGAATTTGGGTTTGAAATTTATATATATTGCTTTTCCTCTAGAAGTTGGGCTTTACCTCTAGATATCTGGCTTTACCTCTAGATGTTGGGTTTTACCTCTACATATTGGTCTTTACCTCTAGATTTTGGGTGTTAGATCTAGAATTTGGGCTTTACATCTAGATTTTGGGCTTTAGATCTAGAAGTTGGGCTTTACATCTAGATTTTGGGCTTTAGGTCTAGATATTGGGCTTTACCTCTAGATTTTGGGTTTTAAATCTATATATTTGGCTTTTCCTCTAGATGTTGGGCTTTACCTCTACATATTGGTCTTTACCTCTAGATTTTGGGTGTTAGATCTAGAATTTGGGCTTTACATCTAGATTTTGGGCTTTTGATCTAGAAGTTGGGCTTTTCATCTAGATTTTGGGCTTTAACTCTAGATTTTGGGCTTTACCTCTAAATCATGAGCTTAAACTCTAAATATTGGGCCTTACCTCTAGATGTTGGGCTTTAGATCTAGAATTTGGGCTTTACATCTAGATTTTGGGCTTTACGTCTAGATATTGGGCTTCACCTCTAGATTTTGGGGTTTAGATCTATATATCTGGCTTTATCTCTAGATGTTGGGCTTTAGATCTAGAATTTGGGCTTTACATCTAGATTTTGGGCTTTAGATCAAGAAGCTGGGCTTTACATCTAGATTTTGGCCTTTACGTCTAGATATTGGGCTTTACCTCTAGATTTTGGGTTTTAAATCTATATATTTGGCTTTTCCTCTAGATGTTGGCCTTTACCCCTAGATATCTGGCTTTACCTCTAGATGTTGGGCTATACCTCTAGATTTTGGGTTTTAAATATATATATATTTGGCTTTTCCTCTAGATGTTGGGCTTTACCTCTAGATTTGGGGTTTTACATCTAGATGTTTGCCTTCACCTCTGTAAGTTGGGCTATACCTGCAGGCATTGTTCTGTAGGACTAGATGATGGGCTTTACCTCCAGACATTGGGCTTTACCTCTAGATATCTGGCTTTACCTCTAGATGTTGGGTTTTACCTCTAGATGTTGGGCTTTACCTCTAGCTGTTGGGCTTTACCTCTAGATTTTGGGTTTTATATCTATATATTTGGCTTTTCCTCTAGATGTTGGGCTTTACCCCTAGATATCTGGATTTACCTGTAGATGTTGGGCTTTACCTCTAGATTTTGGGTTTTCCATCTGGATTTTTGGCTTCTCTCTAGAATCTGGGCTTTACCTCCAGACGTTGGGCTTTACCACTAGATGTTGGGTTTTACCTCTAGATGTTGGTCTTTAGGTCTAGATATTGGACTTTACCTCTAGATGTAGGGGTTTACATCTAGATGTTTTGCTTTACATTTAGATGTTGGTCTTTACCTATAGATGTTGGGTTATACCTCTATATGTTGTGCTTCACCTCTAGATGTTAGGCTTTACCTCTAGATGTTTGGATTACATCTAGATGTTTTGCTTTACATTTAGATGTTCGGCTTTATCTCTAGATTTTGGGTTTTAAATCTATATATTTGGCTTTTCCTCTAGATGTTGGTCTTTACCGTCAGATATCTGGCTTTACGTCTAGATGTTGGGCTTTACCTCTAGAAGTTGGGCTTTAACTCTAGACTTTGGGCTTTACCTCAAGACGTTCGTCTTTAACTCTAGCTGTTGGGCTTTACCTCTAGATTTTGGGCCTTACCTCTAGAAGTTGGGGGTTATATCTATATGGTTGGATTTAACTGTAGATGTCAGGCCTTAACACTTGATTTTGGAATTCACCTCTAGATGTTAGGCTTTACATCTAGATTCTGGGCTTTCCCTCTAGATGTTGGGCTTTAACTCTAGATTTTGGGCTTTACTCTAAAGGATGCGCTTTAACTCTAGATATTCGGCTTTACCTCTAGAAGTTGGGTTGTACATCTAGATGTTTGGCTTTAACTGTAGGTGTCGGGCTTTAACACTAGATATTGGAATTCACCTCTAGATCTTAGTCTTTACCTCTACATGTTGGGCTTTACCTCTAGAGTATTTGGCTTTAGATCTAGCAATTGGGCTTTACATCTAGATTTGGGGCTTTACCTCTAGATGTTGGGCTTTACCTCCAGATTTTGGATTTTAAATCTATATATCTGGCTTTATCTCTAGATGTTGGGCTTTATCTCTAGATTTTGGGCTCTAACTTTAGGTATTGGTGTTTACCTCTAGATTTTGGACTTTAACTCTGGAAGTTGGGCTTTACCTCTAGATGTTGGGATTGAACTCTAGAATTTGGGTTTGAAATCTATATATTTTGCTTTTCCTCTAGATGTTGGGCTTTACCTCTAGATATCTGGCTTTACCTCTAGATGTTGGGTTTTACCTCTAGATATTGGTCTTTACCTCTAGATTTTGGGTGTTAGATCTAGAATTTGGGCTTTATATCTAGATTTTGGGCTTTAGATCTAGAAGTTGGGCTTTACATCTAGATTTTGGGCTTTAGGTCTAGATATTGGGCTTTACCTCTAGATTCTGGGTTTTAAATCTATATATTTGGCTTTTCCTCTAGATGTTGGGCTTTACCTCTAGATTTTGGGTTTTACATCTAGGTGTTTGCCTTCACCTCTGTAAGTTGGACTTTACCTGCAGACATTGGGCTGTAGGACTAGATGATGGGCTTTACCTCTAGAAGTTGGGCTTTACATCTAGATTTTGGGCTTTACCTCTAAATGATGCGCTTAAACTCTAAATATTGGGCTTTACCTCTAGATGTTGGGCTTTAGATTTAGAAGTTGGGATTTACAGCTATATTTTGGGCTTTAGATCTAGAAGTTGGGCTTTACATCTAGATTTTGGGCTTTACGTCTAGATATTGGGCTTCACCTCTAGATTTTGGGGTTTAGATCTATATATCTGGCTTTATCTCTAGATGTTGGGCTTTACCTCTACATTTTGGGCTCTACCTCTAGGTATTGGTATTTACATTTAGATTTTTGACTTTAAATCTGGAAGTTGAGCTTTACATCTAGACTTTGGGATTTACCTCTAGATGTTGGGATTGAACTCTAGAATTTGGGTTTGAAATCTATATATTTTGCTTTTCCTCTAGATGTTGGGCTTTACCTCTAGATATCTGGCTTTACCTCTAGATGTTTGGTTTTACCTCTAGATATTGGTCTTTATCTCTAGATTTTGGGTGTTAGATCTAGAATTTGGGCTTTACATCTAGATTTTGGGCTTTAGATCAAGAAGCTGGGCTTTACATCTAGATTTTGGCCTTTACGTCTTGATATTGGGCTTTACCTCTAGATTTTGGGGTTTAAATCTATATATTTGGCTTTTCCTCTAGATGTTGGGCTTTACCCCTAGATATCTGGCTTTACCTCTAGATGTTGGGCTTTACCTCTAGATTTTGGGTTTTAAATATATATATATTTGGCTTTTCCTCTAGATGTTGGGCTTTACCTCTAGATTTGGGGTTTTACATCTAGATGTTTGCCTTCACCTCTGTAAGTTGGGCTTTACCTGCAAACATTGGGCTGTAGGACTAGATGATGGGCTTTACCTCCAGACGTTGGGCTTTACCTCTAGATATCTGGCTTTACCTCTAGATGTTGGGTTTTACCTCTAGCTATTGGTCTTTACCTCTAGATGTTGGGCTTTCGATCTAGAAGTTGTGCTTTTCATCTAGATTTTGGGCTTTACGTCTAGATATTGGGCTTTACCTCTAGATTTTGGGTTTTATATCTATATATTTGGCTTTTCCTCTAGATGTTGGGCTTTACCCCTAGATATCTGGATTTACCTGTAGATGTTGGGCTTTACCTCTAGATTTTGGGTTTTCCATCTGGATTTTTGGCTTCTCTCTAGAATCTGGGCTTTACCTCCAGACGTTGGGCTTTACCACTAGATGTTGGGTTTTACCTCTAGATGTTGGTCTTTAGGTCTAGATATTGGACTTTACCTCTAGATGTAGGGGTTTACATCTAGATGTTTTGCTTTACATTTAGATGTTGGTCTTTATCTCTAGATGTTGGGTTATACCTCTATATGTTGTGCTTCACCTCTAGATGTTAGGCTTTACCTCTAGATGTTTGGATTACATCTAGATGTTTTGCTTTACATTTAGATGTTCGGCTTTATCTCTAGATTTTGGGTTTTAAATCTATATATTTGGCTTTTCCTCTAGATGTTGGGTTTACCGTCAGATATCTGGCTTTACGTCTAGATGTTGGGCTTTACCTCTAGAAGTTGGGCTTTACCTCAAGACGTTCGGCTTTAACTCTAGCTGTTGGGCTTTACCTCTAGATTTTGGGCCTTACCTCTAGAAGTTGGGGGTTATATCTATATGGTTGGATTTAACTGTAGATGTCAGGCCTTAACACTTGATTTTGGAATTCACCTCTAGATGTTAGGCTTTACATCTAGATTCTGGGCTTTCCCTCTAGATGTTGGGCTTTAACTCTAGATTTTGCGCTTTACTCTAAAGGATGCGCTTTAACTCTAGATATTCGGCTTTACCTCTAGAAGTTGGGTTGTACATCTAGATGTTTGGCTTTAACTGTAGGTGTCGGGCTTTAACACTAGATATTGGAATTCACCTCTAGATCTTAGTCTTTACCTCTACATGTTGGGCTTTACCTCTAGAGTATTTGGCTTTAGATCTAGCAATTGGGCTTTACATCTAGATTTGGGGCTTTAGCTCTAGATGTTGGGCTTTACCTCCAGATTTTGGATTTTAAATCTATATATCTGGCTTTATCTCTAGATGTTGGGCTTTATCTCTAGATTTTGGGCTCTAACTTTAGGTATTGGTGTTTACCTCTAGATTTTGGACTTTAACTCTGGAAGTTGGGCTTTACCTCTAGATGTTGGGATTGAACTCTAGAATTTGGGTTTGAAATCTATATATTTTGCTTTTCCTCTAGATGTTGGGCTTTACCTCTAGATATCTGGCTTTACCTCTAGATCTTGGGTTTTACCTCTAGATATTGGTCTTTACCTCTAGATTTTGGTTGTTAGATCTAGAATTTGGGCTTTACATCTAGATTTTGGGCTTTAGGTCTAGATATTGGGCTTTACCTCTAGATTTTGGGTTTTAAATCTATATATTTGGCTTTTCCTCTAGATGTTGGGCTTTACCTCTAGATTTTGGGTTTTACATCTAGATGTTTGCCTTCACCTCTGTAAGATGTGCTTTACCTGCAGACATTGGGCTGTAGGACTAGATGATGGGCTTTACCTCTAGAAGTTGGGCTTTACATCTAGATTTTGGGCTTTACCTCTAAATGATGCGCTTAAACTCTAAATATTGGGCTTTACCTCTAGATGTTGGGCTTTAGATTTAGAAGTTGGGCTTTACAGCTATATTTTGGGCTTTAGATCTAGAAGTTGGGCTTTACATCTAGATTTTGGGCTTTACGTCTAGATATTGGGCTTCACCTCTAGATTTTGGGGTTTAGATCTATATATCTGGCTTTATCTCTAGATGTTGGGCTTTACCTCTACATTTTGGGCTCTACCTCTAGGTATTGGTATTTACATTTAGATTTTTGACTTTAAATCTGGAAGTTGAGCTTTACATCTAGACTTTGGGATTTACCTCTAGATGTTGGGATTTAACTCTAGAATTTGGGTTTGAAATCTATATATTTTGCTTTTCCTCTAGATGTTGGGCTTTACCTCTAGATATCTGGCTTTACCTCTAGATGTTGGGTTTTACCTCTAGATATTGGTCTTTATCTCTAGATTTTGGGCGTTAGATCTAGAATTTGGGCTTTACATCTAGATTTTGGGCTTTAGATCAAGAAGCTGGGCTTTACATCTAGATTTTGGCCTTTACGTCTTGATATTGGGCTTTACCTCTAGATTTTGGGTTTTAAATCTATATATTTGGCTTTTCCTCTAGATGTTGGCCTTTAACCCTAGATATCTGGCTTTACCTCTAGATGTTGGGCTTTACCTCTAGGTTTTGGGTTTTAAATATATATATATTTCGCTTTTCCTCTAGATGTTGGGGTTTACCTCTAGATTTGGTGTTTTACATCTAGATGTTTGCCTTCACCTCTGTAAGTTGGGCTTTACCTGCAGACATTGGGCTGTAGGACTAGATGATGGGCTTTACCTCCAGACGTTGGGCTTTACCTCTAGATATCTGGCTTTACCTCTAGATGTTGGGTTTTACCTCTAGCTATTGGTCTTTACCTCTAGATGTTGGGCTTTAGATCTAGAAGTTGTGCTTTTCATCTAGATTTTGGGCTTTACGTCTAGATATTGGGCTTTACCTCTAGATTTTGGGTTTTATATCGATATATTTGGCTTTTCCTCTAGATGTTGGGCTTTACCCCTAGATATCTGGATTTACCTGTAGATGTTGGGCTTTACCTCTAGATTTTGGGTTTTCCATCTGGATTTTTGGCTTCTCTCTAGAATCTGGGCTTTACCTCCAGACGTTGGGCTTTACCACTAGATGTTGGGTTTTACCTCTAGATGTTGGTCTTTAGGTCTAGATATTGGACTTTACCTCTAGATGTAGGGGTTTACATCTAGATGTTTTGCTTTACATTTAGATGTTGGTCTTTATCTCTTGATGTTGGGTTATACCTCTATATGTTGTACTTCACCTCTAGATGTTAGGCTTTACCTCTAGATGTTTGGATTACATCTAGATGTTTTGCTTTACATTTAGATGTTCGGCTTTATCTCTAGATTTTGGGTTTTAAATCTATATATTTGGCTTTTCCTCTAGATGTTGGGCTTTACCGGCAGATATCTGGCTTTACGTCTAGATGTTGGGCTTTACCTCTAGAAGTTGGGCTTTAACTCTAGACTTTGGGCTTTACCTCAAGACGTTCGGCTTTAACTCTAGCTGTTGGGCTTTACCTCTAGATTTTGGGCCTTACCTCTAGAAGTTGGGGGTTATATCTATATGGTTGGATTTAACTGTAGATGTCAGGCCTTAACACTTGATTTTGGAATTCACCTCTAGATGTTAGGCTTTACATCTAGATTCTGGGCTTTCCCTCTAGATGTTGGGCTTTAACTCTAGATTTTGGGCTTTACTCTAAAGGATGCGCTTTAACTCTAGATATTCGGCTTTACCTCTAGAAGTTGGGTTGTACATCTAGATGTTTGGCTTTAACTGTAGGTGTCGGGCTTTAACACTAGATATTGGAATTCACCTCTAGATCTTAGTCTTTACCTCTACATGTTGGGCTTTACCTCTAGAGTATTTGGCTTTAGATCTAGCAATTGGGCTTTACATCTAGATTTGGGGCTTTACCTCTAGATGTTGGGCTTTACCTCCAGATTTTGGATTTTAAATCTATATATCTGGCTTTATCTCTAGATGTTGGGCTTTATCTCTAGATTTTGGGCTCTAACTTTAGGTATTGGTGTTTACCTCTAGATTTTGGACTTTAACTCTGGAAGTTGGGCTTTACCTCTAGATGTTGGGATTGAACTCTAGAATTTGGGTTTGAAATCTATATATTTTGCTTTTCCTCTAGATGTTGGGCTTTACCTCTAGATATCTGGCTTTACCTCTAGATGTTGGGTTTTACCTCTAGCTATTGGTCTTTACCTCTAGATTTTGGGCGTTAGATCTAGAATTTGGGCTTTACATCTAGATTTTGGGCTTTAGATCTAGATATTGGGCTTTACCTCTAGATTTTGGGTTTTAAATCTATATATTTGGCTTTTCCTCTAGATGTTGGGCTTTACCTCTAGATTTTGGGTTTTACATCTAGATGTTTGCCTTCACCTCTGTAAGATGTGCTTTACCTGCAGACATTGGGCTGTAGGACTAGATGATGGGCTTTACCTCTAGAAGTTGGGCTTTACATCTAGATTTTGGGCTTTACCTCTAAATGATGCGCTTAAACTCTAAATATTGGGCTTTACCTCTAGATGTTGGGCTTTAGATTTAGAAGTTGGGCTTTACAGCTATATTTTGGGCTTTAGATCTAGAAGTTGGGCTTTACATCTAGATTTTGGGCTTTACGTCTAGATATTGGGCTTCACCTCTAGATTTTGGTGTTTAGATCTATATATCTGGCTTTATCTCTAGATGTTGGGCTTTACCTCTACATTTTGGGCTCTACCTCTAGGTATTGGTATTTACATTTAGATTTTTGACTTTAAATCTGGAAGTTGAGCTTTACATCTAGACTTTGGGATTTACCTCTAGATGTTGGGATTGAACTCTAGAATTTGGGTTTGAAATCTATATATTTTGCTTTTCCTCTAGATGTTGGGCTTTACCTCTAGATATCTGGCTTTACCTCTAGATGTTGGGTTTTACCTCTAGATATTGGTCTTTATCTCTAGATTTTGGGCGTTAGATCTAGAATTTGGGCTTTACATCTAGATTTTGGGCTTTAGATCAAGAAGCTGGGCTTTACATCTAGATTTTGGCCTTTACGTCTTGATATTGGGCTTTACCTCTAGATTTTGGGTTTTAAATCTATATATTTGGCTTTTCCTCTAGATGTTGGCCTTTAACCCTAGATATCTGGCTTTACCTCTAGATGTTGGGCTTTACCTCTAGATTTTGCGTTTTAAATATATATATATTTGGCTTTTCCTCTAGATGTTGGGCTTTACCTCTAGATTTGGGGTTTTACATCTAGATGTTTGCCTTCACCTCTGTAAGTTGGGCTTTACCTGCAGACATTGGGCTGTAGGACTAGATGATGGGCTTTACCTCCAGACGTTGGGCTTTACCTCTAGATATCTGGCTTTACCTCTAGATGTTGGGATTTACCTCTAGCTATTGGTCTTTACCTCTAGATGTTGATCTTTAGATCTAGAAGTTGTGCTTTTCATCTAGATTTTGGGCTTTACGTCTCGATATTGGGCTTTACCTCTAGATTTTGGGTTTTATATCGATATATTTGGCTTTTCCTCTAGATGTTGGGCTTTACCCCTAGATATCTGGATTTACCTGTAGATGTTGGGCTTTACCTCTAGATTTTGGTTTTTCCATCTGGATTTTTGGCTTCTCTCTAGAATCTGGGCTTTACCTCCAGACGTTGGGCTTTACCACTAGATGTTGGGTTTTACCTCTAGATGTTGGTCTTTAGGTCTAGATATTGGACTTTACCTCTAGATGTAGGGGTTTACATCTAGATGTTTTGCTTTACATTTAGATGTTGGTCTTTACCTCTAGATGTTGGGTTATACCTCTATATGTTGTGCTTCACATCTAGATGTTAGGCTTTACCTATAGATGTTTGGATTACATCTAGATGTTTTGCTTTACATTTAGATGTTCGGCTTTATCTCTAGATTTTGGGTTTTAAATCTATATATTTGGCTTTTCCTCTAGATGTTGGGCTTTACCGTCAGATATCTGGCTTTACGTCTAGATGTTGGGCTTTACCTCTAGAAGTTGGGCTTTAACTCTAGACTTTGGGCTTTACCTCAAGACGTTCGGCTTTAACTCTAGCTGTTGGGCTTTACCTCTAGATTTTGGGCCTTACCTCTAGAAGTTGGGGGTTATACCTATATGGTTGGGTTTAACTGTAGATGTCAGGCCTTAACACTTGATTTTGGAATTCACCTCTAGATGTTAGGCTTTACATCTAGATTCTGGGCTTTCCCTCTAGATGTTGGGCTTTAACTCTAGATTTTGGGCTTTACTCGAAAGGATGCGCTTTAACTCTAGATATTCGGCTTTACCTCTAGAAGTTGGGTTTTACATCTAGATGTTTGGCTTTAACTGTAGGTGTCGGCCTTTAACACTAGATATTGGAATTCACCTCTAGATCTTAGTCTTTACCTCTACATGTTGGGCTTTACCTCTAGAGTATTTGGCTTTAGATCTAGCAATTGGGCTTTACATTTAGATTTGGGGCTTTACCTCTAGATGTTGGGCTTTACCTCCAGATTTTGGATTTTAAATCTATATATCTGGCTTTATCTCTAGATGTTGGGCTTTATCTCTAGATTTTGGGCTCTAACTTTAGGTATTGGTGTTTACCTCTAGATTTTGGACTTTAACTCTGGAAGTTGGGCTTTACCTCTAGATGTTGGGATTGAACTCTAGAATTTGGGTTTGAAATCTATATATTTTGCTTTTCCTCTAGATGTTGGGCTTTACCTCTAGATATCTGGCTTTACCTCTAGATGTTGGGTTTTACCTCTAGATATTGGTCTTTACCTCTAGATTTTGGGTGTTAGATCTAGAATTTGGGCTTTACATCTAGATTTTGGGCTTTAGATCTAGAAGTTGGGCTTTACATCTAGATTTTGGGCTTTAGGTCTAGATATTGGGCTTTACCTCTAGATTCTGGGTTTTAAATCTATATATTTGGCTTTTCCTCTAGATGTTGGGCTTTACCTCTAGATTTTGGGTTTTACATCTAGATGTTTGCCTTCACCTCTGTAAGTTGGACTTTACCTGCAGACATTGGGCTGTAGGACTAGATGATGGGCTTTACCTCTAGAAGTTGGGCTTTACATCTAGATTTTGGTCTTTACCTCTAAATGATGCGCTTAAACACTAAATATTGGGCCTTACCTCTAGATGTTGGGCTTTAGATTTAGAAGTTGGGCTTTACAGCTATATTTTGGGCTTTAGATCTAGAAGTTGGGCTTTACATCTAGATTTTGGGCTTTACGTCTAGATATTGGGCTTCACCTCTAGATTTTGGGGTTTAGATCTATATATCTGGCTTTATCTCTAGATGTTGGGCTTTACCTCTACATTTTGGGCTCTACCTCTAGGTATTGGTATTTACATTTAGATTTTTGACTTTAAATCTGGAAGTTGAGCTTTACATCTAGACTTTGGGATTTACCTCTAGATGTTGGGATTTAACTCTAGAATTTGGGTTTGAAATCTATATATTTTGCTTTTCCTCTAGATGTTGGGCTTTACCTCTAGATATCTGGCTTTACCTCTAGATGTTGGGTTTTACCTCTAGATATTGGTCTTTATCTCTAGATTTTGGGCGTTAGATCTAGAATTTGGGCTTTACATCTAGATTTTGGGCTTTAGATCAAGAAGCTGGGCTTTACATCTAGATTTTGGCCTTTACGTCTTGATATTGGGCTTTACCTCTAGATTTTGGGTTTTAAATCTATATATTTGGCTTTTCCTCTAGATGTTGGCCTTTAACCCTAGATATCTGGCTTTACCTCTAGATGTTGGGCTTTACCTCTAGGTTTTGGGTTTTAAATATATATATATTTCGCTTTTCCTCTAGATGTTGGGGTTTACCTCTAGATTTGGTGTTTTACATCTAGATGTTTGCCTTCACCTCTGTAAGTTGGGCTTTACCTGCAGACATTGGGCTGTAGGACTAGATGATGGGCTTTACCTCCAGACGTTGGGCTTTACCTCTAGATATCTGGCTTTACCTCTAGATGTTGGGTTTTACCTCTAGCTATTGGTCTTTACCTCTAGATGTTGGGCTTTAGATCTAGAAGTTGTGCTTTTCATCTAGATTTTGGGCTTTACGTCTAGATATTGGGCTTTACCTCTAGATTTTGGGTTTTATATCGATATATTTGGCTTTTCCTCTAGATGTTGGGCTTTACCCCTAGATATCTGGATTTACCTGTAGATGTTGGGCTTTACCTCTAGATTTTGGGTTTTCCATCTGGATTTTTGGCTTCTCTCTAGAATCTGGGCTTTACCTCCAGACGTTGGGCTTTACCACTAGATGTTGGGTTTTACCTCTAGATGTTGGTCTTTAGGTCTAGATATTGGACTTTACCTCTAGATGTAGGGGTTTACATCTAGATGTTTTGCTTTACATTTAGATGTTGGTCTTTATCTCTTGATGTTGGGTTATACCTCTATATGTTGTGCTTCACCTCTAGATGTTAGGCTTTACCTCTAGATGTTTGGATTACATCTAGATGTTTTGCTTTACATTTAGATGTTCGGCTTTATCTCTAGATTTTGGGTTTTAAATCTATATATTTGGCTTTTCCTCTAGATGTTGGGCTTTACCGGCAGATATCTGGCTTTACGTCTAGATGTTGGGCTTTACCTCTAGAAGTTGGGCTTTAACTCTAGACTTTGGGCTTTACCTCAAGACGTTCGGCTTTAACTCTAGCTGTTGGGCTTTACCTCTAGATTTTGGGCCTTACCTCTAGAAGTTGGGGGTTATATCTATATGGTTGGATTTAACTGTAGATGTCAGGCCTTAACACTTGATTTTGGAATTCACCTCTAGATGTTAGGCTTTACATCTAGATTCTGGGCTTTCCCTCTAGATGTTGGGCTTTAACTCTAGATTTTGGGCTTTACTCTAAAGGATGCGCTTTAACTCTAGATATTCGGCTTTACCTCTAGAAGTTGGGTTGTACATCTAGATGTTTGGCTTTAACTGTAGGTGTCGGGCTTTAACACTAGATATTGGAATTCACCTCTAGATCTTAGTCTTTACCTCTACATGTTGGGCTTTACCTCTAGAGTATTTGGCTTTAGATCTAGCAATTGGGCTTTACATCTAGATTTGGGGCTTTACCTCTAGATGTTGGGCTTTACCTCCAGATTTTGGATTTTAAATCTATATATCTGGCTTTATCTCTAGATGTTGGGCTTTATCTCTAGATTTTGGGCTCTAACTTTAGGTATTGGTGTTTACCTCTAGATTTTGGACTTTAACTCTGGAAGTTGGGCTTTACCTCTAGATGTTGGGATTGAACTCTAGAATTTGGGTTTGAAATCTATATATTTTGCTTTTCCTCTAGATGTTGGGCTTTACCTCTAGATATCTGGCTTTACCTCTAGATGTTGGGTTTTACCTCTAGCTATTGGTCTTTACCTCTAGATTTTGGGCGTTAGATCTAGAATTTGGGCTTTACATCTAGATTTTGGGCTTTAGATCTAGATATTGGGCTTTACCTCTAGATTTTGGGTTTTAAATCTATATATTTGGCTTTTCCTCTAGATGTTGGGCTTTACCTCTAGATTTTGGGTTTTACATCTAGATGTTTGCCTTCACCTCTGTAAGATGTGCTTTACCTGCAGACATTGGGCTGTAGGACTAGATGATGGGCTTTACCTCTAGAAGTTGGGCTTTACATCTAGATTTTGGGCTTTACCTCTAAATGATGCGCTTAAACTCTAAATATTGGGCTTTACCTCTAGATGTTGGGCTTTAGATTTAGAAGTTGGGCTTTACAGCTATATTTTGGGCTTTAGATCTAGAAGTTGGGCTTTACATCTAGATTTTGGGCTTTACGTCTAGATATTGGGCTTCACCTCTAGATTTTGGTGTTTAGATCTATATATCTGGCTTTATCTCTAGATGTTGGGCTTTACCTCTACATTTTGGGCTCTACCTCTAGGTATTGGTATTTACATTTAGATTTTTGACTTTAAATCTGGAAGTTGAGCTTTACATCTAGACTTTGGGATTTACCTCTAGATGTTGGGATTGAACTCTAGAATTTGGGTTTGAAATCTATATATTTTGCTTTTCCTCTAGATGTTGGGCTTTACCTCTAGATATCTGGCTTTACCTCTAGATGTTGGGTTTTACCTCTAGATATTGGTCTTTATCTCTAGATTTTGGGCGTTAGATCTAGAATTTGGGCTTTACATCTAGATTTTGGTCTTTAGATCAAGAAGCTGGGCTTTACATCTAGATTTTGGCCTTTACGTCTTGATATTGGGCTTTACCTCTAGATTTTGGGTTTTAAATCTATATATTTGGCTTTTCCTCTAGATGTTGGCCTTTAACCCTAGATATCTGGCTTTACCTCTAGATGTTGGGCTTTACCTCTAGATTTTGCGTTTTAAATATATATATATTTGGCTTTTCCTCTAGATGTTGGGCTTTACCTCTAGATTTGGGGTTTTACATCTAGATGTTTGCCTTCACCTCTGTAAGTTGGGCTTTACCTGCAGACATTGGGCTGTAGGACTAGATGATGGGCTTTACCTCCAGACGTTGGGCTTTACCTCTAGATATCTGGCTTTACCTCTAGATGTTGGGATTTACCTCTAGCTATTGGTCTTTACCTCTAGATGTTGATCTTTAGATCTAGAAGTTGTGCTTTTCATCTAGATTTTGGGCTTTACGTCTCGATATTGGGCTTTACCTCTAGATTTTGGGTTTTATATCGATATATTTGGCTTTTCCTCTAGATGTTGGGCTTTACCCCTAGATATCTGGATTTACCTGTAGATGTTGGGCTTTACCTCTAGATTTTGGTTTTTCCATCTGGATTTTTGGCTTCTCTCTAGAATCTGGGCTTTACCTCCAGACGTTGGGCTTTACCACTAGATGTTGGGTTTTACCTCTAGATGTTGGTCTTTAGGTCTAGATATTGGACTTTACCTCTAGATGTAGGGGTTTACATCTAGATGTTTTGCTTTACATTTAGATGTTGGTCTTTACCTCTAGATGTTGGGTTATACCTCTATATGTTGTGCTTCACATCTAGATGTTAGGCTTTACCTATAGATGTTTGGATTACATCTAGATGTTTTGCTTTACATTTAGATGTTCGGCTTTATCTCTAGATTTTGGGTTTTAAATCTATATATTTGGCTTTTCCTCTAGATGTTGGGCTTTACCGTCAGATATCTGGCTTTACGTCTAGATGTTGGGCTTTACCTCTAGAAGTTGGGCTTTAACTCTAGACTTTGGGCTTTACCTCAAGACGTTCGGCTTTAACTCTAGCTGTTGGGCTTTACCTCTAGATTTTGGGCCTTACCTCTAGAAGTTGGGGGTTATACCTATATGGTTGGGTTTAACTGTAGATGTCAGGCCTTAACACTTGATTTTGGAATTCACCTCTAGATGTTAGGCTTTACATCTAGATTCTGGGCTTTCCCTCTAGATGTTGGGCTTTAACTCTAGATTTTGGGCTTTACTCGAAAGGATGCGCTTTAACTCTAGATATTCGGCTTTACCTCTAGAAGTTGGGTTTTACATCTAGATGTTTGGCTTTAACTGTAGGTGTCGGCCTTTAACACTAGATATTGGAATTCACCTCTAGATCTTAGTCTTTACCTCTACATGTTGGGCTTTACCTCTAGAGTATTTGGCTTTAGATCTAGCAATTGGGCTTTACATTTAGATTTGGGGCTTTACCTCTAGATGTTGGGCTTTACCTCCAGATTTTGGATTTTAAATCTATATATCTGGCTTTATCTCTAGATGTTGGGCTTTATCTCTAGATTTTGGGCTCTAACTTTAGGTATTGGTGTTTACCTCTAGATTTTGGACTTTAACTCTGGAAGTTGGGCTTTACCTCTAGATGTTGGGATTGAACTCTAGAATTTGGGTTTGAAATCTATATATTTTGCTTTTCCTCTAGATGTTGGGCTTTACC
Source organism: Leptosomus discolor (assembly GCF_034619465.1). Taxonomy (NCBI): domain Eukaryota; kingdom Metazoa; phylum Chordata; class Aves; order Leptosomiformes; family Leptosomidae; genus Leptosomus; species Leptosomus discolor. The sequence goes on along the minus strand of NW_028237857.1, from coordinate 2,455,129 downwards.
TCTAGATATCTGGCTTTACCTCTAGATGTTGGGTTTTACCTCTAGATATTGGTCTTTACCTCTAGATTTTGGGTGTTAGATCTAGAATTTGGGCTTTACATCTAGATTTTGGGCTTTAGATCTAGAAGTTGGGCTTTACATCTAGATTTTGGGCTTTAGGTCTAGATATTGGGCTTTACCTCTAGATTCTGGGTTTTAAATCTATATATTTGGCTTTTCCTCTAGATGTTGGGCTTTACCTCTAGATTTTGGGTTTTACATCTAGATGTTTGCCTTCACCTCTGTAAGTTGGACTTTACCTGCAGACATTGGGCTGTAGGACTAGATGATGGGCTTTACCTCTAGAAGTTGGGCTTTACATCTAGATTTTGGTCTTTACCTCTAAATGATGCGCTTAAACACTAAATATTGGGCCTTACCTCTAGATGTTGGGCTTTAGATTTAGAAGTTGGGCTTTACAGCTATATTTTGGGCTTTAGATCTAGAAGTTGGGCTTTACATCTAGATTTTGGGCTTTACGTCTAGATATTGGGCTTCACCTCTAGATTTTGGGGTTTAGATCTATATATCTGGCTTTATCTCTAGATGTTGGGCTTTACCTCTACATTTTGGGCTCTACCTCTAGGTATTGGTATTTACATTTAGATTTTTGACTTTAAATCTGGAAGTTGAGCTTTACATCTAGACTTTGGGATTTACCTCTAGATGTTGGGATTGAACTCTAGAATTTGGGTTTGAAATCTATATATTTTGCTTTTCCTCTAGATGTTGGGCTTTACCTCTAGATATCTGGCTTTACCTCTAGATGTTGGGTTTTACCTCTAGATATTGGTCTTTATCTCTAGATTTTGGGCGTTAGATCTAGAATTTGGGCTTTACATCTAGATTTTGGGCTTTAGATCAAGAAGCTGGGCTTTACATCTAGATTTTGGCCTTTACGTCTTGATATTGGGCTTTACCTCTAGATTTTGGGTTTTAAATCTATATATTTGGCTTTTCCTCTAGATGTTGGCCTTTACCCCTAGATATCTGGCTTTACCTCTAGATGTTGGGCTTTACCTCTAGGTTTTGGGTTTTAAATATATATATATTTGGCTTTTCCTCTAGATGTTGGGCCTTACCTCTAGATTTGGGGTTTTACATCTAGATGTTTGCCTTCACCTCTGTAAGTTGGGCTTTACCTGCAGACATTGGGCTATAGGACTAGATGATGGGCTTTACCTCCAGACGTTGGGCTTTACCTCTAGATATCTGGCTTTACCTCTAGATGTTGGGATTTACCTCTAGCTATTGGTCTTTACCTCTAGATGTTGGGCTTTAGATCTAGAAGTTGTGCTTTTCATCTAGATTTTGGGCTTTATGGCTAGATATTGGGCTTTACCTCTAGATTTTGTGTTTTATATCTATATATTTGGCTTTTCCTCTAGATGTTGGGCTTTACCCCTAGATATCTGGATTTACCTGTAGATGTTGGGCTTTACCTCTAGATTTTGGGTTTTCCATCTGGATTTTTGGCTTCTCTCTAGAATCTGGGCTTTACCTCCAGACGTTGGGCTTTACCACTAGATGTTGGGTTTTACCTCTAGATGTTGGTCTTTAGGTCTAGATATTGGACTTTACCTCTAGATGTAGGGTTTTACATCTAGATGTTTTGCTTTACATTTAGATGTTGGTCTTTATCTCTAGATGTTGGGTTATACCACTATATGTTGTGCTTCACCTCTAGATGTTAGGCTTTACCTCTAGATGTTTGGATTACATCTAGATGTTTTGCTTTACATTTAGGTGTTCGGCTTTATCTCTAGATTTTGGGGTTTAAATCTATATATTTGGCTTTTCCTCTAGATGTTGGGCTTTACCTCTAGAGTATTTGGCTTTAGATCTAGCAATTGGGCTTTACATCTAGATTTGGGGCTTTAGGTCTAGATGTTGGGCTTTACCTCCAGATTTTGGATTTTAAATCTATATATCTGGCTTTATCTCTAGGTGTGGGCTTTATCTCTAGATTTTGGGCTCTAACTCTAGGTATTGGTGTTTACCTCTAGATTTTGGACTTTAACTCTGGAAGTTGGGCTTTACCTCTAGATGTTGGGATTGAACTCTAGAATTTGGGTTTGAAATCTATATATTTTGCTTTTCCTCTAGATGTTGGGCTTTACCTCTAGATATCTGGCTTTACCTCTAGATGTTGGGTTTTACCCCTAGATATTGGTCTTTACCTCTAGATTTTGGGTGTTAGATCTAGAATTTGGGCTTTAGATCTTGAAGTTGGGCTTTAGATCTGGAAGTTGGGCTTTACATCTAGATTTTGGGCTTTACGTCTAGATATTGGGCTTCACCTCTAGATTTTGGGGTTTAGATCTATATATCTGGCTTTATCTCTAGATGTTGGGCTTTACATCTAGATTTTGGGCTTTAGATCAAGAAGCTGGGCTTTACATCTAGATTTTGGCCTTTACGTCTAGATATTGGGCTTTACCTCTAGATTTTGGGTTTTAAATCTATATATTTGGCTTTTCCTCTAGATGTTGGCCTTTACCCCTAGATATCTGGCTTTACCTCTAGATGTTGGGCTATACCTCTAGATTTTGGGTTTTAAATATATATATATATTTGGCTTTTCCTCTAGATGTTGGGCTTTACCTCTAGATTTGGGGTTTTACATCTAGATGTTTGCCTTCACCTCTGTAAGTTGGGCTTTACCTGCAGACATTGGGCTGTAGGACTAGATGATGGGCTTTACCTCCAGACGTTGGGCTTTACCTCTAGATATCTGGCTTTACCTCTAGATGTTGGGTTTTACCTCTAGATGTTGGTCTTTACCTCTAGATGTTGGGCTTTAGATCTAGAAGTTGTGCTTTTCATCTAGATTTTGGGCTTTACGTCTCGATATTGGGCTTTACCTCTAGATTTTGGGTTTTATATCGATATATTTGGCTTTTCCTCTAGATGTTGGGCTTTACCCCTAGATATCTGGATTTACCTGTAGATGTTGGGCTTTACCTCTAGATTTTGGGTTTTCCATCTGGATTTTTGGCTTCTCTCTAGAATCTGGGCTTTACCTCCAGACGTTGGGCTTTACCACTAGATGTTGGGTTTTACCTCTAGATGTTGGTCTTTAGGTCTAGATATTGGACTTTACCTCTAGATGTAGGGGTTTACATCTAGATGTTTTGCTTTACATTTAGATGTTGGTCTTTATCTCTTGATGTTGGGTTATACCTCTATATGTTGTGCTTCACCTCTAGATGTTAGGCTTTACCTCTAGATGTTTGGATTACATCTAGATGTTTTGCTTTACATTTAGATGTTCGGCTTTATCTCTAGATTTTGGGTTTTAAATCTATATATTTGGCTTTTCCTCTAGATGTTGGGCTTTACCGTCAGATATCTGGCTTTACGTCTAGATGTTAAGCTTTACCTCTAGAAGTTGGGCTTTAACTCTAGACTTTGGGCTTTACCTCAAGACGTTCGTCTTTAACTCTAGCTGTTGGGCTTTACCTCTAGATTTTGGGCCTTACCTCTAGAAGTTGGGGGTTATATCTATATGGTTGGATTTAACTGTAGATGTCAGGCCTTAACACTTGATTTTGGAATTCACCTCTAGATGTTAGGCTTTACATCTAGATTCTGGGCTTTCCCTCTAGATGTTGGGCTTTAACTCTAGATTTTGGGCTTTACTCGAAAGGATGCGCTTTAACTCTAGATATTCGGCTTTACCTCTAGAAGTTGGGTTGTACATCTAGATGTTTGGCTTTAACTGTAGGTGTCGGCCTTTAACACTAGATATTGGAATTCACCTCTAGATCTTAGTCTTTACCTCTACATGTTGGGCTTTACCTCTAGAGTATTTGGCTTTAGATCTAGCAATTGGGCTTTACATCTAGATTTGGGGCTTTACCTCTAGATGTTGGGCTTTACCTCCAGATTTTGGATTTTAAATCTATATATCTGGCTTTATCTCTAGATGTTGGGCTTTATCTCTAGATTTTGGGCTCTAACTCTAGGTATTGGTGTTTACCTCTAGATTTTGGACTTTAACTCTGGAAGTTGGGCTTTACCTCTAGATGTTGGGATTGAACTCTAGAATTTGGGTTTGAAATCTATATATTTTGCTTTTCCTCTAGATGTTGGGCTTTACCTCTAGATATCTGGCTTTACCTCTAGATGTTGGGTTTTACCTCTAGATATTGGTCTTTACCTCTAGATTTTGGGTGTTAGATCTAGAATTTGGGCTTTACATCTAGATTTTGGGCTTTAGGTCTAGATATTGGGCTTTACCTCTAGATTCTGGGTTTTAAATCTATATATTTGGCTTTTCCTCTAGATGTTGGGCTTTACCTCTAGATTTTGGGTTTTACATCTAGATGTTTGCCTTCACCTCTGTAAGTTGGACTTTAACTGCAGACATTGGGCTGTAGGACTAGATGATGGGCTTTACCTCTAGAAGTTGGGCTTTACATCTAGATTTTGGGCTTTACCTCTAAATGATGCGCTTAAACACTAAATATTGGGCCTTACCTCTAGATGTTGGGCTTTAGATTTAGAAGTTGGCCTTTACAGCTATATTTTGGGCTTTAGATCTAGAAGTTGGGCTTTACATCTAGATTTTGGGCTTTACGTCTAGATATTGGGCTTCACCTCTAGATTTTGGGGTTTAGATCTATATATCTGGCTTTATCTCTAGATGTTGGGCTTTACCTCTACATTTTGGGCTCTACCTCTAGGTATTGGTATTTACATTTAGATTTTTGACTTTAAATCTGGAAGTTGAGCTTTACATCTAGACTTTGGGATTTACCTCTAGATGTTGGGATTGAACTCTAGAATTTGGGTTTGAAATCTATATATTTTGCTTTTCCTCTAGATGTTGGGCTTTACCTCTAGATATCTGGCTTTACCTCTAGATGTTGGGTTTTACCTCTAGATATTGGTCTTTACCTCTAGATTTTGGGTGTTAGATCTAGAATTTGGGCTTTACATCTAGATTTTGGGCTTTAGATCTAGAAGTTGGGCTTTACATCTAGATTTTGGGCTTTACGTCTAGATATTGGGCTTTACCTCTAGATTTTGGGTTTTAAATCTATATATTTGGCTTTTCCTCTAGATTTTAGGCTTTACCTCTAGATTTTGGGTTTTACATCTAGATGTTTGCCTTCACCTCTGTAAGTTGGGCTTTACCTGCAGACATTGGGCTGTAGGACTAGATGATGGGCTTTACCTCTAGAAGTTGGGCTTTACCTCTAGATGTTGGGCTTTAGATTTAGAAGTTGGGCTTTACATCTATATTTTTGGCTTTAGATCTAGAAGTTGGGCTTTACATCTAGATATTGGGCTTTACGTCTAGATATTGGGCTTCACCTCTAGGTTTTGGAGTTTAGATCTATATATCTGGCTTTATCTCTAGGTGTTGGGCTTTATCTCTAGATTTTTGGTTTTAAATCTATATATTTGGCTTTTCCTCTAGATGTTGGCCTTTACCGCTAGATATCTGGCTTTACATCCAGATGTTGGGCTTTACCTCTTGATTTTCGGTTTTAAATATATATATATTTGTCTTTTCCTCTAGACGTTGGGCTTTACCTCTAGATTTGGGGTTTTACATCTAGATGTTTGCCTTCACCTCTGTAAGTTGGGCTTTACCTGCAGACATTGGGCTGTAGGACTAGATGATGGGCTTTACCTCCAGATGTTGGGCTTTACCTCTAGATATCTGGCTTTATCTCTAGATGTTGGGTTTTACTTCTAGCTATTGATCTTTACCTCTAGATGTTGATCTTTAGATCTAGAAGTTGTGCTTTTCATCTAGATTTTGGGCTTTATGCCTAGATATTGGGCTTTACCTCTAGATTTTGTGTTTTATATCTATATATTTGGCTTTTTTTCTAGATGTTGGGCTTTACCCCTAGATATCTGGATTTACCTGTAGATGTTGGGCTTTACCTCTAGATTTTGGGTTTTCCATCTGGATTTTTGGCTTCTCTCTAGAATCTGGGCTTTACCTCCAGACGTTGGGCTTTACCACTAGATGTTGGGTTTTACCTCTAGATGTTGGTCTTTAGGTCTAGATATTGGACTTTACCTCTAGATGTAGGGTTTTACATCTAGATGTTTTGCTTTACATTTAGATGTTGGTCTTTATCTCTAGATGTTGGGTTATACCTCTATATGTTGTGCTTCACCTCTAGAGGTTAGGCTTTACCTCTAGATGTTTGGATTACATCTAGATGTTTTGCTTTACATTTAGGTGTTCGGCTTTATCTCTAGATTTTGGGTTTTAAATCTATATATTTGGCTTTTCCTCTAGATGTTGGGCTTTACCTCTAGAGTATTTGGCTTTAGATCTAGCAATTGGGCTTTACATCTAGATTTGGGGCTTTAGCTCTAGATGTTGGGCTTTACCTCCAGATTTTGGATTTTAAATCTATATATCTGGCTTTATCTCTAGATGTGGGCTTTATCTCTAGATTTTGGGCTCTAACTCTAGGTATTGGTGTTTACCTCTAGATTTTGGACTTTAACTCTGGAAGTTGGGCTTTGCCTCTAGATGTTGGGATTGAACTCTAGAATTTGGGTTTGAAATCTATATATTTTGCTTTTCCTCTAGATGTTGGGCTTTACCTCTAGATATCTGGCTTTACCTCTAGATGTTGGGTTTTACCACAAGATATTGGTCTTTACCTCTAGATTTTGGGTGTTAGATCTAGAATTTGGGCTTTAGATCTTGAAGTTGGGCTTTAGATCTGGAAGTTGGGCTTTACATCTAGATTTTGGGCTTTACGTCTAGATATTGGGCTTCACCTCTAGATTTTGGGGTTTAGATCTATATATCTGGCTTTATCTCTAGATGTTGGGCTTTACATCTAGATTTTGGGCTTTAGATCAAGAAGCTGGGCTTTACATCTAGATTTTGGCCTTTACGTCTAGATATTGGGCTTTACCTCTAGATTTTGGGTTTTAAATCTATATATTTGGCTTTTCCTCTAGATGTTGGCCTTTACCCCTAGATATCTGGCTTTACCTCTAGATGTTGGGCTATACCTCTAGATTTTGGGTTTTAAATATATATATATATTTGGCTTTTCCTCTAGATGTTGGGCTTTACCTCTAGATTTGGGGTTTTACATCTAGATGTTTGCCTTCACCTCTGTAAGTTGGGCTTTACCTGCAGACATTGGGCTGTAGGACTAGATGATGGGCTTTACCTCCAGACGTTGGGCTTTACCTCTAGATATCTGGCTTTACCTCTAGATGTTGGGTTTTACCTCTAGATGTTGGTCTTTACCTCTAGATGTTGGGCTTTAGATCTAGAAGTTGTGCTTTTCATCTAGATTTTGGGCTTTACGTCTAGATATTGGGCTTTACCTCTAGATTTTGGGTTTTATATCGATATATTTGGCTTTTCCTCTAGATGTTGGGCTTTACCCCTAGATATCTGGATTTACCTGTAGATGTTGGGCTTTACCTCTAGATTTTGGTTTTTCCATCTGGATTTTTGGCTTCTCTCTAGAATCTGGGCTTTACCTCCAGACGTTGGGCTTTACCACTAGATGTTGGGTTTTACCTCTAGATGTTGGTCTTTAGGTCTAGATATTGGACTTTACCTCTAGATGTAGGGGTTTACATCTAGATGTTTTGCTTTACATTTAGATGTTGGTCTTTACCTCTAGATGTTGGGTTATACCTCTATATGTTGTGCTTCACATCTAGATGTTAGGCTTTACCTATAGATGTTTGGATTACATCTAGATGTTTTGCTTTACATTTAGATGTTCGGCTTTATCTCTAGATTTTGGGTTTTAAATCTATATATTTGGCTTTTCCTCTAGATGTTGGGCTTTACCGTCAGATATCTGGCTTTACCTCTAGATGTTGGGCTTTACCTCTAGAAGTTGGGCTTTAACTCTAGACTTTGGGCTTTACCTCAAGACGTTCGGCTTTAACTCTAGCTGTTGGGCTTTACCTCTAGATTTTGGGCCTTACCTCTAGAAGTTGGGGGTTATATCTATATGGTTGGATTTAACTGTAGATGTCAGGCCTTAACACTTGATTTTGGAATTCACCTCTAGATGTTAGGCTTTACATCTAGATTCTGGGCTTTCCCTCTAGATGTTGGGCTTTAACTCTAGATTTTGGGCTTTACTCTAAAGGATGCGCTTTAACTCTAGATATTCGGCTTTACCTCTAGAAGTTGGGTTGTACATCTAGATGTTTGGCTTTAACTGTAGGTGTCGGCCTTTAACACTAGATATTGGAATTCACCTCTAGATCTTAGTCTTTACCTCTACATGTTGGGCTTTACCTCTAGAGTATTTGGCTTTAGATCTAGCAATTGGGCTTTACATCTAGATTTGGGGCTTTACCTCTAGATGTTGGGCTTTACCTCCAGATTTTGGATTTTAAATCTATATATCTGGCTTTATCTCTAGATGTTGGGCTTTATCTCTAGATTTTGGGCTCTAACTCTAGGTATTGGTGTTTACCTCTAGATTTTGGACTTTAACTCTGGAAGTTGGGCTTTACCTCTAGATGTTGGGATTGAACTCTAGAATTTGGGTTTGAAATCTATATATTTTGCTTTTCCTCTAGATGTTGGGCTTTACCTCTAGATATCTGGCTTTACCTCTAGATGTTGGGTTTTACCTCTAGATATTGGTCTTTACCTCTAGATTTTGGGTGTTAGATCTAGAATTTGGGCTTTACATCTAGATTTTGGGCTTTAGGTCTAGAAGTTGGGCTTTACATCTAGATTTTGGGCTTTAGGTCTAGATATTGGTCTTTACCTCTAGATTTTGGGTTTTAAATCTATATATTTGGCTTTTCCTCTAGATGTTGGGCTTTACCTCTAGATTTTGGGTTTTACATCTAGATGTTTGCCTTCACCTCTGTAAGTTGGACTTTACCTGCAGACATTGGGCTGTAGGACTAGATGATGGGCTTTACCTCTAGAAGTTAGGCTTTACATCTAGATTTTGGGCTTTACCTCTAAATGATGCGCTTAAACACTAAATATTGGGCCTTACCTCTAGATGTTGGGCTTTAGATTTAGAAGTTGGGATTTACAGCTATATTTTGGGCTTTAGATCTAGAAGTTGGGCTTTACATCTAGATTTTGGGCTTTACGTCTAGATATTGGGCTTCACCTCTAGATTTTGGGGTTTAGATCTATATATCTGGCTTTATCTCTAGATGTTGGGCTTTACCTCTACATTTTGGGCTCTACCTCTAGGTATTGGTATTTACATTTAGATTTTTGACTTTAAATCTGGAAGTTGAGCTTTACATCTAGACTTTGGGATTTACCTCTAGATGTTGGGATTGAACTCTAGAATTTGGGTTTGAAATCTATATATTTTGCTTTTCCTCTAGATGTTGGGCTTTACCTCTAGATATCTGGCTTTACCTCTAGATGTTGGGTTTTACCTCTAGATATTGGTCTTTATCTCTAGATTTTGGGCGTTAGATCTAGAATTTGGGCTTTACATATAGATTTTGGCCTTTACATCTAGATTTTGGCCTTTACGTCTTGATATTGGGCTTTAGCTCTAGATTTTGGGTTTTAAATCTATATATTTGGCTTTTCCTCTAGATGTTGGCCTTTACCCCTAGATATCTGGCTTTACCTCTAGATGTTGGGCTTTACCTCTAGGTTTTGGGTTTTAAATATATATATATTTGGCTTTTCCTCTAGATGTTGGGCTTTACCTATAGATTTGGGGTTTTACATCTAGATGTTTGCCTTCACCTCTGTAAGTTGGGATTTACCTGCAGACATTGGGCTATAGGACTAGATGATGGGCTTTACCTCCAGACGTTGGGCTTTACCTCTAGATATCTGGCTTTACCTCTAGATGTTGGGATTTACCTCTAGCTATTGGTCTTTACCTCTAGATGTTGGGCTTTAGATCTAGAAGTTGTGCTTTTCATCTAGATTTTGGGCTTTACGTCTAGATATTGGGCTTTACCTCTAGATTTTGGGTTTTATATCTATATATTTGGCTTTTCCTCTAGATGTTGGGCTTTACCCCTAGATATCTGGATTTACCTGTAGATGTTGGGCTTTACCTCTAGATTTTGGGTTTTCCATCTGGATTTTTGGCTTCTCTCTAGAATCTGGGCTTTACCTCCAGACGTTGGGCTTTACCACTAGATGTTGGGTTTTACCTCTAGATGTTGGTCTTTAGGTCTAGATATTGGACTTTACCTCTAGATGTAGGGTTTTACATCTAGATGTTTTGCTTTACATTTAGATGTTGGTCTTTATCTCTAGATGTTGGGTTATACCTCTATATGTTGTGCTTCACCTCTAGATGTTAGGCTTTACCTCTAGATGTTTGGATTACATCTAGATGTTTTGCTTTACATTTAGATGTTCGGCTTTATCTCTAGATTTTGGGTTTTAAATCTATATATTTGGCTTTTCCTCTAGATGTTGGGCTTTACCGTCAGATATCTGGCTTTACCTCTAGATGTTGGGCTTTACCTCTAGAAGTTGGGCTTTAACTCTAGACTTTGGGCTTTACCTCAAGACGTTCGGCTTTAACTCTAGCTGTTGGGCTTTACCTCTAGATTTTGGGCCTTACCTCTAGAAGTTGGGGGTTATATCTATATGGTTGGATTTAACTGTAGATGTCAGGCCTTAACACTTGATTTTGGAATTCACCTCTAGATGTTAGGCTTTACATCTAGATTCTGGGCTTTCCCTCTAGATGTTGGGCTTTAACTCTAGATTTTGGGCTTTACTCTAAAGGATGCGCTTTAACTCTAGATATTCGGCTTTACCTCTAGAAGTTGGGTTGTACATCTAGATGTTTGGCTTTAACTGTAGGTGTCGGCCTTTAACACTAGATATTGGAATTCACCTCTAGATCTTAGTCTTTACCTCTACATGTTGGGCTTTACCTCTAGAGTATTTGGCTTTAGATCTAGCAATTGGGCTTTACATCTAGATTTGGGGCTTTACCTCTAGATGTTGGGCTTTACCTCCAGATTTTGGATTTTAAATCTATATATCTGGCTTTATCTCTAGATGTTGGGCTTTATCTCTAGATTTTGGGCTCTAACTCTAGGTATTGGTGTTTACCTCTAGATTTTGGACTTTAACTCTGGAAGTTGGGCTTTACCTCTAGATGTTGGGATTGAACTCTAGAATTTGGGTTTGAAATCTATATATTTTGCTTTTCCTCTAGATGTTGGGCTTTACCTCTAGATATCTGGCTTTACCTCTAGATGTTGGGTTTTACCTCTAGATATTGGTCTTTACCTCTAGATTTTGGGTGTTAGATCTAGAATTTGGGCTTTACATCTAGATTTTGGGCTTTAGGTCTAGAAGTTGGGCTTTACATCTAGATTTTGGGCTTTAGGTCTAGATATTGGTCTTTACCTCTAGATTTTGGGTTTTAAATCTATATATTTGGCTTTTCCTCTAGATGTTGGGCTTTACCTCTAGATTTTGGGTTTTACATCTAGATGTTTGCCTTCACCTCTGTAAGTTGGACTTTACCTGCAGACATTGGGCTGTAGGACTAGATGATGGGCTTTACCTCTAGAAGTTAGGCTTTACATCTAGATTTTGGGCTTTACCTCTAAATGATGCGCTTAAACACTAAATATTGGGCCTTACCTCTAGATGTTGGGCTTTAGATTTAGAAGTTGGGATTTACAGCTATATTTTGGGCTTTAGATCTAGAAGTTGGGCTTTACATCTAGATTTTGGGCTTTACGTCTAGATATTGGGCTTCACCTCTAGATTTTGGGGTTTAGATCTATATATCTGGCTTTATCTCTAGATGTTGGGCTTTACCTCTACATTTTGGGCTCTACCTCTAGGTATTGGTATTTACATTTAGATTTTTGACTTTAAATCTGGAAGTTGAGCTTTACATCTAGACTTTGGGATTTACCTCTAGATGTTGGGATTGAACTCTAGAATTTGGGTTTGAAATCTATATATTTTGCTTTTCCTCTAGATGTTGGGCTTTACCTCTAGATATCTGGCTTTACCTCTAGATGTTGGGTTTTACCTCTAGATATTGGTCTTTATCTCTAGATTTTGGGCGTTAGATCTAGAATTTGGGCTTTACATATAGATTTTGGCCTTTACATCTAGATTTTGGCCTTTACGTCTTGATATTGGGCTTTAGCTCTAGATTTTGGGTTTTAAATCTATATATTTGGCTTTTCCTCTAGATGTTGGCCTTTACCCCTAGATATCTGGCTTTACCTCTAGATGTTGGGCTTTACCTCTAGGTTTTGGGTTTTAAATATATATATATTTGGCTTTTCCTCTAGATGTTGGGCTTTACCTATAGATTTGGGGTTTTACATCTAGATGTTTGCCTTCACCTCTGTAAGTTGGGATTTACCTGCAGACATTGGGCTATAGGACTAGATGATGGGCTTTACCTCCAGACGTTGGGCTTTACCTCTAGATATCTGGCTTTACCTCTAGATGTTGGGATTTACCTCTAGCTATTGGTCTTTACCTCTAGATGTTGGGCTTTAGATCTAGAAGTTGTGCTTTTCATCTAGATTTTGGGCTTTACGTCTAGATATTGGGCTTTACCTCTAGATTTTGGGTTTTATATCTATATATTTGGCTTTTCCTCTAGATGTTGGGCTTTACCCCTAGATATCTGGATTTACCTGTAGATGTTGGGCTTTACCTCTAGATTTTGGGTTTTCCATCTGGATTTTTGGCTTCTCTCTAGAATCTGGGCTTTACCTCCAGACGTTGGGCTTTACCACTAGATGTTGGGTTTTACCTCTAGATGTTGGTCTTTAGGTCTAGATATTGGACTTTACCTCTAGATGTAGGGTTTTACATCTAGATGTTTTGCTTTACATTTAGATGTTGGTCTTTATCTCTAGATGTTGGGTTATACCTCTATATGTTGTGCTTCACCTCTAGATGTTAGGCTTTACCTCTAGATGTTTGGATTACATCTAGATGTTTTGCTTTACATTTAGATGTTCGGCTTTATCTCTAGATTTTGGGTTTTAAATCTATATATTTGGCTTTTCCTCTAGATGTTGGGTTTACCGTCAGATATCTGGCTTTACGTCTAGATGTTGGGCTTTACCTCTAGAAGTTGGGCTTTACCTCAAGACGTTCGTCTTTAACTCTAGCTGTTGGGCTTTACCTCTAGATTTTGGGCCTTACCTCTAGAAGTTGGGGGTTATATCTATATGGTTGGATTTAACTGTAGATGTCAGGCCTTAACACTTGATTTTGGAATTCACCTCTAGATGTTAGGCTTTACATCTAGATTCTGGGCTTTCCCTCTAGATGTTGGGCTTTAACTCTAGATTTTGGGCTTTACTCGAAAGGATGCGCTTTAACTCTAGATATTCGGCTTTACCTCTAGAAGTTGGGTTGTACATCTAGATGTTTGGCTTTAACTGTAGGTGTCGGCCTTTAACACTAGATATTGGAATTCACCTCTAGATCTTAGTCTTTACCTCTACATGTTGGGCTTTACCTCTAGAGTATTTGGCTTTAGATCTAGCAATTGGGCTTTACATCTAGATTTGGGGCTTTACCTCTAGATGTTGGGCTTTACCTCCAGATTTTGGATTTTAAATCTATATATCTGGCTTTATCTCTAGATGTTGGGCTTTATCTCTAGATTTTGGGCTCTAACTTTAGGTATTGGTGTTTACCTCTAGATTTTGGACTTTAACTCTGGAAGTTGGGCTTTACCTCTAGATGTTGGGATTGAACTCTAGAATTTGGGTTTGAAATCTATATATTTTGCTTTTCCTCTAGATGTTGGGCTTTACCTCTAGATATCTGGCTTTACCTCTAGCTGTTGGGTTTTACCTCTAGATATTGGTCTTTACCTCTAGATTTTGGGTGTTAGATCTAGAATTTGGGCTTTACATCTAGATTTTGGGCTTTAGATCTAGAAGTTGGGCTTTACATCTAGATTTTGGGCTTTAGGTCTAGATATTGGGCTTTACCTCTAGATTTTGGGATTTAAATCTATATATTTGGCTTTTCCTCTAGATGTTGGGCTTTACCTCTAGATTTTGGGTTTTACATCTAGATGTTTGCCTTCACCTCTGTAAGATGTGCTTTACCTGCAGACATTGGGCTGTAGGACTAGATGATGGGCTTTACCTCTAGAAGTTGGGCTTTACATCTAGATTTTGGGCTTTACCTCTAAATGATGCGCTTAAACTCTAAATATTGGTCTTTACCTCTAGATGTTGGGCTTTCGATCTAGAAGTTGTGCTTTTCATCTAGATTTTGGGCTTTACGTCTAGATATTGGGCTTTACCTCGAGATTTTGGGTTTTATATCGATATATTTGGCTTTTCCTCTAGATGTTGGGCTTTACCCCTAGATATCTGGATTTACCTGTAGATGTTGGGCTTTACCTCTAGATTTTGGGTTTTCCATCTGGATTTTTGGCTTCTCTCTAGAATCTGGGCTTTACCTCCAGACGTTGGGCTTTACCACTAGATGTTGGGTTTTACCTCTAGATGTTGGTCTTTAGGTCTAGATATTGGACTTTACCTCTAGATGTAGGGGTTTACATCTAGATGTTTTGCTTTACATTTAGATGTTGGTCTTTATCTCTTGATGTTGGGTTATACCTCTATATGTTGTGCTTCACCTCTAGATGTTAGGCTTTACCTCTAGATGTTTGGATTACATCTAGATGTTTTGCTTTACATTTAGATGTTCGGCTTTATCTCTAGATTTTGGGTTTTAAATCTATATATTTGGCTTTTCCTCTAGATGTTGGGCTTTACCGTCAGATATCTGGCTTTACGTCTAGATGTTGGGCTTTACCTCTAGAAGTTGGGCTTTAACTCTAGACTTTGGGCTTTACCTCAAGACGTTCGTCTTTAACTCTAGCTGTTGGGCTTTACCTCTAGATTTTGGGCCTTACCTCTAGAAGTTGGGGGTTATATCTATATGGTTGGATTTAACTGTAGATGTCAGGCCTTAACACTTGATTTTGGAATTCACCTCTAGATGTTAGGCTTTACCTCTAGATTCTGGGCTTTCCCTCTAGATGTTGGGCTTTAACTCTAGATTTTGGGCTTTACTCGAAAGGATGCGCTTTAACTCTAGATATTCGGCTTTACCTCTAGAAGTTGGGTTGTACATCTAGATGTTTGGCTTTAACTGTAGGTGTCGGCCTTTAACACTAGATATTGGAATTCACCTCTAGATCTTAGTCTTTACCTCTACATGTTGGGCTTTACCTCTAGAGTATTTGGCTTTAGATCTAGCAATTGGGCTTTACATCTAGATTTGGGGCTTTACCTCTAGATGTTGGGCTTTACCTCCAGATTTTGGATTTTAAATCTATATATCTGGCTTTATCTCTAGATGTTGGGCTTTATCTCTAGATTTTGGGCTCTAACTTTAGGTATTGGTGTTTACCTCTAGATTTTGGACTTTAACTCTGGAAGTTGGGCTTTACCTCTAGATGTTGGGATTGAACTCTAGAATTTGGGTTTGAAATCTATATATTTTGCTTTTCCTCTAGATGTTGGGCTTTACCTCTAGATATCTGGCTTTACCTCTAGCTGTTGGGTTTTACCTCTAGATATTGGTCTTTACCTCTAGATTTTGGGTGTTAGATCTAGAAATTGGGCTTTACATCTAGATTTTGGGCTTTAGATCTAGAAGTTGGGCTTTACATCTAGATTTTGGGCTTTAGGTCTAGATATTGGGCTTTACCTCTAGATTCTGGGTTTTAAATCTATATATTTGGCTTTTCCTCTAGATGTTGGGCTTTACCTCTAGATTTTGGGTTTTACATCTAGATGTTTGCCTTCACCTCTGTAAGATGTGCTTTACCTGCAGACATTGGGCTGTAGGACTAGATGATGGGCTTTACCTCTAGAAGTTGGGCTTTACATCTAGATTTTGGGCTTTACCTCTAAATGATGCGCTTAAACTCTAAATATTGGGCTTTACCTCTAGATGTTGGGCTTTAGATTTAGAAGTTGGGCTTTACAGCTATATTTTGGGCTTTAGATCTAGAAGTTGGGCTTTACATCTAGATTTTGGGCTTTACGTCTAGATATTGGGCTTCACCTCTAGAGTTTGGGGTTTAGATCTATATATCTGGCTTTATCTCTAGATGTTGGGCTTTACCTCTACATTTTGGGCTCTACCTCTAGGTATTGGTATTTACATTTAGATTTTTGACTTTAAATCTGGAAGTTGAGCTTTACATCTAGACTTTGGGATTTACCTCTAGATGTTGGGATTGAACTCTAGAATTTGGGTTTGAAATCTATATATTTTGCTTTTCCTCTAGATGTTGGGCTTTACCTCTAGATATCTGGCTTTACCTCTAGATGTTGGGTTTTACCTCTAGATATTGGTCTTTATCTCTGGATTTTGGGCGTTAGATCTAGAATTTGGGCTTTACATCTAGATTTTGGGCTTTAGATCAAGAAGCTGGGCTTTACATCCAGATTTTGGCCTTTACGTCTTGATATTGGGCTTTATCTCTAGAGTTTGGGTTTTAAATCTATATATTTGGCTTTTCCTCTAGATGTTGGCCTTTAACCCTAGATATCTGGCTTTACCTCTAGATGTTGGGCTTTACCTCTAGATTTTGGGTTTTAAATATATATATATTTGGCTTTTCCTCTAGATGTTGGCCTTTAACCCTAGATATCTGGCTTTACCTCTAGATGTTGGGCTTTACCTCTAGGTTTTGGGTTTTAAATATATATATATTTGGCTTTTCCTCTAGATGTTGGGCTTTACCTCTAGATTTGGGGTTTTACATCTAGATGTTTGCCTTCACCTCTGTAAGTTGGGATTTACCTGCAGACATTGGGCTATAGGACTAGATGATGGGCTTTACCTCCAGACGTTGGGCTTTACCTCTAGATATCTGGCTTTACCTCTAGATGTTGGGATTTACCTCTAGCTATTGGTCTTTACCTCTAGATGTTGGGCTTTAGATCTAGAAGTTGTGCTTTTCATCTAGATTTTGGGCTTTACGTCTAGATATTGGGCTTTACCTCTAGATTTTGGGTTTTATATCGATATATTTGGCTTTTCCTCTAGATGTTGGGCTTTACCCCTAGATATCTGGATTTACCTGTAGATGTTGGGCTTTACCTCTAGATTTTGGGTTTTCCATCTGGATTTTTGGCTTCTCTCTAGAATCTGGGCTTTACCTCCAGACGTTGGGCTTTACCACTAGATGTTGGGTTTTACCTCTAGATGTTGGTCTTTAGGTCTAGATATTGGACTTTACCTCTAGATGTAGGGTTTTACATCTAGATGTTTTGCTTTACATTTAGATGTTGGTCTTTATCTCTAGATGTTGGGTTATACCTCTATATGTTGTGCTTCACCTCTAGATGTTAGGCTTTACCTCTAGATGTTTGGATTACAACTAGATGTTTTGCTTTACATTTAGATGTTCGGCTTTATCTCTAGATTTTGGGTTTTAAATCTATATATTTGGCTTTTCCTCTAGATGTTGGGTTTACCGTCAGATATCTGGCTTTACGTCTAGATGTTGGGCTTTACCTCTAGAAGTTGGGCTTTACCTCAAGACGTTCGGCTTTAACTCTAGCTGTTGGGCTTTACCTCTAGATTTTGGGCCTTACCTCTAGAAGTTGGGGGTTATATCTATATGGTTGGATTTAACTGTAGATGTCAGGCCTTAACACTTGATTTTGGAATTCACCTCTAGATGTTAGGCTTTAATCTAGATTCTGGGCTTTCCCTCTAGATGTTGGGCTTTAACTCTAGATTTTGGGCTTTACTCTAAAGGATGCGCTTTAACTCTAGATATTCGGCTTTACCTCTAGAAGTTGGGTTGTACATCTAGATGTTTGGCTTTAACTGTAGGTGTCGGCCTTTAACACTAGATATTGGAATTCACCTCTAGATCTTAGTCTTTACCTCTACATGTTGGGCTTTACCTCTAGAGTATTTGGCTTTAGATCTAGCAATTGGGCTTTACATCTAGATTTGGGGCTTTACCTCTAGATGTTGGGCTTTACCTCCAGATTTTGGATTTTAAATCTATATATCTGGCTTTATCTCTAGATGTTGGGCTTTATCTCTAGATTTTGGGCTCTAACTATAGGTATTGGTGTTTACCTCTAGATTTTGGACTTTAACTCTGGAAGTTGGGCTTTACCTCTAGATGTTGGGATTGAACTCTAGAATTTGGGTTTGAAATCTATATATTTTGCTTTTCCTCTAGATGTTGGGCTTTACCTCTAGATATCTGGCTTTACCTCTAGATGTTGGGTTTTACCTCTAGATATTGGTCTTTACCTCTAGATTTTGGGTGTTAGATCTAGAATTTGGGCTTTACATCTAGATTTTGGGCTTTAGATCTAGAAGTTGGGCTTTACATCTAGATTTTGGGCTTTAGGTCTAGATATTGGGCTTTACCTCTAGATTCTGGGTTTTAAATCTATATATTTGGCTTTTCCTCTAGATGTTGGGCTTTACCTCTAGATTTTGGGTTTTACATCTAGATGTTTGCCTTCACCTCTGTAAGATGTGCTTTACCTGCAGACATTGGGCTGTAGGACTAGATGATGGGCTTTACCTCTAGAAGTTGGGCTTTACATCTAGATTTTGGGCTTTACCTCTAAATGATGCGCTTAAACTCTAAATATTGGGCTTTACCTCTAGATGTTGGGCTTTAGATTTAGAAGTTGGGCTTTACAGCTATATTTTGGGCTTTAGATCTAGAAGTTGGGCTTTACATCTAGATTTTGGGCTTTACGTCTAGATATTGGGCTTCACCTCTAGATTTTGGGGTTTAGATCTATATATCTGGCTTTATCTCTAGATGTTGGGCTTTACCTCTACATTTTGGGCTCTACCTCTAGGTATTGGTATTTACATTTAGATTTTTGACTTTAAATCTGGAAGTTGAGCTTTACATCTAGACTTTGGGATTTACCTCTAGATGTTGGGATTGAACTCTAGAATTTGGGTTTGAAATCTATATATTTTGCTTTTCCTCTAGATGTTGGGCTTTACCTCTAGATATCTGGCTTTACCTCTAGATGTTGGGTTTTACCTCTAGATATTGGTCTTTATCTCTAGATTTTGGGCGTTAGATCTAGAATTTGGGCTTTACATCTAGATTTTGGGCTTTAGATCAAGAAGCTGGGCTTTACATCTAGATTTTGGCCTTTACGTCTTGATATTGGGCTTTACCTCTAGATTTTGGGTTTTAAATCTATATATTTGGCTTTTCCTCTAGATGTTGGCCTTTAACCCTAGATATCTGGCTTTACCTCTAGATGTTGGGCTTTACCTCTAGATTTTGGGTTTTAAATATATATATATTTGGCTTTTCCTCTAGATGTTGGCCTTTAACCCTAGATATCTGGCTTTACCTCTAGATGTTGGGCTTTACCTCTAGGTTTTGGGTTTTAAATATATATATATTTGGCTTTTCCTCTAGATGTTGGGCTTTACCTCTAGATTTGGGGTTTTACATCTAGATGTTTGCCTTCACCTCTGTAAGTTGGGATTTACCTGCAGACATTGGGCTATAGGACTAGATGATGGGCTTTACCTCCAGACGTTGGGCTTTACCTCTAGATATCTGGCTTTACCTCTAGATGTTGGGATTTACCTCTAGCTATTGGTCTTTACCTCTAGATGTTGGGCTTTAGATCTAGAAGTTGTGCTTTTCATCTAGATTTTGGGCTTTACGTCTAGATATTGGGCTTTACCTCTAGATTTTGGGTTTTATATCGATATATTTGGCTTTTCCTCTAGATGTTGGGCTTTACCCCTAGATATCTGGATTTACCTGTAGATGTTGGGCTTTACCTCCAGATTTTGGGTTTTCCATCTGGATTTTTGGCTTCTCTCTAGAATCTGGGCTTTACCTCCAGACGTTGGGCTTTACCACTAGATGTTGGGTTTTACCTCTAGATGTTGGTCTTTAGGTCTAGATATTGGACTTTACCTCTAGATGTAGGGGTTTACATCTAGATGTTTTGCTTTACATTTAGATGTTGGTCTTTATCTCTAGATGTTGGGTTATACCTCTATATGTTGTGCTTCACCTCTAGATGTTAGGCTTTACCTCTAGATGTTTGGATTACAACTAGATGTTTTGCTTTACATTTAGATGTTCGGCTTTATCTCTAGATTTTGGGTTTTAAATCTATATATTTGGCTTTTCCTCTAGATGTTGGGTTTACCGTCAGATATCTGGCTTTACGTCTAGATGTTGGGCTTTACCTCTAGAAGTTGGGCTTTACCTCAAGACGTTCGGCTTTAACTCTAGCTGTTGGGCTTTACCTCTAGATTTTGGGCCTTACCTCTAGAAGTTGGGGGTTATATCTATATGGTTGGATTTAACTGTAGATGTCAGGCCTTAACACTTGATTTTGGAATTCACCTCTAGATGTTAGGCTTTACCTCTAGATTCTGGGCTTTCCCTCTAGATGTTGGGCTTTAACTCTAGATTTTGGGCTTTACTCGAAAGGATGCGCTTTAACTCTAGATATTCGGCTTTACCTCTAGAAGTTGGGTTGTACATCTAGATGTTTGGCTTTAACTGTAGGTGTCGGCCTTTAACACTAGATATTGGAATTCACCTCTAGATCTTAGTCTTTACCTCTACATGTTGGGCTTTACCTCTAGAGTATTTGGCTTTAGATCTAGCAATTGGGCTTTACATCTAGATTTGGGGCTTTACCTCTAGATGTTGGGCTTTACCTCCAGATTTTGGATTTTAAATCTATATATCTGGCTTTATCTCTAGATGTTGGGCTTTATCTCTAGATTTTGGGCTCTAACTTTAGGTATTGGTGTTTACCTCTAGATTTTGGACTTTAACTCTGGAAGTTGGGCTTTACCTCTAGATGTTGGGATTGAACTCTAGAATTTGGGTTTGAAATCTATATATTTTGCTTTTCCTCTAGATGTTGGGCTTTACCTCTAGATATCTGGCTTTACCTCTAGCTGTTGGGTTTTACCTCTAGATATTGGTCTTTACCTCTAGATTTTGGGTGTTAGATCTAGAAATTGGGCTTTACATCTAGATTTTGGGCTTTAGATCTAGAAGTTGGGCTTTACATCTAGATTTTGGGCTTTAGGTCTAGATATTGGGCTTTACCTCTAGATTCTGGGTTTTAAATCTATATATTTGGCTTTTCCTCTAGATGTTGGGCTTTACCTCTAGATTTTGGGTTTTACATCTAGATGTTTGCCTTCACCTCTGTAAGATGTGCTTTACCTGCAGACATTGGGCTGTAGGACTAGATGATGGGCTTTACCTCTAGAAGTTGGGCTTTACATCTAGATTTTGGGCTTTACCTCTAAATGATGCGCTTAAACTCTAAATATTGGGCTTTACCTCTAGATGTTGGGCTTTAGATTTAGAAGTTGGGCTTTACAGCTATATTTTGGGCTTTAGATCTAGAAGTTGGGCTTTACATCTAGATTTTGGGCTTTACGTCTAGATATTGGGCTTCACCTCTAGATTTTGGGGTTTAGATCTATATATCTGGCTTTATCTCTAGATGTTGGGCTTTACCTCTACATTTTGGGCTCTACCTCTAGGTATTGGTATTTACATTTAGATTTTTGACTTTAAATCTGGAAGTTGAGCTTTACATCTAGACTTTGGGATTTACCTCTAGATGTTGGGATTGAACTCTAGAATTTGGGTTTGAAATCTATATATTTTGCTTTTCCTCTAGATGTTGGGCTTTACCTATAGATATCTGGCTTTACCTCTAGATGTTGGGTTTTACCTCTAGATATTGGTCTTTATCTCTGGATTTTGGGCGTTAGATCTAGAATTTGGGCTTTACATCTAGATTTTGGGCTTTAGATCAAGAAGCTGGGCTTTACATCCAGATTTTGGCCTTTACGTCTTGATATTGGGCTTTACCTCTAGATTTTGGGTTTTAAATCTATATATTTGGCTTTTCCTCTAGATGTTGGCCTTTAACCCTAGATATCTGGCTTTACCTCTAGATGTTGGGCTTTACCTCTAGATTTTGGGTTTTAAATATATATATATTTGGCTTTTCCTCTAGATGTTGGCCTTTAACCCTAGATATCTGGCTTTACCTCTAGATGTTGGGCTTTACCTCTAGGTTTTGGGTTTTAAATATATATATATATTTGGCTTTTCCTCTAGATGTTGGGCTTTACCTCTAGATTTGGGGTTTTACATCTAGATGTTTGCCTTCACCTCTGTAAGTTGGGATTTACCTGCAGACATTGGGCTATAGGACTAGATGATGGGCTTTACCTCCAGACGTTGGGCTTTACCTCTAGATATCTGGCTTTACCTCTAGATGTTGGGATTTACCTCTAGCTATTGGTCTTTACCTCTAGATGTTGGGCTTTAGATCTAGAAGTTGTGCTTTTCATCGAGATTTTGGGCTTTACGTCTAGATATTGGGCTTTACCTCTAGATTTTGGGTTTTATATCGATATATTTGGCTTTTCCTCTAGATGTTGGGCTTTACCCCTAGATATCTGGATTTACCTGTAGATGTTGGGCTTTACCTCTAGATTTTGGGTTTTCCATCTGGATTTTTGGCTTCTCTCTAGAATCTGGGCTTTACCTCCAGACGTTGGGCTTTACCACTAGATGTTGGGTTTTACCTCTAGATGTTGGTCTTTAGGTCTAGATATTGGACTTTACCTCTAGATGTAGGGGTTTACATCTAGATGTTTTGCTTTACATTTAGATGTTGGTCTTTATCTCTAGATGTTGGGTTATACCTCTATATGTTGTGCTTCACCTCTAGATGTTAGGCTTTACCTCTAGATGTTTGGATTACAACTAGATGTTTTGCTTTACATTTAGATGTTCGGCTTTATCTCTAGATTTTGGGTTTTAAATCTATATATTTGGCTTTTCCTCTAGATGTTGGGTTTACCGTCAGATATCTGGCTTTACGTCTAGATGTTGGGCTTTACCTCTAGAAGTTGGGCTTTACCTCAAGACGTTCGGCTTTAACTCTAGCTGTTGGGCTTTACCTCTAGATTTTGGGCCTTACCTCTAGAAGTTGGGGGTTATATCTATATGGTTGGATTTAACTGTAGATGTCAGGCCTTAACACTTGATTTTGGAATTCACCTCTAGATGTTAGGCTTTACCTCTAGATTCTGGGCTTTCCCTCTAGATGTTGGGCTTTAACTCTAGATTTTGGGCTTTACTCTAAAGGATGCGCTTTAACTCTAGATATTCGGCTTTACCTCTAGAAGTTGGGTTGTACATCTAGATGTTTGGCTTTAACTGTAGGTGTCGGCCTTTAACACTAGATATTGGAATTCACCTCTAGATCTTAGTCTTTACCTCTACATGTTGGGCTTTACCTCTAGAGTATTTGGCTTTAGATCTAGCAATTGGGCTTTACATCTAGATTTGGGGCTTTACCTCTAGATGTTGGGCTTTACCTCCAGATTTTGGATTTTAAATCTATATATCTGGCTTTATCTCTAGATGTTGGGCTTTATCTCTAGATTTTGGGCTCTAACTTTAGGTATTGGTGTTTACCTCTAGATTTTGGACTTTAACTCTGGAAGTTGGGCTTTACCTCTAGATGTTGGGATTGAACTCTAGAATTTGGGTTTGAAATCTATATATTTTGCTTTTCCTCTAGATGTTGGGCTTTACCTCTAGATATCTGGCTTTACCTCTAGATGTTGGGTTTTACCTCTAGATATTGGTCTTTATCTCTAGATTTTGGGCGTTAGATCTAGAATTTGGGCTTTACATCTAGATTTTGGGCTTTAGATCTAGAAGTTGGGCTTTACATCTAGATTTTGGGCTTTAGGTCTAGATATTGGGCTTTACCTCTAGATTCTGGGTTTTAAATCTATATATTTGGCTTTTCCTCTAGATGTTGGGCTTTACCTCTAGATTTTGGGTTTTACATCTAGATGTTTGCCTTCACCTCTGTAAGATGTGCTTTACCTGCAGACATTGGGCTGTAGGACTAGATGATGGGCTTTACCTCTAGAAGTTGGGCTTTACATCTAGATTTTGGGCTTTACCTCTAAATGATGCGCTTAAACTCTAAATATTGGGCTTTACCTCTAGATGTTGGGCTTTAGATTTAGAAGTTGGGCTTTACAGCTATATTTTGGGCTTTAGATCTAGAAGTTGGGCTTTACATCTAGATTTTGGGCTTTACGTCTAGATATTGGGCTTCACCTCTAGATTTTGGGGTTTAGATCTATATATCTGGCTTTATCTCTAGATGTTGGGCTTTACCTCTACATTTTGGGCTCTACCTCTAGGTATTGGTATTTACATTTAGATTTTTGACTTTAAATCTGGAAGTTGAGCTTTACATCTAGACTTTGGGATTTACCTCTAGATGTTGGGATTGAACTCTAGAATTTGGGTTTGAAATCTATATATTTTGCTTTTCCTCTAGATGTTGGGCTTTACCTCTAGATATCTGGCTTTACCTCTAGATGTTGGGTTTTACCTCTAGATATTGGTCTTTATCTCTAGATTTTGGGCGTTAGATCTAGAATTTGGGCTTTACATCTAGATTTTGGGCTTTAGATCAAGAAGCTGGGCTTTACATCTAGATTTTGGCCTTTACGTCTTGATATTGGGCTTTACCTCTAGATTTTGGGTTTTAAATCTATATATTTGGCTTTTCCTCTAGATGTTGGGCTTTACCCCTAGATATTTGGCTTTTCCTCTAGATGTTGGGCTTTACCCCTAGATTTTGGGTTTTAAATATATATATATTTGGCTTTTCCTCTAGATGTTGGGCTTTACCT
Source organism: Leptosomus discolor (assembly GCF_034619465.1). NCBI lineage: Eukaryota > Metazoa > Chordata > Aves > Leptosomiformes > Leptosomidae > Leptosomus > Leptosomus discolor. The sequence continues at coordinate 2,430,381 of NW_028237857.1, read as the reverse complement.
CTAGATTTGGTGTTTTACATCTAGATGTTTGCCTTCACCTCTGTAAGTTGGGATTTACCTGCAGACATTGGGCTATAGGACTAGATGATGGGCTTTACCTCCAGACGTTGGGCTTCACCTCTAGATATCTGGCTTTACCTCTAGATGTTGGGATTTACCTCTAGCTATTGGTCTTTACCTCTAGATGTTGGGCTTTAGATCTGGAAGTTGTGCTTTTCATCTAGATTTTGGGCTTTACGTCTAGATATTGGGCTTTACCTCTGGATTTTGGGTTTTATGTCTATATATTTGGCTTTTCCTCTAGATGTTGGGCTTTACCCCTAGATTTTGGGTTTTCCATCTGGATTTTTGGCTTCTCTCTAGAATCTGGGCTTTACCTCCAGACGTTGGGCTTTACCACTAGATGTTGGGTTTTACCTCTAGATGTTGGTCTTTAGGTCTAGATATTGGACTTTACCTCTAGATGTAGGGTTTTACATCTAGATGTTTTGCTTTACATTTAGATGTTGGTCTTTATCTCTTGATGTTGGGTTATACCTCTATATGTTGTGCTTCACCTCTAGATGTTAGGCTTTACCTCTAGATGTTTGGATTACATCTAGATGTTTTGCTTTACATTTAGATGTTCGGCTTTATCTCTAGATTTTGGGTTTTAAATCTATATATTTGGCTTTTCCTCTAGATGTTGGGCTTTACCGTCAGATATCTGGCTTTACGTCTAGATGTTGGGCTTTACCTCTAGAAGTTGGGCTTTAACTCTAGACTTTGGGCTTTACCTCAAGACGTTCAGCTTTAACTCTAGCTGTTGGGCTTTACCTCTAGATTTTGGGCCTTACCTCTAGAAGTTGGGGGTTATATCTATATGGTTGGATTTAACTGTAGATGTCAGGCCTTAACACTTGATTTTGGAATTCACCTCTAGATGTTAGGCTTTACATCTAGATTCTGGGCTTTCCCTCTAGATGTTGGGCTTTAACTCTAGATTTTGGGCTTTACTCGAAAGGATGTGCTTTAACTCTAGATATTCGGCTTTACCTCTAGAAGTTGGGTTTTACATCTAGATGTTTGGATTTAACTGTAGGTGTCGGCCTTTAACACTAGATATTGGAATTCACCTCTAGATCTTAGTCTTTACCTCTACATGTTGGGCTTTACCTCTAGAGTATTTGGCTTTAGATCTAGCAATTGGGCTTTACATCTAGATTTGGGGCTTTACCTCTAGATGTTGGGCTTTACCTCCAGATTTTGGATTTTAAATCTATATATCTGGCTTTATCTCTAGATGTTGGGCTTTATCTCTAGATTTTGGGCTCTAACTTTAGGTATTGGTGTTTACCTCTAGATTTTGGACTTTAACTCTGGAAGTTGGGCTTTACCTCTAGATGTTGGGATTGAACTCTAGAATTTGGGTTTGAAATCTATATATTTTGCTTTTCCTCTAGATGTTGGGCTTTACCTCTAGATATCTGGCTTTACCTCTAGATCTTGGGTTTTACCTCTAGATATTGGTCTTTACCTCTAGATTTTGGGTGTTAGATCTAGAATTTGGGCTTTACATCTAGATTTTGGGCTTTAGATCTAGAAGTTGGGCTTTACATCTAGATTTTGGGCTTTAGGTCTAGATATTGGGCTTTACCTCTAGATTCTGGGTTTTAAATCTATATATTTGGCTTTTCCTCTAGATGTTGGGCTTTACCTCTAGATTTTGGGTTTTACATCTAGATGTTTGCCTTCACCTCTGTAAGTTGGACTTTACCTGCAGACATTGGGCTGTAGGACTAGATGATGGGCTTTACCTCTAGAAGTTGGGCTTTACATCTAGATTTTGGGCTTTACCTCTAAATGATGCGCTTAAACACTAAATATTGGGCCTTACCTCTAGATGTTGGGCTTTAGATTTAGAAGTTGGGCTTTACAGCTATATTTTGGGCTTTAGATCTAGAAGTTGGGCTTTACATCTAGATTTTGGGCTTTACGTCTAGATATTGGGCTTCACCTCTAGAGTTTGGGGTTTAGATCTATATATCTGGCTTTATCTCTAGATGTTGGGCTTTACCTCTACATTTTGGGCTCTACCTCTAGATATTGGTATTTACATTTAGATTTTTGACTTTAAATCTGGAAGTTGAGCTTTACATCTAGACTTTGGGATTTACCTCTAGATGTTGGGATTGAACTCTAGAATTTGGGTTTGAAATCTATATATTTTGCTTTTCCTCTAGATGTTGGGCTTTACCTCTAGATGTTGGGTTTTACCTCTAGATATTGGTCTTTATCTCTAGATTTTGGGTGTTAGATATAGAATTTGGGCTTTACATCTAGATTTTGGGCTTTAGATCAAGAAGCTGGGCTTTACATCTAGATTTTGGCCTTTACGTCTTGATATTGGGCTTTACCTCTAGATTTTAGGTTTTAAATCTATATATTTGGCTTTTCCTCTAGATGTTGGGCTTTACCCCTAGATATCTGGCTTTACCTCTAGATGTTGGGCTTTACCTCTAGATTTTGGGTTTTAAATATATATATATTTGGCTTTTCCTCTAGATGTTGGGCTTTACCTCTAGATTTGGGGTTTTACATCTAGATGTTTGCCTTCACCTCTGTAAGTTGGGCTTTACCTGCAGAAATTGGGCTATAGGACTAGATGATGGGCTTTACCTCCAGACGTTGGGCTTTACCTCTAGATATCTGGCTTTACCTCTAGATGTTGGGTTTTACCTCTAGCTATTGGTCTTTACCTCTAGATGTTGGGCTTTAGATCTAGAAGTTGTGCTTTTCATCTAGATTTTGCGCTTTACGTCTAGATATTGGGCTTTACCTCTAGATTTTGGGTTTTATATCTATATATTTGGCTTTTCCTCTAGATGTTGGGCTTTACCCCTAGATATCTGGATTTACCTGTAGATGTTGGGCTTTACCTCTAGATTTTGGGTTTTCCATCTGGATTTTTGGCTTCTCTCTAGAATCTGGGCTTTACCTCCAGACGTTGGGCTTTACCACTAGATGTTGGGTTTTACCTCTAGATGTTGGTCTTTAGGTCTAGATATTGGACTTTACCTCTAGATGTAGGGTTCTACATCTAGATGTTTTGCTTTACATTTAGATGTTGGTCTTTATCTCTAGATGTTGGGTTATACCTCTATATGTTGTGCTTCACCTCTAGATGTTAGGCTTTACCTCTAGATGTTTGGATTACATCTAGATGTTTTGCTTTACATTTAGATGTTCGGCTTTATCTCTAGATTTTGGGTTTTAAATCTATATATTTGCCTTTTCCTCTAGATGTTGGGTTTACCGTCAGATATCTGGCTTTACGTCTAGATGTTGGGCTTTACCTCTAGAAGTTGGGCTTTAACTCTAGACTTTGGGCTTTACCTCAAGACGTTCGTCTTTAACTCTAGCTGTTGGGCTTTACCTCTAGATTTTGGGCCTTACCTCTAGAAGTTGGGGGTTATATCTATATGGTTGGATTTAACTGTAGATGTCAGGCCTTAACACTTGATTTGGAATTCACCTCTAGATGTTAGGCTTTACATCTAGATTCTGGGCTTTCCCTCTAGATGTTGGGCTTTACTCTAAAGGATGCGCTTTAACTCTAGATATTCGGCTTTACCTCTAGAAGTTGGGTTGTACATCTAGATGTTTGGCTTTAACTCTAAATGTCAGGCTTTAACACTAGATATTGGAATTCACCTCTAGATCTTAGTCTTTACCTCTACATGTTGGGCTTTACCTCTAGAGTATTTGGCTTTAGATCTAGCAATTGGGCTTTACATCTAGATTTTGGGCTCTAACTTTAGGTATTGGTGTTTACCTCTAGATTTTGGACTTTAACTCTGGAAGTTGGGCTTTACCTCTAGATGTTGGGATTGAACTCTAGAATTTGGGTTTGAAATCTATATATTTTGCTTTTCCTCTAGATGTTGGGCTTTACCTCTAGATATCTGGCTTTACCTCTAGATGTTGGGTTTTACCTCTAGATATTGGTCTTTACCTCTAGATTTTGGGTGTTAGATCTAGAATTTGGGCTTTACATCTAGATTTTGGGCTTTAGATCTAGAAGTTGTGCTTTACATCTAGATTTTGGGCTTTAGGTCTAGATATTGGGCTTTACCTCTAGATTTTGGGTTTTAAATCTATATATTTGGCTTTTCCTCTAGATGTTGGGCTTTACCTCTAGATTTTGGCTTTTACATCTAGATGTTTGCCTTCACCTCTGTAAGATATGCTTTACCTGCAGACATTGGGCTGTAGGACTAGATGATGGGCTTTACCTCTAGAAGTTGGGCTTTACATCTAGATTTTGGGCTTTACCTCTAAATGATGCGCTTAAACTATAAATATTGGGCTTTACCTCTAGATGTTGGGCTTTAGATTTAGAAGTTGGGCTTTACATCTAGATTTTGGGCTTTACGTCTAGATATTGGGCTTCACCTCTAGATTTTGGGGTTTAGATCTATATATCTGGCTTTATCTCTAGATGTTGGGCTTTACCTCTACATTTTGGGCTCTACCTCTAGGTATTGGTATTTACATTTAGATTTTTGACTTTAAATCTGGAAGTTGAGCTTTACATCTAGACTTTGGGATTTACCTCTAGATGTTGGGATTGAACTCTAGAATTTGGGTTTGAAATCTATATATTTTGCTTTTCCTCTAGATGTTGGGCTTTACCTCTAGATATCTGGCTTTACCTCTAGATGTTGGGTTTTACCTCTAGATTTTGGGTGTTAGATCTAGAATTTGGGTTTTATATCTATATATTTGGCTTTTCCTCTAGATGTTGGGCTTTACCGCTAGATTTGGGGTTTTACATCTAGATGTTTGCCTTCACCTCTGTAAGTTGGGCTTTACCTGCAGACATTGGGCTGTAGGACTAGATGATGGGCTTTACCTCCAGACGTTGGGCTTTACCTCTAGATATCTGGCTTTACCTCTAGATGTTGGGATTTACCTCTAGCTATTGGTCTTTACCTCTAGATGTTGATCTTTAGATCTAGAAGTTGTGCTTTTCATCTAGATTTTGGGCTTTACATCTAGATATTGGGCTTTACCTCTAGATATCTGGATTTACCTGTAGATGTTGGGCTTTACCTCTAGATTTTGGGTTTTCCATCTGGATTTTTGGCTTCTCTCTAGAATCTGGGCTTTACCTCCAGACGTTGGGCTTTACCACTAGATGTTGGGTTTTACCTCTAGATGTTGGTCTTTAGGTCTAGATATTGGACTTTACCTCTAGATGTAGGGTTTTACATCTAGATGTTTTGCTTTACATTTAGATGTTGGTCTTTATCTCTAGATGTTGGGTTATACCTCTATATGTTGTGCTTCACCTCTAGATGTTAGGCTTTACCTCTAGATGTTTGGATTACATCTAGATGTTTTGCTTTACATTTAGATGTTCGGCTTTATCTCTAGATTTTGGGTTTTAAATCTATATATTTGGCTTTTCCTCTAGATGTTGGGCTTTACCGTCAGATATCTGGCTTTACGTCTAGATGTTGGGCTTTACCTCTAGAAGTTGGGCTTTAACTCTAGACTTTGGGCTTTACCTCAAGACGTTCGTCTTTAACTCTAGCTGTTGGGCTTTACCTCTAGATTTTGGGCCTTACCTCTAGAAGTTGGGGGTTATATCTATATGGTTGGATTTAACTGTAGATGTCAGGCCTTAACACTTGATTTTGGAATTCACCTCTAGATGTTAGGCTTTACATCTAGATTCTGGGCTTTCCCTCTAGATGTTGGGCTTTAACTCTAGATTTTGGGCTTTACTCGAAAGGATGTGCTTTAACTCTAGATATTCGGCTTTACCTCTAGAAGTTGGGTTTTACATCTAGATGTTTGGATTTAACTGTAGGTGTCGGCCTTTAACACTAGATATTGGAATTCACCTCTAGATCTTAGTCTTTACCTCTACATGTTGGGCTTTACCTCTAGAGTATTTGGCTTTAGATCTAGCAATTGGGCTTTACATCTAGATTTGGGGCTTTACCTCTAGATGTTGGGCTTTACCTCCAGATTTTGGATTTTAAATCTATATATCTGGCTTTATCTCTAGATGTTGGGCTTTATCTCTAGATTTTGGGCTCTAACTTTAGGTATTGGTGTTTACCTCTAGATTTTGGACTTTAACTCTGGAAGTTGGGCTTTACCTCTAGATGTTGGGATTGAACTCTAGAATTTGGGTTTGAAATCTATATATTTTGCTTTTCCTCTAGATGTTGGGCTTTACCTCTAGATATCTGGCTTTACCTCTAGATCTTGGGTTTTACCTCTAGATATTGGTCTTTACCTCTAGATTTTGGGTGTTAGATCTAGAATTTGGGCTTTACATCTAGATTTTGGGCTTTAGATCTAGAAGTTGGGCTTTACATCTAGATTTTGGGCTTTAGGTCTAGATATTGGGCTTTACCTCTAGATTCTGGGTTTTAAATCTATATATTTGGCTTTTCCTCTAGATGTTGGGCTTTACCTCTAGATTTTGGGTTTTACATCTAGATGTTTGCCTTCCCCTCTGTAAGTTGGACTTTACCTGCAGACATTGGGCTGTAGGACTAGATGATGGGCTTTACCTCTAGAAGTTGGGCTTTACATCTAGATTTTGGGCTTTACCTCTAAATGATGCGCTTAAACACTAAATATTGGGCCTTACCTCTAGATGTTGGGCTTTAGATTTAGAAGTTGGGCTTTACAGCTATATTTTGGGCTTTAGATCTAGAAGTTGGGCTTTACATCTAGATTTTGGGCTTTACGTCTAGATATTGGGCTTCACCTCTAGAGTTTGGGGTTTAGATCTATATATCTGGCTTTATCTCTAGATGTTGGGCTTTACCTCTACATTTTGGGCTCTACCTCTAGGTATTGGTATTTACATTTAGATTTTTGACTTTAAATCTGGAAGTTGAGCTTTACATCTAGACTTTGGGATTTACCTCTAGATGTTGGGATTGAACTCTAGAATTTGGGTTTGAAATCTATATATTTTGCTTTTCCTCTAGATGTTGGGCTTTACCTCTAGATATCTGGCTTTACCTCTAGATATTGGTCTTTACCTCTAGATTTTGGGTGTTAGATCTAGAATTTGGGCTTTACATCTAGATTTTGGGCTTTAGATCAAGAAGCTGGGCTTTACATCTAGATTTTGGCCTTTACGTCTTTATATTGGGCTTTACCTCTAGATTTTAGGTTTTAAATCTATATATTTGGCTTTTCCTCTAGATGTTGGGCTTTACCCCTAGATATCTGGCTTTACCTCTAGATGTTGGGCTTTACCTCTAGATTTTGGGTTTTAAATATATATATATTTGGCTTTTCCTCTAGATGTTGGGCTTTACCTCTAGATTTGGGGTTTTACATCTAGATGTTTGCCTTCACCTCTGTAAGTTGGGCTTTACCTGCAGAAATTGGGCTATAGGACTAGATGATGGGCTTTACCTCCAGACGTTGGGCTTTACCTCTAGATATCTGGCTTTACCTCTAGATGTTGGGTTTTACCTCTAGCTATTGGTCTTTACCTCTAGATGTTGGGCTTTAGATCTAGAAGTTGTGCTTTTCATCTAGATTTTGCGCTTTACGTCTAGATATTGGGCTTTACCTCTAGATTTTGGGTTTTATATCTATATATTTGGCTTTTCCTCTAGATGTTGGGCTTTACCCCTAGATATCTGGATTTACCTGTAGATGTTGGGCTTTACCTCTAGATTTTGGGTTTTCCATCTGGATTTTTGGCTTCTCTCTAGAATCTGGGCTTTACCTCCAGACGTTGGGCTTTACCACTAGATGTTGGGTTTTACCTCTAGATGTTGGTCTTTAGGTCTAGATATTGGACTTTACCTCTAGATGTAGGGTTCTACATCTAGATGTTTTGCTTTACATTTAGATGTTGGTCTTTATCTCTAGATGTTGGGTTATACCTCTATATGTTGTGCTTCACCTCTAGATGTTAGGCTTTACCTCTAGATGTTTGGATTACATCTAGATGTTTTGCTTTACATTTAGATGTTCGGCTTTATCTCTAGATTTTGGGTTTTAAATCTATATATTTGCCTTTTCCTCTAGATGTTGGGTTTACCGTCAGATATCTGGCTTTACGTCTAGATGTTGGGCTTTACCTCTAGAAGTTGGGCTTTAACTCTAGACTTTGGGCTTTACCTCAAGACGTTCGTCTTTAACTCTAGCTGTTGGGCTTTACCTCTAGATTTTGGGCCTTACCTCTAGAAGTTGGGGGTTATATCTATATGGTTGGATTTAACTGTAGATGTCAGGCCTTAACACTTGATTTGGAATTCACCTCTAGATGTTAGGCTTTACATCTAGATTCTGGGCTTTCCCTCTAGATGTTGGGCTTTACTCTAAAGGATGCGCTTTAACTCTAGATATTCGGCTTTACCTCTAGAAGTTGGGTTGTACATCTAGATGTTTGGCTTTAACTGTAGGTGTCAGGCTTTAACACTAGATATTGGAATTCACCTCTAGATCTTAGTCTTTACCTCTACATGTTGGGCTTTACCTCTAGAGTATTTGGCTTTAGATCTAGCAATTGGGCTTTACATCTAGATTTTGGGCTCTAACTTTAGGTATTGGTGTTTACCTCTAGATTTTGGACTTTAACTCTGGAAGTTGGGCTTTACCTCTAGATGTTGGGATTGAACTCTAGAATTTGGGTTTGAAATCTATATATTTTGCTTTTCCTCTAGATGTTGGGCTTTACCTCTAGATATCTGGCTTTACCTCTAGATGTTGGGTTTTACCTCTAGATATTGGTCTTTACCTCTAGATTTTGGGTGTTAGATCTAGAATTTGGGCTTTACATCTAGATTTTGGGCTTTAGATCTAGAAGTTGTGCTTTACATCTAGATTTTGGGCTTTAGGTCTAGATATTGGGCTTTACCTCTAGATTTTGGGTTTTAAATCTATATATTTGGCTTTTCCTCTAGATGTTGGGCTTTACCTCTAGATTTTGGGTTTTACATCTAGATGTTTGCCTTCACCTCTGTAAGATGTGCTTTACCTGCAGACATTGGGCTGTAGGACTAGATGATGGGCTTTACCTCTAGAAGTTGGGCTTTACATCTAGATTTTGGGCTTTACCTCTAAATGATGCGCTTAAACTCTAAATATTGGGCTTTACCTCTAGATGTTGGGCTTTAGATTTAGAAGTTGGGCTTTACAGCTATATTTTGGGCTTTAGATCTAGAAGTTGGGCTTTACATCTAGATTTTGGGCTTTACGTCTAGATATTGGGCTTCACCTCTAGATTTTGGGGTTTAGATCTATATATCTGGCTTTATCTCTAGATGTTGGGCTTTACCTCTACATTTTGGGCTCTACCTCTAGGTATTGGTATTTACATTTAGATTTTTGACTTTAAATCTGGAAGTTGAGCTTTACATCTAGACTTTGGGATTTACCTCTAGATGTTGGGATTGAACTCTAGAATTTGGGTTTGAAATCTATATATTTTGCTTTTCCTCTAGATGTTGGGCTTTACCTCTAGATATCTGGCTTTACCTCTAGATGTTGGGTTTTACCTCTAGATATTGGTCTTTATCTCTAGATTTTGGGCGTTAGATCTAGAATTTCGGCTTTACATCTAGATTTTGGGCTTTAGATCAAGAAGCTGGGCTTTACATCTAGATTTTGGCCTTTACGTCTTGATATTGGGCTTTACCTCTAGATTTTGGGTTTTAAATCTATATATTTGGCTTTTCCTCTAGATGTTGGGCTTTACCTCTAGATTTGGTGTTTTACATCTAGATGTTTGCCTTCACCTCTCTAAGTTGGGCTTTACCTGCAGACATTGGGCTGTAGGACTAGATGATGGGCTTTACCTCCAGACGTTGGGCTTTACCTCTAGATATCTGGCTTTACCTCTAGATGTTGGGATTTACCTCTAGCTATTGGTCTTTACCTCTAGATGTTGATCTTTAGATCTAGAAGTTGTGCTTTTCATCTAGATTTTGGGCTTTACATCTAGATATTGGGCTTTACCTTAGATTTTGGGCTTTACATCTATATATTTGGCTTTTCCTCTAGATGTTGGGCTTTACCCCTAGATATCTGGATTTACCTGTAGATGTTGGGCTTTACCTCTAGATTTTGGGTTTTCCATCTGGATTTTTGGCTTCTCTCTAGAATCTGGGCTTTACCTCCAGACGTTGGGCTTTACCACTAGATGTTGGGTTTTACCTCTAGATGTTGGTCTTTAGGTCTAGATATTGGACTTTACCTCTAGATGTAGGGTTTTACATCTAGATGTTTTGCTTTACATTTAGATGTTGGTCTTTATCTCTTGATGTTGGGTTATACCTCTATATGTTGTGCTTCACCTCTAGATGTTAGGCTTTACCTCTAGATGTTTGGATTACATCTAGATGTTTTGCTTTACATTTAGATGTTCGGCTTTATCTCTAGATTTTGGGTTTTAAATCTGTATATTTGGCTTTTCCTCTAGATGTTGGGCTTTACCGTCAGATATCTGGCTTTACGTCTAGATGTTGGGCTTTACCTTTAGAAGTTGGGCTTTAACTCTAGACTTTGGGCTTTACCTCAAGACGTTCGGCTTTAACTCTAGCTGTTGGGCTTTACCTCTAGATTTTGGGCCTTACCTCTAGAAGTTGGGGGTTATATCTATATGGTTGGATTTAACTGTAGATGTCAGGCCTTAACACTTGATTTTGGAATTCACCTCTAGATGTTAGGCTTTACATCTAGATTCTGGGCTTTCCCTCTAGATGTTGGGCTTTAACTCTAGATTTTGGGCTTTACTCGAAAGGATGCGCTTTAACTCTAGATATTCGGCTTTACCTCTAGAAGTTGGGTTGTACATCTAGATGTTTGGCTTTAACTGTAGGTGTCGGCCTTTAACACTAGATATTGGAATTCACCTCTAGATCTTAGTCTTTACCTCTACATGTTGGGCTTTACCTCTAGAGTATTTGGCTTTAGATCTAGCAATTGGGCTTTACATCTAGATTTGGGGCTTTACCTCTAGATGTTGGGCTTTACCTCCAGATTTTGGATTTTAAATCTATATATCTGGCTTTATCTCTAGATGTTGGGCTTTATCTCTAGATTTTGGGCTCTAACTTTAGGTATTGGTGTTTACCTCTAGATTTTGGACTTTAACTCTGGAAGTTGGGCTTTACCTCTAGATGTTGGGATTGAACTCTAGAATTTGGGTTTGAAATCTATATATTTTGCTTTTCCTCTAGATGTTGGGCTTTACCTCTAGATATCTGGCTTTACCTCTAGATGTTGGGTTTTACCTCTAGATATTGGTCTTTACCTCTAGATTTTGGGTGTTAGATCTAGAATTTGGGCTTTACATCTAGATTTTGGGCTTTAGATCTAGAAGTTGTGCTTTACATCTAGATTTTGGCCTTTACGTCTTTATATTGGGCTTTACCTCTAGATTTTAGGTTTTAAATCTATATATTTGGCTTTTCCTCTAGATGTTGGGCTTTACCCCTAGATATCTGGCTTTACCTCTAGATGTTTGGCTTTACCTCTAGATTTTGGGTTTTAAATATATATATATTTGGCTTTTCCTCTAGATGTTTGGCTTTACCTCTAGATTTGGGGTTTTACATCTAGATGTTTGCCTTCACCTCTGTAAGTTGGGCTTTACCTGCAGAAATTGGGCTATAGGACTAGATGATGGGCTTTACCTCCAGACGTTGGGCTTTACCTCTAGATATCTGGCTTTACCTCTAGATGTTGGGTTTTACCTCTAGCTATTGGTCTTTATCTCTAGATGTTGGGCTTTAGATCTAGAAGTTGTGCTTTTCATCTGGATTTTGGGCTTTACGTCTAGATATTGGGCTTTACCTCTAGATTTTGGGTTTTATATCTATATATTTGGCTTTTCCTCTAGATGTTGGGCTTTACCCCTAGATATCTGGATTTACCTGTAGATGTTGGGCTTTACCTCTAGATTTTGGGTTTTCCATCTGGATTTTTGGCTTCTCTCTAGAATCTGGGCTTTACCTCCAGTCGTTGGGCTTTACCACTAGATGTTGGGTTTTACCTCTAGATGTTGGTCTTTAGGTCTAGATATTGGACTTTACCTCTAGATGTAGGGTTCTACATCTAGATGTTTTGCTTTACATTTAGATGTTGGTCTTTATCTCTAGATGTTGGGTTATACCTCTATATGTTGTGCTTCACCTCTAGATGTTAGGCTTTACCTCTAGATGTTTGGATTACATCTAGATGTTTTGCTTTACATTTAGATGTTCGGCTTTATCTCTAGATTTTGGGTTTTAAATCTATATATTTGGCTTTTCCTCTAGATGTTGGGCTTTACCGTCAGATATCTGGCTTTACGTCTAGATGTTGGGCTTTACCTCTAGAAGTTGGGCTTTAACTCTAGACTTTGGGCTTTACCTCAAGACGTTCGGCTTTAACTCTAGCTGTTGGGCTTTACCTCTAGATTTTGGGCCTTACCTCTAGAAGTTGGGGGTTATATCTATATGGTTGGATTTAACTGTAGATGTCAGGCCTTAACACTTGATTTTGGAATTCACCTCTAGATGTTAGGCTTTACCTCTAGATTCTGGGCTTTCCCTCTAGATGTTGGGCTTTAACTCTAGATTTTGGGCTTTACTCGAAAGGATGCGCTTTAACTCTAGATATTCGGCTTTACCTCTAGAAGTTGGGTTGTACATCTAGATGTTTGGCTTTAACTGTAGGTGTCGGCCTTTAACACTAGATATTGGAATTCACCTCTAGATCTTAGTCTTTACCTCTACATGTTGGGCTTTACCTCTAGAGTATTTGGCTTTAGATCTAGCAATTGGGCTTTACATCTAGATTTGGGGCTTTACCTCTAGATGTTGGGCTTTACCTCCAGATTTTGGATTTTAAATCTATATATCTGGCTTTATCTCTAGATGTTGGGCTTTATCTCTAGATTTTGGGCTCTAACTTTAGGTATTGGTGTTTACCTCTAGATTTTGGACTTTAACTCTGGAAGTTGGGCTTTACCTCTAGATGTTGGGATTGAACTCTAGAATTTGGGTTTGAAATCTATATATTTTGCTTTTCCTCTAGATGTTGGGCTTTACCTCTAGATATCTGGCTTTACCTCTAGATGTTGGGTTTTACCTCTAGATATTGGTCTTTACCTCTAGATTTTGGGTGTTAGATCTAGAATTTGGGCTTTACATCTAGATTTTGGGCTTTAGATCTAGAAGTTGTGCTTTACATCTAGATTTTGGGCTTTAGGTCTAGATATTGGGCTTTACCTCTAGATTCTGGGTTTTAAATCTATATATTTGGCTTTTCCTCTAGATGTTGGGCTTTACCTCTAGATTTTGGGTTTTACATCTAGATGTTTGCCTTCACCTCTGTAAGATGTGCTTTACCTGCAGACATTGGGCTGTAGGACTAGATGATGGGCTTTACCTCTAGAAGTTGGGCTTTACATCTAGATTTTGGGCTTTACCTCTAAATGATGCGCTTAAACACTAAATATTGGGCCTTACCTCTAGATGTTGGGCTTTAGATTTAGAAGTTGGGCTTTACAGCTATATTTTGGGCTTTAGATCTAGAAGTTGGGCTTTACATCTAGATTTTGGGCTTTACGTCTAGATATTGGGCTTCACCTCTAGATTTTGGAGTTTAGATCTATATATCTGGCTTTATCTCTAGATGTTGGGCTTTACCTCTAGATTTTGGGTTTTAAATCTATATATTTGGCTTTTCCTCTAGATGTTGGCCTTTACCCCTAGATATCTGGCTTTACCTCTAGATGTTGGGCTTTACCTATAAATTTTGGGTTTTAAATATATTTATATTTGGCTTTTCCCCTAGATGTTGGGCTTTACCTCTAGATTTTGGGTTTTAAATCTATATATTTGGCTTTTCCTCTAGATGTTGGTCTTTACCTCTAGATTTTGGGTTTTAATTCTAGATATTTGCCCTCACCTCTTTAAGTTGGGCTTTACCTGCAGACATTGGGCTGTAGGACTAGATGATGGGCTTTACCTCTAGAAGTTGGGCTTTACATCTTGATTTTGGGCTTTACCTCTAAATGATGCGCTTAAACTCTAAATATTGGGCTTTACCTCTAGATGTTGGGCTTTAGATTTAGAAGTTGGGCTTTACATCTATATTTTGGGCTTTAGATCTAGAAGTTGGGCTTTATATCTAGCTTTTGGGCTTTACGTCTAGATATTGGGCTTCACCTCTAGATTTTGGATTTTAGATCTATATATCTGGCTTTATCTCTAGATGTTGGACTTTACCTCTAGATGTTGGGTTGTACATCTAGATGTTTGTCTTTAACTGTAGGTGACGGGCTTTAACACTAGATATTGGAATTCACCTCTAGATCTTAGTCCTTAACTCTACATGTGGGCTTTACCTCTAGAGTATTTGTCTTTAGATCTAGCAATTGGGCTTTACATCTAGATTTTGGGCTCTAACTTTAGGTATTGGTGTTTACCTCTAGATTTTGGACTTTAACTCTGGAAGTTGGGCTTTACCTCTAGATGTTGGGATTGAACTCTAGAATTTGGGTTTTAAATCTATATATTTGGCTTTTCCTCTAGATGTTGGCCTTTACCCCTAGATATCTGGCTTTACATCTAGATGTTGGGCTTTAACTCTAGATTTTGGGTTTTAAATCTATATATATTTGGCTTTTCCTCTAGATGTTGGGCTTTACCTCTAGATTTGGGGTTTTACATCTAGATGTTTGCCTTCACCTCTGTAAGTTGGGCTTTACCTGCAGACATTGGGCTATAGGACTAGATGATGGGCTTTACCTCCAGACGTTGGGCTTTACCTCTAGATATCTGGCTTTACCTCTAGATGTTGGGTTTTACCTCTAGATGTTGGTCTTTACCTCTAGATGTTGGGCTTTAGATCTGGAAGTTGTGCTTTTCATCTAGATTTTGGGCTTTACGTCTCGATATTGGGCTTTACCTCTAGATTTTGGGTTTTATATCTATATATTTGGCTTTTCCTCTAGATGTTGGGCTTTACCCCTAGATATCTGGATTTACCTGTAGATGTTGGGCTTTACCTCTAGATTTTGGTTTTTCCATCTGGATTTTTGGCTTCTCTCTAGAATCTGGGCTTTACCTCCAGACCTTGGGCTTTACCACTAGATGTTGGGTTTTACCTCTAGATGTTGGTCTTTAGGTCTAGATATTGGACTTTACCTCTAGATGTAGGGTTTTACATCTAGATGTTTTGCTTTACATTTAGATGTTGGTCTTTATCTCTAGATGTTGGGTTATACCTCTATATGTTGTGCTTCACCTCTAGATGTTAGGCTTTACCTCTAGATGTTTGGATTACATCTAGATGTTTTGCTTTACATTTAGATGTTCGGCTTTATCTCTAGATTTTGGGTTTTAAATCTATATATTTGGCTTTTCCTCTAGATGTTGGGCTTTACCGTCAGATATCTGGCTTTACGTCTAGATGTTGGGCTTTACCTCTAGAAGTTGGGCTTTAACTCTAGACTTTGGGCTTTACCTCAAGACGTTCGTCTTTAACTCTAGCTGTTGGGCTTTACCTCTAGATTTTGGGCCTTACCTCTAGAAGTTGGGGGTTATATCTATATGGTTGGATTTAACTGTAGATGTCAGGCCTTAACACTTGATTTTGGAATTCACCTCTAGATGTTAGGCTTTACATCTAGATTCTGGGCTTTCCCTCTAGATGTTGGGCTTTAACTCTAGATTTTGGGCTTTACTCTAAAGGATGCGCTTTAACTCTAGATATTCGGCTTTACCTCTAGAAGTTGGGTTTTACATCTAGATGTTTGGCTTTAACTGTAGGTGTCGGACTTTAACACTAGATATTGGAATTCACCTCTAGATCTTAGTCTTTACCTCTACATGTTGGGCTTTACCTCTAGAGTATTTGGCTTTAGATCTAGCAATTGGGCTTTACCTCCAGATTTTGGATTTTAAATCTATATATCTGGCTTTATCTCTAGATGTTGGGCTTTATCTCTAGATTTTGGGCTCTAACTCTAGGTATTGGTGTTTACCTCTAGATTTTGGACTTTAACTCTGGGAGTTGGGCTTTACCTCTAGATGTTGGGATTTAACTCTAGAATTAGGGTTTGAAATCTATATATTTTGCTTTTCCTCTAGATGTTGGGCTTTACCTCTAGATATCTGGCTTTACCTCTAGATGTTGGGTTTTACCTCTAGATATTGATCTTTACCTCTAGATTTTGGGTGTTAGATCTAGAATTTGGGCTTTACATCTAGATTTTGGGCTTTAGGTCTAGATATTGGGCTTTACCTCTAGATTTTGGGGTTTAGATCTATATATCTGGCTTTAAGTCTAGATGTTGGGCTTTACCTCTACATTTTGGGCTCTACCTCTAGGTATTGGTATTTACATTTAGATTTTTGACTTTAAATCTGGAAGTTGAGCTTTACATCTAGACTTTGGGATTTACCTCTAGATGTTGGGATTTAACTCTAGAATTTGGGTTTGAAATCTATATATTTTGCTTTTCCTCTAGATGTTGGGCTTTACCTCTAGATATCTGGCTTTACCTCTAGATGTTGGGTTTTACCTCTAGATATTGGTCTTTATCTCTAGATTTTGGGCGTTAGATCTACAATTTGGGATTTACATCTAGATTTTGGGCTTTAGATCAAGAAGTTGGGCTTTACATCTAGATTTTAGCCTTTACGTCTTGATATTGGGCTTTACCTCTAGATTTTGGGTTTTAAATCTATATATTTGGCTTTTCCTCTAGATGTTGGCCTTTACCCCTAGATATCTGGCTTTACCTCTAGATGTTGGGCTTTACCTCTAGATTTTGGGTTTTAAATCTATATATTTGGCTTTTCCTCTAGATGTTGGCCTTTACCCCTAGATATCTGGCTTTACCTCTAGATGTTGGGCTTTACCTCTAGATTTTGGGTTTTAAATCTATATATTTGGCTTTTCCTCTAGATGTTGGGCTTTACCTCCAGATTTGGGGTTTTACATCTAGATGTTTGCCTTCACCTCTGTAAGTTGGGCTTTACCTGCAGACATTGGGCTGTAGGACTAGATGATGGGCTTTACCTCCAGACGTTGGGCTTTACCTCTAGATATCTGGCTTTACATCTAGATGTTGGGTTTTACCTCTAGATGTTGGTCTTTACCTCTAGATGTTGGCCTTTAGATCTAGAAGTTGTGCTTTTCATCTAGATTTTGGGCTTTACGTCTAGATATTGGGCTTTACCTCTAGATTTTGGGTTTTATATCTGTATATTTGGCTTTTCCTCTAGATGTTGGGCTTTACCCCTAGATATCTGGATTTACCTGTAGATGTTGGGCTTTACCTCTAGATTTTGGGTTTTCCATCTGGATTTTTGGCTTCTCTCTAGAATCTGGGCTTTACCTCCAGACGTTGGGCTTTACCACTAGATGTTGGGTTTTACCTCTAGCTGTTGGTCTTTAGGTCTAGATATTGGACCTTATCTCTAGATGTAGGGTTTTACATCTAGATGTTTTGCTTTACATTTAGATGTTGGTCTTTATCTCTAGATGTTGGGTTTTACATCTAGATGTTTTGCTTTACATTTAGATGTTGGTCTTTATCTCTAGATGTTGGGTTATACCTCTATATGTTGTGCTTCACCTCTAGATGTTAGGCTTTACCTCTAGACGTTTGGATTACATCTAGATGTTTTGCTTTACATTTAGATGTTCGGCTTTATCTCTAGTTTTTGGGTTTTAATTCTATATATATGGCTTTTCCTCTAGATGTTGGGCTTTACCTCTAGATATCTGGCTTTACCTCTAGATGTTGGGTTTTACCTCTAGATATTGGTCTTTACCTCTATATTTTGGGTGTTACATCTAGAATTTGGGCTTTACATCTAGATTTTGGGCTTTAGATCTAGAAGTTCGGCTTTACATCTAGACTTTGGGCTTTACGTCTAGATATTGGGCTTTACCTCTAGATTTTGGGTTTTAAATCTATATATTTGGCTTTTCCTCTAGATGTTGGCCTTTACCCCTAGATATCTGGCTTTACCTCTAGATGTTGGGCTTTACCTCTAGATTTTGGGTTTTAAATCTAGATGTTTGCCTTCACCTCTGTAAGTTGGGCTTTACCTGCAGACATTGGGCTGTAGGACTAGATGATGGGCTTTACCTGCAGACGTTGGGCTTTACCTCTAGATATCTGGCTTTACCTCTAGATGTTGGGCTTTACCTCTAAATTTTGGGTTTTAAATATATATATATTTGGCTTTTCCTCTAGATGTTGGGCTTTACCTCTAGATTTGGGGTTTTACATCTAGATGTTTGGCTTTAACTGTAGGTGTCGGGCTTTAACACTAGATATTGGAATTCACCTCTAGATCTTAGTCTTTACCTCTACATGTTGGGCTTTACCTCTAGAGTATTTGTCTTTAGATCTAGCAATTGGGCTTTACATCTAGATTTGGGGCTTTAGCTCTAGATGTTGGGCTTTAACTCCACATTTTGGATTTTAAATCTATATATCTGGCTTTATCTCTAGATGTTGGGCTTTATCTCTAGATTTTGGGCTCTAACTCTAGGTATTGGTGTTTACCTCTAGATTTTGGACTTTAACTCTGGGAGTTGGGCTTTACCTCTAGATGTTGGGATTTAACTCTAGAATTTGGGTTTGAAATCTATATATTTTGCTTTTCCTCTAGATGTTGGGCTTTACCTCTAGATATCTGGCTTTACATCTAGATGTTGGATTTTACCTCTAGATATTGGTCTTTATCTCTAGATTTTGGGCGTTAGATCTAGAATTTGGGCTTTACTTCTAGATTTGGGCTTTAGATCAAGAATTTGGGCTTTACATCTAGATTTTGGGCTTTACGTCTTGATATTGGGCTTTACCTCTAGATTTTGGGTTTTAAATCTATATATTTGGCTTTTCCTCTAGATGTTGGCCTTTACGCCTAGATATCTGGCTTTACCTCTAGATGTTGGGCTTTACCTCTAGATTTTGGGTTTTAAATATATATATATTTGGCTTTTCCTCTAGATGTTGGGCTTTACCTCTAGATTTGGGGTTTTACATCTAGATGTTTGCCTTCACCTCTGAAAATTGGTCTTTACCTGCAAATATTGGGCTGTAGGACTAGATGATGGGCTTTACGTCCAGACGTTGGGCTTTACCTCTAGATATGTGGATTTACTTCTAGATGTTGGGTTTTACCTCTAGATGCTGGTCTTTAGGTCTAGCTATTGGACTTTACCTCTAGATGTAGGGTTTTACATCTAGATGTTTTGCTTTACATTTAGATGTTGGTCTTTATCTCTAGATGTTGGGTTATACCTCTATATGTTGTGCTTCACCTCTAGATGTTAGGCTTTACCTCTAGATGTTTGGATTACATCTAAATGTTTTGCTTTACATTTAGATGTTCGGCTTTATCTCTAGATTTTGGGATTTAAATCTATATATTTGGCTTTTCCTCTAGATGTTGGGCTTTACCGTCAGATATCTGGCTTTACGTCTAGATGTTGGGCTCTACCTCTAGAAGTTGGGCTTTAACTCTAGACTTTGGGCTTTACCTCAAGACGTTCGGCTTTAACTCTAGCTGTTGGGCTTTCCCTCTAGATTTTGGGCCTTACCTCTAGAAGTTGGGGGTTATATCTATATGGTTGGATTTAACTGTAGATGTCAGGCCTTAACACTTGATTTTGGAATTCACCTCTAGATGTTAGGCTTTACATCTAGATTCTGGGCTTTCCCTCTAGATGTTGGGCTTTAACTCTAGATTTTGGGCTTTACTCTAAAGGATGCGCTTTAACTCTAGATATTCGGCTTTACCTCTAGAAGTTGGGTTTTACATCTAGATGCTTGGTTTTAACTGTAGGTGTCGGCCTTTAACACTAGATATTGGAATTCACCTCTAGATCTTAGTCTTTACCTCTACATGTTGGGCTTTACCTCTAGAGTATTTGGCTTTAGATCTAGCAATTGGGCTTTACATCTAGATTTGGGGCTTTACCTCTAGATGTTGGGCTTTACCTCCAGATTTTGGATTTTAAATCTATATATCTGGCTTTATCTCTAGATGTTGGACTTTATCTCTAGATTTTGGGCTCTAACTCTAGGTATTGGTGTTTACCTCTAGATTTTGGACTTTAACTCTGGAAGTTTTGCTTTACCTCTAGATGTTGGGATTGAACTCTAGAATTTGGGTTTGAAATCTATATATTTTGCTTTTCCTCTAGATGTTGGGCTTTACCTCTAGATATCTGGCTTTACCTCTAGATGTTGGGTTTTACCTCTAGATATTGGTCTTTACCTCTAGATTTTGGGTTTTAAATCTATATATTTGGCTTTTCCTCTAGATGTTGGGCTTTACCGTCAGATATCTGGCTATACGTCTAGATGTTGAGCTTTACCTCTAGAAGTTGGGCTTTAACTCTAGACTTTGGGCTTTACCTCAATACCTTCGGCTTTAACTCTAGCTGTTGGGCTTTACCTCTAGATTTTGGGCCTTACCTCTAGAAGTTGGGGGTTATATCTATATGGTTGGATTTAACTGTAGATGTCAGGCCTTAACACTTGATTTTGGAATTCACCTCTAGATGTTAGGTTTTACATCTAGATTCTGGGCTTTCCCTCTAGATGTTGGGCTTTAACTCTAGATTTTGGGCTTTACTCGAAAGGATGCGCTTTAACTCTAGATATTCTGCTTTACCTCTAGAAGTTGGGTTTTACATCTAGATGTTTGACTTTAACTGTCGGTGTCGGCCTTTAACACTAGATATTGGAATTCACCTCTAGATCTTAGTCTTTAGCTCTACATGTTGGGCTTTACCTCTAGAGTATTTGGCTTTAGATCTAGCAATTGGGCTTTACATCTAGATTTGGGGCTTTAGCTCTAGATGTTGGGCTTTACCTCCAGATTTTGGATTTTAAATCTATATATCTGGCTTTATCTCTAGATGTTGGGCTTTATCTCTAGATTTTGGGCTCTAACTTTAGGTATTGGTGTTTACCTCTAGATTTTGGACTTTAACTCTGGAAGTTGGGCTTTACATCTAGATGTTGGGATTGAACTCTAGAATTTGGGTTTGAAATCTATATATTTTGCTTTTCCTCTAGATGTTGGGCTTTACCTCTAGATATCTGGCTTTACCTCTAGATGTTGGGTTTTACCTCTAGATATTGGTCTTTACCTCTAGATTTTGGGTGTTAGATCTAGAAATTGGGCTTTACATCTAGATTTTGGGCTTTACGTCTTGATATTGGGCTTTACCTCTAGATTTTGGGTTTTAAATCTATATATTTGGCTTTTCCTCTAGATTTTGGGTTTTACATTTGGATGTTTGCCTTCACCTCTGTAAGTTGGGCTTTACCTGCAGACATTGGGCTGTAGGACTAGATGATGGGCTTTACCTCCAGACGTTGGGCTTTACCTCTAGATATCTGGCTTTACCTCTAGATGTTGGGCTTTACCTCTAGATTTTGGGTTTTAAATATATATATATTTGGCTTTTCCTCTAGATGTTGGGTTTTACATCTAGATTTGGGGTTTTACATCTAGATGTTTGCCTTCACCTCTGTAAGTTGGGCTTTACCTGCAGACATTGGGCTGTAGGACTAGATGATGGGCTTTACCTCCAGACGTTGGGCTTTACCTCTAGATATCTGGCTTTACCTCTAAATGATGCGCTTAAACTCTAAATATTGGGCTTTTCCTCCAGATGTTGGGCTTTAGATTTAGAAGTTGGGCTTTACAACTATATTTTCGGCTTTAGATCTAGAAGTTGGGCTTTACATCTAGATTTTGGGCTTTACATCTTAATATTGGGCTTCACCTCTAGATTTTGGGGTTTAGATCTATATATCTGGCTTTATCTCTAGATGTTGGGCTTTACCTCTACATTTTGGGCTCTACCTCTAGGTATTGGTATTTACATTTAGATTTTTGACTTTAAATCTGGAAGTTGAGCTTTACATCTAGACTTTGGGATTTACCTCTAGATGTTGGGATTTAACTCTAGAATTTGGGTTTGAAATCTATATATTTTGCTTTTCCTCTAGATGTTGGGCTTTACCTCTAGATATCTGGCTTTACCTCTAGATGTTTGGTTTTACCTCTAGATATTGGTCTTTACCTTGAAATGTTGGGCTTTAGATCTAGAAGTTGGGCTTTTCATCTAGATTTTGGGCTTTACGTCTAGATATTGAGCTTTACCTCTAGATTTTGTGTTTTAAATCTATATATTTGGCTTTTCCTCTAGATGTTGGGCTTTACCCCTAGATATCTGGATTTACCTGTAGATGTTGGGCTTTACTTCTAGATTTTAGGTTTTCCATCTGGATTTTTAGCTTCTCTCTAGAATCTGGGCTTTACCTCCAGACGTTGGGCTTTACCACTAGATGTTGGGTTTTACCTCTAGATGTTGGTCTTTAGGTCTAGATATTGGACTTTACCTCTAGATGTAGGGTTTTACATCTAGATGTTTTGCTTTACATTTAGATGTTGGTCTTTATCTCTAGATGTTGGGTTATACCTCTATATGTTGTGCTTCACCTCTAGTTGTTAGGCTTTACCTCTAGATGTTTGGATTACATCTAGATGTTTTGCTTTACATTTAGATGTTCGGCTTTATCTCTAGATTTTGGGTTTTAAATCTATATATTTGGCATATCTCTAGATGTTGGGCTCTAACTCTAGGTATTGGTGTTTACCTCTAGATTTTGGACTTTAACTCTGGAAGTTGGGCTTTACCTCTAGAAGTTGGGCTTTAACTCTAGACTTTGGGCTTTACCTCAAGACGTTCGGCTTTAACTCCAGCTGTTGGGCTTTCCCTCTAGATTTTGGGCCTTACCTCTAGAAGTTGGGGGTTATATCTATATGGTTGGATTTAACTGTAGATGTCAGGCCTTAACACTTGATTTTGGAATTCACCTCTAGATGTTAGGCTTTCCATCTAGATTCTGGGCTTTCCCTCTAGATGTTGGGCTTTAACTCTAGATTTTGGGCTTTACTCTAAAAGATGCGCTTTAACTCTAGATATTCGGCTTTGCCTCTAGAAGATGGGTTGTACATCTAGATGTTTGGCTTTAACTGTAGGTGTCGAGTTTTAACACTAGATATTGGAATTCACCTCTAGATCTTAGTCTTTAGCTCTACATGTTGGGCTTTACCTCTAGAGTATTTGGCTTTCGATCTAGCAATTGGGCTTTACATCTAGATTTGGGGCTTTAGCTCTAGATGTTGGGCTTTACCTCCAGATTGTGGATTTTAAATCTATATATATGGCTTTATCTCTAGATGTTGGGCTTTACCTCTAGATATCTGGCTTTAACTCTAGATGTTGGGCTTTACCTCTAGATTTTGGGTTTTAAATATATATACATTTGGCTTTTCCTCTAGATGTTGGGCTTTACCTCTAGATTTGGGGTTTTACATCTAGATATTTGCCTTTACCCCTGTAAGTTGAGCTTAACTGCAGACATTGGGCTGTAGGACTAGATGATGGGCTTTACCTCCAGACGTTGGGCTTTACCTCTAGATATCTGGCTTTACCTGTAGATGTTGGGTTTTACCTCTAGATATTGGTCTTTACCTCTAGATGTTGGGCTTTAGATCTAGATATTGGGCTCTAACTCTAGGTATTGGTGTTAAACCTCTAGATTTAGGACTTTAACTCTGGAAGTTGGGCTTAACCTCTAGATGTTGGGATTGAACTCTAGAATTTGGGTTTGAAATCTATATATTTTGCTTTTCCTCTAGATGTTGGGCTTTACCTCTAGATATCTGGCTTTACCTCTAGATGTTGGGTTTTACCTCTAGATATTGGTCTTTACCTCTAGATGTTGGGCTTTAGATCTAGAAGTTGTGCTTTTCATCTAGATTTTGGGCTTTACGTCTAGATATTGGGCTTTAACTCTAGATTTTGGGGTTTATATCTATATATTTGTCTTTTCCTCTAGATGTTGGGCTTTACCCCTAGATATCTGGATTTACCTGTAGATGTTGGGCTTTACCTCTAGATTTTGGGTTTTCCATCTGGATTTTTGGCTTCCCTCTAGAATCTGGGCTTTACCTCCAGACGTTGGGCTTTACCACTAGATGTTGGGTTTTACCTCTAGATGTTGGTCTTTAGGTCTAGATATTGGACTTTACCTCTAGATGTAGGGTTTTACATCTAGATGTTTTGCTTTACATTTAGATGTTGGTCTTTATCTCTAGATGTTGGGTTATACCTCTATATGTTGTGCTTCACCTCTAGATGTTAGGCTTTACCTCTAGATGTTTGGATTACATCTAGATGTTTTGCTTTACATTTAGATGTTGGGCTTTATCTCTAGATTTTGGGCTCTAACTCTAGGTATTGGTGTTTACCTCTAGATTTTGGACTTTAACTCTGGAAGTTGGGCTTAACCTCTAGATGTTGGGATTGAACTCTAGAATTTGGGTTTGAAATCTATATATTTTGCTTTTCCTCTAGATGTTGGGCTTTATCTTAGATATCTGGCTTTACCTCTAGATGTTGGGTTTTACCTCTAGATATTGGTCTTTACCTCTAGATTTTGGGCGTTAGATCTAGAAATTGGGCTTTACATCTAGATTTTGGGCTTTAGATCAAGAAGTTGTGCTTTACATCTAGATTTTGGGCTTTATGTCTTGATATTGGGCTTTACCTCTAGATTTTGGGTTTTAAATCTATATATTTGGCTTTTCCTCTAGATTCTGGGTTTTACATTTGGATGTTTGCCTTCACCTCTGTAAGTTGGGCTTTACCTGCAGACATTGGGCTGTAGGACTAGATGATGGGCTTTACCTCCAGACGTTGGGCTTTACCTCTAGATATCTGGCTTTACCTCTAGATGTTGGGCTTTACCTCTAGATTTTGGGTTTTAAATATATATATATTTGGCTTTTCCTCTAGATGTTGGGCTTTACCTCTAGATTTGGGGTTTTACATCTAGATATTTGCCTTCACCTCTGTAAGTTGGGCTTAACTGCAGACATTGGGCTGTAGGACTAGATGATGGGCTTTACCTCCAGACGTTGGGCTTTACCTCTAGATATCTGGCTTTACCTGTAGATGTTGGGTTTTACCTCTAGATATTGGTCTTTACCTCGAAATGTTGGGCTTTAGATCTAGAAGTTGGGCTTTACATCTAGATTTTGGGCTTTACGTCTAGATATTGAGCTTTACCTCTAGATTTTGGGGTTTATATCTATATATTTGTCTTTTCCTCTAGATGTTGGGCTTTACCCCTAGATATCTGGATTTACCTGTAGATGTTGGGCTTTACCTCTAGATTTTGGGTTTTCCATCTGGATTTTTGGCTTCCCTTTAGAATCTGGGCTTTACCTCCAGACGTTGGGCTTTACCACTAGATGTTGGGTTTTACCTCTAGATGTTGGTCTTTAGGTCTAGATATTGGACTTTACCTCTAGATGTAGGGTTTTACATCTAGATGTTTTGCTTTACATTTAGATGTTGGTCTTTATCTCTAGATGTTGGGTTATACCTCTATATGTTGTGCTTCACCTCTAGAAGTTAGGCTTTACCTCTAGATGTTAGGCTTTACATCTAGATTCTGGGCTTTCCCTCTAGATGTTGGGCTTTAACTCTAGATTTTGGGCTTTACTCTAAAGGATGCGCTTTAACTCTAGATATTCGGCTTTACCTCTAGAAGTTGGGTTTTACATCTAGATATTTGGCTTTAACTGTAGGTGTCGGCCTTTAACACTAGATATTGGAATTCACCTCTAGATCTTAGTCTTTACCTCTACATGTTGGGCTTTACCTCTAGAGTATTTGGCTTTCGATCTAGCAATTGGGCTTTACATCTAGATTTGGGGCTTTAGCTCTAGATGTTGGGCTTTACCTATAGATTTTGGATTTTAAATCTATATATCTGGCTTTATCTCTAGATGTTGGGCTTTATCTCTAGATTTTGTGCTCTAACTCTAGGTATTGGTGTTTACCTCTAGATTTTGGACTTTAACTCTGGAAGTTGGGCTTTACCTCTAGATGTTGGGATTTAACTCTAGAATTTGGGTTTTAAATCTATATATTTTGCTTTACCTCTAGATGTTGGGCTTTACCTCTAGATATTGGTCTTTACCTCTTGATTTTGGGCGTTAGATCTAGAATTTGGGCTTTACATCTAGATTTTGGGCTTTACGTCTAGATATTGGGCATTACCTCTAGATTTTGGGTTTTAAATGTATATATTTGGCTTTTCCTCTAGATGTTGGGCTTTACCTCTAGATTTTGGGTTTTACATTTGGATGTTTGCCTTCACCTCTGTAAGTTGGGCTTTACCTGCAGACATTGGGCTGTAGGACTAGATGATGGGCTTTACCTCCAGACGTTGGGCTTTACCTCTAGATATCTGGCTTTTCCTCTAGATGTTGGGCTTTACCTCTAGATTTGGGGTTTTACATCTAGATGTTTGCCTTCACCTCTGTAAGTTGGGCTTAACTGCAGACATTGGGCTGTAGGACTAGATGATGGGCTTTACCTCCAGACGTTGGGCTTTACCTCTAGATATCTGGCTTTACCTCTAGATGTTGGGTTTTACCTCTAGATATTGGTCTTTACCTCTAGATGTTGGGCTTTAGATCTAGAGGTTGGGCTTTTCATCTAGATTTTGGGCTTTACGTCTAGATATTGGGCTTTACCTCTAGATTTTGGGTTTTATATCTATATATTTGGCTTTTCCTCTAGATGTTGGGCTTTACCCCTAGATATCTGGATTTACCTGTAGATGTTGGGCTTTACCTCTAGATTTTGGGTTTTCCATCTGGATTTTTGGCTTCTCTCTAGAATCTGGGCTTTACCTCCAGACGTTGGGCTTTACCACTAGATGTTGGGTTTTACCTCTAGATGTTGGTCTTTAGGTCTAGATATTGGACTTTACCTCTAGATGTAGGGTTTTACATCTAGATGTTTTGCTTTACATTTAGATGTTGGTCTTTATCTCTAGATGTTGGGTTATACCTCTATATGTTGTGCTTCACCTCTAGATGTTAGGCTTTGCCTCTAGATGTTTGGATTACATCTAGATGTTTTGCTTTACATTTAGATGTCCGGCTTTATCTCTAGATTTTGGGTTTTAAATCTATATATTTGGCTTTTCTTCTAGATGTTGGGCTTTACCTCTAGATATCGGCTTTACCTCTAGATGTTGGGTTTTACTTCTAGATATTGGTGTTTATCTCTAGATATTGGGCGTTAGATCTAGAATTTGGGCTTTACATCTAGATTTTGGGCTTTAGATCTAGAAGTTGGGGTTTACATCTAGATTTTGGGCTTTACGTCTAGATATTGAGCTTTACCTCTAGATTTTGGGGTTTATATCTATATATTTGTCTTTTCCTCTAGATGTTGGGCTTTACCCCTAGATATCTGGATTTACCTGTAGATGTTGGGCTTTACCTCTAGATTTTGGGTTTTCCATCTGGATTTTTGGCTTCCCTTTAGAATCTGGGCTTTACCTCCAGACGTTGGGCTTTACCACTAGATGTTGGGTTTTACCTCTAGATGTTGGTCTTTAGGTCTAGATATTGGACTTTACCTCTAGATGTAGGGTTTTACATCTAGATGTTTTGCTTTACATTTAGATGTTGGTCTTTATCTCTAGATGTTGGGTTATACCTCTATATGTTGTGCTTCACCTCTAGAAGTTAGGCTTTACCTCTAGATGTTAGGCTTTACATCTAGATTCTGGGCTTTCCCTCTAGATGTTGGGCTTTAACTCTAGATTTTGGGCTTTACTCTAAAGGATGCGCTTTAACTCTAGATATTCGGCTTTACCTCTAGAAGTTGGGTTTTACATCTAGATATTTGGCTTTAACTGTAGGTGTCGGCCTTTAACACTAGATATTGGAATTCACCTCTAGATCTTAGTCTTTACCTCTACATGTTGGGCTTTACCTCTAGAGTATTTGGCTTTCGATCTAGCAATTGGGCTTTACATCTAGATTTGGGGCTTTAGCTCTAGATGTTGGGCTTTACCTATAGATTTTGGATTTTAAATCTATATATCTGGCTTTATCTCTAGATGTTGGGCTTTATCTCTAGATTTTGTGCTCTAACTCTAGGTATTGGTGTTTACCTCTAGATTTTGGACTTTAACTCTGGAAGTTGGGCTTTACCTCTAGATGTTGGGATTTAACTCTAGAATTTGGGTTTTAAATCTATATATTTTGCTTTACCTCTAGATGTTGGGCTTTACCTCTAGATATTGGTCTTTACCTCTTGATTTTGGGCGTTAGATCTAGAATTTGGGCTTTACATCTAGATTTTGGGCTTTACGTCTAGATATTGGGCATTACCTCTAGATTTTGGGTTTTAAATGTATATATTTGGCTTTTCCTCTAGATGTTGGGCTTTACCTCTAGATTTTGGGTTTTACATTTGGATGTTTGCCTTCACCTCTGTAAGTTGGGCTTTACCTGCAGACATTGGGCTGTAGGACTAGATGATGGGCTTTACCTCCAGACGTTGGGCTTTACCTCTAGATATCTGGCTTTTCCTCTAGATGTTGGGCTTTACCTCTAGATTTGGGGTTTTACATCTAGATGTTTGCCTTCACCTCTGTAAGTTGGGCTTAACTGCAGACATTGGGCTGTAGGACTAGATGATGGGCTATACCTCCAGACGTTGGGCTTTACCTCTAGATATCTGGCTTTACCTCTAGATGTTGGGTTTTACCTCTAGATATTGGTCTTTACCTCTAGATGTTGGGCTTTAGATCTAGAGGTTGGGCTTTTCATCTAGATTTTGGGCTTTACGTCTAGATATTGGGCTTTACCTCTAGATTTTGGGTTTTATATCTATATATTTGGCTTTTCCTCTAGATGTTGGGCTTTACCCCTAGATATCTGGATTTACCTGTAGATGTTGGGCTTTACCTCTAGATTTTGGGTTTTCCATCTGGATTTTTGGCTTCTCTCTAGAATCTGGGCTTTACCTCCAGACGTTGGGCTTTACCACTAGATGTTGGGTTTTACCTCTAGATGTTGGTCTTTAGGTCTAGATATTGGACTTTACCTCTAGATGTAGGGTTTTACATCTAGATGTTTTGCTTTACATTTAGATGTTGGTCTTTATCTCTAGATGTTGGGTTATACCTCTATATGTTGTGCTTCACCTCTAGATGTTAGGCTTTGCCTCTAGATGTTTGGATTACATCTAGATGTTTTGCTTTACATTTAGATGTCCGGCTTTATCTCTAGATTTTGGGTTTTAAATCTATATATTTGGCTTTTCTTCTAGATGTTGGGCTTTACCTCTAGATATCGGCTTTACCTCTAGATGTTGGGTTTTACTTCTAGATATTGGTGTTTATCTCTAGATTTTGGGTGTTAGATCTAGAATTTGGGCTTTACATCTAGATTTTGGGCTTTAGATCTAGAAGTTGGGGTTTACATCTAGATTTTGGGCTTTACGTCTAGATATTGAGCTTTACCTCTAGATTTTGGGGTTTATATCTATATATTTGTCTTTTCCTCTAGATGTTGGGCTTTACCCCTAGATATCTGGATTTACCTGTAGATGTTGGGCTTTACCTCTAGATTTTGGGTTTTCCATCTGGATTTTTGGCTTCCCTTTAGAATCTGGGCTTTACCTCCAGACGTTGGGCTTTACCACTAGATGTTGGGTTTTACCTCTAGATGTTGGTCTTTAGGTCTAGATATTGGACTTTACCTCTAGATGTAGGGTTTTACATCTAGATGTTTTGCTTTACATTTAGATGTTGGTCTTTATCTCTAGATGTTGGGTTATACCTCTATATGTTGTGCTTCACCTCTAGAAGTTAGGCTTTACCTCTAGATGTTAGGCTTTACATCTAGATTCTGGGCTTTCCCTCTAGATGTTGGGCTTTAACTCTAGATTTTGGGCTTTACTCTAAAGGATGCGCTTTAACTCTAGATATTCGGCTTTACCTCTAGAAGTTGGGTTTTACATCTAGATATTTGGCTTTAACTGTAGGTGTCGGCCTTTAACACTAGATATTGGAATTCACCTCTAGATCTTAGTCTTTACCTCTACATGTTGGGCTTTACCTCTAGAGTATTTGGCTTTCGATCTAGCAATTGGGCTTTACATCTAGATTTGGGGCTTTAGCTCTAGATGTTGGGCTTTACCTATAGATTTTGGATTTTAAATCTATATATCTGGCTTTATCTCTAGATGTTGGGCTTTATCTCTAGATTTTGTGCTCTAACTCTAGGTATTGGTGTTTACCTCTAGATTTTGGACTTTAACTCTGGAAGTTGGGCTTTACCTCTAGATGTTGGGATTTAACTCTAGAATTTGGGTTTTAAATCTATATATTTTGCTTTACCTCTAGATGTTGGGCTTTACCTCTAGATATTGGTCTTTACCTCTTGATTTTGGGCGTTAGATCTAGAATTTGGGCTTTACATCTAGATTTTGGGCTTTACGTCTAGATATTGGGCATTACCTCTAGATTTTGGGTTTTAAATGTATATATTTGGCTTTTCCTCTAGATGTTGGGCTTTACCTCTAGATTTTGGGTTTTACATTTGGATGTTTGCCTTCACCTCTGTAAGTTGGGCTTTACCTGCAGACATTGGGCTGTAGGACTAGATGATGGGCTTTACCTCCAGACATTGGGCTTTACCTCTAGATATCTGGCTTTTCCTCTAGATGTTGGGCTTTACCTCTAGATTTGGGGTTTTACATCTAGATGTTTGCCTTCACCTCTGTAAGTTGGGCTTAACTGCAGACATTGGGCTGTAGGACTAGATGATGGGCTATACCTCCAGACGTTGGGCTTTACCTCTAGATATCTGGCTTTACCTCTAGATGTTGGGTTTTACCTCTAGATATTGGTCTTTACCTCTAGATGTTGGGCTTTAGATCTAGAGGTTGGGCTTTTCATCTAGATTTTGGGCTTTACGTCTAGATATTGGGCTTTACCTCTAGATTTTGGGGTTTATATCTATATATTTGGCTTTTCCTCTAGTTGTTGGGCTTTACCCCTAGATATCTGGATTTACCTGTAGATGTTGGGCTTTACCTCTAGATTTTGGGTTTTCCATCTGGATTTTTGGCTTCTCTCTAGAATCTGGGCTTTACCTCCAGACGTTGGGCTTTACCACTACATGTTGGGTTTTACCTCTAGATGTTGGTCTTTAGGTCTAGATATTGGACTTTAGCTCTAGATGTAGGGTTTTACATCTAGATGTTTTGCTTTACATTTAGATGTTGGTCTTTATCTCTAGATGTTGGGTTATACCTCTATATGTTGTGCTTCACCTCTAGATGTTAGGCTTTACCTCTAGATGTTTGGATTACATCTAGATGTTTTGCTTTACATTTAGATGTTCGGCTTTATCTCTAGATTTTGGGTTTTAAATCTATATATTTGGCTTTTCTTCTAGATGTTGGGCTTTACCTCTAGATATCGGCTTTACCTCTAGATGTTGGGTTTTACTCCTAGATATTGGTGTTTATCTCTAGATTTTGGGCGTTAGATCTAGAATTTGGGCTTTACATCTAGATTTTGGGCTTTAGATCTAGAAGTTGGGGTTTACATCTAGATTTTGGCTTTACGTCTAGATATTGGGCTTTACCTCTAGATTTTGGGTTTTACATCTATATATTTGGCTTTTCATCTAGATGTTGGGCTTTACCCCTAGATATCTGGATTTACCTGTAGATGTTGGGCTTTACCTCTAGATTTTGGTTTTTACATCTGGATTTTTGGCTTCTCTCTAGAATCTGGGCTTTACCTCCAGACGTTGGGCTTTACCACTAGATGTTGGGTTTTACCTCTAGATGTTGGTCTTTAGGTCTAGATATTGGAATTTACCTCTAGATGTAGGGTTTTACATCTAGATGTTTTGCTTTACATTTAGATGTTGGTCTTTATCTCTAGGTGTTGGGTTATACCTCTATATGTTGTGCTTCACCTCTAGTTGTTAGGCTTTACCTCTAGATGTTTGGATTACATCTAGATGTTTTGCTTTACATTTAGGTGTTCGGCTTTATCTCTAGATTTTGGGTTTTAAATCTATATATTTGGCTTTTCTTCTAGATGTTGGGCTTTACCTCTAGATATCGGCTTTACCTCTAGATGTTGGGTTTTACTTCTAGATATTGGTCTTTATCTCTAGATTTTGGGCTTTAGATCTAGAAGTTGGGGTTTACATCTAGATTTTGGGCTTTACGTCTAGATATTGGGCTTTACCTCAAGATTTTGGGTTTTAAATCTATATATTTGGCTTTTCCTCTAGATGTTGGGCTTTACCCCTAGATATCTGGCTTTACCTCTAGATGTTGGGCTTTACCTCTAGATTTTGGGTTTTAAATATATATATATTTGGCTTTTCCTCTAGATGTTGGGCTTTACCTCTAGATTTGGGGTTTTACATCTAGATGTTTGCCTTCACCTCTGTAAGTTGGGCTTAACTGCAGACATTGGGCTGTAGGACTAGATGATGGGCTATACCTCCAGACGTTGGGCTTTACCTCTAGATATCTGGCTTTACCTCTAGATGTTGGGTTTTACCTCTAGATATTGGTCTTTACCTCTAGATGTTGGGCTTTAGATCTAGAGGTTGGGCTTTTCATCTAGATTTTGGGCTTTACGTCTAGATATTGGGCTTTACCTCTAGATTTTGGGGTTTATATCTATATATTTGGCTTTTCCTCTAGTTGTTGGGCTTTACCCCTAGATATCTGGATTTACCTGTAGATGTTGGGCTTTACCTCTAGATTTTGGGTTTTCCATCTGGATTTTTGGCTTCTCTCTAGAATCTGGGCTTTACCTCCAGACGTTGGGCTTTACCACTACATGTTGGGTTTTACCTCTAGATGTTGGTCTTTAGGTCTAGATATTGGACTTTAGCTCTAGATGTAGGGTTTTACATCTAGATGTTTTGCTTTACATTTAGATGTTGGTCTTTATCTCTAGATGTTGGGTTATACCTCTATATGTTGTGCTTCACCTCTAGATGTTAGGCTTTACCTCTAGATGTTTGGATTACATCTAGATGTTTTGCTTTACATTTAGATGTTCGGCTTTATCTCTAGATTTTGGGTTTTAAATCTATATATTTGGCTTTTCTTCTAGATGTTGGGCTTTACCTCTAGATATCGGCTTTACCTCTAGATGTTGGGTTTTACTCCTAGATATTGGTGTTTATCTCTAGATTTTGGGCGTTAGATCTAGAATTTGGGCTTTACATCTAGATTTTGGGCTTTAGATCTAGAAGTTGGGGTTTACATCTAGATTTTGGCTTTACGTCTAGATATTGGGCTTTACCTCTAGATTTTGGGTTTTACATCTATATATTTGGCTTTTCATCTAGATGTTGGGCTTTACCCCTAGATATCTGGATTTACCTGTAGATGTTGGGCTTTACCTCTAGATTTTGGTTTTTACATCTGGATTTTTGGCTTCTCTCTAGAATCTGGGCTTTACCTCCAGACGTTGGGCTTTACCACTAGATGTTGGGTTTTACCTCTAGATGTTGGTCTTTAGGTCTAGATATTGGAATTTACCTCTAGATGTAGGGTTTTACATCTAGATGTTTTGCTTTACATTTAGATGTTGGTCTTTATCTCTAGGTGTTGGGTTATACCTCTATATGTTGTGCTTCACCTCTAGTTGTTAGGCTTTACCTCTAGATGTTTGGATTACATCTAGATGTTTTGCTTTACATTTAGGTGTTCGGCTTTATCTCTAGATTTTGGGTTTTAAATCTATATATTTGGCTTTTCTTCTAGATGTTGGGCTTTACCTCTAGATATCGGCTTTACCTCTAGATGTTGGGTTTTACTTCTAGATATTGGTCTTTATCTCTAGATTTTGGGCTTTAGATCTAGAAGTTGGGGTTTACATCTAGATTTTGGGCTTTACGTCTAGATATTGGGCTTTACCTCAAGATTTTGGGTTTTAAATCTATATATTTGGCTTTTCCTCTAGATGTTGGGCTTTACCCCTAGATATCTGGCTTTACCTCTAGATGTTGGGCTTTACCTCTAGATTTTGGGTTTTAAATATATATATATTTGGCTTTTCCTCTAGATGTTGGTCTTCACCTCTAGATTTGGGGTTTTACATCTAGACGTTTGCCTTCACCTCTGTAAGTTGGGCTTTACCTGCAGACATTGGGCTGTAGGACTAGACGATGGGCTTTACCTCCAGACGTTGGGCTTTACCTCTAGATATCTGGCTTTACCTCTAAATGATGCGCTTAAACTCTAAATATTGGGCTTTAACTCTAGATGTTGGGCTTTAGATTTAGAAGTTGGGCTTTACATCTATATTTTGGGCTTTAGATCTAGAAGTTGAGCTTTACATCTAGACTTTGGAATTTACCTCTAGATGTTGGGATTTAACTCTAGAATTTGGGTTTCAAATCTATATATTTTGCTTTTCCTCTAGATGTTGGGCTTTACCTCTAGATATCTGGCTTTACCTCTAGATGTTGGGTTTTACCTCTAGATATGGTCTTTACCTCTAGATGTTGGGCTTTCGATCTAGAAGTTCTGCTTTTCATCTAGATTTTGGGCTTTACGTCTAGATATTGGGCTTTACCTCTAGGTTTTGGGTTTTAAATCTATATATTTGGCTTTTCCTCTAGATGTTGGGCTTTACCTCTAGATATCTGGCTTTACCTCTAGATGTTGGGTTTTACCTCTAGATATTGGTCTTTACCTCTAGATTTTGGGTTTTAAATCTATATATTTGGCTTTTCCTCTAGATGTTGGGCTTTACCGTCAGATATCTGGCTATACGTCTAGATGTTGAGCTTTACCTCTAGAAGTTGGGCTTTAACTCTAGACTTTGGGCTTTACCTCAATACCTTCGGCTTTAACTCTAGCTGTTGGGCTTTACCTCTAGATTTTGGGCCTTACCTCTAGAAGTTGGGGGTTATATCTATATGGTTGGATTTAACTGTAGATGTCAGGCCTTAACACTTGATTTTGGAATTCACCTCTAGATGTTAGGTTTTACATCTCGATTCTGGGCTTTCCCTCTAGATGTTGGGCTTTAACTCTAGATTTTGGGCTTTACTCGAAAGGATGCGCTTTAACTCTAGATATTCTGCTTTACCTCTAGAAGTTGGGTTTTACATCTAGATGTTTGACTTTAACTGTCGGTGTCGGCCTTTAACACTAGATATTGGAATTCACCTCTAGATCTTAGTCTTTAGCTCTACATGTTGGGCTTTACCTCTAGAGTATTTGGCTTTAGATCTAGCAATTGGGCTTTACATCTAGATTTGGGGCTTTAGCTCTAGATGTTGGGCTTTACCTCCAGATTTTGGATTTTAAATCTATATATCTGGCTTTATCTCTAGATGTTGGGCTTTATCTCTAGATTTTGGGCTCTAACTTTAGGTATTGGTGTTTACCTCTAGATTTTGGACTTTAACTCTGGAAGTTGGGCTTTACCTCTAGATGTTGGGATTGAACTCTAGAATTTGGGTTTGAAATCTATATATTTTGCTTTTCCTCTAGATGTTGGGCTTTACCTCTAGATATCTGGCTTTACCTCTAGATGTTGGGTTTTACCTCTAGATATTGGTCTTTACCTCTAGATTTTGGGCGTTAGATCTAGAAGTTGTGCTTTACATCTAGATTTTGGGCTTTACGTCTTGATATTGGGCTTTACCTCTAGATTTTGGGTTTTAAATCTATATATTTGGCTTTTCCTCTAGATTTTGGATTTTACATTTGGATGTTTGCCTTCACCTCTGTAAGTTGGGCTTTACCTGCAGACATTGGGCTGTAGGACTAGATGATGGGCTTTACCTCCAGACGTTGGGCTTTACCTCTAGATATCTGGCTTTACCTCTAGATGTTGGGCTTTACCTCTAGATTTTGGGTTTTAAATATATATATATTTGGCTTTTCCTCTAGATGTTGGGTTTTACATCTAGATTTGGGGTTTTACATCTAGATGTTTGCCTTCACCTCTGTAAGTTGGGCTTTACCTGCAGATATTGGGCTGTAGGACTAGATGATGGGCTTTACCTCCAGACGTTGGGCTTTACCTCTAGATATCTGGCTTTACCTCTAAATGATGCGCTTAAACTCTAAATATTGGGCTTTTCCTCCAGATGTTGGGCTTTAGATTTAGAAGTTGGGCTTTACAACTATATTTTCGGCTTTAGATCTATAAGTTGGGCTTTACATCTAGATTTTGGGCTTTACATCTTAATATTGGGCTTCACCTCTAGATTTTGGGGTTTAGATCTATATATCTGGCTTTATCTCTAGATGTTGGGCTTTACCTCTACATTTTGGGCTCTACCTCTAGGTATTGGTATTTACATTTAGATTTTTGACTTTAAATCTGGAAGTTGAGCTTTACATCTAGACTTTGGGATTTACCTCTAGATGTTGGGATTTAACTCTAGAATTTGGGTTTGAAATCTATATATTTTGCTTTTCCTCTAGATGTTGGGCTTTACCTCTAGATATCTGGCTTTACCTCTAGATGTTTGGTTTTACCTCTAGATATTGGTCTTTACCTCGAAATGTTGGGCTTTAGATCTAGAAGTTGGGCTTTTCATCTAGATTTTGGGCTTTACGTCTAGATATTGAGCTTTACCTCTAGATTTTGTGTTTTAAATCTATATATTTGGCTTTTCCTCTAGATGTTGGGCTTTACCCCTAGATATCTGGATTTACCTGTAGATGTTGGGCTTTACTTCTAGATTTTAGGTTTTCCATCTGGATTTTTAGCTTCTCTCTAGAATCTGGGCTTTACCTCCAGACGTTGGGCTTTACCACTAGATGTTGGGTTTTACCTCTAGATGTTGGTCTTTAGGTCTAGATATTGGACTTTACCTCTAGATGTAGGGTTTTACATCTAGATGTTTTGCTTTACATTTAGATGTTGGTCTTTATCTCTAGATGTTGGGTTATACCTCTATATGTTGTGCTTCACCTCTAGTTGTTAGGCTTTACCTCTAGATGTTTGGATTACATCTAGATGTTTTGCTTTACATTTAGATGTTCGGCTTTATCTCTAGATTTTGGGTTTTAAATCTATATATTTGGCTTTTCTTCTAGATGTTGGGCTTTACCTCTAGATATCGGCTTTACCTCTAGATGTTGGGTTTTACTCCTAGATATTGGTGTTTATCTCTAGATTTTGGGCGTTAGATCTAGAATTTGGGCTTTACATCTAGATTTTGGGCTTTAGATCTAGAAGTTGGGGTTTACATCTAGATTTTGGCTTTACGTCTAGATATTGGGCTTTACCTCTAGATTTTGGGTTTTACATCTATATATTTGGCTTTTCATCTAGATGTTGGGCTTTACCCCTAGATATCTGGATTTACCTGTAGATGTTGGGCTTTACCTCTAGATTTTGGTTTTTACATCTGCATTTTTGGCTTCTCTCTAGAATCTGGGCTTTACCTCCAGACGTTGGGCTTTACCACTAGATGTTGGGTTTTACCTCTAGATGTTGGTCTTTAGGTCTAGATATTGGAATTTACCTCTAGATGTAGGGTTTTACATCTAGATGTTTTGCTTTACATTTAGATGTTGGTCTTTATCTCTAGGTGTTGGGTTATACCTCTATATGTTGTGCTTCACCTCTAGTTGTTAGGCTTTACCTCTAGATGTTTGGATTACATCTAGATGTTTTGCTTTACATTTAGGTGTTCGGCTTTATCTCTAGATTTTGGGTTTTAAATCTATATATTTGGCTTTTCTTCTAGATGTTGGGCTTTACCTCTAGATATCGGCTTTACCTCTAGATGTTGGGTTTTACTTCTAGATATTGGTCTTTATCTCTAGATTTTGGGCTTTAGATCTAGAAGTTGGGGTTTACATCTAGATTTTGGGCTTTACGTCTAGATATTGGGCTTTACCTCAAGATTTTGGGTTTTAAATCTATATATTTGGCTTTTCCTCTAGATGTTGGGCTTTACCCCTAGATATCTGGCTTTACCTCTAGATGTTGGGCTTTACCTCTAGATTTTGGGTTTTAAATATATATATATTTGGCTTTTCCTCTAGATGTTGGGCTTTACCTCTAGATTTGGGGTTTTACATCTAGATGTTTGCCTTCACCTCTGTAAGTTGGGCTTAACTGCAGACATTGGGCTGTAGGACTAGATGATGGGCTATACCTCCAGACGTTGGGCTTTACCTCTAGATATCTGGCTTTACCTCTAGATGTTGGGTTTTACCTCTAGATATTGGTCTTTACCTCTAGATGTTGGGCTTTAGATCTAGAGGTTGGGCTTTTCATCTAGATTTTGGGCTTTACGTCTAGATATTGGGCTTTACCTCTAGATTTTGGGGTTTATATCTATATATTTGGCTTTTCCTCTAGTTGTTGGGCTTTACCCCTAGATATCTGGATTTACCTGTAGATGTTGGGCTTTACCTCTAGATTTTGGGTTTTCCATCTGGATTTTTGGCTTCTCTCTAGAATCTGGGCTTTACCTCCAGACGTTGGGCTTTACCACTACATGTTGGGTTTTACCTCTAGATGTTGGTCTTTAGGTCTAGATATTGGACTTTAGCTCTAGATGTAGG
Organism: Leptosomus discolor; assembly: GCF_034619465.1. NCBI lineage: Eukaryota > Metazoa > Chordata > Aves > Leptosomiformes > Leptosomidae > Leptosomus > Leptosomus discolor. The sequence continues at coordinate 2,391,888 of NW_028237857.1, read as the reverse complement.
GTTTTACATCTAGATGTTTTGCTTTACATTTAGATGTTGGTCTTTATCTCTAGATGTTGGGTTATACCTCTATATGTTGTGCTTCACCTCTAGATGTTAGGCTTTACCTCTAGATGTTTGGATTACATCTAGATGTTTTGCTTTACATTTAGATGTTCGGCTTTATCTCTAGATTTTGGGTTTTAAATCTATATATTTGGCTTTTCTTCTAGATGTTGGGCTTTACCTCTAGATATCGGCTTTACCTCTAGATGTTGGGTTTTACTCCTAGATATTGGTGTTTATCTCTAGATTTTGGGCGTTAGATCTAGAATTTGGGCTTTACATCTAGATTTTGGGCTTTAGATCTAGAAGTTGGGGTTTACATCTAGATTTTGGCTTTACGTCTAGATATTGGGCTTTACCTCTAGATTTTGGGTTTTACATCTATATATTTGGCTTTTCATCTAGATGTTGGGCTTTACCCCTAGATATCTGGATTTACCTGTAGATGTTGGGCTTTACCTCTAGATTTTGGTTTTTACATCTGGATTTTTGGCTTCTCTCTAGAATCTGGGCTTTACCTCCAGACGTTGGGCTTTACCACTAGATGTTGGGTTTTACCTCTAGATGTTGGTCTTTAGGTCTAGATATTGGAATTTACCTCTAGATGTAGGGTTTTACATCTAGATGTTTTGCTTTACATTTAGATGTTGGTCTTTATCTCTAGGTGTTGGGTTATACCTCTATATGTTGTGCTTCACCTCTAGTTGTTAGGCTTTACCTCTAGATGTTTGGATTACATCTAGATGTTTTGCTTTACATTTAGGTGTTCGGCTTTATCTCTAGATTTTGGGTTTTAAATCTATATATTTGGCTTTTCTTCTAGATGTTGGGCTTTACCTCTAGATATCGGCTTTACCTCTAGATGTTGGGTTTTACTTCTAGATATTGGTCTTTATCTCTAGATTTTGGGCTTTAGATCTAGAAGTTGGGGTTTACATCTAGATTTTGGGCTTTACGTCTAGATATTGGGCTTTACCTCAAGATTTTGGGTTTTAAATCTATATATTTGGCTTTTCCTCTAGATGTTGGGCTTTACCCCTAGATATCTGGCTTTACCTCTAGATGTTGGGCTTTACCTCTAGATTTTGGGTTTTAAATATATATATATTTGGCTTTTCCTCTAGATGTTGGTCTTCACCTCTAGATTTGGGGTTTTACATCTAGACGTTTGCCTTCACCTCTGTAAGTTGGGCTTTACCTGCAGACATTGGGCTGTAGGACTAGACGATGGGCTTTACCTCCAGACGTTGGGCTTTACCTCTAGATATCTGGCTTTACCTCTAAATGATGCGCTTAAACTCTAAATATTGGGCTTTAACTCTAGATGTTGGGCTTTAGATTTAGAAGTTGGGCTTTACATCTATATTTTGGGCTTTAGATCTAGAAGTTGAGCTTTACATCTAGACTTTGGAATTTACCTCTAGATGTTGGGATTTAACTCTAGAATTTGGGTTTCAAATCTATATATTTTGCTTTTCCTCTAGATGTTGGGCTTTACCTCTAGATATCTGGCTTTACCTCTAGATGTTGGGTTTTACCTCTAGATATGGTCTTTACCTCTAGATGTTGGGCTTTCGATCTAGAAGTTCTGCTTTTCATCTAGATTTTGGGCTTTACGTCTAGATATTGGGCTTTACCTCTAGGTTTTGGGTTTTAAATCTATATATTTGGCTTTTCCTCTAGATGTTGGGCTTTACCTCTAGATATCTGGCTTTACCTCTAGATGTTGGGTTTTACCTCTAGATATTGGTCTTTACCTCTAGATTTTGGGTTTTAAATCTATATATTTGGCTTTTCCTCTAGATGTTGGGCTTTACCGTCAGATATCTGGCTATACGTCTAGATGTTGAGCTTTACCTCTAGAAGTTGGGCTTTAACTCTAGACTTTGGGCTTTACCTCAATACCTTCGGCTTTAACTCTAGCTGTTGGGCTTTACCTCTAGATTTTGGGCCTTACCTCTAGAAGTTGGGGGTTATATCTATATGGTTGGATTTAACTGTAGATGTCAGGCCTTAACACTTGATTTTGGAATTCACCTCTAGATGTTAGGTTTTACATCTCGATTCTGGGCTTTCCCTCTAGATGTTGGGCTTTAACTCTAGATTTTGGGCTTTACTCGAAAGGATGCGCTTTAACTCTAGATATTCTGCTTTACCTCTAGAAGTTGGGTTTTACATCTAGATGTTTGACTTTAACTGTCGGTGTCGGCCTTTAACACTAGATATTGGAATTCACCTCTAGATCTTAGTCTTTAGCTCTACATGTTGGGCTTTACCTCTAGAGTATTTGGCTTTAGATCTAGCAATTGGGCTTTACATCTAGATTTGGGGCTTTAGCTCTAGATGTTGGGCTTTACCTCCAGATTTTGGATTTTAAATCTATATATCTGGCTTTATCTCTAGATGTTGGGCTTTATCTCTAGATTTTGGGCTCTAACTTTAGGTATTGGTGTTTACCTCTAGATTTTGGACTTTAACTCTGGAAGTTGGGCTTTACCTCTAGATGTTGGGATTGAACTCTAGAATTTGGGTTTGAAATCTATATATTTTGCTTTTCCTCTAGATGTTGGGCTTTACCTCTAGATATCTGGCTTTACCTCTAGATGTTGGGTTTTACCTCTAGATATTGGTCTTTACCTCTAGATTTTGGGCGTTAGATCTAGAAGTTGTGCTTTACATCTAGATTTTGGGCTTTACGTCTTGATATTGGGCTTTACCTCTAGATTTTGGGTTTTAAATCTATATATTTGGCTTTTCCTCTAGATTTTGGATTTTACATTTGGATGTTTGCCTTCACCTCTGTAAGTTGGGCTTTACCTGCAGACATTGGGCTGTAGGACTAGATGATGGGCTTTACCTCCAGACGTTGGGCTTTACCTCTAGATATCTGGCTTTACCTCTAGATGTTGGGCTTTACCTCTAGATTTTGGGTTTTAAATATATATATATTTGGCTTTTCCTCTAGATGTTGGGTTTTACATCTAGATTTGGGGTTTTACATCTAGATGTTTGCCTTCACCTCTGTAAGTTGGGCTTTACCTGCAGATATTGGGCTGTAGGACTAGATGATGGGCTTTACCTCCAGACGTTGGGCTTTACCTCTAGATATCTGGCTTTACCTCTAAATGATGCGCTTAAACTCTAAATATTGGGCTTTTCCTCCAGATGTTGGGCTTTAGATTTAGAAGTTGGGCTTTACAACTATATTTTCGGCTTTAGATCTATAAGTTGGGCTTTACATCTAGATTTTGGGCTTTACATCTTAATATTGGGCTTCACCTCTAGATTTTGGGGTTTAGATCTATATATCTGGCTTTATCTCTAGATGTTGGGCTTTACCTCTACATTTTGGGCTCTACCTCTAGGTATTGGTATTTACATTTAGATTTTTGACTTTAAATCTGGAAGTTGAGCTTTACATCTAGACTTTGGGATTTACCTCTAGATGTTGGGATTTAACTCTAGAATTTGGGTTTGAAATCTATATATTTTGCTTTTCCTCTAGATGTTGGGCTTTACCTCTAGATATCTGGCTTTACCTCTAGATGTTTGGTTTTACCTCTAGATATTGGTCTTTACCTCGAAATGTTGGGCTTTAGATCTAGAAGTTGGGCTTTTCATCTAGATTTTGGGCTTTACGTCTAGATATTGAGCTTTACCTCTAGATTTTGTGTTTTAAATCTATATATTTGGCTTTTCCTCTAGATGTTGGGCTTTACCCCTAGATATCTGGATTTACCTGTAGATGTTGGGCTTTACTTCTAGATTTTAGGTTTTCCATCTGGATTTTTAGCTTCTCTCTAGAATCTGGGCTTTACCTCCAGACGTTGGGCTTTACCACTAGATGTTGGGTTTTACCTCTAGATGTTGGTCTTTAGGTCTAGATATTGGACTTTACCTCTAGATGTAGGGTTTTACATCTAGATGTTTTGCTTTACATTTAGATGTTGGTCTTTATCTCTAGATGTTGGGTTATACCTCTATATGTTGTGCTTCACCTCTAGTTGTTAGGCTTTACCTCTAGATGTTTGGATTACATCTAGATGTTTTGCTTTACATTTAGATGTTCGGCTTTATCTCTAGATTTTGGGTTTTAAATCTATATATTTGGCATATCTCTAGATGTTGGGCTCTAACTCTAGGTATTGGTGTTTACCTCTAGATTTTGGACTTTAACTCTGGAAGTTGGGCTTTACCTCTAGAAGTTGGGCTTTAACTCTAGACTTTGGGCTTTACCTCAAGACGTTCGGCTTTAACTCCAGCTGTTGGGCTTTACCTCTAGATTTTGGGCCTTACCTCTAGAAGTTGGGGGTTATATCTATATGGTTGGATTTAACTGTAGATGTCAGGCCTTAACACTTGATTTTGGAATTCACCTCTAGATGTTAGGCTTTCCATCTAGATTCTGGGCTTTCCCTCTAGATGTTGGGCTTTAACTCTAGATTTTGGGCTTTACTCTAAAAGATGCGCTTTAACTCTAGATATTCGGCTTTGCCTCTAGAAGATGGGTTGTACATCTAGATGTTTGGCTTTAACTGTAGGTGTCGAGTTTTAACACTAGATATTGGAATTCACCTCTAGATCTTAGTCTTTAGCTCTACATGTTGGGCTTTACCTCTAGAGTATTTGGCTTTCGATCTAGCAATTGGGCTTTACATCTAGATTTGGGGCTTTAGCTCTAGATGTTGGGCTTTACCTCCAGATTGTGGATTTTAAATCTATATATATGGCTTTATCTCTAGATGTTGGGCTTTACCTCTAGATATCTGGCTTTAACTCTAGATGTTGGGCTTTACCTCTAGATTTTGGGTTTTAAATATATATACATTTGGCTTTTCCTCTAGATGTTGGGCTTTACCTCTAGATTTGGGGTTTTACATCTAGATATTTGCCTTTACCCCTGTAAGTTGAGCTTAACTGCAGACATTGGGCTGTAGGACTAGATGATGGGCTTTACCTCCAGACGTTGGGCTTTACCTCTAGATATCTGGCTTTACCTGTAGATGTTGGGTTTTACCTCTAGATATTGGTCTTTACCTCTAGATGTTGGGCTTTAGATCTAGATATTGGGCTCTAACTCTAGGTATTGGTGTTAAACCTCTAGATTTAGGACTTTAACTCTGGAAGTTGGGCTTAACCTCTAGATGTTGGGATTGAACTCTAGAATTTGGGTTTGAAATCTATATATTTTGCTTTTCCTCTAGATGTTGGGCTTTACCTCTAGATATCTGGCTTTACCTCTAGATGTTGGGTTTTACCTCTAGATATTGGTCTTTACCTCTAGATGTTGGGCTTTAGATCTAGAAGTTGTGCTTTTCATCTAGATTTTGGGCTTTACGTCTAGATATTGGGCTTTAACTCTAGATTTTGGGGTTTATATCTATATATTTGTCTTTTCCTCTAGATGTTGGGCTTTACCCCTAGATATCTGGATTTACCTGTAGATGTTGGGCTTTACCTCTAGATTTTGGGTTTTCCATCTGGATTTTTGGCTTCCCTCTAGAATCTGGGCTTTACCTCCAGACGTTGGGCTTTACCACTAGATGTTGGGTTTTACCTCTAGATGTTGGTCTTTAGGTCTAGATATTGGACTTTACCTCTAGATGTAGGGTTTTACATCTAGATGTTTTGCTTTACATTTAGATGTTGGTCTTTATCTCTAGATGTTGGGTTATACCTCTATATGTTGTGCTTCACCTCTAGATGTTAGGCTTTACCTCTAGATGTTTGGATTACATCTAGATGTTTTGCTTTACATTTAGATGTTCGGCTTTATCTCTAGATTTTGGGTTTTAAATCTATATATTTGGCTTTTCCTCTAGATGTTGGGCTTTACCTCTAGATATCTGGCTTTACCTCTAGATGTTGGGTTTTACCTCTAGATATTGGTCTTTACCTCTAGATTTTGGGCGTTAGCTCTAGAAATTGGGCTTTACATCTAGATTTTGGGCTTTAGATCAAGAAGTTGGGCTTTACATCTAGATTTTGGGCTTTACGTCTTGATATTGGGCTTTACCTCTAGATTTTGGGTTTTAAATCTATATATTTGCTTTTCCTCTAGATTTTGGGTTTTACATTTGGATGTTTGCCTTCACCTCTGTAAGTTGGGCTTTACCTGCAGACATTGGGCTGTAGGACTAGATGATGGGCTTTACCTCCAGACGTTGGGCTTTACCTCTAGATATCTGGCTTTACCTCTAGATGTTGGGCTTTACCTCTAGATTTTGGGTTTTAAATATATATATATTTGGCTTTTCCTCTAGATGTTGGGCTTTACCTCTAGATTTGGGGTTTTACATCTAGATATTTGCCTTCACCTCTGTAAGTTGGGCTTAACTGCAGACATTGGGCTGTAGGACTAGATGATGGCCTTTACCTCCAGACGTTGGGCTTTACCTCTAGATATCTGGCTTTACCTCTAAATGATGCGCTTAAACTCTAAATATTGGGCTTTTCCTCCAGATGTTGGGCTTTAGATTTAGAAGTTGGGCTTTACAACTATATTTTCGGCTTTAGATCTAGAAGTTGGGCTTTACATCTAGATTTTGGGCTTTACATCTTAATATTGGGCTTCACCTCTAGATTTTGGGGTTTAGATCTATATATCTGGCTTTATCTCTAGATGTTGGGCTTTACCTCTACATTTTGGGCTCTACCTCTAGGTATTGGTATTTACATTTAGATTTTTGACTTTAAATCTGGAAGTTGAGCTTTACATCTAGACTTTGGGATTTACCTCTAGATGTTGGGATTTAACTCTAGAATTTGGGTTTGAAATCTATATATTTTGCTTTTCCTCTAGATGTTGGGCTTTACCTCTAGATATCTGGCTTTACCTCTAGATGTTTGGTTTTACATCTAGATATTGGTCTTTACCTCGAAATGTTGGGCTTTAGATCTAGAAGTTGGGCTTTTCATCTAGATTTTGGGCTTTACGTCTAGATATTGAGCTTTACCTCTAGATTTTGTGTTTTAAATCTATATATTTGGCTTTTCCTCTAGATGTTGGGCTTTACCCCTAGATATCTGGATTTACCTGTAGATGTTGGGCTTTACTTCTAGATTTTAGGTTTTCCATCTGGATTTTTAGCTTCTCTCTAGAATCTGGGCTTTACCTCCAGACGTTGGGCTTTACCACTAGATGTTGGGTTTTACCTCTAGATGTTGGTCTTTAGGTCTAGATATTGGACTTTACCTCTAGATGTAGGGTTTTACATCTAGATGTTTTGCTTTACATTTAGATGTTGGTCTTTATCTCTAGATGTTGGGTTATACCTCTATATGTTGTGCTTCACCTCTAGTTGTTAGGCTTTACCTCTAGATGTTTGGATTACATCTAGATGTTTTGCTTTACATTTAGATGTTCGGCTTTATCTCTAGATTTTGGGTTTTAAATCTATATATTTGGCTTTTCTTCTAGATGTTGGGCTTTACCTCTAGATATCGGCTTTACCTCTAGATGTTGGGTTTTACTCCTAGATATTGGTGTTTATCTCTAGATTTTGGGCGTTAGATCTAGAATTTGGGCTTTACATCTAGATTTTGGGCTTTAGATCTAGAAGTTGGGGTTTACATCTAGATTTTGGCTTTACGTCTAGATATTGGGCTTTACCTCTAGATTTTGGGTTTTACATCTATATATTTGGCTTTTCATCTAGATGTTGGGCTTTACCCCTAGATATCTGGATTTACCTGTAGATGTTGGGCTTTACCTCTAGATTTTGGTTTTTACATCTGCATTTTTGGCTTCTCTCTAGAATCTGGGCTTTACCTCCAGACGTTGGGCTTTACCACTAGATGTTGGGTTTTACCTCTAGATGTTGGTCTTTAGGTCTAGATATTGGAATTTACCTCTAGATGTAGGGTTTTACATCTAGATGTTTTGCTTTACATTTAGATGTTGGTCTTTATCTCTAGGTGTTGGGTTATACCTCTATATGTTGTGCTTCACCTCTAGTTGTTAGGCTTTACCTCTAGATGTTTGGATTACATCTAGATGTTTTGCTTTACATTTAGGTGTTCGGCTTTATCTCTAGATTTTGGGTTTTAAATCTATATATTTGGCTTTTCTTCTAGATGTTGGGCTTTACCTCTAGATATCGGCTTTACCTCTAGATGTTGGGTTTTACTTCTAGATATTGGTCTTTATCTCTAGATTTTGGGCTTTAGATCTAGAAGTTGGGGTTTACATCTAGATTTTGGGCTTTACGTCTAGATATTGGGCTTTACCTCAAGATTTTGGGTTTTAAATCTATATATTTGGCTTTTCCTCTAGATGTTGGGCTTTACCCCTAGATATCTGGCTTTACCTCTAGATGTTGGGCTTTACCTCTAGATTTTGGGTTTTAAATATATATATATTTGGCTTTTCCTCTAGATGTTGGGCTTTACCTCTAGATTTGGGGTTTTACATCTAGATGTTTGCCTTCACCTCTGTAAGTTGGGCTTAACTGCAGACATTGGGCTGTAGGACTAGATGATGGGCTATACCTCCAGACGTTGGGCTTTACCTCTAGATATCTGGCTTTACCTCTAGATGTTGGGTTTTACCTCTAGATATTGGTCTTTACCTCTAGATGTTGGGCTTTAGATCTAGAGGTTGGGCTTTTCATCTAGATTTTGGGCTTTACGTCTAGATATTGGGCTTTACCTCTAGATTTTGGGGTTTATATCTATATATTTGGCTTTTCCTCTAGTTGTTGGGCTTTACCCCTAGATATCTGGATTTACCTGTAGATGTTGGGCTTTACCTCTAGATTTTGGGTTTTCCATCTGGATTTTTGGCTTCTCTCTAGAATCTGGGCTTTACCTCCAGACGTTGGGCTTTACCACTACATGTTGGGTTTTACCTCTAGATGTTGGTCTTTAGGTCTAGATATTGGACTTTAGCTCTAGATGTAGGGTTTTACATCTAGATGTTTTGCTTTACATTTAGATGTTGGTCTTTATCTCTAGATGTTGGGTTATACCTCTATATGTTGTGCTTCACCTCTAGATGTTAGGCTTTACCTCTAGATGTTTGGATTACATCTAGATGTTTTGCTTTACATTTAGATGTTCGGCTTTATCTCTAGATTTTGGGTTTTAAATCTATATATTTGGCTTTTCTTCTAGATGTTGGGCTTTACCTCTAGATATCGGCTTTACCTCTAGATGTTGGGTTTTACTCCTAGATATTGGTGTTTATCTCTAGATTTTGGGCGTTAGATCTAGAATTTGGGCTTTACATCTAGATTTTGGGCTTTAGATCTAGAAGTTGGGGTTTACATCTAGATTTTGGCTTTACGTCTAGATATTGGGCTTTACCTCTAGATTTTGGGTTTTACATCTATATATTTGGCTTTTCATCTAGATGTTGGGCTTTACCCCTAGATATCTGGATTTACCTGTAGATGTTGGGCTTTACCTCTAGATTTTGGTTTTTACATCTGGATTTTTGGCTTCTCTCTAGAATCTGGGCTTTACCTCCAGACGTTGGGCTTTACCACTAGATGTTGGGTTTTACCTCTAGATGTTGGTCTTTAGGTCTAGATATTGGAATTTACCTCTAGATGTAGGGTTTTACATCTAGATGTTTTGCTTTACATTTAGATGTTGGTCTTTATCTCTAGGTGTTGGGTTATACCTCTATATGTTGTGCTTCACCTCTAGTTGTTAGGCTTTACCTCTAGATGTTTGGATTACATCTAGATGTTTTGCTTTACATTTAGGTGTTCGGCTTTATCTCTAGATTTTGGGTTTTAAATCTATATATTTGGCTTTTCTTCTAGATGTTGGGCTTTACCTCTAGATATCGGCTTTACCTCTAGATGTTGGGTTTTACTTCTAGATATTGGTCTTTATCTCTAGATTTTGGGCTTTAGATCTAGAAGTTGGGGTTTACATCTAGATTTTGGGCTTTACGTCTAGATATTGGGCTTTACCTCAAGATTTTGGGTTTTAAATCTATATATTTGGCTTTTCCTCTAGATGTTGGGCTTTACCCCTAGATATCTGGCTTTACCTCTAGATGTTGGGCTTTACCTCTAGATTTTGGGTTTTAAATATATATATATTTGGCTTTTCCTCTAGATGTTGGTCTTCACCTCTAGATTTGGGGTTTTACATCTAGACGTTTGCCTTCACCTCTGTAAGTTGGGCTTTACCTGCAGACATTGGGCTGTAGGACTAGACGATGGGCTTTACCTCCAGACGTTGGGCTTTACCTCTAGATATCTGGCTTTACCTCTAAATGATGCGCTTAAACTCTAAATATTGGGCTTTAACTCTAGATGTTGGGCTTTAGATTTAGAAGTTGGGCTTTACATCTATATTTTGGGCTTTAGATCTAGAAGTTGAGCTTTACATCTAGACTTTGGAATTTACCTCTAGATGTTGGGATTTAACTCTAGAATTTGGGTTTCAAATCTATATATTTTGCTTTTCCTCTAGATGTTGGGCTTTACCTCTAGATATCTGGCTTTACCTCTAGATGTTGGGTTTTACCTCTAGATATGGTCTTTACCTCTAGATGTTGGGCTTTCGATCTAGAAGTTCTGCTTTTCATCTAGATTTTGGGCTTTACGTCTAGATATTGGGCTTTACCTCTAGGTTTTGGGTTTTAAATCTATATATTTGGCTTTTCCTCTAGATGTTGGGCTTTACCTCTAGATATCTGGCTTTACCTCTAGATGTTGGGTTTTACCTCTAGATATTGGTCTTTACCTCTAGATTTTGGGTTTTAAATCTATATATTTGGCTTTTCCTCTAGATGTTGGGCTTTACCGTCAGATATCTGGCTATACGTCTAGATGTTGAGCTTTACCTCTAGAAGTTGGGCTTTAACTCTAGACTTTGGGCTTTACCTCAATACCTTCGGCTTTAACTCTAGCTGTTGGGCTTTACCTCTAGATTTTGGGCCTTACCTCTAGAAGTTGGGGGTTATATCTATATGGTTGGATTTAACTGTAGATGTCAGGCCTTAACACTTGATTTTGGAATTCACCTCTAGATGTTAGGTTTTACATCTCGATTCTGGGCTTTCCCTCTAGATGTTGGGCTTTAACTCTAGATTTTGGGCTTTACTCGAAAGGATGCGCTTTAACTCTAGATATTCTGCTTTACCTCTAGAAGTTGGGTTTTACATCTAGATGTTTGACTTTAACTGTCGGTGTCGGCCTTTAACACTAGATATTGGAATTCACCTCTAGATCTTAGTCTTTAGCTCTACATGTTGGGCTTTACCTCTAGAGTATTTGGCTTTAGATCTAGCAATTGGGCTTTACATCTAGATTTGGGGCTTTAGCTCTAGATGTTGGGCTTTACCTCCAGATTTTGGATTTTAAATCTATATATCTGGCTTTATCTCTAGATGTTGGGCTTTATCTCTAGATTTTGGGCTCTAACTTTAGGTATTGGTGTTTACCTCTAGATTTTGGACTTTAACTCTGGAAGTTGGGCTTTACCTCTAGATGTTGGGATTGAACTCTAGAATTTGGGTTTGAAATCTATATATTTTGCTTTTCCTCTAGATGTTGGGCTTTACCTCTAGATATCTGGCTTTACCTCTAGATGTTGGGTTTTACCTCTAGATATTGGTCTTTACCTCTAGATTTTGGGCGTTAGATCTAGAAGTTGTGCTTTACATCTAGATTTTGGGCTTTACGTCTTGATATTGGGCTTTACCTCTAGATTTTGGGTTTTAAATCTATATATTTGGCTTTTCCTCTAGATTTTGGATTTTACATTTGGATGTTTGCCTTCACCTCTGTAAGTTGGGCTTTACCTGCAGACATTGGGCTGTAGGACTAGATGATGGGCTTTACCTCCAGACGTTGGGCTTTACCTCTAGATATCTGGCTTTACCTCTAGATGTTGGGCTTTACCTCTAGATTTTGGGTTTTAAATATATATATATTTGGCTTTTCCTCTAGATGTTGGGTTTTACATCTAGATTTGGGGTTTTACATCTAGATGTTTGCCTTCACCTCTGTAAGTTGGGCTTTACCTGCAGATATTGGGCTGTAGGACTAGATGATGGGCTTTACCTCCAGACGTTGGGCTTTACCTCTAGATATCTGGCTTTACCTCTAAATGATGCGCTTAAACTCTAAATATTGGGCTTTTCCTCCAGATGTTGGGCTTTAGATTTAGAAGTTGGGCTTTACAACTATATTTTCGGCTTTAGATCTATAAGTTGGGCTTTACATCTAGATTTTGGGCTTTACATCTTAATATTGGGCTTCACCTCTAGATTTTGGGGTTTAGATCTATATATCTGGCTTTATCTCTAGATGTTGGGCTTTACCTCTACATTTTGGGCTCTACCTCTAGGTATTGGTATTTACATTTAGATTTTTGACTTTAAATCTGGAAGTTGAGCTTTACATCTAGACTTTGGGATTTACCTCTAGATGTTGGGATTTAACTCTAGAATTTGGGTTTGAAATCTATATATTTTGCTTTTCCTCTAGATGTTGGGCTTTACCTCTAGATATCTGGCTTTACCTCTAGATGTTTGGTTTTACCTCTAGATATTGGTCTTTACCTCGAAATGTTGGGCTTTAGATCTAGAAGTTGGGCTTTTCATCTAGATTTTGGGCTTTACGTCTAGATATTGAGCTTTACCTCTAGATTTTGTGTTTTAAATCTATATATTTGGCTTTTCCTCTAGATGTTGGGCTTTACCCCTAGATATCTGGATTTACCTGTAGATGTTGGGCTTTACTTCTAGATTTTAGGTTTTCCATCTGGATTTTTAGCTTCTCTCTAGAATCTGGGCTTTACCTCCAGACGTTGGGCTTTACCACTAGATGTTGGGTTTTACCTCTAGATGTTGGTCTTTAGGTCTAGATATTGGACTTTACCTCTAGATGTAGGGTTTTACATCTAGATGTTTTGCTTTACATTTAGATGTTGGTCTTTATCTCTAGATGTTGGGTTATACCTCTATATGTTGTGCTTCACCTCTAGTTGTTAGGCTTTACCTCTAGATGTTTGGATTACATCTAGATGTTTTGCTTTACATTTAGATGTTCGGCTTTATCTCTAGATTTTGGGTTTTAAATCTATATATTTGGCATATCTCTAGATGTTGGGCTCTAACTCTAGGTATTGGTGTTTACCTCTAGATTTTGGACTTTAACTCTGGAAGTTGGGCTTTACCTCTAGAAGTTGGGCTTTAACTCTAGACTTTGGGCTTTACCTCAAGACGTTCGGCTTTAACTCCAGCTGTTGGGCTTTACCTCTAGATTTTGGGCCTTACCTCTAGAAGTTGGGGGTTATATCTATATGGTTGGATTTAACTGTAGATGTCAGGCCTTAACACTTGATTTTGGAATTCACCTCTAGATGTTAGGCTTTCCATCTAGATTCTGGGCTTTCCCTCTAGATGTTGGGCTTTAACTCTAGATTTTGGGCTTTACTCTAAAAGATGCGCTTTAACTCTAGATATTCGGCTTTGCCTCTAGAAGATGGGTTGTACATCTAGATGTTTGGCTTTAACTGTAGGTGTCGAGTTTTAACACTAGATATTGGAATTCACCTCTAGATCTTAGTCTTTAGCTCTACATGTTGGGCTTTACCTCTAGAGTATTTGGCTTTCGATCTAGCAATTGGGCTTTACATCTAGATTTGGGGCTTTAGCTCTAGATGTTGGGCTTTACCTCCAGATTGTGGATTTTAAATCTATATATATGGCTTTATCTCTAGATGTTGGGCTTTACCTCTAGATATCTGGCTTTAACTCTAGATGTTGGGCTTTACCTCTAGATTTTGGGTTTTAAATATATATACATTTGGCTTTTCCTCTAGATGTTGGGCTTTACCTCTAGATTTGGGGTTTTACATCTAGATATTTGCCTTTACCCCTGTAAGTTGAGCTTAACTGCAGACATTGGGCTGTAGGACTAGATGATGGGCTTTACCTCCAGACGTTGGGCTTTACCTCTAGATATCTGGCTTTACCTGTAGATGTTGGGTTTTACCTCTAGATATTGGTCTTTACCTCTAGATGTTGGGCTTTAGATCTAGATATTGGGCTCTAACTCTAGGTATTGGTGTTAAACCTCTAGATTTAGGACTTTAACTCTGGAAGTTGGGCTTAACCTCTAGATGTTGGGATTGAACTCTAGAATTTGGGTTTGAAATCTATATATTTTGCTTTTCCTCTAGATGTTGGGCTTTACCTCTAGATATCTGGCTTTACCTCTAGATGTTGGGTTTTACCTCTAGATATTGGTCTTTACCTCTAGATGTTGGGCTTTAGATCTAGAAGTTGTGCTTTTCATCTAGATTTTGGGCTTTACGTCTAGATATTGGGCTTTAACTCTAGATTTTGGGGTTTATATCTATATATTTGTCTTTTCCTCTAGATGTTGGGCTTTACCCCTAGATATCTGGATTTACCTGTAGATGTTGGGCTTTACCTCTAGATTTTGGGTTTTCCATCTGGATTTTTGGCTTCCCTCTAGAATCTGGGCTTTACCTCCAGACGTTGGGCTTTACCACTAGATGTTGGGTTTTACCTCTAGATGTTGGTCTTTAGGTCTAGATATTGGACTTTACCTCTAGATGTAGGGTTTTACATCTAGATGTTTTGCTTTACATTTAGATGTTGGTCTTTATCTCTAGATGTTGGGTTATACCTCTATATGTTGTGCTTCACCTCTAGATGTTAGGCTTTACCTCTAGATGTTTGGATTACATCTAGATGTTTTGCTTTACATTTAGATGTTCGGCTTTATCTCTAGATTTTGGGTTTTAAATCTATATATTTGGCTTTTCCTCTAGATGTTGGGCTTTACCTCTAGATATCTGGCTTTACCTCTAGATGTTGGGTTTTACCTCTAGATATTGGTCTTTACCTCTAGATTTTGGGCGTTAGCTCTAGAAATTGGGCTTTACATCTAGATTTTGGGCTTTAGATCAAGAAGTTGGGCTTTACATCTAGATTTTGGGCTTTACGTCTTGATATTGGGCTTTACCTCTAGATTTTGGGTTTTAAATCTATATATTTGCTTTTCCTCTAGATTTTGGGTTTTACATTTGGATGTTTGCCTTCACCTCTGTAAGTTGGGCTTTACCTGCAGACATTGGGCTGTAGGACTAGATGATGGGCTTTACCTCCAGACGTTGGGCTTTACCTCTAGATATCTGGCTTTACCTCTAGATGTTGGGCTTTACCTCTAGATTTTGGGTTTTAAATATATATATATTTGGCTTTTCCTCTAGATGTTGGGCTTTACCTCTAGATTTGGGGTTTTACATCTAGATATTTGCCTTCACCTCTGTAAGTTGGGCTTAACTGCAGACATTGGGCTGTAGGACTAGATGATGGCCTTTACCTCCAGACGTTGGGCTTTACCTCTAGATATCTGGCTTTACCTCTAAATGATGCGCTTAAACTCTAAATATTGGGCTTTTCCTCCAGATGTTGGGCTTTAGATTTAGAAGTTGGGCTTTACAACTATATTTTCGGCTTTAGATCTAGAAGTTGGGCTTTACATCTAGATTTTGGGCTTTACATCTTAATATTGGGCTTCACCTCTAGATTTTGGGGTTTAGATCTATATATCTGGCTTTATCTCTAGATGTTGGGCTTTACCTCTACATTTTGGGCTCTACCTCTAGGTATTGGTATTTACATTTAGATTATTGACTTTAAATCTGGAAGTTGAGCTTTACATCTAGACTTTGGGATTTACCACTAGATGTTGGGATTTAACTCTAGAATTTGGGTTTGAAATCTATATATTTTGCTTTTCCTCTAGATGTTGGGCTTTACCTCTAGATATCTGGCTTTACCTCTAGATGTTTGGTTTTACCTCTAGATATTGGTCTTTACCTCGAAATGTTGGGCTTTA
This sequence comes from Leptosomus discolor, assembly GCF_034619465.1. Classification (NCBI taxonomy): domain Eukaryota; kingdom Metazoa; phylum Chordata; class Aves; order Leptosomiformes; family Leptosomidae; genus Leptosomus; species Leptosomus discolor. The sequence goes on along the minus strand of NW_028237857.1, from coordinate 2,376,001 downwards.
GATCTAGAAGTTGGGCTTTTCATCTAGATTTTGGGCTTTACGTCTAGATATTGAGCTTTACCTCTAGATTTTGTGTTTTAAATCTATATATTTGGCTTTTCCTCTAGATGTTGGGCTTTACCCCTAGATATCTGGATTTACCTGTAGATGTTGGGCTTTACTTCTAGATTTTAGGTTTTCCATTTGGATTTTTAGCTTCTCTCTAGAATCTGGGCTTTACCTCCAGACGTTGGGCTTTACCACTAGATGTTGGGTTTTACCTCTAGATGTTGGTCTTTAGGTCTAGATATTGGACTTTACCTCTAGATGTAGGGTTTTACATCTAGATGTTTTGCTTTACATTTAGATGTTGGTCTTTATCTCTAGATGTTGGGTTATACCTCTATATGTTGTGCTTCACCTCTAGTTGTTAGGCTTTACCTCTAGATGTTTGGATTACATCTAGATGTTTTGCTTTACATTTAGATGTTCGGCTTTATCTCTAGATTTTGGGTTTTAAATCTATATATTTGGCATATCTCTAGATGTTGGGCTCTAACTCTAGGTATTGGTGTTTACCTCTAGATTTTGGACTTTAACTCTGGAAGTTGGGCTTTACCTCTAGAAGTTGGGCTTTAACTCTAGACTTTGGGCTTTACCTCAAGACGTTCGGCTTTAACTCCAGCTGTTGGGCTTTACCTCTAGATTTTGGGCCTTACCTCTAGAAGTTGGGGGTTATATCTATATGGTTGGATTTAACTGTAGTTGTCAGGCCTTAACACTTGATTTTGGAATTCACCTCTAGATGTTAGGCTTTACATCTAGATTCTGGGCTTTCCCTCTAGATGTTGGGCTTTAACTCTAGATTTTGGGCTTTACTCTAAAAGATGCGCTTTAACTCTAGATATTCGGCTTTGCCTCTAGAAGATGGGTTGTACATCTAGATGTTTGGCTTTAACTGTAGGTGTCGAGTTTTAACACTAGATATTGGAATTCACCTCTAGATCTTAGTCTTTAGCTCTACATGTTGGGCTTTACCTCTAGAGTATTTGGCTTTCGATCTAGCAATTGGGCTTTACATCTAGATTTGGGGCTTTAGCTCTAGATGTTGGGCTTTACCTCCAGATTGTGGATTTTAAATCTATATATATGGCTTTATCTCTAGATGTTGGGCTTTACCTCTAGATATCTGGCTTTAACTCTAGATGTTGGGCTTTACCTCTAGATTTTGGGTTTTAAATATATATACATTTGGCTTTTCCTCTAGATGTTGGGCTTTACCTCTAGATTTGGGGTTTTACATCTAGATATTTGCCTTTACCCCTGTAAGTTGAGCTTAACTGCAGACATTGGGCTGTAGGACTAGATGATGGGCTTTACCTCCAGACGTTGGGCTTTACCTCTAGATATCTGGCTTTACCTGTAGATGTTGGGTTTTACCTCTAGATATTGGTCTTTACCTCTAGATGTTGGGCTTTAGATCTAGATATTGGGCTCTAACTCTAGGTATTGGTGTTAAACCTCTAGATTTAGGACTTTAACTCTGGAAGTTGGGCTTAACCTCTAGATGTTGGGATTGAACTCTAGAATTTGGGTTTGAAATCTATATATTTTGCTTTTCCTCTAGATGTTGGGCTTTACCTCTAGATATCTGGCTTTACCTCTAGATGTTGGGTTTTACCTCTAGATATTGGTCTTTACCTCTAGATGTTGGGCTTTAGATCTAGAAGTTGTGCTTTTCATCTAGATTTTGGGCTTTACGTCTAGATATTGGGCTTTAACTCTAGATTTTGGGGTTTATATCTATATATTTGTCTTTTCCTCTAGATGTTGGGCTTTACCCCTAGATATCTGGATTTACCTGTAGATGTTGGGCTTTACCTCTAGATTTTGGGTTTTCCATCTGGATTTTTGGCTTCCCTCTAGAATCTGGGCTTTACCTCCAGACGTTGGGCTTTACCACTAGATGTTGGGTTTTACCTCTAGATGTTGGTCTTTAGGTCTAGATATTGGACTTTACCTCTAGATGTAGGGTTTTACATCTAGATGTTTTGCTTTACATTTAGATGTTCGGCTTTATCTCTAGTTTTTGGGTTTTAAATCTATATATTTGGCTTTTCCTCTAGATGTTGGGCTTTACCTTCAGATATCTGGCTTTACGTCTAGATGTTGGGCTTTACCTCTAGAAGTTGGGCTTTAACTCTAGACTTTGGGCTTTACCTCAAGACGTTCGGCTTTTCCTCTAGCTGTTGGGCTTTACCTCTAGATTTTGGGCCTTACCTCTAGAAGTTGGGGGTTATATCTATATGGTTGGATTTAACTGTAGATGTCAGGCCTTAACACTTGATTTTGGAATTCACCTCTAGATGTTAGGCTTTACATCTAGATTCTGGGCTTTCCCTCTAGATGTTGGGCTTTAACTCTAGATTTTGGGCTTTACTCTAAAGGATGCGCTTTAACTCTAGATATTCGGCTTTACCTCTAGAAGTTGGGTTGTACATCTAGATGTTTGGCTTTAACTGTAGGTGTCGGCCTTTAACACTAGATATTGGAATTCACCTCTAGATCTTAGTCTTTACCTCTACATGTTGGGCTTTACCTCTAGAGTATTTGGCTTTAGATCTAGCAATTGGGCTTTACATCTAGATTTGGGGCTTTTGCTCTAGATGTTGGGCTTCACCTCCAGATTTTGGATTTTAAATCTATATATCTGGCTTTATCTCTAGATGTTGGGCTTTATCTCTAGATTTTGGGCTCTAACTCTAGGTATTGGTGTTTACCTCTAGATTTTGGACTTTAACTCTGGAAGTTGGGCTTAACCTCTAGATGTTGGGATTGAACTCTAGAATTTGGGTTTGAAATCTATATATTTTGCTTTTCCTCTAGATGTTGGGCTTTATCTTAGATATCTGGCTTTACCTCTAGATGTTGGGTTTTACCTCTAGATATTGGTCTTTATCTCTGGATTTTGGGCGTTCGATCTAGAAATTGGGCTTTACATCTAGATTTTGGGCTTTAGATCAAGAAGTTGTGCTTTACATCTAGATTTTGGGCTTTATGTCTTGATATTGGGCTTTACCTCTAGATTTTGGGTTTTAAATCTATATATTTGGCTTTTCCTCTAGATTCTGGGTTTTACATTTGGATGTTTGCCTTCACCTCTGTAAGTTGGGCTTTACCTGCAGACATTGGGCTGTAGGACTAGATGATGGGCTTTACCTCCAGACGTTGGGCTTTACCTCTAGATATCTGGCTTTACCTCTAGATGTTGGGCTTTACCTCTAGATTTTGGGTTTTAAATATATATATATTTGGCTTTTCCTCTAGATGTTGGGCTTTACCTCTAGATTTGGGGTTTTACATCTAGATATTTGCCTTCACCTCTGTAAGTTGGGCTTAACTGCAGACATTGGGCTGTAGGACTAGATGATGGGCTTTACCTCCAGACGTTGGGCTTTACCTCTAGATATCTGGCTTTACCTGTAGATGTTGGGTTTTACCTCTAGATATTGGTCTTTACCTCTAGATGTTGGGCTTTAGATCTAGAAGTTGGGCTTTACATCTAGATTTTGGGCTTTACGTCTAGATATTGAGCTTTACCTCTAGATTTTGGGGTTTATATCTATATATTTGTCTTTTCCTCTAGATGTTGGGCTTTACCCCTAGATATCTGGATTTACCTGTAGATGTTGGGCTTTACCTCTAGATTTTGGGTTTTCCATCTGGATTTTTGGCTTCCCTTTAGAATCTGGGCTTTACCTCCAGACGTTGGGCTTTACCACTAGATGTTGGGTTTTACCTCTAGATGTTGGTCTTTAGGTCTAGATATTGGACTTTACCTCTAGATGTAGGGTTTTACATCTAGATGTTTTGCTTTACATTTAGATGTTGGTCTTTATCTCTAGATGTTGGGTTATACCTCTATATGTTGTGCTTCACCTCTAGAAGTTAGGCTTTACCTCTAGATGTTAGGCTTTACATCTAGATTCTGGGCTTTCCCTCTAGATGTTGGGCTTTAACTCTAGATTTTGGGCTTTACTCTAAAGGATGCGCTTTAACTCTAGATATTCGGCTTTACCTCTAGAAGTTGGGTTTTACATCTAGATATTTGGCTTTAACTGTAGGTGTCGGCCTTTAACACTAGATATTGGAATTCACCTCTAGATCTTAGTCTTTACCTCTACATGTTGGGCTTTACCTCTAGAGTATTTGGCTTTCGATCTAGCAATTGGGCTTTACATCTAGATTTGGGGCTTTAGCTCTAGATGTTGGGCTTTACCTATAGATTTTGGATTTTAAATCTATATATCTGGCTTTATCTCTAGATGTTGGGCTTTATCTCTAGATTTTGTGCTCTAACTCTAGGTATTGGTGTTTACCTCTAGATTTTGGACTTTAACTCTGGAAGTTGGGCTTTACCTCTAGATGTTGGGATTTAACTCTAGAATTTGGGTTTTAAATCTATATATTTTGCTTTACCTCTAGATGTTGGGCTTTACCTCTAGATATTGGTCTTTACCTCTTGATTTTGGGCGTTAGATCTAGAATTTGGGCTTTACATCTAGATTTTGGGCTTTACGTCTAGATATTGGGCATTACCTCTAGATTTTGGGTTTTAAATGTATATATTTGGCTTTTCCTCTAGATGTTGGGCTTTACCTCTAGATTTTGGGTTTTACATTTGGATGTTTGCCTTCACCTCTGTAAGTTGGGCTTTACCTGCAGACATTGGGCTGTAGGACTAGATGATGGGCTTTACCTCCAGACGTTGGGCTTTACCTCTAGATATCTGGCTTTTCCTCTAGATGTTGGGCTTTACCTCTAGATTTGGGGTTTTACATCTAGATGTTTGCCTTCACCTCTGTAAGTTGGGCTTAACTGCAGACATTGGGCTGTAGGACTAGATGATGGGCTTTACCTCCAGACGTTGGGCTTTACCTCTAGATATCTGGCTTTACCTCTAGATGTTGGGTTTTACCTCTAGATATTGGTCTTTACCTCTAGATGTTGGGCTTTAGATCTAGAGGTTGGGCTTTTCATCTAGATTTTGGGCTTTACGTCTAGATATTGGGCTTTACCTCTAGATTTTGGGTTTTATATCTATATATTTGGCTTTTCCTCTAGATGTTGGGCTTTACCCCTAGATATCTGGATTTACCTGTAGATGTTGGGCTTTACCTCTAGATTTTGGGTTTTCCATCTGGATTTTTGGCTTCTCTCTAGAATCTGGGCTTTACCTCCAGACGTTGGGCTTTACCACTAGATGTTGGGTTTTACCTCTAGATGTTGGTCTTTAGGTCTAGATATTGGACTTTACCTCTAGATGTAGGGTTTTACATCTAGATGTTTTGCTTTACATTTAGATGTTGGTCTTTATCTCTAGATGTTGGGTTATACCTCTATATGTTGTGCTTCATCTCTAGATGTTAGGCTTTGCCTCTAGATGTTTGGATTACATCTAGATGTTTTGCTTTACATTTAGATGTCCGGCTTTATCTCTAGATTTTGGGTTTTAAATCTATATATTTGGCTTTTCTTCTAGATGTTGGGCTTTACCTCTAGATATCGGCTTTACCTCTAGATGTTGGGTTTTACTTCTAGATATTGGTGTTTATCTCTAGATTTTGGGCGTTAGATCTAGAATTTGGTCTTTACCTCTAGATGTTGGGCTTTAGATCTAGAAGTTGGGCTTTACATCTAGATTTTGGGCTTTACGTCTAGATATTGAGCTTTACCTCTAGATTTTGGGGTTTATATCTATATATTTGTCTTTTCCTCTAGATGTTGGGCTTTACCCCTAGATATCTGGATTTACCTGTAGATGTTGGGCTTTACCTCTAGATTTTGGGTTTTCCATCTGGATTTTTGGCTTCCCTTTAGAATCTGGGCTTTACCTCCAGACGTTGGGCTTTACCACTAGATGTTGGGTTTTACCTCTAGATGTTGGTCTTTAGGTCTAGATATTGGACTTTACCTCTAGATGTAGGGTTTTACATCTAGATGTTTTGCTTTACATTTAGATGTTGGTCTTTATCTCTAGATGTTGGGTTATACCTCTATATGTTGTGCTTCACCTCTAGAAGTTAGGCTTTACCTCTAGATGTTAGGCTTTACATCTAGATTCTGGGCTTTCCCTCTAGATGTTGGGCTTTAACTCTAGATTTTGGGCTTTACTCTAAAGGATGCGCTTTAACTCTAGATATTCGGCTTTACCTCTAGAAGTTGGGTTTTACATCTAGATATTTGGCTTTAACTGTAGGTGTCGGCCTTTAACACTAGATATTGGAATTCACCTCTAGATCTTAGTCTTTACCTCTACATGTTGGGCTTTACCTCTAGAGTATTTGGCTTTCGATCTAGCAATTGGGCTTTACATCTAGATTTGGGGCTTTAGCTCTAGATGTTGGGCTTTACCTATAGATTTTGGATTTTAAATCTATATATCTGGCTTTATCTCTAGATGTTGGGCTTTATCTCTAGATTTTGTGCTCTAACTCTAGGTATTGGTGTTTACCTCTAGATTTTGGACTTTAACTCTGGAAGTTGGGCTTTACCTCTAGATGTTGGGATTTAACTCTAGAATTTGGGTTTTAAATCTATATATTTTGCTTTACCTCTAGATGTTGGGCTTTACCTCTAGATATTGGTCTTTACCTCTTGATTTTGGGCGTTAGATCTAGAATTTGGGCTTTACATCTAGATTTTGGGCTTTACGTCTAGATATTGGGCATTACCTCTAGATTTTGGGTTTTAAATGTATATATTTGGCTTTTCCTCTAGATGTTGGGCTTTACCTCTAGATTTTGGGTTTTACATTTGGATGTTTGCCTTCACCTCTGTAAGTTGGGCTTTACCTGCAGACATTGGGCTGTAGGACTAGATGATGGGCTTTACCTCCAGACGTTGGGCTTTACCTCTAGATATCTGGCTTTTCCTCTAGATGTTGGGCTTTACCTCTAGATTTGGGGTTTTACATCTAGATGTTTGCCTTCACCTCTGTAAGTTGGGCTTAACTGCAGACATTGGGCTGTAGGACTAGATGATGGGCTTTACCTCCAGACGTTGGGCTTTACCTCTAGATATCTGGCTTTACCTCTAGATGTTGGGTTTTACCTCTAGATATTGGTCTTTACCTCTAGATGTTGGGCTTTAGATCTAGAGGTTGGGCTTTTCATCTAGATTTTGGGCTTTACGTCTAGATATTGGGCTTTACCTCTAGATTTTGGGTTTTAAATCTATATATTTGGCTTTTCCTCTAGATGTTGGGCTTTACCCCTAGATATCTGGATTTACCTGTAGATGTTGGGCTTTACCTCTAGATTTTGGGTTTTCCATCTGGATTTTTGGCTTCTCTCTAGAATCTGGGCTTTACCTCCAGACGTTGGGCTTTACCACTAGATGTTGGGTTTTACCTCTAGATGTTGGTCTTTAGGTCTAGATATTGGACTTTACCTCTAGATGTAGGGTTTTACATCTAGATGTTTTGCTTTACATTTAGATGTTGGTCTTTATCTCTAGATGTTGGGTTATACCTCTATATGTTGTGCTTCACCTCTAGATGTTAGGCTTTGCCTCTAGATGTTTGGATTACATCTAGATGTTTTGCTTTACATTTAGATGTCCGGCTTTATCTCTAGATTTTGGGTTTTAAATCTATATATTTGGCTTTTCTTCTAGATGTTGGGCTTTACCTCTAGATATCGGCTTTACCTCTAGATGTTGGGTTTTACTTCTAGATATTGGTGTTTATCTCTAGATTTTGGGCGTTAGATCTAGAATTTGGTCTTTACCTCTAGATGTTGGGCTTTAGATCTAGAAGTTGGGCTTTACATCTAGATTTTGGGCTTTACGTCTAGATATTGAGCTTTACCTCTAGATTTTGGGGTTTATATCTATATATTTGTCTTTTCCTCTAGATGTTGGGCTTTACCCCTAGATATCTGGATTTACCTGTAGATGTTGGGCTTTACCTCTAGATTTTGGTTTTTACATCTGGATTTTTGGCTTCTCTCTAGAATCTGGGCTTTACCTCCAGACTTTGGGCTTTACCTCTAGATGTTGGGCTTTAGATTTAGAAGTTGGGCTTTACATCTATATTTTGGGTTTAGATTTAGAAGTTGGGCTTTACATCTATATTTTGGGCTTTAGATCTAGAAGTTGAGCTTTACATCTAGACTTTGGGATTTATCTCTAGATGTTGGGATTTAACTCTAGAATTTGGGTTTCAAATCTATATATTTTGCTTTTCCTCTAGATGTTGGGCTTTACCCCTAGATATCTGGATTTACCTGTAGATGTTGGGCTTTACCTCTAGATTTTGGGTTTTCCATCTGGATTTTTGGCTTCTCTCTAGAATCTGGGCTTTACCTCCAGACGTTGGGCTTTACCACTAGATGTTGGGTTTTACCTCTAGATGTTGGTCTTTAGGTCTAGATATTGGACTTTACCTCTAGATGTAGGGTTTTACATCTAGATGTTTTGCTTTACATTTAGATGTTCGGCTTTATCTCTAGATTTTGGGTTTTAAATCTATATATTTGGCATATCTCTAGATTTTGGGCTCTAACTCTAGGTATTGGTGTTTACCTCTAGATTTTGGACTTTAACTCTGGAAGTTGGGGTTTACCCCTAGATGTTGGGATTTAACTCTAGATGTTGGGTTTTACCTCTAGATATTGGTCTTTATCTCTAGATTTTGGGCGTTAGATCTAGAATTTGGGCTTTACATCTAGATGTTGGGCTTTAGATCTAGAAGTTGGGCTTTACATCTAGATTTTGGGTTTTAAATGTATATATGTGGCTTTTCCTTTAGATGTTGGGCTTTACCCCTAGATATCTGGATTTACCTGTAGATGTTGGGCTTTACCTCTAGATTTTGGTTTTTACATCTGGATTTTTGGCTTCTCTCTAGAATCTGGGCTTTACCTCCAGACTTTGGGCTTTACCACTAGATGTTGGGTTTTACCTCTAGATGTTGGTCTTTAGGTCTAGATATTGGACTTTACCTCTAGATGTAGGGTTTTACATCTAGATGTTTTGCTTTACATTTAGATGTTGGTCTTTATCTCTAGATGTTGGGTTATACCTCTATATGTTGTGCTTCACCTCTAGAAGTTAGGCTTTACCTCTAGATGTTAGGCTTTACATCTAGATTCTGGGCTTTCCCTCTAGATGTTGGGCTTTAACTCTAGATTTTGGGCTTTACTCTAAAGGATGCGCTTTAACTCTAGATATTCGGCTTTACCTCTAGAAGTTGGGTTTTACATCTAGATATTTGGCTTTAACTGTAGGTGTCGGCCTTTAACACTAGATATTGGAATTCACCTCTAGATCTTAGTCTTTACCTCTACATGTTGGGCTTTACCTCTAGAGTATTTGGCTTTCGATCTAGCAATTGGGCTTTACATCTAGATTTGGGGCTTTAGCTCTAGATGTTGGGCTTTACCTATAGATTTTGGATTTTAAATCTATATATCTGGCTTTATCTCTAGATGTTGGGCTTTATCTCTAGATTTTGTGCTCTAACTCTAGGTATTGGTGTTTACCTCTAGATTTTGGACTTTAACTCTGGAAGTTGGGCTTTACCTCTAGATGTTGGGATTTAACTCTAGAATTTGGGTTTTAAATCTATATATTTTGCTTTACCTCTAGATGTTGGGCTTTACCTCTAGATATTGGTCTTTACCTCTTGATTTTGGGCGTTAGATCTAGAATTTGGGCTTTACATCTAGATTTTGGGCTTTACGTCTAGATATTGGGCATTACCTCTAGATTTTGGGTTTTAAATGTATATATTTGGCTTTTCCTCTAGATGTTGGGCTTTACCTCTAGATTTTGGGTTTTACATTTGGATGTTTGCCTTCACCTCTGTAAGTTGGGCTTTACCTGCAGACATTGGGCTGTAGGACTAGATGATGGGCTTTACCTCCAGACGTTGGGCTTTACCTCTAGATATCTGGCTTTTCCTCTAGATGTTGGGCTTTACCTCTAGATTTGGGGTTTTACATCTAGATGTTTGCCTTCACCTCTGTAAGTTGGGCTTAACTGCAGACATTGGGCTGTAGGACTAGATGATGGGCTATACCTCCAGACGTTGGGCTTTACCTCTAGATATCTGGCTTTACCTCTAGATGTTGGGTTTTACCTCTAGATATTGGTCTTTACCTCTAGATGTTGGGCTTTAGATCTAGAGGTTGGGCTTTTCATCTAGATTTTGGGCTTTACGTCTAGATATTGGGCTTTACCTCTAGATTTTGGGTTTTATATCTATATATTTGGCTTTTCCTCTAGATGTTGGGCTTTACCCCTAGATATCTGGATTTACCTGTAGATGTTGGGCTTTACCTCTAGATTTTGGGTTTTCCATCTGGATTTTTGGCTTCTCTCTAGAATCTGGGCTTTACCTCCAGACGTTGGGCTTTACCACTAGATGTTGGGTTTTACCTCTAGATGTTGGTCTTTAGGTCTAGATATTGGACTTTACCTCTAGATGTAGGGTTTTACATCTAGATGTTTTGCTTTACATTTAGATGTTGGTCTTTATCTCTAGATGTTGGGTTATACCTCTATATGTTGTGCTTCACCTCTAGATGTTAGGCTTTGCCTCTAGATGTTTGGATTACATCTAGATGTTTTGCTTTACATTTAGATGTCCGGCTTTATCTCTAGATTTTGGGTTTTAAATCTATATATTTGGCTTTTCTTCTAGATGTTGGGCTTTACCTCTAGATATCGGCTTTACCTCTAGATGTTGGGTTTTACTTCTAGATATTGGTGTTTATCTCTAGATTTTGGGCGTTAGATCTAGAATTTGGGCTTTACATCTAGATTTTGGGCTTTAGATCTAGAAGTTGGGGTTTACATCTAGATTTTGGGCTTTACGTCTAGATATTGAGCTTTACCTCTAGATTTTGGGGTTTATATCTATATATTTGTCTTTTCCTCTAGATGTTGGGCTTTACCCCTAGATATCTGGATTTACCTGTAGATGTTGGGCTTTACCTCTAGATTTTGGGTTTTCCATCTGGATTTTTGGCTTCCCTTTAGAATCTGGGCTTTACCTCCAGACGTTGGGCTTTACCACTAGATGTTGGGTTTTACCTCTAGATGTTGGTCTTTAGGTCTAGATATTGGACTTTACCTCTAGATGTAGGGTTTTACATCTAGATGTTTTGCTTTACATTTAGATGTTGGTCTTTATCTCTAGATGTTGGGTTATACCTCTATATGTTGTGCTTCACCTCTAGAAGTTAGGCTTTACCTCTAGATGTTAGGCTTTACATCTAGATTCTGGGCTTTCCCTCTAGATGTTGGGCTTTAACTCTAGATTTTGGGCTTTACTCTAAAGGATGCGCTTTAACTCTAGATATTCGGCTTTACCTCTAGAAGTTGGGTTTTACATCTAGATATTTGGCTTTAACTGTAGGTGTCGGCCTTTAACACTAGATATTGGAATTCACCTCTAGATCTTAGTCTTTACCTCTACATGTTGGGCTTTACCTCTAGAGTATTTGGCTTTCGATCTAGCAATTGGGCTTTACATCTAGATTTGGGGCTTTAGCTCTAGATGTTGGGCTTTACCTATAGATTTTGGATTTTAAATCTATATATCTGGCTTTATCTCTAGATGTTGGGCTTTATCTCTAGATTTTGTGCTCTAACTCTAGGTATTGGTGTTTACCTCTAGATTTTGGACTTTAACTCTGGAAGTTGGGCTTTACCTCTAGATGTTGGGATTTAACTCTAGAATTTGGGTTTTAAATCTATATATTTTGCTTTACCTCTAGATGTTGGGCTTTACCTCTAGATATTGGTCTTTACCTCTTGATTTTGGGCGTTAGATCTAGAATTTGGGCTTTACATCTAGATTTTGGGCTTTACGTCTAGATATTGGGCATTACCTCTAGATTTTGGGTTTTAAATGTATATATTTGGCTTTTCCTCTAGATGTTGGGCTTTACCTCTAGATTTTGGGTTTTACATTTGGATGTTTGCCTTCACCTCTGTAAGTTGGGCTTTACCTGCAGACATTGGGCTGTAGGACTAGATGATGGGCTTTACCTCCAGACGTTGGGCTTTACCTCTAGATATCTGGCTTTTCCTCTAGATGTTGGGCTTTACCTCTAGATTTGGGGTTTTACATCTAGATGTTTGCCTTCACCTCTGTAAGTTGGGCTTAACTGCAGACATTGGGCTGTAGGACTAGATGATGGGCTATACCTCCAGACGTTGGGCTTTACCTCTAGATATCTGGCTTTACCTCTAGATGTTGGGTTTTACCTCTAGATATTGGTCTTTACCTCTAGATGTTGGGCTTTAGATCTAGAGGTTGGGCTTTTCATCCAGATTTTGGGCTTTACGTCTAGATATTGGGCTTTACCTCTAGATTTTGGGGTTTATATCTATATATTTGGCTTTTCCTCTAGTTGTTGGGCTTTACCCCTAGATATCTGGATTTACCTGTAGATGTTGGGCTTTACCTCTAGATTTTGGGTTTTCCATCTGGATTTTTGGCTTCTCTCTAGAATCTGGGCTTTACCTCCAGACGTTGGGCTTTACCACTACATGTTGGGTTTTACCTCTAGATGTTGGTCTTTAGGTCTAGATATTGGACTTTAGCTCTAGATGTAGGGTTTTACATCTAGATGTTTTGCTTTACATTTAGATGTTGGTCTTTATCTCTAGATGTTGGGTTATACCTCTATATGTTGTGCTTCACCTCTAGATGTTAGGCTTTACCTCTAGATGTTTGGATTACATCTAGATGTTTTGCTTTACATTTAGATGTTCGGCTTTATCTCTAGATTTTGGGTTTTAAATCTATATATTTGGCTTTTCTTCTAGATGTTGGGCTTTACCTCTAGATATCGGCTTTACCTCTAGATGTTGGGTTTTACTCCTAGATATTGGTGTTTATCTCTAGATTTTGGGCGTTAGATCTAGAATTTGGGCTTTACATCTAGATTTTGGGCTTTAGATCTAGAAGTTGGGGTTTACATCTAGATTTTGGCTTTACGTCTAGATATTGGGCTTTACCTCTAGATTTTGGGTTTTACATCTATATATTTGGCTTTTCATCTAGATGTTGGGCTTTACCCCTAGATATCTGGATTTACCTGTAGATGTTGGGCTTTACCTCTAGATTTTGGTTTTTACATCTGGATTTTTGGCTTCTCTCTAGAATCTGGGCTTTACCTCCAGACGTTGGGCTTTACCACTAGATGTTGGGTTTTACCTCTAGATGTTGGTCTTTAGGTCTAGATATTGGAATTTACCTCTAGATGTAGGGTTTTACATCTAGATGTTTTGCTTTACATTTAGATGTTGGTCTTTATCTCTAGGTGTTGGGTTATACCTCTATATGTTGTGCTTCACCTCTAGTTGTTAGGCTTTACCTCTAGATGTTTGGATTACATCTAGATGTTTTGCTTTACATTTAGGTGTTCGGCTTTATCTCTAGATTTTGGGTTTTAAATCTATATATTTGGCTTTTCTTCTAGATGTTGGGCTTTACCTCTAGATATCGGCTTTACCTCTAGATGTTGGGTTTTACTTCTAGATATTGGTCTTTATCTCTAGATTTTGGGCTTTAGATCTAGAAGTTGGGGTTTACATCTAGATTTTGGGCTTTACGTCTAGATATTGGGCTTTACCTCTAGATTTTGGGTTTTAAATCTATATATTTGGCTTTTCCTCTAGATGTTGGGCTTTACCCCTAGATATCTGGCTTTACCTCTAGATGTTGGGCTTTACCTCTAGATTTTGGGTTTTAAATATATATATATTTGGCTTTTCCTCTAGATGTTGGGCTTTACCTCTAGATTTTGGGTTTTACATCTAGATGTTTGCCTTCACCTCTGTAAGTTGGGCTTTACCTGCAGACCTTGGTCTGTAGGACTAGACGATGGGCTTTACCTCCAGACGTTGGGCTTTACCTCTAGATATCTGGCTTTACCTCTAAATGATGCGCTTAAACTCTAAATATTGGGCTTTAACTCTAGATGTTGGGCTTTAGATTTAGAAGTTGGGCTTTACATCTATATTTTGGGCTTTAGATCTAGAAGTTGAGCTTTACATCTAGACTTTGGGATTTACCTCTAGATGTTGGGATTTAACTCTAGAATTTGGGTTTCAAATCTATATATTTTGCTTTTCCTCTAGATGTTGGGCTTTACCTCTAGATATCTGGCTTTACCTCTAGATGTTGGGTTTTACCTCTAGATATGGTCTTTACCTCTAGATGTTGGGCTTTCGATCTAGAAGTTCTGCTTTTCATCTAGATTTTGGGCTTTACGTCTAGATATTGGGCTTTACCTCTAGGTTTTGGGTTTTAAATCTATATATTTGGCTTTTCCTCTAGATGTTGGGCTTTACCCCTAGATATCTGGCTTTACCTCTAGATGTTGGGCTTTACCTCTAGATTTTGGGTTTTAAATCTATATATATTTGGCTTTTCCTCTAGATGTTGGGCTTTACCTCTAGATTTGGGGTTTTACATCTAGATGTTTGCCTTCACCTCTGTAAGTTGGGCTTTACCTGCAGACATTGGTCTGTAGGACTAGATGATGGGCTTTACCTCCAGACGTTTGGCTTTACCTCTAGATATCTGGCTTTACCTCTAGATGTTGGGTTTTACCTCTAGCTATTGGTCTTTACCTCTAGATGTTGGGCTTTAGATCTAGAAGTTGTGCTTTTCATCTAGATTTTGGGCTTTACGTCTCGATATTGGGCTTTACCTCTAGATTTTGGGTTTTATATCTATATATTTGGCTTTTCCTCTAGATGTTGGGCTTTACCCCTAGATATCTGGATTTACCTGTAGATGTTGGGCTTTACCTCTAGATTTTGGGTTTTCCATCTGGATTTTTGGCTTCTCTCTAGAATCTGGGCTTTACCTCCAGACGTTGGGCTTTACCACTAGATGTTGGGTTTTACCTCTAGATGTTGGTCTTTAGGTCTAGATATTGGACTTTACCTCTAGATGTAGGGTTTTACATCTAGATGTTTTGCTTTACATTTAGATGTTCGGCTTTATCTCTAGATTTTGGGTTTTAAATCTATATATTTGGCATATCTCTAGATTTTGGGCTCTAACTCTAGGTATTGGTGTTTACCTCTAGATTTTGGACTTTAACTCTGGAAGTTGGGGTTTACCCCTAGATGTTGGGATTTAACTCTAGATGTTGGGTTTTACCTCTAGATATTGGTCTTTATCTCTAGATTTTGGGCGTTAGATCTAGAATTTGGGCTTTACATCTAGATGTTGGGCTTTAGATCTAGAAGTTGGGCTTTACATCTAGATTTTGGGCTTTAAATGTATATATGTGGCTTTTCCTTTAGATGTTGGGCTTTACCCCTAGATATCTGGATTTACCTGTAGATGTTGGGCTTTACCTCTAGATTTTGGTTTTTACATCTGGATTTTTGGCTTCTCTCTAGAATCTGGGCTTTACCTCCAGACTTTGGGCTTTACCACTAGATGTTGGGTTTTACCTCTAGATGTTGGTCTTTAGGTCTAGATATTGGACTTTACCTCTAGATGTAGGGTTTTACATCTAGATGTTTTGCTTTACATTTAGATGTTGGTCTTTATCTCTAGATGTTGGGTTATACCTCTATATGTTGTGCTTCACCTCTAGATGTTAGGCTTTACCTCTAGATGTTTGGATTACATCTAGATGTTTTGCTTTACATTTAGATGTTCGGCTTTATCTCTAGATTTTGGGTTTTAAATCTATATATTTGGCTTTTCTTCTAGATGTTGGGCTTTACCTCTAGATATCGGCTTTACCTCTAGATGTTGGGTTTTACTTCTAGATATTGGTCTTTATCTCTAGATTTTGGGCTTTAGATCTAGAAGTTGGGGTTTACATCTAGATTTTGGGCTTTACGTCTAGATATTGGGCTTTACCTCTAGATTTTGGGTTTTAAATCTATATATTTGGCTTTTCCTCTAGATGTTGGGCTTTACCCCTAGATATCTGGCTTTACCTCTAGATGTTGGGCTTTACCTCTAGATTTTGGGTTTTAAATATATATATATTTGGCTTTTCCTCTAGATGTTGGGCTTTACCTCTAGATTTTGGGTTTTACATCTAGATGTTTGCCTTCACCTCTGTAAGTTGGGCTTTACCTGCAGACCTTGGTCTGTAGGACTAGACGATGGGCTTTACCTCCAGACGTTGGGCTTTACCTCTAGATATCTGGCTTTACCTCTAAATGATGCGCTTAAACTCTAAATATTGGGCTTTAACTCTAGATGTTGGGCTTTAGATTTAGAAGTTGGGCTTTACATCTATATTTTGGGCTTTAGATCTAGAAGTTGAGCTTTACATCTAGACTTTGGGATTTACCTCTAGATGTTGGGATTTAACTCTAGAATTTGGGTTTCAAATCTATATATTTTGCTTTTCCTCTAGATGTTGGGCTTTACCTCTAGATATCTGGCTTTACCTCTAGATGTTGGGATTTACCTCTAGCTATTGGTCTTTACCTCTAGATGTTGGGCTTTAGATCTAGAAGTTGTGCTTTTCATCTAGATTTTGGGCTTTACGTCTAGATATTGGGCTTTACCTCTAGATTTTGGGTTTTATATCGATATATTTGGCTTTTCCTCTAGATGTTGGGCTTTACCCCTAGATATCTGGATTTACCTGTAGATGTTGGGCTTTACCTCTAGATTTTGGGTTTTCCATCTGGATTTTTGGCTTCTCTCTAGAATCTGGGCTTTACCTCCAGACGTTGGGCTTTACCACTAGATGTTGGTTTTTACCTCTAGATGTTGGTCTTTAGGTCTAGATATTGGACTTTACCTCTAGATGTAGGGTTTTACATCTAGATGTTTTGCTTTACATTTAGATGTTGGTCTTTATCTCTAGATGTTGGGTTATACCTCTATATGTTGTGCTTCACCTCTAGATGTTAGGCTTTACCTCTAGATGTTTGGATTACATCTAGATGTTTTGCTTTACATTTAGATGTTCGGCTTTATCTCTAGATTTTGGGTTTTAAATCTATATATTTGGCATATCTCTAGATGTTGGGCTCTAACTCTAGGTATTGGTGTTTACCTCTAGATTTTGGAATTTAACTCTGGAAGTTGGGGTTTACCCCTAGATGTTGGGATTTAACTCTAGAATTTGGGTTTGAAATCTATATATTTTGCTTTTCCTCTAGATGTTGGGCTTTACCTCTAGATATCTGGCTTTACCTCTAGATGTTGGGTTTTACCTCTAGATATTGGTCTTTACCTCTAGATTTTGGGTGTTAGACAAAGAATTTGGGCTTTACATCTAGATTTTGGGCGTTAGATCTAGAATTTGGGCTTTAAATCTAGATTTTGGGCTTTACGTCTAGATATTGGGTTTTACCTCTAGATTTTGGGTTTTAAATCTATATATATTTGGCTTTTCCTCTAGATGTTGGGCTTTACATCTAGATTTGGGGTTTTACATCTAGATGTTTGCCTTCACCTCTGTAAGTTGGGCTTTACCTGCAGACATTGGGCTGTAGGGCTAGATGATGGGCTTTACCTCCAGACGTTTGGCTTTACCTCTAGATATCTGGCTTTACCTCTAGATGTTGGGTTTTACCTCTAGCTATTGGTCTTTACCTCTAGATGTTGGGCTTTAGATCTAGAAGTTGTGCTTTTCATCTAGATTTTGGGCTTTACGTCTCGATATTGGGCTTTACCTCTAGATTTTGGGTTTTATATCTATATATTTGGCTTTTCCTCTAGATGTTGGGCTTTACCTCTAGATATCTGGCTTTACCTCTAGATGTTGGTTTTTACCTCTAGATATTGGTCTTTATCTCTAGATTTTGGGCGTTAGATCTAGAATTTGGGCTTTACATCTAGATTTTGGGCTTTAAATCTATATATTTGGCTTTTCCTTTAGATGTTGGGCTTTACCCCTAGATATCTGGATTTACCTGTAGATGTTGGGCTTTACCTCTAGATTTTGGTTTTTACATCTCGATTTTTGGCTTCTCTCTAGAATCTGGGCTTTACCTCCAGACGTTGGGCTTTACCTCTAGATGTTGGGCTTTAGATTTAGAAGTTGGGCTTTACATCTATATTTTGGGCTTTAGATTTAGAAGTTGGGCTTTACATCTATATTTTGGGCTTTAGATCTAGAAGTTGAGCTTTACATCTAGACTTTGGGATTTATCTCTAGATGTTGGGATTTAACTCTAGAATTTGGGTTTCAAATCTATATATTTTGCTTTTCCTCTAGATGTTGGGCTTTACCTCTAGATATCTGGCTTTACCTCTAGATGTTGGGTTTTACCTCTAGATATTGGTCTTTACTTCTAGATGTTGGGCTTTCGATCTAGAAGTTCTGCTTTTCATCTAGATTTTGGGCTTTACGTCTAGATATTGGGCTTTACCTCTAGATTTTGGGTTTTAAATCTATATATTTGGCATATCTCTAGATGTTGGGCTCTAACTCTAGGTATTGGTGTTTACCTCTATATTTTGGACTTTAACTCTGGAAGCTGGGGTTTACCCCTAGATGTTGGGATTTAACTCTAGAATTTGGGTTTGACATCTATATATTTTGCTTTTCCTCTAGATGTTGGGCTTTACCTCTAGATAACTGGCTTTACCTCTAGATGTGGGTTTTACCTCTAGATATTGGTCTTTACCTCCAGATTTTGGGTGTTAGACCAATAATTTGGGCTTTACATCTAGATTTTGGGCGTTAGATCTAGAATTTGGGCTTTAAATCTAGATTTTGGGCTTTACGTCTAGATATTGGGTTTTACCTCTAGATTTTGGGTTTTAAATCTATATATATTTGGCTTTTCCTCTAGATGTTGGGCTTTACATCTAGATTTGGGGTTTTACATCTAGATGTTTGCCTTCACCTCTGTAAGTTGGGCTTTATCTGCAGACATTGGGCTGTAGGACTAGATGATGGGCTTTACCTCCAGACGTTTGGCTTTACCTCTAGATATCTAGCTTTACCTCTAGATGTTGAGTTTTACCTCTAGCTATTGGTCTTTACCTCTAGATGTTGGGCTTTAGATCTAGAAGTTGTGCTTTTCATCTTTTTTTGGGCTTTACGTCTCGATATTGGGCTTTACCTCTAGATTTTGGGTTTTATATCTATATATTTGGCTTTTCCTCTAGATGTTGGGTTTTACCCCTAGATATCTGGATTTACCTGTAGATGTTGGGCTTTACCTCTAGATTTTGGGTTTTCCATCTGGATTTTTGGCTTCCCTCTAGAATCTGGGCTTTACCTCCAGACGTTGGGCTTTACCACTACATGTTGGGTTTTACCTCTAGATGTTGGTCTTTAGGTCTAGATATTGGACTTTACCTCTAGATGTAGGGTTTTACATCTAGATGTTTTGCTTTACATTTAGATGTTGGTCTTTATCTCTAGATGTTGGGTTATACCTCTATATGTTGTGCCTCACCTCTAGAAGTTAGGCTTTACCTCTAGATGTTTGGATTACATCTAGATGTTTTGCTTTACATTTAGATGTTCGGCTTTATCTCTAGATTTTGGGTTTTAAATCTATATATTTGGCATATCTCTAGATTTTGGGCTCTAACTCTAGGTATTGGTATTTACCTCTAGATTTTGGACTTTAACTCTGGAAGTTGGGGTTTACCCCTAGATGTTGGGATTTAACTCTACAATTTGGGTTTGAAATCTATATATTTTGCTTTTCCTCTAGATGTTGGGCTTTACCTCTAGATATCTGGCTTTAACTCTAGATGTTGGTTTTTACCTCTAGATATTGGTCTTTATCTCTAGATTTTGGGCGTTAGATCTAGAATTTGGGCTTTACATCTAGATTTTGGGCTTTAAATCTATATATTTGGCTTTTCCTTTAGATGTTGGGCTTTACCCCTAGATATCTGGATTTACCTGTAGATGTTGGGCTTTACCTCTAGATTTTGTTTTTTACATCTCGATTTTTGGCTTCTCTCTAGAATCTGGGCTTTACCTCCAGACGTTGGGCTTTACCTCTAGATGTTGGGCTTTAGATTTAGAAGTTGGGCTTTACATCTATATTTTGGGCTTTAGATTTAGAAGTTGGGCTTTACATCTATATTTTGGGCTTTAGATCTAGAAGTTGAGCTTTACATCTAGACTTTGGGATTTATCTCTAGATGTTGGGATTTAACTCTAGAATTTGGGTTTCAAATCTATATATTTTCCTTTTCCTCTAGATGTTGGGCTTTACCTCTAGATATCTGGCTTTACCTCTAGATGTTGGGTTTTACCTCTAGATATTGGTCTTTACTTCTAGATGTTGGGCTTTCGATCTAGAAGTTCTGCTTTTCATCTAGATTTTGGGCTTTACGTCTAGATATTGGGCTTTACCTCTAGATTTTGGGTTTTAAATCTATATATTTGGCATATCTCTAGATGTTGGGCTCTAACTCTAGGTATTGGTGTTTACCTCTATATTTTGGACTTTAACTCTGGAAGCTGGGGTTTACCCCTAGATGTTGGGATTTAACTCTAGAATTTGGGTTTGAAATCTATATATTTTGCTTTTCCTCTAGATGTTGGGCTTTACCTCTAGATAACTGGCTTTACCTCTGGATGTGGGTTTTACCTCTAGATATTGGTCTTTACCTCCAGATTTTGGGTGTGAGACCAAGAATTTGGGCTTTACATCTAGATTTTGGGCGTTAGATCTAGAATTTGGGCTTTAAATCTAGATTTTGGGCTTTACGTCTAGATATTGGGTTTTACCTCTAGATTTTGGGTTTTAAATCTATATATATTTGGCTTTTCCTCTAGATGTTGGGCTTTACATCTAGATTTGGGGTTTTACATCTAGATGTTTGCCTTCACCTCTGTAAGTTGGGCTTTACCTGCAGACATTGGTCTGTAGGACTAGATGATGGGCTTTACCTCCAGACGTTTGGCTTTACCTCTAGATATCTAGCTTTACCTCTAGATGTTGAGTTTTACCTCTAGCTATTGGTCTTTACCTCTAGATGTTGGGCTTTAGATCTAGAAGTTGTGCTTTTCATCTTTTTTTGGGCTTTACGTCTCGATATTGGGCTTTACCTCTAGATTTTGGGTTTTATATCTATATATTTGGCTTTTCCTCTAGATGTTGGGCTTTACCCCTAGATATCTGGATTTACCTGTAGATGTTGGGCTTTACCTCTAGATTTTGGGTTTTCCATCTGGATTTTTGGCTTCCCTCTAGAATCTGGGCTTTACCTCCAGACGTTGGGCTTTACCACTACATGTTGGGTTTTACCTCTAGATGTTGGTCTTTAGGTCTAGATATTGGACTTTACCTCTAGATGTAGGGTTTTACATCTAGAAGTTTTGCTTTACATTTAGATGTTGGTCTATATCTCTAGATGTTGGGTTATACCTCTATATGTTGTGCTTCACCTCTAGATGTTAGGCTTTACCTCTAGATGTTTGGATTACATCTAGATGTTTTGCTTTACATTTAGATGTTCGGCTTTATCTCTAGATTTTGGGTTTTAAATCTATATATTTGGCTTTTCTTCTAGATGTTGGGCTTTACCTCTAGATATCGGCTTTACCTCTAGATGTTGGGTTTTACTTCTAGATATTGGTCTTTATCTCTAGATTTTGGGCGTTAGATCTAGAAGTTGGGGTTTACATCTAGATTTTGGGCTTTACGTCTAGATATTGGGCTTTACCTCTAGATTTTGGGTTTTAAATCTATATATTTGGCTTTTCCTCTAGATGTTGGGCTTTACCCCTAGATATCTGGCTTTACCTCTAGATGTTGGGCTTTACCTCTAGATTTTGGGTTTTAAATATATATATATTTGGCTTTTCCTCTAGATGTTGGGCTTTACCTCTAGATTTTGGGTTTTAGGTCTAGATGTTTGCCTTCACCTCTGTAAGTTGGGCTTTACCTGCAGACATTGGTCTGTAGGACTAGACGATGGGCTTTACCTCCAGACGTTGGGCTTTACCTCTAGATATCTGGCTTTACCTCTAAATGATGCGCTTAAACTCTAAATATTGGGCTTTAACTCTAGATGTTGGGCTTTAGATTTAGAAGTTGGGCTTTACATCTATATTTTGGGCTTTAGATCTAGAAGTTGAGCTTTACATCTAGACTTTGGGATTTACCTCTAGATGTTGGGATTTAACTCTAGAATTTGGGTTTCAAATCTATATATTTTGCTTTTCCTCTAGATGTTGGGCTTTACCTCTAGATATCTGGCTTTACCTCTAGATGTTGGGTTTTACCTCTAGATATTGGTGTTTACTTCTAGATGTTGGGCTTTCGATCTAGAAGTTCTGCTTTTCATCTAGATTTTGGGCTTTACGTCTAGATATTGGGCTTTACCTCTAGATTTTGGGTTTTAAATCTATATATTTGGCATATCTCTAGATGTTGGGCTCTAACTCTAGGTATTGGTGTTTACCTCTATATTTTGGACTTTAACTCTGGAAGTTGGGGTTTACCCCTAGATGTTGGGATTTAACTCTAGAATTTGGGTTTGAAATCTATATATTTTGCTTTTCCTCTAGATGTTGGGCTTTACCTCTAGATAACTGGCTTTACCTCTAGATGTTGGGTTTTACCTCTAGATATTGGTCTTTACCTCTAGATTTTGGGTGTTAGACCAAGAATTTGGGCTTTACATCTAGATTTTGGGCGTTAGATCTAGAATTTGGGCTTTAAACCTAGATTTTGGGCTTTACGTCTAGATATTGGGTTTTACCTCTAGATTTTGGGTTTTAAATCTATATATATTTGGCTTTTCCTCTAGATGTTGGGCTTTACCTCTAGATTTGGGGTTTTACATCTAGATGTTTGCCTTCACCTCTGTAAGTTGGGCTTTACCTGCAGACATTGGGCTGTAGGACTAGATGATGGGCTTTACCTCCAGACGTTGGGCTTTACCTCTAGATATCTATCTTTACCTCTAGATGTTGGGTTTTACCTCTAGCTATTGGTCTTTACCTCTAGATGTTGGGCTTTAGATCTAGAAGTTGTGCTTTTCATCTTTTTTTGGGCTTTACGTCTCGATATTGGGCTTTACCTCTAGATTTTGGGTTTTATATCTATATATTTGGCTTTTCCTCTAGATGTTGGGCTATACCCCTAGATATCTGGATTTACCTGTAGATGTTGGGCTTTACCTCTAGATTTTGGGTTTTCCATCTGGATTTTTGGCTTCTCTCTAGAATCTGGGCTTTACCTCCAGACGTTGGGCTTTACCACTAGATGTTGGGTTTTACCTCTAGATGTTGGTCTTTAGGTCTAGATATTGGACTTTACCTCTAGATGTAGGGTTTTACATCTAGATGTTTTGCTTTACATTTAGATGTTGGTCTTTATCTCTAGATGTTGGGTTATACCTCTATATGTTGTGCTTCACCTCTAGATGTTAGGCTTTACCTCTAGATGTTTGGATTACATCTAGATGTTTTGCTTTACATTTAGATGTTCGGCTTTATCTCTAGATTTTGGGTTTTAAATCTATATATTTGGCATATCTCTAGATGTTGGGCTCTAACTCTAGGTATTGGTGTTTACCTCTAGATTTTGGAATTTAACTCTGGAAGTTGGGGTTTACCCCTAGATGTTGGGATTTAACTCTAGAATTTGGGTTTGAAATCTATATATTTTGCTTTTCCTCTAGATGTTGGGCTTTACCTCTAGATATCTGGCTTTACCTCTAGATGTTGGGTTTTACCTCTAGATATTGGTCTTTACCTCTAGATTTTGGGTGTTAGACCAAGAATTTGGGCTTTACATCTAGATTTTGGGCGTTAGATCTAGAATTTGGGCTTTAAATCTAGATTTTGGGCTTTACGTCTAGATATTGGGTTTTACCTCTAGATTTTGGGTTTTAAATCTATATATATTTGGCTTTTCTTCTAGATGTTGGGCTTTACATCTAGATTTGGGGTTTTACATCTAGATGTTTGCCTTCACCTCTGTAAGTTGGGCTTTACCTGCAGACATTGGGCTGTAGGGCTAGATGATGGGCTTTACCTCCAGACGTTTGGCTTTACCTCTAGATATCTGGCTTTACCTCTAGATGTTGGGTTTTACCTCTAGCTATTGGTCTTTACCTCTAGATGTTGGGCTTTAGATCTAGAAGTTGTGCTTTTCATCTAGATTTTGGGCTTTACGTCTCGATATTGGGCTTTACCTCTAGATTTTGGGTTTTATATCTATATATTTGGCTTTTCCTCTAGATGTTGGGCTTTACCTCTAGATATCTGGCTTTACCTCTAGATGTTGGTTTTTACCTCTAGATATTGGTCTTTATCTCTAGATTTTGGGCGTTAGATCTAGAATTTGGGCTTTACATCTAGATTTTGGGCTTTAAATCTATATATTTGGCTTTTCCTTTAGATGTTGGGCTTTACCCCTAGATATCTGGATTTACCTGTAGATGTTGGGCTTTACCTCTAGATTTTGGTTTTTACATCTCGATTTTTGGCTTCTCTCTAGAATCTGGGCTTTACCTCCAGACGTTGGGCTTTACCTCTAGATGTTGGGCTTTAGATTTAGAAGTTGGGCTTTACATCTATATTTTGGGCTTTAGATTTAGAAGTTGGGCTTTACATCTATATTTTGGGCTTTAGATCTAGAAGTTGAGCTTTACATCTAGACTTTGGGATTTATCTCTAGATGTTGGGATTTAACTCTAGAATTTGGGTTTCAAATCTATATATTTTGCTTTTCCTCTAGATGTTGGGCTTTACCTCTAGATATCTGGCTTTACCTCTAGATGTTGGGTTTTACCTCTAGATATTGGTCTTTACTTCTAGATGTTGGGCTTTCGATCTAGAAGTTCTGCTTTTCATCTAGATTTTGGGCTTTACGTCTAGATATTGGGCTTTACCTCTAGATTTTGGGTTTTAAATCTATATATTTGGCATATCTCTAGATGTTGGGCTCTAACTCTAGGTATTGGTGTTTACCTCTATATTTTGGACTTTAACTCTGGAAGCTGGGGTTTACCCCTAGATGTTGGGATTTAACTCTAGAATTTGGGTTTGAAATCTATATATTTTGCTTTTCCTCTAGATGTTGGTCTTTACCTCTAGATAACTGGCTTTACCTCTAGATGTGGGTTTTACCTCTAGATATTGGTCTTTACCTCCAGATTTTGGGTGTGAGACCAAGAATTTGGGCTTTACATCTAGATTTTGGGCGTTAGATCTAGAATTTGGGCTTTAAATCTAGATTTTGGGCTTTACGTCTAGATATTGGGTTTTACCTCTAGATTTTGGGTTTTAAATCTATATATATTTGGCTTTTCCTCTAGATGTTGGGCTTTACATCTAGATTTGGGGTTTTACATCTAGATGTTTGCCTTCACCTCTGTAAGTTGGGCTTTACCTGCAGACATTGGGCTGTAGGACTAGATGATGGGCTTTACCTCCAGACGTTTGGCTTTACCTCTAGATATCTAGCTTTACCTCTAGATGTTGAGTTTTACCTCTAGCTATTGGTCTTTACCTCTAGATGTTGGGCTTTAGATCTAGAAGTTGTGCTTTTCATCTTTTTTTGGGCTTTACGTCTCGATATTGGGCTTTACCTCTAGATTTTGGGTTTTATATCTATATATTTGGCTTTTCCTCTAGATGTTGGGCTTTACCCCTAGATATCTGGATTTACCTGTAGATGTTGGGCTTTACCTCTAGATTTTGGGTTTTCCATCTGGATTTTTGGCTTCCCTCTAGAATCTGGGCTTTACCTCCAGACGTTGGGCTTTACCACTACATGTTGGGTTTTACCTCTAGATGTTGGTCTTTAGGTCTAGATATTGGACTTTACCTCTAGATGTAGGGTTTTACATCTAGATGTTTTGCTTTACATTTAGATGTTGGTCTTTATCTCTAGATGTTGGGTTATACCTCTATATGTTGTGCCTCACCTCTAGAAGTTAGGCTTTACCTCTAGATGTTTGGATTACATCTAGATGTTTTGCTTTACATTTAGATGTTCGGCTTTATCTCTAGATTTTGGGTTTTAAATCTATATATTTGGCATATCTCTAGATTTTGGGCTCTAACTCTAGGTATTGGTATTTACCTCTAGATTTTGGACTTTAACTCTGGAAGTTGGGGTTTACCCCTAGATGTTGGGATTTAACTCTAGAATTTGGGTTTGAAATCTATATATTTTGCTTTTCCTCTAGATGTTGGGCTTTACCTCTAGATATCTGGCTTTAACTCTAGATGTTGGTTTTTACCTCTAGATATTGGTCTTTATCTCTAGATTTTGGGCGTTAGATCTAGAATTTGGGCTTTACATCTAGATTTTGGGCTTTAAATCTATATATTTGGCTTTTCCTTTAGATGTTGGGCTTTACCCCTAGATATCTGGATTTACCTGTAGATGTTGGGCTTTACCTCTAGATTTTGTTTTTTACATCTCGATTTTTGGCTTCTCTCTAGAATCTGGGCTTTACCTCCAGACGTTGGGCTTTACCTCTAGATGTTGGGCTTTAGATTTAGAAGTTGGGCTTTACATCTATATTTTGGGCTTTAGATTTAGAAGTTGGGCTTTACATCTATATTTTGGGCTTTAGATCTAGAAGTTGAGCTTTACATCTAGACTTTGGGATTTATCTCTAGATGTTGGGATTTAACTCTAGAATTTGGGTTTCAAATCTATATATTTTCCTTTTCCTCTAGATGTTGGGCTTTACCTCTAGATATCTGGCTTTACCTCTAGATGTTGGGTTTTACCTCTAGATATTGGTCTTTACTTCTAGATGTTGGGCTTTCGATCTAGAAGTTCTGCTTTTCATCTAGATTTTGGGCTTTACGTCTAGATATTGGGCTTTACCTCTAGATTTTGGGTTTTAAATCTATATATTTGGCATATCTCTAGATGTTGGGCTCTAACTCTAGGTATTGGTGTTTACCTCTATATTTTGGACTTTAACTCTGGAAGCTGGGGTTTACCCCTAGATGTTGGGATTTAACTCTAGAATTTGGGTTTGAAATCTATATATTTTGCTTTTCCTCTAGATGTTGGGCTTTACCTCTAGATAACTGGCTTTACCTCTGGATGTGGGTTTTACCTCTAGATATTGGTCTTTACCTCCAGATTTTGGGTGTGAGACCAAGAATTTGGGCTTTACATCTAGATTTTGGGCGTTAGATCTAGAATTTGGGCTTTAAATCTAGATTTTGGGCTTTACGTCTAGATATTGGGTTTTACCTCTAGATTTTGGGTTTTAAATCTATATATTTGGCTTTTCCTCTAGATGTTGGGCTTTACCCCTAGATATCTGGCTTTACCTCTAGATGTTGGGCTTTACCTCTAGATTTTGGGTTTTAAATATATATATATTTGGCTTTTCCTCTAGATGTTGGGCTTTACCTCTAGATTTTGGGTTTTAGGTCTAGATGTTTGCCTTCACCTCTGTAAGTTGGGCTTTACCTGCAGACATTGGTCTGTAGGACTAGACGATGGGCTTTACCTCCAGACGTTGGGCTTTACCTCTAGATATCTGGCTTTACCTCTAAATGATGCGCTTAAACTCTAAATATTGGGCTTTAACTCTAGATGTTGGGCTTTAGATTTAGAAGTTGGGCTTTACATCTATATTTTGGGCTTTAGATCTAGAAGTTGAGCTTTACATCTAGACTTTGGGATTTACCTCTAGATGTTGGGATTTAACTCTAGAATTTGGGTTTCAAATCTATATATTTTGCTTTTCCTCTAGATGTTGGGCTTTACCTCTAGATATCTGGCTTTACCTCTAGATGTTGGGTTTTACCTCTAGATATTGGTGTTTACTTCTAGATGTTGGGCTTTCGATCTAGAAGTTCTGCTTTTCATCTAGATTTTGGGCTTTACGTCTAGATATTGGGCTTTACCTCTAGATTTTGGGTTTTAAATCTATATATTTGGCATATCTCTAGATGTTGGGCTCTAACTCTAGGTATTGGTGTTTACCTCTATATTTTGGACTTTAACTCTGGAAGTTGGGGTTTACCCCTAGATGTTGGGATTTAACTCTAGAATTTGGGTTTGAAATCTATATATTTTGCTTTTCCTCTAGATGTTGGGCTTTACCTCTAGATAACTGGCTTTACCTCTAGATGTTGGGTTTTACCTCTAGATATTGGTCTTTACCTCTAGATTTTGGGTGTTAGACCAAGAATTTGGGCTTTACATCTAGATTTTGGGCGTTAGATCTAGAATTTGGGCTTTAAATCTAGATTTTGGGCTTTACGTCTAGATATTGGGTTTTACCTCTAGATTTTGGGTTTTAAATCTATATATATTTGGCTTTTCCTCTAGATGTTGGGCTTTACCTCTCGATTTGGGGTTTTACATCTAGATGTTTGCCTTCACCTCTGTAAGTTGGGCTTTACCTGCAGACATTGGTCTGTAGGACTAGATGATGGGCTTTACCTCCAGACGTTGGGCTTTACCTCTAGATATCTATCTTTACCTCTAGATGTTGGGTTTTACCTCTAGCTATTGGTCTTTACCTCTAGATGTTGGGCTTTAGATCTAGAAGTTGTGCTTTTCATCTTTTTTTGGGCTTTACGTCTCGATATTGGGCTTTACCTCTAGATTTTGGGTTTTATATCTATATATTTGGCTTTTCCTCTAGATGTTGGGCTATACCCCTAGATATCTGGATTTACCTGTAGATGTTGGGCTTTACCTCTAGATTTTGGGTTTTCCATCTGGATTTTTGGCTTCTCTCTAGAATCTGGGCTTTACCTCCAGACGTTGGGCTTTACCACTAGATGTTGGGTTTTACCTCTAGATGTTGGTCTTTAGGTCTAGATATTGGACTTTACCTCTAGATGTAGGGTTTTACATCTAGATGTTTTGCTTTACATTTAGATGTTGGTCTTTATCTCTAGATGTTGGGTTATACCTCTATATGTTGTGCTTCACCTCTAGATGTTAGGCTTTACCTCTAGATGTTTGGATTACATCTAGATGTTTTGCTTTACATTTAGATGTTCGGCTTTATCTCTAGATTTTGGGTTTTAAATCTATATATTTGGCTTTTCCTCTAGATGTTGGGCTTTACCTCTAGATATCTGGCTTTACCTCTAGATGTTGGGTTTTAGCTCTAGATATTGGTCTTTACCTCTAGATTTTGGGCGTTAGATCTAGAAATTGGGCTTTACATCTAGATTTTGGGCTTTAGATCAAGAAGTTGGGCTTTACATCTAGATTTTGGGCTTTACGTCTAGATGTTGGGCTTTACCTCTAGACTTTGGCTTTACCTCAAGACGTTCAACTTTAACTCTAGCTGTTGGGCTTTACCTCTAGATTTTGGGCCTTACCTCTAGAAGTTGGGGGTTATACCTATATGCTTGGATTTAACTGTAGTTGTCAGGCCTTAACACTTGATTTTGGAATTCACCTCTAGATGTTAGGCTTTACATCTAGATTCTGGGCTTTCCCTCTAGATGTTGGGCTTTAACTCTAGATTTTGGGCTTTACTCTAAAGGATGCGCTTTAACTCTAGATATTCGGCTTTACCTCTAGAAGTTGGGTTTTACATCTAGATGTTTGGCTTTAACTGTAGGTGTCGGGCTTTAACACTAGATATTGGAATTCACCTCTAGATCTTAGTCTTTACCTCTACATGTTGGGCTTTACCTCTAGAGTATTTGGCTTTAGATCTAGCAATTGGGCTTTACATCTAGATTTGGGGCTTTAGCTCTTGATGTTGGGCTTCACCTCCAGATTTTGGATTTTAAATCTATATATCTGGCTTTATCTCTAGATGTTGGGCTTTATCTCTAGATTTTGGGCTCTAACTCTAGGTATTGGTGTTTACCTCTAGATTTTGGACTTTAACTCTGGAAGTTGGGCTTAACCTCTAGATGTTGGGATTGAACTCTAGAATTTGGGTTTGAAATCTATATATTTTGCTTTTCCTCTAGATGTTGGGCTTTATCTTAGATATCTGGCTTTACC
Source organism: Leptosomus discolor (assembly GCF_034619465.1). Classification (NCBI taxonomy): domain Eukaryota; kingdom Metazoa; phylum Chordata; class Aves; order Leptosomiformes; family Leptosomidae; genus Leptosomus; species Leptosomus discolor. The sequence goes on along the minus strand of NW_028237857.1, from coordinate 2,346,109 downwards.
TCTAGATGTTGGGTTTTACCTCTAGATATTGGTCTTTACCTCTAGATTTTGGGCGTTAGATCTAGAAATTGGGCTTTACATCTAGATTTTGGGCTTTAGATCAAGAAGTTGTGCTTTACATCTAGATTTTGGGCTTTATGTCTTGATATTGGGCTTTACGTCGAGATTTTGGGTTTTAAATCTATATATTTTGCTTTTCCTCTAGATTTTGGGTTTTACATTTGGATGTTTGCCTTCACCTCTGTAAGTTGGGCTTTACCTGCAGACATTGGGCTGTAGGACTAGATGATGGGCTTTACCTCCAGACGTTGGGCTTTACCTCTAGATATCTGGCTTTACCTCTAGATGTTGGGCTTTACCTCTAGATTTTGGGTTTTAAATATATATATATTTGGCTTTTCCTCTAGATGTTGGGCTTTACCTCTAGATTTGGGGTTTTACATCTAGATATTTGCCTTCACCTCTGTAAGTTGGGCTTAACTGCAGACATTGGGCTGTAGGACTAGATGATGGGCTTTACCTCCAGACGTTGGGCTTTACCTCTAGATATCTGGCTTTACCTGTAGATGTTGGGTTTTACCTCTAGATATTGGTCTTTACCTCTAGATGTTGGGCTTTAGATCTAGAAGTTGTGCTTTTCATCTAGATTTTGGGCTTTAGGTCTTGATATTGGGCTTTACGTCTTGATATTGGGCTTTACCTCTAGATTTTGGGTTTTAAATCTATATATTTGGCTTTTCCTCTAGATGTTGGGCTTTACCTCTAGATTTGGGGTTTTACATCTAGATATTTGCCTTCACCCCTGTAAGTTGGGCTTAACTGCAGACATTGGGCTGTAGGACTAGATGATGGGCTTTACCTCCAGACGTTGGGCTTTACCTCTAGATATCTTGCTTTACCTGTAGATGTTGGGTTTTACCTCTAGATATTGGTCTTTACCTCTAGGTGTTGGGCTTTAGATCTAGAAGTTGGAATTTTCATCTAGATTTTGGGCTTTACGTCTAGATATCTGGCTTTACGTCTAGATGTTGGGCTTTACCTCTAGAAGTTGGGCTTTAACTCTAGACTTTGGGCTTTACCTCAAGACGTTCGGCTTTAACTCTAGCTGTTGGGCTTTACCTCTAGAATTTGGGTTTTCCATCTGGATTTTTGGCTTCCCTCTAGAATCTGGGCTTTACCTCCAGACGTTGGGCTTTACCACTAGATGTTGGGTTTTACCTCTAGATGTTGGTCTTTAGGTCTAGATATTGGACTTTACCTCTAGATGTAGGGTTTTACATCTAGATGTTTTGCTTTACATTTAGATTTTGGTCTTTATCTCTAGATGTTGGGTTATACCTCTATATGTTGTGCTTCACCTCTAGATGTTAGGCTTTACCTCTAGATGTTTGGATTACATCTAGATGTTTTGCTTTACTTTTAGATGTTCGGCTTTATCTCTAGATTTTGGGTTTTAAATCTATATATTTGGCGTATCTCTAGATTTTGGGTTCTAACACTAGGTATTGGTGTTTACCTCTAGATTTTGGACTTTAACTCTGGAAGTTGGGCTTTACCTCTAGAAGTTGGGCTTTACCGTCAGATATCTGGCTTTACCTCTAGATGTAGGGCTTTACCTCTAGAAGTTGGGCTTTACATCTAGATTTTGGGCTTTACCTCTAAATGATGCGCTGAAATTCTAAATATTGGGCTTTACCTCTAGAAGTTGGGCTTTACAACTAGATTTTGGCTTTAGATCTAGAATTTGGTCTTTACATCTAGATTTTGGTCTTTACATCTAGATATTGGGCTTCACCTCTAGATTTTGGGGTTTAGATCTATATATCTGGCTTTATCTCTAGATGTTGGGCTTTACCTCTACATTTTGGGCTCTACCTCTAGGTATTCGTATTTACATTTAGATTTTTGACTTTAAATCTGGAAGTTGAGCTTTACATCTAGACTTTCGGATTTACCTCTAGATGTTGGGATTGAACTCTAGAATTTGGGTTTGAAATCTATATATTTTGCTTTTCCTCTAGATGTTGGGCTTTACCTCTAGATATCTGGCTTTACCTCTAGATGTTGGGTTTTACCTCTAGATATTGGTCTTTATCTCTGGATTTTGGGCGTTCGATCTAGAATTTGGGCTTTACATCTACATTTTGGGCTTTAGATCAAGAAGTTGGGCTTTACATCTAGATTTTGGGCTTAACGTCTAGATATTGGGCTTTACCTCTAGATTTTTGGTTTTAAATCTATATATTTGGCTTTTCCTCTAGATGTTGGGCTTTACCTCTAGAAGTTGAGCTTTACATCCAGATTTTGGGCTTTACCTCTAAATGATGCGCTTAAACTCTAAATATTGGGCTTTACCTCTAGATGTTGGGCTTTACATCTATATTTTGGGCTTTAGATCTAGAAGTTTGGCTTTACATCTATATTTTGGGCTTTACGTCTAGATATTTGGCTTCACCTCTAGATTTTGGGGTTTAGATCTATATATCTGGCTTTATCTCTAGATGTTGGGCTTTACGTCTACATTTTGGGCTCTACCTCTAGGTATTGGTATTTACATTTAGATTTTTGACTTTAAATCTGGAAGTTGAGCTTTACATCTAGACTTTGGGCTTTACCTCTAGATGTTGGGATTGAACTCTAGAATTTGGGTTTGAAATTTATATATTTTGCTTTTCCTCTAGATGTTGGGCTTTACCTCTAGATATCTGGCTTTACCTCTAGATGTTGGGTTTTACCTCTAGATATTGGTCTTTATCTCTGTATTTTGGGCGTTCGATCTAGAATTTGGGCTTTACATCTAGATTTTGGGCTTTAGATCAAGAAGTTGGGCTTTACATCTAGATTTTGGGCTTAACGTCTAGATATTGGGCTTTACCTCTAGATTTTTGGTTATAAATCTATATATTTGGCTTTTCCTCTAGATGTTGGGCTTTACCTCTAGAGGTTGAGCTTTACATCCAAATTTTGGGCTTTACCTCTAAATGATGCGCTTAAACTCTAAATATTGGGCTTTACCTCTAGATGTTGGGCTTTACATCTATATTTTGGGCTTTAGATCTAGAAGTTTGGCTTTACATCTAGATTTTGGGCTTTACGTCTAGATATTTGGCTTCACCTCTAGATTTTGGGGTTTAGATCTATATATCTGGCTTTATCTCTAGATGTTGGGCTTTATGTCTACATTTTGGGCTCTACCTCTAGGTATTGGTATTTACATTTAGATTTTTGACTTTAAATCTGGAAGTTGAGCTTTACATCTAGACTTTGGGCTTTACCTCTAGATGTTGGGATTTAACTCAGAATTTGGGTTTGAAATCTATATATTTTGCTTTTCCTCTAGATGTTGGGCTTTACCTCTAGATATCTGGCTTTACCTCTAGATGTTGGGTTTTACCTCTAGATATTGGTCTTTATCTCTAGATTTTGGGCGTTAGAGCTAGAATTTGGGCTTTACATCTAGATTTGGGGCTTTAGATCTAGAAGCTGGGCTTTATATCTAGATTTTGGGCTTTACGTCTAGATGTTGGGCTTTACCTCTAGATTTTGGTTTTTAAATCTATATATTAGGCTTTTCCTCTAGATGTTGGGCTTTACCCCTAGATATCTGGCTTTACCTCTAGATGTTGGTCTTTACCTCTAGATTTTGGGTTTTAAATATATATATATTTGGCTTTTCCTCTAGATGATGGGCTTTACCTCTAGATTTGGGGTTTTACATCTAGATGTTTGCCTTCACCTCTGTAAGTTGGGCTTTACCTGCAGACATTGGGCTGTAGGACTAGATGATGGGCTTTACCTCCAGACGTTCGGCTTTTCCACTAGATATCTGGCTTTACCTCTAGATGTTGGGTTTTACCTCTAGATACTGGTCTTTACCTCTAGATTTTGGGTGTTAGATCTAGAATTTGGGCTTTACATCTAGATTTTGGGCTTTAGATCTAGAAGTTGGGCTTTACATCTAGATTTTGGGCTTTACGTCTAGATATTGGGCTTTACCTCTAGATTTTGGGTTTTAAATCTATATATTTGGCTTTTCCTCTAGATGTTGGGCTTTACCTCTAGATTTCGGGTTTTACATTTGGATGTTTGCCTTCACCTCTGTAAGTTGGGCTTTACCTGCAGACATTGGGCTGTAGGACTAGATGATGGGCTTTACCTCCAGACGTTGGGCTTTACCTCTAGATATCTGGCTTTACCTCTAGATGTTGGGCTTTACCTCTAGATTTTGGGTTTTAAATATTTATATATTTGGCTTTTCCTCTAGTTGTTGGGCTTTACCTCTAGATGTTGGGTTTTACCTCTAGATATTGGTCTTTACCTCTAGATGTTGGGCTTTAGATTAGAAGTTGTGCTTTACATCTAGATTTTGGGCTTTACCTCTAGATATTGGGCTTTACCTCTAGATTTTGAGGTTTATATCTATATATTTGGCTTTTCCCCTAGATGTTGGGCTTTACCTCTATATTTTGAGTTTTAAATCTATATATTTGGATTTTCCTCTAGATGTTGGGCTTTACCTCTAGATTTTGGGGTTTACATCTAGATGTTTGCCTTTACCTCTGTAAGTTGGGCTTTACCTGCAGACATTGGGCTGTAGGACTAGATGATGGGCTTTACCTCTAGAAGTTGGGCTTTACATCTAGATTTTGGGCTTTACCTCTAAATGATGCGCTTAAATTCTAAATATTGGGCTTTACCTCTAGATATTGGGCTTTAGATTTAGAAGTTGGGCTTTACATCTAGATTTTGGGCTTTAGATCTAGAAGTTGGGCTTTACATCTAGATTTTGGGCTTTACGTCTAGATATTGGGCTTCACCTCTAGATTTTGGGGTTTAGATCTATATATCTGGCTTTATCTCTAGATGTTGGGCTTTACCTCTACATTTTGGGCTCTACCTCTAGGTATTGGTATTTATATTTAGATTTTTGTCTTTAAATCTGGAAGTTGAGCTTTACATCTAGACTTTGGGATTTACCTCTAGATGTTGGGATTGAACTCTAGAATTTGGGTTTGAAATCTATATATTTTGCTTTTCCTCTAGATGTTGGGCTTTACCTCTAGATATCTGGCTTTACCTCTAGATGTTGGGTTTTACCTCTAGATATTGGTCTTTATCTCTGGATTTTGGGCGTTCGATCTAGAATTTGGGGTTTACATCTAGATTTTGGGCTTTAGATCAAGAAGTTGGGCTTTACCTCTAGATTTTGGGCTTAACGTCTAGATATTGGGCTTTACCTCTAGATTTTGGTTTTTAAATCTATATATTGGGCTGTTCCTCTAGATGTTAGGCTTTACCTCTAGATGTTTGGCTTTACATCTAGATGTTTGGCTTTACCTCTCTAATTTTGGCTTTACCTGCAGACATTGGGCTTTACGACTAGATGTTGGGCTTTAACTCTAGATGTTGGGCTTTAACTCTAGACGATGCGCTTTTACTCTAATATTGGGCTTTAACTCTAGATGAGGGGTTTTACATCTAGATGTTAGGCTTTACTTCTAGAAGTTGGGATTTATCTCTAGATGTAGGGCTTTATATCTAGAGGTGGTTCTTTATATCTAGATTTTGGGATTTACCTCCAGGTGTTGGGCTTTACATCTAGATTTTGGGCTTTAGATCTAGAAGTTGGGCTTTACATCTAGATTTTGGGCTTTACGTCTAGATATTGGGCTTCACCTCTAGATTTTGGGGTTTAGATCTATATATCTGGCTTTATCTCTAGATGTTGGGCTTTACCTCTACATTTTGGGCTCTACCTCTAGGTATTGGTATTTATATTTAGATTTTTGTCTTTAAATCTGGAAGTTGAGCTTTACATCTAGACTTTGGGATTTACCTCTAGATGTTGGGATTGAACTCTAGAATTTGGGTTTGAAATCTATATATTTTGCTTTTCCTCTAGATGTTGGGCTTTACCTCTAGATATCTGGCTTTACCTCTAGATGTTGGGTTTTACCTCTAGATATTGGTCTTTATCTCTGGATTTTGGGCGTTCGATCTAGAATTTGGGGTTTACATCTAGATTTTGGGCTTTAGATCAAGAAGTTGGGCTTTACCTCTAGATTTTGGGCTTAACGTCTAGATATTGGGCTTTACCTCTAGATTTTGGTTTTTAAATCTATATATTGGGCTGTTCCTCTAGATGTTAGGCTTTACCTCTAGATGTTTGGCTTTACATCTAGATGTTTGGCTTTACCTCTCTAATTTTGGCTTTACCTGCAGACATTGGGCTTTACGACTAGATGTTGGGCTTTAACTCTAGATGTTGGGCTTTAACTCTAGACGATGCGCTTTTACTCTAATATTGGGCTTTAACTCTAGATGAGGGGTTTTACATCTAGATGTTAGGCTTTACTTCTAGAAGTTGGGATTTATCTCTAGATGTAGGGCTTTATATCTAGAGGTGGTTCTTTATATCTAGATTTTGGGATTTACCTCCAGGTGTTGGGCTTTACATCTAGATTTTGGGCTTTAGAGCAAGAAGTTGGGCTTTATATCTAGATTTTGGGCTTTACGTCTAGATATTGGGCTTCACCTCTAGATTTTGGGTTTTAAATCTATATATTTGTCTTTTCCTCTAGATGTTGGGCTTTACCTCTAAATTTTGAGTTTTCCATCTGGATTTTTGTCTTCTCTCTAGAATCTGGGCTTTACCTCCAGAAGTTGGGCTTTACCACTAGATGTTGGGTTTTACCTCTTGATGTTCATCTTTAGGTCTAGCTATTGGACTTTACCTCTAGATGTAGGGTTTTACATCTAGATGTTTTGCTTTACATTTAGATGTTGGTCTTTATCTCTAGATGTTGGGTTATACCTCTATATGTTGTGCTTCACCTCTAGATGTTAGGCTTTGCCTCTAGATGTTTGGATTACATCTAGATGTTTTGCTTTACATTTAGATGTTCGGCTTTATCTCTAGATTTTGGGTTTTAAATCTATATATTTGGCTTTTCCTCTAGATGTTGGGCTTTACCGGCAGATATCTGGCTTTACGTCTAGATGTTGGGCTTTACCTCTAGAAGTTGGGCTTTAACTCTAGACTTTGGGCTTTACCTCAAGACGTTCGGTTTTAACTCTAGCTGTTGGGCTTTACCTCTAGATTTTGGGCCTTACCTCTAGAAGTTGGGGGTTATATCTATATGGTTGGATTTAACTGTAGATGTCAGGCCTTAACACTTGATTTTGGAATTCACCTCTAGATGTTAGGCTTTACATCTAGATTCTGGGCTTTCCCTCTAGATGTTGGGCTTTAACTCTAGATTTTGGGCTTTACTCTAAAGGATGCGCTTTAACTCTAGATATTCGGCTTTACCTCTAGAAGTTGGGGTTTACATCTAGATGTTTGACTTTAACTGTAGGTGTCGGGTTTTAACACTAGATATTGGAATTCACCTCTAGATCTTAGTCTTTCCCTCTATATGTTGGGCTTTACCTCTAGGTTATTCGGCTTTAGATCTAGAAATTGGGCTTTACATCTAGATTTGGGGCTTTAGCTCTAGATGTTGGGCTTTACCTCCAGATTTTGGATTTTAAATCTATATATCTGGCTTTATCTCTAGATGTTGGACTTTATCTCTAGATTTTGGGCTCTAACTCTAGGTATTGGTGTTTACCTCTAGATTTTGGACTTTAACTCTGGAAGTTGGGTTTTACCTCTAGATGTTGGGCTTTACATCTAGATACCGGGCTTTACCTCTATATGTTGGGTTTTACCTCTAGATATTGGTCTTTATCTCTAGATTTTGGGCGTTAGAGCTAGAATTTGGGCTTTACATCTAGATTTGGGGCTTTAGATCTAGAAGCTGGGCTTTACATCTAGATTTTGGGCTTTACGTCTAGATGTTGGGCTTTACCTCTAGATTTTGGGTTTTACATCTAGATGTTTGCCTTCACCTCTGTAAGTTGGGCTTTACCTGCAGACATTGGGCTGTAGGACTAGATGATGGGCTTTACCTCTAGAAGTTGGGCTTTACATCTAGATTTTGGGCTTTACCTCTAAATGATGCGCTTAAATTCTAAATATTGGTCTTTACATCTAGATGTTGGGCTTTAGATTTAGAAGTTGGGCTTTACATCTAGATGATGGGCTTTACCTCTAGAAGTTGGGCTTTACATCTAGAATTTGGGCTTTACGTCTGGATATTGGGCTTCACCTCTAGATTTTGGGGTTTAGATCTATATATCTGGCTTTATCTCTAGATGTTGGGCTTTACCTCTACATTTTGGGCTCTACCTCTAGGTATTGGTATTTACATTTAGATTTTTGACTTTAAATCTGGAAGTTGAGCTTTACATCTAGACTTTGGGATTTACCTCTAGATGTTGGCATTGAACTCTAGAATTTGGGTTTGAAATCTATATATTTTGCTTTTCCTCTAGATGTTGGGCTTTACCTCTAGATATCTGGCTTTACCTCTAGATGTTGGGTTTTACCTCTAGATATTGGTCTTTATCTCTAGATTTTGGGCGTTCGATTTAGAATTTGGGCTTTACATCTAGATTTTGGGCTTTAGATCAAGAAGTTGGGCTTTACATCTAGATTTTGGGCTTTACGTCTAAATGTTGGGCTTTACCTCTAGATTTTGGTTTTTAAATCTATATATTAGGCTTTTCCTCTAGATGTTGGGCTTTACCCCTAGATATCTGGCTTTACCTCTAGATGTTGGGCTTTACCTCTAGATTTTGGGTTTTAAATATATATATATTTGGCTTTTCCTCTAGATGTTGGGCTTTACCTCTAGATTTGGGGTTTTACATCTAGATGTTTGCCTTCACCTCTGTAAGTTGGGCTTTACCTGCAGACATTGGGCTGTAGGACTAGATGATGGGCTTTACCTCCAGACGTTGGGCTTTACCTCTAGATATCTGGCTTTACCTCTAGATGTTGGGTTTTACCTCTAGCTATTGGTCTTTACCTCTAGATTTTGGGTGTTAGATCTAGAATTTGGGCTTTACATCTAGATTTTGGGCTTTAGATCTAGAAGTTGGGCTTTACATCTAGATTTTGGGCTTTACGTCTAAATATTGGGCTTTACCTCTAGATTTTGGGTTTTAAATCTATATATTTGGCTTTTCCTCTAGATGTTGGGCTTTACCTCTAGATTTTGGGTTTTACATTTGGATGTTTGCCTTCACTTCTGTAAGTTGGGCTTTACCTGCAGACATTGGGCTATAGGACTAGATGATGGGCTTTACTTCCAGACGTTGGGCTTTACCTCTAGATATCTGGCTTTACCTCTAGATGTTGGGCTTTACCTCTAGATTTTGAGTTTTAAATATTTATATATTTGGCTTTTCCTCTAGTTGTTGCGCTTTACCTATAGATTTGGGGTTTTACATCTAGATCTTTGCCTTCACCTCCGTAAGTTGGGCTTAAATGCAGACATTGGGCTGTAGGACTAGATGATGGGCTTTACCTCCAGACGTTGGGCTTTACCTCTAGATGTCTGGCTTTACATCTAGATGTTGGGATTTACCTCTAGATATTGGTCTTTATCTCTAGATTTTGGGCCTTAGATCTAGAATTTGGGCTTTACATATAGATTTTGGGCTTTATGTCTAGATATTGGGCTTTACCTCTAGATTTTGGGTTTTAAATTTATATATTTGGCTTTTCCTCTAGATGTTGGGCTTTACCCCTAGATATCTGGCTTTACCTCTAGATGTTGGGCTTTACCTCTAGATTTTGGGTTTTCCATCTGGATTTTTGGCTTCTCTCTAGAATCTGGGCTTTACCTCCAGACGTTGGGCCTTACCTCTAGATGTTGGGTTTTACCTCTAGATGTTGGTCTTTAAGTCTAGATAATGGACTTTACCTCTAGATGTAGGGTTTTACATCGAGATGTTTTGCTTTACATTTAGATGTTGGTCTTTATCTCTAGATTTTGGGTTTTAAATCTATATATTGGTCTGTTCCTCTAGATGTTAGGCTTTACCTCTAGTTGTTTGGCTTTACATCTAGATGTTTGGCTTTACCTCTCTAATTTTGGCTTTACCTGCAGACATTGGGCTTTACGACTAGATGTTGGCTTTACCTCTAGATGTTGGGCTTTAACTCTAGACGATGCGCTTTTACTCTAATATTGGGCTTTAACTCTAGATGTGGGGTTTTACATCTAGATGTTAGGCTTTACTTCTAGAAGTTTGGATTTATCTCTAGGTGTAGGGCTTTATATCTAGAGGTGGTTCTTTATATCTAGATTTTGGGATTTACCTCCAGGTGTTGGGCTTTACATCTAGATTTTGGGCTTTAGAGCAAGAAGTTGGGCTTTATATCTAGATTTTGGGCTTTACGTCTAGATATTGGGCTTCACCTCTAGATTTTGGGTTTTAAATCTATATATTTGTCTTTTCCTCTAGATGTTGGGCTTTACCTCTAGATTTTGAGTTTTCCATCTGGATTTTTGGCTTCTCTCTAGAATCTGGGCTTTACCTCCAGACGTTGGGCTTTACCACTAGATGTTGGGTTTTACCTCTTGATGTTCATCTTTAGGTCTAGCTATAGGACTTTACCTCTAGATGTAGGGTTTTACATCTAGATGTTTTGCTTTACATTTAGATGTTGGTCTTTATCTCTAGATGTTGGGTTATACCTCTATATGTTGTGCTTCACCTCTAGTTGTTAGGCTTTACCTCTAGATGTTTGGATTACATCTAGATGTTTTGCTTTACATTTAGATGTTCGGCTTTATCTCTAGATTTTGGGTTTTAAATCTATATATTTGGCTTTTCCTCTAGATGTTGGGCTTTACCGTCAGATATCTGGCTTTACGTCTAGATGTTGGGCTTTACCTCTAGAAGTTGGGCTTTAACTCTAGACTTTGGGCTTTACCTCAAGACGTTCGGCTTTAACTCTAGCTGTTGGGCTTTACCTCTAGATTTTGGGCCTTACCTCTAGAAGTTGGGGGTTATATCTATATGGTTGGATTTAACTGTAGATGTCAGGCCTTAACACTTGATTTTGGAATTCACCTCTAGATGTTAGGCTTTACATCTAGATTCTGGGCTTTCCCTCTAGATGTTGGGCTTTAACTCTAGATTTTGGGCTTTACTCGAAAGGATGCGCTTTAACTCTATATTCGGCTTTACCTCTAGAAGTTGTGGTTTACATCTAGATGTTTGACTTTAACTGTAGGTGTCGGGTTTTAACACTAGATATTGGAATTCACCTCTAGATCTTAGTCTTTCCCTCTATATGTTGGGCTTTACCTCTAGGTTATTTGGCTTTAGATCTAGAAATTGGGCTTTACATCTAGATTTGGGGCTTTAGCTCTAGATGTTGGGCTTTACCTCCAGATTTTGGTTTTTAAATCTATATATCTGGCTTTATCTCTAGATGTTGGACTTTATCTCTAGATTTTGGGCTCTAACTCTAGGTATTGGTGTTTACCTCTAGATTTTGGACTTTAACTCTGGAAGTTGGGCTTTACCTCTAGATGTTGGGATTTAACTCTAGAATTTGGGTTTGAAATCTATATATTTTGCTTTTCCTCTAGATGTTGGGCTTTACCTCTAGATATCTGGCTTTACCTCTAGATGTTGGGTTTTACCTCTAGATATTGGTCTTTATCTCTGTATTTTGGGCGTTCGATCTAGAATTTGGGCTTTACATCTAGATTTTGGGCTTTAGATCAAGAAGTTGGGCTTTACATCTAGATTTTGGGCTTAACGTCTAGATATTGGGCTTTACCTCTAGATTTTTGGTTTTAAATCTATATATTTGGCTTTTCCTCTAGATGTTGGGCTTTACCTCTAGAAGTTGAGCTTTACATCTAGATTTTGGGCTTTACCTCTAAATGATGCGCTTAAACTCTAAATATTGGGCTTTACCTCTAGATGTTGGGCTTTACATCTATATTTTGGGCTTTAGATCTAGAAGTTGGGCTTTACATCTAGATTTTGGGCTTTACGTCTAGATATTGGGCTTCACCTCTAGATTTTGGGGTTTAGATCTATAAATCTGGCTTTATCTCTAGATTTTGGGCTTTCCCTCTACATTTTGGGCTCTACCTCTAGGTATTGGTATTTACATTTAGATTTTTGACTTTAAATCTGGAAGTTGAGCTTTACATCTAGACTTTGGGCTTTACCTCTAGATGTTGGATTGAACTCTAGAATTTGGGTTTGAAATCTATATATTTTGCTTTTCCTCTAGATGTTGGGCTTTACCCCTAGATATCTGGCTTTACCTCTAGATATTGGTCTTTACCTCTAGATTTTGGGTTTTAAATACATATATATTTGGCTTTTCCTCTAGATGTTGGGCTTTACCTCTAGATTTGGGGTTTTACATCTAGATGTTTGCCTTCACCTCTGTAAGTTGGGCTTTACCTGCAGACATTGGGCTGTAGGACTAGATGATGGGCTTTACCTCCAGACGTTGGGCTTTACCTCTAGATATCTGGCTTTACCTCTAGATGTTGGGTTTTACCTCTAGCTATTGGTCTTTACCTCTAGATTTTGGATGTTAGATCTAGAATTTGGGCTTTACATCTAGATTTTGGGCTTTAGATCTAGAATTTGGGCTTTACATCTAGTTTTTGTGCTTTATGTCTAGATATTGGGCTTTACCTCTAGATTTTGGGTTTTAAATTTATATATTTGGCTTTTCCTCTAGATGTTGGGCTTTACCCCTAGATATCTGGCTTTACCTCTAGATGTTGAGCTTTACCTCTAGATTTTGGGTTTTCCATCTGGATTTTTGGCTTCTCTCTAGAATCTGGGCTTTACCTCCAGACGTTGGGCCTTACCTCTAGATGTTGGGTTTTACCTCTAGATGTTGGTCTTTAAGTCTAGATAATGGACTTTACCTCTAGATGTAGGGTTTTACATCGAGATGTTTTGCTTTACATTTAGATGTTGGTCTTTATCTCTAGATTTTGGGTTTTAAATCTATATATTGGTCTGTTCCTCTAGATGTTAGGCTTTACCTCTAGTTGTTTGGCTTTACATCTAGATGTTTGGCTTTACCTCTCTAATTTTGGCTTTACCTGCAGACATTGGGCTTTACGACTAGATGTTGGCTTTACCTCTAGATGTTGGGCTTTAACTCTAGACGATGCGCTTTTACTCTAATATTGGGCTTTAACTCTAGATGTGGGGTTTTACATCTAGATGTTAGGCTTTACTTCTAGAAGTTTGGATTTATCTCTAAGTGTAGGGCTTTATATCTAGAGGTGGTTCTTTATATCTAGATTTTGGGATTTACCTCCAGGTGTTGGGCTTTACATCTAGATTTTGGGCTTTAGAGCAAGAAGTTGGGCTTTATATCTAGATTTTGGGCTTTACGTCTAGATATTGGGCTTCACCTCTAGATTTTGGGTTTTAAATCTATATATTTGTCTTTTCCTCTAGATGTTGGGCTTTACCTCTAGATTTTGAGTTTTCCATCTGGATTTTTGGCTTCTCTCTAGAATCTGGGCTTTACCTACAGACGTTGGGCTTTACCTCCAGACGTTGGGCTTTACCACTAGATGTTGGGTTTTACCTCTTGATGTTCATCTTTAGGTCTAGCTATTGGACTTTACCTCTAGATGTAGGGTTTTACATCTAGATGTTTTGCTTTACATTTAGATGTTGGTCTTTATCTCTAGATGTTGGGTTATACCTCTATATGTTGTGCTTCACCTCTAGATGTTAGGCTTTGCCTCTAGATGTTTGGATTACATCTAGATGTTTTGCTTTACATTTAGATGTTCGGCTTTATCTCTAGATTTTGGGTTTTAAATCTATATATTTGGCTTTTCCTCTAGATGTTGGGCTTTACCGTCAGATATCTGGCTTTACGTCTAGATGTTGGGCTTTACCTCTAGAAGTTGGGCTTTAACTCTAGACTTTGGGCTTTACCTCAAGACGTTCGGCTTTAACTCTAGCTGTTGGGCTTTACCTCTAGATTTTGGGCCTTACCTCTAGAAGTTGGGGGTTATATCTATATGGTTGGATTTAACTGTAGATGTCAGGCCTTAACACTTGATTTTGGAATTCACCTCTAGATGTTAGGCTTTACATCTAGATTCTGGGCTTTCCCTCTAGATGTTGGGCTTTAACTCTAGATTTTGGGCTTTACTCGAAAGGATGCGCTTTAACTCTATATTCGGCTTTACCTCTAGAAGTTGTGGTTTACATCTAGATGTTTGACTTTAACTGTAGGTGTCGGGTTTTAACACTAGATATTGGAATTCACCTCTAGATCTTAGTCTTTCCCTCTATATGTTGGGCTTTACCTCTAGGTTATTTGGCTTTAGATCTAGAAATTGGGCTTTACATCTAGATTTGGGGCTTTAGCTCTAGATGTTGGGCTTTACCTCCAGATTTTGGTTTTTAAATCTATATATCTGGCTTTATCTCTAGATGTTGGACTTTATCTCTAGATTTTGGGCTCTAACTCTAGGTTTTGGTGTTTACCTCTAGATTTTGGACTTTAACTCTGGAAGTTGGGCTTTACCTCTAGATGTTGGGATTGAACTCTAGAATTTGGGTTTGAAATCTATATATTTTGCTTTTCCTCTAGATGTTGGGCTTTACCTCTAGATATCTGGTTTTACCTCTAGATCTTGGGTTTTACCACTAGATATTGGTCTTTACCTCTAGATTTTGGGTGTTAAATCTAGAAGTTGGGCTTTACATCTAGATTTTGGGCTTTAGGTCTAGATATTGGGCTTTACCTCTAGATTTTGGGTTTTAAATCTATATATTTGGCTTTTCCTCTAGATGTTGGGCTTTACCTCTAGATTTTGGGTTTTACATCTAGATGTTTGCCTTCACCTCTGTAAGATGTGCTTTACCTGCAGACATTGGGCTGTAGGACTAGATGATGGGCTTTACCTCTAGAAGTTGGGCTTTACATCTAGATTTTGGGCTTTACCTCTAAATGATGCGCTTAAACTCTAAATATGGGCTTTACCTCTAGATGTTGGGCTTTAGATTTAGAAGTTGGGCTTTACAGCTATATTTTGGGATTTAGATCTAGAAGTTGGGCTTTACATCTAGATTTTGGGCTTTACGTCTAGATATTGGGCTTCACCTCTAGATTTTGGGGTTTAGATCTATATATCTGGCTTTATCTCTAGATGTTGGGCTTTACCTCTACATTTTGGGCTCTACCTCTAGGTATTGGTATTTACATTTAGATTTTTGACTTTAAATCTGGAAGTTGAGCTTTACATCTAGACTTTGGGATTTACCTCTAGATGTTGGGATTGAACTCTAGAATTTGGGTTTGAAATCTATATATTTTGCTTTTCCTCTAGATGTTGGGCTTTACCTCTAGATATCTGGCTTTACCTCTAGATGTTGGGTTTTACCTCTAGATATTGGTCTTTATCTCTAGATTTTGCGCGTTCGATCTAGAATTTGGGCTTTACATCTAGATTTTGGGCTTTAGATCAAGAAGCTGGGCTTTACATCTAGATTTTGGCCTTTACGTCTTGATATTGGGCTTTACCTCTAGATTTTGGGTTTTAAATCTATATATTTGGCTTTTCCTCTAGATGTTGGGCTTTACCCCTAGATACCTGGCTTTACCTCTAGATGTTGGGCTTTACCTCTAGATTTGGGGTTTTACATCTAGATGTTTGCCTTCACCTCTGTAAGTTGGGCTTTACCTGCAGACATTGGGCTGTAGGACTAGATGATGGGCTTTACCTCCAGACGTTGGGCTTTACCTCTAGATATCTGGCTTTACCTCTAGATGTTGGGTTTTACCTCTAGCTATTGGTCTTTACCTCTAGATGTTGGGCTTTAGATCTAGAAGTTGTGCTTTTCATCTAGATTTTGGGCTTTACCTCTAAATGATGCTCTTAAACTCTAAATATTGGGCTTTACCTCTAGATGTTGGGCTTTAACTCTAGATTTTGGGCTTTACTCTAAAGGATGCGCTTTAACTCTAGATATTCGGCTTTACCTCTAGAAGTTGGGTTTTACATCTAGATGTTTGGCTTTAACTGTAGGTGTCAGGCTTTAACACTAGATATTGGAATTCACCTCTAGATCTAGAATTTGGGCTTTACATCTAGATTTTGGGCTTTAGATCTAGAAGTTGGGCTTTACATCTAGATTTTGGGCTTTACGTCTAAATATTGGGCTTTACCTCTAGATTTTGGGTTTTAAATCTATATATTTGGCTTTTCCTCTAGATGTTGGGCTTTACCTCTAGATTTTGGGTTTTACATTTGGATGTTTGCCTTCACTTCTGTAAGTTGGGCTTTACCTGCAGACATTGGGCTATAGGACTAGATGATGGGCTTTACTTCCAGACGTTGGGCTTTACCTCTAGATATCTGGCTTTACCTCTAGATGTTGGGCTTTACCTCTAGATTTTGGGTTTTAAATATTTATATATTTGGCTTTTCCTCTAGTTGTTGCGCTTTACCTATAGATTTGGGGTTTTACATCTAGATCTTTGCCTTCACCTCCGTAAGTTGGGCTTAAATGCAGACATTGGGCTGTAGGACTAGATGATGGGCTTTACCTCCAGACGTTGGGCTTTACCTCTAGATGTCTGGCTTTACATCTAGATGTTGGGATTTACCTCTAGATATTGGTCTTTATCTCTAGATTTTGGGCCTTAGATCTAGAATTTGGGCTTTACATATAGATTTTGGGCTTTATGTCTAGATATTGGGCTTTACCTCTAGATTTTGGGTTTTAAATTTATATATTTGGCTTTTCCTCTAGATGTTGGGCTTTACCCCTAGATATCTGGCTTTACCTCTAGATGTTGGGCTTTACCTCTAGATTTTGGGTTTTCCATCTGGATTTTTGGCTTCTCTCTAGAATCTGGGCTTTACCTCCAGACGTTGGGCCTTACCTCTAGATGTTGGGTTTTACCTCTAGATGTTGGTCTTTAAGTCTAGATAATGGACTTTACCTCTAGATGTAGGGTTTTACATCGAGATGTTTTGCTTTACATTTAGATGTTGGTCTTTATCTCTAGATTTTGGGTTTTAAATCTATATATTGGTCTGTTCCTCTAGATGTTAGGCTTTACCTCTAGTTGTTTGGCTTTACATCTAGATGTTTGGCTTTACCTCTCTAATTTTGGCTTTACCTGCAGACATTGGGCTTTACGACTAGATGTTGGCTTTACCTCTAGATGTTGGGCTTTAACTCTAGACGATGCGCTTTTACTCTAATATTGGGCTTTAACTCTAGATGTGGGGTTTTACATCTAGATGTTAGGCTTTACTTCTAGAAGTTTGGATTTATCTCTAAGTGTAGGGCTTTATATCTAGAGGTGGTTCTTTATATCTAGATTTTGGGATTTACCTCCAGGTGTTGGGCTTTACATCTAGATTTTGGGCTTTAGAGCAAGAAGTTGGGCTTTATATCTAGATTTTGGGCTTTACGTCTAGATATTGGGCTTCACCTCTAGATTTTGGGTTTTAAATCTATATATTTGTCTTTTCCTCTAGATGTTGGGCTTTACCTCTAGATTTTGAGTTTTCCATCTGGATTTTTGGCTTCTCTCTAGAATCTGGGCTTTACCTCCAGACGTTGGGCTTTACCACTAGATGTTGGGTTTTACCTCTTGATGTTCATCTTTAGGTCTAGCTATAGGACTTTACCTCTAGATGTAGGGTTTTACATCTAGATGTTTTGCTTTACATTTAGATGTTGGTCTTTATCTCTAGATGTTGGGTTATACCTCTATATGTTGTGCTTCACCTCTAGATGTTAGGCTTTGCCTCTAGATGTTTGGATTACATCTAGATGTTTTGCTTTACATTTAGATGTTCGGCTTTATCTCAAGATTTTGGGTTTTAAATCTATATATTTGGCTTTTCCTCTAGATGTTGGGCTTTACCGTCAGATATCTGGCTTTACGTCTAGATGTTGGGCTTTACCTCTAGAAGTTGGGCTTTAACTCTAGACTTTGGGCTTTACCTCAAGACGTTCGGCTTTAACTCTAGCTGTTGGGCTTTACCTCTAGATTTTGGGCCTTACCTCTAGAAGTTGGGGGTTATATCTATATGGTTGGATTTAACTGTAGATGTCAGGCCTTAACACTTGATTTTGGAATTCACCTCTAGATGTTAGGCTTTACATCTAGATTCTGGGCTTTCCCTCTAGATGTTGGGCTTTAACTCTAGATTTTGGGCTTTACTCGAAAGGATGCGCTTTAACTCTATATTCGGCTTTACCTCTAGAAGTTGTGGTTTACATCTAGATGTTTGACTTTAACTGTAGGTGTCGGGTTTTAACACTAGATATTGGAATTCACCTCTAGATCTTAGTCTTTCCCTCTATATGTTGGGCTTTACCTCTAGGTTATTTGGCTTTAGATCTAGAAATTGGGCTTTACATCTAGATTTGGGGCTTTAGCTCTAGATGTTGGGCTTTACCTCCAGATTTTGGTTTTTAAATCTATATATCTGGCTTTATCTCTAGATGTTGGACTTTATCTCTAGATTTTGGGCTCTAACTCTAGGTTTTGGTGTTTACCTCTAGATTTTGGACTTTAACTCTGGAAGTTGGGCTTTACCTCTAGATGTTGGGATTGAACTCTAGAATTTGGGTTTGAAATCTATATATTTTGCTTTTCCTCTAGATGTTGGGCTTTACCTCTAGATATCTGGTTTTACCTCTAGATCTTGGGTTTTACCACTAGATATTGGTCTTTACCTCTAGATTTTGGGTGTTAAATCTAGAAGTTGGGCTTTACATCTAGATTTTGGGCTTTAGGTCTAGATATTGGGCTTTACCTCTAGATTTTGGGTTTTAAATCTATATATTTGGCTTTTCCTCTAGATGTTGGGCTTTACCTCTAGATTTTGGGTTTTACATCTAGATGTTTGCCTTCACCTCTGTAAGATGTGCTTTACCTGCAGACATTGGGCTGTAGGACTAGATGATGGGCTTTACCTCTAGAAGTTGGGCTTTACATCTAGATTTTGGGCTTTACCTCTAAATGATGCGCTTAAACTCTAAATATGGGCTTTACCTCTAGATGTTGGGCTTTAGATTTAGAAGTTGGGCTTTACAGCTATATTTTGGGATTTAGATCTAGAAGTTGGGCT
Source organism: Leptosomus discolor (assembly GCF_034619465.1). Lineage (NCBI taxonomy): Eukaryota > Metazoa > Chordata > Aves > Leptosomiformes > Leptosomidae > Leptosomus > Leptosomus discolor. The sequence continues at coordinate 2,327,093 of NW_028237857.1, read as the reverse complement.
TTACATCTAGATTTTGGGCTTTACGTCTAGATATTGGGCTTCACCTCTAGATTTTGGGGTTTAGATCTATATATCTGGCTTTATCTCTAGATGTTGGGCTTTACCTCTACATTTTGGGCTCTACCTCTAGGTATTGGTATTTACATTTAGATTTTTGACTTTAAATCTGGAAGTTGAGCTTTACATCTAGACTTTGGGATTTACCTCTAGATGTTGGGATTGAACTCTAGAATTTGGGTTTGAAATCTATATATTTTGCTTTTCCTCTAGATGTTGGGCTTTACCTCTAGATATCTGGCTTTACCTCTAGATGTTGGGTTTTACCTCTAGATATTGGTCTTTATCTCTAGATTTTGCGCGTTCGATCTAGAATTTGGGCTTTACATCTAGATTTTGGGCTTTAGATCAAGAAGCTGGGCTTTACATCTAGATTTTGGCCTTTACGTCTTGATATTGGGCTTTACCTCTAGATTTTGGGTTTTAAATCTATATATTTGGCTTTTCCTCTAGATGTTGGGCTTTACCCCTAGATACCTGGCTTTACCTCTAGATGTTGGGCTTTACCTCTAGATTTGGGGTTTTACATCTAGATGTTTTCCTTCACCTCTGTAAGTTGGGCTTTACCTGCAGACATTGGGCTGTAGGACTAGATGATGGGCTTTACCTCCAGACGTTGGGCTTTACCTCTAGATATCTGGCTTTACCTCTAGATGTTGGGTTTTACCTCTAGCTATTGGTCTTTACCTCTAGATGTTGGGCTTTAGATCTAGAAGTTGTGCTTTTCATCTAGATTTTGGGCTTTACCTCTAAATGATGCTCTTAAACTCTAAATATTGGGCTTTACCTCTAGATGTTGGGCTTTAACTCTAGATTTTGGGCTTTACTCTAAAGGATGCGCTTTAACTCTAGATATTCGGCTTTACCTCTAGAAGTTGGGTTTTACATCTAGATGTTTGGCTTTAACTGTAGGTGTCAGGCTTTAACACTAGATATTGGAATTCACCTCTAGATCTAGAATTTGGGCTTTACATCTAGATTTTGGGCTTTAGATCTAGAAGTTGGGCTTTACATCTAGATTTTGGGCTTTACGTCTAAATATTGGGCTTTACCTCTAGATTTTGGGTTTTAAATCTATATATTTGGCTTTTCCTCTAGATGTTGGGCTTTACCTCTAGATTTTGGGTTTTACATTTGGATGTTTGCCTTCACTTCTGTAAGTTGGGCTTTACCTGCAGACATTGGGCTATAGGACTAGATGATGGGCTTTACTTCCAGACGTTGGGCTTTACCTCTAGATATCTGGCTTTACCTCTAGATGTTGGGCTTTACCTCTAGATTTTGGGTTTTAAATATTTATATATTTGGCTTTTCCTCTAGTTGTTGCGCTTTACCTATAGATTTGGGGTTTTACATCTAGATCTTTGCCTTCACCTCCGTAAGTTGGGCTTAAATGCAGACATTGGGCTGTAGGACTAGATGATGGGCTTTACCTCCAGACGTTGGGCTTTACCTCTAGATGTCTGGCTTTACATCTAGATGTTGGGATTTACCTCTAGATATTGGTCTTTATCTCTAGATTTTGGGCCTTAGATCTAGAATTTGGGCTTTACATATAGATTTTGGGCTTTATGTCTAGATATTGGGCTTTACCTCTAGATTTTGGGTTTTAAATTTATATATTTGGCTTTTCCTCTAGATGTTGGGCTTTACCCCTAGATATCTGGCTTTACCTCTAGATGTTGGGCTTTACCTCTAGATTTTGGGTTTTCCATCTGGATTTTTGGCTTCTCTCTAGAATCTGGGCTTTACCTCCAGACGTTGGGCCTTACCTCTAGATGTTGGGTTTTACCTCTAGATGTTGGTCTTTAAGTCTAGATAATGGACTTTACCTCTAGATGTAGGGTTTTACATCGAGATGTTTTGCTTTACATTTAGATGTTGGTCTTTATCTCTAGATTTTGGGTTTTAAATCTATATATTGGTCTGTTCCTCTAGATGTTAGGCTTTACCTCTAGTTGTTTGGCTTTACATCTAGATGTTTGGCTTTACCTCTCTAATTTTGGCTTTACCTGCAGACATTGGGCTTTACGACTAGATGTTGGCTTTACCTCTAGATGTTGGGCTTTAACTCTAGACGATGCGCTTTTACTCTAATATTGGGCTTTAACTCTAGATGTGGGGTTTTACATCTAGATGTTAGGCTTTACTTCTAGAAGTTTGGATTTATCTCTAAGTGTAGGGCTTTATATCTAGAGGTGGTTCTTTATATCTAGATTTTGGGATTTACCTCCAGGTGTTGGGCTTTACATCTAGATTTTGGGCTTTAGAGCAAGAAGTTGGGCTTTATATCTAGATTTTGGGCTTTACGTCTAGATATTGGGCTTCACCTCTAGATTTTGGGTTTTAAATCTATATATTTGTCTTTTCCTCTAGATGTTGGGCTTTACCTCTAGATTTTGAGTTTTCCATCTGGATTTTTGGCTTCTCTCTAGAATCTGGGCTTTACCTCCAGACGTTGGGCTTTACCACTAGATGTTGGGTTTTACCTCTTGATGTTCATCTTTAGGTCTAGCTATAGGACTTTACCTCTAGATGTAGGGTTTTACATCTAGATGTTTTGCTTTACATTTAGATGTTGGTCTTTATCTCTAGATGTTGGGTTATACCTCTATATGTTGTGCTTCACCTCTAGATGTTAGGCTTTGCCTCTAGATGTTTGGATTACATCTAGATGTTTTGCTTTACATTTAGATGTTCGGCTTTATCTCTAGATTTTGGGTTTTAAATCTATATATTTGGCTTTTCCTCTAGATGTTGGGCTTTACCGTCAGATATCTGGCTTTACGTCTAGATGTTGGGCTTTACCTCTAGAAGTTGGGCTTTAACTCTAGACTTTGGGCTTTACCTCAAGACGTTCGGCTTTAACTCTAGCTGTTGGGCTTTACCTCTAGATTTTGGGCCTTACCTCTAGAAGTTGGGGGTTATATCTATATGGTTGGATTTAACTGTAGATGTCAGGCCTTAACACTTGATTTTGGAATTCACCTCTAGATGTTAGGCTTTACATCTAGATTCTGGGCTTTCCCTCTAGATGTTGGGCTTTAACTCTAGATTTTGGGCTTTACTCGAAAGGATGCGCTTTAACTCTATATTCGGCTTTACCTCTAGAAGTTGTGGTTTACATCTAGATGTTTGACTTGAACTGTAGGTGTCGGGTTTTAACACTAGATATTGGAATTCACCTCTAGATCTTAGTCTTTCCCTCTATATGTTGGGCTTTACCTCTAGGTTATTTGGCTTTAGATCTAGAAATTGGGCTTTACATCTAGATTTGGGGCTTTAGCTCTAGATGTTGGGCTTTACCTCCAGATTTTGGTTTTTAAATCTATATATCTGGCTTTATCTCTAGATGTTGGACTTTATCTCTAGATTTTGGGCTCTAACTCTAGGTTTTGGTGTTTACCTCTAGATTTTGGACTTTAACTCTGGAAGTTGGGCTTTACCTCTAGATGTTGGGATTGAACTCTAGAATTTGGGTTTGAAATCTATATATTTTGCTTTTCCTCTAGATGTTGGGCTTTACCTCTAGATATCTGGTTTTACCTCTAGATCTTGGGTTTTACCACTAGATATTGGTCTTTACCTCTAGATTTTGGGTGTTAAATCTAGAAGTTGGGCTTTACATCTAGATTTTGGGCTTTAGGTCTAGATATTGGGCTTTACCTCTAGATTTTGGGTTTTAAATCTATATATTTGGCTTTTCCTCTAGATGTTGGGCTTTACCTCTAGATTTTGGGTTTTACATCTAGATGTTTGCCTTCACCTCTGTAAGATGTGCTTTACCTGCAGACATTGGGCTGTAGGACTAGATGATGGGCTTTACCTCTAGAAGTTGGGCTTTACATCTAGATTTTGGGCTTTACCTCTAAATGATGCGCTTAAACTCTAAATATTGGGCTTTACCTCTAGATGTTGGGCTTTAGATTTAAAAGTTGGGCTTTACAGCTATATTTTGGGATTTAGATCTAGAAGTTGGGCTTTACATCTAGATTTTGGGCTTTACGTCTAGATATTGGGCTTCACCTCTAGATTTTGGGGTTTAGATCTATATATCTGGCTTTATCTCTAGATGTTGGGCTTTACCTCTACATTTTGGGCTCTACCTCTAGGTATTGGTATTTACATTTAGATTTTTGACTTTAAATCTGGAAGTTGAGCTTTACATCTAGACTTTGGGATTTACCTCTAGATGTTGGGATTGAACTCTAGAATTTGGGTTTGAAATCTATATATTTTGCTTTTCCTCTAGATGTTGGGCTTTACCTCTAGATATCTGGCTTTACCTCTAGATGTTGGGTTTTACCTCTAGATATTGGTCTTTATCTCTAGATTTTGCGCGTTCGATCTAGAATTTGGGCTTTACATCTAGATTTTGGGCTTTAGATCAAGAAGCTGGGCTTTACATCTAGATTTTGGCCTTTACGTCTTGATATTGGGCTTTACCTCTAGATTTTGGGTTTTAAATCTATATATTTGGCTTTTCCTCTAGATGTTGGGCTTTACCCCTAGATACCTGGCTTTACCTCTAGATGTTGGGCTTTACCTCTAGATTTGGGGTTTTACATCTAGATGTTTGCCTTCACCTCTGTAAGTTGGGCTTTACCTGCAGACATTGGGCTGTAGGACTAGATGATGGGCTTTACCTCCAGACGTTGGGCTTTACCTCTAGATATCTGGCTTTACCTCTAGATGTTGGGTTTTACCTCTAGCTATTGGTCTTTACCTCTAGATGTTGGGCTTTAGATCTAGAAGTTGTGCTTTTCATCTAGATTTTGGGCTTTACCTCTAAATGATGCTCTTAAACTCTAAATATTGGGCTTTACCTCTAGATGTTGGGCTTTAACTCTAGATTTTGGGCTTTACTCTAAAGGATGCGCTTTAACTCTAGATATTCGGCTTTACCTCTAGAAGTTGGGTTTTACATCTAGATGTTTGGCTTTAACTGTAGGTGTCAGGCTTTAACACTAGATATTGGAATTCACCTCTAGATCTTAGTCTTTACCTCTACATGTTGGGCTTTACTTCTAGATATCTGGCTTTACCTCTAGATGTTGGGTTTTACCTCTAGATATTGGTCTTTACCTCTAGATTTTGGGTGTTAGATCTAGAATTTGGGCTTTACATCTAGATTTTGGGCTTTAGGTCTAGAATTTGGGCTTTAAATCTAGATTTTGGGCTTTACGTCTAGATATTGGGCTTTACCTCTAGATTTTGGGTTTTAAATCTATATATTTGGCTTTTCCTCTAGATGTTAGGCTTTACCTCAAGATTTTGGGTTTTACATCTAGATGTTTGCCTTCACCTCTGTAAGTTGGGCTTTACCTGCAGACATTGGGCTGTAGGACTAGATGATGGGCTTTACCTCTAGAAGTTGGGCTTTACCTCTAGATATCTGGCTTTACCTCTAAATGATAGGCTTAAACTCTAAATATTGGGCTTTACCTCTAGATGTTGGGCTTTAGATTTAGAAGTTGGGCTTTACATCTAGATTTTGGGCTTTAGATCTAGAAGCTGGGCTTTACATCTAGCTTTTGGGCTTTACGTCTAGATATTGGGCTTTACCTCTAGATTTTGGGGTTTAGATCTATATATCTGGCTTTATCTCTAGATGTTGGGCTTTACCTCTACATTTTGGGCTCTACCTCTAGGTATTGGTATTTACCTTTAGATTTTTGACTTTAAATCTGGAAGTTGAGCTTTACATCTAGACTTTGGGTTTTACCTCTAGATGTTGGGATTGAACTCTAGAATTTGGGTTTGAAATCTATATATTTTGCTTTTCCTCTAGATGTTGGGCTTTACCTCTAGATATCTGGCTTTACCTCTAGATGTTGGGTTTTACCTCTAGATATTGGTCTTTATCTCTAGATTTTGGGCGTTAGATCTAGAATTTGGGCTTTACATCTAGATTTTGGGCTTTAGATCAAGAAGTTGGGCTTTACATCTAGATTTTGGCCTTTACGTCTTGATATTGGGCTTTACCTCTAGATTTTTGGTTTTAAATCTATATATTTGGCTATTCCTCTAGATGTTGGCCTTTACCGCTAGATATCTGGCTTTACCTCTAGATGTTGGGCTTTACCTCTAGATTTTGGGTTTTAAATATATATATATTTGGCTTTTCCTCTAGACGTTGGGCTTTACCTCTAGATTTGGGGTTTTACATCTAGATGTTTGCCTTCACCTCTGTAAGTTGGGCTTTACCTGCAGACATTGGGCTGTAGGACTAGATGATGGGCTTTACCTCCAGATGTTGGGCTTTACCTCTAGATATCTGGCTTTACCTCTAGATGTTGGGTTTTACCTCTAGCTATTGATCTTTACCTCTAGATGTTGATCTTTAGATCTAGAAGTTGTGCTTTTCATCTAGATTTTGGGCTTTACGTCTAGATATTGGGCTTTACCTCTAGATTTTGGGTTTTATATCTATATATTTGGCTTTTCCTCTAGATGTTGGGCTTTACCCCTAGATATCTGGATTTACCTGTAGATGTTGGGCTTTACCTCTAGATTTTGGTTTTTCCATCTGGATTTTTGTCTGCTCTCTAGAATCTGGGCTTTACCTCCAGACCTTGGGCTTTACCACTAGATGTTGGGTTTTACCTCTAGATGTTGGTCTTTAGGTCTAGATATTGGAATTTACCTCTAGATGTAGGGTTTTACATCTAGATGTTTTGCTTTACATTTAGATGTTGTTCTTTATCTCTAGATGTTGGGTTATACCTCTATATGTTGTGCTTCACCTCTAGATGTTAGGCTTTACCTCTAGATGTTTGGATTACATCTAGATGTTTTGCTTTACATTTAGGTGTTCGGCTTTATCTCTAGATTTTGGGTTTTAAATCTATATATTTGGCTTTTCCTCTAGATGTTGGGCTTTACCGTCAGATATCTGGCTTTACGTCTAGATGTTGGGCTTTACCTCTAGAAGTTGGGCTTTAACTCTAGACTTTGGGCTTTACCTCTAGATTTTGGGCCCTACCTCTAGAAGTTGGGGGTTATATCTATATGCTTGGATTTAACTGTAGTTGTCAGGCCTTAACACTTGATTTTGGAATTCACCTCTAGATGTTAGGCTTTACATCTAGATTCTGGGCTTTCCCTCTAGATGTTGGGCTTTAACTCTAGATTTTGGGCTTTACTCTAAAGGATGCGCTTTAACTCTAGATATTCGGCTTTACCTCTAGAATTTGGGTTGTACATCTAGATGTTTGGCTTTAACTGTAGGTGTCAGGCTTTAAGACTAGATTTTGGAATTCACCTCTAGATCTTAGTCTTTACCTCTACATGTTGGGCTTTACCTCTAGAGTATTTGGCTTTAGATCTAGCAATTGGGCTTTACATCTAGATTTGGGGCTTTATGTCTAGATGATGGGTTTTACCTCCTGATTTTGGATTTTAAATCTATATATCTGGCTTTATCTCTAGATGTTGGGCTTTATCTCTAGATTTTGGGCTCTAACTCTAGGTATTGGTGTTTACCTCTAGATTTTGGACTTTAACTCTGGAAGTTGGGCTTTACCTCTAGATGTTGGGATTGAACTCTAGAATTTGGGTTTGAAATCTATATATTTTGCTTTTCCTCTAGATGTTGGGCTTTACCTCTAGATATCTGGCTTTACCTCTAGCTGTTGGGTTTTACGTCTAGATATTGGGCTTCACCTCTAAATTTTGGATTTTAGATCTATATATCTGGCTTTATCTCTAGATGTTGGGCTTTATCTCTAGATTTTGGTCTCTACCTCTAGGTATTGGTATTTACATTTAGATTTTTGACTTTAAATCTGGAAGTTGAGCTTTACATCTAGACTTTGGGCTTTACCTCTATATGTTGGGATTTAACTCTAGAATTTGTGTTTGAATTCTATTTATTTTGCTTTTCCTCTAGATGTTGGGCTTTACCTCTAGATATCTGGCTTTACCTCTCGATGTTGGGTTTTACCTCTAGATATTGGTCTTTATCTCTAGATTTTGGGCGTTAGATCTAGAATTTCGGCTTTACGTCTAGATTTTGGGCTTTAGATCAAGAAGTTGGGCTTTACATCTAGATTTTGGCCTTTACGTCTAGATATTGGGCTTTACCTCTAGATTTTGGGTTTTAAATCTATATATTTGGCTTTTCCTCTAGATGTTGGGCTTTACCCCTAGATATCTGGCTTTACCTCTAGATGTTGGGCTTTACCTCTAGGTTTTGAATGTTTGAATATATATATATTTGGCTTTTCCTCTAGATGTTGGGCTTTGCCTCTAGATATTGGGCTTTACCTCTAGATTTTGGGTTTTACATCTAGATGTTTGCCTTCACCTCTGTAAGTTGGGCTTTACCTGCAGGCATTGGGCTGTAGGACTAGATGATGGGCTTTACCTCCAGACGTTGGGCTTTACCTCTAGATATCTGGCTTTACCTCTAGATGTTGGGTTTTACCTCTAGCTATTGGTATTTACCTCTAGATGTTGATCTTTAGATCTAGAAGTTGTGCTTTTCATCTAGATTTTGGGCTTTATGTCTAGATATTGGGCTTTACCTCTGGATATTGGGGTTTATATCTATATATTTGGCTTTTCCTCTAGATGTTGGGCTTTACCCCTAGATATCTGGATTTACCTGTAGATGTTGGGCTTTACCTCTAGATTTTGGGTTTTCCATCTGGATTTTTGGCTTCTCACTAGAATCTGGGCTTTACCTCCAGACGTTGGGCTTTACCACTAGATGTTGGGTTTTACCTCTAGATGTTGGTCTTTAGGTCTAGATATTGGACTTTACCTCTAGATGTAGGGTTTTACATCTAGATGTTTTGCTTTACATTTAGATGTTGGTCTTTATCTCTAGATGTTGGGTTATACCTCTATATGTTGTGCTTCACCTCTAGATGTTAGGCTTTACCTCTAGATGTTTGGATTACATCTAGATGTTTTGCTTTACATTTAGATGTTCGGCTTTATCTCTAGATTTTGGGTTTTAAATCTATATATTTGGCTTTTCCTCTAGATGTTGGGCTTTACCGGCAGATATCTGGCTTTACGTCTAGATGTTGGGCTTTACCTCTAGAAGTTGGGCTTTAACTCTAGACTTTGGGCTTTACCTCAAGACGTTCGGTTTTAACTCTAGCTGTTGGGCTTTACCTCTAGATTTTGGGCCTTACCTCTAGAAGTTGGGGGTTATATCTATATGGTTGGATTTAACTGTAGATGTCAGGCCTTAACACTTGATTTTGGAATTCACCTCTAGATGTTAGGCTTTACATCTAGATTCTGGGCTTTCCCTCTAGATGTTGGGCTTTAACTCTAGATTTTGGGCTTTACTCTAAAGGATGCGCTTTAACTCTAGATATTCGGCTTTACCTCTAGAAGTTGGGTTGTACATCTAGATGTTTGGCTTTAAATGTAGGTGTCAGGCTTCAACACTAGATATTGGAATTCACCTCTAGATCTTAGTCTTTACCTCTACATGTTGGGCTTTACCTCTAGAGTATTTGGCTTTAGATCTAGCAATTGGGCTTTACATCTAGATTTGGGGCTTTAGCTCTAGATGTTGGGCTTTACCTCCAGATTGTGGATTTTAAATCTATATATCTGGCTTTATCTCTAGATGTTGGGCTTTATCTCTAGATTTTGGGCTCTAACTCTAGGTATTGGTGTTTACCTCTAGATTTTGGACTTTAACTCTGGAAGTTGGGCTTTACCTCTAGATGTTGGGATTGAACTCTAGAATTTGGGTTTGAAATCTATATATTTTGCTTTTCCTCTAGATGTTGGGCTTTACCTCTAGATATCTGGCTTTACCTCTAGATGTTGGGTTTTACCTCTAGATATTGGTCTTTACCTCTAGATTTTGGGTGTTAGATCTAGAATTTGGGCTTTACATCTAGATTTTGGGCTTTAGATCTAGAAGTTGGGCTTTACATCTAGATTTTGGGCTTTAGGTCTAGATATTGGGCTTTACCTCTAGATTTTGGTTTTTAAATCTATATATTTGGCTTTTCCTCTAGATGTTAGGCTTTACCTCTAGATTTTGGGTTTTACATCTAGATGTTTGCCTTCACCTCTGTAAGTTGGGGTTAACCTGCAGACATTGGGCTGTAGGACTAGATGATGGGCTTTACCTCTAGAAGTTGGGCTTTAACTCTAGATTTTGGGCTTTACCTCTAAATGATGAGCTTAAACTCTAAATATTGGGCCTTACCTCTAGATGTTGGGCTTTAGATTTAGAAGTTGGGCTTTACATCTATATTTTGGGCTTTAGATCTAGAAGTTGGGCTTTACATCTAGATTTTGTGCTTTACGTCTAGATATTGGGCTTTACCTCTAGATTTTGGGTTTTAAATCTATATAATTGGCTTTTCTCTAGATGTTGGTCTTTACCTCTAGATTTTGGGTTTTAAATCTAGATGTTTGCCTTCACCTCTGTAAGTTGGGCTTTACCTGCAGACATTGGGCTGTAGGACTAGATGATGGGCTTTACCTCTAGAAGTTGGGCTTTACCTCTAGATATCTGGCTTTACCTCTAAATGATGGGCTTAAACTCTAAATATTGGGCTTTACCTCTAGATTTTGGGGTTTAGATCTATATATCTGGCTTTATCTCTAGATGTTGGGCTTTACCTCTACATTTTGGGCTCTACCTCTAGGTATTGGTATTTACATTTAGATTTTTTGACTTTAAATCTGGAAGTTGAGCTTTACATCTAGACTTTGGGATTTACCTCTAGATGTTGGGATTGAACTCTAGAATTTGGGTTTGAAATCTATATATTTTGCTTTTCCTCTAGATGTTGGGCTTTACCTCTAGATATCTGGCTTTACCTCTAGATGTTGGGTTTTACCTCTAGATATTGGTCTTTACCTCTAGATTTTGGGTGTTAGATCTAGAATTTGGGCTTTACATCTAGATTTTGGGCTTTAGATCAAGAAGCTGGGCTTTACATCTAGATTTTGGGCTTTATGTCTTGATATTGGGCTTTACCTCTAGATTTTGGGTTCTAAATCTATATATTTCGCTTTTCCTCTAGATGTTGGCCTTTACCCCTAGATATCTGGCTTTACATCTAGATGTTGGGCTTTACCTCTAGATTTGGGGTTTTACATCTAGATGTTTGCCTTCACCTCTGTAAGTTGGGCTTTACCTGCGGACATTGGGCTGTAGGACTACATGATTGGCTTTACCTCCAGACGTTGGGCTTTACCTCTAGATATCTGGCTTTACCTGTAGATGTTGGGTTTTACCTCTAGCTATTGGTCTTTACCTCTAGATGTTGGGCTTTAGATCTAGAAGTTGTGCTTTTCATCTAGATTTTTGGCTTTACGTCTAGATATTGGGCTTTACCTCTAGATTTTGGGTTTTATATCTATATATTTGGCTTTTCCTCTAGATGTTGGGCTTTACCCCTAGATATCTGGATTTACCTGTAGATGTTGGGCTTTACCTCTAGATTTTGGGTTTTCCATCTGGATTTTTGGCTTCTCTCTAGAATCTGGGCTTTACCTCCAGACCTTGGGCTTTACCACTAGATGTTGGGTTTTACCTCTAGATGTTGGTCTTTAGGTCTAGCTATTGGACTTTACCTCTAGATGTAGGGTTTTACATCTAGATGTTTTGCTTTACATTTAGATTTTGGTCTTTACCTCTAGATGTTGGGTTATACCTCTATATGTTGTGCTTCACCTCTAGATGTTAGGCTTTACCTCTAGATGTTTGGATTACATCTAGATGTTTTGCTTTACATTTAGATGTTCGGCTTTATCTCTAGATTTTGGGTTTTAAATCTATATATTTGGCTTTTCCTCTAGAAGTTGGGCTTTACCGTCAGATATCTGGCTTTACGTCTAGATGTTGGGCTTTACCTCTAGAAGTTGTTCTTTAACTCTAGACTATGGGCTTTACCTCAAGACGTTCAGCTTTAACTCTAGCTGTTGGGCTTTACCTCTAGATTTTGGGCCTTACCTCTAGAAGTTGGGGGTTATATCTATATGGTTGGATTTAACTGTAGATGTCAGGCCTTAACACTTGATTTTGGAATTCACCTCTAGATGTTAGGCTTTACATCTAGATTCTGGGCTTTCCCTCTAGATGTTGGGCTTTAACTCTAGATTTTGGGCTTTACTCTAAAGGATGCGCTTTAACTCTAGATATTCGGCTTTACCTCTAGATGTTGGGTTTTACATCTAGATGTTTGGTTTTAACTGTAGTTGTCGGCCTTTAACACTAGATATTGGTATTCACCTCTAGATCTTAGTCTTTACCTCTACATGTTGGGCTTTACCTCTAGAGTATTTGGCTTTAGATCTAGCAATTGGGCTTTACATCTAGATTTGGGGCTTTAGCTCTAGATGTTGGGCTTTACCTCTACATTTTGGGCTCTACCTCTATGTATTGGTATTTATATTTAGATTTTTGACTTTAAATCTGGAAGTTGAGCTTTACATCTAGACTTTGGGATTTACCTCTAGATGTTGGGATTTAACTCTAGAATTTGGGTTTGAAATCTATATATTTTGCTTTTCCTCTAGATGTTGGGCTTTACCTCTAGATATCTGGCTTTACCTCTAGATGTTGGGTTTTACCTCTAGATATTGGTCTTTACCTCTAGATTTTGGGTGTTAGATCTAGAATTTGGGCTTTACATCTATATTTTGGGCTTTAGGTCTAGATATTGGGCTTTACCTCTAGATTTTGGGTTTTAAATCTATATATTTGGCTTTTCCTCTAGATGTTGGGCTTTACCTCTAGATTTTGGGTTTTACATCTAGATGTTTGCCTTCACCTCTGTAAGATGTGCTTTACCTGTAGACATTGGGCTGTAGGACTAGATGATGGGCTTTACCTCTAGAAGTTAGGCTTTACATCTAGATTTTGGGCTTTACCTCTAAATGATGCGCTTAAACTCTAAATATTGGGCTTTACCTCTAGATGTTGGGCTTTAGATTTAGAAGTTGGGCTTTACATCTGTATTTTGGCTTTAGATCTAGAAGTTGGGCTTTACCTCTAGATTTTGGGTTTTAAATCTGTATATTTGGCTTTTTCCCTAGATGTTGGGCTTTACCTCCAGATTTTGGATTTTAAATCTATATATCTGGCTTTACCTCTAGATGTTGGGCTTTATCTCTAGATGTTGGGCTCTAACTCTAGGTATTGGTGTTTACCTCTAGATTTTGGACTTTAACTCTGGAAGTTGGGCTTTACCTCTAGATGTTGGGATTGAATGCTAGAATTTGGGTTTGAAATCTATATATTTTGCTTTTCCTCTAGATGTTGGGCTTTACCTCTAGATATCTGGCTTTACCTCTAGCTGTTGGGTTTTACCACTAGATATTGGTCTTTACCTCTAGATTTTGGGTGTTAGATCTAGAATTTGGGCTTTAGATCTAGAAGTTGGGCTTTAGATCTGGAAGTTAGGCTTTACATCTAGATTTTGGGCTTTACGTCTAGATATTGGGCTTTACCTCTAGATTTTGGGTTTTAAATCTATATATTTGGCTTTTCCTCTAGATGTTGGGCTTTACAAGTAGATATCTGTCTTTACGTCTAGATTTTGGGCTTTACGTCTAGATATTGGTCTTTACCTCTAGATTTTTGCTTTTACATCTAGATGTTTGCCTTCACCTCTGTAAGTTGGGCTTTACCTGCAGACATTGGGCTGTAGGACTAGATGATGGGCTTTACCTCTAGAAGTTGGGCTTTACATCTAGATTTTGGGCTTTACCTCTAAATGATGCGCTTAAACTCTAAATATTGGGCTTTACCTCTAGATGTTGGGCTTTAGATTTAGAAGTTGGGCTTTACATCTAGATTTTGGGCTTTAGATCTAGAAGTTGGGCTTTACATCTAGATTTTGGGCTTTACGTCTAGATATTGGGCTTCACCTCTAGATTTTGGGGTTTAGATCTATATATCTGGCTTTATCTCTAGATGTTGGGCTTTACATCTACATTTTGGGCTCTACCTCTAGGTATTGGTATTTACATTTAGATTTTTGACTTTAAATCTGGAAGTTGAGCTTTACATCTAGACTTTGGGATTTACCTCTAGATGTTGGGATTGAACTCTAGAATTTGGGTTTGAAATCTATATATTTTGCTTTTCCTCTAGATGTTGGGCTTTACCTCTAGATATCTGGCTTTACCTCTAGATGTTGGGCTTTACCTCTAGATTTGGGGTTTTACATCTAGATGTTTGCCTTCACCTCTGTAAGTTGGGCTTTACCTGCGGACATTGGGCTGTAGGACTAGATGATTGGCTTTACCTCCAGACGTTGGGCTTTACCTCTAGATATCTGGCTTTACCTCTAGATGTTGGGTTTTACCTCTAGCTATTGGTCTTTACCTCTAGATGTTGGGCTTTAGATCTAGAAGTTGTGCTTTTCATCTAGATTTTGGGCTTTACGTCTAGATATTGGGCTTTACCTCTAGATTTTGGGTTTTATATCTATATATTTGGCTTTTCCTCTAGATGTTGGGCTTTACCCCTAGATATCTGGATTTACCTGTAGATGTTGGGCTTTACCTCTAGATTTTGGGTTTTCCATCTGGATTTTTGGCTTCTCTCTAGAATCTGGGCTTTACCTCCAGACCTTGGGCTTTACCACTAGATGTTGGGTTTTACCTCTAGATGTTGGTCTTTAGGTCTAGCTATTGGACTTTATCTCTAGATGTAGGGTTTTACATCTAGATGTTTTGCTTTACATTTAGATGTTGGTCTTTACCTCTAGATGTTGGGTTATACCTCTATATGTTGTGCTTCACCTCTAGATGTTAGGCTTTACCTCTAGATGTTTGGATTACATCTAGATGTTTTGCTTTACATTTAGATGTTCGGCTTTATCTCTAGATTTTGGGTTTTAAATCTATATATTTGGCTTTTCCTCTAGATGTTGGGCTTTACCGTCAGATATCTGGCTTTACGTCTAGATGTTGGGCTTTACCTCTAGAAGTTGGGCTTTAACTCTAGACTTTGGGCTTTACCTCAAGACGTTCGGCTTTAACTCTAGCTGTTGGGCTTTACCTCTAGATTTTGGGCCTTACCTCTAGAAGTTGGGGGTTATATCTATATGGTTGGATTTAACTGTAGATGTCAGGCCTTAACACTTGATTTTGGAATTCACCTCTAGATGTTAGGCTTTACATCTAGATTCTGGGCTTTCCCTCTAGATGTTGGGCTTTAACTCTAGATTTTGGGCTTTACTCTAAAGGATGCGCTTTAACTCTAGATATTCGGCTTTACCTCTAGATGTTGGGTTTTACATCTAGATGTTTGGTTTTAACTGTAGGTGTCGGCCTTTAACACTAGATATTGGAATTCACCTCTAGATCTTAGTCTTTACCTCTACATGTTGGGCTTTACCTCTAGAGTATTTGGCTTTAGATCTAGCAATTGGGCTTTACATCTAGATTTGGGGCTTTAGCTCTAGATGTTGGGCTTTACCTCTACATTTTGGGCTCTACCTCTATGTATTGGTATTTATATTTAGATTTTTGACTTTAAATCTGGAAGTTGAGCTTTACATCTAGACTTTGGGATTTACCTCTAGATGTTGGGATTTAACTCTAGAATTTGGGTTTGAAATCTATATATTTTGCTTTTCCTCTAGATGTTGGGCTTTACCTCTAGATATCTGGCTTTACCTCTAGATGTTGGGTTTTACCTCTAGATATTGGTCTTTACCTCTAGATTTTGGGTGTTAGATCTAGAATTTGGGCTTTACATCTAGATTTTGGGCTTTAGATCTAGAAGTTGGGCTTTACATCTAGATTTTGGGCTTTAGGTCTAGATATTGGGCTTTACCTCTAGATTTTGGGTTTTAAATCTATATATTTGGCTTTTCCTCTAGATGTTGGGCTTTACCTCTAGATTTTGGGTTTTACATCTAGATGTTTGCCTTCACCTCTGTAGATGTGCTTTACCTGCAGACATTGGGCTGTAGGACTAGATGATGGGCTTTACCTCTAGAAGTTGGGCTTTACATCTAGATTTTGGGCTTTACCTCTAAATGATGCGCTTAAACTCTAAATATTGGGCTTTACCTCTAGATGTTGGGCTTTAGATTTAGAAGTTGGGCTTTACATCTATATTTTGGCTTTAGATCTAGAAGTTGGGCTTTACATCTAGATTTTGGTCTTTACGTCTAGATATTGGGCTTTACCTCTAGATTTTGGGTTTTAAATCTGTATATTTGGCTTTTTCCCTAGATGTTGGGCTTTACCTCCAGATTTTGGATTTTAAATCTATATATCTGGCTTTACCTCTAGATGTTGGGCTTTATCTCTAGATTTTGGGCTCTAACTCTAGGTATTGGTGTTTACCTCTAGATTTTGGACTTTAACTCTGGAAGTTGGGCTTTACCTCTAGATGTTGGGATTGAATGCTAGAATTTGGGTTTGAAATCTATATATTTTGCTTTTCCTCTAGATGTTGGGCTTTACCTCTAGATATCTGGCTTTACCTCTAGCTGTTGGGTTTTACCACTAAATATTGGTCTTTACCTCTAGATTTTGGGTGTTAGATCTAGAAATTGGGCTTTAGATCTAGAAGTTGGGCTTTAGATCTGGAAGTTAGGCTTTACATCTAGATTTTGGGCTTTACGTCTAGATATTGGGCTTTAGATCTAGAAGTTGGGCTTTAGATCCGGAAGTTAGGCTTTACATCTAGATTTTGGGATTTACGTCTAGATATTGGGCTTTAACTCTAGATTTTGGGTTTTAAATCTATATATCTGGCTTTATCTCTAGATGTTGGGCTTTACCTCTACATTTAGGGCTCTACCTCTAGGTATTGGTATTTACATTTAGATTTTTTACTTTAAATCTGGAAGTTGAGCTTTACATCTAGACTTTGGGATTTACCTCTAGATGTTGGGATTGAACTCTAGAATTTGGGTTTGAAATCTATATATTTTGCTTTTCCTCTAGATGTTGGGCTTTACCTCTAGATATCTGGCTTTACCTCTAGATGTTGGGTTTTACCTCTAGGTATTGGTCTTTATCTCTAGATTTTGCGCGTTCGATCTAGAATTTGGGCTTTACACCTAGATTTTGGGCTTTAGATCAAGAAGCTGGGCTTTACATCTAGATTTTGGCCTTTACGTCTTGATATTGGGCTTTACCTCTAGATTTTGTGTTTTAAATCTATATATTTGGCTTTTCCTCTAGATGTTGGGCTTTACCCCTAGATATCTGGCTTTACCTCTAGATGTTGGGCTTTACCTCTAGATTTGGGGTTTTACATCTAGATGTTTGCCTTCACCTCTGTAAGTTGGGCTTTACCTGCAGACATTGGGCTGTAGGACTAGATGATGGGCTTTACCTCCAGACGTTGGGCTTTACCTCTAGATATCTGGCTTTACCTCTAGATGTTGGGTTTTACCTCTAGCTATTGGTCTTTACCTCTAGATGTTGGGCTTTAGATCTAGAAGTTGTGCTTTTCATCTAGATTTTGGGCTTTACGTCTAGATATTGGGCTTTACCTCTAGATTTTGGGTTTTATATCTATATATTTGGCTTTTCCTCTAGATGTTGGGCTTTTCCTCTAGATTTTGGGTTTTACATCTAGATGTTTGCCTTCACCTCTGTAAGATGTGCTTTACCTGCAGACATTGGGCTGTAGGACTAGATGATGGGCTTTACCTCTAGAAGTTGGGCTTTACATCTAGATTTTGGGCTTTACATCTAAATGATGCGCTTAAACTCTAAATATTGGGCTTTACCTCTAGATGTTGGGCTTTAGATTTAGAAGTTGGGCTTTACATCTATATTTTGGCTTTAGATCTAGAAGTTGGGCTTTACATCTAGATTTTGGTCTTTACGTCTAGATATTGGGCTTTACCTCTAGATTTTGGGTTTTAAATCTGTATATTTGGCTTTTTCCCTAGATGTTGGGCTTTACCTCCAGATTTTGGATTTTAAATCTATATATCTGGCTTTACCTCTAGATGTTGGGCTTTATCTCTAGATTTTGGGCTCTAACTCTAGGTATTGGTGTTTACCTCTAGATTTTGGACTTTAACTCTGGAAGTTGGGCTTTACCTCTAGATGTTGGGATTGAATGCTAGAATTTGGGTTTGAAATCTATATATTTTGCTTTTCCTCTAGATGTTGGGCTTTACCTCTAGATATCTGGCTTTACCTCTAGCTGTTGGGTTTTACCACTAGATATTGGTCTTTACCTCTAGATTTTGGGTGTTAGATCTAGAATTTGGGCTTTAGATCTAGAAGTTGGGCTTTAGATCTGGAAGTTAGGCTTTACATCTAGATTTTGGGCTTTACGTCTAGATATTGGGCTTCACCTCTAGATTTTGGGGTTTAGATCTATATATCTGGCTTTATCTCTAGATGTTGGGCTTTACCTCTACATTTTGGGCTCTACCTCTAGGTATTGGTATTTACATTTAGATTTTTGACTTTAAATCTGGAAGTTGAGCTTTACATCTAGACTTTGGGATTTACCTCTAGATGTTGGGATTGAACTCTAGAATTTGGGTTTGAAATCTATATATTTTGCTTTTCCTCTAGATGTTGGGCTTTACCTCTAGATATCTGGCTTTACCTCTAGATGTTGGGTTTTACCTCTAGGTATTGGTCTTTATCTCTAGATTTTGCGCGTTCGATCTAGAATTTGGGCTTTACATCTAGATTTTGGGCTTTAGATCAAGAAGCTGGGCTTTACATCTAGATTTTGGCCTTTACGTCTTGATATTGGGCTTTACCTCTAGATTTTGGGTTTTAAATCTATATATTTGGCTTTTCCTCTAGATGTTGGGCTTTACCCCTAGATATCTGGCTTTACCTCTAGATGTTGGGCTTTACCTCTAGATTTTGGGTTTTAAATATATATATATTTGGCTTTTCCTCTAGATGTTGGGCTTTACCTCTAGATTTGGGGTTTTACATCTAGATGTTTGCCTTCACCTCTGTAAGTTGGGCTTTACCTGCAGACATTGGGCTGTAGGACTAGATGATGGGCTTTACCTCCAGACGTTGGGCTTTACCTCTAGATATCTGGCTTTACCTCTAGATGTTGGGTTTTACCTCTAGCTATTGGTCTTTACCTCTAGATGTTGGGCTTTAGATCTAGAAGTTGTGCTTTTCATCTAGATTTTGGGCTTTACGTCTAGATATTGGGCTTTACCTCTAGATTTTGGGTTTTATATCTATATTTTTGGCTTTTCCTCTAGATGTTGGGCTTTACCCCTAGATATCTGGATTTACCTGTAGATGTTGGGCTTTACCTCTAGATTTTGGGTTTTCCATCTGGATTTTTGGCTTCTCTCTAGAATCTGGGCTTTACCTCCAGACGTTGGGCTTTACCACTAGATGTTGGGTTTTACCTCTAGATGTTGGTCTTTAGGTCTAGCTATTGGACTTTACCTCTAGATGTAGGGTTTTACATCTAGATGTTTTGCTTTACATTTAGATGTTGGTCTTTATCTCTTGATGTTGGGTTATACCTCTATATGTTGTGCTTCACCTCTAGATGTTAGGCTTTACCTCTAGATGTTTGGATTACATCTAGATGTTTTGCTTTACATTTAGATGTTCGGCTTTATCTCTAGATTTTGGGTTTTAAATCTATATATTTGGCTTTTCCTCTAGATGTTGGGCTTTACCGTCAGATATCTGGCTTTACGCCTAGATGTTGGGCTTTACCTCTAGAAGTTGGGCTTTAACTCTAGACTTTGGGCTTTACCTCAAGACGTTCAGCTTTAACTCTAGCTGTTGGGCTTTACCTCTAGATTTTGGGCCTTACCTCTAGAAGTTGGGGGTTATATCTATATGGTTGGATTTAACTGTAGATGTCAGGCCTTAACACTTGATTTTGGAATTCACCTCTAGATGTTAGGCTTTACATCTAGATTCTGGGCTTTCCCTCTAGATGTTGGGCTTTAACTCTAGATTTTGGGCTTTACTCTAAAGGATGCGCTTTAACTCTAGATATTCGGCTTTACCTCTAGAAGTTGGGTTGTACATCTAGATGTTTGGCTTTAACTGTAGGTGTCGGCCTTTAACACTAGATATTGGAATTCACCTCTAGATCTTAGTCTTTACCTCTACATGTTGGGCTTTACCTCTAGAGTATTTGGCTTTAGATGTAGCGATTGGGCTTTACATCTAGATTTGGGGCTTTAGCTCTAGATGTTGGGCTTTACCTCCAGATTGTGGATTTTAAATCTATATATCTGGCTTTATCTCTAGATGTTGGGCTTTATCTCTAGATTTTGGGCTCTAACTCTAGGTATTGGTGTTTACCTCTAGATTTTGGACTTTAACTCTGGAAGTTGGGCTTTACCTCTAGATGTTGGGATTGAACTCTAGAATTTGGGTTTGAAATCTATATATTTTGCTTTTCCTCTAGATGTTGGGCTTTACCTCTAGATATCTGGCTTTACCTCTATATCTTGGGTTTTACCACTAGATATTGGTCTTTACCTCTAGATTTTGGGTGTTAGATCTAGAATTTGGGCTTTACATCTAGATTTTGGGCTTTAGGTCTAGATATTGGGCTTTACCTCTAGATTTTGGGTTTTAAATCTATATATTTGTCTTTTCCTCTAGATGTTGGGCTTTACCTCTAGATTTTGGGTTTTACATCTAGATGTTTGCCTTCACCTCTGTAAGATGTGCTTTACCTGCAGACATTGGGCTGTAGGACTAGATGATGGGCTTTACCTCTAGAAGTTGGGCTTTACATCTAGATTTTGGGCTTTACCTCTAAATGATGCGCTTAAACTCTAAATATTGGGCTTTACCTCTAGATGTTGGCCTTTAGATCTAGAAGTTGGGCTTTACATCTAGATTTTGGGCTTTACGTCTAGATACTGGGCTTCACCTCTAGATTTTGGGGTTTAGATCTATATATCTGGCTTTATCTCTAGATGTTGGGCTTTACCTCTACATTTTGGGCTCTACCTCTAGATATTGGTATTTACATTTAGATTTTTGACTTTAAATCTGGAAGTTGAGCTTTACATCTAGACTTTGGGATTTACCTCTAGATGTTGGGATTGAACTCTAGAATTTGGGTTTGAAATCTATATATTTTGCTTTTCCTCTAGATGTTGGGCTTTACCTCTAGATATCTGGCTTTACCTCTAGATGTTGGGTTTTACCTCTAGATATTGGTCTTTACCTCTAGATTTTGGGTGTTAGATCTAGAATTTGGGCTTTACATCTAGATTTTGGGCTTTAGATCAAGAAGCTGGGCTTTACATCTAGATTTTGGCCTTTACGTCTTGATATTGGGCTTTACCTCTAGATTTTGGGTTTTAAATCTATATATTTGGCTTTTCCTCTAGATGTTGGGCTTTACCCCTAGATATCTGGCTTTACCTCTAGATGTTGGGCTTTACCTCTAGATTTTGGGTTTTAAATATATATATATTTGGCTTTTCCTCTAGATGTTGGGCTTTACCTGCAGACATTGGGCTGTAGGACTAGATGATGGGCTTTACCTCCAGACGTTGGGCTTTACCTCTAGATATCTGGCTTTACCTCTAGATGTTGGGTTTTACCTCTAGCTATTGGTCTTTACCTCTAGATGTTGGGCTTTAGATCTAGAAGTTGTGCTTTTCATCTAGATTTTGGGCTTTACGTCTAGATATTGGGCTTTACCTCTAGATTTTGGGTTTTATATCTATATTTTTGGCTTTTCCTCTAGATGTTGGGCTTTACCCCTAGATATCTGGATTTACCTGTAGATGTTGGGCTTTACCTCTAGATTTTGGGTTTTCCATCTGGATTTTTGGCTTCTCTCTAGAATCTGGGCTTTACCTCCAGACGTTGGGCTTTACCACTAGATGTTGGGTTTTACCTCTAGATGTTGGTCTTTAGGTCTAGCTATTGGACTTTACCTCTAGATGTAGGGTTTTACATCTAGATGTTTTGCTTTACATTTAGATGTTGGTCTTTACCTCTAGATGTTGGGTTATACCTCTATATGTTGTGCTTCACCTCTAGATGTTAGGCTTTACCTCTAGATGTTTGGATTACATCTAGATGTTTTGCTTTACATTTAGATGTTCGGCTTTATCTCTAGATTTTGGGTTTTAAATCTATATATTTGGCTTTTCCTCTAGATGTTGGGCTTTACCGTCAGATATCTGGCTTTACCTCTAGATGTTGGGCTTTATCTCTAGAAGTTGGGCTTTAACTCTGGACTTTGGGCTTTACCTCAAGACGTTCGGCTTTAACTCTATCTGTTGGGCTTTACCTCTAGATTTTGGGCCTTACCTCTAGAAGTTGGGGGTTATATCTATATGGTTGGATTTAACTGTAGATGTCAGGCCTTAACACTTGATTTTGGAATTCACCTCTAGATGTTAGGCTTTACATCTAGATTCTGGGCTTTCCCTCTAGATGTTGGGCTTTAACTCTAGATTTTGGGCTTTACTCTAAAGGATGCGCTTTAACTCTAGATATTCGGCTTTACCTCTAGATGTTGGGTTTTACATCTAGATGTTTGGTTTTAACTGTAGGTGTCGGCCTTTAACATTAGATATTGGAATTCACCTCTAGATCTTAGTCTTTACCTCTACATGTTGGGCTTTACCTCTAGAGTATTTGGCTTTAGATCTAGCAATTGGGCTTTACATCTAGATTTGGGGCTTTAGCTCTAGATGTTGGGCTTTACCTCCAGATTGTGGATTTTAAATCTATATATCTGGCTTTATCTCTAGATGTTGGGCTTTATCTCTAGATTTTGGGCTCTAACTCTAGGTATTGGTGTTTACCTCTAGATTTTGGACTTTAACTCTGGAAGTTGGGCTTTACCTCTAGATGTTGGGATTGAACTCTAGAATTTGGGTTTGAAATCTATATATTTTGCTTTTCCTCTAGATGTTGGGCTTTACCTCTAGATATCTGGCTTTACCTCTATATCTTGGGTTTTACCACTAGATATTGGTCTTTACCTCTAGATTTTGGGTGTTAGATCTAGAATTTGGGCTTTACATCTAGATTTTGGGCTTTAGGTCTAGATATTGGGCTTTACCTCTAGATTTTGGGTTTTAAATCTATATATTTGGCTTTTCCTCTAGATGTTGGGCTTTACCTCTAGATTTTGGGTTTTACATCTAGATGTTTGCCTTCACCTCTGTAAGATGTGCTTTACCTGCAGACATTGGGCTGTAGGACTAGATGATGGGCTTTACCTCTAGAAGTTGGGCTTTACATCTAGATTTTGGGCTTTACCTCTAAATGATGCGCTTAAACTCTAAATATTGGGCTTTACCTCTAGATGTTGGCCTTTAGATCTAGAAGTTGGGCTTTACATCTAGATTTTGGGCTTTACGTCTAGATACTGGGCTTCACCTCTAGATTTTGGGGTTTAGATCTATATATCTGGCTTTATCTCTAGATGTTGGGCTTTACCTCTACATTTTGGGCTCTACCTCTAGATATTGGTATTTACATTTAGATTTTTGACTTTAAATCTGGAAGTTGAGCTTTACATCTAGACTTTGGGATTTACCTCTAGATGTTGGGATTGAACTCTAGAATTTGGGTTTGAAATCTATATATTTTGCTTTTCCTCTAGATGTTGGGCTTTACCTCTAGATATCTGGCTTTACCTCTAGATGTTGGGTTTTACCTCTAGATATTGGTCTTTACCTCTAGATTTTGGGTGTTAGATCTAGAATTTGGGCTTTACATCTAGATTTTGGGCTTTAGATCAAGAAGCTGGGCTTTACATCTAGATTTTGGCCTTTACGTCTTGATATTGGGCTTTACCTCTAGATTTTGGGTTTTAAATCTATATATTTGGCTTTTCCTCTAGATGTTGGGCTTTACCCCTAGATATCTGGCTTTACCTCTAGATGTTGGGCTTTACCTCTAGATTTTGGGTTTTAAATATATATATATTTGGCTTTTCCTCTAGATGTTGGGCTTTACCTGCAGACATTGGGCTGTAGGACTAGATGATGGGCTTTACCTCCAGACGTTGGGCTTTACCTCTAGATATCTGGCTTTACCTCTAGATGTTGGGTTTTACCTCTAGCTATTGGTCTTTACCTCTAGATGTTGGGCTTTAGATCTAGAAGTTGTGCTTTTCATCTAGATTTTGGGCTTTACGTCTAGATATTGGGCTTTACCTCTAGATTTTGGGTTTTATATCTATATTTTTGGCTTTTCCTCTAGATGTTGGGCTTTACCCCTAGATATCTGGATTTACCTGTAGATGTTGGGCTTTACCTCTAGATTTTGGGTTTTCCATCTGGATTTTTGGCTTCTCTCTAGAATCTGGGCTTTACCTCCAGACGTTGGGCTTTACCACTAGATGTTGGGTTTTACCTCTAGATGTTGGTCTTTAGGTCTAGCTATTGGACTTTACCTCTAGATGTAGGGTTTTACATCTAGATGTTTTGCTTTACATTTAGATGTTGGTCTTTACCTCTAGATGTTGGGTTATACCTCTATATGTTGTGCTTCACCTCTAGATGTTAGGCTTTACCTCTAGATGTTTGGATTACATCTAGATGTTTTGCTTTACATTTAGATGTTCGGCTTTATCTCTAGATTTTGGGTTTTAAATCTATATATTTGGCTTTTCCTCTAGATGTTGGGCTTTACCGTCAGATATCTGGCTTTACCTCTAGATGTTGGGCTTTATCTCTAGAAGTTGGGCTTTAACTCTGGACTTTGGGCTTTACCTCAAGACGTTCGGCTTTAACTCTAGCTGTTGGGCTTTACCTCTAGATTTTGGGCCTTACCTCTAGAAGTTGGGGGTTATATCTATATGGTTGGATTTAACTGTAGATGTCAGGCCTTAACACTTGATTTTGGAATTCACCTCTAGATGTTAGGCTTTACATCTAGATTCTGGGCTTTCCCTCTAGATGTTGGGCTTTAACTCTAGATTTTGGGCTTTACTCTAAAGGATGCGCTTTAACTCTAGATATTCGGCTTTACCTCTAGATGTTGGGTTTTACATCTAGATGTTTGGTTTTAACTGTAGGTGTCGGCCTTTAACATTAGATATTGGAATTCACCTCTAGATCTTAGTCTTTACCTCTACATGTTGGGCTTTACCTCTAGAGTATTTGGCTTTAGATCTAGCAATTGGGCTTTACATCTAGATTTGGGGCTTTAGCTCTAGATGTTGGGCTTTACCTCTACATTTTGGGCTCTACCTCTATGTATTGGTATTTATATTTAGATTTTTGACTTTAAATCTGGAAGTTGAGCTTTACATCTAGACTTTGGGATTTACCTCTAGATGTTGGGATTGAACTCTAGAATTTGGGTTTGAAATCTATATATTTTGCTTTTCCTCTAGATGTTGGGCTTTACCTCTAGATATCTGGCTTTATCTCTAGATGTTGGGTTTTACCTCTAGATATTGGTCTTTACCTCTAGATTTTGGGTGTTAGATCTAGAATTTGGGCTTTACATCTAGATTTTGGGCTTTAGATCTAGAAGTTGGGCTTTACATCTAGATTTTGGGCTTTAGGTCTAGATATTGGGCTTTACCTCTAGATTTTGGGTTTTAAATCTATATATTTGGCTTTTCCTCTAGATGTTGGGCTTTACCTCTAGATTTTGGGTTTTACATCTAGATGTTTGCCTTCACCTCTGTAAGATGTGCTTTACCTGCAGACATTGGGCTGTAGGACTAGATGATGGGCTTTACCTCTAGAAGTTGGGCTTTACATCTAGATTTTGGGCTTTACGTCTAATTGATGCGCTTAAACTCTAAATATTGGGCTTTACCTCTAGATGTTGGGCTTTAGATTTAGAAGTTGGGCTTTACAGCTATATTTTGGGCTTTAGATCTAGAAGTTGGGCTTTACATCTAGATTTTGGGCTTTACGTCTAGATATTGGGCTTCACCTCTAGATTTTGGGGTTTAGATCTATATATCTGGCTTTATCTCTAGATGTTGGGCTTTACCTCTACATTTTGGGCTCTACCTCTAGGTATTGGTATTTACATTTAGATTTTTGACTTTAAATCTGGAAGTTGAGCTTTACATCTAGACTTTGGGATTTACCTCTAGATGTTGGGATTGAACTCTAGAATTTGGGTTTGAAATCTATATATTTTGCTTTTCCTCTAGATGTTGGGCTTTACCTCTAGATATCTGGCTTTACCTCTAGATGTTGGGTTTTACCTCTAG
This sequence comes from Leptosomus discolor, assembly GCF_034619465.1. Classification (NCBI taxonomy): domain Eukaryota; kingdom Metazoa; phylum Chordata; class Aves; order Leptosomiformes; family Leptosomidae; genus Leptosomus; species Leptosomus discolor. The sequence continues at coordinate 2,300,932 of NW_028237857.1, read as the reverse complement.
ATATTGGTCTTTATCTCCAGATTTTGGGCATTCGATCTAGAATTTGGGCTTTACATCTAGATTTTGGGCTTTAGATCAAGAAGCTGGGCTTTACATCTAGATTTTGGCCTTTACGTCTTGATATTGGGCTTTACCTCTAGATTTTGGGTTTTAAATCTATATATTTGGCTTTTCCTCTAGATGTTGGGCTTTACCCCTAGATATCTGGCTTTACCTCTAGATGTTGGGCTTTACCTCTAGATTTTGGGTTTTAAATATATATATATTTGGCTTTTCCTCTAGATGTTGGGCTTTACCTCTAGATTTGGGGTTTTACATCTAGATGTTTGCCTTCACCTCTGTAAGTTGGGCTTTACCTGCAGACATTGGGCTGTAGGACTAGATGATGGGCTTTACCTCCAGACGTTGGGCTTTACCTCTAGATATCTGGCTTTACCTCTAGATGTTGGGTTTTACCTCTAGCTATTGGTCTTTACCTCTAGATGTTGGGCTTTAGATCTAGAAGTTGTGCTTTTCATCTAGATTTTGGGCTTTACGTCTAGATATTGGGCTTTACCTCTAGATTTTGGGGTTTATATCTATATATTTGGCTTTTCCTCTAGATGTTGGGCTTTACCCCTAGATATCTGGATTTACCTGTAGATGTTGGGCTTTACCTCTAGATTTTGGGTTTTCCATCTGGATTTTTGGCTTCCCTCTAGATTCTGGGCTTTACCTCCAGACGTTGGGCTTTACCACTAGATGTTGGTTTTTACCTCTAGATGTTGGTCTTTAGGTCTAGATATTGGACTTTACCTCTAGATGTAGGGTTTTACATCTAGATGTTTTGCTTTACATTTAGATGTTGGTCTTTATCTCTTGATGTTGGGTTATACCTCTATATGTTGTGCTTTACATACAACATAGATGTTGGGTTATACCTCTATATGTTGTGCTTTACATACAATAGATCTATTAATATAGATGTTGGGTTTTACCTCTAGATATTGGTCTTTACCTCTAGATTTTGGGTGTTAGATCTAGAATTTGGGCTTTACATCTAGATTTTGGGCTTTAGGTCTAGATATTGGGCTTTACCTCTAGATTTTGGGTTTTAAATCTATATATTTGGCTTTTCCTCTAGATGTTGGGCTTTACCTCTCGATTTGGGGTTTTACATCTAGATGTTTGCCTTCACCTCTGTAAGTTGGGCTTTACCTGCAGACATTGGGCTGTAGGAATAGATGATGGGCTTTACCTCTAGAAGTTGGGCTTTACATCTAGATTTTGGGCTTTACCTCTAAATGATGCGCTTATACTCTAAATATTGGGCTTTACCTCTAGATGTTGGGCTTTAGATTTAGAAGTTGGGCTTTACATCTATATTTTGGGCTTTAGATCTAGAAGTTGAGATTTACATCTAGATATTGGGCTTTACGTCTAGATATTGGGCTTCACCTCTAGATTTTGGAGTTTAGATCTATATATTTGGCTTTATCTCTAGATGTTGGGCTTTACCTCTAGATTTTGGGTTTTAAATCTATATATTTGGCTTTTCCTCTAGATGTTGGGCTTTACCTCTAGAAGTTGGGCTGTACATCTAGATGTTTGTCTTTAACTGTAGGTGTCGGGCTTTAACACTAGATATTGGAATTCACCTCTAGATCTTACTCCTTACCTCTACATGTGGGCTTTACCTCTAGAGTATTTGGCTTTAGCTCTAGATGTTGGGCTTTACCTCTAGATATCTGGCTTTACCTCTAGATGTTGGGTTTTACCTCTAGATATTGGTCTTTATCTCTAGATTTTGGGCGTTAGATCTAGAATTTGGGCTTTACATCTAGATTTTGGGCTTTAGATCAAGAAGTTGGGCTTTACATCTAGATTTTGGGCTTTACGTCTTGATATTGGGCTTTACCTCTAGATTTTGGGTTTTAAATCTATATATTTGGCTTTTCCTCTAGATGTTGGCCTTTACCCCTAGATATCTGGCTTTACCTCTAGATGTTGGGCTTTACCTCTAGATTTGGGGTTTTACATCTAGATGTTTGCCTTCACCTCTGTAAGTTGGGCTTTACCTGCAAACATTGGGCTGTAGGACTAGATGATGGGCTTTACGTCCAGACGTTGGGCTTTACCTCTAGATATGTGGATTTACTTCTAGATGTTGGTCTTTACCTCTAGATGTTGGTCTTTAGTTCTAGATATTGGACTTTACCTCTAGATGTAGGGTTTTACATCTAGATGTTTTGCTTTACATTTAGATGTTGGTCTTTATCTCTAGATGTTGGGTTATACCTCTATATGTTGTGTTTCACCTCTAGATGTTAGGCTTTACCTCTAGATGTTTGGATTACATCTAGATGTTTTGCTTTACATTTAGATGTTCGGCTTTATCTCTAGATTTTGGGTTTTAAATCTATATATTTGGCTTTTCCTCTAGATGTTGGGCTTTACCGTCAGATATCTGGCTTTACCTCTAGATGTTGGGCTTTACCTCTAGAAGTTGGGCTTTAACTCTGGACTTTGGGCTTTACCTCAAGACGTTCGTCTTTAACTCTAGCTGTTGGGCTTTACCTCTAGATTTTGGGCCTTACCTCTAGAAGTTGGGGGTTATATCTATATGGTTGGATTTAACTGTAGATGTCAGGCCTTAACACTTGATTTTGGAATTCACCTCTAGATGTTAGGCTTTACATCTAGATTCTGGGCTTTCCCTCTAGATGTTGGGCTTTAACTCTAGATTTTGGGCTTTACTCTAAAGATGCGCTTTAACTCCAGGTATTCGGCTTTACCTCTAGAAGTTGGGTTGTACATCTAGATGTTTGGCTTTAACTGTAGGTGTCAGGCTTTAACACTAGATATTGGAATTCACCTCTAGATCTTAGTCTTTACCTCTACATGTTGGGCTTTACCTCTAGAGTATTTGGCTTTAGATCTAGCAATTGGGCTTTACATCTAGATTTGGGGCTTTAGCTCTAGATGTTGGGCTTTACCTCCAGATTTTGGATTTTAAATCTATATATCTGGCTTTATCTCTAGATGTTGGGCTTTACCTCTAGATTTTGGGTTTTAAATCTATATATTTGGCTTTTCCTCTAGATGTTGGGCTTTACCTCTAGAAGTTGGGCTGTACATCTAGATGTTTGTCTTTAACTGTAGGTGTCGGGCTTTAACACTAGATATTGGAATTCACCTCTAGATCTTAGTCCTTACCTCTACATGTGGGCTTTACCTCTAGAGTATTTGGCTTTAGCTCTAGATGTTGGGCTTTACCTCTAAATATCTGGCTTTACCTCTAGATGTTGGGTTTTACCTCTAGAGATTGGTCTTTATCTCTAGATTTTGGGCGTTAGATCTAGAATTTGGGCTTTACATCTAGATTTTGGGCTTTACGTCTTGATATTGGGCTTTACCTCTAGATTTTGGGTTTTAAATCTATATATTTGGCTTTTCCTCTAGATGTTGGCCTTTACCCCTAGATATCTGGCTTTACCTCTAGATGTTGGGCTTTACCTCTAGATTTGGGGTTTTACATCTAGATGTTTGCCTTCACCTCTGTAAGTTGGGCTTTACCTGCAAACATTGGGCTGTAGGACTAGATGATGGGCTTTACGTCCAGACGTTGGGCTTTACCTCTAGATATGTGGATTTACTTCTAGATGTTGGTCTTTACCTCTAGATGTTGGTCTTTAGTTCTAGATATTGGACTTTACCTCTAGATGTAGGGTTTTACATCTAGATGTTTTGCTTTACATTTAGATGTTGGTCTTTATCTCTAGATATTGGGTTATACCTCTATATGTTGTGCTTCACCTCTAGATGTTAGGCTTTACCTCTAGATGTTTGGATTACATCTAGATGTTTTGCTTTACATTTAGATGTTCGGCTTTATCTCTAGATTTTGGGTTTTAAATCTATATATTTGGCTTTTCCTCTAGATGTTGGGCTTTACCGTCAGATATCTGGCTTTACGCCTAGATGTTGGGCTTTACCTCTAGAAGTTGGGCTTTAACTCTGGACTTTGGGCTTTACCTCAAGACGTTCGTCTTTAACTCTAGCTGTTGGGCTTTACCTCTAGATTTTGGGCCTTACCTCTAGAAGTTGGGGGTTATATCTATATGGTTGGATTTAACTGTAGATGTCAGGCCTTAACACTTGATTTTGGAATTCACCTCTAGATGTTAGGCTTTACATCTAGATTCTGGGCTTTCCCTCTAGATGTTGGGCTTTAACTCTAGATTTTGGGCTTTACTCTAAAGATGCGCTTTAACTCCAGGTATTCGGCTTTACCTCTAGAAGTTGGGTTGTACATCTAGATGTTTGGCTTTAACTGTAGGTGTCAGGCTTTAACACTAGATATTGGAATTCACCTCTAGATCTTAGTCTTTACCTCTACATGTTGGGCTTTACCTCTAGAGTATTTGGCTTTAGATCTAGCAATTGGGCTTTACATCTAGATTTGGGGCTTTAGCTCTAGATGTTGGGCTTTACCTCCAGATTGTGGATTTTAAATCTATATATCTGGCTTTATCTCTAGATGTTGGGCTTTATCTCTAGATTTTGGGATCTAACTCTAGGTATTGGTGTTTACCTCTAGATTTTGGACTTTAACTCTGGAAGTTGGGCTTTACCTCTAGATGTTGGGATTGAACTCTAGAATTTGGGTTTGAAATCTATATATTTTGCTTTTCCTCTAGATGTTGGCTTTACCTCTAGATATCTGGCTTTACCTCTAGATGTTGGGTTTTACCTCTAGATATTGGTCTTTATCTCTAGATTTTGGGCATTCGATCTAGAATTTGGGCTTTACATCTAGATTTTGGGCTTTAGATCAAGAAGCTGGGCTTTACATCTAGATTTTGGCCTTTACGTCTTGATATTGGGCTTTACCTCTAGATTTTGGGTTTTAAATCTATATATTTGGCTTTTCCTCTAGATGTTGGCCTTTACCCCTAGATATCTGGCTTTACCTCTAGATGTTGGGCTTTACCTCTAGATTTTGGGTTTTAAATATATATATATTTGGCTTTTCCTCTAGATGTTGGGCTTTACCTCTAGATTTGGGGTTTTACATCTAGATGTTTGCCTTCACCTCTGTAAGTTGGGCTTTACCTGCAGACATTGGGCTGTAGGACTAGATGATGGGCTTTACCTCCAGACGTTGGGCTTTACCTCTAGATATCTGGCTTTACCTCTAGATGTTGGGTTTTACCTCTAGCTATTGGTCTTTACCTCTAGATGTTGGGCTTTAGATCTAGAAGTTGTGCTTTTCATCTAGATTTTGGGCTTTACGTCTAGATATTGGGCTTTACCTCTAGATTTTGGGTTTTAAATCTATATATTTGTCTTTTCCTCTAGATGTTGGGCTTTACCTCTAGATTTTGGGTTTTACATCTAGATGTTTGCCTTCACCTCTGTAAGTTGGGCTTTACCTGCAGACATTGGGCTGTAGGACTAGATGATGGGCTTTACCTCTAGAAGTTGGGCTTTGCATCTAGATTTTGGGCTTTACCTCTAAATGATGCGCTTAAACTCTAAATATTGGGCTTTACCTCTAGATGTTGGGTTTTAGATTTAGAAGTTGGGCTTTACATCTATATTTTGGGCTTTAGATCTAGAAGTTGGGCTTTACATCTAGATAGTGGGCTTTACGTCTAGATATTGGGCTTCATCTCTAGATTTTGGGGTTTAGATCTATATATCTGGCTTTATCTTTAGATGTTGGGCTTTACCTCTAGATTTTGGGTTTTAAATCTATATATTTGGCTTTTCCTCTAGATGTTGGGTTTTACCTCTTGATTTTGGGTTTTACATGTAGATGTTTGCCTTCACCTCTGTAAGTTGGGCTTTACCTTCAGACATTGGGCTGTAGGACTAGATGATGGGCTTTACCTCTAGAATCTGGGCTTTACATCTAGATTTTGGGCTTTACCTCTAGATGTTGGGATTGAACTCTAGAATTTGGGTTTGAAATCTATATATTTTGCTTTTCCTCTAGATGTTGGGCTTTACCTCTAGATATCTGGCTTTACCTCTAGATGTTGGGTTTTACCTCTAGATATTAGTCTTTACCTCTAGAATTTGGGCTTTAGATCTAGAAGTTGTGCTTTACATCTAGATTTTGGGCTTTAGATCAAGAAGCTGGGCTTTACATCTAGATTTTGGCCTTTACGTCTTGATATTAATCTTTACCTCTAGATTTTGGGTTTTAAATCTATATATTTGGCTTTTCCTCTAGATGTTGGCCTTTACCCCTAGATATCTGGCTTTACCTCTAGATGTTGGGCTTTACCTCTAGATTTTGGGTTTTAAATCTATATATTTGGCTTTTCCTCTAGATGTTGGCCTTTACCCCTAGATATCTGGCTTTACCTCTAGATGTTGGGCTTCACCTCTAGATTTTGGGTTTTAAATATATATATATTTGGCTTTTCCTCTAGATGTTGGGCTTTACCTCTAGATTTGGGGTTTTACATCTAGATGTTTGCGTTCACCTCTGTAAGTTGGGCTTTACCTGCAGACATTGGGCTGTAGGACTAGATGATGGGCTTTACCTCCAGACGTTGGGCTTTACCTCTAGATATCTGGCTTTACCTCTAGATGTTGGGTTTTAGCTCTAGCTATTGGTCTTTATCTCTAGATGTTGGGATTTAACTCTAGAATGTGGGTTTGAAATCTATATATTTGGCTTTTCCTCTAGATGTTGGGCTTTACCTCTAGATATCTGGCTTTAACTCTAGATGTTGGGTTTTACCTCTAGCTATTGGTCTTTACCTCTAGATGTTGGCATTTAACTCTAGAATTTGGGTTTGAAATCTATATATTTGGCTTTTCCTCTAGATGTTGGGCTTTACCTCTAGATATCTGGCTTTAACCCTAGATGTTGGGTTTTACCTCTAAATATTGGGCTTTACCTCTAGATGTTGGGCTTTAGATTTAGAAGTTGGGCTTTACATCTAGATTTTGGCCTTTACGTCTAGATATTGGGCTTCACCTCTAGATTTTGGATTTTAGATCTATATATCTGGCTTTATCTCTAGATGTTGGGCTTTACCTCTAGATATCTGGCTTTACCTCTCGATGTTGGGTTTTACCTCTAGATATTGGGCTTTATCTCTAGATTTTGGGCTCTAACTCTTTGTATTGGTGTTTACCTCTAGATTTTGGACTTTAACTCTGGAAGTTGGGATTTACCTCTAGATGTTGGGATTTAACTCTAGAATTTGGGTTTGAAATCTATATATTTTGCTTTTCCTCTAGATGTTGGGCTTTACCTCTAGATATCTGGCTTTACCTCTAGCTGTTGGTTTTTACCTCTAGATATTGGTCTTTACCTCTAGATTTTGGGTGTTAGATCTAGAATTTGGGATTTACATCTAGATTTTGGGCTTTAGATCTAGAAGTTGGGCTTTACATCTAGATTTTGGGCTTTAGGTCTAGATATTGGGCTTTACCTCTAGATTTTGGGTTTTAAATCTATATATTTGGCTTTTCCTCTAGATGTTAGTCTTTACCTCTAGATTTTGGGTTTTACATCTAGATGTTTGCCTTCACCTCTGTAAGTTGGGCTTTACCTGCAGACATTGGGCTGTAGGACTAGATGATGGCCTTTACCTCTAGAAGTTGGGCTTTTAATCTAGATTTTGGGTTTACCTCTACATGATGCGCTTAAACTCTAAATATTGGGCTTTACCTCTAGATGTTGGGCTTTAGATTTAGAAGTTGGGCTTTACATCTATATTTTGGGCTTTAGATCTAGAAGTTGGGCTTTACATCTAGATTTTGGGCTTTACGTCTAGATATTGGGCTTTACCTCTAGATTTTGGGTTTTAAATCTATATAATTGGCTTTTCTCTAGATGTTGGTCTTTACCTCTAGATTTTGGGTTTTAAATCTAGATGTTTGCCTTCACCTCTGGAAGTTGGGCTTTACCTGCAGACATTGGGCTGTAGGACTAGATGATGGGCTTTACCTCTAGAAGTTGTGCTTTACCTCTATATATCTGGCTTTACCTCTAAATGATGGGCTTAAACTCTAAATATTGGGTTTTACCTCTAGATGTTGGGCTTTAGATTTAGAAGTTGGGCTTTACATCTATATTTTGGGCTTTAGATCTAGAAGTTGGGCTTTACATCTAGCTTTTGGGCTTTACGTCTAGATATTGGGCTTTACCTCTAGATTTTGGGGTTTAGATCTATATATCTGGCTTTATCTCTAGATGTTGGGCTTTACCTCTACATTTTGCGCTCTACCTCTAGGTATTGGTATTTACCTTTAGATTTTTGACTTTAAATCTGGAAGTTGAGCTTTACATCTAGACTTTGGGTTTTAAATCTAGATGTTGGGATTGAACTCTAGAATTTGGGTTTGAAATCTATATATTTTGCTTTTCCTCTAGATGTTGGGCTTTACCTCTAGATATCTGGCTTTACCTCTAGATGTTGGGTTTTACCTCTAGATATTGGTCTTTATCTCTAGATTTTGGGCGTTAGATCTAGAATTTGGGCTTTTCCTCTAGATTTTGGGCTTTAGATCAAGAAGTTGGGCTTTACATCTAGATTTTGGCCTTTACGTCTTGATATTGGGCTTTACCTCTAGATTTTTGGTTTTAAATCTATATATTTGGCTTTTCCTCTAGATGTTGGCCTTTACCGCTAGATATCTGGCTTTACCTCTAGATTTTGGGTTTTATATATATATATATTTGGCTTTTCCTCTAGACGTTGGGCTTTACCTCTAGATTTGGGGTTTTATATCTAGATGTTTGCCTTCACCTCTGTAAGTTGGGCTTTACCTGCAGACATTGGGCTGTAGGACTAGATGATGGGCTTTACCTCCAGAAGTTGGGCTTTACATCTAGATTTTGGGCTTTACCTCTAAATGATGCGCTTAAACTCTAAATATTGGGCTTTACCTCTAGATGTTGGGCTTTAGATTTAGAAGTTGGGCTTTACAGCTATATTTTGGGCTTTAGATCTAGAAGTTGGGCTTTACATCTAGAAGTGGGGCTTTACATCTAAATATTTGGCTTCACCTCTAGATTTTGGGGTTTAGATCTATATATCTGGCTTTATCTCTAGATGTTGGGCTTTACCTCTACATTTTGGGCTCTACCTCTAGGTATTGGTATTTACATTTAGATTTTTGACTTTAAATCTGGAAGTTGAGCTTTACATCTAGACTTTGGGATTTACCTCTAGATGTTGGGATTGAACTCTAGAATTTGGGTTTGAAATCTATATATTTTGCTTTTCCTCTAGATGTTGGGCTTTACCTCTAGATATCTGGCTTTACCTCTAGATCTTGGGTTTTACCACTAGATATTGGTCTTTACCTCTAGATTTTGGGTGTTAGATCTAGAATTTGGGCTTTACATCTAGATTTTGGGCTTTAGGTCTAGAAGTTGGGCTTTACATCTAGATTTTGGGCTTTAGGTCTAGGTATTGGGCTTTACCTCTAGATTTTGGGTTTTAAATCTATATATTTGGCTTTTCTTCTAGATGTTGGGCTTTACCTCTAGATTTTGGGGTTTACATTTGGATGTTTGCCTTCACCTCTGTAAGTTGGGCTTTACCTGCAGACATTGGGCTGTAGGACTAGATGATGGGCTTTACCTCTAGAAGTTGGGCTTTACATCTAGATTTTGGGCTTTACCTCTAAATGATGCGCTTAAACTCTAAATATTGGGCTTTACCTCTAGATGTTGGGCTTTAGATTTAGAAGTTGGGCTTTACAGCTATATTTTGGGCTTTAGATCTAGAAGTTGGGCTTTACATCTAGATTTTGGGCTTTACGTCTAGATATTGGGCTTCACCTCTAGATTTTGGGGTTTAGATCTATATATCTCGCTTTATCTCTAGATGTTGGGCTTTACCTCTACATTTTGGGCTCTACCTCTAGGTATTGGTATTTACATTTAGATTTTTGACTTTAAATCTGGAAGTTGAGCTTTACATCTAGACTTTGGGATTTACCTCTAGATGTTGGGATTGAACTCTAGAATTTGGGTTTGAAATCTATATATTTTGCTTTTCCTCTAGATGTTGGGCTTTACCTCTAGATATCTGGCTTTACCTCTAGATGTTGGGTTTTACCTCTAGATATTGGTCTTTATCTCTAGATTTTGGGCGTTAGATCTAGAATTTGGGCTTTACATCTAGATTTTGGGCTTTAGATCAAGAAGCTGGGCTTTACATCTAGATTTTGGGCTTTACGTCTTGATATTGGGCTTTACCTCTAGATTTTGGGTTTTAAATCTATATATTTGGCTTTTCCTCTAGATGTTGGGCTTTAACCCTAGATATCTGGCTTTACCTCTAGATGTTGGGCTTTACCTCTAGATTTTGGGTTTTAAATATATATATATTTGGCTTTTCCTGTAGATGTTGGGCTTTACCTCTAGATTTGGGGTTTTACATCTAGATGTTTGCCTTCACCTCTGTAAGTTGGGCTTTACCTGCAGACATTGGGCTGTAGGACTAGATGATGGGCTTTACCTCCAGACGTTGGGCTTTACCTCTAGATATCTGGCTTTACCTCTAGATGTTGGGTTTTACCTCTAGCTATTGGTCTTTACCTCTAGATGTTGGGCTTTAGATCTAGAAGTTGTGCTTTTCATCTAGATTTTGGGCTTTACGTCTAGATATTGGGCTTTACCTCTAGATTTTGGGTTTTATATCGATATATTTGACTTTTCCTCTAGATGTTGGGCTTTACCCCTAGATATCTGGATTTACCTGTAGATGTTGGGCTTTACCTCTAGATTTTGGGTTTTCCATCTGGATTTTTGGCTTCTCTCTAGAATCTGGGCTTTACCTCCAGACGTTGGGCTTTACCACTAGATGTTGGGTTTTACCTCTAGATGTTGGTCTTTAGGTCTAGATATTGGACTTTACCTCTAGATGTAGGGTTTTACATCTAGATGTTTTGCTTTACATTTAGATGTTGGTCTTTATCTCTTGATGTTGGGTTATACCTCTATATGTTGTGCTTCACCTCTAGATGTTAGGCTTTACCTCTAGATGTTTGGATTACATCTAGATGTTTTGCTTTACATTTAGGTGTTCGTCTTTATCTCTAGATTTTGGGTTTTAAATCTATACATTTGGCTTTTCCTCTAGATGTTGGGCTTTACCGTCAGATATCTGGCTTTACGTCTAGATGTTGGGCTTTACCTCTAGAAGTTGGGCTTTAATCTAGACTTTGGGCTTTACCTCAAGACATTCGGCTTTAACTCTAGCTGTTGGGCTTTACCTCTAGATGTTGGGCCCTACCTCTAGAAGTTGGGGGTTATATCTATATGCTTGGATTTAACTGTAGTTGTCAGGCCTTAACACTTGATTTTGGAATTCACCTCTAGATGTTAGGCTTTACATCTAGATTCTGGGCTTTCCCTCTAGATGTTGGGCTTTAACTCTAGATTTTGGGCTTTACTCTAAAGGATGCGCTTTAACTCTAGATATTCGGCTTTACCTCTAGAAGTTGGGTTTTACATCTAGATGTTTGGCTTTAACTGTAGGTGTCAGGCTTTAACACTAGATATTGGAATTCACCTCTAGATCTTAGTCTTTACCTCTACATGTTGGGCTTTACCTCTAGAGTATTTGGCTTTAGATCTAGCAATTGGGCTTTACATCTAGATTTGGGGCTTTAGCTCTAGATGTTGGGCTCTAACTCTAGGTATTGGTGTTTACCTCTAGATTTTGGACTTTAACTCTGGAAGTTGGGCTTTACCTCTAGATGTTGGGATTGAACTCTAGAATTTGGGTTTGAAATTTATATATTTTGCTTTTCCTCTAGATGTTGGGCTTTACCTCTAGATATCTGGCTTTACCTCTAGATGTTGGGTTTTACCTCTAGATGTTGGTCTTTAATTCTAGATATTGGACTTTACCTCTAGATGTCGGGTTTTACATCTAGATGTTTTGCTTTACATTTAGATGTTGGGCTTTATCTCTAGATTTTGGGTTTTAAATCTATATATTTGGCTTTTCCTCTAGATGTTGGGCTTTACCTCTAGATATCTGGCTTTACGTCTCGATGTTGGGTTTTACCTCTAGATATTGGGCTTTACATCTAGATTTTGGGCTTTAGATCTAGAAGTTGGGCTTTACATCTAGATTTTGGTCTTTACGTCTAGATATTCGGCTTTACCTCTAGATTTTGGGTTTTATATCTATATATTTGGCTTTTCCTCTAGATGTTGGGCTTCACTCCTACATATCTGGATTTACCTGTAGATGTTGGGCTTTACCTCTAGATTTTGGGTTTTCCATCTCGATTTTTGGCTTCTCTCTAGAATCTGGGCTTTACCTCCAGACGTTGGGCTTTACCTCTAGATGTTGGGTTTTACCTCTAGATATTGGTCTTTACCTCGAGATTTTGGGTGTTAGATCTAGAATTTGGGCTTTAGATCTAGAAGTTGGGCTTTAGATCTAGATTTTGGGCTTTACATCTAGATATTGGGCTTTACCTGTAGATTTTGGGTTTTAAATCTATATATTTGGCTTTTCCTCTAGATGTTGGGCTTTACAAGTAGATATCTGTCTTTACATCTAGATTTTGGGCTTTACGTCTAGATATTGGTCTTTACCTCTAGATTTTGGGTTTTACATCTAGATGTTTGCCTTCACCTCTGTAAGTTGGGCTTTACCTGCAGACATTGGGCTGTAGGACTAGATGATGGGCTTTACCTCTAGAAGTTGGGCTTTAACTCTAGATTTTGGGCTTTACCTCTAAATGATGAGCTTAAACTCTAAATATTGGGCCTTACCTCTAGATGTTGGGCTTTAGATTTAGAAGTTGGGCTTTACATCTATATTTTGGGCTTTAGATCTAGAAGTTGGGCTTTACATCTAGATTTTGGGCTTTACGTCTAGATATTGGGCTTTACCTCTAGATTCTGGGTTTTAAATCTATATATTTGGCTTTTCCTCTAGATGTTGGGCTTTACCTCTGGATTTTGGGTTTTACATCTAGATGTTTGCCTTCACCTCTGTAAGTTGGACTTTACCTGCAGACATTGGGCTGTAGGACTAGATGATGGGCTTTACCTCTAGAAGTTGGGCTTTACATCTAGGTTTTGGGCTTTACCTCTAAATGATGCGCTTAAACACTAAATATTGGGCCTTACCTCTAGATGTTGGGCTTTAGATCTAGAAGTTGTGCTTTACATCTAGATTTTGGGCTTTAGATCAAGAAGCTGGGCTTTACATCTAGATTTTGGCCTTTACGTCTTTATATTGGGCTTTACCTCTAGATTTTGGGTTTTAAATCTATATATTTGGCTTTTCCTCTAGATGTTGGGCTTTACCCCTAGATATCTGGCTTTACCTCTAGATGTTGGGCTTTACCTCTAGATTTTGGGTTTTAAATCTATATATATTTGGCTTTTCCTCTAGATGTTGGGCTTTACCTCTAGATTTGGGGTTTTACATCTAGATGTTTGCCTTCACCTCTCTAAGTTGGGCTTTACCTGCAGACATTGGGCTGTAGGACTAGATGATGGGCTTTACCTCCAGACGTTGGGCTTTACCTCTAGATATCTGGCTTTACCTCTAGATGTTGGGTTTTACCTCTAGCTATTGGTCTTTACCTCTAGATGTTGGGCTTTAGATCTAGAAGTTGTGCTTTTCATCTAGATTTTGGGCTTTACGTCTAGATATTGGGCTTTACCTCTAGATTTTGGGTTTTATATCTATATATTTGGCTTTTCCTCTAGATGTTGGGCTTTACCCCTAGATATCTGGATTTACCTGTAGATGTTGGGCTTTACCTCTAGATTTTGGGTTTTCCATCTGGATTTTTGGCTTCTCTCTAGAATCTGGGCTTTACCTCCAGACGTTGGGCTTTACCACTAGATGTTGGGTTTTACCTCTAGATGTTGGTCTTTAGGTCTAGCTATTGGACTTTACCTCTAGATGTAGGGTTTTACATCTAGATGTTTTGCTTTACATTTAGATGTTGGTCTTTATCTCTTGATGTTGGGTTATACCTCTATATGTTGTGCTTCACCTCTAGATGTTAGGCTTTACCTCTAGATGTTTGGATTACATCTAGATGTTTTGCTTTACATTTAGATGTTCGGCTTTATCTCTAGATTTTGGGTTTTAAATCTATATATTTGGCTTTTCCTCTAGATGTTGGGCTTTACCGTCAGATATCTGGCTTTACCTCTAGAAGTTGGGCTTTAACTCTAGACTTTGGGCTTTACCTCAAGACGTTCGGCTTTAACTCCAGCTGTTGGGCTTTACCTCTAGATTTTGGGCCTTACCTCTAGAAGTTGGGGGTTATATCTATATGGTTGGATTTAACTGTAGATGTCAGGCCTTAACACTTGATTTTGGAATTCACCTCTAGATGTTAGGCTTTACATCTAGATTCTGGGCTTTCCCTCTAGATGTTGGGCTTTAACTCTAGATTTTGGGCTTTACTCTAAAGGATGCGCTTTAACTCTAGATATTCGGCTTTACCTCTAGAAGTTGGGTTGTACATCTAGATGTTTGGCTTTAACTGTAGGTGTCAGGCTTCAACACTAGATATTGGAATTCACCTCTAGATCTTAGTCTTTACCTCTACATGTTGGGCTTTACCTCTAGACTATTTGGCTTTAGATCTAGCAATTGGGCTTTACATCTAGATTTGGGGCTTTAGCTCTAGATGTTGGGCTTTACCTCCACATTTTGGATTTTAAATCTATATATCTGGCTTTATCTCTAGATGTTGGGCTTTATCTCTAGATTTTGGGCTCTAACTCTAGGTATTGGTGTTTACCTCTAGATTTTGGACTTTAACTCTGGAAGTTGGGCTTTACCTCTAGATGTTGGGATTGAACTCTAGAATTTGGGTTTGAAATCTATATATTTTGCTTTTCCTCTAGATGTTGGGCTTTACCTCTAGATATCTGGCTTTACCTCTAGATGTTGGGTTTTACCTCTAGATATTGGTCTTTACCTCTAGATTTTGGGTGTTAGATCTAGAATTTGGGCTTTACATCTAGATTTTGGGCTTTAGGTCTAGATATTGGGCTTTACCTCTAGATTCTGGGTTTTAAATCTATATATTTGGCTTTTCCTCTAGATGTTGGGCTTTACCTCTAGATTTTGGGTTTTACATCTAGATGTTTGCCTTCACCTCTGTAAGTTGGACTTTACCTGCAGACATTGGGCTGTAGGACTAGATGATGGGCTTTACCTCTAGAAGTTGGGCTTTACATCTAGATTTTGGGCTTTACCTCTAAATGATGTGCTTAAACACTAAATATTGGGCCTTACCTCTAGATGTTGGGCTTTAGATTTAGAAGTTGGGCTTTACAGCTATATTTTGGGCTTTAGATCTAGAAGTTGGGCTTTACATCTAGATTTTGGGCTTTACGTCTAGATATTGGGCTTCACCTCTAGATTTTGGGGTTTAGATCTATATATCTGGCTTTATCTCTAGATGTTGGGCTTTAACTCTACATTTTGGGCTCTACCTCTAGGTATTGGTATTTACATTTAGATTTTTGACTTTAAAACTGGAAGTTGAGCTTTACATCTAGACTTTGGGATTTAACTCTAGATGTTGGGATTGAACTCTAGAATTTGGGTTTGAAATCTATATATTTTGCTTTTCCTCTAGATGTTGGGCTTTACCTCTAGATATCTGGCTTTACCTCTAGATGTTGGGTTTTACCTCTAGATATTGGTCTTTACCTCTAGATGTTGGGCTTTAGATCTAGAAGTTGTGCTTTACATCTAGATTTTGGGCTTTAGATCAAGAAGCTGGGCTTTACATCTAGATTTTGGGCTTTAGGTCTAGATATTGGGCTTTACCTCTAGATTTTGGGTTTTAAATCTATATATTTGGCTTTTCCTCTAGATGTTGGCCTTTACCCCTAGATATCTGGCTTTACCTCTAGATGTTGGGCTTTACCTCTAGATTTTGGGTTTTAAATAGATATATATTTGGCTTTTCCTCTAGATGTTGGGCTTTACCCATAGATATCTGGATTTACCTGTAGATGTTGGGCTTTACCTCTAGATTTTGGGTTTTCCATCTGGATTTTTGGCTTCTCTCTAGAATCTGGGCTTTACCTCCAGACGTTGGGCTTTACCACTAGATGTTGGGTTTTACCTCTAGATGTTGGTCTTTAGGTCTAGATATTGGACTTTACCTCTAGATGTAGGGTTTTACATCTAGATGTTTTGCTTTACATTTAGATGTTGGTCTTTATCTCTTGATGTTGGGTTATACCTCTATATGTTGTGCTTCACCTCTAGATGTTAGGCTTTACCTCTAGATGTTTGGATTACATCTAGATGTTTTGCTTTACATTTAGATGTTCGGCTTTATCTCTAGATTTTGGGTTTTAAATCTATATATTTGGCTTTTCCTCTAGATGTTGGGCTTTACCGTCAGATATCTGGCTTTACGTCTAGATGTTGGGCTTTACCTCTAGAAGTTGGGCTTTAACTCTAGACTTTGGGCTTTACCTCAAGACGTTCGGCTTTAACTCCAGCTGTTGGGCTTTACCTCTAGATTTTGGGCCTTACCTCTAGAAGTTGGGGGTTATATCTATATGGTTGGATTTAACTGTAGATGTCAGGCCTTAACACTTGATTTTGGAATTCACCTCTAGATGTTAGGCTTTACATCTAGATTCTGGGCTTTCCCTCTAGATGTTGGGCTTTAACTCTAGATTTTGGGCTTTACTCTAAAGGATGCGCTTTAACTCTAGATATTCGGCTTTACCTCTAGAAGTTGGGTTGTACATCTAGATGTTTGGCTTTAACTGTAGGTGTCAGGCTTCAACACTAGATATTGGAATTCACCTCTAGATCTTAGTCTTTACCTCTACATGTTGGGCTTTACCTCTAGACTATTTGGCTTTAGATCTAGCAATTGGGCTTTACATCTAGATTTGGGGCTTTAGCTCTAGATGTTGGGCTTTACCTCCACATTTTGGATTTTAAATCTATATATCTGGCTTTATCTCTAGATGTTGGGCTTTATCTCTAGATTTTGGGCTCTAACTCTAGGTATTGGTGTTTACCTCTAGATTTTGGACTTTAACTCTGGAAGTTGGGCTTTACCTCTAGATGTTGGGATTGAACTCTAGAATTTGGGTTTGAAATCTATATATTTTGCTTTTCCTCTAGATGTTGGGCTTTACCTCTAGATATCTGGCTTTACCTCTAGATGTTGGGTTTTACCTCTAGATATTGGTCTTTACCTCTAGATTTTGGGTGTTAGATCTAGAATTTGGGCTTTACATCTAGATTTTGGGCTTTAGGTCTAGATATTGGGCTTTACCTCTAGATTCTGGGTTTTAAATCTATATATTTGGCTTTTCCTCTAGATGTTGGGCTTTACCTCTAGATTTTGGGTTTTACATCTAGATGTTTGCCTTCACCTCTGTAAGTTGGGCTTTACCTGCAGACATTGGGCTGTAGGACTAGATGATGGGCTTTACCTCTAGAAGTTGGGCTTTACATCTAGATTTTGGGCTTTACCTCTAAATGATGCGCTTAAACTCTAAATATTGGGCTTTACCTCTAGATGTTGGACTTTAGATTTAGAAGTTGGGCTTTACATCTATATTTTGGGCTTTAGATCTAGAAGTTGGGTTTTACATCTAGATATTGGGCTTTACGTCTAGATATTGGGCTTCACCTCTAGATTTTGGAGTTTAGATCTATATATCTGGCTTTATCTCTAGATGTTGGGCTTTACCTCTAGATTTTGGGTTTTAAATCTATATATTTGGCTTTTCCTCTAGATGTTGGGCTTTACCTCTAGAAGTTGGGTTGTACATCTAGATATTTGTCTTTAAATGTAGGTGTCGGGCTTTAACACTAAATATTGGAATTCACCTCTAGATCTTAGTCCTTACCTCTACATGTGGGCTTTACCTCTAGAGTATTTGGCTTTAGCTCTAGATGTTGGGCTTTACCTCCAGATTTTGGATTTTAAATCTATATATCTGGCTTTATCTCTAGATGTTGGGCTTTATCTCTAGATTTTGGGCTCTAACTTTAGGTATTGGTGTTTACCTCTATATTTTGGACTTTAACTCTGGAAGTTGGGCTTTACCTCTAGATGTTGGGATTGAACTCTAGAATTTGGGTTTGAAATCTGTATATTTTGCTTTTCCTCTAGATGTTGGGCTTTACCTCTAGATATCTGGCTTTACCTCTAGATGTTGGGTTTTACCTCTAGATATTGGTCTTTACCTCTAGATTTTGGGTGTTAGATCTAGAATTTGGGCTTTACATCTAGATTTTGGGCTTTAGATCTAGAAGTTGGGCTTTACATCTAGATTTTGGGCTTTACGTCTAGATATTGGGCTTTACCTCTAGATTCTGGGTTTTAAATCTATATATTTGGCTTTTCCTCTAGATGTTGGGCTTTACCTCTGGATTTTGGGTTTTACATCTAGATGTTTGCCTTCACCTCTGTAAGTTGTCCTTTACCTGCAGACATTGGGCTGTAGGACTAGATGATGGGCTTTACCTCTAGAAGTTGGGCTTTACATCTAGATTTTGGGCTTTAACTCTAAATGATGTGCTTAAACACTAAATATTGGGCCTTACCTCTAGATGTTGGGCTTTAGATTTAGAAGTTGGGCTTTACAGCTATATTTTGGGCTTTAGATCTAGAAGTTGGGCTTTACATCTAGATTTTGGGCTTTACGTCTAGATATTGGGCTTCACCTCTAGATTTTGGGGTTTAGATCTATATATCTGGCTTTATCTCTAGATGTTGGGCTTTAACTCTACATTTTGGGCTCTACCTCTAGGTATTGGTATTTACATTTAGATTTTTGACTTTAAAACTGGAAGTTGAGCTTTACATCTAGACTTTGGGATTTAACTCTAGATGTTGGGATTGAACTCTAGAATTTGGGTTTGAAATCTATATATTTTGCTTTTCCTCTAGATGTTGGGCTTTACCTCTAGATATCTGGCTTTACCTCTAGATGTTGGGTTTTACCTCTAGATATTGGTCTTTACCTCTAGATGTTGGGCTTTAGATCTAGAAGTTGTGCTTTACATCTAGATTTTGGGCTTTAGATCAAGAAGCTGGGCTTTACATCTAGATTTTGGGCTTTAGGTCTAGATATTGGGCTTTACCTCTAGATTTTGGGTTTTAAATCTATATATTTGGCTTTTCCTCTAGATGTTGGCCTTTACCCCTAGATATCTGGCTTTACCTCTAGATGTTGGGCTTTACCTCTAGATTTTGGGTTTTAAATAGATATATATTTGGCTTTTCCTCTAGATGTTGGGCTTTACCCATAGATATCTGGATTTACCTGTAGATGTTGGGCTTTACCTCTAGATTTTGGGTTTTCCATCTGGATTTTTGGCTTCTCTCTAGAATCTGGGCTTTACCTCCAGACGTTGGGCTTTACCACTAGATGTTGGGTTTTACCTCTAGATGTTGGTCTTTAGGTCTAGATATTGGACTTTACCTCTAGATGTAGGGTTTTACATCTAGATGTTTTGCTTTACATTTAGATGTTGGTCTTTATCTCTTGATGTTGGGTTATACCTCTATATGTTGTGCTTCACCTCTAGATGTTAGGCTTTACCTCTAGATGTTTGGATTACATCTAGATGTTTTGCTTTACATTTAGATGTTCGGCTTTATCTCTAGATTTTGGGTTTTAAATCTATATATTTGGCTTTTCCTCTAGATGTTGGGCTTTACCGTCAGATATCTGGCTTTACGTCTAGATGTTGGGCTTTACCTCTAGAAGTTGGGCTTTAACTCTAGACTTTGGGCTTTACCTCAAGACGTTCGGCTTTAACTCCAGCTGTTGGGCTTTACCTCTAGATTTTGGGCCTTACCTCTAGAAGTTGGGGGTTATATCTATATGGTTGGATTTAACTGTAGATGTCAGGCCTTAACACTTGATTTTGGAATTCACCTCTAGATGTTAGGCTTTACATCTAGATTCTGGGCTTTCCCTCTAGATGTTGGGCTTTAACTCTAGATTTTGGGCTTTACTCGAAAGGATGCGCTTTAACTCTAGATATTCGGCTTTACCTCTAGAAGTTGGGTTGTACATCTAGATGTTTGGCTTTAACTGTAGGTGTCAGGCTTCAACACTAGATATTGGAATTCACCTCTAGATCTTAGTCTTTACCTCTACATGTTGGGCTTTACCTCTAGACTATTTGGCTTTAGATCTAGCAATTGGGCTTTACATCTAGATTTGGGGCTTTAGCTCTAGATGTTGGGCTTTACCTCCACATTTTGGATTTTAAATCTATATATCTGGCTTTATCTCTAGATGTTGGGCTTTATCTCTAGATTTTGGGCTCTAACTCTAGGTATTGGTGTTTACCTCTAGATTTTGGACTTTAACTCTGGAAGTTGGGCTTTACCTCTAGATGTTGGGATTGAACTCTAGAATTTGGGTTTGAAATCTATATATTTTGCTTTTCCTCTAGATGTTGGGCTTTACCTCTAGATATCTGGCTTTACCTCTAGCTGTTGGGTTTTACCTCTAGATATTGGTCTTTACCTCTAGATTTTGGGTGTTAGATCTAGAATTTGGGCTTTACATCTAGATTTTGGGCTTTAGGTCTAGATATTGGGCTTTACCTCTAGATTCTGGGTTTTAAATCTATATATTTGGCTTTTCCTCTAGATGTTGGGCTTTACCTCTAGATTTTGGGTTTTACATCTAGATGTTTGCCTTCACCTCTGTAAGATGTGCTTTACCTGCAGACATTGGGCTGTAGGACTAGATGATGGGCTTTACCTCTAGAAGTTGGGCTTTACATCTAGATTTTTCGCTTTACCTCTAAATGATGCGCTTAAACTCTAAATGTTGGGCTTTACCTCTAGATGTTGGAATTTAGATTTAGAAGTTGGGCTTTACATCTATATTTTGGGCTTTAGATCTAGAAGTTGGGCTTTTCATCTAGATTTTGGGCTTTACGTCTAGATATTGGGCTTTACCTCTAGATTTTGTGTTTTAAATCTATATATTTGGCTTTTCCTCTAGATGTTGGGCTTTACCTCTAGAAGTTGGGTTGTACATCTAGATATTTGTCTTTAAATGTAGGTGTCGGGCTTTAACACTAGATATTGGAATTCACCTCTAGATCTTAGTCCTTACCTCTACATGTGGGCTTTACCTCTAGAGTATTTGGCTTTAGCTCTAGATGTTTTGCTTTACCTCCAGATTTTGGATTTTAAATCTATATATCTGGCTTTATCTCTAGGTGTTGGGCTTTATCTCTAGATTTTGGGCTCTAACTCTAGGTGTTTATCTCTAGATTTTGGACTTTAACTCTGGAAGTTGGGCTTTACCTCTAGATGTTGGGATTGAATTCTAGATTTTGGGTTTGAAATCTATATATTTTGCTTTTCCTCTAGATGTTGGGCTTTACCTCTAGATATCTGGCTTTACCTCTAGATGTTGGGTTTTACCTCTAGATATTGGTCTTTATCTCTAGATTTTGGGCGTTAGATCTAGAATTTGGGCTTTACATCTAGTTTTTGGGCTTTACGTCTTGATATTGGGCATTACCTCTAGATTTTGGGTTTTAAATAGATATATATTTGGCTTTTCCTCTAGATGTTGGGCTTTACCCCTAGATATCTGGATTTACCTGTAGATGTTGGGCTTTACCTCTAGATTTTGGGTTTTCCATCTGGATTTTTGGCTTCTCTCTAGAATCTGGGCTTTACCTCCAGACGTTGGGCTTTACCACTAGATGTTGGGTTTTACCTCTAGATGTTGGTCTTTAGGTCTAGATATTGGACTTTACCTCTAGATGTAGGGTTTTACATCTAGATGTTTTGCTTTACATTTAGATGTTGGTCTTTATCTCTTGATGTTGGGTTATACCTCTATATGTTGTGCTTCACCTCTAGATGTTAGGCTTTACCTCTAGATGTTTGGATTACATCTAGATGTTTTGCTTTACATTTAGATGTTCGGCTTTATCTCTAGATTTTGGGTTTTAAATCTATATATTTGGCTTTTCCTCTAGATGTTGGGCTTTACCTCTAGATATCTGGCTTTACGTCTAGATGTTGGGCTTTACCTCTAGAAGTTGGGCTTTAACTCTAGACTTTGGGCTTTACCTCAAGACGTTCGGCTTTAACTCTAGCTGTTGGGCTTTCCCTCTAGATTTTGGGCCTTACCTCTAGAAGTTGGGGGTTATATCTATATGGTTGGATTTAACTGTAGATATCAGGCCTTAACACTTGATTTTGGAATTCACCTCTAGATGTTAGGCTTTACATCTAGATTCTGGGCTTTCCCTCTAGATGTTGGGCTTTAACTCTAGATTTTGGGCTTTACTCTAAAGGATGCGCTTTAACTCTAGATATTCGGCTTTACCTCTAGAAGTTGGGTTGTACATCTAGATGTTTGGCTTTAACTGTAGGTGTCAGGCTTCAACACTAGATATTGGAATTCACCTCTAGATCTTAGTCTTTACCTCTACATGTTGGGCTTTACCTCTAGACTATTTGGCTTTAGATCTAGCAATTGGGCTTTACATCTAGATTTGGGGCTTTAGCTCTAGATGTTGGGCTTTACCTCCAGATTTTGGATTTTAAATCTATATATCTGGCTTTATCTCTAGATGTTGGGCTTTATCTCTAGATTTTGGGCTCTAACTCTAGGTATTGGTGTTTACCTCTAGATTTTGGACTTTAACTCTGGAAGTTGGGCTTTACCTCTAGATGTTGGGATTGAACTCTAGAATTTGGGTTTGAAATCTATATATTTTGCTTTTCCTCTAGATGTTGGGCTTTACCTCTAGATATCTGGCTTTACCTCTAGATGTTGGGTTTTACCTCTAGATATTGGTCTTTACCTCTAGATTTTGGGTGTTAGATCTAGAATTTGGGCTTTACATCTAGATTTTGGGCTTTAGGTCTAGATATTGGGCTTTACCTCTAGATTCTGGGTTTTAAATCTATATATTTGGCTTTTCCTCTAGATGTTGGGCTTTACCTCTAGATTTTGGGTTTTACATCTAGATGTTTGCCTTCACCTCTGTAAGTTGGGCTTTACCTGCAGACATTGGGCTGTAGGACTAGATGATGGGCTTTACCTCTAGAAGTTGGGCTTTACATCTAGATTTTGGGCTTTACCTCTAAATGATGTGCTTAAACACTAAATATTGGGCCTTACCTCTAGATGTTGGGCTTTAGATTTAGAAGTTGGGCTTTACATCTATATTTTGGGCTTTAGATCTAGAAGTTGGGTTTTACATCTAGATTTTGGGCTTTACGTCTAGATATTGGGCTTCACCTCTAGATTTTGGGGTTTAGATCTATATATCTGGCTTTATCTCTAGATGTTGGGCTTTAACTCTACATTTTGGGCTCTACCTCTAGGTATTGGTATTTACATTTAGATTTTTAACTTTAAAACTGGAAGTTGAGCTTTACATCTAGACTTTGGGATTTAACTCTAGATGTTGGGATTGAACTCTAGAATTTGGGTTTGAAATCTATATATTTTGCTTTTCCTCTAGATGTTGGGCTTTACCTCTAGATATCTGGCTTTACCTCTAGATGTTGGGTTTTACCTCTAGATATTGGTCTTTACCTCTAGATGTTGGGCTTTAGATCTAGAAGTTGTGCTTTACATCTAGATTTTGGGCTTTAGATCAAGAAGCTGGGCTTTACATCTAGATTTTGGGCTTTAGGTCTAGATATTGGGCTTTACCTCTAGATTTTGGGTTTTAAATCTATATATTTGGCTTTTCCTCTAGATGTTGGCCTTTACCCCTAGATATCTGGCTTTACCTCTAGATGTTGGGCTTTACCTCTAGATTTTGGGTTTTAAATAGATATATATTTGGCTTTTCCTCTAGATGTTGGGCTTTACCCATAGATATCTGGATTTACCTGTAGATGTTGGGCTTTACCTCTAGATTTTGGGTTTTCCATCTGGATTTTTGGCTTCTCTCTAGAATCTGGGCTTTACCTCCAGACGTTGGGCTTTACCACTAGATGTTGGGTTTTACCTCTAGATGTTGGTCTTTAGGTCTAGCTATTGGACTTTACCTCTAGATGTAGGGTTTTACATCTAGATGTTTTGCTTTACATTTAGATGTTGGTCTTTATCTCTTGATGTTGGGTTATACCTCTATATGTTGTGCTTCACCTCTAGATGTTAGGCTTTACCTCTAGATGTTTGGATTACATCTAGATGTTTTGCTTTACATTTAGATGTTCGGCTTTATCTCTAGATTTTGGGTTTTAAATCTATATATTTGGCTTTTCCTCTAGATGTTGGGCTTTACCGTCAGATATCTGGCTTTACGTCTAGATGTTGGGCTTTACCTCTAGAAGTTGGGCTTTAACTCTAGACTTTGGGCTTTACCTCAAGACGTTCGGCTTTAACTCCAGCTGTTGGGCTTTACCTCTAGATTTTGGGCCTTACCTCTAGAAGTTGGGGGTTATATCTATATGGTTGGATTTAACTGTAGATGTCAGGCCTTAACACTTGATTTTGGAATTCACCTCTAGATGTTAGGCTTTACATCTAGATTCTGGGCTTTCCCTCTAGATGTTGGGCTTTAACTCTAGATTTTGGGCTTTACTCTAAAGGATGCGCTTTAACTCTAGATATTCGGCTTTACCTCTAGAAGTTGGGTTGTACATCTAGATGTTTGGCTTTAACTGTAGGTGTCAGGCTTTAACACTAGATATTGGAATTCACCTCTAGATCTTAGTCTTTACCTCTACATGTTGGGCTTTACCTCTAGAGTATTTGGCTTTAGATCTAGCAATTGGGCTTTACATCTAGATTTGGGGCTTTAGCTCTAGATGTTGGGCTTTACCTCCAGATTGTGGATTTTAAATCTATATATCTGGCTTTATCTCTAGATGTTGGGCTTTATCTCTAGATTTTGGGCTCTAACTCTAGGTATTGGTGTTTACCTCTAGATTTTGGACTTTAACTCTGGAAGTTGGGATTTACCTCTAGATGTTGGGATTGAACTCTAGAATTTGGGTTTGAAATCTATATATTTTGCTTTTCCTCTAGATGTTGGGCTTTACCTCTAGATATCTGGCTTTACCTCTAGATGTTGGGTTTTACCTCTAGATATTGGTCTTTACCTCTAGATTTTGGGTGTTAGATCTAGAAATTGGGCTTTACATCTAGATTTTGGGCTTTAGGTCTAGATATTGGGCTTTACCTCTAGATTCTGGGTTTTAAATCTATATATTTGCTTTTCCTCTAGATATTGGGCTTCACCTCTAGATTTTGGGATTTAGATCATATATCTGACTTTATCTCTAGATGTTGGGCTTTACCTCTACATTTTGGGCTCTACCTCTAGGTATTGGTATTTACCTTTACATTTTTGACTTTAAATCTGGAAGTTGAGCTTTACACCTAGACTTTGGGCTTTACCTCTAGATGTTGGGATTTAACTCTAGAATTTGGGTTTGAAATCTATATATTTGGCTTTTCCTCTAGATGTTGGGCTTTACACCTAGATATCTGGCTTTACCTCTAGATTTTGGGTTTTAAATATATATATATTTGGTTTTTCCTCTAGATGTTGGGCTTTACCTCTAGATTTTGGGTTTTACATCTAGATGTTTGCCTTCACCTCTGTAAGTTGGGCTTTACCTGCAGACATTGGGCTGTAGGACTAGATGATGGGCTTTACATCCAGACATTGGGCTTTACCTCTAGATATCTGGCTTTACCTCTAGATGTTGGGTTTTACCTCTAGATATTGGTCTTTACCTCTAGATGTTGGGCTTTATATCTAGAAGTTGTGCTTTTCATCTAGATTTTGGGCTTTACGTCTAGATATTGGGCTTTACCTCTAGAAGTTGGGCTTTACATCTAGATTTTGGGCTTTACCTCTAAATGATGCGCTTAAACTCTAAATATTGCGCTTTACCTCTAGATGTTGGGCTTTAGATTTAGAAGTTGGGCTTTACAGCTATATTTTGGGCTTTAGATCTAGAAGTTGGGCTTTACATCTAGATTTTGGGCTTTACGTCTAGATATTGGGCTTCACCTCTAGATTTTGGGGTTTAGATCTATATATCTGGCTTTATCTCTAGATGTTGGGCTTTACCTCTACATTTTGGGCTCTACCTCTAGGTATTGATATTTACATTTAGATTTTTGACTTTAAATCTGGAAGTTGAGCTTTACATCTAGACTTTGGGATTTACCTCTAGATGTTGGGATTGAACTCTAGAATTTGGGTTTGAAATCTATATGTTTTGCTTTTCCTCTAGATGTTGGGCTTTACCTCTAGATATCTGGCTTTACCTCTAGATGTTGGGTTTTACCTCTAGATATTGGTCTTTATCTCTAGATCTTGGGCTTTAGACCTAGAAGTTGTGCTTTACATCTAGATTTTGGGCTTTAGATCAAGAAGCTGGGCTTTACATCTAGATTTTGGGCTTTACATCTTGATATTGGGCTTTACCTCTAGATTTTTGGTTTTAAATCTATATATTTGGCTTTTCCTCTAGATGTTGGCCTTTACCCCTAGATATCTGGCTTTACCTCTAGATGTTGGGTTTTAAATCTATATATATTTGGCTTTTCCTCTAGATGTTGGGATTTACCTCTCGATTTGGGGTTTTACATCTAGATGTTTGCCTTCACCGCTGTAAGTTGGGCTTTACCTGCAGACATTGGGCTGTAGGACTAGATGATGGGCTTTATCTCCAGACGTTGGGCTTTACCTCTAGATATCTGGCTTTACCTCTAGATGTTGGGTTTTACCTCTAGCTATTGGTCTTTACCTCTAGATGTTGGGCTTTAGATCTAGAAGTTGTGCTTTACATCTAGATTTTGGGCTTTACGTCTAGATATTGGGCTTTACCTCTAGATTTTGGGTTTTATATCTATATATTTGGCTTTTCCTCTAGATGTTGGGCTTTACCCCTAGATATCTGGATTTACCTGTAGATGTTGGGCTTTACCTCTAGATTTTGGGTTTTCCATCTGGATTTTTGGCTTCTCTCTAGAATCTGGGCTTTACCTCCAGACGTTGGGCTTTACCACTAGATGTTGGGTTTTACCTCTAGAGGTTGGTCTTTAGGTCTAGCTATTGGACTTTACCTCTAGATGTAGGGTTTTACTTCTAGATGGTTTGCTTTACATTTAGATGTTGGTCTTTATCTCTAGATGTTATGTTATACCTTTATATGTTGTGCTTCACCTCTAGATGTTAGGCTTTACCTCTAGATGTTTGGATTACATCTAGATGTTTTGCTTTACATTTAGATGTTCGGCTTTATCTCTAGATTTTGGGTTTTAAATCTATATATTTGGCATATCTCTAGATGTTGGGCTCTAACTCTAGGTATTGGTGTTTACCTCTAGATTTTGGATTTTAACTCTGGAAGTTGGGCTTTACCTCTAGAAGTTGGGCTTTAACTCTAGACTTTGGGCTTTACCTCAAGACGTTCGGCTTTAACTCTAGCTGTTGGGCTTTCCCTCTAGATTTTGGGCCTTACCTCTAGAAGTTGGGGGTTATATCTATATGGTTGGATTTAACTGTAGATGTCAGGCCTTAACACTTGATTTTGGAATTCACCTCTAGATGTTAGGCTTTACATCTAGATTCTGGGCTTTCCCTCTAGATGTTGGGCTTTAACTCTAGATTTTGGGCTTTACTCTAAAGGATGCGCTTTAACTCTAGATATTCGGCTTTACCTCTAGAAGTTGGGTTTTACATCTAGATGTTTGGCTTTAACTGTAGGTGTCGGCCTTTAACACTAGATATTGGAATTCACCTCTAGATCTTAGTCTTTACCTCTACATGTTGGGCTTTACCTCTAGAGTATTTGGCTTTAGATCTAGCAATTGGGCTTTACATCTAGATTTGGGGCTTTAGCTCTAGATGTTGGGCTTTACCTCCACATTTTGGATTTTAAATCTATATATCTGGCTTTATCTCTAGATGTTGGGCTTTATCTCTAGATTTTGGGCTCTAACTCTAGGTATTGGTGTTTACCTCTAGATTTTGGACTTTAACTCTGGAAGTTGGGCTTTACCTCTAGATGTTGGGATTGAACTCTAGAATTTGGGTTTGAAATCTATATATTTTGCTTTTCCTCTAGATGTTGGGCTTTACCTCTAGATATCTGGCTTTACCTCTAGATGTTGGGTTTTACCTCTAGATATTGGTCTTTACCTCTAGATTTTGGGTGTTAGAGCTAGAATTTGGGCTTTACATCTAGATTTTGGGCTTTAGGTCTAGATATTGGGCTTTACCTCTAGATTTTGGGTTTTAAATCTATATATTTGGCTTTTCCTCTAGATGTTGGTCTTTAGCACTAGATTTTGGGTTTTAAATCTAGATGTTTGCCTTCACCTCTGTAAGTTGGGCTTTACCTGCAGACATTGGGCTGTAGGACTAGATGATGGGCTTTACCTCCAGACGTTGGGCTTTACCTCTAGATATCTGGCTTTACCTCTAAATGATGCGCTTAAACTCTAAATATTGGGCTTTACCTATAGATGTTTGGCTTTAGATTTAGAAGTTGGGCTTTACATCTAGATTTTGGGCTTTAGATCTAGAAGTTGGGCTTTACATCTAGATTTTGGGCTTTACGTCTAGATATTGGGCTTCACCTCTAGATTTTGGGGTTTAGATCTATATATCTGGCTTTATCTCTAGATGTTGGGCTTTACCTCTACATTTTGGGCTCTACCTCTAGGTATTGGTATTTACATTTAGATTTTTGACTTTAAATCTGGAAGTTGAGCTTTACATCTAGACTTTGGGATTTACCTCTAGATGTTGGGATTTAACTCTAGAATTTGGGTTTGAAATCTATATATTTTGCTTTTCCTCTAGATGTTGGGCTTTACCTCTAGATATCTGGCTTTACCTCTAGATGTTGGGTTTTACCTCTAGATATTGGTCTTTATCTCTAGATTTTGGGCGTTAGATCTAGAAGTTGGGCTTTACATCTAGATTTTGGGCTTTACGTCTTGATATTGGGCTTTACCTCTAGATTTTTGGTTTTAAATCTATATATTTGGCTTTTCCTCTAGATGTTGGCCTTTACCCCTAGATATCTGGCTTTACCTCTAGATGTTGGGCTTTACCTCTAGATTTTGGGTTTTAAATCTATATATATTTGGCTTTTCCTCTAGATGTTGGGCTTTACCTCTCGATTTGGGGTTTTACATCTAGATGTTTGCCTTCACCGCTGTAAGTTGGGCTTTACCTGCAGACATTGGGCTGTAGGACTAGATGATGGGCTTTATCTCCAGACGTTGGGCTTTACCTCTAGATATCTGGCTTTACCTCTAGATGTTGGGTTTTACCTCTAGCTATTGGTCTTTACCTCTAGATGTTGGGCTTTAGATCTAGAAGTTGTGCTTTTCATCTAGATTTTGGGCTTTACGTCTAGATATTGGGCTTTACCTCTAGATTTTGGGTTTTATATCTATATATTTGGCTTTTCCTCTAGATGTTGGGCTTTACCCCTAGATATCTGGATTTACCTGTAGATGTTGGGCTTTACCTCTAGATTTTGGGTTTTCCATCTGGATTTTTGGCTTCTCTCTAGAATCTGGGCTTTACCTCCAGACGTTGGGCTTTACCACTAGATGTTGGGTTTTACCTCTAGATGTTGGTCTTTAGGTCTAGCTATTGGACTTTACCTCTAGATGTAGGGTTTTACATCTAGATGGTTTGCTTTACATTTAGATGTTGGTCTTTATCTCTAGATGTTATGTTATACCTCTATATGTTGTGCTTCACCTCTAGATGTTAGGCTTTACCTCTAGATGTTTGGATTACATCTAGATGTTTTGCTTTACATTTAGATGTTCGGCTTTATCTCTAGATTTTGGGTTTTAAATCTATATATTTGGCATATCTCTAGATTTTGGGCTCTAACTCTAGGTATTGGTGTTTACCTCTAGATTTTGGACTGTAACTCTGGAAGTTGGGCTTTACCTCTAGAAGTTGGGCTTTAACTCTAGACTTTGGGCTTTACCTCAAGACGTTCGGCTTTAACTCTAGCTGTTGGGCTTTCCCTCTAGATTTTGGGCCTTACCTCTAGAAGTTGGGGGTTATATCTATATGGTTGGATTTAACTGTAGATGTCAGGCCTTAACACTTGATTTTGGAATTCACCTCTAGATGTTAGGCTTTACATCTAGATTCTGGGCTTTCCCTCTAGATGTTGGGCTTTAACTCTAGATTTTGGGCTTTACTCTAAAGGATGCGCTTTAACTCTAGATATTCGGCTTTACCTCTAGAAGTTGGGTTTTACATCTAGATGTTTGGCTTTAACTGTAGGTGTCGGCCTTTAACACTAGATATTGGAATTCACCTCTAGATCTTAGTCTTTACCTCTACATGTTGGGCTTTACCTCTAGAGTATTTGGCTTTAGATCTAGCAATTGGGCTTTACATCTAGATTTGGGGCTTTAGCTCTAGATGTTGGGCTTTACCTCCAGATTTTGGATTTTAAATCTATATATCTGGCTTTATCTCTAGATGTTGGGCTTTATCTCTAGATTTTGGGCTCTAACTCTAGGTATTGGTGTTTACCTCTAGATTTTGAACTTTAACTCTGGGAGTTGGGTTTGAAATCTATATATTTTGCTTTTCCTCTAGATGTTGGGCTTTACCTTAGATATCTGGCTTTACCTCTAGATGTTGGGTTTTACGTCTAGATATTGGTCTTTATCTCTAGATTTTGGGCGTTAGATCTAGAATTTGGGCTTTACATCTAGATTTTGGGCTTGACGTCTTGATATTGGGCTTTACCTCTAGATTTTGGGTTTTAGATTTAGAAGTTGGGCTTTACATCTATATTTTGGGCTTTAGATCTAGAATTTTGGCTTTACATCTAGATTTTGGGCTTTACGTCTAGATATTGGGCTTCACCTCTAGATTTTGGGGTTTAGATCTATATATCTGGCTTTATCTCTAGATGTTGGGCTTTACCTCTACATTTTGGGCTCTACCTCTAGGTATTGGTATTTACATTTAGATTTTTGACTTTAAATCTGGAAGTTGAGCTTTACATCTAGACTTTGGGATTTACATCTAGATGTTGGGATCAAACTCTAGAATTTGGGTTTGAAATCTATATATTTTGCTTTTCCTCTAGATGTTGGGCTTTACCTCTAGATATCTGGCTTTACCTCTAGATGTTGGTTTTTACCTCTAGATATTGGTCTTTACCTCTAGATTTTGGGTGTTAGATCTAGAATTTGGGCTTTACGTCTAGGTTTTGGGCTTTAGATCTAGAAGCTGGGCTTTACATCTAGATTTTGGGCTTTAGGTCTAGATATTGGGCTTTACCTCTAGATTTTGGGTTTTAAATCTATATATTTGGCTTTTCCTCTAGATGTTGGTCTTTACCTCTAGATTTTGGGTTTTAAATCTAGATGTTTGCCTTCACCTCTGTAAGTTGGGCTTTACCTGCAGACATTGGGCTGTAGGACTAGATGATGGGCTTTACCTCTAGAAGTTGGGCTTTACCTCTAGATATCTGGCTTTACCTATAAATGCTGCGCTTAAACTCTAAATATTGGGCTTTACCTCTAGATGTTGGGCTTTAGATTTAGAAGTTGGTCTTTACATTTATATTTTGGGCTTTAGATCAAGAAGTTGGGCTTTACATATAGATTTTGGGCTTTACGTCTTGATATTGGGCTTTAATTCTAGATTTTGGGTTTTAAATCTATATATTTGGCTTTTCCTCTAGATGTTGGCCTTTACCCCTAGATATCTGGCTTTACCTCTAGATGTTGGGCTTTACCTCTAGATTTTGGGTTTTAAATCTATATATATTTGGCTTTTCCTCTAGATGTTGGGCTTTACCTCTAGATTTGGGGTTTTACATCTAGATGTTTGCCTTCACCTCTGTAAGTTGGGCTTTACCTGCAGACATTGGGCTGTAGGACTAGATGATGGGCTTTACCTCCAGACGTTGGGCTTTACCTCTAGATATCTGGCTTTACCTCTAGATGTTGGGTTTTACCTCTAGCTATTGGTCTTTACCTCTAGATGTTGGGCTTTACCTCTAGAAGTTGGGCTTTAACTCTAGACTTTGGGCTTTACCTCAAGACGTTCGGCTTTAACTCTAGCTGTTGGGCTTTACCTCTAGATTTTGGGCTTTACTCTAAAGGATGCGCTTTAACTCTAGATATTCGGCTTTACCTCTAGAAGTTGGGTTTTACATCTAGATGTTTGGCTTTAACTGTAGGTGTCGGCCTTTAACACTACATATTGGAATTCACCTCTAGATCTTAGTCTTTACCTCTACATGTTGGGCTTTACCTCTAGAGTATTTGGCTTTAGATCTAGCAATTGGACTTTACATCTAGATTTGGGGCTTTAGCTCTAGATGTTGGGCTTTACCTCCACATTTTGGATTTTAAATCTATATATCTGCCTTTATCTCTAGATGTTGGACTTTATCTCTAGATTTTGGGCTCTAACTCTAGGTATTGGTGTTTACCTCTAGATTTTGGACTTTAACTCTGGGAGTTGGGCTTTACCTCTAGATGTTGGGATTTAACTCTAGAATTTGGGTTTGAAATCTATATATTTTGCTTTTCCTCTAGATGTTGGGCTTTACCTCTAGATATCTGGCTTTACCTCTAGATGTTGGGTTTTACCTCTAGATATTGGTCTTTACCTCTAGATTTTGGGTGTTAGAGCTAGAATTTGGGCTTTACATCTAGATTTTGGGCTTTAGGTCTAGATATTGGGCTTTACCTCTAGATTTTGGGTTTTAAATCTATATATTTGGCTTTTCCTCTAGATGTTGGTCTTTAGCACTCAATTTTCGGTTTTAAATCTAGATGTTTGCCTTCACCTCTGTAAGTTGGGCTTTACCTGCAGACATTGGGCTGTAGGACTAGATGATGGGCTTTACCTCCAGACGTTGGGCTTTACCTCTAGATATCTGGCTTTACCTCTAAATGATGCGCTTAAACTCTAAATATTGGGCTTTACCTCTAGATGTTGGGCTTTAGATTTAGAAGTTGGTCTTTACATCTAGATTTTGGGCTTTAGATCTAGAAGTTGGGCTTTACATCTAGATTTTGGGCTTTACGTCTAGATATTGGGCTTCACCTCTAGATTTTGGGGTTTAGATCTATATATCTGGCTTTATCTCTAGATGTTGGGCTTTACCTCTACATTTTGGGTTCTACCTCTAGGTATTGGTATTTACATTTAGATTTTTGACTTTAAATCTGGAAGTTGAGCTTTACATCTAGACTTTGGGATTTAACTCTAGATGTTGGGATTTAACTCTAGAATTTGGGTTTGAAATCTATATATTTTGCTTTTCCTCTAGATGTTGGGCTTTACCTCTAGATATCTGGCTTTACCTCTAGATGTTGGTTTTTACCTCTAGATATTGGTCTTTACCTCTAGATTTTGGGTGTTAGATCTAGAATTTGGGCTTTACATCTAGGTTTTGGGCTTTAGATCTAGAAGCTGGGCTTTACATCTAGATTTTGGGCTTTAGGTCTAGATATTGGGCTTTACCTCTAGATTTTGGGTTTTAAATCTATATATTTGGCTTTTCCTCTAGATGTTGGTCTTTACCTCTAGATTTTGGGTTTTAAATCTAGATGTTTGCCTTCACCTCTGTAAGTTGGGCTTTACCTGCAGACATTGGGCTGTAGGACTAGATGATGGGCTTTACCTCCAGACGTTGGGCTTTACCTCTAGTTATCTGGCTTTACCTCTAAATGATGCGCTTAAACTCTAAATATTGGGCTTTACCTCTAGATGTTGGGCTTTAGATTTAGAAGTTGGGCTTTACATTTATATTTTGGGCTTTAGATCAAGAAGTTGGGCTTTACATCTAGATTTTGTGCTTTACGTCTTGATATTGGGCTTTAATTCTAGATTTTGGGTTTTAAATCTATATATTTGGCTTTTCCTCTAGATGTTGGCCTTTACCCCTAGATATCTGGCTTTACCTCTAGATGTTGGGCTTTACCTCTAGATTTTGGGTTTTAAATCTATATATATTTGGCTTTTCCTCTAGATGTTGGGCTTTACTTCTCGATTTGGCGTTTTACATCTAGATGTTTGCCTTCACCTCTGTAAGTTGGGCTTTACATGCAGACATTGGGCTGTAGGACTAGATGATGGGCTTTACCTCCAGACGTTGGGCTTTACCTCTAGATATCTGGCTTTACCTCTAGATGTTGGGTTTTACCTCTAGCTATTGGTCTTTACCTCTAGATGTTGGGCTTTAGATCTAGAAGTTGTGCTTTTCATCTAGATTTTGGGCTTTACGTCTAGATATTGGGCTTTACCTCTAGATTTTGGGTTTTATATCTATATATTTGGCTTTTCCTCTAGATGTTGGGCTTTACCCCTAGATATCTGGATTTACCTGTAGATGTTGGGCTTTACCTCTAGATTTTGGGTTTTCCATCTGGATTTTTGGCTTCTCTCTAGAATCTGGGCTTTACCTCCAGACGTTGGGCTTTACCACTAGATGTTGGGTTTTACCTCTAGAGGTTGGTCTTTAGGTCTAGCTATTGGACTTTACCTCTAGATGTAGGGTTTTACTTCTAGATGGTTTGCTTTACATTTAGATGTTGGTCTTTATCTCTAGATGTTATGTTATACCTTTATATGTTGTGCTTCACCTCTAGATGTTAGGCTTTACCTCTAGATGTTTGGATTACATCTAGATGTTTTGCTTTACATTTAGATGTCCGGCTTTATCTCTAGATTTTGGGTTTTAAATCTATATATATTTGGCTTTTCCTCTAGATGTTGGGCTTTACTTCTCGATTTGGGGTTTTACATCTAGATGTTTGCCTTCACCTCTGTAAGTTGGGCTTTACCTGCAGACATTGGGCTGTAGGACTAGATGATGGGCTTTACCTCCAGACGTTGGGCTTTACCTCTAGATATCTGGCTTTACCTCTAGATGTTGGGTTTTACCTCTAGCTATTGGTCTTTACCTCTAGATGTTGGGCTTTACCTCTAGAAGTTGGGCTTTAACTCTAGACTTTGGGCTTTACCTCAAGACGTTCGGCTTTAACTCTAGCTGTTGGGCTTTACCTCTAGATTTTGGGCTTTACTCTAAAGGATGCGCTTTAACTCTAGATATTCGGCTTTACCTCTAGAAGTTGGGTTTTACATCTAGATGTTTGGCTTTAACTGTAGGTGTCGGCCTTTAACACTACATATTGGAATTCACCTCTAGATCTTAGTCTTTACCTCTACATGTTGGGCTTTACCTCTAGAGTATTTGGCTTTAGATCTAGCAATTGGACTTTACATCTAGATTTGGGGCTTTAGCTCTAGATGTTGGGCTTTACCTCCACATTTTGGATTTTAAATCTATATATCTGCCTTTATCTCTAGATGTTGGACTTTATCTCTAGATTTTGGGCTCTAACTCTAGGTATTGGTGTTTACCTCTAGATTTTGGACTTTAACTCTGGGAGTTGGGCTTTACCTCTAGATGTTGGGATTTAACTCTAGAATTTGGGTTTGAAATCTATATATTTTGCTTTTCCTCTAGATGTTGGGCTTTACCTCTAGATATCTGGCTTTACCTCTAGATGTTGGGTTTTACCTCTAGATATTGGTCTTTACCTCTAGATTTTGGGTGTTAGAGCTAGAATTTGGGCTTTACATCTAGATTTTGGGCTTTAGGTCTAGATATTGGGCTTTACCTCTAGATTTTGGGTTTTAAATCTATATATTTGGCTTTTCCTCTAGATGTTGGTCTTTAGCACTCAATTTTCGGTTTTAAATCTAGATGTTTGCCTTCACCTCTGTAAGTTGGGCTTTACCTGCAGACATTGGGCTGTAGGACTAGATGATGGGCTTTACCTCCAGACGTTGGGCTTTACCTCTAGATATCTGGCTTTACCTCTAAATGATGCGCTTAAACTCTAAATATTGGGCTTTACCTCTAGATGTTGGGCTTTAGATTTAGAAGTTGGTCTTTACATCTAGATTTTGGGCTTTAGATCTAGAAGTTGGGCTTTACATCTAGATTTTGGGCTTTACGTCTAGATATTGGGCTTCACCTCTAGATTTTGGGGTTTAGATCTATATATCTGGCTTTATCTCTAGATGTTGGGCTTTACCTCTACATTTTGGGTTCTACCTCTAGGTATTGGTATTTACATTTAGATTTTTGACTTTAAATCTGGAAGTTGAGCTTTACATCTAGACTTTGGGATTTAACTCTAGATGTTGGGATTTAACTCTAGAATTTGGGTTTGAAATCTATATATTTTGCTTTTCCTCTAGATGTTGGGCTTTACCTCTAGATATCTGGCTTTACCTCTAGATGTTGGTTTTTACCTCTAGATATTGGTCTTTACCTCTAGATTTTGGGTGTTAGATCTAGAATTTGGGCTTTACATCTAGGTTTTGGGCTTTAGATCTAGAAGCTGGGCTTTACATCTAGATTTTGGGCTTTAGGTCTAGATATTGGGCTTTACCTCTAGATTTTGGGTTTTAAATCTATATATTTGGCTTTTCCTCTAGATGTTGGTCTTTACCTCTAGATTTTGGGTTTTAAATCTAGATGTTTGCCTTCACCTCTGTAAGTTGGGCTTTACCTGCAGACATTGGGCTGTAGGACTAGATGATGGGCTTTACCTCCAGACGTTGGGCTTTACCTCTAGTTATCTGGCTTTACCTCTAAATGATGCGCTTAAACTCTAAATATTGGGCTTTACCTCTAGATGTTGGGCTTTAGATTTAGAAGTTGGGCTTTACATTTATATTTTGGGCTTTAGATCAAGAAGTTGGGCTTTACATCTAGATTTTGTGCTTTACGTCTTGATATTGGGCTTTAATTCTAGATTTTGGGTTTTAAATCTATATATTTGGCTTTTCCTCTAGATGTTGGCCTTTACCCCTAGATATCTGGCTTTACCTCTAGATGTTGGGCTTTACCTCTAGATTTTGGGTTTTAAATCTATATATATTTGGCTTTTCCTCTAGATGTTGGGCTTTACTTCTCGATTTGGCGTTTTACATCTAGATGTTTGCCTTCACCTCTGTAAGTTGGGCTTTACATGCAGACATTGGGCTGTAGGACTAGATGATGGGCTTTACCTCCAGACGTTGGGCTTTACCTCTAGATATCTGGCTTTACCTCTAGATGTTGGGTTTTACCTCTAGCTATTGGTCTTTACCTCTAGATGTTGGGCTTTAGATCTAGAAGTTGTGCTTTTCATCTAGATTTTGGGCTTTACGTCTAGATATTGGGCTTTACCTCTAGATTTTGGGTTTTATATCTATATATTTGGCTTTTCCTCTAGATGTTGGGCTTTACCCCTAGATATCTGGATTTACCTGTAGATGTTGGGCTTTACCTCTAGATTTTGGGTTTTCCATCTGGATTTTTGGCTTCTCTCTAGAATCTGGGCTTTACCTCCAGACGTTGGGCTTTACCACTAGATGTTGGGTTTTACCTCTAGAGGTTGGTCTTTAGGTCTAGCTATTGGACTTTACCTCTAGATGTAGGGTTTTACTTCTAGATGGTTTGCTTTACATTTAGATGTTGGTCTTTATCTCTAGATGTTATGTTATACCTTTATATGTTGTGCTTCACCTCTAGATGTTAGGCTTTACCTCTAGATGTTTGGATTACATCTAGATGTTTTGCTTTACATTTAGATGTCCGGCTTTATCTCTAGATTTTGGGTTTTAAATCTATATATATTTGGCTTTTCCTCTAGATGTTGGGCTTTACTTCTCGATTTGGGGTTTTACATCTAGATGTTTGCCTTCACCTCTGTAAGTTGGGCTTTACCTGCAGACATTGGGCTGTAGGACTAGATGATGGGCTTTACCTCCAGACGTTGGGCTTTACCTCTAGATATCTGGCTTTACCTCTAGATGTTGGGTTTTACCTCTAGCTATTGGTCTTTACCTCTAGATGTTGGGCTTTACCTCTAGAAGTTGGGCTTTAACTCTAGACTTTGGGCTTTACCTCAAGACGTTCGGCTTTAACTCTAGCTGTTGGGCTTTACCTCTAGATTTTGGGCTTTACTCTAAAGGATGCGCTTTAACTCTAGATATTCGGCTTTACCTCTAGAAGTTGGGTTTTACATCTAGATGTTTGGCTTTAACTGTAGGTGTCGGCCTTTAACACTACATATTGGAATTCACCTCTAGATCTTAGTCTTTACCTCTACATGTTGGGCTTTACCTCTAGAGTATTTGGCTTTAGATCTAGCAATTGGACTTTACATCTAGATTTGGGGCTTTAGCTCTAGATGTTGGGCTTTACCTCCACATTTTGGATTTTAAATCTATATATCTGCCTTTATCTCTAGATGTTGGACTTTATCTCTAGATTTTGGGCTCTAACTCTAGGTATTGGTGTTTACCTCTAGATTTTGGACTTTAACTCTGGGAGTTGGGCTTTACCTCTAGATGTTGGGATTTAACTCTAGAATTTGGGTTTGAAATCTATATATTTTGCTTTTCCTCTAGATGTTGGGCTTTACCTCTAGATATCTGGCTTTACCTCTAGATGTTGGGTTTTACCTCTAGATATTGGTCTTTACCTCTAGATTTTGGGTGTTAGAGCTAGAATTTGGGCTTTACATCTAGATTTTGGGCTTTAGGTCTAGATATTGGGCTTTACCTCTAGATTTTGGGTTTTAAATCTATATATTTGGCTTTTCCTCTAGATGTTGGTCTTTAGCACTCAATTTTCGGTTTTAAATCTAGATGTTTGCCTTCACCTCTGTAAGTTGGGCTTTACCTGCAGACATTGGGCTGTAGGACTAGATGATGGGCTTTACCTCCAGACGTTGGGCTTTACCTCTAGATATCTGGCTTTACCTCTAAATGATGCGCTTAAACTCTAAATATTGGGCTTTACCTCTAGATGTTGGGCTTTAGATTTAGAAGTTGGTCTTTACATCTAGATTTTGGGCTTTAGATCTAGAAGTTGGGCTTTACATCTAGATTTTGGGCTTTACGTCTAGATATTGGGCTTCACCTCTAGATTTTGGGGTTTAGATCTATATATCTGGCTTTATCTCTAGATGTTGGGCTTTACCTCTACATTTTGGGTTCTACCTCTAGGTATTGGTATTTACATTTAGATTTTTGACTTTAAATCTGGAAGTTGAGCTTTACATCTAGACTTTGGGATTTAACTCTAGATGTTGGGATTTAACTCTAGAATTTGGGTTTGAAATCTATATATTTTGCTTTTCCTCTAGATGTTGGGCTTTACCTCTAGATATCTGGCTTTACCTCTAGATGTTGGTTTTTACCTCTAGATATTGGTCTTTACCTCTAGATTTTGGGTGTTAGATCTAGAATTTGGGCTTTACATCTAGGTTTTGGGCTTTAGATCTAGAAGCTGGGCTTTACATCTAGATTTTGGGCTTTAGGTCTAGATATTGGGCTTTACCTCTAGATTTTGGGTTTTAAATCTATATATTTGGCTTTTCCTCTAGATGTTGGTCTTTACCTCTAGATTTTGGGTTTTAAATCTAGATGTTTGCCTTCACCTCTGTAAGTTGGGCTTTACCTGCAGACATTGGGCTGTAGGACTAGATGATGGGCTTTACCTCCAGACGTTGGGCTTTACCTCTAGTTATCTGGCTTTACCTCTAAATGATGCGCTTAAACTCTAAATATTGGGCTTTACCTCTAGATGTTGGGCTTTAGATTTAGAAGTTGGGCTTTACATTTATATTTTGGGCTTTAGATCAAGAAGTTGGGCTTTACATCTAGATTTTGTGCTTTACGTCTTGATATTGGGCTTTAATTCTAGATTTTGGGTTTTAAATCTATATATTTGGCTTTTCCTCTAGATGTTGGCCTTTACCCCTAGATATCTGGCTTTACCTCTAGATGTTGGGCTTTACCTCTAGATTTTGGGTTTTAAATCTATATATATTTGGCTTTTCCTCTAGATGTTGGGCTTTACTTCTCGATTTGGCGTTTTACATCTAGATGTTTGCCTTCACCTCTGTAAGTTGGGCTTTACATGCAGACATTGGGCTGTAGGACTAGATGATGGGCTTTACCTCCAGACGTTGGGCTTTACCTCTAGATATCTGGCTTTACCTCTAGATGTTGGGTTTTACCTCTAGCTATTGGTCTTTACCTCTAGATGTTGGGCTTTAGATCTAGAAGTTGTGCTTTTCATCTAGATTTTGGGCTTTACGTCTAGATATTGGGCTTTACCTCTAGATTTTGGGTTTTATATCTATATATTTGGCTTTTCCTCTAGATGTTGGGCTTTACCCCTAGATATCTGGATTTACCTGTAGATGTTGGGCTTTACCTCTAGATTTTGGGTTTTCCATCTGGATTTTTGGCTTCTCTCTAGAATCTGGGCTTTACCTCCAGACGTTGGGCTTTACCACTAGATGTTGGGTTTTACCTCTAGAGGTTGGTCTTTAGGTCTAGCTATTGGACTTTACCTCTAGATGTAGGGTTTTACTTCTAGATGGTTTGCTTTACATTTAGATGTTGGTCTTTATCTCTAGATGTTATGTTATACCTTTATATGTTGTGCTTCACCTCTAGATGTTAGGCTTTACCTCTAGATGTTTGGATTACATCTAGATGTTTTGCTTTACATTTAGATGTTCGGCTTTATCTCTAGATTTTGGGTTTTAAATCTATATATTTGGCATATCTCTAGATTTTGGGCTCTAACTCTAGGTATTGGTGTTTACCTCTAGATTTTGGACTTTAACTCTGGAAGTTGGGCTTTACCTCTAGAAGTTGGGCTTTAACTCTAGACTTTGGGCTTTACCTCAAGACGTTCGGCTTTAACTCTAGCTGTTGGGCTTTCCCTCTAGATTTTGGGCCTTACCTCTAGAAGTTGGGGGTTATATCTATATGGTTGGATTTAACTGTAGATGTCAGGCCTTAACACTTGATTTTGGAATTCACCTCTAGATGTTAGGCTTTACATCTAGATTCTGGGCTTTCCCTCTAGATGTTGGGCTTTAACTCTAGATTTTGGGCTTTACTCTAAAGGATGCGCTTTAACTCTAGATATTCGGCTTTACCTCTAGAAGTTGGGTTTTACATCTAGATGTTTGGCTTTAACTGTAGGTGTCGGCCTTTAACACTAGATATTGGAATTCACCTCTAGATCTTAGTCTTTACCTCTACATGTTGGGCTTTACCTCTAGAGTATTTGGCTTTAGATCTAGCAATTGGGCTTTACATCTAGATTTGGGGCTTTAGCTCTAGATGTTGGGCTTTACCTCCACATTTTGGATTTTAAATCTATATATCTGGCTTTATCTCTAGATGTTGGGCTTTATCTCTAGATTTTGGGCT
Organism: Leptosomus discolor; assembly: GCF_034619465.1. Lineage (NCBI taxonomy): Eukaryota > Metazoa > Chordata > Aves > Leptosomiformes > Leptosomidae > Leptosomus > Leptosomus discolor. The sequence goes on along the minus strand of NW_028237857.1, from coordinate 2,259,686 downwards.
CTAACTCTAGGTATTGGTGTTTACCTCTAGATTTTGGACTTTAACTCTGGAAGTTGGGCTTTACCTCTAGATGTTGGGATTGAACTCTAGAATTTGGGTTTGAAATCTATATATTTTGCTTTTCCTCTAGATGTTGGGCTTTACGTCTAGATATCTGGCTTTACCTCTAGATGTTGGGTTTTACCTCTAGATATTGGTCTTTACCTCTAGATTTTGGGTGTTAGAGCTAGAATTTGGGCTTTACATCTAGATTTTGGGCTTTAGGTCTAGATATTGGGCTTTACCTCTAGATTTTGGGTTTTAAATCTATATATTTGGCTTTTCCTCTAGATGTTGGGCTTTACCTCTAGATATCTGGCTTTACCTCTAGATGTTGGGTTTTACCTCTAGATATTGGTCTTTATCTCTAGATTTTGGGCGTTAGATCTAGAAGTTGGGCTTTACCTCTAGATTTTGGGCCTTACCTCTAGAAGTTGGGGGTTATATCTATATGGTTGGATTTAACTGTAGATGTCAGGCCTTAACACTTGATTTTGGAATTCACCTCTAGATGTTAGGCTTTACCTCTAGATTCTGGGCTTTCCCTCTAGATGTTGGGCTTTAACTCTAGATTTTGGGCTTTACTCGAAAGGATGCGCTTTAACTCTAGATATTCGGCTTTACCTCTAGAAGTTGGGTTGTACATCTAGATGTTTGGCTTTAACTGTAGGTGTCGGCCTTTAACACTAGATATTGGAATTCACCTCTAGATCTTAGTCTTTACCTCTACATGTTGGGCTTTACCTCTAGAGTATTTGGCTTTAGATCTAGCAATTGGGCTTTACATCTAGATTTGGGGCTTTAGCTCTAGATGTTGGGCTTTACCTCCAGATTTTGGATTTTAAATCTATATATCTGGCTTTATCTCTAGATGTTGGGCTTTATCTCTAGATTTTGGGCTCTAACTTTAGGTATTGGTGTTTACCTCTAGATTTTGAACTTTAACTCTGGGAGTTGGGTTTGAAATCTATATATTTTGCTTTTCCTCTAGATGTTGGGCTTTACCTTAGATATCTGGCTTTACCTCTAGATGTAGGGTTTTACGTCTAGATATTGGTCTTTATCTCTAGATTTTGGGCGTTAGATCTAGAATTTGGGCTTTACATCTAGATTTTGGGCTTTAGATCAAGAAGTTGGGCTTTACATCTAGATTTTGGGCTTGACGTCTTGATATTGGGCTTTACCTCTAGATTTTGGGTTTTAGATTTAGAAGTTGGGCTTTACATCTATATTTTGGGCTTTAGATCTAGAATTTTGGCTTTACATCTAGATTTTGGGCTTTACGTCTAGATATTGGGCTTCACCTCTAGATTTTGGGTTTTAGATATATATATCTGGCTTTATCTCTAGATGTTGGGCTTTACCTCTACATTTTGGGCTCTACCTCTAGGTATTGGTATTTACATTTAGATTTTTGACTTTAAATCTGGAAGTTGAGCTTTACATCTAGACTTTGGGATTTACATCTAGATGTTGGGATCAAACTCTAGAATTTGGGTTTGAAATCTATATATTTTGCTTTTCCTCTAGATGTTGGGCTTTACCTCTAGATATCTGGCTTTACCTCTAGATGTTGGTTTTTACCTCTAGATATTGGTCTTTACCTCTAGATTTTGGGTGTTAGATCTAGAATTTGGGCTTTACGTCTAGGTTTTGGGCTTTAGATCTAGAAGCTGGGCTTTACATCTAGATTTTGGGCTTTAGGTCTAGATATTGGGCTTTACCTCTAGATTTTGGGTTTTAAATCTATATATTTGGCTTTTCCTCTAGATGTTGGTCTTTACCTCTAGATTTTGGGTTTTAAATCTAGATGTTTGCCTTCACCTCTGTAAGTTGGGCTTTACCTGCAGACATTGGGCTGTAGGACTAGATGATGGGCTTTACCTCTAGAAGTTGGGCTTTACCTCTAGATATCTGGCTTTACCTATAAATGCTGCGCTTAAACTCTAAATATTGGGCTTTACCTCTAGATGTTGGGCTTTAGATTTAGAAGTTGGTCTTTACATTTATATTTTGGGCTTTAGATCAAGAAGTTGGGCTTTACATATAGATTTTGGGCTTTACGTCTTGATATTGGGCTTTAATTCTAGATTTTGGGTTTTAAATCTATATATTTGGCTTTTCCTCTAGATGTTGGCCTTTACCCCTAGATATCTGGCTTTACCTCTAGATGTTGGGCTTTACCTCTAGATTTTGGGTTTTAAATCTATATATATTTGGCTTTTCCTCTAGATGTTGGGCTTTACCTCTAGATTTGGGGTTTTACATCTAGATGTTTGCCTTCACCTCTGTAAGTTGGGCTTTACCTGCAGACATTGGGCTGTAGGACTAGATGATGGGCTTTACCTCCAGACGTTGGGCTTTACCTCTAGATATCTGGCTTTACCTCTAGATGTTGGGTTTTACCTCTAGCTATTGGTCTTTACCTCTAGATATTGGGCTTTACCTCTAGAAGTTGGGCTTTAACTCTAGACTTTGGGCTTTACCTCAAGACGTTCGGCTTTAACTCTAGCTGTTGGGCTTTACCTCTAGATTTTGGGCTTTACTCTAAAGGATGCGCTTTAACTCTAGATATTCGGCTTTACCTCTAGAAGTTGGGTTTTACATCTAGATGTTTGGCTTTAACTGTAGGTGTCGGCCTTTAACACTAGATATTGGAATTCACCTCTAGATCTTAGTCTTTACCTCTACATGTTGGGCTTTACCTCTAGAGTATTTGGCTTTAGATCTAGCAATTGGACTTTACATCTAGATTTGGGGCTTTAGCTCTAGATGTTGGGCTTTACCTCCACATTTTGGATTTTAAATCTATATATCTGCCTTTATCTCTAGATGTTGGACTTTATCTCTAGATTTTGGGCTCTAACTCTAGGTATTGGTGTTTACCTCTAGATTTTGGACTTTAACTCTGGGAGTTGGGCTTTACCTCTAGATGTTGGGATTTAACTCTAGAATTTGGGTTTGAAATCTATATATTTTGCTTTTCCTCTAGATGTTGGGCTTTACCTCTAGATATCTGGCTTTACCTCTAGATGTTGGGTTTTACCTCTAGATATTGGTCTTTACCTCTAGATTTTGGGTGTTAGAGCTAGAATTTGGGCTTTACATCTAGATTTTGGGCTTTAGGTCTAGATATTGGGCTTTACCTCTAGATTTTGGGTTTTAAATCTATATATTTGGCTTTTCCTCTAGATGTTGGTCTTTAGCACTCAATTTTCGGTTTTAAATCTAGATGTTTGCCTTCACCTCTGTAAGTTGGGCTTTACCTGCAGACATTGGGCTGTAGGACTAGATGATGGGCTTTACCTCCAGACGTTGGGCTTTACCTCTAGATATCTGGCTTTACCTCTAAATGATGCGCTTAAACTCTAAATATTGGGCTTTACCTCTAGATGTTGGGCTTTAGATTTAGAAGTTGGTCTTTACATCTAGATTTTGGGCTTTAGATCTAGAAGTTGGGCTTTACATCTAGATTTTGGGCTTTACGTCTGGATATTGGGCTTCACCTCTAGATTTTGGGGTTTAGATCTATATATCTGGCTTTATCTCTAGATGTTGGGCTTTACCTCTACATTTTGGGCTCTACCTCTAGGTATTGGTAGTTACATTTAGATTTTTGACTTTAAATCTGGAAGTTGAGCTTTACATCTAGACTTTGGGATTTACCTCTAGATGTTGGGATTTAACTCTAGAATTTGGGTTTGAAATCTATATATTTTGCTTTCCCTCTAGATGTTGGGCTTTATCTCTAGATATCTGGCTTTACCTCTAGATGTTGGGTTTTACCTCTAGATATTGGTCTTTATCTCTAGATTTTGGGCGTTAGATCTAGAATTTGGGCTTTATATCTAGATTTTGGGCTTTACGTCTTGATATTGGGCTTTACCTCTAGATTTTGTGTTTTAAATCTATATATTTGGCTTTTCCTCTAGATGTTGGCCTTTACCTCTAGATATCTGGCTTTTCCTCTAGATGTTGGGCTTTACCTCTAGATTTGGGGTTTTACATCTAGATGTTTGCCTTCACCTCTGTAAGTTGGTCTTTACCTGCAAATATTGGGCTGTAGGACTAGGTGATGGGCTTTACGTCCAGACGTTGGGCTTTACCTCTAGATATGTGGATTTACTTCTAGATGTTGGGTTTTACGTCTAGATGTTGGTCTTTGGGTCTAGCTATTGGACTTTACCTCTAGATGTAGGGTTTTACATCTAGATGGTTTGCTTTACATTTAGATGTTGGTCTTTATCTCTAGATGTTATGTTATACCTCTATATGTTGTGCTTCACCTCTAGATGTTAGGCTTTACCTCTAGATGTTTGGATTACATCTAGATGTTTTGCTTTACATTTAGATGTTCGGCTTTATCTCTAGATTTTGGGTTTTAAATCTATATATTTGGCATATCTCTAGATTTTGGGCTCTAACTCTAGGTATTGGTGTTTACCTCTAGATTTTGGACTGTAACTCTGGAAGTTGGGCTTTACCTCTAGAAGTTGGGCTTTAACTCTAGACTTTGGGCTTTACCTCAAGACGTTCGGCTTTAACTCTAGCTGTTGGGCTTTCCCTCTAGATTTTGGGCCTTACCTCTAGAAGTTGGGGGTTATATCTATATGGTTGGATTTAACTGTAGATGTCAGGCCTTAACACTTGATTTTGGAATTCACCTCTAGATGTTAGGCTTTACATCTAGATTCTGGGCTTTCCCTCTAGATGTTGGGCTTTAACTCTAGATTTTGGGCTTTACTCTAAAGGATGCGCTTTAACTCTAGATATTCGGCTTTACCTCTAGAAGTTGGGTTTTACATCTAGATGTTTGGCTTTAACTGTAGGTGTCGGCCTTTAACACTAGATATTGGAATTCACCTCTAGATCTTAGTCTTTACCTCTACATGTTGGGCTTTACCTCTAGAGTATTTGGCTTTAGATCTAGCAATTGGGCTTTACATCTAGATTTGGGGCTTTAGCTCTAGATGTTGGGCTTTACCTCCAGATTTTGGATTTTAAATCTATATATCTGGCTTTATCTCTAGATGTTGGGCTTTATCTCTAGATTTTGGGCTCTAACTCTAGGTATTGGTGTTTACATCTAGATTTTGAACTTTAACTCTGGGAGTTGGGTTTGAAATCTATATATTTTGCTTTTCCTCTAGATGTTGGGCTTTACCTTAGATATCTGGCTTTACGTCTAGATGTTGGGTTTTACGTCTAGATATTGGTCTTTATCTCTAGATTTTGGGCGTTAGATCTAGAATTTGGGCTTTACATCTAGATTTTGGGCTTTAGATCAAGAAGTTGGGCTTTACATCTAGATTTTGGGCTTGACGTCTTGATATTGGGCTTTACCTCTAGATTTTGGGTTTTAGATTTAGAAGTTGGGCTTTACATCTATATTTTGGGCTTTAGATCTAGAATTTTGGCTTTACATCTAGATTTTGGGCTTTACGTCTGGATATTGGGCTTCACCTCTAGATTTTGGGTTTTAGATCTATATATCTGGCTTTATCTCTAGATGTTGGGCTTTACCTCTACATTTTGGGCTCTACCTCTAGGTATTGGTATTTACATTTAGATTTTTGACTTTAAATCTGGAAGTTGAGCTTTACATCTAGACTTTGGGATTTACATCTAGATGTTGGGATCAAACTCTAGAATTTGGGTTTGAAATCTATATATTTTGCTTTTCCTCTAGATGTTGGGCTTTACCTCTAGATATCTGGCTTTACCTCTAGATGTTGGTTTTTACCTCTAGATATTGGTCTTTACCTCTAGATTTTGGGTGTTAGATCTAGAATTTCGGCTTTACGTCTAGGTTTTGGGCTTTAGATCTAGAAGCTGGGCTTTACATCTAGATTTTGGGCTTTAGGTCTAGATATTGGGCTTTACCTCTAGATTTTGGGTTTTAAATCTATATATTTGGCTTTTCCTCTAGATGTTGGTCTTTACCTCTAGATTTTGGGTTTTAAATCTAGATGTTTGCCTTCACCTCTGTAAGTTGGGCTTTACCTGCAGACATTGGGCTGTAGGACTAGATGATGGGCTTTACCTCTAGAAGTTGGGCTTTACCTCTAGATATCTGGCTTTACCTATAAATGCTGCGCTTAAACTCTAAATATTGGGCTTTACCTCTAGATGTTGGGCTTTAGATTTAGAAGTTGGTCTTTACATTTATATTTTGGGCTTTAGATCAAGAAGTTGGGCTTTACATATAGATTTTGGGCTTTACGTCTTGATATTGGGCTTTAATTCTAGATTTTGGGTTTTAAATCTATATATTTGGCTTTTCCTCTAGATGTTGGCCTTTACCCCTAGATATCTGGCTTTACCTCTAGATGTTGGGCTTTACCTCTAGATTTTGGGTTTTAAATCTATATATATTTGGCTTTTCCTCTAGATGTTGGGCTTTACCTCTAGATTTGGGGTTTTACATCTAGATGTTTGCCTTCACCTCTGTAAGTTGGGCTTTACCTGCAGACATTGGGCTGTAGGACTAGATGATGGGCTTTACCTCCAGACGTTGGGCTTTACCTCTAGATATCTGGCTTTACCTCTAGATGTTGGGTTTTACCTCTAGCTATTGGTCTTTACCTCTAGATATTGGGCTTTACCTCTAGAAGTTGGGCTTTAACTCTAGACTTTGGGCTTTACCTCAAGACGTTCGGCTTTAACTCTAGCTGTTGGGCTTTACCTCTAGATTTTGGGCTTTACTCTAAAGGATGCGCTTTAACTCTAGATATTCGGCTTTACCTCTAGAAGTTGGGTTTTACATCTAGATGTTTGGCTTTAACTGTAGGTGTCGGCCTTTAACACTAGATATTGGAATTCACCTCTAGATCTTAGTCTTTACCTCTACATGTTGGGCTTTACCTCTAGAGTATTTGGCTTTAGATCTAGCAATTGGACTTTACATCTAGATTTGGGGCTTTAGCTCTAGATGTTGGGCTTTACCTCCACATTTTGGATTTTAAATCTATATATCTGCCTTTATCTCTAGATGTTGGACTTTATCTCTAGATTTTGGGCTCTAACTCTAGGTATTGGTGTTTACCTCTAGATTTTGGACTTTAACTCTGGAAGTTGGGCTTTACCTCTAGATGTTGGGATTTAACTCTAGAATTTGGGTTTGAAATCTATATATTTTGCTTTTCCTCTAGATGTTGGGCTTTACCTCTAGATATCTGGCTTTACCTCTAGATGTTGGGTTTTACCTCTAGATATTGGTCTTTACCTCTAGATTTTGGGTGTTAGAGCTAGAATTTGGGCTTTACATCTAGATTTTGGGCTTTAGGTCTAGATATTGGGCTTTACCTCTAGATTCTGGGTTTTAAATCTATATATTTGGCTTTTCCTCTAGATGTTGGTCTTTAGCACTCAATTTTCGGTTTTAAATCTAGATGTTTGCCTTCACCTCTGTAAGTTGGGCTTTACCTGCAGACATTGGGCTGTAGGACTAGATGATGGGCTTTACCTCCAGACGTTGGGCTTTACCTCTAGATATCTGGCTTTACCTCTAAATGATGCGCTTAAACTCTAAATATTGGGCTTTACCTCTAGATGTTGGGCTTTAGATTTAGAAGTTGGTCTTTACATCTAGATTTTGGGCTTTAGATCTAGAAGTTGGGCTTTACATCTAGATTTTGGGCTTTACGTCTGGATATTGGGCTTCACCTCTAGATTTTGGGGTTTAGATCTATATATCTGGCTTTATCTCTAGATGTTGGGCTTTACCTCTACATTTTGGGCTCTACCTCTAGGTATTGGTAGTTACATTTAGATTTTTGACTTTAAATCTGGAAGTTGAGCTTTACATCTAGACTTTGGGATTTACCTCTAGATGTTGGGATTTAACTCTAGAATTTGGGTTTGAAATCTATATATTTTGCTTTTCCTCTAGATGTTGGGCTTTATCTCTAGATATCTGGCTTTACCTCTAGATGTTGGGTTTTACCTCTAGATATTGGTCTTTATCTCTAGATTTTGGGCGTTAGATCTAGAAGTTGGGCTTTACATCTAGATTTTGGGCTTTACGTCTTGATATTGGGCTTTACCTCTAGATTTTGTGTTTTAAATCTATATATTTGGCTTTTCCTCTAGATGTTGGCCTTTACCCCTAGATATCTGGCTTTTCCTCTAGATGTTGGGCTTTACCTCTAGATTTGGGGTTTTACATCTAGATGTTTGCCTTCACCTCTGTAAGTTGGTCTTTACCTGCAAATATTGGGCTGTAGGACTAGGTGATGGGCTTTACGTCCAGACGTTGGGCTTTACCTCTAGATATGTGGATTTACTTCTAGATGTTGGGTTTTACGTCTAGATGTTGGTCTTTAGGTCTAGCTATTGGACTTTACCTCTAGATGTAGGGTTTTACATCTAGATGTTTTGCTTTACATTTAGATGTTGGTCTTTATCTCTAGATGTTGGGTTATACCTCTATATGTTGTGCTTCACCTCTAGATGTTTAGATTACATCTACATGTTTTGCTTTACAGTTAGATGTTCGGCTTTATCTCTAGATTTTTGGTTTTAAAACTATATATTTGGCTTTTCCTCTAGATGTTGGCCTTTACCTCTAGATTTGGGGTTTTACATCTAGATGTTTGCCTTCACCTCTGTAAGTTGGGCTTTACCTGCAGACATTGGGCTGTAGGACTAGATGATGGGCTTTACCTCCAGACGTTGGGCTTTACCTCTAGATATCTGGCTTTACATCTAAATGATGCGCTTAAACTCTAAATATTGGTCTTTACCTCTAGATGTTGGGCTATAGATCTAGAAGTTGTGCTTTTCATCTAGATTTTGGGCTTTACGTCTAGATATTGGGCTTTACCTCTAGATTTTGGGTTTTATATCTATATATTTGGCTTTTCCTCTAGATGTTGGGCTTTACCCCTAGATATCTGGATTTACCTGTAGATGTTGGGCTTTACCTCTAGATTTTGGGTTTTCCATCTGGATTTTTGGCTTCTCTCTAGAATCTGGGCTTTACCTCCAGACGTTGGGCTTTACCACTAGATGTTGGGTTTTACCTCTAGAGGTTGGTCTTTAGGTCTAGATATTGGACTTTACCTCTAGATGTAGGGTTTTACATCTAGATGTTTTGCTTTACATTTAGATGTTGGTCTTTATCTCTAGATGTTGGGTTTTACATCTAGATGTTTTGCTTTACATTTAGATGTTGGTCTTTATCTCTAGATGTTGGGTTATACCTCTATATGTTGTGCTTCACCTCTAGATGTTAGGCTTTACCTCTAGATGTTTGGATTACATCTACATGTTTTGCTTTACATTTAGATGTTCCGCTTTATCTCTAGATTTTGGGTTTTAAATCTATATATCTGGCTTTACCTCTAGAAGTTGGGCTTTAACTCTAGACTTTGGGCTTTACCTCAAGACGTTCGGCTTTAACTCTAGCTGTTGGGCTTTACCTCTAGATTTTGGGCCTTACCTCTAGAAGTTGGGGGTTATATCTATATGGTTGGATTTAACTGTAGATGTCAGGCCTTAACACTTGATTTTGGAATTCACCTCTAGATGTTAGGCTTTACATCTAGATTCTGGGCTTTTCCTCTAGATGTTGGGCTTTAACTCTAGATTTTGGGCTTTACTCTAAAGGATGCGCTTTAACTCTAGATATTCGGCTTTACCTCTAGAAGTTGGGTTTTACATCTAGATGTTTGGCTTTAACTGTAGGTGTCGGCCTTTAACACTAGATATTGGAATTCACCTCTAGATCTTAGTCTTTACCTCTACATGTTGGGCTTTACCTCTAGAGTATTTGGCTTTAGATCTAGCAATTGGGCTTTACATCTAGATTTGGGGCTTTAGCTCTAGATGTTGGGCTTTACCTCCAGATTTTGGATTTTAAATTAATATATATGGCTTTATCTCTAGATGTTGGGCTTTATCTCTAGATTTTGGGCTCTAACTCTAGGTATTGGTGTTTACCTCTAGATTTTGGACTTTAACTCTGGAAGTTGGGCTTTACCTCTAGATGTTGGGATTTAACTCTAGAATTTGGGTTTGAAATCTATATATTTTGCTTTTCCTCTAGATGTTGGGCTTTACCTCTAGATATCTGGCTTTACCTGTAGATGTTGGGTTTTACCTCTAGATATTGGTCTTTACTTCTAGATTTTGGGTGTTAGATCTAGAATTTGGGCTTTACATCTAGATTTTGGTCTTTAGATCTAGAAGTTGGGCTTTACATCTAGACTTTGGGCTTTACGTCTAGATATTGGGCTTTACCTCTAGATTTTGGGTTTTAAATCTATATATTTGGCTTTTCCTCTAGATGTTGGGCTTTACCTCTAGATTTTGGGTTTTATATCTAGATGTTTGCCTTCACCTGTGTAAGTTGGGCTTTACCTGCAGACATTGGGCTGTAGTTCTAGATGATGGGCTTTACCTCTAGAAATTGGGCTTTACATCTAGATTTTGGGCTTTACGTCTAGATATTGGGCTTCACCTCTAGATTTTGGGTTTTATATCTATATATTTGGCTTTTCCTCTAGATGTTGGGCTTCACCCCTACATATCTGGATTTACCTGTAGATGTTGGGCTTTACCTCTAGATTTTGGGTTTTACATCTGGATTTTTGGCTTCTCTCTAGAATCTGGGCTTTACCTCCAGACGTTGAGCTTTACCACTAGATGTTGGGTTTTACCTCTAGATGTTGGTCTTTAGGTCTAGATATTGGAATTAACCTCTAGATGTAGGGTTTTACATCTAGATGTTATGCTTTACATTTAGATGTTGGTCTTTATCTCTAGATGTTGGGTTATACCTCTATATGTTGTGCTTCATCTCTAGATGTTAGGCTTTACCTCTAGATGTTTGGATTACATCTAGATGTTTTGCTTTACATTTAGATGTTCGGCTTTATCTCTAGATTTTGAGTTTTAAATCTATATATTTGGCTCTTCCTCTAGATGTTGGGCTTTACCGTCAGATATCTGGCTTTACGTCTAGATGTTGGGCCATACCTCTAGAAGTTGAGCTTTAACTCTAGACTTTGGGCTTTACCTCAAGACGTTCGTCTTTAACTCTAGCTGTTGGGCTTTACCTCTAGATTTTGGGCCTTACCTCTAGAAGTTGGGGGTTATATCTATATGGTTGGATTTAACTGTAGATGTCAGGCCTTAACACTTGATTTTGGAATTCACCTCTAGATGTTAGGCTTTACATCTAGATTCTGGGCTTTCCCTCTAGATGTTGGGCTTTACATCTAGATATCTGGCTTTACCTCTAGATGTTGGGTTTTACCTCTAGATATTGGTCTTTACTTCTAGATTTTGGGCGTTAGATCTAGAATTTGGGCTTTACATCTAGATTTTGGGCTTTACCTCTAGAAGTTGGGCTTTAACTCTAGACTTTGGGCTTTACGTCTAGATATTGGGCTTTACCTCTAGATTTTGGATTTTAAATCTATATATTTGGCTTTTCCTCTAGATGTTGGGCTTTACCCCTAGATATCTGTCTTTACCTCTAGATGTTGGGCTTTACCTCTAGATTTTGGGTTTTAAATATATATATATATTTGGCTTTTCCTCTAGATGTTGGGCTTTACCTCTAGATTTGGGGTTTTACATCTAGATGTTTGCCTTCACCTCTGTAAGTTGGGCTTTACCTGCAGACATTGGGCTGTAGGACTAGATGATGGGCTTTACCTCCAGACGTTGGGCTTTACCTCTAGATATCTGGCTTTACCTCTAGATGTTGGGTTTTACCTCTAGCTATTGGTCTTTACCTCTAGATGTTGGGCTTTACATCTAGAAGTTGTGCTTTTCATCGAGATTTTGGGCTTTACGTCTAGATATTGGGCTTTACCTCTAGATTTAGGGTTTTATATCTATATATTTGGATTTTCCTCTAGATGTTGGGCTTTACCCCTAGATATCTGGATTTACCTGTAGATGTTGGGCTTTACCTCTAGATTTTGGGTTTTCCATCTGGATTTTTGGCTTCTCTCTAGAATCTGGGCTTTACCTCCAGACGTTGGGCTTTACCTCTAGATGTAGGGTTTTACATCTAGATGTTTTGCTTTACATTTAGATGTTGGTCTTTATCTCTAGATGTTGGGTTATACCTCTATATGTTGTGCTTCACCTCTAGGTGTTAGGCTTTACCTCTAGATGTTTGGATTACATCTAGATGTTTTGCTTTACATTTCGATGTTCGGCTTTATCTCTAGATTTTGGGTTTTAAATCTATATATTTGGCATATCTCTAGATTTTGGGCTCTAACTCTAGGTATTGGTGTTTACCTCTAGATTTTGGACTTTAACTCTGGAAGTGGGGCTTTACCTCTAGAAGTTGGGCTTTAACTCTAGACTTTGGGCTTTACCTCAAGACGTTCGGCTTTAACTCTAGCTGTTGGGCTTTACCTCTAGATTTTGGGCCTTACCTCTAGAAGTTGGGGGTTATATCTATATGGTTGGATTTAACTGTAGATGTCAGGCCTTAACACTTGATTTTGGAATTCACCTCTAGATGTTAGGCTTTACATCTAGATTCTGGGCTTTCCCTCTAGATGTTGGGCTTTAACTCTAGATTTTGGGCTTTACTCTAAAGGATGCGCTTTAACTCTAGATATTCGGCTTTACCTCTAGAAGTTGGGTTGTACATCTAGATGTTTGGCTTTAACTGTAGGTGTCGGGCTTTAACACTAGATATTGGAATTCACCTCTAGATCTTAGTCTTTACATGTTGGGCTTTACCTCTAGAGTATTTGGCTTTAGATCTAGCAATTGGGCTTTACATCTAGATTTGGGGCTTTAGCTCTAGATGTTGGGCTTTACCTCCAGATATTGGATTTTAAATCTATATATCTGGCTTTATCTCTAGATGTTGGGCTTTATCTCTAGATTTTGGGCTCAAACTCTATGTATTGGTGTTTACCTCTAGATTTTTGACTTTAACTCTGGAAGTTGGGGTTTACCCCTAGATGTTGGGATATAACTCTAGAATTTGGGTTTGAAATCTATATATTTTGCTTTTCCTCTAGATGTTGGGCTTTACCTCTAGATATCTGGCTTTACGTCTAGATGTTGGGCTTTACCTCTACATTTTGGGCTCTACCTCTCGGTATTGGTATTTACATTTAGATTTTTGACTTTAAATCTGGAAGTTGAGCTTTACATCTAGACTTTGGGATTTACCTCTAGATGTTGGGATTTAACTCTAGAATTTGGGTTTGAAATCTATATATTTTGCTTTTCCTCTAGATGTTGGGCTTTACCTCTAGATATCTGGCTTTACCTCTAGATGTTGGGTTTTATATCTAGATATTGGTCTTTATCTCTAGATTTTGGGCGTTAAATCTAGAATTTGGGCTTTACATCTAGATTTTGGGCTTTACGTCTAGATATTGGGCTTTACCTCTAGATTTTGGTTTTTAAATCTATATATTTGGATTTTCCTCTAGATGTTGGGCTTTACCCCTAGATATCTGGATTTACCTGTAGATGTTGGGCTTTACCTCTAGATTTTGGGTTTTCCATCTGGATTTTTGGCTTCTCTCTAGAATCTGGGCTTTACCTCCAGATGTTGGGCTTTACCTCTAGATCTTGGGTTTTACCTATTGATGTTGGTCTTTAAGTCTAGATATTGGACTTTACCTCTAGATGTCGGGTTTTACATCTAGATGTTTTGCTTTACATTTAGATGTTGGGCTTTATCTCTAGATTTTGGGTTTTAAATCTATATATTTGGCTTTTCCTCTAGATGTTGGGCTTTACCATCAGATATCTGGCTTTACGTCTAGATGTATGGCTTTACCTCTAGATTTTGGGCTCTACCACTAGGTCTTGGGCTTTACCTCTAGATTTTGGACTTTACCTCTAGAAGTTGGGCTTTACCTCTAGATTTTGGGCCTTACCTCTAGAAGTTGGGGGTTACATCTATATTGTTGGCTTTAACTGTAGATGTCGGGCCTTAACACTTGATTTTGGAATTCACCTCTAGATGTTAGGCTTTACATCTAGATTCTGGGCTTTCCCTCTAGATGTGGGGCTTCAACTCTAGATTTTGGGCTTTTCTCTAAATGATGCGCTTTATATATTCGGCTTTACCTCTAGAAGTTGGGCTTTACATCTAGATTTTGCTCTTTACGTCTAGATATCGGGCTTTACCTCTATATTTTGGGTTTTAAATCTATATATTTGGCTTTTCCTCTAGATGTTGGGCTTTACCCCTAGATATCTGGCTTTACCTCTAGATGTTCCTTTACCTCTAGATTTTGGGCTCTACCTCTAGGTGTTGGGCTTTGCCTCTAGAATTTGGACTTTTCTTCTAGAAGTTGGGCTTTACGTCTAGATATTGGGCTTTACCTCTAGATGTTGGGTTTTAAATCTATATATTTGTCTTTACCTCTAGAAGTTGGGCTTTAATTCTAGACTTTGGCTTTACCTCTAGATTTTGGGCCTTACCTCTAGAAGTTGGGGTTTACATCTATATGTTTGCCTTTAACTGTAGATGTCGGGCCTTAACACTATATTTTGGAATTCACCACTAGATGTTAGGCTTTACCTCTAGATGTTGGGCTTTAGATCTAGAAGTTGGGCTTTACATCTAGATGTTTTGCTTTACATTTAGATGTTGGGCTTTACCTCTAGATTTTCGGTTTTAAATCTATGTATTTGGCTTTTCCTCTAGATGTTGGGCTTTACCCCTAGATATCTGGCTTTACCTCTAGATGTTGGGCTTTACCTCTAGATTTTGGGTTTTCCATCTGGATTTTTGGCTTCTCTCTAGAATCTGGGCTTTACCTCCAGATGTTGGGCTTTACCTCTAGATCTTGGGTTTTACCTCTAGATGTTGGTCTTTAAGTCTAGATATTGACTTTACCTCTAGATGTCGGGTTTTACATCTAGATATTTTGCTTTACATTTAGATGTTGGGCTTTATCTCTAGATTTTGGGTTTTAAATCTATATATTTGGCTTTTCCTATAGATGTTGGGCTTTACCTCTACATTTTGGGCTCTACCACTAGGTCTTGATCTTTACCTCTAGATTTTGGACTTTACCTCTAGAAGTTGGGCTTTACATCTAGACTTTGGGCTTTACCTCAAGATGTTCGGCTTTACCTCTAGATATTGCGCTTTACCTCTAGTTTTTGGGCCTTACGTCTAGAAGTTGGGGGTTACATCTATATGTTTGGATTTAACTGTAGATGTCGGGCCTTAACACTTGATTTTGGAATTCACCTCTAGATGTTCGGCTTTACCTCTGGATTCTGGGCTTTCCCTCTAGATGTTGTTTTTTAACTCTAGATACTCGCCTTTACCTCTAGAAGTTGGGCTTTACATCTAGATTTTGGGCTTTAGATTTGGAGTTGGGCTTTACATCTAGATATTGGTCTTTACCTCTAGATTTTGGGTTTTAAATCTATATATTTGGCTTTTCCTCTAGATGTTGCCTTTACCTCTAGATATCTGGTTTTACCTCTAGATGTTGGGCTTTACCTCTAGATTTTGGGCTCTACCACTAGGTCTTGGGCTTTACCTCTAGATTTTGGACTTCACCACTAGAAGATAGGCTTTAGATCTAGAAGTTGGGCTTTACATCTAGATTTTGGGCTTTAAGTCTAGATATTGGTCTTTACCTCTAGATTTTGGGTTTTAAATCTATATATTTGGCTTTTCCTCTAGATGTTGGGCTTTACCCCTACATATCTGGCTTTATGTTTAGATGTTGGGCTTTACCTCTAGATTTTGGGCTCTACCACTAGGTCTTGGGCTTTACCTCTAGATTTTGGACTTTACCTCTAGAAGTTGGGCTTTACCTCTAGATTTTGGGCCTTACCTCTAGAAGTTGGGGGTTGCATCTATATGTTTGTCTTTAACTGTAGATGTCGGGCCTTAACACTTGATTTTGGAATTCACCTCTAGATGTTAGGCTTTACATCTAGATTCTGGGCTTTCCCTCTAGTGTGGGGCTTCAACTCTAGATTTTGGGCTTTACTCTAAATCATGCGCTTTATATATTCGGCTTTACCTCTAGAAGTTGGGCTTTACATCTAGATTTTGGTCTTTACGTCTAGATATCGGGCTTTACCTCTATATTTTGGTTTATAAATCTATATATTTGGCTTTTCCTCTAGATGTTGGGCTTTACCTCTAGATATCTGGCTTTACCTCTAGATGTTCCTTTACCTCTAGATTTTGGGCTCTACCTCTAGGTGTTGGGCTTTGCCTCTAGAATTTGGACTTTTCCTCTAGAAGTTGGGCTTTACGTCTAGATATTGGGCTTTACCTCTAGATGTTGGGTTTTAAATCTATATATTTGTCTTTACCTCTAGAAGTTGGGCTTTAATTCTAGACTTTGGCTTTACCTCTAGATTTTGGGCCTTACCTCTAGAAGTTGGGGTTTACATCTATATGTTTGCCTTTAACTGTAGATGTCGGGCCTTAACACTAGATTTGGAATTCACCACTAGATGTTAGGCTTTACCTGTAGATGTTGGGCTTTAGATCTAGAAGTTGGGCTTTACATCTAGATTTTGGGCTTCATGTCTAGATATTGGTCTTTACCTCTCGATTTTGGGTTTTAAATCTATATATTTGGCTTTTCCTCTAGATGTTGGGCTTTACCTCTAGATTTTGGGTTTTCCATCTGGATTTTTGGCTTCTCTCTAGAATCTGGGCTTTACCTCCAGATGTTGGGCTTTACCTCTAGATCTTGGGTTTTACCTCTAGATGTTGGTCTTTAAGTCTAGATATTGGACTTTACCTCTAGATGTCGGGTTTTACATCTAGATGTTTTGCTTTACATTTAGATGTTGGGCTTTACCTCTAGATTTTGGGTTTTACCGTCAGATATCTGGCTTTACGTCTAGATGTATGGCTTTACCTCTAGATTTTAGGCTCTACCACTAGGTCTTGGGCTTTACCTCTAGAATTTGGACTTTTCCTCTAGAAGTTGGGCTCTACCTCTAGATTTTGGGCCTTACCTCTAGAAGTGTGGGGTTGCATCTATATGGTTGGCTTTAACTGTAGATGTCGGGCCTTAACACTTGATTTTGGAATTCACCTCTAGATGTTAGGCTTTACATCTAGATTCTGGGCTTTCCCTCTAGATGTGGGGCTTCAACTCTAGATTTTGGGCTTTACTCTAAATGATGCGATATATATATTCAGCTTTACCTCTAGAAGTTTGGCTTTACATCTAGATTTTAGGCTTTAGATCTAGAAGTTGGGCTTTACATCTAGATTTTGGTCTTTATGTCTAAATATCGGGCTTTACCTCTATATTTTGGGTTATAAATCTATATATTTGGCTTTTCCTCTAGATGTTGGGCTTTGCCTCTAGATATCTGGCTTTAACTCTAGATGTTGCTTTACCTCTAGATTTTGGGCTCTACCTCTAGGTGTTGGGCTTTGCCTCCAGAATTTGGACTTTTCCTCTAGATGTTGGGCTTTACGTCTAGATATTGGGCTTTACCTCTAGATGTTGGGTTTTAAATCTATATATTTGTCTTTACCTCAAGACGTTCGGCTTTACCTCTAGATGTTAGGCTTTACATCTAGATTCTGGGCTTTACCTCTAGATGTTGGGCTTTAACTCTAGATTTTGGGCTTTACTCTAAATGATGCGCTTTATATATTCGGCTTTACATCTAGAAGTTGGGCTTTACATATAGATTTTGGGCCTTACCTCTAGAAGTTGGGGGTTACATCTATATGTTTGGCTTTAACTGTAGATGTCGGGTCTTAAGACTTGATTTAAGAATTCACCTCTAGATATTAGGCTTTACCTCTAGATTCTGGGCTTTACCTCTAGATGTTGGGCTTTAACACTAGATTTTGGGTTTTCCATCTGGATTTTTGGCTTCTCTCTAGAATCTGGGCTGTACCTCCAGACATTGGGCTTTACCTCAAGATGTTGGGTTTTACCTCTAGATGTTGGTCTTTAAGTCTAGATATTGGACTTTACCTCTAGATGTAGGGTTTTACATCTAGATGTTTTGCTTTACATTTAGATGTTGGGCTTTATCGCTAGATTTTGGGGTTTAAATCTATATATTTGGCTTTTCCTATAGATGTTGGGCTTTACCTCTAGATATATGGCTTTACTTCTAGATGTGTGGCTTTAGCTCTAGATTTTGGACTTTACCTCTAGAATTGGGCTTTACCTCTAGACTTTGGCTTTACCTCAAGACGTTCAACTTTAGCTCTAGATGTTGGGCTTTACCTCTATATTTTGGGCTTTACATCTAGATTTTGGGCTTTACGTCTAGATATTGGTCTTTACCTCTAGATTTTGGGTTTTAAATCTATATATTTGGCTTTTCCTCTAGATGTTGGGCTTTACCCCTAGATATCTGGCTTTACGTCTAGGTGTTGGGCTTTACCTCTAGATTTTGGGCTCTACCACTAGGTCTTGGGCTTTACCTCTAGATTTTTGACTTTACCTCTAGAAGTTGGGCTTTACCTCTAGATTTTGGGCCTTACCTCTAGAAGTTGGGGGTTGCATCAATATGTTTGGCTTTAACTGTAGATGTCGGGCCTTAACACTTGATGGTGGAATTCACCTCTAGATGTTAGGCTTTACCTCTAGATTCTGGACTTTCCCTCTAGATGTGGGGCTTAGATCTAGAAGTTGGGCTTTATCTCTAGATGTTGGGGTTTAAATCTAGATTTGGGTTTTTAGCTCTAGAAGTTGGTCATTACCTTCAGACATTGGACTTTACCTCCAGATGTTGGTCTTTAAGTCTAGATATTGGACTTTACCTCTAGATGTAGGGTTTTACATCTAGATGTTTTGCTTTACATTTAGATGTTGGTCTTTATCTCTACATGTTGGGTTATACCTCTATATGCTGTGCTTCACCTCTAGATGTTAGGCTTTACCTCTAGATGTTGGGATTACATCTAGACGTTGGACTTTATCTCTAGAATTTGGGCTATACCCCTATATGTTGGGCTTTACCTCTAGAGTTTGGGTTTTCCATCTAGATGTTTGCCTTTACCTCTGTAAGTTATGCTTTACCTGCAGACATTGGGCTGTAGGACTAGATGGTGGGCTTTACCTCTAGAAGTTGGGCTTTACATCTAGATTTTGGGCTTTACCTCTAAATGATGCGCTTAAACTCTAAATATTGGGCTTTACCTCTAGATGTTGGGCTTTAGATTTAGAAGTTGGGCTCTACATCTATATATTTGGGCTTTAGATCTAGAAGTTGGGCTTTACATCTAGATATTGGTCTTTACGTCTAGATATTGGGCTTTACCTCTAGATTTTGGGTTTTAAATCTATATATTTGGCTTTTCCTCTAGATGTTGGGCTTTACCCCTAGATATCTGGCTTTACGTCTAGATGTTGGGCTTTATTTCTAGATTTTGGGCTCTACCACTAGGTCTTGGGCTTTACCTCTATATTTTGGACTTTACCTCTAGAAGTTAGGCTTTAGATCTAGAAGTTGGTCTTTACATCTAGATTTTGGGCTTTACGTCTAGATATTGGTCTTTACCTCTAGATTTTGGGTTTTAAATCTATATATTTGGCTTTTCCTCTAGATGTTGGGCTTTACCCCTAGATATCTGGCTTTACCTCTAGATGATGGGCTTTACCTCTAGATTTTGGATTTTCCATCTGGATTTTTGGCTTCTCTCTAGAATCTGGGCTTTAACTCCAGACATTGGGCTTTACCTCTAGATGTTGAGTTTTACCTCTGGATGTTGGTCTTTAAGTCTAGATATAGGACTTTACCTCTAGATGTCGGGTTTTACATCTAGAAGTTTTGCTTTACATTTAGATGTTGGACTTTATCTCTAGATGTTGGGTTTTAAACCTATATATTTGGCTTTTCCTCTAGATGTTGGGCTTTACCTCTAGATATCTGGCTTTACCTCTAGATGTTGGGCTTTACCTCTAGATTTTGGACTTTACCTCTAGAAGTTGGGCTTTACCTCTAGACTTTGGCTTTACCTCAAGACGTTGAACTTTAACTCTAGATGTTGGGCTTTACCTCTAGATTTTGGGCTTTACGTCTAGGTATTGGGCTTTACCACTAGATTTTGGGTTTTAAATCTATATATTTGTCTTTTCCTCTAGATGTTGGGCTTTACCCCTAGATATCTGGCTTTACGTCTAGGTGTTGGGCTTTACCTCTAGATTTTGGGCTCTACCTCTAGGTGTTGGGCTTTGCCTCCAGAATTTGGACTTTTCCTCTAGAAGTTCGGCTTTACGTCTAGATATTGGGCTTTACATCTAGATGTTGGGTTTTAAATCTATATATTTGTCTTTACCTCAAGACTTTCGGCTTTACCTCTAGATGTTAGGCTTTACATCTAGATTCTGGGCTTTACCTCTAGATGTTGGGCATTAACTCTAGATTTTGGGCTTTACTCTAAATGATGCGCTTTATATATTCGGCTTTACATCTAGAAGTTGGGCTTTACATCTAGATTTTGGGCCTTACCTCTAGAAGTTGGGGGTTACATCTATATGTTTGGCTTTAACTGCAGATGTCGGGCCTTAAGACTTGATTTAAGAATTCACCTCTAGATATTAGGCTTTACCTCTAGATTCTGGGCTTTACCTCTAGATGTTGGGCTTTAACACTAGATTTTGGGTTTTCCATCTGCATTTTTGGCTTCTCTCTAGAATCTGGGCTGTACCTCCAGACGTTGGGCTTTACCTCAAGATGTTGGGTTTTACCTCTAGATGTTGGTCTTTAAGTCTAGATATTGGAATTTACCTCTAGATGTCGGGTTTTACATCTAGATGTTTTGCTTTACATTTAGATGTTGGGCTTTATCTCTAGATTTTGGGTTTTAAATCTATATATTTGGCTTTTCCTCTAGCTGTTGGGCTTTACCATCAGATATCTGGCTTTACGTCTAGATGTATGGCTTTACCTCTAGATTTTGGGCTCTACCACTAGGTCTTGGGCTTTACCTCTAGATTTTGGACTTTACCTCTAGAAGTTGGGCTTTACCTCTAGATTTTGGGCCTTACCTCTAGAAGTTGGGGGTTACATCTATATGTTTGGCTTTAACTGTAGATGTCGGGCCTTAACACTAGATTTGGAATTCACCACTAGATGTTAGGCTTTACCTGTAGATGTTGGGCTTTAGATCTAGAAGTTGGGCTTTACATCTAGATTTTGGGCTTCATGTCTAGATATTGGTCTTTACCTCTCGATTTTGGGTTTTAAATCTATATATTTGGCTTTTCCTCTAGATTTTGTGTTTTCCATCTGGATTTTTGGCTTCTCTCTAGAATCTGGGCTTTACCTCCAGATGTTGGGCTTTACCTCTAGATCTTGGGTTTTACCTCTAGATGTTGGTCTTTAAGACTAGATATTGGACTTTACCTCTAGATGTCGGGTTTTACATCTAGATGTTTTGCTTTACATTTAGATGTTGGGCTTTACCTCTAGATTTTGGGTTTTACCGTCAGATATCTGGCTTTACGTCTAGATGTATGGCTTTACCTCTAGATTTTAGGCTCTACCCCTAGGTCTTGGGCTTTACCTCTAGAATTTGGACTTTTCCTCTAGAAGTTGGGCTTTAACTCTAGATTTTGGGCTTTACTCTAAAGGATGCGCTTTAACTCTAGATATTCGGCTTTACCTCTAGAAGTTGGGTTTTACATCTAGATGTTTGGCTTTAACTGTAGGTGTCGGCCTTTAACACTAGATATTGGAATTCACCTCTAGATCTTAGTCTTTACCTCTACATGTTGGGCTTTACCTCTAGAGTATTTGGCTTTAGATCTAGCGATTGGGCTTTACATCTATATTTGGGGCTTTAGCTCTAGATGTTGGGCTTTACCTCCAGATTTTGGATTTTAAATCTATATATCTGGCTTTATCTCTAGATGTTGGGCTTTATCTCTAGATTTTGGGCTCAAACTCTAGGTATTGGTGTTTACCTCTAGATTTTGGACTTTAACTCTGGAAGTTGGGCTTTACCTCTAGATGTTGGGATTTAACTCTAGAATTTGGGTTTGAAATCTATATATTTTGCTTTTCCTCTAGATGTTGGGCTTTACCTCAAGATATCTGGCTTTACCTCTAGCTGTTGGGTTTTACCTCTAGATAGTGGTCTTTACCTCGAGATTTTGGGTGTTAGATCTAGAATTTGGGCTTTACATCTAGATTTTGGGCTTTAGATCTAGAAGCTGGGCTTTACATCTAGATTTTGGGCTTTACGTCTAGATATTGGGCTTTACCTCTAGATTTTGAGTTTTAAATCTATATATTTGGCTTTTCCTCTAGATGTTGGGCTTTACCTCTAGATTTTGGGTTTTACATCTAGATGTTTGCCTTCACCTCTGTAAGTTGGGCTTTACCTGCAGACATTGGGCTGTAGGACTAGATGATGGGCTTTACCTCTAGAAGTTGGGCTTTACATCTAGATTTTGGGCTTTACGTCTAGATATTGGGGTTTACCTCTAGATTTTGGGGTTTAGATCTATATATCTGGCTTTATATCAAGGTGTTGGGCTTTACCTCTACATTTTAAGCTCTACCTCTAGGTATTGGTATTTACATTTAGATTTTTGACTTTAAATCTGGAAGTTGAGCTTTACATCTAGATTTTGGGCTTTACCCCTAGATGTTGGGATTTAACTCTAGAAATTGGGTTTGAAATCTATATATTTTGCTTTTCCTCTAGATGTTGGGCTTTACCTCTAGATATCTGGCTTTACGTCTCGATGTTGGGTTTTACCTCTAGATATTGGTCTTCACCTCTAAATGTTGGGCTTTCGATCTAGAATTTGTGCTTTACATCTAGATTTTGGGCTTTACGTCTAGATATTGGGGTTTACCTCTAGATTTTGGGTTTTATATCTATATATTTGGCTTTTCCTCTAGATGTTGGGCTTCACCCCTACATATCTGGATTTACCTGTAGATGTTGGGCTTTACCTCTAGATTTTGGGTTTTACATCTGGATTTTTGGCTTCTCTCTAGAATCTGGGCTTTATCTCCAGACGTTGAGCTTTACCACTAGATGTTGGGTTTTACCTCTAGATGTTGGTCTTTAGGTCTAGATATTGGACTTTACCTCTAGATGTAGGGTTTTACATCTAGATGTTTTGCTTTACATTTAGATGTTCGGCTTTATCTCTAGATTTTGGGTTTTAAATCTATATATTTGGCTCTTCCTCTAGATGTTGGGCTTTACCGTCATGTATCTGGCTTTACGTCTAGATGTTGGGCTTTACCTCTAGATGTTGGGTTTTAAATCTATATATTTGTCTTTACCTCTAGAAGTTGGGCTTTAATTCTAGACTTTGGCTTTACCTCTAGATTTTGGGCCTTACCTCTAGAAGTTGGGGTTTACATCTATATGTTTGCCTTTAACTGTAGATGTCAGGCCTTAACACTTGATTTTGGAATTCACCACTAGATGTTAGGCTTTACCTCTAGATGTTGGGCTTTAGATCTACAAGTTGGGCTTTACATCTAGATGTTTTGCTTTACATTTAGATGTTGGGCTTTATCTCTAGATTTTGGGTTTTAAATCTATATATTTGGCTTTTCCTCTAGATGTTGGGCTTTACCCCTAGATATCTGGCTTTACCTCTAGATGTTGGGCTTTACCTCTACATTTTGGGCTCTACCACTAGGTCTTGATCTTTACCTCTAGATTTTGGACTTTATCTCTAGAAGTTGGGCTTTACATCTAGACTTTGGGCTTTACCTCAAGATGTTCGGCTTTACCTCTAGATATTGCGCTTTACCTCTAGTTTTTGGGCCTTACGTCTGGAAGTTGGGGGTTACATCTATATGTTTGGATTTAACTGTAGATGTCGGGCCTTAACACTTGATTTTGGAATTCACCTCTAGATGTTCGGCTTTACCTCTGGATTCTGGGCTTTCCCTCTAGATGTTGTTTTTTAACTCTAGATACTCGCCTTTACCTCTAGAAGTTGGGCTTTACATCTAGATTTTGGGCTTTAGATTTGGAGTTGGGCTTTACATCTAGATATTGGTCTTTACCTCTAGATTTTGGGTTTTAAATCTATATATTTGGCTTTTCCTCTAGATGTTGCCTTTACCTCTAGATATCTGGTTTTACCTCTAGATGTTGGGCTTTACCTCTAGATTTTGGGCTCTACCACTAGGTCTTGGGCTTTACCTCTAGATTTTGGACTTCACCACTAGAAGATAGGCTTTAGATCTAGAAGTTGGGCTTTACATCTAGATTTTGGGCTTTAAGTCTAGATATTGGTCTTTACCTCTAGATTTTGGGTTTTAAATCTATATATTTGGCTTTTCCTCTAGATGTTGGGCTTTACCCCTACATATCTGGCTTTATGTTTAGATGTTGGGCTTTACCTCTAGATTTTGGGCTCTACCACTAGGTCTTGGGCTTTACCTCTAGATTTTGGACTTTACCTCTAGAAGTTGGGCTTTACCTCTAGATTTTGGGCCTTACCTCTAGAAGTTGGGGGTTGCATCTATATGTTTGGCTTTAACTGTAGATGTCGGGCCTTAACACTTGATTTTGGAATTCACCTCTAGATGTTAGGCTTTACATCTAGATTCTGGGCTTTCCCTCTAGATGTGGGGCTTCAACTCTAGATTTTGGGCTTTACTCTAAATGATGCGCTTTATATATTCGGCTTTACCTCTAGAAGTTGGGCTTTACATCTAGATTTTGGTCTTTACGTCTAGATATCGGGCTTTACCTCTATATTTTGGTTTATAAATCTATATATTTGGCTTTTCCTCTAGATGTTGGGCTTTACCTCTAGATATCTGGCTTTACCTCTAGATGTTCCTTTACCTCTAGATTTTGGGCTCTACCTCTAGGTGTTGGGCTTTGCCTCTAGAATTTGGACTTTTCCTCTAGAAGTTGGGCTTTACGTCTAGATATTGGGCTTTACCTCTAGATGTTGGGTTTTAAATCTATATATTTGTCTTTACCTCTAGAAGTTGGGCTTTAATTCTAGACTTTGGCTTTACCTCTAGATTTTGGGCCTTACCTCTAGAAGTTGGGGTTTACATCTATATGTTTGCCTTTAACTGTAGATGTCGGGCCTTAACACTAGATTTGGAATTCACCACTAGATGTTAGGCTTTACCTGTAGATGTTGGGCTTTAGATCTAGAAGTTGGGCTTTACATCTAGATTTTGGGCTTCATGTCTAGATATTGGTCTTTACCTCTCGATTTTGGGTTTTAAATCTATATATTTGGCTTTTTCTCTAGATGTTGGGCTTTACCTCTAGATTTTGGGTTTTCCATCTGGATTTTTGGCTTCTCTCTAGAATCTGGGCTTTACCTCCAGATGTTGGGCTTTACCTCTAGATCTTGGGTTTTACCTCTAGATGTTGGTCTTTAAGTCTAGATATTGGACTTTACCTCTAGATGTCGGGTTTTACATCTAGATGTTTTGCTTTACATTTAGATGTTGGGCTTTACCTCTAGATTTTGGGTTTTACCGTCAGATATCTGGCTTTACGTCTAGATGTATGGCTTTACCTCTAGATTTTAGGCTCTACCACTAGGTCTTGGGCTTTACCTCTAGAATTTGGACTTTTCCTCTAGAAGTTGGGCTCTACCTCTAGATTTTGGGCCTTACCTCTAGAAGTGTGGGGTTGCATCTATATGGTTGGCTGTAACTGTAGATGTCGGGCCTTAACACTTGATTTTGGAATTCACCTCTAGATGTTAGGCTTTACATCTAGATTCTGGGCTTTCCCTCTAGATGTGGGGCTTCAACTCTAGATTTTGGGCTTTACTCTAAATGATGCGATATATATATTCAGCTTTACCTCTAGAAGTTTGGCTTTACATCTAGATTTTAGGCTTTAGATCTAGAAGTTGGGCTTTACATCTAGATTTTGGTCTTTATGTCTAAATATCGGGCTTTACCTCTATATTTTGGGTTATAAATCTATATATTTGGCTTTTCCTCTAGATGTTGGGCTTTGCCTCTAGATATCTGGCTTTAACTCTAGATGTTGCTTTACCTCTAGATTTTGGGCTCTACCTCTAGGTGTTGGGCTTTGCCTCCAGAATTTGGACTTTTCCTCTAGATGTTGGGCTTTACGTCTAGATATTGGGCTTTACCTCTAGATGTTGGGTTTTAAATCTATATATTTGTCTTTACCTCAAGACGTTCGGCTTTACCTCTAGATGTTAGGCTTTACATCTAGATTCTGGGCTATACCTCTAGATGTTGGGCTTTAACTCTAGATTTTGGGCTTTACTCTAAATGATGCGCTTTATATATTCGGCTTTACATCTAGAAGTTGGGCTTTACATATAGATTTTGGGCCTTACCTCTAGAAGTTGGGGGTTACATCTATATGTTTGGCTTTAACTGTAGATGTCGGGTCTTAAGACTTGATTTAAGAATTCACCTCTAGATATTAGGCTTTACCTCTAGATTCTGGGCTTTACCTCTAGATGTTGGGCTTTAACACTAGATTTTGGGTTTTCCATCTGGATTTTTGGCTTCTCTCTAGAATCTGGGCTGTACCTCCAGACATTGGGCTTTACCTCAAGATGTTGGGTTTTACCTCTAGATGTTGGTCTTTAAGTCTAGATATTGGACTTTACCTCTAGATGTAGGGTTTTACATCTAGATGTTTTGCTTTACATTTAGATGTTGGGCTTTATCGCTAGATTTTGGGGTTTAAATCTATATATTTGGCTTTTCCTATAGATGTTGGGCTTTACCTCTAGATATATGGCTTTACTTCTAGATGTGTGGCTTTAGCTCTAGATTTTGGACTTTACCTCTAGAATTGGGCTTTACCTCTAGACTTTGGCTTTACCTCAAGACGTTCAACTTTAGCTCTAGATGTTGGGCTTTACCTCTATATTTTGGGCTTTACATCTAGATTTTGGGCTTTACGTCTAGATATTGGTCTTTACCTCTAGATTTTGGGTTTTAAATCTATATATTTGGCTTTTCCTCTAGATGTTGGGCTTTACCCCTAGATATCTGGCTTTACGTCTAGGTGTTGGGCTTTACCTCTAGATTTTGGGCTCTACCACTAGGTCTTGGGCTTTACCTCTAGATTTTTGACTTTACCTCTAGAAGTTGGGCTTTACCTCTAGATTTTGGGCCTTACCTCTAGAAGTTGGGGGTTGCATCAATATGTTTGGCTTTAACTGTAGATGTCGGGCCTTAACACTTGATGGTGGAATTCACCTCTAGATGTTAGGCTTTACCTCTAGATTCTGGACTTTCCCTCTAGATGTGGGGCTTAGATCTAGAAGTTGGGCTTTATCTCTAGATGTTGGGGTTTAAATCTAGATTTGGGTTTTTAGCTCTAGAAGTTGGTCATTACCTTCAGACATTGGACTTTACCTCCAGATGTTGGTCTTTAAGTCTAGATATTGGACTTTACCTCTAGATGTAGGGTTTTACATCTAGATGTTTTGCTTTACATTTAGATGTTGGTCTTTATCTCTACATGTTGGGTTATACCTCTATATGCTGTGCTTCACCTCTAGATGTTAGGCTTTACCTCTAGATGTTGGGATTACATCTAGACGTTGGACTTTATCTCTAGAATTTGGGCTATACCCCTATATGTTGGGCTTTACCTCTAGAGTTTGGGTTTTCCATCTAGATGTTTGCCTTTACCTCTGTAAGTTATGCTTTACCTGCAGACATTGGGCTGTAGGACTAGATGGTGGGCTTTACCTCTAGAAGTTGGGCTTTACATCTAGATTTTGGGCTTTACCTCTAAATGATGCGCTTAAACTCTAAATATTGGGCTTTACCTCTAGATGTTGGGCTTTAGATTTAGAAGTTGGGCTCTACATCTATATATTTGGGCTTTAGATCTAGAAGTTGGGCTTTACATCTAGATATTGGTCTTTACGTCTAGATATTGGGCTTTACCTCTAGATTTTGGGTTTTAAATCTATATATTTGGCTTTTCCTCTAGATGTTGGGCTTTACCCCTAGATATCTGGCTTTACGTCTAGATGTTGGGCTTTATTTCTAGATTTTGGGCTCTACCACTAGGTCTTGGGCTTTACCTCTATATTTTGGACTTTACCTCTAGAAGTTAGGCTTTAGATCTAGAAGTTGGTCTTTACATCTAGATTTTGGGCTTTACGTCTAGATATTGGTCTTTACCTCTAGATTTTGGGTTTTAAATCTATATATTTGGCTTTTCCTCTAGATGTTGGGCTTTACCCCTAGATATCTGGCTTTACCTCTAGATGATGGGCTTTACCTCTAGATTTTGGATTTTCCATCTGGATTTTTGGCTTCTCTCTAGAATCTGGGCTTTAACTCCAGACATTGGGCTTTACCTCTAGATGTTGAGTTTTACCTCTGGATGTTGGTCTTTAAGTCTAGATATAGGACTTTACCTCTAGATGTCGGGTTTTACATCTAGAAGTTTTGCTTTACATTTAGATGTTGGACTTTATCTCTAGATGTTGGGTTTTAAACCTATATATTTGGCTTTTCCTCTAGATGTTGGGCTTTACCTCTAGATATCTGGCTTTACCTCTAGATGTTGGGCTTTACCTCTAGATTTTGGACTTTACCTCTAGAAGTTGGGCTTTACCTCTAGACTTTGGCTTTACCTCAAGACGTTGAACTTTAACTCTAGATGTTGGGCTTTACCTCTAGATTTTGGGCTTTACGTCTAGGTATTGGGCTTTACCACTAGATTTTGGGTTTTAAATCTATATATTTGTCTTTTCCTCTAGATGTTGGGCTTTACCCCTAGATATCTGGCTTTACGTCTAGGTGTTGGGCTTTACCTCTAGATTTTGGGCTCTACCTCTAGGTGTTGGGCTTTGCCTCCAGAATTTGGACTTTTCCTCTAGAAGTTCGGCTTTACGTCTAGATATTGGGCTTTACATCTAGATGTTGGGTTTTAAATCTATATATTTGTCTTTACCTCAAGACTTTCGGCTTTACCTCTAGATGTTAGGCTTTACATCTAGATTCTGGGCTTTACCTCTAGATGTTGGGCATTAACTCTAGATTTTGGGCTTTACTCTAAATGATGCGCTTTATATATTCGGCTTTACATCTAGAAGTTGGGCTTTACATCTAGATTTTGGGCCTTACCTCTAGAAGTTGGGGGTTACATCTATATGTTTGGCTTTAACTGCAGATGTCGGGCCTTAAGACTTGATTTAAGAATTCACCTCTAGATATTAGGCTTTACCTCTAGATTCTGGGCTTTACCTCTAGATGTTGGGCTTTAACACTAGATTTTGGGTTTTCCATCTGCATTTTTGGCTTCTCTCTAGAATCTGGGCTGTACCTCCAGACGTTGGGCTTTACCTCAAGATGTTGGGTTTTACCTCTAGATGTTGGTCTTTAAGTCTAGATATTGGAATTTACCTCTAGATGTCGGGTTTTACATCTAGATGTTTTGCTTTACATTTAGATGTTGGGCTTTATCTCTAGATTTTGGGTTTTAAATCTATATATTTGGCTTTTCCTCTAGCTGTTGGGCTTTACCATCAGATATCTGGCTTTACGTCTAGATGTATGGCTTTACCTCTAGATTTTGGGCTCTACCACTAGGTCTTGGGCTTTACCTCTAGATTTTGGACTTTACCTCTAGAAGTTGGGCTTTACCTCTAGATTTTGGGCCTTACCTCTAAAAGTTGAGGGTTACATCTATATGGTTGGCTTTAACTGTAGATGTCGGGCCTTAACACTTGATTTTGGAATTCACCTCTAGATGTTAGGCTTTACATCTAGATTCTGGGCTTTCCCTCTAGATGTGGGGCTTTAGCTCTAGGTTTTGGGCTTTACTCTAAATGATGCGCTTTATATATTCGGCTTTACCTCTAGAAGTTGGGCTTTACATCTAGATTTTGGGCTTTAGATCTAGAAGTTGGGCTTTACATCTAGATTTTGATCTTTACGTCTAGATATCGAGCTTTACCTCTATATTTTGGGTTTTAAATCTATATATTTGGCTTTTCCTCTAGATGTTTGGCTTTACCTCTAGATATCTGGCTTTACCTCTAGATGTTGCTTTACCTCTAGATTTTGGGCTCTACCTCTAGGTCTTGGGCTTTGCCTCTAGAATTTGGACTTTTCCTCTAGAAGTTGGGCTTTACGTCTAGATATTGGGCTTTACCTCTAGATGTTGGGTTTTAAATCTATATATTTGTCTTTACCTCAAGACGTTGGGCTTTAACTCTAGAGGTTGGGCTTTACCTCTAGATTCTGGGCCTTACCTCTAGAAGTTGGGGTTTACATCTATATGTTTGCCTTTAACTGTAGATGTCGGGCCTTAACACTAGATTTTGGAATTCACCACTAGATGTTAGGCTTTACCTCTAGATGTTGGGCTTTACCTCTAGATGTTGGGATTACATCTAGACGTTGGACTTTATCTCTAGAAGTTGGGCTATACCTCTGTATGTTGGGCTTTACCTCTAGATATCTGGCTTTACCTCTAGATGTTCGGATTTACATCTAGATTTTGGGCTCTACCTCTAGGTGTTGAGCTTTGCCTCTAGAATTTGGGCCTTACCTCTAGAAGTTGAGGGTTACATCTATATGTTTGGCTTTAACTGTAGATGTCGGGCCTTAAGACTAGATTTTGGAATTCACCTCTAGATGTTGGGCTTTACCTCTAGATTCTGGGCTTTACCTCTAGATGTTGGGCTTTAACACTAGATTTTGGGTTTTCCATCTGGATTTTTGGCTTCTCTCTAGAATCTGGGCTTTACCTCCAGACGTTGGGCTTTACCTCTAGATGTTGGTCTTTAAGTCTAGATATTGGACTTTACCTCTAGATGTAGGGTTTTACATCTAGATGTTTTGCTTTACATTTAGATGTTGGGCTTTACCTCTAGATTTTGGGTTTTAAATCTATATATTTCGCTTTTCCTCTAGATGTTGGGCTTTACCATCAGATAACTGGCTTTACGTCTTTAAGTTGGGCTTTACATCTAGATTTTGGGCTCTACCACTAGGTCTGCGGCTTTACCTCTAGATTTTGGAATTTACCTCTAGAAGTTGGGCTTTACCTCTAGACTTTGGCCTTTAACTCTAGATTTTGGACATTAGAAGTTGCGCTTTACCTCTAGATTTTGGGCCTTACCTCTAGAAGTTGGGGGTTACATCTATATGGTTGGCTTTAACTGTAGATGTCGGGCCTTAATACTTGATTTTGGAATTCACCTCTAGATGATAGGCTTTACATCTAGATTGTGGGCTTTCCCACTAGATGTGGGGCTTTAACACTAGATTTTGGGCTTTACTCTAAATGATGCGCTTTAACTCTATATATTCGGCTTTACCTCTAGAAGTTAGGCTTTACATCTAGATTTTTGGCCTTAGATCTAGAAGTTGGGCTTTACATCTAGATTTTGGGCTTTACGTCTAGATATCTGGCTTTACCTCTAGATGTTGGGCTTTATATCTGCAATTTGGGCTTTACCTCTAGAATTTGGTATTTAAATCTATATATTTGGCTTTACCTCTAGAATTTGGGCTTTACCTCTAGACTTTGGGATTTACCTCAATACTTTGGGCTTGAACTCTAGATGTTGGGCTTGACTTCTAGATTTTGGGCCTTACCTCTAGACGTTGGGTTTTACATCTATATGTTTAGCTTTAACTGTAGATGTTGGGCCTTAACACTAGATTTTGGAATTCACCACTAGATGGTAGGCTTTACCTCTAGATGTTGGGCTTTACCTCTAGATTTTTGGCTTAGATCTAGAAGTTGGGCTTTATCTCTAGATGTTGGGGTTTAAATCTAGATTTGGGGTTTCAGCTCTAGAAGTTGGTCATTACCTCTAGACATTGGGCTTTACCTCCAGATGTTGGTCTTTAAGTCTAGATATTGGACTTTACCTCTAGATGTAGGGTTTTACATCTAGATGTTTTGCTTTACAATTAGATGTTGGTCTTTATCTCTAGATGTTGGGCTATACCTCTATATGTTGGGCTTTACCTCTAGAGTTTGGGTTTTACATCTAGATGTTTGCCTTTACCTCTGTAAGTTGGGCTTTACCTGCAGACGTTGGGCTGTAGGACTAGATGATGGGCTTTACCTCTAGAAGTTGGGCTTTACATATAGATTTTGGGCTTTACCTCTAGATTCTGGGTCTTACCTCTAGAAGTTGGGGTTTACATCTATATGTTTGCCTTTAACTGTAGATGTCGGGCCTTAACACTAGATTTTGGAATTCACCACTAGATGTTAGGCTTTACCTCTAGATGTTGGGCTTTACCTCTAGATGTTGGGATTACATCTAGACGTTGGACTTTATCTCTAGAAGTTGGGCTATACCTCTGTATGTTGGGCTTTACCTCTAGATTTTGCGTTTTACATCTAGATGTTTGCCTTTACCTCTGTAAGTTATCCTTTACCTGCGGACATTGGGCTGTAGGACTAGATGATGGGCTTTACCTCTAGAAGTTGGGCTTTACATCTAGATTTTGGGCTTTACCTCTAAATGATGCGCTTAAACTCTAAATATTGGGCGTTACCTCTAGAAGTTGGGCTATAGATTTAGAAGTTGGGCTTTACATCTAGATTTTGGGCTTTAGATATAGAAGTTGGGCTTTACATCTAGATTTTGGGCTTTACGTCTAGATATTGGGCTTTACTTCTAGATTTTGGGTTTTAAATCTATATATTTGGCTTTTCCTCTAGATGTTGGGCTTTACCGTCAGATATCTAGCTTTACCTCTAGATGTTGGGCTTTACCTCTAGATTATGGGCTCTACCACTAGGTCTTGGGCTTTAACTCTAGATTTTGGACTTTACCTCTAGAATTTGGGCTTTACCTCTAGACTTTGGCCTTTACCTTTAGATTTTGGACTTTACCTCTAGAAGTTGGGGGTTACATCTATATGGTTGGCTTTAACTGTAGATGTCGGGCCTTAACACTTGATTTTGGAATTCACTTCTTGATATTAGGCTTTACATCTAGATTGTGGGCTTTCCTACTAGATGTCGGGCTTTAACTCTAGATTTTGGGCTTTACTCAAAATGATGCGCGTTAACTCTATATATTCGGCTTTACCTCTAGAAGTTTGGCTTTACATCTAGATTTTGGGCCTTAGATCTAGAAGTTGGGCTTTACATCTAGATTTTGGGCTCCACGTCTATATATTGGGCTTTACCTCAGGATTTTGGGTTTTAAATCTATATATTTGGCATTTCCTCTAGATGTTGGGCTTTACTTCTAGATATCTGGCTGTACCTCTAGATGTTCGTCTTTACATCTGCAATTTGGGCTTTACCTCTAGATTTTGGGATTTAAATCTAGATATTTGGCTTTACCTCTAGAATTTGGGCTTTATATCTAGACTTTGGGCTTTACCTCAAGACTTTGGGCTTGAACTCTAGATGTTGGGCTTTACCTCTAGATTTTGGGCCTTACCTCTAAAAGTTGGGTTTTACATCTATATGTTTGGCTTTAACTGTAGATGTTGGGCCTTAACACTAGATTTTGGTATTCACCACTGGATGGTAGGCTTTACCTCTAGATGTTGGGCTTTCCCACTAGATTTTTGGCTTAGATCTAGAATTTGGGCTTTATTTCTAGATATTGGGGTTTAAATCTAGATTTGGGGTTTTCAGCTCTAGAAGTTGGTCATTACCTGTAGACATTGGGCTTTACCTCCAGATGTTGGTCTTTATGACTAGATATTGGACTTTACATCTAGATGTCGGGTTTTACATCTAGATGTTTTGCTTTACATTTTGATGTTGGGCTTTCTCTCTAGATTTTGGGTTTTAAATCTATATATTTGGCTTTTCCTCTAGATGTTGGGATTTACCATCAGATATCTGGCTTTACCTCTAGATGTTGGGTTTTACCTCTGGATTTTGGGCTCTACCACTAGGTCTTGTGCTTTAACTCTAGATTCTGGGCTTTCCCTCTAGATGTGGGGCTTTAACTCTAGATTTTGGGCTTTACTCTAAATGATGCGCTTTAACTTTATATATTCGGCTTTACCTCTAGAAGTTGGGCTTTACCTCTAGATATCGGGCTTTACCTCTAGATTTTGGGCTCTACCTCTAGGTGTTGAGCTTTGCCTCTAGAATTTGGACTTTAGCTCTAGAAGTTGGGATTTACATCTGCAATTTGGGCTTTACTTCTAGATTTCGGACTTTACCTCTGGAAGTTGGGTTTACATCTAAAATTTGGGCTTTACCTCAAGACGTTCGGCTTTAACTCTAGCTGTTGGGCTTTACCTCTAGATTTTGGGCCTTACCTCTAGAAGTTGGGGGTTACATCTATATGGTTGGCTTTAACTGTAGATATCGGGCCTTAACACTTGATTTTGGAATTCACCTCTAGATGTTAGGCTTTACATCTAGATTCTGGGCTTTACTCTAAGGGATGCGCTTTGACTCTAGATATTCGGCTTTACCTCTAGAATTGGGTTTTAAATCTATATATTTGGCTTTTCCTCTAGATGTTGGGCTTTACCCCTAGATATCTGGCTTTACCTCTAGATGTTGGGCTTTACCTCTAGATTTTGGGCTCTACATCTAGGTGTTGGGCTTTTCCTCTAGATTTTGGGCTCTACCAATAGGTCTTGGGCTTTACCTCTAGATTTTGGGTTTTCCATCTGGATTTTTGGCTTCTCTCTAGAATCTGGGCTTTACCTCCAGACGTTGGGCTTTACCTCTAGATGTTGGGTTTTACCTCTAGATGTTGGTCTTTAAGTCTAGATATTGGACTTTACCTCTAGATGTCGGGTTTTACATCTAGATGTTTTGCTTTACATTTAGATGTTGGGCTTTATCTCTAGATTTTGGGTTTTAAATCTATATATTTGGCTTTTCCTCTAGATGTTGGGCTTTACCTCTAGATATCTGGCTTTAAATCTAGATGTTGGGCTCTACCTCTAGATTTTGGGCCTTACCTCTAGAAGTTGGGGGTTACATCTATATGGTTGGATTTAACTGTAGATGTCAGGCCTTAACACTTGATTTTGGAATTCACCTCTAGATGTTAGGCCTTACATCTAGATTCTGGGCTTTCCCTCTAGATGTGGGGCTTTAACTCTAGATTTTGGACTTTACTCTAAAAGATGCGCTTTGTATATTCGGCTTTACCTCTAGAAGTTGGGCTTTACATCTAGATTTTGGGCTTTAGATCTAGAAGTTGGGCTTTACATCTAGATTTTTTGGCTTTACGTCTAGGTATTGGGCTTTACCTCTAGATTTTGGGTTTTAAATCAATATATTTGGCTTTTCCTCTAGATGTTGGGCTTTACTTCTAGATATCTGGCTTTACCTCTAGATTTTGGGCTCTAGCTCTAGGTGTTGAGCTTTGCCTCAAGAATTTGGACTTTACCTCTAGAAGTTGGGCTTTACATCTGCAATTTTATCTTTACCTCTAGATTTTCGGATTTAAATCTAGATATTTGGCTTTACATCTAGAATTTGGGCTTTACCTCTAGACTTTGGGCTTTACCTCAAGACGTTGGGCTTTAACTCTAGATGTTGGGCTTTAACTCTAGGTTTTGGGCCTTACCTCTAGAAGTTGGGTTTTATATCTATATGTTTGGCTTTAACTGTAGATGTCGGGCCTTAACACTAGATTTTGGAATTCACCACTAGATGGTAGGCTTTACCTCTAGATGTTGGGCTTTACCTCTAGATTTTTGGCTTAGATCTAGAAGTTGGGCTTTATCTCTAGATGTTGGGTTTTAAATCTAGATTTGGGGTTTTAGCTCTGGAAGTTGGTCATTACCTCTAGACATTGGGATTTACCTCCAGATGTTGGTCTTTAAGTCTAGATATTGGACTTTACCTCTAGATGTAGGGTTTTACATCTAGATGTTTTGCTTTACATTTAGATGTTGGTCTTTATCTCTAGATGTTGGGTTATACCTCTATATGTTGTGCTTCACCTCTAGATGTTAGGTTTAATTCTAGATGTTGGGATTACATCTAGACGTTGGACTTTAAATCTAGAATTTGGGTATACCTCTGTATATTGGGCTTTACCTCTAGATTTTGTTTTTTACATCTAGATATTTGCCTTTACCTCTATAAGTTATGCTTTACCTGCAGACATTGGGTTGTAGGACTAGATGATGGGCTTTACCTCTAGAAGTTGGGCTTTACATCTAGATTTTGGGCTTTACCTCTAACTGATGCGCATAAACTCTAAATATTGGGCTTTACCTCTAGATGTAGGGTTTTACATCTAGATGTTTTGCTTTACATTTAGGTGTTGGGCTTTATCTCTAGATTTTGGGTTTTAAATCTATATATTTGGCTTTTCCTCTAGATGTTGGGCTTTACCATCAGATATCTGGCTTTACGTCTAGATGTTGGGCTTTACCTCTAGATTTTGGGGTCTACCACTAGGTCTTGGGCTTTACCTCTAGATTTTGGACTTTACCTCTAGAAGTTGGGCTTTACCTCTAGACTTTGGGCTTTACCTCAAGACATTCGGCTTTAACTCTAGCTGTTGGGCTTTACCTCTAGATTTTGGGCCTTACCTCTAGAAGTTGGGGGTTACATCTATATGGTTGGCTTTAAATGTAGATGTCGGGCCTTAACACTTGATTTTGGAATTCACCTCTAGATGTAAGGCTTTACATGTAGCTTTTGGGCTTTCCCTCTAGATGTAGGGCTTTAACTCTAGATTTTGGGCTTTAAATGATGCGCTTTAACTCTAGATATTCGGCTTTACCTCTAAAAGTTGGGCTTTACATCTAGATTTTGGGCTTTAGATCTAGAAGTTGGGCTTAACATCTAGATTTTGGGCTTTACGTCTAGCTATTGGGCTTTACCTCTAGATTTTGGGTTTTAAATCTATATAATTGGCTTTTCCTCTAGATGTTGGGCTTTACCTCTAGATATCTGGCTTTACCTCTAGATGTTGGGCTTTACCTCTAGATTTTGGACTTTACCTCTAGAAGTTGGGCTTTACCTCTAGACTTTGGCTTTACCTCAAGACGTTCAACTTTAACTCTAGATGTTGGGCTTTACCTCTAGATTTTGGGCCTTACCTCTAGAAGTTGGGGGTTATATCTATATGGTTGGATTTAACTGTAGATGTCAGGCCTTAACACTTGATTTTGGAATTCACCTCTAGATGTTAGGCTTTACATCTAGATTCTGGGCTTTCCCTCTAGATGTTGGGCTTTAACTCTAGATTTTGGGCTTTACTCTAAAGGATGCGCTTTAACT
Organism: Leptosomus discolor; assembly: GCF_034619465.1. Taxonomy (NCBI): domain Eukaryota; kingdom Metazoa; phylum Chordata; class Aves; order Leptosomiformes; family Leptosomidae; genus Leptosomus; species Leptosomus discolor. The sequence continues at coordinate 2,222,560 of NW_028237857.1, read as the reverse complement.
CTAGATATTCGGCTTTACCTCTAGATGTTGGGCTTTACCTCTAGATTTTGGACTTTAACTCTGGAAGTTGGGCTTTACATCTAGACTTTGGGCTTTATCTCTAGATTTTGGATTTAAATATAGATATTTGGCTTTACCTCTAGATGTTGGGCTTTACCTCTAGATGTTTGGCTTAGATCTAGAACTTGGGCTTTATCTCTAGATGTTGGGGTTTAAATCTAGATTTGGGGTTTAAGCTCTAGAAGTTGGTCATTACCTCTAGACATTGGGATTTACCTCCAGATGTGGGTCTTTAAGTATAGATATTGGACTTTACCTCTAGATGTACGGTTTTAGATATAGATGTTTTGCTTTACATTTAGATGTTGGGCTTTATCTCTAGATTTTGGGTTTTAAATCTGTATATTTGTCTTTTCCTCTAGATGTTGGGTTTTACCTCTAGATTTTGGGCCTTACCTCTAGAATTTGGGGTTTACATCTATATGTTTGGCTTTAACTGTAGATGTCTGGCCTTAAGATAGATTTTGGAATTCACCTCTAGATGTTAGGCTTTACCTCTAGATTCTGGGCTTTACCTCTAGATGTTGGGCTTTACCTCTAGATTTTGGGTTTTCCATCTGTATTTTTGTCTTCTCTCTAGAATCTGGGCTTTACCTCCAGACGTTGGGCTTTACCTCTAGATGTTGGGTTTTACCTCTAGATGTTGGTCTTTAAGTCTAGATATTGGACTTTACCTCTAGATGTAGGGTTTTACATCTAGATGTTTTGCTTTACATTTAGATGTTGGGCTTTACCTCTAGATTTTGAGTTTTAAATCTATATATTTGGTTTTTCCTCTAGATGTTGGGCTTTACCGTCATATATCTGGCTTTACGTCTAGATGTTGTGGTTTACCTCTAGATTTTGGGCTCTACCACTAGGTATTGGGCTTTACCTCTAGATTTTGGACTTTACCTCTAGAAGTTGGGCTTTACCTCTAGACTTTGGGCTTTGCCTCAAGACATTCGCCTTTAACTCTGGCTGTTGGGCTTTACCTCTAGATTTTGGGCCTTACCTCTAGAAGTTGGGGGTTACATCTATATGGTTGGCTTTAACTGTAGATGTCGGGCCTTAACACTTGGTTTTGGAATTCAGCTCTAGATGTTAGGCTTTACATCTGGATTCTGGGCTTTCCCTCTAGATGTTGGGCTTTAACTCTAGATTTTGGGCTTTACTCTAAAGGATGCGCTTTAACTCTAGATATTCGGCTTTACCTCTAGAAGTTGGGTGTTACATCTAGATATTTGGCTTTAACTGTAGGTGTTGGGCTTTAACACTAGATATTGGAATTCACCTCTAGATCTTAGTCTTTACCTCTACATGTTGGGCTTTACCTCTAGAGTATTTGGCTTTAGATCTAGCAATTGGGCTTTACATCTAGATTTGGGGCTTTATTTCTAGATGTTGGGCTTTACCTCCAGATTTTGGATTTTAAATCTATATATCTGGCTTTATCTCTAGATGTTGGGCTTTACCTCTAGATTTTGGCCTCTACCTCTAGGTATTGGGCTTTACCTCTAGATTTTGGATTTAAATCTATATATTTGGCTTTTCCTCTAGATGTTGGGCTTTACCTCTAGATATCTGGCTTTAGGTCTAGATGTTGGGCTTTACAACTAGATATCTGGCTTTACGTCTCGATGTTGGGCTTTACCTCTAGATTTTGGTCTCTACCTCTAGGTGTTGGGCTTTGCCTCTAGAATTTGGACCTTACCTCTAGAAGTTGGGCTTTACATCTACAATTTGAGCTTTACCTCTAGATTTTGGGATTTAAACCTAGATATTTGGCTTTACCTCTAAAATTTGGGCTTTACCTCTAGACTTTGGGCTTTACCTCAAGACGTTGGGCTTTAACTCTAGATGTTGGGCTTTACCTCTAGATTTTGGGCCTTACCTCTAGAAGTTCGGGTTTACATCTATATGTTTGGCTTTAAATGTGGATATCTGGCCTTAACACTAGATTTTGGAATACACCACTAGATGTTAGGCTTTTCCTCTAGATGTTGGGCTTTACCTCTAGAAGTTTGGCTTAGATCTAGAACTTGGGCTTTATCTCTAGATGTTGGGTTTAAATCTAGATTTGGGTTTTTAGCTCTAGAAGTTGGTCATTACCTCTAGAACTTGGGCTTTACCTCCAGATGTGGGTCTTTAAGTCTAGATATTGGACTTTACCTCTAGATGTCGGGTTTTACATCTAGATTTTTTGCTTTACATTTAGATGTTGGTTTTATCTCTAGATGTAGGGTTATACCTCTATATGTTGTGCTTCACCTCTAGATGTTAGGCTTTACCTCTAGATGTTGGGATTACATCTAGACATTGGACTTTATCTCTAGAATTTGGGCTATACCTCTATATGTTGGGCTTTACCTCTAGAGTTTGGGTTTTACATCTAGATGTTTGCCTTTACCTCTGTAAGTTGGGCTTTACCTGCAGACATTGGGCTGTAGGACTAGATGATGGGCTTTACCTCTAGAAGTTGGGCTTTACATCTAGATTTTGGGCTTTACCTCTAGATTTTGGGTTTTCCATCTGGATTTTTGGCTTCTCTCTAGAATCTGGGCTGTACCTCCAGACGTTGGGCTTTACCTCAAGATGTTGGGTTTTACCTCAAGATGTTGGTTTTTACCTCTAGATGTTGGTCTTTAAGTCTAGATATTGGACTTTACCTCTAGATGTAGGGTTTTACATATAGATGTTTTGCTTTACATTTTGATGTTGGGCTTTCTCTCTAGATTTTGGGTTTTAAATCTATATATTTGGCTTTTCCTCTAGATGTTGGGATTTACCATCAGATATCTGGCTTTACCTCTAGATGTTGGGTTTTACCTCTGGATTTTGGGCTCTACCACTAGGTCTTGTGCTTTACCTCTAGATTCTGGGCTTTCCCTCTAGATGTGGGGCTTTAACTCTAGATTTTGGGCTTTACTCTAAATGATGCGCTTTAACTTTATATATTCGGCTTTACCTCTAGAAGTTGGGCTTTACCTCTAGATATCGGGCTTTACCTCTAGATTTTGGGCTCTACCTCTAGGTGTTGAGCTTTGCCTCTAGAATTTGGACTTTACCTCTAGAAGTTGGGATTTACATCTGCAATTTGGGCTTTACTTCTAGATTTCGGACTTTACCTCTGGAAGTTGGGTTTACATCTAAAATTTGGGCTTTACCTCAAGACGTTCGGCTTTAACTCTAGCTGTTGGGCTTTACCTCTAGATTTTGGGCCTTACCTCTAGAAGTTGGGGGTTACATCTATATGGTTGGCTTTAACTGTAGATGTCGGGCCTTAACACTTGATTTTGGAATTCACCTCTAGATGTTAGGCTTTACCTCTAGATTCTGGGCTTTCCCTCTAGATGTGGGGCTTTAACTCTAGATTTTGGGCTTTACTCTAAATGATGCGCTTTAACTTTATATATTCGGCTTTACCTCTAGAAGTTGGGCTTTACCTCTAGATATCGGGCTTTACCTCTAGATTTTGGGCTCTACCTCTAGGTGTTGAGCTTTGCCTCTAGAATTTGGACTTTAGCTCTAGAAGTTGGGATTTACATCTGCAATTTGGGCTTTACTTCTAGATTTCGGACTTTACCTCTGGAAGTTGGGTTTACATCTAAAATTTGGGCTTTACCTCAAGACGTTCGGCTTTAACTCTAGCTGTTGGGCTTTACCTCTAGATTTTGGGCCTTACCTCTAGAAGTTGGGGGTTACATCTATATGGTTGGCTTTAACTGTAGATATCGGGCCTTAACACTTGATTTTGGAATTCACCTCTAGATGTTAGGCTTTACATCTAGATTCTGGGCTTTACTCTAAGGGATGCGCTTTGACTCTAGATATTCGGCTTTACCTCTAGAATTGGGTTTTAAATCTATATATTTGGCTTTTCCTCTAGATGTTGGGCTTTACCCCTAGATATCTGGCTTTACCTCTAGATGTTGGGCTTTACCTCTAGATTTTGGGCTCTACATCTAGGTGTTGGGCTTTTCCTCTAGATTTTGGGCTCTACCAATAGGTCTTGGGCTTTACCTCTAGATTTTGGGTTTTCCATCTGGATTTTTGGCTTCTCTCTAGAATCTGGGCTTTACCTCCAGACGTTGGGCTTTACCTCTAGATGTTGGGTTTTACCTCTAGATGTTGGTCTTTAAGTCTAGATATTGGACTTTACCTCTAGATGTCGGGTTTTACAACTAGATGTTTTGCTTTACATTTAGATGTTGGGCTTTATCTCTAGATTTTGGGTTTTAAATCTATATATTTGGCTTTTCCTCTAGATGTTGGGCTTTACCTCTAGATATCTGGCTTTAAATCTAGATGTTGGGCTCTACCTCTAGATTTTGGGCCTTACCTCTAGAAGTTGGGGGTTACATCTATATGGTTGGATTTAACTGTAGATGTCAGGCCTTAACACTTGATTTTGGAATTCACCTCTAGATGTTAGGCCTTACATCTAGATTCTGGGCTTTCCCTCTAGATGTGGGGCTTTAACTCTTGATTTTGGACTTACTCTAAAAGATGCGCTTTGTATATTCGGCTTTACCTCTAGAAGTTGGGCTTTACATCTAGATTTTGGGCTTTAGATCTAGAAGTTGGGCTTTATATCTAGATTTTTTGGCTTTACGTCTAGGTATTGGGCTTTACCTCTAGATTTTGGGTTTTAAATCAATATATTTGGCTTTTCCTCTAGATGTTGGGCTTTACTTCTAGATATCTGGCTTTACCTCTAGATTTTGGGCTCTAGCTCTAGGTGTTGAGCTTTGCCTCAAGAATTTGGACTTTACCTCTAGAAGTTGGGCTTTACATCTGCAATTTTATCTTTACCTCTAGATTTTCGGATTTAAATCTAGATATTTGGCTTTACATCTAGAATTTGGGCTTTACCTCTAGACTTTGGGCTTTACCTCAAGACGTTGGGCTTTAACTCTAGATGTTGGGCTTTAACTCTAGGTTTTGGGCCTTACCTCTAGAAGTTGGGTTTTATATCTATATGTTTGGCTTTAACTGTAGATGTCGGGCCTTAACACTAGATTTTGGAATTCACCACTAGATGGTAGGCTTTACCTCTAGATGTTGGGCTTTACCTCTAGATTTTTGGCTTAGATCTAGAAGTTGGGTTTTATCTCTAGATGTTGGGTTTTAAATCTAGATTTGGGGTTTTAGCTCTGGAAGTTGGTCATTACCTCTAGACATTGGGATTTACCTCCAGATGTTGGTCTTTAAGTCTAGATATTGGACTTTACCTCTAGATGTAGGGTTTTACATCTAGATGTTTTGCTTTACATTTAGATGTTGGTCTTTATCTCTAGATGTTGGGTTATACCTCTATATGTTGTGCTTCACCTCTAGATGTTAGGTTTAATTCTAGATGTTGGGATTACATCTAGACGTTGGACTTTAACTCTAGAATTTGGGTATACCTCTATATGTTGGGCTTTACCTCTAGAGTTTGGGTTTTACATCTAGATGTTTGCCTTTACCTCTGTAAGTTGGGCTTTACCTGCAGACATTGGGCTGTAGGACTAGATGATGGGCTTTACCTCTAGAAGTTGGGCTTTACAGCTAGATTTTGGGCTTTACCTCTAAATGATGCGCTTAAACTCTAAATATTGGGCTTTACCTCTAGATGTTGGGCTTTAGATTTAGAAGTTGGGCTTTACATCTAGATTTTGGGCTTTAGATCTAGAAGTTGGGCTTTACCTCTAGATTTTGGGCTTTACGTCTAGATATTGGGCTTTACCTCTAGATTTTGGGTTTTAAATCTATATATTTGGCTTTTCCTCTAGATGTTGGGCTTTACTCCTAGATATCTGGCTTTACCTCTAGATGTTGGGCTTTACCTCTAGATTTTGGGTTTTCCATCTGGATTTTTGGCTTCTCTCTAGAATCTGGGCTGTACCTCCAGACGTTGGGCTTTACCTCAAGATGTTGGGTTTTACCTCAAGATGTTGGTTTTTACCTCTAGATGTTGGTCTTTAAGTCTAGATATTGGACTTTACCTCTAGATGTAGGGTTTTACATATAGATGTTTTGCTTTACATTTTGATGTTGGGCTTTCTCTCTAGATTTTGGGTTTTAAATCTATATATTTGGCTTTTCCTCTAGATGTTGGGATTTACCATCAGATATCTGGCTTTACCTCTAGATGTTGGGTTTTACCTCTAGATTTTGGGCCTTACCTCTAGAATTTGGGGTTTACATCTATATGTTTGGCTTTAACTGTAGATGTCTGGCCTTAAGATAGATTTTGGAATTCACCTCTAGATGTTAGGCTTTACCTCTAGATTCTGGGCTTTACCTCTAGATGTTGGGCTTTACCTCTAGATTTTGGGTTTTCCATCTGTATTTTTGTCTTCTCTCTAGAATCTGGGCTTTACCTCCAGACGTTGGGCTTTACCTCTAGATGTTGGGTTTTACCTCTAGATGTTGGTCTTTAAGTCTAGATATTGGACTTTACCTCTAGATGTAGGGTTTTACATCTAGATGTTTTGCTTTACATTTAGATGTTGGGCTTTACCTCTAGATTTTGAGTTTTAAATCTATATATTTGGTTTTTCCTCTAGATGTTGGGCTTTACCGTCATATATCTGGCTTTACGTCTAGATGTTGTGGTTTACCTCTAGATTTTGGGCTCTACCACTAGGTATTGGGCTTTACCTCTAGATTTTGGACTTTACCTCTAGAAGTTGGGCTTTACCTCTAGACTTTGGGCTTTGCCTCAAGACATTCGCCTTTAACTCTGGCTGTTGGGCTTTACCTCTAGATTTTGGGCCTTACCTCTAGAAGTTGGGGGTTACATCTATATGGTTGGCTTTAACTGTAGATGTCGGGCCTTAACACTTGGTTTTGGAATTCAGCTCTAGATGTTAGGCTTTACATCTGGATTCTGGGCTTTCCCTCTAGATGTTGGGCTTTAACTCTAGATTTTGGGCTTTACTCTAAAGGATGCGCTTTAACTCTAGATATTCGGCTTTACCTCTAGAAGTTGGGTGTTACATCTAGATATTTGGCTTTAACTGTAGGTGTTGGGCTTTAACACTAGATATTGGAATTCACCTCTAGATCTTATTCTTTACCTCTACATGTTGGGCTTTACCTCTAGAGTATTTGGCTTTAGATCTAGCAATTGGGCTTTACATCTAGATTTGGGGCTTTATTTCTAGATGTTGGGCTTTACCTCCAGATTTTGGATTTTAAATCTATATATCTGGCTTTATCTCTAGATGTTGGGCTTTACCTCTAGATTTTGGCCTCTACCTCTAGGTATTGGGCTTTACCTCTAGATTTTGGATTTAAATCTATATATTTGGCTTTTCCTCTAGATGTTGGGCTTTACCTCTAGATATCTGGCTTTAGGTCTAGATGTTGGGCTTTACATCTAGATATCTGGCTTTACGTCTCGATGTTGGGCTTTACCTCTAGATTTTGGTCTCTACCTCTAGGTGTTGGGCTTTGCCTCTAGAATTTGGACCTTACCTCTAGAAGTTGGGCTTTACATCTACAATTTGAGCTTTACCTCTAGATTTTGGGATTTAAACCTAGATATTTGGCTTTACCTCTAAAATTTGGGCTTTACCTCTAGACTTTGGGCTTTACCTCAAGACGTTTGGCTTTAACTCTAGATGTTGGGCTTTACCTCTAGATTTTGGGCCTTACCTCTAGAAGTTCGGGTTTACATCTATATGTTTGGCTTTAAATGTGGATATCTGGCCTTAACACTAGATTTTGGAATACACCACTAGATGTTAGGCTTTTCCTCTAGATGTTGGGCTTTACCTCTAGAAGTTTGGCTTAGATCTAGAACTTGGGCTTTATCTCTAGATGTTGGGTTTAAATCTAGATTTGGGTTTTTAGCTCTAGAAGTTGGTCATTACCTCTAGAACTTGGGCTTTACCTCCAGATGTGGGTCTTTAAGTCTAGATATTGGACTTTACCTCTAGATGTAGGGTTTTACATCTAGATTTTTTGCTTTACGTTTAGATGTTGGTTTTATCTCTAGATGTAGGGTTATACCTCTATATGTTGTGCTTCACCTCTAGATGTTAGGCTTTACCTCTAGATGTTGGGATTACATCTAGACATTGGACTTTATCTCTAGAATTTGGCTATACCTCTATATGTTGGGCTTTACCTCTAGAGTTTGGGTTTTACATCTAGATGTTTGCCTTTACCTCTGTAAGTTGGGCTTTACCTGCAGACATTGGGCTGTAGGACTAGATGATGGGCTTTACCTCTAGAAGTTGGGCTTTACATCTAGATTTTGGGCTTTACCTCTAGATTTTGGGTTTTCCATCTGGATTTTTGGCTTCTCTCTAGAATCTGGGCTGTACCTCCAGACGTTGGGCTTTACCTCAAGATGTTGGGTTTTACCTCAAGATGTTGGTTTTTACCTCTAGATGTTGGTCTTTAAGTCTAGATATTGGACTTTACCTCTAGATGTAGGGTTTTACATATAGATGTTTTGCTTTACATTTTGATGTTGGGCTTTCTCTCTAGATTTTGGGTTTTAAATCTATATATTTGGCTTTTCCTCTAGATGTTGGGATTTACCATCAGATATCTGGCTTTACCTCTAGATGTTGGGTTTTACCTCTGGATTTTGGGCTCTACCACTAGGTCTTGTGCTTTACCTCTAGATTCTGGGCTTTCCCTCTAGATGTGGGGCTTTAACTCTAGATTTTGGGCTTTACTCTAAATGATGCGCTTTAACTTTATATATTCGGCTTTACCTCTAGAAGTTGGGCTTTACCTCTAGATATCGGGCTTTACCTCTAGATTTTGGGCTCTACCTCTAGGTGTTGAGCTTTGCCTCTAGAATTTGGACTTTACCTCTAGAAGTTGGGATTTACATCTGCAATTTGGGCTTTACTTCTAGATTTCGGACTTTACCTCTGGAAGTTGGGTTTACATCTAAAATTTGGGCTTTACCTCAAGACGTTCGGCTTTAACTCTAGCTGTTGGGCTTTACCTCTAGATTTTGGGCCTTACCTCTAGAAGTTGGGGGTTACATCTATATGGTTGGCTTTAACTGTAGATGTCGGGCCTTAACACTTGATTTTGGAATTCACCTCTAGATGTTAGGCTTTACCTCTAGATTCTGGGCTTTCCCTCTAGATGTGGGGCTTTAACTCTAGATTTTGGGCTTTACTCTAAATGATGCGCTTTAACTTTATATATTCGGCTTTACCTCTAGAAGTTGGGCTTTACCTCTAGATATCGGGCTTTACCTCTAGATTTTGGGCTCTACCTCTAGGTGTTGAGCTTTGCCTCTAGAATTTGGACTTTAGCTCTAGAAGTTGGGATTTACATCTGCAATTTGGGCTTTACTTCTAGATTTCGGACTTTACCTCTGGAAGTTGGGTTTACATCTAAAATTTGGGCTTTACCTCAAGACGTTCGGCTTTAACTCTAGCTGTTGGGCTTTACCTCTAGATTTTGGGCCTTACCTCTAGAAGTTGGGGGTTACATCTATATGGTTGGCTTTAACTGTAGATATCGGGCCTTAACACTTGATTTTGGAATTCACCTCTAGATGTTAGGCTTTACATCTAGATTCTGGGCTTTACTCTAAGGGATGCGCTTTGACTCTAGATATTCGGCTTTACCTCTAGAATTGGGTTTTAAATCTATATATTTGGCTTTTCCTCTAGATGTTGGGCTTTACCCCTAGATATCTGGCTTTACCTCTAGATGTTGGGCTTTACCTCTAGATTTTGGGCTCTACATCTAGGTGTTGGGCTTTTCCTCTAGATTTTGGGCTCTACCAATAGGTCTTGGGCTTTACCTCTAGATTTTGGGTTTTCCATCTGGATTTTTGGCTTCTCTCTAGAATCTGGGCTTTACCTCCAGACGTTGGGCTTTACCTCTAGATGTTGGGTTTTACCTCTAGATGTTGGTCTTTAAGTCTAGATATTGGACTTTACCTCTAGATGTCGGGTTTTACAACTAGATGTTTTGCTTTACATTTAGATGTTGGGCTTTATCTCTAGATTTTGGGTTTTAAATCTATATATTTGGCTTTTCCTCTAGATGTTGGGCTTTACCTCTAGATATCTGGCTTTAAATCTAGATGTTGGGCTCTACCTCTAGATTTTGGGCCTTACCTCTAGAAGTTGGGGGTTACATCTATATGGTTGGATTTAACTGTAGATGTCAGGCCTTAACACTTGATTTTGGAATTCACCTCTAGATGTTAGGCCTTACATCTAGATTCTGGGCTTTCCCTCTAGATGTGGGGCTTTAACTCTTGATTTTGGACTTACTCTAAAAGATGCGCTTTGTATATTCGGCTTTACCTCTAGAAGTTGGGCTTTACATCTAGATTTTGGGCTTTAGATCTAGAAGTTGGGCTTTATATCTAGATTTTTTGGCTTTACGTCTAGGTATTGGGCTTTACCTCTAGATTTTGGGTTTTAAATCAATATATTTGGCTTTTCCTCTAGATGTTGGGCTTTACTTCTAGATATCTGGCTTTACCTCTAGATTTTGGGCTCTAGCTCTAGGTGTTGAGCTTTGCCTCAAGAATTTGGACTTTACCTCTAGAAGTTGGGCTTTACATCTGCAATTTTATCTTTACCTCTAGATTTTCGGATTTAAATCTAGATATTTGGCTTTACATCTAGAATTTGGGCTTTACCTCTAGACTTTGGGCTTTACCTCAAGACGTTGGGCTTTAACTCTAGATGTTGGGCTTTAACTCTAGGTTTTGGGCCTTACCTCTAGAAGTTGGGTTTTATATCTATATGTTTGGCTTTAACTGTAGATGTCGGGCCTTAACACTAGATTTTGGAATTCACCACTAGATGGTAGGCTTTACCTCTAGATGTTGGGCTTTACCTCTAGATTTTTGGCTTAGATCTAGAAGTTGGGTTTTATCTCTAGATGTTGGGTTTTAAATCTAGATTTGGGGTTTTAGCTCTGGAAGTTGGTCATTACCTCTAGACATTGGGATTTACCTCCAGATGTTGGTCTTTAAGTCTAGATATTGGACTTTACCTCTAGATGTAGGGTTTTACATCTAGATGTTTTGCTTTACATTTAGATGTTGGTCTTTATCTCTAGATGTTGGGTTATACCTCTATATGTTGTGCTTCACCTCTAGATGTTAGGTTTAATTCTAGATGTTGGGATTACATCTAGACGTTGGACTTTAACTCTAGAATTTGGGTATACCTCTATATGTTGGGCTTTACCTCTAGAGTTTGGGTTTTACATCTAGATGTTTGCCTTTACCTCTGTAAGTTGGGCTTTACCTGCAGACATTGGGCTGTAGGACTAGATGATGGGCTTTACCTCTAGAAGTTGGGCTTTACAGCTAGATTTTGGGCTTTACCTCTAAATGATGCGCTTAAACTCTAAATATTGGGCTTTACCTCTAGATGTTGGGCTTTAGATTTAGAAGTTGGGCTTTACATCTAGATTTTGGGCTTTAGATCTAGAAGTTGGGCTTTACCTCTAGATTTTGGGCTTTACGTCTAGATATTGGGCTTTACCTCTAGATTTTGGGTTTTAAATCTATATATTTGGCTTTTCCTCTAGATGTTGGGCTTTACTCCTAGATATCTGGCTTTACCTCTAGATGTTGGGCTTTACCTCTAGATTTTGGGTTTTCCATCTGGATTTTTGGCTTCTCTCTAGAATCTGGGCTGTACCTCCAGACGTTGGGCTTTACCTCAAGATGTTGGGTTTTACCTCAAGATGTTGGTTTTTACCTCTAGATGTTGGTCTTTAAGTCTAGATATTGGACTTTACCTCTAGATGTAGGGTTTTACATATAGATGTTTTGCTTTACATTTTGATGTTGGGCTTTCTCTCTAGATTTTGGGTTTTAAATCTATATATTTGGCTTTTCCTCTAGATGTTGGGATTTACCATCAGATATCTGGCTTTACCTCTAGATGTTGGGTTTTACCTCTAGATTTTGGGCCTTACCTCTAGAATTTGGGGTTTACATCTATATGTTTGGCTTTAACTGTAGATGTCTGGCCTTAAGATAGATTTTGGAATTCACCTCTAGATGTTAGGCTTTACCTCTAGATTCTGGGCTTTACCTCTAGATGTTGGGCTTTACCTCTAGATTTTGGGTTTTCCATCTGTATTTTTGTCTTCTCTCTAGAATCTGGGCTTTACCTCCAGACGTTGGGCTTTACCTCTAGATGTTGGGTTTTACCTCTAGATGTTGGTCTTTAAGTCTAGATATTGGACTTTACCTCTAGATGTAGGGTTTTACATCTAGATGTTTTGCTTTACATTTAGATGTTGGGCTTTACCTCTAGATTTTGAGTTTTAAATCTATATATTTGGTTTTTCCTCTAGATGTTGGGCTTTACCGTCATATATCTGGCTTTACGTCTAGATGTTGTGGTTTACCTCTAGATTTTGGGCTCTACCACTAGGTATTGGGCTTTACCTCTAGATTTTGGACTTTACCTCTAGAAGTTGGGCTTTACCTCTAGACTTTGGGCTTTGCCTCAAGACATTCGCCTTTAACTCTGGCTGTTGGGCTTTACCTCTAGATTTTGGGCCTTACCTCTAGAAGTTGGGGGTTACATCTATATGGTTGGCTTTAACTGTAGATGTCGGGCCTTAACACTTGGTTTTGGAATTCAGCTCTAGATGTTAGGCTTTACATCTGGATTCTGGGCTTTCCCTCTAGATGTTGGGCTTTAACTCTAGATTTTGGGCTTTACTCTAAAGGATGCGCTTTAACTCTAGATATTCGGCTTTACCTCTAGAAGTTGGGTGTTACATCTAGATATTTGGCTTTAACTGTAGGTGTTGGGCTTTAACACTAGATATTGGAATTCACCTCTAGATCTTATTCTTTACCTCTACATGTTGGGCTTTACCTCTAGAGTATTTGGCTTTAGATCTAGCAATTGGGCTTTACATCTAGATTTGGGGCTTTATTTCTAGATGTTGGGCTTTACCTCCAGATTTTGGATTTTAAATCTATATATCTGGCTTTATCTCTAGATGTTGGGCTTTACCTCTAGATTTTGGCCTCTACCTCTAGGTATTGGGCTTTACCTCTAGATTTTGGATTTAAATCTATATATTTGGCTTTTCCTCTAGATGTTGGGCTTTACCTCTAGATATCTGGCTTTAGGTCTAGATGTTGGGCTTTACATCTAGATATCTGGCTTTACGTCTCGATGTTGGGCTTTACCTCTAGATTTTGGTCTCTACCTCTAGGTGTTGGGCTTTGCCTCTAGAATTTGGACCTTACCTCTAGAAGTTGGGCTTTACATCTACAATTTGAGCTTTACCTCTAGATTTTGGGATTTAAACCTAGATATTTGGCTTTACCTCTAAAATTTGGGCTTTACCTCTAGACTTTGGGCTTTACCTCAAGACGTTTGGCTTTAACTCTAGATGTTGGGCTTTACCTCTAGATTTTGGGCCTTACCTCTAGAAGTTCGGGTTTACATCTATATGTTTGGCTTTAAATGTGGATATCTGGCCTTAACACTAGATTTTGGAATACACCACTAGATGTTAGGCTTTTCCTCTAGATGTTGGGCTTTACCTCTAGAAGTTTGGCTTAGATCTAGAACTTGGGCTTTATCTCTAGATGTTGGGTTTAAATCTAGATTTGGGTTTTTAGCTCTAGAAGTTGGTCATTACCTCTAGAACTTGGGCTTTACCTCCAGATGTGGGTCTTTAAGTCTAGATATTGGACTTTACCTCTAGATGTAGGGTTTTACATCTAGATTTTTTGCTTTACGTTTAGATGTTGGTTTTATCTCTAGATGTAGGGTTATACCTCTATATGTTGTGCTTCACCTCTAGATGTTAGGCTTTACCTCTAGATGTTGGGATTACATCTAGACATTGGACTTTATCTCTAGAATTTGGGCTATACCTCTATATGTTGGGCTTTACCTCTAGAGTTTGGGTTTTACATCTAGATGTTTGCCTTTACCTCTGTAAGTTGGGCTTTACCTGCAGACATTGGGCTGTAGGACTAGATGATGGGCTTTACCTCTAGAAGTTGGGCTTTACATCTAGATTTTGGGCTTTACCTCTAGATTTTGGGTTTTCCATCTGGATTTTTGGCTTCTCTCTAGAATCTGGGCTGTACCTCCAGACGTTGGGCTTTACCTCAAGATGTTGGGTTTTACCTCAAGATGTTGGTTTTTACCTCTAGATGTTGGTCTTTAAGTCTAGATATTGGACTTTACCTCTAGATGTCGGGTTTTACATATAGATGTTTTGCTTTACATTTTGATGTTGGGCTTTCTCTCTAGATTTTGGGTTTTAAATCTATATATTTGGCTTTTCCTCTAGATGTTGGGATTTACCATCAGATATCTGGCTTTACCTCTAGATGTTGGGTTTTACCTCTGGATTTTGGGCTCTACCACTAGGTCTTGTGCTTTACCTCTAGATTCTGGGCTTTCCCTCTAGATGTGGGGCTTTAACTCTAGATTTTGGGCTTTACTCTAAATGATGCGCTTTAACTTTATATATTCGGCTTTACCTCTAGAAGTTGGGCTTTACCTCTAGATATCGGGCTTTACCTCTAGATTTTGGGCTCTACCTCTAGGTGTTGAGCTTTGCCTCTAGAATTTGGACTTTACCTCTAGAAGTTGGGATTTACATCTGCAATTTGGGCTTTACTTCTAGATTTCGGACTTTACCTCTGGAAGTTGGGTTTACGTCTAAAATTTGGACTTTACCTCAAGACGTTCGGCTTTAACTCTAGCTGTTGGGCTTTACCTCTAGATTTTGGGCCTTACCTCTAGAGGTTGGGGGTTACATCTATATGGTTGGCTTTAACTGTAGATGTCGGGCCTTAACACTTGATTTTGGAATTCACCTCTAGATGTTAGGCTTTACCTCTAGATTCTGGGCTTTCCCTCTAGATGTGGGGCTTTAACTCTAGATTTTGGGCTTTACTCTAAATGATGCGCTTTAACTTTATATATTCGGCTTTACCTCTAGAAGTTGGGCTTTACCTCTAGATATCGGGCTTTACCTCTAGATTTTGGGCTATACCTCTAGGTGTTGAGCTTTGCCTCTAGAATTTGGACTTTACCTCTAGAAGTTGGGATTTACATCTGCAATTTGGGCTTTACTTCTAGATTTCGGACTTTACCTCTGGAAGTTGGGTTTACATCTAAAATTTTGGCTTTACCTCAAGACGTTCGGCTTTAACTCTAGCTGTTGGGCTTTACCTCTAGATTTTGGGCCTTACCTCTAGAAGTTGGGGGTTACATCTATATGGTTGGCTTTAACTGTAGATGTCGGGCCTTAACACTTGATTTTGGAATTCACCTCTAGATGTTAGGCTTTACCTCTAGATTCTGGGCTTTCCCTCTAGATGTGGGGCTTTAACTCTAGATTTTGGGCTTTACTCTAAATGATGCGCTTTAACTTTATATATTCGGCTTTACCTCTAGAAGTTGGGCTTTACCTCTAGATATCGGGCTTTACCTCTAGATTTTGGGCTCTACCTCTAGGTGTTGAGCTTTGCCTCTAGAATTTGGACTTTACCTCTAGAAGTTGGGATTTACATCTGCAATTTGGGCTTTACTTCTAGATTTCGGACTTTACCTCTGGAAGTTGGGTTTACATCTAAAATTTGGGCTTTACCTCAAGACGTTCGGCTTTAACTCTAGCTGTTGGGCTTTACCTCTAGATTTTGGGCCTTACCTCTAGAAGTTGGGGGTTACATCTATATGGTTGGCTTTAACTGTAGATATCGGGCCTTAACACTTGATTTTGGAATTCACCTCTAGATGTTAGGCTTTACATCTAGATTCTGGGCTTTACTCTAAGGGATGCGCTTTGACTCTAGATATTCGGCTTTACCTCTAGAATTGGGTTTTAAATCTATATATTTGGCTTTTCCTCTAGATGTTGGGCTTTACCCCTAGATATCTGGCTTTACCTCTAGATGTTGGGCTTTACCTCTAGATTTTGGGCTCTACATCTAGGTGTTGGGCTTTTCCTCTAGATTTTGGGCTCTACCAATAGGACTTGGGCTTTACCTCTAGATTTTGGGTTTTCCATCTGGATTTTTGGCTTCTCTCTAGAATCTGGGCTTTACCTCCAGACGTTGGGCTTTACCTCTAGATGTTGGGTTTTACCTCTAGATGTTGGTCTTTAAGTCTAGATATTGGACTTTACCTCTAGATGTCGGGTTTTACATCTAGATGTTTTGCTTTACATTTAGATGTTGGGCTTTACCTCTAGATTTTGAGTTTTAAATCTATATATTTGGTTTTTCCTCTAGATGTTGGGCTTTACCGTCATATATCTGGCTTTACGTCTAGATGTTGTGGTTTACCTCTAGATTTTGGGCTCTACCACTAGGTATTGGGCTTTACCTCTAGATTTTGGACTTTACCTCTAGAAGTTGGGCTTTACCTCTAGACTTTGGGCTTTGCCTCAAGACATTCGCCTTTAACTCTGTCTGTTGGGCTTTACCTCTAGATTTTGGGCCTTACCTCTAGAAGTTGGGGGTTACATCTATATGGTTGGCTTTAACTGTAGATGTCGGGCCTTAACACTTGGTTTTGGAATTCAGCTCTAGATGTTAGGCTTTACATCTGGATTCTGGGCTTTCCCTCTAGATGTTGGGCTTTAACTCTAGATTTTGGGCTTTACTCTAAAGGATGCGCTTTAACTCTAGATATTCGGCTTTACCTCTAGAAGTTGGGTGTTACATCTAGATGTTTGGCTTTAACTGTAGGTGTTGGGCTTTAACACTAGATATTGGAATTCACCTCTAGATCTTAGTCTTTACCTCTACATGTTGGGCTTTACCTCTAGAGTATTTGGCTTTAGATCTAGCAATTGGGCTTTACATCTAGATTTGGGGCTTTATTTCTAGATGTTGGGCTTTACCTCCAGATTTTGGATTTTAAATCTATATATCTGGCTTTATCTCTAGATGTTGGGCTTTACCTCTAGATTTTGGCCTCTACCTCTAGGTATTGGGCTTTACCTCTAGATTTTGGATTTAAATCTATATATTTGGCTTTTCCTCTAGATGTTGGGCTTTACCTCTAGATATCTGGCTTTAGGTCTAGATGTTGGGCTTTACATCTAGATATCTGGCTTTACGTCTCGATGTTGGGCTTTACCTCTAGATTTTGGTCTCTACCTCTAGGTGTTGGGCTTTGCCTCTAGAATTTGGACCTTACCTCTAGAAGTTGGGCTTTACATCTACAATTTGAGCTTTACCTCTAGATTTTGGGATTTAAACCTAGATATTTGGCTTTACCTCTAAAATTTGGGCTTTACCTCTAGACTTTGGGCTTTACCTCAAGACGTTTGGCTTTACCTCAAGACGTTTGGCTTTAACTCTAGATGTTGGGCTTTACCTCTAGATTTTGGGCCTTACCTCTAGAAGTTCGGGTTTACATCTATATGTTTGGCTTTAAATGTGGATATCTGGCCTTAACACTAGATTTTGGAATACACCACTAGATGTTAGGCTTTTCCTCTAGATGTTGGGCTTTACCTCTAGAAGTTTGGCTTAGATCTAGAACTTGGGCTTTATCTCTAGATGTTGGGTTTAAATCTAGATTTGGGTTTTTAGCTCTAGAAGTTGGTCATTACCTCTAGAACTTGGGCTTTACCTCCAGATGTGGGTCTTTAAGTCTAGATATTGGACTTTACCTCTAGATGTAGGGTTTTACATCTAGATTTTTTGCTTTACGTTTAGATGTTGGTTTTATCTCTAGATGTAGGGTTATACCTCTATATGTTGTGCTTCACCTCTAGATGTTAGGCTTTACCTCTAGATGTTGGGATTACATCTAGACATTGGACTTTATCTCTAGAATTTGGGCTATACCTCTATATGTTGGGCTTTACCTCTAGAGTTTGGGTTTTACATCTAGATGTTTGCCTTTACCTCTGTAAGTTGGGCTTTACCTGCAGACATTGGGCTGTAGGACTAGATGATGGGCTTTACCTCTAGAAGTTGGGCTTTACATCTAGATTTTGGGCTTTACCTCTAGATTTTGGGTTTTCCATCTGGATTTTTGGCTTCTCTCTAGAATCTGGGCTGTACCTCCAGACGTTGGGCTTTACCTCAAGATGTTGGGTTTTACCTCAAGATGTTGGTTTTTACCTCTAGATGTTGGTCTTTAAGTCTAGATATTGGACTTTACCTCTAGATGTCGGGTTTTACATATAGATGTTTTGCTTTACATTTTGATGTTGGGCTTTCTCTCTAGATTTTGGGTTTTAAATCTATATATTTGGCTTTTCCTCTAGATGTTGGGATTTACCATCAGATATCTGGCTTTACCTCTAGATGTTGGGTTTTACCTCTGGATTTTGGGCTCTACCACTAGGTCTTGTGCTTTACCTCTAGATTCTGGGCTTTCCCTCTAGATGTGGGGCTTTAACTCTAGATTTTGGGCTTTACTCTAAATGATGCGCTTTAACTTTATATATTCGGCTTTACCTCTAGAAGTTGGGCTTTACCTCTAGATATCGGGCTTTACCTCTAGATTTTGGGCTCTACCTCTAGGTGTTGAGCTTTGCCTCTAGAATTTGGACTTTACCTCTAGAAGTTGGGATTTACATCTGCAATTTGGGCTTTACTTCTAGATTTCGGACTTTACCTCTGGAAGTTGGGTTTACGTCTAAAATTTGGACTTTACCTCAAGACGTTCGGCTTTAACTCTAGCTGTTGGGCTTTACCTCTAGATTTTGGGCCTTACCTCTAGAGGTTGGGGGTTACATCTATATGGTTGGCTTTAACTGTAGATGTCGGGCCTTAACACTTGATTTTGGAATTCACCTCTAGATGTTAGGCTTTACCTCTAGATTCTGGGCTTTCCCTCTAGATGTGGGGCTTTAACTCTAGATTTTGGGCTTTACTCTAAATGATGCGCTTTAACTTTATATATTCGGCTTTACCTCTAGAAGTTGGGCTTTACCTCTAGATATCGGGCTTTACCTCTAGATTTTGGGCTATACCTCTAGGTGTTGAGCTTTGCCTCTAGAATTTGGACTTTACCTCTAGAAGTTGGGATTTACATCTGCAATTTGGGCTTTACTTCTAGATTTCGGACTTTACCTCTGGAAGTTGGGTTTACATCTAAAATTTTGGCTTTACCTCAAGACGTTCGGCTTTAACTCTAGCTGTTGGGCTTTACCTCTAGATTTTGGGCCTTACCTCTAGAAGTTGGGGGTTACATCTATATGGTTGGCTTTAACTGTAGATGTCGGGCCTTAACACTTGATTTTGGAATTCACCTCTAGATGTTAGGCTTTACCTCTAGATTCTGGGCTTTCCCTCTAGATGTGGGGCTTTAACTCTAGATTTTGGGCTTTACTCTAAATGATGCGCTTTAACTTTATATATTCGGCTTTACCTCTAGAAGTTGGGCTTTACCTCTAGATATCGGGCTTTACCTCTAGATTTTGGGCTCTACCTCTAGGTGTTGAGCTTTGCCTCTAGAATTTGGACTTTACCTCTAGAAGTTGGGATTTACATCTGCAATTTGGGCTTTACTTCTAGATTTCGGACTTTACCTCTGGAAGTTGGGTTTACATCTAAAATTTGGGCTTTACCTCAAGACGTTCGGCTTTAACTCTAGCTGTTGGGCTTTACCTCTAGATTTTGGGCCTTACCTCTAGAAGTTGGGGGTTACATCTATATGGTTGGCTTTAACTGTAGATATCGGGCCTTAACACTTGATTTTGGAATTCACCTCTAGATGTTAGGCTTTACATCTAGATTCTGGGCTTTACTCTAAGGGATGCGCTTTGACTCTAGATATTCGGCTTTACCTCTAGAATTGGGTTTTAAATCTATATATTTGGCTTTTCCTCTAGATGTTGGGCTTTACCCCTAGATATCTGGCTTTACCTCTAGATGTTGGGCTTTACCTCTAGATTTTGGGCTCTACATCTAGGTGTTGGGCTTTTCCTCTAGATTTTGGGCTCTACCAATAGGTCTTGGGCTTTACCTCTAGATTTTGGGTTTTCCATCTGGATTTTTGGCTTCTCTCTAGAATCTGGGCTTTACCTCCAGACGTTGGGCTTTACCTCTAGATGTTGGGTTTTACCTCTAGATGTTGGTCTTTAAGTCTAGATATTGGACTTTACCTCTAGATGTCGGGTTTTACATCTAGATGTTTTGCTTTACATTTAGATGTTGGGCTTTATCTCTAGATTTTGGGTTTTAAATCTATATATTTGGCTTTTCCTCTAGATGTTGGGCTTTACCTCTAGATATCTGGCTTTAAATCTAGATGTTGGGCTCTACCTCTAGATTTTGGGCCTTACCTCTAGAAGTTGGGGGTTACATCTATATGGTTGGATTTAACTGTAGATGTCAGGCCTTAACACTTGATTTTGGAATTCACCTCTAGATGTTAGGCCTTACATCTAGATTCTGGGCTTTCCCTCTAGATGTGGGGCTTTAACTCTAGATTTTGGACTTTACTCTAAAAGATGCGCTTTGTATATTCGGCTTTACCTCTAGAAGTTGGGCTTTACATCTAGATTTTGGGCTTTAGATCTAGAAGTTGGGCTTTACATCTAGATTTTTTGGCTTTACGTCTAGGTATTGGGCTTTACCTCTAGATTTTGGGTTTTAAATCAATATATTTGGCTTTTCCTCTAGATGTTGGGCTTTACTTCTAGATATCTGGCTTTACCTCTAGATTTTGGGCTCTAGCTCTAGGTGTTGAGCTTTGCCTCAAGAATTTGGACTTTACCTCTAGAAGTTGGGCTTTACATCTGCAATTTTATCTTTACCTCTAGATTTTCGGATTTAAATCTAGATATTTGGCTTTACATCTAGAATTTGGGCTTTACCTCTAGACTTTGGGCTTTACCTCAAGACGTTGGGCTTTAACTCTAGATGTTGGGCTTTAACTCTAGGTTTTGGGCCTTACCTCTAGAAGTTGGGGTTTATATCTATATGTTTGGCTTTAACTGTAGATGTCGGGCCTTAACACTAGATTTTGGAATTCACCACTAGATGGTAGGCTTTACCTCTAGATGTTGGGCTTTACCTCTAGATTTTTGGCTTAGATCTAGAAGTTGGGCTTTATCTCTAGATGTTGGGGTTTAAATCTAGATTTGGGGTTTTAGCTCTGGAAGTTGGTCATTACCTCTAGACATTGGGATTTACCTCCAGATGTTGGTCTTTAAGTCTAGATATTGGACTTTACCTCTAGATGTAGGGTTTTACATCTAGATGTTTTGCTTTACATTTAGATGTTGGTCTTTATCTCTAGATGTTGGGTTATACCTCTATATGTTGTGCTTCACCTCTAGATGTTAGGTTTAATTCTAGATGTTGGGATTACATCTAGACGTTGGACTTTAAATCTAGAATTTGGGTATACCTCTGTATATTGGGCTTTACCTCTAGATTTTGTTTTTTACATCTAGATATTTGCCTTTACCTCTATAAGTTATGCTTTACCTGCAGACATTGGGTTGTAGGACTAGATGATGGGCTTTACCTCTAGAAGTTGGGCTTTACATCTAGATTTTGGGCTTTACCTCTAACTGATGCGCATAAACTCTAAATATTGGGCTTTACCTCTAGATGTAGGGTTTTACATCTAGATGTTTTGCTTTACATTTAGGTGTTGGGCTTTATCTCTAGATTTTGGGTTTTAAATCTATATATTTGGCTTTTCCTCTAGATGTTGGGCTTTACCATCAGATATCTGGCTTTACGTCTAGATGTTGGGCTTTACCTCTAGATTTTGGGGTCTACCACTAGGTCTTGGGCTTTACCTCTAGATTTTGGACTTTACCTCTAGAAGTTGGGCTTTACCTCTAGACTTTGGGCTTTACCTCAAGACATTCGGCTTTAACTCTAGCTGTTGGGCTTTACCTCTAGATTTTGGGCCTTACCTCTAGAAGTTGGGGGTTACATCTATATGGTTGGCTTTAACTGTAGATGTCGGGCCTTAACACTTGATTTTGGAATTCAGCTCTAGATGTTAGTCTTTACATCTAGATTCTGGGCTTTCCCTCTAGATGTTGGGCTTTAACTCTAGATTTTGGGCTTTAAATGATGCGCTTTAACTCTAGATATTCGGCTTTACCTCTAAAAGTTGGGCTTTACATCTAGATTTTGGGCTTTAGATCTAGAAGTTGGGCTTAACATCTAGATTTTGGGCTTTACGTCTAGCTATTGGGCTTTACCTCTAGATTTTGGGTTTTAAATCTATATAATTGGCTTTTCCTCTAGATGTTGGGCTTTACCTCTAGATATCTGGCTTTACCTCTAGATGTTGGGCTTTACCTCTAGATTTTGGACTTTACCTCTAGAAGTTGGGCTTTACCTCTAGACTTTGGCTTTACCTCAAGACGTTCAACTTTAACTCTAGATGTTGGGCTGTACCTCTAGATTTTGGGCCTTACCTCTAGAAGTTGGGGGTTATATCTATATGGTTGGATTTAACTGTAGATGTCAGAACTTAACACTTGATTTTGGAATTCACCTCTAGATGTTAGGCTTTACATCTAGATTCTGGGCTTTCCCTCTAGATGTTGGGCTTTAACTCTAGATTTTGGGCTTTACTCTAAAGGATGCGCTTTAACTCTAGATATTCGGCTTTACCTCTAGATGTTGGGCTTTACCTCTAGATTTTGGACTTTAACTCTGGAAGTTGGGCTTTACATCTAGACTTTGGGCTTTATCTCTAGATTTTGGATTTAAATATAGATATTTGGCTTTACCTCTAGATGTTGGGCTTTACCTCTAGATGTTTGGCTTAGTTCTAGAACTTGGGCTTTATCTCTAGATGTTGGGGTTTAAATCTAGATTTGGTGTTTAAGCTCTAGAAGTTGGTCATTACCTCTAGACATTGGGATTTACCTCCAGATGTTGGTCTTTAAGTATAGATATTGGACTTTACCTCTAGATGTACGGTTTTAGATATAGATGTTTTGCTTTACATTTAGATGTTGGGCTTTATCTCTAGATTTTGGGTTTTAAATCTGTATATTTGTCTTTTCCTCTAGATGTTGGGCTTTACCTCTAGATTTTGGGCCTTACCTCTAGAATTTGGGGTTTACATCTATATGTTTGGCTTTAATTGTAGATGTCTGGCCTTAAGATAGATTTTGGAATTCACCTCTAGATGTTAGGCTTTACCTCTAGATTCTGGGCTTTACCTCTAGATGTTGGGCTTTACCTCTAGATTTTGGGTTTTCCATCTGTATTTTTGTCTTCTCTCTAGAATCTGGGCTTTACCTCCAGACGTTGGGCTTTACCTCTAGATGTTGGGTTTTACCTCTAGATGTTGGTCTTTAAGTCTAGATATTGGACTTTACCTCTAGATGTAGGGTTTTACATCTAGATGTTTTGCTTTACATTTAGATGTTGGGCTTTACCTCTAGATTTTGAGTTTTAAATCTATATATTTGGTTTTTCCTCTAGATGTTGGGCTTTACCGTCATATATCTGGCTTTACGTCTAGATGTTGTGGTTTACCTCTAGATTTTGGGCTCTACCACTAGGTATTGGGCTTTACCTCTAGATTTTGGACTTTACCTCTAGAAGTTGGGCTTTACCTCTAGACTTTGGGCTTTGCCTCAAGACATTCGCCTTTAACTCTGGCTGTTGGACTTTACCTCTAGATTTTGGGCCTTACCTCTAGAAGTTGGGGGTTACATCTATATGGTTGGCTTTAACTGTAGATGTCGGGCCTTAACACTTGATTTTGGAATTCAGCTCTAGATGTTAGGCTTTACATCTGGATTCTGGGCTTTCCCTCTAGATGTTGGGCTTTAACTCTAGATTTTGGGCTTTACTCTAAAGGATGCGCTTTAACTCTAGATATTCGGCTTTACCTCTAGAAGTTGGGTGTTACATCTAGATGTTTGGCTTTAACTGTAGGTGTTGGGCTTTAACACTAGATATTGGAATTCACCTCTAGATCTTAGTCTTTACCTCTACATGTTGGGCTTTACCTCTAGATTATTTGGCTTTAGATCTAGCAATTGGGCTTTACATCTAGATTTGGGGCTTTATTTCTAGATGTTGGGCTTTACCTCCAGATTTTGGATTTTAAATCTATATATCTGGATTTATCTCTAGATGTTGGGCTTTACCTCTAGATTTTGGCCTCTACCTCTAGGTATTGGGCTTTGCCTCTAGAATTTGGACCTTACCTCTAGAAGTTGGGCTTTACATCTACAATTTGAGCTTTACCTCTAGATTTTGGGATTTAAACCTAGATATTTGGCTTTACCTCTAAAATTTGGGCTTTACCTCTAGACTTTGGGCTTTACCTCAAGACGTTTGGCTTTAACTCTAGATGTTGGGCTTTACCTCTAGATTTTGGGCCTTACCTCTAGAAGTTCGGGTTTACATCTATATGTTTGGCTTTAAATGTGGATATCTGGCCTTAACACTAGATTTTGGAATACACCACTAGATGTTAGGCTTTTCCTCTAGATGTTGGGCTTTACCTCTAGAAGTTTGGCTTAGATCTAGAACTTGGGCTTTATCTCTAGATGTTGGGTTTAAATCTAGATTTGGGTTTTTAGCTCTAGAAGTTGGTCATTACCTCTAGAACTTGGGCTTTACCTCCAGATGTGGGTCTTTAAGTCTAGATATTGGACTTTACCTCTAGATGTAGGGTTTTACATCTAGATTTTTTGCTTTACGTTTAGATGTTGGTTTTATCTCTAGATGTAGGGTTATACCTCTATATGTTGTGCTTCACCTCTAGATGTTAGGCTTTACCTCTAGATGTTGGGATTACATCTAGACATTGGACTTTATCTCTAGAATTTGGGCTATACCTCTATATGTTGGGCTTTACCTCTAGAGTTTGGGTTTTACATCTAGATGTTTGCCTTCACCTCTGTAAGTTGGGCTTTACCTGCAGACATTGGGCTGTAGGACTAGATGATGGGCTTTACCTCTAGAAGTTGGGCTTTACAGCTAGATTTTGCGCTTTACCTCTAGATTTTGGGTTTTCCATCTGGATTTTTGGCTTCTCTCTAGAATCTGGGCTGTACCTCCAGACGTTGGGCTTTACCTCAAGATGTTGGGTTTTACCTCAAGATGTTGGTTTTTACCTCTAGATGTTGGTCTTTAAGTCTAGATATTGAACTTTACCTCTAGATGTCGGGTTTTACATATAGATGTTTTGCTTTACATTTTGATGTTGGGCTTTCTCTCTAGATTTTGGGTTTTAAATCTATATATTTGGCTTTTCCTCTAGATGTTGGGATTTACCATCAGATATCTGGCTTTACCTCTAGATGTTGGGTTTTACCTCTGGATTTTGGGCTCTACCACTAGGTCTTGTGCTTTACCTCTAGATTCTGGGCTTTCCCTCTAGATGTGGGGCTTTAACTCTAGATTTTGGGCTTTACTCTAAATGATGCGCTTTAACTTTATATATTCGGCTTTACCTCTAGAAGTTGGGCTTTACCTCTAGATATCGGGCTTTACCTCTAGATTTTGGGCTCTACCTCTAGGTGTTGAGCTTTGCCTCTAGAATTTGGACTTTACCTCTAGAAGTTGGGATTTACATCTGCAATTTGGGCTTTACTTCTAGATTTCGGACTTTACCTCTGGAAGTTGGGTTTACGTCTAAAATTTGGACTTTACCTCAAGACGTTCGGCTTTAACTCTAGCTGTTGGGCTTTACCTCTAGATTTTGGGCCTTACCTCTAGAAGTTGGGGGTTACATCTATATGGTTGGCTTTAACTGTAGATGTCGGGCCTTAACACTTGATTTTGGAATTCACCTCTAGATGTTAGGCTTTACATCTAGATTCTGGGCTTTCCCTCTAGATGTGGGGCTTTAACTCTAGATTTTGGGCTTTACTCTAAAATATGCGCTTCATATATTCGTCTTTACCTCTAGAAGTTGGGCTTTACATCTAGATTTTGGGCTTTAGATCTAGAAGTTGGGCTTTACATCTAGATTTTTTGGCTTTACGTCTAGCTATTGGGATTTACCTCTAGATTTTGGGTTTTAAACCAATATATTTGGCTTTTCCTCTAGATGTTGGGCTTTACTTCTAGATATCTGGCTTTACCTCTAGATTTTGGGCTCTACCTCTAGGTGTTGAGCTTTGCCTCTAGAATTTGGACTTTACCTCTAGAAGTTGGGCTTTACATCTGCAATTTTATCTTTACCTCTAGATTTTGGGATTTAAATCTAGATATTTGGCTTTACCTCTAGATGTTGGGCTTTACCTCTAGACTTTGGGCTTTACCTCAAGACGTTGGGCTTTAACTCTAGATGTTGGGCTTTAACTCTAGGTTTTGGGCCTTACCTCTAGAAGTTGGGGGTTACATCTATACCTTTGGCTTTAACTGTAGATGTCGGGCCTTAACACTAGATTTTGGAATTCACCTCTAGATGTTAGGCTTTACCTCTAAATTCTGGGCTTTACCTCTAGATGTTGGGCTTTACCTCTAGATTTTGGATTTTCCATCTGGATTTTTGGCTTCTCTCTATAATCTGGGCTGTACCTCCAGACGTTGGGCTTTACCTCTAGATGTTGTTTTTTACCTCTAGATGTTGGTCTTAATCCTAGATATTGGACGTTATCTCTAGATGTAGGGTTTTACATCTAGATGTTTTGCTTTACATTTAGATGTTGGGCTTTATCTCTAGATTTTGGGTTTTAAATCTATATATTTGGCTTTTCCTCTAGATGTTGGGCTTTACCATCAGATATCTGGCTTTACGTCTAGATGTTGGGCTTTACCTCTAGATTTTGGGCTCTACCACTAGATCTTGGGCTTTATCTCTAGATTTTGGACTTTACCTCTAGAAGTTGGGCTTTACCTCTAGACTTTGGTCTTTGCCTCAAGACATTCGGCTTTAACTCTAGCTGTTGGGCTTTACCTCTAGATTTTGGGCCTTACCTCTAGAAGTTGGGGGTTATATCTATATGGTTGGATTTAACTGTAGATGTCGGGCCTTAACACTTGATTTTGGAATTCAGCTCTAGGTGTTAGTCTTTACATCTAGATTCTGGGCTTTCCCTCTAGATGTTGGGCTTTAACTCTAGATTTTGGGCTTTACTCTAAAGGATGCGCTTTAACTCCAGATATTCGGCTTTACCTCTAGAAGTTGGGTTTTACATCTAGATGTTTGGCTTTAACTGTAGGTGTCGGGCTTTAACACTAGATATTGGAATTCACCTCTAGATCTTAGTCTTTACCTCTACATGTTGGGCTTTACCTCTAGATTATTTGGCTTTAGATCTAGAAATTGGGCTTTACATCTAGATTTGGGTCTTTAGCTCTAGATGTTGGGCTTTACCTCCATATTTTGGGTTTTAAATCTATATATCTGGCTTTATCTCTAGATGTTGATCTTTACCTCTAGATTTTGGCCTCTACCTCTAGGTATTGGTGTTTACCTCTAGATTTTGGACTTTAACTCTGGAAGTTGGGCTTTACCTCTAGATATCTGGCTTTACCTCTAGATGTTGGGTTTTACCTCTAGATATTGGTCTTTATCTCTAGATTCTGGGCGTTAGATCTAGAATTTGGGCTTTACATCTAGATTTTGGGCTTTAGATCTAGAAGTTGGGCTTTACATCTAGATTTTGGTTTTACGGCTAGATATTGGGCTTTACCTCTAGATTTTGGTCTTTAAGTCTATATATTTGGCTTTTCCTCTAGATGTTGGGCTTTACCTCTAGATTTTGGGCTCTACCACTAGGTCTTGGGCTTTACTTCTAGATTTCGGACTTTACCTCTAGAAGTAGGTCTTTACCTCTAGACTTTGGACTTTACCTCTTGACGTTCGGCTTTAACTCTAGATGTTGGGCTTTACCTCTAGATTTTGGGTCTTACCTCTAGAAGTTGGGGGTTACATCTATATGTTTGGCTTTAATTGTAGATGTTTGGCCTTAAGATAGATTTTGGAATTCACCTCTAGATGTTAGGCTTTACCTCTAGATTCTGGGCTTTACCTCTAGATGTTGGGCTTTACCTCTAGATTTTGGGTTTTCCATCTGGATTTTTGGCTTCTCTCTAGAATCTGGGCTTTACCTCCAGACGTTGGGCTTTACCTCTAGATGTTGGGTTTTACCTCTAGATGTTGGTCTTTAAGTCTAGATATTGGACTTTACCTCTAGATGTAGGGTTTTACATCTAGATGTTTTGCTTTACATTTAGATGTTGGGCTGTGTCTCTAGATTTTGGGTTTTAAATCTATATATTTGGCTTTTCCTCTAGATGTTGGGCTTTACCATCAGATATCTGGCTTTACGTCTAGATGTTGGGCTTTACCTCTAGATTTTGGGCTCTACCACTAGGTCTTGGGCTTTACCTCTACATTTTGGACTTTACCTCTAGAAGTTGGGCTTTACCTCTAGACTTTGGGCTTTACCTCAAGACATTCGGCTTTAACTCTAGCTGTTGGGCTTTACCTCTAGATTTTGGGCCTTACCTCTAGAAGTTGGGGGTTACATCTATATGGTTGGCTTTAACTGTAGATGTCGGGCCTTAACACTTGATTTTGGAATTCACCTCTAGCTGTTAGGCTTTACATCTAGATTCTGGGCTTTCCCTCTAGATGTTGGGCTTTACCTCTAGATTTTGGACTTTAACTCTGGAAGTTGGGCTTTACATCTAGACTTTGGGCTTTATCTCTAGATTTTGGATTTAAATCTAGATATTTGGCTTTACCTCTAGATGTTGGGCTTTACCTCTAGATGTTTGGCTTAGATCTAGAACTTGGGCTTTATCTCTAGATGTTGGGGTTTAAATCTAGATTTGGGGTTTAAGCTCTAGAGGTTGGTCATTACCTCTAGACATTGGGATTTACCTCCAGATGTGGGTCTTTAAGTATAGATATTGGACTTTACCTCTAGATGTACGGTTTTAGATATAGATGTTTTGCTTTACATTTAGATGTTGGGCTTTATCTCTAGATTTTGGGTTTTAAATCTGTATATTTGTCTTTTCATCTAGATGTTGGGCTTTACCTCTAGATTTTGGGCCTTACCTCTAGAATTTGGGGTTTACATCTATATGTTTGGCTTTAATTGTAGATGTCTGGCCTTAAGATAGATTTTGGAATTCACCTCTAGATGTTAGGCTTTACCTCTAGATTCTGGGCTTTACCTCTAGATGTTGGGCTTTACCTCTAGATTTTGGGTTTTCCATCTGGATTTTTGGCTTCTCTCTAGAATCTGGGCTTTACCTCCAGACGTTGGGCTTTACCTCTAGATGTTGGGTTTTACCTCTAGATGTTGGTCTTTAAGTCTAGATATTGGACTTTACCTCTAGATGTAGGGTTTTACATCTAGATGTTTTGCTTTACATTTAGATGTTGGGCTGTGTCTCTAGATTTTGGGTTTTAAATCTATATATTTGGCTTTTCCTCTAGATGTTGGGCTTTACCGTCATATATCTGGCTTTACGTCTAGATGTTGTGGTTTACCTCTAGATTTTGGGCTCTACCACTAGGTATTGGGCTTTACCTCTAGATTTTGGACTTTACCTCTAGAAGTTGGGCTTTACCTCTAGACTTTGGGCTTTGCCTCAAGACATTCGCCTTTAACTCTGGCTGTTGGACTTTACCTCTAGATTTTGGCCCTTACCTCTAGAAGTTGGGGGTTACATCTATATGGTTGGCTTTAACTGTAGATGTCGGGCCTTAACACTTGATTTTGGAATTCAGCTCTAGATGTTAGGCTTTACATCTGGATTCTGGGCTTTCCCTCTAGATGTTGGGCTTTAACTCTAGATTTTGGGCTTTACTCTAAAGGATGCGCTTTAACTCTAGATATTCGGCTTTACCTCTAGAAGTTGGGTGTTACATCTAGATGTTTGGCTTTAACTGTAGGTGTCGGGCTTTAACACTAGATATTGGAATTCACCTCTAGATCTTAGTCTTTACCTCTACATGTTGGGCTTTACCTCTAGATTATTTGGCTTTAGATCTAGCAATTGGGCTTTACATCTAGATTTGGGGCTTTAGCTCTAGATGTTGGGCTTTACCTCCATATTTTGGGTTTTAAATCTATATATCTGGCTTTATCTCTAGATGTTGATCTTTACCTCTAGATTTTGGCCTCTACCTCTAGGTATTGGTGTTTACCTCTAGATTTTGGACTTTAACTCTGGAAGTTGGGCTTTACATCTAGACTTTGGGCTTTAATTCCAGATGTTGGTCTTTAAGTCTAGATACTGGACTTTATCTCTAGATGCAGGGTTTTACATCTAGATGTTTTGCTTTACATTTAGATGTTGGTCTTTATTTCTAGATTTTGGGTTATACCTCTATATGTTGTGCTTCACCTCTAGATTTTAGGCTTTACCTCTAGATGTTGGGATTACATCTAGACGTTGGATTTTATCTCTAGAATTTGGGTTATACCTCTATATGTTGTGCTTCACCTCTAGATATTAGGCTTTACCTCTAGATTTTGGGTTTTACATCTAGATGTTTGCCTTCACCTCTGTAAGTTGGGCTTTACCTGCAGACATTGGGCTGTAGGACTAGATGATGGGCTTTACCTCTAGAAGTTGGGCTTTACATTTACATTTTGGGCTTTAACTCTAAAGGATGCGCTTAAACTCTAAATATTGGGCTTTACCTCTAGATGTTGGGCTTTAGATTTAGAAGTTGGGCTTTACATCTAGATTTTGGGCTTAAGATCTAGAAGTTGGGCTTTACATCTAGATTTTGGTTTTACGTCTAGATATTGGGCTTTACCTCTAGATTTTGGGTTTTAAATCTGTATATTTGGCTTTTCCTCTAGATGTTGGGCTTTACCTCTAGATTTTGGGCTCTACCACTAGGTCTTGGGCTTTACTTCTAGATTTCGGACTTTACCTCTAGAAGTAGGTCTTTACCTCTAGACTTTGGACTTTACCTCTTGACGTTCGGCTTTAACTCTAGATGTTGGGCTTTACCTCTAGATTTTGGGTCTTACCTCTAGAAGTTGGGGGTTACATCTATATGTTTGGCTTTAATTGTAGATGTTTGGCCTTAAGGTAGATTTTGGAATTCACCTCTAGATGTTAGGCTTTACCTCTAGATTCTCGGCTTTACCTCTAGATGTTGGGCTTTACCTCTAGATTTTGGGTTTTCCATCTGGATTTTTGGCTTCTCTCTAGAATCTGGGCTTTACCTCCAGACGTTGGGCTTTACCTCTAGATGTTGGGTTTTACCTCTAGATGTTGGTCTTTAAGTCTAGATATTGGACTTTACCTCTAGATGTAGGGTTTTACATCTAGATGTTTTGCTTTACATTTAGATGTTGGGCTGTGTCTCTAGATTTTGGGTTTTAAATCTATATATTTGGCTTTTCCTCTAGATGTTGGGCTTTACCATCAGATATCTGGCTTTACGTCTAGATGTTGGGCTTTACCTCTAGATTTTGGGCTCTACCACTAGGTCTTGGGCTTTACCTCTAGATTTTGGACTTTACCTCTAGAAGTTGGGCTTTACCTCTAGACTTTGGGCTTTACCTCAAGACATTCGCCTTTAACTCTGGCTGTTGGACTTTACCTCTAGATTTTGGGCCTTACCTCTAGAAGTTGGGGGTTACATCTATATGGTTGGCTTTAACTGTAGATGTCGGGCCTTAACACTTGATTTTGGAATTCAGCTCTAGGTGTTAGTCTTTACATCTAGATTCTGGGCTTTCCCTCTAGATGTTGGGCTTTAACTCTAGATTTTGGGCTTTACTCTAAAGGATGCGCTTTAACTCCAGATATTCGGCTTTACCTCTAGAAGTTGGGTTTTACATCTAGATGTTTGGCTTTAACTGTAGGTGTCGGGCTTTAACACTAGGTATTGGAATTCACCTCTAGATCTTAGTCTTTACCTCTACATGTTGGGCTTTACCTCTAGATTATTTGGCTTTAGATCTAGAAATTGGGCTTTACATCTAGATTTGGGTCTTTAGCTCTAGATGTTGGGCTTTACCTCCAGATTTTGGGTTTTAAATCTATATATCTGGCTTTATCTCTAGATGTTGGTCTTTCCCTCTAGATTTTGGCCTCTACCTCTAGATATTGGTGTTTACCTCTAGATTTTGGACTTTAACTCTGGAAGTTGGGCTTTACATCTAGACTTTGGGCTTTACCTCTAGATGTTGGTCTTTAAGTCTAGATACTGGACTTTATCTCTAGATGTAGGGTTTTACATCTAGATGTTTTGCTTTACATTTAGATGTTGGTCTTTATCTCTAGATGTTGGGTTATACCTCTATATGTTGTGCTTCACCTCTAGATTTTAGGCTTTACCTCTAGATGTTGGGATTACATCTAGACGTTGGATTTTATCTCTAGAATTTGGGTTATACCTCTATATGTTGTGCTTCACCTCTAGATGTTGGGCTTTACCTCTAGATTTTGGGTTTTACATCTAGATGTTTGCCTTCACCTCTGTAAGTTGGGCTTTACCTGCAGACATTGGGCTGTAGGACTAGATGATGGGCTTTACCTCTAGAAGTTGGGCTTTACATTTACATTTTGGGCTTTAAAGGATGCGCTTAAACTCTAAATATTGGGCTTTACCTCTAGATGTTGGGCTTTAGATTTAGAAGTTGGGCTTTACATCTAGATTTTGGGCTTAAGATCTAGAAGTTGGGCTTTACATCTAGATTTTGGTTTTACGTCTAGATATTGGGCTTTACCTCTAGATTTTGGGTTTTAAATCTGTATATTTGGCTTTTCCTCTAGATGTTGGGCTTTACCTCTAGATTTTGGGCTCTACCACTAGGTCTTGGGCTTTACTTCTAGATTTCGGACTTTACCTCTAGAAGTAGGTCTTTACCTCTAGACTTTGGACTTTACCTCTTGACGTTCGGCTTTAACTCTAGATGTTGGGCTTTACCTCTAGATTTTGGGTCTTACCTCTAGAAGTTGGGGGTTACATCTATATGTTTGGCTTTAATTGTAGATGTTTGGCCTTAAGATAGATTTTGGAATTCACCTCTAGATGTTAGGCTTTACCTCTAGATGTTGGGCTTTACCTCTAGATTTTGGGTTTTCCATCTGGATTTTTGGCTTCTCTCTAGAATCTGGGCTTTACCTCCAGACGTTGGGCTTTACCTCTAGATGTTGGGTTTTACCTCTAGATGTTGGTCTTTAAGTCTAGATATTGGACTTTACCTCTAGATGTAGGGTTTTACATCTAGATGTTTTGCTTTACATTTAGATGTTGGGCTGTGTCTCTAGATTTTGGGTTTTAAATCTATATATTTGGCTTTTCCTCTAGATGTTGGGCTTTACCATCAGATATCTGGCTTTACGTCTAGATGTTGGGCTTTACCTCTAGATTTTGGGCTCTACCACTAGGTCTTGGGCTTTACCTCTAGATTTTGGACTTTACCTCTAGAAGTTGGGCTTTACCTCTAGACTTTGGGCTTTACCTCAAGACATTCGGCTTTAACTCTAGCTCTTGGGCTTTACCTCTAGATTTTGGGCCTTACCTCTAGAAGTTGGGGGTTACATCTATATGGTTGGCTTTAACTGTAGATGTCGGGCCTTAACACTTGATTTTGGAATTCAGCTCTAGATGTTAGTCTTTACATCTAGATTCGGGGCTTTCCCTCTAGATGTTGGGCTTTAACTCTAGATTTTGGGCTTTACTCTAAAGGATGCGCTTTAACTCCAGATATTCGGCTTTACCTCTAGAAGTTGGGTTTTACATCTAGATGTTTGGCTTTAACTGTAGGTGTCGGGCTTTAACACTAGGTATTGGAATTCACCTCTAGATCTTAGTCTTTACCTCTACATGTTGGGCTTTACCTCTAGATTATTTGGCTTTAGATCTAGAAAT
The DNA here is from genome assembly GCF_034619465.1 of Leptosomus discolor. Classification (NCBI taxonomy): domain Eukaryota; kingdom Metazoa; phylum Chordata; class Aves; order Leptosomiformes; family Leptosomidae; genus Leptosomus; species Leptosomus discolor. Next base: position 2,188,799 of record NW_028237857.1, on the reverse strand, counting down.
TGGGCTTTACATCTAGATTTGGGTCTTTAGCTCTAGATGTTGGGCTTTACCTCCATATTTTGGGTTTTAAATCTATATATCTGGCTTTATCTCTAGATGTTGGTCTTTCCCTCTAGATTTTGGCCTCTACCTCTAGGTATTGGTGTTTACCTCTAGATTTTGGACTTTAACTCTGGAAGTTGGGCTTTACATCTAGACTTTGGGCTTTACCTCTAGATGTTGGTCTTTAAGTCTAGATACTGGACTTTATCTCTAGATGTAGGGTTTTACATCTAGATGTTTTGCTTTACATTTAGATGTTGGTCTTTATCTCTAGATGTTGGGTTATACCTCTATATGTTGTGCTTCACCTCTAGATTTTAGGCTTTACCTCTAGATGTTGGGATTACATCTAGACGTTGGATTTTATCTCTAGAATTTGGGTTATACCTCTATATGTTGTGCTTCACCTCTAGATGTTGGGCTTTACCTCTAGATTTTGGGTTTTACATCTAGATGTTTGCCTTCACCTCTGTAAGTTGGGCTTTACCTGCAGACATTGGGCTGTAGGACTAGATGATGGGCTTTACCTCTAGAAGTTGGGCTTTACATTTACATTTTGGGCTTTAACTCTAAAGGATGCGCTTAAACTCTAAATATTGGGCTTTACCTCTAGATGTTGGGCTTTAGATTTAGAAGTTGGGCTTTACATCTAGATTTTGGGCTTAAGATCTAGAAGTTGGGCTTTACATCTAGATTTTGGTTTTACGTCTAGATATTGGGCTTTACCTCTAGATTTTGGGGTTTAAATCTGTATATTTGGCTTTTCCTCTAGATGTTGGGCTTTACCTCTAGATTTTGGGCTCTACCACTAGGTCTTGGGCTTTACTTCTAGATTTCGGACTTTACCTCTAGAAGTAGGTTTTTACCTCTAGACTTTTGACTTTACCTCAAGACGTTCGGCTTTAACTCTAGATGTTGGGCTTTACCTCTAGATTTTGGGTCTTACCTCTAGAAGTTGGGGGTTACATCTATATGTTTGGCTTTAATTGTAGATGTCAGGCCATAAGACTAGATTTTGGAATTCACCTCTAGATGTTAGGCTTTACCTCTAGATTCTGGGCTTTACCTCCAGATGTTGGGCTATACCTCTAGATTTTAGGTTTTCCATCTGTATTTTTGGCTTCTCCCTAGAATCCGGGCTTTATCTCCAGACGTTGGGCTTCACCTCTAGATGTTGGGTTTTACCTCTAGATGTTGGTCTTTAAGTCTAGATATTGGACTTTACCTCTAGATGTAGGGTTTTACATCTAGATGTTTTGCTTTACATTTAGATGTTGGGCTTTATCTCTAGATTTTGGTTTTAAATCTATATAATTTTCTTTTCCTCTAGATGTTGGGCTTTCCCATCAGATATCTGGCTTTACGTCTAGATGTTGGGCTTTACGTCTAGATTTTGGGATCTACCACTAGGTCTTGGGCTTTACCTCTAGATTTTGGACTTTACCTCTAGAAGTTGGGGGTTACACCTATAAGTTTGGCTTTAATTGTAGATGTTTGGCCTTAAGATAGATTTTGGAATTCACCTCTAGATGTTAGGCTTTACCTCTAGATTCTGGGCTTTAACTCTAGATGTTGGGCTTTACCTCTAGATTTTGGGTTTTCCAACTGGATTTTTGGCTTCTCTCTAGAATCTGGGCTTTACCTCCAGACGTTGGGCTTTACCTCTAGATGTTGGGTTTTACCTCTAGATGTTGGTCTTTAAGTCTAGATATTGGACTTTACCTCTAGATGTAGGGTTTTACATCTAGATGTTTTGCTTTACATTTAGATGTTGGGCTGTGTCTCTAGATTTTGGGTTTTAAATCTATATATTTGGCTTTTCCTCTAGATGTTGGGCTTTACCATCAGATATCTGGCTTTACGTCTAGATGTTGGGCTTTACCTCTAGATTTTGGGCTCTACCACTAGGTCTTGGGCTTTACCTCTAGATTTTGGACTTTACCTCTAGAAGTTGGGCTTTACCTCTAGACTTTGGGCTTTACCTCAAGACATTCGGCTTTAACTCTAGCTGTTGGGCTTTACCTCTAGATTTTGGGCCTTACCTCTAGAAGTTGGGGGTTACATCTATATGGTTGGCTTTAACTGTAGAGGTCGGGCCTTAACACTTGATTTTGGAATTCAGCTCTAGGTGTTAGTCTTTACATCTGGATTCTGGGCTTTCCCTCTAGATATTGGGCTTTAACTCTAGATTTTGGGCTTTACTCTAAAGGATGCGCTTTAACTCCAGATATTCGGCTTTACCTCTAGAAGTTGGGTTTTACATCTAGATGTTTGGCTTTAACTGTAGGTGTCGGGCTTTAACACTAGATATTGGAATTCACCTCTAGATCTTAGTCTTTACCTCTACATGTTGGGCTTTACCTCTAGATTATTTGGCTTTAGATCTAGAAATTGGGCTTTACATCTAGATTTGGGTCTTTAGCTCTAGATGTTGGGCTTTACCTCCATATTTTGGGTTTTAATTCTATATATCTGGCTTTATCTCTAGATGTTGGTCTTTACCTCTAGATTTTGGCCTCTACCTCTAGGTATTGGTGTTTACCTCTAGATTTTGGACTTTAACTCTGGAAGTTGGGCTTTACCTCTAGAATTTGGGCTTTACCTCTAGATATTGGGCTTTACCTCTAGATTTTGGGTTTTAAATCTATATATTTGGCTTTTCCTCTAGATGTTGCGCTTTACCTCTAGATATCTGGCTTTACGTCTAGATGTTGGGCTTTACATCTAGATATCTGGCTTTACGTGTCGGTGTTGGGCTTTACCTCTAGAATTTGGACTTTACCTCTAGAAGTTGGGCTTTAGCTCTAGATTTTGGTCTCTACCTCTAGGTGTTGGGCTTTGCCTCTAGAATTTGGACCTTACCTCTAGAAGTTGGGCTTTACATCTAGAATTTGAGCTTTACCTCTAGATTTTGGGGTTTAAATCTATATATTTGGCTATTCATCTAGATGTTGGGCTTTACCTCTAGATTTTGGGTTTTCCATCTGGATTTTTGGATTCTCTCTAGAATCTGAGCTGTACCTCCAGACGTTGGGCTTTACCTGTAGAAGTTGGGTTTTACATCTAGATGTTTGGCTTTAACTCTAGGTGTCGGGCTTTAACACTAGATATTGGAATTCACCTCTAGATCTTAGTCTTTACCTCTACATGTTGGACTTTACCTCTTGATTATTTGGCTTTAGATCTAGAAATTGGGCTTTACATCTAGATTTGGAGCTTTAGCTCTAGATGTTGGGCTTTACCTCTAGATTTTGGTTTTTTAATCTATATATTTGGCTTTTCCTCTAGATATTGGTGTTTACCTCTAGATTTTGGGTTTTAAATCTATATATTTGGCTTTTCCTCTAGATGTTGGACTTTACCATCAGATATCTGGCTTTACGTCTAGATGTTGGGCTTTACCTCTAGATTTTGGGCTCTACCACTAGGTCTTGGGCTTTACCTCTAGATTTTGGACTTTACCTCTAGAAGTTGGGCTTTACCTCTAGATTTTGGGCCTTACCTCTAGAATTTGGGGGTTACATCTATATGTTTGGCTTTAACTGTAGATGTCGGGCCTTAAGACTAGATTTTGGAATTCACCTCTAGATGTTGGGCTTTACCTCTAGTTTTTGGATTTTCCTTCTGGATTTTTGGCTTCTCTCTAGAATCTGGGCTGTACCTCCAGACGATGGGCTTTAACTCAAGATGTTGGGTTTTACCTCTAGATGTTGGTCTTTAAGTCTAGATATTGGACTTTACCTCTAGTTGTAGGGTTTTTCATCGAGATGTTTTGCTTTACATTTAGATGTTGGGCTTTATCTCTAGATTTTGGGTTTTAAATCTATATATTTGGCTTTTCCTCTAGATGTTGGACTTTACCATCAGATATCTGGCTTTACGTCTAGATGTTGGGCTTTACCTCTAGATTTTGGGCTCTACCACTAGGTCTTGGTCTTTACCTTTAGATTTTCGACTTTACCTCTAGAAGTCGGGCTTTACCTCTAGATTTTGGGCCTTACCTCTAGATTTTGGGTTTTACATCTATATGTTTGGCTTTAACTGTAGATGTCGGGCCTTAACACTTGATTTTGGAATTCACCTCTAGATGTTAGGCTTTACATCTAGATTCTGGGCTTTCCCTCTAGATGTTGGGCTTTACCTCTAGGTTTTGGACTTTAACTCTGGAAGTTGGGCTTTACATCTAGACTTTGGGCTTTATCTCTAGATTTTGGATTTAAATCTAGATATTTGGCTTTACCTCTAGAATTTGGGCTTTACCTCAAGACGTTGGGCTTTAACTCTAGATGTTGGGCTTTACCTCTATATTTTGGGCCTTACCTCTAGAAGTTCGGGTTTACATCTATATGTTTGGCTTTATCTGTAGATGTCGGGCCTTAACACTAGATTTTGGAATTCACCACTAGATGTTAGGCTTTTCCTCTAGATGTTGGGATTTCCAATCAGATATCTATCTTTACGTCTAGGTGTTGGGCTTTACCTCTAGATTTTGGGCTCTACCACTAGGTCTTGGGCTTTACCTCTAGATTTTGGACTTTACCTCTAGAAGTTTGGCTTTAAATCTAGACTTTGGTGCTTTACCTCTAGACTTTGGGCTTTACCTCAAGACGTTCGGCTTTAACTCTAGCTGTTGGGCTTTACCTCTAGATTTTGGGCCTTACCTCTAGAAGTTGGGTGTTACATCTATACGGTTGGCTTTAACTGTAGATGTCAGGCCTTAACACTTGATTTTGGAATTCACCTCTAGATGTTAGGCTTTACATCTAGATTCTGGGCTTTCCCTCTAGATGTTGGGCTTTACCTCTAGATTTTGGACTTTAACTCTGGAAGTTGGGCTTTACATCCAGACTTTGGGCTTTATCTCTAGATTTTGGATTTAAATCTAGATATTTGGCTTTACCTCTAGAATTTGGGCTTTACCTCTAGACTTTGGGCTTTACCTCAAGACGTTGGGCTTTAACTCTAGATGTTGGGCGTTACCTCTAGATTTAAGGCTTTACCTCTAGAAGTTCGGGTTTACATCTATATGTTTGGCATTATATGTAGATGTCGGGCCTTAACACTAGATTTTGTAATTCACCACTAGATGTTAGGCTTTTCCTCTAGATGTTGGGCTTTACCTCTAGATGTTTGGCTTAGATCTAGAACTTGGGCTTTACCTCTAGATGTTGGGCTTTAGATTTAGAAGTTGGGCTTTACATCTAGATTTTGGTCTTTACGTCTAGATATTGGGCTTTACCTCTAGATTTTGGGGTTTAAATCTATATATTTGGCTATTCATCTAGATGTTGGGCTTTACCTCTAGATTTTGGGTTTTCCATCTGGATTTTTAGATACTCTCTAGAATCTGAGCTGTACCTCCAGACGTTGGGCTTTACCTGTAGAAGTTGGGTTTTACATCTAGATGTTTGGCTTTAACTGTAGGTGTCGGGCTTTAACACTAGATATTGGAATTCACCTCTAGATCTTAGTCTTTACCTCTACATGTTGGACTTTACCTCTTGATTATTTGGCTTTAGATCTAGAAATTGGGCTTTACATCTAGATTTGGAGCTTTAGCTCTAGATGTTGGGCTTTACCTCTAGATTTTGGTTTTTTAATCTATATATTTGGCTTTTCCTCTAGATATTGGTGTTTACCTCTAGATTTTGGGTTTTAAATCTATATATTTGGCTTTTCCTCTAGATGTTGGACTTTACCATCAGATATCTGGCTTTACGTCTAGATGTTGGGCTTTACCTCTAGATTTTGGGCTCTACCACTAGGTCTTGGGCTTTACCTCTAGATTTTGGACTTTACCTCTAGAAGTTGGGCTTTACCTCTAGATTTTGGGCCTTACCTCTAGAATTTGGGGGTTACATCTATATGTTTGGCTTTAACTGTAGATGTCGGGCCTTAAGACTAGATTTTGGAATTCACCTCTAGATGTTGGGCTTTACCTCTAGTTTTTGGATTTTCCATCTGGATTTTTGGCTTCTCTCTAGAATCTGGGCTGTACCTCCAGACGATGGGCTTTAACTCAAGATGTTGGGTTTTACCTCTAGATGTTGGTCTTTAAGTCTAGATATTGGACTTTACCTCTAGTTGTAGGGTTTTTCATCGAGATGTTTTGCTTTACATTTAGATGTTGGGCTTTATCTCTAGATTTTGGGTTTTAAATCTATATATTTGGCTTTTCCTCTAGATGTTGGACTTTACCATCAGATATCTGGCTTTACGTCTAGATGTTGGGCTTTACCTCTAGATTTTGGGCTCTACCACTAGGTCTTGGTCTTTACCTTTAGATTTTCGACTTTACCTCTAGAAGTTGGGCTTTACCTCTAGATTTTGGGCCTTACCTCTAGATTTTGGGTTTTACATCTATATGTTTGGCTTTAACTGTACATGTCGGGCCTTAACACTTGATTTTGGAATTCACCTCTAGATGTTAGGCTTTACATCTAGATTCTGGGCTTTCCCTCTTGATGTTGGGCTTTACCTCTAGGTTTTGGACTTTAACTCTGGAAGTTGGGCTTTACATCTAGACTTTGGGCTTTATCTCTAGATTTTGGATTTAAATCTAGATATTTGGCTTTACCTCTAGAATTTGGGCTTTACCTCTAGACTTTGGGCTTTACCTCAAGACGTTGGGCTTTAACTCTAGATGTTGGGCTTTACCTCTATATTTTAGGCCTTACCTCTAGAAGTTCGGGTTTACATCTATATGTTTGGCTTTATCTGTAGATGTCGGGCCTTAACACTAGATTTTGGAATTCACCACTAGATGTTAGGCTTTTCCTCTAGATGTTGGGCTTTACCTCTAGATGTTTGGCTTAGATCTAGAACTTGGGCTTTATCTCTAGATGTTGGGGTTTAAATCTAGATTTGGGGTTTTAGCTCTAGAAGTTGGTCATTACCTCTAGACATTGGGCTTTACCTCCAGATGTTGGTCTTTATGTCTAGATATTGGACTTTACCTCTAGATGTAGGGTTTTACATCTAGATGTTTTGCTTTACATTTAGATGTTGGTCTTTACCTCTAAATGTTGGGTTATAACTCTGTATGTTGTGCTTCACCTCTATATGTTAGGCTTTACCTCTAGATGTTGGGATTACATCTAGACGTTGGACTTTATCTCTAGAATTTGGGCTATACCTCTATATCTTGAGCTTTACCTCTAGATTTTGGGTTTTACATCTAGATGTTTGCCTTTACCCCTGTAAGTTGGGCTTTACCTGCAGACATTGGGCTTTAGGACTAGATGATGGGCTTTACCTCTAGAAGTTGGGCTTTAAATCTAGATTTTCGGCTTTACCTCTAAATGATGTGCTTAAACTCTAAATATTGGGCTTTACCTCTAGATGTTGGGCTTTAGATTTAGAAGTTGGGCTTTACATCTAGATTTTGGTCTTTACGTCTAGATATTGGGCTTTACCTCTAGATTTTGGGGTTTAAATCTATATATTTGGCTATTCATCTAGATGTTGGGCTTTACCTCTAGATTTTGGGTTTTCCATCTGGATTTTTGGATTCTCTCTAGAATCTGGGCTGTACCTCCAGACGTTGGGCTTTACCTGTAGAAGTTGGGTTTTACATCTAGATGTTTGGCTTTAACTGTAGGTGTCGGGCTTTAACACTAGATATTGGAATTCACCTCTAGATCTTAGTCTTTACCTCTACATGTTGGACTTTACCTCTTGATTATTTGGCTTTAGATCTAGAAATTGGGCTTTACATCTAGATTTGGAGCTTTAGCTCTAGATGTTGGGCTTTACCTCTAGATTTTGGTTTTTTAATCTATATATTTGGCTTTTCCTCTAGATATTGGTGTTTACCTCTAGATTTTGGGTTTTAAATCTATATATTTGGCTTTTCCTCTAGATGTTGGACTTTACCATCAGATATCTGGCTTTACGTCTAGATGTTGGGCTTTACCTCTAGATTTTGGGCTCTACCACTAGGTCTTGGGCTTTACCTCTAGATTTTGGACTTTACCTCTAGAAGTTGGGCTTTACCTCTAGATTTTGGGCCTTACCTCTAGAATTTGGGGGTTACATCTATATGTTTGGCTTTAACTGTAGATGTCGGGCCTTAAGACTAGATTTTGGAATTCACCTCTAGATGTTGGGCTTTACCTCTAGTTTTTGGATTTTCCATCTGGATTTTTGGCTTCTCTCTAGAATCTGGGCTGTACCTCCAGACGATGGGCTTTAACTCAAGATGTTGGGTTTTACCTCTAGATGTTGGTCTTTAAGTCTAGATATTGGACTTTACCTCTAGTTGTAGGGTTTTTCATCGAGATGTTTTGCTTTACATTTAGATGTTGGGCTTTATCTCTAGATTTTGGGTTTTAAATCTATATATTTGGCTTTTCCTCTAGATGTTGGACTTTACCATCAGATATCTGGCTTTACGTCTAGATGTTGGGCTTTACCTCTAGATTTTGGGCTCTACCACTAGGTCTTGGTCTTTACCTTTAGATTTTCGACTTTACCTCTAGAAGTCGGGCTTTACCTCTAGATTTTGGGCCTTACCTCTAGATTTTGGGTTTTACATCTATATGTTTGGCTTTAACTGTAGATGTCGGGCCTTAACCCTTGATTTTGGAATTCACCTCTAGATGTTAGGCTTTACATCTAGATTCTGGGCTTTCCCTCTAGATGTTGGGCTTTACCTCTAGGTTTTGGACTTTAACTCTGGAAGTTGGGCTTTACATCTAGACTTTGGGCTTTATCTCTAGATTTTGGATTTAAATCTAGATATTTGGATTTACCTCTAGAATTTGGGCTTTACCTCTAGAATTTGGGCTTTACCTCAAGACGTTGGGCTTTAACTCTAGATGTTGGGCTTTACCTCTATATTTTGGGCCTTACCTCTAGAAGTTCGGGTTTACATCTATATGTTTGCCTTTATCTGTAGATGTCGGGCCTTAACACTAGATTTTGGAATTCACCACTAGATGTTAGGCTTTTCCTCTAGATGTTGGGATTTCCAATCAGATATCTATCTTTACGTCTAGATGTTGGGCTTTACCTCTAGATTTTGGGCTCTACCACTAGGTCTTGGGCTTTACCTCTAGATTTTGGACTTTACCTCTAGAAGTTTGGCTTTAAATCTAGACTTTGGTGCTTTACCTCTAGACTTTGGGCTTTACCTCAAGACGTTCGGCTTTAACTCTAGCTGTTGGGCTTTACCTCTAGATTTTGGGCCTTACCTCTAGAAGTTGGGTGTTACATCTATACGGTTGGCTTTAACTGTAGATGTCAGGCCTTAACACTTGATTTTGGAATTCACCTCTAGATGTTAGGCTTTACATCTAGATACTGGGCTTTCCCTCTAGATGTTGGGCTTTACCTCTAGATTTTGGACTTTAACTCTGGAAGTTGGGCTTTACATCTAGACTTTGGGCTTTATCTCTAGATTTTGGATTTAAATCTAGATATTTGGCTTTACCTCTAGAATTTGGGCTTTACCTCTAGACTTTGGGCTTTACCTCAAGACGTTGGGCTTTAACTCTAGATGTTGGGCGTTACCTCTAGATTTAAGGCTTTACCTCTAGAAGTTCGGGTTTACATCTATATGTTTGGCATTATATGTAGATGTCGGGCCTTAACACTAGATTTTGTAATTCACCACTAGATGTTAGGCTTTTCCTCTAGATGTTGGGCTTTACCTCTAGATGTTTGGCTTAGATCTAGAACTTGGGCTTTACCTCTAGATGTTGGGCTTTAGATTTAGAAGTTGGGCTTTACATCTAGATTTTGGTCTTTACGTCTAGATATTGGGCTTTACCTCTAGATTTTGGGGTTTAAATCTATATATTTGGCTATTCATCTAGATGTTGGGCTTTACCTCTAGATTTTGGGTTTTCCATCTGGATTTTTGGATTCTCTCTAGAATCTGGGCTGTACCTCCAGACGTTGGGCTTTACCTGTAGAAGTTGGGTTTTACATCTAGATGTTTGGCTTTAACTGTAGGTGTCGGGCTTTAACACTAGATATTGGAATTCACCTCTAGATCTTAGTCTTTACCTCTACATGTTGGACTTTACCTCTTGATTATTTGGCTTTAGATCTAGAAATTGGGCTTTACATCTAGATTTGGAGCTTTAGCTCTAGATGTTGGGCTTTACCTCTAGATTTTGGTTTTTTAATCTATATATTTGGCTTTTCCTCTAGATATTGGTGTTTACCTCTAGATTTTGGGTTTTAAATCTATATATTTGGCTTTTCCTCTAGATGTTGGACTTTACCATCAGATATCTGGCTTTACGTCTAGATGTTGGGCTTTACCTCTAGATTTTGGGCTCTACCACTAGGTCTTGGGCTTTACCTCTAGATTTTGGACTTTACCTCTAGAAGTTGGGCTTTACCTCTAGATTTTGGGCCTTACCTCTAGAATTTGGGGGTTACATCTATATGTTTGGCTTTAACTGTAGATGTCGGGCCTTAAGACTAGATTTTGGAATTCACCTCTAGATGTTGGGCTTTACCTCTAGTTTTTGGATTTTCCATCTGGATTTTTGGCTTCTCTCTAGAATCTGGGCTGTACCTCCAGACGATGGGCTTTAACTCAAGATGTTGGGTTTTACCTCTAGATGTTGGTCTTTAAGTCTAGATATTGGACTTTACCTCTAGTTGTAGGGTTTTTCATCGAGATGTTTTGCTTTACATTTAGATGTTGGGCTTTATCTCTAGATTTTGGGGTTTAAATCTATATATTTGGCTTTTCCTCTAGATGTTGGACTTTACCATCAGATATCTGGCTTTACGTCTAGATGTTGGGCTTTACCTCTAGATTTTGGGCTCTACCACTAGGTCTTGGTCTTTACCTTTAGATTTTCGACTTTACCTCTAGAAGTTGGGCTTTACCTCTAGATTTTGGACCTTACCTCTAGATTTTGGGTTTTACATCTATATGTTTGGCTTTAACTGTAGATGTCGGGCCTTAACACTTGATTTTGGAATTCACCTCTAGATGTTAGGCTTTACATCTAGATTCTGGGCTTTCCCTCTTGATGTTGGGCTTTACCTCTAGGTTTTGGACTTTAACTCTGGAAGTTGGGCTTTACATCTAGACTTTGGGCTTTATCTCTAGATTTTGGATTTAAATCTAGATATTTGGCTTTACCTCTAGAATTTGGGCTTTACCTCTAGTCTTTGGGCTTTACCTCAAGACGTTGGGCTTTAACTCTAGATGTTGGGCTTTACCTCTATATTTTAGGCCTTACCTCTAGAAGTTCGGGTTTACATCTATATGTTTGGCTTTATCTGTAGATGTCGGGCCTTAACACTAGATTTTGGAATTCACCACTAGATGTTAGGCTTTTCCTCTAGATGTTGGGCTTTACCTCTAGATGTTTGGCTTAGATCTAGAACTTGGGCTTTATCTCTAGATGTTGGGGTTTAAATCTAGATTTGGGGTTTTAGCTCTAGAAGTTGGTCATTACCTCTAGACATTGGGCTTTACCTCCAGATGTTGGTCTTTATGTCTAGATATTGGACTTTACCTCTAGATGTAGGGTTTTACATCTAGATGTTTTGCTTTACATTTAGATGTTGGTCTTTACCTCTAAATGTTGGGTTATAACTCTATATGTTGTGCTTCACCTCTAGATGTTAGGCTTTACCTCTAGATGTTGGGATTACATCTAGACGTTGGACTTTATCTCTAGAATTTGGGCTATACCTCTATATCTTGAGCTTTACCTCTAGATTTTGGGTTTTACATCTAGATGTTTGCCTTTACCCCTGTAAGTTGGGCTTTACCTGCAGACATTGGGCTTTAGGACTAGATGATGGGCTTTACCTCTAGAAGTTGGGCTTTAAATCTAGATTTTCGGCTTTACCTCTAAATGATGTGCTTAAACTCTAAATATTGGGCTTTACCTCTAGATGTTGGGCTTTAGATTTAGAAGTTGGGCTTTACATCTAGATTTTGGTCTTTACGTCTAGATATTGGGCTTTACCTCTAGATTTTGGGGTTTAAATCTATATATTTGGCTATTCATCTAGATGTTGGGCTTTACCTCTAGATTTTGGGTTTTCCATCTGGATTTTTGGATTCTCTCTAGAATCTGGGCTGTACCTCCAGACGTTGGGCTTTACCTGTAGAAGTTGGGTTTTACATCTAGATGTTTGGCTTTAACTGTAGGTGTCGGGCTTTAACACTAGATATTGGAATTCACCTCTAGATCTTAGTCTTTACCTCTACATGTTGGACTTTACCTCTTGATTATTTGGCTTTAGATCTAGAAATTGGGCTTTACATCTAGATTTGGAGCTTTAGCTCTAGATGTTGGGCTTTACCTCTAGATTTTGGTTTTTTAATCTATATATTTGGCTTTTCCTCTAGATATTGGTGTTTACCTCTAGATTTTGGGTTTTAAATCTATATATTTGGCTTTTCCTCTAGATGTTGGACTTTACCATCAGATATCTGGCTTTACGTCTAGATGTTGGGCTTTACCTCTAGATTTTGGGCTCTACCACTAGGTCTTGGGCTTTACCTCTAGATTTTGGACTTTACCTCTAGAAGTTGGGCTTTACCTCTAGATTTTGGGCCTTACCTCTAGAATTTGGGGGTTACATCTATATGTTTGGCTTTAACTGTAGATGTCGGGCCTTAAGACTAGATTTTGGAATTCACCTCTAGATGTTGGGCTTTACCTCTAGTTTTTGGATTTTCCATCTGGATTTTTGGCTTCTCTCTAGAATCTGGGCTGTACCTCCAGACGATGGGCTTTAACTCAAGATGTTGGGTTTTACCTCTAGATGTTGGTCTTTAAGTCTAGATATTGGACTTTACCTCTAGTTGTAGGGTTTTTCATCGAGATGTTTTGCTTTACATTTAGATGTTGGGCTTTATCTCTAGATTTTGGGTTTTAAATCTATATATTTGGCTTTTCCTCTAGATGTTGGACTTTACCATCAGATATCTGGCTTTACGTCTAGATGTTGGGCTTTACCTCTAGATTTTGGGCTCTACCACTAGGTCTTGGTCTTTACCTTTAGATTTTCGACTTTACCTCTAGAAGTCGGGCTTTACCTCTAGATTTTGGGCCTTACCTCTAGATTTTGGGTTTTACATCTATATGTTTGGCTTTAACTGTAGATGTCGGGCCTTAACACTTGATTTTGGAATTCACCTCTAGATGTTAGGCTTTACATCTAGATTCTGGGCTTTCCCTCTTGATGTTGGGCTTTACCTCTAGGTTTTGGACTTTAACTCTGGAAGTTGGGCTTTACATCTAGACTTTGGGCTTTATCTCTAGATTTTGGATTTAAATCTAGATATTTGGCTTTACCTCTAGAATTTGGGCTTTACCTCTAGACTTTGGGCTTTACCTCAAGACGTTGGGCTTTAACTCTAGATGTTGGGCTTTACCTCTATATTTTAGGCCTTACCTCTAGAAGTTCGGGTTTACATCTATATGTTTGGCTTTATCTGTAGATGTCGGGCCTTAACACTAGATTTTGGAATTCACCACTAGATGTTAGGCTTTTCCTCTAGATGTTGGGCTTTACCTCTAGATGTTTGGCTTAGATCTAGAACTTGGGCTTTATCTCTAGATGTTGGGGTTTAAATCTAGATTTGGGGTTTTAGCTCTAGAAGTTGGTCATTACCTCTAGACATTGGGCTTTACCTCCAGATGTTGGTCTTTATGTCTAGATATTGGACTTTACCTCTAGATGTAGGGTTTTACATCTAGATGTTTTGCTTTACATTTAGATGTTGGTCTTTACCTCTAAATGTTGGGTTATAACTCTATATGTTGTGCTTCACCTCTAGATGTTAGGCTTTACCTCTAGATGTTGGGATTACATCTAGACGTTGGACTTTATCTCTAGAATTTGGGCTATACCTCTATATCTTGAGCTTTACCTCTAGATTTTGGGTTTTACATCTAGATGTTTGCCTTTACCCCTGTAAGTTGGGCTTTACCTGCAGACATTGGGCTTTAGGACTAGATGATGGGCTTTACCTCTAGAAGTTGGGCTTTAAATCTAGATTTTCGGCTTTACCTCTAAATGATGTGCTTAAACTCTAAATATTGGGCTTTACCTCTAGATGTTGGGCTTTAGATTTAGAAGTTGGGCTTTACATCTAGATTTTGGTCTTTACGTCTAGATATTGGGCTTTACCTCTAGATTTTGGGGTTTAAATCTATATATTTGGCTATTCATCTAGATGTTGGGCTTTACCTCTAGATTTTGGGTTTTCCATCTGGATTTTTGGATTCTCTCTAGAATCTGGGCTGTACCTCCAGACGTTGGGCTTTACCTGTAGAAGTTGGGTTTTACATCTAGATGTTTGGCTTTAACTGTAGGTGTCGGGCTTTAACACTAGATATTGGAATTCACCTCTAGATCTTAGTCTTTACCTCTACATGTTGGACTTTACCTCTTGATTATTTGGCTTTAGATCTAGAAATTGGGCTTTACATCTAGATTTGGAGCTTTAGCTCTAGATGTTGGGCTTTACCTCTAGATTTTGTTTTTTTAATCTATATATTTGGCTTTTCCTCTAGATATTGGTGTTTACCTCTAGATTTTGGGTTTTAAATCTATATATTTGGCTTTTCCTCTAGATGTTGGACTTTACCATCAGATATCTGGCTTTACGTCTAGATGTTGGGCTTTACCTCTAGATTTTGGGCTCTACCACTAGGTCTTGGGCTTTACCTCTAGATTTTGGACTTTACCTCTAGAAGTTGGGCTTTACCTCTAGATTTTGGGCCTTACCTCTAGAATTTGGGGGTTACATCTATATGTTTGGCTTTAACTGTAGATGTCGGGCCTTAAGACTAGATTTTGGAATTCACCTCTAGATGTTGGGCTTTACCTCTAGTTTTTGGATTTTCCATCTGGATTTTTGGCTTCTCTCTAGAATCTGGGCTGTACCTCCAGACGATGGGCTTTAACTCAAGATGTTGGGTTTTACCTCTAGATGTTGGTCTTTAAGTCTAGATATTGGACTTTACCTCTAGTTGTAGGGTTTTTCATCGAGATGTTTTGCTTTACATTTAGATGTTGGGCTTTATCTCTAGATTTTGGGTTTTAAATCTATATATTTGGCTTTTCCTCTAGATGTTGGACTTTACCATCAGATATCTGGCTTTACGTCTAGATGTTGGGCTTTACCTCTAGATTTTGGGCTCTACCACTAGGTCTTGGTCTTTACCTTTAGATTTTCGACTTTACCTCTAGAAGTCGGGCTTTACCTCTAGATTTTGGGCCTTACCTCTAGATTTTGGGTTTTACATCTATATGTTTGGCTTTAACTGTAGATGGCGGGCCTTAACACTTGATTTTGGAATTCACCTCTAGATGTTAGGCTTTACATCTAGATTCTGGGCTTTCCCTCTTGATGTTGGGCTTTACCTCTAGGTTTTGGACTTTAACTCTGGAAGTTGGGCTTTACATCTAGACTTTGGGCTTTATCTCTAGATTTTGGATTTAAATCTAGATATTTGGCTTTACCTCTAGAATTTGGGCTTTACCTCTAGACTTTGGGCTTTACCTCAAGACGTTGGGCTTTAACTCTAGATGTTGGGCGTTACCTCTAGATTTAAGGCTTTACCTCTAGAAGTTCGGGTTTACATCTATATGTTTGGCATTATATGTAGATGTCGGGCCTTAACACTAGATTTTGTAATTCACCACTAGATGTTAGGCTTTTCCTCTAGATGTTGGGCTTTACCTCTAGATGTTTGGCTTAGATCTAGAACTTGGGCTTTACCTCTAGATGTTGGGCTTTAGATTTAGAAGTTGGGCTTTACATCTAGATTTTGGTCTTTACGTCTAGACATTGGGCTTTACCTCTAGATTTTGGGGTTTAAATCTATATATTTGGCTATTCATCTAGATGTTGGGCTTTACCTCTAGATTTTGGGTTTTCCATCTGGATTTTTGGATTCTCTCTAGAATCTGGGCTGTACCTCCAGACGTTGGGCTTTACCTGTAGAAGTTGGGTTTTACATCTAGATGTTTGGCTTTAACTGTAGGTGTCGGGCTTTAACACTAGATATTGGAATTCACCTCTAGATCTTAGTCTTTACCTCTACATGTTGGACTTTACCTCTTGATTATTTGGCTTTAGATCTAGAAATTGGGCTTTACATCTAGATTTGGAGCTTTAGCTCTAGATGTTGGGCTTTACCTCTAGATTTTGGTTTTTTAATCTATATATTTGGCTTTTCCTCTAGATATTGGTGTTTACCTCTAGATTTTGGGTTTTAAATCTATATATTTGGCTTTTCCTCTAGATGTTGGACTTTACCATCAGATATCTGGCTTTACGTCTAGATGTTGGGCTTTACCTCTAGATTTTGGGCTCTACCACTAGGTCTTGGGCTTTACCTCTAGATTTTGGACTTTACCTCTAGAAGTTGGGCTTTACCTCTAGATTTTGGGCCTTACCTCTAGAATTTGGGGGTTACATCTATATGTTTGGCTTTAACTGTAGATGTCGGGCCTTAAGACTAGATTTTGGAATTCACCTCTAGATGTTGGGCTTTACCTCTAGTTTTTGGATTTTCCATCTGGATTTTTGGCTTCTCTCTAGAATCTGGGCTGTACCTCCAGACGATGGGCTTTAACTCAAGATGTTGGGTTTTACCTCTAGATGTTGGTCTTTAAGTCTAGATATTGGACTTTACCTCTAGTTGTAGGGTTTTTCATCGAGATGTTTTGCTTTACATTTAGATGTTGGGCTTTATCTCTAGATTTTGGGTTTTAAATCTATATATTTGGCTTTTCCTCTAGATGTTGGACTTTACCATCAGATATCTGGCTTTACGTCTAGATGTTGGGCTTTACCTCTAGATTTTGGGCTCTACCACTAGGTCTTGGTCTTTACCTTTAGATTTTCGACTTTACCTCTAGAAGTCGGGCTTTACCTCTAGATTTTGGGCCTTACCTCTAGATTTTGGGTTTTACATCTATATGTTTGGCTTTAACTGTAGATGGCGGGCCTTAACACTTGATTTTGGAATTCACCTCTAGATGTTAGGCTTTACATCTAGATTCTGGGCTTTCCCTCTTGATGTTGGGCTTTACCTCTAGGTTTTGGACTTTAACTCTGGAAGTTGGGCTTTACATCTAGACTTTGGGCTTTATCTCTAGATTTTGGATTTAAATCTAGATATTTGGCTTTACCTCTAGAATTTGGGCTTTACCTCTAGACTTTGGGCTTTACCTCAAGACGTTGGGCTTTAACTCTAGATGTTGGGCGTTACCTCTAGATTTAAGGCTTTACCTCTAGAAGTTCGGGTTTACATCTATATGTTTGGCATTATATGTAGATGTCGGGCCTTAACACTAGATTTTGTAATTCACCACTAGATGTTAGGCTTTTCCTCTAGATGTTGGGCTTTACCTCTAGATGTTTGGCTTAGATCTAGAACTTGGGCTTTACCTCTAGATGTTGGGCTTTAGATTTAGAAGTTGGGCTTTACCTCTAGATTTTGGTCTTTACGTCTAGACATTGGGCTTTACCTCTAGATTTTGGGGTTTAAATCTATATATTTGGCTATTCATCTAGATGTTGGGCTTTACCTCTAGATTTTGGGTTTTCCATCTGGATTTTTGGATTCTCTCTAGAATCTGGGCTGTACCTCCAGACGTTGGGCTTTACCTGTAGAAGTTGGGTTTTACATCTAGATGTTTGGCTTTAACTGTAGGTGTCGGGCTTTAACACTAGATATTGGAATTCACCTCTAGATCTTAGTCTTTACCTCTACATGTTGGACTTTACCTCTTGATTATTTGGCTTTAGATCTAGAAATTGGGCTTTACATCTAGATTTGGAGCTTTAGCTCTAGATGTTGGGCTTTACCTCTAGATTTTGGTTTTTTAATCTATATATTTGGCTTTTCCTCTAGATATTGGTGTTTACCTCTAGATTTTGGGTTTTAAATCTATATATTTGGCTTTTCCTCTAGATGTTGGACTTTACCATCAGATATCTGGCTTTACGTCTAGATGTTGGGCTTTACCTCTAGATTTTGGGCTCTACCACTAGGTCTTGGGCTTTACCTCTAGATTTTGGACTTTACCTCTAGAAGTTGGGCTTTACCTCTAGATTTTGGGCCTTACCTCTAGAATTTGGGGGTTACATCTATATGTTTGGCTTTAACTGTAGATGTCGGGCCTTAAGACTAGATTTTGGAATTCACCTCTAGATGTTGGGCTTTACCTCTAGTTTTTGGATTTTCCATCTGGATTTTTGGCTTCTCTCTAGAATCTGGGCTGTACCTCCAGACGATGGGCTTTAACTCAAGATGTTGGGTTTTACCTCTAGATGTTGGTCTTTAAGTCTAGATATTGGACTTTACCTCTAGTTGTAGGGTTTTTCATCGAGATGTTTTGCTTTACATTTAGATGTTGGGCTTTATCTCTAGATTTTGGGTTTTAAATCTATATATTTGGCTTTTCCTCTAGATGTTGGACTTTACCATCAGATATCTGGCTTTACGTCTAGATGTTGGGCTTTACCTCTAGATTTTGGGCCTTACCTCTAGATTTTGGGTTTTACATCTATATGTTTGGCTTTAACTGTAGATGTCGGGCCTTAACACTTGATTTTGGAATTCACCTCTAGATGTTAGGCTTTACATCTAGATTCTGGGCTTTCCCTCTTGATGTTGGGCTTTACCTCTAGGTTTTGGACTTTAACTCTGGAAGTTGGGCTTTACATCTAGACTTTGGGCTTTATCTCTAGATTTTGGATTTAAATCTAGATATTTGGCTTTACCTCTAGAATTTGGGCTTTACCTCTAGACTTTGGGCTTTACCTCAAGACGTTGGGCTTTAACTCTAGATGTTGGGCTTTACCTCTATATTTTAGGCCTTACCTCTAGAAGTTCGGGTTTACATCTATATGTTTGGCTTTATCTGTAGATGTCGGGCCTTAACACTAGATTTTGGAATTCACCACTAGATGTTAGGCTTTTCCTCTAGATGTTGGGCTTTACCTCTAGATGTTTGGCTTAGATCTAGAACTTGGGCTTTATCTCTAGATGTTGGGGTTTAAATCTAGATTTGGGGTTTTAGCTCTAGAAGTTGGTCATTACCTCTAGACATTGGGCTTTACCTCCAGATGTTGGTCTTTATGTCTAGATATTGGACTTTACCTCTAGATGTAGGGTTTTACATCTAGATGTTTTGCTTTACATTTAGATGTTGGTCTTTACCTCTAAATGTTGGGTTATAACTCTATATGTTGTGCTTCACCTCTAGATGTTAGGCTTTACCTCTAGATGTTGGGATTACATCTAGACGTTGGACTTTATCTCTAGAATTTGGGCTATACCTCTATATCTTGAGCTTTACCTCTAGATTTTGGGTTTTACATCTAGATGTTTGCCTTTACCCCTGTAAGTTGGGCTTTACCTGCAGACATTGGGCTTTAGGACTAGATGATGGGCTTTACCTCTAGAAGTTGGGCTTTAAATCTAGATTTTCGGCTTTACCTCTAAATGATGTGCTTAAACTCTAAATATTGGGCTTTACCTCTAGATGTTGGGCTTTAGATTTAGAAGTTGGGCTTTACATCTAGATTTTGGTCTTTACGTCTAGATATTGGGCTTTACCTCTAGATTTTGGGGTTTAAATCTATATATTTGGCTATTCATCTAGATGTTGGGCTTTACCTCTAGATTTTGGGTTTTCCATCTGGATTTTTGGATTCTCTCTAGAATCTGGGCTGTACCTCCAGACGTTGGGCTTTACCTGTAGAAGTTGGGTTTTACATCTAGATGTTTGGCTTTAACTGTAGGTGTCGGGCTTTAACACTAGATATTGGAATTCACCTCTAGATCTTAGTCTTTACCTCTACATGTTGGACTTTACCTCTTGATTATTTGGCTTTAGATCTAGAAATTGGGCTTTACATCTAGATTTGGAGCTTTAGCTCTAGATGTTGGGCTTTACCTCTAGATTTTGTTTTTTTAATCTATATATTTGGCTTTTCCTCTAGATATTGGTGTTTACCTCTAGATTTTGGGTTTTAAATCTATATATTTGGCTTTTCCTCTAGATGTTGGACTTTACCATCAGATATCTGGCTTTACGTCTAGATGTTGGGCTTTACCTCTAGATTTTGGGCTCTACCACTAGGTCTTGGGCTTTACCTCTAGATTTTGGACTTTACCTCTAGAAGTTGGGCTTTACCTCTAGATTTTGGGCCTTACCTCTAGAATTTGGGGGTTACATCTATATGTTTGGCTTTAACTGTAGATGTCGGGCCTTAAGACTAGATTTTGGAATTCACCTCTAGATGTTGGGCTTTACCTCTAGTTTTTGGATTTTCCATCTGGATTTTTGGCTTCTCTCTAGAATCTGGGCTGTACCTCCAGACGATGGGCTTTAACTCAAGATGTTGGGTTTTACCTCTAGATGTTGGTCTTTAAGTCTAGATATTGGACTTTACCTCTAGTTGTAGGGTTTTTCATCGAGATGTTTTGCTTTACATTTAGATGTTGGGCTTTATCTCTAGATTTTGGGTTTTAAATCTATATATTTGGCTTTTCCTCTAGATGTTGGACTTTACCATCAGATATCTGGCTTTACGTCTAGATGTTGGGCTTTACCTCTAGATTTTGGGCTCTACCACTAGGTCTTGGTCTTTACCTTTAGATTTTCGACTTTACCTCTAGAAGTCGGGCTTTACCTCTAGATTTTGGGCCTTACCTCTAGATTTTGGGTTTTACATCTATATGTTTGGCTTTAACTGTAGATGTCGGGCCTTAACACTTGATTTTGGAATTCACCTCTAGATGTTAGGCTTTACATCTAGATTCTGGGCTTTCCCTCTTGATGTTGGGCTTTACCTCTAGGTTTTGGACTTTAACTCTGGAAGTTGGGCTTTACATCTAGACTTTGGGCTTTATCTCTAGATTTTGGATTTAAATCTAGATATTTGGCTTTACCTCTAGAATTTGGGCTTTACCTCTAGACTTTGGGCTTTACCTCAAGACGTTGGGCTTTAACTCTAGATGTTGGGCGTTACCTCTAGATTTAAGGCTTTACCTCTAGAAGTTCGGGTTTACATCTATATGTTTGGCATTATATGTAGATGTCGGGCCTTAACACTAGATTTTGTAATTCACCACTAGATGTTAGGCTTTTCCTCTAGATGTTGGGCTTTACCTCTAGATGTTTGGCTTAGATCTAGAACTTGGGCTTTACCTCTAGATGTTGGGCTTTAGATTTAGAAGTTGGGCTTTACATCTAGATTTTGGTCTTTACGTCTAGACATTGGGCTTTACCTCTAGATTTTGGGGTTTAAATCTATATATTTGGCTATTCATCTAGATGTTGGGCTTTACCTCTAGATTTTGGGTTTTCCATCTGGATTTTTGGATTCTCTCTAGAATCTGGGCTGTACCTCCAGACGTTGGGCTTTACCTGTAGAAGTTGGGTTTTACATCTAGATGTTTGGCTTTAACTGTAGGTGTCGGGCTTTAACACTAGATATTGGAATTCACCTCTAGATCTTAGTCTTTACCTCTACATGTTGGACTTTACCTCTTGATTATTTGGCTTTAGATCTAGAAATTGGGCTTTACATCTAGATTTGGAGCTTTAGCTCTAGATGTTGGGCTTTACCTCTAGATTTTGGTTTTTTAATCTATATATTTGGCTTTTCCTCTAGATATTGGTGTTTACCTCTAGATTTTGGGTTTTAAATCTATATATTTGGCTTTTCCTCTAGATGTTGGACTTTACCATCAGATATCTGGCTTTACGTCTAGATGTTGGGCTTTACCTCTAGATTTTGGGCTCTACCACTAGGTCTTGGGCTTTACCTCTAGATTTTGGACTTTACCTCTAGAAGTTGGGCTTTACCTCTAGATTTTGGGCCTTACCTCTAGAATTTGGGGGTTACATCTATATGTTTGGCTTTAACTGTAGATGTCGGGCCTTAAGACTAGATTTTGGAATTCACCTCTAGATGTTGGGCTTTACCTCTAGTTTTTGGATTTTCCATCTGGATTTTTGGCTTCTCTCTAGAATCTGGGCTGTACCTCCAGACGATGGGCTTTAACTCAAGATGTTGGGTTTTACCTCTAGATGTTGGTCTTTAAGTCTAGATATTGGACTTTACCTCTAGTTGTAGGGTTTTTCATCGAGATGTTTTGCTTTACATTTAGATGTTGGGCTTTATCTCTAGATTTTGGGTTTTAAATCTATATATTTGGCTTTTCCTCTAGATGTTGGACTTTACCATCAGATATCTGGCTTTACGTCTAGATGTTGGGCTTTACCTCTAGATTTTGGGCCTTACCTCTAGATTTTGGGTTTTACATCTATATGTTTGGCTTTAACTGTAGATGTCGGGCCTTAACACTTGATTTTGGAATTCACCTCTAGATGTTAGGCTTTACATCTAGATTCTGGGCTTTCCCTCTTGATGTTGGGCTTTACCTCTAGGTTTTGGACTTTAACTCTGGAAGTTGGGCTTTACATCTAGACTTTGGGCTTTATCTCTAGATTTTGGATTTAAATCTAGATATTTGGCTTTACCTCTAGAATTTGGGCTTTACCTCTAGACTTTGGGCTTTACCTCAAGACGTTGGGCTTTAACTCTAGATGTTGGGCTTTACCTCTATATTTTAGGCCTTACCTCTAGAAGTTCGGGTTTACATCTATATGTTTGGCTTTATCTGTAGATGTCGGGCCTTAACACTAGATTTTGGAATTCACCACTAGATGTTAGGCTTTTCCTCTAGATGTTGGGCTTTACCTCTAGATGTTTGGCTTAGATCTAGAACTTGGGCTTTATCTCTAGATGTTGGGGTTTAAATCTAGATTTGGGGTTTTAGCTCTAGAAGTTGGTCATTACCTCTAGACATTGGGCTTTACCTCCAGATGTTGGTCTTTATGTCTAGATATTGGACTTTACCTCTAGATGTAGGGTTTTACATCTAGATGTTTTGCTTTACATTTAGATGTTGGTCTTTACCTCTAAATGTTGGGTTATAACTCTATATGTTGTGCTTCACCTCTAGATGTTAGGCTTTACCTCTAGATGTTGGGATTACATCTAGACGTTGGACTTTATCTCTAGAATTTGGGCTATACCTCTATATCTTGAGCTTTACCTCTAGATTTTGGGTTTTACATCTAGATGTTTGCCTTTACCCCTGTAAGTTGGGCTTTACCTGCAGACATTGGGCTTTAGGACTAGATGATGGGCTTTACCTCTAGAAGTTGGGCTTTAAATCTAGATTTTCGGCTTTACCTCTAAATGATGTGCTTAAACTCTAAATATTGGGCTTTACCTCTAGATGTTGGGCTTTAGATTTAGAAGTTGGGCTTTACATCTAGATTTTGGTCTTTACGTCTAGATATTGGGCTTTACCTCTAGATTTTGGGGTTTAAATCTATATATTTGGCTATTCATCTAGATGTTGGGCTTTACCTCTAGATTTTGGGTTTTCCATCTGGATTTTTGGATTCTCTCTAGAATCTGGGCTGTACCTCCAGACGTTGGGCTTTACCTGTAGAAGTTGGGTTTTACATCTAGATGTTTGGCTTTAACTGTAGGTGTCGGGCTTTAACACTAGATATTGGAATTCACCTCTAGATCTTAGTCTTTACCTCTACATGTTGGACTTTACCTCTTGATTATTTGGCTTTAGATCTAGAAATTGGGCTTTACATCTAGATTTGGAGCTTTAGCTCTAGATGTTGGGCTTTACCTCTAGATTTTGGTTTTTTAATCTATATATTTGGCTTTTCCTCTAGATATTGGTGTTTACCTCTAGATTTTGGGTTTTAAATCTATATATTTGGCTTTTCCTCTAGATGTTGGACTTTACCATCAGATATCTGGCTTTACGTCTAGATGTTGGGCTTTACCTCTAGATTTTGGGCTCTACCACTAGGTCTTGGGCTTTACCTCTAGATTTTGGACTTTACCTCTAGAAGTTGGGCTTTACCTCTAGATTTTGGGCCTTACCTCTAGAATTTGGGGGTTACATCTATATGTTTGGCTTTAACTGTAGATGTCGGGCCTTAAGACTAGATTTTGGAATTCACCTCTAGATGTTGGGCTTTACCTCTAGTTTTTGGATTTTCCATCTGGATTTTTGGCTTCTCTCTAGAATCTGGGCTGTACCTCCAGACGATGGGCTTTAACTCAAGATGTTGGGTTTTACCTCTAGATGTTGGTCTTTAAGTCTAGATATTGGACTTTACCTCTAGTTGTAGGGTTTTTCATCGAGATGTTTTGCTTTACATTTAGATGTTGGGCTTTATCTCTAGATTTTGGGTTTTAAATCTATATATTTGGCTTTTCCTCTAGATGTTGGACTTTACCATCAGATATCTGGCTTTACGTCTAGATGTTGGGCTTTACCTCTAGATTTTGGGCTCTACCACTAGGTCTTGGTCTTTACCTTTAGATTTTCGACTTTACCTCTAGAAGTCGGGCTTTACCTCTAGATTTTGGGCCTTACCTCTAGATTTTGGGTTTTACATCTATATGTTTGGCTTTAACTGTAGATGTCGGGCCTTAACACTTGATTTTGGAATTCACCTCTAGATGTTAGGCTTTACATCTAGATTCTGGGCTTTCCCTCTTGATGTTGGGCTTTACCTCTAGGTTTTGGACTTTAACTCTGGAAGTTGGGCTTTACATCTAGACTTTGGGCTTTATCTCTAGATTTTGGATTTAAATCTAGATATTTGGCTTTACCTCTAGAATTTGGGCTTTACCTCTAGACTTTGGGCTTTACCTCAAGACGTTGGGCTTTAACTCTAGATGTTGGGCTTTACCTCTATATTTTAGGCCTTACCTCTAGAAGTTCGGGTTTACATCTATATGTTTGGCTTTATCTGTAGATGTCGGGCCTTAACACTAGATTTTGGAATTCACCACTAGATGTTAGGCTTTTCCTCTAGATGTTGGGCTTTACCTCTAGATGTTTGGCTTAGATCTAGAACTTGGGCTTTATCTCTAGATGTTGGGGTTTAAATCTAGATTTGGGGTTTTAGCTCTAGAAGTTGGTCATTACCTCTAGACATTGGGCTTTACCTCCAGATGTTGGTCTTTATGTCTAGATATTGGACTTTACCTCTAGATGTAGGGTTTTACATCTAGATGTTTTGCTTTACATTTAGATGTTGGTCTTTACCTCTAAATGTTGGGTTATAACTCTATATGTTGTGCTTCACCTCTAGATGTTAGGCTTTACCTCTAGATGTTGGGATTACATCTAGACGTTGGACTTTATCTCTAGAATTTGGGCTATACCTCTATATCTTGAGCTTTACCTCTAGATTTTGGGTTTTACATCTAGATGTTTGCCTTTACCCCTGTAAGTTGGGCTTTACCTGCAGACATTGGGCTTTAGGACTAGATGATGGGCTTTACCTCTAGAAGTTGGGCTTTAAATCTAGATTTTCGGCTTTACCTCTAAATGATGTGCTTAAACTCTAAATATTGGGCTTTACCTCTAGATGTTGGGCTTTAGATTTAGAAGTTGGGCTTTACATCTAGATTTTGGTCTTTACGTCTAGATATTGGGCTTTACCTCTAGATTTTGGGGTTTAAATCTATATATTTGGCTATTCATCTAGATGTTGGGCTTTACCTCTAGATTTTGGGTTTTCCATCTGGATTTTTGGATTCTCTCTAGAATCTGGGCTGTACCTCCAGACGTTGGGCTTTACCTGTAGAAGTTGGGTTTTACATCTAGATGTTTGGCTTTAACTGTAGGTGTCGGGCTTTAACACTAGATATTGGAATTCACCTCTAGATCTTAGTCTTTACCTCTACATGTTGGACTTTACCTCTTGATTATTTGGCTTTAGATCTAGAAATTGGGCTTTACATCTAGATTTGGAGCTTTAGCTCTAGATGTTGGGCTTTACCTCTAGATTTTGGTTTTTTAATCTATATATTTGGCTTTTCCTCTAGATATTGGTGTTTACCTCTAGATTTTGGGTTTTAAATCTATATATTTGGCTTTTCCTCTAGATGTTGGACTTTACCATCAGATATCTGGCTTTACGTCTAGATGTTGGGCTTTACCTCTAGATTTTGGGCTCTACCACTAGGTCTTGGGCTTTACCTCTAGATTTTGGACTTTACCTCTAGAAGTTGGGCTTTACCTCTAGATTTTGGGCCTTACCTCTAGAATTTGGGGGTTACATCTATATGTTTGGCTTTAACTGTAGATGTCGGGCCTTAAGACTAGATTTTGGAATTCACCTCTAGATGTTGGGCTTTACCTCTAGTTTTTGGATTTTCCATCTGGATTTTTGGCTTCTCTCTAGAATCTGGGCTGTACCTCCAGACGATGGGCTTTAACTCAAGATGTTGGGTTTTACCTCTAGATGTTGGTCTTTAAGTCTAGATATTGGACTTTACCTCTAGTTGTAGGGTTTTTCATCGAGATGTTTTGCTTTACATTTAGATGTTGGGCTTTATCTCTAGATTTTGGGTTTTAAATCTATATATTTGGCTTTTCCTCTAGATGTTGGACTTTACCATCAGATATCTGGCTTTACGTCTAGATGTTGGGCTTTACCTCTAGATTTTGGGCTCTACCACTAGGTCTTGGTCTTTACCTTTAGATTTTCGACTTTACCTCTAGAAGTCGGGCTTTACCTCTAGATTTTGGGCCTTACCTCTAGATTTTGGGTTTTACATCTATATGTTTGGCTTTAACTGTAGATGTCGGGCCTTAACACTTGATTTTGGAATTCACCTCTAGATGTTAGGCTTTACATCTAGATTCTGGGCTTTCCCTCTTGATGTTGGGCTTTACCTCTAGGTTTTGGACTTTAACTCTGGAAGTTGGGCTTTACATCTAGACTTTGGGCTTTATCTCTAGATTTTGGATTTAAATCTAGATATTTGGATTTACCTCTAGAATTTGGGCTTTACCTCTAGAATTTGGGCTTTACCTCAAGACGTTGGGCTTTAACTCTAGATGTTGGGCTTTACCTCTATATTTTGGGCCTTACCTCTAGAAGTTCGGGTTTACATCTATATGTTTGGCTTTATCTGTAGATGTCGGGCCTTAACACTAGATTTTGGAATTCACCACTAGATGTTAGGCTTTTCCTCTAGATGTTGGGATTTCCAATCAGATATCTATCTTTACGTCTAGGTGTTGGGCTTTACCTCTAGATTTTGGGCTCTACCACTAGGTCTTGGGCTTTACCTCTAGATTTTGGACTTTACCTCTAGAAGTTTGGCTTTAAATCTAGACTTTGGTGCTTTACCTCTAGACTTTGGGCTTTACCTCAAGACGTTCGGCTTTAACTCTAGCTGTTGGGCTTTACCTCTAGATTTTGGGCCTTACCTCTAGAAGTTGGGTGTTACATCTATACGGTTGGCTTTAACTGTAGATGTCAGGCCTTAACACTTGATTTTGGAATTCACCTCTAGATGTTAGGCTTTACATCTAGATTCTGGGCTTTCCCTCTAGATGTTGGGCTTTACCTCTAGATTTTGGATTTAAATCTAGATATTTGGCTTTACCTCTAGAATTTGGGCTTTACCTCTAGAATTTGGGATTTACCTCAAGACGTTGGGCTTTAACTCTAGATGTTGGGCTTTACCTCTAGGTTTTGGACTTTAACTCTGGAAGTTGGGCTTTACATCTAGACTTTGGGCTTTATCTCTAGATTTTGGATTTAAATCTAGATATTTGGCTTTACCTCTAGAATTTGGGCTTTACCTCTAGTCTTTGGGCTTTACCTCAAGACGTTGGGCTTTAACTCTAGATGTTGGGCTTTACCTCTATATTTTAGGCCTTACCTCTAGAAGTTCGGGTTTACATCTATATGTTTGGCTTTATCTGTAGATGTCGGGCCTTAACACTAGATTTTGGAATTCACCACTAGATGTTAGGCTTTTCCTCTAGATGTTGGGCTTTACCTCTAGATGTTTGGCTTAGATCTAGAACTTGGGCTTTATCTCTAGATGTTGGGGTTTAAATCTAGATTTGGGGTTTTAGCTCTAGAAGTTGGTCATTACCTCTAGACATTGGGCTTTACCTCCAGATGTTGGTCTTTATGTCTAGATATTGGACTTTACCTCTAGATGTAGGGTTTTACATCTAGATGTTTTGCTTTACATTTAGATGTTGGTCTTTACCTCTAAATGTTGGGTTATAACTCTGTATGTTGTGCTTCACCTCTAGATGTTAGGCTTTACCTCTAGATGTTGGGATTACATCTAGACGTTGGACTTTATCTCTAGAATTTGGGCTATACCTCTATATCTTGAGCTTTACCTCTAGATTTTGGGTTTTACATCTAGATGTTTGCCTTTACCCCTGTAAGTTGGGCTTTACCTGCAGACATTGGGCTTTAGGACTAGATGATGGGCTTTACCTCTAGAAGTTGGGCTTTAAATCTAGATTTTCGGCTTTACCTCTAAATGATGTGCTTAAACTCTAAATATTGGGCTTTACCTCTAGATGTTGGGCTTTAGATTTAGAAGTTGGGCTTTACATCTAGATTTTGGTCTTTACGTCTAGATATTGGGCTTTACCTCTAGATTTTGGGGTTTAAATCTATATATTTGGCTATTCATCTAGATGTTGGGCTTTACCTCTAGATTTTGGGTTTTCCATCTGGATTTTTGGATTCTCTCTAGAATCTGGGCTGTACCTCCAGACGTTGGGCTTTACCTGTAGAAGTTGGGTTTTACATCTAGATGTTTGGCTTTAACTGTAGGTGTCGGGCTTTAACACTAGATATTGGAATTCACCTCTAGATCTTAGTCTTTACCTCTACATGTTGGACTTTACCTCTTGATTATTTGGCTTTAGATCTAGAAATTGGGCTTTACATCTAGATTTGGAGCTTTAGCTCTAGATGTTGGGCTTTACCTCTAGATTTTGGTTTTTTAATCTATATATTTGGCTTTTCCTCTAGATATTGGTGTTTACCTCTAGATTTTGGGTTTTAAATCTATATATTTGGCTTTTCCTCTAGATGTTGGACTTTACCATCAGATATCTGGCTTTACGTCTAGATGTTGGGCTTTACCTCTAGATTTTGGGCTCTACCACTAGGTCTTGGGCTTTACCTCTAGATTTTGGACTTTACCTCTAGAAGTTGGGCTTTACCTCTAGATTTTGGGCCTTACCTCTAGAATTTGGGGGTTACATCTATATGTTTGGCTTTAACTGTAGATGTCGGGCCTTAAGACTAGATTTTGGAATTCACCTCTAGATGTTGGGCTTTACCTCTAGTTTTTGGATTTTCCATCTGGATTTTTGGCTTCTCTCTAGAATCTGGGCTGTACTTCCAGACGATGGGCTTTAACTCAAGATGTTGGGTTTTACCTCTAGATGTTGGTCTTTAAGTCTAGATATTGGACTTTACCTCTAGTTGTAGGGTTTTTCATCGAGATGTTTTGCTTTACATTTAGATGTTGGGCTTTATCTCTAGATTTTGGGTTTTAAATCTATATATTTGGCTTTTCCTCTAGATGTTGGACTTTACCATCAGATATCTGGCTTTACGTCTAGATGTTGGGCTTTACCTCTAGATTTTGGGCTCTACCACTAGGTCTTGGTCTTTACCTTTAGATTTTCGACTTTACCTCTAGAAGTCGGGCTTTACCTCTAGATTTTGGGCCTTACCTCTAGATTTTGGGTTTTACATCTATATGTTTGGCTTTAACTGTAGATGTCGGGCCTTAACACTTGATTTTGGAATTCACCTCTAGATGTTAGGCTTTACATCTAGATTCTGGGCTTTCCCTCTTGATGTTGGGCTTTACCTCTAGGTTTTGGACTTTAACTCTGGAAGTTGGGCTTTACATCTAGACTTTGGGCTTTATCTCTAGATTTTGGATTTAAATCTAGATATTTGGCTTTACCTCTAGAATTTGGGCTTTACCTCTAGACTTTGGGCTTTACCTCAAGACGTTGGGCTTTAACTCTAGATGTTGGGCTTTACCTCTATATTTTAGGCCTTACCTCTAGAAGTTCGGGTTTACATCTATATGTTTGGCTTTATCTGTAGATGTCGGGCCTTAACACTAGATTTTGGAATTCACCACTAGATGTTAGGCTTTTCCTCTAGATGTTGGGATTTCCAATCAGATATCTATCTTTACGTCTAGGTGTTGGGCTTTACCTCTAGATTTTGGGCTCTACCACTAGGTCTTGGGCTTTACCTCTAGATTTTGGACTTTACCTCTAGAAGTTTGGCTTTAAATCTAGACTTTGGTGCTTTACCTCTAGACTTTGGGCTTTACCTCAAGACGTTCGGCTTTAACTCTAGCTGTTGGGCTTTACCTCTAGATTTTGGGCCTTACCTCTAGAAGTTGGGTGTTACATCTATACGGTTGGCTTTAACTGTAGATGTCAGGCCTTAACACTTGATTTTGGAATTCACCTCTAGATGTTAGGCTTTACATCTAGATTCTGGGCTTTCCCTCTAGATGTTGGGCTTTACCTCTAGATTTTGGACTTTAACTCTGGAAGTTGGGCTTTACATCTAGACTTTGGGCTTTATCTCTAGATTTTGGATTTAAATCTAGATATTTGGCTTTACCTCTAGAATTTGGGCTTTACCTCTAGACTTTGGGCTTTACCTCAAGACGTTGGGCTTTAACTCTAGATGTTGGGCGTTACCTCTAGATTTAAGGCTTTACCTCTAGAAGTTCGGGTTTACATCTATATGTTTGGCATTATATGTAGATGTCGGGCCTTAACACTAGATTTTGTAATTCACCACTAGATGTTAGGCTTTTCCTCTAGATGTTGGGCTTTACCTCTAGATGTTTGGCTTAGATCTAGAACTTGGGCTTTACCTCTAGATGTTGGGCTTTAGATTTAGAAGTTGGGCTTTACATCTAGATTTTGGTCTTTACGTCTAGATATTGGGCTTTACCTCTAGATTTTGGGGTTTAAATCTATATATTTGGCTATTCATCTAGATGTTGGGCTTTACCTCTAGATTTTGGGTTTTCCATCTGGATTTTTGGATTCTCTCTAGAATCTGGGCTGTACCTCCAGACGTTGGGCTTTACCTGTAGAAGTTGGGTTTTACATCTAGATGTTTGGCTTTAACTGTAGGTGTCGGGCTTTAACACTAGATATTGGAATTCACCTCTAGATCTTAGTCTTTACCTCTACATGTTGGACTTTACCTCTTGATTATTTGGCTTTAGATCTAGAAATTGGGCTTTACATCTAGATTTGGAGCTTTAGCTCTAGATGTTGGGCTTTACCTCTAGATTTTGGTTTTTTAATCTATATATTTGGCTTTTCCTCTAGATATTGGTGTTTACCTCTAGATTTTGGGTTTTAAATCTATATATTTGGCTTTTCCTCTAGATGTTGGACTTTACCATCAGATATCTGGCTTTACGTCTAGATGTTGGGCTTTACCTCTAGATTTTGGGCTCTACCACTAGGTCTTGGGCTTTACCTCTAGATTTTGGACTTTACCTCTAGAAGTTGGGCTTTACCTCTAGATTTTGGGCCTTACCTCTAGAATTTGGGGGTTACATCTATATGTTTGGCTTTAACTGTAGATGTCGGGCCTTAAGACTAGATTTTGGAATTCACCTCTAGATGTTGGGCTTTACCTCTAGTTTTTGGATTTTCCATCTGGATTTTTGGCTTCTCTCTAGAATCTGGGCTGTACCTCCAGACGATGGGCTTTAACTCAAGATGTTGGGTTTTACCTCTAGATGTTGGTCTTTAAGTCTAGATATTGGACTTTACCTCTAGTTGTAGGGTTTTTCATCGAGATGTTTTGCTTTACATTTAGATGTTGGGCTTTATCTCTAGATTTTGGGTTTTAAATCTATATATTTGGCTTTTCCTCTAGATGTTGGACTTTACCATCAGATATCTGGCTTTACGTCTAGATGTTGGGCTTTACCTCTAGATTTTGGGCTCTACCACTAGGTCTTGGTCTTTACCTTTAGATTTTCGACTTTACCTCTAGAAGTCGGGCTTTACCTCTAGATTTTGGGCCTTACCTCTAGATTTTGGGTTTTACATCTATATGTTTGGCTTTAACTGTAGATGTCGGGCCTTAACCCTTGATTTTGGAATTCACCTCTAGATGTTAGGCTTTACATCTAGATTCTGGGCTTTCCCTCTAGATGTTGGGCTTTACCTCTAGGTTTTGGACTTTAACTCTGGAAGTTGGGCTTTACATCTAGACTTTGGGCTTTATCTCTAGATTTTGGATTTAAATCTAGATATTTGGATTTACCTCTAGAATTTGGGCTTTACCTCTAGAATTTGGGCTTTACCTCAAGACGTTGGGCTTTAACTCTAGATGTTGGGCTTTACCTCTATATTTTGGGCCTTACCTCTAGAAGTTCGGGTTTACATCTATATGTTTGCCTTTATCTGTAGATGTCGGGCCTTAACACTAGATTTTGGAATTCACCACTAGATGTTAGGCTTTTCCTCTAGATGTTGGGATTTCCAATCAGATATCTATCTTTACGTCTAGATGTTGGGCTTTACCTCTAGATTTTGGGCTCTACCACTAGGTCTTGGGCTTTACCTCTAGATTTTGGACTTTACCTCTAGAAGTTTGGCTTTAAATCTAGACTTTGGTGCTTTACCTCTAGACTTTGGGCTTTACCTCAAGACGTTCGGCTTTAACTCTAGCTGTTGGGCTTTACCTCTAGATTTTGGGCCTTACCTCTAGAAGTTGGGTGTTACATCTATACGGTTGGCTTTAACTGTAGATGTCAGGCCTTAACACTTGATTTTGGAATTCACCTCTAGATGTTAGGCTTTACATCTAGATACTGGGCTTTCCCTCTAGATGTTGGGCTTTACCTCTAGATTTTGGACTTTAACTCTGGAAGTTGGGCTTTACATCTAGACTTTGGGCTTTATCTCTAGATTTTGGATTTAAATCTAGATATTTGGCTTTACCTCTAGAATTTGGGCTTTACCTCTAGACTTTGGGCTTTACCTCAAGACGTTGGGCTTTAACTCTAGATGTTGGGCGTTACCTCTAGATTTAAGGCTTTACCTCTAGAAGTTCGGGTTTACATCTATATGTTTGGCATTATATGTAGATGTCGGGCCTTAACACTAGATTTTGTAATTCACCACTAGATGTTAGGCTTTTCCTCTAGATGTTGGGCTTTACCTCTAGATTTTGGGTTTTCCATCTGGATTTTTGGATTCTCTCTA
Organism: Leptosomus discolor; assembly: GCF_034619465.1. Classification (NCBI taxonomy): domain Eukaryota; kingdom Metazoa; phylum Chordata; class Aves; order Leptosomiformes; family Leptosomidae; genus Leptosomus; species Leptosomus discolor. Next base: position 2,155,620 of record NW_028237857.1, on the reverse strand, counting down.
GAATCTGGGCTGTACCTCCAGACGTTGGGCTTTACCTGTAGAAGTTGGGTTTTACATCTAGATGTTTGGCTTTAACTGTAGGTGTCGGGCTTTAACACTAGATATTGGAATTCACCTCTAGATCTTAGTCTTTACCTCTACATGTTGGACTTTACCTCTTGATTATTTGGCTTTAGATCTAGAAATTGGGCTTTACATCTAGATTTGGAGCTTTAGCTCTAGATGTTGGGCTTTACCTCTAGATTTTGGTTTTTTAATCTATATATTTGGCTTTTCCTCTAGATATTGGTGTTTACCTCTAGATTTTGGGTTTTAAATCTATATATTTGGCTTTTCCTCTAGATGTTGGACTTTACCATCAGATATCTGGCTTTACGTCTAGATGTTGGGCTTTACCTCTAGATTTTGGGCTCTACCACTAGGTCTTGGGCTTTACCTCTAGATTTTGGACTTTACCTCTAGAAGTTGGGCTTTACCTCTAGATTTTGGGCCTTACCTCTAGAATTTGGGGGTTACATCTATATGTTTGGCTTTAACTGTAGATGTCGGGCCTTAAGACTAGATTTTGGAATTCACCTCTAGATGTTGGGCTTTACCTCTAGTTTTTGGATTTTCCATCTGGATTTTTGGCTTCTCTCTAGAATCTGGGCTGTACCTCCAGACGATGGGCTTTAACTCAAGATGTTGGGTTTTACCTCTAGATGTTGGTCTTTAAGTCTAGATATTGGACTTTACCTCTAGTTGTAGGGTTTTTCATCGAGATGTTTTGCTTTACATTTAGATGTTGGGCTTTATCTCTAGATTTTGGGTTTTAAATCTATATATTTGGCTTTTCCTCTAGATGTTGGACTTTACCATCAGATATCTGGCTTTACGTCTAGATGTTGGGCTTTACCTCTAGATTTTGGGCTCTACCACTAGGTCTTGGTCTTTACCTTTAGATTTTCGACTTTACCTCTAGAAGTCGGGCTTTACCTCTAGATTTTGGGCCTTACCTCTAGATTTTGGGTTTTACATCTATATGTTTGGCTTTAACTGTAGATGTCGGGCCTTAACCCTTGATTTTGGAATTCACCTCTAGATGTTAGGCTTTACATCTAGATTCTGGGCTTTCCCTCTAGATGTTGGGCTTTACCTCTAGGTTTTGGACTTTAACTCTGGAAGTTGGGCTTTACATCTAGACTTTGGGCTTTATCTCTAGATTTTGGATTTAAATCTAGATATTTGGATTTACCTCTAGAATTTGGGCTTTACCTCTAGAATTTGGGCTTTACCTCAAGACGTTGGGCTTTAACTCTAGATGTTGGGCTTTACCTCTATATTTTGGGCCTTACCTCTAGAAGTTCGGGTTTACATCTATATGTTTGGCTTTATCTGTAGATGTCGGGCCTTAACACTAGATTTTGGAATTCACCACTAGATGTTAGGCTTTTCCTCTAGATGTTGGGATTTCCAATCAGATATCTATCTTTACGTCTAGATGTTGGGCTTTACCTCTAGATTTTGGGCTCTACCACTAGGTCTTGGGCTTTACCTCTAGATTTTGGACTTTACCTCTAGAAGTTTGGCTTTAAATCTAGACTTTGGTGCTTTACCTCTAGACTTTGGGCTTTACCTCAAGACGTTCGGCTTTAACTCTAGCTGTTGGGCTTTACCTCTAGATTTTGGGCCTTACCTCTAGAAGTTGGGTGTTACATCTATACGGTTGGCTTTAACTGTAGATGTCAGGCCTTAACACTTGATTTTGGAATTCACCTCTAGATGTTAGGCTTTACATCTAGATACTGGGCTTTCCCTCTAGATGTTGGGCTTTACCTCTAGATTTTGGACTTTAACTCTGGAAGTTGGGCTTTACATCTAGACTTTGGGCTTTATCTCTAGATTTTGGATTTAAATCTAGATATTTGGCTTTACCTCTAGAATTTGGGCTTTACCTCTAGACTTTGGGCTTTACCTCAAGACGTTGGGCTTTAACTCTAGATGTTGGGCGTTACCTCTAGATTTAAGGCTTTACCTCTAGAAGTTCGGGTTTACATCTATATGTTTGGCATTATATGTAGATGTCGGGCCTTAACACTAGATTTTGTAATTCACCACTAGATGTTAGGCTTTTCCTCTAGATGTTGGGCTTTACCTCTAGATGTTTGGCTTAGATCTAGAACTTGGGCTTTACCTCTAGATGTTGGGCTTTAGATTTAGAAGTTGGGCTTTACATCTAGATTTTGGTCTTTACGTCTAGATATTGGGCTTTACCTCTAGATTTTGGGGTTTAAATCTATATATTTGGCTATTCATCTAGATGTTGGGCTTTACCTCTAGATTTTGGGTTTTCCATCTGGATTTTTGGATTCTCTCTAGAATCTGGGCTGTACCTCCAGACGTTGGGCTTTACCTGTAGAAGTTGGGTTTTACATCTAGATGTTTGGCTTTAACTGTAGGTGTCGGGCTTTAACACTAGATATTGGAATTCACCTCTAGATCTTAGTCTTTACCTCTACATGTTGGACTTTACCTCTTGATTATTTGGCTTTAGATCTAGAAATTGGGCTTTACATCTAGATTTGGAGCTTTAGCTCTAGATGTTGGGCTTTACCTCTAGATTTTGGTTTTTTAATCTATATATTTGGCTTTTCCTCTAGATATTGGTGTTTACCTCTAGATTTTGGGTTTTAAATCTATATATTTGGCTTTTCCTCTAGATGTTGGACTTTACCATCAGATATCTGGCTTTACGTCTAGATGTTGGGCTTTACCTCTAGATTTTGGGCTCTACCACTAGGTCTTGGGCTTTACCTCTAGATTTTGGACTTTACCTCTAGAAGTTGGGCTTTACCTCTAGATTTTGGGCCTTACCTCTAGAATTTGGGGGTTACATCTATATGTTTGGCTTTAACTGTAGATGTCGGGCCTTAAGACTAGATTTTGGAATTCACCTCTAGATGTTGGGCTTTACCTCTAGTTTTTGGATTTTCCATCTGGATTTTTGGCTTCTCTCTAGAATCTGGGCTGTACCTCCAGACGATGGGCTTTAACTCAAGATGTTGGGTTTTACCTCTAGATGTTGGTCTTTAAGTCTAGATATTGGACTTTACCTCTAGTTGTAGGGTTTTTCATCGAGATGCTTTGCTTTACATTTAGATGTTGGGCTTTATCTCTAGATTTTGGGTTTTAAATCTATATATTTGGCTTTTCCTCTAGATGTTGGACTTTACCATCAGATATCTGGCTTTACGTCTAGATGTTGGGCTTTACCTCTAGATTTTGGGCTCTACCACTAGGTCTTGGTCTTTACCTTTAGATTTTCGACTTTACCTCTAGAAGTCGGGCTTTACCTCTAGATTTTGGGCCTTACCTCTAGATTTTGGGTTTTACATCTATATGTTTGGCTTTAACTGTAGATGTCGGGCCTTAACCCTTGATTTTGGAATTCACCTCTAGATGTTAGGCTTTACATCTAGATTCTGGGCTTTCCCTCTAGATGTTGGGCTTTACCTCTAGGTTTTGGACTTTAACTCTGGAAGTTGGGCTTTACATCTAGACTTTGGGCTTTATCTCTAGATTTTGGATTTAAATCTAGATATTTGGATTTACCTCTAGAATTTGGGCTTTACCTCTAGACTTTGGGCTTTACCTCAAGACGTTGGGCTTTAACTCTAGATGTTGGGCTTTACCTCTATATTTTAGGCCTTACCTCTAGAAGTTCGGGTTTACATCTATATGTTTGGCTTTATCTGTAGATGTCGGGCCTTAACACTAGATTTTGGAATTCACCACTAGATGTTAGGCTTTTCCTCTAGATGTTGGGCTTTACCTCTAGATATTTGGCTTAGATCTAGAACTTGGGCTTTATCTCTAGATGTTGGGGTTTAAATCTAGATTTGGGGTTTTAGCTCTAGAAGTTGGTCATTACCTCTAGACATTGGGCTTTACCTCCAGATGTTGGTCTTTATGTCTAGATATTGGACTTTACCTCTAGATGTAGGGTTTTACATCTAGATGTTTTGCTTTACATTTAGATGTTGGTCTTTACCTCTAAATGTTGGGTTATAACTCTATATGTTGTGCTTCACCTCTAGATGTTAGGCTTTACCTCTAGATGTTGGGATTACATCTAGACGTTGGACTTTATCTCTAGAATTTGGGCTATACCTCTATATCTTGAGCTTTACCTCTAGATTTTGGGTTTTACATCTAGATGTTTGCCTTTACCCCTGTAAGTTGGGCTTTACCTGCAGACATTGGGCTTTAGGACTAGATGATGGGCTTTACCTCTAGAAGTTGGGCTTTAAATCTAGATTTTCGGCTTTACCTCTAAATGATGTGCTTAAACTCTAAATATTGGGCTTTACCTCTAGATGTTGGGCTTTAGATTTAGAAGTTGGGCTTTACATCTAGATTTTGGTCTTTACGTCTAGATATTGGGTTTACCTCTAGATTTTGGGGTTTAAATCTATATATTTGGCTATTCATCTAGATGTTGGGCTTTACCTCTAGATTTTGGGTTTTCCATCTGGATTTTTGGATTCTCTCTAGAATCTGGGCTGTACCTCCAGACGTTGGGCTTTACCTGTAGAAGTTGGGTTTTACATCTAGATGTTTGGCTTTAACTGTAGGTGTCGGGCTTTAACACTAGATATTGGAATTCACCTCTAGATCTTAGTCTTTACCTCTACATGTTGGACTTTACCTCTTGATTATTTGGCTTTAGATCTAGAAATTGGGCTTTACATCTAGATTTGGAGCTTTAGCTCTAGATGTTGGGCTTTACCTCTAGATTTTGGTTTTTTAATCTATATATTTGGCTTTTCCTCTAGATATTGGTGTTTACCTCTAGATTTTGGGTTTTAAATCTATATATTTGGCTTTTCCTCTAGATGTTGGACTTTACCATCAGATATCTGGCTTTACGTCTAGATGTTGGGCTTTACCTCTAGATTTTGGGCTCTACCACTAGGTCTTGGGCTTTACCTCTAGATTTTGGACTTTACCTCTAGAAGTTGGGCTTTACCTCTAGATTTTGGGCCTTACCTCTAGAATTTGGGGGTTACATCTATATGTTTGGCTTTAACTGTAGATGTCGGGCCTTAAGACTAGATTTTGGAATTCACCTCTAGATGTTGGGCTTTACCTCTAGTTTTTGGATTTTCCATCTGGATTTTTGGCTTCTCTCTAGAATCTGGGCTGTACCTCCAGACGATGGGCTTTAACTCAAGATGTTGGGTTTTACCTCTAGATGTTGGTCTTTAAGTCTAGATATTGGACTTTACCTCTAGTTGTAGGGTTTTTCATCGAGATGTTTTGCTTTACATTTAGATGTTGGGCTTTATCTCTAGATTTTGGGTTTTAAATCTATATATTTGGCTTTTCCTCTAGATGTTGGACTTTACCATCAGATATCTGGCTTTACGTCTAGATGTTGGGCTTTACCTCTAGATTTTGGGCTCTACCACTAGGTCTTGGTCTTTACCTTTAGATTTTCGACTTTACCTCTAGAAGTCGGGCTTTACCTCTAGATTTTGGGCCTTACCTCTAGATTTTGGGTTTTACATCTATATGTTTGGCTTTAACTGTAGATGTCGGGCCTTAACCCTTGATTTTGGAATTCACCTCTAGATGTTAGGCTTTACATCTAGATTCTGGGCTTTCCCTCTAGATGTTGGGCTTTACCTCTAGGTTTTGGACTTTAACTCTGGAAGTTGGGCTTTACATCTAGACTTTGGGCTTTATCTCTAGATTTTGGATTTAAATCTAGATATTTGGATTTACCTCTAGAATTTGGGCTTTACCTCTAGAATTTGGGCTTTACCTCAAGACGTTGGGCTTTAACTCTAGATGTTGGGCTTTACCTCTATATTTTGGGCCTTACCTCTAGAAGTTCGGGTTTACATCTATATGTTTGGCTTTATCTGTAGATGTCGGGCCTTAACACTAGATTTTGGAATTCACCACTAGATGTTAGGCTTTTCCTCTAGATGTTGGGATTTCCAATCAGATATCTATCTTTACGTCTAGATGTTGGGCTTTACCTCTAGATTTTGGGCTCTACCACTAGGTCTTGGGCTTTACCTCTAGATTTTGGACTTTACCTCTAGAAGTTTGGCTTTAAATCTAGACTTTGGTGCTTTACCTCTAGACTTTGGGCTTTACCTCAAGACGTTCGGCTTTAACTCTAGCTGTTGGGCTTTACCTCTAGATTTTGGGCCTTACCTCTAGAAGTTGGGTGTTACATCTATACGGTTGGCTTTAACTGTAGATGTCAGGCCTTAACACTTGATTTTGGAATTCACCTCTAGATGTTAGGCTTTACATCTAGATACTGGGCTTTCCCTCTAGATGTTGGGCTTTACCTCTAGATTTTGGACTTTAACTCTGGAAGTTGGGCTTTACATCTAGACTTTGGGCTTTATCTCTAGATTTTGGATTTAAATCTAGATATTTGGCTTTACCTCTAGAATTTGGGCTTTACCTCTAGACTTTGGGCTTTACCTCAAGACGTTGGGCTTTAACTCTAGATGTTGGGCGTTACCTCTAGATTTAAGGCTTTACCTCTAGAAGTTCGGGTTTACATCTATATGTTTGGCATTATATGTAGATGTTGGGCCTTAACACTAGATTTTGTAATTCACCACTAGATGTTAGGCTTTTCCTCTAGATGTTGGGCTTTACCTCTAGATGTTTGGCTTAGATCTAGAACTTGGGCTTTACCTCTAGATGTTGGGCTTTAGATTTAGAAGTTGGGCTTTACATCTAGATTTTGGTCTTTACGTCTAGATATTGGGCTTTACCTCTAGATTTTGGGGTTTAAATCTATATATTTGGCTATTCATCTAGATGTTGGGCTTTACCTCTAGATTTTGGGTTTTCCATCTGGATTTTTGGATTCTCTCTAGAATCTGGGCTGTACCTCCAGACGTTGGGCTTTACCTGTAGAAGTTGGGTTTTACATCTAGATGTTTGGCTTTAACTGTAGGTGTCGGGCTTTAACACTAGATATTGGAATTCACCTCTAGATCTTAGTCTTTACCTCTACATGTTGGACTTTACCTCTTGATTATTTGGCTTTAGATCTAGAAATTGGGCTTTACATCTAGATTTGGAGCTTTAGCTCTAGATGTTGGGCTTTACCTCTAGATTTTGGTTTTTTAATCTATATATTTGGCTTTTCCTCTAGATATTGGTGTTTACCTCTAGATTTTGGGTTTTAAATCTATATATTTGGCTTTTCCTCTAGATGTTGGACTTTACCATCAGATATCTGGCTTTACGTCTAGATGTTGGGCTTTACCTCTAGATTTTGGGCTCTACCACTAGGTCTTGGGCTTTACCTCTAGATTTTGGACTTTACCTCTAGAAGTTGGGCTTTACCTCTAGATTTTGGGCCTTACCTCTAGAATTTGGGGGTTACATCTATATGTTTGGCTTTAACTGTAGATGTCGGGCCTTAAGACTAGATTTTGGAATTCACCTCTAGATGTTGGGCTTTACCTCTAGTTTTTGGATTTTCCATCTGGATTTTTGGCTTCTCTCTAGAATCTGGGCTGTACCTCCAGACGATGGGCTTTAACTCAAGATGTTGGGTTTTACCTCTAGATGTTGGTCTTTAAGTCTAGATATTGGACTTTACCTCTAGTTGTAGGGTTTTTCATCGAGATGCTTTGCTTTACATTTAGATGTTGGGCTTTATCTCTAGATTTTGGGTTTTAAATCTATATATTTGGCTTTTCCTCTAGATGTTGGACTTTACCATCAGATATCTGGCTTTACGTCTAGATGTTGGGCTTTACCTCTAGATTTTGGGCTCTACCACTAGGTCTTGGTCTTTACCTTTAGATTTTCGACTTTACCTCTAGAAGTCGGGCTTTACCTCTAGATTTTGGGCCTTACCTCTAGATTTTGGGTTTTACATCTATATGTTTGGCTTTAACTGTAGATGTCGGGCCTTAACCCTTGATTTTGGAATTCACCTCTAGATGTTAGGCTTTACATCTAGATTCTGGGCTTTCCCTCTAGATGTTGGGCTTTACCTCTAGGTTTTGGACTTTAACTCTGGAAGTTGGGCTTTACATCTAGACTTTGGGCTTTATCTCTAGATTTTGGATTTAAATCTAGATATTTGGATTTACCTCTAGAATTTGGGCTTTACCTCTAGAATTTGGGCTTTACCTCAAGACGTTGGGCTTTAACTCTAGATGTTGGGCTTTACCTCTATATTTTGGGCCTTACCTCTAGAAGTTCGGGTTTACATCTATATGTTTGGCTTTATCTGTAGATGTCGGGCCTTAACACTAGATTTTGGAATTCACCACTAGATGTTAGGCTTTTCCTCTAGATGTTGGGATTTCCAATCAGATATCTATCTTTACGTCTAGATGTTGGGCTTTACCTCTAGATTTTGGGCTCTACCACTAGGTCTTGGGCTTTACCTCTAGATTTTGGACTTTACCTCTAGAAGTTTGGCTTTAAATCTAGACTTTGGTGCTTTACCTCTAGACTTTGGGCTTTACCTCAAGACGTTCGGCTTTAACTCTAGCTGTTGGGCTTTACCTCTAGATTTTGGGCCTTACCTCTAGAAGTTGGGTGTTACATCTATACGGTTGGCTTTAACTGTAGATGTCAGGCCTTAACACTTGATTTTGGAATTCACCTCTAGATGTTAGGCTTTACATCTAGATACTGGGCTTTCCCTCTAGATGTTGGGCTTTACCTCTAGATTTTGGACTTTAACTCTGGAAGTTGGGCTTTACATCTAGACTTTGGGCTTTATCTCTAGATTTTGGATTTAAATCTAGATATTTGGCTTTACCTCTAGAATTTGGGCTTTACCTCTAGACTTTGGGCTTTACCTCAAGACGTTGGGCTTTAACTCTAGATGTTGGGCGTTACCTCTAGATTTAAGGCTTTACCTCTAGAAGTTCGGGTTTACATCTATATGTTTGGCATTATATGTAGATGTCGGGCCTTAACACTAGATTTTGTAATTCACCACTAGATGTTAGGCTTTTCCTCTAGATGTTGGGCTTTACCTCTAGATGTTTGGCTTAGATCTAGAACTTGGGCTTTACCTCTAGATGTTGGGCTTTAGATTTAGAAGTTGGGCTTTACATCTAGATTTTGGTCTTTACGTCTAGATATTGGGCTTTACCTCTAGATTTTGGGGTTTAAATCTATATATTTGGCTATTCATCTAGATGTTGGGCTTTACCTCTAGATTTTGGGTTTTCCATCTGGATTTTTGGATTCTCTCTAGAATCTGGGCTGTACCTCCAGACGTTGGGCTTTACCTGTAGAAGTTGGGTTTTACATCTAGATGTTTGGCTTTAACTGTAGGTGTCGGGCTTTAACACTAGATATTGGAATTCACCTCTAGATCTTAGTCTTTACCTCTACATGTTGGACTTTACCTCTTGATTATTTGGCTTTAGATCTAGAAATTGGGCTTTACATCTAGATTTGGAGCTTTAGCTCTAGATGTTGGGCTTTACCTCTAGATTTTGGTTTTTTAATCTATATATTTGGCTTTTCCTCTAGATATTGGTGTTTACCTCTAGATTTTGGGTTTTAAATCTATATATTTGGCTTTTCCTCTAGATGTTGGACTTTACCATCAGATATCTGGCTTTACGTCTAGATGTTGGGCTTTACCTCTAGATTTTGGGCTCTACCACTAGGTCTTGGGCTTTACCTCTAGATTTTGGACTTTACCTCTAGAAGTTGGGCTTTACCTCTAGATTTTGGGCCTTACCTCTAGAATTTGGGGGTTACATCTATATGTTTGGCTTTAACTGTAGATGTCGGGCCTTAAGACTAGATTTTGGAATTCACCTCTAGATGTTGGGCTTTACCTCTAGTTTTTGGATTTTCCATCTGGATTTTTGGCTTCTCTCTAGAATCTGGGCTGTACCTCCAGACGATGGGCTTTAACTCAAGATGTTGGGTTTTACCTCTAGATGTTGGTCTTTAAGTCTAGATATTGGACTTTACCTCTAGTTGTAGGGTTTTTCATCGAGATGCTTTGCTTTACATTTAGATGTTGGGCTTTATCTCTAGATTTTGGGTTTTAAATCTATATATTTGGCTTTTCCTCTAGATGTTGGACTTTACCATCAGATATCTGGCTTTACGTCTAGATGTTGGGCTTTACCTCTAGATTTTGGGCTCTACCACTAGGTCTTGGTCTTTACCTTTAGATTTTCGACTTTACCTCTAGAAGTCGGGCTTTACCTCTAGATTTTGGGCCTTACCTCTAGATTTTGGGTTTTACATCTATATGTTTGGCTTTAACTGTAGATGTCGGGCCTTAACCCTTGATTTTGGAATTCACCTCTAGATGTTAGGCTTTACATCTAGATTCTGGGCTTTCCCTCTAGATGTTGGGCTTTACCTCTAGGTTTTGGACTTTAACTCTGGAAGTTGGGCTTTACATCTAGACTTTGGGCTTTATCTCTAGATTTTGGATTTAAATCTAGATATTTGGATTTACCTCTAGAATTTGGGCTTTACCTCTAGAATTTGGGCTTTACCTCAAGACGTTGGGCTTTAACTCTAGATGTTGGGCTTTACCTCTATATTTTGGGCCTTACCTCTAGAAGTTCGGGTTTACATCTATATGTTTGGCTTTATCTGTAGATGTCGGGCCTTAACACTAGATTTTGGAATTCACCACTAGATGTTAGGCTTTTCCTCTAGATGTTGGGATTTCCAATCAGATATCTATCTTTACGTCTAGATGTTGGGCTTTACCTCTAGATTTTGGGCTCTACCACTAGGTCTTGGGCTTTACCTCTAGATTTTGGACTTTACCTCTAGAAGTTTGGCTTTAAATCTAGACTTTGGTGCTTTACCTCTAGACTTTGGGCTTTACCTCAAGACGTTCGGCTTTAACTCTAGCTGTTGGGCTTTACCTCTAGATTTTGGGCCTTACCTCTAGAAGTTGGGTGTTACATCTATACGGTTGGCTTTAACTGTAGATGTCAGGCCTTAACACTTGATTTTGGAATTCACCTCTAGATGTTAGGCTTTACATCTAGATACTGGGCTTTCCCTCTAGATGTTGGGCTTTACCTCTAGATTTTGGACTTTAACTCTGGAAGTTGGGCTTTACATCTAGACTTTGGGCTTTATCTCTAGATTTTGGATTTAAATCTAGATATTTGGCTTTACCTCTAGAATTTGGGCTTTACCTCTAGACTTTGGGCTTTACCTCAAGACGTTGGGCTTTAACTCTAGATGTTGGGCGTTACCTCTAGATTTAAGGCTTTACCTCTAGAAGTTCGGGTTTACATCTATATGTTTGGCATTATATGTAGATGTCGGGCCTTAACACTAGATTTTGTAATTCACCACTAGATGTTAGGCTTTTCCTCTAGATGTTGGGCTTTACCTCTAGATGTTTGGCTTAGATCTAGAACTTGGGCTTTACCTCTAGATGTTGGGCTTTAGATTTAGAAGTTGGGCTTTACATCTAGATTTTGGTCTTTACGTCTAGATATTGGGCTTTACCTCTAGATTTTGGGGTTTAAATCTATATATTTGGCTATTCATCTAGATGTTGGGCTTTACCTCTAGATTTTGGGTTTTCCATCTGGATTTTTGGATTCTCTCTAGAATCTGGGCTGTACCTCCAGACGTTGGGCTTTACCTGTAGAAGTTGGGTTTTACATCTAGATGTTTGGCTTTAACTGTAGGTGTCGGGCTTTAACACTAGATATTGGAATTCACCTCTAGATCTTAGTCTTTACCTCTACATGTTGGACTTTACCTCTTGATTATTTGGCTTTAGATCTAGAAATTGGGCTTTACATCTAGATTTGGAGCTTTAGCTCTAGATGTTGGGCTTTACCTCTAGATTTTGGTTTTTTAATCTATATATTTGGCTTTTCCTCTAGATATTGGTGTTTACCTCTAGATTTTGGGTTTTAAATCTATATATTTGGCTTTTCCTCTAGATGTTGGACTTTACCATCAGATATCTGGCTTTACGTCTAGATGTTGGGCTTTACCTCTAGATTTTGGGCTCTACCACTAGGTCTTGGGCTTTACCTCTAGATTTTGGACTTTACCTCTAGAAGTTGGGCTTTACCTCTAGATTTTGGGCCTTACCTCTAGAATTTGGGGGTTACATCTATATGTTTGGCTTTAACTGTAGATGTCGGGCCTTAAGACTAGATTTTGGAATTCACCTCTAGATGTTGGGCTTTACCTCTAGTTTTTGGATTTTCCATCTGGATTTTTGGCTTCTCTCTAGAATCTGGGCTGTACCTCCAGACGATGGGCTTTAACTCAAGATGTTGGGTTTTACCTCTAGATGTTGGTCTTTAAGTCTAGATATTGGACTTTACCTCTAGTTGTAGGGTTTTTCATCGAGATGTTTTGCTTTACATTTAGATGTTGGGCTTTATCTCTAGATTTTGGGGTTTAAATCTATATATTTGGCTTTTCCTCTAGATGTTGGACTTTACCATCAGATATCTGGCTTTACGTCTAGATGTTGGGCTTTACCTCTAGATTTTGGGCTCTACCACTAGGTCTTGGTCTTTACCTTTAGATTTTCGACTTTACCTCTAGAAGTCGGGCTTTACCTCTAGATTTTGGGCCTTACCTCTAGATTTTGGGTTTTACATCTATATGTTTGGCTTTAACTGTAGATGTCGGGCCTTAACCCTTGATTTTGGAATTCACCTCTAGATGTTAGGCTTTACATCTAGATTCTGGGCTTTCCCTCTAGATGTTGGGCTTTACCTCTAGGTTTTGGACTTTAACTCTGGAAGTTGGGCTTTACATCTAGACTTTGGGCTTTATCTCTAGATTTTGGATTTAAATCTAGATATTTGGATTTACCTCTAGAATTTGGGCTTTACCTCTAGAATTTGGGCTTTACCTCAAGACGTTGGGCTTTAACTCTAGATGTTGGGCTTTACCTCTATATTTTGGGCCTTACCTCTAGAAGTTCGGGTTTACATCTATATGTTTGCCTTTATCTGTAGATGTCGGGCCTTAACACTAGATTTTGGAATTCACCACTAGATGTTAGGCTTTTCCTCTAGATGTTGGGATTTCCAATCAGATATCTATCTTTACGTCTAGATGTTGGGCTTTACCTCTAGATTTTGGGCTCTACCACTAGGTCTTGGGCTTTACCTCTAGATTTTGGACTTTACCTCTAGAAGTTTGGCTTTAAATCTAGACTTTGGTGCTTTACCTCTAGACTTTGGGCTTTACCTCAAGACGTTCGGCTTTAACTCTAGCTGTTGGGCTTTACCTCTAGATTTTGGGCCTTACCTCTAGAAGTTGGGTGTTACATCTATACGGTTGGCTTTAACTGTAGATGTCAGGCCTTAACACTTGATTTTGGAATTCACCTCTAGATGTTAGGCTTTACATCTAGATACTGGGCTTTCCCTCTAGATGTTGGGCTTTACCTCTAGATTTTGGACTTTAACTCTGGAAGTTGGGCTTTACATCTAGACTTTGGGCTTTATCTCTAGATTTTGGATTTAAATCTAGATATTTGGCTTTACCTCTAGAATTTGGGCTTTACCTCTAGACTTTGGGCTTTACCTCAAGACGTTGGGCTTTAACTCTAGATGTTGGGCGTTACCTCTAGATTTAAGGCTTTACCTCTAGAAGTTCGGGTTTACATCTATATGTTTGGCATTATATGTAGATGTCGGGCCTTAACACTAGATTTTGTAATTCACCACTAGATGTTAGGCTTTTCCTCTAGATGTTGGGCTTTACCTCTAGATGTTTGGCTTAGATCTAGAACTTGGGCTTTACCTCTAGATGTTGGGCTTTAGATTTAGAAGTTGGGCTTTACATCTAGATTTTGGTCTTTACGTCTAGATATTGGGCTTTACCTCTAGATTTTGGGGTTTAAATCTATATATTTGGCTATTCATCTAGATGTTGGGCTTTACCTCTAGATTTTGGGTTTTCCATCTGGATTTTTGGATTCTCTCTAGAATCTGGGCTGTACCTCCAGACGTTGGGCTTTACCTGTAGAAGTTGGGTTTTACATCTAGATGTTTGGCTTTAACTGTAGGTGTCGGGCTTTAACACTAGATATTGGAATTCACCTCTAGATCTTAGTCTTTACCTCTACATGTTGGACTTTACCTCTTGATTATTTGGCTTTAGATCTAGAAATTGGGCTTTACATCTAGATTTGGAGCTTTAGCTCTAGATGTTGGGCTTTACCTCTAGATTTTGGGTTTTAAATCTATATATTTGGCTTTTCCTCTAGATGTTGGACTTTACCATCAGATATCTGGCTTTACGTCTAGATGTTGGGCTTTACCTCTAGATTTTGGACTTTACCTCTAGAAGTTGGGCTTTACCTCTAGATTTTGGGCCTTACCTCTAGAATTTGGGGGTTACATCTATATGTTTGGCTTTAACTGTAGATGTCGGGCCTTAAGACTAGATTTTGGAATTCACCTCTAGATGTTGGGCTTTACCTCTAGTTTTTGGATTTTCCATCTGGATTTTTGGCTTCTCTCTAGAATCTGGGCTGTACCTCCAGACGATGGGCTTTAACTCAAGATGTTGGGTTTTACCTCTAGATGTTGGTCTTTAAGTCTAGATATTGGACTTTACCTCTAGTTGTAGGGTTTTTCATCGAGATGTTTTGCTTTACATTTAGATGTTGGGCTTTATCTCTAGATTTTGGGGTTTAAATCTATATATTTGGCTTTTCCTCTAGATGTTGGACTTTACCATCAGATATCTGGCTTTACGTCTAGATGTTGGGCTTTACCTCTAGATTTTGGGCTCTACCACTAGGTCTTGGTCTTTACCTTTAGATTTTCGACTTTACCTCTAGAAGTCGGGCTTTACCTCTAGATTTTGGGCCTTACCTCTAGATTTTGGGTTTTACATCTATATGTTTGGCTCTAACTGTAGATATCGGGCCTTAACCCTTGATTTTGGAATTCACCTCTAGATGTTAGGCTTTACATCTAGATTCTGGGCTTTCCCTCTAGATGTTGGGCTTTACCTCTAGGTTTTGGACTTTAACTCTGGAAGTTGGGCTTTACATCTAGACTTTGGGCTTTATCTCTAGATTTTGGATTTAAATCTAGATATTTGGCTTTACCTCTAGAATTTGGGCTTTACCTCTAGACTTTGGGCTTTACCTCAAGACGTTGGGCTTTAACTCTAGATGTTGGGCTTTACCTCTATATTTTGGGCCTTACCTCTAGAAGTTCGGGTTTACATCTATATGTTTGCCTTTATCTGTAGATGTCGGGCCTTAACACTAGATTTTGGAATACACCACTAGATGTTAGGCTTTTCCTCTAGATGTTGGGATTTCCAATCAGATATCTATCTTTACGTCTAGGTGTTGGGCTTTACCTCTAGATTTTGGGCTCTACCACTAGGTCTTGGGCTTTACCTCTAGATTTTGGACTTTACCTCTAGAAGTTTGGCTTTAAATCTAGACTTTGGTGCTTTACCTCTAGACTTTGGGCTTTACCTCAAGACGTTGGGCTTTAACTCTAGATGTTGGGCGTTACCTCTAGATTTAAGGCTTTACCTCTAGAAGTTCGGGTTTACATCTATATGTTTGGCATTATATGTAGATGTCGGGCCTTAACACTAGATTTTGTAATTCACCACTAGATGTTAGGCTTTACCTCTAGATGTTGGGCTTTACCTCTAGATGTTTGGCTTAGATCTAGAACTTGGGCTTTATCTCTAGATGTTGGGGTTTAAATCTAGATTTGGGGTTTTAGCTCTAGAAGTTGGTCATTACCTCTAGACATTGGGCTTTACCTCCAGATGTTGGTCTTTATGTCTAGATATTGGACTTTACCTCTAGATGTAGGGTTTTACATCTAGATGTTTTGCTTTACATTTAGATGTTGGTCTTTATCTCTAAATGTTGGGTTATAACTCTATATGTTGTGCTTCACCTCTAGATGTTAGGCTTTACCTCTAGATGTTGGGATTACATCTAGACGTTGGACTTTATCTCTAGAATTTGGGCTATACCTCTATATCTTGAGCTTTACCTCTAGATTTTGGGTTTTACATCTAGATGTTTGCCTTTACCCCTGTAAGTTGGGCTTTACCTGCAGACATTGGGCTGTAGGACTAGATGATGGGCTTTACCTCTAGAAGTTGGGCTTTAAATCTAGATTTTCGGCTTTACCTCTAAATGATGTGCTTAAACTCTAAATATGGGCTTTACCTCTAGATGTTGGGCTTTAGATTTAGAAGTTGGGCTTTACTTCTAGATTTTGGGGTTTAGATCTAGAAGTTGGGCTTTACATCTAGATTTTGGTCTTTACGTCTAGATATTGGGCTTTACCTCTAGATTTTGGGGTTTAAATCTATATATTTGGCTTTTCGTCTAGATGTTGGGCTTTACCATCAGATATCTGGCTTTACGTCTAGATGTTGGGCTTTACCTCTAGATTTTGGGCTCTACCACTAGGTCTTGGGCTTAACTTCTAGATTTCGGACTTTACCTCTAGAAGTAGGTCTTTACCTCTAGACTTTGGACTTTACCTCAAGACGTTCGGCTTTAACTCTAGATGTTGGGCTTTACCTCTAGATTTTGGGTCTTACCTCTAGAAGTTGGGGGTTACATCTATATGTTTGGCTTTAATTGTAGATGTCAGGCCTTAAGACTAGATTTTGGAATTCACCTCTAGATGTTAGGCTTTACCTCTAGATTGTGGGCTTTACCTCTAGATGTTGGGCTTTACCTCTAGATTTTGGGTTTTCCATCTGTATTTTTGGCTTCTCTCTGGAATCTGGGCTTTACCTCCAGACTTTGGGCTTTACCTCTAGATGTTGGGTTTTACCTCTAGATGTTGGTCTTTAAGTCTAGATATTGGACTTTACCTCTAGATGTAGGGTTTTACATCTAGATGTTTTGCTTTACATTTAGATGTTGGGTTTTATCTCTAGATTTTGGGTTTTAAATCTATATATTTGGCTTTTCCTCTAGATGTTGGGCTTTACCATCAGATATATGGCTTTACATCTAGATGTTGGGCTTTAACTCTAGATTTTGGGATCTACCACTAGGTCTTGGGCTTTACCTCTAGATTTTTGGCTTTACCTCTAGAAGTTGGGCTTTACGTGTAGACTTTGGGCTTTACCTCAAGACGTTCGGCTTTAATTCTAGATGTTGGGCTTTACCTCTAGATTTTGGGCCTTACCTCTAGAAGTTGGGGGTTACATCTATATGGTTGGCTTTAACTGTAGGTGTCGGGCCTTAACACTTGATTTTGGAATTCACCTCTAGATGTTAGGCTTTACATCTGGATTCTGGGCTTTCCCTCTAGATGTTGGGCTTTAACTCTAGATTTTGGGCTTTACTCTAAAGGATGCGCTTTAACTCTAGATATTCGGCTTTACCTCTAGAAGTTGGGTTTTACATCTAGATGTTTGGCTTTAACTGTAGGTGTCGGGCTTTAACACTAGATATTGGAATTCACCTCTAGATCTTAGTCTTTACCTCTACATGTTGGGCTTTACCTCTAGATTATTTGGCTTTAAATGTAGAAATTGGGCTTTACATCTAGATTTGGGGCTTTAGATCTAGATGTTGGGCTTTACCTCCAGATTTTGGGATTTAAATCTATATATCTGGCTTTATCTCTAGATGTTGGGCTTTATTTCTAGATTTTGGCCTCTACCTCTAGGTATTGGTGTTTACCTCTAGATTTTGGACTTTAACTCTGGAAGTTGGGCTTTACCTCTAGATTTTGGGCTTTACCTCCAGATGTTGGTCTTTAAGTCTATATATTTGGCTTTTCCTCTAGATGTTGGGCTTTACCTCTAGATATCTGGCTTTACGTCTAGATGTTGGGCTTTACCTCTAGATTTTGGGTCTTACCTCTAGAAGTTGGGGGTTACATCTATATATTTGGCTTTAATTTTAGATGTCAGGCCTTAAGAATAGATTTTGGAATTCACCTCTAGATGTTGGGCTTTACCTCTAGATTTTGAGTTTTCCATCTGGAATTTTGGCTTCTCTCTAGAATCTGGGCTGTACCTCCAGCCGTTGGGCTTTACCTCTAGATTTTGGGTTTTACATCTAGATGTTTGCCTTCACATCTGTAAGTTGGGCTTTACCTGCAGACATTGGGCTGTAGGACTAGATGATGGGCTTTACCTCCAGACGTTGGGCTTATCCTCTAGATGTTGGGTTTTACCTCTAGATGTTGGTCTTTAAGTCTAGATATTGGACTTTACCTCTAGATGTAGGGTTTTACATCTAGATGTTTTGCTTTACATTTAGATGTTGGGCTGTGTCTCTAGATTTTGGGTTTTAAATCTATATATTTGGCTTTTCCTCTAGATGTTGGGCTTTACCATCAGATATCTGGCTTTATGTCTAGATGTTGGGCTTTACCTCTAGATTTTGGGCTCTACCACTAGGTCTTGGGCTTTATCTCTAGATTTTGGGCCTTACCTCTAGATTTTGGGTTTTACATCTATATGTTTGGCTTTAACTGTAGATGTCGGGCCTTAACACTTATTTTGGAATTCACCTCTAGATGTTAGGCTTTACATCTAGATTCTGGGCTTTCCCTCTATATGTTAGGCTTTACCTCTAGATTCTGGGCTTTCCCTCTAGATGTTTGCATTTACCTCTAGATTTTGTGGTTTCAATTTGGATATTTGGCTTCTCTCTAGAATCTGGGCTGTACCTCTAGACGTTGGGCTTTACCTCTAGATGTTAGGTTTTACCTCTAGATGTTGGTCTTTATGTCTAGATATTGGACTTTACCTCTAGATGTATAGTTTTACATCTAGAGGTTTTGCTTTACATTTAGACGTTGGGCTTTATCTCTAGATGTTGGGTTATACCTCTATATGTT
Source organism: Leptosomus discolor (assembly GCF_034619465.1). NCBI lineage: Eukaryota > Metazoa > Chordata > Aves > Leptosomiformes > Leptosomidae > Leptosomus > Leptosomus discolor. The sequence continues at coordinate 2,136,781 of NW_028237857.1, read as the reverse complement.
GTGCTTCACCTCTAGATGTTAGGCTTTACCTATAGATGTTGGGCTTTGCCTCTAGATGTTGGGCTTTAGATCTAGAAGTTGGGCTTTACATCTAGATTTTGGGCTTTAGATCTAGATTTTCAGCTTTATCTCTAGATTTTGGTTTTTAAATCTATATTTTTGGCTTTTCCTCTAGATGTTGGGCTTTAACTCTATATGTTTGGCTTTAGATCTAGAAATTGGGCTTTACATCTAGATTTTGGGATTTAAATCTAGATATTTGGCTTTACCTCTACATGTTGGGCTTTACATCTATATGTTTGGCTTTAGATCTAGAAATTGGGCTTTACATCTAGATTTTGGGCTTTAGATCTAGAAGTTGGGCTTTACATCTAGATTTTGGTCTTTACGTCTAGATATTGGGCTTTACCTCTGAAGTTGGGCTTTACCTCTAGATTTTGGGCCTTACCTCTAGAAGTTGGGGGTTACATCTATATGGTTGGCTTTAACTGTAGATGTCGGGCCTTAACACTTGATTTTGGAATTCACCTCTAGATGTTAGGGTTTACATCTGGATTCTGGGCTTTCCCTCTAGATGTTGGGCTTTAACTCTAGATTTTGGGCTTTACTCTAAAGGATGCGCTTTAACTCTAGATATTCGGCTTTACCTCTAGAAGTTGGGGTTTACATCTAGATATTTGGCTTTAACTGTAGGTGTCGGGCTTTAACACTAGATATTGGAATTCACCTCTAGATCTTAGTCTTTACCTCTACATGTTGGGCTTTACCTCTAGATTATTTGGCTTAGATCTAGAAGTTGGGCTTTAACTCTAGATGTTGGGGTTTAAATCTAGATTTGGGGTTTCAGCTCTAGAAGTTGTTCATTACCTCTAGACATTGGGCTTTACCTCCAGATGTTGGTCTTTAAGACTAGATATTGGACTTTACCTCTAGATGTAGGGTTTTACATCTAAATGTTTTGCTTTACATTTAGATGTTGGTCTTTATCTCTAGATGTTGGGTTATACCTCTATATGTTGTGCTTCACCTCTAGATGTTAGTCTTTACCTCTGAACGTTAGTCTTTACCTCTAGATGTTGGGCTTTACCGTCAGATATCTGGCTTTACGTCTAGATGTTGGGCTTTACCTCTAGATTTTGGGCTCGAACACTAGGTCTTGGGCTTTACCTCTAGATTTTGGACTTTACCTCTAGAAGTTGGGCTTTACCTCTAGATTTTGGGCTTTACCTCAAGACGTTGGGCTGTAACTCTAGATGTTGGGCTTTACCTCTAGATTTTGGGCCTTACCTCCAGAAGTTGGTGTTTACATCTATATGTTTGGCTTTAACTTTGCATATCGGGCCTTAACACTAGATTTTGGAATTCATCACTAGATGTTAGGCTTTTCCTCTACATGTTGGGCTTTACCTCTAGATGTTTGGCTTAGATCTAGAACTTGGGCTTTATCTCTAGATGTTGGGGTTTAAATCTAGATTTGGGGGTTTAGCTCTAGAAGTTGGTCATTACCTCTAGATGTTGGGTTATACCTCCAGATGTTGGTCTTTAAGTCTAGATATTGGACTTTACCTCTAGATGTAATGTTTTACATCTAGATGTTTTGCTTTACATTTAGATGTTGGTCTTTATCTCTAGATGTTGAGTTATACCTCTATATGTTGTGCTTCACCTCTAGATATTAGGCTTTACCTCTAGATGTTGGGATTACATCTAGACGTTGGACTTTATCTCTAGAATTTGGGCTATACCTCTATATGTTGGGCTTACCTCTAGATTTTGGGTTTGACATCTAGATGTTTGCCTTTACCTCTGTAAGTTAGGCTTTACCTGCAGACATAGGGCTGTAGGACTAGATGATGGGCTTTGCCTCTAGAAGTTGGACTTTACATTTAGATTTTGGGCTTTAAATCTAAAGGATGCGCTTAAACTTTAAATATTTGGCTTTACCTCTAGATGTTGGGCTTTAGATTTAGAAGTTGGGCTTTACATCTATATTTTGGTCTTTACGTCTAGATATTGGGCTTTACCTCTAGATTTCGGGTTTTAAATCTGTATATTTGGCTTTTCCTCTAGATGTTGGGCTTTACCTCTAGATTTTGGGCTCTACCACTAGGTCTTGGGCTTTACTTCTAGATTTCGGACTTTACCTCTAGAAGTAGGTCTTTACCTCTAGACTTTGGACTTTACCTCAAGACGTTCGGCTTTAACTCTAGATGTTGGGCTTTACCTCTAGATTTTGGGTCTTACCTCTAGAAGTTGGGGGTTACATATATATATATTTGGCCTTAATTGTAGATGTCAGGCCTTAAGAATAGATTTTGGAATTCACCTCTAGATGTTAGGCTTTACCTCTAGACTCTGGGCTTTACCTCTAGATGTTGGGCTTTACCTCTAGATTTTGGGTTTTCCATCTGTATTTTTGGCTTCTCTCTAGAATCTGGGCTTTACCTCCAGACGTTGGGCTTTACCTCTAGATGTTGGGTTTTACCTCTAGATGTTGGTCTTTAAGTCTAGATATTGGACTTTACCTCTAGATGTAGGGTTTTACATCTAGATGTTTTGCTTTACATTTAGATGTTGGGCTGTGTCTCTAGATTTTGGGTTTTAAATCTATATATTTGGCTTTTCCTCTAGATGTTGGGCTTTACCATCAGATATCTGGCTTTACGTCTAGATGTTGGGCTTTACCTCTAGATTTTGGTCTCTACCACTAGGTCTTGGGCTTTACCTCTAGATTTTGGACTTTACCTCTAGAAGTTGGGCTTTACCTCTAGACTTTGGGCTTTACCTCAAGACATTCGGCTTTAACTCTAGCTGTTGGGTTTACCTCTAGATTTTGGGCCTTACCTCTAGAAGTTGGGGGTTACATCTATATGGTTGGCTTTAACTGTAGATGTCGGGCCTTAACACTTGATTTTGGAATTCAGCTCTAGATGTTAGGCTTTACCTCTAGATTCTGGGCTTTCCCTCTAGATGTTCGGCTTTAACTCTAGATTTTGGGCTTTACTCTAAATGATGCGCTTTAACTCTAGATTTTCGGCTTTACCTCTAGAATTTGGGCTTTACATCTAGATTTTGGTCTTTACGTCTAGATATTGGGCTTTACCACTAGATGTAGGGTTTTACCTCTAGATGTAGGGTTTTACATCTGGATGTTTTGCTTTACATTTAGATGTTGGTCTTTATCTCTAGACGTTGGGTTGTACCTCTATATGTAGTGCTTCACATCTAGATGTTGTGCTTTACCTCTAGATGTTGCGATTACATCTAGACGTTGGACTTATCTCTAGAATTTGGGCTATACCTCTAGATGTTGGGCTTTACCTCTAGATTTTGTGTTTTACATCTAGATGTTTACCTTTATCTCTGTAAGTTGGGCTTTACCTGCAGACATTGGGCTGTAGGTCTAGATGATGGGCTTTACCTCTAGAAGTTGGGCTTTACATCTATACTTTGGGCTTTACCTCTAGATATTGGGCTTTACCTCTAGATTTTGTTCTTTAAGTCTATATATTTGGCTTTTCCTCTAGATGTTGGGCTTTACCTCTAGATATCAGGCTTTACGTCTAGATGTTGGGCTTTACATCTAGATGTCTGGCTTTACGTCTCGATGTTGGGCTTTAGCTCTAGAATTTGGACTTTACCTCTAGAAGTTGGGCTTTACCTCTAGATTTTGGTCTCTACCTCTAGGTGTTGGGCTTTGCCTCTAGAATTTGGACCTTATCTCTAGGAGTTGGGCTTTACATCTAGAACTTGAGCTTTACCTGTAGATTTTGGGATTTAAATCTAGATATTTGGCTTTACCTCTAAAATTTGGGCTTTATCTCTATACTTTGGGCTTTACCTCAAGACGTTGGGCTTTAACTCTAGATGTTGGGCTTTACATCTAGATTTTGAACCTTACCTCTAGAAGTTGGGGTTTACATCTATATGTTTGGCTTTAACTGTGGATATCGGGCCTTAACACTAGATTTTTGAATTCACCACTAGATGTTAGGCTTTTCCTCTAGACGTTGGGCTTTACCACTAGATTTCTGGCTTAGATCTAGAACTTGGGCTTTATCTCTAGATGTTGGGGTTTAAATCTAGATTTGGGGGTTTAGCTCTAGAAGTTGGTCATTACCTCTAGACTTTGGGATTTACCTCCAGATGTTGGTCTTTAAGTCTAGATATTGGACTTTACCTCTAGATGTAGGGTTTTACATCTAGATGTTTTGCTTTACATTTAGATGTTGGCCTTTATCTCTAGATGTTGGGTTATACCTCTATATGTTGTGCTTCACCTCTAGATGTTGGGCTTTAACTCTAGATTTGGGTTTTACATCTAGATGTTTGCCTTCACCTCTGTAAGTTGGGCTTTACCTGCAGACATTGGGCTGTAGGACTAGATGATGGGCTTTACCTCTAGAAGTTGGACTTTACATTTAGATTTTGGGCTTTAACTCTAAAGGATGCGCTTAAACTCTAAATATTGGGCTTTACCACTAGATGTTGGTCTTTAGATTTAGAAGTTGGGCTTTACATCTAGATTTTGGTCTTTACGTCTAGATATTTGTCTTTACCTCTAGATTTTGGGTTTTAAATCTGTATATTTGGCTTTTCCTCTAGATGTTGGGCTTTACCTCTAGATTTTGGGCTCTACCACTAGGTCTTGGGCTTTACTTCTAGATTTCGGACTTTACCTCTAGAAGTAGGTCTTTACCTCTAGACTTTGGACTTTACCTCAAGACGTTCGGCTTTAACTCTAGATGTTGGGCTTTACCTCTAGATTTTGGGTCTTACCTCTAGAAGTTGGGGGTTACATATATATATATTTGGCCTTAATTGTAGATGTCAGGCCTTAAGAATAGATTTTGGAATTCACCTCTAGATGTTAGGCTTTACCTCTAGATTCTGGGCTTTACCTCTAGATGTTGGGCTTTACCTCTAGATTTTGGGTTTTCCATCTGTATTTTTGGCTTCTCTCTGGAATCTGGGCTTTACCTCCAGACGTTGGGCTTTACCTCTAGATGTTGGGTTTTACCTCTAGATGTTGGTCTTTAAGTCTAGATATTGGACTTTACCTCTAGATGTAGGGTTTTACATCTAGATGTTTTGCTTTACGTTTAGATGTTGGGCTTTACATCTAGATTTTGGGCTTTAAATCTATATATTTGGCTTTTCCTCTAGATGTTGGGCTTTACCTCTAGATATCTGGCTTTACGTCTAGATGTTGGGCTTTACCTCTAGATTTTGGGTCTTACCTCTAGAAGTTGGGGGTTACATCTATATATTTGGCTTTAATTTTAGATGTCAGGCCTTAAGAATAGATTTTGGAATTCACCTCTAGATGTTAGGCTTTACCTCTAGATTCTGGGCTTTACCTCTAGATGTTGGGCTTTACCTCTAGATTTTGAGTTTTCCATCTGGAATTTTGGCTTCTCTCTAGAATCTGGGCTGTACCTCCAGACGTTGGGCTTTACCTCTAGATTTTGGGTTTTACATCTAGATGTTTGCCTTCACATCTGTAAGTTGGGCTTTACCTGCAGACATTGGGCTGTAGGACTAGATGATGGGCTTTACCTCCAGACGTTGGGCTTGTCCTCTAGATGTTGGGTTTTACCTCTAGATGTTGGTCTTTAAGTCTAGATATTGGACTTTACCTCTAGATGTAGGGTTTTACATCTAGATGTTTTGCTTTACATTTAGATGTTGGGCTGTGTCTCTAGATTTTGGGTTTTAAATCTATATATTTGGCTTTTCCTCTAGATGTTGGGCTTTACCATCAGATATCTGGCTTTATGTCTAGATGTTGGGCTTTACCTCTAGATTTTGGGCTCTACCACTAGGTCTTGGGCTTTATCTCTAGATTTTGGGCCTTACCTCTAGATTTTGGGTTTTACATCTATATGTTTGGCTTTAACTGTAGATGTCGGGCCTTAACACTTGATTTTGGAATTCACCTCTAGATGTTAGGCTTTACATCTAGATTCTGGGCTTTCCCTCTATATGTTAGGCTTTACCTCTAGATTCTGGGCTTTCCCTCTAGATGTTTGGATTTACCTCTAGATTTTGTGGTTTCAATTTGGATATTTGGCTTCTCTCTAGAATCTGGGCTGTACCTCTAGACGTTGGGCTTTACCTCTAGATGTTAGGTTTTACCTCTAGATGTTGGTCTTTATGTCTAGATATTGGACTTTACCTCTAGATGTATAGTTTTACATCTAGAGGTTTTGCTTTACATTTAGACGTTGGGCTTTATCTCTAGATGTTGGGTTATACCTCTATATGTTGTGCTTCACCTCTAGATGTTAGGCTTTACCTATAGATGTTGGGCTTTGCCTCTAGATGTTGGGCTTTAGATCTAGAAGTTGGGCTTTACATCTAGATTTTGGGCTTTAGATCTAGATTTTCGGCTTTATCTCTAGATTTTGGTTTTTAAATCTATATTTTTGGCTTTTCCTCTAGATGTTGGGCTTTACCTCTATATGTTTGGCTTTAGATCTAGAAATTGGGCTTTACATCTAGATTTTGGGATTTAAATCTAGATATTTGGCTTTACCTCTACATGTTGGGCTTTACCTCTATATGTTTGGCTTTAGATCTAGAAATTGGGCTTTACATCTGGATTCTGGGCTTTCCCTCTAGATGTTGGGCTTTAACTCTAGATTTTGGGCTTTACTCTAAAGGATGCGCTTTAACTCTAGATATTCGGCTTTACCTCTAGAAGTTGGGGTTTACATCTAGATATTTGGCTTTAAATGTAGGTGTCGGGCTTTAACACTAGATATTGGAATTCACCTCTAGATCTTAGTCTTTACCTCTACATGTTGGGCTTTACCTCTAGATTATTTGGCTTAGATCTAGAAGTTGGGCTTTAACTCTAGATGTTGGGGTTTAAATCTAGATTTGGGGTTTCAGCTCTAGAAGTTGGTCATTACCTCTAGACATTGGGCTTTACCTCCAGATGTTGGTCTTTAAGACTAGATATTGGACTTTACCTCTAGATGTAGGGTTTTACATCTAGATGTTTTGCTTTACATTTAGATGTTGGTCTTTATCTCTAGATGTTGGGTTGTAACTCTTTATGTTGTGCTTCACCTCTAGATGTTAGTCTTTACCTCTGAACGTTAGTCTTTACCTCTAGATGTTGGGCTTTACCGTCAGATATCTGGCTTTACGTCTAGATGTTGGGCTTTACCTCTAGATTTTGGGCTCGAACACTAGGTCTTGGGCTTTACCTCTAGATTTTGGACTTTACCTCTAGAAGTTGGGCTTTACCTCTAGATTTTGGGCTTTACCTCAAGACGTTGGGCTGTAACTCTAGATGTTGGGCTTTACCTCTAGATTTTGGGCCTTACCTCCAGAAGTTGGTGTTTACATCTATATGTTTGGCTTTAACTTTGCATATCGGGCCTTAACACTAGATTTTGGAATTCACCACTAGATGTTAGGCTTTTCCTCTACATGTTGGGCTTTACCTCTAGATGTTGGGGTTTAAATCTAGATTTGGGGTTTTAGCTCTAGAAGTTGGTCATTACCTCTAGATGTTGGGTTATACCTCCAGATGTTGGTCTTTAAGTCTAGATATTGGACTTTACCTCTAAATGTAATGTTTTACATCTAGATGTTTTGCTTTACATTTAGATGTTGGTCTTTATCTCTAGATGTTGAGTTATACCTCTATATGTTGTGCTTCACCTCTAGAAGTTAGGCTTTACCTCTAGATGTTGGGATTACATCTAGACGTTGGACTTTATCTCTAGAATTTGGGCTATACCTCTATATGTTGGGCTTACCTCTAGATTTTGGGTTTGACATCTAGATGTTTGCCTTTACCTCTGTAAGTTGGGCTTTACCTGCAGACATAGGGCTGTAGGACTAGATGATGGGCTTTACCTCTAGAAGTTGGACTTTACATTTAGATTTTGGGCTTTAACTCTATAGGATGCGCTTAAACTCTAAATATTGGGCTTTACCTCTAGATGTTGGGCTTTAGATTTAGAAGTTGGGCTTTACATCTATATTTTGGGCTTTAGATCTAGAAGTTGGGCTTTACATCTAGATTTTGGTCTTTACGTCTAGATATTGGGCTTTACCTCTAGATTTTGGGTTTTAAATCTAGATGTTTGCCTTCACCTCTGTAAGTTGGGCTTTACCTGCAGACATTGGGCTGTAGGACTAGATGATGGGCTTTACCTCTAGAAGTTGGACTTTACATTTAGATTTTGGGCTTTAACTCTAAAGGATGCGCTTAAACTTTAAATATTGGGCTTTACCTCTAGATGTTGGGCTTTAGATTTAGAAGTTGGGCTTTACATCTAGATTTTGGTCTTTACGTCTAGATATTGGGCTTTACCTCTAGATTTTGGGTTTTAAATCTGTATATTTGGCTTTTCCTCTAGATGTTGGGCTTTACCTCTAGATTTTGGGCTCTACCACTAGGTCTTGGGCTTTACTTCTAGATTTCGGACTTTACCTCTAGAAGTAGGTCTTTACCTCTAGACTTTGGACTTTACCTCAAGACGTTCGGCTTTAACTCTAGATGTTGGGCTTTACCTCTAGATTTTGGGTCTTACCTCTAGAAGTTGGGGGTTACATATATATATATTTGGCCTTAATTGTAGATGTCAGGCCTTAAGAATAGATTTTGGAATTCACCTCTAGATGTTAGCCTTTACCTCTAGACTCTGGGCTTTACCTCTAGATGTTGGGCTTTACCTCTAGATTTTGGGTTTTCCATCTGTATTTTTGGCTTCTCTCTAGAATCTGGGCTTTACCTCCAGACGTTGGGCTTTACCTCTAGATGTTGGGTTTTACCTCTAGATGTTGGTCTTTAAGTCTAGATATTGGACTTTACCTCTAGATGTAGGGTTTTACATCTAGATGTTTTGCTTTACATTTAGATGTTGGGCTGTGTCTCTAGATTTTGGGTTTTAAATCTATATATTTGGCTTTTCCTCTAGATGTTGGGCTTTACCGTCAGATATCTGGCTTTACGTCTAGATGTTGGGCTTTACCTCTAGATTTTGGGCTCTACCACTAGGTCTTGGGCTTTACCTCTAGATTTTGGACTTTACCTCTAGAAGTTGGGCTTTACCTCTAGACTTTGGGCTTTACCTCAAGACATTCGGCTTTAACTCTAGCTGTTGGGCTTTACCTCTAGATTTTGGGCCTTACCTCTAGAAGTTGGGGGTTACATCTATATGGTTGGCTTTAACTGTAGATGTCGGGCCTTAACACTTGATTTTGGAATTCAGCTCTAGATGTTAGGCTTTACCTCTAGATTCTGGGCTTTCCCTCTAGATGTTCGGCTTTAACTCTAGATTTTGGGCTTTACTCTAAATGATGCGCTTTAACTCTAGATTTTCGGCTTTACCTCTAGAATTTGGGCTTTACATCTAGATTTTGGTCTTTACGTCTAGATATTGGGCTTTACCTCTAGATGTAGGGTTTTACATCTGGATGTTTTGCTTTACATTTAGATGTTGGTCTTTATCTCTAGACGTTGGGTTGTACCTCTATATGTAGTGCTTCACATCTAGATGTTGTGCTTTACCTCTAGATGTTGCGATTACATCTAGACGTTGGACTTATCTCTAGAATTTGGGCTATACCTCTAGATGTTGGGCTTTACCTCTAGATTTTGTGTTTTACATCTAGATGTTTACCTTTACCTCTGTAAGTTGGGCTTTACCTGCAGACATTGGGCTGTAGGACTAGATGATGGGCTTTACCTCTAGAAGTTGGGCTTTACATCTAGATTTTCGGCTTTACCTCTAAATGATGCGCTTAAAATATAAATATTGGGCTTTACCTCTAGATGTTGGGCTTTAGATCTAGAAGCTGGGCTTTACATCTATATTTTGGTCTTTATGTCTAGATATTGGGCTTTACCTCTAGATTTTGGGTTTTAAATCTATATATTTGGCTTTTCCTCTAGATGTTGGGCTTTACCTCTAGATATCTGGCTTTACGTCTAGATGTTGGGCTTTACCTCTAGATTTTGGGCTCTACCACTAGGTCTTGGGCTTTACCTCTAGATTTTGGACTTTGCCTCTAGAAGTTGGGCTTTACCTCTAGACTTTGGGCTTTACCTCAAGACGTTCGACTTTAGCTGTTGGGCTTTACCTCTAGATTTTGGGCTCTACCTCTAGGTATTGGTGTTTACCTCTAGATTTTGGAATTTAACTCTGGAAGTTGGGCTTTACATCTATACTTTGGGCTTTACCTCTAGATATTGGGCTTTACCTCTAGATTTTGGTCTTTAAGTCTATATATTTGGCTTTTCCTCTAGATGTTGGGCTTTACCTCTAGATATCAGGCTTTACGTCTAGATGTTGGGCTTTACATCTAGATGTCTGGCTTTACGTCTCGATGTTGGGTTTTAGCTCTAGAATTTGGACTTTACCTCTAGAAGTTGGGCTTTACCTCTAGATTTTGGTCTTTGCCTCTAGAATTTGGACCTTATCTCTAGAAGTTGGGCTTTACATCTAGAATTTGAGCTTTACCTCTAGATTTTGGGATTTAAATCTAGATATTTGGCTTTACCTCTAAAATTTGGGCTTTATCTCTATACTTTGGGCTTTACCTCAAGACGTTGGGCTTTAACTCTAGATGTTGGGCTTTACATCTAGATTTTGAACCTTACCTCTAGAAGTTGGGGTTTACATCTATATGTTTGGCTTTAACTGTGGATATCGGGCCTTAACACTAGATTTTTGAATTCACCACTAGATGTTAGGCTTTTCCTCTAGACGTTGGGCTTTACCACTAGATTTCTGGCTTAGATCTAGAACTTGGGCTTTATCTCTAGATGTTGGGGTTTAAATCTAGATTTGGGGGTTTAGCTCTAGAAGTTGGTCATTACCTCTAGACATTGGGATTTACCTCCAGATGTTGGTCTTTAAGTCTAGATATTGGACTTTACCTCTAGATGTAGGGTTTTACATCTAGATGTTTTGCTTTATATTTAGATGTTGGTCTTTATCTCTAGATGTTGGGTTATACCTCTATATGTTGCGCTTCACCTCTAGATTTTAGGCTTTACCTCTAGATGTTGGGATTACATCTAGAATTTGGAATTTATCTCTAGAATTTGGGTTATACCTCTATATGTTGTGCTTCACCTCTAGATGTTGGGCTTTACCTCTAGATTTGGGTTTTACATCTAGATGTTTGCCTTCACCTCTGTAAGTTGGGCTTTACCTGCAGACATTGGGCTGTAGGACTAGATGATGGGCTTTACCTCTAGAAGTTGGACTTTACATTTAGATTTTGGGCTTTAACTCTATAGGATGCGCTTAAACTCTAAATATTGGGCTTTACCACTAGATGTTGGTCTTTAGATTTAGAAGTTGGGCTTTACATCTAGATTTTGGTCTTTACGTCTAGATATTGGTCTTTACCTCTAGATTTTGGGTTTTAAATCTGTATATTTGGCTTTTCCTCTAGATGTTGGTCTTTACCTCTAGATTTTGGGCTCTACCACTAGGTCTTGGGCTTTACTTCTAGATTTCGGACTTTACCTCTAGAAGTAGGTCTTTACCTCTAGACTTTGGACTTTACCTCAAGACGTTCGGCTTTAACTCTAGATGTTGGGCTTTACCTCTAGATTTTGGGTCTTAACTCTAGAAGTTGGGGGTTACATCTATATGTTTGGCTTTAATTGTAGATTTCAGGCCTTAAGAATAGATTTTGGAATTCACCTCTAGATGTTAGGCTTTACCTCTAGATTCTGGGCTTTACCTCTAGATGTTGGGCTTTACCTCTAGATTTTGGGTTTTCCATCTGTATTTTTGGCTTCTCTCTAGAATCTGGGCTTTACCTCCAGACGTGGGCTTTACCTCTAGATGTTGGGTTTTACCTCTAGATGTTGGTCTTTAAGTCTAGATATTGGACTTTACCTCTAGATGTAGGGTTTTACATCTAGATGTTTTGCTTTACATTTAGATGTTGGGCTGTGCCTCTAGATTTTGGGTTTTAAATCTATATATTTGGCTTTTCCTCTAGATGTTGGGCTTTACGGTCAGATATCAGGCTTTACGTCTAGATGTTGGGCTTTACCTCTAGATTTTGGGTCTTACCTCTAGAAGTTAGGGGTTACATCTATATGTTTGGCTTTAATTTTAGATGTCAGGCCTTAAGAATAGATTTTGGAATTCACCTCTACATGTAAGGCTTTACCTCTAGATTCTGGCTTTTACCTCTAGATGTTGGGCTTTACCTCTAGATTTTGGGTTTTCCATCTGTATTTTTGGCTTCTCTCTAGAATCTGGGCTTTACCTCCAGACGTTGGGCTTTACCTCTAGATGTTGGGTTTTACCTCTAGATGTTGGTCTTTAAGTCTAGATATTGGACTTTACCTCTAGATGTAGGGTTTTACATCTAGATGTTTTGCTTTACATTTAGATCTTGGGCTGTGTCTCTAGATTTTGGGTTTTAAATCTATATATTTGGCTTTTCCTCTAGATGTTGGGCTTTACCGTCAGATATCTGGCTTTACGTCTAGATTTTGGGCTTTACCTCTAGATTTTGGGCTCTACCACTAGGTCTTGGTCTTTAATTCTAGATTTCGGACTTTACCTCTAGAAGTAGGTCTTTACCTCTAGACTTCGGACTTTACCTCAAGACGTTCGGCTTTAACTCTAGCTGTTGGGCTTTACCTCTAGATTTTGGGCCTTACCTTTAGAAGTTGGGGGTTACATCTATATTGTTGGCTTTAACTGTAGATGTCGGGCCTTAACACTTGATTTTGGAATTCAGCTCTAGATGTTAGGCTTTACATCTAGATTCTGAGCTTTCCCCCTAGATGTTGGGTTTAACTCTAGATTTTGGGCTTTACTCTAAAGGATGCGCTTTAAATCTAGATATTTGGCTTTACCTCTAGAAGTTGGGCTTTACATCTAGATTTTGGTCTTTATGTCTAGATATTGGGCTTTACCTCTAGATGTAGGGTTTTACATCTAGATGTTTTGCTTTACATTGAGATGTTGGTCTTTATCAATAGACGTTGGGTTATACCTCTATATGTTGTGCTTCACCTCTAGATGTTGGGCTTTACCTCTAGATGTTTGGATTACATCTAGACGTTGGACTTTATCTCTAGAATTTGGGCTATACCTCTATATGTTGGGCTTTACCTCTAGATTTTGGGTTTGACATCTAGATGTTTGCCTTTACCTCTGTAAGTTGGGCTTTACCTGCAGACATAGGGCTGTAGGACTAGATGATGGGCTTTACCTCTAGAAGTTGGGCTTTACATTTAGATTTTGGGCTTTAACTCTATAGGATGCGCTTAAACTCTAAATATTGGGCTTTACCTCTAGATGTTGGGCTTTAGATTTAGAAGTTGGGCTTTACATCTATATTTTGGGCTTTAGATCTAGAAGTTGGGCTTTACATCTAGATTTTGGTCTTTACGTCTAGATATTGGGCTTTACCTCTAGATTTTGGGTTTTAAATCTGTATATTTGGCTTTTCCTCTAGATGTTGGGCTTTACCTCTAGATTTTGGGCTCTACCACTAGGTCTTGGGCTTTACTTCTAGATTTCGGACTTTACCTCTAGAAGTAGGTCTTTACCTCTAGACTTTGGACTTTACCTCAAGACGTTCGGCTTTAACTCTAGATGTTGGGCTTTACCTCTAGATTTTGGGTCTTACCTCTAGAAGTTGGGGGTTACATATATCTATATTTGGCCTTAATTGTAGATGTCAGGCCTTAAGAATAGATTTTGGAATTCACCTCTAGATGTTAGGTTTTACCTCTAGACTCTGGGCTTTACCTCTAGATGTTGGGCTTTACCTCTAGATTTTGGGTTTTCCATCTGTATTTTTGGCTTCTCTCTAGAATCTGGGCTTTACCTCCAGACGTTGGGCTTTACCTCTAGATGTTGGGTTTTACCTCTAGATGTTGGTCTTTAAGTCTAGATATTGGACTTTACCTCTAGATGTTTGGATTACATCTAGATGTTTTGCTTTACATTTAGATGTTGGGCTGTGTCTCTAGATTTTGGGTTTTAAATCTATATATTTGGCTTTTCCTCTAGATGTTGGGCTTTACCGTCAGATATCTGGCTTTACGTCTAGATGTTGGGCTTTACCTCTAGATTTTGGGCTCTACCACTAGGTCTTGGGCTTTACCTCTAGATTTTGGACTTTACCTCTAGAAGTTGGGCTTTACCTCTAGACTTTGGGCTTTACCTCAAGACATTCGGCTTTAACTCTAGCTGTTGGGCTTTACCTCTAGATTTTGGGCCTTACCTCTAGAAGTTGGGGGTTACATCTATATGGTTGGCTTTAACTGTAGATGTCGGGCCTTAACACTTGATTTTGGAATTCAGCTCTAGATGTTAGGCTTTACCTCTAGATTCTGGGCTTTCCCTCTAGATGTTCGGCTTTAACTCTAGATTTTGGGCTTTACTCTAAATGATGCGCTTTAACTCTAGATTTTCGGCTTTAGATCTAGAAGTTGGGCTTTACATCTAGATTTTGGTCTTTACGTCTAGATATTGGGCTTTACCTCTAGATGTAGGGTTTTACATCTGGATGTTTTGCTTTACATTTAGATGTTGGTCTTTATCTCTGGACGTTGGGTTGTACCTCTATATGTAGTGCTTCACATCTAGATGTTGTGCTTTACCTCTAGATGTTGCGATTACATCTAGACGTTGGACTTATCTCTAGAATTTGGGCTATACCTCTAGATGTTGGGCTTTACCTCTAGATTTTGTGTTTTACATCTAGATGTTTACCTTTACCTCTGTAAGTTGGGCTTTACCTGCAGACATTGGGCTGTAGGTCTAGATGATGGGCTTTACCTCTAGAAGTTGGGCTTTACATCTAGATTTTCGGCTTTACCTCTAAATGATGCGCTTAAAATATAAATATTGGGCTTTACCTCTAGATGTTGGGCTTTAGATCTAGAAGCTGGGCTTTACATCTATATTTTGGTCTTTATGTCTAGATATTGGGCTTTACCTCTAGATTTTGGGTTTTAAATCTATATATTTGGCTTTTCCTCTAGATGTTGGGCTTTACCTCTAGATATCTGGCTTTACGTCTAGATGTTGGGCTTTACCTCTAGATTTTGGGCTCTACCACTAGGTCTTGGGCTTTACCTCTAGATTTTGGACTTTGCCTCTAGAAGTTGGGCTTTACCTCTAGACTTTGGGCTTTACCTCAAGACGTTCGACTTTAACTATAGCTGTTGGGCTTTACCTCTAGATTTTGGGCTCTACCTCTAGGTATGGTGTTTACCTCTAGATTTTGGAATTTAACTCTGGAAGTTGGGCTTTACATCTATACTTTTGGCTTTACCTCTAGATATTGGGCTTTACCTCTAGATTTTGGTCTTTAAGTCTATATATTTGGCTTTTCCTCTAGATGTTGGGCTTTACCTCTAGATATCAGGCTTTACGTCTAGATGTTGGGCTTTACATTAAAATGTCTGGCTTTACGTCTCGATGTTGGGCTTTAGGTCTAGAATTTGGACTTTACCTCTAGAAGTTGGGCTATACCTCTAGTTTTTGGTCTCTACATCTAGGTGTTGGGCTTTGCCTCTAGAATTTGAGCTTTACCTCTAGATTTTGGGATTTAAATCTAGATATTTGGCTTTACCTCTAAAATTTGGGCTTTATCTCTATACTTTGGGCTTTACCTCAAGACGTTGGGCTTTAACTCTAGATGTTGGGCTTTACATCTAGATTTTGAACCTTACCTCTAGAAGTTGGGGTTTACATCTATATGTTTGGCTTTAACTGTGGATATCGGGCCTTAAGACTAGATTTTTGAATTCACCACTAGATGTTAGGCTTTTCCTCTAGACGTCGGGCTTTACCACTAGATTTCTGGCTTAGATCTAGAACTTGGGCTTTATCTCTAGATGTTGGGGTTTAAATCTAGATTTGGGGGTTTAGCTCTAGAAGTTGGTCATTACCTCTAGACATTGGGATTTACCTCCAGATGTTGGTCTTTTAGACTAGATATTGGACTTTACCTCTAGATGTAGGGTTTTACATCTAGATGTTTTGCTTTATATTTAGATGTTGGTCTTTATCTCTAGATGTTGGGTTATACCTCTATATGTTGCGCTTCACCTCTAGATTTTAGGCTTTACCTCTAGATGTTGGGATTACATCTAGAATTTGGAATTTATCTCTAGAATTTGGGTTATACCTCTATATGTTGTGCTTCACCTCTAGATGTTGGGCTTTACCTCTAGATTTTGGGTTTTACATCTAGATGTTTGCCTTCACCTCTGTAAGTTGGGCTTTACCTGCAGACATTGGGCTGTAGGACTAGATGACGGGCTTTACCTCTAGAAGTTGGACTTTACATTTAGATTTTGGGCTTTAACTCTAAAGGATGCGCTTAAACTCTAAATATTGGGCTTTACCACTAGATGTTGGGCTTTAGATTTAGAAGTTGGGCTTTACATCTAGATTTTGGTCTTTACGTCTAGATATTGGTCTTTAACTCTAGATTTTGGGTTTTAAATCTGTATATTTGGCTTTTCCTCTAGATGTTGGGCTTTACCTCTAGATATCTGGCTTTACCTCTAGATGTTGGGTTTTACCTCTAGATATTGGTCTTTACCTCTAGATTTTGGGTGTTAGAGCTAGAATTTGGGCTTTACATCTAGATTTTGGGCTTAACGTCTAGATATTGGGCTTTACCTCTAGATTTTGGGTTTTAAATCTATATGTTTGGCTTTTCCTCTAGATGTTGGGCTTTACCATGAGATATCTGGCTTTAAGTCTAGATTTTGGGCTTTACCTTTAGATTTTGGGCCCTACCACTAGATCTTGGGCTTTACCTCTAAATTTTGGACTTTACCTCTAGAAGTTGGGCTTTACCTCTAGACTTTAGGCTTTAACTCTAGGTTTTGGGTTTTATATCTAGATGTTTACCTTTACCTCTGTAAGTTGGGCTTTACCTGCAGACATTGGGCTGTAGGTCTAGATGATGGGCTTTACCTCTAGAAGTTGGGCTTTACATCTAGATTTTGGGCTTTACCTCTAAATGATGCGCTTAAACTCTAAATATTGGGCTTTACCTCTAGATGTTGGGCTTTAGATCTAGAAGCTGGACTTTACATCTAGATTTTGGTCTTTATGTCTAGATATTGCGCTTTACCTCTAGATTTTGGGTTTTAAATCTATATATTTGGCTTTTCCTCTAGATGTTGGGCTTTACCTCTAGATATCTGGATTTACGTCTCAATGTTGGGCTTTAGCTCTAGATTTTGGACTTTACTTCTAGAAGTTGGGCTTTACCTCTAGACTTTGGGCTTTACTTCAAGATGTTCGGCTTTAACTCTAGCTGTTGGGCTTTAACTCTAGATTTTGGGCCTTACCTCTAGAAATTGGGGTTTACATCTATATGTTTGGCTTTAACTGTAGATGTCGTGCCTTAACACTAGATTTTGGAATTCACCTCTAGATGTTAGGCTTTACCTCTAGAATTTGGGTTTTCCATCTGGATTTTTGGCTTCTCTCTAGAAACTGGGCTTTACCTCCAGATGTTGGGCTTTACATCTAGGTATTGGAGTTTACCTCTAGATGTAGGGTTTTACATCGAGATGTTTTGCTTTACATTTAGATGTTGGGCTTTATCTCTATATTTTGGGTTTTACATCTATATATTTGGCTTTTCCTCTAGATGTTGGGCTTTACCATCAGATATCTGGCTTTGCGTCTAGATGTTGGGCTTTACATCTAGATTTTGGGCTCTACCACTAGGTCTTGGGCTTTACCTCTAGATTTTGGTCTTTGCCTCTAGAAGTTGGGCTTACCTCTAGACTTTGGACTTTACCTCAAGACGTTCGGCTTTAACTCTAGCTGTTGGGCTTTACCTCTAGATTTTGGGCCTTACCTCTAGAAGTTGGAGGTTATATCTATCTGGCTTTAGCTCTAGATCTTGGGCTTTATCTCCAGATTTTCAGCTCTACCTCTAGGTATTGGTGTTTACCTCTAGATTTTGGAACTTAACTCTGGAAGTTGGGCTTTACATCTAGAGTTTGAGCTTTACATCCAGACGTTGGTCTTTAAGTCTAGATACTGGACTTTACCTCTAGATGTAGGGTTTTACATCTAGATGTTTTGCTTTACATTTAGATGTTGGTCTTTATCTCTAGACGTTGGGTTATACCTCTATATGTTGTACATCACCTCTAGATATTGTGCTTTACCTCTAGATGTTGGGATTACATCTAGACGTTGGACTTTATCTCTAGAATTTGGGCTATACCTCTAGATATTGGGCTTTACCTCTAGATTTTGGGTTTTACATCTAGATGTTTACCTTTACCTCTGTAAGTTGGGCTTTACCTGCAGACATTGGGCTGTAGGACTAGATGATGGGCTTTGCCTCTAGAAGTTGGTCTTAACATCTAGATTTTGGGCTTTAGATCTAGAAGTTAGGCTTTACATCTAGATTTTGGTCTTTAGGTCTAGATATTGGGCTTTACCTCTAGATTTTGGATTTTAAATCTTGATATTTGGCTTCTCCTATAGATGTTGGGCTTTACATCTAGATTTGGAGTTTTACATCTAGATGTTTGCCTTCACCTCTGTAAGTTGGGCTTTACCTGCAGACATTAGACTGTAGGACTAGACATTGGGCTTTACCTCTAGATATCTGGCTTTACCTCTAGATGTTGAGTTTTACCTCTAGATATTGGTCTTTACCTCTAGACGTTGGGCTTTAGATCTAGAAGTTGTGCTTTATATCTAGATTTTGATCTTTACGTCTAGATATTGGGCTTTACCTCTTGATTTTGGGTTTTATATCTATATATTTGTCTTTTCCTCTAGATGTTGGGCTTTACCCCTAGATATCTGGATTTACCTGTAAATGTTGGGCTTTACCTCTAGATTTTGGGTTTTCCATCTGGATTTTTGGCTTCTCTCTAGAATCTGGGCTTTACCTCCAGACGTTGGGCTTTACCACTAGATGTTGGGTTTTACCTCTAGATGTTGGTCTTTAGGTCTAGATATTGGACTTTACCTCCAGATGTAGGGGTTTACATCTAGATGTTTTGCTTTACATTTAGATGTTGGTCTTTATCTCTAGATGTTGGGTTATACCTCTATATGTTGTGCTTCACCTCTAGATGTTAGGCTTTCCCTCTAGAAGTTTGGATTACATCTAGATGTTTAGCTTTACATTTAGACGTTCGGCTTTATCTCTAGATTTTGGGTTTTAAATCTATATATTTGGCATATCTCTAGATTTTGGGCTCTAACTCTAGGTATTGGTGTTTACCTCTAGATTTTGGACTTTAACTCTGGAAGTTGGGGTTTACCCCTAGATGTTGGGATTTAACTCTAGAATTTGGGTTTGAAATCTATATATTTTACTTTTCCTCTAGATGTTGGGCTTTACCTCTAGATATCTGGCTTTAACTCTAGATGTTGGGTTTTACCTCTAGATATTGGTCTTTATCTCTAGATTTTGGGCGTTAGATCTAGAATTTGGGCTTTACATCTAGATGTTGGGCTTTAGATCTAGAAGTTGGGCTTTACATCTAGATTTTGGGCTTTACGTCTAGATATTGGGCTTTACCTCTAGATTTTGGGTTTTAAATCTATATATTTGGCTTTTCCTCTAGATGTTGGGCTTTACCCCTAGATATCTGGCTTTTCCTCTAGATGTTGGGCTTTACCTCTAGATTTTGGGTTTTACATCTAGATGTTTGCCTTCACCTCTGTAAGTTGGGCTTTACCTGCAGACATTGGGCTGTAGGACTAGATGATGGTCTTTACCTCCAGACGTTGGGCTTTACCTCTAGATATCTGGCTTTACCTCTAAATGATGCGCTTAAACTCTAAATATTGGGCTTTACCTCTAGATGTTGGGCTTTAGATTTAGAAGTTGGGCTTTACATCTAGATTTTGGGCTTTAGATCTAGAAGTTGGGCTTTACATCTAGATTTTGGGCTTTACGTCTAGATATTGGGCTTCACCTCTAGATTTTGGGGTTTAGATCTATATATCTGGCTTTACCTCTAGATATTGGTCTTTACCTCTAGATGTTGGGCTTTAGATCTAGAAGTTGTGCTTTTCATCTAGATTTTGGCCTTTACGTCTAGATATTGGGCTTTACCTCTAGATTTTGGGTTTTCCATCTGGATTTTTGGCTTCTCTCTAGAATCTGGGCTTTACCTCCAGACGTTGGGCTTTACCACTAGATGTTGGGTTTTACCTCTAGATGTTGGTCTTTAGGTCTAGATATTGGACTTTACCTCTAGATGTAGGGTTTTACATCTAGATGTTTTTCTTTACATTTAGATGTTGGTCTTTATCTCTAGATGTTGGGTTATACCTCTATATGTTGTGCTTCACCTCTAGATATTAGGCTTTACCTCTAGATGTTTTGCTTTACATTTAGATGTTCGGCTTTATCTCTAGATTTTGGGTTTTAAATCTATATATTTGGCATATCTCTAGATTTTGGGCTCTAACTCTAGGTATTGGTGTTTACCTCTAGATTTTGGACTTTAACTCTGGAAGTTGGGATTTACCCCTAGATGTTGGGATTTAACTCTAGAATTTGGGTTTGAAATCTATATATTTTGCTTTTCCTCTAGATGTTGGGCTTTACCTCTAGATATCTGGCTTTACCTCTAGATGTTGGGTTTTACCTCTAGATATTGGTCTTTACCTCTAGATTTTGGGTGTTAGATCTAGAATTTGGGCTTTATATCTAGATTTCGGGCTTTAGATCTAGAAGCTGGTCTTTACATCTAGATTTTGGGCTTTAGGTCTAGATATTGGGCTTTACCTCTAGATTTTGTGTTTTAAATCTATATATTTGGCTTTTCCTCTAGATGTTGGGCTTTACCCCTAGATATCTGGCTTTACCTCTAAATGTTGGGCTTTACCTCTAGATTTTCGGTTTTAAATATATATATATTTGGCTTTTCCTCCTGATGTTGGGCTTTACCTCTAGATTTAGGGTTTTACATCTAGATGTTTGCCTTCACTTCTGTAAGTTGGGCTTTACCTGCAGACATTGGGCTGTAGGACTAGATGATGGGCTTTACCTCCAGACGTTGGGCTTTACCTCTAGTTATCTGGGCTTTACCTCTAGATGTTGGGTTTTACCTCTAGCTATTGGTCTTTACCTCTAGATGTTGGGCTTTAGATCTAGAAGTTGTGCTTTTCATCTAGATTTTGGGCTTTACGTCTAGATATTGGGCTTTACCTCTAGATTTTGGGTTTTATATCTATATATTTGGCTTTTCCTCTAGATGTTGGGCTTTACCCCTAGATATCTGGATTTACCTGTAGATGTTGGGCTTTACCTCTAGATTTTGGGTTTTCCATCTGGATTTTTGGCTTCTCTCTAGAATCTGGGCTTTACCTCCAGACGTTGGGCTTTACCACTAGATGTTGGGTTTTACCTCTAGATGTTGGTCTTTAGGACTAGATATTGGACTTTACCTCTAGATGTAGGGTTTTACATCTAGATGTTTTGCTTTACATTTAGATGTTGGTCTTTATCTCTAGATGTTGGGTTATACCTCTATATGTTGTGCTTCACCTCTAGATGTTAGGCTTTACCTCTAGATGTTTGGATTACATCTAGATGTTTTGCTTTACATTTAGATGTTCGGCTTTATCTCTAGTTTTTGGGTTTTAAATCTATATATTTGGTTTTTCCTCTAGATGTTGGGCTTTACCGTCAGATATCTGGCTTTACGTCTAGATGTTGGGCTTTACCTCTAGAAGTTGGGCTTTAACTCTAGACTTTGGGCTTTACCTCAAGACGTTCGGCTTTAATTCTAGCTGTTGGGCTTTACCTCTAGATTTTGGGCCTTACCTCTAGAAGTTGGGGGTTATATCTATATGGTTGGATTTAACTGTAGATGTCAGGCCTTAACACTTGATTTTGGAATTCACCTCTAGATGTTAGGCTTTACATCTAGATTCTGGGCTTTCCCTCTAGATGTTGGGCTTTAACTCTAGATTTTGGGCTTTACTCGAAAGGATGCGCTTTAACTCTAGATATTCGGCTTTACCTCTAGAAGTTGGGTTTTACATCTAGATGTTTGGCTTTAACTGTAGGTGTCGGGCTTTAACACTAGATATTGGAATTCACCTCTAGATCTTAGTCTTTACCTCTACATGTTGGGCTTTACCTCTAGAGTATTTGGCTTTAGATCTAGCAATTGGGCTTTACATCTAGATTTGGGGCTTTAGCTCTAGATGTTGGGCTTTACCTCCAGATTTTGGATTTTAAATCTATATATCTGGCTTTATCTCTAGATGTTGCGCTTTATCTCTAGATTTTGGGCTCTAACTCTAGGTATTGGTGTTTACCACTAGACTTTGGACTTTAACTCTGGAAGTTGGTCTTTACCTCTAGATGTTGGGATTTAACACTAGAATTTGGGTTTGAAATCTATATATTTTGCTTTTCCTCTAGATGTTGGGCCTTACCTCTAGATATCTGGCTTTACCTCTAGATGTTGGGTTTTACCTCTAGATATTGGCCTTTACCTCTAGATTTTGGGTGTTAGATCTAGAATTTGGGCTTTACATCTAGATTTTGGGCTTTAGATCTAGAAGCTGGGCTTTACATCTAGATTCTGGGCTTTACCTCTAGATATAGGGCTTTACCTCTAGATTTTGGGTTTTAAATATATATATATTTGGCTTTTCCTCCTGATGTTGGGCTTTACCTCTACATTTTGGGTTTTAAATCTAGATGTTTGCCTTTACCACTCTAAGTTGGGCTTTACCTGCAGACATTGGGCTGTAGGGCTAGATGATGGGCTTTACCTCCAGACGTTGGGCTTTACCTCTAGATATCTGGCTTTACCTCTAGATGTTGAGGTTTACCTCTATCTATTGGTCTTTACCTCTAGATGTTGGGCTTTAGATCTAGAATTTGTGCTTTTGATCTAGATTTTGGGCTTTACGTCTAGATATTGGGCTTTACCTCTAGATTTTGGGGTTTATATCTATATATTTGGCTTTTCCTCTAGATGTTGGGATTTACCCCTAGATATCTCGATTTACCTGTAGATGTTGGGCTTTACCTCTAGATTTTGGTTTTTACATCTGGATTTTTGGCTTCTCTCTAGAATCTGGGCTTTACCTCTAGATTTTGGGCTCTACCACTAGGTCTTGGGCTTTACCTCTAGATTTTGGTCTTTACGTCTAGATATTGGGCTTTACCTCTAGATTTTGGGTTTTAAATCTATATATTTTGCTTTTCCTCTAGATGTTGGGCTTTACCTCTAGATATCTGGCTTTACCTGTAGATGTTGGGTTTTACCTCTAGATATTGGTCTTTACCTCTAGATGTTGGGCTTTAGATTTAGAAGTTGGGCTTTACATCTAGATTTTGGGCTTTACGTCTAGATATTGGGCTTTACCTCTAGATTTTGGGGTTTATATCTATATATTTGGCTTTTCCTCTAGATACTGGACTTTACCCCTAGATATCTGGATTTACCTGTAGATGTTGGGCTTTACCTCTAGATATCTGGCTTTACCTCTAGATGTTGGGTTTTACCTCTAGATATTGGTCTTTATCTCTAGATTTTGGGCGTTAGATCTAGAATTTGGTCTTTACATCTAGATGTTGGGCTTTAGATCTATAAGTTGGGGTTTACATCTAGATTTTGGGCTTTAAATCTATATATTTGGCTTTTCCTCTAGATGTTGGGCTTTACCCCTAGATATCTGGATTTACCTGTAGATGTTGGGCTTTAACTCTAGATTTTGGTTTTTCCATCTGGATTTTTGGCTTCTCTCTAGAATCTGGGCTTTACCTCCAGACGTTGGGCTTTACCACTAGATGTTGGTTTTTACCTCTAGATGTTGGTCTTTAGGTCTAGATATTGGACTTTACCTCTAGATGTAGGGTTTTACATCTAGATGTTTTGATTTACATTTATATGTTCGGCTTTATCTCTTGATTTTGGGTTTTAAATCTATATATTTGGCTTTTCTTCTAGATGTTGGGCTTTACCTCTAGATATCGGCTTTACCTCTAGATGTTGGGTTTTACTTCTAGATATTGATCTTTATCTCTAGATTTTTGGCGTTAGATCTAGAGTTTGGGCTTTACATCTAGATTTTGGGCTTTAGGTCCAGAAGTTGGGGTTTACATCTAGATTTTGGGCTTTACGTCTAGATATTGGGCTTTACCTCTAGATTTTGTGTTTTAAATCTATATATTTGGCTTTTCCTCTAGATGTTGGGCTTTACCCCTAGATATCTGGCTTTACCTCTAGATGTTGGGCTTTACCTCTAGGTTTTGGGTTTTAAATATATATATATTTGGCTTTTCCTCTAGATGTTGGGCTTTACCTCTAGATTTTGGGTTTTACATCTAGATGTTTGCCTTCACCTCTGTAAGTTGGGCTTTACCTGCAGACATTGGGCTGTAGGACTAGATGATGGGCTTTACCTCCAGACGTTGGGCTTTACCTCTAGATATCTGGCTTTACCTCTAAATGATGCGCTTAAACTCTAAATATTGGGCTTTACCTCTAGATGTTGGGCTTTAGATTTAGAAGTTGGGCTTTACATCTAGATTTTGGGCTTTAGATCTAGATATTGGGCTTCACCTCTAGATTTTGGGGTTAGATCTATATATCTGGCTTTATCTCTAGATGTTGGGCTTTACCTCTACATTTTGGGCTCTACCTCTAGGTATTGGTATTTACATTTAGATTTTTGACTTTAAATCTGGAAGTTGAGCTTTACATCTAGACTTTGGGATTTACCTCTAGATGTTGGGATTTAACTCTAGAATTTGGGTTTGAAATCTATATATTTTGCTTTTCCTCTAGATGTTGGGCTTTACCTCTAGATATCTGGCTTTACCTCTAGATGTTGCGTTTTACCTCTAGCTATTGGTCTTTACCTCTAGATGTTGGGCTTTAGATCTAGAAGTTGTGCTTTTCATCTAGATTTTGGGCTTTACGTCTAGATATTGGGCTTTACCTCTAGATTTTGGGTTTTATATCTATATATTTGGCTTTTCCTCTAGATGCTGGGCTTTACCCCTAGATATCTGGATTTACCTGTAGATGTTGGGCTTTACCTCTAGATTTTGGGTTTTCCATCTGGATTTTTGGCTTATCTCTAGAATCTGGCCTTTACCTCCAGACGTTGGGCTTTACCACTAGATGTTGGTTTTTACCTCTAGATGTTGGTCTTTAGATCTAGATATTGGACTTTACCTCTAGATGTAGGGTTTTACATCTAGATGTCTTGCTTTACATTTAGATGTTGGTCTTTCTCTCTAGATGTTGGGTTATACCTCTATATGTTGTGCTTCACCTCTAGTTGTTAGGCTTTACCTCTAGATGTTTGGATTACATCTTGATGTTTTGCTTTACATTTAGATGTTCGGCTTTATCTCTAGATTTTGGGTTTTAAATCTATATATTTGGCATATCTCTAGATTTTGGGCTCTAACTCTAGGTATTGGTGTTTACCTCTAGATTTTGGACTTTAACTCTGGAAGTTGGGGTTTACCCCTAGATGTTGGGATTTAACTCTAGAATTTGGGTTTGAAATCTATATATTTGGCTTTTCCTCTAGATGTTGGGCTTTACCTCTAGATATCTGGCTTTACCTCTAGATGTTGGGTTTTACCTCTAGATATTGGTCTTTACCTCTAGATGTTGGGCTTTAGATCTCGAAGTTGTGCTTTTCATTTAGATTTTGGGCTTTACGTCTAGATATTGGGCTTTACCTCTATATTTTGGGTTTTATATCTATATATTTGGCTTTTCCTCTAGATGCTGGGCTTTACCCCTAGATATCTGGATTTACCTGTAGATGTTGGGCTTTACCTCTAGATTTTGGGTTTTCCATCTGGATTTTTGGCTTCTCTCTAGAATCTGGGCTTTACCTCCAGACGTTGGGCTTTACCACTAGATGTTGGGTTTTACCTCTAGATGTTGGTCTTTAGGTCTAGATATTGGACTTTACCTCTAGATGTAGGGTTTTACATCGAGATGTTTTGCTTTACATTTAGATGTTGGTCTTTATCTCTAGATGTTGGGTTATACCTCTATATGTTGTGCTTCACCTCTAGTTGTTAGGCTTTACCTCTAGATGTTTGGATTACATCTAGATGTTTTGCTTTACATTTAGACGTTCGGCTTTATCTCTAGATTTTGGGTTTTAAATCTATATATTTGGCATATCTCTAGATTTTGGGCTCTAACTCTAGGTATTGGTGTTTACCTCTAGATTTTGGACTTTAACTCTGGAAGTTGGGGTTTACCCCTAGATGTCGGGATTTAACTCTAGAATTTGGGTTTGAAATCTATATATTTTGCTTTTCCTCTAGATATCTGGCTTTACCTCTAGATGTTGGGTTTTACCTCTAGATATTGGTCTTTATCTCTAGATTTTGGGCGTTAGATCTAGAATTTGGGCTTTACATCTAGATTTTGGGCTTTAAATATATATATTTGGCTTTTCCTCTAGATGTTGGGCTTTACCCCTAGATATCTGGCTTTACCTCTAGATGTTGGGCTTTACCTCTAGGTTTTGGGTTTTAAATATATATATATTTGGCTTTTCCTCTAGATGTTGGGCTTTACCTCTAGATTTTGGGTTTTACATCTAGATGTTTGCCTTCACCTCTGTAAGTTGGGCTTTACCTGCAGACATTGGGCTGTAGGACTAGATGATGGGCTTTACCTCCAGACGTTGGGCTTTACCTCTAGATATCTGGCTTTACCTCTAAATGATGCGCTTAAACTCTAAATATTGGGCTTTACCTCTAGATGTTGGGCTTTTAATTTAGAAGTTGGGCTTTACATCTAGATTTTGGGCTTTAGATCTAGATATTGGGCTTCACCTCTAGATTTTGGGGTTAGATCTATATATCTGGCTTTATCTCTAGATGTTGGGCTTCACCTCTACATTTTGGGCTCTACCTCTAGGTATTGGTATTTACATTTAGATTTTTGACTTTAAATCTGGAAGTTGAGCTTTACATCTAGACTTTGGGATTTACCTCTAGATGTTGGGATTTAACTCTAGAATTTGGGTTTGAAATCTATATATTTTGCTTTTCCTCTAGATGTCGGGCTTTACCTCTAGATATCTGGCTTTACCTCTAGATGTTGGGTTTTACCTCTAGATATTGGTCTTTACCTCTAGATGTTGGGCTTTATATCTAGAAGTTGTGCTTTTCGTCTAGATTATGGGCTTTAACTCTGGAAGTTGGGGTTTACCCCTAGATGTTGGGATTTAACTCTAGAATTTGGATTTGAAATCTATATATTTGGCTTTTCCTCTAGATGTTGGGCTTTACCTCTAGATATCTGGCTTTACCTCTAGATGTTGGGTTTTACCTCTAGATATTGGTCTTTACCTCTAGATGTTGGGCTTTATATCTAGAAGTTGTGCTTTTCGTCTAGATTTTGGGCTTTACGTCTAGATATTGGGCTTTACCTCTAGATTTTGGGTTTTATATCCATATATTTGGCTTTTCCTCTAGATGTTGGGCTTTACCCCTAGATATCTCGATTTACCTGTAGATGTTGGGCTTTACCTCTAGATTTTGGTTTTTACATCTGGATTTTTGGCTTCTCTCTAGAATCTGGGCTTTACCTCCAGGCGTTGGGCTTTACCACTAGATGTTGGTTTTTACCTCTAGATGTTGGTCTTTAGGTCTAGATATTGGACTTTAACTCTAGATGTAGGGTTTTACATCTAGATGTTTTGCTTTACATTTAGATGTTGGTCTTTATCTCTAGATGTTGGGTTATACCTCTATATGTTGTGCTTCACCTCTAGATGTTAGGCTTTACCTCTAGATGTTTGGATTACATCTAGATGTTTTGCTTTACATTTAGATGTTCGGCTTTATCTCTAGATTTTGGGTTTTAAATCTATATATTTGGCTTTTCTTCTAGATGTTGGGCTTTACCTCTAGATATCGGCTTTACCTCTAGATGTTGGGTTTTACTTCTAGATATTGGTCTTTATCTCTAGATTTTGGGCGTTAGATCTAGAATTTGGGCTTTACATCTAGATTTTGGGCTGTAGATCTAGAATTTGGGGTTTACATCTAGATTTTGGGCTTTACCTCTAGATGTTGGGATTGAACTCTAGATTTTGGGTTTTAAATCTATATATTTGGCTTTTCCTCTAGATGTTGGGCTTTACCCCTAGATATCTGGCTTTACCTCTAGATGTTGGGCTTTACCTCTAGGTTTTGGGTTTTAAATATATATATATTTGGCTTTTCCTCTAGATGTTGGGCTTTACCTCTAGATTTTGGGTTTTACATCTAGATGTTTGCCTTCACCTCTGTATGTTGGGCTTTACCTGCAGACATTGGGCTGTAGGACTAGATGATGGGCTTTACCTCCAGACGTTGGGCTTTACCTCTAGTTATCTGGCTTTACCTCTAAATGATGTGCTTAAACTCTAAATATTGGGCTTTACCTCTAGATGTTGGGCTTTAGATTTAGAAGTTGGGCTTTACATCTAGATTTTGGGCTTTAGATCTAGATATTGGGCTTCACCTCTAGATTTTGGGGTTAGATCTATATATCTGGCTTTATCTCTAGATGTTGGGCTTTACCTCTACATTTTGGGCTCTACCTCTAGGTATTGGTATTTACATTTAGATTTTTGACTTTAAATCTGGAAGTTGAGCTTTACATCTAGACTTTGAGATTTACCTCTAGATGTTGGGATTTAACTCTAGAATTTGGGTTTGAAATCTATATATTTTGCTTTTCCTCTAGATGTTGGGCTTTACCTCTAGATATTGGTCTTTACCTCTAGATTTTTGGTTTTATATCTATATATTTGGCTTTTCCTTTAGATGCTGGGCTTTACCCCTAGATATCTGGATTTACCTGTAGATGTTGGGCTTTACCTCTAGATTTTGGGTTTTCCATCTGGATTTTTGGCTTCTCTCTAGAATCTGGGCTTTACCTCCAGGCGTTGGGCTTTACCACTAGATGTTGGTTTTTACCTCTAGATGTTGGTCTTTAGGTCTAGATATTGGACTTTACCTCTAGATGTAGGGTTTTACATCTAGATGTTTTGCTTTACATTTAGATGTTGGTCTTTATCTCTAGATGTTGGGTTATACCTCTATATGTTGTGCTTCACCTCTAGATGTTAGGCTTTACCTCTAGATGTTTGGATTACATCTAGATGTTTTGCTTTACATTTAGATGTTCGGCTTTATCTCTAGATTTTGGGTTTTAAATCTATATATTTGGCTTTTCTTCTAGATGTTGGGCTTTACCTCTAGATATCGGCTTTACCTCTAGATGTTGGGTTTTACTTCTAGATATTGGTCTTTATCTCTAGATTTTGGGCGTTAGATCTAGAATTTGGGCTTTACATCTAGATTTTGGGCTGTAGATCTAGAATTTGGGGTTTACATCTAGATTTTGGGCTTTACCTCTAGATGTTGGGATTGAACTCTAGATTTTGGGTTTTAAATCTATATATTTGGCTTTTCCTCTAGATGTTGGGCTTTACCCCTAGATATCTGGCTTTAGCTCTAGATGTTGGGCTTTACCTCTAGGTTTTGGGTTTTAAATATATATATATTTGGCTTTTCCTCTAGATGTTGGGCTTTACCTCTAGATTTTGGGTTTTACATCCTGATGTTTGCCTTCACCTCTGTAAGCTGGGCTTTACCTGCAGCCATTAGGCTGTAGGACTAGATGATGGGCTTTACCTCTAGAAGTTGAGCTTTACATCTAGATTTTGGGCTTTAGCTCTAAATGATGCGCTTAAACTCTAAATATTGGGCTTTACCTCTAGATGTTGGGCTTTAGATTTAGAAGTTGGGATTTACATCTATATTTTGGGCTTTAGATCTAGAAGTTGGGATTTATATCTAGATTTTATCTTTACGTCTAGATATTGGGCTTTACCTCTAGATTTTGGGTTTTATATCTATATATTTGGCTTTTCCTCTAGATGCTGGGCTTTACCCCTAGATATCTGGATTTACCTGTAGATGTTGGGCTTTACCTCTAGATTTTGGGTTTTCCATCTGGATTTTTGGCTTCTCTCTAGAATCTGGACTTTACCTCCAGACGTTGGGCTTTACCACTAGATGTTGGGTTTTACCTCTAGATATTGGTCTTTAGGTCTAGATATTGGACTTTACCTCTAGATGTAGGGTTTTACATCTAGATGTTTTGCTTTACATTTAGATGTTGGTCTTTATCTCTAGATTTTGTGGTTTAAATCTATATATTTGGCATATCTCTAGATTTTGGGCTCTAACTCTAGGTATTGGTGTTTACCTCTAGATTTTGGACTTTAACTCTGGAAGTTGGGGTTTACCCCTAGATGTTGGGATTTACCTCTAGATTTTGGGTTTTACATCTAGATGTTTGCCTTCACCTCTTTAAGTTGGGCTTTACCTGCAGCCATTAGGCTGTAGGACTAGATGATGGGCTTTCCCTCTAGAAGTTGAGCTTTACATCTAGATTTTGGGCTTTACCTCTAAATGATGCGCTTCAACTCTAAATATTGGGCTTTACCTCTAGATGTTGGGCTTTAGATTTAGAAGTTGGGCTTTACAGCTATATTTTGGGCTTTAGATCTAGAAGTTGGGCTTTACATCTAGATTTTGGGCTTTACGTCTAGATATTGGGCTTCAACTCTAGATTTTGGGGTTTAGATCTATATATATGGCTTTATCTCTAGATGTTGGGCTTTACCTCTACATTTTGGGCTCTACCTCTAGGTATTGGTATTTACATTTACATTTTTGACTTTAAAACTGGAAGTTGAGCTTTACATCTAGACTTTGGGATTTACCTCTAGATGTTGGGATTTACCTCTAGAATTTGGGTTTGAAATCTATATATTTTGCTTTTCCTCTAGATGTTGGGCTTTACCTCTAGATATCTGGCTTTACCTCTAGATGTTGGGTTTTACCTCTAGATATTGGTCTTTACCTCTAGATGTTGGGCTTTAGATCTAGAAGTTTTGCTTTTCATCTAGATTTTGGGCTTTACGTCTAGATATTGGGCTTTACCTCTAGATTTTGGGTTTTATATCTATATATTTGGCTTTTCCTCTAGATGTTGGGCTTTACCCCTAGATATCTGGATTTACCTGTAGATGTTGGGCTTTACCTCTAGATTTTGGGTTTTCCATCTGGATTTTTGGCTTCTCTCTAGAATCTGGGCTTTACCTCCAGACGTTGGGCTTTACCACTAGATGTTGGGTTTTAACTCTAGATGTTGGTCTTTAGGTCTAGATATTGGACTTTACCTCTAGATGTAGGGGTTTACATCTAGATGTTTTGCTTTACATTTAGATGTTGGTCTTTATCTCTAGATGTTGGGTTATACCTCTATATGTGGTGTTTCACCTCTAGTTGTTAGGCTTTACCTCTAGATGTTTGGATTACATCTAGATGTTTTGCTTTACATTTAGACGTTCGGCTTTATCTCTAGATTTTGGGTTTTAAATCTATATATTTGGCATATCTCTAGATTTTGGGCTCTAACTCTAGGTATTGGTGTTTACCTCTAGATTTTGGACTTTAACTCTGGAAGTTGGGGTTTACCCCTAGATGTTGGGATTTAACTCTAGAATTTGGGTTTGAAATCTATATCTTTTGCTCTTCCTCTAGATGTTGGGCTTTACCTCTAGATATCTGGCTTTACCTCTAGATGTTGGGTTTTACCTCTAGATATTGGTCTTTATCTCTAGATTTTGGGCGTTAGATCAAGAATTTGGTCTTTACATCTAGATGTTGGGCTTTAGATCTAGAAGTTGGGCTTTACATCTAGATTTTGGGCTTTAAATCTATATATTTGGCTTTTCCTCTAGATGTTGGGCTTTACCCCTAGATATCTGGATTTACCTGTAGATGTTGGGCTTTACCTCTAGATTTTGGTTTTTACATCTGGATTTTTGGCTTCTCTCTAGAATCTGGGCTTTACCTCCAGGCGTTGGGCTTTACCACTAGATGTTGGTTTTTACCTCTAGATGTTGGTCTTTAGGTCTAGATATTGGACTTTACCTCTAGATGTAGGGTTTTACATCTAGATGTTTTGCTTTACATTTAGATGTTGGTCTTTATCTCTAGATGTTGGGTTATACCTCTATATGTTGTGCTTCACCTCTAGATGTTAGGCTTTACCTCTAGATGTTTGGATTACATCTAGATGTTTTCCTTTACATTTAGATGTTCGGCTTTATCTCTAGATTTTGGGTTTTAAATCTATATATTTGGCTTTTCTTCTAGATGTTGGGCTTTACCTCTAGATATCGGCTTTACCTCTAGATGTTGGGTTTTACTTCTAGATATTGGTCTTTATCTCTAGATTTTGGGCGTTAGATCTAGAATTTGGGCTTTACATCTAGATTTTGGGCTTTAGATCTAGAATTTGGGGTTTACATCTAGATTTTGGGCTTTACGTCTAGATATTGGGCTTTACCTCTAGATTTTGGGTTTTAAATCTATATATTTGGCTTTTCCTCTAGATGTTGGGCTTTACCCCTAGATATCTGGATTTACCTGTAGATGTTGGGCTTTACCTCTAGATTTTGGTTTTTACATCTGGATTTTTGGCTTCTCTCTAGAATCTGTGCTTTACCTCCAGGCGTTGGGCTTTACCACTAGATGTTGGTTTTTACCTCTAGATGTTGGTCTTTAGGTCTAGATATTGGACTTTACCTCTAGATGTAGGGTTTTACATCTAGATGTTTTGCTTTACATTTAGATGTTGGTCTTTATCTCTAGATGTTGGGTTATACCTCTATATGTTGTGCTTCACCTCTAGATGTTAGGCTTTACCTCTAGATGTTTGGATTACATCTAGATGTTTTGCTTTACATTTAGATGTTCGGCTTTATCTCTAGATTTTGGGTTTTAAATCTATATATTTGGCTTTTCTTCTAGATGTTGGGCTTTACATCTAGATATCGGCTTTACCTCTAGATGTTGGGTTTTACTTCTAGATATTGGTCTTTATCTCTAGATTTTGGGCGTTAGATCTAGAATTTGGGCTTTACATCTAGATTTTGGGCTTTAGATCTAGAATTTGGGGTTTACATCTAGATTTTGGGCTTTACGTCTAGATATTGGGCTTTACCTCTAGATTTTGGGTTTTAAATCTATATATTT
The DNA here is from genome assembly GCF_034619465.1 of Leptosomus discolor. Taxonomy (NCBI): domain Eukaryota; kingdom Metazoa; phylum Chordata; class Aves; order Leptosomiformes; family Leptosomidae; genus Leptosomus; species Leptosomus discolor. Next base: position 2,103,688 of record NW_028237857.1, on the reverse strand, counting down.
GGCTTTTCCTCTATATGTTGGGCTTTACCCCTAGATATCTGGCTTTACCTCTAGATGTTGGGCTTTACCTCTAGATTTTGGGCTTTTCCTCTAAATGATGCGCTTAAACTCTAAATATTGGGCTTTACCTCTAGATGTTGGGCTTTAGATTTAGAAGTTGGGCTTTACATGTATATTTTGGGCTTTAGATTTAGAAGTTGGGCTTTATATCTAGATTTTGATCTTTACGTCTAGATATTGGGCTTTACCTCTAGATTTTGGGTTTTATATCTATATATTTGGCTTTTCCTCTAGATGTTGGGCTTTACCCCTAGATATCTGGATTTACCTGTAGATGTTGGGCTTTACCTCTAGATTTTGGGTTTTCCATCTGGATTTTTGGCTTCTCTCTAGAATCTGGGCTTTACCTCCAGACGTTGGGCTTTACCACTAGATGTTGGTTTTTACCTCTAGATGTTGGTCTTTAGGTCTAGATATTGGACTTTACCTCTAGATGTAGGGTTTTACATCTAGATGTTTTGCTTTACATTTAGATGTTGGTCTTTATCTCTAGATGTTGGGTTATACCTCTATATGTTGTGCTTCACCTCTAGTTGTTAGGCTTTACCTCTAGATGTTTGCATTACATCTAGATGTTTTGCTTTACATTTAGACGTTCGGCTTTATCTCTAGATTTTGGGTTTTAAATCTATATATTTGGCATATCTCTAGATTTTGGGCTCTAACTCTAGGTATTGGTGTTTACCTCTAGATTTTGGACTTTAACTCTGGAAGTTGGGGTTTACCCCTAGATGTTGGGATTTAACTCTAGAATTTGGGTTTGAAATCTATATATTTGGCTTTTCTTCTAGATGTTGGGCTTTACCTCTAGATATCTGGCTTTACCTCTAGATGTTGGGTTTTACTTCTAGATATTGGTCTTTATCTCTAGATTTTGGGCGTTAGATCTAGAATTTGGGCTTTACATCTAGATTTTGGGCTTTAGATCTAGAATTTGGGGTTTACATCTAGATTTTGGGCTTTACGTCTAGATATTGGGCTTTACCTCTAGATTTTGGGTTTTAAATCTATATATTTGGCTTTTCCTCTATATGTTGGGCTTTACCCCTAGATATCTGGCTTTACCTCTAGATGTTGGGCTTTACCTCTAGGTTTTGGGTTTTAAGTATATATATATTTGACTTTTCCTCTAGATGTTGGGCTTTACCTCTAGATTTTGGGGTTTACATCTAGATGTTTGCCTTCACCTCTGTAAGTTGGGCTTTACCTGCAGACATTGTGCTGTAGGACTAGATGATGGGCTTTACCTCCAGACGTTGGGCTTTACCTCTAGTTAACTGGCTTTACCTCTAAATGATGTGCTTAAACTCTAAATATTGGGCTTTACCTCTAGATGTTGGGCTTTAGATTTAGAAGTGGGGCTTTACATCTAGATTTTGGGCTTTAGATCTAGATATTGGGCTTTACCTCTAGATTTTGGGTTTTATATCTATATATTTGGCTTTTCCTCTAGATGTTGGGCTTTACCCCTAGATATCTGGATTTACCTGTAGATGTTGGGCTTTACCTCTAGATATCTGGCTTTACCTCTAGATGTTGGGTTTTACCTCTAGATATTGGTCTTTATCTCTAGATTTTGGGCGTTAGATCAAGAATTTGGTCTTTACATCTAGATGTTGGGCTTTAGATCTAGAAGTTGGGCTTTACATCTAGATTTTGGGCTTTAAATCTATATATTTGGCTTTTCCTCTAGATGTTGGGCTTTACCCCTAGATATCTGGATTTACCTGTAGATGTTGGGCTTTACCTCTAGATTTTGGTTTTTACATCTGGATTTTTGGCTTCTCTCTAGAATCTGGGCTTTACCTCCAGGCGTTGGGCTTTACCACTAGATGTTGGTTTTTACCTCTAGATGTTGGTCTTTAGGTCTAGATATTGGACTTTACCTCTAGATGTAGGGTTTTACATCTAGATGTTTTGCTTTACATTTAGATGTTGGGTTATACCTCTATATGTTGTGCTTCACCTCTAGATGTTAGGCTTTACCTCTAGATGTTTGGATTACATCTAGATGTTTTGCTTTACATTTAGATGTTCGGCTTTATCTCTAGATTTTGGGTTTTAAATCTATATATTTGGCTTTTCCTCTAGATGTTGGGCTTTACCGTCAGATATCTGGCTTTACGTCTAGATGTTGGGCTTTACTTCTAGAAGTTGGGCTTTAACTCTAGACTTTGGGCTTTACCTCAAGACGTTCGGCTTTAACTCTAGCTGTTGGGCTTTACCTCTAGATTTTGGGCCTTACCTCTAGAAGTTGGGGGTTATATCTATATGGTTGGATTTAACTGTAGATGTCAGGCCTTAACACTTGATTTTGGAATTCACCTCTAGATGTTAGGCTTTACATCTAGATTCTGGGCTTTCCCTCTAGATGTTGGGCTTTAACTCTAGATTTTGGGCTTTACTCTAAAGGATGCGCTTTAACTCTAGATATTCGGCTTTACCTCTAGAAGTTGGGTTTTACATCTAGATGTTTGGCTTTAACTGTAGGTGTCAGGCTTTAACACTAGATATTGGAATTCACCTCTAGATCTTAGTCTTTACCTCTACATGTTGGGCTTTACCTCTAGAGTATTTGGCTTTAGATCTAGCAATTGGGCTTTACATCTAGATTTGGGTCTTTAGCTCTAGATGTTGGGCTTTACCTCCAGATTTTGGATTTTAAATCTATATATCTGGCTTTATCTCTAGATGTTGGGCTTTATCTCTAGATTTTGGGCTCTAACTCTAGGTATTGGCGTTTACCTCTAGATTTTGGACTTTAACTCTGGAAGTTGGGCTTTACCTCTAGATGTTGGGATTGAACTCTAGAATTTGGGTTTGAAAGCTATATATTTTGCTTTTCCTCTAGATGTTGGGCTTTACCTCTAGATATCTGGCTTTACCTCTAGATGTTGGGTTTTACCTCTAGATATTGGTCTTTACCTCTAGATTTTGGGTGTTAGATCTAGAATTTGGGCTTTACATCTAGATTTTGGGCTTTAGGTCTAGATATTGGGCTTTACCTCTAGATTTTGGGTTTTAAATCTATATATTTGGCTTTTCCTCTAGATGTTGGGCTTTACCTCTAGATTTTGGGTTTTACATCTAGATGTTTGCCTTCACCTCTGTAAGTTGGGCTTTACCTGCAGACATTGGGCTGTAGGACTAGATGATGGGCTTTACCTCTAGAAGTTGGGCTTTACATCTAGATTTTGGGCTTTACCTATAAATGATGTGCTTAAACTCTAAATATTGGGCTTTACCTCTAGATGTTGGGCTTTAGATTTAGAAGTTGGGCTTTACATCTATATTTTGGGCTTTAGATCTAGAAGTTGGGCTATACATCTAGATTTTGGGCTTTAGATCTAGAAGTTGGGCTTTACATCTAGACTTTGGGCTTTACGTCTAGATATTGGGCTTTACCTCTAGATTTTGGGGTTTACATCTAGATGTTTGCCTTCACCTCTGTAAGTTGGGCTTTACCTGCAGACATTGGGCTATAGGACTAGATGATGGGCTTTACATCTAGATTTTGGGCTTTACCTCTAGATGTTGGGATTGAACTCTAGAATTTGGGTTTGAAATCTATATATTTTGCTTTTCCTCTAGATGTTGGGCTTTACCTCTAGATATCTGGCTTTAGCTCTAGATGTTGGGTTTTACCTCTAGATATTGGTCTTTACCTCTAGATTTTGGGTGTTAGATCTAGAATTTGGGCTTTACATCTAGATTTTGGGCTTTAGATCTAGAAGTTGGGCTTTAAATCTAGATTTTGGGCTTTACGTCTAGATATTGGGCTTTACCTCTAGATTTTGGGTTTTAAATCTATATATTTGGCTTTTCCTCTAGATGTTAGGCTTTACCTCTAGATTTTGGGTTTTACATCTAGATGTTTGCCTTCACCTCTGTAAGTTGGGCTTTACCTGCAGACATTGGGCTGTAGGACTAGATGATGGGCTTTACCTCTAGAAGTTGGGCTTTACCTCTAGATGTTGGGCTTTAGATTTAGAAGTTGGGCTTTACATCTATATTTTGGGCTTTAGATCTAGAAGTTGGGCTTTACATCTAGATATTGGGCTTTACGTCTAGATATTGGGCTTCACCTCTAGGTTTTGGGGTTTAGATCTATATATCTGGCTTTATCTCTAGGTGTTGGGCTTTATCTCTAGATTTTTGGTTTTAAATCTATATATTTGGCTTTTCCTCTAGATGTTGGGCTTTACCTCTAGATATCTGGCTTTACCTCTAGATGTTGGGCTTTACCTCTAGATATTGGTCTTTATCTCTAGATTTTGGGCGTTAGATCTAGAATTTGGGCTTTACATCTAGATTTTGGGCTTTAGATCAAGAAGTTAGGCTTTACATCTAGATTTTGGCCTTTACGTCTTGATATTGGGCTTTACCTCTAGATTTTTGGTTTTAAGTCTATATATTTGGCTTTTCCTCTAGATGTTGGCCTTTACCGCTAGATATCTGGCTTTACATCCAGATGTTGGGCTTTACCTCTAGATTTTGGGTTTTAAATATATATATATTTGGCTTTTCCTCTAGACGTTGGGCTTTACTTCTAGATTTGGGGTTTTACATCTAGATGTTTGCCTTCACCTCTGTAAGTTGGGCTTTACCTGCAGACATTGGGCTGTAGGACTAGATGATGGGCTTTACCTCCAGATGTTGGGCTTTACCTCTAGATATCTGGCTTTATCTCTAGATGTTGGGTTTTACTTCTAGCTATTGATCTTTACCTCTAGATGTTGATCTTTAGATCTAGAAGTTGTGCTTTTCATCTAGATTTTGGGCTTTATGTCTAGATATTGGGCTTTACCTCTAGATTTTGTGTTTTATATCTATATATTTGGCTTTTCCTCTAGATGTTGGGCTTTACCCCTAGATATCTGGATTTACCTGTAGATGTTGGGCTTTACCTCTAGATTTTGGGTTTTCCATCTGGATTTTTGGCTTCTCTCTAGAATCTGGGCTTTACCTCCAGACGTTGGGCTTTACCACTAGATGTTGGGTTTTACCTCTAGATGTTGGTCTTTAGGTCTAGATATTGGACTTTACCTCTAGATGTAGGGTTTTACATCTAGATGTTTTGCTTTACATTTAGATGTTGGTCTTTATCTCTAGATGTTGGGTTATACCTCTATATGTTGTGCTTCACCTCTAGATGTTAGGCTTTACCTCTAGATGTTTGGATTACATCTAGATGTTTTGCTTTACATTTAGGTGTTCGGCTTTATCTCTAGATTTTGGGTTTTAAATCTATATATTTGGCTTTTCCTCTAGATGTTGGGCTTTACCTCTAGAGTATTTGGCTTTAGATCTAGCAATTGGGCTTTACATCTAGATTTGGGGCTTTAGGTCTAGATGTTGGGCTTTACCTCCAGATTTTGGATTTTAAATCTATATATCTGGCTTTATCTCTAGATGTGGGCTTTATCTCTAGATTTTGGGTTCTAACTCTAGGTATTGGTGTTTACCTCTAGATTTTGGACTTTAACTCTGGAAGTTGGGCTTTACCTCTAGATGTTGGGATTGAACTCTAGAATTTGGGTTTGAAATCTATATATTTTGCTTTTCCTCTAGATGTTGGGCTTTACCTCTAGATATCTGGCTTTACCTCTAGATGTTGGGTTTTACCACTAGATATTGGTCTTTACCTCTAGATTTTGGGTGTTAGATCTAGAATTTGGGCTTTAGATCTTGAAGTTGGGCTTTAGATCTGGAAGTTGGGCTTTACATCTAGATTTTGGGCTTTAAGTCTAGATATTGGGCTTTACCTCTAGATTTTGGGTTTTACATCTAGATGTTTGCCTTCACCTCTGTAAGTTGGGCTTTACCTGCAGACATTGGGCTGTAGGACTAGATGATGGGCTTTACCTCTAGAAGTTGGGCTTTACATCTAGATTTTGGGCTTTACCTCTAAATGATGAGCTTAAACTCTAAATATTGGGCTTTACCTCTAGATGTTGGGCTTTAGATTTAGAAGTTGGGCTTTACATCTATATTTTGGGCTTTAGATCTAGAATTTGGGCTTTACATCTAGATTTTGGGCTTTACGTCTAGATATTGGGCTTCACCTCTAGATTTTGGGTTTTAAATCTATATATTTGGCTTTTCCTCTAGATGTTGGGCTTTACCTGTAGATATCTGTCTTTACATCTAGATTTTGGGCTTTACGTCTAGTTATTGGTCTTTACCCCTAGATTTTGGGGTTTACATCTAGATGTTTGCCTTCACCTCTGTAAGTTGGGCTTTACCTGCAGACATTGGGCTGTAGGACTAGATGATGGGCTTTACCTCTAGAAGTTGGGTTTTACATCTAGATGTTTGGCTTTAACTGTAGGTGTCGGCCTTTAACACTAGATATTGGAATTCACCTCTAGATCTTAGTCTTTACCTCTACATGTTGGGCTTTACCTCTAGAGTATTTGGCTTTAGATCTCGCAATTGGGCTTTACATCTAGATTTGGGGCTTTAGCTCTAGATGTTGGGCTTTACCTCCAGATTGTGGATTTTAAATCTATATATCTGGCTTTATCTCTAGATGTTGGGCTTTATCTCTAGATTTTGGGCTCTAACTCTAGGTATTGGTGTTTACCTCTAGATTTTGGACTTTAACTCTGGAAGTTGGGCTTTACCTCTAGATGTTGGGATTTAACTCTAGAATTTGGGTTTGAAATCTATATATTTTGCTTTTCCTCTAGATGTTGGGCTTTACCTCTAGATATCTGGCTTTACCTCTAGATGTTGGGGTTTACCACTAGATATTGGTCTTTACCTCTAGATTTTGGGTGTTAGATCTAGAATTTGGGCTTTAGATCTAGAAGTTGGGCTTTAGATCTGGAAGTTGGGCTTTACATCTAGATTTTGGGCTTTAAATCTAGATATTGGGCTTTACCTCTAGATTTTGGGTTTTAAATCTATATATTTGGCTTTTCCTCTAGATGTTGGGCTTTACCTGTAGATATCTGTCTTTACATCTAGATTTTGGGCTTTACGTCTAGATATTGGTCTTTACCTCTAGTTTTTGGGGTTTACATCTAGATGTTTGCCTTCACCTCTGTAAGTTGGGCTTTACCTGCAGACATTTGGCTGTAGGACTAGATGATGGGCTTTACCTCTAGAAGTTTGGCTTTAACTGTAGATTTTGGGCTTTACCTCTAAATGATGAGCTTAAACTCTAAATATTGGGCCTTACCTATAGATGTTGGGCTTTAGATCTAGACTTTGGGCTTTACATCTAGATTTTGGGTTTTACGTCTAGATATTGGGCTTCACCTCTAGATTTTGGGGTTTAGATCTATATATCTGGCTTTATCTCTAGATGTTGGGCTTTACCTCTACATTTTGGGCTCTACCTCTAGGTATTGGTATTTACATTTAGATTTTTGACTTTAAATCTGGAAGTTGAGCTTTACATCTAGACTTTGGGATTTACCTCTAGATGTTGGGATTGAACTCTAGAATTTGGGTTTGAAATCTATATATTTTGCTTTTCCTCTAGATGTTGGGCTTTACCTCTAGATATCTGGCTTTACCTCTAGATGTTGGGTATTACCTCTAGATATTGGTCTTTATCTCTAGATGCTGGGCTTTAGATCTAGAATTTGGGCTTTACATCTAGATTTTGGGCTTAAGTTCAAGAAGCTCGGCTTTACATCTAGATTTTGGCCTTTACGTCTTGATATTGGGCTTTACCTCTAGATTTTGGGGTTTAAATCTATATATTTGGCTTTTCCTCTAGATGTTGGCCTTTACCCCTAGATATCTGGCTTTACCTCTAGATGTTGGGCTATACCTTTAGATTTTGGTTTTTAAATATATATATATTTGGCTTTTCCTCTAGATGTTGGGCTTTACCTCTAGATTTGGGGTTTTACATCTAGATGTTTGCCTTCACCTCTGTAAGTTGGGCTATACCTGCAGGCATTGGGCTGTAGGACTAGATGATGGGCTTTACCTCCAGACATTGGGCTTTACCTCTAGATATCTGGCTTTACCTCTAGATTTTGGGTTTTACCTCTAGCTATTGGTCTTTACCTCTAGATGTTGGGCTTTAGATCTAGAAGTTGTGCTTTTCATCTAGATTTTGGGCTTTACCTCTAGATTTTGGGTTTTATATCTATATATTTGGCTTTTCCTCTAGATGTTGGGCTTTACCCCTAGATATCTGGATTTACCTGTAGATGTTGGGCTTTACCTCTAGATTTTGGGTTTTCCATCTGGATTTTTAGCTTCTCCCTAGAATCTGGGCTTTACCTCGAGACGTTGGGCTTTACCACTAGATGTTGGGTTTTACCTCTAGATGTTGGTCTTTAGGTCTAGATATTGGACTTTACCTCTAGATGTAGGGTTTTACATCTAGATGTTTTGCTTTACATTTAGATGTTGGTCTTTATCTCTAGATGTTGGGTTATACCTCTATATGTTGTGCTTCACCTCTAGATGTTAGGCTTTACCTCTAGATGTTTGGATTACATCTAGATGTTTTGCTTTACATTTAGATGTTGGGCTTTATCTCTAGATTTTGGGTTTTAAATCTATCTATTTGGCTTTTCCTCTAGATGTTGGGCTCTACCTCTAGATATCTGGCTTTACCTCTAGATGTTGGGTTTTACCTCTAGATATTGGTGTTTACCTCGAGATTTTGGGTGTTAGATCTAGAATTTGGGCTTTACATCTAGATTTTGGGCTTTAGGTCTAGATATTGGGCTTTACCTCTAGATTTTGGGTTTTAAATCTATATATTTGGCTTTTCCTCTAGATGTTGGGCTTTACCTCTAGATTTTGGGTTTTACATCTAGATGTTTGCCTTCACTTCTGTAAGTTGGGCTTTACCTGCAGACATTGGGCTGTAGGACTAGATGATGGGCTTTACCTCTAGAAGTTGGGCTTTACATCTAGATTTCGGGCTTTACCTCTAAATGATGCGCTTAAACACTAAATATTGGGCCTTACCTCTAGATGTTGGGCTTTAGATTTAGAAGTTGGGCTTTACAGCTATATTTTGGGCTTTAGATCTAGAAGTTGGGCTTTACATCTAGATTTTGGGCTTTACGTCTAGATATTGGGCTTCACCTCTAGATTTTGGGGTTTAGATCTATATATCTGGCTTTATCTCTAGATGTTGGGCTTTACCTGTACATTTTGGGCTCTACCTCTAGGTATTGGTATTTACATTTAGATTTTTGACTTTAAATCTGGAAGTTGAGCTTTACATCTAGACTTTGGGATTTAACTCTAGATGTTGGGATTGAACTCTAGAATTTGGGTTTGAAATCTATATATTTTGCTTTTCCTCTAGATGTTGGGCTTTACCTCTAGATATCTGGCTTTACCTCTAGATGTTGGGTTTTACCTCTAGATATTGGTCTTTATCTCTAGATTTTGGGCGTTAGATCTAGAATTTGGGCTTTACATCTAGATTTTGGGCTTTAGATCAAGAAGCTGGGCTTTACATCTAGATTTTGGCCTTTACGTCTTGATATTGGGCTTTACCTCTAGATTTTGGGTTTTAAATATATATATTTGGCTTTTCCTCTAGATGTTGGCCTTATCCCTAGATATCTGGCTTTACCTCTAGATGTTGGGCTTTACCTCTAGATTTTGGGTTTTAAATATATATATATTTGGCTTTTCCTCTAGATGTTGGGCTTTACCTCTAGATTTGGGGTTTTACATCTAGATGTTTGCCTTCACCTCTGTAAGTTGGGCTTTACCTGCAGACATTGGGCTGTAGGACTAGATGATGGGCTTTACCTCCAGACGTTGGGCTTTACCTCTAGATATCTGGCTTTACCTCTAGATGTTGGGATTTACCTCTAGCTATTGGTCTTTACCTCTAGATGTTGATCTTTAGATCTAGAAGTTGTGCTTTTCATCTAGATTTTGGGCTTTACGTCTAGATATTGGGCTTTACCTCTAGATTTTGGGTTTTATATCGATATATTTGGCTTTTCCTCTAGATGTTGGGCTTTACCCCTAGATATCTGGATTTACCTGTAGATGTTGGGCTTTACCTCTAGATTTTGGGTTTTCCATCTGGATTTTTGGCTTCTCTCTAGAATCTGGGCTTTACCTCCAGACGTTGGGCTTTACCACTAGATGTTGGGTTTTACCTCTAGATGTTGGTCTTTAGGTCTAGATATTGGACTTTACCTCTAGATGTAGGGGTTTACATCTAGATGTTTTGCTTTACATTTAGATGTTGGTCTTTACCTCTAGATGTTGGGTTATACCTCTATATGTTGTGCTTCACATCTAGATGTTAGGCTTTACCTCTAGATGTTTGGATTACATCTAGATGTTTTGCTTTACATTTAGATGTTCGGCTTTATCTCTAGATTTTGGGTTTTAAATCTATATATTTGGCTTTTCCTCTAGATGTTGGGCTTTACCGTCAGATATCTGGCTTTACATCTAGATGTTGGGCTTTACCTCTAGAAGTTGGGCTTTAACTCTAGACTTTGGGCTTTACCTCAAGACGTTCAGCTTTAACTCCAGCTGTTGGGCTTTACCTCTAGATTTTGGGCCTTACCTCTAGAAGTTGGGGGTTATATCTATATGGTTGGATTTAACTGTAGATGTCAGGCCTTAACACTTGATTTTGGAATTCACCTCTAGATGTTAGGCTTTACATCTAGATTCTGGGCTTTCCCTCTAGATGTTGGGCTTTAACTCTAGATTTTGGGCTTTACTCGAAAGGATGCGCTTTAACTCTAGATATTCGGCTTTACCTCTAGAAGTTGGGTTGTACATCTAGATGTTTGGCTTTAACTGTAGGTGTCGGCCTTTAACACTAGATATTGGAATTCACCTCTAGATCTTAGTCTTTACCTCTACATGTTGGGCTTTACCTCTAGAGTATTTGGCTTTAGATCTAGCAATTGGGCTTTACATTTAGATTTGGGGCTTTACCTCTAGATGTTGGGCTTTACCTCCAGATTTTGGATTTTAAATCTATATATCTGGCTTTATCTCTAGATGTTGGGCTTTATCTCTAGATTTTGGGCTCTAACTTTAGGTATTGGTGTTTACCTCTAGATTTTGGACTTTAACTCTGGAAGTTGGGCTTTACCTCTAGATGTTGGGATTGAACTCTAGAATTTGGGTTTGAAATCTATATATTTTGCTTTTCCTCTAGATGTTGGGCTTTACCTCTAGATATCTGGCTTTACCTCTAGATGTTGGGGTTTACCTCTAGATATTGGTCTTTACCTCTAGATTTTGGGTGTTAGATCTAGAATTTGGGCTTTACATCTAGATTTTGGGCTTTAGATCTAGAAGTTGGGCTTTACATCTAGATTTTGGGCTTTAGGTCTAGATATTGGGCTTTACCTCTAGATTCTGGGTTTTAAATCTATATATTTGGCTTTTCCTCTAGATGTTGGGCTTTACCTCTAGATTTTGGGTTTTACATCTAGATGTTTGCCTTCACCTCTGTAAGTTGGACTTTACCTGCAGACATTGGGCTGTAGGACTAGATGATGGGCTTTACCTCTAGAAGTTGGGCTTTACATCTAGATTTTGGGCTTTACCTCTAAATGATGCGCTTAAACACTAAATATTGGGCCTTACCTCTAGATGTTGGGCTTTAGATTTAGAAGTTGTGCTTTACAGCTATATTTTGGGCTTTAGATCTAGAAGTTGGGCTTTACATCTAGATTTTGGGCTTTACGTCTAGATATTGGGCTTCACCTCTAGATTTTGGGGTTTAGATCTATATATCTGGCTTTATCTCTAGATGTTGGGCTTTACCTCTACATTTTGGGCGCTACCTCTAGGTATTGGTATTTACATTTAGATTTTTGACTTTAAATCTGTAAGTTGAGCTTTACATCTAGACTTTGGGATTTACCTCTAGATGTTGGGATTGAACTCTAGAATTTGGGTTTGAAATCTATATATTTTGCTTTTCCTCTAGATGTTGGGCTTTACCTCTAGATATCTGGCTTTACCTCTAGATGTTGGGTTTTACCTCTAGATATTGGTCTTTATCTCTAGATTTTGGGCGTTAGATCTAGAATTTGGGCTTTACATCTAGATTTTGGGCTTTAGATCAAGAAGCTGGGCTTTACATCTAGATTTTGGCTTTTACGTCTTGATATTGGGCTTTACCTCTAGATTTTGGGTTTTAAATCTATATATTTGGCTTTTCCTCTAGATGTTGGACTTTAACCCTAGATATCTGGCTTTACCTCTAGATGTTGGGCTTTACCTCTAGATTTTGGGTTTTAAATATATATATATTTGGCTTTTCCTCTAGATGTTGGGCTTTACCTCTAGATTTGGGGTTTTACATCTAGATGTTTGCCTTCACCTCTGTAAGTTGGGCTTTACCTGCAGACATTGGGCTGTAGGACTAGATGATGGGCTTTACCTCCAGACATTGGGCTTTACCTCTAGATATCTGGCTTTACCTCTAGATGTTGGGTTTTACCTCTAGCTATTGGTCTTTACCTCTAGATATTGGGCTTTAGATCTAGAAGTTGTGCTTTTCATCTAGATTTTGGGCTTTACGTCTCGATATTGGGCTTTACCTCTAGATTTTGGGTTTTATATCGATATATTTGGCTTTTCCTCTAGATGTTGGGCTTTACCCCTAGATATCTGGATTTACCTGTAGATGTTGGGCTTTACCTCTAGATTTTGGGTTTTCCATCTGGATTTTTGGCTTCTCTCTAGAATCTGGGCTTTACCTCCAGACGTTGGGCTTTACCACTAGATGTTGGGTTTTACCTCTAGATGTTGGTGTTTAGGTCTAGATATTGGACTTTACCTCTAGATGTAGGGGTTTACATCTAGATGTTTTGCTTTACATTTAGATGTTGGTCTTTATCTCTAGATGTTGTGTTATACCTCTATATGTTGTGCTTCACCTCTAGATGTTAGGCTTTACCTCTAGATGTTTGGATTACATCTAGATGTTTTGCTTTACATTTAGATGTTCGGCTTTATCTCTAGATTTTGGGTTTTAAATCTATATATTTGGCTTTTCCTCTAGATGTTGGGCTTTACCTCTAGAAGTTGGGCTTTACCTCAAGACGTTTGGCTTTAACTCTAGCTGTTGGGCTTTACCTCTAGATTTTGGGCCTTACCTCTAGAAGTTGGGGGTTATATCTATATGGTTGGATTTAACTGTAGATGTCAGGCCTTAACACTTGATTTTGGAATTCACCTCTAGATGTTAGGCTTTAATCTAGATTCTGGGCTTTCCCTCTAGATGTTGGGCTTTAACTCTAGATTTTGGGCTTTACTCTAAAGGATGCGCTTTAACTCTAGATATTCGGCTTTACCTCTAGAATTTGGGTTGTACATCTAGATGTTTGGCTTTAACTGTAGGTGTCGGGCTTTAACACTAGATATTGGAATTCACCTCTAGATCTTAGTCTTTACCTCTACATGTTGGGCTTTACCTCTAGAGTATTTGGCTTTAGATCTAGCAATTGGGCTTTACATCTAGATTTGGGGCTTTACCTCTAGATGTTGGGCTTTACCTCCAGATTTTGGATTTTAAATCTATATATCTGGCTTTATCTCTAGATGTTGGGCTTTATCTCTAGATTTTGGGCTCTAACTTTAGGTATTGGTGTTTACCTCTAGATTTTGGACTTTAACTCTGGAAGTTGGGCTTTACCTCTAGATGTTGGGATTGAACTCTAGAATTTGGGTTTGAAATCTATATATTTTGCTTTTCCTCTAGATGTTGGGCTTTACCTCTAGATATCTGGCTTTACCTCTAGATGTTGGGTTTTACCTCTAGATATTGGTCTTTACCTCTAGATTTTGGGTGTTAGATCTAGAATTTGGGCTTTACATCTAGATTTTGGGCTTTAGATCTAGAAGTTGTGCTTTACATCTAGATTTTGGGCTTTAGGTCTAGATATTGGGCTTTACCTCTAGATTTTGGGTTTTAAATCTATATATTTGGCTTTTCCTCTAGATGTTGGGCTTTACCTCTAGATTTTGGGTTTTACATCTAGATGTTTCCCTTCACCTCTGTAAGATGTGCTTTACCTGCAGACATTGGGCTGTAGGACTAGATGATGGGCTTTACCTCTAGAAGTTGGGCTTTACATCTAGATTTTGGGCTTTACCTCTAAATGATGCGCTTAAACTCTAAATATTGGGCCTTACCTCTAGATGTTGGGCTTTAGATTTAGAAGTTGGGCTTTACAGCTATATTTTGGGCTTTAGATCTAGAAGTTGGGCTTTACATCTAGATTTTGGGCTTTACGTCTAGACATTGGGCTTCACCTCTAGATTTTGGGGTTTAGATCTATATATCTGGCTTTATCTCTAGATGTTGGGCTTTACCTCTACATTTTGGGCTCTACCTCTAGGTATTGGTATTTACATTTAGATTTTTGACTTTAAATCTGGAAGTTGAGCTTTACATCTAGACTTTGGGATTTACCTCTAGATGTTGGGATTGAACGCTAGAATTTGGGTTTGAAATCTATATATTTTGCTTTTCCTCTAGATGTTGGGCTTTACCTCTAGATATCTGGCTTTACCTCTAGATGTTGGGTTTTACCTCTAGATATTGGTCTTTATCTCTAGATTTTGGGCGTTAGATCTAGAATTTGGGCTTTACATCTAGATTTTGGGCTTTAGATCAAGAAGCTGGGCTTTACATCTAGATTTTGGCCTTTACGTCTTGATACTGGGCTTTACCTCTAGATTTTGGGTTTTAAATCTATATATTTGGCTTTTCCTCTAGATGTTGGTGTTTACCCCTAGATATCTGGCTTTACCTCTAGATGTTGGGCTTTACCTCTAGATTTTGGGTTTTAAATATATATATATTTGGCTTTTCCTCTAGATGTTGGGCTTTACCTCTAGATTTGGGGTTTTACATCTAGATGTTTGCCTTCACCTCTGTAAGTTGGGCTTTACCTGCAGACATTGGGCTGTAGGACTAGATGATGGGCTTTAACTCCAGACGTTGGGCTTTACCTCTAGATATCTGGCTTTACCTCTAGATGTTGGGTTTTACCTCTAGCTATTGGTCTTTACCTCTAGATGTTGGGCTTTCGATCTAGAAGTTGGGCTTTACATCTAGATTTTGGGCTTTAGGTCTAGATATTGGGCTTTACCTCTAGATTTTGGGTTTTAAATCTATATATTTGGCTTTTCCTCTAGATGTTGGGCTTTACCTCTAGATTTTGGGTTTTACATCTAGATGTTTCCCTTCACCTCTGTAAGATGTGCTTTACCTGCAGACATTGGGCTGTAGGACTAGATGATGGGCTTTACCTCTAGAAGTTGGGCTTTACATCTAGATTTTGGGCTTTACCTCTAAATGATGCGCTTAAACTCTAAATATTGGGCCTTACCTCTAGATGTTGGGCTTTAGATTTAGAAGTTGGGCTTTACAGCTATATTTTGGGCTTTAGATCTAGAAGTTGGGCTTTACATCTAGATTTTGGGCTTTACGTCTAGATATTGGGCTTCACCTCTAGATTTTGGGGTTTAGATCTATATATCTGGCTTTATCTCTAGATGTTGGGCTTTACCTCTACATTTTGGGCTCTACCTCTAGGTATTGGTATTTACATTTAGATTTTTGACTTTAAATCTGGAAGTTGAGCTTTACATCTAGACTTTGGGATTTACCTCTAGATGTTGGGATTGAACGCTAGAATTTGGGTTTGAAATCTATATATTTTGCTTTTCCTCTAGATGTTGGGCTTTACCTCTAGATATCTGGCTTTACCTCTAGATGTTGGGTTTTACCTCTAGATATTGGTCTTTATCTCTAGATTTTGGGCGTTAGATCTAGAATTTGGGCTTTACATCTAGATTTTGGGCTTTAGATCAAGAAGCTGGGCTTTACATCTAGATTTTGGCCTTTACGTCTTGATATTGGGCTTTACCTCTAGATTTTGGGTTTTAAATCTATATATTTGGCTTTTCCTCTAGATGTTGGTGTTTACCCCTAGATATCTGGCTTTACCTCTAGATGTTGGGCTTTACCTCTAGATTTTGGGTTTTAAATATATATATATTTGGCTTTTCCTCTAGATGTTGGGCTTTACCTCTAGATTTGGGGTTTTACATCTAGATGTTTGCCTTCACCTCTGTAAGTTGGGCTTTACCTGCAGACATTGGGCTGTAGGACTAGATGATGGGCTTTAACTCCAGACGTTGGGCTTTACCTCTAGATATCTGGCTTTACCTCTAGATGTTGGGTTTTACCTCTAGCTATTGGTCTTTACCTCTAGATGTTGGGCTTTCGATCTAGAAGTTGTGCTTTTCATCTAGATTTTGGGCTTTACGTCTAGATATTGGGCTTTACCTCTAGATTTTGGGTTTTATATCTATATATTTGGCTTTTCCTCTAGATGTTGGGCTTTACCCCTAGATATCTGGATTTACCTGTAGATGTTGGGCTTTACCTCTAGATTTTGGGTTTTCCATCTGGATTTTTGGCTTCTCTCTAGAATCTGGGCTTTACCTCCAGACGTTGGGCTTTACCACTAGATGTTGGGTTTTAACTCTAGATGTTGGTCTTTAGGTCTAGATATTGGACTTTACCTCTAGATGTAGGGGTTTACATCTAGATGTTTTGCTTTACATTTAGATGTTGGTCTTTATCTCTAGATGTTGGGTTATACCTCTATATGTTGTGCTTCACCTCTAGATGTTAGGCTTTACCTCTAGATGTTTGGATTACATCTAGATGTTTTGCTTTACATTTAGGTGTTCGGCTTTATCTCTAGATTTTGGGTTTTAAATCTATATATTTGGCTTTTCCTCTAGATGTTGGGTTTACCGTCAGATATCTGGCTTTACGTCTAGATGTTGGGCTTTACCTCTAGAAGTTGGGCTTTACCTCAAGACGTTCGGCTTTAACTCTAGCTGTTGGGCTTTACCTCTAGATTTTGGGCCTTACCTCTAGAAGTTGGGGGTTATATCTATATGGTTGGATTTAACTGTAGATGTCAGGCCTTAACACTTGATTTTGGAATTCACCTCTAGATGTTAGGTTTTACATCTAGATTCTGGGCTTTCCCTCTAGATGTTGGGCTTTAACTCTAGATTTTGGGCTTTACTCTAAAGGATGCGCTTTAACTCTAGATATTCGGCTTTACCTCTAGAAGTTGGGTTGTACATCTAGATGTTTGGCTTTAACTGTAGGTGTCGGGCTTTAACACTAGATATTGGAATTCACCTCTAGATCTTAGTCTTTACCTCTACATGTTGGGCTTTACCTCTAGAGTATTTGGCTTTAGATCTAGCAATTGGGCTTTACATCTAGATTTGGGGCTTTACCTCTAGATGTTGGGCTTTACCTCCAGATTTTGGATTTTAAATCTATATATCTGGCTTTATCTCTAGATGTTGGGCTTTATCTCTAGATTTTGGGCTCTAACTTTAGGTATTGGTGTTTACCTCTAGATTTTGGACTTTAACTCTGGAAGTTGGGCTTTACCTCTAGATGTTGGGATTGAACTCTAGAATTTGGGTTTGAAATCTATATATTTTGCTTTTCCTCTAGATGTTGGGCTTTACCTCTAGATATCTGGCTTTACCTCTAGATGTTGGGTTTTACCTCTAGATATTGGTCTTTACCTCTAGATTTTGGGTGTTAGATCTAGAATTTGGGCTTTACATCTAGATTTTGGGCTTTAGATCTAGAAGTTGGGCTTTACATCTAGATTTTGGGCTTTAGGTCTAGATATTGGGCTTTACCTCTAGATTTTGGGTTTTAAATCTATATATTTGGCTTTTCCTCTAGATGTTGGGCTTTACCTCTAGATTTTGGGTTTTACATCTAGATGTTTCCCTTCACCTCTGTAAGATGTGCTTTACCTGCAGACATTGGGCTGTAGGACTAGATGATGGGCTTTACCTCTAGAAGTTGGGCTTTACATCTAGATTTTGGGCTTTACCTCTAAATGATGCGCTTAAACTCTAAATATTGGGCCTTACCTCTAGATGTTGGGCTTTAGATTTAGAAGTTGGGATTTACAGCTATATTTTGGGCTTTAGATCTAGAAGTTGGGCTTTACATCTAGATTTTGGGCTTTACGTCTAGATATTGGGCTTCACCTCTAGATTTTGGGGTTTAGATCTATATATCTGGCTTTATCTCTAGATGTTGGGCTTTACCTCTACATTTTGGGCTCTACCTCTAGGTATTGGTATTTACATTTAGATTTTTGACTTTAAATCTGGAAGTTGAGCTTTACATCTAGACTTTGGGATTTACCTCTAGATGTTGGGATTGAACTCTAGAATTTGGGTTTGAAATCTATATATTTTGCTTTTCCTCTAGATGTTGGGCTTTACCTCTAGATATCTGGCTTTACCTCTAGATGTTGGGTTTTACCTCTAGATATTGGTCTTTATCTCTAGATTTTGGGCGTTAGATCTAGAATTTGGGCTTTACATCTAGATTTTGGGCTTTAGATCAAGAAGCTGGGCTTTACATCTAGATTTTGGCCTTTACGTCTTGATATTGGACTTTACCTCTAGATTTTGGGTTTTAAATCTATATATTTGGCTTTTCCTCTAGATGTTGGCCTTTAACCCTAGATATCTGGCTTTACCTCTAGATGTTGGGCTTTACCTCTAGATTTTGGGTTTTAAATATATATATATTTGGCTTTTCCTCTAGATGTTGGGCTTTACCTCTAGATTTGGGGTTTTACATCTAGATGTTTGCCTTCACCTCTGTAAGTTGGGCTTTACCTGCAGACATTGGGCTGTAGGACTAGATGATGGGCTTTACCTCCAGACGTTGGGCTTTACCTCTAGATATCTGGCTTTACCTCTAGATGTTGGGATTTACCTCTAGCTATTGGTCTTTACCTCTAGATGTTGATCTTTAGATCTTGAAGTTGTGCTTTTCATCTAGATTTTGGGCTTTACGTCTAGATATTGGGCTTTACCTCTAGATTTTGGGTTTTATATCGATATATTGGGCTTTTCCTCTAGATGTTGGGCTTTACCCCTAGATATCTGGATTTACCTGTAGATGTTGGGCTTTACCTCTAGATTTTGGGTTTTCCATCTGGATTTTTGGCTTCTCTCTAGAATCTGGGCTTTACCTCCAGACGTTGGGCTTTACCACTAGATGTTGGGTTTTACCTCTAGATGTTGGTCTTTAGGTCTAGATATTGGACTTTACCTCTAGATGTAGGGGTTTACATTTAGATGTTTTGCTTTACATTTAGATGTTGGTCTTTATCTCTTGATGTTGGGTTATACCTCTATATGTTGTGCTTCACCTCTAGATGTTAGGCTTTACCTCTAGATGTTTGGATTACATCTAGATGTTTTGCTTTACATTTAGATGTTCGGCTTTATCTCTAGATTTTGGGTTTTAAATCTATATATTTGGCTTTTCCTCTAGATGTTGGGCTTTACCGTCATGTATCTGGCTTTACGTCTAGATGTTGGGCTTTACCTCTAGAAGTTGGGCTTTAACTCTAGACTTTGGGCTTTACCTCAAGACGTTCGTCTTTAACTCTAGCTGTTGGGCTTTACCTCTAGATTTTGGGCCTTACCTCTAGAAGTTGGGGGTTATATCTATATGGTTGGATTTAACTGTAGATGTCAGGCCTTAACACTTGATTTTGGAATTCACCTCTAGATGTTAGGCTTTACATCTAGATTCTGGGCTTTCCCTCTAGATGTTGGGCTTTAACTCTAGATTTTGGGCTTTACTCTAAAGATGCGCTTTAACTCTAGATATTCGGCTTTACCTCTAGAAGTTGGGTTGTACATCTAGATGTTTGGCTTTAACTGTAGGTGTCGGGCTTTAACACTAGATATTGGAATTCACCTCTAGATCTTAGTCTTTACCTCTACATGTTGGGCTTTACCTCTAGAGTATTTGGCTTTAGATCTAGCAATTGGGCTTTACATCTAGATTTGGGGCTTTACCTCTAGATGTTGGGCTTTACCTCCAGATTTTGGATTTTAAATCTATATATCTGGCTTTATCTCTAGATGTTGGGCTTTATCTCTAGATTTTGGGCTCTAACTTTAGGTATTGGTGTTTACCTCTAGATTTTGGACTTTAACTCTGGAAGTTGGGCTTTATCTCTAGATGTTGGGATTGAACTCTAGAATTTGGGTTTGAAATCTATATATTTTGCTTTTCCTCTAGATGTTGGGCTTTACCTCTAGATATCTGGCTTTACCTCTAGATCTTGGGTTTTACCTCTAGATATTGGTCTTTACCTCTAGATTTTGGGTGTTAGATCTAGAATTTGGGCTTTACATCTAGATTTTGGGCTTTAGATCTAGAAGTTGGGCTTTACATCTAGATTTTGGGCTTTAGGTCTAGATATTGGGCTTTACCTCTAGATTCTGGGTTTTAAATCTATATATTTGGCTTTTCCTCTAGATGTTGGGCTTTACCTCTAGATTTTGGGTTTTACATCTAGATGTTTGCCTTCACCTCTGTAAGATGTGCTTTACCTGCAGACATTGGGCTGTAGGACTAGATGATGGGCTTTACCTCTAGAAGTTGGGCTTTACATCTAGATTTTGGGCTTTACCTCTAAATGATGCGCTTAAACACTAAATATTGGGCCTTACCTCTAGATGTTGGGCTTTAGATTTAGAAGTTGGGATTTACAGCTATATTTTGGGCTTTAGATCTAGAAGTTGGGCTTTACATCTAGATTTTGGGCTTTACGTCTAGATATTGGGCTTCACCTCTAGATTTTGGGGTTTAGATCTATATATCTGGCTTTATCTCTAGATGTTGGGCTTTAACTCTACATTTTGGGCTCTACCTCTAGGTATTGGTATTTACATTTAGATTTTTGACTTTAAATCTGGAAGTTGAGCTTTACATCTAGACTTTGGGATTTACCTCTAGATGTTGGGATTGAACTCTAGAATTTGGGTTTGAAATCTATATATTTTGCTTTTCCTCTAGATGTTGGGCTTTACCTCTAGATATCTGGCTTTACCTCTAGATGTTGGGTTTTACCTCTAGATATTGGTCTTTATCTCTAGATTTTGGGCGTTAGATCTAGAATTTGGGCTTTACATCTAGATTTTGGGCTTTAGATCAAGAAGCTGGGCTTTACATCTAGATTTTGGCCTTTACGTCTTGATATTGGGCTTTACCTCTAGATTTTGGGTTTTAAATCTATATATTTGGCTTTTCCTCTAGATGTTGGCCTTTAACCCTAGATATCTGGCTTTACCTCTAGATGTTGGGCTTTACCTCTAGATTTTGGGTTTTAAATATATATATATTTGGCTTTTCCTCTAGATGTTGAGCTTTACCTCTAGATTTGGGGTTTTACATCTAGATATTTGCCTTCACCTCTGTAAGTTGGGCTTTACCTGCAGACATTGGGCTGTAGGACTAGATGATGGGCTTTACCTCCAGACGTTGGGCTTTACCTCTAGATATCTGGCTTTACCTCTAGATGTTGGGATTTACCTCTAGCTATTGGTCTTTACCTCTAGATTTTGATCTTTAGATCTAGAAGTTGTGCTTTTCATCTAGATTTTGGGCTTTACGTCTCGATATTGGGCTTTACCTCTAGATTTTGGGTTTTATATCGATATATTTGGCTTTTCCTCTAGATGTTGGGCTTTACCCCTAGATATCTGGATTTACCTGTAGATGTTGGGCTTTACCTCTAGATTTTGGGTTTTCCATCTGGATTTTTGGCTTCTCTCTAGAATCTGGGCTTTACCTCCAGACGTTGGGCTTTACCACTAGATGTTGCGTTTTACCTCTAGATGTTGGTCTTTAGGTCTAGACATTGGACTTTACCTCTAGATGTAGGGGTTTACATCTAGATGTTTTGCTTTACATTTAGATGTTGGTCTTTATCTCTTGATGTTGGGTTATACCTCTATATGTTGTGCTTCACCTCTAGATGTTAGGCTTTACCTCTAGATGTTTGGATTACATCTAGATGTTTTGCTTTACATTTAGATGTTCGGCTTTATCTCTAGATTTTGGGTTTTAAATCTATATATTTGGCTTTTCCTCTAGATGTTGGGCTTTACTGTCAGATATCTGGCTTTACGTCTAGATGTTGGGCTTTACCTCTAGAAGTTGGGCTTTAACTCTAGACTTTGGGCTTTACCTCAAGACGTTCGTCTTTAACTCTAGCTGTTGGGCTTTACCTCTAGATTTTGGGCCTTACCTCTAAAAGCTGGGGGTTATATCTATATGGTTGGATTTAACTGTAGATGTCAGGCCTTAACACTTGATTTTGGAATTCACCTCTAGATGTTAGGCTTTACATCTAGATTCTGGGCTTTCCCTCTAGATGTTGGGCTTTAACTCTAGATTTTGGGCTTTACTCGAAAGGATGCGCTTTAACTCTAGATATTCGGCTTTACCTCTAGAAGTTGGGTTGTACATCTAGATGTTTGGCTTTAACTGTAGGTGTCGGCCTTTAACACTAGATATTGGAATTCACCTCTAGATCTTAGTCTTTACCTCTACATGTTGGGCTTTACCTCTAGAGTATTTGGCTTTAGATCTAGCAATTGGGCTTTACATCTAGATTTGGAGCTTTAGCTCTAGATGTTGGGCTTTACCTCCAGATTTTGGATTTTAAATCTATATATCTGGCTTTATCTCTAGATGTTGGGCTTTATCTCTAGATTTTGGGCTCTAACTTTAGGTATTGGTGTTTACCTCTAGATTTTGGACTTTAACTCTGGAAGTTGGGCTTTACCTCTAGATGTTGGGATTGAACTCTAGAATTTGGGTTTGAAAACTATATATTTTGCTTTTCCTCTAGATGTTGGGCTTTACCTCTAGATATCTGGCTTTACCTCTAGCTGTTGGGTTTTACCTCTAGATATTGGTCTTTACCTCTAGATTTTGGGTGTTAGATCTAGAATTTGGGCTTTACATCTAGATTTTGGGCTTTAGATCTAGAAGTTGGGCTTTACATCTAGATTTTGGGCTTTACGTCTAGATATTGGGCTTTACCTCTAGATTTTGGGTTTTAAATCTATATATTTGGCTTTTCCTCTAGATGTTGGGCTTTACCTCTAGATTTTGGGTTTTACATCTAGATGTTTGCCTTCACCTCTGTAAGATGTGCTTTACCTGCAGACATTGGGCTGTAGGACTAGATGATGGGCTTTACCTCTAGAAGTTGGGCTTTACATCTAGATTTTGGGCTTTACCTCTAAATGATGCGCTTAAACTCTAAATATTGGTCTTTACCTCTAGATGTTGGGCTTTAGATTTAGAAGTTGGGCTTTACAGCTATATTTTGGGCTTTAGATCTAGAAGTTGGGCTTTACATCTAGATTTTGGGCTTTACGTCTAGATATTGGGCTTCACCTCTAGATTTTGGGGTTTAGATCTATATATCTGGCTTTATCTCTAGATGTTGGGCTTTACCTCTACATTTTGGGCTCTACCTCTAGGTATTGGTATTTACATTTAGATTTTTGACTTTAAATCTGGAATTTGAGCTTTACATCTAGACTTTGGGATTTACCTCTAGATGTTGGGATTGAACTCTAGAATTTGGGTTTGAAATCTATATATTTTGCTTTTCCTCTAGATGTTGGGCTTTACCTCTAGATATCTGGCTTTACCTCTAGATGTTGGGTTTTACCTCTAGATATTGGTCTTTACCTCTAGATTTTGGGCGTTAGATCTAGAATTTGGGCTTTACATCTAGATTTTGGGCTTTAGATCTAGAAGTTGGGCTTTACATCTAGATTTTGGGCTTTACGTCTAGATATTGGGCTTTACCTCTAGATTTTGGGTTTTAAATCTATATATTTGGCTTTTCCTCTAGATGTTAGGCTTTACCTCTAGATTTTGGGTTTTACATCTAGATGTTTGCCTTCACCTCTGTAAGTTGGGCTTTACCTGCAGACATTGGGCTGTAGGACTAGATGATGGGCTTTACCTCTAGAAGTTGGGCTTTACCTCTAGATGTTGGGCTTTAGATTTAGAAGTTGGGCTTTACATCTATATTTTGGGCTTTAGATCTAGAAGTTGGGCTTTACATCTAGATATTGGGCTTTACGTCTAGATATTGGGCTTCACCTCTAGGTTTTGGGGTTTAGATCTATATATCTGGCTTTATCTCTAGGTGTTGGGCTTTATCTCTAGATTTTTGGTTTTAAATCTATATATTTGGCTTTTCCTCTAGATGTTGGCCTTTACCGCTAGATATCTGGCTTTACATCCAGATGTTGGGCTTTACCTCTTGATTTTGGATTTTAAATATATATATATATGGCTTTTCCTCTAGACGTTGGGCTTTACCTCTAGATTTGGGGTTTTACATCTAGATGTTTGCCTTCACCTCTGTAAGTTGGGCTTTACCTGCAGACATTGGGCTGTAGGACTAGATGATGGGCTTTACCTCCAGATGTTGGGCTTTACCTCTAGATATCTGGCTTTATCTCTAGATGTTGGGTTTTACTTCTAGCTATTGATCTTTACCTCTAGATGTTGATCTTTAGATCTAGAAGTTGTGCTTTTCATCTAGATTTTGGGCTTTATGTCTAGATATTGGGCTTTACCTCTAGATTTTGTGTTTTATATCTATATATTTGGCTTTTCCTCTAGATGTTGGGCTTTACCCCTAGATATCTGGATTTACCTGTAGATGTTGGGCTTTACCTCTAGATTTTGGGTTTTCCATCTGGATTTTTGGCTTCTCTCTAGAATCTGGGCTTTACCTCCAGACGTTGGGCTTTACCACTAGATGTTGGGTTTTACCTCTAGATGTTGGTCTTTAGGTCTAGATATTGGACTTTACCTCTAGATGTAGGGTTTTACATCTAGATGTTTTGCTTTACATTTAGATGTTGGTCTTTATCTCTAGATGTTGGGTTATACCTCTATATGTTGTGCTTCACCTCTAGATGTTAGGCTTTACCTCTAGATGTTTGGATTACATCTAGATGTTTTGCTTTACATTTAGGTGTTCGGCTTTATCTCTAGATTTTGGGTTTTAAATCTATATATTTGGCTTTTCCTCTAGATGTTGGGCTTTACCTCTAGAGTATTTGGCTTTAGATCTAGCAATTGGGCTTTACATCTAGATTTGGGGCTTTAGGTCTAGATGTTGGGCTTTACCTCCAGATTTTTGATTTTAAATCTATATATCTGGCTTTATCTCTAGATGTGGGCTTTATCTCTAGATTTTGGGCTCTAACTCTAGGTATTGGTGTTTACCTCTAGATTTTGGACTTTAACTCTGGAAGTTGGGCTTTACCTCTAGATGTTGGGATTGAACTCTAGAATTTGGGTTTGAAATCTATATATTTTGCTTTTCCTCTAGATGTTGGGCTTTACCTCTAGATATCTGGCTTTACCTCTAGATGTTGGGTTTTACCACTAGATATTGGTCTTTACCTCTAGATTTTGGGTGTTAGATCTAGAATTTGGGCTTTAGATCTTGAAGTTGGGCTTTAGATATGGAAGTTGGGCTTTACATCTAGATTTTGGGCTTTACGTCTAGATATTGGGCTTTACCTCTAGATTTTGGGTTTTACATCTAGATGTTTGCCTTCACCTCTGTAAGTTGGGCTTTACCTGCAGAGATTGGGCTGTAGGACTAGATGATGGGCTTTACCTCTAGAAGTTGGGCTTTACATCTAGATTTTGGGCTTTACCTCTAAATGATGCGCTTAAACTCTAAATATTGGGCTTTACCTCTAGATGTTGGGCTTTAGATTTAGAAGTTGGGCTTTACATCTCGATTTTGGGCTTTAGATCTAGAAGTTGGGCTTTACATCTAGATTTTGGGCTTTACGTCTAGATATTGGGCTTCACCTCTAGATTTTGGGGTTTAGATCTATATATCTGGCTTTATCTCTAGATGTTGGGCTTTACCTCTACATTTTGGGCTCTACCTCTAGGTATTGGTATTTACATTTAGATTTTTGACTTTAAATCTGGAAGTTGAGCTTTACATCTAGACTTTGGGATTTACCTCTAGATGTTGGGATTGAACTCTAGAATTTGGGTTTGAAATCTATATATTTTGCTTTTCCTCTAGATGTTGGGCTTTACCTCTAGATATCTGGCTTTACCTCTAGATGTTGGGTTTTACCTCTAGATATTGGTCTTTACCTCTAGATTTTGGGCGTTAGATCTAGAATTTGGGCTTTACATCTAGATTTTGGGCTTTACGTCTAGATATTGGGCTTTACCTCTAGATTTTGGGTTTTAAATCTATATATTTGGCTTTTCCTCTAGATGTTAGGCTTTACCTCTAGATTTTGGGTTTTACATCTAGATGTTTGCCTTCACCTCTGTAAGTTGGGCTTTACCTGCAGACATTGGGCTGTAGGACTAGATGATGGGCTTTACCTCTAGAAGTTGGGCTTTACCTCTAGATGTTGGGCTTTAGATTTAGAAGTTGGGCTTTACATCTATATTTTGGGCTTTAGATCTAGAAGTTGGGCTTTACATCTAGATATTGGGCTTTACGTCTAGATATTGGGCTTCACCTCTAGGTTTTGGGGTTTAGATCTATATATCTGGCTTTATCTCTAGGTGTTGGGCTTTATCTCTAGATTTTTGGTTTTAAATCTATATATTTGGCTTTTCCTCTAGATGTTGGCCTTTACCGCTAGATATCTGGCTTTACATCCAGATGTTGGGCTTTACCTCTTGATTTTGGATTTTAAATATATATATATATGGCTTTTCCTCTAGACGTTGGGCTTTACCTCTAGATTTGGGGTTTTACATCTAGATGTTTGCCTTCACCTCTGTAAGTTGGGCTTTACCTGCAGACATTGGGCTGTAGGACTAGATGATGGGCTTTACCTCCAGATGTTGGGCTTTACCTCTAGATATCTGGCTTTATCTCTAGATGTTGGGTTTTACTTCTAGCTATTGATCTTTACCTCTAGATGTTGATCTTTAGATCTAGAAGTTGTGCTTTTCATCTAGATTTTGGGCTTTATGTCTAGATATTGGGCTTTACCTCTAGATTTTGTGTTTTATATCTATATATTTGGCTTTTCCTCTAGATGTTGGGCTTTACCCCTAGATATCTGGATTTACCTGTAGATGTTGGGCTTTACCTCTAGATTTTGGGTTTTCCATCTGGATTTTTGGCTTCTCTCTAGAATCTGGGCTTTACCTCCAGACGTTGGGCTTTACCACTAGATGTTGGGTTTTACCTCTAGATGTTGGTCTTTAGGTCTAGATATTGGACTTTACCTCTAGATGTAGGGTTTTACATCTAGATGTTTTGCTTTACATTTAGATGTTGGTCTTTATCTCTAGATGTTGGGTTATACCTCTATATGTTGTGCTTCACCTCTAGATGTTAGGCTTTACCTCTAGATGTTTGGATTACATCTAGATGTTTTGCTTTACATTTAGGTGTTCGGCTTTATCTCTAGATTTTGGGTTTTAAATATATATATATTTGGCTTTTCCTCTAGATGTTGGGCTTTACCTCTAGATTTTGGGTTTTACATCTAGATGTTTGCCTTCACCTCTGTAAGTTGGGCTTTACCTGCAGACATTGGGCTGTAGGACTAGATGATGGGCTTTACCTCTAGAAGTTGGGCTTTACATCTAGATTTTGGGCTTTACCTCTAAATGATGAGCTTAAACTCTAAATATTGGGCTTTACCTCTAGATGTTGGGCTTTAGATTTAGAAGTTGGGCTTTACATCTATATTTTGGGCTTTAGATCTAGAATTTGGGCTTTACATCTAGATTTTGGGCTTTACGTCTAGATATTGGGCTTCACCTCTAGATTTTGGGTTTTAAATCTATATATTTGTCTTTTCCTCTAGATGTTGGGCTTTACCTGTAGATATCTGTGTTTACATCTAGATTTTGGGCTTTACGTCTAGATATTGGTCTTTACCCCTAGATTTTTAGGTTTACATCTAGATGTTTGCCTTCACCTCTGTAAGTTGGGCTTTACCTGCAGACATTGGGCTGTAGGACTAGATGATCGGCTTTACCTCTAGAAGTTGGGCTTTACCTCTAGATATCTGGCTTTACCTCTAGATGTTGGGTTTTACCTCTAGATATTGGTCTTTACCTCTAGATGTTGGGCTTTAGATCTAGAAGTTGGGCTTTTCATCTAGATTTTGGGCTTTAACTCTAGATTTTGGGCTTTACCTCAAATGATGAGCTTAAACTCTATATATTGGGCCTTACCTCTAGATGTTGGGCTTTAGATCTAGAATTTGGGCTTTACATCTAGATTTTGGGCTTTACGTCTAGATATTGGGCTTCACCTCTAGATTTTGGGGTTTAGATCTATATATCTGGCTTTATCTCTAGATGTTGGGCTTTAGATCTAGAATTTGGGCTTTATATCTAGATTTTGGGCTTTAGATCAAGAAGCTGGGCTTTACATCTAGATTTTGGCCTTTACGTCTAGATATTGGGCTTTACCTCTAGATTTTGGGTTTTAAATCTATATATTTGGCTTTTCCTCTAGATGTTGGCCTTTACCCCTAGATATCTGGCTTTACCTCTAGATGTTGGGCTATACCTCTAGATTTTGGGTTTTAAATATATATATATATTTGGCTTTTCCTCTAGATGTTGGGCTTTACCTCTAGATTTGGGGTTTTACATCTAGATGTTTGCCTTCACCTCTGTAAGTTGGGCTATACCTGCAGGCATTGGGCTGTAGGACTAGATGATGGGCTTTACCTCCAGACATTGGGCTTTACCTCTAGATATCTGGCTTTACCTCTAGATGTTGGGTTTTACCTCTAGATGTTGGTCTTTACCTCTAGATGTTGGGCTTTAGATCTAGAAGTTGTGCTTTTCATCTAGATTTTGGGCTTTACGTCTAGATATTGGGCTTTACCTCTAGATTTTGGGTTTTATATCGATATATTTGGCTTTTCCTCTAGATGTTGGGCTTTACCTCTAGATTTTGGGTTTTCCATCTGGATTTTTGGCTTCTCTCTAGAATCTGGGCTTTACCTCCAGACGTTGGGCTTTACCACTAGATGTTGGGTTTTACCTCTAGATGTTGGTCTTTAGGTCTAGATATTGGACTTTACCTCTAGATGTAGGGGTTTACATCTAGATGTTTTGCTTTACATTTAGATGTTGGTCTTTATCTCTAGATATTGGGTTATACCTCTATATGTTGTGCTTCACCTCTAGATGTTAGGCTTTCCCTCTAGATGTTTGGATTACATCTAGATGTTTTGCTTTACATTTAGATGTTCGGCTTTATCTCTAGATTTTGGGTTTTAAATCTATATATTTGGCTTATCCTCTAGATTTTGGGCTTTAAATCTATATATTTGGCTTTTCCTCTAGATGTTAGGCTTTACCTCTAGATTTTGGGTTTTACATCTAGATGTTTGCCTTCACCTCTGTAAGTTGGGCTTTACCTGCAGACATTGGGCTGTAGGACTAGATGATGGGATTTACCTCTAGAAGTTGGGCTTTACCTCTAGATGTTGGGCTTTAGATTTAGAAGTTGGGCTTTACATCTATATTTTGGGCTTTAGATCTAGAAGTTGGGCTTTACATCTAGATATTGGGCTTTACGTCTAGATATTGGGCTTCACCTCTAGGTTTTGGGGTTTAGATCTATATATCTGGCTTTATCTCTAGGTGTTGGGCTTTATCTCTAGATTTTTGGTTTTAAATCTATATATTTGGCTTTTCCTCTAGATGTTGGCCTTTAACCCTAGATATCTGGCTTTACATCCAGATGTTGGGCTTTACCTCTTGATTTTGGATTTTAAATATATATATATTTGGCTTTTCCTCTAGACTTTGGGCTTTACCTCTAGATTTGGGGTTTTACATCTAGATGTTTGCCTTCACCTCTGTAAGTTGGGCTTTACCTGCAGACATTGGGCTGTAGGACTAGATGATGGGCTTTACCTCCAGATGTTGGGCTTTACCTCTAGATATCTGGCTTTATCTCTAGATGTTGGGTTTTACTTCTAGCTATTGATCTTTACCTCTAGATGTTGATCTTTAGATCTAGAAGTTGTGCTTTTCATCTAGATTTTGGGCTTTATGTCTAGATATTGGGCTTTACCTCTAGATTTTGTGTTTTATATCTATATATTTGGCTTTTCCTCTAGATGTTGGGCTTTACCCCTAGATATCTGGATTTACCTGTAGATGTTGGGCTT
Organism: Leptosomus discolor; assembly: GCF_034619465.1. Lineage (NCBI taxonomy): Eukaryota > Metazoa > Chordata > Aves > Leptosomiformes > Leptosomidae > Leptosomus > Leptosomus discolor. The sequence continues at coordinate 2,073,562 of NW_028237857.1, read as the reverse complement.
TACCTCTAGATTTTGGGTTTTCCATCTGGATTTTTGGCTTCTCTCTAGAATCTGGGCTTTACCTCCAGACGTTGGGCTTTACCACTAGATGTTGGGTTTTACCTCTAGATGTTGGTCTTTAGGTCTAGATATTGGACTTTACCTCTAGATGTAGGGTTTTACATCTAGATGTTTTGCTTTACATTTAGATGTTGGTCTTTATCTCTAGATGTTGGGTTATACCTCTATATGTTGTGCTTCACCTCTAGATGTTAGGCTTTACCTCTAGATGTTTGGATTACATCTAGATGTTTTGCTTTACATTTAGGTGTTCGGCTTTATCTCTAGATTTTGGGTTTTAAATCTATATATTTGGCTTTTCCTCTAGATGTTGGGCTTTACCTCTAGAGTATTTGGCTTTAGATCTAGCAATTGGGCTTTACATCTAGATTTGGGGCTTTAGGTCTAGATGTTGGGCTTTACCTCCAGATTTTTGATTTTAAATCTATATATCTGGCTTTATCTCTAGATGTGGGCTTTATCTCTAGATTTTGGGCTCTAACTCTAGGTATTGGTGTTTACCTCTAGATTTTGGACTTTAACTCTGGAAGTTGGGCTTTACCTCTAGATGTTGGGTTTGAACTCTAGAATTTGGGTTTGAAATCTATATATTTTGCTTTTCCTCTAGATGTTGGGCTTTACCTCTAGATATCTGGCTTTACCTCTAGATGTTGGGTTTTACCACTAGATATTGGTCTTTACCTCTAGATTTTGGGTGTTAGATCTAGAATTTGGGCTTTAGATCTTGAAGTTGGGCTTTAGATATGGAAGTTGGGCTTTACATCTAGATGTTGGGCTTTACCTCTAGATTTTGGGTTTTACATCTAGATGTTTGCCTTCACCTCTGTAAGTTGGGCTTTACCTGCAGACATTTGGCTGTAGGACTAGATGATGGGCTTTACCTCTAGAAGTTGGGCTTTACATCTAGATTTTGGGCTTTACCTCTAAATGATGAGCTTAAACTCTAAATATTGGGCTTTACCTCTAGATGTTGGGCTTTAGATTTAGAAGTTGGGCTTTACATCTATATTTTGGGCTTTAGCTCTAGAATTTGGGCTTTACATCTAGATTTTGGGCTTTACGTCTAGATATTGGGCTTCACCTCTAGATTTTGGGTTTTAAATCTATATATTTGTCTTTTCCTCTAGATGTTGGGCTTTACCTGTAGATATCTGTGTTTACATCTAGATTTTGGGCTTTACGTCTAGATATTGGTCTTTACCCCTAGATTTTTAGGTTTACATCTAGATGTTTGCCTTCACCTCTGTAAGTTGGGCTTTACCTGCAGACATTGGGCTGTAGGACTAGATGATCGGCTTTACCTCTAGAAGTTGGGCTTTACCTCTAGATATCTGGCTTTACCTCTAGATGTTGGGTTTTACCTCTAGATATTGGTCTTTACCTCTAGATGTTGGGCTTTAGATCTAGAAGTTGGGCTTTTCATCTAGATTTTGGGCTTTAACTCTAGATTTTGGGCTTTACCTCAAATGATGAGCTTAAACTCTAAATATTGGGCCTTACCTCTAGATGTTGGGCTTTAGATCTAGAATTTGGGCTTTACATCTAGATTTTGGGCTTTACGTCTAGATATTGGGCTTCACCTCTAGATTTTGGGGTTTAGATCTATATATCTGGCTTTATCTCTAGATGTTGGGCTTTAGATCTAGAATTTGGGCTTTATATCTAGATTTTGGGCTTTAGATCAAGAAGCTGGGCTTTACATCTAGATTTTGGCCTTTACGTCTAGATATTGGGCTTTACCTCTAGATTTTGGGTTTTAAATCTATATATTTGGCTTTTCCTCTAGATGTTGGGCTTTACCTCTAGATTTTGGGTTTTACATCTAGATGTTTCCCTTCACCTCTGTAAGTTGGGCTTTACCTGCAGACATTGGGCTGTAGGACTAGATGATGGGCTTTACCTCCAGACGTTGGGCTTTACCTCTAGATATCTGGCTTTACCTCTAAATGATGCGCTTAAACTCTAAATATTGGGCTTTACCTCTAGATGTTGGGCTTTAGATTTAGAAGTTGGGCTTTACAGCTATATTTTGGGCTTTAGCTCTAGAAGTTGGGCTTTACATCTAGATTTTGGGCTTTACGTCTAGATATTGGGCTTCACCTCTAGATTTTGGGGTTTAGATCTATATATCTGGCTTTATCTCTAGATGTTGGGCTTTAGATCTAGAATTTGGGCTTTACATCTAGATTTTGGGCTTTAGATCAAGAAGCTGGGCTTTACATCTAGATTTTGGCCTTTACGTCTAGATATTGGGCTTTACCTCTAGATTTTGGGTTTTAAATCTATATATTTGGCTTTTCCTCTAGATGTTGGCCTTTACCCCTAGATATCTGGCTTTACCTCTAGATGTTGGGCTATACCTCTAGATTTTGGGTTTTAAATATATATATATATTTGGCTTTTCCTCTAGATGTTGGGCTTTACCTCTAGATTTGGGGTTTTACATCTAGATGTTTGCCTTCACCTCTGTAAGTTGGGCTATACCTGCAGGCATTGGGCTGTAGGACTAGATGATGGGCTTTACCTCCAGACATTGGGCTTTACCTCTAGATATCTGGCTTTACCTCTAGATGTTGGGTTTTACCTCTAGATGTTGGTCTTTACCTCTAGATGTTGGGCTTTAGATCTAGAAGTTGTGCTTTTCATCTAGATTTTGGGCTTTACGTCTAGATATTGGGCTTTACCTCTAGATTTTGGGTTTTATATCGATATATTTGGCTTTTCCTCTAGATGTTGGGCTTTACCTCTAGATTTTGGGTTTTCCATCTGGATTTTTGGCTTCTCTCTAGAATCTGGGCTTTACCTCCAGACGTTGGGCTTTACCACTAGATGTTGGGTTTTACCTCTAGATGTTGGTCTTTACCTCTAGATGTTGGGCTTTAGATCTAGAAGTTGTGCTTTTCATCTAGATTTTGGGCTTTACGTCTAGATATTGGGCTTTACCTCTAGATTTTGGGTTTTATATCGATATATTTGGCTTTTCCTCTAGATGTTGGGCTTTACCTCTAGATTTTGGGTTTTCCATCTGGATTTTTGGCTTCTCTCTAGAATCTGGGCTTTACCTCCAGACGTTGGGCTTTACCACTAGATGTTGGGTTTTACCTCTAGATGTTGGTCTTTAGGTCTAGATATTGGACTTTACCTCTAGATGTAGGGGTTTACATCTAGATGTTTTGCTTTACATTTAGATGTTGGTCTTTATCTCTTGATGTTGGGTTATACCTCTATATGTTGTGCTTCACCTCTAGATGTTAGGCTTTACCTCTAGATGTTTGGATTACATCTAGATGTTTTGCTTTACATTTAGATGTTCGGCTTTATCTCTAGATTTTGGGTTTTAAATCTATATATTTGGCTTATCCTCTAGATGTTGGGCTTTACCGTCAGATATCTGGCTTTACCTCTAGATGTTGGGCTTTACCTCTAGAAGTTGGGCTTTAACTCTAGACTTTGGGCTTTACCTCAAGACGTTCGTCTTTAACTCTAGCTGTTGGGCTTTACCTCTAGATTTTGGGCCTTACCTCTAGAAGTTGGGGGTTATATCTATATGGTTGGATTTAACTGTAGATGTCAGGCCTTAACACTTGATTTTGGAATTCACCTCTAGATGTTAGGCTTTACATCTAGATTCTGGGCTTTCCCTCTAGATGTTGGGCTTTAACTCTAGATTTTGGGCTTTACTCGAAAGGATGCGCTTTAACTCTAGATATTCGGCTTTACCTCTAGAAGTTGGGTTGTACATCTAGATGTTTGGCTTTAACTGTAGGTGTCGGCCTTTAACACTAGATATTGGAATTCACCTCTAGATCTTAGTCTTTACCTCTACATGTTGGGCTTTACCTCTAGAGTATTTGGCTTTAGATCTAGCAATTGGGCTTTACATCTAGATTTGGGGCTTTACCTCTAGATGTTGGGCTTTACCTCCATATTTTGGATTTAAAATCTATATATCTGGCTTTATCTCCAGATGTTGGGCTTTATCTCTAGATTTTGGGCTCTAACTTTAGGTATTGGTGTTTACCTCTAGATTTTGGACTTTAACTCTGGAAGTTGGGCTTTACCTCTAGATGTTGGGATTGAACTCTAGAATTTGGGTTTGAAATCTATATATTTTGCTTTTCCTCTAGATGTTGGGCTTTACCTCTAGATATCTGGCTTTACCTCTAGATGTTGGGTTTTACCTCTAGATATTGGTCTTTACCTCTAGATTTTGGGTGTTAGATCTAGAATTTGGGCTTTACATCTAGATTTTGGGCTTTAGGTCTAGAAGTTGGGCTTTACATCTAGATTTTGGACTTTAGGTCTAGATATTGGGCTTTACCTCTAGATTCTGGGTTTTAAATCTATATATTTGGCTTTTCCTCTAGATGTTGGGCTTTACCTCTAGATTTTGGGTTTTACATCTAGATGTTTGCCTTCACCTCTGTAAGTTGGACTTTACCTGCAGACATTGGGCTGTAGGACTAGATGATGGGCTTTACCTCTAGAAGTTGGGCTTTACATCTAGATTTTGGGCTTTACCTCTAAATGATGCGCTTAAACACTAAATATTGGGCCTTACCTCTAGATGTTGGGCTTTAGATTTAGAAGTTGTGCTTTACAGCTATATTTTGGGCTTTAGATCTAGAAGTTGGGCTTTACATCTAGATTTTGGGCTTTACGTCTAGATATTGGGCTTCACCTCTAGAATATTGGGGTTTAGATCTATATATCTGGCTTTATCTCTAGATGTTGGGCTTTACCTCTACATTTTGGGCTCTACCTCTAGGTATTGGTGTTTACCTCTAGATTTTGGACTTTAACTCTGGAAGTTGAGCTTTACATCTAGACTTTGGGATTTACCTCTAGATGTTGGGATTTAACTCTAGAATTTGGGTTTGAAATCTATATATTTTGCTTTTCCTCTAGATGTTGGGCTTTACCTCTAGATATCTGGCTTTACCTCTAGATGTTGGGTTTTACCTCTAGATATTGGTCTTTATCTCTAGATTTTGGGCGTTAGATCTAGAATTTGGGCTTTACATCTAGATTTTGGGCTTTAGATCAAGAAGCTGGGCTTTACATCTAGATTTTGGCCTTTACGTCTTGATATTGGGCTTTACCTCTAGATTTTGGGTTTTAAATCTATATATTTGGCTTTTCCTCTAGATGTTGGCCTTTAACCCTAGATATCTGGCTTTACCTCTAGATGTTGGGCTTTACCTCTAGGTTTTGGGTTTTAAATATATATATATTTGGCTTTTCCTCTAGATGTTGGGCTTTACCTCTAGATTTGGGGTTTTACATCTAGATGTTTGCCTTCACCTCTGTAAGTTGGGCTTTACCTGCAGACATTGGGCTATAGGACTAGATGATGGGCTTTACCTCCAGACGTTGGGCTTTACCTCTAGATATCTGGCTTTACCTCTAGATGTTGGGATTTACCTCTAGCTATTGGTCTTTACCTCTAGATGTTGGGCTTTAGATCTAGAAGTTGTGCTTTTCATCTAGATTTTGGGCTTTACGTCTAGATATTGGGCTTTACCTCTAGATTTTGGGTTTTATATCGATATATTTGGCTTTTCCTCTAGATGTTGGGCTTTACCCCTAGATATCTGGATTTACCTGTAGATGTTGGGTTTTACCTCTAGATTTTGGGTTTTCCATCTGGATTTTTGGCTTCTCTCTAGAATCTGGGCTTTACCTCCAGACGTTGGGCTTTACCACTAGATGTTGGGTTTTACCTCTAGATGTTGGTCTTTAGGTCTAGATATTGGACTTTACCTCTAGATGTAGGGGTTTACATCTAGATGTTTTGCTTTACATTTAGATGTTGGTCTATATCTCTAGATGTTGGGTTATACCTCTATATGTTGTGCTTCACCTCTAGATGTTAGGCTTTACCTCTAGATGTTTGGATTACATCTAGATGTTTTGCTTTACATTTAGATGTTCGGCTTTATCTCTAGATTTTGGGTTTTAAATCTATATATTTGGCTTTTCCTCTAGATGTTGGGTTTACCGTCAGATATCTGGCTTTACGTCTAGATGTTGGGCTTTACCTCTAGAAGTTGGGCTTTACCTCAAGACGTTCGGCTTTAACTCTAGCTGTTGGGCTTTACCTCTAGATTTTGGGCCTTACCTCTAGAAGTTGGGGGTTATATCTATATGGTTGGATTTAACTGTAGATGTCAGGCCTTAACACTTGATTTTGGAATTCACCTCTAGATGTTAGGCTTTACATCTAGATTCTGGGCTTTCCCTCTAGATGTTGGGCTTTAACTCTAGATTTTGGGCTTTACTCTAAAGGATGCGCTTTAACTCTAGATATTCGGCTTTACCTCTAGAAGTTGGGTTGTACATCTAGATGTTTGGCTTTAACTGTAGGTGTCGGCCTTTAACACTAGATATTGGAATTCACCTCTAGATCTTAGTCTTTACCTCTACATGTTGGGCTTTACCTCTAGAGTATTTGGCTTTAGATCTAGCAATTGGGCTTTACATCTAGATTTGGGGCTTTACCTCTAGATGTTGGGCTTTACCTCCAGATTTTGGATTTTAAATCTATATATCTGGCTTTATCTCTAGATGTTGGGCTTTATCTCTAGATTTTGGGCTCTAACTTTAGGTATTGGTGTTTACCTCTAGATTTTGGACTTTAACTCTGGAAGTTGGGCTTTACCTCTAGATGTTGGGATTGAACTCTAGAATTTGGGTTTGAAATCTATATATTTTGCTTTTCCTCTAGATGTTGGGCTTTACCTCTAGATATCTGGCTTTAACTCTAGATGTTGGGTTTTACCTCTAGATATTGGTCTTTACCTCTAGATTTTGGGTGTTAGATCTAGAATTTGGGCTTTACATCTAGATTTTGGGCTTTAGATCTAGAAGTTGGGCTTTACATCTAGATTTTGGGCTTTAGGTCTAGATATTGGGCTTTACCTCTAGATTCTGGGTTTTAAATCTATATATTTGGCTTTTCCTCTAGATGTTGGGCTTTACCTCTAGATTTTGGGTTTTACATCTAGATGTTTGCCTTCACCTCTGTAAGATGTGCTTTACCTGCAGACATTGGGCTGTAGGACTAGATGATGGGCTTTACCTCTAGAAGTTGGGCTTTACATCTAGATTTTGGGCTTTACCTCTAAATGATGCGCTTAAACTCTAAATATTGGGCTTTACCTCTAGATGTTGGGCTTTAGATTTAGAAGTTGGGATTTACAGCTATATTTTGGGCTTTAGATCTAGAAGTTGGGCTTTACATCTAGATTTTGGCCTTTAAGTCTTGATATTGGGCTTTATCTCTAGATTTTGGGTTTTAAATCTATATATTTGGCTTTTCCTCTAGATGTTGGGCTTTACCCCTAGATTTTGGGTTTTAAATATATATATATTTGGCTTTTCCTCTAGATGTTGGGCTTTACCTCTAGATTTGGGGTTTTACATCTAGATGTTTGCCTTCACCTCTGTAAGTTGGGCTTTACCTGCAGACATTGGGCTATAGGACTAGATGATGGGCTTTACCTCCAGACGTTGGGCTTTACCTCTAGATATCTGGCTTTACCTCTAGATGTTGGGATTTACCTCTAGCTATTGGTCTTTACCTCTAGATGTTGGGCTTTAGATCTAGAAGTTGTGCTTTTCATCTAGATTTTGGGCTTTACGTCTAGATATTGGGCTTTACCTCTAGATTTTGGGTTTTATATCTATATATTTGGCTTTTCCTCTAGATGTTGGGCTTTATCCCTAGATTTTGGGTTTTCCGTCTGGATTTTTGGCTTCTCTCTAGAATCTGGGCTTTACCTCCAGACGTTGGGCTTTTCCACTAGATGTTGGGTTTTACCTCTAGATGTTGGTCTTTAGGTCTAGATATTGGACTTTACCTCTAGATGTAGGGGTTTACATCTAGATGTTTTGCTTTACATTTAGATGTTGGTCTTTATCTCTTGATGTTGGGTTATACCTCTATATGTTGTGCTTCACCTCTAGATGTTAGGCTTTACCTCTAGATGTTTGGATTACATCTAGATGTTTTGCTTTACATTTAGATGTTCGGCTTTATCTCTAGATTTTGGGTTTTAAATCTATATATTTGGCTTTTCCTCTAGATGTTGGGCTTTACCGTCAGATATCTGGCTTTACGTCTAGATGTTGGGCTTTACCTCTAGAAGTTGGGCTTTAACTCTAGACTTTGGGCTTTACCTCAAGACGTTCGTCTTTAACTCTAGCTGTTGGGCTTTACCTCTAGATTTTGGGCCTTACCTCTAGGAGTTGGGGGTTATATCTATATGGTTGGATTTAACTGTAGATGTCAGGCCTTAACACTTGATTTTGGAATTCACCTCTAGATGTTAGGCTTTACATCTAGATTCTGGGCTTTCCCTCTAGATGTTGGGCTTTAACTCTAGATTTTGGGCTTTACTCTAAAGGATGCGCTTTAACTCTAGATATTCGGCTTTACCTCTAGAAGTTGGGTTTTACATCTAGATGTTTGGCTTTAACTGTAGGTGTCGGCCTTTAACACTAGATATTGGAATTCACCTCTAGATCTTAGTCTTTACCTCTACATGTTGGGCTTTACCTCTAGAGTATTTGGCTTTAGATCTAGCAATTGGGCTTTACATCTAGATTTGGGGCTTTACCTCTAGATGTTGGGCTTTACCTCCAGATTTTGGATTTTAAATCTATATATCTGGCTTTATCTCTAGATGTTGGGCTTTATCTCTAGATTTTGGGCTCTAACTTTAGGTATTGGTGTTTACCTCTAGATTTTGGACTTTAACTCTGGAAGTTGGGCTTTACCTCTAGATGTTGGGATTGAACTCTAGAATTTGGGTTTGAAATCTATATATTTTGCTTTTCCTCTAGATGTTGGGCTTTACCTCTAGATACCTGGCTTTACCTCTAGATCTTGGGTTTTACCTCTAGATATTGGTCTTTACCTCTAGATTTTGGGTGTTAGATCTAGAAATTGGGCTTTACATCTAGATTTTGGGCTTTAGATCTAGAAGTTGGGCTTTACATCTAGATTTTGGGCTTTAGGTCTAGATATTGGGCTTTACCTCTAGATTTTGGGTTTTAAATCTATATATTTGGCTTTTCCTCTAGATGTTGGGCTTTACCTCTAGATTTTGGGTTTTACATCTAGATGTTTGCCTTCACCTCTGTAAGATGTGCTTTACCTGCAGACATTGGGCTGTAGGACTAGATGATGGGCTTTACCTCTAGAAGTTGGGCTTTACATCTAGATTTTGGGCTTTACCTCTAAATGATGCGCTTAAACTCTAAATATTGGGCTTTACCTCTAGATGTTGGGCTTTAGATTTAGAAGTTGGGCTTTACAGATATATTTTGGGCTTTAGATCTAGAAGTTGGGCTTTACATCTAGATTTTGGGCTTTACGTCTAGATATTGGGCTTCACCTCTAGATTTTGGGGTTTAGATCTATATATCTGGCTTTATCTCTAGATGTTGGGCTTTACCTCTACATTTTGGGCTCTACCTCTAGGTATTGGTATTTACATTTAGATTTTTGACTTTAAATCTGGAAGTTGAGCTTTACATCTAGACTTTGGGATTTACCTCTAGATGTTGGGATTGAACTCTAGAATTTGGGTTTGAAATCTATATATTTTGCTTTTCCGCTAGATGTTGGGCTTTACCTCTAGATATCTGGCTTTACCTCTAGATGTTGGGTTTTACCTCTAGATATTGGTCTTTATCTCTAGATTTTGGGCATTCGATCTAGAATTTGGGCTTTACATCTAGATTTTGGGCTTTAGATCAAGAAGCTGGGCTTTACATCTAGATTTTGGCCTTTACGTCTTGATATTGGGCTTTACCTCTAGATTTTGGGTTTTAAATCTATATATTTGGCTTTTCCTCTAGATGTTGGGTTTACCCCTAGATATCTGGCTTTACCTCTAGATGTTGGGCTTTACCTCTAGATTTTGGGTTTTAAATATATATATATTTGGCTTTTCCTCTAGATGTTGGGCTTTACCTCTAGATTTGGGGTTTTACATCTAGATGTTTGCCTTCACCTCTGTAAGTTGGGCTTTACCTGCAGACATTGGGCTGTAGGACTAGATGATGGGCTTTACCTCCAGACGTTGGGCTTTACCTCTAGATATCTGGCTTTACCTCTAGATGTTGGGTTTTACCTCTAGCTATTGGTCTTTACCTCTAGATGTTAGGCTTTAGATCTAGAAGTTGTGCTTTTCATCTAGATTTTGGGCTTTACGTCTAGATATTGGGCTTTACCTCTAGATTTTGGGTTTTATATCTATATATTTGGCTTTTCCTCTAGATGTTGGGCTTTACCCCTAGATATCTGGATTTACCTGTAGATGTTGGGCTTTACCTCTAGATTTTGGGTTTTCCATCTGGATTTTTGGCTTCTCTCTAGAATCTGGGCTTTACCTCCAGACGTTGGGCTTTACCACTAGATGTTGGGTTTTACCTCTAGATGTTGGTCTTTAGGTCTAGCTATTGGACTTTACCTCTAGATGTAGGGTTTTACATCTAGATGTTTTGCTTTACATTTAGATGTTGGTCTTTATCTCTTGATGTTGGGTTATACCTCTATATGTTGTGCTTCACCTCTAGATGTTAGGCTTTACCTCTAGATGTTTGGATTACATCTAGATGTTTTGCTTTACATTTAGATGTTCGGCTTTATCTCTAGATTTTGGGTTTTAAATCTATATATTTGGCTTTTCCTCTAGATGTTGGGCTTTACCGTCAGATATCTGGCTTTACGTCTAGATGTTGGGCTTTACCTCTAGAAGTTGGGCTTTAACTCTAGACTTTGGGCTTTACCTCAAGACGTTCGTCTTTAACTCTAGCTGTTGGGCTTTACCTCTAGATTTTGGGCCTTACCTCTAGGAGTTGGGGGTTATATCTATATGGTTGGATTTAACTGTAGATGTCAGGCCTTAACACTTGATTTTGGAATTCACCTCTAGATGTTAGGCTTTACATCTAGATTCTGGGCTTTCCCTCTAGATGTTGGGCTTTAACTCTAGATTTTGGGCTTTACTCTAAAGGATGCGCTTTAACTCTAGATATTCGGCTTTACCTCTAGAAGTTGGGTTGTACATCTAGATGTTTGGCTTTAACTGTAGGTGTCGGCCTTTAACACTAGATATTGGAATTCACCTCTAGATCTTAGTCTTTACCTCTACATGTTGGGCTTTACCTCTAGAGTATTTGGCTTTAGATGTAGCGATTGGGCTTTACATCTAGATTTGGGGCTTTAGCTCTAGATGTTGGGCTTTACCTCCAGATTGTGGATTTTAAATCTATATATCTGGCTTTATCTCTAGATGTTGGGCTTTATCTCTAGATTTTGGGCTCTAACTCTAGGTATTGGTGTTTACCTCTAGATTTTGGACTTTAACTCTGGAAGTTGGGCTTTACCTCTAGATGTTGGGATTGAACTCTAGAATTTGGGTTTGAAATCTATATATTTTGCTTTTCCTCTAGATGTTGGGCTTTACCTCTAGATATCTGGCTTTACCTCTGTATCTTGGGTTTTACCACTAGATATTGGTCTTTACCTCTAGATTTTGGGTGTTAGATCTAGAATTTGGGCTTTACATCTAGATTTTGGGCTTTAGGTCTAGATATTGGGCTTTACCTCTAGATTTTGGGTTTTAAATCTATATATTTGGCTTTTCCTCTAGATGTTGGGCTTTACCTCTAGATTTTGGGTTTTACATCTAGATGTTTGCCTTCACCTCTGTAAGATGTGCTTTACCTGCAGACATTGGGCTGTAGGACTAGATGATGGGCTTTACCTCTAGAAGTTGGGCTTTACATCTAGATTTTGGGCTTTACCTCTAAATGATGCGCTTAAACTCTAAATATTTGGCTTTACCTCTAGATGTTGGCCTTTAGATCTAGAAGTTGGGCTTTACATCTAGATTTTGGGCTTTACGTCTAGATACTGGGCTTCACCTCTAGATTTTGGGGTTTAGATCTATATATCTGGCTTTATCTCTAGATGTTGGGCTTTAACTCTACATTTTGGGCTCTACCTCTAGGTATTGGTATTTACATTTAGATTTTTGACTTTAAATCTGGAAGTTGAGCTTTACATCTAGACTTTGGGATTTACCTCTAGATGTTGGGATTGAACTCTAGAATTTGGGTTTGAAATCTATATATTTTGCTTTTCCTCTAGATGTTGGGCTTTACCTCTAGATATCTGGCTTTACCTCTAGATGTTGGGTTTTACCTCTAGATATTGGTCTTTACCTCTAGATTTTGGGTGTTAGATCTAGAATTTGGGCTTTACATCTAGATTTTGGGCTTTAGATCAAGAAGCTGGGCTTTACATCTAGATTTTGGCCTTTACGTCTTGATATTGGGCTTTACCTCTAGATTTTGGGTTTTAAATCTATATATTTGGCTTTTCCTCTAGATGTTGGGCTTTACCTCTAGATTTGGGGTTTTACATCTAGATGTTTGCCTTCACCTCTGTAAGTTGGGCTTTACCTGCAGACATTGGGCTGTAGGACTAGATGATGGGCTTTACCTCCAGACGTTGGGCTTTACCTCTAGATATCTGGCTTTACCTCTAGATGTTGGGTTTTACCTCTAGCTATTGGTCTTTACCTCTAGATGTTGGGCTTTAGATCTAGAAGTTGTGCTTTTCATCTAGATTTTGGGCTTTACGTCTAGATATTGGGCTTTACCTCTAGATTTTGGTTTTTATATCTATATATTTGGCTTTTCCTCTAGATGTTGGGCTTTACCCCTAGATACCTGGATTTACCTGTAGATGTTGGGCTTTACCTCTAGATTTTGGGTTTTCCATCTGGATTTTTGGCTTCTCTCTAGAATCTGGGCTTTACCTCCAGACGTTGGGCTTTACCACTAGATGTTGGTCTTTACCTCTAGATGTTGGTCTTTAGGTCTAGCTATTGGACTTTACCTCTAGATGTAGGGTTTTACATCTAGATGTTTTGCTTTACATTTAGATGTTGGTCTTTACCTCTAGATGTTGGGTTATACCTCTATATGTTGTGCTTCACCTCTAGATGTTAGGCTTTACCTCTAGATGTTTGGATTACATCTAGATGTTTTGCTTTACATTTAGATGTTCGGCTTTATCTCTAGATTTTGGGTTTTAAATCTATATATTTGGCTTTTCCTCTAGATGTTGGGCTTTACCGTCAGATATCTGGCTTTACCTCTAGATGTTGGGCTTTACCTCTAGAAGTTGGGCTTTAACTCTAGACTTTGGGCTTTACCTCAAGACGTTCGTCTTTAACTCTAGCTGTTGGGCTTTACCTCTAGATTTTGGGCCTTACCTCTAGGAGTTGGGGGTTATATCTATATGGTTGGATTTAACTGTAGATGTCAGGCCTTAACACTTGATTTTGGAATTCACCTCTAGATGTTAGGCTTTACATCTAGATTCTGGGCTTTCCCTCTAGATGTTGGGCTTTAACTCTAGATTTTGGGCTTTACTCTAAAGGATGCGCTTTAACTCTAGATATTCGGCTTTACCTCTAGATGTTGGGTTTTACATCTAGATGTTTGGTTTTAACTGTAGGTGTCGGCCTTTAACACTAGATATTGGAATTCACCTCTAGATCTTAGTCTTTACCTCTACATGTTGGGCTTTACCTCTAGAGTATTTGGCTTTAGATCTAGCAATTGGGCTTTACATCTAGATTTGGGGCTTTAACTCTAGATGTTGGGCTTTACCTCTACATTTTGGGCTCTACCTCTATGTATTGGTATTTATATTTAGATTTTTGACTTTAAATCTGGAAGTTGAGCTTTACATCTAGACTTTGGGATTTACCTCTAGATGTTGGGATTTAACTCTAGAATTTGGGTTTGAAATCTATATATTTTGCTTTTCCTCTAGATGTTGGGCTTTACCTCTAGATATCTGGCTTTATCTCTAGATGTTGGGTTTTACCTCTAGATATTGGTCTTTACCTCTAGATTTTGGGTGTTAGATCTAGAATTTGGGCTTTACATCTAGATTTTGGGCTTTAGGTCTAGATATTGGGCTTTACCTCTAGATTTTGGGTTTTAAATCTATATATTTGGCTTTTCCTCTAGATGTTGGGCTTTACCTCTAGATTTTGGGTTTTACATCTAGATGTTTGCCTTCACCTCTGTAAGATGTGCTTTACCTGCAGACATAGGGCTGTAGGACTAGATGATGGGCTTTACCTCTAGAAGTTGGGCTTTACATCTAGATTTTGGGCTTTACCTCTAAATGATGCGCTTAAACTCTAAATATTGGGCTTTACCTCTAGATGTTGGCCTTTAGATCTAGAAGTTGGGCTTTACATCTAGATTTTGGGCTTTACGTCTAGATACTGGGCTTCACCTCTAGATTTTGGGGTTTAGATCTATATATCTGGCTTTATCTCTAGATGTTGGGCTTTAACTCTACATTTTGGGCTCTACCTCTAGGTATTGGTATTTACATTTAGATTTTTGACTTTAAATCTGGAAGTTGAGCTTTACATCTAGACTTTGGGATTTACCTCTAGATGTTGGGATTGAACTCTAGAATTTGGGTTTGAAATCTATATATTTTGCTTTTCCTCTAGATGTTGGGCTTTACCTCTAGATATCTGGCTTTACCTCTAGATGTTGGGTTTTACCTCTAGATATTGGTCTTTACCTCTAGATTTTGGGTGTTAGATCTAGAATTTGGGCTTTACATCTAGATTTTGGGCTTTAGATCAAGAAGCTGGGCTTTACATCTAGATTTTGGCCTTTACGTCTTGATATTGGGCTTTACCTCTAGATTTTGGGTTTTAAATCTATATATTTGGCTTTTCCTCTAGATGTTGGGCTTTACCTCTAGATTTGGGGTTTTACATCTAGATGTTTGCCTTCACCTCTGTAAGTTGGGCTTTACCTGCAGACATTGGGCTGTAGGACTAGATGATGGGCTTTACCTCCAGACGTTGGGCTTTACCTCTAGATATCTGGCTTTACCTCTAGATGTTGGGTTTTACCTCTAGCTATTGGTCTTTACCTCTAGATGTTGGGCTTTAGATCTAGAAGTTGTGCTTTTCATCTAGATTTTGGGCTTTACGTCTAGATATTGGGCTTTACCTCTAGATTTTGGTTTTTATATCTATATATTTGGCTTTTCCTCTAGATGTTGGGCTTTACCCCTAGATACCTGGATTTACCTGTAGATGTTGGGCTTTACCTCTAGATTTTGGGTTTTCCATCTGGATTTTTGGCTTCTCTCTAGAATCTGGGCTTTACCTCCAGACGTTGGGCTTTACCACTAGATGTTGGGTTTTACCTCTAGATGTTGGTCTTTAGGTCTAGCTATTGGACTTTACCTCTAGATGTAGGGTTTTACATCTAGATGTTTTGCTTTACATTTAGATGTTGGTCTTTACCTCTAGATGTTGGGTTATACCTCTATATGTTGTGCTTCACCTCTAGATGTTAGGCTTTACCTCTAGATGTTTGGATTACATCTAGATGTTTTGCTTTACATTTAGATGTTCGGCTTTATCTCTAGATTTTGGGTTTTAAATCTATATATTTGGCTTTTCCTCTAGATGTTGGGCTTTACCGTCAGATATCTGGCTTTACCTCTAGATGTTGGGCTTTACCTCTAGAAGTTGGGCTTTAACTCTAGACTTTGGGCTTTACCTCAAGACGTTCGTCTTTAACTCTAGCTGTTGGGCTTTACCTCTAGATTTTGGGCCTTACCTCTAGGAGTTGGGGGTTATATCTATATGGTTGGATTTAACTGTAGATGTCAGGCCTTAACACTTGATTTTGGAATTCACCTCTAGATGTTAGGCTTTACATCTAGATTCTGGGCTTTCCCT
The DNA here is from genome assembly GCF_034619465.1 of Leptosomus discolor. NCBI lineage: Eukaryota > Metazoa > Chordata > Aves > Leptosomiformes > Leptosomidae > Leptosomus > Leptosomus discolor. Next base: position 2,057,684 of record NW_028237857.1, on the reverse strand, counting down.
CTAGATGTTGGGCTTTAACTCTAGATTTTGGGCTTTACTCTAAAGGATGCGCTTTAACTCTAGATATTCGGCTTTACCTCTAGATGTTGGGTTTTACATCTAGATGTTTGGTTTTAACTGTAGGTGTCGGCCTTTAACACTAGATATTGGAATTCACCTCTAGATCTTAGTCTTTACCTCTACATGTTGGGCTTTACCTCTAGAGTATTTGGCTTTAGATCTAGCAATTGGGCTTTACATCTAGATTTGGGGCTTTAACTCTAGATGTTGGGCTTTACCTCTACATTTTGGGCTCTACCTCTATGTATTGGTATTTATATTTAGATTTTTGACTTTAAATCTGGAAGTTGAGCTTTACATCTAGACTTTGGGATTTACCTCTAGATGTTGGGATTTAACTCTAGAATTTGGGTTTGAAATCTATATATTTTGCTTTTCCTCTAGATGTTGGGCTTTACCTCTAGATATCTGGCTTTATCTCTAGATGTTGGGTTTTACCTCTAGATATTGGTCTTTACCTCTAGATTTTGGGTGTTAGATCTAGAATTTGGGCTTTACATCTAGATTTTGGGCTTTAGGTCTAGATATTGGGCTTTACCTCTAGATTTTGGGTTTTAAATCTATATATTTGGCTTTTCCTCTAGATGTTGGGCTTTACCTCTAGATTTTGGGTTTTACATCTAGATGTTTGCCTTCACCTCTGTAAGATGTGCTTTACCTGCAGACATTGGGCTGTAGGACTAGATGATGGGCTTTACCTCTAGAAGTTGGGCTTTACATCTAGATTTTGGGCTTTACCTCTAAATGATGCGCTTAAACTCTAAATATTGGGCTTTACCTCTAGATGTTGGGCTTTAGATTTAGAAGTTGGGCTTTACATCTAGATTTTGGGCTTTACGTCTAGATATTGGCTTCACCTCTAGATTTTGGGGTTTAGATCTATATATCTGGCTTTATCTCTAGATGTTGGGCTTTACCTCTACATTTTGGGCTCTACCTCTAGGTATTGGTGTTTACCTCTAGATTTTGGACTTTAACTCTGGAAGTTGAGCTTTACATCTAGACTTTGGGATTTACCTCTAGATGTTGGGATTTAACTCTAGAATTTGGGTTTGAAATCTATATATTTTGCTTTTCCTCTAGATGTTGGGCTTTACCTCTAGATATCTGGCTTTACCTCTAGATGTTGGGTTTTACCTCTAGATATTGGTCTTTATCTCTAGATTTTGGGCATTCGATCTAGAATTTGGGCTTTACATCTAGATTTTGGGCTTTAGATCAAGAAGCTGGGCTTTACATCTAGATTTTGGCCTTTACGTCTTGATATTGGGCTTTACCTCTAGATTTTGGGGTTTAAATCTATATATTTGGCTTTTCCTCTAGATGTTGGGCTTTACCCCTAGATATCTGGCTTTACCTCTAGATGTTGGGCTTTACCTCTAGATTTTGGGTTTTAAATATATATATATTTGGCTTTTCCTCTAGATGTTGGGCTTTACCTCTAGATTTGGGGTTTTACATCTAGATGTTTGCCTTCACCTCTGTAAGTTGGGCTTTACGTGCAGACATTGGGCTGTAGGACTAGATGATGGGCTTTACCTCCAGACGTTGGGCTTTACCTCTAGATATCTGGCTTTACCTCTAGATGTTGGGTTTTACCTCTAGCTATTGGTCTTTACCTCTAGATGTTGGGCTTTAGATCTAGAATTTGTGCTTTTCATCTAGATTTTGGGCTTTACGTCTAGATATTGGGCTTTACCTCTAGATTTTGGGTTTTATATCTATATATTTGGCTTTTCCTCTAGATGTTGGGCTTTACCCCTAGATATCTGGATTTACCTGTAGATGTTGGGCTTTACCTCTAGATTTTGGGTTTTCCATCTGGATTTTTGGCTTCTCTCTAGAATCTGGGCTTTACCTCCAGACGTTGGGCTTTACCACTAGATGCTGGTTTTTACCTCTAGATGTTGGTCTTTAGGTCTAGATATTGGACTTTACCTCTAGATGTAGGGTTTTACATCTAGATGTTTTGCTTTACATTTAGATGTTGGTCTTTATCTCTTGATGTTGGGTTATACCTCTATATGTTGTGCTTTATATACAACATAGATGTTCGGTTATACCTCTATATGTTGTGCTTTACATACAATAGATCTATTAATATAGATGTTGGGTTTTACCTCTAGATATTGGTCTTTACCTCTAGATTTTGGGTGTTAGATCTAGAATTTGGGCTTTACATCTAGATTTTGGGCTTTAGGTCTAGATATTGGGCTTTACCTCTAGATTTTGGGTTTTAAATCTATATATTTAGCTTTTCCTCTAGATGTTGGGCTTTACCTCTCGATTTGGGGTTTTAAATCTATATATTTGGCTTTTCCTCTAGATGTTGGGCTTTACCTCTAGATTTTGGGTTTTACATCTAGATGTTTGCCTTCACCTCTGTAAGTTGGGCTTTACCTGCAGACATTGGGCTGTAGGACTAGATGATGGGCTTTACCTCTAGAAGTTGGGCTTTACATCTAGATTTTGGGCTTTACCTATAAATGATGTGCTTAAACTCTAAATATTGGGCTTTACCTCTAGATGTTGGGCTTTAGATTTAGAAGTTGGGCTTTACATCTATATTTTGGGCTTTAGATCTAGAAGTTGGGCTATACATCTAGATTTTGGGCTTTAGATCTAGAAGTTGGGCTTTACATCTAGACTTTGGGCTTTACGTCTAGATATTGGGCTTTACCTCTAGATTTTGGGGTTTACATCTAGATGTTTGCCTTCACCTCTGTAAGTTGGGCTTTACCTGCAGACATTGGGCTATAGGACTAGATGATGGGCTTTACATCTAGATTTTGGGCTTTACCTCTAGATGTTGGGATTGAACTCTAGAATTTGGGTTTGAAATCTATATATTTTGCTTTTCCTCTAGATGTTGGGCTTTACCTCTAGATATCTGGCTTTAGCTCTAGATGTTGGGTTTTACCTCTAGATATTGGTCTTTACCTCTAGATTTTGGGTGTTAGATCTAGAATTTGGGCTTTACATCTAGATTTTGGGCTTTAGATCTAGAAGTTGGGCTTTAAATCTAGATTTTGGGCTTTACGTCTAGATATTGGGCTTTACCTCTAGATTTTGGGTTTTAAATCTATATATTTGGCTTTTCCTCTAGATGTTAGGCTTTACCTCTAGATTTTGGGTTTTACATCTAGATGTTTGCCTTCACCTCTGTAAGTTGGGCTTTACCTGCAGACATTGGGCTGTAGGACTAGATGATGGGCTTTACCTCTAGAAGTTGGGCTTTACCTCTAGATGTTGGGCTTTAGATTTAGAAGTTGGGCTTTACATCTATATTTTGGGCTTTAGATCTAGAAGTTGGGCTTTACATCTAGATATTGGGCTTTACGTCTAGATATTGGGCTTCACCTCTAGGTTTTGGGGTTTAGATCTATATATCTGGCTTTATCTCTAGGTGTTGGGCTTTATCTCTAGATTTTTGGTTTTAAATCTATATATTTGGCTTTTCCTCTAGATGTTGGGCTTTACCTCTAGATATCTGGCTTTACCTCTAGATGTTGGGTTTTACCTCTAGATATTGGTCTTTATCTCTAGATTTTGGGCGTTAGATCTAGAATTTGGGCTTTACATCTAGATTTTGGGCTTTAGATCAAGAAGTTAGGCTTTACATCTAGATTTTGGCCTTTACGTCTTGATATTGGGCTTTACCTCTAGATTTTTGGTTTTAAGTCTATATATTTGGCTTTTCCTCTAGATGTTGGCCTTTACCGCTAGATATCTGGCTTTACATCCAGATGTTGGGCTTTACCTCTAGATTTTGGGTTTTAAATATATATATATTTGGCTTTTCCTCTAGACGTTGGGCTTTACTTCTAGATTTGGGGTTTTACATCTAGATGTTTGCCTTCACCTCTGTAAGTTGGGCTTTACCTGCAGACATTGGGCTGTAGGACTAGATGATGGGCTTTACCTCCAGATGTTGGGCTTTACCTCTAGATATCTGGCTTTATCTCTAGATGTTGGGTTTTACTTCTAGCTATTGATCTTTACCTCTAGATGTTGATCTTTAGATCTAGAAGTTGTGCTTTTCATCTAGATTTTGGGCTTTATGTCTAGATATTGGGCTTTACCTCTAGATTTTGGGTTTTATATCTATATATTTGGCTTTTCCTCTAGATGTTGGGCTTTACCCCTAGATATCTGGATTTACCTGTAGATGTTGGGCTTTACCTCTAGATTTTGGGTTTTCCATCTGGATTTTTGGCTTCTCTCTAGAATCTGGGCTTTACCTCCAGACGTTGGGCTTTACCACTAGATGTTGGGTTTTACCTCTAGATGTTGGTCTTTAGGTCTAGATATTGGACTTTACCTCTAGATGTAGGGTTTTACATCTAGATGTTTTGCTTTACATTTAGATGTTGGTCTTTATCTCTAGATGTTGGGTTATACCTCTATATGTTGTGCTTCACCTCTAGATGTTAGGCTTTACCTCTAGATGTTTGGATTACATCTAGATGTTTTGCTTTACATTTAGGTGTTCGGCTTTATCTCTAGATTTTGGGTTTTAAATCTATATATTTGGCTTTTCCTCTAGATGTTGGGCTTTACCTCTAGAGTATTTGGCTTTAGATCTAGCAATTGGGCTTTACATCTAGATTTGGGGCTTTAGGTCTAGATGTTGGGCTTTACCTCCAGATTTTGGATTTTAAATCTATATATCTGGCTTTATCTCTAGATGTGGGCTTTATCTCTAGATTTTGGGTTCTAACTCTAGGTATTGGTGTTTACCTCTAGATTTTGGACTTTAACTCTGGAAGTTGGGCTTTACCTCTAGATGTTGGGATTGAACTCTAGAATTTGGGTTTGAAATCTATATATTTTGCTTTTCCTCTAGATGTTGGGCTTTACCTCTAGATATCTGGCTTTACCTCTAGATGTTGGGTTTTACCACTAGATATTGGTCTTTACCTCTAGATTTTGGGTGTTAGATCTAGAATTTGGGCTTTAGATCTTGAAGTTGGGCTTTAGATCTGGAAGTTGGGCTTTACATCTAGATTTTGGGCTTTAAGTCTAGATATTGGGCTTTACCTCTAGATTTTGGGTTTTACATCTAGATGTTTGCCTTCACCTCTGTAAGTTGGGCTTTACCTGCAGACATTGGGCTGTAGGACTAGATGATGGGCTTTACCTCTAGAAGTTGGGCTTTACATCTAGATTTTGGGCTTTACCTCTAAATGATGAGCTTAAACTCTAAATATTGGGCTTTACCTCTAGATGTTGGGCTTTAGATTTAGAAGTTGGGCTTTACATCTATATTTTGGGCTTTAGATCTAGAATTTGGGCTTTACATCTAGATTTTGGGCTTTACGTCTAGATATTGGGCTTCACCTCTAGATTTTGGGTTTTAAATCTATATATTTGGCTTTTCCTCTAGATGTTGGGCTTTACCTGTAGATATCTGTCTTTACATCTAGATTTTGGGCTTTACGTCTAGTTATTGGTCTTTACCCCTAGATTTTGGGGTTTACATCTAGATGTTTGCCTTCACCTCTGTAAGTTGGGCTTTACCTGCAGACATTGGGCTGTAGGACTAGATGATGGGCTTTACCTCTAGAAGTTGGGCTTTACATCTAGATTTTGGGCTTTACCTCTAAATGATGCGCTTATACTCTAAATATTGGGCTTTACCTCTAGATGTTGGGCTTTAGTTTTAGAAGTTGGGCTTTACATCTATATTTTGGGCTTTAGATCTAGAAGTTGAGCTTTACATCTAGATATTGGGCTTTACGTCTAGATATTGGGCTTCACCTCTAGATTTTGGAGTTTAGATCTATATATCTGGCTTTATCTCTAGATGTTGGGCTTTACCTCTAGATTTTCGTTTTTAAATCAATATATTTGGCTTTTCCTCTAGATGTTGGGCTTTACATCTAGAAGTTGGGCTGTACATCTAGATGTTTGTCTTTAACTGTAGGTGTCGGGCTTTAACACTAGATATTGGAATTCACCTCTAGATCTTACTCCTTACCTCTACATGTGGGCTTTACCTCTAGAGTATTTGGCTTTTCCGCTAGATGTTGGGCTTTACCTCTAGATATCTGGCTTTACCTCTAGATGTTGGGTTTTACCTCTAGATATTGGTCTTTATCTCTAGATTTTGGGCGTTAGATCTAGAATTTGGGCTTTACATCTAGATTTTGGGCTTTAGATCAAGAAGTTGGGCTTTACATCTAGATTTTGGGCTTTGCGTCTTGATATTGGGCTTTACCTCTAGATTTTGGGTTTTAAATCTATATATTTGGCTTTTCCTCTAGATGTTGGCCTTTACCCCTAGATATCTGGCTTTACCTCTAGATGTTGGGCTTTACCTCTAGATTTGGGGTTTTACATCTAGATGTTTGCCTTCACCTCTGTAAGTTGGGCTTTACCTGCAAACATTGGGCTGTAGGACTAGATGATGGGCTTTACGTCCAGACGTTGGGCTTTACCTCTAGATATGTGGATTTACTTCTAGATGTTGGTCTTTACCTCTAGATGTTGGTCTTTAGTTCTAGATATTGGACTTTACCTCTAGATGTAGGGTTTTACATCTAGATGTTTTGCTTTACATTTAGATGTTGGTCTTTATCTCTAGATGTTGGGTTATACCTCTATATGTTGTGCTTCACCTCTAGATGTTAGGCTTTACCTCTAGATGTTTGGATTACATCTAGATGTTTTGCTTTACATTTAGATGTTCGGCTTTATCTCTAGATTTTGGGTTTTAAATCTATATATTTGGCTTTTCCTCTAGATGTTGGGCTTTACCGTCAGATATCTGGCTTTACCTCTAGATGTTGGGCTTTACCTCTAGAAGTTGGGCTTTAACTCTGGACTTTGGGCTTTACCTCAAGACGTTCGTCTTTAACTCTAGCTGTTGGGCTTTACCTCTAGATTTTGGGCCTTACCTCTAGAAGTTGGGGGTTATATCTATATGGTTGGATTTAACTGTAGATGTCAGGCCTTAACACTTGATTTTGGAATTCACCTCTAGATGTTAGGCTTTACATCTAGATTCTGGGCTTTCCCTCTAGATTCTGGGCTTTAACTCTAGATTTTGGGCTTTACTCTAAAGATGCGCTTTAACTCCAGGTATTCGGCTTTACCTCTAGAAGTTGGGTTGTACATCTAGATGTTTGGCTTTAACTGTAGGTGTCAGGCTTTAACACTAGATATTGGAATTCACCTCTAGATCTTAGTCTTTACCTCTACATGTTGGGCTTTACCTCTAGAGTATTTGGCTTTAGATCTAGCAATTGGGCTTTACATCTAGATTTGGGGCTTTAGCTCTAGATGTTGGGCTTTAGATTTAGAAGTTGGGCTTTACATCTATATTTTGGGCTTTAGATCTAGAAGTTGGGCTTTACATCTAGATATTGGGCTTTACGTCTAGATATTGGGCTTCACCTCTAGGTTTTGGGGTTTAGATCTATATATCTGGCTTTATCTCTAGGTGTTGGGCTTTATCTCTAGATTTTTGGTTTTAAATCTATATATTTGGCTTTTCCTCTAGATGTTGGGCTTTACCTCTAGATATCTGGCTTTACCTCTAGATGTTGGGTTTTACCTCTACATATTGGTCTTTATCTCTAGATTTTGGGCGTTAGATCTAGAATTTGGGCTTTACATCTAGATTTTGGGCTTTAGATCAAGAAGTTAGGCTTTACATCTAGATTTTGGCCTTTACGTCTTGATATTGGGCTTTACCTCTAGATTTTTGGTTTTAAGTCTATATATTTGGCTTTTCCTCTAGATGTTGGCCTTTACCGCTAGATGTCTGGCTTTACATCCAGATGTTGGGCTTTACCTCTAGATTTTGGGTTTTAAATATATATATATTTGGCTTTTCCTCTAGACATTGGGCTTTACTTCTAGATTTGGGGTTTTACATCTAGATGTTTGCCTTCACCTCTGTAAGTTGGGCTTTACCTGCAGACATTGGGCTGTAGGACTAGATGATGGGCTTTACCTCCAGATGTTGGGCTTTACCTCTAGATATCTGGCTTTATCTCTAGATGTTGGGTTTTACTTCTAGCTATTGATCTTTAACTCTAGATGTTGATCTTTAGATCTAGAAGTTGTGCTTTTCATCTAGATTTTGGGCTTTATGTCTAGATATTGGGCTTTACCTCTAGATTTTGTGTTTTATATCTATATATTTGGCTTTTCCTCTAGATGTTGGGCTTTACCCCTAGATATCTGGATTTACCTGTAGATGTTGGGCTTTACCTCTAGATTTTGGGTTTTCCATCTGGATTTTTGGCTTCTCTCTAGAATCTGGGCTTTACCTCCAGACGTTGGGCTTTACCACTAGATGTTGGGTTTTACCTCTAGATGTTGGTCTTTAGGTCTAGATATTGGACTTTACCTCTAGATGTAGGGTTTTACATCTAGATGTTTTGCTTTACATTTAGATGTTGGTCTTTATCTCTAGATGTTGGGTTATACCTCTATATGTTGTGCTTCACCTCTAGATGTTAGGCTTTACCTCTAGATGTTTGGATTACATCTAGATGTTTTGCTTTACATTTAGGTGTTCGGCTTTATCTCTAGATTTTGGGTTTTAAATCTATATATTTGGCTTTTCCTCTAGATGTTGGGCTTTACCTCTAGAGTATTTGGCTTTAGATCTAGCAATTGGGCTTTACATCTAGATTTGGGGCTTTAGGTCTAGATGTTGGGCTTTACCTCCAGATTTTGGATTTTAAATCTATATATCTGGCTTTATCTCTAGATGTGGGCTTTATCTCTAGATTTTGGGTTCTAACTCTAGGTATTGGTGTTTACCTCTAGATTTTGGACTTTAACTCTGGAAGTTGGGCTTTACCTCTAGATGTTGGGATTGAACTCTAGAATTTGGGTTTGAAATCTATATATTTTGCTTTTCCTCTAGATGTTGGGCTTTACCTCTAGATATCTGGCTTTACCTCTAGATGTTGGGTTTTACCACTAGATATTGGTCTTTACCTCTAGATTTTGGGTGTTAGATCTAGAATTTGGGCTTTAGATCTTGAAGTTGGGCTTTAGATCTGGAAGTTGGGCTTTACATCTAGATTTTGGGCTTTAAGTCTAGATATTGGGCTTTACCTCTAGATTTTGGGTTTTACATCTAGATGTTTGCCTTCACCTCTGTAAGTTGGGCTTTACCTGCAGACATTGGGCTGTAGGACTAGATGATGGGCTTTACCTCTAGAAGTTGGGCTTTACATCTAGATTTTGGGCTTTACCTCTAAATGATGAGCTTAAACTCTAAATATTGGGCTTTACCTCTAGATGTTGGGCTTTAGATTTAGAAGTTGGGCTTTACATCTATATTTTGGGCTTTAGATCTAGAATTTGGGCTTTACATCTAGATTTTGGGCTTTACGTCTAGATATTGGGCTTCACCTCTAGATTTTGGGTTTTAAATCTATATATTTGGCTTTTCCTCTAGATGTTGGGCTTTACCTGTAGATATCTGTCTTTACATCTAGATTTTGGGCTTTACGTCTAGTTATTGGTCTTTACCCCTAGATTTTGGGGTTTACATCTAGATGTTTGCCTTCACCTCTGTAAGTTGGGCTTTACCTGCAGACATTGGGCTGTAGGACTAGATGATGGGCTTTACCTCTAGAAGTTGGGCTTTACATCTAGATTTTGGGCTTTACCTCTAAATGATGCGCTTATACTCTAAATATTGGGCTTTACCTCTAGATGTTGGGCTTTAGTTTTAGAAGTTGGGCTTTACATCTATATTTTGGGCTTTAGATCTAGAAGTTGAGCTTTACATCTAGATATTGGGCTTTACGTCTAGATATTGGGCTTCACCTCTAGATTTTGGAGTTTAGATCTATATATCTGGCTTTATCTCTAGATGTTGGGCTTTACCTCTAGATTTTCGGTTTTAAATCAATATATTTGGCTTTTCCTCTAGATGTTGGGCTTTACATCTAGAAGTTGGGCTGTACATCTAGATGTTTGTCTTTAACTGTAGGTGTCGGGCTTTAACACTAGATATTGGAATTCACCTCTAGATCTTACTCCTTACCTCTACATGTGGGCTTTACCTCTAGAGTATTTGGCTTTAGCTCTAGATGTTGGGCTTTACCTCTAGATATCTGGCTTTACCTCTAGATGTTGGGTTTTACCTCTAGATATTGGTCTTTATCTCTAGACTTTGGGCGTTAGATCTAGAATTTGGGCTTTACATCTAGATTTTGGGCTTTAGATCAAGAAGTTGGGCTTTACATCTAGATTTTGGGCTTTGCGTCTTGATATTGGGCTTTACCTCTAGATTTTGGGTTTTAAATCTATATATTTGGCTTTTCCTCTAGATGTTGGCCTTTACCCCTAGATATCTGGCTTTACCTCTAGATGTTGGGCTTTACCTCTAGATTTGGGGTTTTACATCTAGATGTTTGCCTTCACCTCTGTAAGTTGGGCTTTACCTGCAAACATTGGGCTGTAGGACTAGATGATGGGCTTTACGTCCAGACGTTGGGCTTTACCTCTAGATATGTGGATTTACTTCTAGATGTTGGTCTTTACCTCTAGATGTTGGTCTTTAGTTCTAGATATTGGACTTTACCTCTAGATGTAGGGTTTTACATCTAGATGTTTTGCTTTACATTTAGATGTTGGTCTTTATCTCTAGATGTTGGGTTATACCTCTATATGTTGTGCTTCACCTCTAGATGTTAGGCTTTACCTCTAGATGTTTGGATTACATCTAGATGTTTTGCTTTACATTTAGATGTTCGGCTTTATCTCTAGATTTTGGGTTTTAAATCTATATATTTGGCTTTTCCTCTAGATGTTGGGCTTTACCGTCAGATATCTGGCTTTACCTCTAGATGTTGGGCTTTACCTCTAGAAGTTGGGCTTTAACTCTGGACTTTGGGCTTTACCTCAAGACGTTCGTCTTTAACTCTAGCTGTTGGGCTTTACCTCTAGATTTTGGGCCTTACCTCTAGAAGTTGGGGGTTATATCTATATGGTTGGATTTAACTGTAGATGTCAGGCCTTAACACTTGATTTTGGAATTCACCTCTAGATGTTAGGCTTTACATCTAGATTCTGGGCTTTCCCTCTAGATTCTGGGCTTTAACTCTAGATTTTGGGCTTTACTCTAAAGATGCGCTTTAACTCCAGGTATTCGGCTTTACCTCTAGAAGTTGGGTTGTACATCTAGATGTTTGGCTTTAACTGTAGGTGTCAGGCTTTAACACTAGATATTGGAATTCACCTCTAGATCTTAGTCTTTACCTCTACATGTTGGGCTTTACCTCTAGAGTATTTGGCTTTAGATCTAGCAATTGGGCTTTACATCTAGATTTGGGGCTTTAGCTCTAGATGTTGGGCTTTACCTCCAGATTGTGGATTTTAAATCTATATATCTGGCTTTATCTCTAGATGTTGGGCTTTATCTCTAGATTTTGGGCTCTAACTCTAGGTATTGGTGTTTACCTCTAGATTTTGGACTTTAACTCTGGAAGTTGGGCTTTACCTCTAGATGTTGGGATTGAACTCTAGAATTTGGGTTTGAAATCTATATATTTTGCTTTTCCTCTAGATGTTGGGCTTTACCTCTAGATATCTGGCTTTACCTCTAGATGTTGGGTTTTACCTCTAGATATTGGTCTTTATCTCTAGATTTTGGGCATTCGATCTAGAATTTGGGCTTTACATCTAGATTTTGGGCTTTAGATCAAGAAGCTGGGCTTTACATCTAGATTTTGGCCTTTACGTCTTGATATTGGGCTTTACCTCTAGATTTTGGCCTTTACGTCTTGATATTGGGCTTTACCTCTAGATTTTGGGTTTTAAATCTATATATTTGGCTTTTCCTCTAGATGTTGGGCTTTACCCCTAGATATCTGGCTTTACCTCTAGATGTTGGGCTTTACCTCTAGATTTTGGGTTTTAAATATATATATATTTGGCTTTTCCTCTAGATGTTGGGCTTTACCTCTAGATTTGGGGTTTTACATCTAGATGTTTGCCTTCACCTCTGTAAGTTGGGCTTTACCTGCAGACATTGGGCTGTAGGACTAGATGATGGGCTTTACCTCCAGACATTGGGCTTTACCTCTAGATATCTGGCTTTACCTCTAGATGTTGGGTTTTACCTCTAGCTATTGGTCTTTACCTCTAGATGTTGGGCTTTAGATCTAGAAGTTGTGCTTTTCATCTAGATTTTGGGCTTTACGTCTAGATATTGGGCTTTACCTCTAGATTTTGGGGTTTATATCTATATATTTGGCTTTTCCTCTAGATGTTGGGCTTTACCCCTAGATATCTGGATTTACCTGTAGATGTTGGGCTTTACCTCTAGATTTTGGGTTTTCCATCTGGATTTTTGGCTTCTCTCTAGAATCTGGGCTTTACCTCCAGACCTTGGGCTTTACCACTAGATGTTGGTTTTTACCTCTAGATGTTGGTCTTTAGGTCTAGATATTGGACTTTACCTCTAGATGTAGGGTTTTACATCTAGATGTTTTGCTTTACATTTAGATGTTGGTCTTTATCTCTTGATGTTGGGTTATACCTCTATATGTTGTGCTTTACATACAACATAGATGTTGGGTTATACCTCTATATGTTGTTTTTTACATACAATAGATCTATTAATATAGATGTTGGGTTTTAACTCTAGATATTGGTCTTTACCTCTAGATTTTGGGTGTTAGATCTAGAATTTGGGCTTTACATCTAGATTTTGGGCTTTAGGTCTAGATATTGGGCTTTACCTCTAGATTTTGGGTTTTAAATCTATATATTTGGCTTTTCCTCTAGATGTTGGGCTTTACCTCTCGATTTGGGGTTTTACATCTAGATGTTTGCCTTCACCTCTGTAAGTTGGGCTTTACCTGCAGACATTGGGCTGTAGGAATAGATGATGGGCTTTACCTCTAGAAGTTGGGCTTTACATCTAGATTTTGGGCTTTACCTCTAAATGATGCGCTTATACTCTAAATATTGGGCTTTATCTCTAGATGTTGGGCTTTAGATTTAGAAGTTGGGCTTTACATCTATATTTTGGGCTTTAGATCTAGAAGTTGAGCTTTACATCTAGATATTGGGCTTTACGTCTAGATATTGGGCTTCACCTCTAGATTTTGGAGTTTAGATCTATATATCTGGCTTTATCTCTAGATGTTGGGCTTTACCTCTAGATTTTGGGTTTTAAATCTATATATTTGGCTTTTCCTCTAGATGTTGGGCTTTACCTCTAGAAGTTGGGCTGTACATCTAGATGTTTGTCTTTAACTGTAGGTGTCGGGCTTTAACACTAGATATTGGAATTCACCTCTAGATCTTAGTCCTTACCTCTACATGTGGGCTTTACCTCTAGAGTATTTGGCTTTAGCTCTAGATGTTGGGCTTTACCTCTAGATATCTGGCTTTACCTCTAGATGTTGGGTTTTACCTCTAGATATTGGTCTTTATCTCTAGATTTTGGGCTATTGATCTAGAATTTGGGCTTTACATCTAGATTTTGGGCTTTAGATCAAGAAGTTGGGCTTTACATCTAGATTTTGGGCTTTACGTCTTGATATTGGGCTTTACCTCCAGATTGTGGAATTTAAATCTATATATCTGGCTTTATCTCTAGATGTTGGGCTTTATCTCTAGATTTTGGGCTCTAACTCTAGGTATTGGTGTTTACCTCTAGATTTTGGACTTTAACTCTGGAAGTTGGGCTTTACCTCTAGATGTTGGGATTGAACTCTAGAATTTGGGTTTGAAATCTGTATCTTTTGCTTTTCCTCTAGATGTTGGGCTTTACCTCTAGATATCTGGCTTTACCTCTAGATGTTGGGTTTTACCTCTAGATATTGGTCTTTATCTCTAGATTTTGGGCATTCGATCTAGAATTTGGGCTTTACATCTAGATTTTGGGCTTTAGATCAAGAAGTTGGGCTTTACATCTAGATTTTGGCCTTTACGTCTTGATATTGGGCTTTACCTCTAGATTTTGGGTTTTAAATCTATATATTTGGCTTTTCCTCTAGATGTTGGGCTTTACCCCTAGATATCTGGCTTTACCTCTAGATGTTGGGCTTTACCTCTAGATTTTGGGTTTTAAATATATATATATTTGGCTTTTCCTCTAGATGTTGGGCTTTACCTCTAGATTTGGGGTTTTACATCTAGATGTTTGCCTTCACCTCTGTAAGTTGGGCTTTACCTGCAGACATTGGGCTGTAGGACTAGATGATGGGCTTTACCTCCATACGTTGGGCTTTACCTCTAGATATCTGGCTTTACCTCTAGATGTTGGGTTTTACCTCTAGCTATTGGTCTTTACCTCTAGATGTTGGGCTTTAGATCTAGAAGTTGTGCTTTTCATCTAGATTTTGGGCTTTACGTCTAGATATTGGGCTTTACCTCTAGATTTTGGGTTTTAAATCTATATATTTGGCTTTTCCTCTAGATGTTGGGCTTTACCTCTAGATTTTGGGTTTTACATCTAGATGTTTGCCTTCACCTCTGTAAGTTGGGCTTTACCTGCAGACATTGGGCTATAGGACTAGATGATGGGCTTTACATCTAGATTTTGGGCTTTACCTCTAGATGTTGGGATTGAACTCTAGAATTTGGGTTTGAAATCTATATATTTTGCTTTTCCTCTAGATGTTGGGCTTTACCTCTAGATATCTGGCTTTAGCTCTAGATGTTGGGTTTTACCTCTAGATATTGGTCTTTACCTCTAGATTTTGGGTGTTAGATCTAGAATTTGGGCTTTACATCTAGATTTTGGGCTTTAGATCTAGAAGTTGGGCTTTAAATCTAGATTTTGGGCTTTACGTCTAGATATTGGGCTTTACCTCTAGATTTTGGGTTTTAAATCTATATATTTGGCTTTTCCTCTAGATGTTAGGCTTTACCTCTAGATTTTGGGTTTTACATCTAGATGTTTGCCTTCACCTCTGTAAGTTGGGCTTTACCTGCAGACATTGGGCTGTAGGACTAGATGATGGGCTTTACCTCTAGAAGTTGGGCTTTACCTCTAGATGTTGGGCTTTAGATTTAGAAGTTGGGCTTTACATCTATATTTTGGGCTTTAGATCTAGAAGTTGGGCTTTACATCTAGATATTGGGCTTTACGTCTAGATATTGGGCTTCACCTCTAGGTTTTGGGGTTTAGATCTATATATCTGGCTTTATCTCTAGGTGTTGGGCTTTATCTCTAGATTTTTGGTTTTAAATCTATATATTTGGCTTTTCCTCTAGATGTTGGGCTTTACCTCTAGATATCTGGCTTTACCTCTAGATGTTGGGTTTTACCTCTACATATTGGTCTTTATCTCTAGATTTTGGGCGTTAGATCTAGAATTTGGGCTTTACATCTAGATTTTGGGCTTTAGATCAAGAAGTTAGGCTTTACATCTAGATTTTGGCCTTTACGTCTTGATATTGGGCTTTACCTCTAGATTTTTGGTTTTAAGTCTATATATTTGGCTTTTCCTCTAGATGTTGGCCTTTACCGCTAGATGTCTGGCTTTACATCCAGATGTTGGGCTTTACCTCTAGATTTTGGGTTTTAAATATATATATATTTGGCTTTTCCTCTAGACATTGGGCTTTACTTCTAGATTTGGGGTTTTACATCTAGATGTTTGCCTTCACCTCTGTAAGTTGGGCTTTACCTGCAGACATTGGGCTGTAGGACTAGATGATGGGCTTTACCTCCAGATGTTGGGCTTTACCTCTAGATATCTGGCTTTATCTCTAGATGTTGGGTTTTACTTCTAGCTATTGATCTTTACCTCTAGATGTTGATCTTTAGATCTAGAAGTTGTGCTTTTCATCTAGATTTTGGGCTTTATGTCTAGATATTGGGCTTTACCTCTAGATTTTGTGTTTTATATCTATATATTTGGCTTTTCCTCTAGATGTTGGGCTTTACCCCTAGATATCTGGATTTACCTGTAGATGTTGGGCTTTACCTCTAGATTTTGGGTTTTCCATCTGGATTTTTGGCTTCTCTCTAGAATCTGGGCTTTACCTCCAGACGTTGGGCTTTACCACTAGATGTTGGGTTTTACCTCTAGATGTTGGTCTTTAGGTCTAGATATTGGACTTTACCTCTAGATGTAGGGTTTTACATCTAGATGTTTTGCTTTACATTTAGATGTTGGTCTTTATCTCTAGATGTTGGGTTATACCTCTATATGTTGTGCTTCACCTCTAGATGTTAGGCTTTACCTCTAGATGTTTGGATTACATCTAGATGTTTTGCTTTACATTTAGGTGTTCGGCTTTATCTCTAGATTTTGGGTTTTAAATCTATATATTTGGCTTTTCCTCTAGATGTTGGGCTTTACCTCTAGAGTATTTGGCTTTAGATCTAGCAATTGGGCTTTACATCTAGATTTGGGGCTTTAGGTCTAGATGTTGGGCTTTACCTCCAGATTTTGGATTTTAAATCTATATATCTGGCTTTATCTCTAGATGTGGGCTTTATCTCTAGATTTTGGGTTCTAACTCTAGGTATTGGTGTTTACCTCTAGATTTTGGACTTTAACTCTGGAAGTTGGGCTTTACCTCTAGATGTTGGGATTGAACTCTAGAATTTGGGTTTGAAATCTATATATTTTGCTTTTCCTCTAGATGTTGGGCTTTACCTCTAGATATCTGGCTTTACCTCTAGATGTTGGGTTTTACCACTAGATATTGGTCTTTACCTCTAGATTTTGGGTGTTAGATCTAGAATTTGGGCTTTAGATCTTGAAGTTGGGCTTTAGATCTGGAAGTTGGGCTTTACATCTAGATTTTGGGCTTTAAGTCTAGATATTGGGCTTTACCTCTAGATTTTGGGTTTTACATCTAGATGTTTGCCTTCACCTCTGTAAGTTGGGCTTTACCTGCAGACATTGGGCTGTAGGACTAGATGATGGGCTTTACCTCTAGAAGTTGGGCTTTACATCTAGATTTTGGGCTTTACCTCTAAATGATGAGCTTAAACTCTAAATATTGGGCTTTACCTCTAGATGTTGGGCTTTAGATTTAGAAGTTGGGCTTTACATCTATATTTTGGGCTTTAGATCTAGAATTTGGGCTTTACATCTAGATTTTGGGCTTTACGTCTAGATATTGGGCTTCACCTCTAGATTTTGGGTTTTAAATCTATATATTTGGCTTTTCCTCTAGATGTTGGGCTTTACCTGTAGATATCTGTCTTTACATCTAGATTTTGGGCTTTACGTCTAGTTATTGGTCTTTACCCCTAGATTTTGGGGTTTACATCTAGATGTTTGCCTTCACCTCTGTAAGTTGGGCTTTACCTGCAGACATTGGGCTGTAGGAATAGATGATGGGCTTTACCTCTAGAAGTTGGGCTTTACATCTAGATTTTGGGCTTTACCTCTAAATGATGCGCTTATACTCTAAATATTGGGCTTTACCTCTAGATGTTGGGCTTTAGTTTTAGAAGTTGGGCTTTACATCTATATTTTGGGCTTTAGATCTAGAAGTTGAGCTTTACATCTAGATATTGGGCTTTACGTCTAGATATTGGGCTTCACCTCTAGATTTTGGAGTTTAGATCTATATATCTGGCTTTTCCTCTAGATGTTGGGCTTTACATCTAGAAGTTGGGCTGTACATCTAGATGTTTGTCTTTAACTGTAGGTGTCGGGCTTTAACACTAGATATTGGAATTCACCTCTAGATCTTACTCCTTACCTCTACATGTGGGCTTTACCTCTAGAGTATTTGGCTTTAGCTCTAGATGTTGGGCTTTACCTCTAGATATCTGGCTTTACCTCTAGATGTTGGGTTTTACCTCTAGATATTGGTCTTTATCTCTAGATTTTGGGCGTTAGATCTAGAATTTGGGCTTTACATCTAGATTTTGGGCTTTAGATCAAGAAGTTGGTCTTTACATATAGATTTTAGGCTTTACATCTAGATTTTGGGCTTTACGTCTTGATATTGGGCTTTACCTCTAGATTTTGGGTTTTAAATCTATATATTTGGCTTTTCCTCTAGATGTTGGCCTTTACCCCTAGATATCTGGCTTTACCTCTAGATGTTGGGCTTTACCTCTAGATTTGGGGTTTTACATCTAGATGTTTGCCTTCACCTCTGTAAGTTGGGCTTTACCTGCAAACATTGGGCTGTAGGACTAGATGATGGGCTTTACGTCCAGACGTTGGGCTTTACCTCTAGATATGTGGATTTACTTCTAGATGTTGGTCTTTACCTCTAGATGTTGGTCTTTAGTTCTAGATATTGGACTTTACCTCTAGATGTAGGGTTTTACATCTAGATGTTTTGCTTTACATTTAGATGTTGGTCTTTATCTCTAGATGTTGGGTTATACCTCTATATGTTGTGCTTCACCTCTAGATGTTAGGCTTTACCTCTAGATGTTTGGATTACATCTAGATGTTTTGCTTTACATTTAGATGTTCGGCTTTATCTCTAGATTTTGGGTTTTAAATCTATATATTTGGCTTTTCCTCTAGATGTTGGGCTTTACCGTCAGATATCTGGCTTTACCTCTAGATGTTGGGCTTTACCTCTAGAAGTTGGGCTTTAACTCTGGACTTTGGGCTTTACCTCAAGACGTTCGTCTTTAACTCTAGCTGTTGGGCTTTACCTCTAGATTTTGGGCCTTACCTCTAGAAGTTGGGGGTTATATCTATATGGTTGGATTTAACTGTAGATGTCAGGCCTTAACACTTGATTTTGGAATTCACCTCTAGATGTTAGGCTTTACATCTAGATTCTGGGCTTTCCCTCTAGATGTTGGGCTTTAACTCTAGATTTTGGGCTTTACTCTAAAGATGCGCTTTAACTCCAGGTATTCGGCTTTACCTCTAGAAGTTGGGTTGTACATCTAGATGTTTGGCTTTAACTGTAGGTGTCAGGCTTTAACACTAGATATTGGAATTCACCTCTAGATCTTAGTCTTTACCTCTACATGTTGGGCTTTACCTCTAGAGTATTTGGCTTTAGATCTAGCAATTGGGCTTTACATCTAGATTTGGGGCTTTAGCTCTAGATGTTGGGCTTTACCTCCAGATTGTGGATTTTAAATCTATATATCTGGCTTTATCTCTAGATGTTGGGCTTTATCTCTAGATTTTGGGCTCTAACTCTAGGTATTGGTGTTTACCTCTAGATTTTGGACTTTAACTCTGGAAGTTGGGCTTTACCTCTAGATGTTGGGATTGAACTCTAGAATTTGGGTTTGAAATCTATATATTTTGCTTTTCCTCTAGATGTTGGGCTTTACCTCTAGATATCTGGCTTTACCTCTAGATGTTGGGTTTTACCTCTAGATATTGGTCTTTATCTCTAGATTTTGGGCATTCGATCTAGAATTTGGGCTTTACATCTAGATTTTGGGCTTTAGATCAAGAAGCTGGGCTTTACATCTAGATTTTGGCCTTTACGTCTTGATATTGGGCTTTACCTCTAGATTTTGGGTTTTAAATCTATATATTTGGCTTTTCCTCTAGATGTTGGGCTTTACCCCTAGATATCTGGCTTTACCTCTAGATGTTGGGCTTTACCTCTAGATTTTGGGTTTTAAATATATATATATTTGTCTTTTCCTCTAGATGTTGGGCTTTACCTCTAGATTTGGGGTTTTACATCTAGATGTTTGCCTTCACCTCTGTAAGTTGGGCTTTACCTGCAGACATTGGGCTGTAGGACTAGATGATGGGCTTTACCTCCAGACATTGGGCTTTACCTCTAGATATCTGGCTTTACCTCTAGATGTTGGGTTTTACCTCTAGCTATTGGTCTTTACCTCTAGATGTTGGGCTTTAGATCTAGAAGTTGTGCTTTTCATCTAGATTTTGGGCTTTACGTCTAGATATTGGGCTTTACCTCTAGATTTTGGGTTTTATATCTATATATTTGGCTTTTCCTCTAGATGTTGGGCTTTACCCCTAGATATCTGGATTTACCTGTAGATGTTGGGCTTTACCTCTAGATTTTGGGTTTTCCATCTGGATTTTTGGCTTCTCTCTAGAATCTGGGCTTTACCTCCAGACCTTGGGCTTTACCACTAGATGTTGGTTTTTACCTCTAGAGGTTGGTCTTTAGGTCTAGATATTGGACTTTACCTCTAGATGTAGGGTTTTACATCTAGATGTTTTGCTTTACATTTAGATGTTGGTCTTTATCTCTTGATGTTGGGTTATACCTCTATATGTTGTGCTTTACATACAATAGATCTATTAATATAGATGTTGGGTTTTACCTCTAGATATTGGTCTTTACCTCTAGATTTTGGGTGTTAGATCTAGAATTTGGGCTTTACATCTAGATTTTGGGCTTTAGGTCTAGATATTGGGCTTTACCTCTAGATTTTGGGTTTTAAATCTATATATTTGGCTTTTCCTCTAGATGTTGGGCTTTACCTCTCGATTTGGGGTTTTACATCTAGATGTTTGCCTTCACCTCTGTAAGTTGGGCTTTACCTGCAGACATTGGGCTGTAGGAATAGATGATGGGCTTTACCTCTAGAAGTTGGGCTTTACATCTAGATTTTGGGCTTTACCTCTAAATGATGCGCTTATACTCTAAATATTGGGCTTTACCTCTAGATGTTGGGCTTTAGATTTAGAAGTTGGGCTTTACATCTATATTTTGGGCTTTAGATCTAGAAGTTGAGCTTTACATCTAGATATTGGGCTTTACGTCTAGATATTGGGCTTCACCTCTAGATTTTGGAGTTTAGATCTATATATCTGGCTTTATCTCTAGATGTTGGGCTTTACCTCTAGATTTTGGGTTTTAAATCTATATATTTGGCTTTTCCTCTAGATGTTGGGCTTTACCTCTAGAAGTTGGGCTGTACATCTAGATGTTTGTCTTTAACTGTAGGTGTCGGGCTTTAACACTAGATATTGGAATTCACCTCTAGATCTTAGTCCTTACCTCTACATGTGGGCTTTACCTCTAGAGTATTTGGCTTTAGCTCTAGATGTTGGGCTTTACCTCTAGATATCTGGCTTTACCTCTAGATGTTGGGTTTTACCTCTAGATATTGGTCTTTATCTCTAGATTTTGGGCTATTGATCTAGAATTTGGGCTTTACATCTAGATTTTGGGCTTTAGATCAAGAAGTTGGGCTTTACATCTAGATTTTGGGCTTTACGTCTTGATATTGGGCTTTACCTCCAGATTGTGGAATTTAAATCTATATATCTGGCTTTATCTCTAGATGTTGGGCTTTATCTCTAGATTTTGGGCTCTAACTCTAGGTATTGGTGTTTACCTCTAGATTTTGGACTTTAACTCTGGAAGTTGGGCTTTACCTCTAGATGTTGGGATTGAACTCTAGAATTTGGGTTTGAAATCTGTATCTTTTGCTTTTCCTCTAGATGTTGGGCTTTACCTCTAGATATCTGGCTTTACCTCTAGATGTTGGGTTTTACCTCTAGATATTGGTCTTTATCTCTAGATTTTGGGCATTCGATCTAGAATTTGGGCTTTACATCTAGATTTTGGGCTTTAGATCAAGAAGTTGGGCTTTACATCTAGATTTTGGCCTTTACGTCTTGATATTGGGCTTTACCTCTAGATTTTGGGTTTTAAATCTATATATTTGGCTTTTCCTCTAGATGTTGGGCTTTACCCCTAGATATCTGGCTTTACCTCTAGATGTTGGGCTTTACCTCTAGATTTTGGGTTTTAAATATATATATATTTGGCTTTTCCTCTAGATGTTGGGCTTTACCTCTAGATTTGGGGTTTTACATCTAGATGTTTGCCTTCACCTCTGTAAGTTGGGCTTTACCTGCAGACATTGGGCTGTAGGACTAGATGATGGGCTTTACCTCCAGACGTTGGGCTTTACCTCTAGATATCTGGTTTTACCTCTAGATGTTGGGTTTTACCTCTAGCTATTGGTCTTTACCTCTAGATGTTGGGCTTTAGATCTAGAAGTTGTGCTTTTCATCTAGATTTTGGGCTTTACGTCTAGATATTGGGCTTTACCTCTAGATTTTGGGTTTTAAATCTATATATTTGGCTTTTCCTCTAGATGTTGGGCTTTACCTCTAGATTTTGGGTTTTACATCTCGATGTTTGCCTTCACCTCTGTAAGTTGGGCTTTACCTGCAGACATTGGGCTGTAGGACTAGATGATGGGCTTTACCTCTAGAAGTTGGGCTTTGCATCTAGATTTTGGGCTTTACCTCTAAATGATGCGCTTAAACTCTAAATATTGGGGTTTACCTCTAGATGTTGGGCTTTAGATTTAGAAGTTGGGCTTTACAGCTATATTTTGGGCTTTAGATCTAGAAGTTGGGCTTTACATCTAGATAGTGGGCTTTACGTCTAGATATTGGGCTTCATCTCTAGATTTTGGGGTTTTGATCTATATATCTGGCTTTATCTTTAGATGTTGGGCTTTACCTCTAGATTTTGGGTTTTAAATCTATATATTTGGCTTTTCCTCTAGATGTTGGGCTTTACCTCTAGATTTTGGGTTTTACATCTAGATGTTTGCCTTCACCTCTGTAAGTTGGGCTTTACCTGCAGACATTGGGCTGTAGGACTAGATGATGGGCTTTACCTCTAGAAGCTGGGCTTTACATCTAGATTTTGGGCTTTACCTCTAGATGTTGGGATTGAACTCTAGAATTTGGGTTTGAAATCTATATATTTTGCTTTTCCTCTAGATGTTGGGCTTTACCTCTAGATATCTGGCTTTACCTCTAGATGTTGGGTTTTACCTCTAGATATTGGTCTTTACCTCTAGATTTTGGGTGTTAGATCTAGAATTTGGGCTTTACATCTAGATTTTGGGCTTTAAGTCTAGATATTGGGCTTTACCTCTAGATTCTGGGTTTTAAATCTATATATTTGGCTTTTCATCTAGATGTTGGGCTTTACCTCTGGATTTTGGGTTTTACATCTAGATGTTTGCCTTCACCTCTGTAAGTTGGACTTTACCTGCAGACATTGGGCTGTAGGACTAGATGATGGGCTTTACCTCTAGAAGTTGGGCTTTACATCTAGATTTTGGGCTTTACCTCTAAATGATGCGCTTAAACACTAAATATTGGGCCTTACCTCTAGATTTTGGGCTTTAGATTTAGAAGTTGGTCTTTACAGCTATATTTTGGGCTTTAGATCTAGAAGTTGGGCTTTACATCTAGATTTTAGGCTTTACGTCTAGATATTGGGCTTCACCTCTAGATTTTGGGGTTTAGATCTATATATCTGGCTTTATCTCTAGATGTTGGGCTTTACCTCTACATTTTGGGCTCTACCTCTAGGTATTGGTATTTACATTTAGATTTTTGACTTTAAATCTGGAAGTTGAGCTTTACATCTAGACTTTGGGATTTACCTCTAGATGTTGGGATTGAACTCTAGAATTTGGGTTTGAAATCTATATATTTTGCTTTTCCTCTAGATGTTGGGCTTTACCTCTAGATATCTGGCTTTACCTCTAGATGTTGGGTTTTACCTCTAGATATTAGTCTTTACCTCTAGAATTTGGGCTTTAGATCTAGAAGTTGTGCTTCACATCTAGATTTTGGGTTTTAGATCAAGAAGCTGGGCTTTACATCTAGATTTTGGCCTTTACGTCTTGATATTAAGCTTTACCTCTAGATTTTGGGTTTTAAATATATATATTTGGCTTTTCCTCTAGATGTTGGCCTTTACCCCTAGATATCTGGCTTTACCTCTAGATGTTGGGCTTTACCTCTAGATTTTGGGTTTTAAATATATATATATTTGGCTTTTCCTCTAGATGTTGGGCTTTACCTCTAGATTTGGGGTTTTACATCTAGATGTTTGCCTTCACCTCTGTAAGTTGGGCTTTACCTGCAGACATTGGGCTGTAGGACTAGAAGATGGGCTTTACCTCCAGAAGTTGGGCTTTACCTCTAGATATCTGGCTTTACCTCTAGATGTTGGGTTTTAGCTCTAGCTATTGGTCGTTACCTCTAGATGTTGGGCTTTAGATCTAGAAGTTGTGCTTTTCATCTAGATTTTGGGCTTTACGTCTAGATATTGGGCTTTACCTCTAGATTTTGGGTTTTATATCGATATATTTGGCTTTTCCCCTAGATGTTGGGCTTTACCCCTAGATATCTGGATTTACCTGTAGATGTTGGGCTTTACCTCTAGATTTTGGGTTTTCCATCTAGATTTTTGGCTTCTCTCTAGAATCTGGGCTTTACCTCCAGACGTTGGGCTTTACCACTACATGTTGGGTTTTACCTCTAGATGTTGGTCTTTAGGTCTAGATATTGGACTTTACCTCTAGATGTAGGGTTTTACATCTAGATGTTTTGCTTTACATTTAGATGTTGGTCTTTATCTCTAGATGTTGGGTTATACCTCTATATGTTGTGCTTCGCCTCTAGATGTTAGGCTTTACCTCTAGATGTTTGGATTACATCTAGATGTTTTGCTTTACATTTAGATGTTCGGCTTTATCTCTAGATTTTGGGTTTTAAATCTATATATTTGGCTTTTCCTCTAGATGTTGGGCTTTACCGTCAGATATCTGGCTTTACCTCTAGATGTTGGGCTTTACCTCTAGAAGTTGGGCTTTAACTCTGGACTTTGGGCTTTACCTCAAGACGTTCGGCTTTAACTCTAGCTGTTGGGCTTTCCCTCTAGATTTTGGGCCTTACCTCTAGAAGTTGGGGGTTATATCTATATGGTTGGATTTAACTGTAGATGTCAGGCCTTAACACTTGATTTTGGAATTCACCTCTAGATGTTAGGCTTTACATCTAGGTTCTGGGCTTTCCCTCTAGATGTTGGGCTTTAACTCTAGATTTTGGGCTTTACTCTAAAGGATGCGCTTTAACTCTAGATATTCGGCTTTACCTCTAGAAGTTGGGTTGTACATCTAGATGTTTGGCTTTAACTGTAGGTGTCAGGCTTTAACACTAGATATTGGAATTCACCTCTAGATCTTAGTCTTTACCTCTACATGTTGGGCTTTACCTCTAGAGTATTTGGCTTTAGATCTAGCAATTGGGCTTTACATCTAGATTTGGGGCTTTAGCTCTAGATGTTGGGCTTTACCTCCAGATTTTGGATTTTAAATCTATATATCTGGCTTTATCTCTAGATGTTGGGCTTTATCTCTAGATTTTGGGCTCTAACTTTAGGTATTGGTGTTTACCTCTAGATTTTGGACTTTAACTCTGGAAGTTGGGCTTTACCTCTAGATGTTGGGATTGAACTCTAGAATTTGGGTTTGAAATCTATATATTTTGCTTTACCTCTAGCTGTTGGGTTTTACCTCTAGATATTGGTCTTTACCTCTAGATTTTGGGTGTTAGATCTAGAATTTGGGCTTTACATCTAGATTTTGGGCTTTAGGTCTAGATATTGGGCTTTACCTCTATATTTTGGGTTTTAAATCTATATATTTGGCTTTTCCTCTAGATGTTGGGCTTTACCTCTAGATTTTGGGTTTTACATCTAGATGTTTGCCTTCACCTCTGTAAGTTGGGCTTTACCTGCAGACATTGGGCTGTAGGACTAGATGATGGGCTTTACCTCTAGAAGTTGGGCTTTACATCTAGATTTTGGGATTTACCTCTAAATGATGCGCTTAAACTCTAAATATTGGGCTTTACCTCTAGATGTTGGGCTTTAGATTTAGAAGTTGGGCTTTACATCTAGATATTGGGCTTTACGTCTAGATATTGGGCTTCACCTCTAGATTTTGGAGTTTAGATCTATATATCTGGCTTTATCTCTAGATGTTGGGCTTTACCTCTAGATTTTGGGTTTTAAATCTATATATTTGGCTTTTCCTCTAGATGTTGGGCTTTACCTCTAGAAGTTGGGTTTTACATCTAGATGTTTGGCTTTAACTGTATGTGTCGGGTTTTAACACTAGATATTGGAATTCACCTCTAGATCTTAGTCCTTACCTCTACATGTGGGCTTTACCTCTAGAGTATTTGGCTTTAGCTCTAGATGTTGGGCTTTACCTCCAGATTTTGGATTTTAAATCTATATATCTGGCTTTATCTCTAGATGTTGGGCTTTATCTCTAGATTTTGGGCTCTAACTCTAGGTATTGGTGTTTACCTCTAGATTTTGGACTTTAACTCTGGAAGTTGGGCTTTACCTCTAGATGTTGGGATTGAACTCTAGAATTTGGGTTTGAAATCTATATATTTTGCTTTTCCTCTAGATGTTGGGCTTTATCTTAGATATCTGGCTTTACCTCTAGATGTTGGGTTTTACCTCTAGATATTGGTCTTTATCTCTAGATTTTGGGCGTTAGATCTAGAATTTGGGCTTTACATCTAGATTTTGGGCTTTAGGTCTAGATATTGGGCTTTACCTCTAGATTTTGGGTTTTACATCTAGATGTTTGCCCTCACCTCTGTAAGTTGGGCTTCACCTGCAGACATTGGGCTGTAGGACTAGATGATGGGCTTTACCTCTAGAAGTTGGGCTTTTAATCTAGATTTTGGGCTTTACCTCTAAATGATGCGCTTAAACTCTAAATATTGGGCTTTACCTCTAGATGTTGGGCTTTAGATTTAGAAGTTGGGCTTTACATCTATATTTTGGGCTTTATATCTAGAATTTGGGCTTTACATCCAGATTTTGGGCTTTACGTCTAGATATTGGGCTTTACCTCTAGATTTTGGGTTTTACATCTAGATGTTTGCCTTCACCTCTGTAAGTTCGGCTTTACCTGCAGACATTGGGCTGTAGGACTAGATGATGGGCTTTACCTCTAGAAGTTGGACTTTACATCTAGATTTTGGGCTTTACGTCTAGATATTGGGCTTCACCTCTAGATTTTGGGGTTTAGATATATATATCTGGCTTTACCTCTAGATGTTGGGATTTAACTCTAGAATTTGGGTTTGAAATCTATATATTTTACTTTTCCTCTAGATGTTGGGCTTTACTTCTAGATATCTGGGTTTACCTCTAGATGTTGGGTTTTACCACTAGATATTGGTCTTTACCTCTAGATTTTGGGTGTTAGAATTTGAATTTGGGCTTTAGATCTGGAAGTTGGGCTTTACATCTAGATTTTGGGATTTACGTCTAGATATTAAGCTTTACCTCTAGATTTTGGGTTTTAAATCTATATATTTGGCTTTTCCTCTAGATGTTGGGCTTTATCTCTAGATTTTGGGCTCTAACTCTAGGTATTGGTGTTTACCTCTAGATTTTGGACTTTAACTCTGGGAGTTGGGCTTTACCTCTAGATGTTGGGATTTAACTCTAGAATTTGGGTTTGAAATCTATATATTTTGCTTTTCCTCTAGATGTTGGGCTTTACCTCTAGATATCTGGCTTTACCTCTAGATGTTGGGTTTTACCTCTAGATATTGGTCTTTACCTCTAGATTTTGGGTGTTAGATCTAGAATTTGGGCTTTACATCTAGGTTTTGGGCATTAGATCTAGAAGCTGGGCTTTACATCTAGATCTTGGGCTTTAGGTCTAGATATTGGGCTTTACCTCTAGATTTTGGCTTTTAAATCTATATATTTGGCTTTTCCTCTAGATGTTGGTCTTCACCTCTAGATTTTGGGTTTTAAATCTAGATGTTTCCCTTCACCTCTGTAAGTTGGGCTTTACCTGCAGACATTGGGCTGTAGGACTAGATGATTGGCTTTACCTCCAGACGTTGGGCCTTACCTCTAGATATCTGGATTTACCTATAGATGTTGGGTTTTACCTCTAGATATTGGTCTTTACCTCTAGATGTTGGGCTTTAGATCTAGAAGTTGTGCTTTTCATCTAGATTTTGGGCTTTACGTCTAGATATTGTCTTTACCTCTAGATTTTTTTGTTTTATATCTATATATTTGGCTTTTCATCTAGATGTTGGGCTTTACCCCTAGATATCTGGATTTACCTGTAGATGTTGGGCTTTAACTGTAGATTTTAGGTTTTCCATGTGGATTTTTGGCTTCTCTCTAGAATCTGGGCTTTACCTCCAGACGTTGGGCTTTACCACTAGATGTTGGGTTTTACCTCTAGATGTTGGTCTTTAGGTCTAGATATTGGACTTTACCTCTAGATGTAGGGTTTTACATCTAGATGTTTTGCTTTACATTTAGATGTTGGTCTTTATCTCTAGATGTTGGGTTATACCTCTATATGTTGTGCTTCGCCTCTAGATGTTAGGCTTTACCTCTAGATGTTTGGATTACATCTAGATCTTTTGCTTTACATTTAGATGTTCGGCTTTATCTCTAGATTTTGGGTTTTAAATCTATATATTTGGCTTTTCCTCTAGATGTTGGGCTTTACCGTCAGATATCTGGCTTTACGTCCAGATGTTGGGCTTTACCTCTAGAAGTTGGGCTTTAACTCTAGACTTTGGGCTTTACCTCAAGACGTTCGGCTTTAACTCTAGCTGTTGGGCTTTACCTCTAGATTTTGGGCCTTACCTCTAGAAGTTGGGTGTTATATCTATATGGTTGTATTTAACTGTAGATGGCAGGCCTTAACACTTGATTTTGGAATTCACCTCTAGATGTTAGGCTTTACATCTAGATTCTGGGCTTTCCCTCTAGATGTTGGGCTTTAACTCTAGATTTTGGGCTTTACTCTAAAGGATGCGCTTTAACTCTAGATATTCGGCTTTACCTCTAGAAGTTGGGTTTTACATCTAGATGTTTGGTTTTAACTGTAGGTGTCGGGCTTTAACACTAGATATTGGAATTCACCTCTAGATCTTAGTCTTTACCTCTACATGTTGGGCTTTACCTCTAGAGTATTTGGCTTTAGGTCTAGCAATTGGGCTTTACATCTAGATTTGGGGCTTTAGCTCTAGATCTTGGGCTTTACCTCCAGATTTTGGGCTCTAACTCTAGGTATTGGTGTTAAACCTCTATATTTTGGACTTTAACTCTGGAAGTTGGGCTTTACCTCGAGATGTTGGTATTTAACTCTAGAATTTGCGTTTGAAATCTATATATTTTGCTTTTCCTCTAGATGTTGGGCTTTACCTCTAGATATCTGGCTTTACCTCTAAATGATGTGCTTAAACTCTTAATATTGGGCTTTACCTCCAGATGTTGGGCTTTAGATTTAGAAGTTGGTCTTTACATCTATATTTTGGGCTTTAGATCTAGAAGTTGGGCTTTACATCTAGATTTTGGGCTTTACGTCTAGATATTGGGCTTCACCTCTAGATTTTGGGGTTTAGATCTATATATCTGGCTTTATCTCTAGATGTTGGGCTTTACCTCTACATTCTGGGCTCTACCTCTAGGTATTGGTATTTACATTTATATGTTTGACTTTAAATCTGGAAGTTGAGCTTTACATCTAGACTTTGGGCTTTACCTCTAGATGTTGGGATTTAACTCTAGAATTTGGGTTTGAAATCTATATATTTTGCTTTTCCTCTACATGTTGGGCTTTACCTCTAGATATATGGCTTTACCTCTAGATGTTGGGTTTTACGTCTAGATAATGGTCTTTATCTCTAGATTTTGGGCGTTATATATAGAATTTGGGCTTTACATCTAGATTTTGGTCTTTACGTCTTGATATTGGGCTTTACCTCTAGATTTTGGGTTTTAAATCTATATATTTGGCTTTTCCTCTAGACGTTGGGCTTTACCTCTAGATATCTGGATTTACATCTAGATGTTGAGTTTTATTTCTAGGTGTTGGGCTTTACCTCTAGATATCTGGCTTAACCTCTAGATGTAGGGTTTTACATCTAGATGTTTTGCTTTACATTTAGATGTTGGTCTTTATCTCTAGATGTTGGGTTATACCTCTATAGGTTGTGCTTCACCTCTAGATGTTAGGCTTTACCTCTAGATGTTTGGATTACATCTAGATGTTTTGCTTTACATTTAGATGTTCGGCTTTATCTCTAGATTTTGGGTTTTAAATCTATATATTTGGCTTTTCCTCTAGATGTTGGGCTTTACCGTCAGATATCTGACTTTACGTCCAGATGTTGGGCTTTACCTCTGGAAGTTGGTCTTTAACTCTAGATTCTGGGCTTTCCCTCTAGATGTTGGGCTTTAACTCTAGATTTTGGGCTTTACTCTAAAGGATGCGCTTTAACTCTAGATATTCGTCTTTACCTCTAGAAGTTGGGTTTTACATCTAGATGTTTGGCTTTAACTGTAGGTGTCGGGCTTTAACACTAGATATTGGAATTCACCTCTAGATCTTAGTCTTTACCTCTACATGTTGGGCTTTACCTCTAGGTTATTTGGCTTTAGATCTAGCGATTGGGCTTTTGATCTAGATTTGGGGCTTTAGCTCTAGATGTTGGGCTTTACCTCCAGATATTGGATTTTAAATCTATGTATCTGTCTTTATCTCTAGATGTTGGGCTTTATCTCTAGATTTTGGTCTCTAACTCTAGGTATTGGTGTTTACCTCTAGATTTTGGACTTTAACTCTGGAAGTTGGGCTTTACCTCTAGATGTTGGGATTTAACTCTAGAATTTGGGTTTGAAATCTATATATTTTGCTTTTCCTCTAGATGTTGGGCTTTACCTCTAGATATCTGGCTTTACCTCTAGATGTTGGGTTTTACCTCTAGATATTGGTCTTTACCTCTAGATTTTGGGTGTTAGATCTAGAATTTGGGCTTTACATCTAGATTTTGGGCTTTAGATCTAGAAGTTGTGCTTTACATCTAGATTTTGGCCTTTACGTCTTGATATTGGGCTTTACCTCTAGATTTTGGGTTTTAAATCTATATATTTGGCTTTTCCTCTAGATGTTGGGCTTTAACTCTAGATTTTGGGTTTTAAATCTAGATGTTTGCCTTCACCTCTGTAAGTTGGTCTTTACCTGCAGACATTGGACTGTAGGACTAGATAATGGGCTTTACCTCTAGAAGTTGGGCTTTACCTCTAGATTTTGGGCTTTACCTCTAAAAGATGCGCTTAAACTCTAAATATTGGGCTTTACATCTATATTTTGGGCTTTACGTCTGGATATTGGGCTTCACGTCTAGATTTTGGGGTTTAGATCTATATATCTGGCTTTATCTCTAGATGTTGGGCTTTACCTCTACATTTTGGGCTCTACCTCTATGTATTGGTATTTATATTTAGATTTTTGACTTTAAATCTGGAAGTTGAGCTTTACATCTAGACTTTGGGATTTACCTCTAGATGTTGGGATTTAACTCTAGAATTTGGGTTTGAAATCTATATATTTTGCTTTTCCTCTAGATGTTGGGCTTTACCTCTAGATATCTGGCTTTACCTCTAGATCTTGGGTTTTACCTCTAGATATTGGTCTTTATCTCTAGATTTTGGGTTTTAAATCTATATATTTGGCTTTTCCTCTATATGTTGGCCTTTACCCCTAGATATCTGGCTTTACCTCTAGATGTTGGGCTTTACCTCTAGATTTTGGGTTTTCCATCTGGATTTTTGGCTTCTCTCTAGAATCTGGGCTTTACCTCCAGATGTTGGGCTTTACCACTAGATGTTGGGTTTTACCTCTAGATGTTGGTCTTTAGGTCTAGCTATTGGACTTTACCTCTAGATGTAGGGTTTTACATCTAGATGTTTTGCTTTACATTTAGATGTTGGTCTTTATCTCTTGATGTTGGGTTATACCTCTATATGTTGTGCTTCACCTCCTGATGTTAGGCTTTACCTCTAGATGTTTGGATTACATCTAGATGTTTTGCTTTACATTTAGATGTTCGGCTTTATCTCTAGATTTTGGGTTTTAAATCTATATATTTGGCTTTTCCTCTAGATGTTGGGCTTTACCGTCATGTATCTGGCTTTACCTCTAGATGTTGGGCTTTACCTCTAGAAGTTGGGCTATAACTCTAGACTTTGGGCTTTACCTCAAGACGTTCGGCTTTAACTCTAGCTGTTGGGCTTTACCTCTAGATTTTGGGCCTTACCTCTAGAATTTGGGGGTTATATCTATATGGTTGGATTTAACTGTAGATGTCAGGCCTTAACACTTGATTTTGGAATTCACCTCTAGATGTTTGGCTTTACATCTAGATTCTGGGCTTTCCCTCTAGATGTTGGGCTTTAACTCTAGATTTTGGGCTTTACTCTAAAGGATGCGCTTTAACTCTAGATATTCGGCTTTACCTCTAGAAGTTGGGTTTTACATCTAGATGTTTGGCTTTAAATGTAGGTGTCGGCCTTTAACACTAGATATTGGAATTCACCTCTAGATCTTAGTCTTTACCTCTACATGTTGGGCTTTACCTCTAGAGTATTTGGCTTTAGATCTAGCAATTGGGCTTTACATCTAGATTTGGGGCTTTAGCTCTAGATGTTGGGCTTTACCTCCAGATTTTGGATTTTAAATCTATATATCTGGCTTTATCTCTAGATGTTGGACTTTATCTCTAGATTTTGGGCTCTAACTCTAGGTATTGGTGTTTACCTCTAGACTTTGGAGTTTAACTCTGGAAGTTGGGCTTTACCTCTAGATGTTGGGATTGAACTCTAGAATTTGGGTTTGAAATCTATATATTTTGCTTTTCCTCTAGATGTTGGGCTTTACCTCTAGATATCTGGCTTTACCTCTAGATGTTGGGTTTTACCTCTAGATATTGGTCTTTACCTCTAGATTTTGGTTGTTAGATCTAGAATTTGGGCTTTACATATAGATTTTGGGCTTTAGATCTAGAAGTTGGGCTTTACATCTAGACTGGGCTTTACGTCTAGATATTGGGCTTTACCTCTAGATTTTGGGTTTTAAATCTATATATTTGGCTTTTCCTCTAGATGTTGGGCTTTACCTCTAGATTTTGGGTTTTACATCTAAATGTTTGCCTTCACCTCTGTAAGTTGGGCTTAACTGCAGACATTGGGCTGTAGGACTAGATGATGGGCTTTACCTCCAGATGTTGGGCTTTACCTCTAGATATCTGGCTTTACCTCTAGATGTTGGGTTTTATCTCTAGCTATTGGTCTTTACCTCTAGATGTTGGGATTTAACTCTAGAATGTGGGTTTGAAATCTATATATTTGTCTTTTCCTCTAGATGTTGCTCTTTACCTCTAGATATCTGGCTTTACCTCTAGATGTTGGGTTTTACCTCTAGCTATTGGTCTTTACCTCTAGATGTTGGCATTTAACTCTAGAATTTGGGTTTGAAATCTATATATTTGGCTTTTCCTCTAGATGTTGGGCTTTACCTCTAGATATCTGGCTTTAACTCCAGATGTTGGGTTTTACCTCTAAATATTGGGCTTTACCTCTAGATGTTGGGCTTTAGATTTAGAAGTTGGGCTTTACATCTAGATTTTGGGCTTTACGTCTAGATATTGGGCTTCACCTCTAGATTTTGGATTTTAGATCTATATATCTGGCTTTATCTCTAGATGTTGGGCTTTATCTCTAGATTTTGGGCTCTACCTCTAGGTATTGGTATTTACATTTAGATTTTGGACTTTAAATCTAGAAGTTGAGCTTTACATCTAGACTTTGGGCTTTACCTCTAGATTTTGGGATTTAACTCTAGAATTTGGGTTTGAAATCTATATATTTTGCTTTTCCTCTAGATGTTGGGCTTTACCTCTAGATATCTTGCTTTACCTCTCGATGTTTGGTTTTACCTCTAGATATTGGTCTTTATCTCTAGATTTTGGGTTTTAGATCAAGAAGTTGGGCTTTACATCTAGATTTTGTCCTTTACGTCTAGATATTGGGCTTTACCTCTAGATTTTGGGTTTTAAATCTATACATTTGGCTTTTCCTCTAGATGTTGGGCTTTACCCTTAGATATCTGGCTTTACCTCTAGATGTTGGGATTTACCTCTAGATATTGGGCTTTATCTCTAGATTTTGGGCTCTAACTCTTTGTATTGGTGTTTACCTCTAGATTTTGGACTTTAACTCTGGAAGTTGGGCTTTACCTCTAGATGTTGGGATTTAACTCTAGAATTTGGGTTTGAAATCTATATATTTTGCT
The DNA here is from genome assembly GCF_034619465.1 of Leptosomus discolor. NCBI lineage: Eukaryota > Metazoa > Chordata > Aves > Leptosomiformes > Leptosomidae > Leptosomus > Leptosomus discolor. The sequence goes on along the minus strand of NW_028237857.1, from coordinate 2,023,777 downwards.
TTTCCTCTAGATGTTGGGCTTTACCTCTAGATATCTGGCTTTACCTCTAGATGTTGGGTTTTACCTCTAGATATTGGTCTTTATCTCTAGATTTTGGGCGTTAGATCTAGAATTTGGGCTTTACATCTAGATTTTGGGCTTTAGATCAAGAAGTTGGGCTTTACATCTAGATTTTGGCCTTTACGTCTTGATATTGGGCTTTACCTCTAGATTTTTGGTTTTAAATCTATATATTTGGCTTTTCCTCTAGATGTTGGCCTTTACCGCTAGATATCTGGCTTTACCTCTAGATTTTGGGTTTTAAATATATATATATTTGGCTTTTCCTCTAGACGTTGGGCTTTACCTCTAGATATCTGGCTTTACCTCTAGATCTTGGGTTTTACCACTAGATATTGGTCTTTACCTCTAGATTTTGGGTGTTAGATCTAGAATTTGGGCTTTACATCTAGATTTTGGGCTTTAGGTCTAGAAGTTGGGCTTTACCTCTAGATTTTGGGTTTTAAATCTATATATTTGGCTTTTCCTCTAGATGTTGGGCTTTACCTCTAGATTTTGGGTTTTACATTTGGATGTTTGCCTTCACCTCTGTAAGTTGGGCTTTACCTGCAGACATTGGGCTGTAGGACTAGATGATGGGCTTTACCTCTAGAAGTTGGGCTTTACATCTAGATTTTGGGCTTTACCTCTAAATGATGCGCTTAAACTCTAAATATTGGGCTTTACCTCTAGATGTTGGGCTTTAGATTTAGAAGTTGGGCTTTACAGCTATATTTTGGGCTTTAGATCTAGAAGTTGGGCTTTACATCTAGATTTTGGGCTTTACGTCTAGATATTGGGCTTCACCTCTAGATTTTGGGGTTTAGATCTATATATCTGGCTTTATCTCTAGATGTTGGGCTTTACCTCTACATTTTGGGCTCTACCTCTAGGTATTGGTATTTACATTTAGATTTTTGACTTTAAATCTGTAAGTTGAGCTTTACATCTAGACTTTGGGATTTACCTCTAGATGTTGGGATTGAACTCTAGAATTTGGGTCTGAAATCTATATATTTTGCTTTTCCTCTAGATGTTGGGCTTTACCTCTAGATATCTGGCTTTACCTCTAGATGTTGGGTTTTACCTCTAGATATTGGTCTTTATCTCTAGATTTTGGGCGTTAGATCTAGAATTTGGGCTTTACATCTAGATTTTGGGCTTTAGATCAAGAAGCTGGGCTTTACATCTAGATTTTGGGCTTTACGTCTTGATATTGGGCTTTACCTCTAGATTTTGGGTTTTAAATCTATATATTTGGCTTTTCCTCTAGATGTTGGGCTTTAACCCTAGATATCTGGCTTTACCTCTAGATGTTGGGCTTTACCTCTAGATTTTGGGTTTTAAATATATATATATTTGGCTTTTCCTCTAGATGTTGGGCTTTACCTCTAGATTTGGGGTTTTACATCTAGATGTTTGCCTTCACCTCTGTAAGTTGGGCTTTACCTGCAGACATTGGGCTGTAGGACTAGATGATGGGCTTTACCTCCAGACGTTGGGCTTTACCACTAGATGTTGGGTTTTACCTCTAGATGTTGGTCTTTAGGTCTAGATATTGGACTTTACCTCTAGATGTAGGGTTTTACATCTAGATGTTTTGCTTTACATTTAGATGTTGGTCTTTATCTCTTGATGTTGGGTTATACCTCTATATGTTGTGCTTCACCTCTAGATGTTAGGCTTTACCTCTAGATGTTTTGCTTTACATTTAGGTGTTCGGCTTTATCTCTAGATTTTGGGTTTTAAATCTATATACTTGGCTTTTCCTCTAGATGTTGGGCTTTACCGTCAGATATCTGGCTTTACGTCTAGATGTTGGGCTTTACCTCTAGAAGTTGGGCTTTAACTCTAGACTTTGTGCTTTACCTCAAGACGTTCGGCTTTAACTCTAGCTGTTGGGCTTTACCTCTAGATGTTGGGCCTTACCTCTAGAAGTTGGGGGTTATATCTATATGGTTGGATTTAACTGTAGATGTCAGGCCTTAACACTTGATTTTGGAATTCACCTCTAGATGTTAGGCTTTACATCTAGATTCTGGGCTTTCCCTCTAGATGTTGGGCTTTAACTCTAGATTTTGGGCTTTACTCTAAAGGATGCGCTTTAACTCTAGATATTCGGCTTTACCTCTAGAAGTTGGGTTTTACATCTAGATGTTTGGCTTTAACTGTAGGTGTCGGCCTTTAACACTAGATATTGGAATTCACCTCTAGATCTTAGTCTTTCCCTCTACATGTTGGGCTTTACCTCTAGAGTATTTGGCTTTAGATCTAGCAATTGGGCTTTACATCTAGATTTGGGGCTTTAGCTCTAGATGTTGGGCTTTACCTCCAGATTTTGGATTTTAAATCTATATATCTGGCTTTATCTCTAGATGTTGGGCTTTATCTCTAGATTTTGGGCTCTAACTCTAGGTATTGGTGTTTACCTCTAGATTTTGGACTTTAACTCTGGAAGTTGGGCTTTACCTCTAGATGTTGGGATTGAACTCTAGAATTTGGGTTTGAAATCTATATATTTTGCTTTTCCTCTAGATGTTGGGCTTTACCTCTAGATATCTGGCTTTACCTCTAGATGTTGGGTTTTACCTCTAGATATTGGTCTTTACCTCGAGATTTTGGGTGTTAGATCTAGAATTTGGGCTTTAGATCTAGAAGTTGGGCTTTAGATCTAGAAGTTGGGCTTTAGATCTGGAAGTTGGGCTTTAGATCTAGATTTTGGGCTTTACATCTAGATATTGGGCTTTACCTGTAGATTTTGGGTTTTAAATCTATATATTTGGCTTTTCCTCTAGATGTTGGGCTTTACAAGTAGATATCTGTCTTTACATCTAGATTTTGGGCTTTACGTCTAGATATTGGTCTTTACCTCTAGATTTTGGGTTTTACATCTAGATGTTTGCCTTCACCTCTGTAAGTTGGGCTTTACCTGCAGACATTGGGCTGTAGGACTAGATGATGGGCTTTACCTCTAGAAGTTGGGCTTTAACTCTAGATTTTGGGCTTTACCTCTAAATGATGAGCTTAAACTCTAAATATTGGGCCTTACCTCTAGATGTTGGGCTTTAGATTTAGAAGTTGGGCTTTACATCTATATTTTGGGCTTTAGATCTAGAATTTGGGCTTTACATCTAGATTTTGGGCTTTACGTCTAGATATTGGGCTTCACCTCTAGATTTTGGGGTTTAGATCTATATATCTGGCTTTATCTCTAGATGTTGGGCTTTACCTCTACATTTTGGGCTCTACCTCTAAGTATTGGTATTTACATTTAGATTTTTGACTTTAAATCTGGAAGTTGAGCTTTACATCTAGACTTTGGGATTTACCTCTAGATGTTGGGATTTAACTCTAGAATTTGGGTTTGAAATCTATATATTTTGCTTTTCCTCTAGATGTTGGGCTTTACCTCTAGATATCTGGCTTTACCTTTAGATGTTGGGTTTTACCTCTGGATATTGGTCTTTATCTCTAGATGTTGGGCTTTAGATCTAGAAGTTGTGCTTTACATCTAGATTTTGGGCTTTAGATCAAGAAGCTGGGCTTTACATCTAGATTTTGGCCTTTACGTCTTTATATTGGCCTTTACCTCTAGATTTTGGGTTTTAAATCTATATATTTGGCTTTTCCTCTAGATGTTGGCCTTTACCCCTAAATATCTGGCTTTACCTCTAGATGTTGGGCTATACCTCTAGATTTTGGGTTTTAAATATATATATATTTGGCTTTTCCTCTAGATGTTGGGCTTTACCTCTAGATTTGGGGTTTTACATCTAGATGTTTGACTTCACCTCTGTAAGTTGGGCTTTACCTGCAGGCATTGGGCTGTAGGACTAGATGATGAGCTTTACCTCCAGACGTTGGGCTTTACGTCTAGATATCTGGCTTTACCTCTAGATGTTGGGTTTTACCTCTAGATATTGGTCTTTACCTCTAGATGTTGGGCTTTAGATCTAGAAGTTGTGCTTTTCATCTAGATTTTGGGCTTTACGTCTAGATATTGGGCTTTACCTCTAGATTTTGGGTTTTATATCTATATATTTGGCTTTTCCTCTAGATGTTGGGCTTTACCCCTAGATATCTGGATTTACCTGTAGATGTTGGGCTTTACCTCTAGATTTTGGGTTTTCCATCTGGATTTTTGGCTTCTCTCTAGAATCTGGGCTTTACCTCCAGACGTTGGGCTTTACCACTAGATGTTGGGTTTTAACTCTGGATGTTGGTCTTTAGGTCTAGATATTGGACTTTACCTCTAGATGTAGGGTTTTACATCTAGATGTTTTGCTTTAATTTAGATGTTGGTCTTTATCTCTAGATGTTGGGTTTTACATCTAGATGTTTTGCTTTACATTTAGATGTTGGTCTTTATCTCTAGATGTTGGGTTATACCTCTATATGTTGTGCTTCACCTCTAGATGTTAGGATTTACCTCTAGATGTTTGGATTACATCTAGATGTTTTGCTTTACATTTAGATGTTCGGCTTTATCTCTAGATTTTGGGTTTTAAATCTATATATTTGGCTTTTCCTCTAGATGTTGGGCTTTACCGTCAGATATCTGGCTTTATGTCTAGATGTTGGGCTTTACCTCTAGAAGTTGGGCTTTAACTCTAGACTTTGTGCTTTACCTCAAGACGTTCGGCTTTAACTCCAGCTGTTGGGCTTTACCTCTAGATTTTGGGCCTTACCTCTAGAAGTTGGGGGTTATATCTATATGGTTGGATTTAACTGTAGATGTCAGGCCTTAACACTTGATTTTGGAATTCACCTCTAGATGTTAGGCTTTACATCTAGATTCTGGGCTTTCCCTCTAGATTCTGGGCTTTAACTCTAGATTTTGGGCTTTACTCTAAAGGATGCGCTTTAACTCTAGATATTCGGCTTTACCTCTAGAAGTTGGGTTGTACATCTAGATGTTTGGCTTTAAATGTAGGTGTCGGCCTTTAACACTAGATATTGGAATTCACCTCTAGATCTTAGTCTTTACCTCTACATGTTGGGCTTTACCTCTAGAGTATTTGGCTTTAGATCTAGCAATTGGGCTTTACATCTAGATTTGGGGCTTTAGCTCTAGATGTTGGGCTTTACCTCCAGATTTTGGATTTTAAATCTATATATCTGGCTTTATCTCTAGATGTTGGGCTTTATCTCTAGATTTTGGGCTCTAACTCTAGGTATTGGTGTTTACCTCTAGATTTTGGACTTTAACTCTGGAAGTTGGGCTTTACCTCTAGATGTTGGGATTGAACTCTAGAATTTGGGTTTGAAATCTATATATTTTGCTTTTCCTCTAGATGTTGGGCTTTACCTCTAGATATCTGGCTTTACCTCTAGATGTTGGGTTTTACCTCTAGATATTGGTCTTTACCTCGAGATTTTGGGCGTTAGATCTAGAATTTGGGCTTTACATATAGATTTGGGGCTTTAGGTCTAGATATTGGGCTTTACCTCTATATTTTGGGTTTTAAATCTATATATTTGGCTTTTCCTCTAGATGTTGGGCTTTACCCCTAGATATCTGGCTTTACCTCTAGAAGTTGGGCTTTACCTCTAGATTTTGGGTTTTAAATATATATATATTTGGCTTTTCCTCTAGATGTTGGGCTTTACCTCTAGATTTGGGGTTTTACATCTAGATGTTTGCCTTCACCTCTGTAAGTTGGGCTTTACCTGCAGACATTGGCCTGTAGGACTAGATGATGGGCTTTACCTCTAGAAGTTGGGCTTTGCATCTAGATTTTGGGCTTTACCTCTAGATGTTGGGATTGAACTCTAGAATTTGGGTTTGAAATCTATATATTTTGCTTTTCCTCTAGATGTTGGGCTTTACCTCTAGATATCTGGCTTTACCTCTAGATGTTGGGTTTTACCTCTAGATATTGGTCTTTACCTCTAGATTTTGGGTGTTAGATCTAGAATTTGGGCTTTATATCTAGATTTTGGGCTTTAGATCTAGAAGTTGGTCTTTACATCTAGATTTTGGGCTTTACGTCTAGATATTGGGCTTTACCTCTATATTCTGGGTTTTAAATCTATATATTTGGCTTTTCCTCTAGATATTGGGCTTTACCTCTGGATTTTGGGTTTTACATCTAGATGTTTGCCTTCACCTCTGTAAGTTGGACTTTACCTGCAGACATTGGGCTGTAGGACTAGATGATGGGCTTTACCTCTAGAAGTTGGGCTTTACATCTAGATTTTGGGCTTTACCTCTAAATGATGCGCTTAAACACTAAATATTGGGCCTTACCTCTAGATGTTGGGCTTTAGATCTAGAAGTTGTGCTTTACATCTAGATTTTGGGCTTTAGATCAAGAAGCTGGGCTTTACATCTAGATTTTGGCCTTTACGTCTTGATATTGGGCTTTACCTCTAGATTTTGGGTTTTAAATCTATATATTTGGCTTTTCCTCTAGATGTTGGCCTTTACCCCTAGATATCTGGCTTTACCTCTAGATGTTGGGCTTTACCTCTAGATATTGGTCTTTATATCTAGATTTTGGGCGTTAGATCTAGAATTTGGGCTTTACATATAGATTTGGGGCTTTAGGTCTAGATATTGGGCTTTACCTCTATATTTTGGGTTTTAAATCTATATATTTGGCTTTTCCTCTAGATGTTGGGCTTTACCTCTAGATTTTGGGTTTTACATCTAGATGTTTGCCTTCACCTCTGTAAGTTGGGCTTTACCTGCAGACATTGGGCTGTAGGACTAGATGATGGGCTTTACCTCTAGAAGTTGGGCTTTGCATCTAGATTTTGGGCTTTACGTCTAGATGTTGGGATTGAACTCTAGAATTTGGGTTTGAAAACTATATATTTGCTTTTCCTCTAGATGTTGGGCTTTACCTCTAGATATCTGGCTTTACCTCTAGATGTTGGGTTTTACCTCTAGATATTTGTCTTTACCTCTAGATGTTGGGCTTTAGATCTAGAAGTTGTGCTTTACATCTAGATTTTGGGCTTTACCTCTAGATTCTGGGTTTTAAATCTATATATTTGGCTTTTCCTCTAGATGTTGGGCTTTACCTCTGGATTTTGGGTTTTACATCTAGATGTTTGCCTTCACCTCTGTAAGTTGGACTTTACCTGCAGACATTGGGCTGTAGGACTAGATGATGGGCTTTACCTCTAGAAGTTGGGCTTTACATCTAGATTTTGGGCTTTACCTCTAAATGATGTGCTTAAACACTAAATATTGGGCCTTACCTCTAGATGTTGGGCTTTAGATTTAGAAGTTGGGCTTTACAGCTATATTTTGGGCTTTAGATCTAGAAGTTGGGCTTTACATCTAGATTTTGGGCTTTACGTCTAGATATTGGGCTTCACCTCTAGATTTTGGGGTTTAGATCTATATATCTGGCTTTATCTCTAGATGTTGGGCTTTACCTCTACATTTTGGGCTCTACCTCTAGGTATTGGTATTTACATTTAGATTTTTGACTTTAAATCTGGAAGTTGAGCTTTACATCTAGACTTTGGGATTTACCTCTAGATGTTGGGATTGAACTCTAGAATTTGGGTTTGAAATCTATATATTTTGCTTTTCCTCTAGATGTTGGGCTTTACCTCTAGATATCTGGCTTTACCTCTAGATGTTGGGTTTTACCTCTAGATATTGGTCTTTACCTCTAGATGTTGGGCTTTAGATCTAGAAGTTGTGCTTTACATCTAGATTTTGGGCTTTAGATCAAGAAGCTGGGCTTTACATCTAGATTTTGGCCTTTACGTCTTGATATTGGGCTTTACCTCTAGATTTTGGGTTTTAAATCTATATATTTGGCTTTTCCTCTAGATGTTGGCCTTTACCCCTAGATATCTGGCTTTACCTCTAGATGTTGGGCTTTACCTCTAGATTTTGGGTTTTAAATATATATATATTTGGCTTTTCCTCTAGATGTTGGGCTTTACCTCTAGATTTTGGGTTTTAAATATATATATATTTGGCTTTTCCTCTAGATGTTGGGCTTTACCTCTAGATTTGGGGTTTTACATCTAGATGTTTGCCTTCACCTCTGTAAGTTGGGCTTTACCTGCAGACATTGGGCTGTAGGACTAGATGATGGGCTTTACCTCCAGACGTTGGGCTTTACCTCTAGATATCTGGCTTTACCTCTAGATGTTGGGTTTTACCTCTAGCTATTGGTATTTACCTCTAGATGTTGGGCTTTAGATCTAGAAGTTGTGCTTTTCATCTAGATTTTGGGCTTTACATCTAGATATTGGGCTTTACCTCTAGATTTTGGGTTTTATATCGATATATTTGGCTTTTCCTCTAGATGTTGGGCTTTACCCCTAGATATCTGGATTTACCTGTAGATGTTGGGCTTTACCTCTAGATTTTGGGTTTTCCATCTGGATTTTTGGCTTCTCTCTAGAATCTGGGCTTTACCTCCAGACGTTGGGCTTTACCACTAGATGTTGGGTTTTACCTCTAGATGTTGGTCTTTAGGTCTAGATATTGGACTTTACCTCTAGATGTAGGGTTTTACATCTAGATGTTTTGCTTTACATTTAGATGTTGGTCTTTATCTCTTGATGTTGGGTTATACCTCTATATGTTGTGCTTCACCTCTAGATGTTAGGCTTTACCTCTAGATGTTTGGATTACATCTAGATGTTTTGCTTTACATTTAGATGTTCGGCTTTATCTCTAGATTTTGGGTTTTAAATCTATATATTTGGCTTTTCCTCTAGATGTTGGGCTTTACCGTCAGATATCTGGCTTTACGTCTAGATGTTGGGCTTTACCTCTAGAAGTTGGGCTTTAACTCTAGACTTTGGGCTTTACCTCAAGACGTTCGGCTTTAACTCCAGCTGTTGGGCTTTACCTCTAGATTTTGGGCCTTACCTCTAGAAGTTGGGGGTTATATCTATATGGTTGGATTTAACTGTAGATGTCAGGCCTTAACACTTGATTTTGGAATTCACCTCTAGATGTTAGGCTTTACATCTAGATTCTGGGCTTTCCCTCTAGATGTTGGGCTTTAACTCTAGATTTTGGGCTTTACTCGAAAGGATGCGCTTTAACTCTAGATATTCGGCTTTACCTCTAGAAGTTGGGTTGTACATCTAGATGTTTGGCTTTAACTGTAGGTGTCGGCCTTTAACACTAGATATTGGAATTCACCTCTAGATCTTAGTCTTTACCTCTACATGTTGGGCTTTACCTCTAGAGTATTTGGCTTTAGATCTAGCAATTGGGCTTTACATCTAGATTTGGGGCTTTAGCTCTAGATGTTGGGCTTTACCTCCAGATTGTGGATTTTAAATCTATATATCTGGCTTTATCTCTAGATGTTGGGCTTTATCTCTAGATTTTGGGCTCTAACTCTAGGTATTGGTGTTTACCTCTAGATTTTGGACTTTAACTCTGGAAGTTGGGCTTTACCTCTAGATGTTGGGATTGAACTCTAGAATTTGGGTTTGAAATCTATATATTTTGCTTTTCCTCTAGATGTTGGGCTTTACCTTAGATATCTGGCTTTACCTCTAGATGTTGGGTTTTACCTCTAGATATTGGTCTTTATCTCTAGATTTTGGACTTTAACTCTGGAAGTTGGGCTTTACCTCTAGATGTTGGGATTGAACTCTAGAATTTGGGTTTGAAATCTATATATTTTGCTTTTCCTCTAGATGTTGGGCTTTACCTTAGATATCTGGCTTTACCTCTAGATGTTGGGTTTTACCTCTAGATATTGGTCTTTATCTCTAGATTTTGGGCTTTAGATCTAGAAGTTTGGCTTTACATCTAGATTTTGGGCTTTACCTCTAAATGATGCGCTTAAACACTAAATATTGGGCCTTACCTCTAGATGTTGGGCTTTAGATTTAGAAGTTGAGCTTTACAGCTATATTTTGGGCTTTAGATCTAGAAGTTGGGCTTTACATCTAGATTTTGGGCTTTACATCTAGATATTGGGCTTCACCTCTAGATTTTGGGGTTTAGATCTATATATCTGACTTTATCTCTAGATGTTGGGCTTTACCTCTACATTTTGGGCTCTACCTCTAGGTATTGGTATTTACATTTAGATTTTTGACTTTAAATCTGGAAGTTGAGCTTTACATCTAGACTTTGGGATTTACCTCTAGATGTTGGGATTGAACTCTAGAATTTGGGTTTGAAACTATATATTTTGCTTTTCCTCTAGATGTTGGTCTTTACCTCTAGATATCTGGCTTTACCTCTAGATGTTGGGTTTTACCTCTAGATATTAGTCTTTACCTCTAGAATTTGGGCTTTAGATCTAGAAGTTGTGCTTTACATCTAGATTTTGGGCTTTAGATCAAGAAGCTGGGCTTTACATCTAGATTTTGGCCTTTACGTCTTGATATTGGGCTTTACCTCTAGATTTGGGGTTTTACATCTAGATGTTTGCCTTCACCTCTGTAAGTTGGGCTTTACCTGCAGACATTGGGCTGTAGGACTAGATGATGGGCTTTACCTCCAGACGTTGGGCTTTACCTCTAGATAGCTGGCTTTACCTCTAGATGTTGGGTTTTACCTCTAGCTATTGGTATTTACCTCTAGATGTTGGGCTTTAGATCTAGAAGTTGTGCTTTTCATCTAGATTTTGGGCTTTACGTCTAGATATTGGGCTTTACCTCTAGATTTTGGGTTTTATATCGATATATTTGGCTTTTCCTCTAGATGTTGGGCTTTACCCCTAGATATCTGGATTTACCTGTAGATGTTGGGCTTTACCTCTAGATTTTGGGTTTTCCATCTGGATTTTTGGCTTCTCTCTAGAATCTGGGCTTTACCTCCAGACGTTGGGCTTTACCACTAGATGTTGGGTTTTACCTCTAGATGTTGGTCTTTAGGTCTAGATATTGGACTTTACCTCTAGATGTAGGGTTTTACATCTAGATGTTTTGCTTTACATTTAGATGTTGGTCTTTATCTCTTGATGTTGGGTTATACCTCTATATGTTGTGCTTCACCTCTAGATGTTAGGCTTTACCTCTAGATGTTTGGATTACATCTAGATGTTTTGCTTTACATTTAGATGTTCGGCTTTATCTCTATATTTTGGGTTTTAAATCTATATATTTGGCTTTTCCTCTAGATGTTGGCCTTTACCGTCAGATATCTGGCTTTACCTCTAGATGTTGGGCTTTACCTCTAGAAGTTGGGCTTTAACTCTAGACTTTGGGCTTTACCTCAAGACGTTCGGCTTTAACTCCAGCTGTTGGGCTTTACCTCTAGATTTTGGGCCTTACCTCTAGAAGTTGGGGGTTATATCTATATGGTTGGATTTAACTGTAGATGTCAGGCCTTAACACTTGATTTCGGAATTCACCTCTAGATGTTAGGCTTTACATCTAGATTCTGGGCTTTCCCTCTAGATTCTGGGCTTTAACTCTAGATTTTGCGCTTTACTCGAAAGGATGCGCTTTAACTCTAGATATTCGGCTTTACCTCTAGAAGTTGGGTTGTACATCTAGATGTTTGGCTTTAAATGTAGGTGTCGGCCTTTAACACTAGATATTGGAATTCACCTCTAGATCTTAGTCTTTACCTCTACATGTTGGGCTTTACCTCTAGACTATTTGGCTTTAGATCTAGCAATTGGGCTTTACATCTAGATTTGGGGCTTTAACTCTAGATGTTGGGCTTTACCTCCAGATTGTGGATTTTAAATCTATATATCTGGCTTTATCTCTAGATGTTGGGCTTTATCTCTAGATTTTGGGCTCTAACTCTAGGTATTGGTGTTTACCTCTAGATTTTGGACTTTAACTCTGGAAGTTGGGCTTTACCTCTAGATGTTGGGATTGAACTCTAGAATTTGGGTTTGAAATCTATATATTTTGCTTTTCCTCTAGATGTTGGGCTTTACCTTAGATATCTGGCTTTACCTCTAGATGTTGGGTTTTACCTCTAGATATTGGTCTTTATCTCTAGATTTTGGGCGTTAGATCTAGAATTTGGGCTTTACATATAGATTTGGGGCTTTAGGTCTAGATATTGGGCTTTACCTCTATATTTTGGGTTTTAAATCTATATATTTGGCTTTTCCTCTAGATGTTGGGCTTTACCTCTAGATTTTGGGTTTTACATCTAGATGTTTGCCTTCACCTCTGTAAGTTGGGCTTTACCTGCAGACATTGGGCTGTAGGACTAGATGATGGGCTTTACCTCTAGAAGTTGGGCTTTGCATCTAGATTTTGGGCTTTACGTCTAGATGTTGGGATTGAACTCTAGAATTTGGGTTTGAAAACTATATATTTTGCTTTTCCTCTAGATGTTGGGCTTTACCTCTAGATATTTGGCTTTACCTCTAGATGTTGGGTTTTACCTCTAGATATTGGTCTTTACCTCTAGATGTTGGGCTTTAGATCTAGAAGTTGTGCTTTACATCTAGATTTTGGGCTTTAGATCAAGAATCTGGGCTTTACATCTAGATTTTGGCCTTTACGTCTTGATATTGGGCTTTAGATTTTGGGTTTTAAATCTATATATTTGGCTTTTCCTCTAGATGTTGGCCTTTACCCCTAGATATCTGGCTTTACCTCTAGATGTTGGGCTTTACCTCTAGATTTTGGGTTTTAAATATATATATATTTGGCTTTTCCTCTAGATGTTGGGCTTTACCTCTAGATTTGGGGTTTTACATCTAGATGTTTGCCTTCACCTCTGTAAGTTGGGCTTTACCTGCAGACATTGGGCTGTAGGACTAGATGATGGGCTTTACCTCCAGACGTTGGGCTTTACCTCTAGATATCTGGCTTTACCTCTAGATGTTGGGTTTTACCTCTAGCTATTGGTCTTTACCTCTAGATGTTGGGCTTTAGATCTAGAAGTTGTGCTTTTCATCTAGATTTTGGGCTTTACGTCTAGATATTGGGCTTTACCTCTAGATTTTGGGTTTTATATCTATATATTTGGCTTTTCCTCTAGATGTTGGGCTTTACCCCTAGATATCTGGATTTACCTGTAGATGTTGGGCTTTACCTCTAGATTTTGGGTTTTCCATCTGGATTTTTGGCTTCTCTCTAGAATCTGGGCTTTACCTCCAGACGTTGGGCTTTACCACTAGATGTTGGGTTTTACCTCTAGATGTTGGTCTTTAGGTCTAGCTATTGGACTTTACCTCTAGATGTAGGGTTTTACATCTAGATGTTTTGCTTTACATTTAGATGTTGGTCTTTATCTCTTGATGTTGGGTTATACCTCTATATGTTGTGCTTCACCTCTAGATGTTAGGCTTTACCTCTAGATGTTTGGATTACATCTAGATGTTTTGCTTTACATTTAGATGTTCGGCTTTATCTCTAGATTTTGGGTTTTAAATCTATATATTTGGCTTTTCCTCTAGATGTTGGGCTTTACCGTCAGATATCTGGCTTTACGTCTAGATGTTGGGCTTTACCTCTAGAAGTTGGGCTTTAACTCTAGACTTTGGGCTTTACCTCAAGACGTTCGGCTTTAACTCCAGCTGTTGGGCTTTACCTCTAGATTTTGGGCCTTACCTCTAGAAGTTGGGGGTTATATCTATATGGTTGGATTTAACTGTAGATGTCAGGCCTTAACACTTGATTTCGGAATTCACCTCTAGATGTTAGGCTTTACATCTAGATTCTGGGCTTTCCCTCTAGATTCTGGGCTTTAACTCTAGATTTTGGGCTTTACTCTAAAGGATGCGCTTTAACTCTAGATATTCGGCTTTACCTCTAGAAGTTGGGTTGTACATCTAGATGTTTGGCTTTAACTGTAGGTGTCAGGCTTCAACACTAGATATTGGAATTCACCTCTAGATCTTAGTCTTTACCTCTACATGTTGGGCTTTACCTCTAGAGTATTTGGCTTTAGATCTAGCAATTGGGCTTTACATCTAGATTTGGGGCTTTAGCTCTAGATGTTGGGCTTTACCTACAGATTTTGGATTTTAAATCTATATATCTGGCTTTATCTCTAGATGTTGGGCTTTATCTCTAGATTTTGGGCTCTAACTCTAGGTATTGGTGTTTACCTCTAGATTTTGGACTTTAACTCTGGAAGTTGGGATTTACCTCTAGATGTTGGGATTGAACTCTAGAATTTGGGTTTGAAATCTATATATTTTGCTTTTCCTCTAGATGTTGGGCTTTACCTCTAGATATCTGGCTTTACCTCTAGCTGTTGGGTTTTACCTCTAGATATTGGTCTTTACCTCTAGATTTTGGGTGTTAGATCTAGAATTTGGGCTTTACATCTAGATTTTGGGCTTTAGGTCTAGATATTGGGCTTTACCTCTAGATTCTGGGTTTTAAATCTATATATTTGGCTTTTCCTCTAGATGTTGGGCTTTACCTCTAGATTTTGGGTTTTACATCTAGATGTTTGCCTTCACCTCTGTAAGTTGGGCTTTACCTGCAGACATTGGGCTGTAGGACTAGATCATGGGCTTTACCTCTAGAAGTTGGGCTTTACATCTAGGTTTTGGGCTTTACCTCTAAATGATGCGCTTAAACTCTAAATGTTGGGCTTTACCTCTAGATGTTGGACTTTAGATTTAGAAGTTGGGCTTTACATCTATATTTTGGGCTTTAGATCTAGACGTTGGGCTTTTCATCTAGATTTTGGGCTTTACGTCTAGATATTGGGCTTTACCTCTAGATTTTGTGTTTTAAATCTATATATTTGGCTTTTCCTCTAGATGTTGGGCTTTACCTCTAGAAGTTGGGTTGTACATCTAGATATTTGTCTTTAAATGTAGGTGTCGGGCTTTAACACTAGATATTGGAATTCACCTCTAGATCTTAGTCCTTACCTCTACATGTGGGCTTTACCTCTAGAGTATTTGGCTTTAGCTCTAGATGTTGGGCTTTACCTCCAGATTTTGGATTTTAAATCTATATATCTGGCTTTATCTCTAGATGTTGGGCTTTATCTCTAGATTTTGGGCTCTAACTCTAGGTGTTTACCTCTAGATTTTGGACTTTAACTCTGGAAGTTGGGCTTTACCTCTAGATGTTGGGATTCAATTATAGATTTTGGGTTTGAAATCTATATATTTTGCTTTTCCTCTAGATGCTGGGCTTTACCTCTAGATATCTGGCTTTACCTCTAGATGTTGGGTTTTACCTCTAGATATTGGTCTTTATCTCTAGATTTTGGGCGTTAGATCTAGAATTTGGGCTTTACATCTAGATTTTGGGCTTTACGTCTAGATATTGGGCTTTACCTCTAGATTTTGGGTTTTAAATCTATATATATTTGGCTTTTCCTCTAGATGTTGGGCTTTACCTCTAGATTTGGGGTTTTACATCTAGATGTTTGCCTTCACCTCTGTAAGTTGGGCTTTACCTGCAGACATTGGGCTGTAGGACTAGATGATGGGCTTTACCTCCAGACGTTGGGCTTTACCTCTAGATATCTGGCTTTACCTCTAGATGTTGGGTTTTACCTCTAGCTATTGGTCTTTACCTCTAGATGTTGGGCTTTAGATCTAGAAGTTGTGCTTTTCATCTAGATTTTGGGCTTTACGTCTAGATATTGGGCTTTACCTCTAGATTTTGGGTTTTATATCGATATATTTGGCTTTTCCTCTAGATGTTGGGCTTTACCCCTAGATATCTGGATTTACCTGTAGATGTTGGGCTTTACCTCTAGATTTGGGGTTTTCCATCTGGATTTTTGGCTTCTCTCTAGAATCTGGGCTTTACCTCCAGACGTTGGGCTTTACCACTAGATGTTGGGTTTTACCTCTAGATGTTGGTCTTTAGGTCTAGCTATTGGACTTTACCTCTAGATGTAGGGTTTTACATCTAGATGTTTTGCTTTACATTTAGATGTTGGTCTTTATCTCTTGATGTTGGGTTATACCTCTATATGTTGTGCTTCACCTCTAGATGTTAGGCTTTACCTCTAGATGTTTGGATTACATCTAGATGTTTTGCTTTACATTTAGATGTTCGGCTTTATCTCTAGATTTTGGGTTTTAAATCTATATATTTGGCTTTTCCTCTAGATGTTGGCCTTTACCGTCAGATATCTGGCTTTACCTCTAGATGTTGGGCTTTACCTCTAGAAGTTGGGCTTTAACTCTAGACTTTGGGCTTTACCTCAAGACGTTCGGCTTTAACTCCAGCTGTTGGGCTTTACCTCTAGATTTTGGGCCTTACCTCTAGAAGTTGGGGGTTATATCTATATGGTTGGATTTAACTGTAGATGTCAGGCCTTAACACTTGATTTTGGAATTCACCTCTAGATGTTAGGCTTTACATCTAGATTCTGGGCTTTCCCTCTAGATGTTGGGCTTTAACTCTAGATTTTGGGCTTTACTCTAAAGGATGCGCTTTAACTCTAGATATTCGGCTTTACCTCTAGAAGTTGGGTTGTACATCTAGATGTTTGGCTTTAACTGTAGGTGTCAGGCTTCAACACTAGATATTGGAATTCACCTCTAGATCTTAGTCTTTACCTCTACATGTTGGGCTTTACCTCTAGAGTATTTGGCTTTAGATCTAGCAATTGGGCTTTACATCTAGATTTGGGGCTTTAGCTCTAGATGTTGGGCTTTACCTACAGATTTTGGATTTTAAATCTATATATCTGGCTTTATCTCTAGATGTTGGGCTTTATCTCTAGATTTTGGGCTCTAACTCTAGGTATTGGTGTTTACCTCTAGATTTTGGACTTTAACTCTGGAAGTTGGGCTTTACCTCTAGATGTTGGGATTGAACTCTAGAATTTGGGTTTGAAATCTATATATTTTGCTTTTCCTCTAGATGTTGGGCTTTACCTCTAGATATCTGGCTTTACCTCTAGCTGTTGGGTTTTACCTCTAGATATTGGTCTTTACCTCTAGATTTTGGGTGTTAGATCTAGAATTTGGGCTTTACATCTAGATTTTGGGCTTTAGGTCTAGATATTGGGCTTTACCTCTAGATTCTGGGTTTTAAATCTATATATTTGGCTTTTCCTCTAGATGTTGGGCTTTACCTCTAGATTTTGGGTTTTACATCTAGATGTTTGCCTTCACCTCTGTAAGTTGGGCTTTACCTGCAGACATTGGGCTGTAGGACTAGATCATGGGCTTTACCTCTAGAAGTTGGGCTTTACATCTAGGTTTTGGGCTTTACCTCTAAATGATGCGCTTAAACTCTAAATGTTGGGCTTTACCTCTAGATGTTGGACTTTAGATTTAGAAGTTGGGCTTTACATCTATATTTTGGGCTTTAGATCTAGACGTTGGGCTTTTCATCTAGATTTTGGGCTTTACGTCTAGATATTGGGCTTTACCTCTAGATTTTGTGTTTTAAATCTATATATTTGGCTTTTCCTCTAGATGTTGGGCTTTACCTCTAGAAGTTGGGTTGTACATCTAGATATTTGTCTTTAAATGTAGGTGTCGGGCTTTAACACTAGATATTGGAATTCACCTCTAGATCTTAGTCCTTACCTCTACATGTGGGCTTTACCTCTAGAGTATTTGGCTTTAGCTCTAGATGTTGGGCTTTACCTCCAGATTTTGGATTTTAAATCTATATATCTGGCTTTATCTCTAGATGTTGGGCTTTATCTCTAGATTTTGGGCTCTAACTCTAGGTGTTTACCTCTAGATTTTGGACTTTAACTCTGGAAGTTGGGCTTTACCTCTAGATGTTGGGATTCAATTATAGATTTTGGGTTTGAAATCTATATATTTTGCTTTTCCTCTAGATGCTGGGCTTTACCTCTAGATATCTGGCTTTACCTCTAGATGTTGGGTTTTACCTCTAGATATTGGTCTTTATCTCTAGATTTTGGGCGTTAGATCTAGAATTTGGGCTTTACATCTAGATTTTGGGCTTTACGTCTAGATATTGGGCTTTACCTCTAGATTTTGGGTTTTAAATCTATATATATTTGGCTTTTCCTCTAGATGTTGGGCTTTACCTCTAGATTTGGGGTTTTACATCTAGATGTTTGCCTTCACCTCTGTAAGTTGGGCTTTACCTGCAGACATTGGGCTGTAGGACTAGATGATGGGCTTTACCTCCAGACGTTGGGCTTTACCTCTAGATATCTGGCTTTACCTCTAGATGTTGGGTTTTACCTCTAGCTATTGGTCTTTACCTCTAGATGTTGGGCTTTAGATCTAGAAGTTGTGCTTTTCATCTAGATTTTGGGCTTTACGTCTAGATATTGGGCTTTACCTCTAGATTTTGGGTTTTATATCGATATATTTGGCTTTTCCTCTAGATGTTGGGCTTTACCCCTAGATATCTGGATTTACCTGTAGATGTTGGGCTTTACCTCTAGATTTGGGGTTTTCCATCTGGATTTTTGGCTTCTCTCTAGAATCTGGGCTTTACCTCCAGACGTTGGGCTTTATCACTAGATGTTGGGTTTTACCTCTAGATGTTGGTCTTTAGGTCTAGCTATTGGACTTTACCTCTAGATGTAGGGTTTTACATCTAGATGTTTTGCTTTACATTTAGATGTTGGTCTTTATCTCTTGATGTTGGGTTATACCTCTATATGTTGTGCTTCACCTCTAGATGTTAGGCTTTACCTCTAGATGTTTGGATTACATCTAGATGTTTTGCTTTACATTTAGATGTTCGGCTTTATCTCTAGATTTTGGGTTTTAAATCTATATATTTGGCTTTTCCTCTAGATGTTGGCCTTTACCGTCAGATATCTGGCTTTACCTCTAGATGTTGGGCTTTACCTCTAGAAGTTGGGCTTTAACTCTAGACTTTGGGCTTTACCTCAAGACGTTCAGCTTTAACTCCAGCTGTTGGGCTTTACCTCTAGATTTTGGGCCTTACCTCTAGAAGTTGGGGGTTATATCTATATGGTTGGATTTAACTGTAGATGTCAGGCCTTAACACTTGATTTTGGAATTCACCTCTAGATGTTAGGCTTTACATCTAGATTCTGGGCTTTCCCTCTAGATGTTGGGCTTTAACTCTAGATTTTGGGCTTTACTCTAAAGGATGCGCTTTAACTCTAGATATTCGGCTTTACCTCTAGAAGTTGGGTTGTACATCTAGATGTTTAGCTTTAACTGTAGGTGTCAGGCTTCAACACTAGATATTGGAATTCACCTCTAGATCTTAGTCTTTACCTCTACATGTTGGGCTTTACCTCTAGAGTATTTGGCTTTAGATCTAGCAATTGGGCTTTACATCTAGATTTGGGGCTTTAGCTCTAGATGTTGGGCTTTACCTCCAGATTGTGGATTTTAAATCTATATATCTGTCTTTATCTCTAGATGTTGGGCTTTATCTCTAGATTTTGGGCTCTAACTCTAGGTATTGGTGTTTACCTCTAGATTTTGGACTTTAACTCTGGAAGTTGGGCTTTACCTCTAGATGTTGGGATTGAACTCTAGAATTTGTGTTTGAAATCTATATATTTTGCTTTTCCTCTAGATGTTGGGCTTTACCTCTAGATATCTGGCTTTACCTCTAGATGTTGGGTTTTACCTCTAGATATTGGTCTTTACCTCTAGATTTTGTGTGTTAGATCTAGAATTTGGGCTTTACATCTAGCTTTTGGGCTTTAGGTCTAGATATTGGGCTTTACCTCTAGATTCTGGGTTTTAAATCTATATATTTGGCTTTTCCTCTAGATGTTGGGCTTTACCTCTAGATTTTGGGTTTTACATCTAGATGTTTGCCTTCACCTCTGTAAGTTGGGCTTTACCTGCAGACATTGGGCTGTAGGACTAGATGATGGGCTTTACCTCCAGACGTTGGGCTTTACCTCTAGATATCTGGCTTTACCTCTAGATGTTGGGTTTTACCTCTAGCTATTGGTCTTTACCTCTAGATGTTGGGCTTTAGATCTAGAAGTTGTGCTTTTCATCTAGATTTTGGGCTTTACGTCTAGATATTGGGCTTTACCTCTAGATTTTGGGTTTTATATCTATATATTTGGCTTTTCCTCTAGATGTTGGGCTTTACCCCTAGATATCTGGATTTACCTGTAGATGTTGGGCTTTACCTCTAGATTTTGGGTTTTCCATCTGGATTTTTGGCTTCTCTCTAGAATCTGGGCTTTACCTCCAGACGTTGGGCTTTACCACTAGATGTTGGGTTTTACCTCTAGATGTTGGTCTTTAGGTCTAGATATTGGACTTTACCTCTAGATGTAGGGTTTTACATCTAGATGTTTTGCTTTACATTTAGATGTTGGTCTTTATCTCTTGATGTTGGGTTATACCTCTATATGTTGTGCTTCACCTCTAGATGTTAGGCTTTACCTCTAGATGTTTGGATTACATCTAGATGTTTTGCTTTACATTTAGATGTTCGGCTTTATCTCTAGATTTTGGGTTTTAAATCTATATATTTGGCTTTTCCTCTAGATGTTGGGCTTTACCGTCAGATATCTGGCTTTACGTCTAGATGTTGGGCTTTACATCTAGAAGTTGGGCTTTAACTCTAGACTTTGGGCTTTACCTCAAGACGTTCGGCTTTAACTCCAGCTGTTGGGCTTTACCTCTAGATTTTGGGCCTTACCTCTAGAAGTTGGGGGTTATATCTATATGGTTGGATTTAACTGTAGATGTCAGGCCTTAACACTTGATTTTGGAATTCACCTCTAGATGTTAGGCTTTACATCTAGATTCTGGGCTTCCCCTCTAGAAGTTGGGCTTTAACTCTAGATTTTGGGCTTTACTCTAAAGGATGCGCTTTAACTCTAGATATTCGGCTTTACCTCTAGAAGTTGGGTTGTACATCTAGATGTTTGGCTTTAACTGTAGGTGTCAGGCTTCAACACTAGATATTGGAATTCACCTCTAGATCTTAGTCTTTACCTCTACATGTTGGGCTTTACCTCTAGAGTATTTGGCTTTAGATCTAGCAATTGGGCTTTACATCTAGATTTGGGGCTTTAGCTCTAGATGTTGGGCTTTACCTCCAGATTTTGGATTTTAAATCTATATATCTGGCTTTATCTCTAGATGTTGGGCTTTATCTCTAGATTTTGGGCTCTAACTCTAGGTATTGGTGTTTACCTCTAGATTTTGGACTTTAACTCTGGAAGTTGGGCTTTACCTCTAGATGTTGGGATTGAACTCTAGAATTTGGGTTTGAAATCTATATATTTTGCTTTTCCTCTAGATGTTGGGCTTTACCTCTAGATATCTGGCTTTACCTCTAGATGTTGGGTTTTACCTCTAGATATTGGTCTTTACCTCTAGATTTTGGGTTTTAAATCTATATATTTGCTTTTCCTCTAGATGTTGGGCTTTACCTCTGGATTTTGGGTTTTACATCTAGATGTTTGCCTTCACCTCTGTAAGTTGGACTTTACCTGCAGACATTGGGCTGTAGGACTAGATGATGGGCTTTACCTCTAGAAGTGGGCTTTACATCTAGATTTTGGGCTTTACCTCTAAATGATGCGCTTAAACACTAAATATTGGGCCTTACCTCTAGATGTTGGGCTTTAGATCTAGAAGTTGGGCTTTACATCTAGATTTTGGGCTTTACGTCTAGATATTGGGCTTCACCTCTAGATTTTGGGGTTTAGATCTATATATCTGGCTTTATCTCTAGATGTTGGGCTTTACCTCTACATTTTGGGCTCTACCTCTAGGTATTGGTATTTACATTTAGATTTTTGACTTTAAATCTGGAAGTTGAGCTTTACATCTAGACTTTGGGATTTACCTCTAGATGTTGGGATTGAACTCTAGAATTTGGGTTTGAAATCTATATATTTTGCTTTTCCTCTAGATGTTGGGCTTTACCTCTAGATATCTGGCTTTACCTCTAGATGTTGGGTTTTACCTCTAGATATTGGTCTTTATCTCTAGATTTTGGGCTTTAGATCTAGAAGTTGTGCTTTACATCTAGATTTTGGGCTTTAGATCAAGAAGCTGGGCTTTACATATAGATTTTGGCCTTTACGTCTTGATATTAAGCTTTACCTCTAGATTTTGGGTTTTAAATATATATATTTGGCTTTTCCTCTAGATGTTGGCCTTTAACCCTAGATATCTGGCTTTACCTCTAGATGTTGGGCTTTACCTCTAGATTTTGGGTTTTAAATCTATATATATTTGGCTTTTCCTCTAGATGTTGGGCTTTACCTCTAGATTTGGGGTTTTACATCTAGATGTTTGCCTTCACCTCTGTAAGTTGGGCTTTACCTGCAGACATTGGGCTGTAGGACTAGATGATGGGCTTTACCTCCAGACGTTGGGCTTTACCTCTAGATATCTGGCTTTACCTCTAGATGTTGGGTTTTACCTCTAGCTATTGGTCTTTACCTCTAGATGTTGGGCTTTAGATCTAGAAGTTGTGCTTTTCATCTAGATTTTGGGCTTTACGTCTAGATATTGGGCTTTACCTCTAGATTTTGGGTTTTATATCTATATATTTGGCTTTTCCTCTAGATGTTGGGCTTTACCCCTAGATATCTGGATTTACCTGTAGATGTTGGGCTTTACCTCTAGATTTTGGGTTTTCCATCTGGATTTTTGGCTTCTCTCTAGAATCTGGGCTTTACCTCCAGACATTGGGCTTTACCACTAGATGTTGGGTTTTACCTCTAGAGGTTGGTCTTTAGGTCTAGCTATTGGACTTTACTTCTAGATGTAGGGGTTTACATCTAGATGTTTTGCTTTACATTTAGATGTTGGTCTTTATCTCTTGATGTTGGGTTATACCTCTATATGTTGTGCTTCACCTCTAGATGTTAGGCTTTACCTCTAGATGTTTGGATTACATCTAGATGTTTTGCTTTACATTTAGATGTTCGGCTTTATCTCTAGATTTTGGGTTTTAAATCTATATATTTGGCTTTTCCTCTAGATGTTGGGTTTACCGTCAGATATCTGGCTTTACGTCTAGATGTTGGGCTTTACCTCTAGAAGTTGGGCTTTAACTCTAGATTTTGGGCTTTACTCTAAAGGATGCGCTTTAACTCCAGATATTCGGCTTTATCTCTAGAAGTTGGGTTGTACATCTAGATGTTTGGCTTTAACTGTAGGTGTCAGGCTTTAACACTAGATATTGGAATTCACCTCTAGATCTTAGTCTTTACCTCTACATGTTGGGCTTTACCTCTAGACTATTTGGCTTTAGATCTAGCAATTGGGCTTTACATCTAGATTTGGGGCTTTAACTCTAGATGTTGGGCTTTACCTCCAGATTGTGGATTTTAAATCTATATATCTGTCTTTATCTCTAGATGTTGGGCTTTATCTCTAGATTTTGGGCTCTAACTCTAGGTATTGGTGTTTACCTCTAGATTTTGGACTTTAACTCTGGAAGTTGGGCTTTACCTCTAGATGTTGGGATTGAACTCTAGAATTTGGGTTTGAAATCTATATATTTTGCTTTTCCTCTAGATGTTGGGCTTTATCTTAGATATCTGGCTTTACCTCTAGATGTTGGGTTTTACCTCTAGATATTGGTCTTTACCTCTAGATTTTGGGCGTTAGATCTAGAATTTGGGCTTTACATCTAGATTTTGGGCTTTAGGTCTAGATATTGGGCTTTACCTCTATATTTTGGGTTTTAAATCTATATATTTGGCTTTTCCTCTAGATGTTGGGCTTTACCTCTAGATTTTGGGTTTTACATCTAGATGTTTGCCCTCACCTCTGTAAGTTGGGCTTTACCTGCAGACATTGGGCTGTAGGACTAGATGATGGGCTTTACCTCTAGAAGTTGGGCTTTACATCTAGATTTTGGGCTTTACCTCTAAATGATGCGCTTAAACTCTAAATATTGGGCTTTACCTCTAGATGTTGGGCTTTAGATCTAGAAGTTGGGCTTTACATCCAGATTTTGGGCTTTACGTCTAGATATTGGTCTTTACCTCTAGATTTTGGGTTTTACATCTAGATGTTTGCCTTCACCTCTGTAAGTTCGGCTTTACCTGCAGACTTTGGGCTGTAGGACTAGATGATGGGCTTTACCTCTAGAAGTTGGGCTTTACATCTAGATTTTGGGCTTCACCTCTAGATTTTGGGGTTTAGATATATATATTTGGCTTTACCTCTAGATGTTGGGATTTAACTCTAGAATTTGGGTTTGAAATCTATATATTTTGCTTTTCCTCTAGATGTTGGGCTTTACCTCTAGATATCTGGCTTTACCTCTAGATGTTGGGTTTTACCTCTAGATATTGGTCTTTATCTCTAGATTTTGGGCGTTAGATCTAGAATTTGGGCTTTACATCTAGATTTTGGGCTTTAGATCAAGAAGTTGGGCTTTACATCTAGATTTTGGCCTTTACGTCTTGATATTGGGCTTTACCTCTAGATTTTGGGTTTTAAATCTATATATTTGGCTTTTCCTCTAGATGTTGGCCTTTACCCCCAGATATCTGGCTTTACCTCTAGATGTTGGGCTTTACCTCTAGATTTTGGGTTTTAAATCTATATATATTTGGCTTTTCCTCTAGATGTTGGGCTTTACCTCTAGATTTGGGGTTTTACATCTAGATGTTTGCCTTCACCTCTGTAAGTTGGGCTTTACCTGCAGACATTGGGCTGTAGGACTAGATAATGGGCTTTACCTCCAGACGTTGGGCTTTACCTCTAGATATCTGGCTTTACCACTAGATGTTGGGTTTTACCTCTAGATGTTGGTCTTTAGGTCTAGATATTGGACTTTATCTCTAGATGTAGGGTTTTACATCTAGATGTTTTGCTTTACATGTAGATGTTGGTCTTTATCTCTAGATGTTGGGTTTTACATCTAGATGTTTTGCTTTACATTTAGATGTTGGTCTTTATCTCTAGATGTTGGGTTATACCTCTATATGTTGTGCTTCACCTCTAGATGTTAGGCTTTACCTCTAGATGTTTGGATTACATCTAGATGTTTTGCTTTACATTTAGATGTTCGGCTTTATCTCTAGATTTTGGGTTTTAAATCTATATATTTGGCTTTTCCTCTAGATGTTGGGCTTTACCTCTAGATATCTGGCTTTACGTCTAGATGTTGGGCTTTACCTCTAGAAGTTGGGCTTTAACTCTAGACTTTGGGCTTTACCTCAAGACGTTCGGCTTTAACTCTAGCTGTTGGGCTTTCCCTCTAGATTTTGGGCCTTACCTCTAGAAGTTGGGGGTTATATCTATATGGTTGGATTTAACTGTAGATGTCAGGCCTTAACACTTGATTTTGGAATTCACCTCTAGATGTTAGGCTTTACATCTATATTTTGGGCTTTCCCTCTAGATGTTGGGCTTTAACTCTAGATTTTGGGCTTTACTCTAAAGGATGCGCTTTAACTCTAGATATTCGGCTTTACCTCTAGAAGTTGGGTTTTACATCTAGATGTTTTGCTTTAACTGTAGGTGTCGGCCTTTAACACTAGATATTGGAATTCACCTCTAGATCTTAGTCTTTACCTCTACATGTTGGGCTTTACCTCTAGAGTATTTGGCTTTAGATCTAGCAATTGGGCTTTACATCTAGATTTGGGGCTTTAGCTCTAGATGTTGGGCTTTACCTCCAGATTTTGGATTTTAAATCTATATATCTGGCTTTATCTCTAGATGTTGGGCTTTATCTCTAGATTTTGGGCTCTAACTCTAGGTATTGGTGTTTACCTCTAGATTTTGAACTTTAACTCTGGGAGTTGGGTTTGAAATCTATATATTTTGCTTTTCCTCTAGATGTTGGGCTTTACCTTAGATATCTGGCTTTACCTCTAGATGTTGGGTTTTACCTCTAGATATTGGTCTTTATCTCTAGATTTTGGGCGTTAGATCTAGAATTTGGGCTTTACATCAAGATTTTGGGCTTTAGATCAAGAAGTTGGGCTTTACATCTAGATTTTGGGCTTGACGTCTTGATATTGGGCTTTACCTCTAGATTTTGGGTTTTAGATTTAGAAGTTGGGCTTTACATCTATATTTTGGGCTTTAGATCTAGAATTTTGGCTTTACATCTAGATTTTGGGCTTTACGTCTAGATATTGGGCTTCACCTCTAGATTTTGGGGTTTAGATCTATATATCTGGCTTTATCTCTAGATGTTGGGCTTTACCTCTACATTTTGGGTTCTACCTCTAGGTATTGGTATTTACATTTAGATTTTTGACTTTAAATCTGGAAGTTGAGCTTTACATCTAGACTTTGGGATTTACCTCTAGATGTTGGGATTGAACTCTAGAATTTGGGTTTGAAATCTATATATTTTGCTTTTCCTCTAGATGTTGGGCTTTACCTCTAGATATCTGGCTTTACCTCTAGATGTTGGTTTTTACCTCTAGATATTGGTCTTTACCTCTAGATTTTGGGTGTTAGATCTAGAATTTGGACTTTACATCTAGGTTTTGGGCTTTAGATCTAGAAGCTGGGCTTTACATCTAGATTTTGGGCTTTAGGTCTAGATATTGGGCTTTACCTCTAGATTTTGGGTTTTAAATCTATATATTTGGCTTTTCCTCTAGATGTTGGTCTTTATCTCTAGATTTTGGGTTTTAAATCTAGATGTTTGCCTTCACCTCTGTAAGTTGGGCTTTACCTGCAGACATTGGGCTGTAGGACTAGATGATGGGCTTTACCTCCAGACGTTGGGCTTTACCTCTAGTTATCTGGCTTTACCTCTAAATGATGCGCTTAAACTCTAAATATTGGGCTTTACCCCTAGATGTTGGGCTTTAGATTTAGAAGTTGGGCTTTACATTTATATTTTGGGCTTTAGATCAAGAAGTTGGGCTTTACATCTAGATTTTGGGCTTTACGTCTTGATATTGGGCTTTAATTCTAGATTTTGGGTTTTAAATCTATATATTTGGCTTTTCCTCTAGATGTTGGCCTTTACCCCTAGATATGTGGCTTTACCTCTAGATGTTGGGCTTTACCTCTAGATTTTGGGTTTTAAATCTATATATATTTGGCTTTTCCTCTAGATGTTGGGCTTTACCTCTCGATTTGGGGTTTTACATCTAGATGTTTGCCTTCACCTCTGTAAGTTGGGCTTTACCTGCAGACATTGGGCTGTAGGACTAGATGATGGGCTTTACCTCCAGACGTTGGGCTTTACCTCTAGATATCTGGCTTTACCTCTAGATGTTGGGTTTTACCTCTAGCTATTGGTCTTTACCTCTAGATGTTGGGCTTTAGATCTAGAAGTTGTGCTTTTCATCTAGATTTTGGGCTTTACGTCTAGATATTGGGCTTTACCTCTAGATTTTGGGTTTTATATCTATATATTTGGCTTTTCCTCTAGATGTTGGGCTTTACCCCTAGATATCTGGATTTACCTGTAGATGTTGGGCTTTACCTCTAGATTTTGGGTTTTCCATCTGGATTTTTGGCTTCTCTCTAGAATCTGGGCTTTACCTCCAGACGTTGGGCTTTACCACTAGATGTTGGGTTTTACCTCTAGAGGTTGGTCTTTAGGTCTAGCTATTGGACTTTACCTCTAGATGTAGGGTTTTACTTCTAGATGGTTTGCTTTACATTTAGATGTTGGTCTTTATCTCTAGATGTTATGTTATACCTTTATATGTTGTGCTTCACCTCTAGATGTTAGGCTTTACCTCTAGATGTTTGGATTACATCTAGATGTTTTGCTTTACATTTAGATGTTCGGCTTTATCTCTAGATTTTGGGTTTTAAATCTATATATTTGGCTTTTCCTCTAGATGTTGGGCTTTACCTCTAGATATCTGGCTTTACGTCTAGATGTTGGGCTTTACCTCTAGAAGTTGGGCTTTAACTCTAGACTTTGGGCTTTACCTCAAGACGTTCGGCTTTAACTCTAGCTGTTGGGCTTTCCCTCTAGATTTTGGGCCTTACCTCTAGAAGTTGGGGGTTATATCTATATGGTTGGATTTAACTGTAGATGTCAGGCCTTAACACTTGATTTTGGAATTCACCTCTAGATGTTAGGCTTTACATCTATATTTTGGGCTTTCCCTCTAGATGTTGGGCTTTAACTCTAGATTTTGGGCTTTACTCTAAAGGATGCGCTTTAACTCTAGATATTCGGCTTTACCTCTAGAAGTTGGGTTTTACATCTAGATTTTGGGCTTTACCTCTAAATGATGCGCTTAAACTCTAAATATTGGGCTTTACCTCTAGATGTTGGGCTTTACCTCTAGATATCTGGCTTTACCTCTAGATGTTGGGTTTTACCTCTAGATATTGGTCTTTACCTCTAGATTTTGGGTTTTAAATCTATATATTTGCTTTTCCTCTAGATGTTGGGCTTTACCTCTGGATTTTGGGTTTTACATCTAGATGTTTGCCTTCACCTCTGTAAGTTGGACTTTACCTGCAGACATTGGGCTGTAGGACTAGATGATGGGCTTTACCTCTAGAAGTGGGCTTTACATCTAGATTTTGGGCTTTACCTCTAAATGATGCGCTTAAACACTAAATATTGGGCCTTACCTCTAGATGTTGGGCTTTAGATCTAGAAGTTGGGCTTTACATCTAGATTTTGGGCTTTACGTCTAGATATTGGGCTTCACCTCTAGATTTTGGGGTTTAGATCTATATATCTGGCTTTATCTCTAGATGTTGGGCTTTACCTCTACATTTTGGGCTCTACCTCTAGGTATTGGTATTTACATTTAGATTTTTGACTTTAAATCTGGAAGTTGAGCTTTACATCTAGACTTTGGGATTTACCTCTAGATGTTGGGATTGAACTCTAGAATTTGGGTTTGAAATCTATATATTTTGCTTTTCCTCTAGATGTTGGGCTTTACCTCTAGATATCTGGCTTTACCTCTAGATGTTGGGTTTTACCTCTAGATATTGGTCTTTATCTCTAGATTTTGGGCTTTAGATCTAGAAGTTGTGCTTTACATCTAGATTTTGGGCTTTAGATCAAGAAGCTGGGCTTTACATATAGATTTTGGCCTTTACGTCTTGATATTAAGCTTTACCTCTAGATTTTGGGTTTTAAATATATATATTTGGCTTTTCCTCTAGATGTTGGCCTTTAACCCTAGATATCTGGCTTTACCTCTAGATGTTGGGCTTTACCTCTAGATTTTGGGTTTTAAATCTATATATATTTGGCTTTTCCTCTAGATGTTGGGCTTTACCTCTAGATTTGGGGTTTTACATCTAGATGTTTGCCTTCACCTCTGTAAGTTGGGCTTTACCTGCAGACATTGGGCTGTAGGACTAGATGATGGGCTTTACCTCCAGACGTTGGGCTTTACCTCTAGATATCTGGCTTTACCTCTAGATGTTGGGTTTTACCTCTAGCTATTGGTCTTTACCTCTAGATGTTGGGCTTTAGATCTAGAAGTTGTGCTTTTCATCTAGATTTTGGGCTTTACGTCTAGATATTGGGCTTTACCTCTAGATTTTGGGTTTTATATCTATATATTTGGCTTTTCCTCTAGATGTTGGGCTTTACCCCTAGATATCTGGATTTACCTGTAGATGTTGGGCTTTACCTCTAGATTTTGGGTTTTCCATCTGGATTTTTGGCTTCTCTCTAGAATCTGGGCTTTACCTCCAGACATTGGGCTTTACCACTAGATGTTGGGTTTTACCTCTAGAGGTTGGTCTTTAGGTCTAGCTATTGGACTTTACTTCTAGATGTAGGGGTTTACATCTAGATGTTTTGCTTTACATTTAGATGTTGGTCTTTATCTCTTGATGTTGGGTTATACCTCTATATGTTGTGCTTCACCTCTAGATGTTAGGCTTTACCTCTAGATGTTTGGATTACATCTAGATGTTTTGCTTTACATTTAGATGTTCGGCTTTATCTCTAGATTTTGGGTTTTAAATCTATATATTTGGCTTTTCCTCTAGATGTTGGGTTTACCGTCAGATATCTGGCTTTACGTCTAGATGTTGGGCTTTACCTCTAGAAGTTGGGCTTTAACTCTAGATTTTGGGCTTTACTCTAAAGGATGCGCTTTAACTCCAGATATTCGGCTTTATCTCTAGAAGTTGGGTTGTACATCTAGATGTTTGGCTTTAACTGTAGGTGTCAGGCTTTAACACTAGATATTGGAATTCACCTCTAGATCTTAGTCTTTACCTCTACATGTTGGGCTTTACCTCTAGACTATTTGGCTTTAGATCTAGCAATTGGGCTTTACATCTAGATTTGGGGCTTTAACTCTAGATGTTGGGCTTTACCTCCAGATTGTGGATTTTAAATCTATATATCTGTCTTTATCTCTAGATGTTGGGCTTTATCTCTAGATTTTGGGCTCTAACTCTAGGTATTGGTGTTTACCTCTAGATTTTGGACTTTAACTCTGGAAGTTGGGCTTTACCTCTAGATGTTGGGATTGAACTCTAGAATTTGGGTTTGAAATCTATATATTTTGCTTTTCCTCTAGATGTTGGGCTTTATCTTAGATATCTGGCTTTACCTCTAGATGTTGGGTTTTACCTCTAGATATTGGTCTTTATCTCTAGATTTTGGGCGTTAGATCTAGAATTTGGGCTTTACATCTAGATTTTGGGCTTTAGGTCTAGATATTGGGCTTTACCTCTATATTTTGGGTTTTAAATCTATATATTTGGCTTTTCCTCTAGATGTTGGGCTTTACCTCTAGATTTTGGGTTTTACATCTAGATGTTTGCCCTCACCTCTGTAAGTTGGGCTTTACCTGCAGACATTGGGCTGTAGGACTAGATGATGGGCTTTACCTCTAGAAGTTGGGCTTTACATCTAGATTTTGGGCTTTACCTCTAAATGATGCGCTTAAACTCTAAATATTGGGCTTTACCTCTAGATGTTGGGCTTTAGATCTAGAAGTTGGGCTTTACATCCAGATTTTGGGCTTTACGTCTAGATATTGGTCTTTACCTCTAGATTTTGGGTTTTACATCTAGATGTTTGCCTTCACCTCTGTACGTTCGGCTTTACCTGCAGACTTTGGGCTGTAGGACTAGATGATGGGCTTTACCTCTAGAAGTTGGGCTTTACATCTAGATTTTGGGCTTCACCTCTAGATTTTGGGGTTTAGATATATATATTTGGCTTTACCTCTAGATGTTGGGATTTAACTCTAGAATTTGGGTTTGAAATCTATATATTTTGCTTTTCCTCTAGATGTTGGGCTTTACCTCTAGATATCTGGCTTTACCTCTAGATGTTGGGTTTTACCTCTAGATATTGGTCTTTATCTCTAGATTTTGGGCGTTAGATCTAGAATTTGGGCTTTACATCTAGATTTTGGGCTTTAGATCAAGAAGTTGGGCTTTACATCTAGATTTTGGCCTTTACGTCTTGATATTGGGCTTTACCTCTAGATTTTGGGTTTTAAATCTATATATTTGGCTTTTCCTCTAGATGTTGGCCTTTACCCCCAGATATCTGGCTTTACCTCTAGATGTTGGGCTTTACCTCTAGATTTTGGGTTTTAAATCTATATATATTTGGCTTTTCCTCTAGATGTTGGGCTTTACCTCTAGATTTGGGGTTTTACATCTAGATGTTTGCCTTCACCTCTGTAAGTTGGGCTTTACCTGCAGACATTGGGCTGTAGGACTAGATAATGGGCTTTACCTCCAGACGTTGGGCTTTACCTCTAGATATCTGGCTTTACCACTAGATGTTGGGTTTTACCTCTAGATGTTGGTCTTTAGGTCTAGATATTGGACTTTATCTCTAGATGTAGGGTTTTACATCTAGATGTTTTGCTTTACATGTAGATGTTGGTCTTTATCTCTAGATGTTGGGTTTTACATCTAGATGTTTTGCTTTACATTTAGATGTTGGTCTTTATCTCTAGATGTTGGGTTATACCTCTATATGTTGTGCTTCACCTCTAGATGTTAGACTTTACCTCTAGATGTTTGGATTACATCTAGATGTTTTGCTTTACATTTAGATGTTCGGCTTTATCTCTAGATTTTGGGTTTTAAATCTATATATTTGGCTTTTCCTCTAGATGTTGGGCTTTACCTCTAGATATCTGGCTTTACGTCTAGATGTTGGGCTTTACCTCTAGAAGTTGGGCTTTAACTCTAGACTTTGGGCTTTACCTCAAGACGTTCGGCTTTAACTCTAGCTGTTGGGCTTTCCCTCTAGATTTTGGGCCTTACCTCTAGAAGTTGGGGGTTATATCTATATGGTTGGATTTAACTGTAGATGTCAGGCCTTAACACTTGATTTTGGAATTCACCTCTAGATGTTAGGCTTTACATCTATATTTTGGGCTTTCCCTCTAGATGTTGGGCTTTAACTCTAGATTTTGGGCTTTACTCTAAAGGATGCGCTTTAACTCTAGATATTCGGCTTTACCTCTAGAAGTTGGGTTTTACATCTAGATGTTTTGCTTTAACTGTAGGTGTCGGCCTTTAACACTAGATATTGGAATTCACCTCTAGATCTTAGTCTTTACCTCTACATGTTGGGCTTTACCTCTAGAGTATTTGGCTTTAGATCTAGCAATTGGGCTTTACATCTAGATTTGGGGCTTTAGCTCTAGATGTTGGGCTTTACCTCCAGATTTTGGATTTTAAATCTATATATCTGGCTTTATCTCTAGATGTTGGGCTTTATCTCTAGATTTTGGGCTCTAACTCTAGGTATTGGTGTTTACCTCTAGATTTTGAACTTTAACTCTGGGAGTTGGGTTTGAAATCTATATATTTTGCTTTTCCTCTAGATGTTGGGCTTTACCTTAGATATCTGGCTTTACCTCTAGATGTTGGGTTTTACCTCTAGATATTGGTCTTTATCTCTAGATTTTGGGCGTTAGATCTAGAATTTGGGCTTTACATCAAGATTTTGGGCTTTAGATCAAGAAGTTGGGCTTTACATCTAGATTTTGGGCTTGACGTCTTGATATTGGGCTTTACCTCTAGATTTTGGGTTTTAGATTTAGAAGTTGGGCTTTACATCTATATTTTGGGCTTTAGATCTAGAATTTTGGCTTTACATCTAGATTTTGGGCTTTACGTCTAGATATTGGGCTTCACCTCTAGATTTTGGGGTTTAGATCTATATATCTGGCTTTATCTCTAGATGTTGGGCTTTACCTCTACATTTTGGGTTCTACCTCTAGGTATTGGTATTTACATTTAGATTTTTGACTTTAAATCTGGAAGTTGAGCTTTACATCTAGACTTTGGGATTTACCTCTAGATGTTGGGATTGAACTCTAGAATTTGGGTTTGAAATCTATATATTTTGCTTTTCCTCTAGATGTTGGGCTTTACCTCTAGATATCTGGCTTTACCTCTAGATGTTGGTTTTTACCTCTAGATATTGGTCTTTACCTCTAGATTTTGGGTGTTAGATCTAGAATTTGGACTTTACATCTAGGTTTTGGGCTTTAGATCTAGAAGCTGGGCTTTACATCTAGATTTTGGGCTTTAGGTCTAGATATTGGGCTTTACCTCTAGATTTTGGGTTTTAAATCTATATATTTGGCTTTTCCTCTAGATGTTGGTCTTTATCTCTAGATTTTGGGTTTTAAATCTAGATGTTTGCCTTCACCTCTGTAAGTTGGGCTTTACCTGCAGACATTGGGCTGTAGGACTAGATGATGGGCTTTACCTCCAGACGTTGGGCTTTACCTCTAGATATCTGGCTTTACCTCTAGATGTTGGGTTTTACCTCTAGCTATTGGTCTTTACCTCTAGATGTTGGGCTTTAGATCTAGAAGTTGTGCTTTTCATCTAGATTTTGGGCTTTACGTCTAGATATTGGGCTTTACCTCTAGATTTTGGGTTTTATATCTATATATTTGGCTTTTCCTCTAGATGTTGGGCTTTACCCCTAGATATCTGGATTTACCTGTAGATGTTGGGCTTTACCTCTAGATTTTGGGTTTTCCATCTGGATTTTTGGCTTCTCTCTAGAATCTGGGCTTTACCTCCAGACGTTGGGCTTTACCACTAGATGTTGGGTTTTACCTCTAGAGGTTGGTCTTTAGGTCTAGCTATTGGACTTTACCTCTAGATGTAGGGTTTTACTTCTAGATGGTTTGCTTTACATTTAGATGTTGGTCTTTATCTCTAGATGTTATGTTATACCTTTATATGTTGTGCTTCACCTCTAGATGTTAGGCTTTACCTCTAGATGTTTGGATTACATCTAGATGTTTTGCTTTACATTTAGATGTTCGGCTTTATCTCTAGATTTTGGGTTTTAAATCTATATATTTGGCTTTTCCTCTAGATGTTGGGCTTTACCTCTAGATATCTGGCTTTACGTCTAGATGTTGGGCTTTACCTCTAGAAGTTGGGCTTTAACTCTAGACTTTGGGCTTTACCTCAAGACGTTCGGCTTTAACTCTAGCTGTTGGGCTTTCCCTCTAGATTTTGGGCCTTACCTCTAGAAGTTGGGGGTTATATCTATATGGTTGGATTTAACTGTAGATGTCAGGCCTTAACACTTGATTTTGGAATTCACCTCTAGATGTTAGGCTTTACATCTATATTTTGGGCTTTCCCTCTAGATGTTGGGCTTTAACTCTAGATTTTGGGCTTTACTCTAAAGGATGCGCTTTAACTCTAGATATTCGGCTTTACCTCTAGAAGTTGGGTTTTACATCTAGATGTTTTGCTTTAACTGTAGGTGTCGGCCTTTAACACTAGATATTGGAATTCACCTCTAGATCTTAGTCTTTACCTCTACATGTTGGGCTTTACCTCTAGAGTATTTGGCTTTAGATCTAGCAATTGGGCTTTACATCTAGATTTGGGGCTTTAGCTCTAGATGTTGGGCTTTACCTCCAGATTTTGGATTTTAAATCTATATATCTGGCTTTATCTCTAGATGTTGGGCTTTATCTCTAGATTTTGGGCTCTAACTCTAGGTATTGGTGTTTACCTCTAGATTTTGAACTTTAACTCTGGGAGTTGGGTTTGAAATCTATATATTTTGCTTTTCCTCTAGATGTTGGGCTTTACCTTAGATATCTGGCTTTACCTCTAGATGTTGGGTTTTACCTCTAGATATTGGTCTTTATCTCTAGATTTTGGGCGTTAGATCTAGAATTTGGGCTTTACATCAAGATTTTGGGCTTTAGATCAAGAAGTTGGGCTTTACATCTAGATTTTGGGCTTGACGTCTTGATATTGGGCTTTACCTCTAGATTTTGGGTTTTAGATTTAGAAGTTGGGCTTTACATCTATATTTTGGGCTTTAGATCTAGAATTTTGGCTTTACATCTAGATTTTGGGCTTTACGTCTAGATATTGGGCTTCACCTCTAGATTTTGGGGTTTAGATCTATATATCTGGCTTTATCTCTAGATGTTGGGCTTTACCTCTAGATATCTGGCTTTACCTCTAGATGTTGGTTTTTACCTCTAGATATTGGTCTTTACCTCGAGATTTTGGGTGTTAGATCTAGAATTTGGACTTTACATCTAGGTTTTGGGCTTTAGATCTAGAAGCTGGGCTTTACATCTAGATTTTGGGCTTTAGGTCTAGATATTGGGCTTTACCTCTAGATTTTGGGTTTTAAATCTATATATTTGGCTTTTCCTCTAGATGTTGGTCTTTACCTCTAGATTTTGGGTTTTAAATCTAGATGTTTGCCTTCACCTCTGTAAGTTGGGCTTTACCTGCAGACATTGGGCTGTAGGACTAGATGATGGGCTTTACCTCCAGACGTTGGGCTTTACCTCTAGTTATCTGGCTTTACCTCTAAATGATGCGCTTAAACTCTAAATATTGGGCTTTACCCCTAGATGTTGGGCTTTAGATTTAGAAGTTGGGCTTTACATTTATATTTTGGGCTTTAGATCAAGAAGTTGGGCTTTACATCTAGATTTTGGGCTTTACGTCTTGATATTGGGCTTTAATTCTAGATTTTGGGTTTTAAATCTATATATTTGGCTTTTCCTCTAGATGTTGGCCTTTACCCCTAGATATCTGGCTTTACCTCTAGATGTTGGGCTTTACCTCTAGATTTTGGGTTTTAAATCTATATATATTTGGCTTTTCCTCTAGATGTTGGGCTTTACCTCTCGATTTGGGGTTTTACATCTAGATGTTTGCCTTCACCTCTGTAA
Source organism: Leptosomus discolor (assembly GCF_034619465.1). Classification (NCBI taxonomy): domain Eukaryota; kingdom Metazoa; phylum Chordata; class Aves; order Leptosomiformes; family Leptosomidae; genus Leptosomus; species Leptosomus discolor. The sequence continues at coordinate 1,987,875 of NW_028237857.1, read as the reverse complement.
GTTGGGCTTTACCTGCAGACATTGGGCTGTAGGACTAGATGATGGGCTTTACCTCCAGACGTTGGGCTTTACCTCTAGATATCTGGCTTTACCTCTAGATGTTGGGTTTTACCTCTAGCTATTGGTCTTTACCTCTAGATGTTGGGCTTTAGATCTAGAAGTTGTGCTTTTCATCTAGATTTTGGGCTTTACGTCTAGATATTGGGCTTTACCTCTAGATTTTGGGTTTTATATCTATATATTTGGCTTTTCCTCTAGATGTTGGGCTTTACCCCTAGATATCTGGATTTACCTGTAGATGTTGGGCTTTACCTCTAGATTTTGGGTTTTCCATCTGGATTTTTGGCTTCTCTCTAGAATCTGGGCTTTACCTCCAGACGTTGGGCTTTACCACTAGATGTTGGGTTTTACCTCTAGAGGTTGGTCTTTAGGTCTAGCTATTGGACTTTACCTCTAGATGTAGGGTTTTACTTCTAGATGGTTTGCTTTACATTTAGATGTTGGTCTTTATCTCTACATGTTGGGTTATACCTCTATATGTTGTGCTTCACCTCTAGATGTTAGGCTTTACCTCTAGATGTTTGGATTACATCTAGATGTTTTGCTTTACATTTAGATGTTCGGCTTTATCTCTAGATTTTGGGTTTTAAATCTATATATTTGGCATATCTCTAGATTTTGGGCTCTAACTCTAGGTATTGGTGTTTACCTCTAGATTTTGGACTTTAACTCTGGGAGTTGGGTTTGAAATCTATATATTTTGCTTTTCCTCTAGATGTTGGGCTTTACCTTAGATATCTGGCTTTACCTCTAGATGTTGGGTTTTACCTCTAGATATTGGTCTTTATCTCTAGATTTTGGGCGTTAGATCTAGAATTTGGGCTTTACATCAAGATTTTGGGCTTTAGATCAAGAAGTTGGGCTTTACATCTAGATTTTGGGCTTGACGTCTTGATATTGGGCTTTACCTCTAGATTTTGGGTTTTAGATTTAGAAGTTGGGCTTTACATCTATATTTTGGGCTTTAGATCTAGAATTTTGGCTTTACATCTAGATTTTGGGCTTTACGTCTAGATATTGGGCTTCACCTCTAGATTTTGGGGTTTAGATCTATATATCTGGCTTTATCTCTAGATGTTGGGCTTTACCTCTACATTTTGGGTTCTACCTCTAGGTATTGGTATTTACATTTAGATTTTTGACTTTAAATCTGGAAGTTGAGCTTTACATCTAGACTTTGGGATTTACCTCTAGATGTTGGGATTGAACTCTAGAATTTGGGTTTGAAATCTATATATTTTGCTTTTCCTCTAGATGTTGGGCTTTACCTCTAGATATCTGGCTTTACCTCTAGATGTTGGTTTTTACCTCTAGATATTGGTCTTTACCTCTAGATTTTGGGTGTTAGATCTAGAATTTGGACTTTACATCTAGGTTTTGGGCTTTAGATCTAGAAGCTGGGCTTTACATCTAGATTTTGGGCTTTAGGTCTAGATATTGGGCTTTACCTCTAGATTTTGGGTTTTAAATCTATATATTTGGCTTTTCCTCTAGATGTTGGTCTTTACCTCTAGATTTTGGGTTTTAAATCTAGATGTTTGCCTTCACCTCTGTAAGTTGGGCTTTACCTGCAGACATTGGGCTGTAGGACTAGATGATGGGCTTTACCTCCAGACGTTGGGCTTTACCTCTAGTTATCTGGCTTTACCTCTAAATGATGCGCTTAAACTCTAAATATTGGGCTTTACCCCTAGATGTTGGGCTTTAGATTTAGAAGTTGGGCTTTACATTTATATTTTGGGCTTTAGATCAAGAAGTTGGGCTTTACATTTATATTTTGGGCTTTAGATCAAGAAGTTGGGCTTTACATCTAGATTTTGGGCTTTACGTCTTGATATTGGGCTTTAATTCTAGATTTTGGGTTTTAAATCTATATATTTGGCTTTTCCTCTAGATGTTGGCCTTTACCCCTAGATATCTGGCTTTACCTCTAGATGTTGGGCTTTACCTCTGGATTTTGGGTTTTAAATCTATATATATTTGGCTTTTCCTCTAGATGTTGGGCTTTACCTCTCGATTTGGGGTTTTACATCTAGATGTTTGCCTTCACCTCTGTAAGTTGGGCTTTACCTGCAGACATTGGGCTGTAGGACTAGATGATGGGCTTTACCTCCAGACGTTGGGCTTTACCTCTAGATATCTGGCTTTACCTCTAGATGTTGGGTTTTACCTCTAGCTATTGGTCTTTACCTCTAGATGTTGGGCTTTAGATCTAGAAGTTGTGCTTTTCATCTAGATTTTGGGCTTTACGTCTAGATATTGGGCTTTACCTCTAGATTTTGGGTTTTATATCTATATATTTGGCTTTTCCTCTAGATGTTGGGCTTTACCCCTAGATATCTGGATTTACCTGTAGATGTTGGGCTTTACCTCTAGATTTTGGGTTTTCCATCTGGATTTTTGGCTTCTCTCTAGAATCTGGGCTTTACCTCCAGACGTTGGGCTTTACCACTAGATGTTGGGTTTTACCTCTAGAGGTTGGTCTTTAGGTCTAGCTATTGGACTTTACCTCTAGATGTAGGGTTTTACTTCTAGATGGTTTGCTTTACATTTAGATGTTGGTCTTTATCTCTAGATGTTATGTTATACCTTTATATGTTGTGCTTCACCTCTAGATGTTAGGCTTTACCTCTAGATGTTTGGATTACATCTAGATGTTTTGCTTTACATTTAGATGTTCGGCTTTATCTCTAGATTTTGGGTTTTAAATCTATATATTTGGCATATCTCTAGATTTTGGGCTCTAACTCTAGGTATTGGTGTTTACCTCTAGATTTTGGACTTTAACTCTGGAAGTTGGGCTTTACCTCTAGAAGTTGGGCTTTAACTCTAGACTTTGGGCTTTACCTCAAGACGTTCGGCTTTAACTCTAGCTGTTGGGCTTTCCATCTAGATTTTGGGCCTTACCTCTAGAAGTTGGGGGTTATATCTATATGGTTGGATTTAACTGTAGATGTCAGGCCTTAACACTTGATTTTGGAATTCACCTCTAGATGTTAGGCTTTACATCTAGATTCTGGGCTTTCCCTCTAGATGTTGGGCTTTAACTCTAGATTTTGGGCTTTACTCTAAAGGATGCGCTTTAACTCTAGATATTCGGCTTTACCTCTAGAAGTTGGGTTTTACATCTAGATGTTTGGCTTTAACTGTAGGTGTCGGGCTTTAACACTAGATATTGGAATTCACCTCTAGATCTTAGTCTTTACCTCTACATGTTGGGCTTTACCTCTAGAGTATTTGGCTTTAGATCTAGCAATTGGGCTTTACATCTAGATTTGGGGCTTTAGCTCTAGATGTTGGGCTTTACCTCCAGATTGTGGATTTTAAATCTATATATCTGGCTTTATCTCTAGATGTTGGGCTTTATCTCTAGATTTTGGGCTCTAACTCTAGGTATTGGTGTTTACCTCTAGATTTTGAACTTTAACTCTGGGAGTTGGGTTTGAAATCTATATATTTTGCTTTTCCTCTAGATGTTGGGCTTTACCTTAGATATCTGGCTTTACCTCTAGATGTTGGGTTTTACCTCTAGATATTGGTCTTTATCTCTAGATTTTGGGCGTTAGATCTAGAATTTGGGCTTTACATCAAGATTTTGGGCTTTAGATCAAGAAGTTGGGCTTTACATCTAGATTTTGGGCTTGACGTCTTGATATTGGGCTTTACCTCTAGATTTTGGGTTTTAGATCTAGAAGTTGGGCTTTACATATATATTTTGGGCTTTAGATCTAGAATTTTGGCTTTACATCTAGATTTTGGGCTTTACGTCTAGATATTGGGCTTCACCTCTAGATTTTGGGGTTTAGATCTATATATCTGGCTTTATCTCTAGATGTTGGGCTTTACCTCTACATTTTGGGTTCTACCTCTAGGTATTGGTATTTACATTTAGATTTTTGACTTTAAATCTGGAAGTTGAGCTTTACATCTAGACTTTGGGATTTAACTCTAGATGTTGGGATTTAACTCTAGAATTTGGGTTTGAAATCTATATATTTTGCTTTTCCTCTAGATGTTGGGCTTTACCTCTAGATATCTGGCTTTACCTCTAGATGTTGGTTTTTACCTCTAGATATTGGTCTTTACCTCTAGATTTTGGGTGTTAGATCTAGAATTTGGGCTTTACATCTAGGTTTTGGGCTTTAGATCTAGAAGCTGGGCTTTACATCTAGATTTTGGGCTTTAGGTCTAGATATTGGGCTTTACCTCTAGATTTTGGGTTTTAAATCTATATATTTGGCTTTTCCTCTAGATGTTGGTCTTTACCTCTAGATTTTGGGTTTTAAATCTAGATGTTTGCCTTCACCTCTGTAAGTTGGGCTTTACCTGCAGACATTGGGCTGTAGGACTAGATGATGGGCTTTACCTCCAGACGTTGGGCTTTACCTCTAGTTATCTGGCTTTACCTCTAAATGATGCGCTTAAACTCTAAATATTGGGCTTTACCTCTAGATGTTGGGCTTTAGATTTAGAAGTTGGGCTTTACATTTATATTTTGGGCTTTAGATCAAGAAGTTGGGCTTTACATCTAGATTTTGGGCTTTACGTCTTGATATTGGGCTTTAATTCTAGATTTTGGGTTTTAAATCTATATATTTGGCTTTTCCTCTAGATGTTGGCCTTTACCCCTAGATATCTGGCTTTACCTCTAGATGTTGGGCTTTACCTCTAGATTTTGGGTTTTAAATCTATATATATTTGGCTTTTCCTCTAGATGTTGGGCTTTACCTCTCGATTTGGGGTTTTACATCTAGATGTTTGCCTTCACCTCTGTAAGTTGGGCTTTACCTGCAGACATTGGGCTGTAGGACTAGATGATGGGCTTTACCTCCAGACGTTGGGCTTTACCTCTAGATATCTGGCTTTACCTCTAGATGTTGGGTTTTACCTCTAGCTATTGGTCTTTACCTCTAGATGTTGGGCTTTAGATCTAGAAGTTGTGCTTTTCATCTAGATTTTGGGCTTTACGTCTAGATATTGGGCTTTACCTCTAGATTTTGGGTTTTATATCTATATATTTGGCTTTTCCTCTAGATGTTGGGCTTTACCCCTAGATATCTGGATTTACCTGTAGATGTTGGGCTTTACCTCTAGATTTTGGGTTTTCCATCTGGATTTTTGGCTTCTCTCTAGAATCTGGGCTTTACCTCCAGACGTTGGGCTTTACCACTAGATGTTGGGTTTTACATCTAGAGGTTGGTCTTTAGGTCTAGCTATTGGACTTTACCTCTAGATGTAGGGTTTTACTTCTAGATGGTTTGCTTTACATTTAGATGTTGGTCTTTATCTCTAGATGTTATGTTATACCTTTATATGTTGTGCTTCACCTCTAGATGTTAGGCTTTACCTCTAGATGTTTGGATTACATCTAGATGTTTTGCTTTACATTTAGATGTTCGGCTTTATCTCTAGATTTTGGGTTTTAAATCTATATATTTGGCATATCTCTAGATTTTGGGCTCTAACTCTAGGTATTGGTGTTTACCTCTAGATTTTGGACTTTAACTCTGGAAGTTGGGCTTTACCTCTAGAAGTTGGGCTTTAACTCTAGACATTGGGCTTTACCTCAAGACGTTCGGCTTTAACTCTAGCTGTTGGGCTTTCCATCTAGATTTTGGGCCTTACCTCTAGAAGTTGGGGGTTATATCTATATGGTTGGATTTAACTGTAGATGTCAGGCCTTAACACTTGATTTTGGAATTCACCTCTAGATGTTAGGCTTTACATCTAGATTCTGGGCTTTCCCTCTAGATTCTGGGCTTTAACTCTAGATTTTGGGCTTTACTCTAAAGGATGCGCTTTAACTCTAGATATTCGGCTTTACCTCTAGAAGTTGGGTTTTACATCTAGATGTTTGGCTTTAACTGTAGGTGTCGGGCTTTAACACTAGATATTGGAATTCACCTCTAGATCTTAGTCTTTACCTCTACATGTTGGGCTTTACCTCTAGAGTATTTGGCTTTAGATCTAGCAATTGGGCTTTACATCTAGATTTGGGGCTTTAGCTCTAGATGTTGGGCTTTACCTCCAGATTGTGGATTTTAAATCTATATATCTGGCTTTATCTCTAGATGTTGGGCTTTATCTCTAGATTTTGGGCTCTAACTCTAGGTATTGGTGTTTACCTCTAGATTTTGAACTTTAACTCTGGGAGTTGGGTTTGAAATCTATATATTTTGCTTTTCCTCTAGATGTTGGGCTTTACCTTAGATATCTGGCTTTACCTCTAGATGTTGGGTTTTACCTCTAGATATTGGTCTTTATCTCTAGATTTTGGGCGTTAGATCTAGAATTTGGGCTTTACATCAAGATTTTGGGCTTTAGATCAAGAAGTTGGGCTTTACATCTAGATTTTGGGCTTGACGTCTTGATATTGGGCTTTACCTCTAGATTTTGGGTTTTAGATTTAGAAGTTGGGCTTTACATCTATATTTTGGGTTTTAGATCTAGAATTTTGGCTTTACATCTAGATTTTGGGCTTTACGTCTAGATATTGGGCTTCACCTCTAGATTTTGGGGTTTAGATCTATATATCTGGCTTTATCTCTAGATGTTGGGCTTTACCTCTACATTTTGGGTTCTACCTCTAGGTATTGGTATTTACATTTAGATTTTTGACTTTAAATCTGGAAGTTGAGCTTTACATCTAGACTTTGGGATTTAACTCTAGATGTTGGGATTTAACTCTAGAATTTGGGTTTGAAATCTATATATTTTGCTTTTCCTCTAGATGTTGGGCTTTACCTCAAGATATCTGGCTTTACCTCTAGATGTTGGTTTTTATCTCTAGATATTGGTCTTTACCTCGAGATTTTGGGTGTTAGATCTAGAATTTGGGCTTTACATCTAGATTTTGGGCTTTAGATCTAGAAGCTGGGCTTTACATCTAGATTTTGGGCTTTACGTCTAGATATTGGGCTTTACCTCTAGATTTTGGGTTTTAAATCTATATATTTGGCTTTTCCTCTAGATGTTGGTCTTTACCTCTAGATTTTGGGTTTTAAATCTAGATGTTTGCCTTCACCTCTGTAAGTTGGGCTTTACCTGCAGACATTGGGCTGTAGGACTAGATGATGGGCTTTACCTCCAGACGTTGGGCTTTACCTCTAGTTATCTGGCTTTACCTCTAAATGATGCGCTTAAACTCTAAATATTGGGCTTTACCTCTAGATGTTGGGCTTTAGATTTAGAAGTTGGGCTTTACATTTATATTTTGGGCTTTAGATCAAGAAGTTGGGCTTTACATCTAGATTTTGGGCTTTACGTCTTGATATTGGGCTTTAATTCTAGATTTTGGGTTTTAAATCTATATATTTGGCTTTTCCTCTAGATGTTGGCCTTTACCCCTAGATATCTGGCTTTACCTCTAGATGTTGGGCTTTACCTCTAGATTTTGGGTTTTAAATCTATATATATTTGGCTTTTCCTCTAGATGTTGGGCTTTACCTCTCGATTTGGGGTTTTACATCTAGATGTTTGCCTTCACCTCTGTAAGTTGGGCTTTACCTGCAGACATTGGGCTGTAGGACTAGATGATGGGCTTTATCTCCAGACGTTGGGCTTTACCTCTAGATATCTGGCTTTACCTCTAGATGTTGGGTTTTACCTCTAGCTATTGGTCTTTACCTCTAGATGTTGGGCTTTAGATCTAGAAGTTGTGCTTTTCATCTAGATTTTGGGCTTTACGTCTAGATATTGGGCTTTACCTCTAGATTTTGGGTTTTATATCTATATATTTGGCTTTTCCTCTAGATGTTGGCCTTTACCCCTAGATATCTGGCTTTACCTCTAGATGTTGGGCTTTACCTCTAGATTTTGGGTTTTAAATCTATATATATTTGGCTTTTCCTCTAGATGTTGGGCTTTACCTCTCGATTTGGGGTTTTACATCTAGATGTTTGCCTTCACCTCTGTAAGTTGGGCTTTACCTGCAGACATTGGGCTGTAGGACTAGATGATGGGCTTTACCTCCAGACGTTGGGCTTTACCTCTAGATATCTGGCTTTACCTCTAGATGTTGGGTTTTACCTCTAGCTATTGGTCTTTACCTCTAGATGTTGGGCTTTAGATCTAGAAGTTGTGCTTTTCATCTAGATTTTGGGCTTTACGTCTAGATATTGGGCTTTACCTCTAGATTTTGGGTTTTATATCTATATATTTGGCTTTTCCTCTAGATGTTGGGCTTTACCCCTAGATATCTGGATTTACCTGTAGATGTTGGGCTTTACCTCTAGATTTTGGGTTTTCCATCTGGATTTTTGGCTTCTCTCTAGAATCTGGGCTTTACCTCCAGACGTTGGGCTTTACCACTAGATGTTGGGTTTTACCTCTAGAGGTTGGTCTTTAGGTCTAGCTATTGGACTTTACCTCTAGATGTAGGGTTTTACTTCTAGATGGTTTGCTTTACATTTAGATGTTGGTCTTTATCTCTAGATGTTATGTTACACCTTTATATGTTGTGCTTCACCTCTAGATGTTAGGCTTTACCTCTAGATGTTTGGATTACATCTAGATGTTTTGCTTTACATTTAGATGTTCGGCTTTATCTCTAGATTTTGGGTTTTAAATCTATATATTTGGCATATCTCTAGATTTTGGGCTCTAACTCTAGGTATTGGTGTTTACCTCTAGATTTTGGACTTTAACTCTGGAAGTTGGGCTTTACCTCTAGAAGTTGGGCTTTAACTCTAGACTTTGGTCTTTACCTCAAGACGTTCGGCTTTAACTCTAGCTGTTGGGCTTTCCCTCTAGATTTTGGGCCTTACCTCTAGAAGTTGGGGGTTATATCTATATGGTTGGATTTAACTGTAGATGTCAGGCCTTAACACTTGATTTTGGAATTCACCTCTAGATGTTAGGCTTTACATCTAGATTCTGGGCTTTCCCTCTAGATGTTGGGCTTTAACTCTAGATTTTGGGCTTTACTCTAAAGGATGCGCTTTAACTCTAGATATTCGGCTTTACCTCTAGAAGTTGGGTTTTACATCTAGATGTTTGGCTTTAACTGTAGGTGTCGGGCTTTAACACTAGATATTGGAATTCACCTCTAGATCTTAGTCTTTACCTCTACATGTTGGGCTTTACCTCTAGAGTATTTGGCTTTAGATCTAGCAATTGGGCTTTACATCTAGATTTGGGGCTTTAGCTCTAGATGTTGGGCTTTACCTCCAGATTTTGGATTTTAAATCTATATATCTGGCTTTATCTCTAGATGTTGGGCTTTATCTCTAGATTTTGGGCTCTAACTCTAGGTATTGGTGTTTACCTCTAGATTTCGGACTTTAACTCTGGAAGTTGGGCTTTACCTCTAGATGTTGGGATTGAACTCTAGAATTTGGGTTTGAAATCTATATATTTTGCTTTTCCTCTAGATGTTGGGCTTTACCTCTAGATATCTGGCTTTACCTGTAGATGTTGGGTTTTACCTCTAGATATTGGTCTTTACTTCTAGATTTTGGGTGTTAGATCTAGAATTTGGGCTTTACATCTGGATTTTGGTCTTTAGATCTAGAAGTTGGGCTTTACAACTAGACTTTGGGCTTTACGTCTAGATATTGGGCTTTACCTCTAGATTTTGGGTTTTAAATCTATATATTTGGCTTTTCCTCTAGATGTTGGGCTTTACCTCTAGATTTGGGGTTTTAAATCTAGATGTTTGCCTTCACCTCTGTAAGTTGGGCTTTACCTGCAGACATTGGGCTGTAGGACTAGATGATGGGCTTTACCTCTATAAGTTGGGCTTTACATCTAGATTTTGGGCTTTACCTCTAAAAGATGCGCTTAAACTCTAAATATTGGTCTTTACATCTATATTTTGGGTTTTACGACTGGATATTGGGCTTCACCTCTGGATTTTGGGGTTTAGATCTATATATCTGGCTTTATCTCTAGATGTTGGGCTTTACCTCTACATTTTGGGCTCTACATCTATGTATTGGTATTTACATTTAGATTTTTGACTTTAAATCTGGAAGTTGATCTTTACATCTAGACTTTGGGATTTACCTCTAGATGTTGGGATTTAACTCTAGAATTTGGGTTTGAAATCTATATATTTTGCTTTTCCTCTAGATGTTGGGCTTTACCTCTAGATATCTGGCTTTACCTCTAGATGTTGGGTTTTACCTCTAGATATTGGTCTTTATCTCTAGATTTTGGGCGTTAAATCTAGAAGTTGTGCTTTACATCTAGATTTTGGGCTTTAGATCTAGAAGTTGTGCTTTACATCTAGATTTTGGGCTTTACGTCTTGATATTGGGCTTTACCTCTAGATTTTGGGTTTTAAATCTATATATTTGGCTTTTCCTCTAGATGTTGGGCTTTACCACTAGATATCTGGCTTTACCTCTAGATGTTGGGCTTTACCTCTAGATTTTGGGTTTTCCATCTGGATTTTTGGCTTCTCTCTAGAATCTGGGCTTTACCTCCAGACGTTGGGCTTTACCACTAGATGTTGGGTTTTACCTCTATATGTTGGTCTTTAGGTCTAGCTATTGGACTTTACCTCTAGATGTAGGGTTTTACATCTAGATGTTTTGCTTTACATTTAGATGTTGGTCTTTATCTCTTGATGTTGGGTTATACCTCTATATGTTGTGCTTCACCTCTAGATGTTAGGCTTTACCTCTAGATGTTTGGATTACATGTAGATGTTTTGCTTTACATTTAGATGTTCGGCTTTATCTCTAGATTTTGGGTTTTAAATCTATATATTTGGCTTTTCCTCTAGATGTTGGGCTTTACCGTCAGATATCTGGCTTTACCTCTAGATGTTGGGCTTTACCTCTAGATTTTGGGTTTTAAATCTAGATGTTTGCCTTCACCTCTGTAAGTTGGGCTTTACCTGCAGACATTGGGCTGTAGGAATAGATGATGGGCTTTACCTCTAGAAGTTGGGCTTTACATCTGATTTTGGGCTTTACCTCTAAAAGATGAGCTTAAACTCTAAATATTGGGCTTTACATCTAGATTTTGGGCTTTACGTCTAGATATTGGGCTTTACCTCTAGATTTTGGGTTTTATATCTATATATTTGGCTTTTCCTCTAGATGTTGGGCTTTACCCCTAGATATCTGGATTTACCTGTAGATGCTGGGCTTTACCTCTAGATTTTGGGTTTTCCATCTGGATTTTTGGCTTCTCTCTAGAATCTGGGCTTTACCTCCAGACGTTTGGCTTTACCACTAGATGTTGGGTTTTACCTCTAGAGGTTGGTCTTTAGGTCTAGATATTGGACTTTACCTCTAGATGTAGGGTTTTACATCTAGATGTTTTGCTTTACATTTAGATGTTGGTCTTTATCTCTAGATGTTGGGTTTTACATCTAGATGTTTTGCTTTACATTTAAATGTTGGTCTTTATCTCTAGATGTTGGGTTATACCTCTATATGTTGTGCTTCACATCTAGATGTTAGGCTTTACCTCTAGATGTTTGGATTACATCTACATGTTTTGCTTTACATTTAGATGTTCGGCTTTATCTCTAGATTTTGGGTTTTAAATCTATATATCTGGCTTTACCTCTAGAAGTTGGGCTTTAACTCTAGACTTTGGGCTTTACCTCAAGACGTTCGGCTTTAACTCTAGCTGTTGGGCTTTACCTCTAGATTTTGGGCCTTACCTCTAGAAGTTGGGGGTTATATCTATATGGTTGGATTTAACTGTAGATGTCAGGCCTTAACACTTGATTTTGGAATTCACCTCTAGATGTTAGGCTTTACATCTAGATTCTGGGCTTTCCCTCTAGATGTTGGGCTTTAACTCTAGATTTTGGGCTTTACTCTAAAGGATGCGCTTTAACTCTAGATATTCGGCTTTACCTCTAGAAGTTGGGTTTTACATCTAGATGTCTGGCTTTAACTGTAGGTGTCGGCCTTTAACACTACATATTGGAATTCACCTCTAGATCTTAGTCTTTCCCTCTACATGTTGGGCTTTACCTCTAGAGTATTTGGCTTTAGATCTAGCAATTGGGCTTTACATCTAGATTTGGGGCTTTAGCTCTAGATGTTGGGCTTTACCTCCAGATTTTGGATTTTAAATATCTATATCTGGCTTTATCTCTAGATGTTGGGCTTTATCTCTAGATTTTGGGCTCTAACTCTAGGTATTGGTGTTTACCTCTAGATGTTGGGCTTTATCTCTAGATTTTGGGCTCTAACTCTAGGTATTGGTGTTTACCTCTAGATGTTGGGCTTTATCTCTAGATTTTGGGCTCTAACTCTAGGTATTGGTGTTTACCTCTAGATTTCGGACTTTAACTCTGGAAGTTGGGCTTTACCTCTAGATGTTGGGATTGAACTCTAGAATTTGGGTTTGAAATCTATATATTTTGCTTTTCCTCTAGATGTTGGGCTTTACCTCTAGATATCTGGCTTTACCTGTAGATGTTGGGTTTTACCTCTAGATATTGGTCTTTACTTCTAGATTTTGGGTGTTAGATCTAGAATTTGGGCTTTACATCTGGATTTTGGTCTTTAGATCTAGAAGTTGGGCTTTACAACTAGACTTTGGGCTTTACGTCTAGATATTGGGCTTTACCTCTAGATTTTGGGTTTTAAATCTATATATTTGGCTTTTCCTCTAGATGTTGGGCTTTACCTCTAGATTTGGGGTTTTAAATCTAGATGTTTGCCTTCACCTCTGTAAGTTGGGCTTTACCTGCAGACATTGGGCTGTAGGACTAGATGATGGGCTTTACCTCTAGAAGTTGGGCTTTACATCTAGATTTTGGGCTTTACCTCTAAAAGATGCGCTTAAACTCTAAATATTGGTCTTTACATCTATATTTTGGGTTTTACGACTGGATATTGGGCTTCACCTCTGGATTTTGGGGTTTAGATCTATATATCTGGCTTTATCTCTAGATGTTGGGCTTTACCTCTACATTTTGGGCTCTACATCTATGTATTGGTATTTACATTTAGATTTTTGACTTTAAATCTGGAAGTTGATCTTGACATCTAGACTTTGGGATTTACCTCTAGATGTTGGGATTTAACTCTAGAATTTGGGTTTGAAATCTATATATTTTGCTTTTCCTCTAGATGTTGGGCTTTACCTCTAGATATCTGGCTTTACCTCTAGATATCTGTCTTTACCTCTAGATGTTGGGTTTTACCTCTAGATATTGGTCTTTATCTCTAGATTTTGGGCGTTAAATCTAGAATTTGGGCTTTACATCTAGATTTTGGGATTTAGATCTAGAAGTTGTGCTTTACATCTAGATTTTGGGCTTTACGTCTTGATATTGGGCTTTACCTCTAGATTTTGGGTTTTAAATCTATATATTTGGCTTTTCCTCTAGATGTTGGGCTTTACCACTAGATATCTGGCTTTACCTCTAGATGTTGGGCTTTACCTCTAGATTTTGGGTTTTCCATCTGGATTTTTGGCTTCTCTCTAGAATCTGGGCTTTACCTCCAGACGTTGGGCTTTACCACTAGATGTTGGGTTTTACCTCTAGATGTTGGTCTTTAGGTCTAGCTATTGGACTTTACCTCTAGATGTAGGGTTTTACATCTAGATGTTTTGCTTTACATTTAGATGTTGGTCTTTATCTCTTGATGTTGGGTTATACCTCTATATGTTGTGCTTCACCTCTAGATGTTAGGCTTTACCTCTAGATGTTTGGATTACATCTAGATGTTTTGCTTTACATTTAGATGTTCGGCTTTATCTCTAGATTTTGGGTTTTAAATCTATATATTTGGCTTTTCCTCTAGATGTTGGGCTTTACCGTCAGATATCTGGCTTTACCTCTAGATGTTGGGCTTTACCTCTAGAAGTTGGGCTTTAACTCTAGACTTTGGGCTTTACCTCAAGACGTTCGGCTTTAACTCTAGCTGTTGGGCTTTCCCTCTAGATTTTGGGCCTTACCTCTAGAAGTTGGGGGTTATATCTATATGGTTGGATTTAACTGTAGATGTCAGGCCTTAACACTTGATTTTGGAATTCACCTCTAGATGTTAGGCTTTACATCTAGATTCTGGGCTTTCCCTCTAGATTTTGGACTTTAAGTCTGAAAGTTGGGCTTTACCTCTAGATATCTGGCTTTACCTCTAGATGTTGGGTTTTACCTCTAGATATTGGTCTTTATCTCTAGATTTTGGGCGTTAGATCTAGAATTTGGGCTTTACATCTAGATTTTGGGCTTTAGATCAAGAAGTTGGGCTTTACATCTAGATTTTGGGCTTTACGTCTTGATATTGGGCTTTACCTCTAGATTTTGGGTTTTAAATCTATATATTTGGCTTTTCCTCTAGATGTTGGCCTTTACCCCTAGATATCTGGCTTTACCTCTAGATGTTGGGCTTTACCTCTAGATTTTGGGTTTTCCATCTGGATTTTTGGCTTCTCTCTAGAATCTGGGCTTTACCTCCAGATGTTGGGCTTTACCACTAGATGTTGGGTTTTACCTCTAGATGTTGGTCTTTAGGTCTAGCTATTGGACTTTACCTCTAGATGTAGGGGTTTACATCTAGATGTTTTGCTTTACATTTAGATGTTGGTCTTTATCTCTAGATGTTGGGTTATACCTCTATATGTTGTGCTTCACCTCTAGATGTTAGGCTTTACCTCTAGATGTTTGGATTACATCTAGATGTTTTGCTTTACATTTAGATGTTCGGCTTTATCTCTAGATTTTGGGTTTTAAATCTATATATTTGGCTTTTCCTCTAGATGTTGGGCTTTACCGTCAGATATCTGGCTTTACCTCTAGATGTTGGGCTTTACCTCTAGAAGTTGGGCTTTAACTCTAGACTTTGGGCTTTACCTCAAGACGTTCGGCTTTAACTCTAGCTGTTGGGCTTTACCTCTAGATTTTGGGCCTTACCTCTAGAAGTTGGGGGTTATATCTATATGGTTGGATTTAACTGTAGATGTCAGGCCTTAACACTTGATTTTGGAATTCACCTCTAGATGTTAGGCTTTACATCTAGATTCTGGGCTTTCCCTCTAGATGTTGGGCTTTAACTCTAGATTTTGGGCTTTACTCTAAAGGATGCGCTTTAACTCTAGATATTCGGCTTTACCTCTAGAAGTTGGGTTTTACATCTAGATGTTTGGCTTTAACTGTAGGTGTCGGCCTTTAACACTAGATATTGGAATTCACCTCTAGATCTTAGTCTTTCCCTCTACATGTTGGGCTTTTCCTCTAGAGTATTTGGCTTTAGATCTAGCAATTGGGCTTTACATCTAGATTTGGGGCTTTAGCTCTAGATGTTGGGCTTTACCTCCAGATTTTGGATTTTAAATCTCTATATCTGGCTTTATCTCTAGATGTTGGGCTTTATCTCTAGATTTTGGGCTCTAACTCTAGGTATTGGTGTTTACCTCTAGATGTTGGGCTTTATCTCTAGATTTTGGGCTCTAACTCTAGGTATTGGTGTTTACCTCTAGATTTCGGACTTTAACTCTGGAAGTTGGGCTTTACCTCTAGATGTTGGGATTGAACTCTAGAATTTGGGTTTGAAATCTATATATTTTGCTTTTCCTCTAGATGTTCGGCTTTACCTCTAGATATCTGGCTTTACCTCTAGATGTTGGGTTTTACCTCTAGATATTGGTCTTTACCTCTAGATTTTGGGTGTTAGATCTAGAATTTGGGCTTTACATCTAGATTTTGGGCTTTAGATCTTGAAGTTGGGCTTTACATCTAGACTTTGGGCTTTACGTCTAGATATTGGGCTTTACCTCTAGATTTTGGGTTTTAAATCTATATATTTGGCTTTTCCTCTAGATGTTGGGCTTTACCTCTAGATTTTGGGTTTTACATCTAGATGTTTGCCTTCACCTCTGTAAGTTGGGCTTTACCTGCAGACATTGGGCTGTAGGACTAGATGATGGGCTTTACCTCTAGAAGTTGGGCTTTACATCTAGACTTTGGGCTTTACGTCTAGATATTGGGCTTTACCTCTAGATTTTGGGTTTTAAATCTAGATGTTAGCCTTCTTCTCTGTAAGTTGGGCTTTACCTGCAGACATTGGGCTGTAGGACTAGATGATGGGCTTTACCTCTAGAAGTTGGGCTTTACATCTAGATTTTGGGCTTTACCTCTAAAAGATGCGCGTAAACTCTAAATATTGGGCTTTACATCTAGATTTTGGGCTTTACGTCTGGATATTGGGCTTCACCTCTAGATTTTGGGCTTTAGATCTATATATCTGGCTTTATCTCTAGATGTTGGGCTTTACCTCTAGATATCTGGCTTTACCTCTAGATATTGGGTTTTACCTCTAGATATTGGACTTTATCTCTAGATTTTGGGCGTTAAATCTAGAATTTGGGCTTTACATCTAGATTTTGGGCTTTAGATCTAGAAGTTGTGCTTTACATCTAGATTTTGGGCTTTACGTCTTGATATTGGGCTTTACCTCTAGATTTCGGGTTTTAAATCTATATATTTGGCTTTTCCTCTAGATGTTGGGCTTTACCCCTAGATATCTGGCTTTACCTCTAGATGTTGGGCTTTACCTCTAGGTGTTTGGATTACATCTAGATGTTTTGCTTTACATTTAGATGTTCGGCTTTATCTCTAGATTTTGGGTTTTAAATCTATATATTTGCCTTTTCCTCTAGATGTTGGGCTTTACCGTTATGTATCTGGCTTTAAGTCTAGATGTTGGGCTTTACCTCTAGAAGTTGGGCTTTAACTCTAGACTTTGTGCTTTACCTCAAGACGTTTGGCTTTAACTGTAGCTGTTGGGATTTACCTCTAGATTTTGGGCCTTACCTCTAGAAGTTGGGGGTTATATCTATATGGTTGGATTTAACTGTAGATGTCAGGCCTTAACACTTGATTTTGGAATTCACCTCTAGATGTTAGGCTTTACATATAGATTCTGGGCTTTCCCTCTAGATGTTGGGCTTTAACTCTAAATTTTGGGCTTTACTCTAAATGATGCGCTTTATATATTCGGCTTTACATCTAGAAGTTGGGCTTTACATATAGATTTTGGGCCTTACCTCTAGAAGTTGGGGGTTACATCTATATGTTTCGCTTTAACTGTAGATGTCGGGTCTTAAGACTTGATTTAAGAATTCACCTCTAGATATTAGGCTTTACCTCTAGATTCTGGGCTTTCCCTCTAGATGTTGGGCTTTAACACTAGATTTTGGGTTTTCCATCTGGATTTTTGGCTTCTCTCTAGAATCTGGGCTGTACCTCCAGACGTTGGGCTTTACCTCAAGATGTTGGGTTTTACCTCTAGATGTTGGTCTTTAAGTCTAGATATTGGACTTTACCTCTAGATGTAGGGTTTTACATCTAGATGTTTTGCTTTACATTTAGATGTTGGGCTTTCTCTCTAGATTTTGGGTTTTAAATCTATATATTTGACTTTTCCTCTAGATGTTGGGCTTTACCTCTAGATATCTGGCTTTACGTCTAGATGTTGGTCTTTACCTCTAGATTTTGGCTCTACCACTAGGTCTTGGGCTTTACCTCTACATTTTCGACTTTACCTCTACAAGTTAGGCTTTAGATCTAGAAGTTGGGCTTTACATATAGATTTTGGGCTTTACCTCTCGATATTGGACTTTACCTCTGGATTTTGGGATTTAAATCTATATATTTGGCTTTTCCTCTAGATGTTGGTCTTTACCTCTAGATGTCGGGTTTTACATCTAGATGTTTTGCTTTACATTTAGATGTTGGGCTTTATCGCTAGATTTTGGGGTTTAAATCTATATAGTTGGCTTTTCCTATAGATGTTGGGCTTTACCTCTAGATATATGGCTTTACTTCCAGATGTGTGGCTTTAGCTCTAGATTTTGGACTTTACCTCAAGACGTTCATCTTTAACTCTAGCTGTTGGGCTTTACCTCTAGATTTTGGGCCTTACCTCTAGAAGTTGGGGGTTATATCTATATGGTTGGATTTAACTGTAGATGTCAGGCCTTAACACTTGATTTTGGAATTCACTTCTAGATGTTAGGCTTTACATCTAGATTCTGGGCTTTCCCTCTAGATGTTGGGCTTTATCTCTAGATTTTGGGCTTTACTCGAAAGGATGCGCTTTAACTCTAGATATTCGGCTTTACCTCTAGAAGTTGGGTTTTACATCTAGATGTTTGGCTTTAACTGTAGGTGTCGGGCTTTAACACTAGATATTGGAATTCACCTCTAGATCTTAGTCTTTACCTCTACATGTTGGGCTTTACCTCTAGAGTATTTGGCTTTAGATCTAGCAATTGGGCTTTACATCTAGATTTGGGGTTTTAGCTCTAGATGTTGGGCTTTACCTCCAGATTTTGGATTTTAAATCTATATATCTGGCTTTATCTCTAGATGTTGGGCTTTATATCTAGATTTAGGGCTCAAACTCTAGGTATTGGTGTTTACCTCTAGATTTTGGACTTCAACTCTGGAAGTTGGGATTTACCTCTAGATGTTGGGATTTAACTCTAGAATTTGGGTTTGAAATCTATATATTTTGCTTTTCCTCTAGATGTTGGGCTTTACCTCAAGATATCTGGCTTTACCTCTAGCTGTTGGGTTTTACCTCTAGATAGTGGTCTTTACCTCGAGATTTTGGGTGTTAGATCTAGAATTTGGGCTTTACATCTAGATTTTGGGCTTTAGATCTAGAAGCTGGGCTTTACATCTAGATTTTGGGCTTTACGTCTAGATATTGGGCTTTACCTCTAGATTTTGGGTTTTAAATCTATATATTTGGCTTTTCCTCTAGATGTTGGGCTTTACCTCTAGATTTTGGGTTTTACATCTAGATGTTTGCCTTCACCTCTGTAAGTTGGGCTTTACCTGCAGACATTGGGCTGTAGTTCTAGATGATGGGCTTTACCTCTAGAAATTGGGCTTTACATCTAGATTTTGGGCTTTACGTCTAGATATTGGGCTTCACCTCTAGATTTTGGGGTTTAGATCTATATATCTGGCTTTATATCTAGGTGTTGGGCTTTACCTCTACATTTTAAGCTCTACCTCTAGGTATTGGTATTTACATTTAGATTTTTGACTTTAAATCTGGAAGTTGAGCTTTACATCTAGATTTTGGGCTTTACCCCTAGATGTTGGGATTTAACTCTAGAAATTGGGTTTGAAATCTATATATTTTGCTTTTCCTCTAGATGTTGGGCTTTACCTCTAGATATCTGGCTTTACGTCTCGATGTTGGGTTTTACCTCTAGATATTGGTCTTCACCTCTAGATGTTGGGCTTTCGATCTAGAATTTGTGCTTTACATCTAGATTTTGGGCTTTACGTCTAGATATTGGGCTTTACCTCTAGATTTTGGGTTTTATATCTATATATTTGGCTTTTCCTCTAGATGTTGGGCTTCACCCCTACATATCTGGATTTACCTGTAGATGTTGGGCTTTAACACTAGATTTTGGGTTTTCCATCTGGATTTTTGGCTTCTCTCTAGAATCTGGGCTTTACCTCCAGACGTTGAGCTTTACCACTAGATGTTGGGTTTTACCTCTAGATGTTGGTCTTTAGGTCTAGCTATTGGACTTTACCTCTAGATGTACGGTTTTACATCTAGATGTTTTGCTTTACATTTAGATGTTGGTCTTTGTCTCTAGATGTTGGGTTATACCTCTATATGTTGTGCTTCATCTCTAGATGTTAGGCTTTACCTCTAGATGTTTGGATTACATCTAGATGTTTTGCTTTACATTTAGATGTTCGGCTTTATCTCTAGATTTTGGGTTTTAAATCTATATATTTGGCTCTTCCTCTAGATGTTGGGCTTTACCGTCAGATATCTGGCTTTACGTCTAGATGTTGGGCCATACCTCTAGAAGTTGAGCTTTAACTCTAGACCTTGGGCTTTACCTCAAGACGTTCGGCTTTAACTCTAGCTGTTGGGCTTTACCTCTAGATTTTGGGCCTTACCTCTAGAAGTTGGGGGTTATATCTATATGGTTGGATTTAACTGTAGATGTCAGGCCTTAACACTTGATTTTGGAATTCACCTCTATATGTTAGGCTTTACATCTAGATTCTGGACTTTCCCTCTAGATTTTGGACTTTAACTCTGGAAGTTGGGCTTTACCTCTAGATGTTGGGATTTAACTCTAGATTTTGGGTTTTATATCTATATATTTGGCTTTTCCTCTAGATGTTGGGCTTTACCTCTAGATATCTGGCTTTACCTCTAGATGTTGGGTTTTACCTCTAGATATTGGTCTTTACTTCTAGATTTTGGGTGTTAGATCTAGAATTTGGGCTTTACATCTAGATTTTGGGCTTTAGATCTAGAAGTTGGGCTTTACATCTAGACTTTGGGCTTTACGTCTAGATATTGGGCTTTACCTCTAGATTTGGGGTTTTAAATCTATATATTTGGCTTTTTCTCTAGATGTTGGGCTTTACCTCTAGATTTTGGGTTTTAAATCTAGATGTTTGCCTTCACCTCTGTAAGTTGGGCTTTACCTGCAGACATTGGGCTGTAGGACTAGATGATGGGCTTTACCTCTAGAAGTTGGGCTTTACATCTAGATTTTGGGCTTTACCTCTAAAAGATGCGCTTAAACTCTAAATATTGGGCTTTACATCTAGATTTTGGGCTTTACGTCTGGATATTGGGCTTCACCTCTAGATTTTGGGCTATAGATCTATATATCTGGCTTTATCTCTAGATGTTGGGCTTTACCTCTACATTTTGGGCTCTACCTCTAGGTATTGGTATTTACATTTAGATTTTTGACTTTAAATCTGGAAGTTGAGCTTTACATCTAGACTTTGGGATTTACCTCTAGATGTTGGGATTTAACTCTAGAATTTGGGTTTGAAATCTATATATTTGGCTTTTCCTCTAGATGTTGGGCTTTACCTCTAGATATCTGGCTTTACCTCTAGATGTTGGGCTTTACCTCTAGATTTTGGGTTTTCCATCTGGATTTTTGGCTTCTCTCTAGAATCTGGGCTTTACCTCCAGACGTTGGGCTTTACCACTAGATGTTGGGTTTTACCTCTAGATGTTGGTCTTTAGGTCTAGCTATTGGACTTTACCTCTATATGTAGGGTTTTACATCTAGATGTTTTGCTTTACATTTAGATGTTGGTCTTTATCTCTTGATGTTGGGTTATACCTCTATATGTTGTGCTTCACCTCTAGATGTTAGGCTTTACCTCTAGATGTTTGGATTACATCTAGATGTTTTGCTTTACATTTAGATGTTCGGCTTTATCTCTAGATTTTGGGTTTTAAATCTATATATTTGCCTTTTCCTCTAGATGTTGGGCTTTACCGTCAGATATCTGGCTTTACCTCTAGATGTTGGGCTTTACCTCTAGAAGTTGGGCTTTAACTCTAGACTTTGGGCTTTACCTCAAGACGTTCGGCTTTAACTCCAGCTGTTGGGCTTTACCTCTAGATTTTGGGCCTTACCTCTAGAAGTTGGGGGTTATATCTATATGGTTGGATTTAACTGTAGATGTCAGGCCTTAACACTTGATTTTGGAGTTCACCTCTAGATGTTAGGCTTTACATCTAGATTCTGGGCTTTCCCTCTAGATGTTGGGCTTTAACTCTAGATTTTGGGCTTTACTCTAAAGGATGCGCTTTAACTCTAGATATTCGGCTTTACCTCTAGAAGTTGGGTTTTACATCTAGATGTTTGGCTTTAACTGTAGGTGTCGGCCTTTAACACTACATATTGGAATTCACCTCTAGATCTTAGTCTTTCCCTCTACATGTTGGGCTTTACCTCTAGAGTATTTGGCTTTAGATCTAGCAATTGGGCTTTACATCTAGATTTGGGGCTTTAGCTCTAGATGTTGGGCTTTACCTCCAGATTTTGGATTTTAAATCTCTATATCTGGCTTTATCTCTAGATTTTGGGCTCTAACTCTAGGTATTGGTGTTTACCTCTAGATTTCGGACTTTAACTCTGGAAGTTGGGCTTTACCTCTAGATGTTGGGATTGAACTCTAGAATTTGGGTTTGAAATCTATATATTTTGCTTTTCCTCTAGATGTTCGGCTTTACCTCTAGATATCTGGCTTTACCTCTAGATGTTGGGTTTTACCTCTAGATATTGGTCTTTACCTCTAGATTTTGGGTGTTAGATCTAGAATTTGGGCTTTACATCTACATTTTGGGCTTTAGATCTAGAAGTTGGGCTTTACATCTACATTTTGGGCTTTAGATCTAGAAGTTGGGCTTTACATCTAGACTTTGGGCTTTACGTCTAGATATTGGGCTTTACCTCTAGATTTTGGGTTTTAAATCTATATATTTGGCTTTTCCTCTAGATGTTGGGCTTTACCTCTAGATTTTGGGTTTTACATCTAGATGTTTGCCTTCACCTCTGTAAGTTGGGCTTTACCTGCAGATATTGGGCTGTAGGACTAGATGATGGGCTTTACCTCTAGAAGTTGGGCTTTACATCTAGACTTTGGGCTTTACCTCTAGATTTTGGGTTTTAAATCTAGATGTTTGTCTTCACCTCTGTAAGTTGGGCTTTACCTGCAGACATTGGGCTGTAGGAATAGATGATGGGCTTTACCTCTAGAAGTTGGGCTTTACATCTAGATTTTGGGCTTTACCTCTAAAAGATGCGCGTAAACTCTAAATATTGGGCTTTACATCTAGATTTTGGGCTTTACGTCTGGATATTGGGCTTCACCTCTAGATTTTGGGCTTTAGATCTATATATCTGGCTTTATCTCTAGATTTTGGGCTTTACCTCTAGATATCTGGCTTTACCTCTAGATATTGGGTTTTACCTCTAGATATTGGACTTTATCTCTAGATTTTGGGCGTTAAATCTAGAATTTGGGCTTTACATCTAGATTTTGGGCTTTAGATCTAGAAGTTGTGCTTTACATCTAGATTTTGGGCTTTACGTCTTGATATTGGGCTTTACCTCTAGATTTTGGGTTTTAAATCTATATATTTGGCTTTTCCTCTAGATGTTGGGCTTTACCCCTAGATATCTGGCTTTACCTCTAGATGTTGGGCTTTACCTCTAGGTGTTTGGATTACATCTAGATGTTTTGCTTTACATTTAGATGTTCGGCTTTATCTCTAGATTTTGGGTTTTAAATCTATATATTTGACTTTTCCTCTAGATGTTGGGCTTTACCGTTATGTATCTGGCTTTAAGTCTAGATGTTGGGCTTTACCTCTAGAAGTTGGGCTTTAACTCTAGACTTTGTGCTTTACCTCAAGACGTTTGGCTTTAACTCTAGCTGTTGGGCTTTACCTCTAGATTTTGGGCCTTACCTCTAGAAGTTCGGGGTTATATATATATGGTTGGATTTAACTGTATATGTCAGGCCTTAACACTTGATTTTGGAATTCACCTCTAGATGTTAGGCTTTACATCTAGATTCTGGGCTTCCCTCTAGATGTTGGGCTTTAACTCTAAATTTTGGGCTTTACTCTAAATGATGCGCTTTATATATTCGGCTTTACATCTAGAAGTTGGGCTTTACATATAGATTTTGGGCCTTACCTCTAGAAGTTGGGGGTTACATCTATATGTTTGGCTTTAACTGTAGATGTCGGGTCTTAAGACTTGATTTAAGAATTCACCTCTAGATATTAGGCTTTACCTCTAGATTCTGGGCTTTCCCTCTAGATGTTGGGCTTTAACTCTAGATTTTGGGCTTTACTCGAAAGGATGCGCTTTAACTCTAGATATTCGGCTTTACCTCTAGAAGTTGGGTTTTACATCTAGATGTTTGGCTTTAACTGTAGGTGTCGGGCTTTAACACTAGGTATTGGAATTCACCTCTAGATCTTAGTCTTTCCCTCTACATGTTGGGCTTTACCTCTAGAGTATTTGGCTTTAGATCTAGCAATTGGGCTTTACATCTAGATTTGGGGTTTTAGCTCTAGATGTTGGGCTTTACCTCCAGATTTTGGATTTTAAATCTATATATCTGGCTTTATCTCTAGATGTTGGGCTTTATCTCTAGATTTTGGGCTCAAACTCTAGGTATTGGTGTTTACCTCTAGATTTTGGACTTTAACTCGCGAAGTTGGGCTTTACCTCTAGATGTTGGGATTGAACTCTAGAATTTGGGTTTGAAATCTATATATTTTGCTTTTCCTCTAGATGTTGGGCTTTACCTCAAGATATCTGGCTTTACCTCTAGCTGTTGGGTTTTACCTCTAGATAGTGGTCTTTACCTCGAGATTTTGGGTGTTAGATCTAGAATTTGGGCTTTACATCTAGATTTCGGGCTTTAGATCTAGAAGCTGGGCTTTACATCTAGATTTTGGGCTTTAGGTCTAGATATTGGGCTTTACCTCTAGATTTTGGGTTTTAAATCTATATATTTGGCTTTTCCTCTAGATGTTGGGCTTTACCTCTAGATTTTGGGTTTTACATCTAGATGTTTGCCTTCACCTCTGTAAGTTGGGCTTTACCTGCAGACATTGGGCTGTAGTTCTAGATGATGGGCTTTACCTCTAGAAGTTGGGCTTTACATCTAGATTTTGGGCTTTACGTCTAGATATTGGGCTTCACCTCTAGATTTTGGGGTTTAGATCTATATATCTGGCTTTATATCGAGGTGTTGGGCTTTACCTCTACATTTTAAGTTCTACCTCTAGGTATTGGTATTTACATTTAGATTTTTGACTTTAAATCTGGAAGTTGAGCTTTACATCTAGATTTTGGGCTTTACCCCTAGATGTTGGGATTTAACTCTAGAAATTGGGTTTGAAATCTATATATTTTGCTTTTCCTCTAGATGTTGGGCTTTACCTCTAGATATCTGGCTTTACGTCTCGATGTTGGGTTTTACCTCTAGATATTGGTCTTCACCTCTAGATGTTGGGCTTTCGATCTAGAATTTGTGCTTTACATCTAGATTTTGGGCTTTACGTCTAGATATTGGGCTTTACCTCTAGATTTTGGGTTTTATATCTATATATATGGCTTTTCCTCTAGATGTTGGGCTTCACCCCTACATATCTGGATTTACCTGTAGATGTTGGGCTTTAACACTAGATTTTGGGTTTTACATCTGGATTTTTGGCTTCTCTCTAGAATCTGGGCTTTACCTCCAGACGTTGAGCTTTACCACTAGATGTTGGGTTTTACCTCTAGATGTTGGTCTTTAGGTCTAGATATTGGACTTTACCTCTAGATGTAGGGTTTTAAATCTAGATGTTTTGCTTTACATTTAGATGTTGGTCTTTGTCTCTAGATGTTGGGTTATACCTCTATATGTTGTGCTTCATCTCTAGATGTTAGGCTTTACCTCTAGATGTTTGGATTACATCTAGATGTTTTGCTTTACATTTAGATGTTCGGCTTTATCTCTAGATTTTGAGTTTTAAATCTATATATTTGGCTCTTCCTCTAGATGTTGGGCTTTACCGTCAGATATCTGGCTTTACGTCTAGATGTTGGGCCATACCTCTAGAAGTTGAGCTTTAACTCTAGACTTTGGGCTTTACCTCAAGACTTTCGGCTTTAACTCTAGCTGTTGGGCTTTACCTCTAGATTTTGGGCCTTACCTCTAGAAGTTGGGGGTTATATCTATATGGTTGGATTTAACTGTAGATGTCAGGCCTTAACACTTGATTTTGGAATTCACCTCTAGATGTTAGGCTTTACATCTAGATTGTGGGCTTTCCCTCTAGATGTTGGGCTTTACCTCTAGATATCTGGCTTTAACTCTAGATGTTGGGTTTTACCTCTAGATATTGGTCTTTACCTCTAGATTTTGGGCGTTAGATCTAGAATTTGGGCTTTACATCTAGATTTTGGGCTTTACCTCTAGAAGTTGGGCTTTAACTCTAGACTTTGGGCTTTACGTCTGGATATTGGGCTTTACCTCTAGATTTTGGATTTTAAATCTATATATTTGGCTTTTCCTCTAGATGTTGGGCTTTACACCTAGATATCTGTCTTTACCTCTAGATGTTGGGCTTTAGCTCTAGATTTTGGGTTTTAAATATATATATATTTGGCTTTTCCTCTAGATGTTGGGCTTTACCTCTAGATTTGGGGTTTTACATCTAGATGTTTGCCTTCACCTCTGTAAGTTGGGCTTTACCTGCAGACATTGGGCTCTAGGACTAGATGATGGGCTTTACCTCCAGACGTTGGGCTTTACCTCTAGATATCTGGCTTTACGTCTAGATGTTGGGTTTTACCTCTAGATACTGGTCTTTACCTCTAGATGTTGGGCTTTAGATCTAGAAGTTGTGCTTTTCATCGAGATTTTGGGCTTTACGTCTAGATATTGGGCTTTACCTCTAGATTTAGGGTTTTATATCTATATATTTGGATTTTCCTCTAGATGTTGGGCTTTACCCCTAGATATCTGGATTTTCCTGTAGATGTTGGGCTTTACCTCTAGATTTTGGGTTTTCCATCTGGATTTTTGGCTTCTCTCTAGAATCTGGGCTTTACCTCCAGACGTTGGGCTTTACCTCTAGATGTAGGGTTTTACATCTAGATGTTTTGCTTTACATTTAGATGTTGGTCTTTATCTCTAGATGTTGGGTTATACCTCTATATGTTGTGCTTCACCTCTAGGTGTTAGGCTTTACCTCTAGATGTTTGGATTACATCTAGATGTTTTGCTTTACATTTCGATGTTCGGCTTTATCTCTAGATTTTGGGTTTTAAATCTATATATTTGGCATATCTCTAGATTTTGGGCTCTAACTCTGGAAGTGGGGCTTTACCTCTAGAAGTTGGGCTTTAACTCTAGACTTTGGGCTTTACCTCAAGACGTTCGGCTTTAACTCTAGCTGTTGGGCTTTACCTCTAGATTTTGGGCCTTACCTCTAGAAGTTGGGGGTTATATCTATATGGTTGGATTTAACTGTAGATGTCAGGCCTTAACACTTGATTTTGGAATTCACCTCTAGATGTTAGGCTTTACATCTAGATTCTGGGCTTTCCCTCTAGATGTTGGGCTTTAACTCTAGATTTTGGGCTTTACTCTAAAGGATGCGCTTTAACTCTAGATATTCGGCTTTACCTCTAGAAGTTGGGTTGTACATCTAGATGTTTGGCTTTAACTGTAGGTGTCGGGCTTTAACACTAGATATTGGAATTCACCTCTAGATCTTAGTCTTTACATGTTGGGCTTTACCTCTAGAGTATTTGGCTTTAGATCTAGCAATTGGGCTTTACATCTAGATTTGGGGCTTTAGCTCTAGATGTTGGGCTTTACCTCCAGATATTGGATTTTAAATCTATATATCTGGCTTTATCTCTAGATGTTGGGCTTTATCTCTAGATTTTGGGCTCAAACTCTATGTATTGGTGTTTACCTCTAGATTTTGGACTTTAACTCTGGAAGTTGGGGTTTACCCCTAGATGTTGGGGTATAACTCTAGAATTTGGGTTTGAAATCTATATATTTTGCTTTTCCTCTAGATGTTGGGCTTTACCTCTAGATATCTGGCTTTACCTCTAGATGTTGGGTTTTACCTCTAGATATTGGTCTTTATCTCTAGATTTTGGGCGTTAGATCTAGAATTTGGGCTTTACATCTAGATTTTGGGCTTTACGTCTAGATATTGGGCTTTACCTCTAGATTTTGGTTTTTAAATCTATATATTTGGATTTTCCTCTAGATGTTGGGCTTTACCCCTAGATATCTGGATTTACCTGTAGATGTTGGGCTTTACCTCTAGATTTTGGGTTTTCCATCTGGATTTTTGGCTTCTCTCTAGAATCTGGGCTTTACCTCCAGATGTTGGGCTTTACCTCTAGATCTTGGGTTTTACATCTAGATGTTGGACTTTAAGTCTAGATATTGGACTTTACCTCTAGATGTCGGGTTTTACATCTAGATGTTTTGCTTTACATTTAGATTTTGGGCTTTATCTCTAGATTTTGGGTTTTAAATCTATATATTTGGCTTTTCCTATAGATGTTGGGCTTTATCTCTACATTTTGGGCTCTACCACTAGGTCTTGGGCTTTACCTCTAGATTTTGGACTTTACCTCTAGAAGTTGGGCTTTACCTCTAGATTTTGGGCCTTACCTCTAGAAGTTGGGGGTTGCATCTATATGTTTGGCTTTAACTGTAGATGTCGGTCCTTAACACTTGATTTTGGAATTCACCTCTAGATGTTAGGCTTTACATCTAGAAGTTGGGCTTTACATCTAGATTTTGGGCCTTACCTCTAGAAGTTGGGGGTTACATCTATATCTTTGGCTTTAACTGTAGATGTCGGGCCTTAAGACTAGATTTAAGAATTCACCTCTAGATATTAGGCTTTACCTCTAGATTCTGGGCTTTACCTCTAGATGTTGGGCTTTAACACTAGATTTTGGGTTTTCCATCTGGATTTTTGGCTTCTCTCTAGAATCTGGGCTGTACCTCCAGACGTTGGGCTTTACCTCAAGATGTTGGGTTTTACCTCTAGATGTTGGTCTTTAAGTCTAGATATTGGACTTTACCTCTAGATGTCGGGTTTTACATCTAGATGTTTTGCTTTACATTTAGATGTTGGGCTTTATCTCTAGATTTTGGGTTTTAAATCTATATATTTGGCTTTTCCTCTAGATGTTGGGCTTTACCATCAGATATCTGGCTTTACGTCTAGATGTATGGCTTTACCTCTAGATTTTGGGCTCTACCACTAGGTCTTGGGCTTTACCTCTAGATTTTGGACTTTACCTCTAGAAGTTGGGCTTTACCTCTAGATTTTGGGCCTTACCTCTAGAAGTTGGGGGTTACATCTATATGTTTGGCTTTAACTGTAGATGTCGGGCCTTAACACTTGATTTTGGAATTCACCTCTAGATGTTAGGCTTTACATCTAGATTCTGGGTTTTCCCTCTAGATGTGGGGCTTCAACTCTAGATTTTGGGCTTTTCTCTAAGTGATGCGCTTTATATATTCGGCTTTACCTCTAGAAGTTGGGCTTTACATCTAGATTTTGGTCTTTACGTCTAGATATCGGGCTTTACCTCTATTTTTTGGGTTTTAAATCTATATATTTGGCTTTTCCTCTAGATGTTGGGCTTTACCTCTAGATATCT
The DNA here is from genome assembly GCF_034619465.1 of Leptosomus discolor. Lineage (NCBI taxonomy): Eukaryota > Metazoa > Chordata > Aves > Leptosomiformes > Leptosomidae > Leptosomus > Leptosomus discolor. The sequence continues at coordinate 1,958,868 of NW_028237857.1, read as the reverse complement.
GGATCTACCTCTAGATGTTCCTTTACCTCTAGATTTTGGGCTCTACCTCTAGGTGTTGGGCTTTGCCTCTAGAATTTGGACTTTTCCTCTAGAAGTTGGGCTTTACGTCTAGATATTGGGCTTTACCTCTAGATGTTGGGTTTTAAATCTATATATTTGTCTTTACCTCTAGAAGTTGGGCTTTAATTCTAGACTTTGGTTTTACCTCTAGATTTTGGGCCTTACCTCTAGAAGTTGGGGTTTACATCTATATGTTTGCCTTTAACTGTAGATGTCGGGCCTTAACACTATATTTTGGAATTCACCACTAGATGTTATGCTTTACCTCTAGATGTTGGGCTTTAGATCTAGAAGTTGGGCTTTACATCTAGATGTTTTGCTTTACATTCAGATGTTGGGCTTTACCTCTAGATTTTCGGTTTTAAATCTATGTATTTGGCTTTTCCTCTAGATGTTGGGCTTTACCCCTAGATATCTGGCTTTACCTCTAGATGTTGGGCTTTACCTCTAGATTTTGGGTTTTCCATCTGGATTTTTGGCTTCTCTCTAGAATCTGGGCTTTACCTCCAGATGTTGGGCTTTACCTCTAGATCTTGGGTTTTACATCTAGATGTTGGTCTTTAAGTCTAGATATTGACTTTACCTCTAGATGTCGGGTTTTACATCTAGATATTTTGCTTTACATTTAGATGTTGGGCTTCATCTCTAGATTTTGGGTTTTAAATCTATATATTTGGCTTTTCCTATAGATGTTGGGCTTTACCTCTACATTTTCGGCTCTACCACTAGGTCTTGATCTTTACCTCTAGATTTTGGACTTCACCTCTAGAAGTTGGGCTTTACATCTAGACTTTGGGCTTTACCTCAAGATGTTCGGCTTTACCTCTAGATATTGCGCTTTACCTCTAGTTTTTGGGCCTTACGTCTGGAAGTTGGGGGTTACATCTATATGTTTGGATTTAACTGTAGATGTCGGGCCTTAACACTTGATTTTGGAATTCACCTCTAGATGTTCGGCTTTACCTCTGGATTCTGGGCTTTCCCTCTAGATGTTGTTTTTTAACTCTAGATACTCGCCTTTACCTCTAGAAGTTGGGCTTTACATCTAGATTTTGGGCTTTAGATTTGGAGTTGGGCTTTACATCTAGATATTGGTCTTTATGTCTAGATATTGGTCTTTACCTCTAGATTTTGGGTTTTAAATCTATATATTTGGCTTTTCCTCTAGATGTTGCCTTTACCTCTAGATATCTGGTTTTACCTCTAGATGTTGGGCTTTACCTCTAGATTTTGGGCTCTACCACTAGGTCTTGGGCTTTACCTCTAGATTTTGGACTTCACCACTAGAAGATAGGCTTTAGATCTAGAAGTTGGGCTTTACATCTAGATTTTGGGCTTTAAGTCTAGATATTGGTCTTTACCTCTAGATTTTGGGTTTTAAATCTATATATTTGGCTTTTCCTCTAGATGTTGGGCTTTACCCCTACATATCTGGCTTTATGTTTAGATGTTGGGCTTTACCTCTAGATTTTGGGCTCTACCACTAGGTCTTGGGCTTTACCTCTAGATTTTGGACTTTACCTCTAGAAGTTGGGCTTTACCTCTAGATTTTGGGCCTTACCTCTAGAAGTTGGGGGTTGCATCTATATGTTTGGCTTTAACTGTAGATGTCGGGCCTTAACACTTGATTTTGGAATTCACCTCTAGATGTTAGGCTTTACATCTAGATTCTGGGCTTTCCCTCTAGATGTGGGGCTTCAACTCTAGATTTTGGGCTTTACTCTAAATGATGCGCTTTATATATTCGGCTTTACCTCTAGAAGTTGGGCTTTACATCTAGATTTTGGTCTTTACGTCTAGATATCGGGCTTTACCTCTATATTTTGGTTTATAAATCTATATATTTGGCTTTTCCTCTAGATGTTGGGCTTTACCTCTAGATATCTGGCTTTACCTCTAGATGTTCCTTTACCTCTAGATTTTGGGCTCTACCTCTAGGTGTTGGGCTTTGCCTCTAGAATTTGGACTTTTCCTCTAGAAGTTGGGCTTTACGTCTAGATATTGGGCTTTACCTCTAGATGTTGGGTTTTAAATCTATATATTTGTCTTTACCTCTAGAAGTTGGGCTTTAATTCTACACTTTGGCTTTACCTCTAGATTTTGGGCCTTACCTCTAGAAGTTGGGGTTTACATCTATATGTTTGCCTTTAACTGTAGATGTCGGGCCTTAACACTAGATTTGGAATTCACCACTAGATGTTAGGCTTTACCTGTAGATGTTGGGCTTTAGATCTAGAAGTTGGGCTTTACATCTAGATTTTGGGCTTCATGTCTAGATATTGGTCTTTACCTCTCGATTTTGGGTTTTAAATCTATATATTTGGCTTTTCCTCTAGATTTTGGGCTTTACCTCTAGATTTTGGGTTTTCCATCTGGATTTTTGGCTTCTCTCTAGAATCTGGGCTTTACCTCCAGATGTTGGGCTTTACTTCTAGATCTTGGGTTTTACCTCTAGATGTTGGTCTTTAAGTCTAGATATTGGACTTTACCTCTAGATGTCGGGTTTTACATCTAGATGTTTTGCTTTACATTTAGATGTTGGGCTTTACCTCTAGATTTTGGGTTTTACCGTCAGATATCTGGCTTTACGTCTAGATGTATGGCTTTACCTCTAGATTTTAGGCTCTACCACTAGGTCTTGGGCTTTACCTCTAGAATTTGGACTTTTCCTCTAGAAGTTGGGCTCTACCTCTAGATTTTGGGCCTTACCTCTAGAAGTGTGGGGTTGCATCTATATGGTTGGCTTTAACTGTAGATGTCGGGCCTTAACACTTGATTTTGGAATTCACCTCTAGATGTTAGGCTTTACATCTAGATTCTGGGCTTTCCCTCTAGATGTGGGGCTTCAACTCTAGATTTTGGGCTTTACTCTAAATGATGCGATATATATATTCAGCTTTACCTCTAGAAGTTTGGCTTTACATCTAGATTTTAGGCTTTAGATCTAGAAGTTGGGCTTTACATCTAGATTTTGGTCTTTATGTCTAAATATTGGGCTTTACCTCTAGATTTTGGGTTTTATATCCATATATTTGGCTTTTCCTCTAGATGTTGGGCTTTACCCCTAGATATCTGGATTTACCTGTAGATGTTAGGCTTTACCTCTAGATGTTTGGATTACATCTAGATGTTTTGCTTTACATTTAGATGTTCGGCTTTATCTCTAGATTTTGAGTTTTAAATCTATATATTTGGCTCTTCCTCTAGATGTTGGGCTTTACCGTCAGATATCTGGCTTTACGTCTAGATGTTGGGCCATACCTCTAGAAGTTGAGCTTTAACTCTAGACTTTGGGCTTTACCTCAAGACGTTCGGCTTTAACTCTAGCTGTTGGGCTTTACCTCTAGATTTTGGGCCTTACCTCTAGAAGTTGGGGGTTATATCTATATGGTTGGATTTAACTGTAGATGTCAGGCCTTATCTAGAGGTAAAGCCCAAGTCTGGAGGTAAAGCCCAGATTCTAGAGAGAAGCCAAAAATCCAAATGGAAAACCCAAAATCTAGAGGTAAAGCCCATCATCTAGAGGTAAAGCCAGATATCTAGGGGTAAAGTCCAACATCTAGAGGAAAAGCCAAATATATAGATTTAAAACCCAAAATCTAGAGGTAAAGCCCAATATCTAGACGTAAAGACCAATATCTAGATGTAAAGCCCAACTTCTAGATCTAAAGCCCAAATATATAGATGTAGAGCACAATTTCTTATTCTAAAGCCCAAAATCTAGAGGTAAAGCCCAATATTTAGAGTTTAAGCCCATCATTTAGAGGTAAACCCCAAAATCTAGATGTAAAGCCAAACTTCTAGAGCTAAAGCCCATCATCTAGTCCTACAGCCCAATGTCTGCAGGTAAAGCATAACTTACAGAGGTAAAGGCAAACATCTAGATGCAAAACCCAAACTCTAGAGGTAAAGCCCAACATATAGAGGTATAGCCCAAATTCTAGAGATAAAGCCAACGTCTAGATGTAATCGCAACATCTAGAGGTAAAGCCTAACATCTAGAGGTGAAGCACAACATATAGAGGTATAACCCAACATCTAGATATAAAGACCAACATCTAAATGTAAAGCAAAACATCTAGATGTAAAACCCTACATCTAGAGGGAAAGTCCAATATCTAGACTTAAAGACCAACATCTGGAGGTAAAGCCCAATGTCTAGAGGTAATGACCAACTTCTAGAGCTAAAACCCCAAATCTAGATTTTAACCCCAACATCTAGAGATAAAGCCCAACTTCTAGATCTAAGCCAAACATCTAGAGGTAAAGCCCAACATCTAGAGGTAAAGCCTAACATCTAGAGGTGAATTCCGAAATCAAGTGTTAAGGCCCGACATCTACAGTTAAATCCAAACATATAGATGTAACCCCCAACTTCTAGACGTAAGGCCCAAAAAATAGAGGTAAAGCCGAATATCTAGAGGTAAAGCCGAACGTCTTGAGGTAAAGCCCAAAGTCTAGATGTAAAGCCCAACTTCTAGAGGTAAAGTCCAAAATCTAGAGGTAAAGCCCAAGACCTAGTGGTAGAGGCCAAAATCTAGAGGTAAAGCCCAACATCTAGAGGTAAAACCAGATATCTAGAGTTAAAGCCCAACATCTAGAGGAAAAGCCAAATATATAGATTTAAAACTCAAAATCTAGAGGTAAAGCCCAATATCTAGATGTAAAGACCAATATCTAGATATAAAGCCCAACTTCTAGATCTAAAGCCCAAAATCTAGATGTAAAGCCCAACTTCTAGAGGTAAAGGCGAATATCTAGAGTTAAAGCGCATCATTTAGAGTAAAGCCCAAAATCTAGAGTTAAAGAACAACATCTAGAGGGAAAGCCCAGAATCTAGAGGTAAAGCCTAACATCTAGAGGTAAAGCCCAAATTCTAGAGGAAAAGTCCAAATTCTGGAGGCAAAGCCCAACACCTAGAGGTAGAGCCCAAAATCTAGACTTAAAGACCAACATCTGGAGGTAAAGCCCAAAGTCTAGAGGTAAAGCCCAAATTCTAGAGGTAAAGCCAAATATCTAGATTTAAATCCCAAAATCTACAGGTGAAACCCAAATTGCAGATGTAAAGCCCAACATCTAGAGGCAAAGTCCAAATGCTAGTGGCAAAGCCCAACACCTAGAGGCAGAGACCAAAATCTAGAGTTAAAGCCCAACATCTAGAGGTAAAGCCAGATATCTAGAGGTAAAGCCCAACATCTAGAGGAAAAGCCAATTATATAGATTTAAAACCCAAAATCTAGAGGTAAAGCCCAATATCTAGACGTAAAGACCAAAATCTAGAGGTAAAGCCCAACTTCTAGAGGTAAAGGCGAATATCTAGAGTTAAAGCGCATCATTTAGAGTAAAGCCCAACATCTAGAGTTAAATCCCAACTTCTAGATCTAAAGCCCAACATCTAGAGGTAAAGCCTAACATCTAGAGGTGAATTCCAAAATCAAGTGTTAAGGACCGACATCTACAGTTAAAGCCAACCATATAGATGTAAACCTCAACTTCTAGAGGTAAGGCCCAAAACCTAGAGGTAAAGCCCAACATCTAGACGTAAAGCCAGATATCTAGGGGTAAAGCCCAACATCTAGAGGAAAAGCCAAATATGTAGATTTAAAACCCAAAATCTAGAGGTAAAGACCAATATCTAGACGTAAAGCCCAAAATCTAGATGTAAAGCCTAACATCTAGAGGTGAATTCCAATATCAAGTGTTAAGGCCCGACATCTACAGTTAAAGCTAAACATATAGATGTAACCCCAACTTCTAGAGGTAAGGCCCAAAATCTAGAGGTAAAGCCCAACTTCTAGAGGTAAAGCCCAACGTCTTGAGGTAAAGACAAATATATAGATTTAAAACCCAAAATCTAGAGGTAAAGCCCAATGTCTAGACGTAAAGCCCAAAATATAGAGGTAAAGCCCAACTTCTAGAGGTAAAGCCCAATATATAAAGCGCATCATTTAGAGTAAAGACCAAAATCTAGAGTTGAAACCCAACATCTATAAGGAAAGCCCAGAATCTAGATCTAAAGCCTAACATCTAGAGGTGAATTCCAAAATCAAGTGTTAAGGCCAGACATCTACAGTTAAAGCCAAACATATAGATGTAACCCCCAACTTCTAGAGGTAAGGCCCAAAATCTAGAGGTAAAGCCCAACTTCTAGAGGTAAAGTCCAAAATCTAGAGGTAAAGCCCAAGACCTAGTGGTAGAGCCCAAAATCTAGAGGTAAAGCCCAACATCTAGAGGTGAAGCACAACATATAGAGGTATAACCCAACATCTAGAGATAAAGACCAACATCTAAATGTAAAGCAAAACATCTAGATGTAAAACCCTACACCTAGAGGTAAAGTCCAATATCTAGACTTAAAGACCAATATCTGGAGGTAAAGCCCAATGTCTAGAGGTAATGACCAACTTCTAGAGCTAAACTCCCAAATCTAGATTTAAACCCCAACATCTAGAGATAAAGCCCAACTTCTAGATCTAAGCCAAACATCTAGAGGGAAAGCCCAGAATCTAGAGGTAAAGCCTAACATCTAGAGGTGAATTCCGAAATCAAGTGTTAAGGCCCGACATCTACAGTTAAAGCCAAACATACAGATGTAAACCCCAACTTCTAGAGGTAAGGCCCAAAATCTAGAGGTAAAGCCCAACATCTAGCGTTAAAGCCCAACGTCTTGAGGTAAAGACAAATATATAGATTTAAAACCCAAAATCTAGAGGTAAAGCCCAATATCTAGACGTAAAGCGCAACTTCTAGAGGAAAAGTCCAAATTCTAGAGGCAAAGCCCAACACCTAGATGTAGAGCCCAAAATCTAGAGGTAAAGCCCAACATCTAGAGGTAAAGCCAGATATCTAGAGGTAAAGCCCAACATCTAGAGGAAAATCTAAATATATAGATTTAAAACCCAATATCTAGAGATAAAGCCCAACATCTAGAGGTAAAGTATAAAATCCAGAGGTAAAGATCAAGACCTACTGGTAGAGCCCAAAATGTAGAGGTAAAGACCAACTAATACAGGAAAAGCCAAATATATAGATTTAAAACCCAAAATCTAGAGGTAAAGACCAATATCTAGACGTAAAGCCCAAAATCTAGATGTAAAGCCCAACTTCTAGATCTAAAGCCTAACTTCTAGAGGTAAAGTCCAAAATCTAGACGTAAAGCCCAAAATCTAGATGAAAAGCACATCTTCTAGATCTAAAGCCCAACATCTAGAGGTAAAGCCCAATATCTAGACGTAAAGCCCAATATCTAGACGTAAAGCCCAAAATCTAGATGAAAAGCACATCTTCTAGATCTAAAGACCAACATCTAGAGGTAAAGCCCAATATTTAGAGTTTAAGCGCATCATTTAGAGGTAAACCCAAAATCTAGATGTAAAGCCCAACTTCTAGAGGTAAAGCCCATCATCTAGTCCTACAGCCCAGTGTCTGCAGGTAAAGCATAACTTACAGAGGTAAAAGCAAACATCTAGATATAAAAGCCAAACTCTAGAGGTAAAGCCCAACATATAGAGGTATAGCCCAAATTCTAGAGATAAAGTCCAACGTCTAGATGTAATCCCAACATCTAGAGGTAAAGCCCAGAATCTAGAGGTAAAGCCTAACATCTAGAGGTGAATTCCAAAATCAAGTGTTAAGGCCCGAAATCTACAGTTAAAGCCAACCATATAGATGTAACCCTCAACTTCTAGAGGTAAGGCCCAAAATCTAGAGGTAGAGCCCAACATCTAGATTTAAAGCCAGATATCTAGAGGTAAAGCCCAACATCTAGAGGAAAAGCCAAATATATAGATTTAAAACCCAAAATCTAGAGATAAAGCCCAACATCTAAATGTAAAGCAAAACATCTAGATGTAAAACCCGACATCTAGAGGGAAAGTCCAATATCTAGACTTAAAGAACATCTAGAGGTAAAGCCCAACATCTAGAGGTAAAGGCCAACGTCTGGAGGTAAAGCCCAGATTCTAGAGAGAAGCCAAAAATCCAGATGGAAAACTCAAAATCTAGAGGTAAAGCCCAACATCTAGAGGTAAAGCCAGATATCTAGGGGTAAAGCCCAACATCTAGAGGAAAAGCCAAATATATAGATTTAAAACCCAAAATCTAGAGGTAAAGCCCAATATCTAGACGTAAAGCCCAAAATCTAGATGTAAAGACCAACTTCTAGATCTAAAGACTAACTTCTAGAGGTAAAGTCCAAAATCTAGAGATAAAGCCCAAGATCTAGTGGTAGAGCCCAAAATCTAGAGGTAAAGCCCGACATCTAGACGTAAAGCCAGATATCTAGAGGTAAAGCCCAACATCTATAGGAAAAGCCAAATATATAGATTTAAAACCCAAAATCTAGAGGTAAAGCCCAATATCTAGACGTAGAGACCAATATCTAGATGTAAAGCCCAACTTCTAGATCTAAAGCCCAAATATATAGATGTAGAGCACAATTTCTAATCCTAAAGCCCAACATCTAGAGGCAAAGCCCAATATTTAGAGTTTAAGCGCATCATTTAGAGGTAAAGCCCAAAATCTAGATGTCAACCCCAACTTCTAGAGGTAAAGCCCATCATCTAGTCCTACAGCCCAATGTCTGCAAGTAAATCCCAACTTACAGAGGTAAAGCAAAATCTAGATGTAAAACCCAAACTCTAGAGGTAAAGCCCAACATATAGAGGTATAGCCCAAATTCTAGAGATAAAGTCCAACATCTAGATGTAATCGCAACATCTAGAGGTAAAGCCTAACATCTAGAGGTGAAGCACAACATATAGAGGTATAACCCAACATCTAGAGATAAAGACCAACATCTAAAAGTAAAGCAAAACATCTAGATGTAAAACCCTACATCTAGAGGGAAAGTCCAATATCTAGACTTAAAGACCAACATCTGGAGGTAAAGCCCAATGTCTAGAGGTTATGACCAACTTCTAGAGCTAAACCCCCAAATCTAGATTTAAACCCCAACTTCTAGAGATAAAGCCCAACTTCTAGATCTAAGCCAAACATCTAGAGGGAAAGCCCAGAATCTAGAGGTAAAGCCTAACATCTAGAGGTGAATTCCGAAATCAAGTGTTAAGGCCCGACATCTACAGTTAAAACCAAACATACAGATGTAAACCCCAACTTCTAGAGGTAAGGCCCAAAATCTAGAGGTAAAGCCCAACATCTAGCGTTAAAGCCCAACGTCTTGAGGTAAAGACAAATATATAGATTTAAAACCCAAAATCTAGAGGTAAAGTCCAATATCTAGACGTAAAGCCCAATATCTAGACATAAAGCCCAACACCTAGATGTAGAGACAAAAATCTAGAGGTAAAGCCCAACATCTAGAGGTAGAGACAAATATCTAGAGGTAAAGCCCAACATCTAGAGGTAAAGACAAATATCTAGAGGTAAAGCCCAACATCTAGAGGAAAATCTAAATATATAGATTTAAAACCCAATATCTAGAGGTAAAGCCCGATATCTAGACGTAAATACCAAAATCTATATATGAAGCCCAACTTCTAGATTTAAAGCCCAACTTCTAAATCTAAAGCCCAACATCTAGAGGTAAACCAAATATTTAGAGTTTAAGCGCATCATTTAGAGGTAAAGCCCAAAATCTAGATGTAAAGCCCAACTTCTAGAGGTAAAGACCATCATCTAGTCCTACAGCCCAATGTATGCAGGTAAAGCATAAATTACAGAGGTAAAGGCAAACATCTAGATGTAAAACCCAACATCTAGAGGTAAAGCCCAACATCCAGAGTTAAAGCTGAACGTCTTGAGGTAAAGCCAAAGTCTAGAGGTAAAGCCCAGCTTCTAGAGGTAAAGTCCAAAATCTAGAGGTAAAGCCCAAGACCTAGTGGTAGAGCCCAAAATCTAGAGGTAAAGCCCAACATCTAGACGTAAAGCCAGATACCTAGGGGTAAAGCCCAACATCTAGAGGAAAAGCCAAATATATAGATTTAAAACCCAATATCTAACGATAAAGCCCAACATCGAAATGTAAAGCAAAACATCTAGATGTAAAACCCGACATCTAGAGGTAAAGACCAACATCTAGAGGAAAAGCCAAATATATAGATTTAAAACCCAAAATCTAGAGATAAAGCCCAACATCTAAATGTAAAGCAAAACATCTAGATGTAAAACCCTACATCTAGAGGTAAAGTCCAATATCTAGACTTAAAGACCAACATCTAGAGGTAAAACCCAACATCTAGAGGTAAAGCCCAACGTCTGGAGGTAAAGCCCAGATTCTAGAGAGAAGCCAAAAATCCAAAAAGAAAACCCAAAATCTAGAGGTAAATCCCAACATCTAGAGGTAAAGACTAACATCTAGTGGTGAATTCCAAAATCTAGTGTTAAGGCCTGACATCTACAGTTAAAGCCAAACATATAGATTTAAACCCCAACTTCTAGAGGAAAGGCCTAAAATCTAGAGGTAAAGCCCAACATCTAGATCCAAAGCCTAACTTCTAGACGTAAAGTCCAAAATCTAGAGGTAAAGCCCCAGACCTAGTGGTAGAGCCCAAAATCTAGAGGTAAAGCGCAACATCTAGACGTAAAGCCAGATATCTAGAGGTAAAGCCCAACATCTAGAGGAAAAGCCAAATATATAGATTTAAAACCCAAAATCTAGAGGTAAAGCCCAAAATCTAGATATAAAGGCCAACTTCTAGATCTAAGGCCCAAAATATAGATGTAAAGCCCAACTTCTACTGGTAAAGCTGAATATCTAGAGTTAAAGCGCATCATTTAGAGTAAAACCCAAAATCTAGAGTTAAAGCCCCACATCTAGTGGGAAAGCCCACAATCTAGATGTAAAGCCTATCATCTAGAGGTGAATTCCAAAATCAAGTGTTAAGGCCCGACATCTACAGTTAAAGCCAACCATATAGATGTAACCCCCAACTTCTAGAGATAAGGCCCAAAATCTAGAGGTAAAGCCCAACTTCTAGAGGTAAAGTCCAAAATCTAGAGGTAAAGCCCAAGACCTAGTGGTAGAGTCCAAAATCTAGAGGTAAAGAGCAACATCTAGACGTAAAGCCAGGTATCTAGAGGTAAAGCCCAATATCTAGAGGTAAAGCCTAACATCTAGTGGTGAATTCCAAAATCTAGTGTTAATGCCCGACATCTACAGTTAAAGAAAACATCTAGATGTAAAACCCGACATCTAGATGTAAAGCCCAACATCTAGAGGAAAAGCCCAACATCTAGAGGAAAAGCCAAATATATAGATTTAAAACCCAAAATCTAGAGGTAAAGCCCAACATCTAGAGGTAAAGCCAGATATCTAGAGGTAAAGCCCAACATCTAGAGGAAAAGACAAATATATAGATTTAAAACCCAATATCTAGAGGTAAAGCCCGATATCTAGACGTAAACACCAAAATCTAGATATAAAGCCCAACTTCTAGATCTAAAGCCCAAATATATAGATGTAGAGCACAATTTCTAATTCTAAAGCCCAACATCTAGAGGCAAAGCCCAATATTGAGAGTTTAAGCGCATCATTTAGAGATAAAGCCCAAAATCTAGATGTAAAGCCCAACTTCTAGAGGTAAAGCCCATCATCTTGTCCTACAGTCCAGTGTATGCAGGTAAAGCATAAATTACAGAGGTAAAGGCAAACATCTAGATGTAAAACCCAACATCTAGAGGTAAAGCCCAACGTCTGGAGGTAAAGCCCAGATTCTAGAGAGAAGCCAAAAATCCAAACTGAAAACCCAAAATCTAGAGGTAAATCCCAACATCTAGAGGTAAAGACTAACATCTAGTGGTGAATTCCAAAATCTAGTGTTAAGGCCTGACATCTACAGTTAAAGCCAAACATATAGATTTAAACCCCAACTTCTAGAGGAAAGGCCTAAAATCTAGAGGTAAAGCCCAACATCTAGATCCAAAGCCTAACTTCTAGACGTAAAGTCCAAAATCTAGAGGTAAAGCCCCAGACCTAGTGGTAGAGCCCAAAATCTAGAGGTAAAGCGCAACATCTAGACGTAAAGCCAGATATCTAGAGGTAAAGCCCAACATCTAGAGGAAAAGCCAAATATATAGATTTAAAACCCAAAATCTAGAGGTAAAGCCCAAAATCTAGATATAAAGGCCAACTTCTAGATCTAAGGCCCAAAATATAGATGTAAAGCCCAACTTCTACTGGTAAAGCTGAATATCTAGAGTTAAAGCGCATCATTTAGAGTAAAACCCAAAATCTAGAGTTAAAGCCCCACATCTAGTGGGAAAGCCCACAATCTAGATGTAAAGCCTATCATCTAGAGGTGAATTCCAAAATCAAGTGTTAAGGCCCGACATCTACAGTTAAAGCCAACCATAAAGATGTAACCCCCAACTTCTAGAGATAAGGCCCAAAATCTAGAGGTAAAGCCCAACTTCTAGAGGTAAAGTCCAAAATCTAGAGGTAAAGCCCAAGACCTAGTGGTAGAGTCCAAAATCTAGAGGTAAAGCGCAACATCTACACGTAAAGCCAGATATCTAGAGGTAAAGCCCAATATCTAGAGGTAAAGCCTAACATCTAGAGGTGAATTATAAAATCTAGTGTTAATGCCCGACATCTACAGTTAAAGCAAAACATCTAGATGTAAAACCCGACATCTAGATGTAAAGCCCAACATCTGGAGGAAAAGCCCAACATCTAGAGGAAAAGCCAAATATATAGATTTAAAACCCAAAATCTAGAGGTAAAGTCCAATATCGAGACGTAAAGCCCAAAATCTAGATGTAAAGCCCAACTTCTAGATCTAAAGCCGAACTTCTAGAGGTAAAGTCCAAAATCTAGACGTAAAGCCCAAGACCTAGTGGTAGAGCCCAAAATCTAGAGGTAAAGACCAACATCTAGACGTAAAGCCAGATATCTAGAGGTAAAGCCCAACATCTAGAGGTAAAGTCCAAAATCTAGAGGTAAAGATCAAGACCTAGTGGTAGAGCCCAAAATGTAGAGGTAAAGCCCAACTAATATAGGAAAAGCCAAATATATAGATTTAAACCCCAAAATCTAGAGATAAGGCCCAACATCTAAATGTAAAGCAAAACATCTAGATGTAAAACCCGACATCTAGAGGTAAAGTCCAATATCTAGACTTAAAGACCAACATCTAGAGGTAAAACCCAACATCTTGAGGTAAAGGCCAACGTCTGGAGGTACAGCCCAGATTCTAGAGAGAAGCCAAAAATCCAAATGGAAAACCCAAAATCTAGAGGTAAAGACCAACATCTAGAGGTAAAGACCAATATTTAGAGTTTAAGCGCATCATTTAGAGGTAAACCCAAAATCTAGATGTAAAGCCCAACTTCTAGAGGTAAAGCCCATCATCTAGTCCTACAGCCCAATGTCTGCAGGTAAAGCATAACTTCAGAGGTAAAGGCAAACATCTAGATATAAAAGCCAAACTCTAGAGGTAAAGCCCAACATATAGAGGTATAGCCCAAATTCTAGAGATAAAGTCCAACGTCTAGATGTAATCCGAACATCTAGAGGTAAAGCCCAGAATCTAGAGGTAAAGCCTAACATCTAGAGGTGAATTCCAAAATCAAGTGTTAAGGCCCGACATCTACAGTTAAAGGCAACCATATAGATGTAACCCTCAACTTCTAGACGTAAGGCCCAAAATCTAGAGGTAGAGCCCAACATCTAGAGGAAAAGCCAAATATATAGATTTAAAACCCAAAATCTAGAGATAAAGCCCAACATCTAAATGTAAAGCAAAACATCTAGATGTAAAACCCGACATCTAGAGGTAAAGTCCAATATCTACACTTAAAGACCAACATCTAGAGGTAAACCCCAACATCTTGAGGTAAAGGCCAAAGTCTAGATGTAAAGCCCAACTTCTAGAGGTAAAGTCCAAAATCTAGAGGTAAAGCCCAAGACCTAGTGGTAGATCCCAAAATCTAGAGGTAAAGCCCAACATCTAGAGGTAAAACCAGATATCTGGAGTTAAAGCCCAACATCTAGAGGAAAAGCCAAATATATAGATTTAAAACTCAAAATCTAGAGGTAAAGCCCAATATCTAGATGTAAAGACCAATATCTAGATATAAAGCCCAACTTCTAGATCTGAAGCCCAAAATCTAGATGTAAAGCCCAACTTCTAGAGGTAAAGGCGAATATCTAGAGTTAAAGCGCATCATTTAGAGTAAAGCCCAAAATCTAGAGTTAAAGAACAACATCTAGAGTGAAAGCCCAGAATCTAGAGGTAAAGCCTAACATCTAGAGGTAAAGCCAGATATCTAGGGGTAAAGCCCAACATCTAGAGGAAAAGCCAAATATATAGATTTAAAACCCAAAATCTAGAGGTAAAGACCAATATCTAGACGTAAAGCCCAAAATCTAGATGTAAAGCCCAACTTCTAGATCTAAAGCCTAACTTCTAGAGGTAAAGTCCAAAATCTAGAGGTAAAGCCCAAGACCTAGTGGTAAAGCCCAAAATCTAGAGGTAAAGCCAGATATCTAGAGGTAAAGCCCAACATCTAGAGGAAAAGCCAAATATATAGATTTAAAACCCAACATCTAGAGATAAAGCCCAACATCTAAATGTAAAGCAAAACATCTAGATGTAAAACCCGACATCTAGAGGTAAAGTCCTATATCTAGACTTAAAGACCAACATCTAGAGGTAAAACTCAACATCTAGAGGTAAAGCCCAAGTCTGGAGGTAAAGCCCAGATTCTAGAGAGAAGCCAAAAATCCAGATGGAAAACCCAAAATCTAGAGGTGAAGCCCATCATCTAGAGGTAAAGCCAGATATCTAGGGGTAAAGCCCAACATCTAGAGGAAAAGCCAAATATATAGATTTAAAACCCAAAATCTAGAGGTAAAGCCCAATATCTAGACGTAAAGACCAATATCTAGATGTAAAGCCCAACTTCTAGATCTAAAGCCCAAATATATAGATGTAGAGCACAATTTCTTATTCTAAAGCCCAACATCTAGAGGTAAAGCCCAATATTTAGAGTTTAAGCCCATCATTTAGAGGTAAACCCCAAAATCTAGATGTAAAGCCAAACTTCTAGAGCTAAAGCCCATCATCTAGTCCTACAGCCCAATGTCTGCAGGTAAAGCATAACTTACAGAGGTAAAGGCAAACATCTAGATGCAAAACCCAAACTCTAGAGGTAAAGCCCAACATATAGAGGTATAGCCCAAATTCTAGAGATAAAGTCCAACGTCTAGATGTAATCCCAACATCTAGAGGTAAAGCCTAACATCTAGAGGTGAAGCACAACATATAGAGCTATAACCCAACATCTAGAGATAAAGACCAACATCTAAATGTAAAGCAAAACATCTAGATGTAAAACCCTACATCTAGAGGGAAAGTCCAATATCTAGACTTAAAGACCAACATCTGGAGTAAAGCCCAATGTCTAGAGGTAATGACCAACTTCTAGAGCTAAAACCCCAAATCTAGATTTAAACCCCAACATCTAGAGATAAAGCCCAACTTCTAGATCTAAGCCAAATATCTAGAGATAAAGCCCAACATCTAGAGGTAAAGCCTAACATCTAGTGGTGAATTCCAAAATCTAGTGTTAATGCCCGACATCTACAGTTGAAGCCAAACATACAGATGTAAAACCCAACTTCTAGAGGTAAGGCCAAAAATCTAGAGGTAAAGCCCAACATCTAGAGTTAAAGCCCAACGTCCTGAGGTAAAGCCCAAAGTCTAGAGGTAAAGCCCAAATTCTAGAGGTAAAGCCAAATATCTAGATTTAAATCCCCAAATCTACAGGTGAAGCCCAAATTGCAGATATAAAGCCCAACATTTAGAGGTAAGGTCCAAATGCTAGAGGCAAAGCCCAACACCTAGAGGAAGAGCCCAAACTCTAGAGTTAAAGCCCAACATCTAGAGGTAAAGCCAGATATCTAGAGGTAAAGCCCAACATCTAGAGGAAAAGCCAAATATATAGATTTAAAACCCAAAATCTAGAGGTAAAGCCCAATATCTAGACGTAAAGCCCAAAATCTAGATGTAAAGCCCAACTTCTAGATCTAAGGCCCAAAATCTAGATGTAAAGCCCAACTTCTAGATGTAAAGCCGAATATATAAAGCGCATCATTTAGAGTAAAGCCCAAAATCTAGAGTTAAAGCCCAACATCTAGAGGTAAAGCCGAGAATCTAGATGTAAAGCCTAACATCTAGAGGTAAATCTGAACGTCTTGAGGTAAAGACAAATATATAGATTTAAAAACCAACATCTAGAGGTAAAGCCCAATATCTAGACGTAAAGCCCAACTTCTAGAGGAAAAGTCCAAATTCTGGAGGCAAAGCCCAACACCTAGAGGTAGAGCCCAAAATCTAGAGGTAAAGCAAGATCTAGAGGTAAAGCCAAATATATAGATTTAAAACACAAAATATAGAGGTAAAGCCCGATATCTAGACGTAAAGACCAAAATCTAGATGTAAAGCCCAACTTCTAGATCTAAAGCCTAAAATCGAGATGTAAAGCCCAACTTCTAGAGGTAAAGCCGAATATATAAAGCGCATCATTTAGAGTAAAGCCCAAAATCTAGAGTTGAAGCCCCACATCTAGAAGGAAAGCCCAGAACCTAGATGTAAAGCCTAACATCTAGAGGTGAATTCCAAAATCAAGTGTTAAGGCCCGACATCTACAGTTAAAGCCAAACATATAGATGTAACCCCCAACTTCTAGAGGTAAGGCCCAAAATCTAGAGGTAAAGCCCAACATCTAGAGGTAAAGCCGAACGTCTTGAGGTAAAGACAAATATATAGATTTAAAACCCAACATCTAGAGATAAAGCCCAATATCTAGACGTAAAGCCCAACTTCTAGAGGAAAAGTCCAAATTCTGGTGGCAAAGCCCAACACCTAGAGGTAGAGCCCAATATCTAGACTTAAAGACCAACATCTGGAGGTAAAGCCCAATGTCTAGAGGTAATGACCAACTTCTAGAGCTAAACCCCCAAATCTAGATTTTAACCCCAACACCTAGAGATAAAGCCCAACTTCTAGATCTAAGCCAAACATCTAGAGGTAAAGCCCAACATCTAGAGGTAAAGCCTAACATCTAGTGGTGAATTCCAAAATCTAGTGTTAAGGCCCGACATCTACAGTTAAAGGCAAACATATAGATGTAAACCCCAACTTCTAGAGGTAAGGCCCAAAATCTAGAGGTAAAGCCCAACACTTTGATTTAAAACCCAACATCTAGAGGTAAAGCCCAATATCTAGACGTAAAGCCCAATTCCTAGAGGAAAAGTCCAAATTCTGGAGGCAAAGCCCAACACCTAGAGGTAGAGCCCAAAATCTAGAGGTAAAGCAAGATCTAGAGGTAAAGCCAAATATATAGATTTAAAACCCAAAATATAGAGGTAAAGCCCGATATCTAGACGTAAAGACCAAAATCTAGATGTAAAGCCCAACTTCTAGATCTAAAGCCTAAAATCGAGATGTAAAGCCCAACTTCTAGAGGTAAAGCCGAATATATAAAGCGCATCATTTAGAGTAAAGCCCAAAATCTAGAGTTGAAGCCCCACATCTAGAGGGAAAGACCAGAATCTAGATGTAAAGCCTAACATTTAGAGGTGAATTCCAAAATCAAGAGTTAAGGACCAACATCTACAGTTAAAGCCAAACATATAGATGCAACCCCCAACTTCTAGAGGTAAGGCCCAAAATCTAGAGGTAAAGCCCAACTTCTAGAGGTAAAGTCCAAAATCTAGAGGTAAAGTACAAGACCTAGTGGTAGAGCCCAAAATCTAGAGGTAAAGCCCAACATCTAGACGTAAAGCCAGATATCTAGGGGTAAAGCCCAACATCTAGAGGAAAAGCCAAATATATAGATTTAAAACCCAAAATCTAGAGGTAAAGACCAATATCTAGACGTAAAGACCAAAATCTAGATGTAAAGCCCAACTTCTAGATCTAAAGCCCAACATCTAGAGGTAAAGCCTAACATCTAGAGTTGAATTCCAAAATCAAGTGTTAAGGCCCGACATCTACAGTTAAAGCCAAACATATAGATGTAAACCCCAACTTCTAGAGGTAAGGCCCAAAATCTAGAGGTAAAGATCAAGACGTAGTGGTAGAGCCCAAAATGTAGAGTTAAAGCCCAACATCTAGAGGAAAAGCCAAATATATAGATTTAAAACCCAAAATCTAGAGATAAAGCCCAACATCTAAATGTAAAGCAAAACATCTAGATGTAAAACCCGACATCTAGAGGTAAAGTCCAATATCTAGACTTAAAGACCAACATCTAGAGGTAAAAACCAACATCTAGAGGTAAAGCCCAACATCTGGAGGTAAAGCCCAGTTTCTAGAGAGAAGCCAAAAATCCAGATGGAAAACCCAAAATCTAGAGGTAAAGCCCAACATCTAGAGGTAAAGCCAGATATCTAGGGGTAAAGCCCAACATCTAGAGGAAAAGCCAAATATATAGATTTAAAACCCAAAATCTAGAGGTAAAGACCAATATCTAGACGTAAAGCCCAAAATCTAGATGTAAAGCCCAACTTCTAGATCTAAAGCCTAACTTCTAGAGGTAAAGTCCAAAATCTAGAGGTAAAGCCCAAGACCTAGTGGTAGAGCCCAAAATCTAGGGGTAAAGTCCAACATCTAGAGGTAAAACCGGATATCTAGTGTTAAAGCCCAACATCTAGAGGAAAAGCCAAATATATAGATTTAAAACTCAAAATCTAGAGGTAAAGCCCAATATCTAGATGTAAAGACCAATATCTAGACTTAAAGCCCAACTTCTAGATCTAAAGCCCAAAATCTAGATGTAAAGCCCAACTTCTAGAGGTAAAGACGAATATCTAGATTAGAGCGCATCATTTAGAGTAAAGCCCAAAATCTAGAGTTAAAGAACAACATCTAGAGGGAAAGCCCAGAATCTAGAGGTAAAGCCTAACATCTAGAGGTGAATTCCAAAATCAAGTGTTAAGGCCCGACATCTACAGTTAAATCCAAACATATAGATGTAACCCCCAACTTCTAGACGTAAGGCCCAAAAAATAGAGGTAAAGCCGAACATCTAGAGGTAAAGCCGAACGTCTTGAGGTAAAGCCCAAAGTCTAGATGTAAAGCCCAACTTCTAGAGGTAAAGTCCAAATTCTAGAGGTAAAGCCCAAGACCTAGTGGTAGAGCCCAAAATCTAGAGGTAAAGCCCAACATCTAGAGGTAAAACCAGATATCTGGAGTTAAAGCCCAACATCTAGAGGAAAAGCCAAATGTATAGATTTAAAACTCAAAATCTAGAGGTAAAGCCCAATATCTAGATGTAAAGACCAATATCTAGATATAAAGCCCAACTTCTAGATCTAAAGCCCAAAATCTAGTTGTAAAGCCCAACTTCTAGAGGTAAAGGCGAATATCTAGAGTTAAAGCGCATCATTTAGAGTAAAGCCCAAAATCTAGAGTTAAAGAACAACATCTAGAGGGAAAGCCCAGAATCTAGAGGTAAAGCCTAACATCTAGAGGTAAAGCCAGATATCTAGGGGTAAAGCCCAACATCTAGAGGAAAAGCCAAATATATAAATTTAAAACCCAAAATCTAGAGGTAAAGACCAATATCTAGACGTAAAGCCCAAAATCTAGATGTAAAGCCCAACTTCTAGATCTAAAGCCTAACTTCTAGAGGTAAAGTCCAAAATCTAGAGGTAAAGCCCAAGACCTAGTGGTAGAGCCCAAAATCTAGAGGTAAAGCCAGATATCTAGAGGTAAAGCCCAACATCTAGAGGAAAAGCCAAATATATATATTTTAAACCCAACATCTAGAGATAAAGCCCAACATCTAAATGTAAAGCAAAACATCTAGATGTAAAACCCGACATCTAGAGGTAAAGTCCTATATCTAGACTTAAAGACCAACATCTAGAGGTAAAACTCAACATCTAGAGGTAAAGCCCAAGTCTGGAGGTAAAGCCCAGATTCTAGAGAGAAGCCAAAAATCCAGATGGAAAACCCAAAATCTAGAGGTAAAGCCCATCATCTAGAGGTAAAGCCAGATATCTAGGGGTAAAGCCCAACATCTAGAGGAAAAGCCAAATATATAGATTTAAAACCCAAAATCTAGAGGTAAAGCCCAATATCTAGACGTAAAGACCAATATCTAGATGTAAAGCCCAACTTCTAGATCTAAAGCCCAAATATATAGATGTAAAGCCCAACTTCTAAATCTAAAGCCCAACATCTAGAGGTAAAGCCCAATATTTAGAGTTTAAGCCCATCATTTAGAGGTAAACCCCAAAATCTAGATGTAAAGCCAAACTTCTAGAGCTAAAGCCCATCATCTAGTCCTACAGCCCAATGTCTGCAGGTAAAGCATAACTTACAGAGGTAAAGGCAAACATCTAGATGCAAAACCCAAACTCTAGAGGTAAAGCCCAACATATAGAGGTATAGCCCAAATTCTAGAGATAAAGCCAACGTCTAGATGTAATCGCAACATCTAGAGGTAAAGCCTAACATCTAGAGGTGAAGCACAACATATAGAGGTATAACCCAACATCTAGAGATAAAGACCAACATCTAAATGTAAAGCAAAACATCTAGATGTAAAACACTATATCTAGAGGGAAAGTCCAATATCTAGACTTAAAGACCAACATCTGGAGGTAAAGCCCAATGTCTAGAGGTAATGACCAACTTCTAGAGCTAAAACCCTAAATCTAGATTTTAACCCCAACATCTAGAGATAAAGCCCAACATCTAGAGGTAAAGCCTAACATCTAGAGGTGAATTCCAAAATCAAGTGTTAAGGCCCGACATCTACAGTTAAATCCAAACATATAGATGTAACCCCCAACTTCTAGACGTAAGGCCCAAAAAATAGAGGTAAAGCCGAATATCTAGAGGTAAAGCCGAACGTCTTGAGGTAAAGCCCAAAGTCTAGATGTAAAGCCCAACTTCTAGAGGTAAAGTCCAAAATCTAGAGGTAAAGCCCAAGACCTAGTGGTAGATCCCAAAATCTAGAGGTAAAGCCCAACATCTAGAGGTAAAACCAGATATCTAGAGTTAAAGCCCAACATCTAGAGGAAAAGCCAAATATATAGATTTAAAACTCAAAATCTAGATCTAAAGCCCAAAATCTAGATGTAAAGCCCAACTTCTAGAGGTAAAGGCGAATATCTAGAGTTAAAGCGCATCATTTAGAGTAAAGCCCAAAATCTAGAGTTAAAGAACAACATCTAGAGGGAAAGCCCAGAATCTAGAGGTAAAGCCTAACATCTAGAGGTAAAGCCCAAATTCTAGAGGAAAAGTCCAAATTCTGGAGGCAAAGCCCAACACCTAGAGGTAGAGCCCAAAATCTAGACTTAAAGACCAACATCTGGAGGTAAAGCCCAAAGTCTAGAGGTAAAGCCCAAATTCTAGAGGTAAAGCCAAATATCTAGATTTAAATCCCAAAATCTACAGGTGAAACCCAAATTGCAGATGTAAAGCCCAACATCTAGAGGCAAAGTCCAAATGCTAGTGGCAAAGCCCAACACCTAGAGGCAGAGACCAAAATCTAGAGTTAAAGCCCAACATCTAGAGGTAAAGCCAGATATCTAGAGGTAAAGCCCAACATCTAGAGGAAAAGCCAATTATATAGATTTAAAACCCAAAATTTAGAGGTAAAGCCCAATATCTAGACGTAAAGCCCAAAATCTAGATGTAAAGCCCAACTGCTAGATCTAAAGCCTAACTTCTAGAGGTAAAGTCCAAAATCTAGAGGTAAAGCCCAAGACCTAGTGGTAGAGCCCAAAATCTAGAGGTAAAGCCCAACATCTAGACGTAAAGCCAGATATCTAGAGGTAAAGCCCAACATCTAGAGGAAAAGCCAAATATATAGATTTAAAACCCAAAATCTAGAGGTAAAGCCCAATATCTAGACGTAAAGACCAAAATCTAGAGGTAAAGCCCAACTTCTAGAGGTAAAGGCGAATATCTAGAGTTAAAGCGCATCATTTAGAGTAAAGCCCAACATCTAGAGTTAAAGCCCAACTTCTAGATCTAAAGCCCAACATCTAGAGGTAAAGCCTAACATCTAGAGGTGAATTCCAAAATCAAGTGTTAAGGACCGACATCTACAGTTAAAGCCAAACATATAGATGTAAACCCCAACTTCTAGAGGTAAGGCACAAAATCTAGAGTTAAAGCCCAACATCTAGAGGAAAAGCCAAATATATAGATTTAAAACCCAAAATCTAGAGATAAACCCCAACATCTAAATGTAAAGCAAAACATCTAGATGTAAAACCCGACATCTAGAGGTAAAGTCCAATATCTAGACTTAAAGACCAACATCTAGAGGTAAAAACCAACATCTAGAGGTAAAGCCCAACATCTGGAGGTAAAGCCCAGTTTCTAGAGAGAAGCCAAAAATCCAGATGGAAAACCCAAAATCTAGAGGTAAAGCCCAACATCTAGAGGTAAAACCGGATATCTAGAGTTAAAGCCCAACATCTAGAGGAAAAGCCAAATATATAGATTTAAAACTCAAAATCTAGAGGTAAAGCCCAATATCTAGATGTAAAGACCAATATCTAGACTTAAAGCCCAACTTCTAGATCTAAAGCCCAAAATCTAGATGTAAAGCCCAACTTCTAGAGGTAAAGATGAATATCTAGATTAGAGCGCATCATTTAGAGTAAAGCCCAAAATCTAGAGTTAAAGAACAACATCTAGAGGGAAAGCCCAGAATCTAGAGGTAAAGCCTAACATCTAGAGGTGAATTCCAAAATCAAGTGTTAAGGCCCGACATCTACAGTTAAATGCAAACATATAGATGTAACCCCCAACTTCTAGACGTAAGGCCCAAAAAATAGAGGTAAAGCCGAACATCTAGAGGTAAAGCCGAACGTCTAGAGGTAAAGCCGAACGTCTAGAGGTAAAGCCCAAAGTCTAGATGTAAAGCCCAACTTCTAGAGGTAAAGTCCAAATTCTAGAGGTAAAGCCCAAGACCTAGTGGTAGAGCCCAAAATCTAGAGGTAAAGCCCAACATCTAGAGGTAAAACCAGATATCTGGAGTTAAAGCCCAACATCTAGAGGAAAAGCCAAATATATAGATTTAAAACCCAAAATCTAGAGGTAAAGCCCAATATCTAGACGTAAAGACCAATATCTAGATGTAAAGCCCAACTTCTAGATCTAAAGCCCAAATATATAGATGTAGAGCACAATTTCTTATTCTAAAGCCCAAAATCTAGAGGTAAAGCCCAATATTTAGAGTTTAAGCCCATCATTTAGAGGTAAACCCCAAAATCTAGATGTAAAGCCAAACTTCTAGAGCTAAAGCCCATCATCTAGTCCTACAGCCCAATGTCTGCAGGTAAAGCATAACTTACAGAGGTAAAGGCAAACATCTAGATGCAAAACCCAAACTCTAGAGGTAAAGCCCAACATATAGAGGTATAGCCCAAATTCTAGAGATAAAGCCAACGTCTAGATGTAATCGCAACATCTAGAGGTAAAGCCTAAAATCTAGAGGTGAAGCGCAACATATAGAGGTATAACCCAAGATCTAGAGATAAAGACCAACATCTAAATGTAAAGCAAAACATCTAGATGTAAAACCCTACATCTAGAGGGAAAGTCCAATATCTAGACTTAAAGACCAACATCTGGAGGTAAAGCCCAATGTCTAGAGGTAATGACCAACTTCTAGAGCTAAAACCCCAAATCTAGATTTTAATCCCAACATCTAGAGATAAAGCCCAACTTCTAGATCTAAGCCAAACATCTAGAGGTAAAGCCCAACATCTAGAGGTAAAGCCTAACATCTAGAGGTGAATTCCAAAATCAAGTGTTAAGGCCCGACATCTACAGTTAAATCCAAACATATAGATGTAACCCCCAACTTCTAGACGTAAGGCCCAAAAAATAGAGGTAAAGCCGAATATCTAGAGGTAAAGCCGAACGTCTTGAGGTAAAGCCCAAAGTCTAGATGTAAAGCCCAACTTCTAGAGGTAAAGTCCAAAATCTAGAGGTAAAGCCCAAGACCTAGTGGTAGATCCCAAAATCTAGAGGTAAAGCCCAACATCTAGAGGTAAAACCAGATATCTAGAGTTAAAGCCCAACATCTAGAGGAAAAGCCAAATATATAGATTTAAAACTCAAAATCTAGATCTAAAGCCCAAAATCTAGATGTAAAGCCCAACTTCTAGAGGTAAAGGCGAATATCTAGAGTTAAAGCGCATCATTTAGAGTAAAGCCCAAAATCTAGAGTTAAAGAACAACATCTAGAGGGAAAGCCCAGAATCTAGAGGTAAAGCCTAACATCTAGAGGTAAAGCCCAAATTCTAGAGGAAAAGTCCAAATTCTGGAGGCAAAGCCCAACACCTAGAGGTAGAGCCCAAAATCTAGACTTAAAGACCAACATCTGGAGGTAAAGCCCAAAGTCTAGAGGTAAAGCCCAAATTCTAGAGGTAAAGCCAAATATCTAGATTTAAATCCCAAAATCTACAGGTGAAACCCAAATTGCAGATGTAAAGCCCAACATCTAGAGGCAAAGTCCAAATGCTAGTGGCAAAGCCCAACACCTAGAGGCAGAGACCAAAATCTAGAGTTAAAGCCCAACATCTAGAGGTAAAGCCAGATATCTAGAGGTAAAGCCCAACATCTAGAGGAAAAGCCAATTATATAGATTTAAAACCCAAAATTTAGAGGTAAAGCCCAATATCTAGACGTAAAGCCCAAAATCTAGATGTAAAGCCCAACTGCTAGATCTAAAGCCTAACTTCTAGAGGTAAAGTCCAAAATCTAGAGGTAAAGCCCAAGACCTAGTGGTAGAGCCCAAAATCTAGAGGTAAAGCCCAACATCTAGAGGTAAAACCAGATATCTGGAGTTAAAGCCCAACATCTAGAGGAAAAGCCAAATATATAGATTTAAAACTCAAAATCTAGAGGTAAAGCCCAATATCTAGATGTAAAGACCAATATCTAGATATAAAGCCCAACTTCTAGATCTAAAGCCCAAAATCTAGATGTAAAGCCCAACTTCTAGAGGTAAAGCCCAACTGCTAGATCTAAAGCCTAACTTCTAGAGGTAAAGTCCAAAATCTAGAGGTAAAGCCCAAGACCTAGTGGTAGAGCCCAAAATCTAGAGGTAAAGCCCAACATCTAGAGGTAAAGCCAGATATCTAGAGGTAAAGCCCAACATCTAGAGGAAAAGCCAATTATATAGATTTAAAACCCAAAATTTAGAGGTAAAGCCCAATATCTAGACGTAAAGCCCAAAATCTAGATGTAAAGCCCAACTGCTAGATCTAAAGCCTAACTTCTAGAGGTAAAGTCCAAAATCTAGAGGTAAAGCCCAAGACCTAGTGGTAGAGCCCAAAATCTAGAGGTAAAGCCCAACATCTAGACGTAAAGCCAGATATCTAGAGGTAAAGCCCAACATCTAGAGGAAAAGCCAAATATATAGATTTAAAACCCAAAATCTAGAGGTAAAGCCCAATATCTAGACGTAAAGACCAAAATCTAGAGGTAAAGCCCAACTTCTAGAGGTAAAGGCGAATATCTAGAGTTAAAGCGCATCATTTAGAGTAAAGCCCAACATCTAGAGTTAAAGCCCAACTTCTAGATCTAAAGCCCAACATCTAGAGGTAAAGCCTAACATCTAGAGGTGAATTCCAAAATCAAGTGTTAAGGACCGACATCTACAGTTAAAGCCAAACATATAGATGTAAACCCCAACTTCTAGAGGTAAGGCACAAAATCTAGAGTTAAAGCCCAACATCTAGAGGAAAAGCCAAATATATAGATTTAAAACCCAAAATCTAGAGATAAAACCCAACATCTAAATGTAAAGCAAAACATCTAGATGTAAAACCCGACATCTAAGGTAAAGTCCAATATCTAGACTTAAAGACCAACATCTAGAGGTAGAACCCAACATCTAGAGGTAAAGCCCAACATCTGGAGGTAAAGCCCAGATTCTAGAGAGAAGCCAAAAATCCAGATGGAAAACCCAAAATCTAGAGGTAAAGCCCAACATCTAGAGGTAAAGCCAGATATCTAGGGGTAAAGCCCAACATCTAGAGGAAAAGCCAAATATATAGATTTAAAACCCAAAATCTAGAGGTAAAGACCAATATCTAGACGTAAAGCCCAAAATCTAGATATAAAGCCCAACTTCTAGATCTAAAGCCCAACATCTAGCGGTAAAGCCTAACATCTAGTGGTGAATTCCAAAATCTAGTGTTAATGCCTGACATCTACAGTTAAAGGCAAACATATAGATGTAACCCCCAACTTCTAGAGGTAAGGCCCAAAATCTAGAGGTAAAGCCAAATCTAGAATTAAAGCCCAACGTCTATAGGAAAAGCCAAATATATAGATTTAAAACCCAAAATATAGAGGTAAAGCCCGATATCTAGATGTAAAGACCAAAATCTAGATGTAAAGCCCAACTTCTAGAGGTAAAGCCGAATATATAAAGCGCATCATTTAGAGTAAAGCCCAAAATCTAGAGTTGAAGCCCCACATCTAGAGGGAAAGCCCAGAATCTAGATGTAAAGCCTAACATCTAGAGGTGAATTCCAAAATGAAGTGTTAAGGCCCGATATCTACAGTTAAAGCCAAACATATAGATGTAACCCCCAACTTCTAGAGGTAAGGCCCAAAATCTAGAGGTAAAGCCCAACATCTAGACGTAAAGCCAGATATCTGATGGTAAAGCCCAACATTTAGAGGAAAAGCCAAATATATAGATTTAAAACCCAAAATCTAGAGGTAAAGCCCAACATCCAGAGTTAAATTTGAACGTCTTGAGGTAAAGCCAAAGTCTAGAGGTAAAGCCCAACTTCTAGAGGTAAAGTCCAAAATCTA
Source organism: Leptosomus discolor (assembly GCF_034619465.1). Lineage (NCBI taxonomy): Eukaryota > Metazoa > Chordata > Aves > Leptosomiformes > Leptosomidae > Leptosomus > Leptosomus discolor. The sequence continues at coordinate 1,932,037 of NW_028237857.1, read as the reverse complement.
GAGGTAAAGCCACTCATCTAGACGTAAAGTCAGATATCTAGAGGTAAAGCCCAACATCTATAGGAAAAACCAAATATATAGATTTAAACCCCAAAATCTAGAGATAAAGCCCAACATCTAAATGTAAAGCAAAACATCTAGATGTAAAACCCGACATCTAGAGGTAAAGTCCAATATCTAGACTTAAAGACCAACATCTAGAGGTAAAACCCAACATCTTGAGGTAAAGGCCAACGTCTGGAGGTACAGCCCAGATTCTAGAGAGAAGCCAAAAATCCAGATGGAAAACCCAAAACCTAGAGGTAAAGCCCAACATCTAGAGGTAAAGCCCAGATTCTAGAGAGAAGCCAAAAATCCAGATGGAAAACCCAAAATTTAGAGGTAAAGCACATCATCTAGAGGTAAAGCCAGATATCTAGGGGTAAAGCCCAACATCTAGAGAAAAAGACAAATATATAGATTTAAAACCCAAAATCTAGAGGTAAAGCCCGATATCTAGACGTAAAGACCAAAATCTAGATGTAAAGCCCAACTTCTAGATCTAAAGCCCAAAATATAGATGTAAAGCCCAACTTCTAAATCTAAAGCCCAACATGTAGAGGTAAAGCCCAATATTTAGAGTTTAAGCGCATCATTTAAGGTAAACCCAAAATCTAGATGTAAAGCCCAACTTCTAGAGGTAAAGCCCATCATCTAGTCCTTCAGCCCAATGTCTGCAGGTAAAGCATAAATTCAGAGGTAAAGGCAAACATCTAGATATAAAAGCCAAACTCTAGATGTAAAGCCCAACATATAGAGGTATAGCCCAAATTCTAGAGATAAAGTCCAACGTCTAGATGTAATCCCAACATCTAGAGGTAAAGCCCAGAATCTAGAGGTAAAGCCTAACATCTAGAGGTGAAATCCAAAATCAAGTGTTAAGCCCGACATCTACAGTTAAAGCCAACCATATAGATGTAAACCTCAACTTCTAGAGGTAAGGCCCAAAATCTAGAGGTAAAGCCCAACATCTAGACGTAAAGCCAGATATCTAGGGGTAAAGCCCAACATCTAGAGGAAAAGCCAAATATGTAGATTTAAAACCCAAAATCTAGAGGTAAAGACCAATATCTAGACGTAAAGCCCAAAATCTAGATGTAAAGCCTAACATCTAGAGGTGAATTCCAATATCAAGTGTTAAGGCCCGACATCTACAGTTAAAGCTAAACATATAGATGTAACCCCAACTTCTAGAGGTAAGGCCCAAAATCTAGAGGTAAAGCCCAACTTCTAGAGGTAAAGCCCAACGTCTTGAGGTAAAGACAAATATATAGATTTAAAACCCAAAATCTAGAGGTAAAGCCCAATGTCTAGACGTAAAGCCCAAAATATAGAGGTAAAGCCCAACTTCTAGAGGTAAAGCCCAATATATAAAGCGCATCATTTAGAGTAAAGACCAAAATCTAGAGTTGAAGCCCAACATCTAGAGGGAAAGCCCAGAATCTAGATCTAAAGCCTAACATCTAGAGGTGAATTCCATAATCAAGTGTTAAGGCCAGACATCTACAGTTAAAGCCAAACATATAGATGTAACCCCCAACTTCTAGAGGTAAGGCCCAAAATCTAGAGGTAAAGCCCAACTTCTAGAGGTAAAGTCCAAAATCTAGAGGTAAAGCCCAAGACCTAGTGGTAGAGCCCAAAATCTAGAGGTAAAGCCCAACATCTAGAGGTGAAGCACAACATATAGAGGTATAACCCAACATCTAGAGATAAAGACCAACATCTAAATGTAAAGCAAAACATCTAGATGTAAAACCCTACACCCAGAGGTAAAGTCCAATATCTAGACTTAAAGACCAACATCTGGAGGTAAAGCCCAATGTCTAGAGGTAATGACCAACTTCTAGAGCTAAACTCCCAAATCTAGATTTAAACCCCAACATCTAGAGATAAAGCCCAACTTCTAGATCTAAGCCAAACATCTAGAGGGAAAGCCCAGAATCTAGAGGTAAAGCCTAACATCTAGAGGTGAATTCCGAAATCAAGTGTTAAGGCCCGACATCTACAGTTAAAGCCAAACATACAGATGTAAACCCCAACTTCTAGAGGTAAGGCCCAAAATCTAGAGGTAAAGCCCAACATCTAGCGTTAAAGCCCAACGTCTTGAGGTAAAGACAAATATATAGATTTAAAACCCAAAATCTAGAGGTAAAGCCCAATATCTAGACGTAAAGCCCAACTTCTAGAGGAAAAGTCCAAATTCTAGAGGCAAAGCCCAACACCTAGATGTAGAGCCCAAAATCTAGAGGTAAAGCCCAACTTCTAGAGGTAAAGCCAGATATCTAGAGGTAAAGACCAACATCTAGAGGAAAATCTAAATATATAGATTTAAAACCCAATATCTAGAGGTAAAGCCCAACATCTAGAGGTAAAGTATAAAATCCAGAGGTAAAGATCAAGACCTACTGGTAGAGCCCAAAATGTAGAGGTAAAGCCCAACATCTACAGGAAAAGCCAAATATATAGATTTAAACCCCAAAATCTAGAGGTAAAGCCCGATATCTAGACGTAAAGATCAAAATCTAGATGTAAAGCCCAACTTCTAGATCTAAAGCCCAAAATATAGATGTAAAGCCCAACTTTTAAATCTAAAGCCCAACATCTAGAGGTAAAGCCCAATATCTAGACGTAAAGCCCAAAATCTAGATGAAAAGCACATCTTCTAGATCTAAAGACCAACATCTAGAGGTAAAGCCCAATATTTAGAGTTTAAGCGAATCATTTAGAGGTAAACCCAAAATCTAGATGTAAAGCCCAACTTCTAGAGGTAAAGCCCATCATCTAGTCCTACAGCCCAATGTCTGCAGGTAAAGCATAACTTCAGATGTAAAGGCAAACATCTAGATATAAAAGCCAAACTCTAGAGGTAAAGCCCAACATATAGAGGTATAGCCCAAATTCTAGAGATAAAGTCCAACGTCTAGATGTAATCCCAACATCTAGAGGTAAAGCCCAGAATCTAGAGGTAAAGCCTAACATCTAGAGGTGAATTCCAAAATCAAGTGTTAAGGCCCGACATCTACAGTTAAAGCCAACCATATATATGTAACCCTCAACTTCTAGAGGTAAGGCCCAAAATCTAGAGGTAAAGCCACACATCTAGATTTAAAGCCAGATATCTAGAGGTAAAGCCCAACATGTAGAGGAAAAGCCAAATATATAGATTTAAAACCCAAAATCTAGAGATAAAGCCCAACATCTAAATGTAAAGCAAAACATCTAGATGTAAAACCCGACATCTAGAGGAAAAGTCCAATATCTAGACTTAAAGAACATCTAGAGGTAAAGCCCAACATCTAGAGGTAAAGGCCAACGTCTGGAGGTAAAGCCCAGATTCTAGAGAGAAGCCAAAAATCCAGATTGAAAACCCAAAATCTAGAGGTAAAGCCCATCATCTAGAGGTAAAGCCAGATAACTAGGGGTAAAGCCCAACATCTAGAGGAAAAGCCAAATATATAGATTTAAAACCCAAAATCTAGAGGTAAAGCCCAATATCTAGACGTAGAGACCAATATCTAGATGTAAAGCCCAACTTCTAGATCTAAAGCCCAAATATATAGATGTAGAGCACAATTTCTAATTCTAAAGCCCAACATCTAGAGGCAAAGCCCAATATTTAGAGTTTAATCGCATCATTTAGAGGTAAAGCCCAAAATCTAGATGTCAACCCCAACTTCTAGAGGTAAAGCCCATCATCTAGTCCTACAGCCCAATGTCTGCAAGTAAATCCCAACTTACAGAGGTAAAGCAAAATCTAGATGTAAAACCCAAACTCTAGAGGTAAAGCCCAACATATAGAGGTATAGCCCAAATTCTAGAGAAAAAGTCCAACATCTAGATGTAATCGCAACATCTAGAGGTAAAGCCTAACATCTAGAGGTGAAGCACAACATATAGAGGTATAACCCAACATCTAGAGATAAAGACCAACATCTAAATGTAAAGCAAAACATCTAGATGTAAAACCCTACATCTAGAGGTAAAGTCCAATATCTAGACTTAAAGACCAACATCTGGAGGTAAAGCCCAATGTCTAGAGGTTATGACCAACTTCTAGAGCTAAACCCCCAAATCTAGATTTAAACCCCAACTTCTAGAGATAAAGCCCAACTTCTAGATCTAAGCCAAACATCTAGAGGGAAAGCCCAGAATCTAGAGGTAAAGCCTAACATCTAGAGGTGAATTCCGAAATCAAGTGTTAAGGCCCGACATCTACAGTTAAAACCAAACATACAGATGTAAACCCCAACTTCTAGAGGTAAGGCCCAAAATCTAGAGGTAAAGCCCAACATCTAGCATTAAAGCCCAACGTCTTGAGGTAAAGACAAATATATAGATTTAAAACCCAAAATCTAGAGGTAAAGTCCAATATCTAGACGTAAAGCCCAATATCTAGACATAAAGCCCAACTTCTAGAGGAAAAGTCCAAATTCTAGAGGCAAAGCCCAACACCTAGATGTAGAGCCCAAAATCTAGAGGTAAAACCCAACATCTAGCGTTAAAGCCCAACGTCTTGAGGTAAAGACAAATATATAGATTTAAAACCCAAAATCTAGAGGTAAAGCCCAATATCTAGACGTAAAGCCCAACTTCTAGAGAAAAAGTCCAAATTCTAGAGGCAAAGCCCAACACCTAGATGTAGAGACGAAAATCTAGAGGTAAAGCCCAACATCTAGAGGTAAAGACAAATATCTAGAGGTAAAGCCCAACATCTAGAGGAAAATCTAAATATATAGATTTAAAACCCAATATCTAGAGGTAAAGCCCGATATCTAGACGTAAATACCAAAATCTATATATGAAGCCCAACTTCTAGATTTAAAGCCCAACTTCTAAATCTAAAGCCCAACATCTAGAGGTAAACCAAATATTTAGAGTTTAAGCGCATCATTTAGAGGTAAAGCCCAAAATCTAGATGTAAAGCCCAACTTCTAGAGGTAAAGACCATCATCTAGTCCTACAGCCCAATGTATGCAGGTAAAGCATAAATTACAGAGGTAAAGGCAAACATCTAGATGTAAAACCCAACATCTAGAGGTAAAGCCCAAGGTCTGGAGGTAAAGCCCAGGTTCTAGAGAGAAGCCAAAAATCCAGATGGAAAACCCAAAATCTAGAAGTAAAGCCCAACATCTAGAGGTAAAGCCAGATATCTAGAGGTAAAGCCCAACATCTAGAGGAAAAGACAAATATATAGATTTAAAACCCAAAATCTAGAGGTAAAGTCCAATATCGAGATGTAAACCCCAACTTCTAGTTGTGAAGCCCAACTTCTAGATCCAAAGCCTAACTTCTAGACGTAAAGTCCAAATCTAGAGATAAAGCCCAAGATCTAGTGGTAGAGCCCAAAATCTAGAGGTAAAGCCCGACATCTAGACGTAAAGCCAGATATCTAGAGGTAAAGCCCAACATCTATAGGAAAAGCCAAATATATAGATTTAAAACCCAAAATCTAGAGGTAAAGCCCAATATCTAGACGTAGAGACCAATATCTAGATGTAAAGCCCAACTTCTAGATCTAAAGCCCAAATATATAGATGTAGAGCACAATTTCTAATTCTAAAGCCCAACATCTAGAGGCAAAGCCCAATATTTAGAGTTTAATCGCATCATTTAGAGGTAAAGCCCAAAATCTAGATGTCAACCCCAACTTCTAGAGGTAAAGCCCATCATCTAGTCCTACAGCCCAATGTCTGCAAGTAAATCCCAACTTACAGAGGTAAAGCAAAATCTAGATGTAAAACCCAAACTCTAGAGGTAAAGCCCAACATATAGAGGTATAGCCCAAATTCTAGAGATAAAGTCCAACATCTAGATGTAATCGCAACATCTAGAGGTAAAGCCTAACATCTAGAGGTGAAGCACAACATATAGAGGTATAACCCAACATCTAGAGATAAAGACCAACATCTAAATGTAAAGCAAAACATCTAGATGTAAAACCCTACATCTAGAGGTAAAGTCCAATATCTAGACTTAAAGACCAACATCTGGAGGTAAAGCCCAATGTCTAGAGGTTATGACCAACTTCTAGAGCTAAACCCCCAAATCTAGATTTAAACCCCAACTTCTAGAGATAAAGCCCAACTTCTAGATCTAAGCCAAACATCTAGAGGGAAAGCCCAGAATCTAGAGGTAAAGCCTAACATCTAGAGGTGAATTCCGAAATCAAGTGTTAAGGCCCGACATCTACAGTTAAAACCAAACATACAGATGTAAACCCCAACTTCTAGAGGTAAGGCCCAAAATCTAGAGGTAAAGCCCAACATCTAGCATTAAAGCCCAACGTCTTGAGGTAAAGACAAATATATAGATTTAAAACCCAAAATCTAGAGGTAAAGTCCAATATCTAGACGTAAAGCCCAATATCTAGACATAAAGCCCAACTTCTAGAGGAAAAGTCCAAATTCTAGAGGCAAAGCCCAACACCTAGATGTAGAGCCCAAAATCTAGAGGTAAAACCCAACATCTAGCGTTAAAGCCCAACGTCTTGAGGTAAAGACAAATATATAGATTTAAAACCCAAAATCTAGAGGTAAAGCCCAATATCTAGACGTAAAGCCCAACTTCTAGAGAAAAAGTCCAAATTCTAGAGGCAAAGCACAACACCTAGATGTAGAGACGAAAATCTAGAGGTAAAGCCCAACATCTAGAGGTAAAGACAAATACCTAGAGGTAAAGCCCAACATCTAGAGGTAAAGCCCAACATCTAGAGGAAAATCTAAATATATAGATTTAAAACCCAATATCTAGAGGTAAAGCCCGATATCTAGACGTAAATACCAAAATCTATATATGAAGCCCAACTTCTAGATTTAAAGCCCAACTTCTAAATCTAAAGCCCAACATCTAGAGGTAAACCAAATATTTAGAGTTTAAGCGCATCATTTAGAGGTAAAGCCCAAAATCTAGATGTAAAGCCCAACTTCTAGAGGTAAAGACCATCATCTAGTCCTACAGCCCAATGTATGCAGGTAAAGCATAAATTACAGAGGTAAAGGCAAACATCTAGATGTAAAACCCAACATCTAGAGGTAAAGCCCAAGGTCTGGAGGTAAAGCCCAGGTTCTAGAGAGAAGCCAAAAATCCAGATGGAAAACCCAAAATCTAGAAGTAAAGCCCAACATCTAGAGGTAAAGCCAGATATCTAGGGGTAAAGCCCAACATCTAGAGGAAAAGCCAAATATATAGATTTAAAACCCAAAATCTAGAGGTAAAGACCAATATCTAGACGTAAAGACCAAAATCTAGATGTAAAGCCCAACTTCTAGATCTAAAGCCTAACTTCTAGTGGTAAAGTCCAAAATCTAGAGGAAAAGCCCAAGACCTAGTGGTAGAGCCCAAAATCTAGAGGTAAAGCCCAACATCTAGACGTAAAGCCAGATATCTAGAGGTAAAGCCCAACATCTAGAGGAAAAGCCAAATATATAGATTTAAAACCCAAAATCTAGAGGTAAAGCCCAATATCTAGACGTAAAGACCAAAATCTAGAGGTAAAGCCCAAGACCTAGTGGTAGAGCCCAAAATACAGAGGTAAAGCCCAACTTCTAGATCTAAATCCCAACTTCTAGAGGTAAAGCCCATCATCTAGTCCTACAGCCCAATGTCTGCAAGTAAAGCCCAACTTACAGAGGTAAAGGCAAACATCCAGATTTAAAACCTAAACTCTAGAGGTAAAGCCCAACATATAGAGGTATAGCCCAAATTCTAGAGATAAAGTTCAACGTCTAGATGTAATCCCAACATCTAGAGGTAAAGCCTAACATCTAGAGGTGAAGCACAACATATAGAGGTATAACCCAACATCTAGAGATAAAGACCAACATCTAAATGTAAAGCAAAATATCTAGATGTAAAACCCTACATCTAGAGGGAAAGTCCAATATCTAGACTTAAAGACCAACATCTGGAGGTAAAGCCCAATGTCTAGAGGTAATGACCAACTTCTAGAGCTAAAACCCCAAATCTAGATTTTAATCCCAACATCTAGAGATAAAGCCCAACTTCTAGATCTAAGCCAAACATCTAGAGGTAAAGCCCAACATCTAGAGGTAAAGCCTAACATCTAGAGGTGAATTCCAAAATCAAGTGTTAAGGCCCGACATCTACAGTTAAATCCAAACATATAGATGTAACCCCCAACTTCTAGACGTAAGGCCCAAAAAATAGAGGTAAAGCCGAATATCTAGAGGTAAAGCCGAACGTCTTGAGGTAAAGCCCAAAGTCTAGATGTAAAGCCCAACTTCTAGAGGTAAAGTCCAAAATCTAGAGGTAAAGCCCAAGACCTAGTGGTAGATCCCAAAATCTAGAGGTAAAGCCCAACATCTAGAGGTAAAACCAGATATCTAGAGTTAAAGCCCAACATCTAGAGGAAAAGCCAAATATATAGATTTAAAACTCAAAATCTAGATCTAAAGCCCAAAATCTAGATGTAAAGCCCAACTTCTAGAGGTAAAGGCGAATATCTAGAGTTAAAGCGCATCATTTAGAGTAAAGCCCAAAATCTAGAGTTAAAGAACAACATCTAGAGGGAAAGCCCAGAATCTAGAGGTAAAGCCTAACATCTAGAGGTAAAGCCCAAATTCTAGAGGAAAAGTCCAAATTCTGGAGGCAAAGCCCAACACCTAGAGGTAGAGCCCAAAATCTAGACTTAAAGACCAACATCTGGAGGTAAAGCCCAAAGTCTAGAGGTAAAGCCCAAATTCTAGAGGTAAAGCCAAATATCTAGATTTAAATCCCAAAATCTACAGGTGAAACCCAAATTGCAGATGTAAAGCCCAACATCTAGAGGCAAAGTCCAAATGCTAGTGGCAAAGCCCAACACCTAGAGGCAGAGACCAAAATCTAGAGTTAAAGCCCAACATCTAGAGGTAAAGCCAGATATCTAGAGGTAAAGCCCAACATCTAGAGGAAAAGCCAATTATATAGATTTAAAACCCAAAATTTAGAGGTAAAGCCCAATATCTAGACGTAAAGCCCAAAATCTAGATGTAAAGCCCAACTGCTAGATCTAAAGCCTAACTTCTAGAGGTAAAGTCCAAAATCTAGAGGTAAAGCCCAAGACCTAGTGGTAGAGCCCAAAATCTAGAGGTAAAGCCCAACATCTAGACGTAAAGCCAGATATCTAGAGGTAAAGCCCAACATCTAGAGGAAAAGCCAAATATATAGATTTAAAACCCAAAATCTAGAGGTAAAGCCCAATATCTAGACGTAAAGACCAAAATCTAGAGGTAAAGCCCAACTTCTAGAGGTAAAGGCGAATATCTAGAGTTAAAGCGCATCATTTAGAGTAAAGCCCAACATCTAGAGTTAAAGCCCAACTTCTAGATCTAAAGCCCAACATCTAGAGGTAAAGCCTAACATCTAGAGGTGAATTCCAAAATCAAGTGTTAAGGACCGACATCTACAGTTAAAGCCAAACATATAGATGTAAACCCCAACTTCTAGAGGTAAGGCACAAAATCTAGAGTTAAAGCCCAACATCTAGAGGAAAAGCCAAATATATAGATTTAAAACCCAAAATCTAGAGATAAACCCCAACATCTAAATGTAAAGCAAAACATCTAGATGTAAAACCCGACATCTAGAGGTAAAGTCCAATATCTAGACTTAAAGACCAACATCTAGAGGTAAAAACCAACATCTAGAGGTAAAGCCCAACATCTGGAGGTAAAGCCCAGTTTCTAGAGAGAAGCCAAAAATCCAGATGGAAAACCCAAAATCTAGAGGTAAAGCCCAACATCTAGAGGTAAAACCGGATATCTAGAGTTAAAGCCCAACATCTAGAGGAAAAGCCAAATATATAGATTTAAAACTCAAAATCTAGAGGTAAAGCCCAATATCTAGATGTAAAGACCAATATCTAGACTTAAAGCCCAACTTCTAGATCTAAAGCCCAAAATCTAGATGTAAAGCCCAACTTCTAGAGGTAAAGATGAATATCTAGATTAGAGCGCATCATTTAGAGTAAAGCCCAAAATCTAGAGTTAAAGAACAACATCTAGAGGGAAAGCCCAGAATCTAGAGGTAAAGCCTAACATCTAGAGGTGAATTCCAAAATCAAGTGTTAAGGCCCGACATCTACAGTTAAATGCAAACATATAGATGTAACCCCCAACTTCTAGACGTAAGGCCCAAAAAATAGAGGTAAAGCCGAACATCTAGAGGTAAAGCCGAACGTCTAGAGGTAAAGCCGAACGTCTAGAGGTAAAGCCCAAAGTCTAGATGTAAAGCCCAACTTCTAGAGGTAAAGTCCAAATTCTAGAGGTAAAGCCCAAGACCTAGTGGTAGAGCCCAAAATCTAGAGGTAAAGCCCAACATCTAGAGGTAAAACCAGATATCTGGAGTTAAAGCCCAACATCTAGAGGAAAAGCCAAATATATAGATTTAAAACCCAAAATCTAGAGGTAAAGCCCAATATCTAGACGTAAAGACCAATATCTAGATGTAAAGCCCAACTTCTAGATCTAAAGCCCAAATATATAGATGTAGAGCACAATTTCTTATTCTAAAGCCCAAAATCTAGAGGTAAAGCCCAATATTTAGAGTTTAAGCCCATCATTTAGAGGTAAACCCCAAAATCTAGATGTAAAGCCAAACTTCTAGAGCTAAAGCCCATCATCTAGTCCTACAGCCCAATGTCTGCAGGTAAAGCATAACTTACAGAGGTAAAGGCAAACATCTAGATGCAAAACCCAAACTCTAGAGGTAAAGCCCAACATATAGAGGTATAGCCCAAATTCTAGAGATAAAGCCAACGTCTAGATGTAATCGCAACATCTAGAGGTAAAGCCTAAAATCTAGAGGTGAAGCGCAACATATAGAGGTATAACCCAAGATCTAGAGATAAAGACCAACATCTAAATGTAAAGCAAAACATCTAGATGTAAAACCCTACATCTAGAGGGAAAGTCCAATATCTAGACTTAAAGACCAACATCTGGAGGTAAAGCCCAATGTCTAGAGGTAATGACCAACTTCTAGAGCTAAAACCCCAAATCTAGATTTTAATCCCAACATCTAGAGATAAAGCCCAACTTCTAGATCTAAGCCAAACATCTAGAGGTAAAGCCCAACATCTAGAGGTAAAGCCTAACATCTAGAGGTGAATTCCAAAATCAAGTGTTAAGGCCCGACATCTACAGTTAAATCCAAACATATAGATGTAACCCCCAACTTCTAGACGTAAGGCCCAAAAAATAGAGGTAAAGCCGAATATCTAGAGGTAAAGCCGAACGTCTTGAGGTAAAGCCCAAAGTCTAGATGTAAAGCCCAACTTCTAGAGGTAAAGTCCAAAATCTAGAGGTAAAGCCCAAGACCTAGTGGTAGATCCCAAAATCTAGAGGTAAAGCCCAACATCTAGAGGTAAAACCAGATATCTAGAGTTAAAGCCCAACATCTAGAGGAAAAGCCAAATATATAGATTTAAAACTCAAAATCTAGATCTAAAGCCCAAAATCTAGATGTAAAGCCCAACTTCTAGAGGTAAAGGCGAATATCTAGAGTTAAAGCGCATCATTTAGAGTAAAGCCCAAAATCTAGAGTTAAAGAACAACATCTAGAGGGAAAGCCCAGAATCTAGAGGTAAAGCCTAACATCTAGAGGTAAAGCCCAAATTCTAGAGGAAAAGTCCAAATTCTGGAGGCAAAGCCCAACACCTAGAGGTAGAGCCCAAAATCTAGACTTAAAGACCAACATCTGGAGGTAAAGCCCAAAGTCTAGAGGTAAAGCCCAAATTCTAGAGGTAAAGCCAAATATCTAGATTTAAATCCCAAAATCTACAGGTGAAACCCAAATTGCAGATGTAAAGCCCAACATCTAGAGGCAAAGTCCAAATGCTAGTGGCAAAGCCCAACACCTAGAGGCAGAGACCAAAATCTAGAGTTAAAGCCCAACATCTAGAGGTAAAGCCAGATATCTAGAGGTAAAGCCCAACATCTAGAGGAAAAGCCAATTATATAGATTTAAAACCCAAAATTTAGAGGTAAAGCCCAATATCTAGACGTAAAGCCCAAAATCTAGATGTAAAGCCCAACTGCTAGATCTAAAGCCTAACTTCTAGAGGTAAAGTCCAAAATCTAGAGGTAAAGCCCAAGACCTAGTGGTAGAGCCCAAAATCTAGAGGTAAAGCCCAACATCTAGAGGTAAAACCAGATATCTGGAGTTAAAGCCCAACATCTAGAGGAAAAGCCAAATATATAGATTTAAAACTCAAAATCTAGAGGTAAAGCCCAATATCTAGATGTAAAGACCAATATCTAGATATAAAGCCCAACTTCTAGATCTAAAGCCCAAAATCTAGATGTAAAGCCCAACTTCTAGAGGTAAAGCCCAACTGCTAGATCTAAAGCCTAACTTCTAGAGGTAAAGTCCAAAATCTAGAGGTAAAGCCCAAGACCTAGTGGTAGAGCCCAAAATCTAGAGGTAAAGCCCAACATCTAGAGGTAAAGCCAGATATCTAGAGGTAAAGCCCAACATCTAGAGGAAAAGCCAATTATATAGATTTAAAACCCAAAATTTAGAGGTAAAGCCCAATATCTAGACGTAAAGCCCAAAATCTAGATGTAAAGCCCAACTGCTAGATCTAAAGCCTAACTTCTAGAGGTAAAGTCCAAAATCTAGAGGTAAAGCCCAAGACCTAGTGGTAGAGCCCAAAATCTAGAGGTAAAGCCCAACATCTAGACGTAAAGCCAGATATCTAGAGGTAAAGCCCAACATCTAGAGGAAAAGCCAAATATATAGATTTAAAACCCAAAATCTAGAGGTAAAGCCCAATATCTAGACGTAAAGACCAAAATCTAGAGGTAAAGCCCAACTTCTAGAGGTAAAGGCGAATATCTAGAGTTAAAGCGCATCATTTAGAGTAAAGCCCAACATCTAGAGTTAAAGCCCAACTTCTAGATCTAAAGCCCAACATCTAGAGGTAAAGCCTAACATCTAGAGGTGAATTCCAAAATCAAGTGTTAAGGACCGACATCTACAGTTAAAGCCAAACATATAGATGTAAACCCCAACTTCTAGAGGTAAGGCACAAAATCTAGAGTTAAAGCCCAACATCTAGAGGAAAAGCCAAATATATAGATTTAAAACCCAAAATCTAGAGATAAAACCCAACATCTAAATGTAAAGCAAAACATCTAGATGTAAAACCCGACATCTAAGGTAAAGTCCAATATCTAGACTTAAAGACCAACATCTAGAGGTAGAACCCAACATCTAGAGGTAAAGCCCAACATCTGGAGGTAAAGCCCAGATTCTAGAGAGAAGCCAAAAATCCAGATGGAAAACCCAAAATCTAGAGGTAAAGCCCAACATCTAGAGGTAAAGCCAGATATCTAGGGGTAAAGCCCAACATCTAGAGGAAAAGCCAAATATATAGATTTAAAACCCAAAATCTAGAGGTAAAGACCAATATCTAGACGTAAAGCCCAAAATCTAGATATAAAGCCCAACTTCTAGATCTAAAGCCCAACATCTAGCGGTAAAGCCTAACATCTAGTGGTGAATTCCAAAATCTAGTGTTAATGCCTGACATCTACAGTTAAAGGCAAACATATAGATGTAACCCCCAACTTCTAGAGGTAAGGCCCAAAATCTAGAGGTAAAGCCAAATCTAGAATTAAAGCCCAACGTCTATAGGAAAAGCCAAATATATAGATTTAAAACCCAAAATATAGAGGTAAAGCCCGATATCTAGATGTAAAGACCAAAATCTAGATGTAAAGCCCAACTTCTAGAGGTAAAGCCGAATATATAAAGCGCATCATTTAGAGTAAAGCCCAAAATCTAGAGTTGAAGCCCCACATCTAGAGGGAAAGCCCAGAATCTAGATGTAAAGCCTAACATCTAGAGGTGAATTCCAAAATGAAGTGTTAAGGCCCGATATCTACAGTTAAAGCCAAACATATAGATGTAACCCCCAACTTCTAGAGGTAAGGCCCAAAATCTAGAGGTAAAGCCCAACATCTAGACGTAAAGCCAGATATCTGATGGTAAAGCCCAACATTTAGAGGAAAAGCCAAATATATAGATTTAAAACCCAAAATCTAGAGGTAAAGCCCAACATCCAGAGTTAAATTTGAACGTCTTGAGGTAAAGCCAAAGTCTAGAGGTAAAGCCCAACTTCTAGAGGTAAAGTCCAAAATCTAGAGGTAAAGCCACTCATCTAGACGTAAAGTCAGATATCTAGAGGTAAAGCCCAACATCTATAGGAAAAACCAAATATATAGATTTAAACCCCAAAATCTAGAGATAAAGCCCAACATCTAAATGTAAAGCAAAACATCTAGATGTAAAACCCGACATCTAGAGGTAAAGTCCAATATCTAGACTTAAAGACCAACATCTAGAGGTAAAACCCAACATCTTGAGGTAAAGGCCAACGTCTGGAGGTACAGCCCAGATTCTAGAGAGAAGCCAAAAATCCAGATGGAAAACCCAAAACCTAGAGGTAAAGCCCAACATCTAGAGGTAAAGCCCAGATTCTAGAGAGAAGCCAAAAATCCAGATGGAAAACCCAAAATTTAGAGGTAAAGCACATCATCTAGAGGTAAAGCCAGATATCTAGGGGTAAAGCCCAACATCTAGAGAAAAAGACAAATATATAGATTTAAAACCCAAAATCTAGAGGTAAAGCCCGATATCTAGACGTAAAGACCAAAATCTAGATGTAAAGCCCAACTTCTAGATCTAAAGCCCAAAATATAGATGTAAAGCCCAACTTCTAAATCTAAAGCCCAACATGTAGAGGTAAAGCCCAATATTTAGAGTTTAAGCGCATCATTTAAGGTAAACCCAAAATCTAGATGTAAAGCCCAACTTCTAGAGGTAAAGCCCATCATCTAGTCCTTCAGCCCAATGTCTGCAGGTAAAGCATAAATTCAGAGGTAAAGGCAAACATCTAGATATAAAAGCCAAACTCTAGATGTAAAGCCCAACATATAGAGGTATAGCCCAAATTCTAGAGATAAAGTCCAACGTCTAGATGTAATCCCAACATCTAGAGGTAAAGCCCAGAATCTAGAGGTAAAGCCTAACATCTAGAGGTGAAATCCAAAATCAAGTGTTAAGCCCGACATCTACAGTTAAAGCCAACCATATAGATGTAAACCTCAACTTCTAGAGGTAAGGCCCAAAATCTAGAGGTAAAGCCCAACATCTAGACGTAAAGCCAGATATCTAGGGGTAAAGCCCAACATCTAGAGGAAAAGCCAAATATGTAGATTTAAAACCCAAAATCTAGAGGTAAAGACCAATATCTAGACGTAAAGCCCAAAATCTAGATGTAAAGCCTAACATCTAGAGGTGAATTCCAATATCAAGTGTTAAGGCCCGACATCTACAGTTAAAGCTAAACATATAGATGTAACCCCAACTTCTAGAGGTAAGGCCCAAAATCTAGAGGTAAAGCCCAACTTCTAGAGGTAAAGCCCAACGTCTTGAGGTAAAGACAAATATATAGATTTAAAACCCAAAATCTAGAGGTAAAGCCCAATGTCTAGACGTAAAGCCCAAAATATAGAGGTAAAGCCCAACTTCTAGAGGTAAAGCCCAATATATAAAGCGCATCATTTAGAGTAAAGACCAAAATCTAGAGTTGAAGCCCAACATCTAGAGGGAAAGCCCAGAATCTAGATCTAAAGCCTAACATCTAGAGGTGAATTCCATAATCAAGTGTTAAGGCCAGACATCTACAGTTAAAGCCAAACATATAGATGTAACCCCCAACTTCTAGAGGTAAGGCCCAAAATCTAGAGGTAAAGCCCAACTTCTAGAGGTAAAGTCCAAAATCTAGAGGTAAAGCCCAAGACCTAGTGGTAGAGCCCAAAATCTAGAGGTAAAGCCCAACATCTAGAGGTGAAGCACAACATATAGAGGTATAACCCAACATCTAGAGATAAAGACCAACATCTAAATGTAAAGCAAAACATCTAGATGTAAAACCCTACACCCAGAGGTAAAGTCCAATATCTAGACTTAAAGACCAACATCTGGAGGTAAAGCCCAATGTCTAGAGGTAATGACCAACTTCTAGAGCTAAACTCCCAAATCTAGATTTAAACCCCAACATCTAGAGATAAAGCCCAACTTCTAGATCTAAGCCAAACATCTAGAGGGAAAGCCCAGAATCTAGAGGTAAAGCCTAACATCTAGAGGTGAATTCCGAAATCAAGTGTTAAGGCCCGACATCTACAGTTAAAGCCAAACATACAGATGTAAACCCCAACTTCTAGAGGTAAGGCCCAAAATCTAGAGGTAAAGCCCAACATCTAGCGTTAAAGCCCAACGTCTTGAGGTAAAGACAAATATATAGATTTAAAACCCAAAATCTAGAGGTAAAGCCCAATATCTAGACGTAAAGCCCAACTTCTAGAGGAAAAGTCCAAATTCTAGAGGCAAAGCCCAACACCTAGATGTAGAGCCCAAAATCTAGAGGTAAAGCCCAACTTCTAGAGGTAAAGCCAGATATCTAGAGGTAAAGACCAACATCTAGAGGAAAATCTAAATATATAGATTTAAAACCCAATATCTAGAGGTAAAGCCCAACATCTAGAGGTAAAGTATAAAATCCAGAGGTAAAGATCAAGACCTACTGGTAGAGCCCAAAATGTAGAGGTAAAGCCCAACATCTACAGGAAAAGCCAAATATATAGATTTAAACCCCAAAATCTAGAGGTAAAGCCCGATATCTAGACGTAAAGATCAAAATCTAGATGTAAAGCCCAACTTCTAGATCTAAAGCCCAAAATATAGATGTAAAGCCCAACTTTTAAATCTAAAGCCCAACATCTAGAGGTAAAGCCCAATATCTAGACGTAAAGCCCAAAATCTAGATGAAAAGCACATCTTCTAGATCTAAAGACCAACATCTAGAGGTAAAGCCCAATATTTAGAGTTTAAGCGAATCATTTAGAGGTAAACCCAAAATCTAGATGTAAAGCCCAACTTCTAGAGGTAAAGCCCATCATCTAGTCCTACAGCCCAATGTCTGCAGGTAAAGCATAACTTCAGATGTAAAGGCAAACATCTAGATATAAAAGCCAAACTCTAGAGGTAAAGCCCAACATATAGAGGTATAGCCCAAATTCTAGAGATAAAGTCCAACGTCTAGATGTAATCCCAACATCTAGAGGTAAAGCCCAGAATCTAGAGGTAAAGCCTAACATCTAGAGGTGAATTCCAAAATCAAGTGTTAAGGCCCGACATCTACAGTTAAAGCCAACCATATATATGTAACCCTCAACTTCTAGAGGTAAGGCCCAAAATCTAGAGGTAAAGCCACACATCTAGATTTAAAGCCAGATATCTAGAGGTAAAGCCCAACATGTAGAGGAAAAGCCAAATATATAGATTTAAAACCCAAAATCTAGAGATAAAGCCCAACATCTAAATGTAAAGCAAAACATCTAGATGTAAAACCCGACATCTAGAGGAAAAGTCCAATATCTAGACTTAAAGAACATCTAGAGGTAAAGCCCAACATCTAGAGGTAAAGGCCAACGTCTGGAGGTAAAGCCCAGATTCTAGAGAGAAGCCAAAAATCCAGATTGAAAACCCAAAATCTAGAGGTAAAGCCCATCATCTAGAGGTAAAGCCAGATAACTAGGGGTAAAGCCCAACATCTAGAGGAAAAGCCAAATATATAGATTTAAAACCCAAAATCTAGAGGTAAAGCCCAATATCTAGACGTAGAGACCAATATCTAGATGTAAAGCCCAACTTCTAGATCTAAAGCCCAAATATATAGATGTAGAGCACAATTTCTAATTCTAAAGCCCAACATCTAGAGGCAAAGCCCAATATTTAGAGTTTAATCGCATCATTTAGAGGTAAAGCCCAAAATCTAGATGTCAACCCCAACTTCTAGAGGTAAAGCCCATCATCTAGTCCTACAGCCCAATGTCTGCAAGTAAATCCCAACTTACAGAGGTAAAGCAAAATCTAGATGTAAAACCCAAACTCTAGAGGTAAAGCCCAACATATAGAGGTATAGCCCAAATTCTAGAGAAAAAGTCCAACATCTAGATGTAATCGCAACATCTAGAGGTAAAGCCTAACATCTAGAGGTGAAGCACAACATATAGAGGTATAACCCAACATCTAGAGATAAAGACCAACATCTAAATGTAAAGCAAAACATCTAGATGTAAAACCCTACATCTAGAGGTAAAGTCCAATATCTAGACTTAAAGACCAACATCTGGAGGTAAAGCCCAATGTCTAGAGGTTATGACCAACTTCTAGAGCTAAACCCCCAAATCTAGATTTAAACCCCAACTTCTAGAGATAAAGCCCAACTTCTAGATCTAAGCCAAACATCTAGAGGGAAAGCCCAGAATCTAGAGGTAAAGCCTAACATCTAGAGGTGAATTCCGAAATCAAGTGTTAAGGCCCGACATCTACAGTTAAAACCAAACATACAGATGTAAACCCCAACTTCTAGAGGTAAGGCCCAAAATCTAGAGGTAAAGCCCAACATCTAGCATTAAAGCCCAACGTCTTGAGGTAAAGACAAATATATAGATTTAAAACCCAAAATCTAGAGGTAAAGTCCAATATCTAGACGTAAAGCCCAATATCTAGACATAAAGCCCAACTTCTAGAGGAAAAGTCCAAATTCTAGAGGCAAAGCCCAACACCTAGATGTAGAGCCCAAAATCTAGAGGTAAAACCCAACATCTAGCGTTAAAGCCCAACGTCTTGAGGTAAAGACAAATATATAGATTTAAAACCCAAAATCTAGAGGTAAAGCCCAATATCTAGACGTAAAGCCCAACTTCTAGAGAAAAAGTCCAAATTCTAGAGGCAAAGCCCAACACCTAGATGTAGAGACGAAAATCTAGAGGTAAAGCCCAACATCTAGAGGTAAAGACAAATATCTAGAGGTAAAGCCCAACATCTAGAGGAAAATCTAAATATATAGATTTAAAACCCAATATCTAGAGGTAAAGCCCGATATCTAGACGTAAATACCAAAATCTATATATGAAGCCCAACTTCTAGATTTAAAGCCCAACTTCTAAATCTAAAGCCCAACATCTAGAGGTAAACCAAATATTTAGAGTTTAAGCGCATCATTTAGAGGTAAAGCCCAAAATCTAGATGTAAAGCCCAACTTCTAGAGGTAAAGACCATCATCTAGTCCTACAGCCCAATGTATGCAGGTAAAGCATAAATTACAGAGGTAAAGGCAAACATCTAGATGTAAAACCCAACATCTAGAGGTAAAGCCCAAGGTCTGGAGGTAAAGCCCAGGTTCTAGAGAGAAGCCAAAAATCCAGATGGAAAACCCAAAATCTAGAAGTAAAGCCCAACATCTAGAGGTAAAGCCAGATATCTAGAGGTAAAGCCCAACATCTAGAGGAAAAGACAAATATATAGATTTAAAACCCAAAATCTAGAGGTAAAGTCCAATATCGAGATGTAAACCCCAACTTCTAGTTGTGAAGCCCAACTTCTAGATCCAAAGCCTAACTTCTAGACGTAAAGTCCAAATCTAGAGATAAAGCCCAAGATCTAGTGGTAGAGCCCAAAATCTAGAGGTAAAGCCCGACATCTAGACGTAAAGCCAGATATCTAGAGGTAAAGCCCAACATCTATAGGAAAAGCCAAATATATAGATTTAAAACCCAAAATCTAGAGGTAAAGCCCAATATCTAGACGTAGAGACCAATATCTAGATGTAAAGCCCAACTTCTAGATCTAAAGCCCAAATATATAGATGTAGAGCACAATTTCTAATTCTAAAGCCCAACATCTAGAGGCAAAGCCCAATATTTAGAGTTTAATCGCATCATTTAGAGGTAAAGCCCAAAATCTAGATGTCAACCCCAACTTCTAGAGGTAAAGCCCATCATCTAGTCCTACAGCCCAATGTCTGCAAGTAAATCCCAACTTACAGAGGTAAAGCAAAATCTAGATGTAAAACCCAAACTCTAGAGGTAAAGCCCAACATATAGAGGTATAGCCCAAATTCTAGAGATAAAGTCCAACATCTAGATGTAATCGCAACATCTAGAGGTAAAGCCTAACATCTAGAGGTGAAGCACAACATATAGAGGTATAACCCAACATCTAGAGATAAAGACCAACATCTAAATGTAAAGCAAAACATCTAGATGTAAAACCCTACATCTAGAGGTAAAGTCCAATATCTAGACTTAAAGACCAACATCTGGAGGTAAAGCCCAATGTCTAGAGGTTATGACCAACTTCTAGAGCTAAACCCCCAAATCTAGATTTAAACCCCAACTTCTAGAGATAAAGCCCAACTTCTAGATCTAAGCCAAACATCTAGAGGGAAAGCCCAGAATCTAGAGGTAAAGCCTAACATCTAGAGGTGAATTCCGAAATCAAGTGTTAAGGCCCGACATCTACAGTTAAAACCAAACATACAGATGTAAACCCCAACTTCTAGAGGTAAGGCCCAAAATCTAGAGGTAAAGCCCAACATCTAGCATTAAAGCCCAACGTCTTGAGGTAAAGACAAATATATAGATTTAAAACCCAAAATCTAGAGGTAAAGTCCAATATCTAGACGTAAAGCCCAATATCTAGACATAAAGCCCAACTTCTAGAGGAAAAGTCCAAATTCTAGAGGCAAAGCCCAACACCTAGATGTAGAGCCCAAAATCTAGAGGTAAAACCCAACATCTAGCGTTAAAGCCCAACGTCTTGAGGTAAAGACAAATATATAGATTTAAAACCCAAAATCTAGAGGTAAAGCCCAATATCTAGACGTAAAGCCCAACTTCTAGAGAAAAAGTCCAAATTCTAGAGGCAAAGCACAACACCTAGATGTAGAGACGAAAATCTAGAGGTAAAGCCCAACATCTAGAGGTAAAGACAAATACCTAGAGGTAAAGCCCAACATCTAGAGGTAAAGCCCAACATCTAGAGGAAAATCTAAATATATAGATTTAAAACCCAATATCTAGAGGTAAAGCCCGATATCTAGACGTAAATACCAAAATCTATATATGAAGCCCAACTTCTAGATTTAAAGCCCAACTTCTAAATCTAAAGCCCAACATCTAGAGGTAAACCAAATATTTAGAGTTTAAGCGCATCATTTAGAGGTAAAGCCCAAAATCTAGATGTAAAGCCCAACTTCTAGAGGTAAAGACCATCATCTAGTCCTACAGCCCAATGTATGCAGGTAAAGCATAAATTACAGAGGTAAAGGCAAACATCTAGATGTAAAACCCAACATCTAGAGGTAAAGCCCAAGGTCTGGAGGTAAAGCCCAGGTTCTAGAGAGAAGCCAAAAATCCAGATGGAAAACCCAAAATCTAGAAGTAAAGCCCAACATCTAGAGGTAAAGCCAGATATCTAGGGGTAAAGCCCAACATCTAGAGGAAAAGCCAAATATATAGATTTAAAACCCAAAATCTAGAGGTAAAGACCAATATCTAGACGTAAAGACCAAAATCTAGATGTAAAGCCCAACTTCTAGATCTAAAGCCTAACTTCTAGTGGTAAAGTCCAAAATCTAGAGGAAAAGCCCAAGACCTAGTGGTAGAGCCCAAAATCTAGAGGTAAAGCCCAACATCTAGACGTAAAGCCAGATATCTAGAGGTAAAGCCCAACATCTAGAGGAAAAGCCAAATATATAGATTTAAAACCCAAAATCTAGAGGTAAAGCCCAATATCTAGACGTAAAGACCAAAATCTAGAGGTAAAGCCCAAGACCTAGTGGTAGAGCCCAAAATACAGAGGTAAAGCCCAACTTCTAGATCTAAATCCCAACTTCTAGAGGTAAAGCCCATCATCTAGTCCTACAGCCCAATGTCTGCAAGTAAAGCCCAACTTACAGAGGTAAAGGCAAACATCCAGATTTAAAACCTAAACTCTAGAGGTAAAGCCCAACATATAGAGGTATAGCCCAAATTCTAGAGATAAAGTTCAACGTCTAGATGTAATCCCAACATCTAGAGGTAAAGCCTAACATCTAGAGGTGAAGCACAACATATAGAGGTATAACCCAACATCTAGAGATAAAGACCAACATCTAAATGTAAAGCAAAACATCTAGATGTAAAACCCTACATCTAGAGGGAAAGTCCAATATCTAGACTTAAAGACCAACATCTAGAGGTAAAACCCAACATCTAGAGGTAAAGCCCAAGTCTGGAGGTAAAGCCCAGATTCTAGAGAGAAGCCAAAAATCCAGATGGAAAACCCAAAATCTAGAGGTAAAGCCCATCATCTAGAGGTAAAGCCAGATATCTAGGGGTAAAGCCCAACATCTAGAGGAAAAGCCAAATATATAGATTTAAAACCCAAAATCTAGAGGTAAAGACCAATATCTAGACGTAAAGCCCAAAATCTAGATGTAAAGCCTAACTTCTAGAGGTAAAGAACAAAATCTAGATGTAAAGCCCCAGACCTACTGGCAGAGCCCAAAATCTAGAGGTAAAGCGCAACATCTAGACGTAAAGCCAGATATCTAGAGGTAAAGCCCAACATCTTGAGGAAAAGCCAAATATATAGATTTAAAAACCAAACTCTAGAGGTAAAGCCCAAAATCTAGATATAAAGGCCAACTTCTAGATCTAAGGCCCAAAATATAGATGTAAAGCCCAACTTCTAGAGGTAAAGCCGAATATCTAGAGTTAAAGCGCATCATTTAGAGTAAAGCCCAAAATCTAGAGTTAAAGCCCCACATCCAGTGGGAAAGCTCACAATCTAGATGTAAAGCCTATCATCTAGAGATGAATTCCAAAATCAAGTGTTAAGGCCCGACATCTACAGTTAAAGCCAACCATATAGATGTAACCCCCAACTTCTAGAGATAAGGCCCAAAATCTAGAGGTAAAGCCCAACTTCTAGAGGTAAAGTCCAAAATCTAGAGGTAAAGGCCAAAGTCTAGAGGTAAAGCCAGATATCTAGGGGTAAAGCCCAACATCTAGAGGAAAAGCCAAATATATAGATTTAAATCCCAAAATCTAGAGGTAAAGTCCAATATCGAGACGTAAAGCCCAACTTCTAGATGTAAAGCCCAACTTCTAGATCTAAAGCCTAACTTCTAGAGGTAAAGTCCAAAATCTAGAGGTAAAGCCCAAGATCTAGTGGTAGAGCCCAAAATCTAGAGGTAAAGCCCAACATCTAGACGTAAAGCCAGATATCTAGAGGTAAAGCCCAACATCTAGAGGAAAAGTCAAATATATAGATTTAAAACCCAAAATCTAGAGGTAAAGTCCAATATCGAGACGTAAAGCCCAACTTCTAGATGTAAAGCCCAACTTCTAGATCCAAAGCCTAACTTCTAGTGGTAAAGTCCAAAATCTAGAGGTAAAGCCCAACATCTAGACGTAAAGCCAGATATCTAGAGGTAAAGCCCAACATCTAGAGGAAAAGCCAAATATATAGATTTAAAACCCAAAATCTAGAGGTAAAGACCAATATCTAGACGTAAAGACCAATATCTATATGTAAAGCCCAAAATCTAGATGTAAAGCCTAACTTCTAGATCTGAAGCCTAACTTCTAGAGGTAAAGTCCAAAATCTAGAGGTAAAGCCCCAGACCTAGTGGTAGAGCCCAAAATCTAGAGGTAAAGCGCAACATCTAGATGTAAAGCTAGATACCTAGAGGTAAAGCCCAACATCTAGAGGAAAAGCCAAATATATAGATGTAAAACCCAAACTCTAGAGGTAAAGCCCAAAATCTAGATATAAAGGCCAACTTCTAGATCTAAGGCCCAAAATATAGATGTAAAGCCCAACTTCTAGAGGTAAAGCCGAATATCTAGAGTTAAAGCGCATCATTTAGAGTAAAGCCCAAAATCTAGAGTTAAAGCCCCACATCTAGTGGGAAAGCCCACAATCTAGATGTAAAGCCTGTCATCTAGAGGTGAATTACAAAATCAAGTGTTAAGGCCCGACATCTACAGTTAAAGCCAACCATATAGATGTAACCCCCAACTTCTAGAGATAAGGCCCAAAATCTAGATGTAAAGCCCAACTTCTAGATCTAAAGTCCAAAATCTAGAGGTAAAGCCCAAGACCTAGAGGTAGAGCCCAAATTCTAGAGGTAAAGACCAACATCTAGACGTAAAGCCAGATATCTAGAGGTAAAGCCCAACATCTAGATGTAAAGTCCAAAATCTAGAGGTTAAAGATCCAGACCTAGTGGTAGAGCCCAAAATGTAGAGGTAAAGCCCAACTAATAGAGGAAAAGCCAAATATATAGATTTAAAACCCAAAATCTAGAGATAAGGCCCAACATCTAAATGTAAAGCAAAACATCTAGATGTAAAACCCGACATCTAGAGGTAAAGTCCAATATCTAGACTTAAAGACCAACATCTAGAGGTAAAACCCAACATCTTGAGGTAAAGGCCAACATCTAGAGGTAAAGCCTAACATCTAGAGGTGAATTCCAAAATCAAGTGTTAAGGCCCGACATCTACAGTTAAATCCAAACATATAGATGTAACCCCCAACTTCTAGACGTAAGGCCCAAAAAATAGAGGTAAAGCCGAATATCTAGAGGTAAAGCCGAACGTCTTGAGGTAAAGCCCAAAGTCTAGATGTAAAGCCCAACTTCTAGAGGTAAAGTCCAAAATCTAGAGGTAAAGCCCAAGACCTAGTGGTAGATCCCAAAATCTAGAGGTAAAGCCCAACATCTAGAGGTAAAACCAGATATCTAGAGTTAAAGCCCAACATCTAGAGGAAAAGCCAAATATATAGATTTAAAACTCAAAATCTAGATCTAAAGCCCAAAATCTAGATGTAAAGCCCAACTTCTAGAGGTAAAGGCGAATATCTAGAGTTAAAGCGCATCATTTAGAGTAAAGCCCAAAATCTAGAGTTAAAGAGCAACATCTAGAGGGAAAGCCCAGAATCTAGAGGTAAAGCCTAACATCTAGAGGTAAAGCCCAAATTCTAGAGGAAAAGTCCAAATTCTGGAGGCAAAGCCCAACACCTAGAGGTAGAGCCCAAAATCTAGACTTAAAGACCAACATCTAGAGGTAAAACCCAACATCTTGAGGTAAAGGCCAACGTCTGGAGGTACAGCCCAGATTCTAGAGAGAAGCCAAAAATCCAGATGGAAAACCCAAAACCTAGAGGTAAAGCCCAACATCTAGAGGTAAAGCCCAGATTCTAGAGAGAAGCCAAAAATCCAGATGGAAAACCCAAAATTTAGAGGTAAAGCACATCATCTAGAGGTAAAGCCAGATATCTAGGGGTAAAGCCCAACATCTAGAGAAAAAGACAAATATATAGATTTAAAACCCAAAATCTAGAGGTAAAGCCCGATATCTAGACGTAAAGACCAAAATCTAGATGTAAAGCCCAACTTCTAGATCTAAAGCCCAAAATATAGATGTAAAGCCCAACTTCTAAATCTAAAGCCCAACATGTAGAGGTAAAGCCCAATATTTAGAGTTTAAGCGCATCATTTAAGGTAAACCCAAAATCTAGATGTAAAGCCCAACTTCTAGAGGTAAAGCCCATCATCTAGTCCTACAGCCCAATGTCTGCAGGTAAAGCATAAATTCAGAGGTAAAGGCAAACATCTAGATATAAAAGCCAAACTCTAGATGTAAAGCCCAACATATAGAGGTATAGCCCAAATTCTAGAGATAAAGTCCAACGTCTAGATGTAATCCCAACATCTAGAGGTAAAGCCCAACATCTAGCGGTAAAGCCTAACATCTAGTGGTGAATTCCAAAATCTAGTGTTAATGCCTGACATCTACAGTTAAAGGCAAATATATAGATGTAACCCCCAACTTCTAGAGGTAAGGCCCAAAATCTAGAGGTAAAGCCAAATCTAGAATTAAAGCACAACGTCTAGAGGAAAAGCCAAATATATAGATTTAAAACCCAAAATATAGAGGTAAAGCCCGATATCTAGATGTAAAGACCAAAATCTAGATGTAAAGCCCAACTTCTAGAGGTAAAGCCGAATATATAAAGCGCATCATTTAGAGTAAAGCCCAAAATCTAGAGTTGAAGCCCCACATCTAGAGGGAAAGCCCAGAATCTAGATGTAAAGCCTAACATCTAGAGGTGAATTCCAAAATGAAGTGTTAAGGCCCGATATCTACAGTTAAAGCCAAACATATAGATGTAACCCCCAACTTCCAGAGGTAAGGCCCAAAATCTAGAGGTAAAGCCCAACATCTAGACGTAAAGCCAGATATCTAGGGGTAAAGCCCAACATCTAGAGGAAAAGCCAAATATATAGATTTAAAACCCAAAATCTAGAGGTAAAGACCAATATCTAGACGTAAAGACCAAAATCTAGATGTAAAGCCCAACTTCTAGATCTAAAGCCCAACATCTAGAGGTAAAGCCTAACATCTAGTGTTGAATTCCAAAATCAAGTGTTAAGGCCCGACATCTACAGTTAAAGCCAAACATATAGATGTAAACCCCAACTTCTAGAGGTAAGGCCCAAAATCTAGAGGTAAAGATCAAGACGTAGTGGTAGAGCCCAAAATGTAGAGGTAAAGCCAACATCTAGAGGAAAAGCCAAATATATAGATTTAAAACCCAAAATCTAGAGATAAACCCCAACATCTAAATGTAAAGCAAAACATCTAGATGTAAAACCCGACATCTAGAGGTAAAGTCCAATATCTAGACTTAAAGACCAACATCTAGAGGTAAAAACCAACATCTAGAGGTAAAGCCCAACATCTGGAGGTAAAGCCCAGTTTCTAGAGAGAAGCCAAAAATCCAGATGGAAAACCCAAAATCTAGAGGTAAAGCCCAACATCTAGAGGTAAAACCGGATATCTAGAGTTAAAGCCCAACATCTAGAGGAAAAGCCAAATATATAGATTTAAAACTCAAAATCTAGAGGTAAAGCCCAATATCTAGATGTAAAGACCAATATCTAGACTTAAAGCCCAACTTCTAGATCTAAAGCCCAAAATCTAGATGTAAAGCCCAACTTCTAGAGGTAAAGACGAATATCTAGATTAGAGCGCATCATTTAGAGTAAAGCCCAAAATCTAGAGTTAAAGAACAACATCTAGAGGGAAAGCCCAGAATCTAGAGGTAAAGCCTAACATCTAGAGGTGAATTCCAAAATCAAGTGTTAAGGCCCGACATCTACAGTTAAATGCAAACATATAGATGTAACCCCCAACTTCTAGACGTAAGGCCCAAAAAATAGAGGTAAAGCCGAACATCTAGAGGTAAAGCCGAACGTCTAGAGGTAAAGCCCAAAGTCTAGATGTAAAGCCCAACTTCTAGAGGTAAAGTCCAAATTCTAGAGGTAAAGCCCAAGACCTAGTGGTAGAGCCCAAAATCTAGAGGTAAAGCCCAACATCTAGAGGTAAAACCAGATATCTGGAGTTAAAGCCCAACATCTAGAGGAAAAGCCAAATATATAGATTTAAAACCCAAAATCTAGAGGTAAAGCCCAATATCTAGACGTAAAGACCAATATCTAGATGTAAAGCCCAACTTCTAGATCTAAAGCCCAAATATATAGATGTAGAGCACAATTTCTTATTCTAAAGCCCAAAATCTAGAGGTAAAGCCCAATATTTAGAGTTTAAGCCCATCATTTAGAGGTAAACCCCAAAATCTAGATGTAAAGCCAAACTTCTAGAGCTAAAGCCCATCATCTAGTCCTACAGCCCAATGTCTGCAGGTAAAGCATAACTTACAGAGGTAAAGGCAAACATCTAGATGCAAAACCCAAACTCTAGAGGTAAAGCCCAACATATAGAGGTATAGCCCAAATTCTAGAGATAAAGCCAACGTCTAGATGTAATCGCAACATCTAGAGGTAAAGCCTAACATCTAGAGGTGAAGCACAACATATAGAGGTATAACCCAACATCTAGAGATAAAGACCAACATCTAAATGTAAAGCAAAATATCTAGATGTAAAACCCTACATCTAGAGGGAAAGTCCAATATCTAGACTTAAAGACCAACATCTGGAGGTAAAGCCCAATGTCTAGAGGTAATGACCAACTTCTAGAGCTAAAACCCCAAATCTAGATTTTAATCCCAACATCTAGAGATAAAGCCCAACTTCTAGATCTAAGCCAAACATCTAGAGGTAAAGCCCAACATCTAGAGGTAAAGCCTAACATCTAGAGGTGAATTCCAAAATCAAGTGTTAAGGCCCGACATCTACAGTTAAATCCAAACATATAGATGTAACCCCCAACTTCTAGACGTAAGGCCCAAAAAATAGAGGTAAAGCCGAATATCTAGAGGTAAAGCCGAACGTCTTGAGGTAAAGCCCAAAGTCTAGATGTAAAGCCCAACTTCTAGAGGTAAAGTCCAAAATCTAGAGGTAAAGCCCAAGACCTAGTGGTAGATCCCAAAATCTAGAGGTAAAGCCCAACATCTAGAGGTAAAACCAGATATCTAGAGTTAAAGCCCAACATCTAGAGGAAAAGCCAAATATATAGATTTAAAACTCAAAATCTAGATCTAAAGCCCAAAATCTAGATGTAAAGCCCAACTTCTAGAGGTAAAGGCGAATATCTAGAGTTAAAGCGCATCATTTAGAGTAAAGCCCAAAATCTAGAGTTAAAGAACAACATCTAGAGGGAAAGCCCAGAATCTAGAGGTAAAGCCTAACATCTAGAGGTAAAGCCCAAATTCTAGAGGAAAAGTCCAAATTCTGGAGGCAAAGCCCAACACCTAGAGGTAGAGCCCAAAATCTAGACTTAAAGACCAACATCTGGAGGTAAAGCCCAAAGTCTAGAGGTAAAGCCCAAATTCTAGAGGTAAAGCCAAATATCTAGATTTAAATCCCAAAATCTACAGGTGAAACCCAAATTGCAGATGTAAAGCCCAACATCTAGAGGCAAAGTCCAAATGCTAGTGGCAAAGCCCAACACCTAGAGGCAGAGACCAAAATCTAGAGTTAAAGCCCAACATCTAGAGGTAAAGCCAGATATCTAGAGGTAAAGCCCAACATCTAGAGGAAAAGCCAATTATATAGATTTAAAACCCAAAATTTAGAGGTAAAGCCCAATATCTAGACGTAAAGCCCAAAATCTAGATGTAAAGCCCAACTGCTAGATCTAAAGCCTAACTTCTAGAGGTAAAGTCCAAAATCTAGAGGTAAAGCCCAAGACCTAGTGGTAGAGCCCAAAATCTAGAGGTAAAGCCCAACATCTAGAGGTAAAACCAGATATCTGGAGTTAAAGCCCAACATCTAGAGGAAAAGCCAAATATATAGATTTAAAACTCAAAATCTAGAGGTAAAGCCCAATATCTAGATGTAAAGACCAATATCTAGATATAAAGCCCAACTTCTAGATCTAAAGCCCAAAATCTAGATGTAAAGCCCAACTTCTAGAGGTAAAGCCCAACTGCTAGATCTAAAGCCTAACTTCTAGAGGTAAAGTCCAAAATCTAGAGGTAAAGCCCAAGACCTAGTGGTAGAGCCCAAAATCTAGAGGTAAAGCCCAACATCTAGAGGTAAAGCCAGATATCTAGAGGTAAAGCCCAACATCTAGAGGAAAAGCCAATTATATAGATTTAAAACCCAAAATTTAGAGGTAAAGCCCAATATCTAGACGTAAAGCCCAAAATCTAGATGTAAAGCCCAACTGCTAGATCTAAAGCCTAACTTCTAGAGGTAAAGTCCAAAATCTAGAGGTAAAGCCCAAGACCTAGTGGTAGAGCCCAAAATCTAGAGGTAAAGCCCAACATCTAGACGTAAAGCCAGATATCTAGAGGTAAAGCCCAACATCTAGAGGAAAAGCCAAATATATAGATTTAAAACCCAAAATCTAGAGGTAAAGCCCAATATCTAGACGTAAAGACCAAAATCTAGAGGTAAAGCCCAACTTCTAGAGGTAAAGGCGAATATCTAGAGTTAAAGCGCATCATTTAGAGTAAAGCCCAACATCTAGAGTTAAAGCCCAACTTCTAGATCTAAAGCCCAACATCTAGAGGTAAAGCCTAACATCTAGAGGTGAATTCCAAAATCAAGTGTTAAGGACCGACATCTACAGTTAAAGCCAAACATATAGATGTAAACCCCAACTTCTAGAGGTAAGGCACAAAATCTAGAGTTAAAGCCCAACATCTAGAGGAAAAGCCAAATATATAGATTTAAAACCCAAAATCTAGAGATAAAACCCAACATCTAAATGTAAAGCAAAACATCTAGATGTAAAACCCGACATCTAAGGTAAAGTCCAATATGTAGACTTAAAGACCAACATCTAGAGGTAGAACCCAACATCTAGAGGTAAAGCCCAACATCTGGAGGTAAAGCCCAGATTCTAGAGAGAAGCCAAAAATCCAGATGGAAAACCCAAAATCTAGAGGTAAAGCCCAACATCTAGTGGTAAAGCCAGATATCTAGGGGTAAAGCCCAACATCTAGAGGAAAAGCCAAATATATAGATTTAAAACCCAAAATCTAGAGGTAAAGACCAATATCTAGACGTAAAGCCCAAAATCTAGATATAAAGCCCAACTTCTAGATCTAAAGCCCAACATCTAGCGGTAAAGCCTAACATCTAGTGGTGAATTCCAAAATCTAGTGTTAATGCCTGACATCTACAGTTAAAGGCAAACATATAGATGTAACCCCCAACTTCTAGAGGTAAGGCCCAAAATCTAGAGGTAAAGCCAAATCTAGAATTAAAGCCCAACGTCTATAGGAAAAGCCAAATATATAGATTTAAAACCCAAAATATAGAGGTAAAGCCCGATATCTAGATGTAAAGACCAAAATCTAGATGTAAAGCCCAACTTCTAGAGGTAAAGCCGAATATATAAAGCGCATCATTTAGAGTAAAGCCCAAAATCTAGAGTTGAAGCCCCACATCTAGAGGGAAAGCCCAGAATCTAGATGTAAAGCCTAACATCTAGAGGTGAATTCCAAAATGAAGTGTTAAGGCCCGATATCTACAGTTAAAGCCAAACATATAGATGTAACCCCCAACTTCTAGAGGTAAGGCCCAAAATCTAGAGGTAAAGCCCAACATCTAGACGTAAAGCCAGATATCTGATGGTAAAGCCCAACATTTAGAGGAAAAGCCAAATATATAGATTTAAAACCCAAAATCTAGAGGTAAAGCCCAACATCCAGAGTTAAATTTGAACGTCTTGAGGTAAAGCCAAAGTCTAGAGGTAAAGCCCAACTTCTAGAGGTAAAGTCCAAAATCTAGAGGTAAAGCCACTCATCTAGACGTAAAGTCAGATATCTAGAGGTAAAGCCCAACATCTATAGGAAAAACCAAATATATAGATTTAAACCCCAAAATCTAGAGATAAAGCCCAACATCTAAATGTAAAGCAAAACATCTAGATGTAAAACCCGACATCTAGAGGTAAAGTCCAATATCTAGACTTAAAGACCAACATCTAGAGGTAAAACCCAACATCTTGAGGTAAAGGCCAACGTCTGGAGGTACAGCCCAGATTCTAGAGAGAAGCCAAAAATCCAGATGGAAAACCCAAAACCTAGAGGTAAAGCCCAACATCTAGAGGTAAAGCCCAGATTCTAGAGAGAAGCCAAAAATCCAGATGGAAAACCCAAAATTTAGAGGTAAAGCACATCATCTAGAGGTAAAGCCAGATATCTAGGGGTAAAGCCCAACATCTAGAGAAAAAGACAAATATATAGATTTAAAACCCAAAATCTAGAGGTAAAGACCAATATCTAGACGTAAAGCCCAAAATCTAGATGTAAAGCCTAACATCTAGAGGTGAATTCCAATATCAAGTGTTAAGGCCCGACATCTACAGTTAAAGCTAAACATATAGATGTAACCCCAACTTCTAGAGGTAAGGCCCAAAATCTAGAGGTAAAGCCCAACTTCTAGAGGTAAAGCCCAACGTCTTGAGGTAAAGACAAATATATAGATTTAAAACCCAAAATCTAGAGGTAAAGCCCAATGTCTAGACATAAAGCCCAAAATATAGAGGTAAAGCCCAACTTCTAGAGGTAAAGCCCAATATATAAAGCGCATCATTTAGAGTAAAGCCCAAAATCTAGAGTTGAAGCCCAACATCTAGAGGGAAAGCCCAGAATCTAGATCTAAAGCCTAACATCTAGAGGTGAATTCCAAAATCAAGTGTTAAGGCCAGACATCTACAGTTAAAGCCAAACATATAGATGTAACCCCCAACTTCTAGAGGTAAGGCCCAAAATCTAGAGGTAAAGCCCAACTTCTAGAGGTAAAGTCCAAAATCTAGAGGTAAAGCCCAAGACCTAGTGGTAGAGCCCAAAATCTAGAGGTAAAGCCCAACATCTAGAGGTGAAGCACAACATATAGAGGTATAACCCAACATCTAGAGATAAAGACCAACATCTAAATGTAAAGCAAAACATCTAGATGTAAAACCCTACACCCAGAGGTAAAGTCCAATATCTAGACTTAAAGACCAACATCTGGAGGTAAAGCCCAATGTCTAGAGGTAATGACCAACTTCTAGAGCTAAACTCCCAAATCTAGATTTAAACCCCAACATCTAGAGATAAAGCCCAACTTCTAGATCTAAGCCAAACATCTAGAGGGAAAGCCCAGAATCTAGAGGTAAAGCCTAACATCTAGAGGTGAATTCCGAAATCAAGTGTTAAGGCCCGACATCTACAGTTAAAGCCAAACATACAGATGTAAACCCCAACTTCTAGAGGTAAGGCCCAAAATCTAGAGGTAAAGCCCAACATCTAGCGTTAAAGCCCAACGTCTTGAGGTAAAGACAAATATATAGATTTAAAACCCAAAATCTAGAGGTAAAGCCCAATATCTAGACGTAAAGCCCAACTTCTAGAGGAAAAGTCCAAATTCTAGAGGCAAAGCCCAACACCTAGATGTAGAGCCCAAAATCTAGAGGTAAAGCCCAACTTCTAGAGGTAAAGCCAGATATCTAGAGGTAAAGACCAACATCTAGAGGAAAATCTAAATATATAGATTTAAAACCCAATATCTAGAGGTAAAGCCCAACATCTAGAGGTAAAGTATAAAATCCAGAGGTAAAGATCAAGACCTACTGGTAGAGCCCAAAATGTAGAGGTAAAGCCCAACATCTACAGGAAAAGCCAAATATATAGATTTAAACCCCAAAATCTAGAGGTAAAGCCCGATATCTAGACGTAAAGATCAAAATCTAGATGTAAAGCCCAACTTCTAGATCTAAAGCCCAAAATATAGATGTAAAGCCCAACTTTTAAATCTAAAGCCCAACATCTAGAGGTAAAGCCCAATATCTAGACGTAAAGCCCAAAATCTAGATGAAAAGCACATCTTCTAGATCTAAAGACCAACATCTAGAGGTAAAGCCCAATATTTAGAGTTTAAGCGAATCATTTAGAGGTAAACCCAAAATCTAGATGTAAAGCCCAACTTCTAGAGGTAAAGCCCATCATCTAGTCCTACAGCCCAATGTCTGCAGGTAAAGCATAACTTCAGATGTAAAGGCAAACATCTAGATATAAAAGCCAAACTCTAGAGGTAAAGCCCAACATATAGAGGTATAGCCCAAATTCTAGAGATAAAGTCCAACGTCTAGATGTAATCCCAACATCTAGAGGTAAAGCCCAGAATCTAGAGGTAAAGCCTAACATCTAGAGGTGAATTCCAAAATCAAGTGTTAAGGCCCGACATCTACAGTTAAAGCCAACCATATAGATGTAACCCTCAACTTCTAGAGGTAAGGCCCAAAATCTAGAGGTAGAGCCCAACATCTAGATTTAAAGCCAGATATCTAGAGGTAAAGCCCAACATGTAGAGGAAAAGCCAAATATATAGATTTAAAACCCAAAATCTAGAGATAAAGCCCAACATCTAAATGTAAAGCAAAACATCTAGATGTAAAACCCGACATCTAGAGGTAAAGTCCAATATCTAGACTTAAAGAACATCTAGAGGTAAAGCCCAACATCTAGAGGTAAAGCCCAACGTCTGGAGGTAAAGCCCAGATTCTAGAGAGAAGCCAAAAATCCAGATTGAAAACCCAAAATCTAGAGGTAAAGCCCATCATCTAGAGGTAAAGCCAGATAACTAGGGGTAAAGCCCAACATCTAGAGGAAAAGCCAAATATATAGATTTAAAACCCAAAATCTAGAGGTAAAGCCCAATATCTAGACGTAGAGACCAATATCTAGATGTAAAGCCCAACTTCTAGATCTAAAGCCCAAATATATAGATGTAGAGCACAATTTCTAATTCTAAAGCCCAACATCTAGAGGCAAAGCCCAATATTTAGAGTTTAATCGCATCATTTAGAGGTAAAGCCCAAAATCTAGATGTCAACCCCAACTTCTAGAGGTAAAGCCCATCATCTAGTCCTACAGCCCAATGTCTGCAAGTAAATCCCAACTTACAGAGGTAAAGCAAAATCTAGATGTAAAACCCAAACTCTAGAGGTAAAGCCCAACATATAGAGGTATAGCCCAAATTCTAGAGAAAAAGTCCAACATCTAGATGTAATCGCAACATCTAGAGGTAAAGCCTAACATCTAGAGGTGAAGCACAACATATAGAGGTATAACCCAACATCTAGAGATAAAGACCAACATCTAAATGTAAAGCAAAACATCTAGATGTAAAACCCTACATCTAGAGGTAAAGTCCAATATCTAGACTTAAAGACCAACATCTGGAGGTAAAGCCCAATGTCTAGAGGTAATGACCAACTTCTAGAGCTAAACCCCCAAATCTAGATTTAAACCCCAACTTCTAGAGATAAAGCCCAACTTCTAGATCTAAGCCAAACATCTAGAGGGAAAGCCCAGAATCTAGAGGTAAAGCCTAACATCTAGAGGTGAATTCCGAAATCAAGTGTTAAGGCCCGACATCTACAGTTAAAACCAAACATACAGATGTAAACCCCAACTTCTAGAGGTAAGGCCCAAAATCTAGAGGTAAAGCCCAACATCTAGCATTAAAGCCCAACGTCTTGAGGTAAAGACAAATATATAGATTTAAAACCCAAAATCTAGAGGTAAAGTCCAATATCTAGACGTAAAGCCCAATATCTAGACATAAAGCCCAACTTCTAGAGGAAAAGTCCAAATTCTAGAGGCAAAGCCCAACACCTAGATGTAGAGCCCAAAATCTAGAGGTAAAACCCAACATCTAGTGTTAAAGCCCAACGTCTTGAGGTAAAGACAAATATATAGATTTAAAACCCAAAATCTAGAGGTAAAGCCCAATATCTAGACGTAAAGCCCAACTTCTAGAGAAAAAGTCCAAATTCTAGAGGCAAAGCACAACACCTAGATGTAGAGACGAAAATCTAGAGGTAAAGCCCAACATCTAGAGGTAAAGACAAATATCTAGAGGTAAAGCCCAACATCTAGAGGAAAATCTAAATATATAGATTTAAAACCCAATATCTAGAGGTAAAGCCCGATATCTAGACGTAAATACCAAAATCTATATATGAAGCCCAACTTCTAGATTTAAAGCCCAACTTCTAAATCTAAAGCCCAACATCTAGAGGTAAACCAAATATTTAGAGTTTAAGCGCATCATTTAGAGGTAAAGCCCAAAATCTAGATGTAAAGCCCAACTTCTAGAGGTAAAGACCATCATCTAGTCCTACAGCCCAATGTATGCAGGTAAAGCATAAATTACAGAGGTAAAGGCAAACATCTAGATGTAAAACCCAACATCTAGAGGTAAAGCCCAAGGTCTGGAGGTAAAGCCCAGGTTCTAGAGAGAAGCCAAAAATCCAGATGGAAAACCCAAAATCTAGAAGTAAAGCCCAACATCTAGAGGTAAAGCCAGATATCTAGAGGTAAAGCCCAACATCTAGAGGAAAAGACAAATATATAGATTTAAAACCCAAAATCTAGAGGTAAAGTCCAATATCGAGATGTAAACCCCAACTTCTAGTTGTGAAGCCCAACTTCTAGATCCAAAGCCTAACTTCTAGACGTAAAGTCCAAATCTAGAGATAAAGCCCAAGATCTAGTGGTAGAGCCCAAAATCTAGAGGTAAAGCCCGACATCTAGACGTAAAGCCAGATATCTAGAGGTAAAGCCCAACATCTATAGGAAAAGCCAAATATATAGATTTAAAACCCAAAATCTAGAGGTAAAGCCCAATAT
The DNA here is from genome assembly GCF_034619465.1 of Leptosomus discolor. NCBI lineage: Eukaryota > Metazoa > Chordata > Aves > Leptosomiformes > Leptosomidae > Leptosomus > Leptosomus discolor. Next base: position 1,895,995 of record NW_028237857.1, on the reverse strand, counting down.
CTAGACGTAGAGACCAATATCTAGATGTAAAGCCCAACTTCTAGATCTAAAGCCCAAATATATAGATGTAGAGCACAATTTCTAATTCTAAAGCCCAACATCTAGAGGCAAAGCCCAATATTTAGAGTTTAATCGCATCATTTAGAGGTAAAGCCCAAAATCTAGATGTCAACCCCAACTTCTAGAGGTAAAGCCCATCATCTAGTCCTACAGCCCAATGTCTGCAAGTAAATCCCAACTTACAGAGGTAAAGCAAAATCTAGATGTAAAACCCAAACTCTAGAGGTAAAGCCCAACATATAGAGGTATAGCCCAAATTCTAGAGATAAAGTCCAACATCTAGATGTAATCGCAACATCTAGAGGTAAAGCCTAACATCTAGAGGTGAAGCACAACATATAGAGGTATAACCCAACATCTAGAGATAAAGACCAACATCTAAATGTAAAGCAAAACATCTAGATGTAAAACCCTACATCTAGAGGTAAAGTCCAATATCTAGACTTAAAGACCAACATCTGGAGGTAAAGCCCAATGTCTAGAGGTTATGACCAACTTCTAGAGCTAAACCCCCAAATCTAGATTTAAACCCCAACTTCTAGAGATAAAGCCCAACTTCTAGATCTAAGCCAAACATCTAGAGGGAAAGCCCAGAATCTAGAGGTAAAGCCTAACATCTAGAGGTGAATTCCGAAATCAAGTGTTAAGGCCCGACATCTACAGTTAAAACCAAACATACAGATGTAAACCCCAACTTCTAGAGGTAAGGCCCAAAATCTAGAGGTAAAGCCCAACATCTAGCATTAAAGCCCAACGTCTTGAGGTAAAGACAAATATATAGATTTAAAACCCAAAATCTAGAGGTAAAGTCCAATATCTAGACGTAAAGCCCAATATCTAGACATAAAGCCCAACTTCTAGAGGAAAAGTCCAAATTCTAGAGGCAAAGCCCAACACCTAGATGTAGAGCCCAAAATCTAGAGGTAAAACCCAACATCTAGCGTTAAAGCCCAACGTCTTGAGGTAAAGACAAATATATAGATTTAAAACCCAAAATCTAGAGGTAAAGCCCAATATCTAGACGTAAAGCCCAACTTCTAGAGAAAAAGTCCAAATTCTAGAGGCAAAGCACAACACCTAGATGTAGAGACGAAAATCTAGAGGTAAAGCCCAACATCTAGAGGTAAAGACAAATATCTAGAGGTAAAGCCCAACATCTAGAGGAAAATCTAAATATATAGATTTAAAACCCAATATCTAGAGGTAAAGCCCGATATCTAGACGTAAATACCAAAATCTATATATGAAGCCCAACTTCTAGATTTAAAGCCCAACTTCTAAATCTAAAGCCCAACATCTAGAGGTAAACCAAATATTTAGAGTTTAAGCGCATCATTTAGAGGTAAAGCCCAAAATCTAGATGTAAAGCCCAACTTCTAGAGGTAAAGACCATCATCTAGTCCTACAGCCCAATGTATGCAGGTAAAGCATAAATTACAGAGGTAAAGGCAAACATCTAGATGTAAAACCCAACATCTAGAGGTAAAGCCCAAGGTCTGGAGGTAAAGCCCAGGTTCTAGAGAGAAGCCAAAAATCCAGATGGAAAACCCAAAATCTAGAAGTAAAGCCCAACATCTAGAGGTAAAGCCAGATATCTAGGGGTAAAGCCCAACATCTAGAGGAAAAGCCAAATATATAGATTTAAAACCCAAAATCTAGAGGTAAAGACCAATATCTAGACGTAAAGACCAAAATCTAGATGTAAAGCCCAACTTCTAGATCTAAAGCCTAACTTCTAGTGGTAAAGTCCAAAATCTAGAGGAAAAGCCCAAGACCTAGTGGTAGAGCCCAAAATCTAGAGGTAAAGCCCAACATCTAGACGTAAAGCCAGATATCTAGAGGTAAAGCCCAACATCTAGAGGAAAAGCCAAATATATAGATTTAAAACCCAAAATCTAGAGGTAAAGCCCAATATCTAGACGTAAAGACCAAAATCTAGAGGTAAAGCCCAAGACCTAGTGGTAGAGCCCAAAATACAGAGGTAAAGCCCAACTTCTAGATCTAAATCCCAACTTCTAGAGGTAAAGCCCATCATCTAGTCCTACAGCCCAATGTCTGCAAGTAAAGCCCAACTTACAGAGGTAAAGGCAAACATCCAGATTTAAAACCTAAACTCTAGAGGTAAAGCCCAACATATAGAGGTATAGCCCAAATTCTAGAGATAAAGTTCAACGTCTAGATGTAATCCCAACATCTAGAGGTAAAGCCTAACATCTAGAGGTGAAGCACAACATATAGAGCTATAACCCAACATCTAGAGATAAAGACCAACATCTAAATGTAAAGCAAAACATCTAGATGTAAAACCCTACATCTAGAGGGAAAGTCCAATATCTAGACTTAAAGACCAACATCTAGAGGTAAAACCCAACATCTAGAGGTAAAGCCCAAGTCTGGAGGTAAAGCCCAGATTCTAGAGAGAAGCCAAAAATCCAGATGGAAAACCCAAAATCTAGAGGTAAAGCCCATCATCTAGAGGTAAAGCCAGATATCTAGGGGTAAAGCCCAACATCTAGAGGAAAAGCCAAATATATAGATTTAAAACCCAAAATCTAGAGGTAAAGACCAATATCTAGACGTAAAGCCCAAAATCTAGATGTAAAGCCTAACTTCTAGAGGTAAAGAACAAAATCTAGATGTAAAGCCCCAGACCTACTGGCAGAGCCCAAAATCTAGAGGTAAAGCGCAACATCTAGACGTAAAGCCAGATATCTAGAGGTAAAGCCCAACATCTTGAGGAAAAGCCAAATATATAGATTTAAAAACCAAACTCTAGAGGTAAAGCCCAAAATCTAGATATAAAGGCCAACTTCTAGATCTAAGGCCCAAAATATAGATGTAAAGCCCAACTTCTAGAGGTAAAGCCGAATATCTAGAGTTAAAGCGCATCATTTAGAGTAAAGCCCAAAATCTAGAGTTAAAGCCCCACATCCAGTGGGAAAGCTCACAATCTAGATGTAAAGCCTATCATCTAGAGGTGAATTCCAAAATCAAGTGTTAAGGCCCGACATCTACAGTTAAAGCCAACCATATAGATGTAACCCCCAACTTCTAGAGATAAGGCCCAAAATCTAGAGGTAAAGCCCAACTTCTAGAGGTAAAGTCCAAAATCTAGAGGTAAAGGCCAAAGTCTAGAGGTAAAGCCAGATATCTAGGGGTAAAGCCCAACATCTAGAGGAAAAGTCAAATATATAGATTTAAATCCCAAAATCTAGAGGTAAAGTCCAATATCGAGACGTAAAGCGCAACTTCTAGATGTAAAGCCCAACTTCTAGATCTAAAGCCTAACTTCTAGAGGTAAAGTCCAAAATCTAGAGGTAAAGCCCAAGATCTAGTGGTAGAGCCCAAAATCTAGAGGTAAAGCCCAACATCTAGACGTAAAGCCAGATATCTAGAGGTAAAGCCCAACATCTAGAGGAAAAGTCAAATATATAGATTTAAAACCCAAAATCTAGAGGTAAAGTCCAATATCAAGACGTAAAGCCCAACTTCTAGATGTAAAGCCCAACTTCTAGATCCAAAGCCCAACATCTAGACGTAAAGCCAGATATCTAGAGGTAAAGCCCAACATCTAGACGTAAAGCCAGATATCTAGAGGTAAAGCCCAACATCTAGACGTAAAGCCAGATATCTAGAGGTAAAGCCCAACATCTAGACGTAAAGCCAGATATCTAGAGGTAAAGCCCAACATCTAGAGGAAAAGCCAAATATATAGATTTAAAACCCAAAATCTAGAGGTAAAGACCAATATCTAGACGTAAAGACCAATATCTATATGTAAAGCCCAAAATCTAGATGTAAAGCCTAACTTCTAGATCTAAAGCCTAACTTCTAGAGGTAAAGTCCAAAATCTAGAGGTAAAGCCCCAGACCTAGTGGTAGAGCCCAAAATCTAGAGGTAAAGCGCAACATCTAGACGTAAAGCTAGATACCTAGAGGTAAAGCCCAACATCTAGAGGAAAAGCCAAATATATAGATGTAAAACCCAAACTCTAGAGGTAAAGCCCAAAATCTAGATATAAAGGCCAACTTCTAGATCTAAGGCCCAAAATATAGATGTAAAGCCCAACTTCTAGAGGTAAAGCCGAATATCTTGAGTTAAAGCGCATCATTTAGAGTAAAGCCCAAAATCTAGAGTTAAAGCCCCACATCTAGTGGGAAAGCCCACAATCTAGATGTAAAGCCTGTCATCTAGAGGTGAATTACAAAATCAAGTGTTAAGGCCCGACATCTACAGTTAAAGCCAACCATATAGATGTAACCCCCAACTTCTAGAGATAAGGCCCAAAATCTAGATGTAAAGCCCAACTTCTAGATCTAAAGTCCAAAATCTAGAGGTAAAGCCCAAGACCTAGAGGTAGAGCCCAAATTCTAGAGGTAAAGACCAACATCTAGACGTAAAGCCAGATATCTAGAGGTAAAGCCCAACATCTAGATGTAAAGTCCAAAATCTAGAGGTTAAAGATCCAGACCTAGTGGTAGAGCCCAAAATGTAGAGGTAAAGCCCAACTAATAGAGGAAAAGCCAAATATATAGATTTAAAACCCAAAATCTAGAGATAAGGCCCAACATCTAAATGTAAAGCAAAACATCTAGATGTAAAACCCGACATCTAGAGGTAAAGTCCAATATCTAGACTTAAAGACCAACATCTAGAGGTAAAACCCAACATCTTGAGGTAAAGGCCAACGTCTGGAAGTACAGCCAGATTCTAGAGAGAAGCCAAAAATCCAGATGGAAAACCCAAAATCTAAAGGTAAAGCCCAACATCTAGAGGTAAAGCCAGATATCTAGGGGTAAAGCCCAACATCTAGAGGAAAAGCCCAGATTCTAGAGAGAAGTCAAAAATCCAGATGGAAAACCCAAAATCTAGAGATAAAGCCCAACATCTAGAGGTAAAGCCTAACATCTAGAGGTGAATTCCAAAATCAAGTGTTAAGGCCCGATATCTACAGTTAAAGCCAACCATATAGATGTAACCCTCAACGTCTAGAGGTAAGGCCCAAAATCTAGAGGTAGAGCCCAACATCTAGATTTAAAGCCAGATATCTAGAGGTAAAGCCCAACATGTAGAGGAAAATCTAAATATATAGATTTAAAACCCAATATCTAGAGGTAAAGCCCGATATCTAGACGTAAATACCAAAATCTAGATTTAAAGCCCAACTTCTAAATCTAAAGCCCAACATCTAGAGGTAAACCCAATATTTAGAGTTTAAGCGCATCATTTAGAGGTAAAGCCCAAAATCTAGATGTAAAGCCCAACTTCTAGTGGTAAAGCCCATCATCTAGTCCTACAGCCCAATGTATGCAGGTAAAGCATAAATTACAGAGGTAAAGGCAAACATCTAGATGTAAAACCCAACATCTAGAGGTAAAGCCCAACGTCTGGAGGTAAAGCCCAGATTCTAGAGAGAAGCCAAATATCAAGATGGAAAACCCAAAATCTAGAGGTAAAGCCCATCATCTAGAGGTAAAGCCAGATATCTAGGGGTAAAGCCCAACATCTAGAGGAAAAGCCAAATATATAGATTTAAAACCCAAAATCTAGAGGTAAAGACCAATATCTAGACGTAAAGACCAAAATCTAGATGTAAAGCCCAACTTCTAGATCTAAAGCCTAACTTCTAGTGGTAAAGTCCAAAATCTAGAGGAAAATCCCAAGACCTAGTGGTAGAGCCCAAAATCTAGAGGTAAAGCCCAACTTCTAGATCTAAAGCCCAACATCTAGAGGTAAAGCCTAACATCTAGAGGTGAATTCCAAAATCAAGTGTTAAGGCCCGACATCTACAGTTAAAGCCAAACATATAGATGTAAACCCCAACTTCTACAGGTAAAGCCCAAAATCTAGAGGTAAAGCGCAACAACTAGAGTTAAAGCCCAACGTCTTGAAGTAAAGACAAATATATAGATTTAAAACCCAAGATCTAGAGGTAAAGCCCAATATCTAGACGTAAAGCCCAAAATATAGAGGTAAAGCCCAACATCTAGAGATAAAGTTGAACGTCTTGAGGTAAAGCCAAAGTCTAGAGGTAAAGCCCAACTTCTAGAGGTAAAGTCCAAAATCTAGAGGTAAAGCCCAACATCTAGAGGTAAAGCCAGATATCTAGGGGTAAAGCCCAACATCTAGAGGAAAAGCCAAATATATAGATTTAAAACCTAAAATCTAGAGATAAAGACCAATATCTAGACATAAAGCCCAAAATCTAGATGTAAAGCCCAACTTCTAGATCTAAAGCCTAACTTCTAGAGGTAAAGCCTAACTTCTAGAGGTAAAGTCCAAAATCTAGAGGTAAAATCCCAAGACCTAGTGGTAGAGCCCAAAATCTAGTGGTAAAGTCCAACATCTAGACGTAAAGACATATCTCTAGAAGTAAAGCCCAACATCTACAGGAAAAGCCAAATATATAGATTTAAACCCCAAAATCTAGAGGTAAAGCCCGATATCTAGACGTAAAGACCAAAATCTAGATGTAAAGCCCAACTTCTAGATCTAAAGCCCAAAATATAGATGTAAAGCCCAACTTCTAAATCTAAAGCCCAACATCTAGAGATAAAGCCCAATATTTAGAGTTTAAGCGCATCATTTAGATGTAAACCCAAAATCTAGAGGTAAAGCCCAACGTCTGGAGGTAAAGCCCAGGTTCTAGAGAGAAGCCAAAAATCCAGATGGAAACCCCAAAATCTAGAGGTAAAGCCCATCATCTAGAGGTAAAGCCAGATATCTAGGGGTAAAGCCCAACATCTAGAGGAAAAGCCAAATATATAGATTTAAAACCCAAAATCTAGAGGTAAAGACCAATATCTAGACGTAAAGACCAAAATCTAGATGTAAAGCCCAACTTCTAGATCTAAAGCCTAACTTCTAGAGGTAAAGCCTAACTTCTAGAGGTAAAGTCCAAGACCTAGTGGTAGAGCCCAAAATCTAGGGGTAAAGTCCAACATCTAGACGTAAAGACATATCTCTAGAAGTAAAGCCCAACATCTACAGGAAAAGCCAAATATATAAATTCAAACCCCAAAATCTAGAGGTAAAGCCCGATATCTAGACGTAAAGACCAAAATCTAGATGTAAAGCCCAACTTCTAGATCTAAAGCCCAAAATATAGATGTAAAGCCCAACTTCTAAATCTAAAGCCCAACATCTAGAGGTAAAGCCCAATATTTAGAGTTTAAGCGCATCATTTAGAGGTAAACCCAAAATCTAGATGTAAAGCCCAACGTCTGGAGGTAAAGCCCAGATTCTAGAGAGAAGCCAAAAATCCAGATGGAAACCCCAAAATCTAGAGGTAAAGCCCAACATCTAGAGGAAAAGCCAAATATATAGATTTAAAACCCAAAATGTAGAGGTAAAGCCCAATATCTAGACGTAAAGCCCAAAATCTAGAGGTAAAGCCCAACATCCAGAGTTAAAGTTGAACGTCTTGAGGTAAAGCTAAAGTCTAGAGGTAAAGCCTAACTTCTAGAGGTAAAGTCCAAAATCTAGAGGTAAAGCCACACATCTAGACGTAAAGCCAGATATCTAGAGGTAAAGCCCAACATCTAGAGGAAAAGCCAAATATATAGATTTAAAACCCAAAATCTAGAGATAAAGCCCAACATCTAAATGTAAAGCAAAATATCTAGATGTAAAACCCGATATCTAGAGGTAAAGTCCAATATCTAGACTTAAAGACCAACATCTAGAGGTAAACCCCAACATCTAGAGGTAAAGCCCAACGTCTGGAGGTAAAGCCCAGATTCTAGAGAGAAGCCAAAAATCCAGATTGAAAACCCAAATTCTAGAGGTAAAGCCCATCATCTAGAGGTAAAGCCAGATATCTAGGGGTAAAGCCCAACATCTAGAGGAAAAGCCAAATATATAGATTTAAAACCCAAAATCTAGAGGTAAAGACCAATATCGAGATGTAAAGCCCAACTTCTAGATATAAAGCCCAACTTCTAGATCTAAAGCCTAACTTCTAGAGGTAAAGTCCAAAATCTAGAGGTAAAGCCCAAGACCTAGTGGTAGAGCCCAAAATCTAGAGGTAAAGCGCAACATCTAGACGTAAAGCCAGATATCTAGAGGTAAAGCCCAACATCTAGAGAAAAAGCCAAATATATATATTTAAAACCCAAAATCTAGAGGTAAAGCCCAACTTCTAGATCTAAAGCCCAATATCTAGAGGTAAAGCCTAACATCTAGACGTGAATTCCAAAATCAAGTGTTAAGGCCCGACATCTACAGTTAAAGCCAAACATATAGATGTAAACCCCAACTTCTAGAGGTAAGGCCCAACATCTAGAGGTAAAGCCCAACGTCTTGAGGTAAAGACAAATATATAGATTTAAAACCCAAAATCTAGAGGTCAAGCCCAAAATCTAGATATAAAGGCCAACTTCTAGATCTAAGGCCCAAAATACAGATGTAAAGCCCAACTTCTAGAGGTAAAGCCGAATATCTAGAGTTAAAGCGCATCATTTAGAGTAAAGCCCAAAATCTAGAGGTAAAGCCCAACTTCTAGAGGTAAAGTTAAAAAACTAGAAGTAAAGGCCAAAGTCTAGAGGTAAAGCCAGATATCTAGGGGTAAAGCCCAACATCTAGAGGAAAAGTCAAATATATAGATTTAAATCCCAAAATCTAGAGGTAAAGTCCAATATCGAGACGTAAACCCAACTTCTAGATGTAAAGCCGAACTTCTAGATCTAAAGCCTAACTTCTAGACGTAAAGTCCAAAATCTAGAGGTAAAGCCCAAGATCTAGTGGTAGAGCCCAAAATCTAGAGGTAAAGCCCAACATCTAGACGTAAAGCCAGATATCTAGAGGTAAAGCCCAACATCTAGAGGAAAAGCCAAACATATAGATTTAAAACCCAAAATCTAGAGGTAAAGACCAATATCTAGACGTAAAGCCCAAAATCTAGATGTAAAGCCCAACTTCTAGATCTAAAGCCTAACTTCTAGTGGTAAAGTCCAAAATCTAGAGGAAAAGCCCAAGACCTAGTGGTAGAGCCCAAAATCTAGAGGTAAAGCCCAACATCTAGACGTAAAGCCAGATATCTAGAGGTAAAGCCCAACATCTAGAGGAAAAGCCAAATATATAGACTTAAAACCCAAAATCTAGAGGTAAAGACCAATATCTAGACGTAAAGACCAATATCTAGATGTAAAGTCCAAAATCTAGATGTAAAGCCTAACTTCTAGATCTAAAGCCTAACTTCTAGAGGTAAAGTCCAAAATCTAGAGGTAAAGCCCCAGACCTAGTGGTAGAGCCCAAAATCTAGAGGTAAAGCGCAACATCTAGACGTAAAGCCAGATACCTAGAGGTAAAGCCCAACATCTAGAGGAAAAGCCAAATATATAGATGTAAAACCCAAACTCTAGAGGTAAAGCCCAAAATCTAGATATAAAGGCCAACTTCTAGATCTAAGGCCCAAAATATAGATGTAAAGCCCAACTTCTAGAGGTAAAGCCGAATATCTAGAGTTAAAGCGCATCATTTAGAGTAAAGCCCAAAATCTAGAGTTAAAGCCCCACATCTAGTGGGAAAGCCCACAATCTAGATGTAAAGCCTGTCATCTAGAGGTGAATTCCAAAATCAAGTGTTAAGGCCCGACATCTACAGTTAAAGCCAACCATATAGATGTAACCCCCAACTTCTAGAGATAAGGCCCAAAATCTAGATGTAAAGCCCAACTTCTAGATCTAAAGTCCAAAATCTAGAGGTAAAGCCCAAGACCTAGTGGTAGAGCCCAAAATCTAGAGGTAAAGACCAACATCTAGACGTAAAGCCAGATATCTAGAGGTAAAGTCCAACATCTAGAGGTAAAGTCCAAAATCTAGAGGTTAAAGATCCAGACCTAGTGGTAGACCCAAAATGTAGAGGTAAAGCCCAGCTAATAGAGGAAAAGCCAAATATGTAGATTTAAAACCCAAAATCTAGAGATAAGGCCCAACATCTAAATGTAAAGCAAAACATCTAGATGGAAAACCCGACATCTAGAGGTAAAGTCCAATATCTAGACTTAAAGACCAACATCTAGAGGTAAAACCCAACATCTTGAGGTAAAGGCCAACGTCTGGAGGTACAGCCCAGATTCTAGAGAGAAGCCAAAAATCCAGATGGAAAACCCAAAACCTAGAGGTAAAGCCCAACATCTAGAGGTAAAGCCAGATATCTAGGGGTAAAGCCCAACATCTAGAGGAAAAGCCAAATATATAGATTTAAAACCCAAAATCTAGAGGTAAAGACCAATATCTAGACGTAAAGCCCAAAATCTAGATGTAAAGCCCAACTTCTATCTAAAGCCTAACTTCTAGAGGTAAAGTCCAAAATCTAGAGGTAAAGCCCAAGACCTAGTGGTAGAGCCCAAAATCTAGGGGTAAAGTCCAACATCTACACGTAAAGACATATCTCTAGAAGTAAAGCCCAACATCTACAGGAAAAGCCAAATATATAGATTTAAACCCCAAAATCTAGAGGTAAAGCCCGATATCTAGACGTAAAGACCAAAATCTAGATGTAAAGCCCAACTTCTAGATCTAAAGCCCAAATATATAGATGTAAAGCCCAACTTCTAAATCTAAAGCCCAACATCTAGAGGTAAAGCCCAATATTTAGAGTTTAAGCGCATCATTTAGAGGTAAACCCAAAATCTAGATGTAAAGCCCAACTTCTAGAGGTAAAGCCCATCATCTAGTCCTACAGCCCAATGTCTGCAGGTAAAGCATAACTTACAGAGGTAAAGGCAAACATCTAGATATAAAACCCAAACTCTAGAGGTAAAGCCCAACATATAGAGGTATAGCCCAAATTCTAGAGATAAAGTCCAACGTCTAGATGTAATCCCAACATCTAGAGGTAAAGCCCAGAATCTAGAGGTAAAGCCTAACATCTAGAGGTGAATTCCAAAATCAAGTGTTAAGGCCCGACATCTACAGTTAAAGCCAACCATAGAGATGTAACCCTCAACTTCTAGAGGTAAGGCCCAAAATCTAGAGGTAGAGCCCAACATCTATATTTAAAGCCAGATATCTAGAGGTAAAGCCCAACATCTAGAGGAAAAGCCAAATATATAGATTTAAAACCCAAAATCTAGAGATAAAGCCCAACATCTAAATGTAAAGCAAAACATCTAGATGTAAAACCCGACATCTAGAGGTAAAGTCCAATATCTAGACTTAAAGACCAACATCTAGAGGTAAAACCCAACATCTAGAGGTAAAGCCCAACGTCTGGAGGTAAAGCCCAGATTCTAGAGAGAAGCGAAAAATCCAGATGGAAAACCCAAAATCTAGAGGTAAAGCCCAACATCTAGAGGTAAAGCCCAACGTCTTGAGGTAAAGACAAATATATAGATTTAAAACCCAAAATTAGAGGTAAAGCTCAATATCTAGACGTAAAGCCCAAAATCTAGAGGTAAAGCCCAACATCCAGAGTTAAAGTTGAACGTTTGAGGTAAAGCCAAAGTCTAGAGGTAAAGCCCAACTTCTAGAGGTAAAGTCCAAAATCTAGAGGTAAAGCCACACATCTAGACGTAAAGCCAGATATCTAGAGGTAAAGCCCAACATCTAGAGGAAAAGCCAAATATATAGATTTAAAACCCAAAATCTAGAGATAAAGCCCAACATCTAAATGTAAAGCAAAACATCTAGATGTAAAACCCGACATCTAGAGGTAAAGTCCAATATCTAGACTTAAAGACCAACATCTAGAGGTAAAACCCAACATCTAGAGGTAAAGCCCAACGTCTGGAGGTACAGCCCAGATTCTAGAGAGAAGCCAAAAATCCAGATGGAAAACCCAAAATCTAGAGGTAAAGCCCAACATCTAGAGGTAAAGCCAGATAACTAGGGGTAAAGCCCAACATCTAGAGGAAAAGTCAAATATATAGATTTAAATCCCAAAATCTAGAGGTAAAGTCCAATATCGAGACGTAAAGCCCAACTTCTAGACGTAAAGCCCAACTTCTAGATCCAAAGCCTAACTTCTAGACGTAAAGTCCAAAATCTAGAGGTAAAGCCCAACATCTAGACGTAAAGCCAGATACCTAGAGGTAAAGCCCAACATCTAGAGGAAAAGCCAAATATATAGATGTAAAACCCAAACTCTAGAGGTAAAGCCCAAAATCTAGATATAAAGGCCAACTTCTAGATCTAAGGCCCAAAATATAGATGTAAAGCCCAACTTCTAGAGGTATAGCCGAATGTCTAGAGTTAAAGCGCATCATTTAGAGTAAAGCCCAAAATCTAGAGTTAAAGCCCCACATCTAGTGGGAAAGCCCACAATCTAGATTTAAAGCCTATCATCTAGAGGTGTATTCCAAAATCAAGTGTTAAGGCCCGACATCTACAGTTAAAGCCAACCATATAGATGTAACCCCCAACTTCTAGAGATAAGGCCCAAAATCTAGATGTAAAGCCCAACTTCTAGAGGTAAAGTCCAAAATCTAGAGGTAAAGCCCCAGACCTAGTGGTAGAGCCCAAAATCTAGAGGTAAAGCCCAACATCTAGACGTAAAGCCAGATACCTAGAGGTAAAGCCCAACATCTAGAGGAAAAGCCAAATATATAGATGTAAAACCCAAACTCTAGAGGTAAAGCCCAAAATCTAGAGTTAAAGCCCCACATCTAGTGGGAAAGCCCACAATCTAGATGTAAAGCCTGTCATCTAGAGGTGAATTCCAAAATCAAGTTTTAAGGCCCGACATCTACAGTTAAAGCCAACCATATAGATGTAACCGCCAACTTCTAGAGATAAGGCCCAAAATCTAGAGGTAAAGCCCAACTTCTAGAGGTAAAGTCCAAAATCTAGAGGTAAAGGCCAAAGTCTAGAGGTAAAGCCAGATATCTAGGAGTAAAGCCCAACATCTAGAGGAAAAGTCAAATATATAGATTTAAATCCCAAAATCTAGAGGTAAATCCCAACTTCTAGAGGTAAAGTCCAAAATCTAGAGGTAAAGGCCAAAGTCTAGAGGTAAAGCCAGATATCTAGGGGTAAAGCCCAACATCTAGAGGAAAAGTCAAATATATAGATTTAAAACCCAAAATCTAGAGGTAAATCCCAACATCTAGACGTAAAGCCCAAAATCTAGAGGTAAAGCCCAACTTCTAGAGGTAAAGTCCAAAATCTAGAGGTAAAGCCACACATCTAGACGTAAAGCCAGATATCTAGAGGTAAAGCCCAACATCTAGAGGAAAAGCCAAATATATAGATTTAAAACCCAAAATCTAGAGATAAAGCCCAGCATCTAAATGTAAAGCAAAACATCTAGATGTAAAACCCGACATCTAGAGGTAAAGTCCAATATCTAGACTTAAAGACCAACATCTAGAGGTAAAACCCAACATCTAGAGGTAAAGCCCAACGTCTGGAGGTACAGCCCAGATTCTAGAGAGAAGCCAAAAATCCAGATGGAAAACCCAAAATCTAGAGGTAAAGCCCAACATCTAGAGGTAAAGCCAGATATCTAGGGGTAAAGCCCAACATCTAGAGGAAAAGTCAAATATATAGATTTAAATCCCAAAATCTAGAGGTAAAGTCCAATATCGAGACGTAAAGCCCAACTTCTAGATGTAAAGCCCAACTTCTAGATCCAAAGCCTAACTTCTAGACGTAAAGTCCAAAATCTAGAGGTAAAGCCCAACATCTAGACGTAAAGCCAGATACCTAGAGGTAAAGCCCAACATCTAGAGGAAAAGCCAAATATATAGATGTAAAACCCAAACTCTAGAGGTAAAGCCCAAAATCTAGATATAAAGGCCAACTTCTAGATCTAAGGCCCAAAATATAGATGTAAAGCCCAACTTCTAGAGGTATAGCCGAATATCTAGAGTTAAAGCGCGTCATTTAGAGTAAAGCCCAAAATCTAGAGTTAAAGCCCCACATCTAGTGGGAAAGCCCACAATCTAGATGTAAAGCCTATCATCTAGAGGTGTATTCCAAAATCAAGTGTTAAGGCCCGACATCTACAGTTAAAGCCAACCATATAGATGTAACCCCCAACTTCTAGAGATAAGGCCCAAAATCTAGATGTAAAGCCCAACTTCTAGAGGTAAAGTCCAAAATCTAGAGGTAAAGGCCAAAGTCTAGAGGTAAAGCCAGATATCTAGGGGTAAAGCCCAACATCTAGAGGAAAAGTCAAATATATAGATTTAAATCCCAAAATCTAGAGGTAAAGTCCAATATCGAGACGTAAAGCCCAAAATCTGGATGTAAAGCCTAACTTCTAGATCTAAAGCCTAACTTCTAGAGGTAAAGTCCAAAATCTAGAGGTAAAGCCCCAGACCTAGTGGTAGAGCCCAAAATCTAGAGGTAAAGCCCAACATCTAGACGTAAAGCCAGATACCTAGAGGTAAAGCCCAACATCTAGAGGAAAAGCCAAATATATAGATGTAAAACCCAAACTCTAGAGGTAAAGCCCAAAATCCAGAGTTAAAGCCCCACATCTAGTGGGAAAGCCCACAATCTAGATGTAAAGCCTGTCATCTAGAGGTGAATTCCAAAATCAAGTTTTAAGGCCCGACATCTACAGTTAAAGCCAACCATATAGATGTAACCGCCAACTTCTAGAGATAAGGCCCAAAATCTAGAGGTAAAGCCCAACTTCTAGAGGTAAAGTCCAAAATCTAGAGGTAAAGGCCAAAGTCTAGAGGTAAAGCCAGATATCTAGGGGTAAAGCCCAACATCTAGAGGAAAAGTCAAATATATAGATTTAAATCCCAAAATCTAGAGGTAAAGCCCAACTTCTAGAGGTAAAGTCCAAAATCTAGATGTAAAGGCCAAAGTCTAGAGGTAAAGCCAGATATCTAGGGGTAAAGCCCAACATCTAGAGGAAAAGTCAAATATATAGATTTAAAACCCAAAATCTAGAGGTAAATCCCAACATCTAGACGTAAAGCCCAAAATCTAGAGGTAAAGCCCAACTTCTAGAGGTAAAGTCCAAAATCTAGAGGTAAAGCCACACATCTAGACGTAAAGCCAGATATCTAGAGGTAAAGCCCAACATCTAGAGGAAAAGCCAAATATATAGATTTAAAACCCAAAATCTAGAGATAAAGCCCAACATCTAAATGTAAAGCAAAACATCTAGATGTAAAACCCGACATCTAGAGGTAAAGTCCAATATCTAGACTTAAAGACCAACATCTAGAGGTAAAACCCAACATCTAGAGGTAAAGCCCAACGTCTGGAGGTACAGCCCAGATTCTAGAGAGAAGCCAAAAATCCAGATGGAAAACCCAAAATCTAGAGGTAAAGCCCAACATCTAGAGGTAAAGCCAGATATCTAGGGGTAAAGCCCAACATCTAGAGGAAAAGTCAAATATATAGATTTAAATCCCAAAATCTAGAGGTAAAGTCCAATATCGAGACGTAAAGCCCAACTTCTAGACGTAAAGCCCAACTTCTAGATCCAAAGCCTAACTTCTAGACGTAAAGTCCAAAATCTAGAGGTAAAGCCCAACATCTAGACGTAAAGCCAGATACCTAGAGGTAAAGCCCAACATCTAGAGGAAAAGCCAAATATATAGATGTAAAACCCAAACTCTAGAGGTAAAGCCCAAAATCTAGATATAAAGGCCAACTTCTAGATCTAAGGCCCAAAATATAGATGTAAAGCCCAACTTCTAGAGGTATAGCCGAATGTCTAGAGTTAAAGCGCATCATTTAGAGTAAAGCCCAAAATCTAGAGTTAAAGCCCCACATCTAGTGGGAAAGCCCACAATATAGATGTAAAGCCTATCATCTAGAGGTGTATTCCAAAATCAAGTGTTAAGGCCCGACATCTACAGTTAAAGCCAACCATATAGATGTAACCCCCAACTTCTAGAGATAAGGCCCAAAATCTAGATGTAAAGCCCAACTTCTAGAGGTAAAGTCCAAAATCTAGAGGTAAAGGCCAAAGTCTAGAGGTAAAGCCAGATATCTAGGGGTAAAGCCCAACATCTAGAGGAAAAGTCAAATATATAGATTTAAATCCCAAAATCTAGAGGTAAAGTCCAATATCGAGACGTAAAGCCCAAAATCTGGATGTAAAGCCTAACTTCTAGATCTAAAGCCTAACTTCTAGAGGTAAAGTCCAAAATCTAGAGGTAAAGCCCCAGACCTAGTGGTAGAGCCCAAAATCTAGAGGTAAAGCCCAACATCTAGACGTAAAGCCAGATACCTAGAGGTAAAGCCCAACATCTAGAGGAAAAGCCAAATATATAGATGTAAAACCCAAACTCTAGAGGTAAAGCCCAAAATCTAGAGTTAAAGCCCCACATCTAGTGGGAAAGCCCACAATCTAGATGTAAAGCCTGTCATCTAGAGGTGAATTCCAAAATCAAGTTTTAAGGCCCGACATCTACAGTTAAAGCCAGCCATATAGATGTAACCGCCAACTTCTAGAGATAAGGCCCAAAATCTAGAGGTAAAGCCCAACTTCTAGAGGTAAAGTCCAAAATCTAGAGGTAAAGGCCAAAGTCTAGAGGTAAAGCCAGATATCTAGGGGTAAAGCCCAACATCTAGAGGAAAAGTCAAATATATAGATTTAAATCTCAAAATCTAGAGGTAAAGCCCAACTTCTAGAGGTAAAGTCCAAAATCTAGAGGTAAAGGCCAAAGTCTAGAGGTAAAGCCAGATATCTAGGGGTAAAGCCCAACATCTAGAGGAAAAGTCAAATATATAGATTTAAAACCCAAAATCTAGAGGTAAATCCCAACATCTAGACGTAAAGCCCAAAATCTAGAGGTAAAGCCCAACTTCTAGAGGTAAAGTCCAAAATCTAGAGGTAAAGCCACACATCTAGACGTAAAGCCAGATATCTAGAGGTAAAGCCCAACATCTAGAGGAAAAGCCAAATATATAGATTTAAAACCCAAAATCTAGAGATAAAGCCCAACATCTAAATGTGAAGCAAAACATCTAGATGTAAAACCCGACATCTAGAGGTAAAGTCCAATATCTAGACTTAAAGACCAACATCTAGAGGTAAAACCCAACATCTAGAGGTAAAGCCCAACGTCTGGAGGTACAGCCCAGATTCTAGAGAGAAGCCAAAAATCCAGATGGAAAACCCAAAATCTAGAGGTAAAGCCCATCATCTAGAGGTAAAGCCAGATATCTAGGGGTAAAGACCAACATCTAGAGGAAAAGTCAAATATATAGATTTAAATCCCAAAATCTAGAGGTAAAGTCCAATATCGAGACGTAAAGCCCAACTTCTAGATGTAAAGACCAACTTCTAGATCCAAAGCCTAACTTCTAGACGTAAAGTCCAAAATCTAGAGGTAAAGCCCAACATCTAGACATAAAGCCAGATATCTAGAGGTAAAGCCCAACATCTATAGGAAAAGCCAAAGATATAGATTTAAAACCCAAAATCTAGAGGTAAAGCCCAATATCTAGACGTAAAGACCAATATCTAGATGTAAAGCCCAACTTCTAGATCTAAAGCCCAAATATATAGATGTAGAGCACAATTTCTAATTCTAAAGCCCAACATCTAGAGGTAAAGCCCAATATTTAGAGTTTAAGCGCATCATTTAGAGGTAAAGCCCAAAATCTAGATGTAAATCCCAACTTCTAGAGGTAAAGCCCATCATCTAGTCCTACAGACCAATGTCTGCAGGTAAAGCCCAACTTACAGAGGTAAAGGCAAACATCTAGATGTAAAACCCAAACTCTAGAGGTAAAGCCCAACATATAGAGGTATAGCCCAAATTCTAGAGATAAAGTCCAACATCTAGATGTAATCCCAACATCTAGAGGTAAAGCCTGACATCTGGAGGTGAAGCACAACATATAGAGGTATAACCCAACATCTAGAGATAAAGACCAACATCTAAATGTAAAGCAAAACATCTAGATGTAAAACCCTACATCTAGAGGTAAAGTCCAATATCTAGACTTAAAGACCAACATCTAGAGGTAAAACCCAACATATAAAGGTAAAGCCAGATATCTAGAGGTAAAGCCCAACATCTAGAGGAAAAGCCAAATATATAGATTTAAAACCCAAAATCTAGAGGTAAAGACCAATATCTAGACGTAAAGCCCAAAATCTAGATGTAAAGCCTAACTTCTAGATCTAAAGCCTAACTTCTAGAGGTAAAGTCCAAAATCTAGAGGTAAAGCCCCAGACCTAGTGGTAGAGCCCAAAATCTAGAGGTAAAGCGCAACATCTAGACGTAAAGCCAGATACCTAGAGGTAAAGCCCAACATCTAGAGGAAAAGCCAAATGTATAGATGTAAAACCCAAACTCTACAGGTAGAGCCCAAAATCTAGATATAAAGGCCAACTTCTAGATCTAAGGCCCAAAATATAGATGTAAAGCCCAACTTCTAGAGGTAAAGACGAATATCTAGAGTTACAGCGCATCATTTAGAGGTAAAGCCCAATATCTAGAGTTAAAGCCCCACATCTAGTGGGAAAGCCCACAATCTAGATGTAAAGCCTGTCATCTAGAGGTGAATTCCAAAATCAAGTGTTAAGGCCCGACATCTACAGTTAAAGCCAACCATATAGATGTAACCCCCAACTTCTAGAGATAAGGTCCAAAATCTACAGGTAAAGCCCAACTTCTAGAGGTAAAGGCCAAAGTCTAGAGGTAAAGCCAGATATCTAGAGGTAAAGCACAACATCTAGAGGAAAAGTCAAATATATATATTTAAAACCCAAAATCTAGAGGTAAAGCCCAATATCTAGACGTAAAGCCCAAAATCTAGATGTAAATCCCAACTTCTAGATCTAAAGCCTAACTTCTAGTGGTAAAGTCCAAAATCTAGAGGAAAAGCCCAAGACCTAGTGGTAGAGCCCAAAATCTAGAGGTAAAGCCCAACATCTAGACGTAAAGCCAGATATCTAGGGGTAAAGCCCAACATCTAGAGGAAAAGCCAAATATATGGATTTAAAACCCAAAATCTAGAGGTAAAGCCCAATATCTAGACGTAAAGCCCAAAATCTAGATGTAAAGCCCAACTTCTGGATCTAAAGCCCAACATCTATAGGTAAAGCCTAGCATCTAGAGGTGAATTACAAAATCAAGTGTTAAGCCCTGACATCTACAGTTAAAGCCAAACATATAGATGTAAACCCCAACTTCTAGAGGTAAGGCCCAAAATCTAGAGGTAAAGCCCAACATCTAGAGTTAAAGCCCAACGTCTTGAGGTAAAGATAAATATATAGATTTAAAAACCAAAATTAGATGTAAAGCCCAATATCTAGACGTAAAGCCCAAAATACAGAGGTCAAGCCCAACATCTAGAGTTAAAGTTGAACGTCTTGAGGTAAAGCCAAAGTCTAGAGGTAAAGCCCATCTTCTAGAGGTAAAGTCCAAAATCTACAGGTAAAACCACACATCTAGAAGTAAAGCCATATATCTAGAGGTAAAGCCCAACATCTAGAGGAAAAGCCAAATATATGGATTTAAAACCCAAAATCTAGCGATAAAGCCCAACATCTAAATGTAAAGCAAAACATCTAGATGCAAAACCCGACATCTAGAGGTAAAGACCAACATCTAGAGGAAAAGCCAAATATATAGATTTAAATCCCAAAATCTAGAGGTAAAGCCCAATATCTAGACGTAAATCCCAAAATCTAGATGTAAAGCCCAACTTCTAGATCTAAAGCCAAACTTCTAAAGGTAAAGTCCAAAATCTAGAGGTAAAGCCACATTCTAGACGTAAAGCCAGATATCTAGAGGTAAAGCCCAACATCTAGAGGAAAAGCCAAATATATAGATTTAAAACCCAAAATCTAGAGATAAAGCCCAACATCTAAATGTAAAGCAAAACATCTAGATGTAAAACCCGACATCTAGAGGTAAAGTCCAATATCTAGAATTAAAGACCAACATCTAGAGGTAAAACCCAACATCTAGAGGTAAAGCCCAACGTCTGAGGTAAAGCCCAGATTCTAGAGAGAAGCCAAAAATCCAGATGGAAAACCCAAAATCTAGAGGTAAAGCCCATCATCTAGAGGTAAAGCCAGATATCTAGGGGTAAAGCCCAACATCTAGAGGAAAAGTCAAATATATAGATTTAAATCCCAAAATCTAGAGGTAAAGTCCAATATCGAGACGTAAAGCCCAACTTCTAGATCCAAAGCCTAACTTCTAGACGTAATTCCAAAATCTAGAGGTAAAGCCCAAGACCTAGTGGTAGAGCCCAACATCTAGAGGTAAAGCCCAATATTTAGAGTTTAAGCGCATCATTTAGAGGTAAAGCCCAAAATCTAGATGTAAATCCCAACTTCTAGAGGTAAAGACCATCATCTAGTCCTACAGACCAATGTCTGCAGGTAAAGCCCAACTTACAGAGGTAAAGACAAACATCTAGATGTAAAACCCAAACTCTAGAGGTAAAGCCCAACATATAGAGGTATAGCCCAAATTCTAGAGATAAAGTCCAACATCTAGATGTAATCGCAACATCTAGATGTAAAGCCTAACATCTAGAGGTGAAGCACAACATATAGAGGTATAACCCAACATCTAGAGATAAAGACCAACATCTAAATGTAAAGCAAAACATCTAGATGTAAAACCCTACATCTAGAGGTAAAGTCGAATATCTAGACATAAAGACCAACATCTAGAGGTAAAACCCAACATCTTGAGGTAAAGCCAGATATCTAGAGGTAAAGCCCAACATCTAGAGGAAAAGCCAAATATATAGATTTAAAACCCAAAATCTAGAGGTAAAGCCCAATATCTAGACGTAAAGCCCAACTTCTAGATGTAAAGCCCAACTTCTAGATCTAAAGCCTAACTTCTAGACGTAAAGTCAAAAATCTAGAGGTAAAGCCCAAGATCTAGTGGTAGAGCCAAAAATCTAGAGGTAAAGCCCAACATCTAGACGTAAAGCCAGATATCTAGAGGTAAAGCCCAACATCTAGAGGAAAAGCCAAATATATAGATTTAAAACCCAAAATCTAGAGGTAAACCCCAATATCTAGACGTAAAGCCCAAAATCTAGATGTAAAGCCCAACTTGTAGATCTAAAGCCGAACTTCTAGAGGTAAAGTCCAAAATCTAGAGGTAAAGCCCAAGACCTAGTGGTAGAGCCCAAAATCTAGAGGTAAAGCCCAACATCTAGACGTAAAGCCAGATATCTAGAGGTAAAGCCCAACATCTATAGGAAAAGCCAAATATATAGATTTAAACCCAAAATCTAGAGATAAAGCCCAACATCTAAATGTAAAGCAAAACATCTAGATGTAAAACCCGACATCTAGAGTTAAAGTCCAATATCTAGACTTAAAGACCAACATCTAGAGGTAAAACCCAACATCTAGAGGTAAAGCCCAACGCCTGGAGGTAAAGCCCAGATTCTAGAGAGAAGCCAAAAATCCAGATGGAAAACCCAAAATCTAGAGGTAAAGCCCAACATCTAGAGGTAAAGCCAGATATCTAGGAGTAAAGCCCAACATCTAGAGGAAAAGCCAAATATATAGATTTAAAACCCAAAATCTAGAGGTAAAGCCCAATATCTAGACGTAAAGCCCAAAATCTAGAGGTAAAGCCCAACATCCAGAGCTAAAGTTGAACGTCTTGAGGTAAAGCCAAAGTCTAGAGGTAAAGCCCAACTTCTAGAGGTAAAGTCCAAAATCTAGAGGTAAAGCCACACATCTAGACGTAAAGCCAGATATCTAGAGGTAAAGCCCAACATCTAGAGGAAAAGCCAAATATATAGATTTAAAACCCAAAATCTAGCGATAAAGCCCAACATCTAAATGTAAAGCAAAACATCTAGATGTAAAACCCGACATCTAGAGTTAAAGTCCAATATCTAGACTTAAAGACCAACATCTAGAGGTAAAACCCAACATCTTGAGGTAAAGCCCAACGTCTGGAGGTACAGCCCAGATTCTAGAGAGAAGCCAAAAATCCAGATGGAAAACCCAAAATCTAGAGGTAAAGCCCATCATCTAGAGGTAAAGCCAGATATCTAGGGGTAAAGCCCAACATCTAGAGGAAAAGTCAAATATATAGATTTAAATCCCAAAATCTAGAGGTAAAGTCCAATATCGAGACGTAAAGCCCAACTTCTAGATGTAAAGCCCAACTTCTAGATCTAAAGCCTAACTTCTAGACGTAAAGTCAAAAATCTAGAGGTAAAGCCCAAGATCTAGTGGTAGAGCCAAAAATCTAGAGGTAAAGCCCAACATCTAGACGTAAAGCCAGATATCTAGAGGTAAAGCCCAACATCTAGAGGAAAAGCCAAATATATAGATTTAAAACCCAAAATCTAGAGGTAAACCCCAATATCTAGACGTAAAGCCCAAAATCTAGATGTAAAGCCCAACTTGTAGATCTAAAGCCTAACTTCTAGAGGTAAAGTCCAAAATCTAGAGGTAAAGCCCAAGACCTAGTGGTAGAGCCCAAAATCTAGAGGTAAAGCCCAACATCTAGACGTAAAGCCAGATATCTAGAGGTAAAGCCCAACATCTATAGGAAAAGCCAAATATATAGATTTAAACCCAAAATCTAGAGATAAAGCCCAACATCTAAATGTAAAGCAAAACATCTAGATGTAAAACCCGACATCTAGAGTTAAAGTCCAATATCTAGACTTAAAGACCAACATCTAGAGGTAAAACCCAACATCTAGAGGTAAAGCCCAACGCCTGGAGGTAAAGCCCAGATTCTAGAGAGAAGCCAAAAATCCAGATGGAAAACCCAAAATCTAGAGGTAAAGCCCAACATCTAGAGGTAAAGCCAGATATCTAGGAGTAAAGCCCAACATCTAGAGGAAAAGTCAAATATATAGATTTAAATCCCAAAATCTAGAGGTAAAGCCCAACTTCTAGATCTAAAGCCTAACTTCTAGACGTAAAGTCCAAAATCTAGAGGTAAAGCCCAAGATCTAGTGGTAGAGCCCAAAATCTAGAGGTAAAGCCCAACTTCTAGATCTAAAGCCTAAATTCTAGACGTAAAGTCCAAAATCTAGAGGTAAAGCCCAAGATCTAGTGGTAGAGCCCAAAATCTAGAGGTAAAGCCCAACATCTAGACGTAAAGCCAGATATCTAGAGGTAAAGCCCAACATCTAGAGGAAAAGCCAAAGATATAGATTTAAAACCCAAAATCTAGAGGTAAAGAGCAATATCTAGACGTAAAGCCCAAAATCTAGATGTAAAGCCCAACTTCTAGATCTAAAGCCCAAATATATAGATGTAAAGCCCAACTTCTAAATCTAAAGCCCAACATCTAGAGGTAAAGCCCAATATTTAGTGTTTAAGCGCATCATTTAGAGGTAAACCCAAAATCTAGATGTAAAGCTCAACTTCTAGAGGTAAAGCCCATCATCTAGTCCTACAGCCCAATGTCTGCAGGTAAAGCATAACTTACAGAGGTAAAGGCAAACATCTAGATATAAAACCCAAACTCTAGAGGTAAAGCCCAACATATAGAGGTATAGCCGAAATTCTAGAGATAAAGTCCAACGTCTAGATGTAATCCCAACATCTAGAGGTAAAGCCCAGAATCTAGAGGTAAAGCCTAACATCTAGACGTGAATTCCAAAATCAAGTGTTAAGGCCCGACATCTACAGTTAAAGCCAACCATATAGATGTAACCCTCAACTTCTAGAGGTAAGGCTCAAAATCTAGAGGTAGAGACCAACATCTAGATTTAAAGCCAGATATCTAGAGGTAAAGCCCAACATCTAGAGGAAAAGCCAAATATATAGATTTAAAACCCAAAATCTAGAGATAAAGCCCAACATCTAAATGTAAAGCAAAACATCTAGATGTAAAACCCGACATCTAGAGGTAAAGTCCAATATCTAGACTTAAAGACCAACATCTAGAGGTAAAACCCAACATCTAGAGGTAAAGCCCAACGTCTGGAGGTAAAGCCCAACGTCTGGAGGTAAAGCCCAGATTCTAGAGAGAAGCCAAAAATCCAGATGGAAAACCCAAAATCTAGAGGTAAAGCCCATCATCTAGAGGTAAAGCCAGATATCTAGGGGTAAAGCCCAACATCTAGAGGAAAAGTCAAATATATAGATTTAAATCCCAAAATCTAGAGGTAAAGCCCGACTTCTAGATCTAAAGCCTAACTTCTAGACGTAAAGTCCAAAATCTAGAGGTAAAGCCCAAGATCTAGTGGTAGAGCCCAAACTCTAGAGGTAAAGCCCAACTTCTAGATCTAAAGCCTAACTTCTAGACGTAAAGTCCAAAATCTAGAGGTAAAGCCCAACATCTAGACGTAAAGCCAGATATCTAGAGGTAAATCCCAACATCTAGAGGAAAAGCCAAAGATATAGATTTAAAACCCAAAATCTAGAGGTAAAGCCCAATATCTAGACGTAAAGCCCAAAATCTAGATGTAAAGCCCAACTTCTAGATCTAATGCCTAACTTCTAGAGGTAAAGTCCAAAATCTAGAGGTAAAGCCCAGGACCTAGTGGTAGAGCCCAAAATCTAGAGGTAAAGCCCAACATCTAGACGTAAAGCCAGATATCTAGGGGTAAAGTCCAACATCTAGAGGAAAAGCCAAATATATAGATTCAAAACCCAAAATCTAAAGGTAAAATCCAATATCTAGACGTAAAGCCCAAAATCTAGATGTAAAGCCCAACTTCTACATCTAAAGCCCAACATCTAGAGGTAAAACACAACATCTTGAGGTAAAGGCCAACGTCTGGAGGTACAGCCCAGATTCTAGAGAGAAGCTAAAAATCCAGATGGAAAACCCAAAATCTAGAGGTAAAGCCCAACATCTAGAGGTAAAGCCAGATATCTAGGGGTAAAGCCCAACATCTAGAGGAAAAGCCAAATATATAGATTTAAAACCCAAAAACTAGAGGTAAAGCCCAATATCTAGACGTAAAGCCCAAAATCTAGATATAAAGCCCAACTTCTAGATCTGAAGCCTAACTTCTAGAGGTAAAGTCCAAAATCTAGAGGTAAAGCCCCAGACCTAGTGGTAGAGCCCAAAATCTAGAGGTAAAGCGCAACATCTAGACGTAAAGCCACATATCTAGAGGTAAAGCCCAACATCTACAGGAAAAGCCAAATATATAGATTTAAACCCCAAAATCTAGAGGTACAGCCCGATATCTAGACGTAAAGACCAAAATCTAGATATAAAGGCCAACTTCTAGATTTAAGGCCCAAAATATAGATGTAAAGCCCAACTTCTAGAGGTAAAGCCGAATATCTAGAGTTAAGGCGCATCATTTAGAGGTAAAGCCCAAAATCTAGAGTTAAAGCCCCACATCTAGTGGGAAAGCCCACAATCTAGAGGTAAAGCCTATCATCTAGAGGTGAATTCCAAAATCAAGTGTTAAGGCCCGACATCTACAGTTAAAGCCAACCATATAGATGTAACCCCCAACTTCTAGAGATAAGGCCCAAAATCTAGAGGTAAAGTCCAATATCAAGACGTAAAGCCCAACTTCTAGATGTAAAGCCCAACTTCTAGATCTAAAGCCTAACTTCTAGACGTAAAGTCAAAAATCTAGAGGTAAAGCCCAAGATCTAGTGGTAGAGCCAAAAATCTAGAGGTAAAGCCCAACATCTAGACGTAAAGCCAGATATCTAGAGGTAAAGCCCAACATCTAGACGTAAAGCCAGATATCTAGAGGTAAAGCCCAACATCTAGAGGAAAAGCCAAATATATAGATTTAAAACCCAAAATCTAGAGGTAAACCCCAATATCTAGACGTAAAACCCAAAATCTAGATGTAAAGCCCAACTTGTAGATCTAAAGCCTAACTTCTAGAGGTAAAGTCCAAAATCTAGAGGTAAAGCCCAAGACCTAGTGGTAGAGCCCAAAATCTAGAGGTAAAGCCCAACATCTAGACGTAAAGCCAGATATCTAGAGGTAAAGCCCAACATCTATAGGAAAAGCCAAATATATAGATTTAAAACCCAAAATCTAGAGATAAAGCCCAACATCTAAATGTAAAGCAAAACATCTAGATGTAAAACCCGACATCTAGAGTTAAAGTCCAATATCTAGACTTAAAGACCAACATCTAGAGGTAAAACCCAACATCTAGAGGTAAAGCCCAACGCCTGGAGGTAAAGCCCAGATTCTAGAGAGAAGCCAAAAATCCAGATGGAAAACCCAAAATCTAGAGGTAAAGCCCAACATCTAGAGGTAAAGCCAGATATCTAGGAGTAAAGCCCATCTAGAGGAAAAGCCAAATATATAGATTTAAAACCCAAAATCTAGAGGTAAAGCCCAATATCTAGACGTAAAGCCCAAAATCTAGAGGTAAAGCCCAACATCCAGAGCTAAAGTTGAACGTCTTGAGGTAAAGCCAAAGTCTAGAGGTAAAGCCCAACTTCTAGAGGTAAAGTCCAAAATCTAGAGGTAAAGCCACACATCTAGACGTAAAGCCAGATATCTAGAGGTAAAGCCCAACATCTAGAGGAAAAGCCAAATATATAGATTTAAAACCCAAAATCTAGCGATAAAGCCCAACATCTAAATGTAAAGCAAAACATCTAGATGTAAAACCCGACATCTAGAGTTAAAGTCCAATATCTAGACTTAAAGACCAACATCTAGAGGTAAAACCCAACATCTTGAGGTAAAGCCCAACGTCTGGAGGTACAGCCCAGATTCTAGAGAGAAGCCAAAAATCCAGATGGAAAACCCAAAATCTAGAGGTAAAGCCCATCATCTAGAGGTAAAGCCAGATATCTAGGGGTAAAGCCCAACATCTAGAGGAAAAGTCAAATATATAGATTTAAATCCCAAAATCTAGAGGTAAAGTCCAATATCGAGACGTAAAGCCCAACTTCTAGATGTAAAGCTCAACTTCTAGAACCAAAGCCTAACTTCTAGACGTAAAGTCCAAAATCTAGAGGTAAAGCCCAACATCTAGACGTAAAGCCAGATATCTAGAGGTAAAGCCCAACATCTAGAGGAAAAGCCAAATATATAGATTTAAAACCCAAAATCTAGAGGTAAAGCCCAATATCTAGACGTAAAGCCCAAAATCTAGATGTAAAGCCCAAGACCTAGTGGTAGAGCCCAAAATCTAGAGTTAATGCCCAACATCTAGACGTAAAGCCAGATATCTAGAGGTAAAGCCCAACATCTAGAGGAAAAGCCAAATATATAGATTTAAAACCCAAAATCTAGAGGTAAAGCCCAATATCTAGACGTAAAGACCAAAATCTAGAGGTAAAGCCCAAGACCTAGTGGTAGAGCCCAAAATCTAGGGGTAAAGTCCAACATCTAGACGTAAAGACATATCTCTAGAAGTAAAGCCCAACATCTACAGGAAAAGCCAAATATATAGATTTAAACCCCAAAATCTAGAGGTAAAGCCCGATATCTAGACGTAAAGACCAAAATCTAGATGTAAAGCCCAACTTCTAGATCTAAAGCCCAAAATATAGATGTAAAGCCCAACTTCTAAATCTAAAGCCCAACATCTAGAGGTAAAGCCCAATATTTAGAGTTTAAGCGCATCATTTAGAGGTAAACCCGAAATCTAGATGTAAAGCCCAACTTCTAGAGGTAAAGCCCATCATCTAGTCCTACAGCCCAATGTCTGCAGGTAGAGCATAACTTACAGAGGTAAAGGCAAACATCTAGATATAAAACCCAAACTCTAGAGGTAAAGCCCAACATATAGAGGTATAGCCAAAATTCTAGAGATAAAGTCCAACGTCTAGATGTAATCCCAACATCTAGAGGTAAAGCCTAACATCTAGAGGTGAATTCCAAAATCAAGTGTTAAGGCCCGACATCTACAGTTAAAGCCAACCATATAGGTGTAACCCTCAACTTCTAGAGGTAAGGCCCAAAATCTAGAGGTAGAGCCCAACATCTAGATTTAAAGCCAGATATCTAGAGGTAAAGCCCAACATCTAGAGGAAAAGCCAAATATACAGATTTAAAACCCAAAATCTAGAGGTAAAGCCCAATATCTAGACGTAAAGCCCAAAATCTAGAGGTAAAGCCCAACATCCAGAGTTAAAGTTGAACGTCTTGAGGTAAAGCCAAAGTCTAGAGGTAAAGCCCAACATCTAGACGTAAAGCCAGATATCTAGAGGTAAATCCCAAAATCTAGAGGAAAAGCCAAAGATATAGATTTAAAACCCAAAATCTAGAGGTAAAGCCCAATATCTAGACGTAAAGCCCAAAATCTAGATGTAAAGCCCAACTTCTAGATCTAATGCCTAACTTCTAGAGGTAAAGTCCAAAATCTAGAGGTAAAGCCCAAGACCTAGTGGTAGAGCCCAAAATCTAGAGGTAAAGCCCAACATCTAGACGTAAAGCCAGATATCTAGGGGTAAAGTCCAACATCTAGAGGAAAAGCCAAATATATAGATTCAAAACCCAAAATCTAGAGGTAAAATCCAATATCTAGACGTAAAGCCCAAAATCTAGATGTAAAGCCCAACTTCTACATCTAAAGCCCAACATCTAGAGGTAAAACCCAACATCTTGAGGTAAAGGCCAACGTCTGGAGGTACAGCCCAGATTCTAGTGAGAAGCCAAAAATCCAGATGGAAAACCCAAAATCTAGAGGTAAAGCCCAACATCTAGAGGTAAAGCCAGATATCTAGGGGTAAAGCCCAACATCTAGAGGAAAAGCCAAATATATAGATTTAAAACCCAAAATCTAGAGGTAAAGCCCAATATCTAGACGTAAAGCCCAAAATCTAGATATAAAGCCCAACTTCTAGATCTGAAGCCTAACTTCTAGAGGTAAAGTCCAAAATCTAGAGGTAAAGCCCCAGACCTAGTGGTAGAGCCCAAAATCTAGAGGTAAAGCGCAACATCTAGACGTAAAGCCACATATCTAGAGGTAAAGCCCAACATCTACAGGAAAAGCCAAATATATAGATTTAAACCCCAAAATCTAGAGGTACAGCCCGATATCTAGACGTAAAGACCAAAATCTAGATATAAAGGCCAACTTCTAGATTTAAGGCCCAAAATATAGATGTAAAGCCCAACTTCTAGAGGTAAAGCCGAATATCTAGAGTTAAGGCGCATCATTTAGAGGTAAAGCCCAAAATCTAGAGTTAAAGCCCCACATCTAGTGGGAAAGCCCACAATCTAGAGGTAAAGCCTATCATCTAGAGGTGAATTCCAAAATCAAGTGTTAAGGCCCGACATCTACAGTTAAAGCCAACCATATAGATGTAACCCCCAACTTCTAGAGATAAGGCCCAAAATCTAGAGGTAAAGTCCAATATCGAGACGTAAAGCCCAACTTCTAGATGTAAAGTCAAAAATCTAGAGGTAAAGCCCAAGATCTAGTGGTAGAGCCAAAAATCTAGAGGTAAAGCCCAACATCTAGACGTAAAGCCAGATATCTAGAGGTAAAGCCCAACATCTAGACGTAAAGCCAGATATCTAGAGGTAAAGCCCAACATCTAGACGTAAAGCCAGATATCTAGAGGTAAAGCCCAACATCTAGAGGAAAAGCCAAATATATAGATTTAAAACCCAAAATCTAGAGGTAAACCCCAATATCTAGACGTAAAGCCCAAAATCTAGATGTAAAGCCCAACTTGTAGATCTAAAGCCTAACTTCTAGAGGTAAAGTCCAAAATCTAGAGGTAAAGCCCAAGACCTAGTGGTAGAGCCCAAAATCTAGAGGTAAAGCCCAACATCTAGACGTAAAGCCAGATATCTAGAGGTAAAGCCCAACATCTATAGGAAAAGCCAAATATATAGATTTAAACCCAAAATCTAGAGATAAAGCCCAACATCTAAATGTAAAGCAAAACATCTAGATGTAAAACCCGACATCTAGAGTTAAAGTCCAATATCTAGACTTAAAGACCAACATCTAGAGGTAAAACCCAACATCTAGAGGTAAAGCCCAACGCCTGGAGGTAAAGCCCAGATTCTAGAGAGAAGCCAAAAATCCAGATGGAAAACCCAAAATCTAGAGGTAAAGCCCAACATCTAGAGGTAAAGCCAGATATCTAGGAGTAAAGCCCATCTAGAGGAAAAGCCAAATATATAGATTTAAAACCCAAAATCTAGAGGTAAAGCCCAATATCTAGACGTAAAGCCCAAAATCTAGAGGTAAAGCCCAACATCCAGAGCTAAAGTTGAACGTCTTGAGGTAAAGCCAAAGTCTAGAGGTAAAGCCCAACTTCTAGAGGTAAAGTCCAAAATCTAGAGGTAAAGCCACACATCTAGACGTAAAGCCAGATATCTAGAGGTAAAGCCCAACATCTAGAGGAAAAGCCAAATATATAGATTTAAAACCCAAAATCTAGCGATAAAGCCCAACATCTAAATGTAAAGCAAAACATCTAGATGTAAAACCCGACATCTAGAGTTAAAGTCCAATATCTAGACTTAAAGACCAACATCTAGAGGTAAAACCCAACATCTTGAGGTAAAGCCCAACGTCTGGAGGTACAGCCCAGATTCTAGAGAGAAGCCAAAAATCCAGATGGAAAACCCAAAATCTAGAGGTAAAGCCCATCATCTAGAGGTAAAGCCAGATATCTAGGGGTAAAGCCCAACATCTAGAGGAAAAGTCAAATATATAGATTTAAATCCCAAAATCTAGAGGTAAAGTCCAATATCGAGACGTAAAGCCCAACTTCTAGATGTAAAGCTCAACTTCTAGAACCAAAGCCTAACTTCTAGACGTAAAGTCCAAAATCTAGAGGTAAAGCCCAACATCTAGACGTAAAGCCAGATATCTAGAGGTAAAGCCCAACATCTAGAGGAAAAGCCAAATATATAGATTTAAAACCCAAAATCTAGAGGTAAAGCCCAATATCTAGACGTAAAGACCAAAATCTAGAGGTAAATCCCAAGACCTAGTGGTAGAGCCCAAAATCTAGGGGTAAAGTCCAACATCTAGACGTAAAGACATATCTCTAGAAGTAAAGCCCAACATCTACAGGAAAAGCCAAATATATAGATTTAAACCCCAAAATCTAGAGGTAAAGCCCGATATCTAGACGTAAAGACCAAAATCTAGATGTAAAGCCCAACTTCTAGATCTAAAGCCCAAAATATAGATGTAAAGCCCAACTTCTAAATCTAAAGCCCAACATCTAGAGGTAAAGCCCAATATTTAGAGTTTAAGCGCATCATTTAGAGGTAAACCCAAAATCTAGATGTAAAGCCCAACTTCTAGAGGTAAAGCCCATCATCTAGTCCTACAGCCCAATGTCTGCAGGTAAAGCATAACTTACAGAGGTAAAGGCAAACATCTAGATATAAAACCCAAACTCTAGAGGTAAAGCCCAACATATAGAGGTATAGCCAAAATTCTAGAGATAAAGTCCAACGTCTAGATGTAATCCCAACATCTAGAGGTAAAGCCTAACATCTAGAGGTGAATTCCAAAATCAAGTGTTAAGGCCCGACATCTACAGTTAAAGCCAACCATATAGGTGTAACCCTCAACTTCTAGAGGTAAGGCCCAAAATCTAGAGGTAGAGCCCAACATCTAGATTTAAAGCCAGATATCTAGAGGTAAAGCCCAACATCTAGAGGAAAAGCCAAATATACAGATTTAAAACCCAAAATCTAGAGGTAAAGCCCAATATCTAGACGTAAAGCCCAAAATCTAGAGGTAAAGCCCAACATCCAGAGTTAAAGTTGAACGTCTTGAGGTAAAGCCAAAGTCTAGAGGTAAAGCCCAACTTCTAATGGTAAAGTCCAAAATCTAGAGGTAAAGCCACACATCTAGACGTAAAGCCAGATATCTAGAGGTAAAGCCCAACATCTATAGGAAAAGCCAAATATATAGATTTAAAACCCAAAATCTAGAGATAAAGCCCAACATCTAAATGTGAAGCAAAACATCTAGATGTAAAACCCGACATCTAGAGGTAAAGTCCAATATCTAGACTTAAAGACCAACATCTAGAGGTAAAACCCAACATCTAGAGGTAAAGCCCAACGTCTGGAGGTAAAGCCCAGATTCTAGAGAGAAGCCAAAAATCCAGATGGAAAACCCAAAATCTAGAGGTAAAGCCCAACATCTAGAGGTAAAGCCAGATATCTAGGAGTAAAGCCCAACATCTAGAGGAAAAGCCAAATATATAGATTTAAAAGCCAAAATCTAGAGGTAAAGAACAATATCTAGACGTAAAGCCCAAAATCTAGAGGTAAAGCCCAACATCCAGAGTTAAAGTTGAACGTCTTGAGGTAAAGCCAAAGTCTAGAGGTAAAGCCCAACTTCTAGAGGTAAAGTCCAAAATCTAGAGGTAAAGCCCCAGACCTAGTGGTAGAGCCCAAAATCTAGAGGTAAAGCGCAACATCTAGACGTAAAGCCACATATCTAGAGGTAAAGCCCAACATCTACAGGAAAAGCCAAATATATAGATTTAAACCCCAAAATCTAGAGGTACAGCCCGATATCTAGACGTAAAGACCAAAATCTAGATATAAAGGCCAACTTCTAGATTTAAGGCCCAAAATATAGATGTAAAGCCCAACTTCTAGAGGTAAAGCCGAATATCTAGAGTTAAGGCGCATCATTTAGAGGTAAAGCCCAAAATCTAGAGTTAAAGCCCCACATCTAGTGGGAAAGCCCACAATCTAGAGGTAAAGCCTATCATCTAGAGGTGAATTCCAAAATCAAGTGTTAAGGCCCGACATCTACAGTTAAAGCCAACCATATAGATGTAACCCCCAACTTCTAGAGATAAGGCCCAAAATCTAGAGGTAAAGTCCAATATCGAGACGTAAAGCCCAACTTCTAGATGTAAAGCCCAACTTCTAGATCTAAAGCCTAACTTCTAGACGTAAAGTCAAAAATCTAGAGGTAAAGCCCAAGATCTAGTGGTAGAGCCAAAAATCTAGAGGTAAAGCCCAACATCTAGACGTAAAGCCAGATATCTAGAGGTAAAGCCCAACATCTAGACGTAAAGCCAGATATCTAGAGGTAAAGCCCAACATCTAGAGGAAAAGCCAAATATATAGATTTAAAACCCAAAATCTAGAGGTAAACCCCAATATCTAGACGTAAAGCCCAAAATCTAGATGTAAAGCCCAACTTGTAGATCTAAAGCCTAACTTCTAGAGGTAAAGTCCAAAATCTAGAGGTAAAGCCCAAGACCTAGTGGTAGAGCCCAAAATCTAGAGGTAAAGCCCAACATCTAGACGTAAAGCCAGATATCTAGAGGTAAAGCCCAACATCTATAGGAAAAGCCAAATATATAGATTTAAACCCAAAATCTAGAGATAAAGCCCAACATCTAAATGTAAAGCAAAACATCTAGATGTAAAACCCGACATCTAGAGTTAAAGTCCAATATCTAGACTTAAAGACCAACATCTAGAGGTAAAACCCAACATCTAGAGGTAAAGCCCAACGCCTGGAGGTAAAGCCCAGATTCTAGAGAGAAGCCAAAAATCCAGATGGAAAACCCAAAATCTAGAGGTAAAGCCCAACATCTAGAGGTAAAGCCAGATATCTAGGAGTAAAGCCCAACATCTAGAGGAAAAGCCAAATATATAGATTTAAAACCCAAAATCTAGAGGTAAAGCCCAATATCTAGACGTAAAGCCCAAAATCTAGAGGTAAAGCCCAACATCCAGAGCTAAAGTTGAACGTCTTGAGGTAAAGCCAAAGTCTAGAGGTAAAGCCCAACTTCTAGAGGTAAAGTCCAAAATCTAGAGGTAAAGCCACACATCTAGACGTAAAGCCAGATATCTAGAGGTAAAGCCCAACATCTAGAGGAAAAGCCAAATATATAGATTTAAAACCCAAAATCTAGAGGTAAAGCCCAATATCTAGACGTAAAGCCCAAAATCTAGATGTAAAGCCCAAGACCTAGTGGTAGAGCCCAAAATCTAGAGTTAATGCCCAACATCTAGACGTAAAGCCAGATATCTAGAGGTAAAGCCCAACATCTAGAGGAAAAGCCAAATATATAGATTTAAAACCCAAAATCTAGAGGTAAAGCCCAATATCTAGACGTAAAGACCAAAATCTAGAGGTAAAGCCCAAGACCTAGTGGTAGAGCCCAAAATCTAGGGGTAAAGTCCAACATCTAGACGTAAAGACATATCTCTAGAAGTAAAGCCCAACATCTACAGGAAAAGCCAAATATATAGATTTAAACCCCAAAATCTAGAGGTAAAGCCCGATATCTAGACGTAAAGACCAAAATCTAGATGTAAAGCCCAACTTCTAGATCTAAAGCCCAAAATATAGATGTAAAGCCCAACTTCTAAATCTAAAGCCCAACATCTAGAGGTAAAGCCCAATATTTAGAGTTTAAGCGCATCATTTAGAGGTAAACCCAAAATCTAGATGTAAAGCCCAACTTCTAGAGGTAAAGCCCATCATCTAGTCCTACAGCCCAATGTCTGCAGGTAAAGCATAACTTACAGAGGTAAAGGCAAACATCTAGATATAAAACCCAAACTCTAGAGGTAAAGCCCAACATATAGAGGTATAGCCAAAATTCTAGAGATAAAGTCCAACGTCTAGATGTAATCCCAACATCTAGAGGTAAAGCCTAACATCTAGAGGTGAATTCCAAAATCAAGTGTTAAGGCCCGACATCTACAGTTAAAGCCAACCATAGAGGTGTAACCCTCAACTTCTAGAGGTAAGGCCCAAAATCTAGAGGTAGAGCCCAACATCTAGATTTAAAGCCAGATATCTAGAGGTAAAGCCCAACATCTAGAGGAAAAGCCAAATATACAGATTTAAAACCCAAAATCTAGAGGTAAAGCCCAATATCTAGACGTAAAGCCCAAAATCTAGAGGTAAAGCCCAACATCCAGAGTTAAAGTTGAACGTCTTGAGGTAAAGCCAAAGTCTAGAGGTAAAGCCCAACTTCTAATGGTAAAGTCCAAAATCTAGAGGTAAAGCCACACATCTAGACGTAAAGCTAGATATCTAGATGTAAAGCCCAACATCTATAGGAAAAGCCAAATATATAGATTTAAAACCCAAAATCTAGAGATAAAGCCCAACATCTAAATGTGAAGCAAAACATCTAGATGTAAAACCCGACATCTAGAGGTAAAGTCCAATATCTAGACTTAAAGACCAACATCTAGAGGTAAAACCCAACATCTAGAGGTAAAGCCCAACGTCTGGAGGTAAAGCCCAGATTCTAGAGAGAAGCCAAAAATCCAGATGGAAAACCCAAAATCTAGAGGTAAAGCCCAACATCTAGAGGTAAAGCCAGATATCTAGGAGTAAAGCCCATCTAGAGGAAAAGCCAAATATATAGATTTAAAACCCAAAATCTAGAGGTAAAGCCCAATATCTAGACGTAAAGCCCAAAATCTAGAGGTAAAGCCCAACATCCAGAGTTAAAGTTGAACGTCTTGAGGTAAAGCCAAAGTCTAGAGGTAAAGCCCAACTTCTAGAGGTAAAGTCCAAAATCTAGAGGTAAAGCCACACATCTAGACGTAAAGCCAGATATCTAGAGGTAAAGCCCAACATCTAGAGGAAAAGCCAAATATATAGATTTAAAACCCAAAATCTAGAGATAAAGCCCAACATCTAAATGTAAAGCAAAACATCTAGATGTAAAACCCGACATCTAGAGGTAAAGTCCAATATCTAGACTTAAAGACCAACATCTAGAGGTAAAACCCAACATCTAGAGGTAAAGCCCAACGTCTGGAGGTAAAGCCCAGATTCTAGAGAGAAGCCAAAAATCCAGATGGAAAACCCAAAATCTAGAGGTAAAGCCCAACATCTAGAGGTAAAGCCAGATATCTAGGAGTAAAGCCCAACATCTAGAGGAAAAGCCAAATATATAGATTTAAAACCCAAAATCTAGAGGTAAAGCCCAACTTCTAGATCTAAAGCCTAACTTCTAGACGTAAAGTCCAAAATCTAGAGGTAAAGCCCAAGATCTAGTGGTAGAGCCCAAAATCTAGAGGTAAAGCCCAACATCTAGACGTAAAGCCAGATATCTAGAGGTAAAGCCCAACATCTAGAGGAAAAGCCAAATATATAGATTTAAAACCCAAAATCTAGCGATAAAGCCCAACATCTAAATGTAAAGCAAAACATCTAGATGTAAAACCCGACATCTAGAGTTAAAGTCCAATATCTAGACTTAAAGACCAACATCTAGAGG
The DNA here is from genome assembly GCF_034619465.1 of Leptosomus discolor. Classification (NCBI taxonomy): domain Eukaryota; kingdom Metazoa; phylum Chordata; class Aves; order Leptosomiformes; family Leptosomidae; genus Leptosomus; species Leptosomus discolor. The sequence goes on along the minus strand of NW_028237857.1, from coordinate 1,859,956 downwards.
TAAAACCCAACATCTTGAGGTAAAGCCCAACGTCTGGAGGTACAGCCCAGATTCTAGAGAGAAGCCAAAAATCCAGATGGAAAACCCAAAATCTAGAGGTAAAGCCCATCATCTAGAGGTAAAGCCAGATATCTAGGGGTAAAGCCCAACATCTAGAGGAAAAGTCAAATATATAGATTTAAATCCCAAAATCTAGAGGTAAAGTCTAATATCGAGACGTAAAGCCCAACTTCTAGATGTAAAGCTCAACTTCTAGAACCAAAGCCTAACTTCTAGACGTAAAGTCCAAAATCTAGAGGTAAAGCCCAACATCTAGACGTAAAGCCAGATATCTAGAGGTAAAGCCCAACATCTAGAGGAAAAGCCAAATATATAGATTTAAAACCCAAAATCTAGAGGTAAAGCCCAATATCTAGACGTAAAGCCCAAAATCTAGATGTAAAGCCCAAGACCTAGTGGTAGAGCCCAAAATCTAGAGTTAATGCCCAACATCTAGACGTAAAGCCAGATATCTAGAGGTAAAGCCCAACATCTAGAGGAAAAGCCAAATATATAGATTTAAAACCCAAAATCTAGAGGTAAAGCCCAATATCTAGACGTAAAGACCAAAATCTAGAGGTAAAGCCCAAGACCTAGTGGTAGAGCCCAAAATCTAGGGGTAAAGTCCAACATCTAGATGTAAAGACATATCTCTAGAAGTAAAGCCCAACATCTACAGGAAAATCCAAATATATAGATTTAAACCCCAAAATCTAGAGGTAAAGCCCGATATCTAGACGTAAAGACCAAAATCTAGATGTAAAGCCCAACTTCTAGATCTAAAGCCCAAAATATAGATGTAAAGCCCAACTTCTAAATCTAAAGCCCAACATCTAGAGGTAAAGCCCAATATTTAGAGTTTAAGCGCATCATTTAGAGGTAAACCCAAAATCTAGATGTAAAGCCCAACTTCTAGAGGTAAAGCCCATCATCTAGTCCTACAGCCCAATGTCTGCAGGTAAAGCATAACTTACAGAGGTAAAGGCAAACATCTAGATATAAAACCCAAACTCTAGAGGTAAAGCCCAACATATAGAGGTATAGCCCAAATTCTAGAGATAAAGTCCAACGTCTAGATGTAATCCCAACATCTAGAGGTAAAGCCCAGAATCTAGAGGTAAAGCCTAACATCTAGAGGTGAATTCCAAAATCAAGTGTTAAGGCCCGACATCTACAGTTAAAGCCAACCATATACATGTAACCCTCAACTTCTAGAGGTAAGGCCCAAAATCTAGAGGTAGAGCCCAACATCTAGATTTAAAGCCAGATATCTAGAGGTAAAGCCCAACATCTAGAGGAAAAGCCAAATATACAGATTTAAAACCCAAAATCTAGAGGTAAAGCCCAATATCTAGACGTAAAGCCCAAAATCTAGAGGTAAAGCCCAACATCCAGAGTTAAAGTTGAACGTCTTGAGGTAAAGCCAAAGTCTAGAGGTAAAGCCCAACTTCTAATGGTAAAGTCCAAAATCTAGAGGTAAAGCCACACATCTAGACGTAAAGCCAGATAAGTAGAGGTAAAGCCCAACATCTAGAGGAAAAGCCAAATATATAGATTTAAAACCCAAAATCTAGAGATAAAGCCCAACATCTAAATGTGAAGCAAAACATCTAGATGTAAAACCCGACATCTAGAGGTAAAGTCCAATATCTAGACTTAAAGACCAACATCTAGAGGTAAAACCCAACATCTAGAGGTAAAGCCCAACGTCTGGAGGTAAAGCCCAGATTCTAGAGAGAAGCCAAAAATCCAGATGGAAAACCCAAAATCTAGAGGTAAAGCCCAACATCTAGAGGTAAAGCCAGATATCTAGGAGTAAAGCCCAACATCTAGAGGAAAAGCCAAATATATAGATTTAAAACCCAAAATCTAGAGGTAAAGCCCAATATCTAGACGTAAAGCCCAAAATCTAGAGGTAAAGCCCAACATCCAGAGTTAAAGTTGAACGTCTTGAGGTAAAGCCAAAGTCTAGAGGTAAAGCCCAACTTCTAGAGGTAAAGTCCAAAATCTAGAGGTAAAGCCACACATCTAGACGTAAAGCCAGATATCTAGAGGTAAAGCCCAACATCTATAGGAAAAGACAAATATATAGATTTAAAACCCAAAATCTAGAGATAAAGCCCAACATCTAAATGTAAAGCAAAACATCTAGATGTAAAACCCGACATCTAGAGGTAAAGTCCAATATCTAGACTTAAAGACCAACATCTAGAGGTAAAACCCAACATCTAGAAGTAAAGCCCAACGTCTGGAGGTAAAGCCCAGATTCTAGAGAGAAGCCAAAAATCCAGATGGAAAACCCAAAATCTAGAGGTAAAGCCCAACATCTAGAGGTAAAGCCAGATATCTAGGAGTAAAGCCCAACATCTAGAGGAAAAGCCAAATATATAGATTTAAATCCCAAAATCTAGAGGTAAAGTCCAATATCGAGACGTAAAGCCCAACTTCTAGATGTAAAGCCCAACTTCTAGATCCAAAGCCTAACTTCTAGACGTAAAGTCCAAAATCTAGAGGTAAAGCCCAACATCTAGAGGTAAAACCCAACATCTAGAGGTAAAACCCAACATCTAGAGGTAAAGCCCAACATCTAGAGGAAAAGCCAAATATACAGATTTAAAACCCAAAATCTAGCAGTAAAGCCCAATATCTAGACGTAAAGCCCAAAATCTAGAGGTAAAGCCCAACATACAGATTTAAAGTTGAACGTCTTGAGGTAAAGTCAAAGTCTAGAGGTAAAGCCCAACTTCTAGAGGTAAAGTCCAAAATCCAGAGGTAAAGCCACACATCTAGACGTAAAGCCAGATATCTAGAGGTAAAGCCCAACATCTAGAGGAAAAGCCAAATATATAGATTTAAAACCCAAAATCTAGAGATAAAGCCCAACATCTAAATGTGAAGCAAAACATCTAGAGGTAAAACCCAACATCTAGAGGTAAAGCCCAACGTCTGGAGGTAAAGCCCAACGTCTGGAGGTAAAGCCCAGATTCTAGAGAGAAGCCAAAAATCCAGATGGAAAACCCAAAATCTAGAGGTAAAGCCCAACATCTAGAGGTAAAGCCAGATATCTAGGAGTAAAGCCCAACATCTAGAGGAAAAGCCAAATATATAGATTTAAAACCCAAAATCTAGAGGTAAAGCCCAATATCTAGACGTAAAGCCCAAAATCTAGATGTAAAGCCCAACTTCTAGATCTAAAGCCTAACTTCTAGAGGTGAAGTCCAAAATCTAGAGGTAAAGCCCAAGACCTAGTGGTAGAGCCCAAAATCTAGAGGTAAAGCCCAAGACCTAGTGGTAGAGCCCAAAATCTAGAGGTAAAGCCCAATATCTATAGGAAAAGCCAAATATATAGATTTAAACCCAAAATCTAGAGATAAAGCCCAACATCTAAATGTAAAGCAAAACATCTAGATGTAAAACCCGACATCTAGAGTTAAAGTCCAATATCTAGACTTAAAGACCAACATCTAGAGGTAAAACCCAACATCTTGAGGTAAAGCCCAACGTCTGGAGGTACAGCCCAGATTCTAGAGAGAAGCCAAAAATCCAGATGGAAAACCCAAAATCTAGAGGTAAAGCCCAACATCTAGAGGTAAAGCCAGATATCTAGGGGTAAAGCCCAACATCTAGAGGAAAAGTCAAATATATAGATTTAAATCCCAAAATCTAGAGGTAAAGTCCAATATCGAGACGTAAAGCCCAACTTCTAGATGTAAAGCTCAACTTCTAGAACCAAAGCCTAACTTCTAGACGTAAAGTCCAAAATCTAGAGGTAAAGCCCAACATCTAGACGTAAAGCCAGATATCTAGAGGTAAAGCCCAACATCTAGAGGAAAAGCCAAATATATAGATTTAAAACCCAAAATCTAGAGGTAAAGCCCAATATCTAGACGTAAAGCCCAAAATCTAGATGTAAAGCCCAAGACCTAGTGGTAGAGCCCAAAATCTAGAGTTAATGCCCAACATCTAGATGTAAAGCCAGATATCTAGAGGTAAAGCCCAACATCTAGAGGAAAAGCCAAATATATAGATTTAAAACCCAAAATCTAGAGGTAAAGCCCAATATCTAGACGTAAAGACCAAAATCTAGAGGTAAAGCCCAAGACCTAGTGGTAGAGCCCAAAATCTAGGGGTAAAGTCCAACATCTAGACGTAAAGACATATCTCTAGAAGTAAAGCCCAACATCTACAGGAAAAGCCAAATATATAGATTTAAACCCCAAAATCTAGAGGTAAAGCCCGATATCTAGACGTAAAGACCAAAATCTAGATGTAAAGCCCAACTTCTAGATCTAAAGCCCAAAATATAGATGTAAAGCCCAACTTCTAAATCTAAAGCCCAACATCTAGAGGTAAAGCCCAATATTTAGAGTTTAAGCGCATCATTTAGAGGTAAACCCAAAATCTAGATGTAAAGCCCAACTTCTAGAGGTAAAGCCCATCATCTAGTCCTACAGCCCAATGTCTGCAGGTAAAGCATAACTTACAGAGGTAAAGGCAAACATCTAGATATAAACCCCAAACTCTAGAGGTAAAGCCCAACATATAGAGGTATAGCCCAAATTCTAGAGATAAAGTCCAACGTCTAGATGTAATCCCAACATCTAGAGGTAAAGCCCAGAATCTAGAGGTAAAGCCTAACATCTAGAGGTGAATTCCAAAATCAAGTGTTAAGGCCCGACATCTACAGTTAAAGCCAACCATATAGGTGTAACCCTCAACTTCTAGAGGTAAGGCCCAAAATCTAGAGGTAGAGCCCAACATCTAGACGTAAAGCCAGATATCTAGAGGTAAAGCCCAACATCTAGAGGAAAAGCCAAATATATAGATTTAAAACCCAAAATCTAGAGATAAAGCCCAACATCTAAATGTGAAGCAAAACATCTAGATGTAAAACCCGACATCTAGAGGTAAAGTCCGATATCTAGACTTAAAGACCAACATCTAGAGGTAAAACCCAACATCTAGAGGTAAAGCCCAACGTCTGGAGGTAAAGCCCAGATTCTAGAGAGAAGCCAAAAATCCAGATGGAAAACCCAAAATCTAGAGGTAAAGCCTAACATCTAGAGGTAAAGCCAGATATCTAGGAGTAAAGCCCAACATCTAGAGGAAAAGCCAAATATATAGATTTAAAACCCAAAATCTAGAGGTAAAGCCCAATATCTAGACGTAAAGCCCAAAATCTAGAGGTAAAGCCCAACATCCAGAGTTAAAGTTGAACGTCTTGAGGTAAAGCCAAAGTCTAGAGGTAAAGCCCAACTTCTAGAGGTAAAGTCCAAAATCTAGAGGTAAAGCCACACATCTAGACGTAAAGCCAGATATCTAGATGTAAAGCCCAACATCTATAGGAAAAGCCAAATATATAGATTTAAAACCCAAAATCTAGAGATAAAGCCCAACATCTAAATGTGAAGCAAAACATCTAGATGTAAAACCCGACATCTAGAGGTAAAGTCCAATATCTAGACTTAAAGACCAACATCTAGAGGTAAAACCCAACATCTAGAGGTAAAGCCCAACGTCTGGAGGTAAAGCCCAGATTCTAGAGAGAAGCCAAAAATCCAGATGGAAAACCCAAAATCTAGAGGTAAAGCCCAACATCTAGAGGTAAAGCCAGATATCTAGGAGTAAAGCCCAACATCTAGAGGAAAAGCCAAATATATAGATTTAAAACCCAAAATCTAGAGGTAAAGCCCAACTTCTAGATCTAAAGCCTAACTTCTAGACGTGAAGTCCAAAATCTAGAGGTAAAGCCCAAGATCTAGTGGTAGAGCCCAAAATCTAGAGGTAAAGCCCAACATCTAGACGTAAAGCCAGATATCTAGAGGAAAAGCCAAATATATAGATTTAAAACCCAAAATCTAGAGGTAAAGACCAATATCTAGTCGTAAAGCCCAAAATCTAGATGTAAAGCCCAACTTCTAGATCTAAAGCCTAACTTCTAGTGGTAAAGTTCAAAATCTAGAGGAAAAGCCCAAGACCTAGTGGTAGAGCCCAAAATCTAGAGGTAAAGCCCAACATCTAGAGGTAAAGCCAGATATCTAGAGGTAAAGCCCAACATCTAGAGGAAAAGCCAAATATATAGATTTAAAACCCAAAATCTGGAGGTAAAGCCCAATATCTAGACGTAAAGCCCAAAATCTAGATGTAAAGCCCAACTTCTAGATCTAAAGCCTAACTTCTAGAGGTAAAGTCCAAAATCTAGAGGTAAAGCCCAAGACCTAGTGGTAGAGCCCAAAATCTAGAGGTAAAGCCCAACATCTAAATGTAAAGCAAAACATCTAGATGTAAAACCCGACATCTAGAGTTAAAGTCCAATATCTAGACTTAAAGACCAACATCTAGAGGTAAAACCCAACATCTTGAGGTAAAGCCCAACGTCTGGAGGTACAGCCCAGATTCTAGAGAGAAGCCAAAAATCCAGATGGAAAACCCAAAATCTAGAGGTAAAGCCCAACATCTAGAGGTAAAGCCAGATATCTAGGGGTAAAGCCCAACATCTAGAGGAAAAGTCAAATATATAGATTTAAATCCCAAAATCTAGAGGTAAAGTCCAATATCGAGACGTAAAGCCCAACTTCTAGATGTAAAGCTCAACTTCTAGAACCAAAGCCTAACTTCTAGACGTAAAGTCCAAAATCTAGAGGTAAAGCCCAACATCTAGACGTAAAGCCAGATATCTAGAGGTAAAGCCCAACATCTAGAGGAAAAGCCAAATATATAGATTTAAAACCCAAAATCTAGAGGTAAAGCCCAATATCTAGACGTAAAGCCCAAAATCTAGATGTAAAGCCCAAGACCTAGTGGTAGAGCCCAAAATCTAGAGTTAATGCCCAACATCTAGACGTAAAGCCAGATATCTAGAGGTAAAGCCCAACATCTAGAGGAAAAGCCAAATATATAGATTTAAAACCCTAAATCTAGAGGTAAAGCCCAATATCTAGACGTAAAGACCAAAATCTAGAGGTAAAGCCCAAGACCTAGTGGTAGAGCCCAAAATCTAGTGGTAAAGTCCAACATCTAGACGTAAAGACATATCTCTAGAAGTAAAGCCCAACATCTACAGGAAAAGCCAAATATATAGATTTAAACCCCAAAATCTAGAGGTAAAGCCCGATATCTAGACGTAAAGACCAAAATCTAGATGTAAAGCCCAACTTCTAGATCTAAAGCCCAAAATATAGATGTAAAGCCCAACTTCTAAATCTAAAGCCCAACATCTAGAGGTAAAGCCCAATATTTAGAGTTTAAGCACATCATTTAGAGGTAAACCCAAAATCTAGATGTAAAGCCCAACTTCTAGAGGTAAAGCCCATCATCTAGTCCTACAGCCCAATGTCTGCAGGTAAAGCATAACTTACAGAGGTAAAGGCAAACATCTAGATATAAACCCCAAACTCTAGAGGTAAAGCCCAACATATAGAGGTATAGCCCAAATTCTAGAGATAAAGTCCAACGTCTAGATGTAATCCCAACATCTAGAGGTAAAGCCCAGAATCTAGAGGTAAAGCCTAACATCTAGAGGTGAATTCCAAAATCAAGTGTTAAGGCCCGACATCTACAGTTAAAGCCAACCATATAGGTGTAACCCTCAACTTCTAGAGGTAAGGCCCAAAATCTAGAGGTAGAGCCCAACATCTAGATTTAAAGCCAGATATCTAGAGGTAAAGCCCAACATCTAGAGGAAAAGCCAAATATACAGATTTAAAACCCAAAATCTAGAGGTAAAGCCCAATATCTAGGCGTAAAGCCCAAAATCTAGAGGTAAAGCCCAACATCCAGAGTTAAAGTTGAACGTCTTGAGGTAAAGCCAAAGTCTAGAGGTAAAGCCCAACTTCTAATGGTAAAGTCCAAAATCTAGAGGTAAAGCCACACATCTAGACGTAAAGCCAGATATCTAGAGGTAAAGCCCAACATCTAGAGGAAAAGCCAAATATATAGATTTAAAACCCAAAATCTAGAGATAAAGCCCAACATCTAAATGTGAAGCAAAACATCTAGATGTAAAACCCGACATCTAGAGGTAAAGTCCAATATCTAGACTTAAAGACCAACATCTAGAGGTAAAACCCAACATCTAGAGGTAAAGCCCAACGTCTGGAGGTAAAGCCCAGATTCTAGAGAGAAGCCAAAAATCCAGATGGAAAACCCAAAATCTAGAGGTAAAGCCCAACATCTAGAGGTAAAGCCAGATATCTAGGAGTAAAGCCCAACATCTAGAGGAAAAGCCAAATATATAGATTTAAAACCCAAAATCTAGAGGTAAAGCCCAATATCTAGACGTAAAGCGCAAAATCTAGAGGTAAAGCCCAACATCCAGAGTTAAAGTTGAACGTCTTGAGGTAAAGCCAAAGTCTAGAGGTAAAGCCCAACTTCTAGAGGTAAAGTCCAAAATCTAGAGGTAAAGCCCAACTTCTAGAGGTAAAGTCCAAAATCTAGAGGTAAAGCCACACATCTAGACGTAAAGCCAGATATCTAGAGGTAAAGCCCAACATCTAGAGGAAAAGCCAAATATATAGATTTAAAACCCAAAATCTAGAGATAAAGCCCAACATCTAAATGTGAAGCAAAACATCTAGATGTAAAACCCGACATCTAGAGGTAAAGTCCAATATCTAGACTTAAAGACCAACATCTAGAGGTAAAACCCAACATCTAGAGGTAAAGCCCAACGTCTGGAGGTAAAGCCCAGATTCTAGAGAGAAGCCAAAAATCCAGATGGAAAACCCAAAATCTAGAGGAAAAGCCCAACATCTAGAGGTAAAGCCAGATATCTAGGAGTAAAGCCCAACATCTAGAGGAAAAGCCAAATATATAGATTTAAAACCCAAAATCTAGAGGTAAAGCCCAACTTCTAGATCTAAAGCCTAACTTGTAGACGTAAAGTCCAAAATCTAGAGGTAAAGCCCAAGATCTAGTGGTAGAGCCCAAAATCTAGAGGTAAAGCCCAACATCTAGACGTAAAGCCAGATATCTAGAGGAAAAGCCAAATATATAGATTTAAAACCCAAAATCTAGAGGTAAAGACCAATATCTAGACGTAAAGCCCAAAATCTAGATGTAAAGCCCAACTTCTAGATCTAAAGCCTAACTTCTAGTGGTAAAGTCCAAAATCTAGAGGAAAAGCCCAAGACCTAGTGGTAGAGCCCAAAATCTAGAGGTAAAGCCCAACATCTAGAGGTAAAGCCAGATATCTAGAGGTAAAGCCCAGCATCTAGAGGAAAAGCCAAATATATAGATTTAAAACCCAAAATCTGGAGGTAAAGCCCAATATCTAGACGTAAAGCCCAAAATCTAGATGTAAAGCCCAACTTCTAGATCTAAAGCCTAACTTCTAGAGGTAAAGTCCAAAATCTAGAGGTAAAGCCCAAGACCTAGTGGTAGAGCCCAAAATCTAGAGGTAAAGCCCAACATCTAAATGTAAAGCAAAACATCAAGATGTAAAACCCGACATCTAGAGTTAAAGTCCAATATCTAGACTTAAAGACCAACATCTAGAGGTAAAACCCAACATCTTGAGGTAAAGCCCAACGTCTGGAGGTACAGCCCAGATTCTAGACAGAAGCCAAAAATCCAGATGGAAAACCCAAAATCTAGAGGTAAAGCCCAACATCTAGAGGTAAAGCCAGATATCTAGGGGTAAAGCCCAACATCTAGAGGAAAAGTCAAATATATAGATTTAAATCCCAAAATCTAGAGGTAAAGTCCAATATCGAGACGTAAAGCCCAACTTCTAGATGTAAAGATCAAATTCTAGAACCAAAGCCTAACTTCTAGACGTAAAGTCCAAAATCTAGAGGTAAAGCCCAACATCTAGACGTAAAGCCAGATATCTAGAGGTAAAGCCCAACATCTAGAGGAAAAGTCAAATATATAGATTTAAATCCCAAAATCTAGAGGTAAAGTCCAATATCGAGACGTAAAGCCCAACTTCTAGATGTAAAGATCAAATTCTAGAACCAAAGCCTAACTTCTAGACGTAAAGTCCAAAATCTAGAGGTAAAGCCCAACATCTAGACGTAAAGCCAGATATCTAGAGGTAAAGCCCAACATCTAGAGGAAAAGCCAAATATATAGATTTAAAACCCAAAATCTAGAGGTAAAGCCCAATATCTAGACGTAAAGCCCAAAATCTAGATGTAAAGCCCAAGACCTAGTGGTAGAGCCCAAAATCTAGAGTTAATGCCCAACATCTAGACGTAAAGCCAGATATCTAGAGGTAAAGCCCAACATCTAGAGGAAAAGCCAAATATATAGATTTAAAACCCTAAATCTAGAGGTAAAGCCCAATATCTAGACGTAAAGACCAAAATCTAGAGGTAAAGCCCAAGACCTAGTGGTAGAGCCCAAAATCTAGTGGTAAAGTCCAACATCTAGACGTAAAGACATATCTCTAGAAGTAAAGCCCAACATCTACAGGAAAAGCCAAATATATAGATTTAAACCCCAAAATCTAGAGGTAAAGCCCGATATCTAGACGTAAAGACCAAAATCTAGATGTAAAGCCCAACTTCTAGATCTAAAGCCCAAAATATAGATGTAAAGCCCAACTTCTAAATCTAAACCCCAACATCTAGAGGTAAAGCCCAATATTTAGAGTTTAAGCGCATCATTTAGAGGTAAACCCAAAATCTAGATGTAAAGCCCAACTTCTAGAGGTAAAGCCCATCATCTAGTCCTACAGCCCAATGTCTGCAGGTAAAGCATAACTTACAGAGGTAAAGGCAAACATCTAGATATAAAACCCAAACTCTAGAGGTAAAGCCCAACATATAGAGGTATAGCCCAAATTCTAGAGATAAAGCCCAACATCTAAATGTAAAGCAAAACATCTAGATGTAAAACCCGACATCTAGAGTTAAAGTCCAATATCTAGACTTAAAGACCAACATCTAGAGGTAAAACCCAACATCTTGAGGTAAAGCCCAACGTCTGGAGGTACAGCCCAGACTCTAGAGAGAAGCCAAAAATCCAGATGGAAAACCCAAAATCTAGAGGTAAAGCCCAACATCTAGACGTAAAGCCAGATATCTAGAGGTGAAGCCCAACATCTAGACGTAAAGCCAGATATCTAGAGGTAAAGCCCAACATCTAGAGGAAAAGCCAGATATCTAGAGGTAAAGCCCAACATCTAGAGGAAAAGCCAAATATATAGATTTAAAACCCAAAATCTAGAGGTAAAGCCCAATATCTAGACGTAAAGCCCAAAATCTAGATGTAAAGCCCAAGACCTAGTGGTAGAGCCCAAAATCTAGAGTTAATGCCCAACATCTAGAGGTAAAGCCAGATATCTAGAGGTAAAGCCCAGCATCTAGAGGAAAAGCCAAATATATAGATTTAAAACCCAAAATCTGGAGGTAAAGCCCAATATCTAGACGTAAAGCCCAAAATCTAGATGTAAAGCCCAACTTCTAGATCTAAAGCCTAACTTCTAGAGGTAAAGTCCAAAATCTAGAGGTAAAGCCCAAGACCTAGTGGTAGAGCCCAAAATCTAGAGGTAAAGCCCAACATCTAAATGTAAAGCAAAACATCAAGATGTAAAACCCGACATCTAGAGTTAAAGTCCAATATCTAGACTTAAAGACCAACATCTAGAGGTAAAACCCAACATCTTGAGGTAAAGCCCAACGTCTGGAGGTACAGCCCAGATTCTAGACAGAAGCCAAAAATCCAGATGGAAAACCCAAAATCTAGAGGTAAAGCCCAACATCTAGAGGTAAAGCCAGATATCTAGGGGTAAAGCCCAACATCTAGAGGAAAAGTCAAATATATAGATTTAAATCCCAAAATCTAGAGGTAAAGTCCAATATCGAGACGTAAAGCCCAACTTCTAGATGTAAAGATCAAATTCTAGAACCAAAGCCTAACTTCTAGACGTAAAGTCCAAAATCTAGAGGTAAAGCCCAACATCTAGACGTAAAGCCAGATATCTAGAGGTAAAGCCCAACATCTAGAGGAAAAGTCAAATATATAGATTTAAATCCCAAAATCTAGAGGTAAAGTCCAATATCGAGACGTAAAGCCCAACTTCTAGATGTAAAGATCAAATTCTAGAACCAAAGCCTAACTTCTAGACGTAAAGTCCAAAATCTAGAGGTAAAGCCCAACATCTAGACGTAAAGCCAGATATCTAGAGGTAAAGCCCAACATCTAGAGGAAAAGCCAAATATATAGATTTAAAACCCAAAATCTGGAGGTAAAGCCCAATATCTAGACGTAAAGCCCAAAATCTAGATGTAAAGCCCAACTTCTAGATCTAAAGCCTAACTTCTAGAGGTAAAGTCCAAAATCTAGAGGTAAAGCCCAAGACCTAGTGGTAGAGCCCAAATTCTAGAGGTAAAGACCAACATCTAGACGTAAAGCCAGATATCTAGGGGTAAAGCCCAACATCTAGAGGAAAAGTCAAATATATAGATTTAAATCCCAAAATCTAGAGGTAAAGCCCAATATCTAGACGTAAAGACCAAAATCTAGAGGTAAAGCCCAAGACCTAGTGGTAGAGCCCAAAATCTAGAGGTAAAGCCCAACATCTAGACGTAAAGCCAGATATCTAGGGGTAAAGCACAACATCTAGAGGAAAAGCCAAATATATAGATTTAAAACCCAAAATCTAGAGGTAAAGCCCAATATCTAGACGTAAAGCCCAAAATCTAGAGGTAAAGCCCAACATCCAGAGTTAAAGTTGAACTTCTTGAGGTAAAGCCAAAGTCTAGAGGTAAAGCCCAACTTCTAGAGGTAAAGTCCAAAATCTAGAGGTAAAGCCACACATCTAGACGTAAAGCCAGATATCTAGAGGTAAAGCCCAACATCTAGAGGAAAAGCCAAATATATAGATTTAAAACCCAAAATCTAGAGATAAAGCCCAACATCTAAATGTAAAGCAAAACATCTAGATGTAAAACCCGACATCTAGAGTTAAAGTCCAATATCTAGACTTAAAGACCAACATCTAGAGGTAAAACCCAACATCTTGAGGTAAAGCCCAACGTCTGGAGGTACAGCCCAGACTCTAGAGAGAAGCCAAAAATCCAGATGGAAAACCCAAAATCTAGAGGTAAAGCCCAACATCTAGACGTAAAGCCAGATATCTAGAGGTGAAGCCCAACATCTAGACGTAAAGCCAGATATCTAGAGGTAAAGCCCAACATCTAGAGGAAAAGCCAGATATCTAGAGGTAAAGCCCAACATCTAGAGGAAAAGCCAAATATATAGATTTAAAACCCAAAATCTAGAGGTAAAGCCCAATATCTAGACGTAAAGCCCAAAATCTAGATGTAAAGCCCAAGACCTAGTGGTAGAGCCCAAAATCTAGAGTTAATGCCCAACATCTAGATGTAAAGCCAGATATCTAGAGGTAAAGCCCAACATCTAGAGGAAAAGCCAAATATATAGATTTAAACCCCAAAATCTAGAGGTAAAGCCCGATATCTAGACGTAAAGACCAAAATCTAGATGTAAAGCCCAACTTCTAGATCTAAAGCCCAAAATATAGATGTAAAGCCCAACTTCTAAATCTAAAGCCCAACATCTAGAGGTAAAGCCCAATATTTAGAGTTTAAGCGCATCATTTAGAGGTAAACCCAAAATCTAGATGTAAAGCCCAACTTCTAGAGGTAAAGCCCATCATCTAGTCCTACAGCCCAATGTCTGCAGGTAAAGCATAACTTACAGAGGTAAAGGCAAACATCTAGATATAAACCCCAAACTCTAGAGGTAAAGCCCAACATATAGAGGTATAGCCCAAATTCTAGAGATAAAGTCCAACGTCTAGATGTAATCCCAACATCTAGAGGTAAAGCCCAGAATCTAGAGGTAAAGCCTAACATCTAGAGGTGAATTCCAAAATCAAGTGTTAAGGCCCGACATCTACAGTTAAAGCCAACCATATAGGTGTAACCCTCAACTTCTAGAGGTAAGGCCCAAAATCTAGAGGTAGAGCCCAACATCTAGATTTAAAGCCAGATATCTAGAGGTAAAGCCCAACATCTAGAGGAAAAGCCAAATATACAGATTTAAAACCCAAAATCTAGAGGTAAAGCCCAATATCTAGACGTAAAGCCCAAAATCTAGAGGTAAAGCCCAACATCCAGACTTAAAGTTGAACGTCTTGAGGTAAAGCCAAAGTCTAGAGGTAAAGCCCAACTTCTAATGGTAAAGTCCAAAATCTAGAGGTAAAGCCACACATCTAGACGTAAAGCCAGATATCTAGAGGTAAAGCCCAACATCTAGAGGAAAAGCCAAATATATAGATTTAAAACCCAAAATCTAGAGATAAAGCCCAACATCTAAATGTGAAGCAAAACATCTAGATGTAAAACCCGACATCTAGAGGTAAAGTCCAATATCTAGACTTAAAGACCAACATCTAGAGGTAAAACCCAACATCTAGAGGTAAAGCCCAACGTCTGGAGGTAAAGCCCAGATTCTAGAGAGAAGCCAAAAATCCAGATGGAAAACCCAAAATCTAGAGGTAAAGCCCAACATCTAGAGGTAAAGCCAGATATCTAGGAGTAAAGCCCAACATCTAGAGGAAAAGCCAAATATATAGATTTAAAACCCAAAATCTAGAGGTAAAGCCCAACTTCTAGATCTAAAGCCTAACTTGTAGACGTAAAGTCCAAAATCTAGAGGTAAAGCCCAAGATCTAGTGGTAGAGCCCAAAATCTAGAGGTAAAGCCCAACATCTAGACGTAAAGCCAGATATCTAGAGGAAAAGCCAAATATATAGATTTAAAACCCAAAATCTAGAGGTAAAGACCAATATCTAGACGTAAAGCCCAAAATCTAGATGTAAAGCCCAACTTCTAGATCTAAAGCCTAACTTCTAGTGGTAAAGTCCAAAATCTAGAGGAAAAGCCCAAGACCTAGTGGTAGAGCCCAAAATCTAGAGGTAAAGCCCAACATCTAGAGGTAAAGCCAGATATCTAGAGGTGAAGCCCAACATCTAGAGGAAAAGCCAAATATACAGATTTAAATCCCAAAATCTAGAGGTAAAGCCCAATATCTAGACGTAAAGACCAAAATCTAGAGGTAAAGCCCAAGACCTAGTGGTAGAGCCCAAAATCTAGAGGTAAAGCCCAACATCTAGACGTAAAGCCAGATATCTAGGGGTAAAGCACAACATCTAGAGGAAAAGCCAAATATATAGATTTAAAACCCAAAATCTAGAGGTAAAGCCCAATATCTAGACGTAAAGCCCAAAATCTAGAGGTAAAGCCCAACATCCAGAGTTAAAGTTGAACTTCTTGAGGTAAAGCCAAAGTCTAGAGGTAAAGCCCAACTTCTAGAGGTAAAGTCCAAAATCTAGAGGTAAAGCCACACATCTAGACGTAAAGCCAGATATCTAGAGGTAAAGCCCAACATCTAGAGGAAAAGCCAAATATATAGATTTAAAACCCAAAATCTAGAGGTAAAGCCCGATATCTAGACGTAAAGACCAAAATCTAGATGTAAAGCCCAACTTCTAGATCTAAAGCCCAAAATCTAGATGTAAAGCCCAACTTCTAAATCTAAAGCCCAACATCTAGAGGTAAAGCCCAATATTTAGAGTTTAAGCGCATCATTTAGAGGTAAACCCAAAATCTAGATGTAAAGCCCAACTTCTAGAGGTAAAGCCCATCATCTAGTCCTACAGCCCAATGTCTGCAGGTAAAGCATAACTTACAGAGGTAAAGGCAAACATCTAGATATAAACCCCAAACTCTAGAGGTAAAGCCCAACATATAGAGGTATAGCCCAAATTCTAGAGATAAAGTCCAACGTCTAGATGTAATCCCAACATCTAGAGGTAAAGCCTAGAATCTAGAGGTAAAGCCTAACATCTAGAGGTGAATTCCAAAATCAAGTGTTAAGGCCCGACATCTACAGTTAAAGCCAACCATATAGGTGTAACCCTCAACTTCTAGAGGTAAGGCCCAAAATCTAGAGGTAGAGCCCAACATCTAGATTTAAAGCCAGATATCTAGAGGTAAAGCCCAACATCTAGAGGAAAAGCCAAATATACAGATTTAAAACCCAAAATCTAGAGGTAAAGCCCAATATCTAGACGTAAAGCCCAAAATCTAGATGTAAAGCCCAAGACCTAGTGGTAGAGCCCAAAATCTAGAGTTAATGCCCAACATCTAGAGGTAAAGCCAGATATCTAGAGGTAAAGCCCAGCATCTAGAGGAAAAGCCAAATATATAGATTTAAAACCCAAAATCTGGAGGTAAAGCCCAATATCTAGACGTAAAGCCCAAAATCTAGATGTAAAGCCCAACTTCTAGATCTAAAGCCTAACTTCTAGAGGTAAAGTCCAAAATCTAGAGGTAAAGCCCAAGACCTAGTGGTAGAGCCCAAAATCTAGAGGTAAAGCCCAACATCTAAATGTAAAGCAAAACATCAAGATGTAAAACCCGACATCTAGAGTTAAAGTCCAATATCTAGACTTAAAGACCAACATCTAGAGGTAAAACCCAACATCTTGAGGTAAAGCCCAACGTCTGGAGGTACAGCCCAGATTCTAGACAGAAGCCAAAAATCCAGATGGAAAACCCAAAATCTAGAGGTAAAGCCCAACATCTAGAGGTAAAGCCAGATATCTAGGGGTAAAGCCCAACATCTAGAGGAAAAGTCAAATATATAGATTTAAATCCCAAAATCTAGAGGTAAAGTCCAATATCGAGACGTAAAGCCCAACTTCTAGATGTAAAGATCAAATTCTAGAACCAAAGCCTAACTTCTAGACGTAAAGTCCAAAATCTAGAGGTAAAGCCCAACATCTAGACGTAAAGCCAGATATCTAGAGGTAAAGCCCAACATCTAGAGGAAAAGTCAAATATATAGATTTAAATCCCAAAATCTAGAGGTAAAGTCCAATATCGAGACGTAAAGCCCAACTTCTAGATGTAAAGATCAAATTCTAGAACCAAAGCCTAACTTCTAGACGTAAAGTCCAAAATCTAGAGGTAAAGCCCAACATCTAGACGTAAAGCCAGATATCTAGAGGTAAAGCCCAACATCTAGAGGAAAAGCCAAATATATAGATTTAAAACCCAAAATCTGGAGGTAAAGCCCAATATCTAGACGTAAAGCCCAAAATCTAGATGTAAAGCCCAACTTCTAGATCTAAAGCCTAACTTCTAGAGGTAAAGTCCAAAATCTAGAGGTAAAGCCCAAGACCTAGTGGTAGAGCCCAAATTCTAGAGGTAAAGACCAACATCTAGACGTAAAGCCAGATATCTAGGGGTAAAGCCCAACATCTAGAGGAAAAGTCAAATATATAGATTTAAATCCCAAAATCTAGAGGTAAAGCCCAATATCTAGACGTAAAGACCAAAATCTAGAGGTAAAGCCCAAGACCTAGTGGTAGAGCCCAAAATCTAGAGGTAAAGCCCAACATCTAGACGTAAAGCCAGATATCTAGGGGTAAAGCACAACATCTAGAGGAAAAGCCAAATATATAGATTTAAAACCCAAAATCTAGAGGTAAAGCCCAATATCTAGACGTAAAGCCCAAAATCTAGAGGTAAAGCCCAACATCCAGAGTTAAAGTTGAACTTCTTGAGGTAAAGCCAAAGTCTAGAGGTAAAGCCCAACTTCTAGAGGTAAAGTCCAAAATCTAGAGGTAAAGCCACACATCTAGACGTAAAGCCAGATATCTAGAGGTAAAGCCCAACATCTAGAGGAAAAGCCAAATATATAGATTTAAAACCCAAAATCTAGAGATAAAGCCCAACATCTAAATGTAAAGCAAAACATCTAGATGTAAAACCCGACATCTAGAGTTAAAGTCCAATATCTAGACTTAAAGACCAACATCTAGAGGTAAAACCCAACATCTTGAGGTAAAGCCCAACGTCTGGAGGTACAGCCCAGACTCTAGAGAGAAGCCAAAAATCCAGATGGAAAACCCAAAATCTAGAGGTAAAGCCCAACATCTAGACGTAAAGCCAGATATCTAGAGGTGAAGCCCAACATCTAGACGTAAAGCCAGATATCTAGAGGTAAAGCCCAACATCTAGAGGAAAAGCCAGATATCTAGAGGTAAAGCCCAACATCTAGAGGAAAAGCCAAATATATAGATTTAAAACCCAAAATCTAGAGGTAAAGCCCAATATCTAGACGTAAAGCCCAAAATCTAGATGTAAAGCCCAAGACCTAGTGGTAGAGCCCAAAATCTAGAGTTAATGCCCAACATCTAGATGTAAAGCCAGATATCTAGAGGTAAAGCCCAACATCTAGAGGAAAAGCCAAATATATAGATTTAAACCCCAAAATCTAGAGGTAAAGCCCGATATCTAGACGTAAAGACCAAAATCTAGATGTAAAGCCCAACTTCTAGATCTAAAGCCCAAAATATAGATGTAAAGCCCAACTTCTAAATCTAAAGCCCAACATCTAGAGGTAAAGCCCAATATTTAGAGTTTAAGCGCATCATTTAGAGGTAAACCCAAAATCTAGATGTAAAGCCCAACTTCTAGAGGTAAAGCCCATCATCTAGTCCTACAGCCCAATGTCTGCAGGTAAAGCATAACTTACAGAGGTAAAGGCAAACATCTAGATATAAACCCCAAACTCTAGAGGTAAAGCCCAACATATAGAGGTATAGCCCAAATTCTAGAGATAAAGTCCAACGTCTAGATGTAATCCCAACATCTAGAGGTAAAGCCCAGAATCTAGAGGTAAAGCCTAACATCTAGAGGTGAATTCCAAAATCAAGTGTTAAGGCCCGACATCTACAGTTAAAGCCAACCATATAGGTGTAACCCTCAACTTCTAGAGGTAAGGCCCAAAATCTAGAGGTAGAGCCCAACATCTAGATTTAAAGCCAGATATCTAGAGGTAAAGCCCAACATCTAGAGGAAAAGCCAAATATACAGATTTAAAACCCAAAATCTAGAGGTAAAGCCCAATATCTAGACGTAAAGCCCAAAATCTAGAGGTAAAGCCCAACATCCAGACTTAAAGTTGAACGTCTTGAGGTAAAGCCAAAGTCTAGAGGTAAAGCCCAACTTCTAATGGTAAAGTCCAAAATCTAGAGGTAAAGCCACACATCTAGACGTAAAGCCAGATATCTAGAGGTAAAGCCCAACATCTAGAGGAAAAGCCAAATATATAGATTTAAAACCCAAAATCTAGAGATAAAGCCCAACATCTAAATGTGAAGCAAAACATCTAGATGTAAAACCCGACATCTAGAGGTAAAGTCCAATATCTAGACTTAAAGACCAACATCTAGAGGTAAAACCCAACATCTAGAGGTAAAGCCCAACGTCTGGAGGTAAAGCCCAGATTCTAGAGAGAAGCCAAAAATCCAGATGGAAAACCCAAAATCTAGAGGTAAAGCCCAACATCTAGAGGTAAAGCCAGATATCTAGGAGTAAAGCCCAACATCTAGAGGAAAAGCCAAATATATAGATTTAAAACCCAAAATCTAGAGGTAAAGCCCAACTTCTAGATCTAAAGCCTAACTTGTAGACGTAAAGTCCAAAATCTAGAGGTAAAGCCCAAGATCTAGTGGTAGAGCCCAAAATCTAGAGGTAAAGCCCAACATCTAGACGTAAAGCCAGATATCTAGAGGAAAAGCCAAATATATAGATTTAAAACCCAAAATCTAGAGGTAAAGACCAATATCTAGACGTAAAGCCCAAAATCTAGATGTAAAGCCCAACTTCTAGATCTAAAGCCTAACTTCTAGTGGTAAAGTCCAAAATCTAGAGGAAAAGCCCAAGACCTAGTGGTAGAGCCCAAAATCTAGAGGTAAAGCCCAACATCTAGAGGTAAAGCCAGATATCTAGAGGTGAAGCCCAACATCTAGAGGAAAAGCCAAATATACAGATTTAAATCCCAAAATCTAGAGGTAAAGCCCAATATCTAGACGTAAAGACCAAAATCTAGAGGTAAAGCCCAAGACCTAGTGGTAGAGCCCAAAATCTAGAGGTAAAGCCCAACATCTAGACGTAAAGCCAGATATCTAGGGGTAAAGCACAACATCTAGAGGAAAAGCCAAATATATAGATTTAAAACCCAAAATCTAGAGGTAAAGCCCAATATCTAGACGTAAAGCCCAAAATCTAGAGGTAAAGCCCAACATCCAGAGTTAAAGTTGAACTTCTTGAGGTAAAGCCAAAGTCTAGAGGTAAAGCCCAACTTCTAGAGGTAAAGTCCAAAATCTAGAGGTAAAGCCACACATCTAGACGTAAAGCCAGATATCTAGAGGTAAAGCCCAACATCTAGAGGAAAAGCCAAATATATAGATTTAAAACCCAAAATCTAGAGGTAAAGCCCGATATCTAGACGTAAAGACCAAAATCTAGATGTAAAGCCCAACTTCTAGATCTAAAGCCCAAAATCTAGATGTAAAGCCCAACTTCTAAATCTAAAGCCCAACATCTAGAGGTAAAGCCCAATATTTAGAGTTTAAGCGCATCATTTAGAGGTAAACCCAAAATCTAGATGTAAAGCCCAACTTCTAGAGGTAAAGCCCATCATCTAGTCCTACAGCCCAATGTCTGCAGGTAAAGCATAACTTACAGAGGTAAAGGCAAACATCTAGATATAAACCCCAAACTCTAGAGGTAAAGCCCAACATATAGAGGTATAGCCCAAATTCTAGAGATAAAGTCCAACGTCTAGATGTAATCCCAACATCTAGAGGTAAAGCCCAGAATCTAGAGGTAAAGCCTAACATCTAGAGGTGAATTCCAAAATCAAGTGTTAAGGCCCGACATCTACAGTTAAAGCCAACCATATAGGTGTAACCCTCAACTTCTAGAGGTAAGGCCCAAAATCTAGAGGTAGAGCCCAACATCTAGATTTAAAGCCAGATATCTAGAGGTAAAGCCCAACATCTAGAGGAAAAGCCAAATATACAGATTTAAAACCCAAAATCTAGAGGTAAAGCCCAATATCTAGACGTAAAGCCCAAAATCTAGAGGTAAAGCCCAACATCCAGACTTAAAGTTGAACGTCTTGAGGTAAAGCCAAAGTCTAGAGGTAAAGCCCAACTTCTAATGGTAAAGTCCAAAATCTAGAGGTAAAGCCACACATCTAGACGTAAAGCCAGATATCTAGAGGTAAAGCCCAACATCTAGAGGAAAAGCCAAATATATAGATTTAAAACCCAAAATCTAGAGATAAAGCCCAACATCTAAATGTGAAGCAAAACATCTAGATGTAAAACCCGACATCTAGAGGTAAAGTCCAATATCTAGACTTAAAGACCAACATCTAGAGGTAAAACCCAACATCTAGAGGTAAAGCCCAACGTCTGGAGGTAAAGCCCAGATTCTAGAGAGAAGCCAAAAATCCAGATGGAAAACCCAAAATCTAGAGGTAAAGCCCAACATCTAGAGGTAAAGCCAGATATCTAGGAGTAAAGCCCAACATCTAGAGGAAAAGCCAAATATATAGATTTAAAACCCAAAATCTAGAGGTAAAGCCCAACTTCTAGATCTAAAGCCTAACTTCTAGACGTAAAGTCCAAAATCTAGAGGTAAAGCCCAAGATCTAGTGGTAGAGCCCAAAATCTAGAGGTAAAGCCCAACATCTAGACGTAAAGCCAGATATCTAGAGGAAAAGCCAAATATATAGATTTAAAACCCAAAATCTAGAGGTAAAGACCAATATCTAGACGTAAAGCCCAAAATCTAGATGTAAAGCCCAACTTCTAGATCTAAAGCCTAACTTCTAGTGGTAAAGTCCAAAATCTAGAGGAAAAGCCCAAGACCTAGTGGTAGAGCCCAAAATCTAGAGGTAAAGCCCAACATCTAGAGGTAAAGCCAGATATCTAGAGGTAAAGCCCAACATCTAGAGGAAAAGCCAAATATATAGATTTAAAACCCAAAATCTAGAGGTAAAGCCCAATATCTAGACGTAAAGCCCAAAATCTAGATGTAAAGCCCAACTTCTAGATCTAAAGCCTAACTTCTAGAGGTAAAGTCCAAAATCTAGAGGTAAAGCCCAAGACCTAGTGGTAGAGCCCAAAATCTAGAGGTAAAGCCCAACATCTAAATGTAAAGCAAAACATCTAGATGTAAAACCCGACATCTAGAGTTAAAGTCCAATATCTAGACTTAAAGACCAACATCTAGAGGTAAAACCCAACATCTTGAGGTAAAGCCCAGCGTCTGGAGGTACAGCCCAGATTCTAGAGAGAAGCCAAAAATCCAGATGGAAAACCCAAAATCTAGAGGTAAAGCCCAACATCTAGAGGTAAAGCCAGATATCTAGGGGTAAAGCCCAACATCTAGAGGAAAAGTCAAATATATAGATTAAAATCCCAAAATCTAGAGGTAAAGCCCAATATCTAGACGTAAAGCCCAAGACCTAGTGGTAGAGCCCAAAATCTAGAGTTAATGCCCAACATCTAGACGTAAAGCCAGATATCTAGAGGTAAAGCCCAACATCTAGAGGAAAAGCCAAATATATAGATTTAAAACCCAAAATCTAGAGGTAAAGCCCAATATCTAGACGTAAAGACCAAAATCTAGAGGTAAAGCCCAAGACCTAGTGGTAGAGCCCAAAATCTAGTGGTAAAGTCCAACATCTAGACGTAAAGACATATCTCTAGAAGTAAAGCCCAACATCTACAGGAAAAGCCAAATATATAGATTTAAACCCCAAAATCTAGAGGTAAAGCCCGATATCTAGACGTAAAGACCAAAATCTAGATGTAAAGCCCAACTTCTAGATCTAAAGCCCAAAATATAGATGTAAAGCCCAACTTCTAAATCTAAAGCCCAACATCTAGAGGTAAAGCCCAATATTTAGAGTTTAAGCACATCATTTAGAGGTAAACCCAAAATCTAGATGTAAAGCCCAACTTCTAGAGGTAAAGCCCATCATCTAGTCCTACAGCCCAATGTCTGCAGGTAAAGCATAACTTACAGAGGTAAAGGCAAACATCTAGATATAAACCCCAAACTCTAGAGGTAAAGCCCAACATATAGAGGTATAGCCCAAATTCTAGAGATAAAGTCCAACGTCTAGATGTAATCCCAACATCTAGAGGTAAAGCCCAGAATCTAGAGGTAAAGCCTAACATCTAGAGGTGAATTCCAAAATCAAGTGTTAAGGCCCGACATCTACAGTTAAAGCCAACCATATAGGTGTAACCCTCAACTTCTAGAGGTAAGGCCCAAAATCTAGAGGTAGAGCCCAACATCTAGATTTAAAGCCAGATATCTAGAGGTAAAGCCCAACATCTAGAGGAAAAGCCAAATATATAGATTTAAAACCCAAAATATAGAGGTAAAGCCCAATATCTAGACGTAAAGCCCAAAATCTAGAGGTAAAGCCCAACATCCAGACTTAAAGTTGAACGTCTTGAGGTAAAGCCAAAGTCTAGAGGTAAAGCCCAACTTCTAATGGTAAAGTCCAAAATCTAGAGGTAAAGCCACACATCTAGACGTAAAGCCAGATATCTAGAGGTAAAGCCCAACATCTAGAGGAAAAGCCAAATATATAGATTTAAAACCCAAAATCTAGAGATAAAGCCCAACATCTAAATGTGAAGCAAAACATCTAGATGTAAAACCCGACATCTAGAGGTAAAGTCCAATATCTAGACTTAAAGACCAACATCTAGAGGTAAAACCCAACATCTAGAGGTAAAGCCCAACGTCTGGAGGTAAAGCCCAGATTCTAGAGAGAAGCCAAAAATCCAGATGGAAAACCCAAAATCTAGAGGTAAAGCCCAACATCTAGAGGTAAAGCCAGATATCTAGGAGTAAAGCCCAACATCTAGAGGAAAAGCCAAATATATAGATTTAAAACCCAAAATCTAGAGGTAAAGCCCAACTTCTAGATCTAAAGCCTAACTTCTAGACGTAAAGTCCAAAATCTAGAGGTAAAGCCCAAGATCTAGTGGTAGAGCCCAAAATCTAGAGGTAAAGCCCAACATCTAGACGTAAAGCCAGATATCTAGAGGAAAAGCCAAATATATAGATTTAAAACCCAAAATCTAGAGGTAAAGACCAATATCTAGACGTAAAGCCCAAAATCTAGATGTAAAGCCCAACTTCTAGATCTAAAGCCTAACTTCTAGTGGTAAAGTCCAAAATCTAGAGGAAAAGCCCAAGACCTAGTGGTAGAGCCCAAAATCTAGAGGTAAAGCCCAACATCTAGAGGTAAAGCCAGATATCTAGAGGTAAAGCCCAACATCTAGAGGAAAAGCCAAATATATAGATTTAAAACCCAAAATCTAGAGGTAAAGCCCAATATCTAGACGTAAAGCCCAAAATCTAGATGTAAAGCCCAACTTCTAGATCTAAAGCCTAACTTCTAGAGGTAAAGTCCAAAATCTAGAGGTAAAGCCCAAGACCTAGTGGTAGAGCCCAAAATCTAGAGGTAAAGCCCAACATCTAAATGTAAAGCAAAACATCTAGATGTAAAACCCGACATCTAGAGTTAAAGTCCAATATCTAGACTTAAAGACCAACATCTAGAGGTAAAACCCAACATCTTGAGGTAAAGCCCAGCGTCTGGAGGTACAGCCCAGATTCTAGAGAGAAGCCAAAAATCCAGATGGAAAACCCAAAATCTAGAGGTAAAGCCCAACATCTAGAGGTAAAGCCAGATATCTAGGGGTAAAGCCCAACATCTAGAGGAAAAGTCAAATATATAGATTAAAATCCCAAAATCTAGAGGTAAAGCCCAATATCTAGACGTAAAGCCCAAGACCTAGTGGTAGAGCCCAAAATCTAGAGTTAATGCCCAACATCTAGACGTAAAGCCAGATATCTAGAGGTAAAGCCCAACATCTAGAGGAAAAGCCAAATATATAGATTTAAAACCCAAAATCTAGAGGTAAAGCCCAATATCTAGACGTAAAGACCAAAATCTAGAGGTAAAGCCCAAGACCTAGTGGTAGAGCCCAAAATCTAGTGGTAAAGTCCAACATCTAGACGTAAAGACATATCTCTAGAAGTAAAGCCCAACATCTACAGGAAAAGCCAAATATATAGATTTAAACCCCAAAATCTAGAGGTAAAGCCCGATATCTAGACGTAAAGACCAAAATCTAGATGTAAAGCCCAACTTCTAGATCTAAAGCCCAAAATATAGATGTAAAGCCCAACTTCTAAATCTAAAGCCCAACATCTAGAGGTAAAGCCCAATATTTAGAGTTTAAGCACATCATTTAGAGGTAAACCCAAAATCTAGATGTAAAGCCCAACTTCTAGAGGTAAAGCCCATCATCTAGTCCTACAGCCCAATGTCTGCAGGTAAAGCATAACTTACAGAGGTAAAGGCAAACATCTAGATATAAACCCCAAACTCTAGAGGTAAAGCCCAACATATAGAGGTATAGCCCAAATTCTAGAGATAAAGTCCAACGTCTAGATGTAATCCCAACATCTAGAGGTAAAGCCCAGAATCTAGAGGTAAAGCCTAACATCTAGAGGTGAATTCCAAAATCAAGTGTTAAGGCCCGACATCTACAGTTAAAGCCAACCATATAGGTGTAACCCTCAACTTCTAGAGGTAAGGCCCAAAATCTAGAGGTAGAGCCCAACATCTAGATTTAAAGCCAGATATCTAGAGGTAAAGCCCAACATCTAGAGGAAAAGCCAAATATACAGATTTAAAACCCAAAATCTAGAGGTAAAGCCCAATATCTAGACGTAAAGCCCAAAATCTAGAGGTAAAGCCCAACATCCAGACTTAAAGTTGAACGTCTTGAGGTAAAGCCAAAGTCTAGAGGTAAAGCCCAACTTCTAATGGTAAAGTCCAAAATCTAGAGGTAAAGCCACACATCTAGACGTAAAGCCAGATATCTAGAGGTAAAGCCCAACATCTAGAGGAAAAGCCAAATATATAGATTTAAAACCCAAAATCTAGAGATAAAGCCCAACATCTAAATGTGAAGCAAAACATCTAGATGTAAAACCCGACATCTAGAGGTAAAGTCCAATATCTAGACTTAAAGACCAACATCTAGAGGTAAAACCCAACATCTAGAGGTAAAGCCCAACGTCTGGAGGTAAAGCCCAGATTCTAGAGAGAAGCCAAAAATCCAGATGGAAAACCCAAAATCTAGAGGTAAAGCCACACATCTAGACGTAAAGCCAGATATCTAGAGGTAAAGCCCAACATCTAGAGGAAAAGCCAAATATATAGATTTAAAACCCAAAATCTAGAGATAAAGCCCAACATCTAAATGTGAAGCAAAACATCTAGATGTAAAACCCGACATCTAGAGGTAAAGTCCAATATCTAGACTTAAAGACCAACATCTAGAGGTAAAACCCAACATCTAGAGGTAAAGCCCAACGTCTGGAGGTAAAGCCCAGATTCTAGAGAGAAGCCAAAAATCCAGATGGAAAACCCAAAATCTAGAGGTAAAGCCCAACATCTAGAGGTAAAGCCAGATATCTAGGAGTAAAGCCCAACATCTAGAGGAAAAGCCAAATATATAGATTTAAAACCCAAAATCTAGAGGTAAAGCCCAACTTCTAGATCTAAAGCCTAACTTCTAGACGTAAAGTCCAAAATCTAGAGGTAAAGCCCAAGATCTAGTGGTAGAGCCCAAAATCTAGAGGTAAAGCCCAACATCTAGACGTAAAGCCAGATATCTAGAGGAAAAGCCAAATATATAGATTTAAAACCCAAAATCTAGAGGTAAAGACCAATATCTAGACGTAAAGCCCAAAATCTAGATGTAAAGCCCAACTTCTAGATCTAAAGCCTAACTTCTAGTGGTAAAGTCCAAAATCTAGAGGAAAAGCCCAAGACCTAGTGGTAGAGCCCAAAATCTAGAGGTAAAGCCCAACATCTAGAGGTAAAGCCAGATATCTAGAGGTAAAGCCCAACATCTAGAGGAAAAGCCAAATATATAGATTTAAAACCCAAAATCTAGAGGTAAAGCCCAATATCTAGACGTAAAGCCCAAAATCTAGATGTAAAGCCCAACTTCTAGATCTAAAGCCTAACTTCTAGAGGTAAAGTCCAAAATCTAGAGGTAAAGCCCAAGACCTAGTGGTAGAGCCCAAAATCTAGAGGTAAAGCCCAACATCTAAATGTAAAGCAAAACATCTAGATGTAAAACCCGACATCTAGAGTTAAAGTCCAATATCTAGACTTAAAGACCAACATCTAGAGGTAAAACCCAACATCTTGAGGTAAAGCCCAACGTCTGGAGGTACAGCCCAGATTCTAGAGAGAAGCCAAAAATCCAGATGGAAAACCCAAAATCTAGAGGTAAAGCCCAACATCTAGAGGTAAAGCCAGATATCTAGGGGTAAAGCCCAACATCTAGAGGAAAAGTCAAATATATAGATTTAAATCCCAAAATCTAGAGGTAAAGCCCAATATCTAGACGTAAAGCCCAAGACCTAGTGGTAGAGCCCAAAATCTAGAGTTAATGCCCAACATCTAGACGTAAAGCCAGATATCTAGAGGTAAAGCCCAACATCTAGAGGAAAAGCCAAATATATAGATTTAAAACCCAAAATCTAGAGGTAAAGCCCAATATCTAGACGTAAAGACCAAAATCTAGAGGTAAAGCCCAAGACCTAGTGGTAGAGCCCAAAATCTAGTGGTAAAGTCCAACATCTAGACGTAAAGACATATCTCTAGAAGTAAAGCCCAACATCTACAGGAAAAGCCAAATATATAGATTTAAACCCCAAAATCTAGAGGTAAAGCCCGATATCTAGACGTAAAGACCAAAATCTAGATGTAAAGCCCAACTTCTAGATCTAAAGCCCAAAATATAGATGTAAAGCCCAACTTCTAAATCTAAAGCCCAACATCTAGAGGTAAAGCCCAATATTTAGAGTTTAAGCACATCATTTAGAGGTAAACCCAAAATCTAGATGTAAAGCCCAACTTCTAGAGGTAAAGCCCATCATCTAGTCCTACAGCCCAATGTCTGCAGGTAAAGCATAACTTACAGAGGTAAAGGCAAACATCTAGATATAAACCCCAAACTCTAGAGGTAAAGCCCAACATATAGAGGTATAGCCCAAATTCTAGAGATAAAGTCCAACGTCTAGATGTAATCCCAACATCTAGAGGTAAAGCCCAGAATCTAGAGGTAAAGCCTAACATCTAGAGGTGAATTCCAAAATCAAGTGTTAAGGCCCGACATCTACAGTTAAAGCCAACCATATAGGTGTAACCCTCAACTTCTAGAGGTAAGGCCCAAAATCTAGAGGTAGAGCCCAACATCTAGATTTAAAGCCAGATATCTAGAGGTAAAGCCCAACATCTAGAGGAAAAGCCAAATATACAGATTTAAAACCCAAAATCTAGAGGTAAAGCCCAATATCTAGACGTAAAGCCCAAAATCTAGAGGTAAAGCCCAACATCCAGACTTAAAGTTGAACGTCTTGAGGTAAAGCCAAAGTCTAGAGGTAAAGCCCAACTTCTAGAGGTAAAGTCCAAAATCTAGAGGTAAAGCCACACATCTAGACGTAAAGCCAGATATCTAGAGGTAAAGCCCAACATCTAGAGGAAAAGCCAAATATATAGATTTAAAACCCAAAATCTAGAGGTAAAGCCCAACATCTAAATGTGAAGCAAAACATCTAGATGTAAAACCCGACATCTAGAGGTAAAGTCCAATATCTAGACTTAAAGACCAACATCTAGAGGTAAAACCCAACATCTAGAGGTAAAGCCCAACGTCTGGAGGTAAAGCCCAGATCCTAGAGAGAAGCCAAAAATCCAGATGGAAAACCCAAAATCTAGAGGTAAAGCCCAACATCTAGAGGTAAAGCCAGATATCTAGGAGTAAAGCCCAACATCTAGAGGAAAAGCCAAATATATAGATTTAAAACCCAAAATCTAGAGGTAAAGCCCAACTTCTAGATCTAAAGCCTAACTTCTAGACGTAAAGTCCAAAATCTAGAGGTAAAGCCCAAGATCTAGTGGTAGAGCCCAAAATCTAGAGGTAAAGCCCAACATCTAGACGTAAAGCCAGATATCTAGAGGAAAAGCCAAATATATAGATTTAAAACCCAAAATCTAGAGGTAAAGACCAATATCTAGACGTAAAGCCCAAAATCTAGATGTAAAGCCCAACTTCTAGATCTAAAGCCTAACTTCTAGTGGTAAAGTCCAAAATCTAGAGGAAAAGCCCAAGACCTAGTGGTAGAGCCCAAAATCTAGAGGTAAAGCCCAACATCTAGAGGTAAAGCCAGATATCTAGAGGTAAAGCCCAACATCTAGAGGAAAAGCCAAATATATAGATTTAAAACCCAAAATCTAGAGGTAAAGCCCAATATCTAGACGTAAAGCCCAAAATCTAGATGTAAAGCCCAACTTCTAGATCTAAAGCCTAACTTCTAGAGGTAAAGTCCAAAATCTAGAGGTAAAGCCCAAGACCTAGTGGTAGAGCCCAAAATCTAGAGGTAAAGCCCAACATCTAAATGTAAAGCAAAACATCTAGATGTAAAACCCGACATCTAGAGTTAAAGTCCAATATCTAGACTTAAAGACCAACATCTAGAGGTAAAACCCAACATCTTGAGGTAAAGCCCAACGTCTGGAGGTACAGCCCAGATTCTAGAGAGAAGCCAAAAATCCAGATGGAAAACCCAAAATCTAGAGGTAAAGCCCAACATATAGAGGTATAGCCCAAATTCTAGAGATAAAGTCCAACGTCTAGATGTAATCCCAACATCTAGAGGTAAAGCCCAGAATCTAGAGGTAAAGCCTAACATCTAGAGGTGAATTCCAAAATCAAGTGTTAAGGCCCGACATCTACAGTTAAAGCCAACCATATAGGTGTAACCCTCAACTTCTAGAGGTAAGGCCCAAAATCTAGAGGTAGAGCCCAACATCTAGATTTAAAGCCAGATATCTAGAGGTAAAGCCCAACATCTAGAGGAAAAGCCAAATATACAGATTTAAAACCCAAAATCTAGAGGTGAAGCCCAATATCTAGACGTAAAGCCCAAAATCTAGAGGTAAAGCCCAACATCCAGAGTTAAAGTTGAACGTCTTGAGGTAAAGCCAAAGTCTAGAGGTAAAGCCCAACTTCTAATGGTAAAGTCCAAAATCTAGAGGTAAAGCCACACATCTAGACGTAAAGCCAGATATCTAGAGGTAAAGCCCAACATCTAAAGGAAAAGCCAAATATATAGATTTAAAACCCAAAATCTAGAGAAAAAGCCCAACATCTAAATGTGAAGCAAAACATCTAGATGTAAAACCCGACATCTAGAGGTAAAGTCCAATATCTAGACTTAAAGACCAACATCTAGAGGTAAAACCCAACATCTAGAGGTAAAGCCCAACGTCTGGAGGTAAAGCCCAGATTCTAGAGAGAAGCCAAAAATCCAGATGGAAAACCCAAAATCTAGAGGTAAAGCCCAACATCTAGAGGTAAAGCTAGATATCTAGGGGTAAAGCCCAACATCTAGAGGAAAAGTCAAATATATAGATTTAAATCCCAAAATCTAGAGGTAAAGCCCAACTTCTAGATCTAAAGCCTAAATTCTAGACGTAAAGTCCAAAATCTAGAGGTAAAGCCCAAGATCTAGTGGTAGAGCCCAAAATCTAGAGGTAAAGCCCAACATCTAGACGTAAAGCCAGATATCTAGAGGTAAAGCCCAACATCTAGAGGAAAAGCCAAATATATAGATTTAAAACCCAAAATCTAGAGGTAAAGCCCAATATCTAGACGTAAACCCAAAATCTAGATGTAAAGCCCAACTTCTAGATCTAAAGCCTAACTTCTATATGTAAAGTCCAAAATCTAGACGTAAAGCCCAAGACCTAGAGGTAGAGCCCAAATTCTAGAGGTAAAGACCAACATCTAGACGTAAAGCCAGATATCTAGGGGTAAAGCCCAACATCTAGAGGAAAAGTCAAATATATAGATTTAAATCCCAAAATCTAGAGGTAAAGTCCAATATCGAGACGTAAAGCCCAACTTCTAGAGGTAAAGTCCAAAATCTAGAGGTAAAGCCCAAGATCTAGTGGTAGAGCCCAAAATCTAGAGGTAAAGCCCAACTTCTAGATCTAAAGCCTAACTTCTAGACGTAAAGTCCAAAATCTAGAGGTAAAGCCCAAGATCTAGTGGTAGAGCCCAAAATCTAGAGGTAAAGCCCAACATCTAGACGTAAAGCCAGATATCTAGAGGTAAAGCCCAACATCTAGAGGAAAAGCCAAATATATAGATTTAAAACCCAAAATCTAGAGGTAAAGCCCAATATCTAGACGTAAAGACCAAAATCTAGAGGTAAAGCCCAAGACCTAGTGGTAGAGCCCAAAATCTAGAGGTAAAGCCCAACATCTAGACGTAAAGCCAGATATCTAGGGGTAAAGCACAACATCTAGAGGAAAAGCCAAATATATAGATTTAAAACCCAAAATCTAGAGGTAAAGCCCAATATCTAGACGTAAAGCCCAAAATCTAGAGGTAAAGCCCAACATCCAGAGTTAAAGTTGAACTTCTTGAGGTAAAGCCAAAGTCTAGAGGTAAAGCCCAACTTCTAGAGGTAAAGTCCAAAATCTAGAGGTAAAGCCACACATCTAGACGTAAAGCCAGATATCTAGAGGTAAAGCCCAACATCTATAGGAAAAGCCAAATATATAGATTTAAAACCCAAAATCTAGAGATAAAGCCCAACATCTAAATGTGAAGCAAAACATCTAGATGTAAAACCCGACATCTAGAGGTAAAGTCCAATATCTAGACTTAAAGACCAACATCTAGAGGTAAAACCCAACATCTAGAGGTAAAGCCCAACGTCTGGAGGTAAAGCCCAGATTCTAGAGAGAAGTCAAAAATCCAGATGGAAAACCCAAAATCTAGAAGTAAAGCACATCATCTAGAGGTAAAGCCAGATATCCAGGGGTAAAGCCCAACATCTAGAGGAAAAGTCAAATATATAGATTTAAATCCCAAAATCTAGAGGTAAAGTCCAATATCGAGACGTAAAGCCAAACTTCTAGATGTAAAGCCCAACTTCTAGATCCAAAGCCTAACTTCTAGACGTAAAGTCCAAAATCTAGAGGTAAAGCCAGATATCTAGGAGTAAAGCCCAACATCTAGAGGAAAAGCCAAATATATAGATTTAAAACCCAAAATCTAGAGGTAAAGCCCAACATCCAGAGTTAAAGTTGAACGTCTTGAGGTAAAGCCAAAGTCTAGAGGTAAAGCCCAACTTCTAGAGGTAAAGTCCAAAATCTAGAGGTAAAGCCACACATCTAGACGTAAAGCCAGATATCTAGAGGTAAAGCCCAACATCTAGAGGAAAAGTCAAATATATAGATTTAAATCCCAAAATCTAGAGGTAAAGTCCAATATCGAGACGTAAAGCCCAACTTCTAGATATAAAGCTCAACTTCTAGAACCAAAGCCTAACTTCTAGACGTAAAGTCCAAAATCTAGAGGTAAAGCCCAACATCTAGACGTAAAGCCAGATATCTAGAGGTAAAGCCCAACATCTAGAGGAAAAGCCAAATATATAGATTTAAAACCCAAAATCTAGAGGTAAAGCCCAATATCTAGACGTAAAGCCCAAAATCTAGATGTAAAGCCCAAGACCTAGTGGTAGAGCCCAAAATCTAGAGTTAATGCCCAACATCTAGACGTAAAGCCAGATATCTAGAGGTAAAGCCCAACATCTAGAGGAAAAGCCAAATATATAGATTTAAAACCCAAAATCTAGAGGTAAAGCCCAATATCTAGACGTAAAGACCAAAATCTAGAGGTAAAGCCCAAGACCTAGTGGTAGAGCCCAAAATCTAGGGGTAAAGTCCAACATCTAGACGTAAAGACATATCTCTAGAAGTAAAGCCCAACATCTACAGGAAAAGCCAAATATATAGATTTAAACCCCAAAATCTAGAGGTAAAGCCCGATATCTAGACGTAAAGACCAAAATCTAGATGTAAAGCCCAACTTCTAGATCTAAAGCCCAAAATATAGATGTAAAGCCCAACTTCTAAATCTAAAGCCCAACATCTAGAGGTAAAGCCCAATATTTAGAGTTTAAGCGCATCATTTAGAGGTAAACCCAAAATCTAGATGTAAAGCCCAACTTCTAGAGGTAAAGCCCATCATCTAGTCCTACAGCCCAATGTCTGCAGGTAAAGCATAACTTACAGAGGTAAAGGCAAACATCTAGATATAAAACCCAAACTCTAGAGGTAAAGCCCAACATATAGAGGTAAAGCCCAAATTCTAGAGATAAAGTCCAACGTCTAGATGTAATCCCAACATCTAGAGGTAAAGCCCAGAATCTAGATTTAAAGCCAGATATCTAGAGGTAAAGCCCAACATCTAGAGGAAAAGCCAAATATACAGATTTAAAACCCAAAATCTAGAGGTAAAGCCCAATATCTAGACGTAAAGCCCAAAATCTAGAGGTAAAGCCCAACATCCAGAGTTAAAGTTGAACGTCTTGAGGTAAAGCCAAAGTCTAGAGGTAAAGCCCAACTTCTAATGGTAAAGTCCAAAATCTAGAGGTAAAGCCACACATCTAGACGTAAAGCCAGATATCTAGAGGTAAAGCCCAACATCTAGAGGAAAAGCCAAATATATAGATTTAAAACCCAAAATCTAGAGATAAAGCCCAACATCTAAATGTGAAGCAAAACATCTAGATGTAAAACCCGACATCTAGAGGTAAAGTCCAATATCTAGACTTAAAGACCAACATCTAGAGGTAAAACCCAACATCTAGAGGTAAAGCCCAACGTCTGGAGGTAAAGCCCAGATTCTAGAGAGAAGCCAAAAATCCAGATGGAAAACCCAAAATCTAGAGGTAAATCCCAACATCTAGAGGTAAAGCCAGATATCTAGGAGTAAAGCCCAACATCTAGAGGAAAAGCCAAATATATAGATTTAAAACCCGAAATCTAGAGGTAAAGCCCAATATCTAGACGTAAAGCCCAAAATCTAGAGGTAAAGCCCAACATCCAGAGTTAAAGTTGAACGTCTTGAGGTAAAGCCAAAGTCTAGAGGTAAAGCCCAACTTCTAATGGTAAAGTCCAAAATCTAGAGGTAAAGCCACACATCTAGACGTAAAGCCAGATATCTAGAGGTAAAGCCCAACATCTAGAGGAAAAGCCAAATATATAGATTTAAAACCCAAAATCTAGAGATAAAGCCCAACATCTAAATGTGAAGCAAAACATCTAGATGTAAAACCCGACATCTAGAGGTAAAGTCCAATATCTAGACTTAAAGACCAACATCTAGAGGTAAAACCCAACATCTAGAGGTAAAGCCCAACGTCTGGAGGTAAAGCCCAGATTCTAGAGAGAAGCCAAAAATCCAGATGGAAAACCCAAAATCTAGAGGTAAAGCCCAACTTCTAGAGGTAAAGTCCAAAATCTAGAGGTAAAGCCACACATCTAGACGTAAAGCCAGATATCTAGAGGTAAAGCCCAACATCTAGAGGAAAAGTCAAATATATAGATTTAAATCCCAAAATCTAGAGGTAAAGTCCAATATCGAGACGTAAAGCCCAACTTCTAGATATAAAGCTCAACTTCTAGAACCAAAGCCTAACTTCTAGACGTAAAGTCCAAAATCTAGAGGTAAAGCCCAACATCTAGACGTAAAGCCAGATATCTAGAGGTAAAGCCCAACATCTAGAGGAAAAGCCAAATATATAGATTTAAAACCCAAAATCTAGAGGTAAAGCCCAATATCTAGACGTAAAGCCCAAAATCTAGATGTAAAGCCCAAGACCTAGTGGTAGAGCCCAAAATCTAGAGTTAATGCCCAACATCTAGACGTAAAGCCAGATATCTAGAGGTAAAGCCCAACATCTAGAGGAAAAGCCAAATATATAGATTTAAAACCCAAAATCTAGAGGTAAAGCCCAATATCTAGACGTAAAGACCAAAATCTAGAGGTAAAGCCCAAGACCTAGTGGTAGAGCCCAAAATCTAGGGGTAAAGTCCAACATCTAGACGTAAAGACATATCTCTAGAAGTAAAGCCCAACATCTACAGGAAAAGCCAAATATATAGATTTAAACCCCAAAATCTAGAGGTAAAGCCCGATATCTAGACGTAAAGACCAAAATCTAGATGTAAAGCCCAACTTCTAGATCTAAAGCCCAAAATATAGATGTAAAGCCCAACTTCTAAATCTAAAGCCCAACATCTAGAGGTAAAGCCCAATATTTAGAGTTTAAGCGCATCATTTAGAGGTAAACCCAAAATCTAGATGTAAAGCCCAACTTCTAGAGGTAAAGCCCATCATCTAGTCCTACAGCCCAATGTCTGCAGGTAAAGCATAACTTACAGAGGTAAAGGCAAACATCTAGATATAAAACCCAAACTCTAGAGGTAAAGCCCAACATATAGAGGTAAAGCCCAAATTCTAGAGATAAAGTCCAACGTCTAGATGTAATCCCAACATCTAGAGGTAAAGCCCAGAATCTAGATTTAAAGCCAGATATCTAGAGGTAAAGCCCAACATCTAGAGGAAAAGCCAAATATACAGATTTAAAACCCAAAATCTAGAGGTAAAGCCCAATATCTAGACGTAAAGCCCAAAATCTAGAGGTAAAGCCCAACATCCAGAGTTAAAGTTGAACGTCTTGAGGTAAAGCCAAAGTCTAGAGGTAAAGCCCAACTTCTAATGGTAAAGTCCAAAATCTAGAGGTAAAGCCACACATCTAAACGTAAAGCCAGATATCTAGAGGTAAAGCCCAACATCTAG
The DNA here is from genome assembly GCF_034619465.1 of Leptosomus discolor. Taxonomy (NCBI): domain Eukaryota; kingdom Metazoa; phylum Chordata; class Aves; order Leptosomiformes; family Leptosomidae; genus Leptosomus; species Leptosomus discolor. The sequence continues at coordinate 1,824,300 of NW_028237857.1, read as the reverse complement.
AGGAAAAGCCAAATATATAGATTTAAAACCCAAAATCTAGAGATAAAGCCCAACATCTAAATGTGAAGCAAAACATCTATATGTAAAACCCGACATCTAGAGGTAAAGTCCAATATCTAGACTTAAAGACCAACATCTAGAGGTAAAACCCAACATCTAGAGGTAAAGCCCAACGTCTGGAGGTAAAGCCCAGATTCTAGAGAGAAGCCAAAAATCCAGATGGAAAACCCAAAATCTAGAGGTAAATCCCAACATCTAGAGGTAAAGCCAGATATCTAGGAGTAAAGCCCAACATCTAGAGGAAAAGCCAAATATATAGATTTAAAACCCAAAATATAGAGGTAAAGCCCAATATCTAGACGTAAAGCCCAAAATCTAGAGGTAAAGCCCAACATCCAGAGTTAAAGTTGAACGTCTTGAGGTAAAGCCAAAGTCTAGAGGTAAAGCCCAACTTCTAATGGTAAAGTCCAAAATCTAGAGGTAAAGCCACACATCTAGACGTAAAGCCAGATATCTAGAGGTAAAGCCCAACATCTAGAGGAAAAGCCAAATATATAGATTTAAAACCCAAAATCTAGAGATAAAGCCCAACATCTAAATGTGAAGCAAAACATCTAGATGTAAAACCCGACATCTAGAGGTAAAGTCCAATATCTAGACTTAAAGACCAACATCTAGAGGTAAAACCCAACATCTAGAGGTAAAGCCCAACGTCTGGAGGTAAAGCCCAGATTCTAGAGAGAAGCCAAAAATCCAGATGGAAAACCCAAAATCTAGAGGTAAAGCCCAACATCTAGACGTAAAGCCAGATATCTAGGAGTAAAGCCCAACATCTAGAGGAAAAGCCAAATATATAGATTTAAAACCCAAAATATAGAGGTAAAGCCCAATATCTAGACGTAAAGCCCAAAATCTAGAGGTAAAGCCCAACATCCAGAGTTAAAGTTGAACGTCTTGAGGTAAAGCCAAAGTCTAGAGGTAAAGCCCAACTTCTAGAGGTAAAGTCCAAAATCTAGAGGTAAAGCCACACATCTAGACGTAAAGCCAGATATCTAGATGTAAAGCCCAACATCTATAGGAAAAGCCAAATATATAGATTTAAAACCCAAAATCTAGAGAAAAAGCCCAACATCTAAATGTGAAGCAAAACATCTAGATGTAAAACCCGACATCTAGAGGTAAAGTCCAATATCTAGACTTAAAGACCAACATCTAGAGGTAAAACCCAACATCTAGAGGTAAAGCCCAACGTCTGGAGGTAAAGCCCAGATTCTAGAGAGAAGCCAAAAATCCAGATGGAAAACCCAAAATCTAGAGGTAAAGCCCAACATCTAGAGGTAAAGCTAGATATCTAGGGGTAAAGCCCAACATCTAGAGGAAAAGTCAAATATATAGATTTAAATCCCAAAATCTAGAGGTAAAGCCCAACTTCTAGATCTAAAGCCTAAATTCTAGACGTAAAGTCCAAAATCTAGAGGTAAAGCCCAAGATCTAGTGGTAGAGCCCAAAATCTAGAGGTAAAGCCCAACATTTAGACGTAAAGCCAGATATCTAGAGGAAAAGCCAAATATATAGATTTAAAACCCAAAATCTAGAGGTAAAGACCAATATCTAGACGTAAAGCCCAAAATCTAGATATAAAGCCCAACTTCTAGATCTAAAGCCTAACTTCTAGTGGTAAAGTCCAAAATCTAGAGGAAAAGCCCAAGACCTAGTGGTAGAGCCAAAAATCTAGAGGTAAAGCCCAACATCTAGACGTAAAGCCAGATATCTAGAGGTAAAGCCCAACATCTAGAGGAAAAGCCAAATATATAGATTTAAAACCCAAAATCTAGAGGTAAAGCCCAATATCTAGACGTAAAGCCCAAAATCTAGATGTAAAGCCCAACTTCTAGATCTAAAGCCTAACTTCTATAGGTAAAGTCCAAAATCTAGACGTAAAGCCCAAGACCTAGAGGTAGAGCCCAAATTCTAGAGGTAAAGACCAACATCTAGACGTAAAGCCAGATATCTAGGGGTAAAGCCCAACATCTAGAGGAAAAGTCAAATATATAGATTTAAATCCCAAAATCTAGAGGTAAAGTCCAATATCGAGACGTAAAGCCCAACTTCTAGAGGTAAAGTCCAAAATCTAGAGGTAAAGCCCAAGATCTAGTGGTAGAGCCCAAAATCTAGAGGTAAAGCCCAACTTCTAGATCTAAAGCCTAACTTCTAGACGTAAAGTCCAAAATCTAGAGGTAAAGCCCAAGATCTAGTGGTAGAGCCCAAAATCTAGAGGTAAAGCCCAACATCTAGACGTAAAGCCAGATATCTAGAGGTAAAGCCCAACATCTAGAGGAAAAGCCAAATATATAGATTTAAAACCCAAAATCTAGAGGTAAAGCCCAATATCTAGACGTAAAGACCAAAATCTAGAGGTAAAGCCCAACATCCAGAGTTAAAGTTGAACGTCTTGAGGTAAAGCCAAAGTCTAGAGGTAAAGCCCAACTTCTAGAGGTAAAGTCCAAAATCTAGAGGTAAAGCCACACATCTAGACGTAAAGCCAGATATCTAGAGGTAAAGCCCAACATCTATAGGAAAAGCCAAATATATAGATTTAAAACCCAAAATCTAGAGATAAAGCCCAACATCTAAATGTGAAGCAAAACATCTAGATGTAAAACCCGACATCTAGAGGTAAAGTCCAATATCTAGACTTAAAGACCAACATCTAAAGGTAAAACCCAACATCTAGAGGTAAAGCCCAACGTCTGGAGGTAAAGCCCAGATTCTAGAGAGAAGTCAAAAATCCAGATGGAACACCCAAAATCTAGAAGTAAAGCACATCATCTAGAGGTAAAGCCAGATATCCAGGGGTAAAGCCCAACATCTAGAGGAAAAGTCAAATATATAGATTTAAATCCCAAAATCTAGAGGTAAAGTCCAATATCGAGACGTAAAGCCAAACTTCTAGATGTAAAGCCCAACTTCTAGATCCAAAGCCTAACTTCTAGACGTAAAGTCCAAAATCTAGAGGTAAAGCCAGATATCTAGGAGTAAAGCCCAACATCTAGAGGAAAAGCCAAATATATAGATTTAAAACCCAAAATCTAGAGGTAAAGCCCAATATCTAGACGTAAAGCCCAAAATCTAGATGTAAAGCCCAAGACCTAGTGGTAGAGCCCAAAATCTAGAGTTAATGCCCAACATCTAGACGTAAAGCCAGATATCTAGAGGTAAAGCCCAACATCTAGAGGAAAAGCCAAATATATAGATTTAAAACCCAAAATCTAGAGGTAAAGCCCAATATCTAGACGTAAAGACCAAAATCTAGAGGTAAAGCCCAAGACCTAGTGGTAGAGCCCAAAATCTAGGGGTAAAGTCCAACATCTAGACGTAAAGACATATCTCTAGAAGTAAAGCCCAACATCTACAGGAAAAGCCAAATATATAGATTTAAACCCCAAAATCTAGAGGTAAAGCCCGATATCTAGACGTAAAGACCAAAATCTAGATGTAAAGCCCAACTTCTAGATCTAAAGCCCAAAATATAGATGTAAAGCCCAACTTCTAAATCTAAAGCCCAACATCTAGAGGTAAAGCCCAATATTTAGAGTTTAAGCGCATCATTTAGAGGTAAACCCAAAATCTAGATGTAAAGCCCAACTTCTAGAGGTAAAGCCCATCATCTAGTCCTACAGCCCAATGTCTGCAGGTAAAGCATAACTTACAGAGGTAAAAGCAAACATCTAGATATAAAACCCAAACTCTAGAGGTAAAGCCCAACATATAGAGGTATAGCCCAAATTCTAGAGATAAAGTCCAACGTCTAGATGTAATCCCAACATCTAGAGGTAAAGCCCAGAATCTAGATTTAAAGCCAGATATCTAGAGGTAAAGCCCAACATCTAGAGGAAAAGCCAAATATACAGATTTAAAACCCAAAATCTAGAGGTAAAGCCCAATATCTAGACGTAAAGCCCAAAATCTAGAGGTAAAGCCCAACATCCAGAGTTAAAGTTGAACGTCTTGAGGTAAAGCCAAAGTCTAGAGGTAAAGCCCAACTTCTAATGGTAAAGTCCAAAATCTAGAGGTAAAGCCACACATCTAGACGTAAAGCCAGATATCTAGAGGTAAAGCCCAACATCTAGAGGAAAAGCCAAATATATAGATTTAAAACCCAAAATCTAGAGATAAAGCCCAACATCTAGACGTAAAGCCCAAAATCTAGATGTAAAGCCCAACTTCTAGATCTAAAGCCTAACTTCTAGAGGTAAAGTCCAAAATCTAGACGTAAAGCCCAAGACCTAGTGGTAGAGCCCAAAATCTAGAGGTAAAGACCAACATCTAGACGTAAAGCCAGATATCTAGGGGTAAAGCCCAACATCTAGAGGAAAAGCCAAATATATAGATTTAAAAACCAAAATCTAGAGGTAAAGCCCAATATCTAGACGTAAAGCCCAAAATCTAGATGTAAAGCCCAACATCTAGATCTAAAGCCTAACTTCTAGAGGTAAAGTCCAAAATCTAGAGGTAAAGCCCAAGATCTAGTGGTAGAGCCCAAAATCTAGAGGTAAAGCCCAACTTCTAGATCTAAAGCCTAACTTCTAGACGTAAAGTCCAAAATCTAGAGGTAAAGCCCAAGATCTAGTGGTAGAGCCCAAAATCTAGAGGTAAAGCCCAACATCTAGACGTAAAGCCAGATATCTAGAGGTAAAGCCCAACATCTAGAGGAAAAGCCAAATATATAGATTTAAAACCCAAAATCTAGAGGTAAAGCCCAATATCTAGACGTAAAGACCAAAATCTAGAGGTAAAGCCCAAGACCTAGTGGTAGAGCCCAAAATCTAGAGGTAAAGCCCAACATCTAGACGTAAAGCCAGATATCTAGGGGTAAAGCACAACATCTAGAGGAAAAGCCAAATATATAGATTTAAAACCCAAAATCTAGAGGTAAAGACCAATATCTAGACGTAAAGCCCAAAATCTAGAGGTAAAGCCCAACTTCTAGATCTAAAGCCTAACTTCTAGAGGTAAAGTCCAAAATCTAGAGGTAAAGCCCAAGATCTAGTGGTAGAGACCAAAATCTAGAGGTAAAGCCCAACGTCTGGAGGTAAAGCCCAGATTCTAGAGAGAAGCCAAAAATCCAGATGGAAAACCCAAAATCTAGAGGTAAAGCCCAACATCTAGAGGTAAAGCCAGATATCTAGGAGTAAAGCCCAAAATCTAGAGGAAAAGCCAAATATATAGATTTAAAACCCAAAATCTAGAGGTAAAGCCCAATATCTAGACGTAAAGCCCAAAATCTAGAGGTAAAGCCCAACATCCAGAGTTAAAGTTGAACTTCTTGAGGTAAAGCCAAAGTCTAGAGGTAAAGCCCAACTTCTAGAGGTAAAGTCCAAAATCTAGAGGTAAAGCCACACATCTAGACGTAAAGCAAGATACCTAGAGTTAAAGCCCAACATCTAGAGGAAAAGCCAAATATATAGATTTAAAACCCAAAATCTAGAGGTAAAGACCAATATCTAGACGTAAAGCCCAAAATGTAGAGGTAAAGCCCAAGACCTAGTGGTAGAATCCAAAATCTAGAGTTAAAGCCCAACATCTAGACGTAAAGCCAGATATCTAGAGGTAAAGCCCAACATCTAGAGGAAAAGCCAAATATATAGATTTAAAACCCAAAATCTAGAGGTAAAGCCCAACTTCTAGATCTAAAGACTAACTTCTAGACGTAAAGTCCAAAATCTAGAGGTAAAGCCCAACATCTAGACGTAAAGCCAGATATCTAGACGAAAAGCCAAAGATATAGATTTAAAACCCAAAATCTAGAGGTAAAGACCAATATCTAGACTTAAAGCCCAAAATCTAGATGTAAAGCCCAACTTCTAGATCTAAAGCCTAACTTCTAGACGTAAAGTCCAAAATCTAGAGGAAAAGCCCAAGACCTAGTGGTAGAGTCCAAAATCTAGAGGTAAAGCCCAACATCTAGACGTAAAGCCATATATCTAGAGGTAAAGCCCAACATCTAGAGGAAAAGCCAAATATATAGATTTAAAACCCAAAAACTAGAGGTAAAGCCCAATATCTAGACGTAAAAAACAAAATCTAGAGGTAAAGCCCAAGACCTAGTGGTAGAGCCCAAAATCTAGAGGTAAAGCCCAACATCTAGACGTAAAGCCAGATATCTAGGGGTAAAGCCCAACATCTAGAGGAAAAGCCAAATATATAGATTTAAAACCCAAAATCTAGAGGTAAAGACCAATATCTAGACGTAAATCCCAAAATCTAGAGGTAAAGCCCAACTTCTAGATCTAAAGCCCAACTTCTAGATGTAAAGCCCAACTTCTAGATGTAAAGCCCAACTTCTAGATCCAAAGCCTAACTTCTAGACGTAAAGTCCAAAATCTAGAGGTAAAGCCAGATATCTAGAGGTAAAGCCCAACATCTAGAGGAAAAGCCAAATATATAGATTTAAAACCCAAAATCTAGAGATAAAGCCCAACATCTAAATGTAAAGCAAAACATCTAGATGTAAAACCCGACATCTAGAGGTAAAGTCCAATATCTAGACTTAAAGACCAACATCTAGAGGTAAAACCCAACATCTAGAGGTAAAGCCCAACGTCTGGAGGTAAAGCCCAGATTCTAGAGAGAAGCCAAAAATCCAGATGGAAAACCCAAAATGTAGAGGTAAAGCCCATCATCTAGAGGTAAAGCCAGATATCTAGGGGTAAAGCCCAACATCTAGAGGAAAAGTCAAATATATAGATTTAAATCCCAAAATCTAGAGGTAAAGGCCAACTTCTAGATCTAAAGCCTAACTTCTAGACGTAAAGTCCAAAATCTAGAGGTAAAGCCCAACATCTAGACGTAAAGCCAGATATCTAGGGGTAAAGCCCAACATCTAGAGGAAAAGCCATATATATAGATTTAAAACCCAAAATCTAGAGGTGAAGACCAATATCTAGACGTAAAGCCCAAGACCTAGTGGTAGAGCCCAAAATCTAGAGGTAAAGACCAACATCTAGACGTAAAGCCAGATATCTAGGGGTAAAGCCCAACATCTAGAGGAAAAGCCAAATATATAGATTTAAAACCCAAAATCTAGAGGTAAAGCCCAATATCTAGACGTAAAGCCCAAAATCTAGATGTAAAGCCCAACTTCTAGATCTAAAGCCTAACTTCTAGAGGTAAAGTCCAAAATCTAGAGGTAAAGCCCAAGATCTAGTGGTAGAGCCCAAAATCTAGAGGTAAAGCCCAACTTCTAGATCTAAAGCCTAACTTCTAGACGTAAAGTCCAAAATCTAGAGGTAAAGCCCAAGATCTAGTGGTAGAGCCCAAAATCTAGAGGTAAAGCCCAACATCTAGACGTAAAGCCAGATATCTAGAGGTAAAGCCCAACATCTAGAGGAAAAGCCAAATATATAGATTTAAAACCCAAAATCTAGAGGTAAAGCCCAATATCTAGACGTAAAGACCAAAATCTAGAGGTAAAGCCCAAGACCTAGTGGTAGAGCCCAAAATCTAGAGGTAAAGCCCAACATCTAGACGTAAAGCCAGATATCTAGGGGTAAAGCACAACATCTAGAGGAAAAGCCAAATATATAGATTTAAAACCCAAAATCTAGAGGTAAAGACCAATATCTAGACGTAAAGCCCAAAATCTAGAGGTAAAGCCCAACTTCTAGATCTAAAGCCTAACTTCTAGAGGTAAAGTCCAAAATCTAGAGGTAAAGCCCAAGATCTAGTGGTAGAGCCCAAAATCTAGAGGTAAAGCCCAACGTCTGGAGGTAAAGCCCAGATTCTAGAGAGAAGCCAAAAATCCAGATGGAAAACCCAAAATCTAGAGGTAAAGCCCAACATCTAGAGGTAAAGCCAGATATCTAGGAGTAAAGCCCAACATCTAGAGGAAAAGCCAAATATATAGATTTAAAACCCAAAATCTAGAGGTAAAGCCCAATATCTAGACGTAAAGCCCAAAATCTAGAGGTAAAGCCCAACATCCAGAGTTAAAGTTGAACTTCTTGAGGTAAAGCCAAAGTCTAGAGGTAAAGCCCAACTTCTAGAGGTAAAGTCCAAAATCTAGAGGTAAAGCCACACATCTAGACGTAAAGCAAGATACCTAGAGGTAAAGCCCAACATCTAGAGGAAAAGCCAAATATATAGATTTAAAACCCAAAATCTAGAGATAAAGCCCAACATCTAAATGTAAAGCAAAACATCTAGATGTAAAACCTGACATCTAGAGTTAAAGTCCAATATCTAGACTTAAAGACCAACATCTAGAGGTAAAACCCAACATCTAGAGGTAAAGCCCAACATCTGGAGGTAAAGCCCAGATTCTAGAGAGAAGCCAAAAATCCAGATGGAAAACCCAAAATCTAGAGGTAAAGCCCATCATCTAGAGGTAAAGCCAGATATCTAGAGGTAAAGCCCAACATCTAGAGGAAAAGCCAAATATATAGATTTAAAACCCAAAATCTAGAGGTAAAGACCAATATCTAGACGTAAAACCCAAAATGTAGAGGTAAAGCCCAAGACCTAGTGGTAGAATCCAAAATCTAGAGTTAAAGCCCAACATCTAGACGTAAAGCCAGATATCTAGAGGTAAAGCCCAACATCTAGAGGAAAAGCCAAATATATAGATTTAAAACCCAAAATCTAGAGGTAAAGCCCAACTTCTAGATCTAAAGACTAACTTCTAGACGTAAAGTCCAAAATCTAGAGGTAAAGCCCAACATCTAGACGTAAAGCCAGATATCTAGACGAAAAGCCAAAGATATAGATTTAAAACCCAAAATCTAGAGGTAAAGACCAATATCTAGACTTAAAGCACAAAATCTAGATGTAAAGCCCAACTTCTAGATCTAAAGCCTAACTTCTAGACGTAAAGTCCAAAATCTAGAGGAAAAGCCCAAGACCTAGTGGTAGAGTCCAAAATCTAGAGGTAAAGCCCAACATCTAGACGTAAAGCCATATATCTAGAGGTAAAGCCCAACATCTAGAGGAAAAGCCAAATATATAGATTTAAAACCCAAAAACTAGAGGTAAAGCCCAATATCTAGACGTAAAAAACAAAATCTAGAGGTAAAGCCCAAGACCTAGTGGTAGAGCCCAAAATCTAGAGGTAAAGCCCAACATCTAGACGTAAAGCCAGATATCTAGGGGTAAAGCCCAACATCTAGAGGAAAAGCCAAATATATAGATTTAAAACCCAAAATCTAGAGGTAAAGACCAATATCTAGACGTAAATCCCAAAATCTAGAGGTAAAGCCCAACTTCTAGATCTAAAGCCCAACTTCTAGATGTAAAGCCCAACTTCTAGATGTAAAGCCCAACTTCTAGATGTAAAGCCCAACTTCTAGATCCAAAGCCTAACTTCTAGACGTAAAGTCCAAAATCTAGAGGTAAAGCCAGATATCTAGAGGTAAAGCCCAACATCTAGAGGAAAAGCCAAATATATAGATTTAAAACCCAAAATCTAGAGATAAAGCCCAACATCTAAATGTAAAGCAAAACATCTAGATGTAAAACCCGACATCTAGAGGTAAAGTCCAATATCTAGACTTAAAGACCAACATCTAGAGGTAAAACCCAACATCTAGAGGTAAAGCCCAACGTCTGGAGGTAAAGCCCAGATTCTAGAGAGAAGCCAAAAATCCAGATGGAAAACCCAAAATGTAGAGGTAAAGCCCATCATCTAGAGGTAAAGCCAGATATCTAGGGGTAAAGCCCAACATCTAGAGGAAAAGTCAAATATATAGATTTAAATCCCAAAATCTAGAGGTAAAGGCCAACTTCTAGATCTAAAGCCTAACTTCTAGACGTAAAGTCCAAAATCTAGAGGTAAAGCCCAACATCTAGACGTAAAGCCAGATATCTAGGGGTAAAGCCCAACATCTAGAGGAAAAGCCATATATATAGATTTAAAACCCAAAATCTAGAGGTGAAGACCAATATCTAGACGTAAAGCCCAAGACCTAGTGGTAGAGCCCAAAATCTAGAGGTAAAGACCAACATCTAGACGTAAAGCCAGATATCTAGAGGTAAATCCCAACATCTAGAGGTAAAGTCCAAAATCTAGAGGTAAAGATCAAGACCTAGTGGTAGAGCCCAAAATCTAGAGGTAAAGCTCAACGTCTGGAGGTAAAGCCCAGATTCTAGAGAGAAGCCAAAAATCCAGATGGAAAACCCAAAATCTAGAGGTAAAGCCCAGCATCTAGAGGTAAAGCCAGATATCTAGGAGTAAAGCCCAACATCTAGAGAAAAAGCCAAACATATAGATTTAAAACCCAAAATCTAGAGGTAAAGCCCAGCATCTAGAGGTAAAGCCAGATATCTAGGAGTAAAGCCCAACATCTAGAGGAAAAGCCAAATATATAGATTTAAAACCCAAAATCTAGAGGTAAAGCCCAATATCTAGACGTAAAGCCCAAAATCTAGAGGTAAAGCCCAACATCCAGAGTTAAAGTTGAACTTCTTGAGATAAAGCCAAAGTCTAGAGGTAAAGCCCAACTTCTAGAGGTAAAGTCCAAAATCTAGAGGTAAAGCCACACATCTAGACGTAAAGCAAGATACCTAGAGGTAAAGCCCAACATCTAGAGGAAAAGCCAAATATATAGATTTAAAACCCAAAATCTAGAGATAAAGCCCAACATCTAAATGTAAAGCAAAACATCTAGATGTAAAACCTGACATCTAGAGTTAAAGTCCAATATCTAGACTTAAAGACCAACATCTAGAGGTAAAACCCAACATCTAGAGGTAAAGCCCAACGTCTGGAGGTAAAGCCCAGATTCTAGAGAGAAGCCAAAAATCCAGATGGAAAACCCAAAATCTAGAGGTAAAGCCCAACATCTAGACGTAAAGCCAGATATCTAGAGGTAAAGCCCAACATCTAGAGGAAAAGCCAAATATATAGATTTAAAACCCAAAAACTAGAGGTAAAGCCCAATATCTAGACGTAAAAAGCAAAATCTAGAGGTAAAGCCCAAGACCTAGTGGTAGAGCCCAAAATCTAGAGGTAAAGCCCAACATCTAGACGTAAAGCCAGATATCTAGGGGTAAAGCCCAACATCTAGAGGAAAAGCCAAATATATAGATTTAAAACCCAAAATCTAGTGGTAAAGACCAATATCTAGACGTAAAGCCCAAAATCTAGATGTAAAGCCCAACTTCTAGATCTAAAGCCTAACTTCTAGAGGTAAAGTCCAAAATCTAGACGTAAAGCCCAAGACCTAGTGGTAGAGCCCAAAATCTAGAGGTAAAGACCAACATCTGGACGTAAAGCCAGATATCTAGAGGTAAAGCCCAACATCTAGAGGTAAAGTCCAAAATCTAGAGGTAAAGATCAAGACCTAGTGGTAGAGCCCAAAATCTAGAGGTAAAGCTCAACGTCTGGAGGTAAAGCCCAGATTCTAGAGAGAAGCCAAAAATCCAGATGGAAAACCCAAAATCTAGAGGTAAAGCCCAACATCTAGAGGTAAAGCCAGATATCTAGGAGTAAAGCCCAACATCTAGAGGAAAAGCCAAATATATAGATTTAAAACCCAAAATCTAGAGGTAAAGCCCAATATCTAGACGTAAAGCCCAAAATCTAGAGGTAAAGCCCAACATCCAGAGTTAAAGTTGAACTTCTTGAGGTAAAGCCAAAGTCTAGAGGTAAAGCCCAACTTCTAGAGGTAAAGTCCAAAATCTAGAGGTAAAGCCACACATCTAGACGTAAAGCAAGATACCTAGATGTAAAGCCCAACATCTAGAGGAAAAGCCAAATATATAGATTTAAAACCCAAAATCTAGAGATAAAGCCCAACATCTAAATGTAAAGCAAAACATCTAGATGTAAAACCTGACATCTAGAGTTAAAGTCCAATATCTAGACTTAAAGACCAACATCTAGAGGTAAAACCCAACATCTAGAGGTAAAGCCCAACGTCTGGAGGTAAAGCCCAGATTCTAGAGAGAAGCCAAAAAGCCAGATGGAAAACCCAAAATCTAGATGTAAAGCCCATCATCTAGAGGTAAAGCCAGATATCTAGGGGTAAAGCCCAACATCTAGAGGAAAAGTCAAATATATAGATTTAAATCCCAAAATATAGAGGTAAAGTACAATATCGAGACGTAAAGCCCAACTACTAGATGTAAAGCCCAACTTCTAGATCCAAAGCCTAACTTCTAGACGTAAAGTCCAAAATCTAGATGTAAAGCCCAAGACCTAGTGGTAGAGCCCAAAATCTAGAGTTAAAGCCCAACATCTACACGTAAAGCCAGATATCTAGAGGTAAAGCCCAACATCTAGAGGAAAACCCAAATATATAGATTTAAAACCCAAAATCTAGAGGTAAAGCCCAACTTCTAGATCTAAAGCCTAACTTCTAGACGTAAAGTCCAAAATCTAGAGGTAAAGCCCAAGATTTAGTGGTAGAGCCCAAAATCAAGAGGTAAAGCCCAACATCTAGACGTAAAGCCAGATATCTAGAGGTAAAGCCCAACATCTAGAGGAAAAGCCAAATATATAGATTTAAAAAACAAAATCTAGAGGTAAAGCCCAATATCTAGACGTAAAGACCAAAATCTAGAGGTAAAGCCCAAGACCTAGTGGTAGAGCCCAAAATCTAGAGGTAAAGCCCAACATCTAGACGTAAAGCCCAAAATCTAGATGTAAAGCCCAACTTCTAGATCTAAAGCCTAACTTCTAGAGGTAAAGTCCAAAATCTAGACGTAAAGCCCAAGACCTAGTGGTAGAGCCCAAAATCTAGAGGTAAAGACGAACATCTAGACGTAAAACCAGATATCTAGAGGTAAAGCCCAACATCTAGAGGTAAAGTCCAAAATCTAGAGGTAAAGATCAAGACCTAGTGGTAGAGCCCAAAATCTAGAGGTAAAGCCCAACGTCTGGAGGTAAAGCCCAACGTCTGGAGGTAAAGCCCAACGTCTGGAGGTAAAGCCCAACGTCTGGAGGTAAAGCCCAACGTCTGGAGGTAAAGCCCAACGTCTGGAGGTAAAGCCCAGATTCTAGAGAGAAGCCAAAAATCCAGATGGAAAACCCAAAATCTAGAGGTAAAGCCCAACATCTAGAGGTAAAGCCAGATATCTAGGAGTAAAGCCCAACATCTAGAGGAAAAGCCAAATATATAGATTTAAATCCCAAAATCTAGAGGTAAAGTCCAATATCTAGACTTAAAGCCCAAAATCTAGAGGTAAAGCGCAACATCCAGAGTTAAAGTTGAACTTCTTGAGGTAAAGCCAAAGTCTAGAGGTAAAGCCCAACTTCTAGAGGTAAAGTCCAAAATCTAGAGGTAAAGCCACACATCTAGACGTAAAGCCAGATATCTAGAGGTAAAGCCCAACATCTAGAGGAAAAGCCAAATATATAGATTTAAAACCCAAAATCTAGAGATAAAGCCCAACATCTAAATGTGAAGCAAAACATCTAGATGTAAAACCCGACATCTAGAGGTAAAGTCCAATATCTAGACTTAAAGACCAACATCTAGAGGTAAAACCCAACATCTAGAGGTAAAGCCCAACGTCTGGAGGTAAAGCCCAGATTCTAGAGAGAAGCCAAAAATCCAGATGGAAAACCCAAAATCTAGAGGTAAAGCCCATCATCTAGAGGTAAAGCCAGATATCTAGGGGTAAAGCCCAACATCTAGAGGAAAAGTCAAATATATAGATTTAAATCCCAAAATCTAGAGGTAAAGCCCAATATCTAGACGTAAAGCCCAAAATCTAGATGTAAAGCCCAAGACCTAGTGGTAGAGCCCAAAATCTAGAGTTAAAGCCCAACATCTAGACGTAAAGCCAGATATCTAGAGGTAAAGCCCAACATCTAGAGGAAAAGCCAAATATGTAGATTTAAAACCCAAAATCTAGAGGTAAAGCCCAACTTCTAGATCTAAAGCCCAAAATATAGATGTAAAGCCCAACTTCTAAATCTAAAGCCCAACATCTAGAGGTAAAGCCCAATATCTAGAGTTTAAGCGCATCATTTAGAGGTAAACCCAAAATCTAGAGGTAAAGCCCAACTTCTAGAGGTAAAGCCCATCATCTAGTCCTACAGCCCAATGTCTGCAGGTAAAGCATAACTTACAGAGGTAAAGGCAAACATCTAGATATAAAACCCAAACTCTAGAGGTAAAGCCCAACATCTAGAGGTATAGCCCAAATTCTAGAGATAAAGTCCAACGTCTAGATGTAATCCCAACATCTAGAGGTAAAGCCCAGAATCTAGAGGTAAAGCCTAACATCTAGAGGTGAATTCCAAAATCAAGTGTTAAGGCCCGACATCTACAGTTAAAGCCAACCATATAGGTGTAACCCTCAACTTCTAGAGGTAAGGCCCAAAATCTAGAGGTAGAGCCCAACATCTAGATTTAAAGCCAGATATCTAGAGGTAAAGCCCAACATCTAGAGGAAAAGCCAAATATATAGATTTAAAACCCAAAATCTAGAGATAAAGCCCAACATCTAAATGTAAAGCAAAACATCTAGATGTAAAACCCGACATCTAGAGTTAAAGTCCAATATCTAGACTTAAAGACCAACATCTAGAGGTAAAACCCAACATCTAGAGGTAAAGCCCAACGTCTGGAGGTAAAGCCCAACGTCTGGAGGTAAAGCCCAACGTCTGGAGGTAAAGCCCAGATTCTAGAGAGAAGCCAAAAATCCAGATGGAAAACCCAAAATCTAGAGGTAAAGCCCAACATCTAGAGGTAAAGCCAGATATCTAGGAGTAAAGCCCAACATCTAGAGGAAAAGCCAAATATATAGATTTAAAACCCAAAATCTAGAGATAAAGCCCAACATCTACATGTAAAGCAAAACATCTAGATGTAAAACCCGACATCTAGAGGTAAAGTCCAATATCTAGACTTAAAGACCAACATCTAGAGGTAAACCCCAACATCTAGAGGTAAAGCCCAACGTCTGGAGGTAAAGCCCAACGTCTGGAGGTAAAGCCCAACGTCTGGAGGTAAAGCCCAACGTCTGGAGGTAAAGCCCAGATTCTAGAGAGAAGCCAAAAATCCAGATGGAAAACCCAAAATCTAGAGGTAAAGCCCAACATCTAGAGGTAAAGCCAGATATCTAGGAGTAAAGCCCAACATCTAGAGGAAAAGCCAAATATATAGATTTAAAACCCAAAATCTAGAGGTAAAGCCCAATATCTAGACGTAAAGCCCAAAATCTAGAGGTAAAGCCCAACATCCAGAGTTAAAGTTGAACGTCTTGAGGTAAAGCCAAAGTCTAGAGGTAAAGTCCAACTTCTAGAGGTAAAGTCCAAAATCTAGAGGTAAAGCCACACATCTAGACGTAAAGCCAGATATCTAGAGGTAAAGCCCAACATCTAGAGGAAAAGCCAAATATATAGATTTAAAACCCAAAATCTAGAGATAAAGCCCAACATCTAAATGTGAAGCAAAACATCTAGATGTAAAACCCGACATCTAGAGGTAAAGTCCAATATCTAGACTTAAAGACCAACATCTAGAGGTAAAACCCAACATCTAGAGGTAAAGCCCAACGTCTGGAGGTAAAGCCCAGATTCTAGAGAGAAGTCAAAAATCCAGATGGAAAACCCAAAATCTAGAGGTAAAGCACATCATCTAGAGGTAAAGCCAGATATCTAGGAGTAAAGCCCAACATCTAGAGGAAAAGCCAAATATATAGATTTAAAACCCAAAATCTAGACGTAAAGCCCAATATCTAGACGTAAAGCCCAAAATCTAGAGGTAAAGCCCAACATCCAGAGTTAAAGTTGAACGTCTTGAGGTAAAGCCAAAGTCTAGAGGTAAAGCCCAACTTCTAGAGGTAAAGTCCAAAATCTAGAGGTAAAGCCACACATCTAGACGTAAAGCCAGATATCTAGAGGTAAAGCCCAACATCTATAGGAAAAGCCAAATATATAGATTTAAAACCCAAAATCTAGAGGTAAAGCCCAATATCTAGACGTAAAGCCCAAAATCTAGATGTAAAGCCCAAGACCTAGTGGTAGAGCCCAAAATCTAGATGTAAAGCCCAAGACCTAGTGGTAGAGCCCAAAATCTAGAGGTAAAGCCCAACATCTAGAGGAAAAGCCAAATATATAGATTTAAAACCCAAAATCTAGAGGTAAAGCCCAATATCTAGACGTAAAGACCAAAATCTAGAGGTAAAGCCCAAGACCTAGTGGTAGAGCCCAAAATCTAGGGGTAAAGTCCAACATCTAGACGTAAAGACATATCTCTAGAAGTAAAGCCCAACATCTACAGGAAAAGCCAAATATATAGATTTCAACCCCAAAATCTAGAGGTAAAGCCCGATATCTAGACGTAAAGACCAAAATCTAGATGTAAAGCCCAACTTCTAGATCTAAAGCCCAAAATATAGATGTAAAGCCCAACTTCTAAATCTAAAGCCCAACATCTAGAGGTAAAGCCCAATATTTAGAGTTTAAGCGCATCATTTAGAGGTAAACCCAAAATCTAGAGGTAAAGCCCAACTTCTAGAGGTAAAGCCCATCATCTAGTCCTACAGCCCAATGTCTGCAGGTAAAGCATAACTTACAGAGGTAAAGGCAAACATCTAGATATAAAACCCAAACTCTAGAGGTAAAGCCCAACATCTAGAGGTATAGCCCAAATTCTAGAGATAAAGTCCAACGTCTAGATGTAATCCCAACATCTAGAGGTAAAGCCCAGAATCTAGAGGTAAAGCCTAACATCTAGAGGTGAATTCCAAAATCAAGTGTTAAGGCCCGACATCTACAGTTAAAGCCAACCATAGAGATGTAACCCTCAACTTCTAGAGGTAAGGCCCAAAATCTAGAGGTAGAGCCCAACATCTAGATTTAAAGCCAGATATCTAGAGGTAAAGCCCAACATCTAGAGGAAAAGCCAAATATATAGATTTAAAACCCAAAATCTAGAGATAAAGCCCAACATCTAAATGTAAAGCAAAACATCTAGATGTAAAACCCGACATCTAGAGGTAAAGTCCAATATCTAGACTTAAAGACCAACATCTAGAGGTAAACCCCAACATCTAGAGGTAAAGCCCAACGTCTGGAGGTAAAGCCCAGATTCTAGAGAGAAGCCAAAAATCCAGATGGAAAACCCAAAATCTAGAGGTAAAGCCCAACATCTAGAGGTAAAGCCAGATATCTAGGGGTAAAGCCCAACATCTAGAGGAAAAGCCAAATATATAGATTTAAAACGCAAAATCTAGAGGTAAAGCCCAATACCTAGACGTAAAGCCCAAAATCTAGAGGTAAAGCCCAACATCCAGAGTTAAAGTTGAACGTCTTGAGGTAAAGCCAAAGTCTAGAGGTAAAGCCCAACTTCTAGAGGTAAAGTCCAAAATCTAGAGGTAAAGATCAAGACCTAGTGGTAGAGCCCAAAATCTAGAGGTAAAGCCCAACGTCTGGACGTAAAGCCAGATATCTAGAGGAAAAGCCCAACATCTAGAGGAAAAGCCAAATATATAGATTTAAAACGCAAAATCTAGAGGTAAAGCCCAATACCTAGACGTAAAGCCCAAAATCTAGAGGTAAAGCCCAACATCCAGAGTTAAAGTTGAACGTCTTGAGGTAAAGCCAAAGTCTAGAGGTAAAGCCCAACTTCTAGAGGTAAAGTCCAAAATCTAGAGGTAAAGATCAAGACCTAGTGGTAGAGCCCAAAATCTAGAGGTAAAGCCCAACGTCTGGACGTAAAGCCAGATATCTAGAGGTAAAGCCCAACATCTAGAGGAAAAGCCAAATATATAGATTTAAAACCCAAAATCTAGAGGTAAAGCCCAATATCTAGACGTAAAGACCAAAATCTAGAGGTAAAGCCCAAGACCTAGTGGTAGAGCCCAATATCTAGGGGTAAAGTCCAACATCTAGACGTAAAGACATATCTCTAGAAGTAAAGCCCAACATCTACAGGAAAAGCCAAATATATAGATTTAAACCCCAAAATCTAGAGGTAAAGCCCGATATCTAGACGTAAAGACCAAAATCTAGATGTAAAGCCCAACTTCTAGATCTAAAGCCCAAAATATAGATGTAAAGCCCAACTTCTAAATCTAAAGCCCAACATCTAGAGGTAAAGCCCAATATCTAGAGTTTAAGCGCATCATTTAGAGGTAAACCCAAAATCTAGATGTAAAGCCAAACTTCTAGAGGTAAAATCCATCATCTAGTCCTACAGCCCAATGTCTGCAGGTAGAGCATAACTTACAGAGGTAAAGGCAAACATCTAGATATAAAACCCAAACTCTAGAGGTAAAGCCCAACATATAGAGGTATAGCCGAAATTCTAGAGATAAAGTCCAACGTCTAGATGTAATCCCAACATCTAGAGGTAAAGCCCAGAATCTAGAGGTAAAGCCTAACATCTAGACGTGAATTCCAAAATCAAGTGTTAAGGCCCGACATCTACAGTTAAAGCCAACCATATAGATGTAACCCTCAACTTCTAGAGGTAAGGCCCAAAATCTAGAGGTAGAGACCAACATCTAGATTTAAAGCCAGATATCTAGAGGTAAAGCCCAACATCTAGAGGAAAAGCCAAATATATAGATTTAAAACCCAAAATCTAGAGATAAAGCCCAACATCTAAATGTAAAGCAAAACATCTAGATGTAAAACCCGACATCTAGAGGTAAAGTCCAATATCTAGACTTAAAACCAACATCTAGAGGTAAACCCCAACATCTAGAGGTAAAGCCCAACGTCTGGAGGTAAAGCCCAGATTCTAGAGAGAAGCCAAAAATCCAGATGGAAAACCCAAAATCTAGAGGTAAAGCCCAACATCTAGATGTAAAGCCAGATATCTAGGAGTAAAGCCCAACATCTAGAGGAAAAGCCAAATATATAGATTTAAAACCCAAAATCTAGAGGTAAAGCCCAATATCTAGACGTAAAGCCCAAAATCTAGAGGTAAAGCCCAACATCCAGAGTTAAAGTTGAACGTCTTGAAATAAAGCCAAAGTCTAGAGGTAAAGCCCAACTTCTAGAGGTAAAGTCCAAAATCTAGAGGTAAAGCCACACATCTAGACGTAAAGCCAGATATCTAGAGGTAAAGCCTAACATCTATAGGAAAAGCCAAATATATAGATTTAAAACCCAAAATCTAGAGATAAAGCCCAACATCTAAATGTAAAGCAAAACATCTAGATGTAAAACCCGACATCTAGAGGTAAAGTCCAATATCTAGACTTAAAGACCAACATCTAGAGGTAAAACCCAACATCTAGAGGTAAAGCCCAACGTCTGGAGGTAAAGCCCAACGTCTGGAGGTAAAGCCCAACGTCTGGAGGTAAAGCCCAACGTCTGGAGGTAAAGCCCAACGTCTGGAGGTAAAGCCCAACGTCTGGAGGTAAAGCCCAACGTCTGGAGGTAAAGCCCAACGTCTGGAGGTAAAGCCCAACGTCTGGAGGTAAAGCCCAACGTCTGGAGGTAAAGCCCAGATTCTAGAGAGAAGCCAAAAATCCAGATGGAAAACCCAAAATCTAGAGGTAAAGCCCAACATCTAGAGGTAAAGCCAGATATCTAGGAGTAAAGCCCAACATCTAGAGGAAAAGCCAAATATATAGATTTAAAACCCAAAATCTAGAGGTAAAGCCCAATATCTAGACGTAAAGCCCAAAATCTAGAGGTAAAGCCCAACATCCAGAGTTAAAGTTGAACGTCTTGAGGTAAAGCCAAAGTCTAGAGGTAAAGTCCAACTTCTAGAGGTAAAGTCCAAAATCTAGAGGTAAAGCCACACATCTAGACGTAAAGCCAGATATCTAGACGTAAAGCCCAACATCTAGAGGAAAAGCCAAATATATAGATTTAAAACCCAAAATCTAGAGATAAAGCCCAACATCTAAATGTGAAGCAAAACATCTAGATGTAAAACCCGACATCTAGAGGTAAAGTCCAATATCTAGACTTAAAGACCAACATCTAGAGGTAAAACCCAACATCTAGAGGTAAAGCCCAACGTCTGGAGGTAAAGCCCAGATTCTAGAGAGAAGTCAAAAATCCAGATGGAAAACCCAAAATCTAGAGGTAAAGCACATCATCTAGAGGTAAAGCCAGATATCTAGGAGTAAAGCCCAACATCTAGAGGAAAAGCCAAATATATAGATTTAAAACCCAAAATCTAGACGTAAAGCCCAAAATCTAGAGGTAAAGCCCAACATCCAGAGTTAAAGTTGAACGTCTTGAGGTAAAGCCAAAGTCTAGAGGTAAAGCCCAACTTCTAGAGGTAAAGTCCAAAATCTAGAGGTAAAGCCACACATCTAGACGTAAAGCCAGATATCTAGAGGTAAAGCCCAACATCTAGAGGAAAAGCCAAATATATAGATTTAAAACCCAAAATCTAGAGGTAAAGCCCAATATCTAGACGTAAAGACCAAAATCTAGAGGTAAAGCCCAAGACCTAGTGGTAGAGCCCAAAATCTAGGGGTAAAGCCCAACATCTAGAGGTAAAGCCCAATATTTAGAGTTTAAGCGCATCATTTAGAGGTAAACCCAAAATCTAGAGGTAAAGCCCAACTTCTAGAGGTAAAGCCCATCATCTAGTCCTACAGCCCAATGTCTGCAGGTAAAGCATAACTTACAGAGGTAAAGGCAAACATCTAGATATAAAACCCAAACTCTAGAGGTAAAGCCCAACATATAGAGGTATAGCCCAAATTCTAGAGATAAAGTCCAACGTCTAGATGTAATCCCAACATCTAGAGGTAAAGCCCAGAATCTAGAGGTAAAGCCTAACATCTAGAGGTGAATTCCAAAATCAAGTGTTAAGGCCCGACATCTACAGTTAAAGCCAACCATATAGATGTAACCCTCAACTTCTAGAGGTAAGGCCCAAAATCTAGAGGTAGAGCCCAACATCTAGATTTAAAGCCAAATATCTAGAGGTAAAGCCCAACATCTAGAGGAAAAGCCAAATATATAGATTTAAAACCCAAAATCTAGAGATAAAGCCCAACATCTAAATGTAAAGCAAAACATCTAGATGTAAAACCCGACATCTAGAGGTAAAGTCCAATATCTAGACTTAAAACCAACATCTAGAGGTAAACCCCAACATCTAGAGGTAAAGCCCAACGTCTGGAGGTAAAGCCCAGATTCTAGAGAGAAGCCAAAAATCCAGATGGAAAACCCAAAATCTAGAGGTAAAGCCCAACATCTAGAGCTAAAGCCAGATATCTAGGGGTAAAGCCCAACATCTAGAGGAAAAGCCAAATATATAGATTTAAAACGCAAAATCTAGAGGTAAAGCCCAATACCTAGACGTAAAGCCCAAAATCTAGAGGTAAAGCCCAACATCCAGAGTTAAAGTTGAACGTCTTGAGGTAAAGCCAAAGTCTAGAGGTAAAGCCCAACTTCTAGAGGTAAAGTCCAAAATCTAGAGGTAAAGATCAAGACCTAGTGGTAGAGCCCAAAATCTAGAGGTAAAGCCCAACGTCTGGACGTAAAGCCAGATATCTAGAGGTAAAGCCCAACATCTAGAGGAAAAGCCAAATATATAGATTTAAAACCCAAAATCTAGAGGTAAAGCCCAATATCTAGACGTAAAGACCAAAATCTAGAGGTAAAGCCCAAGACCTAGTGGTAGAGCCCAAAATCTAGGGGTAAAGTCCAACATCTAGACGTAAAGACATATCTCTAGAAGTAAAGCCCAACATCTACAGGAAAAGCCAAATATATAGATTTAAACCCCAAAATCTAGAGGTAAAGCCCGATATCTAGACGTAAAGACCAAAATCTAGATGTAAAGCCCAACTTCTAGATCTAAAGCCCAAAATATAGATGTAAAGCCCAACTTCTAAATCTAAAGCCCAACATCTAGAGGTAAAGCCCAATATCTAGAGTTTAAGCGCATCATTTAGAGGTAAACCCAAAATCTAGAGGTAAAGCCCAACTTCTAGAGGTAAAGCCCATCATCTAGTCCTACAGCCCAATGTCTGCAGGTAGAGCATAACTTACAGAGGTAAAGGCAAACATCTAGATATAAAACCCAAACTCTAGAGGTAAAGCCCAACATATAGAGGTATAGCCCAAATTCTAGAGATAAAGTCCAACGTCTAGATGTAATCCCAACATCTAGAGGTAAAGCCCAGAATCTAGAGGTAAAGCCTAACATCTAGAGGTGAATTCCAAAATCAAGTGTTAAGGCCCGACATCTACAGTTAAAGCCAACCATATAGATGTAACCCTCAACTTCTAGAGGTAAGGCCCAAAATCTAGAGGTAGAGCCCAACATCTAGATTTAAAGCCAGATATCTAGAGGTAAAGCCCAACATCTAGAGGAAAAGCCAAATATATAGATTTAAAACCCAAAATCTAGAGATAAAGCCCAACATCTAAATGTAAAGCAAAACATCTAGATGTAAAACCCGACATCTAGAGGTAAAGTCCAATATCTAGACTTAAAACCAACATCTAGAGGTAAACCCCAACATCTAGAGGTAAAGCCCAACGTCTGGAGGTAAAGCCCAACGTCTGGAGGTAAAGCCCAGATTCTAGAGAGAAGCCAAAAATCCAGATGGAAAACCCAAAATCTAGAGGTAAAGCCCAACATCTAGAGGTAAAGCCCAACATCTAGAGGTAAAGCCAGATATCTAGGAGTAAAGCCCAACATCTAGAGGAAAAGCCAAATATATAGATTTAAAACCCAAAATCTAGAGGTAAAGCCCAATATCTAGACGTAAAGCCCAAAATCTAGAGGTAAAGCCCAACATCCAGAGTTAAAGTTGAACGTCTTGAAATAAAGCCAAAGTCTAGAGGTAAAGCCCAACTTCTAGAGGTAAAGTCCAAAATCTAGAGGTAAAGCCACACATCTAGACGTAAAGCCAGATATCTAGAGGTAAAGCCTAACATCTATAGGAAAAGCCAAATATATAGATTTAAAACCCAAAATCTAGAGATAAAGCCCAACATCTAAATGTAAAGCAAAACATCTAGATGTAAAACCCGACATCTAGAGGTAAAGTCCAATATCTAGACTTAAAGACCAACATCTAGAGGTAAAACCCAACATCTAGAGGTAAAGCCCAACGTCTGGAGGTAAAGCCCAGATTCTAGAGAGAAGCCAAAAATCCAGATGGAAAACCCAAAATCTAGAGGTAAAGCCCAACATCTAGAGGTAAAGCCAGATATCTAGGAGTAAAGCCCAACATCTAGAGGAAAAGCCAAATATATAGATTTAAAACCCAAAATCTAGAGGTAAAGCCCAATATCTAGACGTAAAGCCCAAAATCTAGAGGTAAAGCCCAACATCCAGAGTTAAAGTTGAACGTCTTGAGGTAAAGCCAAAGTCTAGAGGTAAAGCCCAACTTCTAGAGGTAAAGTCCAAAATCTAGAGGTAAAGCCACACATCTAGACGTAAAGCCAGATATCTAGAGGTAAAGCCCAACATCTAGAGGAAAAGCCAAATATATAGATTTAAAACCCAAAATCTAGAGATAAAGCCCAACATCTAAATGTGAAGCAAAACATCTAGATGTAAAACCCGACATCTAGAGGTAAAGTCCAATATCTAGACTTAAAGACCAACATCTAGAGGTAAAACCCAACATCTAGAGGGAAAGCCCAACGTCTGGAGGTAAAGCCCAGATTCTAGAGAGAAGTCAAAAATCCAGATGGAAAACCCAAAATCTAGAGGTAAAGCCCATCATCTAGAGGTAAAGCCAGATATCTAGGGGTAAAGCCCAACATCTAGAGGAAAAGTCAAATATATAGATTTAAATCCCAAATTATAGAGGTAAAGTCCAATATCGAGACGTAAAGCCCAACTTCTAGATGTAAAGCCCAACTTCTAGATCCAAAGCCTAACTTCTAGACGTAAAGTCCAAAATCTAGAGGTAAAGCCCAACATCTAGAGGTAAAGCCAGATATCTAGGAGTAAAGCCCAACATCTGTAGGAAAAGCCAAATATATAGATTTAAAACCCAAAATCTAGAGGTAAAGCCCAACTTCTAGATCCAAAGCCTAACTTCTAGACGTAAAGTCCAAAATCTAGAGGTAAAGCCCAAGATCTAGTGGTAGAGCCCAAAATCTAGTGGTAGAGCCCAAAATCTAGAGGTAAAGCCCAACATCTAGACGTAAAGCCAGATATCTAGAGGTAAAGCCCAACATCTAGAGGAAAAGCCAAAGATATAGATTTAAAACCCAAAATCTAGAGGTAAAGACCAATATCTAGACGTAAAGCCCAAAATCTAGATGTAAATCCCAACTTCTAGATCTAAAGCCTAACTTCTAGTGGTAAAGTCCAAAATCTAGAGGAAAAGCCCAAGACCTAGTGGTGGAGCCCAAAATCTAGAGGTAAAGCCCAACATCTAGACGTAAAGCCAGATATCTAGAGGTAAAGCCCAACATCTAGAGGAAAAGCCAAATATATAGATTTAAAACCCAAAATCTAGATGTAAAGCCCAATATCTAGACGTAAAGACCAAAATCTAGAGGTAAAGCCCAAGACCTAGTGGTAGAGCCCAAAATCTAGAGGTAAAGCCCAACATCTAGACGTAAAGCCAGATATCTAGGGGTAAAGCCCAACATCTAGAGGAAAAGCCAAATATATAGATTTAAAACCCAAAATCTAGAGGTAAAGTCCAAAATCTAGACGTAAAGCCCAAGACCTAGTGGTAGAGCCCAAAATCTAGAGGTAAAGACCAACATCTAGACGTAAAGCCAGATATCTAGAGGTAAAGCCCAACATCTAGAGGTAAAGTCCAAAATCTAGAGGTAAAGATAAAGACCTAGTGGTAGAGCCCAAAATCTAGAGGTAAAGCGCAACGTCTGGAGGTAAAGCCCAGATTCTAGAGAGAAGCCAAAAATCCAGATGGAAAACCCAAAATCTAGAGGTAAAGCCCAACATCTAGAGCTAAAGCCAGATATCTAGGAGTAAAGCCCAACATCTAGAGGAAAAGCCAAATATATAGATTTAAAACCCAAAATATAGAGGTAAAGCCCAATATCTAGACGTAAAGCCCAAAATCTAGAGGTAAAGCCCAACATCCAGAGTTAAAGTTGAACTTCTTGAGGTAAAGCCAAAGTCTAGAGGTAAAGCCCAACTTCTAGAGGTAAAGTCCAAAATCTAGAGGTAAAGCCCAACATCTAGACGTAAAGCCAGATATCTAGAGGTAAAGCCCAACATCTAGACGTAAAGCCAGATATCTAGAGGTAAAGCCCAACATCTAGAGGAAAAGCCAAATATATAGATTTAAAACCCAAAATCTAGAGGTAAAGCCCAATATCTAGACGTAAAGACCAAAATCTAGAGGTAAAGCCCAAGACCTAGTGGTAGAGCCCAAAATCTAGGGGTAAAGTCCAACATCTAGACGTAAAGACATATCTCTAGAAGTAAAGCCCAACATTTACAGGAAAAGCCAAATATATAGATTTAAACCCCAAAATCTAGAGGTAAAGCCCGATATCTAGACGTAAAGACCAAAATCTAGATGTAAAGCCCGACTTCTAGATCTAAAGCCCAAAATATAAATGTAAAGCCCAACTTCTAAATCTAAAGCCCAACATCTAGAGGTAAAGCCCAATATTTAGAGTTTAAGCGCATCATTTAGAGGTAAACCCAAAATCTAGAGGTAAAGCCCAACTTCTAGAGGTAAAGCCCATCATCTAGTCCTACAGCCCAATGTCTGCAGGTAAATCATAACTTACAGAGGTAAAGGCAAACATCTAGATATAAAACCCAAACTCTAGAGGTAAAGCCCAACATATAGAGGTATAGCCCAAATTCTAGAGATAAAGTCCAACGTCTAGATGTAATCCCAACATCTAGAGGTAAAGCCCAGAATCTAGACGTAAAGCCTAACATCTAGAGGTGAATTCCAAAATCAAGTGTTAAGGCCCGACATCTACAGATAAAGCCAATCATATAGATGTAACCCTCAACTTCTAGAGGTAAGGCCCAAAATCTAGAGGTAGAGCCCAACATCTAGATTTAAAGCCAGATATCTAGAGGTAAAGCCCAACATCTAGAGGAAAAGCCAAATATATAGATTTAAAACCCAAAATCTAGAGATAAAGCCCAACATCTAAATGTAAAGCAAAACATCTAGATGTAAAACCCGACATCTAGACTTAAAGACCAACATCTAGAGGTAAAACCCAACATCTAGAGGTAAAGCCCAACGTCTGGAGGTAAAGCCCAACGTCTGGAGGTAAAGCCCAACGTCTGGAGGTAAAGCCCAACGTCTGGAGGTAAAGCCCAACGTCTGGAGGTAAAGCCCAACGTCTGGAGGTAAAGCCCAACGTCTGGAGGTAAAGCCCAACGTCTGGAGGTAAAGCCCAACGTCTGGAGGTAAAGCCCAACGTCTGGAGGTAAAGCCCAGATTCTAGAGAGAAGCCAAAAATCCAGATGGAAAACCCAAAATCTAGAGGTAAAGCCCAACATCTAGAGGTAAAGCCAGATATCTAGGAGTAAAGCCCAACATCTAGAGGAAAAGCCAAATATATAGATTTAAAACCCAAAATCTAGAGGTAAAGCCCAATATCTAGACGTAAAGCCCAAAATCTAGAGGTAAAGCCCAACATCCAGAGTTAAAGTTGAACGTCTTGAAATAAAGCCAAAGTCTAGAGGTAAAGCCCAACTTCTAGAGGTAAAGTCCAAAATCTAGAGGTAAAGCCACACATCTAGACGTAAAGCCAGATATCTAGAGGTAAAGCCCAACATCTAGAGGAAAAGCCAAATATATAGATTTAAAACCCAAAATCTAGAGGTAAAGCCCAACATCTAAATGTAAAGCAAAACATCTAGATGTAAAACCCGACATCTAGAGTTAAAGTCCAATATCTAGACTTAAAGACCAACATCTAGAGGTAAAACCCAACATCTAGAGGTAAAGCCCAACGTCTGGATGTAAAGCCCAGATTCTAGAGAGAAGCCAAAAATCCAGATGGAAAACCCAAAATTTAGAGGTAAAGCCCATCATCTAGAGGTAAAGCCAGATATCTAGGGGTAAAGCCCAACATCTAGAGGAAAAGTCAAATATATATATTTAAATCCCAAAATCTAGAGGTAAAGCCCAACTTCTAGATCTAAAGCCTAACTTCTAGACGTAAAGTCCAAAATCTAGAGGTAAAGCCCAAGATCTAGTGGTAGAGCCCAAAATCTAGAGGTAAAGCCTAACTTCTAGATCTAAAGCCTAACTTCTAGACGTAAAGTCCAAAATCTAGAGGTAAAGCCCAAGATCTAGTGGTAGAGCCCAAAATCTAGAGGTAAAGCCCAACATCTAGTCGTAAAGCAAGATATCTAGAGGTAAAGCCCAACATCTAGAGGAAAAGCCAAAGATATAGATTTAAAACCCAAAATCTAGAGGTAAAGACCAATATCTAGACGTAAAGCCCAAAATCTAGAAGTAAAGCCCAACTTCTAGATCTAAAGCCTAACTTCTAGTGGTAAAGTCCAAAATCTAGAGGAAAAGCCCAAGACCTCGTGGTGGAGCCCAAAATCTAGAGGTGAAGCCCAACATCTAGACGTAAAGCCAGATATCTAGAGGTAAAGCCCAACATCTAGAGGAAAAGCCAAATATATAGATTTAAAACCCAAAATCTAGAGATAAAGCCCAACATCTAAATGTGAAGCAAAACATCTAGATGTAAAACCCGACATCTAGAGGTAAAGTCCAATATCTAGACTTAAAGACCAACATCTAGAGGTAAAACCCAACATCTAGAGGGAAAGCCCAACGTCTGGAGGTAAAGCCCAGATTCTAGAGAGAAGTCAAAAATCCAGATGGAAAACCCAAAATCTAGAGGTAAAGCCCATCATCTAGAGGTAAAGCCAGATATCTAGGGGGAAAGCCCAACATCTAGAGGAAAAGTCAAATATATAGATTTAAATCCCAAAATCTAGAGGTAAAGACCAATATCTAGACGTAAAGCCCAAAATCTAGAGGTAAAGCCCAACTTCTAGAGGTAAAGTCCAAAATCTAGAGGTAAAGCCACACATCTAGACGTAAAGCCAGATATCTAGAGGTAAAGCCTAACATCTATAGGAAAAGCCAAATATATAGATTTAAAACCCAAAATCTAGAGGTAAAGCCCAACATCTAAATGTAAAGCAAAACATCTAGATGTAAAACCCGACATCTAGAGGTAAAGTCCAATATCTAGACTTAAAGACCAACATCTAGAGGTAAAACCCAACATCTAGAGGTAAAGCCCAACGTCTGGAGGTAAAGCCCAGATTCTAGAGAGAAGCCAAAAATCCAGATGGAAAACCCAAAATCTAGAGGTAAAGCCCAACATCTAGAGGTAAAGCCAGATATCTAGGAGTAAAGCCCAAAATCTAGAGGAAAAGCCAAATATATAGATTTAAAACCCAAAATCTAGAGGTAAAGCCCAATATCTAGACGTAAAGCCCAAAATCTAGAGGTAAAGCCTAACATCCAGAGTTAAAGTTGAACGTCTTGAGGTAAAGCCAAAGTCTAGAGGTAAAGCCCAACTTCTAGAGGTAAAGTCCAAAATCTAGAGGTAAAGCCACACATCTAGACGTAAAGCCAGATATCTAGAGGTAAAGCCCAACATCTAGAGGAAAAGCCAAATATATAGATTTAAAACCCAAAATCTAGAGGTAAAGCCCAATATCTAGACGTAAAGACCAAAATCTAGAGGTAAAGCCCAAGACCTAGTGGTAGAGCCCAAAATCTAGGGGTAAAGTCCAACATCTAGACGTAAAGACATATCTCTAGAAGTAAAGCCCAACATCTACAGGAAAAGCCAAATATATAGATTTAAACCCCAAAATCTAGAGGTAAAGCCCAACTTCTAGATCTAAAGCCCAAAATATAGATGTAAAGCCCAACTTCTAGAGGTAAAGCCCATCATCTAGTCCTACAGCCCAATGTCTGCAGGTAAAGCATAACTTACAGAGGTAAAGGGTGTGCTATGCACACCCATAAAGAGGGAACACAAAGCAGGCAAAGCACACCCATTGGAGGCAGGGACACGAGAAGTAGGGCCAGGCACACCCACCCTTGGCAAGGCCACCGAGTTGGGGGTGGCATGGGAAAAATCCCACCTGCAGCCACGGACGGAGGGATGGGGGGGCATAGACAGGTGCGGACGTGGTGCGCATCCTAACGGCTGCTCGATATTCTCACCTTCAAGTCCGAGGAAGGGAAATGCGGTCACAAACACTCCTCGCAAAAAACAAGTTGCCATCCTGCAGGAAGTTCAGAATTCTGGGAGAATCCAGTGCACCTAGAACAAAACAGCACCAAAACTATCAGTTAAAAAAAGGCTGTGTGTTTTAAAACCCTCCTGTCACCCCTGAACACCCCGTAGGAAACTGCCGACGTAAAAAAAAAAAAAAAAACCAAACCAAAAAAACCCCACCAAAACCCAAGCTGCAGCCCAGGGCACTCTCTCCTGTGGGTGCCGCTGGACCCTGCCCAGTCCCACAGCTCTCGCCCAGAAGGAGCTCCCTGGGCAGAGCCCGGGGCTCATCTACTCCAGGGCCCCCTGCACCGAACCGGCACTTGGGCATCCTGGAGGACTGCGGGCCCATAGAGCGCAAGTTCGGAGGACTGAGGGGCACTTCCGGCATCATGGAGGACCGCGGGGAAGCGGCGGGAGCCTGCCGGAGCCCCGGAGGAGCCGGTGAGTCCCCCGCGAAACGAGTGCCGACGGCGGCCGCGGTGGCGGCGCCGCTGTCTCGGGGCCGCATCCGCGTCGTTTCTCTCCGGAGCTGCGGCCGGTGCTTGGAGGGGGGCGGGGGGGGGGGGGGGTATGGCGCCGCCATCTTCTGAAGGCTGAGGCTGCCCGCGGCGGGGATGGGGCCGCGCGGCCAGGAGGGGACAGGCCGCCGCCCCGCCGTGCAGAGCTGCGTTCCTTGCGTGTTTCGGCAGGAATCGCTGTTGAATCCGTCTCGCTCTCGAATCCGTCTCGCTCTCCACGGCTTCCGGGCAGTTTCTCCGCCCGCCCTGCCGGTCTGCGGTTAGGCCGGCGCGGAGCACCGGTGACGGGACCTGCGGGCGTGCGGGCGTGCGTGCGTGAGGGGCTCTTGCGAGAAGAGCCTCGCAATAAGCAGGCTCAGCTCCGGGGCGGCACTAGTAAATGGCGTGGTCCTCGGGCGCCGTTAATTCGTGCCACGCGTTTGAGCTGGAATTTGAGAGAATAGTCTGTTATTTAAATGGCCCGATTGAAGAGTTGACTGGTACAAAAAGCCGCTGAACGAACGGCTCACAGCCAGCGAGCGCTCCGTGTACCGCTGCTGAAGGGAGCAGGAGCAAAGCGCAGGCACCCGACTGACACAAGAGGAAAAGGTTCATTACCGTTGGAAATCACGGTTTCGGATTGTGAATTAGGACTCGAATTAGGGGTACGTTCACGACGACCATTACTCTAAACTGCTCCCAATTGGTATTCTATTTCTGCTTCCCAAGGAGAAAATTTTCATCTGATGGTGCTGCGGGGGTATCTTTAATACATCAGTTTAAGATGGCTAGTATTGTTAAACGGGCATTCATGATGCCCAGTTAGCGTTCGATCTGTTTCTAAAATGAAATCTAAGTTTTTGTTCGTCGGATTTAATTGGCGTCGGTTTTTTCTTTTAGCTCTACTTGGAAGGAATTGGTACCCGTCCCCTCCTCCCCCCCCCAACGGCTATGTTTAAATTTTGGCAGTCGTGACTCCCTGTTGGTTTTCTAATTTTCCTTTTATTTTAAATCTAAATCTTTTAGCGTTATGTTAGTTCACCACCGCCCGGGAATTCTTTTAGTACCTACGTTTAAACGTAGCCGTTATTGAACGATTCCTTTTTTTATTTCTCTTTATCTAAAAATCTAAAGCTTCGATTACTCTTTTGGTTCTAAGCAGGAGTCACTGTTGCCTCCCAGCTTGCTTACAGCGGTGTGATCGTTTAAGCGTTAGAGCCTCCCAATTAGTTTCCAGTTCAATTGGTTTAGCAGTGGTTATGTTTAAATGGAGCTGTTAACGACTCCCAATTAGTTTTCTGTCTTTATCACTTCAAGAGGGTCTCTAAACTATTCATTTTTTGAATTGCAGTACGGACCGGGAATCATTACTGCCTGGTTCATTAAGTAACATCTGCCACTAAATTTAGTCATTACTCAACCCTAGGTAATATTTCTTCTCTTTAGGCGCGCTCTAATATTTTGTGACTTTACCACGAAGTGGATTAACTAGGACGCGTGATTTTTTTCTTTTCCTGTTAGAGTTGTTTCGCTACAGCTATTACTTCCAGTTAGTGCTCTGTTGTTGACATTCTGCTGCTTGCCCTTTGATTACATCAATGGGGAGTAAGTACTGTCTGCAAAGCGGGAAGCAATAGCTAGAGCGGACGACGGGCAGTATTTGCTCCCAAAGACTATTCTGGTTACTGTGACGGACATTTTTATTTTAAACGTTTTGACGTAAACGAGCGGTAAAAATTAAACTAATAGAAACTGACCACTTTGGAATTCCCCAGGAAAAACCATCGGAGCGCCTCGACGCGACCGGAGCCAGGACGCCTGCCGCGGTCCACTTGGGACGCTCGACGGTTTTGCACTCCGTCTCCAAAGCTTGAAGCTCCGCGGAGCGCAACCTCCCCGAGCGGCGACTCGGCCTGTAGCCACCGCCCGCTCTTCTCTCCGGCTCCGCCACCCGTTTTTCCAGAGCAGCCCAAAATCCCGGGGAAGCGAACCCGCGCACAGCAGATACGCCGCGACACCAAACCTCCGGCTGTCCAGCTGCGCCGCCCCCGACCGTCGCTGCTGCGCCAACGGGAGCCTCCGGCCGACGCAGTGCCGAGCGCCCGCGACCCCGTCGGCCGCCGGCTCTGCCAGCGGCGCGGTCCGGCGAAATCCGCGACGCTGCCGAGTCTGCGGCGAGTCCGGGGCGTGTTTTTTTAGCGAAGGAAAAGGCCATTGCAAGTCTCAAGTCCGACCTGCAAGGAAAAAGAAAGCCCGCGTAACAAGGCTAGACCCGTTCCTGTCTGTTGCAGAACTTGTACCAGCGCTACATTCTGGACGGGACCGAATGACAAAGCCGAATGACAGCCTGCAAGAATCCTCCTCTCAGAGCTCTCTGGTTGCAAAGGGAATATTGTAGATCACCAGCAGTTGTAAGACACTGAGACTCCTACTTTTCTCCATCTGCCTCCCTCAACAGAAATAAGTCCCAAAGGACAGAAAACCCCAGGATAGGGTTGAAACCAAACCGAACCCAAACCAAAAACCAAAACCAAGGAAAAACCATCGGGGAAAAGAACCCCACAGCATCAGGAACTGTACCAAGCACCTTAAGTAACACTGAAGCGACTCGAACCAAAACAAGTGACAAGGCACCTCAGGAGAGGTGCCAGGAAAGACAAATGAGTCCACACAGAGCAACGCCCGTGTCCTTCTGAGAGGACTAGGCAGGTGAGAGAAGGCCCTTTGAAGGCCTGTGGTTCTGAGAAGGCCACTTGTCACGCAGATTGATTCTGGTGCCTGGATGGGAAATGGAGGGGACTGAGGGGCACACGAAGGGGAGGGAGGAACTCGGACAGCTTACGGAGATGCCTGCGGTGCAAAGCCAGGCTGCAGGATGGCTCGGCGTCGGTGCCATCGACCCCCCCCAAAAGATGCTGTGACCCCACTTGGGGACGACAACCTCTGGCCCCGGCGCCCCCGGGGCCGGGCAGAGGCAGCAGCGCTGGGCGTAGCTGGTGGCAGGGGGCCCGACGGGGGGGAACGCGTCCCGGCAGGGCCTGGCCAGGCCCAGGAGCACATCTGGTCCTCGCTGAGGGGCTGGAGCCGATGGGGGCCTGAGGAGTACAGGGGTGGCCTGGTGTCCCCGGCCGCAGCTCTTCCCTGCCGCAGCCGCCTGCGCTCCTGTCCGCGCCCGAAGCCCCATGCCCGCAGAGGCAGCTGGGTCTGGAGCTGCCAGCGCCAGCAGCCCCAGAGCAGAATGAGCTCCCTGAGCAGAGGCCGAGGCTCATATACCCCAGGCCCCGCCCCCGGGCAAGTGGTGGGGATGGGACACAAGGGGGGGGGCGGGGCCGGGGGGGGGGGGTGGGCAGCAAGGCACGCCAACAGGAGGGTGGGGCATGGGGCAAAAAAGTCACGCCCGGGGGGGGCGGTGCTGGGGTGGGGTGCAGAATAACAAAGGCAAACCCGGGAAGGGGAGGGGGTGGGGGCCGGGCAGGGCACAGCCACTGTCGGCGAGGCCATGGGGGGGGCGGTGCTGGGGCGAGGTACAAAGCAGCAAGGCACTCCCACGGGGGGAGCGGTGCCGGGGCGGGGCGCGGGGAAGCAGGGCACGCCCACGGGGGGGGGGCGGTGCCGGGGCAGAAAAGGCACACCGGGGGGGGGTCGGGGGGGGGGCAAGCAGGGCACGCCTACAGTGGCCAGTGCCGAAGAACAGCAGCAAGGCACGCTCACGGCGGGGGGGAGGCGCCGGGTGGATTTGGGGCCAGGCACACCCACCCTTAGCAAGGCCACCGAGTTGGGGGTGGCATGGGAAAAACCCCACCTGAAGGCGGAGACAGGGGTATGGGGGGGCATAGACAGGTGCAGACGTGGTGCGCATCCTCACGGCTGCTCGATAGTCTCACCTTCAAGTCCTAGGAAGGGAAATGCGGTCACAAACACTCCTCACAAAAAACAAGTTGCCATCCTGCAGGAAGTTCAGAATTCCGGGAAAATCCAGTGCACCTAGAACAAAACAGCACCAAAACTATCAGTTAAAAAAAAGGCTGTGTGTTTTAAAACCCTCCTGTCACCCCTGAACACCCCCTAGGAAACTGCTGACATAAAAACAAGAAAAAAAAAAAGCCCAAGCTTCATCCCAGGGCACTTTCTACTGTGGGTGCTGCTGGACCCTGCCTAGTCCCAGAGTTCTTGCCTCGCACGTAAGAAGGAGCTTCCTGGGAGAGTTCAGGGCTCATCTACCCCAGGCCCCAACCACCACCCTTCCCAAAATCATAGGCAACTGGGTAAACTGAGACACGGAGAGAGGGGACCTAGAAATGCCAGTTTCACAAGCAATGAGGAAGAATGAAATCAGAGCTGGTGGGGTGCCAGAAAGGAAACGACATAGAAAGGAAAGGTAGAAGGTGACACTTTACAGGGCAATGCTAGCAAAAGAGCAAAAAGCTTTGGGGAACCAGACAGCCTGAAAGGCAGACAGAGGCAGGGACAGGCAAGGAGGCAGGCAGAGATCCAGAGAACCGGGGCAGGGATGGCCCTGGACACACACGAGGGGACACGTGGCTCCTGGTGACAACGGCAGACCTTCACCACCCCGAGGCTTTTCTCTCTGTCTCTGCCCCTTCCTCCTCCACAGTGCCAGCTGCCTGACCTTAGGAGCAGGCGGTGGGTGACTCAATGCACTTCTCTCACGAGGTTTCCTGGACATGCAGCAGCTCACACGTGTGCAGCCAACAGAGGCGCCAAGGTCCTGGTGCTGTGTTATGGTGGCATTCTCTGTTGTGGATGGGTGGGAGGGATCCTTCCTTGCCACAGGGACCAGCTGGAGACAGTTGCCTGTGGAAGCCCCTTGGTTTGACTCCTCAGCCAGCTCCTGCAGGCAGGCATGCCCAGGCAGCCCCCTTCATAGCCCAAAGTAGGGCCAGCCCCATCATTAGCCTCAGTGGCCACACCTGCCCCAGCTGGAGCCCATCAGGAACAGGGGCCTGGGCAAAGCCCCACAGCACATGGCCCCCTCCCCGGCACCTGCCCACAGCCACGAGCTCTGCACCCAGGGGCTTGAATACCATCCAGGGGCACAGAGGAGGCAGGAAAAGTTTACTCACCTCTGCCCAGAACAAATCCTGGCACTGAGCTGGCTACAAGGCTCGGTGTGCAAACACAGCAAACGCAGCAGGAGAGAAGGGAAAAAGCAGGAGGAAGGTAGAGAAGAGGTGGGGGACAGGCAGCCAGTAAACGGGATGCTGCAAACAGGAGAGGGACAGGGAGCAGGACAGTAGCATAGAGAGAGGAGTACTGGGACACTGAGCAAAAAACCCAGGGAGAGATGGAGGAATACATAAGAGCGAGGAGGAGCAGGAGAGAGAGGCCAAAGGGACCAGCAGGACCACAAAGCAGGGACAAGACAAGGGACAGCGGAATATTGTAAAGCAATAGGGGAAAAGAAACAGAGGCAAGAACTAACACATAGGGTCAGGAAGACAAAAAGAGGGAGCCTTACAAAGACAATGTAAAAAGTGACACCATTTCCACCCCCATCTTGACTTCCACATTTTCCCTGACTTCGCACCCCATCTCAGCCTCCACTTTCTTCCAGCCCTGCCTCTCCCCCTGGCTTGAGGGGAAGCCCCAGTGCAATCAGGAAGGTGTTAGGCTGTCCATCAGGCTCCCACAGCAAAGGGGCCAGGACAGAAAGCCATTGCTGGCCCTCCCCATCCCTGGGCAGCCCTTTCCCAGGCAGCAGAAGGAGCGGCAGGCAGGGCAGCAGAGGTGGACCGGGACACACACAGGAGAACGTGTGACTCACCCCAGCTCCTGGCACCAGCTCAGATCTTCAGCACCCCAACACTTTTCTCTCAACTCCCCTCCACTGCCAGGCTGGCCAGCGGCTCACACACACAGCCGATGCAGGCACCAAGCTGCCAGCAACGTGTGCTGGTGGTCTGCTCCATCATGGACAGCTCAGGGGGATCCTTCCTTACCACAGGGACCAGCCATTCCATTCTGGAGGTACCTCCAGCTACCTCCTCAGCCAGTTCCCCTTTATCAGCTCCCTCAGGCAGCCCCTTTATAGCCCACAGGAGGGCCGGCCCTGTTATTAGCCCCACTGGCCACACCTGGAGCCCATCAGGAACAGGGGCCACAGGCAAGAACAAGCACCCAGGGACAAGGAGCTCTGAAGAGGGAGATGTAGGAAGAAAATGTAAAAAGCAATACTGCTTTTCCACTCTCCCACCCACCCCTGCCCTTGGGAAAGCCTGATGGAAACCATGAGACTTCAGGGTGTCCCTGCTGGGTGCCCCTCATTCCCCCTGATATCTACTGGTGATGGCATTTTGGGCCCAAGGAAGTGCCAGAGTGAAGTTTGGAATGCAAACAGTTTGTTTAAAACAGTTTGCATCTGGAGCAGCACTTCTTGTAGCGGTGGGGGCAAGGCAGGTGCATGGAGCAGGGACAAGGGGGGGGGGACACAAAACATGGTAATGGGAGGCAGGTGCAAGGCACACCCATGGTGGGGGGGCGGGGGGGGGGGAGGAAGGCAGGTGCACAGGGGGAGGATAGGGTGTGAGCTATGCACACCCATAAAGTGGGTACAAAAATCTGTCAGGGATAACCTGATTGAGGAAGATGAAGTTGACCTTGACAGCATTCCAGTATACCCTTGAAAAGACAGAAGAAGTGGATGAAGAATGTTGTAAACAAGTTTGAGGAAGTTATAAGAGATTGAGCAAGAAGAGACTGAGCAAGTAATACCACAGAGCAGAAACTTGGCAAGAGAACAGTAGGTACAGTGAGAAATACAGTAGGAGCTCCAGCCAATCATTATGTGAATGGAGGTGAATGGACAAAGCTATTGAGCGAATCATTTTAGCAGCCTTAGTGCATGAACAGGTGGACAGATAAGAAAGGTTATAAAAGGGTACGCTTTTTCTGCTGCACCATCTCAGCCATCTTGGTTTTTGCAACTTAATAAAGACTGCCTTCTTACATATACTCTTGTCGTTGTCCATCCCTACCATGAAAAAAAGCAGGCAAGGCAGGCCCATGGGAGGCAGGGACATGACAAGTAGGGCCAGGCACACACACGGGAGTCAAGGCCACAAAGATCGGGGTGGCATGGGAAAAACCCCACCTGAAGGCAGAGACAGGGGTATGGGGGGGCATAGACAGGTGCAGATGTGGTGCACATCCTCATGCTACTCGATAATCTCACCTTCAGTCCTAGGAAAGGAAATGGGATCACAAACCCTTGTCACAAAAAACAAGTTGCCATCCTGCAGGAAGTTCAGAATTCCAGGAAAATCCAGTGCACCTATGTCTTGGTTTGAAAGACAGGTGTCTGTGGAGGAAGGCAGGAGCCTCCCTTGAAATGGAAAGTGCAACCCCCTTCCCTCCAAATTATTATAATTTTGAAATTAACGGGCGTTCAGGCAAAGATATGGGGAATAGGAATAACAGTTCTTTACTAATATATATATATATATATATATATATATATAACACAAGGCAGGGAAAAAACAAACAACCCACTGGTTTACACTGACAGAGTCAGGAATACAACCTGACACCCTGTTAGGGTGGCAGTAGCAGTCCGATAAGATGCTGGCTGCAGTCCTCCTGAAGCGATGGATGTAGTTCTGTGGAAGCAGCAATCAGGTAAAAGAGTCTGGTCTTCCTCCGAAGGTCCAGTGGTAGGTAGGTAGCTCTTGTCCTCTGGAACTCCAGTGGGGGGAAAAGCTCCTCTGGGAATCCACTGGAAGAAGGCTGCTAGGGTGTTCAAAATCTCTGTTTTTATTTGGCATGGACTGCTTGGCTCCTTCCCCCCCGCCCCCCCCCCCCCCCCCGGGCGGAGCATCTCACAATGGGATGGGGAGTCGTGAGGCAGTTCCTTGATGGGCCATTAACAGGAGATAGTCCAGGAGCGAGTTATCGATGAGTCAGGTGATAAGGCATTGTTGTGCCCAGTAACAGGAGATAGTCCGGGGGGGGGGAGGCAGAGAGCACCGCCCCACCTGGTCTCAACAGCTCCTGAAGATGGTAATAGAATATTTTTTTCTTTTGGCACATTTTGCACTGTAACCCAGGACAACCTAGAACAAAACCACAGCAAAACTGTCAGTTAAAAAAGCTGTGTGTTTTAGAACCCTCTCATCACCCCTTAACACTCCGTATGAAACTGCTGACAAATAATAAAAAAAAAAAAGCCCAAGCTGCATCCCAGGGCTCTCTCTACTGTGGGTGCTGCTGGAGCTTGCCCAATCCCACAGCTCTCACCTCGCACAGAAGGAGCTCCCTGGGCAGAGCCCGGGACTCATCTACCCCAGGCCCCGCCCACTGCCTTTCCAAACATCCCCAGGGGAAGGGGCCGCCGCGGGGCACAAAGGTGAGAGCGTCCGGTGCGTAGCCCACTCACTGTAGGCGGTAGCAGGAGAGAGCGCGGCAGCGCGCACCCGGAGCTGCAGTACCGTCTTTTGGTCACAGGGTGGCAGCAGGGTGCGCGGCAGCGCCGCCGGGGCTGCATAACCGCTTTTTGGTCATAGGGTGGCAGCAGGGAGCGCGGAAAGCTCCGCTGGGCCTGCAGTACCGACTTTCGGTCACAGGGTGGCAGCAGGGAGCGCGGCAGCGCCTTCGGGGCTGCAGTACTGCTTTTCGGTCACAGGGTGGCAGCAGGGAGCGCGGCAGCGCCTTCGGGGCTGCAGTACTGCTTTTCGGTCACAGGGTGGCAGCAGGGAGCGCGGCAGCGCCTTCGGGGCTGCAGTACTGCTTTTCGGTCACAGGGTGGCAGCAGGGAGCGCGGCAGCGCCTTCGGGACTGCAGTACTGCTTTTCGGTCACAGGGTGGCAGCAGGGAGCGCGGCAGCGCCTTCGGGGCTGCAGTACTGCTTTTCGGTCACAGGGTGGCAGCAGGGAGCGCGGCAGCGCCTTCGGGACTGCAGTACTGCTTTTCGGTCACAGGGTGGCAGCAGAGAGCGCCACAAATCGGTGTCACCGCACACGCGCGTGTACCACGCCCCAGTACCCAACCCTAGTCAAATCGTGGTAGCAGAGCGCGCCGCGGGCGGCCGCCAGCGCGCATGCGCGTACCCCGGCCTGCAGTACCGCACACCCCCCACGCGCAGGCAGCACAAAGCGCCGTTTCACGCAGCACCCCCGTGCGGTCACAGCGGCGCAGCAGCACCTGCGTCTTTCTCTGACACTGGGGGTACAGGGGGACCCGGAGAGGGGTGGGGGATGACCGACACCAACGGCTCTCCCCGGCATAACCCACAGACGAGCACTCACCTGCCACAGCCCACGAGACAGAATCCATGCTCGATGCCTGCCCCCCGCCAGATCATCGACGCCGGCTGCCGCACAGCAGAGGGGTGGCAGGGCGTCCGCCAAAGGACGGTGCCATGGCTCTTGCTCGCACTCGGCTCTGCCACGTTCCCCGTCTCGGACCACGCCCGGACGGGCTCCCCAGAGCAACAACTGCCCCTTTCCCCACCGGACAGCCGTGGCAGAAAGCTTGGACAGAGACAGAGCTGGCCCCGCGGGGCGAGAGTGCTGAGCCACCGGCAGGCAAACCTGGGGGGGGGGGGGCGAGCTGCTGCGCAGCACCGGACACTCACAGCAAGACATCGGGAAACAAAAGGCCCCAGCCATAGTTCAGCACATTAGAAGAACAACACAGAAGCAAGGAGAGGAATTCAATAGAACGAGGGACAGGAGAGCAGTCGAACTGAAGGAGACCAGCCAGAAATACAGACACATCCTCTACAAACCAGAGTGATTTGAATACTTAACACTCCATAGAAAGACAAACAGATACGATTTCCAACCGCTTCTTAGCAGAAAAGCAACTGCTCTTGCTCATGTTTGATGCCCTTCCTTAGAGCGCTGCTGCAGAACAAGGCTGTACACCCCCATCTAGATCTATGCTTACACCTGTCTCCAAAATACACAGTTGTTATTTGACTCTGCTCCTGCCCCACCTTGTTCTATCATGTCACATGATTAGAAACCAAGTACTTCAGAGCGCTCTGTCAAAACACAGGGAAGAAACTCAGTAACATGCAGCTGCCTCTGGCTTGGAAAGAGTTAGAGAAACCCCTGACCGCTTAAGTACACCTCATACATTACATGCTGTACTGATTCGGCAGCGAGTTTAAACCGCGTTAGTCATTCTGCCAATTATACAATTTTAACTTTCTCTAGAGTTTCATATATGACAGGAAAAGATCAGTGAAATAATAGATCCCCCACATGGTTTTACTCATTAAAAAGAAAAAAAAAAAAAAAGAAATTCAAATCCCCAGGGCTGCAACAGGTAAGGCCACCGAACAGGACTGGCAGATGCAC
The DNA here is from genome assembly GCF_034619465.1 of Leptosomus discolor. Taxonomy (NCBI): domain Eukaryota; kingdom Metazoa; phylum Chordata; class Aves; order Leptosomiformes; family Leptosomidae; genus Leptosomus; species Leptosomus discolor. The sequence goes on along the minus strand of NW_028237857.1, from coordinate 1,784,365 downwards.
TAAGGCTTCTGGCTGTACCAAAGCACGCAGAGGAACATTTTTTAATCGTATCTCGACCGTTGCAACCAAGAATGTAAAGACCAGTGACGCCATCCACTTTTGGAACACTTGCTGTGCTTCAGTCTTTGGAAACAAATTGACTTTGCTGTTGTTTTGTTTTTCAAAAGAGGGCAAAAAGTCTCACTGCTCATGACTTCTACAGCCAAGCACACAGAGTCCGACAGGCAGTTCGTACAACGCAATTTCTTTGAAGGAGAAAGATTTCCATTCCAGGAAAATCCCTTTTCCAACTGAAATCAAAGTTACGCACTGCAGGACAACGGTCCCTGGTCCCTCAGCTTCGCTTCCAGAGGGCTGGGGATCCGCGTCCATCCTCAGCAGAAACCACATCAACTAACCTGATTACTCCTGCAGTTGCCACGTTCCTCCTCATCGCCTACAGAAAAAAAAAAAAAAAACCCACACACACCGCTGACAGTGGTAGCTGTCACACGGGTCACTACAGACCTCCTCGAAACACCCTCCTCCTCAAAAGGAACATGGTCTTCCGCTCAACTGCTCCGCACCGATTCCCGTGTTGGACGCTGCAGCTGTCATCGCTTGCGGCCCCCCTAAGGTAGCAACAGACAGAGAAATACCGTCACGCTTGGGAGAAATCACCAGCCCCACGCTCCTCCTTGCTGCTCCTTAGCTCACCACCTCAAAAGCTCACCCAACTCCAAAGGCAGCTGCGTAACACCTGCACAAACGCACAGAAACGCTTGACCGAGCTGCCGCAGGATGCTCCGCTCTTGGACGCCGGCCCGGCTGACAACCGCCTCGCCTCCTCAGGCCGCTGGTCGGCGCGCAGCTTCGCCCCTCCGAGGCTACGTGCGTGACCTGCGAAAGCCAAAACAAAAGGCACGTGCTGAGATACCGCCCGAAACCACAGCCTGCTCGTGCCCATTCCCCTCTCCTCCTCCTCTACCTCGGCCGCCCACCCACCCTACCTCTGCCAGCTGCCGCGTTGAGGCTCCGGTACCACCTGTAAAACACAACCCATAAGGGATGCTTATAAACTTCACAAACGACACAACGCCTGAAAAGTAACTTCTCTGCTGCAGCCCACCAGTCCCAGCTCACCTCGCCCCAGCCACCCGCAGTGCCGATACCCTGCTTCGCTCGCTACTTCGTGCCTTTGGAATACAACAAACCTACCAAGACCTGTCAGCTGCTCACACAGCCATCGGCCGCATCTGCCCGCTGACACTGCGTGCCAACCCACCTTCTTATGGCCGCTCCCCCGCCCCTCCTCTAACCCTTTGGTGCACGGCTCGTCTCACTGCATCTGAAAACGGCATCGAACGAGTCACCCGGCTGCGGAGCAACAGCTTAACGGTTCCGGAGATCTCCTTTCCATGTAGGAATACCCTCTAGACTCCAACAACAGCCAGCCAGCCATCACAGAAAACCAAAGCCAAAGCAACACCTGGCCCTACGCGTACGACCCTTAGCACCTTCCACCCCGGAAGTCAAATGCCACGGCCCCTGACGAAAAGATACGGCCGCGGCCGCAACCGCAACGGTGGACGCGCAAGAAGCCGGGCCCCAAGACCCAACATCCACAGGACGCGGAGAAGTCGTCGTCCCAGAAGAGGGCTCCGTGAGAACAGACCGCTCGACAGCGGATACCCCAGCGCATCCTGGACCACTCGTCACCTTCTCGGACACGAGACGTGCTGGACAGATCTGTGTGTGGAGCTTCTCGCGCGAGACGGGGAGCGCTCGGTCGGCGGTACCCCGGTGAGTCGAGGAGCACGAGACCCTCGGTGCGGCTACCGATGCGCCCGCCTACCGCAAAAGAATAAACCTCCGGAGCATTGAGACCTCATTAATGTGCAGTATAGCGCACACGGAACAAGCACCACCGACCGCCTCCTTACCACTGAACCCCTCAAGGAATCACAGCGGCGGTCAGCTGACGGAAAAACCACGGCGGCTGAAAGATCTAACACAGGCACCTTACAACCACAGAAACCGGTGCTAAACACACAACAGGTGAAAAACTACACGGAAACGTAACTGCTGTGACCGGCACTACGACACGTCTCATCAGGCGCGTCATGAAAAAGTCAGAAACGGAGTAATGGGAAGGCTCGCGTGCCCGGGCCTACGACAGAAGACAGACCCTGGCTGGAGACTGTTACCAGCGCAAAGAACGCAGACGCTCTTCTCTGAGAAGTTCTGGGGAAGATGCCTTCTCGAGAAACTCTCAAGCTCCGTATACAGGCGAGTACAAGATGCTCACCCTAACCCTCGCTGGACAATTTCACCATCAGTCCTATTAAGAGAGAAAAAAGAGCATAGATCAAGACATCAGCAACTTACACAGCACACAGTAAAAACGGTGGGGAAAAAAAACAAGGTTCCATCTCCCATAGTCAGGAATTCCAGAAAAATGCAATGCATCTAAAATTTAAAAAAAAAAAATGGCAGGCTATTAAACCATTTTGCCACCCCCAAACCCTCAGCGGAAAACCGCCAGCCTGAAACAACAAAAACAACTGCATAAAAGGGTACTTCCTACTATGCCTACAGCCGAACCTCGGCCGGTCTCGAAACTCTTCCCTCACACCGACGCCTCCGCTTCTTGCCGTGAGCAAACCCCCGACGCCCGCGCAGCCCAGCCAGCTCCAAGAGCTGCCGCCAGCGACCAGACCAGCGGAGCGCCCGCACCGCAGCAGCCCCGGAGCAGAACGGGCTCCCTGTGCAGAGGCCAGGGCTCGTACACCCGGGGCCCTGCTCACCACCCTTCCTGCAATCCCCTGGGAAAGGGGCTGGGGCGACCCCCAGCAGACACAAGGGCGGCCGGAGGAGCAGCGGGGAGTTTCCTCACCTGCCTCCGTGTCACGGGGTACAAAGCACTGAGCAAAGACAGCGACCCGTACCCCAAAGGCCGACACCTGCTCTTCTACTGCAGGTATCTGCGGCACCAGCAACGTGACCGGGCAGGGAATTAAACTAACGGAACCGCTTTAACTGGGAGAATAAGGACACAAACCTGAGCCAGGTGCAGTCAGCAACATCCCCGGGGAGGAACCGGCAACCAAGTCCTCAGTGCTGCCCCTGGGAGACACAAAGAACGGCCAACTGTTGTCCACAGCGACGGCCACCCCTTTCCCCAGGCAGGAACCCCTCCTTCTGCAGGAGCTCCTGGAGACGCCCCCTCCTGCCCCAGACCATTGCCAACGGCACCCGTGCTTATGGGGCAATAAAGCACGTTCGCGGGTCAGCTTGCTGCTGCGAGGGCAGGGTCTGGGGTGGTCAGGGGCTACGGGACAGGTGCTGGAGCTGTGGGCAGCTGCATGGGGCGCGCAGGCCGGAGCACTTTTCCAGGGGGTGGGAAGGCCTCCAGGTGCCCGGAGGCAGCCATCTGCCCCTCTTCCTCCTTCCTCTCCACCAGCTCACAAAACCCCTGCGAGCTGCCCTGACGGGGCCCGACGTCTGCTGTCGGCACTCTCGGGCAGGCGTGCCCTAGCAGCACCATCCCCTGGGGCTGCGGCCCCATGACACAGAGCGGCCATCGCCATCAGCCTCGCTGGCTCCCTCCGGGGCTCCTCCGGCACCAGCCCGCAGCTGCAGCCATGGCCCCTTACCCCCGCTGTGTACCTGCTCCCCTGGACTCTCTGACCGCTGCTCAGCAAGTACAAAGGAGACAGAGCGAGGGTTTATTTGCAAACCCATCTAAGTGCGAGGAACACGCCTGCTCTGGGGCTCAGAGCCCGTCCACTCACCCTTCCCTGGGACCGCTCGGCAGTCCACGCTGGGGCAGCAGGTACGGAGAACGAAAACACAGCCATGGGGAGCTGGGCAGAGGAACAGAAAGAGAAAAATAAGGTGAGGGAGAGGAACTGAGGAGCAGAGAAAGAGAGGTACCGGGAAAAGAACAGAGAGGGGGAGACACAGATAAAGAAAGGACACAGAGTCCTGGTCTGTGGAAGGAAAACGGGGTCAGGGAGCCAGGCGGGTGAAAAGAGCACGCCCACCAGCCCTGTGCCCAGGGGGCAGCAGCGGCCTTTCCTCACGGGGAAGTGGCAGCGGGCACGGCGGCCCCATCCCACAGGCCCTGCAGCATCGCGCGGCCGTTACTGGCGGCGCCCGCCGGCAGGACAGCCTGCTGCTCGCCGGATGCAGCGCTGAGCATGGTGCCCGAGCCGGACGCCCGCAGGCAGCCATGCGGCCCTGGCAACGAGCCCACAGCTCGTGCGGCGGCTGTGGCGAGGGCTGGGCCGTGCCGCAGGAGCGGGGGGCCATCACTCGACCCCCGCAGCGCAGCACCTCCTCCCCTGGGCTCCCTCACAGCCCCTCGCCTGCTGTGAAGGGACTGCAAACGCAGCTGGGAGGGCAAAGGAGACTGCGAACGTTTCTTCAGTCACGCAGGTAGCGGATGCAGCGAGAGCGCCTGAGGCAGGGAACAGGATGGCGAGAGAAAGACAGGGACAGGGAGCCCGACAGGTGGAGAAAGAAGCAGCAGGGAGAGAAGAAGAGAGGCAGCAGATAGAGGGAGAAGGGAGCAGGGCAGAGACCGACAAAGGAGGACGGAGACGCAGGACAAAACTGGGACAGGCAGCACGACAGAGAGGAAGGAAAGAAGAACAGGGGCAGGAAGCTGGACCGAGACACATGGAGAAAGACAACAAAGAACAGGGCAGAGAGGGAGGATGAAACAACAGGGACAGGGAGCCAAGACAGCCAACGATGGAGGGAAGGGGCGGGGGTGGGGGGAACAACAACACGGTACAAACCACAGAGCTACACACTACAGGTGGAAGAATTAAAAAATAGAGCCGGGGAGCCAGGAAAAAAAAAAAAAAAAGCTGGAGAGCAAAAAGTATAGCGATTCATACAAAAAGGGAGGGAATATTAAAATAGCGTCATCAGGGAGCCAGAGAAAGCGAGACGGAGAAAGGACAAAAGCAACAGGCTACAGGGCAGAGAGGGAGGAACTCATGAGCAGCAACAGAGCTCCGGCCAGAGAGAGACAGAAAAAAGTACAAGACTGCAGGGGCTGCAGGGCAGAGAAGGAAGAATTGACCAACAGGGACAGAGGACCAGACAGAGCGTGATCGAGAACAGAAAAAAACAGCAGCGGGCTACAGGGAAGAGGAATTCAAGAGCAGGGACTGGGAGCTGGACAAAGAGACAGAAAAAAAAAAAAAACAAACCACGAAACAGTGATGGGCTATGAGACAAATAAGGAGGAAAGAAAAAACAGCAGCAGGGAGCCAGACAGAAGAGACTGAGAAACACAGACAAATAGCTTGGGGCTATGGGACAGAGAATGTGGAATGAAAAGGCAGAGAGAGGGAGCCAGACAGAGAGCAGGGGGAAAATCCAGACAGGCTACGGAGGGGCAGAAGAAGGAATTAAAATCTGGGGACAGAGAGCTGAACAGAGAGGGATGGCGACAGCAGGGAATAGCAGCGGGTGCAGGAGTAAGAGGGAGAAAATAATCGATAGGGACAGGGAGCTGGATACAGAGGGTCAGAGAAAGGTGAAAATAGGGGTAGGGTAGAGGGCAGAGAGTAAGAATTAAAAAATGGGGGCACTGAGACACAGAGATGGAGAAAAGAAAAAAGCAACAGGCTACACAGCAAAGGAGGAGGAATTAAAAAACACGGACAGGAAGTGCGAAAGTGAGAAGGGGCTGGGGGGGGGGGGTGGGCCGGGGACTCCAGGACACACGACTCCTGACAGGCAACAGGACAGAGAGGGAGGAATTAAAAGGGAGGGACTGGGAGCTGGGAGAGGGGGAGAAAGAAAAAGAATCACGGCACACTACAGGGCTGAGAAGGAAGAAACTGAACAACAGGGACAGGGAAACGGCCAAAGAGAGCCCAACGAAAGAAAATGTGCCGATGGGCTACAGGACAGAGAGGGAGGAGTGAAACAACAGGGAGCCAGAGCCAGGCACAGAGAGATCGAGACAGAAAAAACAGCCAGGAGCAACGAGGCGGGGCAGGGGTGGGGGGAAGCTGCGAGGATCTGGAGCCAGACAGAGCAACAGCAAAAGAAAATGACAGCGACAAGCTCCAGGGAGGAGCGGGAGGAATGAAAAGACAGAGATGAGGGGCCGGACCCAGTGTGACACACGCAGGAAGCACAGCAACAGCTGGAGGGCAGAAAGGGAAGAATTAAAACACAGGGACAGGGCGCCAGAGGTGGAGTGGGGAGACAGATAAAGGGGGAGAGGGCAGACAGAAAGACAGGCTACAGGGAGAAGCAGGAGGAATTAAAGAAATGGGATCCACAGCCGGACAGAGAGAAGGAGAAAGCAGCACAATCACCACAGGCTACAGGGCCCAGAAGGAAGAAACTGAAAAACAGGGAAGCGGGAGCCGTCCAGAGAGAGATATGAAGAAAGGGAAGATAGCGGGGAGCCGCCACACGGCAGCAAGGGAAGGATTAAAAAGATGGGGCAGGGAGACGGACAGGGAGCGATGGAGAAAGAAACAAAGCCCCTTGATGGGCTACAGGACAGAGAGGGAGCAACTGAAGACTCGGGGAAAAGGAGCAGGACAGAGAACGGAAAACCAGTGACGGGCCACAGGGCAGAGGGAGGAACCACATATGTGGGGAGAGGCAACTGGCCAGAGAGAGATGAGGACAGACAGATAACAGCAGTGGGCTACAGGGCTGAGAGAGAGAAACTGAAAAACGGGGACCGAGAGCCGGGAACAGGAGACACGCAGAAACACCAAATCGCAACAGGCCACAGGACAGAGAGGGAAGAAATAAACATCTGGGACCAGGAGCAACCTACAGAGAGACGTCGGGAAACGGAAGTTTCAAGAACAATGCATACGAGGCAGAGAGGAAGGCATTTTTAGAAGTGGGTCAAGACAGGGACAGGGAGCCCAACAGAGACAGAGAGAACAAGAAAGCAACAACGGGCTGCGAGACAGACAGGGAGGAATTGAAAAATCCCAGCAGGGAGAGACGGCAAAAGGAATGAAATCGCAACACGAACTTCGAAAGCGACAGGCTGCAGGGCAGAGAGGGAGGAATTTTAAAAAATCCGGATCTTGTGCTGGACCAAGAGAGACCGAGCAAATAAAAATGGTGAGGCCTAAAAGGGCACACAGGAAGGAATTAAACAACAGGGACAGAGAGCCAGACAGAGAAAAGTCCTGACAGGCTTCCAGAGAGAGAGGGGAATTTAAAATTAGAGACCAGGAGCTGGACAGAGAGAGACTGAGACAGGGGAGGGAAAAAAAAAAAAAAAAAAAAAAAGACGGGGGCGGGCAAGGGGGAAATCACAGCACCATGTGAAAGACAGGGGGCCAGGGGAGGGGGATAGGGAGGGCCTGGGACACACAAGTGGGGCGATGGGGCCCCGAGGGCCCAGGACTCACCGCATCCCTTGTTCTCAGTGCTGCCAGGAGAATTTGCCCGTTCAGACGCTTCCTTCTCTTCCTCTCCTCCCTTCCTCTTCTGCAGCTCCGGTCACATGGTGGTTCTCCACCTAAAAGATTACATGGCTGTCTCAACTCTTGCGAGACAAGGCTTCCTAGACATGTAGCCTCGCTCGTTCATGCGTCACACGGCCGTACCACGCCGTGGGTTACGCACATGGACTCTCCGCTTGCCTGCGGTGGGAGGCAGCTGCCGGCCGGCCGGCCTCTGATTCCTTCTTCTTTACCTTTCTCTGGCCTCTCCAGCTTCAGCCGCAGCAGCTCCTGTCCACTGCCCACAGCCAGCAAGCGCTCCGCCCGCCCCTTTTTGCCCCCACGCCGCGACGAGAGCGAGGTCAGGCAGAGACAACCCAGGCAAGACCGAGGCGGGTGCAGACAACAGCATCCTCAGGGGAGGAAGGGACACCTGTGCCCTCAGTGCAGCCTCTGGGAGACAAGGAGAATCAGTGACCATTATGACCGTAGATCATCCCTGGCCAAATCGCCTCCTTCCACAGCAGCTTCTGGAGATGCCACTTTTTCCCTGCACTGCAGCTAATGGCATCCACGTTAAGGCAGAATCAAGTGCATCCGAGGGCCAGCTTGCTGCCATCACAACAGGATGACCTGGGGAGACAGGCTGCAGGGGAGGTGCTGGAGCTGGAGGCAGCTGCGCGGGGCCAGCGGGGCCGGGGAAGGCTCAAGGGGAGCTCTGGCGAGTTGGGAAGGCACCCGGCGCCTGGAGGGGCGTCCGCCTCCTTCCCCTCTTCCCTCCCACCAGCTCCCGGGAGCTCCCTGGGGCTGCCCGCCGCAGCACGGGCCTTGAGGCTTCCCGTCCCGCCACCCCCGGCGGCCAGCGGCCAGCAGAGACTCCCGCACCAGCCGAAGGAGCTCGCTCGCCTCACCGCCGGCCTCGCCCCTCACCCGCCGCCATGCTGCTCTCGCGCACCGCGCATGCGCGAGCCGCCGCCGGCGCGCCGGAAGGTCTACGTCCGGCGCGCGACCGCCGCGCTGCGGGACCGCGCTTTGGCCGCGCGGCAGCAGCGCCCGCCGGGCGGCGCGTGCCCGGGGCGGCCCCGACGCTGCAGCCCCGCGCGTTGCGCGCCGAGCGCCCGCCGGCCCCGCGCCCCTGGGGCGGGAGGACACGCCCCCGGCGGGGCGGGAGCGGGGAAGGGGCGGGTCTGAGCTTGGGCTGGGGGCGAGGGGCAAGTCGGCGGGTGCAGGCGGCACCCGAGGGGCGGTGGGAGGGCGGTGCCGAGCATGGTGGGGCGGAGGGGGCACAAGGTCGGAGGGCAGGGGGTTCGGGGGCACGTCCCGCAAAAACCTCGCATGGGGCAACATCTCCATGGGAATCACTTGGGGGGGGGGGGGGGGGACGGGACGGAACGACACGACGGACGACAGGGATGGGGGGGGCGGGGGCGGGCAGAACAGCGGGGAGGAGACCCTCTGGGCCCCGGACTCTCCCCACCGGACAGCCCCGGCTGCAGCACCTGCAGGTCCCCGCTGGAGACAGAGCCAGGAGCCTCCGGCCGCAGGGCTGGCGCCGCCGGGCGAGCACGCTGAACGGCCGGCAGGCAAACCTGGGCAGGGGGAGCTGCCGAGCAGCACCAGACACAACACGGCAGCTCAAGAACAAAAATCCCAAGTTATGTCTCAGCATATGAGAAAAGTAACACAGGAGAAAGCAGAAGAATTCAGTGAGAATGAGGGATAGGATAGCAGTTGAGCTAAAGGAGGTCAGCTCAAACTACAACACATCTGTTCAAAGCCAGAGCCATCGGTACGCTTAAAAAAAAATTTAAAAAAAAAAAATCAATACTAAGACTCATCAATACAATTTTGAAAGCATTCTCAGCATAAAAGCAAACACCCTTGATAGTGCTGGAAAACGTCTCGTCCCTTTCTCACAGCACCCCTGGGGGGAGATACACACCCCCCCCCCCCCCCGCCCGTGAGACCGCATGAAGACCTCGTACCATCCTCGGACTCACCACAACAGCTACAGCCCTTGCGCCACCGCCGCTGCTGCTGCACGTCTCGCTTGCTCAGTCAATAAATCTGCAGAGTGAAGTGTAAAACTCTAAATAAACATAACAAAGTCATGTTTAAAACGTTCTTTAAAGAAAGAACAAATCTCAGTCGTTCACTTTATACCGAAAAAGCACGTGGATGTTCATGTACATCCAACAAAAACGCTTACACTACCAAAGTATTTGATTTGATGTTTGCGTTAACTGCACTCACCCAGCTGCAAGCAGATACCATTAAATCACCTGTCTCCAAAATACACCGTTCCCATCCGACTGGGGGGTTTCTTGTGCATTACACCATTAGGAGGGACATCTGGGCAGCTGCACCGCCCAGGAGAGATGCCACCAAATGGCCAGGGAAATGCACCACCGAAAGCCAGACAGAAATAAAGTACTTTGGAGTGCTCCCTCCAAATATGGGGAAAACCACCCATAACATTCAGCAGCCTCTCTTTTTAAACACATAGAAGAAATACCGAATTGCTTAAACACCCTCTTCAATCGTACCCTGAAGCTCGCGGGCGGTTACAGTTTAAACAAGGCAAGTTCATTTGTATATTACACAACATGAACTGTTTGGGGTTTTTTCCTATCAGAAATGAAACTTATAAAAAATTAGTAAGATAAGAGATCCCCATACTATTTTACTTTGGGGGACACACACACACACGACACACACACGGACGGGACGATGACGGACAGGGATGACGACACAATGCAGAAATCAACTACCCAGTTCTGCAATGCTTAAGGCTACCAAACAGGACTGGAAGATTTGCCAGAGAGAGGTGGGGGGAAAAAACCCACCAAACAAGCAAAAAAACCCCAAACAACAAAACAAAACAACACAACACAAAAAAAACCCCAACCCACGACCTTGATTGCTCTTAGTACAGATGTCAGTATCTCAGTCAGGTTTTCACGTACCCCTATGAGATATTTTAAACACTTAAGGACTGAAAAAGGAGAAAGCTTTTATCTGGAACACAGTCCATTTCTTCAGAACATCCAAACTCTGACACACAGTTTCTTTCCCCTTTCAGCACCACACGATTCTCACAGAATCGTTTCTCAGCAAGCACACAAAACAGAAAGCTACGCACGCTCTCAGGAAGAGCAAATAAACGGAGGGGAGTACACTTCACACAGGCACAACGTGCTCCAGAACAGATCTTATTTTGAGTGTTTCTGCTGAAGCACTTCCTATCAAAACTAGAGAAGGAGAGCTGGCACGTTCTTCACGTTCACTTTAAAGTCCGTACTACAAGTACCTGGGGAAAAATGCAGACGCACGGGGCAGATGTACCTTGTCCTTGCAGGCCACTCGGGATCCTCTGGGCCAGTCTTGTACCTCCAGGGCAGAAGAAAGGGTCACCATGGTGAAATGATGCCAGTTGATAGTCTGCTGAGAGAGGAAAAAAAAAAAAAAACAAGCCACCTTTTAGCACAAAGCGGGCTAGGAATCAAAAGCTTCCTATTTCGGCGAAGGTTTGCAATGACTACAACCGAGTGGAGGAAAAAGCATTTTGCATCATCTTTGGTACAGCTGTTGAGACAGGCCACTAGAGATTTTGGTTTTCATAGAAAACTGGGTGCTTTCTGCCTTTTTTTTTTTTTTCTTTTTTTTCCTCCTTCTGACTCATTGGCAGCTTCAGTCTCACCAGAACTCCCTTCCTTAGATCGACACAGATAACTACGCACCTTTTCTCAAGCCTACACAGAGACAGGGTTTCCTCACCCTAGACATCCCAAATCGAATACTATCCTTAAAATGTACAGCGACCCACCTGTCCTTGTCAACCGCCTCCTTGCAGAAACTGCCCCTTCACAGCTCGTCCCCGTCTCGGCGGATTGTCCTGCTGGAGGATGAAGTGCAGAAGATGCGTATCCCCACAGCATTTGTCTGTGAGGGTACATGTTCAGAAATACTCCGAATCTGTAAGACAGACAGGTGTAATTTCTGTGATTTCAATCATCAGAACTCAATTGTGAGGAAACAAACTAACGTTTAAATGAAGGGTCTGTACGCTACAGTCCTAGGAGAGGGGCAGGGGGGAGAAAGGCATTACAAATTGGAAAAAAAAAAAAAGGGCATGATTCGGAGCTCCCAATCATGACGGAGCGGTGGGGACAGTAACAAAAGCAAAGACAAACAGCAGCAACGTTAAGTGAAATCCAGCTTTAATTCTGATCACGTCTTTAAGAGACTCCCCAAGTCTATACCTCAGTCCTACGAAGGACTAGTTCTTTTTTTTGAAGGACAAGCTTTTTTTTTTTTTAACACATAAAAGTCCCAGACTGAGGGCTCCACGGAATAGCATGTGGACTGAACCACAGGACAAGCAGTCATCAACACTCTAATGAAAAAACCAAATCGACTATAAACCAAGTTTAAACATCACTGTCCATCCTGTGTCTTTGGTTACATTTCTACCGGCATCTAGGTGCTCAAGAGTTCACTGTCCTCACACCACAGGTTACTGACAATGTACTCGGGCATCTAAAAATAAAAAGCCATCTCCACCCCACCCATAAAATCAGGGTGAACCACGAGAAGAGAAACTCTCAAGGCGGCAACAGGCAGCTCTGCACTTACCACGGAGGAAAGTCTGTTCCTCGGCCCGGAAAAAAAAAACACTCTCGACTCCCAAGAGACCTCCCGGGGAACGAACCGTGCTCCATTAACGGCGTTTTGTCTCCAGCTTCTCTGCCCCGGGCTTGGGTGGGGAGGGGCGGCGGGGCCCTTCCACTCGCCCTGGCCCCTCCGCGCTCCCCCAGCCCCACGTGGGCCATCGCCCAAGCACCGACCGCATCCGCCCGCGCGGGATCTCCCTCGTGGGACGCGGAACGCGACGCCGGGAAGAGGCGGCGGAACAGGAACCTCTTGGTCAGGTCGCCCGGCCAGCAGCGAGAAGACCGAGCAAGGTTCTGCCCGAGGGGCCGGGCAGGGCCCCCTGGAGCCCCAGCCGGCCCCTTTCCGTCCCCTTTGCCCGGCACCGAGCAGGCCCCGCCGCCCCGCCCCAGACACCGGCGAGCACCGCCCGGCCCGCTCCGGCGCACCGGCAGGGCAGCCCGGCAGCGCCGCGCCCCGGGACCGCCGCTCCCGCCGTGTCGCGAGAGGCGCCTGCCCGGCTTCCGGCCCTGCGGGGACATCGCCCTCCCCACCCTCCCCCCCACGGCGCGGCTCCCCCCCGCTCCTTCCCACACGGCGCGGCTCCGCCCGCAGCCCCCCCCCGCTCCGCGCCTCCGACACGGGCCCCGCCGGCCTGGCCGCCCGCCTCACGGCTTTCCCCGGGACCCACCGGTCGATCGCCCGCTCCCCACTCACCCGCTCCCCCGGCGGAGCCCGAGCCAGAAGAGCCCCAGCCGCAGCCCCAGCCCCGCAACGTTCGGTGACCGCGCCGCTCCTGCCGCGACTCGCACTGCCGGGCGGTGCACCGCAGAGTGCAGGAAGCCACGCGCCCCGGAGGGGCGGGGAGAGAGGCGGAAGTGACGCTTCCGGCGGCGCGACAGGATGCAGGAACACGCGCCCACCAGGACGGGGGGATGCGGCAAAGCGCGCCCCCTGCCGGGCGGGGGGAGCATGGAAGACACACCCCTGGGCGGGCGGGAGCACCGCTGGGCAGCGCCAAAGCACGCGCACCAGGGGCGGGAGAAGGGAGCGGGACGGCACCTCCGGGCCGCCGCCGACCAGGAGACCCCGCGCACCCGCCGAAAGGGATGACTCGCTCGCCTCACCGGTGGCCTCGGCCCTCCCCCGGCGCGCCGCCGTGCTGCTGCCGGGCACGCGTTTGCCCGGCACGCGCTTGCCCCGCCCACCACCGACGCGCCGGAGGGGCCGGAGCCGGCGCGCGAACGGGCAGAGGGCGAGGGGCAGAACGGCAGCGCCGGCCCCGCGCCCGCGGAGCGGCAGCGGGGCTGCCTTACCGGGAGGCAGCAGACGGCGCCAGGCAGCCCCCGCGGTCTCGCATGGCCGCTGCGGGCGAACGGCAGCGTGGAAACAGCGAGCGACACCGCGCATGCGCGGGTCGGGGCTGCAGTACCTGCCCTTGGCCGCATGGTGGCAGCAGAGCGCCGCAAAGCGAACTGAAACGCGCAGAAAGCCCATTTAAGAAGCGCGGGCTCTGAGGAAATCCGGGGGCGATGGACAGAAAAGGCAGCGAACGTGCCCCTCCAGCCCGTGTCCGGGGCTACACGGCAACAGCTGCCCTGTCCCCCGATGACCCCTCACTAGCCAGGGAGGGGCGTCGAGAAAAGGGGAGGAGACCTGCGGGTCGAAGTGAAATCGGGTTTAACGAGACAGCACCACTACCAACAGAGGCATGCAAAGTTACACTGGGCCAAATGAACGTGCAGCAGCCACGATCGACAGGAGAGGGGTCCTCGGGAGCAAGGAGGAGCAGGGAAAGGAGAGAGCCCTGCAGGAGCCCCGCGGGAGATCCCCTTCCTCAGCAAACCTTCCCGCTTTATACTGAGCATGACACAATGGTCCGGGCTACACCTGTAGCTGACTCAAACTGCTAACAGCCTGCTGAGCATTGCTGGGCTGTGATTCTGGACCAGCCAAACCGTGACAGTGAAACACAGACAAGCAAGTCTGTAGACAGAAACTTTTAAAAGTGATGGGGATTAAGGAAATAAGGGAAAAAAATAAAAATAGTAATGGAGAAGTAGAAAGAAAAATCTATAAAGCAAAGGCACTGAAGAAAAAGAAAAAGTTAAAACTTAAGATATCAAAAAGCAAAGAGTAGATGTAGAAAATACAGTGTAAGCAATAGGGATTAGGGAAATAAAGGGGAAAGATATAAAAATACAGAAAGTGACAGCCAACAAAAATGGAGACAGAGAAAGAAAAATTTAAAAGGATGGTGGTAAGGAAAGATAAGGCATAATTAAAAAATAAAGACAGGATGTGGGATAAAAGTAGATAGAAATCTTTAAGAGCAACAGGGTACAAGAAACAGAAATAATTTAAAAATAGGGTTGGGGAGGTGGATAGAAGAAAATTGAGGAAGAATTTTTTTTTTTTTTTAAGTGAGAGCATACAGGACAGAGAGAGGAATTAAAAAAGGAGGGACAGGGTGCCAGAGGGAGGGAAAATGAGAAAGAGAAATTGCAATGCAGTGAGGCACAAGAAACACGGGAAAGCATTAAGAAATTGGGAGAGGGAGCCAGAAAATGGGACACCATGAACAAGAGAGGGATGGAGAGGGGGACAAGGGTGTAGAGAGGAGAGCTGAGAGATTGCACCAGAAAATAGGGACTGAGAGACAAATGGGAGAGATGGGGAGTGAGGCAGAAGGGACTGACGAGACAGAGGCAAAACAAGGGCCAGGGACAAATTCTAAAGCAACAGGGGAAAAGAAACATAGGCAAGAAATTAAAAATAGAAACAGGGAGCCAAATAGAAACACATGTAGAACAAATATTTCAAAAAGCGATGGAGTACGGGAAACACAGGCAAGAAATAACACATGGGGGCAGGGTGACAGATGGAAGAAGCAAAACTGAAGAAGTGGTTGGGTAGAGGACACAGAGGGAAGAATTAAGAACTAGAGACAGGGAGATGGACAGAGGGAAAAGCAGAAAGAATATTTTAAATGTGAAAGGGTACAAGAATTAAAAGAATAGGTATATGGACCTGCATAAAGGGATGCAGGCAAAAATGTGAAAAACAACAGGAGACGAGAAACATAGGCAAGAAATTAAAATTAGGTCAGGGAGGGGGAGAGCAAGAGAGAGGTTGCAAGAAAATTTAAAAAGCGACTGGGTTCAAGAGACTTAAGTGAGAAGTTAAAAGACAGGAACGGAGAGGTAGAAACTTTCAAAAGCGATGGGGTACAAGAAACATGCAAGAAGGAAAAAACAGGAACAGAGAGCCCAGTAGAAGCAAACTGCCATGGGTTGACCTTGGCTGGCTGTTGAGTGCCCACCAAGGTGCTCCATCACTTCCTTTCCTCAACCAGAGGAAGAAAATACAACAAAAGCGCTAGTGGAAACCCACCACACTTCCCACAATCAACAGGGACCTGGATAAATGGAGGCAGGGAGAGAGGGAGACCTAGAAATGCCCTTTTCACAAGCAAAAGAAACTTTACAGCAAACTGAAGTCACATCCACTTCCTGTCACCCCAGTTTTGGCAGGAGAGCATAAAGCGCCTTTAATCCTCAGTAGTCCCAGAGTTTCAGTAGCTTGCCCAATGATTGCTGGAAAGTCAGTG
Source organism: Leptosomus discolor (assembly GCF_034619465.1). Taxonomy (NCBI): domain Eukaryota; kingdom Metazoa; phylum Chordata; class Aves; order Leptosomiformes; family Leptosomidae; genus Leptosomus; species Leptosomus discolor. Next base: position 1,768,678 of record NW_028237857.1, on the reverse strand, counting down.
TCATAGGGAAGACCAGAGCCCCATTGCTAGTCCCTGCTCTGACTGGTCTGCTAACATGAATGAAAAGAGACTCAAGCAACTAAAACAGTTCATAAAATAAAACCAACTTAGAAAGATGTCCAAAGAGGAACAAATCTGAAGTAAGGAAAATCCGACAGTGAAGCACTTATCATATGCAGCTGTAGTGCACAGTTGATTTTAAGGACTCCAGAATTAGGACTGCAGTGTGCTGTGTTGATCAGCATGCGACACACTGGCAAATCACATTGAGTGCACTAGAAATCTTTTTGCATGTGCACTTGCCTTTTGGTAATAATCATATTTCACACAATAAGTGCAAAGCCTTTGGTCTTTTGCACGTGCATTGATGTGGCTTGTGCTTGCTTTGGTACTGCACGCCTGTTTCTTGTGTCATGCTGAAGTACAGCAAAACACTCGAGTATCTTTTTTAAGAACAAAGCCAATCAGATGCAAATTTGGACACAGGCATATGCATCTTTTTGAGTCAGAGTTAAGCAGACGTGTATGCTTTTCAGTGATGCAGTTATTCCCTCTGCTTTGCCTGATGCCATGAAGCTGCCTGCTTAATCCAGCGCTTTTATAAACTGTATTTTTCAGCTCCACTTTGACACCACCAGTCATTATAATCTGTTTTAAACATGTATGCTGATTAATCCAAGGTGTCTTGTTTGCAGCAACCTAGAACTTTGAATCTTATTCTCTAACTTAATCTCCTCATTAATTTTGAGGCTTAATTTTGGAATACAAATGACAGTGAGCAGGAGTGAGCCATGGAAGATGCCAGGCACTGCTTGCTGGCATAGGAAATGGTCTCCCAGTGGAAGCCTTGAGCCATCTTGCAAGTTGCTGCTTAGACTCTGGTAGCCTGGTACCTGTCAGAGGAAGGGGAAAGAAGCACATCCTAACAGCTGGACATGTATCCTGGTGGTCTGTCATAGTCATCAAGATTCCAAGCCTAAACCTGGGAATGTGCCGAGAGCTGATGGGTTAAGCTGGTGGTTAGGATGGCATGCTGCCTTACGAATGGTGCCAGTGTTACAAGTACTTCTTTTATTATAGGAGTACTGAGAGTTCCCAGTTATGCTGGATGCTGCCCAGTAATTCATGGGGTAAAAAATAGTCCACGACCAAAACAGCTGACCACGATATTCAGCAAGACAGTCAATGGAAGGTGCTTTACTTGAGGGGATGTTATTAGCTGTATTCTGCATATAGGTGAACTGAGGTAGAGGAGGGATGAAAATTACTAGTGCAGGGAGGATGTCTCTGACAGAATGGTTGAAGCGATTCAGGCTACAGCATGAAGCAGTTATGCCTGTAGTTTTTGAAGTGTCTGGCCTGGCATAAAAAAAATAGGAAAACTGCTGTCTTGAAAATGAATCCGAAAGAAACATTTCCCATCCTTAATCCATTACACCTCTACATCCAGTCTGTACACTGCATTTTGGACTCCTTTGGAACCAAATCTTGCGGGTGGTTGTTGTTAGTATGAAAGGATACTTTCTGTAATAAATTCCAAGACTGCTTCTTGCTGGAAAAGCCTGATGTGGCATCCTGTACACCACTGGCAAATCTCCTACTGACTTGGCCAGCAGGATCTCACCTGAGCCATTTTTACAAAGCACAGCATCTGGCATTGAGCAGAAGCTGGTTGATTGTTTTATTTTTTTAGCTAGTTTCCCAGTCCACTCTGGAAAAAGACCAGCCTATCAGAATCGGCAGAGGACAAGGGTATGTTAGGATGGGGCTTGGCAGAGAAAAAATGGGCAAAACATGCTGCCATGTGACCTACTTCTTGCCAGGAAAATTGATTCTCTCCCTTCCCAGAGCTCTCCCAGCTGGGATGCCAGGGAGAGGAATAGCAATGGTTTTGGCATATAAATTGCAGTGAGCACTAGGATAAGCTGAGGAAGGACTGGCATCATTTGAAGCGTGCACGTTTGTCAGAGGAATAGAAACCATAATGTTCCTCCATCGCAGATCCAATGCATCCTTGCTACAAAATTGGCTGGCTCATGAACAAACTGCCCCCGACAGCCGTAACCTCTTACTTGTCAGTACGAAATGCACACGCATGCCGCCATTCAGTTTAAACCTTAGAGAAATCTTTTGCTAAGGGCCGATTGCCAGAAGGGACAGAATTTGTGACATACTTGCTCTGGACTGAAACTCTTAAACAGTAAACACTCGTGCAGTAAACCTTTCTATGGGAGTCTTCTCTAAAAGAAGGCATTTTGCAGGTAATTGGGAAATGGAGAGTCAGCAAGAGGATGAGCAAATACCTGCTGCAAAAAAAAGCCTGCCACATTTTTCCTCTAAAAATTCCAAGTGTTCCCACGTGCTTGCCACCTGGCTGTCTGTGAAGGTCATCTGTTTGCAGGAAGACAACAGACTCTGTGGGAATCAGGTATGTGTTGGCTCCTCTCTGAGCTTCCCTATTTGCCAGTCCTTGTCAGACTACCATTTGCTGAGGTGAAATGTCAGTATCTGCAAAATTCAGTCATTAATGTTGCAGAAGTAGGAGCCCTGAACTGAGTCCTCTTTGAGGTCAGACACTGTGCTTCTGCTCTGCCCCAGCAATGGCAGGAAACCAATGACTCAATACTCTCAGGAGTTTCCTCACCAGAGGGAAGCAACACAGACTGACCTGTCAGTCTGTGCACAAAAAACAGAGACAGCTTTACTTTCAGCTTTTAGCTAGAGATAGTGCTTTCTTGCCAAGCGGAAAAGGTACAGTATGAGAAGTGGTTACACATCTGCAGGCAACACTAAATTTATTCTCACAGCCCAGTTTAAGAGTAAGTGGAGTGTAGATGGGATAGACCCAGGCATACTGAAACTCCAGGTGCTCATACAACACCACAAATCACACATATCCATTCTTCCTACTGCGTGCTCTTCAGTCCTTCATTTCAGCTTCTATTCTCACTTCTTTGCTCCTTAGTTGCTTTCAGTACAGAGACCCTGAGGATCCTGCTTTATTCTCACTCCTCTTTTGGCAGTGGCAGAAGAGAGCGGTAGTGGAGAGATATAGTCTTAGTCTCGTCACGAGCAGAATTTTGGCTGGCAGGAGTACGGAGGTTGCCAGTACCAGAACTGTCCAGCATCTTTCACAGCAAGCCCTTTAGACTCTTTTGATGGCAGAGAACAAGGCCTTCGATTACTTTACAGAATTTAAGGTATGTTTTTCAAGCTGTTGAGGAGAGAAGGGGGAAGGGAGAGGCAGACTTGACCTGGGAAGCAATGTACCATAGGAGATAAATGGCCCTGCTCCAGCCAGATAAAGCGCACAAGTAACTATGTGAGAAGAAAAGATAGAAAGAGACATGGAAATCATATGTGGCTGGGGCTGGTGACAGCATTGTTCTCTGACACCTTGCTGAAAGCAGCATTCCCACAGGGAAAACATTTTCCACCCCAGTGGGTACCTATGAGAGAACACAGCAGTTGTGTCTCACTGCCTTTCTGGAAGGAAAGCATCTCTTCTTAGATTTTTTTTTTTCCCTGTCAAAGCAGAGACAGCTTCCCTGCTGGCATTGATCCCTGCTGCCCTATTGGTTTATGAAGCTTTGCCAGCGTGAGAAGAGCTATGTCTGCCATTGGAAGTTACTGCGCAATAAGGTATGATACAAATTTGCTGTGCACTAATTAATCAGCATGCTTTGTGAAGAGTGAGACTGAGGAACTGATTCCATTCAAGGGTAGTCTTACTGCATGCCAAGAACCAGACTAGCCACACACTGCTGCCCAGTGAGAGTGGTCTTCTTCCTTTCCAGTCGCCACTCTCAGTGCCACTCTCAGTGCTACCAGTTCTTTCCTGCTCTGTCCGTTGCTGACTGAGCTTACTAGCCCAGAAGAGGGCAAATCCATTTCTTTTTTGCTTGGACTGGTTTTCTGTTGGGTTGAATGATTGAATTGCCTCATGAAGTGTTCTGATGAACCCAGAAATGGCATGACACAAACAGTGGGAGTGAGGATGGTAACAGGAGACTTGGCTTTCCGTCTTGGCCACAGTGTACCATTAGATTAGATCAACCATATCATCTCTCTTAACCCCATGAGTGTCTGTATAAGGAACAGGTGTAGCATATGCCGTATGCTGCACATTCATGACCTCCCTCACTCTGAATGAACTTCCTTTTAGATGGGAGTTCCTTCCTTCGAGAAGGGTGTGCTTTTCTGGTCAAATTGCAGAAGAGGATCTTTTTTTGATTACTCCTAGGTGCATTCACATTAAATTTCCGTCTTTTTCATTGTCTCCTCTGTGTTGTCGTGTACTTCAAAGGGGATGGAGGAGAAAGGCTGCTATATTGTGTCTGTTCTTCAAAGGGATAAGATCCATTATCCTTTTCTCACTTGTGTTGGCAACCAGCCAGAGTCTTAGTCTCCTGAAAACACGGGCACTGTATGCGAGTTTTATGCTGGTCCCTAAAGGCCAAGGGAGTGTGTCCTTTAGAAGACTGCTCTTAACAAATCCGTAAGCAGAGGAGTCTGACTTTGTGGACAGTAATAGGGGCATCAGCAGAGGTAAAGCTCTATCAGTAAATGATACTATAACCCAGGAGAACTTTCCAGTTGCTCCAGAGTTTCTCAAGGCCTTGAACCTTAACATGCACTTTGCCAGTTTGAGCCCTAAAAGAGAAGGAAAAAAAAACTGGCCAGTTTTACGCCGGAACAGGAGAAGCGAGTTGCCTTGTGTGTGATGGCAGTAACCAATGAGGAAATGATCAGTATGTATCTTTTCACTGAAGAAAGAGGTTTTGCAGTCTTAGAGTATGGCTTTCCAAGTTGTCCCTGTCTTGCAGACCCATCTTTCCACCTCACATGGTCTCTCTTTCTCTTGCCTGAGAGCATTGCTCTAAGTTCCTCCTTAATTCAAAGGCATTTTGATGACCAAAAAGGACACGGAAGATGTATATGGGCAAGGAGCACTTGGAATCCTTGAATCAATGTATTGTGTCTCATTGTTTTCATTACTGTCTCAATTTTGCTTTTCCAATTGGGAAGGAAGAGACAGAATGGAAAGGTAAAAATAAAATGTGTGTTGGGAAAGGGAGCTGTTGATCCCATGGGTTACTCAGAGTGCACAGCTTTGCCCTAAACCTCATTGTTATCTGGGCCGCAGGCCAAATGTTTGGCTGAAAAAAATATGCATAGTTCCAAAACACTGTGTTAATTTATGTCCTCTATTACAATACCACTGAGTAAGAGCATAATTCTTTTTAGTAAACATCTGATAGCATGATAAATACAGTCATCTTTTCAGAGAAGCTACCCTAGCTCCGGCCGTGGTATTTATCAGAGCAAGCAAGAACAGCCAAACAATTTTGCATGTCTGGTTTTCTTCTTGAGCCTGTCTCCTCTTTAGGTCAAATCACATCTTACCCAGGAAGGTTTGGATGGATACCAAAAAATAACTCCTAATTTACCTTATGTAATGTCATTACCAAAATTCAGCATTTCTTAAAAACTGAAAGATGGAATCCAGGTTATGCTGTCTTTAGGTGTCTTTCCGCTCTTATACTTGCAATGCATTTAATCTCTCGAGCCTTACAGGCCTTTAGATGCAGCTGTCCAGGTGAAAAACAAGGGCAGTGACCCACGAGTTTTATAAAAACATGAAGGTAGAAGTTCTTAGTATGACAGTCCTCCGCTTCTTTCCTTCCCTTCAAAATATTTCAGAAGGGCAGAAACTATATTTGGCTTAAATTTTACTGAGGAGCTGCCTCCAAGTCCTATTTTCAAGCAATGAACGGATGTCCCTTCTTCACACAGGGTTGAAGTATAACGGTAGAATATCTCTCCTAGGTAGCAGAAAGACTGCTTTTTCTGCAGTCGAGTTTGCCAGATTGTTGCAGGTGACTGAAGAAAAGCTGGAGGTGATATCCCCTACCACTGAAACAGAAGAATCCTGAAGGGGACATCTGTCCACCACGTTTGATACCTACATGCTGATTCTCTTCTCATTCAGCTTTATACAGCCACAATTCCACTGAGCACATCGAATTAGTCTAGATTTACACCACAGATAAACAGAACCTGGATCAGATCTTTGGAACTAGACTGTTAACAGGCATAAGAACCCATGACTTTAAATCCTCTATATTACTGTGCTAAGCCTGTTTACCCTCTAGTTCAGTAGTCACAGTGAACGCAGTTGTAGTTTATGTCCTTAACAATTATGTTAGGAGGAGGAGGCAGCAAGATCTATGCTTCATCTCAGGACCAGCTTGCAGTAACCTGAGTAAATGGGAGTCATTAGAGTTACTCCAGTTTTAATTACAGTGGTGCACCTGCACAGAGAACGTGGCCCATGCTGGAAGGAACAAACTAGCTTTGCTCAAATCCTTTTGCAACTAAAGGGAAGAACCACGAGAAAATCACAGGCAATTGCTGTATGCAGCATTGCCACAGACTTCTTAGGGGGAGCTCCATGGAGGTATGCTAGCATCTGTGTGCGTAGAGCCCCTTTGAGAAAAGGCAGGCAGCTCAAGCATTTCTGGGTCCTATCCTATGAGAAGCCATGCGTCAGACTGTGTAACAGGGCCATGCATGTGTATGCCAATGCCTTGCAGCAGGGAACAGTCAATGGCTGCATCCAGAGACAGGATGCCTTTCAGTTGGGCTCCTTCAAATTAAAGACCTACTTAAACGGCACGCCTTCTCTGGCTACTCCTCAGCACAGATGCAGTTAGGCCGGTGTCCCTTCAACTACACTGGCCTTTGGGCAACAATGCTGAGCACATAACTCACTACAGGCCATCACTCCTCTCTCCTCGGTTGGCCTGGGCTGTAACTGTAGAAAGTAAACATCTTCCAGATGTTTACACCAAGTGAACATTTAGATCAGATCCAAAGTGTTAAAAAATTCCCCTCAGTGATTTTGGAGTGAGACCCTCATTCAATGTAGCCGGTCCTTTGCGGCTTTACCACTTCATGTATATTTAAGAAGTGACCCATTAAATCTCCAAAGAAAGCACCCCCAATATATTCTTGTTCTGTCACCATTTGCCATTGAAATATATCTTTCAGCATACTCTTTAAATGCATTCTGGCAAAATGATACTATAGTTACGCGCGTATTTTTAACACCACAGTGCTATTAAAATACCATGAAAAGCAGTTTACTATGCAGTGGACGTAATCCGTGAACACTCAAGACTAAAAGAAAACTTTTTCTTTCCCAAATCTGAAGCTCAAATGCGCATGTTAAAGGGAACCTCTGGATCATTCAGAACTTGCCAACTAATATTAGCTTATATTTATTTTTGGTGCATTTTATGCCAGTGATTGAGTAATCACCTGTTTTATCACGTTCCATATATGCTAGCAAATAATTCGAAACAATGTAAAGCCAAATGCTTGGATATAAATTTGCTTACTGTGTTTACAGGAGTGGGTTCAATTGTTTGGATGAAGTTTAATTTGGATGATCTTGTGGCCTGTTTGATGTGCCAAATTTTCACTCTCAAACCACAGGGAAAACAATTTAGACCTTAGCACTAGAAATTGAACTATTGTACTCTAGTATTTTTGTACTAGAGCACTGGGTTGGTGTCAGAGATTTGAACCACTGGGAAAAAAAAATTATGGCAATGGATCAGTGCAGATCTGCCAGAACAGCTACACAGGTTTTTACAAAAACACACACACACATATATAAAACCATTGGCATTGAGCTTTAGTGTGAAGTAAAGCTTGGAACATTTAATGGGTTATGTAATACGGTGTTATTTCCTGTCCCCATCAAATAAGACAGACTTCTTTCTTTGCTTTTCCTTTTACCATCTTATCAGGAATCTTAATAGACTTGCGGAAGCGTTTCTATTCTCTGCTTAGAAATGCAAATACAATGAACTTCCCTGGGCAATGCTGGAAAAATGATCATGCAACTGTTGTATACCCTAGCTGTTCTACTGGGCGCAGATCGGTTTTCAAAAGGATTGTTAATACTTGCACGAGTCACTCATAATGCTCTAATCCATAGTTCCTGTCCAGGACCAGGGAAGGCAGTGGACTTACAGAGAAGGCAAAATGGGCATCTTGTAGCCTGTTGTACATTATCACTCCTGGTGGGGCACTAGATGGAAAGAACTCAAACTTGTTTATGGGAGCCTGTGGTGAGCATGTTGGACTGGCATTTATCTAAAGAAAAACTCAAGACTCCTCTATACATAAATTGAGCATATTTTGTTCTGGACTGAAACATTTTTGTTCTTTTCTTAGTTTGGTGCCTGGCCATACCATTTTTCAATGACAGTTTTCCAAGCAGAACCTTGCCTTAAGAGGGCTAAACTAGATATTTGAGAGAGGGGCTATGGAATGTAGTATGTTCCATGGATGCTGGTTTGCTTGTAGGGTAGATTAGATACTGTAGAAATGCCATAAGGCCCTTACAAGAAACATGTGATACTGCTACACAAATTGTTCAAACTATCACATTACTGTAGGCTGTTGTATTTGGACCATTGCTAACAGAATATTGACAGGGTTATCATAAGTCGGGTTTTCCTGGGTGTTTCCTCTTATCCTGCCAGGAGATTTTGCCAAATGAGGTTTTGAGGATTTTGTAGTTCTTGTCTAGGTTTCCCACATGCCAAATATCTTCAGTCAGGCTATCCTTCCTCTGGAAACCCTGGATGTAACCACTTATTCATCCTCCCCATGACATCCAGCCAAGCCGTGTTACCAGCTAATTTAGCTGGAACTTTGTGTTCTTTAAGGTTCTAAATCATGTCTGAAGGCATGCTAACTGGGACCTCTTTCTTGCTGAAAAAGAGCACCAGATACTGAGACAGAAAGAGGGAAGGACAGCTGAACATCAAATGCCTAGTGTGCCTTGGGCATCAAAACCTCTTAGGTAAAATTAAGCTCTGAGAATCTGTGTGTCATCTTTCCATCTTTGAATCATATCATTTGGTTTGGGTTTCACTTATGGTATTTACTTACAATACTATCTGTTTTGAGAGGCTTTTGAAGACTAATGTATTCCCATGCTTTGTCCAGCTGCAAGAGCTCAAAAGCAGGAGATTTCAAACAGGAACAGAAAGGGGGGTGTGGTTTTAGAGTACTGAAGTATGAAGCCAATTCCTCATCTGTGGCAGTGCAGACAGACAGAGAGAGTGAAAGTTGCACTTAAATTTGCTGCGAGGTTAGGAAGTATCTGAATTGTTTGTATCCTAACTTGTACTGTAAATTGTTCTAAATGCATGAATGAGAGGCAGTTTTAAATATACTAGGCTTTTATGATTATCCTGTGGTTGCTGAGTCTGGAAACAACAAAAGAATTTGATTTTCTTTGCTCTGATAGATCCTGCTGAGAGTGGGTTGAAACTTTTCTTTCGAAACACTTTTTGTCAGAAAACTGAACTTTCAACTAAATTAATATTCTGTGAAAAAATATAAGCTTTCCTTAGTAATTAAAAATATTATAAAAATGGAAATCTTTACCATAGGAGGAGGAATATTTTCCAAAGATTTACAGTATTAGTAGCATTAGCTGATAGCTGTGAGCTGTGAACTTTAATATTCACATATACACACACATATATATTATTATGAGGTAGGGTTGTATATGTTAAGAAATTACCTATGAGCAAGTGGTATTGACTTCCGTTACTTTTGCTGTAGGGTTTTACACATCCTGACTTAAACACTCTGCAACCTGGAGATGGGGTTAAAAGTCAAGGCAGAATGTCTCCAGCTTTCTCTGCTCATTCTAGATTTACAGGCTCAGCTATTAAGAGAACGATTGTTGACCACTGTTAAATGATGACTCTTTTTTGTAAGAAAGCACTCATTATCTTGTAAGACATTGGCATTTTTCTACAGCAGTGTTTCAATGCTGTAAAATAGATCCCACAAAAGAGCTCGAGGTAAGAGAAGGGGAGAGCAAGGAAAAGCAAGGATTACAGTGGTACTGGAAAAAAGGAAGGGATAAGTTGGTATGTAAAGTTATCGGTAGCTTAGATAAACGGGTTATTACATACAAATACACACACATACCCATGTCCACAGAGGAGCGTAAGCTTGTACATACAAAAATTATCAAATGCAAAAAGCTTTAAATGACAGTGTGCATCTTTGTCCTGCTTCACTGCTGGAGGGTTCTGACACAGACCTGCAGGGTTTATCTCTGTAGTGTTCTGGCAAACATCCAGGAGTCTAGGCATGCTTGTAAACATGTGTGTAAGTCAATGAGTTTTGCCTGTGAATGCAGTGTTCCTGACAGAAAGAGGCAATGATTCTGTAACATGGTAAATCCTGTATGGTACCAAAAAGCGCTGAACGTAAAGTGCTGAACACATATAGACTAACTGATGGTGTAAATTTGCTTAAAATATATTCCAGATTTCCTTTTCCTATGAGGCTTTATGCACGAGGTACTGCCTGGCACTGCACTAGGCAATAAAGAATAACCCATTGTGACTCTGGCTAATTTGACAGAAATGTGTATCTCATCCTCTATGCACACACACTGGATCTGCTGAGTGCTTTGGCAGCTTAGTATTAATGCCCATCAAATTGCAGCCCACAGGGGGAAACTCTTCAGCATATGGGTGAGCATGGTGGGTGTGGGTCCAAGTTTGTATGCGTGAAGGGACACGTCAGCCTTCAACTTGCATGTCTAAAGGTGCCTGCGTGTGCATTTCTGTCTCCGTTCTGCCAGAATCACTCTCCTCTCCCTTTGCCTCAGCGCTCCCCCCGGAAAAGATAAGCTGTGCTTGCTTTGGCATTGTCACGTAAGCAACCCTAGAAACAGCAAACACTCACCTCTCCTCTCCTCACTCTCTCTTTCCCGTTCCTCCCCGACACCCATCTCCGACTCCTTCCTCTCCCTTCCCCGCACTGGCGCGGCGACCCGCTTCAGGCCGTCCCCCTCCCGCGGCCCCGCCCACAGCCCACCGCGCCCGGCCCTCTCAGCCCCGGGCAGCTGTGAGCAAGCCCGTGCCACCGCCCCTACTCCCGCCCTCTTACGCCGTTGCCTCCTGAAATTACACCTCCTCCGCAGAAGGAGCACAGGCGCTCCGCTCTCGCGCGTGCGCCGTCTGTGCCCCCCCCCCCCCCCCCCCTTCGCACCGAGAGCGCGGGCCGTGGTCCGCCGGCAATGGGGGCCGGCCAGCGCGGGGGCCGGGCTTAGAGCCGCCGGGTGGCAGAGGGCGCCCGCCGCGAGGGGGAGAGACGGCGGCGGGAGGGGAGGCGGCCGGGCGTCCGCCGCTAGCGGCTCCTGAGCCGCCCGACGGGCCGCGCCGCGCAGCCTGCGGCCCGCGGAGGCCGCGGCCGGCGAGATGGAGGATGCGCACAGCCGGGAGGCGCAGACTGTCTGCGAGGCCCTGGGCCGCTACGAGGACACGCTGCGGGGCACAGTCCGGGAGATCCACGGCGACATCCAGGTGTTCAAGCAAGGGGTGGGCCGGCAGGTAGAGGAGGTGCTGCGCCTCGCCAGCCCCCTGGCGCGCTCCGTCTCCGAGCTGCAGCAGGAGAACCGGCGCCTGCGGGCGCAGCTGGAGCGCCTGTCCCGGCAGGTGGAGGCCCTCGGCCGGTCGGCGGGGCTGCCGCAAGAGTGGGCGGATGAGGCGGCGGGGAGCTCTTCGGCGCAGAGTTCGCCCGGCGGCGGGTTCTCCAGCCATGCCAAGCTAACGGTCACTGGCTGGAGCCACGTAAGTGCTGGCCGCGGCCAGGGAGGCGGCGGGAGGGAGGGCCGAGAGGGAGCGTGAGCGGGTGTTTCGCGGGTGTTGCCAGGCGCTGCGCTGGCATGGGGGAGCGTTTAGGGACACGGGGCTCGTTTTTTGCAGTGCAGGGTCAACGGGCTTTTGGGAGGTGCTGTGATAAATGGTCTTGGCCCTGATACCGCCTGGAGCTGTTCCTGATTGTAGCACTGCTTGGTCAAACAGGGATCTTGGTTAGAGTGGTAGCAACCTATCAGTTCAGTGTGGTTAGAAGTAAGAAGAGAAGCGGCAGCTGTCTCAGCTATCAACATACATATGTATGCGAATATCTGTGTATCCTTTCTGGACTCGATTCAGGGGGATCTGTGTGCCAGCAATGCTGTTTGGCAGCTGGCAAGCTCACAAAGGAGAACAGCTCAGCATATAGCAGGGAGTAACATGTTTTCCTAAGACAGTGATTTAATATCCTGCAGTGAGACTGTTTTGTTGCACAACCACTGACCTGCACTGCTGCAGCTCATCCCCGAGAGGTGGGCCTCATGCAAGTTGTCATGGTTTCCATGACCTAAACTACCACAAACACGCACGTTCCCCCCAGCCTTGTTACTCAGTATATGGAAACCCTAGTTAGTGGAAAGCTCATCTGGAACCGAGATGTTTTGTGTAATACTTTTTCTATGTGTCCAGCTCTATGGAAAGAATTGGGAGCTCCTGTACAATCCTTGACACCAGGAGGTGGCAGCCAGGCAGTACACATGATTTAGTCGCATAAAACTGCAGTACTGGAGACTTGCTTTTCACAGATGATGGCCTATTTCATGTAATCTTCAGTAAGCCATGTGTTAGGGTGTCTTTAAGACTGTTGGAGCATGAAAAGCTGGTCTGTAGTCTGTCGAGGCTTTGGAGCTGGAAAAGAAAAGCTTGAAAATGAAATTCAGTCACTTAAATTGGTGGGAGCGAACAGAGTCTGTATTGTATTCCAACCCTTTTCATTCCTGCTGATTCAAGAATGGGGGCATAGGGCTTCCTACAGCTGGGCGAGTGAAAAGGTAAAGCTGCTGCTTGATGCATTGTTCCAACATAGTGGTGGCAACTGCTGCCTTTTCCCCCATGTGACAAAGGTGTTCAGTACACATGCAGCTTTCAGATCCGTTGCTTTTTGTTTCATGGAGCCATCCACGCTTGTTTGTATTGCAAGGAGCAGAAGTGAGCCAAGTGACATGGAAGGGACAAGGGGGTGTGGTCCCTCACACCATCTCACCTGTTCCATCACCACTGCCTACACTGTAGTGTGTACTTCACGTTCTGTGAAAAGTCTTGCATTGAGGTTATGGCAATATCTAGCTTCAGGTATTGGTCTGTGCTAAAGCACAGAGTGTGCTTTTGTTTGAATTGGAGCCTTCCCGCTTTGCTTTAAGGGTTCAGGGAAGATCATTTGAGTAATGGTAGTTCTTCAGTGCCCTTGCAACAATTTTCCCTGGACAGTTGCACAACTTCCCAAGTTAGCATAGCTGACCGAGAAGGAATTTCAGTACTGAGAACTACGGGAGACGCAGCTAGATCTACACACACCAAATACATGCAGTGAAAACATGATTTTGTGGGTAAGGCTCTGAGGTGGCTGTGCTCAAATGGCTAAAGAGCAAGCCTTGGTCTAGTCACCCAGATTCTCTATAATGAAGAAAGTGTTCCCTCAGTTGCTTGTGATTTCTGGTTATGTGACCAAAGCACTTGAAACAGGGTACCGTATGTGTATGTTTTCAGATAAACGAGTACCTGTGATAAAATTAGTGACACTTACTAGCCTTAGTAAATACTTCTATAAGTATGAGATATGAGGAACCAATAATACTGACCTGGAAATAGCAGCGAATCAAGATATGCTATTTTGCTCTTAAAAAGATTTATTGGTTGAGTTCTTTTTTTACTGTGTGGTCAATGCAGTGTTTACCCCAACAAAACGCTGGGTTCTGTTGCTTTCAACTTTTCTAGCAAAATACTTGGGGTAAGAGTTAAGACTGTCTTGCAGATTGGATACTGGAGAGTCCGAGCATCTTCAGTGTTTGAACCATTATTTTCTAATATTGCTAGATTATTTTTCAAGGTAATTTGATTGAAAAAAGTAAAGCCAGGGAGTTCCAAACATAGCTCAGAAGTAAGGACACAAAGCTTTTAATTCTAATCTTCAGTCAGTCTCTGCTCTGCTGTCCTTGAATCTGGTATACCACAGTTTAAGTGCTGATTTAGATGTAATTTTAAATGGCTATTAGCCACTGTGATTTGCAGGTGAACCTTTCTGATATTTTGATACCGAACTTTAATTTGGCACTCTAACCAAGCCAGAATCTGACAGCTGCTTCTGCAAAGGTGGAAAATAGGGTGTTCAAAGAATTAACTTTAAAGTAGGATCCTGGAGCCATAGCTGCACTACTGAGGATTTATCCCTCACTGAGCAGTTTGTTGCTGTTTGTCATCCTTTGCAGTCACTGAGGTCTCTCTCCTACCTGCCTGTGATTATTAGAAAGGAAGATTTTGACCTTTTTTGTTGGTCAGATCTTGCATTTTGTCAGGAGCTTTATCACTTATGATCTTTCCGTGGTGTTTGTGGTTGAGCAAACAGGAAAGACTAAAAATACCGTAAGGGTGTTCTATTTTTATGCTGTCAGAAGAGTTTCTGTACAATGTGGACAGTCTGCTGGACAGACTGCTGCAGAGAACCTGCCCGCAGTGGTCAGGACAGCAGAGAGATGAGTAGTAGGTTATGACCACATGGGAAGATCTAAACAAATATTACTCGTTGGTGTCTCTCTGTGGTGACCTGATGGCACCCAACAGTCAGCCTTGGAGTAACTGCATGAGACATAATGACCTAGGGTATACAGGCAGGGAGATTAACTGTTCCAGCAATCACCTGGCGTTGTATACTATGATTCTAAACCATCTCGACTCTTCAACTTCCTATAATAAAGGAAATCTGGTAGTTCCATTTCCTTCTTACTGTTCTCTTGCACTTCCTGCAAGTGTCCTTTTGGAAGGGTGGCATTCATTCCAAGCTTGCCTTCATACTTATCTGGATTATTTTTTGTTGTGTGGTTTGTTTTGTTTTAATTCAGTGTGACGTAGCTGTGGGCACCTGCTGAAACTGCCAAGGTAGAATTGTTCCCTGCTGTCCACTTTTATCCAGTGTTGCTTCAAAAAAGGTTCTGTGAAAACTGCTTCTACTGTTGTTTTTCAGTGATTACTTCATCTGCAAAAGCTTTCCTAATAAGCTCGTGGTGTTCAAGGCTTTTTCTTCAAGCTGCAGGGTCAGTTACAGATAGAGAATTCTGGTGTTTTCTGAGGGACAATGGCTTTCTAATAGAAGAATTAAGGGGTAAGTGTGGTGCAGTTCTTGCTGGTGTCTAGGAGCCTTGTTTGCATTTCCTCAGACATTTCATCATTCCCCATTTCTGATGCATCAGTGATCTCTTTCTATGAAAGGAACAGCGTCAAATCTTGCCTTGCAGAAGTCAGTGGTGCTTTTGCTGTTCACCGAAGTGAAGCATCAGTTTCATCCAGTATGTAACAAGAGAGGGAGGTACTTCTCACAGATAAACAGCATTTCTAGATCCAATTATTTTTATTGTAACCCTTTTGATAATTGGTGCTTTTATGAAAGGCTTTGGATGACTGATGCCTCATTTGAGAGAGAGTAATCTCATTTTTCTGTCATTCTTCCACAATTTGACCTTGTTGCAGGCAAAAGCTTGACGAGATAACACATGTGCACTTCAGAGTCTCAGAGAGGAAATAAAAATTGTTTTTCTTTCTGATCTCATGATCTGGTGCTTACTCTTTTCTGAATGTGTGTGATTTTCATTACTGGGTTATGATATTTGCCAGTTTGATAGCAGCTTCCCGTTGTGGATCCCCAAGGTCCAACATCTTTGCAGTGAAGGAGGAATTCTGGCAGCCCTGTGACTATGGAAAGTATTATCACCCTACATGACATGGAGACTTCTGAGCTACTGAGAGATTAGTTCTAAGAGTAAGCCTGAGTAAGACATGCAAAACATTAGCGTTAACTTTCTTTTCTTTAACCAGTTCCTCATCATGTTGTTGTAACCTGAGTTGTACAAATGGGTGCTTCTCATTATTAAGCACGGATATAGGTATCTGTGTCCCCCGATGTTTACAATCTGTGTAGCCAGCATTGACAGAGGAAGTAGTGTTACACACTTGTCAGAATGCTGCCCTCTCCAAACAAAGTGGATTTTGAAGTACTTTAGCCTGACACCACTAAATGCATGGTAGAATCTGATCACAGATCCTCCCAGTGTTTCATCAGCACATGGGGCTTCCCTGTCCTCGAGCGTGGAATCAAGTTTCTTCCTGAGCATTGTTAGCCAAAACGTAATCAGGTTTGCATAAAATAAATTGATGCGGCACCTGTTACTGCGTTAAGAAACCAGTTCAGTGTGTAGGATGCTACATGATCTTTGGAATGACCACCTCATTTGACTGTTTTGCTCACCCCCAAAGCTTGTAAAGTAGGTTCGTGTTTATAGTCTATATCAGCATTTGACATATTCAGGTCATAATGGCTGACATGAATGGATAAACAATTCTATATACCACAGGTACGTTCTAGGGAGCTGCATTAGCTGTGCTTTACATTTCAGTTCTAGATATGGACAATAATTGTTGACTGGGATCTCAGTTCCATTAAATACAGCATTAAAAGTTCTGAACCCCTGATTCTGCGTGGTTTGTATAATTAATATTTTGTGTGCTTTTCTTAGGTTAATCCTGGCAGCTAGTCAGAACTGAATTTATTAGTGCATAGTGCCTCCTTCTTGACAAGTATAAAAGTTTTAAAATAATTTTATTATCTCAAATTAAAAGATCTGCATATAAGGACACAAATCCAGTTTAGCAGCAGTAAGTCAGACTGTGTGGAATGGAAGCATTCTTTGTGGGGTAGCAGATGGTATAAAAATGAAAAATATTTTTGATTATTGGAGAGACAAATGTTATTTTAAAGAAGCTGTTCTTCTGGTGATCTGTTGTGAAAGAAGTTTGGAGACTAGCTTTGCAAAAGAACTTGTCACTCCTTTTGGGCCTAAGCTGAGTAACTATCTAAAGAGTGCGGCTTTGTTGGATGTGACTTCTTCTGATAACCTGTCTGTAATGAGGCCGCCAAATGCAAGAGGTCCCACAAAAATCAGTGGAGCCTAGATACCTGAATTGTAATGCTTCCGCTTGTAAGAAAGTTTTAGATATTGGGAAAGAGTGAGAATTATGAGGGTTCCCAATTCCCCAATCTAGTTTATGTTCCTTTCTTTTTAAATAAGAAAGATAGAGGAAAGTTAAAATGAAGGAAAAGTTCTCCTTGTTCAGATTGATACACTAAACTTCATTACGGGTTTGATTTGTAGCACTTGCAGTGTGTCTTAAGGCAGGCTAACCTAGTTGTGGAATGGACATTCTAACTCCCAGCTGTCTTAGGTGCACCTGCAGCCTTCGTTGGGCACCAGTGGAAATTTGTCAGTCTTATTAACCAACATTGTGCTAGAACATGGTGTTGTGCGTCTTTGCTTGTTTGAGTGGTGGTTGCTTTTAAAAAATAATAAATTTTTTAAAAAAAAAGCAGCCTCTTGTGCATTTTCATGGTAAACAGACTAAGGAATGTCTTGGCTCATCGTATAACATCTGCACTCTTATCTAGCAGAGCACATAAGTGCCTATATAACCCCAGGAAGATCATTGAAAACTTGGCAAGAGAATTAAATGAAAGCTCCTGGCTGAGAAACCTTTAAAAGTTGTCTTTTCTGAGAGTACATCTTCCACATTTTTGGAAAGTCTCCAGTCCTTTTCTGGAGAATTTTGTATTGTTTGGTTTGAAAATCATATTCAGGTGATGCTATCTCTTTTCGTCACCTAGCATGAAAAAAATTGACCTGAGAATCTGAATTTTTTTGGTTAAAAAAATAGTGTAAACCCCAATATAATAAAATACACCATCCAAGCTGAGCCTTAAAGACAGTTCATGGTATCTCAATGTCTTCCTGCCATTCCTTTCTGTGTTTTATTGTAATTCATCTTTGTAAGATGCTTCCTTGCAAGGCAGTAGGTCCTCATCTTGAAGTCAGATTAATGGAGTTTTACCACACTTTAATGGTTTCTCCAAATTACGCTGTAGTCTTGAAAAGCCTGGATACCTATTGTGATCTGAGAATGTAGGGCCCAACCTTAAGGAGGGAGATATTTCTCAACTTCAGTAGTGTAGGCGTTTACCTCAAATTCTGCTCTGTACACCTGTGTTCTGTTGGAATCAGTTGAAAGTTGACACTTAAATACCTAGGAGGATCAGAATCTAAGCCCACAACTGAATAGTCTATGACAAAATTGTGTTTAGGCTACCTTACTGTAATCTAATACTAGTTAACAAATTCTTAGCAAGATCTCAGACTGTAGTTACCAGGAGTTGACTGGGATTGGACTACTTGAGGTAGTAAAAGTTCTAGTATCTCAAGTAACAGATATTAAAACAGTCTGTGAACTCTGCAGCATCTGACAAGATTGAATGCTTTTAAAAAATCTCAAAGGTGGTTAATGTTGTTATCTGGTGTTCTTAATTAAGTTTGGATGAGTGTAAACAGATGCATGGTAAACAGCAGACAAGTTCCAAGAAACTCTTTCTGTTGATTTATCTTGAATTGATCATAGGGTTTTTGTGTCTTACATGAGATGTAGTTTTACACCCTATAAATAAATTATTCTAATAATTTGTGATGAAGCTATGGAATAAAGAAGTAAAATCAAACCATTGGTTTGCCTCATATTTCCTGTGTATGGAAAAGCAGAGACAAATTAAGTTATTACATGCATACGCCCTGCCTCTTTCCTTTCCTGTTATGTTCTGTTGTTTCTGTACTTACCTGCAGTGTAAAAATCTTCTTCAGTATCTATCTTCAGTCTTTCTGTCTGTCTTTAAAAACAAAACAACCCAGAACTTGTTTCGATTGAGTTTATGAGAATTTTGAATTACGTTTATAATGGCACGGTAGAATTTTTTTTTATTCATCATTTTTTTGGCCAATCTAGTAGTTAGATACTTGTCTGGAATCAATTAAAACTTTTTCTTGAACTTTGTGTTGAGGAATTTCACTCTACTGCTTCTATATGCTGCTTCTTGGAAGCTACACTTTTTTAATTGATGTAATTGTGTGTCTGTGAAGCAGTTTCTACTTTCTCTAGTTCCTGCTAAATCGCAGAGTCCTTGTGACTTTTTTGCATGTGCGCACACACACAAAAAAAAAAAGCCAAAAAAATTCTTGGCTGATTTTTCTGGAATTATGTTGGCAAACATTATGGGGAAAATTGGTGCTTTTCCCAGGAAAAAACTACCCTTACAGAAGTTGCAGATTATAATGTAGCGGTAAAGTTCTAGGGTCATACTTGCTTTATGTAATGCTGTTACAATATGTTATCAGAATGTTTTTGGTTTTGTTTTTCTGTAGCAAACAGGAAAAAAAAACCTGCAGAGCATTAAGGGTTTATGCAATCTCAATCAATCTCCCCACTATTCCGTGGAGTCTCCTGATTATCACCTTCACAGTGGATGGTGATACCTTTATCTAACAGAAGTGGAAGACCCTCCCTAGGTGCATGGGGTCTGTGAGGACAAGTATGTAAATATTGATGCAAGTCCTGCGTTGCCAGTGCTCGGTTTGCAGTTTTGGCTCTTGGGGTTAGATAACTGTTCCCACCTTGTGTTGTGGTCACTAACACAAGGAAGACCTGTTCTTGGCAGGTATTTCTCGATAGTCTTCTAAATCTTGCTGCTGTTTAAAATTTAGCTGTTGTGTCTATTGTCTGTTCTGACAGAGTGTAGACCTGGAGTCAGTCTACCACAAACCTGAGTTTAGAAGAGTTTTTAGTTCTTCAGTCATTGAAAATGGGCGTCAGTCTTCATCAGGTAGGAACAGAGCATGAAATGACGTAGCACTCCTTGTAAAATACCTGATCCTGGCATTCACAGAGCAGCTCTCACGTGTTGGAAGCATTGGAATCTGCTATGGTTTCAGCATGGATATTGTGCTGTGGCACTAATGCCATTTAAGTTTATTTCCTACTTAGGAGTTTAACTTTTAAATTTTACGTTTATTGTTAAGCTTGCACTATAGTGTTTCATAAATTAGAAACTATTACTGTCACATTATCTTGGAGCACTAGTGATAATAAGGCCTGCTATTCTGGATGCCATTGTAGCCCTGCATCCCCAAACATTTTGCAGATTACCTGTGTGCTTCCATCCTCCTTCAGTGGAGGAAGGACTTACTCTCTCCATTTTAGAGAAAACTGAGGAAGCGTTTCATAAAACCATGAGAAGAGCAAGAATGCTGGCTTCTAACCCATGGCAGGAGATTGGGGGTGGGGGCTGCACAGAGGAAGAGGCGTAGCTTACCGAATGCAGATGATAGCGGATTAATGATCTGAAGAAGTTGTTCTTGCTGAGATTCGTGTAGGACAGGTATGATCGCTGCAAGGATCACTTACACTAGAGTTGTTTCTGCCGCGTGCTGTAAATGGTATAATGCCCCACAGGGAGAACTACGTGGAATAATCCGAACAAAATAGAATATTGAAAAATAAAGTTGTTGCATGGAAATTGGTTTGTTAGTAACTTTGTTACAAATCTTCAAATAAACTTACTTCCTCTCTCCTTTTTCTTTTTATTCGCTAGGTCAGGCAAAAGTCTCCCGTGAACTGACCTCTTTTCAGATGTCAGACTCTTCCCCTGAAGCCCATGCCCCTGCAGTGACCTTGCAGATGCCCCATCTTCCTGTTACTGCAGTAACCAGGATATCGGAGAAGTTTTCAGGAGAGACCATCAGTTCAACAGGAACAACTAATGCATCTGCTGGCCTGCTGGAACAGAGCAAGAGCAAAAATGGAATGGCAGTGAAAACTTCCAACCAGTCAGGTAAAAGAGACAGAAGTAACTTGTTTGCTGAAGCTGTGTCCCGTTTCTTTACTTCAAGAAACTGGTGCTACGGGGTTTGTCCTGTGGTAATTATGAAACCTCCCTTCTACGGCTCCATATCCCATGGTGGGACACTGATTTAGAATATTCTGGGTCTTAGGTGGAGCTTCAGGCTATGATGTCACATCTGCTGAGAATTTTTGCTGCCTAGTGTAGTTGAGTGCATAGTGCAGCCTAACTTCTAGCACAGTTACTGTATCTCTTCAATGTGTCCAGCTATTTTAATAAACTATGCAGGAGTTTTTAGTGCTTTGAGACCTGAGGCCCCTTGAGAGGCTAGACAGATATTTGTCAAACGGATTCAACAGTCATTTGGGGGGAGGACTGACTGACAGCAGACTGACACATATACACAAGTCAGAATGATTGCAGAATCTTATTTATATCTAAATTGAGTTTAAAAAAAACCCTTATTTCATTCCTATTGAAGTCATTCATCTTTGAGCTGTATTTCATATACATTTAGTGATAGCGATGCTTACAGATCAGACTATGTATAGAGATCAGAAATTAGAGAGAGACCAGATGCAATTGCCAGCAAGAGATAGAGATTATTTGCAGATTATTCTTTCAACTTTCATCTTAAAGCTAAGAATGTAGCAAAGCCTTCCTTTGTCTTTTTTTCTGCTCTTTCAGTGAAGACCTGGAATTCAAGTACAGTGAGAACATCTGTGGGTTCACCTGCCACTGGAGGTGAGTGTTCCTATCCGCATGTCCTTATGCAACATAAATTGAGAGGGATTCCGTGCTCAATGTCTGGGGGATTCAGATCTGAGCATGTAGTTCCAATTGGTAGGTACATGGTAATATTAAAATTGCTAACAAGACTGCATGCAGATTCAGTTTCCCAGGTATCACAGAAACTTGTTCTGCTGTATCAGATTCTCAATCAGTTCAAAAAGCAAGGGGTAGTTATCCTTGTCTGCACAGTGGTGTACATGTGTACTGTTAGGCAATCTCTGCAGTAGAAACAATAGATGCCAGAAAAGTGTGGCAGAACAGACAGCTTGAGCAGTGAGTATTTCAGCTAACCAAGTGAAAACTGTGACTGAATGCAAGGTAATGGCAGTTGGAAAGTGGTGCGCCCACCCTATGGATGCTGAAGCAAATTCCTTTGAGCAGAATAGCAGTAAGTAGTCTCCTTCATATATGAATGTGTCAAAGGATTAAATGCCTTAAGGACTTCTGATTTCAGTCAAAATCGATGGGTTGAGCTCTATGCAAAAGTACTTCTGATTGATGTCACCAAGCTGTTACTGTCTATACAGTGTACTGGTATTTCACAGTGGTCTCAAGTGTCAGTTTAGTGAAGATGTAGCTCATCCAGAGTAGGGATCACACTCTTTCTCAGCTTAAAACCACTGAGATTTGTACATATATCTGGCAGTTGTTTGTGGTCCCAAATTTGTGACATCCGTATGCTGGCATTTACCAGGGTGTTTTATGTGAGAAGTCTAGTTGATCTGGATCCCTTCTATAAGTTCAGGACAGTTATGAGGTTGGATTGTTTCTAAGATGCCAGTCTTTCTTCTTTGTTTATAGAAGAAGCCTTCAATAAATGAGTTGCTGGCTTTTGCAACAAGTTTTGGTTTTAGTGTGTTAAAACTGGGCAAGCCACTCCGTTGCGTTTAGAGGGTATAGCTGGAGTCCAGAGCTCAGCTCTTAAAAGGCAAAG
Organism: Leptosomus discolor; assembly: GCF_034619465.1. Lineage (NCBI taxonomy): Eukaryota > Metazoa > Chordata > Aves > Leptosomiformes > Leptosomidae > Leptosomus > Leptosomus discolor. The sequence goes on along the minus strand of NW_028237857.1, from coordinate 1,746,285 downwards.
TACTAAAGGTAGAACCTCAGGGGTAGGGGGAGGAAGATGCAAAGCTAGTTTTAAGCTACCTTTGCAACCTTTGGAATCTGTTCTACTTTACAAACTAAAATGTTTCCTGGTGGAAATCGGGTCATTTAAATTATGCTGTCAGTCATAGCAGACTTCCCAGACTCCTTATGTCTGCCAGAATGATTGTTGCAAGCTGAGCTCTATCACCACTTCTTCCTTTCACTGAAATGTCCATGACAGCGTGCCCTCGTCTGAGGTCTGCACAAGGGCCTGGAATGATCCAGCCTTCTCAATGCAGTTTTATCAAAGGCATCCTCTCACAGCCCTTTCTAGTATGTTTACACCATCCTCGCTGCAGTGCAGCAATTTTGCAGAGGGATTGAACCCCTGGAGAAAATCCCTGCCCAGCTTGTTAGCTCATGCTGGAAATTAGACAGAGACCTGCAGCTTTTCAGTGTGGTGAGTAAAAATCAGTTGTAGCTATCAGGAAATAGTTTGAAAATGTATGAGAAAAGGAGATAAAAGAAGTTTCTGCCCTGATATATCTTGTTTTTCCTGCTGTTGTACAGAGAACACCACTTCTGTCACTGAGTCTGTCTCGACTGTGAGCTATGGGATGAGTAGTGGAACCAAAACTGGTGAAAGGTACACTTTTTCTTGACATTTTGTTAGGCTGTTGTGGTCAGTATGGTCTCAAGGGACAGGTGTTCTAATGGCTTGGAGAACAGGTGAGTCCCAGATGCTGTGGTTTAAGCCCATTAAAGGTTGTGAGCTTTCCTCAGGGCTAAGTGGAACAGAGATGGGAAGGGATAAATATCTTTTGTAGAGCAGTTTAAAGCAGATCTAATTGTGGATTTCAGCGTGGTTACAGTGTTAGTCAGTAAAACTCTCAGTGCCAGCAGTGGATTTTTGTTAGGAGGAGCAAGTTGTCAGGCCCTTTGAAAACACTTGTAAAAATACTCAGCTGTGTGAAATTTGTAGTTTGGGCTTATTTTTGTAGGCCCAACATATGACTGCCATCAAATATCCTTTGTTTGTCTAGCCTAGAGTTTGGTTGGTAGATAAATGCCTTGCTGAGGACAGAAGACTGTTACGCATTCTTGATTAACTCAAAGATGCAGTTGCTTAGTATAGGATTACATGGTATCACAATTATTACTGGCATATCCAGGCATCCTCAGCATGCAAAATATCCATCAAGAAAAATAGGAGGGCAGCCAATTTAAATCTCTTAACTTGGGCTTGCATCTGCCCTGAAAATTATCCCAAATTTGCCATTATGTTTCTTCTGATTTAGTTCCAACATCAGCATTTTGATATTTGAGTCATGATATACTGAGCACCTTAGAGAACTTGCTGTCAGATTTGACCTCCAGCTGTACCAGAAATTAATGTGTGACAGTGGTGTCATTGCTCTTTGCCTCAGTTTCCCCAGCTCTGTCATGGGGAACATTTCCAAATGCTATGTGTGCCTTACTTCATTAATGCTGATTAAGTGGTTTATGGCTCAAATAAACACAAATTAGAAGATAATTCTGTATTTCTGGATCAAATTACCAGTTTGCGGTCAGTGAAGCAACACTGACATGAGCTCAAAATTATGCATACTATAAGTAAAAATTTCAAAGGTACTTCATCGAATCATTGAATGGTTTGGGTTGGAAGGGACCTCAAAGATCATCTAGTTTCAACACCCCTGCCATGGCAGGGACACCTCCCACTAGACCAGGTTGCTCAAGGCTTCATCCAGCCTGGCCTTGAACACTTCCAGAGATGGAGCATGCACAGCTTCTTTAGGCAACCTGTTGCAGTGTCTCACCACTTCAGGGTGAAGAACTTCTTCCTTGTATATAGTCTAAACCTGCCTTCTCCCAGCTTCCAACCATTACCCCTCGTCCCGTCACTGCAGGCCCTGGCACAAAGTCCCTCCTCGGCCTTCTTGTAGGCCCCCTTCAGGTACTGGAAGGCCACTAAGAGGTCTTCCCAGAGCCTTCTCTTTTCCAGGCTGAACAAGCCCAACTGTCTCAGCCTGTCCTCATAGGAAAGGTGTTCCAACCCTCTGACCATCTCAGTAGCCCTCCTCTGGACTCGCTCCAACAGCTCCATATCTGTTTTGTGTTGGGGGCTCCAGAGCTGGATGCAGTATCCCATGGGGATCTCACGAGGGCAATGCTGCCTGAATTACTCTTCAAGTTACATTTTTTAAAATGTGACTTACCCTCCAGGAACCCCACAGTTGTAAATTAAAGGGATTCAGAGCTCCTGTGTGGCCATGTCTTTTTTTTTTTTTTTTAATTATTATTATTTTTCTTTTCTGTTTTTTTCTTAAAAGTGTTTAAGTGTTGTTCTACTTAGTGCTTTGTCACAAAGCATTTGTGACTTGGCCAGCTGTGTCTCATTTGTAAAAGTACCTTAGACTCTTCTATACTTAAGTGCTGTTGTTTGTCAATAAAACTCTGACTTTTACTTAAATTGCTTTTGACTCATTCAGGTACTCTTGAGGTTGTGGGAGGTTTCGAGTAGGCAACAGTTGGACTTTTATGCTGATTCCTGGCACTGCAGAGAGTTATTTTTTTTCTTTAACCACATACTTTTCATGTTTTGTTTCTCCAGTGCCACTGGCAGCTGCTGTGATGTGACCCCCAGCTCTCGCTCGTCTCCTCCCACTGTACATCGCCGAGTTGAAAGGAGGAGAGAACTGGTGCGGTCTCAGACACTCCCACGGACTACAGGAACACAGGCCAGGAAAGCGCTTTTTGAGAAATTTGAACAGGATGGTGGAAAGTATGTCACACACCTTGTCTCCAGAATGGGTTGGCTAATGGGAAACTAATTTGTCAATTATTACCAGCAGAGGACAGCTGGGTGGGAGGACTCTCTCAGTGTAGGATTTTGAGCTAAGAGACAATATGTGGTCATGTGTGGATAGCTTCACTGACTTCCCAGGCTGAGCCCTGGAAATTCACCGCTACAGATTCCTCTGGCTTTGGAGTTCTTCAGCTGAAGAAGCAGGTATGTTTTATCAGGAAAGAGTGCTGTGAAAGCTGCCTTCTCCGTTATTATAAAAGACTGGGAATATAGCGACTTTCTGTTGCCACTTATTAAGGAACAAAAGCATGGACTATTCCTTATGCACAGCGATGGGGGTATGATTTAAATAGAAGAGGGCTTGGAATACTGGCTTCAGTGAAATGAAAATGAGTTTTTCTTGGAGGACCAGCAAGTTGAAGTTTCAGCAACGTGTTTCTCAAAGATCACCTGGACAGGTGCTGACTTGGGCAAGGTTGCATAGATGTTGCTGACAAATAAGTTTAAGTTTTTCTAGAATTTAATTTAATCTCATCTCTGTTAATTTTCCAGAGGAAAAGGAGAATCCAGAGCTAAGCTGAAGAGGTCGCAGAGTTTTGGGGTTGCCAGCGCTAGCAGCATTAAACAAATTCTGTTAGATATATATATATATATATATAGGATACAAGGTGAAGACGTGTTAGCATTTTCAGTGTGCTTTTTTTGGGAGAATTTTCCAAAAAAATATACTCAAAGTGAATGTAAAACATGCTAGACAATGAGCTAACTTCCTCAAGATCATCAAGTTCTGTGTGGGTAACACAAACATCATGGTTTGTATGGGCAGCACTTCAAGACAGTCAGTGATTGCATGAATGAGATTCTGTATGTCTGTCAAAGCAATGCATTAGTGTTTGTCTGAAAGCCTACATTTTTGTGCTTATGGATGTAGACTTCAGTATAAGCTCACATTTTTTTTTCTTAGTTTCAGGCTATTATTTTTGCATTCTTATTATATAGGGCAAGATCTGAATAACATTTTGCCAGTACAAGGAGACTATGGCCCTTTTTCTACACAGCAGACCAAAATACTCTCTACTGGTATTAGACAAGGGAATTTGTAGTAAATGGTTGAGGTTGAATCCCATGGTGTTAATGACCTAATTTCTATGAGGTAACATCAGTGTAGCTAAAAGAATTCAGCAGTTGAGACTTTTGTAATTTTACCTGGCCTTAAACTGCAGGTGCCAAAGCAATTTCCAGGAGAAAGAAAATAGTACAGGCTTTTTTTCTGTAATATGTTTCACAACATTATTTTAAAATGTTCATTATTAGTGCTAAACTCTAAATTATAGTATTCACAAGCAGAACTAGTGAAAATTACTGTTAGTTGCTTACCAGAAAAGCTGGGGCTTGAATTTTATATGACGGAAAAGCAGTGTGAGACAAAAGCCCGAGTACGTTTCTTTTGAATGTGGTGGTAGAAAGTAACAATAAGCGTTTGTTCCAAGAATCTGATTTTGCAGTAGGCGTTAATTCTTCCTATATTTCTACTGATCTGTGTAAACAGGCATTGAATTGGGCCTTACTGAAAAGCAAAGCAAGCAAACATAGTCCTTATCTAGTGTTATTCACAGCCACAAAATGAACCATTCTTCCATTATAAATACCTCACAGGGATAAGCGGTGTCCTTGGTTTCTGCAGATACTGGTGCTTTGGGCCTGCTCCAGAGCTCACTGACATCGACAAGATTCTTCCCAGTATTTTCTTCCTGGGCTTTGGATCAGGGTCCTTGACTGTATGTCTGCTTTGCATCTGGTCATTTCAGGCAAAAAGGCTTTAATTGCTGAGTGTACTGTTTTGTTTTTTTTTTCCTCAGAATACAAATAATATAATGGATCTACAAAGAGGGGAAGAGAAACATAAAACCTATGCTCTGTTGCTTTGGTTAGTGGGATAGAAGGATAGAAAACTGCAGTGAGCAAAATCAGCTCTTCCCTCTTCCCCCATGCTGCATTAACATGCATATTTTTTTCATCATGACAGCACATTGATCTCCAAAACTTCTCCTCAAGCTGGAATGACGGGATGGCATTCTGTGCTCTTGTGCATTCTTTCTTTCCTGAAGCTTTTGATTATAATAAGCTTGACCCAGCTAATCGCAAGCAGGACTTTGAGCTGGCCTTCACCATGGCTGAGTGAGTATCACATTAGATCTCTGTGAAGTACTTCCAGTTCAAGTCTAATGTGGCTGGGCAGCAGTAAAAAGTTTAATCATTCTTCTTGTAGATCCTGTATCACCAGCTTACACGTGTCATGCCAAAAAAAAGATAATAAAGCTCTGCATAGAGAAGGCATAGAACAGGTGACTCGGCAGTCTAAAATCAGAGGTGGTTTTATGAGGCACAGGATAGTTCATGGAGTCCTGGGTTCAGGTCATTCATCGTCTTCAGGCAGTACTTGAATTCTGCTTTCTCACCTCTGTGATTCTCACTAGTCTTAGCACTGACACTTGAGAAATCGGCCTCATGAGTTATACTTGGACAGAAGAGGAAAAAATGCTACTTCTTTCTGGGTTTTGTTTTGTTTTTTTAATTATTTTATTCAAGTAATGAATGATTCTTAATGATTTTGCCAATATTAATTGTTAAAAAAGACGTTTGAGTTCATAGAGCACAAGGCATCCAATGTTTACTAACCAACAGTCCATAGAAACCGGATATACAACTGGTATTTTCTTAGCCAATCCCACCTGCTTGATACCAAATTTCAACTTGAGGCATGTTAATATATCCATCCAGTCTCTCTGGAAAAACTGTGACGCCCTGAACGGCAGGGAGCAAGTAGATTAACTTTTGGAATTGGGTTTTGTGGCAGGGTTCACATCTCTCTCCGTTTCTTTGGTTAAACAAGAATAAAGGTTAAATTCAGTGTAAGTAGAGTTAGATCAAGGCTGAGAGCTGCTCAACCTGGTAACTGCATTTTTGTAAAACAGAGCTAATACCCTCAGTCACACTGACCTGTTCCTTTCTGATGCAGTATACCAGGCAATTAAATGGTAACTTGTTTATTAAATTCATCATGAGTGTGAACTTGTCAGCTAGAAATAGTAACTTTCTGAACCCAGTATCAACATGATTCTTACTTACTGTTTTATTTGACTTGTGTAACAGTAAACACTCCATGTGGTATGCAGCTGGGTTTGGTACACTTTCCAAATACTAACAGGATGTGGGAATACATGGCTAGTTTCCTGCAGCTTCTCATACAGCTTCAAACATTGGTACCACCACACTGAAGCTCTGGGGTTCATTCAGAGTGTTTTTTTTCTTTTTTTTAAGTAATAACTTACAGAACTGGATTTGCCATTTGCCATTCCAAAGAAAAGCTTTGAAAATTCTTAGCATAATGTTGGCTCTCCTTATTACAGCCCCTAGCAAAGGAATTCATTTGGGAATTACAAGGTGTTAATACACACATATCTATACGTATATATAAAAAAATTTTGTTGCTTGTCAGTGAGTTGAAAGAGATTCTATGACACTTTTAGGTGGTTGATCTCTAAAGTAAAACTATCCAAACTCTCAAAGGAAAGTTGCAGTGTTTTTCTATCTCAGTAAGTATAGGGGAGAACAAAAGACAGCATGCGCACAAGAGTAAGAAACATTAGGTAAGAGTATCTACAGAAATTACTACTTCATAGGTGTGATTGCCTTTAAACTAACTGTTCTCTTCTAGTGCCAGAAAAGGCTTTTCTCTGTTATTGCTGTTCACCTCAGTATGAGCTCTGCTGATCAAATTGCTTCCTGCTCTTGTGATTTTTCATCTTGGGCCTCAGCAGATCTGTTCCTTTCTGTTGGGCCAGATCTCAGTCAGGCTTCTGCTCTCCAACCTGATCATCTGAGACTGTTGTCCAAGTCACACACACCTTGAAGATATGGAGTGGTGGAGAAGAAACAGCCCACAGCCACGTGGGCCTTCATTGGCACATATCATCTCTTCTCATGTTTTGCCATTCTTTTGGAGCTTCCTGTGTAATAACCAGAAAAACTCGTGATTTGCGAACTCGCATGACCTTGCTTACTGAGACTTGGACAGGGGAATGTGAGATTGGGCTACATGCTACAGATATCAGGGATGTGAATGGGAGTCAGTAGATGAAAAAAACCCAATGACCTACAGGGCTTTGGATCAGATCCCAGTATAGAGGAAGGAGGAGAAAGAATAGGAATATTCCATGGTCACAAAAATAATCTCCAACCTGAGCCTGACCATTTCATTGTGAAATGAAATCTTGCTGCTAAACCTCAGGATTTCTCTAATGCCTCAGTGATGCTCAGCGTGATCAGAGCGGCAAATGAGTCTTGGAAGTAGTTACAGGCCTTAGATTTAACTCTTGATTCACTGTGTCTGTTTTATTATTGCTACAGGAAAATGGCTCACTGCGATCGTCTGATAGAAGTGGATGACATGATGGTGATGGGTCATAAGCCGGATCCCATGCGTGTCTTCACCTATGTCCAGTCTTTATACAATCATCTGCGACGCTTTGAATAAAATCATTGACACCTCTCCAGCCAGAAGGGTCAAGTACAGTGTGCTAGTGGGAAGAGTGACATTTTGCAAATGGAACGCAGTGTTATTTCTTGCTTTTTACTGTCCCTTTGCTTACATTCAACTGCATGGCTGGCTGACTGAAGTGTTGCTGAGCAGCGCCCGAAGTGTTGATCACATCAGCATGTCAGTAAGACAGAAATATGTTTGGAAAAAAAGACAAAAACTTAGGGAAAGGTAAACGCTGTCATTTTGGTGCTAGTAGTAGGTTGGACTTTTAATATTACTGTGTTTAAAGGTCCCAGGAACCTAATTTGCTGCTCCTATATCTGTTAGGCTGGGGACACAGTTTTATGCAGTGACAGGCAACTCTGCTATGAAGGTGTTCCCTCTTAAAATGCAGGTAAAACTCCAGAAGGTAGCACCTTCAATTCCACTTGTCCATTGAACATAGCACAAAAGAAATGGCATATGAACAAGGAAATTTCCATTTCACAAATAATAACCTGAAGTACTCAACCACTAGGGCAATACTGCCTCTCCTCCAACTCTGCACCCCACTCTACCGTATATGCACACACACACATGCCTCAAACAGGCATTGTTCTGTTCTTTTAAAGCAGAAAGAGAACACAGGCTCTTAATGTGCAGACTGGGGGGACAGATAACTACCATGTTACATAACATTGTTCATCTGTAATGATTAAATCTGAAGTGATTTGCTTAGAGGCTTGCTAAAGCCTCTACTGGCAGTACTGGATTAATTTCTTGATCACAAAGGATAGCAACAGGTGGGGCTGTTCTGTATATGACATTGTGTGTTTGCGCGATTGAAGATTACAGGAAAGGGGGGCAGCTAGCAAGGTACAAAATCGTTTTAACAGTTGCATAGAAGCAAGACTGTAGCATGCTTTCCTCCAGACTCTGGGTGACAGCAACTCTCCAGTGTGGACAGGAATGAAGCCTTTATGATTTGCTGGGTCCTCATGCTGACACTGAGGTGGACAGGCAATATGCTAAAAAAAAGTATGGAAGATGGGGTTTTGAAATGCTTTGGACTAGCTTCTGTTTTCAGTTAAATTAGCATTAAACCCACAGTACAGTGGGATTATTCCAGATTTACTGGACAAAAATGTCATGTGTCACCCTTTCTGGTTTTCTCTTGGATAAATCAACAGAGCTTTGTTTTCACATTGAAAGTTAAAAACAAAACCACTAAAAAAGCATACTTGAAAAAAAAAAAAGCCTATTAAAATTATTTCTTTCCTAAGAACAGGCTCATAGAAAGTAAAAAAAAAAAAAAAAAAGCCCCAAGCCCTCTGCTCACTCTAGAGAATGTTTTTTAACCTGCATTTGTGCTTTTTGTAGCTATTTATAAAGATTACTTTGGTTCTGTATTCATGACCATTTATAATAAAATATGTCAAATGCTCTTCAGATTTACTGCTTCTCCTTAGAGTGAAGTGACAAATAACAAAGTAAAATCAGTGAAAAGAACCCAGAGCTTTTGCTTAGAAGATTTTTGTTCTAGTCGTGATGCTGTGTGCTCTGAATTCAGTTTTAAAACCTATAGATGTTCAGTGGCATTTGGAATAGGATTTTAGTTCAGCCACCCTTTCTAGTGAAGTTTACTTAAGAAACCATGAATGAAGCAACCACTTTGTTAGCAGTCTCAGAAAAACAAATGAACGAACACCGAAAGTGTACAAAGGTGAAGTATAAGTTAACTGCTGAAGGTCTGGATCATGAAGTTCTGTTTGAAGTGTAGCTAGGCTGTTGCTATGACACTATGGAAACAGTTTGAAAGACTTTTAAATATACATCTTAATATAAGTAGCCAAAAGATACTTGGTCAAACTAGCAGGATCCTTGATATTGCTAATCTCACAGCTTTAATGCAAGTGGACAGAGGTTGGGTGGATTGTTCATATTTGTCATATGACTGCCATTGTATTCAGTTTTTGACTTTGTCTTGAATGACCATAATTCTGAGTAGTAAATGCGTGCCTGTTGCTCTACCAAATGCTCTGTAAGGATAAACACACTGTACTTGTGTTTTGGAGAAGCGATTAGAGTAAGCATGATGAGAAATCTGTCCACAACTGGCACACACGATACACATATTTACATTCTCAGAACAGAATACCTCTCATTGACTAGCAGAGCGAAGTTCCATCCTAACTACAAGAAGAGGGACAATATGGCTTTATATTCACATTCCTTCACAGTCCCAGGTCATGGATGATATTCCTGTGTGATGTGAGTGCTAAAGACAGAGGTAAGTGCTTGGCCAGTTTAGGCCTAGTAGCAAATAATTATGTAAAAGAAGTTGTAGACTGCAAGATTACTGCCAAGTCACCAGAGGGGGGTTTACATCTTTTCTAATTTAGCTTGTTTTCACAGCTACCCAGAAGCTATTTGTACAGGTTTTCTAAAGTCTTCCCACTTCAGAGAGGTGAAGGTAAAGATAAGTGGTACTTGCCAGCAAACTGATTGCAGGGGAATGGAAGACTGTAAGCTGATTTCAGCTTCTGGTGGTTTGCGTGTAAGCAGATGAGGGAGATGGTGCTATGACACAATTTTAGAAAAAAAAAAAAAAACTACAGCTTTGTGCATTAAGAGAATATGAATAACCTTGACTATTAGATTGTATGATTAAATTAAAGTATGTAATCTATGCCCCCTGCTGGTTTTTTTAGTATTTTTAATTTTAAAAAAAAAGCAGAGTTTGTGTATATATGATAGAAAATGTGTTAGCATGAGTGAGAACAATATATTAAGTTGCCATAGTGTGTATTTTACACAGATGGACTGTTGCCAGCTTTTCCAATGTTTCTGCACTGTGTCTAAAATTCAGTACTGTCAAAGGTGGTTTACTGGCAACTTGATCCTACTTGTAAAGGCTAGATTAATTTGTTCTGTGCAAGATTTTCCAAATAATCTCAGCAGAGACATCACCTAGTTTTTAAAATTATGTTTGCATATAGCTTCCCACAGCAGGGAAGTCCTCCTCCTTGAAAGTACAGTAATTGGGTGGATGACTTTCATCGCTTCTCCCTTTGTGTGACATTTCCAATAAAGCGTTTAATCTAAACATATGCTCAAACCAGTGCAAACTCTTGGATACACGTCATTAGGTATAAAATCAGCCTACATGGTTCAACATGTGTCACTAACTTAAACCTGGCCTGGCTTACACAGATAGTTTTAAAGTGTCCAGAACAAAAATTGGCATTGCTTTAGGTAAGGTGCGCCTAAAAGGCACTTTTGGTTATGCTAAAATAGCTCTATGTCTAGATAAAGCCTCAGTGGAGTTAGTAATGCAGAATCAGAAGAGTTTGGGCTGGAAGGGACCTTTAAAGACCATCTAGCCCAACAACCCCCACCAGGAGCAGGGACATCTTTAGCTGGATCAGGCTGCTCAGAGCCCCGTCTGCCTTGGCCTTGAATGTTCCCAGGACTGGGGCATCAACCACCTCTCCGGGCAGCCTGTGCCAGTGTCTCACCACCCTCACCCTAAATTTTCTTCCCACTATCTAGTCTAAACCTACCCTCTTTCAGTTTGCAACCCTTACCCCTTGTCCTATCACCACCCTCCCCGATCAGGAGTCCCTCCCCACCTTTCCTGCAGGCCCCCTTTAAGCACTGGGAGGCCGCTATAAGGTCTACCCCGGCGCCTTCTCCAGGCTGAACAACCCCAACCCTCTCAGCCTGTCCTCAGAGGGGAGTATTCTGGGCACTAGTGGAACACCAGAATTCAGACCTCTTACGTTAGCCTGCTTTGCAATTTCAGCAACATTGAAAGCAAGCAGTTGATGCTGCAGCATCAGCTCAGCCTAGAGACTTTCCCCACTTCGATGCTGCCACAGCAGTTTGGGTGACAGTCTAATCCTCTGAAGACTGAGACTATCTGTGTTATTTTGAAGGCATCTAATAAGGAACACGGCAATATATTTAATTTAGATCTAGTCTCGTGAATGCTGGTTATTTAGACTCGTCCACAGAAAACCTATTTTTCCACACTGAAGACTTGAGCCACTTTATAAATAACGAACCCGGTTTCTATATCCAGACACAAATTGCCAAGGTGAAGACCTGCTCCTTTGCAAAAATCCTTTGTAAAAGCGCCAGTACGGGCTGTGGGAGGTTAGCCGTATTTCGGCAGCGCCGAGGCCGGCGGTCGCTCACCAGCACTTCCCGCCGAGGAGGTGTCGCTTTCCCGCCCCTGTGCCCGCTGCCCGCGTGTAGGTCGCAGCGCGAAGTGTCTCCCAGCGCCGCGCTCGGCCCTGCCCGCGGGCCCGCCCCCGCCGCGCGCGCCGGCCTGTGGCCGTTGGCGGGAAGCGCGGCTGCGGGGACAGCGGTTGGCTGCAAGCAGGTGGGGCCAGGGGCAGAGGAGGGAGCTGGGGGGGCGGGGGAAGGTGAGGGGCGGGGAGGGGCGGGAGGGGGAGCTGAGGGGGCAGGGGGCGGGAGCTGGGCGGGCTGTTGCAGGCGTTGTGCTGACCGCGAGGGACCTGGGCCGGCGCGGCGCGCGGCGGAGCCCCGTCTGCCGCGGGATCGTTTTCTCCCTTATAAACCGCTAGAGGTTCTCAGGAATTAACAAGCCTATTTGTTTTCATTCTTTTCCAACCTGTCCTCACTGCTAAGTTGGTTTTACCTGTGTTATTTGAAGAGTAGCGCACTGTTGTCAGCCTCGGAAGTCTACAATGATTTAACCCCTGAAAACCACCTAAGGTAAAAATAAAAATTTCTTATGTCATATAGTTCATATTGAAGGATCAGTTGTAAGTTTCGTATTAACAGATTAAAAGGAAATAACCTTTTTATGGTAAGTTAACCATGAGGAACAGATTCAGGGTGGGTAACTACAAATTAAATACTTTATGATGGTGTTGCTCACAAGTTGGGTCAGGACAGCACCAGATACTGGGTTTTCAGAATGAAACTGCATGGAGTCCCATGGGTCTCACAACAATGTCTTGGAGGACCGTCATTCAGGGATTCCTCACCTTTCAAAGTGTCATGGATTAGGGCTGGGCTGGCCACAAACGAATGGCAGATGCTCTTTATTACGTGACTGAGCACATTTTCAGAAACCTAACACATTAATTGTTCTCAACCACCATTCAGCTATCTCAGCATTTCAGTTTATTAGAAACCATTTTGTCATCGCTCTTTAATTTGGTCAGATTTCTAAAAGCCTTGGAATGTTACTGAGAGTACAGATAATAAAATGTTGTGGAACATGACTAATATGCAGCCTGATAACTTATTCTGTGACTTGCACTGGTCAAAGTAAACAAAGTTCAAACTAGTTTTTGAGTTCAGATCTACCTAAGTCATTGGAAAACTTTCAGTTGTTATGGAAATGGCTCCAGTTCCTGCTCCAGCTGTTCATGTGACAAAAATTACTGCTTTCAACTAGCTCTTTTTAGCATGTTATGTTAAGAAGCTGTTAAAAAGTACTCATTAGAGGGGAAAAACAAAAAAAGTACATCTAGTCCAAAGGGGGCCAGAATGTAGAAATCAAGGGCCAGCCCACAGGAGCATTGCTCTCTTGTACAAATAGTTGCAGACTTCATGTGTGCAGTACCATATAAATGGATTTACAGGTCTGCCCCAGTAGTGGTCTATGTAATTGATACTAATCAGTGTTCAGCCTAGTCATAGTTTTGCTTTGCCTCATGAATTGGGAGCATGCTGAGTGTCTGTGATCACAGCTTTCCATCCTCCTGCGTCAGTTAGCATGAATCATTCACTTTCCTTGCTTGCCTTGCGCCCCATTCTTTGCTGCTTCTCGAGTCTCTAGGTCCTTCTCTGAGGCTAATGGCATCAGTAATGTCAACCCTGTTTTCTGAAGCTTGTATTTTTCTTTGTCTAACTCTGAAATAGCTGCATTTTTCTTTAAGACGGTGTTTCTTCATCTGCAACCCCTTTTTTGTTCCTCTGGAGTACATGCAGATTTCTTTTTGCACAGCAGCTGGCATGACAGGCACTGTAGTTACCAGTTTTAATGATCACTGACAGAATTTAGGTACCGTTTGAAATTAAAGATCATCATTAACAGCTTTCTAGCTTTCACCGTGCTGTATTTGCAGCAATTGCAGTTGCTTCCCACTTTTCTGTCTTGGATCAGCTGAAGTTCTTTTGACCAATGCTACTTGCTGCTTTATCACGTTGATAGCTCTTTGAAGCTTGTTGGGAACTCTGAGCAACCCTGCTCTGATCTAAACTGGTAGGAGGGGGCACAACTGTACCATCTGGCGTGCTACTCTTTTTGTCTCCCTCATTTCTTCTGCCTGGCTCCTAATCTCTTTTGTCCCAGGAAAGCTTATAGTTGCCACAAAGGTGGAGCATACTGCCAAGGATATTTTATGGCTGACATTTTGGATAGCTAGGTGTACTTAACACACCTTTCATTTGCTTTCGCTATCTTTACGCATTTCTGCAATAAATCGATCAAAAATTACTGCCCGAAGCTGTGGGAACTATCTCAATTAATGTACAAAGAATACGTTTTTCTTTCCAGGCAGATCTTAACCGGGAACGGCTGGAAGGAAGCGCCGTGGCTGCGCGGGCGTGCTGCCTGCCGCCGGTGCTGCGGCAGGAGGCTGCTGGAGGCGGCGCTGCCCTTCCCGCCGCAGCTGGTCTGCGTTCCCGTGGCAGCCGGTCTGTTGGCCTTCCGCGCTGTTCTGGGCCCCTTCCGGAACACTTCGTCACACATTTAGAAAGAAATGATGTGCTGCTGCTGTGGAGATTGAAGCTGGGACACGGCTGGGAGCAACGCCCCTCCCTGAAGGGGAACGGAGGACGTGGCCATTAGCCAGAGTTAGGCCTTGGGAGCAGCATCAGCGAGAGGTGTGTGAGGGAGAAGGGGGATGGTTTTAAGGGTACCTGTGCTGGAGTGTGGACAGAGCTGTGTGTTGCTGAGGACCAGCTGTGTGCATTTGGGGTGAGGATTTGTCTCAGAAGACTGCATGAGCGTAGTGTGAGAATAGGAAAATTGACAACCAAACTGCTGTGACTTTGCACATATTTTGGGCATTGGTTTCACCCTACATTAAACCATTATCCCGAATGTGCTTTGTTCTTTGTTCTGCTTCAGTCCTTCCTAGGCTTTTCCATTTCCTCATTTACCTGCTGTATTTCCTCCTTCAGTTTTTCAGGTGCTGTTTTCTCTCTCTTTTTTAATTTTCTAATGACCATTATATTTCTTTTTTACAACCTAGAGTTCATCCACCTCTCCAGCCATATTTTTAAAAGGTGTTTACTTCTCCAACCTATGGGAGAATATTTATATTTCATATTTGTTCACTTCTCATTTTTCTGTGACTGTCCATTTAGTAATTCCATCCTTCCTCACGGGTCTCCTTTTCTTTCTCATCTCCCTCCTATTGCAGACAACCCATCTTTTCCTCTCAGTTCCACTTTCAAGCCTCTTACCCTCTCTCCTCCTAGCTTCCATTCCCAAATTCTTCTGTTTCTTCCTTCTCCCACTTCAAACTCTCTCCCTTGCACCTTAGCAAATTCTTGGGAAGCCTTGAACGAGAAGTCTTTTCATACCAGTGTCATTTTGCAGGTAAAAGGGGCAAGAATTTTTCTCACCCTTATGGACCTGTCTTCTCCCCTTCTTGCTTCTGCAGCCAAATACAATACTATTCCCATTTTTAGGTTTCACATTCCAAGAACTGACCCGCATTATATCCAGAAACTTTCCAAAAAACAATGGCCAGACTGTTGCAAGCTGTAGAGACGTCGGAACATCTGTTGGGCTTTACGTTGGGACGTCTCTTGGGCTCTACGTCTGGTTTTAGCTCATTTGCGGCTATACGTCCGGACGTCTTCTGAGCTCTACGTCGGGACGTGTGTTGGTCTCTACGTCGGAACGTACGTTGGTTTCTACGTCTGGCTTGAGGTTAATTTCGGCTCTACGTCGGAACGTCTCTCGGGCTATACGTCGGGACGTGTGTTGGGCTCTACGTCGGAACGTACGTTGGTTTCTACGTCTGGCTTGAGGTTAATTTCGGCTCTACGTCGGAACGTCTCTCGGGCTATACGTCGGGACGTGTGTTGGGCTCTACGTCTGGCTGTAGCTCACTTTCTGCTCTGCGTCGAAACATCTGTTGGTCTCTACGTCGGGACGTCTGTTGGTCTCTACTTCGATATGTCTGGCTTGAGCTCGCTTTCGGCTCTACGTCGTAACGTCTGTTGGGCTCTACGTCGGGACATCTGTTGGGCTCTACGTCGGGACGTCTGTTCGGCTCTAAGTCAGGACGTATTTAGAGATCTAAGTCGGGACGTCTCTTGGGCTGTACGTCTGGCTTGAGCTCACTTTCAGCTCTATGTCGGGACGTCTGTTGGGCTCTACGTCGGGATGTACGTTGGCTTCTACATCTGGCTTGAGGTTAATTTCGGCTCTACGTCGGGACGTGTGTTGGGCTCTAGGTCGGGAAGTCGCTTGCGCTCTACGTCGGGATGTCTTTTGGGCTCTACATCTGGCTGTAGCTCACTTTCGTCTCTACGTTGGAACGTCTGTTGGGCTCTACGTCGGGACGTATGTTGGGCTCTACAACGGGACATGTATTGGACTCTACGTCGGGACGTCTGTTGGGCTCTACGTCGGGACGTCTCTTGTGCTCTACATCTGGCTTGAGCTCGCTTTCTGCTCTACGTTGGGATGTCTGTTGGTCTCAACGTCAGAACGTCTCTCGGGCTATACGTCGGGACGTGTGTTGGGTTCTACTTTAAGAAGTCTGGCTTGAGCTCGCATTCGGCTCCACGTCGGGACGTCTGTTGGTCTCAACGTCGGAACGTCTCTCGGGCTATACGTCGGGACGTGTGTTGGGTTCTACTTTAAGAAGTCTGGCTTGAGCTCGCATTCGGATCCACATCGGGACGTCTGTTGGGCTCTACGTCGGGACGTCTGTTGGGCTCTAAGTCGGGACGTGTCTTGGGCTCTAGTTTGGGAAGTGTGTCTTTAGCTCGCTTTCGGACCTACGTGCGGATGTCTCTTGGGCTCTACGTTTGGCTTTAGCTCATTTGCGGCTATATTTCCGGACGTCTTTTGAGCTCTACAACTGGACGTGTGTTGGGCCCTACGTCGGAATGTACGTTGGTGTCTACGTCTGGCTTGAGGTTAATTTCGGCTCTACGTCGGAACGTCTGTTGGGCTCTATGTCGGGACGTCTCTCGGGCTCTACGTCGGGATGTCTTTTCCGCTCTACGTCTGGCTGTAGCTCACTTT
Source organism: Leptosomus discolor (assembly GCF_034619465.1). Taxonomy (NCBI): domain Eukaryota; kingdom Metazoa; phylum Chordata; class Aves; order Leptosomiformes; family Leptosomidae; genus Leptosomus; species Leptosomus discolor. The sequence continues at coordinate 1,729,702 of NW_028237857.1, read as the reverse complement.
CGGCTCTACGTCGGAACGACACTTGGGCTCTGCGTCTGGAGGTCTGTTGAGCTCTACGTCCGGACGTCTCTTGGGCTCTATGTTTGGCTTTTGCTCACTTTCAGCTCTACGTCAGAACATCTGTTGGGCTCTACATCGGGACGTCTCTTGGGCTCTACGTCTGGCTTTAGTTCATTTGCGGCTATACATCGGGACATCTTCTGAGCTCTATGTCGGGACGTCTGCTGGGCGCTGCGTCGGAACGTACGTATTTTCTACATCTGGCTTGAGGTTAATTTCAGCTCTACGTCGGAATGTCTCTCGGGCTGTACATCGGGACGTGTGTTGGGCTCTAAGTCTGGCTGTAGCTCACTTTCTGCTCTACATCGAAACATCTGTTGGGCTCTACATCGGGACGTCGCTTGAGCTCTACGTCGGGACGTCTTTTGGGCTCTACGTCTGGCTGTAGCTCACTTTCGTCTCTACGTTGGAACGTCTGTTGGGCTCTACGTCGGGACATCTGTTGGGCTCTAAGTCGGGACGTCTCTTGGGCTCTACATCTGGCTTGAGCTCGCTTTCGCCTCTACGTCGGGACATCTGTTGGGCTCTACTTCGGGACGTATGTTGGGCTCTACTTCGGGACGTATGTTGGGCTCTACAACGGGACATGTGTTGGGCTCTACGTCAGGACATCTGTTGGGCTCTAAGTCGGTACATATCTTGGGCTCTACTTCTGGCTTGAGCTCGCTTTCTGCTCTACGTTGGGATGTCTCTTGGTCTCAACGTCTGGACGTCTGTTGGGCTCTACGTAGGGACATGTATTGGGTTCTACTTTAAGAAGTCTGGCTTGAGCTTGTTTTCGGATCTACGTCGGGACGTCTGTTGGGCTGTACGTCCGGACGTCTCTTGGCCTCTACGTTTGGCTTTTGCTCCCTTTCAGCTCTACATCGGAACATCTGTTGGGCTCTACGTTGGGACGTCTCTTGGGCTCTACGTCGGGACGTCTCTTGGGCTCTACGTCGGGATGTCTGGCTTGAGCTTGCTTTCAGCTCTACTTCGGAACATCTGTTGTGCTTTACTTCGGGACTTCTGTTCGGCTCTACGTCGGGACGTCTGTTGGGCTCTAAGTCTGCTGTTGTCAACAGACATCCCGACTTAGAGCCCAACAGACGTCCCGACGTAGAGCCCAACAGACGTCCCGACGTAGAGCCGAACAGACGTCCAAACGTAGAGCCCAACACACGTCCCTACGTAGAGCTGAAAGTAAGCTAAATCCTGATGTAGAGCCCAACAGACGTCCCGACATACAGCCCAACAGACGTCCCGACGTAGACCCAACCGATGTCCCGACGCAGAGATGAAAGTAAGGTAAACGCTGATGTAGAGCCCAACAGAGGTCCCGACGTAGAGCCCAACAGACGTCCCGACGAAGAGCCCAACCGACGCCCCGACGTAGAGCTGAAAGTAAGCTAAACCCTGATGTAGAGCCCAACACACGTTCCGACGTAGAGCCCAACACACGTTCCGACGTAGAGCCCAACAGACGTCCCGACGTAGAGCCCAACAGACGTCCCGACGTAGAGCCCAACATACGTCCCGACGTAGAGCCCAACAGACGTCCCGACGTAGAGCCCAACAGACGTCCCGACGTAGAGCCCAACAGACGTCCCGACGTAGAGCCCAAGACACGACCTGACGTAGAGCCCAACACACGTCCCGACGCAGAGCTGAAAGTAAGCTAAATCCTGATGTAGAGCCCAACAGACGTCCCGACGTAGAGCCCAACAGACGTCCTGACGTAGAGCCCAACAGACGTCGTGACGTAGAGCCCAACACACGTCCCGACATACAGCTGAAAGTAAGCTAAATCCTGATGTAGAGCCCAACATACGTCCCGTCGTAGAGCCCAACAGACGTCCCGACGTACAGCCCAACAGACATCCCGACGTAGAGCCCAACAGGCGTCCCGACGTAGAGCCCAACCGACGTCCAGACGAAGAGCCCAACCGACGTCCCGACGTAGAGCTGAAAGTAAACTAAACCCTGATGTAGAGCCCAACACACGTCCCGACGTACAGCCCAACAGACGTTCCGACGTAGAGCCCAACACACGTCCCGACGTAGAGCCCAACAGACGTCCCGACGTAGAGCCCAACAGACGTCCCGACGTAGAGCCCAACACGCGTCCCGACGTAGAGCCCAAACGACGTCCAGACGTAGAGCCCAACCGACGTCCCGAAGTAGAGCCCAACCGACGTCCCGACGTAGAGATGAAAGTAAGCTAAACCCCGATGTAGAGCCCAACAGATGTCTTGACGTAGAGCCCAACACACGTCCAGACGTAGAGCTCAACATACGTCCCGACGTAGACCTGAAAGTAATCTAAATCCTGATGTAGAGCCCAACAGATGTCCCGACGTAGAGCCCAACAGACGTCCCGACGTAGAGCCCAACAGACGTCCCGACGTAGAGCACAACCGACGTCCCGACGAAGAGCTCAACCGACGTCCTGACGTAGAGCTGAAAGTAAGCTAAATCCTGATGTAGAGCCCAACAGACGTCCCGACGTAGAGCCCAATAGACGTCCCGACGTAGAGCCCAACAGACGTCGTAACGTAGAGTCCAACACACGTCCCGACGTACAGCTGAAAGTAAGCTAAATCCTGATGTAGAGCCCAACAGACGTCCCGTCGTAGAGCCCAACAGACGTCCAGACGTACAGCCCAACAGACGTCCCGACGTAGAGCCCAACAGGCGTCCCGACGTAGAGCCCAACCGACGTCCAGACGAAGAGCCCAACCGACATCCCGACGTAGAGCTGAAAGTAAACTAAACCCTGATGTAGAGCCCAACACACGTCCGGACGTACAGCCCAACAGACGTTCCGACGTAGAGCCCAACACACGTCCCGACGTAGAGCCCAACACACGTCCCGACGTAGAGCTGAAAGTAAGCTAAATCCTGATATAGAGGCCAACAGACGTCCCGACGTATAGCCCAACAGACGTCCCGACGTAGAGCCCAACAGACGTCCCGACGTAGAGCCCAACACACGTCCCGACGTAAATCTGAAAGTAAGCTAAATCCTGATGTAGAGCCCAACCGACGTCCCAACTTAGAGCCCAGCAGACGTCCCAACGTAGAGCCCAACAGAGGTCCCGACATAGAGCCCAACAGACGTCCCGAAGTATATTCCAACAGGTGTCCCGACGTAGAGCCCAACCAATGTCCCGACGAAGAGCCCAACTGACGCCCCGACGTAGAGCTGAAAGTAAGCTAAACCCTGATGTAGAGCCCAACACACGTCCCGACGTAGAGCCCATCACACGTCCCGACGTAGAGCCCAACCGACGTCCCGACGTAGAGCCCAACCGACGTCCCGACGTAGAGCTGAAAGTAAGCTAAATCCTGATGTAGAGCCCAACAGACGTCCCGAAGTAGAGCCCAACAGACGTCCCGACGTAGAGCCCAACAGACGTCCCGACGTAGAGCCCAAGACACGTCCTGACGTAGAGCCCAACACACGTCCCGACGCAGAGCTGAAAGTAAGCTAAATCCTGATGTGGAGGCCAACACACGTCCCGACGTAGAGCCCAACACACGTCCTGACGTACAGCCCAACAGACGTCCCGACGTAGAGCCCAACAGGCGTCCCGACGTAGAGCCCAACCGACGTCCAGACGAAGAGCCCAACTGACATCCCGACGTAGAGCTGAAAGTAAACTAAACCCTGATGTAGAGCCCAACACACGTCCCGACGTACAGCCCAACAGACGTTCCGACGTAGAGCCCAACACACGTCCCGACGTAGAGCCCAACAGACGTCCCGACGTAGAGCCCAACACACGTCCCGACGTAGAGCCCAACAGACGTCCCGACGTAGAGCCCAACAGACGTCCCGACGTAGAGCCCAACAGACGTCCCGACATAGAGCCCAACACGCGTCCCGACGTAGAGCCCAAACGACGTCCCGACGTAGAGCCCAACCGACGTCCCGACGTAGAGATGAAAGTAAGCTAAACCCCGATGTAGAGCCCAACAGACGTCCGGATGTAGAGCCCAACAGACGTCCCGACGTAGAGCACAACCGACGTCCCGACGAAGAGCTCAACCGACATCCCGACGTAGAGCTGAAAGTAAGCTAAACCCTGATGTAGAGCCCAACACACGTCCCGACCTAGAGCCGAACAGATGTCCCGATGTAGACCCCAACACACGTCCTGACGTAGAGCCAAACACACGTCCCGACGTAGAGCTGAAAGTAAGCTAAATCCTGATGTAGAGCCCAACAGACGTCCCGAAGTGGAGCCCAACACATGTCCCGATCTAGAGCCCAACACAGGTCCCGACGTAAAGCCCAACACACGTCCCGACGTAAATCTGAAAGTAAGCTAAATCCTGATGTAGAGCCCAACAGACGTCCCAACGTAGAGCCCAACAGACGTCCCGACATAGAGCCCAACAGACGTCCCGACGTATATTCCAACAGGTGTCCCGACGTAGAGCCCAACCGACGTCCCGACGAAGAGCCCAACCGACGCCCCGACGTAGAGCTGAAAGTAAGCTAAACCCTGATGTAGAGCCCAAAACACGTCCCGACGTAGAGCCCAACACACATTCCGACGTAGAGCCCAACCGACGTCCCGACGTAGAGCCCAACCGAAGTCCCGACGTAGAGCCCAACAGGAGTCCTGACGTAGAGCCCAACCAACGTCCAGACGAAGAGCCCAACCGACATCCCGACGTAGAGCTGAAAGTAAGCTAAACGCTGATGTAGAGCCCAACACACGTCCCGACGTACAGCCCAACAGAAGTTCCGACGTAGAGCCCAACACACGTCCCAACGTAGAGCCCAACACACGTCCCGACGTAGAGCCCAACACACGTCCCGACGTAGAGCTGAAAGTAAGCTAAATCCTGATGTAGAGGCCAACAGACGTGCCGACGTATAGCCCAACAGACGTCCCGACGTAGAGCCCAACAGACGTCCCGACGTAGAGCCCAACACACTTCTCGACATAGAGCCCAACACACGTCCCGACATAGAGCCCAACACACGTCCAGACGTAGAGCTGGAAGTAAGCTAAATCCTGATGCAGAGCCCAACAGACGTCCCGAAGTAGAGCCCAACAGACGTCCGAACGTAGAGCCCAACAGGCGTCCCGACGTAGAGCCCAACAGGCGTCCCGACGTAGAGCACAACCGACGTCTCGACGAAGAGCACAACCGACGTCCCGACGTAGAGCTGAAAGTAAGCTAAACCCTGATGTAGAGCCCAACACACGTCCCGATGTAGAGCCCAACACACGTCCTGACGTAGAGCTGAAAGTAAGCTAAATCCTGATGTAGAGGCCAACAGACGTCCCGAAGTGGAGCCCACCACATGTCCCGACGTAGAGCCCAACACACGTCCCGACGTAGAGCCAAACACACGTCCCGACGTAGAGCTGAAAGTAAGCTAAATCCTGATGTAGAGCCCAACAGACGTCCCGAAGTGGAGCCCAACACATGTCCCGATCTAGAGCCCAACACAGGTCCCGACGTAAAGCCCAACACACGTCCCGACGTAAATCTGAAAGTAAGCTAAATCCTGATATAGAGCCCAACAGACGTCCCAACGTAGAGCCCAACAGACGTCCCGACATAGAGCCCACAGACGTCCCGACGTATATTCCAACAGGTGTCCCGACGTAGAGCCCAACCGACGTCCCGACGAAGAGCCCAACCGACGCCCCGACGTAGAGCTGAAAGTAAGCTAAACCCTGATGTAGAGCCCAACACACGTTCCGACGTAGAGCCCAACCGACGTCCCGACGTAGAGCCCAACCGACGTCCCGACGTAGAGCCCAACCAACGTCCAGACGAAGAGCCCAACCGACATCCCGACGTAGAGCTGAAAGTAAGCTAAACGCTGATGTAGAGCCCAACACACGTCCCGACGTACAGCCCAACAGACGTTCCGACGTAGAGCCCAACACACGTCCCAACGTAGAGCCCAACACACGTCCCGACGTAGAGCCCAACACACGTCCCGACGTAGAGCTGAAAGTAAGCTAAATCCTGATGTAGAGACCAACAGACATCCCGACGTATAGCCCAACAGACGTCCCGACATAGAGCCCAACAGACGTCCCGACGTAGAGCCCAACACACTTCTCGACATAGAGCCCAACACACGTCCCGACATAGAGCCCAACACACGTCCAGACGTAGAGCTGGAAGTAAGCTAAATCGTGATGCAGAGCCCAACAGACGTCCCGAAGTAGAGCCCAACAGACGTCTGAACGTAGAGCCCAACAGGCGTCCCGACGTAGAGCCCAACAGGCGTCCCGACGTAGAGCACAACCGACGTCTCGACGAAGAGCACAACCGACGTCCCGACGTAGAGCTGAAAGTAAGCTAAACCCTGATGTAGAGCCCAACACACGTCCCGACGTAGAGCCCAACACACGTCCTGACGTAGAGCTGAAAGTAAGCTAAATCCTGATGTAGAGGCCAATAGACGTCCCGACGTAGAGCCCAACAGACGTCCCGACGTAGAGCCCAACACACGGACCGACGTAGAGCCCAACACACGTCCCGACGTAGAGCCCAACACACGTCCCGACGTAGAGCTGAAAGTTAGCTAACTACAGACGTAGAGCCCAACACACGTCTCGAGGTAGAGCCCAACACACGTCCCAACGTAGAGCCCAACGCACGTCCCGACGTAGAGCTGAAAGTTAGCTAACTACAGACGTAGAGCCCAACACACGTCCCGACGTAGAGCTGAAAGTTAGCTAACTACAGACGTAGAGCCCAACACACGTCCCGACGTAGAGCCCAACACACGTCCCGACGTAGAGCTGAAAGTAACGTAAACCCTGATGTAGACCCCAACACTCTTCCCGACGCAGAGCCCAACACACGTCCCGACGTAGAGCTGAAAGTTAGCTAACTACAGACGTAGAGCCCAACACACGTCCCGACGTAGAACCCAACACATGTCCCGACGTAGAGCCCAACACACGTCCCGACGTAGAGCTGAAAGGAAGCTAAATCCTGATGTAGAGACCAACACACGTCCCGACGTAGAGCCCAACACACGTCCCGACGTAGAGCTGAAAGGAAGCTAAATCCTGATGTAGAGACCAACACACGTCCCGACGTAGAGCTGAAAGTAAGCTAAATCCTGATGTAGAGCCCAAAATAAGTCCCGACTTAGAGCACAACACATGTCCCGACGTGGACGTGAAAGTAACCTAAATCCTGATGTAGAGCCCAACACACGTCCCAACGTAGAGCCCAACACACGTCCCGACGTAGAGCTGAATGTAAGCTAAACCCCGACGTAGAGCCCAACACATGTCCCGACGTATAGCCCAGCACACGTCCCGACGTAGAGCCCAGCACACGTCCAGACGTAGAGCCCAGCACACGTCCCGACGTAGAGCTGAAAGTTAGCTAACTACAGACATAGAGCCCAACACACGTCCCGACGTAGAGCCCAACACACGTCCTGAAGTAGAGCCCAACACACGTCCCGACGTATAGCCCAACACACGTCCCGACGTAGAGCTGAATGTATGCAAAACCCCAACGTAGAGCCCAACAAACGTCCCGACGTAGAGCCCAACAGACGTCCCAACGTAGAACCCAACACACGTCCCGACGTAGAGCCCAACACACGTCCCGAAGTAGACCTGAATGTAAGCTAAACCCAGACGTAGAGCCCATCACACGTCCCGAAGCAGAGCCCAACACACGTCCCGACGTAGAGCCCAACACACGTCCCGACGTAGAGCAGAATGTATGCAAAACCCCCACGTAGAGCCCAACAAACGTCCCGACGTAGAGCCCAACAGATGTCCCATCGTAGAGCCGAACACAAGTCCCGACGTAGAGCCCAACACACGTCCCGACGTAGAGCTGAATGTAAGCTAAACCCCGACGTAGAGCCCAACACACGTCCGGACGTAGAGCCCAGCACACGTCCGGACGTAGAGCCCAGCACACGGCCCGACGTAGAGCTGAAAGTAAGCTAAACCCTGATGTAGAGCCCAACACACGTCCCGACGTAGAGCCCAACACACGTCCTGACGTAGACCTGAAAGTAAGCTAATTCCCGACGTAGAGCCCAACACACGTCCCGACGTAGAGCCCAACACACGTCCGACGTAGACCTGAAAGTCAGCTAAATCCTGATGTAAAGCCCAACACACGTCCCGACGTAAAGCCCAACACACGTCCCGACGTAGACCTGAAAGTAAGCTAATTCCCGACGTAGAGCCCAACACACGTCCCGACGTAGAGCCCAACACACGTCCGACGTAGAGCCCAACACACGTCCCGACGTAGAGCTGAAAGTAAGCTAAATCCTGATGTAGAGCCCAACAGACGTCCCGACGTAGAGCTGAAAGTAAGCTAAATCCTGATGTAGAGCACAACACACGTCCCGAAGTAGAGCCCAACACACGTCCCGACGTAGAGCCCAACACACGTCCCGACGTAGAGCCCAACACACGTCCCGACGTATTCCCAACACAAGTCCCGACGTAGAGCTGAAAGTAAGTTAAATCCTGATGTAGAGCCCAACACACGTCCCGACGTAGAGCCCAACACACGTCCTGACGTAGACCTGAATGTAAGTTAAATCCTGATGTAGAGCCCAACAGACGTCCAGACGTAGAGCCCAACACACGTCCCGACGTAGAGCTGAAAGTAAGATAAATCCTGATGTAGAACCCAACACACGTCCCGACGTAGAGCACAACACACGTCCCGACGTAGAGCCCAAAACACGTCCCGAAGTAGAGCTGAAAGTCAGCTAACTCCTGACGTAGAGCCCAACACACATCCCGACGTAGAGCCCAACACACGTCCCGACGTAGAGCCCAACACACGTCCCGAAGTAGAGCCCAACACACGTCCCGACATAGAGCTGAAAGTAAGCTAAATCCTGATGTAGAGCCCAACACACGTCCCGACGTAGAGCCCAACACACGTCCCGACGTAGAGCCCAACACACGTCCCGACGTAGAGCTGAAAGTAAGCTAAATCCTGATGTAGAGCACAACACACGTCCCGACGTAGAGCCGAACACACGTCCTGACATAGAGCCCAACACACGTCCCGACGTAGTGCCCAACACACGTCCCCACGTAGAGCCCAACACACGTCCCCACGTAGAGCCCAAAACACGTCCCGACGTAGAGCCCAACACACGTCCCGACGTAGAGCTGAAAGTAAGCTAAATCCTGATGTAGAGCCCAACACACGTCACGACGCAGAGCCCAACACACGTCGCGACGTAGAGCTGAAAGTAAGCTAAATCCAGATGTAGAGCCCAACACACGTCCCGACGTAGAGCCCAACACATGTCCAGACGTAGAGCTGAAAGTAAGCTAAATCCTGATGTAGAGCCCAACACACGTCCCGACGTAGAGCCCAACGCACGTCCGACGTAGAGCCCAACAGACGTCCCAACGTAGAGCTCAACACACCTCCCGACGTAGAGCTGAATGTAAGCTAAACCCCGAAGTAGAGCCCAACACACGTCCGGATGTAGAGCCCAACACACGTCCCGACGTAGAGCCCAACAGACGTCCCGACGTAGAGCCCAACAGATGTCCCGACGTAGAGCCCAACACACGTCCCGACGTAGAGCCCAACAGACGTCCCGACGTAGGGCCCAACCCACGTCCCGACGTAGAGCCCAACACACGTCCCGACGTAGAGCCCAACAGACGTCCCGACGTAGGGCCCAACCCACGTCCCGACGTATAGCCCAACACACATCCCGACGTAGAGCTGAATGTAAGCTAAACCCCGAAGTAGAGCCCAACACACGTCCGGATGTAGAGCCCAGCACACGTCCCGACGTAGAGCTGAAAGTAAGCTAAACCCTGATGTAAAGCCCAACACACGTCCCGACGTAGAGCCCAACACACGTCCCGACTTGGAGCCCAACACACGTCTAGAAGTAGAGCTGAAAGTAAGCTAATTCCCGATGTAGAGCCCAAAAGACGTCCCGACGTAGAGCCCAACACACGTCCCGACGTAGAGCCCAACACACGTCCCGACGTAGAGCCCAACACACGTCCCGACGTATTCCCAACACACGTCCCATCGTAGAGCTGAAAGTAAGTTAAATCCTGATGTAGAGCCCAACACACGTCCAGACGTACAGCCCAACACACGTCCCGACGTAGAGCTGAATGTAACTTAAATCCTGATGTAGATCCCAACACACGTCCAGACATAGAGCCCAATACACGTCCCGATGTAGAGCTGAAAGTAAGATAAATCCTGATGTAGAGCCCAACACACGTCCGACATAGAGCCCAACACACGTCCGACGTAGAGCCCAACACACGTCCCGACGTAGAGCTGAATGTAAGTTAAATCCTGATGTAGATCCCAACACACGTCCAGACATAGAGCCCAACACACGTCCCGACGTAGAGCTGAAAGTAAGATAAATCCTGATGTAGAGCCCAACACACGTCCCGACGTAGAGCTGAAAGTAAGCTAAATCCTGATGTAGAGCACAACACACGTCCCGCAGTAGAGCCCAACACACGTCCCGACGTAGAGCCCAACACACATCCCGACGTAGAGCCCAACACACGTCCCGACGTAGAGCTGAAAGTAAGCTAAACCCTGATGTAGAGCCCAACACACGTCCCGACGTAGAGCCCAACACACGTCCCGACCTAGAGCCCAACACACGTCCGACGTAGAGCCCAACACATGTCCGACGTAGAGCCCAACACACGTCCGACGTAGAGCCCAACACACGTCCCGAAGTAGAGCTGAAAGTCAGCTAAATCCTGTTGTAGAGCCCAACACACGTCCCGACGTAGAGCCCAACACACGTTCGACATAGAGCTGAAAGTAAGCTAAATCCTGATGTAGAGCCCAACACACGTCTAGACGTAGAGCCCAACACACGTCCCGACGTAGAGCCCAACACACGTCCTGAGTAGAGCCCAACACACATCCCGACGTAGAGCTGAAAGTAAGCTAAATCCTGATGTAGAGCCCAACACACGTCTCGAAGTAGAGCCCAACACACGTCTCGAGGTAGAGCCCAACACACGTCCCGACGTAGAGCGCAACACACGACCCCACGTAGAGCCCAACACACGTCCCCACGTAGAGCCCAACACACGTCCCGACGTAGAGCCCAACACACGTCCCGACGTAGAGCTGAAAGTAAGCTAAATCCTGATGTAGAGCCCAACACACGTCCCGACGTAGAGCTGAAAGTAAGCTAAATCCTGATGTAGAGCCCAACACACGTCACGACGCAGAGCCCAACACACGTCGCGACGTAGAGCTGAAAGTAAGCTAAATCCAGATGTAGAGCCCAACACACGTCCCGACGTAGAGCCCAACACATGTCCCGACGTAGAGCTGAAAGTAAGCTAAAGCCTGATGTAGAGCCCAACACACGTCCCGATGTAGAGCCCAACGCACGTCCGACGTAGAGCCCAACACACGTCCCGACGTAGAGCCCAACACACGTCTTGAGGTAGAGCTGAAAGTCAGCTAAATCGTGATGCAGAGCCCAACACACGTCCCACGTAGAGCTGAAAGTCAGCTAAATCGTGATGCAGAGCACAACACACGTCCCGACGCAGAGCCCAACAGAAGTCCCGACATAGAGCCCAACACACATCCCGACGTAGAGCCCAACAGACGTCCCGACGTAGGGCCCAACCCACGTCCCGACGTAGAGCCCAACACACGTCCCGACGTACAGCTGAATGTATGCTAAACCCCCACGTAGAGCCCAACAAACGTCCCAACGTAGAGCCCAACAGACGTCCCGACGTAGAGCCCAACACACGTCCCAACGTAGAGCCCAACACACGTCCCGACGTAGAGGTGAATGTAAGCTAAACCCCGAAGTAGAGCCCAACACACGTCCGGATGTAGAGCCCAGCACACGTCCCGACGTAGAGCCCAACACACGTCCGGATGTAGAGCCCAGCAGACGTCCCGACGTAGAGCCCAGCACACGTCGCGACGTAGAGCTGAAAGTAAGCTAAACCCTGATGTATAGCCCAACACACGTCCCGACATAGAGCCTAACACACGTCCCGACGTAGAGCCCAACACACGTCCCGAAGTAGAGCTGAAAGTAAGCTAATTCCCGACGTAGAGCCCAACAGACGTCCCGACGTAGAGCCCAACAGACGTCGCGACGTAGAGTCCAACACACGTCCCGACGTAGAGCCCAACAGACGTCGCGACGTAGAGCCCAACACACGTCCCGACGTATTCCCAACACACGTCCCGACGTAGAGCTGAACGTAAGTTAAATCCTGAAGAAAAGCCCAACACACGTCCCGACGTAGAGCCCAACACACGTCCCGACGAAGAGCTGTATGTAAGTTAAATCCTGATGTAGAGCCCAACACACGTCCAGACATAGAGCCCAACACACGTCCCGACGTAGAGCTGAAAGTAAGATAAATCCTGATGTAGAGCCCAACACACGTCCCGACGTAGAGCCCAACACACGTCCCGACGTAGAGCCCAACACACGTCCCGAAGTAGAGCTGAAAGTCAGCTAAATCCTGATGTAGAGCCCAACACACGTCCCGACGTAGAGCCCAACACAAGTCCCGAAGTAGAGCCCAACACACGTCCCGACATAGAGCTGAAAGTAAGATAAATCCTGATGTAGAGCCCAACACACGTCCCGACGTAGAGCTAAATGTATGCTAAACCCCCACGTAGAGCCCAAAAAACGTCCCGACGTAGAGCCCAACAGACGTCCCGACGTAGAGCCCAACACACGTCCCGACGTAGAGCTGAATGTAAGCTAAACCCCGAAGTAGAGCCCAACACACGTCCGGATGTAGAGCCCAGCACACGTCCCGACGTAGAGCTGAAAGTAAGCTAAACCCTGATGTAGAGCCCAACACACGTCCCGACGTAGAGCCCAACACACGTCCCGAAGTGGAGCCCAACACACGTCCCGAAGTAGAGCTGAAAGTAAGCTAATTCCCGATGTAGAGCCCAACAGACGTCCCGACGTAGAGCCCAACACACGTCCCGACGTAGAGCCCAACACACGTCCCGACGTAGAGCTGAAAGTAAGATAAATCCTGATGTAGAGCCCAACACACGTCCGACGTAGAGCCCAACACACGTCCGACGTAGAGCCCAACACACGTCCCGACGTAGAGCCCAACACACGTCCCGACGTAGAGCTGAAAGTAAGCTAAATCCTGATGTAGAGCCCAACACACGTCCCGACGTAGAGCTGAAAGTAAGCTAAATCCTGATGTAGAGCACAACACACGTCCCGCAGTAGAGCCCAACACACGTCCCGACGTAGAGCCCAACACACATCCCGACGTAGAGCCCAACACACGTCCCGACGTAGAGCTGAAAGTAAGCTAAATGCTGATGTAGAGCCCAACACACGTCCCGACGTAGAGCCCAACACACGTCCCCACCTAGAGCACAACACACGTCCGACGTAGAGCCCAACACATGTCCGACGTAGAGCCCAACACACGTCCGACGTAGAGCCCAACACACGTCCCGAAGTAGAGCTGAAAGTCAGCTAAATCCTGATGTAGAGCCCAACACACGTCCCGACGTAGAGCCCAACACATGTCCCGACGTAGAGCTGAAAGTAAGCTAAATCCTGATGTAGAGCACAACACACGTCCCGAAGTAGAGCGCAACACACGTCCCCACGTAGAGCCCAACACACGTCCCCACGTAGAGCCCAACACACATCCCCACGTAGAGCCCAACACACGTCCCGACGTAGAGCTGAAAGTAAGCTAAATCCTGATGTAGAGCCCAACACACGTCCAGACGTACAGCCCAACACACGTCCCGACGTAGAGCTGAATGTAAGTTAAATCCTGATGTAGATCCCAACACACGTCCAGACATAGAGCCCAACACACGTCCCGACGTAGAGCTGAAAGTAAGATAAATCCTGATGTAGAGCCCAACACACGTCCGACGTAGAGCCCAACACACGTCCGACGTAGAGCGCAACACACGTCCCGACGTAGAGCCCAACACACGTCCCGACATAGAGCTGAAAGTAAGCTAAATCCTGATGTAGAGCCCAACACACGTCCCGACGTAGAGCTGAAAGTAAGCTAAATCCTGATGTAGAGCCCAACACACGTCCCGACGTAGAGCTGAAAGTCAGCTAAATCCTGATGTAGAGCCCAACACACGTCCCGACGTAGAGCCCAACACACGTCCCGACGTAGAGCCCAACGCACGTCCCAACGTAGAGATGAATGTAAGCTAAACCCCGACGTAGAGCCCAACACACGTCACGACGTGGAGCCCAACACACGTCCCGACGTAGAACTGAAAGTTAGCTAACTACAGACGTAGAGCCCAACACATATCCCGACGTAGAGCCCAACACACGTCCCGACGTAGAGCCCAACAAACGTCCCAACGTAGAGTCCAACAGACGTCCCGACGTATAGCCCAACCCACGTCCCGACGTAGAGCCCAACCTACGTCCCGACGTAGAGCCCAACCCACGTCCCGACATATTCCCAACACACGTCCCGACGCAGAGCTGAAAGTAAGTTAAATCCTGATGTAGAGCCCAACACACGTCCCGACGTAGAGCCCAACACACGTCCCGACGTAGAGCTGAAAGTAAGCTAAATCCTGATGTAGAGCACAACACACGTCCCGCAGTAGAGCCCAACACACGTCCCGACGTAGAGCCCAACACAAATCCCGACGTAGAGCCCAACACACGTCCCGACGTAGAGTTGAAAGTAAGCTATATCCTGTTGTAGAGCCCAACACACGTCCCGACGTAGAGCCCAACACACGTCCCGACGTAGAGCGCAACACGCGTCCCGAGTAGAGCCCAACACACGTCCCGACGTAGAGCTGAAAGTAAGCTAAATCCTGATGTAGAGCCCAAACCACGTCCCGACGCAGAGCCCAACACATGTCCCGACGTAGAGCTGAAAGTAAGCTAAATCCTGATGTAGAGCACAACACACGTCCCGAAGTAGAGCCCAACACACGTCCCGACGTAGAGCCCAACACACATCCCGACGTAGAGCCCAACACACGTCCCCACGTAGAGCCCAACACACGTCCCCACGTAGAGCCCAACACATGTCCCGACGTAGAGCCCAACACACGTCCCGACGTAGAACCCAGCACACGTCCCGACGTAGAGCTGAAAGTAAGCTAAATCCTGATGTAGAGCCCAACACACGTCCCGACGTAGAGCCCAACACACGTCCCGACGTGGAGCCCAACACACGTCCCGACGTAGAGCCCAACACACGTCCCGACGTAGAGCTGAAAGTAAGATAAATCCTGATGTAGAGCCCAACACAAGTCCCGAAGTAGAGCCCAACACACGTCCCGACGTAGAGCTGAATGTAAGTTAAATCCTGATGTAGAGCCCAACACACGTCCAGACATAGCGCCCAACACACGTCCCGACGTAGAGCTGAAAGTAAGATAAATCCTGATGTAGAGCCCAACACACGTCCCGACGTAGAGCCCAACACACGTCCCGACGTAGAGCCCAACACACGTCCCGAAGTAGAGCTGAAAGTCAGCTAAATCCTGACGTAAAGCCCAACACACGTCCCGACGTAGAGCCCAACACACGTCCCGAAGTAGAGCCCAACACACGTCCCGACATAGAGCTGAAAGTAAGCTAAATCCTGATGTAGAGCCCAACACACGTCCCGACGTAGAGCTAAATGTATGCTAAACCCCCACGTAGAGCCCAAAAAACGTCCCGACGTAGAGCCCAACAGACGTCCCGACGTAGAGCCCAACACACGTCCCGACGTAGAGCTGAATGTAAGCTAAACCCCGAAGTAGAGCCCAACACACGTCCGGATGTAGAGCCCAGCACACGTCCCGACGTAGAGCTGAAAGTAAGCTAAACCCTGATGTAGAGCCCAACACACGTCCAGACGTAGAGCCCAACACACGTCCCGACGTGGAGCCCAACACACGTCCCGAAGTAGAGCTGAAAGTAAGCTAATTCCCAATGTAGAGCCCAACAGACGTCCCGACGTAGAGACCAACACACGTCCCGACGTAGAGCCCAACACACGTCCCGACGTAGAGCTGAAAGTAAGATAAATCCTGATGTAGAGCCCAACACACGTCCGACGTAGAGCCCAACACACGTCCGACGTAGAGCCCAACACACGTCCCGACGTAGAGCCCAACACACGTCCCGACGTAGAGCTGAAAGTAAGCTAAATCCTGATGTAGAGCACAACACACGTCCCGCAGTAGAGCCCAACACACGTCCCGACGTAGAGCCCAACACACATCCCGACGTAGAGCCCAACACACGTCCCGACGTAGAGCTGAAAGTAAGCTAAATGCTGATGTAGAGCCCAACACACGTCCCGACGTAGAGCCCAACACACGTCCCCACCTAGAGCCCAACACACGTCCGACGTAGAGCCCAACACATGTCCGACGTAGAGCCCAACACACGTCCGACGTAGAGCCCAACACACGTCCCGAAGTAGAGCTGAAAGTCAGCTAAATCCTGTTGTAGAGCCCAACACACGTCCCGACGTAGAGCCCAACACACGTCCCGACATAGAGCTGAAAGTAAGCTAAATCCTGATGTAGAGCCCAACACACGTCTAGACGTAGAGCCCAACACACGTCCCGACGTAGAGCCCAACACACGTCCTGAGTAGAGCCCAACACACATCCCGACGTAGAGCTGAAAGTAAGCTAAATCCTGATGTAGAGCCCAACACACGTCCCGACGTAGAGCCCAACACATGTCCCGACGTAGAGCTGAAAGTAAGCTAAATCCTGATGTATAGCACAACACACGTCCCGACGTAGAGCGCAACACACGTCCCCACGTAGAGCCCAACACACGTCCCCACGTAGAGCCCAACACACGTCCCGAAGTAGAGCTGAAAGTCAGCTAAATCCTGATGTAGAGACCAACACACGTCCAGACGTACAGCCCAACACACGTCCCGACGTAGAGCTGAATGTAAGTTAAATCCTGATGTAGATCCCAACACACGTCCAGACATAGAGCCCAACACACGTCCCGACGTAGAGCTGAAAGTAAGATAAATCCTGATGTAGAGCCCAACACACGTCCGACGTAGAGCCCAACACACGTCCGACGTAGAGCGAAACACACGTCCCGACGTAGAGCCCAACACACGTCCCGACGTAGAGCTGAAAGTAAGCTAAATCCTGATGTAGAGCACAACACACGTCCCGCAGTAGAGCCCAACACACGTCCCGACGTAGAGCCCAACACACATCCCGACGTAGAGCCCAACACACGTCCCGACGTAGAGCTGAAAGTAAGCTAAATCCTGATGTAGAGCCCAACAGACGTCCCGACGTAGAGCTGAAAGTAAGCTAAATCCTGATGTAGAGCACAACACACGTCCCGAAGTAGAGCCCAACACACGTCCCGACGTAGAGCCCAACGCACGTCCCGACTTAGACCTGAATGTAAGTTAAATCCTGATGTAGAGCCCAACAGACGTCCAGACGTAGAGCCCAACACACGTCCCGACGTAGAGCTGAAAGTAAGATAAATCCTGATGTAGAGCCCAACACACGTCCCGACGTAGAGCCCAACACACGTCCCGACGTAGAGCACAACACACGTCCCGACGTAGAGCCCAATACACGTCCCGAAGTAGAGCTGAAAGTCAGCTAAATCCTGATGTAGAGCCCAACACACGTCCCGACGTATAGCCCAACACACGTCCCGACGTAGAGCCCAACACACGTCCCGACGTAGAGATGAATGTAAGCTAAACCCCGACGTAGAGCCCAACACACGTCCCGACGTAGAGCCCAACACACGTCCCGACGTAGAGCCCAACACACGTCCCGACGTAGAGATGAATGTAAGCTAAACCCCGACGTAGAGCCCAACACACGTCACGACGTGGAGCCCAACACACGTCCCGACGTAGAACTGAATTTATCTAACTACAGACGTAGAGCCCAACACATATCCCGACGTAGAGCCCAACACACGTCCCGACGTAGAGCCCAACAAACGTCCCAACGTAGAGTCCAACAGACGTCCCGACGTATAGCCCAACCCACGTCCCGATGTAGAGCCCAACCTACGTCCCGACGTAGAGCCCAACCCACGTCCCGACATATTCCCAACACACGTCCCGACGCAGAGCTGAAAGTAAGTTAAATCCTGATGTAGAGCCCAACACACGTCCCGACGTAGAGCCCAACACACGTCCCGACGTAGAGCTGAATGTAAGTTAAATCCTGATGTAGAGCCCATCACACGTCCAGACGTACAGCCCAACACACGTCCCGACGTAGAGCTGAAAGTAAGATAAATCCTGATGTAGAGCACAACACACGTCCCGCAGTAGAGCCCAACACACGTCCCGACGTAGAGCCCAACACACATCCCGACGTAGAGCCCAACACACGTCCCGACGTAGAGTTGAAAGTAAGCTAAATCCTGTTGTAGAGCCCAACACACGTCCCGACGTAGATCCCAACACACGTCCCGACGTAGAGCGCAACACACGTCCCGAGTAGAGCCCAACACACGTCCCGACGTAGAGCTGAAAGTAAGCTAAATCCTGATGTAGAGCCCAACACACGTCCCGACGCAGAGCCCAACACATGTCCCGACGTAGAGCTGAAAGTAAGCTAAATCCTGATGTAGAGCACAACACACGTCCCGAAGTAGAGCCCAACACACGTCCCGACGTAGAGCCCAACACACATCCCAACGTAGAGCCCAACACACGTCCCCACGTAGAGCCCAACACACGTCCCCACGTAGAGCCCAACACATGTCCCGACGTAGAGCCCAACACACGTCCCGACGTAGAACCCAGCACACGTCCCGACGTAGAGCTGAAAGTAAGCTAAATCCTGATGTAGAGCCCAACACACGTCCCGACGTAGAGCCCAACACACGTCCCGACGTGGAGCCCAACACACGTCCCGACATAGAGCCCAACACACGTCCCGACGTAGAGATGAAATTTAGCTAACTACAGACATAGAGCCCAACACACGTTCCGACGTAGAGCCCAACACACGTCCCGACATGGAGCCCAACACACGTCCCGACTTGGAGCCCAACACACGTCCCGACGTAGAGCTGAATGTATGCTAAACCCCCACGTAGAGCCCAACAAATGTCCCGACGTAGAGCCCAGCACACGTCCCGACGTAGAGCTGAAAGTATGCTAAATCCTGATGTAGAGCTCAACACACGTCCCGACGTAGAGCTGAAAGTATGCTAAATCCCGACGTAGAGCCCAACACACATCTCGACGTAGAGCCCAACACACGTCCCGAGGTAGAGCCCAACACACGTCCCAACGTGGAGCCCAACACACGTCCCGACGTAGACCCCAACACACGTCCCGACGTAGATCTGAAAGGAAGCTAAATCTTGATGTAGAGCCCAACACACTTCCCGACGTAGAGCCCAACACACTTCCCGACGTAGAGCCCAACACACGTCCCGACGTAGAGCCCAACACACGTCCCTACGTAGAACCCAACCCACGTCCCGATGTAGAGCAGAAAGTAAGCTAAATCCTGATGTAGAGCCCAACACAAGTCCCGAAGTAGAGCCCAACACACGTCCCGACGTAGAGCCCAACACACGTCCCGACGTAGAGCGCAACACACGTCCCTACGTGGAACCGAACCCACGTCCCGACGTAGAGCAGAAAGTAAGCTAAATCGTGATGTAGAGCCCAACACAAGTCCCGAAGTAGAGCCCAACACACGTCCCGACGTAGAGCCCAACACACGTCCCGACGTAGAGCTGAAAGGAAGCTAAATCCTGAAGTAGAGCCCAACACACTTCCCGACGTAGAGCCCAACACACTTCCCGACATAGAGCCCAACACACGTCTCGACGTAGAGCCCCACACACGTCCCGACGTAGAGCCCAACACACGTCCCGACGTAGAGCTGAATGTATGCTAAACCCCCACGTAGAGCCCAACAAACGTCCCGACGTAGAGCCCGACAGACGTCCCAACGTAGAGCTCAACACACGTCCCGACGTAGAGCTGAATGTAAGCTAAACCCCGACGTAGAGCCCAGCACACGTCCCGACGTAGAGCCCAGCACACGTCCCGACGTAGAGCTGAAAGTATGCTAAATCCTGATGTAGAGCCCAACACACGTCCCGACGTATAGCCCAACACACGTCCCGACGTAGAGCCCAACACATGTCCCGACGTAGAGCCCAACACACGTCCCGACGTAGAGCTGAAAGTAAGCTAAATCCTGATGTAGAGCCCAACACACGTCCCCACGTAGAGCTCAACACACGTCCCGACGTAGAGCCCAACACACGTCTCGACATAGAGCCCAACACACGTCCCGACGTAGAGCCCAACCCACGTCCCGACATATTCCCAACACACGTCCCGACGCAGAGCTGAAAGTAAGTTAAATCCTGATGTAGAGCCCAACACACGTCCCGACGTAGAGCCCAACACACGTCCCGACGTAGAGCTGAATGTAAGTTAAATCCTGATGTAGAGCCCATCACACGTCCAGACGTACAGCCCAACACACGTCCCGACGTAGAGCTGAAAGTAAGATAAATCCTGATGTAGAGCACAACACACGTCCCGCAGTAGAGCCCAACACACGTCCCGACGTAGAGCCCAACACACATCCCGACGTAGAGCCCAACACACGTCCCGACGTAGAGTTGAAAGTAAGCTAAATCCTGTTGTAGAGCCCAACACACGTCCCGACGTAGATCCCAACACACGTCCCGACGTAGAGCGCAACACACGTCCCGAGTAGAGCCCAACACACGTCCCGACGTAGAGCTGAAAGTAAGCTAAATCCTGATGTAGAGCCCAACACACGTCCCGACGCAGAGCCCAACACATGTCCCGACGTAGAGCTGAAAGTAAGCTAAATCCTGATGTAGAGCACAACACACGTCCCGAAGTAGAGCCCAACACACGTCCCGACGTAGAGCCCAACACACATCCCAACGTAGAGCCCAACACACGTCCCCACGTAGAGCCCAACACACGTCCCCACGTAGAGCCCAACACATGTCCCGACGTAGAGCCCAACACACGTCCCGACGTAGAACCCAGCACACGTCCCGACGTAGAGCTGAAAGTAAGCTAAATCCTGATGTAGAGCCCAACACACGTCCCGACGTAGAGCCCAACACACGTCCCGACGTGGAGCCCAACACACGTCCCGACGTAGAGCCCAACACACGTCCCGACGTAGAGCAGAAAGTAAGCTAAATCCTGATGTAGAGCCCAACACAAGTCCCGAAGTAGAGCCCAACACACGTCCCGACGTAGAGCCCAACACACGTCCCGACGTAGAGCTGAAAGGAAGCTAAATCCTGAAGTAGAGCCCAACACACTTCCCGACGTAGAGCCCATCACACTTCCCGACGTAGAGCCCAACACACGTCTCGACGTAGAGCCCCACACACGTCCCGACATTGAGCCCAACACACGTCCCGACGTAGAGATGAAATTTAGCTAACTACAGACATAGAGCCCAACACACGTTCCGACGTAGAGCCCAACACACGTCCCGACATGGAGCCCAACACACGTCCCGACGTGGAGCCCAACACACCTCCCGACGTAGAGCTGAATGTATGCTAAACCCCCACGTAGAGCCCAACAAACGTCCCGACGTAGAGCCCAGCACACGTCCCGACGTAGAGCTGAAAGTATGCTAAATCCTGATGTAGAGCCCAACACACGTCCCGACGTAGAGCTGAAAGTATGCTAAATCCGACGTAGAGCCCAACACACATCTCGACGTAGAGCCCAACACACGTCCCGAGGTAGAGCCCAACACACGTCCCAACGTGGAGCCCAACACACGTCCCGACGTAGATCTGAAAGGAAGCTAAATCTTGATGTAGAGCCCAACACACTTCCCGACGTAGAGCCCAACACACTTCCCGACGTAGAGCCCAACACACGTCCCGACGTAGAGCCCAACACACGTCCCGACGTAGAGCTGAAAGGAAGCTAAATCCTGAAGTAGAGCCCAACACACTTCCCGACGTAGAGCCC
Source organism: Leptosomus discolor (assembly GCF_034619465.1). NCBI lineage: Eukaryota > Metazoa > Chordata > Aves > Leptosomiformes > Leptosomidae > Leptosomus > Leptosomus discolor. The sequence continues at coordinate 1,707,659 of NW_028237857.1, read as the reverse complement.
AACACACTTCCCGACATAGAGCCCAACACACGTCTCGACGTAGAGCCCCACACACGTCCCGACGTAGAGCCCAACACACGTCCCGACGTAGAGCTGAATGTATGCTAAACCCCCACGTAGAGCCCAACAAACGTCCCGACGTAGAGCCCGACAGACGTCCCAACGTAGAGCTCAACACACGTCCCGACGTAGAGCTGAATGTAAGCTAAACCCCGACGTAGAGCCCAGCACACGTCCCGACGTAGAGCCCAGCACACGTCCCGACGTAGAGCCCAGCACACGTCCCGACGTAGAGCTGAAAGTATGCTAAATCCTGATGTAGAGCCCAACACACGTCCCGACGTATAGCCCAACACACGTCCCGACGTAGAGCCCAACACATGTCCCGACGTAGAGCCCAACACACGTCCCGACGTAGAGCTGAAAGTAAGCTAAATCCTGATGTAGAGCCCAACACACGTCCCCACGTAGAGCTCAACACACGTCCCGACGTAGAGCCCAACACACGTCTCGACATAGAGCCCAACACACGTCCCGAGGTAGAGCCCAACGCACGTCCCGACGTGGAGCCCAACAAACGTCCCGACGTAGAGCCCAACACACGTCCCGACGTAGAGCTGAAAGGAAGCTAAATGCCGACGTATAGGCCAACGCACGTCCCGACGTAGAGCTGAAAGTAAGGTAAATCCCGACGTAGAGCCCAACGCACCTCTCGACGTAGAGCCCAACGCACGTCCCGACGTAGAGCCCAACGCACGTCCCGACGTAGAGCTGAAAATAAGCTAAATCCAGACGTAGAGCCCAACGCACGTCCCGACGTAGAGCCCAACGCACGTCCCGACGTAGAGCTGAAAGTTAGCTAACTACAGACGAAGAGCCCAACGCGCGTCCCGACGTAGAGCTGAAAGTTAGCTAACTACAGACGTGGAGGCCAACGCACGTGCCGACATAGAGCCCAACGCACGTCCCGACGTAGAGCTGAAAGTAAGCTAAATCCAGACGTAGAGCCCAACGCGCGTCCCGACGTAGTGCCCAACGCGTGTCCCGACGTAGAGCCCAACGCACGTCCCAACGTAGAGGCCAACGCACGTCCCGACGTAGAGCTGAAAGTGAGCTAAATCCCGACGTAGAGGCCAACGTACGTCCCGACGTAGAGGCCAACGCACGTCCCGACGTGGAGCCCAACACACGTCCCGACGTAGAGCTGAAAGTAACCTAAATCCCGACGTAGAGCCCAACGCACGTCCCGACGTAGAGCCCAACGCACGTCCCGACGTAGAGCCCAACGCACGCCCCGACGTAGCGCCCAACGCACGTCCCGACGTAGAGCAGAAAGTTAGCTAACTACAGACGTAGAGCCCAACGCACGTCCCGACGTAGAGCCCAACACATGTCCCGACGTAGAGCCCAACGCACGTCCCGACGTAGAGCTGAAAGTTAGCTAACTACAGACGTAGAGCCCAACGCACGTCCCGACGTAGAGCCCAACGCACGTCCCGACGTAGAGCTGAAAGTAGGCTAAATCCCGACGTAGAGGCCAACGCACGTCCCGATGTGGAGGCCAACGCACGTCCCGACGTAGAGCTGAAAGTAAGCTAAATTCCAACGTAGCGCCCAACGCACGTCACGAAGTAGCGCCCAACGCACGTCCCGACGTAGTGCCCAACGCACGTCCCAACGTAGAGCTGAAAGTAAGCTAAATCCCGACGTAGAGGCCAACGCACGTCCCGAAGTAGAGGCCAACGCACGTCCCGACGTAGAGGCCAACGCACGTCCCGACGTAGAGCTGAAAGTAAGCTAAATCCCAAGGTAGAGCCCAACGCACGTCCCGACGTAGAGCCCAACGCACGTCCCGACGTAGAGCCCAACGCACGTCCCGACGTAGCGCCCAACGCACGTCCCGACGTAGAGGCCAACGCACGTCCCGACGTAGAGGCCAACGCACGTCCCGACGTAGAGCTGAATGTAAGCTAAATCCCGACGTAGAGCCCAACGCACGTCCCGACGTAGAGCCCAACGCACGTCCCGACGTAGAGCCCAACGCACGTCCCGACGTAGCGCCCAACGCACGTCCCGACGTAGAGCTGAAAGTTAGCTAACTACAGATGTAGAGACCAACGCACGTCCCGACGTAGAGCTGAAAGTTAGCTAACTACAGACGTAGAGCCCAACGCACGTCCCGACGTAGAGCTGAAAGTTAGCTAACTACAGATGTAGAGACCAACGCACGTCCCGACGTAGAGCTGAAAGTTAGCTAACTACAGACGTAGAGCCCAACGCACGTCCCGACGTAGAGCCCAACGCACGTCCCGACGTAGAACTGAAAGTAAGCTAAATCCCGACGTAGAAACCAACGCACGTTCCGACGTAGAGCCCAACGCACGTCCCGACGTAGAGCCCAACGCACGTCCCGACGTAGAGCTGAAAATAAGCTAAATGCAGACGTAGAGCCCAACGCACGTCCCGACGTAGAGCCCAAAGCACGTCCCGACGTAGAGCTGAAAGTTAGCTAACTACAGACGAAGAGCCCAACGCGCGTCCCGACGTAGAGCTGAAAGTTAGCTAACTACAGACGTAGAGGCCAACGCTCGTCCCGACTTAGAGCCCAACGCGTGTCCCGACGTAGAGCCCAACGCACGACCCGACGTAGAGCTGAAAGTAAGCTAAATCCCGACGTAGAGGCCAACGTACGTCCCGACGTAGAGGCCAACGCACGTCCTGACGTAGAGGCCAACGCACGTCCCGACGTAGCGCCCAACGCACGTCCCTACGTAGAGGCCAACGCACGTCCCGACGTAGAGCTGAAAGTAACCTAAATCCCGACGTAGAGCCCAACGCACGTCCCGACGTAGAGCCCAACGCACGCCCCGACGTACCGCCCAACGCATGTCCCGACTTAGAGCTGAAAGTTAGCTAACTACAGACGTAGAGCCCAACACACGTCCCGACCTAGAGCAGAAAGTTACCTAACTACAGACGTAGAGCCCAACGCACGTCCCGACGTAGAGCCCAACGCACGTCCCGACGTAGAGCCCAACACACGTCCCGACGTAAAGCTGAAAGTAAGCTAAATGCCGACGTAGAGGCGAACGCACGTCCCGACGTAGAGCTGAAAGTAAGCTAAATCCCGACGTAGAGCCCAACGCACGTCCCGACGTAGAGCCCAACTCATGTCCCGACGTAGAGCCCAACGCACGTCCCGACGTAGAGCCCAACGCACGTCCCGACGTATATCCCAACGCACGTCCCGACGTAGAGCCCAACGCACGTCCCGACGTAGAGCCCAACGCACGTCCCGACGTAGACCTGAAGTAAGCTAAATCCGAACGTAGAGCCCAACGCACGTCCCGACGTAGAGCCCAACACACGTCCCGACGTAGAGCCCAACGCACGTCCCGACGTAGAGCTGAAAGTAAGCTAAATCCCGACGTAGAGCCCAACGCACGTCCCGACGTAGAGCCCAACGCACGTCCCGACGTAGAGCCCAACGCACGTCCCGACGTAGAGCCCAACGCACGTCCCGACGTGGAACTGAAAGTAAGCTAAATCCAGACGTAGAGGCCAACGTACGTCCCGACGTAGAGGCCAACGCACGTTTTGACGTAGAGGCCAACGCACGTCCCGACGTAGCGCCCAACGCACGTCCCGACGTAGAGGGCAACGCACGTCCCGACGTAGAGCTGAAAGTAACCTAAATCCCGACGTAGAGGCCAACGCACGTCCCGACGTAGAGCCCAACGCACGTCCCGACGTAGAGCCCAACGCACGCCCCGACGTAGCGCCAACGCACGTCCCGACGTAGAGCTGAAAGTTAGCTAACTACAGACGTAGAGCCCAACGCACGTCCCGACGTAGAGCCCAACGCACGTCCCGACGTAGAGCCCAACGCACGTCCCGACGTAGAGCTGAAAGTAAGCTAAATCCCGACGTAGAGCCCAACGCACGTCCCGACGTAGAGCCCAACTCATGTCCCGACGTAGAGCCCAACGCACGTCCCGACGTAGAGCTGAAAGTTAGCTAACTACAGACGTAGAGCCCAACGCACGTCCCGACGTAGAGCCCAACGCACGTCCCGACGTAGAGCTGAAAGTAAGCTAAATCCCGACGTAGAGGCCAACGCACGTCCCGATGTAGAGGCCAACGCACGTCCCGACGTAGAGCTGAAAGTAAGCTAAATTCCAACGTAGCGCCCAACGCACGTCCCAAAGTAGCGCGCAACGCACGTCCCGACGTAGTGGCCAACGCACGTCCCAACGTAGAGCTGAAAGTAAGCTAAATCCCGACGTAGAGGCCAACGCACGTCCCGAAGTAGAGGCCAACGCACGTCCCGACGTAGAGGCCAACGCACGTCCCGACGTAGAGGTGAAAGTAAGCTAAATCCCGACGTAGAGCCCAACGCACGTCCCGACGTAGAGCACAACGCACGTCCCCACGTAGAGCCCAACGCACGTCCCGACGTAGCGCCCAACGCACGTCCCGACATAGAGCTGAAAGTAAGCTAAATCCCGACGTAGAGGCCAACGCACATCCCGACGTAGAGGCCAACGCACGTCCCGACGTAGAGGCCAACGCACGTCCCGACGTAGAGCTGAATGTAAGCTATATCCCGACGTAGAGCCCAACGCACGTCCCGACGTAGAGCCCAACGCACGTCCCGACGTAGAGCCCAACGCACGTCCCGACGTAGCGCCCAACGCACGTCCCGACGTAGAGCTGAAAGTTAGCTAACTACAGACGTAGAGCCCAACGCACGTCCCGACGTAGAGCCCAACGCACGTCCCGACGTAGAGCTGAAAGTAAGCTAAATCCCGACGTAGAGGCCAACGCACGTCCCGATGTAGAGGCCAACGCACGTCCCGACGTAGAGCTGAAAGTAAGCTAAATTCCAACGTAGCGCCCAACGCACGTCCCGAAGTAGCGCGCAACGCACGTCCCGACGTAGCGCCCAACGCACGTCCCGCCGTAGTGGCCAACGCACGTCCCAACGTAGAGCTGAAAGTAAGCTAAATCCCGACGTAGAGGCCAACGCACGTCCCGAAGTAGAGGCCAACGCACGTCCCGACGTAGAGGCCAACGCACGTCCCGACGTAGAGGTGAAAGTAAGCTAAATCCCGACGTAGAGCCCAACGCACGTCCCGACGTAGAGCACAACGCACGTCCCGACGTAGAGCCCAACGCACGTCCCGACGTAGCGCCCAACGCACGTCCCGACATAGAGCTGAAAGTAAGCTAAATCCCGACGTAGAGGCCAACGCACATCCCGACGTAGAGGCCAACGCACGTCCCGACGTAGAGGCCAACGCACGTCCCGACGTAGAGCTGAATGTAAGCTATATCCCGACGTAGAGCCCAACGCACGTCCCGACGTAGAGCCCAACGCACGTCCCGACGTAGAGCCCAACGCACGTCCCGACGTAGCGCCCAACGCACGTCCCGACGTAGAGCTGAAAGTTAGCTAACTACAGACGTAGAGCCCAACGCACGTCCCGACGTAGAGCTGAAAGTTAGCTAACTACAGACGTAGAGCCCAACGCACGTCCCGACGTAGAGCCCAACGCACGTCCCGACGTAGAGCTGAAAGTAAGCTAAATCCCGACGTAGAGGCCAACGCACGTCCCGATGTAGAGGCCAACGCACGTCCCGACGTAGAGCTGAAAGTAAGCTAAATTCCAACGTAGCGCCCAACGCACGTCCCGAAGTAGCGCGCAACGCACGTCCCGACGTAGCGCCCAACGCACGTCCCGCCGTAGTGGCCAACGCACGTCCCAACGTAGAGCTGAAAGTAAGCTAAATCCCGACGTAGAGGCCAACGCACGTCCCGAAGTAGAGGCCAACGCACGTCCCGACGTAGAGGCCAACGCACGTCCCGACGTAGAGGTGAAAGTAAGCTAAATCCCGACGTAGAGCCCAACGCACGTCCCGACGTAGAGCACAACGCACGTCCCGACGTAGAGCCCAACGCACGTCCCGACGTAGCGCCCAACGCACGTCCCGACATAGAGCTGAAAGTAAGCTAAATCCCGACGTAGAGGCCAACGCACATCCCGACGTAGAGGCCAACGCACGTCCCGACGTAGAGGCCAACGCACGTCCCGACGTAGAGCTGAATGTAAGCTATATCCCGACGTAGAGCCCAACGCACGTCCCGACGTAGAGCCCAACGCACGTCCCGACGTAGAGCCCAACGCACGTCCCGACGTAGCGCCCAACGCACGTCCCGACGTAGAGCTGAAAGTTAGCTAACTACAGACGTAGAGCCCAACGCACGTCCCGACGTAGAGCCCAACGCACGTCCCGACGTATATCCCAACGCACGTCCCGACGTAGACCTGAAAGTAAGCTAAATCCCGACGTAGAGCCCAACGCACGTTCCGACGTAGAGCCCAACGCACGTCCCGACGTAGAGCCCAACGCACGTCCCGACGTAGAGCTGAAAATAAGCTAAATCCAGACTTAGAGCCCAACGCACGTCCCGACGTAGAGCCCAACGCACGTCCTGACGTAGAGCTGAAACTTAGCTAACTACAGACGAAGAGCCCAACGCGCGTCCCGACGTAGAGCTGAAAGTTAGCTAACTACAGACGTAGAGGCCAACGCGCGTCCCGACGTAGAGCCCAACGCGTGTCCCGACGTAGAGCCCAACGCACGTCCCGACGTAGAGCCCAACGCACGCCCCGACGTAGCGCCCAACGCACGTCCCGACGTAGAGCTGAAAGTTAGCTAACTATAGACGTAGAGCCCAACGCACGTCCCGACGTAGAGCAGAAAGTTAGCTAACTACAGACGTAGAGCCCAACGCACGTCCCGACATAGAACCCAACGCACGTCCCGACGTAGAGCCCAACGCACGTCCCGACGTAGAGCCCAACGCACGTCCCGACGTAGAGCTGAAAGTAAGCTAAATCCCAACGTAGAGCCCAACGCACGTCCCGACGTAGAGCCTAACGCACGTCCCGACGTAGAGCTGAAAGTAAGCTAAATGCCGACGTAGAGCCCAACGCACGTCCCGACGTAGAGCCCAACGCACGTCCCGACGTAGAGCCCAACGCACGTCCCGACGTAGAGCCCAATGCACGTCCCGACGTAGAGCTGAAAGTTAGCTAACTACAGACGTAGAGCCCAACGCACGTCCCAACGTAGAACCCAACGCACGTCCTGACGTAGAGCCCAACGCACGTCCCGACGTAGAGCTGAAAGTTAGCTAAATCCCGACGTAGAGGCCAACGCACGTCCCGACGTAGAGGCCAACGCACGTCCCGACGTAGAGCTGAAAGTAAGCTAAATCCCGACGTAGAGCCCAACGCACGTCCCGACGTAGAGCACAACGCACGTCCCAACGTAGAGCCCAACGCACGTCCCGACGTAGCGCCCAATGCACGTCCCGACGTAGAGCTGAAAGTTAGCTAACTACAGACGTAGAGCCCAACGCACGACCCGACGTAGAGCTGAAAGTTAGCTAACTACAGACGTAGAGCCCAATGCACGTCCCGACGTAGAGCCCAACGCACGTCCCGACGTAGAGCCCAACGCACGTCCCGACGTAGACCTGAAGTAAGCTAAATCCCGACGTAGAGCCCAACGCACGTCCCGACGTAGAGCTGAAAGTTAGCTAACTACAGACGTAGAGCCCAACGCGCGTCCCGACGTAGTGCCCAACGCACGTACCGACGTGGAGCTGAAAGTAAGCTAAATCCCGACGTAGAGCCCAACGCACGTTCCGACGTAGAGCCCAACGCACGTCCCGACGTAGAGCCCAACGCACGTCCCGACGTAGAGCTGAAAATAAGCTAAATCCAGACGTAGAGCCCAACGCACGTCCCGACGTAGAGCCCAACGCACGTCCCGACGTAGAGCTGAAACTTAGCTAACTACAGACGAAGAGCCCAACGCGCTTCCCGACGTAGAGCTGAAAGTTAGCTAACTACAGACGTAGAGGCCAACGCGCGTCCCGACGTAGAGCCCAACGCACGTCCCGACGTAGAGCCCAACGCACATCCCGACGTAGAGCTGAAAGTAACTTAAATCCTGACGTAGAGCCCAACGCACGTCCCGACGTAGAGCCCAACGCACGTCCCGACGTAGAGCCCAACGCACGTCCCGACGTAGAGCCCAACGCACGTCCCGACGTAGAGCTGAAAGTAAGCTAAATGCCGACGTAGAGGCCAACGCACGTCCCGACGTAGAGCTGAAAGTAAGCTAAATCCCGACGTAGAGCCCAACGCACGTCCCGACGTAGAGCCCAACTCATGTCCCGACGTAGAGCCCAACGCACGTCCCGACGTAGAGCTGAAAGTTAGCTAACTACAGACGTAGAGCCCAACGCACGTCCCGACGTAGAGCCCAACGCACGTCCCGACGTAGAGCTGAAAGTAAGCTAAATCACGACGTAGAGCCCAACGCACGTCCTGACGTAGAGCACAACGCACGTCCCGACGTAGAGCTGAAAGTAAGCTAAATCCCGACGTAGAGGCCAACGCACGTCCCGATGTAGAGGCCAACGCACGTCCCGACGTAGAGCTGAAAGTAAGCTAAATCCCGACGTAGAGCCCAACGCACGTCCCGACGTAGAGCACAACGCACGTCCCAACGTAGAGCCCAACGCACGTCCCGACGTAGCGCCCAACGCACGTCCCGACGTAGAGCTGAAAGTTAGCTAACTACAGACGTAGAGCCCAACGCACGTCCCGACGTAGAGGTGAAAGTTAGCTAACTACAGACGTAGAGCCCAACGCACGTCCCGACGTAGAGCTGAAAGTTAGCTAACTACAGACGTAGAGCCCAACGCACGTCCCGACGTAGAGCCCAACGCACGTCCCGACGTGGAGCCCAACGCACGTTCCGACGTAGAGCCCAACGCACGTTCCGACGTAGAGCCCAACGCACGTCCCGACGTAGAGACCAACGCATGTCCCGACGTAGAGCTGAAAGTTAGCTAACTACAGACGTAGAGCCCAACGCACGTCCCGACGTAGAGGTGAAAGTTAGCTAACTACAGACGTAGAGGCCAACGCACGTCCCGACGTAGAGCCCAACGCACGTCCCGACGTAGAGCCCAACGCACGTCCCGACGTACAGCCCAACGCACGTCCCGACGTATATACCAACGCACGTCCCGACGTAGACCTGAAAGTAAGCTAAATCCCGACGTAGAGCCCAACGCATGTTCCGACGTAGAGCCCAACGCACGTCCCGACGTAGAGGCCAACACACGTCCCGACGTAGAGCTGAAAGTAACCTAAATCCTGACGTAGAGCCCAACGCACATCCCGACGTAGAGCCCAACGCACGTCCCGACGTAGAGCCCAACGCACGTCCCGACGTAGAGCTGAAAGTAAGCTAAATCCCGACGTAGAGCCCAACGCACGTCCTGACGTAGAGGCCAACGCACGTCCCGACGTAGAGCCCAACGCACGTCCCGACGTAGAGGCCAACGCACGTCCCGACGTAGAGCTGAAAGTAAGCTAAATGCCGACGTAGAGCCCAACGCACGTCCCGACGTACAGCCCAACGCACGTCCCGACGTAGAGCCCAACGCACGTCCCGATGTAGCGCCCAACGCACGTCCCGACGTAGAGCTGAAAGTTAGCTAACTACAGATGTAGAGCCCAATGCACGTCCCGACGTAGAGCAGAAAGTTAGCTAACTACAGACATAGAGCCCAACGCACGTCCCGACGTAGAGGCAACGCACGTCCGACGTAGAGCCCAACGCACGTCCCGACGTAGAACCCAACGCACGTCCCGACGTAGATCTGAAAGTAAGCTAAATCCCGACGTAGAGCCCAATGCACGTCCCGACGTAGAGCCCAACGCACGTCCCGACGTAGAGCCCAACGCACGTCCCGACGTAGAACCCAACGCACGTCCCGACGTAGAGCTGAAAGTAAGCTAAATCCCGACGTAGAGCCCAATGCACGTCCAGACGTAGAGCCCAACGTACGTCCCGACGTAGAGCCCAACGCACGTCCCGACGTAGAGCCCAACGCACGTCCCGACGTAGAGCTGAAAGTAAGCTAAATCCCGACGTAGAGCCCAACACACGTCCCGACGTAGAGCTGAAAGTTAGCTAAATCCCGACGTAGAGGCCAACACACGTCCCGACGTAGAGCTGAAAGTAAGCTAAATCCCGACGTAGAGGCCAACGCACGTCCCGATGTAGAGGCCAACGCACGTCCCGACGTAGAGCTGAAAGTAAGCTAAATCCCGACGTAGAGCCCAACGCACGTCCCGACGTAGAGCCCAACGCACGTCCCGACGTAGAGCTGAAAGTAAGCTAAATCCTGACGTAGCGCCCAACGCACGTCCCGAAGTAGCGCCCAACGCACGTCCCGACGTAGAGCTGAAAGTAAGCTAAATCCCGACGTAGAGGCCAACGCACGTCCCGACGTAGAAACCAACGCACGTCCCGACGTAGAGCCCAACGCACGCCCCGACGTAGAGCCCAACGCACGTCCCGACGTAGAGCTGAAAGTTAGCTAACTACAGACGTAGAGCCCAACGCACGTCCCGACGTAGAGCTGAAAGTTAGCTAACTACAGACTTAGAGCCCAACGCACGTCCCGACGTAGAGCCCAACGCGTGTCCCGACGTAGAGCCCAACACACGTCCCGACGTAGAGCCCAACGCACGTCCCGAAGTAGAGCTGAAAGTAAGCTAAATCCCGACGTAGAGGCCAACGCACGTCCCGACGTAGAGGCCAACGCACGTCCCGACGTAGAGGCCAACGCACGTCCTGACGTAGAGCTGAAAGTAAGCTAAATCCCGACGTAGAGCCCAACGCACGTCCCGACGTAGAGCCCAACGCACGTCCCGACGTAGCGCCCAACGCACGTCCCGACGTAGAGCTGAAAGTTAACTAACTACAGACGTAGAGAACAACGCACGTCCCGAGGTAGAGCAGAAAGTTAGCTAACTACAGACGTAGAGCCCAACGCACGTCCCGACATAGAGCCCAACGCACGTCCCGACGTAGAAACCAACGCACGTCCCGACGTAGAGCCCAACGCACGTCCCGACGTAGCGCTGAAAGTAAGCTACATCCCGACGTAGAGCCCAACGCACGTCCCGACGTAGAGGCCAACGCACGTCCCGACGTAGAGCTGAAAGTAAGCTAAATCCCGACGTAGAGCCCAACACACGTCCCGACGTAGAGCTGAAAGTAAGCTAAATCCCGACGTAGAGGCCAACGCACGTCCCGACGTAGAGGCCAACGCACGTCCCGACGTAGAGCTGAAAGTAAGCTAAATCCCGACGTAGAGCCCAACGCACGTCCCGACGTAGAGCCCAACGCACGTCCCGACGTAGAGCCCAACGCACGTCCCGACGTAGAGCCCACCGCACGTCCCGACATAGAGCCCAACGCACGTCCCGACGTAGAGCTTAAAGTAAGCTAAATCCCGACGTAGAGGCCAACGCACGTCCCGACGTAGAGGCCAACGCACGTCCCGACGTAGAGGCCAACGCACGTCCCGACGTAGAGCTGAAAGTAAGCTAAATCCCGACGTAGAGCCCAACGCACGTCCCGACGTAGAGCCCAACGCACGTCCCGACGTAGAACCCAACGCACGTCCCGACGTAGCGACCAACGCACGTCCCGACGTAGAGCTGAAAGTAAGCTAAATCCCATCGTAGAGCCCAATGCACGTCCCGACGTAGAGCCCAACGCACGTCCCGACGTAGAGCCCAACGTACGTCCCGACGTAGACCTGAAAGTAAGCTAAATGCCGACGTAGAGGCCAACGCACGTCCCGACGTAGAGCTGAAAGTAAGCTAAATCCCGACGTAGAGGCCAACGCACGTCCCGACGTAGAGCCCAACGCACGTCCCGACGTAGAGCTGAAAGTAAGCTAAATCCCGACGTAGAGTTGAAAGTAAGCTAAATCCCGACGTAGAGGCCAACGCACGTCCCGACGTAGAGCCCAACGCACGTCCCGACGTAGAGCTGAAAGTAAGCTAAATCCCGACGTAGAGCTGAAAGTATGCTAAATCCTGATGTAGAGCCCAACACACGTCCCGACGTAGAGCTGACAGTAATCTAAATCCTGATGTAGAGCCCAACACACGTCCCGACGTAGAGCAGAAAGTTAGCTAACTACAGACGTAGAGCCCAACGCATGTCCCGACGTAGAACCCAACACACGTCCTGACGTAGAACCCAACGCACGTCGCGAGGTAGAGCCCAACGCACGTCCCGACGTAGAGCCCAACGCACGTCCCGACGTAGAGCCCAACGCACGTCCCGACGTAGAGCTGATGCTAAGCTAAATGCCGACGTAGAGACTAACGCACGTCCCGACGTAGAGCTGAAAGTAAGCTAAATCCCGACGTAGAGCCCAACGCACGTCCCGACGTAGAGCCCAACGCACGTCCCGACGTAGAGCTGAAAGTAAGCTAAATCCCGACGTAGAGCCCAACGCGCGTCCCGACGTAGAGCTGAAAGTTAGCTAACTACAGACGTAGAGCCCAACGCGCGTCCCGACGTAGAGCCCAACACGCGTCCCGACGTAGAGCCCAACGCGCGTCCCGACGTAGAGCCCAACGCACGTCCCGACGTAGAGCTGAAAGTTAGCTAACTACAGACGTAGAGCCCAACGCACGTCCCGACGTAGAGGCCAACGCACGTCCCGACGTAGAGCTGAAAGTAAGCTAAATCCCAACGTAGAGCCCAACACACGTCCCGACGTAGAGCCCAACGCACGTCCCGACGTAGAGACCAACGCACGTCCCGACGTAGAGCTGAAAGTAAGCTAAATCCCGACGTAGAGCCCAACGCACGTCCCGACGTAGAGCCCAACGCTCGTCCCGACGTAGAGCCCAACGCGCGTCCCGACGTAGAGCTGAAAGTTAGCTGACTAGAGACGTAGAGCCCAACGCGCGTCCCGTCGTAGAGCCCAACACGCGTCCCGACGTAGAGCCCAACGCGCGTCCCGACGTAGAGCCCAACGCACGTCCCGACGTAGAGCTGAAAGTTAGCTAACTACAGACGTAGAGCCCAACGCACGTCCCGACGTAGAGCCCAACGCACGTCCCGATGTAGAGCTGAAAGTAAGCTAAATCCCAACGTAGAGCCCAACGCACGTCCCGACGTAGAGCCCAACGCACGTCCCGACGTAGAGCTGAAAGTAAGCTAAATCCCGACGTAGAGCCCAACGCACGTCCCGACGTAGAGCCCAACGCACGTCCCGACGTAGAGACCAACGCACGTCCCGACGTAGAGCTGAAAGTTGGCTAACTACAGACGTAGAGCCCAACGCACGTCCCGACGTAGAGCCCAACGCACGTCCCGATGTAGAGCTGAAGGTTAGCTAACTACAGACGTAGAGCCCAACGCACGTCCCGACGTAGAGCCCAACGCACGTCCCGACGTAGAGCCCAATCCACGTCCCGACGTAGAGCCCAACGCACGTCCCGACGTAGAGCTGAAAGTAAGCTAAATCCCAACGTAGAGCCCAACGCACGTCCCGACGTAGAGCCTAACGCACGTCCCGACGTAGAGCTGAAAGTAAGCTAAATGCCGACGTAGAGCCCAACGCACGTCCCGACGTAGAGCCAACGCACGTCCCGACGTAGAGCCCAACGCACGTCCCGACGTAGAGCCCAATGCACGTCCCGACGTAGAGCTGAAAGTTAGCTAACTACAGACGTAGAGCCCAACGCACGTCCCAACGTAGAACCCAACGCACGTCCTGACGTAGAGCCCAACGCACGTCCCGACGTAGAGCCCAACGCAAGTCCCGACGTAGAGCCCATACGCACGTCGCGACGTAGAGCTGAAAGTAAGCTAAATCCCGACGTAGAGCCCAACGCACGTCCCGACGTAGAGGCCAACGCACGTCCCGATGTAGAGCTGAAAGTAAGCTAAATCCCGACGTAGAGCCCAACGCACGTCCCGACGTAGAGCACAACGCGCGTCCCGACGTAGAGCCCAACGCGCGTCCCGACGTAGAGCTGAAAGTTAGCTAACTACAGACGTAGAGCCCAACGCACGTCCCGACGTAGAGCTGAAAGTTAGCTAACTACAGACGTAGAGCCCAACGCGCGTCCCGACGTAGAGCCCAACACGCGTCCCGACGTAGAGCCCAACGCACGTCCCGACGTAGTGCCCAACGCACGTCCCGACGTAGCGCCCAACGCACGTCCGGACGTAGAGCTGAAAGTTAGCTAACTACAGACGTAGAGCCCAACGCACGTCCCGACGTAGAGCCCAACGCACATCCCGACGTAGAGCTGAAAGTAAGCTAAATCCCGACGTAGAGCCCAACGCACGTCCCGACGTATAGCCCAACGCACGTCCCGACGTAGCGCCCAACGCACGTCCCGACGTAGAGCTGAAAGTTAGCTAACTACAGACGTAGAGCCCAACGCACGTCCCGACGTAGAGCTGAAAGTAAGCTAAATCCCGACGTAGAGCCCAACGCACGTCCCGACGTAGAGCTGAAAGTAAGCTAAATCCCGACGTAGAGGCCAACGCACGTCCCGACGTAGAGGCCAACGCACGTCCCGACGTAGAGCTGAAAGTAAGATAAATCCCGACGTAGAGCCCAACGCACGTCCCGACGTAGAGCCCAACGCACGTCCCGATGTAGAGCCCAACGCACGTCCCGACGTAGAGCTGAAAGTAAGCTAAATCCCGACGTAGCGCCGAACGCACGTCCCGACGTAGCGCCCAACGCACGTCCCGACGTAGCGCCCAACGCACGTCCCGACGTAGAGCTGAAAGTTAGCTAACTACAGACGTAGAGCCCAACGCGCGTCCCGACGTAGAGCCCAACGCGCGTCCCGACGTAGAGCCCAAAGCGCGTCCCGACGTGGAGCTGAAAGTAAGCTAAATCCCGACGTAGAGGCCAACGCACGTCCCGACGTAGAGCCCAACGCACGTCCCGACTTAGAGTCCAACGCACGTCCCGACGTAGAGGCCAACGCACGTCCCGACGTAGAGGCCAACGCACGTCCCGACATAGAGCTGAAAGTAAGCTAAATCCCGACGTAGAGGCCAACGCACGTCCCGACGTAGAGCCCAACGCACGTCCCGACGTAGAGGCCAACGCACGTCCCGACGTAGAGCCCAACGCACGTCCCGACGTAGAGCCCAACGCACGTCCCGACGTAGAGCTGAAAGTAAGCTAAATCCCGACGTAGAGCCCAACGCACGTCCCGACGTAGAGCTGAAAGTAAGCTAAATCCCGACGTAGAGCCCAACGCACGTCCCGACGTAGAGCTGAAAGTAAGCTAAATCCCGACGTAGAGCCCAACGCACGTCCCGACGTAGAGCCCAACGCACGTCCCGACGTAGAGCCCAACGCACGTCCCGACGTAGAGCTGAAAGTAAGCTAAATCCCGACGTAGAGGCCAATGCACGTCCCGACGTAGAGCCCAACGCACGTCCCGACGTAGAGCTGAAAGTAAGCTAAATCCCGACGTAGAGCCCAACGCACGTCCCGACGTAGAGCCCAACGCACGTCCCGACGTAGAGACCAACGCACGTCCCGACGTAGAGCTGAAAGTAAGCTAAGTCCCGACGTAGAGCCCAACGCACGTCCCGACGTAGAGCCCAACGCTCGTCCCGACGTAGAGCCCAACGCGCGTCCCGACGTAGAGCTGAAAGTTAGCTGACTAGAGACGTAGAGCCCAACGCGCGTCCCGACGTAGAGCCCAACACGCGTCCCGACGTAGAGCCCAACGCGCGTCCCGACATAGAGCCCAACGCACGTCCCGACGTAGAGCTGAAAGTTAGCTAAATCCTGACGTAGAGCCCAACGCACGTCCCGACGTAGAGCCCAACGCACGTCCCGACGTAGAGACCAACGCACGTCCCGACGTAGAGCTGAAAGTTGGCTAACTACAGACGTAGAGCCCAACGCACGTCCCGACGTAGAGCCCAACGCACGTCCCGATGTAGAGCTGAAGGTTAGCTAACTACAGACGTAGAGCCCAACGCACGTCCCGACGTAGAGCCCAACGCACGTCCCGACGTAGAGCCCAATCCACGTCCCGACGTAGAGCCCAACGCACGTCCCGACGTAGAGCTGAAAGTAAGCTAAATCCCAACGTAGAGCCCAACGCACGTCCCGACGTAGAGCCTAACGCACGTCCCGACGTAGAGCTGAAAGTAAGCTAAATCCCGACGTAGAGCCCAACGCACGTCCCGACGTAGAGCCCAACGCACGTCCCGACGTAGAGACCAACGCACGTCCCGACGTAGAGCTGAAAGTTGGCTAACTACAGACGTAGAGCCCAACGCACGTCCCGACGTAGAGCCCAACGCACGTCCCGATGTAGAGCTGAAGGTTAGCTAACTACAGACGTAGAGCCCAACGCACGTCCCGACGTAGAGCCCAACGCACGTCCCGACGTAGAGCCCAATCCACGTCCCGACGTAGAGCCCAACGCACGTCCCGACGTAGAGCTGAAAGTAAGCTAAATCCCAACGTAGAGCCCAACGCACGTCCCGACGTAGAGCCTAACGCACGTCCCGACGTAGAGCTGAAAGTAAGCTAAATGCCGACGTAGAGCCCAACGCACGTCCCGACGTAGAGCCCAACGCACGTCCCGACGTAGAGCCCAACGCACGTCCCGACGTAGAGCCCAATGCACGTCCCGACGTAGAGCTGAAAGTTAGCTAACTACAGACGTAGAGCCCAACGCACGTCCCAACGTAGAACCCAACGCACGTCCTGACGTAGAGCCCAACGCACGTCCCGACGTAGAGGCCAACGCACGTCCCGACGTAGAGCTGAAAGTAAGCTAAATCCCGAAGTAGAGCCCAACGCACGTCCCGACGTAGAGCCCAACGCGCGTCCCGACGTAGAGCCCAACGCGCGTCCCGACGTAGAGCTGAAAGTTAGCTAACTACAGACGTAGAGCCCAACGCACGTCCCGACGTAGAGCTGAAAGTTAGCTAACTACAGACGTAGAGCCCAACGCGCGTCCCGACGTAGAGCCCAACACGCGTCCCGACGTAGAGCCCAACGCACGTCCCGACGTAGTGCCCAACGCACGTCCCGACGTAGCGCCCAACGCACGTCCGGACGTAGAGCTGAAAGTTAGCTAACTACAGACGTAGAGCCCAACGCACGTCCCGACGTAGAGCCCAACGCACATCCCGACGTAGAGCTGAAAGTAAGCTAAATCCCGACGTATAGCCCAACGCACGTCCCGACGTATAGCCCAACGCACGTCCCGACGTAGCGCCCAACGCACGTCCCGACGTAGAGCTGAAAGTTAGCTAACTACAGACGTAGAGCCCAACGCACGTCCCGACGTAGAGCTGAAAGTAAGCTAAATCCCGACGTAGAGCCCAACGCACGTCCCGACGTAGAGCTGAAAGTAAGCTAAATCCCGACGTAGAGGCCAACGCATGTCCCGACGTAGAGGCCAACGCACGTCCCGACGTAGAGCTGAAAGTAAGCTAAATCCCGACGTAGAGGCCAACGCACGTCCCGACGTAGAGGCCAACGCACGTCCCGACGTAGAGCCCAACGCACGGCCCGACGTAGAGCTGAAAGTAAGCTAAATCCCGACGTAGCGCCCAACGCACGTCCCGAAGTAGCGCCCAACGCACGTCCCGACGTAGAGCCCAACGCGCGTCCCGACGTAGAGCCCAACGCACGTCCCGACGTAGAGGCCAACGCACGTCCCGACGTAGAGCCCAACGCACGTCCCGACGTAGTGCCCAACGCACGTCCCGACGTAGCGCCGAACGCACGTCTCGACGTAGAGCTGAAAGTAAGCTAAATCCCGACGTAGAGGCCAACGCACGTCCCGACGTAGAGGCCAGCGCACATCCCGACGTAGAGGTTAAAGTAAGCTAAATCCCAACGTACAGCCCAACGCACGTCCCGACGTAGAGGACAACGCACGTCCCGACGTAGAGGCCAACGCACGTCCCGACGTAGAGCTGAAAGTAAGCTAAATCCCGACGTAGAGCCCAACGCACGTCCCGACGTAGAGCCCAACGCACGTCCCGACGTACAGGCCAGCGCGCGTCCCGACGTAGAGCCCAACGCACGTCCCGACGTAGAGGCCAACGCACGTCCCGACGTAGCGCCGAACGCACGTCCCGACGTAGAGCTGAAAGTAAGCTAAATCCCGACGTAGAGGCCAACGCATGTCCCGACGTAGAGGCCAACGCACGTCCCGACGTAGAGCTGAAAGTAAGCTAAATCCCGACGTAGAGGCCAACGCACGTCCCGACGTAGAGGCCAACGCACGTCCCGACGTAGAGCCCAACGCACGGCCCGACGTAGAGCTGAAAGTAAGCTAAATCCCGACGTAGCGCCCAACGCACGTCCCGAAGTAGCGCCCAACGCACGTCCCGACGTAGAGCCCAACGCGCGTCCCGACGTAGAGCCCAACGCACGTCCCGACGTAGAGGCCAACGCACGTCCCGACGTAGAGCCCAACGCACGTCCCTACGTAGTGCCCAACGCACGTCCCGACGTAGCGCCGAACGCACGTCTCGACGTAGAGCTGAAAGTAAGCTAAATCCCGACGTAGAGGCCAACGCACGTCCCGACGTAGAGGCCAGCGCACATCCCGACGTAGAGGTTAAAGTAAGCTAAATCCCAACGTACAGCCCAACGCACGTCCCGACGTAGAGGACAACGCACGTCCCGACGTAGAGGCCAACGCACGTCCCGACGTAGAGCTGAAAGTAAGCTAAATCCCGACGTAGAGCCCAACGCACGTCCCGACGTAGAGCCCAACGCACGTCCCGACGTAGAGGCCAACGCACGTCCCGACGTAGAGCCCAACGCACGTCCCGACTAGTCCCCATGCACGTCCCGACGTAGCGCCGAACGCACGTCTCGACGTAGAGCTGAAAGTAAGCTAAATCCCGACGTAGAGGCCAACGCACGTCCCGACGTAGAGGCCAGCGCACGTCCCGACGTACAGGCCAGCGCACGTCCCGACGTAGAGGTTAAAGTAAGCTAAATCCCAACGTACAGCCCAACGCACGTCCCGACGTAGAGCCCAACGCACGTCCCTACGTAGAGCTGAAAGTAAGCTAAATGCCGACGTAGAGGCCAACGCACGTCCCGACGTAGAGCTGAAAGTAAGCTAAATCCCGACGTAGCGCCCAACGCACATCCCGACGTAGCACCCAACGCACGTCCCGACGTAGAGCTGAAAGTAAGCTAAATCCCGACGTAGCGCCCAACGCACATCCCGACGTAGCACCCAACGCACGTCCCGACGTAGAGCTGAAAGTTAGCTAACTACAGACGTAGAGCCCAACGCACGTCCCAACGTAGAGTCCAACGCACGTCCCGACGTAGAGCCCAACGCACGTCCCGACGTAGAGCCCAACTCACGTCCCGAAGTAGAGCCCAACGCACGTCCCGACGTAGAGCCCAACGCACGTCCCGACGTAGAGCTGAAAGTAAGCTAAATCCCGACGTAGAGCCCAACGCATGTCCCGACATAGAGCCCAACGCACGTCCCGACGTAGAGCTGAAAGTAAGCTAAATCCCGATGTAGAGCACCCAACGCACGTCCCGACGTAGAGCTGAAAGTTAGCTAACTACAGACGTAGAGCCCAACGCACGTCCCGACGTAGAGTCCAACGCACGTCCCGACGTAGAGCCCAACGCACGTCGCGACGTAGAGCCCAACTCACGTCCCGAAGTAGAGCCCAACGCACGTCCCGACGTAGAGCCCAACGCACGGCCCGACGTAGAGCCCAACGCACGTCCCGACGTAAAGCTGAAAGTAAGCTAAATCCCGACGTAGAGCCCAACGCATGTCCCGACGTAGAGCCCGACGCACGTCCCGACGTAGAGCTGAAAGTAAGCTAAATCCCGACGTAGAGCCCAACGCACGTCCCGACGTAGAGCTGAAAGTTAGCTAACTACAGACGTAGAGCCCAACGCACGTCCCGACGTAGAGCCCAACGCACGTCCCGACGTAGAGCTGAAAGTAAGCTAAATCCCAACGTAGAGCCCAATGCACGTCCCGACGTAGAGCCCAACCCACGTCCCGACGTAGAGCCCAACGCACGTCCCGACGTAGAGCCCAACGCACTTCCCGACGTAGAGCTGAAAGTAAGCTAACTACAGACGTAGAGCCCAACGCACGTCCCGACGTAGAGCCCAACGCACGTCCCGATGTAGAGCTGAAAGTAAGCTAAATCCCGACGTAGAGCCCAACGCACGTCCCAACGTAGACCCCAACGCACGTCCCAACGTAGCGCCCAACGTACGTCCCGACGTAGAGCTGAAAAATAGCTAACTACAGACGTAGAGCCCAACGCACGTCCCGACGTAGAGCTGAAAGTTAGCTAACTACAGACGTAGAGCCCAACGCACGTCCCGACGTAGAGCCCAACGCACATCCCGACGTAGACCTGAAAGTAAGCTAAATCCCGACGTAGAGCCCAACGCACGTCCCGACGTAGAGCCCAACGCACGTCCCGACGTAGAGCCCAACGCACGTCCCGACGTAGAGCTGAAAGTTAGCTAACTACAGACGTAGAGCCCAACGCACGTCCCGCCGTAGAGCTGAAAGTTAGCTACTACAGACGTAGAGCCCAACGCGCGTCCCGGTGTAGAGCCCAACGCACGTCCCGACGTAGAGCAGAAAATTAGCTAACTACAGACGTAGAGCCAAACGCACGTCCCGACGTAGAGCAGAAAGTTAGCTAACTACAGACGTAGAGCCCAACGCACGTCCCGACGTAGAGCCCAACGCATGTCCCGACGTAGAGCCCAGCGCACGTCCCAACGTAGAGCTGAAAGTTAGCTAACTACAGACGAAGAGCCCAACGCGCGTCCCGACGTGGAGCTGAAAGTAAGCTAAATCCCGACGTAGAGCCCAACGCACGTCCCGACGTAGAGCCCAACGCACGTCCCGACGTAGAGCCCAACGCACGTCCCGACGTAGAGCTGAAAGTAAGCTAAATCCCGACGTAGAGGCCAACGCACGTCCCGACGTAGAGGCCAACGCACGTCCCGACGTAGAGCTGAAAGTTAGCTAACTACAGACGGAGAGCCCAACGCGCATCCCGACGTGGAGCTGAAAGTTAGCTAAATCCCGACGTACAGCCCAACGCGCGTCCCGACGTACAGCCCAACGCGCGTCCCGACGTAGAGCCCAACGCACGTCCTGACGTAGAGCTGAAATTAAGCTAAATCCCGACGTAGAGGCCAACGCATGGCCCGACGTAGAGCCCATCGCACGTCCCGACATAGAGCCCAACGCACGTCCCGACGTAGATCTGAAAGTTAGCTAACTACAGACGTAGAGCCCAACGCACGTCCCGACGTAGAGCCCAACGCACGTCCCGACGTAGAGCTGAAAGTAAGCTAAATCCCGACGTAGAAGCCAACGCACATCCCGACGTAAAGCTTAAAGTAAGCTAAATCCCGACGTAGAGGCCAACGCACGTCCCGATGTAGAGGCCAACGCACGTCCCGACGTAGAGCTGAAAGTAAGCTAAATCCCGACGTAGAGGCCAACGCACGTCCCGACGTAGAGCTGAAAGTAAGCTAAATCCCGACGTAGAGGCCAACGCACGTCCCGACGTAGAGGCCAACGCACGTCCCGACGTAGAGGCCAACGCACGTCCCGACGTAGAGGCCAACGCACGTCCCGACGTAGAGGCCAACGCACGTCCCGACGTAGAGCTGAAAGTTAGCTAACTACAGACGTATAGCCCAACGCACGTCCCGACGTAGACCTGAAATTAGCTAACTACAGACGTAGAGCCCAACGCACGTCCCGACGTAGAGCCGAACGCACGTCCCGACGTAGAGCTGAAAGTAAGCTAAATCCCGACGTAGAGGCCAACGCACGTCCCAACGTAGAGCTGAAAGTAAGCTAAATCCCGACGTAGAGCCCAACGCACGTCGCGACGTACAGGCCAAGGCACGTCCCGAAGTAGAGCTGAAAGTAAGCTAAATCCCGACGTAGAGGCCAAGGCACGTCCCAACGTAGAGGCCAGCGCACGTCCCGACGTAGAGGCCAGCGCACGTCCCGACGTAGAGGCCAGCGCACGTCCCGACGTAGAGCCCAACGCACGTCCCGACGTAGAGCTGAAAGTAAGCTAAATCCCGACGTAGCGCCCAACGCACGTCCCGACGTAGCGCCCAACGCACGTCCCGACGTAGAGCTGAAAGTTTGCTAACTACAGAGGTAGAGCCCAACGCACGTCCCGACGTAGAGCTGAAAGTTAGCTAACTACAGACGAAGAGCCCAACGCGCGTCCCGACGTAGAGCTGAAAGTTAGCTAACTACAGAAGTAGAGCCCAACGCGCGTCCCGACGTAGAGCCCAACGCGTGTCCCGACGTAGAGCCCAACGCACGTCCCGTCGTAGAGCCCAACGCACGTCCCGACGTAGAGCTGAAAGTAAGCTAAATCCCGACGTAGAGGCCAACACAAGTCCCGACGTAGAGCCCAATGCACGTCCCGACGTAGAGCCAAACGCACGTCCCGACGTAGAGCTGAAAGTTAGCTAACTACAGACGAAGAGCCCAACGCGCGTCCCGTCGTAGAGCTGAAAGTTAGCTACTATAGACGTAGAGCCCAACGCGCGTCCCGACGTAGAGCCCAACGCGCGTCCCAACGTAGAGCCCAACGCACGTCCCGACGTAGAGCTGAAAGTAAGCTAAATCCCAACGTAGAGGCCAACGCACGTCCCGACGTAGAGGCCAACGCACGTCCCGAAGTAGAGCTGAAAGTAAGCTAAATCCCGACGTAGAGCCCAATGCACGTCCCGACGTAGAGCCCAACGCACGTCCCGACGTAGAGCCCAACGCACGTCCCGACGTAGCGCCCAACGCACGTCCCGACGTAGAGCTGAAAGTTAGCTAACTACAGACGTAGAGCCCAACGCACGTCCCGACGTAGAGCTGAAATTAGCTAACTACAGACGTAGAGCCCAACGCACGTCCCGACGTAGAGCTGAAAGTTAGCTAAATCCCGACGTAGAGGCAAACGCACGTCCCGACGTAGAGCCCAACGCACGTCCCGACATAGAGCCCAACGCAAGTCCCGACGTAGAGCCGAACGCACGTCCCGACGTAGAGCTGAAAGTAAGCTAAATCCCCACGTAGAGGCCAACGCACGTCCCAACGTAGAGCTGAAAGTAAGCTAAATCCCGACGTAGAGCCCAACGCATGTCCCGACGTAGAGCCCAACGCACGTCCCGACGTAGAGCTGAAAGTTAGCTAATTACAGACGTAGAGCCCAACGCACGTCCCTACGTAGAGCCCAACGCACGTCCCGACGTAGAGCTGAAAGTAAGCTAAATCCCGACGTAGAGCCCAACGCACGTCCCGACGTACAGGCCAAGGCACGTCCCGACGTAGAGCTGAAAGTAAGCTAAATCCCGACGTAGAGGCCAACGCACGTCCCGACGTAGAGCTGAAAGTAAGCTAAATCCCGACGTAGCGCCCAACGCACGTCCCGACGTACAGCTGAAAGTTTGCTAACTACAGCCGTAGAGCCCAACGCACGTCCCGACGTAGAGCTGAAAGTTAGCTAACTACAGACGAAGAGCCCAACGCGCGTCCCGACGTATAGCTGAAAGTTAGCTAACTACAGAAGTAGAGCCCAACGCGCGTCCCGACGTAGAGCCCAACGTGTGTCCCGACGTAGAGGCCAACGCACGTCCCGACGTAGAGCCCAACGCACGTCCCGACGTAGAGCTGAAAGTAAGCTAAATCCCGACGTAGAGCCCAACGCAAGTCCCGACGTAGAGCCCAATGCACGTCCCGACGTAGAGCCCAACGCACGTCCCGACGTAGAGCTGAAAGTAAGCTAAATCCCGACGTAGAGCCCAACGCACGTCCCGACGTAGAGCCCAACGCACGTCCCGACGTAGAGCCCAACGCACGTCCCGACGTAGAGCTGAAAGTTAGCTAACTACAGACGAAGAGCCCAACGCGCGTCCCGTCGTAGAGCTGAAAGTTAGCTACTACAGACGTAGAGCCCAACGCGCGTCCCGATGTAGAGCCCAACGCGCGTCCCGACGTAGAGCCCAACGCGCGTCCCGACGTAGAGCCCAACGCACGTCCCGACGTAGAGCCCAACCCACGTCCCGACGTAGAGCTGAAAGTAAGCTAAATCCCGACGTAGAGCCCAACGCATGTCCCGACATAGAGGCCAACGCACGTCCCGACGTAGAGGCCAACGCACGTCCCGACGTAGAGCTGAAAGTAAGCTAAATCCCGACGTAGAGCCCAATGGACGTCCCGACGTAGAGCCTAACGCACGTCCCGACGTAGAGCCCAACGCACGTCCCGACGTAGCGCCCAACGCACGTCCCGACGTAGAGCAGAAAATTAGCTAACTACAGACGTAGAGCCCAACGCACGTCCCGACGTAGAGCAGAAAGTTAGCTAACTACAGACGTAGAGCCCAACGCACGTCCCGACGTAGAGCCCAACGCACGTCCCGACGTAGAGCTGAAAGTAAGCTAAATCCCTACGTAGAGCCCAACGCACGTCCCGACATAGAGCCCAACGCACGTCCCGACATAGATCTGAAAGTTAGCTAACTACAGACGTAGAGCCCAACGAACGTCCCGACGTAGAGCCCAACGCACGTCCCGACGTAGAGCTGAAAGTAAGCTAAATCCCGACGTAGAAGCCAACGCACGTCCCGACGTAAAGCTTAAAGTAAGCTAAATCCCGACGTAGAGGCCAACGCACGTCCCGACGTAGAGGCAAATGCACGTCCCGACGTAGAGCTGAAAGTAAGCTAAATCCCGACGTAGAGGCCAACGCACGTCCCGACGTAGAGCCCAACGCACGTCCCGACGTAGAGCTGAAAGTAAGCTAAATCCCGACGTAGAGCCCAACGCACGTCCCGACGTAGAGCCCAACGCACGTCCCAACGTAGAGCTGAAAGTAAGCTAAATCCCGACGTAGCGCCCAAGGCACGTCCCGAAGTAGCGCCCAACGCACGTCCCGACGTAGCGCCCAACGCACGTCTCGACGTAGAGCTGAAAGTTAGCTAACTACAGACGTAGAGCCCAACGCACGTCCCGCCGTAGAGCTGAAAGTTAGCTACTACAGACGTAGAGCCCAACGCGCGTCCCGATGTAGAGCCCAACGCACGTCCCGACGTAGAGCAGAAAATTAGCTAACTACAGACGTAGAGCCAAACGCACGTCCCGACGTAGAGCAGAAAGTTAGCTAACTACAGACGTAGAGCCCAACGCACGTCCCGACGTAGAGCCCAACGCACGTCCCGACGTAGAGCCCAGCGCACGTCCCAACGTAGAGCTGAAAGTTAGCTAACTACAGACGAAGAGCCCAACGCGCGTCCCGACGTGGAGCTGAAAGTAAGCTAAATCCCGACGTAGAGCCCAACGCACGTCCCGACGTAGAGCCCAACGCACGTCCCGACGTAGAGCCCAACGCACGTCCCGACGTAGAGCTGAAAGTAAGCTAAATCCCGACGTAGAGGCCAACGCACGTCCCGACGTAGAGGCCAACGCACGTCCCGACGTAGAGCTGAAAGTTAGCTAACTACAGACGGAGAGCCGAACGCACGTCCCGACGTAGAGCTGAAAGTTAGCTAACTACAGACGAAGAGCCCAACGCACGTCCCGACGTAGAGCCCAACGCACGTCCCGACGTAGAGCCCAACGCACGTCCCGACGTAGAGCTGAAAGTAAGCTAAATCCCAACGTAAGGCTGAAAGTAAGCTACATCCCAACGTAGAGCCAAACGCACGTCCCGACGTAGAGGCCAACGCACGTCCTGACGTAGAGCTGAAAGTAAGCTAAATCCCGACGTAGAGGCCAACGCACGTCCCGACGTAGAGCCCAACGCACGTCCCGACGTAGAGCCCAACGCACGTCCCGACGTAGAGGCCAACGCACGTCCTGACGTAGAGCTGAAAGTAAGCTAAATCCCGACGTAGAGCCGAACGCACGTCCCGACGTAGAGCCCAACGCACGTCCCGACGTAGAGGCCAACGCACGTCCCGACGTAGAGCTGAAAGTAAGCTAAATCCCGACGTAGCGCCCAACGCACGTCCCGACGTAGCGCCCAACGCACGTCCCGACGTAGAGCTGAAAGTTAGCTAACTACAGACGTAGAGCCCAACGCACGTCCCGACGTAGAGCCCAACGCACGTCCCGACGTAGAGCCCAACGCACGTCCTGACGTAGAGCCCAACGCACGTCCCGACGTAGAGCCCAACGCACGTCCCGAAGTAGAGCTGAAAGTAAGCTAAATCCCGACGTAGAGCCCAACGCACGTCCCGACGTAGAGGCCAACGCACGTCCCGACGTAGAGCCCAAAGCACGTCCCGACGTAGAGCCCAACGCGCGTCCCGACGTAGAGCTGAAAGTTAGCTAACTACAGACGAAGAGCCCAACGCGCGTCCCGACGTAGAGCTGAAAGTTAGCTTACTACAGACGTACAGCCCAACGCAAGTCCCGACGTAGAGCCCAACGCACGTCCCGACGTAGACCTGAAAGTAAGCTAAATCCCAACGTAGAGCCCAACGCACGTCCCGACGTAGACCCCAACGCACGTCCCGACGTAGCGCCCAACGCACGTCCCGACGTAGATCTGAAAGTTAGCTAACTACAGACGTAGAGCCCAACGCACGTCCCGACGTAGAGCTGAAAGTTAGCTAACTACAGACGTAGAGCCCAACGCACGTCCCGACGTAGAGCCCAACGCACGTCCCGACGTAGAGGCCAACGCACGTCGCGACGTAGAGCTGAAAGTAAGCTAAATCCCAAGGTAGAGCCCAACGCACGTCCCGACGTAGAGCCCAACGCACGTCCCGACGTAGCGCCCAACGCACATCCCGACGTAGAGCCCAACGCACGTCCCGACGTAGCGCCGAACGCACGTCCCGACGTAGAACTGAAAGTTAGCTAACTACAGACGTAGAGCCCAACGCACGTCCCGACGTAGAGCTGAAACTTAGCTAACTACAGACGTAGAGCCCAACGCACGTCCCGACGTACCGCCAAACGCACGTCCCGACGGAGAGCCCAACGCACGTCTTGACGTAGCGCCCAACGCACGTCCCGACGTAGAGCTGAAAGTTAGCTAACTACAGACGTAGAGGCCAACGCACGTCCCGACGTAGAGCCCAACGCACGTCCCGACGTAGAGCCCAACGCACGTCCCGACATAGAGCTGAAAGTAAGCTAAATCCCGACCTAACGCCCAACGCACGTCCCGACGTAGAGCTGAAAGCTAGCTAACTACAGACGTAGAGCCCAACGCACGTCCCGACGTATAGCCCAACGCACGTCCCGACGTATAGCCCAACGCACGTCCCGACGTAGAGCCCAACGCACGTCCCGACGTAGAGCCCAACGCACGTCCCACGTAGAGCTGAAAGTAAGCTAAATCCCGACGTAGAGCCCAACGCACGTCCCGACGTAGAGCCCAAGGCACGTCCCGATGTAGAGCCCAACGCACGTCCCGACGTAGAGCCCAACGCACGTCCCGACGTAGAGCTGAAAGTTAGCTAACTACAGACGTGGAGCCCAACGCACGTCCCGACGTAGAGCTGAAAGTTAGCTAACTACAGACGTAGAGCCCAACGCACGTCCCGACGTAGAGCCCAACACACGTCCCGACGTAGAGCCCAACGCATGTCCCGACGTAGAGCTGAAAGTAAGCTAAATGCCGACGTAGCGCCCAACGCACGTCCCGACGTACAGCTAAATTTAGCTAACTACAGACGTAGAGCCCAACGCGCTTCCCGACGTAGAGCCCAACGCGCGTCCCGACGTAGAGCCCAACGCGCGTCCCGACGTAGAGCCCAACGCGCGTCCCGACGTAGAGCCCAACGCGCGTCCCGACGTGGAGCTGAAAGTAAGCTAAAACCCGACGTAGAGCCCAACGCACGTCCCGACGTAGAGCCCAGCGCACGTCCCGACGTAGAGCCCAACGCACGTCCCGACGTAGCGCCCAACGCACGTCCCGACGTAGAGCTGAAAGTTAGCTAAATACAGACGTAGAGCCCAACGCACGTCCCGACGTAGAGCCCAACGCACGTCGCGACGTAGAGCTGAAAGTAAGCTAAATCCCAAGGTAGAGCCCAACGCACGTCCCGACGTAGAGCCCAACGCACGTCCCGACGTAGCGCCCAACGCACGTCCCGACGTAGAGCCCAACGCACGTCCCGACGTAGCGCCGAACGCACGTCCCGACGTAGAACTGAAAGTTAGCTAACTACAGACGTAGAGCCCAACGCACGTCCCGACGTAGAGCTGAAACTTAGCTAACTACAGACGTAGAGCCCAACGCACGTCCCGACGTACCGCCCAACGCACGTCCCGACGGAGAGCCCAACGCACGTCTCGACGTAGCGCCCAACGCACGTCCCGACGTAGAGCTGAAAGTTAGCTAACTACAGACGTAGCGCCCAACGCTCGTCCCGACGTAGAGCTAAAAGTTAGCTAACTACAGACGTAGAGCCCAACGCGCTTCCCGACGTAGAGCCCAACGCGCGTCCCGACGTAGAGCCCAACGCGCGTCCCGACGTAGAGCCCAACGCGCGTCCCGACGTGGAGCTGAAAGTAAGCTAAAACCCGACGTAGAGCCCAACGCACGTCCCGACGTAGAGCCCAGCGCACGTCCCGACGTAGAGCCCAACGCACGTCCCGACGTAGCGCCCAACGCACGTCCCGACGTAGAGCTGAAAGTTAGCTAAATACAGACGTAGAGCCCAACGCACGTCCCGACGTAGAGCCCAACGCACGTCGCGACGTAGAGCTGAAAGTAAGCTAAATCCCAAGGTAGAGCCCAACGCACGTCCCGACGTAGAGCCCAACGCACGTCCCGACGTAGCGCCCAACGCACGTCCCGACGTAGAGCCCAACGCACGTCCCGACGTAGCGCCGAACGCACGTCCCGACGTAGAACTGAAAGTTAGCTAACTACAGACGTAGAGCCCAACGCACGTCCCGACGTAGAGCTGAAACTTAGCTAACTACAGACGTAGAGCCCAACGCACGTCCCGACGTACCGCCCAACGCACGTCCCGACGGAGAGCCCAACGCACGTCTCGACGTAGCGCCCAACGCACGTCCCGACGTAGAGCTGAAAGTTAGCTAACTACAGACGTAGAGCCCAACGCACGTCCCGACGTAGAGCTGAAAGTTAGCTAACTACAGATGTAGAGCCCAACGCACGTCCTGACGTAGAGCCCAACGCACGTCCCGACGTAGAGCCCAACGCACGTCCCGACGTAGAGCCCAACGCACGTCCCGACGTAGAGCTGAAAGTAAGCTAAATCCCAACGTAGAGCTGAAAGTAAGCTAAATCCCAACGTAGATCCCAACGCACGTCCCGACGTAGAGGCCAACGCACGTCCCGACGTAGAGCTGAAAGTAAGCTAAATCCCGACGTAGAGGCCAACGCACGTCCCGACGTAGAGCCCAACGCACGTCCCGACGTAGCGCCCAACGCACGTCCCGACGTAGAGCTTAAAGTAAGCTAAATCCTGACGTAGAGCCCAACGCACGTCCCGACGTAGAGCCCAACGCACGTCTCGACGTAGCGCCCAACGCACGTCCCGACGTAGAGCTGAAAGTTAGCTAACTACAATCGTAGCGCCCAACGTACGTCCCGACGTAGAGCTGAAAGTTAGCTAACTACAGACGTAGAGCCCAACGCACGTCCCGACGTAGAGCCCAACGCACGTCCCGACGTAGAGCCCAACGCACGTCCCGACGTAGAGCCCAACGCACGTCCCGACGTAGAGCTGGAAGTAAGCTAAATCCCGACGTAGAGCCCAACGCACGTCCCGACGTAGAGCCCAAGGCACGTCCCGATGTAGAGCCCAACGCACGTCCCGACGTAGAGCCAAACGCACGTCCCGACGTAGAGCTGAAAGTTAGCAAGCTACAGACGTGGAGCCCAACGCACGTCCCGACGTAGAGCTGAAAGTTAGCTAACTACAGACGTAGAGCCCAACGCACGTCCCGACGTAGAGCCCAACACACGTCCCGACGTAGAGCCCAACGCATGTCACGACGTAGAGCTGAAAGTAAGCTAAATCCCGACGTAGCGCCCAACGCACGTCACGACGTAGAGCTAAAAGTTAGCTAACTACAGACGTAGAGCCCAACGCGCGTCCCGACGTAGAGCCCAACGCGCGTCCCGACGTAGAGCCCAACGCGCGTCCCGACGTGGAGCTGAAAGTAAGCTAAATGCCGACGTAGAGCCCAACGCACGTCCCGACGTAGAGCCCAACGCACGTCCCGACGTAGAGCCCAACGCACGTCCCGACGTAGAGCCCAACGCACGTCCCGACGTAGCGCCCAACGCGCGTCCCGACGTAGAGCCCAACGCGCGTCCCGACGTAGAGCTGAAAGTTAGCTAACTACAGACGTAGAGCCCAACGCATGTCCCGACGTAGAGCCCAACGCACTTCCCGACGTAGAGCTGAAAGTAAGCTAAATCCCACCGTAGAGCCCAACGCACGTCCCGACGTAGCGCCCAACGCACGTCCCGACGTAGCGCCCAACGCACGTCCCGACGTAGAGCTGAAAGTTAGCTAACTACAGACGTAGAGCCCAACGCACGTCCCGACGTAGAGCTGAAAGTTAGCTAACTACAGACGTAGAGCCCAACGCACGTCCCGACGTAGAGGCCAACGCACGTCCCGACGTAGAGCTGAAAGTAAGCTAAATCCCGACGTAGAGGCGTACGCAAATCCCGACGTAGAGCCCAACGCACGTCCCGACGTAGAGCCCAACGCACGTCCCGACGTAGAGGCCAACGCACGTCCCGACGTAGAGCTTAAAGTAAGCTAAATCCCGACGTAGAGCCGAACGCACGTCCCGACGTAGAGCCCAACGCACGTCCCGACGTAGAGCCCAACGCACGTCCCGACGTAGAGCTGAAAGTAAGCTAAATCCCGACGTAGCGCCCAACGCACGTCCCGACGTAGCGCCCAACGCACGTCCCGACGTAGAGCTGAAAGTTAGCTAACTACAGACGTAGAGCCCAACGCACGTCCCGACGTAGAGCCCAACGCACGTCCCGACGTAGAGCCCAACGCACGTCCCGACGTAGAGCCCAACGCACGTCCCGAAGTAGAGCCCAACGCACGTCCCGAAGTAGAGCTGAAAGTAAGCTAAATCCCGACGTAGAGCCCAACTAACGTCCTGACGTAGAGCCCAACGCACGTCCCGACGTAGAGCCCAACGCACGTCCCGACGTAGAGCCCAACGCACGTCCCGACGTAGAGCTGAAAGTTAGCTAACTACAGACGTGGAGCCCAACGCACGTCCCGACGTAGAGCTGAAAGTTAGCTAACTACAGACGTAGAGCCCAACGCACGTCCCGACGTAGAGCCCAACGCACGTCCCGACGTAGAGCTGAAAGTAAGCTAAATCCCAACGTAGAGCCCAACGCACGTCCCGACGTAGAGCCCAACGCACGTCCCGACGTAGCGCCCAACGCACGTCCCGACGTAGAGCTGAAAGTTAGCTAACTACAGACGTAGAGCCCAACGCACGTCCCGACGTAGAGCTGAAAGTTAGCTAACTACAGACGTAGAGCCCAACGCACGTCCCGACGTAGAGCTGAAAGTTAGCTAACTACAGACGTAGAGCCCAACGCACGTCCCGACGTAGACCTGAAAGTCAGCTAACTACAGACGTAGAGCCCAACGCACGTCCCGACGTAGAGCCCAACGCACGTCCCGACGTAGAGGCCAACGCACGTCCCGACGTAGAGCCCAACGCACGTCCCGACGTAGAGCCCAACGCACGTCCCAACGTAGAGCTGAAAGTAAGCTAAATCCCAACGTAGAGCTGAAACTAAGCTAAATCCCAACGTAGAGCCCAACGCACGTCCCGACGTAGAGGCCAACGCACGTCCCGACGTAGAGCTGAAAGTAAGCTTAATCCCGACGTAGAGGCCAACGCACGTCCCGACGTAGAGCCCAACGCACGTCCCGACGTAGAGCCCAACGCACGTCCCGACGTAGAGCCCAACGCATGTCCCGACGTAGAGCTGAAAGTAAGCTAAATCCCGACGTAGCGCCCAACGCACGTCCCGACGTAGAGCTGAAAGTTAGCTAACTACAGACGTAGAGCCCAACGCACGTCCCGACGTAGAGCCCAACGCACGTCCCGACGGAGAGCCCAACGCACGTCCCGACGTAGAGCCCAACGCACGTCCCGACGTAGAGCCCAACGCACGTCCCGACGTAGAGCTGAAAGTAAGCTAAATCCCGACGTAGAGCCCAACGCACGTCCCGACGTAGAGCCCAAGGCACGTCCCGATGTAGAGCCCAACGCACGTCCCGACGTAGAGCCGAACGCACGTCCCGACGTAGAGCTGAAAGTTAGCTAACTACAGACGTGGAGCCCAACGCACGTCCCGACGTAGAGCCCAACACACGTCCCGACGTAGAGCCCAACGCATGTCCCGACGTAGAGCCCAACGCATGTCCCGACGTAGAGCTGAAAGTAAGCTAAATCCCGACGTAGCGCCAAACGCACGTCCCGACGTAGAGCTAAAAGTTAGCTAACTACAGACGTAGAGCCCAACGCGCTTCCCGACGTAGAGCCCAACGCGCGTCCCGACGTAGAGCCCAACGCGCGTCCCGACGTAGAGCCCACCGCGCGTCCCGACGCAGTGCCCAACGCACGTACCGACGTGGAGCTGAAAGTAAGCTAAATCCCGACGTAGAGCCCAACGCACGTCCCGATGTAGAGCCCAGCGCACGTCCCGACGTAGAGCCCAACGCACGTCCCGACGTAGCGCCCAACGCACGTCCCGACGTAGAGCTGAAAGTTAGCTAACTACAGACGTAGAGCCCAACGCACGTCCCGACGTAGAGCCCAACGCACGTCCCGACGTAGAGCTGAAAGTTAGCTAACTACAGACGTGGATCCCAACGCACGTCCCGACGTAGAGCTGAAAGTTAGCTAACTACAGACGTAGAGCCCAACGCACGTCCCGACGTAGAGCCCAACACACGTCCCGACGTAGAGCCCAACACAAGTCCCGACGTAGAGCCCAACGCATGTCCTGACGTAGAGCTGAAAGTAAGCTAAATCCCGACGTAGCGCCCAACGCACGTCCCGACGTAGAGTTAAAAGTTAGCTAACTACAGACATAGAGCCCAACGCGCTTCCCGACGTAGAGCCCAACGCGCGTCCCGACGTAGAGCCCAACGCGCGTCCCGACGTAGAGCCCAACGCGCGTCCCGACGTTGAGCCCAACTCGCGTCCCGACGTAGAGCTGAAAGTAAGCTAAATCCCGACGGAGAGGCCAACGCACGTCCTGACGTAGAGCCCAACGCACGTCCCGACGTAGAGCCCAACGCACGTCCCGATGTAGAGCCCAACGCACGTCCCGACGTAGAGCTCAATGCACGTCCCGACGTAGAGCTGAAAGTTAGCTAACTACAGACGAAGAGCCCAACGCGCGTCCCGACGTAGAGCTGAAAGTTAGCTAACTACAGACGTACAGCCCAACGCGCGTCCCAACGTAGAGCCCAACGCACGTCCCGACGTAGAGCCCAATGCACGTCCCGACGTAGAGCCCAACGCACGTCCCGACGTAGAGCTGAAAGTTAGCTAACTACAGACGTAGAGCCCAACGCACGTCCCGACGTAGAGCTGAAAGTTAGCTAACTACAGACGTAGAGCCCAACGCACGTCCCGACGTAGAGCTGAAAGTTACCTAACTACAGACGTAGAGCCCAATGCACGTCCCGACGTAGAGCTGAAAGTTAGCTAACTACAGACGTAGAGCCCAACACACGTCCCGACGTAGAGCCCAACGCACGTCCCGGGGTAGAGCCCAACGCACGTCCCGACGTAGAGCTGAAAGTAAGCTAAATCCCGACGTAGATGCCAACGCACGTCCCGACGTAGAGCTGAAAGTAAGCTAAATCCCAACGTAGAGCCCAACGCACGTCCCGGGGTAGAGCCCAACGCACGTCCCGACGTAGAGCTGAAAGTAAGCTAAATCCCGACGTAGAGGCCAACGCACGTCCCGACGTAGAGCTGAACGTAAGCTAAATCCCGACGTAGAGCCCAACGCACGTCCCGACGTAGAGCCCAAAGCACGTCCCGACGTAGAGCTGTAAGTTGGCTAACTACAGACATAGAACCCAACGCACGTCCCGACGTAGAGCCAAACGCACGTCCCGACATAGAGCCCAATGCACGTCCCGATTTAGAGCTGAAGGTTAGCTAACTACAAATGTAGCGCCCAACGCACGTCCCGACGTAGCGCCCAACGCACGTCCCGACGTAGAGCTGAAAGTTAGCTAAATACAGACGTAGAGCCCAACGCACGTCCCGACGTAGAGGCCAACGCACGTCCCGACGTAGAGCTGAAAGTAAGCTAAATCCCAACGTAGAGCCCAACGCACGTCCCGACGTAGAGCCCAACGCACGTCCCGACGTAGAGCTGAAAGTTGGCTAACTACAGACGTAGAGCCCAACGCACGTCCCGACATAGAGCCCAACGCACGTCCCGAGGTAGCACCCAACACACGTCCCGACGTAGAGCTGATGTTAGCTAACTACAGACGTAGAGCCCAACGCACGTCCCGACGTAGAGCTGAAAGTTAGCTAACTACAGACGTAGAGCCCAATGCACGTCCCGACGTACAGCTGAAAGTAAGCTAAATCCCGACGTAGAGGCCAACGCACGTCCCGACGTAGAGCCCAACGCACGTCCCGACGTAGAGGCCAACGCGCGTCCCGACGTAGAGCTGAAAGTTAGCTAACTACAGACGTACAGCCCAACGCACGTCCCGACGTAGAGCCCAACGCACGTCCCGACGTAGAGCTGAAAGTAAGCTAAATCCCAACGTAGAGCCCAACGCACGTCCCAACGTAGACCCCAACGCACGTCCCGACGTAGCGCCCAACGCACGTCCCGACGTAGAGCTGAAAGTTAGCTAACTACAGACGTAGAGCCCAACGCACGTCCCGACGTAGAGCTGAAAGTTAGCTAACTACAGACGTAGAGCCCAACGCACGTCCCGACGTAGAGCTGAAAGTTAGCTAACTACAGACGTAGAGCCCAACGCACGTCCCGACGTAGAGCCCAACGCGCGTCCCGACGTAGAGCCCAACGCGCGTCCCGACGTAGAGCCCAACACGCGTCCCGATGTAGAGCCCAACGCGCGTCCCGACGTGGAGCTGAAAGTAAGCTAAATCCCGACGGAGAGCCCAACGCACGTCCCGACGTAGAGCCCAACGCACGTCCCGACGTAGAGCCCAACGCACGTCCCGACGTAGAGCTGAAAGTTAGCTAACTACAGATGTAAAGCCCAACGCACGTCCCGACGTAGAGCCCAACGCACGTCCCGACGTAGAGCCCAACGCACGTCCCGATGTAGCGCCCAACGCACGTCCCGACGTAGAGCTGAAAGTTAGCTAACTACAGACGTAAAGCCCAACGCACGTCCCGACGTAGAGCCCAACGCACGTCCCGACGTAGAGCCCAACGCACATCCCGACGTAGAGCCCAACGCACGTCCCGACGTAGCGCCCAACGCACGTCCCGACGTAGAGCTGAAAGTTAGCTAACTACAGACGTAGAGCCCAACGCACGTCCCGACGTAGAGCTGAAAGTTAGCTAACTACAGACGTACAGCCCAAAGCGCGTCCCTACGTAGAGCCCAACGCACGTCCCGACGTAGAGCCCAATGCACGTCCCGACTTAGAGCCCAACGCACGTCCCGACGTAGAGCTGAAAGTTAGCTAACTACAGACGTAGAGCCCAACGCACGTCCCGGCGTAGAGCTGAAAGTAACCCAAATCCGGACGTAGAGCCCAACGCACGTCCCGACGTAGAGCTGAAAGTAAGCCAAATCCCGACGTAGAGGCCAACGCACGTCCCGACGTAGAGCTGAAAGTAAGCCAAATCCCGACGTAGAGCCCAACGCACGTCCCGACGTAGCGCCCAACGCACGTCCCGACGTAGAGCTGAAAGTTAGCTAACTACAGACGTAGAGCCCAACGCACGTGCCGACGTAGAGCTGAAAGTTAGCTAACTACAGACGTAGAGCCCAACGCGCGTCCCTACGTAGAGCCCAACGCACGTCCCGACGTAGAGCCCAATGCACGTCCCGACGTAGAGCCCAACGCACGACCCGACGTAGAGCTGAAAGTTAGCTAACTACAGACGTAGAGCCCAACGCACGTCCCGACGTAGAGCTGAAAGTAAGCCAAATCCCGACGTAGAGCCCAACGCACGTCCCGACGTAGAGCTGAAAGTAAGCCAAACCCCGACGTAGAGGCCAACGCACGTCCCGACGTAGAGCTGAAAGTAAGCCAAATCCCGACGTAGAGGCCAACGCACGTCCCGACGTAGAGCTGAAAGTAAGCAAAATCCCGACATAGAGGCCAACGCACGTCCCGACGTAGAGCTGAAAGTAAGCTAAATCCCGACGTAGAGCCCAACGCACGTCCCGACGTAGAGCCCAACGCACGTCCCGACGTAGAGCCCAACGCACGTCCCGACGTAGAGCCGAAAGTAAGCTAAATTCCGACGTAGAGCCCAACGCACGTCCCGACGTAGAGCCCAACGCACGTCCCGACGTAGAGCTGAAAGTTGGCTAACTACAGACGTAGAACCCAACGCACGTCCCGACATAGAGCCCAACGCACGTCCCGACGTAGAGCCCAACGCACGTCCCGACGTAGAGCCCAACGCACGTCCCGATTTAGAGCTGAAGGTTAGCTAATTACAGACGTAGAGCCCAACTCACGTCCCGACGTAGAGCCCAACGCACGTCCCGACGTAGAGCCCAACGCACGTCCCGACGTAGAGCTGAAAGTAAGCTAAATCCCGACGTAGAGGCCAACGCACGTCCCGACGTAGAGCTGAAAGTAAGCTAAATCCCGACGTAGAGGCCAACGCACGTCCCGACGTAGAGCTGAAAGTAAGCTAAATCGCGACGTAGAGCCCAACGCACGTCCCGACGTAGAGCCCAACGCACGTCCCGACGTAGAGGCCAACGCACGTCCCGACGTAGAGATGAAAGTAAGCTAAATCCCGACGTAGAGGCCAACGCACGTCCCGACGTAGAGGCCAACGCACGTCCCGACGTAGTGCCCAACGCACGTCCCGACGTAGTGGCCAACGCACGTCCCGACGTAGAGCTTAAAGTAAGCTAAATCCCGACGTAGAGCCCAACGCACGTCCCGACGTAGAGCCCAACGCACGTCCCGACGTAGAGCCCAACGCACGTCCCGACGTAGAGCTGAAAGTAAGCTATATCCCGACGTAGAGGCCAACGCACGTCCTGACGTAGAGGCCAACGCACGTCCCGACGTAGAGGCCAACGCACGTCCCGACGTAGCGCCCAACGCACGTCCCGACGTAGAGCTTAAAGTTAGCTAACTACACACGTAGAGCCCAACGCACGTCCCAACGTAGAGCTGAAAGTTAGCTAACTACAGACGTAGAGCCCAACGCACGTCCCGACGTAGAGCCCAACGCACGTCCCGACGTAGAGCTGAAAGTAAGCTAAATCCCGACGTAGAGGCCAACGCACGTCCCGATGTAGAGCCCCACGCACGTCCCGACGTAGAGCCCCACGCAAGTCCCGACGTAGAGCCCCACGCACGTCCCGACGTAGAGCCCAACGCACGTCCCGATGTAGAGCTGAAAGTTAGCTAACTACAGACGTAGAGCCCAACGCACGTCCCGACGTAGAGCCCAACGCACGTCCCGACGTAGAGCCCAACGCACGTCCCGACGTAGAGCTGAATGTAAGCTAAATCCCGACGTAGAGCCCAACGCACGTCCCGACGTAGAGCTGAAAGTAAGCTAAATCCCGACGTAGAGCCCAACGCACGTCCCGACGTAGAGCTGAAAGTAAGCTAAATCCCGACGTAGAGCCCAACGCACGTCCCGACGTAGAGCCCAACGCACGTCCCAACGTAGAGCCCAACGCACGTCCCGATGTAGAGCCCAACGCACGTCCCGACGTAGAGCCCAACGCACGTCCCGACGTAGAGCTGAAAGTAAGCTAAATCCCGACATAGAGGCCAACGCACGTCCTGACGTAGAGCTGAAAGTAAGCTAAATCCCGACGTAGAGGCCAACGCACGTCCCGACGTAGAGCTGAAAGTAAGCTAAATCGCGACGTAGAGCCCAACGCACGTCCCGACGTAGAGCCCAACGCACGTCCCGACGTAGAGCTGAAAGTCAGCTAAATCCCGACATAGAGGCCAACGCACGTCCCGACGTAGAGCTGAAAGTAAGCTAAATCCCGACGTAGAGGCCAACGCACGTCCCGACGTAGAGCTGAAAGTAAGCTAAATCGCGACGTAGAGCCCAACGCACGTCCCGACGTAGAGCCCAACGCACGTCCCGACGTAGAGCCCAACGCACGTCCCGACGTAGAGCTGAAAGTTGGCTAATTACAGACGTAGAGCCCAACGCACGTCCCGACGTAGAGCCCAACGCACGTCCCGACGTAGAGCCCAACGCACGTCCCGACGTAGAGCTGAAAGTAAGCTAAATCCCGACGTAGAGGCCAATGCACGTCCCGACGTAGAGGCCAACGCACGTCCCGACGTAGAGCTGAAAGTAAGCTAAATCCCGACGTAGAGGCCAACGCACGTCATGACGTAGAGCTGAAAGTAAGCTAAATCCCGACGTAAAGGCTAACGCACGTCCCGACGTAGAGGCCAACGCACGCCCCGACGTAGAGGGCAACGCACGCCCCGACGTAGAGGCCAACGCACGCCCCGACGTAGAGGCCAACGCACGTCCCGACGTAGAGCTGAAAGTTGGCTAACTACAGACGTGGAGCCCAACGCACGTCCCGACGTAGAGCCCAACGCACGTCCCGACGTAGACCTGAAGGTTAGCTAACTACAGACGTAGAGCCCAACGCACGTCCCGACGTAGAGCTGAAAGTTAGCTAACTACAGACGTAGAGCCCAACGCACGTCCCGACGTAGATCCCAACGCACGTCCCGACGTAGAGCCCAACGCACGTCCCGACGTAGAACTGAAAGTAAGCTAAATCCCGACATAGAGGCCAACGCACGTCCCGACGTAGAGCTGAAAGTAAGCTAAATCCCGACGTAGAGGCCAACGCACGTCCCGACGTAGAGCTGAAAGTAAGCTAAATCCCGACGTAGAGCCCAACGCACGTCCCGACGTAGAGCCCAACGCACGACCCGACGTAGAGCTGAAAGTAAGCTAAATCCCGACGTAGAGGCCAACGCACGTCCCGACGTAGAGGCCAACGCACGTCCCGACGTAGAGGCCAACGCACGTCCCGACGTAGAGGCCAACGCACGTCCCGACGTAGAGCTGAAAGTAAGCTAAATCCCGACGTAGCGCC
This sequence comes from Leptosomus discolor, assembly GCF_034619465.1. NCBI lineage: Eukaryota > Metazoa > Chordata > Aves > Leptosomiformes > Leptosomidae > Leptosomus > Leptosomus discolor. Next base: position 1,668,386 of record NW_028237857.1, on the reverse strand, counting down.
CAACGCAAGTCCCGAAGTAGCGCCCAACGCACGTCCCGACGTAGCGCCCAACGCACGTCCCGACGTAGAGCCCAACGCACGTCCGGACGTAGAGCTGAAAGTAAGCTAAATCCCGACGTAGAGGCCAACGCACATCCCGACGTAGAGCTGAAAGTATGCTAAATCCCGATGTAGAGCCAACGCACGTCCCGACGTAGAGCCCAACGCACGTCCCGACGTAGAGCTGAAAGTAAGCTAAATTCCGACGTAGAGGCGAACGCACGTCCCGACGTAGAGGCGAACGCACGTCCCGACGTAGAGGCGAACACACGTCCCGACGTAGAGGCCAACGCACGTCCCGACGTAGAAGAGAACGCACGTCCCGACGTAGAGGCCAACGCACGTCCCGACGTAGAGGCCAACGCACGTCCCGACGTAGAGGCCAACGCACGTCCCGACGTAGAGCTGAAAGTAAGCTAAATCCCGACGTAGAGGCCAACGCACGTCCCGACGTAGAGCTGAAAGTAAGCTAAATCCCGACGTAGAGGCCAACGCACGTCCCGACGTAGAGGCCAACGCACGTCCCGACGTAGAGCTGAAAGTAAGCTAAATCCCGACGTAGAGGCCAACGCACGTCCCGACGTAGAGCTGAAAGTAAGCTAAATCCCGATGTAGAGCCCAACGCACGTCCCGACGTAGAGCCCAACGCACGTCCCGACGTAGAGCTGAAAGTAAGCTAAATCCCGACGTAGAGGCCAACGCACGTCCCGACGTAGAGGCCAACGCACGTCCCGACGTAGAGGCCAACGCACGTCCCGACGTAGAGCTCAAAGTAAGCTAAATCCCGACGTAGAGGCCAACGCACGTCCCGACGTAGAGGCCAACGCACGTCCCGACGTAGAGGCCAACGCACGTCCCGACGTAGAGGCCAACGCACGTCCCGACGCAGCGCCCAACGCACGTCCCGACGTAGAGCTGAAAGTTAGCTAACTACAGACGTAGAGCCCAACGCACATCCCGACGTAGAGCTGAAAGTTGGCTAATTACAGACGTAGAGCCCAACGCACGTCCCGACGTAGAGCCCAACGCACGTCCCGACGTAGAGCCCAACGCACGTCCCGACGTAGAGCTGAAAGTAAGCTAAATCCCGACGTAGAGGCCAATGCACGTCCCGACGTAGAGGCCAACGCACGTCCCGACGTAGAGCTGAAAGTAAGCTAAATCCCGACGTAGAGGCCAACGCACGTCATGACGTAGAGCTGAAAGTAAGCTAAATCCCGACGTAGAGGCTAACGCACGTCCCGACGTAGAGGCCAACGCACGCCCCGACGTAGAGGCCAACGCACGCCCCGACGTAGAGGCCAACGCACGCCCCGACGTAGAGGCCAACGCACGTCCCGACGTAGAGCTGAAAGTTGGCTAACTACAGACGTGGAGCCCAACGCACGTCCCGACGTAGAGCCCAACGCACGTCCCGACGTAGACCTGAAGGTTAGCTAACTACAGACGTAGAGCCCAACGCACGTCCCGACGTAGAGCTGAAAGTTAGCTAACTACAGACGTAGAGCCCAACGCACGTCCCGACGTAGAGGCCAACGCACGTCCCGACGTAGAGGCCAACGCACGTCCCGACGTAGAGCCCAACGCACGTCCCGACGCAGAGCCCAAAGCACGTCCCGACGTAGAGCTGAAAGTTAGCTAACTACAGACGTAGAGCCCAACGCACGTCCCGACGTAATGCCCAACGCACGTCCCGACGTAGAGCTGAAAGTAAGCTAAATCCCGACGTAGAGCCCAACGCACGTCCCGACGTAGAGCTGAAAGTAAGCTAAATCCCGACGTAGAGCCCAACGCACGTCCCGACGTAGAGCTGAAAGTAAGCTAAATCCCGACGTAGAGCCCAACGCACGTCCCGACGTAGAGCCCAACGCACGTCCCGACGTAGAGCCCAACGCACGTCCTGACGTAGAGCTGAAAGTAAGCTAAATCCCGACGTAGAGGCCAATGCACGTCCCGACGTAGAGCCCAACGCACGTCCCGACGTAGAGCTGAAAGTTAGCTAACTACAGACGTAGAGCCCAACGCACGTCCCGACGTAATGCCCAACGCACGTCCCGACGTAGAGCTGAAAGTAAGCTAAATCCCGACGTAGAGCCCAACGCACGTCCCGACGTAGAGCTGAAAGTAAGCTAAATCCCGACGTAGAGCCCAACGCACGTCCCGACGTAGAGCTGAAAGTAAGCTAAATCCCGACGTAGAGCCCAACGCACGTCCCGACGTAGAGCCCAACGCACGTCCCGACGTAGAGCCCAACGCACGTACCGACGTAGAGCTGAAAGTAAGCTAAATCCCGACGTAGAGGCCAATGCACGTCCCGACGTAGAGGCCAACGCACGTCCCGACGTAGAGCTGAAAGTAAGCTAAATCCGACGTAGAGGCCAACGCACGTCCCGACGTAGAGCTGAAAGTAAGCTAAATCCCGACGTAGAGGCCAACGCACGTCCCGACGTAGAGCTGAAAGTAAGCTAAATCCCGACGTAGAGCCCAACGCACGTCCCGACGTAGAGCCCAACGCACGTCCCGACGTAGAGCTGAAAGTAAGCTAAATCCCGACGTAGAGGCCAACGCACGTCCTGACGTAGAGGCCAACGCACGTCCCGACGTAGAGGCCAACGCACGTCCCGACGTAGAGCTGAAAGTAAGCCAAATCCCGACGTAGAGGCCAACGCACGTCCCGACGTAGAGGCCAACGCACGTCTCGACGTAGAGGCCAACGCACGTCTCGACGTAGAGGCCAACGCACGTCCCGACGTAGAGCCCAAATCACGTCCGGACGTAGAGCTGAAAGTAAGCTAAATCCCGACGTAGAGGCCAACGCACGTCCCGACGTAGAGCTGAAAGTAAGCTAAATCCCGATGTAGAGCCAACGCACGTCCCGACGTAGAGCCCAACGCACGTCCCGACGTAGAGCTGAAAGTAAGCTAAATTCCGACGTAGAGGCGAACGCACGTCCCGACGTAGAGGCGAACGCACGTCCCGACGTAGAGGCGAACGCACGTCCCGACGTAGAAGCGAACGCACGTCCCGACGTAGAGGCCAACGCACGTCCCGACGTAGAGGCCAACGCACGTCCCGACGTAGAGCTGTAAGTAAGCTAAATCCCGACGTAGAGGCCAACGCACGTCCCGACGTAGAGGCCAACGCACGTCTCGACGTAGAGGCCAACGCACGTCCCGACGTAGAGCTGAAAGTAAGCTAAATCCCGACGTAGAGGCCAACGCACGTCCCGACGTAGAGCTGAAAGTAAGCTAAATCCCGATGTAGAGCCCAACGCACGTCCCGACGTAGAGCCCAACGCACGTCCCGACGTAGAGCTGAAAGTAAGCTAAATCCCGACGTAGAGGCCAACGCACGTCCCGACGTAGAGGCCAACGCACGTCCCGACGTAGAGGCCAACGCACGTCCCGACGTAGAGCTGAAAGTAAGCTAAATCCCAACGTAGAGGCCAACGCACGTCCCGACGTAGAGGCCAACGCACGTCCCGACGTAGAGGCCAACGCACGTCCCGACGTAGCGCCCAACGCACGTCCCGACGTAGAGCTGAAAGTTAGCTAACTACAGACGTAGAGCCCAACGCACATCCCGACGTAGAGCTTAAAGTTAGCTAACTACAGACGTAGAGCCCAACGCACGTCCCGACGTAGAGCCCAACGCACGTCCCGACGTAGAGCCCAACGCACGTCCCGACGTAGAGCTGAAAGTTAGCTAACTATAGACGTAGAGCCCAACGCACGTCCCGACGTAGCGCCCAACGCACGTCCCGACGTAGAGCTGAAAGTTAGCTAACTATAGACGTAGAGCCCAACGCACGTCCCGACGTAGAGCCCAACGCACGTCCCGACGTAGACCTGAAAGTTAGCTAACTATAGACGTAGAGCCCAACGCACGTCCCGACGTAGAGCCCAACGCACGTCCCGACGTAGAGCTGAAAGTTAGCTAACTACAGACGTAGAGCCCAACGCACGTCCCGACGTAGAGCCCAACGCACGTCCCGACGTAGAGCCCAACGCACGTCCCGACGTAGAGCTGAAAGTTAGCTAACTACAGACGTAGAGCCCAACGCACGTCCCGACGTAGAGCCCAACGCGCATCCCGACGTAGAGCCCAAAGCGCGTCCCGACGTAGAGGCCAACTCGCGTCCCGACGTAGAGCTGAAAGTTAGCTAACTACAGACGTAGAGCCCAACGCGCGGCCCGACGTAGAGCTGAAAGTTAGCTAACTACAGACGTAGAGCCCAATGCGCGGCCCGACGTAGAGCTGAAAGTTAGCTAACTACAGACGTAGAGCCCAACGCGCGGCCCGACGTAGAGCTGAAAGTTAGCTAACTACAGACGTAGAGCCCAACGCGCGTCCCAACGTAGAGCCCAACGCGCGTCCCGACGTAGAGGCCAACGCGCGTCCCGACGTAGAGGCCAACGCGCGTCCCGACGTAGAGCTGAAAGTAAGCTAAATCCCGACGTAGAGGCCAACGCGCGTCCCGACGTAGAGCCCAACGCGCGTCCCGACGTAGAACTGAAAGTAAGCTAAATCCCGACGTAGAGGCCAACGCGCGTCCCGACGTAGCGGCCAACGCGCGTCCCGACGTAGAGCTGAAAGTAAGCTAAATCCCGACGTAGAGCCCAACGCGCGTCCCGACGTAGAGGCCAACGCGCGTCCCGACGTAGAGCTGAAAGTAAGCTAAATCCCGACGTAGAGGCCAACGCGCGTCCCGACGTAGAGGCCAACGCGCATCCCGACGTAGAGGCCAACGCGCGTCCCGACGTAGAGGCCAACGCGCGTCCCGACGTAGAGCCCAACGCGCGTCCCGACGTAGAGCCCAACGCGCGTCCCGACGTAGAGCTGAAAGTAAGCTAAATCCCGACGTAGAGCCCAACGCACGTCCCGACGTAGAGCTGAAAGTAAGCTAAATACCGACGTAGAGCCCAACGCACGTCCCGACGTAGAGCTGAAAGTTAGCTAACTACAGACGTAGAGCCCAACGCACGTCCCGACGTAATGCCCAACGCACGTCCCGACGTAGAGCCCAACGCACGTCCCGACGTAGAGCCCAACGCACGTCCCGACGTAGAGCTGAAAGTAATCTAAATCCCGACGTAGAGGCCAAAGCACGTCCCGACGTAGAGCTGAAAGTTAGCTAACTACAGGCGTAATGCCCAACGCGCGTCCCGATGTAATGCCCAACGCTCGTCCCGACGTAATGCCCAACGCGCGTCCCGACATAGAGCCCAACGCACATCCCGACGTAGAGCCCAACGCGCGTCCCGACGTAGAGCTGAAAGTAAGCTAAATCCCGACGTAGAGCCCAACGCGCGTCCCGACGTAGAGCCCAACGCGCGTCCCGACGTAGAGCCCAACGCGCGTCCCGACGTAGAGCCCAACGCGCGTCCCGACGTAGACCTGAAAGTTAGCTAATTACAGACGTAGAGCCCAACGCACGTCCCGACGTAGAGCCCAACGCACGTCCCGACGTAGAGCGCAACGCACGTCCCGATGTAGAGCCCAACGCGCGTCCCGACGTAGATCCCAACGCACGTCCCTACGTAGAGGCCAACGCACGTCCCGACGTGGAGTTGAAAGTAAGCTAAATCCCGACGTAGAGGCCAACGCACGTCCCGACATAGAGGCCAACGCACGTCCCGACGTAGCGCCCAAAGCACATCCCGACTTAGAGGCCAACGCACATCCCGACGTAGAGCTGAAAGTAAGCTAAATCCCGACGTAGAGCCCAACGCACGTCCCGACGTAGAGCCCAACGCACGTCCCGACGTAGCGCCCAACGCACGTCCCGACGTAGAGCTGAAAGTAAGCTAAATCCCGACGTAGAGGCCAACGCACGTCCCGACGTAGAGGCCAACGCACGTCCCGACGTAGAGGCCAACGCACGTCCCGACGTAGAGCCCAACGCACGTCCCGACGTAGAGCCCAACGCACGTCCCGACGTAGAGCTGAAAGTAAGCTAAATCCCGACGTAGAGCCCAACGCACGTCCCGACGTAGAGACCAACGCACGTCCCGACTTAGCGCCCAACGCACGTCCCGACGTAGAGCTGAAAGTTTGCTAACTACAGACGTAGAGCCCAACGCACGTCCCGACATAGAGCCCAACGCACGTCCCGACATAGAGCCCAACGCACGTCCCGACGTAGAGCTGAAAGTAAGCTAAATCCCGACGTAGAGGCCAACGCACGTCATGACGTAGAGCTGAAAGTAAGCTAAATCCCGACGTAGAGGCTAACGCACGTCCCGACTTAGAGCCCAACACACGTCCCCACATAGAGACCAACACACGTCCCCACGTAGAGCCCAACACACGTCCCGACGTATTCCCAACACACGTCCCGACGTAGAGCTGAAATTAAGTTAAATCCTGATGTAGAGCCCAACAGACGTCCAGACGTAGAGCGCAACACACGTCCCGACGTAGAGCTGAAAGTAAGATAAATCCTGATATAGAGCCCAACACACGTCCCGACGTAGAGCCCAACACACATCCTGACGTACTGCCCAACACACGTCCGACGTAGAGCTGAAAGTCAGCTAAATCCTGATGTAGAGCCCAACACACGTCCCGACGTAAAGCCCAACACAGGTCCCGACGTAGAGCCCAACACACGTCCCGACGTAGAGCCCAACACACGTCCCGTCATAGAGCTGAAAGTAAGCTAAATCCTGATGTAGAGCCCAACACACGTCCCGACGTAGAGACCAACACACGTCGCGACGTAGAGCCCAACACACGTCCCGACGTAGAGCTGAAAGTAAGCTAAATCCTGATGTAGAGCCCAACAGACGTCCCGACGTAGAGCTGAAAGTAAGCTAAATCCTGATGTAGAGCCCAACACACGTCCCGACGTAGAGCCCAACACACGTCCCGACGTAGAGCCCAACACACGTCCCGACGTATTCCCAACACACGTCCCGACGTAGAGCTGAAAGTAATTTAAATCCTGATGTAGAGCCCAACACACGTCCCGACGTAGAGCCCAACACATGTCCCGACGTAGAGCTGAAAGTAAGCTAAATCCTGATGTAGAGCCCAGCACACGTCCCGACGTAGAGCCCAACGCACGTCCGACGTAGAGCCCAACAGACGTCCCGACGTAGAGCCCAACAGACGTCCCGACGTAGAGCCCAACACACGTCCCGACGTAGAGCTGAAAGTAAGCTAAACCCTGATGTAGAGCCCAACACACATCCCGACGTAGAGCCCAACACACGTCCCAACGTAGAGCTCAACACACGTCCCGACGTAGAGCTGAATGTAAGGTAAACCCCGAAGTAGAGCCCAACACACGTCCGGATGTAGAGCCCAACACACGTCCCGACGTAGAGCCCAACAGACGTCCCGACGTAGAGCCCAACACACGTCCCGACGTAGAGCCCAACACACGTCCCGAAGTAGAGCTGAAAGTAAGCTAATTCCCGACGTAGAGCCCAACAGACGTCCCGACGTAGAGCCCAACAGACGTCGCGACGTAGAGTCCAACACACGTCCCGACGTAGAGCCCAACAGACGTCGCGACGTAGAGCCCAACACACGTCCCGACGTATTCCCAACACACGTCCCGACGTAGAGCTGAAAGTAAGTTAAATCCTGAAGTAAAGCCCAACACACGTCCCGACGTAGAGCCCAACACACGTCCCGACGAAGAGCTGAATGTAAGTTAAATCCTGATGTAGAGCCCAACACACGTCCAGACATAGAGCCCAACACACGTCCCGACGTAGAGCTGAAAGTAAGATAAATCCTGATGTAGAGCCCAACACACGTCCCGACGTAGAGCCCAACACACGTCCCGACGTAGAGCCCAACACACGTCCCGAAGTAGAGCTGAAAGTCAGCTAAATCCTGATGTAGAGCCCAACACACGTCCCGACGTAGAGCCCAACACACGTCCCGAAGCAGAGCCCAACACACGTCCCGACATAGAGCTGAAAGTAAGCTAAATCCTGATATAGAGCCCAACAAACGTCCCGACGTAGAGCGCAACACACGTCCCGACGTAGAGACCAACACACGTCCCGACGTAGAGCTGAAAGTAAGCTAAATCCTGATATAGAGCCCAACACACGTCCCAACGTAGAGCCGAACACACGTCCCGACGTAGAGCCCAACACACGTCCCGACGTAGTGCCCAACACACGTCCCCACGTAGAGCCCATCACACGTCCCCACGTAGAGCCCAAAACACGTCCCGACGTAGAGCCCAACACACGTCCCGAGGTAGAGCTGAAAGTAAGCTAAATCCTGATGTAGAGCCCAACACACGTCACGACGCAGAGCCCAACACACGTCGCGACGTAGAGCTGAAGCTAAGCTAAATCCAGATGTAGAGCCCAACACACGTCCCGACGTAGAGCCCAACACATGTCCCGACGTAGAGCTGAAAGTAAGCTAAATCCTGATGTAGAGCCCACCACACGTCCCGACGTAGAGCCCAACGCACGTCCGACGTAGAGCCCAACAGACGTCCCGATGTAGAGCCCAACACACGTCCCGACGTAGAGCCCAACACACGTCCCGACGTAGAGCTGAAAGTAAGCTAAACCCTGATGTAGAGCCCAACACACATCCCGACGTAGAGCCCAACACACGTCCCAACGTAGAGCTCAACACACGTCCCGACGTAGAGCTGAATGTAAGCTAAACCCCGAAGTAGAGCCCAACACACGTCCGGATGTAGAGCCCAACACACGTCCCGACGTAGAGCCCAACAGACGTCCCGACGTAGAGCCCAACAGACGTCCCGACGTAGAGCCCAACACACGTCCCGACATAGAGCCCAACACACGTCCCGACGTATTCCCAACACACCTCCCGACGTAGAGCTGAAAGTAAGTTAAATCCTGATGTAGAGCCCAAAACACGTCCCGACGTAGAGCCCAACACACGTCCCGACGTAGAGCTGAAAGTAAGCTAAATCCTGATTTAGAGCCCAACACACGTCCAGACGTAGAGCCTAACACACATCCCGACGTAGAGCTGAAAGTAAGATAATCCTGATGTAGAGCCCAACACACGTCCCGACGTAGAGCCCAACACACGTCCCGACGTAGAGCTCAACACACGTCCGACGTAGAGCCCAACACACGTCCTGACGTAGAGCCCAGCACACGTCCCGACGTAGAGCCCAACACACGTCCGACGTAGAGCCCAACACACGTCCCGACGTAGAGCCCAACACACGTCCCGACGTATTCCCAACACACGTCCCGACGTAGAGCTGAAAGTAAGTTAAATCCTGATGTAGAGCCCAACACACGTCCCGACGTAGAGCCCAACACACGTCCCGACGTAGAGCTGAATGTAAGTTAAATCCTGATGTAGAGCCCAACAGACGTCCAGACGTAGAGCGCAACACACGTCCGGACGTAGAGCTGAAAGTAAGATAAATCCTGATATAGAGCCCAACACACGTCCCGACGTAGAGCCCAACACACATCCCGACGTACAGCCCAACACACGTCCGACGTAGAGCCCAACACACGTCCCGACATAGAGCTGAAAGTAAGCTAAATCCTGATGTAGAGCCCAACACACGTCCCGACGTAGAGACCAACACACGTCGCGACGTAGAGCCCAACACACGTCCCGACGTAGAGCCCAACACATGTCCCGACGTAGAGCTGAAAGTAAGCTAAATCCTGATGTAGAGCCCAACACACGTCCCGACGTAGAGCTGAAAGTAAGCTAAATCCTGATGTAGAGCACAACACACGTCCCGCAGTAGAGCCCAACACACGTCCCGACGTAGAGCCCAACACACGTCCCGACGTAGAGCCTAAAACACGTCCCGACGTAGAGTTGAAAGTAAGCTAAATCCTGATGTAGAGCCCAACACACGTCCCGACGTAGAGCCCAACACACGTCCCGACCTAGAGCCCAACACATGTCCGACGTAGAGCCCAACACACGTCCGACGTAGAGCCCAACACACGTCCCGAAGTAGAGCTGAAAGTAAGCTAAATCCTGTTGAAGAGCCCAACACACGTCCCGACGTAGAGCCCAACACACGTCCCGAGTAGAGCCCAACACACGTCCCGACGTAGAGCTGAAAGTAAGCTAAATCCTGATGTAGAGCCCAACACACGTCCCGATGTAGAGCCCAACACATGTCCCGACGTAGAGCTGAAAGTAAGCTAAATCCTGATGTAGAGCACAACACACGTCCCGAAGTAGAGCCCAACACACGTCCCGACATAGAGCCTAACACACATCCCGACGTAGAGCCCAACACACGTCCCCACGTAGAGCCCAACACACGTCCCCACATAGAGACCAACACACGTCCCCACGTAGAGCCCAACACACGTCCCGACGTAGAGCCCAACACACGTCCCGACGTAGAGCTGAAAGTAAGCTAAATCCTGATGTAGAGCCCAACACACGTCACGACGCAGAGCCCAACACACGTCGCGACGTAGAGCTGAAAGTAAGCTAAATCCATATGTAGAGCCCAACACACGTCCCGACGTAGAGCCCAACACATGTCCCGACGTAGAGCTGAAAGTAAGCTAAATCCTGATGTAGACCCAACACACGTCCCGATGTAGAGCCCAACGCACGTCCGACGTAGAGCCCAACACACGTCCCGACGTAGAGCCCAACACACGTCCCGACGTAGAGCTGAAAGTCAGCTAAATCGTGATGCAGAGCCCAACACACGTCCCACGTAGAGCTGAAAGTCAGCTAAATCGTGATGCAGAGCCCAACACACGTCCTGACGCAGAGCCCAACAGACATCCCGACATAGAGCCCAACACACATCCCGACGTAGAGCCCAACAGACGTCCCGACGTAGGGCCCAACCCACGTCATGACGTAGGGCCCAACCCACGTCCCGACGTAGAGCCCAACACACGTCCCAACGTACAGCTGAATGTATGCTAAACCCCCACGTAGAGCCCAACAAACGTCCCAACTTAGAGCCCAACAGACGTCCCGACGTAGAGCCCAACACACGTCCCAACGTAGAGCCCAACACACGTCCCGACGTAGAGGTGTATGTAAGCTAAACCCCGAAGTAGAGCCCAACACACGTCCGGATGTAGAGCCCAGCACACGTCCCGACGTAGAGCCCAACACACGTCCAGATGTAGAGCCCAGCAGACGTCCCGACGTAGAGCCCAGCACACGTCCCGACGTAGAGCTGAAAGTAAGCTAAACCCTGATGTAGTGACCAACACACGTCCCGACATAGAGCCCAACACACGTCCCGACGTAGAGCCCAACACACGTCCCGAAGTAGAGCTGAAAGTAAGCTAATTCCCGACGTAGAGCCCAACAGATGTCCCGACGTAGAGCCCAACAAACGTCCCAACGTAGAGTCCAACACACGTCGAGACGTAGAGCCCAACAGACGTCCCGACGTAGAGCTGAAATTAAGCTAAACGATGATGTAGAGCCCAACAGACGTCCCGACGTAGAGCCCAACAGACGTCCTGATGTAGAGCCCAACACACGTCCCGAGGTAGAGCCCAACACACGTCCCCACATAGAACCCAACACACGTCCCCACATAGAGCCCAACACACGTCCCAACGTATTCCCAACACACGTCCCGACGTAGAGCTGAAAGTAAGTTAAATCCTGAAGTAAAGCCCAACACAAGTCCCGACGTAGAGCCCAACACACGTCCCGACGAAGAGCTGAATGTAAGTTAAATCCTGATGTAGAGCCCAACACACGTCCCGACGTAGAGCCCAACACACGTCCCGACGTAGAGCTGAAAGTAAGCTAAATCCTGATGTAGAGCACAACACACGTCCCGAAGTAGGGCCCAACACACGTCCCGACGTAGAGCCCAACACACGTCCCGAGTAGAGCCCAACACACGTCCCGACGTAGAGCTGAAAGTAAGCTAAATCCTGATGTAGAGCCCAACACACGTCCCGATGTAGAGCCCAACACATGTCCCGACGTAGAGCTGAAAGTAAGCTAAATCCTGATGTAGAGCACAACACACGTCCCGAAGTAGAGCCCAACACACGTCCCGACATAGAGCCTAACACACATCCCGACGTAGAGCCCAACACACGTCCCCACGTAGAGCCCAACACACGTCCCCACATAGAGACCAACACACGTCCCCACGTAGAGCCCAACACACGTCCCGACGTAGAGCCCAACACACGTCCCGACGTAGAGCTGAAAGTAAGCTAAATCCTGATGTAGAGCCCAACACACGTCACGACGCAGAGCCCAACACACGTCGCGACGTAGAGCTGAAAGTAAGCTAAATCCATATGTAGAGCCCAACACACGTCCCGACGTAGAGCCCAACACATGTCCCGACGTAGAGCTGAAAGTAAGCTAAATCCTGATGTAGACCCAACACACGTCCCGATGTAGAGCCCAACGCACGTCCGACGTAGAGCCCAACACACGTCCCGACGTAGAGCCCAACACACGTCCCGACGTAGAGCTGAAAGTCAGCTAAATCGTGATGCAGAGCCCAACACACGTCCCACGTAGAGCTGAAAGTCAGCTAAATCGTGATGCAGAGCCCAACACACGTCCTGACGCAGAGCCCAACATACATCCCGACATAGAGCCCAACACACATCCCGACGTAGAGCCCAACAGACGTCCCGACGTAGGGCCCAACCCACGTCATGACGTAGGGCCCAACCCACGTCCCGACGTAGAGCCCAACACACGTCCCAACGTACAGCTGAATGTATGCTAAACCCCCACGTAGAGCCCAACAAACGTCCCAACTTAGAGCCCAACAGACGTCCCGACGTAGAGCCCAACACACGTCCCAACGTAGAGCCCAACACACGTCCCGACGTAGAGGTGTATGTAAGCTAAACCCCGAAGTAGAGCCCAACACACGTCCGGATGTAGAGCCCAGCACACGTCCCGACGTAGAGCCCAACACACGTCCAGATGTAGAGCCCAGCAGACGTCCCGACGTAGAGCCCAGCACACGTCCCGACGTAGAGCTGAAAGTAAGCTAAACCCTGATGTAGTGACCAACACACGTCCCGACATAGAGCCCAACACACGTCCCGACGTAGAGCCCAACACACGTCCCGAAGTAGAGCTGAAAGTAAGCTAATTCCCGACGTAGAGCCCAACAGATGTCCCGACGTAGAGCCCAACAAACGTCCCAACGTAGAGTCCAACACACGTCGAGACGTAGAGCCCAACAGACGTCCCGACGTAGAGCTGAAATTAAGCTAAACGATGATGTAGAGCCCAACAGACGTCCCGACGTAGAGCCCAACAGACGTCCTGATGTAGAGCCCAACACACGTCCCGAGGTAGAGCCCAACACACGTCCCCACATAGAACCCAACACACGTCCCCACATAGAGCCCAACACACGTCCCAACGTATTCCCAACACACGTCCCGACGTAGAGCTGAAAGTAAGTTAAATCCTGAAGTAAAGCCCAACACAAGTCCCGACGTAGAGCCCAACACACGTCCCGACGAAGAGCTGAATGTAAGTTAAATCCTGATGTAGAGCCCAACACACGTCCCGACGTAGAGCCCAACACACGTCCCGACGTAGAGCTGAAAGTAAGCTAAATCCTGATGTAGAGCACAACACACGTCCCGAAGTAGGGCCCAACACACGTCCCGACGTAGAGCCCAACACACGTCCCGACGTAGAGCTGAAAGGAAGCTAAATCCTGATGTAGAGCCCAACACACGTCCCGACGTAGAGCCCAACAGACGTCCTGATGTAGAGCCCAACACACGTCCCGAGGTAGAGCCCAACGCACGTCTCGACATAGAGCCCAACACACGTCCCGAGGTAGAGCCCAACGCACGTCCCGACGTGGAGCCCAACACACGTCCCGACGTAGAGCCCAACACACGTCCCGACGTAGAGCTGAAAGGAAGCTAAATCTTGGTGTAGAGCCCAACACACTTCCCGACGTAGAGCCCAACACACTTCCCGACGTAGAGCCCAACACACGTCCCGACGTAGAGCCCAACACACTTCCCGACGTAGAGCCCAACACACGTCACGACGTAGAGCTGAAAGTAAGCTAAATCCTGATGTAGAGCCCAACACACGTCCCGACGTAGAGCCCAACACACGTCCCGACGTAGACCTGAAAGTAAGCTAAATCCTGATGTAGAGCCCAACACACGTCCCGACGTAGAGCCCAACACACGTCCCGACGTAGAGCTGAATAGAAGCTAAATCTTGATGTAGAGCCCAACACACTTTTCGACGTAGAGCCCAACACACGTCCCGACTTAGAGCCCAACACACTTCCCGACGTAGAGCCCAACACACTTCCCGACGTAGAGCCCAACACACGTACCGACGTAGAGCCTAAAGTAAGCTAAATCCTGATATAGAGCCCAACACACGTCCCGACGGAGAGCCCAACGCACGTCCCGACGTAGAGACCAACGCACGTCCCGACGTAGAGCCCAACGCACGTCCCGACGTAGAGCTGAAATTTAGCTAACTACAGACGTAGAGCCCGACAGACGTCCCGACGTAGAGCCCAACACACGTCCCGACGTAGAGCCCAACACACGTCCCGAGTTAGAGCCCAACGCACGTCCCGACGTGGAGCCCAACACACGTCCCGACGTAGAGCTGAAAGGAAGCTAAATCTTGATGTAGAGCCCAACACACTTCCCGACGTAGAGCCCAACACACTTCCCGACGTAGAGCCCAACACACGTCCCGACGTAGAGCCCAACACGCTTCCCGACGTAGAGCCCAACACACGTCCCGACGTAGAGCTGAAAGTAAGCTAAATCCTGATGTAGATCCCAACACACGTCCCGACGTAGAGCCCAACACACGTCCCGACGTAGAGCTGAAAGTAAGCTAAATCCTGATGTAGAGCCCAACACACGTCCCGACGTAAAGCCCAACACACGTCCCGACGTAGAGCTGAATAGAAACTAAATCTTGATATAGAGCCCAACACACTTCCCGACGTAGAGCACAGCACACGTCCTGACTTAGAGCCCAACACACTTCCCGACGTAGAGCCCAAGACACTTCCCGACGTAGAGCCCAACACACTTCCCGACGTAGAGCCCAACACACGTCCCGACGTAGAGCCCAACACACGTCCCGACGTAGAGCTGAAAGTAAGCTAATTCCCGACGTAGAGCCCAACAGACGTCCCCACGTAGAGCCCAACACACGTCCCGACTGAGAGCCGAACACACGTCCCAACGTAGAGCCCAACACACGTCGCGACGTAGAGCCCAACACATGTCCCGACGTAGAGCCCAACACACGTCCTGACGTAGAGCTGAAAGTAAGCTATATCCTGATGTAGAGCCCAACACACGTCCCGACGTAGAGCCCAACACACGTCCCGACGTAGAGCCCAACACACGTCCCAACGTAGAGCCCAACACATGTCCCGACGTAGAGGTGAAAGTAAGTTAAATCCTGATGTAGAGCCCAACACACGTCCCAAGGTAGAGACCAACAAACGTCCCGACGTAGAGCCCAACACAAGTCCCGACGTACAGCCCAACACACGTCCTGACGTAGAGCTGAAAGTAAGCTTAATCCTGATGTAGAGCCCAACACACGTCCCGACGTAGAGCTGAAAGTAAGCTAAATCCTGATGTAGAGCCCAACACACGTCCCGACGTAGAGCTCAACACACGTCCCGACGTAGAGCCCAACACACGTCCCGACGTGGAGCTGAAAGTAAGCTAAATCCTGATATAGAGCCCAACACACGTCCCAACGTAGAGCGCAACACATGTCCCGACGTAGATCTGAAAGTAAGCTAAATCCTGATGTAGAGCCCAACATACGTACCGACGTAGAGCTGAAAGTAAGCTAAATCCTGATGTAGAGCGCAACACACGTCCCGACGTAGAGGTGAAAGTAAGATAAATCCTGATGTCGAGCCCAACACACGTCCCCACGTAGAGCTGAAAGTAAGCTAAATCCTGATGTAGAGCCCAACACACATCCCGACGTAGAAATGGAAGTAAGCTAAATCCTGATGTAGAGCCCAACATATGTCTCGACGTAGAGCCCAACACACGTCGCGACGTAGAACCCAACACACGTCCCGACGTAGAGCCCAACACATGTCCCGACGTAGATCAAAACACACGTCCCGACGTAGAGCTGAAAGTACGCTAAATCCTGATGTAGAGCCCAACACACGTCCCGATGTAGAGCCCAACGCACGTCCGACGTAGAGCCCAACACACGTCCCGACGTAGAGCCCAACACACGTCCCGACGTAGAGCTGAATAGAAGCTAAATCTTGATGTAGAGCCCAACACACTTTTCGACGTAGAGCCCAACACACGTCCCGACTTAGAGCCCAACACACTTCCCGACGTAGAGCCCAACACACTTCCCGACGTAGAGCCCAACACACGTACCGACGTAGAGCCGAAAGTAAGCTAAATCCTGATATAGAGCCCAACACACGTCCCGACGGAGAGCCCAACGCACGTCCCGACGTAGAGACCAACGCACGTCCCGACGTAGAGCCCAACGCACGTCCCGACGTAGAGCTGAAATTTAGCTAACTACAGACGTAGAGCCCGACAGACGTCCCGACGTAGAGCCCAACACACGTCCCGACGTAGAGCCCAACACACGTCCCGAGTTAGAGCCCAACGCACGTCCCGACGTGGAGCCCAACACACGTCCCGACGTAGAGCTGAAAGGAAGCTAAATCTTGATGTAGAGCCCAACAAACTTCCCGACGTAGAGCCCAACACACTTCCCGACGTAGAGCCCAACACACGTCCCGACGTAGAGCCCAACACACTTCCCGACGTAGAGCCCAACACACGTCCCGACGTAGAGCTGAAAGTAAGCTAGATCCTGATGTAGATCCCAACACACGTCCCGACGTAGAGCCCAACACACGTCCCGACGTAGAGCTGAAAGTAAGCTAAATCCTGATGTAGAGCCCAACACACGTCCCGACGTAAAGCCCAACACACGTCCCGACGTAGAGCTGAATAGAAACTAAATCTTGATATAGAGCCCAACACACTTCCCGACGTAGAGCACAGCACACGTCCTGACTTAGAGCCCAACACACTTCCCGACGTAGAGCCCAAGACACTTCCCGACGTAGAGCCCAACACACTTCCCGACGTAGAGCCCAACACACGTCCCGACGTAGAGCCGAAAGTAAGCTAAATCCTGATATAGAGCCCAACATACGTCCTGACGGAGAGCCCAACGCACGTCCCGACGTAGACACCAACGCACGTCCCGACGTAGAGCCCAACGCACGTCCCGACGTAGAGCTGAAATTTAGCAAACTACAGACGTAGAGCCCGACACATGTCCCGACGTAGAGCCCAACACACGTCCCGACATAGAACTCAAAGTAAGCTAAATCCTGATGTAGAGCCCAACACACGTCTAGACGTAGAGCCCAACACACGTCCCAACGTAGAGCCCAACACACGTCCCGACCGAGAGCCGAACACACGTCCCAACGTAGAGCCCAACACACGTCCCGACGTAGAGCCCAACACACGTCCCGACGTAGAGCCCAACACACGTCCCGACGTAGAGCCCAACACACGTCCCGACGTAGAGCTGAAAGTAAGCTAATTCCCGACGTAGAGCCCAACAGACGTCCCCACGTAGAGCCCAACACACGTCCCGACTGAGAGCCGAACACACGTCCCAACGTAGAGCCCAACACACGTCGCGACGTAGAGCCCAACACATGTCCCGACGTAGAGCCCAACACACGTCCTGACGTAGAGCTGAAAGTAAGCTATATCCTGATGTAGAGCCCAACACACGTCCCGACGTAGAGCCCAACACACGTCCCGACGTAGAGCCCAACACACGTCCCAACGTAGAGCCCAACACATGTCCCGACGTAGAGGTGAAAGTAAGTTAAATCCTGATGTAGAGCCCAACACACGTCCCAAGGTAGAGACCAACAAACGTCCCGACGTAGAGCCCAACACACGTCCCGACGTACAGCCCAACACACGTCCTGACGTAGAGCTGAAAGTAAGCTTAATCCTGATGTAGAGCCCAACACACGTCCCGACGTAGAGCTGAAAGTAAGCTAAATCCTGATGTAGAGCCCAACACACGTCCCGACGTAGAGCTCAACACACGTCCCGACGTAGAGCCCAACACACGTCCCGACGTGGAGCTGAAAGTAAGCTAAATCCTGATATAGAGCCCAACACACGTCCCAACGTAGAGCGCAACACATGTCCCGACGTAGATCTGAAAGTAAGCTAAATCCTGATGTAGAGCCCAACATACGTACCGACGTAGAGCTGAAAGTAAGCTAAATCCTGATGTAGAGCGCAACACACGTCCCGACGTAGAGGTGAAAGTAAGCTAAATCCTGATGTCGAGCCCAACACACGTCCCCACGTAGAGCTGAAAGTAAGCTAAATCCTGATGTAGAGCCCAACATATGTCTCGACGTAGAGCCCAACACACGTCGCGACGTAGAACCCAACACACGTCCCGACGTAGAGCCCAACACATGTCCCGACGTAGATCAAAACACACGTCCCGACGTAGAGCTGAAAGTACGCTAAATCCTGATGTAGAGCCCAACACACGTCCCGATGTAGAGCCCAACGCACGTCCGACGTAGAGCCCAACACACGTCCCGACGTAGAGCCCAACACACGTCCCGACGTAGAGGTGAAAGTAAGCTAAACCCTGATGTAGAACCCAACAGACGTCCCGACGTAGAGCCCAAAACACGTCACGACGTAGAGCTCAACACACGTCCCGACGTAGAGCCCAACGGACGTCCCGACGTAGAGCTGAAAGTAAGCTAAATCCTGATATAGAGCCCAATACACGTCCCGACGTAGAGCCCAACACACGTCCCGACGTAGAGGTGAAAGTAAGCTAAACCCTGATGTAGAACCCAACAGACGTCCCGACGTAGAGCCCAAAACACGTCACGACGTAGAGCCCAACACACGTCCCGATGTAGAGCCCAACACACGTCCCGACGTAGAGCTGAAAGTAAGCTAAATCCTGATGTAGAGCCCAATACACGTCCCGACGTAGAGCCCAACACACGTCCCGACGTAGATCTGAAAGTAAGTTAAATCCTGATGTGGAGCCCAACACACGTCCCGACGTAGAGCCCAACACATATCCCGACGTAGAGCTGAAAGTAAGCTAAATCCTGATGTAGAGCCCAACACACGTCCCGACGTAGAGCCCAACACACGTCCCGACGTAGAGCCCAACACAAGTCCCGACATAGAGCTGAAAGTAAGCTAAATCCTGATGTAGAGCCCAACATACGTCTCGACGTAGAGCCCAACACACATCGCGACGTAGAACCCAACAGACGTCCCGACGTAGAGCCCAACACACGTCCCGAAGTAGAGTCCAACACACGTCCCGACGTAGAGCCCAACGCACGTCCCGACGTAGAGCTGAAAGTACGGTAAATCCTGATGTAGAGACCAACACACGTCCCGACGTAGAGCCCAACACACGTCCCGACGTAGAGCTGAGAGTAAGCTAAATCCTGATGTCAAGCCCAACACACGTCCCCACGTAGAGCTGAAAGTAAGCTAAATCCTGATGTAGAGCCCAACACATGTCCCGAGGTAGAGCCCAACACACGTCCAGACGAAGAGCTGAAAGTAAGCTAAATCCTGATGTGGAGCCCAACACACGTCCCGACGTAGAGCCCAACACATATCCCGACGTAGAGCTGAAAGTAAGCTAAATCCTGATGTAGAGCCCAACACACGTCCCGACGTAGAGCCCAACACACGTCCCGACGTAGAGCCCAACGCACGTCCCGACGTAGAGCCCAACGCACGTCCCGACGCAGAGACCAACACACGTCGCGACGTAGAGCCCAACACACGTCCCGACGTAGAGCTGAAAGTAAGCTAAATCCAGATGTAGAGTCCAATACACGTCCCGAAGTAGAGCCCAACGCACGTCCCGACGTAGAGCCCAACGCACGTCCCGACGTAGAGCTGAAAGTACGCTAAATCCTGATGTAGAGCCCAACACACGACCCGACGTATAGCTGAAAGTCAGCTAACTACAGACGTAGAGCGCAACACACGTCTCGACGTAGAGCTGAACGTTAGCTAACTACAGACGTAGAACCCAACACACGTCCCGACGTAGGGCCCAACTCACGTACCGACGTAGGGCCGAACACACGTACCGACGTAGGGCCCAACACACGTCCCGACGTAGAGCCCAACGCACGTCCCGACGTAGAGCCCAACGCACGTGCCGACGTAGAGCCCAACGCACGTGCCGACGTAGAGCTGAAAGTTAGCTATCTACAGATGTAGAGCCCAACACACGTCCCGACGTAGAGCCCAACACACGTCCCGACGTAGAGTCCAAAACACATCCCGACGTAGAGCCCAACACACGTCCCGACGTAGAGCCCAACACACGTCCCGACGTAGAGCCCAACATACGTCCCGACGTAGTGCCCAACACACGACCTGACGTAGAGCTGAAATTAACCTAAATCCTGATGTAGATCCCAACACACGTCCCGACGTAGAGCCCAACACATGTCCCAACATAGAGCCCAACACACGTCCCAACATAGAGCCCAACACACGTCCCGACGTAGATCTGAAAGTAAGCTAAATCCTTATGTAGAGCCCAACACTCGTCCCGACGTAGATCTGAAAGTAAGCTAAATCCTTATGTAGAGCCCAACACTCGTCCCGACGTAGAGCCCAACACTCGTCCCGACGTAGAGCCCAACACTCGTCCCGACGTAGAGCACAACACTTGTCCCGACGTAGCGCCCAACACTCGTCCCGACGTAGAGCCCAACACTCGTCACGACGTAGAGCCCAACACACGTCCCGACGTAGAGCCCAACACACGTCCCCACGTAGAGCTGAAAGTAAGCTAAATCCTGATGTACAGCCCAACACATGTCCCGACGTAGAGCCCAGCACACGTCCCGACGAAGAGCTGAAAGTAATCCAAATCCTTATGTAGAGCCCAACACATGTCCCGACGTAGAGCCCAACATATGTCCCGACGTAGAGCCCAACACACGTCCCGACGTAGAGCCCAACACACGTTCCGACGTAGAGCCCAACGCACGTCCCGACGTAGAGCTGAAAGTTAGCTAACTATAGACGTAGAGCCCAACACACGTCCCGACATAGAGCAGAACGTTAGCTAACTACAGACGTAGAACCCAACACACGTCCCGACGTAGGGCCCAACACACGTACCGACGTAGGGCCCAACACACGTCCCGACGTAGGGCCCAACATACGTCCCGACGTAGAGATGAAGGTTAGCTAACAACAGACGTAGAGCCCAACACACGTCCCGACATGGAACCCAACACACGTCCCGACGTAGAGCCCAACACACGTCCCGAAGTAGAGCCCAACACACGTCCCGACGTAGAGCCCAACGCACGTCCCGACGTAGAGCTGAAAGTAAGCTAAATCCTGATGTAGAGCTCAACACACATCCCGACGTAGAGCCCAACACACGTCACGACGTAGAGCTGAAAGTTAGCTAACTACAGACATAGAGCCCAACGCACGTCCCGACGTAGAGCCCAACACATGTCCCGACGTAGAGCTGAAAGTAAGCTAACTATGGATGTAGAGCCGAACACACGTCCCGACGTAGAGCCCAACACATGTCCCGACGTAGAGCTGAAAGTAAGCTCAATCCTGATGTAGAGCCCAACACACGTCCCGACATAGAGCCCAACACACGTCGCGACGTAGAGCCCAACACACATCCCGACGTAGAGCCCAACACACGTCCCGACGCAGAGCCCAACACACGTCCCAACGCAGAGCCCAACACACGTCCCGACGTAGAGCCCAACACACGTCCCGACACAGAGTCCAACACACGTCCCGACGTAGAGACCAACACACGTCCCGACGTAGAGCCCAACACACGTCCCAACGTAGAGCCCAACACACGTCCCGACGTAGAGCCCAACATATGTCCCGACGTAGAGCCCAACACACGTCCCGACATAGAGCCCAACACACGTCCCGACGTAGAGCTGAAAGTAAGCTAAATCCTGATGTAGAGCCCAACACACGTCTCGACGTAGAGCTGAACGTTAGCAAACTACAGACTTAGAACCCAACACACGTCCCGACGTAGGGCCCGACAGACTTCACGACGTAGAGCCCAACCCACATCCTGACGTAGGGCCCGACAGACGTCCCGACGTATAGCCCAACGCACGTCCCGACGTAGAGCCCAACCCACGTCCCGACGTAGAGCCCATCACACGTCCCGACGTAGAGCCAACCGAGGTCCCGACGTAGAGCCCAAAACACGTCCCGACGTAGAGCCCAACACACGTCCCGGGCCAGACTCCAACACAAGTCGCGACGTAGAGCCCAACACACGTCCCGACGTAGAACCCAGCACACGTCCCGACGTAGAGCCCAGCACACGTCCCGACGTAGACACAAACTCACGTCCCGATGTAGAGCTGAAAGTAAGGTAAACCCTGATGTAGAGCCCAACATACGTCTCGACGTAGAGCACAACACACGTCGCGACGTAGAGCCCAACACACGTCCCGACATAGAGCCCAACACACGTCTCGACATAGAGCTGAAAGTAAGCTAAATCCCGACGTAGAGCCGAACAGACGTCCCGACAAAGAGCCCAACACACGTCCCGACGTAGAGCCCAACACACGTCCCGATGTAGAGCCCAACACACGTCCCGAAGTAGAGCTGAAAGTAAGCTAAATCCTGATGTCGAGCCCAACACACGTCACCACGTAGAGCTGAAAGTACGCTAAATCCTCATGTAGAGCCCAACACACGTCCCGACGTAGAGCCCAACACATGTCCCGACGTAGAGGTGAAAGTAAGCTAAACACTGATGTAGAGCCCAACACACGTCCCGACGTAGAGCCCAACACACGTCCCGACGTAGAGCTCAATATAAGCTAAACCTGATGTAGAGCCCAACACACGTCCCGACGTAGAGATGAAAACAAGCTAAATCCTGATGTCGAGCCCAACACACTTCCCGACGTAGAGCTGGAAGTAAGCTAAATCCTGATGTAGAGCCCAACACACATCCCGACGTAGAGCTGAAAGTCAGCTAACTACAGACGTAGAGCCCAACACACGTCTCGATGTAGAGCTGAACGTTAGCTAACTACAGACGTAGAACCCAACACACGTCCCGACGTAGAGCCCAACACACGTCCCGACGTAGAGCCCAACGCACGTCCCGACGTAGAGCCGAAAGTAAGCTAAGTCCTGATGTAGAGCCCAAGACACGTCCCGACGTAGAGCCCAACACACGTCCCGACGTAGAGCTGAAAGTAAGCTACATCCCGACGTAGAGCCGAACAGACGTCCCGACGAAGAGCCCAACACACATCCCGACGTAGAGCCCAACACACGTCGCGAAGTAGAGCTGAAAGTAAGCTAAATCCTGATGTCGAGCCCAACACACGTCCCGACGTAGAGCCCAACACACGTCCGGACGTAGAGCCCAACACACGTCCCGACGTAGAGCCCAACACATGTCCCGACGTAGAGGTGAAAGTAAGCTAAACACTGATGTAGAGCCCAACACACGTCCCGACGTAGAGCCCAACACACGTCCCGACGTAGAGCTAAAAGTAAGCTAAATCCTGACGTAGAGACCAACACACGTCCCGACACAGAGCCCAACACATGTCACGACGTAGAGCCCGACAAACGTCCCGACGTAGAGCCCAAACCACGTCCCGACGTAGGGCCCGACAGACGTCCCGACGTAGAGCCCAACCCACGTCCCGACGTAGAGCCCAACCCACGTCCTGGGCCAGACTCCAACACAAGTCGCGACGTAGAGCCCAATACACGTCCCGACGTAGAGCCCAGCACACGTCCCGACGTAGAGCCCAGCACACGTCCCGACGTAGACCCAAACTCACGTCCCGACGTAGAGCTGAAAGTAAGGTAAACCCTGATGTAGAGCCCAACATACGTCTCGACGTAGAGCCCAACACACGTCGCGACGTAGAGCCCAACACACGTCCCGACATAGAGCCCAACACACGTCCCGACATAGAGCCCAACACACGTCCCGACGTAGAGCCCAACACACGTCCCGACATAGAGCTGAAAGTAAGCTACATCCCGACGTAGAGCCGAACAGACGTCCCGACGAAGAGCCCAACACACGTCCCGACGTAGAGCCCAACACACGTCCCGAAGTAGAGCTGAAAGTAAGCTAAATCCTGATGTCGAGCCCAACACACGTCCCCACGTAGAGCTGAAAGTAAGCTAAATCCTCATGTAGAGCCCAACACACATCCCGACGTAGAGCCCAACACACGTCCCGACGTATAGCTGAAAGTACGCTAAATCGTGATGTAGAGCCCAACACACGTCCCGACGTAGAGCCCAACACACGTCCCGACGTAGAGCCCAACACATGTCCCGACGTAGAGGTGAAAGTAAGCTAAACACTGATGTTGACCCCAACACACGTCCCGAAGTAGAGCCCAACACACGTCCCGACGTAGAGCTCAATATAAGCTAAACCTGATGTAGAGCCCAACACACGTCCCGACGTAGAGCCCAACACACGTCCCGACATAGAGCCCAACACACGTCCCGACGTAGAGCTGAAAACAAGCTAAATCCTGATGTAGAGCCCAACACACTTCCCGACGTAGAGCTGAAAGTAAGCTAAATCCTGATGTAGAGCCCAACACACGTCCCGACGTACAGCTGAAAGTCAACTAACTACAGACGTAGAGCCCAACACACGTCTCGATGTAGAGCTGAACGTTAGGTAACTACAGACGTAGAACCCAACACACGTCCCGACATAGGGCCCAAGGCACGTCCCGACATAGGGCCCAACGCACGTCCCGACGTAGAGCCCAACGCACGTCCCGACGTAGAGCTGAAAGTTAGCTAACTATAGACGTAGAGCCCAACGCACGTCCCGACGTAGAGCCCAACGCACGTCCCGACGTAGAGCCCAACGCACGTCCCGACGTAGAGCCGAAAGTAAGCTAAATCCTGATGTAGAGCCCAAGACACGTCCCGACGTAGAGCCCAACACACGTCCCGACGTAGAGCTGAATATAAGCTAAACCTGATGTAGAGCCCAACACACATCCCGACGTGGAGCCCACCACACGTCCCGACGTAGAGCCGAACACACGTCCCGACGTAGAGCTGAAAAAAAACTAAATCTGATGTAGAGACCAACACACGTCCCGACAAAGAGCATAACACTTTTCCCGACGTAGAGCTGAAAGTTTGCTAAATCCTGATGTAGAGCCCAACACACGTCCCGACGTAGAGCCCAACACACGTCGCGACGTAGAGCCCAACACACGTCCCGACGTAGAGTCCAACACACGTCCCGACGTAGAGACCAACACACGTCCCGACGTAGAGACCAACACACGTCCCGACGTAGACCCCAACACACGTCCCGACTTAGACCCCTACACACGTCCCGACATAGAGCCCAACACACGTCCCGACGTAGACCCCAACACACGTCCCGACGTAGAGCTGAAAACAAGCTGAAACCTGATGTAGACCCTAACATATGTCCCGACGTAGAGATGAAAATAAGCTAAATCCTGATGTAGAGACCAACACACGTCCCGACGTAGAGCCCAACACACGTCCCGACGTAGAGCTGAAAGGAAGCTAAATCCTGATGTAGAGCCCAACACACGTCCCGACGTAGAGCCCAACACACGTCCCGACGTAGAGCTGAAAGTAATCTTAATCCTGATGTAGAGCCCAACACACGTCCCGACGTAGAGCTGAAAGTAATCTAAATCCTGATGTAGAGCCCAACACACGTCCCGACGTAGAGCTGAAAGTAATCTAAATCCTGATGTCGAGCCCAACACACGTCCCGACGTAGAGCCCAACACACGTCCGACGTAGAGGTGAAAGTTATCTAACTACAGATGTAGAGCCCAACACTCGTCCCGACGTAGAGCCCAACACACTTCCCGACGTAGAGCCCAACACACGTCCCGACGTAGAGCTGAAAGTAAGCTAAGTCCTGATGTAGAGCCCAACACACGTCCCGACGTAGAGCCCAACACACGTCCCGACGTAGATCCCAACACACGTCCCGACGTAGAGCCCAACACACGTCCCGACGTAGAGCCCAACACACGTCGCGACGTAGAGCTGAAAGTAAGCTAAATCCTGATGTAGAGCCCAACACACGTCCCGACATAGACCCCAACACAAGTCCCGACGTAGAGCCCAACACACGTCCCGACGTAGAGCCCAACACACGTCCCGACGTAGAGCCCAACACTCGTCCCGACGTAGAGCCCAACACACGTCCCGACGTAGAGCCCAACACACGTCCCGACGTAGAGCTGAAATTAAGCTAAGTCCTGATGTAGAGCCCAACACACGTCCCGACGTAGAGCCCAACACACGTCCCGACGTAGAGCCCAACACACGTCCCCACGTAGAGCTGAAAGTAAGCTAAATCCTGATGTAGAGCCCAACACACGTCCCGATGTAGAGCCCAACACTCGTCCCGACGTAGAGCCCAACACAAGTCCCGACGTAGAGCCCAACACACGTCCCGACGTAGAGCCCAACACAAGTCCCGACGTAGAGAGCAACACACGTCCCGAAGTAGAGCCGAACACACGTCCCGACGTAGAGCCCAATACACGTCCCGACGTAGAGGTGAAAGTAAGCTAAACCCTAATGTAGAGCCCAACGCACGTCCCGACGTAGAGCCCAACGCACGTCCCGACGTAGAGCCCAGCGCACGTCCCGACGTAGAGCCCAACGCACGTCCCGATGTAGAGCTGAAATTTATCTAACTACAGATGTAGAGCCCAACACTCGTCGCGACGTAGAGCCCAACACTCGTCGCGACGTAGAGCCCAACACACGTCCCTACGTAGAGCTGAATTAAAGCTAAGTCCTGATGTAGAGCCCAACACACGTCCAGACGTAGAGCCCAACACACCTCCCGACGAAGAGCCCAACACACATCCCGACGTAGAGCTGAAAGTAAGCTAAATCCTGATGTAGAGACCAACACACGTCCCGACGCAGAGCCCAACACACGTCACGACGTAGAGCCCAACAGACGTCCCGACGTAGAGCCCGACAGACGTCCCGACGTAGAGCCAGACAGACGTCCCGACGTAGAGCCTGACAGACGTCCCGACGTAGAGCCCAACCCACGTCCCGACGTTGAGCCCATCACACGTCCCGACGTTGAGCCCAACACACGTCCCGACGTAGAGCCCAACACACGTCCCGACATAGAGCTGAATGTAAGCTAAATCCTGATGTAGAGCCCAACACACGTCCCGACGTAGAGCCCAAGACACGTCCCGACGTAGAGCTGAAAGTAAGCTAAATCCTGATGTAGAGCCCAACAAACGTCCCGACGTAGAGCCCAACACACGTCCCGACGTAGAGCTGAAAGTAAGCTAAATCCTGATGTAGAGCCCAACACACGTCCCGACGTAGAGCCCAACACACGTCCCGACTCAGAGCCCAACACACGTCCCGACGCAGAGTCCAACACACGTCGCGACATAGAGCCCAACACAAGTCCCGACGTAGAGCCCAACACACATCCCGACGTAGAGCTGAAAGTAACTAAATCCCGACGTAGAGCCCAACACACGTCCCGACGCAGAGCCCAACACACGTCCCGACATGCAGCCCAACACACGTCCCGACATGCAGCCCAACACGCGTCCCGATGTGGAGCCCAACACACGTCCCGACGTAGAGCCCAACACAGGTCCCCACGTAGAGCTGAAAGTAAGATAAATCCTGATCTAGTGCCCAACACAGGTCCCGACGTAGACCCCAACACACGTCCCGACGTAGAGCCCAACACACGTCCCGACGTAGAGCCCAACACACGTCGTGACGTACAGCCCAACACAAGTCGCGACGTAGAGCCCATCACACGTCCCGACGTAGAGCTGAAAGTAAGCTAAATCCCGACGTAGAGCCCAACGCACGTCCCGACGTAGAGCCCAACACACGTCCCGGGCCAGACTCCAACACACGTCGCGATGTAGAGCCCAACACACGTCCCGACGTAGAGCCCAACACACGTCCCGACGTAGAGCCCAACACACGTCCCGGGCCAGACTCCAACACACGTCGCGATGTAGAGCCCAACACACGTCCCGACGTAGAGCCCAACACACGTCCCGACGTAGAGCCCAACACACGTCGCGACGTAGAGCTGAAAGTAAGCTAAATCCTGATGTAGAGCCCAACACACGTCCCGACGTAGAGCCCAACACACGTCCCGACGTAGAGCCCAACACACGTCCCGACGTAGAGCCCAACACACGTCCCGACGTAGAGCCCAACACTCGTCCCGACGTAGAGCCCAACACACGTCCCGACCTAGAGCCCAACACACGTCCCGACGTAGAGCTGAAAGTAAGCTAAGTCCTGATGTAGAGCCCAACACACGTCCCAACGTAGAGCCCAACACACGTCCCGACGTAGAGCCCAACACACGTCCCCACGTAGAGCTGAAAGTAAGCTAAATCCTGATGTAGAGCCCAACACACGTCCCGATGTAGAGCCCAACACACGTCCCGACGTAGAGCCCAACACAAGTCCCGACGTACAGCCCAACACACGTCCCGACGTAGAGACCAACACAAGTCCCAACGTAGAGAGCAACACACGTCCCGAAGTAGAGCACAACACACGTCCCGACGTAGAGCCCAACACACGTCCCGAGGTAGAGGTGAAAGTAAGCTAAACCCTAATGTAGAGCCCAACGCACGTCCCGACGTAGAGCCCAACGCACGTCCCGAAGTAGAGCCCAGCGCACGTCCCGACGTAGAGCCCAGCGCACGTCCCGACGTAGAGCCCAACGCACGTCCCGATGTAGAGCTGAAAGTTATCTAACTACAGATGTAGAGCCCAACACTCGTCCCGACGTAGAGCCCAACACTCGTCCCGACGTAGAGCCCAACACACGTCCCTACGTAGAGCTAAAATTAAGCTAAGTCCTGATGTAGAGCCCAACACACGTCCAGACGTAGAGCCCAACACACCTCCCGACGAAGAGCCCAACACACGTCCCGACGTAGAGCTGAAAGTAAGCTAAAACCTGATGTAGAGACCAACACACGTCCCAACACAGAGCCCAACACACGTCACGACGTAGAGCCCAACAGACGTACCGACGTAGAGCCTGACAGACGTCCCGACGTAGAGCCCAACCCACGTCCCGACGTTGAGCCCATCACACATCCCGACGTTGAGCCCAACACACGTCCCGACGTAGAGCCCAACACACGTCCCGACATAGAGCTGAATGTAAGCTAAATCCTGATGTAGAGCCCAACACACGTCCCGTCGTAGAGCCCAACACACGTCCCGACGTAGAGCTGAAAGTAAGCTAAATCCTGATGTAGAGCCCAACAAACGTCCCGACGTAGAGCCCAACACACGTCCCGACGTAGAGCTGAAAGTAAGCTAAATCCTGATGTAGAGCCCAACACACGTCCCGACGTAGAGCCCAACACACGTCCCGACGCAGAGCCCAACACACGTCCCGACGCAGAGTCCAACACACGTCGCGACATAGAGCCCAACACAAGTCCCGACGTAGAGCCCAACACACGTCCCGACGTAGAGCTCAAAGTAACTAAATCCCGACGTAGAGCCCAACACACGTCCCGACGCAGAGCCCAACACACGTCCCGACATGCAGCCCAACACGCGTCCCGACGTGGAGCCCAACACACGTCCCGACATGCAGCCCAACACGCGTCCCGATGTGGAGCCCAACACACGTCCCGACGTAGAGCCCAACACAGGTCCCCACATAGAGCTGAAAGTACGCTAATTCCTGATGTCGAGCCCAACACACGTCCCGTCGTAGAGCTGAAAGTAAGATAAATCCTGATCTAGTGCCCAACACAGGTCCCGACGTAGAGCCCAACAGACGTCCCGATGTAGAGCCCAACACACGTCCCGACGCAGAGCCTAACACACGTCGCGACGCAGAGCCAAACACACGTCGAGACGTAGAGCCCAACACACGTCGCGACGTACAGCCCAACACACGTCGCGACGTAGAGCCCAACACACGTCCCGACGTAGAGCTGAAAGTAACTAAATCCCGACGTAGAGCCCAACACACGTCCCGACATGCAGCCCAACACGCGTCCCGACGTGGAGCCCAACAAGCGTCCCGACGTAGAGCCCAACACAAGTCCCGACGTAGAGCCCAACACACATCCCCACGTAGAGCTGAAAGTACGCTAAATCCTGATGTCGAGCCCAACACACGTCCCCTCGTAGAGCTGAAAGTAAAATAAATCCTGATCTAGAGCCCAACACACGTCCCGACGTAGAGCCCAACACACGTCCCGACGTAGAGCTGAAAACAAGCTAAATCCTGATGTAGATCCCAACACACGTCCCGACGTAGAGCCCAACACACGTCCCGGGCCAGACTCCAACACACGTCGCGATGTAGAGCCGAGCACACGTCCCGCCGTAGAGCCCAGCACACGTCCCGACGTAGAGCCCAACACACGTCCCGACGTAGAGCTGAAAGTAAGGTAAACCCTGATGTAGAGCCCAACATACGTCTCGATGTAGAGCCCAGCACACGTCCCGACGTAGAGCTGAAAGTAAGGTAAACCCTGATGTAGAGCCCAACACACGTCCCGACGTAGAGCCCAACACACATCCCGACGTAGAGCTGAAAGTAATCTAAATCCTGATGTACAGCCCAACACATGTCCCGACGTAGAGCCCAACACATGTCCCGACGTAGAGCTAAAAGTAAGCTAAATCCTGACGTCGAGCCCAACACACGTCCCCACGTAGAGCTATAAGTAAGCTAAATCCTGATGTACAGCCCAACACATGTCCCGACGTAGACCCCAACACACGTCCCGACGAAGAGCTGAAAGTAATCCAAATCCTGATGTAGAGCCCAACACACGTCCCGAAGTAGAGCCCAACACACATCCCGACGTAGTGCCCAACGCACGTCCGACATAGAGCCCAACGCACGTCCCGACGTAGAGCTGAAAGTAAGATAAATCCCGACGTAGCGCCCAACGCACGTCCCGAAGTAGCGCCCAACGCACGTCCCGACGTAGCGCCCAACGCACGTCCCGACGTAGAGCCCAACGCACGTCCCGACGTAGAGCTGAAAGTAAGCTAAATCCCGACGTAGAGGCCAACGCACGTCCCGACGTAGAGGCCAACGCACGTCCCGACGTAGAGCTGAAAGTAAGCTAAATCCCGACGTAGAGCCCAACGCACGTCCCGACGTAGAGCCCAACGCACGTCCCGACGTAGAACCCAACGCACGTTCCGACGTAGCGCCCAACGCACGTCCCGACGTAGAGCTGTAAGTTAGCTAACTACAGATGTAGAGCCCAACGCACGTTCCGACGTAGAGCTGAAAGTTAGCTAACTACAGACGTAGAGCCCAACGCACGTCCCGACGTAGAGCCCAACGCGTGTCCCGATGTAGAGCCCAACGCACGTCCCGACGTAGAGCCCAAAGCACGTCCCGACGTAGAGCTGAAAGTAAGCTAAATCCCGACGTAGAGACCAACGCACGTCCCGACGTAGAGCCCAACGCACGTCCCGATGTAGAGGCCAACGCACGTCCCGACGAAGAGGCCAACGCACGTCTCGACGTAGAGCTGAAAGTAAGCTAAATCCCGACGTAGAGCCCAACGCACGTCCCGACGTAGAGCCCAACGCACGTCCCGACGTAGCGCCCAACGCACGTCCCGACGTAGAGCCCAACGCACGTCCCGACGTAGAGCCCAACGCACGTCCCGACGTAGCGCCCAACGCACGTCCCGACGTAGAGCTGAAAGTTACCTAACTACAGACGTAGAGCCCAACGCACGTCCCGACGTAGAGCAGAAAGTTAGCTAACTACAGACGTAGAGCCCAACGCACGTCCCGACGTAGAGCCCAACGCACGTCCCGACGTAGAGCTGAAAGTAAGCTAAATCCCGACGTAGAGCCCAACGCACGTCCCGACGTAGAGCCCAAGACACGTCCCGACATAGCGCCCAACGCACGTCCCGACGTAGAGCTGAAAGTTAGCTAACTAAAGACGTAGAGCCCAACGCACGTCCCGACGTAGAGCAGAAAGTTAGCTAACTACAGACGTAGAGCCCAACGCACGTCCCGACGTAGAACCCAACGCACGTCCCGACGTAGAGCCCAACGCACGTCCCGACGTAGAGCCCAACGCACGTCCCGACGTAGAGCTGAAAGTAAGCTAAATCCCGACGTAGAGGCCAACGCACGTCCCGACGTAGAGCTGAAAGGAAGCTAAATCCCGACGTAGAGCCCAACGCACGTCCCGACGTAGAGCCCAACTCACGTCCTGACGTAGAGCCCAACGCACGTCCCGACGTAGAGCTGAAAGTTAGCTAACTACAGACGTAGAGCCCAACGCACGTCCCGACGTAGAGCCCAACGCACGTCCCGACGTAGAGCCCAACGCACGTCCCGACGTAGAGCTGAAAGTTAGCTAACTACAGACGTAGAGCCCAACGCACGTCCCGACGTAGAGCCCAACGCACGTCCCGACGTAGAGCCCAACGCACGTCCCGACGTAGAGCTGAAAGTAAGCTAAATCCCGACGTAGAGGCCAACGCACGTCCCGATGTAGAGGCCAACGCACGTCCCGACGTAGAGCTGAAAGTAAGCTAAATCCCGACGTAGAGGCCAACGCACGTCTCGACGTAGAGGCCAACGCACGTCCCGACGTAGAGCTGAAAGTAAGCTAAATCCCGACGTAGAGCCCAACGCACGTCGCGACGTAGAGCCCAACGCACGTCCCGACGTAGAACCCAACGCACGTTCCGACGTAGCGCCCAACGCACGTCCCGACGTAGAGCTGTAAGTTAGCTAACTACAGATGTAGAGCCCAACGCACGTTCCGACGTAGAGCTGAAAGTTAGCTAACTACAGACGTAGAGCCCAACGCACGTCCCGACGCAGAGCCCAACACACGTCCCGACGCAGAGTCCAACACACGTCGCGACATAGAGCCCAACACAAGTCCCGACGTAGAGCCCAACACACGTCCCGACGTAGAGCTCAAAGTAACTAAATCCCGACGTAGAGCCCAACACACGTCCCGACGCAGAGCCCAACACACGTCCCGACATGCAGCCCAACACGCGTCCCGACGTGGAGCCCAACACACGTCCCGACATGCAGCCCAACACGCGTCCCGATGTGGAGCCCAACACACGTCCCGACGTAGAGCCCAACACAGGTCCCCACATAGAGCTGAAAGTACGCTAATTCCTGATGTCGAGCCCAACACACGTCCCGTCGTAGAGCTGAAAGTAAGATAAATCCTGATCTAGTGCCCAACACAGGTCCCGACGTAGAGCCCAACAGACGTCCCGATGTAGAGCCCAACACACGTCCCGACGCAGAGCCTAACACACGTCGCGACGCAGAGCCAAACACACGTCGAGACGTAGAGCCCAACACACGTCGCGACGTACAGCCCAACACACGTCGCGACGTAGAGCCCAACACACGTCCCGACGTAGAGCTGAAAGTAACTAAATCCCGACGTAGAGCCCAACACACGTCCCGACATGCAGCCCAACACGCGTCCCGACGTGGAGCCCAACAAGCGTCCCGACGTAGAGCCCAACACAAGTCCCGACGTAGAGCCCAACACACATCCCCACGTAGAGCTGAAAGTACGCTAAATCCTGATGTCGAGCCCAACACACGTCCCCTCGTAGAGCTGAAAGTAAAATAAATCCTGATCTAGAGCCCAACACACGTCCCGACGTAGAGCCCAACACACGTCCCGACGTAGAGCTGAAAACAAGCTAAATCCTGATGTAGATCCCAACACACGTCCCGACGTAGAGCCCAACACACGTCCCGGGCCAGACTCCAACACACGTCGCGATGTAGAGCCGAGCACACGTCCCGCCGTAGAGCCCAGCACACGTCCCGACGTAGAGCCCAACACACGTCCCGACGTAGAGCTGAAAGTAAGGTAAACCCTGATGTAGAGCCCAACATACGTCTCGATGTAGAGCCCAGCACACGTCCCGACGTAGAGCTGAAAGTAAGGTAAACCCTGATGTAGAGCCCAACACACGTCCCGACGTAGAGCCCAACACACATCCCGACGTAGAGCTGAAAGTAATCTAAATCCTGATGTACAGCCCAACACATGTCCCGACGTAGAGCCCAACACATGTCCCGACGTAGAGCTAAAAGTAAGCTAAATCCTGACGTCGAGCCCAACACACGTCCCCACGTAGAGCTATAAGTAAGCTAAATCCTGATGTACAGCCCAACACATGTCCCGACGTAGACCCCAACACACGTCCCGACGAAGAGCTGAAAGTAATCCAAATCCTGATGTAGAGCCCAACACACGTCCCGAAGTAGAGCCCAACACACATCCCGACGTAGTGCCCAACGCACGTCCGACATAGAGCCCAACGCACGTCCCGACGTAGAGCTGAAAGTAAGATAAATCCCGACGTAGCGCCCAACGCACGTCCCGAAGTAGCGCCCAACGCACGTCCCGACGTAGCGCCCAACGCACGTCCCGACGTAGAGCCCAACGCACGTCCCGACGTAGAGCTGAAAGTAAGCTAAATCCCGACGTAGAGGCCAACGCACGTCCCGACGTAGAGGCCAACGCACGTCCCGACGTAGAGCTGAAAGTAAGCTAAATCCCGACGTAGAGCCCAACGCACGTCCCGACGTAGAGCCCAACGCACGTCCCGACGTAGAACCCAACGCACGTTCCGACGTAGCGCCCAACGCACGTCCCGACGTAGAGCTGTAAGTTAGCTAACTACAGATGTAGAGCCCAACGCACGTTCCGACGTAGAGCTGAAAGTTAGCTAACTACAGACGTAGAGCCCAACGCACGTCCCGACGTAGAGCCCAACGCGTGTCCCGATGTAGAGCCCAACGCACGTCCCGACGTAGAGCCCAAAGCACGTCCCGACGTAGAGCTGAAAGTAAGCTAAATCCCGACGTAGAGACCAACGCACGTCCCGACGTAGAGCCCAACGCACGTCCCGATGTAGAGGCCAACGCACGTCCCGACGAAGAGGCCAACGCACGTCTCGACGTAGAGCTGAAAGTAAGCTAAATCCCGACGTAGAGCCCAACGCACGTCCCGACGTAGAGCCCAACGCACGTCCCGACGTAGCGCCCAACGCACGTCCCGACGTAGAGCCCAACGCACGTCCCGACGTAGAGCCCAACGCACGTCCCGACGTAGCGCCCAACGCACGTCCCGACGTAGAGCTGAAAGTTACCTAACTACAGACGTAGAGCCCAACGCACGTCCCGACGTAGAGCAGAAAGTTAGCTAACTACAGACGTAGAGCCCAACGCACGTCCCGACGTAGAGCCCAACGCACGTCCCGACGTAGAGCTGAAAGTAAGCTAAATCCCGACGTAGAGCCCAACGCACGTCCCGACGTAGAGCCCAAGACACGTCCCGACATAGCGCCCAACGCACGTCCCGACGTAGAGCTGAAAGTTAGCTAACTAAAGACGTAGAGCCCAACGCACGTCCCGACGTAGAGCAGAAAGTTAGCTAACTACAGACGTAGAGCCCAACGCACGTCCCGACGTAGAACCCAACGCACGTCCCGACGTAGAGCCCAACGCACGTCCCGACGTAGAGCCCAACGCACGTCCCGACGTAGAGCTGAAAGTAAGCTAAATCCCGACGTAGAGGCCAACGCACGTCCCGACGTAGAGCTGAAAGGAAGCTAAATCCCGACGTAGAGCCCAACGCACGTCCCGACGTAGAGCCCAACTCACGTCCTGACGTAGAGCCCAACGCACGTCCCGACGTAGAGCTGAAAGTTAGCTAACTACAGACGTAGAGCCCAACGCACGTCCCGACGTAGAGCCCAACGCACGTCCCGACGTAGAGCCCAACGCACGTCCCGACGTAGAGCTGAAAGTTAGCTAACTACAGACGTAGAGCCCAACGCACGTCCCGACGTAGAGCCCAACGCACGTCCCGACGTAGAGCCCAACGCACGTCCCGACGTAGAGCTGAAAGTAAGCTAAATCCCGACGTAGAGGCCAACGCACGTCCCGATGTAGAGGCCAACGCACGTCCCGACGTAGAGCTGAAAGTAAGCTAAATCCCGACGTAGAGGCCAACGCACGTCTCGACGTAGAGGCCAACGCACGTCCCGACGTAGAGCTGAAAGTAAGCTAAATCCCGACGTAGAGCCCAACGCACGTCGCGACGTAGAGCCCAACGCACGTCCCGACGTAGAACACAACGCACGTTCCGACGTAGCGCCCAACGCACGTCCCGACGTAGAGCTGTAAGTTAGCTAACTACAGATGTAGAGCCCAACGCACGTTCCGACGTAGAGCTGAAAGTTAGCTAACTACAGACGTAGAGCCCAACGCACGTCCCGACGTAGAGCCCAACGCGTGTCCCGATGTAGAGCCCAACGCACGTCCCGACGTAGAGCCCAAAGCACGTCCCGACGTAGAGCTGAAAGTAAGCTAAATCCCGACGTAGAGACCAACGCACGTCCCGACGTAGAGCCCAACGCACGTCCCGATGTAGAGGCCAACGCACGTCCCGACGAAGAGGCCAACGCACGTCTCGACGTAGAGCTGAAAGTAAGCTAAATCCCGACGTAGAGCCCAACGCACGTCCCGACGTAGAGCCCAACGCACGTCCCGACGTAGCGCCCAACGCACGTCCCGACGTAGAGCCCAACGCACGTCCCGACGTAGAGCCCAACGCACGTCCCGACGTAGCGCCCAACGCACGTCCCGACGTAGAGCTGAAAGTTACCTAACTACAGACGTAGAGCCCAACGCACGTCCCGACGTAGAGCAGAAAGTTAGCTAACTACAGACGTAGAGCCCAACGCACGTCCCGACGTAGAGCCCAACGCACGTCCCGACGTAGAGCCCAACGCACGTCCCGACGTAGAGCTGAAAGTAAGCTAAATCCCGACGTAGAGCCCAACGCACGTCCCGACGTAGAGCCCAAGACACGTCCCGACATAGCGCCCAACGCACGTCCCGACGTAGAGCTGAAAGTTAGCTAACTACAGACGTAGAGCCCAACGCACGTCCCGACGTAGAGCAGAAAGTTAGCTAACTACAGACGTAGAGCCCAACGCACGTCCCGACGTAGAACCCAACGCACGTCCCGACGTAGAGCCCAACGCACGTCCCGACGTAGAGCCCAACGCAAGTCCCGACGTAGAGCTGAAAGTAAGCTAAATCCCGACGTAGAGGCCAACGCACGTCCCGACGTAGAGCTGAAAGGAAGCTAAATCCCGACGTAGAGCCCAACGCACGTCCCGACGTAGAGCCCAACTCACGTCCTGACGTAGAGCCCAACGCACGTCCCGACGTAGAGCTGAAAGTTAGCTAACTACAGACGTAGAGCCCAACGCACGTCCCGACGTAGAGCCCAACGCACGTCCCGACGTAGAGCCCAACGCACGTCCCGACGTAGAGCCCAACGCACGTCCCGACGTAGAGCTGAAAGTTAGCTAACTACAGACGTAGAGCCCAACGCACGTCCCGACGTAGAGCCCAACGCACGTCCCGACGTAGAGCCCAACGCACGTCCCGACGTAGAGCTGAAAGTAAGCTAAATCCCGACGTAGAGGCCAACGCACGTCCCGATGTAGAGGCCAACGCACGTCCCGACGTAGAGCTGAAAGTAAGCTAAATCCCGACGTAGAGGCCAACGCACGTCTCGACGTAGAGGCCAACGCACGTCCCGACGTAGAGCTGAAAGTAAGCTAAATCCCGACGTAGAGCCCAACGCACGTCCCGACGTAGAGCCCAACGCACGTCCCGACATAGAGCCCAACGCACGTCCCGACGTAGAGCTGAAAGTAAGATAAATCCCGACGTAGCGCCCAACGCACGTCCCGAAGTAGCGCCCAACGCACGTCCCGACGTAGCGCCCAACGCACGTCCCGACGTAGAGCCCAACGCACGTCCCGACGTAGAGCTGAAAGTAAGCTAAATCCCGACGTAGAGGCCAACGCACGTCCCGACGAAGAGGCCAACGCACGTCCCGACGTAGAGGCCAACGCACGTCCCGACGTAGAGCTGAAAGTAAGCTAAATCCCGACGTAGAGCCCAACGCAAGTCCCGACGTAGAGCCCAACGCACGTCCCGACGTAGAGCCCAACGCACGTTCCGACGTAGCGCCCAACGCACGTCCCGACGCAGAGCTGAAAGTTAGCTAACTACAGATGTAGAGCCCAACGCACGTCCCGACGTAGAGCTGAAAGTTAGCTAACTACAGACGTAGAGCCCAACGCACGTCCCAACGTAGAGTTGAAAGTTAGCTAACTACAGACGTAGAGCCCAACGCACGTCCCAACGTAGAGCCCAACGCACGTCCCGACGTAGTTGAAAGTAAGCTAAATCCCGACGTAGAGCCCAACGCACGTCCCGACGTAGAGCCCAACGCACGTCCCGACGTAGAGCTGAAAGTTAGCTAACTACAGACGTACAGCCCAACGCACGTCCCGACGTAGAGCCCAACGCACGTCCCGACGTAGAGCTGAAAGTAAGCTAAATCCCGACGTAGAGCCCAACGCACGTCCCGACGTAGAGCAGAAAGTTAGCTAACTACAGACGTAGAGCCCAACGCACGTCCCGACGTAGAACCCAACGCACGTCCCGACGTAGAGCCCAACGCACGTCCCGACGTAGAGCCCAAAGCACGTCCCGACATAGAGCTGAAAGTAAGCTAAATGCCGACGTAGAGGCCAACGCACGTCCCGACGTAGAGCTGAAAGGAAGCTAAATCCCGACGTAGAGCCCAACGCACGTCCCGACGTAGAGCCCAACGCACGTCCCGACGTAGAGCCCAACGCACGTCCCGACGTAGAGCTGAAAGTTAGCTAACTACAGACGTAGAGCCCAACGCACGTCCCGATGTAGAGCCCAACGCACGTCCCGACGTAGAGCCCAACGCACGTCCAGACGTAGAGCTGAAAGTTAGCTAACTACAGACGTAGAGCCCAACGCACGTCCCGACGTAGAGCCCAACGCACGTCCCGACGTAGAGCCCAACGCACGTCCCGACGTAGAGCTGAAAGTAAGCTAAATCCCGACGTAGAGCCCAACGCACGTCCCGACGTAGAGGTGAAAGTAAGCTAAATCCCGACGTAGAGGCCAACGCACGTGCCGACGTAGAGGCCAACGCACGTCCCGACGTAGAGCTGAAAGTAAGCTAAATCCCGACGTAGAGGCCAACGCACGTCCCGACGTAGAGGCCAACGCACGTCCCGACGTAGAGCTGAAAGTAAGCTAAATCCCGACGTAGAGCCCAACGCACGTCCCGACGTAGAGCCGAACGCACGTCCCGACCTAGAGCCCAACGCACGTCCCGACGTAGAGCTGAAAGTAAGCTAAATCCCGACGTAGCGCCCAACGCACATCCCGAAGTACCGCCCAACGCACGTCCCGACGTAGCGCCCAACGCACGTCCCGACGTAGCGCCCAATGCACGTCCCGACGTAGAGCTGAAAGTAAGCTAAATCCCGACGTAGAGGACAACGCACGTCCCGACGTAGAGGCCAACGCACGTCCCGACGTAGAGGCCAACGCACGTCCCGACGTAGAGCTGAAAGTAAGCTAAATCCCGACGTAGAGCCCAACGCACTTCCCGACGTAGAGCCCAACGCACGTCCCGACGTAGCGCCCAACGCACGTCCCGACGTAGAGCTGAAAGTTAGCTAACTACAGACGTAGAGCCCAACGCACATCCCGACGTAGAGCAGAAAGTTAGCTAACTACAGACGCAGAGCCCAACGCATGTCCCAACGTAGAGCCCAACGCACGTCCCGACGTAGAGCCCAACGCACGTCCCGACGTAGAGCTGAAAGTAAGCTAAATCCCGACGTAGAGCCCAACGCACGTCCCCACGTAGAGCCCAACGCACGTCCCGACATAGAGCCCAATGCACGTCCCGACGTAGAGCTGAAAGTTAGCTAACTACAGACGTAGAGCCCAAAGCACATCCTGACGTAGAGCCCAACGCACGTCCCGACGTACAGCCCAACGCACGTTCCGACGTAGAGCTGAAAGTAAGCTAAATCCCGACGTAGAGCCCAACGCACGTCCCGACGTAGAGCCCAACGCACGTCCCGACGTAGAGCTGAAAGTAAGCTAAATCCCGACGTAGAGGCCAACGCACGTCCCGATGTAGAGGCCAACGCACGTCCCGACGTAGAGCTGAAAGTAAGCTAAATCCCGACGTAGAGGCCAACGCACGTCTCGACGTAGAGGCCAACGCACGTCCCGACGTAGAGCTGAAAGTAAGCTAAATCCCGACGTAGAGCCCAACGCACGTCCCGACGTAGAGCCCAACGCACGTCCCGACATAGAGCGCAACGCACGTCCCGACGTAGAGCTGAAAGTAAGATAAATCCCGACGTAGCGCCCAACGCACGTCCCGAAGTAGCGCCCAACGCACGTCCCGACGTAGCGCCCAACGCACGTCCCGACGTAGAGCCCAACGCACGTCCCGACGTAGAGCTGAAAGTAAGCTAAATTCCGACGTAGAGGCCAACGCACGTCCCGACGAAGAGGCCAACGCACGTCCCGACGTAGAGGCCAACGCAAGTCCCGACGTAGAGCCCAACGCACGTCCCGACGTAGAGCCCAACGCACGTTCCGACGTAGCGCCCAACGCACGTCCCGACGCAGAGCTGAAAGTTAGCTAACTACAGATGTAGAGCCCAACGCACGTCCCGACGTAGAGCTGAAA
Source organism: Leptosomus discolor (assembly GCF_034619465.1). NCBI lineage: Eukaryota > Metazoa > Chordata > Aves > Leptosomiformes > Leptosomidae > Leptosomus > Leptosomus discolor. The sequence continues at coordinate 1,627,607 of NW_028237857.1, read as the reverse complement.
GTTAGCTAACTACAGACGTAGAGCCCAACGCACGTCCCAACGTAGAGTTGAAAGTTAGCTAACTACAGACGTAGAGCCCAACGCACGTCCCAACGTAGAGCCCAACGCACGTCCCGACGTAGTTGAAAGTAAGCTAAATCCCGACGTAGAGCCCAACGCACGTCCCGACGTAGAGCCCAACGCACGTCCCGACGTAGAGCTGAAAGTTAGCTAACTACAGACGTACAGCCCAACGCACGTCCCGACGTAGAGCCCAACGCACGTCCCGACGTAGAGCTGAAAGTAAGCTAAATCCCGACGTAGAGCCCAACGCACGTCCCGACGTAGAGCAGAAAGTTAGCTAACTACAGACGTAGAGCCCAACGCACGTCCCGACGTAGAACCCAACGCACGTCCCGACGTAGAGCCCAACGCACGTCCCGACGTAGAGCCCAAAGCACGTCCCGACATAGAGCTGAAAGTAAGCTAAATGCCGACGTAGAGGCCAACGCACGTCCCGACGTAGAGCTGAAAGGAAGCTAAATCCCGACGTAGAGCCCAACGCACGTCCCGACGTAGAGCCCAACGCACGTCCCGACGTAGAGCCCAACGCACGTCCCGACGTAGAGCTGAAAGTTAGCTAACTACAGACGTAGAGCCCAACGCACGTCCCGACGTAGAGCCCAACGCACGTCCCGACGTAGAGCCCAACGCACGTCCCGACGTAGAGCTGAAAGTTAGCTAACTACAGACGTAGAGCCCAACGCACGTCCCGACGTAGAGCCCAACGCACGTCCCGACGTAGAGCCCAACGCACGTCCCGACGTAGAGCTGAAAGTAAGCTAAATCCCGACGTAGAGCCCAACGCACGTCCCGACGTAGAGGTGAAAGTAAGCTAAATCCCGACGTAGAGGCCAACGCACGTGCCGACGTAGAGGCCAACGCACGTCCCGACGTAGAGCTGAAAGTAAGCTAAATCCCGACGTAGAGGCCAACGCACGTCCCGACGTAGAGGCCAACGCACGTCCCGACGTAGAGCTGAAAGTAAGCTAAATCCCGACGTAGAGCCCAACGCACGTCCCGACGTAGAGCCGAACGCACGTCCCGACCTAGAGCCCAACGCACGTCCCGACGTAGAGCTGAAAGTAAGCTAAATCCCGACGTAGCGCCCAACGCACATCCCGAAGTACCGCCCAACGCACGTCCCGACGTAGCGCCCAACGCACGTCCCGACGTAGCGCCCAATGCACGTCCCGACGTAGAGCTGAAAGTAAGCTAAATCCCGACGTAGAGGACAACGCACGTCCCGACGTAGAGGCCAACGCACGTCCCGACGTAGAGGCCAACGCACGTCCCGACGTAGAGCTGAAAGTAAGCTAAATCCCGACGTAGAGCCCAACGCACTTCCCGACGTAGAGCCCAACGCACGTCCCGACGTAGCGCCCAACGCACGTCCCGACGTAGAGCTGAAAGTTAGCTAACTACAGACGTAGAGCCCAACGCACATCCCGACGTAGAGCAGAAAGTTAGCTAACTACAGACGCAGAGCCCAACGCATGTCCCAACGTAGAGCCCAACGCACGTCCCGACGTAGAGCCCAACGCACGTCCCGACGTAGAGCTGAAAGTAAGCTAAATCCCGACGTAGAGCCCAACGCACGTCCCCACGTAGAGCCCAACGCACGTCCCGACATAGAGCCCAATGCACGTCCCGACGTAGAGCTGAAAGTTAGCTAACTACAGACGTAGAGCCCAAAGCACATCCTGACGTAGAGCCCAACGCACGTCCCGACGTACAGCCCAACGCACGTTCCGACGTAGAGCTGAAAGTAAGCTAAATCCCGACGTAGAGCCCAACGCACGTCCCGACGTAGAGCCCAACGCACGTCCCGACGTAGAGCTGAAAGTAAGCTAAATCCCGACGTAGAGGCCAACGCACGTCCCGACGTAGAGGCCAACGCACGTCCCGACGTAGAGCTGAAAGTAAGCTAAATCCCGACGTAGAGCCCAACGCACGTCCCGACGTAGAGCCCAACGCACGTCCCGACATAGAGCGCAACGCACGTCCCGACGTAGAGCTGAAAGTAAGATAAATCCCGACGTAGCGCCCAACGCACGTCCCGAAGTAGCGCCCAACGCACGTCCCGACGTAGCGCCCAACGCACGTCCCGACGTAGAGCCCAACGCACGTCCCGACGTAGAGCTGAAAGTAAGCTAAATTCCGACGTAGAGGCCAACGCACGTCCCGACGAAGAGGCCAACGCACGTCCCGACGTAGAGGCCAACGCACGTCCCGACGTAGAGCTGAAAGTAAGCTAAATCCCGACGTAGAGCCCAACGCACGTCCCGACGTAGAGCCGAACGCACGTCCCGACCTAGAGCCCAACGCACGTCCCGACGTAGAGCTGAAAGTAAGCTAAATCCCGACGTAGCGCCCAACGCACATCCCGAAGTACCGCCCAACGCACGTCCCGACGTAGCGCCCAACGCACGTCCCGACGTAGCGCCCAATGCACGTCCCGACGTAGAGCTGAAAGTAAGCTAAATCCCGACGTAGAGGACAAAGCACGTCCCGACGTAGAGGCCAACGCACGTCCCGACGTAGAGGCCAACGCACGTCCCGACGTAGAGCTGAAAGTAAGCTAAATCCCGACGTAGAGCCCAACGCACTTCCCGACGTAGAGCCCAACGCACGTCCCGACGTAGCGCCCAACGCACGTCCCGACGTAGAGCTGAAAGTTAGCTAACTACAGACGTAGAGCCCAACGCACATCCCGACGTAGAGCAGAAAGTTAGCTAACTACAGACGCAGAGCCCAACGCATGTCCCAACGTAGAGCCCAACGCACGTCCCGACGTAGAGCCCAACGCACGTCCCGACGTAGAGCTGAAAGTAAGCTAAATCCCGACGTAGAGCCCAACGCACGTCCCCACGTAGAGCCCAACGCACGTCCCGACATAGAGCCCAATGCACGTCCCGACGTAGAGCTGAAAGTTAGCTAACTACAGACGTAGAGCCCAAAGCACATCCTGACGTAGAGCCCAACGCACGTCCCGACGTACAGCCCAACGCACGTTCCGACGTAGAGCTGAAAGTAAGCTAAATCCCGACGTAGAGCCCAACGCACGTCCCGACGTAGAGCCCAACGCACGTCCCGACGTAGAGCTGAAAGTAAGCTAAATCCCGACGTAGAGGCCAACGCACGTCCCGATGTAGAGGCCAACGCACGTCCCGACGTAGAGCTGAAAGTAAGCTAAATCCCGACGTAGAGGCCAACGCACGTCTCGACGTAGAGGCCAACGCACGTCCCGACGTAGAGCTGAAAGTAAGCTAAATCCCGACGTAGAGCCCAACGCACGTCCCGACGTAGAGCCCAACGCACGTCCCGACATAGAGCGCAACGCACGTCCCGACGTAGAGCTGAAAGTAAGATAAATCCCGACGTAGCGCCCAACGCACGTCCCGAAGTAGCGCCCAACGCACGTCCCGACGTAGCGCCCAACGCACGTCCCGACGTAGAGCCCAACGCACGTCCCGACGTAGAGCTGAAAGTAAGCTAAATTCCGACGTAGAGGCCAACGCACGTCCCGACGAAGAGGCCAACGCACGTCCCGACGTAGAGGCCAACGCACGTCCCGACGTAGAGCTGAAAGTAAGCTAAATCCCGACGTAGAGCCCAACGCAAGTCCCGACGTAGAGCCCAACGCACGTCCCGACGTAGAGCCCAACGCACGTTCCGACGTAGCGCCCAACGCACGTCCCGACGCAGAGCTGAAAGTTAGCTAACTACAGATGTAGAGCCCAACGCACGTCCCGACGTAGAGCTGAAAGTTAGCTAACTACAGACGTAGAGCCCAACGCACGTCCCAACGTAGAGTTGAAAGTTAGCTAACTACAGACGTAGAGCCCAACGCACGTCCCAACGTAGAGCCCAACGCACGTCCCGACGTAGACCTGAAAGTAAGCTAAATCCCGACGTAGAGCCCAACGCACGTCCCGACGTAGAGCCCAACGCACGTCCCGACGTAGAGCTGAAAGTTAGCTAACTACAGACGTACAGCCCAACGCACGTCCCGACGTAGAGCCCAACGCACGTCCCGACGTAGAGCTGAAAGTAAGCTAAATCCCGACGTAGAGCCCAACGCACGTCCCGACGTAGAGCAGAAAGTTAGCTAACTACAGACGTAGAGCCCAACGCACGTCCCGACGTAGAACCCAACGCACGTCCCGACGTAGAGCCCAACGCACGTCCCGACGTAGAGCTGAAAGTAAGCTAAATCCCGACGTAGAGGCCAACGCACGTCCCGACGTAGAGCTGAAAGGAAGCTAAATCCCGACGTAGAGCCCAACGCACGTCCCGACGTAGAGCCCAACGCACGTCCCGACGTAGAGCCCAACGCACGTCCCGACGTAGAGCTGAAAGTTAGCTAACTACAGACGTAGAGCCCAACGCACGTCCCGACGTAGAGCCCAACGCACGTCCCGACGTAGAGCCCAACGCACGTCCCGACGTAGAGCTGAAAGTTAGCTAACTACAGACGTAGAGCCCAACGCACGTCCCGACGTAGAGCCCAACGCACGTCCCGACGTAGAGCCCAACGCACGTCCCGACGTAGAGCTGAAAGTAAGCTAAATCCCGACGTAGAGCCCAACGCACGTCCCGACGTAGAGGTGAAAGTAAGCTAAATCCCGACGTAGAGGCCAACGCACGTCCCGACGTAGAGGCCAACGCACGTCCCGACGTAGAGCTGAAAGTAAGCTAAATCCCGACGTAGAGCCCAACGCACTTCCCGACGTAGAGCCCAACGCACGTCCCGACGTAGCGCCCAACGCACGTCCCGACGTAGAGCTGAAAGTTAGCTAACTACAGACGTAGAGCCCAACGCACATCCCGACGTAGAGCAGAAAGTTAGCTAACTACAGACGCAGAGCCCAACGCATGTCCCAACGTAGAGCCCAACGCACGTTCCGACGTAGAGCCCAACGCACGTCCCGACGTAGAGCTGAAAGTAAGCTAAATCCCGACGTAGAGCCCAACGCACGTCCCCACGTAGAGCCCAACGCACGTCCCGACATAGAGCCCAATGCACGTCCCGACGTAGAGCTGAAAGTTAGCTAACTACAGACGTAGAGCCCAAAGCACGTCCCGACGTAGAGCCCAACGCACGTCCCGACGTACAGCCCAACGCACGTTCCGACGTAGAGCTGAAAGTAAGCTAAATCCCGACGTAGAGCCCAACGCACGTCCCGACGTAGAGCCCAACACACGTCCCGACGTAGAGCCCAACGCACGTCCCGACGTAGAGCCCAACGCACGTCCCGACGTAGAGCTGAAAGTAAGCTAAATCCCGACGTAGAGCCCAACGCACGTCCCGACGTAGAGCCCAACGCACGTCCCGACGTAGCGCCCAACGCACGTCCCGACGTAGAGCTGAAAGTAAGCTAACTACAGATGTAGAGCCCAACGCACGTCCCGACGTAGAGCTGAAAGTTAGCTAACTACAGACGTAGAGCCCAACGCACGTCCCGACGTAGAGCCCAACGCACGTCCCGACGTAGAGCCCAACGCACGTCCCGACGTAGAGCTGAAAGTAAGCTAAATGCCGACGTAGAGGTCAACGCACGTCCCGACGTAGAGCTGAAAGGAAGCTAAATCCCGACGTAGAGCCCAACGCACGTCCCGACGTAGAGCCCAACGCACGTCCCGACGTAGAGCCCAACGCACGTCCCGACGTAGAGCTGAAAGTTAGCTAACTACAGACGTAGAGCCCAACGCACGTCCCGACGTAGAGCCCAACGCACGTCCCGACGTAGAGCCCAACGCACGTCCCGACGCAGAGCCCAACGCACGTCCCGACGTAGAGCTGAAAGTTAGCTAACTACAGACGTAGGGCCCAACGCACGTCCCGACGTAGAGCCCAACGCACGTCCCGACGTAGAGCCCAACGCACGTCCCGACGTAGAGCTGAAAGTAAGCTAAATCCCGACGTAGAGCCCAACGCACGTCCCGACGTAGAGGTGAAAGTAAGCTAAATCCCGACGTAGAGGCCAACGCACGTGCCGACGTAGAGGCCAACGCACGTCCCGACGTAGAGCTGAAAGTAAGCTAAATCCCGACGTAGAGGCCAACGCACGTCCCGACGTAGAGGCCAACGCACGTCCCGACGTAGAGCTGAAAGTAAGCTAAATCCCGACGTAGAGCCCAACGCACGTCCCGACGTAGAGCCGAACGCACGTCCCGACCTAGAGCCCAACGCACGTCCCGACGTAGAGCTGAAAGTAAGCTAAATCCCGACGTAGCGCCCAACGCACATCCCGAAGTACCGCCCAACGCACGTCCCGACGTAGCGCCCAACGCACGTCCCGACGTAGCGCCCAATGCACGTCCCGACGTAGAGCTGAAAGTAAGCTAAATCCCGACGTAGAGGACAACGCACGTCCCGACGTAGAGGCCAACGCACGTCCCGACGTAGAGGCCAACGCACGTCCCGACGTAGAGCTGAAAGTAAGCTAAATCCCGACGTAGAGCCCAACGCACTTCCCGACGTAGAGCCCAACGCACGTCCCGACGTAGAGCCCAACGCACGTCCCGACGTAGAGCTGAAAGTTAGCTAACTACAGATGTAGAGCCCAACGCACATCCCGACGTAGAGCAGAAAGTTAGCTAACTACAGACGCAGAGCCCAACGCATGTCCCAACGTAGAGCCCAACGCACGTCCCGACGTAGAGGCCAACGCACGTCCCGACGTAGAGCTGAAAGTAAGCTAAATCCCGACGTAGAGCCCAACGCACGTCCCCACGTAGAGCCCAACGCACGTCCCGACATAGAGCCCAATGCACGTCCCGACGTAGAGCTGAAAGTTAGCTAACTACAGACGTAGAGCCCAAAGCATGTCCCGACGTAGAGCCCAACGCACGTCCCGACGTACAGCCCAACGCACGTTCCGACGTAGAGCTGAAAGTAAGCTAAATCCCGACGTAGAGCCCAACGCACGTCCCGACGTAGAGCCCAACACACGTCCCGACGTAGATCCCAACGCACGTCCCGACGTAGAGCCCAACGCACGTCCCGACGTAGAGTTGAAAGTAAGCTAAATCCCGACGTAGAGCCCAACGCACGTCCCGACGTAGAGCCCAACGCGCGTCCCGACGTAGCGCCCAACGCACGTCCCGACGTAGAGCTGAAAGTAAGCTAACTACAGATGTAGAGCCCAACGCACGTCCCGACGTAGAGCTGGAAGTTAGCTAACTACAGACGTAGAGCCCAAAGCACGTCCCGACGTAGAGCTGAAAGTTAGCTAACTACAGACGTAGAGCCCAAAGCACGTCCCGACGTAGAGCCCAACGCACGTCCCGACGTAGCGCCCAACGCACGTCCCGACGTATATCCCAACGCACGTCCCGACGTAGAGCCCAACGCACGTCCCGACGTAGACCTGTAAGTAAGCTAAATCCCGACGTAGAGCCCAAAGCACGTCCCGACGTAGAGCCCAACGCACGTCCCGACGTAGAGCCCAACGCACGTCACGACGTTGAGCCCAACGCACGTCCCGACGTAGAGCTGAAAGTAAGCTAAATCCCGACATAGAGCCCAACGCACGTCCCGACGTAGAGCCCAACGCACGTCCCGACGTAGAGCTGAAAGTTAGCTAACTACAGACGTAGAGCCCAACGCGCGTTCCGACGTAGAGCCCAACGCGTGTCCCGACGTAGAGCTCAACGCACGTCCCGACGTAGAGCCCAACGCACGTCCCGAAGTAGAGCTGAAAGTTAGCTAAATACAGACGTAGAGCCCAACGCATGTCCCGACGTAGAGCAGAAAGTTAGCTAACTACAGACGTAGAGCCCAACGCACGTCCCGACGTAGAGCCCAACGCACGTCCCGACGTAGTGCCCAACGCACGTCCTGACGTAGAGCTGAAAGTAAGCTAAATCCCGACGTAGAGCCCAACGCACGTCCCGACGTAGAGCCCAACGCACGTCCCGACATAGCGCCCAACGCACGTCCCGACGTAGAGCTGAAAGTTAGCTAATTACAGAGGTAGAGCCCAACGCACATCCCGACGTATTCCCAACACACGTCCCGACGTAGAGCTGAAAGTAAGCTAAATCCTGATGTAGAGCCCAACACACGTCACGACGCAGAGCCCAACAAACGTCGTGACGTAGAGCTGAATGTAAGCTAAATCCAGATGTAGAGCGCAACACACGTCCCGACGTAGAGCCCAACACATGTCCCGACGTAGAGCTGAAAGTAAGCTAAATCCTGATGTATAGCCCAACACACGTCCCGACGTAGAGCCCAACGCACATCCGACGTAGAGCCCAACACACGTCCCGACGTAGAGCTGAAAGTCAGCTAAATCGTGATGCAGAGCCCAACACACGTAATGACGCAGAGCCCAACAGACATCCCGACGTAGAGCCCAACACACGTCCCGACGTAGAGCCCAACAGAGGTCCCGACGTAGGGCCCAACCCACGTCCCGACGTATAGCCCAACACACGTCCCGACGTAGAGCCCAACACACTTCCCGAAGTAGAGCTAAATGTATGCTAAACCCCCACGTAGAGCCCAAAAAACGTCCCGACGTAGAGCCCAACAGACGTCCCGACGTAGAGCCCAACACACGTCGCAACGTAGAGCCCAACACACGTCCCGACGTAGAGCTGAAAGTAAGCTAATTCCCGATGTAGAGCCCAACAGACGTCCCGACGTAGAGCCCAACACACGTCCCGACGTAGAGCCCAACACACATCCCGACGTAGAGCCCAACACACGTCCCGACGTATTCCCAACAGACGACCCGACGTAGAGCTGAAAGTAAGTTAAATCCTGATGTAGAGCCCAACACACGTCCAGACGTACAGCCCAACACACGTCCCGACGTAGAGCTGAATGTAAGTTAAATCCAGATGTAGAGCCCAACACACGTCCAGACATAGAGCCCAACACACGTCCCGACGTAGAGCTGAAAGTAAGATAAATCCTGATGTAGAGCCCAACACACGTCCCGACGTAGAACCCCAACACACGTCCGACGTAGAGCCCAACACACGTCCCGACGTAGAGCCCAACACATGTCCCGACGTAGAGCTGAAAGTAAGCTAAATCCTGATGTAGAGCCCAACACACGTCCCGACGTAGAGCTGAAAGTAAGCTAAATCCTGATGTAGAGCACAACACACGTCCCGCAGTAGAGCCCAACACACGTCCCTACGTAGAGCCCAACACACGTTCCGACGTAGAGCCTAACACACGTCCCGACGTAGAGTTGAAAGTAAGCTAAAACCTGATGTAGAGCCGAACACACGTCCCGACGTAGAGCCCAACACACGTCCCGACCTAGAGCCCAACACATGTCCGACGTAGAGCCCAACACACGTCCGACGTAGAGCCCAACACACGTCCCGACGTAGAGCTGAAAGTAAGTTAAATCCTGATGTAGAGCCCAACACACGTCCCGATGTAGAGCCCAACACATGTCCCGACGTAGAGCTGAAAGTAAGCTAAATCCTGATGTAGAGCACAACACACGTCCCGAAGTAGAGCCCAACACACGTCCCGACGTAGAGCCCAACACACATCCCGACGTAGAGCCCAACACACGTCCCCACGTAGAGCCCAACACACGTCCTCACATAGAGACCAACACACGTCCCCACGTAGAGCCCAACACACGTCCCGACGTAGAGCCCAACACACGTCCCGACGTAGAGCTGAAAGTAAGCTAAATCCTGATGTAGAGCCCAACACACGTCACGACGCAGAGCCCAACACACGTCGCGACGTAGAGCTGAAAGTAAGCTAAATCCTGATGTAGAGCCCAACACACGTCCCGACGTAGAGCCCAACACATGTCCCGACGTAGAGCTGAAAGTAAGCTAAATCTTGATGTAGAGCCCAACACACTTCCCGACGTAGAGCCCAACACACTTCCCGACGTAGAGCCCAACACACGTCCCGACGTAGAGCCCAACACACTTCCCGACGTAGAGCCCAACACACGTCCCGACATAGAGCTGAAAGTAAGCTAAATCCTGATGTAGAGCCCAACACACGTCCCGACGTAGAGCCCAACACACGTCCCGACGTAGAGCTGAAAGTAAGCTAAATCCTGATGTAGAGCCCAACACACGTCCCGACGTAGAGCCCAACACACGTCACGACATAGAGCCCAACACACGTCCCGACGTAGAGCCCAACACACGTCCCGACGTAGAGCTGAATAGAAGCTAAATCTTGATGTAGAGCCCAACACACTTCCCGACGTAGAGCCCAACACACGTCCCGAAGCAGAGCCCAACACACGTCCCGACATGGAGCCCAACACACGTCCCGACGTGGAGCCCAACACACGTCCCGACGTGGAGCCCAACACACGTCCCGACGTAGTGCCCATCGCGCGACCCGACGTAGAGCCCAAAGCACGTCCCGACGTACAGCCCAACGCACGTCCCGACGTACAGCCCAACGCACGTCCCGACGTAGAGCCCAACGCACGTCCCGACGTAGAGCTGAAAGTTAGCTAACTACAGACGTAGAGCCTAACGCACGTCCCGACGTAGAGCCTAACACACGTCCCGATGTAGAGCCCAACGCACGTCCCGACGTAGAGCCCAACGCACGTCCCTACGTACAGCTGAAAGTAAGCTAAATCCTGACGTAGAGCCCAACGCACGTCCCGACGTAGAGCTGAAAGTAAGCTAAATCCTGACGTAGAGCCCAACGCACGTACCAACGTAGAGCCCAACGCACGTCCCGACGTAGAGCCCAACTCACGTCCCGACGTAGACCTGAAAGTAAGCTAAATCCTGACGTAGAGCCCAACTCACGTCCCGACGTAGAGCCCAACGCACGTCCCGACGTAGAGCCCAACGCACGTCCCGACGTAGAGCCCAACGCACGTCCCGACGTAGAGCTGAAAGTAAGCTAAATCCTGACGTAGAGCCCAACTCACATCCCGACGTAGAGCCCAACACACGTCCCGACGCAGAGCCCAACACACGTCGCGACGCAGAGCCCAACACACGTCGCGACGTAGAGCCCAACACACGTCGCGACGTAGAGCCCAACACACGTCCCGACGTAGAGCTGAAAGTAAGCTAAATCCTCATGTAGAGCCCAACACACGTCCCGACGTAGTGCCCAACACACGACCCGACGTAGAGCGGAAATTAACCTAAATCCTGATGTAGATCCCAACACACGTCCCGACGTAGAGCCCAACGCACGTCCCGACATAGAGCCCAACGCACGTCCCGACGTAGAGCCCAACGCACGTCCCGACCTAGTGCCCAACGCACGACCCGACGTAGAGCTGAAATTAACCTAAATCCTGACGTAGAGCCCAACACACGTCCCGACGTAGAGCCCAACACACGTCCCGACGTAGAGCCCAACGCACGTCCCGACGTAGAGCCCAACGCACGTCCCGACGTACAGCCCAACGCACGTCCCGACGTAGAGCCCAACGCACGTCCCGACGTAGAGCTGAAAGTAAGCTACATCCTGACGTAGAGCCCAACGCACGTCCCGACGTAGAGCCCAACGCACATCCCGACGTAGAGCCCAACGCACGTCCCGACGTAGAGCCCAACGCACGTCCCGACGTAGAGCTGAATGTAAGCTAAATCCTGACGTAGAGCCCAACGCACGTCCCGACGTAGAGCCCAACGCACGTCCCGACGTAGAGCTGAAAGTAAGCTAAATCCTGACGTAGAGCCAAACGCACATCCCGACGTAGAGCCCAACGCACGTCCCGACGTAGAGCCCAACGCACGTCCCGACGTAGAGCTTAAATTAAGCTAAATCCTGACGTAGAGCCCAACGCACGTCCCGACGTAGAGCCCAACGCACGTTCCGACGTAGAGCCCAACGCAGGTCCCGACGTAGAGCTGAAAGTTAGCTCACTACAGACGTTTAGCCCAACACACTTCCCAACGAAGAGCCCAACGCACGTCCCGACGTAGAGCCCAACGCACGTCCCGACGTAGAGCCCAACGCACGTCCCGACGTAGAGCTGAAAGTAAGCTAAATCCTGACGTAGAGCCCAACGCACATCCCGACGTAGATCCCAACGCACGTCCCGACGTAGAGCTGAAAGTAAGCTAAATCCTGACGTAGAGCCCAACGCAGGTCCCGACGTAGAGCCCAACGCACGTCCCGACGTAGAGCTGAAAGTAAGCTAAATCTCGATGTAGAGCCCAACGCACGTCCCGACATAGAGCCGAAAGTTAGCTCACTACAGACGTAGAGCCCAACGCACGTCCCGACGTAGAGCCCAACGCATGTCCCGACATAGAGCCCAACGCACGTCCCGACGTAGAGCCCAACGCACGTCCCGACGTAGAGCCCAACGCACGCCCCGACGTAGAACTGAAAGTTAGGCCACTACAGACGTAGAGCCCAACGCACGTCCCGACGTAGAGCCCAACGAACGTCCCGACGTAGAGCCCAACGCACGTCCCGACGTAGAGCTGTAAGTAAGCTAAATCCTGACGTAGAGCCCAACGCACGTCCCGACGTAGACCCCAACGCACGTCCCGACGTAGAGCCCAACGCACGTCCCGACGTAGAGCTGAAAGTAAGCTAAATCCTGACGTAGAGCCCAAATCACGTCCCGACGTAGAGCCCAACGCACCTCCCGACGTAGAGCAGAAAGTAAGCTAAATCCTGAGGTAGAGCCCAAAGCACATCCCGACGTAGAGCCCAACGCACGTCCCGACGTAGAGCCCAACGCACGTCCCGACGTAGAGCACAACGCACGTCCCGACGTAGAGCTGAAAGTTAGCTAACTACAGACGTAGAGGCCAACGCACGTCCCGACGTAGAGGCCAACGCACGTCCCGACGTAGAGGCCAACGCACATCCCGACGTAGAGCTGAAAGTAAGCTAAATCCCGACGTAGAGCCCAACGCACGTCCCGACGTAGAGCCCAACGCACGTCCCGACGTAGAGCTGAAAGTTAGCTAACTACAGACATAGAGCCCAACGCACGTCCCGACGTAGAGCAGAAAGTTAGCTAACTACAGACGTAGAGCCCAACGCACGTCCCGACGTAGAACCCTACGCACGTCCCGACGTAGAGCCCAACGCACGTCCCGACGTAGAGCCCAACGCACGTCCCGACGTAGAGCTGAAAGTAAGCTAAATCCCGACGTAGAGCCCAACGCACGTCCCGACATAGAGCCCAACGCACGTCCCGACGTAGAGCCCAAAGCACGTCCCGACGTAGAGCTGAAAGTAAGCTAAATCCCGACATAGAGCCCAACGCACGTCCCGACGTAGAGGCCAACGCACGTCCCGACGTAGAGCTGAAAGTAAGCTAAATCCCGACGTAGAGCCCAACGCACGTCCCGACGTAGAACCCAACGCACGTCCCGACGTAGAGCCCAACGCACGTCCCGACGTAGAGCCCAACGCACGTCCCGACGTAGAGCTGAAAGTTAGCTAACTACAGACGAAGAGCCCAACGCGCGTCCCGACGTAGAGCTGAAAGTTAGCTAACTACAGACGTAGAGCCCAACGCGCGTCCCGACGTAGAGCCCAACGCGTGTCCCGACGTAGAGCCCAACGCACGTCCCGACGTAGAGCCCAAAGCACGTCCCGACGTAGATCTGAAAGTAAGCTAAATCCCGACGTAGAGCCCAACGCACGTCCCGACGTAGAGGCCAACGCACGTCTCGACGTAGAGATGAAAGTAAGCTAAATCCCGACGTAGAGCCCAACGCACGTCCCGACGTAGAGCTGAAAGTAAGCTAAATCCCGACGTAGAGGCCAACGCACGTCCCGATGTAGAGGCCAACGCACGTCCCGACGTAGAGCTGAAAGTAAGCTAAATCCCGACGTAGAGGCCAACGCACGTCCCGACGTAGAGGCCAACAAACGTCCCGACGTAGAGCTGAAAGTAAGCTAAATCCCGACGTAGAGCCCAACGCACGTCCCGACATAGAGCCCAACGCACGTCCCGACGTAGAGCCCAAAGCACGTCCCGACGTAGAGCTGAAAGTAAGCTAAATCCCGACGTAGAGCCCAACGCACGTCCCGACGTAGAGGCCAACGCACGTCCCGACGTAGAGCTGAAAGTAAGCTAAATCCCGACGTAGAGCCCAACGCACGTCCCAACGTAGAACCCAACGCACGTCCCGACGTAGAGCCCAACGCACGTCCCGACGTAGAGCCCAACGCACGTCCCGACGTAGAGCCCAACGCACGTCCCGACGTAGAGCTGAAAGTTAGCTAACTACAGACGAAGAGCCCAACGCGCGTCCCGACGTAGAGCTGAAAGTTAGCTAACTACAGACGTAGAGCCCAACGCGCGTCCCGACGTAGAGCCCAACGCGTGTCCCGACGTAGAGCCCAACGCACGTCCCGACGTAGAGCCCAAAGCACGTCCCGACGTAGATCTGAAAGTAAGCTAAATCCCGACGTAGAGCCCAACGCACGTCCCGACGTAGAGCCCAACGCACGTCCCGATGTAGAGGCCAACGCACGTCCCGACGTAGAGCTGAAAGTAAGCTAAATCCCGACGTAGAGCCCAACGCGTGTCCCGACGTAGAGCCCAACGCACGTCCCGACGTAGAGCCCAAAGCACGTCCCGACGTAGAGCTGAAATTAAGCTAAATCCCGACGTAGAGCCCAACGCACGTCCCGACGTAGAGCCCAACGCACGTCCCGATGTAGAGGCCAACGCACGTCCCGACGTAGAGGCCAACGCACGTCTCGACGTAGAGCTGAAAGTAATCTAAATCCCGACGTAGAGGCCAACGCACGTCCCGACGTAGAGGCCAACGCACGTCCCGAAGTAGAGCTGAAAGTAAGCTAAATCCCGACGTAGAGCCCAACGCACGTCCCGAAGTAGAGGCCAACGCACGTCCCGACGTAGAGCTGAAAGTAAGCTAAATCCCGACGTAGAGCCCAACGCACGTTCCGACGTAGAGCCCAACGCATGTCCCTACCTAGAGCCCAACGCACGTTCCGACGTAGAGCTGAAAGTAAGTTAAATCCCGACGTAGAGCCCAACGCACATCCCGACGTAGAGCCTAACGCACGTCCCGACGTAGCGCCCAACGCACGTCCCGATGTAGAGCTGAAAGTTAGCTAACTACAGATGTAGAGCCCAACGCACGTCCCGACGTAGAGCCCAACGCACGTCCCGACGTAGCGCCCAACGCACGTCCCGATGTAGAGCTGAAAGTTAGCTAACTACAGATGTAGAGCCCAACGCACGTCCCGACGTAGAGCCCAACGCACGTCCCGACGTAGACCTGAAAGTAAGCTAAATCCCGACGTAGAGCCCAACGCACGTCCCGACGTAGAGCCCAATGCACGTCCCGACGTAGAGCCTAACGCACGTCCCGACGTAGAGCTGAAAGTAAGCTAAATCCCGACGTAGAGCTCAACGCACGTCCCGACGTAGAACCCAACGCACGTCCCGACGTAGAGCCCAACGCACATCCCGACGTAGAGCCCAACGCACGTCCCGACGTAGAGCCCAACGCACGTCCCGACGTAGAGCTGAATGTAAGCTAAATCCTGACGTAGAGCCCAACGCACGTCCCGACGTAGAGCCCAACGCACGTCCCGACGTAGAGCTGAAAGTAAGCTAAATCCTGACGTAGAGCCAAACGCACATCCCGACGTAGAGCCCAACGCACGTCCCGACGTAGAGCCCAACGCACGTCCCGACGTAGAGCTTAAATTAAGCTAAATCCTGACGTAGAGCCCAACGCACGTCCCGACGTAGAGCCCAACGCACGTTCCGACGTAGAGCCCAACGCAGGTCCCGACGTAGAGCTGAAAGTTAGCTCACTACAGACGTTTAGCCCAACACACTTCCCAACGAAGAGCCCAACGCACGTCCCGACGTAGAGCCCAACGCACGTCCCGACGTAGAGCCCAACGCACGTCCCGACGTAGAGCTGAAAGTAAGCTAAATCCTGACGTAGAGCCCAACGCACATCCCGACGTAGATCCCAACGCACGTCCCGACGTAGAGCTGAAAGTAAGCTAAATCCTGACGTAGAGCCCAACGCAGGTCCCGACGTAGAGCCCAACGCACGTCCCGACGTAGAGCTGAAAGTAAGCTAAATCTCGATGTAGAGCCCAACGCACGTCCCGACATAGAGCCGAAAGTTAGCTCACTACAGACGTAGAGCCCAACGCACGTCCCGACGTAGAGCCCAACGCATGTCCCGACATAGAGCCCAACGCACGTCCCGACGTAGAGCCCAACGCACGTCCCGACGTAGAGCCCAACGCACGCCCCGACGTAGAACTGAAAGTTAGGCCACTACAGACGTAGAGCCCAACGCACGTCCCGACGTAGAGCCCAACGAACGTCCCGACGTAGAGCCCAACGCACGTCCCGACGTAGAGCTGTAAGTAAGCTAAATCCTGACGTAGAGCCCAACGCACGTCCCGACGTAGACCCCAACGCACGTCCCGACGTAGAGCCCAACGCACGTCCCGACGTAGAGCTGAAAGTAAGCTAAATCCTGACGTAGAGCCCAAATCACGTCCCGACGTAGAGCCCAACGCACCTCCCGACGTAGAGCAGAAAGTAAGCTAAATCCTGAGGTAGAGCCCAAAGCACATCCCGACGTAGAGCCCAACGCACGTCCCGACGTAGAGCCCAACGCACGTCCCGACGTAGAGCTGAAAGTTAGCTAACTACAGACGTAGAGGCCAACGCACGTCCCGACGTAGAGGCCAACGCACGTCCCGACGTAGAGGCCAACGCACATCCCGACGTAGAGCTGAAAGTAAGCTAAATCCCGACGTAGAGCCCAACGCACGTCCCGACGTAGAGCCCAACGCACGTCCCGACGTAGAGCTGAAAGTTAGCTAACTACAGACATAGAGCCCAACGCACGTCCCGACGTAGAGCAGAAAGTTAGCTAACTACAGACGTAGAGCCCAACGCACGTCCCGACGTAGAACCCTACGCACGTCCCGACGTAGAGCCCAACGCACGTCCCGACGTAGAGCCCAACGCACGTCCCGACGTAGAGCTGAAAGTAAGCTAAATCCCGACGTAGAGCCCAACGCACGTCCCGACATAGAGCCCAACGCACGTCCCGACGTAGAGCCCAAAGCACGTCCCGACGTAGAGCTGAAAGTAAGCTAAATCCCGACATAGAGCCCAACGCACGTCCCGACGTAGAGGCCAACGCACGTCCCGACGTAGAGCTGAAAGTAAGCTAAATCCCGACGTAGAGCCCAACGCACGTCCCGACGTAGAACCCAACGCACGTCCCGACGTAGAGCCCAACGCACGTCCCGACGTAGAGCCCAACGCACGTCCCGACGTAGAGCTGAAAGTTAGCTAACTACAGACGAAGAGCCCAACGCGCGTCCCGACGTAGAGCTGAAAGTTAGCTAACTACAGACGTAGAGCCCAACGCGCGTCCCGACGTAGAGCCCAACGCGTGTCCCGACGTAGAGCCCAACGCACGTCCCGACGTAGAGCCCAAAGCACGTCCCGACGTAGATCTGAAAGTAAGCTAAATCCCGACGTAGAGCCCAACGCACGTCCCGACGTAGAGGCCAACGCACGTCTCGACGTAGAGATGAAAGTAAGCTAAATCCCGACGTAGAGCCCAACGCACGTCCCGACGTAGAGCTGAAAGTAAGCTAAATCCCGACGTAGAGGCCAACGCACGTCCCGATGTAGAGGCCAACGCACGTCCCGACGTAGAGCTGAAAGTAAGCTAAATCCCGACGTAGAGGCCAACGCACGTCCCGACGTAGAGGCCAACAAACGTCCCGACGTAGAGCTGAAAGTAAGCTAAATCCCGACGTAGAGCCCAACGCACGTCCCGACATAGAGCCCAACGCACGTCCCGACGTAGAGCCCAAAGCACGTCCCGACGTAGAGCTGAAAGTAAGCTAAATCCCGACGTAGAGCCCAACGCACGTCCCGACGTAGAGGCCAACGCACGTCCCGACGTAGAGCTGAAAGTAAGCTAAATCCCGACGTAGAGCCCAACGCACGTCCCAACGTAGAACCCAACGCACGTCCCGACGTAGAGCCCAACGCACGTCCCGACGTAGAGCCCAACGCACGTCCCGACGTAGAGCCCAACGCACGTCCCGACGTAGAGCTGAAAGTTAGCTAACTACAGACGAAGAGCCCAACGCGCGTCCCGACGTAGAGCTGAAAGTTAGCTAACTACAGACGTAGAGCCCAACGCGCGTCCCGACGTAGAGCCCAACGCGTGTCCCGACGTAGAGCCCAACGCACGTCCCGACGTAGAGCCCAAAGCACGTCCCGACGTAGATCTGAAAGTAAGCTAAATCCCGACGTAGAGCCCAACGCACGTCCCGACGTAGAGCCCAACGCACGTCCCGATGTAGAGGCCAACGCACGTCCCGACGTAGAGCTGAAAGTAAGCTAAATCCCGACGTAGAGCCCAACGCGTGTCCCGACGTAGAGCCCAACGCACGTCCCGACGTAGAGCCCAAAGCACGTCCCGACGTAGAGCTGAAATTAAGCTAAATCCCGACGTAGAGCCCAACGCACGTCCCGACGTAGAGCCCAACGCACGTCCCGATGTAGAGGCCAACGCACGTCCCGACGTAGAGGCCAACGCACGTCTCGACGTAGAGCTGAAAGTAATCTAAATCCCGACGTAGAGGCCAACGCACGTCCCGACGTAGAGGCCAACGCACGTCCCGAAGTAGAGCTGAAAGTAAGCTAAATCCCGACGTAGAGCCCAACGCACGTCCCGAAGTAGAGGCCAACGCACGTCCCGACGTAGAGCTGAAAGTAAGCTAAATCCCGACGTAGAGCCCAACGCACGTTCCGACGTAGAGCCCAACGCATGTCCCTACCTAGAGCCCAACGCACGTTCCGACGTAGAGCTGAAAGTAAGTTAAATCCCGACGTAGAGCCCAACGCACATCCCGACGTAGAGCCTAACGCACGTCCCGACGTAGCGCCCAACGCACGTCCCGATGTAGAGCTGAAAGTTAGCTAACTACAGATGTAGAGCCCAACGCACGTCCCGACGTAGAGCCCAACGCACGTCCCGACGTAGACCTGAAAGTAAGCTAAATCCCGACGTAGAGCCCAACGCACGTCCCGACGTAGCGCCCAACGCACGTCCCGATGTAGAGCTGAAAGTTAGCTAACTACAGATGTAGAGCCCAACGCACGTCCCGACGTAGAGCCCAACGCACGTCCCGACGTAGACCTGAAAGTAAGCTAAATCCCGACGTAGAGCCCAACGCACGTCCCGACGTAGAGCCCAATGCACGTCCCGACGTAGAGCCTAACGCACGTCCCGACGTAGAGCTGAAAGTAAGCTAAATCCCGACGTAGAGCTCAACGCACGTCCCGACGTAGAACCCAACGCACGTCCCGACGTAGAGCCCAACGCACGTCCCGACGTAGAGCCCAACGCACGTCCCGACGTAGAGCTGAAAGATAGCTAACTACAGACGAAGAGCCCAACGCGCGTCCCGACGTAGAGCTGAAAGTTAGCTAACTACAGACGTAGAGCCCAACGCGCGTCCCGACGTAGAGCCCAACGCGTGTACCGACGTAGAGCCCAACGCACGTCCCGACGTAGAGGCCAACGCACGTCTCGACGTAGAGATGAAAGTAAGCTAAATCCCGACGTAGAGCCCAACGCACGTCCCGACGTAGAGCTGAAAGTAAGCTAAATCCCGACGTAGAGGCCAACGCACGTCCCGATGTAGAGGCCAACGCACGTCCCGACGTAGAGCTGAAAGTAAGCTAAATCCCGACGTAGAGGCCAACGCACGTCCCGACGTAGAGGCCAACAAACGTCCCGACGTAGAGCTGAAAGTAAGCTAAATCCCGACGTAGAGCCCAACGCACGTCCCGACGTAGAGCCCAACGCACGTCCCGACATAGAGCCCAACGCACGTCCCGACGTAGAGCTGAAAGTAAGATAAATCCCGACGTAGCGCGCAACGCACGTCCCGACGTAGCGCCCAACGCACGTCCCGACGTAGAGCCCAACGCACGTCCCGACGTAGAGCTGAAAGTAAGCTAAATCCGGACGTAGAGGCCAACGCACGTCCCGACGAAGAGGCCAACGCACGTCCCGACGTAGAGGCCAACGCACGTCCCGACGTAGAGCTGAAAGTAAGCTAAATCCCGACGTAGAGCCCAACGCACGTCCCGACGTAGAGCCCAACGCACGTCCCGACGTAGAGCCCAACGCACGTCCCGACGTAGAGCTGAAAGTAAGATAAATCCCGACGTAGCGCGCAACGCACGTCCCGACGTAGCGCCCAACGCACGTCCCGACGTAGAGCCCAACGCACGTCCCGACGTAGAGCTGAAAGTAAGCTAAATCCGGACGTAGAGGCCAACGCACGTCCCGACGAAGAGCCCAACGCGCGTCCCGACGTAGAGCCCAAAGCACGTCCCGACGTAGATCTGAAAGTAAGCTAAATCCCGACGTAGAGCCCAACGCACGTCCCGACGTAGAGCCCAACGCACGTCCCGATGTAGAGGCCAACGCACGTCCCGACGTAGAGCTGAAAGTAAGCTAAATCCCGACGTAGAGCCCAACGCGTGTCCCGACGTAGAGCCCAACGCACGTCCCGACGTAGAGCCCAAAGCACGTCCCGACGTAGAGCTGAAATTAAGCTAAATCCCGACGTAGAGCCCAACGCACGTCCCGACGTAGAGCCCAACGCACGTCCCGATGTAGAGGCCAACGCACGTCCCGACGTAGAGGCCAACGCACGTCTCGACGTAGAGCTGAAAGTAAGCTAAATCCCGACGTAGAGGCCAACGCACGTCCCGACGTAGAGGCCAACGCACGTCCCGAAGTAGAGCTGAAAGTAAGCTAAATCCCGACGTAGAGCCCAACGCACGTCCCGATGTAGAGGCCAACGCACGTCCCGACGTAGAGCTGAAAGTAAGCTAAATCCCGACGTAGAGCCCAACGCACGTCCCGACGTAGAGCCCAACGCATGTCCCTACCTAGAGCCCAACGCACGTTCCGACGTAGAGCTGAAAGTAAGCTAAATCCCGACGTAGAGCCCAACGCACATCCCGAAGTACCGCCCAACGCACGTCCCGACGTAGCGCCCAACGCACGTCCCGACGTAGCGCCCAATGCACGTCCCGACGTAGAGCTGAAAGTAAGCTAAATCCCGACGTAGAGGCCAACGCACGTCCCGACGTAGAGCCCAACGCACGTCACGACGTAGCGCCCAACGCACGTCCCGACGTAGAGCCCAATGCATGTCCCGACGTAGAGCTGAAAGTAAGCTAAATCCCGACGTAGAGGCCAACGTACGTCCCGACGTAGAGCCTAACGCACGTCCCGACGTAGCGCCCAACGCACGTCCCGATGTAGAGCTGAAAGTTAGCTAACTACACATGTAGAGCCCAACGCACGTCCCGACGTAGAGCCCAACGCACGTCCCTACGTAGACCTGAAAGTAAGCTAAATCCCGACGTAGAGCCCAACGCACGTCCCGACGTAGAGCCCAATGCACGTCCCGACGTAGAGCCTAACGCACGTCCCGACGTAGAGCTGAAAGTAAGCTAAATCCCGACGTAGAGCTCAACGCACGTCCCGACGTAGAACCCAACGCACGTCCCGACGTAGAGCCCAACGCACGTCCCGACGTAGAGCCCAACGCACGTCCCGACGTAGAGCTGAAAGATAGCTAACTACAGACGAAGAGCCCAACGCGCGTCCCGACGTAGAGCTGAAAGTTAGCTAACTACAGACGTAGAGCCCAATGCGCGTCCCGACGTAGAGCCCAACGCGTGTACCGACGTAGAGCCCAACGCACGTCCCGACGTAGAGGCCAACGCACGTCTCGACGTAGAGATGAAAGTAAGCTAAATCCCGACGTAGAGCCCAACGCACGTCCCGACGTAGAGCTGAAAGTAAGCTAAATCCCGACGTAGAGGCCAACGCACGTCCCGATGTAGAGGCCAACGCACGTCCCGACGTAGAGCTGAAAGTAAGCTAAATCCCGACGTAGAGCCCAACGCACGTCCCGACGTAGAGCCCAACGCATGTCCCTACCTAGAGCCCAACGCACGTTCCGACGTAGAGCTGAAAGTAAGCTAAATCCCGACGTAGAGTCCAACGCACATCCCGAAGTACCGCCCAACGCACGTCCCGACGTAGCGCCCAACGCACGTCCCGACGTAGCGCCCAATGCACGTCCCGACGTAGAGCTGAAAGTAAGCTAAATCCCGACGTAGAGGCCAACGCACGTCCCGACGTAGAGCCCAACGCACGTCACGACGTAGCGCCCAACGCACGTCCCGACGTAGAGCCCAATGCATGTCCCGACGTAGAGCTGAAAGTAAGCTAAATCCCGACGTAGAGGCCAACGTACGTCCCGACGTAGAGCCTAACGCACGTCCCGACGTAGCGCCCAACGCACGTCCCGATGTAGAGCTGAAAGTTAGCTAACTACAGATGTAGAGCCCAACGCACGTCCCGACGTAGAGCCCAACGCACGTCCCTACGTAGACCTGAAAGTAAGCTAAATCCCGACGTAGAGCCCAACGCACGTCCCGACGTAGAGCCCAATGCACGTCCCGACGTAGAGCCTAACGCACGTCCCGACGTAGAGCTGAAAGTAAGCTAAATCCCGACGTAGAGCTCAACGCACGTCCCGACGTAGAACCCAACGCACGTCCCGACGTAGAGCCCAACGCACGTCCCGACGTAGAGCCCAACGCACGTCCCGACGTAGAGCTGAAAGATAGCTAACTACAGACGAAGAGCCCAACGCGCGTCCCGACGTAGAGCTGAAAGTTAGCTAACTACAGACGTAGAGCCCAATGCGCGTCCCGACGTAGAGCCCAACGCGTGTACCGACGTAGAGCCCAACGCACGTCCCGACGTAGAGGCCAACGCACGTCTCGACGTAGAGATGAAAGTAAGCTAAATCCCGACGTAGAGCCCAACGCACGTCCCGACGTAGAGCTGAAAGTAAGCTAAATCCCGACGTAGAGGCCAACGCACGTCCCGATGTAGAGGCCAACGCACGTCCCGACGTAGAGCTGAAAGTAAGCTAAATCCCGACGTAGAGGCCAACGCACGTCCCGACGTAGAGGCCAACAAACGTCCCGACGTAGAGCTGAAAGTAAGCTAAATCCCGACGTAGAGCCCAACGCACGTCCCGACGTAGAGCCCAACGCACGTCCCGACATAGAGCCCAACGCACGTCCCGACGTAGAGCTGAAAGTAAGCTAAATCCTGACGTAGAGCCCAACTCACGTCCCGACGTAGAGCCCAACGCACGTCCCGACGTAGAGCCCAACGCACGTCCCGACGTAGAGCCCAACGCACGTCCCGACGTAGAGCTGAAAGTAAGCTAAATCCTGACGTAGAGCCCAACGCACGTCCCGACATAGAGCCCAACGCACGTCCCGACGTAGAGCCCAACGCACGTCCCGACGTAGAGCTGAAAGTAAGCTAAATCCTGACGTAGAGCCCAACTCACATCCCGACGTAGAGCCCAACACACGTCCCGACGCAGAGCCCAACACACGTCGCGACGCAGAGCCCAACACACGTCGCGACGTAGAGCCCAACACATGTCGCGACGTAGAGCCCAACACACGTCCCGACGTAGAGCTGAAAGTAAGCTAAATCCTCATGTAGAGCCCAACACACGTCCCGACGTAGTGCCCAACACACGACCCGACGTAGAGCTGAAATTAACCTAAATCCTGATGTAGATCCCAACACACGTCCCGACGTAGAGCCCAACGCACGTCCCGACATAGAGCCCAACGCACGTCCCGACGTAGAGCCCAACGCACGTCCCGACCTAGTGCCCAACGCACGACCCGACGTAGAGCTGAAATTAACCTAAATCCTGACGTAGAGCCCAACACACGTCCCGACGTAGAGCCCAACACACGTCCCGACGTAGAGCCCAACGCACGTCCCGACGTAGAGCCCAACGCACGTCCCGACGTACAGCCCAACGCACGTCCCGACGTAGAGCCCAACGCACGTCCCGACGTAGAGCTGAAAGTAAGCTACATCCTGACGTAGAGCCCAACGCACGTCCCGACGTAGAGCCCAACGCACATCCCGACGTAGAGCCCAACGCACGTCCCGACGTAGAGCTGAATGTAAGCTAAATCCTGACGTAGAGCCCAACGCACGTCCCGACGTAGAGCCCAACGCACGTCCCGACGTAGAGCTGAAAGTAAGCTAAATCCTGACGTAGAGCCAAACGCACATCCCGACGTAGAGCCCAACGCACGTCCCGACGTAGAGCCCAACGCACGTCCCGACGTAGAGCTTAAATTAAGCTAAATCCTGACGTAGAGCCCAACGCACGTCCCGACGTAGAGCCCAACGCACGTTCCGACGTAGAGCCCAACGCAGGTCCCGACGTAGAGCTGAAAGTTAGCTCACTACAGACATTTAGCCCAACACACTTCCCAACGAAGAGCCCAACGCACGTCCCGACGTAGAGCCCAACGCACGTCCCGACGTAGAGCCCAACGCACGTCCCGACGTAGAGCTGAAAGTAAGCTAAATCCTGACGTAGAGCCCAACGCACATCCCGACGTAGATCCCAACGCACGTCCCGACGTAGAGCTGAAAGTAAGCTAAATCCTGACGTAGAGCCCAACGCAGGTCCCGACGTAGAGCCCAACGCACGTCCCGACGTAGAGCTGAAAGTAAGCTAAATCTCGATGTAGAGCCCAACGCACGTCCCGACATAGAGCCGAAAGTTAGCTCACTACAGACGTAGAGCCCAACGCACGTCCCGACGTAGAGCCCAACGCATGTCCCGACATAGAGCCCAACGCACGTCCCGACGTAGAGCCCAACGCACGTCCCGACGTAGAGCCCAACGCACGCCCCGACGTAGAACTGAAAGTTAGGCCACTACAGACGTAGAGCCCAACGCAGGTCCCGACGTAGAGCCCAACGAACGTCCCGACGTAGAGCCCAACGCACGTCCCGACGTAGAGCTGTAAGTAAGCTAAATCCTGACGTAGAGCCCAACGCACGTCCCGACGTAGACCCCAACGCACGTCCCGACGTAGAGCCCAACGCACGTCCCGACGTAGAGCTGAAAGTAAGCTAAATCCTGACGTAGAGCCCAAATCACGTCCCGACGTAGAGCCCAACGCACCTCCCGACGTAGAGCAGAAAGTAAGCTAAATCCTGAGGTAGAGCCCAAAGCACATCCCGACGTAGAGCCCAACGCACGTCCCGACGTAGAGCCCAACGCACGTCCCGACGTAGAGCACAACGCACGTCCCGACGTAGAGCTGAAAGTTAGCTAACTACAGACGTAGAGGCCAACGCACGTCCCGACGTAGAGGCCAACGCACGTCCCGACGTAGAGGCCAACGCACATCCCGACGTAGAGCTGAAAGTAAGCTAAATCCCGACGTAGAGCCCAACGCACGTCCCGACGTAGAGCCCAACGCACGTCCCGACGTAGAGCTGAAAGTTAGCTAACTACAGACATAGAGCCCAACGCACGTCCCGACGTAGAGCAGAAAGTTAGCTAACTACAGACGTAGAGCCCAACGCACGTCCCGACGTAGAACCCTACGCACGTCCCGACGTAGAGCCCAACGCACGTCCCGACGTAGAGCCCAACGCACGTCCCGACGTAGAGCTGAAAGTAAGCTAAATCCCGACGTAGAGCCCAACGCACGTCCCGACATAGAGCCCAACGCACGTCCCGACGTAGAGCCCAAAGCACGTCCCGACGTAGAGCTGAAAGTAAGCTAAATCCCGACGTAGAGCCCAACGCACGTCCCGACGTAGAGGCCAACGCACGTCCCGACGTAGAGCTGAAAGTAAGCTAAATCCCGACGTAGAGCCCAACGCACGTCCCGACGTAGAACCCAACGCACGTCCCGACGTAGAGCCCAACGCACGTCCCGACGTAGAGCCCAACGCACGTCCCGACGTAGAGCTGAAAGTTAGCTAACTACAGACGAAGAGCCCAACGCGCGTCCCGACGTAGAGCTGAAAGTTAGCTAACTACAGACGTAGAGCCCAACGCGCGTCCCGACGTAGAGCCCAACGCGTGTCCCGACGTAGAGCCCAACGCACGTCCCGACGTAGAGCCCAAAGCACGTCCCGACGTAGATCTGAAAGTAAGCTAAATCCCGACGTAGAGCCCAACGCACGTCCCGACGTAGAGGCCAACGCACGTCTCGACGTAGAGATGAAAGTAAGCTAAATCCCGACGTAGAGCCCAACGCACGTCCCGACGTAGAGCTGAAAGTAAGCTAAATCCCGACGTAGAGGCCAACGCACGTCCCGATGTAGAGGCCAACGCACGTCCCGACGTAGAGCTGAAAGTAAGCTAAATCCCGACGTAGAGGCCAACGCACGTCCCGACGTAGAGGCCAACAAACGTCCCGACGCAGAGCTGAAAGTAAGCTAAATCCCGACGTAGAGCCCAACGCACGTCCCGACATAGAGCCCAACGCACGTCCCGACGTAGAGCCCAAAGCACGTCCCGACGTAGAGCTGAAAGTAAGCTAAATCCCGACGTAGAGCCCAACGCACGTCCCGACGTAGAGGCCAACGCACGTCCCGACGTAGAGCTGAAAGTAAGCTAAATCCCGACGTAGAGCCCAACGCACGTCCCAACGTAGAACCCAACGCACGTCCCGACGTAGAGCCCAACGCACGTCCCGACGTAGAGCCCAACGCACGTCCCGACGTAGAGCTGAAAGTTAGCTAACTACAGACGAAGAGCCCAACGCGCGTCCCGACGTAGAGCTGAAAGTTAGCTAACTACAGACGTAGAGCCCAACGCGCGTCCCGACGTAGAGCCCAACGCGTGTCCCGACGTAGATCTGAAAGTAAGCTAAATCCCGACGTAGAGCCCAACGCACGTCCCGACGTAGAGCCCAACGCACGTCCCGATGTAGAGGCCAACGCACGTCCCGACGTAGAGCTGAAAGTAAGCTAAATCCCGACGTAGAGCCCAACGCGTGTCCCGACGTAGAGCCCAACGCACGTCCCGACGTAGAGCCCAAAGCACGTCCCGACGTAGAGCTGAAATTAAGCTAAATCCCGACGTAGAGCCCAACGCACGTCCCGACGTAGAGCCCAACGCACGTCCCGATGTAGAGGCCAACGCACGTCCCGACGTAGAGGCCAACGCACGTCTCGACGTAGAGCTGAAAGTAATCTAAATCCCGACGTAGAGGCCAACACACGTCCCGACGTAGAGGCCAACGCACGTCCCGAAGTAGAGCTGAAAGTAAGCTAAATCCCGACGTAGAGCCCAACGCACGTCCCGATGTAGAGGCCAACGCACGTCCCGACGTAGAGCTGAAAGTAAGCTAAATCCCGACGTAGAGCCCAACGCACGTTCCGACGTAGAGCCAAACGCATGTCCCTACCTAGAGCCCAACGCACGTTCCGACGTAGAGCTGAAAGTAAGTTAAATCCCGACGTAGAGCCCAACGCACATCCCGACGTAGAGCCTAACGCACGTCCCGACGTAGCGCCCAACGCACGTCCCGATGTAGAGCTGAAAGTTAGCTAACTACAGATGTAGAGCCCAACGCACGTCCCGACGTAGAGCCCAACGCACGTCCCGACGTAGACCTGAAAGTAAGCTAAATCCCGACGTAGAGCCCAACGCACGTCCCGACGTAGAGCCCAATGCACGTCCCGACGTAGAGCCTAACGCACGTCCCGACGTAGAGCTGAAAGTAAGCTAAATCCCGACGTAGAGCTCAACGCACGTCCCGACGTAGAACCCAACGCACGTCCCGACGTAGAGCCCAACGCACGTCCCGACGTAGAGCCCAACGCACGTCCCGACGTAGAGCTGAAAGATAGCTAACTACAGACGAAGAGCCCAACGCGCGTCCCGACGTAGAGCTGAAAGTTAGCTAACTACAGACGTAGAGCCCAACGCGCGTCCCGACGTAGAGCCCAACGCGTGTACCGACGTAGAGCCCAACGCACGTCCCGACGTAGAGGCCAACGCACGTCTCGACGTAGAGATGAAAGTAAGCTAAATCCTGACGTAGAGCCCAACGCACGTCCCGACGTAGAGCTGAAAGTAAGCTAAATCCCGACGTAGAGGCCAACGCACGTCCCGATGTAGAGGCCAACGCACGTCCCGACGTAGAGCTGAAAGTAAGCTAAATCCCGACGTAGAGGCCAACGCACGTCCCGACGTAGAGGCCAACAAACGTCCCGACGTAGAGCTGAAAGTAAGCTAAATCCCGACGTAGAGCCCAACGCACGTCCCGACGTAGAGCCCAACGCACGTCCCGACATAGAGCCCAACGCACGTCCCGACGTAGAGCTGAAAGTAAGATAAATCCCGACGTAGCGCGCAACGCACGTCCCGACGTAGCGCCCAACGCACGTCCCGACGTAGAGCCCAACGCACGTCCCGACGTAGAGCTGAAAGTAAGCTAAATCCGGACGTAGAGGCCAACGCACGTCCCGACGAAGAGGCCAACGCACGTCCCGACGTAGAGGCCAACGCACGTCCCGACGTAGAGCTGAAAGTAAGCTAAATCCCGACGTAGAGCCCAACGCACGTCCCGACGTAGAGCCCAACGCACGTCCCGACGTAGAGCCCAACGCACGTCCCGACGTAGAGCTGAAAGTAAGATAAATCCCGACGTAGCGCGCAACGCACGTCCCGACGTAGCGCCCAACGCACGTCCCGACGTAGAGCCCAACGCACGTCCCGACGTAGAGCTGAAAGTAAGCTAAATCCGGACGTAGAGGCCAACGCACGTCCCGACGAAGAGCCCAACGCGCGTCCCGATGTAGAGCCCAAAGCACGTCCCGACGTAGATCTGAAAGTAAGCTAAATCCCGACGTAGAGCCCAACGCACGTCCCGACGTAGAGCCCAACGCACGTCCCGATGTAGAGGCCAACGCACGTCCCGACGTAGAGCTGAAAGTAAGCTAAATCCCGACGTAGAGCCCAACGCGTGTCCCGACGTAGAGCCCAACGCACGTCCCGACGTAGAGCCCAAAGCACGTCCCGACGTAGAGCTGAAATTAAGCTAAATCCCGACGTAGAGCCCAACGCACGTCCCGACGTAGAGCCCAACGCACGTCCCGATGTAGAGGCCAACGCACGTCCCGACGTAGAGGCCAACGCACGTCTCGACGTAGAGCTGAAAGTAAGCTAAATCCCGACGTAGAGGCCAACGCACGTCCCGACGTAGAGGCCAACGCACGTCCCGAAATAGAGCTGAAAGTAAGCTAAATCCCGACGTAGAGCCCAACGCACGTCCCGATGTAGAGGCCAACGCACGTCCCGACGTAGAGCTGAAAGTAAGCTAAATCCCGACGTAGAGCCCAACGCACGTCCCGACGTAGACCCAACGCATGTCCCTACCTAGAGCCCAACGCACGTTCCGACGTAGAGCTGAAAGTAAGCTAAATCCCGACGTAGAGCCCAACGCACATCCCGAAGTACCGCCCAACGCACGTCCCGACGTAGCGCCCAACGCACGTCCCGACGTAGCGCCCAATGCACGTCCCGACGTAGAGCTGAAAGTAAGCTAAATCCCGACGTAGAGGCCAACGCACGTCCCGACGTAGAGCCCAACGCACGTCACGACGTAGCGCCCAACGCACGTCCCGACGTAGAGCCCAATGCATGTCCCGACGTAGAGCTGAAAGTAAGCTAAATCCCGACGTAGAGGCCAACGTACGTCCCGACGTAGAGCCTAACGCACGTCCCGACGTAGCGCCCAACGCACGTCCCGATGTAGAGCTGAAAGTTAGCTAACTACAGATGTAGAGCCCAACGCACGTCCCGACGTAGAGCCCAACGCACGTCCCTACGTAGACCTGAAAGTAAGCTAAATCCCGACGTAGAGCCCAACGCACGTCCCGACGTAGAGCCCAATGCACGTCCCGACGTAGAGCCTAACGCACGTCCCGACGTAGAGCTGAAAGTAAGCTAAATCCCGACGTAGAGCTCAACGCACGTCCCGACGTAGAACCCAACGCACGTCCCGACGTAGAGCCCAACGCACGTCCCGACGTAGAGCCCAACGCACGTCCCGACGTAGAGCTGAAAGATAGCTAACTACAGACGAAGAGCCCAACGCGCGTCCCGACGTAGAGCTGAAAGTTAGCTAACTACAGACGTAGAGCCCAATGCGCGTCCCGACGTAGAGCCCAACGCGTGTACCGACGTAGAGCCCAACGCACGTCCCGACGTAGAGGCCAACGCACGTCTCGACGTAGAGATGAAAGTAAGCTAAATCCCGACGTAGAGCCCAACGCACGTCCCGACGTAGAGCTGAAAGTAAGCTAAATCCCGACGTAGAGGCCAACGCACGTCCCGATGTAGAGGCCAACGCACGTCCCGACGTAGAGCTGAAAGTAAGCTAAATCCCGACGTAGAGGCCAACGCACGTCCCGACGTAGAGGCCAACAAACGTCCCGACGTAGAGCTGAAAGTAAGCTAAATCCCGACGTAGAGCCCAACGCACGTCCCGACGTAGAGCCCAACGCACGTCCCGACATAGAGCCCAACGCACGTCCCGACGTAGAGCTGAAAGTAAGATAAATCCCGACGTAGCGCGCAACGCACGTCCCGACGTAGCGCCCAACGCACGTCCCGACGTAGAGCCCAACGCACGTCCCGACGTAGAGCTGAAAGTAAGCTAAATCCGGACGTAGAGGCCAACGCACGTCCCGACGAAGAGGCCAACGCACGTCCCGACGTAGAGGCCAACGCACGTCCCGACGTAGAGCTGAAAGTAAGCTAAATCCCGACGTAGAGCCCAACGCACGTCCCGACGTAGAGCCCAACGCACGTCCCGACGTAGAGCCCAACGCACGTTCCGACGTAGCGCCCAACGCACGTCCCGACGCAGAGCTGAAAGTTAGCTAACTACAGATGTAGAGCCCAACGCACGTCCCGACGTAGAGCTGAAAGTTAGCTAACTACAGACGTAGAGCCCAACGCACGTCCCAACGTAGAGCCCAACGCACGTCCCGACGTAGAGCTGAAAGTTAGCTAACTACAGACGAAGAGCCCAACGCGCGTCCCGACGTAGAGCTGAAAGTAAGCTAAATCCCGACGTAGAGCCCAACGCACGTCCCGACGTAGAGCCCAACGCACGTCCCGACATAGAGCCCAACGCACGTCCCGACGTAGAGCTGAAAGTAAGATAAATCCTGACGTAGCGCGCAACGCACGTCCCGACGTAGCGCCCAACGCACGTCCCGACGTAGAGCCCAACGCACGTCCCGACGTAGACCTGAAAGTAAGCTAAATCCGGACGTAGAGGCCAACGCACGTCCCGACGAAGAGGCCAACGCACGTCCCGACGTAGAGGCCAACGCACGTCCCGACGTAGAGCTGAAAGTAAGCTAAATCCCGACGTAGAGCCCAACGCACGTCCCGACGTAGAGCCCAACGCACGTTCCGACGTAGCGCCCAACGCACGTCCCGACGCAGAGCTGAAAGTTAGCTAACTACAGATGTAGAGCCCAACGCACGTCCCGACGTAGAGCTGAAAGTTAGCTAACTACAGACGTAGAGCCCAACGCACGTCCCAACGTAGAGCCCAACGCACGTCCCGACGTAGAGCTGAAAGTTAGCTAACTACAGACGAAGAGCCCAACGCGCGTCCCGACGTAGAGCTGAAAGTTAGCTAACTACGGACGTAGAGCCCAACGCGCGTCCCGACGTAGAGCCCAACGCGTGTCCCGACATAGAGCCCAACGCACGTCCCGACGTAGAGCCCAAAGCACGTCGCGACGTAGAGCTGAAAGTAAGCTAAATCCCGACGTAGAGCCCAACGCACGTCCCGACGTAGAGGCCAACGCACGTCCCGACGTAGAGCTGAAAGTAAGCTAAATCCCGACGTACAGCCCAACGCACGTCCCGACGTAGAGCCCAACGCACGTCCCGACGTAGAGCCCAACGCACGTCCCGACGTAGAGCTGAAAGTTAGCTAACTACAGACGAAGAGCCCAACGCGCGTCCCGACGTAGAGCTGAAAGTTAGCTAACTACAGACGTAGAGCCCAACGCGCGTCCCGACGTAGAGCCCAACGCGTGTCCCGACGTAGAGCCCAACGCACGTCCCGACGTAGAGCCCAAAGCACGTCCCGACGTAGAGCTGAAAGTAAGCTAAATCCCGACGTAGAGCCCAACGCACGTCCCGACGTAGACCCCAACGCACGTCCCGACGTAGAGCCCAACGCACGTCCCGACGTAGAGCTGAAAGTAAGCTAAATCCCGACGTAGCGCCCAACGCACGTCCCGAAGTAGCGCCCAACGCACGTCCCGACGTAGCGCCCAACGCACGTCCCGACGTAGAGCCCAATGCACGTCCCGACGTAGAGCTGAAAGTAAGCTAAATCACGACGTAGAGGCCAACGCACGTCCCGACGTAGAGCCTAACGCACGTCCCGACGTAGCGCCCAACGCACGTCCCGACGTAGAGCCCAACGCACGTCCCGACGTAGACCTGAAAGTAAGCTAAATCCCGACGTAGAGCCCAACGCACGTCCCGACGTAGAGCCCAACGCACGTCCCGACGTAGAGCCTAACGCACGTCCCGACATAGAGCTGAAAGTAAGCTAAATCCCGACGTAGAGCCCAACGCACGTCCCGACGTAGAACCCAACGCACGTCCCGACGTAGAGCCCAATGCACGTCCCGACGTAGAGCCCAAAGCACGTCCCGACGTAGAGCTGAAAGTAAGCTAAATCCCGACGAAGATCCCAACGCACGTCCCGATGTAGAGCCCAACGCACGTCCCGATGTAGAGGCCAACGCACGTCCCGACGTAGAGCCCAACGCACGTCTCGACGTAGAGATGAAAGTAAGCTAAATCCCGATGTAGAACCCAACGCACGTCCCGACGTAGCGCCCAACGCACGTTCCGACGTAGCGCCCAACGCACGTCCCGACGTAGAGCTGAAAGTTAGCTAACTACAGACGTAGAGCCCAACGCACGTCTAGACGTAGAGCAGAAAGTTAGCTAACTACAGACGTAGAGCCCAACGCACGTCCCGACGTAGAGCCCAACGCACGTCCCCACGTAGAGCTGAAAGTAAGCTAAATCCCGACATAGAGCCCAACGCACGTCCCGACGTAGAGCCCAACGCACGTCCCGACATAGCGCCCAACGACCGTCCCGACGTAGAGCTGAAAGTTAGCTAACTACAGACGTAGAGCCCAACGCATGTCCCGACGTAGAGCAGAAAGTTAGCTAACTACAGACGTAGAGCCCAACGCACGTCCCGACGTAGAGCCCAACGCACGTCCCGACGTAGACCTGAAAGTAAGCTAAATCCCGACGTAGAGCCCAACGCACGTCCTGACGTAGAGCCCAACGCACGTCCCGACGTAGAGCCCAACGCACGTCCCGACATAGAGCTGAAAGTAAGCTAAATCCCGACGTAGAGCTCAACGCACGTCCCGACGTAGAACCCAACGCACGTCCCGACGTAGAGCCCAACGCACGTCTCGACGTAGAGATGAAAGTAAGCTAAATCCCGATGTAGAGCCCAACGCACGTCCCGACGTAGCGCCCAACGCACGTTCCGACGTAGAGCCCAAAGCACGTCCCGACGTAGAGCTGAAAGTTAGCTAACTACAGACGAAGAGCCCAACGCGCGTCCCGACGTAGAGCCCAACGCGTGTACCTACGTAGAGCCCAACGCACGTCCCGACGTAGAGCCCAACGCACGTCCCGACGTAGAGCTGAAAGTAAGCTAAATCCCGACGTAGATCCCAACGCACGTCCCGATGTAGAGCCCAATGCACGTCCCGATGTAGAGGCCAACGCACGTCCCGACGTAGAGGCCAACGCGCGTCTCGACGTAGAGATGAAAGTAAGCTAAATCCCGACGTAGAGCCCAACGCACGTCCCGACGTAGAGCCCAACGCACGTCCCGACGTAGAGCCCAACACACGTCCCGACGTAGAGCCCAACGCATGTCCCGACGTAGAGCTGAAAGTTACCTAACTACAGACGTAGAGCCCAACGCACGTCCCGACGTAGAGCAGAAAGTTAGCTAACTACAGACGTAGAGCCCAACGCACGTCCCGACGTAGAGCCCAACGCACGTCCCGACGTAGAGCTGAAAGTAAGCTAAATCCCGACGTAGAGCCCAACGCACGTCCCGACGTAGAGCCCAACGCACGTCCCGACATAGCGCCCAACGCACGTCCCGACGTAGAGCTGAAAGTTAGCTAACTACAGACGTAGAGCCCAACGCACGTCCCGACGTAGAACCCAACGCACGTCCCGACGTAGAGGCCAACGCACGTCCCGACGTAGAGCTGAAAGTAAGCTAAATCCCGACGTAGAGCCCAACGCACGTCCCGACGTAGAGCCCAACGCACGTCCCGACGTAGAGCCCAACGCACGTCCCGACGTAGAGCCCAACGCACGTCCCGACGTAGAGCTGAAAGTTAGCTAACTACAGACTAAGAGCCCAACGCGCGTCCCGACGTAGAGCTGAAAGTTAGCTAACTACAGACGTAGAGCCCAACGCGCGTCCCGACGTAGAGCCCAACGCGTGTCCCGACGTAGAGCCCAACGCACGTCCCGACGTAGAGCCCAAAGCACGTCCCGACGTAGAGCTGAAAGTAAGCTAAATCCCGACGTAGAGCCCAACGCACGTCCCGACGTAGACCCCAACGCACGTCCCGACGTAGAGCCCAACGCACGTCCCGACGTAGAGCTGAAAGTAAGCTAAATCCCGACGTAGCGCCCAACGCACGTCCCGACGTAGCGCCCAACGCACGTCCCGACGTAGAGCCCAATGCACGTCCCGACGTAGAGCTGAAAGTAAGCTAAATCCCGACGTAGAGGCCAACGCACGTCCCGACGTAGAGCCTAACGCACGTCCCGACGTATCGCCCAACGCACGTCCCGACGTAGAGCCCAACGCACGTCCCGACGTAGACCTGAAAGTAAGCTAAATCCCGACGTAGAGCCCAACGCACGTCCCGACGTAGAGCCCAACGCACGTCCCGACGTAGAGCCTAACGCACGTCCCGACATAGAGCTGAAAGTAAGCTAAATCCCGACGTAGAGCCCAACGCACGTCCCGACGTAGAACCCAACGCACGTCCCGACGTAGAGCCCAACGCACGTCCCGACGTAGAGCCCAAAGCACGTCCCGACGTAGAGCTGAAAGTAAGCTAAATCCCGACGTAGAGCCCAACGCACGTCCCGACGTAGACCCCAACGCACGTCCCGACGTAGAGCCCAACGCACGTCCCGACGTAGAGCTGAAAGTAAGCTAAATCCCGACGTAGCGCCCAACGCACGTCCCGAAGTAGCGCCCAACGCACGTCCCGACGTAGCGCCCAACGCACGTCCCGACGTAGAGCCCAATGCACGTCCCGACGTAGAGCTGAAAGTAAGCTAAATCCCGACGTAGAGGCCAACGCACGTCCCGACGTAGAGCCTAACGCACGTCCCGACGTAGCGCCCAACGCACGTCCCGACGTAGAGCCCAACGCACGTCCCGACGTAGACCTGAAAGTAAGCTAAATCCCGACGTAGAGCCCAACGCACGTCCCGACGTAGAGCCCAACGCACGTCCCGACGTAGAGCCTAACGCACGTCCCGACATAGAGCTGAAAGTAAGCTAAATCCCGACGTAGAGCCCAACGCACGTCCCGACGTAGAACCCAACGCACGTCCCGACGTAGAGCCCAACGCACGTCCCGACGTAGAGCCCAAAGCACGTCCCGACGTAGAGCTGAAAGTAAGCTAAATCCCGACGTAGATCCCAACGCACGTCCCGACGTAGAGCCGAACGCACGTCTCGACGTAGAGATGAAAGTAAGCTAAATCCCGATGTAGAGCCCAACGCACGTCCCGACGTAGAGCCCAACGCACGTCCCGACGTAGAGCCCAACGCACGTTCCGACGTAGCGCCCAACGCACGTCCCGACGTAGAGCTGAAAGTTAGCTAACTACAGACGTAGAGCCCAACGCACGTCTAGACGTAGAGCAGAAAGTTAGCTAACTACAGACGTAGAGCCCAACGCACGTCCCGACGTAGAGCCCAACGCACGTCCCCACGTAGAGCTGAAAGTAAGCTAAATCCCGACGTAGAGCCCAACGCACGTCCCGACGTAGAGCCCAACGCACGTCCCTACATAGCGCCCAACGACCGTCCCGACGTAGAGCTGAAAGTTAGCTAACTACAGACGTAGAGCCCAACGCATGTCCCGACGTAGAGCAGAAAGTTAGCTAACTACAGACGTAGAGCCCAACGCACGTCCCGACGTAGAGCCCAACGCACGTCCCGACGTAGACCTGAAAGTAAGCTAAATCCCGACGTAGAGCCCAACGCACGTCCCGACGTAGAGCCCAACGCACGTCCCGACATAGAGCTGAAAGTAAGCTAAATCCCGACGTAGAGCTCAACGCACGTCCCGACGTAGAACCCAACGCACGTCCCGACGTAGAGCCCAACGCACGTCCCGACGTAGAGCCCAAAGCACGTCCCGACGTAGAGCTGAAAGTTAGCTAACTACAGACGAAGTGCCCAACGCGCGTCCCGACGTAGAGCCCAACGCGTGTACCTACGTAGAGCCCAACGCACGTCCCGACGTAGAGCCCAACGCACGTCCCGACGTAGAGCTGAAAGTAAGCTAAATCCCGACGTAGATCCCAACGCACGTCCCGATGTAGAGCCCAATGCACGTCCCGATGTAGAGGCCAACGCACGTCCCGACGTAGAGGCCAACGCGCGTCTCGACGTAGAGATGAAAGTAAGCTAAATCCCGACGTAGAGCCCAACGCACGTCCCGACGTAGAGCCCAACGCACGTCCCGACGTAGAGCCCAACACACGTCCCGACGTAGAGCCCAACGCATGTCCCGACGTAGAGCTGAAAGTTACCTAACTACAGACGTAGAGCCCAACGCACGTCCCGACGTAGAGCAGAAAGTTAGCTAACTACAGACGTAGAGCCCAACGCACGTCCCGACGTAGAGCCCAACGCACGTCCCGACGTAGAGCTGAAAGTAAGCTAAATCCCGACGTAGAGCCCAACGCACGTCCCGACGTAGAGCCTAACGCACGTCCCGACATAGAGCTGAAAGTAAGCTAAATCCCGACGTAGAGCCCAACGCACGTCCCGACGTAGAACCCAACGCACGTCCCGACGTAGAGCCCAACGCACGTCCCGACGTAGAGCCCAAAGCACGTCCCGACGTAGAGCTGAAAGTAAGCTAAATCCCGACGTAGAGCCCAACGCACGTCCCGACGTAGACCCCAACGCACGTCCCGACGTAGAGCCCAACGCACGTCCCGACGTAGAGCTGAAAGTAAGCTAAATCCCGACGTAGCGCCCAACGCACGTCCCGAAGTAGCGCCCAACGCACGTCCCGACGTAGCGCCCAACGCACGTCCCGACGTAGAGCCCAATGCACGTCCCGACGTAGAGCTGAAAGTAAGCTAAATCCCGACGTAGAGGCCAACGCACGTCCCGACGTAGAGCCTAACGCACGTCCCGACGTAGCGCCCAACGCACGTCCCGACGTAGAGCCCAACGCACGTCCCGACGTAGACCTGAAAGTAAGCTAAATCCCGACGTAGCGCCCAACGCACATCCCGAAGTACCGCCCAACGCACGTCCCGACGTAGCGCCCAACGCACGTCCCGACGTAGCGGCCAATGCACGTCCCGACGTAGAGCTGAAAGTAAGCTAAATCCCGACGTAGAGGCCAACGCACGTCCCGACGTAGAGGCCAACGCACGTCCCGACGTAGAGACCAACGCACGTCCCGACGTAGAGCTGAAAGTAAGCTAAATCCCGACGTAGAGCCCAACGCACGTCCCGACGTAGAGCCCAACGCACGTCCCGACGTAGCGCCCAACGCACATCCCGACGTAGAGCTGAAAGTTAGCTAACTACAGACGTAGAGCCCAACGCACATCCCGACGTAGAGCTGAAAGTTAGCTAACTACAGACGCAGAGCCCAACGCACGTCCCAACGTAGAGCCCAACGCACGTCCCGACGTAGAGCCCAACGCACGTCCCGACGTAGAGCTGAAAGTAAGCTAAATCCCGACGTAGAGCCCAACGCACGTCCCCACGTAGAGCCCAACGCACGTCCCGACATAGAGCCCAATGCACGTCCCGACGTAGAGCTGAAAGTTAGCTAACTACAGACGTAGAGCCCAACGCACGTCCCGACGTAGAGCCCAACGCACGTCCCGACGTAGAGCCCAACGCACGTCCCGACGTAGAGCTGAAAGTAAGCTAAATCCCGACGTAGAGCCCAACGCACGTCCCGACGTAGAGCCCAACGCACGTCCCGACGTAGAGCCCAACGCACGTCCCGACGTAGAGCTGAAAGTAAGCTAAATCCCTACGTAGAGCACAACGCACGTCCCGACGTAGAGCCCAACGCACGTCCCGACGTAGCGCCCAACGCACGTCCCGACGTAGAGCTGAAAGTTAGCTAA
Organism: Leptosomus discolor; assembly: GCF_034619465.1. Classification (NCBI taxonomy): domain Eukaryota; kingdom Metazoa; phylum Chordata; class Aves; order Leptosomiformes; family Leptosomidae; genus Leptosomus; species Leptosomus discolor. The sequence goes on along the minus strand of NW_028237857.1, from coordinate 1,589,203 downwards.
CTACAGATGTAGAGCCCAACGCACGTCCCGACGTAGACCTGAAAGTTTGCTAACTACAGACGTAGAGCCCAACGCACGTCCCGACATAGAGCTGAAAGTTAGCTGACTACAGACGTAGAGCCCAACGCACGTCCCGACGTAGAGCCCAACGCACGTCCCGACGTAGCGCCCAACGCACGTCCCGACGTATATACCAACGCACGTCCCGACGTAGAGCCCAACGCACGTCCCGACGTAGAACTGTAAGTAAGCTAAATCCCGACGTAGAGTCCAAAGCACGTCCCGACGTAGAGCCCAACGCACGTCCCGACGTAGAGCTGAAAGTAAGCTAAATCCCGACATAGAGCCCAACGCACGTCCCGACGTAGAGCCCAACGCACGTCCCGACGTAGAGCTGAAAGTTAGCTAACTACAGACGAAGAGCCCAACGCACGTCCCGACGTAGAGCTGAAAGTTAGCTAACTACAGACGTAGAGCCCAACGCGTGTCCCGACGTAGAGCTCAACGCACGTCCCGACGTAGAGCCCAACGCACGTCCCGAAGTAGAGCTGAAAGTAAGCTAAATCCCGACGTAGAGGCCAACGCACGTCCCGACGTAGAGGCCAACGCACGTCCCGATGTAGAGGCCAACGCACGTCCCGACCTAGTGCCCAACGCACGTCCTGACGTAGAGCTGAAAGTTAGCTAACTACAGACGTAGAGCCCAACGCACGTCCCGACGTAGAGCTGAAAGTTAACTAACTACAGACGTAGAGCCCAACGCACGTCCCGACGTAGAACCCAACGCACGTCCCGACGTAGAGCCCAACGCACATCCCGACGTAGAGCCCAACGCACTTCCCGACGTAGAGCCCAACGCACGTCCCGACGTAGAGCTGAAAGTAAGCTAAATGCCGTCTTAGAGGCCAACGCACGTCCCGACGTAGAGCTGAAATAAAGCTAAATCCCGACGTAGAGCACAACGCACGTCCCGACGTAGAGCCCAACGCACGTCCCGACGTAGAGCTGAAAGTTAGCTAACTACAGACGTAGAGCCCAACGCACGTCCCGAAGTAGAGCCCAACGCACGTCCCGACGTAGAGCTGAAAGTAAGCTAAATCCCGACGTAGAGCCCAACGCACGTCCCGACGTAGAGCTGAAAGTAAGCTAAATCCCGACGTAGAGCCCAAAGCACGTCCCGACGTAGAGCCCAACGCACGTCACGACGTAGAGCCCAACGCACGTCCCGACGTAGAGCTGAAAGTAAGCTAAATCCCGACATAGAGCCCAACGCACGTCCCGACGTAGAGCCCAACGCACGTCCCGACGTAGAGCTGAAAGTAAGCTAAATGCCGTCTTAGAGGCCAACGCACGTCCCGACGTAGAGCTGAAATAAAGCTAAATCCCGACGTAGAGCCCAACGCACGTCCCGACGTAGAGCCCAACGCACGTCCCGACGTAGAGCCCAACACACGTCCCGACGTAGAGCTGAAAGTTAGCTAACTACAGACGTAGAGCCCAACGCACGTCCCGACGTAGAGCCCAACGCACGTCCCGACATAGCGCCCAACGCACGTCCCGACGTAGAGCTGAAAGTTAGCTAACTACAGACGTAGAGCCCAACGCACGTCCCGACGTAGAACCCAACGCACGTCCCGACGTAGAGGCCAACGCACGTCCCGACGTAGAGCTGAAAGTAAGCTAAATCCCGACGTAGAGCCCAACGCACGTCCCGACGTAGAGCCCAACGCACGTCCCGACGTAGAGCCCAACGCACGTCCCGACGTAGAGCCCAACGCACGTCCCGACGTAGAGCTGAAAGTTAGCTAACTACAGACTAAGAGCCCAACGCGCGTCCCGACGTAGAGCTGAAAGTTAGCTAACTACAGACGTAGAGCCCAACGCGCGTCCCGACGTAGAGCCCAACGCGTGTCCCGACGTAGAGCCCAACGCACGTCCCGACGTAGAGCCCAAAGCACGTCCCGACGTAGAGCTGAAAGTAAGCTAAATCCCGACGTAGAGCCCAACGCACGTCCCGACGTAGACCCCAACGCACGTCCCGACGTAGAGCCCAACGCACGTCCCGACGTAGAGCTGAAAGTAAGCTAAATCCCGACGTAGCGCCCAACGCACGTCCCGACGTAGCGCCCAACGCACGTCCCGACGTAGAGCCCAATGCACGTCCCGACGTAGAGCTGAAAGTAAGCTAAATCCCGACGTAGAGGCCAACGCACGTCCCGACGTAGAGCCTAACGCACGTCCCGACGTATCGCCCAACGCACGTCCCGACGTAGAGCCCAACGCACGTCCCGACGTAGACCTGAAAGTAAGCTAAATCCCGACGTAGAGCCCAACGCATGTCCCGACGTAGAGCCCAACGCACGTCCCGACGTAGAGCCTAACGCACGTCCCGACATAGAGCTGAAAGTAAGCTAAATCCCGACGTAGAGCCCAACGCACGTCCCGACGTAGAACCCAACGCACGTCCCGACGTAGAGCCCAACGCACGTCCCGACGTAGAGCCCAAAGCACGTCCCGACGTAGAGCTGAAAGTAAGCTAAATCCCGACGTAGAGCCCAACGCACGTCCCGACGTAGACCCCAACGCACGTCCCGACGTAGAGCCCAACGCACGTCCCGACGTAGAGCTGAAAGTAAGCTAAATCCCGACGTAGCGCCCAACGCACGTCCCGAAGTAGCGCCCAACGCACGTCCCGACGTAGCGCCCAACGCACGTCCCGACGTAGAGCCCAATGCACGTCCCGACGTAGAGCTGAAAGTAAGCTAAATCCCGACGTAGAGGCCAACGCACGTCCCGACGTAGAGCCTAACGCACGTCCCGACGTAGCGCCCAACGCACGTCCCGACGTAGAGCCCAACGCACGTCCCGACGTAGACCTGAAAGTAAGCTAAATCCCGACGTAGAGCCCAACGCACGTCCCGACGTAGAGCCCAACGCACGTCCCGACGTAGAGCCTAACGCACGTCCCGACATAGAGCTGAAAGTAAGCTAAATCCCGACGTAGAGCCCAACGCACGTCCCGACGTAGAACCCAACGCACGTCCCGACGTAGAGCCCAACGCACGTCCCGACGTAGAGCCCAAAGCACGTCCCGACGTAGAGCTGAAAGTAAGCTAAATCCCGACGTAGATCCCAACGCACGTCCCGACGTAGAGCCGAACGCACGTCTCGACGTAGAGATGAAAGTAAGCTAAATCCCGATGTAGAGCCCAACGCACGTCCCGACGTAGAGCCCAACGCACGTCCCGACGTAGAGCCCAATGCACGTTCCGACGTAGCGCCCAACGCACGTCCCGACGTAGAGCTGAAAGTTAGCTAACTACAGACGTAGAGCCCAACGCACGTCTAGACGTAGAGCAGAAAGTTAGCTAACTACAGACGTAGAGCCCAACGCACGTCCCCACGTAGAGCCCAACGCACGTCCCCACGTAGAGCTGAAAGTAAGCTAAATCCCGACGTAGAGCCCAACGCACGTCCCGACGTAGAGCCCAACGCACGTCCCTACATAGCGCCCAACGACCGTCCCGACGTAGAGCTGAAAGTTAGCTAACTACAGACGTAGAGCCCAACGCATGTCCCGACGTAGAGCAGAAAGTTAGCTAACTACAGACGTAGAGCCCAACGCACGTCCCGACGTAGAGCCCAACGCACGTCCCGACGTAGACCTGAAAGTAAGCTAAATCCCGACGTAGAGCCCAACGCACGTCCCGACGTAGAACCCAACGCACGTCCCGACATAGAGCTGAAAGTAAGCTAAATCCCGACGTAGAGCTCAACGCACGTCCCGACGTAGAACCCAACGCACGTCCCGACGTAGAGCCCAACGCACGTCCCGACGTAGAGCCCAAAGCACGTCCCGACGTAGAGCTGAAAGTTAGCTAACTACAGACGAAGAGCCCAACGCGCGTCCCGACGTAGAGCCCAACGCGTGTACCTACGTAGAGCCCAATGCACGTCCCGACGTAGAGCCCAACGCACGTCCCGACGTAGAGCTGAAAGTAAGCTAAATCCCGACGTAGATCCCAACGCACGTCCCGATGTAGAGCCCAATGCACGTCCCGATGTAGAGGCCAACGCACGTCCCGACGTAGAGGCCAACGCGCGTCTCGACGTAGAGATGAAAGTAAGCTAAATCCCGACGTAGAGCCCAACGCACGTCCCGACGTAGAGCCCAACGCACGTCCCGACGTAGAGCCCAACACACGTCCCGACGTAGAGCCCAACGCATGTCCCGACGTAGAGCTGAAAGTTACCTAACTACAGACGTAGAGCCCAACGCACGTCCCGACGTAGAGCAGAAAGTTAGCTAACTACAGACGTAGAGCCCAACGCACGTCCCGACGTAGAGCCCAACGCACGTCCCGACGTAGAGCTGAAAGTAAGCTAAATCCCGACGTAGAGCCCAACGCACGTCCCGACGTAGAGCCTAACGCACGTCCCGACATAGAGCTGAAAGTAAGCTAAATCCCGACGTAGAGCCCAACGCACGTCCCGACGTAGAACCCAACGCACGTCCCGACGTAGAGCCCAACGCACGTCCCGACGTAGAGCCCAAAGCACGTCCCGACGTAGAGCTGAAAGTAAGCTAAATCCCGACGTAGAGCCCAACGCACGTCCCGACGTAGACCCCAACGCACGTCCCGACGTAGAGCCCAACGCACGTCCCGACGTAGAGCTGAAAGTAAGCTAAATCCCGACGTAGCGCCCAACGCACGTCCCGAAGTAGCGCCCAACGCACGTCCCGACGTAGCGCCCAACGCACGTCCCGACGTAGAGCCCAATGCACGTCCCGACGTAGAGCTGAAAGTAAGCTAAATCCCGACGTAGAGGCCAACGCACGTCCCGACGTAGAGCCTAACGCACGTCCCGACGTAGCGCCCAACGCACGTCCCGACGTAGAGCCCAACGCACGTCCCGACGTAGACCTGAAAGTAAGCTAAATCCCGACGTAGCGCCCAACGCACATCCCGAAGTACCGCCCAACGCACGTCCCGACGTAGCGCCCAACGCACGTCCCGACGTAGCGGCCAATGCACGTCCCGACGTAGAGCTGAAAGTAAGCTAAATCCCGACGTAGAGGCCAACGCACGTCCCGACGTAGAGGCCAACGCACGTCCCGACGTAGAGACCAACGCACGTCCCGACGTAGAGCTGAAAGTAAGCTAAATCCCGACGTAGAGCCCAACGCACGTCCCGACGTAGAGCCCAACGCACGTCCCGACGTAGCGCCCAACGCACATCCCGACGTAGAGCTGAAAGTTAGCTAACTACAGACGTAGAGCCCAACGCACATCCCGACGTAGAGCTGAAAGTTAGCTAACTACAGACGCAGAGCCCAACGCACGTCCCAACGTAGAGCCCAACGCACGTCCCGACGTAGAGCCCAACGCACGTCCCGACGTAGAGCTGAAAGTAAGCTAAATCCCGACGTAGAGCCCAACGCACGTCCCCACGTAGAGCCCAACGCACGTCCCGACATAGAGCCCAATGCACGTCCCGACGTAGAGCTGAAAGTTAGCTAACTACAGACGTAGAGCCCAACGCACGTCCCGACGTAGAGCCCAACGCACGTCCCGACGTAGAGCCCAACGCACGTCCCGACGTAGAGCTGAAAGTAAGCTAAATCCCGACGTAGAGCCCAACGCACGTCCCGACGTAGAGCCCAACGCACGTCCCGACGTAGAGCCCAACGCACGTCCCGACGTAGAGCTGAAAGTAAGCTAAATCCCTACGTAGAGCACAACGCACGTCCCGACGTAGAGCCCAACGCACGTCCCGACGTAGCGCCCAACGCACGTCCCGACGTAGAGCTGAAAGTTAGCTAACTACAGATGTAGAGCCCAACGCACGTCCCGACGTAGACCTGAAAGTTTGCTAACTACAGACGTAGAGCCCAACGCACGTCCCGACATAGAGCTGAAAGTTAGCTGACTACAGACGTAGAGCCCAACGCACGTCCCGACGTAGAGCCCAACGCACGTCCCGACGTAGCGCCCAACGCACGTCCCGACGTATATACCAACGCACGTCCCGACGTAGAGCCCAACGCACGTCCCGACGTAGAACTGTAAGTAAGCTAAATCCCGACGTAGAGTCCAAAGCACGTCCCCACGTAGAGCCCAACGCACGTCCCGACGTAGAGCTGAAAGTAAGCTAAATCCCGACATAGAGCCCAACGCACGTCCCGACGTAGAGCCCAACGCACGTCCCGACGTAGAGCTGAAAGTTAGCTAACTACAGACGAAGAGCCCAACGCACGTCCCGACGTAGAGCTGAAAGTTAGCTAACTACAGACGTAGAGCCCAACGCGTGTCCCGACGTAGAGCTCAACGCACGTCCCGACGTAGAGCCCAACGCACGTCCCGAAGTAGAGCTGAAAGTAAGCTAAATCCCGACGTAGAGGCCAACGCACGTCCCGACGTAGAGGCCAACGCACGTCCCGATGTAGAGGCCAACGCACGTCCCGACCTAGTGCCCAACGCACGTCCTGACGTAGAGCTGAAAGTTAGCTAACTACAGACGTAGAGCCCAACGCACGTCCCGACGTAGAGCTGAAAGTTAACTAACTACAGACGTAGAGCCCAACGCACGTCCCGACGTAGAACCCAACGCACGTCCCGACGTAGAGCCCAACGCACATCCCGACGTAGAGCCCAACGCACTTCCCGACGTAGAGCCCAACGCACGTCCCGACGTAGAGCTGAAAGTAAGCTAAATGCCGTCTTAGAGGCCAACGCACGTCCCGACGTAGAGCTGAAATAAAGCTAAATCCCGACGTAGAGCACAACGCACGTCCCGACGTAGAGCCCAACGCACGTCCCGACGTAGAGCCCAACACACGTCCCGACGTAGAGCTGAAAGTTAGCTAACTACAGACGTAGAGCCCAACGCACGTCCCGAAGTAGAGCCCAACGCACGTCCCGACGTAGAGCTGAAAGTAAGCTAAATCCCGACGTAGAGCCCAACGCACGTCCCGACGTAGAGCTGAAAGTAAGCTAAATCCCGACGTAGAGCCCAAAGCACGTCCCGACGTAGAGCCCAACGCACGTCACGACGTAGAGCCCAACGCACGTCCCGACGTAGAGCTGAAAGTAAGCTAAATCCCGACATAGAGCCCAACGCACGTCCCGACGTAGAGCCCAACGCACGTCCCGACGTAGAGCTGAAAGTAAGCTAAATGCCGTCTTAGAGGCCAACGCACGTCCCGACGTAGAGCTGAAATAAAGCTAAATCCCGACGTAGAGCCCAACGCACGTCCCGACGTAGAGCCCAACGCACGTCCCGACGTAGAGCCCAACACACGTCCCGACGTAGAGCTGAAAGTTAGCTAACTACAGACGTAGAGCCCAACGCACGTCCCGAAGTAGAGCCAACGCACGTCCCGACGTAGAGCTGAAAGTAAGCTAAATCCCGACGTAGAGCCCAACGCACGTCCCGACGTAGAGCTGAAAGTAAGCTAAATCCCGACGTAGAGGCCAACGCACGTCCCGACGTAGAGGCCAACGCACGTCCCGACGTAGAGCTGAAATTAAGTTAAATCCCGACGTAGAGGCCAACGCACGTCCCGACGTAGAGGCCAACGCACGTCCCGACGTAGAGCTGAGAGTAAGCTAAATCCCGACGTAGAGCCCAACGCACGTCCCGACGTAGAGCCCAACGCACGTCCCGACGTAGAGCCAAACGCGCGTCCCGACATAGAGCCCAACGCACGTCCCGACGTGGAGCTGAAAGTAAGCTAAATCCCGACGTAGAGGCCAACGCACGTCCCGACGTAGAGCCCAACGCACGTCCCGACGTAGAGCCCAACGCACGTCCCGACGTAGAGCTGAAAGTAAGCTAAATCCCGACGTAGAGCCCAATGCACGTCCCGACGTAGAGCCCAACGCGCATCCCGACGTAGAGCCCAACGCGCGTCCCGACGTAGAGCTGAAAGTTAGCTAACTACAGACGTAGAGCCCAACGCGCGTCCCGACGTAGAGCTGAAAGTTAGCTAACTACAGACGTAGAGCCCAACGCGCGTCCCGACGTAGAGCTAAAAGTTAGCTAACTACAGACGTAGAGCCCAACGCGCGTCCTGACGTAGAGCCCAACACGCGTCCCGACGTAGAGCCCAACGCGCGTCCCGACACAGAGCCCAACGCACGTCCCGACGTAGTGCCCAACGCACGTCCAGACGTGGAACTGAAAGTAAGCTAAATCCCGACGTAGAGCCCAACGCACGTCCCGACGTAGAGCCCAACGCACGTCCCGACGTAGAGCCCAGCGCACGTCCCGACGTACTGCCCAACGTACGTCCCGACGTAGAGACTAACGCACGTCCCGACGTAGAGCTGAAAGTAAGCTAAATCCCAACGTAGAGCCCAACGCACGTCCCGACGTAGCGCCCAACGCACGTCCCGACGTAGAGCCCAACGCACGTCCCGACGTAGAGCCCAACGCGCGTCCCGACGTAGAGCCCAACGCGCGTCCCGACTTGGAGCTGAAAGTAAGCTAAATCCCGACGTAGAGGCCAACGCACGTCCCGACGTAGAGCCCAACGCACGTCCCGACGTAGAGCCCAACGCACGTCCCGACGTAGAGCTGAAAGTTATCTAACTACAGACGTAGAGCCCAACGCACGTCCCGACGTAGAGCCCAACGCATGTCCCGACGTAGAGCTGAAAGTAAGCTAAATCCCGACGTAGAGGCCAACGCACGTCCCGACGTAGAGCTGAAAGTAAGCTAAAGCCCGACGTAGAGCCCAACGCACGTCCCGACGTAGAGCCCAACGCACGTCCCGACGTAGAGCTGAAAGTAAGCTAAATCCAGACGTAGAGCCCAAGGCACGTCCCGACGTAGAGCCCAACGCACGTCCCGACGTAGAGCCCAACGCACGTACCGACGTAGAGCTGAAAGTAAGCTAAATCCCGACGTAGAACCCAACGCACCTCCCGAAGTAGAGCTGAAAGTAAGCTAAATCCCGACGTAGAGGCCAACGCACGTCCCGACGTAGAGGCCAACGCACGTCTCGACGTAGAGGCCAACGCACGTCCCGACGTAGAGGCCAACGCACGTCTCGACGTAGAGCTGAAAGTAAGTTAAATCCCGACGTAGAGCCCAACGCACGTCCCGACGTAGAGCCCAACGCACGTCCCGACGTAGAGCTGAAAGTTAGCTAAATACAGACGTAGAGCCCAACGCATGTCCCGACGTAGAGCAGAAAGTTAGCTAACTAGAGACGTAGAGCCCAACGCACGTCCGGACGTAGAGCCCAACGCACGTCCCGACGTAGTGCCCAACGCACGTCCGGACGTAGAGCTGAAAGTAAGCTAAATCCCGACGTAGAGCCCAACGCAGGTCCCGACGTAGAGCCCAACGCACGTCCCGACATAGCGCCCAACGCACGTCCCGACGTAGAGCTGAAAGTTAGCTAACTACAGACGTAGAGCCCAACGCACGTCCCGACGTAGAGCTGAAAGTTAACTAACTACAGACGTAGAGCCCAACGCACGTCCCGACGTAGAACCCAACGCACGTCCCGACGTAGAGCCCAACGCACGTCCCGACGTAGAGCCCCACGCACTTCCCGACGTAGAGCCAAACGCACGTCCCGACGTAGAGCTGAAAGTAAGCTAAATGCCATCTTAGAGGCCAACGCACGTCCCGACGTAGAGCTGAAATAAAGCTAAATCCCGACGTAGAGCACAACGCACGTCCCGACGTAGAGCCCAACGCACGTCCCGACGTAGAGCCCAACACACGTCCCGACGTACAGCTGAAAGTTAGCTAACTACAGACGTAGAGCCCAACGCACGTCCCAAAGTAGAGCCCAACGCACGTCCCGACGTAGAGCCCAACGCACGTCCCGACGTAGAGCTGAAAGTAAGCTAAATCCCGACGTAGAGCCCAACGCACGTCCCGACGTAGAGCTGAAAGTAAGCTAAATCCCGACGTAGAGGCCAACGCACGTCCCGACGTAGAGGACAACGCACGTCCCGACGTAGAGCTGAAAGTAAGTTAAATCCCGACGTAGAGGCCAACGCACGTCCCGACGTAGAGCTGAGAGTAAGCTAAATCCCGACGTAGAGCCCAACGCACGTCCCGACGTAGAGCCCAACGCACGTCCCGACGTAGAGCCAAACGCGCGTCCCGACATAGAGCCCAACGCACGTCCCGACGTGGAGCTGAAAGTAAGCTAAATCCCGACGTAGAGGCCAACGCACGTCCCGACGTAGAGCCCAACGCACGTCCGACGTAGAGCCCAACGCACGTCCCGACGTAGAGCTGAAAGTAAGCTAAATCCCGACGTAGAGCCCAATGCACGTCCCGACGTAGAGCCCAACGCGCATCCCGACGTAGAGCCCAACGCGCGTCCCGACGTAGAGCTGAAAGTTAGCTAACTACAGACGTAGAGCCCAACGCGCGTCCCGACGTAGAGCTGAAAGTTAGCTAACTACAGACGTAGAGCCCAACGCGCGTCCTGACGTAGAGACCAACACGCGTCCCGACGTAGAGCCCAACGCGCGTCCCGACACAGAGCCCAACGCACGTCCCGACGTAGAGCCCAACGCACGTCCCGACGTAGAGCCCAACGCACGTCCCGACGTAGAGACCAGCGCACGTCCCGACGTACTGCCCAACGTACGTCCCGACGTATAGACCAACGCACGTCCCGACGTAGAGCTGAAAGTAAGCTAAATCCCAACGTAGAGCCCAACGCACGTCCCGACGTAGCGCCCAACGCACGTCCCGACGTAGAGCTGAAAGTTAGCTAACTACAGACGTAGAGCCCAACGCACGTCCCGACGTAGAGCCCAACGCACGTCCCGACGTAGAGCCCAACGCGCGTCCCGACGTAGAGCCCAACGCGCGTCCCGACGTGGAGCTGAAAGTAAGCGAAATCCCGACGTAGAGGCCAACGCACGTCCCGACGTAGAGCCCAACGCACGTCCCGACGTAGAGCCCAACGCACGTCCCGACGTAGAGCTGAAAGTTATCTAACTACAGACGTAGAGCCCAACGCACGTCCCGACGTAGAGCCCAACGCATGTCCCGACGTAGAGTTGAAAGTAAGCTAAATCCCGACGTAGAGGCCAACGCACGTCCCGACGTAGAGCTGAAAGTAAGCTAAAGCCCGACGTAGAGCCCAACGCACGTCCCGACGTAGAGCCCAACGCACGTCCCGACGTAGACCTGAAAGTAAGCTAAATCCCGACGTAGAGCCCAAGGCACGTCCCGACGTAGAGCCCAACGCACGTCCCGACGTAGAGCCCAACGCACGTCCCGACGTAGAGCTGAAAGTAAGCTAAATCCCGACGTAGAGCCCAACGCACGTCCCGACGTAGAGCCCAACGCACGTCCCGACGTAGAGCTGAAAGTTAGCTAACTACAGACGTAGAGCCCAACGCACGTCCCGACGTAGAGCAGAAAGTTAGCTAACTACAGACGTAGAGCCCAACGCACGTCCCGACGTAGAACCCAACGCACGTCCCGATGTAGAGCCCAACGCACGTCCCGACGTAGAGCCCAACGCACGTCCCGACGTAGAGCCCAACGCACGTCCCGACGTGGAGCTGAAAGTAAGCTAAATGCCGACGTAGAGGCCGACGCACGTCCCGACGTAGAGCTGAAAGTAAGCTAAATCCCGACGTAGAGCCCAACGCACGTCCCGAAGTAGAGCCCAACGCACGTCCCGACGTAGAGCTGAAAGTTAGCTAACTACAGACGTAGAGCCCAACGCACGTCCCGACGTAGAGCAGAAAGTTAGCTAACTACAGACGTAGAGCCCAACGCACATCCCGACGTAGAGCCCAACGCACTTCCCGACGTAGAGCCCAACGCACGTCCCGACGTAGAGCTGAAAGTAAGCTAAATCCCGACGTAGAGGCCAACGCACGTCCCGACGTAGAGCCCAACGCACGTCCGACGTAGAGCCCAACGCACGTCCCGACGTAGAGCTGAAAGTAAGCTAAATCCCGACGTAGAGCCCAATGCACGTCCCGACGTAGAGCCCAACGCGCATCCCGACGTAGAGCCCAACGCGCGTCCCGACGTAGAGCTGAAAGTTAGCTAACTACAGACGTAGAGCCCAACGCGCGTCCCGACGTAGAGCTGAAAGTTAGCTAACTACAGACGTAGAGCCCAACGCGCGTCCCGACGTAGACTAAAAGTTAGCTAACTACAGACGTAGAGCCCAACGCGCGTCCTGACGTAGAGACCAACACGCGTCCCGACGTAGAGCCCAACGCGCGTCCCGACACAGAGCCCAACGCACGTCCCGACGTAGAGCCCAACGCACGTCCCGACGTAGAGCCCAACGCACGTCCCGACGTAGAGCCCAGCGCACGTCCCGACGTAGAGCTGAAAGTTAGCTAACTACAGACGAAGAGCCCAACGCGCGTCCCGACGTAGACCTGAAAGTTAGCTAACTACAGACGTAGAGCCCAACGCGCGTCCCGACGTAGAGCCCAACGCGTGTCCCGACGTAGAGCCCAACGCACGTCCCGACGTAGAGCCCAACGCACGTCGCGACGTAGAGCTGAAGGTAAGCTAAATCCCGACGTAGAAGCCAACGCACGTCCCGACGTAGAGGCCAACGCACGTCCCGACGTAGAGCCCAACGCACGTCCCGACGTAGAGGCCAACGCACGTCCCGACGTAGAGCTGAAAGTAAACTAAATCCCGACGTAGAGCCCAACGCACGTCCCGACGTAGAGCCCAACGCACGTCCCGACGTAGAGCCCAACGCACGTCCCGACGTAGAGCTGAAAGTTAGCTAACTACAAACGTAGAGCCCAACGCACGTCCCGACGTAGAGCCCAACGCACGTCCCGACGTGGAGCCCAACGCACGTCCCGACGTAGAGCTGAAAGTAAGCTAAATCCCGAAGTAGAGGCCAACGCACGTCCCGACGTAGAGGCCAACGCACGTCCCGACGTAGAGCTGAAAGTAAGCTAAATCCCGACGTAGCGCCCAACGCACGTCCCGAAGCAACGCCCAACGCACGTCCCGACCTAGCGCCCAACGCACGTCCCGACGTAGCGCCCAACGCACGTCCCGACGTAGAGCTGAAAGTAAGCTAAATCCCGACGTAGAGGCCAACGCACGTCCCGACGTAGAGGCCAACGCACGTCCCGACGTCGACCTGAAAGTAAGCTAAATCCCGAAGTAGAGCCCAACGCACGTCCCGACGTAGTGCCCAACGCACGTCCCGACGTAGAGCCCAACGCACGTCCCGACGTAGAGCTGAAAGTAAGCTAAATCCCGACGTAGAGCCCAACGCACGTCCCGACGTAGAGCCCAACGCACGTCCCGACGTAGAGCCCAACGCACGTCCCGACGTAGAGCTGAAAGTTAGCTAACTACAAACGTAGAGCCCAACGCACGTCCCGACGTAGAGCCCAACGCACGTCCCGACGTGGAGCCCAACGCACGTCCCGACGTAGAGCTGAAAGTAAGCTAAATCCCGACGTAGAGCCCAACGCAAGTCCCGACGTAGAGCCCAACGCACGTCCCCACGTAGAGCTGAAAGTAAGCTAAATCCCGAAGTAGAGGCCAACGCACGTCCCGACGTAGAGGCCAACGCACGTCCCGACGTAGAGCTGAAAGTAAGCTAAATCCCGACGTAGCGCCCAACGCACGTCCCGAAGCAACGCCCAACGCACGTCCCGACTTAGCGCCCAACGCACGTCCCGACGTAGCGCCCAACGCACGTCCCGACGTAGAGCTGAAAGTAAGCTAAATCCCGACGTAGAGGCCAACGCACGTCCCGACGTAGAGCCCAACGCACGTCCCGACGTAGACCTGAAAGTAAGCTAAATCCCGAAGTAGAGCCCAACGCACGTCCCGACGTAGTGCCCAACGCACGTCCCGACGTAGAGCCCAACGCACGTCCCGACGTAGAGCTGAAAGTAAGCTAAATCCCGACGTAGAGCCCAACGCACGTCCCGACGTAGAGACCAACGCACGTCCCGACGTAGAGCCCAACGCACGTCCCGACGTAGTGCCCAACGCACGTCCCGACGTAGAGCCCAACGCACGTCCCGACGTAGAGCTGAAAGTAAGCTAAATCCCGACGTAGAGCCCAACGCACGTCCCGACGTAGAGCCCAACGCACGTCCCGACGTAGAGCCCAACGCACGTCCCGACGTAGAGCTGAAAGTTAGCTAACTACAGACGTAGAGCCCAACGCACGTCCCGACGTAGAGGCCAACGCACGTCCCGATGTAGAGGCCAACGCACGTCCCGACCTAGTGCCCAACGCACGTCCTGACGTAGAGCTGAAAGTTAGCTAACTACAGACGTAGAGCCCAACGCACGTCCCGACGTAGAGCTGAAAGTTAACTAACTACAGACGTAGAGCCCAACGCACGTCCCGACGTAGAACCCAACGCACGTCCCGACGTAGAGCCCAACGCACATCCCGACGTAGAGCCCAACGCACTTCCCGACGTAGAGCCCAACGCACTTCCCGACGTAGAGCCCAACGCACGTCCCGACGTAGAGCTGAAAGTAAGCTAAATGCCGTCTTAGAGGCCAACGCACGTCCCGACGTAGAGCTGAAATAAAGCTAAATCCCGACGTAGAGCACAACGCACGTCCCGACGTAGAGCCCAACGCACGTCCCGACGTAGAGCCCAACACACGTCCCGACGTAGAGCTGAAAGTTAGCTAACTACAGACGTAGAGCCCAACGCACGTCCCGAAGTAGAGCCCAACGCACGTCCCGACGTAGAGCTGAAAGTAAGCTAAATCCCGACGTAGAGCCCAACGCACGTCCCGACGTAGAGCTGAAAGTAAGCTAAATCCCGACGTAGAGCCCAAAGCACGTCCCGACGTAGAGCCCAACGCACGTCACGACGTAGAGCCCAACGCACGTCCCGACGTAGAGCTGAAAGTAAGCTAAATCCCGACATAGAGCCCAACGCACGTCCCGACGTAGAGCCCAACGCACGTCCCGACGTAGAGCTGAAAGTAAGCTAAATGCCGTCTTAGAGGCCAACGCACGTCCCGACGTAGAGCTGAAATAAAGCTAAATCCCGACGTAGAGCCCAACGCACGTCCCGACGTAGAGCCCAACGCACGTCCCGACGTAGAGCCCAACACACGTCCCGACGTAGAGCTGAAAGTTAGCTAACTACAGACGTAGAGCCCAACGCACGTCCCGAAGTAGAGCCCAACGCACGTCCCGACGTAGAGCTGAAAGTAAGCTAAATCCCGACGTAGAGCCCAACGCACGTCCCGACGTAGAGCTGAAAGTAAGCTAAATCCCGACGTAGAGGCCAACGCACGTCCCGACGTAGAGGCCAACGCACGTCCCGACGTAGAGCTGAAATTAAGTTAAATCCCGACGTAGAGGCCAACGCACGTCCCGACGTAGAGGCCAACGCACGTCCCGACGTAGAGCTGAGAGTAAGCTAAATCCCGACGTAGAGCCCAACGCACGTCCCGACGTAGAGCCCAACGCACGTCCCGACGTAGAGCCAAACGCGCGTCCCGACATAGAGCCCAACGCACGTCCCGACGTGGAGCTGAAAGTAAGCTAAATCCCGACGTAGAGGCCAACGCACGTCCCGACGTAGAGCCCAACGCACGTCCCGACGTAGAGCCCAACGCACGTCCCGACGTAGAGCTGAAAGTAAGCTAAATCCCGACGTAGAGCCCAATGCACGTCCCGACGTAGAGCCCAACGCGCATCCCGACGTAGAGCCCAACGCGCGTCCCGACGTAGAGCTGAAAGTTAGCTAACTACAGACGTAGAGCCCAACGCGCGTCCCGACGTAGAGCTGAAAGTTAGCTAACTACAGACGTAGAGCCCAACGCGCGTCCCGACGTAGAGCTAAAAGTTAGCTAACTACAGACGTAGAGCCCAACGCGCGTCCTGACGTAGAGCCCAACACGCGTCCCGACGTAGAGCCCAACGCGCGTCCCGACACACAGCCCAACGCACGTCCCGACGTAGTGCCCAACGCACGTCCAGACGTGGAACTGAAAGTAAGCTAAATCCCGACGTAGAGCCCAACGCACGTCCCGACGTAGAGCCCAACGCACGTCCCGACGTAGAGCCCAGCGCACGTCCCGACGTACTGCCCAACGTACGTCCCGACGTAGAGACTAACGCACGTCCCGACGTAGAGCTGAAAGTAAGCTAAATCCCAACGTAGAGCCCAACGCACGTCCCGACGTAGCGCCCAACGCACGTCCCGACGTAGAGCCCAACGCACGTCCCGACGTAGAGCCCAACGCGCGTCCCGACGTAGAGCCCAACGCGCGTCCCGACTTGGAGCTGAAAGTAAGCTAAATCCCGACGTAGAGGCCAACGCACGTCCCGACGTAGAGCCCAACGCACGTCCCGACGTAGAGCCCAACGCACGTCCCGACGTAGAGCTGAAAGTTATCTAACTACAGACGTAGAGCCCAACGCACGTCCCGACGTAGAGCCCAACGCATGTCCCGACGTAGAGCTGAAAGTAAGCTAAATCCCGACGTAGAGGCCAACGCACGTCCCGACGTAGAGCTGAAAGTAAGCTAAAGCCCGACGTAGAGCCCAACGCACGTCCCGACGTAGAGCCCAACGCACGTCCCGACGTAGAGCTGAAAGTAAGCTAAATCCAGACGTAGAGCCCAAGGCACGTCCCGACGTAGAGCCCAACGCACGTCCCGACGTAGAGCCCAACGCACGTACCGACGTAGAGCTGAAAGTAAGCTAAATCCCGACGTAGAACCCAACGCACCTCCCGAAGTAGAGCTGAAAGTAAGCTAAATCCCGACGTAGAGGCCAACGCACGTCCCGACGTAGAGGCCAACGCACGTCTCGACGTAGAGGCCAACGCACGTCCCGACGTAGAGGCCAACGCACGTCTCGACGTAGAGCTGAAAGTAAGTTAAATCCCGACGTAGAGCCCAACGCACGTCCCGACGTAGAGCCCAACGCACGTCCCGACGTAGAGCTGAAAGTTAGCTAAATACAGACGTAGAGCCCAACGCATGTCCCGACGTAGAGCAGAAAGTTAGCTAACTAGAGACGTAGAGCCCAACGCACGTCCGGACGTAGAGCCCAACGCACGTCCCGACGTAGTGCCCAACGCACGTCCGGACGTAGAGCTGAAAGTAAGCTAAATCCCGACGTAGAGCCCAACGCAGGTCCCGACGTAGAGCCCAACGCACGTCCCGACATAGCGCCCAACGCACGTCCCGACGTAGAGCTGAAAGTTAGCTAACTACAGACGTAGAGCCCAACGCACGTCCCGACGTAGAGCTGAAAGTTAACTAACTACAGACGTAGAGCCCAACGCACGTCCCGACGTAGAACCCAACGCACGTCCCGACGTAGAGCCCAACGCACGTCCCGACGTAGAGCCCCACGCACTTCCCGACGTAGAGCCAAACGCACGTCCCGACGTAGAGCTGAAAGTAAGCTAAATGCCATCTTAGAGGCCAACGCACGTCCCGACGTAGAGCTGAAATAAAGCTAAATCCCGACGTAGAGCACAACGCACGTCCCGACGTAGAGCCCAACGCACGTCCCGACGTAGAGCCCAACACACGTCCCGACGTACAGCTGAAAGTTAGCTAACTACAGACGTAGAGCCCAACGCACGTCCCAAAGTAGAGCCCAACGCACGTCCCGACGTAGAGCCCAACGCACGTCCCGACGTAGAGCTGAAAGTAAGCTAAATCCCGACGTAGAGCCCAACGCACGTCCCGACGTAGAGCTGAAAGTAAGCTAAATCCCGACGTAGAGGCCAACGCACGTCCCGACGTAGAGGCCAACGCACGTCCCGACGTAGAGCTGAAAGTAAGTTAAATCCCGACGTAGAGGCCAACGCACGTCCCGACGTAGAGCTGAGAGTAAGCTAAATCCCGACGTAGAGCCCAACGCACGTCCCGACGTAGAGCCCAACGCACGTCCCGACGTAGAGCCAAACGCGCGTCCCGACATAGAGCCCAACGCACGTCCCGACGTGGAGCTGAAAGTAAGCTAAATCCCGACGTAGAGGCCAACGCACGTCCCGACGTAGAGCCCAACGCACGTCCGACGTAGAGCCCAACGCACGTCCCGACGTAGAGCTGAAAGTAAGCTAAATCCTGACGTAGAGCCCAATGCACGTCCCGACGTAGAGCCCAACGCGCATCCCGACGTAGAGCCCAACGCGCGTCCCGACGTAGAGCTGAAAGTTAGCTAACTACAGACGTAGAGCCCAACGCGCGTCCCGACGTAGAGCTGAAAGTTAGCTAACTACAGACGTAGAGCCCAACGCGCGTCCCGACGTAGACTAAAAGTTAGCTAACTACAGACGTAGAGCCCAACGCGCGTCCTGACGTAGAGACCAACACGCGTCCCGACGTAGAGCCCAACGCGCGTCCCGACACAGAGCCCAACGCACGTCCCGACGTAGAGCCCAACGCACGTCCCGACGTAGAGCCCAACGCACGTCCCGACGTAGAGACCAGCGCACGTCCCGACGTACTGCCCAACGTACGTCCCGACGTATAGACCAACGCACGTCCCGACGTAGAGCTGAAAGTAAGCTAAATCCCAACGTAGAGCCCAACGCACGTCCCGACGTAGCGCCCAACGCACGTCCCGACGTAGAGCTGAAAGTTAGCTAACTACAGACGTAGAGCCCAACGCACGTCCCGACGTAGAGCCCAACGCACGTCCCGACGTAGAGCCCAACGCGCGTCCCGACGTAGAGCCCAACGCGCGTCCCGACGTGGAGCTGAAAGTAAGCGAAATCCCGACGTAGAGGCCAACGCACGTCCCGACGTAGAGCCCAACGCACGTCCCGACGTAGAGCCCAACGCACGTCCCGACGTAGAGCTGAAAGTTATCTAACTACAGACGTAGAGCCCAACGCACGTCCCGACGTAGAGCCCAACGCATGTCCCGACGTAGAGTTGAAAGTAAGCTAAATCCCGACGTAGAGGCCAACGCACGTCCCGACGTAGAGCTGAAAGTAAGCTAAAGCCCGACGTAGAGCCCAACGCACGTCCCGACGTAGAGCCCAACGCACGTCCCGACGTAGACCTGAAAGTAAGCTAAATCCCGACGTAGAGCCCAAGGCACGTCCCGACGTAGAGCCCAACGCACGTCCCGACGTAGAGCCCAACGCACGTCCCGACGTAGAGCTGAAAGTAAGCTAAATCCCGACGTAGAGCCCAACGCACGTCCCGACGTAGAGCCCAACGCACGTCCCGACGTAGAGCTGAAAGTTAGCTAACTACAGACGTAGAGCCCAACGCACGTCCCGACGTAGAGCAGAAAGTTAGCTAACTACAGACGTAGAGCCCAACGCACGTCCCGACGTAGAACCCAACGCACGTCCCGATGTAGAGCCCAACGCACGTCCCGACGTAGAGCCCAACGCACGTCCCGACGTAGAGCCCAACGCACGTCCCGACGTGGAGCTGAAAGTAAGCTAAATGCCGACGTAGAGGCCGACGCACGTCCCGACGTAGAGCTGAAAGTAAGCTAAATCCCGACGTAGAGCCCAACGCACGTCCCGAAGTAGAGCCCAACGCACGTCCCGACGTAGAGCTGAAAGTTAGCTAACTACAGACGTAGAGCCCAACGCACGTCCCGACGTAGAGCAGAAAGTTAGCTAACTACAGACGTAGAGCCCAACGCACATCCCGACGCAGAGCCCAACGCACTTCCCGACGTAGAGCCCAACGCACGTCCCGACGTAGAGCTGAAAGTAAGCTAAATCCCGACGTAGAGGCCAACGCACGTCCCGACGTAGAGCCCAACGCACGTCCGACGTAGAGCCCAACGCACGTCCCGACGTAGAGCTGAAAGTAAGCTAAATCCCGACGTAGAGCCCAATGCACGTCCCGACGTAGAGCCCAACGCGCATCCCGACGTAGAGCCCAACGCGCGTCCCGACGTAGAGCTGAAAGTTAGCTAACTACAGACGTAGAGCCCAACGCGCGTCCCGACGTAGAGCTGAAAGTTAGCTAACTACAGACGTAGAGCCCAACGCGCGTCCCGACGTAGACTAAAAGTTAGCTAACTACAGACGTAGAGCCCAACGCGCGTCCTGACGTAGAGACCAACACGCGTCCCGACGTAGAGCCCAACGCGCGTCCCGACACAGAGCCCAACGCACGTCCCGACGTAGAGCCCAACGCACGTCCCGACGTAGAGCCCAACGCACGTCCCGACGTAGAGCCCAGCGCACGTCCCGACGTACTGCCCAACGTACGTCCCGACGTATAGACCAACGCACGTCCCGACGTAGAGCTGAAAGTAAGCTAAATCCCGACGTAGAGCCCAACGCACGTCCCGACGTAGACCCCAACGCACGTCCCGACGTAGAGCTGAAAGTTAGCTAACTACAGACGTAGAGCCCAACGCACGTCCCGACGTAGAGCAGAAAGTTAGCTAACTACAGACGTAGAGCCCAACGCACGTCCCGACGTAGAACCCAACGCACGTCCCGACGTAGAGCCCAACGCACGTCCCGACGTAGAGCCCAACGCACGTCCCGACGTAGAGCCCAACGCACGTCCCGACGTGGAGCTGAAAGTAAGCTAAATGCCGACGTAGAGGCCGACGCACGTCCCGACGTAGAGCTGAAAGTAAGCTAAATCCCGACGTAGAGCCCAACGCACGTCCCGAAGTAGAGCCCAACGCACGTCCCGACGTAGAGCTGAAAGTTAGCTAACTACAGACGTAGAGCCCAACGCACGTCCCGACGTAGAGCAGAAAGTTAGCTAACTACAGACGTAGAGCCCAACGCACATCCCGACGTAGAGCCCAACGCACTTCCCGACGTAGAGCCCAACGCACGTCCCGACGTAGAGCTGAAAGTAAGCTAAATGCCGTCTTAGAGGCCAACGCACGTCCCGACGTAGAGCTGAAATAAAGCTAAATCCCGACGTAGAGCACAACGCACGTCCCGACGTAGAGCCCAACGCACGTCCCGACGTAGAGCCCAACACACGTCCCGACGTAGAGCTGAAAGTTAGCTAACTACAGACGTAGAGCCCAACGCACGTCCCGAAGTAGAGCCCAACGCACGTCCCGACGTAGAGCCCAACGCACGTCCCGACGTAGAGCTGAAAGTAAGCTAAATCCCGACGTAGAGCCCAACGCACGTCCCGACGTAAAGCTGAAAGTAAGCTAAATCCCGACGTAGAGGCCAACGCACGTCCCGACGTAGAGGCCAACGCACGTCCCGACGTAGAGCTGAAATTAACTTAAATCCCGACGTAGAGGCCAACGCACGTCCCGACGTAGAGCCAAACGCGCGTCCCGACATAGAGCCCAACGCACGTCCCGACGTGGAGCTGAAAGTAAGCTAAATCCCGACGTTGAGGCCAACGCACGTCCCGACGTAGAGCCCAACGCACGTCCCGACGTAGAGCCCAACGCACGTCCCTACGTAGAGCTGGAAGTAAGCTAAATCCCGACGTAGAGCCCAATGCACGTCCCGACGTAGATCCCAACGCGCATCCCGACGTAGAGCCCAACGCGCGTCCCGACGTAGACCTGAAAGTTAGCTAACTACAGACGTAGAGCCCAACGCGCGTCCCGACGTAGAGCTGAAAGTTAGCTAACTACAGACGTAGAGCCCAACGCGCGTCCCGACGTAGAGCTAAAAGTTAGCTAACTACAGACGTAGAGCCCAACGCGCGTCCTGACGTAGAGCCCAACACGCGTCCCGACGTAGAGCCCAACGCGCGTCCCGACACAGAGCCCAACGCACGTCCCGACGTAGTGCCCAACGCACGTCCAGACGTGGAACTGAAAGTAAGCTAAATCCCGACGTAGAGCCCAACGCACGTCCCGACGTAGAGCCCAACGCACGTCCCGACGTAGAGCCCAGCGCACGTCCCGACGTACTGCCCAACGTACGTCCCGACGTAGAGACCAACGCACGTCCCGACGTAGAGCTGAAAGTAAGCTAAATCCCAACGTAGAGCCCAACGCACGTCCCGACGTAGACCTGAAAGTAAGCTAAATCCCGACGTAGAGCCCAACGCACGTCCCGACGTAGCGCCCAACGCACGTCCCGACGTAGAGGCCAACGCACGTCCCGACGTAGAGCTGAAAGTAAGATAAATCCCGACGTAGAGGCCAACGCACGTCCCGACGTAGAGGCCAACGCACGTCCCGACGTAGAGCTGAAGATAAGCTAAATCCCGACATAGAGCCCAACGCACGTCCCGAAGTAGAGCCCAACGCACGTCCCGACGTAGAGCTGAAAGTAAGCTAAATCCCGACGTAGAGCCCAACGCACGTCCCGACGTAGAGCCCAACGCACGTCCCGACGTAGAGCCCAACGCACGTCCCGACGTAGAGCCCAACGCACGTCCCGACGTAGACCTGAAAGTAAGCTAAATCCCGACGTAGAGCCCAACGCACGTCCCGACGTAGCGCCCAACGCACGTCCCGACGTAGAGGCCAACGCACGTCCCGACGTAGAGCTGAAAGTAAGCTAAATCCCGACGTAGAGCCCAACGCACGTCCCGACGTAGAGCCCAACGCACGTCCCGACGTAGAGCTGAAAGTAAGCTAAATCCCAACGTAGAGCCCAACGCACGTCCCGACGTAGAGCCCAACGCACGTCCCGAAGTAGAGCCCAACGCACGTCCCGACGTAGACCTGAAAGTAAGCTAAATCCCGAAGTAGAGCCCAACGCACGTCCCGACGTAGTGCCCAACGCACGTCCCGACGTAGAGCCCAACGCGCGTCCCGACGTAGACCTGAAAGTAAGCTAAATCCCGACGTAGAGCCCAACGCACGTCCCGACGTAGAGCCCAACGCACGTCCCGACGTAGAGCCCAACGCACGTCCCAACGTAGAGCCCAACGCAAGTTCCGACGTAGCGCCCAACGCACGTCCCGACGTAGAGCTGAAAGTTAGCTAACTACAGATGTAGAGCCCAACGCACGTCCCGACGTAGAACTGAAAGTTAGCTAACTACAGACGTAGAGCCCAACGCACGTCCCGACGTAGAGCCCAACGCACGTCCCGACGTAGACCTGAAAGTAAGCTAAATCCCGACGTAGAGCCCAACGCACGTCCCGACGTAGAGCCCAACGCACGTCCCGACGTAGAGCCTAACGCACGTCCCGACGTAGAGCTGAAAGTAAGCTAAATCCCGACGTAGAGCTCAACGCACGTCCCGACGTAGAACCCAACGCACATCCCGACGTAGAGCCCAACGCACGTCCCGACGTAGAGCCCAACGCACGTCCCGACGTAGAGCTGAAAGTTAGCTAACTACAGACGAAGAGCCCAACGCGCGTCCCGACGTAGAGCTGAAAGTTAGCTAACTACAGACGTAGAGCCCAACGCGCGTCCCGACGTAGAGCCCAACGCGTGTCCCGACGTAGAGCCCAACGCACGTCCCGACTTAGAGCCCAACGCACGTCCAGACGTAGAGCCCAACGCACGTCCCGACGTACCGCCCAACGCACGTCCCGACGTAGAGCTGAAAGTTACCTAACTACAGACGTAGAGCCCAACGCACGTCCCGACGTAGAGCAGAAAGTTAGCTAACTACAGACGTAGAGCCCAACGCACGTCCCGACGTAGAGCCCAATGCACGTCCCGACGTAGAGCCCAACGCACGTCCCGACGTAGAGCTGAAAGTAAGCTAAATCCTGATGTAGAGCCCAACGCACGTCCCGACGTAGAGCCCAACGCACGTCCCGACATAGCGCCCAACGCACGTCCCGACGTAGAGCAGAAAGTTAGCTAACTACAGACGTAGAGCCCAACGCACGTCCCGACGTAGAGCCCAACGCACGTCCCGACGTAGAACCCAACGCACGTCCCGACGTAGAGCCCAACGCACGTCCCGACGTAGCGCCCAATGCACGTCCCTACGTAGAGCTGAAAGTAAGCTAAATCCCGACCTAGAGCCCAACGCACGTCCCGACGTAGAGCCCAACGCACGTCCCGACGTAGAGCCCAACGCACGTCCCGACGTAGAGCTGAAAGTTAGCTAACTACAGACGAAGAGCCCAACGCGCGTCCCGACGTAGAGCTGAAAGTTAGCTAACTACAGACGTAGAGCCCAACGCGCGTCCCGACGTAGTGCCCAACGCGTGTCCCGACGTAGAGCCCAACGCACGTCCCGACGTAGAGCCCAACGCACGTCGCGACGTAGAGCTGAAGGTAAGCTAAATCCCGACGTAGAAGCCAACGCACGTCCCGACGTAGAGGCCAACGCACGTCCCGACGTAGAGCCCAACGCACGTCCCGACGTAGAGGCCAACGCACGTCCCGACGTAGAGCTGAAAGTAAACTAAATCCCGACGTAGAGCCCAACGCACGTCCCGACGTAGAGCCCAACGCACGTCCCGACGTAGAGCTGAAAGTTAGCTAACTACAAACGTAGAGCCCAACGCACGTCCCGACGTAGAGCCCAACGCACGTCCCGACGTGGAGCCCAACGCACGTCCCGACGTAGAGCTGAAAGTAAGCTAAATCCCGAAGTAGAGGCCAACGCACGTCCCGACGTAGAGGCCAACGCACGTCCCGACGTAGAGCTGAAAGTAAGCTAAATCCCGACGTAGCGCCCAACGCACGTCCCGAAGCAACGCCCAACGCACGTCCCGACCTAGCGCCCAACGCACGTCCCGACGTAGCGCCCAACGCACGTCCCGACGTAGAGCTGAAAGTAAGCTAAATCCCGACGTAGAGGCCAACGCACGTCCCGAAGTAGAGCCCAACGCACGTCCCGACGTAGACCTGAAAGTAAGCTAAATCCCGAAGTAGAGCCCAACGCACGTCCCGACGTAGTGCCCAACGCACGTCCCGACGTAGAGCCCAACGCACGTCCCGACGTAGAGCTGAAAGTAAGCTAAATCCCGACGTAGAGCCCAACGCACGTCCCGACGTAGAGCCCAACGCACGTCCCGACGTAGAGCCCAACGCACGTCCCGACGTAGAGCTGAAAGTTAGCTAACTACAAACGTAGAGCCCAACGCACGTCCCGACGTAGAGCCCAACGCACGTCCCGACGTGGAGCCCAACGCACGTCCCGACGTAGAGCTGAAAGTAAGCTAAATCCCGACGTAGAGCCCAACGCAAGTCCCGACGTAGAGCCCAACGCACGTCCCGACGTAGAGCTGAAAGTAAGCTAAATCCCGAAGTAGAGGCCAACGCACGTCCCGACGTAGAGGCCAACGCACGTCCCGACGTAGAGCTGAAAGTAAGCTAAATCCCGACGTAGCGCCCAACGCACGTCCCGAAGCAACGCCCAACGCACGTCCCGACTTAGCGCCCAACGCACGTCCCGACGTAGCGCCCAACGCACGTCCCGACGTAGAGCTGAAAGTAAGCTAAATCCCGACGTAGAGGCCAACGCACGTCCCGACGTAGAGGCCAACGCACGTCCCGACGTAGACCTGAAAGTAAGCTAAATCCCGAAGTAGAGCCCAACGCACGTCCCGACGTAGTGCCCAACGCACGTCCCGACGTAGAGCCCAACGCACGTCCCGACGTAGAGCTGAAAGTAAGCTAAATCCCGACGTAGAGCCCAACGCACGTCCCGACGTAGAGCCCAACGCACGTCCCGACGTAGAGCCCAACGCACGTCCCGACGTAGTGCCCAACGCACGTCCCGACGTAGAGCCCAACGCACGTCCCGACGTAGAGCTGAAAGTAAGCTAAATCCCGACGTAGAGCCCAACGCACGTCCCGACGTAGAGCCCAACGCACGTCCCGACGTAGAGCCCAACGCACGTCCCGACGTAGAGCTGAAACTTAGCTAACTACAGACGAAGAGCCCAACGCGCGTCCCGACGTAGAGCTGAAAGTTAGCTAACTACAGACGAAGAGCCC
Source organism: Leptosomus discolor (assembly GCF_034619465.1). Taxonomy (NCBI): domain Eukaryota; kingdom Metazoa; phylum Chordata; class Aves; order Leptosomiformes; family Leptosomidae; genus Leptosomus; species Leptosomus discolor. The sequence continues at coordinate 1,563,420 of NW_028237857.1, read as the reverse complement.
AACGCGCGTCCCGACGTAGAAACCAACGCACGTCCCGACGTAGAGCCCAACGCACGTCCCGACGTAGAGGCCAACGCATGTCCCGACGTAGAGCTGAAAGTAAGCTAAATCCCGACGTAGAGGCCAACGCACGTCCCGACGTAGAGGCCAACGCACGTCCCGACGTAGCGCCCAACGCATGTCCCGACGTAGAGGCCAACGCACGTCCCGACGTAGAGCTGAAAGTAAGCTAAATCCTGACGTAGAGCCCAACGCACGTCCCGACGTAGAGCCCAACGCACGTCCCGACGTAGAGCTGAAAGTAAGCTAAATCCCAACGTAGAGCCCAACGCACGTCCCGACGTAGAGCCCAACGCACGTCCCGAAGTAGAGCCCAACGCACGTCCCGACGTAGACCTGAAAGTAAGCTAAATCCCGAAGTAGAGGCCAACGCACGTCCCGACGTAGTGCCCAACGCACGTCCCGACGTAGAGCCCAACGCACGTCCCGACGTAGAGCTGAAAGTAAGCTAAATCCCGACGTAGAGCCCAACGCACGTCCCGACGTAGAGCCCAACGCACGTCCCGACGTAGAGCCCAACGCACGTCCCGACGTAGACCTGAAAGTAAGCTAAATCCCGACGTAGAGCCCAACGCACGTCCCGACGTAGCGCCCAACGCACGTCCCGACGTAGAGGCCAACGCACGTCCCGACGTAGAGCTGAAAGTAAGCTAAATCCCGACGTAGAGGCCAACGCACGTCCCGACGTAGAGGCCAACGCACGTCCCGACGTAGAGCTGAAGATAAGCTAAATCCCGACATAGAGCCCAACGCACGTCCCGACGTAGAGCCCAACGCACGTCCCGAAGTAGAGCCCAACGCACGTCCCGACGTAGAGCTGAAAGTAAGCTAAATCCCGACGTAGAGCCCAACGCACGTCCCGACGTAGAGCCCAACGCACGTCCCGACGTAGACCTGAAAGTAAGCTAAATCCCGACGTAGAGCCCAACGCACGTCCCGACGTAGCGCCCAACGCACGTCCTGACGTAGAGGCCAACGCACGTCCCGACGTAGAGCTGAAAGCAAGCTAAATCCCGACGTAGAGCCCAACGCACGTCCCGACGTAGAGCCCAACGCACGTCCCGACGTAGACCTGAAAGTAAGCTAAATCCCGAAGTAGAGCCCAACGCACGTCCCGACGTAGTGCCCAACGCACGTCCCGACGTAGAGCCCAACGCACGTCCCGACGTAGAGCTGAAAGTAAGCTAAATCCCGACGTAGAGCCCAACGCACGTCCCGACGTAGAGCCCAACGCACGTCCCGACGTAGAGCCCAACGCACGTCCCGACGTAGTGCCCAACGCACGTCCCGACGTAGAGCCCAACGCACGTCCCGACGTAGAGCTGAAAGTAAGCTAAATCCCGACGTAGAGCCCAACGCACGTCCCGACGTAGAGCCCAACGCACGTCCCGACGTAGAGCCCAACGCACGTCCCGACGTAGACCTGAAAGTAAGCTAAATCCCGACGTAGAGCCCAACTCAAGTCCCGACGTAGCGCCCAACGCACGTCCCGACGTAGAGGCCAACGCACGTCCCGACGTAGAGCTGAAAGTAAGCTAAATCCCGACGTAGAGGCCAACGCACGTCCCGACGTAGAGGCCAACGCACGTCCCGACGTAGAGCTGAAGATAAGCTAAATCCCGACATAGAGCCCAACGCACGTCCCGACGTAGAGCCCAACGCACGTCCCGAAGTAGAGCCCAACGCACGTCCCGACGTAGAGCTGAAAGTAAGCTAAATCCCGACGTAGAGCCCAACGCACGTCCCGACGTAGAGCCCAACGCACGTCCCGACGTAGAGCTGAAAGTAAGCTAAAACCCGACGTAGAGCCCAACGCACGTCCCGACGTAGAGCCCAACGCACGTCCCGACGTAGAGCTGAAAGTTAGCTAACTACAGACGAAGAGCCCAACGCGCGTTCCGACGTAGAGCTGAAAGTTAGCTAACTACAGACGTAGAGCCCAACGCGCGTCCCGACGTAGAGCCCACCGCACGTCCCGACGTAGAGCCCAACGCACGTCCCGACGTAGAGGCCAACGCACGTCCCGACGTAGAGCTGAAAGTAAGCTAAATCCCGACGTAGAGGCCAACGCACGTCCCGACGTAGAGGCCAACGCACGTCCCGACGTAGCGCCCAACGCACGTCCCGACGTAGCGCCCAATGCACGTCCCGACGTAGAGCTGAAAGTAAGCTAAATCCCGACGTAGAGCCCAACGCACGTCCCAACGTAGAGCCCAACGCACGTCCCGACGTAGAGCTGAAAGTTAGCTAACTACAGACGTAGAGCCCAACGCAGGTCCCGACGTAGAACCCAACGCACGTCCCGACGTAGAGCCCAACGCACCTCCCGACGTAGAGCCCAACGCATCTCCCGACGTAGAGCCCAACGCACGTCCCGACGTAGAGCTGAAAGTAAGCTAAATGCCGACGTAGAGGCCAATGCACGTCCCGACGTAGAGCTGAAAGTAAGCTAAATCCCGACGTAGAGCCCAACGCACGTCCCGACGTAGAGCCCAACGCACGTCCCGACGTAGAGCTGAAAGTAAGCTAAATCCCGACGTAGAGCCCAACGCACGTCCCGACGTAGAGCCCAACGCACGTCCCGACGTAGAGCCCAACGCACGTCCCGACGTAGAGCTGAAAATTAGCTGACTACAGACGTAGAGCCCAACGCCCGTCCCGACGTAGAGCCCAACGCACGTCCCGACGTAGAGCTGAAAGTTAGCTAACTACAGACGTAGAGCCCAACGCACGTCCCGACGTAGAGCCCAACGCACGTCCCGACGTAGAGCCCAACGCACGTCCCGACGTAGACCTGAAAAGTAAGCTAAATCCCGACGTAGAGCCCAACGCACGTCCCGACGTAGAGCCCAACGCACGTCCCGACGTAGAGCTTAAAGTAAGCTAAATCCCGACGTAGAGCCCAACGCACGTCCCGACGTAGAGCCCAACGCACGTCCCGACGTAGAGCCCAACGCACGTCCCGACGTAGAGCTGAAAGTTAGCTAACTACAGACGTAGAGCCCAACGCACGTCCCGACGTAGAGCAGAAAGTTAGCTAACTACAGACGTAGAGCCCAACGCACGTCCCGACGTAGAACCCAACGCACGTCCCGACGTAGAGCCCAACGCACGTCCCGACGTAGAGCCCAACGCACGTCCCGACGTAGAGCCCAACGCACGTCCCGACGTAGAGCTGAAAGTAAGCTAAATGCCGACGTAGAGGCCAACGCACGTCCCGACGTAGAGCTGAAAGTAAGCTAAATCTCGACGTAGAGCCCAACGCACGTCCCGACGTAGAGCCCAACGCACGTCCCGACGTAGAGCTGAAAGTAAGCTAAATCCCGACGTAGAGCCCAACGCACGTCCCGACGTAGAGCCCAACACACGTCCCGACGTAGAGCCCAACGCACATCCCGACATAGAGCCCAACGCACATCCCGACGTAGAGCTGAAAGTAAGCTAAATTCCAACGTAGCGCCCAACGCACGTCCCGAAGTAGCGCCCAACGCACGTCCCGACGTAGCGCCCAACGCACGTCCCGACGTAGCATCCAACGCACGTCCCGACGTAGAGCTGAAAGTAAGCTAAATCCCGACGTAGAGGCCAACGCACGTCCTGACCTAGAGGCCAACGCACGTCCCGACGTAGAGGCCAACGCACGTCCCGACGTAGAGGCCAACGCACGTCCCGACGTAGAGCTGAAAAGTAAGCTAACTCCCGACGTAGAGCCCAACGCACGTCCCGACGTAGAGCCCAACGCACGTCCCGACGTAGAGCCCAACGCACGTCCCGACGTAGACCTGAAAGTAAGCTAAATCCCGACGTAGAGCCCAACGCACGTCCCGACGTAGAGCCCAACACACGTCCCGACGTAGAGCCCAATGCACGTCCCGACGTAAAGCTGAAGGTAAGCTAAATCCCGACGTAGAAGCCAACGCACGTCCAGACGTAGAGGCCAACGCACGTCCCGACGTAGAGCCCAACGCACGTCCCGACGTAGAGGCCAACGCACGTCCCGACGTAGAGCTGAAAGTTAGCTAACTACAGACGTAGAGCCCAACGCACGTCCCGACGTAGAGCCCAACGCACGTCCCGACGTAGAGCTGAAAGTTAGCTAACTACAAACGTAGAGCCCAACGCACGTCCCGACGTAGAGCCCAACGCACGTCCCGACGTGGAGCCCAACGCACGTCCCGACGTAGAGCTGAAAGTAAGCTAAATCCCGACGTAGAGCCCAACGCACGTCCCGACGTAGAGCCCAACGCACGTCCCGACATAGAGCCCAACGCACGTCCCGACGTAGAGCTGAAAGTTAGCTAACTACAGACGTAGAGCCCAACGCACGTCCCGACGTAGAGCCCAACGCACGTCCCGACGTAGAGCCCAACGCACGTCCCGACGTAGAGCTGAAAGTAAGCTAAATCCCGACGTAGAGCCCAACACACGTCCCGACGTAGAGCTGAAAGTAAGCTAAATCCCGACGTAGAGCCCAACGCACGTCCCGACGTAGAGCTGAAAGTAAGCTAAATCCCGACGTAGAGGCCAACGCACGTCCCGACGTAGAGGCCAACGCACGTCCCGACGTAGCGCCCAACGCATGTCCCGACGTAGAGGCCAACGCACGTCCCGACGTAGAGCTGAATGTAAGCTAAATCCTGACGTAGAGCCCAACGCACGTCCCGACGTAGAGCCCAACGCACGTCCCGACGTAGAGCTGAAAGTAAGCTAAATCCCAACGTAGAGCCCAACGCACGTCCAGACGTAGAGCCCAACGCACGTCCCGAAGTAGAGCCCAACGCACGTCCCGACGTAGACCTGAAAGTAAGCTAAATCCCGAAGTAGAGCCCAACGCACGTCCCGACGTAGTGCCCAACGCATGTCCCGACGTAGAGCCCAACGCACGTCCCGACGTAGAGCTGAAAGTAAGCTAAATCCCGACGTAGAGCCCAACGCACGACCCGACGTAGAGCCCAACGCACGACCCGACGTAGAGCCCAACGCACGTCCCGACGTAGACCTGAAAGTAAGCTAAATCCCGACGTAGAGCCCAACGCACGTCCCGACGTAGCGCCCAACGCACGTCCCGATGTAGAGGCCAACGCACGTCCCGACGTAGAGCTGAAAGTAAGCTAAATCCCGACGTAGAGGCCAACGCACGTCCCGACGTAGAGGCCAACGCACGTCCCGACGTAGAGCTGAAAGTAAGCTAAATCCCGACGTAGAGGCCAACGCACGTCCCGACGTAGAGCCCAACGCACGTCCCGAAGTAGAGCCCAACGCACGTCCCGACGTAGAGCTGAAAGTAAGCTAAATCCCGACGTAGAGCCCAACGCACGTCCCGACGTAGAGCCCAACGCACGTCCCGACGTAGAGCCCAACGCACGTCCCGACGTAGACCTGAAAGTAAGCTAAATCCCGACGTAGAGCCCAACGCACGTCCCGACGTAGCGCCCAACGCACGTCCCGACGTAGAGGCCAACGCACGTCCCGACGTAGAGCTGAAAGCAAGCTAAATCCCGACGTAGAGCCCAACGCACGTCCCGACGTAGAGCCCAACGCACGTCCCGACGTAGAGCTGAAAGTAAGCTAAATCCCAACGTAGAGCCCAACGCACGTCCCGACGTAGAGCCCAACGCACGTCCTGAAGTAGAGCCCAACGCACGTCCCGACGTAGACCTGAAAGTAAGCTAAATCCCGAAGTAGAGCCCAACGCACGTCCCGACGTAGTGCCCAACGCACGTCCCGACGTAGAGCCCAACGCACGTCCCGACGTAGAGCTGAAAGTAAGCTAAATCCCGACGTAGAGCCCAACGCACGTCCCGACGTAGAGCCCAACGCACGTCCCGACGTAGAGCCCAACGCACGTCCCGACGTAGTGCCCAACGCACGTCCCGAAGTAGAGGCCAACGCACGTCCCGACGTAGAGCTGAAAGTAAGCTAAATCCCGACGTAGAGCCCAACGCACGTCCCGACGTAGCGCCCAACGCACGTCCCGACGTAGAGCCCAACGCACGTCCCGACGTAGACCTGAAAGTAAGCTAAATCCCGACGTAGAGGCCAACGCACGTCCCGACGTAGAGGCCAACGCACGTCCCGACGTAGAGCTGAAGATAAGCTAAATCCCGACATAGAGCCCAACGCACGTCCCGACGTAGAGCCCAACGCACGTCCCGAAGTAGAGCCCAACGCACGTCCCGACGTAGAGCTGAAAGTAAGCTAAATCCCGACGTAGAGCCCAACGCACGTCCCGACGTAGAGCCCAACGCACGTCCCGACGTAGACCTGAAAGTAAGCTAAATCCCGACGTAGAGCCCAACGCACGTCCCGACGTAGAGCCCAACGCACGTCCCGACGTAGAGCTGAAAGTTAGCTAACTACAGACGAAGAGCCCAACGCGCGTTCCGACGTAGAGCTGAAAGTTAGCTAACTACAGACGTAGAGCCCAACGCGCGTCCCGACGTAGAGCCCAACGCACGTCCCGACGTAGAGCCCAACGCACGTCCCGACGTAGAGGCCAACGCACGTCCCGACGTAGAGCTGAAAGTAAGCTAAATCCCGACGTAGAGGCCAACGCACGTCCCGACGTAGAGGCCAACGCACGTCCCGACGTAGCGCCCAACGCACGTCCCGACGTAGAGGCCAACGCACGTCCCGATTTAGAGCTGAAAGTAAGCTAAATCCCGACGTAGAGCCCAACGCACGTCCCAACGTAGAGCCCAACGCACGTCCCGACGTAGAGCTGAAAGTTAGCTAACTACAGACGTAGAGCCCAACGCACGTCCCGACGTAGAGCAGAAAGTTAGCTAAATACAGACGTAGAGCCCAACGCAGGTCCCGACGTAGAGCCCACCGCACGTCCCGACGTAGAGCCCAACGCACGTCCCGACGTAGAGGCCAACGCACGTCCCGACGTAGAGCTGAAAGTAAGCTAAATGCCGACGTAGAGGCCAATGCACGTCCCGACGTAGAGCTGAAAGTAAGCTAAATCCCGACGTAGAGCCCAACGCACGTCCCGACGTAGAGCCCAACGCACGTCCCGACGTAGAGCTGAAAGTAAGCTAAATCCCGACGTAGAGCCCAACGCACGTCCCGACGTAGAGCCCAACGCACGTCCCGACGTAGAGCCCAACGCACGTCCCGACGTAGAGCTGAAAATTAGCTGACTACAGACGTAGAGCCCAACGCACGTCCCGACGTAGAGCCCAACGCACGTCCCGACGTAGAGCTGAAAGTTAGATAACTACAGACGTAGAGCCCAACGCACGTCCCGACGTAGAGCCCAACGCACGTCCCGACGTAGAGCCCAACGCACGTCCCGACGTAGACCTGAAAAGTAAGCTAAATCCCGACGTAGAGCCCAACGCACGTCCCGACGTAGAGCCCAACGCACGTCCCGACGTAGAGCCCAACGCACGTCCCGACGTAGAGCTTAAAGTAAGCTAAATCCCGACGTAGAGCCCAACGCACGTCCCGACGTAGAGCCCAACGCACGTCCCGACGTAGAGCCCAACGCACGTCCCGACGTAGAGCTGAAAGTTAGCTAACTACAGACGTAGAGCCCAACGCACGTCCCGACGTAGAGCAGAAAGTTAGCTAACTACAGACGTAGAGCCCAACGCACGTCCCGACGTAGAACCCAACGCACGTCCCGACGTAGAGCCCAACGCACGTCCCGACGTAGAGCCCAACGCACGTCCCGACGTAGAGCCCAACGCACGTCCCGACGTAGAGCAGAAAGTAAGCTAAATGCCGACGTAGAGGCCAACGCACGTCCCGACGTAGAGCTGAAAGTAAGCTAAATCCTGACGTAGAGCCCAACGCACGTCCCGACGTAGAGCCCAACGCACGTCCCGACGTAGAGCTGAAAGTAAGCTAAATCCCGACGTAGAGCCCAACGCACGTCCCGACGTAGAGCCCAACACACGTCCCGACGTAGAGCCCAACGCACATCCCGACATAGAGCCCAACGCACATCCCGACGTAGAGCTGAAAGTAAGCTAAATTCCAACGTAGCGCCCAACGCACGTCCCGAAGTAGCGCCCAACGCACGTCCCGACGTAGCGCCCAATGCACGTCCCGACGTAGCATCCAACGCACGTCCCGACGTAGAGCTGAAAGTAAGCTAAATCCCGACGTAGAGGCCAACGCACGTCCTGACGTAGAGGCCAACGCACGTCCCGACGTAGAGGCCAACGCACGTCCCGACGTAGAGCTGAAAAGTAAGCTAAATTACGACGTAGAGCCCAACGCACGTCCCGACGTAGAGCCCAACGCACGTCCCGACGTAGAGCCCAACGCACGTCCCGACGTAGACCTGAAAGTAAGCTAAATCCCGACGTAGAGCCCAACGCACGTCCCGACGTAGACCCCAACGCACGTCCCGACGTAGAGCCCAACGCACGTCCCGACGTAGAGCTTAAAGTAAGCTAAATCCCGACGTAGAGCCCAACGCTCGTCCCGACTTAGAGCCCAACGCACGTCCCGACGTAGAGCTGAAAGTAAGCTAAATCCCGACGTAGAGCCCAACGGACGTCCCGACGTAGAGCTTAAAGTAAGCTAAATCCCGACGTAGAGCCCAACGCACGTTCCGACGTAGCGCCCAACGCACGTCTTGACGTAGAGCTGAATGTTAGCTAACTACAGATGTAGAGCCCAACGCACGTCCCGACGTAGAGCTGAAAGTTAGCTAACTACAGACGTAGAGCCCAACGCACGTCCCGACATAGAGCTGAAAGTAAGCTAACTACAGACGTAGAGCCCAACGCACGTCCCGACGTAGAGCCCAACGCACGTCCCGACATAGAGCCCAACGCACGTCCCGACGTAGACCTGAAGGTAAGCTAAATCCCGACCTAGAGCCCAACGCACGTCCCGACGTAGAGCCCAACGCACGTCCCGACGTAGAGCCCAACGCACGTCCCGACGTAGAGCTGAAAGTTAGCTAACTACAGACGAAGAGCCCAACGCGCGTCCCGACGTAGAGCTGAAAGTTAGCTAACTACAGACGAAGAGCCCAACGCGCGTCCCGACGTAGAGCTGAAAGTTAGCTAACTACAGACGTAGAGCCCAACGCGCGTCCCGACGTAGAGCCCAACGCGTGTCCCGACGTAGAGCCCAACGCACGTCCCGACGTAGAGCCCAACGCACGTCGCGACGTAGAGCTGAAGGTAAGCTAAATCCCGACGTAGAAGCCAACGCACGTCCAGACGTAGAGGCCAACGCACGTCCCGACGTAGAGCCCAACACACGTCCCGACGTAGAGGCCAACGCACGTCCCGACGTAGAGCTGAAAGTAAACTAAATCCCGACGTAGAGCCCAACGCACGTCCCGACGTAGAGCCCAACGCACGTCCCAACGTAGAGCCCAACGCACGTCCCGACGTAGAGCTGAAAGTTAGCTAACTACAAACGTAGAGCCCAACGCACGTCCCGACGTAGAGCCCAACGCACGTCCCGACGTGGAGCCCAACGCACGTCCCGACGTAGAGCTGAAAGTAAGCTAAATCCCGACGTAGAGCCCAACGCACGTCCCGACGTAGAGCCCAACGCACGTCCCGACATAGAGCCCAACGCACGTCCCGACGTAGAGCTGAAAGTTAGCTAACTACAGACGTAGAGCCCAACGCACGTCACGACGTAGAGCCCAACGCACGTCCCGACGTAGAGGCCAATGCACGTCCCGACGTAGAGCTGAAAGTAAGCTAAATCCCGACGTAGAGCCCAACACACGTCCCGACGTAGAGCTGAAAGTAAGCTAAATCCCGACGTAGAGGCCAACGCACGTCCCGACGTAGAGGCCAACGCACGTCCCGACGTAGAGCTGAAAGTAAGCTAAATCCCGAAGTAGAGGCCAACGCACGTCCCGACGTAGAGGCCAACGCACGTCCCGACGTAGAGCTGAAAGTAAGCTAAATCCCGACGTAGAGCCCAACGCACGTCCCGACGTAGAGCCCAACGCACGTCCCGAAGTAGAGCCCAACGCACGTCCCGACGTAGAGCTGAAAGTAAGCTAAATCCCGACGTAGAGCCCAACGCACGTCCCGACGTAGAGCCCAACGCACGTCCCGACGTAGACCTGAAAGTAAGCTAAATCCCGACGTAGAGCCCAACGCACGTCCCGACGTAGAGCCCAACGCACGTCCCGACGTAGAGCTGAAAGTTAGCTAACTACAGACGAAGAGCCCAACGCGCGTTCCGACGTAGAGCTGAAAGTTAGCTAACTACAGACGTAGAGCCCAACGCGCGTCCCGACGTAGAGCCCAACGCACGTCCCGACGTAGAGCCCAACGCACGTCCCGACGTAGAGGCCAACGCACGTCCCGACGTAGAGCTGAAAGTAAGCTAAATCCCGACGTAGAGGCCAACGCACGTCCCGACGTAGAGGCCAACGCACGTCCCGACGTAGCGCCCAACGCACGTCCCGACGTAGAGGCCAACGCACGTCCCGATTTAGAGCTGAAAGTAAGCTAAATCCCGACGTAGAGCCCAACGCACGTCCCAACGTAGAGCCCAACGCACGTCCCGACGTAGAGCTGAAAGTTAGCTAACTACAGACGTAGAGCCCAACGCACGTCCCGACGTAGAGCAGAAAGTTAGCTAACTACAGACGTAGAGCCCAACGCAGGTCCCGACGTAGAGCCCACCGCACGTCCCGACGTAGAGCCCAACGCACGTCCCGACGTAGAGGCCAACGCACGTCCCGACGTAGAGCTGAAAGTAAGCTAAATGCCGACGTAGAGGCCAATGCACGTCCCGACGTAGAGCTGAAAGTAAGCTAAATCCCGACGTAGAGCCCAACGCACGTCCCGACGTAGAGCCCAACGCACGTCCCGACGTAGAGCTGAAAGTAAGCTAAATCCCGACGTAGAGCCCAACGCACGTCCCGACGTAGAGCCCAACGCACGTCCCGACGTAGAGCCCAACGCACGTCCCGACGTAGAGCTGAAAATTAGCTGACTACAGACGTAGAGCCCAACGCACGTCCCGACGTAGAGCCCAACGCACGTCCCGACGTAGAGCTGAAAGTTAGATAACTACAGACGTAGAGCCCAACGCACGTCCCGACGTAGAGCCCAACGCACGTCCCGACGTAGAGCCCAACGCACGTCCCGACGTAGACCTGAAAAGTAAGCTAAATCCCGACGTAGAGCCCAACGCACGTCCCGACGTAGAGCCCAACGCACGTCCCGACGTAGAGCCCAACGCACGTCCCGACGTAGAGCTTAAAGTAAGCTAAATCCCGACGTAGAGCCCAACGCACGTCCCGACGTAGAGCCCAACGCACGTCCCGACGTAGAGCCCAACGCACGTCCCGACGTAGAGCTGAAAGTTAGCTAACTACAGACGTAGAGCCCAACGCACGTCCCGACGTAGAGCAGAAAGTTAGCTAACTACAGACGTAGAGCCCAACGCACGTCCCGACGTAGAACCCAACGCACGTCCCGACGTAGAGCCCAACGCACGTCCCGACGTAGAGCCCAACGCACGTCCCGACGTAGAGCCCAACGCACGTCCCGACGTAGAGCAGAAAGTAAGCTAAATGCCGACGTAGAGGCCAACGCACGTCCCGACGTAGAGCTGAAAGTAAGCTAAATCCCGACGTAGAGCCCAACGCACGTCCCGACGTAGAGCCCAACGCACGTCCCGACGTAGAGCTGAAAGTAAGCTAAATCCCGACGTAGAGCCCAACGCACGTCCCGACGTAGAGCCCAACACACGTCCCGACGTAGAGCCCAACGCACATCCCGACATAGAGCCCAACGCACATCCCGACGTAGAGCTGAAAGTAAGCTAAATTCCAACGTAGCGCCCAACGCACGTCCCGAAGTAGCGCCCAACGCACGTCCCGACGTAGCGCCCAATGCACGTCCCGACGTAGCATCCAACGCACGTCCCGACGTAGAGCTGAAAGTAAGCTAAATCCCGACGTAGAGGCCAACGCACGTCCTGACGTAGAGGCCAACGCACGTCCCGACGTAGAGGCCAACGCACGTCCCGACGTAGAGCTGAAAAGTAAGCTAAATTACGACGTAGAGCCCAACGCACGTCCCGACGTAGAGCCCAACGCACGTCCCGACGTAGAGCCCAACGCACGTCCCGACGTAGACCTGAAAGTAAGCTAAATCCCGACGTAGAGCCCAACGCACGTCCCGACGTAGACCCCAACGCACGTCCCGACGTAGAGCCCAACGCACGTCCCGACGTAGAGCTTAAAGTAAGCTAAATCCCGACGTAGAGCCCAACGCTCGTCCCGACTTAGAGCCCAACGCACGTCCCGACGTAGAGCTGAAAGTAAGCTAAATCCCGACGTAGAGCCCAACGGACGTCCCGACGTAGAGCTTAAAGTAAGCTAAATCCCGACGTAGAGCCCAACGCACGTTCCGACGTAGCGCCCAACGCACGTCTTGACGTAGAGCTGAATGTTAGCTAACTACAGATGTAGAGCCCAACGCACGTCCCGACGTAGAGCTGAAAGTTAGCTAACTACAGACGTAGAGCCCAACGCACGTCCCGACATAGAGCTGAAAGTAAGCTAACTACAGACGTAGAGCCCAACGCACGTCCCGACGTAGAGCCCAACGCACGTCCCGACATAGAGCCCAACGCACGTCCCGACGTAGACCTGAAGGTAAGCTAAATCCCGACCTAGAGCCCAACGCACGTCCCGACGTAGAGCCCAACGCACGTCCCGACGTAGAGCCCAACGCACGTCCCGACGTAGAGCTGAAAGTTAGCTAACTACAGACGAAGAGCCCAACGCGCGTCCCGACGTAGAGCTGAAAGTTAGCTAACTACAGACGAAGAGCCCAACGCGCGTCCCGACGTAGAGCTGAAAGTTAGCTAACTACAGACTTAGAGCCCAACGCGCGTCCCGACGTAGAGCCCAACGCGTGTCCCGACGTAGAGCCCAACGCACGTCCCGACGTAGAGCCCAACGCACGTCGCGACGTAGAGCTGAAGGTAAGCTAAATCCCGACGTAGAAGCCAACGCACGTCCAGACGTAGAGGCCAACGCACGTCCCGACGTAGAGCCCAACACACGTCCCGACGTAGAGGCCAACGCACGTCCCGACGTAGAGCTGAAAGTAAACTAAATCCCGACGTAGAGCCCAACGCACGTCCCGACGTAGAGCCCAACGCACGTCCCAACGTAGAGCCCAACGCACGTCCCGACGTAGAGCTGAAAGTTAGCTAACTACAAACGTAGAGCCCAACGCACGTCCCGACGTAGAGCCCAACGCACGTCCCGACGTGGAGCCCAACGCACGTCCCGACGTAGAGCTGAAAGTAAGCTAAATCCCGACGTAGAGCCCAACGCACGTCCCGACGTAGAGCCCAACGCACGTCCCGACATAGAGCCCAACGCACGTCCCGACGTAGAGCTGAAAGTTAGCTAACTACAGACGTAGAGCCCAACGCACGTCACGACGTAGAGCCCAACGCACGTCCCGACGTAGAGGCCAATGCACGTCCCGACGTAGAGCTGAAAGTAAGCTAAATCCCGACGTAGAGCCCAACACACGTCCCGACGTAGAGCTGAAAGTAAGCTAAATCCCGACGTAGAGGCCAACGCACGTCCCGACGTAGAGGCCAACGCACGTCCCGACGTAGAGCTGAAAGTAAGCTAAATCCCGAAGTAGAGGCCAACGCACGTCCCGACGTAGAGGCCAACGCACGTCCCGACGTAGAGCTGAAAGTAAGCTAAATCCCGACGTAGAGCCCAACGCACGTCCCGACGTAGAGCCCACCGCACGTCCCAACGTAGAGCCCAACGCACGTCCCGACGTAGAGCTGAAAGTAAGCTAAATCCCGACGTAGCGCCCAACGCACGTCCCGAAGCAACGCCCAACGCACGTCCCGACCTAGCGCCCAACGCACGTCCCGACGTAGAGCTGAAAGTAAGCTAAATCCCGACGTAGAGGCCAACGCACGTCCCGACGTAGAGGCCAACGCACGTCCCGACTTAGAGGCCAACGCACGTCCCGACGTAGAGCCCAACGCACGTCCCGACGTAGACCTGAAAGTAAGCTAAATCCCGACGTAGAGCCCAACGCACGTCCGGACGTAGACCCCAACGCACGTCCCGACGTAGAGCCCAACGCACGTCCCGACGTAGAGCTTAAAGTAAGCTAAATCCCGACGTAGAGCCCAACGCACGTCCCGACGTAGAGCCCAATGCACGTCCCGACGTAGAGCCCAACGCACGTCCCGACGTAGAGCTGAAAGTTAGCAAACTACAGACGTAGAGCCCAACGCACTTCCCGACGTAGAGCCCAACGCACGTCCCGACGTAGAGCTGAAAGTTAGCAAACTACAGACGTAGAGCCCAACGCACGTCCCGACGTAGAACCCAACGCACGTCCCGACGTAGAGCCCAACGCACGTCCCGACGTAGAGTCCAACGCACGTCCCGACGTAGAGCTGAAAGTAAGCTAAATCCCGACGTAGAGCCCAACGCACGTCCCGACGTAGAGCCCAACGCACGTCCCGATGTAGAGCTGAAAGTAAGCTAAATCCCGACGTAGAGGCCAACGCACGTCCCGACGTAGAGGCCAAGGCACGTCCCGACGTAGAGCTGAAAGTAAGCTAAATCCCGACGTAGAGGCCAACGCACGTCCCGACGTAGAGGCCAACGCACGTCCCGACGTAGAGCCCAACGCGTGTCCCGACGTAGAGCTGAAAGTAAGCTAAATCCCGACGTAGAGGCCAACGCACGTCCCGACGTAGAGGCCAACGCACGTCCCGACGTAGCGCCCAACGCACGTCCCGACGTAGAGGCCAACGCACGTCCCGACGTAGAGCTGAAAGTAAGCTAAATCCCGACGTAGAGCCCAACGCACGTCCCGACGTAGAGCTGAAAGTAAGCTAAATCCCGACGTAGAGCCCAACGCACGTCCCGACGTAGAGCCCAACGCACGTCCCGACGTAGAGCTGAAAGTATGCTAAATCCCAACGTAGAGCCCAACGCACGTCCCGACGTAGAGCCCAACGCACGTCCCGAAGTAGAGCCCAACGCACGTCCCGACGTAGACCTGAAAAAAAGCTAAATCCCGACGTAGAGGCCAACGCACGTCCCGACGTAGTGCCCAACGCACGTCCCGAAGTAGAGCCCAACGCACGTCCCGACGTAGAGCTGAAAGTAAGCTAAATCCCGACGTAGAGCCCAAAGCACGTCCCGACGTAGAGCCCAAAGCACGTCCCGACGTACAGCCCAACGCACGTCCCGACGTAGAGCTGAAAGTTAGCTAACTACAGACGAAGAGCCCAACGCGCGTCCCGACGTAGAGCTGAAAGTTAGCTAACTACAGACGTAGAGCCCAAGGCGCGTCCCGACGTAGAGCCCAACGCGTGTCCCGACGTAGAGCCCAACGCACGTCCCGACGTAGAGGCCAACGCACGTCCCGACGTAGAGCTGAAAGTAAGCTAAATCCCGACGTAGAGGCCAACGCACGTCCCGACGTAGAGGCCAACGCACGTCCCGACGTAGAGGCCAACGCACGTCCCGACGTAGAGCTGCAAGTAAGCTAAATCCCGACGTAGAGCCCAACGCACGTCCCAACGTAGAGCCCAACGCACGTCCCGACGTACAGCCCAACGCACGTCCCGACGTAGAGCTGAAAGTTAGCTAACTACAGACGTAGAGCCCAACGCAGGTCCCGACGTAGAACCCAACACAAGTCCCGACGTAGAGCCCAACGCACCTCCCGACGTAGAGCCCAACGCACCTCCAGACGTAGAGCCCAACGCACGTCCCGACGTAGAGCTGAAAGTAAGCTAAATCCCGACGTAGAGCCCAACGCACGTCCCGACGTAGAGCCCAACGCACGTCCCGACGTAGAGCTGAAAATTAGCTGACTACAGACGTAGAGCCCAACGCACGTCCCGACGTAGAGCCCACTGCACGTCCCGACGTAGAGCCCAACGCACGTCCCGACGTAGAGCTGAAAGTTAGCTAACTACAGACGTAGAGCCCAACGCACGTCCCGACGTAGAGCCCAACGCACGTCCCGACGTAGACCTGAAAAGTAAGCTAAATCCCGACGTAGAGCCCAACGCACGTCCCGACGTAGAGCCCAACGCACGTCCCGACGTAGAGCCCAACGCACGTCCCGACGTAGACCTGAAAGTAAGCTAAATCCCGACGTAGAGCCCAACGCACGTCCCGACGTAGAGCCCAACGCACGTCCCGACGTAGAGCTTAAAGTAAGCTAAATCCCGACGTAGAGCCCAACGCACGTCCCGACGTAGAGCCCAACGCACGTCCCGACGTAGAGCCCAACGCACGTACCGACGTAGAGCTGAAAGTAAGCTAAATGCCGATGTAGAGGCCAACGCACGTCCCGACGTAGAGCTGAAAGTAAGCTAAATCCCGACGTAGAGCCCAACGCACGTCCCGACGTAGAGCCCAACGCACGTCCCGACGTAGAGCTCAAAGTAAGCTAAATCCCGACGTAGAGCCCAACGCACGTCCCGACGTAGAGCCCAACGCACGTCCCGACGTAGAGCCCAACGCACATCCCGACGTAGAGCTGAAAGTAAGCTAAATTCCAACGTAGCGCCCAACGCACGTCCCGAAGTAGCGCCCAACGCACGTCCCGACATAGCGCCCAATGCACGTCCCGACGTAGCATCCAACGCACGTCCCGACGTAGAGCTGAAAGTAAGCTAAATCCCGACGTAGAGGCCAACGCACGTCCTGACGTAGAGGCCAACGCACGTCCCGACGTAGAGGCCAACGCACGTCCCGACGTAGAGCTGAAAAGTAAGCTAAATCCGACGTAGAGCCCAACGCACGTCCCGACGTAGAGCCCAACGCACGTCCCGACGTAGAGCCCAACGCACGTCCCGACGTAGACCTGAAAGTAAGCTAAATCCCGACGTAGAGCCCAACGCACGTCCCGACGTAGACCCCAACGCACGTCCCGACGTAGAGCCCAACGCACGTCCCGACGTAGAGCTTAAAGTAAGCTAAATCCCGACGTAGAGCCCAACGCACGTCCCGACTTAGAGCCCAACGCACGTCCCGACGTAGAGCTGAAAGTAAGCTAAATCCCGACGTAGAGCCCAACGGACGTCCCGACGTAGAGCTGAAAGTAAGCTAAATCCCGGCGTAGAGGCCAACGCACGTCCCGACGTAGAGGCCAACGCACGTCCCGATGTAGAGCTGAAAGTAAGCTAAATCCCGACGTAGAGGCCAACGCACGTCCCGACGTAGAGGCCAACGCACGTCCCGATGTAGAGCTGAAAGTAAGCTAAATCCCGACGTAGAGCCCAACGCACGTCCTGACGTAGAGCCCAACGCACATCCCGACATAGAGCCCAACGCACGTCCCGAGGTAGAGCTGAAAGTAAGCTAAATCCCGACATAGCGCCCAACACATGTCCCGAAGTAGCGCCCAACGCACGTCCCGACGTAGCGCCCAACGCACGTCCCGACGTAGCGCCCAACGCACGTCCCGACGTAGCGTCCAACGCACGTCCCGACGTAGACCTGAAAGTAAGCTAAATCCCGACGTAGAGCCCAACGCACGTCCCGACGTAGACCCCAACGCACGTCCCGACGTAGAGCCCAACGCACGTCCCGACGTAGAGCTTAAAGTAAGCTAAATCCCGACGTAGAGCCCAACGCACGTCCCGACTTAGAGCCCAACGCACGTCCCGACGTAGAGCTGAAAGTAAGCTAAATCCCGACGTAGAGCCCAACGGACGTCCCGACGTAGAGCTGAAAGTAAGCTAAATCCCGGCGTAGAGGCCAACGCACGTCCCGACGTAGAGGCCAACGCACGTCCCGATGTAGAGCTGAAAGTAAGCTAAATCCCGACGTAGAGGCCAACGCACGTCCCGACGTAGAGGCCAACGCACGTCCCGATGTAGAGCTGAAAGTAAGCTAAATCCCGACGTAGAGCCCAACGCACGTCCCGACGTAGAGCCCAACGCACGTCCTGACGTAGAGCCCAACGCACATCCCGACATAGAGCCCAACGCACGTCCCGAGGTAGAGCTGAAAGTAAGCTAAATCCCGACATAGCGCCCAACACATGTCCCGAAGTAGCGCCCAACGCACGTCCCGACGTAGCGCCCAACGCACGTCCCGACGTAGCGTGCAACGCACGTCCCGACGTAGAGCTGAAAGTAAGCTAAATCCCGACGTAGAGGCCAACGCACGTCCCGACGTAGAGCCCAACGCACGTCCCGACGTAGAGCTGAAAGTAAGCTAAATCCCGACGTAGAGCCCAACGCACGTCCCGACGTAGAGCTCAACGCACGTCCCGACGTAGAGCCCAACGCACGTTCCGACGTAGCTCCCAACGCACGTCTTGACGTAGAGCTGAAAGTTAGCTAACTACAGATGTAGAGCCCAACGCACGTCCCGACGTAGAGCTGAAAGTTAGCTAAATCCCGACGTAGAGCCCAACGCACGTCCCGACGTAGAGCCCAACGCACGTCCCGACGTAGAGCTGAAAGTTAGCTAACTACAGACGTAGAGCCCAACGCACGTCCCGACATAGAGCTGAAACTTAGCTAACTACAGACGTAGAGCCCAACGCACGTCCCGACGTAGAGCCCAACGCACGTCCCGACGTAGAGCCCAACGCACGTCCCGACGTAGACCTGAAGGTAAGCTAAATCCCGACCTAGAGCCCAACGCACGTCCCGACCTAGACCCCAACGCACGTCCCGACGTAGAGCCCAACGCACGTCCCGACGTAGAGCTGAAAGTTAGTTAACTACAGACGAAGAGCCCAACGCGCGTCCCGACGTAGAGCCCAACGCGCGTCCCGACGTAGAGCCCAACGCGCGTCCCGACGTAGAGCCCAACGCACGTCCCGACGTAGAGCCCAACGCACGTCGCGACGTAGAGCTGAAGGTAAGCTAAATCCCGACGTAGAAGCCAACGCACGTCCCGACGTAGAGGCCAACGCACGTCCCGACGTAGAGCCCAACGCACGTCCCGACGTAGAGCTGAAAGTAAACTAAATCCCGACGTAGAGTCCAACGCACGTCCCGACGTAGAGCCCAACGCACGTCCCGACGTAGAGCCCAACGCACGTCCCGACGTAGAGCCCAACGCACGTCCCGACGTAGACCTGAAAGTAAGCTAAATCCCGACGTAGACCCCAACGCACGTCCCGACGTAGAGCTGAAAGTAAGCTAAATCCCGGCGTAGAGGCCAACGCACGTCCCGACGTAGAGGCCAACGCACGTCCCGATGTAGAGCTGAAAGTAAGCTAAATCCCGACGTAGAGCCCAACGCACGTCCCGACGTAGAGCCCAACGCACGTCCTGACGTAGAGCCCAACGCACATCCCGACATAGAGCCCAACGCACGTCCCGAGGTAGAGCTGAAAGTAAGCTAAATCCCGACATAGCGCCCAACACATGTCCCGAAGTAGCGCCCAACGCACGTCCCGACGTAGCGCCCAACGCACGTCCCGACGTAGCGCCCAACGCACGTCCCGACGTAGCGTCCAACGCACGTCCCGACGTAGAGCTGAAAGTAAGCTAAATCCCGACGTAGAGGCCAACGCACGTCCCGACGTAGACCCCAACGCACGTCCCGACGTAGAGCTGAAAGTAAGCTAAATCCCGACGTAGAGCCCAACGCACGTCCCGACGTAGAGCTCAACGCACATCCCGACGTAGAGCCCAACGCACGTTCCGACGTAGCTCCCAACGCACGTCTTGACGTAGAGCTGAAAGTTAGCTAACTACAGATGTAGAGCCCAACGCACGTCCCGACGTAGAGCTGAAAGTTAGCTAAATCCCGACGTAGAGCCCAACGCACGTCCCGACATAGAGCTGAAAGTAAGCTAACTACAGACGTAGAGGCCAACGCACGTCCCGACGTAGAGCCCAACGCACGTCCCGACGTAGAGCTGAAAGTTAGCTAACTACAGACGTAGAGCCCAACGCACGTCCCGACATAGAGCTGAAACTTAGCTAACTACAGATGTAGAGCCCAACGCACGTCCCGACGTAGAGCCCAACGCACGTCCCGACGTAGACCTGAAGGTAAGCTAAATCCCGACCTAGAGCCCAACGCACGTCCCGACCTAGAGCCCAACGCACGTCCCGACGTAGAGCCCAACGCACGTCCCGACGTAGAGCTGAAAGTAAGCTAACTACAGACGAAGAGCCCAACGCGCGTCCCGACGTAGAGCTGAAAGTTAGCTAACTACAGACGTAGAGCCCAACGCGCGTCCCGACGTAGAGCCCAACGCGCGTCCCGACGTAGAGCCCAACGCGCGTCCCGACGTAGAGCCCAATGCACGTCCCGACGTAGAGCTGAAGGTAAGCTAAATCCCGACGTAGAAGCCAACGCACGTCCCGACGTAGAGGCCAACGCACGTCCCGACGTAGAGCCCAACGCACGTCCCGACGTAGAGGCCAACGCACGTCCCGACGTAGAGCTGAAAGTAAACTAAATCCCGACGTAGAGCCCAACGCACGTCCCGACGTAGAGCCCAACGCACGTCCCGACGTAGAGCTGAAAGTTAGCTAACTACAAACGTAGAGCCCAACGCACGTCCCGACGTAGAGCAGAAAGTTAGCTAACTACAGACGTAGAGCCCAACGCACGTCCCGACGTAGAGCCCAACGCACGTCCCGACGTGGAGCCCAACGCACGTCCCGACGTAGAGCTGAAAGTAAGCTAAATCCCGACGTAGAGCCCAACACACGTCCCGACGTAGAGCTGAAAGTAAGCTAAATCCCGACGTAGAGGCCAACGCACGTCCCGACGTAGAGGCCAACGCACGTCCCGACGTAGAGCTGAAAGTAAGCTAAATCCCGAAGTAGAGGCCAACGCACGTCCCGAAGTAGAGGCCAACGCACGTCCCGACGTAGAGCTGAAAGTAAGCTAAATCCCGACGTAGAGCCCAACGCACGTCCCGACGTAGAGCCCACCGCACGTCCCAACGTAGAGCCCAACGCACGTCCCGACGTAGAGCTGAAAGTAAGCTAAATCCCGACGTAGAGGCCAACGCACGTCCCGACGTAGAGGCCAACGCACGTCCCGACTTAGAGGCCAACGCACGTCCCGGCGTAGAGGACAACGCACGTCCCGACGTAGCGCCCAACGCACGTCCCGACGTAGAGCTGAAAGTAAGCTAAATCCCGACGTAGAGCCCAACGCACGTCCCGACTTAGAGCCCAACGCACGTCCCGACGTAGAGCTGAAAGTTAGCTAACTACAGACGTAGAGCCCAACGCACGTCCCGACGTAGAGCTGAAATTAGTTAACTACAGACGTAGAGCCCAACGCACGTCCCGACGTACAGCTGAAAGTTAGCTAACTACAGATGTAGAGCCCAACGAACGTCCCGACGTAGAGCCCAACGCACGTCCCGACGTAGAGCCCAACGCACGTCCCGACGTAGAGCCCAACGCACGTCCCGACGTAGAGCTGAAAGTAAGCTAAATCCCGACGTAGAGGCCAACGCACGTCCCAACATAGAGCTGAAAGTAAGCTAAATCCCGACGTAGAGCCCAACGCACGTCCCGACCTAGAGCCCAACGCACGTCCCGACGTAGAGCCCAACGCACGTCCCGATGTAGAGCTGAAAGATAGCTAAATCCCGACGTAGACCCCAACGCACGTCCCGACGTAGAGCCCAACGCACGTCCCGACGTAGATCTGAAAGTAAGCTAAATCCCGACGTAGCGCCCAACGCACGTCCCGAAGTAGCGCCCAACGCACGTCCCGACGTAGCGCCCAACGCACGTCCCGACTTAGAGCTGAAAGTAAGCTAAATCCCGACGTAGAGGCCAACGCACGTCCCGAAGTAGAGGCCAACGCACGTCCCGACGTAGAGGCCAACGCACGTCCCGACGTAGAGGACAACGCACGTCCCGACGTAGAGGCCAACGCACGTCCCGATGTAGAGCTGAAAGTAAGCTAAATCCCGACGTAGAGCCCAACGCACGTCCTGACGTAGAGCCCAACGCACATCCCGACATAGAGCCCAACGCACGTCCCGAGGTAGAGCTGAAAGTAAGCTAAATCCCGACATAGCGCCCAACACATGTCCCGAAGTAGCGCCCAACGCACGTCCCGACGTAGCGCCCAACGCACGTCCCGACGTAGCGCCCAACGCACGTCCCGACGTAGCGTCCAACGCACGTCCCGACGTAGACCTGAAAGTAAGCTAAATCCCGACGTAGAGCCCAACGCACGTCCCGACGTAGACCCCAACGCACGTCCCGACGTAGAGCCCAACGCACGTCCCGACGTAGAGCTTAAAGTAAGCTAAATCCCGACGTAGAGCCCAATGCACGTCCCGACTTAGAGCCCAACGCACGTCCCGACGTAGAGCTGAAAGTAAGCTAAATCCCGACGTAGAGCCCAACGGACGTCCCGACGTAGAGCTGAAAGTAAGCTAAATCCCTGCGTAGAGGCCAACGCACGTCCCGACGTAGAGGCCAACGCACGTCCCGATGTAGAGCTGAAAGTAAGCTAAATCCCGACGTAGAGGCCAACGCACGTCCCGACGTAGAGGCCAACGCACGTCCCGATGTAGAGCTGAAAGTAAGCTAAATCCCGACGTAGAGCCCAACGCACGTCCCGACGTAGAGCCCAACGCACGTCCTGACGTAGAGCCCAACGCACATCCCGACATAGAGCCCAACGCACGTCCCGAGGTAGAGCTGAAAGTAAGCTAAATCCCGACATAGCGCCCAACACATGTCCCGAAGTAGCGCCCAACGCACGTCCCGACGTAGCGCCCAACGCACGTCCCGACGTAGCGTGCAACGCACGTCCCGACGTAGAGCTGAAAGTAAGCTAAATCCCGACGTAGAGGCCAACGCACGTCCCGACGTAGAGCCCAACGCACGTCCCGACGTAGAGCTGAAAGTAAGCTAAATCCCGACGTAGAGCCCAACGCACGTCCCGACGTAGAGCTCAACGCACGTCCCGACGTAGAGCCCAACGCACGTTCCGACGTAGCTCCCAACGCACGTCTTGACGTAGAGCTGAAAGTTAGCTAACTACAGATGTAGAGCCCAACGCACGTCCCGACGTAGAGCTGAAAGTTAGCTAAATCCCGACGTAGAGCCCAACGCACGTCCCGACGTAGAGCCCAACGCACGTCCCGACGTAGAGCTGAAAGTTAGCTAACTACAGACGTAGAGCCCAACGCACGTCCCGACATAGAGCTGAAACTTAGCTAACTACAGACGTAGAGCCCAACGCACGTCCCGACGTAGAGCCCAACGCACGTCCCGACGTAGAGCCCAACGCACGTCCCGACGTAGACCTGAAGGTAAGCTAAATCCCGACCTAGAGCCCAACGCACGTCCCGACCTAGACCCCAACGCACGTCCCGACGTAGAGCCCAACGCACGTCCCGACGTAGAGCTGAAAGTTAGCTAACTACAGACGAAGAGCCCAACGCGCGTCCCGACGTAGAGCCCAACGCGCGTCCCGACGTAGAGCCCAACGCGCGTCCCGACGTAGAGCCCAACGCACGTCCCGACGTAGAGCCCAACGCACGTCGCGACGTAGAGCTGAAGGTAAGCTAAATCCCGACGTAGAAGCCAACGCACGTCCCGACGTAGAGGCCAACGCACGTCCCGACGTAGAGCCCAACGCACGTCCCGACGTAGAGCTGAAAGTAAACTAAATCCCGACGTAGAGCCCAACGCACGTCCCGACGTAGAGCCCAACGCACGTCCCGACGTAGAGCCCAACGCACGTCCCGACGTAGAGCCCAACGCACGTCCCGACGTAGACCTGAAAGTAAGCTAAATCCCGACGTAGACCCCAACGCACGTCCCGACGTAGACCCCAACGCACGTCCCGACGTAGAGCCCAACGCACGTCCCGACGTAGAGCTTAAAGTAAGCTAAATCCCGACGTAGAGCCCAACGCACGTCCCGACTTAGAGCCCAACGCACGTCCCGACGTAGAGCTGAAAGTAAGCTAAATCCCGACGTAGAGCCCAACGGACGTCCCGACGTAGAGCTGAAAGTAAGCTAAATCCCGGCGTAGAGGCCAACGCACGTCCCGACGTAGAGGCCAACGCACGTCCCGATGTAGAGCTGAAAGTAAGCTAAATCCCGACGTAGAGCCCAACGCACGTCCCGACGTAGAGCCCAACGCACGTCCTGACGTAGAGCCCAACGCACATCCCGACATAGAGCCCAACGCACGTCCCGAGGTAGAGCTGAAAGTAAGCTAAATCCCGACATAGCGCCCAACACATGTCCCGAAGTAGCGCCCAACGCACGTCCCGACGTAGCGCCCAACGCACGTCCCGACGTAGCGCCCAACGCACGTCCCGACGTAGCGTCCAACGCACGTCCCGACGTAGAGCTGAAAGTAAGCTAAATCCCGACGTAGAGGCCAACGCACGTCCCGACGTAGACCCCAACGCACGTCCCGACGTAGAGCTGAAAGTAAGCTAAATCCCGACGTAGAGCCCAACGCACGTCCCGACGTAGAGCTCAACGCACATCCCGACGTAGAGCCCAACGCACGTTCCGACGTAGCTTCCAACGCAAGTCTTGACGTAGAGCTGAAAGTTAGCTAACTACAGATGTAGAGCCCAACGCACGTCCCGACGTAGAGCTGAAAGTTAGCTAAATCCCGACGTAGAGCCCAACGCACGTCCCGACATAGAGCTGAAAGTAAGCTAACTACAGACGTAGAGGCCAACGCACGTCCCGACGTAGAGCCCAACGCACGTCCCGACGTAGAGCTGAAAGTTAGCTAACTACAGACGTAGAGCCCAACGCACGTCCCGACGTAGACCTGAAGGTAAGCTAAATCCCGACCTAGAGCCCAACGCACGTCCCGACCTAGACCCCAACGCACGTCCCGACGTAGAGCCCAACGCACGTCCCGACGTAGAGCTGAAAGTTAGTTAACTACAGACGAAGAGCCCAACGCGCGTCCCGACGTAGAGCCCAACGCGCGTCCCGACGTAGAGCCCAACGCGCGTCCCGACGTAGAGCCCAACGCACGTCCCGACGTAGAGCCCAACGCACGTCGCGACGTAGAGCTGAAGGTAAGCTAAATCCCGACGTAGAAGCCAACGCACGTCCCGACGTAGAGGCCAACGCACGTCCCGACGTAGAGCCCAACGCACGTCCCGACGTAGAGCTGAAAGTAAACTAAATCCCGACGTAGAGCCCAACGCACGTCCCGACGTAGAGCCCAACGCACGTCCCGACGTAGAGCCCAACGCACGTCCCGACGTAGAGCCCAACGCACGTCCCGACGTAGACCTGAAAGTAAGCTAAATCCCGACGTAAACCCCAACGCACGTCCCGACGTAGAGCTGAAAGTAAGCTAAATCCCGGCGTAGAGGCCAACGCACGTCCCGACGTAGAGGCCAACGCACGTCCCGATGTAGAGCTGAAAGTAAGCTAAATCCCGACGTAGAGCCCAACGCACGTCCCGACGTAGAGCCCAACGCACGTCCTGACGTAGAGCCCAACGCACATCCCGACATAGAGCCCAACGCACGTCCCGAGGTAGAGCTGAAAGTAAGCTAAATCCCGACATAGCGCCCAACACATGTCCCGAAGTAGCGCCCAACGCACGTCCCGACGTAGCGCCCAACGCACGTCCCGACGTAGCGCCCAACGCACGTCCCGACGTAGCGTCCAACGCACGTCCCGACGTAGAGCTGAAAGTAAGCTAAATCCCGACGTAGAGGCCAACGCACGTCCCGACGTAGACCCCAACGCACGTCCCGACGTAGAGCTGAAAGTAAGCTAAATCCCGACGTAGAGCCCAACGCACGTCCCGACGTAGAGCTCAACGCACATCCCGACGTAGAGCCCAACGCACGTTCCGACGTAGCTCCCAACGCACGTCTTGACGTAGAGCTGAAAGTTAGCTAACTACAGATGTAGAGCCCAACGCACGTCCCGACGTAGAGCTGAAAGTTAGCTAAATCCCGACGTAGAGCCCAACGCACGTCCCGACATAGAGCTGAAAGTAAGCTAACTACAGACGTAGAGGCCAACGCACGTCCCGACGTAGAGCCCAACGCACGTCCCGACGTAGAGCTGAAAGTTAGCTAACTACAGACGTAGAGCCCAACGCACGTCCCGACATAGAGCTGAAACTTAGCTAACTACAGATGTAGAGCCCAACGCACGTCCCGACGTAGAGCCCAACGCACGTCCCGACGTAGACCTGAAGGTAAGCTAAATCCCGACCTAGAGCCCAACGCACGTCCCGACCTAGAGCCCAACGCACGTCCCGACGTAGAGCCCAACGCACGTCCCGACGTAGAGCTGAAAGTAAGCTAACTACAGACGAAGAGCCCAACGCGCGTCCCGACGTAGAGCTGAAAGTTAGCTAACTACAGACGTAGAGCCCAACGCGCGTCCCGACGTAGAGCCCAACGCGCGTCCCGACGTAGAGCCCAACGCGCGTCCCGACGTAGAGCCCAATGCACGTCCCGACGTAGAGCTGAAGGTAAGCTAAATCCCGACGTAGAAGCCAACGCACGTCCCGACGTAGAGGCCAACGCACGTCCCGACGTAGAGCCCAACGCACGTCCCGACGTAGAGGCCAACGCACGTCCCGACGTAGAGCTGAAAGTAAACTAAATCCCGACGTAGAGCCCAACGCACGTCCCGACGTAGAGCCCAACGCACGTCCCGACGTAGAGCTGAAAGTTAGCTAACTACAAACGTAGAGCCCAACGCACGTCCCGACGTAGAGCAGAAAGTTAGCTAACTACAGACGTAGAGCCCAACGCACGTCCCGACGTAGAGCCCAACGCACGTCCCGACGTGGAGCCCAACGCACGTCCCGACGTAGAGCTGAAAGTAAGCTAAATCCCGACGTAGAGCCCAACACACGTCCCGACGTAGAGCTGAAAGTAAGCTAAATCCCGACGTAGAGGCCAACGCACGTCCCGACGTAGAGGCCAACGCACGTCCCGACGTAGAGCTGAAAGTAAGCTAAATCCCGAAGTAGAGGCCAACGCACGTCCCGAAGTAGAGGCCAACGCACGTCCCGACGTAGAGCTGAAAGTAAGCTAAATCCCGACGTAGAGCCCAACGCACGTCCCGACGTAGAGCCCACCGCACGTCCCAACGTAGAGCCCAACGCACGTCCCGACGTAGAGCTGAAAGTAAGCTAAATCCCGACGTAGAGGCCAACGCACGTCCCGACGTAGAGGCCAACGCACGTCCCGACTTAGAGGCCAACGCACGTCCCGGCGTAGAGGACAACGCACGTCCCGACGTAGCGCCCAACGCACGTCCCGACGTAGAGCTGAAAGTAAGCTAAATCCCGACGTAGAGCCCAACGCACGTCCCGACTTAGAGCCCAACGCACGTCCCGACGTAGAGCTGAAAGTTAGCTAACTACAGACGTAGAGCCCAACGCACGTCCCGACGTAGAGCTGAAATTAGTTAACTACAGACGTAGAGCCCAACGCACGTCCCGACGTACAGCTGAAAGTTAGCTAACTACAGATGTAGAGCCCAACGAACGTCCCGACGTAGAGCCCAACGCACGTCCCGACGTAGAGCCCAACGCACGTCCCGACGTAGAGCCCAACGCACGTCCCGACGTAGAGCTGAAAGTAAGCTAAATCCCGACGTAGAGGCCAACGCACGTCCCAACATAGAGCTGAAATAAGCTAAATCCCGACGTAGAGCCCAACGCACGTCCCGACCTAGAGCCCAACGCACGTCCCGACGTAGAGCCCAACGCACGTCCCGATGTAGAGCTGAAAGATAGCTAAATCCCGACGTAGACCCCAACGCACGTCCCGACGTAGAGCCCAACGCACGTCCCGACGTAGATCTGAAAGTAAGCTAAATCCCGACGTAGCGCCCAACGCACGTCCCGAAGTAGCGCCCAACGCACGTCCCGACGTAGCGCCCAACGCACGTCCCGACTTAGAGCTGAAAGTAAGCTAAATCCCGACGTAGAGGCCAACGCACGTCCCGAAGTAGAGGCCAACGCACGTCCCGACGTAGAGGCCAACGCACGTCCCGACGTAGAGGACAACGCACGTCCCGACGTAGAGGCCAACGCACGTCCCGATGTAGAGCTGAAAGTAAGCTAAATCCCGACGTAGAGCCCAACGCACGTCCTGACGTAGAGCCCAACGCACATCCCGACATAGAGCCCAACGCACGTCCCGAGGTAGAGCTGAAAGTAAGCTAAATCCCGACATAGCGCCCAACACATGTCCCGAAGTAGCGCCCAACGCACGTCCCGACGTAGCGCCCAACGCACGTCCCGACGTAGCGCCCAACGCACGTCCCGACGTAGCGTCCAACGCACGTCCCGACGTAGACCTGAAAGTAAGCTAAATCCCGACGTAGAGCCCAACGCACGTCCCGACGTAGACCCCAACGCACGTCCCGACGTAGAGCCCAACGCACGTCCCGACGTAGAGCTTAAAGTAAGCTAAATCCCGACGTAGAGCCCAATGCACGTCCCGACTTAGAGCCCAACGCACGTCCCGACGTAGAGCTGAAAGTAAGCTAAATCCCGACGTAGAGCCCAACGGACGTCCCGACGTAGAGCTGAAAGTAAGCTAAATCCCGGCGTAGAGGCCAACGCACGTCCCGACGTAGAGGCCAACGCACGTCCCGATGTAGAGCTGAAAGTAAGCTAAATCCCGACGTAGAGGCCAACGCACGTCCCGACGTAGAGGCCAACGCACGTCCCGATGTAGAGCTGAAAGTAAGCTAAATCCCGACGTAGAGCCCAACGCACGTCCCGACGTAGAGCCCAACGCACGTCCTGACGTAGAGCCCAACGCACATCCCGACATAGAGCCCAACGCACGTCCCGAGGTAGAGCTGAAAGTAAGCTAAATCCCGACATAGCGCCCAACACATGTCCCGAAGTAGCGCCCAACGCACGTCCCGACGTAGCGCCCAACGCACGTCCCGACGTAGCGTGCAACGCACGTCCCGACGTAGAGCTGAAAGTAAGCTAAATCCCGACGTAGAGGCCAACGCACGTCCCGACGTAGAGCCCAACGCACGTCCCGACGTAGAGCTGAAAGTAAGCTAAATCCCGACGTAGAGCCCAACGCACGTCCCGACGTAGAGCTCAACGCACGTCCCGACGTAGAGCCCAACGCACGTTCCGACGTAGCTCCCAACGCACGTCTTGACGTAGAGCTGAAAGTTAGCTAACTACAGATGTAGAGCCCAACGCACGTCCCGACGTAGAGCTGAAAGTTAGCTAAATCCCGACGTAGAGCCCAACGCACGTCCCGACGTAGAGCCCAACGCACGTCCCGACGTAGACCTGAAAGTAAGCTAAATCCCGACGTAGACCCCAACGCACGTCCCGACGTAGACCCCAACGCACGTCCCGACGTAGAGCCCAACGCACGTCCCGACGTAGAGCTTAAAGTAAGCTAAATCCCGACGTAGAGCCCAACGCACGTCCCGACTTAGAGCCCAACGCACGTCCCGACGTAGAGCTGAAAGTAAGCTAAATCCCGACGTAGAGCCCAACGGACGTCCCGACGTAGAGCTGAAAGTAAGCTAAATCCCGGCGTAGAGGCCAACGCACGTCCCGACGTAGAGGCCAACGCACGTCCCGATGTAGAGCTGAAAGTAAGCTAAATCCCGACGTAGAGCCCAACGCACGTCCCGACGTAGAGCCCAACGCACGTCCTGACGTAGAGCTGAAACTTAGCTAACTACAGACGTAGAGCCCAACGCACGTCCCGACATAGAGCTGAAACTTAGCTAACTACAGACGTAGAGCCCAACGCACGTCCCGACGTAGAGCCCAACGCACGTCCCGACGTAGAGCCCAACGCACGTCCCGACGTAGACCTGAAGGTAAGCTAAATCCCGACCTAGAGCCCAACGAACGTCCCGACCTAGACCCCAACGCACGTCCCGACGTAGAGCCCAACGCACGTCCCGACGTAGAGCTGAAAGTTAGCTAACTACAGACGAAGAGCCCAACGCGCGTCCCGACGTAGAGCCCAACGCGCGTCCCGACGTAGAGCCCAACGCACGTCCCGACGTAGAGCCCAACGCACGTCGCGACGTAGAGCTGAAGGTAAGCTAAATCCCGACGTAGAAGCCAACGCACGTCCCGACGTAGAGGCCAACGCACGTCCCGACGTAGAGCCCAACGCACGTCCCGACGTAGAGCTGAAAGTAAACTAAATCCCGACGTAGAGCCCAACGCACGTCCCGACGTAGAGCCCAACGCACGTCCCGACGTAGAGCCCAACGCACGTCCCGACGTAGAGCCCAACGCACGTCCCGACGTAGACCTGAAAGTAAGCTAAATCCCGACGTAGACCCCAACGCACGTCCCGACGTAGACCCCAACGCACGTCCCGACGTAGAGCCCAACGCACGTCCCGACGTAGAGCTTAAAGTAAGCTAAATCCCGACGTAGAGCCCAACGCACGTCCCGACTTAGAGCCCAACGCACGTCCCGACGTAGAGCTGAAAGTAAGCTAAATCCCGACGTAGAGCCCAACGGACGTTCCGACGTAGAGCTGAAAGTAAGCTAAATCCCGGCGTAGAGGCCAACGCACGTCCCGACGTAGAGGCCAACGCACGTCCCGATGTAGAGCTGAAAGTAAGCTAAATCCCGACGTAGAGCCCAACGCACGTCCCGACGTAGAGCCCAACGCACGTCCTGACGTAGAGCCCAACGCACATCCCGACATAGAGCCCAACGCACGTCCCGAGGTAGAGCTGAAAGTAAGCTAAATCCCGACATAGCGCCCAACACATGTCCCGAAGTAGCGCCCAACGCACGTCCCGACGTAGCGCCCAACGCACGTCCCGACGTAGCGCCCAACGCACGTCCCGACGTAGCGTCCAACGCACGTCCCGACGTAGAGCTGAAAGTAAGCTAAATCCCGACGTAGAGGCCAACGCACGTCCCGACGTAGACCCCAACGCACGTCCCGACGTAGAGCTGAAAGTAAGCTAAATCCCGACGTAGAGCCCAACGCACGTCCCGACGTAGAGCTCAACGCACATCCCGACGTAGAGCCCAACGCACGTTCCGACGTAGCTCCCAACGCAAGTCTTGACGTAGAGCTGAAAGTTAGCTAACTACAGATGTAGAGCCCAACGCACGTCCCGACGTAGAGCTGAAAGTTAGCTAAATCCCGACGTAGAGCCCAACGCACGTCCCGACATAGAGCTGAAAGTAAGCTAACTACAGACGTAGAGGCCAACGCACGTCCCGACGTAGAGCCCAACGCACGTCCCGACGTAGAGCTGAAAGTTAGCTAACTACAGACGTAGAGCCCAACGCACGTCCCGACATAGAGCTGAAACTTAGCTAACTACAGATGTAGAGCCCAACGCACGTCCCGACGTAGAGCCCAACGCACGTCCCGACGTAGACCTGAAGGTAAGCTAAATCCCGACCTAGAGCCCAACGCACGTCCCGACCTAGAGCCCAACGCACGTCCCGACCTAGAGCCCAACGCACGTCCCGACGTAGAGCTGAAAGTAAGCTAACTACAGACGAAGAGCCCAACGCGCGTCCCGACGTAGAGCTGAAAGTTAGCTAACTACAGACGTAGAGCCCAACGGGCGTCCCGACGTAGAGCCCAACGCGCGTCCCGACGTAGAGCCCAACGCGCGTCCCGACGTAGAGCCCAATGCACGTCCCGACGTAGAGCTGAAGGTAAGCTAAATCCCGACGTAGAAGCCAACGCACGTCCCGACGTAGAGGCCAACGCACGTCCCGACGTAGAGCCCAACGCACGTCCCGACGTAGAGGCCAACGCACGTCCCGACGTAGAGCTGAAAGTAAACTAAATCCCGACGTAGAGCCCAACGCACGTCCCGACGTAGAGCCCAACGCACGTCCCGACGTAGAGCTGAAAGTTAGCTAACTACAAACGTAGAGCCCAACGCACGTCCCGACGTAGAGCAGAAAGTTAGCTAACTACAGACGTAGAGCCCAACGCACGTCCCGACGTAGAGCCCAACGCACGTCCCGACGTGGAGCCCAACGCACGTCCCGACGTAGAGCTGAAAGTAAGCTAAATCCCGACGTAGAGCCCAACACACGTCCCGACGTAGAGCTGAAAGTAAGCTAAATCCCGACGTAGAGGCCAACGCACGTCCCGACGTAGAGGCCAACGCACGTCCCGACGTAGAGCTGAAAGTAAGCTAAATCCCGAAGTAGAGGCCAACGCACGTCCCGAAGTAGAGGCCAACGCACGTCCCGACGTAGAGCTGAAAGTAAGCTAAATCCCGACGTAGAGCCCAACGCACGTCCCGACGTAGAGCCCACCGCACGTCCCAACGTAGAGCCCAACGCACGTCCCGACGTAGAGCTGAAAGTAAGCTAAATCCCGACGTAGAGGCCAACGCACGTCCCGACGTAGAGGCCAACGCACGTCCCGACTTAGAGGCCAACGCACGTCCCGGCGTAGAGGACAACGCACGTCCCGACGTAGCGCCCAACGCACGTCCCGACGTAGAGCTGAAAGTAAGCTAAATCCCGACGTAGAGCCCAACGCACGTCCCGACTTAGAGCCCAACGCACGTCCCGACGTAGAGCTGAAAGTTAGCTAACTACAGACGTAGAGCCCAACGCACGTCCCGACGTAGAGCTGAAATTAGTTAACTACAGACGTAGAGCCCAACGCACGTCCCGACGTACAGCTGAAAGTTAGCTAACTACAGATGTAGAGCCCAACGAACGTCCCGACGTAGAGCCCAACGCACGTCCCGACGTAGAGCCCAACGCACGTCCCGACGTAGAGCCCAACGCACGTCCCGACGTAGAGCTGAAAGTAAGCTAAATCCCGACGTAGAGGCCAACGCACGTCCCAACATAGAGCTGAAAGTAAGCTAAATCCCGACGTAGAGCCCAACGCACGTCCCGACCTAGAGCCCAACGCACGTCCCGACGTAGAGCCCAACGCACGTCCCGATGTAGAGCTGAAAGATAGCTAAATCCCGACGTAGACCCCAACGCACGTCCCGACGTAGAGCCCAACGCACGTCCCGACGTAGATCTGAAAGTAAGCTAAATCCCGACGTAGCGCCCAACGCACGTCCCGAAGTAGCGCCCAACGCACGTCCCGACGTAGCGCCCAACGCACGTCCCGACTTAGAGCTGAAAGTAAGCTAAATCCCGACGTAGAGGCCAACGCACGTCCCGAAGTAGAGGCCAACGCACGTCCCGACGTAGAGGCCAACGCACGTCCCGACGTAGAGGACAACGCACGTCCCGACGTAGAGGCCAACGCACGTCCTGACGTAGAGCTGAAAGTAAGCTAAATCCCGACGTAGACCCCAACGCACGTCCCGACGTAGAGCCCAACGCACGTCCCGACGTAGCGCCCAACGCACGTCCCGACGTAGAGCTGAAAGTTAGCTAACTACAGACGTAGAGCCCAACGCACGTCCCGACGTAGAGCTGAAATTAGCTAACTACAGACGTAGAGCCCAACGCACGTCCCGACGTAGAGCTGAAAGTAAGCTAAATCCCGACGTAGAGGCCAACGCACGTCCCAACATAGAGCTGAAAGTAAGCTAAATCCCGACGTAGAGCCCAACGCACGTCCCGACGTAGAGCCCAACGCACGTCCCGACGTAGAGCCCAACGCACGTCCCGACGTAGAGCTGAAAGTTAGCTAAATCCCGACGTAGAGCCCAACGCACGTCCCGACGTAGAGACCAGCGCACGTCCCGACGTAGAGGCCAGCGCACGTCCCGACGTAGAGCCCAACGCACGTCCCGACGTAGAGCTTAAAGTAAGCTAAATCCCGACGTAGAGCCCAACACACGTCCCGACGTAGACCTGAAAGTAAGCTATATCCCGACGAAGAGGCCAACGCACGTCCCGACGTAGAGGCCAACGCACGTCCCGACGTAGAGCTGAAAGTAAGATAAATACCGACGTACGGGCCAACGCACGTCCCGACGTAGAGGCCAACGCACGTCCCGACGTAGAGCTGAAAGTAAGCTAAATCCCGACGTAGAGCCCAACGCACGTCCCGACGTAGAGCCCAACACACGTCCCGACGTAGAGCTGAAAGTAAGGTAAATCCCGACGTAGAGCCCAACACACGTCCCGACGTAGAGCTGAAAGTAAGCTAAATCCCGACTTAGAGGCCAACGCACGTCCCGACGTAGAGCCCAACGCACGTCCCGACGTAGAGCTGAAAGTAAGCTAAATCCCGACGTAGAGCCCAACACACGTCCCGACGTAGAGCTGAAAGTAAGCTAAATCCCGACTTAGAGGCCAACGCAGGTCCCGACGTAGAGCCCAACGCACGTCCCGACGTAGAGCCCAACGCACGTCCCGACGTAGAGCTGAAAGTAAGCTAAATCCCGACGTAGAGCCCAACGCACGTCCCGACCTAGAGACCAACGCACGTCCCGACGTAGAGCCCAACGCACGTCCCGACGTAGAGCTGAAAGATAGCTAAATCCCGACGTAGACCCCAACGCACGTCCCGACGTAGAGCCCAACGCACGTCCCGACGTAGAGCTGAAAGTAAGCTAAATCCCGACGTAGCGCCCAACGCACGTCCCGAAGTAGCGCCCAACGCACGTCCCGACGTAGCGCCCAACGCACGTCCCGACTTAGAGCTGAAAGTAAGCTAAATCCCGACGTAGAGGCCAACGCACGTCCCGAAGTAGAGGCCAACGCACGTCCCGACGTAGAGGCCAACGCACGTCCCGACGTAGAGGACAACGCACGTCCCGACGTAGAGGCCAACGCACGTCCTGACGTAGAGCTGAAAGTAAGCTAAATCCCGACGTAGACCCCAACGCACGTCCCGACGTAGAGCCCAACGCACGTCCCGACGTAGCGCCCAACGCACGTCCCGACATAGAGCTGAAAGTTAGCTAACTACAGACGTAGAGCCCAACGCACGTCCCGACGTAGAGCTGAAATTAGCTAACTACAGACGTAGAGCCCAACGCACGTCCCGACGTAGAGCTGAAAGTAAGCTAAATCCCGACGTAGAGGCCAACGCACGTCCCAACATAGAGCTGAAAGTAAGCTAAATCCCGACGTAGAGCCCAACGCACGTCCCGACGTAGAGCCCAACGCACGTCCCGACGTAGAGCCCAACGCACGTCCCGACGTAGAGCTGAAAGTTAGCTAAATCCCGACGTAGAGCCCAACGCACGTCCCGACGTAGAGACCAGCGCACGTCCCGACGTAGAGGCCAGCGCACGTCCCGACGTAGAGCCCAACGCACGTCCCGACGTAGAGCTTAAAGTAAGCTAAATCCCGACGTAGAGCCCAACACACGTCCCGACGTAGACCTGAAAGTAAGCTAAATCCCGACGAAGAGGCCAACGCACGTCCCGACGTAGAGGCCAACGCACGTCCCGACGTAGAGCTGAAAGTAAGATAAATACCGACGTACGGGCCAACGCACGTCCCGACGTAGAGGCCAACGCACGTCCCGACGTAGAGCTGAAAGTAAGCTAAATCCCGACGTAGAGCCCAACGCACGTCCCGACGTAGAGCCCAACACACGTCCCGACGTAGAGCTGAAAGTAAGGTAAATCCCGACGTAGAGCCCAACACACGTCCCGACGTAGAGCTGAAAGTAAGCTAAATCCCGACGTAGAGGCCAACGCACGTCCCGACGTAGAGCCCAACGCACGTCCCGACGTAGAGCTGAAAGTAAGCTAAATCCCGACGTAGAGCCCAACACACGTCCCGACGTAGAGCTGAAAGTAAGCTAAATCCCGACTTAGAGGCCAACGCACGTCCCGACGTAGAGCCCAACGCACGTCCCGACGTAGAGCCCAACGCACGTCCCGACGTAGAGCTGAAAGTAAGCTCAATCCCGACGTAGAGCCCAACGCACGTCCCGACGTAGAGCCCAACGCACGTCCCGACGTAGAGCCCAACGCACGTCCCGACGTAGAGCCCAAAGCACGTCCCGACGTAGAGCTGAAAGTTAGCTAACTACAGACGTAGAGACCAACGCACGTCCCGACGTAGAGCCCAACGCATGTCCCGACGTAGAGCCCAACGCACGTCCCGACGTAGAGCTGAAAGTAAGCTAAATCCCGACGTAGAGGCCAACGCACGTCCCGACGTAGAGGCCAACGCACGTCCCGACGTAGAGCTGAAAGTAAACTAAATCCCGACGTAGAGCCCAACGCACGTCCCGACGTAGAGCCCAACGCAAGTCCCGACGTAGCGCCCAACGCACGTCCCGACATAGAGCTGAAAGTTAGCTAACTACAAACGTAGAGCCCAACGCACGTCCCGACGTAGAGCAGAAAGTTAGCTAACTACAGACGTAGAGCCCAACGCACGTCCCGACGTAGAGCCCAACGCACGTCCCGACGTAGAGCCCAACGCACGTCCCGACGTAGAGCTGAAAGTAAGCTAAATCCTGACGTAGAGCCCAACGCACGTCCCGACGTAGAGCCCAACGCACGTCCCGACGTAGAGCCCAACGCACGTCCCGACGTAGAGCTGAAAGTTAGCTAACTACAGACGTAGAGCCCAACGCACGTCCCGACGTAGAGCCCAACGCACGTCCCGACGTAGAGCCCAACGCACGTCCCGACGTAGAGCCCAACGCACGTCCCGACGTAGAGCTGAATGTAAGCTAAATCCCGACGTAGAGCCCAACACACGTCCCGACGTAGAGCTGAAAGTAAGATAAATCCCGACGTAGAGGCCAACGCACGTCCCGACGTAGAGGCCAACGCACGTCCCGACGTAGAGCTGAAAGTAAGCTAAATCCCGACGTAGAGGCCAACGCACATCCCGACGTAGAGCTGAAAGTAAGCTAAATCCCGACGTAGAGCCCAACGCACGTCCCGACGTAGAGCCCAACACACGTCCCGACGTAGAGCCCAACGCACGTCCCGACGTAGAGCCCAACGCACGTCCCGACGTAGAGCTGAAAGTAAGCTAAATCCCGACGTAGCGCCCAACGCACGTCCCGAAGTAGCGCCCAACGCACGTCCCGATGTAGCGCCCAACGCACGTCCCGACGTAGAGCTGAAAGTAAGCTAAATCCCGACGTAGAGGCCAACGCACGTCCCGACGTAGAGGCCAACGCACGTCCCGACTTAGAGGCCAACGCACGTCCCGACGTAGAGGACAACGCACGTCCCGACGTAGAGGACAACGCACGTCCCGACGTAGCGCCCAACGCACGTCCCGACGTAGAGCTGAAAGTAAGCTAAATCCCGACGTAGAGCCCAACGCACGTCGCGACGTAGAGCCCATCGCACGTCCCGACGTAGCGCCCAACGCACGTCCCGACATAGAGCTGAAAGTTAGCTAACTACAGACGTAGAGCCCAACGCACGTCCCGACGTAGAGCTGAAATTAGCTAACTACAGACGTAGAGCCCAACGCACGTCCCGACGTAGAGCTGAAAGTTAGCTAACTACAGATGTAGAGCCCAACGCACGTCCCGACGTAGAGCCCAACGCACGTCCTGACGTAGAGCCCAACGCACGTCCCGACGTAGAGCTGAAAGTAAGCTAAATCCCGACGTAGAGGCCAACGCACGTCCCAACATAAAGCTGAAAGTAAGCTAAATCCCGACGTAGCGCCCAACGCACGTCCCGAAGTAGCGCCCAACGCACGTCCCGACGTAGCGCCCAACGCACGTCCCGACTTAGAGCTGAAAGTAAGCTAAATCCCGACGTAGAGACCAACGCACGTCCCGACGTAGAGGCCAACGCACGTCCCGACGTAGAGGACAACGCACGTCCCGACGTAGAGGCCAACGCACGTCCCGACGTAGAGCTGAAAGTAAGCTAAATCCCGACGTAGAGCCCAACGCACGTCCCGACGTACAGCCCAACGCACGTCCCGACGTAGCGCCCAACGCACGTCCCGACGTAGAGCTGAAAGTTAGCTAATTAAAGACGTAGAGCCCAACGCACGTCCCGACGTAGAGCTGAAATTAGCTAACTACAGACGTAGAGCCCAACGCACGTCCCGACGTAGAGCTGAAAGTAAGCTAAATCCCGACGTAGAGCCCAACGCACGTCCCAACATAGAGCTGAAAGTAAGCTAAATCCCGACGTAGAGTCCAACGCACGTCCCGACGTAGAGCCCAACGCACGTCCCGACGTAGAGCTGAAAGTTAGCTAACTACAGACGTAGAGCCCAACGCACGTCTCGACGTAGAGCCCAACGCACGTCCCGACGTAGAGCCCAACGCACGTCCCGACGTAGAGCTAAAAGTAAGCTAAATCCCGACGTAGAGCCCAACACACGTCCCGACGTAGAGCTGAAAGTAGGCTAAATCCCGACGTAGAGGCCAACGCACGTCCCGACGCAGAGGCCAACGCACATCCCGACGTAGAGCTGAAAGTAAGCTAAATACCGACGTAGAGGCCAACGCACGTCCCGACGTAGAGGCCAACGCTCGTCCCGACGTAGAGCTGAAAGTAAGCTAAATCCCGACGTAGAGCTCAACACACGTCCCGACGTAGAGCCCAACACACGTCCCGACGTAGAGCTGAAAGTAAGCTAAATCCCGACGTAGAGCCCAATGCACGTCCCGACGTAGAGGCCAACGCACGTCCCGACGTAGAGCTGAAAGTAAGCTAAATCCCGACGTAGAGGCCAACGCACGTCCCGACGTAGAGGCCAACGCATGTCCCGACGTAGACCTGAAAGTAAGCTAAATCCCGACGTAGAGCCCAACGCAGGTCCCGACGTAGAGCCCAACGCACGTCCCGACGTAGAGCCCAACGCACGTCCCGACGTAGAGCCCAACGCACGTCCCGACATAGAGAGCCCAACGCACGTCCCGACATAGAGCTGAAAGTAAGCTAAATCCCGACGTAGCGCCCAACGCACGTCCCGACGTAGCGCCCAACGCACGTCCCGACGTAGAGCTGAAAGTAAGCTAAATCCCGACGTAGAGGCCAACGCACGTCCCGACGTAGAGCTCAACGCACGTCCCGACGTAGAGCCCAACGCACGTCCCGACGTAGAGCTGAAAGTAAGCTAAATCCCGACGTAGAGCCCAACGCACGTCCCGACGTAGAGCCCAACGCCCGTCCCGACGTAGAGCTGAAAGTTAGCTAACTACACACGTAGAGCCCAACGCACATCCCGACGTAGAGCTGAAAGTTAGCTAACTACAGACGTAGAGCCCAACGCACGTCCCGACGTAGAGCCCAAAGCACGTCCCGACGTAGAGCCCAGCGCACGTCCCGACGTATATCCAAAAGCATGTCCCGACGTAGAGCCCAACGCACGTCCCGACGTAGAGCTGAAAGTAAGCTAAATCCCGACGTAGAGCCCAACGCACGTCCCGACGTAGAGCCCAACACACGTCCCGACGTCGAGCTGAAAGCAAGCTAAATCCCGACGTAGAGCCCAACGCACGTCCCGACGTAGAGCCCAACGCACGTCCCGACGTAGAGCCCAACGCACGTCCCGACGTAGAGCTGAAAGTTAGCTAACTACAGACGTAGAGACCAACGCACGTCCCGACGTAGAGCCCAACGCATGTCCCGACGTAGAGCCCAACGCACGTCCCGACGTAGAGCTGAAAGTAAGTTAAATCCCGACGTAGCGCCCAACGCACGTCCCGACGTAGAGCTGAAAGTAAGCTAAATCCCGACGTAGAGGCCAACGCACGTCCCGACGTAGAGGCCAACGCACGTCCCGACGTAGAGCTGAAAGTAAGCTAAATCCCGACGTAGAGCCCAACGCACGTCCCGACGTAGAGCCCAACGCATGTCCCGACGTAGAGCCCAACGCACGTCCCGACATAGAGCCCAACGCACGTCCCGACGTAGAGCCCAACGCACGTCCCGACGTAGAGCTGAAAGCAAGCTAAATCCCGACGTAGAGCCCAACGCACGTCCCGACGTAGAGCCCAACGCACGTCCCGACGTAGAGCCCAACGCACGTCCCGACGTAGAGCTGAAAGTTAGCTAACTACAGACCTAGAGACCAACGCACATCCCGACGTAGAGCCCAACGCATGTCCTGACGTAGAGCCCAACGCACGTCCCGACGTAGAGCTGAAAGTAAGTTAAATCCCGACGTAGAGCCAAACGCACGTCCCGACGTAGAGCCAAACGCACGTCCCGACGTAGAGCTGAAAGTAAGCTAAATCCCGACGTAGAGCCCAACGCACGTCCCGACGTAGAGCTGAAATTAGTTAACTACAGACGTAGAGCCCAACGCACGTCCCGACGTAGAGCTGAAATTAGTTAACTACAGACGTAGAGCCCAACGCACGTCCCGACGTACAGCTGAAAGTTAGCTAACTACAGATGTAGAGCCCAACGAACGTCCCGACGTAGAGCCCAACGCACGTCCCGACGTAGAGCCCAACGCACGTCCCGACGTAGAGCCCAACGCACGTCCCGACGTAGAGCTGAAAGTAAGCTAAATCCCGACGTAGAGGCCAACGCACGTCCCAACATAGAGCTGAAAGTAAGCTAAATCCCGATGTAGAGCCCAACGCACGTCCCGACCTAGAGCCCAACGCACGTCCCGACGTAGAGCCCAACGCACGTCCCGACGTAGAGCTGAAAGTTAGCTAAATCCCGACGTAGACCCCAACGCACGTCCCGACGTAGAGCCCAACGCACGTCCCGACGTAGAGCTGAAAGTAAGCTAAATCCCGACGTAGCGCCCAACGCACGTCCCGAAGTAGCGCCCAACGCACGTCCCGACGTAGCGCCCAACGCACGTCCCGACTTAGAGCTGAAAGTAAGCTAAATCCCGACGTAGAGGCCAACGCACGTCCCAAAGTAGAGGCCAACGCACGTCCCGACGTAGAGGCCAACGCACGTCCCGACGTAGAGGCCAACGCACGTCCCGACGTAGAGGACAACGCACGTCCCGACGTAGAGGCCAACGCACGTCCTGACGTAGAGCTGAAAGTAAGCTAAATCCCGACGTAGACCCCAACGCACGTCCCGACGTAGAGCCCAACGCACGTCCCGACGTAGCGCCCAACGCACGTCCCGACGTAGAGCTGAAAGTTAGCTAACTACAGACGTAGAGCCCAACGCACGTCCCGACGTAGAGCAGAAATTAGCTAACTACAGACGTAGAGCCCAACGCACGTCCCGACGTAGAGCTGAAAGTAAGCTAAATCCCGACGTAGAGGCCAACGCACGTCCCAACATAGAGCTGAAAGTAAGCTAAATCCCGACGTAGAGCCCAACGCACGTCCCTACGTAGAGCCCAACGCACGTCCCGACGTAGAGCCCAACGCACGTCCCGACGTAGAGCTGAAAGTTAGCTAAATCCCGACGTAGAGCCCAACGCACGTCCCGACGTAGAGCCCAACGCACGTCCCGACGTAGAGCTGAAAGTAAGCTAAATCCCGACTTAGAGCCCAATGCACGTCCCGACGTAGAGCTGTAAGTAAGCTAAACCCCGACGTAGAGGCCAACGCACGTCCCGACGTACAGGCCAAGGCACGTCCCGACGTAGAGCTGAAAGTAAGCTAAATCCCGACGTTAAGGCCAACGCACGTCCCGACGTAGAGGCCAGCGCACGTCCCGACGTAGAGGCCAGCGCACGTCCCGACGTAGAGCCCAACGCACATCCCGACGTAGAGCTTAAAGTAAGCTAAATCCCGACGTAGAGCCCAACACACGTCCCGACGTAGACCTGAAAGTAAGCTAAATCCCGACGAAGAGGCCAACGCACGTCCCGACGTAGAGGCCAACGCACGTCGCGACGTAGAGCTGAAAGTAAGCTAAATACCGACGTACGGGCCAACGCACGTCCCGACGTAGAGGCCAACGCACGTCCCGACGTAGAGCTGAAAGTAAGCTAAATCCCGACGTAGAGCCCAACGCACGTCCCGACGTAGAGCCCAACGCACGTCCCGACGTAGAGCTGAAAGTAAGGTAAATCCCGACGTAGAGCCCAACACACGTCCCGACGTACAGCTGAAAGTAAGCTAAATCCCGACGTAGAGGCCAACGCACGTCCCGACGTAGAGCCCAACGCACGTCCCGACGTAGAGTTGAAAGTAAGCTAAATCCCGACGTAGAGCCCAACACACGTCCCGACGTAGAGCTGAAAGTAAGCTACATCCCGACTTAGAGGCCAACGCACGTCCCGACGTAGAGGCCAACGCACGTCCCGACGTAGAGCTGAAAGTAAGCTAAATCCCGACGTAGAGCCCAACGCACATCCCGACGTAGAGCCCAACGCACGTCCCGACGTAGACCTGAAAGTAAGCTAAATCCCGACGTAGAGCCCAACGCAGGTCCCGACGTAGAGCCCAACGCACGTCCCGACGTAGAACCCAACGCACGTCCCAACGTAGAGCCCACCGCACGTCCCGACATAGAGAGCCCAACGTACGTCCCGACGTAGAGCTGAAAGTAAGCTAAATCCCGACGTAGCGCCCAAGGCACGTCCCGAAGTAGCGCCCAACGCACGTCCCGACGTAGCGGCCAACGCACGTCCCGACGTAGAGCTGAAAGTAAGCTAAATCCCGACGTAGAGGCCAACGCACGTCCCGACGTAGAGGCCAACGCACGTCCCGACGTAGAGCCCAACGCACGTCCCGACGTAGAGCTGAAAGTAAGCTAAATCCCGACGTAGAGCCCAACGCACGTCTCGACGTAGAGCCCAACGCACGTCCCGACCTAGAGCCCAACGCACGTCCCGACGTAGAGCTGAAAGTTAGCTAACTACAGACGTAGAGCCCAACGCACGTCCCGACGTAGAGCTGAAAGTAGCTAACTACAGATGTAGAGCCCAACGCACGTCCCGACGTATAGCCCAACGCACGTCCCAACGTAGAGCCCAACGAAAGTCCCAACATAGAGCCCAACGCACGTATCGACATAGAGCTGAAAGTTAGCTAACTACAGACGTAAAGCCCAACGCACGTCCCGACGTAGAGCCCAACGCACGTCCCGACGTAGAGCCCAACGCACGTCCCGACGTAGAGCCGAGCGCACGTCCCGACGTAGAGCCGAGCGCACGTCCCGACGTATATCCCAAAACATGTCCCGACGTAGAGCCCAACGCACGTCCCGACGTAGACCTGAAAGTAAGCTAAATCCCGACGTAGCGCCCAACGCACGTCCCGACGTAGAGCCCAACGCACGTCCCGACGTAGAGCCCAACGCACGTCCCGACGTAGAGCTGAAAGTAAGCTAAATCCCGACGTAGAGCCCAACACACGTCCCGACGTAGAGCTGAAAGTAAGCTAAATCCCGACTTAGAGGCCAACGCACGTCCCGACGTAGAGGCCAACGCACGTCCCGACGTAGAGCTGAAAGTAAGCTAAATCCCGACGTAGAGCCCAACGCACATCCCGACGTAGAGCCCAACGCACGTCCCGACGTAGACCTGAAAGTAAGCTAAATCCCTACGTAGAGCCCAACGCAGGTCCCGACGTAGAGCCCAACGCACGTCCCGACGTAGAGCCCAACGCACGTCCCAACGTAGAGCCCACCGCACGTCCCGACATAGAGAGCCCAACGTACGTCCCGACGTAGAGCTGAAAGTAAGCTAAATCCCGACGTAGCGCCCAAGGCACGTCCCGAAGTAGCGCCCAACGCACGTCCCGACGTAGCGCCCAACACACGTCCCGACGTAGAGCTGAAAGTAAGCTAAATCCCGACTTAGAGGCCAACGCACGTCCCGACGTAGAGGCCAACGCACGTCCCGACGTAGAGCTGAAAGTAAGCTAAATCCCGACGTAGAGGCCAACGCACGTCCCGACGTAGAGGCCAACGCACGTCCCGACGTAGAGCCCAACGCACGTCCCGACGTAGAGCTGAAAGTAAGCTAAATCCCGACGTAGAGCCCAACGCACGTCTCGACGTAGAGCCCAACGCACGTCCCGACCTAGAGCCCAACGCACGTCCCGACGTAGAGCTGAAAGTTAGCTAACTACAGACGTAGAGCCCAACGCACGTCCCAACGTAGAGCTGAAAGTTAGCTAACTACAGATGTAGAGCCCAACGCACGTCCCGATGTAGAGCCCAACGCACGTCCCAACGTAGAGCCCAACGAAAGTCCCAACATAGAGCCCAACGCACGTATCGACATAGAGCTGAAAGTTAGCTAACTACAGACGTAAAGCCCAACGCACGTCCCGACGTAGAGCCCAACGCACGTCCCGACGTAGAGCCGAGCGCACGTCGCGACGTAGAGCCGAGCGCACGTCCCGACGTATATCCCAAAACATGTCCCGACGTAGAGCTCAACGCACGTCCCGACGTAGACCTGAAAGTAAGCTAAATCCCGACGTAGAGCCCAACGCACGTCCCGACGTAGAGCCCAACGCACGTCCCGACGTAGAGCCCAACGCACGTCCCGACGTAGAGCTGAAAGTAAACTAAATCCCGACGTAGAGCCCAACGCACGTCCCGACGTAGAGGCCAACGCAAGTCCCGACGTAGCGCCCAACGCACGTCCCGACATAGAGCTGAAAGTTAGCTAACTACAAACGTAGAGCCCAACGCACGTCCCGACGTAGAGCAGAAAGTTAGCTAACTACAGACGTAGAGCCCAACGCACGTCCCGACGTAGAGCCCAACACACGTCCCGACGTAGAGCCCAACGCACGTCCCGACGTAGAGCTGAAAGTAAGCTAAATCCCGACGTAGAGCCCAACGCACGTCCCGACGTAGAGCCCAACGCACGTCCCGACGTAGAGCCCAACGCACGTCCCGACGTAGAGCTGAAAGTTAGCTAACTACAGACGTAGAGGCCAACGCACGTCCCGACGTAG
Source organism: Leptosomus discolor (assembly GCF_034619465.1). Taxonomy (NCBI): domain Eukaryota; kingdom Metazoa; phylum Chordata; class Aves; order Leptosomiformes; family Leptosomidae; genus Leptosomus; species Leptosomus discolor. The sequence goes on along the minus strand of NW_028237857.1, from coordinate 1,518,733 downwards.
AGCCCAACGCACGTCCCGACGTAGAGCCCAACGCACGTCCTGACGTAGAGCTATAAGTAAGCTAAATCCCGACGTAGAGCCCAACACACGTCCCGACGTAGAGCTGAAAGTAAGCTAAATCCCGACGTAGAGGCCAACGCACGTCCCGACGTAGAGGCCAACGCACGTCCCGACGTAGAGCTGAAAGTAAGCTAAATCCCGACGTAGAGGCCAACGCACGTCCCGACGTAGAGCTGAAAGTAAGCTAAATCCCGACGTAGAGGCCAACGCACGTCCCGACGTAGAGCTGAAAGTAAGCTAAATCCCGACGTAGAGCCCAACGCACGTCCCGACGTAGAGCCCAACGCACGTCCCGACGTAGAGCCCAACGCACGTCCCGACGTAGAGCTGAAAGTAAGCTAAATCCCGACGTAGCGCCCAACGCACGTCCCGAAGTAGCGCCCAACGCACGTCCCGATGTAGCGCCCAACGCACGTCCCGACGTAGAGCTGAAAGTAAGCTAAATCCCGACGTAGAGGCCAACGCACGTCCCGAAGTAGAGGCCAACGCACGTCCCGACTTAGAGGCCAACGCACGTCCCGACGTAGAGGACAACGCACGTCCCGACGTAGCGCCCAACGCACGTCCCGACGTAGAGCTGAAAGTAAGCTAAATCCCGACGTAGAGGCCAACGCACGTCCCAACATAGAGCTGAAAGTAAGCTAAATCCCGACGTAGAGCCCAACGCACGTCCCGACGTAGAGCCCAACGCACGTCCCGACGTACAGCTGAAAGTTAGCTAACTACAGACGTAGAGCCCAACGCACGTCCCGACGTAGAGCCCAACGCACGTCCCGACGTAGAGCCCAACGCACGTCCCGACGTAGAGCCCAACGCACGTCCCGACGTAGAGCTGAAAGTAAGCTAAATCCCCACGTAGAGCCCAACGCACGTCCCGACGTAGAGCTCTAAGTAAGCTAAATACCGACGTAGAGGCCAACGCACGTCCCGACGTACAGGCCAAGGCACGTCCCGACGTAGAGCTGAAAGTAAGCTAAATCCCGACGTTAAGGCCAACGCACATCCCGACGTAGAGGCCAGCGCACGTGCCGACGTAGAGGCCAGCGCACGTCCCGACGTAGAGGCCAGCGCACGTCCCGACGTAGAGCCCAGCGCACGTCCCGACGTAGAGCTTAAAGTAAGCTAAATCCCGACGTAGAGCCCAACGCACGTCCCGACGTAGAGCTGAAAGTTAGCTAACTACAGACGTAGAGCCCAACGCACGTCCCGACGTAGAGCCCAACGCACGTCCCGACGTAGAGCCCAACGCACGTCCCGACGTAGAGCTAAAAGTAAGCTAAATCCCGACGTAGAGCCCAACACACGTCCCGACGTAGAGCTGAAAGTAGGCTAAATCCCGACGTAGAGGCCAACGCACGTCCCGACGTAGAGGCCAACGCACGTCCCGACGTAGAGCTGAAAGTAAGCTAAATACCGACGTAGAGGCCAACGCACGTCCCGACGTAGAGGCCAACGCACGTCCCGACGTAGAGCTGAAAGTAAGCTAAATCCCGACGTAGAGCCCAACACACGTCCCGACGTAGAGCTGAAAGTAAGCTAAATCCCGACGTAGAGCCCAATGCACGTCCCGACGTAGAGGCCAACGCACGTCCCAACGTAGAGCTGAAAGTAAGCTAAATCCCGACGTAGAGGCCAACGCACGTCCCGACGTAGAGGCCAACGCATGTCCCGACGTAGACCTGAAAGTAAGCTAAATCCCGACGTAGAGCCCAACGCAGGTCCCGACGTAGAGCCCAACGCACGTCCCGACGTAGAGCTAAAAGTAAGCTAAATCCCGACGTAGAGCCCAACACACGTCCCGACGTAGAGCTGAAAGTAGGCTAAATCCCGACGTAGAGGCCAACGCACGTCCCGACGTAGAGGCCAACGCACGTCCCGACGTAGAGCTGAAAATAAGCTAAATACCGACGTAGAGGCCAACGCACGTCCCGACGTAGAGGCCAACGCACGTCCCGACGTAGAGCTGAAAGTAAGCTAAATCCCGACGTAGAGCCCAACGCACGTCCCGACGTAGAGCTGAAAGTAGGCTAAATCCCGACGTAGAGGCCAACGCACGTCCCGACGTAGAGGCCAACGCACGTCCCGACGTAGAGCTGAAAGTAAGCTAAATACCGACGTAGAGGCCAACGCACGTCCCGACGTAGAGGCCAACGCACGTCCCGACGTAGAGCTGAAAGTAAGCTAAATCCCGACGTAGAGCCCAACACACGTCCCGACGTAGAGCTGAAAGTAAGCTAAATCCCGACGTAGAGCCCAATGCACGTCCCGACGTAGAGGCCAACGCACGTCCCGACGTAGAGCTGAAAGTAAGCTAAATCCCGACGTAGAGGCCAACGCACGTCCCGACGTAGAGGCCAACGCATGTCCCGACGTAGACCTGAAAGTAAGCTAAATCCCGACGTAGAGCCCAACGCAGGTCCCGACGTAGAGCCCAACGCACGTCCCGACGTAGAGCCCAACGCACGTCCCGACGTAGAGCCCAACGCACGTCCCGACGTAGAGCCCAACGCACGTCCCGACGTAGAGCCCAACGCACGTCCCGACATAGAGAGCCCAACGCACGTCCCGACATAGAGAGCCCAACGCACGTCCCGACATAGAGCTGAAAGTAAGCTAAATCCCGACGTAGCGCCCAACGCACGTCCCGACGTAGCGCCCAACGCACGTCCCGACGTAGAGCTGAAAGTAAGCTAAATCCCGACGTAGAGGCCAACGCACGTCCCGACGTAGAGCTCAACGCACGTCCCGACGTAGAGACCAACGCACGTCCCGACGTAGAGCTGAAAGTAAGCTAAATCCCGACGTAGAGCCCAACGCACGTCCCGACGTAGAGCCCAACGCCCGTCCCGACGTAGATCTGAAAGTTAGCTAACTACAGACGTAGAGCCCAACGCACGTCCCGACGTAGAGCTGAAAGTTAGCTAACTACAGATGTAGAGCCCAACGCACGTCCCGACGTAGAGCCCAACGCACGTCCCAACGTAGAGCCCAACGAAAGTCCCAACGTAGAGCCCAACGCACGTCCCGACGTAGAGCTGAAAGTTAGCTAACTACAGACGTAGAGCCCAACGCACGTCCCGACGTAGAGCCCAAAGCACGTCCCGACGTAGAGCCCAGCGCACGTCCCGACGTATATCCAAAAGCATGTCCCGACGTAGAGCCCAACGCACATCCCGACGTAGACCTGAAAGTAAGCTAAATCCCGACGTAGAGCCCAACGCACGTCCCGACGTAGAGCCCAACACACGTCCCGACGTAGAGCTGAAAGCAAGCTAAATCCCGACGTAGAGCCCAACGCACGTCCCGACGTAGAGCCCAACGCACGTCCCGACGTAGAGCCCAATGCACGTCCCGACGTAGAGCCCAACGCACGTCCCGACGTAGAGCTGAAAGTTAGCTAACTACAGACGTAGAGACCAACGCACGTCCCGACGTAGAGCCCAACGCACGTCCCGACGTAGAGCCCAACGCACGTCCCGACGTAGAGCTGAAAGTAAGTTAAATCCCGACGTAGCGCCCAACGCACGTCCCGACGTAGAGCCCAGCGCACGTCCCGACGTATATCCAAAAGCATGTCCCGACGTAGAGCCCAACGCACATCCCGACGTAGACCTGAAAGTAAGCTAAATCCCGACGTAGAGCCCAACGCACGTCCCGACGTAGAGCCCAACACACGTCCCGACGTAGAGCTGAAAGCAAGCTAAATCCCGACGTAGAGCCCAACGCACGTCCCGACGTAGAGCCCAACGCACGTCCCGACGTAGAGCCCAACGCACGTCCCGACGTAGAGCTGAAAGTAAGTTAAATCCCGACGTAGCGCCCAACGCACGTCCCGACGTAGAGCCCAACGCACGTCCCGACGTAGAGCTGAAAGTAAGCTAAATCCCGACGTAGAGGCCAACGCACGTCCCGACGTAGAGGTCAACGCACGTCCCGACGTAGAGCTGAAAGTAAGCTAAATCCCGACGTAGAGCCCAACGCACGTCCCGACGTAGAGCCCAACGCACGTCCCGACGTAGAGCCCAACGCACGTCCCGACGTAGAGCCCAACGCACGTCCCGACGTAGAGCCCAACGCACGTCCCGACGTAGAGCTGAAAGCAAGCTAAATCCCGACGTAGAGCCCAACGCACGTCCCGACGTAGAGCCCAACGCACGTCCCGACGTAGAGCCCAACGCACGTCCCGACGTAGAGCTGAAAGTTAGCTAACTACAGACCTAGAGACCAACGCACATCCCGACGTAGAGCCCAACGCATGTCCCGACGTAGAGCCCAACGCACGTCCCGACGTAGAGCTGAAAGTAAGTTAAATCCCGACGTAGCGCCCAACGCACGTCCCGACGTAGAGCCAAACGCACGTCCCGACGTAGAGCTGAAAGTAAGCTAAATCCTGACGTAGAGGCCAACGCACGTCCCGACGTAGATGCCAACGCACGTCCCGACGTAGAGCTGAAAGTAAGCTAAATCCCGACGTAGAGCCCAACGCACGTCCCGACGTAGAGCCCAACGCACGTCCCGACGTAGAGCCCAACGCACGTCCCGACGTAGAGCCCAACGCACGTCCCGACATAGAGCCCAACGCACGTCCCGACGTAGAGCTGAAAGTAAGCTAAATCCCGACGTAGCGCCCAACGCACGTCCCGAAGTAGCGCCCAACACACGTCCCGACGTTAAGGCCAACGCACGTCCCGACGTAGAGGCCAGCGCACGTCCCGACGTAGAGGCCAGCGCACGTCCCGACGTAGAGCTTAAAGTAAGCTAAATCCCGACGTAGAGCCCAACACACTTCCCGACGTAGAGCCCAACGCACGTCCCTACGTAGAGCCCAACGCACGTCCCGACGTAGAGCTGAAAGTAAGCTAAATCCCGACGTAGAGGCCAACGCACGTCCCGACGTAGAGGCCAACGCACGTCCCGACGTAGAGCTGAAAGTAAGCTAAATCCCGACGTAGAGGCCAACGCACGTCCCGACGTAGAGGCCAACGCACGTCCCGACGTAGAGCTGAAAGTAAGCTAAATCCCGACGTAGAGGCCAACGCACGTCCCGACGTAGAGGCCAACGCACGTCCCGACGTAGAGCTGAAAGTAAGCTAAATCCCGACGTAGAGGCCAACGCACGTCCCGACGTAGAGTCCAACGCACGTCCCGACGTAGAGCCCAACGCACGTCCCGACGTAGAGCTGAAAGTAAGCTAAATCCCGACGTAGCGCCCAACGCACGTCCCGAACTAGCGCCCAACGCACGTCCCGACGTAGCGCCCAACGCACGTCCCGACGTAGAGCTGAAAGTAAGCTAAATCCCGACGTAGAGCCCAACGCACGTCCCGACGTAGAGCCCAACGCATGTCCCGACGTAGAGCCCAACGGACGTCCCGACGTAGCGCCCAACGCACGTCCCGACGTAGAGCTGAAATTAGCTAACTACAGACATAGAGCCCAACGCACGTCCCGACGTAGAGCTGAAAGTTAGCTAACTACAGATGTAGAGCCCAACGCACGTCCCGACGTAGAGCCCAACGCACGTCCCGACGTAGAGCCCAACGCACGTCCCGACGTAGAGCTGAAAGTTAGCTAACTACAGACGTAGAGCCCAACGCACGTCCCGACGTAGAGCCCAACGCACGTCCCGACGTAGAGCCCAACGCACGTCCCGATGTAGAGCTGAAAGTAAGCTAAATCCCGACGTAGCGCCCAACGCACTTCCCGAAGCAGCGCCCAACACACGTCCCGACGTAGCGCCCAACGCACGTCCCGACGTAGAGCTGAAAGTAAGCTAAATCCCGACGTAGAGGCCAACGCACGTCCCGACGTAGAGGCCAACGCACGTCCCGACGTAGAGCCCAACGCACGTCCCGACGTAGAGCCCAACGCACGTCCCGACGTAGCGCCAAACGCACGTCCCGACGTAGAGCTGAAACTTAGCTAACTACAGACGTAGAGCCCAACGCACGTCCCGACGTAGAGCTGAAAGTTAGCTAACTACAGATGTAGAGCCCAACGCACGTCCCGACGTAGAGCCCAACGCAAGTCCCGACGTAGAGCTGAAAGTTAGCTAACTACAGACGTAGAGCCCAACGCACGTCCCGACGTAGAGCCCAACGCACGTCCCGACTTAGAGCCCAGCGCACGTCCCGACGTATATCCCAAAGCATGTCCCGACGTAGAGCCCAACGCACGTCCCGACGTAGACCTGAAAGTAAGCTAAATCCCGACGTAGAGCCCAACGCACATCCCGACGTAGAGCCCAACGTACGTCCCGACGTAGAGCCCAACGCACGTCCCGACGTAGAGCTGAAAGTAAGCTAAATCCCGACGTAGAGCCCAACGCACGTCCCGACGTAGAGCCCAACGCACGTCCCGACGTAGAGCCCAACGCACGTCCCGACGTAGAGCTGAAAGTTAGCTAAATCCCGACGTAGAGCCCAACGCACGTCCCGACGTAGAGCACAACGCATGTCCCGACGTAGAGCCCAACGCACGTCCCGACGTAGAGCTGAAAGTAAGCTAAATCCCGACGTAGAGGCCAACGGACGTCCCGACGTAGAGCTGAAAGTAAGCTAAATCCCGACGTAGAGGCCAACGCACGTCCCGACGTAGAAGCCAGCGCACGTCCCGACGTAGAGGCCAGCGCATGTCCCGACGTAGAGGCCAGCGCACGTCCCGACGTAGAGCCCAATGCACGTCCCGACGTAGAGCTTAAAGTAAGCTAAATCCCTACGTAGAGCCCAACGCACGTCCCGACGTAGAGCCCAACGCACGTCCCGACGTAGAGCTGAAAGTAAGCTAAATCCCGACGTAGCGCCCAACGCACGTCCCGACGTAGCGCCCAACGCACGTCCCGATGTAGAGCTGAAAGTTAACTAACTACAGACATAGAGCCCAACGCACATCCCGACGTAGAGCTGAAAGTTAGCTAACTACAGACGTAGAGCCCAACGCGCGTCCCGACGTAGAGCCCAACGCGTGTCCCGACGTAGAGTCCAACGCACGTCCCGACGTAGAGCCAAACGCACGTCCCGACGTAGAGCTGAAAGTAAGCTAAATCCCAACGTAGAGGCCAATGCACGTCCCGACGTAGAGGCCAACGCACGTCCCGACGTAGAGCTGAAAGTAAGCTAAATCCCGACGTAGAGGCCAACGCACGTCCCGACGTAGAGGCCAACGCACGTCCCGACGTAGAGCTGAAAGTAAGCTAAATCCCGACGTAGAGCCCAACGCATGTCCCGACGTAGAGCCCAACGCACGTCCCGACGTAGAGCCCAACGCACGTCCCGACGTAGAGCCCAACGCACGTCCCGATGTAGAGCTGAAAGTAAGCTAAATCCCGACGTAGCGCCCAACGCACTTCCCGAAGCAGCGCCCAACACACGTCCCGACGTAGCGCCCAACGCACGTCCCGACGTAGAGCTGAAAGTAAGCTAAATCCCGACGTAGAGGCCAACGCACGTCCCGACGTAGAGGCCAACGCACGTCCCGACGTAGAGCCCAACGCACGTCCCGACGTAGAGCCCAACGCACGTCCCGACGTAGCGCCAAACGCACGTCCCGACGTAGAGCTGAAACTTAGCTAACTACAGACGTAGAGCCCAACGCACGTCCCGACGTAGAGCTGAAAGTTAGCTAACTACAGATGTAGAGCCCAACGTACGTCCCGACGTAGAGCCCAACGCAAGTCCCGACGTAGAGCCCAACGAAAGTCCCAACGTAGAGCCCAACGCACGTCCCGACGTAGAGCCCAACGCACGTCCCGACTTAGAGCCCAGCGCACGTCCCGACGTATATCCCAAAGCATGTCCCGACGTAGAGCCCAACGCACGTCCCGACGTAGACCTGAAAGTAAGCTAAATCCCGACGTAGAGCCCAACGTACGTCCCGACGTAGAGCCCAACGCACGTCCCGACGTAGAGCTGAAAGTAAGCTAAATCCCGACGTAGAGCCCAACGCACGTCCCGACGTAGAGCCCAACGCACGTCCCGACGTAGAGCCCAACGCACGTCCCGACGTAGAGCTGAAAGTTAGCTAAATCCCGACGTAGAGCCCAACGCACGTCCCGACGTAGAGCACAACGCATGTCCCGACGTAGAGCCCAACGCACGTCCCGACGTAGAGCTGAAAGTAAGCTAAATCCCGACGTAGAGGCCAACGGACGTCCCGACGTAGAGCTGAAAGTAAGCTAAATCCCAACGTAGAGGCCAACGCACGTCCCGACGTACAGCCCAACGCACGTCCCGACGTAGAGCTGAAAGTAAGCTAAATCCCGACGTAGAGCCCAACGCACGTCCCGACGTACAGGCCAAGGCACGTCCCGACGTAGAGCTGAAAGTAAGCTAAATCCCGACGTAGAGGCCATCGCACTTCCCGACGTAGAAGCCAGCGCACGTCCCGACGTAGAGGCCAGCGCACGTCCCGACGTAGAGGCCAGCGCACGTCCCGACATAGAGCCCAACGCACGTCCCGACGTAGAGCTTAAAGTAAGCTAAATCCCTACGTAGAGCCCAACGCACGTCCCGACGTAGAGCCCAACGCACGTCCCGACGTAGAGCTGAAAGTAAGCTAAATCCCGACGTAGCGCCCAACGCACGTCCCGACGTAGCGCCCAACGCACGTCCCGATGTAGAGCTGAAAGTTAACTAACTACAGACGTAGAGCCCAACGCACATCCCGACGTAGAGCTGAAAGTTAGCTAACTACAGACGTAGAGCCCAACGCGCGTCCCGACGTAGAGCCCAACGCGTGTCCCGACGTAGAGTCCAACGCACGTCCCGACGTAGAGCCCAACGCACGTCCCGACGTAGAGCTGAAAGTAAGCTAAATCCCAACGTAGAGGCCAACGCACGTCCCGACGTAGAGGCCAACGCACGTCCCGACGTAGAGCTGAAAGTAAGCTAAATCCCGACGTAGAGGCCAACGCACGTCCCGACGTAGAGGCCAACGCACGTCCCGACGTAGAGCTGAAAGTAAGCTAAATCCCGACGTAGAGCCCAACGCATGTCCCGACGTAGAGCCCAACGCATGTCCCGACGTAGAGCCCAACGCACGTCCCGACGTAGAACCCAACGCACGTCCCGACGTAGAGCCCAACGCACGTCCTGATGTAGAGCTGAAAGTAAGCTAAATCCCGACGTAGCGCCCAACGCACTTCCCGAAGCAGCGCCCAACACACGTCCCGACGTAGCGCCCAACGCACGTCCCGACGTAGGGCTGAAAGTAAGCTAAATCCCGACGTAGAGGCCAACGCACGTCCCGACGTAGAGGCCAACGCACGTCCCGAAGTAGAGCCCAACGCACGTCCCGACGTAGAGCCCAACGCACGTCCCGACGTAGCGCCAAACGCACGTCCCGACGTAGAGCTGAAACTTAGCTAACTACAGACGTAGAGCCCAACGCACGTCCCGACGTAGAGCTGAAAGTTAGCTAACTACAGATGTAGAGCCCAACGCACGTCCCGACGTAGAGCCCAACATAAGTCCCGACGTAGAGCCCAACGAAACTCCCAACGTAGAGCCCAACGCACGTCCCGACGTAGAGCTGAAAGTTAGTTAACTACAGACGTAGAGCCCAACGCACGTCCCGACGTAGAGCCCAACGCACGTCCCGACGTATATCCCAAAGCATGTCCCGACGTAGAGCCCAACGCACGTCCCGACGTAGACCTGAAAGTAAGCTAAATCCCGACGTAGAGCCCAACGCACGTCCCGACGTAGAGCCCAACGCACGTCCCGACGTAGAGCCCAACGCACGTCCCGACGTAGAGCTGAAAGTTAGCTAAATCCCGACGTAGAGCCCAACGCACGTCCCGACGTAGAGCACAACGCATGTCCCGACGTAGAGCCCAACGCACGTCCCGACGTAGAGCTGAAAGTAAGCTAAATCCCGACGTAGAGGCCAACGCACGTCCCAACGTAGAGGCCAACGCAGGTCCCGACGTAGAGCTGAAAGTAAGCTAAATCCCGACGTAGAGCCCAATGCACGTCCCGACGTAGAGCCCAACGCACGTCCCGACGTAGAGCGCAACGCACGGCCCGACATAGAGCCCAACGCACGGCCCGACATAGAGCTGAAAGTAAGCTAAATCCCGACGTAGCGCCCAACGCACGTCCCGAAGTAGCGCCCAACACACGTCCCGACGTAGCGCCCAACGCACGTCCCGACGTAGAGCTGAAAGTAAGCTAAATCCCGACGTAGAGGCCAACGCACGTCCCAACGTAGAGCTGAAAGTAAGCTAAATCCCGACGTAGAGCCCAACGCACGTCCCGACGTAGAGCCCAACGCATGTCCCGACGTAGAGCTGAAAGTTCGCTAAATCCTGACGTAGAGCCCAACGCACGTCCCGACGTAGAGCCCAACGCACGTCCCGACGTAGAGCCCAACGCACGTCCCGACGTAGAGCTTGAAGTTAGCTAACTACAGACGTAGAGCCCAACGCAGGTCCCGACGTAGAGCCCAACGCACGTCCCGACGTAGAGCTGAAAGTAAGCTAGATCCCGACGTAGAGCCCAACGCACGTCCCGACGTAGAGCTGAAAGTTAGCTAACTACAGACGTAGAGGCCAACGCACGTCCCGACGTACAGGCCAACGCACGTCCCGACGTATAGCTGAAAGTAAGCTAAATCCCGACGTAGAGGCCAACGCACGTCCCGACGTAGAGGCCAGCGCACGTCCCGACGTAGAGGCCAGCGCACGTCCCGACGTAGAGCCCAAAGCACGTCCCGACGTAGAGCTTAAAGTAAGCTAAATCCCGACGTAGCGCCCAACGCACGTCCCGACGTAGAGCTGAAAGTTAGCTAACTACAGACGTAGAGCCCAACGCACGTCCCGACGTAGAGGTGAAAGTTAGCTAACTACAGACGAAGAGCTCAACGCACGTCCCGACGTAGAGGTGAAAGTTAGCTAACTACAGACGAAGAGCCCAACGCACGTCCCGACGTAGAGCCCAACGCACGTCCCGACGTAGAGCCCAACGCACATCTAGACGTAGCGCCCAACGCACCTCCCGACGTATAGCTGAAAGTTAGCTAACTACAGACGTAGAGCCCAACGCACGTCCCGACGTAGAGCAGAAAGTTAGTTAACTACAGACGTAGAGCCCATCGCACGTCCCGACGTAGAGCCCAACGCACGACCCGACGTAGAGGCCAACGCACGTCCCGACGTAGCGCCCAACGCACGTCCCGACGTAGAGCTGAAAGTAAGTTAAATCCCGACGTAGAGGCCAACGCACGTCCCGACGTAGAGGCCAACGCACGTCCCGACTTAGAGGCCAACGCACGTCCCGACGTAGAGGACAACGCACGTCCCGACGTAGAGCCCAACGCACGTCCCGACGTAGAGCTGAAAGTAAGCTAAATCCCGACGTAGAGCCCAACGCACGTCCCGACGTAGAGCCCAACGCACGTCCCGACGTAGAGCCCAACGCACGTCCCGACGTAGAGCTGAAAGTTAGCTAACTACAGACGTAGAGCCCAACGCACGTCCCGACGTAGAGCCCAACGCACGTCCCGACGTAGAGCTGAAAGTAAGCTAAATCCCGAAGTAGAGCCCAACACACGTCCCGACGTAGTGCTGAAAGTAAGCTAAATCCCGACGTAAAGGCCAACGCACGTCCCGACGTAGAGGCCAACGCACGTCCCGACGTAGAGCTGAAAGTAAGCTAAATCCCGACGTAGAGCCCAACGCACGTCCCGACGTAGAGGCCAACGTACGTCCCGACGTAGAGCTGAAAGTAAGCTAAATCCCGACGTAGAGCCCACCGCACGTCCCGACGTAGAGCCCACCGCACGTCCCGACGTAGAGCCCACCGCACGTCCCGACGTAGAGCTGTAAGTAAGCTAAATCCCAACGTAGTGCCCAACGCACGTCCCGACATAGCGCCCAACGCACGTCCCGACGTAGAGCTGAAAGTAAGCTAAATCCCGACGTAGAGGCCAACGCACGTCCCGACGTAGAGGCCAACGCACGTCCCGACCTAGAGGCCAACGCACGTCCCGACGTAGAGGCCAACGCACGTCCCGACGTAGAGGTGAAAGTAAGCTAAATCCCGACGTAGAGCCCAACGCACGTCCCGAAGTAGAGCCCAACGCACGTCCCGACGTAGAGCCCAACGCACGTCCCGACGTAGAGCCCAACGCACGTCCCGACGTATCGCCAAACGCACGACCCGACGTAGAGCTGAAAGTTAGCTAACTACAGACGTAGAGCCCAACGCACGTCCCGACGTAGAGCACAACGCACGGCCCGACGTAGCGCCCAACGCACGTCCCGACGTAGAGCTGAAAGTAAGTTAAATCCCGACGTAGAGGCCAACGCACGTCCCGACGTAGAGGCCAACGCACGTCCCGACTTAGAGGCCAACGCACGTCCCGACGTAGAGGCCAACGCACGTCCCGACGTAGAGCTGAAAGTAAGCTAAATCCCGACGTAGAGCCCAACGCACGTCCCGAAGTAGAGCCCAACGCACGTCCCGACGTAGAGCTGAAAGTAAGCTAAATCCCGACGTAGAGCCCAACACACGTCCCTACGTAGACCGGAAAGTAAGCTAAATCCCGACGTAGAGGCCAACGCACGTCCCGACGTAGAGGCCAACGCACGTCCCGACGTAGAGCTGAAAGTAAGCTAAATCCCGACGTAGAGGACAACGCACGTCCCGACGTAGAGGCCAACGCACGTCCCGACGTAGAGCTGAAAGTAAGCTAAATCCCGACGTAGAGCCCAACGCACGTCCCGACGTAGAGCCCAACGCACGTCCCGACGTAGAGCCCACCGCACGTCCCGACGTAGAGCCCACCGCACGTCCCGACGTAGAGCTGAAATTAAGCTAAATCCCGACGTAGCGCCCAACGCACGTCCCGACGTAGCGCCCAACGCACGTCCCGACGTAGAGCTGAAAGTAAGCTAAATCCCGACGCAGAGGCCAACGCACGTCCCGACGTAGAGGCCAACGCACGTCCCGACATAGAGGCCAACGCACGTCCCGATGTAGAGCTGAAATTAAGCTAAATCCCGACGTAGAGCCCAACGCATGTCCCGACGTAGAGCCCAACGCACGTCCCGACGTAGAGCTGAAAGTAAGCTAAATCCCGACGTAGCGCAAAACGCACATCCCGAAGTAGCGCCCAACACACGTCCCAACGTAGCGCCCAACGCACGTCCCGACGTAGAGCTGAAAGTAAGCTAAATCCCGACGTAGAGCCCAACGCACGTCCCGACGTAGAGCCCAACGCACGTCCCGACGTAGAGCCCAACGCACGTCCCGACGTAGAGCTGAAAGTAAGCTAAATCCCGAAGTAGAGCCCAAAGCACGTCCCGACGTATAGCCCAACGCACGTCCCGACGTAGAGCCCAACGCACGTCCCGACGTAGCGCCCAACACACGTCCCGACGTAGAGCTGAAAGTTAGCTAACTACAGATGTAGAGCCCAACGCACGTCCCGACGTAGAGCTGAAAGTTAGCTAACTACAGACGTAGAGCCCAACGCACGTCCCGACGTAGAGCTGAAAGTTAGCTAACTACAGACGTAGAGCCCAACGCACGTCCCGACGTAGAGCCCAACGCACGTCCCGACGTAGAGCCCAACGCACGTCCCGACGTAGAGCCCAACGCACGTCCCAACGTAGACCTGAAAGTAAGCTAAATCCCGACGTAGAGCCCAACGCACGTCCCGACGTAGAGCCCAACGCACGTCCCGACGTAGAGCTGAAAGTAAGCTAAATCCCGACGTAGAGCCCAACGCACGTCCCGACGTAGAGCCCAACGCACGTCCCGACGTAGAGCTGAAAGTTAGATAACTACAGACGTAGAGCCCAACGCGCGCCCCGACGTAGAGCCCCACGCGTGTCCCGACGTAGAGCCCAACGCACGTCCCGACGTAGAGCCCAACGCACGTCCCGACGTAGAGCTGAAAGTAAGCTAAATCCCGACGTAGAGGCCAACGCACGTCCCGACATAGAGCCCAACGCACATCCCGACGTAGAGCTGAAAGTAAGCTAAATCCCGACGTAGCGCCCAACGCACGTCCCGAAGTAGCGCCCAACACACGTCCCGACGTAGCGCCCAACGCACGTCCCGACGTAGCGCCCAACGCACGTCCCGACGTAGAGCTGAAAGTAAGCTAAATCCCGACGTAGAGGCCAACGCACGTCCCGACGTAGAGCCCAACGCACGTCCCGACGTAGAGCCCAACGCACGTCCCGACGTAGAGCTGAAAGTAAGCTAAATCCCGACGTAGAGCCCAACGCACGTCCCGACGTAGAGCCCAAAGCATGTCCCGACGTTAAGGCCAACGCACGTCCCGACGTAGAGGCCAGCGCACGTCCCGACGTAGAGGCCAGCGCACGTCCCGACGTAGAGCTTAAAGTAAGCTAAATCCCGACGTAGAGCCCAACACACTTCCCGACGTAGAGCCCAACGCACGTCCCTACGTAGAGCCCAACGCACGTCCCGACGTAGAGCTGAAAGTAAGCTAAATCCCGACGTAGAGGCCAACGCACGTCCCGACGTAGAGGCCAACGCACGTCCCGACGTAGAGCTGAAAGTAAGCTAAATCCCGACGTAGAGGCCAACGCACGTCCCGACGTAGAGGCCAACGCACGTCCCGACGTAGAGCTGAAAGTAAGCTAAATCCCGACGTAGAGGCCAACGCACGTCCCGACGTAGAGGCCAACGCACGTCCCGACGTAGAGCTGAAAGTAAGCTAAATCCCGACGTAGAGGCCAACGCACGTCCCGACGTAGAGTCCAACGCACGTCCCGACGTAGAGCCCAACGCACGTCCCGACGTAGAGCTGAAAGTAAGCTAAATCCCGACGTAGCGCCCAACGCACGTCCCGAACTAGCGCCCAACGCACGTCCCGACGTAGCGCCCAACGCACGTCCCGACGTAGAGCTGAAAGTAAGCTAAATCCCGACGTAGAGCCCAACGCACGTCCCGACGTAGAGCCCAACGCACGTCCCGACGTAGAGCCCAACGGACGTCCCGACGTAGCGCCCAACGCACGTCCCGACGTAGAGCTGAAATTAGCTAACTACAGACATAGAGCCCAACGCACGTCCCGACGTAGAGCTGAAAGTTAGCTAACTACAGATGTAGAGCCCAACGCACGTCCCGACGTAGAGCCCAACGCACGTCCCGACGTAGAGCATAACGCACGTCCCGACGTAGAGCTGAAAGTAAGCTAAATCCCGACGTAGAGGCGAACGCACGTCCCAACATAGAGCTGAAAGTAAGCTAAATCGCGACGTAGAGGCGAACGCACGTCCCGACGTAGAGCCCAACGCACGTCCCGATGTAGTGCTGAAAGTAAGCTAAATCCCGACGAAGAGCCCAACGCACGTCCCGACATAGAGCCCAACGCACGTCCCGACGTAGAGCCCAACGCACGTCCCGACGTAGAGCTGAAAGTTAGCTAACTACAGACGTAGAGCCCAACGCACGTCCCGACGTAGAGCCCAACGCACGTCCCGACGTAGAGCCCAACGCACGTCCCGATGTAGAGCTGAAAGTAAGCTAAATCCCGACGTAGCGCCCAACGCACTTCCCGAAGCAGCGCCCAACACACGTCCCGACGTAGCGCCCAACGCACGTCCCGACGTAGAGCTGAAAGTAAGCTAAATCCCGACGTAGAGGCCAACGCACGTCCCGACGTAGAGGCCAACGCACGTCCCGACGTAGAGCCCAACGCACGTCCCGACGTAGAGCCCAACGCACGTCCCGACGTAGCGCCAAACGCACGTCCCGACGTAGAGCTGAAACTTAGCTAACTACAGACGTAGAGCCCAACGCACGTCCCGACGTAGAGCTGAAAGTTAGCTAACTACAGATGTAGAGCCCAACGCACGTCCCGACGTAGAGCCCAACGCAAGTCCCGACGTAGAGCTGAAAGTTAGCTAACTACAGACGTAGAGCCCAACGCACGTCCCGACGTAGAGCCCAACGCACGTCCCGACTTAGAGCCCAGCGCACGTCCCGACGTATATCCCAAAGCATGTCCCGACGTAGAGCCCAACGCACGTCCCGACGTAGACCTGAAAGTAAGCTAAATCCCGACGTAGAGCCCAACGCACGTCCCGACGTAGAGCCCAACGTACGTCCCGACGTAGAGCCCAACGCACGTCCCGACGTAGAGCTGAAAGTAAGCTAAATCCCGACGTAGAGCCCAACGCACGTCCCGACGTAGAGCCCAACGCACGTCCCGACGTAGAGCCCAACGCACGTCCCGACGTAGAGCTGAAAGTTAGCTAAATCCCGACGTAGAGCCCAACGCACGTCCCGACGTAGAGCACAACGCATGTCCCGACGTAGAGCCCAACGCACGTCCCGACGTAGAGCTGAAAGTAAGCTAAATCCCGACGTAGAGGCCAACGCACGTCCCGACGTAGAAGCCAGCGCACGTCCCGACGTAGAGGCCAGCGCATGTCCCGACGTAGAGGCCAGCGCACGTCCCGACGTAGAGCCCAACGCACGTCCCGACGTAGAGCTTAAAGTAAGCTAAATCCCTACGTAGAGCCCAACGCACGTCCCGACGTAGAGCCCAACGCACGTCCCGACGTAGAGCTGAAAGTAAGCTAAATCCCGACGTAGCGCCCAACGCACGTCCCGACGTAGCGCCCAACGCACGTCCCGATGTAGAGCTGAAAGTTAACTAACTACAGACGTAGAGCCCAACGCACATCCCGACGTAGAGCTGAAAGTTAGCTAACTACAGACGTAGAGCCCAACGCGCGTCCCGACGTAGAGCCCAACGCGTGTCCCGACGTAGAGTCCAACGCACGTCCCGACGTAGAGCCAAACGCACGTCCCGACGTAGAGCTGAAAGTAAGCTAAATCCCAACGTAGAGGCCAATGCACGTCCCGACGTAGAGGCCAACGCACGTCCCGACGTAGAGCTGAAAGTAAGCTAAATCCCGACGTAGAGGCCAACGCACGTCCCGACGTAGAGGCCAACGCACGTCCCGACGTAGAGCTGAAAGTAAGCTAAATCCCGACGTAGAGCCCAACGCATGTCCCGACGTAGAGCCCAACGCACGTCCCGACGTAGAGCCCAACGCACGTCCCGACGTAGAGCCCAACGCACGTCCCGATGTAGAGCTGAAAGTAAGCTAAATCCCGACGTAGCGCCCAACGCACTTCCCGAAGCAGCGCCCAACACACGTCCCGACGTAGCGCCCAACGCACGTCCCGACGTAGAGCTGAAAGTAAGCTAAATCCCGACGTAGAGGCCAACGCACGTCCCGACGTAGAGGCCAACGCACGTCCCGACGTAGAGCCCAACGCACGTCCCGACGTAGAGCCCAACGCACGTCCCGACGTAGCGCCAAACGCACGTCCCGACGTAGAGCTGAAACTTAGCTAACTACAGACGTAGAGCCCAACGCACGTCCCGACGTAGAGCTGAAAGTTAGCTAACTACAGATGTAGAGCCCAACGTACGTCCCGACGTAGAGCCCAACGCAAGTCCCGACGTAGAGCCCAACGAAAGTCCCAACGTAGAGCCCAACGCACGTCCCGACGTAGAGCCCAACGCACGTCCCGACTTAGAGCCCAGCGCACGTCCCGACGTATATCCCAAAGCATGTCCCGACGTAGAGCCCAACGCACGTCCCGACGTAGACCTGAAAGTAAGCTAAATCCCGACGTAGAGCCCAACGTACGTCCCGACGTAGAGCCCAACGCACGTCCCGACGTAGAGCTGAAAGTAAGCTAAATCCCGACGTAGAGCCCAACGCACGTCCCGACGTAGAGCCCAACGCACGTCCCGACGTAGAGCCCAACGCACGTCCCGACGTAGAGCTGAAAGTTAGCTAAATCCCGACGTAGAGCCCAACGCACGTCCCGACGTAGAGCACAACGCATGTCCCGACGTAGAGCCCAACGCACGTCCCGACGTAGAGCTGAAAGTAAGCTAAATCCCAACGTAGAGGCCAACGGACGTCCCGACGTAGAGCTGAAAGTAAGCTAAATCCCAACGTAGAGGCCAACGCACGTCCCGACGTACAGCCCAACGCACGTCCCGACGTAGAGCTGAAAGTAAGCTAAATCCCGACGTAGAGCCCAACGCACGTCCCGACGTACAGGCCAAGGCACGTCCCGACGTAGAGCTGAAAGTAAGCTAAATCCCGACGTAGAGGCCATCGCACTTCCCGACGTAGAAGCCAGCGCACGTCCCGACGTAGAGGCCAGCGCACGTCCCGACGTAGAGGCCAGCGCACGTCCCGACATAGAGCCCAACGCACGTCCCGACGTAGAGCTTAAAGTAAGCTAAATCCCTACGTAGAGCCCAACGCACGTCCCGACGTAGAGCCCAACGCACGTCCCGACGTAGAGCTGAAAGTAAGCTAAATCCCGACGTAGCGCCCAACGCACGTCCCGACGTAGCGCCCAACGCACGTCCCGATGTAGAGCTGAAAGTTAACTAACTACAGACGTAGAGCCCAACGCACATCCCGACGTAGAGCTGAAAGTTAGCTAACTACAGACGTAGAGCCCAACGCGCGTCCCGACGTAGAGCCCAACGCGTGTCCCGACGTAGAGTCCAACGCACGTCCCGACGTAGAGCCCAACGCACGTCCCGACGTAGAGCTGAAAGTAAGCTAAATCCCAACGTAGAGGCCAACGCACGTCCCGACGTAGAGGCCAACGCACGTCCCGACGTAGAGCTGAAAGTAAGCTAAATCCCGACGTAGAGGCCAACGCACGTCCCGACGTAGAGGCCAACGCACGTCCCGACGTAGAGCTGAAAGTAAGCTAAATCCCGACGTAGAGCCCAACGCATGTCCCGACGTAGAGCCCAACGCATGTCCCGACGTAGAGCCCAACGCACGTCCCGACGTAGAACCCAACGCACGTCCCGACGTAGAGCCCAACGCACGTCCTGATGTAGAGCTGAAAGTAAGCTAAATCCCGACGTAGCGCCCAACGCACTTCCCGAAGCAGCGCCCAACACACGTCCCGACGTAGCGCCCAACGCACGTCCCGACGTAGCGCCCAACGCACGTCCCGACGTAGGGCTGAAAGTAAGCTAAATCCCGACGTAGAGGCCAACGCACGTCCCGACGTAGAGGCCAACGCACGTCCCGAAGTAGAGCCCAACGCACGTCCCGACGTAGAGCCCAACGCACGTCCCGACGTAGCGCCAAACGCACGTCCCGACGTAGAGCTGAAACTTAGCTAACTACAGACGTAGAGCCCAACGCACGTCCCGACGTAGAGCTGAAAGTTAGCTAACTACAGATGTAGAGCCCAACGCACGTCCCGACGTAGAGCCCAACATAAGTCCCGACGTAGAGCCCAACGAAACTCCCAACGTAGAGCCCAACGCACGTCCCGACGTAGAGCTGAAAGTTAGTTAACTACAGACGTAGAGCCCAACGCACGTCCCGACGTAGAGCCCAACGCACGTCCCGACGTATATCCCAAAGCATGTCCCGACGTAGAGCCCAACGCACGTCCCGACGTAGACCTGAAAGTAAGCTAAATCCCGACGTAGAGCCCAACGCACGTCCCGACGTAGAGCCCAACGCACGTCCCGACGTAGAGCTGAAAGTTAGCTAAATCCCGACGTAGAGCCCAACGCACGTCCCGACGTAGAGCACAACGCATGTCCCGACGTAGAGCCCAACGCACGTCCCGACGTAGAGCTGAAAGTAAGCTAAATCCCGACGTAGAGGCCAACGCACGTCCCAACGTAGAGGCCAACGCAGGTCCCGACGTAGAGCTGAAAGTAAGCTAAATCCCGACGTAGAGCCCAATGCACGTCCCGACGTAGAGCCCAACGCACGTCCCGACGTAGAGCGCAACGCACGGCCCGACATAGAGCCCAACGCACGGCCCGACATAGAGCTGAAAGTAAGCTAAATCCCGACGTAGCGCCCAACGCACGTCCCGAAGTAGCGCCCAACACACGTCCCGACGTAGCGCCCAACGCACGTCCCGACGTAGAGCTGAAAGTAAGCTAAATCCCGACGTAGAGGCCAACGCACGTCCCAACGTAGAGCTGAAAGTAAGCTAAATCCCGACGTAGAGCCCAACGCACGTCCCGACGTAGAGCCCAACGCATGTCCCGACGTAGAGCTGAAAGTTCGCTAAATCCTGACGTAGAGCCCAACGCACGTCCCGACGTAGAGCCCAACGCACGTCCCGACGTAGAGCCCAACGCACGTCCCGACGTAGAGCTTGAAGTTAGCTAACTACAGACGTAGAGCCCAACGCAGGTCCCGACGTAGAGCCCAACGCACGTCCCGACGTAGAGCTGAAAGTAAGCTAGATCCCGACGTAGAGCCCAACGCACGTCCCGACGTAGAGCTGAAAGTTAGCTAACTACAGACGTAGAGGCCAACGCACGTCCCGACGTACAGGCCAACGCACGTCCCGACGTATAGCTGAAAGTAAGCTAAATCCCGACGTAGAGGCCAACGCACGTCCCGACGTAGAGGCCAGCGCACGTCCCGACGTAGAGGCCAGCGCACGTCCCGACGTAGAGCCCAAAGCACGTCCCGACGTAGAGCTTAAAGTAAGCTAAATCCCGACGTAGCGCCCAACGCACGTCCCGACGTAGCGCCCAACGCACGTCCCGACGTAGAGCTGAAAGTTAGCTAACTACAGACGTAGAGCCCAACGCACGTCCCGACGTAGAGGTGAAAGTTAGCTAACTACAGACGAAGAGCTCAACGCACGTCCCGACGTAGAGGTGAAAGTTAGCTAACTACAGACGAAGAGCCCAACGCACGTCCCGACGTAGAGCCCAACGCACGTCCCGACGTAGAGCCCAACGCACATCTAGACGTAGCGCCCAACGCACGTCCCGACGTATAGCTGAAAGTTAGCTAACTACAGACGTAGAGCCCAACGCACGTCCCGACGTAGAGCAGAAAGTTAGTTAACTACAGACGTAGAGCCCATCGCACGTCCCGACGTAGAGCCCAACGCACGACCCGACGTAGAGGCCAACGCACGTCCCGACGTAGCGCCCAACGCACGTCCCGACGTAGAGCTGAAAGTAAGTTAAATCCCGACGTAGAGGCCAACGCACGTCCCGACGTAGAGGCCAACGCACGTCCCGACTTAGAGGCCAACGCACGTCCCGACGTAGAGGACAACGCACGTCCCGACGTAGAGCCCAACGCACGTCCCGACGTAGAGCTGAAAGTAAGCTAAATCCCGACGTAGAGCCCAACGCACGTCCCGACGTAGAGCCCAACGCACGTCCCGACGTAGAGCCCAACGCACGTCCCGACGTAGAGCTGAAAGTTAGCTAACTACAGACGTAGAGCCCAACGCACGTCCCGACGTAGAGCCCAACGCACGTCCCGACGTAGAGCTGAAAGTAAGCTAAATCCCGAAGTAGAGCCCAACACACGTCCCGACGTAGTGCTGAAAGTAAGCTAAATCCCGACGTAAAGGCCAACGCACGTCCCGACGTAGAGGCCAACGCACGTCCCGACGTAGAGCTGAAAGTAAGGTAAATCCCGACGTAGAGCCCAACGCACGTCCCGACGTAGAGGCCAACGTACGTCCCGACGTAGAGCTGAAAGTAAGCTAAATCCCGACGTAGAGCCCAACGCACGTCCCGACGTAGAGCCCACCGCACGTCCCGACGTAGAGCCCACCGCACGTCCCGACGTAGAGCTGTAAGTAAGCTAAATCCCAACGTAGTGCCCAACGCACGTCCCGACATAGCGCCCAACGCACGTCCCGACGTAGAGCTGAAAGTAAGATAAATCCCGACGTAGAGGCCAACGCACGTCCCGACGTAGAGGCCAACGCACGTCCCGACCTAGAGGCCAACGCACGTCCCGACGTAGAGGCCAACGCACGTCCCGACGTAGAGGTGAAAGTAAGCTAAATCCCGACGTAGAGCCCAACGCACGTCCCGAAGTAGAGCCCAACGCACGTCCCGACGTAGAGCCCAACGCACGTCCCGACGTAGAGCCCAACGCACGTCCCGACGTAGCGCCAAACGCACGACCCGACGTAGAGCTGAAAGTTAGCTAACTACAGACGTAGAGCCCAACGCACGTCCCGACGTAGAGCACAACGCACGTCCCGACGTAGCGCCCAACGCACGTCCCGACGTAGAGCTGAAAGTAAGTTAAATCCCGACGTAGAGGCCAACGCACGTCCCGACGTAGAGGCCAACGCACGTCCCGACTTAGAGGCCAACGCACGTCCCGACGTAGAGGCCAACGCACGTCCCGACGTAGAGCTGAAAGTAAGCTAAATCCCGACGTAGAGCCCAACGCACGTCCCGAAGTAGAGCCCAACGCACGTCCCGACGTAGAGCTGAAAGTAAGCTAAATCCCGACGTAGAGCCCAACACACGTCCCTACGTAGACCGGAAAGTAAGCTAAATCCCGACGTAGAGGCCAACGCACGTCCCGACGTAGAGGCCAACGCACGTCCCGACGTAGAGCTGAAAGTAAGCTAAATCCCGACGTAGAGGACAACGCACGTCCCGACGTAGAGGCCAACGCACGTCCCGACGTAGAGCTGAAAGTAAGCTAAATCCCGACGTAGAGCCCAACGCACGTCCCGACGTAGAGCCCAACGCACGTCCCGACGTAGAGCCCACCGCACGTCCCGACGTAGAGCCCACCGCACGTCCCGACGTAGAGCTGAAATTAAGCTAAATCCCGACGTAGCGCCCAACGCACGTCCCGACGTAGCGCCCAACGCACGTCCCGACGTAGAGCTGAAAGTAAGCTAAATCCCGACGCAGAGGCCAACGCACGTCCCGACGTAGAGGCCAACGCACGTCCCGACATAGAGGCCAACGCACGTCCCGATGTAGAGCTGAAATTAAGCTAAATCCCGACGTAGAGCCCAACGCATGTCCCGACGTAGAGCCCAACGCACGTCCCGACGTAGAGCTGAAAGTAAGCTAAATCCCGACGTAGCGCAAAACGCACATCCCGAAGTAGCGCCCAACACACGTCCCAACGTAGCGCCCAACGCACGTCCCGACGTAGAGCTGAAAGTAAGCTAAATCCCGACGTAGAGCCCAACGCACGTCCCGACGTAGAGCCCAACGCACGTCCCGACGTAGAGCCCAACGCACGTCCCGACGTAGAGCTGAAAGTAAGCTAAATCCCGAAGTAGAGCCCAAAGCACGTCCCGACGTATAGCCCAACGCACGTCCCGACGTAGAGCCCAACGCACGTCCCGACGTAGCGCCCAACACACGTCCCGACGTAGAGCTGAAAGTTAGCTAACTACAGATGTAGAGCCCAACGCACGTCCCGACGTAGAGCTGAAAGTTAGCTAACTACAGACGTAGAGCCCAACGCACGTCCCGACGTAGAGCTGAAAGTTAGCTAACTACAGACGTAGAGCCCAACGCACGTCCCGACGTAGAGCCCAACGCACGTCCCGACGTAGAGCCCAACGCACGTCCCGACGTAGAGCCCAACGCACGTCCCAACGTAGACCTGAAAGTAAGCTAAATCCCGACGTAGAGCCCAACGCACGTCCCGACGTAGAGCCCAACGCACGTCCCGACGTAGAGCTGAAAGTAAGCTAAATCCCGACGTAGAGCCCAACGCACGTCCCGACGTAGAGCCCAACGCACGTCCCGACGTAGAGCTGAAAGTTAGATAACTACAGACGTAGAGCCCAACGCGCGCCCCGACGTAGAGCCCCACGCGTGTCCCGACGTAGAGCCCAACGCACGTCCCGACGTAGAGCCCAACGCACGTCCCGACGTAGAGCTGAAAGTAAGCTAAATCCCGACGTAGAGGCCAACGCACGTCCCGACGTAGAGGCCAACGCACGTGGCGACGTAGAGCCCAAAGCACGTCCCGACGTAGAGGCCAACGCACGTCCCGACGTAGAGGCCAACGCACGTCCCGACGTAGAGGCCAACGCACGTCCCGACGTAGAGCTGAAAGTAAGCTAAATCCCGACGTAGAGCCCAACGCACGTCCCGACGTAGAGCCCAACGCACGTCCCGACGTAGCGCCCAACGCACGTCCCGACGTAGAGCTGAAAGTTACCTAACTACAGACATAGAGCCCAACGCACGTCCCGACGTAGAGCAGAAAGTTAGCTAACTACAGACATAGAGCCCAACGCACGTCCCGACGTAGAGCCCAACGCACGTCCCGACCTAGAGCCCAACGCACGTCCCGACCTAGAGCTGAAAGTAAGCTAAAACCCGACGTAGAGCCCAACGCACGTCCAGACGTAGAGGCCAACGCACGTCCCGACGTAGAGCTGAAAGTAAGCTAAATCCCGACGTAGAGGCCAACGCACGTCCCGACGTAGAGGCCAACGCACGTCCCGACTTAGAGGCCAACGCACGTCCCGACGAAGAAGAAAACGCACGTCCCGACGTAGAGGCCAACGCACGTCCCGACGTAGAGCTGAAAGTAAGTTAAATCCCGACGTAGAGCCCAACGCACGTCCCGACGTAGAGCCCAACGCACGTCCCGACGTAGAGCCCAACGCACGTCCCGACGTAGAGCCCAACGCACGTCCCGACGTAGAGCCCAACGCACGTCTCGACGTAGCGCCCAACGCACGTCCCGACGTAGAGCTGAAAGTTAGCGAACTACAGACGTAGAGCCCAACGCACGTCCCGACGTAGAGCTGAAAGTTAGCGAACAACAGACGTAGAGCCCAACGCACGTCCCGACGTAGAGCTGAAAGTTACCTAACTACAGACGTAGAGCCCAACGCACGTCCCGACGTAGAGCCCAACGCACGTCCCGACGTAGAGCCCAACGCACGTCCCGACGTAGAGCCCAACGCACGTCCCGACGTAGAGCCCAACGCACGTCCCGACGTAGAGCTGAAAGTAAGCTAAATCCCGACGTAGAGGCCAACGCACGTCCCGACGTAGAGCTGAAAGTAAGCTAAATCCCGACGTAGAGCCCAACGCACGTCCCGACGTAGAGCCCAACGCATGTCCCGACGTAGAGCTGAAAGTTAGCTAAATCCTGACGTAGAGCCCAACGCACGTCCCGAAGTAGAGCCCAACGCACGTCCCGACGTAGAGCCCAACGCACGTCCCGACGTAGAGCTGAAAGTTAGCTAACTACAGACGTAGAGCCCAACGCACTTCCCGACGTAGAGCCCAACGCACGTCCTGACGTAGAGCCCAACGCACGTCCCGACGTAGAGCTGAAAGTAAGCTAAATCCCGACGTAGAGCCCAACGCACGTCCCGACGTAGAGCTGAAAGTAAGCTAAATACCGACGTAGAGGCCAACGCACGTCCCGACGTACAGGCCAAAGCACGTCCCGACGTAGAGCTGAAAGTAAGATAAATCCCGACGTAGAGGCCAAAGCACGTCCCGACGTAGAGGCCAGCGCACGTCCCGACGTAGAGGCCAGCACACGTCCCGACGTAGAGGCCAGCGCACGTCCCGACGTAGAGCCCAACGCACGTCCCGACGTAGAGCTTAATGTAAGCTAAATCCCGACGTATAGCCCAAAGCACGTCCCGACGTAGAGGCCAACGCACGTCCCGACGTAGAGGCCAACGCACGTCCCGACGTAGAGGCAAACGCACGTCCCGACGTAGAGCTGAAAGTAAGCTAAATCCCGACGTAGAGCCCAACGCACGTCCCGACGTAGAGCCCATCGCACGTCCCGACGTAGCGACCAACGCACGTCCCGACGTAGAGCTGAAAGTTAGCTAACTACAGACATAGAGCCCAACGCACGTCCCGACGTAGAGCCCAACGCACGTCCCGACCTAGAGCCCAACGCACGTCCCGACGTAGAGCTGAAAGTAAGCTAAAACCCGACGTAGAGCCCAACGCACGTCCCGACAAAGAGCTGAAAGTAAGCTAAATCCCGACGTAGAGGCGAACGCACGTCCAGACGTAGAGGCCAACGCACGTCCCGACGTAGAGCTGAAAGTAAGCTAAATCCCGAAGTAGAGGCCAACGCACGTCCCGACGTAGAGGCCAACGCACGTCCCGACGTAGAGCTGAAAGTAAGCTAAATCCCGACGTAGAGCCCAACGCACGTCCCGACGTAGAGCCCAACGCACGTCCCGACGTAGAGCTGAAAGTAAGCTAAATCCCGATGTAGAGGCCAACGCACGTCCCGACGTAGAGGCCAACGCACGTCCCGACTTAGAGGCCAACGCACGTCCCGACGTAGAGGACAACGCACGTCCCGACGTAGAGGACAACGCACGTCCCGACGTAGAGCTGAAAGTAAGTTAAATCCCGACGTAGAGCCCAACGCACGTCCCGACGTAGAGCCCAACGCACGTCCCGACGTAGAGCCCAACGCACGTCCCGACGTAGCGCCCAACGCACGTCCCGACGTAGAGCTGAAAGTTAGCTAACTACAGACGTAGAGCCCAACGCACGTCCCGACGTAGAGCTGAAAGTTAGCTAACAACAGACGTAGAGCCCAACGCACGTCCCGACGTAGAGCTGAAAGTTATCTAACTACAGACGTAGAGCCCAACGCACGTCCCGACGTAGAGCCCAACGCACGTCCCGACGTAGAGCCCAACGCACGTCCCGACGTAGAGCTGAAAGTAAGCTAAATCCCGACGTAGAGGCCAACGCACGTCCCAACGTAGAGCTGAAAGGAAGCTAAATCCCGACGTAGAGCCCAACGCACGTCCCGACGTAGAGCCCAACGCATGTCCCGACGTAGAGCTGAAAGTTAGCTAAATCCTGACGTAGAGCCCAACGCACGTCCCGACGTAGAGCCCAACGCACGTCCCGACGTAGAGCCCAACGCACGTCCCGACGTAGAGCTGAAAGTTAGCTAACTACAGACGTAGAGCCCAACGCACGTCCCGACGTAGAGCCCAACGCACGTCCCGACGTAGAGCCCAACGCACGTCCCGACGTAGAGCCCAACGCACGTCCCGACGTAGAGCTGAAAGTAAGCTAAATTCCGACGTAGAGCCCAACGCACGTCCCGACGTAGAGCTGAAAGTAAGCTAAATCCCGACGTAGAGCCCAACGCACGTCCCGACGTACAGGCCAAAGCACGTCCCGACGTAGAGCTGAAAGTAAGATAAATCCCGACGTAGAGGCCAACGCAGTCCCGACGTAGAGGCCAGCGCACGTCCCGACGTAGAGGCCAGCGCACGTCCCGACGTAGAGGCCAGCGCACGTCCCGACGTAGAGCCCAACGCACGTCCCGACGTAGAGCTTAATGTAAGCTAAATCCCGACGTAGAGCCCAACGCACGTCCCGACGTAGAGCCCAACGCACGTCCCGACGTAGAGCCCAACGCACGTCCCGACGTAGAGCTGAAAGTAAGCTAAATCCCGACGTAGAGCCCAACGCACGTCCCGACGTAGCGCCCAACGCACGTCCCGACGTAGAGCTGAAAGTTAGCTAACTACAGACGTAGAGCCCAACGCACGTCCCGACGTAGAGCTGAAAGTTAGCTAACTACAGACGAAGAGCCCAACGCGCGTCCCGACGTAGAGCTGAAAGTTAGCTAACTACAGACGTAGAGCCCAACGCGTGTCCCGACGTAGAGCTCAACGCACGTCCCGACGAAGAGCCCAACGCACGTCCCGACGTAGAGCTGAAAGTAAGCAAAATCCCGACGTAGAGGCCAACGCACGTCCCGACGTAGAGGCCAACGCACGTCCCGAAGTAGAGGCCAACGCACGTCCCGACGTAGAGCTGAAAGTAAGCTAAATCCCGACGTAGAGCCCAACGCACGTCCCGACGTAGAGCCCAACGCATGTCCCGACGTAGCGCCCAACGCACGTCCCGACGTAGAGCTGAAAGTTAGCTAACTACAGACGTAGAGCCCAACGCACGTCCCGACGTAGAGCAGAAAGTTAGCTAACTACAGACGTAGAGCCCAACGCACGTCCCGACGTAGAGCCCAACGCACGTCCCGACGTAGAGCCCAACGCACGTCCCGACGTAGAGCCCAACGCACGTCCCGACGTAGCGCCCAACGCACGTCCCGACGTAGAGCTGAAAGTAAGTTAAATCCCGACGTAGAGGCCAACGCACGTCCCGACGTAGAGGCCAACGCACGTCCCGACGTAGAGGCCAACGCACGTCCCGACGTAGAGGACAACGCACATCCCGACGTAGAGGCCAACGCACGTCCCGACGTAGAGCTGAAAGTAAGCTAAATCCCGACGTAGCGCCCAACGCACGTCCCGACGTAGCGCCCAACGCACGTCCCGACGTAGCGCCCAACGCACGTCCCGACGTAGAGCTGAAAGTTAGCTAACTACAGACGTAGAGCCCAACGCACGTGCCGACATAGAGCCCAACGCACGTCCCGACGTAGAGCTGAAAGTAAGCTAAATCCCGAAGTAGAGCCCAACACACGTCCCGACGTAGAGCTGAAAGTTAGCTAAATCCTGACGTAGAGCCCAACGCACGTCCCGAAGTAGAGCCCAACGCACGTCCCGACGTAGAGCCCAACGCACGTCCCGACGTAGAGCTGAAAGTTAGCTAACTACAGACGTAGAGCCCAACGCATGTCCCGACGTAGAGCCCAACGCACGTCCTGACGTAGAGCCCAACTCACGTCCCGACGTAGAGCTGAAAGTAAGCTAAATCCCGACGTAGAGCCCAACGCACGTCCCGACGTAGAGCTGAAAGTAAGCTAAATACCGACGTAGAGGCCAACGCACGTCCCGACGTACAGGCCAAAGCACGTCCCGACGTAGAGCTGAAAGTAAGATAAATCCCGACGTAGAGGCCAAAGCACGTCCCGACGTAGAGGCCAGCGCACGTCCCGACGTAGAGGCCAGCACACGTCCCGACGTAGAGGCCAGCGCACGTCCCGACGTAGAGCCCAACGCACGTCCCGACGTAGAGCTTAATGTAAGCTAAATCCCGACGTAGAGCCCAACGCACGTCCCGACGTAGAGCCCAACGCACGTCCCGACGTAGCGCCCAACGCACGTCCCGACGTAGAGCTGAAAGTTAGCTAACTACAGACGTAGAGCCCAACGCACGTCCCGACGTAGAGCTGAAAGTTAGCTAACTACAGACGTAGAGCCCAACGCACGTCCCGACGTAGAGCCCAACGCACGTCCCGACGTAGAGCCCAACGCACGTCCCGACGTAGAGCCCAACGCACGTCCCAACGTAGACCTGAAAGTAAGCTAAATCCCGACGTAGAGCCCAACGCACGTCCCGACGTAGAGCCCAACGCACGTCCCGAAGTAGAGCTGAAAGTAAGCTAAATCCCGACGTAGAGCCCAACGCACGTCCCGACGTAGAGCCCAACGCACGTCCCGACGTAGAGCCCAACGCACGTCCCGACGTAGAGCTGAAAGTCAGCTAACTACAG
This sequence comes from Leptosomus discolor, assembly GCF_034619465.1. NCBI lineage: Eukaryota > Metazoa > Chordata > Aves > Leptosomiformes > Leptosomidae > Leptosomus > Leptosomus discolor. The sequence continues at coordinate 1,489,429 of NW_028237857.1, read as the reverse complement.
ACGAAGAGCCCAACGCGCGTCCCGACGTAGAGATGAAAGTTAGCTAACTACAGACGTAGAGCCCAACGCGCGCCCCGACGTAGAGCCCCACGCGTGTCCCGACATAGAGCCCAACGCACGTCCCTACGTAGAGCCCAACGCACGTCCCGACGTAGAGCCCAACGCACGTCCCGACGTAGAGTTGAAAGTAAGCTAAATCCCGACGTAGAGGCCAACGCACGTCCCGACGTAGAGGCCAACGCACGTGGCGACGTATAGCCCAAAGCACGTCCCGACGTAGAGGCCAACGCACGTCCCGACGTAGAGGCCAACGCACGTCCCGACGTAGAGGCAAACGCACGTCCCGACGTAGAGCTGAAAGTAAGCTAAATCCCGACGTAGAGCCCAACGCACGTCCCGACGTAGAGCCCATCGCACGTCCCGACGTAGCGACCAACGCACGTCCCGACGTAGAGCTGAAAGTTAGCTAACTACAGACATAGAGCCCAACGCACGTCCCGACGTAGAGCCCAACGCACGTCCCGACCTAGAGCCCAACGCACGTCCCGACGTAGAGCTGAAAGTAAGCTAAAACCCGACGTAGAGCCCAACGCACGTCCCGACGTGGAGCTGAAAGTAAGCTAAATCCCGACGTAGAGGCGAACGCACGTCCAGACGTAGAGGCCAACGCACGTCCCGACGTAGAGCTGAAAGTAAGCTAAATCCCGAAGTAGAGGCCAACGCACGTCCCGACGTAGAGGCCAACGCACGTCCCGACGTAGAGCTGAAAGTAAGCTAAATCCCGACGTAGAGCCCAACGCACGTCCCGACGTAGAGCCCAACGCACGTCCCGACGTAGAGCTGAAAGTAAGCTAAATCCCGATGTAGAGGCCAACGCACGTCCCGACGTAGAGGCCAACGCACGTCCCGACTTAGAGGCCAACGCACGTCCCGACGTAGAGGACAACGCACGTCCCGACGTAGAGGCCAACGCACGTCCCGACGTAGAGCTGAAAGTAAGTTAAATCCCGACGTAGAGCCCAACGCACGTCCCGACGTAGAGCCCAACGCACGTCCCGACGTAGAGCCCAACGCACGTCCCGACGTAGCGCCCAACGCACGTCCCGACGTAGAGCTGAAAGTTAGCTAACTACAGACGTAGAGCCCAACGCACGTCCCAACGTAGAGCTGAAAGTTAGCTAACTACAGACGTAGAGCCCAACGCACGTCCCGACGTAGAGCTGAAAGTTAGCTAACAACAGACGTAGAGCCCAACGCACGTCCCGACGTAGAGCTGAAAGTTATCTAACTACAGACGTAGAGCCCAACGCACGTCCCGACGTAGAGCCCAACGCACGTCCCGACGTAGAGCCCAACGCACGTCCCGACGTAGAGCTGAAAGTAAGCTAAATCCCGACGTAGAGGCCAACGCACGTCCCAACGTAGAGCTGAAAGGAAGCTAAATCCCGACGTAGAGCCCAACGCACGTCCCGACGTAGAGCCCAACGCATGTCCCGACGTAGAGCTGAAAGTTAGCTAAATCCTGACGTAGAGCCCAACGCACGTCCCGACGTAGAGCCCAACGCACGTCCCGACGTAGAGCCCAACGCACGTCCCGACCTAGAGCCCAACGCACGTCCCGACGTAGAGCTGAAAGTAAGCTAAAACCCGACGTAGAGCCCAACGCACGTCCCGACAAAGAGCTGAAAGTAAGCTAAATCCCGACGTAGAGGCGAACGCACGTCCAGACGTAGAGGCCAACGCACGTCCCGACGTAGAGCTGAAAGTAAGCTAAATCCCGAAGTAGAGGCCAACGCACGTCCCGACGTAGAGGCCAACGCACGTCCCGACGTAGAGCTGAAAGTAAGCTAAATCCCGACGTAGAGCCCAACGCACGTCCCGACGTAGAGCCCAACGCACGTCCCGACGTAGAGCTGAAAGTAAGCTAAATCCCGATGTAGAGGCCAACGCACGTCCCGACGTAGAGGCCAACGCACGTCCCGACTTAGAGGCCAACGCACGTCCCGACGTAGAGGACAACGCACGTCCCGACGTAGAGGCCAACGCACGTCCCGACGTAGAGCTGAAAGTAAGTTAAATCCCGACGTAGAGCCCAACGCACGTCCCGACGTAGAGCCCAACGCACGTCCCGACGTAGAGCCCAACGCACGTCCCGACGTAGCGCCCAACGCACGTCCCGACGTAGAGCTGAAAGTTAGCTAACTACAGACGTAGAGCCCAACGCACGTCCCGACGTAGAGCTGAAAGTTAGCTAACTACAGACGTAGAGCCCAACGCACGTCCCGACGTAGAGCTGAAAGTTAGCTAACAACAGACGTAGAGCCCAACGCACGTCCCGACGTAGAGCTGAAAGTTATCTAACTACAGACGTAGAGCCCAACGCACGTCCCGACGTAGAGCCCAACGCACGTCCCGACGTAGAGCCCAACGCACGTCCCGACGTAGAGCTGAAAGTAAGCTAAATCCCGACGTAGAGGCCAACGCACGTCCCAACGTAGAGCTGAAAGGAAGCTAAATCCCGACGTAGAGCCCAACGCACGTCCCGACGTAGAGCCCAACGCATGTCCCGACGTAGAGCTGAAAGTTAGCTAAATCCTGACGTAGAGCCCAACGCACGTCCCGACGTAGAGCCCAACGCACGTCCCGACGTAGAGCCCAACGCACGTCCCGACGTAGAGCTGAAAGTTAGCTAACTACAGACGTAGAGCCCAACGCACGTCCCGACGTAGAGCCCAACGCACGTCCCGACGTAGAGCCCAACGCACGTCCCGACGTAGAGCTGAAAGTAAGCTAAATTCCGACGTAGAGCCCAACGCACGTCCCGACGTAGAGCTGAAAGTAAGCTAAATCCCGACGTAGAGCCCAACGCACGTCCCGACGTACAGGCCAAAGCACGTCCCGACGTAGAGCTGAAAGTAAGATAAATCCCGACGTAGAGGCCAACGCAGTCCCGACGTAGAGGCCAGCGCACGTCCCGACGTAGAGGCCAGCGCACGTCCCGACGTAGAGGCCAGCGCACGTCCCGACGTAGAGCCCAACGCACGTCCCGACGTAGAGCTTAATGTAAGCTAAATCCCGACGTAGAGCCCAACGCACGTCCCGACGTAGAGCCCAACGCACGTCTCGACGTAGAGCCCAACGCACGTCCCGACGTAGAGCTGAAAGTAAGCTAAATCCCGACGTAGAGCCCAACGCACGTCCCGACGTAGCGCCCAACGCACGTCCCGACGTAGAGCTGAAAGTTAGCTAACTACAGACGTAGAGCCCAACGCACGTCCCGACGTAGAGCTCAAAGTTAGCTAACTACAGACGAAGAGCCCAACGCGCGTCCCGACGTAGAGCTGAAAGTTAGCTAACTACAGACGTAGAGCCCAACGCGTGTCCCGACGTAGAGCTCAACGCACGTCCCGACGAAGAGCCCAACGCACGTCCCGACGTAGAGCTGAAAGTAAGCAAAATCCCGACGTAGAGGCCAACGCACGTCCCGACGTAGAGGCCAACGCACGTCCCGAAGTAGAGGCCAACGCACGTCCCGACGTAGAGCTGAAAGTAAGCTAAATCCCGACGTAGAGCCCAACGCACGTCCCGACGTAGAGCCCAACGCATGTCCCGACGTAGCGCCCAACGCACGTCCCGACGTAGAGCTGAAAGTTAGCTAACTACAGACGTAGAGCCCAACGCACGTCCCGACGTAGAGCAGAAAGTTAGCTAACTACAGACGTAGAGCCCAACGCACGTCCCGACGTAGAGCCCAACGCACGTCCCGACGTAGAGCCCAACGCACGTCCCGACGTAGAGCCCAACGCACGTCCCGACGTAGCGCCCAACGCACGTCCCGACGTAGAGCTGAAAGTAAGTTAAATCCCGACGTAGAGGCCAACGCACGTCCCGACGTAGAGGCCAACGCACGTCCCGACGTAGAGGCCAACGCACGTCCCGACGTAGAGGACAACGCACATCCCGACGTAGAGGCCAACGCACGTCCCGACGTAGAGCTGAAAGTAAGCTAAATCCCGACGTAGCGCCCAACGCACGTCCCGACGTAGCGCCCAACGCACGTCCCGACGTAGCGCCCAACGCACGTCCCGACGTAGAGCTGAAAGTTAGCTAACTACAGACGTAGAGCCCAACGCACGTGCCGACATAGAGCCCAACGCACGTCCCGACGTAGAGCTGAAAGTAAGCTAAATCCCGAAGTAGAGCACAACACACGTCCCGACGTAGAGCTGAAAGTAAGCTAAATCCCGACGTAGAGGCCAACGCACGTCCCGACCTAGAGGCCAACGCACGTCCCGACCTAGAGGCCAACGCACGTCCCGACCTAGAGGCCAACGCACGTCCCGACGTAGAGCTGAAAGTAAGCTAAATCCCAACGTAGAGCCCAACGCACGTCCCGACGTAGAGCCCAACGCACGTCCCGACGTGGAGCCCAACGCACGTCCCGACGTGGAGCCCAACGCACGTCCCGACGTGGAGCCCAACGCACGTCCCGACGTAGCGCCAAACGCACATCCCGACGTAGAGCTGAAAGTTAGCTAACTACAGACGTAGAGCCCAACGCACGTCCCGACGTAGAGCCCAACGCACGTCCCGACGTAGCGCCCAACGCACGTCCCGACGTAGAGCCCAACGAAAGTCCCGACGTAGAGCCCAACGCACGTCCCGACGTAGAGCTGAAAGTTAGCTAACTACAGACGTAGAGCCCAACGCACGTCCCGACGTAGAGCCCAAAGCACGTCCCGACGTAGAGCCAAAGCACGTCCCGACGTAGAGCCCAGCGCACGTCCCGACGTATATCCCAAAGCATGTCCCGACGTAGAGCCCAACGCACGTCCCGACGTAGACCTGAAAGTAAGCTAAATCCCGACGTAGAGCCCAACGCACGTCCCGACGTAGAGCCCAACACACGTCCCGACGTAGAGCTGAAAGCAAGCTAAATCCCGACGTAGAGCCCAACGCACGTCCCGACGTAGAACCCAACGCACGTCCCGACGTAGAGCCCAACGCACGTCCCGACGTAGAGCCCAACGCACGTCCCGACGTAGAGCCCAACGCACGTCCCGACGTAGAGCTGAAAGCAAGCGAAATCCCGACGTACAGCCCAACGCACGTCCCGACGTAGAGCCCAACGCACGTCCCGACGTAGAGCCTAACGCACGTCCCGACGTAGAGCCCAACGCACGTCCCGACGTAGAGCTGAAAGTTAGCTAACTACAGACGTAGAGACCAACGCACGTCCCGACGTAGAGCCCAACGCATGTCCCGACGTAGAGCCCAACGCACGTCCCGACGTAGAGCTGAAAGTAAGTTAAATCCCGACGTAGCACCCAACGCACGTCCCGACGTAGAGCCCAACGCACGTCCCGACGTAGAGCTGAAAGTAAGCTAAATCCCGACGTAGAGGCCAACGCACGTCCCGACGTAGAGCTGAAAGTAAGCTAAATCCCGACGTAGAGCCCAACGCACGTCCCGACGTAGAGCCCAACGCACGTCCCGACGTAGAGCCCAACGCACGTCCCGACGTAGAGCCCAACGCACGTCCCGACGTAGAGCCCAACGCACGTCCCGACGTAGAGCTGAAAGTAAGCTAAATCCCGACGTAGAGGCCAACGCACGTCCCGACGTAGAGGCCAACGCACGTGGCGACGTAGAGCCCAAAGCACGTCCCGACGTAGAGGCCAACGCACGTCCCGACGTAGAGGCCAACGCACGTCCCGACGTAGAGCTGAAAGTAAGCTAAATCCCGACGTAGAGGCCAACGCACGTCCCGACGTAGAGGCCAACGCACGTCCCGACGTAGAGCTGAAAGTAAGCTAAATCCCGACGTAGAGCCCAACGCACGTCCCGACGTAGAGCCCAACGCACGTCCCGACGTAGAGCCCAACGCACGTCCCGACGTAGAGCCCAACGCACGTCCCGACGTAGAGCTGAAAGTAAGCTAAATCCCGACGTAGAGCCCAACGCACGTCCCGACGTAGAGCCCAAAGCACGTCCCGACGTAGCGCCCAACGCACGTCCCGACGTAGAGCTGAAAGTTACCTAACTACAGACATAGAGCCCAACGCACGTCCCGACGTAGAGCAGAAAGTTAGCTAACTACAGACATAGAGCCCAACGCACGTCCCGACGTAGAGCCCAACGCACGTCCCGACCTAGAGCCCAACGCACGTCCCGACCTAGAGCTGAAAGTAAGCTAAAACCCGACGTAGAGCCCAACGCACGTCCAGACGCAGAGGCCAACGCACGTCCCGACGTAGAGCTGAAAGTAAGCTAAATCCCGACGTAGAGCCCAACGCACGTCCCGACGTAGAGCCCAACGCACGTCCCGACGTAGAGCTGAAAGTAAGCTAAATCCCGACGTAGAGCCCAACACACGTCCCTACGTAGACCGCAAAGTAAGCTAAATCCCGACGTAGAGGCCAACGCACGTCCCGACGTAGAGGCCAACGCACGTCACGACGTAGAGCTGAAAGTAAGCTAAATCCCGACGTAGAGGACAACGCACGTCCCGACGTAGAGGCCAACGCACGTCCCGACGTAGAGCTGAAAGTAAGCTAAATCCCGACGTAGAGCCCAACGCACGTCCCGACGTAGAGCCCAACGCACGTCCCGACGTAGAGCCCACCGCACGTCCCGACGTAGAGCCCACCGCACGTCCCGACGTAGAGCTGAAAGTAAGCTAAATCCCGACGTAGCGCCCAACGCACGTCCCGACGTAGCGCCCAACGCACGTCCCGACGTAGAGCTGAAAGTAAGCTAAATCCCGACGCAGAGGCCAACGCACGTCCCGACGTAGAGGCCAACGCACGTCCCGACATAGAGGCCAACGCACGTCCCGATGTAGAGCTGAAATTAAGCTAAATCCCGACGTAGAGCCCAACGCATGTCCCGACGTAGAGCCCAACGCACGTCCCGACGTAGAGCTGAAAGTAAGCTAAATCCCGACGTAGCGCCCAACACACATCCCGAAGTAGCGCCCAACACACGTCCCAACGTAGCACCCAACGCACGTCCCGACGTAGAGCTGAAAGTAAGCTAAATCCCGACGTAGAGCCCAACGCACGTCCCGACGTAGAGCCCAACGCACGTCCCTACGTAGAGCCCAACGCACGTCCCGACGTAGAGCCCAACGCACGTCCCGACGTAGAGCTGAAAGTAAGCTAAATCCCGAAGTAGAGCCCAAAGCACGTCCCGACGTAGAGCCCAACGCACGTCCCGACGTAGAGCCCAACGCACGTCCCGACGTAGCGCCCAACACACGTCCCGACGTAGAGCTGAAAGTTAGCTAACTACAGATGTAGAGCCCAACGCACGTCCCGACGTAGAGCTGAAAGTTAGCTAACTACAGACGTAGAGCCCAACGCACGTCCCGACGTAGAGCTGAAAGTTAGCTAACTACAGACGTAGAGCCCAACGCATGTCCCGACGTAGAGCCCAACGCACGTCCCGACGTAGAGCCCAACGCACGTCCCGACGTAGAGCCCAACGCACGTCCCAACGTAGACCTGAAAGTAAGCTAAATCCCGACGTAGAGCCCAACGCACGTCCCGACGTAGAGCCCAACGCACGTCCCGACGTAGAGCTGAAAGTAAGCTAAATCCCGACGTAGAGCCCAACGCACGTCCCGACGTAGAGCCCAACGCACGTCCCGACGTAGAGCTGAAAGTTAGATAACTACAGACGTAGAGCCCAACGCGCGCCCCGACGTAGAGCCCCACGCGTGTCCCGACGTAGAGCCCAACGCACGTCCCGACGTAGAGCCCAACGCACGTCCCGACGTAGAGCTGAAAGTAAGCTAAATCCCGACGTAGAGGCCAACGCACGTCCCGACGTAGAGGCCAACGCACGTCCCGACGTAGAGCCCAAAGCACGTCCCGACGTAGAGGCCAACGCACGTCCCGACGTAGAGGCCAACGCACGTCCCGACGTAGAGGCCAACGCACGTCCCGACGTAGAGCTGAAAGTAAGCTAAATCCCGACGTAGAGCCCAACGCACGTCCCGACGTAGAGCCCAACGCACGTCCCGACGTAGCGCCCAACGCACGTCCCGACGTAGAGCTGAAAGTTACCTAACTACAGACATAGAGCCCAACGCACGTCCCGACGTAGAGCAGAAAGTTAGCTAACTACAGACATAGAGCCCAACGCACGTCCCGACGTAGAGCCCAACGCACGTCCCGACCTAGAGCCCAACGCACATCCCGACCTAGAGCTGAAAGTAAGCTAAAACCCGACGTAGAGCCCAACGCACGTCCAGACGTAGAGGCCAACGCAGGTCCCGACGTAGAGCTGAAAGTAAGCTAAATCCCGAAGTAGAGGCCAACGCACGTCCCGACATAGAGGCCAACGCACGTCCCGACGTAGAGCTGAAAGTAAGATAAATCCCGACGTAGACCCCAACGCACGTCCCGACGTAGAGCCCAACGCACGTCCTGACGTAGAGCTGAAAGTAAGCTAAATCCCGATGTAGAGGGCAACGCACGTCCCGACGTAGAGGCCAACGCACGTCCCGACTTAGAGGCCAACGCACGTCCCGACGAAGAAGACAACGCACGTCCCGACGTAGAGGCCAACGCACGTCCCGACGTAGAGCTGAAAGTAAGTTAAATCCCGACGTAGAGCCCAACGCACGTCCCGACGTAGAGCCCAACGCACGTCCCGACGTAGAGCCCAACGCACGTCCCGACGTAGAGCCCAACACACGTCCCGACGTAGAGCCCAACGCACGTCCCGACGTAGAGCCCAACGCACGTCTCGACGTAGCGCCCAACGCACGTCCCGACGTAGAGCTGAAAGTTAGCGAACTACAGACGTAGAGCCCAACGCACGTCCCGACGTAGAGCTGAAAGTTAGCGAACAACAGACGTAGAGCCCAACGCACGTCCCGACGTAGAGCTGAAAGTTACCTAACTACAGACGTAGAGCCCAACGCACGTCCCGACGTAGAGCCCAACGCACGTCCCGACGTAGAGCCCAACGCACGTCCCGACGTAGAGCCCAACGCACGTCCCGACGTAGAGCCCAACGCACGTCCCGACGTAGAGCCCAACGCACGTCCCGACGTAGAGCTGAAAGTAAGCTAAATCCCGACGTAGAGGCCAACGCACGTCCCGACGTAGAGCTGAAAGTAAGCTAAATCCCGACGTAGAGCCCAACGCACGTCCCGACGTAGAGCCCAACGCATGTCCCGACGTAGAGCTGAAAGTTAGCTAAATCCTGACGTAGAGCCCAACGCACGTCCCGAAGTAGAGCCCAACGCACGTCCCGACGTAGAGCCCAACGCACGTCCCGACGTAGAGCTGAAAGTTAGCTAACTACAGACGTAGAGCCCAACGCACGTCCCGACGTAGAGCCCAACGCACGTCCTGACGTAGAGCCCAACGCACGTCCCGACGTAGAGCTGAAAGTAAGCTAAATCCCGACGTAGAGCCCAACGCACGTCCCGACGTAGAGCTGAAAGTAAGCTAAATACCGACGTAGAGGCCAACGCACGTCCCGACGTACAGGCCAAAGCACGTCCCGACGTAGAGCTGAAAGTAAGATAAATCCCGACGTAGAGGCCAAAGCACGTCCCGACGTAGAGGCCAGCGCACGTCCCGACGTAGAGGCCAGCACACGTCCCGACGTAGAGGCCAGCGCACGTCCCGACGTAGAGCCCAACGCACGTCCCGACGTAGAGCTTAATGTAAGCTAAATCCCGACGTAGAGCCCAACGCACGTCCCGACGTAGAGCCCAACGCACGTCCCGACGTAGCGCCCAACGCACGTCCCGACGTAGAGCTGAAAGTTAGCTAACTACAGACGTAGAGCCCAACGCACGTCCCGACGTAGAGCTGAAAGTTAGCTAACTACAGACGTAGAGCCCAACGCACGTCCCGACGTAGAGCCCAACGCACGTCCCGACGTAGAGCCCAACGCACGTCCCGACGTAGAGCCCAACGCACGTCCCGACGTAGAGCTGAAAGTAAGCTAAATCCCGACGTAGAGCCCAACGCACGTCCCGACGTAGAGCCCAACGCACGTCCCGAAGTAGAGCTGAAAGTAAGCTAAATCCCGACGTAGAGCCCAACGCACGTCCCGACGTAGAGCCCAACGCACGTCCCGACGTAGAGGCCAACGCACGTCCCGACGTAGAGCTGAAAGTCAGCTAACTACAGACGAAGAGCCCAACGCGCGTCCCGACGTAGAGCTGAAAGTTAGCTAACTACAGACGTAGAGCCCAACGCGCGCCCCGACGTAGAGCCCCACGCGTGTCCCGACATAGAGCCCAACGCACGTCCCGACGTAGAGCCCAACGCACGTCCCGACGTAGAGCCCAACGCACGTCCCGACGTAGAGCTGAAAGTAAGCTAAATCCCGACGTAGAGGCCAACGCACGTCCCGACGTAGAGCTGAAAGTAAGCTAAATCCCGACGTAGAGCCCAACGCACGTCCCGACGTAGAGCCCAACGCATGTCCCGACGTAGAGCTGAAAGTTAGCTAAATCCTGACATAGAGCCCAACGCACGTCCCGAAGTAGAGCCCAACGCACGTCCCGACGTAGAGCCCAACGCACGTCCCGACGTAGAGCTGAAAGTTAGCTAACTACAGACGTAGAGCCCAACGCACGTCCCGACGTAGAGCCCAACGCACGTCCTGACGTAGAGCCCAACGCACGTCCCGACGTAGAGCTGAAAGTAAGCTAAATCCCGACGTAGAGCCCAACGCACGTCCCGACGTAGAGCTGAAAGTAAGCTAAATACCGACGTAGAGGCCAACGCACGTCCCGACGTACAGGCCAAAGCACGTCCCGACGTAGAGCTGAAAGTAAGATAAATCCCGACGTAGAGGCCAAAGCACGTCCCGACGTAGAGGCCAGCGCACGTCCCGACGTAGAGGCCAGCACACGTCCCGACGTAGAGGCCAGCGCACGTCCCGACGTAGAGCCCAACGCACGTCCCGACGTAGAGCTTAATGTAAGCTAAATCCCGACGTAGAGCCCAACGCACGTCCCGACGTAGAGCCCAACGCACGTCCCGACGTAGCGCCCAACGCACGTCCCGACGTAGAGCTGAAAGTTAGCTAACTACAGACGTAGAGCCCAACGCACGTCCCGACGTAGAGCTGAAAGTTAGCTAACTACAGACGTAGAGCCCAACGCACGTCCCGACGTAGAGCCCAACGCACGTCCCGACGTAGAGCCCAACGCACGTCCCGACGTAGAGCCCAACGCACGTCCCAACGTAGACCTGAAAGTAAGCTAAATCCCGACGTAGAGCCCAACGCACGTCCCGACGTAGAGCCCAACGCACGTCCCGAAGTAGAGCTGAAAGTAAGCTAAATCCCGACGTAGAGCCCAACGCACGTCCCGACGTAGAGCCCAACGCACGTGGCGACGTATAGCCCAAAGCACGTCCCGACGTAGAGGCAAACGCACGTCCCGACGTAGAGGCCAACGCACGTCCCGACGTAGAGGCAAACGCACGTCCCGACGTAGAGCTGAAAGTAAGCTAAATCCCGACGTAGAGCCCAACGCACGTCCCGACGTAGAGCCGATCGCACGTCCCGACGTAGCGACCAACGCACGTCCCGACGTAGAGCTGAAAGTTAGCTAACTACAGACATAGAGCCCAACGCACGTCCCGACGTAGAGCCCAACGCACGTCCCGACCTAGAGCCCAACGCACGTCCCGACGTAGAGCTGAAAGTAAGCTAAAACCCGACGTAGAGCCCAACGCACGTCCCGACAAAGAGCTGAAAGTAAGCTAAATCCCGACGTAGAGGCGAACGCACGTCCAGACGTAGAGGCCAACGCACGTCCCGACGTAGAGCTGAAAGTAAGCTAAATCCCGAAGTAGAGGCCAACGCACGTCCCGACGTAGAGGCCAACGCACGTCCCGACGTAGAGCTGAAAGTAAGCTAAATCCCGACGTAGAGCCCAACGCACGTCCCGACGTAGAGCCCAACGCACGTCCCGACGTAGAGCTGAAAGTAAGCTAAATCCCGATGTAGAGGCCAACGCACGTCCCGACGTAGAGGCCAACGCACGTCCCGACTTAGAGGCCAACGCACGTCCCGACGTAGAGGCCAACGCACGTCCCGACGTAGAGGCCAACGCACGTCCCGACGTAGAGCTGAAAGTAAGTTAAATCCCGACGTAGAGCCCAACGCACGTCCCGACGTAGAGCCCAACGCACGTCCCGACGTAGAGCCCAACGCACGTCCCGACGTAGAGCCCAACGCACGTCCCGACGTAGCGCCCAACGCACGTCCCGACGTAGAGCTGAAAGTTAGCTAACTACAGACGTAGAGCCCAACGCACGTCCCGACGTAGAGCTGAAAGTTACCTAACTACAGACGTAGAGCCCAACGCACGTCCCGACGTAGAGCCCAACGCACGTCCCGACGTAGAGCCCAACGCACGTCCCGACGTAGAGCTGAAAGTAAGCTAAATCCCGACGTAGAGGCCAACGCACGTCCCAACGTAGAGCTGAAAGGAAGCTAAATCCCGACGTAGAGCCCAACGCACGTCCCGACGTAGAGCCCAACGCATGTCCCGACGTAGAGCTGAAAGTTAGCAAAATCCTGACGTAGAGCCCAACGCACGTCCCGACGTAGAGCCCAACGCACGTCCCGACGTAGAGCCCAACGCACGTCCCGACGTAGAGCTGAAAGTTAGCTAACTACAGACGTAGAGCCCAACGCACGTCCCGACGTAGAGCCCAACGCACGTCCCGACGTAGAGCCCAACGCACGTCCCGACGTAGAGCCCAACGCACGTCCCGACGTAGAGCTGAAAGTAAGCTAAATTCCGACGTAGAGCCCAACGCACGTCCCGACGTAGAGCTGAAAGTAAGCTAAATCCCGACGTAGAGCCCAACGCACGTCCCGACGTACAGGCCAAAGCACGTCCCGACGTAGAGCTGAAAGTAAGATAAATCCCGACGTAGAGGCCAACGCAGTCCCGACGTAGAGGCCAGCGCACGTCCCGACGTAGAGGCCAGCGCACGTCCCGACGTAGAGGCCAGCGCACGTCCCGACGTAGAGCCCAACGCACGTCCCGACGTAGAGCTTAATGTAAGCTAAATCCCGACGTAGAGCCCAACGCACGTCCCGACGTAGAGCCCAACGCACGTCCCGACGTAGAGCCCAACGCACGTCCCGACGTAGAGCTGAAAGTAAGCTAAATCCCGACGTAGAGCCCAACGCACGTCCCGACGTAGCGCCCAACGCACGTCCCGACGTAGAGCTGAAAGTTAGCTAACTACAGACGTAGAGCCCAACGCACGTCCCGACGTAGAGCTGAAAGTTAGCTAACTACAGACGAAGAGCCCAACGCGCGTCCCGACGTAGAGCTGAAAGTTAGCTAACTACAGACGTAGAGCCCAACGCGTGTCCCGACGTAGAGCTCAACGCACGTCCCGACGAAGAGCCCAACGCACGTCCCGACGTAGAGCTGAAAGTAAGCAAAATCCCGACGTAGAGGCCAACGCACGTCCCGACGTAGAGGCCAACGCACGTCCCGAAGTAGAGGCCAACGCACGTCCCGACGTAGAGCTGAAAGTAAGCTAAATCCCGACGTAGAGCCCAACGCACGTCCCGACGTAGAGCCCAACGCATGTCCCGACGTAGCGCCCAACGCACGTCCCGACATAGAGCTGAAAGTTAGCTAACTACAGACGTAGAGCCCAACGCACGTCCCGACGTAGAGCAGAAAGTTAGCTAACTACAGACGTAGAGCCCAACGCACGTCCCGACGTAGAGCCCAACGCACGTCCCGACGTAGAGCCCAACGCACGTCCCGACGTAGAGCCCAACGCACGTCCCGACGTAGCGCCCAACGCACGTCCCGACGTAGAGCTGAAAGTAAGTTAAATCCCGACGTAGAGGCCAACGCACGTCCCGACGTAGAGGCCAACGCACGTCCCGACGTAGAGGCCAACGCACGTCCCGACGTAGAGGACAACGCACATCCCGACGTAGAGGCCAACGCACGTCCCGACGTAGAGCTGAAAGTAAGCTAAATCCCGACGTAGCGCCCAACGCACGTCCCGATGTAGCGCCCAACGCACGTCCCGACGTAGCGCCCAACGCACGTCCCGACGTAGAGCTGAAAGTTAGCTAACTACAGACGTAGAGCCCAACGCACGTGCCGACATAGAGCCCAACGCACGTCCCGACGTAGAGCTGAAAGTAAGCTAAATCCCGAAGTAGAGCCCAACACACGTCCCGACGTAGAGCTGAAAGTAAGCTAAATCCCGACGTAGAGGCCAACGCACGTCCCGACGTAGAGGCCAACGCACGTCCCGACCTAGAGGCCAACGCACGTCCCGACCTAGAGGCCAACGCACGTCCCGACGTAGAGCTGAAAGTAAGCTAAATCCCAACGTAGAGCCCAACGCACGTCCCGACGTAGAGCCCAACGCACGTCCCGACGTGGAGCCCAACGCACGTCCCGACGTGGAGCCCAACGCACGTCCCGACGTAGCGCCAAACGCACATCCCGACGTAGAGCTGAAAGTTAGCTAACTACAGACGTAGAGCCCAACGCACGTCCCGACGTAGAGCCCAACGCACGTCCCGACGTAGCGCCCAACGCACGTCCCGACGTAGAGCCCAACGAAAGTCCCGACGTAGAGCCCAACGCACGTCCCGACGTAGAGCTGAAAGTTAGCTAACTACAGACGTAGAGCCCAACGCACGTCCCGACGTAGAGCCCAAAGCACGTCCCGACGTAGAGCCCAAAGCACGTCCCGACGTAGAGCCCAGCGCACGTCCCGACGTATATCCCAAAGCATGTCCCGACGTAGAGCCCAACGCACGTCCCGACGTAGACCTGAAAGTAAGCTAAATCCCGACGTAGAGCCCAACGCACGTCCCGACGTAGAGCCCAACACACGTCCCGACGTAGAGCTGAAAGCAAGCTAAATCCCGACGTAGAGCCCAACGCACGTCCCGACGTAGAACCCAACGCACGTCCCGACGTAGAGCCCAACGCACGTCCCGACGTAGAGCCCAACGCACGTCCCGACGTAGAGCCCAACGCACGTCCCGACGTAGAGCTGAAAGCAAGCGAAATCCCGACGTACAGCCCAACGCACGTCCCGACGTAGAGTCCAACGCACGTCCCGACGTAGAGCCTAACGCACGTCCCGACGTAGAGCCTAACGCACGTCCCGACGTAGAGCCCAACGCACGTCCCGACGTAGAGCTGAAAGTTAGCTAACTACAGACGTAGAGACCAACGCACGTCCCGACGTAGAGCCCAACGCATGTCCCGACGTAGAGCCCAACGCACGTCCCGACGTAGAGCTGAAAGTAAGTTAAATCCCGACGTAGCGCCCAACGCACGTCCCGACGTAGAGCCCAACGCACGTCCCGACGTAGAGCTGAAAGTAAGCTAAATCCCGACGTAGAGGCCAACGCACGTCCCGACGTAGAGGCCAACGCACGTCCCGACGTAGAGCTGAAAGTAAGCTAAATCCCGACGTAGAGCCCAACGCACGTCCCGACGTAGAGCCCAACGCACGTCCCGACGTAGAGCCCAACGCACGTCCCGACGTAGAGCCCAACGCACGTCCCGACATAGAGCCCAACACACGTCCCGACGTAGAGCTGAAAGTAAGCTAAATCCTGACGTAGCGCCCAACGCACATCCCGACGTAGCGCCCAACGCACGTCCCGACGTAGCGCCCAACGCATGTCCCGACGTAGCGCCCAACGCACGTCCCGACGTAGAGCTCAACGCACGTCCCGACGTAGAGCCCAACGCACGTCCCAACGTAGAGCTGAAAGTAAGCTAAATCCCGACGTAGAGGCCAACGCACATCCCGACGTAGAGGCCAACGCACGTCCCGAAGTAGAGGCCAACGCACGTCCCGACGTAGAGCTGAAAGTAAGCTAAATCCCGACGTAGAACCCAACGCATGTCCCGACGTAGAGCCCAACGCACGTCCCGACGTAGAGCTGAAAGTAAGATAAATCCCGACGTAGCGCCCAACGCACGTCCCGACGTAGAGCCCAACGCACGTCCCGACGTAGAGCTGAAAGTAAGCTAAATCCCGACGTAGAGGCCAACGCACGTCCCGACGTAGAGGCCAACGCACGTCCCGACGTAGAGCTGAAAGTAAGCTAAATCCCGACGTAGAGCCCAACGCACGTCCCGACGTAGAGCCCAACGCACGTCCCGACGTAGAGCCCAACGCACGTCCCGACGTAGAGCCCAACGCACGTCCCGACGTAGAGCTGAAAGCAAGCTAAATCCCGACATAGAGCCCAACGCACGTCCTGACGTAGAGCCCAACGCACGTCCCGACGTAGAGCCCAACGCACGTCCCGACGTAGAGCCCAACGCACGTCCCGACGTAGAGCTGAAAGTTAGCTAACTACAGACGTAGAGACCAACGCACATCCCGACGTAGAGCCCAACGCATGTCCCGACGTAGAGCCCAACGCACGTCCCGACGTAGAGCTGAAAGTAAGTTAAATCCCGACGTAGCGCCCAACGCACGTCCCGACGTAGAGCCCAACGAACGTCCCGACGTAGAGCTGAAAGTAAGCTAAATCCCGACGTAGAGGCCAACGCACGTCCCGACGTAGAGGCCAACGCACGTCCCGACGTAGAGCTGAAAGTAAGCTAAATCCCGACGTAGAGCCCAACGCACGTCCCGACGTAGAGCCCAACGCACGTCCCGACGTAGAGCCCAACGCACGTCCCGACGTAGAGCCCAACGCACGTCCCGACGTAGAGCTGAAAGTAAGCTAAATCCCGACGTAGCGCCCAACGCACGTCCCGAAGTAGCGCCCAACACACGTCCCGACGTAGCGCCCAACACACGTCCCAACGTAGCGCCCAACGCACGTCCCGACGTAGCGCCCAACGCACGTCCCGACGTAGAGCTGAAAGTAAGCTAAATCCCGACGTAGAGGCCAACGCACGTCCCGACGTAGAGCCCAACGCACGTCCCGACGTAGAGCCCAACGCACGTCCCGACATAGAGCTGAAAGTAAGCTAAATCCCGACGTAGAGCCCAACGCACGTCCCGACGTAGAGCCCAAAGCATGTCCCGACGTTAAGGCCAGCGCACGTCCCGATGTAGAGGCCAGCGCACGTCCCGACGTAGAGGCCAGCTCACGTCCCGACGTAGAGGCCAGCGCACGTCCCGACGTAGAGCTTAAAGTAAGCTAAATCCCGACGTAGAGCCCAACACACTTACAGACGTAGAGCCCAACGCACGTCCCGACGTAGAGCTGAAAGTAAGCTAAATCCCGACGTAGAGGCCAACGCACGTCCCGACGTACAGGCCAACGCACGTCCCGACGTAGAGCTGAAAGTAAGCTAAATCCCGACGTAGAGGCCAACGCACGTCCCGACGTAGAGGCCAACGCACGTCCCGACGTAGAGCTGAAAGCAAGCGAAATCCCGACGTACAGCCCAACGCACGTCCCGACGTAGAGCCCAACGCACGTCCCGACGTAGAGCTGAAAGTAAGCTAAATCCCGACGTAGAGGCCAACGCACGTCCCGACGTAGAGTCCAACGCACGTCCCGACGTAGAGCCCAACGCACGTCCCGACGTAGAGCTGAAAGTAAGCTAAATCCCGACGTAGCGCCCAACGCACGTCCCGAACTAGCGCCCAACGCACGTCCCGACGTAGCGCCCAACGCACATCCCGACGTAGAGCTGAAAGTAAGCTAAATCCCGACGTAGAGGCCAACGCACGTCCCGACGTAGAGGCCAACGCACGTCCCGACGTAGAGGCCAACGCACGTCCCGACGTAGAGGCCAACGCACGTCCCGACGTAGAGCTGAAAGTAAGCTAAATCCCGACGTAGAGCCCAACGCACGTCCCGACGTAGCGCCCAACGCACGTCCCGACGTAGCGCCCAACGCACGTCCCGACGTAGAGCTGAAAGTTAGCTAACTACAGACATAGAGCCCAACGCACGTCCCGACGTAGAGCCCAACGCACGTCCCGACGTAGCGCCCAACGCACGTCCCGACGTAGAGCTGAAAGTTACCTAACTACAGACGTAGAGCCCAACGCACGTCCCGACGTAGAGCCCAACGCACGTCCCGACGTAGAGCCCAACGTACGTCCCGACGTAGAGCTGAAAGTAAGCTAAATCCCGACGTAGAGGCCAACGCACGTCCCGACGTATAGCTGAAAGTTAGCTAACTACAGACATAGAGCCCAACGCACGTCCCGACGTAGAGCCCAACGCACGTCCCGACGTAGAGCCCAACGCACGTCCAGACGTAGCGCCCAACGCATGTCCCGACGTAGCGCCCAACGCAAGTCCCGACGTAGCGCCCAACGCACGTCCCGACGTAGAGCTCAACGCACGTCCCGACGTAGAGCCCAACGCACGTCCCGACGTAGAGCTGAAAGTAAGCTAAATCCCGACGTAGAGGCCAACGCACGTCCCAACGTAGAGGCCAACGCACGTCCCGAAGTAGAGGCCAACGCACGTCCCGACGTAGAGCTGAAAGTAAGCTAAATCCCGACGTAGAGCCCAACGCATGTCCCGACGTAGAGCCCAACGCACGTCCCGACGTAGAGCTGAAAGTAAGTTAAATCCCGACGTAGCGCCCAACGCACGTCCCGACGTAGAGGCCAACGCACGTCCCGACGTAGAGCTGAAAGTAAGCTAAATCCCGACGTAGAGCCCAACGCACGTCCCGACGTAGAGCCCAACGCACGTCCCGACATAGAGCCCAACGCACGTCCCGACATAGAGCCCAACGCACGTCCCGACATAGAGCTGAAAGTAATCTAAATCCCAACGTAGCGCCCAACGCACGTCCCGACGTAGAGCCCAACGCACGTCCCGACGTAGCGCCAAACGCACATCCCGACGTAGAGCTGAAAGTTAGCTAACTACAGACGTAGAGCCCAACGCACGTCCCGACGTAGAGCCCAACGCACGTCCCGACGTAGAGCCCAACGCACGTCCCGACGTAGCGCCCAACGCACGTCCCGACGTAGAGCCCAACGAAAGTCCCAACGTAGAGCCCAACGCACGTCCCGACGTAGAGCTGAAAGTTAGCTAACTACAGACGTAGAGCCCAACGCACGTCCCGACGTAGAGCCCAAAGCACGTCCCGACGTAGAGCCCAGCGCACGTCCCGACGTATATCCCAAAGCATGTCCCGACGTAGAGCCCAACGCACGTCCCGACGTAGACCTGAAAGTAAGCTAAATCCCGACGTAGAGCCCAACGCACGTCCCGACGTAGAGCCCAACACACGTCCCGACGTAGAGCTGAAAGCAAGCTAAATCCCGACGTAGAGCCCAACGCACGTCCCGACGTAGAGCCCAACGCACGTCCCGACGTAGAGCCCAACGCACGTCCCGACGTAGAGCCCAATGCACGTCCCGACATAGAGCCCAACGCACGTCCCGACGTAGAGCTGAAAGTTAGCTAACTACAGACGTAGAGACCAACGCACGTCCCGACGTAGAGACCAACGCATGTCCCGACATAGAGCCCAACGCACGTCCCGACGTAGAGCTGAAAGTAAGTTAAATCCCGACGTAGCGCCCAACGCACGTCCCGACGTAGAGCCCAACGCACGTCCCGACGTAGAGCTGAAAGTAAGCTAAATCCCGACGTAGAGGCCAACGCACGTCCCGACGTAGAGGCCAACGCACGTCCCGACGTAGAGCTGAAAGTAAGCTAAATCCCGACGTAGAGCCCAACGCACGTCCCGACGTAGAGCCCAACGCACGTCCCGACGTAGAGCCCAACGCACGTCCCGACGTAGAGCCCAACGCACGTCCCGACGTAGAGCTGAAAGCAAGCTAAATCCCGACGTAGAGCCCAACGCACGTCCCGACGTAGAGCCCAACGCACGTCCCGACGTAGAGCCAAACGCACGTCCCGACGTAGAGCCCAACGCACGTCGCGACGTAGAGCTGAAAGTTAGCTAACTATAGACGTAGAGACCAACGCACATCCCGACGTAGAGCCCAACGCACGTCCCGACGTAGAGCCCAACGCACGTCCCGACGTAGAGCTGAAAGTAAGTTAAATCCCGACGTAGCCCCCAACGCACGTCCCGACGTAGAGCCCAACGCACGTCCCGACGTAGAAATGAAAGTAAGCTAAATCCCGACGTAGAGGCCAACGCACGTCCCGACGTAGAGGCCAACGCACGTCCCGACGTAGAGCTGAAAGTAAGCTAAATCCCGACGTAGAGCCCAACGCACGTCCCGACGTAGAGCCCAACGCACGTCCCGACATAGAGCCCAACGCACGTCCCGACGTAGAGCTGAAAGTAAGCTAAATCCCGACGTAGCGCCCAACGCACGTCCCGAAGTAGCGCCCAATACACGTCCCGACTTAGCGCCCAACGCACGTCCCGACGTAGCGCCCAACGCACGTCCCGACGTAGAGCTGAAAGTAAGCTAAATCCCGACGTAGAGGCCAACGCACGTCCCGACGTAGAGCCCAACGCACGTCCCGACGTAGATCCCAACGCACGTCCCGACGTAGAGCCCAACGCACGTCCCGACGTAGAGCTGAAAGTAAGCTAAATCCCGACGTAGAGGCCAACGCACGTCCCGACGTAGAGGCCAACGCACGTCCCGACGTAGAGCTGAAAGTAAGCTAAATCCCGACGTAGAGCCCAACGCACGTCCCGACGTAGAGCCCAACGCACGTCCCGACATAGAGCCCAACGCACGTCCCGACATAGAGCCCAACGCACGTCCCGACATAGAGCTGAAAGTAAGCTAAATCCCAACGTAGCGCCCAACGCACGTCCCGACGTAGAGCCCAACGCACGTCCCGACGTAGCGCCAAACGCACATCCCGACGTAGAGCTGAAAGTTAGCTAACTACAGACGTAGAGCCCAACGCACGTCCCGACGTAGAGCCCAACGCACGTCCCGACGTAGAGCCCAACGCACGTCCCGACGTAGCGCCCAACGCACGTCCCGACGTAGAGCCCAACGAAAGTCCCAACGTAGAGCCCAACGCACGTCCCGACGTAGAGCTGAAAGTTAGCTAACTACAGACGTAGAGCCCAACGCACGTCCCGACGTAGAGCCCAAAGCACGTCCCGACGTAGAGCCCAGCGCACGTCCCGACGTATATCCCAAAGCATGTCCCGACGTAGAGCCCAACGCACGTCCCGACGTAGACCTGAAAGTAAGCTAAATCCCGACGTAGAGCCCAACGCACGTCCCGACGTAGAGCCCAACACACGTCCCGACGTAGAGCTGAAAGCAAGCTAAATCCCGACGTAGAGCCCAACGCACGTCCCGACGTAGAGCCCAACGCACGTCCCGACGTAGAGCCCAACGCACGTCCCGACGTAGAGCCCAATGCACGTCCCGACATAGAGCCCAACGCACGTCCCGACGTAGAGCTGAAAGTTAGCTAACTACAGACGTAGAGACCAACGCACGTCCCGACGTAGAGACCAACGCATGTCCCGACATAGAGCCCAACGCACGTCCCGACGTAGAGCTGAAAGTAAGTTAAATCCCGACGTAGCGCCCAACGCACGTCCCGACGTAGAGCCCAACGCACGTCCCGACGTAGAGCTGAAAGTAAGCTAAATCCCGACGTAGAGGCCAACGCACGTCCCGACGTAGAGGCCAACGCACGTCCCGACGTAGAGCTGAAAGTAAGCTAAATCCCGACGTAGAGCCCAACGCACGTCCCGACGTAGAGCCCAACGCACGTCCCGACGTAGAGCCCAACGCACGTCCCGACGTAGAGCCCAACGCACGTCCCGACGTAGAGCCCAACGCACGTCCCGACGTAGAGCTGAAAGCAAGCTAAATCCCGACGTAGAGCCCAACGCACGTCCCGACGTAGAGCCCAACGCACGTCCCGACGTAGAGCCAAACGCACGTCCCGACGTAGAGCCCAACGCACGTCGCGACGTAGAGCTGAAAGTTAGCTAACTATAGACATAGAGACCAACGCACATCCCGACGTAGAGCCCAACGCACGTCCCGACGTAGAGCCCAACGCACGTCCCGACGTAGAGCTGAAAGTAAGTTAAATCCCGACGTAGCGCCCAACGCACGTCCCGACGTAGAGCCCAACGCACGTCCCGACGTAGAAATGAAAGTAAGCTAAATCCCGACGTAGAGGCCAACGCACGTCCCGACGTAGAGGCCAACGCACGTCCCGACGTAGAGCTGAAAGTAAGCTAAATCCCGACGTAGAGCCCAACGCACGTCCCGACGTAGAGCCCAACGCACGTCCCGACGTAGAGCCCAACGCACGTCCCGACATAGAGCCCAACGCACGTCCCGACGTAGAGCTGAAAGTAAGCTAAATCCCGACGTAGCGCCCAACGCACGTCCCGAAGTAGCGCCCAATACACGTCCCGACTTAGCGCCCAACGCACGTCCCGACGTAGCGCCCAACGCACGTCCCGACGTAGAGCTGAAAGTAAGCTAAATCCCGACGTAGAGGCCAACGCACGTCCCGACGTAGAGCCCAACGCACGTCCCGACGTAGAGCCCAACGCACGTCCCGACGTAGAGCCCAACGCACGTCCCGACGTAGAGCTGAAAGTAAGCTAAATCCCGACGTAGAGCCCAACGCACGTCCCGACGTAGAGCCCAACGCATGTCCCGACGTTAAGGCCAGCGCACGTCCCGACGTTAAGGCCAGCGCACGTCCCGACGTAGAGGCCAGCGCACGTCCCGACGTAGAGGCCAGCGCACGTCCCGACGTAGAGGCCAGCGCACGTCCCGACGTAGAGCCCAACGCACGTCCCGACGTAGAGCTTAAAGTAAGCTAAATCCCGACGTAGAGCCCAACACACATCCAGACGTAGAGCCCAACGCACGTCCCGACGTAGAGCTGAAAGTAAGCTAAATCCCGACGTAGAGGCCAACGCACGTCCCGACGTACAGGCCAACGCACGTCCCGACGTAGAGCTGAAAGTAAGCTAAATCCCGACGTAGAGGCCAACGCACGTCCCGACGTAGAGGCCAACGCACGTCCCGACGTAGAGCTGAAAGTAAGCTAAATCCCAACGTAGAGGCCAACGCACGTCCCGACGTAGAGCCCAACGCACGTCCCGACGTAGAGCTGAAAGTAAGCTAAATCCCGACGTAGAGGCCAACGCACGTCCCGACGTAGAGTCCAACGCACGTCCCGACGTAGAGCCCAACGCACGTCCCGACGTAGAGCTGAAAGTAAGCTAAATCCCGACGTAGAGGCCAACGCACGTCCCGACGTAGAGCCCAACGCACGTCCCGACGTAGAGCCCAACGCACGTCCCGACGTAGCGCCCAACGCACGTCCCGACGTAGAGCTGAAAGTTAGCTAACTACAGACATAGAGCCCAACGCACGTCCCGACGTAGAGCCCAACGCACGTCCCGACGTAGAGCCCAACGCACGTCCCGACGTAGCGCCCAACGCACGTCCCGACGTAGCGCCCAACGCACGTCCCGACGTAGAGCCCAACGAAAGTCCCAACGTAGAGCCCAACGCACGTCCCGACGTAGAGCTGAAAGTTAGCTAACTACAGACGTAGAGCCCAACGCACGTCCCGACGTAGAGCCCAAAGCACGTCCCGACGTAGAGCCCAGCGCACGTCCCGACGTATATCCCAAAGCATGTCCCGACGTAGAGCCCAACGCACGTCCCGACGTAGACCTGAAAGTAAGCTAAATCCCGACGTAGAGCCCAACGCACGTCCCGACGTAGAGCCCAACACACGTCCCGACGTAGAGCTGAAAGCAAGCTAAATCCCGACGTAGAGCCCAACGCACGTCCCCACGTAGAGCCCAACGCACGTCCCGACGTAGAGCCCAACGCACGTCCCGACGTAGAGCCCAATGCACGTCCCGACATAGAGCCCAACGCACGTCCCGACGTAGAGCTGAAAGTTAGCTAACTACAGACGTAGAGACCAACGCACGTCCCGACGTAGAGACCAACGCATGTCCCGACATAGAGCCCAACGCACGTCCCGACGTAGAGCTGAAAGTAAGTTAAATCCCGACGTAGCGCCCAACGCACGTCCCGACGTAGAGCCCAACGCACGTCCCGACGTAGAGCTGAAAGTAAGCTAAATCCCGACGTAGAGGCCAACGCACGTCCCGACGTAGAGGCCAACGCACGTCCCGACGTAGAGCTGAAAGTAAGCTAAATCCCGACGTAGAGCCCAACGCACGTCCCGACGTAGAGCCCAACGCACGTCCCGACGTAGAGCCCAACGCACGTCCCGACGTAGAGCCCAACGCACGTCCCGACGTAGAGCCCAAAGCACGTCCCGACGTAGAGCTGAAAGCAAGCTAAATCCCGACGTAGAGCCCAACGCACGTCCCGACGTAGAGCCCAACGCACGTCCCGACGTAGAGCCAAACGCACGTCCCGACGTAGAGCCCAACGCACGTCGCGACGTAGAGCTGAAAGTTAGCTAACTATAGACGTAGAGACCAACGCACATCCCGACGTAGAGCCCAACGCACGTCCCGACGTAGAGCCCAACGCACGTCCCGACGTAGAGCTGAAAGTAAGTTAAATCGCGACGTAGCGCCCAACGCACGTCCCGACGTAGAGCCCAACGCACGTCCCGACGTAGAAATGAAAGTAAGCTAAATCCCGACGTAGAGGCCAACGCACGTCCCGACGTAGAGGCCAACGCACGTCCCGACGTAGAGCTGAAAGTAAGCTAAATCCCGACGTAGAGCCCAACGCACGTCCCGACGTAGAGCCCAACGCACGTCCCGACGTAGAGCCCAACGCACGTCCCGACATAGAGCCCAACGCACGTCCCGACGTAGAGCTGAAAGTAAGCTAAATCCCGACGTAGCGCCCAACGCACGTCCCGAAGTAGCGCCCAATACACGTCCCGACTTAGCGCCCAACGCACGTCCCGACGTAGCGCCCAACGCACGTCCCGACGTAGAGCTGAAAGTAAGCTAAATCCCGACGTAGAGGCCAACGCACGTCCCGACGTAGAGCCCAACGCACGTCCCGACGTAGAGCCCAATGCACGTCCCGACGTAGAGCCCAACGCACGTCCCGACGTAGAGCTGAAAGTAAGCTAAATCCCGACGTAGAGCCCAACGCACGTCCCGACGTAGAGCCCAACGCATGTCCCGACGTTAAGGCCAGCGCACGTCCCGACGTTAAGGCCAGCGCACGTCCCGACGTAGAGGCCAGCGCACGTCCCGACGTAGAGGCCAGCGCACGTCCCGACGTAGAGGCCAGCGCACGTCCCGACGTAGAGCCCAACGCACGTCCCGACGTAGAGCTTAAAGTAAGCTAAATCCCGACGTAGAGCCCAACACACTTCCAGACGTAGAGCCCAACGCACGTCCCGACGTAGAGCTGAAAGTAAGCTAAATCCCGACGTAGAGGCCAACGCACGTCCCGACGTACAGGCCAACGCACGTCCCGACGTAGAGCTGAAAGTAAGCTAAATCCCGACGTAGAGGCCAACGCACGTCCCGACGTAGAGGCCAACGCACGTCCCGACGTAGAGCTGAAAGTAAGCTAAATCCCAACGTAGAGGCCAACGCACGTCCCGACGTAGAGCCCAACGCACGTCCCGACGTAGAGCTGAAAGTAAGCTAAATCCCGACGTAGAGGCCAACGCACGTCCCGACGTAGAGTCCAACGCACGTCCCGACGTAGAGCCCAACGCACGTCCCGACGTAGAGCTGAAAGTAAGCTAAATCCCGACGTAGAGGCCAACGCACGTCCCGACGTAGAGCCCAACGCACGTCCCGACGTAGAGCCCAACGCACGTCCCGACGTAGCGCCCAACGCACGTCCCGACGTAGAGCTGAAAGTTAGCTAACTACAGACATAGAGCCCAACGCACGTCCCGACGTAGAGCCCAACGCACGTCCCGACGTAGAGCCCAACGCACGTCCCGACGTAGCGCCCAACGCACGTCCCGACGTAGAGCTGAAAGTTACCTAACTACAGACGTAGAGCCCAACGCACGTCCCGACGTAGAGCCCAACGCACGTCCCGACGTAGAGCCCAACGCACGTCCCGACGTAGAGCTGAAAGTAAGCTAAATCCCGACGTAGAGCCCAACGCATGTCCCGACGTAGAGCTGAAAGTTAGCTAAATCCTGACGTAGAGCCCAACGCACGTCCCGACGTAGAGACCAACGCACGTCCCGACGTAGAGCCCAACGCACGTCCCGACGTAGAGCTGAAAGTTAGCTAACTACAGACGTAGAGCCCAACGCACGTCCCGACGTAGAGCCCAACGCACGTCCCGACGTAGAGCTGAAAGTAAGCTAAATCCCGACGTAGAGCCCAACGCACGTCCCGACGTAGAGCTGAAAGTAAGCTAAATCCCGACGTAGAGCCCAACGCACGTCCCGACGTACAGGCCAAAGCACGTCCCGACGTAGAGCTGAAAGTAAGATAAATCCCGACGTAGAGGCCAACGCACGTCCCGACGTAGAGGCCAGCGCACGTCCCGACGTAGAGGCCAGCACACGTCCCGACGTAGAGGCCAGCACACGTCCCGACGTAGAGGCCAGCACACGTCCCGACGTAGAGCCCAACGCACGTCCCGACGTAGAGCTGAAAGTAAGCTAAATCCCGACGTAGAGCCCAACGCACGTCCCGACGTAGCGCCCAACGCACGTCCCGACGTAGAGCTGAAAGTTAGCTAACTACAGACGTAGAGCCCAACGCACGTCCCGACGTAGAGCTGAACGTTAGCTAACTACAGACGAAGAGCCCAACGCGCGTCCCGACGTAGAGCTGAAAGTTAGCTAACTACAGACGTAGAGCCCAACGCGTGTCCCGACGTAGAGCTCAACGCACGTCCCGACGTAGAGCCCAACGCACATCCCGACGTAGAGCTGAAAGTAAGCTAAATCCCGACGTAGAGGCCAACGCACGTCCCGAAGTAGAGGCCAACGCACGTCCCGACGTAGAGCTGAAAGTAAGCTAAATCCCGACGTAGAGCCCAACGCACGTCCCGACGTAGAGCCAAACGCATGTCCCGACGTAGCGCCCAACGCACGTCCCGACGTAGAGCTGAAAGTTAGCTAACTACAGACGTAGAGCCCAACGCACGTCCCGACGTAGAGCAGAAAGTTAGCTAACTACAGACGTAGAGCCCAACGCACGTCCCGACGTAGAGCCCAACGCACGTCCCGATGTAGCGCCCAACGCACGTCCCGACGTAGAGCTGAAAGTAAGTTAAATCCCGACGTAGAGGCCAACGCACGTCCCGACGTAGAGGACAACGCACATCCCGACGTAGAGGCCAACGCACGTCCCAACGTAGAGCTGAAAGTAAGCTAAATCCCGACGTAGCGCCCAACGCACGTCCCGACGTAGCGCCCAACGCACGTCCCGACGTAGAGCTGAAAGTTAGCTAACTACAGACGTAGAGCCCAACGCACGTCCCGACATAGAGCCCAACGCACGTCCCGACGTAGAGCTGAAAGTAAGCTAAATCCCGAAGTAGAGCCCAACACACGTCCCGACGTAGAGCTGAAAGTAAGCTAAATCCCGACGTAGAGGCCAACGCACGTCCCGACGTAGAGGCCAACGCACGTCCCGACCTAGAGGCCAACGCACGTCCCGACCTAGAGGCCAACGCACGTTCCGACGTAGAACTGAAAGTAAGCTAAATCCCGACGTAGAGCCCAACGCACGTCCCGACATACAGCCCAACGCACGTCCCGACGTAGAGCCCAACGCACGTCCCGACGTAGAGCCCAACGTTCGTCCCGACGTAGAGCTGAAAGCAAGCTAAATCCCGACGTAGAGCCCAATGCACGTCCCGACGTAGAGCCCAACGCACGTCCCGACGTAGAGCCCAACGCACGTCCCGACGTAGAGCTGAAAGTTAGCTAACTACAGACGTAGAGACCAACGCACGTCCCGACGTAGAGCCCAACGCATGTCCCGACGTAGAGCCCAACGCACGTCCCGACGTAGAGCTGAAAGTAAGTTAAATCCCGACGTAGCGCCCAACGCACGTCCCGACGTAGAGCCCAACGCACGTCCCGACGTAGAGCTGAAAGTAAGCTAAATCCCGACGTAGAGGCCAACGCACGTCCCGACGTAGAGGCCAACGCACGTCCCGACGTAGAGCTGAAAGTAAGCTAAATCCCGACGTAGAGCCCAACGCACGTCCCGACGTAGAGCCCAACGCACGTCCCGACGTAGAGCCCAACGCACGTCCCGACGTAGAGCCCAACGCAAGTCCCGACGTAGAGCCCAACGCACGTCCCGACGTAGAGCTGAAAGTAAGCTAAATCCAACGTAGCGCCCAACGCACGTCCCGACGTAGCGCCCAACGCACGTCCCGACGTAGCGCCCAACGCACGTCCCGACGTAGAGCTCAACGCACGTCCCGACGTAGAGCCCAACGCACGTCCCGACGTAGAGCTAAACGCACGTCCCGACGTAGAGCCCAACGCACGTCCCGACGTAGAGCTGAAAGTAAGCTAAATCCCGACGTAGAGGCCAACGCACGTCCCGACGTAGAGGCCAACGCACGTCCCGAAGTAGAGGCCAACGCACGTCCCGACGTAGAGCTGAAAGTAAGCTAAATCCCGACGTAGAGCCCAACGCACGTCCCGACGTAGAGCTGAAAGTAAGTTAAATCCCGACGTAGCGCCCAACGCACGTCCCGACGTAGAGCCCAACGCACGTCCCGACGTAGAGCTGAAAGTAAGCTAAATCCCGACGCAGAGGCCAACGCACGTCCCGACGTAGAGGCCAACGCACGTCCCGACGTAGAGGCCAACGCACGTCCCGACGTAGAGCTGAAAGTAAGCTAAATCCCGACGTAGAGCCCAACGCACGTCCCGACGTAGAGCCCAACGCACGTCCCGACGTAGAGCCCAACGCACGTCCCGACGTAGAGCCCAACGCAAGTCCCGACGTAGAGCCCAACGCACGTCCCGACGTAGAGCTGAAAGTAAGCTAAATCCAACGTAGCGCCCAACGCACGTCCCGACGTAGCGCCCAACGCACGTCCCGACGTAGCGCCCAACGCACGTCCCGACGTAGAGCTCAACGCACGTCCCGACGTAGAGCCCAACGCACGTCCCGACGTAGAGCTGAAAGTAAGCTAAATCCCGACGTAGAGGCCAACGCACGTCCCGACGTAGAGGCCAACGCACGTCCCGACGTAGAGGCCAACGCACGTCCCGACGTAGAGCTGAAAGTAAGCTAAATCCCGACGTAGAGCCCAACGCACGTCCCGACGTAGAGCTGAAAGTAAGTTAAATCCCGACGTAGCGCCCAACGCACGTCCCGACGTAGAGCCCAACGCACGTCCCGACGTAGAGCTGAAAGTAAGCTAAATCCCGACGCAGAGGCCAACGCACGTCCCGACGTAGAGGCCAACGCACGTCCCGACATAGAGCTGAAAGTAAGCTAAATCCCGACGTAGAGCCCAACGCACGTCCCGACGTAGAGCCCAACGCACGTCCCGACGTAGAGCCCAACGCACGTCCCGACATAGAGCCCAACGCACGTCCCGACGTAGAGCTGAAAGCAAGCTAAATCCCGACGTAGAGCCCAACGCACGTCCCGACGTAGAGCCCAACGCACGTCCCGACGTAGGGCCCAACGCACGTCCCGACGTAGAGCCCAACGCACGTCCCGACGTAGAGCTGAAAGTTAGCTAACTACAGACGTAGAGACCAACGCACATCCCGACGTAGAGCCCAACGCATGTCCCGACGTAGAGCCCAACGCACGTCCCGACGTAGAGCTGAAAGTAAGTTAAATCCCGACGTAGCGCCCAACGCACGTCCCGACGTAGAGCCCAACGCACGTCCCGACGTAGAGCTGAAAGTAAGCTAAATCCCGACGTAGAGGCCAACGCACGTCCCGACGTAGAGGGCAACGCACGTCCCGACGTAGAGCTGAAAGTAAGCTAAATCCCGACGTAGAGCCCAACGCACGTCCCGACGTAGAGCCCAACGCACGTCCCGACGTAGAGCCCAACGCACGTCCCGACATAGAGCCCAACGCACGTCCCGACGTAGAGCTGAAAGTAAGCTAAATCCCGACGTAGCGCCCAACGCACGTCCCGAAGTAGCGCCCAACAGACGTCCCGACGTAGCGCCCAACGCACAACCCGACGTAGCGCCCAACGCACGTCCCGACGTAGCGCCCAACGCACGTCCCGACGTAGAGCTGAAAGTAAGCTAAATCCCGACGTAGAGGCCAACGCACGTCCCGACGTAGAGCCCAACGCACGTCCCGACGTAGAGCTGAAAGTAAGCTAAATCCCGACGTAGAGCCCAACGCACGTCCCGACGTAGAGCCCAAAGCATGTCCCGACGTTAAGGCCAGCGCACGTCCCGACGTAGAGGCCAGCGCACGTCCCGACGTAGAGCCCAACGCACGTCCCGACGTAGAGCTGAAAGTTAGCTAAATCCCGACGTAGAGCCCAACGCACGTCCCGACGTAGAGCCCAACGCACGTCCCGACGTAGAGCCCAACGCACGTCCCGACGTAGAGCTGAAAGTTAGCTAACTACAGACGTAGAGCCCAACGCACGTCCCGACGTAGAGCCCAACGCACGTCCCGACGTAGAGCCCAACGCACGACCCGACGTAGAGCCCAACGCACGTCCCGACGTAGAGCTGAAAGTAAGCTAAATCCCGACGTAGAGCCCAACGCACGTCCCGACGTAGAGCTGAAAGTAAGCTAAATCCCGACGTAGAGCCCAACGCACGTCCCGACGTAGAGCTGAAAGTAAGCTAAATCCCGACGTAGAGGCCAACGCACGTCCCGACGTACAGGCCAAGGCACGTCCCGACGTAGAGCTAAAAGTAAGCTAAATCCCGACGTAGAGGCCAACGCACGTCCCGACGTAGAGCCCAACGCACGTCCCGACGTAGAGCCCAACGCAAGTCCCGACGTAGAGGCCAGCGCACGTCCCGACGTAGAGGCCAGCGCACGTCCCGACGTAGCGCCCAACGCACGTCCCGACGTAGAGCTTAAAGTAAGTTAAATCCCTACGTAGAGCCCAACGCACGTCCCGACGTAGACCCCAACGCACGTCCCGACGTAGAGCTGAAAGTAAGCTAAATCCCGACGTAGCGCCCAACGCACGTCCCGACGTAGCGCCCAACGCACGTCCCGACGTAGAGCTGAAAGTTAACTAACTACAGACGTAGAGACCAACGCACATCCCGACGTAGAGCTGAAAGTTAGCTAACTACAGACGTAGAGCCCAACGCGCGTCTCGACGTAGAGCCCAACGCGTGTCCCGACGTAGAGTCCAACGCACGTCCCGACGTAGAGCCCAACGCACGTCCCGACGTAGAGCTGAAAGTAAGCTAAATCCCGACGTAGAGCCCAACGCACGTCCCGAAGTAGAGCCCAACGCACGTCCCGACGTAGAGCTGAAAGTTAGCTAACTACAGACGTAGAGACCAACGCACGTCCCGACGTAGAGCCCAACGCATGTCCCGACGTAGAGCCCAACGCACGTCCCGATGTAGAGCTGAAAGTAAGCTAAATCCCGACGTAGAGGAAAAACGGACGTCCCGACGTAGAGCTGAAAGTAAGCTAAATCCCAACGTAGAGGCCAACGCACGTCCCGACGTAGAGGCCAACGCACGTCCCGACGTAGAGGCCAACGCACGTCCCGACGTAGAGCTGAAAGTAAGCTAAATCCCGACGTAGAGGCCAACGCACGTCCCGACGTAGAGGCCAACGCACGTCCCGACGTAGAGCTGAAAGTAAGCTAAATCCCGAAGTAGAGGCCAACGCACGTCCCGACGTAGAGCTGAAAGTAAGCTAAATCCCGACGTAGAGCCCAACGCACGTCCCGACGTAGAGCCCAACGCACGTCCCGACGTAGAGCCCAACGCACGTCCCGACGTAGAGCTGAAAGTAAGCTAAATCCCGATGTAGAGGCCAACGCACGTCCCGATGCAGAGGCCAACGCACGTCCCGACTTAGAGGCCAACGCACGTCCCGACATAGAGGACAACGCACGTCCCGACGTAGAGCTAAAAGTTAGCTAAATCCTGACGTAGAGCCCAACGCACGTCCCGACGTAGAGCCCAACGCACGTCCCGACGTAGAGCCCAACGCACGTCCCGACGTAGAGCCCAACGCACGTCCCGACGTAGAGCTTGAAGTTAGCTAACTACAGACGTAGAGCCCAACACACGTCCCGACGTAGAGCCCAACGCACGTCCCGACGTAGAGCTGAAAGTAAGCTAAATCCCGACGTAGAGCCCAACGCACGTCCCGACGTAGAGCTGAAAGTTAGCTAACTACAGACGTAGAGGCCAACGCACGTCCCGACGTAGAGGCCAACGCACGTCCCGACGTAGAGCCCAACGCACGTCCCGACGTAGAGCTGAAAGTAAGCTAAATCCCGACGTAGCGCCCAACGCACGTCCCGACGTAGAGGCCAACGCACGTCCCGACGTAGAGCCCAACGCACGTCCCGACGTAGAGCTGAAATTAAGCTAAATCCCGACGTAGAGCCCAACGCACGTCCCGACGTAGAGCCCAACGCACGTCCCGACGTAGAGCCCAACGCACGTCCCGACGTAGAGCTGAAAGTAAGCTAAATCCCGACGTAGCGCCAAACGCACGTCCCGACGTAGCGCCCAACGCACGTCCCGACGTAGAGCTGAAAGTTAGCTAACTACAGACGTAGAGCCCAACGCACGTCCCGACGTAGAGGTGAAAGTTAGCTAACTACAGACGAAGAGCCCAACGCGCGTCCCGACGTAGAGCTGAAAGTTAGCTAACTACAGACGTAGAGCCCAACGCGCGTCCCGACGTAGAGCCCAACGCACGTCCCGACGTAGAGCCCAATGCACGTCCCGACGTAGAGCCCAACGCACGTCCCGACGTAGAGCTGAAAGTAAGCTAAATCCCGACGTAGATGCCAACGCACGTCCCGACGTAGAGGCCAACGCACGTCCCGAAGTAAAGGCCAACGCACGTCCCGACGTAGAGCTTAAAGTAAGCTAAATCCCGACGTAGAGCCCAACGCACGTCCCGACGTAGAGCCCAACGCACGTCCCGACGTAGAGCCCAACGCACATCCCGACGTAGCGCCCAACGCACGTCCCGACGTAGAGCTGAAAGTTAGCTAACTACAGACGTAGAGCCCAACGCACGTCCCGACGTAGAGCAGTAAGTTAGCTAACTACAGACGTAGAGCCCAACGCACGTCCCGACGTAGAGCCCAACGCACGACCCGACGTAGAGGCCAACGCACGTCCCGACGTAGAGGCCAACGCACGTCCCGACGTAGCGCCCAACGCACGTCCCGACGTAGAGCTGAAAGTAAGTTAAATCCCGACGTAGAGGCCAACGAACGTCCCGACGTAGAGGCCAACGCACGTCCTGACTTAGAGGCCAACGCACGTCCCGACGTAGAGGACAACGCACGTCCCGACGTACAGGCCAACGCACGTCCCGACGTAGAGCTGAAAGTAAGCTAAATCCCGAAGTAGAGCCCAACACACATCCCGACGTAGAGCTGAAAGTAAGCTAAATCCCGACGTAGAGGCCAACGCACGTCCCGACGTAGAGGCCAACGCACGTCCCGACGTAGAGCTGAAAGTAAGCTAAATCCCGACGTAGAACCCAACGCACGTCCCGACGTAGAGGCCAACGCACGTCCCGACGTAGAGCTGAAAGTAAGCTAAATCCCGACGTAGAGCC
This sequence comes from Leptosomus discolor, assembly GCF_034619465.1. Lineage (NCBI taxonomy): Eukaryota > Metazoa > Chordata > Aves > Leptosomiformes > Leptosomidae > Leptosomus > Leptosomus discolor. The sequence continues at coordinate 1,455,813 of NW_028237857.1, read as the reverse complement.
CAACGCACATCCCGACGTAGAGCCCAACGCACGTCCCGATGTAGAGCCCACCGCACGTCCCGACGTAGAGCCCACCGCACGTCCCGACGTAGAGCTGAAAGTAAGCTAAATCCCGACGTTGCGCCCAACGCACGTCCCGACGTAGAGGCCAACGCACGTCCCGACGTAGAGGCCAACGCATGTCCCGACGTAGAGCTGAAAGTAAGCTAAATCCCGACGTAGAGCCCAACGCACGTCCCGACGTAGAGCCCAACGCACGTCCTGACGTACAGCCCAACGCACGTCCCGACGTAGAGCTGAAAGTTAGCTAACTACAGACGTAGAGCCCAACGCACGTCCCGACGTAGAGCCCAACGCACGTCCCGACGTAGAGCCCAACGCACGTCCCGACGTAGAGCTGAAAGTAAGCTAAATCCCGACGTAGAGCCCAACGCACGTCCCGACGTAGAGCTGAAAGTAAGCTAAATCCCGACGTAGAGGCCAACGCACGTCCCGACGTACAGGCCAAAGCACGTCCCGACGTAGAGCTGAAAGTAAGATAAATCCCGACGTAGAGGCCAACGCACGTCCCGACGTAGAGGCCAGCGCACGTCCCGACGTAGAGCTGAAAGTAAGCTAAATCCCGACGTAGAGGCCAACGCATGTCCCGACGTAGAGGCCAACGCACGTCCCGAAGTAGAGGCCAACGCACGTCCCGACGTAGAGCTGAAAGTAAGCTAAATCCCGACGTAGAGCCCAACGCACGTCCCGACGTAGAGCCCAACGCACGTCCCGACGTAGCGCCCAACGCACGTCCCGACGTAGAGCTGAAAGTTAGCTAAATACAGACGTAGAGCCCAACGCACGTCCCGACGTAGAGCAGAAAGTTAGCTAACTAGAGACGTAGAGCCCAACGCACGTCCCGACGTAGAGCCCAACGCACGTCCCGACGTAGCGCCCAACGCACGTCCCGACGTAGAGCTGAAAGTAAGTTAAATCCCGACGTAGAGGCCAACGCACGTCCCGACCTAGAGGCCAACGCACGTCCCGACCTAGAGGCCAACGCACGTCCCGACCTAGAGGCCAACGCACGTCCCGACGTAGAGCTGAAAGTAAGCTAAATCTCGACGTAGAGCCCAACGCACGTCCCGACGTAGAGCCCAACGCACGTCCCGACGTAGAGCCCAACGCACGTCCCGACGTAGAGCCCAACGCACGTCCCGACGTAGAGCCCAACGCACGTCCCGACGTAGAGCTGAAAGTTAGCTAACTACAGACGTAGAGCCCAACGCACGTCCCGACGTAGAGCCCAACGCACGTCCCGACGTAGAGCCCAACGCACGTCCCGACGTAGAGCCCAACGCACGTCCCGACGTAGAGCTGAAAGTAAGTTAAATCCCGACGTAGAGGCCAACGCACGTCCCGACGTAGAGGCCAACGCACGTCCCGACTTAGAGGCCAACGCACGTCCCGACGTATAGCTGAAAGTAAGCTAAATCCCGACGTAGAGCCCAACGCACGTCCCGACGTAGAGCCCAACGCACGTCCCGACGTAGAGCCCAACGCACGTTCCGACGTAGAGCCCAACGCACGTCCCGACGTAGAGCTGAAAGTAAGCTAACTACAGACGTAGAGCCCAACGCACGTCCCGACGTAGAGCCCAACGCACGTCCCGACGTAGAGCTAAAAGTAAGCTAAATCCCGACGTAGAGCCCAACACACGTCCCGACGTAGAGCTGAAAGTAAGCTAAATCCCGACGTAGAGGCCAACGCACGTCCCGACGTAGAGGCCAACGCACGTCCCGACGTAGAGGCCAACGCACGTCCCGACGTAGAGCTGAAAGTAAGCTAAATCCCGACGTAGAGGCCAACGCACGTCCCGACGTAGAGGCCAACGCACGTCCCGACGTAGAGGCCAACGCACGTCCCGACGTAGAGCTGAAAGTAAGCTAAATCCCGACGTAGAGCCCAACGCACGTCCCGACGTAGAGCCCACCGCACGTCCCGACGTAGAGCCCACCGCACGTCCCGACGTAGAGCCCAATGCACGTCCCGACGTAGAGCTCAAAGTAAGCTAAATCCCGACGTAGCGCCCAACGCACGTCCCGACGTAGCGCCCAACGCACGTCCCGACGTAGCGCCCAACGCACGTCCCGACGTAGAGCTGAAAGTAAGCTAAATCCCGACGCAGAGGCCAACGCACGTCCCGACGTAGAGGCCAACGCACGTCCCGACTTAGAGGCCAACGCACGTCCCGACTTAGAGGCCAACGCACGTCCCGACGTAGAGCTGAAAGTAAGCTAAATCCCGACGTAGAGCCCAACGCACGTCCCGACGTAGAGCCCAACGCACGTCCCGACGTAGAGCCCAACGCACGTCCCGACGTAGAGCTGAAAGTAAGCTAACTACAGACGTAGAGCCCAACGCACGTCCCGACGTAGAGCTAAAAGTAAGCTAAATCCCGACGTAGAGCCCAACACACGTCCCGACGTAGAGCTGAAAGTAAGCTAAATCCCGACGTAGAGGCCAACGCACGTCCCGACGTAGAGGCCAACGCACGTCCCGACGTAGAGCTGAAAGTAAGCTAAATCCCGACGTAGAGGCCAACGCACGTCCCGACGTAGAGGCCAACGCACGTCCCGACTTAGAGCTGAAAGTAAGCTAAATCCCGACGTAGAGCCCAACGCACGTCCCGACGTAGAGCCCACCGCACGTCCCGACGTAGAGCCCACCGCACGTCCCGACGTAGAGCTCAAAGTAAGCTAAATCCCGACGTAGCGCCCAACACACGTCCCGACGTAGCGCCCAACGCACGTCCCGACGTAGAGCTGAAAGTAAGCTAAATCCCGACGCAGAGGCCAACGCACGTCCCGACGTAGAGGCCAACACACGTCCCGACATAGAGGCCAACGCACGTCCCGACGTAGAGCTGAAAGTAAGCTAAATCCCGACGTAGAGCCCAACGCACGTCCCGACGTAGAGCCCAACGCACGTCCCGACATAGAGCCCAACGCACGTCCCGTCGTAGAGCTGAAAGTAAGCTAAATCCCGACGTAGCGCCCAACGCACGTCCCGAAGTAGCGCCCAACACACGTCCCGACGTAGCGCCCAACGCATGTCCCGACGTAGCGCCCAACGCACGTCCCGACGTAGAGCTGAAAGTAAGCTAAATCCCGACGCAGAGGCCAACGCACGTCCCGACGTAGAGGCCAACGCACGTCCCGACGTAGAGCCCAACGCACGTCCCGACGTAGAGCCCAACGCACGTCCCGACGTAGAGCCCAACGCACGTCCCGACGTAGAGCTGAAAGTAAGCTAAATCCCGACGTAGAGCCCAAAGCACGTCCCGACGTAGAGCCCAACGCACGTCCCGACGTAGAGCCCAACGCACGTCCCGACGTAGAGCCCAACGCACGTCCCAACGTAGAGCTGAAAGTTAGCTAACTACAGACGTAGAGCCCAACGCACGTCCCGACGTAGAGCTGAAAGTTAGCTAACTACAGACGTAGAGCCCAACGCACGTCCCGACGTAGAGCCCAACGCACGTCCCGACGTAGAGCCCAACGCACGTCCCGACGTAGAGCCCAACGCACGTCCCGACGTAGAGCCCAACGCACGTCCCAACGTAGACCTGGAAGTAAGCTAAATCCCGACGTAGAGCCCAACGCACGTCCCGACGTAGAGCCCAACGCACGTCCCGACGTAGAGCTGAAAGTAAGCTAAATCCCGACGTAGAGCCCAACGTACGTCCCGACGTAGAGCTGAAAGTTAGCTAACTTCAGACGAAGAGCCCAACGCGCGCCTCGACGTAGAGCCCCACGCGTGTCCCGACGTAGAGCCCAACGCACGTCCCGACTTAGAGGCCAACGCACGTCCCGACGTAGAGCTGAAAGTAAGCTAAATCCCGACGTAGAGCCCAACGCACGTCCCGACGTAGAGCCCAACGCACGTCCCGACGTAGAGCCCAACGCACGTCCCGACGTAGAGCCCAACGCACATCCCGACGTAGAGCTGAAAGTTAGCTAACTACAGACGTAGAGCCCAACGCGCGCCTCGACGTAGAGCCCCACGCGTGTCCCGACGTAGAGCCCAACGCACGTCCCGACGTAGAGCCCAACGCACGTCCCGACGTAGAGCTGAAAGTAAGCTAAATCCCGACGTAGAGCCCAACGCACGTCCCGACGTAGAGCCCAACGCACGTCCCGACGTAGAGCCCAACGCACATCCCGACGTAGAGCTGAAAGTAAGCTAACTACAGACGTAGAGCCCAACGCACGTCCCGACGTAGAGCCCAACGCACGTCCCGACGTAGAGCCCAACGCACGTCCCGACGTAGAGCTAAAAGTAAGCTAAATCCCGACGTAGAGCCCAACACACGTCCCGACGTAGAGCTGAAAGTAAGCTAAATCCCGACGTAGAGGCCAACGCACGTCCCGACGTAGAGGCCAACGCACGTCCCGACGTAGAGCTGAAAGTAAGCTAAATCCCGACGTAGAGGCCAACGCACGTCCCGACGTAGAGGCCAACGCACGTCCCGACGTAGAGCTGAAAGTAAGCTAAATCCCGACGTAGAGCCCACCGCACGTCCCGACGTAGAGCCCACCGCACGTCCCGACGTAGAGCCCAATGCACGTCCCGACGTAGAGCTCAAAGTAAGCTAAATCCCGACGTAGCGCCCAACGCACGGCCCGACGTAGCGCCCAACGCACGTCCCGACGTAGAGCTGAAAGTAAGCTAAATCCCGACGCAGAGGCCAACGCACGTCCCGACGTAGAGGCCAACGCACGTCCCGACTTAGAGGCCAACGCACGTCCCGACGTAGAGCCCACCGCACGTCCCGACGTAGAGCTCAAAGTAAGCTAAATCCCGACGTAGCGCCCAACACACGTCCCGACGTAGCGCCCAACGCACGTCCCGACGTAGAGCTGAAAGTAAGCTAAATCCCGACGCAGAGGCCAACGCACGTCCCGACGTAGAGGCCAACGCACGTCCCGACATAGAGGCCAACGCACGTCCCGACGTAGAGCTGAAAGTAAGCTAAATCCCGACGTAGAGCCCAACGCACGTCCCGACGTAGAGCCCAACGCATGTCCCGACGTAGCGCCCAACGCACGTCCCGACGTAGAGCTGAAAGTAAGCTAAATCCCGACGCAGAGGCCAACGCACGTCCCGACGTAGAGGCCAACGCACGTCCCGACGTAGAGCCCAACGCACGTCCCGACGTAGAGCCCAACGCACGTCCCGACGTAGAGCCCAACGCACGTCCCGACGTAGAGCCCAACGCACGTCCCGACGTAGAGCTGAAAGTAAGCTAAATCCCGACGTAGAGCCCAAAGCACGTCCCGACGTAGAGCCCAACGCACGTCCCGACGTAGAGCCCAACGCACGTCCCGACGTAGAGCCCAACGCACGTCCCGACGTAGAGCTCAAAGTAAGCTAAATCCCGACGTAGAGGCCAACGCACGTCCCGACGTAGAGGCCAACGCACGTCCCGACGTAGAGCTGAAAGTAAGCTAAATCCCGACGTAGAGGCCAACGCACGTCCCGACGTAGAGGCCAACGCACGTCCCGACGTAGAGCTGAAAGTAAGCTAAATCCCGACGTAGAGCCCAACGCACGTCCCGACGTAGAGCCCACCGCACGTCCCGACGTAGAGCCCACCGCACGTCCCGACGTAGAGCCCAATGCACGTCCCGACATAGAGCTCAAAGTAAGCTAAATCCCGACGTAGCGCCCAACGCACGTCCCGACGTAGCGCCCAACGCACGTCCCGACGTAGCGCCCAACGCACGTCCCGACGTAGAGCTGAAAGTAAGCTAAATCCCGACGCAGAGGCCAACGCACGTCCCGACGTAGAGGCCAACGCACGTCCCGACTTAGAGGCCAACGCACGTCCCGACTTAGAGGCCAACGCACGTCCCGACGTAGAGCTGAAAGTAAGCTAAATCCCGACGTAGAGCCCAACGCACTTCCCGACGTAGAGCCCAACGCACGTCCCGACGTAGAGCCCAACGCACGTCCCGACGTAGAGCTGAAAGTAAGCTAACTACAGACGTAGAGCCCAACGCACGTCCCGACGTAGAGCTAAAAGTAAGCTAAATCCCGACGTAGAGCCCAACACACGTCCCGACGTAGAGCTGAAAGTAAGCTAAATCCCGACGTAGAGGCCAACGCACGTCCTGACGTAGAGGCCAACGCACGTCCCGACGTAGAGCTGAAAGTAAGCTAAATCCCGACGTAGAGGCCAACGCACGTCCCGACGTAGAGGCCAACGCACGTCCCGACGTAGAGCTGAAAGTAAGCTAAATCCCGACGTAGAGCCCACCGCACGTCCCGACGTAGAGCCCACCGCACGTCCCGACGTAGAGCCCACCGCACGTCCCGACGTAGAGCTCAAAGTAAGCTAAATCCCGACGTAGCGCCCAACGCACGTCCCGACGTAGCGCCCAACGCACGTCCCGACGTAGAGCTGAAAGTAAGCTAAATCCCGACGCAGAGGCCAACGCACGTCCCGACGTAGAGGCCAACGCACGTCCCGACATAGAGTCCAACGCACGTCCCGACGTAGAGCTGAAAGTAAGCTAAATCCCGACGTAGAGCCCAACGCACGTCCCGACGTAGAGCCCAACGCACGTCCCGACGTAGAGCCCAACGCACGTCCCGACGTAGAGCTGAAAGTAAGCTAAATCCCGACGTAGCGCCCAACGCACGTCCCGAAGTAGCGCCCAACACACGTCCCGACGTAGCGCCCAACGCACGTCCCGACGTAGAGCTGAAAGTAAGCTAAATCCCGACGTAGAGGCCAACGCACGTCCCGACGTAGAGGCCAACGCACGTCCCGACGTAGAGCCCAACGCACGTCCCGACGTAGAGCCCAACGCACGTCCCGACGTAGAGCTGAAAGTAAGCTAAATCCCGACGTAGAGCCCAAAGCACGTCCCGACGTAGAGCCCAACGCACGTCCCGACGTAGAGCCCAACGCACGTCCCGACGTAGAGCCCAACGCACGTCCCAACGTAGAGCTGAAAGTTAGCTAACTACAGATGTAGAGCCCAACGCACGTCCCGACGTAGAGCTGAAAGTTAGCTAACTACAGACGTAGAGCCCAACGCACGTCCCGACGTAGAGCTGAAAGTTAGCTAACTACAGACGTAGAGCCCAACGCGCCCCCCGACGTAGAGCCCAACGCACGTCCCGACGTAGAGCCCAACGCACGTCCCGACGTAGAGCCCAACGCACGTCCCAACGTAGACCTGAAAGTAAGCTAAATCTTGACGTAGACGCCAACGCACGTCCCGACGTAGAGGCCAACGCACGTGGCGACGTAGAGCCCAAAGCACGTCCCGACGTAGAGGCCAACGCACGTCCCGACGTAGAGGCCAAGGCACGTCCCGACGTAGAGCTGAAAGTAAGCTAAATCCCGACGTAGAGCCCAACGCACGTCCCGACGTAGAGCCCAACACACGTCCCGACGTAGAGCCCAACGCACGTCCCGACGTAGCGCCCAACGCACGTCCCGACGTAGAGCTGAAAGTTAGCTAACTACAGACGTAGAGCCCAACGCACATCCCGACGTAGAGCAGAAAGTTAGCTAACTACAGACGTAGAGCCCAACGCACGTCCCGACGTAGAGCCCAACGCACGTCCCGACGTAGAGCCCAACGCACGTCCCGACGTAGCGCCCAACGCACGTCCCGACGTAGCGCCCAACGCACGTCCCGACGTAGAGCTGAAAGTAAGCTAAATCCCGACGTAGAGGCCAACGCACGTCCCGACGTACAGGCCAAAGCACGTCCCGACGTAGAGCTGAAAGTAAGATAAATCCCGACGTAGAGGCCAACGCACGTCCCGACGTAGAGGCCAGCGCACGTCCCGACGTAGAGGCCAGCGCACGTCCCGACGTAGAAGCCAGCGCACGTCCCGACGTAGAGCCCAACGCACGTCCCGACGTAGAGCTTAATGTAAGCTAAATCCCGACGTAGAGCCCAACGCACGTCCCGACGTAGAGCCCAACGCACGTCCCGACGTAGAGCCCAACGCACGTCCCGACGTAGAGCTGAATGTAAGCTAAATCCCGACGTAGAGCCCAACGCACGTCCCGACGTAGCGCCCAACGCACGTCCCGACGTAGAGCTGAAAGTTAGCTAACCACAGACGTAGAGCCCAACGCACGTCTCGACGTAGAGCTGAAAGTTAGCTAACTACAGACGAAGAGCCCAACGCGCGTCCCGACGTAGAGCTGAAAGTTAGCTAACTACAGACGTAGAGCCCAACGCGCGTCCCGACGTAGAGCCCAACGCGTGTCCCAACGAAGAGCTCAACGCACGTCCCGACGTAGAGCCCAACGCACGTCCCGACGTAGAGCCCAACGCACGACCCGACGTAGAGCTGAAAGTAAGCTAAATCCCGACGTAGAGGCCAACGCATGTCCCGACGTAGAGGCCAACGCACGTCCCGAAGTAGAGGCCAACGCACGTCCCGACGTAGAGCTGAAAGTAAGCTAAATCCCGACGTAGAGCCCAACGCACGTCCCGACGTAGAGCCCAACGCAAGTCCCGACGTAGCGCCCAACGCACGTCCCGACGTAGAGCTGAAAGTTAGCTAAATACAGACGTAGAGCCCAACGCACGTCCCGACGTAGAGCAGAAAGTTAGCTAACTAGAGACGTAGAGCCCAACGCACGTCCCGACTTAGAGCCCAACGCACGTCCCGACGTAGCGCCCAACGCACGTCCCGACGTAGAGCTGAAAGTAAGTTAAATCCCGACGTAGAGGCCAACGCACGTCCCGACCTAGAGGCCAACGCACGTCCCGACCTAGAGGCCAACGCACGTCCCGACCTAGAGGCCAACGCACGTCCCGACGTAGAGCTGAAAGTAAGCTAAATCCCGACGTAGAGCCCAACGCACGTCCCGACGTAGAGCCCAACGCACGTCCCGACGTAGAGCCCAACGCACGTCCCGACGTAGAGCCCAACGCACGTCCCGACGTAGAGCCCAACGCACGTCCCGACGTAGAGCTGAAAGTTAGCTAACTACAGACGTAGAGCCCAACGCACGTCCCGACGTAGAGCCCAACGCACGTCCCGACGTAGAGCCCAACGCACGTCCCGACGTAGAGCCCAACGCACGTCCCGACGTAGAGCTGAAAGTAAGTTAAATCCCGACGTAGAGGCCAACGCACGTCCCGACGTAGAGGCCAACGCACGTCCCGACTTAGAGGCCAACGCACGTCCCGACGTAGAGCTGAAAGTAAGCTAAATCCCGACGTAGAGCCCAACGCACGTCCCGACGTAGAGCCCAACGCACGTCCCGACGTAGAGCCCAACGCACGTCCCGACGTAGAGCTGAAAGTAAGCTAACTACAGACGTAGAGCCCAACGCACGTCCCGACGTAGAGCCCAACGCACGTCCCGACGTAGAGCTAAAAGTAAGCTAAATCCCGACGTAGAGCCCAACACACGTCCCGACGTAGAGCTGAAAGTAAGCTAAATCCCGACGTAGAGGCCAACGCACGTCCCGACGTAGAGGCCAACGCACGTCCCGACGTAGAGGCCAACGCACGTCCCGACGTAGAGCTGAAAGTAAGCTAAATCCCGACGTAGAGGCCAACGCACGTCCCGACGCAGAGGCCAACGCACGTCCCGACGTAGAGGCCAACGCACGTCCCGACGTAGAGCTGAAAGTAAGCTAAATCCCGACGTAGAGCCCAACGCACGTCCCGACGTAGAGCCCACCGCACGTCCCGACGTAGAGCCCACCGCACGTCCCGACGTAGAGCCCAATGCACGTCCCGACGTAGAGCTCAAAGTAAGCTAAATCCCGACGTAGAGCCCAACGCACGTCCCGACGTAGCGCCCAACGCACGTCCCGACGTAGCGCCCAACGCACGTCCCGACGTAGAGCTGAAAGTAAGCTAAATCCCGACGCAGAGGCCAACGCACGTCCCGACGTAGAGGCCAACGCACGTCCCGACTTAGAGGCCAACGCACGTCCCGACTTAGAGGCCAACGCACGTCCCGACGTAGAGCTGAAAGTAAGCTAAATCCCGACGTAGAGCCCAACGCACGTCCCGACGTAGAGCTGAAAGTAAGCTAACTACAGACGTAGAGCCCAACGCACGTCCCGACGTAGAGCTAAAAGTAAGCTAAATCCCGACGTAGAGCCCAACACACGTCCCGACGTAGAGCTGAAAGTAAGCTAAATCCCGACGTAGAGGCCAACGCACGTCCCGACGTAGAGGCCAACGCACGTCCCGACGTAGAGCTGAAAGTAAGCTAAATCCCGACGTAGAGGCCAACGCACGTCCCGACGTAGAGGCCAACGCACGTCCCGACGTAGAGCTGAAAGTAAGCTAAATCCCGACGTAGAGCCCAACGCACGTCCCGACGTAGAGCCCACCGCACGTCCCGACGTAGAGCCCACCGCACGTCCCGACGGAGAGCTCAAAGTAAGCTAAATCCCGACGTAGCGCCCAACACACGTCCCGACGTAGCGCCCAACGCACGTCCCGACGTAGAGCTGAAAGTAAGCTAAATCCCGACGCAGAGGCCAACGCACGTCCCGACGTAGAGGCCAACGCACGTCCCGACATAGAGGCCAACGCACGTCCCGACGTAGAGCTGAAAGTAAGCTAAATCCCGACGTAGAGCCCAACGCACGTCCCGACGTAGAGCCCAACGCACGTCCCGACATAGAGCCCAACGCACGTCCCGACATAGAGCTGAAAGTAAGCTAAATCCCGACGTAGCGCCCAACGCACGTCCCGAAGTAGCGCCCAACACACGTCCCGACGTAGCGCCCAACGCATGTCCCGACGTAGCGCCCAACGCACGTCCCGACGTAGAGCTGAAAGTAAGCTAAATCCCGACGCAGAGGCCAACGCACGTCCCGACGTAGAGGCCAACGCACGTCCCGACGTAGAGCCCAACGCACGTCCCGACGTAGAGCCCAACGCACGTCCCGACGTAGAGCCCAACGCATGTCCCGACGTAGAGCCCAACGCACGTCCCGACGTAGAGCCCAACGCACGTCCCGACGTAGAGCTGAAAGTAAGCTAAATCCCGACGTAGAGCCCAAAGCACGTCCCGACGTAGAGCCCAACGCACGTCCCGACGTAGAGCCCAACGCACGTCCCGACGTAGAGCCCAACGCACGTCCCAACGTAGAGCTGAAAGTTAGCTAACTACAGATGTAGAGCCCAACGCACGTCCCGACGTAGAGCTGAAAGTTAGCTAACTACAGACGTAGAGCCCAACGCACGTCCCGACGTAGCGCCCAACGCACGTCCCGACGTAGCGCCCAACGCACGTCCCGACGTAGAGCTGAAAGTAAGCTAAATCCCGACGTAGAGGCCAACGCACGTCCCGACGTACAGGCCAAAGCACGTCCCGACGTAGAGCTGAAAGTAAGATAAATCCCGACGTAGAGGCCAACGCACGTCCCGACGTAGAGGCCAGCGCACGTCCCGACGTAGAGGCCAGCGCACGTCCCGACGTAGAAGCCAGCGCACGTCCCGACGTAGAGCCCAACGCACGTCCCGACGTAGAGCTTAATGTAAGCTAAATCCCGACGTAGAGCCCAACGCACGTCCTGACGTAGAGCCCAACGCACGTCCCGACGTAGAGCCCAACGCACGTCCCGACGTAGAGCTGAATGTAAGCTAAATCCCGACGTAGAGCCCAACGCACGTCCCGACGTTGCGCCCAACGCACGTCCCGACGTAGAGCTGAAAGTTAGCTAACCACAGACGTAGAGCCCAACGCACGTCTCGACGTAGAGCTGAAAGTTAGCTAACTACAGACGAAGAGCCCAACGCGCGTCCCGACGTAGAGCTGAAAGTTAGCTAACTACAGACGTAGAGCCCAACGCGCGTCCCGACGTAGAGCCCAACGCGTGTCCCAACGAAGAGCTCAACGCACGTCCCGACGTAGAGCCCAACGCACGTCCCGACGTAGAGCCCAACGCACGACCCGACGTAGAGCTGAAAGTAAGCTAAATCCCGACGTAGAGGCCAACGCATGTCCCGACGTAGAGGCCAACGCACGTCCCGAAGTAGAGGCCAACGCACGTCCCGACGTAGAGCTGAAAGTAAGCTAAATCCCGACGTAGAGCCCAACGCACGTCCCGACGTAGAGCCCAACGCACGTCCCGACGTAGCGCCCAACGCACGTCCCGACGTAGAGCTGAAAGTTAGCTAAATACAGACGTAGAGCCCAACGCACGTCCCGACGTAGAGCAGAAAGTTAGCTAACTAGAGACGTAGAGCCCAACGCACGTCCCGACGTAGAGCCCAACGCACGTCCCGACGTAGCGCCCAACGCACGTCCCGACGTAGAGCTGAAAGTAAGTTAAATCCCGACGTAGAGGCCAACGCACGTCCCGACCTAGAGGCCAACGCACGTCCCGACCTAGAGGCCAACGCACGTCCCGACCTAGAGGCCAACGCACGTCCCGACGTAGAGCTGAAAGTAAGCTAAATCCCGACGTAGAGCCCAACGCACGTCCCGACGTAGAGCCCAACGCACGTCCCGACGTAGAGCCCAACGCACGTCCCGACGTAGAGCCCAACGCACGTCCCGACGTAGAGCCCAACGCACGTCCCGACGTAGAGCTGAAAGTTAGCTAACTACAGACGTAGAGCCCAACGCACGTCCCGACGTAGAGCCCAACGCACGTCCCGACGTAGAGCCCAACGCACGTCCCGACGTAGAGCCCAACGCACGTCCCGACGTACAGCTGAAAGTAAGTTAAATCCCGACGTAGAGGCCAACGCACGTCCCGACGTAGAGGCCAACGCACGTCCCGACTTAGAGGCCAACGCACGTCCCGACTTAGAGGCCAACGCACGTCCCGACGTAGAGCTGAAAGTAAGCTAAATCCCGACGTAGAGCCCAACGCACGTCCCGACGTAGAGCCCAACGCACGTCCCGACGTAGAGCCCAACGCACGTCCCGACGTAGAGAACAACGCACGTCCCGACGTAGAGCTGAAAGTAAGCTAACTACAGACGTAGAGCCCAACGCACGTCCCGACGTAGAGCCCAACGCACGTCCCGACGTAGAGCTAAAAGTAAGCTAAATCCCGACGTAGAGCCCAACACACGTCCCGACGTAGAGCTGAAAGTAAGCTAAATCCCGACGTAGAGGCCAACGCACGTCCCGACGTAGAGGCCAACGCACGTCCCGACGTAGAGGCCAACGCACGTCCCGACGTAGAGCTGAAAGTAAGCTAAATCCCGACGTAGAGGCCAACGCACGTCCCGACGTAGAGGCCAACGCACGTCCCGACGTAGAGGCCAACGCACGTCCCGACGTAGAGCTGAAAGTAAGCTAAATCCCGACGTAGAGCCCAACGCACGTCCCGACGTAGAGCCCACCGCACGTCCCGACGTAGAGCCCACCGCACGTCCCGACGTAGAGCCCAATGCACGTCCCGACGTAGAGCTCAAAGTAAGTTAAATCCCGACGTAGCGCCCAACGCACGTCCCGACGTAGCGCCCAACGCACGTCCCGACGTAGCGCCCAACGCACGTCCCGACGTAGAGCTGAAAGTAAGCTAAATCCCGACGCAGAGGCCAACGCACGTCCCGACGTAGAGGCCAACGCACGTCCCGACTTAGAGGCCAACGCACGTCCCGACTTAGAGGCCAACGCACGTCCCGACGTAGAGCTGAAAGTAAGCTAAATCCCGACGTAGAGCCCAACGCACGTCCCGACGTAGAGCCCAACGCACGTCCCGACGTAGAGCCCAACGCACGTCCCGACGTAGAGCTGAAAGTAAGCTAACTACAGACGTAGAGCCCAACGCACGTCCCGACGTAGAGCTAAAAGTAAGCTAAATCCCGACGTAGAGCCCAACACACGTCCCGACGTAGAGCTGAAAGTAAGCTAAATCCCGACGTAGAGGCCAACGCACGTCCCGACGTAGAGGCCAACGCACGTCCCGACGTAGAGCTGAAAGTAAGCTAAATCCCGACGTAGAGGCCAACGCACGTCCCGACGTAGAGGCCAACGCACGTCCCGACTTAGAGCTGAAAGTAAGCTAAATCCCGACGTAGAGCCCAACGCACGTCCCGACGTAGAGCCCACCGCACGTCCCGACGTAGAGCCCACCGCACGTCCCGACGTAGAGCTCAAAGTAAGCTAAATCCCGACGTAGCGCCCAACACACGTCCCGACGTAGCGCCCAACGCACGTCCCGACGTAGAGCTGAAAGTAAGCTAAATCCCGACGCAGAGGCCAACGCACGTCCCGACGTAGAGGCCAACGCACGTCCCGACATAGAGGCCAACGCACGTCCCGACGTAGAGCTGAAAGTAAGCTAAATCCCGACGTAGAGCCCAACGCACGTCCCGACGTAGAGCCCAACGCACGTCCCGACATAGAGCCCAACGCACGTCCCGACGTAGAGCTGAAAGTAAGCTAAATCCCGACGTAGCGCCCAACGCACGTCCCGAAGTAGCGCCCAACACACGTCCCGACGTAGCGCCCAACGCATGTACCGACGTAGCGCCCAACGCACGTCCCGACGTAGAGCCCAACGCACGACCCGACGTAGAGCTGAAAGTAAGCTAAATCCCGACGTAGAGGCCAACGCATGTCCCGACGTAGAGGCCAACGCACGTCCCGAAGTAGAGGCCAACGCACGTCCCGACGTAGAGCTGAAAGTAAGCTAAATCCCGACGTAGAGCCCAACGCACGTCCCGACGTAGAGCCCAACGCACGTCCCGACGTAGAGCTGAAAGTTAGCTAAATACAGACGTAGAGCCCAACGCACGTCCCGACGTAGAGCAGAAAGTTAGCTAACTAGAGACGTAGAGCCCAACGCACGTCCCGACGTAGAGCCCAACGCACGTCCCGACGTAGCGCCCAACGCACGTCCCGACGTAGAGCTGAAAGTAAGTTAAATCCCGACGTAGAGGCCAACGCACGTCCCGACCTAGAGGCCAACGCACGTCCCGACCTAGAGGCCAACGCACGTCCCGACCTAGAGGCCAACGCACGTCCCGACGTAGAGCTGAAAGTAAGCTAAATCCCGACGTAGAGCCCAACGCACGTCCCGACGTAGAGCCCAACGCACGTCCCGACGTAGAGCCCAACGCACGTCCCGACGTAGAGCCCAACGCACGTCCCGACGTAGAGCCCAACGCACGTCCCGACGTAGAGCCCAACGCACGTCCCGACGTAGAGCTGAAAGTTAGCTAACTACAGACGTAGAGCCCAACGCACGTCCCGACGTAGAGCCCAACGCACGTCCCGACGTAGAGCCCAACGCACGTCCCGACGTACAGCTGAAAGTAAGTTAAATCCCGACGTAGAGGCCAACGCACGTCCCGACGTAGAGGCCAACGCACGTCCCGACTTAGAGGCCAACGCACGTCCCGACTTAGAGGCCAACGCACGTCCCGACGTAGAGCTGAAAGTAAGCTAAATCCCGACGTAGAGCCCAACGCACGTCCCGACGTAGAGCCCAACGCACGTCCCGACGTAGAGCCCAACGCACGTCCCGACGTAGAGCCCAACGCACGTCCCGACGTAGAGCTGAAAGTAAGCTAACTACAGACGTAGAGCCCAACGCACGTCCCGACGTAGAGCCCAACGCACGTCCCGACGTAGAGCTAAAAGTAAGCTAAATCCCGACGTAGAGCCCAACACACGTCCCGACGTAGAGCTGAAAGTAAGCTAAATCCCGACGTAGAGGCCAACGCACGTCCCGACGTAGAGGCCAACGCACGTCCCGACGTAGAGGCCAACGCACGTCCCGACGTAGAGCTGAAAGTAAGCTAAATCCCGACGTAGAGGCCAACGCACGTCCCGACGTAGAGGCCAACGCACGTCCCGACGTAGAGGCCAACGCACGTCCCGACGTAGAGCTGAAAGTAAGCTAAATCCCGACGTAGAGCCCAACGCACGTCCCGACGTAGAGCCCACCGCACGTCCCGACGTAGAGCCCACCGCACGTCCCGACGTAGAGCCCAATGCACGTCCCGACGTAGAGCTCAAAGTAAGCTAAATCCCGACGTAGCGCCCAACGCACGTCCCGACGTAGCGCCCAACGCACGTCCCGACGTAGAGCTGAAAGTAAGCTAAATCCCGACGCAGAGGCCAACGCACGTCCCGACGTAGAGGCCAACGCACGTCCCGACTTAGAGGCCAACGCACGTCCCGACTTAGAGGCCAACGCACGTCCCGACGTAGAGCTGAAAGTAAGCTAAATCCCGACGTAGAGCCCAACGCACGTCCCGACGTAGAGCCCAACGCACGTCCCGACGTAGAGCCCAACGCACGTCCCGACGTAGAGCTGAAAGTAAGCTAACTACAGACGTAGAGCCCAACGCACGTCCCGACGTAGAGCTAAAAGTAAGCTAAATCCCGACGTAGAGCCCAACACACGTCCCGACGTAGAGCTGAAAGTAAGCTAAATCCCGACGTAGAGGCCAACGCACGTCCCGACGTAGAGGCCAACGCACGTCCCGACGTAGAGCTGAAAGTAAGCTAAATCCCGACGTAGAGGCCAACGCACGTCCCGACGTAGAGGCCAACGCACGTCCCGACGTAGAGCTGAAAGTAAGCTAAATCCCGACGTAGAGCCCAACGCACGTCCCGACGTAGAGCCCACCGCACGTCCCGACGTAGAGCCCACCGCACGTCCCGACGTAGAGCTCAAAGTAAGCTAAATCCCGACGTAGCGCCCAACACACGTCCCGACGTAGCGCCCAACGCACGTCCCGACGTAGAGCTGAAAGTAAGCTAAATCCCGACGCAGAGGCCAACGCACGTCCCGACGTAGAGGCCAACGCACGTCCCGACATAGAGGCCAACGCACGTCCCGACGTAGAGCTGAAAGTAAGCTAAATCCCGACGTAGAGCCCAACGCACGTCCCGACGTAGAGCCCAACGCACGTCCCGACATAGAGCCCAACGCACGTCCCGACGTAGAGCTGAAAGTAAGCTAAATCCCGACGTAGCGCCCAACGCACGTCCCGAAGTAGCGCCCAACACACGTCCCGACGTAGCGCCCAACGCATGTACCGACGTAGCGCCCAACGCACGTCCCGACGTAGAGCTGAAAGTAAGCTAAATCCCGACGCAGAGGCCAACGCACGTCCCGACGTAGAGGCCAACGCACGTCCCGACGTAGAGCCCAACGCACGTCCCGACGTAGAGCCCAACGCACGTCCCGACGTAGAGCCCAACGCACGTCCCGACGTAGAGCACAACGCACGTCCCGACGTAGAGCTGAAAGTAAGCTAAATCCCGACGTAGAGCCCAAAGCACGTCCCGACGTAGAGCCCAACGCACGTCCCGACGTAGAGCCCAACGCACGTCCCGACGTAGAGCCCAACGCACGTCCCGACGTAGAGCTGAAAGTTAGCTAACTACAGATGTAGAGCCCAACGCACGTCCCGACGTAGAGCTGAAAGTTAGCTAACTACAGACGTAGAGCCCAACGCACGTCCCGACGTAGAGCTGAAAGTTAGCTAACTACAGACGTAGAGCCCAACGCACGTCCCGACGTAGAGCTGAAAGTTAGCTAACTACAGACGTAGAGCCCAACGCACGTCCCGACGTAGAGCCCAACGCACGTCCCGACGTAGAGCCCAACGCACGTCCCGACGTAGAGCCCAACGCACGTCCCGACGTAGAGCCCAACGCACGTCCCGACGTAGAGCCCAACGCACGTCCCAACGTAGACCTGGAAGTAAGCTAAATCCCGACGTAGAGCCCAACGCACGTCCCGACGTAGAGCCCAACGCACGTCCCGACGTAGAGCTGAAAGTAAGCTAAATCCCGACGTAGAGCCCAACGTACGTCCCGACGTAGAGCTGAAAGTTAGCTAACTACAGACGAAGAGCCCAACGCGCGTCCCGACGTAGAGCTGAAAGTTAGCTAACTACAGACGTAGAGCCCAACGCGCGCCTCGACGTAGAGCCCCACGCGTGTCCCGACGTAGAGCCCAACGCACGTCCCGACTTAGAGGCCAACGCACGTCCCGACGTAGAGCTGAAAGTAAGCTAAATCCCGACGTAGAGCCCAACGCACGTCCCGACGTAGAGCCCAACGCACGTCCCGACGTAGAGCCCAACGCACGTCCCGACGTAGAGCCCAACGCACATCCCGACGTAGAGCTGAAAGTAAGCTAACTACAGACGTAGAGCCCAACGCACGTCCCGACGTAGAGCCCAACGCACGTCCCGACGTAGAGCCCAACGCACGTCCCGACGTAGAGCCCAACGCACGTCCCGACGTAGAGCTAAAAGTAAGCTAAATCCCGACGTAGAGCCCAACACACGTCCCGACGTAGAGCTGAAAGTAAGCTAAATCCCGACGTAGAGGCCAACGCACGTCCCGACGTAGAGCCCAACGCACGTCCCGACTTAGAGGCCAACGCACGTCCCGACGTAGAGCTGAAAGTAAGCTAAATCCCGACGTAGAGCCCAACGCACGTCCCGACGTAGAGCCCAACGCACGTCCCGACGTAGAGCCCAACGCACGTCCCAACGTAGAGCCCAACGCACATCCCGACGTAGAGCTGAAAGTAAGCTAACTACAGACGTAGAGCCCAACGCACGTCCCGACGTAGAGCCCAACGCACGTCCCGACGTAGAGCCCAACGCACGTCCCGACGTAGAGCCCAACGCACGTCCCGACGTAGAGCTAAAAGTAAGCTAAATCCCGACGTAGAGCCCAACACACGTCCCGACGTAGAGCTGAAAGTAAGCTAAATCCCGACGTAGAGGCCAACGCACGTCCCGACGTAGAGGCCAACGCACGTCCCGACGTAGAGCTGAAAGTAAGCTAAATCCCGACGTAGAGGCCAACGCACGTCCCGACGTAGAGGCCAACGCACGTCCCGACGTAGAGCTGAAAGTAAGCTAAATCCCGACGTAGAGCCCAACGCACGTCCCGACGTAGAGCCCACCGCACGTCCCGACGTAGAGCCCACCGCACGTCCCGACGTAGAGCCCAATGCACGTCCCGACGTAGAGCTCAAAGTAAGCTAAATCCCGACGTAGCGCCCAACGCACGTCCCGACGTAGCGCCCAACGCACGTCCCGACGTAGCGCCCAACGCACGTCCCGACGTAGAGCTGAAAGTAAGCTAAATCCCGACGCAGAGGCCAACGCACGTCCCGACGTAGAGGCCAACGCACGTCCCGACTTAGAGGCCAACGCACGTCCCGACTTAGAGGCCAACGCACGTCCCGACGTAGAGCTGAAAGTAAGCTAAATCCCGACGTAGAGCCCAACGCACGTCCCGACGTAGAGCCCAACGCACGTCCCGACGTAGAGCCCAACGCACGTCCCGACGTAGAGCTGAAAGTAAGCTAACTACAGACGTAGAGCCCAACGCACGTCCCGACGTAGAGCTAAAAGTAAGCTAAATCCCGACGTAGAGCCCAACACACGTCCCGACGTAGAGCTGAAAGTAAGCTAAATCCCGACGTAGAGGCCAACGCACGTCCTGACGTAGAGGCCAACGCACGTCCCGACGTAGAGCTGAAAGTAAGCTAAATCCCGACGTAGAGGCCAACGCACGTCCCGACGTAGAGGCCAACGCACGTCCCGACGTAGAGCTGAAAGTAAGCTAAATCCCGACGTAGAGCCCACCGCACGTCCCGACGTAGAGCCCACCGCACGTCCCGACGTAGAGCCCACCGCACGTCCCGACGTAGAGCCCACCGCACGTCCCGACGTAGAGCTCAAAGTAAGCTAAATCCCGACGTAGCGCCCAACGCACGTCCCGACGTAGCGCCCAACGCACGTCCCGACGTAGAGCTGAAAGTAAGCTAAATCCCGACGCAGAGGCCAACGCACGTCCCGACGTAGAGGCCAACGCATGTCCCGACATAGAGGCCAACGCACGTCCCGACGTAGAGCTGAAAGTAAGCTAAATCCCGACGTAGAGCCCAACGCACGTCCCGACGTAGAGCCCAACGCACGTCCCGACGTAGAGCCCAACGCACGTCCCGACGTAGAGCTGAAAGTAAGCTAAATCCCGACGTAGCGCCCAACGCACGTCCCGAAGTAGCGCCCAACACACGTCCCGACGTAGCGCCCAACGCACGTCCCGACGTAGAGCTGAAAGTAAGCTAAATCCCGACGTAGAGGCCAACGCACGTCCCGACGTAGAGGCCAACGCACGTCCCGACGTAGAGGCCAACGCACGTCCCGACGTAGAGCCCAACGCACGTCCCGACGTAGAGCCCAACGCACGTCCCGACGTAGAGCTGAAAGTAAGCTAAATCCCGACGTAGAGCCCAAAGCACGTCCCGACGTAGAGCCCAACGCACGTCCCGACGTAGAGCCCAACGCACGTCCCGACTTAGAGGCCAACGCACGTCCCGACTTAGAGGCCAACGCACGTCCCGACGTAGAGCTGAAAGTTAGCTAACTACAGATGTAGAGCCCAACGCACGTCCCGACGTAGAGCTGAAAGTTAGCTAACTACAGACGTAGAGCCCAAGGCACGTCCCGACGTAGAGCTGAAAGTTAGCTAACTACAGACGTAGAGCCCAACGCACGTCCCGACGTAGAGCCCAACGCACGTCCCGACGTAGAGCCCAACGCACGTCCCGACGTAGAGCCCAACGCACGTCCCAACGTAGACCTGAAAGTAAGCTAAATCTTGACGTAGAGCCCAACGCACGTCCCGACGTAGAGCCCAACGCACGTCCCGACGTAGAGCTGAAAGTTAGCTAACTACAGACGAAGAGCCCAACGCGCGTCCCGACGTAGAGCTGAAAGTTAGCTAACTACAGACGTAGAGCCCAACGCGCCCCCCGACGTAGAGCCCCACGCGTGTCCCGACGTAGAGCCCAACGCACGTCCCGACGTAGAGCCCAACGCACGTCCCGACGTAGAGCTGAAAGTAAGCTAAATCCCGACGTAGACGCCAACGCACGTCCCGACGTAGAGGCCAACGCACGTGGCGACGTAGAGCCCAAAGCACGTCCCGACGTAGAGGCCAACGCACGTCCCGACGTAGAGGCCAAGGCACGTCCCGACGTAGAGCTGAAAGTAAGCTAAATCCCGACGTAGAGCCCAACGCACGTCCCGACGTAGAGCCCAACGCACGTCCCGACGTAGAGCCCAACGCATGTCCCGACGTAGAGCTGAAAGTAAGCTAAATCCCGACGCAGAGGCCAACGCACGTCCCGACGTAGAGGCCAACGCACATCCCGACTTAGAGGCCAACGCACGTCCCGACTTAGAGGCCAACGCACGTCCCGACGTAGAGCTGAAAGTAAGCTAAATCCCGACGTAGAGCCCAACGCACGTCCCGACGTAGAGCCCAACGCACGTCCCGACGTAGAGCCCAACGCACGTCCCGACGTAGAGCTGAAAGTAAGCTAACTACAGACGTAGAGCCCAACGCACGTCCCGACGTAGAGGTGAAAGTTAGCTAACTACAGACGAAGAGCCCAACGCGCGTCCCGACGTAGAGCTGAAAGTTAGCTAACTACAGACGTAGAGCCCAACGCGCGTCCCGACGTAGAGCCCAACGCACGTCCCGACGTAGAGCTGAAAGTAAGCTAAATCCCGACGTAGATGCCAACGCACGTCCCGACGTAGAGGCCAACGCACGTCCCGAAGTAAAGGCCAACGCACGTCCCGACGTAGAGCTTAAAGTAAGCTAAATCCCGACGTAGAGCCCAACGCACGTCCCGACGTAGAGCCCAACGCACGTCCCGACGTAGAGCCCAACGCACATCCCGACGTAGCGCCCAACGCACGTCCCGACGTAGAGCTGAAAGTTAGCTAACTACAGACGTAGAGCCCAACGCACGTCCCGACGTAGAGCAGTAAGTTAGCTAACTACAGACGTAGAGCCCAACGCACGTCCCGACGTAGAGCCCAACGCACGACCCGACGTAGAGGCCAACGCACGTCCCGACGTAGAGGCCAACGCACGTCCCGACGTAGCGCCCAACGCACGTCCCGACGTAGAGCTGAAAGTAAGTTAAATCCCGACGTAGAGGCCAACGAACGTCCCGACGTAGAGGCCAACGCACGTCCTGACTTAGAGGCCAACGCACGTCCCGACGTAGAGGACAACGCACGTCCCGACGTACAGGCCAACGCACGTCCCGACGTAGAGCTGAAAGTAAGCTAAATCCCGAAGTAGAGCCCAACACACATCCCGACGTAGAGCTGAAAGTAAGCTAAATCCCGACGTAGAGGCCAACGCACGTCCCGACGTAGAGGCCAACGCACGTCCCGACGTAGAGCTGAAAGTAAGCTAAATCCCGACGTAGAACCCAACGCACGTCCCGACGTAGAGGCCAACGCACGTCCCGACGTAGAGCTGAAAGTAAGCTAAATCCCGACGTAGAGCCCAACGCACATCCCGACGTAGAGCCCAACGCACGTCCCGATGTAGAGCCCACCGCACGTCCCGACGTAGAGCCCACCGCACGTCCCGACGTAGAGCTGAAAGTAAGCTAAATCCCGACGTTGCGCCCAACGCACGTCCCGACATAGCGCCCAACGCACGTCCCGACGTAGAGCTGAAAGTAAGCTAAATCCCGACGTAGAGCCCAACGCACGTCCCGACGTAGAGGCCAACGCACGTCCCAACGTAGCGCCCAACGCACGTCCCGACGTAGAGCTGAAAGTTAGCTAACTACAGACGTAGAGCCCAACGCACGTCCCGACGTAGAGCCCAACGCACGTCCCGACGTAGAGCCCAACGCACGTCCCGACGTAGAGCCCAACGCACGTCCCGACGTAGCGCCCAACGCACGTCCCGACGTAGAGCTGAAAGTAAGTTAAATCCCGACGTAGAGGCCAACGCACGTCCCGACGTAGAGGCCAACGCACGTCCCGACTTAGAGGCCAACGCACGTCCCGACGTAGAGCTGAAAGTAAGCTAAATCCCGACGTAGAGCCCAACGCACGTCCCGACGTAGAGCCCAACGCACGTCCCGACGTAGAGCCCAACGCACGTCCCGACGTAGAGCCCAACGCACGTCCCGACGTAGAGCTGAAAGTTAGCTAACTACAGACGTAGAGCCCAACGCACGTCCCGACGTAGAGCCCAACGCACGTCCCGACGTAGAGCCCAACGCACGTCACGACGTAGAGCTAAAAGTAAGCTAAATCCCGACGTAGAGCCCAACACACGTCCCGACGTAGAGCTGAAAGTAAGCTAAATCCCGACGTAGAGGCCAACGCACGTCCCGACGTAGAGGCCAACGCACGTCCCGACGTAGAGGCCAACGCACGTCCCGACGTAGAGCTGAAAGTAAGCTAAATCCCGACGTAGAGCCCAACGCACGTCCCGACGTAGAGCCCAACGCACGTCCCGACGTAGAGGCCAACGCACGTCCCGACGTAGAGCTGAAAGTAAGCTAAATCCCGACGTAGAGCCCAACGCACGTCCCGACGTAGAGCCCACCGCACGTCCCGACGTAGAGCCCACCGCACGTCCCGACGTGGAGGCCAACGCACGTCCCGACGTAGAGCTGAAAGTAAGCTAAATCCCGACGCAGAGGCCAACGCACGTCCAGACGTAGAGGCCAACGCACGTCCCGACATAGAGGCCAACGCACGTCCCGACGTAGAGCTGAAAGTAAGCTAAATCCCGACGTAGAGCCCAACGCACGTCCCGACGTAGAGCCCAACGCACGTCCCGACATAGAGCCCAACGCACGTCCCGACGTAGAGCTGAAAGTAAGCTAAATCCCGACGTAGCGCCCAACGCACGTCCCGAAGTAGCGCCCAACACACGTCCGAACGTAGCGCCCAACGCACGTCCCGACGTAGAGCTGAAAGTAAGCTAAATCCCGACGTAGAGGCCAACGCACGTCCCGACGTAGAGCCCAACGCACGTCCCGACGTAGAGCTGAAAGTAAGCTAAATCCCGACGTAGAGCCCAACGCA
Organism: Leptosomus discolor; assembly: GCF_034619465.1. NCBI lineage: Eukaryota > Metazoa > Chordata > Aves > Leptosomiformes > Leptosomidae > Leptosomus > Leptosomus discolor. The sequence goes on along the minus strand of NW_028237857.1, from coordinate 1,431,949 downwards.
CGTCCCGACGTAGAGCCCAACACACGTCCCGACGTAGAGCCCAACGCACGTCCCGACGTAGAGCCCAACGCACGTCCCGACGTAGCGCCCAACGCACGTCCCGACGTAGAGCTGAAAGTTAGCTAACTACAGATGTAGAGCCCAACGCACGTCCCGACGTAGAGCTGAAAGTTAGCTAACTACAGACGTAGAGCCCAACGCACGTCCCGACGTAGAGCTGAAAGTTAGCTAACTACAGACGTAGAGCCCAACGCACGTCCCGACGTAGAGCCCAACGCACGTCCCGACGTAGAGCTGAAAGTAAGCTAAATCCCGACGTAGAGGCCAACGCACGTCCCGACTTTAGAGGCCAACGCACGTGGCGACGTAGAGCCCAAAGCACGTCCCGACGTAGAGGCCAACGCACGTCCCGACGTAGAGGCCAACGCATGTCCCGACGTAGAGCTGAAAGTAAGCTAAATCCCGACGTAGAGCCCAACGCACGTCCCGACGTAGAGCCCAACGCACGTCCTGACGTACAGCCCAACGCACGTCCCGACGTAGAGCTGAAAGTTAGCTAACTACAGACGTAGAGCCCAACGCACGTCCCGACGTAGAGCCCAACGCACGTCCCGACGTAGAGCCCAACGCACGTCCCGACGTAGAGCTGAAAGTAAGCTAAATCCCGACGTAGAGCCCAACGCACGTCCCGACGTAGAGCTGAAAGTAAGCTAAATCCCGACGTAGAGGCCAACGCACGTCCCGACGTACAGGCCAAAGCACGTCCCGACGTAGAGCTGAAAGTAAGATAAATCCCGACGTAGAGGCCAACGCACGTCCCGACGTAGAGGCCAGCGCACGTCCCGACGTAGAGCTGAAAGTAAGCTAAATCCCGACGTAGAGGCCAACGCATGTCCCGACGTAGAGGCCAACGCACGTCCCGAAGTAGAGGCCAACGCACGTCCCGACGTAGAGCTGAAAGTAAGCTAAATCCCGACGTAGAGCCCAACGCACGTCCCGACGTAGAGCCCAACGCACGTCCCGACGTAGAGCCCAACGCACGTCCCGACGTAGAGCTGAAAGTTAGCTAAATACAGACGTAGAGCCCAACGCACGTCCCGACGTAGAGCAGAAAGTTAGCTAACTAGAGACGTAGAGCCCAACGCACGTCCCGACGTAGAGCCCAACGCACGTCCCGACGTAGCGCCCAACGCACGTCCCGACGTAGAGCTGAAAGTAAGTTAAATCCCGACGTAGAGGCCAACGCACGTCCCGACCTAGAGGCCAACGCACGTCCCGACCTAGAGGCCAACGCACGTCCCGACCTAGAGGCCAACGCACGTCCCGACGTAGAGCTGAAAGTAAGCTAAATCTCGACGTAGAGCCCAACGCACGTCCCGACGTAGAGCCCAACGCACGTCCCGACGTAGAGCCCAACGCACGTCCCGACGTAGAGCCCAACGCACGTCCCGACGTAGAGCCCAACGCACGTCCCGACGTAGAGCTGAAAGTTAGCTAACTACAGACGTAGAGCCCAACGCACGTCCCGACGTAGAGCCCAACGCACGTCCCGACGTAGAGCCCAACGCACGTCCCGACGTAGAGCCCAACGCACGTCCCGACGTAGAGCCCAACGCACGTCCCGACGTAGAGCTGAAAGTAAGTTAAATCCCGACGTAGAGGCCAACGCACGTCCCGACGTAGAGGCCAACGCACGTCCCGACTTAGAGGCCAACGCACGTCCCGACGTATAGCTGAAAGTAAGCTAAATCCCGACGTAGAGCCCAACGCACGTCCCGACGTAGAGCCCAACGCACGTCCCGACGTAGAGCCCAACGCACGTTCCGACGTAGAGCCCAACGCACGTCCCGACGTAGAGCTGAAAGTAAGCTAACTACAGACGTAGAGCCCAACGCACGTCCCGACGTAGAGCCCAACGCACGTCCCGACGTAGAGCTAAAAGTAAGCTAAATCCCGACGTAGAGCCCAACACACGTCCCGACGTAGAGCTGAAAGTAAGCTAAATCCCGACGTAGAGGCCAACGCACGTCCCGACGTAGAGGCCAACGCACGTCCCGACGTAGAGGCCAACGCACGTCCCGACGTAGAGCTGAAAGTAAGCTAAATCCCGACGTAGAGGCCAACGCACGTCCCGACGTAGAGGCCAACGCACGTCCCGACGTAGAGGCCAACGCACGTCCCGACGTAGAGCTGAAAGTAAGCTAAATCCCGACGTAGAGCCCAACGCACGTCCCGACGTAGAGCCCACCGCACGTCCCGACGTAGAGCCCACCGCACGTCCCGACGTAGAGCCCAATGCACGTCCCGACGTAGAGCTCAAAGTAAGCTAAATCCCGACGTAGCGCCCAACGCACGTCCCGACGTAGCGCCCAACGCACGTCCCGACGTAGCGCCCAACGCACGTCCCGACGTAGAGCTGAAAGTAAGCTAAATCCCGACGCAGAGGCCAACGCACGTCCCGACGTAGAGGCCAACGCACGTCCCGACTTAGAGGCCAACGCACGTCCCGACTTAGAGGCCAACGCACGTCCCGACGTAGAGCTGAAAGTAAGCTAAATCCCGACGTAGAGCCCAACGCACGTCCCGACGTAGAGCCCAACGCACGTCCCGACGTAGAGCCCAACGCACGTCCCGACGTAGAGCTGAAAGTAAGCTAACTACAGACGTAGAGCCCAACGCACGTCCCGACGTAGAGCTAAAAGTAAGCTAAATCCCGACGTAGAGCCCAACACACGTCCCGACGTAGAGCTGAAAGTAAGCTAAATCCCGACGTAGAGGCCAACGCACGTCCCGACGTAGAGGCCAACGCACGTCCCGACGTAGAGCTGAAAGTAAGCTAAATCCCGACGTAGAGGCCAACGCACGTCCCGACGTAGAGGCCAACGCACGTCCCGACTTAGAGCTGAAAGTAAGCTAAATCCCGACGTAGAGCCCAACGCACGTCCCGACGTAGAGCCCACCGCACGTCCCGACGTAGAGCCCACCGCACGTCCCGACGTAGAGCTCAAAGTAAGCTAAATCCCGACGTAGCGCCCAACACACGTCCCGACGTAGCGCCCAACGCACGTCCCGACGTAGAGCTGAAAGTAAGCTAAATCCCGACTTAGAGGCCAACGCACGTCCCGACGTAGAGCTGAAAGTAAGCTAAATCCCGACGTAGAGCCCAACGCACGTCCCGACGTAGAGCCCAACGCACGTCCCGACGTAGAGCCCAACGCACGTCCCGACGTAGAGCCCAACGCACATCCCGACGTAGAGCTGAAAGTTAGCTAACTACAGACGTAGAGCCCAACGCGCGCCTCGACGTAGAGCCCCACGCGTGTCCCGACGTAGAGCCCAACGCACGTCCCGACGTAGAGCCCAACGCACGTCCCGACGTAGAGCTGAAAGTAAGCTAAATCCCGACGTAGAGCCCAACGCACGTCCCGACGTAGAGCCCAACGCACGTCCCGACGTAGAGCCCAACGCACATCCCGACGTAGAGCTGAAAGTAAGCTAACTACAGACGTAGAGCCCAACGCACGTCCCGACGTAGAGCCCAACGCACGTCCCGACGTAGAGCCCAACGCACGTCCCGACGTAGAGCCCAACGCACGTCCCGACGTAGAGCTAAAAGTAAGCTAAATCCCGACGTAGAGCCCAACACACGTCCCGACGTAGAGCTGAAAGTAAGCTAAATCCCGACGTAGAGGCCAACGCACGTCCCGACGTAGAGGCCAACGCACGTCCCGACGTAGAGCTGAAAGTAAGCTAAATCCCGACGTAGAGGCCAACGCACGTCCCGACGTAGAGGCCAACGCACGTCCCGACGTAGAGCTGAAAGTAAGCTAAATCCCGACGTAGAGCCCAACGCACGTCCCGACGTAGAGCCCACCGCACGTCCCGACGTAGAGCCCACCGCACGTCCCGACGTAGAGCCCAATGCACGTCCCGACGTAGAGCTCAAAGTAAGCTAAATCCCGACGTAGCGCCCAACGCACGTCCCGACGTAGCGCCCAACGCACGTCCCGACGTAGAGCTGAAAGTAAGCTAAATCCCGACGCAGAGGCCAACGCACGTCCCGACGTAGAGGCCAACGCACGTCCCGACTTAGAGGCCAACGCACGTCCCGACGTAGAGCCCACCGCACGTCCCGACGTAGAGCTCAAAGTAAGCTAAATCCCGACGTAGCGCCCAACACACGTCCCGACGTAGCGCCCAACGCACGTCCCGACGTAGAGCTGAAAGTAAGCTAAATCCCGACGCAGAGGCCAACGCACGTCCCGACGTAGAGGCCAACGCACGTCCCGACATAGAGGCCAACGCACGTCCCGACGTAGAGCTGAAAGTAAGCTAAATCCCGACGTAGAGCCCAACGCACGTCCCGACGTAGAGCCCAACGCATGTCCCGACGTAGCGCCCAACGCACGTCCCGACGTAGAGCTGAAAGTAAGCTAAATCCCGACGCAGAGGCCAACGCACGTCCCGACGTAGAGGCCAACGCACGTCCCGACGTAGAGCCCAACGCACGTCCCGACGTAGAGCCCAACGCACGTCCCGACGTAGAGCCCAACGCACGTCCCGACGTAGAGCCCAACGCACGTCCCGACGTAGAGCTGAAAGTAAGCTAAATCCCGACGTAGAGCCCAAAGCACGTCCCGACGTAGAGCCCAACGCACGTCCCGACGTAGAGCCCAACGCACGTCCCGACGTAGAGCCCAACGCACGTCCCGACGTAGAGCTCAAAGTAAGCTAAATCCCGACGTAGAGGCCAACGCACGTCCCGACGTAGAGGCCAACGCACGTCCCGACGTAGAGCTGAAAGTAAGCTAAATCCCGACGTAGAGGCCAACGCACGTCCCGACGTAGAGGCCAACGCACGTCCCGACGTAGAGCTGAAAGTAAGCTAAATCTTGACGTAGAGCCCAACGCACGTCCCGACGTAGAGCCCACCGCACGTCCCGACGTAGAGCCCACCGCACGTCCCGACGTAGAGCCCAATGCACGTCCCGACATAGAGCTCAAAGTAAGCTAAATCCCGACGTAGCGCCCAACGCACGTCCCGACGTAGCGCCCAACGCACGTCCCGACGTAGCGCCCAACGCACGTCCCGACGTAGAGCTGAAAGTAAGCTAAATCCCGACGCAGAGGCCAACGCACGTCCCGACGTAGAGGCCAACGCACGTCCCGACTTAGAGGCCAACGCACGTCCCGACTTAGAGGCCAACGCACGTCCCGACGTAGAGCTGAAAGTAAGCTAAATCCCGACGTAGAGCCCAACGCACTTCCCGACGTAGAGCCCAACGCACGTCCCGACGTAGAGCCCAACGCACGTCCCGACGTAGAGCTGAAAGTAAGCTAACTACAGACGTAGAGCCCAACGCACGTCCCGACGTAGAGCTAAAAGTAAGCTAAATCCCGACGTAGAGCCCAACACACGTCCCGACGTAGAGCTGAAAGTAAGCTAAATCCCGACGTAGAGGCCAACGCACGTCCTGACGTAGAGGCCAACGCACGTCCCGACGTAGAGCTGAAAGTAAGCTAAATCCCGACGTAGAGGCCAACGCACGTCCCGACGTAGAGGCCAACGCACGTCCCGACGTAGAGCTGAAAGTAAGCTAAATCCCGACGTAGAGCCCACCGCACGTCCCGACGTAGAGCCCACCGCACGTCCCGACGTAGAGCCCACCGCACGTCCCGACGTAGAGCTCAAAGTAAGCTAAATCCCGACGTAGCGCCCAACGCACGTCCCGACGTAGCGCCCAACGCACGTCCCGACGTAGAGCTGAAAGTAAGCTAAATCCCGACGCAGAGGCCAACGCACGTCCCGACGTAGAGGCCAACGCACGTCCCGACATAGAGTCCAACGCACGTCCCGACGTAGAGCTGAAAGTAAGCTAAATCCCGACGTAGAGCCCAACGCACGTCCCGACGTAGAGCCCAACGCACGTCCCGACGTAGAGCCCAACGCACGTCCCGACGTAGAGCTGAAAGTAAGCTAAATCCCGACGTAGCGCCCAACGCACGTCCCGAAGTAGCGCCCAACACACGTCCCGACGTAGCGCCCAACGCACGTCCCGACGTAGAGCTGAAAGTAAGCTAAATCCCGACGTAGAGGCCAACGCACGTCCTGAAGTAGAGGCCAACGCACGTCCCGACGTAGAGGCCAACGCACGTCCCGACGTAGAGGCCAACGCACGTCCCGACGTAGAGCCCAACGCACGTCCCGACGTAGAGCCCAACGCACGTCCCGACGTAGAGCTGAAAGTAAGCTAAATCCCGACGTAGAGCCCAAAGCACGTCCCGACGTAGAGCCCAACGCACGTCCCGACGTAGAGCCCAACGCACGTCCCGACGTAGAGCCCAACGCACGTCCCAACGTAGAGCTGAAAGTTAGCTAACTACAGATGTAGAGCCCAACGCACGTCCCGACGTAGAGCTGAAAGTTAGCTAACTACAGACGTAGAGCCCAACGCACGTCCCGACGTAGAGCTGAAAGTTAGCTAACTACAGACGTAGAGCCCAACGCGCCCCCCGACGTAGAGCCCAACGCACGTCCCGACGTAGAGCCCAACGCACGTCCCGACGTAGAGCCCAACGCACGTCCCAACGTAGACCTGAAAGTAAGCTAAATCTTGACGTAGACGCCAACGCACGTCCCGACGTAGAGGCCAACGCACGTGGCGACGTAGAGCCCAAAGCACGTCCCGACGTAGAGGCCAACGCACGTCCCGACGTAGAGGCCAAGGCACGTCCCGACGTAGAGCTGAAAGTAAGCTAAATCCCGACGTAGAGCCCAACGCACGTCCCGACGTAGAGCCCAACACACGTCCCGACGTAGAGCCCAACGCACGTCCCGACGTAGCGCCCAACGCACGTCCCGACGTAGAGCTGAAAGTTAGCTAACTACAGACGTAGAGCCCAACGCACATCCCGACGTAGAGCAGAAAGTTAGCTAACTACAGACGTAGAGCCCAACGCACGTCCCGACGTAGAGCCCAACGCACGTCCCGACGTAGAGCCCAACGCACGTCCCGACGTAGCGCCCAACGCACGTCCCGACGTAGCGCCCAACGCACGTCCCGACGTAGAGCTGAAAGTAAGCTAAATCCCGACGTAGAGGCCAACGCACGTCCCGACGTACAGGCCAAAGCACGTCCCGACGTAGAGCTGAAAGTAAGATAAATCCCGACGTAGAGGCCAACGCACGTCCCGACGTAGAGGCCAGCGCACGTCCCGACGTAGAGGCCAGCGCACGTCCCGACGTAGAAGCCAGCGCACGTCCCGACGTAGAGCCCAACGCACGTCCCGACGTAGAGCTTAATGTAAGCTAAATCCCGACGTAGAGCCCAACGCACGTCCCGACGTAGAGCCCAACGCACGTCCCGACGTAGAGCCCAACGCACGTCCCGACGTAGAGCTGAATGTAAGCTAAATCCCGACGTAGAGCCCAACGCACGTCCCGACGTAGCGCCCAACGCACGTCCCGACGTAGAGCTGAAAGTTAGCTAACCACAGACGTAGAGCCCAACGCACGTCTCGACGTAGAGCTGAAAGTTAGCTAACTACAGACGAAGAGCCCAACGCGCGTCCCGACGTAGAGCTGAAAGTTAGCTAACTACAGACGTAGAGCCCAACGCGCGTCCCGACGTAGAGCCCAACGCGTGTCCCAACGAAGAGCTCAACGCACGTCCCGACGTAGAGCCCAACGCACGTCCCGACGTAGAGCCCAACGCACGACCCGACGTAGAGCTGAAAGTAAGCTAAATCCCGACGTAGAGGCCAACGCATGTCCCGACGTAGAGGCCAACGCACGTCCCGAAGTAGAGGCCAACGCACGTCCCGACGTAGAGCTGAAAGTAAGCTAAATCCCGACGTAGAGCCCAACGCACGTCCCGACGTAGAGCCCAACGCAAGTCCCGACGTAGCGCCCAACGCACGTCCCGACGTAGAGCTGAAAGTTAGCTAAATACAGACGTAGAGCCCAACGCACGTCCCGACGTAGAGCAGAAAGTTAGCTAACTAGAGACGTAGAGCCCAACGCACGTCCCGACTTAGAGCCCAACGCACGTCCCGACGTAGCGCCCAACGCACGTCCCGACGTAGAGCTGAAAGTAAGTTAAATCCCGACGTAGAGGCCAACGCACGTCCCGACCTAGAGGCCAACGCACGTCCCGACGTAGAGCTGAAAGTAAGCTAAATCCCGACGTAGAGCCCAACGCACGTCCCGACGTAGAGCCCAACGCACGTCCCGACGTAGAGCCCAACGCACGTCCCGACGTAGAGCCCAACGCACGTCCCGACGTAGAGCCCAACGCACGTCCCGACGTAGAGCTGAAAGTTAGCTAACTACAGACGTAGAGCCCAACGCACGTCCCGACGTAGAGCCCAACGCACGTCCCGACGTAGAGCCCAACGCACGTCCCGACGTAGAGCCCAACGCACGTCCCGACGTAGAGCTGAAAGTAAGTTAAATCCCGACGTAGAGGCCAACGCACGTCCCGACGTAGAGGCCAACGCACGTCCCGACTTAGAGGCCAACGCACGTCCCGACGTAGAGCTGAAAGTAAGCTAAATCCCGACGTAGAGCCCAACGCACGTCCCGACGTAGAGCCCAACGCACGTCCCGACGTAGAGCCCAACGCACGTCCCGACGTAGAGCCCAACGCACGTCCCGACGTAGAGCTGAAAGTAAGCTAACTACAGACGTAGAGCCCAACGCACGTCCCGACGTAGAGCCCAACGCACGTCCCGACGTAGAGCTAAAAGTAAGCTAAATCCCGACGTAGAGCCCAACACACGTCCCGACGTAGAGCTGAAAGTAAGCTAAATCCCGACGTAGAGGCCAACGCACGTCCCGACGTAGAGGCCAACGCACGTCCCGACGTAGAGGCCAACGCACGTCCCGACGTAGAGCTGAAAGTAAGCTAAATCCCGACGTAGAGGCCAACGCACGTCCCGACGCAGAGGCCAACGCACGTCCCGACGTAGAGGCCAACGCACGTCCCGACGTAGAGCTGAAAGTAAGCTAAATCCCGACGTAGAGCCCAACGCACGTCCCGACGTAGAGCCCACCGCACGTCCCGACGTAGAGCCCACCGCACGTCCCGACGTAGAGCCCAATGCACGTCCCGACGTAGAGCTCAAAGTAAGCTAAATCCCGACGTAGAGCCCAACGCACGTCCCGACGTAGCGCCCAACGCACGTCCCGACGTAGCGCCCAACGCACGTCCCGACGTAGAGCTGAAAGTAAGCTAAATCCCGACGCAGAGGCCAACGCACGTCCCGACGTAGAGGCCAACGCACGTCCCGACTTAGAGGCCAACGCACGTCCCGACTTAGAGGCCAACGCACGTCCCGACGTAGAGCTGAAAGTAAGCTAAATCCCGACGTAGAGCCCAACGCACGTCCCGACGTAGAGCTGAAAGTAAGCTAACTACAGACGTAGAGCCCAACGCACGTCCCGACGTAGAGCTAAAAGTAAGCTAAATCCCGACGTAGAGCCCAACACACGTCCCGACGTAGAGCTGAAAGTAAGCTAAATCCCGACGTAGAGGCCAACGCACGTCCCGACGTAGAGGCCAACGCACGTCCCGACGTAGAGCTGAAAGTAAGCTAAATCCCGACGTAGAGGCCAACGCACGTCCCGACGTAGAGGCCAACGCACGTCCCGACGTAGAGCTGAAAGTAAGCTAAATCCCGACGTAGAGCCCAACGCACGTCCCGACGTAGAGCCCACCGCACGTCCCGACGTAGAGCCCACCGCACGTCCCGACGGAGAGCTCAAAGTAAGCTAAATCCCGACGTAGCGCCCAACACACGTCCCGACGTAGCGCCCAACGCACGTCCCGACGTAGAGCTGAAAGTAAGCTAAATCCCGACGCAGAGGCCAACGCACGTCCCGACGTAGAGGCCAACGCACGTCCCGACATAGAGGCCAACGCACGTCCCGACGTAGAGCTGAAAGTAAGCTAAATCCCGACGTAGATCCCAACGCACGTCCCGACGTAGAGCCCAACGCACGTCCCGACATAGAGCCCAACGCACGTCCCGACATAGAGCTGAAAGTAAGCTAAATCCCGACGTAGCGCCCAACGCACGTCCCGAAGTAGCGCCCAACACACGTCCCGACGTAGCGCCCAACGCATGTCCCGACGTAGCGCCCAACGCACGTCCCGACGTAGAGCTGAAAGTAAGCTAAATCCCGACGCAGAGGCCAACGCACGTCCCGACGTAGAGGCCAACGCACGTCCCGACGTAGAGCCCAACGCACGTCCCGACGTAGAGCCCAACGCACGTCCCGACGTAGAGCCCAACGCATGTCCCGACGTAGAGCCCAACGCACGTCCCGACGTAGAGCCCAACGCACGTCCCGACGTAGAGCTGAAAGTAAGCTAAATCCCGACGTAGAGCCCAAAGCACGTCCCGACGTAGAGCCCAACGCACGTCCCGACGTAGAGCCCAACGCACGTCCCGACGTAGAGCCCAACGCACGTCCCAACGTAGAGCTGAAAGTTAGCTAACTACAGATGTAGAGCCCAACGCACGTCCCGACGTAGAGCTGAAAGTTAGCTAACTACAGACGTAGAGCCCAACGCACGTCCCGACGTAGCGCCCAACGCACGTCCCGACGTAGCGCCCAACGCACGTCCCGACGTAGAGGTGAAAGTAAGCTAAATCCCGACGTAGAGGCCAACGCACGTCCCGACGTACAGGCCAAAGCACGTCCCGACGTAGAGCTGAAAGTAAGATAAATCCCGACGTAGAGGCCAACGCACGTCCCGACGTAGAGGCCAGCGCACGTCCCGACGTAGAGGCCAGCGCACGTCCCGACGTAGAAGCCAGCGCACGTCCCGACGTAGAGCCCAACGCACGTCCCGACGTAGAGCTTAATGTAAGCTAAATCCCGACGTAGAGCCCAACGCACGTCCTGACGTAGAGCCCAACGCACGTCCCGACGTAGAGCCCAACGCACGTCCCGACGTAGAGCTGAATGTAAGCTAAATCCCGACGTAGAGCCCAACGCACGTCCCGACGTTGCGCCCAACGCACGTCCCGACGTAGAGCTGAAAGTTAGCTAACCACAGACGTAGAGCCCAACGCACGTCTCGACGTAGAGCTGAAAGTTAGCTAACTACAGACGAAGAGCCCAACGCGCGTCCCGACGTAGAGCTGAAAGTTAGCTAACTACAGACGTAGAGCCCAACGCGCGTCCCGACGTAGAGACCAACGCGTGTCCCAACGAAGAGCTCAACGCACGTCCCGACGTAGAGCCCAACGCACGTCCCGACGTAGAGCCCAACGCACGACCCGACGTAGAGCTGAAAGTAAGCTAAATCCCGACGTAGAGGCCAACGCATGTCCCGACGTAGAGGCCAACGCACGTCCCGAAGTAGAGGCCAACGCACGTCCCGACGTAGAGCTGAAAGTAAGCTAAATCCCGACGTAGAGCCCAACGCACGTCCCGACGTAGAGCCCAACGCACGTCCCGACGTAGCGCCCAACGCACGTCCCGACGTAGAGCTGAAAGTTAGCTAAATACAGACGTAGAGCCCAACGCACGTCCCGACGTAGAGCAGAAAGTTAGCTAACTAGAGACGTAGAGCCCAACGCACGTCCCGACGTAGAGCCCAACGCACGTCCCGACGTAGCGCCCAACGCACGTCCCGACGTAGAGCTGAAAGTAAGTTAAATCCCGACGTAGAGGCCAACGCACGTCCCGACCTAGAGGCCAACGCACGTCCCGACCTAGAGGCCAACGCACGTCCCGACCTAGAGGCCAACGCACGTCCCGACGTAGAGCTGAAAGTAAGCTAAATCCCGACGTAGAGCCCAACGCACGTCCCGACGTAGAGCCCAACGCACGTCCCGACGTAGAGCCCAACGCACGTCCCGACGTAGAGCCCAACGCACGTCCCGACGTAGAGCCCAACGCACGTCCCGACGTAGAGCTGAAAGTTAGCTAACTACAGACGTAGAGCCCAACGCACGTCCCGACGTAGAGCCCAACGCACGTCCCGACGTAGAGCCCAACGCACGTCCCGACGTAGAGCCCAACGCACGTCCCGACGTACAGCTGAAAGTAAGTTAAATCCCGACGTAGAGGCCAACGCACGTCCCGACGTAGAGGCCAACGCACGTCCCGACTTAGAGGCCAACGCACGTCCCGACTTAGAGGCCAACGCACGTCCCGACGTAGAGCTGAAAGTAAGCTAAATCCCGACGTAGAGCCCAACGCACGTCCCGACGTAGAGCCCAACGCACGTCCCGACGTAGAGCCCAACGCACGTCCCGACGTAGAGCTAAAAGTAAGCTAAATCCCGACGTAGAGCCCAACACACGTCCCGACGTAGAGCTGAAAGTAAGCTAAATCCCGACGTAGAGGCCAACGCACGTCCCGACGTAGAGCTGAAAGTAAGCTAAATCCCGACGTAGAGGCCAACGCACGTCCCGACGTAGAGGCCAACGCACGTCCCGACGTAGAGGCCAACGCACGTCCCGACGTAGAGCTGAAAGTAAGCTAAATCCCGACGTAGAGGCCAACGCACGTCCCGACGTAGAGGCCAACGCACGTCCCGACGTAGAGGCCAACGCACGTCCCGACGTAGAGCTGAAAGTAAGATAAATCCCGACGTAGAGCCCAACGCACGTCCCGACGTAGAGCCCACCGCACGTCCCGACGTAGAGCCCACCGCACGTCCCGACGTAGAGCCCAATGCACGTCCCGACGTAGAGCTCAAAGTAAGCTAAATCCCGACGTAGCGCCCAACGCACGTCCCGACGTAGCGCCCAACGCACGTCCCGACGTAGCGCCCAACGCACGTCCCGACGTAGAGCTGAAAGTAAGCTAAATCCCGACGCAGAGGCCAACGCACGTCCCGACGTAGAGGCCAACGCACGTCCCGACTTAGAGGCCAACGCACGTCCCGACTTAGAGGCCAACGCACGTCCCGACGTAGAGCTGAAAGTAAGCTAAATCCCGACGTAGAGCCCAACGCACGTCCCGACGTAGAGCCCAACGCACGTCCCGACGTAGAGCCCAACGCACGTCCCGACGTAGAGCTGAAAGTAAGCTAACTACAGACGTAGAGCCCAACGCACGTCCCGACGTAGAGCTAAAAGTAAGCTAAATCCCGACGTAGAGCCCAACACACGTCCCGACGTAGAGCTGAAAGTAAGCTAAATCCCGACGTAGAGGCCAACGCACGTCCCGACGTAGAGGCCAACGCACGTCCCGACGTAGAGCTGAAAGTAAGCTAAATCCCGACGTAGAGGCCAACGCACGTCCCGACGTAGAGGCCAACGCACGTCCCGACTTAGAGCTGAAAGTAAGCTAAATCCCGACGTAGAGCCCAACGCACGTCCCGACGTAGAGCCCACCGCACGTCCCGACGTAGAGCCCACCGCACGTCCCGACGTAGAGCTCAAAGTAAGCTAAATCCCGACGTAGCGCCCAACACACGTCCCGACGTAGCGCCCAACGCACGTCCCGACGTAGAGCTGAAAGTAAGCTAAATCCCGACGCAGAGGCCAACGCACGTCCCGACGTAGAGGCCAACGCACGTCCCGACATAGAGGCCAACGCACGTCCCGACGTAGAGCTGAAAGTAAGCTAAATCCCGACGTAGAGCCCAACGCACGTCCCGACGTAGAGCCCAACGCACGTCCCGACATAGAGCCCAACGCACGTCCCGACGTAGAGCTGAAAGTAAGCTAAATCCCGACGTAGCGCCCAACGCACGTCCCGAAGTAGCGCCCAACACACGTCCCGACGTAGCGCCCAACGCATGTACCGACGTAGCGCCCAACGCACGTCCCGACGTAGAGCCCAACGCACGACCCGACGTAGAGCTGAAAGTAAGCTAAATCCCGACGTAGAGGCCAACGCATGTCCCGACGTAGAGGCCAACGCACGTCCCGAAGTAGAGGCCAACGCACGTCCCGACGTAGAGCTGAAAGTAAGCTAAATCCCGACGTAGAGCCCAACGCACGTCCCGACGTAGAGCCCAACGCACGTCCCGACGTAGAGCTGAAAGTTAGCTAAATACAGACGTAGAGCCCAACGCACGTCCCGACGTAGAGCAGAAAGTTAGCTAACTAGAGACGTAGAGCCCAACGCACGTCCCGACGTAGAGCCCAACGCACGTCCCGACGTAGCGCCCAACGCACGTCCCGACGTAGAGCTGAAAGTAAGTTAAATCCCGACGTAGAGGCCAACGCACGTCCCGACCTAGAGGCCAACGCACGTCCCGACCTAGAGGCCAACGCACGTCCCGACCTAGAGGCCAACGCACGTCCCGACGTAGAGCTGAAAGTAAGCTAAATCCCGACGTAGAGCCCAACGCACGTCCCGACGTAGAGCCCAACGCACGTCCCGACGTAGAGCCCAACGCACGTCCCGACGTAGAGCCCAACGCACGTCCCGACGTAGAGCCCAACGCACGTCCCGACGTAGAGCTGAAAGTTAGCTAACTACAGACGTAGAGCCCAACGCACGTCCCGACGTAGAGCCCAACGCACGTCCCGACGTAGAGCCCAACGCACGTCCCGACGTACAGCTGAAAGTAAGTTAAATCCCGACGTAGAGGCCAACGCACGTCCCGACGTAGAGGCCAACGCACGTCCCGACTTAGAGGCCAACGCACGTCCCGACTTAGAGGCCAACGCACGTCCCGACGTAGAGCTGAAAGTAAGCTAAATCCCGACGTAGAGCCCAACGCACGTCCCGACGTAGAGCCCAACGCACGTCCCGACGTAGAGCCCAACGCACGTCCCGACGTAGAGCCCAACGCACGTCCCGACGTAGAGCTGAAAGTAAGCTAACTACAGACGTAGAGCCCAACGCACGTCCCGACGTAGAGCCCAACGCACGTCCCGACGTAGAGCTAAAAGTAAGCTAAATCCCGACGTAGAGCCCAACACACGTCCCGACGTAGAGCTGAAAGTAAGCTAAATCCCGACGTAGAGGCCAACGCACGTCCCGACGTAGAGGCCAACGCACGTCCCGACGTAGAGGCCAACGCACGTCCCGACGTAGAGCTGAAAGTAAGCTAAATCCCGACGTAGAGGCCAACGCACGTCCCGACGTAGAGGCCAACGCACGTCCCGACGTAGAGGCCAACGCACGTCCCGACGTAGAGCTGAAAGTAAGCTAAATCCCGACGTAGAGCCCAACGCACGTCCCGACGTAGAGCCCACCGCACGTCCCGACGTAGAGCCCACCGCACGTCCCGACGTAGAGCCCAATGCACGTCCCGACGTAGAGCTCAAAGTAAGCTAAATCCCGACGTAGCGCCCAACGCACGTCCCGACGTAGCGCCCAACGCACGTCCCGACGTAGAGCTGAAAGTAAGCTAAATCCCGACGCAGAGGCCAACGCACGTCCCGACGTAGAGGCCAACGCACGTCCCGACTTAGAGGCCAACGCACGTCCCGACTTAGAGGCCAACGCACGTCCCGACGTAGAGCTGAAAGTAAGCTAAATCCCGACGTAGAGCCCAACGCACGTCCCGACGTAGAGCCCAACGCACGTCCCGACGTAGAGCCCAACGCACGTCCCGACGTAGAGCTGAAAGTAAGCTAACTACAGACGTAGAGCCCAACGCACGTCCCGACGTAGAGCTAAAAGTAAGCTAAATCCCGACGTAGAGCCCAACACACGTCCCGACGTAGAGCTGAAAGTAAGCTAAATCCCGACGTAGAGGCCAACGCACGTCCCGACGTAGAGGCCAACGCACGTCCCGACGTAGAGCTGAAAGTAAGCTAAATCCCGACGTAGAGGCCAACGCACGTCCCGACGTAGAGGCCAACGCACGTCCCGACGTAGAGCTGAAAGTAAGCTAAATCCCGACGTAGAGCCCAACGCACGTCCCGACGTAGAGCCCACCGCACGTCCCGACGTAGAGCCCACCGCACGTCCCGACGTAGAGCTCAAAGTAAGCTAAATCCCGACGTAGCGCCCAACACACGTCCCGACGTAGCGCCCAACGCACGTCCCGACGTAGAGCTGAAAGTAAGCTAAATCCCGACGCAGAGGCCAACGCACGTCCCGACGTAGAGGCCAACGCACGTCCCGACATAGAGGCCAACGCACGTCCCGACGTAGAGCTGAAAGTAAGCTAAATCCCGACGTAGAGCCCAACGCACGTCCCGACGTAGAGCCCAACGCACGTCCCGACATAGAGCCCAACGCACGTCCCGACGTAGAGCTGAAAGTAAGCTAAATCCCGACGTAGCGCCCAACGCACGTCCCGAAGTAGCGCCCAACACACGTCCCGACGTAGCGCCCAACGCATGTACCGACGTAGCGCCCAACGCACGTCCCGACGTAGAGCTGAAAGTAAGCTAAATCCCGACGCAGAGGCCAACGCACGTCCCGACGTAGAGGCCAACGCACGTCCCGACGTAGAGCCCAACGCACGTCCCGACGTAGAGCCCAACGCACGTCCCGACGTAGAGCCCAACGCACGTCCCGACGTAGAGCACAACGCACGTCCCGACGTAGAGCTGAAAGTAAGCTAAATCCCGACGTAGAGCCCAAAGCACGTCCCGACGTAGAGCCCAACGCACGTCCCGACGTAGAGCCCAACGCACGTCCCGACGTAGAGCCCAACGCACGTCCCAACGTAGAGCTGAAAGTTAGCTAACTACAGATGTAGAGCCCAACGCACGTCCCGACGTAGAGCTGAAAGTTAGCTAACTACAGACGTAGAGCCCAACGCACGTCCCGACGTAGAGCTGAAAGTTAGCTAACTACAGACGTAGAGCCCAACGCACGTCCCGACGTAGAGCTGAAAGTTAGCTAACTACAGACGTAGAGCCCAACGCACGTCCCGACGTAGAGCCCAACGCACGTCCCGACGTAGAGCCCAACGCACGTCCCGACGTAGAGCCCAACGCACGTCCCGACGTAGAGCCCAACGCACGTCCCGACGTAGAGCCCAACGCACGTCCCAACGTAGACCTGGAAGTAAGCTAAATCCCGACGTAGAGCCCAACGCACGTCCCGACGTAGAGCCCAACGCACGTCCCGACGTAGAGCTGAAAGTAAGCTAAATCCCGACGTAGAGCCCAACGTACGTCCCGACGTAGAGCTGAAAGTTAGCTAACTACAGACGAAGAGCCCAACGCGCGTCCCGACGTAGAGCTGAAAGTTAGCTAACTACAGACGTAGAGCCCAACGCGCGCCTCGACGTAGAGCCCCACGCGTGTCCCGACGTAGAGCCCAACGCACGTCCCGACTTAGAGGCCAACGCACGTCCCGACGTAGAGCTGAAAGTAAGCTAAATCCCGACGTAGAGCCCAACGCACGTCCCGACGTAGAGCCCAACGCACGTCCCGACGTAGAGCCCAACGCACGTCCCGACGTAGAGCCCAACGCACATCCCGACGTAGAGCTGAAAGTAAGCTAACTACAGACGTAGAGCCCAACGCACGTCCCGACGTAGAGCCCAACGCACGTCCCGACGTAGAGCCCAACGCACGTCCCGACGTAGAGCCCAACGCACGTCCCGACGTAGAGCTAAAAGTAAGCTAAATCCCGACGTAGAGCCCAACACACGTCCCGACGTAGAGCTGAAAGTAAGCTAAATCCCGACGTAGAGGCCAACGCACGTCCCGACGTAGAGGCCAACGCACGTCCCGACGTAGAGCTGAAAGTAAGCTAAATCCCGACGTAGAGGCCAACGCACGTCCCGACGTAGAGGCCAACGCACGTCCCGACGTAGAGCTGAAAGTAAGCTAAATCCCGACGTAGAGCCCAACGCACGTCCCGACGTAGAGCCCACCGCACGTCCCGACGTAGAGCCCACCGCACGTCCCGACGTAGAGCTCAAAGTAAGCTAAATCCCGACGTAGCGCCCAACACACGTCCCGACGTAGCGCCCAACGCACGTCCCGACGTAGAGCTGAAAGTAAGCTAAATCCCGACGCAGAGGCCAACGCACGTCCCGACGTAGAGGCCAACGCACGTCCCGACATAGAGGCCAACGCACGTCCCGACGTAGAGCTGAAAGTAAGCTAAATCCCGACGTAGAGCCCAACGCACGTCCCGACGTAGAGCCCAACGCACGTCCCGACATAGAGCCCAACGCACGTCCCGACGTAGAGCTGAAAGTAAGCTAAATCCCGACGTAGCGCCCAACGCACGTCCCGAAGTAGCGCCCAACACACGTCCCGACGTAGCGCCCAACGCATGTACCGACGTAGCGCCCAACGCACGTCCCGACGTAGAGCTGAAAGTAAGCTAAATCCCGACGCAGAGGCCAACGCACGTCCCGACGTAGAGGCCAACGCACGTCCCGACGTAGAGCCCAACGCACGTCCCGACGTAGAGCCCAACGCACGTCCCGACGTAGAGCCCAACGCACGTCCCGACGTAGAGCACAACGCACGTCCCGACGTAGAGCTGAAAGTAAGCTAAATCCCGATGTAGAGCCCAAAGCACGTCCCGACGTAGAGCCCAACGCACGTCCCGACGTAGAGCCCAACGCACGTCCCGACGTAGAGCCCAACGCACGTCCCAACGTAGAGCTGAAAGTTAGCTAACTACAGATGTAGAGCCCAACGCACGTCCCGACGTAGAGCTGAAAGTTAGCTAACTACAGACGTAGAGCCCAACGCACGTCCCGACGTAGAGCTGAAAGTTAGCTAACTACAGACGTAGAGCCCAACGCACGTCCCGACGTAGAGCTGAAAGTTAGCTAACTACAGACGTAGAGCCCAACGCACGTCCCGACGTAGAGCCCAACGCACGTCCCGACGTAGAGCCCAACGCACGTCCCGACGTAGAGCCCAACGCACGTCCCGACGTAGAGCCCAACGCACGTCCCGACGTAGAGCCCAACGCACGTCCCGACGTAGAGCCCAACGCACGTCCCAACGTAGACCTGGAAGTAAGCTAAATCCCGACGTAGAGCCCAACGCACGTCCCGACGTAGAGCCCAACGCACGTCCCGACGTAGAGCTGAAAGTAAGCTAAATCCCGACGTAGAGCCCAACGTACGTCCCGACGTAGAGCTGAAAGTTAGCTAACTACAGACGAAGAGCCCAACGCGCGTCCCGACGTAGAGCTGAAAGTTAGCTAACTACAGACGTAGAGCCCAACGCGCGCCTCGACGTAGAGCCCCACGCGTGTCCCGACGTAGAGCCCAACGCACGTCCCGACTTAGAGGCCAACGCACGTCCCGACGTAGAGCTGAAAGTAAGCTAAATCCCGACGTAGAGCCCAACGCACGTCCCGACGTAGAGCCCAACGCACGTCCCGACGTAGAGCCCAACGCACGTCCCGACGTAGAGCCCAACGCACATCCCGACGTAGAGCTGAAAGTAAGCTAACTACAGACGTAGAGCCCAACGCACGTCCCGACGTAGAGCCCAACGCACGTCCCGACGTAGAGCCCAACGCACGTCCCGACGTAGAGCTAAAAGTAAGCTAAATCCCGACGTAGAGCCCAACACACGTCCCGACGTAGAGCTGAAAGTAAGCTAAATCCCGACGTAGAGGCCAACGCACGTCCCGACGTAGAGGCCAACGCACGTCCCGACGTAGAGCTGAAAGTAAGCTAAATCCCGACGTAGAGGCCAACGCACGTCCCGACGTAGAGGCCAACGCACGTCCCGACGTAGAGCTGAAAGTAAGCTAAATCCCGACGTAGAGCCCAACGCACGTCCCGACGTAGAGCCCACCGCACGTCCCGACGTAGAGCCCACCGCACGTCCCGACGTAGAGCCCAATGCACGTCCCGACGTAGAGCTCAAAGTAAGCTAAATCCCGACGTAGCGCCCAACGCACGTCCCGACGTAGCGCCCAACGCACGTCCCGACGTAGCGCCCAACGCACGTCCCGACGTAGAGCTGAAAGTAAGCTAAATCCCGACGCAGAGGCCAACGCACGTCCCGACGTAGAGGCCAACGCACGTCCCGACTTAGAGGCCAACGCACGTCCCGACTTAGAGGCCAACGCACGTCCCGACGTAGAGCTGAAAGTAAGCTAAATCCCGACGTAGAGCCCAACGCACGTCCCGACGTAGAGCCCAACGCACGTCCCGACGTAGAGCCCAACGCACGTCCCGACGTAGAGCTGAAAGTAAGCTAACTACAGACGTAGAGCCCAACGCACGTCCCGACGTAGAGCTAAAAGTAAGCTAAATCCCGACGTAGAGCCCAACACACGTCCCGACGTAGAGCTGAAAGTAAGCTAAATCCCGACGTAGAGGCCAACGCACGTCCTGACGTAGAGGCCAACGCACGTCCCGACGTAGAGCTGAAAGTAAGCTAAATCCCGACGTAGAGGCCAACGCACGTCCCGACGTAGAGGCCAACGCACGTCCCGACGTAGAGCTGAAAGTAAGCTAAATCCCGACGTAGAGCCCACCGCACGTCCCGACGTAGAGCCCACCGCACGTCCCGACGTAGAGCCCACCGCACGTCCCGACGTAGAGCCCACCGCACGTCCCGACGTAGAGCTCAAAGTAAGCTAAATCCCGACGTAGCGCCCAACGCACGTCCCGACGTAGCGCCCAACGCACGTCCCGACGTAGAGCTGAAAGTAAGCTAAATCCCGACGCAGAGGCCAACGCACGTCCCGACGTAGAGGCCAACGCATGTCCCGACATAGAGGCCAACGCACGTCCCGACGTAGAGCTGAAAGTAAGCTAAATCCCGACGTAGAGCCCAACGCACGTCCCGACGTAGAGCCCAACGCACGTCCCGACGTAGAGCCCAACGCACGTCCCGACGTAGAGCTGAAAGTAAGCTAAATCCCGACGTAGCGCCCAACGCACGTCCCGAAGTAGCGCCCAACGCACGTCCCGACGTAGCGCCCAACGCACGTCCCGACGTAGAGCTGAAAGTAAGCTAAATCCCGACGTAGAGGCCAACGCACGTCCCGACGTAGAGGCCAACGCACGTCCCGACGTAGAGGCCAACGCACGTCCCGACGTAGAGCCCAACGCACGTCCCGACGTAGAGCCCAACGCACGTCCCGACGTAGAGCTGAAAGTAAGCTAAATCCCGACGTAGAGCCCAAAGCACGTCCCGACGTAGAGCCCAACGCACGTCCCGACGTAGAGCCCAACGCACGTCCCGACTTAGAGGCCAACGCACGTCCCGACTTAGAGGCCAACGCACGTCCCGACGTAGAGCTGAAAGTTAGCTAACTACAGATGTAGAGCCCAACGCACGTCCCGACGTAGAGCTGAAAGTTAGCTAACTACAGACGTAGAGCCCAAGGCACGTCCCGACGTAGAGCTGAAAGTTAGCTAACTACAGACGTAGAGCCCAACGCACGTCCCGACGTAGAGCCCAACGCACGTCCCGACGTAGAGCCCAACGCACGTCCCGACGTAGAGCCCAACGCACGTCCCAACGTAGACCTGAAAGTAAGCTAAATCTTGACGTAGAGCCCAACGCACGTCCCGACGTAGAGCCCAACGCACGTCCCGACGTAGAGCTGAAAGTTAGCTAACTACAGACGAAGAGCCCAACGCGCGTCCCGACGTAGAGCTGAAAGTTAGCTAACTACAGACGTAGAGCCCAACGCGCCCCCCGACGTAGAGCCCCACGCGTGTCCCGACGTAGAGCCCAACGCACGTCCCGACGTAGAGCCCAACGCACGTCCCGACGTAGAGCTGAAAGTAAGCTAAATCCCGACGTAGACGCCAACGCACGTCCCGACGTAGAGGCCAACGCACGTGGCGACGTAGAGCCCAAAGCACGTCCCGACGTAGAGGCCAACGCACGTCCCGACGTAGAGGCCAAGGCACGTCCCGACGTAGAGCTGAAAGTAAGCTAAATCCCGACGTAGAGCCCAACGCACGTCCCGACGTAGAGCCCAACGCACGTCCCGACGTAGAGCCCAACGCATGTCCCGACGTAGAGCTGAAAGTAAGCTAAATCCCGACGCAGAGGCCAACGCACGTCCCGACGTAGAGGCCAACGCACATCCCGACTTAGAGGCCAACGCACGTCCCGACTTAGAGGCCAACGCACGTCCCGACGTAGAGCTGAAAGTAAGCTAAATCCCGACGTAGAGCCCAACGCACGTCCCGACGTAGAGCCCAACGCACGTCCCGACGTAGAGCCCAACGCACGTCCCGACGTAGAGCTGAAAGTAAGCTAACTACAGACGTAGAGCCCAACGCACGTCCCGACGTAGAGCTAAAAGTAAGCTAAATCCCGACGTAGAGCCCAACACACGTCCCGACGTAGAGCTGAAAGTAAGCTAAATCCCGACGTAGAGGCCAACGCACGTCCCGACGTAGAGGCCAACGCAAGTCCCGACGTAGAGCTGAAAGTAAGCTAAATCCCGACGTAGAGGCCAACGCACGTCCCGACGTAGAGGCCAACGCACGTCCCGACGTAGAGCTGAAAGTAAGCTAAATCCCGACGTAGAGCCCAACGCACGTCCCGACGTAGAGCCCACCGCACGTCCCGACGTAGAGCCCACCGCACGTCCCGACGTAGAGCTCAAAGTAAGCTAAATCCCGACGTAGCGCCCAACACACGTCCCGACGTAGCGCCCAACGCACGTCCCGACGTAGAGCTGAAAGTAAGCTAAATCCCGACGCAGAGGCCAACGCACGTCCCGACGTAGAGGCCAACGCACGTCCCGACATAGAGGCCAACGCACGTCCCGACGTAGAGCTGAAAGTAAGCTAAATCCCGACGTAGAGCCCAACGTACGTCCCGACGTAGAGCTGAAAGTTAGCTAACTACAGACGAAGAGCCCAACGCGCGTCCCGACGTAGAGCTGAAAGTTAGCTAACTACAGACGTAGAGCCCAACGCGCGCCTCGACGTAGAGCCCCACGCGTGTCCCGACGTAGAGCCCAACGCACGTCCCGACGTAGAGCCCAACGCACGTCCCGACGTAGAGCCCAACGCACGTCCCGACGTAGAGCCCAACGCACGTCCCGACGTAGAGCCCAACGCACATCCCGACGTAGAGCTGAAAGTAAGCTAACTACAGACGTAGAGCCCAACGCACGTCCCGACGTAGAGCCCAACGCACGTCCCGACGTAGAGCCCAACGCACGTCCCGACGTAGAGCCCAACGCACGTCCCGACGTAGAGCTAAAAGTAAGCTAAATCCCGACGTAGAGCCCAACACACGTCCCGACGTAGAGCTGAAAGTAAGCTAAATCCCGACGTAGAGGCCAACGCACGTCCCGACGTAGAGGCCAACGCACGTCCCGACGTAGAGCTGAAAGTAAGCTAAATCCCGACGTAGAGGCCAACGCACGTCCCGACGTAGAGGCCAACGCACGTCCCGACGTAGAGCTGAAAGTAAGCTAAATCCCGACGTAGAGCCCAACGCACGTCCCGACGTAGAGCCCACCGCACGTCCCGACGTAGAGCCCACCGCACGTCCCGACGTAGAGCCCAATGCACGTCCCGACGTAGAGCTCAAAGTAAGCTAAATCCCGACGTAGCGCCCAACGCACGTCCCGACGTAGCGCCCAACGCACGTCCCGACGTAGCGCCCAACGCACGTCCCGACGTAGAGCTGAAAGTAAGCTAAATCCCGACGCAGAGGCCAACGCACGTCCCGACGTAGAGGCCAACGCACGTCCCGACTTAGAGGCCAACGCACGTCCCGACTTAGAGGCCAACGCACGTCCCGACGTAGAGCTGAAAGTAAGCTAAATCCCGACGTAGAGCCCAACGCACGTCCCGACGTAGAGCCCAACGCACGTCCCGACGTAGAGCCCAACGCACGTCCCGACGTAGAGCTGAAAGTAAGCTAACTACAGACGTAGAGCCCAACGCACGTCCCGACGTAGAGCTAAAAGTAAGCTAAATCCCGACGTAGAGCCCAACACACGTCCCGACGTAGAGCTGAAAGTAAGCTAAATCCCGACGTAGAGGCCAACGCACGTCCTGACGTAGAGGCCAACGCACGTCCCGACGTAGAGCTGAAAGTAAGCTAAATCCCGACGTAGAGGCCAACGCACGTCCCGACGTAGAGGCCAACGCACGTCCCGACGTAGAGCTGAAAGTAAGCTAAATCCCGACGTAGAGCCCACCGCACGTCCCGACGTAGAGCCCACCGCACGTCCCGACGTAGAGCCCACCGCACGTCCCGACGTAGAGCCCACCGCACGTCCCGACGTAGAGCTCAAAGTAAGCTAAACCCCGACGTAGCGCCCAACGCACGTCCCGACGTAGCGCCCAACGCACGTCCCGACGTAGCGCCCAACGCACGTCCCGACGTAGAGCTGAAAGTAAGCTAAATCCCGACGCAGAGGCCAACGCACGTCCCGACGTAGAGGCCAACGCACGTCCCGACATAGAGGCCAACGCACGTCCCGACGTAGAGCTGAAAGTAAGCTAAATCCCGACGTAGAGCCCAACGCACGTCCCGACGTAGAGCCCAACGCACGTCCCGACGTAGAGCCCAACGCACGTCCCGACGTAGAGCTGAAAGTAAGCTAAATCCCGACGTAGCGCCCAACGCACGTCCCGAAGTAGCGCCCAACACACGTCCCGACGTAGCGCCCAACGCACGTCCCGACGTAGAGCTGAAAGTAAGCTAAATCCCGACGTAGAGGCCAACGCACGTCCTGACGTAGAGGCCAACGCACGTCCCGACGTAGAGGCCAACGCACGTCCCGACGTAGAGGCCAACGCACGTCCCGACGTAGAGCCCAACGCACGTCCCGACGTAGAGCCCAACGCACGTCCCGACGTAGAGCTGAAAGTAAGCTAAATCCCGACGTAGAGCCCAAAGCACGTCCCGACGTAGAGCCCAACGCACGTCCCGACGTAGAGCCCAACGCACGTCCCGACTTAGAGGCCAACGCACGTCCCGACTTAGAGGCCAACGCACGTCCCGACGTAGAGCTGAAAGTTAGCTAACTACAGATGTAGAGCCCAACGCACGTCCCGACGTAGAGCTGAAAGTTAGCTAACTACAGACGTAGAGCCCAAGGCACGTCCCGACGTAGAGCTGAAAGTTAGCTAACTACAGACGTAGAGCCCAACGCACGTCCCGACGTAGAGCCCAACGCACGTCCCGACGTAGAGCCCAACGCACGTCCCGACGTAGAGCCCAACGCACGTCCCAACGTAGACCTGAAAGTAAGCTAAATCTTGACGTAGAGCCCAACGCACGTCCCGACGTAGAGCCCAACGCACGTCCCGACGTAGAGCTGAAAGTTAGCTAACTACAGACGAAGAGCCCAACGCGCGTCCCGACGTAGAGCTGAAAGTTAGCTAACTACAGACGTAGAGCCCAACGCGCCCCCCGACGTAGAGCCCCACGCGTGTCCCGACGTAGAGCCCAACGCACGTCCCGACGTAGAGCCCAACGCACGTCCCGACGTAGAGCTGAAAGTAAGCTAAATCCCGACGTAGACGCCAACGCACGTCCCGACGTAGAGGCCAACGCACGTGGCGACGTAGAGCCCAAAGCACGTCCCGACGTAGAGGCCAACGCACGTCCCGACGTAGAGGCCAAGGCACGTCCCGACGTAGAGCTGAAAGTAAGCTAAATCCCGACGTAGAGCCCAACGCACGTCCCGACGTAGAGCCCAACGCACGTCCCGACGTAGAGCCCAACGCATGTCCCGACGTAGAGCTGAAAGTAAGCTAAATCCCGACGCAGAGGCCAACGCACGTCCCGACGTAGAGGCCAACGCACGTCCCGACTTAGAGGCCAACGCACGTCCCGACTTAGAGGCCAACGCACGTCCCGACGTAGAGCTGAAAGTAAGCTAAATCCCGACGTAGAGCCCAACGCACGTCCCGACGTAGAGCCCAACGCACGTCCCGACGTAGAGCCCAACGCACGTCCCGACGTAGAGCTGAAAGTAAGCTAACTACAGACGTAGAGCCCAACGCACGTCCCGACGTAGAGCTAAAAGTAAGCTAAATCCCGACGTAGAGCCCAACACACGTCCCGACGTAGAGCTGAAAGTAAGCTAAATCCCGACGTAGAGGCCAACGCACGTCCCGACGTAGAGGCCAACGCAAGTCCCGACGTAGAGCTGAAAGTAAGCTAAATCCCGACGTAGAGGCCAACGCACGTCCCGACGTAGAGGCCAACGCACGTCCCGACGTAGAGCTGAAAGTAAGCTAAATCCCGACGTAGAGCCCAACGCACGTCCCGACGTAGAGCCCACCGCACGTCCCGACGTAGAGCTCAAAGTAAGCTAAATCCCGACGTAGCGCCCAACACACGTCCCGACGTAGCGCCCAACGCACGTCCCGACGTAGAGCTGAAAGTAAGCTAAATCCCGACGCAGAGGCCAACGCACGTCCCGACGTAGAGGCCAACGCACGTCCCGACATAGAGGCCAACGCACGTCCCGACGTAGAGCTGAAAGTAAGCTAAATCCCGACGTAGAGCCCAACGCACGTCCCGACGTAGAGCCCAACGCACGTCCCGACATAGAGCCCAACGCACGTCCCGACGTAGAGCTGAAAGTAAGCTAAATCCCGACGTAGCGCCCAACGCACGTCCCGAAGTAGCGCCCAACACACGTCCCGACGTAGCGCCCAACGCATGTCCCGACGTAGCGTCCAACGCACGTCCCGACGTAGAGCTGAAAGTAAGCTAAATCCCGACGCAGAGGCCAACGCACGTCCCGACGTAGAGCCCAACGCACGTCCCGACGTAGAGCCCAACGCACGTCCCGACGTAGAGCCCAACGCACGTCCCGACGTAGAGCCCAACGCACGTCCCGACGTAGAGCTGAAAGTAAGCTAAATCCCGACGTAGAGCCCAAAGCACGTCCCGACGTAGAGCCCAACGCACGTCCCGACGTAGAGCCCAACGCACGTCCCGACGTAGAGCCCAACGCACGTCCCGACGTAGAGCCCAACGCACGTCCCGACGTAGAGCTGAAAGTTAGCTAACTACAGATGTAGAGCCCAACGCACGTCCCGACGTAGAGCTGAAAGTTAGCTAACTACAGACGTAGAGCCCAACGCACGTCCCGACGTAGAGCTGAAAGTTAGCTAACTACAGACGTAGAGCCCAACGCACGTCCCGACGTAGAGCTGAAAGTTAGCTAACTACAGACGTAGAGCCCAACGCACGTCCCGACGTAGAGCCCAACGCACGTCCCGACGTAGAGCCCAACGCACGTCCCGACGTAGAGCCCAACGCACGTCCCGACGTAGACCTGGAAGTAAGCTAAATCCCGACGTAGAGCCCAACGCACGTCCCGACGTAGAGCCCAACGCACGTCCCGACGTAGAGCTGAAAGTAAGCTAAATCCCGACGTAGAGCCCAACGTACGTCCCGACGTAGAGCTGAAAGTTAGCTAACTACAGACGAAGAGCCCAACGCGCGTCCCGACGTAGAGCTGAAAGTTAGCTAACTACAGACGTAGAGCCCAACGCGCGCCTCGACGTAGAGCCCCACGCGTGTCCCGACGTAGAGCCCAACGCACGTCCCGACTTAGAGGCCAACGCACGTCCCGACGTAGAGCTGAAAGTAAGCTAAATCCCGACGTAGAGCCCAACGCACGTCCCGACGTAGAGCCCAACGCACGTCCCGACGTAGAGCCCAACGCACATCCCGACGTAGAGCTGAAAGTAAGCTAACTACAGACGTAGAGCCCAACGCACGTCCCGACGTAGAGCCCAACGCACGTCCCGACGTAGAGCCCAACGCACGTCCCGACGTAGAGCTAAAAGTAAGCTAAATCCCGACGTAGAGCCCAACACACGTCCCGACGTAGAGCTGAAAGTAAGCTAAATCCCGACGTAGAGGCCAACGCACGTCCCGACGTAGAGGCCAACGCACGTCCCGACGTAGAGCTGAAAGTAAGCTAAATCCCGACGTAGAGGCCAACGCACGTCCCGACGTAGAGGCCAACGCACGTCCCGACGTAGAGCTGAAAGTAAGCTAAATCCCGACGTAGAGCCCACCGCACGTCCCGACGTAGAGCCCACCGCACGTCCCGACGTAGAGCCCACCGCACGTCCCGACGTAGAGCCCAATGCACGTCCCGACGTAGAGCTCAAAGTAAGCTAAATCCCGACGTAGCGCCCAACGCACGTCCCGACGTAGCGCCCAACGCACGTCCCGACGTAGCGCCCAACGCACGTCCCGACGTAGAGCTGAAAGTAAGCTAAATCCCGACGCAGAGGCCAACGCACGTCCCGACGTAGAGGCCAACGCACGTCCCGACTTAGAGGCCAACGCACGTCCCGACTTAGAGGCCAACGCACGTCCCGACGTAGAGCTGAAAGTAAGCTAAATCCCGACGTAGAGCCCAACGCACGTCCCGACGTAGAGCCCAACGCACGTCCCGACGTAGAGCCCAACGCACGTCCCGACGTAGAGCTGAAAGTAAGCTAACTACAGACGTAGAGCCCAACGCACGTCCCGACGTAGAGCTAAAAGTAAGCTAAATCCCGACGTAGAGCCCAACACACGTCCCGACGTAGAGCTGAAAGTAAGCTAAATCCCGACGTAGAGGCCAACGCACGTCCTGACGTAGAGGCCAACGCACGTCCCGACGTAGAGCTGAAAGTAAGCTAAATCCCGACGTAGAGGCCAACGCACGTCCCGACGTAGAGGCCAACGCACGTCCCGACGTAGAGCTGAAAGTAAGCTAAATCCCGACGTAGAGCCCAACGCACGTCCCGACGTAGAGCCCACCGCACGTCCCGACGTAGAGCCCACCGCACGTCCCGACGTAGAGCTCAAAGTAAGCTAAATCCCGACGTAGCGCCCAACGCACGTCCCGACGTAGCGCCCAACGCACGTCCCGACGTAGAGCTGAAAGTAAGCTAAATCCCGACGCAGAGGCCAACGCACGTCCCGACGTAGAGGCCAACGCACGTCCCGACGTAGAGGCCAACGCACGTCCCGACGTAGAGCTGAAAGTAAGCTAAATCCCGACGTAGAGCCCAACGCACGTCCCGACGTAGAGCCCAACGCACGTCCCGACGTAGAGCCCAACGCACGTCCCGACGTAGAGCTGAAAGTAAGCTAAATCCCGACGTAGAGGCCAACGCACGTCCTGACGTAGAGGCCAACGCACGTCCCGACGTAGAGGCCAACGCACGTCCCGACGTAGAGGCCAACGCACGTCCCGACGTAGAGGCCAACGCACGTCCCGACGTAGAGGCCAACGCACGTCCCGACGTAGAGCCCAACGCACGTCCCGACGTAGAGCCCAACGCACGTCCCGACGTAGAGCTGAAAGTAAGCTAAATCCCGACGTAGAGCCCAAAGCACGTCCCGACGTAGAGCCCAACGCACGTCCCGACGTAGAGCCAAACGCACGTCCCGACGTAGAGCCCAACGCACGTCCCGACGTAGAGCTGAAAGTTAGCTAACTACAGATGTAGAGCCCAACGCACGTCCCGACGTAGAGCTGAAAGTTAGCTAACTACAGACGTAGAGCCCAACGCACGTCCCGACGTAGAGCTGAAAGTTAGCTAACTACAGACGTAGAGCCCAACGCACGTCCCGACGTAGAGCTGAAAGTTAGCTAACTACAGACGTAGAGCCCAACGCACGTCCCGACGTAGAGCTGAAAGTTAGCTAACTACAGACGTAGAGCCCAACGCACGTCCCGACGTAGAGCTGAAAGTTAGCTAACTACAGACGTAGAGCCCAACGCACGTCCCGACGTAGAGCCCAACGCACGTCCCGACGTAGAGCCCAACGCACGTCCCGACGTAGAGCCCAACGCACGTCCCAACGTAGACCTGAAAGTAAGCTAAATCTTGACGTAGAGCCCAACGCACGTCCCGACGTAGAGCCCAACGCACGTCCCGACGTAGAGCTGAAAGTTAGCTAACTACAGACGAAGAGCCCAACGCGCGTCCCGACGTAGAGCTGAAAGTTAGCTAACTACAGACGTAGAGCCCAACGCGCCCCCCGACGTAGAGCCCCACGCGTGTCCCGACGTAGAGCCCAACGCACGTCCCGACGTAGAGCCCAACGCACGTCCCGACGTAGAGCTGAAAGTAAGCTAAATCCCGACGTAGACGCCAACGCACGTCCCGACGTAGAGGCCAACGCACGTGGCGACGTAGAGCCCAAAGCACGTCCCGACGTAGAGGCCAACGCACGTCCCGACGTAGAGGCCAAGGCACGTCCCGACGTAGAGCTGAAAGTAAGCTAAATCCCGACGTAGAGCCCAACGCACGTCCCGACGTAGAGCCCAACGCACGTCCCGACGTAGAGCCCAACGCACGTCCCGACGTAGCGCCCAACGCACGTCCCGACGTAGAGCTGAAAGTTAGCTAACTACAGACATAGAGCCCAACGCACGTCCCGACGTAGAGCCCAACGCACGTCCCGACCTAGAGCCCAACGCAAGTCCCGACGTAGAGCTGAAAGTAAGCTAAAACCCGACGTAGAGCCCAACGCACGTCCCGACGTAGAGCTGAAAGTAAGCTAAATCCCGACTTAGAGGCCAACGCACGTCCCGACGTACAGGCCAACGCACGTCCCGACAAAGAGCTGAAAGTAAGCTAAATCCCGAAGTAGAGGCCAACGCACGTCCCGACGTAGAGGCCAACGCACGTCCCGACGTAGAGCTGAAAGTAAGCTAAATCCCGATGTAGAGGCCAAGGCACGTCCCGACGTAGAGGCCAACGCACGTCCCGACTTAGAGGCCAACGCACGTCCCGACGTAGAGGCCAACGCACGTCCCGACGTAGAGGCCAACGCACGTCCCGACGTAGAGGCCAACGCACGTCCCGACGTAGAGCTGAAAGTAAGTTAAATCCCGACGTAGAGCCCAACGCACGTCCCGACGTAGAGCCCAACGCACGTCCCGACGTAGAGCCCAACGCACGTCCCGACGTAGAGCCCAACGCACGTCCCGACGTAGAGCCCAACGCACGTCCCGACGTAGAGCCCAACGCACGTCCCGACGTAGCGCCCAACGCACGTCCCGACGTAGAGCTGAAAGTTAGCTAACTACAGACGTAGAGCCCAACGCACGTCCCGACGTAGAGCTGAAAGTTAGCTAACAACAGACGTAGAGCCCAACGCACTTCCCGACGTAGAGCTGAAAGTTACCTAACTACAGACGTAGAGCCCAACGCACGTCCCGACGTAGAGCTGAAAGTTACCTAACTACAGACGTAGAGCCCAACGCACGTCCCGACGTAGAGCCCAACGCACGTCCCGACGTAGAGCCCAACGCACGTCCCGACGTAGAGCTGAAAGTTAGCTAAATCCCGACGTAGAGGCCAACGCACGTCCCAACGTAGAGCTGAAAGTAAGCTAAATCCCGACGTAGAGCCCAACGCACGTCCCGACGTAGAGCCCAACGCATGTCCCGACGTAGAGCTGAAAGTTAGCTAAATCCTGACGTAGAGCCCAACGCACGTCCCGACGTAGAGCCCAACGCACGTCCCGACGTAGAGCCCAACGCACGTCCCGACGTAGAGCCCAACGCACGTCCCGACGTAGAGCCCAACGCGCGTCCCGACGTAGAGCTGAAAGTTAGCTAACTCCAGACGTAGAGCCCAACGCACGTCCCGACGTAGAGCCCAAAGCACGTCCCGACGTAGAGCTGAAAGTTAGCTAACTACAGACGTAGAGCCCAACGCACGTCCCGACGTAGAGCCCAAAGCACGTCCCGACGTAGAGCCCAACGCACGTCCCGACGTAGAGGCCAACGCACGTCCCGACGTAGAGCTGAAAGTAAGCTAAATCCCGACGTAGAGCCCAACGCACGTCCCGACGTAGAGCTGAAAGTAAGCTAAATCCCGACGTAGAGGCCAACGCACGTCCCGACGTACAGGCCAACGCACGTCCCGAAGTAGAGGCCAACGCACGTCCCGACGTAGAGCTGAAAGTAAGCTAAATCCCGACGTAGAGCCCAACGCACGTCCCGACGTAGAGCCCAACGCACGTCCCGACGTAGCGCCCAACGCACGTCCCGACGTAGAGCTGAAAGTTAGCTAACTACAGACGTAGAGCCCAACGCACATCCCGACGTAGAGCAGAAAGTTAGCTAACTACAGACGTAGAGCCCAACGCACGTCCCGACGTAGAGCCCAACGCACGTCCCGACGTAGAGCCCAACGCACGTCCCGACGTAGAGCCCAACGCACGTCCCGACGTAGAGCCCAACGCACGTCCCGACGTAGCGCCCAACGCACGTCCCGACGTAGAGCTGAAAGTAAGCTAAATCCCGACGTAGAGGCCAACGCACGTCCCGACGTACAGGCCAAAGCACGTCCCGACGTAGAGCTGAAAGTAAGATAAATCCCGACGTAGAGGCCAACGCACGTCCCGACGTAGAGGCCAGCGCACGTCCCGACGTAGAGGCCAGCGCACGTCCCGACGTAGAAGCCAGCGCACGTCCCGACGTAGAGCCCAACGCACGTCCCGACGTAGAGCTTAATGTAAGCTAAATCCCGACGTAGAGCCCAACGCACGTCCCGACGTAGAGCCCAACGCACGTCCCGACGTAGAGCCCAACGCACGTCCCGACGTAGAGCCCAACGCACGTCCCGACGTAGAGCTGAATATAAGCTAAATCCCGACGTAGAGCCCAACGCACGTCCCGACGTAGCGCCCAACGCACGTCCCGACGTAGAGCCCAACGCACGTCCCAACGTAGAGCTGAAAGTTAGCTAACTACAGATGTAGAGCCCAACGCACGTCCCGACGTAGAGCTGAAAGTTAGCTAACTACAGACGTAGAGCCCAACGCACGTCCCGACGTAGAGCTGAAAGTTAGCTAACTACAGACGTAGAGCCCAACGCACGTCCCGACGTAGAGCCCAACGCACGTCCCGACGTAGAGCCCAACGCACGTCCCGACGTAGAGCCCAACGCACGTCCCAACGTAGACCTGAAAGTAAGCTAAATCTTGACGTAGAGCCCAACGCACGTCCCGACGTAGAGCCCAACGCACGTCCCGACGTAGAGCTGAAAGTTAGCTAACTACAGACGAAGAGCCCAACGCGCGTCCCGACGTAGAGCTGAAAGTTAGCTAACTACAGACGTAGAGCCCAACGCGCCCCCCGACGTAGAGCCCCACGCGTGTCCCGACGTAGAGCCCAACGCACGTCCCGACGTAGAGCCCAACGCACGTCCCGACGTAGAGCTGAAAGTAAGCTAAATCCCGACGTAGACGCCAACGCACGTCCCGACGTAGAGGCCAACGCACGTGGCGACGTAGAGCCCAAAGCACGTCCCGACGTAGAGGCCAACGCACGTCCCGACGTAGAGGCCAAGGCACGTCCCGACGTAGAGCTGAAAGTAAGCTAAATCCCGACGTAGAGCCCAACGCACGTCCCGACGTAGAGCCCAACGCACGTCCCGACGTAGAGCCCAACGCACGTCCCGACGTAGCGCCCAACGCACGTCCCGACGTAGAGCCCAACGCACGTCCCGACGTAGAGCTGAAAGTTAGCTAACTACAGATGTAGAGCCCAACGCACGTCCCGACGTAGAGCTGAAAGTAAGCTAAAACCCGACGTAGAGCCCAACGCACGTCCCGACGTAGAGCTGAAAGTAAGCTAAATCCCGACGTAGAGGCCAACGCACGTCCCGACGTACAGGCCAACGCACGTCCCGACAAAGAGCTGAAAGTAAGCTAAATCCCGAAGTAGAGGCCAACGCACGTCCCGACGTAGAGGCCAACGCACGTCCCGACGTAGAGCTGAAAGTAAGCTAAATCCCGATGTAGAGGCCAAGGCACGTCCCGCCGTAGAGGCCAACGCACGTCCCGACTTAGAGGCCAACGCACGTCCCGACGTAGAGGCCAACGCACGTCCCGACGTAGAGGCCAACGCACGTCCCGACGTAGAGCTGAAAGTAAGTTAAATCCCGACGTAGAGCCCAACGCACGTCCCGACGTAGAGCCCAACGCACGTCCCGACGTAGAGCCCAACGCACGTCCCGACGTAGAGCCCAACGCACGTCCCGACGTAGAGCTGAAAGTTAGCTAAATCCCGACGTAGAGGCCAACGCACGTCCCAACGTAGAGCTGAAAGTAAGCTAAATCCCGACGTAGAGCCCAACGCACGTCCCGACGTAGAGCCCAACGCACGTCCCGACGTAGAGCTGAAAGTTAGCTAAATCCTGACGTAGAGCCCAACGCACGTCCCGACGTAGAGCCCAACGCACGTCCCGACGTAGAGCCCAACGCACGTCCCGACGTAGAGCCCAACGCACGTCCCGACGTAGAGCCCAACGCACGTCCCGACGTAGAGCCCAACGCGCGTCCCGACGTAGAGCTGAAAGTTAGCTAACTACAGACGTAGAGCCCAACGCACGTCCCGACGTAGAGCCCAAAGCACGTCCCGACGTAGAGCTGAAAGTTAGCTAACTACAGACGTAGAGCCCAACGCACGTCCCGACGTAGAGCCCAAAGCACGTCCCGACGTAGAGCCCAACGCACGTCCCGACGTAGAGGCCAACGCACGTCCCGACGTAGAGGCCAACGCACGTCCCGACGTAGAGCTGAAAGTAAGCTAAATCCCGACGTAGAGCCCAACGCACGTCCCGACGTAGAGCTGAAAGTAAGCTAAATCCCGACGTAGAGGCCAACGCACGTCCCGACGTACAGGCCAACGCACGTCCCGAAGTAGAGGCCAACGCACGTCCCGACGTAAAGCTGAAAGTAAGCTAAATCCCGACGTAGAGCCCAACGCACGTCCCGACGTAGAGCCCAACGCACGTCCCGACGTAGCGCCCAACGCACGTCCCGACGTAGAGCTGAAAGTTAGCTAACTACAGACGTAGAGCCCAACGCACATCCCGACGTAGAGCAGAAAGTTAGCTAACTACAGACGTAGAGCCCAACGCACGTCCCGACGTAGAGCCCAACGCACGTCCCGACGTAGAGCCCAACGCACGTCCCGACGTAGAGCCCAACGCACGTCCCGACGTAGCGCCCAACGCACGTCCCGACGTAGCGCCCAACGCACGTCCCGACGTAGAGCTGAAAGTAAGCTAAATCCCGACGTAGAGGCCAACGCACGTCCCGACGTACAGGCCAAAGCACGTCCCGACGTAGAGCTGAAAGTAAGATAAATCCCGACGTAGAGGCCAACGCACGTCCCGACGTAGAGGCCAGCGCACGTCCCGACGTAGAGGCCAGCGCACGTCCCGACGTAGAGGCCAGCGCACGTCCCGACGTAGAGGCCAGCGCACGTCCCGACGTAGAGCCCAGCGCACGTCCCGACGTAGAGCTTAATGTAAGCTAAATCCCGACGTAGAGCCCAACGCACGTCCCGACGTAGAGCCCAACGCACGTCCCGACGTAGAGCCCAACGCACGTCCCGACGTAGAGCCCAACGCACGTCCCGACGTAGAGCCCAACGCACGTCCCGACGTAGAGCTGAATGTAAGCTAAATCCCGACGTAGAGCCCAACGCACGTCCCGACGTAGCGCCCAACGCACGTCCCGACGTAGAGCTGAAAGTTAGCTAACCACAGACGTAGAGCCCAACGCACGACCCGACGTAGAGCTGAAAGTAAGCTAAATCCCGACGTAGAGGCCAACGCATGTCCCGAAGTAGAGGCCAACGCACGTCCCGAAGTAGAGGCCAACGCACGTCCCGACGTAGAGCTGAAAGTAAGCTAAATCCCGACGTAGAGCCCAACGCACGTCCCGACGTAGAGCCCAACGCACGTCCCGACGTAGCGCCCAACGCACGTCCCGACGTAGAGCTGAAAGTTAGCTAAATACAGACGTAGAGCCCAACGCACGTCCCGACGTAGAGCAGAAAGTTAGCTAACTAGAGACGTAGAGCCCAACGCACGTCCCGACGTAGAGCCCAACGCACGTCCCGACGTAGCGGCCATCGCACGTCCCGACGTAGAGCTGAAAGTAAGTTAAATCCCGACGTAGAGGCCAACGCACGTCCCGACCTAGAGGCCAACGCACGTCCCGACCTAGAGGCCAACGCACGTCCCGACCTAGAGGCCAACGCACGTCCCGACGTAGAGCTGAAAGTAAGCTAAATCCCGACGTAGAGCCCAACGCACGTCCCGACGTAGAGCCCAACGCACGTCCCAACGTAGAGCCCAACGCACGTCCCGACGTAGAGCCCAACGCACGTCCCGACGTAGAGCCCAACGCACGTCCCGACGTAGAGCTGAAAGTTAGCTAACTACAGACGTAGAGCCCAACGCACGTCCCGACGTAGAGCCCAACGCACGTCCCGACGTAGAGCCCAACGCACGTCCCGACGTAGAGCCCAACGCACGTCCCGACGTAGAGCCCAACGCACGTCCCGACGTAGAGCTGAAAGTAAGTTAAATCCCGACGTAGAGGCCAACGCACGTCCCGACGTAGAGCTGAAAGTAAGTTAAATCCCGACGTAGAGGCCAACGCACGTCCCGACGTAGAGCTGAAAGTAAGTTAAATCCCGACGTAGAGGCCAACGCACGTCCCGACGTAGAGGCCAACGCACGTCCCGACTTAGAGGCCAACGCACGTCCCGACGTAGAGCTGAAAGTAAGCTAAATCCCGACGTAGAGCCCAACGCACGTCCCGACGTAGAGCCCAACGCACGTCCCGACGTAGAGCCCAACGCACGTCCCGACGTAGAGCTGAAAGTAAGCTAACTACAGACGTAGAGCCCAACGCACGTCCCGACGTAGAGCCCAACGCACGTCCCGACGTAGAGCTAAAAGTAAGCTAAATCCCGACGTAGAGCCCAACGCACGTCCCGACGTAGAGCTGAAAGTAAGCTAAATCCCGACGTAGAGGCCAACGCACGTCCCGACGTAGAGGCCAACGCACGTCCCGACGTAGAGGCCAACGCACGTCCCGACGTAGAGGCCAACGCACGTCCCGACGTAGAGGCCAACGCACGTCCCGACGTAGAGCTGAAAGTAAGCTAAATCCCGACGTAGAGGCCAACGCACGTCCCGAAGTAGAGGCCAACGCACGTCCCGACGTAGAGGCCAACGCACGTCCCGACGTAGAGCTGAAAGTAAGCTAAATCCCGACGTAGAGCCCACCGCACGTCCCAACGTAGAGCCCACCGCACGTCCCAACGTAGAGCCCACCGCACGTCCCGACGTAGAGCCCAATGCACGTCCCGACGTAGAGCTCAAAGTAAGCTAAATCCCGACGTAGCGCCCAACGCACGTCCCGACGTAGCGCCCAACGCACGTCCCGACGTAGCGCCCAACGCACGTCCCGACGTAGAGCTGAAAGTAAGCTAAATCCCGACGCAGAGGCCAACGCACGTCCCGACGTAGAGGCCAACGCACGTCCCGACTTAGAGGCCAACGCACGTCCCGACTTAGAGGCCAACGCACGTCCCGACTTAGAGGCCAACGCACGTCCCGACTTAGAGGCCAACGCACGTCCCGACGTAGAGCTGAAAGTAAGCTAAATCCCGACGTAGAGCCCAACGCACGTCCCGACGTAGAGCCCAACGCACGTCCCGACGTAGAGCCCAACGCACGTCCCGACGTAGAGCTGAAAGTAAGCTAACTACAGACGTAGAGCCCAACGCACGTCCCGACGTAGAGCTAAAAGTAAGCTAAATCCCGACGTAGAGCCCAACACACGTCCCGACGTAGAGCTGAAAGTAAGCTAAATCCCGACGTAGAGGCCAACGCACGTCCCGACGTAGAGGCCAACGCACGTCCCGACGTAGAGCTGAAAGTAAGCTAAATCCCGACGTAGAGGCCAACGCACGTCCCGACGTAGAGGCCAACGCACGTCCCGACGTAGAGCTGAAAGTAAGCTAAATCCCGACGTAGAGCCCAACGCACGTCCCGACGTAGAGCCCACCGCACGTCCCGACGTAGAGCTCAAAGTAAGCTAAATCCCGACGTAGCGCCCAACACACGTCCCGACGTAGCGCCCAACGCACGTCCCGACGTAGAGCTGAAAGTAAGCTAAATCCCGACGCAGAGGCCAACGCACGTCCCGACGTAGAGGCCAACGCACGTCCCGACATAGAGGCCAACGCACGTCCCGACGTAGAGCTGAAAGTAAGCTAAATCCCGACGTAGAGCCCAACGCACGTCCCGACGTAGAGCCCAACGCACGTCCCGACATAGAGCCCAACGCACGTCCCGACGTAGAGCTGAAAGTAAGCTAAATCCCGACGTAGCGCCCAACGCACGTCCCGACGTAGCGCCCAACGCATGTCCCGACGTAGCGCCCAACGCACGTCCCGACGTAGAGCTGAAAGTAAGCTAAATCCCGACGCAGAGGCCAACGCACGTCCCGACGTAGAGGCCAACGCACGTCCCGACGTAGAGCCCAACGCACGTCCCGACGTAGAGCCCAACGCACGTCCCGACGTAGAGCCCAACGCACGTCCCGACGTAGAGCTGAAAGTA
This sequence comes from Leptosomus discolor, assembly GCF_034619465.1. NCBI lineage: Eukaryota > Metazoa > Chordata > Aves > Leptosomiformes > Leptosomidae > Leptosomus > Leptosomus discolor. The sequence goes on along the minus strand of NW_028237857.1, from coordinate 1,393,718 downwards.
AGCTAAATCCCGACGTAGAGCCCAAAGCACGTCCCGACGTAGAGCCCAACGCACGTCCCGACGTAGAGCCCAACGCACGTCCCGACGTAGAGCCCAACGCACGTCCCGACGTAGAGCTGAAAGTTAGCTAACTACAGATGTAGAGCCCAACGCACGTCCCGACGTAGAGCTGAAAGTTAGCTAACTACAGACGTAGAGCCCAACGCACGTCCCGACGTAGAGCTGAAAGTTAGCTAACTACAGACGTAGAGCCCAACGCACGTCTCGACGTAGAGCCCAACGCACGTCCCGACGTAGAGCCCAACGCACGTCCCGACGTAGAGCCCAACGCACGTCCCGACGTAGAGCCCAACGCACGTCCCAACGTAGACCTGGAAGTAAGCTAAATCCCGACGTAGAGCCCAACGCACGTCCCGACGTAGAGCCCAACGTACGTCCCGACGTAGAGCTGAAAGTTAGCTAACTACAGACGAAGAGCCCAACGCGCGTCCCGACGTAGAGCTGAAAGTTAGCTAACTACAGACGAAGAGCCCAACGCGCGTCCCGACGTAGAGCTGAAAGTTAGCTAACTACAGACGTAGAGCCCAACGCGCGCCTCGACGTAGAGCCCCACGCGTGTCCCGACGTAGAGCCCAACGCACGTCCCGACTTAGAGGCCAACGCACGTCCCGACGTAGAGCTGAAAGTAAGCTAAATCCCGACGTAGAGCCCAACGCACGTCCCGACGTAGAGCCCAACGCACGTCCCGACGTAGAGCCCAACGCACGTCCCGACGTAGAGCCCAACGCACGTCCCGACGTAGAGCTGAAAGTAAGCTAACTACAGACGTAGAGCCCAACGCACGTCCCGACGTAGAGCCCAACGCACGTCCCGACGTAGAGCCCAACGCACGTCCCGACGTAGAGCTAAAAGTAAGCTAAATCCCGACGTAGAGCCCAACACACGTCCCGACGTAGAGCTGAAAGTAAGCTAAATCCCGACGTAGAGGCCAACGCACGTCCCGACGTAGAGGCCAACGCACGTCCCGACGTAGAGCTGAAAGTAAGCTAAATCCCGACGTAGAGGCCAACGCACGTCCCGACGTAGAGGCCAACGCACGTCCCGACGTAGAGCTGAAAGTAAGCTAAATCCCGACGTAGAGCCCAACGCACGTCCCGACGTAGAGCCCACCGCACGTCCCGACGTAGAGCCCACCGCACGTCCCGACGTAGAGCCCAATGCACGTCCCGACGTAGAGCTCAAAGTAAGCTAAATCCCGACGTAGCGCCCAACGCACGTCCCGACGTAGCGCCCAACGCACGTCCCGACGTAGAGCTGAAAGTAAGCTAAATCCCGACGCAGAGGCCAACGCACGTCCCGACGTAGAGGCCAACGCACGTCCCGACTTAGAGGCCAACGCACGTCCCGACTTAGAGGCCAACGCACGTCCCGACTTAGAGGCCAACGCACGTCCCGACGTAGAGCTGAAAGTAAGCTAAATCCCGACGTAGAGCCCAACGCACGTCCCGACGTAGAGCCCAACGCACGTCCCGACGTAGAGCCCAACGCACGTCCCGACGTAGAGCTGAAAGTAAGCTAACTACAGACGTAGAGCCCAACGCACGTCCCGACGTAGAGCTAAAAGTAAGCTAAATCCCGACGTAGAGCCCAACACACGTCCCGACGTAGAGCTGAAAGTAAGCTAAATCCCGACGTAGAGCCCAACGCACGTCCTGACGTAGAGGCCAACGCACGTCCCGACGTAGAGCTGAAAGTAAGCTAAATCCCGACGTAGAGGCCAACGCACGTCCCGACGTAGAGGCCAACGCACGTCCCGACGTAGAGCTGAAAGTAAGCTAAATCCCGACGTAGAGCCCAACGCACGTCCCGACGTAGAGCCCACCGCACGTCCCGACGTAGAGCTCAAAGTAAGCTAAATCCCGACGTAGCGCCCAACGCACGTCCCGACGTAGCGCCCAACGCACGTCCCGACGTAGAGCTGAAAGTAAGCTAAATCCCGACGCAGAGGCCAACGCACGTCCCGACGTAGAGGCCAACGCACGTCCCGACATAGAGGCCAACGCACGTCCCGACGTAGAGCTGAAAGTAAGCTAAATCCCGACGTAGAGCCCAACGCACGTCCCGACGTAGAGCCCAACGCACGTCCCGACGTAGAGCTGAAAGTAAGCTAAATCCCGACGTAGCGCCCAACGCACGTCCCGAAGTAGCGCCCAACGCACGTCCCGACGTAGCGCCCAACGCACGTCCCGACGTAGAGCTGAAAGTAAGCTAAATCCCGACGTAGAGGCCAACGCACGTCCCGACGTAGAGGCCAACGCACGTCCCGACGTAGAGGCCAACGCACGTCCCGACGTAGAGCCCAACGCACGTCCCGACGTAGAGCCCAACGCACGTCCCGACGTAGAGCCCAACGCACGTCCCGACGTAGAGCCCAACGCACGTCCCGACGTAGAGCTGAAAGTAAGCTAAATCCCGACGTAGAGCCCAAAGCACGTCCCGACGTAGAGCCCAACGCACGTCCCGACGTAGAGCCCAACGCACGTCCCGACGTAGAGCCCAACGCACGTCCCAACGTAGAGCTGAAAGTTAGCTAACTACAGATGTAGAGCCCAACGCACGTCCCGACGTAGAGCTGAAAGTTAGCTAACTACAGACGTAGAGCCCAACGCACGTCCCGACGTAGAGCTGAAAGTTAGCTAACTACAGACGTAGAGCCCAACGCACGTCCCGACGTAGAGCCCAACGCACGTCCCGACGTAGAGCCCAACGCACGTCCCGACGTAGAGCACAACGCACGTCCCGACGTAGAGCCCAACGCACGTCCCGACGTAGAGCCCAACGCACGTCCCAACGTAGACCTGAAAGTAAGCTAAATCTTGACGTAGAGCCCAACGCACGTCCCGACGTAGAGCCCAACGCACGTCCCGACGTAGAGCTGAAAGTTAGCTAACTACAGACGAAGAGCCCAACGCGCGTCCCGACGTAGAGCTGAAAGTTAGCTAACTACAGACGTAGAGCCCAACGCGCCCCCCGACGTAGAGCCCCACGCGCGTCCCGACGTAGAGCCCAACGCACGTCCCGACGTAGAGCCCAACGCACGTCCCGACGTAGAGCCCAACGCACGTCCCGACGTAGAGCTGAAAGTAAGCTAAATCCCGACGTAGACGCCAACGCACGTCCCGACGTAGAGGCCAACGCACGTGGCGACGTAGAGCCCAAAGCACGTCCCGACGTAGAGGCCAACGCACGTCCCGACGTAGAGGCCAAGGCACGTCCCGACGTAGAGCTGAAAGTAAGCTAAATCCCGACGTAGAACCCAACGCACGTCCCGACGTAGAGCCCAACGCACGTCCCGACGTAGAGCCCAACGCACGTCCCGACGTAGCGCCCAACGCACGTCCCGACGTAGAGCTGAAAGTTAGCTAACTACAGACATAGAGCCCAACGCACGTCCCGACGTAGAGCAGAAAGTTAGCTAACTACAGACATAGAGCCCAACGCACGTCCCGACGTAGAGCCCAACGCACGTCCCGACCTAGAGCCCAACGCAAGTCCCGACGTAGAGCTGAAAGTAAGCTAAAACCCGACGTAGAGCCCAACGCACGTCCCGACGTAGAGCTGAAAGTAAGCTAAATCCCGACGTAGAGGCCAACGCACGTCCAGACGTACAGGCCAACGCACGTCCCGGCAAAGAGCTGAAAGTAAGCTAAATCCCGAAGTAGAGGCCAACGCACGTCCCGACGTAGAGGCCAACGCACGTCCCGACGTAGAGCTGAAAGTAAGCTAAATCCCGATGTAGAGGCCAAGGCACGTCCCGACGTAGAGGCCAACGCACGTCCCGACGTAGAGGCCAACGCACGTCCCGACGTAGAGCTGAAAGTAAGTTAAATCCCGACGTAGAGCCCAACGCACGTCCCGACGTAGAGCTGAAAGTTAGCTAACTACAGACGTAGAGCCCAACGCACGTCCCGACGTAGAGCCCAACGCACGTCCCGACGTAGAGCCCAACGCACGTCCCGACGTAGAGCCCAACGCACGTCCCGACGTAGAGCCCAACGCACGTCCCGACGTAGAGCCCAACGCACGTCCCAACGTAGACCTGAAAGTAAGCTAAATCTTGACGTAGAGCCCAACGCACGTCCCGACGTAGAGCCCAACGCACGTCCCGACGTAGAGCTGAAAGTTAGCTAACTACAGACGAAGAGCCCAACGCGCGTCCCGACGTAGAGCTGAAAGTTAGCTAACTACAGACGTAGAGCCCAACGCGCCCCCCGACGTAGAGCCCCACGCGTGTCCCGACGTAGAGCCCAACGCACGTCCCGACGTAGAGCCCAACGCACGTCCCGACGTAGAGCTGAAAGTAAGCTAAATCCCGACGTAGACGCCAACGCACGTCCCGACGTAGAGGCCAACGCACGTGGCGACGTAGAGCCCAAAGCACGTCCCGACGTAGAGGCCAACGCACGTCCCGACGTAGAGGCCAAGGCACGTCCCGACGTAGAGCTGAAAGTAAGCTAAATCCCGACGTAGAACCCAACGCACGTCCCGACGTAGAGCCCAACGCACGTCCCGACGTAGAGCCCAACGCACGTCCCGACGTAGCGCCCAACGCACGTCCCGACGTAGAGCTGAAAGTTAGCTAACTACAGACATAGAGCCCAACGCACGTCCCGACGTAGAGCAGAAAGTTAGCTAACTACAGACATAGAGCCCAACGCACGTCCCGACGTAGAGCCCAACGCACGTCCCGACCTAGAGCCCAACGCAAGTCCCGACGTAGAGCTGAAAGTAAGCTAAAACCCGACGTAGAGCCCAACGCACGTCCCGACGTAGAGCTGAAAGTAAGCTAAATCCCGACGTAGAGGCCAACGCACGTCCAGACGTACAGGCCAACGCACGTCCCGGCAAAGAGCTGAAAGTAAGCTAAATCCCGAAGTAGAGGCCAACGCACGTCCCGACGTAGAGGCCAACGCACGTCCCGACGTAGAGCTGAAAGTAAGCTAAATCCCGATGTAGAGGCCAAGGCACGTCCCGACGTAGAGGCCAACGCACGTCCCGACGTAGAGGCCAACGCACGTCCCGACGTAGAGCTGAAAGTAAGTTAAATCCCGACGTAGAGCCCAACGCACGTCCCGACGTAGAGCCCAACGCACGTCCCGACGTAGAGCCCAACGCACGTCCCGACGTAGAGCCCAACGCACGTCCCGACGTAGAGCCCAACGCACGTCCCGACGTAGAGCCCAACGCACGTCCCGACGTAGAGCCCAACGCACGTCCCGACGTAGCGCCCAACGCACGTCCCGACGTAGAGCTGAAAATTAGCTAACTACAGACGTAGAGCCGAACGCACGTCCCGACGTAGAGCTGAAAGTTAGCTAACAACAGACGTAGAGCCCAACGCACGTCCCGACGTAGAGCTGAAAGTTACCTAACTACAGACGTAGAGCCCAACGCACGTCCCGACGTAGAGCTGAAAGTTACCTAACTACAGACGTAGAGCCCAACGCACGTCCCGACGTAGAGCCCAACGCACGTCCCGACGTAGAGCCCAACGCACGTCCCGACGTAGAGCCCAACGCACGTCCCGACGTAGAGCCCAACGCACGTCCCGACGTAGAGCTGAAAGTTAGCTAAATCCCGACGTAGAGGCCAACGCACGTCCCAACGTAGAGCTGAAAGTAAGCTAAATCCCGACGTAGAGCCCAACGCACGTCCCGACGTAGAGCCCAACGCATGTCCCGACGTAGAGCTGAAAGTTAGCTAAATCCTGACGTAGAGCCCAACGCACGTCCCGACGTAGAGCCCAACGCACGTCCCGACGTAGAGCCCAACGCACGTCCCGACGTAGAGCCCAACGCACGTCCCGACGTAGAGCCCAACGCACGTCCCGACGTAGAGCTGAAAGTTAGCTAACTACAGACGTAGAGCCCAACGCACGTCCCGACGTAGAGCCCAAAGCACGTCCCGACGTAGAGCTGAAAGTTAGCTAACTACAGACGTAGAGCCCAACGCACGTCCCGACGTAGAGCCCAAAGCACGTCCCGACGTAGAGCCCAAAGCACGTCCCGACGTAGAGCCCAACGCACGTCCCGACGTAGAGGCCAACGCACGTCCCGACGTAGAGCTGAAAGTAAGCTAAATCCCGACGTAGAGCCCAACGCACGTCCCGACGTAGAGCTGAAAGTAAGCTAAATCCCGACGTAGAGGCCAACGCACGTCCCGACGTACAGGCCAACGCACGTCCCGAAGTAGAGGCCAACGCACGTCCCGACGTAAAGCTGAAAGTAAGCTAAATCCCGACGTAGAGCCCAACGCACGTCCCGACGTAGAGCCCAACGCACGTCCCGACGTAGCGCCCAACGCACGTCCCGACGTAGAGCTGAAAGTTAGCTAACTACAGACGTAGAGCCCAACGCACGTCCCGACGTAGAGCCCAACGCACGTCCCGACGTAGAGCCCAACGCACGTCCCGACGTAGCGCCCAACGCACGTCCCGACGTAGCGCCCAACGCACGTCCCGACGTAGCGCCCAACGCACGTCCCGACGTAGAGCTGAAAGTAAGTTAAATCCCGACGTAGAGGCCAACGCACGTCCCGACGTAGAGGCCAACGCACGTCCCGACTTAGAGGCCAACGCACGTCCCGACTTAGAGGCCAACGCACGTCCCGACGTAGAGCTGAAATTAAGCTAAATCCCGACGTAGCGCCCAACGCACGTCCCGACGTAGCGCCCAACGCACGTCCCGACGTAGCGCCCAACGCACGTCCCGACGTAGAGCTGAAAGTTAGCTAACTACAGACGTAGAGCCCAACGCACGTCCCGACATAGAGCCCAACGCACGTCCCGACGTAGAGCTGAAAGTAAGCTAAATCCCGAAGTAGAGCCCAACACACGTCCCGACGTAGAGCTGAAAGTAAGCTAAATCCCGACGTAGAGGCCAACGCACGTCCCGACGTAGAGGCCAACGCACGTCCCGACCTAGAGGCCAACGCACGTCCCGACCTAGAGGCCAACGCACGTCCCGACCTAGAGGCCAACGCACGTCCCGACGTAGAGCTGAAAGTAAGCTAAATCCCGACGTAGAGCCCAACGCACGTCCCGACGTAGAGCCAAACGCACGTCCCGACGTAGCGCCAAACGCACGTCCCGACGTAGAGCTGAAAGTTAGCTAACTACAGACGTAGAGCCCAGCGCACGTCCCGACGTAGAGCCCAATGCACGTCCCGACGTAGAGCCCAACGCACGTCCCGACGTAGAGCCCAACGCACGTCCCGACGTAGAGCCCAGCGCACGTCCCGACGTAGCGCCCAACGCACGTCCCGACGTAGATCTGAAAGTAAGTTAAATCCCGACGTAGAGGCCAACGCACGTCCCGACGTAGAGGCCAACGCACGTCCCGACTTAGAGGCCAACGCACGTCCCGACTTAGAGGCCAACGCACGTCCCGACGTAGAGCTGAAAGTTAGCTAACTACAGACGTAGAGCCCAACGCACGTCCCGACGTAGAGCCCAACGCACGTCCCGACGTACAGCTAAAAGTAAGCTAAATCCCGACGTAGAGCCCAACGCACGTCCCGACGTAGAGCTGAAAGTAAGCTAAATCCCGACGTAGAGGCCAACGCACGTCCCGACGTAGAGGCCAACGCACGTCCCGACGTAGAGCTGAAAGTAAGCTAAATCCCGACGTAGAGGCCAACGCACGTCCCGACGTAGAGGCCAACGCACGTCCCGACGTAGAGGCCAACGCACGTCCCGACGTAGAGCCCAACGCACGTCCCGACGTAGAGCCCACCGCACGTCCCGACGTAGAGCCCACCGCACGTCCCGACGTAGAGCCCAATGCACGTCCCGACGTAGAGCTGAAAGTAAGCTAAATCCCGACGTAGCGCCCAACGCACGTCCCGACGTAGCGCCGAACGCACGTCCCGACGTAGAGCTGAAAGTAAGCTAAATCCCGACGCAGACGCCAACGCACGTCCCGACGTAGAGGCCAACGCAAGTCCCGACCTAGAGGCCAATGCAAGTCCCGACCTAGAGGCCAACGCACGTTACGACGTAGAGGCCAACGCACGTCCCGACGTAGAGCTGAAAGTAAGCTAAATCCCGACGTAGAGCCCAACGCACGTCCCGACGTAGAGCCCAACGCACGTCCCGACGTAGAGCCCAACGCACGTCCCGACGTAGCGCCCAACGCACGTCCCGACGTAGAGCTGAAAGTTAGCTAACTACAGACATAGAGCCCAACGCACGTCCCGACGTAGAGCAGAAAGTTAGCTAACTACAGACATAGAGCCCAACGCACGTCCCGACGTAGAGGCCAACGCACGTCCCGACGTAGAGGCCAACGCACGTCCCGACTTAGAGGCCAACGCACGTCCCGACGTAGAGGCCAACGCACGTCCCGACGTAGAGGCCAACGCACGTCCCGACGTAGAGGCCAACGCACGTCCCGACGTAGAGCTGAAAGTAAGCTAAATCCCGACGTAGAGCCCAACGCACGTCCCGACGTAGAGCGAAACGCACGTCCCGACGTAGCGCCAAACGCACGTCCCGACGTAGAGCTGAAAGTTAGCTAACTACAGACGTAGAGCCCAGCGCACGTCCCGACGTAGAGCCCAATGCACGTCCCGACGTAGAGCCCAACGCACGTCCCGACGTAGAGCTGAAAGTTAGCTAACTACAGACGTAGAGCCCAACGCACGTCCCGACGTAGAGCCCAACGCACGTCCCGACGTAGAGCCCAACGCACGTCCCGACGTAGAGCCCAACGCACGTCCCGACGTAGAGCCCAACGCACGTCCCAACGTAGACCTGAAAGTAAGCTAAATCTTGACGTAGAGCCCAACGCACGTCCCGACGTAGAGCCCAACGCACGTCCCGACGTAGAGCTGAAAGTTAGCTAACTACAGACGAAGAGCCCAACGCGCGTCCCGACGTAGAGCTGAAAGTTAGCTAACTACAGACGTAGAGCCCAACGCGCCCCCCGACGTAGAGCCCCACGCGTGTCCCGACGTAGAGCCCAACGCACGTCCCGACGTAGAGCCCAACGCACGTCCCGACGTAGAGCTGAAAGTAAGCTAAATCCCGACGTAGACGCCAACGCACGTCCCGACGTAGAGGCCAACGCACGTGGCGACGTAGAGCCCAAAGCACGTCCCGACGTAGAGGCCAACGCACGTCCCGACGTAGAGGCCAAGGCACGTCCCGACGTAGAGCTGAAAGTAAGCTAAATCCCGACGTAGAGCCCAACGCACGTCCCGACGTAGAGCCCAACGCACGTCCCGACGTAGAGCCCAACGCACGTCCCGACGTAGCGCCCAACGCACGTCCCGACGTAGAGCTGAAAGTTAGCTAACTACAGACATAGAGCCCAACGCACGTCCCGACGTAGAGCAGAAAGTTAGCTAACTACAGACATAGAGCCCAACGCACGTCCCGACGTAGAGCCCAACGCACGTCCCGACCTAGAGCCCAACGCAAGTCCCGACGTAGAGCTGAAAGTAAGCTAAAACCCGACGTAGAGCCCAACGCACGTCCCGACGTAGAGCTGAAAGTAAGCTAAATCCCGACGTAGAGGCCAACGCACGTCCAGACGTAGAGGCCAACGCACGTCCAGACGTACAGGCCAACGCACGTCCCGACAAAGAGCTGAAAGTAAGCTAAATCCCGAAGTAGAGGCCAACGCACGTCCCGACGTAGAGGCCAACGCACGTCCCGACGTAGAGCTGAAAGTAAGCTAAATCCCGACGTAGAGGCCAAGGCACGTCCCGACGTAGAGGCCAACGCACGTCCCGACGTAGAGGCCAACGCACGTCCCGACGTAGAGGCCAACGCACGTCCCGACGTAGAGGCCAACGCACGTCCCGACGTAGAGGCCAACGCACGTCCCGACGTAGAGCTGAAAGTAAGTTAAATCCCGACGTAGAGCCCAACGCACGTCCCGACGTAGAGCCCAACGCACGTCCCGACGTAGAGCCCAACGCACGTCCCGACGTAGAGCCCAACGCACGTCCCGACGTAGCGCCCAACGCACGTCCCGACGTAGAGCTGAAAGTTAGCTAACTACAGACGTAGAGCCGAACGCACGTCCCGACGTAGAGCTGAAAGTTAGCTAACAACAGACGTAGAGCCCAACGCACTTCCCGACGTAGAGCTGAAAGTTACCTAACTACAGACGTAGAGCCCAACGCACGTCCCGACGTAGAGCTGAAAGTTACCTAACTACAGACGTAGAGCCCAACGCACGTCCAGACGTAGAGCCCAACGCACGTCCCGACGTAGAGCCCAACGCACGTCCCGACGTAGAGCTGAAAGTTAGCTAAATCCCGACGTAGAGGCCAACGCACGTCCCAACGTAGAGCTGAAAGTAAGCTAAATCCCGACGTAGAGCCCAACGCACGTCCCGACGTAGAGCCCAACGCATGTCCCGACGTAGAGCTGAAAGTTAGCTAAATCCTGACGTAGAGCCCAACGCACGTCCCGACGTAGAGCCCAACGCACGTCCCGACGTAGAGCCCAACGCACGTCCCGACGTAGAGCCCAACGCACGTCCCGACGTAGAGCCCAACGCACGTCCCGACGTAGAGCCCAACGCACGTCCCGACGTAGAGCCCAACGCACGTCCCGACGTAGAGCCCAACGCACGTCCCGACGTAGAGCCCAACGCACGTCCCGACGTAGAGCTGAAAGTTAGCTAACTACAGACGTAGAGCCCAACGCACGTCCCGACGTAGAGCCCAAAGCACGTCCCGACGTAGAGCTGAAAGTTAGCTAACTACAGACGTAGAGCCCAACGCACGTCCCGACGTAGAGCCCAAAGCACGTCCCGACGTAGAGCCCAACGCACGTCCCGACGTAGAGGCCAACGCACGTCCCGACGTAGAGCTGAAAGTAAGCTAAATCCCGACGTAGAGCCCAACGCACGTCCCGACGTAGAGCTGAAAGTAAGCTAAATCCCGACGTAGAGGCCAACGCACGTCCCGACGTACAGGCCAACGCACGTCCCGAAGTAGAGGCCAACGCACGTCCCGACGTTAATCTGAAAGTAAGCTAAATCCCGACGTAGAGCCCAACGCACGTCCCGACGTAGAGCCCAACGCACGTCCCGACGTAGCGCCCAACGCACGTCCCGACGTAGAGCTGAAAGTTAGCTAACTACAGACGTAGAGCCCAACGCACGTCCCGACGTAGAGCCCAACGCACGTCCCGACGTAGAGCCCAACGCACGTCCCGACGTAGCGCCCAACGCACGTCCCGACGTAGCGCCCAACGCACGTCCCGACGTAGCGCCCAACGCACGTCCCGACGTAGAGCTGAAAGTAAGTTAAATCCCGACGTAGAGGCCAACGCACGTCCCGACGTAGAGGCCAACGCACGTCCCGACGTAGAGGCCAACGCACGTCCCGACTTAGAGGCCAACGCACGTCCCGACGTAGAGCTGAAATTAAGCTAAATCCCGACGTAGCGCCCAACGCACGTCCCGACGTAGCGCCCAACGCACGTCCCGACGTAGCGCCCAACGCACGTCCCGACGTAGCGCCCAACGCACGTCCCGACGTAGCGCCCAACGCACGTCCCGACGTAGCGCCCAACGCACGTCCCGACGTAGAGCTGAAAGTTAGCTAACTACAGACGTAGAGCCCAACGCACGTCCCGACATAGAGCCCAACGCACGTCCCGACGTAGAGCTGAAAGTAAGCTAAATCCCGAAGTAGAGCCCAACACACGTCCCGACGTAGAGCTGAAAGTAAGCTAAATCCCGACGTAGAGGCCAACGCACGTCCCGACGTAGAGGCCAACGCACGTCCCGACCTAGAGGCCAACGCACGTCCCGACCTAGAGGCCAACGCACGTCCCGACCTAGAGGCCAACGCACGTCCCGACGTAGAGCTGAAAGTAAGCTAAATCCCGACGTAGAGCCCAACGCACGTCCCGACGTAGAGCCAAACGCACGTCCCGACGTAGCGCCAAACGCACGTCCCGACGTAGAGCTGAAAGTTAGCTAACTACAGACGTAGAGCCCAGCGCACGTCCCGACGTAGAGCCCAATGCACGTCCCGACGTAGAGCCCAACGCACGTCCCGACGTAGAGCCCAGCGCACGTCCCGACGTAGCGCCCAACGCACGTCCCGACGTAGATCTGAAAGTAAGTTAAATCCCGACGTAGAGGCCAACGCACGTCCCGACGTAGAGGCCAACGCACGTCCCGACGTAGAGGCCAACGCACGTCCCGACTTAGAGGCCAACGCACGTCCCGACGTAGAGCCCAACGCACGTCCCGACGTAGAGCTGAAAGTTAGCTAACTACAGACGTAGAGCCCAACGCACGTCCCGACGTAGAGCCCAACGCACGTCCCGACGTACAGCTAAAAGTAAGCTAAATCCCGACGTAGAGCCCAACGCACGTCCCGACGTAGAGCTGAAAGTAAGCTAAATCCCGACGTAGAGGCCAACGCACGTCCCGACGTAGAGCTGAAAGTAAGCTAAATCCCGACGTAGAGGCCAACGCACGTCCCGACGTAGAGGCCAACGCACGTCCCGACGTAGAGGCCAACGCACGTCCCGACGTAGAGCTGAAAGTAAGTTAAATCCCAACGTAGAGCCCAACGCACGTCCCAACGTAGAGCCCAACGCACGTCCCGACGTAGAGCCCACCGCACGTCCCGACGTAGAGCCCAATGCACGTCCCGACATAGAGCTGAAAGTAAGCTAAATCCCGACGTAGCGCCCAACGCACGTCCCGACGTAGCGCCGAACGCACGTCCCGACGTAGAGCTGAAAGTAAGCTAAATCCCGACGCAGACGCCAACGCACGTCCCGACGTAGAGGCCAACGCAAGTCCCGACCTAGAGGCCAACGCAAGTCCCGACCTAGAGGCCAACGCACGTTACGACGTAGAGGCCAACGCACGTCCCGACGTAGAGCTGAAAGTAAGCTAAATCCCGACGTAGAGCCCAACGCACGTCCCGACGTAGAGCCCAACGCACGTCCCGACGTAGAGCCCAACGCACGTCCCGACGTAGCGCCCAACGCACGTCCCGACGTAGAGCTGAAAGTTAGCTAACTACAGACATAGAGCCCAACGCACGTCCCGACGTAGAGCAGAAAGTTAGCTAACTACAGACATAGAGCCCAACGCACGTCCCGACGTAGAGGCCAACGCACGTCCCGACTTAGAGGCCAACGCACGTCCCGACGTAGAGGCCAACGCACGTCCCGACGTAGAGGCCAACGCACGTCCCGACGTAGAGGCCAACGCACGTCCCGACGTAGAGCTGAAAGTAAGCTAAATCCCAATGTAGAGGCCAACGCACGTCCCGACGTAGAGGCCAACGCACGTCCCGACGTAGAGGCCAACGCACGTCCCGACGTAGAGCTGAAAGTAAGCTAAATCCCGAAGTAGAGGCCAACGCACGTCCCGACGTAGAGGCCAACGCACGTCCCGACGTAGAGCTGAAAGTAAGCTAAATCCCGACGTAGAGCCCAACGCACGTCCCGACGTAGAGCCCAACGCACGTCCCGACGTAGAGCCCAACGCACGTCCCGACGTAGAGCCCAACGCACGTCCCGACGTAGAGCTGAAAGTAAGCTAAATCCCGATGTAGAGGCCAACGCACGTCCCGACGTAGAGGCCAACGCACGTCCCGACTTAGAGGCCAACGCACGTCCCGACTTAGAGGCCAACGCACGTCCCGACTTAGAGCCCAACGCACGTCCCGACTTAGAGCCCAACGCACGTCCCGACTTAGAGGCCAACGCACGTCCCGACTTAGAGGCCAACGCACGTCCCGACGTAGAGCCCAACGCACGTCCCGACGTAGAGCTGAAAGTAAGCTAAATCCCGATATAGAGGTCAACGCACGTCCCGACGTAGAGGCCAACGCACGTCCCGACGTAGAGCTGAAAGTAAGTTAAATCCCGACGTAGAGCCCAACGCACGTCCCGACGTAGAGCCCAACGCACGTCCCGACGTAGCGCCCAACGCACGTCCCGACTTAGAGCTGAAAGTAAGTTAAATCCCGACGTAGAGGCCAACGCACGTCCCGACGTAGAGGCCAACGCACGTCCCGACGTAGAGGCCAACGCACGTCCCGACGTAGAGGCCAACGCACGTCCCGACGTAGAGGCCAACGCACGTCCCGACGTAGAGGCCAACGCACGTCCCGACGTAGAGGCCAACGCACGTCCCGACGTAGAGCTGAAAGTAAGCTAAATCCCGACGTAGAGCCCAACGCACGTCCCGACGTAGAGCCCAACGCACGTCCCGACGTAGAGCCCAACGCACGTCCCGACGTAGAGCCCAACGCACGTCCCGACGTAGAGCCCAACGCACGTCCCGACGTAGAGCCCAACGCACGTCCCGACGTAGAGCTGAATGTTAGCTAACTACAGACGTAGAGCCCAACGCACGTCCCGACGTAGAGCCCAACGCACGTCCCGACGTAGAGCTGAAAGTTAGCTAACTACAGACGTAGAGCCCAACGCACGTCCCGAAGTAGAGCCCAACGCACGTCCCGACGTAGAGTCCAACGCACGTCCCGACGTAGAGCTGAAAGTAAGCTAAATCCCGACGTAGAGCCCAACGCACGTCCCGACGTAGAGCTGAAAGTAAGCTAAATCCCGACGTAGAGGCCAACGCACGTCCCGACGTAGAGGCCAACGCACGTCCCGACGTAGAGCTGAAAGTAAGCTAAATCCCGACGTAGAGGCCAACGCACGTCCCGACGTAGAGGCCAACGCACGTCCCGACGTAGAGCTGAAAGTAAGCTAAATCCCGACGTAGAGCCCAACGCACGTCCCGACGTAGAGCCCAACGCACGTCCCGAAGTAGAGCCCACCGCACGTCCCGACGTAGAGCCCAATGCACGTCCCGACGTAGAGCTGAAAGTAAGCTAAATCCCGACGTAGCGCCCAACGCACGTCCCGACGTGGCGCCCAACGCACGTCCCGAAGTAGAGCCCACCGCACGTCCCGACGTAGAGCACAATGCACGTCCCGAAGTAGAGCTGAAAGTAAGCTAAATCCCGACGCAGAGGCCAACGCACGTCCCGACGTAGAGGCCAACGCACGTCCCGACCTAGAGGCCAACGCACGTCCCGACCTAGAGGCCAACGCACGTCCCGACCTAGAGGCCAACGCACGTCCCGACGTAGAGCTGAAAGTAAGCTAAATCCCGACGTAGAGCCCAACGCACGTCCCGACGTAGAGCCCAACGCACGTCCCGACGTAGAGCCCAACGCACGTCCCGACGTAGAGCCCAACGCACGTCCCGACGTAGAGCCCAACGCACGTCCCGACGTAGCGCCCAACGCACGTCCCGACGTAGAGCTGGAAGTTAGCTAACTACAGACATAGAGCCCAACGCACGTCCCGACGTAGAGCAGAAAGTTAGCTAAGTACAGACATAGAGCCCAACGCACGTCCCGACGTAGAGCCCAACGCACGTCCCGACGTAGAGCTGAAAGTAAGCTAAAACCCGACGTAGAGCCCAACGCACGTCCCGACGTAGAGCTGAAAGTAAGCTAAATCCCGACGTAGAGGCCAACGCACGTCCCGACGTAGAGGCCAACGCACGTCCCGACGTAGAGCTGAAAGTAAGCTAAATCCCGAAGTAGAGGCCAACGCACGTCCCGACGTAGAGCTGAAAGTAAGCTAAATCCCGAAGTAGAGGCCAACGCACGTCCCGACGTAGAGGCCAACGCACGTCCCGACGTAGAGCTGAAAGTAAGCTAAATCCCGACGTAGAGCCCAACGCACGTCCCGACGTAGAGCCCAACGCACGTCCCGACGTAGAGCCCAACGCACGTCCCGACGTAGAGCCCAACGCACGTCCCGACGTAGAGCTGAAAGTAAGCTAACTACAGACGTAGAGCCCAACGCACGTCCCGACGTAGAGCCCAACGCACGTCCCGACGTAGAGCCCAACGCACGTCCCGACGTAGAGCTAAAAGTAAGCTAAATCCCGACGTAGAGCCCAACACACGTCCCGACGTAGAGCTGAAAGTAAGCTAAATCCCGACGTAGAGGCCAACGCACGTCCCGACGTAGAGGCCAACGCACGTCCCGACGTAGAGCTGAAAGTAAGCTAAATCCCGACGTAGAGGCCAACGCACGTCCCGACGTAGAGGCCAACGCACGTCCCGACGTAGAGCTGAAAGTAAGCTAAATCCCGACGTAGAGTCCACCGCACGTCCCGACGTAGAGCCCACCGCACGTCCCGACGTAGAGCCCACCGCACGTCCCGACGTAGAGCCCAATGCACGTCCCGACGTAGAGCTCAAAGTAAGCTAAATCCCGACGTAGCGCCCAACGCACGTCCCGACGTAGAGCTGAAAGTAAGCTAAATCCCGACGCAGAGGCCAACGCACGTCCCGACGTAGAGGCCAACGCACGTCCCGACTTAGAGGCCAACGCACGTCCCGACGTAGAGCTGAAAGTAAGCTAAATCCCGACGTAGAGCCCAACGCACGTCCCGACGTAGAGCCCAACGCACGTCCCGACGTAGAGCCCAACGCACGTCCCGACGTAGAGCTGAAAGTAAGCTAACTACAGACGTAGAGCCCAACGCACGTCCCGACGTAGAGCTAAAAGTAAGCTAAATCCCGACGTAGAGCCCAACACACGTCCCGACGTACAGCTGAAAGTAAGCTAAATCCCGACGTAGAGCCCAACGCACGTCCTGACGTAGAGGCCAACGCACGTCCCGACGTAGAGCTGAAAGTAAGCTAAATCCCGACGTAGAGGCCAACGCACGTCCCGACGTAGAGGCCAACGCACGTCCCGACGTAGAGCCCACCGCACGTCCCGACGTAGAGCTCAAAGTAAGCTAAATCCCGACGTAGCGCCCAACGCACGTCCCGACGTAGCGCCCAACGCACGTCCCGACGTAGAGCTGAAAGTAAGCTAAATCCCGACGCAGAGGCCAACGCACGTCCCGACGTAGAGGCCAACGCACGTCCCGACATAGAGGCCAACGCACGTCCCGACATAGAGCTGAAAGTAAGCTAAATCCCGACGTAGAGCCCAACGCACGTCCCGACGTAGAGCCCAACGCACGTCCCGACGTAGAGCCCAACGCACGTCCCGACGTAGAGCTGAAAGTAAGCTAAATCCCGACGTAGCGCCCAACGCACGTCCCGAAGTAGCGCCAAACACACGTCCCGACGTAGCGCCCAACGCACGTCCCGACGTAGAGCTGAAAGTAAGCTAAATCCCGACGTAGAGGCCAACGCACGTCCTGACGTAGAGGCCAACGCACGTCCCGACGTAGAGGCCAACGCACGTCCCGACGTAGAGCCCAACGCACGTCCCAACGTAGACCTGAAAGTAAGCTAAATCTTGACGTAGAGCCCAACGCACGTCCCGACGTAGAGCCCAACGCACGTCCCGACGTAGAGCTGAAAGTTAGCTAACTACAGACGAAGAGCCCAACGCGCCCCCCGACGTAGAGCTGAAAGTTAGCTAACTACAGACGTAGAGCCCAACGCGCCCCCCGACGTAGAGCCCCACGCGTGTCCCGACGTAGAGCCCAACGCACGTCCCGACGTAGAGCCCAACGCACGTCCCGACGTAGAGCTGAAAGTAAGCTAAATCCCGACGTAGACGCCAACGCACGTCCCGACGTAGAGGCCAACGCACGTGGCGACGTAGAGCCCAAAGCACGTCCCGACGTAGAGGCCAACGCACGTCCCGACGTAGAGGCCAAGGCACGTCCCGACGTAGAGCTGAAAGTAAGCTAAATCCCGACGTAGAGCCCAACGCACGTCCCGACGTAGAGCCCAACGCACGTCCCGACGTAGAGCCCAACGCACGTCCCGACGTAGCGCCCAACGCACGTCCCGACGTAGCGCCCAACGCACGTCCCGACGTAGAGCTGAAAGTTAGCTAACTACAGACATAGAGCCCAACGCACGTCCCGACGTAGAGCAGAAAGTTAGCTAACTACAGACATAGAGCCCAACGCACGTCCCGACGTAGAGCCCAACGCACGTCCCGACCTAGAGTCCAACGCAAGTCCCGACGTAGAGCTGAAAGTAAGCTAAAACCCGACGTAGAGCCCAACGCACGTCCCGACGTAGAGCTGAAAGTAAGCTAAATCCCGACGTAGAGGCCAACGCACGTCCAGACGTACAGGCCAACGCACGTCCCGACAAAGAGCTGAAAGTAAGCTAAATCCCGAAGTAGAGGCCAACGCACGTCCCGACGTAGAGGCCAACGCACGTCCCGACGTAGAGCTGAAAGTAAGCTAAATCCCGATGTAGAGGCCAAGGCACGTCCCGACGTAGAGGCCAACGCACGTCCCGACTTAGAGGCCAACGCACGTCCCGACGTAGAGGCCAACGCACGTCCCGACGTAGAGGCCAACGCACGTCCCGACGTAGAGCTGAAAGTAAGTTAAATCCCGACGTAGAGCCCAACGCACGTCCCGACGTAGAGCCCAACGCACGTCCCGACGTAGAGCCCAACACACGTCCCGACGTAGAGCCCAACGCACGTCCCGACGTAGAGCCCAACGCACGTCCCGACGTAGCGCCCAACGCACGTCCCGACGTAGCGCCCAACGCACGTCCCGACGTAGAGCTGAAAGTTAGCTAACTACAGACGTAGAGCCCAACGCACGTCCCGACGTAGAGCTGAAAGTTAGCTAACAACAGACGTAGAGCCCAACGCACTTCCCGACGTAGAGCTGAAAGTTACCTAACTACAGACGTAGAGCCCAACGCACGTCCCGACGTAGAGCTGAAAGTTACCTAACTACAGACGTAGAGCCCAACGCACGTCCCGACGTAGAGCCCAACGCACGTCCCGACGTAGAGCCCAACGCACGTCCCGACGTAGAGCTGAAAGTTAGCTAAATCCCGACGTAGAGGCCAACGCACGTCCCAACGTAGAGCTGAAAGTAAGCTAAATCCCGACGTAGAGCCCAACGCACGTCCCGACGTAGAGCCCAACGCATGTCCCGACGTAGAGCTGAAAGTTAGCTAAATAATGACGTAGAGCCCAACGCACGTCCCGACGTAGAGCCCAACGCACGTCCCGACGTAGAGCCCAACGCACGTCCCGACGTAGAGCCCAACGCACGTCCCGACGTAGAGCCCAACGCACGTCCCGACGTAGAGCTGAAAGTTAGCTAACTACAGACGTAGAGCCCAACGCACGTCCCGACGTAGAGCCCAAAGCACGTCCCGACGTAGAGCTGAAAGTTAGCTAACTACAGACGTAGAGCCCAACGCACGTCCCGACGTAGAGCCCAAAGCACGTCCCGACGTAGAGCCCAACGCACGTCCCGACGTAGAGGCCAACGCACGTCCCGACGTAGAGCTGAAAGTAAGCTAAATCCCGACGTAGAGCCCAACGCACGTCCCGACGTAGAGCTGAAAGTAAGCTAAATCCCGACGTAGAGGCCAACGCACGTCCCGACGTACAGGCCAACGCACGTCCCGAAGTAGAGGCCAACGCACGTCCCGACGTAAAGCTGAAAGTAAGCTAAATCCCGACGTAGAGCCCAACGCACGTCCCGACGTAGAGCCCAACGCACGTCCCGACGTAGAGCCCAACGCACGTCCCGACGTAGCGCCCAACGCACGTCCCGACGTAGAGCTGAAAGTTAGCTAACTACAGACGTAGAGCCCAACGCACATCCCGACGTAGAGCAGAAAGTTAGCTAACTACAGACGTAGAGCCCAACGCACGTCCCGACGTAGAGCCCAACGCACGTCCCGACGTAGAGCCCAACGCACGTCCCGACGTAGCGCCCAACGCACGTCCCGACGTAGCGCCCAACGCACGTCCCGACGTAGAGCTGAAAGTAAGTTAAATCCCGACGTAGAGGCCAACGCACGTCCCGACGTAGAGGCCAACGCACGTCCCGACGTAGAGGCCAACGCACGTCCCGACGTAGAGCTGAAATTAAGCTAAATCCCGACGTAGCGCCCAACGCACGTCCCGACGTAGCGCCCAACGCACGTCCCGACGTAGCGCCCAACGCACGTCCCGACGTAGCGCCCAACGCACGTCCCGACGTAGAGCTGAAAGTTAGCTAACTACAGACGTAGAGCCCAACGCACGTCCCGACATAGAGCCCAACGCACGTCCCGACGTAGAGCTGAAAGTAAGCTAAATCCCGAAGTAGAGCCCAACACACGTCCCGACGTAGAGCTGAAAGTAAGCTAAATCCCGACGTAGAGGCCAACGCACGTCCCGACGTAGAGGCCAACGCACGTCCCGACGTAGAGGCCAACGCACGTCCCGACCTAGAGGCCAACGCACGTTCCGACCTAGAGGCCAACGCACGTCCCGACGTAGAGCTGAAAGTAAGCTAAATCCCGACGTAGAGCCCAACGCACGTCCCGACGTAGAGCCAAACGCACGTCCCGACGTAGCGCCAAACGCACGTCCCGACGTAGAGCTGAAAGTTAGCTAACTACAGACGTAGAGCCCAGCGCACGTCCCGACGTAGAGCCCAATGCACGTCCCGACGTAGAGCCCAACGCATGTCCCGACGTAGAGCCCAGCGCACGTCCCGACGTAGCGCCCAACGCACGTCCCGACGTAGAGCTGAAAGTAAGTTAAATCCCGACGTAGAGGCCAACGCACGTCCCGACTTAGAGGCCAACGCACGTCCCGACTTAGAGGCCAACGCACGTCCCGACTTAGAGGCCAACGCACGTCCCGACGTAGAGCCCAACGCACGTCCCGACGTAGAGCTGAAAGTTAGCTAACTACAGACGTAGAGCCCAACGCACGTCCCGACGTAGAGCCCAACGCACGTCCCGACGTACAGCTAAAAGTAAGCTAAATCCCGACGTAGAGCCCAACGCACGTCCCGACGTAGAGCTGAAAGTAAGCTAAATCCCGACGTAAAGGCCAACGCACGTCCCGACGTAGAGGCCAACGCACGTCCCGACGTAGAGCTGAAAGTAAGCTAAATCCCGACGTAGAGGCCAACGCACGTCCCGACGTAGAGGCCAACGCACGTCCCGACGTAGAGGCCAACGCACGTCCCGACGTAGAGCTGAAAGTAAGTTAAATCCCGACGTAGAGCCCAACGCACGTCCCGACGTAGCGCCGAACGCACGTCCCGACGTAGAGCTGAAAGTAAGCTAAATCCCGACGCAGACGCCAACGCACGTCCCGACGTAGAGGCCAACGCAAGTCCCGACCTAGAGGCCAACGCAAGTCCCGACCTAGAGGCCAACGCACGTTACGACGTAGAGGCCAACGCACGTCCCGACGTAGAGCTGAAAGTAAGCTAAATCCCGACGTAGAGCCCAACGCACGTCCCGACGTAGAGCCCAACGCACGTCCCGACGTAGAGCCCAACGCACGTCCCGACGTAGAGCCCAACGCACGTCCCGACGTAGCGCCCAACGCACGTCCCGACGTAGAGCTGAAAGTTAGCTAACTACAGACATAGAGCCCAACGCACGTCCCGACGTAGAGCAGAAAGTTAGCTAACTACAGACATAGAGCCCAACGCACGTCCCGACGTAGAGGCCAACGCACGTCCCGACGTAGAGGCCAACGCACGTCCCGACGTAGAGCTGAAAGTAAGCTAAATCCCGACGTAGAGCCCAACGCACGTCCCGACGTAGAGCCCAACGCACGTCCCGACGTAGAGCCCAACGCACGTCCCGACGTAGAGCCCAACGCACGTCCCGACGTAGAGCCCAACGCACGTCCCGACGTAGAGCCCAACGCACGTCCCGACGTAGAGCCCAACGCACGTCCCGACGTAGAGCTGAAAGTAAGCTAAATCCCGACGTAGAGGCCAACGCACGTCCCGACGTAGAGGCCAACGCACGTTTCGACGTAGAGGCCAACGCACGTCCCGACTTAGAGCCCAACGCACGTCCCGACTTAGAGCCCAACGCACGTCCCGACTTAGAGGCCAACGCACGTCCCGACTTAGAGGCCAACGCACGTCCCGACGTAGAGGCCAACGCACGTCCCGACGTAGAGCCCAACGCACGTCCCGACGTAGACCTGAAAGTAAGCTAAATCCCGATATAGAGGCCAACGCACGTCCCGACGTAGAGGCCAACGCACGTCCCGACGTAGAGCTGAAAGTAAGTTAAATCCCGACGTAGAGCCCAACGCACGTCCCGACGTAGAGCCCAACGCACGTCCCAACGTAGCGCCCAACGCACGTCCCGACTTAGAGCTGAAAGTAAGTTAAATCCCGACGTAGAGGCCAACGCACGTCCCGACGTAGAGGCCAACGCACGTCCCGACGTAGAGGCCAACGCACGTCCCGAAGTAGAGGCCAACGCACGTCCCGACGTAGAGGCCAACGCACGTCCCGACGTAGAGCTGAAAGTAAGCTAAATCCCGACGTAGAGCCCAACGCACGTCCCGACGTAGAGCCCAACGCACGTCCCGACGTAGAGCCCAACGCACGTCCCGACGTAGAGCCCAACGCACGTCCCGACGTAGAGCTGAAAGTTAGCTAACTACAGACGTAGAGCCCAACGCACGTCCCGACGTAGAGCCCAACGCACGTCCCGACGTAGAGCCCAACGCACGTCCCGACGTAGAGCTAAAAGTAAGCTAAATCCCGACGTAGAGCCCAACGCACGTCCCGACGTAGAGCTGAAAGTAAGCTAAATCCCGACGTAGAGGCCAACGCACGTCCCGACGTAGAGGCCAACGCACGTCCCGACGTAGAGCTGAAAGTAAGCTAAATCCCGACGTAGAGGCCAACGCACGTCCCGACGTAGAGGCCAACGCACGTCCCGACGTAGAGCTGAAAGTAAGCTAAATCCCGACGTAGAGCCCAACGCACGTCCCGACGTAGAGCCCAACGCACGTCCCGAAGTAGAGCCCACCGCACGTCCCGACGTAGAGCCCAATGCACGTCCCGACGTAGAGCTGAAAGTAAGCTAAATCCCGACGTAGCGCCCAACGCACGTCCCGACGTGGCGCCCAACGCACGTCCCGAAGTAGAGCCCACCGCACGTCCCGACGTAGAGTCCAATGCACGTCCCGACGTAGAGCTGAAAGTAAGCTAAATCCCGACGCAGAGGCCAACGCACGTCCCGACGTAGAGGCCAACGCACGTCCCGACCTAGAGGCCAACGCACGTCCCGATGTAGAGGCCAACGCACGTCCCGACCTAGAGGCCAACGCACGTCCCGATGTAGAGGCCAACGCACGTCCCGACGTAGAGCTGAAAGTAAGCTAAATCCCGACGTAGAGCCCAACGCACGTCCCGACGTAGAGCCCAACGCACGTCCCGACGTAGAGCTGAAAGTAAGCTAAAACCCGACGTAGAGCCCAACGCACGTCCCGACGTAGAGCTGAAAGTAAGCTAAAACCCGACGTAGAGCCCAACGCACGTCCCGACGTAGAGCTGAAAGTAAGCTAAATCCCGACGTAGAGGCCAACGCACGTCCCGACGTAGAGGCCAACGCACGTCCCGACGTAGAGCTGAAAGTAAGCTAAATCCCGAAGTAGAGGCCAACGCACGTCCCGACGTAGAGCTGAAAGTAAGCTAAATCCCGAAGTAGAGGCCAACGCACGTCCCGACGTAGAGGCCAACGCACGTCCCGACGTAGAGCTGAAAGTAAGCTAAATCCCGACGTAGAGCCCAACGCACGTCCCGACGTAGAGGCCAACGCACGTCCCGACGTAGAGGCCAACGCACGTCCCGACGTAGAGGCCAACGCACGTCCCGACGTAGAGGCCAACGCACGTCCCGACGTAGAGGCCAACGCACGTCCCGACGTAGAGCTGAAAGTAAGTTAAATCCCGACGTAGAGCCCAACGCACGTCCCAACGTAGAGCCCAACGCACGTCCCGACGTAGAGCCCAACGCACGTCCCGACGTAGAGCCCAACGCACGTCCCGACGTAGAGCCCACCGCACGTCCCGACGTAGAGCCCAATGCACGTCCCGACGTAGAGCTGAAAGTAAGCTAAATCCCGACGTAGCGCCCAACGCACGTCCCGACGTAGCGCCGAACGCACGTCCCGACGTAGAGCTGAAAGTAAGCTAAATCCCGACGCAGACGCCAACGCACGTCCCGACGTAGAGGCCAACGCAAGTCCCGACCTAGAGGCCAACGCAAGTCCCGACCTAGAGGCCAACGCACGTTACGACGTAGAGGCCAACGCACGTCCCGACGTAGAGCTGAAAGTAAGCTAAATCCCGACGTAGAGCCCAACGCACGTCCCGACGTAGAGCCCAACGCACGTCCCGACGTAGAGCCCAACGCACGTCCCGACGTAGAGCCCAACGCACGTCCCGACGTAGAGCCCAACGCACGTCCCGACGTAGCGCCCAACGCACGTCCCGACGTAGAGCTGAAAGTTAGCTAACTACAGACATAGAGCCCAACGCACGTCCCGACGTAGAGCAGAAAGTTGGCTAACTACAGACATAGAGCCCAACGCACGTCCCGACGTAGAGCCCAACGCACGTCCCGACGTAGAGGCCAACGCACGTCCCGACGTAGAGGCCAACGCACGTCCCGACTTAGAGGCCAACGCACGTCCCGACGTAGAGGCCAACGCACGTCCCGACGTAGAGGCCAACGCACGTCCCGACATAGAGGCCAACGCACGTCCCGACGTAGAGGCCAACGCACGTCCCGACGTAGAGCTGAAAGTAAGCTAAATCCCAATGTAGAGGCCAACGCACGTCCCGACGTAGAGGCCAACGCACGTCCCGACGTAGAGGCCAACGCACGTCCCGACGTAGAGGCCAACGCACGTCCCGACGTAGATGCCAACGCACGTCCCGACGTAGAGGCCAACGCACGTCCCGACGTAGAGGCCAACGCACGTCCCGACGTAGAGGCCAACGCACGTCCCGACGTAGAGGCCAACGCACGTCCCGACGTAGAGCTGAAAGTAAGCTAAATCCCGACGTAGAGGCCAACGCACGTCCCGACGTAGAGGCCAACGCACGTCCCGACGTAGAGCTGAAAGTAAGCTAAATCCCGACGTAGAGCCCAACGCACGTCCCGACGTAGAGCCCAACGCACGTCCCGACGTAGAGCCCAACGCACGTCCCGACGTAGAGCCCAACGCACGTCCCGACGTAGAGCTGAAAGTAAGCTAAATCCCGATGTAGAGGCCAACGCACGTCCCGACGTAGAGGCCAACGCACGTCCCGACGTAGAGGCCAACGCACGTCCCGACGTAGAGGCCAACGCACGTCCCGACTTAGAGGCCAACGCACGTCCCGACTTAGAGGCCAACGCACGTCCCGACTTAGAGGCCAACGCACGTCCCGACTTAGAGGCCAACGCACGTCCCGACTTAGAGGCCAACGCACGTCCCGACTTAGAGGCCAACGCACGTCCCGACGTAGAGGCCAACGCACGTCCCGACGTAGAGCCCAACGCACGTCCCGACGTAGACCTGAAAGTAAGCTAAATCCCGATATAGAGGCCAACGCACGTCCCGACGTAGAGGCCAACGCACGTCCCGACGTAGAGCTGAAAGTAAGTTAAATCCCGACGTAGAGCCCAACGCACGTCCCGACGTAGAGCCCAACGCACGTCCCAACGTAGCGCCCAACGCACGTCCCGACTTAGAGCTGAAAGTAAGTTAAATCCCGACGTAGAGGCCAACGCACGTCCCGACGTAGAGGCCAACGCACGTCCCGACGTAGAGGCCAACGCACGTCCCGAAGTAGAGGCCAACGCACGTCCCGACGTAGAGGCCAACGCACGTCCCGACGTAGAGCTGAAAGTAAGCTAAATCCCGACGTAGAGCCCAACGCACGTCCCGACGTAGAGCCCAACGCACGTCCCGACGTAGAGCCCAACGCACGTCCCGACGTAGAGCCCAACGCACGTCCCGACGTAGAGCTGAAAGTTAGCTAACTACAGACGTAGAGCCCAACGCACGTCCCGACGTAGAGCCCAACGCACGTCCCGACGTAGAGCCCAACGCACGTCCCGACGTAGAGCTAAAAGTAAGCTAAATCCCGACGTAGAGCCCAACGCACGTCCCGACGTAGAGCTGAAAGTAAGCTAAATCCCGACGTAGAGGCCAACGCACGTCCCGACGTAGAGGCCAACGCACGTCCCGACGTAGAGCTGAAAGTAAGCTAAATCCCGACGTAGAGGCCAACGCACGTCCCGACGTAGAGGCCAACGCACGTCCCGACGTAGAGCTGAAAGTAAGCTAAATCCCGACGTAGAGCCCAACGCACGTCCCGACGTAGAGCCCAACGCACGTCCCGAAGTAGAGCCCACCGCACGTCCCGACGTAGAGCCCAATGCACGTCCCGACGTAGAGCTGAAAGTAAGCTAAATCCCGACGTAGCGCCCAACGCACGTCCCGATGTGGCGCCCAACGCACGTCCCGAAGTAGAGCCCACCGCACGTCCCGACGTAGAGTCCAATGCACGTCCCGACGTAGAGCTGAAAGTAAGCTAAATCCCGACGCAGAGGCCAACGCACGTCCCGACGTAGAGGCCAACGCACGTCCCGACCTAGAGGCCAACGCACGTCCCGATGTAGAGGCCAACGCACGTCCCGACCTAGAGGCCAACGCACGTCCCGATGTAGAGGCCAACGCACGTCCCGACGTAGAGCTGAAAGTAAGCTAAATCCCGACGTAGAGCCCAACGCACGTCCCGACGTAGAGCCCAACGCACGTCCCGACGTAGAGCTGAAAGTAAGCTAAAACCCGACGTAGAGCCCAACGCACGTCCCGACGTAGAGCTGAAAGTAAGCTAAAACCCGACGTAGAGCCCAACGCACGTCCCGACGTAGAGCTGAAAGTAAGCTAAATCCCGACGTAGAGGCCAACGCACGTCCCGACGTAGAGGCCAACGCACGTCCCGACGTAGAGCTGAAAGTAAGCTAAATCCCGAAGTAGAGGCCAACGCACGTCCCGACGTAGAGCTGAAAGTAAGCTAAATCCCGAAGTAGAGGCCAACGCACGTCCCGACGTAGAGGCCAACGCACGTCCCGACGTAGAGCTGAAAGTAAGCTAAATCCCGACGTAGAGGCCAACGCACGTCCCGACGTAGAGGCCAACGCACGTCCCGACGTAGAGCTGAAAGTAAGTTAAATCCCGACGTAGAGCCCAACGCACGTCCCAACGTAGAGCCCAACGCACGTCCCGACGTAGAGCCCAACGCACGTCCCGACGTAGAGCCCAACGCACGTCCCGACGTAGAGCCCACCGCACGTCCCGACGTAGAGCCCAATGCACGTCCCGACGTAGAGCTGAAAGTAAGCTAAATCCCGACGTAGCGCCCAACGCACGTCCCGACGTAGCGCCGAACGCACGTCCCGACGTAGAGCTGAAAGTAAGCTAAATCCCGACGCAGACGCCAACGCACGTCCCGACGTAGAGGCCAACGCAAGTCCCGACCTAGAGGCCAACGCAAGTCCCGACCTAGAGGCCAACGCACGTTACGACGTAGAGGCCAACGCACGTCCCGACGTAGAGCTGAAAGTAAGCTAAATCCCGACGTAGAGCCCAACGCACGTCCCGACGTAGAGCCCAACGCACGTCCCGACGTAGAGCCCAACGCACGTCCCGACGTAGAGCCCAACGCACGTCCCGACGTAGAGCCCAACGCACGTCCCGACGTAGCGCCCAACGCACGTCCCGACGTAGAGCTGAAAGTTAGCTAACTACAGACATAGAGCCCAACGCACGTCCCGACGTAGAGCAGAAAGTTAGCTAACTACAGACATAGAGCCCAACGCACGTCCCGACGTAGAGCCCAACGCACGTCCCGACGTAGAGGCCAACGCACGTCCCGACGTAGAGGCCAACGCACGTCCCGACTTAGAGGCCAACGCACGTCCCGACTTAGAGGCCAACGCACGTCCCGACGTAGAGGCCAACGCACGTCCCGACGTAGAGGCCAACGCACGTCCCGACATAGAGGCCAACGCACGTCCCGACGTAGAGGCCAACGCACGTCCCGACGTAGAGCTGAAAGTAAGCTAAATCCCAATGTAGAGGCCAACGCACGTCCCGACGTAGAGGCCAACGCACGTCCCGACGTAGAGGCCAACGCACGTCCCGACGTAGAGGCCAACGCACGTCCCGACGTAGATGCCAACGCACGTCCCGACGTAGAGGCCAACGCACGTCCCGACGTAGAGGCCAACGCACGTCCCGACGTAGAGGCCAACGCACGTCCCGACGTAGAGGCCAACGCACGTCCCGACGTAGAGCTGAAAGTAAGCTAAATCCCGACGTAGAGGCCAACGCACGTCCCGACGTAGAGGCCAACGCACGTCCCGACGTAGAGCTGAAAGTAAGCTAAATCCCGACGTAGAGCCCAACGCACGTCCCGACGTAGAGCCCAACGCACGTCCCGACGTAGAGCCCAACGCACGTCCCGACGTAGAGCCCAACGCACGTCCCGACGTAGAGCTGAAAGTAAGCTAAATCCCGATGTAGAGGCCAACGCACGTCCCGACGTAGAGGCCAACGCACGTCCCGACGTAGAGGCCAACGCACGTCCCGACGTAGAGGCCAACGCACGTCCCGACTTAGAGGCCAACGCACGTCCCGACTTAGAGGCCAACGCACGTCCCGACTTAGAGGCCAACGCACGTCCCGACTTAGAGGCCAACGCACGTCCCGACTTAGAGGCCAACGCACGTCCCGACTTAGAGGCCAACGCACGTCCCGACGTAGAGCTGAAAGTAAGCTAAATCCCGATATAGAGGCCAACGCACGTCCCGACGTAGAGGCCAACGCACGTCCCGAGGTAGAGCTGAAAGTAAGTTAAATCCCGACGTAGAGCCCAACGCACGTCCCGACGTAGAGCCCAACGCACGTCCCAACGTAGCGCCCAACGCACGTCCCGACTTAGAGCTGAAAGTAAGTTAAATCCCGACGTAGAGGCCAACGCACGTCCCGACGTAGAGGCCAACGCACGTCCCGACGTAGAGGCCAACGCACGTCCCGACGTAGAGGCCAACGCACGTCCCGACGTAGAGGCCAACGCACGTCCCGACGTAGAGCTGAAAGTAAGCTAAATCCCGACGTAGAGCCCAACGCACGTCCCGACGTAGAGCCCAACGCACGTCCCGACGTAGAGCCCAACGCACGTCCCGACGTAGAGCCCAACGCACGTCCCGACGTAGAGCTGAAAGTTAGCTAACTACAGACGTAGAGCCCAACGCACGTCCCGACGTAGAGCCCAACGCACGTCCCGACGTAGAACCCAACGCACGTCCCGACGTAGAGCTAAAAGTAAGCTAAATCCCGACGTAGAGGCCAACGCACGTCCCGACGTAGAGCTGAAAGTAAGCTAAATCCCGACGTAGAGGCCAACGCACGTCCCGACGTAGAGGCCAACGCACGTCCCGACGTAGAGCTGAAAGTAAGCTAAATCCCGACGTAGAGGCCAACGCACGTCCCGACGTAGAGGCCAACGCACGTCCCGACGTAGAGCTGAAAGTAAGCTAAATCCCGACGTAGAGCCCAACGCACGTCCCGACGTAGAGCCCAACGCACGTCCCGAAGTAGAGCCCACCGCACGTCCCGACGTAGAGCCCAATGCACGTCCCGACGTAGAGCTGAAAGTAAGCTAAATCCCGACGTAGCGCCCAACGCACGTCCCGACGTGGCGCCCAACGCACGTCCCGAAGTAGAGCCCACCGCACGTCCCGACGTAGAGCCCAACGCACGTCCCGACGTAGAGCTGAAAGTAAGCTAAATCCCGACGCAGAGGCCAACGCACGTCCCGACGTAGAGGCCAACGCACGTCCCGACGTAGAGCTGAAAGTAAGCTAAATCCCGACGTAGAGCCCAACGCACGTCCCGACGTAGAGCCCAACGCACGTCCCGACGTAGCGCCCAACGCACGTCCCGACGTAGCGCCCAACGCACGTCCCGACGTAGCGCCCAACGCACGTCCCGACGTAGCGCCCAACGCACGTCCCGACGTAGAGCTGGAAGTTAGCTAACTACAGACATAGAGCCCAACGCACGTCCCGACGTAGAGCCCAACGCACGTCCCGACGTAGAGCTGAAAGTAAGCTAAAACCCGACGTAGAGCCCAACGCACGTCCCGACGTAGAGCTGAAAGTAAGCTAAAACCCGAGTAGAGCCCAACGCACGTCCCGACGTAGAGCTGAAAGTAAGCTAAATCCCGACGTAGAGGCCAACGCACGTCCCGACGTAGAGGCCAACGCACGTCCCGACGTAGAGCTGAAAGTAAGCTAAATCCCGAAGTAGAGGCCAACGCACGTCCCGACGTAGAGCTGAAAGTAAGCTAAATCCCGAAGTAGAGGCCAACGCACGTCCCGACGTAGAGGCCAACGCACGTCCCGACGTAGAGCTGAAAGTAAGCTAAATCCCGACGTAGAGCCCAACGCACGTCCCGACGTAGAGGCCAACGCACGTCCCGACGTAGAGCTGAAAGTTAGCTAACTACAGACGTAGAGCCCAACGCACGTCCCGACGTAGAGCCCAACGCACGTCCCGACGTAGAGTCCAACGCACGTCCCGACGTAGACCTGAAAGTAAGCTAAATCCCGACGTAGAGGCCAACGCACGTCCCGACGTAGAGGCCAACGCACGTCCCGACTTAGAGGCCAACGCACGTCCCGACTTAGAGGCCAACGCACGTCCCGACTTAGAGGCCAACGCACGTCCCGACTTAGAGGCCAACGCACGTCCCGACTTAGAGGCCAACGCACGTCCCGACGTAGAGCTGAAAGTAAGTTAAATCCCGACGTAGAGCCCAACGCACGTCCCGACGTAGAGCCCAACGCACGTCCCGACGTAGAGCCCAACGCACGTCCCGACGTAGCGCCCAACGCACGTCCCGACGTAGAGCTGAAAGTTAGCTAACTACAGATGTAGAGCCCAACGCACGTCCCGACGTAGAGCCCAACGCACGTCCCGACGTAGAGCCCAACGCACGTCCCGACGTAGAGCTGAAAGTAAGCTAAATCCCGACGTAGAGCCCAACGCACGTCCCGACGTAGAGTCCAACGCACGTCCCGACGTAGAGCTGAAAGTTAGCTAACTACAGACGTAGAGCCCAACGCACGTCCCGACGTAGAGGCCAACGCACGTCCCGACGTAGAGGCCAACGCACGTCCCGACGTAGAGGCCAACGCACGTCCCGACGTAGAGGCCAACGCACGTCCCGACGTAGAGGCCAACGCACGTCCCGACGTAGAGGCCAACGCACGTCCCGACGTAGAGGCCAACGCACGTCCCGACGTAGAGCTGAAAGTAAGTTAAATCCCGACGTAGAGCCCAACGCACGTCCCGACGTAGAGCCCAACGCACGTCCCGACGTAGAGCCCAACGCACGTCCCGACGTAGCGCCCAACGCACGTCCCGACGTAGCGCCCAACGCACGTCCCGACGTAGAGCTGAAAGTTAGCTAACTACAGACGTAGAGCCCAACGCACGTCCCGACGTAGAGCTAAAAGTTACCTAACTACAGATGTAGAGCCCAACGCACGTCCCGACGTAGAGCCCAACGCACGTCCCGACGTAGAGCCCAACGCACGTCCCGACGTAGAGCCCAACGCACGTCCCGACGTAGAGCCCAACGCACGTCCCGACGTAGAGCCCAACGCACGTCCCGACGTAGAGCCCAACGCACGTCCCGACGTAGAGCCCAACGCACGTCCCGACGTAGAGCTGAAAGTAAGCTAAATCCCGACGTAGAGGCCAACGCACGTCCCAACGTAGAGCTGAAAGTAAGCTAAATCCCGACGTAGAGCCCAACGCACGTCCCGACGTAGAGCCCAACGCACGTCCCGACGTAGAGCTGAAAGTAAGCTAAAACCCGACATAGAGCCCAACGCACGTCCCGACGTGGAGCTGAAAGTAAGCTAAATCCCGAGTTAGAGGCCAACGCACGTCCCGACGTAGAGGCCAACGCACGTCCCGACGTAGAGCTGAAAGTAAGCTAAATCCCGACGTAGAGGCCAACGCACGTCCCGACGTAGAGGCCAACGCACGTCCCGACGTAGAGCTGAAAGTAAGCTAAAACCCGACATAGAGCCCAACGCACGTCCCGACGTGGAGCTGAAAGTAAGCTAAATCCCGAGTTAGAGGCCAACGCACGTCCCGACGTAGAGGCCAACGCACGTCCCGACGTAGAGCTGAAAGTAAGCTAAATCCCGACGTAGAGGCCAACGCACGTCCCGACGTAGAGGCCAACGCACGTCCCGACGTAGAGCTGAAAGTAAGCTAAATCCCGAAGTAGAGGCCAACGCACGTCCCGACGTAGAGGCCAACGCACGTCCCGACGTAGAGCTGAAAGTAAGCTAAATCCCGACGTAGAGGCCAACGCACGTCCCGACGTAGAGCCCAAGGCACGTCCCGACGTAGATCCCAACGCACGTCCCGACGTAGAGCCCAACGCACGTCCCGACGTAGCGCCCAACGCACGTCCCGACGTAGAGCTGAAAGTTAGCTAACTACAGACGTAGAGCCCAACGCACGTCCCGACGTAGAGCTGAAAGTTAGCTAACAACAGACATAGAGCCCAACGCACGTCCCGACGTAGAGCTGAAAGTTAGCTAAATACAGACGTAGAGCCCAACGCACGTCCCGACGTAGAACCCAACGCACGTCCCGACGTAGAGCCCAACGCACGTCCCGACGTAGAGCCCAACGCACGTCCCGACGTAGAGCTGAAAGTAAGCTAAATCCCGACGTAGAGTCCAACGCACGTCCCAACGTAGAGCTGAAAGTAAGCTAAATCCCGACGTAGAGCCCAACGCACGTCCCGACGTAGAGCCCAACGCATGTCCCGACGTAGAGCTGAAAGTTAGCTAAATCCTGACGTAGAGCCCAACGCACGTCCCGTCGTAGAGCCCAACGCACGTCCCGACGTAGAGCCCAACGCACGTCCCGACGTAGAGCTGAAAGTTAGCTAACTACAGACGTAGAGCCCAACGCACGTCCCGACGTAGAGCCCAACGCACGTCCCGACGTAGAGCCCAACGCACGTCCCGACGTAGAGCCCAACGCACGTCCCGACGTAGAGCTAAAAGTAAGCTAAATCCCGACGTAGAGCCCAACGCACGTCCCGACGTAGAGCTGAAAGTAAGCTAAATCCCGACGTAGAGGCCAACGCACGTCCCGACGTAGAGCCCAACGCACGTCCCGACGTAGAGCTGAAAGTAAGCTAAATCCCGACGTAGAGCCCAACGCACGTCCCGACGTAGAGCCCAACGCACGTCCCGACGTAGAGCCCAACGCACGTCCCGACGTAGCGCCCAACGCACGTCCCGACGTAGAGCAGAAAGTTAGCTAACTACAGACATAGAGCCCAACGCACGTCCCGACGTAGAGCAGAAAGTTAGCTAACTACAGACATAGAGCCCAACGCACGTCCCGACTTAGAGGCCAACGCACGTCCCGACTTAGAGGCCAACGCACGTCCCGACTTAGAGGCCAACGCACGTCCCGACTTAGAGGCCAACGCACGTCCCGACGTAGAGCTGAAAGTAAGCTAAATCCCGACGTAGAGCCCAACGCACGTCCCGACCTAGAGGCCAACGCACGTCCCGACCTAGAGGCCAACGCACGTCCCGACCTAGAGGCCAACGCACGTCCCGACCTAGAGGCCAACGCACGTTACGACGTAGAGGCCAACGCACGTCCCGACGTAGAGCTGAAAGTAAGCTAAATCCCGACGTAGAGCCCAACGCACGTCCCGACGTAGAGCCAAACGCAGGTCCCGACGTAGCGCCCAACGCACGTCCCGACGTAGAGCAGAAAGTTAGCTAACTACAGACATAGAGCCCAACGCACGTCCCGACGTAGAGCCCAACGCACGTCCCGACGTAGAGCCCAACGCACGTCCCGACGTAGAGCTGAAAGTAAGCTAAAACCCGACGTAGAGCCCAACGCACGTCCCGACGTAGAGCTGAAAGTAAGCTAAAACCCGACGTAGAGCCCAACGCACGTCCCGACGTAGAACTGAAATTAAGCTAAATCCCGACGTAGAGGCCAACGCACGTCCCGACGTAGAGCCCAACGCACGTCCCGACGTAGAGGCCAACGCACGTCCCGACGTAGAGCTGAAAGTAAGCTAAATCCCGAAGTAGAGGCCAACGCACGTCCCGACGTAGAGGCCAACGCACGTCCCGACGTAGAGCTGAAAGTAAGCTAAATCCCGACGTAGAGCCCAACGCACGTCCCGACGTAGAGCCCAACGCACGTCCCGACGTAGAGCTGAAAGTAAGCTAAATCCCGACGTAGAGCCCAACGCACGTCCCGACGTAGAGCCCAACGCACGTCCCGACGTAGAGCCCAACGCACGTCCCGACGTAGAGCCCAACGCACGTCCCGACTTAGAGGCCAACGCACGTCCCGACTTAGAGGCCAACGCACGTCCCGACTTAGAGGCCAACGCACGTCCCGACTTAGAGGCCAACGCACGTCCCGACTTAGAGGCCAACGCACGTCCCGACTTAGAGGCCAACGCACGTCCCGCCTTAGAGGCCAACGCACGTCCCGCCTTAGAGGCCAACGCACGTCCCGACTTAGAGGCCAACGCACGTCCCGACTTAGAGGCCAACGCACGTCCCGACGTAGAGCTGAAAGTAAGCTAAATCCCAATGTAGAGGCCAACGCACGTCCCGACGTAGAGCACAACGCACGTCCCGACGTAGAGCCCAACGCACGTCCCGACATAGAGCCCAACGCACGTCCCGACGTAGAGCTGAAAGTAAGCTAAATCCCGAAGTAGAGGCAAACGCACGTCCCGACGTAGAGGCCAACGCACGTCCCGACGTAGAGGCCAACGCACGTCCCGACGTAGAGGCCAACGCACGTCCCGACGTAGAGCTGAAAGTAAGCTAAATCCCGACGTAGAGCCCAACGCACGTCCCGACGTAGAGCCCAACGCACGTCCCGACGTAGAGCCCAACGCACGTCCCGACGTAGAGCCCAACGCACGTCCCGACGTAGAGGTGAAAGTAAGCTAAATCCCGACGTAGAGGCCAACGCACGTCCCGACGTAGAGGCCAACGCACGTCCCGACGTAGAGGCCAACGCACGTCCCGACGTAGAGGCCAACGCACGTCCCGACTTAGAGGCCAACGCACGTCCCGACTTAGAGGCCAACGCACGTCCCGACTTAGAGGCCAACGCACGTCCCGACTTAGAGGCCAACGCACGTCCCGACTTAGAGGCCAACGCACGTCCCGACTTAGAGGCCAACGCACGTCCCGACTTAGAGGCCAACGCACGTCCCGACTTAGAGGCCAACGCACGTCCCGACTTAGAGGCCAACGCACGTCCCGACTTAGAGGCCAACGCACGTCCCGACGTAGAGCTGAAAGTAAGCTAAATCCCGACGTAGAGCCCAACGCACGTCCCGACGTAGAGCCCAACGCACGTCCCGACGTAGAGCCCAACGCACGTCCCGACGTAGAGCCCAACGCACGTCCCGACGTAGAGCCCAACGCACGTCCCGACGTAGAGCCCAACGCACGTCCCGACGTAGAGCCCAACGCACGTCCCGACGTAGAGCTGAAAGTTAGCTAACTACAGACGTAGAGCCCAACGCAAGTCCCGACGTAGAGCCCAACGCACGTCCCGACGTAGAGCCCAACGCACGTCCCGACGTAGAGCCCAACGCACGTCCCGACGTAGAGCCCAACGCACGTCCCGACGTAGAGCCCAACGCACGTCCCGACGTAGAGCTGAAAGTAAGCTAAATCCCGACGTAGCGCCCAACGCACGTCCCGACGTAGAGGCCAACGCACGTCCCGACGTAGAGCTGAAAGTAAGCTAAATCCCGACGTAGAGGCCAACGCACGTCCCGACGTAGAGCCCAACGCACGTCCCGACGTAGAGCTGAAAGTAAGCTAAATCCCGACGTAGAGCCCAACGCACGTCCCGACGTAGAGCCCAACGCACGTCCCGAAGTAGAGCCCACCGCACGTCCCGA
Source organism: Leptosomus discolor (assembly GCF_034619465.1). Taxonomy (NCBI): domain Eukaryota; kingdom Metazoa; phylum Chordata; class Aves; order Leptosomiformes; family Leptosomidae; genus Leptosomus; species Leptosomus discolor. The sequence continues at coordinate 1,357,849 of NW_028237857.1, read as the reverse complement.
CGTAGAGCCCACCGCACGTCCCGACGTAGAGCCCACCGCACGTCCCGACGTAGAGCTGAAAGTAAGCTAAATCCCGACGTAGCGCCCAACGCACGTCCCGACATAGCGCCCAACGCACGTCCCGAAGTAGAGCTGAAAGTAAGCTAAATCCCGACGCAGAGGCCAACGCACGTCCCGACGTAGAGGCCAACGCACGTCCCGACCTAGAAGCCAAAGCACGTCCCGATGCAGAGGCCAACGCACGTCCCGACGTAGAGCTGAAAGTAAGCTAAATCCCGACGTAGAGCCCAACGCACGTCCCGACGTAGAGCCCAACGCACGTCCCGACGTAGCGCCCAACGCACGTCCCGACGTAGAGCAGAAAGTTAGCTAACTACAGACATAGAGCCCAACGCACGTCCCGACGTAGAGCCCAACGCACGTCCCGACGTAGAGCTGAAAGTAAGCTAAAACCCGACGTAGAGCCCAACGCACGTCCCGACGTAGAGCTGAAAGTAAGCTAAATCCCGACGTAGAGGCCAACGCATGTCCCGACGTAGAGGCCAACGCATGTCCCGACGTAGAGGCCAACGCATGTCCCGACGTAGAGCTGAAAGTAAGCTAAATCCCGAAGTAGAGGCCAACGCACGTCCCGACGTAGAGGCCAACGCACGTCCCGACGTAGAGCTGAAAGTAAGCTAAATCCCGACGTAGAGCCCAACGCACGTCCCGACATAGAGTCCAACGCACGTCCCGACGTAGACCTGAAAGTAAGCTAAATCCCGACGTAGAGGCCAACGCACGTCCCGACTTAGAGGCCAACGCACGTCCCGACTTAGAGGCCAACGCACGTCCCGACGTAGAGCTGAAAGTAAGTTAAATCCCGACGTAGAGCCCAACGCACGTCCCGACGTAGCGCCCAACGCACGTCCCGACGTAGCGCCCAACGCACGTCCCGACGTAGCGCCCAACGCACGTCCCGACGTAGCGCCCAACGCACGTCCCGACGTAGAGCTGAAAGTTAGCTAACTACAGACGTAGAGCCCAACGCACGTCCCGACGTAGAGCCCAACGCACGTCCCGACGTAGAGCCCAACGCACGTCCCGACGTAGAGCCCAACGCACGTCCCGACGTAGAGCCCAACGCACGTCCCGACGTAGAGCCCAACGCACGTCCCGACGTAGAGCCCAACGCACGTCCCGACGTAGAGCCCAACGCACGTCCCGACGTAGAGCCCAACGCACGTCCCGACGTAGAGCTGAAAGTAAGCTAAATCCCGACGTAGAGGCCAACGCACGTCCCAACGTAGAGCTGAAAGTAAGCTAAATCCCGACGTAGAGCCCAACGCACGTCCCGACGTAGAGCCCAACGCACGTCCCGACGTAGAGCTGAAAGTAAGCTTATACCCGACATAGAGCCCAACGCACGTCCCGACGTAGAGCTGAAAGTAAGCTAAATCCCGACGTAGAGGCCAACGCACGTCCCGACGTAGAGGCCAACGCACGTCCCGACGTAGAGGCCAACGCACGTCCCGACGTAGAGGCCAACGCACGTCCCGACGTAGAGCTGAAAGTAAGCTAAATCCCGAAGTAGAGGCCAACGCACGTCCCGACGTAGAGGCCAACGCACGTCCCGACGTAGAGGCCAACGCACGTCCCGACGTAGAGGCCAACGCACGTCCCGACGTAGAGCTGAAAGTAAGCTAAATCCCGACGTAGAGCCCAACGCACGTCCCGACGTAGAGTCCAACGCACGTCCCGACGTAGAGTCCAACGCACGTCCCGACGTAGAGCTGAAAGTAAGCTAAATCCCGACGTAGAGGCCAACGCACGTCCCGACGTAGAGGCCAACGCACGTCCCGACGTAGAGGCCAACGCACGTCCCGACGTAGAGGCCAACGCACGTCCCGACGTAGAGGCCAACGCACGTCCCGACGTAGAGGCCAACGCACGTCCCGACGTAGAGGCCAACGCACGTCCCGACGTAGAGCTGAAAGTAAGTTAAATCCCGACGTAGAGCCCAACGCACGTCCCGACGTAGAGCCCAACGCACGTCCCGACGTAGCGCCCAACGCACGTCCCGACGTAGAGCTGAAAGTTAGCTAACTACAGACGTAGAGCCTAACGCACGTCCCGACGTAGAGCTGAAAGTTACCTAACTACAGATGTAGAGCCCAAAGCACGTCCCGACGTAGAGCTGAAAGTTACCTAACTACAGACGTAGAGCCCAACGCACGTCCCGACGTAGAGCCCAACGCACGTCCCGACGTAGAGCCCAACGCACGTCCCGACGTAGAGCCCAACGCACGTCCCGACGTAGAGCCCAACGCACGTCCCGACGTAGAGCTGAAAGTAAGCTAAATCCCGACGTAGAGTCCAACGCACGTCCCAACGTAGAGCTGAAAGTAAGCTAAATCCCGACGTAGAGCCCAACACACGTCCCGACGTAGAGCCCAACGCATGTCCCGACGTAGAGCTGAAAGTTAGCTAAATCCTGACGTAGAGCCCAACGCACGTCCCGTCGTAGAGCCCAACGCACGTCCCGACGTAGAGCCCAACGCACGTCCCGACGTAGAGCCCAACGCACGTCCCGACGTAGAGCCCAACGCACGTCCCGACGTAGAGCCCAACGCACGTCCCGACGTAGAGCCCAACGCACGTCCCGACGTAGAGCCCAACGCACGTCCCGACGTAGAGCTGAAAGTTAGCTAACTACAGACGTAGAGCCCAACGCACGTCCCGACGAAGAGCCCAACGCACGTCCCGACGTAGAGCCCAACGCACGTCCCGACGTAGAGCCCAACGCACGTCCCGACGTAGAGCCCAACGCACGTCCCGACGTAGAGCCCAACGCACGTCCCGACGTAGAGCTAAAAGTAAGCTAAATCCCGACGTAGAGGCCAACGCACGTCCCGACGTAGAGCTGAAAGTAAGCTAAATCCCGACGTAGAGGCCAACGCACGTCCCGGCGTAGAGGCCAACGCACGTCCCGACGTAGAGCTGAAAGTAAGCTAAATCCCGACGTAGAGGCCAACGCACGTCCCGACGTAGAGGCCAACGCACGTCCCGACGTAGAGCTGAAAGTAAGCTAAATCCCGACGTAGAGCCCAACGCACGTCCCGACGTAGAGCCCACCGCACGTCCCGACGTAGAGCCCACCGCACGTCCCGACGTAGAGCCCAATGCACGTCCCGACGTAGAGCCCAATGCACGTCCCGACGTAGAGCTGAAAGTAAGCTAAATCCCGACGTAGCGCCAAACGCACGTCCCGACGTAGAGCTGAAAGTAAGCTAAATCCCGACGCAGAAGCCAACGCACGTCCCGACGTAGAGGCCAACGCACGTCCCGACCTAGAGGCCAACGCACGTCCCGACCTAGAGGCCAACGCACGTCCCGACCTAGAGGCCAACGCACGTCCCGACCTAGAGGCCAACGCACGTCCCGACCTAGAGGCCAACGCACGTCCCGACCTAGAGGCCAACGCACGTCCCGACCTAGAGACCAACGCACGTCCCGACGTAGAGCTGAAAGTAAGCTAAATCCCGACGTAGAGTTCAACGCACGTCCCGACGTAGAGCCCAACGCACGTCCCGACGTAGAGCCCAACGCACGTCCCGACGTAGCGCCCAACGCACGTCCCGACGTAGCGCCCAACGCACGTCCCGACGTAGAGCAGAAAGTTAGCTAACTACAGACATAGAGCCCAACGCACGTCCCGACGTAGAGCAGAAAGTTAGCTAACTACAGACATAGAGCCCAACGCACGTCCCGACGTAGAAAGTTAGCTAACTACAGACATAGAGCCCAACGCACGTCCCGACGTAGAAAGTTAGCTAACTACAGACATAGAGCCCAACGCACGTCCCGACGTAGAGCCCAACGCACGTCCCGACGTAGAGCCCAACGCACTTCCCGACGTAGAGCCAAACGCACTTCCCGACGTAGAGCTGAAAGTAAGCTAAATCCCGATGTAGAGGCCAACGCACGTCCCGACGTAGAGCCCAACGCACGTCCCGACGTAGAGCCCAACGCACGTCCCGACGTAGAGCCCAACGCACGTCCCGACGTAGAGCTGAAAGTAAGCTAAATCCCGACGTAGAGCCCAACGCACGTCCCGACGTAGAGCCCAACGCACGTCCCGACGTAGAGCCCAACGCACGTCCCGACGTAGAGCCCAACGCACGTCCCGACGTAGAGCCCAACGCACGTCCCGACGTAGCGCCGAACGCACGTCCCGACGTAGAGCTGAAAGTAAGCTAAATCCCGACGCAGAAGCCAACGCACGTCCCGACGTAGAGGCCAACGCACGTCCCGACGTAGAGGCCAACGCACGTCCCGACCTAGAGGCCAACGCACGTCCCGACCTAGAGGCCAACGCACGTCCCGACCTAGAGGCCAACGCACGTCCCGACCTAGAGGCCAACGCACGTCCCGACGTAGAGCTGAAAGTAAGCTAAATCCCGACGTAGAGCCCAACGCACGTCCCGACGTAGAGCCCAACGCACGTCCCGACGTAGCGCCCAACGCACGTCCCGACGTAGCGCCCAACGCACGTCCCGACGTAGAGCAGAAAGTTAGCTAACTACAGACATAGAGCCCAACGCACGTCCCGACGTAGAGCAGAAAGTTAGCTAACTACAGACATAGAGCCCAACGCACGTCCCGACGTAGAAAGTTAGCTAACTACAGACATAGAGCCCAACGCACGTCCCGACGTAGAGCCCAACGCACGTCCCGACGTAGAGCCCAACGCACGTCCCGACGTAGAGCCCAACGCACGTCCCGACGTAGAGCCCAACGCACTTCCCGACGTAGAGCTGAAAGTAAGCTAAATCCCGATGTAGAGGCCAACGCACGTCCCGACGTAGAGCCCAACGCACGTCCCGACGTAGAGCCCAACGCACGTCCCGACGTAGAGCCCAACGCACGTCCCGACGTAGAGCCCAACGCACGTCCCGACGTAGAGCTGAAAGTAAGCTAAATCCCGACGTAGAGCCCAACGCACGTCCCGACGTAGAGCCCAACGCACGTCCCGACGTAGAGCCCAACGCACGTCCCGACGTAGAGCCCAACGCACGTCCCGACGTAGAGCCCAACGCACGTCCCGACGTAGAGCCCAACGCACGTCCCGACGTAGAGCTGAAAGTAAGCTAAATCCCGACGTAGAGGCCAACGCACGTCCCGACGTAGAGGCCAACGCACGTCCCGACGTAGAGGCCAACGCACGTCCCGACGTAGAGGCCAACGCACGTCCCGACGTAGAGCCCAACGCACGTCCCGACGTAGAGCCCAACGCACGTCCCGACGTAGAGCTGAAAGTAAGCTAAATCCCAATGTAGAGGCCAACGCACGTCCCGACGTAGAGGCCAACGCACGTCCCGACGTAGAGGCCAACGCACGTCCCGACGTAGAGGCCAACGCACGTCCCGACGTAGAGGCCAACGCACGTCCCGACGTAGAGCCCAACGCACGTCCCGACGTAGAGCCCAACGCACGTCCCGACGTAGAGCCCAACGCACGTCCCGACGTAGAGGCCAACGCACGTCCCGACGTAGAGCCCAACGCACGTCCCGACGTAGAGGCCAACGCACGTCCCGACGTAGAGGCCAACGCACGTCCCGACGTAGAGGCCAACGCACGTCCCGACTTAGAGCCCAACGCACGTCCCGACTTAGAGCCCAACGCACGTCCCGACTTAGAGCCCAACGCACGTCCCGACTTAGAGCCCAACGCACGTCCCGACTTAGAGCCCAACGCACGTCCCGACGTAGAGCTGAAAGTAAGCTAAATCCCGATATAGAGGCCAACGCACGTCCCGACGTAGAGGCCAACGCACGTCCCGACGTAGAGCTGAAAGTAAGTTAAATCCCGACGTAGAGCCCAACGCACGTCCCGACGTAGAGCCCAACGCAGGTCCCGACTTAGCGCCCAACGCACGTCCCGACGTAGAGCTGAAAGTAAGTTAAATCCCGACGTAGAGGCCAACGCACGTCCCGACTTAGAGGCCAACGCACGTCCCGACGTAGAGCTGAAAGTAAGTTAAATCCCGACGTAGAGGCCAACGCACGTCCCGACGTAGAGGCCAACGCACGTCCCGACGTAGAGGCCAACGCACGTCCCGACGTAGAGGCCAACGCACGTCCCGACGTAGAGGCCAACGCACGTCCCGACGTAGAGCTGAAAGTTAGCTAACTACAGACGTAGAGCCCAACGCACGTCCCGACGTAGAGCCCAACGCACGTCCCGACGTAGAGCCCAACGCACGTCCCGACGTAGAGCCCAACGCACGTCCCGACGTAGAGCCCAACGCACGTCCCGACGTAGAGCCCAACGCACGTCCCGACGTAGAGCCCAACGCACGTCCCGACGTAGAGCCCAACGCACGTCCCGACGTAGAGCCCAACGCACGTCCCGACGTAGAGCTGAAAGTTAGCTAACTACAGACGTAGAGCCCAACGCACGTCCCGACGTAGAGCCCAACGCACGTCCCGACGTAGAGCCCAACGCACGTCCCGACGTAGAGCCCAACGCACGTCCCGACGTAGAGCCCAACGCACGTCCCGACGTAGAGCCCAACGCACGTCCCGACGTAGAGCCCAACGCACGTCCCGACGTAGAGCCCAACGCACGTCCCGACGTAGAGCCCAACGCACGTCCCGACGTAGAGCTGAAAGTAAGTTAAATACCGACGTAGAGCCCAACGCACGTCCCGACGTAGAGACCAACGCAGGTCCCGACTTAGCGCCCAACGCACGTCCCGATGTAGAGCTGAAAGTAAGTTAAATCCCGACGTAGAGGCCAACGCACGTCCCGACGTAGAGGCCAACGCACGTCCCGACGTAGAGGCCAACGCACGTCCCGACGTAGAGGCCAACGCACGTCCCGACGTAGAGCTGAAAGTTAGCTAACTACAGACGTAGAGCCCAACGCACGTCCCGACGTAGAGCCCAACGCACGTCCCGACGTAGAGCCCAACGCACGTCCCGACGTAGAGCCCAACGCACGTCCCGACGTAGAGCCCAACGCACGTCCCGACGTAGAGCCCAACGCACGTCCCGACGTAGAGCCCAACGCACGTCCCGACGTAGAGCCCAACGCACGTCCCGACGTAGAGCCCAACGCACGTCCCGACGTAGAGCTGAAAGTTAGCTAACTACAGACGTAGAGCCCAACGCACGTCCCGACGTAGAGCCCAACGCACGTCCCGACGTAGAGCCCAACGCACGTCCCGACGTAGAGCCCAACGCACGTCCCGACGTAGAGCCCAACGCACGTCCCGACGTAGAGCCCAACGCACGTCCCGACGTAGAGCCCAACGCACGTCCCGACGTAGAGCTAAAAGTAAGCTAAATCCCGACGTAGAGCCCAACGCACGTCCCGACGTAGAGCTGAAAGTAAGCTAAATCCCGACGTAGAGGCCAACGCACGTCCCGACGTAGAGGCCAACGCACGTCCCGACGTAGAGGCCAACGCACGTCCCGACGTAGAGCTGAAAGTAAGCTAAATCCCGACGTAGAGGCCAACGCACGTCCCGACGTAGAGGCCAACGCACGTCCCGACGTAGAGGCCAACGCACGTCCCGACGTAGAGGCCAACGCACGTCCCGACGTAGAGGCCAACGCACGTCCCGACGTAGAGCTGAAAGTAAGCTAAATCCCGACGTAGAGCCCAACGCACGTCCCGACGTAGAGGCCAACGCACGTCCCGACGTAGAGGCCAACGCACGTCCCGACGTAGAGGCCAACGCACGTCCCGACGTAGAGGCCAACGCACGTCCCGACGTAGAGCTGAAAGTAAGTTAAATCCCGACGTAGAGCCCAACGCACGTCCCGACGTAGAGCCCAACGCACGTCCCGACGTAGCGCCCAACGCACGTCCCGACGTAGAGCTGAAAGTTAGCTAACTACAGACGTAGAGCCTAACGCACGTCCCGACGTAGAGCTGAAAGTTACCTAACTACAGATGTAGAGCCCAAAGCACGTCCCGACGTAGAGCTGAAAGTTACCTAACTACAGACGTAGAGCCCAACGCACGTCCCGACGTAGAGCCCAACGCACGTCCCGACGTAGAGCCCAACGCACGTCCCGACGTAGAGCCCAACGCACGTCCCGACGTAGAGCCCAACGCACGTCCCGACGTAGAGCTGAAAGTAAGCTAAATCCCGACGTAGAGTCCAACGCACGTCCCAACGTAGAGCTGAAAGTAAGCTAAATCCCGACGTAGAGCCCAACACACGTCCCGACGTAGAGCCCAACGCATGTCCCGACGTAGAGCTGAAAGTTAGCTAAATCCTGACGTAGAGCCCAACGCACGTCCCGTCGTAGAGCCCAACGCACGTCCCGACGTAGAGCCCAACGCACGTCCCGACGTAGAGCCCAACGCACGTCCCGACGTAGAGCTGAAAGTTAGCTAACTACAGACGTAGAGCCCAACGCACGTCCCGACGAAGAGCCCAACGCACGTCCCGACGTAGAGCCCAACGCACGTCCCGACGTAGAGCCCAACGCACGTCCCGACGTAGAGCCCAACGCACGTCCCGACGTAGAGCTAAAAGTAAGCTAAATCCCGACGTAGAGGCCAACGCACGTCCCGACGTAGAGCTGAAAGTAAGCTAAATCCCGACGTAGAGGCCAACGCACGTCCCGGCGTAGAGGCCAACGCACGTCCCGACGTAGAGCTGAAAGTAAGCTAAATCCCGACGTAGAGGCCAACGCACGTCCCGACGTAGAGGCCAACGCACGTCCCGACGTAGAGCTGAAAGTAAGCTAAATCCCGACGTAGAGCCCAACGCACGTCCCGACGTAGAGCCCACCGCACGTCCCGACGTAGAGCCCACCGCACGTCCCGACGTAGAGCCCAATGCACGTCCCGACGTAGAGCCCAATGCACGTCCCGACGTAGAGCTGAAAGTAAGCTAAATCCCGACGTAGCGCCAAACGCACGTCCCGACGTAGAGCTGAAAGTAAGCTAAATCCCGACGCAGAAGCCAACGCACGTCCCGACGTAGAGGCCAACGCACGTCCCGACCTAGAGGCCAACGCACGTCCCGACCTAGAGGCCAACGCACGTCCCGACCTAGAGGCCAACGCACGTCCCGACCTAGAGGCCAACGCACGTCCCGACCTAGAGGCCAACGCACGTCCCGACCTAGAGGCCAACGCACGTCCCGACCTAGAGGCCAACGCACGTCCCGACGTAGAGCTGAAAGTAAGCTAAATCCCGACGTAGAGCCCAACGCACGTCCCGACGTAGAGCCCAACGCACGTCCCGACGTAGAGCCCAACGCACGTCCCGACGTAGCGCCCAACGCACGTCCCGACGTAGCGCCCAACGCACGTCCCGACGTAGAGCAGAAAGTTAGCTAACTACAGACATAGAGCCCAACGCACGTCCCGACGTAGAGCAGAAAGTTAGCTAACTACAGACATAGAGCCCAACGCACGTCCCGACGTAGAAAGTTAGCTAACTACAGACATAGAGCCCAACGCACGTCCCGACGTAGAGCCCAACGCACGTCCCGACGTAGAGCCCAACGCACTTCCCGACGTAGAGCCAAACGCACTTCCCGACGTAGAGCTGAAAGTAAGCTAAATCCCGATGTAGAGGCCAACGCACGTCCCGACGTAGAGGCCAACGCACGTCCCGACGTAGAGCCCAACGCACGTCCCGACGTAGAGCTGAAAGTAAGCTAAATCCCGACGTAGAGCCCAACGCACGTCCCGACGTAGAGCCCAACGCACGTCCCGACGTAGAGCCCAACGCACGTCCCGACGTAGAGCCCAACGCACGTCCCGACGTAGAGCCCAACGCACGTCCCGACGTAGAGCCCAACGCACGTCCCGACGTAGCGCCGAACGCACGTCCCGACGTAGAGCTGAAAGTAAGCTAAATCCCGACGCAGAAGCCAACGCACGTCCCGACGTAGAGGCCAACGCACGTCCCGACCTAGAGGCCAACGCACGTCCCGACCTAGAGGCCAACGCACGTCCCGACCTAGAGGCCAACGCACGTCCCGACCTAGAGGCCAACGCACGTCCCGACCTAGAGGCCAACGCACGTCCCGACGTAGAGCTGAAAGTAAGCTAAATCCCGACGTAGAGCCCAACGCACGTCCCGACGTAGAGCCCAACGCACGTCCCGACGTAGCGCCCAACGCACGTCCCGACGTAGAGCAGAAAGTTAGCTAACTACAGACATAGAGCCCAACGCACGTCCCGACGTAGAGCAGAAAGTTAGCTAACTACAGACATAGAGCCCAACGCACGTCCCGACGTAGAGCAGAAAGTTAGCTAACTACAGACATAGAGCCCAACGCACGTCCCGACGTAGAGCAGAAAGTTAGCTAACTACAGACATAGAGCCCAACGCACGTCCCGACGTAGAAAGTTAGCTAACTACAGACATAGAGCCCAACGCACGTCCCGACGTAGAAAGTTAGCTAACTACAGACATAGAGCCCAACGCACGTCCCGACGTAGAGCCCAACGCACGTCCCGACGTAGAGCCCAACGCACTTCCCGACGTAGAGCCCAACGCACTTCCCGACGTAGAGCTGAAAGTAAGCTAAATCCCGATGTAGAGGCCAACGCACGTCCCGACGTAGAGGCCAACGCACGTCCCGACGTAGAGCCCAACGCACGTCCCGACGTAGAGCCCAACGCACGTCCCGACGTAGAGCCCAACGCACGTCCCGACGTAGAGCCCAACGCACGTCCCGACGTAGAGCTGAAAGTAAGCTAAATCCCGACGTAGAGCCCAACGCACGTCCCGACGTAGAGCCCAACGCACGTCCCGACGTAGAGCCCAACGCACGTCCCGACGTAGAGCCCAACGCACGTCCCGACGTAGAGCCCAACGCACGTCCCGACGTAGAGCCCAACGCACGTCCCGACGTAGAGCCCAACGCACGTCCCGACGTAGAGCCCAACGCACGTCCCGACGTAGAGCTGAAAGTAAGCTAAATCCCGACGTAGAGGCCAACGCACGTCCCGACGTAGAGGCCAACGCACGTCCCGACGTAGAGGCCAACGCACGTCCCGACGTAGAGGCCAACGCACGTCCCGACGTAGAGGCCAACGCACGTCCCGACGTAGAGGCCAACGCACGTCCCGACGTAGAGGCCAACGCACGTCCCGACGTAGAGGCCAACGCACGTCCCGACGTAGAGCCCAACGCACGTCCCGACGTAGAGCCCAACGCACGTCCCGACGTAGAGCCCAACGCACGTCCCGACGTAGAGCTGAAAGTAAGCTAAATCCCAATGTAGAGGCCAACGCACGTCCCGACGTAGAGGCCAACGCACGTCCCGACGTAGAGGCCAACGCACGTCCCGACGTAGAGGCCAACGCACGTCCCGACGTAGAGGCCAACGCACGTCCCGACGTAGAGGCCAACGCACGTCCCGACGTAGAGGCCAACGCACGTCCCGACTTAGAGGCCAACGCACGTCCCGACTTAGAGGCCAACGCACGTCCCGACTTAGAGGCCAACGCACGTCCCGACTTAGAGCCCAACGCACGTCCCGACTTAGAGCCCAACGCACGTCCCGACTTAGAGCCCAACGCACGTCCCGACTTAGAGCCCAACGCACGTCCCGACTTAGAGCCCAACGCACGTCCCGACGTAGAGCTGAAAGTAAGCTAAATCCCGATGTAGAGGCCAACGCACGTCCCGACGTAGAGGCCAACGCACGTCCCGACGTAGAGCTGAAAGTAAGTTAAATCCCGACGTAGAGCCCAACGCACGTCCCGACGTAGAGCCCAACGCAGGTCCCGACTTAGCGCCCAACGCACGTCCCGACGTAGAGCTGAAAGTAAGTTAAATCCCGACGTAGAGGCCAACGCACGTCCCGACTTAGAGGCCAACGCACGTCCCGACGTAGAGCTGAAAGTAAGTTAAATCCCGACGTAGAGGCCAACGCACGTCCCGACGTAGAGGCCAACGCACGTCCCGACGTAGAGGCCAACGCACGTCCCGACGTAGAGGCCAACGCACGTCCCGACGTAGAGGCCAACGCACGTCCCGACGTAGAGCTGAAAGTTAGCTAACTACAGACGTAGAGCCCAACGCACGTCCCGACGTAGAGCCCAACGCACGTCCCGACGTAGAGCCCAACGCACGTCCCGACGTAGAGCCCAACGCACGTCCCGACGTAGAGCCCAACGCACGTCCCGACGTAGAGCCCAACGCACGTCCCGACGTAGAGCCCAACGCACGTCCCGACGTAGAGCCCAACGCACGTCCCGACGTAGAGCCCAACGCACGTCCCGACGTAGAGCTGAAAGTTAGCTAACTACAGACGTAGAGCCCAACGCACGTCCCGACGTAGAGCCCAACGCACGTCCCGACGTAGAGCCCAACGCACGTCCCGACGTAGAGCCCAACGCACGTCCCGACGTAGAGCCCAACGCACGTCCCGACGTAGAGCCCAACGCACGTCCCGACGTAGAGCCCAACGCACGTCCCGACGTAGAGCCCAACGCACGTCCCGACGTAGAGCCCAACGCACGTCCCGACGTAGAGCCCAACGCACGTCCCGACGTAGAGCCCAACGCACGTCCCGACGTAGAGCCCAACGCACGTCCCGACGTAGAGCCCAACGCACGTCCCGACGTAGAGCTGAAAGTAAGTTAAATACCGACGTAGAGCCCAACGCACGTCCCGACGTAGAGCCCAACGCAGGTCCCGACGTAGAGCCCAACGCAGGTCCCGACGTAGAGCTGAAAGTAAGTTAAATCCCGACGTAGAGGCCAACGCACGTCCCGACGTAGAGGCCAACGCACGTCCCGACGTAGAGGCCAACGCACGTCCCGACGTAGAGGCCAACGCACGTCCCGACGTAGAGCTGAAAGTTAGCTAACTACAGACGTAGAGCCCAACGCACGTCCCGACGTAGAGCCCAACGCACGTCCCGACGTAGAGCCCAACGCACGTCCCGACGTAGAGCCCAACGCACGTCCCGACGTAGAGCCCAACGCACGTCCCGACGTAGAGCCCAACGCACGTCCCGACGTAGAGCCCAACGCACGTCCCGACGTAGAGCCCAACGCACGTCCCGACGTAGAGCCCAACGCACGTCCCGACGTAGAGCCCAACGCACGTCCCGACGTAGAGCTGAAAGTTAGCTAACTACAGACGTAGAGCCCAACGCACGTCCCGACGTAGAGCCCAACGCACGTCCCGACGTAGAGCCCAACGCACGTCCCGACGTAGAGCCCAACGCACGTCCCGACGTAGAGCCCAACGCACGTCCCGACGTAGAGCCCAACGCACTTCCCGACGTAGAGCCCAACGCACTTCCCGACGTAGAGCCCAACGCACGTCCCGACGTAGAGCCCAACGCACGTCCCGACGTAGAGCCCAACGCACGTCCCGACGTAGAGCTAAAAGTAAGCTAAATCCCGACGTAGAGCCCAACGCACGTCCCGACGTAGAGCTGAAAGTAAGCTAAATCCCGACGTAGAGGCCAACGCACGTCCCGACGTAGAGGCCAACGCACGTCCCGACGTAGAGGCCAACGCACGTCCCGACGTAGAGCTGAAAGTAAGCTAAATCCCGACGTAGAGGCCAACGCACGTCCCGACGTAGAGGCCAACGCACGTCCCGACGTAGAGGCCAACGCACGTCCCGACGTAGAGGCCAACGCACGTCCCGACGTAGAGGCCAACGCACGTCCCGACGTAGAGCTGAAAGTAAGCTAAATCCCGACGTAGAGCCCAACGCACGTCCCGACGTAGAGCCCACCGCACGTCCCGACGTAGAGCCCACCGCACGTCCCGACGTAGAGCCCACCGCAAGTCCCGACGTAGAGCCCAATGCACGTCCCGACGTAGAGCTGAAAGTAAGCTAAATCCCGACGTAGCGCCCAACGCACGTCCCGAAGTAGAGCTGAAAGTAAGCTAAATCCCGACGCAGAGGCCAACGCACGTCCCGACGCAGAGGCCAACGCACGTCCCGACCTAGAGGCCAACGCACGTCCCGACCTAGAGGCCAACGCACGTCCCGACCTAGAGGCCAACGCACGTCCCGACCTAGAGGCCAACGCACGTCCCGACCTAGAGGCCAACGCACGTCCCGACCTAGAGGCCAACGCACGTCCCGACCTAGAGGCCAACGCACGTCCCGACCTAGAGGCCAACGCACGTCCCGACCTAGAGGCCAACGCACGTCCCGACCTAGAGGCCAACGCACGTCCCGACCTAGAGGCCAACGCACGTCCCGACCTAGAGGCCAACGCACGTCCCGACCTAGAGGCCAACGCACGTCCCGACCTAGAGGCCAACGCACGTCCCGACGTAGAGCTGAAAGTAAGCTAAATCCCGACGTAGAGCCCAACGCACGTCCCGACGTAGAGCCCAACGCACGTCCCGACGTAGCGCCCAACGCACGTCCCGACGTAGCGCCCAACGCACGTCCCGACGTAGCGCCCAACGCACGTCCCGACGTAGCGCCCAACGCACGTCCCGACGTAGAGCTGAAAGTTAGCTAACTACAGACATAGAGCCCAACGCACGTCCCGACGTAGAGCCCAACGCACGTCCCGACGTAGAGCCCAACGCACGTCCCGACGTAGAGCCCAACGCACGTCCCGACGTAGAGCCCAACGCACGTCCCGACGTAGAGCCCAACGCACGTCCCGACGTAGAGCTGAAAGTAAGCTAAAACCCGACGTAGAGACCAACGCACGTCCCGACGTAGAGCTGAAAGTAAGCTAAATCCCGACGTAGAGGCCAACGCACGTCCCGACGTAGAGGCCAACGCACGTCCCGAAGTAGAGCTGAAAGTAAGCTAAATCCCGAAGTAGAGGCCAACGCACGTCCCGACGTAGAGGCCAACGCACGTCCCGACGTAGAGCTGAAAGTAAGCTAAATCCCGACGTAGAGCCCAACGCACGTCCCGACGTAGAGCTGAAAGTAAGCTAACTACAGACGTAGAGCCCAACGCACGTCCCGACGTAGAGCTAAAAGTAAGCTAAATCCCGACGTAGAGCCCAACGCACGTCCCGACGTAGAGCTGAAAGTAACCTAAATCCCGACGTAGAGGCCAACGCACGTCCCGACGTAGCGCCCAACGCACGTCCCGACGTAGAGACCAACGCACGTCCCGACGTAGAGCTGAAAGTAAGCTAAATCCCGACGTAGCGCCCAACGCACGTCCCGACGTAGCGCCCAACGCACGTCCCGACGTAGCGCCCAACGCACGTCCCGACGTAGCGCCCAACGCACGTCCCGACGTAGCGCCCAACGCACGTCCCGACGTAGAGCTGAAAGTAACCTAAATCCCGACGTAGAGCCCAACGCACGTCCCGACGTAGAGCCCAACGCACGTCCCGACGTAGAGCCCAACGCACGTCCCGACGTAGAGCCCAACGCACGTCCCGACGTAGAGCCCAACGCACGTCCCGACGTAGCGCCCAACGCACGTCCCGACGTAGCGCCCAACGCACGTCCCGACGTAGAGCAGAAAGTTAGCTAACTACAGACGTGGAGCCCAACGCACGTCCCGACGTAGAGCAGAAAGTTAGCTAACTACAGACGTGGAGCCCAACGCACGTCCCGACGTAGAGCAGAAAGTTAGCTAACTACAGACGTGGAGCCCAACGCACGTCCCGACGTAGAGCCCAACGCACGTCCCGACGCAGAGCCCAACGCACGTCCCGACGTAGAGCCCAACGCACGTCCCGACGCAGAGCCCAACGCACGTCCCGACGTAGAGCCCAACGCACGTCCCGACGCAGAGCCCAACGCACGTCCCGACGCAGAGCTGAAAGTTAGCTAACTACAGACGCAGAGCCCAACGCACGTCCCGACGCAGAGCTGAAAGTTAGCTAACTACAGACGCAGAGCCCAACGCACGTCCCGACGCAGAGCTGAAAGTTAGCTAACTACAGACGCAGAGCCCAACGCACGTCCCGACGCAGAGCTGAAAGTTAGCTAACTACAGACGCAGAGCCCAACGCACGTCCCGACGCAGAGCTGAAAGTTAGCTAACTACAGACGCAGAGCCCAACGCACGTCCCGACGCAGAGCTGAAAGTTAGCTAACTACAGACGCAGAGCCCAACGCACGTCCCGACGCAGAGCTGAAAGTTAGCTAACTACAGACGCAGAGCCCAACGCACGTCCCGACGCAGAGCCCAACGCACGTCCCGACGCAGAGCCCAACGCACGTCCCGACGCAGAGCCCAACGCACGTCCCGACGCAGAGCCCAACGCACGTCCCGACGCAGAGCCCAACGCACGTCCCGACGCAGAGCCCAACGCACGTCCCGACGCAGAGCCCAACGCACGTCCCGACGCAGAGCCCAACGCACGTCCCGACGCAGAGCCCAACGCACGTCCCGACGCAGAGCCCAACGCACGTCCCGACGCAGAGCCCAACGCACGTCCCGACGCAGAGCTGAAAGTTAGCTAACTACAGACGCAGAGCCCAACGCACGTCCCGACGCAGAGCTGAAAGTTAGCTAACTACAGACGCAGAGCCCAACGCACGTCCCGACGCAGAGCCCAACGCACGTCCCGACGCAGAGCCCAACGCACGTCCCGACGCAGAGCCCAACGCACGTCCCGACGCAGAGCCCAACGCACGTCCCGACGCAGAGCCCAACGCACGTCCCGACGCAGAGCCCAACGCACGTCCCGACGCAGAGCCCAACGCACGTCCCGACGCAGAGCTGAAAGTAAGCTAACTACAGACGCAGAGCCCAACGCACGTCCCGACGCAGAGCCCAACGCACGTCCCGACGCAGAGCCCAACGCACGTCCCGACGCAGAGCTGAAAGTTAGCTAACTACAGACGCAGAGCCCAACGCACGTCCCGACGCAGAGCTGAAAGTTAGCTAACTACAGACGCAGAGCCCAACGCACGTCCCGACGCAGAGCCCAACGCACGTCCCGACGCAGAGCCCAACGCACGTCCCGACGCAGAGCCCAACGCACGTCCCGACGCAGAGCTGAAAGTAAGCTAACTACAGACGCAGAGCCCAACGCACGTCCCGACGCAGAGCCCAACGCACGTCCCGACGCAGAGCCCAACGCACGTCCCGACGCAGAGCCCAACGCACGTCCCGACGCAGAGCCCAACGCACGTCCCGACGCAGAGCCCAACGCACGTCCCGACGCAGAGCCCAACGCACGTCCCGACGCAGAGCCCAACGCACGTCCCGACGCAGAGCCCAACGCACGTCCCGACGCAGAGCCCAACGCACGTCCCGACGCAGAGCCCAACGCACGTCCCGACGCAGAGCCCAACGCACGTCCCGACGCAGAGCCCAACGCACGTCCCGACGCAGAGCCCAACGCACGTCCCGACGCAGAGCCCAACGCACGTCCCGACGCAGAGCCCAACGCACGTCCCGACGCAGAGCCCAACGCACGTCCCGACGCAGAGCCCAACGCACGTCCCGACGCAGAGCCCAACGCACGTCCCGACGCAGAGCCCAACGCACGTCCCGACGCAGAGCCCAACGCACGTCCCGACGCAGAGCCCAACGCACGTCCCGACGCAGAGCTGAAAGTAAGCTAACTACAGACGCAGAGCCCAACGCACGTCCCGACGCAGAGCCCAACGCACGTCCCGACGCAGAGCCCAACGCACGTCCCGACGCAGAGCCCAACGCACGTCCCGACGCAGAGCCCAACGCACGTCCCGACGCAGAGCCCAACGCACGTCCCGACGCAGAGCCCAACGCACGTCCCGACGCAGAGCCCAACGCACGTCCCGACGCAGAGCCCAACGCACGTCCCGACGCAGAGCCCAACGCACGTCCCGACGCAGAGCCCAACGCACGTCCCGACGCAGAGCCCAACGCACGTCCCGACGCAGAGCCCAACGCACGTCCCGACGCAGAGCCCAACGCACGTCCCGACGCAGAGCCCAACGCACGTCCCGACGCAGAGCCCAACGCACGTCCCGACGCAGAGCCCAACGCACGTCCCGACGCAGAGCTGAAAGTAAGCTAACTACAGACGCAGAGCCCAACGCACGTCCCGACGCAGAGCCCAACGCACGTCCCGACGCAGAGCCCAACGCACGTCCCGACGCAGAGCCCAACGCACGTCCCGACGCAGAGCCCAACGCACGTCCCGACGCAGAGCCCAACGCACGTCCCGACGCAGAGCCCAACGCACGTCCCGACGCAGAGCCCAACGCACGTCCCGACGCAGAGCCCAACGCACGTCCCGACGCAGAGCCCAACGCACGTCCCGACGCAGAGCCCAACGCACGTCCCGACGCAGAGCTGAAAGTAAGCTAACTACAGACGCAGAGCCCAACGCACGTCCCGACGCAGAGCCCAACGCACGTCCCGACGCAGAGCCCAACGCACGTCCCGACGCAGAGCCCAACGCACGTCCCGACGCAGAGCCCAACGCACGTCCCGACGCAGAGCCCAACGCACGTCCCGACGCAGAGCCCAACGCACGTCCCGACGCAGAGCCCAACGCACGTCCCGACGCAGAGCTGAAAGTAAGCTAACTACAGACGCAGAGCCCAACGCACGTCCCGACGCAGAGCCCAACGCACGTCCCGACGCAGAGCCCAACGCACGTCCCGACGCAGAGCCCAACGCACGTCCCGACGCAGAGCCCAACGCACGTCCCGACGCAGAGCCCAACGCACGTCCCGACGCAGAGCCCAACGCACGTCCCGACGCAGAGCCCAACGCACGTCCCGACGCAGAGCCCAACGCACGTCCCGACGCAGAGCCCAACGCACGTCCCGACGCAGAGCTGAAAGTAAGCTAACTACAGACGCAGAGCCCAACGCACGTCCCGACGCAGAGCCCAACGCACGTCCCGACGCAGAGCCCAACGCACGTCCCGACGCAGAGCCCAACGCACGTCCCGACGCAGAGCCCAACGCACGTCCCGACGCAGAGCCCAACGCACGTCCCGACGCAGAGCCCAACGCACGTCCCGACGCAGAGCCCAACGCACGTCCCGACGCAGAGCCCAACGCACGTCCCGACGCAGAGCCCAACGCACGTCCCGACGCAGAGCCCAACGCACGTCCCGACGCAGAGCCCAACGCACGTCCCGACGCAGAGCCCAACGCACGTCCCGACGCAGAGCCCAACGCACGTCCCGACGCAGAGCCCAACGCACGTCCCGACGCAGAGCCCAACGCACGTCCCGACGCAGAGCCCAACGCACGTCCCGACGCAGAGCCCAACGCACGTCCCGACGCAGAGCCCAACGCACGTCCCGACGCAGAGCCCAACGCACGTCCCGACGCAGAGCCCAACGCACGTCCCGACGCAGAGCCCAACGCACGTCCCGACGCAGAGCCCAACGCACGTCCCGACGCAGAGCCCAACGCACGTCCCGACGCAGAGCCCAACGCACGTCCCGACGCAGAGCCCAACGCACGTCCCGACGCAGAGCCCAACGCACGTCCCGACGCAGAGCCCAACGCACGTCCCGACGCAGAGCCCAACGCACGTCCCGACGCAGAGCCCAACGCACGTCCCGACGCAGAGCCCAACGCACGTCCCGACGCAGAGCCCAACGCACGTCCCGACGCAGAGCCCAACGCACGTCCCGACGCAGAGCCCAACGCACGTCCCGACGCAGAGCCCAACGCACGTCCCGACGCAGAGCCCAACGCACGTCCCGACGCAGAGCCCAACGCACGTCCCGACGCAGAGCCCAACGCACGTCCCGACGCAGAGCCCAACGCACGTCCCGACGCAGAGCCCAACGCACGTCCCGACGCAGAGCCCAACGCACGTCCCGACGCAGAGCCCAACGCACGTCCCGACGCAGAGCCCAACGCACGTCCCGACGCAGAGCCCAACGCACGTCCCGACGCAGAGCCCAACGCACGTCCCGACGCAGAGCCCAACGCACGTCCCGACGCAGAGCTGAAAGTAAGCTAACTACAGACGCAGAGCCCAACGCACGTCCCGACGCAGAGCTGAAAGTAAGCTAAACCAGATGTAGAGCCCAACAGACGTCCCGACTTAGAGGCGAAAGCAAGCTCAAGCCAGACTTCCCGACCTACAACCCAACAAACGTCCCGACGTTGATCCCAACAGATGTCCCGACGTAGAGCCCAAGAGATGTCCCGACATAGAGCCTAACGGACGTCCCGACGCAGAGCCCAACACATGTCCAGTTGTAGAACTCAACATACGTCCCGACATAGAGCCGAAAGCGAGCTCAAGCCAGACATATCGAAGTAGAGACCAACAGACGTTCCGACGTAGAGCCAAAAGTGAGCTACAGCCGGACGTAGAGCCTAAAAGACGTCCTGACGTAGAGCCCGAGAGATGTCCCGACATAGAGCCCAACACACGTCCCGACGTATATCCCAAAAGACATTCCGAAGTAGAGCTGAAATTAACGTCAAGCCAGACGTAGAAACCAACATACGTTCCGACGTAGAGACCAACAGACGTCCCGACGTATAGCTCAGAAGATGACCCGACGTATAGCCGCAAGACGGAGGGATGGGGGGGCATAGACAGGTGCAGACGTGGTGCGCATCCTCACGGCTGCTCGATAGTCTCACCTTCAAGTCCCAGGAAGGGAAATGCGGTCACAAACACTCCTCACAAAAACCAAGTTGCCATCCTGCAGGAAGTTCAGAATTCCGGGAAAAACCAGTGCACCTAGAACAAAACAGCACCAAAACTATCAGTTAAAAAAAAGGCTATGTGTTTTAAAACCCTCCTGTCACCCCTGAACACCCCCTAGGAAACTGCCGACGTAAAAAAAAAAGAAAAAAAAAAAAAAAAAAACACCACACCCAAAACCCAAGCTGCATCCCAGGGCGCTCTCTCCTGTGGATGCCGCTGGACCCTGCCCAGTCCCACAGCTCTCGCCTTGCCCAGAAGGAGCTCCCTGGGCAGAGCCCGGGGCTCATCTACTCCAGGGCCCCCCGCACCGAACCGGCACTTGGGCATCCTGGAGGACTGCGGGCCCATAGAGCGCAAGTTCGGAGGACTGAGGGGCACTTCCGGCATCATGGAGGACCGCGGGGAAGCGGCGGGAGCCTGCCGGAGCCCTGGAGGAGCCGGTGAGTCCCCCGCGAAACGAGTGCCGACGGCGGCCGCGGTGGCGGCACCGCCGTCTCGGGGCCGCATCCGCGTCATTTCTCTCCGGAGCTGCGGACGGTGCTTGGAGGGGGCGGGGGGGGGGGGGTATGGCGCCGCCATCTTCTGAATGAGGCATGGACAGGTGGATAGGGAGTGGCATATACAGGTGCATACATGTTGCACATTCTAATACCTAATAATCTCACCTTCAGTCCTATTAAGGGAAAAGCTGTCAGCCAAACTAGGGAAAAAAACAAGGTTACATCCTGCATGAAGTCCAGAGTTCCAGGAAAATCCAGTGCAGCTAGAACAAAAAAAATTCAGTTAAAAAAAATTCTGTGTTTTTAAAGTATCTTGCCACCCCTGAACACTCAGTATAAAATTGCTGACATCAAAACCAACAAACCGGCATCCAATGGCACTCTCTATGTGCTGCTGGACCTTGCCCAGTCCCACAACTCTTACCTCAGATGCTTCTGCTTCTCTCCGTGTCCAAACCGCAATACCCACACAGCCCAGCCAGCTCCCAAACTGCCACCGCTGATAGCACCAACAGAGCACCCACACCACAGCAACCTCAGAGCAGAATGAGCTCCC
The DNA here is from genome assembly GCF_034619465.1 of Leptosomus discolor. NCBI lineage: Eukaryota > Metazoa > Chordata > Aves > Leptosomiformes > Leptosomidae > Leptosomus > Leptosomus discolor. Next base: position 1,336,237 of record NW_028237857.1, on the reverse strand, counting down.
TGAGCAGAGACCCAGACCCCGACCACCACCCTTCCCACAATCACAGGGAACTGAATAAACGGAGACACCGAGAGAGGGAGACCTAGAAATGCCATTGTCACAAGCAACGAGGAAGAATGAAATCAGAGCTGGTGGGGTGCCAGAAAGGAAGAGACATAGAAAGGAAAGGTAGAAGGTGATACTTTACAGGGCAATGCTAGCAGAAGAGCAAAAAGCTTTGGGGAACTAGACAGCCTGAAAGGCAGACAGAAGCAGGGACAGGCAAGGAGGCAGGCAGAGACCTGCAGAACCAGGGCAGGGATGGGCCCGGACACACACGAGGGGACACGTGGCTCCTGGTGCCAACGGCAGACCTTCACCGCCCCGAGGCTTTTCTCTCTGCTTCTGCCCCTTCCTCCTCCACAGTGCCAGCTGCCTGACCTTAGGAGTAAGCGGTGCGTGACTCAATGCACTTCTCTCACGAGGTTTCCTGGACATGCAGCAGCTCACACGTGTGGCCAACAGAGCCGCCAGGGTCCTGGTGTCGTGTGCTGGTGGCGTGCTCTGTTGGGGACGGCTGGGAGGGATCCTTCCTTGCCACAGGGACCGGCTAGAGACAGCTGCCTGTGGAAGCCCCTTGGTTTGACTCCTCAGCCACCTCCTGCAGGCAGGCATGCCCAGGCAGCCCCCTTCCTAGCCCAAAGCAGGGCCAGCCCCATCATTAGCCTCACTGGCCACACCTGCCCCAGCTGGAGCCCGTCAGGAACAGGGGCCTGGCCAAATCCCCACAGCACATGGCCCCCTCCCTGGCACCTGCTCACAGCCACGAGCTCTGCACCCAGGGGCTTGAATACCATCCAGGGGCACAGAGGAGGCAGGAAAAGTTTACTCACCTCTGCCCAGAACAAATCCTGGCACTGAGCTGGCTACAAGGCTCAGTGCTCAAACGCAGCAGGACAGCAGGAGAGAAGGGAAAAAACAGGAGGAAGATAGAGAAGAGGTGGGGGACAGGCAGCCAGTAAACGGGATGCTGCAAACAGGGGAGGGACAGGGAGCAGGACAGTAGCATAGAGAGAGGAGTACTGGGACACTGAGCAAAAAACCCAGGGAGAGGTGGAGGAATACATAAGAGAGAGGAGGAGCAGGAGAAAGAGTCCAAAGGCACCAGCAGGACCACAAGGCAAGGACAAGACGAGGGACAGGCAAATATTGTAAAGCAATAGGGGAAAAGAAACAGAGGCAAGAACTAACACATAGGGTCAGGAAGACAAAAAGAGGGAGCCTTACAAAGACAATGTAAAAAGTGACACCATTTCCACCCACTCTTGATTTCCACATTTTCCCTGACTTCGCACCCCATCTCAGCCTCCACTTTCTTCCAGCCCTGCCACCTCCCCCTGGCTTGAGGGGAAGCCCCAGTGCCATCGGAATGGCAGCAGGGTGCCTGGCAGGCTTCCACAGCAAAGTGGCCAGGACAGAAAGCCATCGTTGGCCCTCCCCATCCCTGGGCAGCCCTTTCCCAGGCAGCGGAAGGAGCGACAGGCAGGGCAGCAGAGATGGACCAGGATGTGCATGGGAGAACATGTGACTCACCCCAGCTCCCAGCACCGGCTCAGACCTTCAGTGCCCCAACACTTTTCTCTCAACTCCCCTCCACTGCCAGGCTGGCCAGCGGTTCACACACAGCCGATGCAGGCACCAAGCTCTTGGCAACACATGCTGGTGGTCTGCTCCATCACGGACAGCTCAGAGGAACCCTTCTTCACCACAGGGACCAGCCATTCCATGCTGGAGGCACCTCCAGCTCCTCCTCAGCCAGTTCCCCTTTACCAGCTCCCTCAGGCAGCCCCTTTATAGTCCACAGCAGGGCCAGTCATGCCATTAGCCCCACTGGCCACACCTGGAGCCCATCAGGAACAGGGGCCACAGGCAAGAACAAACACCCAGGGACAAGGAGCTCAGAAGAGGGAGATGTAGGAAGAAAACGTAAAAAGTAATGCTGCTTTTCCACTCTCCCACCCACCTCTGCCCTTGGGAAAGCCTGATGGAAACCATGAGACTTCAGGGTGTCCCTGCTGGGTGCCCCTCATTCCCCCTGACATCTACTGGTGATGGCATTTTGCGGTAGTCTTAGGGATTTGGGGCCCAAGGAAGTGCCAGAGCAAAGTTCGGAATGCTAACAGTTTATTCGTGCTGTACACCTGGAGCAGCAATACTTGGAGAGGTGGGGGCAAGGCAGCTGCATGGAGCAGAGACAAGGGGGGGACAATGCATGCCCATGGGAGGCAGGTGCAAGGCAGAAGCACAGGGCGAGGACAACAGTGTGAGCTATGCACACCCATAAAGAGGGAACACAAAGCAGGCAAAGCACACCCATTGGAGGCAGGGACACGAGAAGTAGGGCCAGGCACACCCACCCTTGGCAAGGCCACCGAGTTGGGGGTGGCATGGGAAAAATCCCACCTGCAGCCACGGACGGAGGGATGGGGGGGCATAGACAGGTGCGGACGTGGTGCGCATCCTCACGGCTGCTCGATATTCTCACCTTCAAGTCCGAGGAAGGGAAATGCGGTCACAAACACTCCTCGCAAAAAACAAGTTGCCATCCTGCAGGAAGTTCAGAATTCTGGGAGAATCCAGTGCACCTAGAACAAAACAGCACCAAAACTATCAGTTAAAAAAAGGCTGTGTGTTTTAAAACCCTCCTGTCACCCCTGAACACCCCGTAGGAAACTGCCGACGTAAAAAAAAAAAAAAAAACCAAACCAAAAAAACCCCACCAAAACCCAAGCTGCAGTCCAGGGCACTCTCTCCTGTGGGTGCCGCTGGACCCTGCCCAGTCCCACAGCTCTCGCCCAGAAGGAGCTCCCTGGGCAGAGCCCGGGGCTCATCTACTCCAGGGCCCCCCGCACCGAACCGGCACTTGGGCATCCTGGAGGACTGCGGGCCCATAGAGCGCAAGTTCGGAGGACTGAGGGGCACTTCCGGCATCATGGAGGACCGCGGGGAAGCGGCGGGAGCCTGCCGGAGCCCCGGAGGAGCCGGTGAGTCCCCCGCGAAACGAGTGCCGACGGCGGCCGCGGTGGCGGCGCCGCTGTCTCGGGGCCGCATCCGCGTCGTTTCTCTCCGGAGCTGCGGCCGGTGCTTGGAGGGGGGCGGGGGGGGGGGGGGGTATGGCGCCGCCATCTTCTGAAGGCTAAGGCTGCCCGCGGCGGGGATGGGGCCGCGCGGCCAGGAGGGGACAGGCCGCCGCCCCGCCGTGCAGAGCTGCGTTCCTTGCGTGTTTCGGCAGGAATCGCTGTTGAATCCGTCTCGCTCTCGAATCCGTCTCGCTCTCCACGGCTTCCGGGCAGTTTCTCCGCCCGCCCTGCCGGTCCGCGGTTAGGCCGGCGCGGAGCACCGGTGACGGGACCTGCGGGCGTGCGGGCGTGAGGGGCTCTTGCGAGAAGAGCCTCACAATAAGCAGGCTCAGCTCCGGGGCGGCACTAGTAAATGGCGTGGTCCTCGGGCGCCGTTAATTCGTGCCACGCGTTTGAGCTGGAATTTGAGAGAATAGTCTGTTATTTAAATGGCCCGATTGAAGAGTTGACTGGTACAAAAAGCCGCTGAACGAACGGCTCACAGCCGGCGAGCGCTCCGTGTACCGCTGCTGAAGGGAGCAGGAGCAAAGCGCAGGCACCCGACTGACACAAGAGGAAAAGGTTCATTACCGTTGGAAATCACGGTTTCGGATTGTGAATTAGGACTCGAATTAGGGGTACGTTCACGACGACCGTTACCCTAAACTGCTCCCAATTGGTATTCTATTTCTGCTTCCCAAGGAGAAAATTTTCATCTGATGGTGCTGCGGGGGTATCTTTAATGCATCAGTTTAAGATGGCTAGTATTGTTAAACGGGCATTCATGATGCCCAGTTAGCGTTCGATCTGTTTCTAAAATGAAATCTAAGTTTTTGTTCGTCGGATTTAATGGGCGTCGGTTTTTTCTTTTAGCTCTACTTGGAAGGAATTGGTACCCGTCCCCTCCTCCCCCCCCCAACGGCTATGTTTAAATTTTGGCAGTCGTGACTCCCTGTTGGTTTTCTAATTTTCCTTTTATTTTAAATCTAAATCTTTTAGCGTTATGTTAGTTCACCACCGCCCGGGAATTCTTTTAGTACCTACGTTTAAACGTAGCCGTTATTGAACGATTCCTTTTTTTATTTCTCTTTATCTAAAAATCTAAAGCTTCGATTACTCTTTTGGTTCTAAGCAGGAGTCACTGTTGCCTCCCAGCTTGCTTACAGCGGTGTGATCGTTTAAGCGTTAGAGCCTCCCAATTAGTTTCCAGTTCAATTGGTTTAGCAGTGGTTATGTTTAAATGGAGCTGTTAACGACTCCCAATTAGTTTTCTGTCTTTATCACTTCAAGAGGGTCTCTAAACTATTCATTTTTTGAATTGCAGTACGGACCGGGAATCATTACTGCCTGGTTCATTAAGTAACATCTGCCACTAAATTTAGTCATTACTCAACCCTAGGTAATATTTCTTCTCTTTAGGCGCGCTCTAATATTTTGTGACTTTACCACGAAGTGGATTAACTAGGACGCGTGATTTTTTTCTTTTCCTGTTAGAGTTGTTTCGCTACAGCTATTACTTCCAGTTAGTGCTCTGTTGTTGACATTCTGCTGCTTGCCCTTTGATTACATCAATGGGGAGTAAGTACTGTCTGCAAAGCGGGAAGCAATAGCTAGAGCGGACGACGGGCAGTATTTGCTCCCAAAGACTATTCTGGTTACTGTGACGGACATTTTTATTTTAAACGTTTTGACGTAAACGAGCGGTAAAAATTAAACTAATAGAAACTGACCACTTTGGAATTCCCCAGGAAAAACCACCGGAGCGCCTCGACGCGACCGGAGCCAGGACGCCTGCCGCGGTCCACTTGGGACGCTCGACGGTTTTGCACTCCGTCTCCAAAGCTTGAAGCTCCGCGGAGCGCAACCTCCCCGAGCGGCGACTCGGCCTGTAGCCACCGCCCGCTCTTCTCTCCGGCTCCGCCACCCGTTTTTCCAGAGCAGCCCAAAATCCCGGGGAAGCGAACCCGCGCACAGCAGATACGCCGCGACACCAAACCTCCGGCTGTCCAGCTGCGCCGCCCCCGACCGTCGCTGCTGCGCCAACGGGAGCCTCCGGCCGACGCAGTGCCGAGCGCCCGCGACCCCGTCGGCCGCCGGCTCTGCCAGCGGCGCGGTCCGGCGAAATCCGCGACGCTGCCGAGTCTGCGGCGAGTCCGGGGCGTGATTTTTAGCGAAGGAAAAGGCCATTGCAAGTCTCAAGTCCGACCTGCAAGGAAAAAGAAAGCCCGCGTAACAAGGCTAGACCCGTTCCTGTCTGTTGCAGAACTTGTACCAGCGCTACATTCTGGACGGGACCGAATGACAAAGCCGAATGACAGCCTGCAAGAATCCTCCTCTCAGAGCTCTCTGGTTGCAAAGGGAATATTGTAGATCACCAGCAGTTGTAAGACACTGAGACTCCTACTTTTCTCCATCTGCCTCCCTCAACAGAAATAAGTCCCAAAGGACAGAAAACCCCAGGATAGGGTTGAAACCAAACCGAACCCAAACCAAAAACCAAAACCAAGGAAAAACCGTCGGGGAAAAGAACCCCACAGCATCAGGAACTGTACCAAGCACCTTAAGTAACACTGAAGCGACTCGAACCAAAACAAGTGACAAGGCACCTCAGGAGAGGTGCCAGGAAAGACAAATGAGTCCACACAGAGCAACGCCCGTGTCCTTCTGAGAGGACTAGGCAGGTGAGAGAAGGCCCTTTGAAGGCCTGTGGTTCTGAGAAGGCCACTTGTCACGCAGATTGATTCTGGTGCCTGGATGGGAAATGGAGGGGACTGAGGGGCACACGAAGGGGAGGGAGGAACTCGGACAGCTTACGGAGATGCCTGCGGTGCAAAGCCAGGCTGCAGGATGGCTCGGCGTCGGTGCCATCGACCCCCCCCAAAAGATGCTGTGACCCCACTTGGGGACGACAACCTCTGGCCCCGGCGCCCCCGGGGCCGGGCAGAGGCAGCAGCGCTCGGCGTAGCTGGTGGCAGGGGGCCCGACGGGGGGGAACGCGTCCCGGCAGGGCCTGGCCAGGCCCAGGAGCACATCTGGTCCTCGCTGAGGGGCTGGAGCCGATGGGGGCCTGAGGAGTACAGGGGTGGCCTGGTGTCCCCGGCCGCAGCTCTTCCCTGCCGCAGCCGCCTGCGCTCCTGTCCGCGCCCGAAGCCCCATGCCCGCAGAGGCAGCTGGGTCTGGAGCTGCCAGCGCCAGCAGCCCCAGAGCAGAATGAGCTCCCTGAGCAGAGGCCGAGGCTCATATACCCCAGGCCCCGCCCCCGGGCAAGTGGTGGGGATGGGACACAAGGGGGGGGCGGGGCCGGGGGGGGGGGGGGGGCAGCAAGGCACGCCAACAGGAGGGTGGGGCATGGGGCAAAAAAGTCACGCCCGGGGGGGGCGGTGCTGGGGTGGGGTGCAGAATAACAAAGGCAAACCCGGGAAGGGGAGGGGGTGGGGGCCGGGCAGGGCACAGCCACTGTCGGCGAGGCCATGGGGGGGGGGCGGTGCTGGGGCGAGGTGCAAAGCAGCAAGGCACTCCCACGGGGGGAGCGGTGCCGGGGCGGGGCGCGGGGAAGCAGGGCACGCCCACGGGGGGGGGGGCGGTGCCGGGGCAGAAAAGGCACACGGGGGGGGGGGGCAAGCAGGGCACGCCTACAGTGGCCAGTGCCGAAGAACAGCAGCAAGGCACGCTCACGGCGGGGGGGAGGCGCCGGGTGGATTTGGGGCCAGGCACACCCACCCTTAGCAAGGCCACCGAGTTGGGGGTGGCATGGGAAAAACCCCACCTGAAGGCGGAGACAGGGGTACGGGGGGGCATAGACAGGTGCAGACGTGGTGCGCATCCTCACGGCTGCTCGATAGTCTCACCTTCAAGTCCTAGGAAGGGAAATGCGGTCACAAACACTCCTCACAAAAAACAAGTTGCCATCCTGCAGGAAGTTCAGAATTCCGGGAAAATCCAGTGCACCTAGAACAAAACAGCACCAAAACTATCAGTTAAAAAAAAGGCTGTGTGTTTTAAAACCCTCCTGTCACCCCTGAACACCCCCTAGGAAACTGCTGACATAAAAACAAGAAAAAAAAAAACCCCAAGCTTCATCCCAGGGCACTTTCTACTGTGGGTGCTGCTGGACCCTGCCTAGTCCCAGAGTTCTTGCTTCACACGTAAGAAGGAGCTTCCTGGGAGAGCTCAGGGCTCATCTACCCCAGGCCCCAACCACCACCCTTCCCACAATCATAGGCAACTGGGTAAACTGAGACACGGAGAGAGGGGACCTAGAAATGCCAGTTTCACAAGCAATGAGGAAGAATGAAATCAGAGCTGGTGGGGTGCCAGAAAGGAAACGACATAGAAAGGAAAGGTAGAAGGTGACACTTTACAGGGCAATGCTAGCAAAAGAGCAAAAAGCTTTGGGGAACTAGACAGCCTGAAAGGCAGACAGAGGCAGGGACAGGCAAGGAGGCAGGCAGAGACCTGCAGAACCAGGGCAGGGATGGCCCTGGACACACACGAGGGGACACGTGGCTCCTGGTGACAACGGCAGACCTTCACCGCCCCGAGGCTTTTCTCTCTGTCTCTGCCCCTTCCTCCTCCACAGTGCCAGCTGCCTGACCTTAGGAGCAGGCGGTGGGTGACTCAATGCACTTCTCTCACGAGGTTTCCTGGACATGCAGCAGCTCACACGTGTGCAGCCAACAGAGGCGCCAAGGTCCTGGTGCTGTGTTATGGTGGCATTCTCTGTTGTGGATGGGTGGGAGGGATCATTCCTTGCCACAGGGACCAGCTGGAGACAGTTGCCTGTGGAAGCCCCTTGGTTTGACTCCTCAGCCAGCTCCTGCAGGCAGGCATGCCCAGGCAGCCCCCTTCATAGCCCAAAGTAGGGCCAGCCCCATCATTAGCCTCACTGGCCACACCTGCCCCAGCTGGAGCCCATCAGGAACAGGGGCCTGGGCAAAGCCCCACAGCACATGGCCCCCTCCCCGGCACCTGCCCACAGCCACGAGCTCTGCACCCAGGGGCTTGAATACCATCCAGGGGCACAGAGGAGGCAGGAAAAGTTTACTCACCTCTGCCCAGAACAAATCCTGGCACTTAGCTGGCTACAAGGCTCGATGTGCAAACACAACAAACGCAGCAGGAGAGAAGGGAAAAAGCAGGAGGAAGGTAGAGAAGAGGTGGGGGACAGGCAGCCAGTAAACGGGATGCTGCAAACAGGAGAGGGACAGGGAGCAGGACAGTAGCATAGAGAGAGGAGTACTGGGACACTGAGCAAAAAACCCAGGGAGAGATGGAGGAATACATAAGAGCGAGGAGGAGCAGGAGAGAGAGGCCAAAGGGACCAGCAGGACCACAAAGCAGGGACAAGACAAGGGACAGCGGAATATTGTAAAGCAATAGGGGAAAAGAAACAGAGGCAAGAACTAACACATAGGGTCAGGAAGACAAAAAGAGGGAGCCTTACAAAGACAATGTAAAAAGTGACACCATTTCCACCCCCATCTTGACTTCCACATTTTCCCTGACTTCGCACCCCATCTCAGCCTCCACTTTCTTCCAGCCCTGCCTCTCCCCCTGGCTTGAGGGGAAGCCCCAGTGCAGTCAGGAAGGTGTTAGGCTGTCCATCAGGCTCCCACAGCAAAGGGGCCAGGACAGAAAGCCATTGCTGGCCCTCCCCATCCCTGGGCAGCCCTTTCCCAGGCAGCAGAAGGAGCGGCAGGCAGGGCAGCAGAGGTGGACTGGGACACACACAGGAGAACGTGTGACTCACCCCAGCTCCTGGCACCAGCTCAGATCTTCAGCACCCCAACACTTTTCTCTCAACTCCCCTCCACCGCCAGGCTGGCCAGCGGCTCACACACACAGCCGATGCAGGCACCAAGCTGCCAGCAACGTGTGCTGGTGGTCTGCTCCATCATGGACAGCTCAGGGGGATCCTTCCTTACCACAGGGACCAGCCATTCCATTCTGGAGGTACCTCCAGCTACCTCCTCAACCAGTTCCCCTTTATCAGCTCCCTCAGGCAGCCCCTTTATAGCCCACAGGAGGGCCGGCCCTGTTATTAGCCCCACTGGCCACACCTGGAGCCCATCAGGAACAGGGGCCACAGGCAAGAACAAGCACCCAGGGACAAGGAGCTCTGAAGAGGGAGATGTAGGAAGAAAATGTAAAAAGCGATACTGCTTTTCCACTCTCCCACCCACCCCTGCCCTTGGGAAAGCCTGATGGAAACCATGAGACTTCAGGGTGTCCCTGCTGGGTGCCCCTCATTCCCCCTGATATCTACTGGTGATGGCATTTTGGGCCCAAGGAAGTGCCAGAGCGAAGTTTGGAATGCAAACAGTTTGTTTAAAACAGTTTGCATCTGGAGCAGCACTTCTTGTAGCGGTGGGGGCAAGGCAGGTGCATGGAGCAGGGACAAGGGGGGGGGGGGACACAAAACATGGTAATGGGAGGCAGGTGCAAGGCACACCCATGGTGGGGGGGCGGGGGGGGGGGGAGGAAGGCAGGTGCACAGGGGGAGGATAGGGTGTGAGCTATGCACACCCATAAAGTGGGTACAAAAATCTGTCAGGGATAACCTGATTGAGGAAGATGAAGTTGACCTTGACAGCATTCCAGTATACCCTTGAAAAGACAGAAGAAGTGGATGAAGAATGTTGTAAACAAGTTTGAGGAAGTTATAAGAGATTGAGCAAGAAGAGACTGAGCAAGTAATACCACAGAGCAGAAACTTGGCAAGAGAACAGTAGGTACAGTGAGAAATACAGTAGGAGCTCCAGCCAATCATTATGTGAATGGAGGTGAATGGACAAAGCTATTGAGCGAATCATTTTAGCAGCCTTAGTGCATGAACAGGTGGACAGATAAGAAAGGTTATAAAAGGGTACGCTTTTTCTGCTGCACCATCTCAGCCATCTTGGTTTTTGCAACTTAATAAAGACTGCCTTCTTACATATACTCTTGTCGTTGTCCATCCCTACCATGAAAAAAAGCAGGCAAGGCAGGCCCATGGGAGGCAGGGACATGACAAGTAGGGCCAGGCACACACACGGGAGTCAAGGCCACAAAGATCGGGGTGGCATGGGAAAAACCCCACCTGAAGGCAGAGACAGGGGTATGGGGGGGCATAGACAGGTGCAGATGTGGTGCACATCCTCATGCTACTCGATAATCTCACCTTCAGTCCTAGGAAAGGAAATGGGATCACAAACCCTTGTCACAAAAAACAAGTTGCCATCCTGCAGGAAGTTCAGAATTCCAGGAAAATCCAGTGCACCTATGTCTTGGTTTGAAAGACAGGTGTCTGTGGAGGAAGGCAGGAGCCTCCCTTGAAATGGAAAGTGCAACCCCCTTCCCTCCAAATTATTATAATTTTGAAATTAACGGGCGTTCAGGCAAAGATATGGGGAATAGGAATAACAGTTCTTTACTAATATATATATATATATAAATATATATATATATATATATATATATATATAACACAAGGCAGGGAAAAAACAAACAACCCACTGGTTTACACTGACAGAGTCAGGAATACAACCTGACACCCTGTTAGGGTGGCAGTAGCAGTCCGATAAGATGCTGGCTGCAGTCCTCCTGAAGCGATGGATGTAGTTCTGTGGAAGCAGCAATCAGGTAAAAGAGTCTGGTCTTCCTCCGAAGGTCCAGTGGTAGGTAGGTAGCTCTTGTCCTCTGGAACTCCAGTGGGGGGAAAAGCTCCTCTGGGAATCCACTGGAAGAAGGCTGCTAGGGTGTTCAAAATCTCTGTTTTTATTTGGCATGGACTGCTTGGCTCCTTCCCCCCCGCCCCCCGCCCCCCCCCCCCCCCCCCCCCCCCCCCCCGGGCGGAGCATCTCACAATGGGATGGGGAGTCGTGAGGCAGTTCCTTGATGGGCCATTAACAGGAGATAGTCCAGGAGCGAGTTATCGATGAGTCAGGCGATAAGGCATTGTTGTGCCCAGTAACAGGAGATAGTCCGGGGGGGGGGGGGGAGGCAGAGAGCACCGCCCCACCTGGTCTCAACAGCTCCTGAAGATGGTAATAGAATATTTTTTTCTTTTGGCACATTTTGCACTGTAACCCAGGACAACCTAGAACAAAACCACAGCAAAACTGTCAGTTAAAAAAGCTGTGTGTTTTAGAACCCTCTCATCACCCCTTAACACTCCGTATGAAACTGCTGACAAATAATAAAAAAAAAAAGCCCAAGCTGCATCCCAGGGCTCTCTCTACTGTGGGTGCTGCTGGAGCTTGCCCAATCCCACAGCTCTCACCTCGCACAGAAGGAGCTCCCTGGGCAGAGCCCGGGACTCATCTACCCCAGGCCCCGCCCACTGCCTTTCCAAACATCCCCAGGGGAAGGGGCCGCCGCGGGGCACAAAGGTGAGAGCGTCCGGTGCGTAGCCCACTCACTGTAGGCGGTAGCAGGAGAGAGCGCGGCAGCGCGCACCCGGAGCTGCAGTACCGTCTTTTGGTCACAGGGTGGCAGCAGGGTGCGCGGCAGCGCCGCCGGGGCTGCATAACCGCTTTTTGGTCATAGGGTGGCAGCAGGGAGCGCGGAAAGCTCCGCTGGGCCTGCAGTACCGACTTTCGGTCACAGGGTGGCAGCAGGGAGCGCGGCAGCGCCTTCGGGGCTGCAGTACTGCTTTTTGGTCACAGGGTGGCAGCAGAGAGCGCCACAAATCGGTGTCACCGCACACGCGCGTGTACCACGCCCCAGTACCCAACCCTAGTCAAATCGTGGTAGCAGAGCGCGCCGCGGGCGGCCGCCAGCGCGCATGCGCGTACCCCGGCCTGCAGTACCGCACACCCCCCACGCGCAGGCAGCACAAAGCGCCGTTTCACGCAGCACCCCCGTGCGGTCACAGCGGCGCAGCAGCACCTGCGTCTTTCTCTGACACTGGGGGTACAGGGGGACCCGGAGAGGGGTGGGGGATGACCGACACCAACGGCTCTCCCCGGCATAACCCACAGACGAGCACTCACCTGCCACAGCCCACGAGACAGAATCCATGCTCGATGCCTGCCCCCCGCCAGATCATCGACGCCGGCTGCCGCACAGCAGAGGGGTGGCAGGGCGTCCGCCAAAGGACGGTGCCATGGCTCTTGCTCGCACTCGGCTCTGCCACGTTCCCCGTCTCGGACCACGCCCGGACGGGCTCCCCAGAGCAACAACTGCCCCTTTCCCCACCGGACAGCCGTGGCAGAAAGCTTGGACAGAGACAGAGCTGGCCCCGCGGGGCGAGAGTGCTGAGCCACCGGCAGGCAAACCTGGGGGGGGGGGCGAGCTGCTGCGCAGCACCGGACACTCACAGCAAGACATCGGGAAACAAAAGGCCCCAGCCATAGTTCAGCACATTAGAAGAACAACACAGAAGCAAGGAGAGGAATTCAATAGAACGAGGGACAGGAGAGCAGTCGAACTGAAGGAGACCAGCCCGAAATACAGACACATCCTCTACAAACCAGAGTGATTTGAATACTTAACACTCCATAGAAAGACAAACAGATACGATTTCCAACCCCTTCTTAGCAGAAAAGCAACTGCTCTTGCTCATGTTTGATGCCCTTCCTTAGAGCGCTGCTGCAGAACAAGGCTGTACACCCCCATCTAGATCTATGCTTACACCTGTCTCCAAAATACACAGTTGTTAATTGACTCTGCTCCTGCCCCACCTTGTTCTATCATGTCACATGATTAGAAACCAAGTACTTCAGAGCGCTCTGTCAAAACACAGGGAAGAAACTCAGTAACATGCAGCTGCCTCTGGCTTGGAAAGAGTTAGAGAAACCCCTGACCGCTTAAGTACACCTCATACATTACATGCTGTACTGATTCGGCAGCGAGTTTAAACCGCGTTAGTCATTCTGCCAATTATACAATTTTAACTTTCTCTAGAGTTTCATATATGACAGGAAAAGATCAGTGAAATAATAGATCCCCCACATGGTTTTACTCATTAAAAAGAAAAAAAAAAAAAAAGAAATTCAAATCCCCAGGGCTGCAACAGGTAAGGCCACCGAACAGGACTGGCAGATGCACTAAGGCTTCTGGCTGTACCAAAGCACGCAGAGGAACATTTTTTAATCGTATCTCGACCGTTGCAACCAAGAATGTAAAGACCAGCGACGCCATCCACTTTTGGAACACTTGCTGTGCTTCAGTCTTTGGAAACAAATTGACTTTGCTGTTGTTTTGTTTTTCAAAAGAGGGCAAAAAGTCTCACTGCTCATGACTTCTACAGCCAAGCACACAGAGTCCGACAGGCAGTTCGTACAACGCAATTTCTTTGAAGGAGAAAGATTTCCATTCCAGGAAAATCCCTTTTCCAACTGAAATCAAAGTTACGCACTGCAGGACAACGGTCCCTGGTCCCTCAGCTTCGCTTCCAGAGGGCTGGGGATCCGCGTCCATCCTCAGCAGAAACCACATCAACTAACCTGATTACTCCTGCAGTTGCCACGTTCCTCCTCATCGCCTACAGAAAAGAAAAAAAAAAAAACACACACACCGCTGACAGTGGTAGCTGTCACACGGGTCACCACAGACCTCCTCGAAACACCCTCCTCCTCAAAAGGAACGTGGTCTTCCGCTCAACTGCTCCGCACCGATTCCCGTGTTGGACGCTGCAGCTGTCATCGCTTGCGGCCCCCCTAAGGTAGCAACAGACAGAGAAATACCGTCACGCTTGGGAGAAATCACCAGCCCCACGCTCCTCCTTGCTGCTCCTTAGCTCACCACCTCAAAAGCTCACCCAACTCCAAAGGCAGCTGCGTAACACCTGCACAAACGCACAGAAACGCTTGACCGAGCTGCCGCAGGATGCTCCGCTCTTGGACGCCGGCCCGGCTGACAACCGCCTCGCCTCCTCAGGCCGCTGGTCGGCGCGCAGCTTCGCCCCTCCGAGGCTACGTGCGTGACCTGCGAAAGCCAAAACAAAAGGCACGTGCTGAGATACCGCCCGAAACCACAGCCTGCCCGTGCCCATTCCCCTCTCCTCCTCCTCTACCTCGGCCGCCCACCCACCCTACCTCTGCCAGCTGCCGCGTTGAGGCTCCGGTACCACCTGTAAAACACAACCCATAAGGGATGCTTATAAACTTCACAAACGACACAACGCCTGAAAAGTAACTTCTCTGCTGCAGCCCACCAGTCCCAGCTCACCTCGCCCCAGCCACCCGCAGTGCCGATACCCTGCTTCGCTCGCTACTTCGTGCCTTTGGAATACAACAAACCTACCAAGACCTGTCAGCTGCTCACACAGCCATCGGCCGCATCTGCCCGCTGACACTGCGTGCCAACCCACCTTCTTATGGCCGCTCCCCCGCCCCTCCTCTAACCCTTTGGTGCACGGCTCGTCTCACTGCATCTGAAAACGGCATCGAACGAGTCACCCGGCTGCGGAGCAACAGCTTAACGGTTCCGGAGATCTCCTTTCCATGTAGGAATACCCTCTAGACTCCAACAACAGCCAGCCAGCCATCACAGAAAACCAAAGCCAAAGCAACACCTGGCCCTACGCGTACGACCCTTAGCACCTTCCACCCCGGAAGTCAAATGCCACGGCCCCTGACGAAAAGATACGGCCGCGGCCGCAACCGCAACGGTGGACGCGCGAGAAGCCGGGCCCCAAGACCCAACATCCACAGGACGCGGAGAAGTCGTCGTCCCAGAAGAGGGCTCCGTGAGAACAGACCGCTCGACAGCGGATACCCCAGCGCATCCTGGACCACTCGTCACCTTCTCGGACACGAGACGTGCTGGACAGATCTGTGTGTGGAGCTTCTCGCGCGAGACGGGGAGCGCTCGGTCGGCGGTACCCCGGTGAGTCGAGGAGCACGAGACCCTCGGTGCGGCTACCGATGCGCCCGCCTACCGCAAAAGAATAAACCTCCGGAGCATCGAGACCTCATTAATGTGCAGTATAGCGCACACGGAACAAGCACCACCGACCGCCTCCTTACCACTGAACCCCTCAAGGAATCACAGCGGCGGTCAGCTGACGGAAAAACCACGGCGGCTGAAAGATCTAACACAGGCACCTTACAACCACAGAAACCGGTGCTAAACACACAACAGGTGAAAAACTACACGGAAACGTAACTGCTGTGACCGGCACTACGACACGTCTCATCAGGCGCGTCATGAAAAAGTCAGAAACGGAGTAATGGGAAGGCTCGCGTGCCCGGGCCTACGACAGAAGACAGACCCTGGCTGGAGACTGTTACCAGCGCAAAGAACGCAGACCCTCTTCTCTGAGAAGTTCTGGGGAAGATGCCTTCTCGAGAAACTCTCAAGCTCCGTATACAGGCGAGTACAAGATGCTCACCCTAACCCTCGCTGGACAATTTCACCATCAGTCCTATTAAGAGAGAAAAAAGAGCATAGATCAAGACATCAGCAACTTACACAGCACACAGTAAAAACGGTGGGGAAAAAAAACAAGGTTCCATCTCCCATAGTCAGGAATTCCAAAAAAATGCAATGCATCTAAAATTTAAAAAAAAAAATGGCAGGCTATTAAACCATTTTGCCACCCCCAAACCCTCAGCGGAAAACCGCCAGCCTGAAACAACAAAAACAACTGCATAAAAGGGTACTTCCTACTATGCCTACAGCCGAACCTCGGCCGGTCTCGAAACTCTTCCCTCACACCGACGCCTCCGCTTCTTGCCGTGAGCAAACCCCCGACGCCTGCGCAGCCCAGCCGGCTCCAAGAGCTGCCGCCAGCGACCAGACCAGCGGAGCGCCCGCACCGCAGCAGCCCCGGAGCAGAACGGGCTCCCTGTGCAGAGGCCAGGGCTCGTACACCCGGGGCCCTGCTCACCACCCTTCCTGCAATCCCCTGGGAAAGGGGCTGGGGCGACCCCCAGCAGACACAAGGGCGGCCGGAGGAGCAGCGGGGAGTTTCCTCACCTGCCTCCGTGTCACGGGGTACAAAGCACTGAGCAAAGACAGCGACCCGTACCGCAAAGGCCGACACCTGCTCTTCTACTGCAGGTATCTGCGGCACCAGCAACGTGACCGGGCAGGGAATTAAACTAACGGAACCGCTTTAACTGGGAGAATAAGGACACAAACCTGAGCCAGGTGCAGTCAGCAACATCCCCGGGGAGGAACCGGCAACCAAGTCCTCAGCGCTGCCCCTGGGAGACACAAAGAACGGCCAACTGTTGTCCACAGCGACGGCCACCCCTTTCCCCAGGCAGGAACCCCTCCTTCTGCAGGAGCTCCTGGAGACGCCCCCTCCTGCCCCAGACCATTGCCAACGGCACCCGTGCTTATGGGGCAATAAAGCACGTTCACGGGTCAGCTTGCTGCTGCGAGGGCAGGGTCTGGGGTGGTCAGGGGCTACGGGACAGGTGCTGGAGCTGTGGGCAGCTGCATGGGGCGCGCAGGCTGGAGCACTTTTCCAGGGGGTGGGAAGGCCTCCAGGTGCCCGGAGGCAGCCATCTGCCCCTCTTCCTCCTTCCTCTCCACCAGCTCACAAAACCCCTGGGAGCTGCCCTGACGGGGCCCGACGTCTGCTGTCGGCACTCTCGGGCAGGCGTGCCCTAGCAGCACCATCCCCTGGGGCTGCGGCCCCATGACACAGAGCGGCCATCGCCATCAGCCTCGCTGGCTCCCTCCGGGGCTCCTCCGGCACCAGCCCGCAGCTGCAGCCATGGCCCCTTACCCCCGCTGTGTACCTGCTCCCCTGGACTCTCTGACCGCTGCTCAGCAAGTACAAAGGAGACAGAGCGAGGGTTTATTTGCAAACCCATCTAAGTGCGAGGAACACGCCTGCTCTGGGGCTCAGAGCCCGTCCACTCACCCTTCCCTGGGACCGCTCGGCAGTCCACGCTGGGGCAGCAGGTACGGAGAACGAAAACACAGCCATGGGGAGCTGGGCAGAGGAACAGAAAGAGAAAAATAAGGTGAGGGAGAGGAACTGAGGAGCAGAGAAAGAGAGGTACCGGGAAAAGAACAGAGAGGGGGAGACACAGATAAAGAAAGGACACAGAGTCCTGGTCTGTGGAAGGAAAACGGGGTCAGGGAGCCAGGCGGGTGAAAAGAGCACGCCCACCAGCCCTGTGCCCAGGGGGCAGCAGCGGCCTTTCCTCACGGGGAAGTGGCAGCGGGCACGGCGGCCCCATCCCACAGGCCCTGCAGCATCGCGCGGCCGTTACCGGCGGCGCCCGCCGGCAGGACAGCCTGCTGCTCGCCGGATGCAGCGCTGAGCATGGTGCCCGAGCCGGACGCCCGCAGGCAGCCATGCGGCCCTGGCAACGAGCCCACAGCTCGTGCGGCGGCTGTGGCGAGGGCTGGGCCGTGCCGCAGGAGCGGGGGGCCATCACTCGACCCCCGCAGCGCAGCACCTCCTCCCCTGGGCTCCCTCACAGCCCCTCGCCTGCTGTGAAGGGACTGCAAACGCAGCTGGGAGGGCAAAGGAGACTGCGAACGTTTCTTCAGTCACGCAGGTAGCGGATGCAGCGAGAGCGCCTGAGGCAGGGAACAGGATGGCGAGAGAAAGACAGGGACAGGGAGCCCGACAGGTGGAGAAAGAAGCAGCAGGGAGAGAAGAAGAGAGGCAGCAGATAGAGGGAGAAGGGAGCAGGGCAGAGACTGACAAAGGAGGACGGAGACGCAGGACAAAACTGGGACAGGCAGCACGACAGAGAGGAAGGAAAGAAGAACAGGGGCAGGAAGCTGGACCGAGACACATGGAGAAAGACAACAAAGAACAGGGCAGAGAGGGAGGATGAAACAACAGGGACAGGGAGCCAAGACAGCCAACGATGGAGGGGAGGGGCGGGGGTGGGGGGAACAACAACACGGTACAAACCACAGAGCTACACACTACAGGTGGAAGAATTAAAAAATAGAGCCGGGGAGCCAGGAAAAAAAAAAAAGCTGGAGAGCAAAAAGTATAGCGATTCATACAAAAAGGGAGGGAATATTAAAATAGCGTCATCAGGGAGCCAGAGAAAGCGAGACGGAGAAAGGACAAAAGCAACAGGCTACAGGGCAGAGAGGGAGGAACTCATGAGCAGCAACAGAGCTCCGGCCAGAGAGAGACAGAAAAAAGTACAAGACTGCAGGGGCTGCAGGGCAGAGAAGGAAGAATTGACCAACAGGGACAGGGGACCAGACAGAGCGTGATCGAGAACAGAAAAAAACAGCAGCGGGCTACAGGGAAGAGGAATTCAAGAGCAGGGACTGGGAGCTGGACAAAGAGACAGAAAAAAAAAAAACAAACCACGAAACAGTGATGGGCTATGAGACAAATAAGGAGGAAAGAAAAAACAGCAGCAGGGAGCCAGACAGAAGAGACTGAGAAACACAGACAAATAGCCTGGGGCTATGGGACAGAGAATGTGGAATGAAAAGGCAGAGAGAGGGAGCCAGACAGAGAGCAGGGGGAAAACCCAGACAGGCTACGGAGGGGCAGAAGAAGGAATTAAAATCTGGGGACAGAGAGCTGAACAGAGAGGGATGGCGACAGCAGGGAATAGCAGCGGGTGCAGGAGTAAGAGGGAGAAAATAATCGATAGGGACAGGGAGCTGGATACAGAGGGTCAGAGAAAGGTGAAAATAGGGGTAGGGTAGAGGGCAGAGAGTAAGAATTAAAAAATGGGGGCACTGAGACACAGAGATGGAGAAAAGAAAAAAGCAACAGGCTACACAGCAAAGGAGGAGGAATTAAAAAACACGGACAGGAAGTGCGAAAGTGAGAAGGGGCTGGGGGGGGGGGGTGGGCCGGGGACTCCAGGACACACGACTCCTGACAGGCAACAGGACAGAGAGGGAGGAATTAAAAGGGAGGGACTGGGAGCTGGGAGAGGGGGAGAAAGAAAAAGAATCACGGCACACTACAGGGCTGAGAAGGAAGAAACTGAACAACAGGGACAGGGAAACGGCCAAAGAGAGCCCAACGAAAGAAAATGTGCCGATGGGCTACAGGACAGAGAGGGAGGAGTGAAACAACAGGGAGCCAGAGCCAGGCACAGAGAGATCGAGACAGAAAAAACAGCCAGGAGCAACGAGGCGGGGCAGGGGTGGGGGGAAGCTGCGAGGATCTGGAGCCAGACAGAGCAACAGCAAAAGAAAATGACAGCGACAAGCTCCAGGGAGGAGCGGGAGGAATGAAAAGACAGAGATGAGGGGCCGGACCCAGTGTGACACACGCAGGAAGCAGAGCAACAGCTGGAGGGCAGAAAGGGAAGAATTAAAACACAGGTACAGGGCGCCAGAGGTGGAGTGGGGAGACAGATAAAGGGGGAGAGGGCAGACAGAAAGACAGGCTACAGGGAGAAGCAGGAGGAATTAAAGAAATGGGATCCACAGCCGGACAGAGAGAAGGAGAAAGCAGCACAATCACCACAGGCTACAGGGCCCAGAAGGAAGAAACTGAAAAACAGGGAAGCGGGAGCCGTCCAGAGAGAGATATGAAGAAAGGGAAGATAGCGGGGAGCCGCCACACGGCAGCAAGGGAAGGATTAAAAAGATGGGGCAGGGAGACGGACAGGGAGCGATGGAGAAAGAAACAAAGCCCCTTGATGGGCTACAGGACAGAGAGGGAGCAACTGAAGACTCGGGGAAAAGGAGCAGGACAGAGAACGGAAAACCAGTGACGGGCCACAGGGCAGAGGGAGGAACCACATATGTGGGGAGAGGCAACTGGCCAGAGAGAGATGAGGACAGACAGATAACAGCAGTGGGCTACAGGGCTGAGAGAGAGAAACTGAAAAACGGGGACCGAGAGCCGGGAACAGGAGACACGCAGAAACACCAAATCGCAACAGGCCACAGGACAGAGAGGGAAGAAATAAACATCTGGGACCAGGAGCAACCTACAGAGAGACGTCGGGAAACGGAAGTTTCAAGAACAATGCATACGAGGCAGAGAGGAAGGCATTTTTAGAAGTGGGTCAAGACAGGGACAGGGAGCCCAACAGAGACAGAGAGAACAAGAAAGCAACAACGGGCTGCGAGACAGACAGGGAGGAATTGAAAAATCCCAGCAGGGAGAGACGGCAAAAGGAATGAAATCGCAACACGAACTTCGAAAGCGACAGGCTGCAGGGCAGAGAGGGAGGAATTTTAAAAAATCCGGATCTTGTGCTGGACCAAGAGAGACCGAGCAAATAAAAATGGTGAGGCCTAAAAGGGCACACAGGAAGGAATTAAACAACAGGGACAGAGAGCCAGACAGAGAAAAGTCCTGACAGGCTTCCAGAGAGAGAGGGGAATTTAAAATTAGAGACCAGGAGCTGGACAGAGAGAGACTGAGACAGGGGAGGGATAAAAAAAAAAAAAAAAAAAAGACGGGGGCGGGCAAGGGGGAAATCACAGCACCATGTGAAAGACAGGGGGCCAGGGGAGGGGGATAGGGAGGGCCTGGGACACACAAGTGGGGCGATGGGGCCCCGAGGGCCCAGGACTCACCGCATCCCTTGTTCTCAGTGCTGCCAGGAGAATTTGCCCGTTCAGACGCTTCCTTCTCTTCCTCTCCTCCCTTCCTCTTCTGCAGCTCCGGTCACATGGTGGTTCTCCACCTAAAAGATTACATGGCTGTCTCAACTCTTGCGAGACAAGGCTTCCTAGACATGTAGCCTCGCTCGTTCATGCGTCACACGGCCGTACCACGCCGTGGGTTACGCACATGGACTCTCCGCTTGCCTGCGGTGGGAGGCAGCTGCCGGCCGGCCGGCCTCTGATTCCTTCTTCTTTACCTTTCTCTGGCCTCTCCAGCTTCAGCCGCAGCAGCTCCTGTCCACTGCCCACAGCCAGCAAGCGCTCCGCCCGCCCCTTTTTGCCCCCACGCCGCGACGAGAGCGAGGTCAGGCAGAGACAACCCAGGCAAGACCGAGGCGGGTGCAGACAACAGCATCCTCAGGGGAGGAAGAGACACCTGTGCCCTCAGTGCAGCCTCTGGGAGACAAGGAGAATCAGTGACCATTATGATCGTAGATCATCCCCGGCCAAATCGCCTCCTTCCACAGCAGCTTCTGGAGATGCCACTTTTTCCCTGCACTGCAGCTAATGGCATCCACGTTAAGGCAGAATCAAGTGCATCCGAGGGCCAGCTTGCTGCCATCACAACAGGATGACCTGGGGAGACAGGCTGCAGGGGAGGTGCTGGAGCTGGAGGCAGCTGCGCTGGGGCCAGCGGGGCCGGGGAAGGCTCAAGGGGAGCTCTGGCGAGTTGGGAAGGCACCCGGCGCCTGGAGGGGCGTCCGCCTCCTTCCCCCTCTTCCCTCCCACCAGCTCCCGGGAGCTCCCCGGGGCTGCCCGCCGCAGCACGGGCCTTGAGGCTTCCCGTCCCGCCACCCCCGGCGGCCAGCGGCCAGCAGAGACTCCCGCACCAGCCGAAGGAGCTCGCTCGCCTCACCGCCGGCCTCGCCCCTCACCCGCCGCCATGCTGCTCTCGCGCACCGCGCATGCGCGAGCCGCCGCCGGCGCGCCGGAAGGTCCACGCCCGGCGCGCGACCGCCGCGCTGCGGGACCGCGCTTTGCCGCGCGGCAGCAGCGCCCGCCGGGCGGCGCGTGCCCGGGGCGGCCCCGACGCTGCAGCCCCGCGCGTTGCGCGCCGAGCGCCCGCCGGCCCCGCGCCCCTGGGGCGGGAGGACACGCCCCCGGCGGGGCGGGAGCGGGGAAGGGGCGGGTCTGAGCTTGGGCTGGGGGCGAGGGGCAAGTCGGCGGGTGCAGGCGGCACCCGAGGGGCGGTGGAGGGCGGTGCCGAGCATGGTGGGGCGGAGGGGGCACAAGGTCGGAGGGCAGGGGGTTCGGGGGCACGTCCCGCAAAAACCTCGCATGGGGCAACATCTCCATGGGAATCACTTGGGGGGGGGGGGGGGGGGGGGGGGGGACGGGACGACACGACGGACGACAGGGATGGGGGGGGGGCGGGGGCGGGCAGAACAGCGGGGAGGAGACCCTCTGGGCCCCGGACTCTCCCCACCGGACAGCCCCGGCTGCAGCACCCGCAGGTCCCCGCTGGAGACAGAGCCAGGAGCCTCCGGCCGCAGGGCTGGCGCCGCCGGGCGAGCACGCTGAACGGCCGGCAGGCAAACCTGGGCAGGGGGAGCTGCCGAGCAGCACCAGACACAACACGGCAGCTCAAGAACAAAAATCCCAAGTTATGTCTCAGCATATGAGAAAAGTAACACAGGAGAAAGCAGAAGAATTCAGTGAGAATGAGGGATAGGATAGCAGTTGAGCTAAAGGAGGTCAGCTCAAACTACAACACATCTGTTCAAAGCCAGAGCATCGGTACGCTTAAAAAAAAATTTAAAAAAAAAAATCAATACTAAGACTCATCAATACAATTTTGAAAGCATTCTCAGCATAAAAGCAAACACCCTTGATAGTGCTGGAAAACGTCTCGTCCCTTTCTCACAGCACCCCTGGGGGGAGATACACCCCCCCCCCCCCCCCCCCCGCCCGTGAGACCGCATGAAGACCTCGTACCATCCTCGGACTCACCATAACAGCTACAGCCCTTGCGCCACCGCCGCTGCTGCTGCATGTCTCGCTTGCTCAGTCAATAAATCTGCAGAGTGAAGTGTAAAACTCTAAATAAACATAACAAAGTCATGTTTAAAACGTTCTTTAAAGAAAGAACAAATCTCAGTCGTTCACTTTATACCGAAAAAGCACGTGGATGTTCATGTACATCCAACAAAAACGCTTACACTACCAAAGTATTTGATTTGATGTTTGCGTTAACTGCACTCACCCAGCTGCAAGCAGATACCATTAAATCACCTGTCTCCAAAATACACCGTTCCCATCCGACTGGGGGGTTTCTTGTGCATTACACCATTAGGAGGGACATCTGGGCAGCTGCACCGCCCAGGAGAGATGCCACCAAATGGCCAGGGAAATGCACCACCGAAAGCCAGACAGAAATAAAGTACTTTGGAGTGCTCCCTCCAAATATGGGGAAAACCACCCATAACATTCAGCAGCCTCTCTTTTTAAACACATAGAAGAAATACCGAATTGCTTAAACACCCTCTTCAATCGTACCCTGAAGCTCGCGGGCGGTTACAGTTTAAACAAGGCAAGTTCATTTGTATATTACACAACATGAACTGTTTGGGGTTTTTTCCTATCAGAAATGAAACTTATAAAAAATTAGTAAGATAAGAGATCCCCATACTATTTTACTTTGGGGGACACACACACACACGACACACACACGGACGGGACGATGACGGACAGGGATGACGACACAATGCAGAAATCAACTACCCAGTTCTGCAATGCTTAAGGCTACCAAACAGGACTGGAAGATTTGCCAGAGAGAGGTGGGGGGAAAAAACCCACCAAACAAGCAAAAAAACCCCAAACAACAAAACAAAACAACACAACACAAAAAAAACCCCAACCCACGACCTTGATTGCTCTTAGTACAGATGTCAGTATCTCAGTCAGGTTTTCACGTACCCCTATGAGATATTTTAAACACTTAAGGACTGAAAAAGGAGAAAGCTTTTATCTGGAACACAGTCCATTTCTTCAGAACATCCAAACTCTGACACACAGTTTCTTTCCCCTTTCAGCACCACACGATTCTCACAGAATCGTTTCTCAGCAAGCACACAAAACAGAAAGCTACGCACGCTCTCAGGAAGAGCAAATAAACGGAGGGGAGTACACTTCACACAGGCACAACGTGCTCCAGAACAGATCTTATTTTGAGTGTTTCTGCTGAAGCACTTCCTATCAAAACTAGAGAAGGAGAGCTGGCACGTTCTTCACGTTCACTTTAAAGTCCGTACTACAAGTACCTGGGGAAAAATGCAGACGCACGGGGCAGATGTACCTTGTCCTTGCAGGCCACTCGGGATCCTCTGGGCCAGTCTTGTACCTCCAGGGCAGAAGAAAGGGTCACCATGGTGAAATGATGCCAGTTGATAGTCTGCTGAGAGAGGAAAAAAAAAAAAAACAAGCCACCTTTTAGCACAAAGCGGGCTAGGAATCAAAAGCTTCCTATTTCGGCGAAGGTTTGCAATGACTACAACCGAGTGGAGGAAAAAGCATTTTGCATCATCTTTGGTACAGCTGTTGAGACAGGCCACTAGAGATTTTGGTTTTCATAGAAAACTGGGTGCTTTCTGCCTTTTTTTTTTTTTTCTTTTTTTTCCTCCTTCTGACTCATTGGCAGCTTCAGTCTCACCAGAACTCCCTTCCTTAGATCGACACAGATAACTACGCACCTTTTCTCAAGCCTACACAGAGCCAGGGTTTCCTCACCCTAGACATCCCAAATCGAATACTATCCTTAAAATGTACAGCGACCCACCTGTCCTTGTCAACCGCCTCCTTGCAGAAACTGCCCCTTCACAGCTCGTCCCCGTCTCGGCGGATTGTCCTGCTGGAGGATGAAGTGCAGAAGATGCGTATCCCCACAGCATTTGTCTGTGAGGGTACATGTTCAGAAATACTCCGAATCTGTAAGACAGACAGGTGTCATTTCTGTGATTTCAATCATCAGAACTCAATTGTGAGGAAACAAACTAACGTTTAAATGAAGGGTCTGTACGCTACAGTCCTAGGAGAGGGGCAGGGGGGAGAAAGGCATTACAAATTGGAAAAAAAAAAAAGGGCATGATTCGGAGCTCCCAATCATGACGGAGCGGTGGGGACAGTAACAAAAGCAAAGACAAACAGCAGCAACGTTAAGTGAAATCCAGCTTTAATTCTGATCACGTCTTTAAGAGACTCCCCAAGTCTATACCTCAGTCCTACGAAGGACTAGTTCTTTTTTTTGAAGGACAAGCTTTTTTTTTTTTAACACATAAAAGTCCCAGACTGAGGGCTCCACGGAATAGCATGTGGACTGAACCACAGGACAAGCAGTCATCAACACTCTAATGAAAAAACCAAATCGACTATAAACCAAGTTTAAACATCACTGTCCATCCTGTGTCTTTGGTTACATTTCTACCGGCATCTAGGTGCTCAAGAGTTCACTGTCCTCACACCACAGGTTACTGACAATGTACTCGGGCATCTAAAAATAAAAAGCCATCTCCACCCCACCCATAAAATCAGGGTGAACCACGAGAAGAGAAACTCTCAAGGCGGCAACAGGCAGCTCTGCACTTACCACGGAGGAAAGTCTGTTCCTCGGCCCGGAAAAAAAAACCACTCTCGACTCCCAAGAGACCTCCCGGGGAACGAACCGTGCTCCATTAACGGCGTTTTGTCTCCAGCTTCTCTGCCCCGGGCTTGGGTGGGGAGGGGCGGCGGGGCCCTTCCACTCGCCCTGGCCCCTCCGCGCTCCCCCAGCCCCACGTGGGCCATCGCCCAAGCACCGACCGCATCCGCCCGCGCGGGATCTCCCTCGTGGGACGCGGAACGCGACGCCGGGAAGAGGCGGCGGAACAGGAACCTCTTGGTCAGGTCGCCCGGCCAGCGGCGAGAAGACCGAGCAAGGTTCTGCCCGAGGGGCCGGGCAGGGCCCCCTGGAGCCCCAGCCGGCCCCTTTCCGTCCCCTTTGCCCGGCACCGAGCAGGCCCCGCCGCCCCGCCCCAGACACCGGCGAGCACCGCCCGGCCCGCTCCGGCGCACCGGCAGGGCAGCCCGGCAGCGCCGCGCCCCGGGACCGCCGCTCCCGCCGTGTCGCGAGAGGCGCCTGCCCGGCTTCCGGCCCTGCGGGGACATCGCCCTCCCCACCCTCCCCCCCACGGCGCGGCTCCCCCCCGCTCCTTCCCACACGGCGCGGCTCCGCCCGCAGCCCCCCCCCGCTCCGCGCCTCCGACACGGGCCCCGCCGGCCTGGCCGCCCGCCTCACGGCTTTCCCCGGGACCCACCGGTCGATCGCCCGCTCCCCACTCACCCGCTCCCCCGGCGGAGCCCGAGCCAGAAGAGCCCCAGCCGCAGCCCCAGCCCCGCAACGTTCGGTGACCGCGCCGCTCCTGCCGCGACTCGCACTGCCGGGCGGTGCACCGGAGAGTGCAGGAAGCCACGCGCCCCGGAGGGGCGGGGAGAGAGGCGGAAGTGACGCTTCCGGCGGCGCGACAGGATGCAGGAACACGCGCCCACCAGGACGGGGGGATGCGGCAAAGCGCGCCCCCTGCCGGGCGGGGGGAGCATGGAAGACACACCCCTGGGCGGGCGGGAGCACCGCTGGGCAGCGCCAAAGCACGCGCACCAGGGGCGGGAGAAGGGAGCGGGACGGCACCTCCGGGCCGCCGCCGACCAGGAGACCCCGCGCACCCGCCGAAAGGGATGACTCGCTCGCCTCACCGGTGGCCTCGGCCCTCCCCCGGCGCGCCGCCGTGCTGCTGCCGGGCACGCGTTTGCCCGGCACGCGCTTGCCCCGCCCACCACCGACGCGCCGGAGGGGCCGGAGCCGGCGCGCGAACGGGCAGAGGGCGAGGGGCAGAACGGCAGCGCCGGCCCCGCGCCCGCGGAGCGGCAGCGGGGCTGCCTTACCGGGAGGCAGCAGACGGCGCCAGGCAGCCCCCGCGGTCTCGCATGGCCGCTGCGGGCGAACGGCAGCGTGGAAACAGCGAGCGACACCGCGCATGCGCGGGTCGGGGCTGCAGTACCTGCCCTTGGCCGCATGGTGGCAGCAGAGCGCCGCAAAGCGAACTGAAACGCGCAGAAAGCCCATTTAAGAAGCGCGGGCTCTGAGGAAATCCGGGGGCGATGGACAGAAAAGGCAGCGAACGTGCCCCTCCAGCCCGTGTCCGGGGCTACACGGCAACAGCTGCCCTGTCCCCCGATGACCCCTCACTAGCCAGGGAGGGGCGTCGAGAAAAGGGGAGGAGACCTGCGGGTCGAAGTGAAATCGGGTTTAACGAGACAGCACCACTACCAACAGAGGCATGCAAAGTTAGACTGGGCCAAATGAACGTGCAGCAGCCACGATCGACAGGAGAGGGGTCCTCGGGAGCAAGGAGAAGCAGGGAAAGGAGAGAGCCCTGCAGGAGCCCCGCGGGAGATCCCCTTCCTCAGCAAACCTTCCCGCTTTATACTGAGCATGACACAATGGTCCGGGCTACACCTGTAGCTGACTCAAACTGCTAACAGCCTGCTGAGCATTGCTGGGCTGTGATTCTGGACCAGCCAAACCGTGACAGTGAAACACAGACAAGCAAGTCTGTAGACAGAAACTTTTAAAAGTGATGGGGATTAAGGAAATAAGGGAAAAAAATAAAAATAGTAATGGAGAAGTAGAAAGAAAAATCTATAAAGCAAAGGCACTGAAGAAAAAGAAAAAGTTAAAACTTAAGATATCAAAAAGCAAAGAGTAGATGTAGAAAATACAGTGTAAGCAATAGGGATTAGGGAAATAAAGGGGAAAGATATAAAAATACAGAAAGTGACAGCCAACAAAAATGGAGACAGAGAAAGAAAAATTTAAAAGGATGGTGGTAAGGAAAGATAAGGCATAATTAAAAAATAAAGACAGGATGTGGGATAAAAGTAGATAGAAATCTTTAAGAGCAACAGGGTACAAGAAACAGAAATAATTTAAAAATAGGGTTGGGGAGGTGGATAGAAGAAAATTGAGGAAGAATTTTTTTTTTTTTTTAAGTGAGAGCATACAGGACAGAGAGAGGAATTAAAAAAGGAGGGACAGGGTGCCAGAGGGAGGGAAAATGAGAAAGAGAAATTGCAATGCAGTGAGGCACAAGAAACACGGGAAAGCATTAAGAAATTGGGAGAGGGAGCCAGAAAATGGGACACCATGAACAAGAGAGGGATGGAGAGGGGGACAAGGGTGTAGAGAGGAGAGCTGAGAGATTGCACCAGAAAATAGGGACTGAGAGACAAATGGGAGAGATGGGGAGTGAGGCAGAAGGGACTGACGAGACAGAGGCAAAACAAGGGCCAGGGACAAATTCTAAAGCAACAGGGGAAAAGAAACATAGGCAAGAAATTAAAAATAGAAACAGGGAGCCAAATAGAAACACATGTAGAACAAATATTTCAAAAAGCGATGGAGTACGGGAAACACAGGCAAGAAATAACACATGGGGGCAGGGTGACAGATGGAAGAAGCAAAACTGAAGAAGTGGTTGGGTAGAGGACACAGAGGGAAGAATTAAGAACTAGAGACAGGGAGATGGACAGAGGGAAAAGCAGAAAGAATATTTTAAATGTGAAAGGGTACAAGAATTAAAATAATAGGTATATGGACCTGCGTAAAGGGATGCAGGCAAAAATGTGAAAAACAACAGGAGACGAGAAACATAGGCAAGAAATTAAAATTAGGTCAGGGAGGGGGAGAGCAAGAGAGAGGTTGCAAGAAAATTTAAAAAGCGACTGGGTTCAAGAGACTTAAGTGAGAAGTTAAAAGACAGGAACGGAGAGGTAGAAACTTTCAAAAGCGATGGGGTACAAGAAACATGCAAGAAGGAAAAAACAGGAACAGAGAGCCCAGTAGAAGCAAACTGCCATGGGTTGACCTTGGCTGGCTGTTGAGTGCCCACCAAGGTGCTCCATCACTTCCTTTCCTCAACCAGAGGAAGAAAATACAACAAAAGCGCCAGTGGAAACCCACCACACTTCCCACAATCAACAGGGACCTGGATAAATGGAGGCAGGGAGAGAGGGAGACCTAGAAATGCCCTTTTCACAAGCAAAAGAAACTTTACAGCAAACTGAAGTCACATCCACTTCCTGTCACCCCAGTTTTGGCAGGAGAGCATAAAGGGCCTTTAATCCTCAGTAGTCCCAGAGTTTCAGGAGCTTGCCCAATGATTGCTGGAAAGTCAGTGTCATAGGGAAGACCAGAGCCCCATTGCTAGTCCCTGCTCTGACTGGTCTGCTAACATGAATGAAAAGAGACTCAAGCAACTAAAACAGTTCATAAAATAAAACCAACTTAGAAAGATGTCCAAAGAGGAACAAATCTGAAGTAAGGAAAATCCGACAGTGAAGCACTTATCATATGCAGCTGTAGTGCACAGTTGATTTTAAGGACTCCAGAATTAGGACTGCAGTGTGCTGTGTTGATCAGCATGCGACACACTGGCAAATCACATTGAGTGCACTAGAAATCTTTTTGCATGTGCACTTGCCTTTTGGTAATAATCATATTTCACACAATAAGTGCAAAGCCTTTGGTCTTTTGCACGTGCATTGATGTGGCTTGTGCTTGCTTTGGTACTGCACGCCTGTTTCTTGTGTCATGCTGAAGTACAGCAAAACACTCGAGTATCTTTTTTAAGAACAAAGCCAATCAGATGCAAATTTGGACACAGGCATATGCATCTTTTTGAGTCAGAGTTAAGCAGACGTGTATGCTTTTCAGTGATGCAGTTATTCCCTCTGCTTTGCCTGATGCCATGAAGCTGCCTGCTTAATCCAGCGCTTTTATAAACTGTATTTTTCAGCTCCACTTTGACACCACCAGTCATTATAATCTGTTTTAAACATGTATGCTGATTAATCCAAGGTGTCTTGTTTGCAGCAACCTAGAACTTTGAATCTTATTCTCTAACTTAATCTCCTCATTAATTTTGAGGCTTAATTTTGGAATACAAATGACAGTGAGCAGGAGTGAGCCATGGAAGATGCCAGGCACTGCTTGCTGGCATAGGAAATGGTCTCCCAGTGGAAGCCTTGAGCCATCTTGCAGGTTGCTGCTTAGACTCTGGTAGCCTGGTACCTGTCAGAGGAAGGGGAAAGAAGCACATCCTAACAGCTGGACATGTATCCTGGTGGTCTGTCATAGTCATCAAGATTCCAAGCCTAAACCTGGGAATGTGCCGAGAGCTGATGGGTTAAGCTGGTGGTTAGGATGGCATGCTGCCTTATGAATGGTGCCAGTGTTACAAGTACTTCTTTTATTATAGGAGTACTGAGAGTTCCCAGTTATGCTGGATGCTGCCCAGTAATTCATGGGGTAAAAAATAGTCCACGACCAAAACAGCTGACCACGATATTCAGCAAGACAGTCAATGGAAGGTGCTTTACTTGAGGGGATGTTATTAGCTGTATTCTGCATATAGGTGAACTGAGGTAGAGGAGGGATGAAAATTACTAGTGCAGGGAGGATGTCTCTGACAGAATGGTTGAAGCGATTCAGGCTACAGCATGAAGCAGTTATGCCTGTAGTTTTTGAAGTGTCTGGCCTGGCATAAAAAAATAGGAAAACTGCTGTCTTGAAAATGAATCCGAAAGAAACATTTCCCATCCTTAATCCATTACACCTCTACATCCAGTCTGTACACTGCATTTTGGACTCCTTTGGAACCAAATCTTGCGGGTGGTTGTTGTTAGTATGAAAGGATACTTTCTGTAATAAATTCCAAGACTGCTTCTTGCTGGAAAAGCCTGATGTGGCATCCTGTACACCACTGGCAAATCTCCTACTGACTTGGCCAGCAGGATCTCACCTGAGCCATTTTTACAAAGCACAGCATCTGGCATTGAGCAGAAGCTGGTTGATTGTTTTATTTTTTTAGCTAGTTTCCCAGTCCACTCTGGAAAAAGACCAGCCTATCAGAATCGGCAGAGGACAAGGGTATGTTAGGATGGGGCTTGGCAGAGAAAAAATGGGCAAAACATGCTGCCATGTGACCTACTGCTTGCCAGGAAAATTGATTCTCTCCCTTCCCAGAGCTCTCCCAGCTGGGATGCCAGGGAGAGGAATAGCAATGGTTTTGGCATATAAATTGCAGTGAGCACTAGGATAAGCTGAGGAAGGACTGGCATCATTTGAAGCGTGCACGTTTGTCAGAGGAATAGAAACCATAATGTTCCTCCATTGCAGATCCAATGCATCCTTGCTACAAAATTGGCTGGCTCATGAACAAACTGCCCCCGACAGCCGTAACCTCTTACTTGTCAGTACGAAATGCACACGCATGCCGCCATTCAGTTTAAACCTTAGAGAAATCTTTTGCTAAGGGCCAATTGCCAGAAGGGACAGAATTTGTGACATACTTGCTCTGGACTGAAACTCTTAAACAGTAAACACTCGTGCAGTAAACCTTTCTATGGGAGTCTTCTCTAAAAGAAGGCATTTTGCAGGTAATTGGGAAATGGAGAGTCAGCAAGAGGATGAGCAAATACCTGCTGCAAAAAAAAGCCTGCCACATTTTTCCTCTAAAAATTCCAAGTGTTCCCACGTGCTTGCCACCTGGCTGTCTGTGAAGGTCATCTGTTTGCAGGAAGACAACAGACTCTGTGGGAATCAGGTATGTGTTGGCTCCTCTCTGAGCTTCCCTATTTGCCAGTCCTTGTCAGACTACCATTTGCTGAGGTGAAATGTCAGTATCTGCAAAATTCAGTCATTAATGTTGCAGAAGTAGGAGCCCTGAACTGAGTCCTCTTTGAGGTCAGACACTGTGCTTCTGCTCTGCCCCAGCAATGGCAGGAAACCAATGACTCAATACTCTCAGGAGTTTCCTCACCAGAGGGAAGCAACACAGACTGACCTGTCAGTCTGTGCACAAAAAACAGAGACAGCTTTACTTTCAGCTTTTAGCTAGAGATAGTGCTTTCTTGCCAAGCGGAAAAGGTACAGTATGAGAAGTGGTTACACATCTGCAGGCAACACTAAATTTATTCTCACAGCCCAGTTTAAGAGTAAGTGGAGTGTAGATGGGATAGACCCAGGCATACTGAAACTCCAGGTGCTCATACAACACCACAAATCACACATATCCATTCTTCCTACTGCGTGCTCTTCAGTCCTTCATTTCAGCTTCTATTCTCACTTCTTTGCTCCTTAGTTGCTTTCAGTACAGAGACCCTGAGGATCCTGCTTTATTCTCACTCCTCTTTTGGCAGTGGCAGAAGAGAGCGGTAGTGGAGAGATATAGTCTTAGTCTCGTCACGAGCAGAATTTTGGCTGGCAGGAGTACGGAGGTTGCCAGTACCAGAACTGTCCAGCATCTTTCACAGCAAGCCCTTTAGACTCTTTTGATGGCAGAGAACAAGGCCTTCGATTACTTTACAGAATTTAAGGTATGTTTTTCAAGCTGTTGAGGAGAGAAGGGGGAAGGGAGAGGCAGACTTGACCTGGGAAGCAATGTACCATAGGAGATAAATGGCCCTGCTCCAGCCAGATAAAGCGCACAAGTAACTATGTGAGAAGAAAAGATAGAAAGAGACATGGAAATCATATGTGGCTGGGGCTGGTGACAGCATTGTTCTCTGACACCTTGCTGAAAGCAGCATTCCCACAGGGAAAACATTTTCCACCCCAGTGGGTACCTATGAGAGAACACAGCAGTTGTGTCTCACTGCCTTTCTGGAAGGAAAGCATCTCTTCTTAGATTTTTTTTTTTCCCTGTCAAAGCAGAGACAGCTTCCCTGCTGGCATTGATCCCTGCTGCCCTATTGGTTTATGAAGCTTTGCCAGCGTGAGAAGAGCTATGTCTGCCATTGGAAGTTACTGCGCAATAAGGTATGATACAAATTTGCTGTGCACTAATTAATCAGCATGCTTTGTGAAGAGTGAGACTGAGGAACTGATTCCATTCAAGGGTAGTCTTACTGCATGCCAAGAACCAGACTAGCCACACACTGCTGCCCAGTGAGAGTGGTCTTCTTCCTTTCCAGTCGCCACTCTCAGTGCCACTCTCAGTGCTACCAGTTCTTTCCTGCTCTGTCCGTTGCTGACTGAGCTTACTAGCCCAGAAGAGGGCAAATCCATTTCTTTTTTGCTTGGACTGGTTTTCTGTTGGGTTGAATGATTGAATTGCCTCATGAAGTGTTCTGATGAACCCAGAAATGGCATGACACAAACAGTGGGAGTGAGGATGGTAACAGGAGACTTGGCTTTCCGTCTTGGCCACAGTGTACCATTAGATTAGATCAACCATATCATCTCTCTTAACCCCATGAGTGTCTGTATAAGGAACAGGTGTAGCATATGCCGTATGCTGCACATTCATGACCTCCCTCACTCTGAATGAACTTCCTTTTAGATGGGAGTTCCTTCCTTCGAGAAGGGTGTGCTTTTCTGGTCAAATTGCAGAAGAGGATCTTTTTTTGATTACTCCTAGGTGCATTCACATTAAATTTCCGTCTTTTTCATTGTCTCCTCTGTGTTGTCGTGTACTTCAAAGGGGATGGAGGAGAAAGGCTGCTATATTGTGTCTGTTCTTCAAAGGGATAAGATCCATTATCCTTTTCTCACTTGTGTTGGCAACCAGCCAGAGTCTTAGTCTCCTGAAAACACGGGCACTGTATGCGAGTTTTATGCTGGTCCCTAAAGGCCAAGGGAGTGTGTCCTTTAGAAGACTGCTCTTAACAAATCCGTAAGCAGAGGAGTCTGACTTTGTGGACAGTAATAGGGGCATCAGCAGAGGTAAAGCTCTATCAGTAAATGATACTATAACCCAGGAGAACTTTCCAGTTGCTCCAGAGTTTCTCAAGGCCTTGAACCTTAACATGCACTTTGCCAGTTTGAGCCCTAAAAGAGAAGGAAAAAAAAACTGGCCAGTTTTACGCCGGAACAGGAGAAGCGAGTTGCCTTGTGTGTGATGGCAGTAACCAATGAGGAAATGATCAGTATGTATCTTTTCACTGAAGAAAGAGGTTTTGCAGTCTTAGAGTATGGCTTTCCAAGTTGTCCCTGTCTTGCAGACCCATCTTTCCACCTCACATGGTCTCTCTTTCTCTTGCCTGAGAGCATTGCTCTAAGTTCCTCCTTAATTCAAAGGCATTTTGATGACCAAAAAGGACACGGAAGATGTATATGGGCAAGGAGCACTTGGAATCCTTGAATCAATGTATTGTGTCTCATTGTTTTCATTACTGTCTCAATTTTGCTTTTCCAATTGGGAAGGAAGAGACAGAATGGAAAGGTAAAAATAAAATGTGTGTTGGGAAAGGGAGCTGTTGATCCCATGGGTTACTCAGAGTGCACAGCTTTGCCCTAAACCTCATTGTTATCTGGGCCGCAGGCCAAATGTTTGGCTGAAAAAAATATGCATAGTTCCAAAACACTGTGTTAATTTATGTCCTCTATTACAATACCACTGAGTAAGAGCATAATTCTTTTTAGTAAACATCTGATAGCATGATAAATACAGTCATCTTTTCAGAGAAGCTACCCTAGCTCCGCCCGTGGTATTTATCAGAGCAAGCAAGAACAGCCAAACAATTTTGCATGTCTGGTTTTCTTCTTGAGCCTGTCTCCTCTTTAGGTCAAATCACATCTTACCCAGGAAGGTTTGGATGGATACCAAAAAATAACTCCTAATTTACCTTATGTAATGTCATTACCAAAATTCAGCATTTCTTAAAAACTGAAAGATGGAATCCAGGTTATGCTGTCTTTAGGTGTCTTTCCACTCTTATACTTGCAATGCATTTAATCTCTCGAGCCTTACAGGCCTTTAGATGCAGCTGTCCAGGTGAAAAACAAGGGCAGTGACCCACGAGTTTTATAAAAACATGAAGGTAGAAGTTCTTAGTATGACAGTCCTCCGCTTCTTTCCTTCCCTTCAAAATATTTCAGAAGGGCAGAAACTATATTTGGCTTAAATTTTACTGAGGAGCTGCCTCCAAGTCCTATTTTCAAGCAATGAACGGATGTCCCTTCTTCACACAGGGTTGAAGTATAACGGTAGAATATCTCTCCTAGGTAGCAGAAAGACTGCTTTTTCTGCAGTCGAGTTTGCCAGATTGTTGCAGGTGACTGAAGAAAAGCTGGAGGTGATATCCCCTACCACTGAAACAGAAGAATCCTGAAGGGGACATCTGTCCACCACGTTTGATACCTACATGCTGATTCTCTTCTCATTCAGCTTTATACAGCCACAATTCCACTGAGCACATCGAATTAGTCTAGATTTACACCACAGATAAACAGAACCTGGATCAGATCTTTGGAACTAGACCGTTAACAGGCATAAGAACCCATGACTTTAAATCCTCTATATTACTGTGCTAAGCCTGTTTACCCTCTAGTTCAGTAGTCACAGTGAACGCAGTTGTAGTTTATGTCCTTAACAATTATGTTAGGAGGAGGAGGCAGCAAGATCTATGCTTCATCTCAGGACCAGCTTGCAGTAACCTGAGTAAATGGGAGTCATTAGAGTTACTCCAGTTTTAATTACAGTGGTGCACCTGCACAGAGAACGTGGCCCATGCTGGAAGGAACAAACTAGCTTTGCTCAAATCCTTTTGCAACTAAAGGGAAGAACCACGAGAAAATCACAGGCAATTGCTGTATGCAGCATTGCCACAGACTTCTTAGGGGGAGCTCCATGGAGGTATGCTAGCATCTGTGTGCGTAGAGCCCCTTTGAGAAAAGGCAGGCAGCTCAAGCATTTCTGGGTCCTATCCTATGAGAAGCCATGCGTCAGACTGTGTAACAGGGCCATGCATGTGTATGCCAATGCCTTGCAGCAGGGAACAGTCAATGGCTGCATCCAGAGACAGGATGCCTTTCAGTTGGGCTCCTTCAAATTAAAGACCTACTTAAACGGCACGCCTTCTCTGGCTACTCCTCAGCACAGATGCAGTTAGGCCGGTGTCCCTTCAACTACACTGGCCTTTGGGCAACAATGCTGAGCACATAACTCACTACAGGCCATCACTCCTCTCTCCTCGGTTGGCCTGGGCTGTAACTGTAGAAAGTAAACATCTTCCAGATGTTTACACCAAGTGAACATTTAGATCAGATCCAAAGTGTTAAAAAATTCCCTCAGTGATTTTGGAGTGAGACCCTCATTCAATGTAGCCGGTCCTTTGCGGCTTTACCACTTCATGTATATTTAAGAAGTGACCCATTAAATCTCCAAAGAAAGCACCCCCAATATATTCTTGTTCTGTCACCATTTGCCATTGAAATATATCTTTCAGCATACTCTTTAAATGCATTCTGGCAAAATGATACTATAGTTACGCGCGTATTTTTAACACCACAGTGCTATTCAAATACCATGAAAAGCAGTTTACTATGCAGTGGACGTAATCCGTGAACACTCAAGACTAAAAGAAAACTTTTTCTTTCCCAAATCTGAAGCTCAAATGCGCATGTTAAAGGGAACCTCTGGATCATTCAGAACTTGCCAACTAATATTAGCTTATATTTATTTTTGGTGCATTTTATGCCAGTGATTGAGTAATCACCTGTTTTATCACGTTCCATATATGCTAGCAAATAATTCGAAACAATGTAAAGCCAAATGCTTGGATATAAATTTGCTTACTGTGTTTACAGGAGTGGGTTCAATTGTTTGGATGAAGTTTAATTTGGATGATCTTGTGGCCTGTTTGATGTGCCAAATTTTCACTCTCAAACCACAGGGAAAACAATTTAGACCTTAGCACTAGAAATTGAACTATTGTACTCTAGTATTTTTGTACTAGAGCACTGGGTTGGTGTCAGAGATTTGAACCACTGGGAAAAAAAAATTATGGCAATGGATCAGTGCAGATCTGCCAGAACAGCTACACAGGTTTTTACAAAAACACACACACACATATATAAAACCATTGGCATTGAGCTTTAGTGTGAAGTAAAGCTTGGAACATTTAATGGGTTATGTAATACGGTGTTATTTCCTGTCCCCATCAAATAAGACAGACTTCTTTCTTTGCTTTTCCTTTTACCATCTTATCAGGAATCTTAATAGACTTGCGGAAGCGTTTCTATTCTCTGCTTAGAAACACATGTCCCGACGTAGAGCCCAACGCACGTCCCGACGTAGAGCCGAAAGTTAGCTAACTACAGACGTAGAGCCCAACGCACGTCCCGACGTAGAGCCCAACGCACGTCCCGACGTAGAGCCCAACGCACGTCCCGACGTAGAGCCCAACGCACGTCCCGACGTAGAGCTGAAAGTAAGCTAAATCCCGACGTAGAGCCCAACGCACGTCCCGACGTAGAGCCCAACGCACGTCCCGACGTAGAGCCCAACGCACATCCCGACGTAGAGCCCAACGCACGTCCCGACGTAGAGCTGAAAGTAAGCTAAATCCCGACGTAGAGCCCAACGCACGTCCCGACGTAGAACTGAAAGTTAGCTAACTACAGACATAGAGCCCAACGCACGTCCCGACGTAATGCCCAACGCACGTCCCGACGTAGAGCCCAACGCACGTCCCGACGTAGAGCTGAAAGTAAGCTAAATCCCGACGTAGAGGCCAAAGCACGTCCCGACGTAGAGCTGAAAGTAAGCTAAATCCCGACGTAGAGGCCAACGCACGTCCCGACGTAGACCTGAAATTAAGCTAAATCCCGACGTAGAGCCCAACGCACGTCCCGAAGTAGAGGCCAACGCACATCCCGACGTAGAGCTGAAAGTTAGCTAACTACAGGCCTAGAGCCCAAAGCACGTCCCGAAGTAGAGCCCAACGCACGTCACGACGTAGAGCCCAACGCACGTCCCGACATAGAGCCCAACGCACGTCCCGACATAGAACCCAACGCACATCCCGACGTAGAGCTGAAAGTAAGCTAAATCCCGACGTAGAGCCCAACGCACGTCCCGACGTAGACCTGAAAGTTAGCTAATTACAGACGTAGAGCCCAACGCACGTCCCGACGTAGAGCCCAACGCACGTCCCGACGTAGAGCCCAACGCACGTCCCGACGTATAGCTGAAAGTGAGCTAAGTCCCGACGTAGAGCCCAACGCACGTCCCGACGTAGAGCCCAACGCACGTCCCGACGTAGCGCCCAACGCACGTCCCGACGTAGAGCTGAAAGTTAGCTAACTACAGACGTAGAGCCCAACGCACGTCCCGACGTAGAGCTGAAAGTTAGCTAACTACAGACGTAGAGCCCAACGCACGTCCCGACGTAGATCCCAACGCACGTCCCGACGTAGAGCCCAACGCACGTCCCGACGTAGAGCCCAACGCACGTCCCGACGTAGAGCTGAAAGTAAGCTAAATCCCGACGTAGAGCCCAACGCACGTCCCGACGTAGAGCCCAACGCACGTCCCGAGGTAGAGCCCAACGCACGTCCCGACGTAGAGCTGAAAGTTAGCTAACTACAGACGTAGAGCCCAACGCACGTCCCGACGTAGAGCCAAACGCACGTCCCGACGTAGAGCCCAACGCACGTCCCGACGTAGAGCTGAAAGTAAGCTAAATCCCGACGTAGAGGCCAACGCACGTCCCGACGTAGAGCCCAACGACGTCCCGACGTAGAGCCCAACGCACGTCCCGACGTAGAGCCCAACGCACGTCCCGACGTAGAGCTGAAAGTTAGCTAACTACAGTCGTAGAGCCCAACGCACGTCCCGACGTAGAGCCCAACGCGCGTCCCGACGTAGAACCCAACGCGCGTCCCGACGTAGAGCCCAACGCGCGTCCCGACGTAGAGCTGAAAGTAAGCTAAATCCCGACGTAGAGGCCAACGCGCGTCGCGACGTAGAGGCCAACGCGCGTCCCGACGTAGAGGCAAACGCGCGTCCCGACATAGAGCTGAAAGTAAGCTAAATCCCGACGTAGAGCCCAACGCACGTCCCGACGTAGAGCTGAAAGTAAGCTAAATCCCGACGTAGAGCCCAACGCACGTCCCGACGTAGAGCTCAACGCACGTCCCGACGTAGAGCCCAACGCACGTCCCGACGTAGAGCCCAACGCACGTCCCGACGTAGAGCTGAAAGTAAGCTAAATCCCGACGTAGAGCCCAACGCACGTCCCGACGTAGAACTGAAAGTTAGCTAACTACAGACGTAGAGCCCAACGCACGTCCCGACGTAATGCCCAACGCACGTCCCGACGTAGAGCCCAACGCACGTCCCGACGTAGAGCTGAAAGTAAGCTAAATCCCGACGTAGAGGCCAAAGCACGTCCCGACGTAGAGCTGAAAGTAAGCTAAATCCCGACGTAGAGGCCAACGCACGTCCCGAAGTAGAGGCCAACGCACGTCCCGACGTAGAGCTGAAAGTTAGCTAACTACAGGCGTAGAGCCCAAAGCACGTCCCGCAGTAGAGCCCAACGCACGTCCCGACGTAGAGCCCAACACACGTCCCGACGTAGAGCCCAACGCACGTCCCGACGTAGAGCCCAACGCACGTCCCGACGTAGAGCCCAACGCACGTCCCGACGTAGACCTGAAAGTTAGCTAATTACAGACGTAGAGCCCAACGCACGTCCCGACGTAGAGCCCAACGCACGTCCCGACGTAGAGCCCAACGCACGTCCCGACGTAGAGCACAACACACGTCCCGACGTAGAGCCCAACACACGTCCCGAAGTGGAGATGAAAGTCAGCTAAATCCTGATGTAGAGCCCAACACACGTCCCGACGTAGAGCCCAACACACGTCCCAACGTAGAGCCCAACACACGTCCCCACGTAGAGCCCAACACACGTCCCCACGTAGAGCCCAATACACGTCCCGACGTAGAGCCCAACACACGTTCCGAGGTAGAGCTGAAAGTAAGTTAAATCCTGAAGTAAAGCCCAACACACATCCCGACGTAGAGCCCAACACACGTCCCGACGAAGAGCTGAATGTAAGTTAAATCCTGATGTAGAGCCCAACACACGTCCCGACGTAGAGCCCAACACACGTCCCGACGTAGAGCTGAAAGTAAGCTAAATCTTGATGTGGAGCCCAACACACGTCCCGACGTAGAGCTGGAAGTAAGCTAAATCCTGATGTAGAGCACAACACACGTCCCGAAGTAGAGCCCAACACACGTCCCGACGTAGAGCCCAACACACAGCCCGACGTAGAGACCAACACACGTCCCGACGTAGAGCTGAAAGTAAGCTAAATCCTGATGTAGAGCCCAACACATGTCCCGACGTAGAGCCCAACACACGTCCCGACGTAGAGCCCAACACACGTCCCGAAGTAGAGATGAAAGTCAGCTAAATCCTGATGTAGAGCCCAACACACGTCCCGACGTAGAGCCCAACACACGTCCCGACGTAGAGCCCAACACACGTCCCCACGTAGAGCCCAACACACGTCCCCACGTAGAGCCCAATACACGTCCCGACGTAGAGCCCAACACACGTTCCGAGGTAGAGCCCAACACACGTCCTGACATGGAGCCCAACACACGTCCCGACATGGAGCCAAACACACGTCCCGACGTGGAGCCCAACACACGTCCCAACGTAGAGCTGAATGTATGCTAAAACCCCACGTAGAGCCCAACACACGTCCCGACGTAGAGCCCAACACACGTCCTGACGTAGAGCCCAACACACGTCCCGACGTAGAGCTGAAAGGAAGGTAAATCTTGATGTAGAGCCCAACACACTTCCCGACGTAGACCCCAACACACTTCCCGACGTAGAGCCCAACACACTTCCCGACGTAGAGCCCAACACACGTCCCGACGTAGAGCTGAAAGTAAGCTAAATCCTGATGTAGAGCCCAACACACGTCCCGACGTAGAGCCCAACAGACGTCCCGACGTAGAGCCCAACACACATCCCGACGTAGAGCCCAACACACGTCCCGACGTAGAGCCCAACACACGTCCCGAAGTAGAGCTGAAAATAAGCTAAATCCTGATGTAGAGCCCAACACACGTCCCGACGTAGAGCCCAACACACGTCCCGACGTAGAGCCCAACACACGTCTCGACGTAGAGCTGAAAGGAAGCTAAATCTTGATGTAGAGCCCAACACACTTCCCGACGTAAAGCCCAACACACGTTCCGACTTAGAGCCCAACACACTTCCCGACGTAGAGCCCAACACACTTCCCGACGTAGAGCTCAACACACTTTCCGACGTAGATGCCAACACACGTCCCGACGTAGAGCTGAAAGTAAGCTAAATCCTGATGTAGAGCCCAACACACGTCCCGACGGAGAGCCCAACGCACGTCCCTACGTAGAGCCCAACACATGTCCCGACATAGAGCCCAACGCACGTCCCGATGTAGAGCCCAACGCACGTCCCGACGTAGAGCTGAAAGTTAGCTAACTACAGACGTAGAGCCCAACGCACGTCGCGACGTAGAGCCCAACACACGTCCCGACGTAGAGCCCAACACACGTCCCGACATAGAGCTCAAAGTAAGCTAAATCCTGATGTAGAGCCCAACACACGTCTAGACGTAGAGCCCAACACACGTGCCAACGTAGAGCCCAACACACGTCCCGACATAGAGCTCAAAGTAAGCTAAATCCTGATGTAGAGCCAAAAACACGTCTAGACGTAGAGACCAACACACGTCCCGAGGTAGAGCCAAACGCACGTCCCGACGTGGAGCCCAACACACGTCCCGACGTAGAGCTGAAAGGAAGCTAAATCTTGATGTAGAGCCCAACACACTTCCCGACGTAGAGCCCAACACACTTCCCGACGTAGAGCCCAACACACGTCCCGACGTAGAGCCCAACACACGTCCCTACGTAGAACCCAACCCACGTCCCAACGTAGAGCAGAAAGTAAGCTAAATCCTGATGTAGAGCCCAACACAAGTCCCGAAGTAGAGCCCAACACACGTCCCAACGTAGAGCCCAACACACGTCCCTACGTGGAACCGAACCCACGTCCCGACGTAGAGTAGAAAGTAAGCTAAATCGTGATGTAGAGCCCAACACAAGTCCCGAAGTAGAGCCCAACACACGTCCCGACGTAGAGCCCAACACACGTCCCGACGTAGAGCTGAAAGGAAGCTAAATCCTGAAGTAGAGCCCAACAGACTTCCCGACGTAGAGCCCAACACACTTCCCGACGTAGAGCCCAACACACTTCCCGACGTAGAGCCCAACACACGTCCCGACGTAGAGCCCAACACACGTCCCTACATGGAACCGAACCCACGTCCCGACGTAGAGCAGAAAGTAAGCTAAATCGCGATGTAGAGCCCCACACACGTCCCGACGTATAGCCCAACACATGTCCCGACGTAGAGCCCAACACACGTCCCGACGTAGAGCCCAACACACGTCCCGACGTGGAGATGAAAGTTAGCTAAATACAGACATAGAGCCCAACACACGTTCCGACGTAGAGCCCAACACACGTCCCGACATGGAGCCCAACACACGTCCCGACGTAGAGCTGAATGTATGCTAAACCACCACGTAGAGCCCAACAAACGTCCCGACGTAGAGCCCGACAGACGTCCCAACGTAGAGCTCAACACACGTCCCGACGCAGAGCCCAACAC
Organism: Leptosomus discolor; assembly: GCF_034619465.1. Classification (NCBI taxonomy): domain Eukaryota; kingdom Metazoa; phylum Chordata; class Aves; order Leptosomiformes; family Leptosomidae; genus Leptosomus; species Leptosomus discolor. Next base: position 1,294,135 of record NW_028237857.1, on the reverse strand, counting down.
ACGTCCCGACGTAGAGCTGAATGTAAGCTAAACCCCGACGTAGACCCCAGCACACGTCCCGACGTAGAGCCCAGCACACGTCCCGACGTAGAGCCCAGCACACGTCCCGACGTAGAGCTGAAAGTATGCTAAATCCTGATGTAGAGCCCAACACATGTCCCGACGTATAGCCCAACACACGTCCCGACGTAGACCCCAACACATGTCCCGACGTAGAGCCCAACACACGTCCCGACGTAGAGCTGAAAGTAAGCTAAATCCTGATGTAGAGCCCAACACACGTCCCGACGTAGAGCCCAACACACGTCCCGACGTAGAGCCCAACACACGTCTCGACGTAGAGCCCAACACACGTCCCGAGGTAGAGCCCAACGCACGTCCCGACGTGGAGCCCAACACACGTCCCGACGTAGAGCCCAACACACTTCCCGACGTAGAGCCCAACACACGTCCCGACGTAGAGTTGAAAGTAAGCTAAATCCTGATGTAGAGCCCAACACACGTCCCGACGTAGAGCCCAACACACGTCCCGACGTAGAGCTGAAAGTAAGCTAAATCCTGATGTGGAGCCCAACACATGTCCCGACGTAGAGCCCAACACACGTCCCGACGTAGAGCCCAACACACGTCCCGACGTAGAGCTGAATAGAAGCTAAATCTTGATGTAGAGCCCAACACACTTCCCGACGTAGAGCCCAACACACGGCCCGACTTAGAGCCCAACACACTTCCCGATGTAGACCCCAACACACTTCCCGACGTAGAGTCCAACACAATTCCCGACGTAGAGCCCAACACACGTCCCGACGTAGAGCCGAAAGTAAGATAAATCCTGATATAGAGCCCAACACACGTCCCGACGAAGAGCCCAACGCACGTCCCGACGTAGAGACCAACGCACGTCCCGACGTAGAGCCCAACGCACGTCCCGACGTAGAGCTGAAATTTAGCTAACTACAGACGCAGAGCCCGACACACGTCCCGACGTAGAGCCCAACACACGTCCCGACGTAGAGCCCAACACACGTCCCGAGGTAGAGCCCAACGCACGTCCCGACGTGGAGCCCAACACACGTCCCGACGTAGAGCCCAACACACGTCCCGACGTAGAGCTGAAAGGAAGCTAAATCCTGATGTAGAGCCCAACACACGTCGCGACGTAGAGCCAAACACACGTCCCGACGTAGAGCTGAAAGTAAGCTAAATCCTGATGTAGAGCCCAACACACGTCCCGACGTAGAGCCCAACACACGTCCCGACGTAGAGCCCCACACAGGTCCCGACGTAGAGCCCAACACACGTCCCGACGTAGAGCCCAACACAAGTCCCGACGTAGAGATGAAAGTTAGCTAACTACAGACATAGAGCCCAACACACGTCCCGACATGGAGCCCAACACACGTCCCGACATGGAGCCCAACACACGTCCCGACGTGGAGCCCAACACACGTCCCGACGTAGAGCTGAATGTATGCTAAACCCCCACGTAGAGCCCAACAAACGTCCCGACGTAGAGCCCAACACACGTCCCGACGTAGAGCCCAACACACGTCCCGACATAGAGATGAAAGTTAGCTAACTACAGACATAGAGCCCAACACACGTCCCGACATGGAGCCCAACACACGTCCCGACATGGAGCCCAACACACGTCCCGACGTGGAGCCCAACACACGTCCCGACGTAGAGCTGAATGTATGTTAAACCCCCACATAGAGCCCAACAAACGTCCCGACGTAGAGCCCAACAGACGTCCCAACGTAGAGCTCAACACACGTCCCGACGCAGAGCCCAACACACGTCCCGACATAGAGCTGAATGTAAGCTAAACCCCGACGTAGAGCCCAGCACACGTCCCGACGTAGAGCCCAACACACGTCGCGACGTAGAACCCAACACACGTCCCGACGTAGAGCCCAACACACGTCCCGACGTAGAGCTGAAAGTAAGCTAAATCCTGATGTAGAGCCCAACATACGTCTCGACGTAGAGCCCAACACACGTCGCGACGTAGAACCCAACACACGTCCCGACGTAGAGCCCAACACATGTCCCGACGTAGAGCTGAAAGTAAGCTAAATCCTGATGTAGAACCCAACGCACGTCCCGACGTAGAGCCCAACACACGTCCCGACGTAGAGCCCAACACACGTCCCGACGTAGAGCTGAAAGTAAGCTAAATCCTGATGTAGAGCCCAACATACGTCTCGACGTAGAGCCCAACACACGTCGCGACGTAGAACCCAACACACGTCCCGACGTAGAGCCCAACACACGTCCCGACGTAGAGATGAAAGTACGCTAAATCCTGATGTAGAGCCCAACACACGTCCCGACGTAGAGCCCAACGCACGTCCTGACGTAGAGCCCAACGCACGTCCCGACGTAGAGCCCAACGCACGTCCCGACGTAGAGCCCAACGCACGTCCCGACGTAGAGCTGAAAGTAAGCTAAAAAATGATGTCGAGCCCAACACACGTCCCCTCGTAGAGCTGAAAGTAAGCTAAATCCTGATGTAGAGCCCAACACATGTCTCGACGTACAGCCCAACACACGTCCCGACGTACAGCTGAAAGTAAGCTAAATCCTGATATAGAGCCCAACACACGTCCCGACGTACAGCTGAAAGTAAGCTAAATCCTGATGTAGAGCCCAACACACGTCCCGACGTAGAGCCCAACACACATCCCGCCGTAGAGCCCAACACACATCCCGACGTAAAGCCAAACACACGTCCCGACGTAGAGCCCAACACAAGTCCCAACGTAGAGCCCAACACACGTCCCGACGTACAGCTGAAAGTAAGCTAAATCCTGATGTAGAGCCCAACACACGTCCCGCCGTAGAGCCCACCACACGTCCCGACGTAGAGCCCACCACATACGTCCCGACGTAGAACCCAACACACGTCCCGACATGGAGCCCAACACACGTCCCGACGTAGAGCCCAACACACGTCCCGACGTAGAGCGCAACACACGTCCCGACATGGAGCCCAACACACGTCCCGACGTAGAGCCCAACACACGTCCCGACATAGAGGTGAAAGTAAGCTAAATCCTGGTGTAGAACCCAACACACGTCCTGACGTAGAGAACAACAGACATCCCGACGTATAGCCCAACACACATCCCGACGTTGAGCTGAAAGTAAGCTAAATCCTGATGTAGAGCCCAACACACATCCCAACGTAGAGCCCAACACACGTCCCGACGTAGAGCTGAAAGTAAGCTAAGTCCTGATGTAGAGCCCAACACACGTCCCAACGTAGAGCCCAACACATGTCCCGACGTAGAGCTGTAAGTAAGCTAAATCCTGATGTAGAGCCCAACACACGTCCCGATGTAGAGCCCAACACACGTCCCGAAGTAGAGCTGAAAACAAGCTAAATCCTGATGTAGAGCCCAACACAAGTCCCGACGTAGAGCTGAAAGAAAGCTAAATCTGATGTAGAGCCCAACACACGTCCCGACAAAGAGCATAACACATTTCCCGACGTAGAGCTGAAAGTAAGCTAAATCCTGATGTAGAGCCCAACACACGTGCCGACGTAGAGCCCAACACACGTCCCGACGTAGAGCCCAACACATCGTCCCGACGTAGAGCTGAAAGTAAGCTAAATCCTGATGTAGAGCCCAACACACGTCCCGACGTAGAGCCCAACACACGTCCCGACGTAGAGCCCAACACATGTCCCGACGTAGAGGTGAAAGTAAGCTAAACCCTGATGTAGAACCCAACAGACGTCCCGACGTAGAGCCCAAAACACGTCACGACGTAGAGCCCAACAACACACGTCCCGACGTAGAGCCCAACACACGTCCCGACGTAGAGCTGAAAGTAAGCTAAATCCTGATGTAGAGCCCAATACACGTCCCGACGTAGAGCCCAACACACGTCCCGACGTAGAGCTGAAAGTAAGCTAAATCCTGATGTGGAGCCCAACACACGTCCCGACGTAGAGCCCAACACATGTCACGACGTAGAGCTGAAAGTAAGCTAAATCCTGATATAGAGCCCAACACACGTCCCGACGTAGAGCCCAACACACGTCCCGACGTAGAGCCCAACGCACGTCCCGACGTAGAGCTGAAAGTACGCTAAATCCTGATGTAGAGCCCAACACACTTCCCGACGTAGAGCCCAAAACATGTCCCGACGTAGAGCCCAACACACGTCCCGACGTAGAGCTGAGAGTAAGCTAAATCCTGATGTCAAGCCCAACACACGTCCCCACGTAGAGCTGAAAGTAAGCTAAATTCAGATGTAGAGCCCAACACATGTCCCGAGGTAGAGCCCAACACACGTCCAGACGAAGAGCTGAAAGTAATCTAAATCCTGATGTAGAGCCCAACACACGTCCCGACATGCACCCTAACACACGTCGCGACGTACAGCCCAACACACGTCCCGACGTAGAGCCCAACACACGTCCCGACGTAGAGCTGAAAGTAAGCTAAATCCTGATGTCGAGCCCAACACACGTCCCCTCGTAGAGCTGAAAGTAAGCTAAATCCTGATCTAGAGCCCAACACACGTCCCGACGTAGAGCCCAACACACGTCCCGACGTAGAGCCAAACACACGTCCCGATGTAGAGCTGAAAACAAGCTAAATCCTGACGTAGAGCCCAACAGACGTCCCGACGAAGAGCCCAACACACGTCCCGACGTAGAGCCCAGCACACATCCCGACGTAGAGCCCAGCACACGTCCCGACACAGAGCCCAGCACACGTCCCGAAGTAGAGCTGAAAGTAAGCTAAGTCCTGATGTCGAGCCCAACACACGTCCCGACGTAGAGCTGAAAGTAAGCTAAACCCTGATGTAGAGCCCAACACACGTCCCGACGTAGAGCCCAACACATGTCGCGACGTAGAGCTGAAAGTAATCTAAATCCTGATGTAGAGCCCAACACACGTCCCGACGTAGAGCCCAACACACGTCCCGACGTAGAGCTGAAAGTAAGCTAAATCCTGATGTAGAGCCGAACACACGTCCCGACGTAGAGCCCAACACACGTCCCGACGTAGAGCCCAACACACGTCCCGACGTAGAGCCCAACGCACGTCCCGACGTAGAGCCCAACGCACGTCCCGAAGTAGAGCCCAACGCACGTCCCGAAGCAGAGACCAACACACGTCGCGACGTAGAGCCCAACACACGTCCCGACGTAGAACTGAAAATAAGCTAAATCCAGATGTAGAGCCCAATACACGTCCCGACGTAGAGCCCAACGCACGTCCCGACGTAGAGCCCAACGCACGTCCCGACGTAGAGCTGTAAGTACGCTAAATCCTGATGTAGAGCCCAACACACGTCCCGACGTAGAGCCCAACACACGTTCCGACTTAGAGCTGAAAGTAATCTAAATCCTGATGTAGAGCCCAACACACGTCCCGACGTAGAGCTGAAAGTAATTTAAATCCTGATGTAGAGCCCAACACACGTCCCGACGTAGAGCTGAAAGTAAGCTAAATCCTGATGTAGAGCCCAACACACGACCCGACGTACAGCTGAAAGTCAGCTAACTACAGACGTAGAGCCCAACACACGTCTCGACGTAGAGCTGAACGTTAGCTAACTACAGACGTAGAACCCAACACACGTCCCGACGTAGGGCCCAACTCACGTACCGACGTAGGGCCCAACACACGTACCGACGTAGGGCCCAACACACGTCCCGACGTAGGGCCCAACATACGTCCCAACGTAGAGCTGAAAGTTAGCTAACAACAGACGTAGAACCCAACACAAGTCCCGACATGGAGCCCAACACACGTCCCGACGTAGAGCCCAACACACGTCCCGACGTAGAGCCCAACACACGTCCCGACGTAGAGCTGAAATTAAGCTAAATCCTGATGTAGAGCCCAACACACGTCCCGACGTAGAGCCCAACGCACGTCCCGACGTAGAGCCCAACGCAAGTCCCGACGTAGAGCCCAACGCACGTGCCGACGTAGAGCCCAACGCACGTGCCGACGAAGAGCCCAACGCACGTGCCGACGTAGAGCTGAAAGTTAGCTATCTACAGATGTAGAGCCCAACACACGTCCCGACGTAGAGCCCAACACACGTCCCGACGTAGAGCCCAACACACATCCCGACGTAGAGCCCAACACACATCCCGATGTAGAGCCCAACACACGTCCCGACGTAGAGCCCAACACATGTCCCGACGTAGAGGTGAAAGTAAGCTAATTCTGATGTAGAGCCCAACACACGTCCCGACGTAGAGCCCAACACACGTCCCGACGTAGAGCTCAATATAAGCTAAACCTGATGTAGAGCCCAACACACGTCCCGACGTAGAGCCCAACACACGTCCCGACGTAGAGCCCAACACACGTCCCGACGTAGAGCTGAAAACAAGCTAAATCCTGATGTAGAGCCCAACACACCTCCCGACGTACAGCTGAAAGTAAGCTAACTACAGACGTACAGCCCAACACACGTCTCGATTTAGAGCTGAACGTTAGCTAACTACATTCATAGAACCCAACACACGTCCCGACGTAGAGCCCAACGCACGTCCCGACGTAGAGCCCAACGCACGTCCCGACGTAGAGCCGAAAGTAAGCTAAGTCCTGATGTAGAGCCCAACACACGTCCCGACGTAGAGCCCAACACACGTCCCGACGTAGAGCCCAATGCATGTCCCGACGTAGAGCCCAACACACGTCCCGACGTAGAGCTAAAAGTAAGCTAAATCCTGATGTAGAGCCCAACACACGTCCCGACGTAGAGCCCAACACACGTCCCGATGAAGAGCCCAACACACGTCCCGACATAGAGCTGAAAGTAAGCTAAATCCTGACGTAGAGACCAACACACGTCCCGACGCAGAGCCCAACACATGTCACGACGTAGAGCCCAACAGATGTCCCGACGTAGAGCCCGACAGACGTCCCGACGTAGAGCCCAACCCACGTCCCGACGTAGGGCCCGACAGACGTCCCGACGTAGAGCCCAACACACGTCCCGACGTAGAGCCCAACCCACGTCCCGACGTAGAGCCCATCACACGTCCCGACGTACAGCCAACCGACGTCCCGACGTAGAGCCCAAAACACGTCCCGACGTAGAGCCCAACACACGTCCCGACGTAGAGCCCAACACACGTCCCGGGCCAGACTCCAACACAAGTCGCGACGTAGAGCCCAACACACGTCCCGACGTAGAGCCCAGCACACGTCCCGACGTAGAGCCCAGCACACGTCCCGACGTAGACACAAACTCACGTCCCGACGTAGAGCTGAAAGTAAGGTAAACCCTGATGTAGAGCCCAACATACGTCTCGACGTAGAGCCCAACACACGTCGCGACGTAGAGCCCAACACACGTCCCGACATAGAGCCCAACACACGTCCCGACACAGAGCTGAAAGTAAGCTAAATCCCGACGTAGAGCCGAAGAGACGTCCCGACGAAGAGCCCAACACACGTCCCGACGTAGAGCCCAACACACGTCCCGATGTAGAGCCCAACACACGTCCCGAAGTAGAGCTGAAAGTAAGCTAAATCCTGATGTCGAGCCCAACACACGTCACCACGTAGAGCTGAAAGTAAGCTAAATCCTCATGTAGAGCCCAACACACATCCCGACGTAGAGCCCAACACAAGTCCCGACGTAGAGCTGAAAGTACGCTAAATCGTGATGTAGAGCCCAACACACGTCCCGACGTAGAGCCCAACACACGTCCCGACGTAGAGCCCAACACACGTCCGGACATAGAGCCCAACACACGTCCCGACGTAGAGCCCAACACATGTCCCGACGTAGAGGTGAAAGTAAGCTAAACACTGATGTAGAGCCCAACACACGTCCCGACGTAGAGCCCAACACACGTCCCGACGTAGAGCTCAATATAAGCTAAACCTGATGTAGAGCCCAACACACGTCCCGACGTAGAGCCCAACACACGTCCCGACGTAGAGCTGAAAACAAGCTAAATCCTGATGTCGAGCCCAACACACTTCCCGACGTAGAGCTGAAAGTAAGCTAAATCCTGATGTAGAGCCCAACACACGTCCCGACGTACAGCTGAAAGTCAGCTAACTACAGACGTAGAGCCCAACACACGTCTCGATGTAGAGCTGAACGTTAGCTAACTACAGACGTAGAACCCAACACACGTCCCGACGTAGGGCCCAACGCACGTCCCGACGTAGAGCCCAACGCACGTCCCGACGTAGAGCCCAACGCACGTCCCGACGTAGAGCCGAAAGTAAGCTATGTCCTGATGTAGAGCCCAACACACGTCCCGACGTAGAGCCCAACACACGTCCCGACGTAGAGCCCAACACACGTCCCGACGTAGAGCCCAATGCATGTCCCGACGTAGAGCCCAACACACGTCCCGACGTAGAGCTAAAAGTAAGCTAAATCCTGATGTAGAGCCCAACACACGTCCCGATGAAGAGCCCAACACACGTCCCGACATAGAGCTGAAAGTAAGCTAAATCCTGACGTAGAGACCAACACACGTCCCGACGCAGAGCCCAACACATGTCACGACGTAGAGCCCAACAGATGTCCCGACGTAGAGCCCGACAGACGTCCCGACGTAGAGCCCAACCCACGTCCCGACGTAGGGCCCGACAGACGTCCCGACGTAGAGCCCAACCCACGTCCCGACGTAGAGCCCATCACACGTCCCGACGTAGAGCCAACCGACGTCCCGACGTAGAGCCCAACGCATGTCCCGACGTAGAGCCCAACACACGTCCCGACGTAGAGCTAAAAGTAAGCTAAATCCTGATGTAGAGCCCAACACACGTCCCGACGTAGAGCCCAACACACGTCCCGACGTAGAGCCCAACACACGTCCCGACGTACAGCTGAAAGTAAGCTAAATCCTGACGTAGAGCCCAACACACGTCCCGACGTAGAGCCCAACACACGTTCCGACGTCGAGCTGAAAGTAAGCTAAATCCTGATGTAGAGCCCAACACACGTCCCGACGTAGAGCCCAACACACGTCCCGAAGCAGAGCTAAAAGTACGCTAAATCCTGATGTAGAGCCCAACACACGTCCTGACGTAGAGCCCAGCACACGTCCCGACGTAGAGCCCAGCACACGTCCCGACGTAGAGCCCAACACACGTCCCGAAGTAGAGCTAAAAGTACGCTACATCCTGATGTAGAGCCCAACCCACGTCTCGACGTAGAGCCCAGCACACGTCCCGACGTAGAGCCCAACCCACATCCCGACGTAGAGCCCAACCCACGTCCCGACGTAGAGCCCAACCCACGTCCCGACGTAGAGCCCAACACACGTCCCGAAGTAGAGCTAAAAGTACGCTAAATCCTGATGTAGAGCCCAACCCACGTCCCGACGTAGAGCCCAACCCACGTCCCGACGTAGAGCCCAACCCACGTCCCGACGTAGAGCCCAACACACGACCCGACGTACAGCTGAAAGTCAGCTAACTACAGACGTAGAGCCCAACACACGTCTCGACGTAGACCTGAAAGTAAGCTAAATCCTGATGCCGAGCCTAACACACGTCCCAACGAAGAGCTCAAAGTAAGCTAAATACTGATGTAGAGCCCAACACACATCCCGACGTAGAGCCCAACACATGTCCCGATGTAGAGCCAAACACACGTCCCGACGTAGAGCACAACACACGTCCCGAAGTAGAGCCCAACACACGTCCCGACGTAGAGCCCAACACACGTCCGGACGTAGAGCCCAACACACGTCCCGACGTAGAGCCCAACACACGTCCCGAAGTAGAGCCCAACACACGTCCCGACGTAGAGCCCAACACACGTCCGGACGTAGAGCCCAACACACGTCCCGACGTAGAGCCAAACACATGTCCCGACGTAGAGGTGAAAGTAAGCTAAACACTGATGTAGAGCCCAACACACGTCCCGACGTAGAGCCCAACACACGTCCCGACGTAGAGCTCAATATAAGCTAAACCTGATGTAGAGCCCAACACACGACCCGACGTACAGCTGAAAGTCAGCTAACTACAGACGTAGAGCCCAACACACGTCTCGACGTAAAGCTGAACGTTAGCTAACTACAGACGTAGAACCCAACACACGTCCCGACGTAGGGCCCAACTCACGTACCGACGTAGGGCCCAACACACGTACCGACGTAGGGCCCAACACACGTCCCGACGTAGGGCCCAACATACGTCCCAACGTAGAGCTGAAAGTTAGCTAACAACAGCCGTAGAGCCCAACACAAGTCCCGACATGGAGCCCAACACACGTCCCGACGTAGAGCCCAACACACGTCCCGACGTAGAGCCCAACACACGTCCCGACGTAGAGCTGAAATTAAGCTAAATCCTGATGTAGAGCCCAACACACGTCCCGACGTAGAGCCCAACGCACGTCCCGACGTAGAGCCCAACGCACGTGCCGACGTAGAGCCCAACGCACGTGCCGACGTAGAGCCCAACGCACGTGCCGACGTAGAGCTGAAAGTTAGCTATCTACAATGTAGAGCCCAACACACGTCCCGACGTAGAGCCCAACACACGTCCCGACGTAGAGCCGAACACACATCCCGACGTAGAGCCCAACACACGTCCCGATGTAGAGCCCAACACATGTCCCGACGTAGATCTGAAAGTTATCTAACTACAGATGTAGAGCCCAACACTCGTCCCGACGCAGAGCTGAAAGTACGCTAAATCCTGAGGTAGAGCCCAACACACGTCCCGATGTAGAGCCCAACACACGTCCCAACGTAGAGCTGAAAGTAAGCTAAATCCTGATGTAGAGCCCAACACACGTCCCGACGTAGAGCCTAACACACGTCCCGACGTAGAGCCCAACACACGTCCCGACGTAGAGCTGACAGTACGCTAAATCCTGATGGAGAGCCCAACACATGTCCCGACGTAGAGCCCAGCAGACGTCTCGACGTAGAGCCCAAGACACGTCCCGAAGTAGAGCTGAAAGTAAGCTAAGTCCTGATGTCGAGCCAAACACACGTCCCCACGTAGAGCTGAAAGTAAGCTAAATCCTGATGTAGAGCCCAACACACATCCCGACGTAGAGCCCAACACACGTCCCGAAGTAGAGCTGAAAGTACGCTAAATTCTGATGTAGAGCCCAACAGACGTCCTGATGTAGAGCCCAACACACGTCCCGACGTAGAGCCCAACACACGTCCCGAGGCAGACTCCAACACATGTCCCGACGTAGAGCCCAACACAGGTCCCGACCTAGAGCCCAACACACGTCCCGACGTAGAGCCCAACACACGTCCCGACGTAGAGCTGAAAGTAAGCTAAATCCTGATGTCAAGGCCAACACACGTCCCGACGTAGAGCTGAAAGTAAGCTAAACCCTGATGTAGAGCCCAACACACGTCCCGACGTAGAGCCCAACACATGTCGCGACGTAGAGCTGAAAGTAAGCTAAATCCTGATGTAGAGCCCAACACACGTCCCAACGTAGAGCCCAACACACGTCCCGACGTAGAGCTGAAAGTAAGCTAAATCCTGATGTAGAGCCGAACACACGTCCCGACGTAGAGCCCAACACACGTCCCGACGTAGAGCCCAACACACGTCCCGACGTAGAGCCCAACGCACGTCCCGACGTAGAGCCCAACGCACGTCCCGACGTAGAGCCCAACGCACGTCCCGAAGCAGAGACCAACACACGTCGCGACGTAGAGCCCAACACACGTCCCGACGTAGAGCTGAAAATAAGCTAAATCCAGATGTAGAGCCCAATACACGTCCCGACGTAGAGCCCAACGCACGTCCCGACGTAGAGCCCAACGCACGTCCCGACGTAGAGCTGTAAGTACGCTAAATCCTGATGTAGAGCCCAACACACGTCCCGACGTAGAGCCCAACACACGTTCCGACTTAGAGCTGAAAGTAATCTAAATCCTGATGTAGAGCCCAACACACGTCCCGACGTAGAGCTGAAAGTAATTTAAATCCTGATGTAGAGCCCAACACACGTCCCGACGTAGAGCTGAAAGTAAGCTAAATCCTGATGTAGAGCCCAACACACGTCCCGACGTAGAGCCCCACATACGTCCCGACGTAGAACCCAACACACGTCCCGACGTAGAGGTGAAAGTAAGGTAAACCCTGATGTCGAGCCCAACACACGTCCCCACGTAGAGCTGAAAAAAAGCTAAATCCTGATGTAGAGCCCAACACACGTCCCGACGTAGAGCCCAACACACGTCCTGACGTAGAGCCCAACACAAGTCCCGACGTAGAGCACAACACACGTCCCGACGTAGAGCCCAACACACGTCCCGACGTAGAGCCCAACACACGTCCCGACGTAGAGCCCAACACACGTCCCGATGAAGAGCCCAACACACGTCCCGACATAGAGCTGAAAGTAAGCTAAATCCTGACGTAGAGACCAACACACGTCCCGACGCAGAGCCCAACACATGTCACGACGTAGAGCCCAACAGATGTCCCGACGTAGAGCCCGACAGACGTCCCGACGTAGAGCCCAACCCACGTCCCGACGTAGGGCCCGACAGACGTCCCGACGTAGAGCCCAACACACGTCCCGACGTAGAGCCCAACCCACGTCCCGACGTAGAGCCCAACACACGTTCCGATGTAGAGCCCAACACACGTCCCGACGTAGAGTCCAACACACGTCCCGACGTAGAGCTGGAAGTAAGCTAAATCCCCACGTAGAGCCCAACACACGTCCCGACGGAGAGCCCAACACACGTCCCGACGGAGAGCCCAACACATGTCCCGACGTAGAGCCCAGCACACGTCCCGACGTAGACACAAACTCACGTCCCGACGTAGAGCTGAAAGTAAGGTAAACCCTGATGTAGAGCCCAACATACGTCTCGACGTAGAGCCCAACACACGTCGCGACGTAGAGCCCAACACATGTCCCGACATAGAGCCCAACACACGTCCCGACATAGAGCCCAACACACGTCCCGACATAGAGCTGAAAGTAAGCTACATCCCGACGTAGAGCCGAACAGATGTCCCGACGAAGAGCCCAACACACGTCCCGACGTAGAGCCCAACACACGTCCTGAAGTAGAGCTGAAAGTAAGCTAAATCCTGATGTCGAGCCCAACACACGTCCCGACGTAGAGCCCAACACACGTCCCGACGTAGAGCCCAACACACGTCCGGACGTAGAGCCCAACACACGTCCCGACGTAGAGCCCAACACATGTCCCGACGTAGAGGTGAAAGTAAGCTAAACACTGATGTAGAGCCCAACACACGTCCCGACGTAGAGCCCAACACACGTCCCGACGTAGAGCTCAATATAAGCTAAACCTGATGTAGAGCCCAACACACGTCCCGACGTAGAGCCCAACACACGTCCCAACGTAGAGCCCAACACACGTCCCGACGTAGAGCTGAAAACAAGCTAAATCCTGATGTCGAGCCCAACACACTTCCCGACGTAGAGCTGAAAGTAAGCTAAATCCTGATGTAGAGCCCAACACACGTCCCGACGTACAGCTGAAAGTCAGCTAACTACAGACGTAGAGCCCAACACACGTCTCGATGTAGAGCTGAACGTTAGCTAACTACAGACGTAGAACCCAACACACGTCCCGAAGTAGGGCCCAACGCACGTCCCGACGTAGAGCCCAACGCACGTCCCGACGTAGAGCCCAACGCACGTCCCGACGTAGAGCCCAACGCACGTCCCGACGTAGAGCCGAAAGTAAGCTAAGTCCTGATGTAGAGCCCAACACACGTCCCGACGTAGAGCCCAACACACGTCCCGACGTAGAGCCCAACACACGTCCCGACGTAGAGCCCAATGCATGTCCCGACGTAGAGCCCAACACACGTCCCGACGTAGAGCTAAAAGTAAGTTAAATCCTGATGTAGAGCCCAACACACGTCCCGACGTAGAGCCCAACACACGTCCCGATGAAGAGCCCAACACACGTCCCGACATAGAGCTGAAAGTAAGCTAAATCCTGACGTAGAGACCAACACACGTCCCGACGCAGAGCCCAACACATGTCACGACGTAGAGCCCAACAGATGTCCCGACGTAGAGCCCGACAGACGTCCCGACGTAGAGCCCAACCCACGTCCCGACGTAGGGCCCGACAGACGTCCCGACGTAGAGCCCAACCCACGTCCCGACGTAGAGCCCAACCCACGTCCCGACGTAGAGCCCATCACACGTCCCGACGTAGAGCCAACCGATGTCCCGACGTAGAGCCCAACACACGTCCCGACGTAGAGCCCAACACACGTCCCGGGCCAGACTCCAACACAAGTCGCGACGTAGAGCCCAAAACACGTCCCGACGTAGAGCCCAGCACACGTCCCGACGTAGAGCCCAGCACACGTCCCGACGTAGACACAAACTCACGTCCCGACGTAGAGCTGAAAGTAAGGTAAACCCTGATGTAGAGCCCAACATACGTCTCGACGTAGAGCCCAACACACGTCGCGACGTAGAGCCCAACACACGTCGCGACGTAGAGCCCAACACACGTCCCGACATAGAGCCCAACACACGTCCCGACATAGAGCTGAAAGTAAGCTACATCCCGACGTAGAGCCGAACAGATGTCCCGACGAAGAGCCCAACACACGTCCCGACGTAGAGCCCAACACACGTCCTGAAGTAGAGCTGAAAGTAAGCTAAATCCTGATGTCGAGCACAACACACGTCCCGACGTAGAGCCCAACACACGTCCCGACGTAGAGCCCAACACACGTCCCGACGTAGAGCCCAACACACGTCCGGACGTAGAGCCCAACACACGTCCCGACGTAGAGCCCAACACATGTCCCGACGTAGAGGTGAAAGTAAGCTAAACACTGATGTAGAGCCCAACACACGTCCCGACGTAGAGCCCAACACACGTCCCGACGTAGAGCTCAATAAAAGCTAAACCTGATGTAGAGCCCAACACACGTCCCGACGTAGAGCCCAACACAAGTCCCGACGTAGAGCCCAACACACGTCCCGACGTAGAGCTGAAAACAAGCTAAATCCTGATGTCGAGCCCAACACACTTCCCGACGTAGAGCTGAAAGTAAGCTAAATCCTGATGTAGAGCCCAACACACGTCCCGACGTACAGCTGAAAGTCAGCTAAGTAGAGACGTAGAGCCCAACACACGTCTCGATGTAGAGCTGAACGTTAGCTAACTACAGACGTAGAACCCAACACACGTCCCGACGTAGGGCCCAACGCACGTCCCGACGTAGAGCCCAACGCACGTCCCGACGTAGAGCTGAAAGTAAGCTAAATCCTGATGTAGAGCCCAACACACGTCCCGACGTACAGCTGAAAGTCAGCTAACTACAGACGTAGAGCCCAACACACGTCTCGATGTAGAGCTGAACGTTAGCTAACTACAGACGTAGAACCCAACACACGTCCCGACGTAGAGCCCAACGCACGTCCCGACGTAGAGCCCAACGCACGTTCCGACGTAGAGCCGAAAGTAAGCTAAGTCCTGATGTAGAGCCCAACACACGTCCCGACGTAGAGCCCAACACACGTCCCGACGTAGAGCCCAACACACATCCCGACGTAGAGCCCAACGCATGTCCCGACGTAGAGCCCAACACACGTCCCGACGTAGAGCCCAACACACGTCCCGATGAAGAGCCCAACACACGTCCCGACGTAGAGCTGAAAGTAAGCTAAATCCTGACGTAGAGACCAACACACGTCCCGACGCAGAGCCCAACACATGTCACGAAGTAGAGCCCAACAGATGTCCCGACGTAGAGCCCGACAGACGTCCCGACGTAGAGCCCAACCCACGTCCTGACGTAGGGGCCGACAGACGTCCCGACGTAGAGCCCAACCCACGTCCCGACGTAGAGCCCAACCCACGTCCCGACGTAGAGCCCATCACACGTCCCGATGTAGAGCCAACCGACGTCCCGACGTAGAGCCCAACACACGTCCCGACGTAGAGCCCAACACACGTCCCGACGTAGACACAAACTCACGTCCCGACGTAGAGCTGAAAGTAAGATAAACCCTGATGTAGAGCCCAACATACGTCTCGACGTAGAGCCCAACACACGTCGCGACGTAGAGCCCAACACACGTCCGGACATAGAGCCCAACACACGTCCCGACATAGAGCCCAACACACGTCCCGACATAGAGCGGAAAGTAAGCTAAACCCTGATGTAGAGCCGAACAGATGTCCCGACGAAGAGCCCAACACACGTCCCGACGTAGAGCCCAACACACGTCCCGAAGTAGAGCTGAAAGTAAGCTAAATCCTGATGTCGAGTCCAACACACGTCCCGACGTAGAGCCCAACACACGTCCCGACGTAGAGCCCAACACACGTCCGGACGTAGAGCCCAACACACGTCCCGACGTAGAGCCCAACACATGTCCCGACGTAGAGGTGAAAGTAAGCTAAACACTGATGTAGAGCCCAACACACGTCCCGACGTAGAGCCCAACACACGTCCCGACGTAGAGCTCAATAAAAGCTAAACCTGATGTAGAGCCCAACACACGTCCCGACGTAGAGCCCAACACACGTCCCGACGTAGAGCCCAACACACGTCCCGACGAAGAGCCCAACACACGTCCCGACGTAGAGCTGAAAACAAGCTAAATCCTGATGTCGAGCCCAACACACTTCCCGACGTAGAGCTGAAAGTAAGCTAAATCCTGATGTAGAGCCCAACACACGTCCCGACGTACAGCTGAAAGTCAGCTAACTACAGACGTAGAGCCCAACACACGTCTCGATGTAGAGCTGAACGTTAGCTAACTACAGACGTAGAACCCAACACACGTCCCGACGAAGGGCCCAACGCACGTCCCGACGTAGAGCCCAACGCACGTCCCGACGTAGAGCTGAAAGTAAGCTAAATCCTGATGTAGAGCCCAACACACGTCCCGACGTACAGCTGAAAGTCAGGTAACTACAGACGTAGAGCCCAACACACGTCTCGATGTAGAGCTGAACGTTAGCTAATTACAGACGTAGAACCCAACACACGTCCCGACGTAGAGCCCAACGCACGTCCCGACGTAGAGCCCAACGCACGTCCCGACGTAGAGCCCAACGCACGTCCCGACGTAGAGCCGAAAGTAAGCTAAGTCCTGATGTAGAGCCCAACACACGTCCCGACGTAGAGCCCAACACACGTCCCGACGTAGAGCTAAAAGTAAGCTAAATCCTGATGTAGAGCCCAACACACGTCCCGACGTAGAGCCCAACACACGTCCCGATGAAGAGCCCAACACACGTCCCGACATAGAGCTGAAAGTAAGCTAAATCCTGACGTAGAGACCAACACACGTCCCGACGCAGAGACCAACAGATGTCACGACGTAGAGCCCAACAGATGTCCCGACGTAGAGCCCGACAGACGTCCCGACGTAGAGCCCAACCCACGTCCCGACGTAGGGCCCGACAGACGTCCCGACGTAGAGCCCAACCCACGTCCCGACGTAGAGCCCAACCCACGTCCCGACGTAGAGCCCATCACACGTCCCGACGTAGAGCCAACCGATGTCCCGACGTAGAGCCCAACACACGTCCCGACGTAGAGCCCAACACACGTCCCGGGCCAGACTCCAACACAAGTCGCGACGTAGAGCCCAACACACGTCCCGACGTAGAGCCCAGCACACGTCCCGACGTATAGACCAGCACACGTCCCGACGTAGACACAAACTCACGTCCCGACGTAGAGCTGAAAGTAAGGTAAACCCTGATGTAGAGCCCAACATACGTCTCGACGTAGAGCCCAACACACATCGCGACGTAGAGCCCAACACACGTCCCGACATAGAGCCCAACACACGTCCCGACATAGAGCTGAAATAAGCTACATCCCGACGTAGAGCCGAACAGACGTCCCGACGAAGAGCCCAACACACGTCCCGACGTAGGGCCCAACGCACGTCCCGACGTAGAGCCCAACACACGTCCCGACGTAGAGCCCAACGCACGTCCCGACGTAGAGCCCAACGCACGTCCCGACGTAGAGCCGAAAGTAAGCTAAGTCCTGATGTAGAGCCCAACACACGTCCCGACGTAGAGCCCAACACACGTCCCGACGTAGAGCCCAACACACGTCCCGACGTAGAGCCCAATGCATGTCCCGACGTAGAGCCCAACACACGTCCCGACGTAGAGCTAAAAGTAAGCTAAATCCTGATGTAGAGCCCAACACACGTCCCGACGTAGAGCCCAACACACGTCCCGATGAAGAGCCCAACACACGTCCCGACATAGAGCTGAAAGTAAGCTAAATCCTGATGTAGAGACCAACACACGTCCCGACGCAGAGCCCAACACATGTCACGACGTAGAGCCCAACAGATGTCCCGACGTAGAGCCCGACAGACGTCCCGACGTAGAGCTGAATATAAGCTAAACCTGATGTAGAGCCCAACACACATCCCGACGTGGAGCCCAACACACGTCCCGACGTAGAGCCAAACACACGTCCCGACGTAGAGCCCAACACAGGTCCCCACGTAGAGCTGAAAGTACGCTAAATCCTGATGTCGAGCCCAACACACGTCCCCTCGTAGAGCTGAAAGTAAGATAAATCCTGATCTAGTGCCCAAAACACGTCCCGACGTACAGCCCAACACACGTCCCGACGTAGAGCCCAACACACGTCCCGACGCAGAGCCCAACACACGTCCCGACGCAGAGCCCAACACACGTCGCGACGCAGAGCCCAACAAACGTCGCGACGTAGAGCCCAACACACGTCGCGATGTAGAGCTGAAAGTAACTAAATCCCGACGTAGAGCCCAACACACGTCCCGACATGCAGCCCAACACGCGTCCCGACGTGGAGCCCAACACACGTCCCGACGTAGAGCCCAACACACGTCCCCACGTAGAGCTGAAAGTACACTAAATCCTGATGTCGAGCCCAACACACGTCCCCTCGTAGAGCTGAAAGTAAAATAAATCCTGATCTAGAGCCCAACACACGTCCCGACGTAGAGCCCAACACACGTCCCGACGTAGAGCCCAACACACGTCCCGACGTAGAGCTGAAAACAAGCTAAATCCTGATGTAGATCCCAACACACGTCCCGACGTAGAGCCCAACACACGTCCCGAGGCAGACTCCAACACACGTCGCGATGTAGAGCCCAGCACACGTCCCGCCGTAGAGCCCAGCACACGTCCCGACGTAGAGCCCAACACACGTCCCGACGTAGAGCTGAAAGTAAATAAATCCTGACGTAGAGCCCAACACACGTCCCGACATGCAGCCCAACACGCGTCCCGACGTGGAGCCCAACACAGGTCCCCACGTAGAGCTGAAAGTACGCTAAATCCTGATGTCGAGCCCAAGACACGTCCCCTCGTAGAGCTGAAAGTAAGATAAATCCTGATCTAGTGCCCAAAACACGTCCCGACGTAGAGCCCAACGCACGTCCCGACGTAGAGCCCAACACACGTCCCGACGTAGAGCTGAAAGTAAGCTAAATCCTTATGTAGAGACCAACAGACGTCCCGAAGTAGAGCCCAACACTCGTCCCGACGTAGAGCCCAACACACGTCCCGACGTAGAGCCCAACACACGTCCCGACGTAGAGCGCAACACACGTCCCGACGTAGAGCCCAACACACGTCCCGACGTAGAGCCCAACACACGTCCCGATGTAGAGGTGAAAGTAAGCTAAACCCTGATGTAGAGCACAACGCACGTCCCGACGTAGAGCCCAACGCAAGTCCCGACGTAGAGCCCAACGCACGTCCCGACGTAGAGCCCAGCGCACGTCCCGACGTAGAGCCCAGCGCACGTCCCGACGTAGAGCCCAACGCACGTCCCGAGGTAGAGCTGAAAACAAGCTAAATCCTGATGTAGAGCCCAACACACGTCCCGACGTAGAGCTGAAAGTAAGCTAAATCCTGATGTAGAGTCCAACACACGTCCCGACGTCGAGCTGAAAGTAAGCTAAATCCTGATGTAGAGTCCAACACACGTCCCGACGTAGAGCCCAACACACGTCCCGAGGCAGACTCCAACACACGTCGCGTCGTAGAGCCCAGCACACGTCCCGACGTAGAGCCCAGCACACGTCCCGACATAGAGCCCAGCACACGTCCCGACGTAGAGCTGAAAGTAAGGTAAACCCTGATGTAGAGCCCAACACACGTCCCGACGTAGAGCCCAACACACTTCCCGACGTAGAGCCCAACACACGTCCCGACGTAGAGCTGAAAGTAATCTAAATCCTGATGTAGAGCCCAACACACGTCCCGACGTAGAGCCCAACACATCTCCCGACGTAGAGCTAAAAGTAAGCTAAATCCTGATGTCGAGCGCAACACACGTCCCCACGTAGAGCTAAAAGTAAGCTAAATCCTGATGTACAGCCCAACACATGTCCCGACGTAGTGCCCAACACATGACCCGACGTAGAGCTGAAATTAACCTAAATCCTGATGTAAATCCCAACACACGTCCCGACGTAGAGCCCAACGCACGTCCCGACGTAGAGCCCAACGCACGTCCCGACGTAGTGCCCAACGCACGACCCGACGAAGAGCTGAAATTAACCTAAATCCTGACGTAGAGCCCAACACACGTCCCGACGTAGAGCCCAACACACGTCCCGACGTAGAGCCCAACGCACGTCCCGACGTAGAGCCCAACGCACGTCCCGATGTACAGCCCAACGCACGTCCCGACGTAGAGCCCAACACACGTCCCGACGTAGAGCTGAAAGTTAGCTAACTACAGACGTAGAGCCTAACGCACGTCCCGACGTAGAGCCCAACACACGTCCCGACGTAGAGCCCAACGCACGTCCCTACGTAGAGCTGAAAGTAAGCTAAATCCTGACGTAGAGCCCAACGCACGTCCCGACGTAGAGCTGAAAGTAAGCTAAATCCTGACGTAGAGCCCAACGCACGTCCCGACGTAGAGCCCAACACACGTCCTGACGTAGAGCCCAACGCACGTCCCGACGTGGAGCTGAAAGTAAGCTAAATCCTGACGTAGAGCCCACTCACGTCCCGACGTAGAGCCCAACGCACGTCCCGACGTAGAGCCCAATGCACGTCCCGACGTAGAGCCCAACGCACGTCCCGACGTAGAGCTGAAAGTTAGCTAACTACAGACGTAGAGCCCAACGCACGTCCCGACATAGAGCCCAACGCATGTCCCGACATAGAGCCCAACGCACGTCCCGACGTGGAGCCCAACACACGTCCTGACGTAGAGCCCAACACACGTCCCGACGTAGAGCTGAATGTAAGCTAAATCCTGATGTAGAGCCCAACACACGTCCCGACGTAGAGCCCAACACACGTCCCGACGTAGAGCCCAACACACGTCCCGACGTAGAGCTGAAAGTAAGCTAAATCCTGATGTAGAGCCCAACAAACATCCCGATGTAGAGCACAACACACGTCCCGACGTAGAGCTGAAAGTAAGCTAAATCCTGATGTAGAGCCCAACACACGTCCCGACGTAGAGCCCAACACACGTCCCGACGCAGAGCCCAACACACGTCCCGACGCAGAGTCCAACACACGTCGCGACGTAGAGCCCAACACAAATCCCGACGTAGAGCCCAACACACGTCCCGACGTAGAGCTGAAAGTAACTAAATCCCGACATAGAGCCCAACACACGTCTCGACGCAGAGCCCAACACACGTCCCGTCATGCAGCCCAACACGCGTCCCGACGTGGAGCGCAACACAGGTCCCGACGTAGAGCCCAACACACGTCCCGACATGCAGCCCAACACGCGTCCCGACGTGGAGCCCAACACACGTCCCGACGTAGAGCCCAACACAGGTCCCCACGTAGAGCTGAAAGTACGCTAAATCCTGATGTCGAGCCCAAGACACGTCCCCTCGTAGAGCTGAAAGTAAGATAAATCCTGATCTAGTGCCCAAAACACGTCGCGACGCAGAGCCCAACACACGTCGCGACGTAGAGCCCAACACACGTCGCGACGTAGAGTCCAACACACGTCGCGACGTAGAGCCCAACACACGTCCCGATGTAGAGCTGAAAGTAACTAAATCCCGACGTAGAGCCCAACACACGTCCCGACATGCAGCCCAACACGCGTCCCGACGTGGAGCCCAACACACGTCCCGACGTAGAGCCCAACACACGTCCCCACGTAGAGCTGAAAGTACGCTAAATCCTGATGTCGAGCCCAACACACGTCCCCTCGTAGAGCTGAAAGTAAAATAAATCCTGATCTAGAGCCCAACACACGTCCCGACGTAGAGCCCAACACACGTCCCGACGTAGAGCCCAACACACGTCCCGACGTAGAGCTGAAAACAGGCTAAATCCTGATGTAGATCCCAACACCCGTCCCGACGTAGAGCCCAACACACGTCCCGAGGAAGACTCCAACACACGTCGCGATGTAGAGCCCAGCAAACGTCCCGCGGTAGAGCCCAGCACACGTCCCGACGTAGAGCTGAAAGTAAGCTAAATCCTGACGTAGAGCCCAACGCGCGTCCCGACATAGAGCCCAACGCACGTCCCGACGTAGAGCTGAAAGTAAGGTAAACCCTGATGTAGAGCCCAACACACGTCCCGACGTAGAGCTCAAAGTAAGCTAAATCCTGATGTAGAGCCCAACACACGTCCCGACGTAGAGCTGAAAGTAATTTAAATCCTGATGTAGAGCCCAACACACGTCCCGACGTAGAGCTGAAAGTAAGCTAAATCCTGATGTAGAGCCCAACACACGTCCCGACGTAGAGCCCCACATACGTCCCGACGTAGAACCCAACACACGTCCCGACGTAGAGGTGAAAGTAAGGTAAACCCTGATGTCGAGCCCAACACACGTCCCCACGTAGAGCTGAAAAAAAGCTAAATCCTGATGTAGAGCCCAACACACGTCCCGACGTAGAGCCCGACACACGTCCTGACGTAGAGCCCAACACAAGTCCCGACGTAGAGCACAACACACGTCCCGACGTAGAGACCAACACAAGTCCCGACGTAGAGCCCAACACACGTCCCGACGTAGAGACCAACACACGTCCTGACGTAGAGCCCAACACACGTCCCGACGCAGAGTCCAACACTCGTCGCGACGCAGAGCCCAACACACGTCCCAACGTAGAGCCCAACACACGTCCCGACGTAGAGCCCAACACACGTCCCGACGTAGAGCCCAACACACGTCCCGATGAAGAGCCCAACACACGTCCCGACATAGAGCTGAAAGTAAGCTAAATCCTGACGTAGAGACCAACACACGTCCCGACGCAGAGCCCAACACATGTCACGACGTAGAGCCCAACAGATGTCCCGACGTAGAGCCCGACAGACGTCCCGACGTAGAGCCCAACCCACGTCCCGACGTAGGGCCCGACAGACGTCCCGACGTAGAGCCCAACACACGTCCCGACGTAGAGCCCAACCCACGTCCCGACGTAGAGCCCAACACACGTTCCGATGTAGAGCCCAACACACGTCCCGACGTAGAGTCCAACACACGTCCCGACGTAGAGCTAAAAGTAAGCTAAATCCCCACGTAGAGCCCAACACACGTCCCGACGGAGAGCCCAACACACGTCCCGACGGAGAGCCCAACACATGTCCCGACGTAGAGGTGAAAGTAAGCTAAACACTGATGTAGAGCCCAACACACGTCCCGACGTAGAGCCCAACACACGTCCCGACGTAGAGCTCAATATAAGCTAAACCTGATGTAGAGCCCAACACACGTCCCGACGTAGAGCCCAACACACGTCCCGACGTAGAGCTGAAAACAAGCTAAATCCTGATGTCGAGCCCAACACACTTCCCGACGTAGAGCTGAAAGTAAGCTAAATCCTGATGTAGAGCCCAACACACGTCCCGACGTACAGCTGAAAGTCAGCTAACTACAGACGTAGAGCCCAACACACGTCTCGATGTAGTGCTGAACGTTAGCTAACTACAGACGTAGAACCCAACACACGTCCCGACGTAGGGCCCAACGCACGTCCCGACGTAGAGCCCAACGCACGTCCCGACGTAGAGCCCAACGCACGTCCCGACGTAGAGCCGAAAGTAAGCTAAGTCCTGATGTAGAGCCCAACACACGTCCCGACGTAGAGCCCAACACACGTCCCGACGTAGAGCCCAACACACGTCCCGACGTAGAGCCCAATGCATGTCCCGACGTAGAGCCCAACACACGTCCCGACGTAGAGCCCAATGCATGTCCCGACGTAGAGCCCAACACACGTCCCGACGTAGAGCTAAAAGTAAGTTAAATCCTGATGTAGAGCCCAACACACGTCCCGACGTAGAGCCCAACACACGTCCCGATGAAGAGCCCAACACACGTCCCGACATAGAGCTGAAAGTAAGCTAAATCCTGACGTAGAGACCAACACACGTCCCGACGCAGAGCCCAACACATGTCACGACGTAGAGCCCAACAGATGTCCCGACGTAGAGCCCGACAGACGTCCCGACGTAGAGCCCAACCCACGTCCCGACGTAGGGCCCGAGAGACGTCCCGACGTAGAGCCCAACCCACGTCCCGACGTAGAGCCCAACCCACGTCCCGACGTAGAGCCCATCACACGTCCTGACGTAGAGCCAACCGACGTCCCGACGCAGAGCACAACACACGTCCCGACGTAGAGCCCAACACACGTCCCGGGCCAGACTCCAACACAAGTCGCGACGTAGAGCCCAAAACACGTCCCGACGTAGAGCCCAGCACACGTCCCGACGTAGAGCCCAGCACACGTCCCGACGTAGACACAAACTCACGTCCCGACGTAGAGCTGAAAGTAAGGTAAACCCTGATGTAGAGCCCAACATACGTCTCGACGTAGAGCCCAACACACGTCGCGACGTAGAGCCCAACACACGTCCCGACATAGAGCCCAACACACGTCCCGACATAGAGCCCAACACACGTCCCGACATAGAGCTGAAAGTAAGCTACATCCCGACGTAGAGCCGAACAGATGTCCCGACGAAGAGCCCAACACACGTCCCGACGTAGAGCCCAACACACGTCCTGAAGTAGAGCTGAAAGTAAGCTAAATCCTGATGTCGAGCCCAACACACGTCCCGACGTAGAGCCCAACACACGTCCCGACGTAGAGCCCAACACACGTCCGGACGTAGAGCCCAACACACGTCCCGACGTAGAGCCCAACACATGTCCCGACGTAGAGGTGAAAGTAAGCTAAACACTGATGTAGAGCCCAACACACGTCCCGACGTAGAGCCCAACACACGTCCCGACGTAGAGCCCAACACACGTCCCGACGTAGAGCTGAAAACAAGCTAAATCCTGATGTCGAGCCCAACACACTTCCCGACGTAGAGCTGAAAGTAAGCTAAATCCTGATGTAGAGCCCAACACACGTCCCGACGTACAGCTGAAAGTCAGCTAAGTAGAGACGTAGAGCCCAACACACGTCTCGATGTAGAGCTGAACGTTAGCTAACTACAGACGTAGAACCCAACACACGTCCCGACGTAGGGCCCAACGCACGTCCCGACGTAGAGCCCAACGCACGTCCCGACGTAGAGCTGAAAGTAAGCTAAATCCTGATGTAGAGCCCAACACACGTCCCGACGTACAGCTGAAAGTCAGCTAACTACAGACGTAGAGCCCAACACACGTCTCGATGTAGAGCTGAACGTTAGCTAACTACAGACGTAGAACCCAACACACGTCCCGACATAGAGCCCAACGCACGTCCCGACGTAGAGCCCAACGCACGTCCCGACGTAGAGCCGAAAGTAAGCTAAGTCCTGATGTAGAGCCCAACACACGTCCCGACGTAGAGCCCAACACACGTCCCGACGTAGAGCCCAACACACATCCCGACGTAGAGCCCAACGCATGTCCCGACGTAGAGCCCAACACACGTCACGACGTAGAGCTAAAAGTAAGCTAAATCCTGATGTAGAGCCCAACACACGTCCCGACGTAGAGCCCAACACACGTCCCGATGAAGAGCCCAACACACGTCCCGACGTAGAGCTGAAAGTAAGCTAAATCCTGACGTAGAGACCAACACACGTCCCGACGCAGAGCCCAACACATGTCACGAAGTAGAGCCCAACAGATGTCCCGACGTAGAGCCCGACAGACGTCCCGACGTAGAGCCCAACCCACGTCCCGACGTAGGGGCCGACAGACGTCCCGACGTAGAGCCCAACCCACGTCCCGACGTAGAGCCCAACCCACGTCCCGACGTAGAGCCCATCACACGTCCCGATGTAGAGCCAACCGACGTCCCGACGTAGAGCCCAACACACGTCCCGACGTAGAGCCCAACACACGTCCCGACGTAGACACAAACTCACGTCCCGACGTAGAGCTGAAAGTAAGATAAACCCTGATGTAGAGCCCAACATACGTCTCGACGTAGAGCCCAACACACGTCGCGACGTAGAGCCCAACACACGTCCGGACATAGAGCCCAACACACGTCCCGACATAGAGCCCAACACACGTCCCGACATAGAGCTGAAAGTAAGCTACATCCCGACGTAGAGCCGAACAGATGTCCCGACGAAGAGCCCAACACACGTCCCGACGTAGAGCCCAACACACGTCCCGAAGTAGAGCTGAAAGTAAGCTAAATCCTGATGTCGAGCCCAACACACGTCCCGACGTAGAGCCCAACACACGTCCCGACGTAGAGCGCAACACACGTCCGGACGTAGAGCCCAACACACGTCCCGACG
This sequence comes from Leptosomus discolor, assembly GCF_034619465.1. Taxonomy (NCBI): domain Eukaryota; kingdom Metazoa; phylum Chordata; class Aves; order Leptosomiformes; family Leptosomidae; genus Leptosomus; species Leptosomus discolor. Next base: position 1,267,494 of record NW_028237857.1, on the reverse strand, counting down.
TAGAGCCCAACACATGTCCCGACGTAGAGGTGAAAGTAAGCTAAACACTGATGTAGAGCCCAACACACGTCCCGACGTAGAGCCCAACACACGGCCCGACGTAGAGCTCAATATAAGCTAAACCTGATGTAGAGCCCAACACACGTCCCGACGTAGAGCCCAACACACGTCCCGACGTAGAGCCCAATGCATGTCCCGACGTAGAGCCCAACACACGTCCCGACGTAGAGCTAAAAGTAAGCTAAATCCTGATGTAGAGCCCAACACACGTCCCGACGTAGAGCCCAACACACGTCCCGATGAAGAGCCCAACACACGTCCCGACATAGAGCTGAAAGTAAGCTAAATCCTGACGTAGAGACCAACACACGTCCCGACGCAGAGCCCAACACATGTCACGACGTAGAGCCCAACAGATGTCCCGACGTAGAGCCCGACAGACGTCCCGACGTAGAGCTGAATATAAGCTAAACCTGATGTAGAGCCCAACACACATCCCGACGTGGAGCCCAACACACGTCCCGACGTAGAGCCAAACACACGTCCCGACGTAGAGCCCAACACAGGTCCCCACGTAGAGCTGAAAGTACGCTAAATCCTGATGTCGAGCCCAACACACGTCCCCTCGTAGAGCTGAAAGTAAGATAAATCCTGATCTAGTGCCCAAAACACGTCCCGACGTACAGCCCAACACACGTCCCGACGTAGAGCCCAACACACGTCCCGACGCAGAGCCCAACACACGTCGCGACGCAGAGCCCAACAAACGTCGCGACGTAGAGCCCAACACACGTCGCGATGTAGAGCTGAAAGTAACTAAATCCCGACGTAGAGCCCAACACACGTCCCGACATGCAGCCCAACACGCGTCCCGACGTGGAGCCCAACACACGTCCCGACGTAGAGCCCAACACACGTCCCCACGTAGAGCTGAAAGTACACTAAATCCTGATGTCGAGCCCAACACACGTCCCCTCGTAGAGCTGAAAGTAAAATAAATCCTGATCTAGAGCCCAACACACGTCCCGACGTAGAGCCCAACACACGTCCCGACGTAGAGCCCAACACACGTCCCGACGTAGAGCTGAAAACAAGCTAAATCCTGATGTAGATCCCAACACACGTCCCGACGTAGAGCCCAACACACGTCCCGAGGCAGACTCCAACACACGTCGCGATGTAGAGCCCAGCACACGTCCCGCCGTAGAGCCCAGCACACGTCCCGACGTAGAGCCCAACACACGTCCCGACGTAGAGCTGAAAGTAACTAAATCCTGACGTAGAGCCCAACACACGTCCCGACATGCAGCCCAACACGCGTCCCGACGTGGAGCCCAACACACGTCCCGACGTAGAGCCCAACACAGGTCCCCACGTAGAGCTGAAAGTACGCTAAATCCTGATGTCGAGCCCAAGACACGTCCCCTCGTAGAGCTGAAAGTAAGATAAATCCTGATCTAGTGCCCAAAACACGTCCCGACGTAGAGCCCAACGCACGTCCCGACGTAGAGCCCAACACACGTCCCGACGTAGAGCTGAAAGTAAGCTAAATCCTTATGTAGAGACCAACAGACGTCCCGAAGTAGAGCCCAACACTCGTCCCGACGTAGAGCCCAACACACGTCCCGACGTAGAGCCCAACACACGTCCCGACGTAGAGCGCAACACACGTCCCGACGTAGAGCCCAACACACGTCCCGACGTAGAGCCCAACACACGTCCCGATGTAGAGGTGAAAGTAAGCTAAACCCTGATGTAGAGCACAACGCACGTCCCGACGTAGAGCCCAACGCAAGTCCCGACGTAGAGCCCAACGCACGTCCCGACGTAGAGCCCAGCGCACGTCCCGACGTAGAGCCCAGCGCACGTCCCGACATAGAGCCCAGCACACGTCCCGACATAGAGCCCAGCACACGTCCCGACGTAGAGCTGAAAGTAAGGTAAACCCTGATGTAGAGCCCAACACACGTCCCGACGTAGAGCCCAACACACGTCCCGACGTAGAGCCCAACACACGTCCCGACGTAGAGCTGAAAGTAATCTAAATCCTGATGTAGAGCCCAACACACGTCCCGACGTAGAGCCCAACACATCTCCCGACGTAGAGCTAAAAGTAAGCTAAATCCTGATGTCGAGCGCAACACACGTCCCCACGTAGAGCTAAAAGTAAGCTAAATCCTGATGTACAGCCCAACACATGTCCCGACGTAGTGCCCAACACATGACCCGACGTAGAGCTGAAATTAACCTAAATCCTGATGTAAATCCCAACACACGTCCCGACGTAGAGCCCAACGCACGTCCCGACGTAGAGCCCAACGCACGTCCCGACGTAGTGCCCAACGCACGACCCGACGAAGAGCTGAAATTAACCTAAATCCTGACGTAGAGCCCAACACACGTCCCGACGTAGAGCCCAACACACGTCCCGACGTAGAGCCCAACGCACGTCCCGATGTACAGCCCAACGCACGTCCCGACGTAGAGCCCAACACACGTCCCGACGTAGAGCTGAAAGTTAGCTAACTACAGACGTAGAGCCTAACGCACGTCCCGACGTAGAGCCCAACACACGTCGCGACGTAGAGCCCAACGCACGTCCCTACGTAGAGCTGAAAGTAAGCTAAATCCTGACGTAGAGCCCAACGCACGTCCCGACGTAGAGCTGAAAGTAAGCTAAATCCTGACGTAGAGCCCAACGCACGTCCCGACGTAGAGCCCAACGCACGTCCTGACGTAGAGCCCAACGTACGTCCCGACGTGGAGCTGAAAGTAAGCTAAATCCTGACGTAGAGCCCACTCACGTCCCGACGTAGAGCCCAACGCACGTCCCGACGTAGAGCCCAATGCAAGTCCCGACGTAGAGCCCAACGCACGTCCCGACGTAGAGCTGAAAGTTACCTAACTACAGACGTAGAGCCCAACGCACGTCCCGACATAGAGCCCAACGCACGTCCCGACATAGAGCCCAACGCACGTCCCGACGTGGAGCCCAACACACGTCCCGACGTAGAGCCCAACACACGTCCCGACGTAGAGCTGAATGTAAGCTAAATCCTGATGTAGAGCCCAACACACGTCCCGACGTGGAGCCCAACACACGTCCCGACGTAGAGCCCAACACACGTCCCGACGTAGAGCTGAAAGTAAGCTAAATCCTGATGTAGAGCCCAACAAACATCCCGATGTAGAGCACAACACACGTCCCGACGTAGAGCTGAAAGTAAGCTAAATCCTGATGTAGAGCCCAACACACGTCCCGACGTAGAGCCCAACACACGTCCCGACGCAGAGCCCAACACACGTCCCGACGCAGAGTCCAACACACGTCGCGACGTAGAGCCCAACACAAATCCCGACGTAGAGCCCAACACACGTCCCGACGTAGAGCTGAAAGTAACTAAATCCCGACATAGAGCCCAACACACGTCTCGACGCAGAGCCCAACACACGTCCCGACATGCAGCCCAACACGCGTCCCGACGTGGAGCGCAACACAGGTCCCGACGTAGAGCCCAACACACGTCCCGACATGCAGCCCAACACGCGTCCCGACGTGGAGCCCAACACACGTCCCGACGTAGAGCCCAACACAGGTCCCCACGTAGAGCTGAAAGTACGCTAAATCCTGATGTCGAGCCCAAGACACGTCCCCTCGTAGAGCTGAAAGTAAGATAAATCCTGATCTAGTGCCCAAAACACGTCGCGACGCAGAGCCCAACACACGTCGCGACGTAGAGCCCAACACACGTCGCGACGTAGAGTCCAACACACGTCGCGACGTAGAGCCCAACACACGTCCCGACGTAGAGCTGAAAGTAACTAAATCCCGACGTAGAGCCCAACACACGTCCCGACATGCAGCCCAACACGCGTCCCGACGTGGAGCCCAACACACGTCCCGACGTAGAGCCCAACACACGTCCCCACGTAGAGCTGAAAGTACGCTAAATCCTGATGTCGAGCCCAACACACGTCCCCTCGTAGAGCTGAAAGTAAAATAAATCCTGATCTAGAGCCCAACACACGTCCCGACGTAGAGCCCAACACACGTCCCGACGTAGAGCCCAACACACGTCCCGACGTAGAGCTGAAAACAGGCTAAATCCTGATGTAGATCCCAACACCCGTCCCGACGTAGAGCCCAACACACGTCCCGAGGAAGACTCCAACACACGTCGCGATGTAGAGCCCAGCAAACGTCCCGCGGTAGAGCCCAGCACACGTCCCGACGTAGAGCTGAAAGTAAGCTAAATCCTGACGTAGAGCCCAACGCACGTCCCGACATAGAGCCCAACGCACGTCCCGACGTAGAGCTGAAAGTAAGGTAAACCCTGATGTAGAGCCCAACATACGTCTCGATGTAGAGCCCAGCACACGTCCCGATGTAGAGCTGAAAGTAAGGTAAACCCTGATGTAGAGCCCAACACACGTCCCGACGTAGAGCCCAACACACATCCCGACGTAGAGCTGAAAGTAATCTAAATCCTGATGTACAGCCCTACACACGTTTCGACGTAGAGCCCAACACATGTCCCGACGTAGAGCTAAAAGTAAGCTAAAACCTGATGTCGAGCCCAACACACGTCCCCACGTAGAGCTAAAAGTAAGCTAAATCCTGATGTACAGCCCAACACATGTCCCGACGTAGAGCCCAACACACGTCCCGACGAAGAGCTGAAAGTAATCCAAATCCTGATGTAGAGCCCAACACACGTCCCGACGTAGAGCCCAACACACGTCCCGACGTAGAGCTGAAAGTAAGCTAAAACCTGATGTAGAGCCCAACACACGTCCCGACGTAGTGCCCTACACACGACCCGACGTAGTGCTGAAATTAAACAAAATCCTGATGTAGATCCCAACACACGTCCCGACGTAGAGCCCAACGCACGTCCCGACGTAGAGCCCAACGCACGTCCCGACGTAGAGCCCAACGCACGTCCCGACGTAGAGCTGAAAGTAAGCTAAATCCTTATGTAGAGACCAACACACGTCCCGAAGTAGAGCCCAACACTCGTCCCGACGTACAGCCCAACACACGTCCCAACGTAGAGCCCAACACACGTCCCGACGTAGAGCGCAACACACGTCCCGATGTAGAGCCCAACACACGTCCCGACGTAGAGGTGAAAGTAAGATAAACCCTGATGTAGAGCACAACGCACGTCCCGACGTAGAGCCCAACGCAAGTCCCGACGTAGAGCCCAACGCACGTCCCGACGTAGAGCCCAGCGCACGTCCCGACGTAGAGCCCAGCGCAGATCCCGACGTAGAGCCCAACGCACGTACCGAGGTAGAGCTGAAAACAAGCTAAATCCTGATGTAGAGCCCAACACACGTCCCGACGTAGAGCTGAAAGTAAGCTAAATCATGATGTAGAGCCCAACACACGTCCCGACGTAGAGCTGAAAGTAAGCTAAATCCTGATGTAGAGTCCAACCCACGTCCCGACGTAGAGCCCAACACACGTCCCGAGGCAGACTCCAACACACGTCGCGACGTAGAGCCCAGCACACGTCCCGACGTAGAGCCCAGCACACGTCCCGACGTAGAGCTGAAAGTAAGGTAAACCCTGATGTAGAGCCCAACACACATCCCGACGTGGAGCCCAACACACGTCCCGACGTAGAGCCAAACACACGTCCCGACGTAGAGCCCAACACAGGTCCCCACGTAGAGCTGAAAGTACGCTAAATCCTGATGTCGAGCCCAACACACGTCCCCTCGTAGAGCTGAAAGTAAGATAAATCCTGATCTAGTGCCCAAAACACGTCCCGACGTACAGCCCAACACACGTCCCGACGTAGAGCCCAACACACGTCCCGACGCAGAGCCCAACACACGTCGCGACGCAGAGCCCAACAAACGTCGCGACGTAGAGCCCAACACACGTCGCGATGTAGAGCTGAAAGTAACTAAATCCCGACGTAGAGCCCAACACACGTCCCGACATGCAGCCCAACACGCGTCCCGACGTGGAGCCCAACACACGTCCCGACGTAGAGCCCAACACACGTCCCCACGTAGAGCTGAAAGTACACTAAATCCTGATGTCGAGCCCAACACACGTCCCCTCGTAGAGCTGAAAGTAAAATAAATCCTGATCTAGAGCCCAACACACGTCCCGACGTAGAGCCCAACACACGTCCCGACGTAGAGCCCAACACACGTCCCGACGTAGAGCTGAAAACAAGCTAAATCCTGATGTAGATCCCAACACACGTCCCGACGTAGAGCCCAACACACGTCCCGAGGCAGACTCCAACACACGTCGCGATGTAGAGCCCAGCACACGTCCCGCCGTAGAGCCCAGCACACGTCCCGACGTAGAGCCCAACACACGTCCCGACGTAGAGCTGAAAGTAACTAAATCCTGACGTAGAGCCCAACACACGTCCCGACATGCAGCCCAACACGCGTCCCGACGTGGAGCCCAACACACGTCCCGACGTAGAGCCCAACACAGGTCCCCACGTAGAGCTGAAAGTACGCTAAATCCTGATGTCGAGCCCAAGACACGTCCCCTCGTAGAGCTGAAAGTAAGATAAATCCTGATCTAGTGCCCAAAACACGTCCCGACGTAGAGCCCAACGCACGTCCCGACGTAGAGCCCAACACACGTCCCGACGTAGAGCTGAAAGTAAGCTAAATCCTTATGTAGAGACCAACAGACGTCCCGAAGTAGAGCCCAACACTCGTCCCGACGTAGAGCCCAACACACGTCCCGACGTAGAGCCCAACACACGTCCCGACGTAGAGCGCAACACACGTCCCGACGTAGAGCCCAACACACGTCCCGACGTAGAGCCCAACACACGTCCCGATGTAGAGGTGAAAGTAAGCTAAACCCTGATGTAGAGCACAACGCACGTCCCGACGTAGAGCCCAACGCAAGTCCCGACGTAGAGCCCAACGCACGTCCCGACGTAGAGCCCAGCGCACGTCCCGACGTAGAGCCCAGCGCACGTCCCGACATAGAGCCCAGCACACGTCCCGACATAGAGCCCAGCACACGTCCCGACGTAGAGCTGAAAGTAAGGTAAACCCTGATGTAGAGCCCAACACACGTCCCGACGTAGAGCCCAACACACGTCCCGACGTAGAGCCCAACACACGTCCCGACGTAGAGCTGAAAGTAATCTAAATCCTGATGTAGAGCCCAACACACGTCCCGACGTAGAGCCCAACACATCTCCCGACGTAGAGCTAAAAGTAAGCTAAATCCTGATGTCGAGCGCAACACACGTCCCCACGTAGAGCTAAAAGTAAGCTAAATCCTGATGTACAGCCCAACACATGTCCCGACGTAGTGCCCAACACATGACCCGACGTAGAGCTGAAATTAACCTAAATCCTGATGTAAATCCCAACACACGTCCCGACGTAGAGCCCAACGCACGTCCCGACGTAGAGCCCAACGCACGTCCCGACGTAGTGCCCAACGCACGACCCGACGAAGAGCTGAAATTAACCTAAATCCTGACGTAGAGCCCAACACACGTCCCGACGTAGAGCCCAACACACGTCCCGACGTAGAGCCCAACGCACGTCCCGATGTACAGCCCAACGCACGTCCCGACGTAGAGCCCAACACACGTCCCGACGTAGAGCTGAAAGTTAGCTAACTACAGACGTAGAGCCTAACGCACGTCCCGACGTAGAGCCCAACACACGTCGCGACGTAGAGCCCAACGCACGTCCCTACGTAGAGCTGAAAGTAAGCTAAATCCTGACGTAGAGCCCAACGCACGTCCCGACGTAGAGCTGAAAGTAAGCTAAATCCTGACGTAGAGCCCAACGCACGTCCCGACGTAGAGCCCAACGCACGTCCTGACGTAGAGCCCAACGTACGTCCCGACGTGGAGCTGAAAGTAAGCTAAATCCTGACGTAGAGCCCACTCACGTCCCGACGTAGAGCCCAACGCACGTCCCGACGTAGAGCCCAATGCAAGTCCCGACGTAGAGCCCAACGCACGTCCCGACGTAGAGCTGAAAGTTACCTAACTACAGACGTAGAGCCCAACGCACGTCCCGACATAGAGCCCAACGCACGTCCCGACATAGAGCCCAACGCACGTCCCGACGTGGAGCCCAACACACGTCCCGACGTAGAGCCCAACACACGTCCCGACGTAGAGCTGAATGTAAGCTAAATCCTGATGTAGAGCCCAACACACGTCCCGACGTGGAGCCCAACACACGTCCCGACGTAGAGCCCAACACACGTCCCGACGTAGAGCTGAAAGTAAGCTAAATCCTGATGTAGAGCCCAACAAACATCCCGATGTAGAGCACAACACACGTCCCGACGTAGAGCTGAAAGTAAGCTAAATCCTGATGTAGAGCCCAACACACGTCCCGACGTAGAGCCCAACACACGTCCCGACGCAGAGCCCAACACACGTCCCGACGCAGAGTCCAACACACGTCGCGACGTAGAGCCCAACACAAATCCCGACGTAGAGCCCAACACACGTCCCGACGTAGAGCTGAAAGTAACTAAATCCCGACATAGAGCCCAACACACGTCTCGACGCAGAGCCCAACACACGTCCCGACATGCAGCCCAACACGCGTCCCGACGTGGAGCGCAACACAGGTCCCGACGTAGAGCCCAACACACGTCCCGACATGCAGCCCAACACGCGTCCCGACGTGGAGCCCAACACACGTCCCGACGTAGAGCCCAACACAGGTCCCCACGTAGAGCTGAAAGTACGCTAAATCCTGATGTCGAGCCCAAGACACGTCCCCTCGTAGAGCTGAAAGTAAGATAAATCCTGATCTAGTGCCCAAAACACGTCGCGACGCAGAGCCCAACACACGTCGCGACGTAGAGCCCAACACACGTCGCGACGTAGAGTCCAACACACGTCGCGACGTAGAGCCCAACACACGTCCCGACGTAGAGCTGAAAGTAACTAAATCCCGACGTAGAGCCCAACACACGTCCCGACATGCAGCCCAACACGCGTCCCGACGTGGAGCCCAACACACGTCCCGACGTAGAGCCCAACACACGTCCCCACGTAGAGCTGAAAGTACGCTAAATCCTGATGTCGAGCCCAACACACGTCCCCTCGTAGAGCTGAAAGTAAAATAAATCCTGATCTAGAGCCCAACACACGTCCCGACGTAGAGCCCAACACACGTCCCGACGTAGAGCCCAACACACGTCCCGACGTAGAGCTGAAAACAGGCTAAATCCTGATGTAGATCCCAACACCCGTCCCGACGTAGAGCCCAACACACGTCCCGAGGAAGACTCCAACACACGTCGCGATGTAGAGCCCAGCAAACGTCCCGCGGTAGAGCCCAGCACACGTCCCGACGTAGAGCTGAAAGTAAGCTAAATCCTGACGTAGAGCCCAACGCACGTCCCGACATAGAGCCCAACGCACGTCCCGACGTAGAGCTGAAAGTAAGGTAAACCCTGATGTAGAGCCCAACATACGTCTCGATGTAGAGCCCAGCACACGTCCCGATGTAGAGCTGAAAGTAAGGTAAACCCTGATGTAGAGCCCAACACACGTCCCGACGTAGAGCCCAACACACATCCCGACGTAGAGCTGAAAGTAATCTAAATCCTGATGTACAGCCCTACACACGTTTCGACGTAGAGCCCAACACATGTCCCGACGTAGAGCTAAAAGTAAGCTAAAACCTGATGTCGAGCCCAACACACGTCCCCACGTAGAGCTAAAAGTAAGCTAAATCCTGATGTACAGCCCAACACATGTCCCGACGTAGAGCCCAACACACGTCCCGACGAAGAGCTGAAAGTAATCCAAATCCTGATGTAGAGCCCAACACACGTCCCGACGTAGAGCCCAACACACGTCCCGACGTAGAGCTGAAAGTAAGCTAAAACCTGATGTAGAGCCCAACACACGTCCCGACGTAGTGCCCTACACACGACCCGACGTAGTGCTGAAATTAACCAAAATCCTGATGTAGATCCCAACACACGTCCCGACGTAGAGCCCAACGCACGTCCCGACGTAGAGCCCAACGCACGTCCCGACGTAGAGCCCAACGCACGTCCCGACGTAGAGCTGAAAGTAAGCTAAATCCTTATGTAGAGACCAACACACGTCCCGAAGTAGAGCCCAACACTCGTCCCGACGTACAGCCCAACACACGTCCCAACGTAGAGCCCAACACACGTCCCGACGTAGAGCGCAACACACGTCCCGATGTAGAGCCCAACACACGTCCCGACGTAGAGGTGAAAGTAAGATAAACCCTGATGTAGAGCACAACGCACGTCCCGACGTAGAGCCCAACGCAAGTCCCGACGTAGAGCCCAACGCACGTCCCGACGTAGAGCCCAGCGCACGTCCCGACGTAGAGCCCAGCGCACATCCCGACGTAGAGCCCAACGCACGTACCGAGGTAGAGCTGAAAACAAGCTAAATCCTGATGTAGAGCCCAACACACGTCCCGACGTAGAGCTGAAAGTAAGCTAAATCATGATGTAGAGCCCAACACACGTCCCGACGTAGAGCTGAAAGTAAGCTAAATCCTGATGTAGAGTCCAACCCACGTCCCGACGTAGAGCCCAACACACGTCCCGAGGCAGACTCCAACACACGTCGCGACGTAGAGCCCAGCACACGTCCCGACGTAGAGCCCAGCACACGTCCCGACGTAGAGCTGAAAGTAAGGTAAACCCTGATGTAGAGCCCAACACACGTCCCGACGTAGAGCCCAACACACGTCCCGACGTAGAGCCCAACACACGTCCCGACGTAGAGCTGAAAGTAATCTAAATCCTGATGTAGAGCCCAACACACGTCCCGACGTAGAGCCCAACACATCTCCCGACGTAGAGCTAAAAGTAAGCTAAATCCTGATGTCGAGCGCAACACACGTCCCCACGTAGAGCTAAAAGTAAGCTAAATCCTGATGTACAGCCCAACACATGTCCCAACGTAGAGCCCAACACACGTCCCGACGAAGAGCTGAAAGTAATCAAATCGTGATGTAGAGCCCAACACACTTCCCGACGTAGAGCCCAACACACGTCCCGACGTAGAGCTGAAAGTAATCTAAATCCTGATGTAGAGTCCAACACACGTCCCGACGTAGTGCCCAACACACGACCCGACGTAGAGCTGAAATTAACCTAAATCATGATGTAGATCCCAACACACGTCCCGACGTAGAGCCAACGCACGTCCCGACGTAGAGCCCAACGCACGTCCCAACGTAGAGCCCAACGCACGTCCCGACGTAGTGCCCAACGCACGACCCGACGTAGAGCTGAAATTATCCTAAATCCTGACGTACAGCCCAACACACGTCCCGACGTAGAGCCCAAAACACGTCCCGACGTAGAGCCCAACGCACGTCCCGACGTAGAGCCCAACGCACGTCCCGACGTAGAGCTGAAAGTTAGCTAACTACAGATGTAGAGCCTAACGCACGTCCCGACGTAGAGCCCAACACACGTCCCGACGTAGAGCCCAACGCACGTCCCGACGTAGAGCCCAACGCACGTCCCGACGTAGAGCTGAAAGTAAGCTAAATCCTGACGTAGAGCCCAACGCACGTCCCGACGTAGAGCTGAAAGTAAGCTAAATCCCGAAGTAGAGCCCAACGCACGTCCCGACGTAGAGCCCAACGCACGTCCCGACGTAGAGCCCAACACACGTCCCGACGCAGTGCCCAACACACATCCCGACGCAGAGTCCAACACACGTCGTGACGTAGAGCCCAACACAAGTCCCGACGTAGAGCCCAACACACGTCCCGACGTAGAGCTGAAAGTAACTAAATCCCGACGTAGAGCCCAACACACGTCCCGACGCAGAGCCCAACACACGTCCCGACATGCAGCCCAACACGTGTCCCGACGTGGAGCCCAACACACGTCCCGACGTAGAGCCCAACGCACGTCCCGACATGCAGCCCAACACGCGTCCCGACGTGGAGCCCAACACACGTCCCGACGTAGAGCCCAACACAGGTCCCCACGTAGAGCTGAAAGTACGCTAAATCCTGATGTCGAGCCCAAGACACGTCCCCTCGTAGAGCTGAAAGTAAGATAAATCCTGATCTAGTGCCCAAAACACGTCCCGACGTAGAGCCCAACACACGTCCCGACGTAGAGCCCAACACACGTCCCGACGCAGAGCCCAACACACGTCGCGACGCAGAGCCCAACACACGTCGCGACGTACAGCCCAACACACGTCGCGACGTAGAGTCCAACACACGTCGCGACGTAGAGGCCAACACACGTCCCGACGTAGAGCTGAAAGTAACTAAATCCCGACGTAGAGCCCAACACACGTCCCGACATGCAGCCCAACACGCGTCCCGACGTGGAGCCCAACACACGTCCCGACGTAGAGCCCAACACACATCCCGACGTAGAGCTGAAAGTACGCTAAATCCTGATGTCGAGCCCAACACACGTCCCCTCGTAGAGCTGAAAGTAAAATAAATCCTGATCTAGAGCCCAACGCACGTCCCGACGTAGAGCTGAAAGTAAGCTAAATCCCGACGTAGAGCCAAACGCACGTACCGACGTAGAGCCCAACGCGCGTCCCGACGTAGAGCTGAAAGTTAGCTAACTACAGACGTAGAGCCCAACGCGCGTCCCGACGTAGAGCCCAACGCGTGTCCCGACGTAGAGCCCAACGCACGTCCCGACGTAGAGGCCAACGCACGTACCGACGTAGAGCTGAAAGTAAGCTAAATCCCGACGTAGAGGCCAACGCACGTCCCGACGTAGAGGCCAACGCACGTCCTGACGTAGAGCTGAAAGTAACCTAAATCCCGACGTAGAGCCCAACGCACGTCCCGACGTAGAGCCCAACGCACGTCCCGACGTAGCGCCCAACGCACGTCCCGACGTAGAGCTGAAAGTTAGCTAACTACAGACGTAGAGCCCAACGCACGTCACGACGTAGAGCAGAAAGTTAGCTAACTACAGACGTAGAGCCCAACGCACGTCCCGACGTAGAACCCAACGCACGTCCCGACGTAGAGCCCAACGCACGTCCCGACGTAGAGCCCAACGCACGTCCCGACGTAGAGCTGAAAGTAAGCTAAATGCCGACTTAGAGGCCAACGCACGTCCCGACGTAGAGCTGAAAGTAAGCTAAATCCCGACGTAGAGCCCAACGCACGTCCCGACGTAGAGCCCAACTCACGTCCCGACGTAGAGCCCAACGCACGTCCCGACGTAGAGCTGAAAGTTAGCTAACTACAGACGTAGAGCCCAACGCACGTCCCGACGTAGAGCCCAACGCACGTCCCGACGTAGAGCTGAAAGTTAGCTAACTACAGACGTAGAGCCCAACGCACGTCCCGACGTAGAGCCCAACGCACGTCCCGACGTAGAGCCCAACGCACGTCCCGACGTAGAGCCCAACGCACGTCCCGACGTAGAGCCCAACACACGTCCCGACGCAGAGCCCAACACACGTCCCGACGCAGAGTCCAACACACGTCGTGACGTAGAGCCCAACACAAGTCCCGACGTAGAGCCCAACACACGTCCCGACGTAGAGCTGAAAGTAACTAAATCCCGACGTAGAGCCCAACACACGTCCCGACGCAGAGCCCAACACACGTCCCGACATGCAGCCCAACACGTGTCCCGACGTGGAGCCCAACACACGTCCCGACGTAGAGCCCAACACACGTCCCGACATGCAGCCCAACACGCGTCCCGACGTGGAGCCCAACACACGTCCCGACGTAGAGCCCAACACAGGTCCCCACGTAGAGCTGAAAGTACGCTAAATCCTGATGTCGAGCCCAGGACACGTCCCCTCGTAGAGCTGAAAGTAAGATAAATCCTGATCTAGTGCCCAAAACACGTCCCGACGTAGAGCCCAACACACGTCCCGACGTAGAGCCCAACACACGTCCCGACGCAGAGCCCAACACACGTCGCGACGCAGAGCCCAACACACGTCGCGACGTACAGCCCAACACACGTCGCGACGTAGAGTCCAACACACGTCGCGACGTAGAGGCCAACACACGTCCCGACGTAGAGCTGAAAGTAACTAAATCCCGACGTAGAGCCCAACACACGTCCCGACATGCAGCCCAACACGCGTCCCGACGTGGAGCCCAACACACGTCCCGACGTAGAGCCCAACACACGTCCCGACGTAGAGCTGAAAGTACGCTAAATCCTGATGTCGAGCCCAACACACGTCCCCTCGTAGAGCTGAAAGTAAAATAAATCCTGATCTAGAGCCCAACGCACGTCCCGACGTAGAGCTGAAAGTAAGCTAAATCCCGACGTAGAGCCAAACGCACGTACCGACGTAGAGCCCAATGCGCGTCCCGACGTAGAGCTGAAAGTTAGCTAACTACAGACGTAGAGCCCAACGCGCGTCCCGACGTAGAGCCCAACGCGTGTCCCGACGTAGAGCCCAACGCACGTCCCGACGTAGAGGCCAACGCACGTACCGACGTAGAGCTGAAAGTAAGCTAAATCCCGACGTAGAGGCCAACGCACGTCCCAACGTAGAGGCCAACGCACGTCCTGACGTAGAGCTGAAAGTAACCTAAATCCCGACGTAGAGCCCAACGCACGTCCCGACGTAGAGCCCAACGCACGTCCCGACGTAGCGCCCAACGCACGTCCCGACGTAGAGCTGAAAGTTAGCTAACTACAGACGTAGAGCCCAACGCACGTCACGACGTAGAGCAGAAAGTTAGCTAACTACAGACGTAGAGCCCAACGCACGTCCCGACGTAGAACCCAACGCACGTCCCGACGTAGAGCTGAAAGTAAGCTAAATGCCGACTTAGAGGCCAACGCACGTCCCGACGTAGAGCTGAAAGTAAGCTAAATCCCGACGTAGAGCCCAACGCACGTCCCGACGTAGAGCCCAACTCACGTCCCGACGTAGAGCCCAACGCACGTCCCGACGTAGAGCTGAAAGTTAGCTAACTACAGACGTAGAGCCCAACGCACGTCCCGACGTAGAGCCCAACGCACGTCCCGACGTAGAGCTGAAAGTTAGCTAACTACAGACGTAGAGCCCAACGCACGTCCCGACGTAGAGCCCAACGCACGTCCCGACGTAGAGCCCAACGCACGTCCCGATGTAGAGCCCAACGCACGTCCCGACGTAGAGCCCAACGCACGTCCCGACGTAGAGCCCAACACACGTCCCGACGCAGAGCCCAACACACGTCCCGACGCAGAGTCCAACACACGTCGTGACGTAGAGCCCAACACAAGTCCCGACGTAGAGCCCAACACACGTCCCGACGTAGAGCTGAAAGTAACTAAATCCCGACGTAGAGCCCAACACACGTCCCGACGCAGAGCCCAACACACGTCCCGACATGCAGCCCAACACGTGTCCCGACGTGGAGCCCAACACACGTCCCGACGTAGAGCCCAACACACGTCCCGACATGCAGCCCAACACGCGTCCCGACGTGGAGCCCAACACACGTCCCGACGTAGAGCCCAACACAGGTCCCCACGTAGAGCTGAAAGTACGCTAAATCCTGATGTCGAGCCCAGGACACGTCCCCTCGTAGAGCTGAAAGTAAGATAAATCCTGATCTAGTGCCCAAAACACGTCCCGACGTAGAGCCCAACACACGTCCCGACGCAGAGCCCAACACAAGTCGCGACGCAGAGCCCAACACACGTCGCGACGTACAGCCCAACACACGTCGCGACGTAGAGTCCAACACACGTCGCGAAGTAGAGGCCAACACACGTCCCGACGTAGAGCTGAAAGTAACTAAATCCCGAGTTAGAGCCCAACACACGTCCCGACATGCAGCCCAACGCACGTCCCGACGTAGAGGCCAACGCACGTCCCGACGTAGAGCTGAAAGTAAGCTAAATCCCGACGTAGAGGCCAACGCACGTCCCAATGTAGAGGCCAACGCACGTCCCGACGTAGAGCTGAAAGTAAGCTAAATCCCGACGTAGAGCCCAACGCACGTCCCGACGTAGAGCCCAACGCACGTCCCGACATAGAGCCCAACGCACGTCCCGACGTAGAGCTGAAAGTAAGCTAAATCCCGACGTAGCGCCCAACGCATTTCCCGACGTAGAGCCCAACGGACGTCCCGACGTAGAGCCCAACGCACGTCCCGACGTAGCGCCCAACGCACGTCCCGACGTAGAGCAGAAATTTAGCTAACTACAGACGTAGAGCCCAACGCATGTCCCGACGTGGAGCCCAACGCACGTTCCGACGTAGAACCCAACGCACGTCCCGACGTAGAGCTGAAAGTAAGCTAAATCCCGACGTAGAGCCCAACGCACGTCCCGACGTAGAGCCCAACGCACGTCCCGACGTAGAGCCCAACGCACGTCCCGACATAGAGCCCAATGCACGTCCCGACGTAGAGCTGAAAGTTAGCTAACTACAGACGTAGAGCCCAACGCACGTCCCGACGTACAGCCCAACGCACGTCCCGACGTAGAGCTGAAAGTAAGCTAAATCCCGACGTAGAGCCCAACGCACGTCCTGACGTAGAGCCCAACGCACGTCCCGACGTAGAGCCCAACGCACGTCCCGACGTAGAGCTGAAAGTAAGCTAAATCCCGACGTAGAGCCCAACGCACGTCCCGATGTAGAGCCCAACGCACGTCCCGACGTAGAGCCCACCACACGTCCCGACGTAGAGCTGAAAGTTAGCTAACTACAGACGAAGAGCCCAACGCGCGTCCCGACGTAGAGCCCAACACACGTCCCGACATGCAGCCCAACACGTGTCCCGACGTGGAGCCCAACACACGTCCCGATGTAGAGCCCAACACACGTCCCGACATGCAGCCCAACACGCGTCCCGACGTGGAGCCCAACACACGTCCCGACGTAGAGCCCAACACAGGTCCCCACGTAGAGCTGAAAGTACGCTAAATCCTGATGTCGAGCCCAAGACACGTCCCCTCGTAGAGCTGAAAGTAAGATAAATCCTGATCTAGTGCCCAAAACACGTCCCGACGTAGAGCCCAACACACGTCCCGACGTAGAGCCCAACACACGTCCCGACGCAGAGCCCAACACACGTCGCGACGCAGAGCCCAACACACGTCGCGACGTACAGCCCAACACACGTCGCGACGTAGAGTCCAACACACGTCGCGACGTAGAGGCCAACACACGTCCCGACGTAGAGCTGAAAGTAACTAAATCCCGACGTAGAGCCCAACACACGTCCCGACATTCAGCCCAACACGCGTCCCGACGTGGAGCCCAACACACGTCCCGACGTAGAGCCCAACACACGTCCCGACGTAGAGCTGAAAGTACGCTAAATCCTGATGTCGAGCCCAACACACGTCCCCTCGTAGAGCTGAAAGTAAAATAAATCCTGATCTAGAGCCCAACGCACGTCCCGACGTAGAGCCCAAAGCACGTCCCGACGTAGAGCTGAAAGTTACCTAACTACAGACGAAGAGCACAATGCGCGTCCCGACGTAGAGCTGAAAGTTAGCTATCTGCAGACGTAGAGTCCAACGCGCGTCGCGACGTAGAGCCCAACGCGTGTCCCGACGTAGAGACCAATGCACGTCCCGACGTAGAGGCCAACGCACGTCCCGACGTAGAGCTGAAAGTAAGCTAAATCCCGACGTAGAGGCCAACGCACGTCCCGACGTAGCGCCCAACGCACGTCCCGACGTAGAGACCAACGCACGTCCTGACGTAGAGCAGAAAGTTAGCTAACTACAGACGTGGAGCCCAACGCACGTCCCGACGTATAGCCCAACGCACGTCCCGACGTAGAGCCCACCACACGTCCCGACGTAGAGCTGAAAGTTAGCTAACTACAGACGAAGAGCCCAACGCGCGTCCCGACGTAGAGCCCAACACACGTCCCGACGTAGCGCCCAATGCACGTCCCGACGTAGAGCTGAAAGTAAGCTAAATCCCGACGTAGAGGCCAACGCACGTCCCGACGTAGAGGCCAACGCACGTCCCGACGTAGAGGCCAACGCACGTCCCGACGTAGAGGCCAACGCACGTCTCGACGTAGAGCTGAAAGTAAGCTAAATCCCGACGTAGAGCCCAACGCACGTCCCGACGTAGAGCCCAACGGACGTCCCGACGTAGAGCCCAACGCACGTCCCGACGTAGCGCCCAACGCACGTCCCGACGTAGAGCAGAAAGTTAGCTAACTACAGACGTAGAGCCCAACGCATGTCCCGACGTGGAGCCCAACGCACGTTCCGACGTAGAGCCCAACGCACGTCCCGACGTAGAGCTGAAAGTAAGCTAAATCCCGACGTAGAGCCCAACGCACGTCCCGACGTAGAGCCCAACGCACGTCCCGACGTAGAGCCCAACGCACGTCCCGACATAGAGCCCAATGCACGTCCCGACGTAGAGCTGAAAGTTAGCTAACTACAGACGTAGAGCCCAACGCACGTCCCGACGTACAGCCCAACGCACGTCCCGACGTAGAGCTGAAAGTAAGCTAAATCCCGACGTAGAGCCCAACGCACGTCCCGACGTAGAGCCCAACGCACGTCCCGACGTAGAGCCCAACGCACGTCGCGACGTAGAGCTGAAAGTAAGCTAAATCCCGACGTAGAGCCCAACGCACGTCCCGATGTAGAGCCCAACGCACGTCCCGACGTAGAGCCCACCACACGTCCCGACGTAGAGCTGAAAGTTAGCTAACTACAGACGAAGAGCCCAACGCGCGTCCCGACGTAGAGCCCAACACACGTCCCGATATGCAGCCCAACACGTGTCCCGACGTGGAGCCCAACACACGTCCCGATGTAGAGCCCAACACACGTCCCGACATGCAGCCCAACACGCGTCCCGACGTGGAGCCCAACACACGTCCCGACGTAGAGCCCAACACAGGTCCCCACGTAGAGCTGAAAGTACGCTAAATCCTGATGTCGAGCCCAAGACACGTCCCCTCGTAGAGCTGAAAGTAAGATAAATCCTGATCTAGTGCCCAAAACACGTCCCGACGTAGAGCCCAACACACGTCCCGACGTAGAGCCCAACACACGTCCCGACGCAGAGCCCAACACACGTCGCGACGCAGAGCCCAACACACGTCGCGACGTACAGCCAAACACACGTCGCGACGTAGAGTCCAACACACGTCGCGACGTAGAGGCCAACACACGTCCCGACGTAGAGCTGAAAGTAACTAAATCCCGACGTAGAGCCCAACACACGTCCCGACATTCAGCCCAACACGCGTCCCGACGTGGAGCCCAACACACGTCCCGACGTAGAGCCCAACACACGTCCCGACGTAGAGCTGAAAGTACGCTAAATCCTGATGTCGAGCCCAACACACGTCCCCTCGTAGAGCTGAAAGTAAAATAAATCCTGATCTAGAGCCCAACGCACGTCCCGACGTAGAGCCCAACGCACGTCCCGACGTAGAGCTGAAAGTTACCTAACTACAGACGAAGAGCCCAACGCGCGTCCCGACGTAGAGCTGAAAGTTAGCTATCTGCAGACGTAGAGCCCAACGCGCGTCGCGACGTAGAGCCCAACGCGTGTCCCGACGTAGAGACCAATGCACGTCCCGACGTAGAGGCCAACGCACGTCCCGACGTAGAGCTGAAAGTAAGCTAAATCCCGACGTAGAGGCCAACGCACGTCCCGACGTAGCGCCCAACGCACGTCCCGACGTAGAGACCAACGCACGTCCTGACGTAGAGCAGAAAGTTAGCTAACTACAGACGTGGAGCCCAACGCACGTCCCGACGTATAGCCCAACGCACGTCCCGACGTACAGCCCAACGCACGTCCCGACGTAGAGCCCAACGCACGTCCCGACGTAGAGCTGAAAGGTAAATGCCAACGTAGAGGCCAACGCACGTCCCGACGTAGAGCTGAAAGTAAGCTAAATCCCGACGTAGAGCCCAATGCACGTCCCGACGTGGAGCCCAACTCACGTCCCGACGTAGAGCCCAACGCACGTCCCGACGTAGAGGTGAAAGTTAGCTAACTACAGACGTAGAGCCCAACGCACGTCCCGACGTAGAGCCCAACGCACGTCCCGACGTAGAGCTGAAAGCTAAATGCCGACGTAGAGGCCAACGCACGTCCCGACGTAGAGCTGAAAGTAAGCTAAATCCCGACGTAGAGCCCAAAGCACGTCCCGACGTAGAGCCCAACGCACGTCCCGACGTAGAGCCCAACGCACGTCCCGACGTAGAGCAGAAAGTTAGCTAACTACAGACGTAGAGCCGAATGCACGTCCCGACGTAGAGCCCAACGCACGTCCCGACGTAGAGCTGAAAGTAAGCTAAATCCCGACGTAGAGCCCAACGCACGTCCCGACGTAGAGCCCAACGCACGTCCCGACGTAGAGCCCAACGCACGTCCCGACATAGAGCCTAACGCACGTCCCGACGTAGAGCTGAAAGTAAGCTAAATCCCGACGTAGAGCCCAACGCACGTCCCGACGTAGAGCCCAACGCACGTCCTGACGTAGAGCCCAACGCAGGTCCCGACGTAGAGCTGAAAGTAAGCTAAATCCCGACGTAGAGCCCAACGCACGTCCCGACGTAGAGGCCAACGCACGTCCCGACGTAGAGGCCAACGCACGTCCCGACGTAGCGCCCAACGCACGTCCCGACGTAGAGGCCAACGCACATCCCGACGTAGAGCTGAAAGTTAGCTAACTACAGACGAAGAGCCCAACGCGCGTCCCGACGTAGAGCTGAAAGTTAGCTAACTACAGACGTGGAGCCCAACGCACGTCCCGACGTAGAACCCAACGCACGTCCCGACATAGAGCCCAACGCACGTCCCGACGTAGAGCCCAACGCACGTCCCGACGTAGAGCTGAAAGTAAGCTAAATCCCGACGCAGAGCCCAAAGCACGTCCCGACGTAGAGCCCAACGCACGTCCCGACGTAGCGCCCAACGCACGTCCCGACATAGAGCCCAACGCACGTCCCGACGTAGAGGTGAAAGTTAGCTAACTACAGACGTAGAGCCCAACGCACGTCCCGACGTAGAGCTAAAATTAAGCTAAATCCCGACGTAGAGCCCAACGCACGTCCCGACGTAGAGCCCAACGCACGTCCCGACGTAGCGCCCAACGCACGTCCCGACATAGAGCCCAACGCACGTCCCGACGTAGAGCTGAAAGTTAGCTAACTACAGACGTAGAGCCCAACGCACGTCCCGACGTAGAGCTAAAATTAAGTTAAATCCCGACGTAGAGCCCAACGCACGTCCCGACGTAGAGCCCAACGCACGTCCCGACGTAGAGCCCAACGCACGTCCCGACGTAGAGCTGAAAGTAAGCTAAATCCCGACGTAGAGCCCAACGCACGTACCGACGTAGAGCCCAACGCACGTGCCGACGTAGAGCTGAAAGTTAGCTAACTACAGACGTAGAGCACAATTCACGTCCCGACGTAGAGCTGAAAGTTAGCTAACTACAGACGTAGAGCCCAACGCACGTCCCGACGTAGAGCCCAACGCGTGTCCCGACGTAGAGCCCAACGCACATCCCGACGTAGAGGCCAACGCACATCCCGACGTAGAGGCCAACGCACGTCCCGACGTAGAGCTGAAAGTAAGCTAAATCCCGACGTACAGGCCAACGCACGTCGCGACGTAGAGGCCAACGCACGTCCCGACGTAGCGCCCAACGCACGTCCCAGCGTAGAGGCCAACGCACGTCCTGACGTAGAGCTGAAAGTAACCTAAATCCCGACGTAGAGCCCAACGCACGTCCCGACGTAGAGCCCAACGCACGTCCCGACGTAGCGCCCAACGCACGTCCCGACGTAGAGCTGAAAGTTAGCTAACTACAGACGTAGAGCCCAACGCACGTCCCGACGTAGAGCAGAAAGTTAGCTAACTACAGACGTAGAGCCCAACGCACGTCCCGACGTAGAACCCAACGCACGTCCCGACGTAGAGCCCAACGCACGTCCCGTCGTAGAGCCCAACGCACGTCCCGACGTAGAGCTGAAAGTAAGCTAAATGCCGACTTAGAGGCCAACGCACGTCCCGACGTAGAGCTGAAAGTAAGCTAAATCCCGACGTAGAGCTCAACGCAAGTCCCGACGTAGAGCCCAACTCACGTCCCGACGTAGAGGCCAACGAACGTCCCGACGTAGAGCTGAAAGTAAGCTAAATCCCGACGTAGAGCCCAACGCACGTCCCGACGTAGAGCCCAACGCACGACCCAACGTAGAGCTGAAAGTTAGCTAACTACAGACGTAGAGCCCAACGCACGTCCCGACGTAGAGCCCAACGCACGTCCCGACGTAGAGCCCAACGCACGTCCCGACGTAGAGCTGAAAGTAAGCTAAATCCCGACGTAGAGCCCAACGCGCGTCCCGACGTAGAGCTGAAAGTAAGCTAAATCCCGACGTAGAGGCCAACGCACGTCCCGACGTAGAGGCCAACGCACGTCCCGACGTAGAGCTGAAAGTAAGCTAAATCCCGACGTAGAGGCCAACGCACGTCCCAATGTAGAGGCCAACGCACGTCCCGACGTAGAGCTGAAAGTAAGCTAAATCCCGACGTAGAGCCCAACGCACGTCCCGACGTAGAGCCCAACGCACGTCCCGACATAGAGCCCAACGCACGTCCCGACGTAGAGCTGAAAGTAAGCTAAATCCCGACGTAGCGGCCAACGCATTTCCCGAAGTACCGCCCAACGCACGTCCCGACGTAGCGCCCAACGCACGTCCCGACGTAGCGCCCAATGCACGTCCCGACGTAGAGCTGAAAGTAAGCTAAATCCCGACGTAGAGGCCAACGCACGTCCCGACGTAGAGGCCAACGCACGTCCCGACGTAGAGCTGAAAGTAAGCTAAATCCCGACGTAGAGCCCAACGCATGTCCCGACGTAGAGCCCAACGCACGTCCCGACGTAGCGCCCAACGCACGTCCCGACGTAGAGCTGAAAGTTAGCTAACTACAGACGTAGAGCCCAACGCACGTCCCGATGTAGAGCTGAAAGTTAGCTAACTACAGACGTAGAGCCCAACGCACGTCCAGACATAGAGCCCAACGCACGTCCCGACGTAGAGCTGAAAGTAAGCTAAATCCCGACGTAGAGGCCAACGCACGTCCCGACGTAGAGGCCAACGCACGTCCCGATGTAGAGGCCAACGCACGTCCCGACGTAGAGGCCAACGCACGTCTCGACGTAGAGCTGAAAGTAAGCTAAATCCCGACGTAGAGCCCAACGCACGTCCCGACGTAGAGCCCAACGGACGTCCCGACGTAGAGCCCAACGCACGTCCCGACGTAGTGCCCAACGCACGTCCCGACGTAGAGCTGAAAGTTAGCTAACTACAGACGTAGAGCCCAACGCACGTCCCGACGTAGAGCAGAAAGTTAGCTAACTACAGACGTAGAGCCCAACGCACGTCCCGACGTGGAGCCCAACGCACGTTCCGACGTAGAGCCCAACGCACGTCCCGACGTAGAGCTGAAAGTAAGCTAAATCCCGACGTAGAGGCCAACGCACGTCCCGACGTAGAGGCCAACGCACGTCCCGACGTAGAGGCCAACGCACGTCCCGACGTAGAGCTGAAAGTAAGCTAAATCCCGACGTAGAGCCCAACGCACGTCCCGACGTAGAGCCCAACGCACGTACCGACGTAGAGCCCAACGCACGTTCCGACGTAGCGCCCAACGCACGTCCCGACGTAGAGCTGAAAGTTAGCTAACTACAGATGTAGAGCCCAACGCACGTCCCGACGTAGAGCTGAAAGTTAGCTAACTACAGACGTAGAGCCCAACGCACGTCCCGACGTGGAGCCCAACGCACGTTCCGACGTAGAGCCCAACGCACGTCCCGACGTACAGCTGAAAGTAAGCTAAATCCCGACGTAGAGGCCAAAGCACGTCCCGACGTAGAGGCCAACGCACGTCCCGACGTAGAGGCCAACGCACGTCCCGACGTAGAGCTGAAAGTAAGCTAAATCCCGACGTAGAGCCCAACGCACGTCCCGACGTAGAGCCCAAAGCACGTCCCGACGTAGAGCCCAACGCACGTTCCGACGTAGCGCCCAACGCACGTCCCGACGTAGAGCTGAAAGTTAGCTAACTACAGATGTAGAGCCCAACGCACGTCCCGACGTAGAACTGAAAGTTAGCTAACTACAGACGTAGAGCCCAACGCACGTCCCAACGTAGAGTTGAAAGTTAGCTAACTACAGACGTAGAGCCCAACGCACGTCCCGACGGAGAGCCCAACGCACGTCCCGACGTAGACCTGAAAGTCAGCTAAATCCCAACGTAGAGCCCAACGCACGTCCCGACGTAGAGCCCAACGCACGTCCCGACGTAGAGCCTAACGCACGTCCCGACGTAGAGCTGAAAGTAAGCTAAATCCCGACGTAGAGCTCAACGCACGTCCCGACGTAGAACCCAACGCACATCCCGACGTAGAGCCCAACGCACGTCCCAACGTAGAGCCCAACGCACGTCCCGACGTAGAGCTGAAAGTTAGCTAACTACAGACGAAGAGCCCAACGCGCGTCCCGACGTAGAGCTGAAAGTTAGCTAACTACAGACGTAGAGCCCAACGCGCGTCCCGACGTAGAGCCCAACGCGTGTCCCGACGTAGAGCCCAACGCACGTCCCGACGTAGAGCTGAAAGTAAGCTAAATCCCGACGTAGAGCTCAACGCACGTCCCGACGTAGAACCCAACGCACATCCCGACGTAGAGCCCAACGCACGTCCCAACGTAGAGCCCAACGCACGTCCCGACGTAGAGCTGAAACTTAGCTAACTACAGACGAAGAGCCCAACGCGCGTCCCGACGTAGAGCTGAAAGTTAGCTAACTACAGACGTAGAGCCCAACGCGCGTCCCGACGTAGAGCCCAACGCGTGTCCCGACGTAGAGCCCAACGCACGTCCCGACGTAGAGCCCAACGCACGTCCCGACGTAGAGCTGAAAGTAAGCTAAATCCCGACGTAGAGCCCAACGCAAGTCCCGACGTAGAGGCCAACGCACGTCCCGACGTAGAGGCCAACGCACGTCCCGACGTAGAGGCCAACGCACGTCCCGACGTAGAGCTGAAAGTAAGCTAAATCCCGACGTAGAGCCCAACGCACGTCCCGACGTAGAGCCCAACGCACGTCCCGACGTAGAGCCCAAAGCATGTCCCGACGTAGAGCTGAAAGCTAAATGCCGACGTAGAGGCCAACGCACGTCCCGACGTAGAGCTGAAAGTAAGCTAAATCCCGACGTAGAGCCCAAAGCACGTCCCGACGTAGAGCCCAACGCACGTCCCGACGTAGAGCCCAACGCACGTCCCGACGTAGAGCAGAAAGTTAGCTAACTACAGACGTAGAGCCCAACGCACGTCCCGACGTAGAGCCCAACGCACGTCCCGACGTAGAGCTGAAAGTAAGCTAAATCCCGACGTAGAGCCCAACGCACGTCCCGACGTAGAGCCCAACGCACGTCCCGACGTAGAGCCCAACGCACGTCCCGACATAGAGCCTAACGCACGTCCCGACGTAGAGCTGAAAGTAACCTAAATCCCGACGTAGATCCCAACGCGTGTCCCGACGTAGAGCCCAACGCACGTCCTGACGTAGAGCCCAACGCAGGTCCCGACGTAGAGCTGAAAGTAAGCTAAATCCCGACGTAGAGCCCAACGCACGTCCCGACGTAGAGGCCAACGCACGTCCCGACGTAGAGGCCAACGCACGTCCCGACGTAGCGCCCAACGCACGTCCCGACGTAGAGACCAACGCACGTCCCGACGTAGAGCTGAAAGTTAGCTAACTACAGACGAAGAGCCCAACGCGCGTCCCGACGTAGAGCTGAAAGTTAGCTAACTACAGACGTGGAGCCCAACGCACGTCCCGACGTAGAACCCAACGCACGTCCCGACATAGAGCCCAACGCACGTCCCGACGTAGAGCCCAACGCACGTCCCGACGTAGAGCTGAAAGTAAGCTAAATCCCGACGTAGAGCCCAACGCACGTCCCGACGTAGAGCCCAACGCACGTCCCGACGTAGCGCCCAACGCACGTCCCGACATAGAGCCCAACGCACGTCCCGACGTAGAGGTGAAAGTTAGCTAACTACAGACGTAGAGCCCAACGCACGTCCCGACGTAGAGCTAAAATTAAGCTAAATCCCGACGTAGAGCCCAACGCACGTCCCGACGTAGAGCCCAACGCACGTCCCGATTTAGCGCCCAACGCACGTCCCGACGTAGCGCCCAACGCACGTCCCGACATAGAGCCCAACGCACGTCCCGACGTAGAGCTGAAAGTTAGCTAACTACAGACGTAGAGCCCAACGCACGTCCCGACGTAGAGTATAATTAAGTTAAATCCCGACGTAGAGCCCAACGCACGTCCCGACGTAGAGCCCAACGCACGTCCCGACGTAGAGCCCAACGCACGTCCCGACGTAGAGCTGAAAGTAAGCTAAATCCCGACGTAGAGCCCAACGCACGTACCGACGTAGAGCCCAACGCACGTGCCGACGTAGAGCTGAAAGTTAGCTAACTACAGACGTAGAGCACAATTCACGTCCCGACGTAGAGCTGAAAGTTAGCTAACTACAGACGTAGAGCCCAACGCACGTCCCGACGTAGAGCCCAACGCGTGTCCCGACGTAGAGCCCAACGCACATCCCAACGTAGAGGCCAACGCACGTCCCGACGTAGAGCTTAAAGTAAGCTAAATCCCGACGTAGAGCCCAACGCATGTCCCGACGTAGAGCCCAACGCACGTCCCGACGTAGCGCCCAACGCACGTCCCGACGTAGAGCTGAAAGTTAGCTAACTACAGACGTAGAGCCCAACGCACGTCCCGATGTAGAGCTGAAAGTTAGCTAACTACAGACGTAGAGCCCAACGCACGTCCCGACGTAGAGCCCAACGCACGTCCCGACGTAGAGCTGAAAGTAAGCTAAATCCCGACGTAGAGGCCAACGCACGTCCCGACGTAGAGGCCAACGCACGTCCCGATGTAGAGGCCAACGCACGTCCCGACGTAGAGGCCAACGCACGTCTCGACGTAGAGCTGAAAGTAAGCTAAATCCCGACGTAGAGCCCAACGCACGTCCCGACGTAGAGCCCAACGGACGTCCCGACGTAGAGCCCAACGCACGTCCCGACGTAGTGCCCAACGCACGTCCCGACGTAGAGCTGAAAGTTAGCTAACTACAGACGTAGAGCCCAACGCACGTCCCGACGTAGAGCAGAAAGTTAGCTAACTACAGACGTAGAGCCCAACGCACGTCCCGACGTGGAGCCCAACGCACGTTCCGACGTAGAGCCCAACGCACGTCCCGACGTAGAGCTGAAAGTAAGCTAAATCCCGACGTAGAGGCCAACGCACGTCCCGACGTAGAGGCCAACGCACGTCCCGACGTAGAGGCCAACGCACGTCCCGACGTAGAGCTGAAAGTAAGCTAAATCCCGACGTAGAGGCCAACGCACGTCCCGACGTAGAGCCCAACGCACGTCCCGACGTAGAGCCCAACGCACGTTCCGACGTAGCGCCCAACGCACGTCCCGACGTAGAGCTGAAAGTTAGCTAACTACAGATGTAGAGCCCAACGCACGTCCCGACGTAGAGCTGAAAGTTAGCTAACTACAGACGTAGAGCCCAACGCACGTCCCGACGTAGAGCAGAAAGTTAGCTAACTACAGACGTAGAGCCCAACGCACGTCCCGACGTGGAGCCCAACGCACGTTCCGACGTAGAGCCCAACGCACGTCCCGACGTAGAGCTGAAAGTAAGCTAAATCCCGACGTAGAGGCCAAAGCACGTCCCGACGTAGAGGCCAACGCACGTCCCGACGTAGAGGCCAACGCACGTCCCGACGTAGAGCTGAAAGTAAGCTAAATCCCGACGTAGAGCCAAACGCACGTCCCGACGTAGAGCCCAACGCACGTCCCGACGTAGAGCCCAACGCACGTTCCGACGTAGCGCCCAACGCACGTCCCGACGTAGAGCTGAAAGTTAGCTAACTACAGATGTAGAGCCCAACGCACGTCCCGACGTAGAACTGAAAGTTAGCTAACTACAGACGTAGAGCCCAACGCACGTCCCAACGTAGAGTTGAAAGTTAGCTAACTACAGACGTAGAGCCCAACGCACGTCCCGACGTAGAGCCCAACGCACGTCCCGACGTAGAGCCCAACGCACGTCCCGACGTAGAGCCTAACGCACGTCCCGACGTAGAGCTGAAAGTAAGCTAAATCCCGACGTAGAGCTCAACGCACGTCCCGACGTAGAACCCAACGCACATCCCGACGTAGAGCCCAACGCACGTCCCAACGTAGAGCCCAACGCACGTCCCGACGTAGAGCTGAAAGTTAGCTAACTACAGACGAAGAGCCCAACGCGCGTCCCGACGTAGAGCTGAAAGTTAGCTAACTACAGACGTAGAGCCCAACGCGCGTCCCGACGTAGAGCCCAACGCGTGTCCCGACGTAGAGCCCAACGCACGTCCCGACGTAGAGCCCAACGCACGTCCCGACGTAGAGCTGAAAGTAAGCTAAATCCCGACGTAGAGCCCAACGCACGTCCCGACGTAGAGGCCAACGCACGTCCCGACGTAGAGGCCAACGCACGTCTCGACGTAGAGGCCAACGCACGTCCCGACGTAGAGCTGAAAGTAAGCTAAATCCCGACGTAGAGCCCAACGCACGTCCCGACGTAGAACCCAACGCACGTCCCGACGTACAGCCCAACGCACGTCCCGACGTAGAGCTGAAAGTTAGCTAACTACAGACGTAGAGCCCAACGCACGTCCCGACGTAGAGCCCAACGCACGTCCCGACGTAGAGCTGAAAGTAAGCTAAATCCCGACGTAGAGGCCAACGCACGTCCCGACGTAGAGGCCAACGCACGTCCCGATGTAGAGGCCAACGCACGTCCCGACGTAGAGGACAACGCACGTCTCGACGTAGAGCTGAAAGTAAGCTAAATCCCGACGTAGAGCCCAACGCACGTCCCGACGTAGAGCCCAACGGACGTCCCGACGTAGAGCCCAACGCACGTCCCGACGTAGTGCCCAACGCACGTCCCGACGTAGAGCTGAAAGTTAGCTAACTACAGACGTAGAGCCCAACGCACGTCCCGACGTAGAGCAGAAAGTTAGCTAACTACAGACGTAGAGCCCAACGCACGTCCCGACGTGGAGCCCAACGCACGTCCCGACGTAGAGCTGAAAGTAAGCTAAATCCCGACGTAGAGGCCAACGCACGTCCCGACGTAGAGGCCAACGCACGTCCCGACGTAGAGCTGAAAGTAAGCTAAATCCCGACGTAGAGGCCAACGCACGTCCCGACGTAGAGCCCAACGCACGTCCCGACGTAGAGCCCAACGCACGTTCCGACGTAGCGCCCAACGCACGTCCCGACGTAGAGCTGAAAGTTAGCTAACTACAGATGTAGAGCCCAACGCACGTCCCGACGTAGAGCTGAAAGTTAGCTAACTACAGACGTAGAGCCCAACGCACGTCCCGACGTAGAGCAGAAAGTTAGCTAACTACAGACGTAGAGCCCAACGCACGTCCCGACGTGGAGCCCAACGCACGTTCCGACGTAGAGCCCAACGCACGTCCCGACGTAGAGCTGAAAGTAAGCTAAATCCCGACGTAGAGGCCAAAGCACGTCCCGACGTAGAGGCCAACGCACGTCCCGACGTAGAGGCCAACGCACGTCCCGACGTAGAGCTGAAAGTAAGCTAAATCCCGACGTAGAGCCAAACGCACGTCCCGACGTAGAGCCCAACGCACGTCCCGACGTAGAGCCCAACGCACGTTCCGACGTAGCGCCCAACGCACGTCCCGACGTAGAGCTGAAAGTTAGCTAACTACAGATGTAGAGCCCAACGCACGTCCCGACGTAGAACTGAAAGTTAGCTAACTACAGACGTAGAGCCCAACGCACGTCCCAACGTAGAGTTGAAAGTTAGCTAACTACAGACGTAGAGCCCAACGCACGTCCCGACGTAGAGCCCAACGCACGTCCCGACGTAGAGCCCAACGCACGTCCCGACGTAGAGCCTAACGCACGTACCGACGTAGAGCTGAAAGTAAGCTAAATCCCGACGTAGAGCTCAACGCACGTCCCGACGTAGAACCCAACGCACATCCCGACGTAGAGCCCAACGCACGTCCCAACGTAGAGCCCAACGCACGTCCCGACGTAGAGCTGAAAGTTAGCTAACTACAGACGAAGAGCCCAACGCGCGTCCCGACGTAGAGCTGAAAGTTAGCTAACTACAGCCGTAGAGCCCAACGCGTGTCCCGACGTAGAGCCCAACGCACGTCCCGACGTAGAGCCCAACGCACGTCCCGACGTAGAGCCCAACGCACGTCCCGACGTAGAGCTGAAAGTAAGCTAAATCCCGACGTAGAGCTCAACGCACGTCCCGACGTAGAACCCAACGCACATCCCGACGTAGAGCCCAACGCACGTCCCAACGTAGACCCCAACGCACGTCCCGACGTAGAGCTGAAACTTAGCTAACTACAGACGAAGAGCCCAACGCGCGTCCCGACGTAGAGCTGAAAGTTAGCTAACTACAGACGTAGAGCCCAACGCGCGTCCCGACGTAGAGCCCAACGCGTGTCCCGACGTAGAGCCCAACGCACGTCCCGACGTAGAGCCCAACGCACGTCCCGACGTAGAGCTGAAAGTAAGCTAAATCCCGACGTAGAGCCCAACGCACGTCCCGACGTAGAGGCCAACGCACGTCCCGACGTAGAGGCCAACGCACGTCCCGACGTAGAGGCCAACGCACGTCCCGACGTAGAGGCCAACGCACGTCCCGACGTAGAGCTGAAAGTAAGCTAAATCCCGACGTAGAGCCCAAAGCACGTCCCGACGTAGAGCCCAACGCACGTCCCGACGTACAGCCCAACGCACGTCCCGACGTAGAGCTGAAAGCTAAATGCCGACGTAGAGGCCAACGCACGTCCCGACGTAGAGCTGAAAGTAAGCTAAATCCCGACGTAGAGCCCAAAGCACGTCCCGACGTAGAGCCCAACGCACGTCCCGACGTAGAGCCCAACGCACGTCCCGACGTAGAGCAGAAAGTTAGCTAACTACAGACGTAGAGCCCAACGCACGTCCCGACGTAGAGCCCAACGCACGTCCCGACGTAGAGCTGAAAGTAAGCTAAATCCCGACGTAGAGCCCAACGCACGTCCCGACGTAGAGCCCAACGCACGTCCCGACGTAGAGCCCAACGCACGTCCCGACATAGAGCCTAACGCACGTCCCGACGTAGAGCTGAAAGTAACCTAAATCCCGACGTAGATCCCAACGCGTGTCCCGACGTAGAGCCCAACGCACGTCCCGACGTAGAGCTGAAAGTTAGCTAACTACAGACGTGGAGCCCAACGCACGTCCCGACGTAGAACCCAACGCACGTCCCGACATAGAGCCCAACGCACGTCCCGACGTAGAGCCCAACGCACGTCCCGACGTAGAGCTGAAAGTAAGCTAAATCCCGACGTAGAGGCCAACGCACGTCCCGACGTAGAGGCCAACGCACGTCCCGACGTAGCGCCCAACGCACGTCCCGACGTAGAGGCCAACGCACGTCCCGATTTAGAGCTGAAAGTAAGCTAAATCCCGACGTAGAGCCCAACGCACGTCCCAACGTAGAGCCCAACGCACGTCCCGACGTAGAGCTGAAAGTTAGCTAACTACAGACGTAGAGCCCAACGCACGTCCCGACGTAGAGCAGAAAGTTAGCTAACTACAGACGTAGATCCCAACGCAGGTCCCGACGTAGAACCCAACGCACCTCCCGACGTAGAGCCCAACGCACCTCCCGACGTAGAGCCCAACGCACCTCCCGACGTAGAGCCCAACGCACGTCCCGACGTAGAGCTGAAAGTAAGCTAAATGCCGACGTAGAGGCCAATGCACGTCCCGACGTAGAGCTGAAAGTAAGCTAAATCCCGACGTAGAGCCCAACGCACGTCCCGACGTAGAGCCCAACGCACGTCCCGACGTAGAGCTGAAAGTAAGCTAAATCCCGACGTAGAGCCCAACGCACGTCCCGACGTAGAGCCCAACGCACGTCCCGACGTAGAGCCCAACGCACGTCCCGACGTAGAGCTGAAAATTAGCTGACTACAGACGTAGAGCCCAACGCCCGTCCCGACGTAGAGCCCAACGCACGTCCCGACGTAGAGCTGAAAGTTAGCTAACTACAGACGTAGAGCCCAACGCACGTCCCGACGTAGAGCCCAACGCACGTCCCGACGTAGAGCCCAACGCACGTCCCGACGTAGACCTGAAAAGTAAGCTAAATCCCGACGTAGAGCCCAACGCACGTCCCGACGTAGAGCCCAACGCACGTCCCGACGTAGAGCCCAACGCACGTCCCGACGTAGAGCTTAAAGTAAGCTAAATCCCGACGTAGAGCCCAACGCACGTCCCGACGTAGAGCCCAACGCACGTCCCGACGTAGAGCCCAACGCACGTCCCGACGTAGAGCTGAAAGTTAGTTAACTACAGACGTAGAGCCCAACGCACGTCCCGACGTAGAGCAGAAAGTTAGCTAACTACAGACGTAGAGCCCAACGCACGTCCCGACGTAGAACCCAACGCACGTCCCGACGTAGAGCCCAACGCACGTCCCGACGTAGAGCCCAACGCACGTCCCGACGTAGAGCCCAACGCACGTCCCGACGTAGAGCTGAAAGTAAGCGAAATGCCGACGTAGAGGCCAACGCACGTCCCGACGTAGAGCTAAAAGTAAGCTAAATCCCGACGTAGAGCCCAACGCACGTCCCGACGTAGAGCCCAACGCACGTCCCGACGTAGAGCTGAAAGTAAGCTAAATCCCGACGTAGAGCCCAACGCACGTCCCGACGTAGAGCCCAACACACGTCCCGACGTAGAGCCCAACGCACATCCCGACATAGAGCCCAACGCACATCCCGACGTAGAGCTGAAAGTAAGCTAAATTCCAACGTAGCGCCCAACGCACGTCCCGAAGTAGCGCCCAACGCACGTCCCGACGTAGCGCCCAATGCACGTCCCGACGTAGCATCCAACGCACGTCCCGACGTAGAGCTGAAAGTAAGCTAAATCCCGACGTAGAGGCCAACGCACGTCCTGACGTAGAGGCCAACGCACGTCCCGACGTAGAGGCCAACGCACGTCCCGACGTAGAGCTGAAAAGTAAGCTAAATCCCGACGTAGAGCCCAACGCACGTCCCGACGTAGAGCCCAACGCACGTCCCGACGTAGAGCCCAACGCACGTCCCGACGTAGACCTGAAAGTAAGCTAAATCCCGACGTAGAGCCCAACGCACGTCCCGACGTAGACCCCAACGCACGTCCCGACGTAGAGCCCAACGCACGTCCCGACGTAGAGCTTAAAGTAAGCTAAATCCCGACGTAGAGCCCAACGCACGTCCCGACTTAGAGCCCAACGCACGTCCCGACGTAGAGCTGAAAGTAAGCTAAATCCCGACGTAGAGCCCAACGGACGTCCCGACGTAGAGCTTAAAGTAAGCTAAATCCCGACGTAGAGCCCAACGCACGTTCCGACGTAGCGCCCAACGCACGTCTTGACGTAGAGCTGAATGTTAGCTAACTACAGATGTAGAGCCCAACGCACGTCCCGACGTAGAGCTGAAAGTTAGCTAACTACAGACGTAGAGCCCAACGCACGTCCCGACATAGAGCTGAAAGTAAGCTAACTACAGACGTAGAGCCCAACGCACGTCCCGACGTAGAGCCCAACGCACGTCCCGACATAGAGCCCAACGCACGTCCCGACGTAGACCTGAAGGTAAGCTAAATCCCGACCTAGAGCCCAACGCACGTCCCGACGTAGAGCCCAACGCACGTCCCGACGTAGAGCCCAACGCACGTCCCGACGTAGAGCTGAAAGTTAGCTAACTACAGACGAAGAGCCCAACGCGCGTCCCGACGTAGAGCTGAAAGTTAGCTAACTACAGACGAAGAGCCCAACGCGCGTCCCGACGTAGAGCTGAAAGTTAGCTAACTACAGACGTAGAGCCCAACGCGCGTCCCGACGTAGAGCCCAACGCGTGTCCCGACGTAGAGCCCAACGCACGTCCCGACGTAGAGCCCAACGCACGTCCCGACGTAGAGCTGAAGGTAAGCTAAATCCCGACGTAGAAGCCAACGCACGTCCAGACGTAGAGGCCAACGCACGTCCCGACGTAGAGCCCAACGCACGTCCCGACGTAGAGGCCAGCGCACGTCCCGACGTAGAGCTGAAAGTAAACTAAATCCCGACGTAGAGCCCAACGCACGTCCCGACGTAGAGCCCAACGCACGTCCCGACGTAGAGCCCAACGCACGTCCCGACGTAGAGCTGAAAGTTAGCTAACTACAAACGTAGAGCCCAACGCACGTCCCGACGTAGAGCCCAACGCACGTCCCGACGTGGAAACCAACGCACGTCCCGACGTAGAGCTGAAAGTAAGCTAAATCCCGACGTAGAGCCCAACGCACATCCCGACGTAGAGCCCAACGCACGTCCCGACATAGAGCCCAACGCACGTCCCGACGTAGAGCTGAAAGTTAGCTAACTACAGACGTAGAGCCCAACGCACGTCCCGACGTAGAGCCCAACGCACGTCCCGACGTAGAGCCCAACGCACGTCCCGACGTAGAGCTGAAAGTAAGATAAATCCCGACGTAGAGCCCAACACACGTCCCGACGTAGAGCTGAAAGTTAGCTAACTACAGACGTAGAGCCCAACGCACGTCCCGACGTAGAGCCCAACGCACGTCCCGACGTAGAGCCCAACGCACGTCCCGACGTAGAGCTGAAAGTAAGATAAATCCCGACGTAGAGCCCAACACACGTCCCGACGTAGAGCTGAAAGTAAGCTAAATCCCGACGTAGAGGCCAACGCACGTCCCGACGTAGAGCTGAAAGTAAGCTAAATCCCGACGTAGAGGCCAACGCACGTCCCGACGTAGAGGCCAACACACGTCCCGACGTAGCGCCCAACGCATGTCCCGACGTAGAGGCCAACGCACGTCCCGACGTAGAGCTGAAAGTAAGATAAATCCCGACGTAGAGCCCAACGCACGTCCCGACGTAGAGCTGAAAGTTAGCTAACTACAGACGTAGAGCCCAACGCACGTCCCGACGTAGAGCCCAACGCACGTCCCGACGTAGAGCCCAACGCACGTCCCGACGTAGAGCTGAAAGTAAGATAAATCCCGACGTAGAGCCCAACACACGTCCCGACGTAGAGCTGAAAGTAAGCTAAATCCCGACGTAGAGGCCAACGCACGTCCCGACGTAGAGCTGAAAGTAAGCTAAATCCCGACGTAGAGGCCAACGCACGTCCCGACGTAGAGGCCAACACACGTCCCGACGTAGCGCCCAACGCATGTCCCGACGTAGAGGCCAACGCACGTCCCGACGTAGAGCTGAAAGTAAGCTAAATCCTGACGTAGAGCCCAACGCACGTCCCGACGTAGAGCCCAACGCACGTCCCGACGTAGAGCTGAAAGTAAGCTAAATCCCAACGTAGAGCCCAACGCACGTCCAGACGTAGAGCCCAACGCACGTCCCGAAGTAGAGCCCAACGCACGTCCCGACGTAGACCTGAAAGTAAGCTAAATCCCGAAGTAGAGCCCAACGCACGTCCCGACGTAGTGCCCAACGCACGTCCCGACGTAGAGCCCAACGCACGTCCCGACGTAGAGCTGAATGTAAGCTAAATCCCGACGTAGAGCCCAACGCACGTCCCGACGTAGAGCCCAACGCACGTCCCGACGTAGAGCCCAACGCACGTCCCGACGTAGACCTGAAAGTAAGCTAAATCGCGACGTAGAGCCCAACGCACGTCCCGACGTAGCGCCCAACGCACGTCCCGACGTAGAGGCCAACGCACGTCCCGACGTAGACCTGAAAGTAAGCTAAATCCCGACGTAGAGGCCAACGCACGTCCCGACGTAGAGGCCAACGCACGTCCCGACGTAGAGCTGAAGATAAGCTAAATCCCGACATAGAGCCCAACGCACGTCCCGACGTAGAGCCCAACGCACGTCCCGAAGTAGAGCCCAACGCACGTCCCGACGTAGAGCTGAAAGTAAGCTAAATCCCCACGTAGAGCCCAACGCACGTCCCGACGTAGAGCCCAACGCACGTCCCGACGTAGAGCCCAACGCACGTCCCGACGTAGACCTGAAAGTAAGCTAAATCCCGACGTAGAGCCCAACGCACGTCCCGACGTAGCGCCCAACGCACGTCCCGACGTAGAGGCCAACGCACGTCCCGACGTAGAGCTGAAAGCAAGCTAAATCCCGACGTAGAGCCCAACGCACGTCCCGACGTAGAGCCCAACGCACGTCCCGACGTAGAGCTGAAAGTAAGCTAAATCCCAACGTAGAGCCCAACGCACGTCCCGACGTAGAGCCCAACGCACGTCCCGAAGTAGAGCCCAACGCACGTCCCGACGTAGACCTGAAAGTAAGCTAAATCCCGAAGTAGAGCCAAACGCACGTCCCGACGTAGTGCCCAACGCACGTCCCGACCTAGAGCCCAACGCACGTCGCGACGTAGAGCTGAAAGTAAGCTAAATCCCGACGTAGAGCCCAACGCACGTCCCGACGTAGAGCCCAACGCACGTCCCGACGTAGAGCCCAACGCATGTCCCGACGTAGAGGCCAACGCACGTCCCGACGTAGAGCCCA
Source organism: Leptosomus discolor (assembly GCF_034619465.1). Taxonomy (NCBI): domain Eukaryota; kingdom Metazoa; phylum Chordata; class Aves; order Leptosomiformes; family Leptosomidae; genus Leptosomus; species Leptosomus discolor. Next base: position 1,230,878 of record NW_028237857.1, on the reverse strand, counting down.
ACGCACGTCCCGACGTAGAGCTGAAAGTAAGCTAAATCCCGACGTAGAGCCCAACGCACGTCCCGACGTAGAGCCCAACGCACGTCCCGACGTAGAGCCCAACGCACGTCCCGACGTAGACCTGAAAGTAAGCTAAATCCCGACGTAGAGCCCAACGCACGTCCCGACGTAGCGCCCAACGCACGTCCCGACGTAGAGGCCAACGCACGTCCCGACGTAGAGCTGAAAGTAAGCTAAATCCCGACGTAGAGGCCAACGCACGTCCCGACGTAGAGGCCAACGCACGTCCCGACGTAGAGCTGAAGATAAGCTAAATCCCGACATAGAGCCCAACGCACGTCCCGACGTAGAGCCCAACGCACGTCCCGACGTAGAGCTGAAAGTAAGCTAAATCCCGACGTAGAGCCCAACGCACGTCCCGACGTAGAGCCCAACGCACGTCCCGACGTAGACCTGAAAGTAAGCTAAATCCCGACGTAGAGCCCAACGCACGTCCCGACGTAGAGCCCAACGCACGTCCCGACGTAGAGCTGAAAGTTAGCTAACTACAGACGAAGAGCCCAACGCGCGTTCCGACGTAGAGCTGAAAGTTAGCTAACTACAGACGTAGAGCCCAACGCGCGTCCCGACGTAGAGCCCAACGCACGTCCCGACGTAGAGCCCAACGCACGTCCCGACGTAGAGGCCAACGCACGTCCCGACGTAGAGCTGAAAGTAAGCTAAATCCCGACGTAGAGGCCAACGCACGTCCCGACGTAGAGGCCAACGCACGTCCCGACGTAGCGGCCAACGCACGTCCCGACGTAGAGGCCAACGCACGTCCCGATTTAGAGCTGAAAGTAAGCTAAATCCCGACGTAGAGCCCAACGCACGTCCCAACATAGAGCCCAACGCACGTCCCGACGTAGAGCTGAAAGTTAGCTAACTACAGACGTAGAGCCCAACGCACGTCCCGACGTAGAGCAGAAAGTTAGCTAACTACAGACGTAGAGCCCAACGCAGGTCCCGACGTAGAACCCAACGCACGTCCCGACGTAGAGCCCAACGCACCTCCCGACGTAGAGCCCAACGCACCTCCCGACGTAGAGCCCAACGCACCTCCCGACGTAGAGCTGAAAGTAAGCTAAATGCCGACGTAGAGGCCAATGCACGTCCCGACGTAGAGCTGAAAGTAAGCTAAATCCCGACGTAGAGCCCAACGCACGTCCCGACGTAGAGCCCAACGCACGTCCCGACGTAGAGCTGAAAGTAAGCTAAATCCCGACGTAGAGCCCAACGCACGTCCCGACGTAGATCCCAACGCACGTCCCGACGTAGAGCCCAACGCACGTCCCGACGTAGAGCTGAAAATTAGCTGACTACAGACGTAGAGCCCAACGCACGTCCCGACGTAGAGCCCAACGCACGTCCCGACGTAGAGCTGAAAGTTAGCTAACTACAGACGTAGAGCCCAACGCACGTCCCGACGTAGAGCCCAACGCACGTCCCGACGTAGAGCCCAACGCACGTCCCGACGTAGACCTGAAAAGTAAGCTAAATCCCGACGTAGAGCCCAACGCACGTCCCGACGTAGAGCCCAACGCACGTCCCGACGTAGAGCCCAACGCACGTCCCGACGTAGAGCTTAAAGTAAGCTAAATCCCGACGTAGAGCCCAACGCACGTCCCGACGTAGAGCCCAACGCACGTCCCGACGTAGAGCCCAACGCACGTCCCGACGTAGAGCTGAAAGTTAGCTAACTACAGACGTAGAGCCCAACGCACGTCCCGACGTAGAGCAGAAAGTTAGCTAACTACAGACGTAGAGCCCAACGCACGTCCCGACGTAGAACCCAACGCACGTCCCGACGTAGAGCCCAACGCACGTCCCGACGTAGAGCCCAACGCACGTCCCGACGTAGAGCCCAACGCACGTCCCGACGTAGAGCTGAAAGTAAGCTAAATGCCGACGTAGAGTCCAACGCACGTCCCGACGTAGAGCTGAAAGTAAGCTAAATCCCGACGTAGAGCCCAACGCACGTCCCGACGTAGAGCCCAACGCACGTCCCGACGTAGAGCTGAAAGTAAGATAAATCCCGACGTAGAGCCCAACGCACGTCCCGACGTAGAGCCCAACACACGTCCCGACGTAGAGCCCAACGCACATCCCGACATAGAGCCCAACGCACATCCCGACGTAGAGCTGAAAGTAAGCTAAATTCCAACGTAGCGCCCAACGCACGTCCCGAAGTAGCGCCCAACGCACGTCCCGACGTATCGCCCAATGCACGTCCCGACGTAGCATCCAACGCACGTCCCGACGTAGAGGCCAACGCAGGTCCCGACGTAGAGCTGAAAGCAAGCTAAATCCCGACGTAGAGCCCAACGCACGTCCCGACGTAGAGCCAAACGCACGTCCCGACGTAGAGCTGAAAGTAAGCTAAATCCCAACGTAGAGCCCAACGCACGTCCCGACGTAGAGCCCAACGCACGTCCCGAAGTAAGCCCAACGCACGTCCCGACGTAGAGCTGAAAGTAAGCTAAATCCCGACGTAGAGCCCAACGCACGTCCCGACGTAGAGCCCAACGCACGTCCCGACGTAGAGCCCAACGCACGTCCCGACGTAGTGCCCAACGCACGTCCCGACGTAGAGCCCAACGCACGTCCCGACGTAGAGCTGAAAGTAAGCTAAATCCCGACGTAGAGCCCAACGCACGTCCCGACGTAGAGCCCAACGCACGTCCCGACGTAGAGCCCAACGCACGTCCCGACGTAGACCTGAAAGTAAGCTAAATCCCGACGTAGAGCCCAACGCAGGTCCCGACGTAGCGCCCAACGCACGTCCCGACGTAGAGGCCAAAGCACGTCCCGACGTAGAGCTGAAAGTAAGCTAAATCCCGACGTAGAGGCCAACGCACGTCCCGACGTAGAGCCCAACGCACGTCCCGACGTAGAGCCCAACGCACGTCCCGAAGTAGAGCCCAACGCACGTCCCGACGTAGAGCCCAACGCACGTCCCGAAGTAGAGCCCAACGCACGTCCCGACGTAGAGCTGAAAGTAAGCTAAATCCCGACGTAGAGCCCAACGCACGTCCCGACGTAGAGCCCAACGCACGTCCCGACGTAGACCTGAAAGTAAGCTAAATCCCGACGTAGAGCCCAACGCACGTCCCGACGTAGAGCTGAAAGTTAGCTAACTACAGACGAAGAGCCCAACGCGCGTTCCGACGTAGAGCTGAAAGTTAGCTAACTACAGATGTAGAGCCCAACGCGCGTCCCGACGTAGAGCCCAACGCACGTCCCGACGTAGAGCCCAACGCACGTCCCGACGTAGAGGCCAACGCACGTCCCGACGTAGAGCTGAAAGTAAGCTAAATCCCGACGTAGAGCCCAACGCACGTCCCGACGTAGAGCCCAACGCACGTCCCGACGTAGAGCCCAACGCACGTCCCGACGTAGAGCTGAAAGTTAGCTAACTACAGACGTAGAGCCCAACGCACGTCCCGACGTAGAGCAGAAAGTTAGCTAACTACAGACGTAGAGCCCAACGCACGTCCCGACGTAGAACCCAACGCACAACCCGACGTAGAGCCCAACGCACGTCCCGACGTAGAGCCCAACGCACGTCCCGACGTAGAGCCCAACGCACGTCCCGACGTAGAGCTGAAAGTAAGCTAAATGCCGACGTAGAGCCCAACGCACATCCCGACGTAGAGCTGAAAGTAAGCTAAATTCCAACGTAGCGCCCAACGCACGTCCCGAAGTAGCGCCCAACGCACGTCCCGACGTAGCGCCCAATGCACGTCCCGACGTAGCATCCAACGCACGTCCCGACGTAGAGGCCAACGCAGGTCCCGACGTAGAGCTGAAAGCAAGCTAAATCCCGACGTAGAGCCCAACGCACGTCCCGACGTAGAGCCAAACGCACGTCCCGACGTAGAGCTGAAAGTAAGCTAAATCCCAACGTAGAGCCCAACGCACGTCCCGACGTAGAGCCCAACGCACGTCCCGAAGTAGAGCCCAACGCACGTCCCGACGTAGACCAGAAAGTAAGCTAAATCCCGAAGTAGAGCCCAACGCACGTCCCGACGTAGTGCCCAACGCACGTCCCGACGTAGAGCCCAACGCACGTCCCGACGTAGAGCTGAAAGTAAGCTAAATCCCGACGTAGAGCCCAACGCACGTCCCGACGTAGAGCCCAACGCACGTCCCGACGTAGAGCCCAACGCACGTCCCGACGTAGTGCCCAACGCACGTCCCGACGTAGAGCCCAACGCACGTCCCGACGTAGAGCTGAAAGTAAGCTAAATCCCGACGTAGAGCCCAACGCACGTCCCGACGTAGAGCCCAACGCACGTCCCGACGTAGAGCCCAACGCACGTCCCGACGTAGACCTGAAAGTAAGCTAAATCCCGACGTAGAGCCCAACGCAGGTCCCGACGTAGCGCCCAACGCACGTCCCGACGTAGAGGCCAACGCACGTCCCGACGTAGAGCTGAAAGTAAGCTAAATCCCGACGTAGAGGCCAACGCACGTCCCGACGTAGAGGCCAACGCACGTCCCGACGTAGAGCTGAAGATAAGCTAAATCCCGACATAGAGCCCAACGCACGTCCCGACGTAGAGCCCAACGCACGTCCCGAAGTAGAGCCCAACGCACGTCCCGACGTAGAGCTGAAAGTAAGCTAAATCCCGACGTAGAGCCCAACGCACGTCCCGACGTAGAGCCCAACGCACGTCCCGACGTAGACCTGAAAGTAAGCTAAATCCCGACGTAGAGCCCAACGCACGTCCCGACGTAGAGCCCAACGCACGTCCCGACGTAGAGCTGAAAGTTAGCTAACTACAGACGAAGAGCCCAACGCGCGTTCCGACGTAGAGCTGAAAGTTAGCTAACTACAGATGTAGAGCCCAACGCGCGTCCCGACGTAGAGCCCAACGCACGTCCCGACGTAGAGCCCAACGCACGTCCCGACGTAGAGGCCAACGCACGTCCCGACTTAGAGCTGAAAGTAAGCTAAATCCCGACGTAGAGGCCAACGCACGTCCCGACGTAGAGGCCAACGCACGTCCCGATGTAGCGCCCAACGCACGTCCCGACGTAGAGGCCAACGCACGTCCCGATTTAGAGCTGAAAGTAAGCTAAATCCCGACGTAGAGCCCAACGCACGTCCCAACATAGAGCCCAACGCACGTCCCGACGTAGAGCTGAAAGTTAGCTAACTACAGACGTAGAGCCCAACGCACGTCCCGACGTAGAGCAGAAAGTTAGCTAACTACAGACGTAGAGCCCAACGCAGGTCCCCACGTAGAACCCAACGCACGTCCCGACGTAGAGCCCAACGCACCTCCCGACGTAGAGCCCAACGCACCTCCCGACGTAGAGCCCAACGCACGTCCCGACGTAGAGCTGAAAGTAAGCTAAATGCCGACGTAGAGGCCAATGCACGTCCCGACGTAGAGCTGAAAGTAAGCTAAATCCCGACGTAGAGCCCAACGCACGTCCCGACGTAGAGCCCAACGCACGTCCCGACGTAGAGCTGAAAGTAAGCTAAATCCCGACGTAGAGCCCAACGCACGTCCCGACGTAGAGCCCAACGCACGTCCCGACGTAGAGCCCAACGCACGTCCCGACGTAGAGCTGAAAATTAGCTGACTACAGACGTAGAGCCCAACGCACGTCCCGACGTAGAGCCCAACGCACGTCCCGACGTAGAGCTGAAAGTTAGCTAACTACAGACGTAGAGCCCAACGCACGTCCCGACGTAGAGCCCAACGCACGTCCCGACGTAGAGCCCAACGCACGTCCCGACGTAGACCTGAAAAGTAAGCTAAATCCCGACGTAGAGCCCAACGCACGTCCCGACGTAGAGCCCAACGCACGTCCCGACGTAGAGCCCAACGCACGTCCCGACGTAGAGCTTAAAGTAAGCTAAATCCCGACGTAGAGCCCAACGCACGTCCCGACGTAGAGCCCAACGCACGTCCCGACGTAGAGCCCAACACACGTCCCGACGTAGAGCTGAAAGTTAGCTAACTACAGACGTAGAGCCCAACGCACGTCCCGACGTAGAGCAGAAAGTTAGCTAACTACAGACGTAGAGCCCAACGCACGTCCCGACGTAGAGCAGAAAGTTAGCTAACTACAGACGTAGAGCCCAACGCACGTCCCGACGTAGAACCCAACGCACGTCCCGACGTAGAGCCCAACGCACGTCCCGACGTAGAGCCCAACGCACGTCCCGACGTAGAGCTCAAAGTAAGCTAAATGCCAACGAAGAGGCCAACGCACGTCCCGACGTAGAGCTGAAAGTAAGCTAAATCCCGACGTAGAGCCCAACGCACGTCCCGACGTAGAGCCCAACGCACGTCCCGACGTAGAGCTGAAAGTAAGCTAAATCCCGACGTAGAGCCCAACGCACGTCCCGACGTAGAGCCCAACACACGTCCCGACGTAGAGCCCAACGCACATCCCGACATAGAGCCCAACGCACATCCCGACGTAGAGCTGAAAGTAAGCTAAATTCCAACGTAGCGCCCAACGCACGTCCCGAAGTAGCGCCCAACGCACGTCCCGACGTAGCGCCCAATGCACGTCCCGACGTAGCATCCAACGCACGTCCCGACGTAGAGCTGAAAGTAAGCTAAATCCCGACGTAGAGGCCAACGCACGTCCTGACGTAGAGGCCAACGCACGTCCCGACGTAGAGGCCAACGCACGTCCCGACGTAGAGCTGAAAAGTAAGCTAAATCCCGACGTAGAGCCCAACGCACGTCCCGACGTAGAGCCCAACGCACGTCCCGACGTAGAGCCCAACGCACGTCCCGACGTAGACCTGAAAGTAAGCTAAATCCCGACGTAGAGCCCAACGCACGTCCCGACGTAGACCCCAACGCACGTCCCGACGTAGAGCCCAACGCACGTCCCGACGTAGAGCTTAAAGTAAGCTAAATCCCGACGTAGAGCCCAACGCGCGTTCCGACGTAGAGCCCAACGCACGTCCCGACGTAGAGCCCAACGGACGTCCCGACGTAGAGCTTAAAGTAAGCTAAATCCCGACGTAGAGCCCAACGCACGTTCCGACGTAGCGCCCAACGCACGTCTTGACGTAGAGCTGAATGTTAGCTAACTACAGATGTAGAGCCCAACGCACGTCCCGACGTAGAGCTGAAAGTTAGCTAACTACAGACGTAGAGCCCAACGCACGTCCCGACATAGAGCTGAAAGTAAGCTAACTACAGACGTAGAGCCCAACGCACGTCCCGACGTAGAGCCCAACGCACGTCCCGACATAGAGCCCAACGCACGTCCCGACGTAGACCTGAAGGTAAGCTAAATCCCGACCTAGAGCCCAACGCACGTCCCGACGTAGAGCCCAACGCACGTCCCGACGTAGAGCCCAACGCACGTCCCGACGTAGAGCTGAAAGTTAGCTAACTACAGACGAAGAGCCCAACGCGCGTCCCGACGTAGAGCTGAAAGTTAGCTAACTACAGACGAAGAGCCCAACGCGCGTCCCGACGTAGAGCCCAACGCGTGTCCAGACGTAGAGCCCAACGCACGTCCCGACGTAGAGCCCAACGCACGTCGCGACGTAGAGCTGAAGGTAAGCTAAATCCCGACGTAGAGCCCAACGCACGTCCCGACGTAGAGCCCAACGCACATCCAGACGTAGAGCCCAACGCACGTCCCGACGTAGAGCTGAAAGTTAGCTAACTACAAACGTAGAGCCCAACGCACGTCCCGACGTAGAGCCCAACGCACGTCCCGACGTGGAGCCCAACGCACGTCCCGACGTGGAGCCCAACGCACGTCCCGACGTAGAGCTGAAAGTAAGCTAAATCCCGACGTAGAGCCCAACGCACGTCCCGACGTAGAGCCCAACGCACGTCCCGACATAGAGCCCAACGCACGTCCCGACGTAGAGCTGAAAGTTAGCTAACTACAGACGTAGAGCCCAACGCACGTCCCGACGTAGAGCCCAACGCACGTCCCGACGTAGAGCCCAACGCACGTCCCGACGTAGAGCTGAAAGTAAGCTAAATCCCGACGTAGAGCCCAACACACGTCCCGACGTAGAGCTGAAAGTAAGCTAAATCCCGACGTAGAGGCCAACGCACGTCCCGACGTAGAGGCCAACGCACGTCCCGACGTAGAGCTGAAAGTAAGCTAAATCCCGAAGTAGAGGCCAACGCACGTCCCGACGTAGAGGCCAACGCACGTCCCGACGTAGAGCTGAAAGTAAGCTAAATCCCGACGTAGAGCCCAACGCACGTCCCGACGTAGAGCCCACCGCACGTCCCGACCTAGCGCCCAACGCACGTCCCGACGTAGCGCCCAACGCACGTCCCGACGTAGAGCTGAAAGTAAGCTAAATCCCGACGTAGAGGCCAACGCACGTCCCGACGTAGAGGCCAACGCACGTCCCGACTTAGAGGCCAACGCACGTCCCGACGTAGAGCCCAACGCACGTCCCGACGTAGACCTGAAAGTAAGCTAAATCCCGACGTAGAGCCCAACGCACGTCCGGACGTAGACCCCAACGCACGTCCCGACGTAGAGCCCAACGCACGTCCCGACGTAGAGCTTTAAGTAAGCTAAATCCCGACGTAGAGCCCAACGCACGTCCCGACGTAGAGCCCAATGCACGTCCCGACGTAGAGCCCAACGCACGTCCCGACGTAGAGCTGAAAGTTAGCAAACTACGGACGTAGAGCCCAACGCACTTCCCGACGTAGAACCCAACGCACGTCCCGACGTAGAGCTGAAAGTTAGCAAACTACAGACGTAGAGCCCAACGCACGTCCCGACGTAGAACCCAACGCACGTCCCGACGTAGAGCCCAACGCACGTCCCGACGTAGAGTCCAAAGCACGTCCCGACGTAGAGCTGAAAGTAAGCTAAATCCCGACGTAGAGGCCAACGCACGTCCCGACGTAGAGGCCAACGCACGTCCCGACGTAGAGCTGAAAGTAAGCTAAATCCCGACGTAGAGCCCAACGCACGTCCCGACGTAGAGCCCAACGCACGTCCCGACGTAGAGCCCAACGCACGTCCCGACGTAGAGCCCAACGCACATCCCGACATAGAGCCCAACGCACGTCCCGACGTAGAGCTGAAAGTAAGCTAAATCCCGACATAGCGCCCAACACATGTCCCGAAGTAGCGCCCAACGCACGTCCCGACGTAACGCCCAACGCACGTCCCGACGTAGAGCTGAAAGTAAGCTAAATCCCGACGTAGAGGCCAACGCACGTCCCGACGTAGAGGCCAACGCACGTCCCGACGTAGAGCTGAAAGTAAGCTAAATCCCGACGTAGAGCCCAACGCACGTCCCGACGTAGAGCTGAAACTTAGCTAACTACAGACGAAGAGCCCAACGCGCGTCCCGACGTAGAGCTGAAAGTTAGCTAACTACAGACGTAGAGCCCAACGCGCGTCCCGACGTAGAGCCCAACGCGTGTCCCGACGTAGAGCCCAACGCACGTCCCGACGTAGAGCCCAACGCGTGTCCCGACGTAGAGCTGAAAGTAAGCTAAATCCGGACGTAGAGGCCAACGCACGTCCCGACGTAGAGGCCAACGCACGTCCCGACGTAGCGCCCAACGCACGTCCCGACGTAGAGGCCAACGCAGGTCCCGACGTAGAGCTGAAAGTAAGCTAAATCCCGACGTAGAGCCCAACGCACGTCCCGACGTAGAGCCCAACGCTCGTCCCGACGTAGAGCTGAAAGTAAGCTAAATCCCAACGTAGAGCCCAACGCACGTCCCGACGTAGAGCCCAACGCACGTCCCGAAGTAGAGCCCAACGCACGTCCCGACGTAGACCTGAAAAAAAGCTAAATCCCGACGTAGAGGCCAACGCACGTCCCGACGTATTGCCCAACGCACGTCCCGAAGTAGAGCCCAACGCACGTCCCGACGTAGAGCTGAAAGTAAGCTAAATCCCGACGTAGAGCCCAAAGCACGTCCCGACGTAGAGCCCAACGCACGTCCCGACGTAGAGCCCAACGCACGTCCCGACGTAGACCTGAAAGTAAGCTAAATCCCGACGTAGAGCCCAACGCACGTCCCGACGTAGAGCCCAAAGCACGTCCCGACGTAGAGCCCAACGCACGTCCCGACGTAGAGCTGAAAGTTAGCTAACTACAGACGAAGAGCCCAACGCGCGTCCCGACGTAGAGCTGAAAGTTAGCTAACTACAGACGTAGAGCCCAACGCGCGTCCCGACGTAGAGCCCAACGCGTGTCCCGACGTAGAGCCCAACGCACGTCCCGACGTAGAGGCCAACGCACGTCCCGACGTAGAGCTGAAAGTAAGCTAAATCCCGACGTAGAGGCCAACGCACGTCCCGACGTAGAGGCCAACGCACGTCCTGACGTAGCGCCCAACGCACGTCCCGACGTACAGCCCAACGCACGTCCCGACGTAGAGCTGAAAGTTAGCTAACTACAGACGTAGAGCCCAACGCACGTCCCGACGTAGAGCAGAAAGTTAGCTAACTACAGACGTAGAGCCCAACGCAGGTCCCGACGTAGAACCCAACGCACGTCCCGACGTAGAGCCCAACGCACCTCCCGACGTAGAGCCCAACGCACCTCCAGACGTAGAGCCCAACGCACCTCCAGACGTAGAGCCCAACGCACGTCCCGACGTAGAGCTGAAAGTAAGCTAAATGCCGACGTAGAGGCCAATGCACGTCCCGACGTAGAGCTGAAAGTAAGCTAAATCCCGACGTAGAGCCCAACGCACGTCCCGACGTAGAGCCCAACGCACGTCCCGACGTAGAGCCCAACGCACGTCCCGACGTAGAGCTGAAAGTAAGCTAAATCCCGACGTAGAGCCCAACGCACGTCCCGACGTAGAGCCCAACGCACGTCCCGACGTAGAGCTGAAAATTAGCTGACTACAGACGTAGAGCCCAACGCACGTCCCGACGTAGAGCCCAACGCACGTCCCGACGTAGAGCCCAACGCACGTCCCGACGTAGAGCTGAAAGTTAGCTAACTACAGACGTAGATCCCAACGCACGTCCCGACGTAGAGCCCAACGCACGTCCCGACGTAGAGCTGAAAAGTAAGCTAAATCCCGACGTAGAGCCCAACGCACGTCCCGACGTAGAGCCCAACGCACGTCCCGACGTAGACCTGAAAGTAAGCTAAATTCGACGTAGAGCCCAACGCACGTCCCGACGTAGAGCCCAACGCACGTCCCGACGTAGAGCTTAAAGTAAGCTAAATCCCGACGTAGAGCCCAACGCACGTCCCGACGTAGAGCCCAACGCACGTCCCGACGTAGAGCCCAACGCACGTCCCGACGTAGAGCCCAACGCACGTACCGATGTAGAGCTGAAAGTAAGCTAAATGCCGACGTAGAGGCCAACGCACGTCCCGACGTAGAGCTGAAAGTAAGCTAAATCCCGACGTAGAGCCCAACGCACGTCCCGACGTAGAGCCCAACGCACGTCCCGACGTAGAGCTCAAAGTAAGCTAAATCCCGACGTAGAGCCCAACGCACGTCCCGACGTAGAGCCCAACGCACGTCCCGACGTAGAGCCCAACGCACGTCCCGACGTAGAGCTGAAAGTAAGCTAAATTCCAACGTAGCGCCCAACGCACGTCCCGAAGTAGCGCCCAACGCACGTCCCGACATAGCGCCCAATGCACGTCCGGACGTAGCATCCAACGCACGTCCCGACGTAGAGCTGAAAGTAAGCTAAATCCCGACGTAGAGGCCAACGCACGTCCTGACGTAGAGGCCAACGCACGTCTCGACGTAGAGGCCAACGCACGTCCCGACGTAGAGCTGAAAAGTAAGCTAAATCCCGACGTAGAGCCCAACGCACGTCCCGACGTAGAGCCCAACGCACGTCCCGACGTAGAGCCCAACGCACGTCCCGACGTAGACCTGAAAGTAAGCTAAATCCCGACGTAGAGCCCAACGCACGTCCCGACGTAGACCCCAACGCACGTCCCGACGTAGAGCCCAACGCACGTCCCGACGTAGAGCTTCAAGTAAGCTAAATCCCGACGTAGAGCCCAACGCACGTCCCGACTTAGAGCCCAACGCACGTCCCGACGTAGAGCTGAAAGTAAGCTAAATCCCGACGTAGAGCCCAACGGACGTCCCGACGTAGAGCTGAAAGTAAGCTAAATCCCGACGTAGAGGCCAACGCACGTCCCGACGTAGAGGCCAACGCACGTCCCGATGTAGAGCTGAAAGTAAGCTAAATCCCGACGTAGAGGCCAACGCACGTCCCGACGTAGAGGCCAACGCACGTCCCGACGTAGATCTGAAAGTAAGCTAAATCCCGACGTAGAGCCCAACGCACGTCCCGACGTAGAGCCCAACGCACGTCCTGACGTAGAGCCCAACGCACATCCCGACATAGAGCCCAACGCACGTCCCGAGGTAGAGCTGAAAGTAAGCTAAATCCCGACATAGCGCCCAACACATGTCCCGAAGTAGCGCCCAACGCACGTCCCGACGTAGCGCCCAACGCACGTCCCGACGTAGCGTCCAACGCACGTCCCGACGTAGAGCTGAAAGTAAGCTAAATCCCGACGTAGAGGCCAACGCACGTCCCGACGTAGAGCCCAACGCACGTCCCGACGTAGAGCTGAAAGTAAGCTAAATCCCGACGTAGAGCCCAACGCACGTCCCGACGTAGAGCTCAACGCACGTCCCGACGTAGAGCCCAACGCACGTTCCGACGTAGCTCCCAACGCACGTCTTGACGTAGAGCTGAAAGTTAGCTAACTACAGATGTAGAGCCCAACGCACGTCCCGACGTAGAGCTGAAAGTTAGCTAAATCCCGACGTAGAGCCCAAGGCACGTCCCGACGTAGAGCCCAACGCACGTCCCGACGTAGAGCTGAAAGTTAGCTAACTACAGACGTAGAGCCCAACGCACGTCCCGACATAGAGCTGAAACTTAGCTAACTACAGACGTAGAGCCCAACGCACGTCCCGACGTAGAGCCCAACGCACGTCCCGACGTAGAGCCCAACGCACGTCCCGACGTAGACCTGAAGGTAAGCTAAATCCCGACCTAGAGCCCAACGCACGTCCCGACCTAGAGCCCAACGCACGTCCCGACGTAGAGCCCAACGCACGTCCCGACGTAGAGCTGAAAGTTAGCTAACTACAGACGAAGAGCCCAACGCGCGTCCCGACGTAGAGCTGAAAGTTAGCTAACTACAGACGAAGAGCCCAACGCGCGTCCCGACGTAGAGCTGAAAGTTAGCTAACTACAGACGTAGAGCCCAACGCGCGTCCCGACGTAGAGCCCAACGCGCGTCCCGACGTAGAGCCCAACGCGCGAACCGACGTAGAGCCCAACGCACGTCCCGACGTAGAGCCCAACGCACGTCGCGACGTAGAGCTGAAGGTAAGCTAAATCCCGACGTAGAAGCCAACGCACGTCCCGACGTAGAGGCCAACGCACGTCCCGACGTAGAGCCCAACGCACGTCCCGACGTAGAGGCCAACGCACGTCCCGACGTAGAGCTGAAAGTAAACTAAATCCCGACGTAGAGCCCAACGCACGTCCCGACGTAGACCCCAACGCACGTCCCGACGTAGAGCCCAACGCACGTCCCGACGTAGAGCTTAAAGTAAGCTAAATCCCGACGTAGAGCCCAACGCACGTCCCGACTTAGAGCCCAACGCACGTCCCGACGTAGAGCTGAAAGTAAGCTAAATCCCGACGTAGAGCCCAACGGACGTCCCGACGTAGAGCTGAAAGTAAGCTAAATCCCGACGTAGAGGCCAACGCACGTCCCGACGTAGAGGCCAACGCACGTCCCGATGTAGAGCTGAAAGTAAGCTAAATCCCGACGTAGAGGCCAACGCACGTCCCGACGTAGAGGCCAACGCACGTCCCGACGTAGATCTGAAAGTAAGCTAAATCCCGACGTAGAGCCCAACGCACGTCCCGACGTAGAGCCTAACGCACGTCCTGACGTAGAGCCCAACGCACATCCCGACATAGAGCCCAACGCACGTCCCGAGGTAGAGCTGAAAGTAAGCTAAATCCCGACATAGCGCCCAACACATGTCCCGAAGTAGCGCCCAACGCACGTCCCGACGTAGCGCCCAACGCACGTCCCGACGTAGCGCCCAACGCACGTCCCGACGTAGCGCCCAACGCACGTCCCGACGTAGAGCTGAAAGTAAGCTAAATCCCGACGTAGAGGCCAACGCACGTCCCGACGTAGAACCCAACGCACGTCCCGACGTAGAGCCCAACGCACGTCCCGACGTAGAGCTGAAAGTAAGCTAAATCCCGACGTAGAGCCCAACGCACGTCCCGACGTAGAGCTCAACGCACGTCCCGACGTAGAGCCCAACGCAAGTTCCGACGTAGCTCCCAACGCACGTCTTGACGTAGAGCTGAAAGTTAGCTAACTACAGATGTAGAGCCCAACGCACGTCCCGACGTAGAGCTGAAAGTTAGCTAAATCCCGACGTAGAGCCCAACGCACGTCCCGACATAGAGCTGAAAGTAAGCTAACTACAGACGTAGAGCCCAACGCACGTCCCGACGTAGAGCCCAACGCACGTCCCGACGTAGAGCTGAAAGTTAGCTAACTACAGACGTAGAGCCCAACGCACGTCCCGACATAGAGCTGAAACTTAGCTAACTACAGATGTAGAGCCCAACGCACGTCCCGACGTAGAGCCCAACGCACGTCCCGACGTAGAGCCCAACGCACGTCCCGACGTAGACCTGAAGGTAAGCTAAATCCCGACCTAGAGCCCAACGCACGTCCCGACCTAGAGCCCAACGCACGTCCCGACGTAGAGCCCAACGCACGTCCCGACGTAGAGCTGAAAGTTAGCTAACTACAGACGAAGAGCCCAACGCGCGTCCCGACGTAGAGCTGAAAGTTAGCTAACTACAGACGTAGAGCCCAACGCGCGTCCCGACGTAGAGCCCAACGCGCGTCCCGACGTAGAGCCCAACGCACGTCCCGACGTAGAGCCCAATGCACGTCCCGACGTAGAGCTGAAGGTAAGCTAAATCCCGACGTAGAAGCCAACGCACGTCCCGACGTAGAGGCCAACGCACGTCCCGACGTAGAGCCCAACGCACGTCCCGACGTAGAGGCCAACGCACGTCCCGACGTAGAGCTGAAAGTAAACTAAATCCCGACGTAGAGCCCAACGCACGTCCCGACGTAGAGCCCAACGCACGTCCCGACGTAGAGCCCAACGCACGTCCCGACGTAGAGCTGAAAGTTAGCTAACTACAAACGTAGAGCCCAACGCACGTCCCGACGTAGAGCAGAAAGTTAGCTAACTACAGACGTAGAGCCCAACGCACGTCCCGACGTAGAGCCCAACGCACGTCCCGACGTGGAGCCCAACGCACGTCCCGACGTAGAGCTGAAAGTAAGCTAAATCCCGACGTAGAGCCCAAGGCACGTCCCGACGTAAAGCCCAACGCACGTCCCGACGTAGAGCTGAAAGTAAGCTAAATCCCGACGTAGAGCCCAACACACGTCCCGACGTAGAGCTGAAAGTAAGCTAAATCCCGACGTAGAGGCCAACGCACGTCCCGACGTAGAGGCCAACGCACGTCCCGACGTAGAGCTGAAAGTAAGCTAAATCCCGAAGTAGAGGCCAACGCACGTCCCGAAGTAGAGGCCAACGCACGTCCCGACGTAGAGCTGAAAGTAAGCTAAATCCCGACGTAGAGCCCAACGCACGTCCCGACGTAGAGCCCACCGCACGTCCCAACGTAGAGCCCAACGCACGTCCCGACGTAGAGCTGAAAGTAAGCTAAATCCCGACGTAGCGCCCAACGCACGTCCCGAAGCAACGCCCAACGCACGTCCCGACGTAGCGCCCAACGCACGTCCCGACGTAGAGCTGAAAGTAAGCTAAATCCCGACGTAGAGGCCAACGCACGTCCCGACGTAGAGGCCAACGCACGTCCCGACTTAGAGGCCAACGCACGTCCCGGCGTAGAGGACAACGCACGTCCCGACGTAGCGCCCAACGCACGTCCCGACGTAGAGCTGAAAGTAAGCTAAATCCCGACGTAGAGCCCAACGCACGTCCCGACGTAGAGCCCAACGCACGTCCCGACGTGGAGCCCAACGCACGTCCCGACGTGGAGCCCAACGCACGTCCCGACGTAGAGCTGAAAGTAAGCTAAATCCCGACGTAGAGCCCAACGCACGTCCCGACGTAGAGCCCAACGCACGTCCCGACATAGAGCCCAACGCACGTCCCGACGTAGAGCTGAAAGTTAGCTAACTACAGACGTAGAGCCCAACGCACGTCCCGACGTAGAGCCCAACGCACGTCCCGACGTAGAGCCCAACGCACGTCCCGACGTAGAGCTGAAAGTAAGCTAAATCCCGACGTAGAGCCCAACACACGTCCCGACGTAGAGCTGAAAGTAAGCTAAATCCCGACGTAGAGGCCAACGCACGTCCCGACGTAGAGGCCAACGCACGTCCCGACGTAGAGCTGAAAGTAAGCTAAATCCCGAAGTAGAGGCCAACGCACGTCCCGACGTAGAGGCCAACGCACGTCCCGACGTAGAGCTGAAAGTAAGCTAAATCCCGACGTAGAGCCCAACGCACGTCCCGACGTAGAGCCCACCGCACGTCCCGACCTAGCGCCCAACGCACGTCCCGACGTAGCGCCCAACGCACGTCCCGACGTAGAGCTGAAAGTAAGCTAAATCCCGACGTAGAGGCCAACGCACGTCCCGACGTAGAGGCCAACGCACGTCCCGACTTAGAGGCCAACGCACGTCCCGACGTAGAGCCCAACGCACGTCCCGACGTAGACCTGAAAGTAAGCTAAATCCCGACGTAGAGCCCAACGCACGTCCGGACGTAGACCCCAACGCACGTCCCGACGTAGAGCCCAACGCACGTCCCGACGTAGAGCTTTAAGTAAGCTAAATCCCGACGTAGAGCCCAACGCACGTCCCGACGTAGAGCCCAATGCACGTCCCGACGTAGAGCCCAACGCACGTCCCGACGTAGAGCTGAAAGTTAGCAAACTACGGACGTAGAGCCCAACGCACTTCCCGACGTAGAACCCAACGCACGTCCCGACGTAGAGCTGAAAGTTAGCAAACTACAGACGTAGAGCCCAACGCACGTCCCGACGTAGAACCCAACGCACGTCCCGACGTAGAGCCCAACGCACGTCCCGACGTAGAGTCCAAAGCACGTCCCGACGTAGAGCTGAAAGTAAGCTAAATCCCGACGTAGAGCCCAACGCACGTCCCGACGTAGAGCCCAACGCACGTCCCGATGTAGAGCTGAAAGTAAGCTAAATCCCGACGTAGAGGCCAACGCACGTCCCGACGTAGAGGCCAACGCACGTCCCGACGTAGAGCTGAAAGTAAGCTAAATCCCGACGTAGAGCCCAACGCACGTCCCGACGTAGAGCCCAACGCACGTCCCGACGTAGAGCCCAACGCACGTCCCGACGTAGAGCCCAACGCACATCCCGACATAGAGCCCAACGCACGTCCCGACGTAGAGCTGAAAGTAAGCTAAATCCCGACATAGCGCCCAACACATGTCCCGAAGTAGCGCCCAACGCACGTCCCGACGTAACGCCCAACGCACGTCCCGACGTAGAGCTGAAAGTAAGCTAAATCCCGACGTAGAGGCCAACGCACGTCCCGACGTAGAGGCCAACGCACGTCCCGACGTAGAGCTGAAAGTAAGCTAAATCCCGACGTAGAGCCCAACGCACGTCCCGACGTAGAGCTGAAACTTAGCTAACTACAGACGAAGAGCCCAACGCGCGTCCCGACGTAGAGCTGAAAGTTAGCTAACTACAGACGTAGAGCCCAACGCGCGTCCCGACGTAGAGCCCAACGCGTGTCCCGACGTAGAGCCCAACGCACGTCCCGACGTAGAGCCCAACGCGTGTCCCGACGTAGAGCTGAAAGTAAGCTAAATCCGGACGTAGAGGCCAACGCACGTCCCGACGTAGAGGCCAACGCACGTCCCGACGTAGCGCCCAACGCACGTCCCGACGTAGAGGCCAACGCAGGTCCCGACGTAGAGCTGAAAGTAAGCTAAATCCCGACGTAGAGCCCAACGCACGTCCCGACGTAGAGCCCAACGCTCGTCCCGACGTAGAGCTGAAAGTAAGCTAAATCCCAACGTAGAGCCCAACGCACGTCCCGACGTAGAGCCCAACGCACGTCCCGAAGTAGAGCCCAACGCACGTCCCGACGTAGACCTGAAAAAAAGCTAAATCCCGACGTAGAGGCCAACGCACGTCCCGACGTATTGCCCAACGCACGTCCCGAAGTAGAGCCCAACGCACGTCCCGACGTAGAGCTGAAAGTAAGCTAAATCCCGACGTAGAGCCCAAAGCACGTCCCGACGTAGAGCCCAACGCACGTCCCGACGTAGAGCCCAACGCACGTCCCGACGTAGACCTGAAAGTAAGCTAAATCCCGACGTAGAGCCCAACGCACGTCCCGACGTAGAGCCCAAAGCACGTCCCGACGTAGAGCCCAACGCACGTCCCGACGTAGAGCTGAAAGTTAGCTAACTACAGACGAAGAGCCCAACGCGCGTCCCGACGTAGAGCTGAAAGTTAGCTAACTACAGACGTAGAGCCCAACGCACGTCCCAACGTAGAGCTGAAATTAGTTAACTACAGACGTAGAGCCCAACGCACGTCCCGACGTACAGCTGAAAGTTAGCTAACTACAGATGTAGAGCCCAACGAACGTCCCGACGTAGAGCCCAACGCACGTCCCGACGTAGAGCCCAACGCACGTCCCGACGTAGAGCCCAACGCACGTCCCGACGTAGAGCCCAACGCACGTCCCGACGTAGAGCTGAAAGTAAGCTAAATCCCGACGTAGAGGCCAACGCACGTCCCAACATAGAGCTGAAAGTAAGCTAAATCCCGACGTAGAGCCCAACGCACGTCCCGACCTAGAGCCCAACGCACGTCCCGACGTAGAGCCCAACGCACGTCCCGACGTAGAGCTGAAAGATAGCTAAATCCCGACGTAGACCCCAACGCACGTCCCGACGTAGAGCCCAACGCACGTCCCGACGTAGAGCTGAAAGTAAGCTAAATCCCGACGTAGCGCCCAACGCACGTCCCGAAGTAGCGCCCAACGCACGTCCCGACGTAGCGCCCAACGCACGTCCCGACTTAGAGCTGAAAGTAAGCTAAATCCCGACGTAGAGGCCAACGCACGTCCCGAAGTAGAGGCCAACGCATGTCCCGACGTAGAGGCCAACGCACGTCCCGACGTAGAGGACAACGCACGTCCTGACGTAGAGCTGAAAGTAAGCTAAATCCCGACGTAGACCCCAACGCACGTCCCGACGTAGAGCCCAACGCACGTCCCGACGTAGCGCCCAACGCACGTCCCGACGTAGAGCTGAAAGTTAGCTAACTACAGACGTAGAGCCCAACGCACGTCCCGACGTAGAGCTGAAAGTAAGCTAAATCCCGACGTAGAGGCCAACGCACGTCCCAACATAGAGCTGAAAGTAAGCTAAATCCCGACGTAGAGGCCAACGCACGTCCCGACGTAGAGCCCAACGCACGTCCCGACGTAGAGCCCAACGCACGTCCCGACGTAGAGCTGAAAGTTAGCTAAATCCCGACGTAGAGCCCAACGCACGTCCCGACGTAGAGCCCAACGCACGTCCCGACGTAGAGCTGAAAGTAAGCTAAATCCCGACTTAGAGCCCAATGCACGTCCCGACGTAGAGCTGTAAGTAAGCTAAATCCCGACGTAGAGGCCAACGCACGTCCCGACGTACAGGCCAAGGCACGTCCCGACGTAGAGCTGAAAGTAAGCTAAATCCCGACGTTAAGGCCAACGCACGTCCCGACGTAGAGACCAGCGCACGTCCCGACGTAGAGGCAAGCGCACGTCCCGACGTAGAGCCCAACGCACGTCCCGACGTAGAGCTTAAAGTAAGCTAAATCCCGACGTAGAGCCCAACACACGTCCCGACGTAGACCTGAAAGTAAGCTAAATCCCGACGAAGAGGCCAACGCACGTCCCGACGTAGAGGCCAACGCACGTCCCGACGTAGAGCTGAAAGTAAGCTAAATCCCGACTTAGAGGCCAACGCACGTCCCGACGTAGAGCTGAAAGTAAGCTAAATCCCGACGTAGAGCCCAACGCACATCCCGACGTAGAGCCCAACGCACGTCCCGACGTAGACCTGAAAGTAAGCTAAATCCCGACGTAGAGCCCAACGCAGGTCCCGACGTAGAGCCCAACGCACGTCCCGACGTAGAGCCCAACGCACGTCCCAACGTAGAGCCCACCGCACGTCCCGACATAGAGAGCCCAACGTACGTCCCGACGTAGAGCTGAAAGTAAGCTAAATCCCGACGTAGCGCCCAAGGCACGTCCCGAAGTAGCGCCCAACGCCTGTCCCGACGTAGCGCCCAACGCACGTCCCGATTTAGAGCTGTAAGTAAGCTAAATCCCGACGTAGAGGCCAACGCACGTCCCGACGTAGAGGCCAACGCACGTCCCGACGTAGAGCCCAACGCACGTCCCGACGTAGAGCTGAAAGTAAGCTAAATCCCGACGTAGAGCCCAACGCACGTCCCGACGTAGAGCCCAACGCACGTCCCGACGTGGAGCCCAACGCACGTCCCGACGTGGAGCCCAACGCACGTCCCGACGTAGAGCTGAAAGTAAGCTAAATCCCGACGTAGAGCCCAACGCACGTCCCGACGTAGAGCCCAACGCACGTCCCGACATAGAGCCCAACGCACGTCCCGACGTAGAGCTGAAAGTTAGCTAACTACAGACGTAGAGCCCAACGCACGTCCCGACGTAGAGCCCAACGCACGTCCCGACGTAGAGCCCAACGCACGTCCCGACGTAGAGCTGAAAGTAAGCTAAATCCCGACGTAGAGCCCAACACACGTCCCGACGTAGAGCTGAAAGTAAGCTAAATCCCGACGTAGAGGCCAACGCACGTCCCGACGTAGAGGCCAACGCACGTCCCGACGTAGAGCTGAAAGTAAGCTAAATCCCGAAGTAGAGGCCAACGCACGTCCCGACGTAGAGGCCAACGCACGTCCCGACGTAGAGCTGAAAGTAAGCTAAATCCCGACGTAGAGCCCAACGCACGTCCCGACGTAGAGCCCACCGCACGTCCCGACCTAGCGCCCAACGCACGTCCCGACGTAGCGCCCAACGCACGTCCCGACGTAGAGCTGAAAGTAAGCTAAATCCCGACGTAGAGGCCAACGCACGTCCCGACGTAGAGGCCAACGCACGTCCCGACTTAGAGGCCAACGCACGTCCCGACGTAGAGCCCAACGCACGTCCCGACGTAGACCTGAAAGTAAGCTAAATCCCGACGTAGAGCCCAACGCACGTCCGGACGTAGACCCCAACGCACGTCCCGACGTAGAGCCCAACGCACGTCCCGACGTAGAGCTTTAAGTAAGCTAAATCCCGACGTAGAGCCCAACGCACGTCCCGACGTAGAGCCCAATGCACGTCCCGACGTAGAGCCCAACGCACGTCCCGACGTAGAGCTGAAAGTTAGCAAACTACGGACGTAGAGCCCAACGCACTTCCCGACGTAGAACCCAACGCACGTCCCGACGTAGAGCTGAAAGTTAGCAAACTACAGACGTAGAGCCCAACGCACGTCCCGACGTAGAACCCAACGCACGTCCCGACGTAGAGCCCAACGCACGTCCCGACGTAGAGTCCAAAGCACGTCCCGACGTAGAGCTGAAAGTAAGCTAAATCCCGACGTAGAGCCCAACGCACGTCCCGACGTAGAGCCCAACGCACGTCCCGATGTAGAGCTGAAAGTAAGCTAAATCCCGACGTAGAGGCCAACGCACGTCCCGACGTAGAGGCCAACGCACGTCCCGACGTAGAGCTGAAAGTAAGCTAAATCCCGACGTAGAGCCCAACGCACGTCCCGACGTAGAGCCCAACGCACGTCCCGACGTAGAGCCCAACGCACGTCCCGACGTAGAGCCCAACGCACATCCCGACATAGAGCCCAACGCACGTCCCGACGTAGAGCTGAAAGTAAGCTAAATCCCGACATAGCGCCCAACACATGTCCCGAAGTAGCGCCCAACGCACGTCCCGACGTAACGCCCAACGCACGTCCCGACGTAGAGCTGAAAGTAAGCTAAATCCCGACGTAGAGGCCAACGCACGTCCCGACGTAGAGGCCAACGCACGTCCCGACGTAGAGCTGAAAGTAAGCTAAATCCCGACGTAGAGCCCAACGCACGTCCCGACGTAGAGCTGAAACTTAGCTAACTACAGACGAAGAGCCCAACGCGCGTCCCGACGTAGAGCTGAAAGTTAGCTAACTACAGACGTAGAGCCCAACGCGCGTCCCGACGTAGAGCCCAACGCGTGTCCCGACGTAGAGCCCAACGCACGTCCCGACGTAGAGCCCAACGCGTGTCCCGACGTAGAGCTGAAAGTAAGCTAAATCCGGACGTAGAGGCCAACGCACGTCCCGACGTAGAGGCCAACGCACGTCCCGACGTAGCGCCCAACGCACGTCCCGACGTAGAGGCCAACGCAGGTCCCGACGTAGAGCTGAAAGTAAGCTAAATCCCGACGTAGAGCCCAACGCTCGTCCCGACGTAGAGCTGAAAGTAAGCTAAATCCCAACGTAGAGCCCAACGCACGTCCCGACGTAGAGCCCAACGCACGTCCCGAAGTAGAGCCCAACGCACGTCCCGACGTAGACCTGAAAAAAAGCTAAATCCCGACGTAGAGGCCAACGCACGTCCCGACGTATTGCCCAACGCACGTCCCGAAGTAGAGCCCAACGCACGTCCCGACGTAGAGCTGAAAGTAAGCTAAATCCCGACGTAGAGCCCAAAGCACGTCCCGACGTAGAGCCCAACGCACGTCCCGACGTAGAGCCCAACGCACGTCCCGACGTAGACCTGAAAGTAAGCTAAATCCCGACGTAGAGCCCAACGCACGTCCCGACGTAGAGCCCAAAGCACGTCCCGACGTAGAGCCCAACGCACGTCCCGACGTAGAGCTGAAAGTTAGCTAACTACAGACGAAGAGCCCAACGCGCGTCCCGACGTAGAGCTGAAAGTTAGCTAACTACAGACGTAGAGCCCAACGCACGTCCCAACGTAGAGCTGAAATTAGTTAACTACAGACGTAGAGCCCAACGCACGTCCCGACGTACAGCTGAAAGTTAGCTAACTACAGATGTAGAGCCCAACGAACGTCCCGACGTAGAGCCCAACGCACGTCCCGACGTAGAGCCCAACGCACGTCCCGACGTAGAGCCCAACGCACGTCCCGACGTAGAGCCCAACGCACGTCCCGACGTAGAGCTGAAAGTAAGCTAAATCCCGACGTAGAGGCCAACGCACGTCCCAACATAGAGCTGAAAGTAAGCTAAATCCCGACGTAGAGCCCAACGCACGTCCCGACCTAGAGCCCAACGCACGTCCCGACGTAGAGCCCAACGCACGTCCCGACGTAGAGCTGAAAGATAGCTAAATCCCGACGTAGACCCCAACGCACGTCCCGACGTAGAGCCCAACGCACGTCCCGACGTAGAGCTGAAAGTAAGCTAAATCCCGACGTAGCGCCCAACGCACGTCCCGAAGTAGCGCCCAACGCACGTCCCGACGTAGCGCCCAACGCACGTCCCGACTTAGAGCTGAAAGTAAGCTAAATCCCGACGTAGAGGCCAACGCACGTCCCGAAGTAGAGGCCAACGCATGTCCCGACGTAGAGGCCAACGCACGTCCCGACGTAGAGGACAACGCACGTCCTGACGTAGAGCTGAAAGTAAGCTAAATCCCGACGTAGACCCCAACGCACGTCCCGACGTAGAGCCCAACGCACGTCCCGACGTAGCGCCCAACGCACGTCCCGACGTAGAGCTGAAAGTTAGCTAACTACAGACGTAGAGCCCAACGCACGTCCCGACGTAGAGCTGAAAGTAAGCTAAATCCCGACGTAGAGGCCAACGCACGTCCCAACATAGAGCTGAAAGTAAGCTAAATCCCGACGTAGAGGCCAACGCACGTCCCGACGTAGAGCCCAACGCACGTCCCGACGTAGAGCCCAACGCACGTCCCGACGTAGAGCTGAAAGTTAGCTAAATCCCGACGTAGAGCCCAACGCACGTCCCGACGTAGAGCCCAACGCACGTCCCGACGTAGAGCTGAAAGTAAGCTAAATCCCGACTTAGAGCCCAATGCACGTCCCGACGTAGAGCTGTAAGTAAGCTAAATCCCGACGTAGAGGCCAACGCACGTCCCGACGTACAGGCCAAGGCACGTCCCGACGTAGAGCTGAAAGTAAGCTAAATCCCGACGTTAAGGCCAACGCACGTCCCGACGTAGAGACCAGCGCACGTCCCGACGTAGAGGCAAGCGCACGTCCCGACGTAGAGCCCAACGCACGTCCCGACGTAGAGCTTAAAGTAAGCTAAATCCCGACGTAGAGCCCAACACACGTCCCGACGTAGACCTGAAAGTAAGCTAAATCCCGACGAAGAGGCCAACGCACGTCCCGACGTAGAGGCCAACGCACGTCCCGACGTAGAGCTGAAAGTAAGCTAAATCCCGACTTAGAGGCCAACGCACGTCCCGACGTAGAGCTGAAAGTAAGCTAAATCCCGACGTAGAGCCCAACGCACATCCCGACGTAGAGCCCAACGCACGTCCCGACGTAGACCTGAAAGTAAGCTAAATCCCGACGTAGAGCCCAACGCAGGTCCCGACGTAGAGCCCAACGCACGTCCCGACGTAGAGCCCAACGCACGTCCCAACGTAGAGCCCACCGCACGTCCCGACATAGAGCCCACCGCACGTCCCGACATAGAGAGCCCAACGTACGTCCCGACGTAGAGCTGAAAGTAAGCTAAATCCCGACGTAGCGCCCAAGGCACGTCCCGAAGTAGCGCCCAACGCCTGTCCCGACGTAGCGCCCAACGCACGTCCCGATTTAGAGCTGAAAGTAAGCTAAATCCCGACGTAGAGGCCAACGCACGTCCCGACGTAGAGGCCAACGCACGTCCCGACGTAGAGCCCAACGCACGTCCCGACGTAGAGCTGAAAGTAAGCTAAATCCCGACGTAGAGCCCAACGCACGTCTCGACGTAGAGCCCAACGCACGTCCCGACCTAGAGCCCAACGCACGTCCCGACGTAGAGCTGAAAGTTAGCTAACTACAGACGTAGAGCCCAACGCACGTCCCGACGTAGAGCTGAAAGTTAGCTAACTACAGATGTAGAGCCCAACGCACGTCCCGACGTAGAGCCCAACGCACGTCCCAACGTAGAGCCCAACGAAAGTCCCAACATAGAGCCCAACGCACGTATCGACATAGAGCTGAAAGTTAGCTAACTACAGACGTAAAGCCCAACGCACGTCCCAACGTAGAGCCCAACGCACGTCCCGACGTAGAGCCGAGCGCACGTCCCGACGTATATCCCAAAACATGTCCCGACGTAGAGCCCAACGCACGTCCCGACGTAGAGCTGAAAGTAAGCTAAATCCCGACGTAGAGCCCAACGCACGTCCCGACGTAGAGCCCAACGCACGTCCCGACGTAGCGCCCAACGCACGTCCCGACGTAGAGCTGAAAGTTAGCTAATTACAGACGTAGAGCCCAACGCACGTCCCGACGTAGAGCTGAAATTAGCTAACTACAGACGTAGAGCCCAACGCACGTCCCGACGTAGAGCTGAAAGTAAGCTAAATCCCGACGTAGAGCCCAACGCACGTCCCAACATAGAGCTGAAAGTAAGCTAAATCCCGACGTAGAGCCCAACGCACGTCCCGACGTAGAGCCCAACGCACGTCCCGACGTAGAGCTGAAAGTTAGCTAACTACAGACGTAGAGCCCAACGCACATCCCGACGTAGAGCCCAACACACGTCCCGACGTAGAGCCCAACGCACGTCCCGACGTAGAGCTAAAAGTAAGCTAAATCCCGACGTAGAGCCCAACACACGTCCCGACGTAGAGCTGAAAGTAGGCTAAATCCCGACGTAGAGGCCAACGCACGTCCCGACGTAGAGGCCAACGCACGTCCCGACGTAGAGCTGAAAGTAAGCTAAATATCGACGTAGAGGCCAACGCACGTCCCGACGTAGAGGCCAACGCTCGTCCCGACGTAGAGCTGAAAGTAAGCTAAATCCCGACGTAGAGCCCAACACACGTCCCGACGTAGAGCTGAAAGTAAGCTAAATCCCGACGTAGAGCCCAATGCACGTCCCGACGTAGAGGCCAACGCACGTCCCGACGTAGAGCTGAAAGTAAGCTAAATCCCGACGTAGAGGCCAACGCACGTCCCGACGTAGAGGCCAACGCATGTCCCGACGTAGACCTGAAAGTAAGCTAAATCCCGACGTAGAGCCCAACGCAGGTCCCGACGTAGAGCCCAACGCACGTCCCGACGTAGAGCCCAACGCACGTCCCGACGTAGAGCCCAACGCACGTCCCGACGTAGAGCCCAACGCACGTCCCGACGTAGAGCCCACCGCACGTCCCGACATAGAGAGCCCAACGCACGTCCCGACATAGAGCTGAAAGTAAGCTAAATCCCGACGTAGCGCCCAACGCACGTCCCGACGTAGCGCCCAACGCACGTCCCGACGTAGAGCTGAAAGTAAGCTAAATCCCGACGTAGAGGCCAACGCACGTCCCGACGTAGAGCTGAAAGTAAGCTAAATCCCGACGTAGAGCCCAACGCACGTCCCGACGTAGAGCCCAACGCACGTCCCGACGTAGAGCTGAAAGCAAGCTAAATCCCGACGTAGAGCCCAACGCACGTCCCGACGTAGAGCCCAACGCACGTCCCGACGTAGAGCCCAACGCACGTCCCGACGTAGAGCTGAAAGTTAGCTAACTACAGACCTAGAGACCAACGCACATCCCGACGTAGAGCCCAACGCATGTCCCGACGTGGAGCCCAACGCACGTCCCGACGTAGAGCTGAAAGTAAGCTAAATCCTGACGTAGAGGCCAACGCACGTCCCGACGTAGAGGCCAACGCACGTCCCGACGTAGAGCTGAAAGTAAGCTAAATCCCGACGTAGAGCCCAACGCACGTCCCGACGTAGAGCCCAACGCACGTCCCGACGTAGAGCCCAACGCACGTCCCGACATAGAGCCCAACGCACGTCCCGACGTAGAGCTGAAAGTAAGCTAAATCCCGACGTAGCGCCCAATGCACGTCCCGAAGTAGCGCCCAACACACGTCCCGACGTAGCGCCCAACGCACGTCCCGACGTAGCGCCCAACGCACGTCCCGACGTAGAGCTGAAAGTAAGCTAAATCCCGACGTAGAGCTGAAAGTAAGCTAAATCCCGACGTAGAGGCCAACGCACGTCCCGACGTAGAGCCCAACGCACGTCCCGACGTAGAGCCCATCGCACGTCCCGACGTAGAGCTGAAAGTAAGCTAAATCCCGACGTAGAGCCCAACGCACGTCCCGACGTAGAGCCCAAAGCATGTCCCGACGTTAAGGCCAACGCACGTCCCGACGTAGAGGCCAGGGCACGTCCCGACGTAGAGGCCAGGGCACGTCCCGACGTAGAGGCCAGCGGACGTCCCGACGTAGAGGCCAGCGCACGTCCCGACGTAGAGGCCAGCGCACGTCCCGACGTAGAGCTTAAAGTAAGCTAAATCCCGACGTAGAGCCCAACACACTTCCCGACGTAGAGCCCAACGCACGTCCCTACGTAGAGCCCAACGCACGTCCCGACGTAGAGCTGAAAGTAAACTAAATCCCGACGTAGAGGCCAACGCACGTCCCGACGTAGAGGCCAACGCCCGTCCCGACGTAGAGCTGAAAGTAAGCTAAATCCCGACGTAGAGGCCAACGCACATCCCGACGTAGCGCCCAACGCACGTCCCGACGTAGCGCCCAACGCACGTCCCGACGTAGCGCCCAACGCACGTCCCGACGTAGCGCCCAACGCACGTCCCGACGTAGAGCTGAAAGTAAGCTAAATCCCGACGTAGAGGCCAACGCACGTCCCGACGTAGAGGCCAACGCACGTCCCGACTTAGAGGCCAACGCACGTCCCGGCGTAGAGGACAACGCACGTCCCGACGTAGCGCCCAACGCACGTCCCGACGTAGAGCTGAAAGTAAGCTAAATCCCGACGTAGAGCCCAACGCACGTCCCGACGTAGAGCCCAACGCACGTCCCGATGTAGAGCTGAAAGTTAGCTAACTACAGACGTAGAGCCCAACGCACGTCCCGACGTAGAGCTGAAATTAGTTAACTACAGACGTAGAGCCCAACGCACGTCCCGACGTAGAGCTGAAATTAGTTAACTACAGACGTAGAGCCCAACGCACGTCCCGACGTACAGCTGAAAGTTAGCTAACTACAGATGTAGAGCCCAACGAACGTCCCGACGTAGAGCCCAACGCACGTCCCGACGTAGAGCCCAACGCACGTCCCGACGTAGAGCCCAACGCACGTCCCGACGTAGAGCTGAAAGTAAGCTAAATCCCGACGTAGAGGCCAACGCACGTCCCAACATAGAGCTGAAAGTAAGCTAAATCCCGACGTAGAGCCCAACGCACGTCCCGACCTAGAGCCCAACGCACGTCCCGACGTAGAGCCCAACGCACGTCCCGACGTAGAGCTGAAAGTTAGCTAAATCCCGACGTAGACCCCAACGCACGTCCCGACGTAGAGCCCAACGCACGTCCCGACGTAGAGCTGAAAGTAAGCTAAATCCCGACGTAGCGCCCAATGCACGTCCCGAAGTAGCGCCCAACACACGTCCCGACGTAGCGCCCAACGCACGTCCCGACGTAGCGCCCAACGCACGTCCCGACGTAGCGCCCAACGCACGTCCCGACGTAGAGCTGAAAGTAAGCTAAATCCCGACGTAGAGGCCAACGCACGTCCCGACGTAGAGCCCAACGCACGTCCCGACGTAGAGCCCATCGCACGTCCCGACGTAGAGCTGAAAGTAAGCTAAATCCCGACGTAGAGCCCAACGCACGTCCCGACGTAGAGCCCAAAGCATGTCCCGACGTTAAGGCCAACGCACGTCCCGACGTAGAGGCCAGGGCACGTCCCGACGTAGAGGCCAGGGCACGTCCCGACGTAGAGGCCAGCGGACGTCCCGACGTAGAGGCCAGCGCACGTCCCGACGTAGAGGCCAGCGCACGTCCCGACGTAGAGCTTAAAGTAAGCTAAATCCCGACGTAGAGCCCAACACACTTCCCGACGTAGAGCCCAACGCACGTCCCTACGTAGAGCCCAACGCACGTCCCGACGTAGAGCTGAAAGTAAACTAAATCCCGACGTAGAGGCCAACGCACGTCCCGACGTAGAGGCCAACGCCCGTCCCGACGTAGAGCTGAAAGTAAGCTAAATCCCGACGTAGAGGCCAACGCACATCCCGACATAGCGCCCAACGCACGTCCCGACGTAGCGCCCAACGCACGTCCCGACGTAGCGCCCAACGCACGTCCCGACGTAGCGCCCAACGCACGTCCCGACGTAGCGCCCAACGCACGTCCCGACGTAGAGCTGAAAGTAAGCTAAATCCCGACGTAGAGGCCAACGCACGTCCCGACGTAGAGGCCAACGCACGTCCCGACTTAGAGGCCAACGCACGTCCCGGCGTAGAGGACAACGCACGTCCCGACGTAGCGCCCAACGCACGTCCCGACGTAGAGCTGAAAGTAAGCTAAATCCCGACGTAGAGCCCAACGCACGTCCCGACGTAGAGCCCAACGCACGTCCCGATGTAGAGCTGAAAGTTAGCTAACTACAGACGTAGAGCCCAACGCACGTCCCGACGTAGAGCTGAAATTAGTTAACTACAGACGTAGAGCCCAACGCACGTCCCGACGTAGAGCCCAACGCACGTCCCGACGTAGAGCTGAAAGTAAGCTAAATCCCGACGTAGCGCCCAACGCACGTCCCGAAGTAGCGCCCAACGCACGTCCCGACGTAGCGCCCAACGCACGTCCCGACTTAGAGCTGAAAGTAAGCTAAATCCCGACGTAGAGGCCAACGCACGTCCCAAAGTAGAGGCCAACGCACGTCCCGACGTAGAGGCCAACGAACGTCCCGACGTAGAGGACAACGCACGTCCCGACGTAGAGGCCAACGCACGTCCTGACGTAGAGCTGAAAGTAAGCTAAATCCCGACGTAGACCCCAACGCACGTCCCGACGTAGAGCCCAACGCACGTCCCGACGTAGCGCCCAACGCACGTCCCGACGTAGAGCTGAAAGTTAGCTAACTACAGACGTAGAGCCCAACGCACGTCCCGACGTAGAGCTGAAATCAGCTAACTACAGACGTAGAGCCCAACGCACGTCCCGACGTAGAGCTGAAAGTAAGCTAAATCCCGACGTAGAGGCCAACGCACGTCCCAACATAGAGCTGAAAGTAAGCTAAATCCCGACGTAGAGCCCAACGCACGTCCCGACGTAGAGCCCAACGCACGTCCCGACGTAGAGCCCAACGCACGTCCCGACGTAGAGCTGAAAGTTAGCTAAATCCCGACGTAGAGCCCAACGCACGTCCCGACGTAGAGCCCAACGCACGTCCCGACGTAGAGCTGAAAGTAAGCTAAATCCCGACTTAGAGCCCAATGCACGTCCCGACGTAGAGCTGTAAGTAAGCTAAACCCCGACGTAGAGGCCAACGCACGTCCCGACGTACAGGCCAAGGCACGTCCCGACGTAGAGCTGAAAGTAAGCTAAATCCCGACGTTAAGGCCAACGCACGTCCCGACGTAGAGGCCAGCGCACGTCCCGACGTAGAGGCCAGCGCACGTCCCGACGTAGAGCCCAACGCACGTCCCGACGTAGAGCTTAAAGTAAGCTAAATCCCGACGTAGAGCCCAACACACGTCCCGACGTAGACCTGAAAGTAAGCTAAATCCCGACGAAGAGGCCAACGCACGTCCCGACGTAGAGGCCAACGCACGTCCCGACGTAGAGCTGAAAGTAAGCTAAATACCGACGTACGGGCCAACGCACGTCCCGACGTAGAGGCCAACGCACGTCCCGACGTAGAGCTGAAAGTAAGCTAAATCCCGACGTAGAGCCCAACGCACGTCCCGACGTAGAGCCCAACACACGTCCCGACGTAGAGCTGAAAGTAAGGTAAATCCCGACGTAGAGCCCAACACACGTCCCGACGTACAGCTGAAAGTAAGCTAAATCCCGACGTAGAGGCCAACGCACGTCCCGACGTAGAGCCCAACGCACGTCCCGACGTAGAGTTGAAAGTAAGCTAAATCCCGACGTAGAGCCCAACACACGTCCCGACGTAGAGCTGAAAGTAAGCTAAATCCCGACTTAGAGGCCAACGCACGTCCCGACGTAGAGGCCAACGCACGTCCCGACGTAGAGCTGAAAGTAAGCTAAATCCCGACGTAGAGCCCAACGCACATCCCGACGTAGAGCCCAACGCACGTCCCGACGTAGACCTGAAAGTAAGCTAAATCCCGACGTAGAGCCCAACGCAGGTCCCGACGTAGAGCCCAACGCACGTCCCGACGTAGAACCCAATGCACGTCCCAACGTAGAGCCCACCGCACGTCCCGACATAGAGAGCCCAACGTACGTCCCGACGTAGAGCTGAAAGTAAGCTAAATCCCGACGTAGCGCCCAAGGCACGTCCCGAAGTAGCGCCCAACGCACGTCCCGACGTAGCGGCCAACGCACGTCCCGACGTAGAGCTGAAAGTAAGCTAAATCCCGACGTAGAGGCCAACGCACGTCCCGACGTAGAGGCCAACGCACGTCCCGACGTAGAGCCCAACGCACGTCCCGACGTAGAGCTGAAAGTAAGCTAAATCCCGACGTAGAGCCCAACGCACGTCTCGACGTAGAGCCCAACGCACGTCCCGACCTAGAGCCCAACGCACGTCCCGACGTAGAGCTGAAAGTTAGCTAACTACAGACGTAGAGCCCAACGCACGTCCCGACGTAGAGCTGAAAGTTAGCTAACTACAGATGTAGAGCCCAACGCACGTCCCGACGTAGAGCCCAACGCACGTCCCAACGTAGAGCCCAACGAAAGTCCCAACATAGAGCCCAACGCACGTATCGACATAGAGCTAAAAGTTAGCTAACTACAGACGTAAAGCCCAACGCACGTCCCGACGTAGAGCCCAACGCACGTCCCGACGTAGAGCCGAGCGCACGTCCCGACGTATATCCCAAAACATGTCCCGACGTAGAGCCCAACGCACGTCCCGACGTAGACCTGAAAGTAAGCTAAATCCCGACGTAGCGCCCAACGCACGTCCCGACGTAGAGCCCAACGCACGTCCCGACGTAGAGCACAACGCACGTCCCGACGTAGAGCTGAAAGTAAGCTAAATCCCGACGTAGAGCCCAACACACGTCCCGACGTAGAGCTGAAAGTAAGCTAAATCCCGACTTAGAGGCCAAAGCACGTCCCGACGTAGAGGCCAACGCACGTCCCGACGTAGAGCTGAAAGTAAGCTAAATCCCGACGTAGAGCCCAACGCACATCCCGACGTAGAGCCCAACGCACGTCCGACGTAGACCTGAAAGTAAGCTAAATCCCGACGTAGAGCCCAACGCAGGTCCCGACGTAGAGCCCAACGCACGTCCCAACGTAGAGCCCACCGCACGTCCCGACATAGAGAGCCCAACGTACGTCCCGACGTAGAGCTGAAAGTAAGCTAAATCCCGACGTAGCGCCCAAGGCACGTCCCGAAGTAGCGCCCAACGCACGTCCCAACGTAGCGCCCAACGCACGTCCCGACGTAGAGCTGAAAGTAAGCTAAATCCCAACGTAGAGGCCAACGCACGTCCCGACGTAGAGGCCAACGCACGTCCCGCCGTAGAGCCCAACGCACGTCCCGCCGTAGAGCTGAAAGTAAGCTAAATCCCGACGTAGAGCCCAACGCACGTCTCGACGTAGAGCCCAACGCACGTCCCGACCTAGAGCCCAACGCACGTCCCGACGTAGAGCTGAAAGTTAGCTAACTACAGACGTAGAGCCCAACGCACGTCCCGACGTAGAGCTGAAAGTTAGCTAACTACAGATGTAGAGCCCAACGCACGTCCCGACGTAGAGCCCAACGCACGTCCCAACGTAGAGCCCAACGAAAGTCCCAACATAGAGCCCAACGCACGTATCGACATAGAGCTAAAAGTTAGCTAACTACAGACGTAAAGCCCAACGCACGTCCCGACGTAGAGCCCAACGCACGTCCCGACGTAGAGCCGAGCGCACGTCCCGACGTATATCCCAAAACATGTCCCGACGTAGAGCCCAACGCACGTCCCGACGTAGAGCTGAAAGTTAGCTAACTACAGATGTAGAGCCCAACGCACGTCCCGACGTAGAGCCCAACGCACGTCCCAACGTAGAGCCCAACGAAAGTCCCAACATAGAGCCCAACGCACGTATCGACATAGAGCTAAAAGTTAGCTAACTACAGACGTAAAGCCCAACGCACGTCCCGACGTAGAGCCCAACGCACGTCCCGACGTAGAGCCGAGCGCACGTCCCGACGTAGAGCCGAGCGCACGTCCCGACGTATATCCCAAAACATGTCCCGACGTAGAGGCCAACGCACGTCCCGACGTAGACCTGAAAGTAAGCTAAATCCCGACGTAGAGCCCAACGCACGTCCCGACGTAGAGCCCAACGCACGTCCCGACGTAGAGCCCAACGCACGTCCCGACGTAGAGCCCAACGCACGTCCCGACGTAGAGCTGAAAGTTAGCTAACTACAGACGTAGAGACCAACGCACGTCCCGACGTAGAGCCCAACGCATGTCCCGACGTAGAGCCCAACGCACGTCCCGACGTAGAGCTGAAAGTAAGCTAAATCCCGACGTAGAGCCCAACGCACGTCCCGACGTAGAGGCCAACGCACGTCCCGACGTAGAGCTGAAAGAAACTAAATCCCGACGTAGAGGCCAACGCACGTCCCGACGTAGAGGCCAACGCACGTCCCGACGTAGAGCTGAAAGTAAACTAAATCCCGACGTAGAGCCCAACGCACGTCCCGACGTAGAGCCCAACGCAAGTCCCGACGTAGCGCCCAACGCACGTCCCGACGTAGAGCTGAAAGTTAGCTAACTACAAACGTAGAGCCCAACGCACGTCCCGACGTAGAGCAGAAAGTTAGCTAACTACAGACGTAGAGCCCAACGCACGTCCCGACGTAGAGCCCAACACACGTCCCGACGTAGAGCCCAACGCACGTCCCGACGTAGAGCTGAAAGTAAGCTAAATCCCGACGTAGAGCCCAACGCACGTCCCGACGTAGAGCCCAACGCACGTCCCGACGTAGAGCCCAACGCACGTCCCGACGTAGAGCTGAAAGTTAGCTAACTACAGACGTAGAGCCCAACGCACGTCCCGACGTAGAGCCCAACGCACGTCCCGACGTAGAGCCCGACGCACGTCCCGACGTAGAGCTGAAAGTAAGCTAAATCCCGACGTAGAGCCCAACACACGTCCCGACATAGAGCTGAAAGTAAGATAAATCCCGACGTAGAGGCCAACGCACGTCCCGACGTAGAGGCCAACGCACGTCCCGACGTAGAGCTGAAAGTAAGCTAAATCCCGACGTAGAGGCCAACGCACGTCCCGACGTAGAGCTGAAAGTAAGCTAAATCCCGACGTAGAGCCCAACGCACGTCCCGACGTAGAGCCCAACGCACGTCCCGACGTAGAGCCCAACGCACGTCCCGACGTAGAGCTGAAAGTAAGCTAAATCCCGACGTAGCGCCCAACGCACGTCCCGAAGTAGCGCCCAACGCACGTCCCGATGTAGCGCCCAACGCACGTCCCGACGTAGAGCTGAAAGTAAGCTAAATCCCGACGTAGAGGCCAACGCACGTCCCGAAGTAGAGGCCAACGCACGTCCCGACTTAGAGGCCAACGCACGTCCCGACGTAGAGGACAACGCACGTCCCGACGTAGCGCCCAACGCACGTCCCGACGTAGAGCTGAAAGTAAGCTAAATCCCGACGTAGAGCCCAACGCACGTCGCGACGTAGAGCCCAACCCACGTCCCGACGTACCGCCCAACGCACGTCCCGACATAGAGCTGAAAGTTAGCTAACTACAGACGTAGAGCCCAACGCACGTCCCGACGTAGAGCTGAAATTAGCTAACTACAGACGTAGAGCCCAACGCACGTCCCGACGTAGAGCTGAAAGTTAGCTAACTACAGATGTAGAGGCCAACGCACGTCCCGACGTAGAGCCCAACGCACGTCCCGACGTAGAGCCCAACGCACGTCCCGACGTAGAGCTGAAAGTAAGCTAAATCCCGACGTAGAGGCCAACGCACGTCCCAACATAAAGCTGAAAGTAAGCTAAATCCCGACGTAGCGCCCAACGCACGTCCCGAAGTAGCGCCCAACGCACGTCCCGACGTAGCGCCCAATGCACGTCCCGACTTAGAGCTGAAAGTAAGCTAAATCCCGACGTAGAGGCCAACGCACGTCCCGACGTAGAGGCCAACGCACATCCCGACATAGAGGCCAACGCACGTCCCGACGTAGAGGACAACGCACGTCCCGACGTAGAGGCCAACGCACGTCCCGACGTAGAGCTGAAAGTAAGCTAAATCCCGACGTAGAGCCCAACGCACGTCCCGACGTAGAGCCCAACGCACGTCCCGACGTAGAGCCCAACGCACGTCCCGACGTAGCGCCCAACACACGTCCCGACGTAGAGCTGAAAGTTAGCTAATTACAGACGTAGAGCCCAACGCACGTCCCGACGTAGAGCTGAAATTAGCTAACTACAGACGTAGAGCCCAACGCACGTCCCGACGTAGAGCTGAAAGTAAGCTAAATCCCGACGTAGAGCCCAACGCACGTCCCAACATAGAGCTGAAAGTAAGCTAAATCCCGACGTAGAGCCCAACGCACGTCCCGACGTAGAGCCCAACGCACGTCCCGACGTAGAGCTGAAAGTTAGCTAACTACAGACGTAGAGCCCAACGCACGTCCCGACGTAGAGCCCAACGCACGTCCCGACGTAGAGCCCAACGCACGTCCCGACGTAGAGCTGAAAGTAAGCGAAATCCCCACGTAGAGCCCAACGCACGTCCCGACGTAGAGCTGTAAGTAAGCTAAATCCCGACGTAGAGGCCAACGCACGTCCCGACGTACAGGCCAAGGCACGTCCCGACGTAGAGCTGAAAGTAAGCTAAATCCCGACGTTAAGGCCAACGCACGTCCCGACGTAGAGGCCAGCGCACGTGCCGACGTAGAGGCCAGCGCACGTCCCGACGTAGAGCCCAACGCACGTCCCGACGTAGAGCTTAAAGTAAGCTAAATCCCGACGTAGAGCCCAACGCACGTCCCGACGTAGAGCTGAAAGTTAGCTAACTACAGACGTAGAGCCAAACGCACGTCCCGACGTAGAGCCCAACGCACGTCCCGACGTAGAGCCCAACGCACGTCCCGACGTAGAGCCCAACGCACGTCCCGACGTAGAGCTAAAAGTAAGCTAAATCCCGACGTAGAGCCCAACACACGTCCCGACGTAGAGCTGAAAGTAGGCTAAATCCCGACGTAGAGGCCAACGCACGTCCCGACGTAGAGGCCAACGCACGTCCCGACGTAGAGCTGAAAGTAAGCTAAATACCGACGTAGAGGCCAACGCACGTCCCGACGTAGAGGCCAACGCACGTCCCGACGTAGAGCTGAAAGTAAGCTAAATCCCGACGTAGAGCCCAACACACGTCCCGACATAGAGCTGAAAGTAAGCTAAATCCCGACGTAGAGCCCAATGCACGTCCCGACGTAGAGGCCAACGCACGTCCCGACGTAGAGCTGAAAGTAAGCTAAATCCCGACGTAGAGGCCAACGCACGTCCCGACGTAGAGGCCAACGCATGTCCCGACGTAGACCTGAAAGTAAGCTAAATCCCGACGTAGAGCCCAACGCACGTCCCGACGTAGAGCCCAACGCACGTCCCGACGTAGAGCCCAACGCACGTCCCGACGTAGAGCCCACCGCACGTCCCGACATAGAGAGCCCAACGCACGTCCCGACATAGAGCTGAAAGTAAGCTAAATCCCGACGTAGCGCCCAACGCACGTCCCGACGTAGCGCCCAACGCACGTCCCGATGTAGAGCTGAAAGTAAGCTAAATCCCGACGTAGAGGCCAACGCACGTCCCGACGTAGAGCTCAACGCACGTCCCGACGTAGAGCCCAACGCACGTCCCGACGTAGAGCTGAAAGTAAGCTAAATCCCGACGTAGAGCCCAACGCACGTCCCGACGTAGAGCCCAACGCCCGTCCCGACGTAGAGCTGAAAGTTAGCTAACTACAGACGTAGAGCCCAACGCACGTCCCGACGTAGAGCTGAAAGTTAGCTAACTACAGATGTAGAGCCCAACGCACGTCCCGACGTAGAGCCCAACGCACGTCCCAACGTAGAGCCCAACGAAAGTCCCAACGTAGAGCCCAACGCACGTCCCGACGTAGAGCTGAAAGTTAGCTAACTACAGACGTAGAGCCCAACGCACGTCCCGACGTAGAGCCCAAAGCACGTCCCGACGTAGAGCCCAGCGCACGTCCCGACGTATATCCAAAAGCATGTCCCGACGTAGAGCCCAACGCACATCCCGACGTAGACCTGAAAGTAAGCTAAATCCCGACGTAGAGCCCAACGCACGTCCCGACGTAGAGCCCAACACACGTCCCGACGTAGAGCTGAAAGCAAGCTAAATCCCGACGTAGAGCCCAACGCACGTCCCGACGTAGAGCCCAACGCACGTCCCGACGTAGAGCCCAACGCACGTCCCGACGTAGAGCTGAAAGTTAGCTAACTACAGACGTAGAGACCAACGCACGTCCCGACGTAGAGCCCAACGCATGTCCCGACGTAGAGCCCAACGCACGTCCCGACGTACAGCTGAAAGTAAGTTAAATCCCGACGTAGCGCCCAACGCACGTCCCGACGTAGAGCCCAACGCACGTCCCGACGTAGAGCTGAAAGTAAGCTAAATCCCGACGTAGAGGCCAACGCACGTCCCGACGTAGAGCTCAACGCACGTCCCGACGTAGAGCCCAACGCACGTCCCGACGTAGAGCTGAAAGTAAGCTAAATCCCGACGTAGAGCCCAACGCACGTCCCGACGTAGAGCCCAACGCCCGTCCCGACGTAGAGCTGAAAGTTAGCTAACTACAGACGTAGAGCCCAACGCACGTCCCGACGTAGAGCTGAAAGTTAGCTAACTACAGATGTAGAGCCCAACGCACGTCCCGACGTAGAGTCCAACGCACGTCCCAACGTAGAGCCCAACGAAAGTCCCAACGTAGAGCCCAACGCACGTCCCGACGTAGAGCTGAAAGTTAGCTAACTACAGACGTAGAGCCCAACGCACGTCCCGACGTAGAGCCCAAAGCACGTCCCGACGTAGAGCCCAGCGCACGTCCCGACGTATATCCAAAAGCATGTCCCGACGTAGAGCCCAACGCACATCCCGACGTAGACCTGAAAGTAAGCTAAATCCCGACGTAGAGCCCAACGCACGTCCCGACGTAGAGCCCAACACACGTCCCGACGTAGAGCTGAAAGCAAGCTAAATCCCGACGTAGAGCCCAACGCACGTCCCGACGTAGAGCCCAACGCACGTCCCGACGTAGAGCCCAACGCACGTCCCGACGTAGAGCTGAAAGTTAGCTAACTACAGACGTAGAGACCAACGCACGTCCCGACGTAGAGCCCAACGCATGTCCCGACGTAGAGCCCAACGCACGTCCCGACGTACAGCTGAAAGTAAGTTAAATCCCGACGTAGCGCCCAACGCACGTCCCGACGTAGAGCCCAACGCACGTCCCGACGTAGAGCTGAAAGTAAGCTAAATCCCGACGTACAGGCCAACGCACGTCCCGACGTAGAGGCCAACGCACGTCCCGACGTAGAGCTGAAAGTAAGCTAAATCCCGACGTAGAGCCCAACGCAAGTCCCGACGTAGAGCCCAACGCACGTCCCGACGTAGAGCCCAACGCACGTCCCGACGTAGAGCCCAACGCACGTCCCGACGTAGAGCCCAACGCACGTCCCGACGTAGAGCTGAAAGCAAGCTAAATCCCGACGTAGAGCCCAACGCACGTCCCGACGTAGAGCCCAACGCACGTCCCGACGTAGAGCCCAACGCACGTCCCGACGTAGATCCCAACGCACGTCCCGACGTAGAGCTGAAAGTTAGCTAACTACAGACCTAGAGACCAACACACATCCCGACGTAGAGCCCAACGCACGTCCCGACGTAGAGCCCAACGCACGTCCCGACGTAGAGCTGAAAGTAAGTTAAATCCCGACGTAGCGCCCAACGCACGTCCCGACGTAGAGCTGAAAGTAAGCTAAATCCCGACGTAGAGCCCAACGCACGTCCCGACGTAGAGCCCAACGCACGTCCCGACGTAGAGCCCAACGCACGTCCCGACGTAGAGCCCAACGCACGTCCCGACGTAGAGCCCAACGCACGTCCCGACATAGAGCCCAACGCACGTCCCGACGTAGAGCTGAAAGTAAGCTAAATCCCGACGTAGCGCCCAACGCACGTCCCGAAGTAGCGCCCAACACACGTCCCGACGTAGCGCCCAACGCACGTCCCGACGTAGCGCCCAACGCACGTCCCGACGTAGAGCTGAAAGTAAGCTAAATCCCGACGTAGAGGCCAACGCACGTCCCGACGTAGAGCCCAACGCACGTCCCGACATAGAGCCCAACGCACGTCCCGACGTAGAGCTGAAAGTAAGCTAAATCCCGACGTAGAGCCCAACGCACGTCCCGACGTAGAGCCCAAAGCATGTCCCGACGTTAAGGCCAACGCAGGTCCCGACGTAGAGGCCAGCGCACGTCCTGACGTAGAGGCCAGCGGACGTCCCGACGTAGAGGCCAGCGCACGTCCCGACGTAGAGGCCAGCGCACGTCCCGACGTAGAGCTTAAAGTAAGCTAAATCCCGACGTAGAGCCCAACACACTTCCCGACGTAGAGCCCAACGCACGTCCCTACGTAGAGCCCAACGCACGTCCCGACGTAGAGCTGAAAGTAAGCTAAATCCCGACGTAGAGGCCAACGCACGTCCCGACGTAGAGGCCAACGCACGTCCCGACGTAGACCTGAAAGTAAGCTAAATCCCGACGTAGAGGCCAACGCACGTCCCGACGTAGAGGCCAACGCACGTCCCGACGTAGAGCTGAAAGTAAGCTAAATCCCGACGTAGAGGCCAAAGCACGTCCCGACGTAGAGGCCAACGCACGTCCCGACGTAGAGCTGAAAGTAAGCTAAATCCCGACGTAGAGGCCAACGCACGTCCCGACGTAGAGGCCAACGCACGTCCCGACGTAGAGCCCAACGCACGTCCCGACGTAGAGCTGAAAGTAAGCTAAATCCCGACGTAGCGCCCAACGCACGTCCCGAACTAGCGCCCAACGCACGTCCCGACGTAGCGCCCAACCCACGTCCCGACGTAGAGCTGAAAGTAAGCTAAATCCCGACGTAGAGGCCAACGCACGTCCCGACGTAGAGGCCAACGCACGTCCCGACGTAGAGGCCAAAGCACGTCCCGATGTATAGGCCAACGCACGTCCCGACGTAGAGCTGAAAGTAAGCTAAATCCCGACGTAGAGCCCAACGCACGTCCCGACGTAGAGCCCAACGCACGTCCCGACGTAGAGCCCAACGCACGTCCCGACGTAGCGCCCAACGCACGTCCCGACGTAGAGCTGAAAGTTAGCTAACTACAGACGTAGAGCCCAACGCACGTCCCGACGTAGAGCTGAAATTAGCTAACTACAGACATAGAGCCCAACGCACGTCCCGACGTAGAGCTGAAAGTTAGCTAACTACAGATGTAGAGCCCAACGCACGTCCCGAAGTAGAGCCCAACGCACGTCCCGACGTAGAGCATAACGCACGTCCCGACGTAGAGCTGAAAGTAAGCTAAATCCCGACGTAGAGGCGAACGCACGTCCCAACATAGAGCTGAAAGTAAGCTAAATCGCGACGTAGAAGCGAACGCACGTCCTGACGTAGAGCCCAACGCACGTCCCGATGTAGAGCTGAAAGTTAGCTAAATCCCGACGAAGAGCCCAACGCACGTCCCGACGTAGAGCCCAACGCACGTCCCGACGTAGAGCCCAACGCACGTCCCGACGTAGAGCTGAAAGTTAGCTAACTACAGACGTAGAGCCCAACGCACGTCCCGACGTAGAGCCCAACGCACGTCCCGACGTAGAGCCCAACGCACGTCCCGACGTAGAGCTGAAAGTAAGCTAAATCCCGACGTAGAGCCCAACGCACGTCCCGACGTACAGGCCAAGGCACGTCCCGACGTAGAGCTGAAAGTAAGCTAAATCCCGACGTAGAGGCCAACGCATGTCCCGACGTAGAAGCCAGCGCACGTCCCGACGTAGAGGCCAGCGCACGTCCCGACATAGAGGCCAGCGCACGTCCCGACGTAGAGCCCAACGCACGTCCCGACGTAGAGCTTAAAGTAAGCTAAATCCCTACGTAGAGCCCAACGCACGTCCCGACGTAGAGCCCAACGCACGTCCCGACGTAGAGCTGAAAGTAAGCTAAATCCCGACGTAGCGCCCAACGCACGTCCCGACGTAGCGCCCAACGCACGTCCCGATGTAGAGCTGAAAGTTAACTAACTACAGACGTAGAGCCCAACGCACATCCCGACGTAGAGCTGAAAGTTAGCTAACTACAGACGTAGAGCCCAACGCGCGTCCCGACGTAGAGCCCAACGCGTGTCCCGACGTAGAGTCCAACGCACGTCCCGACGTAGAGCCAAACGCACGTCCCGACGTAGAGCTGAAAGTAAGCTAAATCCCAACGTAGAGGCCAACGCACGTCCCGACGTAGAGGCCAACGCACGTCCCGACGTAGAGCTGAAAGTAAGCTAAATCCCGACGTAGAGGCCAACGCACGTCCCGACGTAGAGGCCAACGCACGTCCCGACGTAGAGCTGAAAGTAAGCTAAATCCCGACGTAGAGCCCAACGCATGTCCCGACGTAGAGCCCAACGCACGTCCCGACGTAGAGCCCAACGCACGTCCCGACGTAGAGCCCAACGCATGTCCCGACGTAGAGCCCAACGCACGTCCCGATGTAGAGCTGAAAGTAAGCTAAATCCCGACGTAGCGCCCAACGCACTTCCCGAAGCAGCGCCCAACACACGTCCCGACGTAGAGCTGAAAGTAAGCTAAATCCCGACGTAGAGGCCAACGCACGTCCCGACGTAGAGGCCAACGCACGTCCCGACGTAGAGCCCAACGCACGTCCCGACGTAGAGCCCAACGCACGTCCCGACGTAGCGCCAAACGCACGTCCCGACGTAGAGCTGAAACTTAGCTAACTACAGACGTAGAGCCCAACGCACGTCCCGACGTAGAGCTGAAAGTTAGCTAACTACAGATGTAGAGCCCAACGCACGTCCCGACGTAGAGCCCAACGCAAGTCCCGACGTAGAGCCCAAAGAAAGTCCCAACGTAGAGCCCAACGCACGTCCCGACGTAGAGCTGAAAGTTAGCTAACTACAGACGTAGAGCCCAACGCACGTCCCGACGTAGAGCCCAACACACGTCCCGACTTAGAGCCCAGCGCACGTCCCGACGTATATCCCAAAGCATGTCCCGACGTAGAGCCCAACGCACGTCCCGACGTAGACCTGAAAGTAAGCTAAATCCCGACGTAGAGCCCAACGCACGTCCCGACGTAGAGCCCAACGCACGTCCCGACGTAGAGCCCAACGCACGTCCCAACGTAGAGCTGAAAGTTAGCTAAATCCCGACGTAGAGCCCAACGCACGTCCCGACGTAGAGCACAACGCATGTCCCGACGTAGAGCCCAACGCACGTCCCGACGTAGAGCTGAAAGTAAGCTAAATCCCGACGTAGAGGCCAACGGACGTCCCGACGTAGAGCTGAAAGTAAGCTAAATCCCAACGTAGAGGCCAACGCACGTCCCGACGTAGAGCCCAACGCACGTCCCGACGTAGAGCTGAAAGTAAGCTAAATCCCGACGTAGAGCCCAACGCACGTCCCGACGTATAGGCCAAGGCACGTCCCGACGTAGAGCTGAAAGTAAGCTAAATCCCGACGTAGAGGCCATCGCACGTCCCGACGTAGAAGCCAGCGCACGTCCCGACGTAGAGGCCAGCGCACGTCCCGACGTAGAGGCCAGCGCACGTCCCGACGTAGAGCCCAACGCACGTCCCGACGTAGAGCTTAAAGTAAGCTAAATCCCTACGTAGAGCCCAACGCACGTCCCGACGTAGAGCCCAACGCACGTCCCGACGTAGAGCTTAAAGTAAGCTAAATCCCTACGTAGAGCCCAACGCACGTCCCGACGTAGAGCCCAACGCACGTCCCGACGTAGAGCTGAAAGTAAGCTAAATCCCGACGTAGCGCCCAACGCACGTCCCGACGTAGCGCCCAACGCACGTCCCGATGTAGAGCTGAAAGTTAACTAACTACAGACGTAGAGCCCAACGCACATCCCGACGTAGAGCTGAAAGTTAGCTAACTACAGACGTAGAGCCCAACGCGCGTCCCGACGTAGAGCCCAACGCGTGTCCCGACGTAGAGTCCAACGCACGTCCCGACGTAGAGCCCAACGCACGTCCCGACGTAGAGCTGAAAGTAAGCTAAATCCCAACGTAGAGGCCAACGCACGTCCCGACGTAGAGGCCAACGCACGTCCCGACGTAGAGCTGAAAGTAAGCTAAATCCCGACGTAGAGGCCAACGCACGTCCCGACGTAGAGGCCAACGCACGTCCCGACGTAGAGGCCAACGCACGTCCCGACGTAGAGCTGAAAGTAAGCTAAATCCCGACGTAGAGCCCAACGCATGTCCCGACGTAGAGCCCAACGCATGTCCCGACGTAGAGCCCAACGCACGTCCCGACGTAGAGCCCAACGCACGTCCCGACGTAGAGCCCAACGCACGTCCCGATGTAGAGCTGAAAGTAAGCTAAATCCCGACGTAGCGCCCAACGCACTTCCCGAAGCAGCGCCCAACACACGTCCCGACGTAGCGCCCAACGCACGTCCCGACGTAGCGCCCAACGCACGTCCCGACGTAGGGCTGAAAGTAAGCTAAATCCCGACGTAGAGGCCAACGCACGTCCCGACGTAGAGGCCAACGCACGTCCCGACGTAGAGCCCAACGCACGTCCCGACGTAGAGCCCAACGCACGTCCCGACGTAGCGCCAAACGCACGTCCCGACGTAGAGCTGAAACTTAGCTAACTACAGACGTAGAGCCCAACGCACGTCCCGACGTAGAGCCCAACGCACGTCCCGACGTAGAGCCCAACGCACGTCCCGACGTAGAGCCCA
Organism: Leptosomus discolor; assembly: GCF_034619465.1. NCBI lineage: Eukaryota > Metazoa > Chordata > Aves > Leptosomiformes > Leptosomidae > Leptosomus > Leptosomus discolor. The sequence goes on along the minus strand of NW_028237857.1, from coordinate 1,186,567 downwards.
ACGCAAGTCCCGACGTAGAGCCCAACGAAAGTCCCAACGTAGAGCCCAACGCACGTCCCGACGTAGAGCTGAAAGTTAGCTAACTACAGACGTAGAGCGCAACGCACGTCCCGACGTAGCGCCCAACGCACGTCCCGACGTATATCCCAAAGCATGTCCCGACGTAGAGCCCAACACACATCCCGACGTAGACCTGAAAGTAAGCTAAATCCCGACGTAGAGCCCAACGCACGTCCCAACGTAGAGGCCAACGCAGGTCCCGACGTAGAGCTGAAAGTAAGCTAAATCCCGACGTAGAGCCCAATGCACGTCCCGACGTAGAGCCCAACGCACGTCCCGACGTAGAGCGCAACGCACGGCCCGACATAGAGCCCAACGCACGGCCCGACATAGAGCTGAAAGTAAGCTAAATCCCGACGTAGCGCCCAACGCACGTCCCGAAGTAGCGCCCAACACACGTCCCGACGTAGCGCCCAACGCACGTCCCGACGTAGAGCTGAAAGTAAGCTAAATCCCGACGTAGAGGCCAACGCACGTCCCAACGTAGAGCTGAAAGTAAGCTAAATCCCGACGTAGAGCCCAACGCACGTCCCGACGTAGAGCCCAACGCATGTCCCGACGTAGAGCTGAAAGTTCGCTAAATCCTGACGTAGAGCCCAACGCACGTCCCGACGTAGAGCCCAACGCACGTCCCGACGTAGAGCCCAACGCACGTCCCGACGTAGAGCCCAACGCACGTCCCGACGTAGAGCTTGAAGTTAGCTAACTACAGACGTAGAGCCCAACGCACGTCCCGACGTAGAGCCCAACGCACGTCCCGACGTAGAGCTGAAAGTAAGCTAAATCCCGACGTAGAGCTGAAAGTTAGCTAACTACAGACGTAGAGGCCAACGCACGTCCCGACGTACAGGCCAACGCACGTCCCGACGTATAGCTGAAAGTAAGCTAAATCCCGACGTAGAGGCCAACGCACGTCCCGACGTAGAGGCCAGCGCACGTCCCGACGTAGAGGCCAGCGCACGTCCCGACGTAGAGCCCAACGCACGTCCCGACGTAGAGCTGAAAGTAAGCTAAATCCCGACGTAGAGCCCAACGCACGTCCCGACGTAGAGCCCAACGCACGTCCCAACGTAGAGCCCAACGCACGTCCCAACGTAGAGCCCAACGCACGTCCCGACGTAGAGCCCAACGCACGTCCCGACGTAGAGCTGAAAGTAAGCTAAATCCCGACGTAGCGCCCAACGCACGTCCCGACGTAGCGCCCAACGCACGTCCCGACGTAGAGCTGAAAGTTAGCTAACTACAGACGTAGAGCCCAACGCACGTCCTGACGTAGAGGTGAAAGTTAGCTAACTACAGACGAAGAGCTCAACGCGCGTCCCGACGTAGAGCTGAAAGTTAGCAAACTACAGACGTAGAGTCCAACGCGCGTCCCGACGTAGAGCCCAACGCGTGTCCCAACGTAGAGCTCAACGCACGTCCCGACGTAGAGCCCAACGTACGTCCCGACGTAGAGCTGAAAGTAAGCTAAATCCCGACGTAGAGCCCAACGCACGTCCCGACGTAGAGCCCAACGCACGTCCCGACGTAGAGCCCAACGCACATCTAGACGTAGCGCCCAACGCACGTCCCGACGTAGAGCTGAAAGTTAGCTAACTACAGACGTAGAGCCCAACGCACGTCCCGACGTAGAGCAGAAAGTTAGCTAACTACAGACGTAGAGCCCAACGCACGTCCCGACGTAGAGCCCAACGCACGACCCGACGTAGAGGCCAACGCACGTCCCGACGTAGCGCCCAACGCACGTCCCGACGTAGAGCTGAAAGTAAGTTAAATCCCGACGTAGAGGCCAACGCACGTCCCGACGTAGAGGCCAACGCACGTCCTGACTTAGAGGCCAACGCACGTCCCGACGTAGAGGACAACGCACGTCCCGACGTAGAGCCCAACGCACGTCCCGACGTAGAGCTGAAAGTAAGCTAAATCCCGACGTAGAGCCCAACGCACGTCCCGACGTAGAGCCCAACGCACGTCCCGACGTAGAGCCCAACGCACGTCCCGACGTAGAGCTGAAAGTTAGCTAACTACAGACGTAGAGCCCAACGCACGTCCCGACGTAGAGCCCAACGCACGTCCCGACGTAGAGCTGAAAGTAAGCTAAATCCCGAAGTAGAGCCCAACACACGTCCCGACGTAGTGCTGAAAGTAAGCTAAATCCCGACGTAAAGGCCAACGCACGTCCCGACGTAGAGGCCAACGCACGTCCCGACGTAGAGCTGAAAGTAAGCTAAATCCCGACGTAGAGCCCAACGCACGTCCCGACGTAGAGGCCAACGTACGTCCCGACGTAGAGCTGAAAGTAAGCTAAATCCCGACGTAGAGCCCAACGCACGTCCCGACGTAGAGCCCAACGCACGTCCCGACGTAGAGCCCACCGCACGTCCCGACGTAGAGCCCACCGCACGTCCCGACGTAGAGCTGTAAGTAATCTAAATCCCAACGTAGTGCCCAACGCACGTCCCGACATAGCGCCCAACGCACGTCCCGACGTAGAGCTGAAAGTAAGCTAAATCCCGACGTAGAGGCCAACGCACGTCCCGACGTAGAGGCCAACGCACGTCCCGACCTAGAGGCCAACGCACGTCCCGACCTAGAGGCCAACGCACGTCCCGACATAGAGGTGAAAGTAAGCTAAATCCCGACGTAGAGCCCAACGCACGTCCCGAAGTAGAGCCCAACGCACGTCCCGACGTAGAGCCCAACGCACGTCCCGGCGTAGAGCCCAACGCACGTCCCGACGTAGCGCCAAACGCACGTCCCGACGTAGAGCTGAAAGTTAGCTAACTACAGACGTAGAGCCCAACGCACGTCCCGACGTAGAGCCCAACGCACGTCCCGACGTAGCGCCCAACGCACGTCCCGACGTAGAGCTGAAAGTAAGTTAAATCCCGACGTAGAGGCCAACGCACGTCCCGACGTAGAGGCCAACGCACGTCCCGACGTAGAGGCCAACGCACGTCCCGACGTAGAGGCCAACGCACGTCCCGACGTAGAGCTGAAAGTAAGCTAAATCCCGACGTAGAGCCCAACGCACGTCCCGACGTAGAGCCCAACGCACGTCCCGACGTAGAGCTGAAAGTAAGCTAAATCCCGACGTAGAGCCCAACACACGTCCCGACATAGAGCGGAAAGTAAGCTAAATCCCGACGTAGAGGCCAACGCACGTCCCGACGTAGAGGCCAACGCACGTCCCGACGTAGAGGCCAACGCACGTCCCGACGTAGAGCTGAAAGTAAGCTAAATCCCGACGTAGAGGACAACGCACGTCCCGACGTAGAGGCCAACGCACGTCCCGACGTAGAGCTGAAAGTAAGCTAAATCCCGACGTAGAGCCCAACGCACGTCCCGACGTAGAGCCCAACGCACGTCCCGACGTAGAGCCCAACGCACGTCCCGACGTAAAGCCCACCGCACGTCCCGACGTAGAGCTGAAAGTAAGCTAAATCCCGACGTAGCGCCCAACGCACGTCCCGACGTAGCGCCCAACGCACGTCCCGACGTAGCGCCCAACGCACGTCCCGACGTAGAGCTGAAAGTAACCTAAATCCCGACGCAGAGGCCAACGCACGTCCCGACGCAGAGGCCAACGCACGTCCCGACATAGAGGCCAACGCACGTCCCGATGTAGAGCTGAAATTAAGCTAAATCCCGACGTAGAGCCCAACGCATGTCCCGACGTAGAGCCCAACGCACGTCCCGACATAGAGCCCAACGCACGTCCCGACATAGAGCCCAACGCACGTCCCGACGTAGAGCTGAAAGTAAGCTAAATCCCGACGTAGCGCCCAACGCACATCCCGAAGTAGCGCCCAACGCACGTCCCAAAGTAGCGCCCAACGCACGTCCCGACGTAGAGCTGAAAGTAAGCTAAATCCCGACGTAGAGCCCAACGCACGTCCCGACGTAGAGCTGAAAGTAAGCTAAATCCCGACGTAGAGCCCAAAGCACGTCCCGACGTAGAGCCCAACGCACGTCCCGACGTAGAGCCCAACGCACGTCCCGACGTAGAGCCCAACGCACGTCCCGACGTAGAGCCCAACGCACGTCCCGACGTAGCGCCCAACGCACGTCCCGACGTAGAGCTGAAAGTTAGCTAACTACAGATGTAGAGCCCAACGCACGTCCCGACGTAGAGCTGAAAGTAAGCTAAAACCCGACGTAGAGCCCAACGCACGTCCAGACGTAGAGGCCAACGCACGTCCCGACGTAGAGCTGAAAGTAAGCTAAATCCCGAAGTAGAGGCCAACGCACGTCCCGACGTAGAGGCCAACGCACGTCCCGACGTAGAGCTGAAAGTAAGATAAATCCCGACGTAGACCCCAACGCACGTCCCGACGTAGAGCTGAAAGTAAGATAAATCCCGACGTAGACCCCAACGCACGTCCCGACGTAGAGCCCAACGCACGTCCCGACGTAGAGCTGAAAGTAAGCTAAATCCCGATGTAGAGGGCAACGCACGTCCCGACGTAGAGGCCAACGCACGTCCCGACTTAGAGGCCAACGCACGTCCCGACGTAGAAGACAATGCACGTCCCGACGTAGAGGCCAACGCACGTCCCGACGTAGAGCTGAAAGTAAGTTAAATCCCGACGTAGAGCTCAACGCACGTCCCGACGTAGAGCCCAACGCACGTCCCGACGTAGAGCCCAACGCACGTCCCGACGTAGAGCCCACCGCACGTCCCGACGTAGAGCCCACCGCACGTCCCGACGTAGAGCTGTAAGTAAGCTAAATCCCAACGTAGTGCCCAACGCACGTCCCGACATAGCGCCCAACGCACGTCCCGACGTAGAGCTGAAAGTAAGCTAAATCCCGACGTAGAGGCCAACGCACGTCCCGACGTAGAGGCCAACGCACGTCCCGACCTAGAGGCCAACGCACGTCCCGACGTAGAGGCCAACGCACGTCCCGACGTAGAGCTGAAAGTAAGCTAAATCCCGACGTAGAGCCCAACGCACGTCCCGACGTAGAGCCCAACGCACGTCCCGACGTAGAGCCCAACGCACGTCCCGACGTAGAGCTGAAAGTAAGCTAAATCCCGACGTAGAGCCCAACACACGTCCCGACATAGAGCGGAAAGTAAGCTAAATCCCGACGTAGAGGCCAACGCACGTCCCGACGTAGAGGCCAACGCACGTCCCGACGTAGAGCTGAAAGTAAGCTAAATCCCGACGTAGAGGACAACGCACGTCCCGACGTAGAGGCCAACGCACGTCCCGACGTAGAGCTGAAAGTAAGCTAAATCCCGACGTAGAGCCCAACGCACGTCCCGACGTAGAGCCCAACGCACGTCCCGACGTAGAGCCCAACGCACGTCCCGACGTAGAGCTGAAAGTAAGCTAAATCCCGACGTAGCGCCCAACGCACGTCCCGACGTAGCGCCCAACGCACGTCCCGACGTAGCGCCCAACGCACGTCCCGACGTAGAGCTGAAAGTAAGCTAAATCCCGACGCAGAGGCCAACGCACGTCCCGACGTAGAGGCCAACGCACGTCCCGACATAGAGGCCAACGCACGTCCCGATGTAGAGCTGAAATTAAGCTAAATCCCGACGTAGAGCCCAACGCATGTCCCGACGTAGAGCCCAACGCACGTCCCGACATAGAGCCCAACGCACGTCCCGACGTAGAGCTGAAAGTAAGCTAAATCCCGACGTAGCGCCCAACGCACATCCCGAAGTAGCGCCCAACGCACGTCCCAAAGTAGCGCCCAACGCACGTCCCGACGTAGAGCTGAAAGTAAGCTAAATCCCGACGTAGAGCCCAACGCACGTCCCGACGTAGAGCTGAAAGTAAGCTAAATCCCGACGTAGAGCCCAAAGCACGTCCCGACGTAGAGCCCAACGCACGTCCCGACGTAGAGCCCAACGCACGTCCCGACGTAGCGCCCAACGCACGTCCCGACGTAGAGCTGAAAGTTAGCTAACTACAGACGTAGAGCCCAACGCACGTCCCGACGTAGAGCCCAACGCACGTCCCGACGTAGAGCCCAACGCACGTCCCGACGTAGAGCTGAAAGTTAGCTAACTACAGACGTAGAGCCCAACGCACGTCCCGACGTAGAGCCCAACGCACGTCCCGACGTAGAGCTGAAAGTAAGCTAAATCCCGAAGTAGAGCCCAACACACGTCCCGACGTAGTGCTGAAAGTAAGCTAAATCCCGACGTAAAGGCCAACGCACGTCCCGACGTAGAGGCCAACGCACGTCCCGACGTAGAGCTGAAAGTAAGCTAAATCCCGACGTAGAGCCCAACGCACGTCCCGACGTAGAGGCCAACGTACGTCCCGACGTAGAGCTGAAAGTAAGCTAAATCCCGACGTAGAGCCCAACGCACGTCCCGACGTAGAGCCCAACGCACGTCCCGACGTAGAGCCCACCGCACGTCCCGACGTAGAGCCCACCGCACGTCCCGACGTAGAGCTGTAAGTAATCTAAATCCCAACGTAGTGCCCAACGCACGTCCCGACATAGCGCCCAACGCACGTCCCGACGTAGAGCTGAAAGTAAGCTAAATCCCGACGTAGAGGCCAACGCACGTCCCGACGTAGAGGCCAACGCACGTCCCGACCTAGAGGCCAACGCACGTCCCGACCTAGAGGCCAACGCACGTCCCGACATAGAGGTGAAAGTAAGCTAAATCCCGACGTAGAGCCCAACGCACGTCCCGAAGTAGAGCCCAACGCACGTCCCGACGTAGAGCCCAACGCACGTCCCGGCGTAGAGCCCAACGCACGTCCCGACGTAGCGCCAAACGCACGTCCCGACGTAGAGCTGAAAGTTAGCTAACTACAGACGTAGAGCCCAACGCACGTCCCGACGTAGAGCCCAACGCACGTCCCGACGTAGCGCCCAACGCACGTCCCGACGTAGAGCTGAAAGTAAGTTAAATCCCGACGTAGAGGCCAACGCACGTCCCGACGTAGAGGCCAACGCACGTCCCGACGTAGAGGCCAACGCACGTCCCGACGTAGAGGCCAACGCACGTCCCGACGTAGAGCTGAAAGTAAGCTAAATCCCGACGTAGAGCCCAACGCACGTCCCGACGTAGAGCCCAACGCACGTCCCGACGTAGAGCTGAAAGTAAGCTAAATCCCGACGTAGAGCCCAACACACGTCCCGACATAGAGCGGAAAGTAAGCTAAATCCCGACGTAGAGGCCAACGCACGTCCCGACGTAGAGGCCAACGCACGTCCCGACGTAGAGGCCAACGCACGTCCCGACGTAGAGCTGAAAGTAAGCTAAATCCCGACGTAGAGGACAACGCACGTCCCGACGTAGAGGCCAACGCACGTCCCGACGTAGAGCTGAAAGTAAGCTAAATCCCGACGTAGAGCCCAACGCACGTCCCGACGTAGAGCCCAACGCACGTCCCGACGTAGAGCCCAACGCACGTCCCGACGTAAAGCCCACCGCACGTCCCGACGTAGAGCTGAAAGTAAGCTAAATCCCGACGTAGCGCCCAACGCACGTCCCGACGTAGCGCCCAACGCACGTCCCGACGTAGCGCCCAACGCACGTCCCGACGTAGAGCTGAAAGTAACCTAAATCCCGACGCAGAGGCCAACGCACGTCCCGACGCAGAGGCCAACGCACGTCCCGACATAGAGGCCAACGCACGTCCCGATGTAGAGCTGAAATTAAGCTAAATCCCGACGTAGAGCCCAACGCATGTCCCGACGTAGAGCCCAACGCACGTCCCGACATAGAGCCCAACGCACGTCCCGACATAGAGCCCAACGCACGTCCCGACGTAGAGCTGAAAGTAAGCTAAATCCCGACGTAGCGCCCAACGCACATCCCGAAGTAGCGCCCAACGCACGTCCCAAAGTAGCGCCCAACGCACGTCCCGACGTAGAGCTGAAAGTAAGCTAAATCCCGACGTAGAGCCCAACGCACGTCCCGACGTAGAGCTGAAAGTAAGCTAAATCCCGACGTAGAGCCCAAAGCACGTCCCGACGTAGAGCCCAACGCACGTCCCGACGTAGAGCCCAACGCACGTCCCGACGTAGAGCCCAACGCACGTCCCGACGTAGAGCCCAACGCACGTCCCGACGTAGCGCCCAACGCACGTCCCGACGTAGAGCTGAAAGTTAGCTAACTACAGATGTAGAGCCCAACGCACGTCCCGACGTAGAGCTGAAAGTAAGCTAAAACCCGACGTAGAGCCCAACGCACGTCCAGACGTAGAGGCCAACGCACGTCCCGACGTAGAGCTGAAAGTAAGCTAAATCCCGAAGTAGAGGCCAACGCACGTCCCGACGTAGAGGCCAACGCACGTCCCGACGTAGAGCTGAAAGTAAGATAAATCCCGACGTAGACCCCAACGCACGTCCCGACGTAGAGCTGAAAGTAAGATAAATCCCGACGTAGACCCCAACGCACGTCCCGACGTAGAGCCCAACGCACGTCCCGACGTAGAGCTGAAAGTAAGCTAAATCCCGATGTAGAGGGCAACGCACGTCCCGACGTAGAGGCCAACGCACGTCCCGACTTAGAGGCCAACGCACGTCCCGACGTAGAAGACAATGCACGTCCCGACGTAGAGGCCAACGCACGTCCCGACGTAGAGCTGAAAGTAAGTTAAATCCCGACGTAGAGCTCAACGCACGTCCCGACGTAGAGCCCAACGCACGTCCCGACGTAGAGCCCAACGCACGTCCCGACGTAGAGCCCACCGCACGTCCCGACGTAGAGCCCACCGCACGTCCCGACGTAGAGCTGTAAGTAAGCTAAATCCCAACGTAGTGCCCAACGCACGTCCCGACATAGCGCCCAACGCACGTCCCGACGTAGAGCTGAAAGTAAGCTAAATCCCGACGTAGAGGCCAACGCACGTCCCGACGTAGAGGCCAACGCACGTCCCGACCTAGAGGCCAACGCACGTCCCGACGTAGAGGCCAACGCACGTCCCGACGTAGAGCTGAAAGTAAGCTAAATCCCGACGTAGAGCCCAACGCACGTCCCGACGTAGAGCCCAACGCACGTCCCGACGTAGAGCCCAACGCACGTCCCGACGTAGAGCTGAAAGTAAGCTAAATCCCGACGTAGAGCCCAACACACGTCCCGACATAGAGCGGAAAGTAAGCTAAATCCCGACGTAGAGGCCAACGCACGTCCCGACGTAGAGGCCAACGCACGTCCCGACGTAGAGCTGAAAGTAAGCTAAATCCCGACGTAGAGGACAACGCACGTCCCGACGTAGAGGCCAACGCACGTCCCGACGTAGAGCTGAAAGTAAGCTAAATCCCGACGTAGAGCCCAACGCACGTCCCGACGTAGAGCCCAACGCACGTCCCGACGTAGAGCCCAACGCACGTCCCGACGTAGAGCTGAAAGTAAGCTAAATCCCGACGTAGCGCCCAACGCACGTCCCGACGTAGCGCCCAACGCACGTCCCGACGTAGCGCCCAACACACGTCCCGACGTAGAGCTGAAAGTAAGCTAAATCCCGACGCAGAGGCCAACGCACGTCCCGACGTAGAGGCCAACGCACGTCCCGACATAGAGGCCAACGCACGTCCCGATGTAGAGCTGAAATTAAGCTAAATCCCGACGTAGAGCCCAACGCATGTCCCGACGTAGAGCCCAACGCACGTCCCGACATAGAGCCCAACGCACGTCCCGACGTAGAGCTGAAAGTAAGCTAAATCCCGACGTAGCGCCCAACGCACATCCCGAAGTAGCGCCCAACGCACGTCCCAAAGTAGCGCCCAACGCACGTCCCGACGTAGAGCTGAAAGTAAGCTAAATCCCGACGTAGAGCCCAACGCACGTCCCGACGTAGAGCTGAAAGTAAGCTAAATCCCGACGTAGAGCCCAAAGCACGTCCCGACGTAGAGCCCAACGCACGTCCCGACGTAGAGCCCAACGCACGTCCCGACGTAGCGCCCAACGCACGTCCCGACGTAGAGCTGAAAGTTAGCTAACTACAGATGTAGAGCCCAACGCACGTCCCGACGTAGAGCTGAAAGTTAGCTAACTACAGACGTAGAGCCCAACGCACGCCCCGACGTAGAGCTGAAAGTTAGCTAACTACAGACGTAGAGCCCAACGCACGTCCCGACGTAGAGCTGAAAGTTAGCTAACTACAGACGTAGAGCCCAACGCACGTCCCGACGTAGAGCCCAACGCACGTCCCGACGTAGAGCCCAACGCACGTCCCGACGTAGAGCCCAACGCACGTCCCGACGTAGGCCCCAACGCACGTCCCGACGTAGAGCCCAACGCACGTCCCGACGTAGAGCCCAACGCACGTCCCGACGTAGGCCCCAACGCACGTCCCGACGTAGAGCCCAACGCACATCCCAACGTAGACCTGAAAGTAAGCTAAATCCCGACGTAGAGCCCAACGCACGTCCCGACGTAGAGCCCAACGCACGTCCCGACGTAGAGCTGAAAGTAAGCTAAATCCCGACGTAGAGCCCAACGCACGTCCCGACGTAGAGCCCAACGCACGTCCCGACGTAGAGCTGAAAGTTAGATAACTACAGACGTAGAGCCCAACGCGCGCCCCGACGTAGAGCCCCACGCGTGTCCCGACGTAGAGCCCAACGCACGTCCCGACGTAGAGCCCAACGCACGTCCCGACGTAGAGCCCAACGCACGTCCCGACGTAGAGCTGAAAGTAAGCTAAATCCCGACGTAGAGGCCAAAGCACGTCCCGACGTAGAGGCCAACGCACGTGGCGACGTAGAGCCCAAAGCACGTCCCGACGTAGAGGCCAACGCACGTCCCGACGTAGAGGCCAACGCACGTCCCGACGTAGAGGCCAACGCACGTCCCGACGTAGAGCTGAAAGTAAGCTAAATCCCGACGTAGAGCCCAACGCACGTCCCGACGTAGAGCCCAACGCACGTCCCGACGTAGCGCCCAACGCACGTCCCGACGTAGAGCTGAAAGTTAGCTAACTACAGACATAGAGCCCAACGCACGTCCCGACGTAGAGCAGAAAGTTAGCTAACTACAGACATAGAGCCCAACGCACGTCCCGACGTAGAGCCCAACGCACGTCCCGACCTAGAGCCCAACGCACGTCCCGACGTAGAGCTGAAAGTAAGCTAAAACCCGACGTAGAGCCCAACGCACGTCCAGACGTAGAGGCCAACGCACGTCCCGACATAGAGCTGAAAGTAAGCTAAATCCCGAAGTAGAGGCCAACGCACGTCCCGACGTAGAGGCCAACGCACGTCCCGACGTAGAGCTGAAAGTAAGATAAATCCCGACGTAGACCCCAACGCACGTCCCGACGTAGAGCCCAACGCACGTCCCGACGTAGAGCTGAAAGTAAGCTAAATCCCGATGTAGAGGGCAACGCACGTCCCGACGTAGAGGCCAACGCACGTCCCGACTTAGAGGCCAACGCACGTCCCGACTTAGAGGCCAACGCACGTCCCGACGTAGAAGACAATGCACGTCCCGACGTAGAGGCCAACGCACGTCCCGACGTAGAGCTGAAAGTAAGTTAAATCCCGACGTAGAGGCCAACGCACGTCCCGACGTAGAGCTGAAAGTAAGTTAAATCCCGACGTAGAGCCCAACGCACGTCCCGACGTAGAGCCCAACGCACGTCCCGACGTAGAGCCCAACGCACGTCCCGACGTAGAGCCCAACGCACGTCTCGACGTAGCGCCCAACGCACGTCCCGACGTAGAGCTGAAATTAGCTAACTACAGACGTAGAGCCCAACGCACGTCCCGACGTAGAGCTGAAAGTTAGCGAACAACAGACGTAGAGCCCAACGCACGTCCCGACGTAGAGCTGAAAGTTAGCGAACAACAGACGTAGAGCCCAACGCACGTCCCGACGTAGAGCTGAAAGTTACCTAACTACAGACGTAGAGCCCAACGCACGTCCCGACGTAGAGCCCAACGCACGTCCCGACGTAGAGCCCAACGCACGTCCCGACGTAGAGCCCAACGCACGTCCCGACGTAGAGCTGAAAGTAAGCTAAATCCCGACGTAGAGGCCAACGCACGTCCCAACGTAGAGCTGAAAGTAAGCTAAATCCCGACGTAGAGCCCAACGCACGTCCCGACGTAGAGCCCAACGCATGTCCCGACGTAGAGCTGAAAGTTAGCTAAATCCTGACGTAGAGCCCAACGCACGTCCCGAAGTAGAGCCCAACGCACGTCCCGACGTAGAGCCCAACGCACGTCCCGACGTAGAGCTGAAAGTTAGCTAACTACAGACGTAGAGCCCAACGCACGTCCCGACGTAGAGCCCAACGCACGTCCTGACGTAGAGCCCAACGCACGTCCCGACGTAGAGCTGAAAGTAAGCTAAATCCCGACGTAGAGCCCAACGCACGTCCCGACGTAGAGCTGAAAGTAAGCTAAATACCGACGTAGAGGCCAACGCACGTCCCGACGTACAGGCCAAAGCACGTCCCGACGTAGAGCTGAAAGTAAGATAAATCCCGACGTAGAGGCCAACGCACGTCCCGACGTAGAGGCCAGCGCACGTCCCGACGTAGAGGCCAGCGCACGTCCCGACGTAGAGGCCAGCGCACGTCCCGACGTAGAGCCCAACGCACGTCCCGACGTAGAGCTTAATGTAAGCTAAATCCCGACGTAGAGCCCAACGCACGTCCCGACGTAGAGCCCAACGCACGTCCCGACGTAGAGCCAAACACACGTCCCGACGTAGAGCTGAAAGTAAGCTAAATCCCGACGTAGAGCCCAACGCACGTCCCGACGTAGCGCCCAACGCACGTCCCGACGTAGAGCTGAAAGTTAGCTAACTACAGACGTAGAGCCCAACGCACGTCCCGACGTAGAGCTGAAAGTTAGCTAACTACAGACGTAGAGCCCAACGCACGTCCCGACGTAGAGCCCAACGCACGTCCCGACGTAGAGCCCAATGCACGTCCCGACGTAGAGCCCAACGCACGTCCCGACGTAGACCTGAAAGTAAGCTAAATCCCGACGTAGAGCCCAACGCACGTCCCGACGTAGAGCCCAACGCACGTCCCGACGTAGAGCTGAAAGTAAGCTAAATCCCGACGTAGAGCCCAACGCACGTCCCGACGTAGAGCCCAACGCACGTCCCGACGTAGAGCCCAACGCACGTCCCGACGTAGAGCCCAACGCACGTCCCGACGTAGAGCTGAAAGTCAGCTAACTACAGACGAAGAGCCCAACGCGTGTCCCGACGTAGAGCTGAAAGTTAGCTAACTACAGACGTAGAGCCCAACGCGCGCCCCGACGTAGAGCCCCACGCGTGTCCCGACATAGAGCCCAACGCACGTCCCGACGTAGAGCCCAACGCACGTCCCGACGTAGAGCCCAACGCACGTCCCGACGTAGAGCTGAAAGTAAGCTAAATCCCGACGTAGAGGCCAACGCACGTCCCGACGTAGAGGCCAACGCACGTGGCGACGTAGAGCCCAAAGCACGTCCCGACGTAGAGGCCAACGCACGTCCCGACGTAGAGGCCAACGCACGTCCCGACGTAGAGGCAAACGCACGTCCCGACGTAGAGCTGAAAGTAAGCTAAATCCCGACGTAGAGCCCAACGCACGTCCCGACGTAGAGCCCATCGCACGTCCCGACGTAGCGACCAACGCACGTCCCGACGTAGAGCTGAAAGTTAGCTAACTACAGACATAGAGCCCAACGCACGTCCCGACGTAGAGCCCAACGCACGTCCCAACCTAGAGCCCAACGCACGTCCCGACGTAGAGCTGAAAGTAAGCTAAAACCCGACGTAGAGCCCAACACACGTCCCGACAAAGAGCTGAAAGTAAGCTAAATCCGACGTAGAGGCCAACGCACGTCCAGACGTAGAGGCCAACGCACGTCCCGACGTAGAGCTGAAAGTAAGCTAAATCCCGAAGTAGAGGCCAACGCACGTCCCGACGTAGAGGCCAACGCACGTCCCGACGTAGATCTGAAAGTAAGCTAAATCCCGACGTAGAGCCCAACGCACGTCCCGACGTAGAGCCCAACGCACGTCCCGACGTAGAGCCCAACGCACGTCCCGACGTAGAGCTGAATGTAAGCTAAATCCAAATGTAGAGGCCAACGCACGTCCCGACGTAGAGGCCAACGCACGTCCCGACTTAGAGGCCAACGCACGTCCCGACGTAGAGGACAACGCACGTCCCGACGTAGAGGCCAACGCACGTCCCGACGTAGAGCTGAAAGTAAGTTAAATCCCGACGTAGAGCCCAACGCACGTCCCGACGTAGAGCCCAACGCACGTCCCGACGTAGCGCCCAACGCACGTCCCGACGTAGAGCTGAAAGTTAGGTAACTACAGACGTAGAGCCCAACGCACGTCCCGACGTAGAGCTGAAAGTTAGCTAACAACAGACGTAGAGCCCAACGCACGTCCCGACGTAGAGCTGAAAGTTACCTAACTACAGACGTAGAGCCCAACGCACGTCCCGACGTAGAGCCCAACGCACGTCCCGACGTAGAGCCCAACGCACGTCCCGACGTAGAGCTGAAAGTAAGCTAAATCCCGACGTAGAGGCCAACGGACGTCCCAACGTAGAGCTGAAAGTAAGCTAAATCCCGACGTAGAGCCCAACGCACGTCCCGACGTAGAGCCCAACGCATGTCCCGACGTAGAGCTGAAAGTTAGCTAAATCCTGACGTAGAGCCCAACGCACGTCCCGACGTAGAGCCCAACGCACGTCCCGACGTAGAGCCCAACGCACGTCCCGACGTAGAGCTGAAAGTTAGCTAACTACAGACGTAGAGCCCAACGCACGTCCCGACGTAGAGCCCAACGCACGTCCCGACGTAGAGCCCAACGCACGTCCCGACGTAGAGCTGAAAGTAAGCTAAATCCCGACGTAGAGCCCAACGCACGTCCCGACGTAGAGCTGAAAGTAAGCTAAATCCCGACGTAGAGCCCAACGCACGTCCCGACGTACAGGCCAAAGCACATCCCGACGTAGAGCTGAAAGTAAGATAAATCCCGACGTAGAGGCCAACGCACGTCCCGACGTAGAGGCCAGCGCACGTCCCGACGTAGAGGCCAGCGCACGTCCCGACGTAGAGGCCAGCGCACGTCCCGACGTAGAGGCCAGCGCACGTCCCGACATAGAGGCCAGCGCACGTCTTGACGTAGAGCCCAACGCACATCCCGACGTAGAGCTTAATGTAAGCTAAATCCCGACGTAGAGCCCAACGCACGTCCCGACGTAGAGCCCAACGCACGTCCCGACGTAGAGCCCAACGCACGTCCCGACGTAGAGCCCAACGCACGTCCCGACGTAGAGCTGAAAGTAAGCTAAATCCCGACGTAGAGCCCAACGCACGTCCCGACGTAGCGCCCAACGCACGTCCCGACGTAGAGCTGAAAGTTAGCTAACTACAGACGTAGAGCCCAACGCACGTCCCGACGTAGAGCTGAAAGTTAGCTAACTACAGACGAAGAGCCCAACGCGCGTCCCGACGTAGAGCTGAAAGTTAGCTAACTACAGACGTAGAGCCCAACGCGTGTCCCGACGTAGAGCTCAACGCACGTCCCGACGTAGAGCCCAACGCACGTCCCGAGGTAGAGCTGAAAGTAAGCAAAATCCCGACGTAGAGGCCAACGCACGTCCCGACGTAGAGGCCAACGCACGTCCCGACGTAGAGCTGAAAGTAAGCTAAATCCCGACGTAGAGCCCAACGCACGTCCCGACGTAGAGCCCAACGCATGTCCCGACGTAGCGCCCAACGCACGTCCCGACGTAGAGCTGAAAGTTAGCTAACTACAGACGTAGAGCCCAACGCACGTCCCGACGTAGAGCAGAAAGTTAGCTAACTACAGACGTAGAGCCCAACGCACGTCCCGACGTAGAGCCCAACGCACGTCCCGACGTAGAGCCCAACGCACGTCCCGACGTAGCGCCCAACGCACGTCCCGACGTAGATCTGAAAGTAAGTTAAATCCCGACGTAGAGGCCAACGCACGTCCCGACGTAGAGGCCAACGCACGTCCCGACGTAGAGGCCAACGCACGTCCCGACGTAGAGGCCAACGCACGTCCCGACGTAGAGCTGAAAGTAAGCTAAATCCCGACGTAGCGCCCAACGCACGTCCCGACGTAGCGCCCAACGCACGTCCCGACGTAGCGCCCAACGCACGTCCCGACGTAGAGCTGAAAGTTAGCTAACTACAGACGGAGAGCCCAACGCACGTCCCGACATAGAGCCCAACGCACGTCCCGACGTAGAGCTGAAAGTAAGCTAAATCCCGAAGTAGAGCCCAACACACGTCCCGACGTAGAGCTGAAAGTAAGCTAAATCCCGACGTAGAGGCCAACGCACGTCCCGACGTAGAGGCCAACGCACGTCCCGACCTAGAGGCCAACGCACGTCCCGACCTAGAGGCCAACGCACGTCCCGACCTAGAGGCCAACGCACGTCCCGACGTAGAGGCCATAGCACGTCCCGACGTAGAGCTGAAAGTAAGCTAAATCCCGACGTAGAGCCCAACGCACGTCCCGACGTAGAGCCCAACGCACGTCCCGACGTAGAGCCCAACGCACGTCCCGACGTAGAGCCCAACGCACGTCCCGACGTAGAGCCCAACGCACGTCCCGACGTAGCGCCAAACGCACGTCCCGACGTAGAGCTGAAAGTTAGCTAACTACAGACGTAGAGCCCAACGCACGTCCCGACGTAGAGCCCAACGCACGTCCCGACGTAGAGCCCAACGCACGTCCCGACGTAGCGCCCAACGCACGTCCCGACGTAGAGCCCAACGCACGTCCCGACGTAGAGCCCAACGAAAGTCCCAACGTAGAGCCCAACGCACGTCCCGACGTAGAGCTGAAAGTTAGCTAACTACAGACGTAGAGCCCAACGCACGTCCCGACGTAGAGCCCAAAGCACGTCCCGACGTAGAGCCCAGCGCACGTCCCGACGTATATCCCAAAGCATGTCCCGACGTAGAGACCAACGCACGTCCCGACGTAGACCTGAAAGTAAGCTAAATCCCGACGTAGAGCCCAACGCACGTCCCGACGTAGAGCCCAACACACGTCCCGACGTAGAGCTGAAAGCAAGCTAAATCCCGACGTAGAGCCCAACGCACGTCCCGACGTAGAGCCCAACGCACGTCCCGACGTAGAGCCCAACGCACGTCCCGACGTAGAGCCCAACGCACGTCCCGACGTAGAGCCCAACGCACGTCCCGACGTAGAGCCCAACGCACGTCCCGACGTAGAGCCCAACGCACGTCCCGACGTAGAGCTGAAAGCAAGCGAAATCCCGACGTACAGCCCAACGCACGTCCCGACGTAGAGCCCAACGCACGTCCCGACGTAGAGCCTAACGCACGTCCCGACGTAGAGCCCAACGCACGTCCCGACGTAGAGCTGAAAGTTAGCTAACTACAGACGTAGAGACCAACGCACGTCCCGACGTAGAGCCCAACGCATGTCCCGACGTAGAGCCCAACGCACGTCCCGACGTAGAGCTGAAAGTAAGTTAAATCCCGACGTAGCGCCCAACGCACGTCCCGACGTAGAGCCCAACGCACGTCCCGACGTAGAGCCCAATGCACGTCCCGACGTAGACCTGAAAGTAAGCTAAATCCCGACGTAGAGGCCAACGCACGTCCCGACGTAGAGCCCAACGCACGTCCCGACGTAGACCTGAAAGTAAGCTAAATCCCGACGTAGAGGCCAACGCACGTCCCGACGTAGAGGCCAACGCACGTCCCGACGTAGAGCTGAAAGTAAGCTAAATCCCGACGTAGAGCCCAACGCACGTCCCGACGTAGAGCCCAACGCACGTCCCGACGTAGAGCCCAACGCACGTCCCGACGTAGAGCCCAACGCACGTCCCGACGTAGAGCCCAACGCACGTCCCGACGTAGAGCTGAAAGTAAGCTAAATCCTGACGTAGCGCCCAACGCACGTCCCGACGTAGCGCCCAACGCACGTCCCGACGTAGCGCCCAACGCATGTCCCGACGTAGCGCCCAACGCACGTCCCGACGTAGAGCTCAACGCACGTCCCGACGTAGAGCCCAACGCACGTCCCAACGTAGAGCTGAAAGTAAGCTAAATCCCGACGTAGAGGCCAACGCACGTCCCGACGTAGAGGCCAACGCACGTCCCGAAGTAGAGGCCAACGCACGTCCCGACGTAGAGCTGAAAGTAAGCTAAATCCCGACGTAGAGCCCAACGCATGTCCCGACGTAGAGCCCAACGCACGTCCCGACGTAGAGCTGAAAGTAAGTTAAATCCCGACGTAGCGCCCAACGCACGTCCCGACGTAGAGCCCAACGCACGTCCCGACGTAGAGTTTAAAGTAAGATAAATCCCGACGTAGAGGCCAACGCACGTCCCGACGTAGAGGCCAACGCACGTCCCGACGTAGAGCTGAAAGTAAGCTAAATCCCGACGTAGAGCCCAACGCACGTCCCGACGTAGAGCCCAACGCACGTCCCGACGTAGAGCCCAACGCACGTCCCGACATAGAGCCCAACGCACGTCCCGACGTAGAGCCCAACGCACGTCCCGACGTAGAGCCCAACGCACGTCCCGACGTAGAGCTGAAAGCAAGCTAAATCCCGACGTAGAGCCCAACGCACGTCCTGACGTAGAGCCCAACGCACGTCCCGACGTAGAGCCCAACGCACGTCCCGACGTAGAGCTGAAAGTTAGCTAACTACAGACGTAGAGACCAACGCACATCCCGACGTAGAGCCCAACGCATGTCCCGACGTAGAGCCCAACGCACGTCCCGACGTAGAGCTGAAAGTAAGTTAAATCCCGACGTAGCGCCCAACGCACGTCCCGACGTAGAGCCCAACGAACGTCCCGACGTAGAGCTGAAAGTAAGCTAAATCCCGACGTAGAGGCCAACGCACGTCCCGACGTAGAGGCCAACGCACGTCCCGACGTAGAGCTGAAAGTAAGCTAAATCCCGACGTAGAGCCCAACGCACGTCCCGACGTAGAGCCCAACGCACGTCCCGACGTAGAGCCCAACGCACGTCCCGACGTAGAGCCCAACGCACGTCCCGACGTAGAGGCCAACGCACGTCCCGACGTAGAGCTGAAAGTAAGCTAAATCCCGACGTAGCGCCCAACGCACGTCCCGAAGTAGCGCCCAACACACGTCCCGACGTAGCGCCCAACGCACGTCCCGACGTAGCGCCCAACGCACGTCCCGACGTAGAGCTGAAATTAAGCTAAATCCCGACGTAGAGGCCAATGCACGTCCCGACGTAGAGCCCAACGCACGTCCCGACGTAGAGCCCAACGCACGTCCCGACATAGAGCTGAAAGTAAGCTAAATCCCGACGTAGAGCCCAACGCACGTCCCGACGTAGAGCCCAAAGCATGTCCCGACGTTAAGGCCAGCGCACGTCCCGATGTAGAGGCCAGCGCACGTCCCGACGTAGAGGCCAGCGCACGTCCCGACGTAGAGGCCAGCTCACGTCCCGACGTAGAGGCCAGCGCACGTCCCGACGTAGAGCTTAAAGTAAGCTAAATCCCGACGTAGAGCCCAACACACTTACAGACATAGAGCCCAACGCACGTCCCGACGTAGAGCTGAAAGTAAGCTAAATCCCGACGTAGAGGCCAACGCACGTCCCGACGTAGAGGCCAGCGCACGTCCCGACGTAGAGCTTAAAGTAAGCTAAATCCCGACGTAGCGCCCAACGCACGTCCCGACGTAGAGCCCAACGCACGTCCCGACGTAGAGCTGAAAGTAAGCTAAATCCCGACGTAGAGGCCAACGCACGTCCCGACGTAGAGGCCAACGCACGTCCCGACGTAGAGCTGAAAGTAAGCTAAATCCCGACGTAGAGCCCAACGCACGTCCCGACGTAGAGCCCAACGCACGTCCCGACGTAGAGCCCAACGCACGTCCCGACGTAGAGCCCAACGCACGTCCCGACGTAGAGCCCAACGCACGTCCCGACGTAGAGCTGAAAGTAAGCTAAATCCTGACGTAGCGCCCAACGCACGTCCCGACGTAGCGCCCAACGCACGTCCCGACGTAGCGCCCAACGCATGTCGCGACCTAGCGCCCAACGCACATCCCGACGTAGAGCTCAACGCACGTCCCGACGTAGAGCCCAACGCACGTCCCAACGTAGAGCTGAAAGTAAGCTAAATCCCGACGTAGAGGCCAACGCACGTCCCGACGTAGAGGCCAACGCACGTCCCGAAGTAGAGGCCAACGCACGTCCCGACGTAGAGCTGAAAGTAAGCTAAATCCCGACGTAGAGCCCAACGCACGTCCCGACGTAGAGCCCAACGCACGTCCCGACGTAGAGCTGAAAGTAAGTTAAATCCCGACGTAGCGCCCAACGCACGTCCCGACGTAGAGCCCAACGCACGTCCCGACGTAGAGCTGAAAGTAAGATAAATCCCGACGTAGAGGCCAACGCACGTCCCGACGTAGAGGCCAACGCACGTCCCGACGTAGAGGCCAACGCACGTCCCTACGTAGAGCTGAAAGTAAGCTAAATCCCGACGTAGAGCCCAACGCACGTCCCGACGTAGAGCCCAACGCACGTCCCGACGTAGAGCCCAACGCACGTCCCGACGTAGAGCCCAACGCACGTCCCGACGTAGAGCCCAACGCACGTCCCGACGTAGAGCTGAAAGCAAGCTAAATCCCGACGTAGAGCCCAACGCACGTCCTGACGTAGAGCCCAACGCACGTCCCGACGTAGAGCCCAACGCACGTCCCGACGTAGAGCTGAAAGTAAGTTAAATCCCGACGTAGCGCCCAACGCACGTCCCGACGTAGAGCCCAACGAACGTCCCGACGTAGAGCTGAAAGTAAGCTAAATCCCGACGTAGAGCCCAACGCACGTCCCGACGTAGAGCTGAAAGTAAGTTAAATCCCGACGTAGCGCCCAACGCACGTCCCGACGTAGAGCCCAACGCACGTCCCGACGTAGAGCTGAAAGTAAGCTAAATCCCGACGTAGAGCCCAACGCACGTCCCGACGTAGAGCCCAACGCACGTCCCGACGTAGAGCCCAACGCACGTCCCGACGTAGAGCCCAACGCACGTCCCGACGTAGAGCCCAACGCACGTCCCGACGTAGAGCCCAACGCACGTCCCGACATAGAGCCCAACGCACGTCCCGACGTAGAGCTGAAAGCAAGCTAAATCCCGACGTAGAACCCAACGCACGTCCCGACGTAGAGCCCAACGCACGTCCCGACGTAGAGCCAAACGCACGTCCCGACGTAGAGCCCAACGCACGTCCCGACGTAGAGCCCAACGCACGTCCCGACGTAGAGCTGAAAGTTAGCTAACTACAGACGTAGAGACCAACGCACATCCCGACGTAGAGCCCAACGCATGTCCCGACGTAGAGCCCAACGCACGTCCCGACGTAGAGCTGAAAGTAAGTTAAATCCCGACGTAGCGCCCAACGCACGTCCCGACGTAGAGCCCAACGCACGTCCCGACGTAGAGCTGAAAGTAAGCTAAATCCCGACGTAGAGGCCAACGCACGTCCCGACGTAGAGGGCAACGCACGTCCCGACGTAGAGCTGATAGTAAGCTAAATCCCGACGTAGAGCCCAACGCACGTCCCGACGTAGAGCCCAACGCACGTCCCGACGTAGAGCCCAACGCACGTCCCGACGTAGAGCCCAACGCACGTCCCGACATAGAGCCCAACGCACGTCCCGACGTAGAGCTGAAAGTAAGCTAAATCCCGACGTAGAGCCCAACGCACGTCCCGAAGTAGCGCCCAACAGACGTCCCGACGTAGCGCCCAACGCACAACCCGACGTAGCGCCCAACGCACTTCCCGACGTAGCGCCCAACGCACGTCCCGACGTAGAGCTGAAAGTAAGCTAAATCCCGACGTAGAGGCCAACGCACGTCCCGACGTAGAGCCCAACGCACGTCCCGACGTAGAGCTGAAAGTAAGCTAAATCCCGACGTAGAGCCCAACGCACGTCCCGACGTAGAGCCCAAAGCATGTCCCGACGTTAAGGCCAGCGCACGTCCCGACGTAGAGGCCAGCGCACATCCCGACGTAGAGGCCAGCGCACGTCCCGACGTAGAGCCCAACGCACGTCCCGACGTAGAGCTTAAAGTAAGCTAAATCCCGACGTAGAGCCCAACACACTTCCAGACGTAGAGCCCAACGCACGTCCCGAAGTAGAGCTGAAAGTAAGCTAAATCCCGACGTAGAGGCCAACGCACGTCCCGACGTACAGGCCAACGCACGTCCCGAATAGAGCTGAAAGTAAGCTAAATCCCGACGTAGAGGCCAACGCACGTCCCGACGTAGAGGCCAACGCACGTCCCGACGTAGAGCTGAAAGTAAGCTAAATCCCGACGTAGAGGCCAATGCACGTCCCGACGTAGAGCCCAACGCACGTCCCGACGTAGAGCTGAAAGTAAGCTAAATCCCGACGTAGAGGCCAACGCACGTCCCGACGTAGAGCCCAACGCACGTCCCGACGTAGAGCCCAACGCACGTCCCGACGTAGAGCTGAAAGTAAGCTAAATCCCGACGTAGCGCCCAACGCACGTCCCGAACTAGCGCCCAACGCACGTCCCGACGTAGCGCCCAACGCACATCCCGACGTAGAGCTGAAAGTAAGCTAAATCCCGACGTAGAGGCCAACGCACGTCCCGACGTAGAGGCCAACGCACGTCCCGACGTAGAGGCCAACGCACGTCCCGACGTAGAGGCCAACGCACGTCCCGACGTAGAGCTGAAAGTAAGCTAAATCCCGACGTAGAGCCCAACGCACGTCCCGACGTAGCGCCCAACGCACGTCCCGACGTAGCGCCCAACGCACGTCCCGACGTAGAGCTGAAAGTTAGCTAACTACAGACATAGAGCCCAACGCACGTCCCGACGTAGAGCTGAAATTAGCTAACTACAGACATAGAGCCCAACGCACGTCCCGACGTAGAGCTGAAAGTTAGCTAACTACAGACATAGAGCCCAACGCACATCCCGACGTAGAGCCCAACGCACGTCCCGACGTAGAGCCCAACGCACGTCCCGACGTAGAGCTGAAAGTAAGTTAAATCCCGATGTAGAGGCGAACGCACGTCCCAACATAGAGCTGAAAGTAAGCTAAATCGCGACGTAGAGGCGAACGCACGTCCCGACGTGGAGCCCAACGCACGTCCCGACGTGGAGCCCAACGCACGTCCCGATGTAGAGCTGAAAGTTAGCTAAATCCCGACGTAGAGCCCAACGCACGTCCCGACGTAGAGCCCAACGCACGTCCCGACGTAGAGCCCAACGCACGTCCCGACGTAGAGCCCAACGCACGTCCCGACGTAGAGCTGAAAGTTAGCTAACTACAGACGTAGAGCCCAACGCACGTCCCGACGTAGAGCCCAACGCACGTCCCGACGTAGAGCCCAACGCACGACCCGACGTAGAGCCCAACGCATGTCCCGACGTAGAGCTGCAAGTAAGCTAAATCCCGACGTAGAGCCCAACGCACGTCCCGACGTAGAGCTGAAAGTAAACTAAATCCCGATGTAGAGCCCAACGCACGTCCCGACGTAGAGCTGAAAGTAAGCTAAATCCCGACGTAGAGGCCAACGCACGTCCCGACGTACAGGCCAAGGCACGTCCCGACGTAGAGCTAAAAGTAAGCTAAATCCCGACGTAGAGGCCAACGCACGTCCCGACGTAGAGCCCAAAGCATGTCCCGACGTTAAGGCCAGCGCACGTCCCGACGTAGAGGCCAGCGCACGTCCCGACGTAGAGGCCAGCGCACGTCCCGACGTAGAGCCCAACGCACGTCCCGACGTAGAGCTTAAAGTAAGCTAAATCCCGACGTAGAGCCCAACACACTTCCAGACGTAGAGCCCAACGCACGTCCCGAAGTAGAGCTGAAAGTAAGCTAAATCCCGACGTAGAGGCCAACGCACGTCCCGACGTACAGGCCAACGCACGTCCCGAATAGAGCTGAAAGTAAGCTAAATCCCGACGTAGAGGCCAACGCACGTCCCGACGTAGAGGCCAACGCACGTCCCGACGTAGAGCTGAAAGTAAGCTAAATCCCGACGTAGAGGCCAATGCACGTCCCGACGTAGAGCCCAACGCACGTCCCGACGTAGAGCTGAAAGTAAGCTAAATCCCGACGTAGAGGCCAACGCACGTCCCGACGTAGAGCCCAACGCACGTCCCGACGTAGAGCCCAACGCACGTCCCGACGTAGAGCTGAAAGTAAGCTAAATCCCGACGTAGCGCCCAACGCACGTCCCGAACTAGCGCCCAACGCACGTCCCGACGTAGCGCCCAACGCACATCCCGACGTAGAGCTGAAAGTAAGCTAAATCCCGACGTAGAGGCCAACGCACGTCCCGACGTAGAGGCCAACGCACGTCCCGACGTAGAGGCCAACGCACGTCCCGACGTAGAGGCCAACGCACGTCCCGACGTAGAGCTGAAAGTAAGCTAAATCCCGACGTAGAGCCCAACGCACGTCCCGACGTAGCGCCCAACGCACGTCCCGACGTAGCGCCCAACGCACGTCCCGACGTAGAGCTGAAAGTTAGCTAACTACAGACATAGAGCCCAACGCACGTCCCGACGTAGAGCTGAAATTAGCTAACTACAGACATAGAGCCCAACGCACGTCCCGACGTAGAGCTGAAAGTTAGCTAACTACAGACATAGAGCCCAACGCACGTCCCGACGTAGAGCTGAAAGTTAGCTAACTACAGACATAGAGCCCAACGCACATCCCGACGTAGAGCCCAACGCACGTCCCGACGTAGAGCCCAACGCACGTCCCGACGTAGAGCTGAAAGTAAGTTAAATCCCGATGTAGAGGCGAACGCACGTCCCAACATAGAGCTGAAAGTAAGCTAAATCGCGACGTAGAGGCGAACGCACGTCCCGACGTGGAGCCCAACGCACGTCCCGACGTGGAGCCCAACGCACGTCCCGATGTAGAGCTGAAAGTTAGCTAAATCCCGACGTAGAGCCCAACGCACGTCCCGACGTAGAGCCCAACGCACGTCCCGACGTAGAGCCCAACGCACGTCCCGACGTAGAGCCCAACGCACGTCCCGACGTAGAGCTGAAAGTTAGCTAACTACAGACGTAGAGCCCAACGCACGTCCCGACGTAGAGCCCAACGCACGTCCCGACGTAGAGCCCAACGCACGACCCGACGTAGAGCCCAACGCATGTCCCGACGTAGAGCTGCAAGTAAGCTAAATCCCGACGTAGAGCCCAACGCACGTCCCGACGTAGAGCTGAAAGTAAACTAAATCCCGATGTAGAGCCCAACGCACGTCCCGACGTAGAGCTGAAAGTAAGCTAAATCCCGACGTAGAGGCCAACGCACGTCCCGACGTACAGGCCAAGGCACGTCCCGACGTAGAGCTAAAAGTAAGCTAAATCCCGACGTAGAGGCCAACGCACGTCCCGACGTAGAAGCCAGCGCACGTCCCGACGTAGAGGCCAGCGCACGTCCCGACGTAGAGGCCAGCGCACGTCCCGACGTAGAGCCCAACGCACGTCCCGACGTAGAGCTTAAAGTAAGTTAAATCCCTACGTAGAGCCCAACGCACGTCCCGACGTAGACCCCAACGCACGTCCCGACGTAGAGCTGAAAGTAAGCTAAATCCCGACGTAGCGCCCAACGCACGTCCCGACGTAGCGCCCAACGCACGTCCCGACGTAGAGCTGAAAGTTAACTAACTACAGACGTAGAGACCAACGCACATCCCGACGTAGAGCTGAAAGTTAGCTAACTACAGACGTAGAGCCCAACGCACGTCCCGACGTAGAGCCCAACGCACGTCCCGACGTAGAGCTGAAAGTAAGCTAAATCCCGACGTAGAGCCCAACGCACGTCCCGACGTAGAGCCCAACGCACGTCCCGACGTAGAGCTGAAAGTAAGCTAAATCCCGACGTAGAGCCCAACGCACGTCCCGACGTAGAGCCCAACGCACGTCCCGACGTAGAGCTGAAAGTTAGCTAACTACAGACGTAGAGACCAACGCACGTCCCGACGTAGAGCCCAACGCATGTCCCGACGTAGAGCCCAACGCACGTCCCGATGTAGAGCTGAAAGTAAGCTAAATCCCGACGTAGAGGAAAAACGGACGTCCCGACGTAGAGCTGAAAGTAAGCTAAATCCCAACGTAGAGGCCAACGCACGTCCCGACGTAGAGGCCAACGCACGTCCCGACGTAGAGCTGAAAGTAAGCTAAATCCCGACGTAGAGGCCAACGCACGTCCCGACGTAGAGGCCAACGCACGTCCCGACGTAGAGCAGAAAGTAAGCTAAATCCCGACGTAGAGCCCAACGCACGTCCCGACGTAGAGCCCAACGCACGTCCCGACGTAGAGCCCAACGCACGTCCCGACGTAGAGCCCAACGCACGTCCCGACGTAGAGCCCAACGCACGTCCCGACGTAGAGCTGAAAGTAAGCTAAATCCCGACGTAGCGCCCAACGCACGTCCCGAAGCAGCGCCCAACACACGTCCCGACGTAGCGCCCAACGCACGTCCCGACGTAGCGCCCAACGCACGTCCCGACGTAGAGCTGAAAGTAAGCTAAATCCCGACGTAGAGGCCAACGCACGTCCCGACGTAGAGGCCAACGCACGTCCCGACGTAGAGGCCAACGCACGTCCCGACGTAGAGCCCAACGCACGTCCCGACGTAGAGCCCAACGCACGTCCCGACGTAGATCTGAAACTTAGCTAACTACAGACGTAGAGCCGAACGCACGTCCCGACGTAGAGACCAACGCACGTCCCGACGTAGAGCTGAAAGTTAGCTAACTACAGATGTAGAGCCCAACGCACGTCCCGACGTAGAGCCCAACGCAAGTCCCGACGTAGAGCCCAACGAAAGTCCCAACGTACAGCCCAACGAAAGTCCCAACGTAGAGCCCAACGAAAGTCCCGACGTAGAGCTGAAAGTTAGCTAACTACAGACGTAGAGCCCAACGCACGTCCCGACGTAGAGCCCACCGCACGTCCCGACGTAGAGCTGAAAGTAAGCTAAATCCCGACGTAGAGGCCAACGCACGTCCCGACGTAGAGGCCAACGCACGTCCCGACGTAGAGCCCAAAGCACGTCCCGACGTAGAGCCCAACGCACGTCCCAACGTAGAGCTGAAAGTAAGCTAAATCCCGACGTAGAGCCCAATGCACGTCCCGACGTAGAGCCCAACGCACGTCCCGACGTAGCGCCCAAGGCACGTCCCGACGTAGAGCTGAAAGTTAGCTAACTACAGACATAGAGCCCAACGCACGTCCCGACGTAGAGCAGAAAGTTAGCTAACTACAGACATAGAGCCCAACGCACGTCCCGACGTAGAGCAGAAAGTTAGCTAACTACAGACATAGAGCCCAACGCACGTCCTGACGTAGAGCCCAACGCACGTCCCGACGTAGAGCTGAAAGTAAGCTAAAACCCGACGTAGAGCCCAACGCACGTCCCGACGTAGAACTGAAATTAAGCTAAATCCCGACGTAGAGGCCAACGCACGTCCCAACGTAGAACTGAAATTAAGCTAAATCCCGACGTAGAGGCCAACGCACGTCCCGACGTAGAGGCCAACGCACGTCCCGACGTAGAGGCCAACGCACGTCCCGACGTAGAGGCCAACGCACGTCCCGACGTAGAGCTGAAAGTAAGCTAAATCCCGAAGTAGAGGCCAACACACGTCCCGACGTAGAGGCCAACGCACGTCCCGACGTAGAGCTGAAAGTAAGCTAAATCCCGACGTAGAGCCCAACGCACGTCCCGACGTAGAGCCCAACGCACGTCCCGACGTAGAGCTGAAAGTAAGCTAAATCCCGACGTAGAGCCCAACGCACGTCCCGACGTAGAGCCCAACGCACGTCCCGACGTAGAGCTGAAAGTAAGCTAAAACTCGATGTAGAGGCCAACGCACGTCCCGACGTAGAGGCCAACGCACGTCCCGACGTAGAGGCCAACGCACGTCCCGACGTAGAGGCCAACGCACGTCCCGACGTAGAGGCCAACGCACGTCCCGACTTAGAGGCCAACGCACGTCCCGACTTAGAGGCCAACGCACGTCCCGACTTAGAGGCCAACGCACGTCCCGACTTAGAGGCCAACGCACGTCCCGACGTAGAGCTGAAAGTAAGCTAAATCCCAATGTAGAGGCCAACGCACGTCCCGACGTAGAGCCCAACGCACGTCCCGACGTAGAGCCCAACGCACGTCCCGACGTAGAGCCCAACGCACGTCCCGACGTAGAGCCCAACGCACGTGCCGACGTAGAGCTGAAAGTAAGCTAAATCCCGAAGTAGAGGCCAACGCACGTCCCGACGTAGAGGCCAACGCACGTCCCGACGTAGAGCTGCAAGTAAGCTAAATCCCGACGTAGAGGCCAACGCACGTCCCGACTTAGAGGCCAACGCACGTCCCGACTTAGAGGCCAACGCACGTCCCGACTTAGAGGCCAACGCACGTCCCGACTTAGAGGCCAACGCACGTCCCGACGTAGAGGCCAACGCACGTCCCGACGTAGAGCTGAAAGTAAGTTAAATCCCGACGTAGCGCCCAACGCACGTCCCGACGTAGCGCCCAACGCACGTCCCGACGTAGCGCCCAACGCACGTCCCGACGTAGCGCCCAACGCACGTCCCGACGTAGCGCCCAACGCACGTCCCGACGTAGAGCTGAAAGTAAGTTAAATCCCGACGTAGAGGCCAACGCACGTCCCGACTTAGAGGCCAACGCACGTCCCGACTTAGAGGCCAACGCACGTCCCGACTTAGAGGCCAACGCACGTCCCGACGTAGAGCTGAAAGTAAGCTAAATCCCGACGTAGAGCCCAACGCACGTCCCGACGTAGAGCCCAACGCACGTCCCGACGTAGAGCCCAACGCACGTCCCGACGTAGAGCCCAACGCACGTCCCGACGTAGAGCTGAAAGTTAGCTAACTACAGACGTAGAGCCGAACGCACGTCCCGACGTAGAGCCCAACGCACGTCCCGACGTAGAGCCCAACGCACGTCCCGACGTAGAGCCCAACGCACGTCCCGACGTAGAGCCCAACGCACGTCCCGACGTAGAGCTGAAAGTAAGCTAAATCCCGATGTAGAGGCCAACGCACGTCCCGACGTAGAGGCCAACGCACGTCCCGACGTAGAGGCCAACGCACGTCCCGACGTAGAGGCCAACGCACGTCCCGACGTAGAGGCCAACGCACGTCCCGACGTAGAGGCCAACGCACGTCCCGACGTAGAGCTGAAAGTAAGTTAAATCCCGACGTAGAGCCCAACGCACGTCCCGACGTAGAGCCCAACGCACGTCCCGACGTAGCGCCCAACGCACGTCCCGACGTAGAGCTGAAAGTAAGTTAAATCCCGACGTAGAGGCCAACGCACGTCCCGACGTAGAGGCCAACGCACGTCCCGACGTAGAGGCCAACGCACGTCCCGACTTAGAGGCCAACGCACGTCCCGACTTAGAGGCCAACGCACGTCCCGACTTAGAGGCCAACGCACGTCCCGACTTAGAGGCCAACGCACGTCCCGACTTAGAGGCCAACGCACGTCCCGACTTAGAGGCCAACGCACGTCCCGAAGTAGACCTGAAAGTAAGCTAAATCCCGACGTAGAGCCCAACGCACGTCCCGACCTAGAGCCCAACGCACGTCCCGACCTAGAGGCCAACGCACGTCCCGACGTAGAGCTGAAAGTAAGCTAAATCCCGACGTAGAGCCCAACGCACGTCCCGACGTAGAGCCCAACGCACGTCCCGACGTAGAGCCCAACGCACGTCCCGACGTAGAGCCCAACGCACGTCCCGACGTAGCGCCCAACGCAGGTCCCGACGTAGAGCTGAAAGTAAGCTAAAACCCGACGTAGAGCCCAACGCACGTCCCGACGTAGAACTGAAATTAAGCTAAATCCCGACGTAGAGGCCAACACACGTCCCGACGTAGAACTGAAATTAAGCTAAATCCCGACGTAGAGGCCAACGCACGTCCCGACGTAGAACTGAAATTAAGCTAAATCCCGACGTAGAGGCCAACGCACGTCCCGACGTAGAGGCCAACGTACGTCCCGACGTAGAGGCCAACGCACGTCCCGACGTAGAGCTGAAAGTAAGCTAAATCCCGAAGTAGAGGCCAACACACGTCCCGACGTAGAGGCCAACGCACGTCCCGACGTAGAGCTGAAAGTAAGCTAAATCCCGACGTAGAGCCCAATGCACGTCCCGACGTAGAGCCCAACGCACGTCCCGACGTAGAGCCCAACGCACGTCCCGACGTAGAGCCCAACGCACGTCCCGACGTAGAGCTGAAAGTAAGCTAAATCCCGACGTAGAGCCCAACGCACGTCCCGACGTAGAGCCCAACGCACGTCCCGACGTAGAGCTGAAAGTAAGCTAAAACCCGATGTAGAGGCCAACGCACGTCCCGACTTAGAGGCCAACGCACGTCCCGACTTAGAGGCCAACGCACGTCCCGACTTAGAGGCCAACGCACGTCCCGACTTAGAGGCCAACGCACGTCCCGACGTAGAGGCCAACGCACGTCCCGACGTAGAGCTGAAAGTAAGCTAAATCCCAATGTAGAGGCCAACGCACGTCCCGACGTAGAGCCCAACGCACGTCCCGACGTAGAGCCCAACGCACGTCCCGACGTAGAGCCCAACGCACGTCCCGACGTAGAGCTGAAAGTAAGCTAAATCCCGAAGTAGAGGCCAACGCACGTCCCGACGTAGAGGCCAACGCACGTCCCGACGTAGAGCTGAAAGTAAGCTAAATCCCGACGTAGAGCCCAACGCACGTCCCGACGTAGAGCCCAACGCACGTCCCGACGTAGAGCCCAACGCACGTCCCGACGTAGAGCCCAACGCACGTCCCGACGTAGAGCCCAACGCACGTCCCGACGTAGAGCTGAAAGTAAGCTAAATCCCGATGTAGATGCCAACGCACGTCCCGACGTAGAGGCCAACGCACGTCCCGACGTAGAGGCCAACGCACGTCCCGACGTAGAGGCCAACGCACGTCCCGACTTAGAGGCCAACGCACGTCCCGACTTAGAGGCCAACGCACGTCCCGACTTAGAGGCCAACGCACGTCCCGACTTAGAGGCCAACGCACGTCCCGACTTAGAGGCCAACGCACGTCCCGACTTAGAGGCCAACGCACGTCCAACCGTAGAGCTGAAAGTAAGCTAAATCCCGATGTAGAGGCCAACAAACGTCCCGACGTAGAGGCCAACGCACGTCCCGACGTAGAGCCCAACGCACGTCCCGACGTAGAGCCCAACGCACGTCCCGACGTAGAGCTGAAAGTAAGTTAAATCCCGACGTAGAGCCCAACGCACGTCCCGACGTAGAGCCCAACGCACGTCCCGACGTAGCGCCCAACGCACGTCCCGACGTAGCGCCCAACGCACGTCCCGACGTAGCGCCCAACGCACGTCCCGACGTAGCGCCCAACGCACGTCCCGACGTAGCGCCCAACGCACGTCCCGACGTAGAGCTGAAAGTAAGTTAAATCCCGACGTAGAGGCCAACGCACGTCCCGACTTAGAGGCCAACGCACGTCCCGACTTAGAGGCCAACGCACGTCCCGACGTAGAGCCCAACGCACGTCCCGACGTAGAGCCCAACGCACGTCCCGACGTAGAGCCCAACGCACGTCCCGACGTAGAGCCCAACGCACGTCCCGACGTAGAGCCCAACGCACGTCCCGACGTAGAGCTGAAAGTTAGCTAACTACAGACGTAGAGCCGAACGCACGTCCCGACGTAGAGCCCAACGCACGTCCCGACGTAGAGCCCAACGCACGTCCCGACGTAGAGCCCAACGCACGTCCCGACGTAGAGCCCAACGCACGTCCCGACGTAGAGCCCAACGCACGTCCCGACGTAGAGCCCAACGCACGTCCCGACGTAGAGCCCAACGCACGTCCCGACGTAGAGCTAAAAGTAAGCTAAATCCCGACGTAGAGCCCAACACACGTCCCGACGTAGAGCTGAAAGTAAGCTAAATCCCGACGTAGAGGCCAACGCACGTCCCGACGTAGAGGCCAACGCACGTCCCGACGTAGAGCTGAAAGTAAGCTAAATCCCGACGTAGAGGTCAACGCACGTCCCGACGTAGAGCCCAACGCACGTCCCGACGTAGAGCTGAAAGTAAGCTAAATCCCGACGTAGAGCCCAACGCACGTCCCGACGTAGAGCCCAACGCACGTCCCGAAGTAGAGCCCACCGCACGTCCCGACGTAGAGCCCAATGCACGTCCCGACGTAGAGCTGAAAGTAAGCTAAATCCCGACGTAGCGCCCAACGCACGTCCCGACGTAGCGCCCAACGCACGTCCCGAAGTAGAGCTGAAAGTAAGCTAAATCCCGACGCAGAGGCCAACGCACGTCCCGACGTAGAGGCCAACGCACGTACCGACCTAGAAGCCAACGCACGTCCCGACGTAGAGGCCAACGCACGTCCCGACGTAGAGCTGAAAGTAAGCTAAATCCCGACGTAGAGCCCAACGCACGTCCCGACGTAGAGCCCAACGCACGTCCCGACGTAGCGCCCAACGCACGTCCCGACGTAGAGCAGAAAGTTAGCTAACTACAGACATAGAGCCCAACGCACGTCCCGACGTAGAGCAGAAAGTTAGCTAACTACAGACATAGAGCCCAACGCACGTCCCGACGTAGAGCCCAACGCACGTCCCGACGTAGAGCTGAAAGTAAGCTAAAACCCGACGTAGAGCCCACCGCACGTCCCGACGTAGAGCTGAAAGTAAGCTAAATCCCGAAGTAGATGCCAACGCGCGTCCCGACGTAGAGGCCAACGCGCGTCCCGACGTAGAGGCCAACGCGCGTCCCGACGTAGAGGCCAACGCGCGTCCCGACGTAGAGGCCAACGCGCGTCCCGACGTAGAGCCCAACGCGCGTCCCGACGTAGAGCCCAACGCGCGTCCCGACGTAGAGCCCAACGCGCGTCCCGACGTAGAGCTGAAAGTTAGCTAACTACAGACGTAGAGCCCAACGCACGTCCCGACGTAGAGCCCAAAGCACGTCCCGACGTAGAGCCCAACGCACGTCCCGACGTAGAGCCCAACGCACGTCCCGACGTAGAGCCCAACGCACGTCCCGACGTAGAGCCCAACGCACGTCCCGACGTAGAGCCCAACGCACGTCCCGACGTAGAGGCCAACGCACGTCCCGACGTAGAGCTGAAAGTAAGCTAAATCCCGACGTAGAGGCCAACGCACGTCCCGACGTACAGGACAACGCACGTCCCGACATAGAGGCCAACGCACGTCCCGACGTAGAGCTGAAAGTAAGCTAAATCCCGACGTAAAGGCCAACGCACGTCCCGACGTAGAGGCCAACGCACGTCCCGACGTAGAGCTGAAAGTAAGCTAAATCCCGAAGTAGAGGCCAACGCACGTCCCGACGTAGAGGCCAACGCACGTCCCGACGTAGAGGCCAACGCACGTCCCGACGTAGAGGCCAACGCACGTCCCGACGTAGAGTTGAAAGTAAGCTAAATCCCGAAGTAGAGGCCAACGCACGTCCCGACGTAGAGGCCAACGCACGTCCCGACGTAGAGGCCCACGCACGTCCCGACGTAGAGGCCCACGCACGTCCCGACGTAGAGCTGAAAGTAAGCTAAATCCCGACGTAGAGCCCAACGCACGTCCCGACGTAGAGCCCAACGCACGTCCCGACGTAGAGCTGAAAATAAGCTAAATCCCGACGTAGAGGCCAACGCACGTCCCGACGTAGAGGCCAACGCACGTCCCGACGTAGAGGCCAACGCACGTCCCGACGTAGAGCCCAACGCACGTCCCGACGTAGAGCCCAACGCACGTCCCGACGTAGAGCCCAACGCACGTCCCGACGTAGAGCCCAACGCACGTCCCGACGTAGAGCTGAAAGTAAGCTAAATCCCAATGTAGAGGCCAACGCACGTCCCGACGTAGAGGCCAACGCACGTCCCGACGTAGAGGCCAACGCACGTCCCGACGTAGAGGCCAACGCACGTCCCGACGTAGAGGCCAACGCACGTCCCGACGTAGAGCTGAAAGTAAGCTAAATCCCGAAGTAGAGGCCAACGCACGTCCCGACGTAGAGGCCAACGCACGTCCCGACGTAGAGCTGAAAGTAAGCTAAATCCCGACGTAGAGCCCAACGCACGTCCCGACGTAGAGCCCAACGCACGTCCCGACGTAGAGCCCAACGCACGTCCCGACGTAGAGCCCAACGCACGTCCCGACGTAGAGCCCAACGCACGTCCCGACGTAGAGCTGAAAGTAAGCTAAATCCCGATGTAGAGGCCAACGCACGTCCCGACGTAGAGGCCAACGCACGTCCCGACGTAGAGGCCAACGCACGTCCCGACGTAGAGGCCAACGCACGTCCCGACGTAGAGGCCAACGCACGTCCCGACGTAGAGGCCAACGCACGTCCCGACTTAGAGGGCAACGCACGTCCCGACGTAGAGCCCAACGCACGTCCCGACGTAGAGCTGAAAGTAAGCTAAATCCCGATATAGAGGCCAACGCACGTCCCGACGTAGAGGCCAACGCACGTCCCGACGTAGAGCTGAAAGTAAGCTAAATCCCGACGTAGAGGCCAACGCACGTCCCGACGTAGAGCTGAAAGTAAGTTAAATCCCGACGTAGAGCCCAACGCACGTCCCGACGTAGAGCTGAAAGTAAGTTAAATCCCGACGTAGAGCCCAACGCACGTCCCGACGTAGAGCCCAACGCACGTCCCGACGTAGCGCCCAACGCACGTCCCGACGTAGCGCCCAACGCACGTCCCGACGTAGAGCTGAAAGTAAGTTAAATCCCGACGTAGAGGCCAACGCACGTCCCGACGTAGAGGCCAACGCACGTCCCGACGTAGAGGCCAACGCACGTCCCGACGTAGAGGCCAACGCACGTCCCGACGTAGAGGCCAACGCACGTCCCGACGTAGAGGCCAACGCACGTCCCGACTTAGAGGGCAACGCACGTCCCGACGTAGAGCCCAACGCACGTCCCGACGTAGAGCTGAAAGTAAGCTAAATCCCGATATAGAGGCCAACGCACGTCCCGACGTAGAGGCCAACGCACGTCCCGACGTAGAGCTGAAAGTAAGCTAAATCCCGACGTAGAGGCCAACGCACGTCCCGACGTAGAGCTGAAAGTAAGTTAAATCCCGACGTAGAGCCCAACGCACGTCCCGACGTAGAGCTGAAAGTAAGTTAAATCCCGACGTAGAGCCCAACGCACGTCCCGACGTAGAGCCCAACGCACGTCCCGACGTAGCGCCCAACGCACGTCCCGACGTAGCGCCCAACGCACGTCCCGACGTAGAGCTGAAAGTAAGTTAAATCCCGACGTAGAGGCCAACGCACGTCCCGACGTAGAGGCCAACGCACGTCCCGACGTAGAGGCCAACGCACGTCCCGACGTAGAGGCCAACGCACGTCCCGACGTAGAGGCCAACGCACGTCCCGACGTAGAGGCCAACGCACGTCCCGACGTAGAGGCCAACGCACGTCCCGACGTAGAGGCCAACGCACGTCCCGACTTAGAGGCCAACGCACGTCCCGACGTAGAGGCCAACGCACGTCCCGACTTAGAGGCCAACGCACGTCCCGACTTAGAGGCCAACGCACGTCCCGACTTAGAGGCCAACGCACGTCCCGACGTAGAGCTGAAAGTAAGCTAAATCCCGACGTAGAGCCCAACGCACGTCCCGACCTAGAGGCCAACGCACGTCCCGACCTAGAGGCCAACGCACGTCCCGACGTAGAGCTGAAAGTAAGCTAAATCCCGACGTAGAGCCCAACGCACGTCCCGACGTAGAGCCCAACGCAGGTCCCGACGTAGCGCCCAACGCACGTCCCGACGTAGAGCTGAAAGTTAGCTAACTACAGACATAGAGCCCAACGCACATCCCGACGTAGAGCCCAACGCACGTCCTGACGTAGAGGCCAACGCACGTCCCGACGTAGAGCTGAAATTAAGCTAAATCCCGACGTAGAGGCCAACGCACGTCCCGACGTAGAACTGAAATTAAGCTAAATCCCGACGTAGAGGCCAACGCACGTCCCGACGTAGAGGCCAACGCACGTCCCGACGTAGAGGCCAACGCACGTCCCGACGTAGAGGCCAACGCACGTCCCGACGTAGAGGCCAACGCACGTCCCGACGTAGAGGCCAACGCACGTCCCGACGTAGAGCTGAAAGTTAGCTAACTACAGACATAGAGCCCAACGCACATCCCGACGTAGAGCCCAACGCACGTCCTGACGTAGAGGCCAACGCACGTCCCTACGTAGAGCTGAAATTAAGCTAAATCCCGACGTAGAGGCCAACGCACGTCCCGACGTAGAACTGAAATTAAGCTAAATCCCGACGTAGAGGCCAACGCACGTCCCGACGTAGAGGCCAACGCACGTCCCGACGTAGAGGCCAACGCACGTCCCGACGTAGAGGCCAACGCACGTCCCGACGTAGAGCTGAATGTAAGCTAAATCCCGAAGTAGAGGCCAACACACGTCCCGACGTAGAGGCCCACGCACGTCCCGACGTAGAGGCCCACGCACGTCCCGACGTAGAGGCCCACGCACGTCCCGACGTAGAGGCCCACGCACGTCCCGACGTAGAGGCCCACGCACGTCCCGACGTAGAGGCCCACGCACGTCCCGACGTAGACCTGAAAGTAAGCTAAATCCCGACGTAGAGCCCAACGCACGTCCCGACGTAGAGCCCAACGCACGTCCCGACGTAGAGCTGAAAATAAGCTAAATCCCGACGTAGAGGCCAACGCACGTCCCGACGTAGAGGCCAACGCACGTCCCGACGTAGAGGCCAACGCACGTCCCGACGTAGAGGCCAACGCACGTCCCGACGTAGAGCCCAACGCACGTCCCGACGTAGAGCCCAACGCACGTCCCGACGTAGAGCCCAACGCACGTCCCGACGTAGAGCTGAAAGTAAGCTAAATCCCAATGTAGAGGCCAACGCACGTCCCGACGTAGAGGCCAACGCACGTCCCGACGTAGAGGCCAACGCACGTCCCGACGTAGAGGCCAACGCACGTCCCGACGTAGAGGCCAACGCACGTCCCGACGTAGAGGCCAACGCACGTCCCGACGTAGAGCTGAAAGTAAGCTAAATCCCGAAGTAGAGGCCAACGCACGTCCCGACGTAGAGGCCAACGCACGTCCCGACGTAGAGCTGAAAGTAAGCTAAATCCCGACGTAGAGCCCAACGCACGTCCCGACGTAGAGCCCAACGCACGTCCCGACGTAGAGCCCAACGCACGTCCCGACGTAGAGCCCAACGCACGTCCCGACGTAGAGCCCAACGCACGTCCCGACGTAGAGCTGAAAGTAAGCTAAATCCCGATGTAGAGGCCAACGCACGTCCCGACGTAGAGGCCAACGCACGTCCCGACGTAGAGGCCAACGCACGTCCCGACTTAGAGGGCAACGCACGTCCCGACGTAGAGCCCAACGCACGTCCCGACGTAGAGCTGAAAGTAAGCTAAATCCCGATATAGAGGCCAACGCACGTCCCGACGTAGAGGCCAACGCACGTCCCGACGTAGAGCTGAAAGTAAGCTAAATCCCGATGTAGAGGCCAACGCACGTCCCGACGTAGAGGCCAACGCACGTCCCGACGTAGAGCTGAAAGTAAGCTAAATCCCGACGTAGAGGCCAACGCACGTCCCGACGTAGAGCTGAAAGTAAGTTAAATCCCGACGTAGAGCCCAACGCACGTCCCGACGTAGAGCCCAACGCACGTCCCGACGTAGCGCCCAACGCACGTCCCGACGTAGAGCTGAAAGTAAGTTAAATCCCGACGTAGAGGCCAACGCACGTCCCGACGTAGAGGCCAACGCACGTCCCGACGTAGAGGCCAACGCACGTCCCGACGTAGAGGCCAACGCACGTCCCGACGTAGAGGCCAACGCACGTCCCGACGTAGAGGCCAACGCACGTCCCGACGTAGAGGCCAACGCACGTCCCGACGTAGAGGCCAACGCACGTCCCGACGTAGAGGCCAACGCACGTCCCGACTTAGAGGCCAACGCACGTCCCGACGTAGAGGCCAACGCACGTCCCGACGTAGAGGCCAACGCACGTCCCGACTTAGAGGCCAACGCACGTCCCGACTTAGAGGCCAACGCACGTCCCGACTTAGAGGCCAACGCACGTCCCGACTTAGAGGCCAACGCACGTCCCGACTTAGAGGCCAACGCACGTCCCGACGTAGAGCTGAAAGTAAGCTAAATCCCGACGTAGAGCCCAACGCACGTCCCGACCTAGAGGCCAACGCACGTCCCGACCTAGAGGCCAACGCACGTCCCGACGTAGAGCTGAAAGTAAGCTAAATCCCGACGTAGAGCCCAACGCACGTCCCGACGTAGAGCCCAACGCAGGTCCCGACGTAGCGCCCAACGCACGTCCCGACGTAGAGCTGAAAGTTAGCTAACTACAGACATAGAGCCCAACGCACATCCCGACGTAGAGCCCAACGCACGTCCTGACGTAGAGGCCAACGCACGTCCCGACGTAGAGCTGAAAGTAAGTTAAATCCCGACGTAGAGGCCAACGCACGTCCCGACGTAGAACTGAAATTAAGCTAAATCCCGACGTAGAGGCCAACGCACGTCCCGACGTAGAGGCCAACGCACGTCCCGACGTAGAGGCCAACGCACGTCCCGACGTAGAGCTGAAAGTTAGCTAACTACAGACATAGAGCCCAACGCACATCCCGACGTAGAGCCCAACGCACGTCCTGACGTAGAGGCCAACGCACGTCCCGACGTAGAGCTGAAATTAAGCTAAATCCCGACGTAGAGGCCAACGCACGTCCCGACGTAGAGCTGAAATTAAGCTAAATCCCGACGTAGAGGCCAACGCACGTCCCGACGTAGAACTGAAATTAAGCTAAATCCCGACGTAGAGGCCAACGCACGTCCCGACGTAGAGGCCAACGCACGTCCCGACGTAGAGGCCAACGCACGTCCCGACGTAGAGGCCAACGCACGTCCCGACGTAGATCTGAAAGTAAGCTAAATCCCGAAGTAGAGGCCAACACACGTCCCGACGTAGAGGCCAACGCACGTCCCGACGTAGAGCTGAAAGTAAGCTAAATCCCGACGTAGAGCCCAACGCACGTCCCGACGTAGAGCCCAACGCACGTCCCGACGTAGAGGCCAACGCACGTCCCGACGTAGAGCTGAAAGTAAGCTAAATCCCGACGTAGAGCCCAACGCACGTCCCGACGTAGAGCCCAACGCACGTCCCGACGTAGAGCTGAAAGTAAGCTAAAACCCGATGTAGAGGCCAACGCACGTCCCGACTTAGAGGCCAACGCACGTCCCGACTTAGAGGCCAACGCACGTCCCGACTTAGAGGCCAACGCACGTCCCGACTTAGAGGCCAACGCACGTCCCGACTTAGAGGCCAACGCACGTCCCGACTTAGAGGCCAACGCACGTCCCGACTTAGAGGCCAACGCACGTCCCGACTTAGAGGCCAACGCACGTCCCGACGTAGAGCTGAAAGTAAGCTAAAACCCGACGTAGAGCCCAACGCACGTCCCGACGTAGAGCTGAAAGTAAGCTAAATCCCGAAGTAGAGGCCAACGCACGTCCCGACGTAGAGGCCAACGCGCGTCCCGACGTAGAGGCCAACGCGCGTCCCGACGTAGAGGCCAACGCGCGTCCCGACGTAGAGGCCAACGCGCGTCCCGACGTAGAGGCCAACGCGCGTCCCGACGTAGAGGCCAACGCGCGTCCCGACGTAGAGGCCAACGCGCGTCCCGACGTAGAGCCCAACGCGCGTCCCGACGTAGAGCCCAACGCGCGTCCCGACGTAGAGCCCAACGCGCGTCCCGACGTAGAGCCCAACGCGCGTCCCGACGTAGAGCCCAACGCGCGTCCCGACGTAGAGCCCAACGCGCGTCCCGACGTAGAGCCCAACGCGCGTCCCGACGTAGAGCCCAACGCGCGTCCCGACGTAGAGCCCAACGCGCGTCCCGACGTAGAGCCCAACGCGCGTCCCGACGTAGAGCCCAACGCGCTTCCCGACGTAGAGCTGAAAGTTAGCTAACTACAGACGTAGAGCCCAACGCACGTCCCGACGTAGAGCCCAAAGCACGTCCCGACGTAGAGCCCAACGCACGTCCCGACGTAGAGGCCAACGCACGTCCCGACGTAGAGCTGAAAGTAAGCTAAATCCCGACGTAGAGGCCAACGCACGTCCCGACGTACAGGACAACGCACGTCCCGACATAGAGGCCAACGCACGTCCCGACGTAGAGCTGAAAGTAAGCTAAATCCCGACGTAAAGGCCAACGCACGTCCCGACGTAGAGGCCAACGCACGTCCCGACGTAGAGCTGAAAGTAAGCTAAATCCCGAAGTAGAGGCCAACGCACGTCCCGACGTAGAGGCCAACGCACGTCCCGACGTAGAGGCCAACGCACGTCCCGACGTAGAGGCCAACGCACGTCCCGACGTAGAGGCCAACGCACGTCCCGACGTAGAGGCCAACGCACGTCCCGACGTAGAGTTGAAAGTAAGCTAAATCCCGAAGTAGAGGCCAACGCACGTCCCGACGTAGAGGCCAACGCACGTCCCGACGTAGAGGCCCACGCACGTCCCGACGTAGAGGCCCACGCACGTCCCGACGTAGAGCTGAAAGTAAGCTAAATCCCGACGTAGAGCCCAACGCACGTCCCGACGTAGAGCCCAACGCACGTCCCGACGTAGAGCTGAAAATAAGCTAAATCCCGATGTAGAGGCCAACGCACTTCCCGACGTAGAGGCCAACGCACGTCCCGACGTAGAGGCCAACGCACGTCCCGACGTAGAGCCCAACGCACGTCCCGACGTAGAGCCCAACGCACGTCCCGACGTAGAGCCCAACGCACGTCCCGACGTAGAGCCCAACGCACGTCCCGACGTAGAGCTGAAAGTAAGCTAAATCCCAATGTAGAGGCCAACGCACGTCCCGACGTAGAGGCCAACGCACGTCCCGACGTAGAGGCCAACGCACGTCCCGACGTAGAGGCCAACGCACGTCCCGACGTAGAGCTGAAAGTAAGCTAAATCCCGAAGTAGAGGCCAACGCACGTCCCGACGTAGAGGCCAACGCACGTCCCGACGTAGAGGCCAACGCACGTCCCGACGTAGAGGCCAACGCACGTCCCGACGTAGAGCTGAAAGTAAGCTAAATCCCGACGTAGAGCGCAACGCACGTCCCGACGTAGAGCCCAACGCACGTCCCGACGTAGAGCCCAACGCACGTCCCGACGTAGAGCCCAACGCACGTCCCGACGTAGAGCCCAACGCACGTCCCGACGTAGAGCCCAACGCACGTCCCGACGTAGAGCCCAACGCACGTCCCGACGTAGAGCCCAACGCACGTCCCGACGTAGAGCCCAACGCACGTCCCGACGTAGAGCTGAAAGTAAGCTAAATCCCGATGTAGAGGCCAACGCACGTCCCGACGTAGAGGCCAACGCACGTCCCGACGTAGAGGCCAACGCACGTCCCGACGTAGAGGCCAACGCACGTCCTGACGTAGAGCTGAAAGTAAGCTAAATCCCGATATAGAGGCCAACGCACGTCCCGACGTAGAGGCCAACGCACGTCCCGACGTAGAGCTGAAAGTAAGCTAAATCCCGATGTAGAGGCCAACGCACGTCCCGACGTAGAGGCCAACGCACGTCCCGACGTAGA
This sequence comes from Leptosomus discolor, assembly GCF_034619465.1. NCBI lineage: Eukaryota > Metazoa > Chordata > Aves > Leptosomiformes > Leptosomidae > Leptosomus > Leptosomus discolor. The sequence goes on along the minus strand of NW_028237857.1, from coordinate 1,144,872 downwards.
GGCCAACGCACGTCCCGACGTAGAGCTGAAAGTAAGCTAAATCCCGATGTAGAGGCCAACGCACGTCCCGACGTAGAGGCCAACGCACGTCCCGACGTAGAGCTGAAAGTAAGTTAAATCCCGACGTAGAGCCCAACGCACGTCCCGACGTAGAGCCCAACGCACGTCCCGACGTAGCGCCCAACGCACGTCCCGACGTAGCGCCCAACGCACGTCCCGACGTAGCGCCCAACGCACGTCCCGACGTAGCGCCCAACGCACGTCCCGACGTAGAGCTGAAAGTAAGTTAAATCCCGACGTAGAGGCCAACGCACGTCCCGACGTAGAGGCCAACGCACGTCCCGACGTAGAGGCCAACGCACGTCCCGACGTAGAGGCCAACGCACGTCCCGACGTAGAGGCCAACGCACGTCCCGACTTAGAGGCCAACGCACGTCCCGACTTAGAGGCCAACGCACGTCCCGACGTAGAGCTGAAAGTAAGCTAAATCCCGACGTAGAGCCCAACGCACGTCCCGACCTACAGGCCAACGCACGTCCCGACCTAGAGGCCAACGCACGTCCCGACGTAGAGCTGAAAGTAAGCTAAATCCCGACGTAGAGCCCAACGCACATCCCGACGTAGAGCCCAACGCAGGTCCCGACGTAGCGCCCAACGCACGTCCCGACGTAGAGCAGAAAGTTAGCTAACTACAGACATAGAGCCCAACGCACATCCCGACGTAGAGCCCAACGCACGTCCTGACGTAGAGCCCAACGCACGTCCCGACGTAGAGCTGAAATTAAGCTAAATCCCGACGTAGAGGCCAACGCACGTCCCGACGTAGAACTGAAATTAAGCTAAATCCCGACGTAGAGGCCAACGCACGTCCCGACGTAGAACTGAAATTAAGCTAAATCCCGACGTAGAGGCCAACGCACGTCCCGACGTAGAGGCCAACGCACGTCCCGACGTAGAGGCCAACGCACGTCCCGACGTAGAGGCCAACGCACGTCCCGACGTAGAGGCCAACGCACGTCCCTACATAGAGCTGAAAGTAAGCTAAATCCCGAAGTAGAGGCCAACACACGTCCCGACGTAGAGGCCAAAGCGCGTCCCGACGTAGAGCTGAAAGTAAGCTAAATCCCGACGTAGAGCCCAACGCACGTCCCGACGTAGAGCCCAACGCACGTCCCGACGTAGAGCCCAACGCACGTCCCGACGTAGAGCTGAAAGTAAGCTAAATCCCGACGTAGAGTCCAACGCACGTCCCAACGTAGAGCTGAAAGTAAGCTAAATCCCGAGGTAGAGCCCAACATACGTCCCGACGTAGAGCCCAACGCATGTCCCGACGTAGAGCTGAAATTTAGCTAAATCCTGACGTAGAGCCCAACGCACGTCCCGTCGTAGAGCCCAACGCACGTCCCGACGTAGAGCCCAACGCACGTCCCGACGTAGAGCCCAACGCACGTCCCGACGTAGAGCTGAAAGTAAGCTAAATCCCGACGTAGAGCCCAACGCACGTCCCGACGTAGAGCTGAAAGTAAGCTAAATCCCGACGTAGAGGCCAACGCACGTCCCGGCGTAGAGGCCAACGCACGTCCTGACGTAGAGCTGAAAGTAAGCTAAATCCCGACGTAGAGGCCAACGCACGTCCCGACGTAGAGGCCAACGCACGTCCCGACGTAGAGGCCAACGCACGTCCCGACGTAGAGCTGAAAGTAACCTAAATCCCGACGTAGAGCCCAACGCACGTCCCGACGTAGAGCCCAACGCACGTCCCGACGTAGAGCCCACCGCACGTCCCGACGTAGAGCCCACCGCACGTCCCGACGTAGAGCCCACCGCACGTCCCGACGCAGAGCCCAATGCACGTCCCGACGTAGAGCCCAATGCACGTCCCGACGTAGAGCTGAAAGTAAGCTAAATCCCGACGTAGCGCCCAAGGCACGTCCCGACGTAGCGCCGAACGCACGTCCCGACGTAGAGCTGAAAGTAAGCTAAATCCCGAAGCAGAGGCCAACGCACGTCCCGACGTAGAGGCCAACGCACGTCCCGACCTAGAGGCCAACGCACGTCCCGACCTAGAGGCCAACGCACGTCCCGACCTAGAGGCCAACGCACGTCCCGACGTAGAGGCCAACGCACGTCCCGACGTAGAGCTGAAAGTAAGCTAAATCCCGACGTAGAGCCCAACGCAGGTCCCGACGTAGAGCCCAACGCACGTCCCGACGTAGCGCCCAACGCACGTCCCGACGTAGAGCAGAAAGTTAGCTAACTACAGACATAGAGCCCAACGCACGTCCCGACGTAGAGCAGAAAGTTAGCTAACTACAGACATAGAGCCCAACGCACGTCCCGACGTAGAAAGTTAGCTAACTACAGACATAGAGCCCAACGCACGTCCCGAAGTAGAGCCCAACGCATGTCCCGACGTAGAGCCCAACGCACTTCCCGACGTAGAGCCCAACGCACTTCCCGACGTAGAGCCCAACGCACGTCCCGACGTAGAGCTGAAAGTAAGCTAAATCCCGATGTAGAGGCCAACGCACGTCCCGACGTAGAGCCCAACGCACGTCCTGACGTAGAGCTGAAAGTAAGCTAAATCCCGACGTAGAGCCCAACGCACGTCCCGACGTAGAGCCCAACGCACGTCCCGACGTAGAGCTGAAAATAAGCTAAATCCCGATGTAGAGGCCAACGCACGTCCCGACGTAGAGGCCAACGCACGTCCCGACGTAGAGCCCAACGCACGTCCCGACGTAGAGCCCAACGCACGTCCCGACGTAGAGCTGAAAGTAAGCTAAATCCCGACGTAGAGGCCAACGCACGTCCCGACGTAGAGGCCAACGCACGTCCCGACGTAGAGGCCAACGCACGTCCCGACGTAGAGGCCAACGCACGTCCCGACGTAGAGGCCAACGCACGTCCCGACGTAGAGGCCAACGCACGTCCCGACGTAGAGGCCAACGCACGTCCCGACGTAGAGGCCAACGCACGTCCCGACGTAGAGCTGAAAGTAAGCTAAATCCCGATGTAGAGGCCAACGCACGTCCCGACGTAGAGGCCAACGCACGTCCCGACTTAGAGGCCAACGCACGTCCCGACTTAGAGGCCAACGCACGTCCCGACTTAGAGGCCAACGCACGTCCCGACTTAGAGCTGAAAGTAAGCTAAATCCCGATGTAGAGGCCAACGCACGTCCCGACGTAGAGGCCAACGCACGTCCCGACGTAGAGCTGAAAGTAAGTTAAATCCCGACGTAGAGCCCAACGCACGTCCCGACTTAGAGGCCAACGCACGTCCCGACTTAGAGGCCAACGCACGTCCCGACTTAGAGCTGAAAGTAAGTTAAATCCCGACGTAGAGGCCAACGCACGTCCCGACGTAGAGGCCAACGCACGTCCCGACTTAGAGGCCAACGCACGTCCCGACTTAGAGGCCAACGCACGTCCCGACGTAGAGGCCAACGCACGTCCCGACGTAGAGGCCAACGCACGTCCCGACGTAGAGGCCAACGCACGTCCCGACGTAGAGGCCAACGCACGTCCCGACGTAGAGGCCAACGCACGTCCCGACGTAGAGCTGAAAGTTAGCTAACTACAGACGTAGAGCCCAACGCACGTCCCGACGTAGAGCCCAACGCACGTCCCGACGTAGAGCCCAACGCACGTCCCGACGCAGAGCCCAACGCACGTCCCGACGTAGAGCCCAACGCACGTCCCGACGTAGAGCCCAAAGCACGTCCCGACGTAGAGCTGAAAGTTAGCTAACTACAGACGTAGAGCCCAACGCACGTCCCGACGTAGAGCCCAACGCACGTCCCGACGTAGAGCCCAACGCACGTCCCGACGTAGAGCCCAACGCACGTCCCGACGTAGAGCCCAACGCACGTCCCGACGTAGAGCCCAACGCACGTCCCGACGTAGAGCTAAAAGTAAGCTAAATCCCGACGTAGAGCCCAACACACGTCCCGACGTAGAGCTGAAAGTAAGCTAAATCCCGACGTAGAGGCCAACGCACGTCCCGACGTAGAGGCCAACGCACGTCCCGACGTAGAGGCCAACGCACGTCCCGACGTAGAGGCCAACGCACGTCCCGACGTAGAGGCCAACGCACGTCCCGACGTAGAGCTGAAAGTAAGCTAAATCCCGACGTAGAGGCCAACGCACGTCCCGACGTAGAGGCCAACGCACGTCCCGACGTAGAGATGAAAGTAAGCTAAATCCCGACGTAGAGCCCAACGCACGTCCCGACGTAGAGCCCAACGCACGTCCCGAAGTAGAGCTGAAAGTAAGCTAAATCCCGACGCAGAGGCCAACGCACGTCCCGACGTAGAGGCCAACGCACGTCCCGACCTAGAGGCCAACGCACGTCCCGACGTAGAGGCCAACGCACGTCCCGACGTAGAGCTGAAAGTAAGCTAAATCCCGACGTAGCGCCCAACGCACGTCCCGACGTAGCGCCCAACGCACGTCCCGACGTAGCGCCCAACGCACGTCCCGACGTAGCGCCCAACGCACGTCCCGACGTAGCGCCCAACGCACGTCCCGACGTAGCGCCCAACGCACGTCCCGACGTAGAGCAGAAAGTTAGCTAACTACAGACATAGAGCCCAACGCACGTCCCGACGTAGAGCCCAACGCACGTCCCGACGTAGAGCCCAACGCACGTCCCGACGTAGAGCCCAACGCACGTCCCGACGTAGAGCTGAAAGTAAGCTAAAACCCGACGTAGAGCCCAACGCACGTCCCGACGTAGAGCTGAAAGTAAGCTAAATCCCGACGTAAAGGCCAACGCAAGTCCCGATGTAGAGGCCAACGCACGTCCCGAAGTAGAGCTGAAAGTAAGCTAAATCCCGAAGTAGAGGCCAACGCACGTCCCGACGTAGAGGCCAACGCACGTCCCGACGTAGAGCTGAAAGTAAGCTAAATCCCGACGTAGAGCCCAACGCACGTCCCGACGTAGAGCCCAACGCACGTCCCGACGTAGAGCCCAACGCACGTCCCGACGTAGAGCCCAACGCACGTCCCGACGTAGAGCTGAAAATTAGCTAACTACAGACGTAGAGCCCAACGCACGTCCCGACGTAAAGCTGAAAGTTACCTAACTACAGACGTAGAGCCCAACGCACGTCCCGACGTAGAGCCCAACGCACGTCCCGACGTAGAGCCCAACGCACGTCCCGACGTAGAGGCCAACGCACGTCCCGACGTAGAGGCCAACGCACGTCCCGACGTAGAGGCCAACGCACGTCCCGACGTAGAGCTGAAAGTAAGCTAAAACCCGACGTAGAGGCCAACGCACGTCCCGACGTAGAGCTGAAAGTAAGCTAAATCCCGACGTAGAGCCCAACGCACGTCCCGACGTAGAGCCCAACGCACGTCCCGACGTAGAGCTGAAAGTAAGCTAAAACCCGACGTAGAGCCCAACGCACGTCCCGACGTAGAGCTGAAAGTAAGCTAAATCCCGACGTAGAGGCCAACGCACGTCCCGACGTAGAGGCCAACGCACGTCCCGACGTAGAGGCCAACGCACGTCCCGACGTAGAGGCCAACGCACGTCCCGACGTAGAGCTGAAAGTAAGCTAAATCCCGACGTAGAGCCCAACGCACGTCCCGACTTAGAGGCCAACGCACGTCCCGACTTAGAGGCCAACGCACGTCCCGACTTAGAGGCCAACGCACGTCCCGACTTAGAGGCCAACGCACGTCCCGACTTAGAGGCCAACGCACGTCCCGACTTAGAGGCCAACGCACGTCCCGACTTAGAGGCCAACGCACGTCCCGACTTAGAGGCCAACGCACGTCCCGACTTAGAGGCCAACGCACGTCCCGACTTAGAGGCCAACGCACGTCCCGACTTAGAGGCCAACGCACGTCCCGACTTAGAGGCCAACGCACGTCCCGACTTAGAGGCCAACGCACGTCCCGACTTAGAGGCCAACGCACGTCCCGACTTAGAGGCCAACGCACGTCCCGACTTAGAGGCCAACGCACGTCCCGACTTAGAGGCCAACGCACGTCCCGACTTACAGGCCAACGCACGTCCCGACTTAGAGGCCAACGCACGTCCCGACTTAGAGGCCAACGCACGTCCCGACTTAGAGCTGAAAGTAAGTTAAATCCCGACGTAGAGCCCAACGCACGTCCCGACGTAGAGCCCAACGCACGTCCCGACGTAGAGCCCAACGCACGTCCCGACGTACAGCCCAACGCACGTCCCGACGTAGCGCCCAACGCACGTCCCGACTTAGAGGCCAACGCACGTCCCGACTTAGAGGCCAACGCACGTCCCGACTTAGAGGCCAACGCACGTCCCGACTTAGAGGCCAACGCACGTCCCGACGTAGAGCTGAAAGTAAGTTAAATCCCGACGTAGAGCCCAACGCACGTCCCGACGTAGAGCCCAACGCACGTCCCGACGTAGAGCCCAACGCACGTCCCGACGTAGAGCCCAACGCACGTCCCGACGTAGCGCCCAACGCACGTCCCGACGTAGAGCTGAAAGTTAGCTAACTACAGACGTAGAGCCCAACGCACGTCCCGACGTAGAGCTGAAAGTTACCTAACTACAGACGTAGAGCCCAACGCACGTCCCGACGTAGAGCCCAACGCACGTCCCGACGTAGAGCCCAACGCACGTCCCGACGTAGAGCCCAACGCACGTCCCGACGTAGAGCTGAAAGTAAGCTAAATCCCGACGTAGAGTCCAACGCACGTCCCAACGTAGAGCCCAACGCATGTCCCGACGTAGAGCTGAAAGTTAGCTAAATCCTGACGTAGAGCCCAACGCACGTCCCGACGTAGAGCCCAACGCACGTCCCGACGTAGAGCCCAACGCACGTCCCGACGTAGAGCCCAACGCATGTCCCGACGTAGAGCTGAAAGTTAGCTAAATCCTGACGTAGAGCCCAACGCACGTCCCGTCGTAGAGCCCAACGCACGTCCCGTCGTAGAGCCCAACGCACGTCCCGACGTAGAGCCCAACGCACGTCCCGACGTAGAGCCCAACGCACGTCCCGACGTAGAGCTGAAAGTTAGCTAAATCCCGACGTAGAGCCCAACGCACGTCCCGACGTAGACCTGAAAGTAAGATAAATCCCGACGTAGAGGCCAACGCACGTCCCGACGTAGAGGCCAACGCACGTCCCGACGTAGAGGCCAACGCACGTCCCGACGTAGAGCTGAAAGTAAGCTAAATCCCGACGTAGAGCTGAAAGTAAGCTAAATCCCGACGTAGAGGCCAACGCACGTCCCGACGTAGAGGCCAACGCACGTCCCGACGTAGAGGCCAACGCACGTCCCGACGTAGAGGCCAACGCACGTCCCGACGTAGAGGCCAACGCACGTCCCGACGTAGAGGCCAACGCACGTCCCGACGTAGAGCCCAATGCACGTCCCGACGTAGAGCTGAAAGTAAGCTAAATCCCGACGTAGCGCCCAACGCACGTCCCGACGTAGAACTGAAAGTAAGCTAAATCCCGACGTAGAGGCCAACGCACGTCCCGACCTAGAGGCCAACGCACGTCCCGACCTAGAGGCCAACGCACGTCCCGACCTAGAGGCCAACGCACGTCCCGACCTAGAGGCCAACGCACGTCCCGACCTAGAGGCCAACGCACGTCCCGACGTAGAGCTGAAAGTAAGCTAAATCCCGACGTAGAGCCCAACGCACGTCCCGACGTAGCGCCCAACGCACGTCCCGACGTAGCGCCCAACGCACGTCCCGACGTAGAGCAGAAAGTTAGCTAACTACAGACATAGAGCCCAACGCACGGCCCGAAGTAGAGCCCAACGCACGTCCCGACGTAGAGCCCAACGCACGTCCCGACGTAGAGCTGAAAGTAAGCTAAAACCCGACGTAGAGCTGAAAGTAAGCTAAAACCCGACGTAGAGCCCAACGCACGTCCCGACGTAGAGCTGAAAGTAAGCTAAGTCCCGACGTAGAGGCCAACGCACGTCCCGACGTAGAGCTGAAAGTAAGCTAAATCCCGACGTAGAGCCCAACGCACGTCCCGACGTAGAGCCCAACGCACGTCCCGACGTAGAGCCCAACGCACGTCCCGACGTAGAGCCCAACGCACGTCCCGACGTAGAGCTGAAAGTAAGCTAAATCCCGACGTAGAGGCCAACGCACGTCCCGACGTAGAGCCCAACGCACGTCCCGACGTAGAGCCCAACGCACGTCCCGACGTAGAGCCCAACGCACGTCCCGACGTAGAGGCCAACGCACGTCCCGACGTAGAGGCCAACGCACGTCCCGACGTAGAGGCCAACGCACGTCCCGACGTAGAGGCCAACGCACGTCCCGACGTAGAGCTGAAAGTAAGTTAAATCCCGACGTAGAGCCCAACGCACGTCCCGACGTAGAGCTGAAAGTAAGTTAAATCCCGACGTAGCGCCCAACGCACGTCCCGACGTAGCGCCCAACGCACGTCCCGACGTAGCGCCCAACGCACGTCCCGACGTAGCGCCCAACGCACGTCCCGACGTAGAGCTGAAAGTAAGTTAAATCCCGACGTAGAGGCCAACGCACGTCCCGACGTAGAGGCCAACGCACGTCCCGACGTAGAGGCCAACGCACGTCCCGACGTAGAGCTGAAAGTAAGCTAAATCCCGACGTAGAGCCCAACGCACGTCCCGACGTAGAGCCCAACGCACGTCCCGACGTAGAGCCCAACGCACGTCCCGACGTAGAGCCCAACGCACGTCCCGACGTAGAGCTAAAAGTAAGCTAAATCCCGACGTAGAGCCCAACGCACGTCCCGACGTAGAGCTAAAAGTAAGCTAAATCCCGACGTAGAGCCCAACGCACGTCCCGACGTAGAGCTGAAAGTAAGCTAAATCCCGACGTAGAGGCCAACGCACGTCCCGACGTAGAGGCCAACGCACGTCCCGACGTAGAGGCCAACGCACGTCCCGACGTAGAGGCCAACGCACGTCCCGACGTAGAGCTGAAAGTAAGCTAAATCCCGACGCAGAGGCCAACGCACGTCCCGACGCAGAGGCCAACGCACGTCCCGACGCAGAGGACAACGCACGTCCCGACGCAGAGGACAACGCACGTCCCGACGCAGAGGACAACGCACGTCCCGACGCAGAGGACAACGCACGTCCCGACGCAGAGGACAACGCACGTCCCGACGCAGAGGCCAACGCACGTCCCGACGTAGAGCTGAAAGTAAGTTAAATCCCGACGTAGAGCCCAACGCACGTCCCGACGTAGAGCCCAACGCACGTCCCGACGTAGCGCCCAACGCACGTCCCGACGTAGAGGCCAACGCACGTCCCGACGTAGAGGCCAACGCACGTCCCGACTTAGAGGCCAACGCACGTCCCGACTTAGAGGCCAACGCACGTCCCGACTTAGAGGCCAACGCACGTCCCGACTTAGAGGCCAACGCACGTCCCGACTTAGAGGCCAACGCACGTCCCGACTTAGAGGCCAACGCACGTCCCGACTTAGAGGCCAACGCACGTCCCGACTTAGAGGCCAACGCACGTCCCGACTTAGAGGCCAACGCACGTCCCGACTTAGAGGCCAACGCACGACCCGACGTAGAGCTGAAAGTAAGCTAAATCCCGACGTAGAGCCCAACGCACGTCCCGACGTAGAGGCCAACGCACGTCCCGACGTAGAGCTGAAAGTTAGCTAACTACAGACGTAGAGGCCAACGCACGTCCCGACGTAGAGCCCAACGCACATCCCGACGTAGAGCTGAAAGTAAGCTAAATCCCGACGTAGAGCCCAACGCACGTCCCGACGTAGCGCCCAACGCACGTCCCGACGTAGCGCCCAACGCACGTCCCGACGTAGCGCCCAACGCACGTCCCGACGTAGCGCCCAACGCACGTCCCGACGTAGCGCCCAACGCACGTCCCGACGTAGCGCCCAACGCACGTCCCGACGTAGAGCTGAAAGTTAGCTAACTACAGACGTAGAGACCAACGCACGTCCCGACGTAGAGCAGAAAGTTAGCTAACTACAGACGTAGAGCCCAACGCACGTCCCGACGTAGAGCCCAACGCACGTCCCGACGTAGAGCCCAACGCACGTCCCGACGTAGAGCCCAACGCACGTCCCGACGTAGAGCCCAACGCACGTCCCGACGTAGAGCCCAACGCACGTCCCGACGTAGAGCCCAACGCACGTCCCGACGTAGAGCCCAACGCACGTCCCGACGTAGAGCCCAACGCACGTCCCGACGTAGAGCTGAAAGTAAGCTAAATCCCGACGTAGAGGCCAACGCACGTCCCGACGTAGAGCCCAACGCACGTCCCGACGTAGAGCTAAAAGTAAGCTAAATCCCGACGTAGAGCCCAACGCACGTCCCGACGTAGAGCTGAAAGTAAGCTAAATCCCGACGTAGAGGCCAACGCACGTCCCGACGTAGAGGCCAACGCACGTCCCGACGCAGAGGCCAACGCACGTCCCGACGTAGAGCTGAAAGTAAGCTAAATCCCGACGCAGAGGCCAACGCACGTCCCGACGCAGAGGCCAACGCACGTCCCGACGCAGAGGCCAACGCACGTCCCGACGCAGCGCCCAACGCACGTCCCGACGCAGCGCCCAACGCACGTCCCGACGCAGCGCCCAACGCACGTCCCGACGCAGCGCCCAACGCACGTCCCGACGCAGCGCCCAACGCACGTCCCGACGTAGAGCTGAAAGTAAGTTAAATCCCGACGTAGAGGCCAACGCACGTCCCGACGTAGAGGCCAACGCACGTCCCGACTTAGAGGCCAACGCACGTCCCGACTTAGAGGCCAACGCACGTCCCGACTTAGAGGCCAACGCACGTCCCGACTTAGAGGCCAACGCACGTCCCGACTTAGAGGCCAACGCACGTCCCGACTTAGAGGCCAACGCACGTCCCGACTTAGAGGCCAACGCACGTCCCGACTTAGAGGCCAACGCACGTCCCGACTTAGAGGCCAACGCACGTCCCGACTTAGAGGCCAACGCACGTCCCGACTTAGAGGCCAACGCACGTCCCGACTTAGAGGCCAACGCACGTCCCGACTTAGAGGCCAACGCACGTCCCGACTTACAGGCCAACGCACGTCCCGACTTAGAGGCCAACGCACGTCCCGACTTAGAGGCCAACGCACGTCCCGACTTAGAGGCCAACGCACGTCCCGACTTAGAGGCCAACGCACGTCCCGACGTAGAGCTGAAAGTAAGCTAAATCCCGACGTAGAGCCCAACGCACGTCCCGACTTAGAGGCCAACGCACGTCCCGACTTAGAGGCCAACGCACGTCCCGACGTAGAGCTGAAAGTTAGCTAACTACAGACGTAGAGCCCAACGCACGTCCCGACGTAGAGCCCAACGCACGTCCCGACGTAGAGCCCAAGGCACGTCCCGACGTAGAGCCCAAGGCACGTCCCGACGTAGAGCCCAACGCACGTCCCGACGTAGAGCTGAAAGTAAGCTAAATCCCGACGTAGAGCCCAACGCACGTCCCGACGTAGAGCCCAACGCACGTCCCGACGTAGAGCCCAACGCACGTCCCGACGTAGAGCCCAACGCACGTCCCGACGTAGAGCCCAACGCACGTCCCGACGTAGAGCCCAACGCACGTCCCGACGTAGAGCCCAACGCACGTCCCGACGTAGAGCCGAAAGTTAGCTAACTACAGACGTAGAGCCCAACGCACGTCCCGACGTAGAGCCGAAAGTTAGCTAACTACAGACGTAGAGACCAACGCACGTCCCGACGTAGAGCCGAAAGTTAGCTAACTACAGACGTAGAGCCCAACGCACGTCCCGACGTAGAGCCCAACGCACGTCCCGACGTAGAGCCCAACGCACGTCCCGACGTAGAGCCCAACGCACGTCCCGACGTAGAGCCCAACGCACGTCCCGACGTAGAGCCCAACGCACGTCCCGACGTAGAGCCCAACGCACGTCCCGACGTAGAGCTGAAAGTAAGTTAAATCCCGACGTAGAGCCCAACGCACGTCATCACGTAGAGCCCAACGCACGTCATCACGTAGAGCCCAACGCACGTCATCACGTAGAGCCCAACGCACGTCATCACGTAGAGCCCAACGCACGTCACCACGTAGAGCCCAACGCACGTCCCGACGTAGAGCTGAAAGTACGCTAAATCCCGACGCAGAGCCCAACGCACGTCCCGACGTAGAGCTGAAAGTACGCTAAATCCCGACGCAGAGCCCAACGCACGTCCCGACGTAGAGCTGAAAGTACGCTAAATCCCGACGCAGAGCCCAACGCACGTCCCGACGTAGAGCTGAAAGTACGCTAAATCCCGACGCAGAGCCCAACGCACGTCCCGACGTAGAGCTGAAAGTACGCTAAATCCCGACGCAGAGCCCAACGCACGTCCCGACGTAGAGCTGAAAGTACGCTAAATCCCGACGCAGAGCCCAACGCACGTCCCGACGTAGAGCTGAAAGTACGCTAAATCCCGACGCAGAGCCCAACGCACGTCCCGACGTAGAGCTGAAAGTACGCTAAATCCCGACGCAGAGCCCAACGCACGTCCCGACGTAGAGCTGAAAGTACGCTAAATCCCGACGCAGAGCCCAACGCACGTCCCGACGTAGAGCTGAAAGTACGCTAAATCCCGACGCAGAGCCCAACGCACGTCCCGACGCAGAGCCCAACGCACGTCCCGACGTAGAGCTGAAAGTTAGCTAACTACAGACGCAGAGCCCAACGCACGTCCCGACGTAGAGCTGAAAGTTAGCTAACTACAGACGCAGAGCCCAACGCACGTCCCGACGTAGAGCTGAAAGTTAGCTAACTACAGACGCAGAGCCCAACGCACGTCCCGACGTAGAGCTGAAAGTTAGCTAACTACAGACGCAGAGCCCAACGCACGTCCCGACGTAGAGCTGAAAGTTAGCTAACTACAGACGCAGAGCCCAACGCACGTCCCGACGTAGAGCTGAAAGTTAGCTAACTACAGACGCAGAGCCCAACGCACGTCCCGACGTAGAGCTGAAAGTTAGCTAACTACAGACGCAGAGCCCAACGCACGTCCCGACGCAGAGCCCAACGCACGTCCCGACGCAGAGCCCAACGCACGTCCCGACGCAGAGCCCAACGCACGTCCCGACGCAGAGCCCAACGCACGTCCCGACGCAGAGCCCAACGCACGTCCCGACGCAGAGCCCAACGCACGTCCCGACGCAGAGCCCAACGCACGTCCCGACGCAGAGCCCAACGCACGTCCCGACGCAGAGCCCAACGCACGTCCCGACGCAGAGCCCAACGCACGTCCCGACGCAGAGCCCAACGCACGTCCCGACGCAGAGCCCAACGCACGTCCCGACGCAGAGCCCAACGCACGTCCCGACGCAGAGCCCAACGCACGTCCCGACGCAGAGCCCAACGCACGTCCCGACGCAGAGCCCAACGCACGTCCCGACGCAGAGCCCAACGCACGTCCCGACGCAGAGCCCAACGCACGTCCCGACGCAGAGCCCAACGCACGTCCCGACGCAGAGCCCAACGCACGTCCCGACGCAGAGCCCAACGCACGTCCCGACGCAGAGCCCAACGCACGTCCCGACGCAGAGCCCAACGCACGTCCCGACGCAGAGCCCAACGCACGTCCCGACGCAGAGCTGAAAGTTAGCTAACTACAGACGCAGAGCCCAACGCACGTCCCGACGCAGAGCTGAAAGTTAGCTAACTACAGACGCAGAGCCCAACGCACGTCCCGACGCAGAGCCCAACGCACGTCCCGACGCAGAGCCCAACGCACGTCCCGACGCAGAGCCCAACGCACGTCCCGACGCAGAGCCCAACGCACGTCCCGACGCAGAGCCCAACGCACGTCCCGACGCAGAGCCCAACGCACGTCCCGACGCAGAGCCCAACGCACGTCCCGACGCAGAGCCCAACGCACGTCCCGACGCAGAGCCCAACGCACGTCCCGACGCAGAGCCCAACGCACGTCCCGACGCAGAGCCCAACGCACGTCCCGACGCAGAGCCCAACGCACGTCCCGACGCAGAGCCCAACGCACGTCCCGACGCAGAGCCCAACGCACGTCCCGACGCAGAGCCCAACGCACGTCCCGACGCAGAGCTGAAAGTTAGCTAACTACAGACGCAGAGCCCAACGCACGTCCCGACGCAGAGCTGAAAGTTAGCTAACTACAGACGCAGAGCCCAACGCACGTCCCGACGCAGAGCCCAACGCACGTCCCGACGCAGAGCCCAACGCACGTCCCGACGCAGAGCCCAACGCACGTCCCGACGCAGAGCCCAACGCACGTCCCGACGCAGAGCCCAACGCACGTCCCGACGCAGAGCCCAACGCACGTCCCGACGCAGAGCCCAACGCACGTCCCGACGCAGAGCCCAACGCACGTCCCGACGCAGAGCCCAACGCACGTCCCGACGCAGAGCCCAACGCACGTCCCGACGCAGAGCCCAACGCACGTCCCGACGCAGAGCCCAACGCACGTCCCGACGCAGAGCCCAACGCACGTCCCGACGCAGAGCCCAACGCACGTCCCGACGCAGAGCTGAAAGTTAGCTAACTACAGACGCAGAGCCCAACGCACGTCCCGACGCAGAGCTGAAAGTTAGCTAACTACAGACGCAGAGCCCAACGCACGTCCCGACGCAGAGCCCAACGCACGTCCCGACGCAGAGCCCAACGCACGTCCCGACGCAGAGCCCAACGCACGTCCCGACGCAGAGCCCAACGCACGTCCCGACGCAGAGCCCAACGCACGTCCCGACGCAGAGCCCAACGCACGTCCCGACGCAGAGCCCAACGCACGTCCCGACGCAGAGCCCAACGCACGTCCCGACGCAGAGCCCAACGCACGTCCCGACGCAGAGCCCAACGCACGTCCCGACGCAGAGCCCAACGCACGTCCCGACGCAGAGCCCAACGCACGTCCCGACGCAGAGCCCAACGCACGTCCCGACGCAGAGCCCAACGCACGTCCCGACGCAGAGCCCAACGCACGTCCCGACGCAGAGCCCAACGCACGTCCCGACGCAGAGCCCAACGCACGTCCCGACGCAGAGCCCAACGCACGTCCCGACGCAGAGCCCAACGCACGTCCCGACGCAGAGCCCAACGCACGTCCCGACGCAGAGCCCAACGCACGTCCCGACGCAGAGCTGAAAGTTAGCTAACTACAGACGCAGAGCCCAACGCACGTCCCGACGCAGAGCTGAAAGTTAGCTAACTACAGACGCAGAGCCCAACGCACGTCCCGACGCAGAGCTGAAAGTTAGCTAACTACAGACGCAGAGCCCAACGCACGTCCCGACGCAGAGCTGAAAGTTAGCTAACTACAGACGCAGAGCCCAACGCACGTCCCGACGCAGAGCCCAACGCACGTCCCGACGCAGAGCCCAACGCACGTCCCGACGCAGAGCCCAACGCACGTCCCGACGCAGAGCCCAACGCACGTCCCGACGCAGAGCCCAACGCACGTCCCGACGCAGAGCCCAACGCACGTCCCGACGCAGAGCCCAACGCACGTCCCGACGCAGAGCCCAACGCACGTCCCGACGCAGAGCCCAACGCACGTCCCGACGCAGAGCTGAAAGTTAGCTAACTACAGACGCAGAGCCCAACGCACGTCCCGACGCAGAGCTGAAAGTTAGCTAACTACAGACGCAGAGCCCAACGCACGTCCCGACGCAGAGCTGAAAGTTAGCTAACTACAGACGCAGAGCCCAACGCACGTCCCGACGCAGAGCTGAAAGTTAGCTAACTACAGACGCAGAGCCCAACGCACGTCCCGACGCAGAGCTGAAAGTTAGCTAACTACAGACGCAGAGCCCAACGCACGTCCCGACGCAGAGCTGAAAGTTAGCTAACTACAGACGCAGAGCCCAACGCACGTCCCGACGCAGAGCTGAAAGTTAGCTAACTACAGACGCAGAGCCCAACGCACGTCCCGACGCAGAGCTGAAAGTTAGCTAACTACAGACGCAGAGCCCAACGCACGTCCCGACGCAGAGCTGAAAGTTAGCTAACTACAGACGCAGAGCCCAACGCACGTCCCGACGCAGAGCTGAAAGTTAGCTAACTACAGACGCAGAGCCCAACGCACGTCCCGACGCAGAGCTGAAAGTTAGCTAACTACAGACGCAGAGCCCAACGCACGTCCCGACGCAGAGCTGAAAGTTAGCTAACTACAGACGCAGAGCCCAACGCACGTCCCGACGCAGAGCTGAAAGTTAGCTAACTACAGACGCAGAGCCCAACGCACGTCCCGACGCAGAGCTGAAAGTTAGCTAACTACAGACGCAGAGCCCAACGCACGTCCCGACGCAGAGCTGAAAGTTAGCTAACTACAGACGCAGAGCCCAACGCACGTCCCGACGCAGAGCTGAAAGTTAGCTAACTACAGACGCAGAGCCCAACGCACGTCCCGACGCAGAGCTGAAAGTTAGCTAACTACAGACGCAGAGCCCAACGCACGTCCCGACGCAGAGCTGAAAGTTAGCTAACTACAGACGCAGAGCCCAACGCACGTCCCGACGCAGAGCTGAAAGTTAGCTAACTACAGACGCAGAGCCCAACGCACGTCCCGACGCAGAGCTGAAAGTTAGCTAACTACAGACGCAGAGCCCAACGCACGTCCCGACGCAGAGCTGAAAGTTAGCTAACTACAGACGCAGAGCCCAACGCACGTCCCGACGCAGAGCCCAACGCACGTCCCGACGCAGAGCCCAACGCACGTCCCGACGCAGAGCCCAACGCACGTCCCGACGCAGAGCCCAACGCACGTCCCGACGCAGAGCTGAAAGTTAGCTAACTACAGACGCAGAGCCCAACGCACGTCCCGACGCAGAGCCCAACGCACGTCCCGACGCAGAGCTGAAAGTTAGCTAACTACAGACGCAGAGCCCAACGCACGTCCCGACGCAGAGCCCAACGCACGTCCCGACGCAGAGCTGAAAGTTAGCTAACTACAGACGCAGAGCCCAACGCACGTCCCGACGCAGAGCTGAAAGTTAGCTAACTACAGACGCAGAGCCCAACGCACGTCCCGACGCAGAGCCCAACGCACGTCCCGACGCAGAGCCCAACGCACGTCCCGACGCAGAGCCCAACGCACGTCCCGACGCAGAGCCCAACGCACGTCCCGACGCAGAGCCCAACGCACGTCCCGACGCAGAGCTGAAAGTTAGCTAACTACAGACGCAGAGCCCAACGCACGTCCCGACGCAGAGCCCAACGCACGTCCCGACGCAGAGCCCAACGCACGTCCCGACGCAGAGCTGAAAGTTAGCTAACTACAGACGCAGAGCCCAACGCACGTCCCGACGCAGAGCTGAAAGTTAGCTAACTACAGACGCAGAGCCCAACGCACGTCCCGACGCAGAGCTGAAAGTTAGCTAACTACAGACGCAGAGCCCAACGCACGTCCCGACGCAGAGCCCAACGCACGTCCCGACGCAGAGCCCAACGCACGTCCCGACGCAGAGCCCAACGCACGTCCCGACGCAGAGCCCAACGCACGTCCCGACGCAGAGCTGAAAGTTAGCTAACTACAGACGCAGAGCCCAACGCACGTCCCGACGCAGAGCCCAACGCACGTCCCGACGCAGAGCCCAACGCACGTCCCGACGCAGAGCCCAACGCACGTCCCGACGCAGAGCCCAACGCACGTCCCGACGCAGAGCCCAACGCACGTCCCGACGCAGAGCTGAAAGTTAGCTAACTACAGACGCAGAGCCCAACGCACGTCCCGACGCAGAGCTGAAAGTTAGCTAACTACAGACGCAGAGCCCAACGCACGTCCCGACGCAGAGCTGAAAGTTAGCTAACTACAGACGCAGAGCCCAACGCACGTCCCGACGCAGAGCTGAAAGTTAGCTAACTACAGACGCAGAGCCCAACGCACGTCCCGACGCAGAGCTGAAAGTTAGCTAACTACAGACGCAGAGCCCAACGCACGTCCCGACGCAGAGCTGAAAGTTAGCTAACTACAGACGCAGAGCCCAACGCACGTCCCGACGCAGAGCTGAAAGTTAGCTAACTACAGACGCAGAGCCCAACGCACGTCCCGACGCAGAGCTGAAAGTTAGCTAACTACAGACGCAGAGCCCAACGCACGTCCCGACGCAGAGCCCAACGCACGTCCCGACGCAGAGCCCAACGCACGTCCCGACGCAGAGCTGAAAGTTAGCTAACTACAGACGCAGAGCCCAACGCACGTCCCGACGCAGAGCCCAACGCACGTCCCGACGCAGAGCCCAACGCACGTCCCGACGCAGAGCCCAACGCACGTCCCGACGCAGAGCCCAACGCACGTCCCGACGCAGAGCCCAACGCACGTCCCGACGCAGAGCCCAACGCACGTCCCGACGCAGAGCCCAACGCACGTCCCGACGCAGAGCCCAACGCACGTCCCGACGCAGAGCCCAACGCACGTCCCGACGCAGAGCCCAACGCACGTCCCGACGCAGAGCTGAAAGTTAGCTAACTACAGACGCAGAGCCCAACGCACGTCCCGACGCAGAGCTGAAAGTTAGCTAACTACAGACGCAGAGCCCAACGCACGTCCCGACGCAGAGCTGAAAGTTAGCTAACTACAGACGCAGAGCCCAACGCACGTCCCGACGCAGAGCTGAAAGTTAGCTAACTACAGACGCAGAGCCCAACGCACGTCCCGACGCAGAGCCCAACGCACGTCCCGACGCAGAGCCCAACGCACGTCCCGACGCAGAGCCCAACGCACGTCCCGACGCAGAGCCCAACGCACGTCCCGACGCAGAGCCCAACGCACGTCCCGACGCAGAGCTGAAAGTTAGCTAACTACAGACGCAGAGCCCAACGCACGTCCCGACGCAGAGCCCAACGCACGTCCCGACGCAGAGCTGAAAGTTAGCTAACTACAGACGCAGAGCCCAACGCACGTCCCGACGCAGAGCTGAAAGTTAGCTAACTACAGACGCAGAGCCCAACGCACGTCCCGACGCAGAGCTGAAAGTTAGCTAACTACAGACGCAGAGCCCAACGCACGTCCCGACGCAGAGCCCAACGCACGTCCCGACGCAGAGCCCAACGCACGTCCCGACGCAGAGCCCAACGCACGTCCCGACGCAGAGCCCAACGCACGTCCCGACGCAGAGCCCAACGCACGTCCCGACGCAGAGCCCAACGCACGTCCCGACGCAGAGCTGAAAGTTAGCTAACTACAGACGCAGAGCCCAACGCACGTCCCGACGCAGAGCCCAACGCACGTCCCGACGCAGAGCCCAACGCACGTCCCGACGCAGAGCCCAACGCACGTCCCGACGCAGAGCCCAACGCACGTCCCGACGCAGAGCCCAACGCACGTCCCGACGCAGAGCCCAACGCACGTCCCGACGCAGAGCCCAACGCACGTCCCGACGCAGAGCCCAACGCACGTCCCGACGCAGAGCTGAAAGTTAGCTAACTACAGACGCAGAGCCCAACGCACGTCCCGACGCAGAGCCCAACGCACGTCCCGACGCAGAGCCCAACGCACGTCCCGACGCAGAGCCCAACGCACGTCCCGACGCAGAGCCCAACGCACGTCCCGACGCAGAGCCCAACGCACGTCCCGACGCAGAGCCCAACGCACGTCCCGACGCAGAGCCCAACGCACGTCCCGACGCAGAGCCCAACGCACGTCCCGACGCAGAGCCCAACGCACGTCCCGACGCAGAGCTGAAAGTTAGCTAACTACAGACGCAGAGCCCAACGCACGTCCCAACGCACGTCCCGACGCAGAGCCCAACGCACGTCCCGACGCAGAGCCCAACGCACGTCCCGACGCAGAGCCCAACGCACGTCCCGACGCAGAGCCCAACGCACGTCCCGACGCAGAGCCCAACGCACGTCCCGACGCAGAGCCCAACGCACGTCCCGACGCAGAGCCGAAAGTTAGCTAACTACAGACGCAGAGCCCAACGCACGTCCCGACGCAGAGCCCAACGCACGTCCCGACGCAGAGCCCAACGCACGTCCCGACGCAGAGCCCAACGCACGTCCCGACGCAGAGCCCAACGCACGTCCCGACGCAGAGCCCAACGCACGTCCCGACGCAGAGCCCAACGCACGTCCCGACGCAGAGCCCAACGCACGTCCCGACGCAGAGCCCAACGCACGTCCCGACGCAGAGCCCAACGCACGTCCCGACGCAGAGCCCAACGCACGTCCCGACGCAGAGCCCAACGCACGTCCCGACGCAGAGCCCAACGCACGTCCCGACGCAGAGCCCAACGCACGTCCCGACGCAGAGCTGAAAGTTAGCTAACTACAGACGCAGAGCCCAACGCACGTCCCGACGCAGAGCTGAAAGTTAGCTAACTACAGACGCAGAGCCCAACGCACGTCCCGACGCAGAGCTGAAAGTTAGCTAACTACAGACGCAGAGCCCAACGCACGTCCCGACGCAGAGCTGAAAGTTAGCTAACTACAGACGCAGAGCCCAACGCACGTCCCGACGCAGAGCTGAAAGTTAGCTAACTACAGACGCAGAGCCCAACGCACGTCCCGACGCAGAGCTGAAAGTTAGCTAACTACAGACGCAGAGCCCAACGCACGTCCCGACGCAGAGCTGAAAGTTAGCTAACTACAGACGCAGAGCCCAACGCACGTCCCGACGCAGAGCTGAAAGTTAGCTAACTACAGACGCAGAGCCCAACGCACGTCCCGACGCAGAGCCCAACGCACGTCCCGACGCAGAGCCCAACGCACGTCCCGACGCAGAGCCCAACGCACGTCCCGACGCAGAGCCCAACGCACGTCCCGACGCAGAGCCCAACGCACGTCCCGACGCAGAGCCCAACGCACGTCCCGACGCAGAGCCCAACGCACGTCCCGACGCAGAGCCCAACGCACGTCCCGACGCAGAGCCCAACGCACGTCCCGACGCAGAGCCCAACGCACGTCCCGACGCAGAGCCCAACGCACGTCCCGACGCAGAGCCCAACGCACGTCCCGACGCAGAGCCCAACGCACGTCCCGACGCAGAGCCCAACGCACGTCCCGACGCAGAGCCCAACGCACGTCCCGACGCAGAGCCCAACGCACGTCCCGACGCAGAGCCCAACGCACGTCCCGACGCAGAGCCCAACGCACGTCCCGACGCAGAGCCCAACGCACGTCCCGACGCAGAGCCCAACGCACGTCCCGACGCAGAGCCCAACGCACGTCCCGACGCAGAGCCCAACGCACGTCCCGACGCAGAGCCCAACGCACGTCCCGACGCAGAGCCCAACGCACGTCCCGACGCAGAGCCCAACGCACGTCCCGACGCAGAGCCCAACGCACGTCCCGACGCAGAGCCCAACGCACGTCCCGACGCAGAGCCCAACGCACGTCCCGACGCAGAGCTGAAAGTTAGCTAACTACAGACGCAGAGCCCAACGCACGTCCCGACGCAGAGCTGAAAGTTAGCTAACTACAGACGCAGAGCCCAACGCACGTCCCGACGCAGAGCTGAAAGTTAGCTAACTACAGACGCAGAGCCCAACGCACGTCCCGACGTAGAGCTGAAAGTTAGCTAACTACAGACGCAGAGCCCAACGCACGTCCCGACGTAGAGCTGAAAGTTAGCTAACTACAGACGCAGAGCCCAACGCACGTCCCGACGCAGAGCCCAACGCACGTCCCGACGCAGAGCCCAACGCACGTCCCGACGCAGAGCCCAACGCACGTCCCGACGCAGAGCCCAACGCACGTCCCGACGCAGAGCCCAACGCACGTCCCGACGCAGAGCCCAACGCACGTCCCGACGCAGAGCCCAACGCACGTCCCGACGCAGAGCCCAACGCACGTCCCGACGCAGAGCCCAACGCACGTCCCGACGCAGAGCCCAACGCACGTCCCGACGCAGAGCCCAACGCACGTCCCGACGCAGAGCCCAACGCACGTCCCGACGCAGAGCCCAACGCACGTCCCGACGCAGAGCCCAACGCACGTCCCGACGCAGAGCCCAACGCACGTCCCGACGCAGAGCCCAACGCACGTCCCGACGCAGAGCCCAACGCACGTCCCGACGCAGAGCCCAACGCACGTCCCGACGCAGAGCCCAACGCACGTCCCGACGCAGAGCTGAAAGTAAGCTAACTACAGACGCAGAGCCCAACGCACGTCCCGACGCAGAGCTGAAAGTAAGCTAAACCAGATGTAGAGCCCAACAGACGTCCCGACTTAGAGGCGAAAGCAAGCTCAAGCCAGACTTCCCGACCTACAACCCAACAAACGTCCCGACGTTGATCCCAACAGATGTCCCGACGTAGAGCCCAAGAGATGTCCCGACATAGAGCCTAACAGACGTCCCGACGCAGAGCCCAACACATGTCCAGTTGTAGAACTCAACATACGTCCCGACATAGAGCCGAAAGCGAGCTCAAGCCAGACATATCGAAGTAGAGACCAACAGACGTTCCGACGTAGAGCCAAAAGTGAGCTACAGCCGGACGTAGAGCCTAAAAGACGTCCTGACGTAGAGCCCGAGAGATGTCCCGACATAGAGCCCAACACACGTCCCGACGTATATCCCAAAAGACATTCCGAAGTAGAGCTGAAATTAACGTCAAGCCAGACGTAGAAACCAACATACGTTCCGACGTAGAGACCAACAGACGTCCCGACGTATAGCTCGGAAGATGACCCGACGTATAGCCGCAAGACGGAGGGATGGGGGGGCATAGACAGGTGCAGACGTGGTGCGCATCCTCACGGCTGCTCGATAGTCTCACCTTCAAGTCCCAGGAAGGGAAATGCGGTCACAAACACTCCTCACAAAAACCAAGTTGCCATCCTGCAGGAAGTTCAGAATTCCGGGAAAAACCAGTGCACCTAGAACAAAACAGCACCAAAACTATCAGTTAAAAAAAAGGCTATGTGTTTTAAAACCCTCCTGTCACCCCTGAACACCCCCTAGGAAACTGCCGACGTAAAAAAAAAAAAAAAAAAAAAAAAAAAAAAAACCACACCCAAAACCCAAGCTGCATCCCAGGGCGCTCTCTCCTGTGGATGCCGCTGGACCCTGCCCAGTCCCACAGCTCTCGCCTTGCCCAGAAGGAGCTCCCTGGGCAGAGCCCGGGGCTCATCTACTCCAGGGCCCCCCGCACCGAACCGGCACTTGGGCATCCTGGAGGACTGCGGGCCCATAGAGCGCAAGTTCGGAGGACTGAGGGGCACTTCCGGCATCATGGAGGACCGCGGGGAAGCGGCGGGAGCCTGCCGGAGCCCTGGAGGAGCCGGTGAGTCCCCCGCGAAACGAGTGCCGACGGCGGCCGCGGTGGCGGCACCGCCGTCTCGGGGCCGCATCCGCGTCATTTCTCTCCGGAGCTGCGGACGGTGCTTGGAGGGGGCGGGGGGGGGGGGGGGGGTATGGCGCCGCCATCTTCTGAATGAGGCATGGACAGGTGGATAGGGAGTGGCATATACAGGTGCATACATGTTGCACATTCTAATACCTAATAATCTCACCTTCAGTCCTATTAAGGGAAAAGCTGTCAGCCAAACTAGGGAAAAAAACAAGGTTACATCCTGCATGAAGTCCAGAGTTCCAGGAAAATCCAGTGCAGCTAGAACAAAAAAAATTCAGTTAAAAAAAATTCTGTGTTTTTAAAGTATCTTGCCACCCCTGAACACTCAGTATAAAATTGCTGACATCAAAACCAACAAACCGGCATCCAATGGCACTCTCTATGTGCTGCTGGACCTTGCCCAGTCCCACAACTCTTACCTCAGATGCTTCTGCTTCTCTCCGTGTCCAAACCGCAATACCCACACAGCCCAGCCAGCTCCCAAACTGCCACCGCTGATAGCGCCAACAGAGCACCCACACCACAGCAACCTCAGAGCAGAATGAGCTCCCTGAGCAGAGACCCAGACCCCGACCACCACCCTTCCCACAATCACAGGGAACTGAATAAACGGAGACACCGAGAGAGGGAGACCTAGAAATGCCATTGTCACAAGCAACGAGGAAGAATGAAATCAGAGCTGGTGGGGTGCCAGAAAGGAAGAGACATAGAAAGGAAAGGTAGAAGGTGATACTTTACAGGGCAATGCTAGCAGAAGAGCAAAAAGCTTTGGGGAACTAGACAGCCTGAAAGGCAGACAGAAGCAGGGACAGGCAAGGAGGCAGGCAGAGACCTGCAGAACCAGGGCAGGGATGGGCCCGGACACACACGAGGGGACACGTGGCTCCTGGTGCCAACGGCAGACCTTCACCGCCCCGAGGCTTTTCTCTCTGCTTCTGCCCCTTCCTCCTCCACAGTGCCAGCTGCCTGACCTTAGGAGTAAGCGGTGCGTGACTCAATGCACTTCTCTCACGAGGTTTCCTGGACATGCAGCAGCTCACACGTGTGGCCAACAGAGCCGCCAGGGTCCTGGTGTCGTGTGCTGGTGGCGTGCTCTGTTGGGGACGGCTGGGAGGGATCCTTCCTTGCCACAGGGACCGGCTAGAGACAGCTGCCTGTGGAAGCCCCTTGGTTTGACTCCTCAGCCACCTCCTGCA
The DNA here is from genome assembly GCF_034619465.1 of Leptosomus discolor. NCBI lineage: Eukaryota > Metazoa > Chordata > Aves > Leptosomiformes > Leptosomidae > Leptosomus > Leptosomus discolor. Next base: position 1,120,425 of record NW_028237857.1, on the reverse strand, counting down.
GGCAGGCATGCCCAGGCAGCCCCCTTCCTAGCCCAAAGTAGGGCCAGCCCCATCATTAGCCTCACTGGCCACACCTGCCCCAGCTGGAGCCCGTCAGGAACAGGGGCCTGGCCAAATCCCCACAGCACATGGCCCCCTCCCTGGCACCTGCTCACAGCCACAAGCTCTGCACCCAGGGGCTTGAATACCATCCAGGGGCACAGAGGAGGCAGGAAAAGTTTACTCACCTCTGCCCAGAACAAATCCTGGCACTGAGCTGGCTACAAGGCTCAGTGCTCAAACGCAGCAGGACAGCAGGAGAGAAGGGAAAAAACAGGAGGAAGATAGAGAAGAGGTGGGGGACAGGCAGCCAGTAAACGGGATGCTGCAAACAGGGGAGGGACAGGGAGCAGGACAGTAGCATAGAGAGAGGAGTACTGGGACACTGAGCAAAAAACCCAGGGAGAGGTGGAGGAATACATAAGAGAGAGGAGGAGCAGGAGAAAGAGTCCAAAGGCACCAGCAGGACCACAAGGCAAGGACAAGACGAGGGACAGGCAAATATTGTAAAGCAATAGGGGAAAAGAAACAGAGGCAAGAACTAACACATAGGGTCAGGAAGACAAAAAGAGGGAGCCTTACAAAGACAATGTAAAAAGTGACACCATTTCCACCCACTCTTGATTTCCACATTTTCCCTGACTTCGCACCCCATCTCAGCCTCCACTTTCTTCCAGCCCTGCCACCTCCCCCTGGCTTGAGGGGAAGCCCCAGTGCCATCGGAATGGCAGCAGGGTGCCTGGCAGGCTTCCACAGCAAAGTGGCCAGGACAGAAAGCCATCGTTGGCCCTCCCCATCCCTGGGCAGCCCTTTCCCAGGCAGCGGAAGGAGCGACAGGCAGGGCAGCAGAGATGGACCAGGATGTGCATGGGAGAACATGTGACTCACCCCAGCTCCCAGCACCGGCTCAGACCTTCAGTGCCCCAACACTTTTCTCTCAACTCCCCTCCGCTGCCAGGCTGGCCAGCGGCTCACACACAGCCGATGCAGGCACCAAGCTCTTGGCAACACATGCTGGTGGTCTGCTCCATCACGGACAGCTCAGAGGAACCCTTCTTCACCACAGGGACCAGCCATTCCATGCTGGAGGCACCTCCAGCTCCTCCTCAGCCAGTTCCCCTTTACCAGCTCCCTCAGGCAGCCCCTTTATAGTCCACAGCAGGGCCAGTCATGCCATTAGCCCCACTGGCCACACCTGGAGCCCATCAGGAACAGGGGCCACAGGCAAGAACAAACACCCAGGGACAAGGAGCTCAGAAGAGGGAGATGTAGGAAGAAAACGTAAAAAGTAATGCTGCTTTTCCACTCTCCCACCCACCTCTGCCCTTGGGAAAGCCTGATGGAAACCATGAGACTTCAGGGTGTCCCTGCTGGGTGCCCCTCATTCCCCCTGACATCTACTGGTGATGGCATTTTGCGGTAGTCTTAGGGATTTGGGGCCCAAGGAAGTGCCAGAGCAAAGTTCGGAATGCTAACAGTTTATTCGTGCTGTAAACCTGGAGCAGCAATACTTGGAGAGGTGGGGGCAAGGCAGCTGCATGGAGCAGAGACAAGGGGGGGACAATGCATGCCCATGGGAGGCAGGTGCAAGGCAGAAGCACAGGGCGAGGACAACAGTGTGAGCTATGCACACCCATAAAGAGGGAACACAAAGCAGGCAAAGCACACCCATTGGAGGCAGGGACACGAGAAGTAGGGCCAGGCACACCCACCCTTGGCAAGGCCACCGAGTTGGGGGTGGCATGGGAAAAATCCCACCTGCAGCCACGGACGGAGGGATGGGGGGGCATAGACAGGTGCGGACGTGGTGCGCATCCTCACGGCTGCTCGATATTCTCACCTTCAAGTCCGAGGAAGGGAAATGCGGTCACAAACACTCCTCGCAAAAAACAAGTTGCCATCCTGCAGGAAGTTCAGAATTCTGGGAGAATCCAGTGCACCTAGAACAAAACAGCACCAAAACTATCAGTTAAAAAAAGGCTGTGTGTTTTAAAACCCTCCTGTCACCCCTGAACACCCCGTAGGAAACTGCCGACGTAAAAAAAAAAAAAAAACCAAACCAAAAAAACCCCACCAAAACCCAAGCTGCAGCCCAGGGCACTCTCTCCTGTGGGTGCCGCTGGACCCTGCCCAGTCCCACAGCTCTCGCCTTGCCCAGAAGGAGCTCCCTGGGCAGAGCCCGGGGCTCATCTACTCCAGGGCCCCCCGCACCGAACCGGCACTTGGGCATCCTGGAGGACTGCGGGCCCATAGAGCGCAAGTTCGGAGGACTGAGGGGCACTTCCGGCATCATGGAGGACCGCGGGGAAGCGGCGGGAGCCTGCCGGAGCCCCGGAGGAGCCGGTGAGTCCCCCGCGAAACGAGTGCCGACGGCGGCCGCGGTGGCGGCGCCGCTGTCTCGGGGCCGCATCCGCGTCGTTTCTCTCCGGAGCTGCGGCCGGTGCTTGGAGGGGGGCGGGGGGGGGGGGGGGGGTATGGCGCCGCCATCTTCTGAAGGCTAAGGCTGCCCGCGGCGGGGATGGGGCCGCGCGGCCAGGAGGGGACAGGCCGCCGCCCCGCCGTGCAGAGCTGCGTTCCTTGCGTGTTTCGGCAGGAATCGCTGTTGAATCCGTCTCGCTCTCGAATCCGTCTCGCTCTCCACGGCTTCCGGGCAGTTTCTCCGCCCGCCCTGCCGGTCCGCGGTTAGGCCGGCGCGGAGCACCGGTGACGGGACCTGCGGGCGTGCGGGCGTGCGGGCGTGCGTGCGTGAGGGGCTCTTGCGAGAAGAGCCTCACAATAAGCAGGCTCAGCTCCGGGGCGGCACTAGTAAATGGCGTGGTCCTCGGGCGCCGTTAATTCGTGCCACGCGTTTGAGCTGGAATTTGAGAGAATAGTCTGTTATTTAAACGGCCCGATTGAAGAGTTGACTGGTACAAAAAGCCGGTGAACGAACGGCTCACAGCCGGCAAGCGCTCCGTGTACCGCTGCTGAAGGGAGCAGGAGCAAAGCGCAGGCACCCGACTGACACAAGAGGAAAAGGTTCATTACCGTTGGAAATCACGGTTTCGGATTGTGAATTAGGACTCAAATTAGGGGTACGTTCACGACGACCGTTACCCTAAACTGCTCCCAATTGGTATTCTATTTCTGCTTCCCAAGGAGAAAATTTTCACCTGATGGTGCTGCGGGGGTATCTTTAATGCATCAGTTTAAGATGGCTAGTATTGTTAAACGGGCATTCATGATGCCCAGTTAGCGTTCGATCTGTTTCTAAAATGAAATCTAAGTTTTTGTTCGTCGGATTTAATGGGCGTCGGTTTTTTCTTTTAGCTCTACTTGGAAGGAATTGGTACCCGTCCCCTCCTCCCCCCCCAACGGCTATGTTTAAATTTTGGCAGTCGTGACTCCCTGTTGGTTTTCTAATCTTCCTTTTATTTTAAATCTAAATCTTTTAGCGTTATGTTAGTTCACCACCGCCCGGGAATTCTTTTAGTACCTACGTTTAAACGGAGCCGTTATTGAACGATTCCTTTTTTTATTTCTCTTTATCTAAAGATCTAAAGCTTCGATTACTCTTTTGGTTCTAAGCAGGAGTCACTGTTGCCTCCCAGCTTGCTTACAGCGGTGTGATCGTTTAAGCGTTAGAGCCTCCCAATTAGTTTCCAGTTCAATTGGTTTAGCAGTGGTTATGTTTAAATGGAGCTGTTAACGACTCCCAATTAGTTTTCTGTCTTTATCACTTCAAGAGGGTCTCTAAACTATTCATTTTTTGAATTGCAGTACGGACCGGGAATCATTACTGCCTGGTTCATTAAGTAACATCTGCCACTAAATTTAGTCATTACTCAACCCTAGGTAATATTTCTTCTCTTTAGGCGCGCTCTAATATTTTGTGACTTTACCACGAAGTGGATTAACTAGGACGCGTGATTTTTTTCTTTTCCTGTTAGAGTTGTTTCGCTACAGCTATTACTTCCAGTTAGTGCTCTGTTGTTGACATTCTGCTGCTTGCCCTTTGATTACATCAATGGGGAGTAAGTACTGTCTGCAAAGCGGGAAGCAATAGCTAGAGCGGACGACGGGCAGTATTTGCTCCCAAAGACTATTCTGGTTACTGTGACGGACATTTTTATTTTAAACGTTTTGACGTAAACGAGCGGTAAAAATTAAACTAATAGAAACTGACCACTTTGGAATTCCCCAGGAAAAACCACCGGAGCGCCTCGACGCGACCGGAGCCAGGACGCCTGCCGCGGTCCACTTGGGACGCTCGACGGTTTTGCACTCCGTCTCCAAAGCTTGAAGCTCCGCGGAGCGCAACCTCCCCGAGCGGCGACTCGGCCTGTAGCCACCGCCCGCTCTTCTCTCCGGCTCCGCCACCCGTTTTTCCAGAGCAGCCCAAAATCCCGGGGAAGCGAACCCGCGCACAGCAGATATGCCGCGACACCAAACCTCCGGCTGTCCAGCTGCGCCGCCCCCGACCGTCGCTGCTGCGCCAACGGGAGCCTCCGGCCGACGCAGTGCCGAGCGCCCGCGACCCCGTCGGCCGCCGGCTCTGCCAGCGGCGCGGTCCGGCGAAATCCGCGACGCTGCCGAGTCTGCGGCGAGTCCGGGGCGTGTTTTTTTAGCGAAGGAAAAGGCCATTGCAAGTCTCAAGTCCGACCTGCAAGGAAAAAGAAAGCCCGCGTAACAAGGCTAGACCCGTTCCTGTCTGTTGCAGAACTTGTACCAGCACTACATTCTGGACGGGACCGAATGACAAAGCCGAATGACAGCCTGCAAGAATCCTCCTCTCAGAGCTCTCTGGTTGCAAAGGGAATATTGTAGATCACCAGCAGTTGTAAGACACTGAGACTCCTACTTTTCTCCATCTGCCTCCCTCAACAGAAATAAGTCCCAAAGGACAGAAAACCCCAGGATCGGGTTGAAATCAAACGGAACCCAAACCAAAAACCAAAACCAAGGAAAAACCGTCGGGGAAAAGAACCCCACAGCATCAGGAACTGTACCAAGCACCTTAAGTAACACTGAAGCGACTCGAACCAAAACAAGTGACAAAGCACCTCAGGAGAGGTGCCAGGAAAGACAAATGAGTCCACACAGAGCAACGCCCGTGTCCTTCTGAGAGGACTAGGCAGGTGAGAGAAGGCCCTTTGAAGGCCTGTGGTTCTGAGAAGGCCGCTTGTCACGCAGATTGATTCTGGTGCCTGGATGGGAAATGGAGGGGACTGAGGGGCGCACGAAGGGGAGGGAGGAACTCGGACAGCTTACGGAGATGCCTGCGGTGCAAAGCCGGGCTGCAGGATGGCTCGGCGTCGGTGCCATCGACCCCCCCCAAAAGATGCTGTGACCCCACTTGGGGACGACAACCTCTGGCCCCGGCGCCCCCGGGGCCGGGCAGAGGCAGCAGCGCTGGGCGTAGCTGGTGGCAGGGGGCCCGACGGGGGGGAACGCGTCCCGGCAGGGCCTGGCCAGGCCCAGGAGCACATCTGGTCCTCGCTGAGGGGCTGGAGCCGATAGGGGCCTGAGGAGTACAGGGGTGGCCTGGTGTCCCCGGCCGCAGCTCTTCCCTGCCGCAGCCGCCTGCGCTCCTGTCCGCGCCCGAAGCCCCATGCCCGCAGAGGCAGCTGGGTCTGGAGCTGCCAGCGCCAGCAGCCCCAGAGCAGAATGAGCTCCCTGAGCAGAGGCCGAGGCTCATATACCCCAGGCCCCGCCCCCGGGCAAGTGGTGGGGATGGGACACAAGGGGGGGGCGGGGCCGGGGGGGGGGGGGGGGGCAGCAAGGCACGCCAACAGGAGGGTGGGGCATGGGGCAAAAAAGTCACGCCCGGGGGGGGCGGTGCTGGGGTGGGGTGCAGAATAACAAAGGCAAACCCGGGAAGGGGAGGGGGTGGGGGCCGGGCAGGGCACAGCCACTGTCGGCGAGGCCATGGGGGGGGGGCGGTGCTGGGGCGAGGTGCAAAGCAGCAAGGCACTCCCACGGGGGGAGCGGTGCCGGGGCGGGGCGCGGGGAAGCAGGACACGCCCACGGGGGGGGGGCGGTGCCGGGGCAGAAAAGGCACTCGGGGGGGGGGGGCAAGCAGGGCACGCCTACAGTGGCCAGTGCCGAAGAACAGCAGCAAGGCACGCTCACGGCGGGGGGGAGGCGCCGGGTGGATTTGGGGCCAGGCACACCCACCCTTAGCAAGGCCACCGAGTTGGGGGTGGCATGGGAAAAACCCCACCTGAAGGCGGAGACAGGGGTACGGGGGGGCATAGACAGGTGCAGACGTGGTGCGCATCCTCACGGCTGCTCGATAGTCTCACCTTCAAGTCCTAGGAAGGGAAATGCGGTCACAAACACTCCTCACAAAAAACAAGTTGCCATCCTGCAGGAAGTTCAGAATTCCGGGAAAATCCAGTGCACCTAGAACAAAACAGCACCAAAACTATCAGTTAAAAAAAAGGCTGTGTGTTTTAAAACCCTCCTGTCACCCCTGAACACCCCCTAGGAAACTGCTGACATAAAAACAAGAAAAAAAAAAACCCCAAGCTTCATCCCAGGGCACTTTCTACTGTGGGTGCTGCTGGACCCTGCCTAGTCCCAGAGTTCTTGCTTCACACGTAAGAAGGAGCTTCCTGGGAGAGCTCAGGGCTCATCTACCCCAGGCCCCAACCACCACCCTTCCCACAATCATAGGCAACTGGGTAAACTGAGACACGGAGAGAGGGGACCTAGAAATGCCAGTTTCACAAGCAATGAGGAAGAATGAAATCAGAGCTGGTGGGGTGCCAGAAAGGAAACGACATAGAAAGGAAAGGTAGAAGGTGACACTTTACAGGGCAATGCTAGCAAAAGAGCAAAAAGCTTTGGGGAACTAGACAGCCTGAAAGGCAGACAGAGGCAGGGACAGGCAAGGAGGCAGGCAGAGATCCAGAGAACCAGGGCAGGGATGGCCCTGGACACACACGAGGGGACACGTGGCTCCTGGTGACAACGGCAGACCTTCACCGCCCCGAGGCTTTTCTCTCTGTCTCTGCCCCTTCCTCCTCCACAGTGCCAGCTGCCTGACCTTAGGAGCAGGCGGTGGGTGACTCAATGCACTTCTCTCACGAGGTTTCCTGGACATGCAGCAGCTCACACGTGTGCAGCCAACAGAGGCGCCAAGGTCCTGGTGCTGTGTTATGGTGGCATTCTCTGTTGTGGATGGGTGGGAGGGATCATTCCTTGCCACAGGGACCAGCTGGAGACAGTTGCCTGTGGAAGCCCCTTGGTTTGACTCCTCAGCCAGCTCCTGCAGGCAGGCATGCCCAGGCAGCCCCCTTCATAGCCCAAAGTAGGGCCAGCCCCATCATTAGCCTCACTGGCCACACCTGCCCCAGCTGGAGCCCATCAGGAACAGGGGCCTGGGCAAAGCCCCACAGCACATGGCCCCCTCCCCGGCACCTGCCCACAGCCACGAGCTCTGCACCCAGGGGCTTGAATACCATCCAGGGGCACAGAGGAGGCAGGAAAAGTTTACTCACCTCTGCCCAGAACAAATCCTGGCACTTAGCTGGCTACAAGGCTCGATGTGCAAACACAACAAACGCAGCAGGAGAGAAGGGAAAAAGCAGGAGGAAGGTAGAGAAGAGGTGGGGGACAGGCAGCCAGTAAACGGGATGCTGCAAACAGGAGAGGGACAGGGAGCAGGACAGTAGCATAGAGAGAGGAGTACTGGGACACTGAGCAAAAAACCCAGGGAGAGATGGAGGAATACATAAGAGCGAGGAGGAGCAGGAGAGAGAGGCCAAAGGGACCAGCAGGACCACAAAGCAGGGACAAGACAAGGGACAGCGGAATATTGTAAAGCAATAGGGGAAAAGAAACAGAGGCAAGAACTAACACATAGGGTCAGGAAGACAAAAAGAGGGAGCCTTACAAAGACAATGTAAAAAGTGACACCATTTCCACCCCCATCTTGACTTCCACATTTTCCCTGACTTCGCACCCCATCTCAGCCTCCACTTTCTTCCAGCCCTGCCTCTCCCCCTGGCTTGAGGGGAAGCCCCAGTGCAGTCAGGAAGGTGTTAGGCTGTCCATCAGGCTCCCACAGCAAAGGGGCCAGGACAGAAAGCCATTGCTGGCCCTCCCCATCCCTGGGCAGCCCTTTCCCAGGCAGCAGAAGGAGCGGCAGGCAGGGCAGCAGAGGTGGACTGGGACACACACAGGAGAACGTGTGACTCACCCCAGCTCCTGGCACCAGCTCAGATCTTCAGCACCCCAACACTTTTCTCTCAACTCCCCTCCACCGCCAGGCTGGCCAGCGGCTCACACACACAGCCGATGCAGGCACCAAGCTGCCAGCAACGTGTGCTGGTGGTCTGCTCCATCATGGACAGCTCAGGGGGATCCTTCCTTACCACAGGGACCAGCCATTCCATTCTGGAGGTACCTCCAGCTACCTCCTCAACCAGTTCCCCTTTATCAGCTCCCTCAGGCAGCCCCTTTATAGCCCACAGGAGGGCCGGCCCTGTTATTAGCCCCACTGGCCACACCTGGAGCCCATCAGGAACAGGGGCCACAGGCAAGAACAAGCACCCAGGGACAAGGAGCTCTGAAGAGGGAGATGTAGGAAGAAAATGTAAAAAAGCGATACTGCTTTTCCACTCTCCCACCCACCCCTGCCCTTGGGAAAGCCTGATGGAAACCATGAGACTTCAGGGTGTCCCTGCTGGGTGCCCCTCATTCCCCCTGATATCTACTGGTGATGGCATTTTGGGCCCAAGGAAGTGCCAGAGCGAAGTTTGGAATGCAAACAGTTTGTTTAAAACAGTTTGCATCTGGAGCAGCACTTCTTGTAGCGGTGGGGGCAAGGCAGGTGCATGGAGCAGGGACAAGGGGGGGGGGGACACAAAACATGGTAATGGGAGGCAGGTGCAAGGCACACCCATGGTGGGGGGGCGGGGGGGGGGGGGGGGGGGGAGGAAGGCAGGTGCACAGGGGGAGGATAGGGTGTGAGCTATGCACACCCATAAAGTGGGTACAAAAATCTGTCAGGGATAACCTGATTGAGGAAGATGAAGTTGACCTTGACAGCATTCCAGTATACCCTTGAAAAGACAGAAGAAGTGGATGAAGAATGTTGTAAACAAGTTTGAGGAAGTTATAAGAGATTGAGCAAGAAGAGACTGAGCAAGTAATACCACAGAGCAGAAACTTGGCAAGAGAACAGTAGGTACAGTGAGAAATACAGTAGGAGCTCCAGCCAATCATTATGTGAATGGAGGTGAATGGACAAAGCTATTGAGCGAATCATTTTAGCAGCCTTAGTGCATGAACAGGTGGACAGATAAGAAAGGTTATAAAAGGGTACGCTTTTTCTGCTGCACCATCTCAGCCATCTTGGTTTTTGCAACTTAATAAAGACTGCCTTCTTACATATACTCTTGTCGTTGTCCATCCCTACCATGAAAAAAAGCAGGCAAGGCAGGCCCATGGGAGGCAGGGACATGACAAGTAGGGCCAGGCACACACACGGGAGTCAAGGCCACAAAGATCGGGGTGGCATGGGAAAAACCCCACCTGAAGGCAGAGACAGGGGTATGGGGGGGCATAGACAGGTGCAGATGTGGTGCACATCCTCATGCTACTCGATAATCTCACCTTCAGTCCTAGGAAAGGAAATGGGATCACAAACCCTTGTCACAAAAAACAAGTTGCCATCCTGCAGGAAGTTCAGAATTCCAGGAAAATCCAGTGCACCTATGTCTTGGTTTGAAAGACAGGTGTCTGTGGAGGAAGGCAGGAGCCTCCCTTGAAATGGAAAGTGCAACCCCCTTCCCTCCAAATTATTATAATTTTGAAATTAACGGGCGTTCAGGCAAAGATATGGGGAATAGGAATAACAGTTCTTTACTAATATATATATATATATAAATATATATATATATATATATATATATATATATAACACAAGGCAGGGAAAAAACAAACAACCCACTGGTTTACACTGACAGAGTCAGGAATACAACCTGACACCCTGTTAGGGTGGCAGTAGCAGTCCGATAAGATGCTGGCTGCAGTCCTCCTGAAGCGATGGATGTAGTTCTGTGGAAGCAGCAATCAGGTAAAAGAGTCTGGTCTTCCTCCGAAGGTCCAGTGGTAGGTAGGTAGCTCTTGTCCTCTGGAACTCCAGTGGGGGGAAAAGCTCCTCTGGGAATCCACTGGAAGAAGGCTGCTAGGGTGTTCAAAATCTCTGTTTTTATTTGGCATGGACTGCTTGGCTCCTTCCCCCCCGCCCCCCCGCCCCCCCCCCCCCCCCCCCCCCCCCCGGGCGGAGCATCTCACAATGGGATGGGGAGTCGTGAGGCAGTTCCTTGATGGGCCATTAACAGGAGATAGTCCAGGAGCGAGTTATCGATGAGTCAGGCGATAAGGCATTGTTGTGCCCAGTAACAGGAGATAGTCCGGGGGGGGGAGGCAGAGAGCACCGCCCCACCTGGTCTCAACAGCTCCTGAAGATGGTAATAGAATATTTTTTTCTTTTGGCACATTTTGCACTGTAACCCAGGACAACCTAGAACAAAACCACAGCAAAACTGTCAGTTAAAAAAGCTGTGTGTTTTAGAACCCTCTCATCACCCCTTAACACTCCGTATGAAACTGCTGACAAATAATAAAAAAAAAAAGCCCAAGCTGCATCCCAGGGCTCTCTCTACTGTGGGTGCTGCTGGAGCTTGCCCAATCCCACAGCTCTCACCTCGCACGGAAGGAGCTCCCTGGGCAGAGCCCGGGACTCATCTACCCCAGGCCCCGCCCACTGCCTTTCCAAACATCCCCAGGGGAAGGGGCCGCCGCGGGGCACAAAGGTGAGAGCGTCCGGTGCGTAGCCCACTCACTGTAGGCGGTAGCAGGAGAGAGCGCGGCAGCGCGCACCCGGAGCTGCAGTACCGTCTTTTGGTCACAGGGTGGCAGCAGGGTGCGCGGCAGCGCCGCCGGGGCTGCATAACCGCTTTTTGGTCATAGGGTGGCAGCAGGGAGCGCGGAAAGCTCCGCTGGGCCTGCAGTACCGACTTTCGGTCACAGGGTGGCAGCAGGGAGCGCGGCAGCGCCTTCGGGGCTGCAGTACTGCTTTTTGGTCACAGGGTGGCAGCAGAGAGCGCCACAAATCGGTGTCACCGCACACGCGCGTGTACCACGCCCCAGTACCCAACCCTAGTCAAATCGTGGTAGCAGAGCGCGCCGCGGGCGGCCGCCAGCGCGCATGCGCGTACCCCGGCCTGCAGTACCGCACACCCCCCACGCGCAGGCAGCACAAAGCGCCGTTTCACGCAGCACCCCCGTGCGGTCACAGCGGCGCAGCAGCACCTGCGTCTTTCTCTGACACTGGGGGTACAGGGGGACCCGGAGAGGGGTGGGGGATGACCGACACCAACGGCTCTCCCCGGCATAACCCACAGACGAGCACTCACCTGCCACAGCCCACGAGACAGAATCCATGCTCGATGCCTGCCCCCCGCCAGATCATCGACGCCGGCTGCCGCACAGCAGAGGGGTGGCAGGGCGTCCGCCAAAGGACGGTGCCATGGCTCTTGCTCGCACTCGGCTCTGCCACGTTCCCCGTCTCGGACCACGCCCGGACGGGCTCCCCAGAGCAACAACTGCCCCTTTCCCCACCGGACAGCCGTGGCAGAAAGCTTGGACAGAGACAGAGCTGGCCCCGCGGGGCGAGAGTGCTGAGCCACCGGCAGGCAAACCTGGGGGGGGGGGGCGAGCTGCTGCGCAGCACCGGACACTCACAGCAAGACATCGGGAAACAAAAGGCCCCAGCCATAGTTCAGCACATTAGAAGAACAACACAGAAGCAAGGAGAGGAATTCAATAGAACGAGGGACAGGAGAGCAGTCGAACTGAAGGAGACCAGCCCGAAATACAGACACATCCTCTACAAACCAGAGTGATTTGAATACTTAACACTCCATAGAAAGACAAACAGATACGATTTCCAACCCCTTCTTAGCAGAAAAGCAACTGCTCTTGCTCATGTTTGATGCCCTTCCTTAGAGCGCTGCTGCAGAACAAGGCTGTACACCCCCATCTAGATCTATGCTTACACCTGTCTCCAAAATACACAGTTGTTAATTGACTCTGCTCCTGCCCCACCTTGTTCTATCATGTCACATGATTAGAAACCAAGTACTTCAGAGCGCTCTGTCAAAACACAGGGAAGAAACTCAGTAACATGCAGCTGCCTCTGGCTTGGAAAGAGTTAGAGAAACCCCTGACCGCTTAAGTACACCTCATACATTACATGCTGTACTGATTCGGCAGCGAGTTTAAACCGCGTTAGTCATTCTGCCAATTATACAATTTTAACTTTCTCTAGAGTTTCATATATGACAGGAAAAGATCAGTGAAATAATAGATCCCCCACATGGTTTTACTCATTAAAAAGAAAAAAAAAAAAAAAGAAATTCAAAATCCCCAGGGCTGCAACAGGTAAGGCCACCGAACAGGACTGGCAGATGCACTAAGGCTTCTGGCTGTACCAAAGCACGCAGAGGAACATTTTTTAATCGTATCTCGACCGTTGCAACCAAGAATGTAAAGACCAGCGACGCCATCCACTTTTGGAACACTTGCTGTGCTTCAGTCTTTGGAAACAAATTGACTTTGCTGTTGTTTTGTTTTTCAAAAGAGGGCAAAAAGTCTCACTGCTCATGACTTCTACAGCCAAGCACACAGAGTCCGACAGGCAGTTCGTACAACGCAATTTCTTTGAAGGAGAAAGATTTCCATTCCAGGAAAATCCCTTTTCCAACTGAAATCAAAGTTACGCACTGCAGGACAACGGTCCCTGGTCCCTCAGCTTCGCTTCCAGAGGGCTGGGGATCCGCGTCCATCCTCAGCAGAAACCACATCAACTAACCTGATTACTCCTGCAGTTGCCACGTTCCTCCTCATCGCCTACAGAAAAGAAAAAAAAAAAACCACACACACCGCTGACAGTGGTAGCTGTCACACGGGTCACCACAGACCTCCTCGAAACACCCTCCTCCTCAAAAGGAACGTGGTCTTCCGCTCAACTGCTCCGCACCGATTCCCGTGTTGGACGCTGCAGCTGTCATCGCTTGCGGCCCCCCTAAGGTAGCAACAGACAGAGAAATACCGTCACGCTTGGGAGAAATCACCAGCCCCACGCTCCTCCTTGCTGCTCCTTAGCTCACCACCTCAAAAGCTCACCCAACTCCAAAGGCAGCTGCGTAACACCTGCACAAACGCACAGAAACGCTTGACCGAGCTGCCGCAGGATGCTCCGCTCTTGGACGCCGGCCCGGCTGACAACCGCCTCGCCTCCTCAGGCCGCTGGTCGGCGCGCAGCTTCGCCCCTCCGAGGCTACGTGCGTGACCTGCGAAAGCCAAAACAAAAGGCACGTGCTGAGATACCGCCCGAAACCACAGCCTGCCCGTGCCCATTCCCCTCTCCTCCTCCTCTACCTCGGCCGCCCACCCACCCTACCTCTGCCAGCTGCCGCGTTGAGGCTCCGGTACCACCTGTAAAACACAACCCATAAGGGATGCTTATAAACTTCACAAACGACACAACGCCTGAAAAGTAACTTCTCTGCTGCAGCCCACCAGTCCCAGCTCACCTCGCCCCAGCCACCCGCAGTGCCGATACCCTGCTTCGCTCGCTACTTCGTGCCTTTGGAATACAACAAACCTACCAAGACCTGTCAGCTGCTCACACAGCCATCGGCCGCATCTGCCCGCTGACACTGCGTGCCAACCCACCTTCTTATGGCCGCTCCCCCGCCCCTCCTCTAACCCTTTGGTGCACGGCTCGTCTCACTGCATCTGAAAACGGCATCGAACGAGTCACCCGGCTGCGGAGCAACAGCTTAACGGTTCCGGAGATCTCCTTTCCATGTAGGAATACCCTCTAGACTCCAACAACAGCCAGCCAGCCATCACAGAAAACCAAAGCCAAAGCAACACCTGGCCCTACGCGTACGACCCTTAGCACCTTCCACCCCGGAAGTCAAATGCCACGGCCCCTGACGAAAAGATACGGCCGCGGCCGCAACCGCAACGGTGGACGCGCGAGAAGCCGGGCCCCAAGACCCAACATCCACAGGACGCGGAGAAGTCGTCGTCCCAGAAGAGGGCTCCGTGAGAACAGACCGCTCGACAGCGGATACCCCAGCGCATCCTGGACCACTCGTCACCTTCTCGGACACGAGACGTGCTGGACAGATCTGTGTGTGGAGCTTCTCGCGCGAGACGGGGAGCGCTCGGTCGGCGGTACCCCGGTGAGTCGAGGAGCACGAGACCCTCGGTGCGGCTACCGATGCGCCCGCCTACCGCAAAAGAATAAACCTCCGGAGCATCGAGACCTCATTAATGTGCAGTATAGCGCACACGGAACAAGCACCACCGACCGCCTCCTTACCACTGAACCCCTCAAGGAATCACAGCGGCGGTCAGCTGACGGAAAAACCACGGCGGCTGAAAGATCTAACACAGGCACCTTACAACCACAGAAACCGGTGCTAAACACACAACAGGTGAAAAACTACACGGAAACGTAACTGCTGTGACCGGCACTACGACACGTCTCATCAGGCGCGTCATGAAAAAGTCAGAAACGGAGTAATGGGAAGGCTCGCGTGCCCGGGCCTACGACAGAAGACAGACCCTGGCTGGAGACTGTTACCAGCGCAAAGAACGCAGACCCTCTTCTCTGAGAAGTTCTGGGGAAGATGCCTTCTCGAGAAACTCTCAAGCTCCGTATACAGGCGAGTACAAGATGCTCACCCTAACCCTCGCTGGACAATTTCACCATCAGTCCTATTAAGAGAGAAAAAAGAGCATAGATCAAGACATCAGCAACTTACACAGCACACAGTAAAAACGGTGGGGAAAAAAAACAAGGTTCCATCTCCCATAGTCAGGAATTCCAAAAAAATGCAATGCATCTAAAATTTAAAAAAAAAAAATGGCAGGCTATTAAACCATTTTGCCACCCCCAAACCCTCAGCGGAAAACCGCCAGCCTGAAACAACAAAAACAACTGCATAAAAGGGTACTTCCTACTATGCCTACAGCCGAACCTCGGCCGGTCTCGAAACTCTTCCCTCACACCGACGCCTCCGCTTCTTGCCGTGAGCAAACCCCCGACGCCCCGCGCAGCCCAGCCGGCTCCAAGAGCTGCCGCCAGCGACCAGACCAGCGGAGCGCCCGCACCGCAGCAGCCCCGGAGCAGAACGGGCTCCCTGTGCAGAGGCCAGGGCTCGTACACCCGGGGCCCTGCTCACCACCCTTCCTGCAATCCCCTGGGAAAGGGGCTGGGGCGACCCCCAGCAGACACAAGGGCGGCCGGAGGAGCAGCGGGGAGTTTCCTCACCTGCCTCCGTGTCACGGGGTACAAAGCACTGAGCAAAGACAGCGACCCGTACCGCAAAGGCCGACACCTGCTCTTCTACTGCAGGTATCTGCGGCACCAGCAACGTGACCGGGCAGGGAATTAAACTAACGGAACCGCTTTAACTGGGAGAATAAGGACACAAACCTGAGCCAGGTGCAGTCAGCAACATCCCCGGGGAGGAACCGGCAACCAAGTCCTCAGCGCTGCCCCTGGGAGACACAAAGAACGGCCAACTGTTGTCCACAGCGACGGCCACCCCTTTCCCCAGGCAGGAACCCCTCCTTCTGCAGGAGCTCCTGGAGACGCCCCCTCCTGCCCCAGACCATTGCCAACGGCACCCGTGCTTATGGGGCAATAAAGCACGTTCGCGGGTCAGCTTGCTGCTGCGAGGGCAGGGTCTGGGGTGGTCAGGGGCTACGGGACAGGTGCTGGAGCTGTGGGCAGCTGCATGGGGCGCGCAGGCTGGAGCACTTTTCCAGGGGGTGGGAAGGCCTCCAGGTGCCCGGAGGCAGCCATCTGCCCCTCTTCCTCCTTCCTCTCCACCAGCTCACAAAACCCCTGGGAGCTGCCCTGACGGGGCCCGACGTCTGCTGTCGGCACTCTCGGGCAGGCGTGCCCTAGCAGCACCATCCCCTGGGGCTGCGGCCCCATGACACAGAGCGGCCATCGCCATCAGCCTCGCTGGCTCCCTCCGGGGCTCCTCCGGCACCAGCCCGCAGCTGCAGCCATGGCCCCTTACCCCCGCTGTGTACCTGCTCCCCTGGACTCTCTGACCGCTGCTCAGCAAGTACAAAGGAGACAGAGCGAGGGTTTATTTGCAAACCCATCTAAGTGCGAGGAACACGCCTGCTCTGGGGCTCAGAGCCCGTCCACTCACCCTTCCCTGGGACCGCTCGGCAGTCCACGCTGGGGCAGCAGGTACGGAGAACGAAAACACAGCCATGGGGAGCTGGGCAGAGGAACAGAAAGAGAAAAATAAGGTGAGGGAGAGGAACTGAGGAGCAGAGAAAGAGAGGTACCGGGAAAAGAACAGAGAGGGGGAGACACAGATAAAGAAAGGACACAGAGTCCTGGTCTGTGGAAGGAAAACGGGGTCAGGGAGCCAGGCGGGTGAAAAGAGCACGCCCACCAGCCCTGTGCCCAGGGGGCAGCAGCGGCCTTTCCTCACGGGGAAGTGGCAGCGGGCACGGCGGCCCCATCCCACAGGCCCTGCAGCATCGCGCGGCCGTTACCGGCGGCGCCCGCCGGCAGGACAGCCTGCTGCTCGCCGGATGCAGCGCTGAGCATGGTGCCCGAGCCGGACGCCCGCAGGCAGCCATGCGGCCCTGGCAACGAGCCCACAGCTCGTGCGGCGGCTGTGGCGAGGGCTGGGCCGTGCCGCAGGAGCGGGGGGCCATCACTCGACCCCCGCAGCGCAGCACCTCCTCCCCTGGGCTCCCTCACAGCCCCTCGCCTGCTGTGAAGGGACTGCAAACGCAGCTGGGAGGGCAAAGGAGACTGCGAACGTTTCTTCAGTCACGCAGGTAGCGGATGCAGCGAGAGCGCCTGAGGCAGGGAACAGGATGGCGAGAGAAAGACAGGGACAGGGAGCCCGACAGGTGGAGAAAGAAGCAGCAGGGAGAGAAGAAGAGAGGCAGCAGATAGAGGGAGAAGGGAGCAGGGCAGAGACTGACAAAGGAGGACGGAGACGCAGGACAAAACTGGGACAGGCAGCACGACAGAGAGGAAGGAAAGAAGAACAGGGGCAGGAAGCTGGACCGAGACACATGGAGAAAGACAACAAAGAACAGGGCAGAGAGGGAGGATGAAACAACAGGGACAGGGAGCCAAGACAGCCAACGATGGAGGGAAGGGGCGGGGGTGGGGGGAACAACAACACGGTACAAACCACAGAGCTACACACTACAGGTGGAAGAATTAAAAAATAGAGCCGGGGAGCCAGGAAAAAAAAAAAAAAAGCTGGAGAGCAAAAAGTATAGCGATTCATACAAAAAGGGAGGGAATATTAAAATAGCGTCATCAGGGAGCCAGAGAAAGCGAGACGGAGAAAGGACAAAAGCAACAGGCTACAGGGCAGAGAGGGAGGAACTCATGAGCAGCAACAGAGCTCCGGCCAGAGAGAGACAGAAAAAAGTACAAGACTGCAGGGGCTGCAGGGCAGAGAAGGAAGAATTGACCAACAGGGACAGGGGACCAGACAGAGCGTGATCGAGAACAGAAAAAAACAGCAGCGGGCTACAGGGAAGAGAATTCAAGAGCAGGGACTGGGAGCTGGACAAAGAGACAGAAAAAAAAAAAACAAACCACGAAACAGTGATGGGCTATGAGACAAATAAGGAGGAAAGAAAAAACAGCAGCAGGGAGCCAGACAGAAGAGACTGAGAAACACAGACAAATAGCCTGGGGCTATGGGACAGAGAATGTGGAATGAAAAGGCAGAGAGAGGGAGCCAGACAGAGAGCAGGGGGAAAATCCAGACAGGCTACGGAGGGGCAGAAGAAGGAATTAAAATCTGGGGACAGAGAGCTGAACAGAGAGGGATGGCGACAGCAGGGAATAGCAGCGGGTGCAGGAGTAAGAGGGAGAAAATAATCGATAGGGACAGGGAGCTGGATACAGAGGGTCAGAGAAAGGTGAAAATAGGGGTAGGGTAGAGGGCAGAGAGTAAGAATTAAAAAATGGGGGCACTGAGACACAGAGATGGAGAAAAGAAAAAAGCAACAGGCTACACAGCAAAGGAGGAGGAATTAAAAAACACGGACAGGAAGTGCGAAAGTGAGAAGGGGCTGGGGGGGGGGGGGTGGGCCGGGGACTCCAGGACACACGACTCCTGACAGGCAACAGGACAGAGAGGGAGGAATTAAAAGGGAGGGACTGGGAGCTGGGAGAGGGGGAGAAAGAAAAAGAATCACGGCACACTACAGGGCTGAGAAGGAAGAAACTGAACAACAGGGACAGGGAAACGGCCAAAGAGAGCCCAACGAAAGAAAATGTGCCGATGGGCTACAGGACAGAGAGGGAGGAGTGAAACAACAGGGAGCCAGAGCCAGGCACAGAGAGATCGAGACAGAAAAAACAGCCAGGAGCAACGAGGCGGGACAGGGGTGGGGGGAAGCTGCGAGGATCTGGAGCCAGACAGAGCAACAGCAAAAGAAAATGACAGCGACAAGCTCCAGGGAGGAGCGGGAGGAATGAAAAGACAGAGATGAGGGGCCGGACCCAGTGTGACACACGCAGGAAGCACAGCAACAGCTGGAGGGCAGAAAGGGAAGAATTAAAACACAGGGACAGGGCGCCAGAGGTGGAGTGGGGAGACAGATAAAGGGGGAGAGGGCAGACAGAAAGACAGGCTACAGGGAGAAGCAGGAGGAATTAAAGAAATGGGATCCACAGCCGGACAGAGAGAAGGAGAAAGCAGCACAATCACCACAGGCTACAGGGCCCAGAAGGAAGAAACTGAAAAACAGGGAAGCGGGAGCCGTCCAGAGAGAGATATGAAGAAAGGGAAGATAGCGGGGAGCCGCCACACGGCAGCAAGGGAAGGATTAAAAAGATGGGGCAGGGAGACGGACAGGGAGCGATGGAGAAAGAAACAAAGCCCCTTGATGGGCTACAGGACAGAGAGGGAGCAACTGAAGACTCGGGGAAAAGGAGCAGGACAGAGAACGGAAAACCAGTGACGGGCCACAGGGCAGAGGGAGGAACCACATATGTGGGGAGAGGCAACTGGCCAGAGAGAGATGAGGACAGACAGATAACAGCAGTGGGCTACAGGGCTGAGAGAGAGAAACTGAAAAACGGGGACCGAGAGCCGGGAACAGGAGACACGCAGAAACACCAAATCGCAACAGGCCACAGGACAGAGAGGGAAGAAATAAACATCTGGGACCAGGAGCAACCTACAGAGAGACGTCGGGAAACGGAAGTTTCAAGAACAATGCATACGAGGCAGAGAGGAAGGCATTTTTAGAAGTGGGTCAAGACAGGGACAGGGAGCCCAACAGAGACAGAGAGAACAAGAAAGCAACAACGGGCTGCGAGACAGACAGGGAGGAATTGAAAAATCCCAGCAGGGAGAGACGGCAAAAGGAATGAAATCGCAACACGAACTTCGAAAGCGACAGGCTGCAGGGCAGAGAGGGAGGAATTTTAAAAAATCCGGATCTTGTGCTGGACCAAGAGAGACCGAGCAAATAAAAATGGTGAGGCCTAAAAGGGCACACAGGAAGGAATTAAACAACAGGGACAGAGAGCCAGACAGAGAAAAGTCCTGACAGGCTTCCAGAGAGAGAGGGGAATTTAAAATTAGAGACCAGGAGCTGGACAGAGAGAGACTGAGACAGGGGAGGGATAAAAAAAAAAAAAAAAAAAAGACGGGGGCGGGCAAGGGGGAAATCACAGCACCATGTGAAAGACAGGGGGCCAGGGGAGGGGGATAGGGAGGGCCTGGGACACACAAGTGGGGCGATGGGGCCCCGAGGGCCCAGGACTCACCGCATCCCTTGTTCTCAGTGCTGCCAGGAGAATTTGCCCGTTCAGACGCTTCCTTCTCTTCCTCTCCTCCCTTCCTCTTCTGCAGCTCCGGTCACATGGTGGTTCTCCACCTAAAAGATTACATGGCTGTCTCAACTCTTGCGAGACAAGGCTTCCTAGACATGTAGCCTCGCTCGTTCATGCGTCACACGGCCGTACCACGCCGTGGGTTACGCACATGGACTCTCCGCTTGCCTGCGGTGGGAGGCAGCTGCCGGCCGGCCGGCCTCTGATTCCTTCTTCTTTACCTTTCTCTGGCCTCTCCAGCTTCAGCCGCAGCAGCTCCTGTCCACTGCCCACAGCCAGCAAGCGCTCCGCCCGCCCCTTTTTGCCCCCACGCCGCGACGAGAGCGAGGTCAGGCAGAGACAACCCAGGCAAGACCGAGGCGGGTGCAGACAACAGCATCCTCAGGGGAGGAAGGGACACCTGTGCCCTCAGTGCAGCCTCTGGGAGACAAGGAGAATCAGTGACCATTATGACCGTCGATCATCCCCGGCCAAATCGCCTCCTTCCACAGCAGCTTCTGGAGATGCCACTTTTTCCCTGCACTGCAGCTAATGGCATCCACGTTAAGGCAGAATCAAGTGCATCCGAGGGCCAGCTTGCTGCCATCACAACAGGATGACCTGGGGAGACAGGCTGCAGGGGAGGTGCTGGAGCTGGAGGCAGCTGCGCGGGGCCAGCGGGGCCGGGGAAGGCTCAAGGGGAGCTCTGGCGAGTTGGGAAGGCACCCGGCGCCTGGAGGGGCGTCCGCCTCCTTCCCCTCTTCCCTCCCACCAGCTCCCGGGAGCTCCCCGGGGCTGCCCGCCGCAGCACGGGCCTTGAGGCTTCCCGTCCCGCCACCCCCGGCGGCCAGCGGCCAGCAGAGACTCCCGCACCAGCCGAAGGAGCGAGCTCGCCTCACCGCCGGCCTCGCCCCTCACCCGCCGCCATGCTGCTCTCGCGCACCGCGCATGCGCGAGCCGCCGCCGGCGCGCCGGAAGGTCCACGCCCGGCGCGCGACCGCCGCGCTGCGGGACCGCGCTTTGGCCGCGCGGCAGCAGCGCCCGCCGGGCGGCGCGTGCCCGGGGCGGCCCCGACGCTGCAGCCCCGCGCGTTGCGCGCCGAGCGCCCGCCGGCCCCGCGCCCCTGGGGCGGGAGGACACGCCCCCGGCGGGGCGGGAGCGGGGAAGGGGCGGGTCTGAGCTTGGGCTGGGGGCGAGGGGCAAGTCGGCGGGTGCAGGCGGCACCCGAGGGGCGGTGGGAGGGCGGTGCCGAGCATGGTGGGGCGGAGGGGGCACAAGGTCGGAGGGCAGGGGGTTCGGGGGCACGTCCCGCAAAAACCTCGCATGGGGCAACATCTCCATGGGAATCACTTGGGGGGGGGGGGGGGGGGGGGGGGGGGGGGACGGGACGACACGACGGACGACAGGGATGGGGGGGGCGGGGGCGGGCAGAACAGCGGGGAGGAGACCCTCTGGGCCCCGGACTCTCCCCACCGGACAGCCCCGGCTGCAGCACCCGCGGGTCCCCGCTGGAGACAGAGCCAGGAGCCTCCGGCCGCAGGGCTGGCGCCGCCGGGCGAGCACGCTGAACGGCCGGCAGGCAAACCTGGGCAGGGGGAGCTGCCGAGCAGCACCAGACACAACACGGCAGCTCAAGAACAAAAATCCCAAGTTATGTCTCAGCATATGAGAAAAGTAACACAGGAGAAAGCAGAAGAATTCAGTGAGAATGAGGGATAGGATAGCAGTTGAGCTAAAGGAGGTCAGCTCAAACTACAACACATCTGTTCAAAGCCAGAGCCATCGGTACGCTTAAAAAAAAATTTAAAAAAAAAAATCAATACTAAGACTCATCAATACAATTTTGAAAGCATTCTCAGCATAAAAGCAAACACCCTTGATAGTGCTGGAAAACGTCTCGTCCCTTTCTCACAGCACCCCTGGGGGGAGATACACACCCCCCCCCCCCCCCCGCCCGTGAGACCGCATGAAGACCTCGTACCATCCTCGGACTCACCATAACAGCTACAGCCCTTGCGCCACCGCCGCTGCTGCTGCACGTCTCGCTTGCTCAGTCAATAAATCTGCAGAGTGAAGTGTAAAACTCTAAATAAACATAACAAAGTCATGTTTAAAACGTTCTTTAAAGAAAGAACAAATCTCAGTCGTTCACTTTATACCGAAAAAGCACGTGGATGTTCATGTACATCCAACAAAAACGCTTACACTACCAAAGTATTTGATTTGATGTTTGCGTTAACTGCACTCACCCAGCTGCAAGCAGATACCATTAAATCACCTGTCTCCAAAATACACCGTTCCCATCCGACTGGGGGGTTTCTTGTGCATTACACCATTAGGAGGGACATCTGGGCAGCTGCACCGCCCAGGAGAGATGCCACCAAATGGCCAGGGAAATGCACCACCGAAAGCCAGACAGAAATAAAGTACTTTGGAGTGCTCCCTCCAAATATGGGGAAAACCACCCATAACATTCAGCAGCCTCTCTTTTTAAACACATAGAAGAAATACCGAATTGCTTAAACACCCTCTTCAATCGTACCCTGAAGCTCGCGGGCGGTTACAGTTTAAACAAGGCAAGTTCATTTGTATATTACACAACATGAACTGTTTGGGGTTTTTTCCTATCAGAAATGAAACTTATAAAAAATTAGTAAGATAAGAGATCCCCATACTATTTTACTTTGGGGGACACACACACACACGACACACACACGGACGGGACGATGACGGACAGGGATGACGACACAATGCAGAAATCAACTACCCAGTTCTGCAATGCTTAAGGCTACCAAACAGGACTGGAAGATTTGCCAGAGAGAGGTGGGGGGAAAAAACCCACCAAACAAGCAAAAAAACCCCAAACAACAAAACAAAACAACACAACACAAAAAAAACCCCAACCCACGACCTTGATTGCTCTTAGTACAGATGTCAGTATCTCAGTCAGGTTTTCACGTACCCCTATGAGATATTTTAAACACTTAAGGACTGAAAAAGGAGAAAGCTTTTATCTGGAACACAGTCCATTTCTTCAGAACATCCAAACTCTGACACACAGTTTCTTTCCCCTTTCAGCACCACACGATTCTCACAGAATCGTTTCTCAGCAAGCACACAAAACAGAAAGCTACGCACGCTCTCAGGAAGAGCAAATAAACGGAGGGGAGTACACTTCACACAGGCACAACGTGCTCCAGAACAGATCTTATTTTGAGTGTTTCTGCTGAAGCACTTCCTATCAAAACTAGAGAAGGAGAGCTGGCACGTTCTTCACGTTCACTTTAAAGTCCGTACTACAAGTACCTGGGGAAAAATGCAGACGCACGGGGCAGATGTACCTTGTCCTTGCAGGCCACTCGGGATCCTCTGGGCCAGTCTTGTACCTCCAGGGCAGAAGAAAGGGTCACCATGGTGAAATGATGCCAGTTGATAGTCTGCTGAGAGAGGAAAAAAAAAAAAAACAAGCCACCTTTTAGCACAAAGCGGGCTAGGAATCAAAAGCTTCCTATTTCGGCGAAGGTTTGCAATGACTACAACCGAGTGGAGGAAAAAGCATTTTGCATCATCTTTGGTACAGCTGTTGAGACAGGCCACTAGAGATTTTGGTTTTCATAGAAAACTGGGTGCTTTCTGCCTTTTTTTTTTTTTTCTTTTTTTTCCTCCTTCTGACTCATTGGCAGCTTCAGTCTCACCAGAACTCCCTTCCTTAGATCGACACAGATAACTACGCACCTTTTCTCAAGCCTACACAGAGCCAGGGTTTCCTCACCCTAGACATCCCAAATCGAATACTATCCTTAAAATGTACAGCGACCCACCTGTCCTTGTCAACCGCCTCCTTGCAGAAACTGCCCCTTCACAGCTCGTCCCCGTCTCGGCGGATTGTCCTGCTGGAGGATGAAGTGCAGAAGATGCGTATCCCCACAGCATTTGTCTGTGAGGGTACATGTTCAGAAATACTCCGAATCTGTAAGACAGACAGGTGTCATTTCTGTGATTTCAATCATCAGAACTCAATTGTGAGGAAACAAACTAACGTTTAAATGAAGGGTCTGTACGCTACAGTCCTAGGAGAGGGGCAGGGGGGAGAAAGGCATTACAAATTGGAAAAAAAAAAAAGGGCATGATTCGGAGCTCCCAATCATGACGGAGCGGTGGGGACAGTAACAAAAGCAAAGACAAACAGCAGCAACGTTAAGTGAAATCCAGCTTTAATTCTGATCACGTCTTTAAGAGACTCCCCAAGTCTATACCTCAGTCCTACGAAGGACTAGTTCTTTTTTTTGAAGGACAAGCTTTTTTTTTTTTAACACATAAAAGTCCCAGACTGAGGGCTCCACGGAATAGCATGTGGACTGAACCACAGGACAAGCAGTCATCAACACTCTAATGAAAAAACCAAATCGACTATAAACCAAGTTTAAACATCACTGTCCATCCTGTGTCTTTGGTTACATTTCTACCGGCATCTAGGTGCTCAAGAGTTCACTGTCCTCACACCACAGGTTACTGACAATGTACTCGGGCATCTAAAAATAAAAAGCCATCTCCACCCCACCCATAAAATCAGGGTGAACCACGAGAAGAGAAACTCTCAAGGCGGCAACAGGCAGCTCTGCACTTACCACGGAGGAAAGTCTGTTCCTCGGCCCGGAAAAAAAAACCACTCTCGACTCCCAAGAGACCTCCCGGGGAACGAACCGTGCTCCATTAACGGCGTTTTGTCTCCAGCTTCTCTGCCCCGGGCTTGGGTGGGGAGGGGCGGCGGGGCCCTTCCACTCGCCCTGGCCCCTCCGCGCTCCCCCAGCCCCACGTGGGCCATCGCCCAAGCACCGACCGCATCCGCCCGCGCGGGATCTCCCTCGTGGGACGCGGAACGCGACGCCGGGAAGAGGCGGCGGAACAGGAACCTCTTGGTCAGGTCGCCCGGCCAGCGGCGAGAAGACCGAGCAAGGTTCTGCCCGAGGGGCCGGGCAGGGCCCCCTGGAGCCCCAGCCGGCCCCTTTCCGTCCCCTTTGCCCGGCACCGAGCAGGCCCCGCCGCCCCGCCCCAGACACCGGCGAGCACCGCCCGGCCCGCTCCGGCGCACCGGCAGGGCAGCCCGGCAGCGCCGCGCCCCGGGACCGCCGCTCCCGCCGTGTCGCGAGAGGCGCCTGCCCGGCTTCCGGCCCTGCGGGGACATCGCCCTCCCCACCCTCCCCCCCACGGCGCGGCTCCCCCCCGCTCCTTCCCACACGGCGCGGCTCCGCCCGCAGCCCCCCCCCGCTCCGCGCCTCCGACACGGGCCCCGCCGGCCTGGCCGCCCGCCTCACGGCTTTCCCCGGGACCCACCGGTCGATCGCCCGCTCCCCACTCACCCGCTCCCCCGGCGGAGCCCGAGCCAGAAGAGCCCCAGCCGCAGCCCCAGCCCCGCAACGTTCGGTGACCGCGCCGCTCCTGCCGCGACTCGCACTGCCGGGCGGTGCACCGGAGAGTGCAGGAAGCCACGCGCCCCGGAGGGGCGGGGAGAGAGGCGGAAGTGACGCTTCCGGCGGCGCGACAGGATGCAGGAACACGCGCCCACCAGGACGGGGGGATGCGGCAAAGCGCGCCCCCTGCCGGGCGGGGGGAGCATGGAAGACACACCCCTGGGCGGGCGGGAGCACCGCTGGGCAGCGCCAAAGCACGCGCACCAGGGGCGGGAGAAGGGAGCGGGACGGCACCTCCGGGCCGCCGCCGACCAGGAGACCCCGCGCACCCGCCGAAAGGGATGACTCGCTCGCCTCACCGGTGGCCTCGGCCCTCCCCCGGCGCGCCGCCGTGCTGCTGCCGGGCACGCGTTTGCCCGGCACGCGCTTGCCCCGCCCACCACCGACGCGCCGGAGGGGCCGGAGCCGGCGCGCGAACGGGCAGAGGGCGAGGGGCAGAACGGCAGCGCCGGCCCCGCGCCCGCGGAGCGGCAGCGGGGCTGCCTTACCGGGAGGCAGCAGACGGCGCCAGGCAGCCCCCGCGGTCTCGCATGGCCGCTGCGGGCGAACGGCAGCGTGGAAACAGCGAGCGACACCGCGCATGCGCGGGTCGGGGCTGCAGTACCTGCCCTTGGCCGCATGGTGGCAGCAGAGCGCCGCAAAGCGAACTGAAACGCGCAGAAAGCCCATTTAAGAAGCGCGGGCTCTGAGGAAATCCGGGGGCGATGGACAGAAAAGGCAGCGAACGTGCCCCTCCAGCCCGTGTCCGGGGCTACACGGCAACAGCTGCCCTGTCCCCCGATGACCCCTCACTAGCCAGGGAGGGGCGTCGAGAAAAGGGGAGGAGACCTGCGGGTCGAAGTGAAATCGGGTTTAACGAGACAGCACCACTACCAACAGAGGCATGCAAAGTTACACTGGGCCAAATGAACGTGCAGCAGCCACGATCGACAGGAGAGGGGTCCTCGGGAGCAAGGAGAAGCAGGGAAAGGAGAGAGCCCTGCAGGAGCCCCGCGGGAGATCCCCTTCCTCAGCAAACCTTCCCGCTTTATACTGAGCATGACACAATGGTCCGGGCTACACCTGTAGCTGACTCAAACTGCTAACAGCCTGCTGAGCATTGCTGGGCTGTGATTCTGGACCAGCCAAACCGTGACAGTGAAACACAGACAAGCAAGTCTGTAGACAGAAACTTTTAAAAGTGATGGGGATTAAGGAAATAAGGGAAAAAAATAAAAATAGTAATGGAGAAGTAGAAAGAAAAATCTATAAAGCAAAGGCACTGAAGAAAAAGAAAAAGTTAAAACTTAAGATATCAAAAAGCAAAGAGTAGATGTAGAAAACACAGTGTAAGCAATAGGGATTAGGGAAATAAAGGGGAAAGATATAAAAATACAGAAAGTGACAGCCAACAAAAATGGAGACAGAGAAAGAAAAATTTAAAAGGATGGTGGTAAGGAAAGATAAGGCATAATTAAAAAATAAAGACAGGATGTGGGATAAAAGTAGATAGAAATCTTTAAGAGCAACAGGGTACAAGAAACAGAAATAATTTAAAAATAGGGTTGGGGAGGTGGATAGAAGAAAATTGAGGAAGAATTTTTTTTTTTTTTTAAGTGAGAGCATACAGGACAGAGAGAGGAATTAAAAAAGGAGGGACAGGGTGCCAGAGGGAGGGAAAATGAGAAAGAGAAATTGCAATGCAGTGAGGCACAAGAAACACGGGAAAGCATTAAGAAATTGGGAGAGGGAGCCAGAAAATGGGACACCATGAACAAGAGAGGGATGGAGAGGGGGACAAGGGTGTAGAGAGGAGAGCTGAGAGATTGCACCAGAAAATAGGGACTGAGAGACAAATGGGAGAGATGGGGAGTGAGGCAGAAGGGACTGACGAGACAGAGGCAAAACAAGGGCCAGGGACAAATTCTAAAGCAACAGGGGAAAAGAAACATAGGCAAGAAATTAAAAATAGAAACAGGGAGCCAAATAGAAACACATGTAGAACAAATATTTCAAAAAGCGATGGAGTACGGGAAACACAGGCAAGAAATAACACATGGGGGCAGGGTGACAGATGGAAGAAGCAAAACTGAAGAAGTGGTTGGGTAGAGGACACAGAGGGAAGAATTAAGAACTAGAGACAGGGAGATGGACAGAGGGAAAAGCAGAAAGAATATTTTAAATGTGAAAGGGTACAAGAATTAAAAGAATAGGTATATGGACCTGCGTAAAGGGATGCAGGCAAAAATGTGAAAAACAACAGGAGACGAGAAACATAGGCAAGAAATTAAAATTAGGTCAGGGAGGGGGAGAGCAAGAGAGAGGTTGCAAGAAAATTTAAAAAGCGACTGGGTTCAAGAGACTTAAGTGAGAAGTTAAAAGACAGGAACGGAGAGGTAGAAACTTTCAAAAGCGATGGGGTACAAGAAACATGCAAGAAGGAAAAAACAGGAACAGAGAGCCCAGTAGAAGCAAACTGCCATGGGTTGACCTTGGCTGGCTGTTGAGTGCCCACCAAGGTGCTCCATCACTTCCTTTCCTCAACCAGAGGAAGAAAATACAACAAAAGCGCCAGTGGAAACCCACCACACTTCCCACAATCAACAGGGACCTGGATAAATGGAGGCAGGGAGAGAGGGAGACCTAGAAATGCCCTTTTCACAAGCAAAAGAAACTTTACAGCAAACTGAAGTCACATCCACTTCCTGTCACCCCAGTTTTGGCAGGAGAGCATAAAGGGCCTTTAATCCTCAGTAGTCCCAGAGTTTCAGGAGCTTGCCCAATGATTGCTGGAAAGTCAGTGTCATAGGGAAGACCAGAGCCCCATTGCTAGTCCCTGCTCTGACTGGTCTGCTAACATGAATGAAAAGAGACTCAAGCAACTAAAACAGTTCATAAAATAAAACCAACTTAGAAAGATGTCCAAAGAGGAACAAATCTGAAGTAAGGAAAATCCGACAGTGAAGCACTTATCATATGCAGCTGTAGTGCACAGTTGATTTTAAGGACTCCAGAATTAGGACTGCAGTGTGCTGTGTTGATCAGCATGCGACACACTGGCAAATCACATTGAGTGCACTAGAAATCTTTTTGCATGTGCACTTGCCTTTTGGTAATAATCATATTTCACACAATAAGTGCAAAGCCTTTGGTCTTTTGCACGTGCATTGATGTGGCTTGTGCTTGCTTTGGTACTGCACGCCTGTTTCTTGTGTCATGCTGAAGTACAGCAAAACACTCGAGTATCTTTTTTAAGAACAAAGCCAATCAGATGCAAATTTGGACACAGGCATATGCATCTTTTTGAGTCAGAGTTAAGCAGACGTGTATGCTTTTCAGTGATGCAGTTATTCCCTCTGCTTTGCCTGATGCCATGAAGCTGCCTGCTTAATCCAGCGCTTTTATAAACTGTATTTTTCAGCTCCACTTTGACACCACCAGTCATTATAATCTGTTTTAAACATGTATGCTGATTAATCCAAGGTGTCTTGTTTGCAGCAACCTAGAACTTTGAATCTTATTCTCTAACTTAATCTCCTCATTAATTTTGAGGCTTAATTTTGGAATACAAATGACAGTGAGCAGGAGTGAGCCATGGAAGATGCCAGGCACTGCTTGCTGGCATAGGAAATGGTCTCCCAGTGGAAGCCTTGAGCCATCTTGCAGGTTGCTGCTTAGACTCTGGTAGCCTGGTACCTGTCAGAGGAAGGGGAAAGAAGCACATCCTAACAGCTGGACATGTATCCTGGTGGTCTGTCATAGTCATCAAGATTCCAAGCCTAAACCTGGGAATGTGCCGAGAGCTGATGGGTTAAGCTGGTGGTTAGGATGGCATGCTGCCTTATGAATGGTGCCAGTGTTACAAGTACTTCTTTTATTATAGGAGTACTGAGAGTTCCCAGTTATGCTGGATGCTGCCCAGTAATTCATGGGGTAAAAAATAGTCCACGACCAAAACAGCTGACCACGATATTCAGCAAGACAGTCAATGGAAGGTGCTTTACTTGAGGGGATGTTATTAGCTGTATTCTGCATATAGGTGAACTGAGGTAGAGGAGGGATGAAAATTACTAGTGCAGGGAGGATGTCTCTGACAGAATGGTTGAAGCGATTCAGGCTACAGCATGAAGCAGTTATGCCTGTAGTTTTTGAAGTGTCTGGCCTGGCATAAAAAAATAGGAAAACTGCTGTCTTGAAAATGAATCCGAAAGAAACATTTCCCATCCTTAATCCATTACACCTCTACATCCAGTCTGTACACTGCATTTTGGACTCCTTTGGAACCAAATCTTGCGGGTGGTTGTTGTTAGTATGAAAGGATACTTTCTGTAATAAATTCCAAGACTGCTTCTTGCTGGAAAAGCCTGATGTGGCATCCTGTACACCACTGGCAAATCTCCTACTGACTTGGCCAGCAGGATCTCACCTGAGCCATTTTTACAAAGCACAGCATCTGGCATTGAGCAGAAGCTGGTTGATTGTTTTATTTTTTTAGCTAGTTTCCCAGTCCACTCTGGAAAAAGACCAGCCTATCAGAATCGGCAGAGGACAAGGGTATGTTAGGATGGGGCTTGGCAGAGAAAAAATGGGCAAAACATGCTGCCATGTGACCTACTTCTTGCCAAGAAAATTGATTCTCTCCCTTCCCAGAGCTCTCCCAGCTGGGATGCCAGGGAGAGGAATAGCAATGGTTTTGGCATATAAATTGCAGTGAGCACTAGGATAAGCTGAGGAAGGACTGGCATCATTTGAAGCGTGCACGTTTGTCAGAGGAATAGAAACCATAATGTTCCTCCATCGCAGATCCAATGCATCCTTGCTACAAAATTGGCTGGCTCATGAACAAACTGCCCCCGACAGCCGTAACCTCTTACTTGTCAGTACGAAATGCACACGCATGCCGCCATTCAGTTTAAACCTTAGAGAAATCTTTTGCTAAGGGCCGATTGCCAGAAGGGACAGAATTTGTGACATACTTGCTCTGGACTGAAACTCTTAAACAGTAAACACTCGTGCAGTAAACCTTTCTATGGGAGTCTTCTCTAAAAGAAGGCATTTTGCAGGTAATTGGGAAATGGAGAGTCAGCAAGAGGATGAGCAAATACCTGCTGCAAAAAAAAGCCTGCCACATTTTTCCTCTAAAAATTCCAAGTGTTCCCACGTGCTTGCCACCTGGCTGTCTGTGAAGGTCATCTGTTTGCAGGAAGACAACAGACTCTGTGGGAATCAGGTATGTGTTGGCTCCTCTCTGAGCTTCCCTATTTGCCAGTCCTTGTCAGACTACCATTTGCTGAGGTGAAATGTCAGTATCTGCAAAATTCAGTCGTTAATGTTGCAGAAGTAGGAGCCCTGAACTGAGTCCTCTTTGAGGTCAGACACTGTGCTTCTGCTCTGCCCCAGCAATGGCAGGAAACCAATGACTCAATACTCTCAGGAGTTTCCTCACCAGAGGGAAGCAACACAGACTGACCTGTCAGTCTGTGCACAAAAAACAGAGACAGCTTTACTTTCAGCTTTTAGCTAGAGATAGTGCTTTCTTGCCAAGCGGAAAAGGTACAGTATGAGAAGTGGTTACACATCTGCAGGCAACACTAAATTTATTCTCACAGCCCAGTTTAAGAGTAAGTGGAGTGTAGATGGGATAGACCCAGGCATACTGAAACTCCAGGTGCTCATACAACACCACAAATCACACATATCCATTCCTCCTACTGCGTGCTCTTCAGTCCTTCATTTCAGCTTCTATTCTCACTTCTTTGCTCCTTAGTTGCTTTCAGTACAGAGACCCTGAGGATCCTGCTTTATTCTCACTCCTCTTTTGGCAGTGGCAGAAGAGAGCGGTAGTGGAGAGATATAGTCTTAGTCTCGTCACGAGCAGAATTTTGGCTGGCAGGAGTACGGAGGTTGCCAGTACCAGAACTGTCCAGCATCTTTCACAGCAAGCCCTTTAGACTCTTTTGATGGCAGAGAACAAGGCCTTCGATTACTTTACAGAATTTAAGGTATGTTTTTCAAGCTGTTGAGGAGAGAAGGGGGAAGGGAGAGGCAGACTTGACCTGGGAAGCAATGTACCATAGGAGATAAATGGCCCTGCTCCAGCCAGATAAAGCGCACAAGTAACTATGTGAGAAGAAAAGATAGAAAGAGACATGGAAATCATATGTGGCTGGGGCTGGTGACAGCATTGTTCTCTGACACCTTGCTGAAAGCAGCATTCCCACAGGGAAAACATTTTCCACCCCAGTGGGTACCTATGAGAGAATACAGCAGTTGTGTCTCACTGCCTTTCTGGAAGGAAAGCATCTCTTCTTAGATTTTTTTTTTTCCCTGTCAAAGCAGAGACAGCTTCCCTGCTGGCATTGATCCCTGCTGCCCTATTGGTTTATGAAGCTTTGCCAGCGTGAGAAGAGCTATGTCTGCCATTGGAAGTTACTGCGCAATAAGGTATGATACAAATTTGCTGTGCACTAATTAATCAGCATGCTTTGTGAAGAGTGAGACTGAGGAACTGATTCCATTCAAGGGTAGTCTTACTGCATGCCAAGAACCAGACTAGCCACACACTGCTGCCCAGTGAGAGTGGTCTTCTTCCTTTCCAGTCGCCACTCTCAGTGTCACTCTCAGTGCTACCAGTTCTTTCCTGCTCTGTCCGTTGCTGACTGAGCTTACTAGCCCAGAAGAGGGCAAATCCATTTCTTTTTTGCTTGGACTGGTTTTCTGTTGGGTTGAATGATTGAATTGCCTCATGAAGTGTTCTGATGAACCCAGAAATGGCATGACACAAACAGTGGGAGTGAGGATGGTAACAGGAGACTTGGCTTTCCGTCTTGGCCACAGTGTACCATTAGATTAGATCAACCATATCATCTCTCTTAACCCCATGAGTGTCTGTATAAGGAACAGGTGTAGCATATGCCGTATGCTGCACATTCATGACCTCCCTCACTCTGAATGAACTTCCTTTTAGATGGGAGTTCCTTCCTTCGAGAAGGGTGTGCTTTTCTGGTCAAATTGCAGAAGAGGATCTTTTTTTGATTACTCCTAGGTGCATTCACATTAAATTTCCGTCTTTTTCATTGTCTCCTCTGTGTTGTCGTGTACTTCAAAGGGGATGGAGGAGAAAGGCTGCTATATTGTGTCTGTTCTTCAAAGGGATAAGATCCATTATCCTTTTCTCACTTGTGTTGGCAACCAGCCAGAGTCTTAGTCTCCTGAAAACACGGGCACTGTATGCGAGTTTTATGCTGGTCCCTAAAGGCCAAGGGAGTGTGTCCTTTAGAAGACTGCTCTTAACAAATCCGTAAGCAGAGGAGTCTGACTTTGTGGACAGTAATAGGGGCATCAGCAGAGGTAAAGCTCTATCAGTAAATGATACTATAACCCAGGAGAACTTTCCAGTTGCTCCAGAGTTTCTCAAGGCCTTGAACCTTAACATGCACTTTGCCAGTTTGAGCCCTAAAAGAGAAGGAAAAAAAAACTGGCCAGTTTTACGCCGGAACAGGAGAAGCGAGTTGCCTTGTGTGTGATGGCAGTAACCAATGAGGAAATGATCAGTATGTATCTTTTCACTGAAGAAAGAGGTTTTGCAGTCTTAGAGTATGGCTTTCCAAGTTGTCCCTGTCTTGCAGACCCATCTTTCCACCTCACATGGTCTCTCTTTCTCTTGCCTGAGAGCATTGCTCTAAGTTCCTCCTTAATTCAAAGGCATTTTGATGACCAAAAAGGACACGGAAGATGTATATGGGCAAGGAGCACTTGGAATCCTTGAATCAATGTATTGTGTCTCATTGTTTTCATTACTGTCTCAATTTTGCTTTTCCAATTGGGAAGGAAGAGACAGAATGGAAAGGTAAAAATAAAATGTGTGTTGGGAAAGGGAGCTGTTGATCCCATGGGTTACTCAGAGTGCACAGCTTTGCCCTAAACCTCATTGTTATCTGGGCCGCAGGCCAAATGTTTGGCTGAAAAAAATATGCATAGTTCCAAAACACTGTGTTAATTTATGTCCTCTATTACAATACCACTGAGTAAGAGCATAATTCTTTTTAGTAAACATCTGATAGCATGATAAATACAGTCATCTTTTCAGAGAAGCTACCCTAGCTCCGCCCGTGGTATTTATCAGAGCAAGCAAGAACAGCCAAACAATTTTGCATGTCTGGTTTTCTTCTTGAGCCTGTCTCCTCTTTAGGTCAAATCACATCTTACCCAGGAAGGTTTGGATGGATACCAAAAAATAACTCCTAATTTACCTTATGTAATGTCATTACCAAAATTCAGCATTTCTTAAAAACTGAAAGATGGAATCCAGGTTATGCTGTCTTTAGGTGTCTTTCCGCTCTTATACTTGCAATGCATTTAATCTCTCGAGCCTTACAGGCCTTTAGATGCAGCTGTCCAGGTGAAAAACAAGGGCAGTGACCCACGAGTTTTATAAAAACATGAAGGTAGAAGTTCTTAGTATGACAGTCCTCCGCTTCTTTCCTTCCCTTCAAAATATTTCAGAAGGGCAGAAACTATATTTGGCTTAAATTTTACTGAGGAGCTGCCTCCAAGTCCTATTTTCAAGCAATGAACGGATGTCCCTTCTTCACACAGGGTTGAAGTATAACGGTAGAATATCTCTCCTAGGTAGCAGAAAGACTGCTTTTTCTGCAGTCGAGTTTGCCAGATTGTTGCAGGTGACTGAAGAAAAGCTGGAGGTGATATCCCCTACCACTGAAACAGAAGAATCCTGAAGGGGACATCTGTCCACCACGTTTGATACCTACATGCTGATTCTCTTCTCATTCAGCTTTATACAGCCACAATTCCACTGAGCACATCGAATTAGTCTAGATTTACACCACAGATAAACAGAACCTGGATCAGATCTTTGGAACTAGACCGTTAACAGGCATAAGAACCCATGACTTTAAATCCTCTATATTACTGTGCTAAGCCTGTTTACCCTCTAGTTCAGTAGTCACAGTGAACGCAGTTGTAGTTTATGTCCTTAACAATTATGTTAGGAGGAGGAGGCAGCAAGATCTATGCTTCATCTCAGGACCAGCTTGCAGTAACCTGAGTAAATGGGAGTCATTAGAGTTACTCCAGTTTTAATTACAGTGGTGCACCTGCACAGAGAACGTGGCCCATGCTGGAAGGAACAAACTAGCTTTGCTCAAATCCTTTTGCAACTAAAGGGAAGAACCACGAGAAAATCACAGGCAATTGCTGTATGCAGCATTGCCACAGACTTCTTAGGGGGAGCTCCATGGAGGTATGCTAGCATCTGTGTGCGTAGAGCCCCTTTGAGAAAAGGCAGGCAGCTCAAGCATTTCTGGGTCCTATCCTATGAGAAGCCATGCGTCAGACTGTGTAACAGGGCCATGCATGTGTATGCCAATGCCTTGCAGCAGGGAACAGTCAATGGCTGCATCCAGAGACAGGATGCCTTTCAGTTGGGCTCCTTCAAATTAAAGACCTACTTAAACGGCACGCCTTCTCTGGCTACTCCTCAGCACAGATGCAGTTAGGCCGGTGTCCCTTCAACTACACTGGCCTTTGGGCAACAATGCTGAGCACATAACTCACTACAGGCCATCACTCCTCTCTCCTCGGTTGGCCTGGGCTGTAACTGTAGAAAGTAAACATCTTCCAGATGTTTACACCAAGTGAACATTTAGATCAGATCCAAAGTGTTAAAAAATTCCCTCAGTGATTTTGGAGTGAGACCCTCATTCAATGTAGCCGGTCCTTTGCGGCTTTACCACTTCATGTATATTTAAGAAGTGACCCATTAAATCTCCAAAGAAAGCACCCCCAATATATTCTTGTTCTGTCACCATTTGCCATTGAAATATATCTTTCAGCATACTCTTTAAATGCATTCTGGCAAAATGATACTATAGTTACGCGCGTATTTTTAACACCACAGTGCTATTAAAATACCATGAAAAGCAGTTTACTATGCAGTGGACGTAATCCGTGAACACTCAAGACTAAAAGAAAACTTTTTCTTTCCCAAATCTGAAGCTCAAATGCGCATGTTAAAGGGAACCTCTGGATCATTCAGAACTTGCCAACTAATATTAGCTTATATTTATTTTTGGTGCATTTTATGCCAGTGATTGAGTAATCACCTGTTTTATCACGTTCCATATATGCTAGCAAATAATTCGAAACAATGTAAAGCCAAATGCTTGGATATAAATTTGCTTACTGTGTTTACAGGAGTGGGTTCAATTGTTTGGATGAAGTTTAATTTGGATGATCTTGTGGCCTGTTTGATGTGCCAAATTTTCACTCTCAAACCACAGGGAAAACAATTTAGACCTTAGCACTAGAAATTGAACTATTGTACTCTAGTATTTTTGTACTAGAGCACTGGGTTGGTGTCAGAGATTTGAACCACTGGGAAAAAAAAATTATGGCAATGGATCAGTGCAGATCTGCCAGAACAGCTACACAGGTTTTTACAAAAACACACACACACATATATAAAACCATTGGCATTGAGCTTTAGTGTGAAGTAAAGCTTGGAACATTTAATGGGTTATGTAATACGGTGTTATTTCCTGTCCCCATCAAATAAGACAGACTTCTTTCTTTGCTTTTCCTTTTACCATCTTATCAGGAATCTTAATAGACTTGCGGAAGCGTTTCTATTCTCTGCTTAGAAACACATGTCCCGACGTAGAGCCCAACGCACGTCCCGACGTAGAGCCGAAAGTTAGCTAACTACAGACGTAGAGCCCAACGCACGTCCCGACGTAGAGCCCAACGCACGTCCCGACGTAGAGCCCAACGCACGTCCCGACGTAGAGCCCAACGCACGTCCCGACGTAGAGCTGAAAGTAAGCTAAATCCCGACGTAGAGCCCAACGCACGTCCCGACGTAGAGCCCAACGCACGTCCCGACGTAGAGCCCAACGCACATCCCGACGTAGAGCCCAACGCACGTCCCGACGTAGAGCTGAAAGTAAGCTAAATCCCGACGTAGAGCCCAACGCACGTCCCGACGTAGAACTGAAAGTT
The DNA here is from genome assembly GCF_034619465.1 of Leptosomus discolor. Classification (NCBI taxonomy): domain Eukaryota; kingdom Metazoa; phylum Chordata; class Aves; order Leptosomiformes; family Leptosomidae; genus Leptosomus; species Leptosomus discolor. The sequence goes on along the minus strand of NW_028237857.1, from coordinate 1,084,011 downwards.
AGCTAACTACAGACGTAGAGCCCAACGCACGTCCCGACGTAATGCCCAACGCACGTCCCGACGTAGAGCCCAACGCACGTCCCAACGTAGAGCTGAAAGTAAGCTAAATCCCGACGTAGAGGCCAAAGCACGTCCCGACGTAGAGCTGAAAGTAAGCTAAATCCCGACGTAGAGCCCAACGCACGTCCCGACGTAGAGCCCAACGCACATCCCGACGTAGAGCCCAACGCACGTCCCGACGTAGAGCTGAAAGTAAGCTAAATCCCGACGTAGAGCCCAACACACATCCCGACGTAGAGCCCAACACACGTCCCGACGTAGAGCCCAACACACGTCCCGAAGTAGAGCTGAAAATAAGCTAAATCCTGATGTAGAGCCCAACACACGTCCCGACGTAGAGCCCAACACACGTCCCGACGTAGAGCCCAACACACGTCTCGACGTAGAGCTGAAAGGAAGCTAAATCTTGATGTAGAGCCCAACACACTTCCCGACGTAAAGCCCAACACACGTTCCGACTTAGAGCCCAACACACTTCCCGACGTAGAGCCCAACACACTTCCCGACGTAGAGCTCAACACACTTCCCGACGTAGATGCCAACACACGTCCCGACGTAGAGCTGAAAGTAAGCTAAATCCTGATGTAGAGCCCAACACACGTCCCGACGGAGAGCCCAACGCACGTCCCTACGTAGAGCCCAACCCATGTCCCGACGTAGAGCCCAACGCACGTCCCGATGTAGAGCCCAACGCACGTCCCGACGTAGAGCTGAAAGTTAGCTAACTACAGACGTAGAGCCCAACGCACGTCGCGACGTAGAGCCCAACACACGTCCCGACGTAGAGCCCAACACACGTCCCGACATAGAGCTCAAAGTAAGCTAAATCCTGATGTAGAGCCCAACACACGTCTAGACGTAGAGCCCAACACACGTCCCAACGTAGAGCCCAACACACGTCCCGACATAGAGCTCAAAGTAAGCTAAATCCTTCTGTAGAGCCAAAAACACGTCTAGACGTAGAGACCAACACACGTCCCGAGGTAGAGCCAAACGCACGTCCCGACGTGGAGCCCAACACACGTCCCGACGTAGAGCTGAAAGGAAGCTAAATCTTGATGTAGAGCCCAACACACTTCCCGACGTAGAGCCCAACACACTTCCCGACGTAGAGCCCAACACACGTCCCGACGTAGAGCCCAACACACGTCCCTACGTAGAACCCAACCCACGTCCCAACGTAGAGCAGAAAGTAAGCTAAATCCTGATGTAGAGCCCAACACAAGTCCCGAAGTAGAGCCCAACACACGTCCCGACGTAGAGCCCAACACACGTCCCTACGTGGAACCGAACCCACGTCCCGACGTAGAGTAGAAAGTAAGCTAAATCGTGATGTAGAGCCCAACACAAGTCCCGAAGTAGAGCCCAACACACGTCCCGACGTAGAGCCCAACACACGTCCCGACGTAGAGCTGAAAGGAAGCTAAATCCTGAAGTAGAGCCCAACAGACTTCCCGACGTAGAGCCCAACACACTTCCCGACGTAGAGCCCAACGCACATCCCGACGTAGAGCCCAACGCACGTCCCGACGTAGAGCTGAAAGTAAGCTAAATCCCGACGTAGAGCCCAACGCACGTCCCGACGTAGAACTGAAAGTTAGCTAACTACAGACGTAGAGCCCAACGCACGTCCCGACGTAATGCCCAACGCACGTCCCGACGTAGAGCCCAACGCACGTCCCGACGTAGAGCTGAAAGTAAGCTAAATCCCGACGTAGAGGCCAAAGCACGTCCCGACGTAGAGCTGAAAGTAAGCTAAATCCCGACGTAGAGGCCAATGCACGTCCCGACGTAGAGCTGAAAGTAAGCTAAATCCCGACGTAGAGCCCAACGCACGTCCCGACGTAGAACTGAAAGTTAGCTAACTACAGACGTAGAGCCCAACGCACGTCCCGACGTAATGCCCAAGGCACGTCCCGACGTAGAGCCCAACGCACGTCCCGACGTAGAGCTGAAAGTAAGCTAAATCCCGACGTAGAGCCCAACGCACGTCCCGACGTAGAGGCCAACGCACGTCCCGACGTAGAGCCCGACGCACGTCCCGACGTAGAGCCCAACGCACGTCCCGACGTAGAGCTGAAAGTAAGCTAAATCCCGACGTAGAGCCCAACGCACGTCCCGACGTAGAACTGAAAGTTAGCTAACTACAGACGTAGAGCCCAACGCACGTCCCGACGTAATGCCCAACGCACGTCCCGACGTAGAGGCCAACGCACGTCCCGACGTAGAGCTGAAAGTAAGCTAAATCCCGACGTAGAGGCCAAAGCACGTCCCGACGTAGAGCTGAAAGTAAGCTAAATCCCGACGTAGCGCCCAACGCATTTCCCGAAGTACCGCCCAACGCACGTCCCGACGTAGCGCCCAACGCACGTCCCGACGTAGCGCCCAATGCACGTCCCGACGTAGAGCTGAAAGTAAGCTAAATCCCGACGTAGAGGCCAACGCACGTCCCGACGTAGAGGCCAACGCACGTCCCGACGTAGAGCTGAAAGTAAGCTAAATCCCGACGTAGAGCCCAACGCATGTCCCGACGTAGAGCCCAACGCACGTCCCGACGTAGCGCCCAACGCACGTCCCGACGTAGAGCTGAAAGTTAGCTAACTACAGACGTAGAGCCCAACGCACGTCCCGATGTAGAGCTGAAAGTTAGCTAACTACAGACGTAGAGCCCAACGCACGTCCCGACGTAGAGCCCAACGCACGTCCCGACGTAGAGCTGAAAGTAAGCTAAATCCCGACGTAGAGGCCAACGCACGTCCCGACGTAGAGGCCAACGCACGTCCCGATGTAGAGGCCAACGCACGTCCCGACGTAGAGGCCAACGCACGTCTCGACGTAGAGCTGAAAGTAAGCTAAATCCCGACGTAGAGCCCAACGCACGTCCCGACGTAGAGCCCAACGGACGTCCCGACGTAGAGCCCAACGCACGTCCCGACGTAGAGACCAACGCACGTCCCGACGTAGAGCTGAAAGTAAGCTAAATCCCGACGTAGAGCCCAACTCGTGTCCCGACGTAGAGCCCAACGCACGTCCTGACGTAGAGCTGAAAGTAAGCTAAATCCCGACGTAGAGCCCAACGCACGTCCCGACGTAGAGGCCAACGCACGTCCCGACGTAGAGGCCAACGCACGTCCCGACGTAGCGCCCAACGCACGTCCCGACGTAGAGGCCAACGCACGTCCCGACGTAGAGCTGAAAGTAACCTAAATCCCGACGTAGAGCCCAACGCACGTCCCGACGTAGAGCCCAACGCACGTCCCGAGGTAGAGCCCAACGCACGTCCCGACGTAGCGCGCAACGCACGTCCCGACGTAGAGCTGAAAGTTAGCTAACTACAGACGTAGAGCCCAACGCACGTCCTGACGTAGAGCAGAAAGTTAGCTAACTACAGACGTGGAGCCCAACGCACGTCCCGACGTAGAACCAAACGCACGTCCCGACGTAGAGCCCAACGCACGTCCCGACGTAGAGCCCAACGCACGTTCCGACGTAGCGCCCAACGCACGTCCCGACGTAGAGCTGAAAGTTAGCTAACTACAGACGTAGAGCCCAACGCACGTCCCGACGTAGAGCAGAAAGTTAGCTAACTACAGACGTAGAGCCCAACGCACGTCCCGACGTGGAGCCCAACGCACGTTCCGACGTAGAGCCCAACGCACGTCCCGACGTAGAGCTGAAAGTAAGCTAAATCCCGACGTAGAGGCCAACGCACGTCCCGACGTAGAGGCCAACGCACGTCCCGACGTAGAGGCCAACGCACGTCCCGACGTAGAGCTGAAAGTAAGCTAAATCCCGACGTAGAGCCCAACGCACGTCCCGACGTAGAGCCCAACGCACGTCCCGACGTAGAGCCCAACGCACGTTCCGACGTAGCGCCCAACGCACGTCCCGACGTAGAGCTGAAAGTTAGCTAACTACAGATGTAGAGCCCAACGCACGTCCCGACGTAGAACTGAAAGTTAGCTAACTACAGACGTAGAGCCCAACGCACGTCCCAACGTAGAGTTGAAAGTTAGCTAACTACAGACGTAGAGCCCAACGCACGTCCCGACGTAGAGCCCAACGCACGTCCCGACGTAGAGCCTAACGCACGTCCCGACGTAGAGCTGAAAGTAAGCTAAATCCCGACGTAGAGCTCAACGCACGTCCCGACGTAGAACCCAACGCACGTCCCGACGTAGAGCCCAACGCACGTCCCAACGTAGAGCCCAACGCACGTCCCGACGTAGAGCTGAAAGTTAGCTAACTACAGACGAAGAGCCCAACGCGCGTCCCGACGTAGAGCTGAAAGTTAGCTAACTACAGACGTAGAGCCCAACGCGCGTCCCGACGTAGAGCCCAACGCGTGTCCCGACGTAGAGCCCAACGCACGTCCCGACATAGAGCCCAACGCACGTCCCGACGTAGAGCTGAAAGTAAGCTAAATCCCGACGTAGAGCCCAACGCAAGTCCCGACATAGAGCCCAACGCACGTCCCGATGTAGAGGCCAACGCACGTCCCGACGTAGAGGCCAACGCACGTCTCGACGTAGAGCTGAAATTAAGCTAAATCCCGAGGTAGAGCCCAACGCACGTCCCGACTTAGAGCCCAACGCACGTCCCGACGTAGAGCCCAACGCACGTCCCGACGTAGCGCCCAACGCACGTCCCGACGTAGAGCTGAAAGTTACCTAACTACAGACGTAGAGCCCAACGCACGTCCCGACGTAGAGCAGAAAGTTAGCTAACTACAGACGTAGAGCCCAACGCACGTCCAGACGTAGAGCCCAACGCACGTCCCGACGTAGAGCTGAAAGTAAGCTAAATCCTGATGTAGAGCCCAACGCACGTCCCGACGTAGAGCCCAACGCACGTCCCGACATAGCGCCCAACGCACGTCCCGACGTAGAGCTGAAAGTTAGCTAACTACAGACGTAGAGCCCAACGCACGTCCCGACGTAGAACCCAACGCACGTCCCGACGTAGAGCCCAACGCACGTCCCGACGTAGCGCCCAATGCACGTCCTGACGTAGAGCTGAAAGTAAGCTAAATCCCGACGTAGAGCCCAACGCACGTCCCGACGTAGAGCCCAACGCACGTCCCGACGTAGAGCTGAAAGATAGGTAACTACAGACGAAGAGCCCAACGCGCGTCCCGACGTAGAGCTGAAAGTAACCTAAATCCCGACGTAGAGCCCAACGCAAGTCCTGACGTAGAGCATAACGCACGTCCCGACGTAGAGCCCAACGCACGTCCCGACGTAGAGCTGAAAGCTAAATGCCGACGTAGAGGCCAATGCACGTCCTGACGTAGAGCTGAAAGTAAGCTAAATCCCGACGTAGAGCCCAACGCACGTCCCGACGTGGAGCCCAACTCACGTCCCGACGTAGAGCCCAACGCACGTCCCGACCTAGAGGTGAATGTTAGCTAACTACAGACGTAGAGCCCAACGCACGTCCTGACGTAGAGCCCAACGCACGTCCCGACGTAGAGCTGAAAGTAAGCTGAATCCCGACGTAGAGCCCAACGCACGTCCCGACGTAGAGCTGAAAGTAAGCTAAATCCCGACGTAGAGGCCAACGCACGTCCCGATGTAGAGGCCAACGCACGTCCCGACGTAGAGCTGAAAGTAAGCTAAATCCCGACGTAGAGGCCAACGCACGTCCCGACGTAGAGCTGAAAGTAAGCTAAATCCCAACGTAGAGCCCAACGCACGTCCCGACGTAGAGCCCAACGCACGTCCCGACATAGAGCCCAACGCACGTCCCGACGTAGAGCTGAAAGTAAGTTAATCCCGACGTAGCGCCCAAAGCACGTCCCGAAGTAGCGCCCAACGCACGTCCCGACGTAGCGCCCAACGCACGTCTCGACTTAGAGCTGAAAGTAAGCTAAATCCCGACGTAGAGGCCAACGCACGTCCCGACGTAGAGGCCAACGCACGTCCCGACGTAGAGCTGAAAGTAAGCTAAATCCCGACGTAGAGCCCAACGCACGTCCCGACGTAGAGCCCAACGCACGTCCCGACGTAGAGCCCAACGCACGTCCCGACGTAGCGCCCAACGCACGTCCCGACGTAGAGCTGAAAGTTAGCTAACTACAGATGTAGAGCCCAACGCACGTCCTGACGTAGAACTGAAAGTTAGCTAACTACAGACATAGAGCCCAACGCACGTCCCAACTTAGAGTTGAAACTTAGCTAACTACAGACGTAGAGCCCAACGCACGTCCCGACGTAGAGCCCAACGCACGTCCCGATGTAGAGGCCAACGCACGTCCCGACGTAGAGGCCAACGCACGTCTCGACGTAGAGATGAAAGTAAGCTAAATCCCGAGGTAGAGCCCAACGCACGTCCCGACTTAGAGCCCAACGCACGTCCCGACGTAGAGCCCAACGCACGTCCCGACGTAGAGCTGAAAGTAAGCTAAATCCTGACGTAGAGCCCAACGCACGTCCCGACGTAGAGCCCAACGCACGTCCCGACATAGCGCCCAACGCACGTCCCGACGTAGAGCTGAAAGTTAGCTAACTACAGACGTAGAGCCCAACGCACGTACCGACGTAGAGCAGAAAGTTAGCTAACTACAGACGTAGAGCCCAACGCACGTCCCGACGTAGATGCCAATGCACGTCCCGACGTAGCGCCCAATGCACGTCCCGACGTAGAGCTGAAAGTAAGCTAAATCCCGACGTAGAGCCCAACGCACGTCCAGACGTAGAGCCCAACGCACGTCCCGACGTAGAGCTGAAAGTTAGCTAACTACAGACGAAGAGCCCAACGCGCGTCCCGACGTAGAGCTGAAAGTTAGCTAACTACAGACGTAGAGCCCAACGCACGTCCCGACGTAGAGCCCAACGCACGTCCCGACATAGAGCCCAATGCACGTCCCGACGTAGAGCTGAAAGTTACCTAACTACAGACGTAGAGCCCAACGCACGTCCCGACGTACAGCCCAACGCACGTCCCGACGTAGAGCTGAAAGTAAGCTAAATCCCGACGTAGAGCCCAACGCACGTCCTGACGTAGAGCCCAACGCACGTCCCGACGTAGAGCCCAACGCACGTCCCGACGTAGAGCTGAAAGTAAGCTAAATCCCGACGTAGAGCCCAACGCACGTCCCGACGTAGAGCCCAACGCACGTCCCGACATAGAGCCCAATGCACGTCCCGACGTAGAGCTGAAAGTTAGCTAACTACAGACGAAGAGCCCAACGCGCGTCCCGACGTAGAGCTGAAAGTTAGCTATCTGCAGACGTAGAGCCCAACGCGCGTCGCGACGTAGAGCCCAACGCGTGTCCCGACGTAGAGCCCAATGCACGTCCCGACGTAGAGGCCAACGCACGTCCCGACGTAGAGCTGAAAGTAAGCTAAATCCCGACGTAGAGGCCAACGTACGTCCCGACGTAGCGCCCAACGCACGTCCCGACGTAGAGACCAACGCACGTCCCGACGTAGAGCTGAAAGTAAGCTAAATCCCGACGTAGAGCCCAACTCGTGTCCCGACGTAGAGCCCAACGCACGTCCTGACGTAGAGCTGAAAGTAAGCTAAATCCCGACGTAGAGCCCAACGCACGTCCCGACGTAGAGGCCAACGCACGTCCCGACGTAGAGGCCAACGCACGTCCCGACGTAGCGCCCAACGCACGTCCCGACGTAGAGGCCAACGCACGTCCCGACGTAGAGCTGAAAGTAACCTAAATCCCGACGTAGAGCCCAACGCACGTCCCGACGTAGAGCCCAACGCACGTCCCGAGGTAGAGCCCAACGCACGTCCCGACGTAGCGCGCAACGCACGTCCCGACGTAGAGCTGAAAGTTAGCTAACTACAGACGTAGAGCCCAACGCACGTCCTGACGTAGAGCAGAAAGTTAGCTAACTACAGACGTGGAGCCCAACGCACGTCCCGACGTAGAACCAAACGCACGTCCCGACGTAGAGCCCAACGCACGTCCCGACGTAGAGCCCAACGCACGTCCCGACGTAGAGCTGAAAGGTAAATGCCGACGTAGAGGCCAACGCACGTCCCGACGTAGAGCTGAAAGTAAGCTAAATCCCGAAGTAGAGCCCAACGCACGTCCCGACGTGGAGCCCAACTCACGTCCCGACGTAGAGCCCAACGCACGTCCCGACGTAGAGGTGAAAGTTAGCTAACTACAGACGTAGAGCCCAACGCACGTCCCGACGTAGAGCCCAACGCACGTCCCGACGTAGAGCTGAAAGTAAGCTAAATCCCGACGTAGAGCCCAACGCACGTCCCGACGTAGAGCTGAAAGTAAGCTAAGTCCCGACGTAGAGGCCAACGCACGTCCCGATGTAGAGGCCAACGCGCGTCCCGACGTAGAGCTGAAAGTAAGCTAAATCCCGACGTAGAGGCCATCGCACGTCCCGACGTAGACCTGAAAGTAAGCTAAATCCCGACGTAGAGCCCAACGCACGTCCCGACGTAGAGCTGAAAGTTAGCTAACTACAGACGTAGAGCCCAACGCACGTCCCAACGTAGAGTTGAAAGTTAGCTAACTACAGACGTAGAGCCCAACGCACGTCCCGACGTAGAGCCCAACGCACGTCCCGACGTAGACCTCAAAGTAAGCTAAATCCCGACTTAGAGCCCAACGCACGTCCCGACGTAGAGCCCAACGCACGTCCCGACGTAGAGCCTAACGCACGTCCCGACGTAGAGCTGAAAGTCAGCTAAATCCCGACGTAGAGCTCAACGCACGTCCCGACGTACAACCCAACGCACGTCCCGACGTAGAGCCCAACGCACGTCCCAACGTAGAGCCCAACGCACGTCCCGACGTAGAGCTGAAAGTTAGCTAACTACAGACGAAGAGCCCAACGCGCGTCCCGACGTAGAGCTGAAAGTTAGCTAACTACAGACGTAGAGCACAACGCGCGTCCCGACGTAGAGCCCAACGCGTGTCCCGACGTAGAGCCCAACGCACGTCCCGACGTAGAGCCCAACGCACGTCCCGACGTAGAGCTGAAAGTAAGCTAAATCCCGACGTAGAGCCCAACGCACGTCCCGACGTAGAGCCCAACGCACGTCCCGATGTAGAGGCCAACGCACGTCCCGACGTAGAGGCCAACGCACGTCTCGACGTAGAGCTGAAATTAAGCTAAATCCCGAGGTAGAGCCCAACGCACGTCCCGACTTAGAGCCCAACGCACGTCCCGACGTAGAGCCCAACGCACGTCCCGACGTAGCGCCCAACGCACGTCCCGACGTAGAGCTGAAAGTTAGCTAACTACAGACGTAGAGCCCAACGCACGTCCCGACGTAGAGCCCAACGCACGTCCCGACGTAGAGCCCAACGCACGTCCCGACGTAGAGCTGAAAGTAAGCTAAATCCTGACGTAGAGCCCAACGCACGTCCCGACGTAGAGCCCAACGCACGTCCCGACATAGCGCCCAACGCACGTCCCGACGTAGAGCTGAAAGTTAGCTAACTACAGACGTAGAGCCCAACGCACGTCCCGACGTAGAACCGAACGCACGTCCCGACGTAGAGCCCAACGCACGTCCCGACGTAGCGCCCAATACACGTCCCGACGTAGAGCTGAAAGTAAGCTAAATCCCGACGTAGAGCCCAACGCACGTCCCGACGTAGAGCCCAACGCACGTCCCGACGTAGAGCTGAAAGATAGGTAACTACAGACGAAGAGCCCAACGCGCGTCCCGACGTAGAGCTGAAAGTAACCTAAATCCCGACGTAGAGCCCAACGCACGTCCTGACGTAGAGCATAACGCACGTCCCGACGTAGAGCCCAACGCACGTCCCGACGTAGAGCCCAACGCACGTCCCGACGTAGAGCTGAAAGCTAAATGCCGACGTAGAGGCCAACGCACGTCCCGACGTAGAGCTGAAAGTAAGCTAAATCCCGACGTAGAGCCCAACGCACGTCCCGACGTGGAGCCCAACTCACGTCCCGACGTAGAGCCCAACGCACGTCCCGACCTAGAGGTGAAAGTTACCTAACTACAGACGTAGAGCCCAACGCACGTCCTGACGTAGAGCCCAACGCACGTCCCGACGTAGAGCTGAAAGTAAGCTAAATCCCGACGTAGAGCCCAACGCACGTCCCGACGTAGAGCTGAAAGTAAGCTAAATCCCGACGTAGAGGCCAACGCACGTCCCGATGTAGAGGCCAACGCACATCCCGACGTAGAGCTGAAAGTAAGCTAAATCCCGACGTAGAGGCCAACGCACGTCCCGACGTAGAGCTGAAAGTAAGATAAATCCCAACGTAGAGCCCAACGCACGTCCCGAAGTAGCGCCCAACGCACGTCCCGACGTAGCGCCCAACGCACGTCTCGACTTAGAGCTGAAAGTAAGCTAAATCCCGACGTAGAGGCCAACGCACGTCCCGACGTAGAGGCCAACGCACGTCCCGACGTAGAGCTGAAAGTAAGCTAAATCCCGACGTAGAGGCCAACGCACGTCCCGACGTAGAGCCCAACGCACGTCCCGCCGTAGAGCCCAACGCACGTTCCGACGTAGCGCCCAACGCACGTCCCGACGTAGAGCTGAAAGTTAGCTAACTACAGATGTAGAGCCCAACGCACGTCCCGACGTAGAACTGAAAGTTAGCTAACTACAGACGTAGAGCCCAACGCACGTCCCAACGTAGAGTTGAAACTTAGCTAACTACAGACGTAGAGCCCAACGCACGTCCCGACGTAGAGCCCAACGCACGTCCCGACGTAGACCTGAAAGTAAGCTAAATCCCGACGTAGAGCCCAACGCACGTCCCGACGTAGAGCCCAACGCACGTCCCGACGTAGAGCCTAACGCACGTCCCGACGTAGAGCTGAAAGTAAGCTAAATCCCGACGTAGAGCTCAACGCACGTCCCAACGTAGAACCCAACGCACGTCCCGACGTAGAGCCCAACGCACGTCCCAACGTAGAGCCCAACGCACGTCCCGACGTAGAGCTGTAAGTTAGCTAACTACAGACGAAGAGCCCAACGCGCGTCCCGACGTAGAGCCCAACGCGTGTCCCGACGTAGAGCCCAACGCACGTCCCGACGTAGAGCCCAACGCACGTCCCGACGTAGAGCTGAAAGTAAGATAAATCCCGACGTAGAGCCCAACGCACATCCCAACGTAGAGCCCAACGCACGTCCCGATGTAGAGGCCAACGCACGTCCCGACGTAGAGGCCAACGCACGTCTCGACGTAGAGCTGAAAGTAAGCTAAATCCCGACATAGCGCCCAACGCACGTCCCGACGTAGAGCTGAAAGTTAGCTAACTACAGACGTAGAGCCCAACGCACGTCCCGACGTAGAGCAGAAAGTTAGCTAACTACAGACGTAGAGCCCAACGCACGTCCCGACGTAGAACCCAACGCACGTCCCGACGTAGAGCCCAACGCACGTCCCGACGTAGCGCCCAATGCACGTCCCGACGTAGAGCTGAAAGTAAGCTAAATCCCGACGTAGAGCCCAACGCACGTCCCGACGTAGAGCCCAACGCACGTCCCGACGTAGAGCTGAAAGTTAGCTAACTACAGACGAAGAGCCCAACGCGCGTCCCGACGTAGAGCTGAAAGTTAGCTAACTACAGACGTAGAGCCCAACGCGCGTCGCGACGTAGAGCCCAACGCGTGTCCCGACGTAGAGGCCAACGCACGTCCCGACGTAGAGCTGAAAGTAACCTAAATCCCGACGTAGAGCCCAACGCACGTCCCGACGTAGAGCCCAACGCACGTCCCGACGTAGAGCCCAACGCACGTCCCGACGTAGCGCCCAACGCACGTCCCGACGTAGAGCTGAAAGTTACCTAACTACAGACGTAGAGCCCAACGCACGTCCCGACGTAGAGCAGAAAGTTAGCTAACTACAGACGTAGAGCCCAACGCACGTCCCGACGTAGAACCCAACGCACGTCCCGACGTAGAGCCCAACGCACGTCCCGACGTAGAGCCCAACGCACGTCCCGACGTAGAGCCCAACGCAAGTCCCGACGTAGAGCTGAAAGCTAAATGCCGACGTAGAGGCCAACGCACGTCCCGACGTAGAGCTGAAAGTAAGCTAAATCCCGAAGTAGAGCCCAACGCACGTCCCGACGTGGAGCCCAACTCACGTCCCGACGTAGAGCCCAACGCACGTCCCGACGTAGAGCTGAAAGTTAGCTAACTACAGACGTAGAGCCCAACGCACGTCCCGACGTAGAGCCCAACGCACGTCCCGACGTAGAGCTGAAAGTAAGCTAAATCCCGACGTAGAGCCCAACGCACGTCCCGACGTAGAGCTGAAAGTAAGCTAAATCCCGACGTAGAGGCCAACGCACGTCCCGATGTAGAGGCCAACGCACGTCCCGACGTAGAACTGAAAGTAAGCAAAATCCCGACGTAGAGGCCAACGCACGTCCCGACGTAGAGCTGAAAGTAAGCTAAATCCCAACGTAGAGCCCAACGCACGTCCCGACATAGAGCCCAACGGACGTCCCGACGTAGAGCTGAAAGTAAGTTAATCCCGACGTAGCGCCCAACGCACGTCCCGAAGTAGCGCCCAACGCACGTCCCGACGTAGCGCCCAACGCACGTCTCGACTTAGAGCTGAAAGTAAGCTAAATCCCGACGTAGAGACCAACGCACGTCCCGACGTAGCGCCCAACGCACGTCTCGACTTAGAGCTGAAAGTAAGCTAAATCCCGACGTAGAGCCCAACGCACGTCCCGACGTAGAGCCCAACGCACGTCCCGACGTAGAGCCCAACGCACGTTCCGACGTAGCGCCCAACGCACGTCCCGACGTAGAGCTGAAAGTTAGCTAACTACAGATGTAGAGCCCAACGCACGTCCCGACGTAGAACTGAAAGTTAGCTAACTACAGACGTAGAGCCCAACGCACGTCCCAACGTAGAGTTGAAACTTAGCTAACTACAGACGTAGAGCCCAACGCACGTCCCGACGTAGAGCCCAACGCACGTCCCGACGTAGACCTGAAAGTAAGCTAAATCCCGACGTAGAGCCCAACGCACGTCCCGACGTAGAGCCCAACGCACGTCCCGACGTAGAGCCTAACGCACGTCCCGACGTAGAGCTGAAAGTAAGCTAAATCCCGACGTAGAGCTCAACGCACGTCCCGACGTAGAACCCAACGCACGTCCCGACGTAGAGCCCAACGCACGTCCCAACGTAGAGCCCAACGCACGTCCCGACGTAGAGCTGAAAGTTAGCTAACTACAGACGAAGAGCCCAACGCGCGTCCCGACGTAGAGCCCAACGCTTGTCCCGACGTAGAGCCCAACGCACGTCCCGACGTAGAGCCCAACGCACGTCCCGACGTAGAGCTGAAAGTAAGCTAAATCCCGACGTAGAGCCCAACGCACATCCCGACGTAGAGCCCAACGCACGTCCCGATGTAGAGGCCAACGCACGTCCCGACGTAGAGGCCAACGCACGTCTCGACGTAGAGCTGAAAGTAAGCTAAATCCCGACATAGCGCCCAACGCACGTCCCGACGTAGAGCTGAAAGTTAGCTAACTACAGACGTAGAGCCCAACGCACGTCCCGACGTAGAGCAGAAAGTTAGCTAACTACAGACGTAGAGCCCAACGCACGTCCCGACGTAGAACCCAACGCACGTCCCGACGTAGAGCTTAACGCACGTCCCGACGTAGCGCCCAATGCACGTCCCGACGTAGAGCTGAAAGTAAGCTAAATCCCGACGTAGAGCCCAACGCACGTCCCGACGTAGAGCCCAACGCACGTCCCGACGTAGAGCTGAAAGTTAGCTAACTACAGACGAAGAGCCCAACGCGCGTCCCGACGTAGAGCTGAAAGTTAGCTAACTACAGACGTAGAGCCCAACGCGTGTCGCGACGTAGGGCCCAACGCGTGTCCCGACGTAGAGGCCAACGCACGTCCCGACGTAGAGCTGAAAGTTACCTAACTACAGACGTAGAGCCCAACGCACGTCCCGACGTAGAGCAGAAAGTTAGCTAACTACAGACGAAGAGCCCAACGCACGTCCCGACGTAGAGCAGAAAGTTAGCTAACTACAGACGAAGAGCCCAACGCACGTCCCGACGTAGAACCCAACGCACGTCCCGACGTAGCGCCCAACGCACGTCCCGACGTAGAGCTGAAAGTTACCTAACTACAGACGTAGAGCCCAACGCACGTCCCGACGTAGAGCAGAAAGTTAGCTAACTACAGACGAAGAGCCCAACGCACGTCCCGACGTAGAACCCAACGCACGTCCCGACGTAGAGCCCAACGCACGTCCCGACGTAGAGCCCAACGCAAGTCCCGACGTAGAGCTGAAAGCTAAATGCCGACGTAGAGGCGAACGCACGTCCCGACGTAGAGCTGAAAGTAAGCTAAATCCCGACGTAGAGCCCAACGCACGTCCCGACGTGGAGCCCAACTCACGTCCCGACGTAGAGCCCAACGCACGTCCCGACGTAGAGCTGAAAGTTAGCTAACTACAGACGTAGAGCCCAACGCACGTCCCGACGTAGAGCCCAACGTACGTCCCGACGTAGAGCTGAAAGTAAGCTAAATCCCGACGTAGAGCCCAACGCACGATCCGACGTAGAGCTGAAAGTAAGCTAAATCCAGACGTAGAGGCCAACGCACGTCCCGATGTAGAGGCCAACGCACGTCCCGACGTAGAGCTGAAAGTAAGATAAATCCCGACGTAGAGGCCAACGCACGTCCCGACGTAGAGGCCAACGCACGTCCCGACGTAGAGCTGAAAGTAAGCTAAATCCCGACGTAGAGGCCAACGCACGTCCCGACGTAGAGACCAACGCACGTCCCGACGTAGAGCCCAACGCACGTCCCGACGTAGAGCTGAAAGCAAGCTAAATCCCGACGTAGCGCCCAACGCACGTCCCGAAGTAGCGCCCAACGCTCGTCCCGTCGTAGCGCCCAACGCACGTCCCGACGTAGCGCGCAACGCACGTCCCGACGTAGAGCTGAAAGTAAGCTAAATCCCGACGTAGAGGCCAACGCACGTCCCGACGTAGAGGCCAACGCACGGCCCAAGGTAGAGGCCAACGCACGTCCCGACGTAGAGGCCAACGCACGTCCCGACGTAGACCTGAAAGTAAGCTAAATCCCGACGTAGAGCCCAACGCACGTCCCGACGTAGAGTCCAACGCACGTTCCGACGTAGCGCCCAACGCACGTCCCGACGTAGAGCTGAAAGTTAGCTAACTACAGATGTAGAGCCCAACGCACGTCCCGATGTAGAGCTGAAAGTTAGCTAACTACAGACGTAGAGCCCAACGCACGTCCCAACGTAGAGTTGAAAGTTAGCTAACTACAGACGTAGAGCCCAACGCACGTCCCAACGTACAGGCCAACGCACGTCCCGACGTAAGCTGAAAGTAAGCTAAATCCCGACGTAGAGCCCAACGCACGTCCCGACGTAGAGCCCAACGCACGTCCCGACGTAGAGCCCAACGCACGTCCCGACGTAGAGCTGAAAGTAAGCTAAATCCCGACGTAGCGCCCAACGCACGTCCCGAAGTAGCGCCCAACGCACGTCCCGACCTAGCGCCCAACGCACGTCCCGACGTAGCGCCCAACGCACGTCTCGACGTAGAGCTGAAAGTAAGCTAAATCCCGACGTAGAGGCCAACGCACGTCCCGACGTAGAGGCCAACGCACGTCCCGACGTAGAGGCCAACGCACGTCCCGACGTAGAGCTGAAAGTAAGCTAAATCCCGACGTAGAGCCCAACGCACGTCCCGACGTAGAGCCCAACGCACGTCCCGACGTAGAGCCCAACGCACGTTCCGACGTAGCGCCCAACGCACGTCCCGACGTAGAGCTGAAAGTTAGCTAACTACAGATGTAGAGCCCAACGCACGTCCCGACGTAGAACTGAAAGTTAGCTAACTACAGACGTAGAGCCCAACGCACGTCCCAACGTAGAGTTGAAAGTTAGCTAACTACAGACGTAGAGCCCAACGCACGTCCCGAAGTAGAGCCCAACGCACGTCCCGACGTAGACCTGAAAGTAAGCTAAATCCCGACGTAGAGCCCAACGCACGTCCCGACGTAGAGCCCAACGCGTGTCCCAACGTAGAGCCCAACGCACGTCCCGACGTAGAGCCCAACGCACGTCCCGACGTAGAGCTGAAAGTAAGCTAAATCCCGACGTAGAGCCCAACGCACGTCCCGACGTAGAGCCCAACGCACGTCCCGATGTAGAGGCCAACGCACGTCCCGACGTAGAGGCCAACGCACGTCTCGACGTAGAGCTGAAAGTAAGCTAAATCCCGAGGTAGAGCCCAACGCACGTCCCGACTTAGAGCCCAACGCACGTCCCGACGTAGAGCCGAACGCACGTCCCGACGTAGCGCCCAACGCACGTCCCGACGTAGAGCTGAAAGTTACCTAACTACAGACGTAGAGCCCAACGCACGTCCCGACGTAGAGCAGAAATTAGCTAACTACAGACGTAGAGCCCAACGCACATCCCGACGTAGAGCCCAACGCACGTCCCGACGTAGAGCCCAACGCACGTCCCGACGTAGAGCTGAAAGTAAGATAAATCATGACGTAGAGCCCAACGCACGTCCCGACGTAGAGCCCAACGCACGTCCCGACATAGCGCCCAACGCACGTCCCGACGTAGAGCTGAAAGTAAGCTAAATCCCGAGGTAGAGCCCAACGCACGTCCCGACGTAGAGCAGAAAGTTAGCTAACTACAGACGTAGAGCCCAACGCACGTCCCGACGTAGAACCCAACGCACGTCCCGACGTAGAACCCAACGCACGTCCCGACGTAGAGCCCAACGCACGTCCCGACGTAGCGCCCAATGCACGTCCCGACGTAGAGCTGAAAGTAAGCTAAATCCCGACATAGAGCCCAACGCACGTCCCGACGTAGAGCCCAACGCACGTCCCGACGTAGAGCTGAAAGTTAGGTAACTACAGACGAAGAGCCCAACGCGCGTCCCGACGTAGAGCTGAAAGTTAGCTAACTACAGACGTAGAGCCCAACGCGCGTCGCGACGTAGAGCCCAACGCGTGTCCCGACGTAGAGGCCAACGCACGTCCCGACGTAGAGCTGAAAGTAACCTAAATCCCGACGTAGAGCCCAACGCACGTACCGACGTAGAGCCCAACGCATGTCCCGACGTAGAGCCCAACGCACGTCCCGACGTAGCGCCCAACGCACGTCCCGACGTAGAGCTGAAAGTTACCTATCTACAGAAATAGAGCCCAACGCACGTCCCGACGTAGAGCAGAAAGTTAGCTAACTACAGACGTAGAGCCCAACGCACGTCCCGACGTAGAACCCAACGCACGTCCCGACGTAGAGCCCAACGCAAGTCCCGACGTAGAGCTGAAAGCTAAATGCCGACGTAGAGGCCAACGCACGTCCCGACGTAGAGCTGAAAGTAAGCTAAATCCCGACGTAGAGCCCAACGCACGTCCCGACGTGGAGCCCAACTCACGTCCCGACGTAGAGCCCAACGCACGTCCCGACGTAGAGCTGAAAGTTAGCTAACTACAGACGTAGAGCCCAACGCACGTCCCGACGTAGAGCCCAACACACGTCCCGACGTAGAGCTGAAAGTATGCTAAATCCCGACGTAGAGCCCAACGCACGATCCGACGTAGAGCTGAAAGTAAGCTAAATCCCAACGTAGAGGCCAACGCACGTCCCGATGTAGAGGCCAACGCACGTCCCGACGTAGAGCTGAAAGTAAGATAAATCCCGACGTAGAGGCCAACGCACGTCCCGACGTAGAGGCCAACGCACGTCCCGACGTAGAGCTGAAAGTAAGCTAAATCCCGACGTAGAGCCCAACGCACGTCCCGACGTAGAGCCCAACGCACGTCCCGACGTAGAGCTGAAAGTAAGCTAAATCCCGACGCAGCGCCCAACGCACGTCCCGAAGTAGCGCCCAACGCACGTCCCGACGTAGCGCCCAACGCACGTCCCGACGTAGCGCGCAACGCACGTCCCGACGTAGAGCTGAAAGTAAGCTAAATCCCGACGTAGAGGCCAACGCACGTCCCGACGTAGAGGCCAACGCACGGCCCGACGTAGAGGTCAACGCACGTCCCGACGTAGAGGCCAACGCACGTCCCGACGTAGAGCTGAAAGTAAGCTAAATCCCGACGTAGAGCCCAACGCACGTCCCGACGTAGAGTCCAACGCACGTCCCGACGTAGAGCCCAACGCACGTCCCGACGTAGAGCCCAACGCACGTTCCGACGTAGCGCCCAACGCACGTCCCGACGTAGAGCTGAAAGTTAGCTAACTACAGATGTAGAGCCCAACGCACGTCCCGATGTAGAGCTGAAAGTTAGCTAACTACAGACGTAGAGCCCAACGCACGTCCCAACGTAGAGTTGAAAGTTAGCTAACTACAGACGTAGAGCCCAACGCACGTCCCGACGTAGAGCCCAACGCACGTCCCGACGTAGAGCCCAACGCACGTCCCGACGTAGACCTGAAAAGTAAGCTAAATCCTGACGTAGAGCCCAACGCACGTCCCGACGTAGAGCCCAACGCACGTCCCGACATAGCGCCCAACGCACGTCCCGACGTAGAGCTGAAAGTTAGCTAACTACAGACGTAGAGCCCAACGCACGTCCCGACGTAGAACCCAACGCACGTCCCGACGTAGAGCCCAACGCACGTCCCGACGTAGCGCCCAATGCACGTCCCGACGTAGAGCTGAAAGTAAGCTAAATCCCGACGTAGAGCCCAACGCACGTCCCGACGTAGAGCCCAACGCACGTCCCGACGTGGAGCCCAACTCACGTCCCGACGTAGAGCCCAACGCACGTCCCGACCTAGAGGTGAAAGTTACCTAACTACAGACGTAGAGCCCAACGCACGTCCTGACGTAGAGCATAACGC
This sequence comes from Leptosomus discolor, assembly GCF_034619465.1. NCBI lineage: Eukaryota > Metazoa > Chordata > Aves > Leptosomiformes > Leptosomidae > Leptosomus > Leptosomus discolor. The sequence goes on along the minus strand of NW_028237857.1, from coordinate 1,065,128 downwards.
ACGTCCCGACGTAGAGCCCAACGCACGTCCCGACGTAGAGCCCAACGCACGTCCCGACGTAGAGCTGAAAGCTGAATGCCGACGTAGAGGCCAACGCACGTCCCGACGTAGAGCTGAAAGTAAGCTAAATCCCGACGTAGAGCCCAACGCACGTCCCGACGTGGAGCCCAACTCACGTCCCGACGTAGAGCCCAACGCACGTCCCGACCTAGAGGTGAAAGTTACCTAACTACAGACGTAGAGCCCAACGCACGTCCTGACGTAGAGCCCAACGCACGTCCCGACGTAGAGCTGAAAGTAAGCTAAATCCCGACGTAGAGCCCAACGCACGTCCCGACGTAGAGCTGAAAGTAAGCTAAATCCCGACGTAGAGGCCAACGCACGTCCCGATGTAGAGGCCAACGCACGTCCCGACGTAGAGCTGAAAGTAAGCTAAATCCCGACGTAGAGGCCAACGCACGTCCCGACGTAGAGCTGAAAGTAAGCTAAATCCCAACGTAGAGCCCAACGCACGTCCCGACGTAGAGCCCAACGCACGTCCCGACATAGAGCCCAACGCACGTCCCGACGTAGAGCTGAAAGTAAGTTAATCCCGACGTAGCGCCCAACGCACGTCCCGAAGTAGCGCCCAACGCACGTCCCGACGTAGCGCCCAACGCACGTCTCGACTTAGAGCTGAAAGTAAGCTAAATCCCGACGTAGAGGCCAACGCACGTCCCGACGTAGAGGCCAACGCACGTCCCGACGTAGAGCTGAAAGTAAGCTAAATCCCGACGTAGAGCCCAACGCACGTCCCGACGTAGAGCCCAACGCACGTCCCGACGTAGAGCCCAACGCACGTTCCGACGTAGCGCCCAACGCACGTCCCGACGTAGAGCTGAAAGTTAGCTAACTACAGATGTAGAGCCCAACGCACGTCCCGACGTAGAACTGAAAGTTAGCTAACTACAGACGTAGAGCCCAACGCACGTCCCAACGTAGAGTTGAAACTTAGCTAACTACAGACGTAGAGCCCAACGCACGTCCCGACGTAGAGCCCAACGCACGTCCCGACGTAGACCTGAAAGTAAGCTAAATCCCGACGTAGAGCCCAACGCACGTCCCGACGTAGAGCCCAACGCACGTCCCGACGTAGAGCCTAACGCACGTCCCGACGTAGAGCTGAAAGTAAGCTAAATCCCGACGTAGAGCTCAACGCACTTCCCAACGTAGAACCCAACGCACGTCCCGACGTAGAGCCCAACGCACGTCCCAACGTAGAGCCCAACGCACGTCCCGACGTAGAGCTGAAAGTTAGCTAACTACAGACGAAGAGCCCAACGCGCGTCCCGACGTAGAGCCCAACGCGTGTCCCGACGTAGAGCCCAACGCACGTCCCGACGTAGAGCCCAACGCACGTCCCGACGTAGAGCTGAAAGTAAGATAAATCCCGACGTAGAGCCCAACGCACATCCCAACGTAGAGCCCAACGCACGTCCCGATGTAGAGGCCAACGCACGTCCCGACGTAGAGGCCAACGCACGTCTCGACGTAGAGCTGAAAGTAAGCTAAATCCCGACATAGCGCCCAACGCACGTCCCGACGTAGAGCTGAAAGTAGCTAACTACAGACGTAGAGCCCAACGCACGTCCCGACGTAGAGCAGAAAGTTAGCTAACTACAGACTTAGAGCCCAACGCACGTCCCGACGTAGAACCCAACGCACGTCCCGACGTAGAGCCCAACGCACGTCCCGACGTAGCGCCCAATGCACGTTCCGACGTAGAGCTGAAAGTAAGGTAAATCCCGACGTAGAGCCCAACGCACGTCCCGACGTAGAGCCCAACGCACGTCCCGACGTAGAGCTGAAAGTTAGCTAACTACAGACGAAGAGCCCAACGCGCGTCCCGACGTAGAGCTGAAAGTTAGCTAACTACAGACGTAGAGCCCAACGCGCGTCGCGACGTAGAGCCCAACGCGTGTCCCGACGTAGAGGCCAACGCACGTCCCGACGTAGAGCTGAAAGTAACCTAAATCCCGACGTAGAGCCCAACGCACGTCCCGACGTAGAGCCCAACGCACGTCCCGACGTAGCGCCCAACGTACGTCCCGACGTAGAGCTGAAAGTTACCTAACTACAGACGTAGAGCCCAACGCACGTCCCGACGTAGAGCAGAAAGTTAGCTAACTACAGACGTAGAGCCCAACGCACGTCCCGACGTAGAACCCAACGCCGTCCCGACGTAGAGCCCAACGCACGTCCCGACGTAGAGCCCAACGCACGTCCCGACGTAGAGCCCAACGCAAATCCCGACGTAGAGCTGAAAGCTAAATGCCGACGTAGAGGCCAACGCACGTCCCGACGTAGAGCTGAAAGTAAGCTAAATCCCGAAGTAGAGCCCAACGCACGTCCCGACGTGGAGCCCAACTCACGTCCCGACGTAGAGCCCAACGCACGTCCCGACGTAGAGCTGAAAGTTAGCTAACTACAGACGTAGAGCCCAACGCACGTCCCGACGTAGAGCCCAACGCACGTCCCGACGTAGAGCTGAAAGTAAGCTAAATCCCGACGTAGAGCCCAACGCACGATCCGACGTAGAGCTGAAAGTAAGCTAAATCCCGACGTAGAGGCCAACGCACGTCCCGATGTAGAGGCCAACGCACGTCCCGACGTAGAGCTGAAAGTAAGATAAATCCCGACGTAGAGGCCAACGCACGTCCCGACGTAGAGGCCAACGCACGTCCCGACGTAGAGCTGAAAGTAAGCTAAATCCCGACGTAGAGCCCAACGCACGTCCCGACGTAGAGCCCAACGCACGTCCCGACGTAGAGCTGAAAGTAAGCTAAATCCCGACGTAGCGCCCAACGCACGTCCCAAAGTAGCGCCCAACGCACATCCCGACGTAGCGCCCAACGCACGTCCCGACGTAGCGCGCAACGCACGTCCCGACGTAGAGCTGAAAGTAAGCTAAATCCCGACGTAGAGGCCAACGCACGTCCCGACGTAGAGGCCAACGCACGGCCCGACGTAGAGGTCAACGCACGTCCCGACGTAGAGGCCAACGCACGTCCCGACGTAGAGCTGAAAGTAAGCTAAATCCCGACGTAGAGCCCAACGCACGTCCCGACGTAGAGCCCAACGCACGTCCCGACGTAGAGCCCAACGCACGTTCCGACGTAGCGCCCAACGCACGTCCCGACGTAGAGCCCAACGCACGTCCCGACGTAGAGCCCAACGCACGTTCCGACGTAGCGCCCAACGCACGTCCCGACGTAGAGCTGAATGTTAGCTAACTACAGATGTAGAGCCCAACGCACGTCCCGATGTAGAGCTGAAAGTTAGCTAACTACAGACGTAGAGCCCAACGCACGTCCCAACGTAGAGTTGAAAGTTAGCTAACTACAGACGTAGAGCCCAACGCACGTCCCGACGTAGAGGCCAACGCACGTCCCGACGTAGAGGCCAACGCACGTCCCGACGTAGAGCTGAAAGTAAGCTAAATCCCGACGTAGAGCCCAACGCACGTCCCGACGTAGAGCCCAACGCACGTCCCGACGTAGAGCCCAACGCACGTCCCGACGTAGAGCCCAACGCAAGTCCCGACATAGAGCTGAAAGCTAAATGCCGACGTAGAGGCGAACGCACGTCCCGACGTAGAGCTGAAAGTAAGCTAAATCCCGACGTAGAGCCCAACGCACGTCCCGACGTGGAGCCCAACTCACGTCCCGACGTAGAGCCCAACGCACATCCCGACGTAGAGCTGAAAGTTAGCTAACTACAGACGTAGAGCCCAACGCACGTCCCGACGTAGAGCCCAACGCACGTCCCGACGTAGAGCTGAAAGTAAGCTAAATCCCGACGTAGAGCCCAACGCACGATCCGACGTAGAGCTGAAAGTAAGCTAAATCCCGACGTAGAGGCCAACGCACGTCCCGATGTAGAGGCCAACGCACGTCCCGACGTAGAGCTGAAAGTAAGATAAATCCCGACGTAGAGGCCAACGCACGTCCCGACGTAGAGGCCAACGCACGTCCCGACGTAGAGCTGAAAGTAAGCTAAATCCCGACGTAGAGGCCAACGCACGTCCCGACGTAGAGACCAACGCACGTCCCGACATAGAGCCCAACGCACGTCCCGACGTAGAGCTGAAAGTAAGCTAAATCCCGACGTAGCGCCCAACGCACGTCCCGAAGTAGCGCCCAACGCTCGTCCCGACGTAGCGCCCAACGCACGTCCCGACGTAGCGCGCAACGCACGTCCCGACGTAGAGCTGAAAGTAAGCTAAATCCCGACGTAGAGGCCAACGCACGTCCCGACGTAGAGGCCAACGCACGGCCCAACGTAGAGGCCAACGCACGTCCCGACGTAGAGGCCAACGCACGTCCCGACGTAGAGCTGAAAGTAAGCTAAATCCCGACGTAGAGCCCAACGCACGTCCCGACGTAGAGTCCAACGCACGTTCCGACGTAGCGCCCAACGCACGTCCCGACGTAGAGCTGAAAGTTAGCTAACTACAGATGTAGAGCCCAACGCACGTCCCGATGTAGAGCTGAAAGTTAGCTAACTACAGACGTAGAGCCCAACGCACGTCCCAACGTAGAGTTGAAAGTTAGCTAACTACAGACGTAGAGCCCAACGCACGTCCCGACGTACAGGCCAACGCACGTCCCGACGTAGAGCTGAAAGTAAGCTAAATCCCGACGTAGAGCCCAAAGCACGTCCCGACGTAGAGCCCAACGCACGTCCCGACGTAGAGCCCAACGCACGTCCCGACGTAGAGCTGAAAGTAAGCTAAATCCCGACGTAGCGCCCAACGCACGTCCCGAAGTAGCGCCCAACGCACGTCCCGACCTAGCGCCCAACGCACGTCCCGACGTAGCGCCCAACGCACGTCTCGACGTAGAGCTGAAAGTAAGCTAAATCCCGACGTAGAGGCCAACGCACGTCCCGACGTAGAGGCCAACGCACGTCCCGACGTAGAGGCCAACGCACGTCCCGACGTAGAGCTGAAAGTAAGCTAAATCCCGACGTAGAGCCCAACGCACGTCCCGACGTAGAGCCCAACGCACGTCCCGACGTAGAGCCCAACGCACGTTCCGACGTAGCGCCCAACGCACGTCCCGACGTAGAGCTTAAAGTTAGCTAACTACAGATGTAGAGCCCAACGCACGTCCCGACGTAGAACTGAAAGTTAGCTAACTACAGACGTAGAGCCCAACGCACGTCCCAACGTAGAGTTGAAAGTTAGCTAACTACAGACGTAGAGCCCAACGCACGTCCCGAAGTAGAGCCCAACGCACGTCCCGACGTAGACCTGAAAGTAAGCTAAATCCCGACGTAGAGCCCAACGCACGTCCCGACGTAGAGCCCAACGCGTGTCCCAACGTAGAGCCCAACGCACGTCCCGACGTAGAGCCCAACGCACGTCCCGACGTAGAGCTGAAAGTAAGCTAAATCCCGACGTAGAGCCCAACGCACGTCCCGACGTAGAGCCCAACGCACGTCCCGATGTAGAGGCCAACGCACGTCCCGACGTAGAGGCCAACGCACGTCTCGACGTAGAGCTGAAAGTAAGCTAAATCCCGAGGTAGAGCCCAACGCACGTCCCGACTTAGAGCCCAACGCACGTCCCGACGTAGAGCCCAACGCACGTCCCGACGTAGCGCCCAACGCACGTCCCGACGTAGAGCTGAAAGTTACCTAACTACAGACGTAGAGCCCAACGCACGTCCCGACGTAGAGCAGAAATTAGCTAACTACAGACGTAGAGCCCAACGCACATCCCGACGTAGAGCCCAACGCACGTCCCGACGTAGAGCCCAACGCACGTCCCGACGTAGAGCTGAAAGTAAGCTAAATCATGACGTAGAGCCCAACGCACGTCCCGACGTAGAGCCCAACGCACGTCCCGACATAGCGCCCAACGCACGTCCCGACGTAGAGCTGAAAGTTAGCTAACTACAGACGTAGAGCCCAACGCACGTCCCGACGTAGAGCAGAAAGTTAGCTAACTACAGACGTAGAGCCCAACGCACGTCCCGACGTAGAACCCAACGCACGTCCCGACGTAGAACCCAACGCACGTCCCGACGTAGAGCCCAACGCACGTCCCGACGTAGCGCCCAATGCACGTCCCGACGTAGAGCTGAAAGTAAGCTAAATCCCGACGTAGAGCCCAACGCACGTCCCGACGTAGAGCCCAACGCACGTCCCGACGTAGAGCTGAAAGTTAGGTAACTACAGACGAAGAGCCCAACGCGCGTCCCGACGTAGAGCTGAAAGTTAGCTAACTACAGACGTAGAGCCCAACGCGTGTCCCGACGTAGAGGCCAACGCACGTCCCGACGTAGAGCTGAAAGTAACCTAAATCCCGACGTAGAGCCCAACGCACGTCCCGACGTAGAGCCCAACGCACGTCCCGACGTAGAGCCCAACGCACGTCCCGACGTAGCGCACAACGCACGTCCCGACGTAGAGCTGAAAGTTACCTATCTACAGAAATAGAGCCCAACGCACGTCCCGACGTAGAGCAGAAAGTTAGCTAACTACAGACGTAGAGCCCAACGCACGTCCCGACGTAGAACCCAACGCACGTCCCGACGTAGAGCCCAACGCAAGTCCCGACGTAGAGCCCAACGCACGTCCCGACGTAGAGCTGAAAGTTAGCTAACTACAGACGTAGAGCCCAACGCACGTCCCGACGTAGAGCTGAAAGTAAGCTAAATCCCGACGTAGAGCCCAACGCACGTCCCGACGTGGAGCCCAACTCACGTCCCGACGTAGAGCCCAACGCACGTCCCGACGTAGAGCTGAAAGTTAGCTAACTACAGACGTAGAGCCCAACGCACGTCCCGACGTAGAGCCCAACACACGTCCCGACGTAGAGCTGAAAGTATGCTAAATCCCGACGTAGAGCCCAACGCACGATCCGACGTAGAGCTGAAAGTAAGCTAAATCCCAACGTAGAGGCCAACGCACGTCCCGATGTAGAGGCCAACGCACGTCCCGACGTAGAGCTGAAAGTAAGATAAATCCCGACGTAGAGGCCAACGCACGTCCCGACGTAGAGGCCAACGCACGTCCCGACGTAGAGCTGAAAGTAAGCTAAATCCCGACGTAGAGCCCAACGCACGTCCCGACGTAGAGCCCAACGCACGTCCCGACGTAGAGCTGAAAGTAAGCTAAATCCCGACGCAGCGCCCAACGCACGTCCCGAAGTAGCGCCCAACGCACGTCCCGACGTAGCGCCCAACGCACGTCCCGACGTAGCGCGCAACGCACGTCCCGACGTAGAGCTGAAAGTAAGCTAAATCCCGACGTAGAGGCCAACGCACGTCCCGACGTAGAGGCCAACGCACGGCCCGACGTAGAGGTCAACGCACGTCCCGACGTAGAGGCCAACGCACGTCCCGACGTAGAGCTGAAAGTAAGCTAAATCCCGACGTAGAGCCCAACGCACGTCCCGACGTAGAGTCCAACGCACGTCCCGACGTAGAGCCCAACGCACGTCCCGACGTAGAGCCCAACGCACGTTCCGACGTAGCGCCCAACGCACGTCCCGACGTAGAGCTGAAAGTTAGCTAACTACAGATGTAGAGCCCAACGCACGTCCCGATGTAGAGCTGAAAGTTAGCTAACTACAGACGTAGAGCCCAACGCACGTCCCAACGTAGAGTTGAAAGTTAGCTAACTACAGACGTAGAGCCCAACGCACGTCCCGACGTAGAGGCCAACGCACGTCCCGACGTAGAGCCCAACGCACGTCCCGACGTAGACCTGAAAAGTAAGCTAAATCCTGACGTAGAGCCCAACGCACGTCCCGACGTAGAGCCCAACGCACGTCCCGACATAGCGCCCAACGCACGTCCCGACGTAGAGCTGAAAGTTAGCTAACTACAGACGTAGAGCCCAACGCACGTCCCGACGTAGAACCCAACGCACGTCCCGACGTAGAGCCCAACGCACGTCCCGACGTAGCGCCCAATGCACGTCCCGACGTAGAGCTGAAAGTAAGCTAAATCCCGACGTAGAGCCCAACGCACGTCCCGACGTAGAGCCCAACGCACGTCCCGACGTAGAGCTGAAAGATAGGTAACTACAGACGAAGAGCCCAACGCGCGTCCCGACGTAGAGCTGAAAGTAACCTAAATCCCGACGTAGAGCCCAACGCACGTCCTGACGTAGAGCATAACGCACGTCCCGACGTAGAGCCCAACGCACGTCCCGACGTAGAGCCCAACGCACGTCCCGACGTAGAGCTGAAAGCTAAATGCCGACGTAGAGGCCAACGCACGTCCCGACGTAGAGCTGAAAGTAAGCTAAATCCCGACGTAGAGCCCAACGCACGTCCCGACGTGGAGCCCAACTCACGTCCCGACGTAGAGCCCAACGCACGTCCCGACCTAGAGGTGAAAGTTACCTAACTACAGACGTAGAGCCCAACGCACGTCCTGACGTAGAGCCCAACGCACGTCCCGACGTAGAGCTGAAAGTAAGCTAAATCCCGACGTAGAGCCCAACGCACGTCCCGACGTAGAGCTGAAAGTAAGCTAAATCCCGACGTAGAGGCCAACGCACGTCCCGATGTAGAGGCCAACGCACGTCCCGACGTAGAGCTGAAAGTAAGCTAAATCCCGACGTAGAGGCCAACGCACGTCCCGACGTAGAGCTGAAAGTAAGCTAAATCCCAACGTAGAGCCCAACGCACGTCCCGACGTAGAGCCCAACGCACGTCCCGACATAGAGCCCAACGCACGTCCCGACGTAGAGCTGAAAGTAAGTTAATCCCGACGTAGCGCCCAACGCACGTCCCGAAGTAGCGCCCAACGCACGTCCCGACGTAGCGCCCAACGCACGTCTCGACTTAGAGCTGAAAGTAAGCTAAATCCCGACGTAGAGGCCAACGCACGTCCCGACGTAGAGGCCAACGCACGTCCCGACGTAGAGGCCAACGCACGTCCCGACGTAGAGCTGAAAGTAAGCTAAATCCCGACGTAGAGCCCAACGCACGTCCCGACGTAGAGCCCAACGCACGTCCCGACGTAGAGCCCAACGCACGTTCCGACGTAGCGCCCAACGCACGTCCCGACGTAGAGCTGAAAGTTAGCTAACTACAGATGTAGAGCCCAACGCACGTCCCGACGTAGAACTGAAAGTTAGCTAACTACAGACGTAGAGCCCAACGCACGTCCCAACGTAGAGTTGAAACTTAGCTAACTACAGACGTAGAGCCCAACGCACGTCCCGACGTAGAGCCCAACGCACGTCCCGACGTAGACCTGAAAGTAAGCTAAATCCCGACGTAGAGCCCAACGCACGTCCCGACGTAGAGCCCAACGCACGTCCCGACGTAGAGCCTAACGCACGTCCCGACGTAGAGCTGAAAGTAAGCTAAATCCCGACGTAGAGCTCAACGCACTTCCCAACGTAGAACCCAACGCACGTCCCGACGTAGAGCCCAACGCACGTCCCAACGTAGAGCCCAACGCACGTCCCGACGTAGAGCTGAAAGTTAGCTAACTACAGACGAAGAGCCCAACGCGCGTCCCGACGTAGAGCCCAACGCGTGTCCCGACGTAGAGCCCAACGCACGTCCCGACGTAGAGCCCAACGCACGTCCCGACGTAGAGCTGAAAGTAAGATAAATCCCGACGTAGAGCCCAACGCACATCCCAACGTAGAGCCCAACGCACGTCCCGATGTAGAGGCCAACGCACGTCCCGACGTAGAGGCCAACGCACGTCTCGACGTAGAGCTGAAAGTAAGCTAAATCCCGACATAGCGCCCAACGCACGTCCCGACGTAGAGCTGAAAGTTAGCTAACTACAGACGTAGAGCCCAACGCACGTCCCGACGTAGAGCAGAAAGTTAGCTAACTACAGACGTAGAGCCCAACGCACGTCCCGACGTAGAACCCAACGCACGTCCCGACGTAGAGCCCAACGCACGTCCCGACGTAGCGCCCAATGCACGTCCCGACGTAGAGCTGAAAGTAAGCTAAATCCCGACGTAGAGCCCAACGCACGTCCCGACGTAGAGCCCAACGCACGTCCCGACGTAGAGCTGAAAGTTAGCTAACTACAGACGAAGAGCCCAACGCGCGTCCCGACGTAGAGCTGAAAGTTAGCTAACTACAGACGTAGAGCCCAACGCGCGTCGCGACGTAGAGCCCAACGCGTGTCCCGACGTAGAGGCCAACGCACGTCCCGACGTAGAGCTGAAAGTAACCTAAATCCCGACGTAGAGCCCAACGCACGTCCCGACGTAGAGCCCAACGCACGTCCCGACGTAGCGCCCAACGCACGTCCTGACGTAGAGCTGAAAGTTACCTAACTACAGACGTAGAGCCCAACGCACGTCCCGACGTAGAACCCAACGCACGTCCCGACGTAGAGCCCAACGCACGTCCCGACGTAGAGCCCAACGCACGTCCCGACGTAGAGCCCAACGCAAGTCCCGACGTAGAGCTGAAAGCTAAATGCCGACGTAGAGGCCAACGCACGTCCCGACGTAGAGCTGAAAGTAAGCTAAATCCCGAAGTAGAGCCCAACGCACGTCCCGACGTGGAGCCCAACTCACGTCCCGACGTAGAGCCCAACGCACGTCCCGACGTAGAGCTGAAAGTTAGCTAACTACAGACGTAGAGCCCAACGCACGTCCCGACGTAGAGCCCAACGCACGTCCCGACGTAGAGCTGAAAGTAAGCTAAATCCCGACGTAGAGCCCAACGCACGATCCGACGTAGAGCTGAAAGTAAGCTAAATCCCGACGTAGAAGCCAACGCACGTCCCGATGTAGAGGCCAACGCACGTCCCGACGTAGAGCTGAAAGTAAGATAAATCCCGACGTAGAGGCCAACGCACGTCCCGACGTAGAGGCCAACGCACGTCCCGACGTAGAGCTGAAAGTAAGCTAAATCCCGACGTAGAGCCCAACGCACGTCCCGACGTAGAGCCCAACGCACGTCCCGACGTAGAGCTGAAAGTAAGCTAAATCCCGACGTAGCGCCCAACGCACGTCCCAAAGTAGCGCCCAACGCACGTCCCGACGTAGCGCCCAACGCACGTCCCGACGTAGCGCGCAACGCACGTCCCGACGTAGAGCTGAAAGTAAGCTAAATCCCGACGTAGAGGCCAACGCACGTCCCGACGTAGAGGCCAACGCACGGCCCGACGTAGAGGTCAACGCACGTCCCGACGTAGAGGCCAACGCACGTCCCGACGTAGAGCTGAAAGTAAGCTAAATCCCGACGTAGAGCCCAACGCACGTCCCGACGTAGAGCCCAACGCACGTCCCGACGTAGAGCCCAACGCACGTTCCGACGTAGCGCCCAACGCACGTCCCGACGTAGAGCCCAACGCACGTCCCGACGTAGAGCCCAACGCACGTCCCGACGTAGAGCCCAACGCACGTTCCGACGTAGCGCCCAACGCACGTCCCGACGTAGAGCTGAAAGTTAGCTAACTACAGATGTAGAGCCCAACGCACGTCCCGATGTAGAGCTGAAAGTTAGCTAACTACAGACGTAGAGCCCAACGCACGTCCCAACGTAGAGTTGAAAGTTAGCTAACTACAGACGTAGAGCCCAACGCACGTCCCGACGTAGAGGCCAACGCACGTCCCGACGTAGAGGCCAACGCACGTCCCGACGTAGAGCTGAAAGTAAGCTAAATCCCGACGTAGAGCCCAACGCACGTCCCGACGTAGAGCCCAACGCACGTCCCGACGTAGAGCCCAACGCACGTTCCGACGTAGCGCCCAACGCACGTCCCGACGTAGAGCTGAAAGTTAGCTAACTACAGATGTAGAGCCCAACGCACGTCCCGACGTAGAACTGAAAGTTAGCTAACTACAGACGTAGAGCCCAACGCACGTCCCAACGTAGAGTTGAAACTTAGCTAACTACAGACGTAGAGCCCAACGCACGTCCCAACGTAGAGTTGAAAGTTAGCTAACTACAGACGTAGAGCCCAACGCACGTCCCGACGTAGAGGCCAACGCACGTCCCGACGTAGAGGCCAACGCACGTCCCGACGTAGAGCTGAAAGTAAGCTAAATCCCGACGTAGAGCCCAACGCACGTCCCGACGTAGAGCCCAACGCACGTCCCGACGTAGAGCCCAACGCACGTTCCGACGTAGCGCCCAACGCACGTCCCGACGTAGAGCTGAAAGTTAGCTAACTACAGATGTAGAGCCCAACGCACGTCCCGACGTAGAACTGAAAGTTAGCTAACTACAGACGTAGAGCCCAACGCACGTCCCGACGTAGAGCCCAACGCACGTCCCGACGTAGACCTGAAAGTAAGCTAAATCCCGACGTAGAGCCCAACGCACGTCCCGACGTAGAGCCCAACGCACGTCCCGACGTAGAGCCTAACGCACGTCCCGACGTAGAGCTGAAAGTAAGCTAAATCCCGACGTAGAGCTCAACGCACGTCCCAACGTAGAACCCAACGCACGTCCCGACGTAGAGCCCAACGCACGTCCCAACGTAGAGCCCAACGCACGTCCCGACGTAGAGCTGAAAGTTAGCTAACTACAGACGAAGAGCCCAACGCGCGTCCCGACGTAGAGCCCAACGCGTGTCCCGACGTAGAGCCCAACGCACGTCCCGACGTAGAGCCCAACGCACGTCCCGACGTAGAGCTGAAAGTAAGATAAATCCCGACGTAGAGCCCAACGCACATCCCAACGTAGAGCCCAACGCACGTCCCGATGTAGAGGCCAACGCACGTCCCGACGTAGAGGCCAACGCACGTCTCGACGTAGAGCTGAAAGTAAGCTAAATCCCGACATAGCGCCCAACGCACGTCCCGACGTAGAGCTGAAAGTTAGCTAACTACAGACGTAGAGCCCAACGCACGTCCCGACGTAGAGCAGAAAGTTAGCTAACTACAGACGTAGAGCCCAACGCACGTCCCGACGTAGAACCCAACGCACGTCCCGACGTAGAGCCCAACGCACGTCCCGACGTAGCGCCCAATGCACGTCCCGACGTAGAGCTGAAAGTAAGCTAAATCCCGACGTAGAGCCCAACGCACGTCCCGACGTAGAGCCCAACGCACGTCCCGACGTAGAGCTGAAAGTTAGCTAACTACAGACGAAGAGCCCAACGCGCGTCCCGACGTAGAGCTGAAAGTTAGCTAACTACAGACGTAGAGCCCAACGCGCGTCGCGACGTAGAGCCCAACGCGTGTCCCGACGTAGAGGCCAACGCACGTCCCGACGTAGAGCTGAAAGTAACCTAAATCCCGACGTAGAGCCCAACGCACGTCCCGACGTAGAGCCCAACGCACGTCCCGACGTAGCGCCCAACGCACGTCCCGACGTAGAGCTGAAAGTTACCTAACTACAGACGTAGAGCCCAACGCACGTCCCGACGTAGAGCAGAAAGTTAGCTAACTACAGACGTAGAGCCCAACGCACGTCCCGACGTAGAACCCAACGCACGTCCCGACGTAGAGCCCAACGCACGTCCCGACGTAGAGCCCAACGCACGTCCCGACGTAGAGCCCAACGCAAGTCCCGACGTAGAGCTGAAAGCTAAATGCCGACGTAGAGGCCAACGCACGTCCCGACGTAGAGCTGAAAGTAAGCTAAATCCCGAAGTAGAGCCCAACGCACGTCCCGACGTGGAGCCCAACTCACGTCCCGACGTAGAGCCCAACGTACGTCCCGACGTAGAGCTGAAAGTTAGCTAACTACAGACGTAGAGCCCAACGCACGTCCCGACGTAGAGCCCAACGCACGTCCCGACGTAGAGCTGAAAGTAAGCTAAATCCCGACGTAGAGCCCAACGCACGATCCGACGTAGAGCTGAAAGTAAGCTAAATCCCGACGTAGAGGCCAACGCACGTCCCGATGTAGAGGCCAACGCACGTCCCGACGTAGAGCTGAAAGTAAGATAAATCCCGACGTAGAGGCCAACGCACGTCCCGACGTAGAGGCCAACGCACGTCCCGACGTAGAGCTGAAAGTAAGCTAAATCCCGACGTAGAGCCCAACGCACGTCCCGACGTAGAGCCCAACGCACGTCCCGACGTAGAGCTGAAAGTAAGCTAAATCCCGACGTAGCGCCCAACGCACGTCCCAAAGTAGCGCCCAACGCACGTCCCGACGTAGCGCCCAACGCACGTCCCGACGTAGCGCGCAACGCACGTCCCGACGTAGAGCTGAAAGTAAGCTAAATCCCGACGTAGAGGCCAACGCACGTCCCGACGTAGAGGCCAACGCACGGCCCGACGTAGAGGTCAACGCACGTCCCGACGTAGAGGCCAACGCACGTCCCGACGTAGAGCTGAAAGTAAGCTAAATCCCGACGTAGAGCCCAACGCACGTCCCGACGTAGCGCCCAACGTACGTCCCGACGTAGAGCTGAAAGTTAGCTAACTACAGATGTAGAGCCCAACGCACGTCCCGATGTAGAGCTGAAAGTTAGCTAACTACAGACGTAGAGCCCAACGCACGTCCCAACGTAGAGTTGAAAGTTAGCTAACTACAGACGTAGAGCCCAACGCACGTCCCGACGTAGAGGCCAACGCACGTCCCGACGTAGAGCCCAACGCACGTCCCGACGTAGACCTGAAAAGTAAGCTAAATCCTGACGTAGAGCCCAACGCACGTCCCGACGTAGAGCCCAACGCACGTCCCGACATAGCGCCCAACGCACGTCCCGACGTAGAGCTGAAAGTTAGCTAACTACAGACGTAGAGCCCAACGCACGTCCCGACGTAGAACCCAACGCACGTCCCGACGTAGAGCCCAACGCACGTCCCGACGTAGCGCCCAATGCACGTCCCGACGTAGAGCTGAAAGTAAGCTAAATCCCGACGTAGAGCCCAACGCACGTCCCGACGTAGAGCCCAACGCACGTCCCGACGTAGAGCTGAAAGATAGGTAACTACAGACGAAGAGCCCAACGCGCGTCCCGACGTAGAGCTGAAAGTAACCTAAATCCCGACGTAGAGCCCAACGCACGTCCTGACGTAGAGCATAACGCACGTCCCGACGTAGAGCCCAACGCACGTCCCGACGTAGAGCTGAAAGCTAAATGCCGACGTAGAGGCCAACGCACGTCCCGACGTAGAGCTGAAAGTAAGCTAAATCCCGACGTAGAGCCCAACGCACGTCCCGACGTGGAGCCCAACTCACGTCCCGACGTAGAGCCCAACGCACGTCCCGACCTAGAGGTGAAAGTTAGCTAACTACAGATGTAGAGCCCAACGCACGTCCTGATGTAGAGCCCAACGCACGTCCCGACGTAGAGCTGAAAGTAAGCTAAATCCCGACGTAGAGCCCAACGCACGTCCCGACGTAGAGCTGAAAGTAAGCTAAATCCCGACGTAGAGGCCAACGCACGTCCCGATGTAGAGGCCAACGCACGTCCCGACGTAGAACTGAAAGTAAGCAAAATCCCGACGTAGAGGCCAACGCACGTCCCGACGTAGAGCTGAAAGTAAGCTAAATCCCAACGTAGAGCCCAACGCACGTCCCGACATAGAGCCCAACGCACGTCCCGACGTAGAGCTGAAAGTAAGTTAATCCCGACGTAGCGCCCAACGCACGTCCCGAAGTAGCGCCCAACGCACGTCCCGACGTAGCGCCCAACGCACGTCCCGACGTAGCGCCCAACGCACGTCTCGACTTAGAGCTGAAAGTAAGCTAAATCCCGACGTAGAGGCCAACGCACGTCCCGACGTAGAGGCCAACGCACGTCCCGACGTAGAGCTGAAAGTAAGCTAAATCCCGACGTAGAGCCCAACGCACGTCCCGACGTAGAGCCCAACGCACGTCCCGACGTAGAGCCCAACGCACGTTCCGACGTAGCGCCCAACGCACGTCCCGACGTAGAGCTGAAAGTTAGCTAACTACAGATGTAGAGCCCAACGCACGTCCCGACGTAGAACTGAAAGTTAGCTAACTACAGATGTAGAGCCCAACGCACGTCCCAACGTAGAGTTGAAACTTAGCTAACTACAGACGTAGAGCCCAACGCACGTCCCGACGTAGAGCCCAACGCACGTCCCGACGTAGACCTGAAAGTAAGCTAAATCCCGACGTAGAGCCCAACGCACGTCCCGACGTAGAGCCCAACGCACGTCCCGACGTAGAGCCTAACGCACGTCCCGACGTAGAGCTGAAAGTAAGCTAAATCCCGACGTAGAGCTCAACGCACGTCCCGACGTAGAACCCAACGCACGTCCCGACGTAGAGCCCAACGCACGTCCCAACGTAGAGCCCAACGCACGTCCCGACGTAGAGCTGAAAGTTAGCTAACTACAGACGAAGAGCCCAACGCGCGTCCCGACGTAGAGCCCAACGCTTGTCCCGACGTAGAGCCCAACGCACGTCCCGACGTAGAGCCCAACGCACGTCCCGACGTAGAGCTGAAAGTAAGCTAAATCCCGACGTAGAGCCCAACGCACATCCCGACGTAGAGCCCAACGCACGTCCCGATGTAGAGGCCAACGCACGTCCCGACGTAGAGGCCAACGCACGTCTCGACGTAGAGCTGAAAGTAAGCTA
Source organism: Leptosomus discolor (assembly GCF_034619465.1). NCBI lineage: Eukaryota > Metazoa > Chordata > Aves > Leptosomiformes > Leptosomidae > Leptosomus > Leptosomus discolor. Next base: position 1,048,624 of record NW_028237857.1, on the reverse strand, counting down.
AATCCCGACATAGCGCCCAACGCACGTCCCGACGTAGAGCTGAAAGTTAGCTAACTACAGACGTAGAGCCCAACGCACGTCCCGACGTAGAGCAGAAAGTTAGCTAACTACAGACGTAGAGCCCAACGCACGTCCCGACGTAGAACCCAACGCACGTCCCGACGTAGAGCTTAACGCACGTCCCGACGTAGCGCCCAATGCACGTCCCGACGTAGAGCTGAAAGTAAGCTAAATCCCGACGTAGAGCCCAACGCACGTCCCGACGTAGAGCCCAACGCACGTCCCGACGTAGAGCTGAAAGTTAGCTAACTACAGACGAAGAGCCCAACGCGCGTCCCGACGTAGAGCTGAAAGTTAGCTAACTACAGACGTAGAGCCCAACGCGTGTCGCGACGTAGGGCCCAACGCGTGTCCCGACGTAGAGGCCAACGCACGTCCCGACGTAGAGCTGAAAGTAACCTAAATCCCGACGTAGAGCCCAACGCACGTCCCGACGTAGAGCCCAACGCACGTCCCGACGTAGAGCCCAACGCACGTCCCGACGTAGCGCCCAACGCACGTCCCGACGTAGAGCTGAAAGTTACCTAACTACAGACGTAGAGCCCAACGCACGTCCCGACGTAGAGCAGAAAGTTAGCTAACTACAGACGAAGAGCCCAACGCACGTCCCGACGTAGAACCCAACGCACGTCCCGACGTAGAGCCCAACGCACGTCCCGACGTAGAGCCCAACGCAAGTCCCGACGTAGAGCTGAAAGCTAAATGCCGACGTAGAGGCGAACGCACGTCCCGACGTAGAGCTGAAAGTAAGCTAAATCCCGACGTAGAGCCCAACGCACGTCCCGACGTGGAGCCCAACTCACGTCCCGACGTAGAGCCCAACGCACGTCCCGACGTAGAGCTGAAAGTTAGCTAACTACAGACGTAGAGCCCAACGCGTGTCGCGACGTAGGGCCCAACGCGTGTCCCGACGTAGAGGCCAACGCACGTCCCGACGTAGAGCTGAAAGTAACCTAAATCCCGACGTAGAGCCCAACGCACGTCCCGACGTAGAGCTGAAAGTAAGCTAAATCCCGACGTAGAGCCCAACGCACGATCCGACGTAGAGCTGAAAGTAAGCTAAATCCCGACGTAGAGGCCAACGCACGTCCCGATGTAGAGGCCAACGCACGTCCCGACGTAGAGCTGAAAGTAAGATAAATCCCGACGTAGAGGCCAACGCACGTCCCGACGTAGAGGCCAACGCACGTCCCGACGTAGAGCTGAAAGTAAGCTAAATCCCGACGTAGAGGCCAACGCACGTTCTGATGTAGAGCCCAACGCACGTCCCGACGTAGAGCTGAAAGTAAGCTAAATCCCGACGTAGAGCCCAACGCACGTCCCGACGTAGAGCTGAAAGTAAGCTAAATCCCGACGTAGAGGCCAACGCACGTCCCGATGTAGAGGCCAACGCACGTCCCGACGTAGAACTGAAAGTAAGCAAAATCCCGACGTAGAGGCCAACGCACGTCCCGACGTAGAGCTGAAAGTAAGCTAAATCCCAACGTAGAGCCCAACGCACGTCCCGACATAGAGCCCAACGCACGTCCCGACGTAGAGCTGAAAGTAAGTTAATCCCGACGTAGCGCCCAACGCACGTCCCGAAGTAGCGCCCAACGCACGTCCCGACGTAGCGCCCAACGCACGTCTCGACTTAGAGCTGAAAGTAAGCTAAATCCCGACGTAGAGGCCAACGCACGTCCCGACGTAGAGGCCAACGCACGTCCCGACGTAGAGCTGAAAGTAAGCTAAATCCCGACGTAGAGCCCAACGCACGTCCCGACGTAGAGCCCAACGCACGTCCCGACGTAGAGCCCAACGCACGTTCCGACGTAGCGCCCAACGCACGTCCCTACGTAGAGCTGAAAGTTAGCTAACTACAGATGTAGAGCCCAACGCACGTCCCGACGTAGAACTGAAAGTTAGCTAACTACAGACGTAGAGCCCAACGCACGTCCCAACGTAGAGTTGAAACTTAGCTAACTACAGACGTAGAGCCCAACGCACGTCCCGACGTAGAGCCCAACGCACGTCCCGACGTAGACCTGAAAGTAAGCTAAATCCCGACGTAGAGCCCAACGCACGTCCCGACGTAGAGCCCAACGCACGTCCCGACGTAGAGCCTAACGCACGTCCCGACGTAGAGCTGAAAGTAAGCTAAATCCCGACGTAGAGCTCAACGCACGTCCCGACGTAGAACCCAACGCACGTCCCGACGTAGAGCCCAACGCACGTCCCAACGTAGAGCCCAACGCACGTCCCGACGTAGAGCTGAAAGTTAGCTAACTACAGACGAAGAGCCCAACGCGCGTCCCGACGTAGAGCCCAACGCTTGTCCCGACGTAGAGCCCAACGCACGTCCCGACGTAGAGCCCAACGCACGTCCCGACGTAGAGCTGAAAGTAAGCTAAATCCCGACGTAGAGCCCAACGCACATCCCGACGTAGAGCCCAACGCACGTCCCGATGTAGAGGCCAACGCACGTCCCGACGTAGAGGCCAACGCACGTCTCGACGTAGAGCTGAAAATAAGCTAAATCCCGACATAGCGCCCAACGCACGTCCCGACGTAGAGGTGAAAGTTAGCTAACTACAGACGTAGAGCCCAACGCACGTCCCGACGTAGAGCAGAAAGTTAGCTAACTACAGACGTAGAGCCCAACGCACGTCCCGACGTAGAACCCAACGCACGTCCCGACGTAGAGCTTAACGCACGTCCCGACGTAGCGCCCAATGCACGTCCCGACGTAGAGCTGAAAGTAAGCTAAATCCCGACGTAGAGCCCAACGCACGTCCCGACGTAGAGCCCAACGCACGTCCCGACGTAGAGCTGAAAGTTAGCTAACTACAGACGAAGAGCCCAACGCGCGTCCCGACGTAGAGCTGAAAGTTAGCTAACTACAGACGTAGAGCCCAACGCGTGTCGCGACGTAGGGCCCAACGCGTGTCCCTACATAGAGGCCAACGCACGTCCCGACGTAGAGCTGAAAGTAACCTAAATCCCGACGTAGAGCCCAACGCACGTCCCGACGTAGAGCCCAACGCACGTCCCGACGTAGAGCCCAACGCACGTCCCGACGTAGCGCCCAACGCACGTCCCGACGTAGAGCTGAAAGTTACCTAACTACAGACGTAGAGCCCAACGCACGTCCCGACGTAGAGCAGAAAGTTAGCTAACTACAGACGAAGAGCCCAACGCACGTCCCGACGTAGAACCCAACGCACGTCCCGACGTAGAGCCCAACGCACGTCCCGACGTAGAGCCCAACGCAAGTCCCGACGTAGAGCTGAAAGCTAAATGCCGACGTAGAGGCGAACGCACGTCCCGACGTAGAGCTGAAAGTAAGCTAAATCCCGACGTAGAGCCCAACGCACGTCCCGACGTGGAGCCCAACTCACGTCCCGACGTAGAGCCCAACGCACGTCCCGACGTAGAGCTGAAAGTTAGCTAACTACAGACGTAGAGCCCAACGCGTGTCGCGACGTAGGGCCCAACGCGTGTCCCGACGTAGAGGCCAACGCACGTCCCGACGTAGAGCTGAAAGTAACCTAAATCCCGACGTAGAGCCCAACGCACGTCCCGACGTAGAGCTGAAAGTAAGCTAAATCCCGACGTAGAGCCCAACGCACGATCCGACGTAGAGCTGAAAGTAAGCTAAATACCGACGTAGCGGCCAACGCACGTCCCGATGTAGAGGCCAACGCACGTCCCGACGTAGAGCTGAAAGTAAGATAAATCCCGACGTAGAGGCCAACGCACGTCCCGACGTAGAGGCCAACGCACGTCCCGACGTAGAGCTGAAAGTAAGCTAAATCCCGACGTAGAGGCCAACGCACGTCCCGACGTAGAGACCAACGCACGTCCCGACGTAGAGCCCAACGCACGTCCCGACGTAGAGCTGAAAGTAAGCTAAATCCCGACGTAGCGCCCGACGCACGTCCCGAAGTAGCGCCCAACGCACGTCCCGACCTAGCGCCCAACGCACGTCCCGACGTAGCGCCCAACGCACGTCTCGACGTAGAGCTGAAAGTAAGCTAAATCCCGACGTAGAGGCCAACGCACGTCCCGACGTAGAGGCCAACGCACGTCCCGACGTAGAGGCCAACGCACGTCCCGACGTAGAGCTGAAAGTAAGCTAAATCCCGACGTAGAGCCCAACGCACGTCCCGACGTAGAGCCCAACGCACGTCCCGACGTAGAGCCCAACGCACGTTCCGACGTAGCGCCCAACGCACGTCCCGACGTAGAGCTGAAAGTTAGCTAACTACAGATGTAGAGCCCAACGCACGTCCCGACGTAGAAGTGAAAGTTAGCTAACTACAGACGTAGAGCCCAACGCACGTCCCAACGTAGAGTTGAAAGTTAGCTAACTACAGACGTAGAGCCCAACGCACGTCCCGACGTAGAGCCCAACGCACGTCCCGACGTAGACCTGAAAGTAAGCTAAATCCCGACGTAGAGCCCAACGCACGTCCCGACGTAGAGCCCAACGCGTGTCCCAACGTAGAGCCCAACGCACGTCCCGACGTAGAGCCCAACGCACGTCCCGACGTAGAGCTGAAAGTAAGCTAAATCCCGACGTAGAGCCCAACGCACGTCCCGACGTAGAGCCCAACGCACGTCCCGATGTAGAGGCCAACGCACGTCCCGACGTAGAGGCCAACGCACGTCTCGACGTAGAGCTGAAAGTAAGCTAAATCCCGAGGTAGAGCCCAACGCACGTCCCGACTTAGAGCCCAACGCACGTCCCGACGTAGAGCCCAACGCACGTCCCGACGTAGCGCCCAACGCACGTCCCGACGTAGAGCTGAAAGTTACCTAACTACAGACGTAGAGCCCAACGCACGTCCCGACGTAGAGCAGAAATTAGCTAACTACAGACGTAGAGCCCAACGCACATCCCGACGTAGAGCCCAACGCACGTCCCGACGTAGAGCCCAACGCACGTCCCGACGTAGAGCTGAAAGTAAGCTAAATCATGACGTAGAGCCCAACACACGTCCCGACGTAGAGCCCAACGCACGTCCCGACATAGCGCCCAACGCACGTCCCGACGTAGAGCTCAAAGTTAGCTAACTACAGACGTAGAGCCCAACGTACGTCCCGACGTAGAGCAGAAAGTTAGCTAACTACAGACGTAGAGCCCAACGCACGTCCCGACGTAGAGCTGAAAGTTAGCTAACTACAGACGTAGAGCCCAACGCACGTCCCGACGTAGAGCTGAAAGTTAGCTAACTACAGACGTAGAGCCCAACGCACGTCCCGACGTAGAGCCCAACGCACGTCCCGACGTAGCGCCCAATGCACGTCCCGACGTAGAGCTGAAAGTAAGCTAAATCCCGACGTAGAGCCCAACGCACGTCCCGACGTAGAGCCCAACGCACGTCCCGACGTAGAGCTGAAAGTTAGGTAACTACAGACGAAGAGCCCAACGCGCGTCCCGACGTAGAGCTGAAAGTTAGCTAACTACAGACGTAGAGCCCAACGCGCGTCGCGACGTAGAGGCCAACGCACGTCCCGACGTAGAGCTGAAAGTAACCTAAATCCCGACGTAGAGCCCAACGCACGTCCCGACGTAGAGCCCAACGCACGTCCCGACGTAGAGCCCAACGCACGTCCCGACGTAGCGCCCAACGCACGTCCCGACGTAGAGCTGAAAGTTACCTATCTACAGAAATAGAGCCCAACGCACGTCCCGACGTAGAGCAGAAAGTTAGCTAACTACAGACGTAGAGCCCAACGCACGTCCCGACGTAGAACCCAACGCACGTCCCGACGTAGAGCCCAACGCAAGTCCCGACGTAGAGCTGAAAGCTAAATGCCGACGTAGAGGCCAACGCACGTCCCGACGTAGAGCTGAAAGTAAGCTAAATCCCGACGTAGAGCCCAACGCACGTCCCGACGTGGAGCCCAACTCACGTCCCGACGTAGAGCCCAACGCACGTCCCGACGTAGAGCTGAAAGTTAGCTAACTACAGACGTAGAGCCCAACGCACGTCCCGACGTAGAGCCCAACACATGTCCCGACGTAGAGCTGAAAGTATGCTAAATCCCGACGTAGAGCCCAACGCACGATCCGACGTAGAGCTGAAAGTAAGCTAAATCCCAACGTAGAGGCCAACGCACGTCCCGATGTAGAGGCCAACGCACGTCCCGACGTAGAGCTGAAAGTAAGATAAATCCCGACGTAGAGGCCAACGCACGTCCCGACGTAGAGCTGAAAGTAAGCTAAATCCCGACGTAGAGCCCAACGCACGTCCCGACGTAGAGCCCAACGCACGTCCCGACGTAGAGCTGAAAGTAAGCTAAATCCCGACGCAGCGCCCAACGCACGTCCCGAAGTAGCGCCCAACGCACGTCCCGACGTAGCGCCCAACGCACGTCCCGACGTAGCGCGCAACGCACGTCCCGACGTAGAGCTGAAAGTAAGCTAAATCCCGACGTAGAGCCCAACGCACGTCCCGACGTAGAGGCCAACGCATGGCCCGACGTAGAGGTCAACGCACGTCCCGACGTAGAGGCCAACGCACGTCCCGACGTAGAGCTGAAAGTAAGCTAAATCCCGACGTAGAGCCCAACGCACGTCCCGACGTAGAGTCCAACGCACGTCCCGACGTAGAGCCCAACGCACGTCCCGACGTAGAGCCCAACGCACGTTCCGACGTAGCGCCCAACGCACGTCCCGACGTAGAGCTGAAAGTTAGCTAACTACAGACGTAGAGCCCAACGCACGTCCCAACGTAGAGTTGAAAGTTAGCTAACTACAGACGTAGAGCCCAACGCACGTCCCGACGTAGAGGCCAACGCACGTACCGACGTAGAGACCAACGCACGTCCCGACGTAGACCTGAAAAGTAAGCTAAATCCTGACGTAGAGCCCAACGCACGTCCCGACGTAGAGCCCAACGCACGTCCCGACATAGCGCCCAACGCACGTCCCGACGTAGAGCTGAAAGTTAGCTAACTACAGACGTAGAGCCCAAAGCACGTCCCGACGTAGAACCCAACGCACGTCCCGACGTAGAGCCCAACGCACGTCCCGACGTAGCGCCCAATGCACGTCCCGACGTAGAGCTGAAAGTAAGCTAAATCCCGACGTAGAGCCCAACGCACGTCCCGACGTAGAGCCCAACGCACGTCCCGACGTAGAGCTGAAAGATAGGTAACTACAGACGAAGAGCCCAACGCGCGTCCCGACGTAGAGCTGAAAGTAACCTAAATCCCGACGTAGAGCCCAACGCAAGTCCTGACGTAGAGCATAACGCACGTCCCGACGTAGAGCCCAACGCACGTCCCGACGTAGAGCCCAACGCACGTCCCGACGTAGAGCTGAAAGCTAAATGCCGACGTAGAGGCCAACGCACGTCCCGACGTAGAGCTGAAAGTAAGCTAAATCCCGACGTAGAGCCCAACGCACGTCCCGACGTGGAGCCCAACTCACGTCCCGACGTAGAGCCCAACGCACGTCCCGACCTAGAGGTGAAAGTTAGCTAACTACAGACGTAGAGCCCAACGCACGTCCTGACGTAGAGCCCAACGCACGTCCCGACGTAGAGCTGAAAGTAAGCTAAATCCCGACGTAGAGCCCAACGCACGTCCCGACGTAGAGCTGAAAGTAAGCTAAATCCCGACGTAGAGGCCAACGCACGTCCCGATGTAGAGGCCAACGCACGTCCCGACGTAGAGCTGAAAGTAAGCTAAATCCCGACGTAGAGGCCAACGCACGTCCCGACGTAGAGCTGAAAGTAAGCTAAATCCCAACGTAGAGCCCAACGCACGTCCCGACGTAGAGCCCAACGCACGTCCCGACATAGAGCCCAACGCACGTCCCGACGTAGAGCTGAAAGTAAGTTAATCCCGACGTAGCGCCCAACGCACGTCCCGAAGTAGCGCCCAACGCACGTCCCGACGTAGCGCCCAACGCACGTCCCGACGTAGCGCCCAACGCACGTCTCGACTTAGAGCTGAAAGTAAGCTAAATCCCGACGTAGAGGCCAACGCACGTCCCGACGTAGAGGCCAACGCACGTCCCGACGTAGAGCTGAAAGTAAGCTAAATCCCGACGTAGAGCCCAACGCACGTCCCGACGTAGAGCCCAACGCACGTCCCGACGTAGAGCCCAACGCACGTTCCGACGTAGCGCCCAACGCACGTCCCGACGTAGAGCTGAAAGTTAGCTAACTACAGACGTAGAGCCCAACGCACGTCCCGACGTAGAGCCCAACGCACGTCCCGACGTAGACCTGAAAGTAAGCTAAATCCCGACGTAGAGCCCAACGCACGTCCCGACGTAGAGCCCAACGCGTGTCCCGACGTAGAGCCCAACGCACGTCCCGACGTAGAGCCCAACGCACGTCCCGACGTAGAGCTGAAAGTAAGCTAAATCCCGACGTAGAGCCCAACGCAAGTCCCGACGTAGAGCCCAACGCACGTCCCGATGTAGAGGCCAACGCACGTCCCGACGTAGAGGCCAACGCACGTCTCGACGTAGAGCTGAAAGTAAGCTAAATCCCGAGGTAGAGCCCAACGCACGTCCCGACTTAGAGCCCAACGCACGTCCCGACGTAGAGCCCAACGCACGTCCCGACGTAGCGCCCAACGCACGTCCCGACGTAGAGCTGAAAGTTACCTAACTACAGACGTAGAGCCCAACGCACGTCCCGACGTAGAGCAGAAAGTTAGCTAACTACAGACGTAGAGCCCAACGCACATCCCGACGTAGAGCTCAACGCACGTCCCGACGTAGAGCCCAACGCACGTCCCGACGTAGAGCTGAAAGTAAGCTAAATCATGACGTAGAGCCCAACGCACGTCCCGACGTAGAGCCCAACGCACGTCCCGACATAGCGCCCAACGCACGTCCCGACGTAGAGCTGAAAGTTAGCTAACTACAGACGTAGAGCCCAACGCACGTCCCGACGTAGAGCAGAAAGTTAGCTAACTACAGACGTAGAGCCCAACGCACGTCCCGACGTAGAACCCAACGCACGTCCCGACGTAGAACCCAACGCACGTCCCGACGTAGAGCCCAACGCACGTCCCGACGTAGCGCCCAATGCACGTCCCGACGTAGAGCTGAAAGTAAGCTAAATCCCGACGTAGAGCCCAACGCACGTCCCGACGTAGAGCCCAACGCACGTCCCGAAGTAGAGCTGAAAGTTAGGTAACTACAGACGAAGAGCCCAACGCGCGTCCCGACGTAGAGCTGAAAGTTAGCTAACTACAGACGTAGAGCCCAACGCGCGTCGCGACGTAGAGCTGAAAGATAGGTAACAACAGACGAAGAGCCCAACGCGCGTCCCGACGTAGAGCTGAAAGTAACCTAAATCCCGACGTAGAGCCCAACGCAAGTCCTGACGTAGAGCATAACGCACGTCCCGACGTAGAGCCCAACGCACGTCCCGACGTAGAGCCCAACGCACGTCCCGACGTAGAGCTGAAAGCTAAATGCCGACGTAGAGGCCAACGCACGTCCCGACGTAGAGCTGAAAGTAAGCTAAATCCCGACGTAGAGCCCAACGCACGTCCCGACGTGGAGCCCAACTCACGTCCCGACGTAGAGCCCAACGCACGTCCCGACCTAGAGGTGAAAGTTAGCTAACTACAGACGTAGAGCCCAACGCACGTCCTGACGTAGAGCCCAACGCACGTCCCGACGTAGAGCTGAAAGTAAGCTAAATCCCGACGTAGAGCCCAACGCACGTCCCGACGTAGAGCTGAAAGTAAGCTAAATCCCGACGTAGAGGCCAACGCACGTCCCGATGTAGAGGCCAACGCACGTCCCGACGTAGAGCTGAAAGTAAGCTAAATCCCGACGTAGAGCCCAACGCACGTCCCGACGTAGAGCTGAAAGTAAGCTAAATCCCAACGTAGAGCCCAACGCACGTCCCGACGTAGAGCCCAACGCACGTCCCGACATAGAGCCCAACGCACGTCCCGACGTAGAGCTGAAAGTAAGTTAATCCCGACGTAGCGCCCAACGCACGTCCCGAAGTAGCGCCCAACGCACGTCCCGACGTAGCGCCCAACGCACGTCCCGACGTAGCGCCCAACTCACGTCTCGACTTAGAGCTCAAAGTAAGCTAAATCCCGACGTAGAGGCCAACGCACGTCCCGACGTAGAGGCCAACGCACGTCCCGACGTAGAGGCCAACGCACGTCCCGACGTAGAGCTGAAAGTAAGCTAAATCCCGACGTAGAGCCCAATGCACGTCCCGACGTAGAGCCCAACGCACGTCCCGACGTAGAGCCCAACGCACGTTCCGACATAGCGCCCAACGCACGTCCCGACGTAGAGCTGAAAGTTAGCTAACTACAGATGTAGAGCCCAACGCACGTCCCGACGTAGAACTGAAAGTTAGCTAACTACAGACGTAGAGCCCAACGCACGTCCCAACGTAGAGTTGAAACTTAGCTAACTACAGACGTAGAGCCCAACGCACGTCCCGACGTAGACCTGAAAGTAAGCTAAATCCCGACGTAGAGCCCAACGCACGTCCCGACGTAGAGCCCAACGCACGTCACGACGTAGAGCCTAACGCACGTCCCGACGTAGAGCTGAAAGTAAGCTAAATCCCGACGTAGAGCTCAACGCACGTCCCGACGTAGACCCCAACGCACGTCCCGACGTAGAGCCCAACGCACGTCCCAACGTAGAGCCCAACGCACGTCCCGACGTAGAGCTGAAAGTTAGCTAACTACAGACGAAGAGCCCAACGCGCGTCCCAACGTAGAGCCCAACGCACGTCCCGATGTAGAGGCCAACGCACGTCCGGACGTAGAGGCCAACGCACGTCTCGACGTAGAGCTGAAAGTAAGCTAAATCCCGACATAGCGCCCAACGCACGTCCCGACGTAGAGCTGAAAGTTAGCTAACTACAGACGTAGAGCCCAACGCACGTCCCGACGTAGAGCAGAAAGTTAGCTAACTACAGACGTAGAGCCCAACGCACGTCCCGACGTAGAACCCAACGCACGTCCCGACGTAGAGCCCAACGCACGTCCCGACGTAGCGCCCAATGCACGTCCCGACGTAGAGCTGAAAGTAAGCTAAATCCCGACGTAGAGCCCAACGCACGTCCCGACGTAGAGCCCAACGCACGTCCCGACGTAGAGCTGAAAGTTAGCTAACTACAGACGAAGAGCCCAACGCGCGTCCCGACGTAGAGCTGAAAGTTAGCTAACTACAGACGTAGAGCCCAACGCGCGTCGCGACGTAGGGCCCAACGCGTGTCCCGACGTAGAGGCCAACGCACGTCCCGACGTAGAGCTGAAAGTAACCTAAATCCCGACGTAGAGCCCAACGCACGTCCCGACGTAGAGCCCAACGCACGTCCCGACGTAGCGCCCAACGCACGTCCCGACGTAGAGCTGAAAGTTACCTAACTACAGACGTAGAGCCCAACGCACTTCCCGACGTAGAGCAGAAAGTTAGCTAACTACAGACGTAGAGCCCAACGCACGTCCCGACGTAGAACCCAACGCACGTCCCGACGTAGAGCCCAACGCACGTCCCGACGTAGAGCTGAAAGTTAGCTAACTACAGACGTAGAGCCCAACGCACGTCCCGACGTAGAGCCCAACGCACGTCCCGACGTAGAGCTGAAAGTAAGCTAAATCCCGACGTAGAGCCCAACGCACGATCCGACGTAGAGCTGAAAGTAAGCTAAATCCCGACGTAGAGGCCAACGCACGTCCCGATGTAGAGGCCAACGCACGTCCCGACGTAGAGCTGAAAGTAAGATAAATCCCGACGTAGAGGCCAACGCACGTCCCGACGTAGAGGCCAACGCACGTCCCGACGTAGAGCTGAAAGTAAGCTAAATCCCGACGTAGAGGCCAACGCACGTCCCGACGTAGAGGCCAACGCACGTCCCGACGTAGAGCCCAACGCACGTCCCGACGTAGAGCTGAAAGTAAGCTAAATCCCGACGTAGCGCCCAACGCACGTCCCGAAGTAGCGCCCAACGCACGTCCCGACGTAGCGCCCAACGCACGTCCCGACGTAGCGCGCAACGCACGTCCCGACGTAGAGCTGAAAGTAAGCTAAATCCCGACGTAGAGGCCAACGCACGTCCCGACGTAGAGGCCAACGCACGTCCCGACGTAGAGGCCAACGCACGTCCCGACGTAGAGGCCAACGCACGTCCCGACGTAGAGCTGAAAGTAAGCTAAATCCCGACGTAGAGCCCAACGCACATCCCGACGTAGAGTCCAACGCACGTCCCGACGTAGAGCCCAACGCACGTCCCGACGTAGAGCCCAACGCACGTTCCGACGTAGCGCCCAACGCACCTCCCGACGTAGAGCTGAAAGTTAGCTAACTACAGATGTAGAGCCCAACGCACGTCCCGATGTAGAGCTGAAAGTTAGCTAACTACAGACGTAGAGCCCAACGCACGTCCCAACGCAGAGTTGAAAGGTAGCTAACTACAGACGTAGAGCCCAACGCACGTCCCGACGTAGAGGACAACGCACGTCCCGACGTAGAGCTGAAAGTAAGCTAAATCCCGACGTAGAGCCCAACGCACGTCCCGACGTAGAGCCCAACGCACGTCCCGACGTAGAGCCCAACGCACGTCCCGACGTAGAGCTGAAAGTAAGCTAAATCCCGACGTAGCGCCCAACGCACGTCCCGAAGTAGCGCCCAACGCACGTCCCGACCTAGCGCCCAACGCACGTCCCGACGTAGCGCCCAACGCACGTCTCGACGTAGAGCTGAAAGTAAGCTAAATCCCGACGTAGAGCCCAACGCACGTCCCGACGTAGAGCCCAACGCACGTCCCGACGTAGAGCCCAACGCACGTTCCGACGTAACGCCCAACGCACGTCCCGACGTAGAGTTGAAAGTTAGCTAACTACAGATGTAGAGCCCAACGCACGTCCCGACGTAGAACTGAAAGTTAGCTAACTACAGACGTAGAGCCCAACGCACGTCCCAACGTAGAGTTGAAAGTTAGCTAACTACAGACGTAGAGCCCAACGCACGTCCCGACGTAGAGCCCAACGCACGTCCCGAAGTAGACCTGAAAGTAAGCTAAATCCCGACGTAGAGCCCAACGCACGTCCCGACGTAGAGCCCAACGCGTGTCCCGACGTAGAGCCCAACGCACGTCCCGACGTACAGCCCAACGCACGTCCCGACGTAGAGCTGAAAGTAAGCTAAATCCCGACGTAGAGCCCAACGCAAGTCCCGACGTAGAGCCCAACGCACGTCCCGATGTAGAGGCCAACGCACGTCCCGACGTAGAGGCCAACGCACGTCTCGACGTAGAGCTGAAAGTAAGCTAAATCCCGAGGTAGAGCCCAACGCACGTCCCGACTTAGAGCCCAACGCACGTCCCGACGTAGAGCCCAACGCACGTCCCGACGTAGCGCCCAACGCACGTCCCGACGTAGAGCAGAAAGTTAGCTAACTACAGACGTAGAGCCCAACGCACATCCCGACGTAGAGCCCAACGCACGTCCCGACGTAGAGCTGAAAGTAAGCTAAATCATGACGTAGAGCCCAACGCACGTCCCGACGTAGAGCCCAACGCACGTCCCGACATAGCGCCCAACGCACGTCCCGACGTAGAGCTGAAAGTTAGCTAACTACAGACGTAGAGCCCAACGCACGTCCCGACGTAGAGCAGAAAGTTAGCTAACTACAGACGTAGAGCCCAACGCACGTCCCGACGTAGAACCCAACGCACGTCCCGACGTAGAACCCAACGCAAGTCCCGAAGTAGAGCCCAACGCACGTCCCGACGTAGCGCCCAATGCACGTCCCGACGTAGAGCTGAAAGTAAGCTAAATCCCGACGTAGAGCCCATGGCACGTCCCGACGTAGAGCCCAACGCACGTCCCGAAGTAGAGCTGAAAGTTAGGTAACTACAGACGAAGAACCCAACGCGCGTCCCGACGTAGAGCTGAAAGTTAGCTAACTACAGACGTAGAGCCCAACGCGCGTCGCGACGTAGAGCCCAACGCGTGTCCCGACGTAGAGGCCAACGCACGTCCCGACGTACAGCTGAAAGTAACCTAAATCCCGACGTAGAGCCCAACGCACGTCCCGACGTAGAGCCCAACGCACGTCCCGACGTAGCGCCCAACGCACGTCCCGACGTAGAGCTGAAAGTTACCTATCTACAGAAATAGAGCCCAACGCACGTCCCGACGTAGAGCAGAAAGTTAGCTAACTACAGACGTAGAGCCCAACGCACGTCCCGACGTAGAACCCAACGCACGTCCCGACGTAGATCCCAACGCACGTCCCGACGTAGAGCCCAACGCACGTCCCGACGTAGAGCCCAACGCAAGTCCCGACGTAGAGCTGAAAGCTAAATGCCGACGTAGAGGCCAACGCACGTCCCGACGTAGAGCTGAAAGTAAGCTAAATCCCGACGTAGAGCCCAACGCACGTCCCGACGTGGAGCCCAACTCACGTCCCGACGTAGAGCCCAACGCACGTCCCGACGTAGAGCTGAAAGTTAGCTAACTACAGACGTAGAGCCCAACGCACGTCCCGACGTAGAGCCCAACGCACGTCCCGACGTAGAGCTGAAAGTAAGCTAAATCCCGACGTAGAGCCCAACGCACGATCCGACGTAGAGCTGAAAGTAAGCTAAATCCCGACGTAGAGGCCAACGCACGTCCCGATGTAGAGGCCAACGCACGTCCCGACGTAGAGCTGAAAGTAAGATAAATCCCGACGTAGAGGCCAACGCACGTCCCGACGCAGAGGCCAACGCACGTCCCGACGTAGAGCTGAAAGTAAGCTAAATCCCGACGTAGAGCCCAACGCACGTCCCGACGTAGAGCCCAACGCACGTCCCGACGTAGAGCCCAACGCACGTCCCGACGTAGAGCTGAAAGTAAGCTAAATCCCGACGTAGCGCCCAACGCACGTCCCGAAGTAGCGCCCAACGCACGTCCCGACGTAGCGCCCAACGCACGTCTCGATGTAGAGCTGAAAGTAAGCTAAATCCCAACGTAGAGGCCAACGCACGTCCCGACGTAGAGGCCAACGCACGTCCCGACGTAGAGCTGAAAGTAAGCTAAATCCCGACGTAGAGCCCAACGCACGTCCCGACGTAGAGCCCAACGCACGTCCCGACGTAGAGCCCAACGCACGTTCCGACGTAGCGCCCAACGCACGTCCCGACGTAGAGCTGAAAGTTAGCTAACTACAGATGTAGAGCCCAACGCACGTCCCGACGTAGAACTGAAAGTTAGCTAACTACAGACGTAGAGCCCAACGCACGTCCCAACGTAGAGTTGAAAGTTAGCTAACTACAGACGTAGAGCCCAACGCACGTCCCGACGTAGAGCCCAACGCACGTCCCGACGTAGAGCTGAAAGTAAGCTAAATCCCGAGGTAGAGCCCAACGCACGTCCCGACTTAGAGCCCAACGCACGTCCCGACGTAGAGCCCAACGCACGTCCCGACGTAGCGCCCAACGCACGTCCCGACGTAGAGCAGAAAGTTAGCTAACTACAGACGTAGAGCCCAACGCACATCCCGACGTAGAGCCCAACGCACGTCCCGACGTAGAGCCCAACGCACGTCCCGACGTAGAGCTGAAAGTAAGCTAAATCATGACGTAGAGCCCAACGCACGTCCCGACGTAGAGCCCAACGCACGTCCCGACATAGCGCCCAACGCACGTCCCGACGTAGAGCTGAAAGTTAGCTAACTACAGACGTAGAGCCCAACGCACGTCCCGACGTAGAGCAGAAAGTTAGCTAACTACAGACGTAGAGCCCAACGCACGTCCCGACGTAGAACCCAACGCACGTCCCGACGTAGAACCCAACGCAAGTCCCGACGTAGAGCCCAACGCACGTCCCGACGTAGCGCCCAATGCACGTCCCGACGTAGAGCTGAAAGTAAGCTAAATCCCGACGTAGAGCCCATGGCACGTCCCGACGTAGAGCCCAACGCACGTCCCGAAGTAGAGCTGAAAGTTAGGTAACTACAGACGAAGAACCCAACGCGCGTCCCGACGTAGAGCTGAAAGTTAGCTAACTACAGACGTAGAGCCCAACGCGCGTCGCGACGTAGAGCCCAACGCGTGTCCCGACGTAGAGGCCAACGCACGTCCCGACGTACAGCTGAAAGTAACCTAAATCCCGACGTAGAGCCCAACGCACGTCCCGACGTAGAGCCCAACGCACGTCCCGACGTAGCGCCCAACGCACGTCCCGACGTAGAGCTGAAAGTTACCTATCTACAGAAATAGAGCCCAACGCACGTCCCGACGTAGAGCAGAAAGTTAGCTAACTACAGACGTAGAGCCCAACGCACGTCCCGACGTAGAACCCAACGCACGTCCCGACGTAGATCCCAACGCACGTCCCGACGTAGAGCCCAACGCACGTCCCGACGTAGAGCCCAACGCAAGTCCCGACGTAGAGCTGAAAGCTAAATGCCGACGTAGAGGCCAACGCACGTCCCGACGTAGAGCTGAAAGTAAGCTAAATCCCGACGTAGAGCCCAACGCACGTCCCGACGTGGAGCCCAACTCACGTCCCGACGTAGAGCCCAACGCACGTCCCGACGTAGAGCTGAAAGTTAGCTAACTACAGACGTAGAGCCCAACGCACGTCCCGACGTAGAGCCCAACGCACGTCCCGACGTAGAGCTGAAAGTAAGCTAAATCCCGACGTAGAGCCCAACGCACGATCCGACGTAGAGCTGAAAGTAAGCTAAATCCCGACGTAGAGGCCAACGCACGTCCCGATGTAGAGGCCAACGCACGTCCCGACGTAGAGCTGAAAGTAAGATAAATCCCGACGTAGAGGCCAACGCACGTCCCGACGCAGAGGCCAACGCACGTCCCGACGTAGAGCTGAAAGTAAGCTAAATCCCGACGTAGAGCCCAACGCACGTCCCGACGTAGAGCCCAACGCACGTCCCGACGTAGAGCCCAACGCACGTCCCGACGTAGAGCTGAAAGTAAGCTAAATCCCGACGTAGCGCCCAACGCACGTCCCGAAGTAGCGCCCAACGCACGTCCCGACGTAGCGCCCAACGCACGTCTCGATGTAGAGCTGAAAGTAAGCTAAATCCCAACGTAGAGGCCAACGCACGTCCCGACGTAGAGGCCAACGCACGTCCCGACGTAGAGCTGAAAGTAAGCTAAATCCCGACGTAGAGCCCAACGCACGTCCCGACGTAGAGCCCAACGCACATCCCGACGTAGAGCCCAACGCACGTTCCGACGTAGCGCCCAACGCACGTCCCGACGTAGAGCTGAAAGTTAGCTAACTACAGATGTAGAGCCCAACGCACGTCCCGACGTAGAACTGAAAGTTAGCTAACTACAGACGTAGAGCCCAACGCACGTCCCAACGTAGAGTTGAAAGTTAGCTAACTACAGACGTAGAGCCCAACGCACGTCCCGACGTAGAGCCCAACGCACGTCCCGACGTAGACCTGAAAGTAAGCTAAATCCCGACGTAGAGCCCAACGCACGTCCCGACGTAGAGCCCAACGCACGTCCCGACGTAGAGCCTAACGCACGTCCCGACGTAGAGCGGAAAGTAAGCTAAATCCCGACGTAGAGCTCAACGCACGTCCCGACGTAGAACCCAACGCACGTCCCGACGTAGAGCCCAACGCACGTCCCAACGTAGAGCCCAACGCAAGTCCCGACGTAGAGCTGAAAGTTAGCTAACTACAGACGAAGAGCCCAACGCGCGTCCCGACGTAGAGCTGAAAGTTAGCTAACTACAGACGTAGAGCCCAACGCGCGTCCCGACGTAGAGCCCAACGCGTGTCGCGACGCAGAGCCCAACGCACGTCCCGACGTAGAGCCCAACGCACGTCCCGACGTAGAGCTGAAAGTAAGCTAAATCCCGACGTAGAGCCCAACGCACGTCCCGACGTAGAGCCCAACGCACGTCCCGATGTAGAGGCCAACGCACGTCCCGACGTAGAGGCCAACGCACGTCTCGACGTAGAGCTGAATGTAAGCTAAATCCCGAGGTAGAGCCCAACGCACGTCCCGACTTAGAGCCCAACGCACGTCCCGACGTAGAGCCCAACGCACGTCCCGAAGTAGCGCCCAACGCACGTCCCGACGTAGAGCTGAAAGTTACCTAACTACAGACGTAGAGCCCAACGCACGTCCCGACGTAGATCAGAAAGTTAGCTAACTACAGACGTAGAGCCCAACGCACATCCCGACGTAGAGCCCAACGCACGTCCCGACGTAGAGCCCAACGCACGTCCCGACGTAGAGCTGAAAGTAAGCTAAATCCTGACGTAGAGCCCAACGCACGTCCCGACGTAGAGGCCAACGCACGTCCCGACATAGCGCCCAACGCACGTCCCGACGTAGAGCTGAAAGTTAGCTAACTACAGACGTAGAGCCCAACGCACGTCCCGACGTAGAGCAGAAAGTTAGCTAACTACAGACGTAGAGCCCAACGCACGTCCCGACGTAGAACCCAACGCACGTCCCGACGTAGATCCCAATGCACGTCCCGACGTAGCGCCCAATGCACGTCCCGACGTAGAGCTGAAAGTAAGCTAAATCCCGACGTAGAGCCCAACGCACGTCCCGACGTAGAGCACAACGCGCGTCCCGACGTAGAGCTGAAAGTTAGCTAACTACAGACGTAGAGCCCAACGCACGTCCCGACGTAGAGCCCAACGCACGTCCCGACGTAGCGCCCAACGCACGTCCCGACGTAGAGCTGAAAATTAGCTAACTACAGACGTAGAGCCCAACGCACATCCCGACGTAGAGCCCAACGCACGTCCCGACGTAGAGCCCAACGCACGTCCCGACGTAGAGCTGAAAGCTAAATGCCGACGTAGAGGCCAACGCACGTCCCGACGTAGAGCTGAAAGTAAGCTAAATCCCGACGTAGAGCCCAACGCACGTCCCGACGTGGAGCCCAACTCACGTCCCGACGTAGAGCCCAACGCACGTCCCGACGTAGAGCTGAAAGTTAGCTAACTACAGACGTAGAGCCCAACGCACGTCCCGACTTAGAACCCAACGCACGTCCCGACGTAGAGCTGAAAGTAAGCTAAATCCCGACGTAGAGCCCAACGCACGATCCGACGTAGAGCTGAAAGTAAGCTAAATCCCGACGTAGAGCCCAACGCACGTCCCGATGTAGAGGCCAACGCACGTCCCGACGTAGAGCTGAAAGTAAGATAAATCCCGACGTAGAGGCCAACGCACGTCCCGACGTAGAGGCCAACGCACGTCCCGACGTAGAGCTGAAAGTAAGCTAAATCCCGACGTAGAGCCCAACGCACGTCCCGACGTAGAGCCCAACGCACGTCCCGACGTAGAGCCCAACGCACGTCCCGACGTAGAGCTGAAAGTAAGCTAAATCCCGACGTAGCGCCCAACGCACGTCATGAAGTAGCGCCCAACGCACGTCCCGACGTAGCGCCCAACGCACGTCCCGACGTAGCGCCCAACGCACGTCCCGACGTAGAGCTGAAAGTAAGCTAAATCCCGAAGTAGAGGCCAACGCACGTCCCGACGTAGAGGCCAACGCACGTCCCGACGTAGAGGCTACGCACGTCCCGACGTAGAGGCCAACGCACGTCCCGACGTAGAGCTGAAAGTAAGCTAAATCCCGACGTAGAGCCCAACGCACGTCCCGACGTAGAGTCCAACGCACGTCCCGGTGTAGAGCCCAACGCACGTCCCGACGTAGAGCCCAACGCACGTTCCGACGTAGCGCCCAACGCACGTCCCGACGTAGAGCTGAAAGTTAGCTAACTACAGATGTAGAGCCCAACGCACGTCCCGACGTAGAGCTGAAAGTTAGCTAACTACAGACGTAGAGCCCAACGCACGTCCCAACGTAGAGTTGAAAGTTAGCTAACTACAGACGTAGAGCCCAACGCACGTCCCGACGCAGAGCCCAACTCACGGCCCGACGTAGACCTGAAAGTAAGCTAAATCCCGACGTAGAGCCCAACGCACGTCCCGACGTAGAGCCCAACGCACGTCCCGACGTAGAGCCTAACGCGCGTCCCGACGTAGAGCTGAAAGTAAGATAAATCCCGACGTAGAGCTCAACGCACGTCCCGACGTAGAACCCAACACACGTCCCGACGTAGAGCCCAACGCACGTCCCGACGTAGAGCCCAACGCACGTCCCGACGTAGAGCTGAAAGTTAGCTAACTACAGACGAACAGCCCAACGAGCGTCCCGACGCAGAGCTGAAAGTTAGCTAACTACAGACGTAGAGCCCAACGCGCGTCGCGACGTAGAGCCCAACGCGTGTCCCGACGTAGAGGCCAACGCACGTCCCGACGTAGAGCTGAAAGTAAGTTAAATCCCGACGTAGAGGCCAACGCACGTCCCGACGTAGAGGCCAACGCACGTCCCGACGTAGAGCTGAAAGTAAGCTAAATCCCGACGTGGAGCCCAACGCACGTCCCGACGTAGAGCCCAACGCACGTCCCGACGTAGAGCTGAAAGTAAGCTAAATCCCGACGTAGCGCCCAACGCACGTCCCGACCTAGCGCCCAACGCACGTCCCGACGTAGCGCCCAACGCACGTCCCGACGTTAAGCTGAAAGTAAGCTAAATCCCGACGTAGAGGCCAACGCACGTCCCGACGTAGAGGCCAACGCACGTCCCGACGTAGAGGCCAACGCACGTCCCGACGTAGAGCTGAAAGTAAGCTAAATCCCGACGTAGAGCCCAACGCACGTCCCGACGTAGAGCCCAACGCACGTCCCGACGTAGAGCCCAACGCACGTTCCGACGTAGCGCCCAACGCACGTCCCGACGTAGAGCTGAAAGTTAGCTAACTACAGATGTAGAGCCCAACGCACGTCCCGACGTAGAGCTGAAAGTTAGCTAACTACAGACGTAGAGCCCAACGCACGTCCCAACGTAGAGTTGAAAGTTAGCTAACTACAGACGTAGAGCCCAACGCACGTCCCGACGTAGAGCCCAACGCACGTCCCGACGTAGACCTGAAAGGAAGCTAAATCCCGACGTAGAGCCCAACGCACGTCCCGACGTAGACCTGAAAGTAAGCTAAATCCCGACGTAGAGCCCAACGCACGTCCCGACGTAGAGGCCAACGCACGTCCCGACGTAGAGCCTAACGCACGTCCCGACGTAGAGCTGAAAGTAAGCTAAATCCCGACGTAGAGCCCAACGCACGTCCCGACGTAGACCTGAAAGTAAGCTAAATCCCGACGTAGAGCCCAACGCACGTCCCGACGTAGAGCCCAACGCACATCCCGACTTAGAGCCCAACACACGTCCCGACGTAGCGCCCAACGCACGTCCCGACGTAGAGCTGAAAGTTACCTAACTACAGACGTAGAGCCCAACGCACGTCCCGACGTAGAGCAGAAAGTTAGCTAACTACAGACGTAGAGCCCAACGCACGTCCCAACGTAGAGCCCAACGCACGTCCCGACGTAGAGCCCAACGCACGTCCCGACGTAGAGCTGAAAGGAAGCTAAATCCCGACGTAGAGCCCAACGCACGTCCCGACGTAGAGCCCAACGCACGTCCCGACATAGCGCCCAACGCACGTCCCGACGTAGAGCTGAAAGTTAGCTAACTACAGACGTACAGCCCAACGCACGTCCCGACGTAGAGCAGAAAGTTAGCTAAATACAGACGTAGAGCCCAACGCACGTCCCGACGTAGAACCCAACGCACGTCCCGACGTAGAGCCCAACGCACGTCCCGACGTAGAGCCCAACGCACGTCCCGACGTAGAGCTGAAAGTAAGCTAAATGCCGACGTAGAGGCCAACGCACGTCCCGACGTAGAGCTGAAAGTAAGCTAAATCCCGACGTAGAGGCCAACGCACGTCCCGACGTAGAGGCCAACGCACGTCCCGACGTAGAGGCCAACGCACGTCCCGACGTAGAGCTGAAAGTAAGCTAAATCCCGACGTAGAGCCCAACGCACGTCCCGACGTAGAGCCCAACGCACGTCCCGACGTAGAGCTGAAAGTTAGCTAACTACAGACGTAGAGCCCAACGCACGTCCCAACGTAGAGTTGAATGTTAGCTAACTACAGACGTAGAGCCCAACGCACGTCCCGAAGTAGAGCCCAACGCACGTCCCGACGTAGACCTGAAAGTAAGCTAAATCCCGACGTAGAGCCCAACGCACGTCCCGACGTAGAGCCCAACGCACGTCCCGACGTAGAGCCTAACGCGCGTCCCGACGTAGAGCCCAACGCACGTCCCGACGTAGAGCTGAAAGTTAGCTAACTACAGACGAAGAGCCCAACGCGCGTCCCGACGTAGAGCTGAAAGTTAGCTAACTACAGACGTAGAGCCCAACG
Source organism: Leptosomus discolor (assembly GCF_034619465.1). Taxonomy (NCBI): domain Eukaryota; kingdom Metazoa; phylum Chordata; class Aves; order Leptosomiformes; family Leptosomidae; genus Leptosomus; species Leptosomus discolor. The sequence goes on along the minus strand of NW_028237857.1, from coordinate 1,026,300 downwards.
CACGTCCCGACGTAGAGCCCAACGCACGTCCCGACGTAGAGCTGAAAGTAAGCTAAATCCCGACGTAGAGGCCAACGCACGTCCCGATGTAGAGGCCAACGCACGTCCCGACGTAGAGGCCAACGCACGTCTCGACGTAGAGCTGAAAGTAAGCTAAATCCCGACGTAGAGCCCAACGCACGTCCCGACGTAGAGCCCAACGGACGTCCCGACGTAGAGCCCAACGCACGTCCCGACGTAGAGCTGAAAGTTAGCTAACTACAGACGAAGAGCCCAACGCGCGTCCCGGCGTAGAGCTGAAAGTTAGCTAACTACAGACGTAGAGCCCAACGCGCGTCCCGACGTAGAGCCCAGCGCGTGTCCCGACGTAGAGCCCAACGCACGTCCCGACGTGGAGCTGAAAGTAAGCTAAATCCCGACGTAGAGCCCAACGCACGTCCCGACGTAGAGCCCAACGCACGTCCCGATGTAGAGGCCAACGCACGTCTCGACGTAGAGCTGAAAGTAAGCTAAATCCCGACGTAGAGCCCAACGCACGTCCCGACGTAGAGCCCAACGCACGTCCCGACGTAGAAACCAACGCACGTCCCGACGTAGAGCTGAAAGTTAGCTAACTACAGACGAAGAGCCCAACGCGCGTCCCGACATAGAGCTGAAAGTTAGCTAACTACAGACGTAGAGCCCAACGCGCGTCGCGACATAGAGCCCAACGCGTGTCCCGACGTAGAGGCCAACGCACGTCCCGACGTAGAGCCCAAAGCACGTCCTGACGTAGAGCCCAACGCACGTCCCGACGTAGCGCCCAACACACGTCCCGACGTAGAGCTGAAAGTTACCTAACTACAGACGTAGAGCCCAACGCACGTCCCGACGTAGAGCCCAACGCACGTCCCGACGTAGAGCGCAACGCACGTCCCGACGTAGAGCTGAAAGCTAAATGCTGACGTAGAGGCCAACGCACGTCCCGACGTAGAGCTGAAAGTAAGCTAAATCCCGACGTAGAGCCCAACGCACGTCCCGACGTGGAGCCGAACTCACGTCGCGACGTAGAGCCCAACGCACGTCCCGACGTAGAGCTGAAAGTTAGCTAACTACAGACGTAGAGCCCAACGCACGTCCCGACGTAGAGCCCAACGCATGTCCCGACGTAGAGCTGAAAGTAAGCTAAATCCCGACGTAGAGCCCAACGCACGTCCCGACGTAGAGCTGAAAGCTAAATGCCGACGTAGAGGCCAACGCACGTCCCGACGTAGAGCTGAAAGTAAGCTAAATCCCGACGTAGAGCCCAACGCACGTCCCGACGTGGAGCCCAACTCACGTCCCGACGTAGAGCCCAACGCACGTCCCGACGTAGAGCTGAAAGTTAGCTAACTACAGACGTAGAGCCCAACGCACGTCCCGACGTAGAGCCCAACGCACGTCCCGACGTAGAGCTGAAAGTAAGCTAAATCCCGACGTAGAGCCCAACGCACGATCCGACGTAGAGCTGAAAGTAAGCTAAATCCCGACGTAGAGGCCAACGCACGTCCCGATGTAGAGGCCAACGCACGTCCCGACGTAGAGCTGAAAGTAAGATAAATCCCGACGTAGAGGCCAACGCACGTCCCGACGCAGAGGCCAACGCACGTCCCGACGTAGAGCTGAAAGTAAGCTAAATCCCGACGTAGAGCCCAACGCACGTCCCGACGTAGAGCCCAACGCACGTCCCGACGTAGAGCCCAACGCACGTCCCGACGTAGAGCTGAAAGTAAGCTAAATCCCGACGTAGCGCCCAACGCACGTCCCGAAGTAGCGCCCAACGCACGTCCCGACGTAGCGCCCAACGCACGTCTCGATGTAGAGCTGAAAGTAAGCTAAATCCCAACGTAGAGGCCAACGCACGTCCCGACGTAGAGGCCAACGCACGTCCTGACGTAGAGCTGAAAGTAAGCTAAATCCCGACGTAGAGCCCAACGCACGTCCCGACGTAGAGCCCAACGCACGTCCCGACGTAGAGCCCAACGCACGTTCCGACGTAGCGCCCAACGCACGTCCCGACGTAGAGCTGAAAGTTAGCTAACTACAGACGTAGAGCCCAACGCACGTCCCAACGTAGAGTTGAAAGTTAGCTAACTACAGACGTAGAGCCCAACGCACGTCCCGACGTAGAGCCCAACGCACGTCCCGACGTAGACCTGAAAGTAAGCTAAATCCCGACGTAGAGCCCAACGCACGTCCCGACGTAGAGCCCAACGCACGTCCCGACGTAGAGCCTAACGCACGTCCCGACGTAGAGCGGAAAGTAAGCTAAATCCCGACGTAGAGCTCAACGCACGTCCCGACGTAGAACCCAACGCACGTCCCGACGTAGAGCCCAACGCACGTCCCAACGTAGAGCCCAACGCAAGTCCCGACGTAGAGCTGAAAGTTAGCTAACTACAGACGAAGAGCCCAACGCGCGTCCCGACGTAGAGCTGAAAGTTAGCTAACTACAGACGTAGAGCCCAACGCGCGTCCCGACGTAGAGCCCAACGCGTGTCGCGACGCAGAGCCCAACGCACGTCCCGACGTAGAGCCCAACGCACGTCCCGACGTAGAGCTGAAAGTAAGCTAAATCCCGACGTAGAGCCCAACGCACGTCCCGACGTAGAGCCCAACGCACGTCCCGATGTAGAGGCCAACGCACGTCCCGACGTAGAGGCCAACGCACGTCTCGACGTAGAGCTGAAAGTAAGCTAAATCCCGAGGTAGAGCCCAACGCACGTCCCGACTTAGAGCCCAACGCACGTCCCGACGTAGAGCCCAACGCACGTCCCGAAGTAGCGCCCAACGCACGTCCCGACGTAGAGCTGAAAGTAAGCTAAATGCCGACGTAGAGGCCAACGCACGTCCCGACGTAGAGCTGAAAGTAAGCTAAATCCCGACGTAGAGGCCAACGCACGTCCCGACGTAGAGGCCAACGCACGTCCCGACGTAGAGGCCAACGCACGTCCCGACGTAGAGCTGAAAGTAAGCTAAATCCCGACGTAGAGCCCAACGCACGTCCCGACGTAGAGCCCAACGCACGTCCCGACGTAGAGCTGAAAGTTAGCTAACTACAGACGTAGAGCCCAACGCACGTCCCAACGTAGAGTTGAATGTTAGCTAACTACAGACGTAGAGCCCAACGCACGTCCCGAAGTAGAGCCCAACGCACGTCCCGACGTAGACCTGAAAGTAAGCTAAATCCCGACGTAGAGCCCAACGCACGTCCCGACGTAGAGCCCAACGCACGTCCCGACGTAGAGCCTAACGCGCGTCCCGACGTAGAGCCCAACGCACGTCCCGACGTAGAGCTGAAAGTTAGCTAACTACAGACGAAGAGCCCAACGCGCGTCCCGACGTAGAGCTGAAAGTTAGCTAACTACAGACGTAGAGCCCAACGCACGTCCCGACGTAGAGCCCAACGCACGTCCCGACGTAGAGCTGAAAGTAAGCTAAATCCCGACGTAGAGGCCAACGCACGTCCCGATGTAGAGGCCAACGCACGTCCCGACGTAGAGGCCAACGCACGTCTCGACGTAGAGCTGAAAGTAAGCTAAATCCCGACGTAGAGCCCAACGCACGTCCCGACGTAGAGCCCAACGGACGTCCCGACGTAGAGCCCAACGCACGTCCCGACGTAGAGCTGAAAGTTAGCTAACTACAGACGAAGAGCCCAACGCGCGTCCCGGCGTAGAGCTGAAAGTTAGCTAACTACAGACGTAGAGCCCAACGCGCGTCCCGACGTAGAGCCCAGCGCGTGTCCCGACGTAGAGCCCAACGCACGTCCCGACGTGGAGCTGAAAGTAAGCTAAATCCCGACGTAGAGCCCAACGCACGTCCCGACGTAGAGCCCAACGCACGTCCCGATGTAGAGGCCAACGCACGTCTCGACGTAGAGCTGAAAGTAAGCTAAATCCCGACGTAGAGCCCAACGCACGTCCCGACGTAGAGCCCAACGCACGTCCCGACGTAGAAACCAACGCACGTCCCGACGTAGAGCTGAAAGTTAGCTAACTACAGACGAAGAGCCCAACGCGCGTCCCGACATAGAGCTGAAAGTTAGCTAACTACAGACGTAGAGCCCAACGCGCGTCGCGACATAGAGCCCAACGCGTGTCCCGACGTAGAGGCCAACGCACGTCCCGACGTAGAGCCCAAAGCACGTCCTGACGTAGAGCCCAACGCACGTCCCGACGTAGCGCCCAACACACGTCCCGACGTAGAGCTGAAAGTTACCTAACTACAGACGTAGAGCCCAACGCACGTCCCGACGTAGAGCCCAACGCACGTCCCGACGTAGAGCCCAACGCACGTCCCGACGTAGAGCTGAAAGTAAGCTAAATCATGACGTAGAGCCCAACGCACGTCCCGACGTAGAGCCCAACGCACGTCCCGACATAGCGCCCAACGCACGTCCCGACGTAGAGCTGAAAGTTAGCTAACTACAGACGTAGAGCCCAACGCACGTCCCGACGTAGAGCAGAAAGTTAGCTAACTACAGACGTAGAGCCCAACGCACGTCCCGACGTAGAACCCAACGCACGTCCCGACGTAGAACCCAACGCAAGTCCCGACGTAGAGCCCAACGCACGTCCCGACGTAGCGCCCAATGCACGTCCCGACGTAGAGCTGAAAGTAAGCTAAATCCCGACGTAGAGCCCATGGCACGTCCCGACGTAGAGCCCAACGCACGTCCCGAAGTAGAGCTGAAAGTTAGGTAACTACAGACGAAGAACCCAACGCGCGTCCCGACGTAGAGCTGAAAGTTAGCTAACTACAGACGTAGAGCCCAACGCGCGTCGCGACGTAGAGCCCAACGCGTGTCCCGACGTAGAGGCCAACGCACGTCCCGACGTACAGCTGAAAGTAACCTAAATCCCGACGTAGAGCCCAACGCACGTCCCGACGTAGAGCCCAACGCACGTCCCGACGTAGCGCCCAACGCACGTCCCGACGTAGAGCTGAAAGTTACCTATCTACAGAAATAGAGCCCAACGCACGTCCCGACGTAGAGCAGAAAGTTAGCTAACTACAGACGTAGAGCCCAACGCACGTCCCGACGTAGAACCCAACGCACGTCCCGACGTAGATCCCAACGCACGTCCCGACGTAGAGCCCAACGCACGTCCCGACGTAGAGCCCAACGCAAGTCCCGACGTAGAGCTGAAAGCTAAATGCCGACGTAGAGGCCAACGCACGTCCCGACGTAGAGCTGAAAGTAAGCTAAATCCCGACGTAGAGCCCAACGCACGTCCCGACGTGGAGCCCAACTCACGTCCCGACGTAGAGCCCAACGCACGTCCCGACGTAGAGCTGAAAGTTAGCTAACTACAGACGTAGAGCCCAACGCACGTCCCGACGTAGAGCCCAACGCACGTCCCGACGTAGAGCTGAAAGTAAGCTAAATCCCGACGTAGAGCCCAACGCACGATCCGACGTAGAGCTGAAAGTAAGCTAAATCCCGACGTAGAGGCCAACGCACGTCCCGATGTAGAGGCCAACGCACGTCCCGACGTAGAGCTGAAAGTAAGATAAATCCCGACGTAGAGGCCAACGCACGTCCCGACGCAGAGGCCAACGCACGTCCCGACGTAGAGCTGAAAGTAAGCTAAATCCCGACGTAGAGCCCAACGCACGTCCCGACGTAGAGCCCAACGCACGTCCCGACGTAGAGCCCAACGCACGTCCCGACGTAGAGCTGAAAGTAAGCTAAATCCCGACGTAGCGCCCAACGCACGTCCCGAAGTAGCGCCCAACGCACGTCCCGACGTAGCGCCCAACGCACGTCTCGATGTAGAGCTGAAAGTAAGCTAAATCCCAACGTAGAGGCCAACGCACGTCCCGACGTAGAGGCCAACGCACGTCCCGACGTAGAGCTGAAAGTAAGCTAAATCCCGACGTAGAGCCCAACGCACGTCCCGACGTAGAGCCCAACGCACGTCCCGACGTAGAGCCCAACGCACGTTCCGACGTAGCGCCCAACGCACGTCCCGACGTAGAGCTGAAAGTTAGCTAACTACAGATGTAGAGCCCAACGCACGTCCCGACGTAGAACTGAAAGTTAGCTAACTACAGACGTAGAGCCCAACGCACGTCCCAACGTAGAGTTGAAAGTTAGCTAACTACAGACGTAGAGCCCAACGCACGTCCCGACGTAGAGCCCAACGCACGTCCCGACGTAGACCTGAAAGTAAGCTAAATCCCGACGTAGAGCCCAACGCACGTCCCGACGTAGAGCCCAACGCACGTCCCGACGTAGAGCCTAACGCACGTCCCGACGTAGAGCGGAAAGTAAGCTAAATCCCGACGTAGAGCTCAACGCACGTCCCGACGTAGAACCCAACGCACGTCCCGACGTAGAGCCCAACGCACGTCCCAACGTAGAGCCCAACGCAAGTCCCGACGTAGAGCTGAAAGTTAGCTAACTACAGACGAAGAGCCCAACGCGCGTCCCGACGTAGAGCTGAAAGTTAGCTAACTACAGACGTAGAGCCCAACGCGCGTCCCGACGTAGAGCCCAACGCGTGTCGCGACGCAGAGCCCAACGCACGTCCCGACGTAGAGCCCAACGCACGTCCCGACGTAGAGCTGAAAGTAAGCTAAATCCCGACGTAGAGCCCAACGCACGTCCCGACGTAGAGCCCAACGCACGTCCCGATGTAGAGGCCAACGCACGTCCCGACGTAGAGGCCAACGCACGTCTCGACGTAGAGCTGAAAGTAAGCTAAATCCCGAGGTAGAGCCCAACGCACGTCCCGACTTAGAGCCCAACGCACGTCCCGACGTAGAGCCCAACGCACGTCCCGAAGTAGCGCCCAACGCACGTCCCGACGTAGAGCTGAAAGTAAGCTAAATGCCGACGTAGAGGCCAACGCACGTCCCGACGTAGAGCTGAAAGTAAGCTAAATCCCGACGTAGAGGCCAACGCACGTCCCGACGTAGAGGCCAACGCACGTCCCGACGTAGAGGCCAACGCACGTCCCGACGTAGAGCTGAAAGTAAGCTAAATCCCGACGTAGAGCCCAACGCACGTCCCGACGTAGAGCCCAACGCACGTTTCGACGTAGAGCTGAAAGTTAGCTAACTACAGACGTAGAGCCCAACGCACGTCCCAACGTAGAGTTGAATGTTAGCTAACTACAGACGTAGAGCCCAACGCACGTCCCGAAGTAGAGCCCAACGCACGTCCCGACGTAGACCTGAAAGTAAGCTAAATCCCGACGTAGAGCCCAACGCACGTCCCGACGTAGAGCCCAACGCACGTCCCGACGTAGAGCCTAACGCGCGTCCCGACGTAGAGCCCAACGCACGTCCCGACGTAGAGCTGAAAGTTAGCTAACTACAGACGAAGAGCCCAACGCGCGTCCCGACGTAGAGCTGAAAGTTAGCTAACTACAGACGTAGAGCCCAACGCACGTCCCGACGTAGAGCCCAACGCACGTCCCGACGTAGAGCTGAAAGTAAGCTAAATCCCGACGTAGAGGCCAACGCACGTCCCGATGTAGAGGCCAACGCACGTCCCGACGTAGAGGCCAACGCACGTCTCGACGTAGAGCTGAAAGTAAGCTAAATCCCGACGTAGAGCCCAACGCACGTCCCGACGTAGAGCCCAACGGACGTCCCGACGTAGAGCCCAACGCACGTCCCGACGTAGAGCTGAAAGTTAGCTAACTACAGACGAAGAGCCCAACGCGCGTCCCGGCGTAGAGCTGAAAGTTAGCTAACTACAGACGTAGAGCCCAACGCGCGTCCCGACGTAGAGCCCAGCGCGTGTCCCGACGTAGAGCCCAACGCACGTCCCGACGTGGAGCTGAAAGTAAGCTAAATCCCGACGTAGAGCCCAACGCACGTCCCGACGTAGAGCCCAACGCACGTCCCGATGTAGAGGCCAACGCACGTCTCGACGTAGAGCTGAAAGTAAGCTAAATCCCGACGTAGAGCCCAACGCACGTCCCGACGTAGAGCCCAACGCACGTCCCGACGTAGAAACCAACGCACGTCCCGACGTAGAGCTGAAAGTTAGCTAACTACAGACGAAGAGCCCAACGCGCGTCCCGACATAGAGCTGAAAGTTAGCTAACTACAGACGTAGAGCCCAACGCGCGTCGCGACATAGAGCCCAACGCGTGTCCCGACGTAGAGGCCAACGCACGTCCCGACGTAGAGCCCAAAGCACGTCCTGACGTAGAGCCCAACGCACGTCCCGACGTAGCGCCCAACACACGTCCCGACGTAGAGCTGAAAGTTACCTAACTACAGACGTAGAGCCCAACGCACGTCCCGACTTAGAGCCCAACGCACGTCCCGACGTAGAGCCCAACGCACGTCCCGACGTAGAGCTGAAAGTAAGCTAAATCATGACGTAGAGCCCAACGCACGTCCCGACGTAGAGCCCAACGCACGTCCCGACATAGCGCCCAACGCACGTCCCGACGTAGAGCTGAAAGTTAGCTAACTACAGACGTAGAGCCCAACGCACGTCCCGACGTAGAGCAGAAAGTTAGCTAACTACAGACGTAGAGCCCAACGCACGTCCCGACGTAGAACCCAACGCACGTCCCGACGTAGAACCCAACGCAAGTCCCGACGTAGAGCCCAACGCACGTCCCGACGTAGCGCCCAATGCACGTCCCGACGTAGAGCTGAAAGTAAGCTAAATCCCGACGTAGAGCCCATGGCACGTCCCGACGTAGAGCCCAACGCACGTCCCGAAGTAGAGCTGAAAGTTAGGTAACTACAGACGAAGAACCCAACGCGCGTCCCGACGTAGAGCTGAAAGTTAGCTAACTACAGACGTAGAGCCCAACGCGCGTCGCGACGTAGAGCCCAACGCGTGTCCCGACGTAGAGGCCAACGCACGTCCCGACGTACAGCTGAAAGTAACCTAAATCCCGACGTAGAGCCCAACGCACGTCCCGACGTAGAGCCCAACGCACGTCCCGACGTAGCGCCCAACGCACGTCCCGACGTAGAGCTGAAAGTTACCTATCTACAGAAATAGAGCCCAACGCACGTCCCGACGTAGAGCAGAAAGTTAGCTAACTACAGACGTAGAGCCCAACGCACGTCCCGACGTAGAACCCAACGCACGTCCCGACGTAGATCCCAACGCACGTCCCGACGTAGAGCCCAACGCACGTCCCGACGTAGAGCCCAACGCAAGTCCCGACGTAGAGCTGAAAGCTAAATGCCGACGTAGAGGCCAACGCACGTCCCGACGTAGAGCTGAAAGTAAGCTAAATCCCGACGTAGAGCCCAATGCACGTCCCGACGTGGAGCCCAACTCACGTCCCGACGTAGAGCCCAACGCACGTCCCGACGTAGAGCTGAAAGTTAGCTAACTACAGACGTAGAGCCCAACGCACGTCCCGACGTAGAGCCCAACGCACGTCCCGACGTAGAGCTGAAAGTAAGCTAAATCCCGACGTAGAGCCCAACGCACGATCCGACGTAGAGCTGAAAGTAAGCTAAATCCCGACGTAGAGGCCAACGCACGTCCCGATGTAGAGGCCAACGCACGTCCCGACGTAGAGCTGAAAGTAAGATAAATCCCGACGTAGAGGCCAACGCACGTCCCGACGCAGAGGCCAACGCACGTCCCGACGTAGAGCTGAAAGTAAGCTAAATCCCGACGTAGAGCCCAACGCACGTCCCGACGTAGAGCCCAACGCACGTCCCGACGTAGAGCCCAACGCACGTCCCGACGTAGAGCTGAAAGTAAGCTAAATCCCGACGTAGCGCCCAACGCACGTCCCGAAGTAGCGCCCAACGCACGTCCCGACGTAGCGCCCAACGCACGTCTCGATGTAGAGCTGAAAGTAAGCTAAATCCCAACGTAGAGGCCAACGCACGTCCCGACGTAGAGGCCAACGCACGTCCCGACGTAGAGCTGAAAGTAAGCTAAATCCCGACGTAGAGCCCAACGCACGTCCCGACGTAGAGCCCAACGCAAGTCCCGACGTAGAGCTGAAAGCTAAATGCCGACGTAGAGGCCAACGCACGTCCCGACGTAGAGCTGAAAGTAAGCTAAATCCCGACGTAGAGCCCAACGCACGTCCCGACGTGGAGCCCAACTCACGTCCCGACGTAGAGCCCAACGCACGTCCCGACGTAGAGCTGAAAGTTAGCTAACTACAGACGTAGAGCCCAACGCACGTCCCGACGTAGAGCCCAACGCACGTCCCGACGTAGAGCTGAAAGTAAGCTAAATCCCGACGTAGAGCCCAACGCACGATCCGACGTAGAGCTGAAAGTAAGCTAAATCCCGACGTAGAGGCCAACGCACGTCCCGATGTAGAGGCCAACGCACGTCCCGACGTAGAGCTGAAAGTAAGATAAATCCCGACGTAGAGGCCAACGCACGTCCCGACGCAGAGGCCAACGCACGTCCCGACGTAGAGCTGAAAGTAAGCTAAATCCCGACGTAGAGCCCAACGCACGTCCTGACGTAGAGCCCAACGCACGTCCCGACGTAGAGCCCAACGCACGTCCCGACGTAGAGCTGAAAGTAAGCTAAATCCCGACGTAGCGCCCAACGCACGTCCCGAAGTAGCGCCCAACGCACGTCCCGACGTAGCGCCCAACGCACGTCTCGATGTAGAGCTGAAAGTAAGCTAAATCCCAACGTAGAGGCCAACGCACGTCCCGACGTAGAGGCCAACGCACGTCCCGACGTAGAGCTGAAAGTAAGCTAAATCCCGACGTAGAGCCCAACGCACGTCCCGACGTAGAGCCCAACGCACGTCCCGACGTAGAGCCCAACGCACGTTCCGACGTAGCGCCCAACGCACGTCCCGACGTAGAGCTGAAAGTTAGCTAACTACAGATGTAGAGCCCAACGCACGTCCCGACGTAGAACTGAAAGTTAGCTAACTACAGACGTAGAGCCCAACGCACGTCCCAACGTAGAGTTGAAAGTTAGCTAACTACAGACGTAGAGCCCAACGCACGTCCCGACGTAGAGCCCAACGCACGTCCCGACGTAGACCTGAAAGTAAGCTAAATCCCGACGTAGAGCCCAACGCACGTCCCGACGTAGAGCCCAACGCACGTCCCGACGTAGAGCCTAACGCACGTCCCGACGTAGAGCGGAAAGTAAGCTAAATCCCGACGTAGAGCTCAACGCACGTCCCGACGTAGAACCCAACGCACGTCCCGACGTAGAGCCCAACGCACGTCCCAACGTAGAGCCCAACGCAAGTCCCGACGTAGAGCTGAAAGTTAGCTAACTACAGACGAAGAGCCCAACGCGCGTCCCGACGTAGAGCTGAAAGTTAGCTAACTACAGACGTAGAGCCCAACGCGCGTCCCGACGTAGAGCCCAACGCGTGTCGCGACGCAGAGCCCAACGCACGTCCCGACGTAGAGCCCAACGCACGTCCCGACGTAGAGCTGAAAGTAAGCTAAATCCCGACGTAGAGCCCAACGCACGTCCCGACGTAGAGCCCAACGCACGTCCCGATGTAGAGGCCAACGCACGTCCCGACGTAGAGGCCAACGCACGTCTCGACGTAGAGCTGAAAGTAAGCTAAATCCCGAGGTAGAGCCCAACGCACGTCCCGACTTAGAGCCCAACGCACGTCCCGACGTAGAGCCCAACGCACGTCCCGTAGTAGCGCCCAACGCACGTCCCGACGTAGAGCTGAAAGTTACCTAACTACAGACGTAGAGCCCAACGCACGTCCCGACGTAGATCAGAAAGTTAGCTAACTACAGACGTAGAGCCCAACGCACATCCCGACGTAGAGCCCAAGGCACGTCCCGACGTAGAGCCCAACGCACGTCCCGACGTAGAGCTGAAAGTAAGCTAAATCCTGACGTAGAGCCCAACGCACGTCCCGACGTAGAGGCCAACGCACGTCCCGACATAGCGCCCAACGCACGTCCCGACGTAGAGCTGAAAGTTAGCTAACTACAGACGTAGAGCCCAACGCACGTCCCGACGTAGAGCAGAAAGTTAGCTAACTACAGACGTAGAGCCCAACGCACGTCCCGACGTAGAACCCAACGCACGTCCCGACGTAGATCCCAACGCACGTCCCGACGTAGCGCCCAATGCACGTCCCGACGTAGAGCTGAAAGTAAGCTAAATCCCGACGTAGAGCCCAACGCACGTCCCGACGTAGAGCACAACGCGCGTCCCGACGTAGAGCTGAAAGTTAGCTAACTACAGACGTAGAGCCCAACGCACGTCCCGACGTAGAGCCCAACGCACGTCCCGACGTAGCGCCCAACGCACGTCCCGACGTAGAGCTGAAAATTAGCTAACTACAGACGTAGAGCCCAACGCACATCCCGACGTAGAGCCCAACGCACGTCCCGACGTAGAGCCCAACGCACGTCCCGACGTAGAGCTGAAAGCTAAATGCCGACGTAGAGGCCAACGCACGTCCCGACGTAGAGCTGAAAGTAAGCTAAATCCCGACGTAGAGCCCAACGCACGTCCCGACGTGGAGCCCAACTCACGTCCCGACGTAGAGCCCAACGCACGTCCCGACGTAGAGCTGAAAGTTAGCTAACTACAGACGTAGAGCCCAACGCACGTCCCGACTTAGAACCCAACGCACGTCCCGACGTAGAGCTGAAAGTAAGCTAAATCCCGACGTAGAGCCCAACGCACGATCCGACGTAGAGCTGAAAGTAAGCTAAATCCCGACGTAGAGCCCAACGCACGTCCCGATGTAGAGGCCAACGCACGTCCCGACGTAGAGCTGAAAGTAAGATAAATCCCGACGTAGAGGCCAACGCACGTCCCGACGTAGAGGCCAACGCACGTCCCGACGTAGAGCTGAAAGTAAGCTAAATCCCGACGTAGAGCCCAACGCACGTCCCGACGTAGAGCCCAACGCACGTCCCGACGTAGAGCCCAACGCACGTCCCGACGTAGAGCTGAAAGTAAGCTAAATCCCGACGTAGAGCCCAACGCACGTCCCGACGTAGAGTCCAACGCACGTCCCGGTGTAGAGCCCAACGCACGTCCCGACGTAGAGCCCAACGCACGTTCCGACGTAGCGCCCAACGCACGTCCCGACGTAGAGCTGAAAGTTAGCTAACTACAGATGTAGAGCCCAACGCACGTCCCGACGTAGAGCTGAAAGTTAGCTAACTACAGACGTAGAGCCCAACGCACGTCCCAACGTAGAGTTGAAAGTTAGCTAACTACAGACGTAGAGCCCAACGCACGTCCCGACGCAGAGCCCAACGCACGGCCCGACGTAGACCTGAAAGTAAGCTAAATCCCGACGTAGAGCCCAACGCACGTCCCGACGTAGAGCCCAACGCACGTCCCGACGTAGAGCCTAACGCGCGTCCCGACGTAGAGCTGAAAGTAAGATAAATCCCGACGTAGAGCTCAACGCACGTCCCGACGTAGAACCCAACACACGTCCCGACGTAGAGCCCAACGCACGTCCCGACGTAGAGCCCAACGCACGTCCCGACGTAGAGCTGAAAGTTAGCTAACTACAGACGAACAGCCCAACGAGCGTCCCGACGCAGAGCTGAAAGTTAGCTAACTACAGACGTAGAGCCCAACGCACGTCCCAACGTAGAGCCCAACGCACGTCCCGACGTAGAGCTGAAAGTAAGTTAAATCCCGACGTAGAGGCCAACGCACGTCCCGACGTAGAGGCCAACGCACGTCCCGACGTAGAGCTGAAAGTAAGCTAAATCCCGACGTGGAGCCCAACGCACGTCCCGACGTAGAGCCCAACGCACGTCCCGACGTAGAGCTGAAAGTAAGCTAAATCCCGACGTAGCGCCCAACGCACGTCCCGACCTAGCGCCCAACGCACGTCCCGACGTAGCGCCCAACGCACGTCCCGACGTTAAGCTGAAAGTAAGCTAAATCCCGACGTAGAGGCCAACGCACGTCCCGACGTAGAGGCCAACGCACGTCCCGACGTAGAGGCCAACGCACGTCCCGACGTAGAGCTGAAAGTAAGCTAAATCCCGACGTAGAGCCCAACGCACGTCCCGACGTAGAGCCCAACGCACGTCCCGACGTAGAGCCCAACGCACGTTCCGACGTAGCGCCCAACGCACGTCCCGACGTAGAGCTGAAAGTTAGCTAACTACAGATGTAGAGCCCAACGCACGTCCCGACGTAGAGCTGAAAGTTAGCTAACTACAGACGTAGAGCCCAACGCACGTCCCAACGTAGAGTTGAAAGTTAGCTAACTACAGACGTAGAGCCCAACGCACGTCCCGACGTAGAGCCCAACGCACGTCCCGACGTAGACCTGAAAGGAAGCTAAATCCCGACGTAGAGCCCAACGCACGTCCCGACGTAGACCTGAAAGTAAGCTAAATCCCGACGTAGAGCCCAACGCACGTCCCGACGTAGAGGCCAACGCACGTCCCGACGTAGAGCCTAACGCACGTCCCGACGTAGAGCTGAAAGTAAGCTAAATCCCGACGTAGAGCCCAACGCACGTCCCGACGTAGACCTGAAAGTAAGCTAAATCCCGACGTAGAGCCCAACGCACGTCCCGACGTAGAGCCCAACGCACATCCCGACTTAGAGCCCAACACACGTCCCGACGTAGCGCCCAACGCACGTCCCGACGTAGAGCTGAAAGTTACCTAACTACAGACGTAGAGCCCAACGCACGTCCCGACGTAGAGCAGAAAGTTAGCTAACTACAGACGTAGAGCCCAACGCACGTCCCAACGTAGAGCCCAACGCACGTCCCGACGTAGAGCCCAACGCACGTCCCGACGTAGAGCTGAAAGGAAGCTAAATCCCGACGTAGAGCCCAACGCACGTCCCGACGTAGAGCCCAACGCACGTCCCGACATAGCGCCCAACGCACGTCCCGACGTAGAGCTGAAAGTAAGCTAAATCCCGAAGTAGAGCCCAACGCACGTCCCGACGTAGAGCAGAAAGTTAGCTAAATACAGACGTAGAGCCCAACGCACGTCCCGACGTAGAACCCAACGCACGTCCCGACGTAGAGCCCAACGCACGTCCCGACGTAGAGCCCAACGCACGTCCCGACGTAGAGCTGAAAGTAAGCTAAATGCCGACGTAGAGGCCAACGCACGTCCCGACGTAGAGCTGAAAGTAAGCTAAATCCCGACGTAGAGGCCAACGCACGTCCCGACGTAGAGGCCAACGCACGTCCCGACGTAGAGGCCAACGCACGTCCCGACGTAGAGCTGAAAGTAAGCTAAATCCCGACGTAGAGCCCAACGCACGTCCCGACGTAGAGCCCAACGCACGTCCCGACGTAGAGCTGAAAGTTAGCTAACTACAGACGTAGAGCCCAACGCACGTCCCAACGTAGAGTTGAATGTTAGCTAACTACAGACGTAGAGCCCAACGCACGTCCCGAAGTAGAGCCCAACGCACGTCCCGACGTAGACCTGAAAGTAAGCTAAATCCCGACGTAGAGCCCAACGCACGTCCCGACGTAGAGCCCAACGCACGTCCCGACGTAGAGCCTAACGCGCGTCCCGACGTAGAGCCCAACGCACGTCCCGACGTAGAGCTGAAAGTTAGCTAACTACAGACGAAGAGCCCAACGCGCGTCCCGACGTAGAGCTGAAAGTTAGCTAACTACAGACGTAGAGCCCAACGCACGTCCCGACGTAGAGCCCAACGCACGTCCCGACGTAGAGCTGAAAGTAAGCTAAATCCCGACGTAGAGGCCAACGCACGTCCCGATGTAGAGGCCAACGCACGTCCCGACGTAGAGGCCAACGCACGTCTCGACGTAGAGCTGAAAGTAAGCTAAATCCCGACGTAGAGCCCAACGCACGTCCCGACGTAGAGCCCAACGGACGTCCCGACGTAGAGCCCAACGCACGTCCCGACGTAGAGCTGAAAGTTAGCTAACTACAGACGAAGAGCCCAACGCGCGTCCCGGCGTAGAGCTGAAAGTTAGCTAACTACAGACGTAGAGCCCAACGCGCGTCCCGACGTAGAGCCCAGCGCGTGTCCCGACGTAGAGCCCAACGCACGTCCCGACGTGGAGCTGAAAGTAAGCTAAATCCCGACGTAGAGCCCAACGCACGTCCCGACGTAGAGCCCAACGCACGTCCCGATGTAGAGGCCAACGCACGTCTCGACGTAGAGCTGAAAGTAAGCTAAATCCCGACGTAGAGCCCAACGCACGTCCCGACGTAGAGCCCAACGCACGTCCCGACGTAGAAACCAACGCACGTCCCGACGTAGAGCTGAAAGTTAGCTAACTACAGACGAAGAGCCCAACGCGCGTCCCGACATAGAGCTGAAAGTTAGCTAACTACAGACGTAGAGCCCAACGCGCGTCGCGACATAGAGCCCAACGCGTGTCCCGACGTAGAGGCCAACGCACGTCCCGACGTAGAGCCCAAAGCACGTCCTGACGTAGAGCCCAACGCACGTCCCGACGTAGCGCCCAACACACGTCCCGACGTAGAGCTGAAAGTTACCTAACTACAGACGTAGAGCCCAACGCACGTCCCGACGTAGAGCCCAACGCACGTCCCGACGTAGAGCGCAACGCACGTCCCGACGTAGAGCTGAAAGCTAAATGCTGACGTAGAGGCCAACGCACGTCCCGACGTAGAGCTGAAAGTAAGCTAAATCCCGACGTAGAGCCCAACGCACGTCCCGACGTGGAGCCGAACTCACGTCGCGACGTAGAGCCCAACGCACGTCCCGACGTAGAGCTGAAAGTTAGCTAACTACAGACGTAGAGCCCAACGCACGTCCCGACGTAGAGCCCAACGCATGTCCCGACGTAGAGCTGAAAGTAAGCTAAATCCCGACGTAGAGCCCAACGCACGTCCCGACGTAGAGCTGAAAGTAAGCTAAATCCCGACGTAGAGCCCAACGCACGTCCCGATGTAGAGGCCAACGCACGTCCCGACGTAGAGCTGAAAGTAAGCTAAATCCCGACGTAGAGGCCAACGCACGTCCCGTCGTAGAGGCCAACGCACGTCCCGACGTAGAGCTGAAAGTAAGCTAAATCCCGACGTAGAGCCCAACGCACGTCCCGACGTAGAGCCCAACGCACGTCCCGACATAGAGCCCAACGCACGTCCCGACGTAGAGCTGAAAGTAAGCTAAATCCCGACGTAGCGCCCAACGCACGTCCCGAAGTAGCGCCCAACGCACGTCCCAACGTAGCGCCCAACGCACGTCCCGACGTAGCGCCCAACGCACGTCCCGACGTAGAGCTGAAAGTAAGCTAAATCCCGACGTAGAGGCCAACGCACGTCCCGACGTAGAGGCCAACGCACGTCCCGACGTAGAGGCCAACGCACGTCCCGACGTAGAGCTGAAAGTAAGCTAAATCCCGACGTAGAGCCCAACGCACGTCCCGACGTAGAGCCCAACGCACGTCCCGACGTAGAGCCCAACGCACGTTCCGACGTAGCGCCCAACGCACGTCCCGACGTAGAGCTGAAAGTTAGCTAACTACAGATGTAGAGCCCAACGCACGTCCCGACGTAGAGCTCAAAGTTAGCTAACTACAGACGTAGAGCCCAACGCACGTCCCAACGTAGAGTTGAAAGTTAGCTAACTACAGACGTAGAGCCCAACGCACGTCCCGACGTAGAGCCCAACGCACGTCCCGACGTAGACCTGAAAGTAAGCTAAATCCCGACGTAGAGCCCAACGCACGTCCCGACGTAGAGCCTAACGCGCGTCCCGACGTAGAGCTGAAAGTAAGCTAAATCCCGACGTACAGCTCAACGCACGTCCCGACGTAGAACCCAACGCACGTCCCGACGTAGAGCCCAACGCACGTCCCGACGTAGAGCCCAACGCACGTCCCGACGTAGAGCTGAAAGTTAGCTAACTACAGACGTAGAGCCCAACGCACATCCCGATGTAGAGCCCAACGCGTGTCCCGACGAAGAGCCCAACGCACGTCCCGACGTAGAGCCCAACGCACGTCCCGACGTAGAGCTGAAAGTAAGCTAAATCCCGACGTAGAGCCCAACGCACGTCCCGACGTAGAGCCCAACGCACGTCCCGATGTAGAGGCCAACGCATGTCCCGACGTAGAGGCCAACGCACGTCTCGACGTAGAGCTGAAAGTAAGCTAAATCCCGACGTAGAGCCCAACGCACGTCCCGACGTAGAGCCCAACGCACGTCCCGACGTAGAGCCCAACGCACGTCTCGAGCGCCCAACGCACGTCCCGACGTAGAGCTGAAAGTTACCTAACTACAGACGTAGAGCCCAACGCACGTCCCGACGTAGAGCAGAAAGTTAGCTAACTACAGACGTAGAGCCCAACGCACGTCCCGACGTAGAGCCCAACGCACGTCCCGACGTAGAGCCCAACGCACGTCCCGACGTAGAGCTGAAAGTAAGCTAAATCCCGACGTAGAGCCCAACGCACGTCCCGACGTAGAGCCCAACGCACGTCCCGACATAGCGCCCAACGCACGTCCCGACGTAGAGCTGAAAGTTAGCTATCTACAGACGTAGAGCCCAACGCACGTCCCGACGTAGAGCAGAAAGTTAGCTAACTACAGACGTAGAGCCCAACGCACGTCGCGACGTAGAACCCAACGCACGTCCCGACGTAGAGCCCAACACACGTCCCGACGTAGAGCCCAACGCACGTCCCGACGTAGAGCTGAAAGTAAGCTAAATACCGACGTAGAGGCCAACGCACGTCCCGACGTAGAGCTGAAAGGAAGCTAAATCCCGACGTAGAGCCCAACGCACGTCCCGACGTAGAGCCCAACTCACGTCCCGACTTAGAGCCCAACGCACGTCCCGACGTAGAGCTGAAAGTTAGTTAACTACAGACGTAGAGCCCAAAGCACGTCCCGACGTAGAGCCCAACGCACGTCCCGACGTAGAGCCCAACGCACGTCCCGACGTAGAGCTGAAAGTTAGCTAACTACAGACGTAGAGCCCAACGCACGTCCCGACGTAGAGCCCAACGCACGTCCCGACGTAGAGCCCAACGCACGTCCCGACGTAGAGCTGAAAGTAAGCTAAATCCCGACGTAGAGCCCAACGCACGTCCCGACGTAGAGGCCAACGCACGTCCCGACGTAGAGCTGAAAGTAAGCTAAATCCCGACGTAGAGGCCAACGCACGTCCCGACGTAGAGGCCAACGCACGTCCCGACGTAGAGCTGAAAGTAAGCTAAATCCCGACGTAGAGCCCAACGCACGTCCCGACGTAGAGCCCAACGCACGTCCCGACGTAGAGCCCAACGCACGTCCCGACGTAGAGCTGAAAGTAAGCTAAATCCCGACGTAGCGCCCAACGCACATCCTGAAGTACCGCCCAACGCACGTCCCGATGTAGCGCCCAACGCACGTCCCGACGTAGCGCCCAATGCACTTCCCGACGTAGAGCTGAAAGTAAGCTAAATCCCGACGTAGAGGCCAACGCACGTCCCGACGTAGAGCCCAACGCACGTCCCGACGTAGCGCCCAACGCACGTCCCGACGTAGAGCTGAAAGTTAGCTAACTACAGATGTAGAGCCCAACGCACGTCCCGACGTAGAGCCCAACGCACGTCCCGACGTAGACCTGAAAGTAAGCTAAATCCCGAAGTAGAGCCCAACGCACGTCCCGACGTAGAGCCCAACGCACGTCCCGACGTAGAGCCTAACGCACGTCCCGACGTAGAGCTGAAAGTAAGCTAAATCCGGACGTAGAGCTCAACGCACGTCCCGACGTAGAACCCAACGCACGTCCCGACGTAGAGCCCAACGCACGTCCCGACGTAGAGCCCAACGCACGTCCCGACGTACAGCCCAACGCACGTCCCGACGTAGAGCTGAAAGTTACCTAACTACAGACGTAGAGCCCAACGCACGTCCCGACGTAGAGCAGAAAGTTAGCTAACTACAGACGTAGAGCCCAACGCACGTCCCGACGTAGAGCCCAACGCACGTCCCGACGTAGAGCTGAAAGTAAGCTAAATCCCGACGTAGAGCCCAACGCACGTCCCGACGTAGAGCCCAACGCACGTCCCGACATAGCGCCCAACACACGTCCCGACGTAGAGCTGAAAGTTAGCTAACTACAGACGTAGAGCCCAACGCACGTCCCGACGTAGAGCAGAAAGTTAGCTAAATACAGACGTAGAGCCCAACGCACGTCCCGACGTAGAACCCAACGCACGTCCCGACGTAGAGCCCAACGCACGTCCCGACGTAGAGCCCAACGCACATCCCGACGTAGAGCCCAAAGCACGTCCCGACGTAGAGCTGCAAGTAAGCTAAATGCCGACGTAGAGGCCAACGCACGTCCCGACGTAGAGCTGAAAGGAAGCTAAATCCCGACGTAGAGCCCAACGCACGTCCCGACGTAGAGCCCAACTCACGTCCCAACGTAGAGCCCAACGCACGTCCCGACGTAGAGCTGAAAGTTAGCTAACTACAGACGTAGAGCCCAACGCACGTCCCGACGTAGAGCCCAACGCACGTCCCCACGTAGAGCCCAACGCACGTCCCGACGTAGAGCTGAAAGTAAGCTAAATCCCAACGTAGAGCCCAACGCACGTCCCGACGTAGAGCTGAAAGTAAGCTAAATCCCGACGTAGAGGCCAACGCACGTCCCGACGTAGAGCTGAAAGTAAGCTAAATCCCGACGTAGAGGCCAACGCACGTCCCGACGTAGAGCTGAAAGTAAGATAAATCCCGACATAGAGCCCAACGCACGTCCCGACGTAGAGCCCAACGCACGTCCCGACCTAGAGCCCAACGCACGTCCCGACGTAGAGCTGAAAGTAAGCTAAATCCCGACGTAGCGCCCAACGCACATCCCGAAGTACCGCCCAACGCACGTCCCGACGTAGCGCCCAATGCACGTCCCGACGTAGAGCTGAAAGTAAGCTAAATCCCGACCTAGAGGCCAACGCACGTCCCGACGTAGAGGCCAACGCACGTCCCGACGTAGAGCTGAAAGTAAGCTAAATCCCGACGTAGAGCCCAACGCACGTCCCGACGTAGAGCCCAACGCACGTCCCGACGTAGAGCCCAACGCACGTCCCGACGTAGCGCCCAACGCACGTCCCGACGTAGAGCTGAAAGTTAGCTAACTACAGACGTAGAGCCCAACGCACGTCCCGACGTAGAGCAGAAAGTTAGCTAACTACAGACGTAGAGCCCAACGCACGTCCCAACGTAGAGCCCAAGGCACGTCCCGACGTAGAGCGAAACGCACGTCCCGACGTAGAGCTGCAAGTAAGCTAAATCCCGACGTAGAGCCCAACGCACGTCCCGACGTACAGCCCAACGCACGACCCGACGTAGAGCTGAAAGTAAGCTAAATCCCGACGTAGAGTCCAACGCACGTCCCGACGTAGAGCCCAACGCACGTCCCGACGTACAGCCCAACGCACGACCCGACGTAGAGCTGAAATTAAGCTAAATCCCGACGTAGAGCCCAACGCACGTCCCGACGTAGAGCCCAACGCACGTCCCGACGTAGAGCCCAACGCACGTCCCGACGTAGAGCTGAAAGTAAGCTAAATCCCAACGTAGAGCCCAACGCACGTCCCGACGTAGAGCCCAACGCACGTCCCGACGTAGCGCCCAACGCACGTCCCGACGTAGAGCTGAAAGTTAGCTAACTACAGATGTAGAGCCCAACGCACGTCCCGACGTAGAGCTGAAAGTAAGCTAAATCCCGACGTAGCGCCCAACGCACATCCCGAAGTACCGCCCAACGCACGTCCCGACGTAGCGCCCAACGCACGTCCCGACGTAGCGCCCAATGCACGTCCCGACGTAGAGCTGAAAGTAAGCTAAATCCCGATCTAGAGGCCAACGCACGTCCCGACGTAGAGGCCAACGCACCTCCCGACGTAGAGCTGAAAGTAAGCTAAATCCCGACGTAGAGCCCAAGGCACGTCCCGACGTAGAGCCCAACGCACGTCCCGACGTAGAGCCCAACGCACGTCCCGACGTAGCGCCCAACGCACGTCCCGACGTAGAGCTGAAAGTTAGCTAACTACAGACGTAGAGCCCAATGCACGTCCCGACGTAGAGCAGAAAGTTAGCTAAGTACAGACGTAGAGCCCAACGCACGTCCCAACGTAGAGCCCAAGGCACGTCCCGACGTAGAGCCCAACGCACGTCCCGACGTAGAGCAGAAATTTAGCTAACTACAGACGTAGAGCCCAACGCACGTCCCGACGTAGAGCCCAACGCACATCCCGACATAGAGCCCAATGCACGTCCCGACGTAGAGCTGAAAGTTAGCTAACTACAGACGTAGAACCCAACGCACGTCCCGACGTAGAGCCCAACGCACGTCCCGACGTACAGCCCAACGCACGACCCGACGTAGAGCTGAAATAAGCTAAATCCCGACGTAGAGCCCAACGCACGTCCCGACGTAGAGCCCAAAGCACGTCCCGACGTAGAGACCAACGCACGTCCCGACGTAGAGCTGAAAGTAAGCTAAATCCCGACGTAGAGCCCAACGCACGTCCCGACGTAGAGCCCAACGCACGTCCCGACGTAGCGCCCAACGCACGTCCCGACGTAGAGCTGAAAGTTAGCTAAATCCCGACGTAGAGTCCAACGCACGTCCCGACGTAGAGCCCAACGCACGTCCCGACGTACAGCCCAACGCACGACCCGACGTAGAGCTGAAATTAAGCTAAATCCCGACGTAGAGCCCAACGCACGTCCCGACGTAGAGCCCAACGCACGTCCCGACGTAGAGCCCAACGCACGTCCCGACGTAGAGCTGAAAGTAAGCTAAATCCCAACGTAGAGCCCAACGCACGTCCCGACGTAGAGCCCAACGCACGTCCCGACGTAGCGCCCAACGCACGTCCCGACGTAGAGCTGAAAGTTAGCTAACTACAGATGTAGAGCCCAACGCACGTCCCGACGTAGAGCTGAAAGTAAGCTAAATCCCGACGTAGCGCCCAACGCACATCCCGAAGTACCGCCCAACGCACGTCCCGACGTAGCGCCCAACGCACGTCCCGACGTAGCGCCCAATGCACGTCCCGACGTAGAGCTGAAAGTAAGCTAAATCCCGATCTAGAGGCCAACGCACGTCCCGACGTAGAGGCCAACGCACCTCCCGACGTAGAGCTGAAAGTAAGCTAAATCCCGACGTAGAGCCCAAGGCACGTCCCGACGTAGAGCCCAACGCACGTCCCGACGTAGAGCCCAACGCACGTCCCGACGTAGCGCCCAACGCACGTCCCGACGTAGAGCTGAAAGTTAGCTAACTACAGACGTAGAGCCCAATGCACGTCCCGACGTAGAGCAGAAAGTTAGCTAAGTACAGACGTAGAGCCCAACGCACGTCCCAACGTAGAGCCCAAGGCACGTCCCGACGTAGAGCCCAACGCACGTCCCGACGTAGAGCAGAAATTTAGCTAACTACAGACGTAGAGCCCAACGCACGTCCCGACGTAGAGCCCAACGCACATCCCGACATAGAGCCCAATGCACGTCCCGACGTAGAGCTGAAAGTTAGCTAACTACAGACGTAGAACCCAACGCACGTCCCGACGTAGAGCCCAACGCACGTCCCGACGTACAGCCCAACGCACGACCCGACGTAGAGCTGAAATAAGCTAAATCCCGACGTAGAGCCCAACGCACGTCCCGACGTAGAGCCCAAAGCACGTCCCGACGTAGAGACCAACGCACGTCCCGACGTAGAGCTGAAAGTAAGCTAAATCCCGACGTAGAGCCCAACGCACGTCCCGACGTAGAGCCCAACGCACGTCCCGACGTAGCGCCCAACGCACGTCCCGACGTAGAGCTGAAAGTTAGCTAACTACAGACGAAGAGCCCAACGCGCGTCCCGACGTAGAGCTGAAAGTTAGCTAACTACAGACGTAGAGCCCAACGTACGTCCCGACGTAGCGCCCAACGCACGTCCCGACGTAGCGCCCAACGCACGTCCCGACGTATATCCCAACGCACGTCCCGACGTAGAGCCCAACGCACGTCCCGACGTAGACCTGAAAGTAAGCTAAATCCCGACGTAGAGCCCAAAGCACGTCCCGACGTAGAGCCCAACACACGTCCCGACGTAGAGCGTAACGCACGTCCCGACGTAGAGCTGAAAGTAAGCTAAATCCCGACGTAGAGCCCAACGCACGTCCCGACGTAGAGCCCAACGCACGTCCCGATTAGAGCTGAAAGTAAGCTAACTACAGACGAAGAGCCCAACGCACGTCCCGACGTAGAGCCCAACGCACGTCCCGACGTAGAGCCCAACGCACGTCCCGACGTAGAGCTGAAAGTTACCTAAATACAGACGTAGAGCCCAACGCACGTCCCGACGTAGAGCAGAAAGGTAGCTAACTACAGACGTAGAGCCCAACTCACGTCCCGACGTAGAACCCAACGCACGTCCCGACGTAGAGTCCAACGCACGTCCCGACGTAGAGCCCAACGCACGTCCCGACGTAGAGCCCAACGCACGTCCCGACGTAGAGCTGAAAGCTAAATGCCGACGTAGAGGCCAAAGGACGTTTCGACGTAGAGCTGAAAGTAAGCTAAATCCCGACGTAGAGCCCAACGCACGTCCCGACGTGGAGCCCAACTCACGTCCGGACGTAGAGCCCAACGCACGTCCCGACGTAGAGCTGAAAGTTAGCTAACTACAGACGTAGAGCCCAACGCACGTCCCGACGTAGAGCCCAACGCACGTCCCGACGTAGAGCTGAAAGTAAGCTAAATCCCGACGTAGAGGCCAACGCACGTCCCGAAGTAGAGGCCAACGCACGTCCCGACGTAGAGCTGAAAGTAAGCTAAATCCCAACGTAGAGCCCAACGCACGTCCCGACGTAGAGCCCAACGCACGTCCCGACATAGAGCCCAACGCACGTCCCGACGTAGAGCTGAAAGTAAGCTAAATCCCGACGTAGCGCCCAACGCACGTCCCGAAGTAGCGCCCAACGCACGTCCCGACGTAGCGCCCAACGCACGTCCCGACGTAGAGCTGAAAGTAAGCTAAATCCCGACGTAGAGGCCAACGCACGTCCCGACGTAGAGGCCAACGCACGTCCCGACGTAGAGGCCAACGCACGTCCCGACGTAGAGCTGAAAGTAAGCTAAATCCCGAGGTAGAGCCCAACGCACGTCCCGACGTAGAGCCCAACGCACGTCCCGACGTAGAGCCCAACGCACGTTCCGACGTAGCGCCCAACGCACGTCCCGACGTAGAGCTGAAATTTAGCTAACTACAGATGTAGAGCCCAACGCACGTCCCGACGTAGAGCTGAAAGTTAGCTAACTACAGACGTAGAGCCCAACGCACGTCCCGACGTAGAGTTGAAAGTTAGCTAACTACAGACGTAGAGCCCAACGCACGTCCCGACGTAGAGCCCAACGCACGTCCCGACGTAGAGCCCAACGCACGTCCCGACGTAGACCTGAAAGTAAGCTAAATCCCGACGTAAAGCCCAACGCACGTCCCGATGTAGAGCCCAACGCACGTCCCGACGTAGAGGCCAACGCACGTCCCGACGTAGAGGCCAACGCACGTCCCGACGTAGAGCTGAAAGTAAGCTAAATCCCGACGTAGCGCCCAACGCACGTCCCGACGTAGAGCTGAAATTTAGCTAACTACAGACGTAGAGCCCAACGCACGTCCCGACGTAGAGCAGAAAGTTAGCAAACTACAGACGTAGAGCCCAACGCACGTCCCAACGTAGAGCCCAACGCACGTCCCGACGTAGAGCCCAACGCACGTCCCGACGTAGAGCCTAACGCACGTCCCGACGTAGAGCCCAACGCACGTCCCGACGTAGAGCTGAAAGGAAGCTAAATCCCGACGTAGAGCCCAACGCACGTCCCGACGTAGAGCCCAACGCACGTCCCGACGTAGAGCTGAAAGTTAGCTAAATCCCGACGTAGAGCCCAACGCATATCCCGACGTAGAGCCCAACGCACGTCCCGACGTAGAGCCCAACGCACGTCCCGACGTAGAGCCCAACGCACATCCCGACGTAGAGCTGAAAGTTAGCTAACTACAGACGTAGAGTCCAACGCACGTCCCGATGTAGAGCCCAACGCACGTCCCGACGTAGAGCCCAACGCACGTCCCGACGTAGAGCTGAAAATAAGCTAAATCCGGACGTAGAGCCCAACGCACGTCCCGACGTAGAGCTGAAAGTAAGCTAAATCCCGACGTAGAGGCCAACGCACGTCCCGACGTACAGGCCAACGCACGTCCTGACGTAGAGCTGAAATTAAGCTAAATCCCGACGTAGAGGCCAACGCACGTCCCGACGTAGAGGCCAGCGCACGTCCCGACGTAGAGCCCAACGCACGTCCCGACGTAGAGCTGAAAGTAAGCTAAATCCCGACGTAGAGCCCAACGCACGTCCCGACGTAGAGCCCAACGCACGTCCCGACATAGAGCCCAATGCACGTCCCGACGTAGAGCTGAAAGTTAGCTAACTACAGACGTAGACCCCAACGCACGTCCCGACGTAGAGCCCAACGCACGTCCCGACGTACAGCCCAACGCACGTCCCGACGTAGAGCTGAAAGTAAGCTAAATCCCGACGTAGAGCCCAATGCACGTCCCGACGTAGAGCTGAAAGTAAGCTAAATGCCGACGTAGAGCCCAACGCACGTCCCGACGTAGAGCCCAACGCACGTCCCGACGTAGAGCCCAACACACGTCCCGACGTAGCGCCCAACGCACGTCCCGACGTAGAGCTGAAAGTTAGCTAACTACAGACGTAGAGCCCAACGCACGTCCCGACGTACAGCCCAACGCACGTCCCGAAGTAGCGCCCAACGCACGTCCCGACGTATATCCCAACGCACGTCCCGACGTAGAGCCCAACGAACGTCCACACGTAGACCTGAAAGTAAGCTAAATCCCGACGTAGAGCCCAAAGCACGTCCCGACGTAGAGCCCAACGCACGTCCCGACGTAGAGCCCAACTCACGTCCCGACGTAGAGCCCAACGCACGTCCCGATGTAGAGCTGAAAGTAAGCTAAATCCCGACGTATATCCCAACGCACGTCCCGACGTAGAGCCCAACGAACGTCCCGACGTAGAGCTGAAAGTAAGCTAAATCCCGACGTAGAGCCCAAAGCACGTCCCGACGTAGAGCCCAACGCACGTCCCGACGTAGAGCCCAACTCACGTCCCGACGTAGAGCCCAACGCACGTCCCGATGTAGAGCTGAAAGTAAGCTAAATCCCGACGTAGAGCCCAACGCACGTCCCGACGTAGAGCCCAACGCACGTCCCGACGTAGAGCTGAAAGTTAGCTAACTACAGACGAAGAGCCCAACGCACGTCCCGACGTAGAGCTGAAAGTCAGCTAACTACAGAGGAAGAGCCCAACGCGCGTCCCGACGTAGAGCCCAACGCGTGTCCCGACGTAGAGCCCAACGCACGTCCCGACGTAGAGCCCAACGCACGTCCCGACGTAGAGCTGAAAGTAAGCTAAATCCCGACGTAGAGGCCAACGCACGTCCCGACGTAGAGGCCAACGCACGTCCCGATGTAGAGGCCAACGCACGTCCCGACGTAGAGCCCAACGCACGTCCCGACGTAGCGCCCAACGCACGTCCCGACGTAGAGCTGAAAGTTAGCTAAATACAGACGTAGAGCCCAACGCACGTCCCGACGTAGAGCAGAAAGTTAGCTAACTACAGACGTAGAGCCCAACGCACGTCCCGACGTAGAGCCCAACGCACGTCCCGACGTAGAGCCCAACGCACGTCCCGACGTAGAGCTGAAAGTAAGCTAAATCCCGACGTAGCGCCAAACGCACGTCCCGACGTAGAGCTGAAAGTTAGCTAACTACAGACGTAGAGCCCAACGCATGTCCCGACGTAGAGCAGAAAGTTAACTAACTACAGACGTAGAGCCCAACGCACGTCCCGACGTAGAACCCAATGCACGTCCCGACGTAGAGCCCAACGCACGTCCCGACGTAGAGCCCAACGCACTTCCCGACGTAGAGCCCAACGCACGTCCCAACGTAGAGCTGAAAGTAAGCTAAATGCCGTCGTAGAGGCCAACGCACGTCCCGACGTAGAGCCCAACGCACGTCCCGACGTAGAGCCCAACGCACGTCCCGTTGTAGAGCTGAAAGTTAGCTAACTACAGACGTAGAGCCCAACGCACGTCCCGACGTAGAGCCCAACGCACGTCCCGACGTAGAGCCCAACGCACGTCCCGACGTAGAGCTGAAAGTAAGCTAAATCCCGACGTACAGCCCAACGCACGTCCCGACGTAGAGCTGAAAGTAAGCTAAATCCCGACGTAGAGGCCAACGCACGTCCCGACGTAGAGGCCAACGCACGTCCCGACGTAGAGCTGAAAGTAAGCTAAATCCCGACGTAGAGCCCAACGCACGTCCCGATGTAGAGCCCAACGCACGTCCCGACGTAGAGCCCAACGCACGTCCCGACGTAGACCTGAAAGTAAGCTAAATCCCGACGTAGAGGCCAACGCACGTCCCGACATAGAGGCCAACGCACGTCCCGACGTAGAGGCCAACGCACGTCCCGACGTAGAGCTGAAAGTAAGCTAAATCCCGACGTAGAGGCCAACGCACGTCCCGACGTAGAGGCCAACGCACGTCCTGACTTAGAGCTGAAAGTAAGCTTAATCCCGACGTAGAGGCCAACGCACGTCCCGACGTAGAGGCCAACGCACGTCCCGACGTAGAGCACAAAGTAAGCTAAATCCCGACGTAGAACCCAACGCATGTCCCGACGTAGAGCCCAACGCACGTCCCGACGTAGAGCCCAACGCACGTCCCGACGTAGAGCTGAAAGCAAGCTAAATCCCGACGTAGCGCCCAACGCACGTCCCGAAGTACCGCCCAACGCACGTCCCGACGTAGCGCCCAACGCACGTCCCGACGTAGAGCTGAAAGGAAGCTAAATCCCGACGTAGAGGCCAACGCACGTCCCGACGTAGAGGCAAACGCACGTCCCGACTTAGAGGCCAACAAGCATCCCGACGTAGAGGACAACGCACGTCCCGACGTAGAGGCCAAGGCACGTCCCGACGTAGAGCTGAAAGTAAGCTAAATCCCGACGTAGAGCCCAACGCACGTCCCGACGTAGAGCCCAACGCACGTCCTGACGTAGAGCTGAAAGTTAGCTAACTACAGACGTAGAGCCCAACGCACGTCCCGACGTAGAGCCCAACGCACGTCCCGAAGTAGCGCCCAACGCACGTCCCGACGTAGAGCCCAACGCACGTCCCGACGTAGAGCCCAACGCACGTCCCGACGTAGAGCTGAAAGTTAGCTAAATCCCGACGTAGAGCCCAACGCACGTCCCGACGTAGAGCCCAACGCACGTCCCGACGTAGAGCTGAAAGTTAGCTAACTACAGACGTAGAGCCCAACGCACGTCCCGACGTAGAGCCCAACGCACGTCCCGACGTAGAGCTGAAAGTTAGCTAAATCCCGACGTAGAGCCCAAGGCATATCCCGACGTAGAGCCCAACGCACGTCCCGACGTAGAGCCCAACGCACGTCCCGACGTAGAGCCCAACGCACATCCCGACGTAGAGCTGAAAGTTAGCTAACTACAGACGTAGAGCCCAACGCACGTCCCGATGTAGAGCCCAACGCACGTCCCGACGTAGAGCCCAACGCACGTCCCGACGTAGAGCTGAAATTTGGCTAAATCCGGACGTAGAGCCCAACGCACGTCCCGACGTAGAGCTGAAAGTAAGCTAAATCCCGACGTAGAGGCCAACGCACGTCCCGACGTACAGGCCAACGCACGTCCCGACGTAGAACTGAAATTAAGCTAAATCCCGACGTAGAGCCCAACGCACGTCCCGACATAGAGCTGAAAGTAAGCTAAATCCCGACGTAGAGCCCAACGCACGTCCCGACGTAGAGCCCAACGCACGTCCCGACGTAGAGCCCAACGCACGTCCCGACGTAGAGCTGAAAGTTAGCTAACTACAGACGTAGAGCCCAACGCACGTCCCGACGTAGAGCCCAACGCACGTCCCGACGTAGACCTGAAAGTAAGCTAAATCCCGACGTAGAGCCCAACACACGTCCCGACGTAGAGCTGAAAGTAAGCTAAATCGCGACGTAGAAGCCAACGCACGTCCCGACGTAGAGGCCAACGCACGTCCCGACGTAGAGCTGAAAGTAAGCTAAATCCCGACGTAGAGGCCAACGCACGTCCCGACGTAGAGGCCAACGCACGTCCCGACGTAGAGGCCAACGCACGTCCCGACGTAGAGCTGAAAGTAAGCTAAATCCCGACGTAGAGCCCAACGAACGTCCCGACGTAGAGCCCAACGTACGTCCCGACGTAGAGCCCAACGCACGTCCCGACATAGAGCCCAACGCACGTCCCGACGTAGAGCTGAAAGTAAGCTAAATCCCGACGTAGCGCCCAACGCACGTCCCAAAGTAGCGCACAACGCACGTCCCAAAGTAGCGCCCAACGCACGTCCCGACGTATAGCTGAAAGTAAGCTAAATCCCGACGTAGAGGCCAACGCACGTCCCGACGTAGAGGCCAACGCACGTCCCGACGTAGAGCTGAAAGTAAGCTAAATCCCGACGTAGAGCCCAACGCACGTCCCGACGTAGAGCCCAACGCACGTCCCGACGTAGAGCTGAAAGTTAGCTAAGTACAGACGTAGAGCCCAACGCACGTCCCGACGTAGAGCCCAACGCACGTCCCGACGTAGAGCCCAACGCACGTCCCGACGTAGAGCTGAAAGGAAGCTAAATCCCGACGTAGAGCCCAACGCACGTCCCGACGTAGAGCCCAACGCACGTCCCGACGTAGATCTGAAAGTTAGCTAAATCCCGACGTAGAGCCCAATGCATATCCCGACGTAGAGCCCAACGCACGTCCCGACGTAGAGCGCAACGCACGTCCCGACGTAGAGCCCAACGCACATCCCGACGTAGAGCTGAAAGTTAGCTAACTACAGACGTAGAGTCCAACGCACGTCCCGATGTAGAGCCCAACGCACGTCCCGACGTAGAGCCCAACGCACGTCCCGACGTAGAGCTGAAAGTAAGCTAAATCCGGACGTAGAGCCCAACGCACGTCCCGACGTAGAGCTGAAAGTAAGCTAAATCCCGACGTAGAGGCCAACGCACGTCCCGACGTACAGGCCAACGCACGTCCTGACGTAGAGCTGAAATTAAGCTAAATCCCGACGTAGAGGCCAACGCACGTCCCGACGTAGAGGCCAGCGCACGTCCCGACGTAGAGCCCAACGCACGTCCCGACGTAGAGCCCAACGCACGTCCCGACGTAGAGCTGAAAGTTAGCTAACTACAGACGAAGAGCCCAACGCGCGTCCCGACGTAGAGCCCAACGCGTGTCCCTACGTAGAACCCAACGCACGTCCCGACGTAGAGCCCAACGCACGTCCCGACGTAGAGCTGAAAGTAAGCTAAATCCCGACGTAGAGCCCAACGCACGTCCCGACGTAGAGGCCAACGCACATCCCGACGTAGAGGCCAACGCACGTCCCGACGTAGAGCTGAAAGTAAGCTAAATCCCGACGTAGAGCCCAACGCACGTCCCGACGTAGAGCCCAACGCACGTCCCGACGTAGAGCCCAACGCACGTCCCGACGTAGCGCCCAACGCACGTCCCGACGTAGAGCTGAAAGTTAGCTAACTACAGACGTAGAGCCCAACGCACGTCCCGACGTAGAGCCCAACGCACGTCCCGACGTAGAGCCCAACGCACGTCCCGACGTAGAGCTGAAAGTTAGCTAACTACAGACGTAGAATCCAACGCACGTCCCGACGTAGAGCCCAACGCACGTCCCGACGTAGACCTGAAAGTAAGCCAAATCCAGACGTAGAGCCCAACACACGTCCCGACGTAGAGCTGAAAGTAAGCTAAATCGCGACGTAGAAGCCAACGCACGTCCCGACGTAGAGGCCAACGCACGTCCGACGTAGAGCTGAAAGTAAGCTAAATCCCGACGTAGAGGCCAACGCACGTCCTGACGTAGAGGCCAACGCACGTCCCGACGTAGAGGCCAACGCACGTCCCGACGTAGAGCTGAAAGTAAGCTAAATCCCGACGTAGAGCCCAACGAACGTCCTGACGTAGAGCCCAACGCACGTCCCGACGTAGAGCCCAACGCACGTCCCGACGTAGAACTGAAAGTAAGCTAAATCCCGACGTAGCGCCCAACGCACGTCCCAAAGTAGCGCCCAACGCACGTCCTGACGTAGCGCCCAACGCACGTCCCGACGTAGAGCTGAAAGTAAGATAAATCCCGACGTAGAGGCCAACGCACGTCCCGACGTAGAGGCCAACGCACGTCCCGACGTAGAGCTGAAAGTAAGCTAAATCCCGACGTAGAGCCCAACGCACGTCCCGACGTAGAACCCAACGCACGTCCCGACGTAGAGCCCAACGCACGTCCCGACGTAGAGCCCAACGCACGTCCCGACATAGAGCCCAACGCACGTCCCGACGTAGAGCTGAAAGTAAGCTAAATCCCGACGTAGAGCCCAACGCACGTCCCGAAGTAGCGCCCAACGCACGTCCCGACGTAGCGCCCAACGCACCTCCCGACTTAGAGCTGAAAATAAGCTAAATCCCGATGTAGAGGCCAACGCACGTCCCGACGTAGAGGCCAACGCACGTCCCGACGTAGAGCCCAACGCACGTCCCGACGTAGCGCCAAACGCACGTCCCGACGTAGAGCTGAAAGTTAGCTAACTACAGACGTAGAGCCCAACGCACGTCCCGACGTAGAGCTGAAAGTAAGCTAAATCCCGATGTAGCGCCCAACGCACGTCCCGAAGTAGCGCTCAACGCACGTCCCGACGTAGCGCCCAACGCACGTCCCGACGTAGAGCTGAAAGTAAGCTAAATCCCGACGTAGAGCCCAACGCACGTCCCGACGTAGAGCCCAACGCACGTCCCGACGTAGAGGCCAACGCACGTCCCGACGTAGAGCTGAAAGTAAGCTAAATCCCGTCGTAGAGCCCAACGCACGTCCCGACGTAGAGCCCAACGCACGTCCCGACGTAGAGCCCAACGCACGTCCCGACATAGCGCCCAACGCACGTCCCAACGTAGAGCTGAAAGTTAGCTAACTACAGATGTAGAGCCCAACGCACGTCCCGACGTAGAGCTGAAAGTTAGCTAACTACAGACGTAGAGCCCAACGCACGTCCCGACGTAGAGCTCAAAGTTAGCTAACTACAGACGTAGAGCCCAATGCACGTCCCGACGTAGAGCCCAACGCACGTCCCGACGTAGAGTCCAACGCAGGTCCCGACGTATATCCCAACGTACGTCCCGACGTAGAGCCCAACGCACGTCCCGACGTAGACCTGAAAGTAAGCTAAATCCCGAGGTAGACCCCAACGCACGTCCCGACGTAGAGCCCAACGCACGTCCCGACGTAGAGCCCAACGCACGTCCCGACGTAGAGCTGAAAGTAAGCTAAATCCCGACGTAGAGCCCAACGGACGTCCCGACGTAGAGCCCAACGCACGTCCCGACGTAGATCCCAACGCACGTCCCGACGTAGAGCTGAAAGTTAGCTAACTACAGACGAAGAGCCCAACGCGCGTCCCGACGTAGAGCTGAAAGTTAGCTAACTACAGACGTAGAGCCCATCGCGCGTCCCGACGTAGAGCCCAACGCGTGTCCCGACGTAGAGCCCAACGCACGTCCCAACGTAGAGCTGAAAGTAAGCTAAATCCCGACGTAGAGGCCAACGCACGTCCCGACGTAGAGGCCAACGCACGTCCCGACGTAGAGCCCAACGCACGTCCCGACATAGAGCCCAACGCACGTCCTGACGTAGAGGCCAACGCACGTCCCGACGTAGAGCCCAACGCACGTCCCGACGTAGAGCCCAACGCACATCCCGACGTAGAGCTGAAAGTAACCTAAATCCCGACGTAGAGCCCAACGCACGTCCCGACGTAGAGCCCAACGCACGTCCCGACGTAGATCCCAACGCACGTCCCGACGTAGAGCTGAAAGTTAGCTAACTACAGACGAAGAGCCCAACGCGCGTCCCGACGTAGAGCTGAAAGTTAGCTAACTACAGACGTAGAGCCCAACGCACGTCCCGACGTAGAGCCCAACGCACGTCCCGACGTAGAGCCCAACGCACGTCCCGACGTAGAGCTGAAAGTAAGCTAAATCCCGACGTAGCGCCCAACGCACGTCCCGAAGTAGCGCCCAACGCACGTCCCGACGTAGCGCCCAACGCACATCCCGACGTAGAGCTGAAAGTAAGCTAAATCCCGACGTAGAGGCCAACGCACGTCCCGACGTAGAGGCCAACGCACGTCCCGACGTAGAGGACAACGCACGTCTCGACGTAGAGGACAACGCACGTCCCGACGTAGAGGCCAACGCACGTCCCGACGTAGAGCTGAAAGTTAGCTAACTACAGACGTAGAGCCCAACGCACGTCCCGACGTAGAGCCCAACGCACGTCCCGACGTAGCGCCCAACGCACGTCCCGACGTAGAGCTGAAATTTAGCTAACTACAGACGTAGAGCCCAACGCACGTCCCGACGTAGAGCTGAAAGTAAGCTAAATCCCGACGTAGAGCCCAACGCACGTCCCGACGTAGAGCCCAACGCACGTCCCGACGTAGAGCTGAAAGTAAGCTAAATGCCGACGCAGAGGCCAACGCACGTCCCAACGTAGAGCTGAAAGTAAGCTAAATCCCGACGTAGAGCCCAACGCACGTCCCGACGTAGACCCAACGCACGTCCCGACGTAGAGCTGAAAGTTAGCTAAATCCCGACGTAGAGCCCAACGCACGTCCCGACGTAGAGCCCAACGCACGTCCCGACGTAGAGCTGAAAGTTAGCTAACTACAGACATAGAGCCCAACGCACGTCCCGACGTAGAGCCCAACGCACGTCCCGACGTAGAGCTGAAAGTAAGCTAAATCCCGACGTAGAGGCCAACGCACGTCCCGACGTAGAGCTGAAAGTTAGCTAACTACAGACGTAGAGCCCAACGCACGTCCACACGTAGAGCCCAACGCACGTCCCGACGTAGAGCCCAACGCACGTCCCGACGTAGAGCTGAAAGTAAGCTAAATCCCGACGTAGAGGCCAACGCACGTCCCAACGTAGAGCTGAAAGTAAGCTAAATCCCGACGTAGAGCCCAACGCACGTCCCGACGTAGAGCCCAACGCACGTCCCAAAGTAGCGCCCAACGCACGTCCCGACGTATAGCTGAAAGTAAGCTAAATCCCGACGTAGAGGCCAACGCACGTCCCGACGTAGAGGCCAACGCACGTCCCGACGTAGAGCTGAAAGTAAGCTAAATCCCGACGTAGAGCCCAACGCACGTCCCGACGTAGAGCCCAACGCACGTCCCGACGTAGAGCTGAAAGTTAGCTAAGTACAGACGTAGAGCCCAACGCACGTCCCGACGTAGAGCCCAACGCACGTCCCGACGTAGAGCCCAACGCACGTCCCGACGTAGAGCTGAAAGGAAGCTAAATCCCGACGTAGAGCCCAACGCACGTCCCGACGTAGAGCCAAACGCACGTCCCGACGTAGATCTGAAAGTTAGCTAAATCCCGACATAGAGCCCAACGCATATCCCGACGTAGAGCCCAACGCACGTCCCGACGTAGAGCGCAACGCACGTCCCGACGTAGAGCTTAAAGTAAGCTAAATCCGGACGTAGAGCCCAACGCACGTCCCGACGTAGAGCTGAAAGTAAGCTAAATCCCGACGTAGAGGCCAACGCACGTCCCGACGTACAGGCCAACGCACGTCCTGACGTAGAGCTGAAATTAAGCTAAATCCCGACGTAGAGGCCAACGCACGTCCCGACGTAGAGGCCAGCGCACGTCCCGACGTAGAGCCCAACGCACGTCCCGACGTAGATCCCAACGCACGTCCCGACGTAGAGCTGAAAGTTAGCTAACTACAGACGAAGAGCCCAACGCGCGTCCCGACGTAGAGCTGAAAGTTAGCTAACTACAGACGTAGAGCCCATCGCGCGTCCCGACGTAGAGCCCAACGCGTGTCCAGACGTAGAGCCCAACGCACGTCCCAACGTAGAGCTGAAAGTAAGCTAAATCCCGACGTAGAGGCCAACGCACGTCCCGACGTAGAGGCCAACGCACGTCCCGACGTAGAGCCCAACGCACGTCCCGACATAGAGCCCAACGCACGTCCCGACGTAGAGGCCAACGCACGTCCCGACGTAGAGCCCAACGCACGTCCCGACGTAGAGCCCAACGCACATCCCGACGTAGAGCTGAAAGTAACCTAAATCCCGACGTAGAGCCCAACGCACGTCCCGACGTAGATCCCAACGCACGTCCCGACGTAGAGCTGAAAGTTAGCTAACTACAGACGAAGAGCCCAACGCGCGTCCCGACGTAGAGCTGAAAGTTAGCTAACTACAGACGTAGAGCCCAACGCATGTCCCGACGTAGAGCCCAACGCACGTCCCGACGTAGAGCCCAACGCACGTCCCGACGTAGAGCTGAAAGTAAGCTAAATCCCGACGTAGCGCCCAACGCACGTCCCGAAGTAGCGCCCAACGCACGTCCCGACGTAGCGCCCAACGCACATCCCGACGTAGAGCTGAAAGTAAGCTAAATCCCGACGTAGAGGCCAACGCACGTCCCGACGTAGAGGCCAACGCACGTCCCGACGTAGAGGACAACGCACGTCTCGACGTAGAGGACAACGCACGTCCCGACGTAGAGGCCAACGCACGTCCCGACGTAGAGCTGAAAGTAAGCTAAATCCCGACGTAGAGCCCAACGCACGTCCCGACGTAGAGCCCAACGCACGTCCCGACGTAGCGCCCAACGCACGTCCCGACGTAGAGCTGAAATTTAGCTAACTACAGACGTAGAGCCCAACGCACGTCCCGACGTAGAGCTGAAAGTTAGCTAACTACAGACGTAGAGCCCAACGCACGTCCCGACGTAGAGCCCAACGCACGTCCCGACGTAGAGCCCAACGCACGTCCCGACGTAGAGCTGAAAGTAAGCTAAATGCCGACGCAGAGGCCAACGCACGTCCCAACGTAGAGCTGAAAGTAAGCTAAATCCCGACGTAGAGCCCAACACACGTCCCGACGTAGAGCCCAACGCACGTCCCGACGTAGAGCTGAAAGTTAGCTAAATCCCGACGTAGAGCCCAACGCACGTCCCGACGTAGAGCCCAACGCACGTCCCGACGTAGAGCTGAAAGTTAGCTAACTACAGACATAGAGCCCAACGCACGTCCCGACGTAGAGCCCAACGCACGTCCCGACGTAGAGCTGAAAGTAAGCTAAATACCGACGTAGAGGCCAACGCACGTCCCGACGTAGAGCTGAAAGTTAGCTAACTACAGACGTAGAGCCCAACGCACGTCCACACGTAGAGCCCAACGCACGTCCCGACGTAGAGCCCAACGCACGTCCCGACGTAGAGCTGAAAGTAAGCTAAATCCCGACGTAGAGGCCAACGCACGTCCCAACGTAGAGCTGAAAGTAAGCTAAATCCCGACGTAGAGGCCAACGCACGTCCCGACGTAGAGGCCAACGCACGTCCCGACGTAGAGCTGAAAGTAAGCTAAATCCCGACGTAGAGCCCAACGCACGTCCCGACGTAGAGCCCAACGCACGTCCCGACGTAGAGCTGAAAGTTAGCTAAGTACAGACGTAGAGCCCAACGCACGTCCCGACGTAGAGCCCACGCACGTCTCGACGTAGAGCCCAACGCACGTCCCGACGTAGAGCTGAAAGGAAGCTAAATCCCGACGTAGAGCCCAACGCACGTCCCGACATAGAGCCCAACGCACGTCCCGACGTAGATCTGAAAGTTAGCTAAATCCCGACGTAGAGCCCAACGCATATCCCGACGTAGAGCCCAACGCACGTCCCGACGTAGAGCGCAACGCACGTCCCGACGTAGAGCTGAAAGTAAGCTAAATCCGGACGTAGAGCCCAACGCACGTCCCGACGTAGAGCTGAAAGTAAGCTAAATCCCGACGTAGAGGCCAACGCACGTCCCGACGTACAGGCCAACGCACGTCCTGACGTAGAGCTGAAATTAAGCTAAATCCCGACGTAGAGGCCAACGCACGTCCCGACGTAGAGGCCAGCGCACGTCCCGACGTAGAGCCCAACGCACGTCCCGACGTAGAGCCCAACGCACGTCCCGACGTAGAGCTGAAAGTTAGCTAACTACAGACGAAGAGCCCAACGCGCGTCCCGACGTAGAGCCCAACGCGTGTCCCTACGTAGAGCCCAACGCACGTCCCGACGTAGAGCCCAACGCACGTCCCGACGTAGAGCTGAAAGTAAGCTAAATCCCGACGTAGAGCCCAACGCACGTCCCGACGTAGAGGCCAACGCACGTCCCGACGTAGAGGCCAACGCACGTCCCGACGTAGAGCTGAAAGTAAGCTAAATCCCGACGTAGAGCCCAACGCACGTCCCGACGTAGAGCCCAACGCACGTCCCGACGTAGAGCCCAACGCACGTCCCGACGTAGATCCCAACGCACGTCCCGACGTAGAGCTGAAAGTTAGCTAACTACAGACGAAGAGCCCAACGCGCGTCCCGACGTAGAGCTGAAAGTTAGCTAACTACAGACGTAGAGCCCATCGCGCGTCCCGACGTAGAGCCCAACGCGTGTCCCGACGTAGAGCCCAACGCACGTCCCAACGTAGAGCTGAAAGTAAGCTAAATCCCGACGTAGAGGCCAACGCACGTCCCGACGTAGAGGCCAACGCACGTCCCGACGTAGAGCCCAACGCACGTCCCGACATAGAGCCCAACGCACGTCCCGACGTAGAGGCCAACGCACGTCCCGACGTAGAGCCCAACGCACGTCCCGACGTAGAGCCCAACGCACATCCCGACGTAGAGCTGAAAGTAACCTAAATCCCGACGTAGAGCCCAACGCACGTCCCGACGTAGATCCCAACGCACGTCCCGACGTAGAGCTGAAAGTTAGCTAACTACAGACGAAGAGCCCAACGCGCGTCCCGACGTAGAGCTGAAAGTTAGCTAACTACAGACGTAGAGCCCAACGCACGTCCCGACGTAGAGCCCAACGCACGTCCCGACGTAGAGCCCAACGCACGTCCCGACGTAGAGCTGAAAGTAAGCTAAATCCCGACGTAGCGCCCAACGCACGTCCCGAAGTAGCGCCCAACGCACGTCCCGACGTAGCGCCCAACGCACATCCCGACGTAGAGCTGAAATTTAGCTAACTACAGACGTAGAGCCCAACGCACGTCCCGACGTAGAGCCCAACGCACGTCCCGACGTAGAGCCCAACGCACGTCCCGACGTAGAGCTGAAAGTAAGCTAAATGCCGACGCAGAGGCCAACGCACGTCCCAACGTAGAGCTGAAAGTAAGCTAAATCCCGACGTAGAGCCCAACACACGTCCCGACGTAGAGCCCAACGCACGTCCCGACGTAGAGCTGAAAGTTAGCTAAATCCCGACGTAGAGCCCAACGCACGTCCCGACGTAGAGCCCAACGCACGTCCCGACGTAGAGCTGAAAGTTAGCTAACTACAGACATAGAGCCCAACGCACGTCCCGACGTAGAGCCCAACGCACGTCCCGACGTAGAGCTGAAAGTAAGCTAAATACCGACGTAGAGGCCAACGCACGTCCCGACGTAGAGCTGAAAGTTAGCTAACTACAGACGTAGAGCCCAACGCACGTCCACACGTAGAGCCCAACGCACGTCCCGACGTAGAGCCCAACGCACGTCCCGACGTAGAGCTGAAAGTAAGCTAAATCCCGACGTAGAGGCCAACGCACGTCCCAACGTAGAGCTGAAAGTAAGCTAAATCCCGACGTAGAGGCCAACGCACGTCCCGACGTAGAGGCCAACGCACGTCCCGACGTAGAGCTGAAAGTAAGCTAAATCCCGACGTAGAGCCCAACGCACGTCCCGACGTAGAGCCCAACGCACGTCCCGACGTAGAGCTGAAAGTTAGCTAAGTACAGACGTAGAGCCCAACGCACGTCCCGACGTAGAGCCCACGCACGTCTCGACGTAGAGCCCAACGCACGTCCCGACGTAGAGCTGAAAGGAAGCTAAATCCCGACGTAGAGCCCAACGCACGTCCCGACATAGAGCCCAACGCACGTCCCGACGTAGATCTCAAAGTTAGCTAAATCCCGACGTAGAGCCCAACGCATATCCCGACGTAGAGCCCAACGCACGTCCCGACGTAGAGCGCAACGCACGTCCCGACGTAGAGCTGAAAGTAAGCTAAATCCGGACGTAGAGCCCAACGCACGTCCCGACGTAGAGCTGAAAGTAAGCTAAATCCCGACGTAGAGGCCAACGCACGTCCCGACGTACAGGCCAACGCACGTCCTGACGTAGAGCTGAAATTAAGCTAAATCCCGACGTAGAGGCCAACGCACGTCCCGACGTAGAGGCCAGCGCACGTCCCGACGTAGAGCCCAACGCA
This sequence comes from Leptosomus discolor, assembly GCF_034619465.1. NCBI lineage: Eukaryota > Metazoa > Chordata > Aves > Leptosomiformes > Leptosomidae > Leptosomus > Leptosomus discolor. The sequence goes on along the minus strand of NW_028237857.1, from coordinate 985,955 downwards.
CGTCCCGACGTAGAGCCCAACGCACGTCCCGACGTAGAGCTGAAAGTTAGCTAACTACAGACGAAGAGCCCAACGCGCGTCCCGACGTAGAGCCCAACGCGTGTCCCTACGTAGAGCCCAACGCACGTCCCGACGTAGAGCCCAACGCACGTCCCGACGTAGAGCTGAAAGTAAGCTAAATCCCGACGTAGAGCCCAACGCACGTCCCGACGTAGAGGCCAACGCACGTCCCGACGTAGAGGCCAACGCACGTCCCGACGTAGAGCTGAAAGTAAGCTAAATCCCGACGTAGAGCCCAACGCACGTCCCGACGTAGAGCCCAACGCACGTCCCGACGTAGATCCCAACGCACGTCCCGACGGAGAGCTGAAAGTTAGCTAACTACAGACGAAGAGCCCAACGCGCGTCCCGACGTAGAGCTGAAAGTTAGCTAACTACAGACGTAGAGCCCATCGCGCGTCCCGACGTAGAGCCCAACGCGTGTCCCGACGTAGAGCCCAACGCACGTCCCAACGTAGAGCTGAAAGTAAGCTAAATCCCGACGTAGAGGCCAACGCACGTCCCGACGTAGAGGCCAACGCACGTCCCGACGTAGAGCCCAACGCACGTCCCGACATAGAGCCCAACGCACGTCCCGACGTAGAGGCCAACGCAGGTCCCGACGTAGAGCCCAACGCACGTCCCGACGTAGAGCCCAACGCACATCCCGACGTAGAGCTGAAAGTAACCTAAATCCCGACGTAGAGCCCAACGCACGTCCCGACGTAGATCCCAACGCACGTCCCGACGTAGAGCTGAAAGTTAGCTAACTACAGACGAAGAGCCCAACGCGCGTCCCGACGTAGAGCTGAAAGTTAGCTAACTACAGACGTAGAGCCCAACGCACGTCCCGACGTAGAGCCCAACGCACGTCCCGACGTAGAGCCCAACGCACGTCCCGACGTAGAGCTGAAAGTAAGCTAAATCCCGACGTAGCGCCCAACGCACGTCCCGAAGTAGCGCCCAACGCACGTCCCGACGTAGCGCCCAACGCACATCCCGACGTAGAGCTGAAATTTAGCTAACTACAGACGTAGAGCCCAACGCACGTCCCGACGTAGAGCCCAACGCACGTCCCGACGTAGAGCCCAACGCACGTCCCGACGTAGAGCTGAAAGTAAGCTAAATGCCGACGCAGAGGCCAACGCACGTCCCAACGTAGAGCTGAAAGTAAGCTAAATCCCGACGTAGAGCCCAACACACGTCCCGACGTAGAGCCCAACGCACGTCCCGACGTAGAGCTGAAAGTTAGCTAAATCCCGACGTAGAGCCCAACGCACGTCCCGACGTAGAGCCCAACGCACGTCCCGACGTAGAGCTGAAAGTTAGCTAACTACAGACATAGAGCCCAACGCACGTCCCGACGTAGAGCCCAACGCACGTCCCGACGTAGAGCTGAAAGTAAGCTAAATACCGACGTAGAGGCCAACGCACGTCCCGACGTAGAGCTGAAAGTTAGCTAACTACAGACGTAGAGCCCAACGCACGTCCACACGTAGAGCCCAACGCACGTCCCGACGTAGAGCCCAACGCACGTCCCGACGTAGAGCTGAAAGTAAGCTAAATCCCGACGTAGAGGCCAACGCACGTCCCAACGTAGAGCTGAAAGTAAGCTAAATCCCGACGTAGAGGCCAACGCACGTCCCGACGTAGAGGCCAACGCACGTCCCGACGTAGAGCTGAAAGTAAGCTAAATCCCGACGTAGAGCCCAACGCACGTCCCGACGTAGAGCCCAACGCACGTCCCGACGTAGAGCTGAAAGTTAGCTAAGTACAGACGTAGAGCCCAACGCACGTCCCGACGTAGAGCCCACGCACGTCTCGACGTAGAGCCCAACGCACGTCCCGACGTAGAGCTGAAAGGAAGCTAAATCCCGACGTAGAGCCCAACGCACGTCCCGAAGTAGCGCCCAACGCACGTCCCGACGTAGATCTGAAAGTTAGCTAAATCCCGACGTAGAGCCCAACGCATATCCCGACGTAGAGCCCAACGCACGTCCCGACGTAGAGCGCAACGCACGTCCCGACGTAGAGCTGAAAGTAAGCTAAATCCGGACGTAGAGCCCAACGCACGTCCCGACGTAGAGCTGAAAGTAAGCTAAATCCCGACGTAGAGGCCAACGCACGTCCCGACGTACAGGCCAACGCACGTCCTGACGTAGAGCTGAAATTAAGCTAAATCCCGACGTAGAGGCCAACGCACGTCCCGACGTAGAGGCCAGCGCACGTCCCGACGTAGAGCCCAACGCACGTCCCGACGTAGAGCCCAACGCACGTCCCGACGTAGAGCTGAAAGTTAGCTAACTACAGACGAAGAGCCCAACGCGCGTCCCGACGTAGAGCCCAACGCGTGTCCCTACGTAGAGCCCAACGCACTTCCCGACGTAGAGCCCAACGCACGTCCCGACGTAGAGCTGAAAGTAAGCTAAATCCCGACGTAGAGCCCAACGCACGTCCCGACGTAGAGGCCAACGCACGTCCCGACGTAGAGGCCAACGCACGTCCCGACGTAGAGCTGAAAGTAAGCTAAATCCCGACGTAGAGCCCAACGCACGTCCCGACGTAGAGCCCAACGCACGTCCCGACGTAGAGCCCAACGCACGTCCCGACGTAGCGCCCAACGCACGTCCCGACGTAGAGCTGAAAGTTAGCTAACTACAGACGTAGAGCCTAACGCACGTCCCGACGTAGAGCCCAACGCACGTCCCGACGTAGAGCCCAACGCACGTCCCGACGTAGAGCTGAAAGTTAGCTAACTACAGACGTAGAATCCAACGCACGTCCCGACGTAGAGCCCAACGCACGTCCCGACGTAGACCTGAAAGTAAGCCAAATCCAGACGTAGAGCCCAACACACGTCCCGACGTAGAGCTGAAAGTAAGCTAAATCGCGACGTAGAAGCCAACGCACGTCCCGACGTAGAGGCCAAAGCACGTCCGACGTAGAGCTGAAAGTAAGCTAAATCCCGACGTAGAGGCCAACGCACGTCCTGACGTAGAGGCCAACGCACGTCCCGACGTAGAGGCCAACGCACGTCCCGACGTAGAGCTGAAAGTAAGCTAAATCCCGACGTAGAGCCCAACGAACGTCCTGACGTAGAGCCCAACGCACGTCCCGACGTAGAGCCCAACGCACGTCCCGACGTAGACCTGAAAGTAAGCTAAATCCCGACGTAGCGCCCAACGCACGTCCCAAAGTAGCGCCCAACGCACGTCCTGACGTAGCGCCCAACGCACGTCCCGACGTAGAGCTGAAAGTAAGATAAATCCCGACGTAGAGGCCAACGCACGTCCCGACGTAGAGGCCAACGCACGTCCCGACGTAGAGCCCAACGCACGTCCCGACGTAGAGCCCAACGCACATCCAGACGTAGAGCTGAAAGTAACCTAAATCCCGACGTAGAGCCCAACGCACGTCCCGACGTAGAGCCCAACGCACGTCCCGACGTAGATCCCAACGCACGTCCCGACGTAGAGCTGAAAGTTAGCTAACTACAGACGAAGAGCCCAACGCGCGTCCCGACGTAGAGCTGAAAGTTAGCTAACTACAGACGTAGAGCCCAACGCACGTCCCGACGTAGAGCCCAACGCACGTCCCGACGTAGAGCCCAACGCACGTCCCGACGTAGAGCTGAAAGTAAGCTAAATCCCGACGTAGCGCCCAACGCACGTCCCGAAGTAGCGCCCAACGCACGTCCCGACGTAGCGCCCAACGCACATCCCGACGTAGAGCTGAAAGTAAGCTAAATCCCGACGTAGAGGCCAACGCACGTCCCGACGTAGAGGCCAACGCACGTCCCGACGTAGAGGACAACGCACGTCCCGACGTAGAGGACAACGCACGTCCCGACGTAGAGGCCAACGCACGTCCCGACGTAGAGCTGAAAGTAAGCTAAATCCCGACGTAGAGCCCAACGCACGTCCCGACGTAGAGCCCAACGCACGTCCCGACGTAGCGCCCAACGCACGTCCCGACGTAGAGCTGAAATTTAGCTAACTACAGACGTAGAGCCCAACGCACGTCCCGACGTAGAGCTGAAAGTTAGCTAACTACAGACCTAGAGCCCAACGCACGTCCCGACGTAGAGCCCAACGCACGTCCCGACGTAGAGCTGAAAGTAAGCTAAATGCCGACGCAGAGGCCAACGCACGTCCCAACGTAGAGCTGAAAGTAAGCTAAATCCCGACGTAGAGCCCAACACACGTCCCGACGTAGAGCCCAACGCACGTCCCGACGTAGAGCTGAAAGTTAGCTAAATCCCGACGTAGAGCCCAACGCACGTCCCGACGTAGAGCCCAACGCACGTCCCGACGTAGAGCTGAAAGTTAGCTAACTACAGACATAGAGCCCAACGCACGTCCCGACGTAGAGCCCAACGCACGTCCCGACGTAGAGCTGAAAGTAAGCTAAATCCCGACGTAGAGGCCAACGCACGTCCCAACGTAGAGCTGAAAGTAAGCTAAATCCCGACGTAGAGCCCAACGCACGTCCCGACGTAGAGGCCAACGCACGTCCCGACGTAGAGCTGAAAGTTAGCTAACTACAGACGTAGAGCCCAACGCACGTCCACACGTAGAGCCCAACGCAAGTCCCGACGTAGAGCCCAACGCACGTCCCGACGTAGAGCTGAAAGTAAGCTAAATCCCGACGTAGAGGCCAACGCACGTCCCAACGTAGAGCTGAAAGTAAGCTAAATCCCGACGTAGAGCCCAACGCACGTCCCGACGTAGAGCCCAACGCACGTCCCGACGTAGAGCTGAAAGTTAGCTAAATCCCGACGTAGAGCCCAACGCACTTCCCGACGTAGCGCCCAACGCACGTCCCGACGTAGAGCTGAAAGTAAGCTAAATCCCGATGTAGAGGCCAACGCACGTCCCAACGTAGAGGCCAGCGCACGTCCCGACGTAGAGGCCAGCGCACGTCCCGACGTAGAGCCCAACGCACGTTCCGACGTAGACCCCAACGCACGTCCCGACGTAGAGCTGAAAGTAAGCTAAATCCCGACGTAGCGCCCAACGCACGTCCCGACGTAGCGCCCAACGCACGTCCCGACGTAGAGCTGAAAGTTAGCTAACTACAGACGTAGAGCCCAACGCACGTCCCGACGTAGAGCTAAAAGTTAGCTAACTACAGACGAAGAGCCCAACGCACGTCCCGACGTAGAGCTGAAAGTTAGCTAACTACAGACGAAGAGCCCAACGCGCGTCCCGACGTAGACCTGAAAGTAAGCTAAATCCCGCCGTAGAGGCCAACGCACGTCTCGACGTAGAGGCCAACGCACATCCTGACGTAGAGCTGAAAGTAAGCTAAATCGCGACGTAGAGCCCATCGCACGTCCCGACGTAGAGCCCAACGCACGTCCCGAAGTAGCGCCCAACGCACGTCCCGACGTAGAGCTGAAAGTTAGCTAACTACAGACGTAGAGCCCAACGCAGGTCCCGACGTAGAGCAGAAAGTTAGCTAACTACAGACGTAGAGCCCAACGCGGGTCCCGACGTAGAGCCCAACGCACGTCCCGATGTAGAGCCCAACGCACGTCCCGACGTAGAGCCCAACGCACGTCCCGACGTAGAGCCCAACGCACGTCCCGACGTAGAGCCCATCGCACGTCCCGACATAGAGCCCAACGCACGTCCCGACGTAGAGCTGAAAGTTAGCTAACTACAGACGTAGAGCCCAACGCACGTCCCAACGTAGAGCCCAACGCACGTCCCGACGTACAGCCCAACGCACTCCCGACGTAGAGCCCAACGCACGTCCCGAAGAAGAGCTGAAAGTAAGCTAAATCCTGACGTAGAGCCCAACACACGTCCCGACGTAGAGCTGAAAGTAAGCTAAATCCCGACGTAGAGGCCAACGCTCGTCCCGACGAAGAGCTGAAAGTAAGCTAAATCCCGACGTAGAGCCCAACGCACGTCCCGACGTAGAGCCCAACACACGTCCCGACGTAGAGACCAACGCACGTCCCGACGTAGCGCCCAACGCACGTCCCGACGTAGAGCTGAAAGTAAGCTAAATCCCGACGTAGAGCCCAACGCACGTCCCGACGTAGAGCCCAACGCACGTCCCGACGTAGAGCCCAACGCACGTCCCAACGTAGAGCTGAAAGTAAGCTAAATCCCGACGTAGAGCCCAACGCACGTCCCGACGTAGAGCCCAACGCACGTCCCGACGTAGAGCTGAAAGTTAGCTAAATCCCGACGTAGAGCCCAACGCACGTCCCGACGTAGAGCCCAACGCACGTCCCGACGTGGAGCCCAACGCACGTCCCGACGTAGAGCTGAAAGTTAGCTAACTACAGACATAGAGCCCAACGCACGTCCCGACGTAGAGCCCAACGCACGTCCCGACGTAGAGCCCAACGCACGTCCCGACGTAGAGCTTAAAGTAAGCTAAATCCCGACGTAGAGCCCAACGCACGTCCCGACGTAGAGCTGAAAGTTAGCTAACTACAGACATAGAGCCCAACGCACGTCCCGACGTAGAGCCCAACGCACGTCCCGACGTAGAGCCCAACGCACATCCCGACGTAGAGCCCAACGCACGTCCCGACGTAGGGCCCAACGCACGTCCCGACGTAGAGCTGAAAGTAAGCTAAATCCCGACGTAGAGCCCAACACACGTCCCGACGTAGAGCCCAACGCACGTCCCGACGTAGAGCTGAAAGTTAGCTAAATCCCGACGTAGAGCCCAACGCACGTCCCGACGTAGAGCCGAACGCACGTCCCGACGTAGAGCCCAACGCACGTCCCGACGTAGAGCTGAAAGTAAGCTAAATCCCGACGTAGAGCCCAACGCACGTCCCGACGTAGAGCCCAACGCACGTCCCGACGTAGCGCCCAACGCACGTCCCGACGTAGAGCTGAAAGTTAGCTAACTACAGACGTAGAGCCCAACGCACGTCCCGACGTAGAGCAGAAAGTTAGCTAACTACAGACGTAGAGCCCAATGCGCGTCCCGACGTAGAGCCCAACGAACGTCCTGACGTAGAGCCCAACGCACGTCCCGACGTAGAGCCCAACGCACGTCCCGACGTAGAGCCCAACGCACGTCCCGACGTAGAGCTGAAAGTTAGTTAACTACAGACGTAGAGCCCAACGCACGTCCCGACGTAGAGCCCAACGCACGTCCCGACGTACAGCCCAACGCACTCCCGACGTAGAGCCCAACGCACGTCCCGACGTAGAGCTGAAAGTAAGCTAAATCCTGACGTAGAACCCAACACACGTCCCGACGTAGAGCTGAAAGTAAGCTAAATCCCGACGTAGAGGCCAACGCACGTCCCGACGTAGAGGCCAGCGCACGTCCCGACGTAGAGCTGAAAGTAAGCTAAATCCCGACGTAGAGCCCAACGCACGTCCCATCGTAGAGCCCAACGCACGTCCCGATGTAGAGCCCAACGCACGTCCCGACGTAGCGCCCAACGCACGTCCCGAAATAGCACCCAACGCACGTCCCAACGTAGAGCTGAAAGTAAGCTAAATCCCGACGTAGAGGCCAACGCACGTCCCGACGTAGAGGCCAACGCACGTCCCGACTTAGAGGCCAACGCACGTCCCGATGTAGAGCCCAAAGCACGTCCCGACGTAGAGCCCAACGCACGTCCCGACGTAGAGCTGAAAGTTAGCTAACTACAGACGTAGATCCCAACGCACGTCCCGACGTAGAGCTGAAAGTTAGCTAACTACAGACGTAGAGCCCAACGCACGTCCCGACGTAGAGCCCAACGCACGTCCCGACGTAGAGCCCAACGCACGTCCCGACTTAGAGCCCAACGCACGTCCCGACGTAGAGCCCAACGCACGTCCCGACGTAGAGCTGAAAGTAAGCTAAATCCCGACGTAGAGGCCAACGCACGTCCCAACGTAGAGCTGAAAGTAAGCTAAATCCCGACGTAGAGCCCAACGCACTTCCCGACGTAGAGCCCAACGCACGTCCCGACGTAGAGCTGACAGTTAGCTAAATCCCGACGTAGAGCCCAATGCACGTCCCGACGTAGAGCCCAACGCACGTCCCGACGTAGAGCTGAAAGTAAGCTAAATGCCGACGTAGAGGCCAACGCACGTCCCGACGTAGAGCTGAAAGTAAGCTAAATCCCGACGTAGAGCCCAACGCACGTCCCGACGTAGAGCCCAACGCACGTCCCGACGTAGAGCCCAACGCACGTCCCGACGTAGAGCTGAAAGTAAGCTAAATCCCGACGTAGAGCCCAACGCACGTCCCGACGTAGAGCCCAACGCATGTCCCGACGTAGAGCTGAAAGTAAGCTAAATCCCGACGTAGAGCCCAACGCACGTCCCGACGTAGAGCCCAACGCACGTCCCGACGTAGCGCCCAACGCACGTCCCGACGTACAGCTGAAAGTAAGCTAAATCCCGACGTAGAGCCCAACGCACGTCCCGACGTAGAGCCCAACGCACGTCCCGACGTAGAGCCCAACGCACGTCCCGACGTAGAGCTGAAAGTTAGCTAAATCCCGACGTAGAGCCCAACGCACGTCCCGACGTAGAGCCCAACGCACGTCCCGACGTAGAGCCCAACGCACGTCCCGACGTAGAGCTGAAAGTAAGCTAAATCCCGACGTAGAGCCCAACGCACGTCCCGACGTAGAGCCCAACGCACGTCCCGACGTAGAGCCCAACGCACGTCCCGACGTAGAGCTGAAAGTAAGCTAAATCCCGACGTAGAGCCCAACGCACGTCCCGACGTAGAGCTGAAAGTTAGCTAACTACAGACGTAGAGCCCAACGCACGTCCCGACGTAGAGCCCAACGCACGTCCCGACGTAGAGCCGAACGCACGTCCCGACGTAGGGCCCAACGCACGTCCCGACGTAGAGCTGAAAGTAAGCTAAATCCCGACGTAGAGCCCAACACACGTCCCGACGTAGAGCCCAACGCACGTCCCGACGTAGAGCTGAAAGTTAGCTAAATCCCGACGTAAAGCCCAACGCACGTCCCGAAGTAGAGCCGAACGCACGTCCCGACGTAGAGCCCAACGCACGTCCCGTCGTAGAGCTGAAAGTAAGCTAAATCCCGACGTAGAGCCCAACGCACGTCCCGACGTAGAGCCCAACGCACGTCCCGACGTAGCGCCCAACGCACGTCCCGACGTAGAGCTGAAAGTTAGCTAACTACAGACGTAGAGCCCAACGCACGTCCCGACGTAGAGCAGAAAGTTAGCTAACTACAGACGTAGAGCCCAACGCGCGTCCCGACGTAGAGCCCAACGCACGTCCCGACGTAGAGCCCAACGCACGTCCCGACGTAGAGCCCAACGCACGTCCCGACGTAGAGCCCAACGCACGTCCCGACATAGAGCCCAACGCACGTCCCGACGTAGAGCTGAAAGTTAGTTAACTACAGACGTAGAGCCCAACGCACGTCCCGACGTAGAGCCCAACGCACGTCCCGACGTACAGCCCAACGCACTCCCGACGTAGAGCCCAACGCACGTCCCGACGTAGAGCTGAAAGTAAGCTAAACCCTGACGTAGAACCCAACACACGTCCCGACGTAGAGCTGAAAGTAAGCTAAATCCCAACGTAGATGCCAACGCACGTCCCGACGTAGAGCCTGACGCACGTCCCGACGTAGAGCTGAAAGTAAGCTAAATCCCGACGTAGAGCCCAACGCACGTCCCGACGTAGAGCCCAACGCACGTCCCGACGTAGCGCCCAACGCACGTCCCGACGTAGAGCTGAAAGTTAGCAAACTACAGACGTAGAGCCCAACGCACGTCCCGACGTAGAGCAGAAAGTTAGCTAACTACAGACGTAGAGCCCAACGCGCGTCCCGACGTAGAGCCCAACGCACGTCCCGACGTAGAGCCCAACGCACGTCCCGACGTAGAGCTGAAAGTTATTTAACTACAGACATAGAGCCCAACACACGTTCCGACGTAGAGCCCAACACACGTCCCGACATGGAGCCCAACACACGTCCCGACGTGGAGCCCAACACACGTCCCGACGTAGAGCTGAATGAATGCTAAACCCCCACGTAGAGCCCAACAAACGTCCCGACGTAGAGCCCAAAACACGTCCCAACGTAGAGCCCAACACACGTCCCGAAGTACAGCCCAACACACGTCCCGACGCAGAGCTGAATGTATGCTAAACCCCCACGTAGAGCCCAACAAACGTCCCGACGTAGAGCCCAGCACACGTCCCGACGTAGAGCTGAAAGTATGCTAAATCCTGATGTAGAGCCCAACACACGTCCCGACGTAGAGCTGAAAGTATGCTAAATCCCGACGTAGAGCCCAACACACGTCTCGACGTAGAGCCCAACACACGTCCCGAGGTAGAGCCCAACACACGTCCCAACGTGGAACCCAACACACGTCCCGACGTAGAGCCCAACACACGTCCCGACGTAGAGCTGAAAGGAAGCTAAATCCTGAAGTAGAGCCCAACACACTTCCCGACGTAGAGCCCAACACACTTCCCGACATAGAGCCCAACACACGTCTCGACGTAGAGCCCCACACACGTCCCGACGTAGAGCCCAACACATGTCCCGACGTAGAGCCCAACACACGTCCCGACGTAGAGATGAAAGTTAGCTAACTACAGACATAGAGCCCAACACACGTTCCGACGTAGAGCCCAACACACGTCCCGACATGGAGCCCAACACACGTCCCGACGTGGAGCCCAACACACGTCCCGACGTAGAGCTGAATGTATGCTAAACCCCCACGTAGAGCCCAACAAACGTCCCGACGTAGAGCCCGACAGACGTCCCAACGTAGAGCTCAACACACGTCCCGACGTAGAGCTGAATGTAAGCTAAACCCCGACGTAGAGCCCAGCACACGTCCCGACGTAGAGCCCAGGACACGTCCCGACGTAGAGCCCAGCACACGTCCCGACGTAGAGCTGAAAGTATGCTAAATCCTGATGTAGAGCCCAACACACGTCCCGACGTATAGCCCAACACACGTCCCGACGTAGAGCCCAACACATGTCCCGACGTAGAGCCCAACACACGTCCCGACGTAGAGCTGAAAGTAAGCTAAATCCTGATGTAGAGCCCAACACACGTCCCCACGTAGAGCTCAACACACGTCCCGACGTAGAGCCCAACACACGTCTCGACATAGAGCCCAACACACGTCCCGAGGTAGAGCCCAACGCACGTCCCGACGTGGAGCCCAACACACGTCCCGACGTAGAGCCCAACACACGTCCCGACGTAGAGCTGAAAGTAAGCTAAATGCCGACGTATAGGCCAACGCACGTCCCGACGTAGAGCTGAAAGTAAGCTAAATCCCGACGTAGAGCCCAACGCACGTCCCGACGTAGAGCCCAACGCACGTCCCGACGTAGAGCCCAACGCACGTCCCGACGTAGAGCTGAAAATAAGCTAAATCCAGACGTAGAGCCCAACGCACGTCCCGACGTAGAGCCCAACGCACGTCCCGACGTAGAGCTGAAAGTTAGCTAACTACAGACGAAGAGCCCAACGCGCGTCCCGACGTAGAGCTGAAAGTTAGCTAACTACAGACGTAGAGGCCAACGCGCGTCCCGACGTAGTGCCCAACGCGTGTCCCGACGTAGAGCCCAACGCACGTCCCAACGTAGAGGCCAACGCACGTCCCGACGTAGAGCTGAAAGTAAGCTAAATCCCGACGTAGAGGCCAACGTACGTCCCGACGTAGAGGCCAACGCACGTCCCGACGTGGAGCCCAACACACGTCCCGACGTAGAGCTGAAAGTAACCTAAATCCCGACGTAGAGCCCAACGCACGTCCCGACGTAGAGCCCAACGCACGTCCCGACGTAGAGCCCAACGCACGCCCCGACGTAGCGCCCAACGCACGTCCCGACGTAGAGCTGAAAGTTAGCTAACTACAGACGTAGAGCCCAACGCACGTCCCGACGTAGAGCAGAAAGTTAGCTAACTACAGACGTAGAGCCCAACGCACGTCCCGACGTAGAGCCCAACACATGTCCCGACGTAGAGCCCAACGCACGTCCCGACGTAGAGCTGAAAGTTAGCTAACTACAGACGTAGAGCCCAACGCACGTCCCGACGTAGAGCCCAACGCACGTCCCGACGTAGAGCTGAAAGTAAGCTAAATTCCAACGTAGCGCCCAACGCACGTCACGAAGTAGCGCCCAACGCACGTCCCGACGTAGTGCCCAACGCACGTCCCAACGTAGAGCTGAAAGTAAGCTAAATCCCGACGTAGAGGCCAACGCACGTCCCGAAGTAGAGGCCAACGCACGTCCCGACGTAGAGCTGAAAGTAAGCTAAATCCCGACGTAGAGCCCAACGCACGTCCCGACGTAGAGCCCAACGCACGTCCCGACGTAGAGCCCAACGCACGTCCCGACGTAGCGCCCAACGCACGTCCCGACGTAGAGGCCAACGCACGTCCCGACGTAGAGGCCAACGCACGTCCCGACGTAGAGGCCAACGCACGTCCCGACGTAGAGCTGAATGTAAGCTATATCCCGACGTAGAGCCCAACGCACGTCCTGACGTAGAGCCCAACGCACGTCCCGACGTAGAGCCCAACGCACGTCCCGACGTAGCGCCCAACGCACGTCCCGACGTAGAGCTGAAAGTTAGCTAACTACAGATGTAGAGACCAACGCATGTCCCGACGTAGAGCTGAAAGTTAGCTAACTACAGACGTAGAGCCCAACGCACGTCCCGACGTAGAGCTGAAAGTTAGCTAACTACAGACGTAGAGCCCAACGCACGTCCCGACGTAGAGCTGAAAGTTAGCTTACTACAGACGTAGAGCCCAACGCACGTCCCGACGTAGAGCCCAACGCACGTCCCGACGTAGAGCCCAACGCACGTCCCGACGTAGAGCTGAAAGTAAGCTAAATCCCGACGTAGAGCCCAACGCACGTCCCGACGTAGAGCCCAACGACGTCCCGACGTAGAGCCCAACGCACGTCCCGACGTAGAGCCCAACGCACGTCCCGACGTAGAGCTGAAAGTTAGCTAACTACAGACGTAGAGCCCAACGCACGTCCCGACGTAGAGCCCAACGCACGTCCCGACGTAGAGCCCAACGCACGTCCCGACGTAGAGCTAAAAGTAAGCTAAATCCCGACGTAGAGCCCAACGCGCGTCCCGACGTAGAGCCCAACCCGCGTCCCGACGTAGAGCCCAACGCGCGTCCCGACGTAGAGCTCAACGCGCGTCCCGACGTAGAGCCCAACGCGCGTCCCGACGTAGAGCTGAAAGTTAGCTAACTACAGACGTAGAGCCCAACGCGCATCCCGACGTAGAGCCCAACGCGCGTCCCGACGTAGAGCCCAACGCGCGTCCCGACGTACAGCCCAACGCGCGTCCCGACGTAGAGCTGAAAGTAAGCTAAATCCCGATGTAGAGGCCAACGCGCGTCCCGACGTAGAGGCAAACGCGTGTCCCGACGTAGAGCTGAAAGTAAACTAAATCCCGACGTAGAGCCCAACGCACGTCCCGACGTAGAGGCCAACGCACGTCCCGACGTAGAGCCCAACGCACGTCCCGACGTAGAGCCCAACGCACGTCCCGACGTAGAGCTGAAAGTAAGCTAAATCCCGACGTAGAGCCCAACGCACGTCCCGACGTAGAACTGAAAGTTAGCTAACTACAGACGTAGAGCCCAACGCACGTCCCGACGTAATGCCCAACGCACGTCCCGACGTAGAGCCCAACGCACGTCCCGACGTAGAGCTGAAAGTAAGCTAAATCCCGACGTAGAGGCCAAAGCACGTCCCGACGTAGAGCTGAAAGTAAGCTAAATCCCGACGTAGAGGCCAACGCACGTCCCGACGTAGACCTGAAATTAAGCTAAATCCCGACGTAGAGCCCAAAGCTCGTCCCGAAGTAGAGGCCAACGCACATCCCGACGTAGAGCTGAAAGTTAGCTAACTACAGGCCTAGAGCCCAAAGCACGTCCCGAAGTAGAGCCCAACGCACGTCCCGACGTAGAGCCCAACGCACGTCCCGACATAGAGCCCAACGCACGCCCCGACATAGAACCCAACGCACATCCCGACGTAGAGCTGAAAGTAAGCTAAATCCCGACGTAGAGCCCAACGCACGTCCCGACGTAGACCTGAAAGTTAGCTAATTACAGACGTAGAGCCCAACGCACGTCCCGACGTAGAGCCCAACGCACGTCCCTACGTAGAGCCCAACGCACGTCCCGACGTAGAGCTGAAAGTGAGCTAAGTCCCGACGTAGAGCCCAACGCACGTCCCGACGTAGAGCCCAACGCACGTCCCGACGTAGAGCCCAACGCACGTCCCGACGTAGCGCCCAACGCACGTCCCGACGTAGAGCTGAAAGTTAGCTAACTACAGACGTAGAGCCCAACGCACGTCCCGACGTAGAGCTGAAAGTTAGCTAACTACAGACGTAGAGCCCAACGCACGTCCCGACGTAGAGCCCAACGCACGTCCCGACGTAGAGCCCAACGCACGTCCCGACGTAGAGCTGAAAGTAAGCTAAATCCCGACGTAGAGCCCAACGCACGTCCCGACGTAGAGCCCAATGCACGTCCCGAGGTAGAGCCCAACGCACGTCCCGACGTAGAGCTGAAAGTTAGCTAACTACAGACGTAGAGCCCAACGCACGTCCCGACGTAGAGCCAAACGCACGTCCCGACGTAGAGCCCAACGCACGTCCCGACGTAGAGCTGAAAGTAAGCTAAATCCCGACGTAGAGGCCAACGCACGTCCCGACGTACAGCCCAACGACGTCCCGACGTAGAGCCCAACGCACGTCCCGACGTAGAGCCCAACGCACGTCCCGACGTAGAGCTGAAAGTTAGCTAACTACAGACGTAGAGCCCAACGCACGTCCCGACGTAGAGCTGAAAGTTAGCTAACTACAGACGTAGAGCCCAAGGCACGTCCCGACGTAGAGCCCAACGCACGTCCCGATGTAGAGCCCAACGCATGTCCCGACGTAGAGCTAAAACTAAGCTAAATCCCGACGTAGAGCCCAACGCGCGTCCCGACGTAGAACCCAACGCGCGTCCCGACGTAGAGCCCAACGCGCGTCCCGACGTAGAGCTGAAATTAAGCTAAATCCCGACGTAGAGGCCAACGCGCGTCGCGACGTAGAGGCCAACGCGCGTCCCGACGTAGAGGCAAACGCGCGTCCCGACATAGAGCTGAAAGTAAGCTAAATCCCGACGTAGAGCCCAACGCACGTCCCGACGTAGAGCTGAAAGTAAGCTAAATCCCGACGTAGAGCCCAACGCACGTCCCGACGTAGAGCTCAACGCACGTCCCGACGTAATGCCCAACGCACGTCCCGACGTAGAGCCCAACGCACGTCCCGACATAGAGCTGAAAGTAAGCTAAATCCCGACGTAGAGGCCAAAGCACGTCCCGACGTAGAGCTGAAAGTAAGCTAAATCCCGACGTAGAGGCCAACGCACGTCCCGAAGTAGAGGCCAACGCACGTCCCGACGTAGAGCTGAAAGTTAGCTAACTACAGGCGTAGAGCCCAAAGCACGTCCCGCAGTAGAGCCCAACGCACGTCCCGACGTAGAGCCCAACGCACGTCCCGACATAGAGCCCAACGCACGTCCCGACGTAGAGCTGAAAGTAAGCTAAATCCCGACGTAGAGCCCAACGCACGTCCCGACGTAGAGCCCAACGCACGTCCCGACGTAGAGCCCAACGCACGTCCCGACGTAGAGCCCAACGCACGTCCCGACGTAGAACTGAAAGTTAGCTAATTACAGACGTAGAGCCCAACGCACGTCCCGACGTAGAGCCCAACGCACGTCCCGACGTAGAGCCCAACGCACGTCCCGACGTAGAGCACAACACACGTCCCGACGTAGAGCCCAACACACGTCCCGAAGTGGAGATGAAAGTCAGCTAAATCCTGATGTAGAGCCCAACACACGTCCCGACGTAGAGCACAACACACGTCCCGACGTAGAGCCCAACACACGTCCACACGTAGAGCCCAACACACGTCCCCACGTAGAGCCCAATACACGTCCCGACGTAGAGCCCAACACACGTTCCGAGGTAGAGCTGAAAGTAAGTTAAATCCTGAAGTAAAGCCCAACACACATCCCGACGTAGAGCCCAACACACGTCCCGACGAAGAGCTGAATGTAAGTTAAATCCTGATGTAGAGCCCAACACACGTCCCGACGTAGAGCCCAACACACGTCCCGACGTAGAGCTGAAAGTAAGCTAAATCTTGATGTGGAGCCCAACACACGTCCCGACGTAGAGCTGAAAGTAAGCTAAATCCTGATGTAGAGCACAACACACGTCCCGAAGTAGAGCCCAACACACGTCCCGACGTAGAGCCCAACATACAGCCCGACGTAGAGACCAACACACGTCCCGACGTAGAGCTGAAAGTAAGCTAAATCCTGATGTAGAGCCCAACACATGTCCCGACGTAGAGCCCAACACACGTCCCGACGTAGAGCCCAACACACGTCCCGAAGTAGAGATGAAAGTCAGCTAAATCCTGATGTAGAGCCCAACACACGTCCCGACGTAGAGCCCAACACACGTCCCGACGTAGAGCCCAACACACGTCCCCACGTAGAGCCCAACACACGTCCCCACGTAGAGCCCAATACACGTCCCGACGTAGAGCCCAACACACGTTCCGAGGTAGAGCCCAACACACGTCCTGACATGGAGCCCAACACACGTCCCGACATGGAGCCAAACACACGTCCCGACGTGGAGCCCAACACACGTCCCAACGTAGAGCTGAATGTATGCTAAAACCCCACGTAGAGCCCAACACACGTCCCGACGTAGAGCCCAACACACGTCCCGACGTAGAGCCCAACACACGTCCCGACGTAGAGCTGAAAGGAAGGTAAATCTTGATGTAGAGCCCAACACACTTCCCGACGTAGACCCCAACACACTTCCCGACGTAGAGCCCAACACACTTCCCGACGTAGAGCCCAACACACGTCCCGACGTAGAGCTGAAAGTAAGCTAAATCCTGATGTAGAGCCCAACACACGTCCCGACGTAGAGCCCAACAGACGTCCCGACGTAGAGCCCAACACACGTCCCGACGTAGAGCCCAACACACGTCCCGAAGTAGAGCTGAAAATAAGCTAAATCCTGATGTAGAGCCCAACACACGTCCCGACGTAGAGCCCAACACACGTCCCGACGTAGAGCCCAACACACGTCTCGACGTAGAGCTGAAAGGAAGCTAAATCTTGATGTAGAGCCCAACACACTTCCCGACGTAAAGCCCAACACACGTTCCGACTTAGAGCCCAACACACTTCCCGACGTAGAGCCCAACACACTTCCCGACGTAGAGCTCAACACACTTCCCGACGTAGATGCCAACACACGTCCCGACGTAGAGCTGAAAGTAAGCTAAATCCTGATGTAGAGCCCAACACACGTCCCGACAGAGAGCCCAACCCACGTCCCGATGTAGAGCCCAACGCACGTCCCGACGTAGAGCTGAAAGTTAGCTAACTACAGACGTAGAGCCCAACGCACGTCGCGACGTAGAGCCCAACACACGTCCCGACGTAGAGCCCAACACACGTCCCGACATAGAGCTCAAAGTAAGCTAAATCCTGATGTAGAGCCCAACACACGTCTAGACGTAGAGCCCAACACACGTCCCAACGTAGAGCCCAACACACGTCCCGACATAGAGCTCAAAGTAAGCTAAATCCTGATGTAGAGCCAAAAACACGTCTAGACGTAGAGACCAACACACGTCCCGAGGTAGAGCCAAACGCACGTCCCGACGTGGAGCCCAACACACGTCCCGACGTAGAGCTGAAAGGAAGTTAAATCTTGATGTAGAGCCCAACACACTTCCCGACGTAGAGCCCAACACACTTCCCGACGTAGAGCCCAACACACGTCCCGACGTAGAGCCCAACACACGTCCCGACGTAGAGCTGAAAGGAAGCTAAATCCTGAAGTAGAGCCCAACAGACTTCCCGACGTAGAGCCCAACACACTTCCCGACGTAGAGCCCAACACACTTCCCGACGTAGAGCCCAACACACGTCCCGACGTAGAGCCAAACACACGTCCCTACGTAGAACCCAACCCATGTCCCGACGTAGAGCAGAAAGTAAGCTAAATCCTGATGTAGAGCCCAACACAAGTCCCGAAGTAGAGCCCAACACACGTCCCGACGTAGAGCCCAACACACGTCCCTACGTGGAACCGAACCCACGTCCCGACGTAGAGCAGAAAGTAAGCTAAATCGTGATGTAGAGCCCCACACACGTCCCGACGTATAGCCCAACACATGTCCCGACGTAGAGCCCAACACACGTCCCGACGTAGAGCCCAACACACGTCCCGACGTGGAGATGAAAGTTAGCTAACTACAGACATAGAGCCCAACACACGTTCCGACGTAGAGCCCAACACACGTCCCGACATGGAGCCCAACACACGTCCCGACGTAGAGCTGAATGTATGCTAAACCACCACGTA
The DNA here is from genome assembly GCF_034619465.1 of Leptosomus discolor. Classification (NCBI taxonomy): domain Eukaryota; kingdom Metazoa; phylum Chordata; class Aves; order Leptosomiformes; family Leptosomidae; genus Leptosomus; species Leptosomus discolor. Next base: position 967,475 of record NW_028237857.1, on the reverse strand, counting down.
GAGCCCAACAAACGTCCCGACGTAGAGCCCGACAGACGTCCCAACGTAGAGCTCAACACACGTCCCGACGCAGAGCCCAACACACGTCCCGACGTAGAGCAGAAAGTAAGCTAAATCGTGATGTAGAGCCCCACACACGTCCCGACGTATAGCCCAACACATGTCCCGACGTAGAGCCCAACACACGTCCCGACGTAGAGCCCAACACACGTCCCGACGTGGAGATGAAAGTTAGCTAACTACAGACATAGAGCCCAACACACGTTCCGACGTAGAGCCCAACACACGTCCCGACATGGAGCCCAACACACGTCCCGACGTAGAGCTGAATGTATGCTAAACCACCACGTAGACCCCAGCACACGTCCCGACGTAGAGCCCAGCACACGTCCCGACGTAGAGCCCAGCACACGTCCCGACGTAGAGCTGAAAGTATGCTAAATCCTGATGTAGAGCCCAACACATGTCCCGACGTATAGCCCAACACACGTCCCGACGTAGAGCCCAACACATGTCCCGACGTAGAGCCCAACACACGTCCCGACGTAGAGCTGAATGTAAGCTAAATCCTGATGTAGAGCCCAACACACGTCCCGACGTAGAGCCCAACACACGTCCCGACGTAGAGCCCAACACAAGTCTCGACGTAGAGCCCAACACACGTCCCGAGGTAGAGCCCAACGCACGTCCCGACGTGGAGCCCAACACACGTCCCGACGTAGAGCCCAACACACTTCCCGACGTAGAGCCCAACACACGTCCCGACGTAGAGCTGAAAGTAAGCTAAATCCTGATGTAGAGCCCAACACACGTCCCGACGTAGAGCCCAACACACGTCCCGACGTAGAGCTGAAAGTAAGCTAAATCTTGATGTAGAGCCCAACACACTTCCCGACGTAGAGCCCAACACACGTCCCGACTTAGAGCCCAACACACTTCCCGATGTAGAGCCCAACACACTTCCCGACGTAGAGTCCAACACACTTCCCGACGTAGAGCCCAACACACGTCCCGACGTAGAGCCGAAAGTAAGCTAAATCCTGATATAGAGCCCAACACACGTCCCGACGGAGAGCCCAACGCACGTCCCGACGTAGAGACCAACGCACGTCCCGACGTAGAGCCCAACGCACGTCCCGACGTAGAGTTGAAATTTAGCTAACTACAGACGCAGAGCCCGACACACGTCCCGACGTAGAGCCCAACACACGTCCCGACGTAGAGCCCAACACACGTCCCGAGGTAGAGCCCAACGCACGTCCCGACGTGGAGCCCAACACAAGTCCCGACGTAGATCCCAACACACGTCCCGAAGTAGAGCTGAAAGGAAGCTAAATCCTGATGTAGAGCCCAACACACGTCGCGACGTAGAGCCAAACACAGGTCCCGACGTAGAGCTGAAAGTAAGCTAAATCCTGATGTAGAGCCCAACACACGTCCCGACGTAGAGCCCAACACACGTCCCGACGTAGAGCCCAACGCACGTCCCGACGTAGAGCTCAACGCACGTCCCGACGTAGAGCCCAACGCACGTCCCGACGTAGAGCCCAACGCACGTCCCGACGTAGAGCTGAAAGTAAGCTAAATCCCGACGTAGAGCCCAACGCACGTCCCGACGTAGAACTGAAAGTTAGCTAACTACAGACGTAGAGCCCAACGCACGTCCCGACGTAATGCCCAACGCACGTCCCGACGTAGAGCACAACACACGTCCCGACGTAGAGCTGAAAGTAAGCTAAATCCCGACGTAGAGGCCAAAGCACGTCCCGACGTAGAGCTGAAAGTAAGCTAAATCCCGACGTAGAGGCCAACGCACGTCCCGAAGTAGAGGCCAACGCACGTCCCGACGTAGAGCTGAAAGTTAGCTAACTACAGGCGTAGAGCCCAAAGCACGTCCCGCAGTAGAGCCCAACGCACGTCCCGACGTAGAGCCCAACGCACGTCCCGACGTAGAGCCCAACGCACATCCCGACATAGAGCCCAACGCACGTCCCGACGTAGAGCTGAAAGTAAGCTAAATCCCGACGTAGAGCCCAACGCACGTCCCGACGTAGAGCCCAACGCACGTCCCGACGTAGAGCCCAACGCACGTCCCGACGTAGAGCCCAACGCACGTCCCGACGTAGACCTGAAAGTTAGCTAATTACAGACGTAGAGCCCAACGCACGTCCCGACGTAGAGCCCAACGCACGTCCCGACGTAGAGCCCAACGCACGTCCCGACGTAGAGCACAACACACGTCCCGACGTAGAGCCCAACACACGTCCCGAAGTGGAGATGAAAGTCAGCTAAATCCTGATGTAGAGCCCAACACACGTCCCGACGTAGAGCCCAACACACGTCCCGACGTAGAGCCCAACACACGTCCCCACGTAGAGCCCAACACACGTCCCCACGTAGAGCCCAATACACGTCCCGACGTAGAATACAACACACGTTCCGAGGTAGAGCTGAAAGTAAGTTAAATCCTGAAGTAAAGCCCAACACACATCCCGACGTAGAGCCCAACACACGTCCCGACGAAGAGCTGAATGTAAGTTAAATCCTGATGTAGAGCCCAACACACGTCCCGACGTAGAGCCCAACACACGTCCCGACGTAGAGCTGAAAGTAAGCTAAATCTTGATGTGGAGCCCAACACACGTCCCGACGTAGAGCTGAAAGTAAGCTAAATCCTGATGTAGAGCACAACACACGTCCCGAAGTAGAGCCCAACACACGTCCCGACATAGAGCCCAACACACAGCCCGACGTAGAGACCAACACACGTCCCGACGTAGAGCTGAAAGTAAGCTAAATCCTGATGTAGAGCCCAACACATGTCCCGACGTAGAGCCCAACACACGTCCCGACGTAGAGCCCAACACACGTCCCGAAGTAGAGATGAAAGTCAGCTAAATCCTGATGTAGAGCCCAAGACACGTCCCGACGTAGAGCCCAACACACGTCCCGACGTAGAGCCCAACACACGTCCCCACGTAGAGCCCAACACACGTCCCCACGTAGAGCCCAATACACGTCCCGACGTAGAGCCCAACACACGTTCCGAGGTACAGCCCAACACACGTCCTGACATGGAGCCCAACACACGTCCCGACATGGAGCCAAACACACGTCCCGACGTGGAGCCCAACACACGTCCCAACGTAGAGCTGAATGTATGCTAAAATCCCACGTAGAGCCCAACACACGTCCCGACGTAGAGCCCAACACACGTCCCGACGTAGAGTCCAACACACGTCCCGACGTAGAGCTGAAAGGAAGGTAAATCTTGATGTAGAGCCCAACACACTTCCCGACGTAGACCCCAACACACTTCCCGACGTAGAGCCCAACACACTTCCCGACGTAGAGCCCAACACACGTCCCGACGTAGAGCTGAAAGTAAGCTAAATCCTGATGTAGAGCCCAACACACGTCCCGACGTAGAGCCCAACAGACGTACCGACGTAGAGCCCAACACACATCCCGACGTAGAGCCCAACACACGTCCCGACGTAGAGCCCAACACACGTCCCGAAGTAGAGCTGAAAATAAGCTAAATCCTGATGTAGAGCCCAACACACGTCCCGACGTAGAGCCCAACACACGTCCCGACGTAGAGCCCAACACACGTCTCGACGTAGAGCTGAAAGGAAGCTAAATCTTGATGTAGAGCCCAACACACTTCCCGACGTAAAGCCCAACACACGTTCCGACTTAGAGCCCAACACACTTCCCGACGTAGAGCCCAACACACTTCCCGACGTAGAGCTCAACACACTTCCCGACGTAGATGCCAACACACGTCCCGACGTAGAGCTGAAAGTAAGCTAAATCCTGATGTATAGCCCAAAACACGTCCCGACGGAGAGCCCAACGCACGTCCCTACGTAGAGCCCAACCCATGTCCCGACGTAGAGCCCAACGCACGTCCCGATGTAGAGCCCAACGCACGTCCCGACGTAGAGCTGAAAGTTAGCTAACTACAGACGTAGAGCCCAACGCACGTCGCGACGTAGAGCCCAACACACGTCCCGACGTAGAGCCCAACACACGTCCCGACATAGAGCTCAAAGTAAGCTAAATCCTGATGTAGAGCCCAACACACGTCTAGACGTAGAGCCCAACACACGTCCCAACGTAGAGCCCAACACACGTCCCGACATAGAGCTCAAAGTAAGCTAAATCCTGATGTAGAGCCAAAAACACGTCTAGACGTAGAGACCAACACACGTCCCGAGGTAGAGCCAAACGCACGTCCCGACGTGGAGCCCAACACACGTCCCGACGTAGAGCTGAAAGGAAGCTAAATCTTGATGTAGAGCCCAACACACTTCCCGACGTAGAGCCCAACACACTTCCCGACGTAGAGCCCAACACACGTCCCGACGTAGAGCCCAACACACGTCCCGACGTAGAGCTGAAAGGAAGCTAAATCCTGAAGTAGAGCCCAACAGACTTCCCGACGTAGAGCCCAACACACTTCCCGACGTAGAGCCCAACACACGTCCCGACGTAGAGCCCAACACACGTCCCTACGTAGAACCCAACCCACGTCCCGACGTAGAGCAGAAAGTAAGCTAAATCCTGATGTAGAGCCCAACACAAGTCCCGAAGTAGAGCCCAACACACGTCCCGACGTAGAGCCCAACACACGTCCCTACGTGGAACCGAACCCACGTCCCGACGTAGAGCAGAAAGTAAGCTAAATCGTGATGTAGAGCCCCACACACGTCCCGACGTATAGCCCAACACATGTCCCGACGTAGAGCCCAACACACGTCCCGACGTAGAGCCCAACACACGTCCCGACGTGGAGATGAAAGTTAGCTAACTACAGACATAGAGCCCAACACACGTTCCGACGTAGAGCCCAACACACGTCCCGACATGGAGCCCAACACACGTCCCGACGTAGAGCTGAATGTATGCTAAACCACCACGTAGAGCCCAACAAACGTCCCGACGTAGAGCCCGACAGACGTCCCAACGTAGAGCTCAACACACGTCCCGACGCAGAGCCCAACACACGTCCCGACGTAGAGCTGAATGTAAGCTAAACCCCGACGTAGACCCCAGCACACGTCCCGACGTAGAGCCCAGCACACGTCCCGACGTAGAGCCCAGCACACGTCCCGACGTAGAGCTGAAAGTATGCTAAATCCTGATGTAGAGCCCAACACATGTCCCGACGTATAGCCCAACACACGTCCCGACGTAGAGCCCAACACATGTCCCGACGTAGAGCCCAACACACGTCCCGACGTAGAGCTGAAAGTAAGCTAAATCCTGATGTAGAGCCCAACACACGTCCCGACGTAGAGCCCAACACACGTCCCGACGTAGAGCCCAACACACGTCTCGACGTAGAGCCCAACACACGTCCCGAGGTAGAGCCCAACTCACGTCCCGACGTGGAGCCCAACACACGTCCCGACGTAGAGCCCAACACACTTCCCGACGTAGAGCCCAACACACGTCCCGACGTAGAGCTGAAAGTAAGCTAAATCCTGATGTAGAGCCCAACACACGTCCCGACGTAGAGCCCAACACACGTCCCGACGTAGAGCTGAAAGTAAGCTAAATCCTGATGTGGAGCCCAACACATGTCCCGACGCAGAGCCCAACACACGTCCCGACGTAGAGCCCAACACACGTCCCGACGTAGAGCTGAATAGAAGCTAAATCTTGATGTAGAGCCCAACACACTTCCCGACGTAGAGCCCAACACACGTCCCGACGTAGAGTCCAACACACTTCCCGACGTAGAGCCCAACACACGTCCCGACGTAGAGCCGAAAGTAAGCTAAATCCTGATATAGAGCCCAACACACGTCCCGACGGAGAGCCCAACGCACGTCCCGACGTAGAGACCAACGCACGTCCCGACGTAGAGCCCAACGCACGTCCCGACGTAGAGTTGAAATTTAGCTAACTACAGACGCAGAGCCCGACACACGTCCCGACGTAGAGCCCAACACACGTCCCGACGTAGAGCCCAACACACGTCCCGAGGTAGAGCCCAACGCACGTCCCGACGTGGAGCCCAACACACGTCCCGACGTAGAGCCCAACACACGTCCCGACGTAGAGCTGAAAGGAAGCTAAATCCTGATGTAGAGCCCAACACACGTCGCGACGTAGAGCCAAACACACGTCCCGACGTAGAGCTGAAAGTAAGCTAAATCCTGATGTAGAGCCCAACACACGTCCCGACGTGGAGCCCAACACACGTCCCGACGTAGATCTGAAAGTTATCTAACTACAGATGTAGAGCCCAACACTCGTCCCGACGCAGAGCTGAAAGTACGCTAAATCCTGAGGTAGAGCCCAACACACGTCCCGATGTAGAGCCCAACACACGTCCCAACGTAGAGCTGAAAGTAAGCTAAATCCTGATGTAGAGCCCAACACACGTCCCGACGTAGAGCCTAACACACGTCCCGGCGTAGAGCCCAACACACGTCCCGACGTAGAGCTGACAGTACGCTAAATCCTGATGGAGAGCCCAACACATGTCCCGACGTAGAGCCCAGCAGACGTCTCGACGTAGAGCCCAAGACACGTCCCCACGTAGAGCTGAAAGTAAGCTAAATCCTGATGTAGAGCCCAACACACATCCCGACGTAGAGCCCAACACACGTCCCGAAGTAGAGCTGAAAGTACGCTAAAATCTGATGTAGAGCCCAACAGACATCCTGATGTAGAGCCCAACACACGTCCCGACGTAGAGCCCAACACACGTCCCGAGGCAGACTCCAACACATGTCCCGACGTAGAGCCCAACACAGGTCCCGACCTAGAGCCCAACACACGTCCCGACGTAGAGCTGAAAGTAAGCTAAATCCTGATGTCAAGGCCAACACACGTCCCGACGTAGAGCTGAAAGTAAGCTAAACCCTGATGTAGAGCCCAACACACGTCCCGACGTAGAGCCCAACACATGTCGCGACGTAGAGCTGAAAGTAAGCTAAATCCTGATGTAGAGCCCAACACACGTCCCGACGTAGAGCCCAACACACGTCCCGACGTAGAGCTGAAAGTAAGCTAAATCCTGATGTAGAGCCGAACACACGTCCCGACGTAGAGCCCAACACACGTCCCGACGTAGAGCCCAACACACGTCCCGACGTAGAGCCCAACGCACGTCCCGAAGTAGAGCCCAACGCACGTCCCGAAGCAGAGACCAACACACGTCGCGACGTAGAGCCCAACACACGTCCCGACGTAGAGCTGAAAATAAGCTAAATCCAGATGTAGAGCCCAATACACGTCCCGACGTAGAGCCCAACGCACGTCCCGACGTAGAGCCCAACGCACGTCCCGACGTAGAGCTGTAAGTACGCTAAATCCTGATGTAGAGCCCAACACACGTCCCGACGTAGAGCCCAACACACGTTCCGACTTAGAGCTGAAAGTAATCTAAATCCTGATGTAGAGCCCAACACACGTCCCGACGTAGAGCTGAAAGTAATTTAAATCCTGATGTAGAGCCCAACACACGTCCCGACGTAGAGCTGAAAGTAAGCTAAATCCTGATGTAGAGCCCAACACACGTCCCGACGTAGAGCCCCACATACGTCCCGACGTAGAACCCAACACACGTCCCGACGTAGAGGTGAAAGTATGGTAAACCCTGATGTCGAGCCCAACACACGTCCCCACGTAGAGCTGAAAAAAAGCTAAATCCTGATGTAGAGCCCAACACACGTCCCGACGTAGAGCCCAACACACGTCCTGACGTAGAGCCCAACACAAGTCCCGACGTAGAGCACAACACACGTCCCGACGTAGAGACCAACACAAGTCCCGACGTAGAGCCCAACACACGTCCCGACGTAGAGACCAACACACGTCCTGACGTAGAGCCCAACACACGTCCCGACGCAGAGTCCAACACTCGTCGCGACGCAGAGCCCAACACACGTCCCAACGTAGAGCCCAACACACGTACCGACGTAGAGCCCAAGACAAGTCCCGACGTAGAGCTGACAGTACGCTAAATTCTGATGTAGAGCCCAACAGACGTCCTGACGTAGAGCCCAACACATGTCCCGACGTAGACCTGAAAGTACGCTAAATTCTGATGTAGAGCCCAACACATGTCCCGACGTAGAGCCCAACACACGTCCCGACGTAGAGCTGAAAGTAAGCTAAATCCTGATGTCGAGCCCAACACACGTCCCACATAGAGCTGAAAGTAAGCTAAATCCTGATGTAGACTCCAACACACATCCCGACGTAGAGCCCAACACAGGTCCCGACGTAGAGATGAAAGTAATCTAAATCCTGATGTAGAGCGCAACACACGTCCCGACGTAGAGCCCAACACATGTCGCGACGTAGAGCTGAAAGTAAGCTAAATCCTGATGTAGAGCCCAACACACGTCCCGGCGTAGAGCCCAACACACGTCCCGGCGTAGAGCCCAACACACGTCCCAACGTAGTGACCAACACACGTCCCGACGTAGAGCTTAAAGTAAGCTAAATCCTGATGTAGAGCCCAACACACGTCCCGACGTAGAGCCCAACACACGTCCCGACGTAGACCTGAAAGTAAGCTAAATCCTGATGCCGAGCCTAACACACGTCCCAACGAAGAGCTCAAAGTAAGCTAAATCCTGATGTAGAGCCCAACACACATCCCGACGTAGAGCCCAACACATGTCCCGATGTAGAGCCCAACACACGTCCCAACGTAGAGCACAACACACGTCCCGACGTAGAGCCCAACACACGTCCCGACGTAGAACCCAACACACGTCCCGACGTAGAGCTGAAGGTAAGCTAAATCCTGATGTAGAGCCCAACACACGACCCGACGTACAGCTGAAAGTCAGCTAACTACAGACGTAGAGCCCAACACACGTCTCGACGTAGAGCTGAACGTTAGCTAACTACAGACGTAGAACCCAACACACGTCCCGACGTAGGGCCCAACACACGTACCGACGTAGGGCCCAACACACGTACCGACGTAGGGCCCAACACACGTCCCGACGTAGGGCCCAACATACGTCCCAACGTAGAGCTGAAAGTTAGCTAACAACAGACGTAGAACCCAACACAAGTCCCGACATGGAGCCCAACACACGTCCCGACGTAGAGCCCAACACACGTCCCGACGTAGAGCCCAACTCACGTCCCGACGTAGAGCTGAAATTAAGCTAAATCCTGATGTAGAGCCCAACACACGTCCCGACGTAGAGCCCAACGCACGTCCCGACGTAGAGCCCAACGCAAGTCCCGACGTAGAGCCCAACGCACGTGCCGACGTAGAGCCCAACGCACGTGCCGACGAAGAGCCCAACGCACGTGCCGACGTAGAGCTGAAAGTTAGCTATCTACAGATGTAGAGCCCAACACACGTCCCGACGTAGAGCCCAACACACGTCCCGACGTAGAGCCCAACACACATCCCGACGTAGAGCCCAACACACGTCCCGACGTAGAGCCCAACACACGTCCCGACGTAGAGCCCAACACATGTCCCGACGTAGAGGTGAAAGTAAGCTAATTCTGATGTAGAGCCCAACACACGTCCCGACGTAGAGCCCAACACACGTCCCGACGTAGAGCTCAATATAAGCTAAACCTGATGTAGAGCCCAACACACGTCCCGACGTAGAGCCCAACACACGTCCCGACGTAGAGCTGAAAACAAGCTAAATCCTGATGTCGAGCCCAACACACTTCCCGACGTAGAGCTGAAAGTAAGCTAAATCCTGATGTAGAGCCCAACACACGTCCCGACGTACAGCTGAAAGTAAGCTAACTACAGACGTACAGCCCAACACACGTCTCGATTTAGAGCTGAACGTTAGCTAACTACATTCATAGAACCCAACACACGTCCCGACGTAGAGCCCAACGCACGTCCCGACGTAGAGCCCAACGCACGTCCCGACGTAGAGCCCAACGCACGTCCCGACGTAGAGACGAAAGTAAGCTAAGTCCTGATGTAGAGCCCAACACACGTCCTGACGTAGAGCCCAACACACGTCCCGACGTAGAGCCCAACACACGTCCCGACGTAGAGCCCAATGCATGTCCCGACGTAGAGCCCAACACACGTCCCGACGTAGAGCTAAAAGTAAGCTAAATCCTGATGTAGAGCCCAACACACGTCCCGACGTAGAGCCCAACACACGTCCCGATGAAGAGCCCAACACACGTCCCGACATAGAGCTGAAAGTAAGCTAAATCCTGACGTAGAGACCAACACACGTCCCGACGCAGAGCCCAACACATGTCACGACGTAGAGCCCAACAGATGTCCCGACGTAGAGCCCGACAGACGTCCCGACGTAGAGCCCAACCCACGTCCCGACGTAGGGCCCGACAGACGTCCCGACGTAGAGCCCAACACACGTCCCGACGTAGAGCCCAACCCACGTCCCGACGTAGAGCCCATCACACGTCCCGACGTACAGCCAACCGACGTCCCGACGTAGAGCCCAAAACACGTCCCGACGTAGAGCCCAACACACGTCCCGACGTAGAGCCCAACACACGTCCCGGGCCAGACTCCAACACAAGTCGCGACGTAGAGCCCAACACACGTCCCGACGTAGAGCCCAGCACACGTCCCGACGTAGAGCCCAGCACACGTCCCGACGTAGACACAAACTCACGTCCCGACGTAGAGCTGAAAGTAAGGTAAACCCTGATGTAGAGCCCAACATACGTCTCGACGTAGAGCCCAACACACGTCGCGACGTAGAGCCCAACACACGTCCCGACATAGAGCCCAACACACGTCCCGACACAGAGATGAAAGTAAGCTAAATCCCGACGTAGAGCCGAAGAGACGTCCCGACAAAGAGCCCAACACACGTCCCGACGTAGAGCCCAACACACGTCCCGATGTAGAGCCCCACACACGTCCGGACATAGAGCCCAACGCACGTCCCGACGTAGAGCCCAACGCACGTCCCGACGTAGAGCCGAAAGTAAGCTAAGTCCTGATGTAGAGCCCAACACACGTCCCGACGTAGAGCCCAACACAAGTCCCGACGTAGAGCCCAACACACGTCCCGACGTAGAGCCCAATGCATGTCCCGACGTAGAGCCCAACACACGTCCCGACGTAGAGCTAAAAGTAAGCTAAATCCTGATGTAGAGCCCAACACACGTCCCGACGTAGAGCCCAACACACGTCCCGATGAAGAGCCCAACACACGTCCCGACATAGAGCTGAAAGTAAGCTAAATCCTGACGTAGAGACCAACACACGTCCCGACGCAGAGCCCAACACATGTCACGACGTAGAGCCCAACAGATGTCCCGACGTAGAGCCCGACAGACGTCCCGACGTAGAGCCCAACCCACGTCCCGACGTAGGGCCCGACAGACGTCCCGACGTAGAGCCCAACCCACGTCCCGACGTAGAGCCCAACCCACGTCCCGACGTAGAGCCCATCACACGTCCCGACGTAGAGCCAACCGACGTCCCGACGTAGAGCCCAACACACGTCCCGACGTAGAGCCCAACACACGTCCCGGGCCAGACTCCAACACAAGTCGCGACGTAGAGCCCAAAACACGTCCCGACGTAGAGCCCAGCACACGTCCCGACGTAGAGCCCAGCACACGTCCCGACGTAGACACAAACTCACGTCCCGACGTAGAGCTGAAAGTAAGGTAAACCCTGATGTAGAGCCCAACATACGTCTCGACGTAGAGCCCAACACACGTCCCGACATAGAGCTGAAAGTAAGCTACATCCCGACGTAGAGCCGAACAGATGTCCCGACGAAGAGCCCAACACACGTCCCGACGTAGAGCCCAACACACGTCCTGAAGTAGAGCTGAAAGTAAGCTAAATCCTGATGTCGAGCCCAACACACGTCCCGACGTAGAGCCCAACACACGTCCCGACGTAGAGCCCAACACACGTCCCGACGTAGAGCCCAACACACGTCCGGACGTAGAGCCCAACACACGTCCCGACGTAGAGCCCAACACATGTCCCGACGTAGAGGTGAAAGTAAGCTAAACACTGATGTAGAGCCCAACACACGTCCCGACGTAGAGCCCAACACACGTCCCGACGTAGAGCTCAATATAAGCTAAACCTGATGTAGAGCCCAACACACGTCCCGACGTAGAGCCCAACACACGTCCCGACGTAGAGCCCAACACACGTCCCGACGTAGAGCTGAAAACAAGCTAAATCCTGATGTCGAGCCCAACACACTTCCCGACGTAGAGCTGAAAGTAAGCTAAATCCTGATGTAGAGCCCAACACACGTCCCGACGTACAGCTGAAAGTCAGCTAACTACAGACGTAGAGCCCAACACACGTCTCGATGTAGAGCTGAACGTTAGCTAACTACAGACGTAGAACCCAACACACGTCCCGACGTAGGGCCCAACGCACGTCCCGACGTAGAGCCCAACGCACGTCCCGACGTAGAGCTGAAAGTAAGCTAAATCCTGATGTAGAGCCCAACACACGTCCCGACGTACAGCTGAAAGTCAGCTAACTACAGACGTAGAGCCCAACACACGTCTCGATGTAGAGCTGAACGTTAGCTAACTACAGACGTAGAACCCAACACACGTCCCGACGTAGAGCCCAACGCACGTCCCGACGTAGAGCCCAACGCACGTCCCGACGTAGAGCCGAAAGTAAGCTAAGTCCTGATGTAGAGCCCAACACACGTCCCGACGTAGAGCCCAACGCACGTCCCGACGTAGAGCCCAACGCACGTCCCGACGTAGAGCCGAAAGTAAGCTAAGTCCTGATGTAGAGCCCAACACACGTCCCGACGTAGAGCCCAACACACGTCCCGACGTAGAGCCCAACACACGTCCCGACGTAGGGCCCAACGCATGTCCCGACGTAGAGCCCAACACACGTCCCGACGTAGAGCTAAAAGTAAGCTAAATCCTGATGTAGAGCCCAACACACGTCCCGACGTAGAGCCCAACACACGTCCCGATGAAGAGCCCAACACACGTCCCGACATAGAGCTGAAAATAAGCTAAATCCTGACGTAGAGACCAACACACGTCCCGACGCAGAGCCCAACACATGTCACGAAGTAGAGCCCAACAGATGTCCCGACGTAGATCCCGACAGACGTCCCGACGTAGAGCCCAACCCACGTCCCGACGTAGGGCCCGACAGACGTCCCGACGTAGAGCCCAACCCACGTCCCGACGTAGAGCCCAACCCACGTCCCGACGTAGAGCCCATCACACGTCCCGATGTAGAGCCAACCGACGTCCCGACGTAGAGCCCAACACACGTCCCGACGTAGAGCCCAACACACGTCCCGACGTAGACACAAATTCACGTCCCGACGTATAGCTGAAAGTAAGATAAACCCTGATGTAGAGCCCAACATACGTCTCGACGTAGAGCCCAACACACGTCGCGACGTAGAGCCCAACACACGTCCGGACATAGAGCCCAACACACGTCCCGACATAGAGCCCAACACACGTCCCGACATAGAGCTGAAAGTAAGCTACATCCCGACGTAGAGCCGAACAGATGTCCCGACGAAGAGCCCAACACAAGTCCCGACGTAGAGCCCAACAGATGTCCCGACGAAGAGCCCAACACACGTCCCGACGTAGAGCCCAACACACGTCCCGAAGTAGAGGTGAAAGTAAGCTAAACACTGATGTAGAGCCCAACACACGTCCCGACGTAGAGCCCAACACACGTCCGGACGTAGAGCCCAACACACGTCCCGACGTAGAGCCCAACACATGTCCCGACGTAGAGGTGAAAGTAAGCTAAACACTGATGTAGAGCCCAACACACGTCCCGACGTAGAGCCCAACACACGTCCCGACGTAGAGCTCAATATAAGCTAAACCTGATGTAGAGCCCAACACACGTCCCGACGTAGAGCCCAACACACGTCCCGACGTAGAGCCCAACCCACGTCCCGACGTAGGGCCCGACAGACGTCCCGACGTAGAGCCCAACCCACGTCCCGACGTAGAGCCCAACCCACGTCCCGACGTAGAGCCCATCACACGTCCCGACGTAGAGCCACCCGACGTCCCGACGTAGAGCCCAACACACGTCCCGACGTAGAGCCCAACACACGTCCCGACGTAGACACAAACTCACGTCCCGACGTAGAGCTGAAAGTAAGATAAACCCTGATGTAGAGCCCAACATACGTCTCGACGTAGAGCCCAACACACGTCGCGACGTAGAGCCCAACACACGTCCGGACATAGAGCCCAACACACGTCCCGACATAGAGCCCAACACACGTCCCGACATAGAGCTGAAAGGAAGCTACATCCCGACGTAGAGCCGAACAGATGTCCCGACGAAGAGCCCAACACACGTCCCGACGTAGAGCCCAACACACGTCCCGAAGTAGAGCTGAAAGTAAGCTAAATCCTGATGTCGAGCCCAACACACGTCCCGACGTAGAGCCCAACACACGTCCGGACGTAGAGCCCAACACACTTCCCGACGTAGAGCCCAACACATGTCCCGACGTAGAGGTGAAAGTAAGCTAAACACTGATGTAGAGCCCAACACACGTCCCGACGTAGAGCCCAACACACGTCCCGACGTAGAGCTCAATATAAGCTAAACCTGATGTAGAGCCCAACACACGTCCCGACGTAGAGCCCAACACACGTCCCGACGTAGAGCCCAACACACGTCCCGACGTAGAGCTGAAAACAAGCTAAATCCTGATGTCGAGCCCAACACACTTCCCGACGTAGAGCTGAAAGTAAGCTAAATCCTGATGTAGAGCCCAACACACGTCCCGACGTACAGCTGAAAGTCAGCTAACTACAGACGTAGAGCCCAACACACGTCTCGATGTAGAGCTGAACGTTAGCTAACTACAGACGTAGAACCCAACACACGTCCCGACGAAGGGCCCAACGCACGTCCCGACGTAGAGCCCAACGCACGTCCCGACGTAGAGCTGAAAGTAAGCTAAATCCTGATGTAGAGCCCAACACACGTCCCGACGTACAGCTGAAAGTCAGCTAACTACAGACGTAGAGCCCAACACACGTCTCGATGTAGAGCTGAACGTTAGCTAATTACAGACGTAGAACCCAACACACGTCCCGACGTAGAGCCCAACGCACGTCCCGACGTAGAGCCCAATTCACGTCCCGACGTAGAGCCCAACGCACGTCCCGACGTACAGCCGAAAGTAAGCTAAGTCCTGATGTAGAGCCCAACACACGTCCCGACGTAGAGCCCAACACACGTCCCGACGTAGAGCCCAACACACGTCCCGACGTAGAGCCCAACGCATGTCCCGACGTAGAGCCCAACACACGTCCCGACGTAGAGCTAAAAGTAAGCTAAATCCTGATGTAGAGCCCAACACACGTCCCGACGTAGAGCCCAACACACGTCCCGATGAAGAGCCCAACACACGTCCCGACATAGAGCTGAAAGTAAGGTAAATCCTGACGTAGAGACCAACACACGTCCCGACGCAGAGACCAACACATGTCACGACATAGAGCCCAACAGATGTCCCGACGTAGAGCCCGACAGACGTCCCGACGTAGAGCCCAACCCACGTCCCGACGTAGGGCCCGACAGACGTCCCGACGTAGAGCCCAACCCACGTCCCGACGTAGAGCCCAACCCACGTCCCGACGTAGAGCCCATCACACGTCCCGACGTAGAGCCAACCGACGTCCCGACGTAGAGCCCAACACACGTCCCGACGTAGAGCCCAACACACGTCCCGACGTATAGCCCAGCACACGTCCCGACGTAGACACAAACTCACGTCCCGACGTAGAGCTGAAAGTAAGGTAAACCCTGATGTAGAGCCCAACATACGTCTCGACGTAGAGCCCAACACACATCGCGACGTAGAGCCCAACACACGTCCCGACATAGAGCCCAACACACGTCCCGACATAGAGCTGAAAGTAAGCTACATCCCGACGTAGAGCCGAACAGACGTCCCGACGAAGAGCCCAACACACGTCCTGACGTAGGGCCCAACGCACGTCCCGACGTAGAGCCCAACACTCGTCCCGACGTAGAGCCCAACGCACGTCCCGACGTAGAGCCCAACGCACGTCCCAACGTAGAGCCGAAAGTAAGCTAAGTCCTGATGTAGAGCCCAACACACGTCCCGACGTAGAGCCCAACACACGTCCCGACGTAGAGCCCAACACACGTCCCGACGTAGAGCCCAATGCATGTCCCGACGTAGAGCCCAACACACGTCCCGACGTAGAGCTAAAAGTAAGCTAAATCCTGATGTAGAGCCCAACACACGTCCCGACGTAGAGCCCAACACACGTCCCGATGAAGAGCCCAACACACGTCCCGACATAGAGCTGAAAGTAAGCTAAATCCTGACGTAGAGACCAACACACGTCCCGACGCAGAGCCCAACACATGTCACGACGTAGAGCCCAACAGATGTCCCGACGTAGAGCCCGACAGACGTCCCGACGTAGAGCCCAACCCACGTCCCGACGTAGGGCCCGACAGACGTCCCGACGTAGAGCCCAACCCACGTCCCGACGTAGAGCCCAACCCACGTCCCGACGTAGAGCCCATCACACGTCCCGACGTAGAGCCAACCGACGTCCCGACGTAGAGCCCAACACACGTCCCGACGTAGAGCCCAACACACGTCCCGGGCCAGACTCCAACACAAGTCGCGACGTAGAGCCCAAAACACGTCCCGACGTAGAGCCCAGCACACGTCCCGACGTAGAGCCCAGCACACGTCCCGACGTAGACACAAACTCACGTCCCGACGTAGAGCTGAAAGTAAGGTAAACCCTGATGTAGAGCCCAACATACGTCTCGACGTAGAGCCCAACACACGTCGCGACGTAGAGCCCAACACACGTCCCGACATAGAGCCCAACACACGTCCCGACATAGAGCTGAAAGTAAGCTAACTACAGACGTAGAGCCCAACGCACGTCCCGACATAGAGCCCAACGCACGTCCCGACATAGAGCCCAACGCACGTCCCGACGTGGAGCCCAACACACGTCCCGACGTAGAGCCCAACACACGTCCCGACGTAGAGCTGAATGTAAGCTAAATCCTGATGTAGAGCCCAACACACGTCCCGACGTAGAGCCCAACTCACGTCCCGACGTAGAGCCCAACACACGTCCCGACGTAGAGCTGAAAGTAAGCTAAATCCTGACGTAGAGCCCAACAAACATCCCGATGTAGAGCACAACACACGTCCCGACGTAGAGCTGAAAGTAAGCTAAATCCTGATGTAGAGCCCAACACACGTCCCGACGTAGAGCCCAACACACGTCCCGACGCAGAGCCCAACACACGTCCCGACGCAGAGTCCAACACACGTCGCGACGTAGAGCCCAACACAAATCCCGACGTAGAACCCAACACACGTCCCGACGTAGAGCTGAAAGTAACTAAATCCCGACATAGAGCCCAACACACGTCTCGACGCAGAGCCCAACACACGTCCCGACATGCAGCCCAACACGCGTCCCGACGTGGAGCGCAACACAGGTCCCGACGTAGAGCCCAACACACGTCCCGACATGCAGCCCAACACGCGTCCCGACGTGGAGCCCAACACACGTCCCGACGTAGAGCCCAACACAGGTCCCCACGTAGAGCTGAAAGTACGCTAAATCCTGATGTCGAGCCCAAGACACGTCCCCTCGTAGAGCTGAAAGTAAGATAAATCCTGATCTAGTGCCCAAAACACGTCGCGACGCAGAGCCCAACACACGTCGCGACGTAGAGCCCAACACACGTCGCGACGTAGAGTCCAACACACGTCGCGACGTAGAGGCCAACACACGTCCCGACGTAGAGCTGAAAGTAACTAAATCCCGACGTAGAGCCCAACACACGTCCCGACATTCAGCCCAACACGCGTCCCGACGTGGAGCCCAACACACGTCCCGACGTAGAGCCCAACACACGTCCCCACGTAGAGCTGAAAGTACGCTAAATCCTGATGTCGAGCCCAACACACGTCCCCTCGTAGAGCTGAAAGTAAAATAAATCCTGATCTAGAGCCCAACACACGTCCCGACGTAGAGCCCAACACACGTCCCGAGGAAGACTCCAACACACGTCGCGATGTAGAGCCCAGCACACGTCCCGCGGTAGAGCCCAGCACACGTCCCGACGTAGAGCTGAAAGTAAGCTAAATCCTGACGTAGAGCCCAACGCACGTCCCGACATAGAGCCCAACGCACGTCCCGACGTAGAGCTGAAAGTAAGGTAAACCCTGATGTAGAGCCCAACACACGTCCCGACGTAGAGCCCAACGCACGTCCCGACGTAGAGCCCAACGCACGTCCCGACGTAGAGCTGAAAGTAAGCTAAATCCCGACGTAGAGCCCAACGCACGTCCCGACGTAGAGCCCAACTCACGTCCCGACGTAGAGCCCAACGCACGTCCCGACGTAGAGCTGAAAGTTAGCTAACTACAGACGTAGAGCCCAACGCACGTCCCGACGTAGAGCCCAACGCACGTCCCGACGTAGAGCTGAAAGTTAGCTAACTACAGACGTAGAGCCCAACGCACGTCCCGACGTAGAGCCCAACGCACGTCCCGACGTGGAGCCCAACGCACGTCCCGACGTAGAGCCCAACACACGTCCCGACGCAGAGCCCAACACACGTCCCGACGCAGAGTCCAACGCACGTCGTGACGTAGAGCCCAACACAAGTCCCGACGTAGAGCCCAACACACGTCCCGACGTAGAGCTGAAAGTAACTAAATCCCGACGTAGAGCCCAACACACGTCCCGACGCAGAGCCCAACACATGTCCCGACATGCAGCCCAACACGTGTCCCGACGTGGAGCCCAACACACGTCCCAACGTAAAGCCCAACACACGTCCCGACATGCAGCCCAACACAAGTCCCGACGTGGAGCCCAACACACGTCCCGACGTAGAGCCCAACACAGGTCCCCACGTAGAGCTGAAAGTACGCTAAATCCTGATGTCGAGCCCAGGACACGTCCCCTCGTAGAGCTGAAAGTAAGATAAATCCTGATCTAGTGCCCAAAACACGTCCCGACGTAGAGCCCAACACACGTCCCGACGCAGAGCCCAACACAAGTCGCGACGCAGAGCCCAACACACGTCGCGACGTACAGCCCAACACACGTCGCGACGTAGAGTCCAACACACGTCGCGACGTAGAGGCCAACACACGTCCCGACGTAGAGCTGAAAGTAACTAAAACCCGACGTAGAGCCCAACACACGTCCCGACATGCAGCCCAACACGCGTCCCGACGTGGAGCCCAACACACGTCCCGACGTAGAGCC
Source organism: Leptosomus discolor (assembly GCF_034619465.1). Taxonomy (NCBI): domain Eukaryota; kingdom Metazoa; phylum Chordata; class Aves; order Leptosomiformes; family Leptosomidae; genus Leptosomus; species Leptosomus discolor. The sequence goes on along the minus strand of NW_028237857.1, from coordinate 948,221 downwards.
CAACACACGTCCCGACATAGAGCTGAAAGTACGCTAAATCCTGATGTCGAGCCCAACACACGTCCCCTCGTAGAGCTGAAAGTAAAATAAATCCTGATCTAGAGCCCAACGCACGTCCCGACGTAGAGCTGAAAGTAAGCTAAATCCCGACGTAGAGCCCAACGCACGTACCGACGTAGAGCCCAACGCGCGTCCCGACGTAGAGCTGAAAGTTAGCTAACTACAGACGTAGAGCCCAACGCGCGTCCCGACGTAGAGCCCAACGCGTGTCCCGACGTAGAGCCCAACGCACGTCCCGACGTAGAGCTGAAAGTAAGCTAAATCCCGACGTAGAGGCCAACGCACGTCCCGACGTAGAGCCCAACGCACGTCCTGACGTAGAGCTGAAAGTAACCTAAATCCCGACGTAGAGCCCAACGCACGTCCCGACGTAGAGCCCAACGCACGTCCCGACGTAGCGCCCAACGCACGTCCCGACGTAGAGCTGAAAGGTAGCTAACTACAGACGTAGAGCCCAACGCACGTCCCGACGTAGAGCAGAAAGTTAGCTAACTACAGACGTAGAGCCCAACGCACGTCCCGACGTAGAGCCCAACGCACGTCCCGACGTAGAGCTGAAAGTAAGCTAAATCCCGACGTAGAGGCCAACGCACGTCCCAAAGTAGCGCCCAACGCACGTCCCGACGTAGCGCCCAACGCACGTCCCGACGTAGAGCTGAAAGGTAGCTAACTACAGACGTAGAGCCCAACGCACGTCCCGACGTAGAGCAGAAAGTTAGCTAACTACAGACGTAGAGCCCAACGCACGTCCCGACGTAGAGCCCAACGCACGTCCCGACGTAGAGCTGAAAGTTACCTATCTACAGACGTAGAGCCCAACGCACGTCCCGACGTAGAGCCCAACGCACGTCCCGACGTAGAGCCCAACGCACGTCCCGACGTAGAGCTGAAAGTAAGCTAAATCCCGACGTAGAGCCCAACGCGCGTCCCGACGTAGAGCTGAAAGTAAGCTAAATCCCGACGTAGAGGCCAACGCACGTCCCGACGTAGAGGCCAACGCACGTCCCGACGTAGAGCTGAAAGTAAGCTAAATCCCGACGTAGAGGCCAACGCACGTCCCAATGTAGAGGCCAACGCACGTCCCGACGTAGAGCTGAAAGTAAGCTAAATCCCGACGTAGAGCCCAACGCACGTCCCGACGTAGAGCCCAACGCACGTCCCGACATAGAGCCCAACGCACGTCCCGACGTAGAGCTGAAAGTAAGCTAAATCCCGACGTAGCGCCCAACGCATTTCCCGAAGTACCGCCCAACGCACGTCCCGACGTAGCGCCCAACGCACGTCCCGACGTAGCGCCCAATGCACGTCCCGACGTAGAGCTGAAAGTAAGCTAAATCCCGACGTAGAGGCCAACGCACGTCCCGACGTAGAGCCCAACGCACGTCCCGACGTAGAGCCCAACGCACGTCCCGACGTAGAGCTGAAAGTAAGCTAAATCCCGACGTAGAGCCCAACGCGCGTCCCGACGTAGAGCTGAAAGTAAGCTAAATCCCGACGTAGAGGCCAACGCACGTCCCGACGTAGAGGCCAACGCACGTCCCGACGTAGAGCTGAAAGTAAGCTAAATCCCGACGTAGAGGCCAACGCACGTCCCAATGTAGAGGCCAACGCACGTCCCGACGTAGAGCTGAAAGTAAGCTAAATCCCGACGTAGAGCCCAACGCACGTCCCGACGTAGAGCCCAACGCACGTCCCGACATAGAGCCCAACGCACGTCCCGACGTAGAGCTGAAAGTAAGCTAAATCCCGACGTAGCGCCAAACGCATTTCCCGAAGTACCGCCCAACGCACGTCCCGACGTAGCGCCCAACGCACGTCCCGACGTAGCGCCCAATGCACGTCCCGACGTAGAGCTGAAAGTAAGCTAAATCCCGACGTAGAGGCCAACGCACGTCCCGACGTAGAGGCCAACGCACGTCTCGACGTAGAGCTGAAAGTAAGCTAAATCCCGACGTAGAGCCCAACGCACGTCCCGACGTAGAGCCCAACGGACGTCCCGACGTAGAGCCCAACGCACGTCCCGACGTAGAGCTGAAAGTTAGCTAACTACAGACGTAGAGCCCAACGCACGTCCCGACGTAGAGCAGAAAGTTAGCTAACTACAGACGTAGAGCCCAACGCATGTCCCGACGTGGAGCCCAACGCACGTTCCGACGTAGAGCCCAACGCACGTCCCGACGTAGAGCTGAAAGTAAGCTAAATCCCGACGTAGAGCCCAACGCACGTCCCGACGTAGAGCCCAACGCACGTCCCGACGTAGAGCCCAACGCACGTCCCGACATAGAGCCCAATGCACGTCCCGACGTAGAGCTGAAAGTTAGCTAACTACAGACGTAGAGCCCAACGCACGTCCCGACGTACAGCCCAACGCACGTCCCGACGTAGAGCTGAAAGTAAGCTAAATCCCGACGTAGAGCCCAACGCACGTCCTGACGTAGAGCCCAACGCACGTCCCGACGTAGAGCCCAACGCACGTCCCGACGTAGAGCTGAAAGTAAGCTAAATCCCGACGTAGAGCCCAACGCACGTCCCGATGTAGAGCCCAACGCACGTCCCGACGTAGAGCCCACGGCACGTCCCGACGTAGAGCTGAAAGTTAGCTAACTACAGACGAAGAGGCCAACGCGCGTCCCGACGTAGAGCCCAACGCACGTCCCGACGTAGAGCCCAACGCACGTCGCGACGTAGAGCCCAACGCACGTCCCGATGTAGAGCCCAACACACGTCCCGACATGCAGCCCAACACGCGTCCCGACGTGGAGCCCAACACACGTCCCGACGTAGAGCCCAACACACGTCCCGACGTAGAGCTGAAAGTACGCTAAATCCTGATGTCGAGCCCAACACACGTCCCCTCGTAGAGCTGAAAGTAAAATAAATCCTGATCTAGAGCCCAACGCACGTCCCGACGTAGAGCACAACGCACGTCCCGACGTAGAGCTGAAAGTTACCTAACTACAGACGAAGAGCCCAACGCGCGTCCCGTCGTAGAGCTGAAAGTTAGCTATCTGCAGACGTAGAGCCCAACGCGCGTCGCGACGTAGAGCCCTACGCGTGTCCCGACGTAGAGCCCAATGCACGTCCCGACGTAGAGGCCAACGCACGTCCCGACGTAGAGCTGAAAGTAAGCTAAATCCCGACGTAGAGGCCAACGCACGTCCCGACGTAGCGCCCAACGCACGTCCCGACGTAGAGACCAACGCACGTCCCGACGTAGAGCTGAAAGTAAGCTAAATCCCGACGTAGAGCCCAACTCGTGTCCCGACGTAGAGCCCAACGCACGTCCTGACGTAGATCGAAAGTAAGCTAAATCCCGACGTAGAGCCCAACGCACGTCCCGACGTAGAGGCCAACGCACGTCCCGACGTAGCGCCCAACGCACTTCCCGACGTAGAGGACAACGCACGTCCCGACGTAGAGCTGAAAGTAACCTAAATCCCGACGTAGAGCCCAACGCACGTCCCGACGTAGAGCCCAACGCACGTCCCGACGTAGAGCCCAACGCACGTCCCGACGTAGCGCCCAACGCACCTCCCGACGTAGAGCTCAAAGTTAGCTAACTACAGACGTAGAGCCCAACGCACGTCCTGACGTAGAGCAGAAAGTTAGCTAACTACAGACGTGGAGCCCAACGCACGTCCCGACGTAGAACCCAACGCACGTCCCGACGTAGAGCCCAACGCACGTCCCGACGTACAGCCCAACGCACGTCCCGACGTAGAGCCCAACGCACGTCCCGACGTAGAGCTGAAAGGTAAATGCCGACGTAGAGGCCAACGCACGTCCCGACGTAGAGCTGAAAGTAAGCTAAATCCCGACGTAGAGCCCAATGCACGTCCCGACGTGGAGCCCAACTCACATCCCGATGTAGAGCCCAACGCACGTCCCGACGTAGAGGTGAAAGTTAGCTAACTACAGACGTAGAGCCCAACGCACGTCCCGACGTAGAGCCCAACGCACGTCCCGACGTAGAGCTGAAAGCTAAATGCCGACGTAGAGGCCAACGCACGTCCGACGTAGAGCTGAAAGTAAGCTAAATCCCGACGTAGAGCCCAAAGCACGTCCCGACGTAGAGCCCAACGCACGTCCCGACGTAGAGCCCAACGCACGTCCCGACGTAGAGCAGAAAGTTAGCTAACTACAGACGTAGAGCCCAACGCACGTCCCGACGTAGAGCCCAACGCACGTCCCGACGTAGAGCTGAAAGTAAGCTAAATCCCGACGTAGAGCCCAACGCACGTCCCGACGTAGAGCCCAACGCACGTCCCGACGTAGAGCCCAACGCACGTCCCGACGTAGAGCTGAAAGTAACCTAAATCCCGACGTAGAGCCCAACGCGTGTCCCAACGTAGAGCCCAACGCACGTCCTGACGTAGAGCCCAACGCAGGTCCCGATGTAGAGCTGAAAGTAAGCTAAATCCCGACGTAGAGCCCAACGCACGTCCCGACGTAGAGGCCAACGCACGTCCCGACGTAGAGGCCAACGCACGTCCCGACGTAGCGCCCAACGCACGTCCCGACGTAGAGGCCAACGCACGTCCCGACGTAGAGCTGAAAGTTAGCTAACTACAGACGAAGAGCCCAACGCGTGTCCCGACGTAGAGCTGAAAGTTAGCTAACTACAGACGTGGAGCCCAACGCACGTCCCGACGTAGAACCCAACGCACGTCCCGACATAGAGCCCAACGCACGTCCCGACGTAGAGCCCAACGCACGTCCCGACGTAGAGCTGAAAGTAAGCTAAATCCCGACGTAGAGCCCAACGCACGTCCCGACGTAGAGCCCAACGCACGTCCCGACGTAGCGCCCAACGCACGTCCCGACATAGAGCCCAACGCACGTCCCGACGTAGAGGTGAAAGTTAGCTAACTACAGACGTAGAGCCCAACGCACGTCCCGACGTAGAGCTAAAATTAAGCTAAATCCCGACGTAGAGCCCAACGCACGTCCCGACGTAGAGCCCAACGCACGTCCCGACGTAGCGCCCAACGCACGTCCCGACATAGAGCCCAACGCACGTCCCGACGTAGAGCTGAAAGTTAGCTAACTACAGACGTAGAGCCCAACGCACGTCCCGACGTAGAGCTAAAATTAAGTTAAATCCCGACGTAGAGCCCAACGCACGTCCCGACGTAGAGCCCAACGCACGTCCCGACGTAGAGCTGAAAGTAAGCTAAATCCCGACGTAGAGCCCAACGCACGTACCGACGTAGAGCCCAACGCACGTGCCGACGTAGAGCTGAAAGTTAGCTAACTACAGACGTAGAGCACAATTCACGTCCCGACGTAGAGCTGAAAGTTAGCTAACTACAGACGTAGAGCCCAACGCACGTCCCGACGTAGAGCCCAACGCGTGTCCCGACGTAGATCCCAACGCACGTCCCGACGTAGAGGCCAACGCACGTCCCGACGTAGAGCTGAAAGTAAGCTAAATCCCGACGTAGAGGCCAACGCACGTCGCGACGTAGAGGCCAACGCACGTCCCGACGTAGCGCCCAACGCACGTCCCGGCGTAGAGGCCAACGCACGTCCTGACGTAGAGCTGAAAGTGACCTAAATCCCGACGTAGAGCCCAACGCACGTCCCGACGTAGAGCCCAACGCACGTCCCGACGTAGAGCTGAAAGTTAGCTAACTACAGACGTAGAGCCCAACGCACGTCCCGACGTAGAGCAGAAAGTTAGCTAACTACAGACGTAGAGCCCAACGCACGTCCCGACGTAGAGCCCAACGCACGTCCCGACGTAGAGCCCAACGCACGTCCCGACGTGGAGCTGAAAGTAAGCTAAATCCTGATGTAGAGCCCAACGCACGTGCCGACGTAGAGCTGAAAGTTAGCTAACTACAGACGTAGAGCACAATTCACGTCCCGACGTAGAGCTGAAAGTTAGCTAACTACAGACGTAGAGCCCAACGCACGTCCCGACGTAGAGCCAAACGCACGTCCCGACGTAGCGCCCAATGCACGTCCCGACGTAGAGCTGAAAGTAAGCTAAATCCCGACGTAGAGCCCATCGCACGTCCCGACGTAGAGCCCAACGCACGTCCCGACGTAGAGCTGAAAGATAGGTAACTACAGACGAAGAGCCCAACGCGCGTCCCGACGTAGAGCTGAAAGTAACCTAAATCCCGACGTAGAGGCCAACGCACGTCCTGACGTAGAGCATAACGCACGTCCCGACGTAGAGCCCAACGCATGTCCCGACGTAGAGCCCAACGCACGTCCCGACGTAAAGCTGAAAGCTAAATGCCGACGTAGAGGCCAACGCACGTCCCGACGTAGAGCTGAAAGTAAGCTAAATCCCGACGTAGAGCCCAACGCACGTCCCGACGTGGAGCCCAACTCACGTCCCGACGTAGAGCCCAACGCACGTCCCGACCTAGAGGTGAAAGTTAGCTAACTACAGACGTAGAGCCCAACGCACGTCCTGACGTAGAGCCCAACGCACGTCCCGACGTAGAGCTGAAAGTAAGCTAAATCCCGACGTAGAGCCCAACGCACGTCCCGACGTAGAGCTGAAAGTAAGCTAAATCCCGACGTAGAGGCCAACGCACGTCCCGATGTAGAGGCCAACGCACGTCCCGACGTAGAGCTGAAAGTAAGCTAAATCCCGACGTAGAGGCCAACGCACGTCCCGACGTAGAGCTCAAAGTAAGCTAAATCCCAACGTAGAGCCCAACGCACGTCCCGACGTAGAGCCCAACGCACGTCCCGACATAGAGCCCAACGCACGTCCCGACGTAGAGCTGAAAGTAAGTTAATCCCGACGTAGCGCCCAACGCACGTCCCGAAGTAGCGCCCAACGCACGTCCCGACGTAGCGCCCAACGCACGTCCCGACGTAGAGCTGAAAGTAAGTTAATCCCGACGTAGCGCCCAACGCACGTCCCGAAGTAGCGCCCAACGCACGTCCCGACGTAGAGCCCAACGCACGTCCCGACATAGCGCCCAACGCACGTCCCGACGTAGAGCTGAAAGTTAGCTAACTACAGACGTAGAGCCCAACGCACGTACCGACGTAGAGCAGAAAGTTAGCTAACTACAGACGTAGAGCCCAACGCACGTCCCGACGTAGATCCCAATGCACGTCCCGACGTAGCGCCCAATGCACGTCCCGACGTAGAGCTGAAAGTAAGCTAAATCCCGACGTAGAGCCCAACGCACGTCCCGACGTAGAGCCCAACGCACGTCCCGACGTAGAGCTGAAAGTTAGCTAACTACAGACGAAGAGCCCAACGCGCGTCCCGACGTAGAGCTGAAAGTTAGCTAACTACAGACGTAGAGCCCAACGCACGTCCCGACGTAGAGCCCAACGCACGTCCCGACATAGAGCCCAATGCACGTCCCGACGTAGAGCTGAAAGTTACCTAACTACAGACGTAGAGCCCAACGCACGTCCCGACGTACAGCCCAACGCACGTCCCGACGTAGAGCTGAAAGTAAGCTAAATCCCGACGTAGAGCCCAACGCACGTCCTGACGTAGAGCCCAACGCACATCCCGACGTAGAGTCCAACGCACATCCCGACGTAGAGCTGAAAGTAAGCTAAATCCCGACGTAGAGCCCAACGCACGTCCCGACGTAGAGCCCAACGCACGTCCCGACGTAGAGCTGAAAGTAAGCTAAATCCCGACGTAGAGCCCAACGCACGTCCCGACATAGAGCCCAACGCACGTCCCGATGTAGAGCCCAACGCACGTCCCGACGTAGAGCCCAACGCACGTCCCGACGTAGAGCTGAAATTAAGCTAAATCCCGAGGTAGAGCCCAACGCACGTCCCGACTTAGAGCCCAACGCACGTCCCGACGTAGAGGCCAACGCACGTCCCGACGTAGCGCCCAACGCACGTCCCGACGTAGAGCTGAAAGTTACCTAACTACAGACGTAGAGCCCAACGCACGTCCCGACGTAGAGCCCAACGCACGTCCCGACGTAGAGCCCAACGCACGTCCCGACGTAGAGCTGAAAGTAAGCTAAATCCTGATGTAGAGCCCAACGCACGTCCCGACGTAGAGCCCAACGCACGTCCCGACATAGCGCCCAACGCACGTCCCGACGTAGAGCTGAAAGTTAGCTAACTACAGACGTAGAGCCCAACGCACGTCCCGACGTAGAACCCAACGCACGTCCCGACGTAGAGCCCAACGCACGTCCCGACGTAGCGCCCAATGCACGTCCCGACGTAGAGCTGAAAGTAAGCTAAATCCCGACGTAGATCCCAACGCACGTCCCGACGTAGAGCCCAACGCACGTCCCGACGTAGAGCTGAAAGATAGGTAACTACAGACGAAGAGCCCAACGCGCGTCCCGACGTAGAGCTGAAAGTAACCTAAATCCCGACGTAGAGCCCAACGCAAGTCCTGACGTAGAGCATAACGCACGTCCCGACGTAGAGCCCAACGCACGTCCCGACGTAGAGCTGAAAGCTAAATGCCGACGTAGAGGCCAACGCACGTCCCGACGTAGAGCTGAAAGTAAGCTAAATCCCGACGTAGAGCCCAACGCACGTCCCGACGTGGAGCCCAACACACGTCCCGACGTAGAGTCCAACGCACGTCCCGACCTAGAGGTGAAAGTTAGCTAACTACAGACGTAGAGCCCAACGCACGTCCTGACGTAGAGCCCAACGCACGTCCCGACGTAGAGCTGAAAGTAAGCCAAATCCCGACGTAGAGCCCAACGCACGTCCCGACGTAGAGCTGAAAGTAAGCTAAATCCCGACGTAGAGGCCAACGCACGTCCCGATGTAGAGGCCAATGCACGTCCCGACGTAGAGCTGAAAGTAAGCTAAATCCCGACGTAGAGGCCAACGCACGTCCCGACGTAGAGCTGAAAGTAAGCTAAATCCCAACGTAGAGCCCAACGCACGTCCCGACGTAGAGCCCAACGCACGTCCCGACATAGAGCCCAACGCACGTCACGACATAGAGCCCAACGCACGTCCCGACGTAGAGCTGAAAGTAAGTTAATCCCGACGTAGCGCCCAACGCACGTCCCGACGTAGCGCCCAACGCACGTCTCGACTTAGAGCTGAAAGTAAGCTAAATCCCGACGTAGAGGCCAACGCACGTCCCAACGTAGAGGCCAACGCACGTCCCGACGTAGAGCTGAAAGTAAGCTAAATCCCGACGTAGAGCCCAACGCACGTCCCGACGTAGAGCCCAACGCACGTCCCGACGTAGCGCCCAACGCACGTCCCGACGTAGAGCTGAAAGTTAGCTAACTACAGATGTAGAGCCCAACGCACGTCCTGACGTAGAACTCAAAGTTAGCTAACTACAGACGTAGAGCCCAACGCACGTCCCAACGTAGAGTTGAAACTTAGCTAACTACAGACGTAGAGCCCAACGCACGTCCCGACGTAGAGCCCAACGCGCGTCCCGACGTAGACCTGAAAGTAAGCTAAATCCCGACGTAGAGCCCAACGCACGTCCCGACGTAGAGCCCAACGCACGTCCCGATGTAGAGGCCAACGCACGTCCCGACGTAGAGGCCAACGCACGTCTCGACGTAGAGCTGAAAGTAAGCTAAATCCCGAGGTAGAGCCCAACGCACGTCCCGACTTAGAGCCCAACGCACGTCCCGACGTAGAGCCCAACGCACGTCCCGACGTAGAGCTGAAAGTAAGCTAAATCCTGACGTAGAGCCCAACGCACGTCCCGACGTAGAGCCCAACGTACGTCCCGACATAGCGCCCAACGCACGTCCCGACGTAGAGCTGAAAGTTAGCTAACTACAGACGTAGAGCCCAACGCACGTACCGACGTAGAGCAGAAAGTTAGCTAACTACAGACGTAGAGCCCAACGCACGTCCCGACGTAGATGCCAATGCACGTCCCGACGTAGCGCCCAATGCACGTCCCGACGTAGAGCTGAAAGTAAGCTAAATCCTGACGTAGAGCCCAACGCACGTCCCGACGTAGAGCCCAACGCACGTCCCGACGTAGAGCTGAAAGTTAGCTAACTACAGACGAAGAGCCCAACGCGCGTCCCGACGTAGAGCTGAAAGTTAGCTAACTACAGACGTAGAGCCCAACGCACGTCCGACGTAGAGCCCAACGCACGTCCCGACATAGAGCCCAATGCACGTCCCGACGTAGAGCTGAAAGTTACCTAACTACAGACGTAGAGCCCAACGCACGTCCCGACGTACAGCCCAACGCACGTCCCGACGTAGAGCTGAAAGTAAGCTAAATCCCGACGTAGAGCCCAACGCACGTCCTGACGTAGAGCCCAACGCACGTCCCGACGTAGAGCCCAACGCACGTCCCGACGTAGAGCTGAAAGTAAGCTAAATCCCGACGTAGAGCCCAACGCACGTCCCGATGTAGAGCCCAACGCACGTCCCGACGTAGAGCCCAACGCACGTCCCGACGTAGAGCTGAAAGTTAGCTAACTACAGACGAAGAGCCCAACGCGCGTCCCGACGTAGAGCTGAAAGTTAGCTATCTGCAGACGTAGAGCCCAACGCGCGTCGCGACGTAGAGCCCAACGCGTGTCCCGACGTAGAGCCCAATGCACGTCCCGACGTAGAGGCCAACGCACGTCCCGACGTAGAGCTGAAAGTAAGCTAAATCCCGACGTAGAGGCCAACGCACGTCCCGACGTAGCGCCCAACGCACGTCCCGACGTAGAGACCAACGCACGTCCCGACGTAGAGCTGAAAGTAAGCTAAATCCCGACGTAGAGCCCAACTCGTGTCCCGACGGAGAGCCCAACGCACGTCCTGACGTAGAGCTGAAAGTAAGCTAAATCCCGACGTAGAGCCCAACGCACGTCCCGACGTAGAGGCCAACGCACGTCCTGACGTAGAGGCCAACGCACGTCCCGACGTAGCGCCCAACGCACGTCCCGAAGTAGAGGCCAACGCACGTCCCGACGTAGAGCTGAAAGTAACCTAAATCCCGACGTAGAGCCCAACGCACGTCCCGACGTAGAGCCCAACGCACGTCCCGAGGTAGAGCCCAACGCACGTCCCGACGTAGCGCCCAACGCACGTCCCGACGTAGAGCTGAACGTTAGCTAACTACAGACGTAGAGCCCAACGCACGTCCTGACGTAGAGAAGAAAGTTAGCTAACTACAGACGTGGAGCCCAACGCACGTCCCGACGTAGAACCAAACGCACGTCCCGACGTAGAGCCCAACGCACGTCCCGACGTAGAGCCCAACGCACGTCCCGATGTAGAGGCCAACGCACGTCCCGACGTAGAGGCCAACGCACGTCTCGACGTAGAGCTGAAATTAAGCTAAATCCCGAGGTAGAGCCCAACGCACGTCCCGACTTAGAGCCCAACGCACGTCCCGACGTAGAGCCCAACGCACGTCCCGACGTAGCGCCCAACGCACGTCCCGACGTAGAGCTGAAAGTTACCTAACTACAGACGTAGAGCCCAACGCACGTCCCGACGTAGAGCAGAAAGTTAGCTAACTAAAGACGTAGAGCCCAACGCACGTCCCGACGTAGAGCCCAACGCACGTCCCGACGTAGAGCCCAACGCACGTCCCGACGTAGAGCTGAAAGTAAGCTAAATCCTGACGTAGAGCCCAACGCACGTCCCGACGTAGAGCCCAACGCACGTCCCGACATAGCGCCCAACGCACGTCCCGACGTAGAGCTGAAAGTTAGCTAACTACAGACGTACAGCCCAACGCACGTCCCGACGTAGAGCCCAACGCACGTCCCGACGTAGAGCCCAACGCACGTCCCGACGTAGAGCTGAAAGGTAAATGCCGACGTAGAGGCCAACGCACGTCCCGACGTAGAGCTGAAAGTAAGCTAAATCCCGACGTAGAGCCCAACGCACGTCCCGACGTGGAGCCCAACTCACGTCCCGACGTAGAGCCCAACGCACGTCCCGACGTAGAGGTGAAAGTTAGCTAACTACAGACGTAGAGCCCAACGCACGTCCCGACGTAGAGCCCAACGCACGTCCCGACGTAGAGCTGAAAGTAAGCTAAATCCCGACGTAGAGCCCAACGCACGTCCCGACGTAGAGCTGAAAGTAAGCTAATTCCCGACGTAGAGGCCAACGCACGTCCTGATGTAGAGGCCAACGCGCGTCCCGACGTAGAGCTGAAAGTAAGCTAAATCCCGACGTAGAGGCCAACGCACGTCCCGACGTAGACCTGAAAGTAAGCTAAATCCCGACGTAGAGCCCAACGCACGTCCCGACGTAGAGCTGAAAGTTAGCTAACTACAGACGTAGAGCCCAACGCACGTCCCAACGTAGAGTTGAAAGTTAGCTAACTACAGACGTAGAGCCCAACGCACGTCCCGACGTAGAGCCCAACGCACGTCCCGACGTAGACCTGAAAGTAAGCTAAATCCCGACGTAGAGCCCAACGCACGTCCCAACGTAGAGCCCAACGCACGTCCCGACGTAGAGCCTAACGCACGTCCCGATGTAGAGCTGAAAGTAAGCTAAATCCCGACGTAGAGCTCAACGCACGTCCCGACGTAGAACCCAACGCACGTCCCGACGTAGAGCCCAACGCACGTCCCAACGTAGAGCCCAACGCACGTCCCGACGTAGAGCTGAAAGTTAGCTAACTACAGACGAAGAGCCCAACGCGCGTCCCGACGTAGAGCTGAAAGTTAGCTAACTACAGACGTAGAGCCCAACGCGTGTCCCGACGTAGAGCCCAACGCACGTCCCGACGTAGAGCCCAACGCACGTCCCGACGTAGAGCTGAAAGTAAGCTAAATCCCGACGTAGAGCCCAACGCACGTCCCGACGTAGAGCCCAACGCACGTCCCGATGTAGAGGCCAACGCACGTCCCGACGTAGAGGCCAACGCACGTCTCGACGTAGAGCTGAAATTAAGCTAAATCCCGAGGTAGAGCCCAACGCACGTCCCGACTTAGAGCCCAACGCACGTCCCGACGTAGAGCCCAACGCACGTCCCGACGTAGCGCCCAACGCACGTCCCGACGTAGAGCTGAAAGTTCCCTAACTACAGACGTAGAGCCCAACGCACGTCCCGACGTAGAGCAGAAAGTTAGCTAACTAAAGACGTAGAGCCTAACGCACGTCCCGACGTAGAGCCCAACGCACGTCCCGACGTAGAGCCCAACGCACGTCCCGACGTAGAGCTGAAAGTAAGCTAAATCCTGACGTAGAGCCCAACGCACGTCCCGACGTAGAGCCCAACGCACGTCCCGACATAGCGCCCAACGCACGTCCCGACGTAGAGCTGAAAGTTAGCTAACTACAGACGTAGAGCCCAACGCACGTCCTGACGTAGAACCCAATGCACGTCCCGACGTAGAGCCCAACGCACGTCCCGACGTAGCACCCAATGCACGTCCCGACGTAGAGCTGAAAGTAAGCTAAATCCCGACGTAGAGCCCAACGCACGTCCCGACGAGAGCCCAACGCACGTCCCGACGTAGAGCTGAAAGATAGGTAACTACAGACGAAGAGCCCAACGCGCGTCCCGACGTAGAGCTGAAAGTAACCTAAATCCCGACGTAGAGCCCAACGCACGTCCTGACGTAGAGCATAACGCACGTCCCGACGTAGAGCCCAACGCACGTCCCGACGTAGAGCCCAACGCACGTCCTGACGTAGAGCTGAAAGCTAAATGCCGACGTAGAGGCCAACGCACGTCCCGACGTAGAGCTGAAAGTAAGCTAAATCCCGACGTAGAGCCCAACGCACGTCCCGACGTGGAGCCCAACTCACGTCCCGACGTAGAGCCCAACGCACGTCCCGACCTAGAGGTGAAAGTTACCTAACTACAGACGTAGAGCCCAACGCACGTCCTGACGTAGAGCCCAACGCACGTCCCGACGTAGAGCTGAAAGTAAGCTAAATCCCGACGTAGAGCCCAACGCACGTCCCGACGTAGAGCTGAAAGTAAGCTAAATCCCGACGTAGAGGCCAACGCACGTCCCGATGTAGAGGCCAACGCACGTCCCGACGTAGAGCTGAAAGTAAGCTAAATCCCGACGTAGAGCCCAACGCACGTCCCGACGTAGAGCCCAACGCACGTCCCGACATAGAGCGCAACGCACGTCCCGACGTAGAGCTGAAAGTAAGTTAATCCCGACGTAGAGCCCAACGCACGTCCCGACGTAGAGCAGAAAGTTAGCTAACTAAAGACGTAGAGCCTAACGCACGTCCCGACGTAGAGCCCAACGCACGTCCCGACGTAGAGCCCAACGCACGTCCCGACGTAGAGCTGAAAGTAAGCTAAATCCTGACGTAGAGCCCAACGCACGTCCCGACGTAGAGCCCAACGCACGTCCCGACATAGCGCCCAACGCACGTCCCGACGTAGAGCTGAAAGTTAGCTAACTACAGACGTAGAGCCCAACGCACGTCCTGACGTAGAACCCAATGCACGTCCCGACGTAGAGCCCAACGCACGTCCCGACGTAGCGCCCAATGCACGTCCCGACGTAGAGCTGAAAGTAAGCTAAATCCCGACGTAGAGCCCAACGCACGTCCCGACGAGAGCCCAACGCACGTCCCGACGTAGAGCTGAAAGATAGGTAACTACAGACGAAGAGCCCAACGCGCGTCCCGACGTAGAGCTGAAAGTAACCTAAATCCCGACGTAGAGCCCAACGCACGTCCTGACGTAGAGCATAACGCACGTCCCGACGTAGAGCCCAACGCACGTCCCGACGTAGAGCCCAACGCACGTCCTGACGTAGAGCTGAAAGCTAAATGCCGACGTAGAGGCCAACGCACGTCCCGACGTAGAGCTGAAAGTAAGCTAAATCCCGACGTAGAGCCCAACGCACGTCCCGACGTGGAGCCCAACTCACGTCCCGACGTAGAGCCCAACGCACGTCCCGACCTAGAGGTGAAAGTTACCTAACTACAGACGTAGAGCCCAACGCACGTCCTGACGTAGAGCCCAACGCACGTCCCGACGTAGAGCTGAAAGTAAGCTAAATCCCGACGTAGAGCCCAACGCACGTCCCGACGTAGAGCTGAAAGTAAGCTAAATCCCGACGTAGAGGCCAACGCACGTCCCGATGTAGAGGCCAACGCACGTCCCGACGTAGAGCTGAAAGTAAGCTAAATCCCGACGTAGAGCCCAACGCACGTCCCGACGTAGAGCCCAACGCACGTCCCGACATAGAGCGCAACGCACGTCCCGACGTAGAGCTGAAAGTAAGTTAATCCCGACGTAGCGCCCAACGCACGTCCCGAAGTAGCGCCCAACGCACGTCCCGACGTAGCGCCCAACGCACGTCTCGACTTAGAGCTGAAAGTAAGCTAAATCCCGACGTAGAGGCCAACGCACATCCCGACGTAGAGGCCAACGCACGTCCCGACGTAGAGGCCAACGCACGTCCCGACGTAGAGCTGAAAGTAAGCTAAATCCCGACGTAGAGCCCAACGCACGTCCCGACGTAGAGCCCAACGCACGTCCCGACGTAGAGCCCAACGCACGTTCCGACGTAGCGCCCAACGCACGTCCCGACGTAGAGCTGAAAGTTAGCTAACTACAGATGTAGAGCCCAACGCACGTCCCGACGTAGAACTGAAAGTTAGCTAACTACAGACGTAGAGCCCAACGCACGTCCCAACGTAGAGTTGAAACTTAGCTAACTACAGACGTAGAGCCCAACGCACGTCCCGACGTAGAGCCCAACGCACGTCCCGACGTAGACCTGAAAGTAAGCTAAATCCCGACGTAGAGCCCAACGCACGTCCCGACGTAGAGCCCAACGCACGTCCCGACGTAGAGCCTAACGCACGTCCCGACGTAGAGCTGAAAGTAAGCTAAATCCCGACGTAGAGCTCAACGCACGTCCCAACGTAGAACCCAACGCACGTCCCGACGTAGAGCCCAACGCACGTCCCAACGTAGAGGCCAACGCACGTCCCGACGTAGAGCTGAAAGTTAGCTAACTACAGACGAAGAGGCCAACGCGCGTCCCGACGTAGAGCCCAACGCGTGTCCCGACGTAGAGCCCAACGCACGTCCCGACGTAGAGCCCAACGCACGTCCCGACGTAGAGCTGAAAGTAAGCTAAATCCCGACGTGGAGCCCAACGCACATCCCGACGTAGAGCCCAACGCACGTCCCGATGTAGAGGCCAACGCACGTCCCGACGTAGAGGCCAACGCACGTCTCGACGTAGAGCTGAAAGTAAGTTAAATCCCGACATAGCGCCCAACGCACGTCCCGACGTAGAGCTGAAAGTTAGCTAACTACAGACGTAGAGCCCAACGCACGTCCCGACGTAGAGCACAACGCACGTCCCGACGTAGCACCCAATGCACGTCCCAACGTAGAGCTGAAAGTAAGCTAAATCCCGACGTAGAGCCCAACGCACGTCCCGACGTAGAGCCCAACGCACGTCCCGACGTAGAGCTGAAAGTTAGCTAACTACAGACGAAGAGCCCAACGCGCGTCCCGACGTAGAGCTGAAAGTTAGCTAACTACAGACGTAGAGCCCAACGCGCGTCGCGACGTAGAGCCCAACGCGTGTCCCGACGTAGAGGCCAACGCACGTCCCGACGTAGAGCTGAAAGTAACCTAAATTCCGACGTAGAGCCCAACGCACGTCCCGACGTAGAGCCCAACGCACGTCCCGACGTAGAGCCCAACGCACGTCCCGACGTAGCGCCCAACGCACGTCCCGACGTAGAGCTGAAAGTTACCTAACTACAGACGTAGAGCCCAACGCACGTCCCGACGAAGAGCAGAAAGTTAGCTAACTACAGACGTAGAGCCCAACGCACGTCCCGACGTAGAACCCAACGCACGTCCCGACGTAGAGCCCAACGCACGTCCCGACGTAGAGCCCAACGCACGTCCCGACGTAGAGCCCAACGCAAGTCCCGACGTAGAGCTGAAAGCTAAATGCCGACGTAGAGGCCAACGCACGTCCCGACGTAGAGCTGAAAGTAAGCTAAATCCCGACGTAGAGCCCAACGCACGTCCCGACGTGGAGCCCAACTCACGTCCCGACGTAGAGCCCAACGCACGTCCCGACGTAGAGCTGAAAGTTAGCTAACTACAGACGTAGAGCCCAACGCACGTCCCGACGTAGAGCCCAACGCACGTCCCGACGTAGAGCTGAAAGTAAGCTAAATCCCGACGTAGAGCCCAACGCACGATCCGACGTAGAGCTGAAAGTAAGCTAAATCCCGACGTAGAGGCCAACGCACGTCCCGACGTAGAGGCCAACGCACGTCCCGACGTAGAGCTGAAAGTAAGATAAATCCCGACATAGAGCCCAACGCACGTCCCGACGTAGAGCCCAACGCACGTCTCGACTTAGAGCTGAAAGTAAGCTAAATCCCGACGTAGAGGCCAACGCACGTCCCGACGTAGAGGCCAACGCACGTCCCGACGTAGAGCTGAAAGTAAGCTAAATCCCGACGTAGAGCCCAACGCACGTCCCGACGTAGAGCCCAACGCACGTCCCGACGTAGAGCCCAACGCACGTTCCGACGTAGCGCCCAACGCACGTCCCGACGTAGAGCTGAAAGTTAGCTAACTACAGATGTAGAGCCCAACGCACGTCCCGACGTAGAACTGAAAGTTAGCTAACTACAGACGTAGAGCCCAACGCACGTCCCAACGTAGAGTTGAAACTTAGCTAACTACAGACGTAGAGCCCAACGCACGTCCCGACGTAGAGCCCAACGCACGTCCCGACGTAGACCTGAAAGTAAGCTAAATCCCGACGTAGAGCCCAACGCACGTCCCGACGTAGAGCCCAACGCACGTCCCGACGTAGAGCCTAACGCACGTCCGGACGTAGAGCTGAAAGTAAGCTAAATCCCGACGTAGAGCTCAACGCACGTCCCGACGTAGAACCCAACGCACGTCCCGACGTAGAGCCCAATGCACGTCCCAACGTAGAGCCCAACGCACGTCCCAACGTAGAGCTGAAAGTTAGCTAACTACAGACGAAGAGCCCAACGCGCGTCCCGACGTAGAGCCCAACGCGTGTCCCGACGTAGAGCCCAACGCACGTCCCGACGTAGAGCCCAACGCACGTCCCGACGTAGAGCTGAAAGTAAGCTAAATCCCGACGTAGAGCCCAACGCACATCCCGACGTAGAGCCCAACGCACGTCCCGATGTAGAGGCCAACGCACGTCCCGACGTAGAGGCCAACGCACGTCTCGACGTAGAGCTGAAAGTAAGTTAAATCCCGACATAGCGCCCAACGCACGTCCCGACGTAGAGCTGAAAGTTAGCTAACTACAGACGTAGAGCCCAACGCACGTCCCGACGTAGAGCAGAAAGTTAGCTAACTACAGACGTAGAGCCCAACGCACGTCCCGACGTAGAACCCAACGCACGTCCCGACGTAGAGCCCAACGCACGTCCCGACGTAGCGCCCAATGCACGTCCCGACGTAGAGCTGAAAGTAAGCTAAATCCCGACGTAGAGCCCAACGCACGTCCCGACGTAGAGCCCAACGCACGTCCCGACGTAGAGCTGAAAGTTAGCTAACTACAGACGAAGAGCCCAACGCGCGTCCCGACGTAGAGCTGAAAGTTAGCTAACTACAGACGTAGAGCCCAACGCGTGTCGCGACGTAGGGCCCAACGCGTGTCCCGACGTAGAGGCCAACGCACGTCCCGACGTAGAGCTGAAAGTAACCTAAATCCCGACGTAGAGCCCAACGCACGTCCCGACGTAGAGCCCAACGCACGTCCCGACGTAGAGCCCAAAGCACGTCCCGACGTAGCGCCCAACGCACGTCCCGACGTAGAGCTGAAAGTTACCTAACTACAGACGTAGAGCCCAACGCACGTCCCGACGTAGAGCAGAAAGTTAGCTAACTACAGACGTAGAGCCCAACGCACGTCCCGACGTAGAACCCAACGCACATCCCGACGTAGAGCCCAACGCACGTCCCGACGTAGAGCCCAACGCAAGTCCCGACGTAGAGCTGAAAGCTAAATGCCGACGTAGAGGCCAACGCACGTCCCGACGTAGAGCTGAAAGTAAGCTAAATCCCGACGTAGAGCCCAACGCACGTCCCGACGTGGAGCCCAACTCACGTCCCGACGTAGAGCCCAACGCACGTCCCGACGTAGAGCTGAAAGTTAGCTAACTACAGATGTAGAGCCCAAAGCACGTCCCGACGTAGAGCCCAACGCACGTCCCGACGTAGAGCTGAAAGTAAGCTAAATCCCGACGTAGAGCACAACGCACGATCCGACGTAGAGCTGAAAGTAAGCTAAATCCCGACGTAGAGGCCAACGCACGTCCCGATGTAGAGGCCAACGCACGTCCCGACGTAGAGCTGAAAGTAAGATAAATCCCGACGTAGAGGCCAACGCACGTCCCGACGTAGAGGCCAACGCACGTCCCGACGTAGAGCTGAAAGTAAGCTAAATCCCGACGTAGAGGCCAACGCACGTCCCGACGTAGAGGCCAACGCACGTCCCGAAGTAAAGGCCAACGCAAGTCCCGACGTAGAGCTTAAAGTAAGCTAAATCCCGACGTAGAGCCCAACGCACGTCCCGACGTAGAGCCCAACGCACGTCCCGACGTAGAGCCCAACGCACGTCCCGACGTAGAGGCCAACGCACGTCCCGACGTAGAGGCCAACGCACGTCCCGACGTAGAGCTGAAAGTAAGCTAAATCCCGACGTAGAGCCCAACGCACGTCCCGACGTAGAGTCCAACGCACGTCCCGACGTAGAGCCCAACGCACGTCCCGACGTAGAGCCCAACGCACGTTCCGACGTAGCGCCCAACGCACGTCCCGACGTAGAGCTGAAAGTTAGCTAACTACAGATGTAGAGCCCAACGCACGTCCCGATGTAGAGCTGAAAGTTAGCTAACTACAGACGTAGAGCCCAACGCACGTCCCAACGTAGAGTTGAAAGTTAGCTAACTACAGACGTAGAGCCCAACGCACGTCCCGACGTACAGCCCAACGCACGTCCCGACGTAGAGCTGAAAGTAAGCTACATCCCGACGTAGAGCCCAACGCACGTCCCGACGTAGAGCCCAACGCACGTCCCGACGTAGAGCCCAACGCACGTCCCGACGTAGAGCTGAAAGTAAGCTAAATCCCGACGTAGCGCCCAACGCACGTCCCGAAGTAGCGCCCAACGCACGTCCCGACCTAGCGCCCAACGCACGTCCCGACGTAGCGCCCAACGCACGTCTCGACGTAGAGCTGAAAGTAAGCTAAATCCCGACGTAGAGGCCAACGCACGTCCCGACGTAGAGGCCAACGCACGTCCCGACATAGAGGCCAACGCACGTCCCGACGTAGAGCAGAAAGTTAGCTAACTACAGACGTAGAGCCCAACGCACGTCCCGAAGTAGAACCCAACGCACGTCCCGACGTAGAGCCCAACGCACGTCCCGACGTAGAGCCCAACGCACGTCCCGACGTAGAGCCCAACGCAAGTCCCGACGTAGAGCTGAAAGCTAAATGCCGACGTAGAGGCCAACGCACGTCCCGACGTAGAGCTGAAAGTAAGCTAAATCCCGACGTAGAGCCCAACGCACGTCCCGACGTGGAGCCCAACTCACGTCCCGACGTAGAGCCCAACGCACGTCCCGACGTAGAGCTGAAAGTTAGCTAACTACAGACGTAGAGGCCAACGCACGTCCCGACGTAGAGGCCAACGCACGTCCCGACGTAGAGCTGAAAGTAAGCTAAATCCCGACGTAGAGCCCAACGCACGTCCCGACGTAGAGCCCAACGCACGTCCCGACGTAGAGCCCAACGCACGTCCCGACGTAGAGCTGAAAGTAAGCTAAATCCCGACGTAGCGCCCAACGCACGTCCCGAAGTAGCGCCCAACGCACGTCCCGACATAGCGCCCAACGCACGTCCCGACGTAGCGCGCAACGCACGTCCCGACGTAGAGCTGAAAGTAAGCTAAATCCCGACGTAGAGGCCAACGCACGTCCCGACGTAGAGGCCAACGCACGGCCCGACGTAGAGGTCAACGCACGTCCCGACGTAGAGGCCAACGCACGTCCCGACGTAGAGCTGAAAGTAAGCTAAATCCCGACGTAGAGCCCAACGCACGTCCCGACGTAGAGTCCAACGCACGTCCCGACGTAGAGCCCAATGCACGTCCCGACGTAGAGCCCAACGCACGTTCCGACGTAGCGCCCAACGCACGTCCCGACGTAGAGCTGAAAGTTAGCTAACTACAGATGTAGAGCCCAACGCACGTCCCGATGTAGAGCTGAAAGTTAGCTAACTACAGACGTAGAGTCCAACGCACGTCCCAACGTAGAGTTGAAAGTTAGCTAACTACAGACGTAGAGCCCAACGCACGTCCCGACGTAGAGCCCAACGCACGTCCCGACGTAGACCTGAAAAGTAAGCTAAATCCTGACGTAGAGCCCAACGCACGTCCCGACGTAGAGCCCAACGCACGTCCCGACATAGCGCCCAACGCACGTCCCGACGTAGAGCTGAAAGTTAGCTAACTACAGACGTAGAGCCCAACGCACGTCCCGACGTAGAACCCAACGCACGTCCCGACGTAGAGCCCAACGCACGTCCCGACGCAGCGCCCAATGCACGTCCCGACGTAGAGCTGAAAGTAAGCTAAATCCCGACGTAGAGCCCAACGCACGTCCCGACGTAGAGCCCAACGCACGTCCCGACGTAGAGCTGAAAGATAGGTAACTACAGACGAAGAGCCCAACGCGCGTCCCGACGTAGACCTGAAAGTAAGCTAAATCCCGACGTAGAGCCCAACGCACGTCCCGACGTAGAGCCCAACGCACGTCCCGACGTAGAGCCTAACGCACGTCCCGACGTAGAGCTGAAAGTAAGCTAAATCCCGACGTAGAGCTCAACGCACGTCCCGACGTAGACCCCAACGCACGTCCCGACGTAGAGCCCAACGCACGTCCCAACGTAGAGCCCAACGCACGTCCCGACGTAGAGCTGAAAGTTAGCTAACTACAGACGAAGAGCCCAACGCGCGTCCCAACGTAGAGCCCAACGCGTGTCCCGACGTAGAGCCCAACGCACGTCCCGACGTAGAGCCCAACGCACGTCCCGACGTAGAGCTTAAAGTAAGCTAAATCCCGACGTAGAGCCCAACGCACATCCCGACGTAGAGCCCAACGCACGTCCCGATGTAGAGGCCAACGCACGTCCCGACGTAGAGGCCAACGCACGTCTCGACGTAGAGCTGAAAGTAAGCTAAATCCCGACATAGCGCCCAACGCACGTCCCGACGTAGAGCTGAAAGTTAGCTAACTACAGACGTAGAGCCCAACGCACGTCCCGACGTAGAGCAGAAAGTTAGCTAACTACAGACGTAGAGCCCAACGCACGTCCCGACGTAGAACCCAACGCACGTCCCGACGTAGAGCCCAACGCACGTCCCGACGTAGCGCCCAATGCACGTCCCGACGTAGAGCTGAAAGTAAGCTAAATCCCGACGTAGAGCCCAACGCACGTCCCGACGTAGAGCCCAACGCACGTCCCGACGTAGAGCTGAAAGTTACCTAACTACAGACGTAGAGCCCAACGCACGTCCCGACGTAGAGCAGAAAGTTAGCTAACTACAGACGTAGAGCCCAACGCACGTCCCGACGTAGAACCCAACGCACGTCCCGACGTAGAGGCCAACGCACGTCCCGACGTAGAGCTGAAAGTAACCTAAATCCCGACGTAGAGCCCAACGCACGTCCCGACGTAGAGCCCAACGCACGTCCCGACGTAGCGCCCAACGCACGTCCCGACGTAGAGCTGAAAGTTACCTAACTACAGACGTAGAGCCCAACGCACGTCCCGACGTAGAGCAGAAAGTTAGCTAACTACAGACGTAGAGCCCAACGCACGTCCCGACGTAGAACCCAACGCACGTCCCGACGTAGAGCCCAACGCACGTCCCGACGTAGAGCCCAACGCAAGTCCCGACGTAGAGCTGAAAGCTAAATGCCGACGTAGAGGCCAACGCACGTCCCGACGTAGAGCTGAAAGTAAGCTAAATCCCGACGTAGAGCCCAACGCACGTCCCGACGTGGAGCCCAACTCACGTCCCGACGTAGAGCCCAACACACGTCCCGACGTAGAGCTGAAAGTTAGCTAACTACAGACGTAGAGCCCAACGCACGTCCCGACGTAGAGCCCAACGCACGTCCCAACGTAGAGCTGAAAGTAAGCTAATTCCCGACGTAGAGCCCAACGCACGATCCGACGTAGAGCTGAAAGTAAGCTAAATCCCGACGTAGAGGCCAACGCACGTCCCGATGTAGAGGCCAACGCACGTCCCGACGTAGAGCTGAAAGTAAGATAAATCCCGACGTAGAGGCCAACGCACGTCCCGACGTAGAGGACAACGCACGTCCCGACGTAGAGCTGAAAGTAAGCTAAATCCCGACGTAGAGCCCAACGCACGTCCCGACGTAGAGGCCAACGCACGTCCCGACGTAGCGCCCAACGCACGTCCCGACGTAGAGCTGAAAGTAAGCTAAATCCCGACGTAGAGCCCAACGCACGTCCCGAAGTAGCGCCCAACGCACGTCCCGACGTAGCGCCCAACGCACGTCCCGACGTAGCGCGCAACGCACGTCCCGACGTAGAGCTGAAAGTAAGCTAAATCCCGACGTAGAGGCCAACGCACGTCCCGACGTAGAGGCCAACGCACGGCCCGACGTAGAGGCCAACGCACGGCCCGACGTAGAGGCCAACGCACGTCCCGACGTAGAGCTGAATGTAAGCTAAATCCCGACGTAGAGCCCAACGCACGTCCCGACGTAGAGTCCAACGCACGTCCCGACGTAGAGCCCAACGCACGTCCCGACGTAGAGCCCAACGCACGTTCCGACGTAGCGCCCAACGCACGTCCCGACGTAGAGCTGAAAGTTAGCTAACTACAGATGTAGAGCCCAACGCACGTCCCGATGTAGAGCTGAAAGTTAGCTAACTACAGACGTAGAGCCCAACGCACGTCCCAACGTAGAGTTGAAAGTTAGCTAACTACAGACGTAGAGCCCAACGCACGTCCCGACGTAGAGGCCAACGCACGTCCCGACGTAGAGCTGAAAGTAAGCTAAATCCCGACGTAGAGCCCAACGCACGTCCCGACGTAGAGCCCAACGCACGTCCCGACGTAGAGCTGAAAGTAAGCTAAATCCCGACGTAGCGCCCAACGCACGTCCCGAAGTAGCGCCCAACGCACGTCCCGACCTAGCGCCCAACGCACGTCCCGACGTAGCGCCCAACGCACGTCTCGACGTAGAGCTGAAAGTAAGCTAAATCCCGACGTAGAGGCCAACGCACGTCCCGACGTAGAGGCCAACGCACGTCCCGACGTAGACCTGAAAGTAAGCTAAATCCCGACGTAGAGCCCAACGCAAGTCCCGACGTAGAGCCCAACGCACGTCCCGATGTAGAGGCCAACGCACGTCCCGACGTAGAGGCCAACGCACGTCTCGACGTAGAGCTGAAAGTAAGCTAAATCCCGAGGTAGAGCCCAACGCACGTCCCGACTTAGAGCCCAACGCACGTCCCGACGTAGAGCCCAACGCACGTCCCGACGTAGCGCCCAACGCACGTCCCGACGTAGAGCTGAAAGTTACCTAACTACAGACGTAGAGCCCAACGCACGTCCCGACGTAGAGCAGAAAGTTAGCTAACTACAGACGTAGAGCCCAACGCACATCCCGAAGTAGAGCCCAACGCACGTCCCGACGTAGAGCCCAACGCACGTCCCGACGTAGAGCTGAAAGTAAGCTAAATCATGACGTAGAGCCCAACGCACGTCCCGACGTAGAGCCCAACGCACGTCCCGACATAGCGCCCAACGCACGTCCCGACGTAGAGCTGAAAGTTAGCTAACTACAGACGTAGAGCCCAACGCACGTCCCGACGTAGAGCAGAAAGTTAGCTAACTACAGACGTAGAGCCCAACGCACGTCCCGACGTAGAAACCAACGCACGTCCCGACGTAGAACCCAACGCACGTCCCGACGTAGAGCCCAACGCACGTCCCGACGTAGAGCCCAACGCACGTCCCGACGTAGAGCTGAAAGTAAGCTAAATCCCGACGTAGAGCCCAACGCACGTCCCGACGTAGAGCCCAACGCACGTCCCGACGTAGAGCTGAAAGTTAGGTAACTACAGACGAAGAGCCCAACGCGCGTCCCGACGTAGAGCTGAAAGTTAGCTAACTACAGACGTAGAGCCCAACGCGCGTCGCGACGTAGAGCCCAACGCGTGTCCCGACGTAGAGGCCAACGCACGTCCCGACGTAGATCTGAAAGTAACCTAAATCCCGACGTAGAGCCCAACGCACGTCCCGACGTAGAGCCCAACGCACGTCCCGACGTAGAGCCCAACGCACGTCCCGACGTACCGCCCAACGCACGTCCCGACGTAGAGCTGAAAGTTACCTATCTACAGAAATAGAGCCCAACGCACGTCCCGACGTAGAGCAGAAAGTTAGCTAACTACAGACGTAGAGCCCAACGCACGTCCCGACGTAGAACCCAACGCACGTCCCGACGTAGAGCCCAACGCACGTCCCGACGTAGAGCCCAACGCACGTCCCGACGTAGAGCCCAACGCAAGTCCCGACGTAGAGCTGAAAGCTAAATGCCGACGTAGAGGCCAACGCACGTCCCGACGTAGAGCTGAAAGTAAGCTAAATCCCGACGTAGAGCCCAACGCACGTCCCGACGTGGAGCCCAACTCACGTCCCGACGTAGAGCCCAACGCACGTCCCGACGTAGAGCTGAAAGTTAGCTAACTACAGACGTAGAGCCCAACGCACGTCCCGACGTAGAGCCCAACGCACGTCCCGACGTAGAGCTGAAAGTAAGCTAAATCCCGACGTAGAGGCCAACGCACGTCCCGATGTAGAGGCCAACGCACGTCCCGACGTAGAGCTGAAAGTAAGATAAATCCCGACGTAGAGGCCAACGCACGTCCCGACGCAGAGGCCAACGCACGTCCCGACGTAGAGCTGAAAGTAAGCTAAATCCCGACGTAGAGCCCAACGCACGTCCCGACGTAGAGCCCAACGCACGTCCCGACGTAGAGCCCAACGCACGTCCCGACGTAGAGCTGAAAGTAAGCTAAATCCCGACGTAGCGCCCAACGCACGTCCCGAAGTAGCGCCCAACGCACGTCCCGACGTAGCGCCCAACGCACGTCTCGATGTAGAGCTGAAAGTAAGCTAAATCCCGACGTAGAGCCCAACGCACGTCCCGACGTAGAGCCCAACGCACGTCCCGACGTAGAGCCCAACGCACGTTCCGACGTAGCGCCCAATGCACGTCCCGACGTAGAGCTGAAAGTAAGCTAAATCCCGACGTAGAGCCCAACGCACGTCCCGATGTAGAGCTGAAAGTTAGCTAACTACAGACGTAGAGTCCAACGCACGTCCCAACGTAGAGTTGAAAGTTAGCTAACTACAGACGTAGAGCCCAACGCACGTCCCGACGTAGAGCCCAACGCACGTCCCGACGTAGACCTGAAAAGTAAGCTAAATCCTGACGTAGAGCCCAACGCACGTCCCGACGTAGAGCCCAACGCACGTCCCGACATAGCGCCCAACGCACGTCCCGACGTAGAGCTGAAAGTTAGCTAACTACAGACGTAGAGCCCAACGCACGTCCCGACGTAGAACCCAACGCACGTCCCGACGTAGAGCCCAACGCACGTCCCGACGCAGCGCCCAATGCACGTCCCGACGTAGAGCTGAAAGTAAGCTAAATCCCGACGTAGAGCCCAACGCACGTCCCGACGTAGAGCCCAACGCACGTCCCGACGTAGAGCTGAAAGATAGGTAACTACAGACGAAGAGCCCAACGCGCGTCCCGACGTAGAGCTGAAAGTAACCTAAATCCCGACGTAGAGCCCAACGCAAGTCCTGACGTAGAGCATAACGCACGACCCGACGTAGAGCCCAACGCACGTCCCGACGTAGAGCCCAACGCACGTCCCGACGTAGAGCTGAAAGCTAAATGCCGACGTAGAGGCCAACGCACGTCCCGACGTAGAGCTGAAAGTAAGCTAAATCCCGACGTAGAGCCCAACGCACGTCCCGACGTGGAGCCCAACTCACGTCCCGACGTAGAGCCCAACGCACGTCCCGACCTAGAGGTGAAAGTTAGCTAACTACAGACGTAGAGCCCAACGCACGTCCTGACGTAGAGCCCAACGCTCGTCCCGACGTAGAGCTGAAAGTAAGCTAAATCCCGACGTAGAGCCCAACGCACGTCCCGACGTAGAGCTGAAAGTAAGCTAAATCCCGACGTAGAGGCCAACGCACGTCCCGATGTAGAGGCCAACGCACGTCCCGACGTAGAGCTGAAAGTAAGCTAAATCCCGACGTAGAGGCCAACGCACGTCCCGACGTAGAGCTGAAAGTAAGCTAAATCCCAACGTAGAGCCCAACGCACGTCCCGACGTAGAGCCCAACGCACGTCCCGACATAGAGCCCAACGCACCTCCCGACGTAGAGCTGAAAGTAAGTTAATCCCGACGTAGCGCCCAACGCACGTCCCGAAGTAGCGCCCAACGCACGTCCCGACGTAGCGCCCAACGCACGTCCCGACGTAGCGCCCAACGCACGTCTCGACTTAGAGCTGAAAGTAAGCTAAATCCCGACGTAGAGGCCAACGCACGTCCCGACGTAGAGGCCAACGCACGTCCCGACGTAGAGGCCAACGCACGTCCCGACGTAGAGCTGAAAGTAAGCTAAATCCCGACGTAGAGCCCAACGCACGTCCCGACGTAGAGCCCAACGCACGTCCCGACGTAGAGCCCAACGCACGTTCCGACATAGCGCCCAACGCACGTCCCGACGTAGAGCTGAAAGTTAGCTAACTACAGATGTAGAGCCCAACGCACGTCCCGACGTAGAACTGAAAGTTAGCTAACTACAGACGTAGAGCCCAACGCACGTCCCAACGTAGAGTTGAAACTTAGCTAACTACAGACGTAGAGCCCAACGCACGTCCCGACGTAGACCTGAAAGTAAGCTAAATCCCGACGTAGAGCCCAACGCACGTCCCGACGTAGAGCCCAACGCACGTCCCGACGTAGAGCCTAACGCACGTCCCGACGTAGAGCTGAAAGTAAGCTAAATCCCGACGTAGAGCTCAACGCACGTCCCGACGTAGACCCCAACGCACGTCCCGACGTAGAGCCCAACGCACGTCCCAACGTAGAGCCCAACGCACGTCCCGACGTAGAGCTGAAAGTTAGCTAACTACAGACGAAGAGCCCAACGCGCGTCCCAACGTAGAGCCCAACGCGTGTCCCGACGTAGAGCCCAACGCACGTCCCGACGTAGAGCCCAACGCACGTCCCGACGTAGAGCTTAAAGTAAGCTAAATCCCGACGTAGAGCCCAACGCACATCCCGACGTAGAGCCCAACGCACGTCCCGATGTAGAGGCCAACGCACGTCCCGACGTAGAGGCCAACGCACGTCTCGACGTAGAGCTGAAAGTAAGCTAAATCCCGACATAGCGCCCAACGCACGTCCCGACGTAGAGCTGAAAGTTAGCTAACTACAGACGTAGAGCCCAACGCACGTCCCGACGTAGAGCAGAAAGTTAGCTAACTACAGACGTAGAGCCCAACGCACGTCCCGACGTAGAACCCAACGCACGTCCCGACGTAGAGCCCAACGCACGTCCCGACGTAGCGCCCAATGCACGTCCCGACGTAGAGCTGAAAGTAAGCTAAATCCCGACGTAGAGCCCAACGCACGTCCCGACGTAGAGCCCAACGCACGTCCCGACGTAGAGCTGAAAGTTAGCTAACTACAGACGAAGAGCCCAACGCGCGTCCTGACGTAGAGCTGAAAGTTAGCTAACTACAGACGTAGAGCCCAACGCGCGTCGCGACGTAGGGCCCAACGCGTGTCCCGACGTAGAGGCCAACGCACGTCCCGACGTAGAGCTGAAAGTAACCTAAATCCCGACGTAGAGCCCAACGCACGTCCCGACGTAGAGCCCAACGCACGTCCCGACGTAGCGCCCAACGCACGTCCCGACGTAGAGCTGAAAGTTACCTAACTACAGACGTAGAGCCCAACGCACGTCCCGACGTAGAGCAGAAAGTTAGCTAACTACAGACGTAGAGCCCAACGCACGTCCCGACGTAGAACCCAACGCACGTCCCGACGTAGAGCCCAACGCACGTCCCGACGTAGAGCCCAACGCAAGTCCCGACGTAGAGCTGAAAGCTAAATGCCGACGTAGAGGCCAACGCACGTCCCGACGTAGAGCTGAAAGTAAGCTAAATCCCGACGTAGAGCCCAACGCACGTCCCGACGTGGAGCCCAACTCACGTCCCGACGTAGAGCCCAACGCACGTCCCGACCTAGAGCTGAAAGTTAGCTAACTACAGACGTAGAGCCCAACGCACGTCCCGACGTAGAGCCCAACGCACGTCCCAACGTAGAGCTGAAAGTAAGCTAATTCCCGACGTAGAGCCCAACGCACGATCCGACGTAGAGCTGAAAGTAAGCTAAATCCCGACGTAGAGGCCAACGCACGTCCCGATGTAGAGGCCAACGCACGTCCCGACGTAGAGCTGAAAGTAAGATAAATCCCGACGTAGAGGCCAACGCACGTCCCGACGTAGAGGACAACGCACGTCCCGACGTAGAGCTGAAAGTAAGCTAAATCCCGACGTAGAGCCCAACGCACGTCCCGACGTAGAGGCCAACGCACGTCCCGACGTAGCGCCCAACGCACGTCCCGACGTAGAGCTGAAAGTAAGCTAAATCCCGACGTAGAGCCCAACGCACGTCCCGAAGTAGCGCCCAACGCACGTCCCGACGTAGCGCCCAACGCACGTCCCGACGTATCGCGCAACGCACGTCCCGACGTAGAGCTGAAAGTAAGCTAAATCCCGACGTAGAGGCCAACGCACGTCCCGACGTAGAGGCCAACGCACGGCCCGACGTAGAGGCCAACGCACGTCCCGACGTAGAGGCCAACGCACGTCCCGACGTAGAGCTGAATGTAAGCTAAATCCCGACGTAGAGCCCAACGCACATCCCGACGTAGAGTCCAACGCACGTCCCGACGTAGAGCCCAACGCACGTCCCGACGTAGAGCCCAACGCACGTTCCGACGTAGCGCCCAACGCACGTCCCGACGTAGAGCTGAAAGTTAGCTAACTACAGATGTAGAGCCCAACGCACGTCCCGATGTAGAGCTGAAAGTTAGCTAACTACAGACGTAGAGCCCAACGCACGTCCCAACGTAGAGTTGAAAGTTAGCTAACTACAGAGGTAGAGCCCAACGCACGTCCCGACGTAGAGGCCAACGCACGTCCCGACGTAGAGCTGAAAGTAAGCTAAATCCCGACGTAGAGCCCAACGCACGTCCCGACGTAGAGCCCAACGCACGTCCCGACGTAGAGCTGAAAGTAAGCTAAATCCCGACGTAGCGCCCAACGCACGTCCCGAAGTAGCGCCCAACGCACGTCCCGACCTAGCGCCCAACGCACGTCCCGACGTAGCGCCCAACGCACGTCTCGACGTAGAGCTGAAAGTAAGCTAAATCCCGACGTAGAGGCCAACGCACGTCCCGACGTAGAGGCCAACGCACGTCCCGACGTAGACCTGAAAGTAAGCTAAATCCCGACGTAGAGCCCAACGCAAGTCCCGACGTAGAGCCCAACGCACGTCCCGATGTAGAGGCCAACGCACGTCCCGACGTAGAGGCCAACGCACGTCTCGACGTAGAGCTGAAAGTAAGCTAAATCCCGAGGTAGAGCCCAACGCACGTCCCGACTTAGAGCCCAACGCACGTCCCGACGTAGAGCCCAACGCACGTCCCGACGTAGCGCCCAACGCACGTCCCGACGTAGAGCTGAAAGTTACCTAACTACAGACGTAGAGCCCAACGCACGTCCCGACGTAGAGCAGAAAGTTAGCTAACTACAGACGTAGAGCCCAACGCACATCCCGAAGTAGAGCCCAACGCACGTCCCGACGTAGAGCCCAACGCACGTCCCGACGTAGAGCTGAAAGTAAGCTAAATCATGACGTAGAGCCCAACGCACGTCCCGACGTAGAGCCCAACGCACGTCCCGACATAGCGCCCAACGCACGTCCCGACGTAGAGCTGAAAGTTAGCTAACTACAGACGTAGAGCCCAACGCGCGTCGCGACGTAGAGCCCAACGCGTGTCCCGACGTAGAGGCCAACGCACGTCCCGACGTAGATCTGAAAGTAACCTAAATCCCGACGTAGAGCCCAACGCACGTCCCGACGTAGAGCCCAACGCACGTCCCGACGTAGAGCCCAACGCACGTCCCGACGTACCGCCCAACGCACGTCCCGACGTAGAGCTGAAAGTTACCTATCTACAGAAATAGACCCAACGCACGTCCCGACGTAGAGCAGAAAGTTAGCTAACTACAGACGTAGAGCCCAACGCACGTCCCGACGTAGAACCCAACGCACGTCCCGACGTAGAGCCCAACGCACGTCCCGACGTAGAGCCCAACGCACGTCCCGACGTAGAGCCCAACGCAAGTCCCGACGTAGAGCTGAAAGCTAAATGCCGACGTAGAGGCCAACGCACGTCCCGACGTAGAGCTGAAAGTAAGCTAAATCCCGACGTAGAGCCCAACGCACGTCCCGACGTGGAGCCCAACTCACGTCCCGACGTAGAGCCCAACGCACGTCCCGACGTAGAGCTGAAAGTTAGCTAACTACAGACGTAGAGCCCAACGCACGTCCCGACGTAGAGCCCAACGCACGTCCCGACGTAGAGCTGAAAGTAAGCTAAATCCCGACGTAGAGCCCAACGCACGATCCGACGTAGAGCTGAAAGTAAGCTAAATCCCGACGTAGAGGCCAACGCACGTCCCGATGTAGAGGCCAACGCACGTCCCGACGTAGAGCTGAAAGTAAGATAAATCCCGACGTAGAGGCCAACGCACGTCCCGACGCAGAGGCCAACGCACGTCCCGACGTAGAGCTGAAAGTAAGCTAAATCCCGACGTAGAGCCCAACGCACGTCCCGACGTAGAGCCCAACGCACGTCCCGACGTAGAGCCCAACGCACGTCCCGACGTAGAGCTGAAAGTAAGCTAAATCCCGACGTAGCGCCCAACGCACGTCCCGAAGTAGCGCCCAACGCACGTCCCGACGTAGCGCCCAACGCACGTCTCGATGTAGAGCTGAAAGTAAGCTAAATCCCGACGTAGAGCCCAACGCACGTCCCGACGTAGAGCCCAACGCACGTCCCGACGTAGAGCCCAACGCACGTTCCGACGTAGCGCCCAACGCACGTCCCGACGTAGAGCTGAAAGTTAGCTAACTACAGACGTAGAGCCCAACGCACGTCCCAACGTAGAGTTGAAAGTTAGCTAACTACAGACGTAGAGCCCAACGCACGTCCCGACGTAGAGCCCAACGCACGTCCCGACGTAGACCTGAAAGTAAGCTAAATCCCGACGTAGAGCCCAACGCACGTCCCGACGTAGAGCCCAACGCACGTCCCGACGTAGAGCCTAACGCACGTCCCGACGTAGAGCTGAAAGTAAGCTAAATCCCGACGTAGAGCTCAACGCACGTCCCGACGTAGAACCCAACGCACGTCTCGACGTAGAGCCCAACGCATGTCCCAACGTAGAGCCCAACGCACGTCCCGACGTAGAGCTGAAAGTTAGCTAACTACAGACGAAGAGCCCAACGCGCGTCCCGACGCAGAGCTGAAAGTTAGCTAACTACAGACGTAGAGCCCAACGCGCGTCCCGACGTAGAGCCCAACGCGTGTCCCGACGCAGAGCCCAACGCACGTCCCGACGTAGAGCCCAACGCACGTCCCGACGTAGAGCTGAAAGTAAGCTAAATCCCGACGTAGAGCCCAACGCACGTCCCGACGTAGAGCCCAACGCACGTCCCGATGTAGAGGCCAACGCACGTCCCGACGTAGAGGCCAACGCACGTCTCGACGTAGAGCTGAAAGTAAGCTAAATCCCGAGGTAGAGCCCAACGCACGTCCCGACTTAGAGCCCAACGCACGTCCCGACGTAGAGCCCAACGCACGTCCCGACGTAGCGCCCAACGCACGTCCCGACGTAGAGCTGAAAGTTACCTAACTACAGACGTAGAGCCCAACGCACGTCCCGACGTAGAGCAGAAAGTTAGCTAACTACAGACGTAGAGCCCAACGCACATCCCGACGTAGAGCCCAACGCACGTCCCGACGTAGAGCCCAACGCACGTCCCGACGTAGAGCTGAAAGTAAGCTAAATCCTGACGTAGAGCCCAACGCACGTCCCGACGTAGAGACCAACGCACGTCCCGATATAGCGCCCAACGCACGTCCCGACGTAGAGCTGAAAGTTAGCTAACTACAGACGTAGAGCCCAACGCACGTCCCGACGTAGAGCAGAAAGTTAGCTAACTACAGACGTAGAGCCCAACGCACGTCCCGACGTAGAACCCAACGCACGTCCCGACGTAGATCCCAACGCACGTCCCGACGTAGCGCCCAATGCACGTCCCGACGTAGAGCTGAAAGTAAGCTAAATCCCGACGTAGAGCCCAACGCACGTCCCGACGTAGAGCACAACGCGCGTCCCGACGTAGAGCTGAAAGTTAGCTAACTACAGACGTAGAGCCCAACGCACGTCCCGACGTAGAACACAACGCACGTCCCGACGTAGCGCCCAACGCACGTCACGACGTAGAGCTGAAAGTTAGCTAACTACAGACGTAGAGCCCAACGCACGTCCCGACGTAGAGCCCAACGCACGTCCCGACGTAGAGCTGAAAGCTAAATGCCGACGTAGAGGCCAACGGACGTCCCGACGTAGAGCTGAAAGTAAGCTAAATCCCCACGTAGAGCCCAACGCACGTCCCGACGTGGAGCCCAACTCACGTCCCGACGTAGAGCCCAACGCACGTCCCGACGTAGAGCTGAAAGTAAGCTAAATCCCGACGTAGAGTCCAACGCACGATCCGACGTAGAGCTGAAAGTAAGCTAAATCCCGACGTAGAGGCCAACGCACGTCCCGATGTAGAGGCCAACGCACATCCCGACGTAGAGCTGAAAGTAAGATAAATCCCGACGTAGAGGCCAACGCACGTCCCGACGTAGAGGCCAACGCACGTCCCGACGTAGAGCTGAAAGTAAGCTAAATCCCGACGTAGAGCCCAACGCACGTCCCGACGTAGAGCCCAACGCACGTCTAGACGTAGAGCCCAACGCACGTCCCGACGTAGAGCTGAAAGTAAGCTAAATCCCGACGTAGCGCCCAACGCACGTCATGAAGTAGCGCCCAACGCACGTCCCGACGTAGCGCCCAACGCACGTCCCGACGTAGAGCTGAAAGTAAGCTAAATCCCGACGTAGAGGCCAACGCACGTCCCGACGTAGAGGCCAACGCACGTCCCGACGTAGAGGCTACGCACGTCCCGACGTAGAGGCCAACGCACGTCCCGACGTAGAGCTGAAAGTAAGCTAAATCCCGACGTAGAGCCCAACGCACGTCCCGACGTAGAGTCCAACGCACGTCCCGGTGTAGAGCCCAACGCACGTCCCGACGTAGAGCCCAACGGACGTTCCGACGTAGCGCCCAACACACGTCCCGACGTAGAGCTGAAAGTTAGCTAACTACAGATGTAGAGCCCAACGCACGTCCCGACGTAGAGCTGAAAGTTAGCTAACTACAGACGTAGAGCCCAAAGCGCGTCCCGACGTAGAGCCCAACGCACGTCCCGACGTAGAGCCTAACGCGCGTCCCGACGTAGAGCTGAAAGTAAGCTAAATCCCGACGTAGAGCTCAACGCACGTCCCGACGTAGAACCCAACGCACGTCTCGACGTAGAGCCCAACACATGTCCCAACGTAGAGCCCAACGCACGTCCCGACGTAGAGCCCAACGCACGTCCCGACATAGAGCCCAACGCACCTCCCGACGTAGAGCTGAAAGTAAGTTAATCCCGACGTAGCGCCCAACGCACGTCCCGAAGTAGCGCCCAACGCACGTCCCGACGTAGCGCCCAACGCACGTCCCGACGTAGCGCCCAACGCACGTCTCGACTTAGAGCTGAAAGTAAGCTAAATCCCGACGTAGAGGCCAACGCACGTCCCGACGTAGAGGCCAACGCACGTCCCGACGTAGAGGCCAACGCACGTCCCGACGTAGAGCTGAAAGTAAGCTAAATCCCGACGTAGAGCCCAACGCACGTCCCGACGTAGAGCCCAACGCACGTCCCGACGTAGAGCCCAACGCACGTTCCGACATAGCGCCCAACGCACGTCCCGACGTAGAGCTGAAAGTTAGCTAACTACAGATGTAGAGCCCAACGCACGTCCCGACGTAGAACTGAAAGTTAGCTAACTACAGACGTAGAGCCCAACGCACGTCCCAACGTAGAGTTGAAACTTAGCTAACTACAGACGTAGAGCACAACGCACGTCCCGACGTAGACCTGAAAGTAAGCTAAATCCCGACGTAGAGCCCAACGCACGTCCCGACGTAGAGCCCAACGCACGTCCCGACGTAGAGCCTAACGCACGTCCCGACGTAGAGCTGAAAGTAAGCTAAATCCCGACGTAGAGCTCAACGCACGTCCCGACGTAGACCCCAACGCACGTCCCGACGTAGAGCCCAACGCACGTCCCAACGTAGAGCCCAACGCACGTCCCGACGTAGAGCTGAAAGTTAGCTAACTACAGACGAAGAGCCCAACGCGCGTCCCAACGTAGAGCCCAACGCGTGTCCCGACGTAGAGCCCAACGCACGTCCCGACGTAGAGCCCAACGCACGTCCCGACGTAGAGCTTAAAGTAAGCTAAACCCCGACGTAGAGCCCAACGCACATCCCGACGTAGAGCCCAACGCACGTCCCGATGTAGAGGCCAACGCACGTCCCGACGTAGAGGCCAACGCACGTCTCGACGTAGAGCTGAAAGTAAGCTAAATCCCGACATAGCGCCCAACGCACGTCCCGACGTAGAGCTGAAAGTTAGCTAACTACAGACGTAGAGCCCAACGCACGTCCCGACGTAGAGCAGAAAGTTAGCTAACTACAGACGTAGAGCCCAACGCACGTCCCGACGTAGAACCCAACGCACGTCCCGACGTAGAGCCCAACGCACGTCCCGACGTAGCGCCCAATGCACGTCCCGACGTAGAGCTGAAAGTAAGCTAAATCCCGACGTAGAGCCCAACGCACGTCCCGACGTAGAGCCCAACGCACGTCCCGACGTAGAGCTGAAAGTTAGCTAACTACAGACGAAGAGCCCAACGCGCGTCCTGACGTAGAGCTGAAAGTTAGCTAACTACAGACGTAGAGCCCAACGCGCGTCGCGACGTAGGGCCCAACGCGTGTCCCGACGTAGAGGCCAACGCACGTCCCGACGTAGAGCTGAAAGTAACCTAAATCCCGACGTAGAGCCCAACGCACGTCCCGACGTAGAGCCCAACGCACGTCCCGACGTAGCGCCCAACGCACGTCCCGACGTAGCGCCCAACGCACGTCCCGACGTAGAGCTGAAAGTTACCTAACTACAGACGTAGAGCCCAACGCACGTCCCGACGTAGAACCCAACGCACGTCCCGACGTAGAGCCCAACGCACGTCCCGACGTAGAGCCCAACGCAAGTCCCGACGTAGAGCTGAAAGCTAAATGCCGACGTAGAGGCCAACGCACGTCCCGACGTAGAGCTGAAAGTAAGCTAAATCCCGACGTAGAGCCCAACGCACGTCCCGACGTGGAGCCCAACTCACGTCCCGACGTAGAGCCCAACGCACGTCCCGACGTAGAGCTGAAAGTTAGCTAACTACAGACGTAGAGCCCAACGCACGTCCCGACGTAGAGCCCAACGCACGTCCCAACGTAGAGCTGAAAGTAAGCTAATTCCCGACGTAGAGCCCAACGCACGATCCGACGTAGAGCTGAAAGTAAGCTAAATCCCGACGTAGAGGCCAACGCACGTCCCGATGTAGAGGCCAACGCACGTCCCGACGTAGAGCTGAAAGTAAGATAAATCCCGACGTAGAGGCCAACGCACGTCCCGACGTAGAGGACAACGCACGTCCCGACGTAGAGCTGAAAGTAAGCTAAATCCCGACGTAGAGCCCAACGCACGTCCCGACGTAGAGGCCAACGCACGTCCCGACGTAGCGCCCAACGCACGTCCCGACGTAGAGCTGAAAGTAAGCTAAATCCCGACGTAGAGCCCAACGCACGTCCCGAAGTAGCGCCCAACTCACGTCCCGACGTAGCGCCCAACGCACGTCCCGACGTAGCGCGCAACGCACGTCCCGACGTAGAGCTGAAAGTAAGCTAAATCCCGACGTAGAGGCCAACGCACGTCCCGACGGAGAGGCCAACGCACGGCCCGACGTAGAGGCCAACGCACGTCCCGACGTAGAGGCCAACGCACGTCCCGACGTAGAGCTGAATGTAAGCTAAATCCCGACGTAGAGCCCAACGCACATCCCGACGTAGAGTCCAACGCACGTCCCGACGTAGAGCCCAACGCACGTCCCGACGTAGAGCCCAACGCACGTTCCGACGTAGCGCCCAACGCACGTCCCGACGTAGAGCTGAAAGTTAGCTAACTACAGATGTAGAGCCCAACGCACGTCCCGATGTAGAGCTGAAAGTTAGCTAACTACAGACGTAGAGCCCAACGCACGTCCCAACGTAGAGTTGAAAGTTAGCTAACTACAGACGTAGAGCCCAACGCACGTCCCGACGTAGAGGCCAACGCACGTCCCGACGTAGAGCTGAAAGTAAGCTAAATCCCGACGTAGAGCCCAACGCACGTCCCGACGTAGAGCCCAACGCACGTCCCGAAGTAGAGCTGAAAGTAAGCTAAATCCCGACGTAGCGCCCAACGCACGTCCCGAAGTAGCGCCCAACGCACGTCCCGACCTAGCGCCCAACGCACGTCCCGACGTAGCGCCCAACGCACGTCTCGACGTAGAGCTGAAAGTAAGCTAAATCCCGACGTAGAGGCCAACGCACGTCCCGACGTAGAGGCCAACGCACGTCCCGACGTAGACCTGAAAGTAAGCTAAATCCCGACGTAGAGCCCAACGCAAGTCCCGACGTAGAGCCCAACGCACGTCCCGATGTAGAGGCCAACGCACGTCCCGACGTAGAGGCCAACGCACGTCTCGACGTAGAGCTGAAAGTAAGCTAAATCCCGAGGTAGAGCCCAACGCACGTCCCGACTTAGAGCCCAACGCACGTCCCGACGTAGAGCCCAACGCACGTCCCGACGTAGCGCCCAACGCACGTCCCGACGTAGAGCTGAAAGTTACCTAACTACAGACGTAGAGCCCAACGCACGTCCCGACGTAGAGCAGAAAGTTAGCTAACTACAGACGTAGAGCCCAACGCACATCCCGAAGTAGAGCCCAACGCACGTCCCGACGTAGAGCCCAACGCACGTCCCGACGTAGAGCTGAAAGTAAGCTAAATCATGACGTAGAGCCCAACGCACGTCCCGACGTAGAGCCCAACGCACGTCCCGACATAGCGCCCAACGCACGTCCCGACGTAGAGCTGAAAGTTAGCTAACTACAGACGTAGAGCCCAATGCACGTCCCGACGTAGAGCAGAAAGTTAGCTAACTACAGACGTAGAGCCCAACGCACGTCCCGACGTAGAACCCAACGCACGTCCCGACGTAGAACCCAACGCACGTCCCGACGTAGAGCCCAACGCACGTCCCGACGTAGAGCCCAACGCACGTCCCGACGTAGAGCTGAAAGTAAGCTAAATCCCGACGTAGAGCCCAACGCACGTCCCGACGCAGAGCCCAACGCACGTCCCGACGTAGAGCTGAAAGTTAGGTAACTACAGACGAAGAGCCCAACGCGCGTCCCGACGTAGAGCTGAAAGTTAGCTAACTACAGACGTAGAGCCCAACGCGCGTCGCGACGTAGAGCCCAACGCGTGTCCCGACGTATAGGCCAACGCACGTCCCGACGTAGATCTGAAAGTAACCTAAATCCCGACGTAGAGCCCAACGCACGTCCCGACGTAGAGCCCAACGCACGTCCCGACGTAGAGCCCAACGGACGTCCCGACGTACCGCCCAACGCACGTCCCGACGTAGAGCTGAAAGTTACCTATCTACAGAAATAGAGCCCAACGCACGTCCCGACGTAGAGCAGAAAGTTAGCTAACTACAGACGTAGAGCCCAACGCACGTCCCAACGTAGAACCCAACGCACGTCCCGACGTAGAGCCCAACGCACGTCCCGACGTAGAGCCCAACGCACGTCCCGACGTAGAGCCCAACGCAAGTCCCGACGTAGAGCTGAAAGCTAAATGCCGACGTAGAGGCCAACGCACGTCCCGACGTAGAGCTGAAAGTAAGCTAAATCCCGACGTAGAGCCCAACGCACGTCCCGACGTGGAGCCCAACTCACGTCCCGACGTAGAGCCCAACGCACGTCCCGACGTAGAGCTGAAAGTTAGCTAACTACAGACGTAGAGCCCAACGCACGTCCCGACGTAGAGCCCAACGCACGTCCCGACGTAGAGCTGAAAGTAAGCTAAATCCCGACGTAGAGCCCAACGCACGATCCGACGTAGAGCTGAAAGTAAGCTAAATCCCGACGTAGAGGCCAACGCACGTCCCGATGTAGAGGCCAACGCACGTCCCGACGTAGAGCTGAAAGTAAGATAAATCCCGACGTAGAGGCCAACGCACGTCCCGACGCAGAGGCCAACGCACGTCCCGACGTAGAGCTGAAAGTAAGCTAAATCCCGACGTAGAGCCCAACGCACGTCCCGACGTAGAGCCCAACGCACGTCCCGACGTAGAGCCCAACGCACGTCCCGACGTAGAGCTGAAAGTAAGCTAAATCCCGACGTAGCGCCCAACGCACGTCCCGAAGTAGCGCCCAACGCACGTCCCGACGTAGCGCCCAACGCACGTCTCGATGTAGAGCTGAAAGTAAGCTAAATCCCGACGTAGAGCCCAACGCACGTCCCGACGTAGAGCCCAACGCACGTCCCGACGTAGAGCCCAACGCACGTTCCGACGTAGCGCCCAACGCACGTCCCGACGTAGAGCTGAAAGTTAGCTAACTACAGACGTAGAGCCCAACGCACGTCCCAACGTAGAGTTGAAAGTTAGCTAACTACAGACGTAGAGCCCAACGCACGTCCCGACGTAGAGCCCAACGCACGTCCCGACGTAGACCTGAAAGTAAGCTAAATCCCGACGTAGAGCCCAACGCACGTCCCGACGTAGAGCCCAACGCACGTCCCGACGTAGAGCCTAACGCACGTCCCGACGTAGAGCTGAAAGTAAGCTAAATCCCGACGTAGAGCTCAACGCACGTCCCGACGTAGAACCCAACGCACGTCTCGACGTAGAGCCCAACGCATGTCCCAACGTAGAGCCCAACGCACGTCCCGACGTAGAGCTGAAAGTTAGCTAACTACAGACGAAGAGCCCAACGCGCGTCCCGACGCAGAGCTGAAAGTTAGCTAACTACAGACGTAGAGCCCAACGCGCGTCCCGACGTAGAGCCCAACGCGTGTCCCGACGCAGAGCCCAACGCACGTCCCGACGTAGAGCCCAACGCACGTCCCGACGTAGAGCTGAAAGTAAGCTAAATCCCGACGTAGAGCCCAACGCACGTCCCGACGTAGAGCCCAACGCACGTCCCGATGTAGAGGCCAACGCACGTCCCGACGTAGAGGCCAACGCACGTCTCGACGTAGAGCTGAAAGTAAGCTAAATCCCGAGGTAGAGCCCAACGCACGTCCCGACTTAGAGCCCAACGCACGTCCCGACGTAGAGCCCAACGCACGTCCCGACGTAGCGCCCAACGCACGTCCCGACGTAGAGCTGAAAGTTACCTAACTACAGACGTAGAGCCCAACGCACGTCCCGACGTAGAGCAGAAAGTTAGCTAACTACAGACGTAGAGCCCAACGCACATCCCGACGTAGAGCCCAACGCACGTCCCGACGTAGAGCCCAACGCACGTCCCGACGTAGAGCTGAAAGTAAGCTAAATCCTGACGTAGTGCCCAACGCACGTCCCGACGTAGAGACCAACGCACGTCCCGATATAGCGCCCAACGCACGTCCCGACGTAGAGCTGAAAGTTAGCTAACTACAGACGTAGAGCCCAACGCACGTCCCGACGTAGAGCAGAAAGTTAGCTAACTACAGACGTAGAGCCCAACGCACGTCCCGACGTAGAACCCAACGCACGTCCCGACGTAGATCCCAACGCACGTCCCGACGTAGCGCCCAATGCACGTCCCGACGTAGAGCTGAAAGTAAGCTAAATCCCGACGTAGAGCACAACGCACGTCCCGACGTAGAGCACAACGCGCGTCCCGACGTAGAGCTGAAAGTTAGCTAACTACAGACGTAGAGCCCAACGCACGTCCCGACGTAGAACCCAACGCACGTCCCGACGTAGCGCCCAACGCACGTCACGACGTAGAGCTGAAAGTTAGCTAACTACAGACGTAGAGCCCAACGCACGTCCCGACGTAGAGCCCAACGCACGTCCCGACGTAGAGCCCAACGCACGTCCCGACGTAGAGCTGAAAGCTAAATGCCGACGTAGAGGCCAACGGACGACCCGACGTAGAGCTGAAAGTAAGCTAAATCCCGACGTAGAGCCCAACGCACGTCCCGACGTGGAGCCCAACTCACGTCCCGACGTAGAGCCCAACGCACGTCCCGACGTAGAGCTGAAAGTAAGCTAAATCCCGACGTAGAGCCCAACGCACGTCCCGACGTAGAGTCCAACGCACGTCCCGGTGTAGAGCCCAACGCACGTCCCGACGTAGAGCCCAACGGACGTTCCGACGTAGCGCCCAACGCACGTCCCGACGTAGAGCTGAAAGTTAGCTAACTACAGATGTAGAGCCCAACGCACGTCCCGACGTAGAGCTGAAAGTTAGCTAACTACAGACGTAGAGCCCAAAGCGCGTCCCGACGTAGAGCCCAACGCACGTCCCGACGTAGAGCCTAACGCGCGTCCCGACGTAGAGCTGAAAGTAAGCTAAATCCCGACGTAGAGCTCAACGCACGTCCCGACGTAGAACCCAACACACGTCCCGACGTAGAGCCCAACGCACGTCCCGACGTAGAGCCCAACGCACGTCCCGACGTAGAGCTGAAAGTTAGCTAACTACAGACGAACAGCCCAACGAGCGTCCCGACGTAGAGCTGAAAGTTAGCTAACTACAGACGTAGAGCCCAAAGCGCGTCCCGACGTAGAGCCCAACGCACGTCCCGACGTAGAGCCCAACGCACGTCCCGACGTAGATCTGAAAGTAAGCTAAATCCCGACGTAGAGCCCAACGCACGTCCCGACGTAGAGCCCAACGCACATCCCGATGTAGAGGCCAACGCACGTCCCGACGTAGAGGCCAACGCACGTCCCGACGTAGAGGCCAACGCACGTCTCGACGTAGAGCTGAAAGTAAGCTAAATCCCGACGTAGAGCCCAACGCACGTCCCGACTTAGAGCCCAACGCACGTCCCGACGTAGAGCCCAACGCACGTCCCGACGTAGCGCCCAACGCACGTCCCGACGTAGAGCTGAAAGTTACCTAACTACAGACGTAGAGCCCAACGCACGTCCCGATGTAGAGCAGGAAGTTAGCTAACTACAGACGTAGAGCCCAACGCACGTCCCGACGTAGAGCCCAATGCACGTCCCGACGTAGAGCCCAACGCACGTCCCGACGTAGAGCTGAAAGTAAGCTAAATCCCGACGTAGAGCCCAACGCACGTCCCGACGTAGAGCCCAACGCACGTCCCGACATAGCGCCCAACGCACGTCCCGACGTAGAGCTGAAAGTTAGCTAACTACAGACGTAGAGCCCAACGCACGTCCCGACGTAGAGCAGAAAGTTAGCTAACTACAGACGTAGAGCCCAACGCACGTCCCGACGTAGAACCCAACGCACGTCCCGACGTAGAGCCCAACGCACGTCCCGACGTAGCGCCCAATGCACGTCCCGACGTAGAGCTGAAAGTAAGCTAAATCCCGACGTAGAGCCCAACGCACGTCCCGACGTAGAGCCCAACGCACGTCGCGACGTAGAGCCCAACGCACGTCCCGACGTAGAGCTGAAAGTTAGCTAACTACAGACGAAGAGCCCAACGCGCGTCCCGACGTAGAGCTGAAAGTTAGCTAACTACAGACGTAGAGCCCAACGCGCGTCGCGACGTAGACCCCAACGCGTGTCCCGACGTAGAGGCCAACGCACGTCCCGACGTAGAGCTGAAAGTAAGCTAAATCCCGACGTAGAGCCCAACGCACGTTCCGACGTAGCGCCCAACGCACGTCCCGACGTAGAGCTGAAAGTTAGCTAACTACAGACGTAGAGCCCAACGCACGTCCCAACGTAGAGTTGAAAGTTAGCTAACTACAGACGTAGAGCCCAACGCACGTCCCGACGTAGAGCCCAACGCACGTCCCGACGTAGACCTGAAAGTAAGCAAAATCCCGACGTAGAGCCCAACGCACGTCCCGACGTAGAGCCCAACGCACGTCCCGACGTAGAGCCTAACGCACGTCCCGACGTAGAGCTGAAAGTAAGCTAAATCCCGACGTAGAGCTCAACGCACGTCCCGACGTAGAACCCAACGCACGTCTCGACGTAGAGCCCAACGCATGTCCCAACGTAGAGCCCAACGCACGTCCCGACGTAGAGCTGAAAGTTAGCT
Source organism: Leptosomus discolor (assembly GCF_034619465.1). Classification (NCBI taxonomy): domain Eukaryota; kingdom Metazoa; phylum Chordata; class Aves; order Leptosomiformes; family Leptosomidae; genus Leptosomus; species Leptosomus discolor. Next base: position 904,559 of record NW_028237857.1, on the reverse strand, counting down.
AACTACAGACGAAGAGCCCAACGCGCGTCCCGACGCAGAGCTGAAAGTTAGCTAACTACAGACGCAGAGCCCAACGCGCGTCCCGACGTAGAGCCCAACGCGTGTCCCGACGCAGAGCCCAACGCACGTCCCGACGTAGAGCCCAACGCACGTCCCGACGTAGAGCTGAAAGTAAGCTAAATCCCGACGTAGAGCCCAACGCACGTCCCGACGTAGAGCCCAACGCACGTCCCGATGTAGAGGCCAACGCACGTCCCGACGTAGAGGCCAACGCACGTCTCGACGTAGAGCTGAAAGTAAGCTAAATCCCGAGGTAGAGCCCAACGCACGTCCCGACTTAGAGCCCAACGCACGTCCCGACGTAGAGCCCAACGCACGTCCCGACGTAGCGCCCAACGCACGTCCCGACGTAGAGCTGAAAGTTACCTAACTACAGACGTAGAGCCCAACGCACGTCCCGACGTAGAGCAGAAAGTTAGCTAACTACAGACGTAGAGCCCAACGCACATCCCGACGTAGAGCCCAACGCACGTCCCGACGTAGAGCCCAACGCACGTCCCGACGTAGAGCTGAAAGTAAGCTAAATCCTGACGTAGAGCCCAACGCACGTCCCGACGTAGAGCCCAACGCACGTCCCGATATAGCGCCCAACGCACGTCCCGACGTAGAGCTGAAAGTTAGCTAACTACAGACGTAGAGCCCAACGCACGTCCCGACGTAGAGCAGAAAGTTAGCTAACTACAGACGTAGAGCCCAACGCACGTCCCGACGTAGAACCCAACGCACGTCCCGACGTAGATCCCAACGCACGTCCCGACGTAGCGCCCAATGCACGTCCCGACGTAGAGCTGAAAGTAAGCTAAATCCCGACGTAGAGCACAACGCGCGTCCCGACGTAGAGCTGAAAGTTAGCTAACTACAGACGTAGAGCCCAACGCACGTCCCGACGTAGAACCCAACGCACGTCCCGACGTAGCGCCCAACGCACGTCCCGACGTAGAGCTGAAAGTTAGCTAACTACAGACGTAGAGCCCAACGCACGTCCCGACGTAGAGCAGAAAGTTAGCTAAATACAGACGTAGAGCCCAACGCACGTCCCGACGTAGAACCCAACGCACGTCCCGACGTAGAGCCCAACGCACGTCCCGACGTAGAGCCCAACGCACGTCCCGACGTAGAGCTGAAAGTAAGCTAAATGCCGACGTAGAGGCCAACGCACGTCCCGACGTAGAGCTGAAAGTAAGCTAAATCCCGACGTAGAGGCCAACGCACGTCCCGACGTAGAGGCCAACGCACGTCCCGACGTAGAGGCCAAAGCACGTCCTGACGTAGAGCTGAAAGTAAGCTAAATCCCGACGTAGAGCCCAACGCACGTCCCGACGTAGAGCCCAACGCACGTCCCGACGTAGAGCCCAACGCACGTCCCGATGTAGAGGCCAACGCACGTCCCGACGTAGAGGCCAACGCACGTCTCGACGTAGAGCTGAAAGTAAGCTAAATCCCGAGGTAGAGCCCAACGCACGTCCCGACTTAGAGCCCAACGCACGTCCCGACGTAGAGCCCAACGCACGTCCCGACGTAGCGCCCAACGCACGTCCCGACGTAGAGCTGAAAGTTACCTAACTACAGACGTAGAGCCCAACGCACGTCCCGACGTAGAGCAGAAAGTTAGCTAACTACAGACGTAGAGCCCAACGCACATCCCGACGTAGAGCCCAACGCACGTCCCGACGTAGAGCCCAACGCACGTCCCGACGTAGAGCTGAAAGTAAGCTAAATCCTGACGTAGAGCCCAACGCACGTCCCGACGTAGAGCCCAACGCACGTCCCGATATAGCGCCCAACGCACGTCCCGACGTAGAGCTGAAAGTTAGCTAACTACAGACGTAGAGCCCAACGCACGTCCCGACGTAGAGCAGAAAGTTAGCTAACTACAGACGTAGAGCCCAACGCACGTCCCGACGTAGAACCCAACGCACGTCCCGACGTAGATCCCAACGCACGTCCCGACGTAGCGCCCAATGCACGTCCCGACGTAGAGCTGAAAGTAAGCTAAATCCCGACGTAGAGCACAACGCGCGTCCCGACGTAGAGCTGAAAGTTAGCTAACTACAGACATAGAGCCCAACGCACGTCCCGACGTAGAACCCAACGCACGTCCCGACGTAGCGCCCAACGCACGTCCCGACGTAGAGCTGAAAGTTAGCTAACTACAGACGTAGAGCCCAACGCACGTCCCGACGTAGAGCAGAAAGTTAGCTAAATACAGACGTAGAGCCCAACGCACGTCCCGACGTAGAACCCAACGCACGTCCCGACGTAGAGCCCAACGCACGTCCCGACGTAGAGCCCAACGCACGTCCCGACGTAGAGCTGAAAGTAAGCTAAATGCCGACGTAGAGGCCAACGCACGTCCCGACGTAGAGCTGAAAGTAAGCTAAATCCCGACGTAGAGGCCAACGCACGTCCCGACGTAGAGGCCAACGCACGTCCCGACGTAGAGGCCAAAGCACGTCCTGACGTAGAGCTGAAAGTAAGCTAAATCCCGACGTAGAGCCCAACGCACGTCCCGACGTAGAGCCCAACGCACGTCCCGACGTAGAGCCCAACGCACGTTCCGACGTAGCGCCCAACGCACGTCCCGACGTAGAGCTGAAAGTTAGCTAACTACAGATGTAGAGCCCAACGCACGTCCCGACGTAGAGCTGAAAGTTAGCTAACTACAGACGTAGAGCCCAACGCACGTCCCAACGTAGAGTTGAATGTTAGCTAACTACAGACGTAGAGCCCAACGCACGTCCCGAAGTAGAGCCCAACGCACGTCCCGACGTAGACCTGAAAGTAAGCTAAATCCCGACGTAGAGCCCAACGCACGTCCCGACGTAGAGCCCAATGCACGTCCCGACGTAGAGCCTAACGCGCGTCCCGACGTAGAGCTGAAAGTAAGCTAAATCCCGACGTAGAGCTCAACGCACGTCCTGACGTAGAACCCAACGCACGTCCCGACGTAGAGCCCAACGCACGTCCCGACGTAGAGCCCAACGCACGTCCCGACGTAGAGCTGAAAGTTAGCTAACTACAGACGAAGAGCCCAACGCGCGTCCCGACGTAGAGCTGAAAGTTACCTAACTACAGACGAAGAGCCCAACGCACGTCCCGACGTAGAGCCCAACGCACGTCCCGACGTAGAGCTGAAAGTAAGCTAAATCCCGACGTAGAGGCCAACGCACGTCCCGACGTAGAGGCCAACGCACGTCCCGACGTAGAGGCCAACGCACGTCTCGACGTAGAGCTGAAAGTTAGCTAACTACAGACGTACAGCCCAACGCACGTCCCGACGTAGAGCAGAAAGTTAGCTAAATACAGACGTAGAGCCCAACGCACGTCCCGACGTAGAACCCAACGCACGTCCCGACGTAGAGCCCAACGCACGTCCCGACGTAGAGCCCAACGCACGTCCCGACGTAGAGCTGAAAGTAAGCTAAATGCCGACGTAGAGGCCAACGCACGTCCCGACGTAGAGCTGAAAGTAAGCTAAATCCCGACGTAGAGGCCAACGCACGTCCCGACGTAGAGGCCAACGCACGTCCCGACGTAGAGGCCAAAGCACGTCCTGACGTAGAGCTGAAAGTAAGCTAAATCCCGACGTAGAGCCCAACGCACGTCCCGACGTAGAGCCCAACGCACGTCCCGACGTAGAGCCCAACGCACGTTCCGACGTAGCGCCCAACGCACGTCCCGACGTAGAGCTGAAAGTTAGCTAACTATAGATGTAGAGCCGAACGCACGTCCCGACGTAGAGCTGAAAGTTAGCTAACTACAGACGTAGAGCCCAACGCACGTCCCAACGTAGAGTTGAATGTTAGCTAACTACAGACGTAGAGCCCAACGCACGTCCCGAAGTAGAGCCCAACGCACGTCCCGACGTAGACCTGAAAGTAAGCTAAATCCCGACGTAGAGCCCAACGCACGTCCCGACGTAGAGCCCAACGCACGTCCCGACGTAGAGCCTAACGCGCGTCCCGACGTAGAGCTGAAAGTAAGCTAAATCCCGACGTAGAGCTCAACGCACGTCCCGACGTAGAACCCAACGCACGTCCCGACGTAGAGCCCAACGCACGTCCCGACGTAGAGCCCAACGCACGTCCCGACGTAGAGCTGATATTTAGCTAACTACAGACGAAGAGCCCAACGCGCGTCCCGACGTAGAGCTGAAAGTTAGCTAACTACAGACGTAGAGCCCAACGCACGTCCCGACGTAGAGCCCAACGCACGTCCCGACGTAGAGCTGAAAGTAAGCTAAATCCCGACGTAGAGGCCAACGCACGTCCCGACGTAGAGGCCAACGCACGTCCCGATGTAGAGGCCAACGCACGTCCCGACGTAGAGGCCAACGCACGTCTCGACGTAGAGCTGAAAGTAAGCTAAATCCCGACGTAGAGCCCAACGCACGTCCCGACGTAGAGCCCAACGGACGTCCCGACGTAGAGCCCAACGCACGTCCCGACGTAGAGCTGAAAGTTAGCTAACTACAGACGAAGAGCCCAACGCGCGTCCCGACGTAGAGCTGAAAGTTAGCTAACTACAGACGTAGAGCCCAACGCGCGTCCCGACGTAGAGCCCAGCGCGTGTCCCGACGTAGAGCCCAACGCACGTCTCGACGTGGAGCTGAAAGTAAGCTAAATCCCGACGTAGAGCCCAACGCACGTCCCGACGTAGAGCCCAACGCGTGTCCCGACGTAGAGGCCAACGCACGTCCCGACGTAGAGCTGAAAGTAACCTAAATCCCGACGTAGAGCCCAACGCACGTCCCGACGTAGAGCCCAAAGCACGTCCTGACGTAGAGCCCAACGCACGTCCCGACGTAGCGCCCAACACACGTCCCGACGTAGAGCTGAAAGTTACCTAACTACAGACGTAGAGCCCAACGCACGTCCCGACGTAGAGCCCAACGCACGTCCCGACGTAGAGCGCAACGCACGTCCCGACGTAGAGCTGAAAGCTAAATGCTGACGTAGAGGCCAACGCACGTCCTGACGTAGAGCTGAAAGTAAGCTAAATCCCGACGTAGAGCCCAACGCACGTCCCGACGTGGAGCCCAACTCACGTCGCGACGTAGAGCCCAACGCACGTCCCGACGTAGAGCTGAAAGTTAGCTAACTACAGACGTAGAGCCCAACGCACGTCCCGACGTAGAGCCCAACGCATGTCCCGACGTAGAGCTGAAAGTAAGCTAAATCCCGACGTAGAGCCCAACGCACGTCCCGACGTAGAGCTGAAAGTAAGCTAAATCCCGACGTAGAGGCCAACGCACGTCCCGATGTAGAGGCCAACGCACGTCCCGACGTAGAGCTGAAAGTAAGCTAAATCCCGACGTAGAGGCCAACGCACGTCCCGACGTAGAGGCCAACGCACGTCCCGACGTAGAGCTGAAAGTAAGCTAAATCCCGACGTAGAGCACAACGCACGTCCCGACGTAGAGCCCAACGCACGTCCCGACATAGAGCCCAACGCACGTCCCGACGTAGAGCTGAAAGTAAGCTAAATCCCGACGTAGCGCCCAACGCACGTCCCGAAGTAGCGCCCAACGCACGTCCCGACGTAGCGCCCAACGCACGTCCCGACGTAGCACCCAACGCACGTCCCGACGTAGAGCTGAAAGTAAGCTAAATCCCGACGTAGAGGCCAACGCACGTCCCGACGTAGAGGCCAACGCACGTCCCGACGTAGAGGCCAACGCACGTCCCGACGTAGAGCTGAAAGTAAGCTAAATCCCGACGTAGAGCCCAACGCACGTCCCGACGTAGAGCGCAACGCACGTCCCGACGTAGAGCCCAACGCACGTCCCGACGTAGAGCCCAACGCACGTCCCGACGTAGAGCTGAAAGTAAGCTAAATCCCGACGTAGCGCCCAACGCACATCCCGAAGTACCACCCAACGCACGTCCCGACGTAGCGCCCAACGCACGTCCCGACGTAGCGCCCAATGCACGTCCCGACGTAGAGCTGAAAGTAAGCTAAATCCCGACGTAGAGGCCAACGCACGTCCCGACGTAGAGCCCAACGCACGTCCCGACGTAGAGCTGAAAGTTAGCTAACTACAGACGTAGAGCCCAACGCACGTCCCGACGTAGAGCAGAAAGTTAGCTAAATACAGACGTAGAGCCCAACGCACGTCCCGACGTAGAACCCAACGCACGTCCCGACGTAGAGCCCAACGCACGTCCCGACGTAGAGCCCAACGCACGTCCCGACGTAGAGCCCAACGCAAAACCCGACGTAGAGCCCAAAGCACGTCCCGACGTAGAGCTGCAAGTAAGCTAAATGCCGACGTAGAGGCCAACGCACGTCCCGACGTAGAGCTGAAAGGAAGCTAAATCCCGACGTAGAGCCCAACGCACGTCCCGACGTAGAGCCCAACTCACGTCCCAACGTATAGCCCAACGCACGTCCCGACGTAGAGCTGAAAGTTAGCTAACTACAGACGTAGAGCCCAACGCACGTCCCGACGTAGAGCCCAACGCACGTCCCGACGTAGAGCCCAACGCACGTCCCGACGTAGAGCTGAAAGTAAGCTAAATCCCAACGTAGAGCCCAACGCACGTCCCGACGTAGAGCTGAAAGTAAGCTAAATCCCGACGTAGAGGCCAACGCACGTCCCGACGTAGAGGCCAACGCACGTCCCGACGTAGAGCTGAAAGTAAGCTAAATCCCGACGTAGAGGCCAACGCACGTCCCGACGTAGAGGCCAACGCACGTCCCGACGTAGAGCTGAAAGTAAGATAAATCCCGACATAGAGCCCAACGCACGTCCCGACGTAGAGCCCAACGCACGTCCCGACCTAGAGCCCAACGCACGTCCCGACGTAGAGCTGAAAGTAAGCTAAATCCCGACGTAGCGCCCAACGCACATCCCGAAGTACCGCCCAACGCACGTCCCGACGTAGCGCCCAATGCACGTCCCGACGTAGAGCTGAAAGTAAGCTAAATCCCGACCTAGAGCCCAACGCACGTCCCGACGTAGAGGCCAACGCACATCCCGACGTAGAGGCCAACGCACGTCCCGACGTAGAGCTGAAAGTAAGCTAAATCCCGACGTAGAGCCCAACGCACGTCCCGACGTAGAGCCCAACGCACGTCCCGACGTAGAGCCCAACGCACGTCCCGACGTAGCGCCCAACGCACGTCCCGACGTAGAGCTGAAAGTTAGCTAACTACAGACGTAGAGCCCAACGCACGTCCCGAAGTAGAGCAGGAAGTTAGCTAACTACAGACGTAGAGCCCAACGCACGTCCCAACGTAGAGCCCAAGGCACGTCCCGACGTAGAGCGAAACGCACGTCCCGACGTAGAGCTGAAAGTAAGCTAAATCCCGACGTAGAGCCCAACGCACGTCCCGACGTAGAGCCCAACGCACGTCCCGACGTACAGCCCAACGCACGACCCGACGTAGAGCTGAAAGTAAGCTAAATCCCGACGTAGAGCTCAACGCACGTCCCGACGTAGAGCCCAACGCACGTCCCGACGTAGAGACCAACGCACGTCCCGACGTAGAGCTGAAAGTAAGCTAAATCCCAACGTAGAGCCCAACGCACGTCCCGACGTAGAGCCCAACGCACGTCCCGACGTAGCGCCCAACGCACGTCCCGACGTAGAGCTGAAAGTTAGCTAACTACAGATGTAGAGCCCAACGCACGTCCCGACGTAGAGCTGAAAGTAAGCTAAATCCCGACGTAGAGCCCAACGCACGTCCCGACGTAGAGCTGAAAGTAAGCTAAATCCCGACGTAGAGCCCAACGCACGTCCCGACGTAGAGCTGAAAGTAAGCTAAATCCTGACGTAGAGGCCAACGCACGTCCCGAAGTAGAGGCCAACGCACGTCCCAACGTAGAGCTGAAAGTAAGCTAAATCCCGACGTAGAGCCCAACGCACGTCCCGATGTAGAGCCCAACGCACGTCCCGACGTAGAGCCCAACGCACGTTCCGACATAGAGCCCAACGCACGTTCCGACATAGAGCCCAACGCACGTCCCGACGTAGAGGCCAACGCACGTCCCTACGTAGAGGCCAACGCACGTCCCGACGTAGAGCTGAAAGTAAGCTAAATCCCGACGTAGAGCCCAACGCACGTCCCGACGTAGAGCCCAACGCACGTCCCGACGTAGCGCCCAACGCACGTCCCGACGTAGAGCTGAAATTTAGCTAACTACAGACGTAGAGCCCAACGCACGTCCCGACGTAGAGCAGAAAGTTAGCTAACTACAGACGTAGAGCCCAACGCACGTCCCAACGTAGAGCCCAACGCACGTCCCGACGTAGAGCCCAACGCACGTCCCGACATAGAGCCCAACGCACGTCCCGACGTAGAGCTGAAAGGAAGCTAAATCCCGACGTAGAGCCCAACGCACGTCCCGACGTAGAGCCCAACGCACGTCCCGACGTAGAGCCCAACGCACATCCCGACGTAGAGCTGAAAGTTAGCTAACTACAGACGTAGAGTCCAACGCACGTCCCGATGTAGAGCCCAACGCACGTCCCGACGTAGAGCCCAACGCACGTCCCGACGTAGAGCTGAAAATAAGCTAAATCCGGACGTAGAGCCCAACGCACGTCCCGACGTAGAGCTGAAAGTAAGCTAAATCCCGACGTAGAGCCCAACGCACGTCCCGACGTACAGGCCAACGCACGTCCTGACGTAGAGCTGAAATTAAGCTAAATCCCGACGTAGAGGCCAACGCACGTCCCGACGTAGAGGCCAGCGCACGTCCCGACGTAGAGCCCAACGCACGTCCCGACGTAGAGCTGAAAGTAAGCTAAATCCCGACGTAGAGCCCAACGCACGTCCCGACGTAGAGCCCAACGCACGTCCCGACATAGAGCCCAATGCACGTCCCGACGTAGAGCTGAAAGTTAGCTAACTACAGACGTAGAGCCCAACGCACGTCCCGACGTAGAGCCCAACGCACGTCCCGACGTAGAGCCCAACGCACGTCCCGACGTAGCGCCCAACGCACGTCCCGACGTAGAGCTGAAAGTTAGCTAACTACAGACGTAGACCCCAACGCACGTCCCGAAGTAGAGCAGGAAGTTAGCTAACTACAGACGTAGAGCCCAACGCACGTCCCAACGTAGAGCCCAAGGCACGTCCCGACGTAGAGCGAAACGCACGTCCCGACGTAGAGCTGAAAGTAAGCTAAATCCCGACGTAGAGCCCAACGCACGTCCCGACGTAGAGCCCAACGCACGTCCCGACGTACAGCCCAACGCACGACCCGACGTAGAGCTGAAAGTAAGCTAAATCCCGACGTAGAGCTCAACGCACGTCCCGACGTAGAGCCCAACGCACGTCCCGACGTAGAGACCAACGCACGTCCCGACGTAGAGCTGAAAGTAAGCTAAATCCCAACGTAGAGCCCAACGCACGTCCCGACGTAGAGCCCAACGCACGTCCCGACGTAGCGCCCAACGCACGACCCGACGTAGAGCTGAAAGTTAGCTAACTACAGATGTAGAGCCCAACGCACGTCCCGACGTAGAGCTGAAAGTAAGCTAAATCCCGACGTAGAGCCCAACGCACGTCCCGACGTAGAGCTGAAAGTAAGCTAAATCCCGACGTAGAGCCCAACGCACGTCCCGACGTAGAGCTGAAAGTAAGCTAAATCCTGACGTAGAGGCCAACGCACGTCCCGAAGTAGAGGCCAACGCACGTCCCAACGTAGAGCTGAAAGTAAGCTAAATCCCGACGTAGAGCCCAACGCACGTCCCGATGTAGAGCCCAACGCACGTCCCGACGTAGAGCCCAACGCACGTTCCGACATAGAGCCCAACGCACGTTCCGACATAGAGCCCAACGCACGTCCCGACGTAGAGGCCAACGCACGTCCCTACGTAGAGGCCAACGCACGTCCCGACGTAGAGCTGAAAGTAAGCTAAATCCCGACGTAGAGCCCAACGCACGTCCCGACGTAGAGCCCAACGCACGTCCCGACGTAGAGCCCAACGCACGTCCCGACGTAGCGCCCAACGCACGTCCCGACGTAGAGCTGAAATTTAGCTAACTACAGACGTAGAGCCCAACGCACGTCCCGACGTAGAGCAGAAAGTTAGCTAACTACAGACGTAGAGCCCAACGCACGTCCCAACGTAGAGCCCAACGCACGTCCCGACGTAGAGCCCAACGCACGTCCCGACGTAGAGCCCAACGCACGTCCCGACATAGAGCCCAACGCACGTCCCGACGTAGAGCTGAAAGGAAGCTAAATCCCGACGTAGAGCCCAACGCACGTCCCGACGTAGAGCCCAACGCACGTCCCGACGTAGAGCCCAACGCACATCCCGACGTAGAGCTGAAAGTTAGCTAACTACAGACGTAGAGTCCAACGCACGTCCCGATGTAGAGCCCAACGCACGTCCCGACGTAGAGCCCAACGCACGTCCCGACGTAGAGCTGAAAATAAGCTAAATCCGGACGTAGAGCCCAACGCACGTCCCGACGTAGAGCTGAAAGTAAGCTAAATCCCGACGTAGAGCCCAACGCACGTCCCGACGTACAGGCCAACGCACGTCCTGACGTAGAGCTGAAATTAAGCTAAATCCCGACGTAGAGGCCAACGCACGTCCCGACGTAGAGGCCAGCGCACGCCCCGACGTAGAGCCCAACGCACGTCCCGACGTAGAGCTGAAAGTAAGCTAAATCCCGACGTAGAGCCCAACGCACGTCCCGACGTAGAGCCCAACGCACGTCCCGACATAGAGCCCAATGCACGTCCCGACGTAGAGCTGAAAGTTAGCTAACTACAGACGTAGACCCCAACGCACGTCCCGACGTAGAGCCCAACGCACGTCCCGACGTACAGCCCAACGCACGTCCCGACGTAGAGCTGAAAGTAAGCTAAATCCCGACGTAGAGCCCAATGCACGTCCCGACGTAGAGCCCAACGCACGTCCCGACGTAGAGACCAACGCACGTCCCGACGTAGAGCTGAAAGTAAGCTAAATGCCGACGTAGAGCCCAACGCACGTCCCGACGTAGAGCCCAACACACGTCCCGACGTAGCGCCCAACGCACGTCCCGACGTAGAGCTGAAAGTTAGCTAACTACAGATGTAGAGCCCAACGCACGTCCCGACGTAGAGCTGAAAGTTAGCTAACTACAGACGTAGAGCCCAACGCACGTCCCGACGTAGAGCTGAAAGTTAGCTAACTACAGACGTAGAGCCCAACGCACGTCCCGACGTACAGCCCAACGCACGTCCCGAAGTAGCGCCCAACGCACGTCCCGACGTATATCCCAACGCACGTCCCGAAGTAGAGCCCAACGAACGTCCACACGTAGACCTGAAAGTAAGCTAAATCCCGACGTAGAGCCCAAAGCACGTCCCGACGTAGAGCCCAACGCACGTCCCGATGTAGAGCCCAACGCACGTCCCGATGTAGAGCTGAAAGTAAGCTAAATCCCGACGTAGAGCCCAACGCACGTCCCGACGTAGCGCCCAACGCACGTCCCGATGTAGAGGCCAACGCACGTCCCGACGTAGAGCCAAACGCACGTCCCGACGTAGCGCCCAACGCACGTCCCGACGTAGAGCTGAAAGTTAGCTAAATACAGACGTAGAGCCCAACGCACGTCCCGACGTAGAGCAGAAAGTTAGCTAACTACAGACGTAGAGCCCAACGCACGTCCCGACGTAGAGCCCAACGCACGTCCCGACGTAGAGCCCAACGCACGTCCCGACGTAGAGCTGAAAGTAAGCTAAATCCCGACGTAGCGCCCAACGCACGTCCCGACGTAGAGCTGAAAGTTAGCTAACTACAGACGTAGAGCCCAACGCACGTCCCGACGTAGAGCAGAAAGTTAACTAACTACAGACGTAGAGCCCAACGCACGTCCCGACGTAGAACCCAATGCACGTCCCGACGTAGAGCCCAACGCACGTCCCAACGTAGAGCCCAACGCACTTCCCGACGTAGAGCCCAACGCACGTCCCAACGTAGAGCTGAAAGTAAGCTAAATGCCGTCGTAGAGGCCAACGCACGTCCCGACGTAGAGCCCAACGCACGTCCCGACGTAGAGCCCAACGCACGTCCCGTTGTAGAGCTGAAAGTTAGCTAACTACAGACGTAGAGCCCAACGCACGTCCCGACTTAGAGCCCAACGCACGTCCCGACGTAGAGCCCAACGCACGTCCCGACGTAGAGCTGAAAGTAAGCTAAATCCCGACGTAGAGGCCAACGCACGTCCCGACGTAGAGGCCAACGCACGTCCCGACGTAGAGCTGAAAGTAAGCTAAATCCCGACGTAGAGCCCAACGCACGTCCCGATGTAGAGCCCAACGCACGTCCCGACGTAGAGCCCAACGCACGTCCCGACGTAGAGCTGAAAGTAAGCTAAATCCCGACGTAGAGGCCAACGCACGTCCCGACATAGAGGCCAACGCACGTCCCGACGTAGAGGCCAACGCACGTCCCGACGTAGAGCTGAAAGTAAGCTAAATCCCGACGTAGAGGCCAACGCACATCCCGACGTAGAGGCCAACGCACGTCCTGACTTAGAGCTGAAAGTAAGCTTAATCCCGTCGTAGAGGCCAACGCACGTCCCGACGTAGAGGCCAACGCACGTCCCGACGTAGAGCACAAAGTAAGCTAAATCCCGACGTAGAGCCCAACGCACGTCCCGACGTAGAGCCCAACGCACGTCCCGACGTAGAGCCCAACGCACGTACCGACATAGAGCCCAACGCACGTCCCGACGTAGAGCTGAAAGCAAGCTAAATCCCGACGTAGCGCCCAACGCACGTCCCGAAGTACCGCCCAACGCACGTCCCGACGTAGCGCCCAACGCACGTCCCGACGTAGAGCTGAAAGGAAGCTAAATCCCGACGTAGAGGCCAACGCACGTCCCGACGTAGAGGCAAACGCACGTCCCGACTTAGAGGCCAACACACGTCCCGACGTAGAGGACAACGCACGTCCCGACGTAGAGGCCAAGGCACGTCCCGACGTAGAGCTGAAAGTAAGCTAAATCCCGACGTAGAGCCCAACGCACGTCCCGACGTAGAGCCCAACGCACGTCCTGACGTAGAGCTGAAAGTTAGCTAACTACAGACGTAGAGCCCAACGCACGTCCCGACGTAGAGCCCAACACACGTCCCGACGTATAGCCCAACGCACGTCCCGACGTAGAGCCCAACGCACGTCCCGACGTAGAGCCCAACGCACGTCCCGACATAGAGCTGAAAGTTAGCTAAATCCCGACGTAGAGCCCAACGCACGTCCCGACGTAGAGCCCAACGCACGTCCCGACGTAGAGCTGAAAGTTAGCTAACTACAGACGTAGAGCCCAACGCACGTCCCGACGTAGAGCCCAACGCACGTCCCGACGTAGAGCCCAACGCACGTCCCGACGTAGAGCCCAACGCACGTCCCGACGTAGAGCTGAAAGGAAGCTAAATCCCGACGTAGAGCCCAACGCACGTCCCGACGTAGAGCCCAACGCACGTCCCGACGTAGAGCTGAAAGTTAGCTAAATCCCGACGTAGAGCCCAAGGCATATCCCGACGTAGAGCCCAACGCACGTCCCGACGTAGAGCCCAACGCACGTCCCGACGTAGAGCCCAACGCACATCCCGACGTAGAGCTGAAAGTTAGCTAACTACAGACGTAGAGCCCAACGCACGTCCCGATGTAGAGCCCAACGCACGTCCCGACGTAGAGCCCAACGCACGTCCCGACGTAGAGCTGAAAGTAAGCTAAATCCCGACGTAGCGCCCAACGCACGTCCCAAAGTAGCGCACAACGCACGTCCCAAAGTAGCGCCCAACGCACGTCCCGACGTAGAGCTGAAAGTAAGCTAAATCCCGACGTAGAGGCCAACGCACGTCCCGACGTAGAGGCCAATGCACGTCCCGATGTAGAGCTGAAAGTAAGCTAAATCCCGAAGTAGAGCCCAACGCACGTCCCGACGTAGAGCCCAACGCACGTCCCGACGTAGAGCTGAAAGTTAGCTAAGTACAGACGTAGAGCCCAACGCACGTCCCGACGTAGACCCCAACGCACGTCCCGACGTAGAGCCCAACGCAAGTCCCGACGTAGAGCTGAAAGGAAGCTAAATCCCGACGTAGAGCCCAACGCACGTCCCGACGTAGAGCCCAACGCACGTCCCGACGTAGAGGCCAGCGCACGTCCCGACGTAGAGCCCAACGCACGTCCCGACGTAGAGCTGAAAGTAAGCTAAATCCCGACGTAGAGGCCAACGCACGTCCCGACGTAGAGGCCAGCGCACGTCCCGACGTAGAGCCCAACGCACGTCCCGACGTAGAGCTGAAAGTAAGCTAAATCCCGAAGTAGAGCACAACGCACGTCCCGACGTAGAGCCCAACGCACGTCACGACATAGAGCCCAATGCACGTCCCGACGTAGAGCTGAAAGTTAGCTAACTACAGACGTAGACCCCAACGCACGTCCCGACGTAGAGCCCAACGCACGTCCCGACGTACAGCCCAACGCACGTCCCGACGTAGAGCTGAAAGTAAGCTAAATCCCGACGTAGAGCCCAATGCACGTCCCGACGTAGAGCCCAACGCACGTCCCGACGTAGAGACCAACGCACGTCCCGACGTAGAGCTGAAAGTAAGCTAAATGCCGACGTAGAGCCCAACGCACGTCCCGACGTAGAGCCCAACACACGTCCCGACGTAGCGCCCAACGCACGTCCCGACGTAGAGCTGAAAGTTAGCTAACTACAGACGTAGAGCCCAACGCACGTCCCGACGTAGAGCTGAAAGTTAGCTAACTACAGACGTAGAGCCCAACGCACGTCCCGACGTACAGCCCAACGCACGTCCCGAAGTAGCGCCCAACGCACGTCCCGACGTATATCCCAACGCACGTCCCGAAGTAGAGCCCAACGAACGTCCACACGTAGACCTGAAAGTAAGCTAAATCCCGACGTAGAGCCCAAAGCACGTCCCGACGTAGAGCCCAACGCACGTCCCGATGTAGAGCCCAACGCACGTCCCGATGTAGAGCTGAAAGTAAGCTAAATCCCGACGTAGAGCCCAACGCACGTCCCGACGTAGCGCCCAACGCACGTCCCGATGTAGAGGCCAACGCACGTCCCGACGTAGAGCCCAACGCACGTCCCGACGTAGCGCCCAACGCACGTCCCGACGTAGAGCTGAAAGTTAGCTAAATACAGACGTAGAGCCCAACGCACGTCCCGACGTAGAGGCCAACGCACGTCCTGACTTAGAGCTGAAAGTAAGCTTAATCCCGACGTAGAGGCCAACGCACGTCCCGACGTAGAGGCCAACGCACGTCCCGACGTAGAGCACAAAGTAAGCTAAATCCCGACGTAGAGCCCAACGCACGTCCCGACGTAGAGCCCAACGCACGTCCCGACGTAGAGCCCAACGCACGTACCGACATAGAGCCCAACGCACGTCCCGACGTAGAGCTGAAAGCAAGCTAAATCCCGACGTAGCGCCCAACGCACGTCCCGAAGTACCGCCCAACGCACGTCCCGACGTAGCGCCCAACGCACGTCCCGACGTAGAGCTGAAAGGAAGCTAAATCCCGACGTAGAGGCCAACGCACGTCCCGACGTAGAGGCAAACGCACGTCCCGACTTAGAGGCCAACACACGTCCCGACGTAGAGGACAACGCACGTCCCGACGTAGAGGCCAAGGCACGTCCCGACGTAGAGCTGAAAGTAAGCTAAATCCCGACGTAGAGCCCAACGCACGTCCCGACGTAGAGCCCAACGCACGTCCTGACGTAGAGCTGAAAGTTAGCTAACTACAGACGTAGAGCCCAACGCACGTCCCGACGTAGAGCCCAACACACGTCCCGACGTATAGCCCAACGCACGTCCCGACGTAGAGCCCAACGCACGTCCCGACGTAGAGCCCAACGCACGTCCCGACGTAGAGCTGAAAGTTAGCTAAATCCCGACGTAGAGCCCAACGCACGTCCCGACGTAGAGCCCAACGCACGTCCCGACGTAGAGCTGAAAGTTAGCTAACTACAGACGTAGAGCCCAACGCACGTCCCGACGTAGAGCCCAACGCACGTCCCGACGTAGAGCCCAACGCACGTCCCGACGTAGAGCTGAAAGGAAGCTAAATCCCGACGTAGAGCCCAACGCACGTCCCGACGTAGAGCCCAACGCACGTCCCGACGTAGAGCTGAAAGTTAGCTAAATCCCGACGTAGAGCCCAAGGCATATCCCGACGTAGAGCCCAACGCACGTCCCGACGTAGAGCCCAAAGCACGTCCCGACGTAGAGCCCAACGCACATCCCGACGTAGAGCTGAAAGTTAGCTAACTACAGACGTAGAGCCCAACGCACGTCCCGATGTAGAGCCCAACGCACGTCCCGACGTAGAGCCCAACGCACGTCCCGACATAGAGCCCAACGCACGTCCCGACGTAGAGCTGAAAGTAAGCTAAATCCCGACGTAGCGCCCAACGCACGTCCCAAAGTAGCGCACAACGCACGTCCCAAAGTAGCGCCCAACGCACGTCCCGACGTAGAGGTGAAAGTAAGCTAAATCCCGACGTAGAGGCCAACGCACGTCCCGACGTAGAGGCCAACGCACGTCCCGATGTAGAGCTGAAAGTAAGCTAAATCCCGAAGTAGAGCCCAACGCACGTCCCGACGTAGAGCCCAACGCACGTCCCGACGTAGAGCTGAAAGTTAGCTAAGTACAGACGTAGAGCCCAACGCACGTCCCGACGTAGAGCCCAACGCACGTCCCGACGTAGAGCCCAACGCAAGTCCCGACGTAGAGCTGAAAGGAAGCTAAATCCCGACGTAGAGCCCAACGCACGTCCCGACGTAGAGCCCAACGCACGTCCCGACGTAGAGGCCAGCGCACGTCCCGACGTAGACACCAACGCACGTCCCGACGTAGAGCTGAAAGTAAGCTAAATCCCGACGTAGAGGCCAACGCACGTCCCGACGTAGAGGCCAGCGCACGTCCCGACGTAGAGCCCAACGCACGTCCCGACGTAGAGCTGAAAGTAAGCTAAATCCCGACGTAGAGCCCAACGCACGTCCCGACGTAGAGCCCAACGCACGTCCCGACGTAGAGCCCAACGCAAGTCCCGACGTAGAGCTGAAAGGAAGCTAAATCCCGACGTAGAGCCCAACGCACGTCCCGACGTAGAGCCCAACGCACGTCCCGACGTAGAGGCCAGCGCACGTCCCGACGTAGAGCCCAACGCACGTCCCGACGTAGAGCTGAAAGTAAGCTAAATCCCGACGTAGAGGCCAACGCACGTCCCGACGTAGAGGCCAGCGCACGTCCCGACGTAGAGCCCAACGCACGTCCCGACGTAGAGCTGAAAGTAAGCTAAATCCCGACGTAGAGCCCAACGCACGTCCCGACGTAGAGCCCAACGCACGTCCCGACATAGAGCCCAATGCACGTCCCGACGTAGAGCTGAAAGTTAGCTAACTACAGACGTAGACCCCAACGCACGTCCCGACGTAGAGCCCAACGCACGTCCCGACGTACAGCCCAACGCACGTCCCGACGTAGAGCTGAAAGTAAGCTAAATCCCGACGTAGAGCCCAATGCACGTCCCGACGTAGAGCCCAACGCACGTCCCGACGTAGAGACCAACGCACGTCCCGACGTAGAGCTGAAAGTAAGCTAAATGCCGACGTAGAGCCCAACGCACGTCCCGACGTAGAGCCCAACACACGTCCCGACGTAGCGCCCAACGCACGTCCCGACGTAGAGCTGAAAGTTAGCTAACTACAGATGTAGAGCCCAACGCACGTCCCGACGTAGAGCTGAAAGTTAGCTAACTACAGACGTAGAGCCCAACGCACGTCCCGACGTAGAGCTGAAAGTTAGCTAACTACAGACGTAGAGCCCAACGCACGTCCCGACGTACAGCCCAACGCACGTCCCGAAGTAGCGCCCAACGCACGTCCCGACGTAGAGCCCAACGCACGTCCCGAAGTAGAGCCCAACGAACGTCCACACGTAGACCTGAAAGTAAGCTAAATCCCGACGTAGAGCCCAAAGCACGTCCCGACGTAGAGCCCAACGCACGTCCCGATGTAGAGCCCAACGCACGTCCCGATGTAGAGCTGAAAGTAAGCTAAATCCCGACGTAGAGCCCAACGCACGTCCCGACGTAGCGCCCAACGCACGTCCCGATGTAGAGGCCAACGCACGTCCCGACGTAGAGCCCAACGCACGTCCCGACGTAGCGCCCAACGCACGTCCCGACGTAGAGCTGAAAGTTAGCTAAATACAGACGTAGAGCCCAACGCACGTCCCGACGTAGAGCAGAAAGTTAGCTAACTACAGACGTAGAGCCCAACGCACGTCCCGACGTAGAGCCCAACGCACGTCCCGACGTAGAGCCCAACGCACGTCCCGACGTAGAGCTGAAAGTAAGCTAAATCCCGACGTAGCGCCCAACGCACGTCCCGACGTAGAGCTGAAAGTTAGCTAACTACAGACGTAGAGCCCAACGCACGTCCCGACGTAGAGCAGAAAGTTAACTAACTACAGACGTAGAGCCCAACGCACGTCCCGACGTAGAACCCAATGCACGTCCCGACGTAGAGCCCAACGCACGTCCCAACGTAGAGCCCAACGCACTTCCCGACGTAGAGCCCAACGCACGTCCCAACGTAGAGCTGAAAGTAAGCTAAATGCCGTCGTAGAGGCCAACGCACGTCCCGACGTAGAGCCCAACGCACGTCCCGACGTAGAGCCCAACGCACGTCCCGTTGTAGAGCTGAAAGTTAGCTAACTACAGACGTAGAGCCCAACGCACGTCCCGACTTAGAGCCCAACGCACGTCCCGACGTAGAGCCCAACGCACGTCCCGACGTAGAGCTGAAAGTAAGCTAAATCCCGACGTAGAGGCCAACGCACGTCCCGACGTAGAGGCCAACGCACGTCCCGACGTAGAGCTGAAAGTAAGCTAAATCCCGACGTAGAGCCCAACGCACGTCCCGACGTAGAGGCCAGCGCACGCCCCGACGTAGAGCCCAACGCACGTCCCGACGTAGAGCTGAAAGTAAGCTAAATCCCGACGTAGAGCCCAACGCACGTCCCGACGTAGAGCCCAACGCACGTCCCGACATAGAGCCCAATGCACGTCCCGACGTAGAGCTGAAAGTTAGCTAACTACAGACGTAGAGGCCAACGCACGTCCCGACGTAGAGGCCAACGCACGTCCTGACTTAGAGCTGAAAGTAAGCTTAATCCCGACGTAGAGGCCAACGCACGTCCCGACGTAGAGCACAAAGTAAGCTAAATCCCGACGTAGAGCCCAACGCACGTCCCGACGTAGAGCCCAACGCACGTCCCGACGTAGAGCCCAACGCACGTACCGACATAGAGCCCAACGCACGTCCCGACGTAGAGCTGAAAGCAAGCTAAATCCCGACGTAGCGCCCAACGCACGTCCCGAAGTACCGCCCAACGCACGTCCCGACGTAGCGCCCAACGCACGTCCCGACGTAGAGCTGAAAGGAAGCTAAATCCCGACGTAGAGGCCAACGCACGTCCCGACGTAGAGGCAAACGCACGTCCCGACTTAGAGGCCAACACACGTCCCGACGTAGAGGACAACGCACGTCCCGACGTAGAGGCCAAGGCACGTCCCGACGTAGAGCTGAAAGTAAGCTAAATCCCGACGTAGAGCCCAACGCACGTCCCGACGTAGAGCCCAACGCACGTCCTGACGTAGAGCTGAAAGTTAGCTAACTACAGACGTAGAGCCCAACGCACGTCCCGACGTAGAGCCCAACACACGTCCCGACGTATAGCCCAACGCACGTCCCGACGTAGAGCCCAACGCACGTCCCGACGTAGAGCCCAACGCACGTCCCGACGTAGAGCTGAAAGTTAGCTAAATCCCGACGTAGAGCCCAACGCACGTCCCGACGTAGAGCCCAACGCACGTCCCGACGTAGAGCTGAAAGTTAGCTAACTACAGACGTAGAGCCCAACGCACGTCCCGACGTAGAGCCCAACGCACGTCCCGACGTAGAGCCCAACGCACGTCCCGACGTAGAGCCCAACGCACGTCCCGACGTAGAGCTGAAAGGAAGCTAAATCCCGACGTAGAGCCCAACGCACGTCCCGACGTAGAGCCCAACGCACGTCCCGACGTAGAGCTGAAAGTTAGCTAAATCCCGACGTAGAGCCCAAGGCATATCCCGACGTAGAGCCCAACGCACGTCCCGACGTAGAGCTGAAAGTTAGCTAACTACAGACGTAGAGCCCAACGCACGTCCCGATGTAGAGCCCAACGCACGTCCCGACGTAGAGCCCAACGCACGTCCCGACATAGAGCCCAACGCACGTCCCGACGTAGAGCTGAAAGTAAGCTAAATCCCGACGTAGCGCCCAACGCACGTCCCAAAGTAGCGCACAACGCACGTCCCAAAGTAGCGCCCAACGCACGTCCCGACGTAGAGCTGAAAGTAAGCTAAATCCCGACGTAGAGGCCAACGCACGTCCCGACGTAGAGGCCAACGCACGTCCCGATGTAGAGCTGAAAGTAAGCTAAATCCCGAAGTAGAGCCCAACGCACGTCCCGACGTAGAGCCCAACGCACGTCCCGACGTAGAGCTGAAAGTTAGCTAAGTACAGACGTAGAGCCCAACGCACGTCCCGACGTAGAGCCCAACGCACGTCCCGACGTAGATCTGAAAGTTAGCTAAATCCCGACGTAGAGCCCAACGCATATCCCGACGTAGAGCCCAACGCACGTCCCGACGTAGAGCGCAACGCACGTCCCGACGTAGAGCCCAACGCACATCCCGACGTAGAGCTGAAAGTTAGCTAACTACAGACGTAGAGTCCAACGCACGTCCCGATGTAGAGCCCAACGCACGTCCCGACGTAGAGCCCAACGCACGTCCCGACGTAGAGCTGAAAGTAAGCTAAATCCGGACGTAGAGCCCAACGCACGTCCCGACGTAGAGCTGAAAGTAAGCTAAATCCCGACGTAGAGGCCAACGCACGTCCCGACGTACAGGCCAACGCACGTCCTGACGTAGAGCTGAAATTAAGCTAAATCCCGACGTAGAGGCCAACGCACGTCCCGACGTAGAGGCCAGCGCACGTCCCGACGTAGAGCCCAACGCACGTCCCGACGTAGAGCCCAACGCACGTTCCGACGTAGAGCTGAAAGTTAGCTAACTACAGACGAAGAGCCCAACGTGCGTCCCGACGTAGAGCCCAACGCGTGTCCCTACGTAGAGCCCAACGCACGTCCCGACGTAGAGCCCAACGCACGTCCCGACGTAGAGCTGAAAGTAAGCTAAATCCCGACGTAGAGCCCAACGCACGTCCCGACGTAGAGGCCAACGCACGTCCCGACGTAGAGGCCAACGCACGTCCCGACGTAGAGCTGAAAGTAAGCTAAATCCCGACGTAGAGCCCAAAGCACGTCCCGACGTAGAGCCCAACGCACGTCCCGACGTAGAGCCCAACGCACGTCCCGACGTAGCGCCCAACGCACGTCCCGACGTAGAGCTGAAAGTTAGCTAACTACAGACGTAGAGCCCAACGCACGTCCCGACGTAGAGCCCAACGCACGTCCCGACATAGAGCCCAACGCACGTCCCGACTTAGAGCTGAAAATAAGCTAAATCCCGACGTAGAGCCCAACGCACGTCCCGACGTAGAGCCCAACGCACGTCCCGACGTAGAGCCCAACGCACGTCCCGACGTAGAGCCCAACGCACGTCCCGACGTAGAGCTGAAAGTTAGCTAACTACAGACGTAGAATCCAACGCACGTCCCGACGTAGAGCCCAACGCACGTCCCGACGTAGACCTGAAAGTTAGCTAACTACAGACGTAGAGCCCAACGCACGTCCCGACGTAGAGCCCAACGCACGTCCCGACGTAGAGCCCAACGCACGTCCCGACGTAGAGCTGAAAGTAAGCTAAATCCCAACGTAGAGCCCAACGCACGTCCCGACGTAGAGCTGAAAGTAAGCTAAATCCCGACGTAGAGCCCAACGCACGTCCCGACGTAGAGCTGAAAGTAAGCTAAATCCCGACGTAGAGGCCAACGCACGTCCCGACGTAGAGGCCAACGCACGTCCCGACGTAGAGCTGAAAGTAAGCTAAATCCCGACGTAGAGGCCAACGCACGTCCCGACGTAGAGGCCAACGCACGTCCCGACGTAGAGCTGAAAGTAAGATAAATCCCGACATAGAGCCCAACGCATGTCCCGACGTAGAGCCCAACGCTCGTCCCGACCTAGAGCCCAACGCACGTCCCGACGTAGAGCTGAAAGTAAGCTAAATCCCGACGTAGCGCCCAACGCACATCCCGAAGTACCACCCAACGCACGTCCCGACGTAGCGCCCAATGCACGTCCCGACGTAGAGCTGAAAGTAAGCTAAATCCCGACCTAGAGCCCAACGCACGTCCCGACGTAGAGGCCAACGCACGTCCCGACGTAGAGGCCAACGCACGTCCCGACGTAGAGCTGAAAGTAAGCTAAATCCCGACGTAGAGCCCAACGCACGTCCCGACGTAGAGCCCAACGCACGTCCCGACGTAGAGCCCAACGCACGTCCCGACGTAGCGCCCAACGCACGTCCCGACGTAGAGCTGAAAGTTAGCTAACTACAGACGTAGAGCCCAACGCACGTCCCGACGTAGAGCAGAAAGTTAGCTAACTACAGACGTAGAGCCCAACGCACGTCCCAACGTAGAGCCCAAGGCACGTCCCGACGTAGAGCGAAACGCACGTCCCGACGTAGAGCTGAAAGTAAGCTAAATCCCGACGTAGAGCCCAACGCACGTCCCGACGTAGAGCCCAACGCACGTCCCGACGTACAGCCCAACGCACGACCCGACGTAGAGCTGAAAGTAAGCTAAATCCCGACGTAGAGCCCAACGCACGTCCCGACGTAGAGCCCAACGCACGTCCCGACGTAGAGACCAACGCACGTCCCGACGTAGAGCTGAAAGTAAGCTAAATCCCAACGTAGAGCCCAACGCACGTCCCGACGTAGAGCCCAACGCACGTCCCGACGTAGCGCCCAACGCACGTCCCGACGTAGAGCTGAAAGTTTGCTAACTACAGATGTAAAGCCCAACGCACGTCCCGACGTAGAGCTGAAAGTAAGCTAAATCCCGACGTAGCGCCCAACGCACATCCCGAAGTACCGCCCAACGCACGTCCCGACGTAGCGCCCAACGCACGTCCCGACGTAGCGCCCAATGCACGTCCCGACGTAGAGCTGAAAGTAAGCTAAATCCCGATCTAGAGGCCAACGCACGTCCCGACGTAGAGGCCAACGCACGTCCCGACGTAGAGCTGAAAGTAAGCTAAATCCCGACGTAGAGCCCAAAGCACGTCCCGACGTAGAGCCCAACACACGTCCCGACGTAGAGCGTAACGCACGTCCCGACGTAGAGCTGAAAGTAAGCTAAATCCCGACGTAGAGCCCAACGCACGTCCCGACGTAGAGCCCAACGCACGTCCCGACGTAGAGCTGAAAGTAAGCTAACTACAGACGAAGAGCGCAACGCGCGTCCCGACGTAGAGCTGAAAGTTAGCTAACTACAGACGTAGAGCCCAACGGACGTCCCGACGTAGAGGCCAACGCACGTCCCGACGTAGAGCTGAAAGTAACCTAAATCCCGACGTAGAGCCCAACGCACGTCCCGACGTAGAGCCCAACGCACGTCCCGACGTAGAGCCCAACGCACGTCCCGACGTAGAGCTGAAAGTTACCTAAATACAGACGTAGAGCCCAACGCACGTCCCGACGTAGAACAGAAAGTTAGCTAACTACAGACGTAGAGCCCAACTCACGTCCCGACGTAGAACCCAACGCACGTCCCGACGTAGAGTCCAACGCACGTCCCGACGTAGAGCCCAACGCACGTCCCGACGTAGAGCCCAACGCACGTCCCGACGTAGAGCTGAAAACTAAATGCCGACGTAGAGGCCAAAGGACGTTTCGACGTAGAGCTGAAAGTAAGCTAAATCCCGACGTAGGGCCCAACGCACGTCCTGACGTGGAGCCCAACTCACGTCCGGACGTAGAGCCCAACGCACGTCCCGACGTAGAGCTGAAAGTTAGCTAACTACAGACGTAGAGCCCAACGCACGTCCCGACGTAGAGCCCAACGCACGTCCCGACGTAGAGCTGAAAGTAAGCAAAATCCCGACGTAGAGCCCAACGCACGTCCCGACGTAGAGCTGAAAGTAAGCTAAATCCCGACGTAGAGGCCAACGCACGTCCCGATGTAGAGGCCAACGCACGTCCAGACGTAGAGCTGAAAGTAAGCTAAATCCCGACGTAGAGGCCAACGCACTTCCCGACGTAGAGGCCAACGCACGTCCCGACGTAGAGCTGAAAGTAAGCTAAATCCCAACGTAGAGCCCAACGCACGTCCCGACGTAGAGCCCAACGCACGTCCCGACATAGAGCCCAACGCACGTCCCGACGTAGAGCTGAAAGTAAGCTAAATCCCGACGTAGCGCCCAACGCACGTCCCGAAGTAGCGCCCAACGCACGTCCCGACGTAGCGCCCAACGCACGTCCCGACGTAGCGCCCAACGCACGTCCCGACGTAGAGCTGAAAGTAAGCTAAATCCCGACGTAGAGGCCAACGCACGTCCCGACGTAGAGGCCAACGCACGTCCCGACGTAGAGGCCAACGCACGTCCCGACGTAGAGCTGAAAGTAAGCTAAATCCCGAGGTAGAGCCCAACGCACGTCCCGACGTAGAGCCCAACAAACGTCCCAACGTAGAGTTGAAAGTTAGCTACCTACAGACGTAGAGCCCAACGCACGTCCCGACGTAGAGCCCAACGCACGTCCCGACGTAGACCTGAAAGTAAGCTAAATCCCGACGTAGAGCCCAACGCACGTCCCGACGTAGAGCCCAACGCACGTCCCGACGTAGAGCCCAACGCACGTCCCGACGTAGAGCCCAACGCACGTCCCGACGTAGACCTGAAAGTAAGCTAAATCCCGACGTAGAGCCCAACGCACGTCCGGACATAGAGCCCAACGCACGTCCCGACGTAGAGCTGAAAGTTAGCTAACTACAGACGTAGAGCCCAACGCACGTCCCGACGTAGAGCCCAACGCACGTCCCGACGTAGAGCTGAAAGTAAGATAAATCCCGACATAGAGCCCAACGCATGTCCCGACGTAGAGCCCAACGCTCGTCCCGACCTAGAGCCCAACGCACGTCCCGACGTAGAGCTGAAAGTAAGCTAAATCCCGACGTAGCGCCCAACGCACATCCCGAAGTACCGCCCAACGCACGTCCCGACGTAGCGCCCAATGCACGTCCCGACGTAGAGCTGAAAGTAAGCTAAATCCCGACCTAGAGCCCAACGCAAGTCCCGACGTAGAGGCCAACGCACGTCCCGACGTAGAGGCCAACGCACGTCCCGACGTAGAGCTGAAAGTAAGCTAAATCCCGACGTAGAGCCCAACGCACGTCCCGACGTAGAGCCCAACGCACGTCCCGACGTAGAGCCCAACGCACGTCCCGACGTAGCGCCCAACGCACGTCCCGACGTAGAGCTGAAAGTTAGCTAACTACAGACGTAGAGCCCAACGCACGTCCCGACGTAGAGCAGAAAGTTAGCTAACTACAGACGTAGAGCCCAAGGCACGTCCCAACGTAGAGCCCAAGGCACGTCCCGACGTAGAGCGAAACGCACGTCCCGACGTAGAGCTGAAAGTAAGCTAAATCCCGACGTAGAGCCCAACGCACGTCCCGACGTAGAGCCCAACGCACGTCCCGACGTAGAGCCCAACGCACGACCCGACGTAGAGCTGAAAGTAAGCTAAATCCCGACGTAGAGCCCAACGCACGTCCCGACGTAGAGCCCAACGCACGTCCCGACGTAGAGACCAACGCACGTCCCGACGTAGAGCTGAAAGTAAGCTAAATCCCAACGTAGAGCCCAACGCACGTCCCGACGTAGAGCCCAACGCACGTCCCGACGTAGAGCTGAAAGTTACCTAAATACAGACGTAGAGCCCAACGCACGTCCCGACGTAGAACAGAAAGTTAGCTAACTACAGACGTAGAGCCCAACTCACGTCCCGACGTAGAACCCAACGCACGTCCCGACGTAGAGTCCAACGCACGTCCCGACGTAGAGCCCAACGCACGTCCCGACGTAGAGCCCAACGCACGTCCCGACGTAGAGCTGAAAACTAAATGCCGACGTAGAGGCCAAAGGACGTTTCGACGTAGAGCTGAAAGTAAGCTAAATCCCGACGTAGGGCCCAACGCACGTCCTGACGTGGAGCCCAACTCACGTCCGGACGTAGAGCCCAACGCACGTCCCGACGTAGAGCTGAAAGTTAGCTAACTACAGACGTAGAGCCCAACGCACGTCCCGACGTAGAGCCCAACGCACGTCCCGACGTAGAGGCCAACGCACGTCCCGACGTAGAGGCCAACGCACGTCCCGACGTAGAGCTGAAAGTAAGCTAAATCCCGACGTAGAGCCCAAAGCACGTCCCGACGTAGAGCCCAACGCACATCCCGACGTAGAGCCCAACGCACGTCCCGACGTAGCGCCCAACGCACGTCCCGACGTAGAGCTGAAAGTTAGCTAACTACAGACGTAGAGCCCAACGCACGTCCCGACGTAGAGCCCAACGCACGTCCCGACATAGAGCCCAACGCACGTCCCGACTTAGAGCTGAAAATAAGCTAAATCCCGACGTAGAGCCCAACGCACGTCCCGACGTAGAGCCCAACGCACGTCCCGACGTAGAGCCCAACGCACGTCCCGACGTAGAGCCCAACGCACGTCCCGACGTAGAGCTGAAAGTTAGCTAACTACAGACGTAGAATCCAACGCACGTCCCGACGTAGAGCCCAACGCACGTCCCGACGTAGACCTGAAAGTTAGCTAACTACAGACGTAGAGCCCAACGCACGTCCCGACGTAGAGCCCAACGCACGTCCCGACGTAGAGCCCAACGCACGTCCCGACGTAGAGCTGAAAGTAAGCTAAATCCCAACGTAGAGCCCAACGCACGTCCCGACGTAGAGCTGAAAGTAAGCTAAATCCCGACGTAGAGCCCAACGCACGTCCCGACGTAGAGCTGAAAGTAAGCTAAATCCCGACGTAGAGGCCAACGCACGTCCCGACGTAGAGGCCAACGCACGTCCCGACGTAGAGCTGAAAGTAAGATAAATCCCGACATAGAGCCCAACGCATGTCCCGACGTAGAGCCCAACGCTCGTCCCGACCTAGAGCCCAACGCACGTCCCGACGTAGAGCTGAAAGTAAGCTAAATCCCGACGTAGCGCCCAACGCACATCCCGAAGTACCACCCAACGCACGTCCCGACGTAGCGCCCAATGCACGTCCCGACGTAGAGCTGAAAGTAAGCTAAATCCCGACCTAGAGCCCAACGCACGTCCCGACGTAGAGGCCAACGCACGTCCCGACGTAGAGGCCAACGCACGTCCCGACGTAGAGCTGAAAGTAAGCTAAATCCCGACGTAGAGCCCAACGCACGTCCCGACGTAGAGCCCAACGCACGTCCCGACGTAGAGCCCAACGCACGTCCCGACGTAGCGCCCAACGCACGTCCCGACGTAGAGCTGAAAGTTAGCTAACTACAGACGTAGAGCCCAACGCACGTCCCGACGTAGAGCAGAAAGTTAGCTAACTACAGACGTAGAGCCCAACGCACGTCCCAACGTAGAGCCCAAGGCACGTCCCGACGTAGAGCGAAACGCACGTCCCGACGTAGAGCTGAAAGTAAGCTAAATCCCGACGTAGAGCCCAACGCACGTCCCGACGTAGAGCCCAACGCACGTCCCGACGTACAGCCCAACGCACGACCCGACGTAGAGCTGAAAGTAAGCTAAATCCCGACGTAGAGCCCAACGCACGTCCCGACGTAGAGCCCAACGCACGTCCCGACGTAGAGACCAACGCACGTCCCGACGTAGAGCTGAAAGTAAGCTAAATCCCAACGTAGAGCCCAACGCACGTCCCGACGTAGAGCCCAACGCACGTCCCGACGTAGCGCCCAACGCACGTCCCGACGTAGAGCTGAAAGTTTGCTAACTACAGATGTAAAGCCCAACGCACGTCCCGACGTAGAGCTGAAAGTAAGCTAAATCCCGACGTAGCGCCCAACGCACATCCCGAAGTACCGCCCAACGCACGTCCCGACGTAGCGCCCAACGCACGTCCCGACGTAGCGCCCAATGCACGTCCCGACGTAGAGCTGAAAGTAAGCTAAATCCCGATCTAGAGGCCAACGCACGTCCCGACGTAGAGGCCAACGCACGTCCCGACGTAGAGCTGAAAGTAAGCTAAATCCCGACGTAGAGCCCAAAGCACGTCCCGACGTAGAGCCCAACACACGTCCCGACGTAGAGCGTAACGCACGTCCCGACGTAGAGCTGAAAGTAAGCTAAATCCCGACGTAGAGCCCAACGCACGTCCCGACGTAGAGCCCAACGCACGTCCCGACGTAGAGCTGAAAGTAAGCTAACTACAGACGAAGAGCGCAACGCGCGTCCCGACGTAGAGCTGAAAGTTAGCTAACTACAGACGTAGAGCCCAACGGACGTCCCGACGTAGAGGCCAACGCACGTCCCGACGTAGAGCTGAAAGTAACCTAAATCCCGACGTAGAGCCCAACGCACGTCCCGACGTAGAGCCCAACGCACGTCCCGACGTAGAGCCCAACGCACGTCCCGACGTAGAGCTGAAAGTTACCTAAATACAGACGTAGAGCCCAACGCACGTCCCGACGTAGAACAGAAAGTTAGCTAACTACAGACGTAGAGCCCAACTCACGTCCCGACGTAGAACCCAACGCACGTCCCGACGTAGAGTCCAACGCACGTCCCGACGTAGAGCCCAACGCACGTCCCGACGTAGAGCCCAACGCACGTCCCGACGTAGAGCTGAAAACTAAATGCCGACGTAGAGGCCAAAGGACGTTTCGACGTAGAGCTGAAAGTAAGCTAAATCCCGACGTAGGGCCCAACGCACGTCCTGACGTGGAGCCCAACTCACGTCCGGACGTAGAGCCCAACGCACGTCCCGACGTAGAGCTGAAAGTTAGCTAACTACAGACGTAGAGCCCAACGCACGTCCCGACGTAGAGCCCAACGCACGTCCCGACGTAGAGCTGAAAGTAAGCAAAATCCCGACGTAGAGCCCAACGCACGTCCCGACGTAGAGCTGAAAGTAAGCTAAATCCCGACGTAGAGGCCAACGCACGTCCCGATGTAGAGGCCAACGCACGTCCAGACGTAGAGCTGAAAGTAAGCTAAATCCCGACGTAGAGGCCAACGCACTTCCCGACGTAGAGGCCAACGCACGTCCCGACGTAGAGCTGAAAGTAAGCTAAATCCCAACGTAGAGCCCAACGCACGTCCCGACGTAGAGCCCAACGCACGTCCCGACATAGAGCCCAACGCACGTCCCGACGTAGAGCTGAAAGTAAGCTAAATCCCGACGTAGCGCCCAACGCACGTCCCGAAGTAGCGCCCAACGCACGTCCCGACGTAGCGCCCAACGCACGTCCCGACGTAGAGCTGAAAGTAAGCTAAATCCCGACGTAGAGGCCAACGCACGTCCCGACGTAGAGGCCAACGCACGTCCCGACGTAGAGGCCAACGCACGTCCCGACGTAGAGCTGAAAGTAAGCTAAATCCCGAGGTAGAGCCCAACGCACGTCCCGACGTAGAGCCCAACAAACGTCCCAACGTAGAGTTGAAAGTTAGCTACCTACAGACGTAGAGCCCAACGCACGTCCCGACGTAGAGCCCAACGCACGTCCCGACGTAGACCTGAAAGTAAGCTAAATCCCGACGTAGAGCCCAACGCACGTCCCGACGTAGAGCCCAACGCACGTCCCGACGTAGAGCCCAACGCACGTCCCGACGTAGAGGCCAACGCACGTCCCGACGTAGAGGCCAACGCACGTCCCGACGTAGAGCTGAAAGTAAGCTAAATCCCGACGTAGAGGCCAACGCACGTCCCGACGTAGAGGCCAACGCACGTCCCGACGTAGAGCTGAAAGTAAGATAAATCCCGACATAGAGCCCAACGCATGTCCCGACGTAGAGCCCAACGCTCGTCCCGACCTAGAGCCCAACGCACGTCCCGACGTAGAGCTGAAAGTAAGCTAAATCCCGACGTAGCGCCCAACGCACATCCCGAAGTACCACCCAACGCACGTCCCGACGTAGCGCCCAATGCACGTCCCGACGTAGAGCTGAAAGTAAGCTAAATCCCGACCTAGAGCCCAACGCACGTCCCGACGTAGAGGCCAACGCACGTCCCGACGTAGAGGCCAACGCACGTCCCGACGTAGAGCTGAAAGTAAGCTAAATCCCGACGTAGAGCCCAACGCACGTCCCGACGTAGAGCCCAACGCACGTCCCGACGTAGAGCCCAACGCACGTCCCGACGTAGCGCCCAACGCACGTCCCGACGTAGAGCTGAAAGTTAGCTAACTACAGACGTAGAGCCCAACGCACGTCCCGACGTAGAGCAGAAAGTTAGCTAACTACAGACGTAGAGCCCAACGCACGTCCCAACGTAGAGCCCAAGGCACGTCCCGACGTAGAGCGAAACGCACGTCCCGACTAGAGCTGAAAGTAAGCTAAATCCCGACGTAGAGCCCAACGCACGTCCCGACGTAGAGCCCAACGCACGTCCCGACGTACAGCCCAACGCACGACCCGACGTAGAGCTGAAAGTAAGCTAAATCCCGACGTAGAGCCCAACGCACGTCCCGACGTAGAGCCCAACGCACGTCCCGACGTAGAGACCAACGCACGTCCCGACGTAGAGCTGAAAGTAAGCTAAATCCCAACGTAGAGCCCAACGCACGTCCCGACGTAGAGCCCAACGCACGTCCCGACGTAGCGCCCAACGCACGTCCCGACGTAGAGCTGAAAGTTTGCTAACTACAGATGTAAAGCCCAACGCACGTCCCGACGTAGAGCTGAAAGTAAGCTAAATCCCGACGTAGCGCCCAACGCACATCCCGAAGTACCGCCCAACGCACGTCCCGACGTAGCGCCCAACGCACGTCCCGACGTAGCGCCCAATGCACGTCCCGACGTAGAGCTGAAAGTAAGCTAAATCCCGATCTAGAGGCCAACGCACGTCCCGACGTAGAGGCCAACGCACGTCCCGACGTAGAGCTGAAAGTAAGCTAAATCCCGACGTAGAGCCCAAAGCACGTCCCGACGTAGAGCCCAACACACGTCCCGACGTAGAGCGTAACGCACGTCCCGACGTAGAGCTGAAAGTAAGCTAAATCCCGACGTAGAGCCCAACGCACGTCCCGACGTAGAGCCCAACGCACGTCCCGACGTAGAGCTGAAAGTAAGCTAACTACAGACGAAGAGCGCAACGCGCGTCCCGACGTAGAGCTGAAAGTTAGCTAACTACAGACGTAGAGCCCAACGGACGTCCCGACGTAGAGGCCAACGCACGTCCCGACGTAGAGCTGAAAGTAACCTAAATCCCGACGTAGAGCCCAACGCACGTCCCGACGTAGAGCCCAACGCACGTCCCGACGTAGAGCCCAACGCACGTCCCGACGTAGAGCTGAAAGTTACCTAAATACAGACGTAGAGCCCAACGCACGTCCCGACGTAGAACAGAAAGTTAGCTAACTACAGACGTAGAGCCCAACTCACGTCCCGACGTAGAACCCAACGCACGTCCCGACGTAGAGTCCAACGCACGTCCCGACGTAGAGCCCAACGCACGTCCCGACGTAGAGCCCAACGCACGTCCCGACGTAGAGCTGAAAACTAAATGCCGACGTAGAGGCCAAAGGACGTTTCGACGTAGAGCTGAAAGTAAGCTAAATCCCGACGTAGGGCCCAACGCACGTCCTGACGTGGAGCCCAACTCACGTCCGGACGTAGAGCCCAACGCACGTCCCGACGTAGAGCTGAAAGTTAGCTAACTACAGACGTAGAGCCCAACGCACGTCCCGACGTAGAGCCCAACGCACGTCCCGACGTAGAGCTGAAAGTAAGCAAAATCCCGACGTAGAGCCCAACGCACGTCCCGACGTAGAGCTGAAAGTAAGCTAAATCCCGACGTAGAGGCCAACGCACGTCCCGATGTAGAGGCCAACGCACGTCCAGACGTAGAGCTGAAAGTAAGCTAAATCCCGACGTAGAGGCCAACGCACTTCACGACGTAGAGGCCAACGCACGTCCCGACGTAGAGCTGAAAGTAAGCTAAATCCCAACGTAGAGCCCAACGCACGTCCCGACGTAGAGCCCAACGCACGTCCCGACATAGAGCCCAACGCACGTCCCGACGTAGAGCTGAAAGTAAGCTAAATCCCGACGTAGCGCCCAACGCACGTCCCGAAGTAGCGCCCAACGCACGTCCCGACGTAGCGCCCAACGCACGTCCCGACGTAGCGCCCAACGCACGTCCCGACGTAGAGCTGAAAGTAAGCTAAATCCCGACGTAGAGGCCAACGCACGTCCCGACGTAGAGGCCAACGCACGTCCCGACGTAGAGGCCAACGCACGTCCCGACGTAGAGCTGAAAGTAAGCTAAATCCCGAGGTAGAGCCCAACGCACGTCCCGACGTAGAGCCCAACAAACGTCCCAACGTAGAGTTGAAAGTTAGCTACCTACAGACGTAGAGCCCAACGCACGTCCCGACGTAGAGCCCAACGCACGTCCCGACGTAGACCTGAAAGTAAGCTAAATCCCGACGTAGAGCCCAACGCACGTCCCGACGTAGAGCCCAACGCACGTCCCGACGTAGAGCCCAACGCACGTCCCGACGTAGAGCCCAACGCACGTCCCGACGTAGACCTGAAAGTAAGCTAAATCCCGACGTAGAGCCCAACGCACGTCCGGACATAGAGCCCAACGCACGTCCCGACGTAGAGCTGAAAGTTAGCTAACTACAGACGTAGAGCCCAACGCACGTCCCGACGTAGAGCCCAACGCACGTCCCGACGTAGAGCTGAAAGTAAGATAAATCCCGACATAGAGCCCAACGCATGTCCCGACGTAGAGCCCAACGCTCGTCCCGACCTAGAGCCCAACGCACGTCCCGACGTAGAGCTGAAAGTAAGCTAAATCCCGACGTAGCGCCCAACGCACATCCCGAAGTACCGCCCAACGCACGTCCCGACGTAGCGCCCAATGCACGTCCCGACGTAGAGCTGAAAGTAAGCTAAATCCCGACCTAGAGCCCAACGCAAGTCCCGACGTAGAGGCCAACGCACGTCCCGACGTAGAGGCCAACGCACGTCCCGACGTAGAGCTGAAAGTAAGCTAAATCCCGACGTAGAGCCCAACGCACGTCCCGACGTAGAGCCCAACGCACGTCCCGACGTAGAGCCCAACGCACGTCCCGACGTAGCGCCCAACGCACGTCCCGACGTAGAGCTGAAAGTTAGCTAACTACAGACGTAGAGCCCAACGCACGTCCCGACGTAGAGCAGAAAGTTAGCTAACTACAGACGTAGAGCCCAAGGCACGTCCCAACGTAGAGCCCAAGGCACGTCCCGACGTAGAGCGAAACGCACGTCCCGACGTAGAGCTGAAAGTAAGCTAAATCCCGACGTAGAGCCCAACGCACGTCCCGACGTAGAGCCCAACGCACGTCCCGACGTAGAGCCCAACGCACGACCCGACGTAGAGCTGAAAGTAAGCTAAATCCCGACGTAGAGCCCAACGCACGTCCCGACGTAGAGCCCAACGCACGTCCCGACGTAGAGACCAACGCACGTCCCGACGTAGAGCTGAAAGTAAGCTAAATCCCAACGTAGAGCCCAAGGCACGTCCCGACGTAGAGCCCAACGCACGTCCCGACGTAGCGCCCAACGCACGTCCCGACGTAGAGCTGAAAGTTAGCTAACTAGAGATGTAAAGCCCAACGCACGTCCCGACGTAGAGCTGAAAGTAAGCTAAATCCCGACGTAGCGCCCAACGCACATCCCGAAGTACCGCCCAACGCACGTCCCGACGTAGAGCCCAACGCACGTCCCGACGTACAGCCCAACGCACGTCCCGACGTAGAGCCCAACGCACGTCCCGACGTAGAGCCCAACACACGTCCCGACGTAGAGCCCAACGCACGTCCCGACGTAGAGCTGAAAGTTAGCTAACTACAGACGTAGAGGCCAACGCACGTCCAGACGTAGAGCTGAAAGTAAGCTAAATCCCGACGTAGAGCCCAACGCACGTCCCGACGTAGAGCCCAACGCACGTCCCGACGTAGAGCTGAGAGTAAGCTAAATCCCGATGTAGCGCCCAACGCACGTCCCGACGTAGCGCCCAATGCACGTCCCGACGTACAGCCCAACGCACGTCCCGACGTAGAGCCCAACGCACGTCCCGACGTAGAGCCCAACACACGTCCCGACGTAGAGCCCAACGCACGTCCCGACGTAGAGCTGAAAGTTAGCTAACTACAGACGTAGAGGCCAACGCACGTCCAGACGTAGAGCTGAAAGTAAGCTAAATCCCGACGTAGAGCCCAACGCACGTCCCGACGTAGAGGCCAACGCACGTCCCGACGTAGAGCCCAAAGCACGTCCCGACGTAGAGCTGAAAGTAAGCTAAATCCCGACGTAGAGCCCAACGCACGTCCCAACGTAGAGCCCAACGCACGTCCCAACGTAGAGCCCAACGCACGTCCCGACGTAGCGCCCAACGCACGTCCCGACGTAGCGCCCAACGCACGTCCCGACGTAGCGCCCAACGCACGTCCCGACGTAGAGCTGAAAGTTAGCTAACTACAGACGTAGAGCACAACGCACGTCCCGACGTAGAGCTGAAAGTTAGCTAACTACAGACGTAGAGCCCAATGCACGTCCCGACGTACAGCTGAAAGCTAGCTAACTACAGACGTAGAGGCCAACGCACGTCCCGACGTAGATCCCAACGCACGTCCCGACGTAGCGCCCAACGCACGTCCCGACGTAGAGCTGAAAGTTATTTAACTACAGACGTAGAGCCCAACACACGTCTCGACGTAGAGCTGAAAGTTAGCTAACTACAGACGTAGAGCCCAACGCACGTCCCGACGTAGAGCCCAACGCACGTCCCGACGTAGCGCCCAACGCACGTCCCGACGTAGAGCTGAAAGTTAGCTAACTACAGACGTAGAGCCCAACGCACGTCCCGACGTAGAGCTGAAAGTTGGCTAACTACAGACGTAGAGCCCAACGCACGTCCCGACGTAGAGCCCAACGCACGTCCCGATGTAGAGCTGAAGGTTAGCTAACTACAGACGTAGAGCCCAACGCACGTCCCGACGTAGAGCCCAACGCACGTCCCGACGTAGAGCCCAACGCACGTCCCGACGTAGAGCCCAACGCACGTCCCGACGTAGAGCTGAAAGTAAGCTAAATCCCAACGTAGAGCCCAACGCACGTCCCGACGTAGAGCTGAAAGTAAGCTAAATCCCGACGTAGAGGCCAACGCACGTCCCGACGTAGAGGCCAACGCATGTCCCGACGTAGAGCCCAACGCACGTCCCGACGTAGCGCCCAACGCACGTCCCGACGTAGAGCTGAAAGTTAGCTAACTACAGACGTAGAGCCGAACGCACGTCCCGACGTAGAGCTGAAAGTTAGCTAACTACAGACGTAGAGCCCAACGCACGTCCCGACGTAGAGCCCAACGCGCGTCCCGACGTAGAGCCCAACGCGCGTCCCGACGTAGAGCCCAACGCGCGTCCCGACGTGGAGCTGAATGTAAGCTAAATCCGGACGTAGAGGCCAACGCACGTCCCGACGTAGAGCCCAACGCACGTCCCGACGTAGAGGCCAACGCACGTCCCGACGTAGAGCTGAAAGTAAGCTAAATCCCGACGTAGAGCCCAACGCACGTCCCGACGTAGAGCCCAACGCACGTCCCGACGTAGAGCCCAACGCACGTCCCGACGTAGCGCCAAACGCACATCCCGACGTAGAGCTGAAAGTTAGCTAACTACAGACGTAGAGCCCAACGCACGTCCCGACGTAGAGCCCAACGCACGTCCCGACGTAGAGCCCAACGCACGTCCCGACGTAGCGCCCAACGCATGTCCCGACGTAGAGCCCAACGCACGTCCCGACGTAGAGCTGAAAGTTAGCTAACTACAGACGTAGAGCCCAACGCACGTCCCGACGTAGAGCCCAAAGCACGTCCCGACGTAGAGCCCAGCGCACGTCCCGACGTATATCCCAAAGCATGTCCCGACGTAGAGCCCAACGCACGTCCCGACGTAGACCTGAAAGTAAGCTAAATCCCGACGTAGAGCCCAACGCACGTCCCGATGTAGAGCCCAACACACGTCCCGACGTAGAGCTGAAAGCAAGCTAAATCCCGACGTAGAGCCCAACGCACGTCCCGACGTAGAGCTGAAAGCAAGCTAAATCCCGACATAGAGCCCAACGCACGTCCCGACGTAGAGCCCAACGCACGTCCCGACGTAGAGCCCAGCGCACGTCCCGACGTATATCCCAAAGCATGTCCTGACGTAGAGCCCAACGCACGTCCCGACGTAGACCTGAAAGTAAGCTAAATCCCGACGTAGAGCCCAACGCACGTCCCGACCTATAGCCCAACACACGTACCAACGTAGAGCTGAAAGCAAGCTAAATCCCGACGTAGAGCCCAACGCACGTCCCGACGTACAGCCCAACGCACGTCCCGACGTAGAGCCCAACGCACGTCCCGACGTAGAGCTGAAAGTTAGCTAACTACAGACGTAGAGACCAACGCACGTCCCGACGTAGAGCCCAACGCATGTCCCGACGTAGAGCCCAACGCACGTCCCGACGTAGAGCTGAAAGTAAGTTAAATCCCGACGTAGCGCCCAACGCACGTCCCGACGTAGAGCCCAACGCACGTCCCGACGTAGAGCTGAAAGTAAGCTAAATCCCGACGTAGAGGCCAACGCACGTCCCGACGTAGAGGCCAACGCACGTCCCGACGTAGAGGCCAACGCACGTCCCAACGTAGAGCTGAAAGTAAGCTAAATCCCGACGTAGAGCCCAACGCACGTCCCGACGTAGAGCCCAACGCACGTCCCGACGTAGAGCCCAACGCACGTCCCGACGTACAGCCCAACGCACGTCCCGACGTAGAGCCCAACGCACGTCCCGACATAGAGCCCAACGCACGTCCCGACGTAGAGCCCAACGCACGTCCCGACGTAGAGCTGAAAGCAAGCTAAATCCCGACGTACAGCCCAACGCACGTCCCGACGTAGAGCCCAACGCACGTCCCGACGTAGAGCTGAAAGTTAGCTAACTACAGACGTAGAGACCAACGCACGTCCCGACGTAGAGCCCAACGCATGTCCCGACGTAGAGCCCAACGCACGTCCCGACGTAGAGCTGAAAGTAAGTTAAATCCCGACGTAGCGCCCAACGCACGTCCCGACGTAGAGCCCAACGAACGTCCCGACGTAGAGCTGAAAGTAAGCTAAATCCCGACGTAGAGGCCAACGCACGTCCCGACGTAGAGGCCAACGCACGTCCCGACGTAGAGCTGAAAGTAAGCTAAATCCCGACGTAGAGCCCAACGCACGTCCCGACGTAGAGCCCAACGCACGTCCCGACGTAGAGCCCAACGCACGTCCCGACATAGAGCCCAACGCACGTCCCGACGTAGAGCTGAAAGTAAGCTAAATCCCGACGTAGCGCCCAACACACGTCCCGACGTAGCGCCCAACGCACGTCCCGACGTAGCGCCCAACGCACGTCCCGACGTAGCGCCCAACGCACGTCCCGACGTAGCGCCCAACGCACGTCCCGACGTAGAGCCCAACGCATGTCCCGACGTAGAGCCCAACGCACGTCCCGACGTAGAGCTGAAAGTAAGTTAAATCCCGACGTAGCTCCCAACGCACGTCCCGACATAGAGCCCAACGCACGTCCCGACGTAGAGCTGAAAGTAAGCTAAATCCCGACGTAGAGGCCAACGCACGTCCCGACGTAGAGGCCAACGCACGTCCCGACGTAGAGCTGAAAGTAAGCTAAATCCCGACGTAGAGCCCAACGCACGTCCCGACGTAGAGCCCAACGCACGTCCCGACGTAGAGCCCAACGCACGTCCCGACGTAGAGCTGAAAGCAAGCTAAATCCCGACGTAGAGCCCAACGCACGTCCCGACGTAGAGCCCAACGCACGTCCCGACGTATAGCCAAACGCACGTCCCGAATAGAGCCCAACGCACGTCCCGACGTAGAGCTGAAAGTTAGCTAACTACAGACGTAGAGACCAACGCACATCCCGACGTAGAGCCCAACGCATGTCCCGACGTAGAGCCCAACGCACGTCCCGACGTAGAGCTGAAAGTAAGTTAAATCCCGACGTAGCGCCCAACGCACGTCCCGACGTAGAGGCCAACGCACATCCCGACGTAGAGCTGAAAGTAAGCTAAATCCCGACGTAGAGGCCAACGCACGTCCCGACGTAGAGGCCAACGCACGTCCCGACGTAGAGCTGAAAGTAAGCTAAATCCCGACGTAGAGCCCAATGCACGTCCCGACGTAGAGCCCAACGCACGTCCCGACGTAGAGCCCAACGCACGTCCCGACGTAGAGCTGAAAGTAAGCTAAATCCCGACGTAGCGCCCAACGCACGTCCCGAAGTAGCGCCCAACGCACGTCCCGACGTAGCGCCCAACGCACGTCCCGACGTAGCGCCCAACGCACGTCCCGACGTAGAGCTGAAAGTAAGCTAAATCCCGACGTAGAGGCCAGCGCACGTCCCGACGTAGAGCCCAACGCACGTCCCGACGTAGAGCTGAAAGTTAGCTAACTACAGACGTAGAGACCAACGCACGTCCCGACGTAGAGCCCAACGCATGTCCCGACGTAGAGCCCAACGCACGTCCCGACATAGAGCTGAAAGTAAGTTAAATCCCGACGTAGCGCCCAACGCACGTCCCGACGTAGAGCCCAACGCACGTCCCGACGTAGAGCTGAAAGTAAGCTAAATCCCGAAGTAGAGGCCAACGCACGTCCCGACGTAGAGGCCAACGCACGTCCCGACGTAGAGGCCAACGCACGTCCCGACGTAGAGCTGAAAGTAAGCTAAATCCCGACGTAGAGCCCAACGCACGTCCCGACGTAGAGCCCAACGCACGTCCCGACGTAGAGCCCAACGCACGTCCCGACGTAGAGCCCAACGCACGTCCCGACGTAGAGCCCAACGCACGTCCCGACGTAGAGCCCAACGCACGTCCCGACGTAGAGCTGAAAGCAAGCTAAATCCCGACGTACAGCCCAACGCACGTCCCGACGTAGAGCCCAAAGCACGTCCCGACGTAGAGCCTAACGCACGTCCCGACGTAGAGCCCAACGCACGTCCCGACGTAGAGCTGAAAGTTAGCTAACTACAGACGTAGAGACCAACGCACGTCCCGACGTAGAGCCCAACGCATGTCCCGACGTAGAGCCCAACGCACGTCCCGACGTAGAGCTGAAAGTAAGTTAAATCCCGACGTAGCGCCCAACGCACGTCCCGACGTAGAGCCCAACGAACGTCCCGACGTAGAGGCCAACGCACGTCCCGACGTAGAGGCCAACGCACGTCCCGACGTAGAGCTGAAAGTAAGCTAAATCCCGACGTAGAGCCCAACGCACGTCCCGACGTAGAGCCCAACGCACGTCCCGACGTAGAGCCCAACGCACGTCCCGACGTAGAGCCCAACGCACGTCCCGACGTAGAGCTGAAAGTAAGCTAAATCCCGACGTAGCGCCCAACACACGTCCCGACGTAGCGCCCAACGCACGTCCCGACGTAGCGCCCAACGCACGTCCCGACGTAGCGCCCAACGCACGTCCCGACGTAGAGCCCAACGCATGTCCCGACGTAGAGCCCAACGCACGTCCCGACGTAGAGCTGAAAGTAAGTTAAATCCCGACGTAGCTCCCAACGCACGTCCCGACGTAGAGCCCAACGCACGTCCCGACGTAGAGCTGAAAGTAAGCTAAATCCCGACGTAGAGGCCAACGCACGTCCCGACGTAGAGGCCAACGCACGTCCCGACGTAGAGCTGAAAGTAAGCTAAATCCCGACGTAGAGCCCAACGCACGTCCCGACGTAGAGCCCAACGCACGTCCCGACGTAGAGCCCAACGCACGTCCCGACGTAGAGCTGAAACCAAGCTAAATCCCGACGTAGAGCCCAACGCACGTCCCGACGTAGAGCCCAACGCACGTCCCGACGTAGAGCCAAACGCACGTCCCGAATAGAGCCCAACGCACGTCCCGACGTAGAGCTGAAAGTTAGCTAACTACAGACGTAGAGACCAACGCACATCCCGACGTAGAGCCCAACGCATGTCCCGACGTAGAGCCCAACGCACGTCCCGACGTAGAGCTGAAAGTAAGTTAAATCCCGACGTAGCGCCCAACGCACGTCCCGACGTAGAGGCCAACGCACATCCCGACGTAGAGCTGAAAGTAAGCTAAATCCCGACGTAGAGGCCAACGCACGTCCCGACGTAGAGGCCAACGCACGTCCCGACGTAGAGCTGAAAGTAAGCTAAATCCTGACGTAGAGCCCAATACACGTCCCGACGTAGAGCCCAACGCACGTCCCGACGTAGAGCCCAACGCACGTCCCGACGTAGAGCTGAAAGTAAGCTAAATCCCGACGTAGCGCCCAACGCACGTCCCGAAGTAGCGCCCAACACACGTCCCGACGTAGCGCCCAACGCACGTCCCGACGTAGAGCTG
This sequence comes from Leptosomus discolor, assembly GCF_034619465.1. NCBI lineage: Eukaryota > Metazoa > Chordata > Aves > Leptosomiformes > Leptosomidae > Leptosomus > Leptosomus discolor. The sequence continues at coordinate 863,845 of NW_028237857.1, read as the reverse complement.
AAAGTAAGCTAAATCCCGACGTAGAGGCCAGCGCACGTCCCGACGTAGAGCCCAACGCACGTCCCGACGTAGAGCTTAAAGTAAGCTAAATCCCGACGTAGAGCCCAACACACTTCCAGACGTAGAGCCCAACGCACGTCCCGACGTAGAGCTGAAAGTAAGCTAAATCCCGACGTAGAGGCCAACGTCGTCCCGACGTACAGGCCAACGCACGTCCCGACGTAGAGCTGAAAGTAAGCTAAATCCCGACGTAGAGGCCAACGCACGTCCCGACGTAGAGGCCAACGCACGTCCCGACGTAGAGCTGAAAGTAAGCTAAATCCCGACGTAGAGCCCAACGCACGTCCCGACGTAGAGCCCAACGTACGTCCCGACGTAGAGCTGAAAGTAAGCTAAATCCCGACGTAGAGGCCAACGCACGTCCCGACGTAGAGCTGAAAGTTAGCTAACTACAGACATAGAGCCCAACGCACGTCCCGACGTAGAGCCCAACGCACGACCCGACGTAGCGCCCAACACACGTCCCGACGTAGAGCCCAACGCACGTCCCGACGTAGAGGCCAACGCACGTCCCGACGTAGAGGCCAACGCACGTCCCGACGTAGAGCTTAAAGTAAGCTAAATCCCGACGTAGAGGCCAACGCACGTCCCGACGTAGCGCCCAACGCACGTCCCGACGTAGAGCCCAACGCACGTCCCGACGTAGAGCCCAACGCACGTCCCGACGTAGAGCCCAACGCACGTCCCGACGTAGAGCTGAAAGTAAGCTAAATCCCGACGTAGAGCCCAACGCACGTCCCGATGTAGAGCCCAACGCACGTCCCGACGTAGAGCTGAAAGTTAGCTAACTACAGACATAGAGGCCAACGCACGTCCCGACGTAGAGCTGAAAGTTAGCTAACTACAGACGTAGAGCCCAACGCACGTCCCAACGTAGAGGCCAACGCACGTCCCGACGTAGAGCCCAAAGCACGTACCGACGTAGAGCTGAAAGTAAGCTAAATCCCGACGTAGAGCCCAACGCACGTCCCAACGTAGAGCCCAACGCACGTCCCGACGTAGAGCCCAACGCACGTCCCGACGTAGAGCCCAACGCACGTCCCGACGTAGAGCCCAACGCACGTCCCGACGTAGAGCTGAAAGTAAGCTAAATCCCGACGTAGAGGCCAACGCACGTCCCGACGTAGAGGCCAACGCACGTCCCGACGTAGAGCTGAAAGTAAGCTAAATCCCGACGTAGAGCCCAACGCACGTCCCGACGTAGAGCCCAACGCACGTCCCGACGTAGAGCTGAAAGCAAGCTAAATCCCGACGTACAGCCCAACGCACGTCCCGACGTAGAGCCCAACGCACGTCCCGACGTAGAGCCAAACGCACGTCCCGAATAGAGCCCAACGCACGTCCCGACGTAGAGCTGAAAGTTAGCTAACTACAGACGTAGAGACCAACGCACATCCCGACGTAGAGCCCAACGCATGTCCCGACGTAGAGCCCAACGCACGTCCCGACGTAGAGCTGAAAGTAAGTTAAATCCCGACGTAGCGCCCAACGCACGTCCCGACGTAGAGGCCAACGCACATCCCGACGTAGAGCTGAAAGTAAACTAAATCCCGACGTAGAGGCCAACGCACGTCCCGACGTAGAGCCCAACGCACGTCCCGACGTAGAGCTGAAAGTAAGCTAAATCCCGACGTAGAGCCCAATGCACGTCCCGACGTAGAGCCCAACGCACGTCCCGACGTAGAGCCCAACGCACGTCCCGACGTAGAGCTGAAAGTAAGCTAAATCCCGACGTAGCGCCCAACGCACGTCCCGAAGTAGCGCCCAACACACGTCCCGACGTAGCGCCCAACGCACGTCCCGACGTAGCGCCCAACGCACGTCCCGACGTAGCGCCCAACGCACGTCCCGACGTAGAGCTGAAAGTAAGCTAAATCCCGACGTAGAGGCCAGCGCACGTCCCGACGTAGAGCCCAACGCACGTCCCGACGTAGAGCTGAAAGTAAGCTAAATCCCGACGTAGAGCCCAACACACTTCCAGACATAGAGCCCAACGCACGTCCCGACGTAGAGCTGAAAGTAAGCTAAATCCCGACGTAGAGGCCAACGTCGTCCCGACGTACAGGCCAACGCACGTCCCGACGTAGAGCTGAAAGTAAGCTAAATCCCGACGTAGAGGCCAACGCACGTCCCGACGTAGAGGCCAACGCACGTCCCTACGTAGAGCTGAAAGTAAGCTAAATCCCGACGTAGAGCCCAACGCACGTCCCGACGTAGAGCCCAACGTACGTCCCGACGTAGAGCTGAAAGTAAGCTAAATCCCGACGTAGAGGCCAACGCACGTCCCGACGTAGAGCTGAAAGTTAGCTAACTACAGACATAGAGCCCAACGCACGTCCCGACGTAGAGCCCAACGCACGACCCGACGTAGCGCCCAACACACGTCCCGACGTAGAGCCCAACGCACGTCCCGACGTAGAGCCCAACGCACGTCATGACGTAGAGCCCAACGCACGTCCCGACGTAGAGCTTAAAGTAAGCTAAATCCCGACGTAGAGGACAACGCACGTCCCGACTTAGCGCCCAACGCACGTCCCGACGTAGAGCCCAACGCACGTCCCGACGTAGAGCCCAACGCACGTCCCGACGTAGAGCTGAAAGTAAGCTAAATCCCGACGTAGAGCCCAACGCACGTCCCGACGTAGAGCCCAACGCACGTCCCGACGTAGAGCACAACGCACGTCCCGACGTAGAGCCCAATGCACGTCCCGACGTAGAGCTGAAAGTTAGCTAACTACAGACGTAGAGCCCAACGCACGTCCCGACGTAGAGCTGAAAGTTAGCTAACTACAGACGTAGAGCCCAACGCATGTCCCGACGTAGAGCTCAACGCACGTCCCGACGTAGAGCCCAACGCACGTCCCGACGTAGAGCTAAAAGTAAGCTAAATCCCGACGTAGAGGCCAACGCACGTCCCGACGTAGAGGCCAACGCACGTCCCGAAGTAGAGGCCAACGCACGTCCCGACGTAGAGCTGAAAGTAAGCTAAATCCTGACGTAGAGCCCAACGCACGTCCCAACGTAGACCCCAACGCATGTCCCGACGTAGCGCCCAACGCACGTCCCGACGTAGAGCTGAAAGTTAGCTAACTACAGACGTAGAGCCCAACGCACGTCCCGACGTAGAGCAGAAAGTTAGCTAACTACAGACGTAGAGCCCAACGCACGTCCCGACGTAGAGCCCAACGCACGTCCCGACGTAGAGCCCAACGCACGTCCCGACGTAGCGCCCAACGCACGTCCCGACGTAGAGCTGAAAGTAAGTTAAATCCCGACGTAGAGGCCAACGCACGTCCCGACGTAGAGGCCAACGCACGTCCCGACTTAGAGGCCAACGCACGTCCCGACGTAGAGGCCAACGCACGTCCCGACGTAGAGCTGAAAGTAAGCTAAATCCCGACGTAGAACCCAACGCACGTCCCGACGTAGCGCCCAACGCACGTCCCGACGTAGAGCTGAAAGTTAGCTAACTACAGACGTAGAGCCCAACGCACGTCCCGACATAGAGCCCAACGCACGTCCCGACGTAGAGCTGAAAGTAAGCTAAATCCCGAAGTAGAGCCCAACACACGTCCCGACGTAGAGCTGAAAGTAAGCTAAATCCCGACGTAGAGGCCAACGCACGTCCCGACATAGAGGCCAACGCACGTCCCGACCTAGAGGCCAACGCACGTCCCGACGTAGAGGCCAACGCACGTCCCGACGTAGAGCTGAAAGTAAGCTAAATCCCGACGTAGAGCCCAACGCACGTCCCGACGTAGAGCCCAACGCACGTCCCGACGTAGAGCCCAACGCACGTCCCGACGTAGAGCCCAACGCACGTCCCGACGTAGAGCCCAACGAAAGTCCCAACGTAGAGCCCAACGCACGTCCCGACGTAGAGCTGAAAGTTAGCTAACTACAGACGTAGAGCCCAACGCACGTCCCGACGTAGAGCCCAAAGCACGTCCCGACGTAGAGCCCAGCGCACGTCCCGACGTATATCCCAAAGCATGTCCCGACGTAGAGCCCAACGCACGTCCCGACGTAGACCTGAAAGTAAGCTAAATCCCGACGTAGAGCCCAACGCACGTCCCGACGTAGAGACCAACACACGTCCCGACGTAGAGCTGAAAGCAAGCTAAATCCCGACGTAGAGCCCAACGCACGTCCCGACGTAGAGCTGAAAGCAAGCTAAATCCCGACGTAGAGCCCAACGCACGTCCCGACGTAGAGCCCAACGCACGTCCCGACGTAGAGCCCAGCGCACGTCCCGACGTATATCCCAAAGCATGTCCCGACGTAGAGCCCAACGCACGTCCCGACGTAGACCTGAAAGTAAGCTAAATCCCGACGTAGAGCCCAACGCACGTCCCGACGTAGAGCCCAACGCACGTCCCGACGTAGAGCTGAAAGCCAGCTAAATCCCGACGTAGAGCCCAACGCACGTCCCGACGTAGAGCCCAACGCACGTCCCGACGTAGAGCCCAACGCACGTCCCGACGTAGAGCTGAAAGTTAGCTAACTACAGACGTAGAGACCAACGCACGTCCCGACGTAGAGCCCAACGCATGTCCCGACGTAGAGCCCAACGCACGTCCCGACGTAGAGCTGAAAGTAAGTTAAATCCCAACGTAGCGCCCAACGCACGTCCCGACGTAGAGCCCAACGCACGTCCCGACGTAGAGCTGAAAGTAAGCTAAATCCCGACGTAGAGGCGAACGCACGTCCCGACGTAGAGGCCAACGCACGTCCCGACGTAGAGCTGAAAGTAAGCTAAATCCCGACGTAGAGCCCAACGCACGTCCCGACGTAGAGCCCAACGCACGTCCCGACGTAGAGCCCAACGCACGTCCCGACGTAGAGCCCAACGCACGTCCCGACGTAGAGCCCAACGCACGTCCCGACATAGAGCCCAACGCACGTCCCGACGTAGAGCCCAACGCACGTCCCAACGTAGAGCTGAAAGCAAGCTAAATCCCGACGTACAGCCCAACGCACGTCCCGACGTAGAGCCCAACGCACGTCCCGACGTAGAGCCTAACGCACGTCCCGACGTAGAGCCCAACGCACGTCCCGACGTAGAGCTGAAAGTTAGCTAACTACAGACGTAGAGACCAACGCACGTCCCGACGTAGAGCCCAACGCATGTCCCGACGTAGAGCCCAACGCACGTCCCGACGTAGAGCTGAAAGTAAGTTAAATCCCGACGTAGCGCCCAACGCACGTCCCGACGTAGAGCCCAACGAACGTCCCGACGTAGAGCTGAAAGTAAGCTAAATCCCGACGTAGAGGCCAACGCACGTCCCGACGTAGAGGCCAACGCACGTCCCGACGTAGCGCTGAAAGTAAGCTAAATCCCGACGTAGAGCCCAACGCACGTCCCGACGTAGAGCCCAACGCACGTCCCGACGTAGAGCCCAACGCACGTCCCGACGTAGAGCCCAACGCACGTCCCGACGTAGAGCTGAAAGTAAGCTAAATCCCGACGTAGCGCCCAACACACGTCCCGACGTAGCGCCCAACGCACGTCCCGACGTAGCGCCCAACGCACGTCCCGACGTAGCGCCCAACGCACGTCCCGACGTAGCGCCCAACGCACGTCCCGACGTAGAGCCCAACGCACGTCCCGACGTAGAGCTGAAAGTAAGCTAAATCCCGACGTAGAGGCCAACGCACGTCCCGACGTAGAGGCCAACGCACGTCCCGAAGTAGAGCTGAAAGTAAGTTAAATCCCGACGTAGCGCCCAACGCACGTCCCGACGTAGAGCCCAACGAACGTCCCGACGTAGAGCCCAACGAACGTCCCGACGTAGAGCTGAAAGTAAGCTAAATCCCGACGTAGAGGCCAACGCACGTCCCGACGTAGAGGCCAACGCACGTCCCGACGTAGAGCTGAAAGTAAGCTAAATCCCGACGTAGAGCCCAACGCACATCCCGACGTAGAGCCCAACGCACGTCCCGACGTAGAGCCCAACGCACGTCCCGACGTAGAGCCCAACGCACGTCCCGACGTAGAGCTGAAAGTAAGCTAAATCCCGACGTAGCGCCCAACACACGTCCCGACGTAGCGCCCAACGCACGTCCCGACGTAGCGCCCAACGCACGTCCCGACGTAGAGCCCAACGCACGTCCCGACGTAGAGCTGAAAGTAAGCTAAATCCCGACGTAGAGGCCAACGCACGTCCCGACGTAGAGGCCAACGCACGTCCCGAAGTAGAGGCCAACGCACGTCCCGACGTAGAGCTGAAAGTAAGCTAAATCCCGACGTAGAGCCCAACGCATGTCCCGACGTAGAGCCCAACGCACGTCCCGACGTAGAGCTGAAAGTAAGTTAAATCCCGACGTAGCGCCCAACGCACGTCCCGACGTAGAGCCCAACGCACGTCCCGACGTAGAGCTGAAAGTAAGCTAAATCCCGACGTAGAGGCCAACGCACGTCCCGACGTAGAGGCCAACGCACGTCCCGACGTAGAGCTGAAAGTAAGCTAAATCCCGACGTAGAGCCCAACGCACGTCCCGACGTAGAGCCCAACGCACGTCCCGACGTAGAGCCCAACGCACGTCCCGACGTAGAGCTGAAAGCAAGCTAAATCCCGACGTAGAGCCCAACGCACGTCCCGACGTAGAGCCCAACGCACGTCCCGACGTAGAGCCAAACGCACGTCCCGAATAGAGCCCAACGCACGTCCCGACGTAGAGCTGAAAGTTAGCTAACTACAGACGTAGAGACCAACGCACATCCCGACGTAGAGCCCAACGCATGTCCCGACGTAGAGCTGAAAGTAAGTTAAATCCCGACGTAGCGCCCAACGCACGTCCCGACGTAGAGGCCAACGCACGTCCCGACGTAGAGCTGAAAGTAAGCTAAATCCCGACGTAGAGGCCAACGCACGTCCCGACGTAGAGGCCAACGCACGTCCCGACGTAGAGCTGAAAGTAAGCTAAATCCCGACGTAGAGCCCAACGCACGTCCCGACGTAGAGTCCAACGCACGTCCCGACGTAGAGCCCAACGCACGTCCCGACGTAGAGCCCAACGCACGTCCCGACGTAGAGCTGAAAGTAAGCTAAATCCCGACGTAGCGCCCAACGCACGTCCCGAAGTAGCGCCCAACACACGTCCAGACGTAGCGCCCAACGCACGTCCCGACGTAGCGCCCAACGCACGCCCCGACGTAGCGCCCAACGCACGTCCCGACGTAGCGCCCAACGCACGTCCCGACGTAGAGCTGAAAGTAAGCTAAATCCCGACGTAGAGCCCAACACACTTCCAGACGTAGAGCCCAAAGCACGTCCCGACGTAGAGCTGAAAGTAAGCTAAATCCCGACGTAGAGGCCAACGTCGTCCCAACGTACAGGCCAACGCACGTCCCGACGTAGAGCTGAAAGTAAGCTAAATCCCGACGTAGAGGCCAACGCACGTCCCGACGTAGAGGTCAACGCACGTCCCGACGTAGAGCTGAAAGTAAGCTAAATCCCGACGTAGAGCCCAACGCACGTCCCGACGTAGAGCCCAACGTACGTCCCGACGTAGAGCTGAAAGTAAGCTAAATCCCGACGTAGAGGCCAACGCACGTCCCGACGTAGAGCTGAAAGTAAGTTAAATCCCGACGTAGCGCCCAACGCACGTCCCGACGTAGAGCCCAACGCACGTCCCGACGTAGAGCTGAAAGTAAGCTAAATCCCGACGTAGAGGACAACGCACGTCCCGACGTAGCGCCCAACGCACGTCCCGACGTAGAGCCCAACGCACGTCCCGACGTAGAGCCCAACGCACGTCCCGACGTAGAGCTGAAAGTAAGCTAAATCCCGACGTAGAGCCCAACGCACGTCCCGACGTAGAGCCCAACGCACGTCCCGACGTAGAGCACAACGCACGTCCCGACGTAGAGCCCAATGCACGTCCCGACGTAGAGCTGAAAGTTAGCTAACTACAGACGTAGAGGCCAACGCACGTCCCGACGTATAGCTGAAAGTTAGCTAACTACAGACGTAGAGCCCAACGCACGTCCCAACGTAGAGGCCAACGCACGTCCCGACGTAGAGCCCAAAGCACGTCCCGACGTAGAGCTGAAAGTAAGCTAAATCCCGACGTAGAGCCCAACGCACGTCCCGACGTAGAGCCCAACGCACGTCCCGACGTAGAGCCCAACGCACGTCCCGACGTAGCGCCCAACGCACGTCCCGACGTAGCGCCCAACGCACGTCCCGACGTAGAGCTGAAAGTTAGCTAACTACAGACGTAGAGCACAACGCACGTCCCGACGTAGAGCTGAAAGTTAGCTAACTACAGACGTAGAGCCCAATGCACGTCCCGACGTACAGCTGAAAGCTAGCTAACTACAGACGTAGAGCTCAACACACGTCCCGACGTAGATCCCAACGCACGTCCCGACGTAGAGCCCAACGCACGTCCCGACGTAGAGCTGAAAGTAAGCTAAATCCCGACGTAGAGGCCAACGCACGTCCCGACGTAGAGCCCAACGCACGTCCCGACGTAGCGCCCAACGCACGTCCCGACGTAGAGCTGAAAGTTATTTAACTACAGACGTAGAGCCCAACACACGTCTCGACGTAGAGCTGAAAGTTAGCTAACTACAGACGTAGAGCCCAACGCACGTCCCGACGTAGAGCCCAACGCACGTCCCGACGTAGCGCCCAACGCACGTCCCGACGTAGAGCTGAAAGTTAGCTAACTACAGACGTAGAGCCCAACGCACGTCCCGACGTAGAGCTGAAAGTTAGCTAACTACAGACGTAGAGCCCAACGCATGTCCCGACGTAGAGCTCAACGCACGTCCCGACGTAGAGCCCAACGCACGTCCCGACGTAGAGCTGAAAGTAAGCTAAATCCCGACGTAGAGGCCAACGCACTTCCCGACGTAGAGGCCAACGCACGTCCCGAAGTAGAGGCCAACGCACGTCCCGACGTAGAGCTGAAAGTAAGCTAAATCCTGACGTAGAGCCCAACGCACGTCCCAACGTAGACCCCAACGCATGTCCCGACGTAGCGTCCAACGCACGTCCCGACGTAGAGCTGAAAGTTAGCTAACTACAGACGTAGAGCCCAACGCACGTCCCGACGTAGAGCAGAAAGTTAGCTAACTACAGACGTAGAGCCCAACGCACGTCCCGACGTAGAGCCCAACGCACGTCCCGACGTAGAGCCCAACGCACGTCCCGACGTAGCGCCCAACGCACGTCCCGACGTAGAGCTGAAAGTAAGTTAAATCCCGACGTAGAGGCCAACGCACGTCCCGACGTAGAGGCCAACGCACGTCCCGACTTAGAGGCCAACGCACGTCCCGACTTAGAGGCCAACGCACGTCCCGACGTAGAGGACAACGCACGTCCCGACGTAGAGGCCAACGCACGTCCCGACGTAGAGCTGAAAGTAAGCTAAATCCCGACGTAGCGCCCAACGCACGTCCCGACGTAGCGCCCAACGCACGTCCCGACGTAGAGCTGAAAGTTAGCTAACTACAGACGTAGAGCCCAACGCACGTCCCGACATAGAGCCCAACGCACGTCCCGACGTAGAGCTGAAAGTAAGCTAAATCCCGAAGTAGAGCCCAACACACGTCCCGACGTAGAGCTGAAAGTAAGCTAAATCCCGACGTAGAGGCCAACGCACGTCCCGACGTAGAGGCCAACGCACGTCCCGACCTAGAGGCCAACGCACGTCCCGACGTAGAGGCCAACGCACGTCCCGACGTAGAGCTGAAAGTAAGCTAAATCCCGACGTAGAGCCCAACGCACGTCCCGACGTAGAGCCCAACGCACGTCCCGACGTAGAGCCCAACGCACGTCCCGACGTAGAGCCCAACGCACGTCCCGACGTAGCGCCAAACGCACATCCCGACGTAGAGCTGAAAGTTAGCTAACTACAGACGTAGAGCCCAACGCACGTCCCGACGTAGAGCCCAACGCACGTCCCGACGTAGAGCCCAACGCACGTCCCGACGTAGAGCCCAACGAAAGTCCCAACGTAGAGCCCAACGCACGTCCCGACGTAGAGCTGAAAGTTAGCTAACTACAGACGTAGAGCCCAACGCACGTCCCGACGTAGAGCCCAAAGCACGTCCCGACGTAGAGCCCAGCGCACGTCCCGACGTATATCCCAAAGCATGTCCCGACGTAGAGCCCAACGCACGTCCCGACGTAGACCTGAAAGTAAGCTAAATCCCGACGTAGAGCCCAACGCACGTCCCGACGTAGAGACCAACACACGTCCCGACGTAGAGCTGAAAGCAAGCTAAATCCCGACGTAGAGCCCAACGCACGTCCCGACGTAGAGCTGAAAGCAAGCTAAATCCCGACGTAGAGCCCAACGCACGTCCCGACGTAGAGCCCAACGCACGTCCCGACGTAGAGCCCAGCGCACGTCCCGACGTATATCCCAAAGCATGTCTCGACGTAGAGCCCAACGCACGTCCCGACGTAGACCTGAAAGTAAGCTAAATCCCGACGTAGAGCCCAACGCACGTCCCGACGTAGAGCCCAACGCACGTCCCGACGTAGAGCTGAAAGCCAGCTAAATCCCGACGTAGAGCCCAACGCACGTCCCGACGTAGAGCCCAACGCACGTCCCGACGTAGAGCCCAACGCACGTCCCGACGTAGAGCTGAAAGTTAGCTAACTACAGACGTAGAGACCAACGCACGTCCCGACGTAGAGCCCAACGCATGTCCCGACGTAGAGCCCAACGCACGTCCCGACGTAGAGCTGAAAGTAAGTTAAATCCCAACGTAGCGCCCAACGCACGTCCCGACGTAGAGCCCAACGCACGTCCCGACGTAGAGCTGAAAGTAAGCTAAATCCCGACGTAGAGGCGAACGCACGTCCCGACGTAGAGGCCAACGCACGTCCCGACGTAGAGGCCAACGCACGTCCCGACGTAGAGCTGAAAGTAAGCTAAATCCCGACGTAGAGCCCAACGCACGTCCCGACGTAGAGCCCAACGCACGTCCCGACGTAGAGCCCAACGCACGTCCCGACGTAGAGCCCAACGCACGTCCCGACGTAGAGCCCAACGCACGTCCCGACGTAGAGCCCAACGCACGTCCCGACATAGAGCCCAACGCACGTCCCGACGTAGAGCCCAACGCACGTCCCAACGTAGAGCTGAAAGCAAGCTAAATCCCGACGTACAGCCCAACGCACGTCCCGACGTAGAGCCCAACGCACGTCCCGACGTAGAGCCTAACGCACGTCCCGACGTAGAGCCCAACGCACGTCCCGACGTAGAGCTGAAAGTTAGCTAACTACAGACGTAGAGACCAACGCACGTCCCGACGTAGAGCCCAACGCATGTCCCGACGTAGAGCCCAACGCACGTCCCGACGTAGAGCTGAAAGTAAGTTAAATCCCGACGTAGCGCCCAACGCACGTCCCGACGTAGAGCCCAACGAACGTCCCGACGTAGAGCTGAAAGTAAGCTAAATCCCGACGTAGAGGCCAACGCACGTCCCGACGTAGAGGCCAACGCACGTCCCGACGTAGCGCTGAAAGTAAGCTAAATCCCGACGTAGAGCCCAACGCACGTCCCGACGTAGAGCCCAACGCACGTCCCGACGTAGAGCCCAACGCACGTCCCGACGTAGAGCCCAACGCACGTCCCGACGTAGAGCTGAAAGTAAGCTAAATCCCGACGTAGCGCCCAACACACGTCCCGACGTAGCGCCCAACGCACGTCCCGACGTAGCGCCCAACGCACGTCCCGACGTAGCGCCCAACGCACGTCCCGACGTAGCGCCCAACGCACGTCCCGACGTAGAGCCCAACGCACGTCCCGACGTAGAGCTGAAAGTAAGCTAAATCCCGACGTAGAGGCCAACGCACGTCCCGACGTAGAGGCCAACGCACGTCCCGAAGTAGAGCTGAAAGTAAGTTAAATCCCGACGTAGCGCCCAACGCACGTCCCGACGTAGAGCCCAACGAACGTCCCGACGTAGAGCCCAACGAACGTCCCGACGTAGAGCTGAAAGTAAGCTAAATCCCGACGTAGAGGCCAACGCACGTCCCGACGTAGAGGCCAACGCACGTCCCGACGTAGAGCTGAAAGTAAGCTAAATCCCGACGTAGAGCCCAACGCACATCCCGACGTAGAGCCCAACGCACGTCCCGACGTAGAGCCCAACGCACGTCCCGACGTAGAGCCCAACGCACGTCCCGACGTAGAGCTGAAAGTTAGCTAACTACAGACGTAGAGACCAACGCACGTCCCGACGTAGAGCCCAACGCATGTCCCGACGTAGAGCCCAACGCACGTCCCGACGTAGAGCTGAAAGTAAGTTAAATCCCAACGTAGCGCCCAACGCACGTCCCGACGTAGAGCCCAACGCACGTCCCGACGTAGAGCTGAAAGTAAGCTAAATCCCGACGTAGAGGCGAACGCACGTCCCGACGTAGAGGCCAACGCACGTCCCGACGTAGAGCTGAAAGTAAGCTAAATCCCGACGTAGAGCCCAACGCACGTCCCGACGTAGAGCCCAACGCACGTCCCGACGTAGAGCCCAACGCACGTCCCGACGTAGAGCCCAACGCACGTCCCGACGTAGAGCCCAACGCACGTCCCGACGTAGAGCCCAACGCACGTCCCGACATAGAGCCCAACGCACGTCCCGACGTAGAGCCCAACGCACGTCCCAACGTAGAGCTGAAAGCAAGCTAAATCCCGACGTACAGCCCAACGCACGTCCCGACGTAGAGCCCAACGCACGTCCCGACGTAGAGCCTAACGCACGTCCCGACGTAGAGCCCAACGCACGTCCCGACGTAGAGCTGAAAGTTAGCTAACTACAGACGTAGAGACCAACGCACGTCCCGACGTAGAGCCCAACGCATGTCCCGACGTAGAGCCCAACGCACGTCCCGACGTAGAGCTGAAAGTAAGTTAAATCCCGACGTAGCGCCCAACGCACGTCCCGACGTAGAGCCCAACGAACGTCCCGACGTAGAGCTGAAAGTAAGCTAAATCCCGACGTAGAGGCCAACGCACGTCCCGACGTAGAGGCCAACGCACGTCCCGACGTAGCGCTGAAAGTAAGCTAAATCCCGACGTAGAGCCCAACGCACGTCCCGACGTAGAGCCCAACGCACGTCCCGACGTAGAGCCCAACGCACGTCCCGACGTAGAGCCCAACGCACGTCCCGACGTAGAGCTGAAAGTAAGCTAAATCCCGACGTAGCGCCCAACACACGTCCCGACGTAGCGCCCAACGCACGTCCCGACGTAGAGCCCAACGCACGTCCCGACGTAGAGCTGAAAGCAAGCTAAATCCCGACGTAGAGCCCAACGCACGTCCCGACGTAGAGCCCAACGCACGTCCCGACGTAGAGCCAAACGCACGTCCCGAATAGAGCCCAACGCACGTCCCGACGTAGAGCTAAAAGTTAGCTAACTACAGACGTAGAGACCAACGCACATCCCGACGTAGAGCCCAACGCATGTCCCGACGTAGAGCTGAAAGTAAGTTAAATCCCGACGTAGCGCCCAACGCACGTCCCGACGTAGAGGCCAACGCACGTCCCGACGTAGAGCTGAAAGTAAGCTAAATCCCGACGTAGAGGCCAACGCACGTCCCGACGTAGAGGCCAACGCACGTCCCGACGTAGAGCTGAAAGTAAGCTAAATCCCGACGTAGAGCCCAACGCACGTCCCGACGTAGAGTCCAACGCACGTCCCGACGTAGAGCCCAACGCACGTCCCGACGTAGAGCCCAACGCACGTCCCGACGTAGAGCTGAAAGTAAGCTAAATCCCGACGTAGCGCCCAACGCACGTCCCGAAGTAGCGCCCAACACACGTCCAGACGTAGCGCCCAACGCACGTCCCGACGTAGCGCCCAACGCACGCCCCGACGTAGCGCCCAACGCACGTCCCGACGTAGCGCCCAACGCACGTCCCGACGTAGAGCTGAAAGTAAGCTAAATCCCGACGTAGAGCCCAACACACTTCCAGACGTAGAGCCCAACGCACGTCCCGACGTAGAGCTGAAAGTAAGCTAAATCCCGACGTAGAGGCCAACGTCGTCCCAACGTACAGGCCAACGCACGTCCCGACGTAGAGCTGAAAGTAAGCTAAATCCCGACGTAGAGGCCAACGCACGTCCCGACGTAGAGGCCAACGCACGTCCCGACGTAGAGCTGAAAGTAAGCTAAATCCCGACGTAGAGCCCAACGCACGTCCCGACGTAGAGCCCAACGTACGTCCCGACGTAGAGCTGAAAGTAAGCTAAATCCCGACGTAGAGGCCAACGCACGTCCCGACGTAGAGCTGAAAGTAAGTTAAATCCCGACGTAGCGCCCAACGCACGTCCCGACGTAGAGCCCAACGCACGTCCCGACGTAGAGCTGAAAGTAAGCTAAATCCCGACGTAGAGGACAACGCACGTCCCGACGTAGCGCCCAACGCACGTCCCGACGTAGAGCCCAACGCACGTCCCGACGTAGAGCCCAACGCACGTCCCGACGTAGAGCTGAAAGTAAGCTAAATCCCGACGTAGAGCCCAACGCACGTCCCGACGTAGAGCCCAACGCACGTCCCGACGTAGAGCACAACGCACGTCCCGACGTAGAGCCCAATGCACGTCCCGACGTAGAGCTGAAAGTTAGCTAACTACAGACGTAGAGGCCAACGCACGTCCCGACGTAGAGCTGAAAGTTAGCTAACTACAGACGTAGAGCCCAACGCACGTCCCAACGTAGAGGCCAACGCACGTCCCGACGTAGAGCCCAAAGCACGTCCCGACGTAGAGCTGAAAGTAAGCTAAATCCCGACGTAGAGCCCAACGCACGTCCCGACGTAGAGCCCAACGCACGTCCCGACGTAGAGCCCAACGCACGTCCCGACGTAGCGCCCAACGCACGTCCCGACGTAGCGCCCAACGCACGTCCCGACGTAGAGCTGAAAGTTAGCTAACTACAGACGTAGAGCACAACGCACGTCCCGACGTAGAGCTGAAAGTTAGCTAACTACAGACGTAGAGCCCAATGCACGTCCCGACGTACAGCTGAAAGCTAGCTAACTACAGACGTAGAGCTCAACACACGTCCCGACGTAGATCCCAACGCACGTCCCGACGTAGAGCCCAACGCACGTCCCGACGTAGAGCTGAAAGTAAGCTAAATCCCGACGTAGAGGCCAACGCACGTCCCGACGTAGAGCCCAACGCACGTCCCGACGTAGCGCCCAACGCACGTCCCGACGTAGAGCTGAAAGTTATTTAACTACAGACGTAGAGCCCAACACACGTCTCGACGTAGAGCTGAAAGTTAGCTAACTACAGACGTAGAGCCCAACGCACGTCCCGACGTAGAGCCCAACGCACGTCCCGACGTAGCGCCCAACGCACGTCCCGACGTAGAGCTGAAAGTTAGCTAACTACAGACGTAGAGCCCAACGCACGTCCCGACGTAGAGCTGAAAGTTAGCTAACTACAGACGTAGAGCCCAACGCATGTCCCGACGTAGAGCTCAACGCACGTCCCGACGTAGAGCCCAACGCACGTCCCGACGTAGAGCTGAAAGTAAGCTAAATCCCGACGTAGAGGCCAACGCACTTCCCGACGTAGAGGCCAACGCACGTCCCGAAGTAGAGGCCAACGCACGTCCCGACGTAGAGCTGAAAGTAAGCTAAATCCTGACGTAGAGCCCAACGCACGTCCCAACGTAGACCCCAACGCATGTCCCGACGTAGCGTCCAACGCACGTCCCGACGTAGAGCTGAAAGTTAGCTAACTACAGACGTAGAGCCCAACGCACGTCCCGACGTAGAGCAGAAAGTTAGCTAACTACAGACGTAGAGCCCAACGCACGTCCCGACGTAGAGCCCAACGCACGTCCCGACGTAGAGCCCAACGCACGTCCCGACGTAGCGCCCAACGCACGTCCCGACGTAGAGCTGAAAGTAAGTTAAATCCCGACGTAGAGGCCAACGCACGTCCCGACGTAGAGGCCAACGCACGTCCCGACTTAGAGGCCAACGCACGTCCCGACTTAGAGGCCAACGCACGTCCCGACGTAGAGGACAACGCACGTCCCGACGTAGAGGCCAACGCACGTCCCGACGTAGAGCTGAAAGTAAGCTAAATCCCGACGTAGCGCCCAACGCACGTCCCGACGTAGCGCCCAACGCACGTCCCGACGTAGAGCTGAAAGTTAGCTAACTACAGACGTAGAGCCCAACGCACGTCCCGACATAGAGCCCAACGCACGTCCCGACGTAGAGCTGAAAGTAAGCTAAATCCCGAAGTAGAGCCCAACACACGTCCCGACGTAGAGCTGAAAGTAAGCTAAATCCCGACGTAGAGGCCAACGCACGTCCCGACGTAGAGGCCAACGCACGTCCCGACCTAGAGGCCAACGCACGTCCCGACGTAGAGGCCAACGCACGTCCCGACGTAGAGCTGAAAGTAAGCTAAATCCCGACGTAGAGCCCAACGCACGTCCCGACGTAGAGCCCAACGCACGTCCCGACGTAGAGCCCAACGCACGTCCCGACGTAGAGCCCAACGCACGTCCCGACGTAGCGCCAAACGCACATCCCGACGTAGAGCTGAAAGTTAGCTAACTACAGACGTAGAGCCCAACGCACGTCCCGACGTAGAGCCCAACGCACGTCCCGACGTAGAGCCCAACGCACGTCCCGACGTAGAGCCCAACGCACGTCCCGACGTAGAGCCCAACGAAAGTCCCAACGTAGAGCCCAACGCACGTCCCGACGTAGAGCTGAAAGTTAGCTAACTACAGACGTAGAGCCCAACGCACGTCCCGACGTAGAGCCCAAAGCACGTCCCGACGTAGAGCCCAGCGCACGTCCCGACGTATATCCCAAAGCATGTCCCGACGTAGAGCCCAACGCACGTCCCGACGTAGACCTGAAAGTAAGCTAAATCCCGACGTAGAGCCCAACGCACGTCCCGACGTAGAGACCAACACACGTCCCGACGTAGAACTGAAAGCAAGCTAAATCCCGACGTAGAGCCCAACGCACGTCCCGACGTAGAGCTGAAAGCAAGCTAAATCCCGACGTAGAGCCCAACGCACGTCCCGACGTAGAGCCCAACGCACGTCCCGACGTAGAGCCCAGCGCACGTCCCGACGTATATCCCAAAGCATGTCCCGACGTAGAGCCCAACGCACGTCCCGACGTAGACCTGAAAGTAAGCTAAATCCCGACGTAGAGCCCAACGCACGTCCCGACGTAGAGCCCAACGCACGTCCCGACGTAGAGCTGAAAGCCAGCTAAATCCCGACGTAGAGCCCAACGCACGTCCCGACGTAGAGCCCAACGCACGTCCCGACGTAGAGCCCAACGCACGTCCCGACGTAGAGCTGAAAGTTAGCTAACTACAGACGTAGAGACCAACGCACGTCCCGACGTAGAGCCCAACGCATGTCCCGACGTAGAGCCCAACGCACGTCCCGACGTAGAGCTGAAAGTAAGTTAAATCCCAACGTAGCGCCCAACGCACGTCCCGACGTAGAGCCCAACGCACGTCCCGACGTAGAGCTGAAAGTAAGCTAAATCCCGACGTAGAGGCGAACGCACGTCCCGACGTAGAGGCCAACGCACGTCCCGACGTAGAGCTGAAAGTAAGCTAAATCCCGACGTAGAGCCCAACGCACGTCCCGACGTAGAGCCCAACGCACGTCCCGACGTAGAGCCCAACGCACGTCCCGACGTAGAGCCCAACGCACGTCCCGACGTAGAGCCCAACGCACGTCCCGACGTAGAGCTGAAAGTAAGCTAAATCCCGACGTAGCGCCCAACACACGTCCCGACGTAGCGCCCAACGCACGTCCCGACGTAGCGCCCAACGCACGTCCCGACGTAGCGCCCAACGCACGTCCCGACGTAGAGCCCAACGCATGTCCCGACGTAGAGCTGAAAGTAAGCTAAATCCCGACGTAGAGGCCAACGCACGTCCCGACGTAGAGGCCAACGCACGTCCCGAAGTAGAGCTGAAAGTAAGTTAAATCCCGACGTAGCGCCCAACGCACGTCCCGACGTAGAGCCCAACGAACGTCCCGACGTAGAGCCCAACGAACGTCCCGACGTAGAGCTGAAAGTAAGCTAAATCCCGACGTAGAGGCCAACGCACGTCCCGACGTAGAGGCCAACGCACGTCCCGACGTAGAGCTGAAAGTAAGCTAAATCCCGACGTAGAGCCCAACGCACGTCCCGACGTAGAGCCCAACGCACGTCCCGACGTAGAGCCCAACGCACGTCCCGACGTAGAGCCCAACGCACGTCCCGACGTAGAGCTGAAAGTAAGCTAAATCCCGACGTAGCGCCCAACGCACGTCCCGACGTAGCGCCCAACGCACGTCCCGACGTAGCGCCCAACGCACGTCCCGACGTAGAGCCCAACGCACGTCCCGACGTAGAGCTGAAAGTAAGCTAAATCCCGACGTAGAGGCCAACGCACGTCCCGACGTAGAGGCCAACGCACGTCCCGAAGTAGAGGCCAACGCACGTCCCGACGTAGAGCTGAAAGTAAGCTAAATCCCGACGTAGAGCCCAACGCATGTCCCGACGTAGAGCCCAACGCACGTCCCGACGTAGAGCTGAAAGTAAGTTAAATCCCGACGTAGCGCCCAACGCACGTCCCGACGTAGAGCCCAACGCACGTCCCGACGTAGAGCTGAAAGTAAGTTAAATCCCGACGTAGCGCCCAACGCACGTCCCGACGTAGAGCCCAACGCACGTCCCGACGTAGAGCTGAAAGTAAGCTAAATCCCGACGTAGAGGCCAACACACGTCCCGACGTAGAGGCCAACGCACGTCCCGACGTAGAGCTGAAAGTAAGCTAAATCCCGACGTAGAGCCCAACGCACGTCCCGACGTAGAGCCGAACGCACGTCCCGACGTAGAGCCCAACGCACGTCCCGACGTAGAGCTGAAAGCAAGCTAAATCCCGACGTAGAGCCCAACGCACGTCCCGACGTAGAGCCCAACGCACGTCCCGACGTAGAGCCAAACGCACGTCCCGAATAGAGCCCAACGCACGTCCCGACGTAGAGCTGAAAGTTAGCTAACTACAGACGTAGAGACCAACGCACATCCCGACGTAGCGCCCAACGCACGTCCCGAAGTAGCGCCCAACACACGTCCAGACGTAGCGCCCAACGCACGTCCCGACGTAGCGCCCAACGCACGTCCCGACGTAGCGCCCAACGCACGTCCCGACGTAGCGCCCAACGCACGTCCCGACGTAGAGCTGAAAGTAAGCTAAATCCCGACGTAGAGCCCAACACACTTCCAGACGTAGAGCCCAACGCACGTCCCGACGTAGAGCTGAAAGTAAGCTAAATCCCGACGTAGAGGCCAACGTCGTCCCAACGTACAGGCCAACGCACGTCCCGACGTAGAGCTGAAAGTAAGCTAAATCCCGACGTAGAGGCCAACGCACGTCCCGACGTAGAGGCCAACGCACGTCCCGACGTAGAGCTGAAAGTAAGCTAAATCCCGACGTAGAGCCCAACGCACGTCCCGACGTAGAGCCCAACGTACGTCCCGACGTAGAGCTGAAAGTAAGCTAAATCCCGACGTAGAGGCCAACGCACGTCCCGACGTAGAGCTGAAAGTAAGTTAAATCCCGACGTAGCGCCCAACGCACGTCCCGACGTAGAGCCCAACGCACGTCCCGACGTAGAGCTGAAAGTAAGCTAAATCCCGACGTAGAGGCCAACGCACGTCCCGACGTAGAGGCCAACGCACATCCCGACATAGAGCTGAAAGTAAGCTAAATCCCGACGTAGAGCCCAACGCACGTCCCGACGTAGAGCCCAACGCAAGTCCCGACGTAGAGCCCAACGCACGTCCCGACATAGAGCCCAACGCACGTCCCGACATAGAGCTGAAAGTAAGCTAAATCCCGACGTAGCGCCCAACGCACGTCCCGAAGTAGCGCCCAACGCACGTCCCGACGTAGCGCCCAACGCACGTCCCGACGTAGCGCCCAACGCACGTCCCGACGTAGAGCTGAAAGTAAGCTAAATCCCGACGTAGAGGCCAACGCACGTCCCGACGTAGAGGCCAACGCACGTCCCGAAGTAGAGGCCAACGCACGTCCCGACGTAGAGCTGAAAGTAAGCTAAATCCCGACGTAGAGCCCAACGCACGTCCCGACGTAGAGCCCAAACCACGTCCCGACGTAGAGCTGAAAGTAAGTTAAATCCCGACGTAGCGCCCAACGCACGTCCCGACGTAGAGCCCAACGCACGTCCCGACGTAGAGCTGAAAGTAAGCTAAATCCCGACGTAGAGGCCAACGCACGTCCCGACGTAGAGGCCAACGCACGTCCCGACGTAGAGCTGAAAGTAAGCTAAATCCCGACGTAGAGCCCAACGCACGTCCCGACGTAGAGCCCAACGCACGTCCCGACGTAGAGCCCAACGCACGTCCCGACGTAGAGCCCAACGCACGTCCCGACGTAGAGCTGAAAGCAAGCTAAATCCCGACGTAGAGCCCAACGCACGTCCCGACGTAGAGCCCAACGCACGTCCCGACGTAGAGCTGAAAGTAAGTTAAATCCCGACGTAGCGCCCAACGCACGTCCCGACGTAGAGCCCAACGCACGTCCCGACGTAGAGCTGAAAGTAAGCTAAATCCCGACGTAGAGGCCAACGCACGTCCCGACGTAGAGGCCAACGCACATCCCGACATAGAGCTGAAAGTAAGCTAAATCCCGACGTAGAGCCCAACGCACGTCCCGACGTAGAGCCCAACGCACGTCCCGACGTAGAGCCCAACGCACGTCCCGACGTAGAGGCCAACGCACGTCCCGACGTAGAGCTGAAAGTAAGCTAAATCCCGACGTAGCGCCCAACGCACGTCCCGAAGTAGCGCCCAACACACGTCCCGACGTAGCGCCCAACGCACGTCCCGACGTAGCGCCCAACGCACGTCCCGACGTAGAGCTGAAAGTAAGCTAAATCCCGACGTAGAGCCCAACGCACGTCCCGACGTAGAGCCCAAAGCATGTCCCGACGTTAAGGCCAGCGCACGTCCCGACGTAGAGGCCAGCGCACGTCCCGACGTAGAGGCCAGCGCACGTCCCGACGTAGAGCCCAACGGACGTCCCGACGTAGAGCTTAAAGTAAGTTAAATCCCGACGTAGAGCCCAACACACTTCCAGACGTAGAGCCCAACGCACGTCCCGACGTAGAGCTGAAAGTAAGCTAAATGCCGACGTAGAGGCCAACGCACGTCCCGACGTACAGGCCAACGCACGTCCCGACGTAGAGCTGAAAGTAAGCTAAATCCCGACGTAGAGGCCAACGCACGTCCCGACGTAGAGGCCAACGCACGTCCCGACGTAGAGCTGAAAGTAAGCTAAATCCCGACGTAGAGGCCAACGCACGTCCCGACGTAGAGCCCAACGCACGTCCCGACGTAGAGCTGAAAGTAAGCTAAATCCCGACGTAGAGGCCAACGCACGTCCCGACGTAGAGTCCAACGCACGTCCCGACGTAGAGCCCAACGCACGTCCCGACGTAGAGCTGAAAGTAAGCTAAATCCCGACGTAGCGCCCAACGCACGTCCCGAACTAGCGCCCAACGCACGTCCCGACGTAGCGCCCAACGCACATCCCGACGTAGAGCTGAAAGTAAGCTAAATCCCGACGTAGAGGCCAACGCACGTCCCGACGTAGAGGCCAACGCACGTCCCGACGTAGAGGCCAACGCACGTCCCGACGTAGAGCCCAACGCACGTCCCGACGTAGAGCCCAACGCACGTCCCGACGTAGCGCCCAACGCACGTCCCGACGTAGAGCTGAAAGTTAGCTAACTACAGACATAGAGCCCAACGCACGTCCCGACGTAGAGCCCAACGCACGTCCCGACGTAGCGCCCAAAGCACGTCCCGACGTAGAGCTCAAAGTTACCTAACTACAGACGTAGAGCCCAACGCACGTCCCGACGTAGAGCCCAACGCACGTCCCGACGTAGAGCCGAACGCACGTCCCGACGTAGAGCTGAAAGTAAGCTAAATCCCGACGTAGAGGCCAACGCACGTCCCAACGTAGAGCTGAAAGTAAGCTAAATCCCGACGTAGAGCCCAACGCACGTCCCGACGTAGAGCCCAACGCATGTCCCGACGTAGAGCTGAAAGTTAGCTAAATCCTGACGTAGAGCCCAACGCACGTCCCGACGTAGAGCCCAACGCACGTCCCGACGTAGAGCCCAACGCACGTCCCGACGTAGAGCCCAACGCACGTCCCGACGTAGAGCTGAAAGTTAGCTAACTACAGACGTAGAGCCCAACGCACGTCCCGACGTAGAGCCCAACGCACGTCCCGACGTAGAGCCCAACGCACGTCCCGACGTACAGCTGAAAGTAAGCTAAATCCCGACGTAGAGCCCAACGCACGTCCCGACGTAGAGCTGAAAGTAAGCTAAATCCCGACGTAGAGCCCAACGCACGTCCCGACGTACAGGCCAAAGCACGTCCCGACGTAGAGCTGAAAGTAAGATAAATCCCGACGTAGAGGCCAACGCACGTCCCGACGTAGAGGCCAGCGCACGTCCCGACGTAGAGGCTAGCACACGTCCCGACGTAGAGGCCAGCGCACGTCCCGACGTAGAGCCCAGCGCACGTCCCGACGTAGAGCCCAACGCACGTCCCGACGTAGAGCTTAATGTAAGCTAAATCCCGACGTAGAGCCCAACGCACGTCCCGACGTAGAGCCCAACGCACGTCTCGACGTAGAGCCCAACGCACGTCCCGACGTAGAGCTGAAAGTAAGCTAAATCCCGACGTAGAGCCCAACGCACGTCCCGACGTAGCGCCCAACGCACGTCCCGACGTAGAGCTGAAAGTTAGCTAACTACAGACGTAGAGCCAAACGCACGTCCCGACGTAGAGCTGAAAGTTAGCTAACTACAGACGAAGAGCCCAACGCGCGTCCCGACGTAGAGCTGAAAGTTAGCTAACTACAGACGTAGAGCCCAACGCACGTCCCGACGTAGAGGCCAACGCACGTCCCGACGTAGAGGCCAACGCACGTCCCGACGTAGAGCTGAAAGTAAGCTAAATCCCGACGTAGAGGCCAACGCACGTCCCGACGTAGAGGCCAACGCACGTCCCGAAGTAGAGGCAAACGCACGTCCCGACGTAGAGCTGTAAGTAAGCTAAATCCCGACGTAGAGCCCAACGCACGTCCCGACGTAGAGCCCAACGCATGTCCCGACGTAGCGCCCAACGCACGTCCCGACGTAGAGCTGAAAGTTAGCTAACTACAGACGTAGAGCCCAACGCACGTCCCGACGTAGAGCAGAAACTTAGCTAACTACAGACGTAGAGCCCAACGCACGTCCCGACGTAGAGCCCAACGCACGTCCCGACGTAGAGCTGAAAGTTAGCTAACTACAGACGTAGAGCCCAACGCACGTCCCGACGTAGAGCCCAACGCAAGTCCCGACGTAGAGCCCAACGCACGTCCCGACGTAGAGCCCAACGCACGTCCCGACGTAGAGCTGAAAGTAAGCTAAATCCCGACGTAGAGCCCAACGCACGTCCCGACGTAGAGCTGAAAGTAAGCTAAATCCCGACGTAGAGGCCAACGCACGTCCCGACGTACAGGCCAAGGCACGTCCCGACGTACAGGCCAAGGCACGTCCCGACGTAGAGATAAAAGTAAGCTAAATCCCGACGTAGAGGCCAACGCACGTCCCGACGTAGAAGCCAGCGCACGTCCCGACGTAGAGGCCAGCGCACGTCCCGACGTAGAGGCCAGCGCACGTCCCGACGTAGAGCCCAACGCACGTCCCGACGTAGAGCTTAAAGTAAGTTAAATCCCTACGTAGAGCCCAACGCACGTCCCGACGTAGACCCCAACGCACGTCCCGACGTAGAGCTGAAAGTAAGCTAAATCCCGACGTAGCGCCCAACGCACGTCCCGACGTAGCGCCCAACGCACGTCCCGACGTAGAGCTGAAAGTTAACTAACTACAGACGTAGAGACCAACGCACATCCCGACGTAGAGCTGAAAGTTAGCTAACTACAGACGTAGAGCCCAACGCGCGTCCCGACGTAGAGCCCAACGCGTGTCCCGACGTAGAGTCCAACGCACGTCCCGACGTAGAGCCCAACGCACGTCCCGACGTAGAGCTGAAAGTAAGCTAAATCCCGACGTAGAGCCCAACGCACGTCCCGACGTAGAGCCCAACGCACGTCCCGACGTAGAGCTGAAAGTTAGCTAACTACAGACGTAGAGACCAACGCACGTCCCGACGTAGAGCCCAACGCATGTCCCGACGTAGAGCCCAACGCACGTCCCGATGTAGAGCTGAAAGTAAGCTAAATCCCGACGTAGAGGCCAACGCACGTCCCAACGTAGAGCTGAACGTAAGCTAAATCCCAACGTAGAGGCCAACGCACGTCCCGACGTAGAGGCCAACGCACGTCCCGACGTAGAGCTGAAAGTAAGCTAAATCCCGACGTAGAGGCCAACGCACGTCCCGACGTAGAGGCCAACGCACGTCCCGACGTAGAGCTGAAATTAAGCTAAATCCCGACGTAGAGCCCAACGCACGTCCCGACGTAGAGCCCAACGCACGTCCCGACGTAGAGCCCAACGCACGTCCCGACGTAGAGCCCAACGCACGTCCCGACGTAGAGCTGAAAGTAAGCTAAAACCCGACGTAGCGCCCAACACACGTCCCGAAGCAGCGCCCAACGCACGTCCCGACGTAGCGCCCAACGCACGTCCCGACCTAGCGCCCAACGCACGTCCCGACGTAGAGCTGAAAGTAAGCTAAATCCCGACGTAGAGGCCAACGCACGTCCCGACGTAGAGGCCAACGCACGTCCCGACGTAGAGCCCAACGCACGTCCCGACGTAGAGCCCAACGCACTTCCCGACGTAGAGCCCAACGCACGTCCCGACGTAGAGCCCAACGCACGTCCCGACGTAGCGCCAAACGCACGTCCCGACGTAGATCTGAAACTTATCTAACTACAGACGTAGAGCCCAACGCACGTCCCGACGTAGAGCCCAACGCACGTCCCGACGTAGAGCTGAAAGTTAGCTAACTACAGATGTACAGCCCAACGCACGTCCCGACGTAGAGCCCAACGCAAGTCCCGACGTAGAGCCCAACGAAAGTCCCAACGTAGAGCCCAACGCACGTCCCGACGTAGAGCTGAAAGTTAGCTAACTACAGACGTAGAGCCCAACGCACGTCCCGACGTAGAGCCCAACGCACGTCCCGACGTAGAGCCCAACGCACGTCCCGACGTAGAGCCCAACGCACGTCCCGACGTAGAGCTGAAAGTAAGCTAAATCCCGACGTAGAGCCCAACGCACGTCCCGACGTAGAGCCCAACACACGTCCCGACGTAGCGCCCAACGCACGTCCCGACGTAGAGCTGAAAGTTAGCTAACTACAGACATAGAGCCCAACGCACGTCCCGACGTAGAGCCCAACGCACGTCCCGACGTAGAGCTGAAAGTAAGCTAAAACCCGACGTAGAGCCCAACGCACGTCCCGACGTAGAGCTGAAAGTAAGCTAAATCCCGACGTAGAGGCCAACGCACGTCCCGACGTACAGGCCAACGCACGTCCCGACGTAGAGCTGAAAGTAAGCTAAATCCCGACGTAGAGGCCAACGCACGTCCCGACGTAGAGGCCAACGCACGTCCCGACGTAGAGCTGAAAGTAAGCTAAATCCCGACGTAGAGGCCAACGCACGTCCCGACGTAGAGCCCAACGCACGTCCCGACGTAGAGCTGAAAGTAAGCTAAATCCCGACGTAGAGGCCAACGCACGTCCCGACGTAGAGTCCAACGCACGTCCCGACGTAGAGCCCAACGCACGTCCCGACGTAGAGCTGAAAGTAAGCTAAATCCCGACGTAGCGCCCAACGCACGTCCCGAACTAGCGCCCAACGCATGTCCCGACGTAGCGCCCAACGCACATCCCGACGTAGAGCTGAAAGTAAGCTAAATCCCGACGTAGAGGCCAACGCACGTCCCGACGTAGAGGCCAACGCACGTCCCGACGTAGAGGCCAACGCACGTCCCGACGTAGAGGCCAACGCACGTCCCGACGTAGAGCTGAAAGTAAGCTAAATCCAGACGTAGAGCCCAACGCACGTCCCGACGTAGAGCCCAACGCACGTCCCGACGTAGAGCCCAACGCACGTCCCGACGTAGCGCCCAACGCACGTCCCGACGTAGAGCTGAAAGTTAGCTAACTACAGACATAGAGCCCAACGCACGTCCCGACGTAGAGCCCAACGCACGTCCCGACGTAGCGCCCAACGCACGTCCCGACGTAGAGCTGAAAGTTACCTAACTACAGACGTAGAGCCCAACGCACGTCCCGACGTAGAGCCCAACGCACGTCCCGACGTAGAGCCCAACGCACGTCCCGACGTAGAGCTGAAAGTAAGGTAAATCCCGACGTAGAGGCCAACGCACGTCCCAACGTAGAGCTGAAAGTAAGCTAAATCCCGACGTAGAGCCCAACGCACGTCCCGACGTAGAGCCCAACGCATGTCCCGACGTAGAGCTGAAAGTTAGCTAAATCCTGACGTAGAGCCCAACGCACGTCCCGACGTAGAGCCCAACGCACGTCCCGACGTAGAGCCCAACGCACGTCCCGACGTAGAGCCCAACGCACGTCCCGACGTAGAGCCCAACGCACGTCCCGACGTAGAGCTGAAAGTTAGCTAACTACAGACGTAGAGCCCAACGCACGTCCCGACGTAGAGCCCAACGCACGTCCCGACGTAGAGCCCAACGCACGTCCCGACGTAGAGCTGAAAGTAAGCTAAATCCCGACGTAGAGCCCAACGCACGTCCCGACGTAGAGCTGAAAGTAAGCTAAATCCCGACGTAGAGCCCAACGCACGTCCCGACGTACAGGCCAAAGCACGTCCCGACGTAGAGCTGAAAATAAGATAAATCCCGACGTAGAGGCCAACGCACGTCCCGACGTAGAGGCCAGCGCACGTCCCGACGTAGAGGCTAGCACACGTCCCGACGTAGAGGCCAGCGCACGTCCCGACGTAGAGCCCAACGCACGTTCCGACGTAGAGCTTAATGTAAGCTAAATCCCGACGTAGAGCCCAACGCACGTCCCGACGTAGAGCCCAACGCACGTCCCGACGTAGAGCCCAACGCACGTCCCGACGTAGAGCTGAAAGTAAGCTAAATCCCGACGTAGAGCCCAACGCACGTCCCGACGTAGCGCCCAACGCACGTCCCGACGTAGAGCTGAAAGTTAGCTAACTACAGACGTAGAGCCCAACGCACGTCCCGACGTAGAGCTGAAAGTTAGCTAACTACAGACGAAGAGCCCAACGCGCGTCCCGACGTAGAGCTGAAAGTTAGCTAACTACAGACGTAGAGCCCAACGCGTGTCCCGACGTAGAGCTCAACGCACGTCCCGACGTAGAGGCCAACGCACGTCCCGACGTAGAGCTGAAAGTAAGCTAAATCCCGACGTAGAGGCCAACGCACGTCCCGACGTAGAGGCCAACGCACGTCCCGAAGTAGAGGCAAACGCACGTCCCGACGTAGAGCTGAAAGTAAGCTAAATCCCGACGTAGAGCCCAACGCACGTCCCGACGTAGAGCCCAACGCATGTCCCGACGTAGCGCCCAACGCACGTCCCGACGTAGAGCTGAAAGTTAGCTAACTACAGACGTAGAGCCCAACGCACGTCCCGACGTAGAGCAGAAAGTTAGCTAACTACAGACGTAGAGCCCAACGCACGTCCCGACGTAGACCCCAACGCACGTCCCGACGTAGAGCTGAAAGTAAGCTAAATCCCGACGTAGCGCCCAACGCACGTCCCGACGTAGCGCCCAACGCACGTCCCGACGTAGAGCTGAAAGTTAACTAACTACAGACGTAGAGACCAACGCACATCCCGACGTAGAGCTGAAAGTTAGCTAACTACAGACGTAGAGCCCAACGCGCGTCCCGACGTAGAGCCCAACGCGTGTCCCGACGTAGAGTCCAACGCACGTCCCGACGTAGAGCCCAACGCACGTCCCGACGTAGAGCTGAAAGTAAGCTAAATCCCGACGTAGAGCCCAACGCACGTCCCGACGTAGAGCCCAACGCACGTCCCGACGTAGAGCTGAAAGTTAGCTAACTACAGACGTAGAGACCAACGCACGTCCCGACGTAGAGCCCAACGCATGTCCCGACGTAGAGCCCAACGCACGTCCCGATGTAGAGCTGAAAGTAAGCTAAATCCCGACGTAGAGGCCAACGCACGTCCCAACGTAGAGCTGAACGTAAGCTAAATCCCAACGTAGAGGCCAACGCACGTCCCGACGTAGAGGCCAACGCACGTCCCGACGTAGAGCTGAAAGTAAGCTAAATCCCGACGTAGAGGCCAACGCACGTCCCGACGTAGAGGCCAACGCACGTCCCGACGTAGAGCTGAAATTAAGCTAAATCCCGACGTAGAGCCCAACGCACGTCCCGACGTAGAGCCCAACGCACGTCCCGACGTAGAGCCCAACGCACGTCCCGACGTAGAGCCCAACGCACGTCCCGACGTAGAGCTGAAAGTAAGCTAAAACCCGACGTAGCGCCCAACACACGTCCCGAAGCAGCGCCCAACGCACGTCCCGACGTAGCGCCCAACGCACGTCCCGACCTAGCGCCCAACGCACGTCCCGACGTAGAGCTGAAAGTAAGCTAAATCCCGACGTAGAGGCCAACGCACGTCCCGACGTAGAGGCCAACGCACGTCCCGACGTAGAGCCCAACGCACGTCCCGACGTAGAGCCCAACGCACTTCCCGACGTAGAGCCCAACGCACGTCCCGACGTAGAGCCCAACGCACGTCCCGACGTAGCGCCAAACGCACGTCCCGACGTAGATCTGAAACTTATCTAACTACAGACGTAGAGCCCAACGCACGTCCCGACGTAGAGCCCAACGCACGTCCCGACGTAGAGCTGAAAGTTAGCTAACTACAGATGTACAGCCCAACGCACGTCCCGACGTAGAGCCCAACGCAAGTCCCGACGTAGAGCCCAACGAAAGTCCCAACGTAGAGCCCAACGCACGTCCCGACGTAGAGCTGAAAGTTAGCTAACTACAGACGTAGAGCCCAACGCACGTCCCGACGTAGAGCCCAACGCACGTCCCGACGTAGAGCCCAACGCACGTCCCGACGTAGAGCCCAACGCACGTCCCGACGTAGAGCTGAAAGTAAGCTAAATCCCGACGTAGAGCCCAACGCACGTCCCGACGTAGAGCCCAACACACGTCCCGACGTAGCGCCCAACGCACGTCCCGACGTAGAGCTGAAAGTTAGCTAACTACAGACATAGAGCCCAACGCACGTCCCGACGTAGAGCCCAACGCACGTCCCGACGTAGAGCTGAAAGTAAGCTAAAACCCGACGTAGAGCCCAACGCACGTCCCGACGTAGAGCTGAAAGTAAGCTAAATCCCGACGTAGAGGCCAACGCACGTCCCGACGTACAGGCCAACGCACGTCCCGACGTAGAGCTGAAAGTAAGCTAAATCCCGACGTAGAGGCCAACGCACGTCCCGACGTAGAGGCCAACGCACGTCCCGACGTAGAGCTGAAAGTAAGCTAAATCCCGACGTAGAGGCCAACGCACGTCCCGACGTAGAGCCCAACGCACGTCCCGACGTAGAGCTGAAAGTAAGCTAAATCCCGACGTAGAGGCCAACGCACGTCCCGACGTAGAGTCCAACGCACGTCCCGACGTAGAGCCCAACGCACGTCCCGACGTAGAGCTGAAAGTAAGCTAAATCCCGACGTAGCGCCCAACGCACGTCCCGAACTAGCGCCCAACGCATGTCCCGACGTAGCGCCCAACGCACATCCCGACGTAGAGCTGAAAGTAAGCTAAATCCCGACGTAGAGGCCAACGCACGTCCCGACGTAGAGGCCAACGCACGTCCCGACGTAGAGGCCAACGCACGTCCCGACGTAGAGGCCAACGCACGTCCCGACGTAGAGCTGAAAGTAAGCTAAATCCAGACGTAGAGCCCAACGCACGTCCCGACGTAGAGCCCAACGCACGTCCCGACGTAGAGCCCAACGCACGTCCCGACGTAGCGCCCAACGCACGTCCCGACGTAGAGCTGAAAGTTAGCTAACTACAGACATAGAGCCCAACGCACGTCCCGACGTAGAGCCCAACGCACGTCCCGACGTAGCGCCCAACGCACGTCCCGACGTAGAGCTGAAAGTTACCTAACTACAGACGTAGAGCCCAACGCACGTCCCGACGTAGAGCCCAACGCACGTCCCGACGTAGAGCCCAACGCACGTCCCGACGTAGAGCTGAAAGTAAGGTAAATCCCGACGTAGAGGCCAACGCACGTCCCAACGTAGAGCTGAAAGTAAGCTAAATCCCGACGTAGAGCCCAACGCACGTCCCGACGTAGAGCCCAACGCATGTCCCGACGTAGAGCTGAAAGTTAGCTAAATCCTGACGTAGAGCCCAACGCACGTCCCGACGTAGAGCCCAACGCACGTCCCGACGTAGAGCCCAACGCACGTCCCGACGTAGAGCCCAACGCACGTCCCGACGTAGAGCCCAACGCACGTCCCGACGTAGAGCTGAAAGTTAGCTAACTACAGACGTAGAGCCCAACGCACGTCCCGACGTAGAGCCCAACGCACGTCCCGACGTAGAGCCCAACGCACGTCCCGACGTAGAGCTGAAAGTAAGCTAAATCCCGACGTAGAGCCCAACGCACGTCCCGACGTAGAGCTGAAAGTAAGCTAAATCCCGACGTAGAGCCCAACGCACGTCCCGACGTACAGGCCAAAGCACGTCCCGACGTAGAGCTGAAAATAAGATAAATCCCGACGTAGAGGCCAACGCACGTCCCGACGTAGAGGCCAGCGCACGTCCCGACGTAGAGGCTAGCACACGTCCCGACGTAGAGGCCAGCGCACGTCCCGACGTAGAGCCCAACGCACGTTCCGACGTAGAGCTTAATGTAAGCTAAATCCCGACGTAGAGCCCAACGCACGTCCCGACGTAGAGCCCAACGCACGTCCCGACGTAGAGCCCAACGCACGTCCCGACGTAGAGCTGAAAGTAAGCTAAATCCCGACGTAGAGCCCAACGCACGTCCCGACGTAGCGCCCAACGCACGTCCCGACGTAGAGCTGAAAGTTAGCTAACTACAGACGTAGAGCCCAACGCACGTCCCGACGTAGAGCTGAAAGTTAGCTAACTACAGACGAAGAGCCCAACGCGCGTCCCGACGTAGAGCTGAAAGTTAGCTAACTACAGACGTAGAGCCCAACGCGTGTCCCGACGTAGAGCTCAACGCACGTCCCGACGTAGAGGCCAACGCACGTCCCGACGTAGAGCTGAAAGTAAGCTAAATCCCGACGTAGAGGCCAACGCACGTCCCGACGTAGAGGCCAACGCACGTCCCGAAGTAGAGGCAAACGCACGTCCCGACGTAGAGCTGAAAGTAAGCTAAATCCCGACGTAGAGGCCAACGCACGTCCCGACGTAGAGCCCAACGCATGTCCCGACGTAGCGCCCAACGCACGTCCCGACGTAGAGCTGAAAGTTAGCTAACTACAGACGTAGAGCCCAACGCACGTCCCGACGTAGAGCAGAAAGTTAGCTAACTACAGACGTAGAGCCCAACGCACGTCCCGACGTAGACCCCAACGCACGTCCCGACGTAGAGCTGAAAGTAAGCTAAATCCCGACGTAGCGCCCAACGCACGTCCCGACGTAGCGCCCAACGCACGTCCCGACGTAGAGCTGAAAGTTAACTAACTACAGACGTAGAGACCAACGCACATCCCGACGTAGAGCTGAAAGTTAGCTAACTACAGACGTAGAGCCCAACGCGCGTCCCGACGTAGAGCCCAACGCGTGTCCCGACGTAGAGTCCAACGCACGTCCCGACGTAGAGCCCAACGCACGTCCCGACGTAGAGCTGAAAGTAAGCTAAATCCCGACGTAGAGCCCAACGCACGTCCCGACGTAGAGCCCAACGCACGTCCCGACGTAGAGCTGAAAGTTAGCTAACTACAGACGTAGAGACCAACGCACGTCCCGACGTAGAGCCCAACGCATGTCCCGACGTAGAGCCCAACGCACGTCCCGATGTAGAGCTGAAAGTAAGCTAAATCCCGACGTAGAGGCCAACGCACGTCCCAACGTAGAGCTGAAAGTAAGCTAAATCCCAACGTAGAGGCCAACGCACGTCCCGACGTAGAGGCCAACGCACGTCCCGACGTAGAGCTGAAAGTAAGCTAAATCCCGACGTAGAGGCCAACGCACGTCCCGACGTAGAGGCCAACGCACGTCCCGACGTAGAGGCCAACGCACGTCCCGACGTAGAGCTGAAATTAAGCTAAATCCCGACGTAGAGCCCAACGCACGTCCCGACGTAGAGCCCAACGCACGTCCCGACGTAGAGCCCAATGCACGTCCCGACGTAGAGCCCAACGCACGTCCCGACGTAGAGCCCAACGCACGTCCCGACGTAGAGCTGAAAGTAAGCTAAATCCCGACGTAGCGCCCAACACACGTCCCGAAGCAGCGCCCAACGCACGTCCCGACGTAGCGCCCAACGCACGTCCCGACGTAGCGCCCAACGCACGTCCCGACGTAGAGCTGAAAGTAAGCTAAATCCCGACGTAGAGGCCAACGCACGTCCCGACGTAGAGGCCAACGCACGTCCCGACGTAGAGCCCAACGCACGTCCCGACGTAGAGCCCAACGCACGTCCCGACGTAGAGCCCAACGCACGTCCCGACGTAGCGCCAAACGCACGTCCCGACGTAGATCTGAAACTTATCTAACTACAGACGTAGAGCCCAACGCACGTCCCGACGTAGAGCCCAACGCACGTCCCGACGTAGAGCTGAAAGTTAGCTAACTACAGATGTACAGCCCAACGCACGTCCCGACGTAGAGCCCAACGCAAGTCCCGACGTAGAGCCCAACGAAAGTCCCAACGTAGAGCCCAACGCACGTCCCGACGTAGAGCTGAAAGTTAGCTAACTACAGACGTAGAGCCCAACGCACGTCCCGACGTAGAGCCCAACGCACGTCCCGACGTAGAGCCCAACGCACGTCCCGACGTAGAGCCCAACGCACGTCCCGACGTAGAGCTGAAAGTAAGTTAAATCCCGACGTAGAGGCCAACGCACGTCCCGACGTAGAGGCCAACGCACGTCCCGACGTAGAGCCCAAAGCACGTCCCGACGTAGAGGCCAACGCACGTCCCAACGTAGAGCTGAAAGTAAGCTAAATCCCGACGTAGAGCCCAATGCACGTCCCGACGTAGAGCCCAACGCACGTCCCGACGTAGCGCCCAACGCACGTCCCGACGTAGAGCTGAAAGTTAGCTAACTACAGACATAGAGCCCAACGCACGTCCCGACGTAGAGCCCAACGCACGTCCCGACGTAGAGCTGAAAGTAAGCTAAAACCCGACGTAGAGCCCAACGCACGTCCCGACGTAGAGCTGAAAGTAAGCTAAATCCCGACGTAGAGGCCAACGCACGTCCCGACGTAGAGGCCAACGCACGTCCCGACGTAGAGCTGAAAGTAAGCTAAATCCCGACGTAGAGCCCAACGCACGTCCCGACGTAGAGCCCAACGCACGTCCCGACGTAGAGCTGAAAGTAAGCTAAATCCCGATGTAGAGGCCAACGCACGTCCCGATGCAGAGGCCAACGCACGTCCCGACTTACAGGCCAACGCACGTCCCGACATAGAGGACACCGCACGTCCCGACGTAGAGGCCAACGCACGTCCCGACGTAGAGCTGAAAGTAAGCTAAATCCCGACGTAGAGCCCAACGCACGTCCCGACGTAGAGCCCAACGCACGTCCCGACGTAGAGCCCAACGCACGTCCCGACGTAGAGGTGAAAGTTAGCTAACTACAGACGTAGAGCCCAACGCACGTCCCGACGTAGAGCTGAAAGTTAGCTAACAACAGACGTAGAGCCCAACGCACGTCCCGACGTAGAGCCCAACGCACGTCCCGACGTAGAGCTGAAAGTAAGCTAAATCCCGACGTAGAGGCCAACGCACGTCCCAACGTAGAGCTGAAAGTAAGCTAAATCCCGACGTAGAGCCCAACGCACGTCCCGACGTAGAGCCCAACGCATGTCCCGACGTAGAGCTGAAAGTTAGCTAAATCCTGACGTAGAGCCCAACGCACGTCCCGACGTAGAGCCCAACGCACGTCCCGACGTAGAGCCCAACGCACGTCCCGACGTAGAGCTTGAAGTTAGCTAACTACAGACGTAGAGCCCAACACACGTCCCGACGTAGAGCCCAACGCATGTCCCGACGTAGAGCTGAAAGTAAGCTAAATCCCGACGTAGAGCCCAACGCACGTCCCGACGTAGAGCTGAAAGTTAGCTAACTACAGACGTAGAGGCCAACGCACGTCCCGACGTACAGGCCAACGCACGTCCCGACGTAGAGCTGAAAGTAAGCTAAATCCCGACGTAGAGGCCAACGCACGTCCCGACGTAGAGGCCAGCGCACGTCCCGACGTAGAGGCCAGCACACGTCCCGACGTAGAGGCCAGCGCACGTCCCGACGTAGAGCTGAAATTAAGCTAAATCCCGACGTAGAGCCCAACGCACGTCCCGACGTAGAGCCCAACGCACGTCCCGACGTAGAGCCCAACGCACGTCCCGACGTAGAGCTGAAAGTTAGCTAACTACAGACGTAGAGGCCAACGCACGTCCCGACGTAGAGCTGAAAGTAAGCTAAATCCCGACGTAGAGGCCAACGCACGTCCCGACGTAGAGGCCAACGCACGTCCCGACGTAGAGGCCAACGCACGTCCCGACGTAGAGCTGAAATTAAGCTAAATCCCGACGTAGAGCCCAACGCACGTCCCGACGTAGAGCCCAACGCACGTCCCGACGTAGAGCCCAATGCACGTCCCGACGTAGAGCCCAACGCACGTCCCGACGTAGAGCCCAACGCACGTCCCGACGTAGAGCTGAAAGTAAGCTAAATCCCGACGTAGCGCCCAACACACGTCCCGAAGCAGCGCCCAACGCACGTCCCGACGTAGCGCCCAACGCACGTCCCGACGTAGCGCCCAACGCACGTCCCGACGTAGAGCTGAAAGTAAGCTAAATCCCGACGTAGAGGCCAACGCACGTCCCGACGTAGAGGCCAACGCACGTCCCGACGTAGAGCCCAACGCACGTCCCGACGTAGAGCCCAACGCACGTCCCGACGTAGAGCCCAACGCACGTCCCGACGTAGCGCCAAACGCACGTCCCGACGTAGATCTGAAACTTATCTAACTACAGACGTAGAGCCCAACGCACGTCCCGACGTAGAGCCCAACGCACGTCCCGACGTAGAGCTGAAAGTTAGCTAACTACAGATGTACAGCCCAACGCACGTCCCGACGTAGAGCCCAACGCAAGTCCCGACGTAGAGCCCAACGAAAGTCCCAACGTAGAGCCCAACGCACGTCCCGACGTAGAGCTGAAAGTTAGCTAACTACAGACGTAGAGCCCAACGCACGTCCCGACGTAGAGCCCAACGCACGTCCCGACGTAGAGCCCAACGCACGTCCCGACGTAGAGCCCAACGCACGTCCCGACGTAGAGCTGAAAGTAAGTTAAATCCCGACGTAGAGGCCAACGCACGTCCCGACGTAGAGGCCAACGCACGTCCCGACGTAGAGCCCAAAGCACGTCCCGACGTAGAGGCCAACGCACGTCCCAACGTAGAGCTGAAAGTTAGCTAACTACAGACATAGAGCCCAACGCACGTCCCGACGTAGAGCCCAACGCACGTCCCGACGTAGAGCTGAAAGTAAGCTAAAACCCGACGTAGAGCCCAACGCACGTCCCGACGTAGAGCTGAAAGTAAGCTAAATCCCGACGTAGAGGCCAACGCACGTCCCGACGTAGAGGCCAACGCATGTCCCGACGTAGAGCTGAAAGTAAGCTAAATCCCGAAGTAGAGGCCAACGCACGTCCCGACGTAGAGGCCAACGCACGTCCCGACGTAGAGCTGAAAGTAAGCTAAATCCCGACGTAGAGCCCAACGCACGTCCCGACGTAGAGCCCAACGCACGTCCCGACGTAGAGCTGAAAGTAAGCTAAATCCCGATGTAGAGGCCAACGCACGTCCCGATGCAGAGGCCAACGCACGTCCCGACTTACAGGCCAACGCACGTCCCGACATAGAGGACACCGCACGTCCCGACGTAGAGGCCAACGCACGTCCCGACGTAGAGCTGAAAGTAAGCTAAATCCCGACGTAGAGCCCAACGCACGTCCCGACGTAGAGCCCAACGCACGTCCCGACGTAGAGCCCAACGCACGTCCCGACGTAGAGGTGAAAGTTAGCTAACTACAGACGTAGAGCCCAACGCACGTCCCGACGTAGAGCTGAAAGTTAGCTAACAACAGACGTAGAGCCCAACGCACGTCCCGACGTAGAGCCCAACGCACGTCCCGACGTAGAGCTGAAAGTAAGCTAAATCCCGACGTAGAGGCCAACGCACGTCCCAACGTAGAGCTGAAAGTAAGCTAAATCCCGACGTAGAGCCCAACGCACGTCCCGACGTAGAGCCCAACGCATGTCCCGACGTAGAGCTGAAAGTTAGCTAAATCCTGACGTAGAGCCCAACGCACGTCCCGACGTAGAGCCCAACGCACGTCCCGACGTAGAGCCCAACGCACGTCCCGACGTAGAGCTTGAAGTTAGCTAACTACAGACGTAGAGCCCAACACACGTCCCGACGTAGAGCCCAACGCATGTCCCGACGTAGAGCTGAAAGTAAGCTAAATCCCGACGTAGAGCCCAACGCACGTCCCGACGTAGAGCTGAAAGTTAGCTAACTACAGACGTAGAGGCCAACGCACGTCCCGACGTACAGGCCAACGCACGTCCCGACGTAGAGCTGAAAGTAAGCTAAATCCCGACGTAGAGGCCAACGCACGTCCCGACGTAGAGGCCAGCGCACGTCCCGACGTAGAGGCCAGCACACGTCCCGACGTAGAGGCCAGCGCACGTCCCGACGTAGAGCTGAAATTAAGCTAAATCCCGACGTAGAGCCCAACGCACGTCCCGACGTAGAGCCCAACGCACGTCCCGACGTAGAGCCCAACGCACGTCCCGACGTAGAGCTGAAAGTTAGCTAACTACAGACGTAGAGCCCAACGCACGTCCCGACGTAGAGCTGAAAGTTAGCTAACTACAGACGAAGAGCCCAACGCGCGTCCCGACGTAGAGCTGAAAGTTAGCTAACTACAGACGTAGAGCCCAACGCGCGCCCCGACGTAGAGCCCAATGCGTGTCCCGACGTAGAGCTCAACGCACGTCCCGACGTAGAGCCCAACGCACGTCCCGACGTAGAGCTGAAAGTAAGCTAAATCCCGACGTAGAGGCCAACGCACGTCCCGACGTAGAGGCCAACGCACGTCCCGAAGTAAAGGCCAACGCACGTCCCGACGTAGAGCTTAAAGTAAGCTAAATCCCGACGTGGAGCCCAACGCACGTCCCGACATAGAGCCCAACGCACGTCCCGACGTAGAGCCCAACGCACATCCCGACGTAGCGCCCAACGCACATCCCGACGTAGCGCCCAACGCACATCCCGACGTAGAGCTGAAAGTTAGCTAACTACAGACGTAGAGCCAAACGCACGTCCCGACGTAGAGCAGTAAGTTAGCTAACTACAGACGTAGAGCCCAACGCACGTCCCGACGTAGAGCCCAACGCACGACCCGACGTAGAGGCCAACGCACGTCCCGACGTAGAGCCCAACGCACGACCCGACGTAGAGCCCAACGCACGTCCCGACGTAGAGCCCAACGCACGTCCCGACGTAGAGCCCAACGCGCGTCCCGACGTAGAGCTGAAAGTTAGCTAACTACAGACGTAGAGCCCAACGCGCGCCCCGACGTAGAGCCCAATGCGTGTCCCGACGTAGAGCTCAACGCACGTCCCGACGTAGAGCCCAACGCACGTCCCGACGTAGAGCTGAAAGTAAGCTAAATCCCGACGTAGATGCCAACGCACGTCCCGACGTAGAGGCCAACGCACGTCCCGAAGTAAAGGCCAACGCACGTCCCGACGTAGAGCTTAAAGTAAGCTAAATCCCGACGTGGAGCCCAACGCACGTCCCGACATAGAGCCCAACGCACGTCCCGACGTAGAGCCCAACGCACATCCCGACGTAGCGCCCAACGCACATCCCGACGTAGCGCCCAACGCACATCCCGACGTAGAGCTGAAAGTTAGCTAACTACAGACGTAGAGCCAAACGCACGTCCCGACGTAGAGCCCAACGCACGTCCCGACGTAGAGCTGAAAGTAAGCTAAATCCCGAAGTAGAGCCCAACACACATCCCGACGTAGAGCTGAAAGTAAGCTAAATCCCGACGTAGAGGACAACGCACGTCCCGACGTAGAGGCCAACGCACGTCCCGACGTAGAGCTGAAAGTAAGCTAAATCCCGACGTAGAACCCAACGCACGTCCCGACGTAGAGGCCAACGCACGTCCCGACGTAGAGCTGAAAGTAAGCTAAATCCCGACGTAGAGCCCAACGCACATCCCGACGTAGAGCCCACCGCACGTCCCGATGTAGAGCCCACCGCACGTCCCGACGTAGAGCCCACCGCACGTCCCGACGTAGAGCTGAAATTAAGCTAAATCCCGACGTTGCGCCCAACGCACGTCCCGACATAGCGCCCAACGCACGTCCCAACGTAGAGCTGAAAGTAAGCTAAATCCCGACGTAGAGGCCAACGCACGTCCCGACGTAGAGGCCAACGCACGTCCCGACCTAGAGGCCAACGCACGTCCCGACGTAGAGGCCAACGCACGTCCCGACGTAGAGCTGAAAGTAAGCTAAATCCCGACAAAGAGCCCAACGCACGTCCCGACGTAGAGCCCAACGCACGTCCCGACGTACAGCCCAACGCACGTCCCGACGTAGAGCCCAACGCACGTCCCGACGTAGCGCCCAACGCACGTCCCGACGTAGAGCTGAAAGTTAGCTAACTACAGACGTAGAGCCCAACGCACGTCCCGACGTAGAGCCCAACGCACGTCCCGACGTAGCGCCCAACGCACGTCCCGACGTAGAGCTGAAAGTAAGTTAAATCCCGACGTAGAGGCCAACGCACGTCCCGACGTAGAGGCCAACGCACGTCCCGACTTAGAGGCCAACGCACGTCCCGACTTAGAGGCCAACGCACGTCCCGACTTAGAGGCCAACGCACGTCCCGACTTAGAGGCCAACGCACGTCCCGACGTAGAGCTGAAAGTAATCTAAATCCCGACGTAGAGCCCAATGCACGTCCCGACGTAGAGCCCAACGCACGTCCCGACGTAGAGCCCAACGCACGTCCCGACGTAGAGCCCAACGCACGTCCCGACGTAGAGCCCAACGCGCGTCCCGACGTAGAGCTGAAAGTTAGCTAACTACAGACGTAGAGCCCAACGCGCGCCCCAACGTAGAGCCCAATGCGTGTCCCGACGTAGAGCTCAACGCACGTCCCGACGTAGAGCCCAACGCACGTCCCGACGTAGAGCTGAAAGTAAGCTAAATCCCGACGTAGATGCCAACGCACGTCCCGACGTAGAGGCCAACGCACGTCCCGAAGTAAAGGCCAACGCACGTCCCGACGTAGAGCTTAAAGTAAGCTAAATCCCGACGTGGAGCCCAACGCACGTCCCGACATAGAGCCCAACGCACGTCCCGACGTAGAGCCCAACGCACATCCCGACGTAGCGCCCAACGCACATCCCGACGTAGCGCCCAACGCACATCCCGACGTAGAGCTGAAAGTTAGCTAACTACAGACGTAGAGCCAAACGCACGTCCCGACGTAGAGCAGTAAGTTAGCTAACTACAGACGTAGAGCCCAACGCACGTCCCGACGTAGAGCCCAACGCACGACCCGACGTAGAGGCCAACGCACGTCCCGACGTAGCGCCCAACGCACGTCCCGACGTAGAGCTAAAAGTAAGTTAAATCCCGACGTAGAGGCCAACGCACGTCCTGACTTAGAGGCCAACGCACGTCCTGACTTAGAGGCCAACGCAAGTCCCGACGTAGAGGCCAACGCACGTCCCGACGTAGAGGACAACGCACGTCCCGACGTACAGGCCAACGCACGTCCCGACGTAGAGCTGAAAGTAAGCTAAATCCCGACGTAGAGCCCAACGCACGTCCCGACGTAGAGCCCAACGCACGTCCCGACGTAGAGCCCAACGCACGTCCCGACGTAGAGCTGAAAGTTAGCTAACTACAGACGTAGAACCCAACGCAGGTCCCGACGTAGAGCCCAACGCACGTCCCGACGTAGAGCTGAAAGTAAGCT
The DNA here is from genome assembly GCF_034619465.1 of Leptosomus discolor. NCBI lineage: Eukaryota > Metazoa > Chordata > Aves > Leptosomiformes > Leptosomidae > Leptosomus > Leptosomus discolor. The sequence continues at coordinate 823,470 of NW_028237857.1, read as the reverse complement.
AAATCCCGAAGTAGAGCCCAACACACATCCCGACGTAGAGCTGAAAGTAAGCTAAATCCCGACGTAGAGGACAACGCACGTCCCGACGTAGAGGCCAACGCACGTCCCGACGTAGAGCTGAAAGTAAGCTAAATCCCGACGTAGAACCCAACGCACGTCCCGACGTAGAGGCCAACGCACGTCCCGACGTAGAGCTGAAAGTAAGCTAAATCCCGACGTAGAGCCCAACGCACATCCCGACGTAGAGCCCACCGCACGTCCCGATGTAGAGCCCACCGCACGTCCCGACGTAGAGCCCACCGCACGTCCCGACGTAGAGCTGAAATTAAGCTAAATCCCGACGTTGCGCCCAACGCACGTCCCGACATAGCGCCCAACGCACGTCCCAACGTAGAGCTGAAAGTAAGCTAAATCCCGACGTAGAGGCCAACGCACGTCCCGACGTAGAGGCCAACGCACGTCCCGACCTAGAGGCCAACGCACGTCCCGACGTAGAGGCCAACGCACGTCCCGACGTAGAGCTGAAAGTAAGCTAAATCCCGACAAAGAGCCCAACGCACGTCCCGACGTAGAGCCCAACGCACGACCCGACGTAGAGGCCAACGCACGTCCCGACGTAGAGCCCAACGCACGACCCGACGTAGAGCCCAACGCACGTCCCGACGTAGAGCCCAACGCACGTCCCGACGTAGAGCCCAACGCGCGTCCCGACGTAGAGCTGAAAGTTAGCTAACTACAGACGTAGAGCCCAACGCGCGCCCCGACGTAGAGCCCAATGCGTGTCCCGACGTAGAGCTCAACGCACGTCCCGACGTAGAGCCCAACGCACGTCCCGACGTAGAGCTGAAAGTAAGCTAAATCCCGACGTAGATGCCAACGCACGTCCCGACGTAGAGGCCAACGCACGTCCCGAAGTAAAGGCCAACGCACGTCCCGACGTAGAGCTTAAAGTAAGCTAAATCCCGACGTGGAGCCCAACGCACGTCCCGACATAGAGCCCAACGCACGTCCCGACGTAGAGCCCAACGCACATCCCGACGTAGCGCCCAACGCACATCCCGACGTAGCGCCCAACGCACATCCCGACGTAGAGCTGAAAGTTAGCTAACTACAGACGTAGAGCCAAACGCACGTCCCGACGTAGAGCCCAACGCACGTCCCGACGTAGAGCTGAAAGTAAGCTAAATCCCGAAGTAGAGCCCAACACACATCCCGACGTAGAGCTGAAAGTAAGCTAAATCCCGACGTAGAGGACAACGCACGTCCCGACGTAGAGGCCAACGCACGTCCCGACGTAGAGCTGAAAGTAAGCTAAATCCCGACGTAGAACCCAACGCACGTCCCGACGTAGAGGCCAACGCACGTCCCGACGTAGAGCTGAAAGTAAGCTAAATCCCGACGTAGAGCCCAACGCACATCCCGACGTAGAGCCCACCGCACGTCCCGATGTAGAGCCCACCGCACGTCCCGACGTAGAGCCCACCGCACGCCCCGACGTAGAGCTGAAATTAAGCTAAATCCCGACGTTGCGCCCAACGCACGTCCCGACATAGCGCCCAACGCACGTCCCAACGTAGAGCTGAAAGTAAGCTAAATCCCGACGTAGAGGCCAACGCACGTCCCGACGTAGAGGCCAACGCACGTCCCGACCTAGAGGCCAACGCACGTCCCGACGTAGAGGCCAACGCACGTCCCGACGTAGAGCTGAAAGTAAGCTAAATCCCGACAAAGAGCCCAACGCACGTCCCGACGTAGAGCCCAACGCACGTCCCGACGTACAGCCCAACGCACGTCCCGACGTAGAGCCCAACGCACGTCCCGACGTAGCGCCCAACGCACGTCCCGACGTAGAGCTGAAAGTTAGCTAACTACAGACGTAGAGCCCAACGCACGTCCCGACGTAGAGCCCAACGCACGTCCCGACGTAGCGCCCAACGCACGTCCCGACGTAGAGCTGAAAGTAAGTTAAATCCCGACGTAGAGGCCAACGCACGTCCCGACGTAGAGGCCAACGCACGTCCCGACTTAGAGGCCAACGCACGTCCCGACTTAGAGGCCAACGCACGTCCCGACTTAGAGGCCAACGCACGTCCCGACGTAGAGCTGAAAGTAATCTAAATCCCGACGTAGAGCCCAATGCACGTCCCGACGTAGAGCCCAACGCACGTCCCGACGTAGAGCCCAACGCACGTCCCGACGTAGAGCCCAACGCACGTCCCGACGTAGAGCCCAACGCGCGTCCCGACGTAGAGCTGAAAGTTAGCTAACTACAGACGTAGAGCCCAACGCGCGCCCCAACGTAGAGCCCAATGCGTGTCCCGACGTAGAGCTCAACGCACGTCCCGACGTAGAGCCCAACGCACGTCCCGACGTAGAGCTGAAAGTAAGCTAAATCCCGACGTAGATGCCAACGCACGTCCCGACGTAGAGGCCAACGCACGTCCCGAAGTAAAGGCCAACGCACGTCCCGACGTAGAGCTTAAAGTAAGCTAAATCCCGACGTGGAGCCCAACGCACGTCCCGACATAGAGCCCAACGCACGTCCCGACGTAGAGCCCAACGCACATCCCGACGTAGCGCCCAACGCACATCCCGACGTAGCGCCCAACGCACATCCCGACGTAGAGCTGAAAGTTAGCTAACTACAGACGTAGAGCCAAACGCACGTCCCGACGTAGAGCAGTAAGTTAGCTAACTACAGACGTAGAGCCCAACGCACGTCCCGACGTAGAGCCCAACGCACGACCCGACGTAGAGGCCAACGCACGTCCCGACGTAGCGCCCAACGCACGTCCCGACGTAGAGCTGAAAGTAAGTTAAATCCCGACGTAGAGGCCAACGCACGTCCTGACTTAGAGGCCAACGCACGTCCTGACTTAGAGGCCAACGCACGTCCCGACGTAGAGGCCAACGCACGTCCCGACGTAGAGGACAACGCACGTCCCGACGTACAGGCCAACGCACGTCCCGACGTAGAGCTGAAAGTAAGCTAAATCCCGACGTAGAGCCCAACGCACGTCCCGACGTAGAGCCCAACGCACGTCCCGACGTAGAGCCCAACGCACGTCCCGACGTAGAGCTGAAAGTTAGCTAACTACAGACGTAGAACCCAACGCAGGTCCCGACGTAGAGCCCAACGCACGTCCCGACGTAGAGCTGAAAGTAAGCTAAATCCCGAAGTAGAGCCCAACACACATCCCGACGTAGAGCTGAAAGTAAGCTAAATCCCGACGTAGAGGACAACGCACGTCCCGACGTAGAGGCCAACGCACGTCCCGACGTAGAGCTGAAAGTAAGCTAAATCCCGACGTAGAACCCAACGCACGTCCCGACGTAGAGGCCAACGCACGTCCCGACGTAGAGCTGAAAGTAAGCTAAATCCCGACGTAGAGCCCAACGCACATCCCGACGTAGAGCCCACCGCACGTCCCGATGTAGAGCCCACCGCACGTCCCGACGTAGAGCCCACCGCACGTCCCGACGTAGAGCTGAAATTAAGCTAAATCCCGACGTTGCGCCCAACGCACGTCCCGACATAGCGCCCAACGCACGTCCCAACGTAGAGCTGAAAGTAAGCTAAATCCCGACGTAGAGGCCAACGCACGTCCCGACGTAGAGGCCAACGCACGTCCCGACCTAGAGGCCAACGCACGTCCCGACGTAGAGGCCAACGCACGTCCCGACGTAGAGCTGAAAGTAAGCTAAATCCCGACAAAGAGCCCAACGCACGTCCCGACGTAGAGCCCAACGCACGTCCCGACGTACAGCCCAACGCACGTCCCGACGTAGAGCCCAACGCACGTCCCGACGTAGCGCCCAACGCACGTCCCGACGTAGAGCTGAAAGTTAGCTAACTACAGACGTAGAGCCCAACGCACGTCCCGACGTAGAGCCCAACGCACGTCCCGACGTAGAGCCCAACGCACGTCCCGACGTAGCGCCCAACGCACGTCCCGACGTAGAGCTGAAAGTAAGTTAAATCCCGACGTAGAGGCCAACGCACGTCCCGACGTAGAGGCCAACGCACGTCCCGACTTAGAGGCCAACGCACGTCCCGACTTAGAGGCCAACGCACGTCCCGACTTAGAGGCCAACGCACGTCCCGACGTAGAGCTGAAAGTAATCTAAATCCCGACGTAGAGCCCAACGCACGTCCCGACGTAGAGCCCAACGCACGTCCCGACGTAGAGCCCAACGCACGTCCCGACGTAGAGCCCAACGCACGTCCCGACGTAGAGCCCAACGCACGTCCCGACGTAGAGCCCAACGCACGTCCCGACGTAGAGCTGAAAGTTAGCTAACTACAGACGTAGAGCCCAACGCACGTCCCGACGTAGAGCCCAACGCACGTCCCGACGTAGAGCCCAACGCACGTCCCGACGTAGAGCTAAAAGTAAGCTAAATCCCGACGTAGAGCCCAACACACGTCCCGACGTAGAGCTGAAAGTAAGATAAATCCCGACGTAGAGGCCAACGCACGTCCCGACGTAGAGGCCAACGCACGTCCCGACGTAGAGCTGAAAGTAAGCTAAATCCCGTCGTAGAGGCCAACGCACGTCCCGACGTAGAGGCCAACGCACGTCCCGACGTAGAGCTGAAAGTAAGCTAAATCCCGACGTAGAGCCCAACGCACGTCCCGACGTAGAGCCCAACGCACGTCCCGACGTAGAGCTGAAAGTAAGCTAAATCCCGATGTAGAGGCCAACGCACGTCCCGATGCAGAGGCCAAGGCACGTCCCGATGCAGAGGCCAACGCACGTCCCGACATAGAGGACAACGCACGTCCCGACGTAGAGGCCAACGCACGTCCCGACGTAGAGCTGAAAGTAAGTTAAATCCCGACGTAGAGCCCAACGCACGTCCCGACGTAGAGCCCAACGCACGTCCCGACGTAGAGCCCAACGCACGTCCCGACGTAGAGCTGAAAGTTAGCTAACTACAGACGTAGAGCCCAACGCACGTCCCGACGTAGAGCTGAAAGTTAGCTAACAACAGACGTAGAGCCCAACGCACGTCCCGACGTAGAGCCCAACGCACGTCCCGACGTAGAGCCCAACGCACGTCCCGACGTAGAGCTGAAAGTAAGCTAAATCCCGACGTAGAGGCCAACGCACGTCCCAACGTAGAGCTGAAAGTAAGCTAAATCCCGACGTACAGCCCAACGCACGTCCCGACGTAGAGCCCAACGCATGTCCCGACGTAGAGCTGAAAGTTAGCTAAATCCTGACGTAGAGCCCAACGCACGTCCCGACGTAGAGCCCAACGCACGTCCCGACGTAGAGCTTGAAGTTAGCTAACTACAGACGTAGAGCCCAACACACGTCCCGACGTAGAGCCCAACGCACGTCCCAACGTAGAGCTGAAAGTAAGCTAAATCCCGACGTAGAGCCCAACGCACATCCCGACGTAGAGCTGAAAGTTAGCTAACTACAGACGTAGAGGCCAACGCACGTCCCGACGTACAGGCCAACGCACGTCCCGACGTAGAGCTGAAAGTAAGCTAAATCCCGACGTAGAGGCCAACGCACGTCCCGACGTAGAGGCCAGCGCACGTCCCGACGTAGAGGCCAGCGCACGTCCCGACGTAGAGGCCAGCGCACGTCCCGACGTAGAGCTGAAAGTAAGCTAAATCCCGACGTAGCGCCCAACGCACGTCCCGACGTAGAGCTGAAAGTTAGCTAACTACAGACGTAGAGCCCAACGCACGTCCCGACGTAGAGCTGAAAGTTAGCTAACTACAGACGAAGAGCCCAACGCGCGTCCCGACATAGAGCTGAAAGTTAGCTAACTACAGACGTAGAGCCCAACGCGTGTCCCGACGTAGAGCCCAACGCGTGTCCCGACGTAGAGCTCAACGCACGTCCCGACGTAGAGCCCAACGCACGTCCCGACGTAGAGCTGAAAGTAAGCTAAATCCCGACGTAGATGCCAACGCACGTCCCGACGTAGAGGCCAACGCACGTCCCGAAGTAAAGGCCAACGCACGTCCCGACGTAGAGCTTAAAGTAAGCTAAATCCCGACGTAGAGCCCAACGCACGCCCCGACATAGAGCCCAACGCACGTCCCGACGTAGAGCCCAACGCACATCCCGACGTAGAGCCCAACGCACATCCCGACGTAGCGCCCAACGCACGTCCCGACGTAGAGCTGAAAGTTAGCTAACTACAGACGTAGAGCCCAACGCACGTCCCGACGTAGAGCTGAAAGTTAGCTAACTACAGACGTAGAGCCCAACGCACGTCCCGACGTAGAGCCCAACGCACGACCCGACGTAGAGCCCAACGCACGTCCCGACGTAGCGCCCAACGCACGTCCCGACGTAGAGCTGAAAGTAAGTTAAATCCCGACGTAGAGGCCAACGCACGTCCCGACGTAGAGGCCAACGCACGTCCCGACTTAGAGGCCAACGCACGTGGCGACGTAGAGCCCAAAGCACGTCCCGACTTAGAGGCCAACGCACGTCCCGACTTAGAGGCCAACGCACGTCCCGACTTAGAGCTGAAAGTAAGCTAAATCCCGACGTAGAGCCCAACGCACGTCCCGACGTAGAGCCCAACGCACGTCCCGACGTAGAGCCCAACGCACGTCCCGACGTAGAGCTGAAAGTTAGCTAACTACAGACGTAGAGCCCAACGCACGTCCCGACGTAGAGCCCAACGCACGTCCCGACGTAGAGCTAAAAGTAAGCTAAATCCCGACGTAGAGCCCAACACACGTCCCGACGTAGAGCTGAAAGTAAGATAAATCCCGACGTAGAGGCCAACGCACGTCCCGACGTAGAGGCCAACGCACGTCCCGACGTAGAGCTGAAAGTAAGCTAAATCCCGACGTAGAGCCCAACGCACGTCCCGACGTAGAGCCCAACGCACGTCCCGACGTAGAGCCCACCGCACGTCCCGACATAGAGGCCAACGCACGTCCCGACGTGGAGCTGAAAGTAAGCTAAATCCCGACGCAGAGCCCAACGCACGTCCCGACGTAGAGCCCAACGCACGTCCCGACGTAGAGCCCAACGCACGTCCCGACATAGAGCCCAACGCACGTCCCGACGTAGAGCTGAAATTAAGCTAAATCCCGACGTAGCGCCCAACGCACGTCCCGAAGTAGCGCCCAACACACGTCCCGACGTAGCGCCCAACGCACGTCCCGACGTAGAGCTGAATGTAAGCTAAATCCCGACGTAGAGGCAAACGCACGTCCCGACGTAGAGGCCAACGCACGTCCCGACGTAGAGGCCAACGCACGTCCCGACGTAGAGCCCAACGCACGTCCCGACGTAGAGCTGAAAGTAAGCTAAATCCCGACGTAGAGCCCAAAGCACGTCCCGACGTAGAGCCCAACGCACGTCCCGACGTAGAGCCCAACGCACGTCCCGACGTAGAGCCCAACGCACGTCCCGACGTAGAGCTGAAAGTTAGCTAACTACAGATGTAGAGCCCAACGCACGTCCCGACGTAGAGCTGAAAGTTAGCTAACTACAGACGTAGAGCCCAACGCACGTCCCGACGTAGAGCTGAAAGTTAGCTAACTACAGACGTAGAGCCCAACGCACGTCCCGACGTAGAGCCCAACGCACGTCCCGACGTAGAGCCCAACGCACGTCCCGACGTAGAGCCCAACGCACGTCCCGACGTAGAGCCCAACGCACGTCCCGACGTAGAGCTGAAAGTAAGCTAAATCCCGACGTAGAGGCCAACGCACGTCCCGACGTAGAGGCCAACGCACGTCCCGACGTAGAGGCCAACGCACGTCCCGACGTAGAGGCCAACGCACGTCCCGACGTAGAGGCCAACGCACGTGGCGACGTAGAGCCCAAAGCACGTCCCGACGTAGAGGCCAACGCACGTCCCGACGTAGAGGCCAACGCACGTCCCGACGTAGAGCTGAAAGTAAGCTAAATCCCGACGTAGAGCCCAACGCACGTCCCGACGTAGAGCCCAACGCACGTCCCGACGTAGAGCCCAACGCACGTCCCGACGTAGCGCCCAACGCACGTCCCGACGTAGAGCTGAAAGTTAGCTAACTACAGACGTAGAGCCCAACGCACGTCCCGACGTAGAGCCCAACGCACGTCCCGACGTAGCGCCCAACGCACGTCCCGACGTAGAGCTGAAAGTAAGTTAAATCCCGACGTAGAGGCCAACGCACGTCCCGACGTAGAGGCCAACGCACGTCCCGACTTAGAGGCCAACGCACGTCCCGACTTAGAGGCCAACGCACGTCACGACGTAGAGCTGAAAGTAAGCTAAATCCCGACGTAGAGCCCAACGCACGTCCCGACGTAGAGCCCAACGCACGTCCCGACGTAGAGCCCAACGCACGTCCCGACGTAGAGCTGAAAGTTAGCTAACTACAGACGTAGAGCCCAACGCATGTCCCGACGTAGAGCTAAAAGTAAGCTAAATCCCGACGTAGAGCCCAACACACGTCCCGACGTAGAGCTGAAAGTAAGATAAATCCCGACGTAGAGGGCAACGCACGTCCCGACGTAGAGGCCAACGCACGTCCCGACGTAGAGCTGAAAGTAAGCTAAATCCCGTCGTAGAGGCCAACGCACGTCCCGACGTAGAGGCCAACGCACGTCCCGACGTAGAGCTGAAAGTAAGCTAAATCCCGACGTAGAGCCCAAAGCACGTCCCGACGTAGAGCCCAACGCACGTCCCGACGTAGAGCCCAACGCACGTCCCGACGTAGCGCCCAACACACGTCCCGACGTAGAGCTGAAAGTTAGCTAACTACAGATGTAGAGCCCAACGCACGTCCCGACGTAGAGCTGAAAGTTAGCTAACTACAGACGTAGAGCCCAACGCACGTCCCGACGTAGAGCTGAAAGTTAGCTAACTACAGACGTAGAGCCCAACGCACGTCCCGACGTAGAGCCCAACGCACGTCCCGACGTAGAGCCCAACGCACGTCCCGACGTAGAGCCCAACGCACGTCCCGACGTAGAGCTGAAAGTAAGCTAAATCCCGACGTAGAGGCCAACGCACGTCCCGACGTAGAGGCCAACGCACGTCCCGACGTAGAGGCCAACGCACGTCCCGACGTAGAGGCCAACGCACGTCCCGACGTAGAGGCCAACGCACGTCCCGACGTAGAGGCCAACGCACGTCCCGACGTAGAGGCCAACGCACGTGGCGACGTAGAGCCCAAAGCACGTCCCGACGTAGAGGCCAACGCACGTCCCGACGTAGAGGCCAACGCACGTCCCGACGTAGAGCTGAAAGTAAGCTAAATCCCGACGTAGAGCCCAACGCACGTCCCGACGTAGAGCCCAACGCACGTCCCGACGTAGAGCCCAACGCACGTCCCGACGTAGAGCCCAACGCACGTCCCGACGTAGCGCCCAACGCACGTCCCGACGTAGAGCTGAAAGTTAGCTAACTACAGACGTAGAGCCCAACGCACGTCCCGACGTAGAGCCCAACGCACGTCCCGACGTAGCGCCCAACGCACGTCCTGACGTAGAGCTGAAAGTAAGTTAAATCCCGACGTAGAGGCCAACGCACGTCCCGACGTAGAGGCCAACGCACGTCCCGACTTAGAGGCCAACGCACGTCCCGACTTAGAGGCCAACGCACGTCACGACGTAGAGCTGAAAGTAAGCTAAATCCCGACGTAGAGCCCAACGCACGTCCCGACGTAGAGCCCAACGCACGTCCCGACGTAGAGCCCAACGCACGTCCCGACGTAGAGCTGAAAGTTAGCTAACTACAGACGTAGAGCCCAACGCATGTCCCGACGTAGAGCTAAAAGTAAGCTAAATCCCGACGTAGAGCCCAACACACGTCCCGACGTAGAGCTGAAAGTAAGATAAATCCCGACGTAGAGGGCAACGCACGTCCCGACGTAGAGGCCAACGCACGTCCCGACGTAGAGCTGAAAGTAAGCTAAATCCCGTCGTAGAGGCCAACGCACGTCCCGACGTAGAGGCCAACGCACGTCCCGACGTAGAGCTGAAAGTAAGCTAAATCCCGACGTAGAGCCCAACGCACGTCCCGACGTAGAGCCCAACGCACGTCCCGACGTAGAGCCCACCGCACGTCCCGATGTGGAGGCCAACGCACGTCCCGACGTAGAGCTGAAAGTAAGCTAAATCACGACGCAGAGGCCAACGCACGTCCCGACGTAGAGGCCAACGCACGTCCCGACATAGAGGCCAACGCACGTCCCGACATAGAGGCCAACGCACGTCCCGACGTAGAGCTGAAAGTAAGCTAAATCCCGACGTAGAGCCCAACGCACGTCCCGACGTAGAGCCCAACGCACGTCCCGACATAGAGCCCAACGCACGTCCCGACGTAGAGCTGAAATTAAGCTAAATCCCGACGTAGCGCCCAACGCACGTCCCGAAGTAGCGCCCAACACACGTCCCGACGTAGCGCCCAACGCACGTCCCGACGTAGAGCTGAATGTAAGCTAAATCCCGACGTAGAGGCAAACGCACGTCCCGACGTAGAGGCCAACGCACGTCCCGACGTAGAGCCCAACGCACGTCCCGACGTAGAGCTGAAAGTAAGCTAAATCCCGACGTAGAGCCCAAAGCACGTCCCGACGTAGAGCCCAACGCACGTCCCGACGTAGAGCCCAACACACGTCCCGACGTAGAGCCCAACGCACGTCCCGACGTAGAGCTGAAAGTTAGCTAACTACAGATGTAGAGCCCAACGCACGTCCCGACGTAGAGCTGAAAGTTAGCTAACTACAGACGTAGAGCCCAACGCACGTCCCGACGTAGAGCTGAAAGTAAGCTAAATCCCGACGTAGAGCCCAACGCACGTCCCGACGTAGCGCCCAACGCACGTCCCGACGTAGAGCTGAAAGTTAGCTAACTACAGACGTAGAGCCCAACGCACGTCCCGACGTAGAGCTGAAAGTTAGCTAACTACAGACGAAGAGCCCAACGCGCGTCCCGACGTAGAGCTGAAAGTTAGCTAACTACAGACGTAGAGCCCAACGCGTGTCCCGACGTAGAGCTCAACGCACGTCCCGACGTAGAGGCCAACGCACGTCCCGACGTAGAGCTGAAAGTAAGCTAAATCCCGACGTAGAGGCCAACGCACGTCCCGACGTAGAGGCCAACGCACGTCCCGAAGTAGAGGCAAACGCACGTCCCGACGTAGAGCTGAAAGTAAGCTAAATCCCGACGTAGAGCCCAACGCACGTCCCGACGTAGAGCCCAACGCATGTCCCGACGTAGCGCCCAACGCACGTCCCGACGTAGAGCTGAAAGTTAGCTAACTACAGACGTAGAGCCCAACGCACGTCCCGACGTAGCGCCCAACGCACGTCCCGACGTAGAGCTGAAAGTTAGCTAACTACAGACGTAGAGCCCAACGCACGTCCCGACGTAGCGCCCAACGCACGTCCCGACGTAGAGCTGAAAGTTAGCTAACTACAGACGTAGAGCCCAACGCACGTCCCGACGTAGAGCAGAAAGTTAGCTAACTACAGACGTAGAGCCCAACGCACGTCCCGACGTAGAGCCCAACGCACGTCCCGACGTAGAGCCCAACGCACGTCCCGACATAGAGCTGAAAGTTAGCTAACTACAGACGTAGAGCCCAACGCACGTCCCGACGTAGAGCCCAACGCACGTCCCGACGTAGAGCCCAACGCACGTCCCGACGTAGAGCCCAACGCACGTCCCGACGTAGAGCTGAAAGTAAGCTAAATCCCGACGTAGAGCCCAACGCACGTCCCGACGTAGAGCTGAAAGTAAGCTAAATCCCGACGTAGAGGCCAACGCACGTCCCGACGTACAGGCCAAGGCACGTCCCGACGTAGAGATAAAAGTAAGCTAAATCCCGACGTAGAGGCCAACGCACGTCCCGACGTAGAAGCCAGCGCACGTCCCGACGTAGAGGCCAGCGCACGTCCCGACGTAGAGGCCAGCGCACGTCCCGACGTAGAGCCCAACGCACGTCCCGACGTAGAGCTTAAAGTAAGTTAAATCCCTACGTAGAGCCCAACGCACGTCCCGACGTAGACCCCAACGCACGTCCCGACGTAGAGCTGAAAGTAAGCTAAATCCCGACGTAGCGCCCAACGCACGTCCCGACGTAGCGCCCAACGCACGTCCCGACGTAGAGCTGAAAGTTAACTAACTACAGACGTAGAGACCAACGCACATCCCGACGTAGAGCTGAAAGTTAGCTAACTACAGACGTAGAGCCCAACGCGCGTCCCGACGTAGAGCCCAACGCGTGTCCCGACGTAGAGTCCAACGCACGTCCCGACGTAGAGCTGAAAGTAAGCTAAATCCCGACGTAGAGGCCAACGCACGTCCCAACGTAGAGCTGAAAGTAAGCTAAATCCCAACGTAGAGGCCAACGCACGTCCCGACGTAGAGGCCAACGCACGTCCCGACGTAGAGCTGAAAGTAAGCTAAATCCCGACGTAGAGGCCAACGCACGTCCCGACGTAGAGGCCAACGCACGTCCCGACGTAGAGCTGAAATTAAGCTAAATCCCGACGTAGAGCCCAACGCACGTCCCGACGTAGAGCCCAACGCACGTCCCGACGTAGAGCCCAACGCACGTCCCGACGTAGAGCCCAATGCACGTCCCGACGTAGAGCCGAAAGTAAGCTAAATCCCGACGTAGAGCCCAACGCACGTCCCGACGTAGAGCCCAACGCACGTCCCGACGTAGAGCTGAAAGTTAGCTAACTACAGACGTAGAGACCAACGCACGTCCCGACGTAGAGCCCAACGCATGTCCCGACGTAGAGCCCAACGCACGTCCCGATGTAGAGCTGAAAGTAAGCTAAATCCCGACGTAGAGGCCAACGCACGTCCCAACGTAGAGCTGAAAGTAAGCTAAATCCCAACGTAGAGGCCAACGCACGTCCCGACGTAAAGGCCAACGCACGTCCCGACGTAGAGCTGAAAGTAAGCTAAATCCCGACGTAGAGGCCAACGCACGTCCCGACGTAGAGGCCAACGCACGTCCCGACGTAGAGGCCAACGCACGTCCCGACGTAGAGCTGAAATTAAGCTAAATCCCGACGTAGAGCCCAACGCACGTCCCGACGTAGAGCCCAACGCACGTCCCGACGTAGAGCCCAATGCACGTCCCGACGTAGAGCCCAACGCACGTCCCGACGTAGAGCCCAACGCACGTCCCGACGTAGAGCTGAAAGTAAGCTAAATCCCGACGTAGCGCCCAACACACGTCCCGAAGCAGCGCCCAACGCACGTCCCGACGTAGCGCCCAACGCACGTCCCGACGTAGCGCCCAACGCACGTCCCGACGTAGAGCTGAAAGTAAGCTAAATCCCGACGTAGAGGCCAACGCACGTCCCGACGTAGAGCCCAACGCACGTCCCGACGTAGAGCCCAACGCACGTCCCGACGTAGAGCCCAACGCACGTCCCGACGTAGATCTGAAACTTATCTAACTACAGACGTAGAGCCCAACGCACGTCCCGACGTAGAGCCCAACGCACGTCCCGACGTAGAGCTGAAAGTTAGCTAACTACAGATGTACAGCCCAACGCACGTCCCGACGTAGAGCCCAACGCAAGTCCCGACGTAGAGCCCAACGAAAGTCCCAACGTAGAGCCCAACGCACGTCCCGACGTAGAGCTGAAAGTTAGCTAACTACAGACGTAGAGCCCAACGCACGTCCCGACGTAGAGCCCAACGCACGTCCCGACGTAGAGCCCAACGCACGTCCCGACGTAGAGCCCAACGCACGTCCCGACGTAGAGCTGAAAGTAAGCTAAATCCCGACGTAGAGCCCAAAGCACGTCCCGACGTAGAGGCCAACGCACGTCCCAACGTAGAGCTGAAAGTAAGCTAAATCCCGTGATAGAGCCCAATGCACGTCCCGACGTAGAGCCCAACGCACGTCCCGACGTAGCGCCCAACGCACGTCCCGACGTAGAGCTGAAAGTTAGCTAACTACAGACATAGAGCCCAACGCACGTCCCGACGTAGAGCCCAACGCACGTCCCGACGTAGAGCTGAAAGTAAGCTAAAACCCGACGTAGAGCCCAACGCACGTCCCGACGTAGAGCTGAAAGTAAGCTAAATCCCGACGTAGAGGCCAACGCACGTCCCGACGTAGAGGCCAACGCATGTCCCGACGTAGAGCTGAAAGTAAGCTAAATCCCGAAGTAGAGGCCAACGCACGTCCCGACGTAGAGGCCAACGCACGTCCCGACGTAGAGGCCAACGCACGTCCCGACGTAGAGCTGAAAGTAAGCTAAATCCCGACGTAGAGCCCAACGCACGTCCCGACGTAGAGCCCAACGCACGTCCCGACGTAGAGCTGAAAGTAAGCTAAATCCCGATGTAGAGGCCAACGCACGTCCCGATGCAGAGGCCAACGCACGTCCCGACTTAGAGGCCAACGCATGTCCCGACATAGAGGACATCGCACGTCCCGACGTAGAGGCCAACGCACGTCCCGACGTAGAGCTGAAAGTAAGCTAAATCCCGACGTAGAGCCCAACGCACGTCCCGACGTAGAGCCCAACGCACGTCCCGACGTAGAGCCCAACGCACGTCCCGACGTAGAGGTGAAAGTTAGCTAACTACAGACGTAGAGCCCAACGCACGTCCCGACGTAGAGCTGAAAGTTAGCTAACAACAGACGTAGAGCCCAACGCACGTCCCGACGTAGAGCCCAACGCACGTGCCGACGTAGAGCTGAAAGTAAGCTAAATCCCGACGTAGAGGCCAACGCACGTCCCAACGTAGAGCTGAAAGTAAGCTAAATCCCGACGTAGAGCCCAACGCACGTCCCGACGTAGAGCCCAACGCATGTCCCGACGTAGAGCTGAAAGTTAGCTAAATCCTGACGTAGAGCCCAACGCACGTCCCGACGTAGAGCCCAACGCACGTCCCGACGTAGAGCCCAACGCACGTCCCGACGTAGAGCTTGAAGTTAGCTAACTACAGACGTAGAGCCCAACACACGTCCCGACGTAGAGCCCAACGCATGTCCCGACGTAGAGCTGAAAGTAAGCTAAATCCCGACGTAGAGCCCAACGCACGTCCCGACGTAGAGCTGAAAGTTAGCTAACTACAGACGTAGAGGCCAACGCACGTCCCGACGTAGAGGCCAACGCACGTCCCGACGTAGAGCTGAAAGTAAGCTAAATCCCGACGTAGAGGCCAACGCACGTCCCGACGTAGAGGCCAGCGCACGTCCCGACTTAGAGGCCAGCACACGTCCCGACGTAGAGGCCAGCGCACGTCCCGACGTAGAGCTGAAATTAAGCTAAATCCCGACGTAGAGCCCAACGCACGTCCCGACGTAGAGCCCAACGCACGTCCCGACGTAGAGCTGAAAGTTAGCTAACTACAGACGTAGAGCCCAACGCACGTCCGAACGTAGAGCTGAAAGTTAGCTAACTACAGACGAAGAGCCCAACGCGCGTCCCGACGTAGAGCTGAAAGTTAGCTAACTACAGACGTAGAGCCCAACGCGCGCCCCGACGTAGAGCCCAATGCGTGTCCCGACGTAGAGCTCAACGCACGTCCCGACGTAGAGCCCAACGCACGTCCCGACGTAGAGCTGAAAGTAAGCTAAATCCCGACGTAGATGCCAACGCACGTCCCGACGTAGAGGCCAACGCACATCCCGAAGTAAAGGCCAACGCACGTCCCGACGTAGAGCTTAAAGTAAGCTAAATCCCGACGTGGAGCCCAACGCACGTCCCGACATAGAGCCCAACGCACGTCCCGACGTAGAGCCCAACGCACATCCCGACGTAGCGCCCAACGCACATCCCGACGTAGAGCTGAAAGTTAGCTAACTACAGACGTAGAGCCAAACGCACGTCCCGACGTAGAGCAGTAAGTTAGCTAACTACAGACGTAGAGCCCAACGCACGTCCCGACGTAGAGCCCAACGCACGACCCGACGTAGAGGCCAACGCACGTCCCGACGTAGCGCCCAACGCACGTCCCGACGTAGAGCTGAAAGTAAGTTAAATCCCGACGTAGAGGCCAACGCACGTCCTGACTTAGAGGCCAACGCACGTCCCGACGTAGAGGACAACGCACGTCCCGACGTACAGGCCAACGCACGTCCCGACGTAGAGCTGAAAGTAAGCTAAATCCCGACGTAGAGCCCAACGCACGTCCCGACGTAGAGCCCAACGCACGTCCCGACGTAGAGCCCAACGCACGTCCCGACGTAGAGCTGAAAGTTAGCTAACTACAGACGTAGAACCCAACGCAGGTCCCGACGTAGAGCCCAACGCACGTCCCGACGTAGAGCTGAAAGTAAGCTAAATCCCGAAGTAGAGCCCAACACACATCCCGACGTAGAGCTGAAAGTAAGCTAAATCCCGACGTAGAGGACAACGCACGTCCCGACGTAGAGGCCAACGCACGTCCCGACGTAGAGCTGAAAGTAAGCTAAATCCCGACGTAGAACCCAACGCACGTCCCGACGTAGAGGCCAACGCACGTCCCGACGTAGAGCTGAAAGTAAGCTAAATCCCGACGTAGAACCCAACGCACGTCCCGACGTAGAGGCCAACGCACGTCCCGACGTAGAGCTGAAAGTAAGCTAAATCCCGACGTAGAGCCCAACGCACATCCCGACGTAGAGCCCACCGCACGTCCCGATGTAGAGCCCACCGCACGTCCCGACGTAGAGCCCACCGCACGTCCCGACGTAGAGCTGAAATTAAGCTAAATCCCGACGTTGCGCCCAACGCACGTCCCGACATAGCGCCCAACGCACGTCCCAACGTAGAGCTTAAAGTAAGCTAAATCCCGACGTAGAGGCCAACGCACGTCCCGACGTAGAGGCCAACGCACGTCCCGACCTAGAGGCCAACGCACGTCCCGACGTAGAGGCCAACGCACGTCCCGACGTAGAGGCCAACGCACGTCCCGACGTAGAGCTGAAAGTAAGCTAAATCCCGACAAAGAGCCCAACGCACGTCCCGACGTAGAGCCCAACGCACGTCCCGACGTACAGCCCAACGCACGTCCCGACGTAGAGCCCAACGCACGTCCCGACGTAGCGCCCAACGCACGTCCCGACGTAGAGCTGAAAGTTAGCTAACTACAGACGTAGAGCCCAACGCACGTCCCGACGTAGAGCCCAACGCACGTCCCGACGTAGCGCCCAACGCACGTCCCGACGTAGAGCTGAAAGTAAGTTAAATCCCGACGTAGAGACCAACGCACGTCCCGACGTATAGGCCAACGCACGTCCCGACTTAGAGGCCAACGCACGTCCCGACTTAGAGGCCAACGCACGTCCCGACTTAGAGGCCAACGCACGTCCCGACGTAGAGCTGAAAGTAAGCTAAATCCCGACGTAGAGCCCAACGCACGTCCCGACGTAGAGCCCAACGCACGTCCCGACGTAGAGCCCAACGCACGTCCCGACGTAGAGCCCAACGCACGTCCCGACGTAGAGCTGAAAGTTAGCTAACTACAGACGTAGAGCCCAACGCACGTCCCGACGTAGAGCCCAACGCACGTCCCGACGTAGAGCTAAAAGTAAGCTAAATCCCGACGTAGAGCCCAACACACGTCCCGACGTAGAGCTGAAAGTAAGATAAATCCCGACGTAGAGGCCAACGCACGTCCCGACGTAGAGGCCAACGCACGTCCCGACGTAGAGCTGAAAGTAAGCTAAATCCCGTCGTAGAGGCCAACGCACGTCCCGACGTAGAGGCCAACGCACGTCCCGACGTAGAGCTGAAAGTAAGCTAAATCCCGACGTAGAGCCCAACGCACGTCCCGACGTAGAGCCCAACGCACGTCCCGACGTAGAGCTGAAAGTAAGCTAAATCCCGATGTAGAGGCCAACGCACGTCCCGATGCAGAGGCCAACGCACGTCCCGACTTAGAGGCCAACGCACGTCCCGACATAGAGGACAACGCACGTCCCGACGTAGAGGCCAACGCACGTCCCGACGTAGAGCTGAAAGTAAGTTAAATCCCGACGTAGAGCCCAACGCACGTCCCGACGTAGAGCCCAACGCACGTCCCGACGTAGAGCCCAACGCACGTCCCGACGTAGAGATGAAAGTTAGCTAACTACAGACGTAGAGCCCAACGCACGTCCCGACGTAGAGCTGAAAGTTAGCTAACAACAGACGTAGAGCCCAACGCACGTCCCGACGTAGAGGCCAACGCACGTCCCGACGTAGAGCCCAACGCACGTCCCGACGTAGAGCTGATAGTAAGCTAAATCCCGACGTAGAGGCCAACGCACGTCCCAACGTAGAGCTGAAAGTAAGTTAAATCCCGACGTAGAGCCCAACGCACGTCCCGACGTAGAGCCCAACGCATGTCCCGACGTAGAGCTGAAAGTTAGCTAAATCCTGACGTAGAGCCCAACGCACGTCCCGACGTAGAGCCCAACGCACGTCCCGACGTAGAGCTTGAAGTTAGCTAACTACAGACGTAGAGCCCAACACACGTCCCGACGTAGAGCCCAACGCACGTCCCAACGTAGAGCTGAAAGTAAGCTAAATCCCGACGTAGAGCCCAACGCACATCCCGACGTAGAGCTGAAAGTTAGCTAACTACAGACGTAGAGGCCAACGCACGTCCCGACGTACAGGCCAACGCACGTCCCGACGTAGAGCTGAAAGTAAGCTAAATCCCGACGTAGAGGCCAACGCACGTCCCGACGTAGAGGCCAGCGCACGTCCCGACGTAGAGGCCAGCACACGTCCCGACGTAGAGGCCAGCACACGTCCCGACGTAGAGGCCAGCGCACGTCCCGACGTAGAGGCCAGCGCACGTCCCGACGTAGAGGCCAGCGCACGTCCCGACGTAGAGCTGAAATTAAGCTAAATCCCGACGTAGAGCCCAACGCACGTCCCGACGTAGAGCCCAACGCACGTCCCGACGTAGAGCCCAACGCACGTCCCGACGTAGAGCTGAAAGTAAGCTAAATCCCGACGTAGCGCCCAACGCACGTCCCGACGTAGAGCTGAAAGTTAGCTAACTACAGACGTAGAGCCCAACGCACGTCCCGACGTAGAGCTGAAAGTTAGCTAACTACAGACGAAGAGCCCAACGCGCGTCCCGACATAGAGCTGAAAGTTAGCTAACTACAGACGTAGAGCCCAACGCGCGTCCCGACGTAGAGCCCAACGCGTGTCCCGACGTAGAGCTCAACGCACGTCCCGACGTAGAGCCCAACGCACGTCCCGACGTAGAGCTGAAAGTAAGCTAAATCCCGACGTAGATGCCAACGCACGTCCCGACGTAGAGGCCAACGCACGTCCCGAAGTAAAGGCCAACGCACGTCCCGACGTAGAGCTTAAAGTAAGCTAAATCCCGACGTAGAGCCCAACGCACGCCCCGACATAGAGCCCAACGCACGTCCCGACGTAGAGCCCAACGCACATCCCGACGTAGCGCCCAACGCACGTCCCGACGTAGAGCTGAAAGTTAGCTAACTACAGACGTAGAGCCCAACGCACGTCCCGACGTAGAGCTGAAAGTTACCTAACTACAGACGTAGAGCCCAACGCACGTCCCGACGTAGAGCCCAACGCACGACCCGACGTAGAGCCCAACGCACGTCCCGACGTAGCGCCCAACGCACGTCCCGACGTAGAGCTGAAAGTAAGTTAAATCCCGACGTAGAGGCCAACGCACGTCCCGACGTAGAGGCCAACGCACGTCCCGACTTAGAGGCCAACGCACGTGGCGACGTAGAGCCCAAAGCACGTCCCGACTTAGAGGCCAACGCACGTCCCGACTTAGAGGCCAACGCACGTCCCGACGTAGAGCTGAAAGTAAGCTAAATCCCGACGTAGAGCCCAACGCACGTCCCGACGTAGAGCCCAACGCACGTCCCGACGTAGAGCCCAACGCACGTCCCGACGTAGAGCCCAACGCACGTCCCGACGTAGAGCTGAAAGTTAGCTAACTACAGACGTAGAGCCCAACGCACGTCCCGACGTAGAGCCCAACGCACGTCCCGACGTAGAGCTAAAAGTAAGCTAAATCCCGACGTAGAGCCCAACACACGTCCCGACGTAGAGCTGAAAGTAAGATAAATCCCGACGTAGAGGCCAACGCACGTCCCGACGTAGAGGCCAACGCACGTCCCGACGTAGAGCTGAAAGTAAGCTAAATCCCGACGTAGAGCCCAACGCACGTCCCGACGTAGAGCCCAACGCATGTCCCGACGTAGAGCCCACCGCACGTCCCGACGTGGAGGCCAACGCACGTCCCGACGTGGAGCTGAAAGTAAGCTAAATCCCGACGCAGAGGCCAACGCACGTCCCGACGTAGAGGCCAACGCACGTCCCGACATAGAGGCCAACGCACGTCCCGACGTAGAGCTGAAAGTAAGCTAAATCCCGACGTAGAGCCCAACGCACGTCCCGACGTAGAGCCCAACGCACGTCCCGACGTAGAGCCCAACGCACGTCCCGACATAGAGCCCAACGCACGTCCCGACGTAGAGCTGAAATTAAGCTAAATCCCGACGTAGCGCCCAACGCACGTCCCGAAGTAGCGCCCAACACACGTCCCGACGTAGCGCCCAACGCACGTCCCGACGTAGAGCTGAATGTAAGCTAAATCCCGACGTAGAGGCAAACGCACGTCCCGACGTAGAGGCCAACGCACGTCCCGACGTAGAGCCCAACGCACGTCCCGACGTAGAGCTGAAAGTAAGCTAAATCCCGACGTAGAGCCCAAAGCACGTCCCGACGTAGAGCCCAACGCACGTCCCGACGTAGAGCCCAACGCACGTCCCGACGTAGCGCCCAACACACGTCCCGACGTAGAGCTGAAAGTTAGCTAACTACAGATGTAGAGCCCAACGCACGTCCCGACGTAGAGCTGAAAGTTAGCTAACTACAGACGTAGAGCCCAACGCACGTCCCGACGTAGAGCTGAAAGTTAGCTAACTACAGACGTAGAGCCCAACGCACGTCCCGACGTAGAGCCCAACGCACGTCCCGACGTAGAGCCCAACGCACGTCCCGACGTAGAGCCCAACGCACGTCCCGACGTAGAGCCCAACGCACGTCCCGACGTAGAGCTGAAAGTAAGCTAAATCCCGACGTAGAGGCCAACGCACGTCCCGACGTAGAGGCCAACGCACGTCCCGACGTAGAGGCCAACGCACGTCCCGACGTAGAGGCCAACGCACGTCCCGACGTAGAGGCCAACGCACGTGGCGACGTAGAGCCCAAAGCACGTCCCGACGTAGAGGCCAACGCACGTCCCGACGTAGAGCTGAAAGTAAGCTAAATCCCGACGTAGAGCCCAACGCACGTCCCGACGTAGAGCCCAACGCACGTCCCGACGTAGAGCCCAACGCACGTCCCGACGTAGAGCCCAACGCACGTCCCGACGTAGCGCCCAACGCACGTCCCGACGTAGAGCTGAAAGTTAGCTAACTACAGACGTAGAGCCCAACGCACGTCCCGACGTAGAGCCCAACGCACGTCCCGACGTAGCGCCCAACGCACGTCCCGACGTAGAGCTGAAAGTAAGTTAAATCCCGACGTAGAGGCCAACGCACGTCCCGACGTAGAGGCCAACGCACGTCCCGACTTAGAGGCCAACGCACGTCCCGACTTAGAGGCCAACGCACGTCCCGACTTAGAGGCCAACGCACGTCCCGACGTAGAGCTGAAAGTAAGCTAAATCCCGACGTAGAGCCCAACGCACGTCCCGACGTAGAGCCCAACGCACGTCCCGACGTAGAGCCCAACGCACGTCCCGACGTAGAGCCCAACGCACGTCCCGACGTAGAGCTGAAAGTTAGCTAACTACAGACGTAGAGCCCAACGCACGTCCCGACGTAGAGCCCAACGCACGTCCCGACGTAGAGCTAAAAGTAAGCTAAATCCCGACGTAGAGCCCAACACACGTCCCGACGTAGAGCTGAAAGTAAGATAAATCCCGACGTAGAGGGCAACGCACGTCCCGACGTAGAGGCCAACGCACGTCCCGACGTAGAGCTGAAAGTAAGCTAAATCCCGTCGTAGAGGCCAACGCACGTCCCGACGTAGAGGCCAACGCACGTCCCGACGTAGAGCTGAAAGTAAGCTAAATCCCGACGTAGAGCCCAACGCACGTCCCGACGTAGAGCCCAACGCACGTCCCGACGTAGAGCCCACCGCACGTCCCGACGTGGAGGCCAACGCACGTCCCGACGTAGAGCTGAAAGTAAGCTAAATCCCGACGCAGAGGCCAACGCACGTCCCGACGTAGAGGCCAACGCACGTCCCGACATAGAGGCCAACGCACGTCCCGACGTAGAGCTGAAAGTAAGCTAAATCCCGACGTAGAGCCCAACGCACGTCCCGACGTAGAGCCCAACGCACGTCCCGACATAGAGCCCAACGCACGTCCCGACGTAGAGCTGAAATTAAGCTAAATCCCGACGTAGCGCCCAACGCACGTCCCGAAGTAGCGCCCAACACACGTCCCGACGTAGCGCCCAACGCACGTCCCGACGTAGCGCCCAACGCACGTCCCGACGTAGAGCTGAATGTAAGCTAAATCCCGACGTAGAGGCAAACGCACGTCCCGACGTAGAGGCCAACGCACGTCCCGACGTAGAGCCCAACGCACGTCCCGACGTAGAGCTGAAAGTAAGCTAAATCCCGACGTAGAGCCCAAAGCACGTCCCGACGTAGAGCCCAACGCACGTCCCGATGTAGAGGCCAACGCACGTCCCGACGTAGAGGCCAACGCACGTCTCGACGTAGAGCTGAAATTAAGCTAAATCCCGAGGTAGAGCCCAACGCACGTCCCGACGTAGAGCCCAACGCACGACCCGACGTAGAGCCCAACGCACGTCCCGACGTAGCGCCCAACGCACGTCCCGACGTAGAGCTGAAAGTAAGTTAAATCCCGACGTAGAGGCCAACGCACGTCCCGACGTAGAGGCCAACGCACGTCCCGACTTAGAGGCCAACGCACGTGGCGACGTAGAGCCCAAAGCACGTCCCGACTTAGAGGCCAACGCACGTCCCGACTTAGAGGCCAACGCACGTCCCGACGTAGAGCTGAAAGTAAGCTAAATCCCGACGTAGAGCCCAACGCACGTCCCGACGTAGAGCCCAACGCACGTCCCGACGTAGAGCCCAACGCACGTCCCGACGTAGAGCCCAACGCACGTCCCGACGTAGAGCTGAAAGTTAGCTAACTACAGACGTAGAGCCCAACGCACGTCCCGACGTAGAGCCCAACGCACGTCCCGACGTAGAGCCCAACGCACGTCCCGACGTAGAGCCCAACGCACGTCCCGACGTAGAGCTAAAAGTAAGCTAAATCCCGACGTAGAGCCCAACGCACGTCCCGACGTAGAGCTGAAAGTAAGCTAAATCCCGACGTAGAGCCCAACGCACGTCCCGACGTAGAGCCCAACGCACGTCCCGACGTAGAGCCCAACGCACGTCCCGACGTAGAGCCCAACGCACGTCCCGACGTAGAGCCCAACGCACGTCCCGACGTAGACCTCAAAGTAAGCTAAAACCCGACGTAGCGCCCAACGCACGTCCCGATGTAGCGCCGAACGCACTTCCCGACGTAGAGCTGAAAGTAAGCTAAATCCCGACGCAGAGGCCAACGCACGTCCCGACGTAGAGGCCAACGCACGTCCCGACGTAGAGTCCAACGCACGTCCCGACGTAGAGCTGAATGTAAGCTAAATCCCGATGTAGAGGCCAACGCACGTCCCGACGTAGAGCCCAACGCACGTCCCGACGTAGAGCTGAAAGTAAGCTAAATCCCGACGTAGAGCCCAACGCACGTCCCGACGTAGAGCCCAACGCACGTCCCGAAGTAGAGCTGAAAGTAAGCTAAATCCCGATGTAGAGGCCAACGCACGTCCCGACGTAGAGGCCAACGCACGTCCCGACGTAGAGGCCAACGCACGTCCCGACGTAGAGGCCAACGCACGTCCCGACGTAGAGGCCAACGCACGTCCCGACGTAGAGCTGAAAGTAAGCTAAATCCCAATGTAGAGGCCAACGCACATCCCGACGTAGAGGCCAACGCACGTCCCGACGTAGAGGCCAACGCACGTCCCGACGTAGAGCTGAAAGTAAGCTAAATCCCGAAGTAGAGGCCAACGCACGTCCCGACGTAGAGGCCAACGGACGTCCCGACGTAGAGCTGAAAGTAAGCTAAATCCCGATGTAGAGGCCAACGCACGTCCCGACTTAGAGGCCAACGCACGTCCCGACTTAGAGGCCAACGCACGTCCCGACTTAGAGGCCAACGCACGTCCCGACTTAGAGGCCAACGCACGTCCCGACGTAGAGCCCAACGCACGTCCCGACGTAGAGCTGAAAGTAAGCTAAATCCCGATGTAGAGTCCAACGCACGTCCCGACGTAGAGGCCAACGCACGTCCCGACGTAGAGCTGAAAGTAAGTTAAATCGCGACGTAGAGCCCAACGCACGTCCCGACGTAGAGCCCAACGCACGTCCCGACGTAGAGCCCAACGCACGTCCCGACGTAGCGCCCAACGCACGTCCCGACGTAGCGCCCAACGCACGTCCCGACGTAGCGCCCAACGCACGTCCCGACGTAGAGCTGAAAGTAAGTTAAATCCCGACGTAGAGGAAGCGCACGTTTTGACGTAGAGGCCAACGCACGTCCCGACTTAGAGGCCAACGCACGTCCCGACGTAGAGGCCAACGCACGTCCCGACGTAGAGGCCAACGCACGTCCCGACGTAGAGCTGAAAGTAAGCTAAATCCCGACGTAGAGCCCAACGCACGTCCCGACGTAGAGGCCAACGCACGTCCCGACCTAGAGGCCAACGCACGTCCCGACGTAGCGCCCAACGCACGTCCCGACGTAGCGCCCAACGCACGTCCCGACGTAGAGCTGAAAGTAAGCTAAATCCCGACGCAGAGGCCAACGCACGTCCCGACGTAGAGGCCAACGCACGTCCCGACCTAGAGGCCAACGCACGTCCCGACCTAGAGGCCAACGCACGTCCCGACCTAGAGGCCAACGCACGTCCCGACGTAGAGCTGAAAGTAAGCTAAATCCCGACGTAGAGCCCAACGCACGTCCCGACGTAGAGCCCAACGCACGTCCCGACGTAGAGCCCAACGCACGTCCCGACGTAGAGCCCAACGCACGTCCCGACGTAGAGCCCAACGCACGTCCCGACGTAGAGCCCAACGCACGTCCCGACGTAGAGCTGAAAGTTAGCTAACTACAGACATAGAGCCCAACGCACGTCCCGACGTAGAGCAGAAAGTTAGCTAACTACAGACATAGAGCCCAACGCACGTCCCGACGTAGAGCTGAAAGTAAGCTAAAACCCGACGTAGAGCCCAACGCACGTCCCGACGTAGAGCTGAAAGTAAGCTAAATCCCGACGTAGAGGCCAACGCACGTCCCGACGTAGAGGCCAACGCACGTCCCGACGTAGAGGCCAACGCACGTCCCGACGTAGAGGCCAACGCACGTCCCGACGTAGAGCTGAAAGTAAGCTATATCCCGAAGTAGAGGCCAACGGACGTCCCAACGTAGAGGCCAACGCACGTCCCGACGTAGAGCTGAAAGTAAGCTAAATCCCGACGTAGAGCCCAACGCACGTCCCGACATAGAGTCCAACGCACGTCCCGACGTAGACCTGAAAGTAAGCTAAATCCCGACGTAGAGGCCAACGCACGTCCCGACGTAGAGGCCAACGCACGTCCCGACGTAGAGGCCAACGCACGTCCCGACGTAGAGGTGAAAGTAAGCTATATCCCGAAGTAGAGGCCAACGGACGTCCCGACGTAGAGCTGAAAGTAAGCTAAATCCCGACGTAGAGCTGAAAGTAAGCTAAATCCCGACGTAGAGCCCAACGCACGTCCCGACATAGAGTCCAACGCACGTCCCGACGTAGACCTGAAAGTAAGCTAAATCCCGACGTAGAGGCCAACGCACGTCCCGACTTAGAGGCCAACGCACGTCCCGACTTAGAGGCCAACGCACGTCCCGACATAGAGGCCAACGCACGTCCCGACTTAGAGGCCAACGCACGTCCCGACTTAGAGGCCAACGCACGTCCCGACTTAGAGGCCAACGCACGTCCCGACTTAGAGGCCAACGCACGTCCCGACTTAGAGGCCAACGCACGTCCCGACGTAGAGCTGAAAGTAAGTTAAATCCCGACGTAGAGCCCAACGCACGTCCCGACGTAGAGCCCAACGCACGTCCCGACGTAGAGCCCAACGCACGTCCCGACGTAGCGCCCAACGCACGTCCCGACGTAGAGCTGAAAGTTAGCTAACTACAGACGTAGCGCCCAACGCACGTCCCGACGTAGAGCTAAAAGTTAGCTAACTACAGACGTAGCGCCCAACGCACGTCCCGACGTAGAGCTAAAAGTTACCTAACTACAGACGTAGAGCCCAACGCACGTCCCGACGTAGAGCCCAACGCACGTCCCGACGTAGAGCCCAACGCACGTCCCGACGTAGAGCCCAACGCACGTCCCGACGTAGAGCCCAACGCACGTACCGACGTAGAGCTGAAAGTAAGCTAAATCCCGACGTAGAGCCCAACGCACGTCCCGACGTAGAGCCCAACGCACGTCCCGACGTAGAGCTGAAAGTAAGCTAAAACCCGACATAGAGCCCGACGCACGTCCCGACGTAGAGCTGAAAGTAAGCTAAATCCCGACGTAGAGGCCAACGCACGTCCCGACGTAGAGGCCAACGCACGTCCCGACGTAGAGGCCAACGCACGTCCCGACGTAGAGGCCAACGCACGTCCCGACGTAGAGGCCAACGCACGTCCCGACGTAGAGCTGAAAGTAAGCTAAATCCCGACGTAGAGCCCAACGCACGTCCCGACGTAGAGTCCAACGCACGTCCCGACGTAGAGCTGAAAGTAAGCTAAATCCCGACGTAGAGGCCAACGCACGTCCCGACGTAGAGGCCAACGCACGTCCCGACGTAGAGGCCAACGCACGTCCCGACGTAGAGGCCAACGCACGTCCCGACGTAGAGCTGAAAGTAAGTTAAATCCCGACGTAGAGCCCAACGCACGTCCCGACGTAGAGCCCAACGCACGTCCCGACGTAGAGCCCAACGCACGTCCCGACGTAGAGCCCAACGCACGTCCCGACGTAGAGCCCAACGCACGTCCCGACGTAGAGCTGAAAGTTAGCTAACTACAGACGTAGAGCCCAACGCACGTCCCGACGTAGAGCTGAAAGTTACCTAACTACAGACGTAGAGCCCAACGCACGTCCCGACGTAGAGCCCAACGCACGTCCCGACGTAGAGCCCAACGCACGTCCCGACGTAGAGCCCAACGCACGTCCCGACGTAGAGCCCAACGCACGTCCCGACGTAGAGCCCAACGCACGTCCCGACGTAGAGCTGAAAGTAAGCTAAATCCCGACGTAGAGTCCAACGCACGTCCCAACGTAGAGCTGAAAGTAAGCTAAATCCCGACGTAGAGCCCAACGCACGTCCCGACGTAGAGCCCAACGCACGTCCCGACGTAGAGCCCAACGCATGTCCCGACGTAGAGCTGAAAGTTAGCTAAATCCTGACGTAGAGCCCAACGCACGTCCCGTCGTAGAGCCCAACGCACGTCCCGACGTAGAGCCCAACGCACGTCCCGATGTAGAGCTGAAAGTTAGCTAACTACAGACGTAGAGCCCAACGCACGTCCCGACGTAGAGCCCAAAGCACGTCCCGACGTAGAGCTAAAAGTAAGCTAAATCCCGACGTAGAGCCCAACACACGTCCCGACGTAGAGCTGAAAGTAAGCTAAATCCCGACGTAGAGGCCAACGCACGTCCCGGCGTAGAGGCCAACGCACGTCCCGACGTAGAGCTGAAAGTAAGCTAAATCCCGACGTAGAGGCCAACGCACGTCCCGACGTAGAGGCCAACGCACGTCCCGACGTAGAGGCCAACGCACGTCCCGACGTAGAGCTGAAAGTAAGCTAAATCCCGATGTAGAGCCCAACGCACGTCCCGACGTAGAGCCCACCGCACGTCCCGACGTAGAGCCCACCGCACGTCCCGACGTAGAGCCCACTGCACGTCCCGACGTAGAGCCCACTGCATGTCCCGACGTAGAGCCCACTGCACGTCCCGACGTAGAGCTGAAAGTAAGCTAAATCCCGACGTAGCGCCCAACGCACGTCCCGACGTAGCGCCGAACGCACGTCCCGACGTAGAGCTGAAAGTAAGCTAAATCCCGACGCAGAGGCCAACGCACGTCCCGACGTAGAGGCCAACGCACGTCCCGACCTAGAGGCCAACGCACGTCCCGACGTAGAGGCCAACGCACGTCCCGACGTAGAGCTGAAAGTAAGCTAAATCCCGACGTAGAGCCCAACGCACGTCCCGACGTAGCGCCTAACGCACGTCCCAACGTAGAGCAGAAAGTTAGCTAACTACAGACATAGAGCCCAACGCACGTCCCGACGTAGAGCAGAAAGTTAGCTAACTACAGACATAGAGCCCAACGCACGTCCCGACGTAGAGCCCAACGCACTTCCCGACGTAGAGCCCAACGCACTTCCCGACGTAGAACCCAACGCACTTCCCGACGTAGAGCTGAAAGTAAGCTAAATCCCGATGTAGAGGCCAACGCACGTCCCGACGTAGAGCCCAACGCACGTCCCGACGTAGAGCTGAAAGTAAGCTAAATCCCGACGTAGAGGCCAACGCACGTCCCGACGTAGAGGCCAACGCACGTCCCGACGTAGAGGCCAACGCACGTCCCGACGTAGAGGCCAACGCACGTCCCGACGTAGAGGCCAACGCACGTCCCGACGTAGAGCCCAACGCACGTCCCGACGTAGAGCTGAAAGTAAGCTAAATCCCGACGTAGAGGCCAACGCACGTCCCGACGTAGAGGCCAACGCACGTCCCGACGTAGAGGCCAACGCACGTCCCGACGTAGAGGCCAACGCAAGTCCCGACGTAGAGGCCAACGCACGTCCCGACGTAGAGGCCAACGCACGTCCCGACGTAGAGGCCAACGCACGTCCCGACGTAGAGGCCAACGCACGTCCCGACGTAGAGGCCAACGCACGTCCCGACGTAGAGGCCAACGCACGTCCCGACGTAGATCTGAAAGTAAGCTAAATCCCGAAGTAGAGGCCAACGCACGTCCCGACGTAGAGGCCAACGCACGTCCCGACGTAGAGCTGAAAGTAAGCTAAATCCCGACGTAGAGCCCAACGCACGTCCCGACGTAGAGCCCAACGCACGTCCCGACGTAGAGCTGAAAGTAAGCTAAATCCCGACGTAGAGCCCAACGCACGTCCCGACGTAGAGCCCAACGCAGGTCCCGACTTAGCGCCCAACGCACGTCCCGACGTAGAGGCCAACGCAAGTCCCGACTTAGAGGCCAACGCACGTCCCGACTTAGAGGCCAACGCACGTCCCGACGTAGAGCCCAACGCACGTCCCGACGTAGAGCTGAAAGTAAGCTAAATCCCCATGTAGAGGCCAACGCACGTCCCGACGTAGAGGCCAACGCACGTCCCGACGTAGAGCTGAAAGTAAGTTAAATCCCGACGTAGAGGCCAACGCACGTCCCGACGTAGAGGCCAACGCACGTCCCGACGTAGAGGCCAACGCACGTCCCGACGTAGAGCCCAACGCACGTCCCGACGTAGAGCCCAACGCACGTCCCGACGTAGAGCCCAACGCACGTCCCGACGTAGAGGCCAACGCACGTCCCGACGTAGAGGCCAACGCACGTCCCGACGTAGAGGCCAACGCACGTCCCGACGTAGAGGCCAACGCACGTCCCGACGTAGAGGCCAACGCACGTCCCGACGTAGAGCTGAAAGTAAGCTAAATCCCGACGTAGAGCCCAACGCACGTCCCGACGTAGAGCCCAACGCACGTCCCGACGTAGAGCTGAAAGTTAGCTAACTACAGACGTAGAGCCCAACGCACGTCCCGACGTAGAGCCCAACGCACGTCCCGACGTAGAGCTGAAAGTTAGCTAACTACAGACGTAGAGCCCAACGCAGGTCCCGACGTAGAGCCCAACGCAGGTCCCGACGTAGAGCCCAACGCAGGTCCCGACGTAGAGCCCAACGCAGGTCCCGACGTAGAGCCCAACGCAGGTCCCGACGTAGAGCCCAACGCAGGTCCCGACGTAGAGCTGAAAGTAAGCTAAATCCCGACGTAGAGGCCAACGCACGTCCCGACGTAGAGGCCAACGCACGTCCCGACTTAGAGGCCAACGCACGTCCCGACTTAGAGGCCAACGCACGTCCCGACTTAGAGGCCAACGCACGTCCCGACTTAGAGGCCAACGCACGTCCCGACTTAGAGGCCAACGCACGTCCCGACTTAGAGGCCAACGCACGTCCCGACTTAGAGGCCAACGCACGTCCCGACGTAGAGCTGAAAGTAAACTAAATCCCGATGTAGAGGCCAACGCACGTCCCGACGTAGAGGCCAACGCACGTCCCGACGTAGAGCTGCAAGTAAGCTAAATCCCGACGTAGAGGCCAACGCACGTCCCGACGTAGAGGCCAACGCACGTCCCGACGTAGAGCTGAAAGTAAGCTAAATCCCGACGTAGAGCCCACCGCACGTCCCGACGTAGAGCCCACCGCACGTCCCGACGTAGAGCCCACCGCACGTCCCGACGTAGAGCCCACCGCACGTCCCGACGTAGAGCCCACCGCACGTCCCGACGTAGAGCCCACCGCACGTCCCGACGTAGAGCTGAAAGTAAGCTAAATCCCGACGTGGCGCCCAACGCACGTCTCGACGTAGCGCCCAACGCACGTCCCGAAGTAGAGCTGAAAGTAAGCTAAATCCCGACGCAGAGGCCAACGCACGTCCCGACCTAGAGGCCAACGCACGTCCCGACCTAGAGGCCAACGCACGTCCCGACCTAGAGGCCAACGCACGTCCCGACCTAGAGGCCAACGCACGTCCCGACCTAGAGGCCAACGCACGTCCCGACGTAGAGCTGAAAGTAAGCTAAATCCCGACGTAGAGCCCAACGCACGTCCCGACGTAGAGCCCAACGCACGTCCCGACGTAGAGCCCAACGCACGTCCCGACGTAGAGCCCAACGCACGTCCCGACGTAGAGCCCAACGCACGTCCCGACGTAGAGCCCAACGCACGTCCCGACGTAGAGCCCAACGCACGTCCCGACGTAGAGCCCAACGCACGTCCCGACGTAGAGCCCAACGCACGTCCCGACGTAGAGCCCAACGCACGTCCCGACGTAGAGCCCAACGCACGTCCCGACGTAGAGCCCAACGCACGTCCCGACGTAGAGCCCAACGCACGTCCCGACGTAGAGCTGAAAGTAAGCTAAAACCCGACGTAGAGCCCAACGCACGTCCCGACGTAGAGCTGAAAGTAAGCTAAATCCCGACGTAGAGGCCAACGCACGTCCCGACGTAGAGGCCAACGCACGTCCCGAAGTAGAG
Source organism: Leptosomus discolor (assembly GCF_034619465.1). Lineage (NCBI taxonomy): Eukaryota > Metazoa > Chordata > Aves > Leptosomiformes > Leptosomidae > Leptosomus > Leptosomus discolor. The sequence continues at coordinate 792,107 of NW_028237857.1, read as the reverse complement.
CTGAAAGTAAGCTAAATCCCGAAGTAGAGGCCAACGCACGTCCCGACGTAGAGGCCAACGCACGTCCCGACGTAGAGCTGAAAGTAAGCTAAATCCCGACGTAGAGCCCAACGCACGTCCCGACGTAGAGTCCAACGCACGTCCCGACGTAGAGCCCAACGCACGTCCCGACGTAGCGCCCAACGCACGTCCCGACGTAGAGCTGAAAGTTAGCTAACTACAGACGTAGAGCCCAACGCACGTCCCGACGTAGAGCTGAAAGTTAGCTAACAACAGACGTAGAGCCCAACGCACGTCCCGACGTAGAGCTAAAAGTTAGCTAACTACAGACGTAGAGCCCAACGCACGTCCCGACGTAGAGCTAAAAGTTACCTAACTACAGACGTAGAGCCCAACGCACGTCCCGACGTAGAGGCCAACGCACGTCCCGACGTAGAGGCCAACGCACGTCCCGACGTAGAGGCCAACGCACGTCCCGACGTAGAGCTGAAAGTAAGCTAAATCCCGACCTAGAGCCCAACGCACGTCCCGACGTAGAGCCCAACGCACGTCCCGACGCAGAGGACAACGCACGTCCCGATGTAGAGGCCAACGCACGTCCCGACGTAGAGCTGAAAGTAAGTTAAATCCCGACGTAGAGCCCAACGCACGTCCCGACGTAGAGCCCAACGCACGTCCCGACGTAGCGCCCAACGCACGTCCCGACGTAGAGCTGAAAGTAAGCTAAATCCCGACGTAGAGGCCAACGCACGTCCCGACGTAGAGGCCAACGCACGTCCCGACGTAGAGCTGAAAGTAAGCTAAATCCCGACGTAGAGACCAACGCACGTCCCGACGTAGAGCCCAACGCACGTCCCGACGTAGAGCTGAAAGTTAGCTAACTACAGACGTAGAGCCCAACGCACGTCCCGACGTAGAGCTGAAAGTTAGCTAACTACAGACGTAGAGCCCAACGCACGTCCCGACGTAGAGCTGAAAGTTAGCTAACTACAGACGTAGAGCCCAACGCACGTCCCGACGTAGAGCCCAACGCACGTCCCGACGTAGAGCCCAACGCACGTCCCGACGTAGAGCCCAACGCACGTCCCGACGTAGAGCCCAACGCACGTCCCGACGTAGAGCCCAACGCACGTCCCGACGTAGAGCCCAACGCACGTCCCGACGTAGAGCCCAACGCACGTCCCGACGTAGAGCTAAAAGTAAGCTAAATCCCGACGTAGAGCCCAACGCACGTCCCGACGTAGAGCTGAAAGTAAGCTAAATCCCGACGTAGAGGCCAACGCACGTCCCGACGTAGAGGCCAACGCACGTCCCGACGTAGAGGCCAACGCACGTCCCGACGTAGAGGCCAACGCACGTCCCGACGTAGAGGCCAACGCACGTCCCGACGTAGAGGCCAACGCACGTCCCGACGTAGAGCTGAAAGTAAGCTAAATCCCGACGTAGAGGCCAACGCACGTCCCGACGTAGAGGCCAACGCACGTCCCGACGTAGAGCTGAAAGTAAGCTAAATCCCGACGTAGAGCCCACCGCACGTCCCGACGTAGAGCCCACCGCACGTCCCGACGTAGAGCCCACCGCACGTCCCGACGTAGAGCCCACCGCACGTCCCGACGTAGAGCTGAAAGTAAGCTAAATCCCGACGTAGAGCCCAACGCACGTCCCGACGTAGAGCCCAACGCACGTCCCGACGTAGAGCTGAAAGTAAGCTAAAACCCGACATAGAGCCCGACGCACGTCCCGACGTAGAGCTGAAAGTAAGCTAAATCCCGACGTAGAGGCCGACGCACGTCCCGACGTAGCGCCCAACGCACGTCCCGACGTAGCGCCCAACGCACGTCCCGACGTAGCGCCCAACGCACGTCCCGACGTAGCGCCCAACGCACGTCCGGACGTAGAGCTGAAAGTAAGCTAAATCCCGACGTAGAGGCCAACGCACGTCCCGACCTAGAGGCCAACGCACGTCCCGATGTAGAGGCCAACGCACGTCCCGACGTAGAGCTGAAAGTAAGCTAAATCCCGACGTAGAGCCCAACGCACGTCCCGACGTAGCGCCCAACGCACGTCCCGACGTAGAGCTGAAAGTAAGCTAAATCCCGAAGTAGAGGCCAACGCACGTCCCGACGTAGAGGCCAACGCACGTCCCGACGTAGAGCTGAAAGTAAGCTAAATCCCGACGTAGAGCCCAACGCACGTCCCGACGTAGAGCTGAATGTAAGCTAAATCCCGACGTAGAGGCCAACGCACGTCCCGACGTAGAGGCCAACGCACGTCCCGACGTAGAGGCCAACGCACGTCCCGACTTAGAGGCCAACGCACGTCCCGACTTAGAGGCCAACGCACGTCCCGACTTAGAGGCCAACGCACGTCCCGACTTAGAGGCCAACGCACGTCCCGACGTAGAGGCCAACGCACGTCCCGACGTAGAGGCCAACGCACGTCCGGACGTAGAGGCCAACGCACGTCCCGACGTAGAGCTGAAATTAAGCTAAATCCCGACGTAGAGCCCAACGCACGTCCCGACGTAGAGCCCAACGCACGTCCCGACGTAGAGCCCAACGCACGTCCCGACGTAGAGCCCAACGCACGTCCCGACGTAGAGCCCAACGCACGTCCCGACGTAGAGCCCAACGCACGTCCCGACGTAGAGCCCAACGCACGTCCCGACGTAGAGCCCAACGCACGTCCCGACGTAGAGCCCAACGCACGTCCCGACGTAGAGCCCAACGCACGTCCCGACGTAGAGCCCAACGCACGTCCCGACGTAGAGCTGAAAGTTAGCTAACTACAGACGTAGAGCCCAACGCACGTCCCGACGTAGACCAGAAAGTTAGCTAACTACAGACGTAGAGCCCGACGTAGAGCCCAACGCACGTCCCGACGTAGAGCCCAACGCACGTCCCGACGTAGAGCCCAACGCACGTCCCGACGTAGAGCCCAACGCACGTCCCGACGTAGCGCCCAACGCACGTCCCGACGTAGCGCCCAACGCACGTCCCGACGTAGAGCCCAACGCACGTCCCGACGTAGCGCCCAACGCACGTCCCGACGTAGAGTTGAAAGTTAAATCCCGACGTAGAGGCCAACGCACGTCCCGACGTAGAGGCCAACAGACGTCCCGACGTAGAGCCCAACAGACGTCCCGACTTAGAGGCCAACGCACGTCCCGACTTAGAGGCCAACGCACGTCCCGACTTAGAGCTAAAAGTAAGCTAAATCCCGACGTAGAGGCCAACGCACGTCCCGACGTAGAGGCCAACGCACGTCCCGACGTAGAGGCCAACGCACGTCCCGACGTAGAGCTGAAAGTAAGCTAAATCCCGACGTAGAGGCCAACGCACGTCCCGACGTAGAGCTGAAAGTAAGCTAAATCCCGACGTAGAGCCCAACGCACGTCCCGACGTAGAGGCCAGCGCACGTCCCGACGTAGAGCCCAACGCACGTCCCGACGTAGAGCTGAAAGTAAGCTAAATCCCGACGTAGAGCCCAACGCACGTCCCGACGTAGAGCTGAAAGTAAGCTAAATCCCGACGTAGAGCCCAACGCACGTCCCGACGTAGAGCCCAACGCACGTCCCGACGTAGAGCCCAACGCACGTCCCGACGTAGAGCCCAACGCACGTCCCGACGTAGAGCCCAACGCACGTCCCGACGTAGAGCCCAACGCACGTCCCGACGTAGAGCCCAACGCACGTCCCGACGTAGAGGCCAACAGACGTCCCGACGTAGAGCCCAACAGACGTCCCGACTTAGAGGCCAACGCACGTCCCGACTTAGAGCTAAAAGTAAGCTAAATCCCGACGTAGAGGCCAACGCACGTCCCGACGTAGAGGCCAACGCACGTCCCGACGTAGAGGCCAACGCACGTCCCGACGTAGAGCTGAAAGTAAGCTAAATCCCGACGTAGAGGCCAACGCACGTCCCGACGTAGAGCTGAAAGTAAGCTAAATCCCGACGTAGAGGCCAACGCACGTCCCGACGTAGAGGCCAGCGCACGTCCCGACGTAGAGCCCAACGCACGTCCCGACGTAGAGCTGAAAGTAAGCTAAATCCCGACGTAGAGCCCAACGCACGTCCCGACGTAGAGCTGAAAGTAAGCTAAATCCCGACGTAGAGCCCAACGCACGTCCCGACGTAGAGCCCAACGCACGTCCCGACGTAGAGCCCAACGCACGTCCCGACGTAGAGCCCAACGCACGTCCCGACGTAGAGCCCAACGCACGTCCCGACGTAGAGCTGAAAGTAAGCTAAATCCCGACGTAGAGCCCAACGCACGTCCCGACGTAGAGCTGAAAGTAAGCTAAATCCCGACGTAGAGCCCAACGCACGTCCCGACGTAGAGCTGAAAGTAAGCTAAATCCCGACGTAGAGCCCAACGCACGTCCCGACGTAGAGCTGAAAGTAAGCTAAATCCCGACGTAGAGCCCAACGCACGTCCCGACGTAGAGCCCAACGCACGTCCCGACGTAGAGCCCAACGCACGTCCCGACGTAGAGCCCAACGCACGTCCCGACGTAGAGCCCAACGCACGTCCCGACGTAGAGCCCAACGCACGTCCCGACGTAGAGCCGAACGCACGTCCCGACGTAGAGCCCAACGCACGTCCCGACGTAGAGCCCAACGCACGTCCCGACGTAGAGCCCAACGCACGTCCCGACGTACAGCCCAACGCACGTCCCGACGTAGAGCTGAAAGTAAGCTAAATCCCGACGTAGAGCCCAACGCACGTCCCGACGTAGAGCTGAAAGTAAGCTAAATCCCGACGTAGAGCCCAACGCACGTCCCGACGTAGAGCCCAACGCACGTCCCGACGTAGAGCCCAACGCACGTCCCGACGTAGAGCCCAACGCACGTCCCGACGTAGAGCCCAACGCACGTCCCGACGTAGAGCTGAAAGTTAGCTAACTACAGACGTAGAGCCCAACGCACGTCCCGACGTAGAGCAGAAAGTTAGCTAACTACAGACGTAGAGCCCAACGCACGTCCCGACGTAGAGCCCAACGCACGTCCCGACGTAGAGCCCAACGCACGTCCCGACGTAGAGCCCAACGCACGTCCCGACGTAGAGCCCAACGCACGTCCCGACGTAGAGCCCAACGCACGTCCCGACGTAGAGCCCAACGCACGTCCCGACGTAGAGCTGAAAGTAAGCTAAATCCCGACGTAGAGCCCAACGCACGTCCCGACGTAGAGCCCAACGCACGTCCCGACGTAGAGCTGAAAGTTAGCTAACTACAGACGTAGAGCCCAACGCACGTCCCGACGTAGAGCTGAAAGTTAGCTAACTACAGACGTAGAGCCCAACGCACGTCCCGACGTAGAGCCCAACGCACGTCCCGACGTAGAGCCCAACGCACGTCCCGACGTAGAGCCCAACGCACGTCCCGACGTAGAGCCCAACGCACGTCCCGACGTAGAGCCCAACGCACGTCCCGACGTAGAGCTAAAAGTAAGCTAAATCCCGACGTAGAGGCCAACGCACGTCCCGACGTAGAGGCCAACGCACGTCCCGACGTAGAGGCCAACGCACGTCCCGACGTAGAGGCCAACGCACGTCCCGACGTAGAGGCCAACGCACGTCCCGACGTAGAGGCCAACGCACGTCCCGACGTAGAGGCCAACGCACGTCCCGACGTAGAGGCCAACGCACGTCCCGACGTAGAGCTGAAAGTAAGCTAAATCCCGACGTAGAGGCCAACGCACGTCCCGACCTAGAGGCCAACGCACGTCCCGACGTAGAGCCCAACGCACGTCCCGACGTAGAGCCCAACGCACGTCCCGACGTAGAGCCCAACGCACGTCCCGACGTAGAGCCCAACGCACGTCCCGACGTAGAGCCCAACGCACGTCCCGACGTAGAGCTAAAAGTAAGCTAAATCCCGACGTAGAGGCCAACGCACGTCCCGACGTAGAGGCCAACGCACGTCCCGACGTAGAGGCCAACGCACGTCCCGACGTAGAGGCCAACGCACGTCCCGACGTAGAGGCCAACGCACGTCCCGACGTAGAGGCCAACGCACGTCCCGACGTAGAGCTGAAAGTAAGCTAAATCCCGACGTAGAGGCCAACGCACGTCCCGACCTAGAGGCCAACGCACGTCCCGATGTAGAGGCCAACGCACGTCCCGACGTAGAGCTGAAAGTAAGCTAAATCCCGACGTAGAGCCCAACGCACGTCCCGACGTAGAGCCCAACGCACGTCCCGACGTAGCGCCCAACGCACGTCCCGACGTAGAGCTGAAAGTTAGCTAACTACAGACATAGACCAAACGCAAGTCCCCACGTAGAGCAGAAAGTTAGCTAACTACAGACATAGAGCCCAACGCACGTCCCGACGTAGAGCCCAACGCACGTCCCGACGTAGAGCTGAAAGTAAGCTAAAACCCGACGTAGAGCCCAACGCACGTCCCGACGTAGAGCTGAAAGTAAGCTAAATCCCGAAGTAGAGGCCAACGCACGTCCCGACGTAGAGGCCAACGCACGTCCCGACGTAGAGGCCAACGCACGTCCCGACGTAGAGCTGAATGTAAGCTAAATCCCGACGTAGAGGCCAACGCACGTCCCGACGTAGAGGCCAACGCACGTCCCGACTTAGAGGCCAACGCACGTCCCGACTTAGAGGCCAACGCACGTCCCGACTTAGAGGCCAACGCACGTCCCGACTTAGAGGCCAACGCACGTCCCGACTTAGAGGCCAACGCACGTCCCGACTTAGAGGCCAACGCACGTCCCGACTTAGAGGCCAACGCACGTCCCGACTTAGAGGCCAACGCACGTCCCGACGTAGAGCTGAAATTAAGCTAAATCCCGACGTAGAGCCCAACGCACGTCCCGACGTAGAGCCCAACGCACGTCCCGACGTAGAGCCCAACGCACGTCCCGACGTAGAGCCCAACGCACGTCCCGACGTAGAGCCCAACGCACGTCCCGACGTAGAGCCCAACGCACGTCCCGACGTAGAGCCCAACGCACGTCCCGACGTAGAGCCCAACGCACGTCCCGACGTAGAGCCCAACGCACGTCCCGACGTAGAGCTGAAAGTTAGCTAACTACAGACGTAGAGCCCAACGCACGTCCCGACGTAGACCAGAAAGTTAGCTAACTACAGACGTAGAGCCCAACGCACGTCCCGACGTAGAGCCCGACGTAGCGCCCAACGCACGTCCCGACGTAGCGCCCAACGCACGTCCCGACGTAGCGCCCAACGCACGTCCCGACGTAGCGCCCAACGCACGTCCCGACGTAGCGCCCAACGCACGTCCCGACGTAGCGCCCAACGCACGTCCCGACGTAGCGCCCAACGCACGTCCCGACGTAGCGCCCAACGCACGTCCCGACGTAGAGTTGAAAGTTAAATCCCGACGTAGAGGCCAACGCACGTCCCGACGTAGAGGCCAACAGACGTCCCGACGTAGAGCCCAACAGACGTCCCGACTTAGAGGCCAACGCACGTCCCGACTTAGAGGCCAACGCACGTCCCGACTTAGAGCTAAAAGTAAGCTAAATCCCGACGTAGAGGCCAACGCACGTCCCGACGTAGAGGCCAACGCACGTCCCGACGTAGAGCTGAAAGTAAGCTAAATCCCGACGTAGAGGCCAACGCACGTCCCGACGTAGAGGCCAGCGCACGTCCCGACGTAGAGCCCAACGCACGTCCCGACGTAGAGCCCAACGCACGTCCCGACGTAGAGCTGAAAGTAAGCTAAATCCCGACGTAGAGCCCAACGCACGTCCCGACGTAGAGCCCAACGCACGTCCCGACGTAGAGCCCAACGCACGTCCCGACGTAGAGCCCAACGCACGTCCCGACGTAGAGCCCAACGCACGTCCCGACGTAGAGCCCAACGCACGTCCCGACGTAGAGCCCAACGCACGTCCCGACGTAGAGCTGAAAGTAAGCTAAATCCCGACGTAGAGCCCAACGCACGTCCCGACGTAGAGCCCAACGCACGTCCCGACGTAGAGCCCAACGCACGTCCCGACGTAGAGCCCAACGCACGTCCCGACGTAGAGCTGAAAGTAAGCTAAATCCCGACGTAGAGCCCAACGCACGTCCCGACGTAGAGCTGAAAGTAAGCTAAATCCCGACGTAGAGCCCAACGCACGTCCCGACGTAGAGCCCAACGCACGTCCCGACGTAGAGCCCAACGCACGTCCCGACGTAGAGCCCAACGCACGTCCCGACGTAGAGCCCAACGCACGTCCCGACGTAGAGCCCAACGCACGTCCCGACGTAGAGCTGAAAGTTAGCTAACTACAGACGTAGAGCCCAACGCACGTCCCGACGTAGAGCAGAAAGTTAGCTAACTACAGACGTAGAGCCCAACGCACGTCCCGACGTAGAGCCCAACGCACGTCCCGACGTAGAGCCCAACGCACGTCCCGACGTAGAGCCCAACGCACGTCCCGACGTAGAGCCCAACGCACGTCCCGACGTAGAGCCCAACGCACGTCCCGACGTAGAGCCCAACGCACGTCCCGACGTAGAGCCCAACGCACGTCCCGACGTAGAGCCCAACGCACGTCCCGACGTAGAGCCCAACGCACGTCCCGACGTAGAGCCCAACGCACGTCCCGACGTAGAGCCCAACGCACGTCCCGACGTAGAGCTGAAAGTAAGTTAAATCCCGACGTAGAGCCCAACGCACGTCCCGACGTAGAGCCCAACGCACGTCCCGACGTAGAGCCCAACGCACGTCCCGACGTAGAGCCCAACGCACGTCCCGACGTAGAGCCCAACGCACGTCCCGACGTAGAGCCCAACGCACGTCCCGACGTAGAGCCCAACGCACGTCCCGACGTAGAGCCCAACGCACGTCCCGACGTAGAGCCCAACGCACGTCCCGACGTAGAGCTGAAAGTAAGTTAAATCCCGACGTAGAGGCCAACGCACGTCCCGACGTAGAGCTGAAAGTAAGCTAAATCCCGACGTAGAGGCCAACGCACGGTCCGACGTAGAGGCCAACGCACGTCCCGACGTAGAGCTGAAAGTAAGCTAAATCCCGACGTAGAGCCCAACGCACGTCCCGACGTAGAGCCCAACGCACGTCCCGACGTAGAGCTGAAAGTAAGCTAAATCCCGACGTAGCGCCCAACGCACGTCCCGACGTAGCGCCGAAGGCACGTCCCGACGTAGAGCTGAAAGTAAGCTAAATCCCGACGTAGAGCCCAACGCACGTCCCGACGTAGCGCCCAACGCACGTCCCGACGTAGCGCCCAACGCACGTCCCGACGTAGCGCCCAACGCACGTCCCGACGTAGAGTTGAAAGTTAAATCCCGACGTAGAGGCCAACGCACGTCCCGACGTAGAGGCCAACAGACGTCTCGACGTAGAGGCCAACAGACGTCCCGACTTAGAGGCCAACGCACGTCCCGACTTAGAGGCCAACGCACGTCCCGACTTAGAGCTAAAAGTAAGCTAAATCCCGACGTAGAGGCCAACGCACGTCCCGACGTAGAGGCCAACGCACGTCCCGACGTAGAGGCCAACGCACGTCCCGACGTAGAGCTGAAAGTAAGCTAAATCCCGACGTAGAGGCCAACGCACGTCCCGACGTAGAGGCCAGCGCACGTCCCGACGTAGAGCCCAACGCACGTCCCGACGTAGAGCTGAAAGTAAGCTAAATCCCGACGTAGAGCCCAACGCACGTCCCGACGTAGAGCCCAACGCACGTCCCGACGTAGAGCCCAACGCACGTCCCGACGTAGAGCCCAACGCACGTCCCGACGTAGAGCCCAACGCACGTCCCGACGTAGAGCCCAACGCACGTCCCGACGTAGAGCTGAAAGTAAGCTAAATCCCGACGTAGAGCCCAACGCACGTCCCGACGTAGAGCCCAACGCACGTCCCGACGTAGAGCCCAACGCACGTCCCGACGTAGAGCCCAACGCACGTCCCGACGTAGAGCCCAACGCACGTCCCGACGTAGAGCCCAACGCACGTCCCGACGTAGAGCTGAAAGTAAGCTAAATCCCGACGTAGAGCCCAACGCACGTCCCGACGTAGAGCCCAACGCACGTCCCGACGTAGAGCCCAACGCACGTCCCGACGTAGAGCCCAACGCACGTCCCGACGTAGAGCCCAACGCACGTCCCGACGTAGAGCCCAACGCACGTCCCGACGTAGAGCCCAACGCACGTCCCGACGTAGAGCTGAAAGTTAGCTAACTACAGACGTAGAGCCCAACGCACGTCCCGACGTAGAACAGAAAGTTAGCTAACTACAGACGTAGAGCCCAACGCACGTCCCGACGTAGAGCCCAACGCACGGCCCGACGTAGAGCCCAACGCACGTCCCGACGTAGAGCCCAACGCACGTCCCGACGTAGAGCCCAACGCACGTCCCGACGTAGAGCCCAACGCACGTCCCGACGTAGAGCCCAACGCACGTCCCGACGTAGAGCCCAACGCACGTCCCGACGTAGAGCCCAACGCACGTCCCGACGTAGAGCCCAACGCACGTCCCGACGTAGAGCTGAAAGTAAGTTAAATCCCGACGTAGAGGCCAACGCACGTCCCGACGTAGAGCCCAACGCACGTCCCGACGTAGAGCCCAACGCACGTCCCGACGTAGAGCCCAACGCACGTCCCGACGTAGAGCCCAACGCACGTCCCGACATAGAGCTGAAAGTAAGCTAAATCCCGACGTAGAGGCCAACGCACGGTCCGACGTAGAGGCCAACGCACGTCCCGACGTAGAGCTGAAAGTAAGCTAAATCCCGACGTAGAGCCCAACGCACGTCCCGACGTAGAGCCCAACGCACGTCCCGACGTAGAGCTGAAAGTAAGCTAAATCCCGACGTAGCGCCCAACGCACGTCCCGACGTAGCGCCGAAGGCACGTCCCGACGTAGAGCTGAAAGTAAGCTAAATCCTGACGCAGAGGCCAACGCACGTCCCGACGCAGAGGCCAACGCACGTCCCGACCTAGAGGCCAACGCACGTCCCGACCTAGAGGCCAACGCACGTCCCGACCTAGAGGCCAACGCACGTCCCGACCTAGAGGCCAACGCACGTCCCGACCTAGAGGCCAACGCACGTCCCGACCTAGAGGCCAACGCACGTCCCGACCTAGAGGCCAACGCACGTCCCGACCTAGAGGCCAACGCACGTCCCGACCTAGAGGCCAACGCACGTCCCGACCTAGAGGCCAACGCACGTCCCGACCTAGAGGCCAACGCACGTCCCGACCTAGAGGCCAACGCACGTCCCGACCTAGAGGCCAACGCACGTCCCGACCTAGAGGCCAACGCACGTCCCGACCTAGAGGCCAACGCACGTCCCGACCTAGAGGCCAACGCACGTCCCGACCTAGAGGCCAACGCACGTCCCGACCTAGAGGCCAACGCACGTCCCGACCTAGAGGCCAACGCACGTCCCGACGTAGAGCTGAAAGTAAGCTAAATCCCGACGTAGAGCCCAACGCACGTCCCGACGTAGAGCCCAACGCACGTCCCGACGTAGCGCCCAACGCACGTCCCGACGTAGAGCAGAAAGTTAGCTAACTACAGACATAGAGCCCAACGCACGTCCCGACGTAGAGCCCAACGCACGTCCCGACCTAGAGCCCAACGCACGTCCCGACCTAGAGCCCAACGCACGTCCCGACCTAGAGCCCAACGCACGTCCCGACCTAGAGGCCAACGCACGTCCCGACCTAGAGGCCAACGCACGTCCCGACCTAGAGGCCAACGCACGTCCCGACCTAGAGGCCAACGCACGTCCCGACCTAGAGGCCAACGCACGTCCCGACCTAGAGGCCAACGCACGTCCCGACCTAGAGGCCAACGCACGTCCCGACCTAGAGGCCAACGCACGTCCCGACCTAGAGGCCAACGCACGTCCCGACCTAGAGGCCAACGCACGTCCCGACCTAGAGGCCAACGCACGTCCCGACCTAGAGGCCAACGCACGTCCCGACCTAGAGGCCAACGCACGTCCCGACCTAGAGGCCAACGCACGTCCCGACGTAGAGCTGAAAGTAAGCTAAACCCCGACGTAGAGCCCAACGCACGTCCCGACGTAGAGCCCAACGCACGTCCCGACGTAGAGCCCAACGCACGTCCCGACGTAGAGCCCAACGCACGTCCCGACGTAGAGCAGAAAGTTAGCTAACTACAGACATAGAGCCCAACGCACGTCCCGACGTAGAGCCCAACGCACGTCCCGACGTAGAGCCCAACGCACGTCCCGACGTAGAGCCCAACGCACGTCCCGACGTAGAGCCCAACGCACGTCCCGACGTAGAGCCCAACGCACGTCCCGACGTAGAGCCCAACGCACGTCCCGACGTAGAGCTGAAAGTAAGCTAAAACCCGACGTAGAGCCCAACGCACGTCCCGACGTAGAGCTGAAAGTAAGCTAAATCCCGACGTAGAGGCCAACGCACGTCCCGACGTAGAGGCCAACGCACGTCCCGACGTAGAGGCCAACGCACGTCCCGACGTAGAGGCCAACGCACGTCCCGACGTAGAGGCCAACGCACGTCCCGACGTAGAGGCCAACGCACGTCCCGACGTAGAGGCCAACGCACGTCCCGACGTAGAGGCCAACGCACGTCCCGACGTAGAGGCCAACGCACGTCCCGACGTAGAGCTGAAAGTAAGCTAAATCCCGAAGTAGAGGCCAACACACGTCCCGACGTAGAGACCAACGCACGTCCCGACGTAGAGCTGAAAGTAAGCTAAATCCCGACGTAGAGCCCAACGCACGTCCCGACGTAGAGGCCAACGCACGTCCCGACGTAGAGCTGAAAGTAAGCTAAATCCCGACGTAGAGGCCAACGCACGTCCCGACGTAGAGCTGAAAGTAAGCTAAATCCCGACGTAGAGCCCAACGCACGTCCCGACGTAGAGCCCAACGCACGTCCCGACGTAGAGCTGAAAGTAAGCTAAATCCCGAAGTAGAAGCCAACGCACGTCCCGACGTAGAGGCCAACGCACGTCCCGACGTAGAGCTGAAAGTAAGCTAAATCCCGACGTAGAGCCCAACGCACGTCCCGACGTAGAGGCCAACGCACGTCCCGACGTAGAGGCCAACGCACGTCCCGACGTAGAGCTGAAAGTAAGCTAAATCCTGACGTAGAGGCCAACGCACGTCCCCACGTAGAGCCCAACGTACGTCCCGACGTAGAGCCCAACGCACGTCCCGACGTAGCGCCCAACGCACGTCCCGACGTAGAGCTGAAAGTTAGCTAACTACAGACGTAGAGCCCAACGCACGTCCCGACGTAGAGCTGAAAGTTAGCTAACAACAGACGTAGAGCCCAACGCACGTCCCGACGTAGAGCTGAAAGTTACCTAACTACAGACGTAGAGCCCAAAGCACGTCCCGACGTAGAGCCCGACGTAGAGCCCAACGCACGTCCCGACGTAGAGCCCGACGCACGTCCCGACGCACGTCCCGACGTAGAGCCCGACGCACGTCCCGACGTAGAGCCCAACGCACGTCCCGACGTAGAGTTGAAAGTTAAATCCCGACGTAGAGGCCAACGCACGTCCCGACGTAGAGGCCAACAGACGTCCCGACGTAGAGGCCAAGAGACGTCCCGACGTAGAGCCCAACAGACGTAACGACTTAGAGGCCAACGCACGTCCCGACTTAGAGCTAAAAGTAAGCTAAATCCCGACGTAGAGGCCAACGCACGTCCCGACGTAGAGGCCAACGCACGTCCCGACGTAGAGCTGAAAGTAAGCTAAATCCCGACGTAGAGGCCAACGCACGTCCCGACGTAGAGGGCAGCGCACGTCCCGACGTAAGGCCAGCGCACGTCCCGACGTAAGGCCAGCGCACGTCCCGACGTAGAGCTGAAAGTAAGCTAAATCCCGACGTAGAGCCCAACGCACGTCCCGACGTAGAGCCCAACGCACGTCCCGACGTAGAGCCCAACGCACGTCCCGACGTAGAGCCCAACGCACGTCCCGACGTAGAGCCCAACGCACGTCCCGACGTAGAGCAGAAATTAGCTAACTACAGACGTAGAGCCCAACGCACGTCCCGACGTAGAGCCCAACGCACGTCCCGAGGTAGCGCCCAACGCACGTCCCGACGTAGAGCTGAAAGTTAGCTAACTACAGACGTAGAGCCCAACGCACGTCCCGACGTAGAGCAGAAATTAGCTAACTACAGACGTAGAGCCCAACGCACGTCCCGACGTAGAGCCCAACGCACGTCCCGACGTAGAGCTGAAAGTAAGTTAAATCCCGACGTAGAGCTGAAAGTAAGTTAAATCCCGACGTAGAGCTGAAAGTAAGTTAAATCCCGACGTAGAGCTGAAAGTAAGTTAAATCCCGACGTAGAGCTGAAAGTAAGTTAAATCCCGACGTAGAGCTGAAAGTAAGTTAAATCCCGACGTAGAGCTGAAAGTAAGTTAAATCCCGACGTAGAGCTGAAAGTAAAAGTTAAATCCCGACGTAGAGCTGAAAGTAAGTTAAATCCCGACGTAGAGCTGAAAGTAAGTTAAATCCCGACGTAGAGCTGAAAGTAAGTTAAATCCCGACGTAGAGCTGAAAGTAAGTTAAATCCCGACGTAGAGCTGAAAGTAAGTTAAATCCCGACGTAGAGCTGAAAGTAAGTTAAATCCCGACGTAGAGCTGAAAGTAAGTTAAATCCCGACGTAGAGCTGAAAGTAAGTTAAATCCCGACGTAGAGCTGAAAGTAAGTTAAATCCCGACGTAGAGCTGAAAGTAAGTTAAATCCCGACGTAGAGGCCAACGCACGTCCCGACGTAGAGGCCAACGCACGTCCCGACGTAGAGGCCAACGCACGTCCCGACGTAGAGGCCAACGCACGTCCCGACGTAGAGGCCAACGCACGTCCCGACGTAGAGGCCAACGCACGTCCCGACGTAGAGGCCAACGCACGTCCCGACGTAGAGGCCAACGCACGTCCCGACGTAGAGCTGAAAGTAAGCTAAATCCCGACGTAGAGGCCAACGCACGTCCCGACGTAGAGGCCAACGCACGTCCCGACGTAGAGGCCAACGCACGTCCCGACGTAGAGCTGAAAGTAAGCTAAATCCCGACGTAGAGCCCAACGCACGTCCCGACGTAGAGCTGAAAGTAAGCTAAATCCCGACGTAGAGCCCAACGCACGTCCCGACGTAGAGGCCAACGCACGTCCCGACGTAGAGCTGAAAGTAAGCTAAATCCCGACGTAGAGCCCAACGCACGTCCCGACGTAGAGCTGAAAGTTAGCTAAATCCCGACGTAGAGCCCAACGCACGTCCCGACGTAGAGCCCAACGCACGTCCCGACGTAGAGCCCAACGCACGTCCCGACGTAGAGCCCAACGCACGTCCCGACGTAGAGCCCAACGCACGTCCCGACGTAGAGCCCAACGCACGTCCCGACGTAGAGCCCAACGCACGTCCCGACGTAGAGCCCAACGCACGTCCCGACGTAGAGCCCAACGCACGTCCCGACGTAGAGCCCAACGCACGTCCCGACGTAGAGCCCAACGCACGTCCCGACGTAGAGCTGAAAGTAAGCTAAATCCCGACGTAGCGCCCAACGCACGTCCCGACGTAGCGCCGAACGCACGTCCCGACGTAGAGCTGAAAGTAAGCTAAATCCCGACGCAGAGGCCAACGCACGTCCCGACGTAGAGGCCAACGCACGTCCCGACGTAGAGCTGAAAGTTAGCTAACAACAGACGTAGAGCCCAACGCACGTCCCGACGTAGAGCTGAAAGTTACCTAACTACAGACGTAGAGCCCAAAGCACGTCCCGACGTAGAGCCCGACGCACGTCCCGACGCACGTCCCGACGTAGAGCCCGACGCACGTCCCGACGCACGTCCCGACGTAGCGCCCCGACGCACGTCCCGACGTAGCGCCCCGACGCACGTCCCGACGTAGAGCTGAAAGTTAAATCCCGACGTAGAGGCCAACGCACGTCCCGACGTAGAGGCCAACGCACGTCCCGACGTAGAGCCCAACGCACGTCCCGACGTAGAGCCCAACAGACGTCCCGACGTAGAGCCCAACAGACGTCCCGACGTAGAGCCCAACAGACGTCCCGACGTAGAGCCCAACAGACGTCCCGACTTAGAGCTAAAAGTAAGCTAAATCCCGACGTAGAGGCCAGCGCACGTCCCGACGTAGAGGCCAGCGCACGTCCCGACGTAGAGGCCAGCGCACGTCCCGACGTAGAGGCCAGCGCACGTCCCGACGTAGAGGCCAGCGCACGTCCCGACGTAGAGCTGAAAGTAAGCTAAATCCCGACGTAGAGCCCAACGCACGTCCCGACGTAGAGCCCAACGCACGTCCCGACGTAGAGCCCAACGCACGTCCCGACGTAGAGGCCAAGGCACGTCCCGACGTAGAGGCCAAGGCACGTCCCGACGTAGCGCCCAACGCACGTCCCGACGTAGAGCAGAAAGTTAGCTAACTACAGACGTAGAGCCCAACGCACGTCCCGACGTAGAGCAGAAAGTTAGCTAACTACAGACGTAGAGCCCAACGCACGTCCCGACGTAGAGCCCAACGCACGTCCCGACGTAGAGCCCAACGCACGTCCCGACGTAGAGCCCAACGCACGTCCCGACGTAGAGCCCAACGCACGTCCCGACGTAGAGCCCAACGCACGTCCCGACGTAGAGCCCAACGCACGTCCCGACCTAGAGCCCAACGCACGTCCCGACGTAGCGCCCAACGCACGTCCCGACGTAGAGCAGAAAGTTAGCTAACTACAGACGTAGCGCCCAACGCACGTCCCGACGTAGAGCAGAAAGTTAGCTAACTACAGACGTAGAGCCCAACGCACGTCCCGACGTAGAGCCCAACGCACGTCCCGACGTAGAGCCCAACGCACGTCCCGACGTAGAGCCCAACGCACGTCCCGACGTAGAGCCCAACGCACGTCCCGACGTAGAGCCCAACGCACGTCCCGACGTAGAGCTGAAAGTAAGTTAAATCCCGACGTAGAGGCCAACGCACGTCCCGACGTAGAGCTGAAAGTAAGTTAAATCCCGACGTAGAGGCCAACGCACGTCCCGACGTAGAGCTGAAAGTAAGTTAAATCCCGACGTAGAGGCCAACGCACGTCCCGACGTAGAGGCCAACGCACGTCCCGACGTAGAGGCCAACGCACGTCCCGACGTAGAGGCCAACGCACGTCCCGACGTAGAGCTGAAAGTAAGCTAAATCCCGACGTAGAGGCCAACGCACGTCCCGACGTAGAGCTGAAAGTAAGCTAAATCCCGACGTAGAGGCCAACGCACGTCCCGACGTAGAGCTGAAAGTAAGCTAAATCCCGACGTAGAGGCCAACGCACGTCCCGACGTAGAGCTGAAAGTAAGCTAAATCCCGACGTAGAGGCCAACGCACGTCCCGACTTAGAGGCCAACGCACGTCCCGACTTAGAGGCCAACGCACGTCCCGACTTAGAGGCCAACGCAAGTCCCGACTTAGAGGCCAACGCACGTCCCGACTTAGAGGCCAACGCACGTCCCGACTTAGAGGCCAACGCACGTCCCGACTTAGAGGCCAACGCACGTCCCGACTTAGAGGCCAACGCACGTCCCGACTTAGAGGCCAACGCACGTCCCGACTTAGAGGCCAACGCACGTCCCGACTTAGAGGCCAACGCACGTCCCGACTTAGAGGCCAACGCACGTCCCGACTTAGAGGCCAACGCACGTCCCGACTTAGAGGCCAACGCACGTCCCGACTTAGAGGCCAACGCACGTCCCGACGTAGAGCTGAAAGTTAGCTAACTACAGACGTAGAGCCCAACGCACGTCCCGACGTAGAGCCCAACGCACGTCCCGACGTAGAGCCCAACGCACGTCCCGACGTAGAGCCCAACGCACGTCCCGACGTAGAGCTGAAAGTAAGCTAAATCCCGACGTAGAGCCCAACGCACGTCCCGACGTAGAGCTGAAAGTAAGCTAAATCCCGACGTAGAGGCCAACGCACGTCCCGACGTAGAGGCCAACGCACGTCCCGACGTAGAGCTGAAAGTAAGCTAAATCCCGACGTAGAGCCCAAAGCACGTCCCGACGTAGAGCCCACCGCACGTCCCGACGTAGAGCCCAATGCACGTCCCGACGTAGAGCTGAAAGTAAGCTAAATCCCGACGTAGCGCCCAACGCACGTCCCGACGTAGAGCTGAAAGTAAGCTAAATCCCGACGTAGCGCCCAACGCACGTCCCGACGTAGAGCTGAAAGTAAGCTAAATCCCGACGTAGAGCCCAACGCACGTCCCGACGTAGAGCTGAAAGTAAGCTAAATCCCGACGTAGAGGCCAACGCACGTCCCGACGTAGAGGCCAACGCACGTCCCGACGTAGAGCTGAAAGTAAGCTAAATCCCGACGTAGAGCCCAAAGCACGTCCCGACGTAGAGCCCACCGCACGTCCCGACGTAGAGCCCAATGCACGTCCCGACGTAGAGCTGAAAGTAAGCTAAATCCCGACGTAGCGCCCAACGCACGTCCCGACGTAGAGCTGAAAGTAAGCTAAATCCCGACGCAGAGCCCAACGCACGTCCCGACGCAGAGCCCAACGCACGTCCCGACGCAGAGCCCAACGCACGTCCCGACGCAGAGCCCAACGCACGTCCCGACGCAGAGCCCAACGCACGTCCCGACGCAGAGCCCAACGCACGTCCCGACGCAGAGCCCAACGCACGTCCCGACGCAGAGCCCAACGCACGTCCCGACGCAGAGCCCAACGCACGTCCCGACGCAGAGCCCAACGCACGTCCCGACGCAGAGCCCAACGCACGTCCCGACGCAGAGCCCAACGCACGTCCCGACGCAGAGCCCAACGCACGTCCCGACGCAGAGGCCAAGAGAAGTTCCGAAGTAGAGCTGAAAGTGAGCTAACAATAAAATTAGAGCCCAACGCACGTCCCGACGTAGAGCTGAAAGTAACCTAAATCCCGACGCAGAGCCCAACGCACGTCCCGACGCAGAGCCCAACGCACGTCCCGACGCAGAGCCCAACGCACGTCCCGACGCAGAGCCCAACGCACGTCCCGACGCAGAGCCCAACGCACGTCCCGACGCAGAGCCCAACGCACGTCCCGACGCAGAGCCCAACGCACGTCCCGACGCAGAGGCCAAGAGAAGTTCCGAAGTAGAGCTGAAAGTGAGCTAACAATAAAATTAGAGCCCAACGCACGTCCCGACGTAGAGCTGAAAGTAAGCTAAATCCCGACGCAGAGCCCAACGCACGTCCCGACGCAGAGCTGAAAGTAAGCTAAATCCCGACGCAGAGCCCAACGCACGTCCCGACGCAGAGCTGAAAGTAAGCTAAATCCCGACGCAGAGCCCAACGCACGTCCCGACGCAGAGCTGAAAGTAAGCTAAATCCCGACGCAGAGCCCAACGCACGTCCCGACGCAGAGCTGAAATTAAGCTAAATCCCGACGCAGAGCCCAACGCACGTCCCGACGCAGAGCCCAACGCACGTCCCGACGCAGAGCCCAACGCACGTCCCGACGCAGAGCCCAACGCACGTCCCGACGCAGAGCCCAACGCACGTCCCGACGCAGAGCCCAACGCACGTCCCGACGCAGAGCCCAACGCACGTCCCGACGCAGAGCCCAACGCACGTCCCGACGCAGAGCCCAACGCACGTCCCGACGCAGAGCCCAACGCACGTCCCGACGCAGAGCCCAACGCACGTCCCGACGCAGAGGCCAAGAGAAGTTCCGAAGTAGAGCTGAAAGTGAGCTAACAATAAAATTAGAGCCCAACGCACGTCCCGACGTAGAGCTGAAAGTAAGCTAAATCCCGACGCAGAGCCCAACGCACGTCCCGACGTAGAGCTGAAAGTAAGCTAAATCCCGACGCAGAGCCCAACGCACGTCCCGACGTAGAGCTGAAAGTAAGCTAAATCCCGACGCAGAGCCCAACGCACGTCCCGACGTAGAGCTGAAAGTAAGCTAAATCCCGACGCAGAGCCCAACGCACGTCCCGACGCAGAGCCCAACGCACGTCCCGACGCAGAGCCCAACGCACGTCCCGACGCAGAGCCCAACGCACGTCCCGACGCAGAGCCCAACGCACGTCCCGACGCAGAGCCCAACGCACGTCCCGACGCAGAGCCCAACGCACGTCCCGACGCAGAGCCCAACGCACGTCCCGACGCAGAGCCCAACGCACGTCCCGACGCAGAGCCCAACGCACGTCCCGACGCAGAGCCCAACGCACGTCCCGACGCAGAGCCCAACGCACGTCCCGACGCAGAGCCCAACGCACGTCCCGACGCAGAGCCCAACGCACGTCCCGACGCAGAGCTGAAAGTAAGCTAACTACAGACGCAGAGCCCAACGCACGTCCCGACGCAGAGCTGAAAGTAAGCTAAACCAGATGTAGAGCCCAACAGACGTCCCGACTTAGAGGCGAAAGCAAGCTCAAGCCAGACTTCCCGACCTACAACCCAACAAACGTCCCGACGTTGATCCCAACAGATGTCCCGACGTAGAGCCCAAGAAATGTCCCGACATAGAGCCTAACAGACGTCCCGACGCAGAGCCCAACACATGTCCAGTTGTAGAACTCAACATACGTCCCGACATAGAGCCGAAAGCGAGCTCAAGCCAGACATATCGAAGTAGAGACCAACAGACGTTCCGACGTAGAGCCAAAAGTGAGCTACAGCCGGACGTAGAGCCTAAAAGACGTCCTGACGTAGAGCCCGAGACATGTCCCGACATAGAGCCCAACACACGTCCCGACGTATATCCCAAAAGACATTCCGAAGTAGAGCTGAAATTAACGTCAAGCCAGACGTAGAAACCAACATACGTTCCGACGTAGAGACCAACAGACGTCCCGACGTATAGCTCAGAAGATGACCCGACGTATAGCCGCAAGACGGAGGGATGGGGGGGCATAGACAGGTGCAGACGTGGTGCGCATCCTCACGGCTGCTCGATAGTCTCACCTTCAAGTCCCAGGAAGGGAAATGCGGTCACAAACACTCCTCACAAAAACCAAGTTGCCATCCTGCAGGAAGTTCAGAATTCCGGGAAAAACCAGTGCACCTAGAACAAAACAGCACCAAAACTATCAGTTAAAAAAAAGGCTATGTGTTTTAAAACCCTCCTGTCACCCCTGAACACCCCCTAGGAAACTGCCGACGTAAAAAAAAAAAAACAAAAAAACAAAAAAAAAAAAACACACCCAAAACCCAAGCTGCATCCCAGGGCGCTCTCTCCTGTGGATGCCGCTGGACCCTGCCCAGTCCCACAGCTCTCGCCTTGCCCAGAAGGAGCTCCCTGGGCAGAGCCCGGGGCTCATCTACTCCAGGGCCCCCCGCACCGAACCGGCACTTGGGCATCCTGGAGGACTGCGGGCCCATAGAGCGCAAGTTCGGAGGACTGAGGGGCACTTCCGGCATCATGGAGGACCGCGGGGAAGCGGCGGGAGCCTGCCGGAGCCCTGGAGGAGCCGGTGAGTCCCCCGCGAAACGAGTGCCGACGGCGGCCGCGGTGGCGGCACCGCCGTCTCGGGGCCGCATCCGCGTCATTTCTCTCCGGAGCTGCGGACGGTGCTTGGAGGGGGGGGGGGGGGGGGGGGTATGGCGCCGCCATCTTCTGAATGAGGCATGGACAGGTGGATAGGGAGTGGCATATACAGGTGCATACATGTTGCACATTCTAATACCTAATAATCTCACCTTCAGTCCTATTAAGGGAAAAGCTGTCAGCCAAACTAGGGAAAAAAACAAGGTTACATCCTGCATGAAGTCCAGAGTTCCAGGAAAATCCAGTGCAGCTAGAACAAAAAAAATTCAGTTAAAAAAAATTCTGTGTTTTTAAAGTATCTTGCCACCCCTGAACACTCAGTATAAAATTGCTGACATCAAAACCAACAAACCGGCATCCAATGGCACTCTCTATGTGCTGCTGGACCTTGCCCAGTCCCACAACTCTTACCTCAGATGCTTCTGCTTCTCTCCGTGTCCAAACCGCAATACCCACACAGCCCAGCCAGCTCCCAAACTGCCACCGCTGATAGCACCAACAGAGCACCCACACCACAGCAACCTCAGAGCAGAATGAGCTCCCTGAGCAGAGACCCAGACCCCGACCACCACCCTTCCCACAATCACAGGGAACTGAATAAACGGAGACACCGAGAGAGGGAGACCTAGAAATGCCATTGTCACAAGCAACGAGGAAGAATGAAATCAGAGCTGGTGGGGTGCCAGAAAGGAAGAGACATAGAAAGGAAAGGTAGAAGGTGATACTTTACAGGGCAATGCTAGCAGAAGAGCAAAAAGCTTTGGGGAACTAGACAGCCTGAAAGGCAGACAGAAGCAGGGACAGGCAAGGAGGCAGGCAGAGACCTGCAGAACCAGGGCAGGGATGGGCCCGGACACACACGAGGGGACACGTGGCTCCTGGTGCCAACGGCAGACCTTCACCGCCCCGAGGCTTTTCTCTCTGCTTCTGCCCCTTCCTCCTCCACAGTGCCAGCTGCCTGACCTTAGGAGTAAGCGGTGCGTGACTCAATGCACTTCTCTCACGAGGTTTCCTGGACATGCAGCAGCTCACACGTGTGGCCAACAGAGCCGCCAGGGTCCTGGTGTCGTGTGCTGGTGGCGTGCTCTGTTGGGGACGGCTGGGAGGGATCCTTCCTTGCCACAGGGACCGGCTAGAGACAGCTGCCTGTGGAAGCCCCTTGGTTTGACTCCTCAGCCACCTCCTGCAGGCAGGCATGCCCAGGCAGCCCCCTTCCTAGCCCAAAGCAGGGCCAGCCCCATCATTAGCCTCACTGGCCACACCTGCCCCAGCTGGAGCCCGTCAGGAACAGGGGCCTGGCCAAATCCCCACAGCACATGGCCCCCTCCCTGGCACCTGCTCACAGCCATGAGCTCTGCACCCAGGGGCTTGAATACCATCCAGGGGCACAGAGGAGGCAGGAAAAGTTTACTCACCTCTGCCCAGAACAAATCCTGGCACTGAGCTGGCTACAAGGCTCAGTGCTCAAACGCAGCAGGACAGCAGGAGAGAAGGGAAAAAACAGGAGGAAGATAGAGAAGAGGTGGGGGACAGGCAGCCAGTAAACGGGATGCTGCAAACAGGGGAGGGACAGGGAGCAGGACAGTAGCATAGAGAGAGGAGTACTGGGACACTGAGCAAAAAACCCAGGGAGAGGTGGAGGAATACATAAGAGAGAGGAGGAGCAGGAGAAAGAGTCCAAAG
Organism: Leptosomus discolor; assembly: GCF_034619465.1. Lineage (NCBI taxonomy): Eukaryota > Metazoa > Chordata > Aves > Leptosomiformes > Leptosomidae > Leptosomus > Leptosomus discolor. The sequence goes on along the minus strand of NW_028237857.1, from coordinate 768,949 downwards.
GCACCAGCAGGACCACAAGGCAAGGACAAGACGAGGGACAGGCAAATATTGTAAAGCAATAGGGGAAAAGAAACAGAGGCAAGAACTAACACATAGGGTCAGGAAGACAAAAAGAGGGAGCCTTACAAAGACAATGTAAAAAGTGACACCATTTCCACCCACTCTTGATTTCCACATTTTCCCTGACTTCGCACCCCATCTCAGCCTCCACTTTCTTCCAGCCCTGCCACCTCCCCCTGGCTTGAGGGGAAGCCCCAGTGCCATCGGAATGGCAGCAGGGTGCCTGGCAGGCTTCCACAGCAAAGTGGCCAGGACAGAAAGCCATCGTTGGCCCTCCCCATCCCTGGGCAGCCCTTTCCCAGGCAGCGGAAGGAGCGACAGGCAGGGCAGCAGAGATGGACCAGGATGTGCATGGGAGAACATGTGACTCACCTCAGCTCCCAGCACCGGCTCAGACCTTCAGTGCCCCAACACTTTTCTCTCAACTCCCCTCCACTGCCAGGCTGGCCAGCGGCTCACACACAGCCGATGCAGGCACCAAGCTCTTGGCAACACATGCTGGTGGTCTGCTCCATCACGGACAGCTCAGAGGAACCCTTCTTCACCACAGGGACCAGCCATTCCATGCTGGAGGCACCTCCAGCTCCTCCTCAGCCAGTTCCCCTTTACCAGCTCCCTCAGGCAGCCCCTTTATAGTCCACAGCAGGGCCAGTCATGCCATTAGCCCCACTGGCCACACCTGGAGCCCATCAGGAACAGGGGCCACAGGCAAGAACAAACACCCAGGGACAAGGAGCTCAGAAGAGGGAGATGTAGGAAGAAAACGTAAAAAGTAATGCTGCTTTTCCACTCTCCCACCCACCTCTGCCCTTGGGAAAGCCTGATGGAAACCATGAGACTTCAGGGTGTCCCTGCTGGGTGCCCCTCATTCCCCCTGACATCTACTGGTGATGGCATTTTGCGGTAGTCTTAGGGATTTGGGGCCCAAGGAAGTGCCAGAGCAAAGTTCGGAATGCTAACAGTTTATTCGTGCTGTAAACCTGGAGCAGCAATACTTGGAGAGGTGGGGGCAAGGCAGCTGCATGGAGCAGAGACAAGGGGGGGACAATGCATGCCCATGGGAGGCAGGTGCAAGGCAGAAGCACAGGGCGAGGACAACAGTGTGAGCTATGCACACCCATAAAGAGGGAACACAAAGCAGGCAAAGCACACCCATTGGAGGCAGGGACACGAGAAGTAGGGCCAGGCACACCCACCCTTGGCAAGGCCACCGAGTTGGGGGTGGCATGGGAAAAATCCCACCTGCAGCCACGGACGGAGGGATGGGGGGGCATAGACAGGTGCGGACGTGGTGCGCATCCTCACGGCTGCTCGATATTCTCACCTTCAAGTCCGAGGAAGGGAAATGCGGTCACAAACACTCCTCGCAAAAAACAAGTTGCCATCCTGCAGGAAGTTCAGAATTCTGGGAGAATCCAGTGCACCTAGAACAAAACAGCACCAAAACTATCAGTTAAAAAAAGGCTGTGTGTTTTAAAACCCTCCTGTCACCCCTGAACACCCCGTAGGAAACTGCCGACGTAAAAAAAAAAAAAAAAAACAAACCAAAAAAACCCCACCAAAACCCAAGCTGCAGCCCAGGGCACTCTCTCCTGTGGGTGCCGCTGGACCCTGCCCAGTCCCACAGCTCTCGCCTCGCCCAGAAGGAGCTCCCTGGGCAGAGCCCGGGGCTCATCTACTCCAGGGCCCCCCGCACCGAACCGGCACTTGGGCATCCTGGAGGACTGCGGGCCCATAGAGCGCAAGTTCGGAGGACTGAGGGGCACTTCCGGCATCATGGAGGACCGCGGGGAAGCGGTGGGAGCCTGCCGGAGCCCCGGAGGAGCCGGTGAGTCCCCCGCGAAACGAGTGCCGACGGCGGCCGCGGTGGCGGCGCCGCTGTCTCGGGGCCGCATCCGCGTCGTTTCTCTCCGGAGCTGCGGCCGGTGCTTGGAGGGGGGCGGGGGGGGGGGGGGGGTATGGCGCCGCCATCTTCTGAAGGCTAAGGCTGCCCGCGGCGGGGATGGGGCCGCGCGGCCAGGAGGGGACAGGCCGCCGCCCCGCCGTGCAGAGCTGCGTTCCTTGCGTGTTTCGGCAGGAATCGCTGTTGAATCCGTCTCGCTCTCGAATCCGTCTCGCTCTCCACGGCTTCCGGGCAGTTTCTCCGCCCGCCCTGCCGGTCCGCGGTTAGGCCGGCGCGGAGCACCGGTGACGGGACCTGCGGGCGTGCGGGCGTGCGGGCGTGCGTGCGTGAGGGGCTCTTGCGAGAAGAGCCTCACAATAAGCAGGCTCAGCTCCGGGGCGGCACTAGTAAATGGCGTGGTCCTCGGGCGCCGTTAATTCGTGCCACGCGTTTGAGCTGGAATTTGAGAGAATAGTCTGTTATTTAAACGGCCCGATTGAAGAGTTGACTGGTACAAAAAGCCGGTGAACGAACGGCTCACAGCCGGCGAGCGCTCCGTGTACCGCTGCTGAAGGGAGCAGGAGCAAAGCGCAGGCACCCGACTGACACAAGAGGAAAAGGTTCATTACCGTTGGAAATCACGGTTTCGGATTGTGAATTAGGACTCGAATTAGGGGTACGCTCACGACGACCGTTACCCTAAACTGCTCCCAATTGGTATTCTATTTCTGCTTCCCAAGGAGAAAATTTTCACCTGATGGTGCTGCGGGGGTATCTTTAATGCATCAGTTTAAGATGGCTAGTATTGTTAAACGGGCATTCATGATGCCCAGTTAGCGTTCGATCTGTTTCTAAAATGAAATCTAAGTTTTTGTTCGTCGGATTTAATGGGCGTCGGTTTTTTCTTTTAGCTCTACTTGGAAGGAATTGGTACCCGTCCCCTCCTCCCCCCCCAACGGCTATGTTTAAATTTTGGCAGTCGTGACTCCCTGTTGGTTTTCTAATCTTCCTTTTATTTTAAATCTAAATCTTTTAGCGTTATGTTAGTTCACCACCGCCCGGGAATTCTTTTAGTACCTACGTTTAAACGTAGCCGTTATTGAACGATTCCTTTTTTTATTTCTCTTTATCTAAAGATCTAAAGCTTCGATTACTCTTTTGGTTCTAAGCAGGAGTCACTGTTGCCTCCCAGCTTGCTTACAGCGGTGTGATCGTTTAAGCGTTAGAGCCTCCCAATTAGTTTCCAGTTCAATTGGTTTAGCAGTGGTTATGTTTAAATGGAGCTGTTAACGACTCCCAATTAGTTTTCTGTCTTTATCACTTCAAGAGGGTCTCTAAACTATTCATTTTTTGAATTGCAATACGGACCGGGAATCATTACTGCCCGGTTCATTAAGTAACATCTGCCACTAAATTTAGTCATTACTCAACCCTAGGTAATATTTCTTCTCTTTAGGCGCGCTCTAATATTTTGTGACTTTACCACGAAGTGGATTAACTAGGACGCGTGATTTTTTTCTTTTCCTGTTAGAGTTGTTTCGCTACAGCTATTACTTCCAGTTAGTGCTCTGTTGTTGATATTCTGCTGCTTGCCCTTTGATTACATCAATGGGGAGTAAGTACTGTCTGCAAAGCGGGAAGCAATAGCTAGAGCGGACGACGGGCAGTATTTGCTCCCAAAGACTATTCTGGTTACTGTGACGGACATTTTTATTTTAAACGTTTTGACGTAAACGAGCGGTAAAAATTAAACTAATAGAAACTGACCACTTTGGAATTCCCCAGGAAAAACCACCGGAGCGCCTCGACGCGACCGGAGCCAGGACGCCTGCCGCGGTCCACTTGGGACGCTCGACGGTTTTGCACTCCGTCTCCAAAGCTTGAAGCTCCGCGGAGCGCAACCTCCCCGAGCGGCGACTCGGCCTGTAGCCACCGCCCGCTCTTCTCTCCGGCTCCGCCACCCGTTTTTCCAGAGCAGCCCAAAATCCCGGGGAAGCGAACCCGCGCACAGCAGATACGCCGCGACACCAAACCTCCGGCTGTCCAGCTGCGCCGCCCCCGACCGTCGCTGCTGCGCCAACGGGAGCCTCCGGCCGACGCAGTGCCGAGCGCCCGCGACCCCGTCGGCCGCCGGCTCTGCCAGCGGCGCGGTCCGGCGAAATCCGCGACGCTGCCGAGTCTGCGGCGAGTCCGGGGCGTGTTTTTTTAGCGAAGGAAAAGGCCATTGCAAGTCTCAAGTCCGACCTGCAAGGAAAAAGAAAGCCCGCGTAACAAGGCTAGACCCGTTCCTGTCTGTTGCAGAACTTGTACCAGCGCTACATTCTGGACGGGACCGAATGACAAAGCCGAATGACAGCCTGCAAGAATCCTCCTCTCAGAGCTCTCTGGTTGCAAAGGGAATATTGTAGATCACCAGCAGTTGTAAGACACTGAGACTCCTACTTTTCTCCATCTGCCTCCCTCAACAGAAATAAGTCCCAAAGGACAGAAAACCCCAGGATAGGGTTGAAATCAAACGGAACCCAAACCAAAAACCAAAACCAAGGAAAAACCGTCGGGGAAAAGAACCCCAAAGCATCAGGAACTGTACCAAGCACCTTAAGTAACACTGAAGCGACTCGAACCAAAACAAGTGACAAAGCACCTCAGGAGAGGTGCCAGGAAAGACAAATGAGTCCACACAGAGCAACGCCCGTGTCCTTCTGAGAGGACTAGGCAGGTGAGAGAAGGCCCTTTGAAGGCCTGTGGTTCTGAGAAGGCCGCTTGTCACGCAGATTGATTCTGGTGCCTGGATGGGAAATGGAGGGGACTGAGGGGCGCACGAAGGGGAGGGAGGAACTCGGACAGCTTACGGAGATGCCTGCGGTGCAAAGCCGGGCTGCAGGATGGCTCGGCGTCGGTGCCATCGACCCCCCCCAAAAGATGCTGTGACCCCACTTGGGGACGACAACCTCTGGCCCCGGCGCCCCCGGGGCCGGGCAGAGGCAGCAGCGCTGGGCGTAGCTGGTGGCAGGGGGCCCGACGGGGGGGAACGCGTCCCGGCAGGGCCTGGCCAGGCCCAGGAGCACATCTGGTCCTCGCTGAGGGGCTGGAGCCGATAGGGGCCTGAGGAGTACAGGGGTGGCCTGGTGTCCCCGGCCGCAGCTCTTCCCTGCCGCAGCCGCCTGCGCTCCTGTCCGCGCCCGAAGCCCCATGCCCGCAGAGGCAGCTGGGTCTGGAGCTGCCAGCGCCAGCAGCCCCAGAGCAGAATGAGCTCCCTGAGCAGAGGCCGAGGCTCATATACCCCAGGCCCCGCCCCCGGGCAAGTGGTGGGGATGGGACACAAGGGGGGGCGGTGCCGGTGAGGGGGGGGGGGTGGGCAGCAAGGCACGCCAACGGGAGGGTGGGGCATGGGGCAAAAAAGTCACGCCCGGGGGGGGGGCGGTGCTGGGGTGGGGTGCAGAATAACAAAGGCAAACCCGGGAAGGGGAAGGGGGTGGGGGCCGGGCAGGGCACGGCCACTGTCGGCGAGGCCATGGGGGGGGCGGTGCTGGGGCGAGGTGCAAAGCAGCAAGGCACTCCCACGGGGGGAGCGGTGCCGGGGCGGGGCGCGGGGAAGCAGGGCACGCCCACGGGGGGGCAGTGACGGGGCGGGGCGCGGAAAAGCAAGGCACACCCACCGGGGGGGGGATCAGTGCCGGGGCGGGGCGCGGGGAAGCAGGGCACGCCCACGGGGGGGGTGGTGCCGGGGCAGAAAAGGCACACCGGGGGGGGGGGGTCGGGGGGGGGGGCAAGCAGGGCACGCCTACAGTGGCCAGTGCCGAAGAACAGCAGCAAGGCACGCTCACGGCGGGGGGGAGGCGCCGGGTGGATTTGGGGCCAGGCACACCCACCCTTAGCAAGGCCACCGAGTTGGGGGTGGCATGGGAAAAACCCCACCTGAAGGCAGAGACAGGGGTATGGGGGGGCATAGACAGGTGCAGACGTGCGCATCCTAACGGCTGCTCGATATTCTCACCTTCAAGTCCGAGGAAGGGAAATGCGGTCACAAACACTCCTCGCAAAAAACAAGTTGCCATCCTGCAGGAAGTTCAGAATTCCGGGAAAATCCAGTGCACCTAGAACAAAACAGCACCAAAACTATCAGTTAAAAAAAAGGCTGTGTGTTTTAAAACCCTCCTGTCACCCCTGAACACCCCCTAGGAAACTGCTGACGTAAAAAAAAAAAAAACAAACCAAAAAAACCCCAAAACCCAAGCTGCATCCCAGCCAGGGCGCTCTCTCCTGTGGGTGCCGCTGGACCCTGCCCAGTCCCACAGCTCTCGCCTCGCCCAGAAGGAGCTCCCTGGGCAGAGCCCGGGGCTCATCTACTCCAGGGCCCCCCGCACCGAACCGGCACTTGGGCATCCTGGAGGACTGCGGGCCCATAGAGCGCAAGTTCGGAGGACTGAGGGGCACTTCCGGCATCATGGAGGACCGCGGGGAAGCGGCGGGAGCCTGCCGGAGCCCCGGAGGAGCCGGTGAGTCCCCCGCGAAACGAGTGCCGACGGCGGCCGCGGTGGCGGCGCCGCTGTCTCGGGGCCGCATCCGCGTCGTTTCTCTCCGGAGCTGCGGCCGGTGCTTGGAGGGGGGCGGGGGGGGGGGTATGGCGCCGCCATCTTCTGAAGGCTGAGGCTGCCCACGGCGGGGATGGGGCCGCGCGGGCAGGAGGGGACAGGCCGCCGCCCCGCCGTGCAGAGCTGCGTTCCTTGCGTGTTTCGGCAGGAATCGCTGTTGAATCCGTCTCGCTCTCAAATCCGTCTCGCTCTCCACGGCTTCCGGGCAGTTTCTCCGCCCGCCCTGCCGGTCCGCGGTTAGGCCGGCGCGGAGCACCGGTGACGGGACCTGCGGGCATGCGTGAGGGGCTCTTGCGAGAAGAGCCTCACAATAAGCAGGCTCAGCTCCGGGGCGGCACTAGTAAATGGCGTGGTCCTCGGGCGCCGTTAATTCGTGCCACGCGTTTGAGCTGGAATTTGAGAGAATAGTCTGTTATTTAAATGGCCCGATTGAAGAGTTGACTGGTACAAAAAGCCGCTGAACGAACGGCTCACAGCCAGCGAGCACTCCGTGTACCGCTGCTGAAGGGAGCAGGAGCAAAGCGCAGGCACCCGACTGACACAAGAGGAAAAGGTTCATTACCGTTGGAAATCACGGTTTCGGATTGTGAATTAGGACTCAAATTAGGGGTACGTTCACGACGACCGTTACCCTAAACTGCTCCCAATTGGTATTCTATTTCTGCTTCCCAAGGAGAAAATTTTCATCTGATGGTGCTGCGGGGGTATCTTTAATGCATCAGTTTAAGATGGCTAGTATTGTTAAACGGGCATTCATGATGCCCAGTTAGCATTCGATCTGTTTCTAAAATGAAATCTAAGTTTTTGTTCGTCGGATTTAATGGGCGTCGGTTTTTTCTTTTAGCTCTACTTGGAAGGAATTGGTACCCGTCCCCTCCTCCCCCCCCCAACGGCTATGTTTAAATTTTGGCAGTCGTGACTCCCTGTTGGTTTTCTAATTTTCCTTTTATTTTAAATCTAAATCTTTTAGCGTTATGTTAGTTCACCACCGCCCGGGAATTCTTTTAGTACCTACGTTTAAACAGAGCCGTTATTGAACGATTCCTTTTTTTATTTCTCTTTATCTAAAAATCTAAAGCTTCGATTACTCTTTTGGTTCTAAGCAGGAGTCACTGTTGCCTCCCAGCTTGCTTACAGCGGTGTGATCGTTTAAGCGTTAGAGCCTCCCAATTAGTTTCCAGTTCAATTGGTTTAGCAGTGGTTATGTTTAAATGGAGCTGTTAACGACTCCCAATTAGTTTTCTGTCTTTATCACTTCAAGAGGGTCTCTAAACTATTCATTTTTTGAATTGCAGTACGGACCGGGAATCATTACTGCCCGGTTCATTAAGTAACATCTGCCACTAAATTTAGTCATTACTCAACCCTAGGTAATATTTCTTCTCTTTAGGCGCGCTCTAATATTTTGTGACTTTACCACGAAGTGGATTAACTAGGACGCGTGATTTTTTTCTTTTCCTGTTAGAGTTGTTTCGCTACAGCTATTACTTCCAGTTAGTGCTCTGTTGTTGATATTCTGCTGCTTGCCCTTTGATTACATCAATGGGGAGTAAGTACTGTCTGCAAAGCGGGAAGCAATAGCTAGAGCGGACAACGGGCAGTATTTGCTCCCAAAGACTATTCTGGTTACTGTGACGGACATTTTTATTTTAAACGTTTTGACGTAAACGAGCGGTAAAAATTAAACTAATAGAAACTGACCACTTTGGAATTCCCCAGGAAAAACCACCGGAGCGCCTCGACGCGACCGGAGCCAGGACGCCTGCCGCGGTCCACTTGGGACGCTCGACGGTTTTGCACTCCGTCTCCAAAGCTTGAAGCTCCGCGGAGCGCAACCTCCCCGAGCGGCGACTCGGCCTGTAGCCACCGCCCGCTCTTCTCTCCGGCTCCGCCACCCGTTTTTCCAGAGCAGCCCAAAATCCCGGGGAAGCGAACCCGCGCACAGCAGATACGCCGCGACACCAAACCTCCGGCTGTCCAGCTGCGCCGCCCCCGACCGTCGCTGCTGCGCCAACGGGAGCCTCCGGCCGACGCAGTGCCGAGCGCCCGCGACCCCGTCGGCCGCCGGCTCTGCCAGCGGCGCGGTCCGGCGAAATCCGCGACGCTGCCGAGTCTGCGGCGAGTCCGGGGCGTGTTTTTTTAGCGAAGGAAAAGGCCATTGCAAGTCTCAAGTCCGACCTGCAAGGAAAAAGAAAGCCCGCGTAACAAGGCTAGACCCGTTCCTGTCTGTTGCAGAACTTGTACCAGCGCTACATTCTGGACGGGACCGAATGACAAAGCCGAATGACAGCCTGCAAGAATCCTCCTCTCAGAGCTCTCTGGTTGCAAAGGGAATATTGTAGATCACCAGCAGTTGTAAGACACTGAGACTCCTACTTTTCTCCATCTGCCTCCCTCAACAGAAATAAGTCCCAAAGGACAGAAAACCCCAGGATAGGGTTGAAACCAAACCGAACCCAAACCAAAAACCAAAACCAAGGAAAAACCGTCGGGGAAAAGAACCCCACAGCATCAGGAACTGTACCAAGCACCTTAAGTAACACTGAAGCGACTCGAACCAAAACAAGTGACAAGGCACCTCAGGAGAGGTGCCAGGAAAGACAAATGAGTCCACACAGAGCAACGCCCGTGTCCTTCTGAGAGGACTAGGCAGGTGAGAGAAGGCCCTTTGAAGGCCTGTGGTTCTGAGAAGGCCACTTGTCACGCAGATTGATTCTGGTGCCTGGATGGGAAATGGAGGGGACTGAGGGGCACACGAAGGGGAGGGAGGAACTCGGACAGCTTACGGAGATGCCTGCGGTGCAAAGCCAGGCTGCAGGATGGCTCGGCGTCGGTGCCATCGACCCCCCCCAAAAGATGCTGTGACCCCACTTGGGGACGACAACCTCTGGCCCCGGCGCCCCCGGGGCCGGGCAGAGGCAGCAGCGCTCGGCGTAGCTGGTGGCAGGGGGCCCGACGGGGTGGAACGCGTCCCGGCAGGGCCTGGCCAGGCCCAGGAGCACATCTGGTCCTCGCTGAGGGGCTGGAGCCGATGGGGGCCTGAGGAGTATAGGGGTGGCCTGGTGTCCCCGGCCGCAGCTCTTCCCTGCCGCAGCCGCCTGCGCTCCTGTCCGCGCCCGAAGCCCCATGCCCGCAGAGGCAGCTGGGTCTGGAGCTGCCAGCGCCAGCAGCCCCAGAGCAGAATGAGCTCCCTGAGCAGAGGCCGAGGCTCATATACCCCAGGCCCCGCCCCCGGGCAAGTGGTGGGGATGGGACACAAGGGGGGGGCGGGGCCGGGGGGGGGGGGGGCAGCAAGGCACGCCAACAGGAGGGTGGGGCATGGGGCAAAAAAGTCACGCCCGGGGGGGGCGGTGCTGGGGTGGGGTGCAGAATAACAAAGGCAAACCCGGGAAGGGGAGGGGGTGGGGGCCGGGCAGGGCACGGCCACTGTCGGCGAGGCCATGGGGGGGGGGCGGTGCTGGGGCGAGGTGCAAAGCAGCAAGGCACTCCCACGGGGGGAACGGTGCCGGGGCGGGGCGCGGGGAAGCAGGGCACGCCCACGGGGGGGGGGCGGTGCCGGGGCAGAAAAGGCACACGGGGGGGGGGGTCGGGGGGGGGGGCAAGCAGGGCACGCCTACAGTGGCCAGTGCCGAAGAACAGCAGCAAGGCACGCTCACGGCGGGGGGGAGGCGCCGGGTGGATTTGGGGCCAGGCACACCCACCCTTAGCAAGGCCACCGAGTTGGGGGTGGCATGGGAAAAACCCCACCTGAAGGCGGAGACAGGGGTACGGGGGGGCATAGACAGGTGCAGACGTGGTGCGCATCCTCACGGCTGCTCGATAGTCTCACCTTCAAGTCCTAGGAAGGGAAATGCGGTCACAAACACTCCTCACAAAAAACAAGTTGCCATCCTGCAGGAAGTTCAGAATTCCGGGAAAATCCAGTGCACCTAGAACAAAACAGCACCAAAACTATCAGTTAAAAAAAAGGCTGTGTGTTTTAAAACCCTCCTGTCACCCCTGAACACCCCCTAGGAAACTGCTGACATAAAAACAAGAAAAAAAAAAACCCCAAGCTTCATCCCAGGGCACTTTCTACTGTGGGTGCTGCTGGACCCTGCCTAGTCCCAGAGTTCTTGCTTCACACGTAAGAAGGAGCTTCCTGGGAGAGCTCAGGGCTCATCTACCCCAGGCCCCAACCACCACCCTTCCCACAATCATAGGCAACTGGGTAAACTGAGACACGGAGAGAGGGGACCTAGAAATGCCAGTTTCACAAGCAATGAGGAAGAATGAAATCAGAGCTGGTGGGGTGCCAGAAAGGAAACGACATAGAAAGGAAAGGTAGAAGGTGACACTTTACAGGGCAATGCTAGCAAAAGAGCAAAAAGCTTTGGGGAACTAGACAGCCTGAAAGGCAGACAGAGGCAGGGACAGGCAAGGAGGCAGGCAGAGATCCAGAGAACCAGGGCAGGGATGGCCCTGGACACACACGAGGGGACACGTGGCTCCTGGTGACAACGGCAGACCTTCACCGCCCCGAGGCTTTTCTCTCTGTCTCTGCCCCTTCCTCCTCCACAGTGCCAGCTGCCTGACCTTAGGAGCAGGCGGTGGGTGACTCAATGCACTTCTCTCACGAGGTTTCCTGGACATGCAGCAGCTCACACGTGTGCAGCCAACAGAGGCGCCAAGGTCCTGGTGCTGTGTTATGGTGGCATTCTCTGTTGTGGATGGGTGGGAGGGATCATTCCTTGCCACAGGGACCAGCTGGAGACAGTTGCCTGTGGAAGCCCCTTGGTTTGACTCCTCAGCCAGCTCCTGCAGGCAGGCATGCCCAGGCAGCCCCCTTCATAGCCCAAAGTAGGGCCAGCCCCATCATTAGCCTCACTGGCCACACCTGCCCCAGCTGGAGCCCATCAGGAACAGGGGCCTGGGCAAAGCCCCACAGCACATGGCCCCCTCCCCGGCACCTGCCCACAGCCACGAGCTCTGCACCCAGGGGCTTGAATACCATCCAGGGGCACAGAGGAGGCAGGAAAAGTTTACTCACCTCTGCCCAGAACAAATCCTGGCACTTAGCTGGCTACAAGGCTCGATGTGCAAACACAACAAACGCAGCAGGAGAGAAGGGAAAAAGCAGGAGGAAGGTAGAGAAGAGGTGGGGGACAGGCAGCCAGTAAACGGGATGCTGCAAACAGGAGAGGGACAGGGAGCAGGACAGTAGCATAGAGAGAGGAGTACTGGGACACTGAGCAAAAAACCCAGGGAGAGATGGAGGAATACATAAGAGCGAGGAGGAGCAGGAGAGAGAGGCCAAAGGGACCAGCAGGACCACAAAGCAGGGACAAGACAAGGGACAGCGGAATATTGTAAAGCAATAGGGGAAAAGAAACAGAGGCAAGAACTAACACATAGGGTCAGGAAGACAAAAAGAGGGAGCCTTACAAAGACAATGTAAAAAGTGACACCATTTCCACCCCCATCTTGACTTCCACATTTTCCCTGACTTCGCACCCCATCTCAGCCTCCACTTTCTTCCAGCCCTGCCTCTCCCCCTGGCTTGAGGGGAAGCCCCAGTGCAGTCAGGAAGGTGTTAGGCTGTCCATCAGGCTCCCACAGCAAAGGGGCCAGGACAGAAAGCCATTGCTGGCCCTCCCCATCCCTGGGCAGCCCTTTCCCAGGCAGCAGAAGGAGCGGCAGGCAGGGCAGCAGAGGTGGACTGGGACACACACAGGAGAACGTGTGACTCACCCCAGCTCCTGGCACCAGCTCAGATCTTCAGCACCCCAACACTTTTCTCTCAACTCCCCTCCACCGCCAGGCTGGCCAGCGGCTCACACACACAGCCGATGCAGGCACCAAGCTGCCAGCAACGTGTGCTGGTGGTCTGCTCCATCATGGACAGCTCAGGGGGATCCTTCCTTACCACAGGGACCAGCCATTCCATTCTGGAGGTACCTCCAGCTACCTCCTCAACCAGTTCCCCTTTATCAGCTCCCTCAGGCAGCCCCTTTATAGCCCACAGGAGGGCCGGCCCTGTTATTAGCCCCACTGGCCACACCTGGAGCCCATCAGGAACAGGGGCCACAGGCAAGAACAAGCACCCAGGGACAAGGAGCTCTGAAGAGGGAGATGTAGGAAGAAAATGTAAAAAGCGATACTGCTTTTCCACTCTCCCACCCACCCCTGCCCTTGGGAAAGCCTGATGGAAACCATGAGACTTCAGGGTGTCCCTGCTGGGTGCCCCTCATTCCCCCTGATATCTACTGGTGATGGCATTTTGGGCCCAAGGAAGTGCCAGAGCGAAGTTTGGAATGCAAACAGTTTGTTTAAAACAGTTTGCATCTGGAGCAGCACTTCTTGTAGCGGTGGGGGCAAGGCAGGTGCATGGAGCAGGGACAAGGGGGGGGGGGACACAAAACATGGTAATGGGAGGCAGGTGCAAGGCACACCCATGGTGGGGGGGCGGGGGGGGGGGAGGAAGGCAGGTGCACAGGGGGAGGATAGGGTGTGAGCTATGCACACCCATAAAGTGGGTACAAAAATCTGTCAGGGATAACCTGATTGAGGAAGATGAAGTTGACCTTGACAGCATTCCAGTATACCCTTGAAAAGACAGAAGAAGTGGATGAAGAATGTTGTAAACAAGTTTGAGGAAGTTATAAGAGATTGAGCAAGAAGAGACTGAGCAAGTAATACCACAGAGCAGAAACTTGGCAAGAGAACAGTAGGTACAGTGAGAAATACAGTAGGAGCTCCAGCCAATCATTATGTGAATGGAGGTGAATGGACAAAGCTATTGAGCGAATCATTTTAGCAGCCTTAGTGCATGAACAGGTGGACAGATAAGAAAGGTTATAAAAGGGTACGCTTTTTCTGCTGCACCATCTCAGCCATCTTGGTTTTTGCAACTTAATAAAGACTGCCTTCTTACATATACTCTTGTCGTTGTCCATCCCTACCATGAAAAAAAGCAGGCAAGGCAGGCCCATGGGAGGCAGGGACATGACAAGTAGGGCCAGGCACACACACGGGAGTCAAGGCCACAAAGATCGGGGTGGCATGGGAAAAACCCCACCTGAAGGCAGAGACAGGGGTATGGGGGGGCATAGACAGGTGCAGATGTGGTGCACATCCTCATGCTACTCGATAATCTCACCTTCAGTCCTAGGAAAGGAAATGGGATCACAAACCCTTGTCACAAAAAACAAGTTGCCATCCTGCAGGAAGTTCAGAATTCCAGGAAAATCCAGTGCACCTATGTCTTGGTTTGAAAGACAGGTGTCTGTGGAGGAAGGCAGGAGCCTCCCTTGAAATGGAAAGTGCAACCCCCTTCCCTCCAAATTATTATAATTTTGAAATTAACGGGCGTTCAGGCAAAGATATGGGGAATAGGAATAACAGTTCTTTACTAATATATATATATATATAAATATATATATATATATATATATATAACACAAGGCAGGGAAAAAACAAACAACCCACTGGTTTACACTGACAGAGTCAGGAATACAACCTGACACCCTGTTAGGGTGGCAGTAGCAGTCTGATAAGATGGTGGCTGCAGTCCTCCTGAAGCGATGGATGTAGTTCTGTGGAAGCAGCAATCAGGTAAAAGAGTCTGGTCTTCCTCCGAAGGTCCAGTGGTAGGTAGGTAGCTCTTGTCCTCTGGAACTCCAGTGGGGGGAAAAGCTCCTCTGGGAATCCACTGGAAGAAGGCTGCTAGGGTGTTCAAAATCTCTGTTTTTATTTGGCATGGACTGCTTGGCTCCTTCCCCCCCGCCCCCCGCCCCCCCCCCCCCCCCCCCCCCCCGGGCGGAGCATCTCACAATGGGATGGGGAGTCGTGAGGCAGTTCCTTGATGGGCCATTAACAGGAGATAGTCCAGGAGCGAGTTATCGATGAGTCAGGCGATAAGGCATTGTTGTGCCCAGTAACAGGAGATAGTCCGGGGGGGGGGGGGGAGGCAGAGAGCACCGCCCCACCTGGTCTCAACAGCTCCTGAAGATGGTAATAGAATATTTTTTTCTTTTGGCACATTTTGCACTGTAACCCAGGACAACCTAGAACAAAACCACAGCAAAACTGTCAGTTAAAAAAGCTGTGTGTTTTAGAACCCTCTCATCACCCCTTAACACTCCGTATGAAACTGCTGACAAATAATAAAAAAAAAAAGCCCAAGCTGCATCCCAGGGCTCTCTCTACTGTGGGTGCTGCTGGACCTTGCCCAATCCCACAGCTCTCACCTCGCACGGAAGGAGCTCCCTGGGCAGAGCCCGGGACTCATCTACCCCAGGCCCCGCCCACTGCCTTTCCAAACATCCCCAGGGGAAGGGGCCGCCGCGGGGCACAAAGGTGAGAGCGTCCGGTGCGTAGCCCACTCACTGTAGGCGGTAGCAGGAGAGAGCGCGGCAGCGCGCACCCGGAGCTGCAGTACCGTCTTTTGGTCACAGGGTGGCAGCAGGGTGCGCGGCAGCGCCGCCGGGGCTGCATAACCGCTTTTTGGTCATAGGGTGGCAGCAGGGAGCGCGGAAAGCTCCGCTGGGCCTGCAGTACCGACTTTCGGTCACAGGGTGGCAGCAGGGAGCGCGGCAGCGCCTTCGGGGCTGCAGTACTGCTTTTTGGTCACAGGGTGGCAGCAGAGAGCGCCACAAATCGGTGTCACCGCACACGCGCGTGTACCACGCCCCAGTACCCAACCCTAGTCAAATCGTGGTAGCAGAGCGCGCCGCGGGCGGCCGCCAGCGCGCATGCGCGTACCCCGGCCTGCAGTACCGCACACCCCCCACGCGCAGGCAGCACAAAGCGCCGTTTCACGCAGCACCCCCGTGCGGTCACAGCGGCGCAGCAGCACCTGCATCTTTCTCTGACACTGGGGGTACAGGGGGACCCGGAGAGGGGTGGGGGATGACCGACACCAACGGCTCTCCCCGGCATAACCCACAGACGAGCACTCACCTGCCACAGCCCACGAGACAGAATCCATGCTCGATGCCTGCCCCCCGCCAGATCATCGACGCCGGCTGCCGCACAGCAGAGGGGTGGCAGGGCGTCCGCCAAAGGACGGTGCCATGGCTCTTGCTCGCACTCGGCTCTGCCACGTTCCCCGTCTCGGACCACGCCCGGACGGGCTCCCCAGAGCAACAACTGCCCCTTTCCCCACCGGACAGCCGTGGCAGAAAGCTTGGACAGAGACAGAGCTGGCCCCGCGGGGCGAGAGTGCTGAGCCACCGGCAGGCAAACCTGGGGGGGGGGGGCGAGCTGCTGCGCAGCACCGGACACTCACAGCAAGACATCGGGAAACAAAAGGCCCCAGCCATAGTTCAGCACATTAGAAGAACAACACAGAAGCAAGGAGAGGAATTCAATAGAACGAGGGACAGGAGAGCAGTCGAACTGAAGGAGACCAGCCCGAAATACAGACACATCCTCTACAAACCAGAGTGATTTGAATACTTAACACTCCATAGAAAGACAAACAGATACGATTTCCAACCCCTTCTTAGCAGAAAAGCAACTGCTCTTGCTCATGTTTGATGCCCTTCCTTAGAGCGCTGCTGCAGAACAAGGCTGTACACCCCCATCTAGATCTATGCTTACACCTGTCTCCAAAATACACAGTTGTTAATTGACTCTGCTCCTGCCCCACCTTGTTCTATCATGTCACATGATTAGAAACCAAGTACTTCAGAGCGCTCTGTCAAAACACAGGGAAGAAACTCAGTAACATGCAGCTGCCTCTGGCTTGGAAAGAGTTAGAGAAACCCCTGACCGCTTAAGTACACCTCATACATTACATGCTGTACTGATTCGGCAGCGAGTTTAAACCGCGTTAGTCATTCTGCCAATTATACAATTTTAACTTTCTCTAGAGTTTCATATATGACAGGAAAAGATCAGTGAAATAATAGATCCCCCACATGGTTTTACTCATTAAAAAGAAAAAAAAAAAAAAAAGAAATTCAAATCCCCAGGGCTGCAACAGGTAAGGCCACCGAACAGGACTGGCAGATGCACTAAGGCTTCTGGCTGTACCAAAGCACGCAGAGGAACATTTTTTAATCGTATCTCGACCGTTGCAACCAAGAATGTAAAGACCAGCGACGCCATCCACTTTTGGAACACTTGCTGTGCTTCAGTCTTTGGAAACAAATTGACTTTGCTGTTGTTTTGTTTTTCAAAAGAGGGCAAAAAGTCTCACTGAACAGAAAGAGAAAAATAAGGTGAGGGAGAGGAACTGAGGAGCAGAGAAAGAGAGGTACCGGGAAAAGAACAGAGAGGGGGAGACACAGATAAAGAAAGGACACAGAGTCCTGGTCTGTGGAAGGAAAACGGGGTCAGGGAGCCAGGCGGGTGAAAAGAGCACGCCCACCAGCCCTGTGCCCAGGGGGCAGCAGCGGCCTTTCCTCACGGGGAAGTGGCAGCGGGCACGGCGGCCCCATCCCACAGGCCCTGCAGCATCGCGCGGCCGTTACCGGCGGCGCCCGCCGGCAGGACAGCCTGCTGCTCGCCGGATGCAGCGCTGAGCATGGTGCCCGAGCCGGACGCCCGCAGGCAGCCATGCGGCCCTGGCAACGAGCCCACAGCTCGTGCGGCGGCTGTGGCGAGGGCTGGGCCGTGCCGCAGGAGCGGGGGGCCATCACTCGACCCCCGCAGCGCAGCACCTCCTCCCCTGGGCTCCCTCACAGCCCCTCGCCTGCTGTGAAGGGACTGCAAACGCAGCTGGGAGGGCAAAGGAGACTGCGAACGTTTCTTCAGTCACGCAGGTAGCGGATGCAGCGAGAGCGCCTGAGGCAGGGAACAGGATGGCGAGAGAAAGACAGGGACAGGGAGCCCGACAGGTGGAGAAAGAAGCAGCAGGGAGAGAAGAAGAGAGGCAGCAGATAGAGGGAGAAGGGAGCAGGGCAGAGACTGACAAAGGAGGACGGAGACGCAGGACAAAACTGGGACAGGCAGCACGACAGAGAGGAAGGAAAGAAGAACAGGGGCAGGAAGCTGGACCGAGACACATGGAGAAAGACAACAAAGAACAGGGCAGAGAGGGAGGATGAAACAACAGGGACAGGGAGCCAAGACAGCCAACGATGGAGGGAAGGGGCGGGGGTGGGGGGAACAACAACACGGTACAAACCACAGAGCTACACACTACAGGTGGAAGAATTAAAAAATAGAGCCGGGGAGCCAGGAAAAAAAAAAAAAAAGCTGGAGAGCAAAAAGTATAGCGATTCATACAAAAAGGGAGGGAATATTAAAATAGCGTCATCAGGGAGCCAGAGAAAGCGAGACGGAGAAAGGACAAAAGCAACAGGCTACAGGGCAGAGAGGGAGGAACTCATGAGCAGCAACAGAGCTCCGGCCAGAGAGAGACAGAAAAAAGTACAAGACTGCAGGGGCTGCAGGGCAGAGAAGGAAGAATTGACCAACAGGGACAGGGGACCAGACAGAGCGTGATCGAGAACAGAAAAAAACAGCAGCGGGCTACAGGGAAGAGGAATTCAAGAGCAGGGACTGGGAGCTGGACAAAGAGACAGAAAAAAAAAAAACAAACCACGAAACAGTGATGGGCTATGAGACAAATAAGGAGGAAAGAAAAAACAGCAGCAGGGAGCCAGACAGAAGAGACTGAGAAACACAGACAAATAGCCTGGGGCTATGGGACAGAGAATGTGGAATGAAAAGGCAGAGAGAGGGAGCCAGACAGAGAGCAGGGGGAAAATCCAGACAGGCTACGGAGGGGCAGAAGAAGGAATTAAAATCTGGGGACAGAGAGCTGAACAGAGAGGGATGGCGACAGCAGGGAATAGCAGCGGGTGCAGGAGTAAGAGGGAGAAAATAATCGATAGGGACAGGGAGCTGGATACAGAGGGTCAGAGAAAGGTGAAAATAGGGGTAGGGTAGAGGGCAGAGAGTAAGAATTAAAAAATGGGGGCACTGAGACACAGAGATGGAGAAAAGAAAAAAGCAACAGGCTACACAGCAAAGGAGGAGGAATTAAAAAACACGGACAGGAAGTGCGAAAGTGAGAAGGGGCTGGGGGGGGGGGGGTGGGCCGGGGACTCCAGGACACACGACTCCTGACAGGCAACAGGACAGAGAGGGAGGAATTAAAAGGGAGGGACTGGGAGCTGGGAGAGGGGGAGAAAGAAAAAGAATCACGGCACACTACAGGGCTGAGAAGGAAGAAACTGAACAACAGGGACAGGGAAACGGCCAAAGAGAGCCCAACGAAAGAAAATGTGCCGATGGGCTACAGGACAGAGAGGGAGGAGTGAAACAACAGGGAGCCAGAGCCAGGCACAGAGAGATCGAGACAGAAAAAACAGCCAGGAGCAACGAGGCGGGGCAGGGGTGGGGGGAAGCTGCGAGGATCTGGAGCCAGACAGAGCAACAGCAAAAGAAAATGACAGCGACAAGCTCCAGGGAGGAGCGGGAGGAATGAAAAGACAGAGATGAGGGGCCGGACCCAGTGTGACACACGCAGGAAGCACAGCAACAGCTGGAGGGCAGAAAGGGAAGAATTAAAACACAGGGACAGGGCGCCAGAGGTGGAGTGGGGAGACAGATAAAGGGGGAGAGGGCAGACAGAAAGACAGGCTACAGGGAGAAGCAGGAGGAATTAAAGAAATGGGATCCACAGCCGGACAGAGAGAAGGAGAAAGCAGCACAATCACCACAGGCTACAGGGCCCAGAAGGAAGAAACTGAAAAACAGGGAAGCGGGAGCCGTCCAGAGAGAGATATGAAGAAAGGGAAGATAGCGGGGAGCCGCCACACGGCAGCAAGGGAAGGATTAAAAAGATGGGGCAGGGAGACGGACAGGGAGCGATGGAGAAAGAAACAAAGCCCCTTGATGGGCTACAGGACAGAGAGGGAGCAACTGAAGACTCGGGGAAAAGGAGCAGGACAGAGAACGGAAAACCAGTGACGGGCCACAGGGCAGAGGGAGGAACCACATATGTGGGGAGAGGCAACTGGCCAGAGAGAGATGAGGACAGACAGATAACAGCAGTGGGCTACAGGGCTGAGAGAGAGAAACTGAAAAACGGGGACCGAGAGCCGGGAACAGGAGACACGCAGAAACACCAAATCGCAACAGGCCACAGGACAGAGAGGGAAGAAATAAACATCTGGGACCAGGAGCAACCTACAGAGAGACGTCGGGAAACGGAAGTTTCAAGAACAATGCATACGAGGCAGAGAGGAAGGCATTTTTAGAAGTGGGTCAAGACAGGGACAGGGAGCCCAACAGAGACAGAGAGAACAAGAAAGCAACAACGGGCTGCGAGACAGACAGGGAGGAATTGAAAAATCCCAGCAGGGAGAGACGGCAAAAGGAATGAAATCGCAACACGAACTTCGAAAGCGACAGGCTGCAGGGCAGAGAGGGAGGAATTTTAAAAAATCCGGATCTTGTGCTGGACCAAGAGAGACCGAGCAAATAAAAATGGTGAGGCCTAAAAGGGCACACAGGAAGGAATTAAACAACAGGGACAGAGAGCCAGACAGAGAAAAGTCCTGACAGGCTTCCAGAGAGAGAGGGGAATTTAAAATTAGAGACCAGGAGCTGGACAGAGAGAGACTGAGACAGGGGAGGGATTAAAAAAAAAAAAAAAAAAAGACGGGGGCGGGCAAGGGGGAAATCACAGCACCATGTGAAAGACAGGGGGCCAGGGGAGGGGGATAGGGAGGGCCTGGGACACACAAGTGGGGCGATGGGGCCCCGAGGGCCCAGGACTCACCGCATCCCTTGTTCTCAGTGCTGCCAGGAGAATTTGCCCGTTCAGACGCTTCCTTCTCTTCCTCTCCTCCCTTCCTCTTCTGCAGCTCCGGTCACATGGTGGTTCTCCACCTAAAAGATTACATGGCTGTCTCAACTCTTGCGAGACAAGGCTTCCTAGACATGTAGCCTCGCTCGTTCATGCGTCACACGGCCGTACCACGCCGTGGGTTACGCACATGGACTCTCCGCTTGCCTGCGGTGGGAGGCAGCTGCCGGCCGGCCGGCCTCTGATTCCTTCTTCTTTACCTTTCTCTGGCCTCTCCAGCTTCAGCCGCAGCAGCTCCTGTCCACTGCCCACAGCCAGCAAGCGCTCCGCCCGCCCCTTTTTGCCCCCACGCCGCGACGAGAGCGAGGTCAGGCAGAGACAACCCAGGCAAGACCGAGGCGGGTGCAGACAACAGCATCCTCAGGGGAGGAAGGGACACCTGTGCCCTCAGTGCAGCCTCTGGGAGACAAGGAGAATCAGTGACCATTATGACCGTCGATCATCCCCGGCCAAATCGCCTCCTTCCACAGCAGCTTCTGGAGATGCCACTTTTTCCCTGCACTGCAGCTAATGGCATCCACGTTAAGGCAGAATCAAGTGCATCCGAGGGCCAGCTTGCTGCCATCACAACAGGATGACCTGGGGAGACAGGCTGCAGGGGAGGTGCTGGAGCTGGAGGCAGCTGCGCGGGGCCAGCGGGGCCGGGGAAGGCTCAAGGGGAGCTCTGGCGAGTTGGGAAGGCACCCGGCGCCTGGAGGGGCGTCCGCCTCCTTCCCCTCTTCCCTCCCACCAGCTCCCGGGAGCTCCCCGGGGCTGCCCGCCGCAGCACGGGCCTTGAGGCTTCCCGTCCCGCCACCCCCGGCGGCCAGCGGCCAGCAGAGACTCCCGCACCAGCCGAAGGAGCTCGCTCGCCTCACCGCCGGCCTCGCCCCTCACCCGCCGCCATGCTGCTCTCGCGCACCGCGCATGCGCGAGCCGCCGCCGGCGCGCCGGAAGGTGCGGGACCGCGCTTTGGCCGCGCGGCAGCAGCGCCCGCCGGGCGGCGCGTGCCCGGGGCGGCCCCGACGCTGCAGCCCCGCGCGTTGCGCGCCGAGCGCCCGCCGGCCCCGCGCCCCTGGGGCGGGAGGACACGCCCCCGGCGGGGCGGGAGCGGGGAAGGGGCGGGTCTGAGCTTGGGCTGGGGGCGAGGGGCAAGTCGGCGGGTGCAGGCGGCACCCGAGGGGCGGTGGGAGGGCGGTGCCGAGCATGGTGGGGCGGAGGGGGCACAAGGTCGGAGGGCAGGGGGTTCGGGGGCACGTCCCGCAAAAACCTCGCATGGGGCAACATCTCCATGGGAATCACTTGGGGGGGGGGGGGGGGGGGGGACGGGACGGGACGACACGACGGACGACAGGGATGGGGGGGGCGGGGGCGGGCAGAACAGCGGGGAGGAGACCCTCTGGGCCCCGGACTCTCCCCACCGGACAGCCCCGGCTGCAGCACCCGCAGGTCCCCGCTGGAGACAGAGCCAGGAGCCTCCGGCCGCAGGGCTGGCGCCGCCGGGCGAGCACGCTGAACGGCCGGCAGGCAAACCTGGGCAGGGGGAGCTGCCGAGCAGCACCAGACACAACACGGCAGCTCAAGAACAAAAATCCCAAGTTATGTCTCAGCATATGAGAAAAGTAACACAGGAGAAAGCAGAAGAATTCAGTGAGAATGAGGGATAGGATAGCAGTTGAGCTAAAGGAGGTCAGCTCAAACTACAACACATCTGTTCAAAGCCAGAGCCATCGGTACGCTTAAAAAAAAATTTAAAAAAAAAAATCAATACTAAGACTCATCAATACAATTTTGAAAGCATTCTCAGCATAAAAGCAAACACCCTTGATAGTGCTGGAAAACGTCTCGTCCCTTTCTCACAGCACCCCTGGGGGGAGATACACACCCCCCCCCCCCCCCCGCCCGTGAGACCGCATGAAGACCTCGTACCATCCTCGGACTCACCATAACAGCTACAGCCCTTGCGCCACCGCCGCTGCTGCTGCACGTCTCGCTTGCTCAGTCAATAAATCTGCAGAGTGAAGTGTAAAACTCTAAATAAACATAACAAAGTCATGTTTAAAACGTTCTTTAAAGAAAGAACAAATCTCAGTCGTTCACTTTATACCGAAAAAGCACGTGGATGTTCATGTACATCCAACAAAAACGCTTACACTACCAAAGTATTTGATTTGATGTTTGCGTTAACTGCACTCACCCAGCTGCAAGCAGATACCATTAAATCACCTGTCTCCAAAATACACCGTTCCCATCCGACTGGGGGGTTTCTTGTGCATTACACCATTAGGAGGGACATCTGGGCAGCTGCACCGCCCAGGAGAGATGCCACCAAATGGCCAGGGAAATGCACCACCGAAAGCCAGACAGAAATAAAGTACTTTGGAGTGCTCCCTCCAAATATGGGGAAAACCACCCATAACATTCAGCAGCCTCTCTTTTTAAACACATAGAAGAAATACCGAATTGCTTAAACACCCTCTTCAATCGTACCCTGAAGCTCGCGGGCGGTTACAGTTTAAACAAGGCAAGTTCATTTGTATATTACACAACATGAACTGTTTGGGGTTTTTTCCTATCAGAAATGAAACTTATAAAAAATTAGTAAGATAAGAGATCCCCATACTATTTTACTTTGGGGGACACACACACACACGACACACACACGGACGGGACGATGACGGACAGGGATGACGACACAATGCAGAAATCAACTACCCAGTTCTGCAATGCTTAAGGCTACCAAACAGGACTGGAAGATTTGCCAGAGAGAGGTGGGGGGAAAAAACCCACCAAACAAGCAAAAAAACCCCAAACAACAAAACAAAACAACACAACACAAAAAAAACCCCAACCCACGACCTTGATTGCTCTTAGTACAGATGTCAGTATCTCAGTCAGGTTTTCACGTACCCCTATGAGATATTTTAAACACTTAAGGACTGAAAAAGGAGAAAGCTTTTATCTGGAACACAGTCCATTTCTTCAGAACATCCAAACTCTGACACACAGTTTCTTTCCCCTTTCAGCACCACACGATTCTCACAGAATCGTTTCTCAGCAAGCACACAAAACAGAAAGCTACGCACGCTCTCAGGAAGAGCAAATAAACGGAGGGGAGTACACTTCACACAGGCACAACGTGCTCCAGAACAGATCTTATTTTGAGTGTTTCTGCTGAAGCACTTCCTATCAAAACTAGAGAAGGAGAGCTGGCACGTTCTTCACGTTCACTTTAAAGTCCGTACTACAAGTACCTGGGGAAAAATGCAGACGCACGGGGCAGATGTACCTTGTCCTTGCAGGCCACTCGGGATCCTCTGGGCCAGTCTTGTACCTCCAGGGCAGAAGAAAGGGTCACCATGGTGAAATGATGCCAGTTGATAGTCTGCTGAGAGAGGAAAAAAAAAAAAAACAAGCCACCTTTTAGCACAAAGCGGGCTAGGAATCAAAAGCTTCCTATTTCGGCGAAGGTTTGCAATGACTACAACCGAGTGGAGGAAAAAGCATTTTGCATCATCTTTGGTACAGCTGTTGAGACAGGCCACTAGAGATTTTGGTTTTCATAGAAAACTGGGTGCTTTCTGCCTTTTTTTTTTTTTTCTTTTTTTTCCTCCTTCTGACTCATTGGCAGCTTCAGTCTCACCAGAACTCCCTTCCTTAGATCGACACAGATAACTACGCACCTTTTCTCAAGCCTACACAGAGCCAGGGTTTCCTCACCCTAGACATCCCAAATCGAATACTATCCTTAAAATGTACAGCGACCCACCTGTCCTTGTCAACCGCCTCCTTGCAGAAACTGCCCCTTCACAGCTCGTCCCCGTCTCGGCGGATTGTCCTGCTGGAGGATGAAGTGCAGAAGATGCGTATCCCCACAGCATTTGTCTGTGAGGGTACATGTTCAGAAATACTCCGAATCTGTAAGACAGACAGGTGTCATTTCTGTGATTTCAATCATCAGAACTCAATTGTGAGGAAACAAACTAACGTTTAAATGAAGGGTCTGTACGCTACAGTCCTAGGAGAGGGGCAGGGGGGAGAAAGGCATTACAAATTGGAAAAAAAAAAAAGGGCATGATTCGGAGCTCCCAATCATGACGGAGCGGTGGGGACAGTAACAAAAGCAAAGACAAACAGCAGCAACGTTAAGTGAAATCCAGCTTTAATTCTGATCACGTCTTTAAGAGACTCCCCAAGTCTATACCTCAGTCCTACGAAGGACTAGTTCTTTTTTTTGAAGGACAAGCTTTTTTTTTTTTAACACATAAAAGTCCCAGACTGAGGGCTCCACGGAATAGCATGTGGACTGAACCACAGGACAAGCAGTCATCAACACTCTAATGAAAAAACCAAATCGACTATAAACCAAGTTTAAACATCACTGTCCATCCTGTGTCTTTGGTTACATTTCTACCGGCATCTAGGTGCTCAAGAGTTCACTGTCCTCACACCACAGGTTACTGACAATGTACTCGGGCATCTAAAAATAAAAAGCCATCTCCACCCCACCCATAAAATCAGGGTGAACCACGAGAAGAGAAACTCTCAAGGCGGCAACAGGCAGCTCTGCACTTACCACGGAGGAAAGTCTGTTCCTCGGCCCGGAAAAAAAAACCACTCTCGACTCCCAAGAGACCTCCCGGGGAACGAACCGTGCTCCATTAACGGCGTTTTGTCTCCAGCTTCTCTGCCCCGGGCTTGGGTGGGGAGGGGCGGCGGGGCCCTTCCACTCGCCCTGGCCCCTCCGCGCTCCCCCAGCCCCACGTGGGCCATCGCCCAAGCACCGACCGCATCCGCCCGCGCGGGATCTCCCTCGTGGGACGCGGAACGCGACGCCGGGAAGAGGCGGCGGAACAGGAACCTCTTGGTCAGGTCGCCCGGCCAGCGGCGAGAAGACCGAGCAAGGTTCTGCCCGAGGGGCCGGGCAGGGCCCCCTGGAGCCCCAGCCGGCCCCTTTCCGTCCCCTTTGCCCGGCACCGAGCAGGCCCCGCCGCCCCGCCCCAGACACCGGCGAGCACCGCCCGGCCCGCTCCGGCGCACCGGCAGGGCAGCCCGGCAGCGCCGCGCCCCGGGACCGCCGCTCCCGCCGTGTCGCGAGAGGCGCCTGCCCGGCTTCCGGCCCTGCGGGGACATCGCCCTCCCCACCCTCCCCCCCACGGCGCGGCTCCCCCCCGCTCCTTCCCACACGGCGCGGCTCCGCCCGCAGCCCCCCCCCGCTCCGCGCCTCCGACACGGGCCCCGCCGGCCTGGCCGCCCGCCTCACGGCTTTCCCCGGGACCCACCGGTCGATCGCCCGCTCCCCACTCACCCGCTCCCCCGGCGGAGCCCGAGCCAGAAGAGCCCCAGCCGCAGCCCCAGCCCCGCAACGTTCGGTGACCGCGCCGCTCCTGCCGCGACTCGCACTGCCGGGCGGTGCACCGGAGAGTGCAGGAAGCCACGCGCCCCGGAGGGGCGGGGAGAGAGGCGGAAGTGACGCTTCCGGCGGCGCGACAGGATGCAGGAACACGCGCCCACCAGGACG
The DNA here is from genome assembly GCF_034619465.1 of Leptosomus discolor. NCBI lineage: Eukaryota > Metazoa > Chordata > Aves > Leptosomiformes > Leptosomidae > Leptosomus > Leptosomus discolor. The sequence goes on along the minus strand of NW_028237857.1, from coordinate 743,105 downwards.
GGGGGATGCGGCAAAGCGCGCCCCCTGCCGGGCGGGGGGAGCATGGAAGACACACCCCTGGGCGGGCGGGAGCACCGCTGGGCAGCGCCAAAGCACGCGCACCAGGGGCGGGAGAAGGGAGCGGGACGGCACCTCCGGGCCGCCGCCGACCAGGAGACCCCGCGCACCCGCCGAAAGGGATGACTCGCTCGCCTCACCGGTGGCCTCGGCCCTCCCCCGGCGCGCCGCCGTGCTGCTGCCGGGCACGCGTTTGCCCGGCACGCGCTTGCCCCGCCCACCACCGACGCGCCGGAGGGGCCGGAGCCGGCGCGCGAACGGGCAGAGGGCGAGGGGCAGAACGGCAGCGCCGGCCCCGCGCCCGCGGAGCGGCAGCGGGGCTGCCTTACCGGGAGGCAGCAGACGGCGCCAGGCAGCCCCCGCGGTCTCGCATGGCCGCTGCGGGCGAACGGCAGCGTGGAAACAGCGAGCGACACCGCGCATGCGCGGGTCGGGGCTGCAGTACCTGCCCTTGGCCGCATGGTGGCAGCAGAGCGCCGCAAAGCGAACTGAAACGCGCAGAAAGCCCATTTAAGAAGCGCGGGCTCTGAGGAAATCCGGGGGCGATGGACAGAAAAGGCAGCGAACGTGCCCCTCCAGCCCGTGTCCGGGGCTACACGGCAACAGCTGCCCTGTCCCCCGATGACCCCTCACTAGCCAGGGAGGGGCGTCGAGAAAAGGGGAGGAGACCTGCGGGTCGAAGTGAAATCGGGTTTAACGAGACAGCACCACTACCAACAGAGGCATGCAAAGTTACACTGGGCCAAATGAACGTGCAGCAGCCACGATCGACAGGAGAGGGGTCCTCGGGAGCAAGGAGAAGCAGGGAAAGGAGAGAGCCCTGCAGGAGCCCCGCGGGAGATCCCCTTCCTCAGCAAACCTTCCCGCTTTATACTGAGCATGACACAATGGTCCGGGCTACACCTGTAGCTGACTCAAACTGCTAACAGCCTGCTGAGCATTGCTGGGCTGTGATTCTGGACCAGCCAAACCGTGACAGTGAAACACAGACAAGCAAGTCTGTAGACAGAAACTTTTAAAAGTGATGGGGATTAAGGAAATAAGGGAAAAAAATAAAAATAGTAATGGAGAAGTAGAAAGAAAAATCTATAAAGCAAAGGCACTGAAGAAAAAGAAAAAGTTAAAACTTAAGATATCAAAAAGCAAAGAGTAGATGTAGAAAATACAGTGTAAGCAATAGGGATTAGGGAAATAAAGGGGAAAGATATAAAAATACAGAAAGTGACAGCCAACAAAAATGGAGACAGAGAAAGAAAAATTTAAAAGGATGGTGGTAAGGAAAGATAAGGCATAATTAAAAAATAAAGACAGGATGTGGGATAAAAGTAGATAGAAATCTTTAAGAGCAACAGGGTACAAGAAACAGAAATAATTTAAAAATAGGGTTGGGGAGGTGGATAGAAGAAAATTGAGGAAGAATTTTTTTTTTTTTTTAAGTGAGAGCATACAGGACAGAGAGAGGAATTAAAAAAGGAGGGACAGGGTGCCAGAGGGAGGGAAAATGAGAAAGAGAAATTGCAATGCAGTGAGGCACAAGAAACACGGGAAAGCATTAAGAAATTGGGAGAGGGAGCCAGAAAATGGGACACCATGAACAAGAGAGGGATGGAGAGGGGGACAAGGGTGTAGAGAGGAGAGCTGAGAGATTGCACCAGAAAATAGGGACTGAGAGACAAATGGGAGAGATGGGGAGTGAGGCAGAAGGGACTGACGAGACAGAGGCAAAACAAGGGCCAGGGACAAATTCTAAAGCAACAGGGGAAAAGAAACATAGGCAAGAAATTAAAAATAGAAACAGGGAGCCAAATAGAAACACATGTAGAACAAATATTTCAAAAAGCGATGGAGTACGGGAAACACAGGCAAGAAATAACACATGGGGGCAGGGTGACAGATGGAAGAAGCAAAACTGAAGAAGTGGTTGGGTAGAGGACACAGAGGGAAGAATTAAGAACTAGAGACAGGGAGATGGACAGAGGGAAAAGCAGAAAGAATATTTTAAATGTGAAAGGGTACAAGAATTAAAAGAATAGGTATATGGACCTGCGTAAAGGGATGCAGGCAAAAATGTGAAAAACAACAGGAGACGAGAAACATAGGCAAGAAATTAAAATTAGGTCAGGGAGGGGGAGAGCAAGAGAGAGGTTGCAAGAAAATTTAAAAAGCGACTGGGTTCAAGAGACTTAAGTGAGAAGTTAAAAGACAGGAACGGAGAGGTAGAAACTTTCAAAAGCGATGGGGTACAAGAAACATGCAAGAAGGAAAAAACAGGAACAGAGAGCCCAGTAGAAGCAAACTGCCATGGGTTGACCTTGGCTGGCTGTTGAGTGCCCACCAAGGTGCTCCATCACTTCCTTTCCTCAACCAGAGGAAGAAAATACAACAAAAGCGCCAGTGGAAACCCACCACACTTCCCACAATCAACAGGGACCTGGATAAATGGAGGCAGGGAGAGAGGGAGACCTAGAAATGCCCTTTTCACAAGCAAAAGAAACTTTACAGCAAACTGAAGTCACATCCACTTCCTGTCACCCCAGTTTTGGCAGGAGAGCATAAAGGGCCTTTAATCCTCAGTAGTCCCAGAGTTTCAGGAGCTTGCCCAATGATTGCTGGAAAGTCAGTGTCATAGGGAAGACCAGAGCCCCATTGCTAGTCCCTGCTCTGACTGGTCTGCTAACATGAATGAAAAGAGACTCAAGCAACTAAAACAGTTCATAAAATAAAACCAACTTAGAAAGATGTCCAAAGAGGAACAAATCTGAAGTAAGGAAAATCCGACAGTGAAGCACTTATCATATGCAGCTGTAGTGCACAGTTGATTTTAAGGACTCCAGAATTAGGACTGCAGTGTGCTGTGTTGATCAGCATGCGACACACTGGCAAATCACATTGAGTGCACTAGAAATCTTTTTGCATGTGCACTTGCCTTTTGGTAATAATCATATTTCACACAATAAGTGCAAAGCCTTTGGTCTTTTGCACGTGCATTGATGTGGCTTGTGCTTGCTTTGGTACTGCACGCCTGTTTCTTGTGTCATGCTGAAGTACAGCAAAACACTCGAGTATCTTTTTTAAGAACAAAGCCAATCAGATGCAAATTTGGACACAGGCATATGCATCTTTTTGAGTCAGAGTTAAGCAGACGTGTATGCTTTTCAGTGATGCAGTTATTCCCTCTGCTTTGCCTGATGCCATGAAGCTGCCTGCTTAATCCAGCGCTTTTATAAACTGTATTTTTCAGCTCCACTTTGACACCACCAGTCATTATAATCTGTTTTAAACATGTATGCTGATTAATCCAAGGTGTCTTGTTTGCAGCAACCTAGAACTTTGAATCTTATTCTCTAACTTAATCTCCTCATTAATTTTGAGGCTTAATTTTGGAATACAAATGACAGTGAGCAGGAGTGAGCCATGGAAGATGCCAGGCACTGCTTGCTGGCATAGGAAATGGTCTCCCAGTGGAAGCCTTGAGCCATCTTGCAGGTTGCTGCTTAGACTCTGGTAGCCTGGTACCTGTCAGAGGAAGGGGAAAGAAGCACATCCTAACAGCTGGACATGTATCCTGGTGGTCTGTCATAGTCATCAAGATTCCAAGCCTAAACCTGGGAATGTGCCGAGAGCTGATGGGTTAAGCTGGTGGTTAGGATGGCATGCTGCCTTATGAATGGTGCCAGTGTTACAAGTACTTCTTTTATTATAGGAGTACTGAGAGTTCCCAGTTATGCTGGATGCTGCCCAGTAATTCATGGGGTAAAAAATAGTCCACGACCAAAACAGCTGACCACGATATTCAGCAAGACAGTCAATGGAAGGTGCTTTACTTGAGGGGATGTTATTAGCTGTATTCTGCATATAGGTGAACTGAGGTAGAGGAGGGATGAAAATTACTAGTGCAGGGAGGATGTCTCTGACAGAATGGTTGAAGCGATTCAGGCTACAGCATGAAGCAGTTATGCCTGTAGTTTTTGAAGTGTCTGGCCTGGCATAAAAAAATAGGAAAACTGCTGTCTTGAAAATGAATCCGAAAGAAACATTTCCCATCCTTAATCCATTACACCTCTACATCCAGTCTGTACACTGCATTTTGGACTCCTTTGGAACCAAATCTTGCGGGTGGTTGTTGTTAGTATGAAAGGATACTTTCTGTAATAAATTCCAAGACTGCTTCTTGCTGGAAAAGCCTGATGTGGCATCCTGTACACCACTGGCAAATCTCCTACTGACTTGGCCAGCAGGATCTCACCTGAGCCATTTTTACAAAGCACAGCATCTGGCATTGAGCAGAAGCTGGTTGATTGTTTTATTTTTTTAGCTAGTTTCCCAGTCCACTCTGGAAAAAGACCAGCCTATCAGAATCGGCAGAGGACAAGGGTATGTTAGGATGGGGCTTGGCAGAGAAAAAATGGGCAAAACATGCTGCCATGTGACCTACTTCTTGCCAAGAAAATTGATTCTCTCCCTTCCCAGAGCTCTCCCAGCTGGGATGCCAGGGAGAGGAATAGCAATGGTTTTGGCATATAAATTGCAGTGAGCACTAGGATAAGCTGAGGAAGGACTGGCATCATTTGAAGCGTGCACGTTTGTCAGAGGAATAGAAACCATAATGTTCCTCCATCGCAGATCCAATGCATCCTTGCTACAAAATTGGCTGGCTCATGAACAAACTGCCCCCGACAGCCGTAACCTCTTACTTGTCAGTACGAAATGCACACGCATGCCGCCATTCAGTTTAAACCTTAGAGAAATCTTTTGCTAAGGGCCGATTGCCAGAAGGGACAGAATTTGTGACATACTTGCTCTGGACTGAAACTCTTAAACAGTAAACACTCGTGCAGTAAACCTTTCTATGGGAGTCTTCTCTAAAAGAAGGCATTTTGCAGGTAATTGGGAAATGGAGAGTCAGCAAGAGGATGAGCAAATACCTGCTGCAAAAAAAAGCCTGCCACATTTTTCCTCTAAAAATTCCAAGTGTTCCCACGTGCTTGCCACCTGGCTGTCTGTGAAGGTCATCTGTTTGCAGGAAGACAACAGACTCTGTGGGAATCAGGTATGTGTTGGCTCCTCTCTGAGCTTCCCTATTTGCCAGTCCTTGTCAGACTACCATTTGCTGAGGTGAAATGTCAGTATCTGCAAAATTCAGTCGTTAATGTTGCAGAAGTAGGAGCCCTGAACTGAGTCCTCTTTGAGGTCAGACACTGTGCTTCTGCTCTGCCCCAGCAATGGCAGGAAACCAATGACTCAATACTCTCAGGAGTTTCCTCACCAGAGGGAAGCAACACAGACTGACCTGTCAGTCTGTGCACAAAAAACAGAGACAGCTTTACTTTCAGCTTTTAGCTAGAGATAGTGCTTTCTTGCCAAGCGGAAAAGGTACAGTATGAGAAGTGGTTACACATCTGCAGGCAACACTAAATTTATTCTCACAGCCCAGTTTAAGAGTAAGTGGAGTGTAGATGGGATAGACCCAGGCATACTGAAACTCCAGGTGCTCATACAACACCACAAATCACACATATCCATTCCTCCTACTGCGTGCTCTTCAGTCCTTCATTTCAGCTTCTATTCTCACTTCTTTGCTCCTTAGTTGCTTTCAGTACAGAGACCCTGAGGATCCTGCTTTATTCTCACTCCTCTTTTGGCAGTGGCAGAAGAGAGCGGTAGTGGAGAGATATAGTCTTAGTCTCGTCACGAGCAGAATTTTGGCTGGCAGGAGTACGGAGGTTGCCAGTACCAGAACTGTCCAGCATCTTTCACAGCAAGCCCTTTAGACTCTTTTGATGGCAGAGAACAAGGCCTTCGATTACTTTACAGAATTTAAGGTATGTTTTTCAAGCTGTTGAGGAGAGAAGGGGGAAGGGAGAGGCAGACTTGACCTGGGAAGCAATGTACCATAGGAGATAAATGGCCCTGCTCCAGCCAGATAAAGCGCACAAGTAACTATGTGAGAAGAAAAGATAGAAAGAGACATGGAAATCATATGTGGCTGGGGCTGGTGACAGCATTGTTCTCTGACACCTTGCTGAAAGCAGCATTCCCACAGGGAAAACATTTTCCACCCCAGTGGGTACCTATGAGAGAATACAGCAGTTGTGTCTCACTGCCTTTCTGGAAGGAAAGCATCTCTTCTTAGATTTTTTTTTTTCCCTGTCAAAGCAGAGACAGCTTCCCTGCTGGCATTGATCCCTGCTGCCCTATTGGTTTATGAAGCTTTGCCAGCGTGAGAAGAGCTATGTCTGCCATTGGAAGTTACTGCGCAATAAGGTATGATACAAATTTGCTGTGCACTAATTAATCAGCATGCTTTGTGAAGAGTGAGACTGAGGAACTGATTCCATTCAAGGGTAGTCTTACTGCATGCCAAGAACCAGACTAGCCACACACTGCTGCCCAGTGAGAGTGGTCTTCTTCCTTTCCAGTCGCCACTCTCAGTGCCACTCTCAGTGCTACCAGTTCTTTCCTGCTCTGTCCGTTGCTGACTGAGCTTACTAGCCCAGAAGAGGGCAAATCCATTTCTTTTTTGCTTGGACTGGTTTTCTGTTGGGTTGAATGATTGAATTGCCTCATGAAGTGTTCTGATGAACCCAGAAATGGCATGACACAAACAGTGGGAGTGAGGATGGTAACAGGAGACTTGGCTTTCCGTCTTGGCCACAGTGTACCATTAGATTAGATCAACCATATCATCTCTCTTAACCCCATGAGTGTCTGTATAAGGAACAGGTGTAGCATATGCCGTATGCTGCACATTCATGACCTCCCTCACTCTGAATGAACTTCCTTTTAGATGGGAGTTCCTTCCTTCGAGAAGGGTGTGCTTTTCTGGTCAAATTGCAGAAGAGGATCTTTTTTTGATTACTCCTAGGTGCATTCACATTAAATTTCCGTCTTTTTCATTGTCTCCTCTGTGTTGTCGTGTACTTCAAAGGGGATGGAGGAGAAAGGCTGCTATATTGTGTCTGTTCTTCAAAGGGATAAGATCCATTATCCTTTTCTCACTTGTGTTGGCAACCAGCCAGAGTCTTAGTCTCCTGAAAACACGGGCACTGTATGCGAGTTTTATGCTGGTCCCTAAAGGCCAAGGGAGTGTGTCCTTTAGAAGACTGCTCTTAACAAATCCGTAAGCAGAGGAGTCTGACTTTGTGGACAGTAATAGGGGCATCAGCAGAGGTAAAGCTCTATCAGTAAATGATACTATAACCCAGGAGAACTTTCCAGTTGCTCCAGAGTTTCTCAAGGCCTTGAACCTTAACATGCACTTTGCCAGTTTGAGCCCTAAAAGAGAAGGAAAAAAAAACTGGCCAGTTTTACGCCGGAACAGGAGAAGCGAGTTGCCTTGTGTGTGATGGCAGTAACCAATGAGGAAATGATCAGTATGTATCTTTTCACTGAAGAAAGAGGTTTTGCAGTCTTAGAGTATGGCTTTCCAAGTTGTCCCTGTCTTGCAGACCCATCTTTCCACCTCACATGGTCTCTCTTTCTCTTGCCTGAGAGCATTGCTCTAAGTTCCTCCTTAATTCAAAGGCATTTTGATGACCAAAAAGGACACGGAAGATGTATATGGGCAAGGAGCACTTGGAATCCTTGAATCAATGTATTGTGTCTCATTGTTTTCATTACTGTCTCAATTTTGCTTTTCCAATTGGGAAGGAAGAGACAGAATGGAAAGGTAAAAATAAAATGTGTGTTGGGAAAGGGAGCTGTTGATCCCATGGGTTACTCAGAGTGCACAGCTTTGCCCTAAACCTCATTGTTATCTGGGCCGCAGGCCAAATGTTTGGCTGAAAAAAATATGCATAGTTCCAAAACACTGTGTTAATTTATGTCCTCTATTACAATACCACTGAGTAAGAGCATAATTCTTTTTAGTAAACATCTGATAGCATGATAAATACAGTCATCTTTTCAGAGAAGCTACCCTAGCTCCGGCCGTGGTATTTATCAGAGCAAGCAAGAACAGCCAAACAATTTTGCATGTCTGGTTTTCTTCTTGAGCCTGTCTCCTCTTTAGGTCAAATCACATCTTACCCAGGAAGGTTTGGATGGATACCAAAAAATAACTCCTAATTTACCTTATGTAATGTCATTACCAAAATTCAGCATTTCTTAAAAACTGAAAGATGGAATCCAGGTTATGCTGTCTTTAGGTGTCTTTCCGCTCTTATACTTGCAATGCATTTAATCTCTCGAGCCTTACAGGCCTTTAGATGCAGCTGTCCAGGTGAAAAACAAGGGCAGTGACCCACGAGTTTTATAAAAACATGAAGGTAGAAGTTCTTAGTATGACAGTCCTCCGCTTCTTTCCTTCCCTTCAAAATATTTCAGAAGGGCAGAAACTATATTTGGCTTAAATTTTACTGAGGAGCTGCCTCCAAGTCCTATTTTCAAGCAATGAACGGATGTCCCTTCTTCACACAGGGTTGAAGTATAACGGTAGAATATCTCTCCTAGGTAGCAGAAAGACTGCTTTTTCTGCAGTCGAGTTTGCCAGATTGTTGCAGGTGACTGAAGAAAAGCTGGAGGTGATATCCCCTACCACTGAAACAGAAGAATCCTGAAGGGGACATCTGTCCACCACGTTTGATACCTACATGCTGATTCTCTTCTCATTCAGCTTTATACAGCCACAATTCCACTGAGCACATCGAATTAGTCTAGATTTACACCACAGATAAACAGAACCTGGATCAGATCTTTGGAACTAGACCGTTAACAGGCATAAGAACCCATGACTTTAAATCCTCTATATTACTGTGCTAAGCCTGTTTACCCTCTAGTTCAGTAGTCACAGTGAACGCAGTTGTAGTTTATGTCCTTAACAATTATGTTAGGAGGAGGAGGCAGCAAGATCTATGCTTCATCTCAGGACCAGCTTGCAGTAACCTGAGTAAATGGGAGTCATTAGAGTTACTCCAGTTTTAATTACAGTGGTGCACCTGCACAGAGAACGTGGCCCATGCTGGAAGGAACAAACTAGCTTTGCTCAAATCCTTTTGCAACTAAAGGGAAGAACCACGAGAAAATCACAGGCAATTGCTGTATGCAGCATTGCCACAGACTTCTTAGGGGGAGCTCCATGGAGGTATGCTAGCATCTGTGTGCGTAGAGCCCCTTTGAGAAAAGGCAGGCAGCTCAAGCATTTCTGGGTCCTATCCTATGAGAAGCCATGCGTCAGACTGTGTAACAGGGCCATGCATGTGTATGCCAATGCCTTGCAGCAGGGAACAGTCAATGGCTGCATCCAGAGACAGGATGCCTTTCAGTTGGGCTCCTTCAAATTAAAGACCTACTTAAACGGCACGCCTTCTCTGGCTACTCCTCAGCACAGATGCAGTTAGGCCGGTGTCCCTTCAACTACGCTGGCCTTTGGGCAACAATGCTGAGCACATAACTCACTACAGGCCATCACTCCTCTCTCCTCGGTTGGCCTGGGCTGTAACTGTAGAAAGTAAACATCTTCCAGATGTTTACACCAAGTGAACATTTAGATCAGATCCAAAGTGTTAAAAAATTCCCTCAGTGATTTTGGAGTGAGACCCTCATTCAATGTAGCCGGTCCTTTGCGGCTTTACCACTTCATGTATATTTAAGAAGTGACCCATTAAATCTCCAAAGAAAGCACCCCCAATATATTCTTGTTCTGTCACCATTTGCCATTGAAATATATCTTTCAGCATACTCTTTAAATGCATTCTGGCAAAATGATACTATAGTTACGCGCGTATTTTTAACACCACAGTGCTATTAAAATACCATGAAAAGCAGTTTACTATGCAGTGGACGTAATCCGTGAACACTCAAGACTAAAAGAAAACTTTTTCTTTCCCAAATCTGAAGCTCAAATGCGCATGTTAAAGGGAACCTCTGGATCATTCAGAACTTGCCAACTAATATTAGCTTATATTTATTTTTGGTGCATTTTATGCCAGTGATTGAGTAATCACCTGTTTTATCACGTTCCATATATGCTAGCAAATAATTCGAAACAATGTAAAGCCAAATGCTTGGATATAAATTTGCTTACTGTGTTTACAGGAGTGGGTTCAATTGTTTGGATGAAGTTTAATTTGGATGATCTTGTGGCCTGTTTGATGTGCCAAATTTTCACTCTCAAACCACAGGGAAAACAATTTAGACCTTAGCACTAGAAATTGAACTATTGTACTCTAGTATTTTTGTACTAGAGCACTGGGTTGGTGTCAGAGATTTGAACCACTGGGAAAAAAAAATTATGGCAATGGATCAGTGCAGATCTGCCAGAACAGCTACACAGGTTTTTACAAAAACACACACACACATATATAAAACCATTGGCATTGAGCTTTAGTGTGAAGTAAAGCTTGGAACATTTAATGGGTTATGTAATACGGTGTTATTTCCTGTCCCCATCAAATAAGACAGACTTCTTTCTTTGCTTTTCCTTTTACCATCTTATCAGGAATCTTAATAGACTTGCGGAAGCGTTTCTATTCTCTGCTTAGAAACACATGTCCCGACGTAGAGCCCAACGCACGTCCCGACGTAGAGCCGAAAGTTAGCTAACTACAGACGTAGAGCCCAACGCACGTCCCGACGTAGAGCCCAACGCACGTCCCGACGTAGAGCCCAACGCACGTCCCGACGTAGAGCCCAACGCACGTCCCGACGTAGAGCTGAAAGTAAGCTAAATCCCGACGTAGAGCCCAACGCACGTCCCGACGTAGAGCCCAACGCACGTCCCGACGTAGAGCCCAACGCACATCCCGACGTAGAGCCCAACGCACGTCCCGACGTAGAGCTGAAAGTAAGCTAAATCCCGACGTAGAGCCCAACGCACGTCCCGACGTAGAACTGAAAGTTAGCTAACTACAGACGTAGAGCCCAACGCACGTCCCGACGTAATGCCCAACGCACGTCCCGACGTAGAGCCCAACGCACGTCCCGACGTAGAGCTGAAAGTAAGCTAAATCCCGACGTAGAGGCCAAAGCACGTCCCGACGTAGAGCTGAAAGTAAGCTAAATCCCGACGTAGAGCCCAACGCACGTCCCGACGTAGAGCCCAACGCACATCCCGACGTAGAGCCCAACGCACGTCCCGACGTAGAGCTGAAAGTAAGCTAAATCCCGACGTAGAGCCCAACACACATCCCGACGTAGAGCCCAACACACGTCCCGACGTAGAGCCCAACACACGTCCCGAAGTAGAGCTGAAAATAAGCTAAATCCTGATGTAGAGCCCAACACACGTCCCGACGTAGAGCCCAACACACGTCCCGACGTAGAGCCCAACACACGTCTCGACGTAGAGCTGAAAGGAAGCTAAATCTTGATGTAGAGCCCAACACACTTCCCGACGTAAAGCCCAACACACGTTCCGACTTAGAGCCCAACACACTTCCCGACGTAGAGCCCAACACACTTCCCGACGTAGAGCTCAACACACTTCCCGACGTAGATGCCAACACACGTCCCGACGTAGAGCTGAAAGTAAGCTAAATCCTGATGTAGAGCCCAACACACGTCCCGACGGAGAGCCCAACGCACGTCCCTACGTAGAGCCCAACCCATGTCCCGACGTAGAGCCCAACGCACGTCCCGATGTAGAGCCCAACGCACGTCCCGACGTAGAGCTGAAAGTTAGCTAACTACAGACGTAGAGCCCAACGCACGTCGCGACGTAGAGCCCAACACACGTCCCGACGTAGAGCCCAACACACGTCCCGACATAGAGCTCAAAGTAAGCTAAATCCTGATGTAGAGCCCAACACACGTCTAGACGTAGAGCCCAACACACGTCCCAACGTAGAGCCCAACACACGTCCCGACATAGAGCTCAAAGTAAGCTAAATCCTTATGTAGAGCCAAAAACACGTCTAGACGTAGAGACCAACACACGTCCCGAGGTAGAGCCAAACGCACGTCCCGACGTGGAGCCCAACACACGTCCCGACGTAGAGCTGAAAGGAAGCTAAATCTTGATGTAGAGCCCAACACACTTCCCGACGTAGAGCCCAACACACTTCCCGACGTAGAGCCCAACACACGTCCCGACGTAGAGCCCAACACACGTCCCGACGTAGAACCCAACCCACGTCCCAACGTAGAGCAGAAAGTAAGCTAAATCCTGATGTAGAGCCCAACACAAGTCCCGAAGTAGAGCCCAACACACGTCCCGACGTAGAGCCCAACACACGTCCCTACGTGGAACCGAACCCACGTCCCGACGTAGAGTAGAAAGTAAGCTAAATCGTGATGTAGAGCCCAACACAAGTCCCGAAGTAGAGCCCAACACACGTCCCGACGTAGAGCCCAACACACGTCCCGACGTAGAGCTGAAAGGAAGCTAAATCCTGAAGTAGAGCCCAACAGACTTCCCGACGTAGAGCCCAACACACTTCCCGACGTAGAGCCCAACGCACATCCCGACGTAGAGCCCAACGCACGTCCCGACGTAGAGCTGAAAGTAAGCTAAATCCCGACGTAGAGCCCAACGCACGTCCCGACGTAGAACTGAAAGTTAGCTAACTACAGACGTAGAGCCCAACGCACGTCCCGACGTAATGCCCAACGCACGTCCCGACGTAGAGCCCAACGCACGTCCCGACGTAGAGCTGAAAGTAAGCTAAATCCCGACGTAGAGGCCAAAGCACGTCCCGACGTAGAGCTGAAAGTAAGCTAAATCCCGACGTAGAGGCCAATGCACGTCCCGACGTAGAGCTGAAAGTAAGCTAAATCCCGACGTAGAGCCCAACGCACGTCCCGACGTAGAGGCCAACGCACGTCCCGACGTAGAGCCCGACGCACGTCCCGACGTAGAGCCCAACGCACGTCCCGACGTAGAGCTGAAAGTAAGCTAAATCCCGACGTAGAGCCCAACGCACGTCCCGACGTAGAACTGAAAGTTAGCTAACTACAGACGTAGAGCCCAACGCACGTCCCGACGTAATGCCCAACGCACGTCCCGACGTAGAGGCCAACGCACGTCCCGACGTAGAGCTGAAAGTAAGCTAAATCCCGACGTAGAGGCCAAAGCACGTCCCGACGTAGAGCTGAAAGTAAGCTAAATCCCGACGTAGAGGCCAACGCACGTCCCGACGTAGAGCTGAAAGTAAGCTAAATCCCGACGTAGAGGCCAACGCACGTCCCGACGTAGACCTGAAATTAAGCTAAATCCCGACGTAGAGCCCAACGCACGTCCCGAAGTAGAGGCCAACGCACATCCCGACGTAGAGCTGAAAGTTAGCTAACTACAGGCGTAGAGCCCAAAGCACGTCCCGAAGTAGAGCCCAACGCACGTCCCGACGTAGAGCCCAACGCACGTCCCGACATAGAGCCCAACGCACGTCCCTACGTAGAACCCAACGCACATCCCGACGTAGAGCTGAAAGTAAGCTAAATCCCGACGTAGAGCCCAACGCACGTCCCGACGTAGAGCCCAACGCATGTCCCGACGTAGAGCCCAACGCACGTCCCGACGTAGAGCCCAACGCACGTCCCGACGTAGACCTGAAAGTTAGCTAATTACAGACGTAGAGCCCAACGCACGTCCCGACGTAGAGCCCAACGCACGTCCCGACGTAGAGCCCAACGCACGTCCCGACGTAGAGCCCAACGCACGTCCCGACGTAGAGCTGAACGTAAGCTAAGTCCCGACGTAGAGCCCAACGCACGTCCCGACGCAGAGCCCAACGCACGTCCCGACGTAGCGCCCAACGCACGTCCCGACGTAGAGCTGAAAGTTAGCTAACTACAGACGTAGAGCCCAACGCACGTCCCGACGTAGAGCCCAACGCACGTCCCGACGTAGAGCTGAAAGTAAGCTAAATCCCAACGTAGAGCCCAACGCACGTCCCGACGTAGAGCCCAACGACGTCCCGACGTAGAGCCCAACGCACGTCCCGACGTAGAGCCCAACGCACGTCCCGACGTAGAGCTGAAAGTTAGCTAACTACAGACGTAGAGCCCAACGCACGTGCCGACGTAGAGCCCAACGCACATCCCGACGTAGAGCCCAACGCACGTCCCGACGTAGAGCTAAAAGTAAGCTAAATCCCGACGTAGAGCCCAACGCGCGTCCCGACGTAGAGCCCAACGCGCGTCCCGACGTAGAGCTCAACGCGCGTCCCGACGTAGAGCCCAACGCGCGTCCCGACGTAGAGCTGAAAGTTAGCTAACTACAGACGTAGAGCCCAACGCGCGTCCCGACGTAGAGCCCAACGCGCGTCCCGACGTACAGCCCAACGCGCGTCCCGACGTAGAGCTGAAAGTAAGCTAAATCCCGACGTAGAGGCCAACGCGCGTCCCGACGTAGAGGCAAACGCGTGTCCCGACGTAGAGCTGAAAGTAAGCTAAATCCCGACGTAGATCCCAACGCACGTCCCGACGTAGAGGCCAACGCACGTCCCGACGTAGAGCCCAACGCACGTCCCGACGTAGAGCCCAACGCACGTCCCGACGTAGAGCTGAAAGTAAGCTAAATCCCGACGTAGAGCCCAACGCACGTCCCGACGTAGAACTGAAAGTTAGCTAACTACAGACGTAGAGCCCAACGCACGTCCCGACGTAATGCCCAACGCACGTCCCGACGTAGAGCCCAACGCACGTCCCGACGTAGAGCTGAAAGTAAGCTAAATCCCGACGTAGAGGCCAAAGCACGTCCCGACGTAGAGCTGAAAGTAAGCTAAATCCCGACGTAGAGGCCAACGCACGTCCCGACGTAGACCTGAAATTAAGCTAAATCCCGACGTAGAGCCCAACGCACGTCCCGAAGTAGAGGCCAACGCACATCCCGACGTAGAGCTGAAAGTTAGCTAACTACAGGCCTAGAGCCCAAAGCACGTCCCGAAGTAGAGCCCAACGCACGTCCCGACGTAGAGCCCAACGCACGTCCCGACATAGAGCCCAACGCACGTCCCGACATAGAACCCAACGCACATCCCGACGTAGAGCTGAAAGTAAGCTAAATCCCGACGTAGAGCCCAACGCACGTCCCGACGTAGACATGAAAGTTAGCTAATTACAGACGTAGAGCCCAACGCACGTCCCGACGTAGAGCCCAACGCACGTCCCGACGTAGAGCCCAACGCACGTCCCGACGTAGAGCTGAAAGTGAGCTAAGTCCCGACGTAGAGCCCAACGCACGTCCCGACGTAGAGCCCAACGCACGTCCCGACGTAGCGCCCAACGCACGTCCCGACGTAGAGCTGAAAGTTAGCTAACTACAGACGTAGAGCCCAACGCACGTCCCGACGTAGAGCTGAAAGTTAGCTAACTACAGACGTAGAGCCCAACGCACGTCCCGACGTAGAGCCCAACGCACGTCCCGACGTAGAGCCCAACGCACGTCCCGACGTAGAGCTGAAAGTAAGCTAAATCCCGACGTAGAGCCCAACGCACGTCCCGACGTAGAGCCCAACGCACGTCCCGAGGTAGAGCCCAACGCACGTCCCGACGTAGAGCTGAAAGTTAGCTAACTACAGACGTAGAGCCCAACGCACGTCCCGACGTAGAGCCAAACGCACGTCCCGACGTAGAGCCCAACGCACGTCCCGACGTAGAGCTGAAAGTAAGCTAAATCCCGAGGTAGAGGCCAACGCACGTCCCGACGTAGAGCCCAACACACGTCCCGACGTAGAGCTGAAAGGAAGCTAAATCCTGAAGTAGAGCCCAACAGACTTCCCGACGTAGAGCCCAACACACTTCCCGACGTAGAGCCCAACGCACATCCCTACGTAGAGCCCAACGCACGTCCCGACGTAGAGCTGAAAGTAAGCTAAATCCCGACGTAGAGCCCAACGCACGTCCCGACGTAGAACTGAAAGTTAGCTAACTACAGACGTAGAGCCCAACGCACGTCCCGACGTAATGCCCAACGCACGTCCCGACGTAGAGCCCAACGCACGTCCCGACGTAGAGCTGAAAGTAAGCTAAATCCCGACGTAGAGGCCAAAGCACGTCCCGACGTAGAGCTGAAAGTAAGCTAAATCCCGACGTAGAGGCCAATGCACGTCCCGACGTAGAGCTGAAAGTAAGCTAAATCCCGACGTAGAGCCCAACGCACGTCCCGACGTAGAGGCCAACGCACGTCCCGACGTAGAGCCCGACGCACGTCCCGACGTAGAGCCCGACGCACGTCCCGACGTAGAGCCCAACGCACGTCCCGACGTAGAGCTGAAAGTAAGCTAAATCCCGACGTAGAGCCCAACGCACGTCCCGACGTAGAACTGAAAGTTAGCTAACTACAGACGTAGAGCCCAACGCACGTCCCGACGTAATGCCCAACGCACGTCCCGACGTAGAGGCCAACGCACGTCCCGACGTAGAGCTGAAAGTAAGCTAAATCCCGACGTAGAGGCCAAAGCACGTCCCGACGTAGAGCTGAAAGTAAGCTAAATCCCGACGTAGAGGCCAACGCACGTCCCGACGTAGAGCTGAAAGTAAGCTAAATCCCGACGTAGAGGCCAACGCACGTCCCGACGTAGACCTGAAATTAAGCTAAATCCCGACGTAGAGCCCAACGCACGTCCCGAAGTAGAGGCCAACGCACATCCCGACGTAGAGCTGAAAGTTAGCTAACTACAGGCGTAGAGCCCAAAGCACGTCCCGAAGTAGAGCCCAACGCACGTCCCGACGTAGAGCCCAACGCACGTCCCGACATAGAGCCCAACGCACGTCCCGACATAGAACCCAACGCACATCCCGACGTAGAGCTGAAAGTAAGCTAAATCCCGACGTAGAGCCCAACGCACGTCCCGACGTAGAGCCCAACGCACGTCCCGACGTAGAGCCCAACGCACGTCCCGACGTAGAGCCCAACGCACGTCCCGACGTAGACCTGAAAGTTAGCTAATTACAGACGTAGAGCCCAACGCACGTCCCGACGTAGAGCCCAACGCACGTCCCGACGTAGAGCCCAACGCACGTCCCGACGTAGAGCTGAACGTAAGCTAAGTCCCGACGTAGAGCCCAACGCACGTCCCGACGCAGAGCCCAACGCACGTCCCGACGTAGCGCCCAACGCACGTCCCGACGTAGAGCTGAAAGTTAGCTAACTACAGACGTAGAGCCCAACGCACGTCCCGACGTAGAGCCCAACGCACGTCCCGACGTAGAGCTGAAAGTAAGCTAAATCCCGACGTAGAGCCCAACGCACGTCCCGACGTAGAGCCCAACGACGTCCCGACGTAGAGCCCAACGCACGTCCCGACGTAGAGCCCAACGCACGTCCCGACGTAGAGCTGAAAGTTAGCTAACTACAGACGTAGAGCCCAACGCACGTCCCGACGTAGAGCCCAACGCACGTCCCGACGTAGAGCCCAACGCACGTCCCGACGTAGAGCTGAAAGTAAGCTAAATCCCGACGTAGAGCCCAACGCACGTCCCGACGTAGAGCCCAACGACGTCCCGACGTAGAGCCCAACGCACGTCCCGACGTAGAGCCCAACGCACGTCCCGACGTAGAGCCCAACGCACGTCCCGACGTAGAGCTGAAAGTTAGCTAACTACAGACGTAGAGCCCAACGCACGTCCCGACGTAGAGCCCAACGCACGTCCCGACGTAGAGCCCAACGCACGTCCCGACGTAGAGCTAAAAGTAAGCTAAATCCCGACGTAGAGCCCAACGCGCGTCCCGACGTAGAGCCCAACGCGCGTCCCGACGTAGAGCTCAACGCGCGTCCCGACGTAGAGCCCAACGCGCGTCCCGACGTAGAGCTGAAAGTTAGCTAACTACAGACGTAGAGTCCAACGCGCGTCCCGACGTAGAGCCCAACGCGCGTCCCGACGTACAGCCCAACGCGCGTCCCGACGTAGAGCTGAAAGTAAGCTAAATCCCGACGTAGAGGCCAACGCGCGTCCCGACGTAGAGGCAAACGCGTGTCCCGACGTAGAGCTGAAAGTAAGCTAAATCCCGACGTAGAGCCCAACGCACGTCCCGACGTAGAGGCCAACGCACGTCCCGACGTAGAGCCCAACGCACGTCCCGACGTAGAGCCCAACGCACGTCCCGACGTAGAGCCCAACGCACGTCCCGACGTAGAGCCCAACGCACGTCCCGACGTAGAGCTGAAAGTAAGCTAAATCCCGACGTAGAGCCCAACGCACGTCCCGACGTAGAACTGAAAGTTAGCTAACTACAGACGTAGAGCCCAACGCACGTCCCGACGTAATGCCCATAGCACGTCCCGACGTAGAGCCCAACGCACGTCCCGACGTAGAGCTGAAAGTAAGCTAAATCCCGACATAGAGGCCAAAGCACGTCCCGACGTAGAGCTGAAAGTAAGCTAAATCCCGACGTAGAGGCCAACGCACGTCCCGACGTAGAGCTGAAAGTAAGCTAAATCCCGACGTAGAGGCCAACGCACGTCCCGACGTAGACCTGAAATTAAGCTAAATCCCGACGTAGAGCCCAACGCACGTCCCGAAGTAGAGGCCAACGCACATCCCGACGTAGAGCTGAAAGTTAGCTAACTACAGGCCTAGAGCCCAAAGCACGTCCCGAAGTAGAGCCCAACGCACGTCCCGACGTAGAGCCCAACGCACGTCCCGACGTAGAGCCCAACGCACGTCCCGACGTAGAGCCCAACGCACGTCCCGACATAGAGCCCAACGCACGTCCCGACATAGAACCCAACGCACATCCCGACGTAGAGCTGAAAGTAAGCTAAATCCCGACGTAGAGCCCAACGCACGTCCCGACGTAGAGCCCAACGCACGTCCCGACGTAGAGCTGAAAGTAAGCTAAATCCCGACGTAGAGCCCAACGCACGTCCCGACGTAGAGCCCAACGACGTCCCGACGTAGAGCCCAACGCACGTCCCGACGTAGAGCCCAACGCACGTCCCGACGTAGAGCTGAAAGTTAGCTAACTACAGACGTAGAGCCCAACGCACGTCCCGACGTAGAGCCCAACGCACGTCCCGACGTAGAGCCCAACGCACGTCCCGACGTAGAGCTGAAAGTAAGCTAAATCCCGACGTAGAGCCCAACGCACGTCCCGACGTAGAGCCCAACGACGTCCCGACGTAGAGCCCAACGCACGTCCCGACGTAGAGCCCAACGCACGTCCCGACGTAGAGCTGAAAGTTAGCTAACTACAGACGTAGAGCCCAACGCACGTCCCGACGTAGAGCCCAACGCACGTCCCGACGTAGAGCCCAACGCACGTCCCGACGTAGAGCTAAAAGTAAGCTAAATCCCGACGTATAGCCCAACGCGCGTCCCGACGTAGAGCCCAACGCGCGTCCCGACGTAGAGCTCAACGCGCGTCCCGACGTAGAGCCCAACGCGCGTCCCGACGTAGAGCTGAAAGTTAGCTAACTACAGACGTAGAGCCCAACGCGCGTCCCGACGTAGAGCCCAACGCGCGTCCCGACGTACAGCCCAACGCGCGTCCCGACGTAGAGCTGAAAGTAAGCTAAATCCCGACGTAGAGGCCAACGCGCGTCCCGACGTAGAGGCAAACGCGTGTCCCGACGTAGAGCTGAAAGTAAGCTAAATCCCGACGTAGAGCCCAACGCACGTCCCGACGTAGAGGCCAACGCACGTCCCGACGTAGAGCCCAACGCACGTCCCGACGTAGAGCCCAACGCACGTCCCGACGTAGAGCCCAACGCACGTCCCGACGTAGAGCTGAAAGTAAGCTAAATCCCGACGTAGAGCCCAACGCACGTCCCGACGTAGAACTGAAAGTTAGCTAACTACAGACGTAGAGCCCAACGCACGTCCCGACGTAATGCCCATAGCACGTCCCGACGTAGAGCCCAACGCACGTCCCGACGTAGAGCTGAAAGTAAGCTAAATCCCGACATAGAGGCCAAAGCACGTCCCGACGTAGAGCTGAAAGTAAGCTAAATCCCGACGTAGAGGCCAACGCACGTCCCGACGTAGAGCTGAAAGTAAGCTAAATCCCGACGTAGAGGCCAACGCACGTCCCGACGTAGACCTGAAATTAAGCTAAATCCCGACGTAGAGCCCAACGCACGTCTCGAAGTAGAGGCCAACGCACATCCCGACGTAGAGCTGAAAGTTAGCTAACTACAGGCCTAGAGCCCAAAGCACGTCCCGAAGTAGAGCCCAACGCACGTCCCGACGTAGAGCCCAACGCACGTCCCGACGTAGAGCCCAACGCACGTCCCGACATAGAGCCCAACGCACGTCCCGACATAGAACCCAACGCACATCCCGACGTAGAGCTGAAAGTAAGCTAAATCCCGACGTAGAGCCCAACGCACGTCCCGACGTAGACCTGAAAGTTAGCTAATTACAGACGTAGAGCCCAACGCACGTCCCGACGTAGAGCCCAACGCACGTCCCGACGTAGAGCCCAACGCACGTCCCGACGTATAGCTGAAAGTGAGCTAAGTCCCGACGTAGAGCCCAACGCACGTCCCGACGTAGAGCCCAACGCAAGTCCCGACGTAGAGCCCAACGCACGTCCCGACGTAGAGCTGAAAGTTAGCTAACTACAGACGTAGAGCCCAACGCACGTCCCGACGTAGAGCTGAAAGTTAGCTAACTACAGACGTAGAGCCCAACGCACGTCCCGACGTAGAGCTGAAAGTTAGCTAACTACAGACGTAGAGCCCAACGCACGTCCCGACGTAGAGCCCAACGCACGTCCCGACGTAGAGCCCAACGCACGTCCCGACGTAGAGCCCAACGCACGTCCCGACGTAGAGCCCAACGCACGTCCCGACGTAGAGCCCAACGCACGTCCCGACGTAGAGCTGAAAGTTAGCTAACTACAGACGTAGAGCCCAACGCACGTCCCGACGTAGAGCCAAACGCACGTCCCGACGTAGAGCCCAACGCACGTCCCGACGTAGAGCTGAAAGTAAGCTAAATCCCGACGTAGAGGCCAACGCACGTCCCGACGTAGAGCCCAACGACGTCCCGACGTAGAGCCCAACGCACGTCCCGACGTAGAGCCCAACGCACGTCCCGACGTAGAGCTGAAAGTTAGCTAACTACAGACGTAGAGCCCAACGCACGTCCCGACGTAGAGCCCAACGCACGTCCCGACGTAGAGCTAAAACTAAGCTAAATCCCGACGTAGAGCCCAACGCGCGTCCCGACGTAGAACCCAACGCGCGTCCCGACGTAGAGCCCAACGCGCGTCCCGACGTAGAGCTGAAAGTAAGCTAAATCCCGACGTAGAGGCCAACGCGCGTCGCGACGTAGAGGCCAACGCGCGTCCCGACGTAGAGGCAAACGCGCGTCCCGACATAGAGCTGAAAGTAAGCTAAATCCCGACGTAGAGCCCAACGCACGTCCCGACGTAGAGCTGAAAGTAAGCTAAATCCCGACGTAGAGCCCAACGCACGTCCCGACGTAGAGCTCAACGCACGTCCCGACGTAGAGCCCAACGCACGTCCCGACGTAGAGCCCAACGCACGTCCCGACGTAGAGCTGAAAGTAAGCTAAATCCCGACGTAGAGCCCAACGCACGTCCCGACTTAGAACTGAAAGTTAGCTAACTACAGACGTAGAGCCCAACGCACGTCCCGACGTAATGCCCAACGCACGTCCCGACGTAGAGCCCAACGCACGTCCCGACGTAGAGCTGAAAGTAAGCTAAATCCCGACGTAGAGGCCAAAGCACGTCCCGACGTAGAGCTGAAAGTAAGCTAAATCCCGACGTAGAGGCCAACGCACGTCCCGAAGTAGAGGCCAACGCACGTCCCGACGTAGAGCTGAAAGTTAGCTAACTACAGGCGTAGAGCCCAAAGCACGTCCCGCAGTAGAGCCCAACGCACGTCCCGACGTAGAGCCCAACGCACGTCCCGACGTAGAGCTGAAAGTAAGCTAAATCCCGACGTAGACCCCAACGCACGTCCCGACGTAGAGCCCAACGCACGTCCCGACGTAGAGCCCAACGCACGTCCCGACGTAGAGCCCAACGCACGTCCCGACGTAGACCTGAAAGTTAGCTAATTACAGACGTAGAGCCCAACGCACGTCCCGACGTAGAGCCCAACGCACGTCCCGACGTAGAGCCCAACGCACGTCCCGACGTAGAGCACAACACACGTCCCGACGTAGAGCCCAACACACGTCCCGAAGTGGAGATGAAAGTCAGCTAAATCCTGATGTAGAGCCCAACACACGTCCCGACGTAGAGCCCAACACACGTCCCCACGTAGAGCCCAACACACGTCCCCACGTAGAGCCCAATACACGTCCCGACGTAGAGCCCAACACACGTTCCGAGGTAGAGCTGAAAGTAAGTTAAATCCTGAAGTAAAGCCCAACACACATCCCGACGTAGAGCCCAACACACGTCCCGACGAAGAGCTGAATGTAAGTTAAATCCTGATGTAGAGCCCAACACACGTCCCGACGTAGAGCCCAACACACGTCCCGACGTAGAGCTGAAAGTAAGCTAAATCTTGATGTGGAGCCCAACACACGTCCCGACGTAGAGCTGAAAGTAAGCTAAATCCTGATGTAGAGCACAACACACGTCCCGAAGTAGAGCCCAACACACGTCCCGACGTAGAGCCCAACGCACGTCCCGACGTAGAGCCCAACGCACGTCCCGACGTAGAGCTGAAAGTAAGCTAAATCCCGACGTAGAGGCCAACGCACGTCCCGACGTAGACCTGAAATTAAGCTAAATCCCGACGTAGAGCCCAACGCACGTCCCGAAGTAGAGGCCAACGCACATCCCGACGTAGAGCTGAAAGTTAGCTAACTACAGGCGTAGAGCCCAAAGCACGTCCCGAAGTAGAGCCCAACGCACGTCCCGACGTAGAGCCCAACGCACGTCCCGACATAGAGCCCAACGCACGTCCCGACATAGAACCCAACGCACATCCCGACGTAGAGCTGAAAGTAAGCTAAATCCCGACGTAGAGCCCAACGCACGTCCCGACGTAGAGCCCAACGCACGTCCCGACGTAGAGCCCAACGCACGTCCCGACGTAGAGCCCAACGCACGTCCCGACGTAGACCTGAAAGTTAGCTAATTACAGACGTAGAGCCCAACGCACGTCCCGACGTAGAGCCCAACGCACGTCCCGACGTAGAGCCCAACGCACGTCCCGACGTAGAGCTGAACGTAAGCTAAGTCCCGACGTAGAGCCCAACGCACGTCCCGACGCAGAGCCCAACGCACGTCCCGACGTAGCGCCCAACGCACGTCCCGACGTAGAGCTGAAAGTTAGCTAACTACAGACGTAGAGCCCAACGCACGTCCCGACGTAGAGCCCAACGCACGTCCCGACGTAGAGCTGAAAGTAAGCTAAATCCCGACGTAGAGCCCAACGCACGTCCCGACGTAGAGCCCAACGACGTCCCGACGTAGAGCCCAACGCACGTCCCGACGTAGAGCCCAACGCACGTCCCGACGTAGAGCTGAAAGTTAGCTAACTACAGACGTAGAGCCCAACGCACGTCCCGACGTAGAGCCCAACGCACGTCCCGACGTAGAGCCCAACGCACGTCCCGACGTAGAGCTGAAAGTAAGCTAAATCCCGACGTAGAGCCCAACGCACGTCCCGACGTAGAGCCCAACGACGTCCCGACGTAGAGCCCAACGCACGTCCCGACGTAGAGCCCAACGCACGTCCCGACGTAGAGCTGAAAGTTAGCTAACTACAGACGTAGAGCCCAACGCACGTCCCGACGTAGAGCCCAACGCACGTCCCGACGTAGAGCCCAACGCACGTCCCGACGTAGAGCTAAAAGTAAGCTAAATCCCGACGTAGAGCCCAACGCGCGTCCCGACGTAGAGCCCAACGCGCGTCCCGACGTAGAGCTCAACGCGCGTCCCGACGTAGAGCACAACACACGTCCCGACGTAGAGCCCAACACACGTCCCGAAGTGGAGATGAAAGTCAGCTAAATCCTGATGTAGAGCCCAACACACGTCCCGACGTAGAGCCCAACACACGTCCCCACGTAGAGCCCAACACACGTCCCCACGTAGAGCCCAATACACGTCCCGACGTAGAGCCCAACACACGTTCCGAGGTAGAGCTGAAAGTAAGTTAAATCCTGAAGTAAAGCCCAACACACATCCCGACGTAGAGCCCAACACACGTCCCGACGAAGAGCTGAATGTAAGTTAAATCCTGATGTAGAGCCCAACACACGTCCCGACGTAGAGCCCAACACACGTCCCGACGTAGAGCTGAAAGTAAGCTAAATCTTGATGTGGAGCCCAACACACGTCCCGACGTAGAGCTGAAAGTAAGCTAAATCCTGATGTAGAGCACAACACACGTCCCGAAGTAGAGCCCAACACACGTCCCGACGTAGAGCCCAACGCACGTCCCGACGTAGAGCCCAACGCACGTCCCGACGTAGAGCTGAAAGTAAGCTAAATCCCGACGTAGAGGCCAACGCACGTCCCGACGTAGACCTGAAATTAAGCTAAATCCCGACGTAGAGCCCAACGCACGTCCCGAAGTAGAGGCCAACGCACATCCCGACGTAGAGCTGAAAGTTAGCTAACTACAGGCGTAGAGCCCAAAGCACGTCCCGAAGTAGAGCCCAACGCACGTCCCGACGTAGAGCCCAACGCACGTCCCGACATAGAGCCCAACGCACGTCCCGACATAGAACCCAACGCACATCCCGACGTAGAGCTGAAAGTAAGCTAAATCCCGACGTAGAGCCCAACGCACGTCCCGACGTAGAGCCCAACGCACGTCCCGACGTAGAGCCCAACGCACGTCCCGACGTAGAGCCCAACGCACGTCCCGACGTAGACCTGAAAGTTAGCTAATTACAGACGTAGAGCCCAACGCACGTCCCGACGTAGAGCCCAACGCACGTCCCGACGTAGAGCCCAACGCACGTCCCGACGTAGAGCTGAACGTAAGCTAAGTCCCGACGTAGAGCCCAACGCACGTCCCGACGCAGAGCCCAACGCACGTCCCGACGTAGCGCCCAACGCACGTCCCGACGTAGAGCTGAAAGTTAGCTAACTACAGACGTAGAGCCCAACGCACGTCCCGACGTAGAGCCCAACGCACGTCCCGACGTAGAGCTGAAAGTAAGCTAAATCCCGACGTAGAGCCCAACGCACGTCCCGACGTAGAGCCCAACGACGTCCCGACGTAGAGCCCAACGCACGTCCCGACGTAGAGCCCAACGCACGTCCCGACGTAGAGCTGAAAGTTAGCTAACTACAGACGTAGAGCCCAACGCACGTCCCGACGTAGAGCCCAACGCACGTCCCGACGTAGAGCCCAACGCACGTCCCGACGTAGAGCTGAAAGTAAGCTAAATCCCGACGTAGAGCCCAACGCACGTCCCGACGTAGAGCCCAACGACGTCCCGACGTAGAGCCCAACGCACGTCCCGACGTAGAGCCCAACGCACGTCCCGACGTAGAGCTGAAAGTTAGCTAACTACAGACGTAGAGCCCAACGCACGTCCCGACGTAGAGCCCAACGCACGTCCCGACGTAGAGCCCAACGCACGTCCCGACGTAGAGCTAAAAGTAAGCTAAATCCCGACGTAGAGCCCAACGCGCGTCCCGACGTAGAGCCCAACGCGCGTCCCGACGTAGAGCTCAACGCGCGTCCCGACGTAGAGCTCAACGCGCGTCCCGACGTAGAGCCCAACGCGCGTCCCGACGTAGAGCCCAACGCGCGTCCCGACGTAGAGCTGAAAGTTAGCTAACTACAGACGTAGAGCCCAACGCGCGTCCCGACGTAGAGCCCAACGCGCGTCCCGACGTACAGCCCAACGCGCGTCCCGACGTAGAGCTGAAAGTAAGCTAAATCCCGACGTAGAGGCCAACGCGCGTCCCGACGTAGAGGCAAACGCGTGTCCCGACGTAGAGCTGAAAGTAAGCTAAATCCCGACGTAGAGCCCAACGCACGTCCCGACGTAGAGGCCAACGCACGTCCCGACGTAGAGGCCAACGCACGTCCCGACGTAGAGCCCAACGCACGTCCCGACGTAGAGCCCAACGCACGTCCCGACGTAGAGCTGAAAGTAAGCTAAATCCCGACGTAGAGCCCAACGCACGTCCCGACGTAGAACTGAAAGTTAGCTAACTACAGACGTAGAGCCCAACGCACGTCCCGACGTAATGCCCAACGCACGTCCCGACGTAGAGCCCAACGCACGTCCCGACGTAGAGCTGAAAGTAAGCTAAATCCCGACGTAGAGGCCAAAGCACGTCCCGACGTAGAGCTGAAAGTAAGCTAAATCCCGACGTAGAGGCCAACGCACGTCCCGACGTAGAGCTGAAAGTAAGCTAAATCCCGACGTAGAGGCCAACGCACGTCCCGACGTAGACCTGAAATTAAGCTAAATCCCGACGTAGAGCCCAACGCACGTCCCGAAGTAGAGGCCAACGCACATCCCGACGTAGAGCTGAAAGTTAGCTAACTACAGGCCTAGAGCCCAAAGCACGTCCCGAAGTAGAGCCCAACGCACGTCCCGACGTAGAGCCCAACGCACGTCCCGACATAGAGCCCAACGCACGTCCCGACATAGAACCCAACGCACATCCCGACGTAGAGCTGAAAGTAAGCTAAATCCCGACGTAGAGCCCAACGCACGTCCCGACGTAGACCTGAAAGTTAGCTAATTACAGACGTAGAGCCCAACGCACGTCCCGACGTAGAGCCCAACACACGTCCCGACGTAGAGCCCAACGCACGTCCCGACGTATAGCTGAAAGTGAGCTAAGTCCCGACGTAGAGCCCAACGCACGTCCCGACGTAGAGCCCAACGCAAGTCCCGACGTAGAGCCCAACGCACGTCCCGACGTAGAGCTGAAAGTTAGCTAACTACAGACGTAGAGCCCAACGCACGTCCCGACGTAGAGCTGAAAGTTAGCTAACTACAGACGTAGAGCCCAACGCACGTCCCGACGTAGATCCCAACGCACGTCCCGACGTAGAGCCCAACGCACGTCCCGACGTAGAGCCCAACGCACGTCCCGACGTAGAGCTGAAAGTAAGCTAAATCCCGACGTAGAGCCCAACGCACGTCCCGACGTAGAGCCCAACGCACGTCCCGACGTAGAGCCCAACGCACGTCCCGAGGTAGAGCCCAACGCACGTCCCGACGTAGAGCTGAAAGTTAGCTAACTACAGACGTAGAGCCCAACGCACGTCCCGACGTAGAGCCAAACGCACGTCCCGACGTAGAGCCCAACGCACGTCCCGACGTAGAGCTGAAAGTAAGCTAAATCCCGACGTAGAGGCCAACGCACGTCCCGACGTAGAGCCCAACGACGTCCCGACGTAGAGCCCAACGCACGTCCCGACGTAGAGCCCAACGCACGTCCCGACGTAGAGCCCAACGCACGTCCCGACGTAGAGCTGAAAGTTAGCTAACTACAGACGTAGAGCCCAACGCACGTCCCGACGTAGAGCCCAACGCACGTCCCGACGTAGAGCTAAAACTAAGCTAAATCCCGACGTAGAGCCCAACGCGCGTCCCGACGTAGAACCCAACGCGCGTCCCGACGTAGAGCCGAACGCGCGTCCCGACGTAGAGCTGAAAGTAAGCTAAATCCCGACGTAGAGGCCAACGCGCGTCGCGACGTAGAGGCCAACGCGCGTCCCGACGTAGAGGCAAACGCGCGTCCCGACATAGAGCTGAAAGTAAGCTAAATCCCGACGTAGAGCCCAACGCACGTCCCGACGTAGAGCTGAAAGTAAGCTAAATCCCGACGTAGAGCCCAACGCACGTCCCGACGTAGAGCTCAACGCACGTCCCGACGTAGAGCCCAACGCACGTCCCGACGTAGAGCCCAACGCACGTCCCGACGTAGAGCTGAAAGTAAGCTAAATCCCGACGTAGAGCCCAACGCACGTCCCGACTTAGAACTGAAAGTTAGCTAACTACAGACGTAGAGCCCAACGCACGTCCCGACGTAATGCCCAACGCACGTCCCGACGTAGAGCCCAACGCACGTCCCGACGTAGAGCTGAAAGTAAGCTAAATCCCGACGTAGAGGCCAAAGCACGTCCCGACGTAGAGCTGAAAGTAAGCTAAATCCCGACGTAGAGGCCAACGCACGTCCCGAAGTAGAGGCCAACGCACGTCCCGACGTAGAGCTGAAAGTTAGCTAACTACAGGCGTAGAGCCCAAAGCACGTCCCGCAGTAGAGCCCAACGCACGTCCCGACGTAGAGCCCAACGCACGTCCCGACGTAGAGCTGAAAGTAAGCTAAATCCCGACGTAGAGCCCAACGCACGTCCCGACGTAGAGCCCAACGCACGTCCCGACGTAGAGCCCAACGCACGTCCCGACGTAGAGCCCAACGCACGTCCCGACGTAGAGCCCAACGCACGTCCCGACGTAGACCTGAAAGTTAGCTAATTACAGACGTAGAGCCCAACGCACGTCCCGACGTAGAGCCCAACGCACGTCCCGACGTAGAGCCCAACGCACGTCCCGACGTAGAGCCCAACACACGTCCCGACGTAGAGCCCAACACACGTCCCGAAGTGGAGATGAAAGTCAGCTAAATCCTGATGTAGAGCCCAACACACGTCCCGACGTAGAGCCCAACACACGTCCCCACGTAGAGCCCAACACACGTCCCCACGTAGAGCCCAATACACGTCCCGACGTAGAGCCCAACACACGTTCCGAGGTAGAGCTGAAAGTAAGTTAAATCCTGAAGTAAAGCCCAACACACATCCCGACGTAGAGCCCAACACACGTCCCGACGAAGAGCTGAATGTAAGTTAAATCCTGATGTAGAGCCCAACACACGTCCCGACGTAGAGCCCAACACACGTCCCGACGTAGAGCTGAAAGTAAGCTAAATCTTGATGTGGAGCCCAACACACGTCCCGACGTAGAGCTGAAAGTAAGCTAAATCCTGATGTAGAGCACAACACACGTCCCGAAGTAGAGCCCAACACACGTCCCGACGTAGAGCCCAACACACGTCCCGACGTAGAGACCAACACACGTCCCGACGTAGAGCTGAAAGTAAGCTAAATCCTGATGTAGAGCCCAACACATGTCCCGACGTAGAGCCCAACACACGTCCCGACGTAGAGCCCAACACACGTCCCGAAGTAGAGATGAAAGTCAGCTAAATCCTGATGTAGAGCCCAACACACGTCCCGACGTAGAGCCCAACACACGTCCCGACGTAGAGCCCAACACACGTCCCCACGTAGAGCCCAACACACGTCCCCACGTAGAGCCCAACACACGTCCCCACGTAGAGCCCAACACACGTTCCGAGGTAGAGCCCTACACACGTCCTGACATGGAGCCCAACACACGTCCCGACATGGAGCCAAACACACGTCCCGACGTGGAGCCCAACACACGTCCCAACGTAGAGCTGAATGTATGCTAAAACCCCACGTAGAGCCCAACACACGTCCCGACGTAGAGCCCAACACACGTCCCGACGTAGAGCCCAACACACGTCCCGACGTAGAGCTGAAAGGAAGGTAAATCTTGATGTAGAGCCCAACACACTTCCCGACGTAGACCCCAACACACTTCCCGACGTAGAGCCCAACACACTTCCCGACGTAGAGCCCAACACACGTCCCGACGTAGAGCTGAAAGTAAGCTAAATCCTGATGTAGAGCCCAACACACGTCCCGACGTAGAGCCCAACAGACGTCCCGACGTAGAGCCCAACACACATCCCGACGTAGAGCCCAACACACGTCCCGAAGTAGAGCTGAAAATAAGCTAAATCCTGATGTAGAGCCCAACACACGTCCCGACGTAGAGCCCAACACACGTCCCGACGTAGAGCCCAACACACGTCTCGACGTAGAGCTCAAAGGAAGCTAAATCTTGATGTAGAGCCCAACACACTTCCCGACGTAAAGCCCAACACACGTTCCGACTTAGAGCCCAACACACTTCCCGACGTAGAGCCCAACACACTTCCCGACGTAGAGCTCAACACACTTTCCGACGTAGATGCCAACACACGTCCCGACGTAGAGCTGAAAGTAAGCTAAATCCTGATGTAGAGCCCAACACACGTCCCGACGGAGAGCCCAACGCACGTCCCGACGTAGAGCCCAACCCATGTCCCGACATAGAGCCCAACGCACGTCCCGATGTAGAGCCCAACGCACGTCCCGACGTAGAGCTGAAAGTTAGCTAACTACAGACGTAGAGCCCAACGCACGTCGCGACGTAGAGCCCAACACACGTCCCGACGTAGAGCCCAACACACGTCCCGACATAGAGCTCAAAGTAAGCTAAATCCTGATGTAGAGCCCAACACACGTCTAGACGTAGAGCCCAACACACGTCCCAACGTAGAGCCCAACCCACGTCCCGACGTAGGGCCCGACAGACGTCCCGACGTAGAGCCCAACACACGTCCCGACATAGAGCCCAACACACGTCCCGACATAGAGCCCAACACACGTCCCGACACAGAGCTGAAAGTAAGCTAAATCCCGACGTAGAGCCGAAGACACGTCCCGACGAAGAGCCCAACACACGTCCCGACGTAGAGCCCAACACACGTCCCGACGTAGAGCCCAACACACGTCCCGAAGTAGAGCTGAAAGTAAGCTAAATCCTGATGTCGAGCCCAACACACGTCACCACGTAGAGCTGAAAGTACGCTAAATCGTGATGTAGAGCCCAACACACGTCCCGACGTAGAGCCCAACACACGTCCCGACGTAGAGCCCAACACACGTCCGGACATAGAGCCCAACACACGTCCCGACGTAGAGCCCAACACATGTCCCGACGTAAAGGTGAAAGTAAGCTAAACACTGATGTAGAGCCCAACACACGTCCCGACGTAGAGCCCAACACACGTCCCGACGTAGAGCTCAATATAAGCTAAACCTGATGTAGAGCCCAACACACGTCCCGACGTAGAGCCCAACACACGTCCCGACGTAGAGCTGAAAACAAGCTAAATCCTGATGTCGAGCCCAACACACTTCCCGACGTAGAGCTGAAAGTAAGCTAAATCCTGATGTAGAGCCCAACACACGTCCCGACGTACAGCTGAAAGTCAGCTAACTACAGACGTAGAGCCCAACACACGTCTCGATGTAGAGCTGAACGTTAGCTAACTACAGACGTAGAACCCAACACACGTCTCGATGTAGAGCTGAACGTTAGCTAACTACAGACGTAGAACCCAACACACGTCCCGACGTAGGGCCCAACGCACGTCCCGACGTAGAGCCCAACGCACGTCCCGACGTAGAGCCCAACGCACGTCCCGACGTAGAGCCCAACGCACGTCCCGACGTAGAGCCGAAAGTAAGCTAAGTCCTGATGTAGAGCCCAACACACGTCCCGACGTAGAGCCCAACACACGTCCCGACGTAGAGCCCAACACACGTCCCGACGTAGAGCCCAACACACGTCCCGACGTAGAGCCCAATGCATGTCCCGACGTAGAGCCCAACACACGTCCCGACGTACAGCTAAAAGTAAGCTAAATCCTGATGTAGAGCCCAACACACGTCCCGATGAAGAGCCCAACACACGTCCCGACATAGAGCTGAAAGTAAGCTAAATCCTGACGTAGAGACCAACACACGTCCCGACGCAGAGCCCAACACATGTCACGACGTAGAGCCCAACAGATGTCCCGACGTAGAGCCCGACAGACGTCCCGACGTAGAGCCCAACCCACGTCCCGACGTAGGGCCCGACAGACGTCCCGACGTAGGGCCCGACAGACGTCCCGACGTAGAGCCCATCACACGTCCCGACGTAGAGCCAACCGACGTCCCGACGTAGAGCCCAACACACGTCCCGGGCCAGACTCCAACACAAGTCGCGACGTAGAGCCCAAAACACGTCCCGACGTAGAGCCCAGCACACGTCCCGACGTAGAGCCCAGCACACGTCCCGACGTAGACACAAACTCACGTCCCGACGTAGAGCTGAAAGTAAGGTAAACCCTGATGTAGAGCCCAACATACGTCTCGACGTAGAGCCCAACACACATCGCGACGTAGAGCCCAACACACGTCCCGACATAGAGCCCAACACACGTCCCGACATAGAGCCCAACACACGTCCCGACATAGAGCTGAAAGTAAGCTACATCCCGACGTAGAGCCGAACAGATGTCCTGACGAAGAGCCCAACACACGTCCCGACGTAGAGCCCAACACACGTCCTGAAGTAGAGCTGAAAGTAAGCTAAATCCTGATGTCGAGCCCAACACACGTCCCGACGTAGAGCCCAACACACGTCCCGACGTAGAGCCCAACACACGTCCCGACGTAGAGCCCAACACACGTCCGGACGTAGAGCCCAACACACGTCCGGACGTAGAGCCCAACACATGTCCCGACGTAGAGGTGAAAGTAAGCTAAACACTGATGTAGAGCCCAACACACGTCCCGACGTAGAGCCCAACACACGTCCCGACGTAGAGCTCAATATAAGCTAAACCTGATGTAGAGCCCAACACACGTCCCGACGTAGAGCCCAACACACGTCCCGACGTAGAGCCCAACGCACGTCCCGACGTAGAGCTGAAAACAAGCTAAATCCTGATGTCGAGCCCAACACACTTCCCGACGTAGAGCTGAAAGTAAGCTAAATCCTGATGTAGAGCCCAACACACGTCCCGACGTAGAGCCCAACACACGTCCCGACGTAGAGCCCAACACACGTCCCGACGTAGAGCCCAATGCATGTCCCGACGTAGAGCCCAACACACGTCCCGACGTAGAGCTAAAAGTAAGCTAAATCCTGATGTAGAGCCCAACACACGTCCCGACGTAGAGCCCAACACACGTCCCGATGAAGAGCCCAACACACGTCCCGACATAGAGCTGAAAGTAAGCTAAATCCTGACGTAGAGACCAACACACGTCCCGACGCAGAGCCCAACACATGTCACGACGTAGAGCCCAACAGATGTCCCGACGTAGAGCCCGAAAGACGTCCCGACGTAGAGCCCAACCCACGTCCCGACGTAGGGCCCGACAGACGTCCCGACGTAGAGCCCAACCCACGTCCCGACGTAGAGCCCATCACACGTCCCGACGTAGAGCCAACCGACGTCCCGACGTAGAGCCCAACACACGTCCCGACGTAGAGCCCAACACACGTCCCGAGCCAGACTCCAACACAAGTCGCGACGTAGAGCCCAAAACACGTCCCGACGTAGAGCCCAACACATGTCACGACGTAGAGCCCAACAGATGTCCCGACGTAGAGCTGAAAGTAAGGTAAACCCTGATGTAGAGCCCAACATACGTCTCGACGTAGAGCCCAACACACGTCGCGACGTAGAGCCCAACACACGTCCCGACATAGAGCCCAACACACGTCCCGACATAGAGCTGAAAGTAAGCTACATCCCGACGTAGAGCCGAACAGATGTCCCGACGAAGAGCCCAACACACGTCCCGACGTAGAGCCCAACACACGTCCTGAAGTAGAGCTGAAAGTAAGCTAAATCCTGATGTCGAGCCCAACACACGTCCCGACGTAGAGCCCAACACACGTCCCGACGTAGAGCCCAACACACGTCCCGACGTAGAGCCCAACACACGTTCGGACGTAGAGCCCAACACACGTCCCGACGTAGAGCCCAACACACGTCCCGAAGTAGAGCTGAAAGTAAGCTAAATCCTGATGTCGAGCCCAACACACGTCCCGACGTAGAGCCCAACACACGTCCCGACGTAGAGCCCAACACACGTCCCGACGTAGAGCCCAACACACGTCCCGACGTAGAGCCCAACACATGTCCCAACGTAGAGGTGAAAGTAAGCTAAACACTGATGTAGAGCCCAACACACGTCCCGACGTAGAGCCCAACACACGTCCCGACGTAGAGCTCAATAAAAGCTAAACCTGATGTAGAGCCCAACACACGTCCCGACGTAGAGCCCAACACACGTCCCGACGTAGAGCCCAACACACGTCCCGACGTAGAGCCCAACACACGTCCCGACGTAGAGCCCAACACACGTCCCGACGTAGAGCCCAACACACGTCCCGACGTAGAGCCCAACACACGTCCCGACGTAGAGCTGAAAACAAGCTAAATCCTGATGTCGAGCCCAACACACTTCCCGACGTAGAGCTGAAAGTAAGCTTAATCCTGATGTAGAGCCCAACACACGTCCCGACGTACAGCTGAAAGTCAGCTAACTACAGACGTAGAGCCCAACACACGTCTCGATGTAGAGCTGAACGTTAGCTAACTACAGACGTAGAACCCAACACACGTCCCGACGAAGGGCCCAACGCACGTCCCGACGTAGAGCCCAACGCACGTCCCGACGTAGAGCTGAAAGTAAGCTAAATCCTGATGTAGAGCCCAACACACGTCCCGACGTACAGCTGAAAGTCAGCTAACTACAGACGTAGAGCCCAACACACGTCTCGATGTAGAGCTGAACGTTAGCTAATTACAGACGTAGAACCCAACACACGTCCCGACGTAGAGCCCAACGCACGTCCCGACGTAGAGCCCAACGCACGTCCCGACGTAGAGCCCAACGCACGTCCCGACGTAGAGCCCAACGCACGTCCCGACGTAGAGCCGAAAGTAAGCTAAGTCCTGATGTAGAGCCCAACACACGTCCCGACGTAGAGCCCAACACACGTCCCGACGTAGAGCCCAACACACGTCCCGACGTAGAGCCCAACGCATGTCCCGACGTAGAGCCCAACGCATGTCCCGACGTAGAGCCCAACGCATGTCCCGACGTAGAGCCCAACGCATGTCCCGACGTAGAGCCCAACGCATGTCCCGACGTAGAGCCCAACACACGTCCCGACGTAGAGCTAAAAGTAAGCTAAATCCTGATGTAGAGCCCAACACACGTCCCGACGTAGAGCCCAACACATGTCCCGATGAAGAGCCCAACACACGTCCCGACATAGAGCTGAAAGTAAGCTAAATCCTGACGTAGAGACCAACACACGTCCCGACGCAGAGACCAACACATGTCACGACGTAGAGCCCAACAGATGTCCCGACGTAGAGCCCGACAGACGTCCCGACGTAGAGCCCAACCCACGTCCCGACGTAGGGCCCGACAGACGTCCCGACGTAGAGCCCAACCCACGTCCCGACGTAGAGCCCAACCCACGTCCCGACGTAGAGCCCATCACACGTCCCGACGTAGAGCCAACCGACGTCCCGACGTAGAGCCCAACACACGTCCCGACGTAGAGCCCAACACACGTCCCGGGCCAGACTCCAACACAAGTCGCGACGTAGAGCCCAACACACGTCCCGACGTAGAGCCCAGCACACGTCCCGACGTAGAGCCCAGCACACGTCCCGACGTAGACACAAACTCACGTCCCGACGTAGAGCTGAAAGTAAGGTAAAC
Organism: Leptosomus discolor; assembly: GCF_034619465.1. Classification (NCBI taxonomy): domain Eukaryota; kingdom Metazoa; phylum Chordata; class Aves; order Leptosomiformes; family Leptosomidae; genus Leptosomus; species Leptosomus discolor. Next base: position 707,811 of record NW_028237857.1, on the reverse strand, counting down.
CCTGATGTAGAGCCCAACATACGTCTCGACGTAGAGCCCAACACACATCGCGACGTAGAGCCCAACACACGTCCCGACGTAGAGCCCAACGCACGTCCCGACATAGAGCTGAAAGTAAGCTACATCCCGACGTAGAGCCGAACAGACGTCCCGACGAAGAGCCCAACACACGTCCCGACGTAGGGCCCAACGCACGTCCCGACGTAGAGCCCAACACACGTCCCGACGTAGAGCCCAACGCACGTCCCGACGTAGAGCCCAACGCACGTCCCGACGTAGAGCCGAAAGTAAGCTAAGTCCTGATGTAGAGCCCAACACACGTCCCGACGTAGAGCCCAACACACGTCCCGACGTAGAGCCCAACATACGTCCCGACGTAGAGCCCAACGCATGTCCCGACGTAGAGCCCAACACACGTCCCGACGTAGAGCTAAAAGTAAGCTAAATCCTGATGTAGAGCCCAACACACGTCCCGACGTAGAGCCCAACACACGTCCCGATGAAGAGCCCAACACACGTCCCGACATAGAGCTGAAAGTAAGCTAAATCCTGACGTAGAGACCAACACACGTCCCGACGCAGAGCCCAACACATGTCACGAAGTAGAGCCCAACAGATGTCCCGACGTAGAGCCCGACAGACGTCCCGACGTAGAGCCCAACCCACGTCCCGACGTAGGGCCCGACAGACGTCCCGACGTAGAGCCCAACCCACGTCCCGACGTAGAGCCCAACCCACGTCCCGACGTAGAGCCCATCACACGTCCCGATGTAGAGCCAACCGACGTCCCGACGTAGAGCCCAACACACGTCCCGACGTAGAGCCCAACACACGTCCCGGGCCAGACTCCAACACAAGTCGCGACGTAGAGCCCAAAACACGTCCCGACGTAGAGCCCAGCACACGTCCCGACGTAGAGCCCAGCACACGTCCCGACGTAGACACAAACTCACGTCCCTACGTAGAGCTGAAAGTAAGGTAAACCCTGATGTAGAGCCCAACATACGTCTCGACGTAGAGCCCAACACACGTCGCGACGTAGAGCCCAACACACGTCGCGACGTAGAGCCCAACACACGTCGCGACGTAGAGCCCAACACACGTCGCGACGTAGAGCCCAACACACGTCGCGACGTAGAGCCCAACACACGTCGCGACGTAGAGCCCAACACACGTCGCGACGTAGAGCCCAACACACGTCGCGACGTAGAGCCCAACACACGTCGCGACGTAGAGCCAACACATGTCCCGACATAGAGCTGAAAGTAAGCTACATCCCGACGTAGAGCCGAACAGATGTCCCGACGAAGAGCCCAACACACGTCCCGACGTAGAGCCCAACACAGGTCCTGAAGTAGAGCTGAAAGTAAGCTAAATCCTGATGTCGAGCCCAACACACGTCCCGACGTAGAGCCCAACACACGTCCCGACGCAGAGCCCAACACACGTCCCGACGCAGAGCCCAACACACGTCCCGACGCAGAGCCCAACACACGTCCCGACGTAGAGCCCAACACACGTCCGGACGTAGAGCCCAACACACGTCCCGACGTAGAGCCCAACACATGTCCCGACGTAGAGGTGAAAGTAAGCTAAACACTGATGTAGAGCCCAACACACGTCCCGACAAAGAGCCCAACACACGTCCCGACGTAGAGCTCAATATAAGCTAAACCTGATGTAGAGCCCAACACACGTCCCGACGTAGAGCCCAACACACGTCCCGACGTAGAGCCCAACACACGTCCCGACGTAGAGCCCAACACACGTCCCGACGTAGAGCTGAAAACAAGCTAAATCCTGATGTCGAGCCCAACACACTTCCCGACGTAGAGCTGAAAGTAAGCTAAATCCTGATGTAGAGCCCAACACACGTCCCGACGTACAGCTGAAAGTCAGCTAACTACAGACGTAGAGCCCAACACACGTCTCGATGTAGAGCTGAACGTTAGCTAACTACAGACGTAGAACCCAACACACGTCCCGACGTAGGGCCCAACGCACGTCCCGACGTAGAGCCCAACGCACGTCCCGACGTAGAGCTGAAAGTAAGCTAAATCCTAAAGTAGAGCCCAACACACGTCCTGACGTACCGCTGAAAGTCAGCTAACTACAGACGTAGAGCCCAACACACGTCTCGATGTAGAGCTGAACGTTAGCTAACTACAGACGTAGAACCCAACACACGTCCCGACGTAGAGCCCAACGCACGTCCCGACGTAGAGCCGAAAGTAAGCTAAGTCCTGATGTAGAGCCCAACACACGTCCCGACGTAGAGCCCAACACACGTCCCGACGTAGAGCCCAACACACGTCCCGACGTAGAGCCCAACACAAGTCCCGACGTAGAGCCCAACGCATGTCCCGACGTAGAGCCCAACACACGTCCCGACGTAGAGCTAAAAGTAAGCTAAATCCTGATGTAGAGCCCAACACACGTCCCGACGTAGAGCCCAACACACGTCCCGATGAAGAGCCCAACACACGTCCCGACATAGAGCTGAAAGTAAGCTAAATCCTGACGTAGAGACCAACACACGTCCCGACGCAGAGCCCAACACATGTCACGAAGTAGAGCCCAACAGATGTCCCGACGTAGAGCCCGACAGACGTCCCGACGTAGAGCCCAACCCACGTCCCGACGTAGGGCCCGACAGACGTCCCGACGTAGAGCCCAACCCACGTCCCGACGTAGAGCCCAACCCACGTCCCGACGTAGAGCCCAACCCACGTCCCGACGTAGAGCCAACCGACATCCCGACGTAGAGCCCAACACACGTCCCGACGTAGAGCCCAACACACGTCCCGACGTAGACACAAACTCACGTCCCGACGTATAGCTGAAAGTAAGATAAACCCTGATGTAGAGCCCAACATACGTCTCGACGTAGAGCCCAACACACGTCGCGACGTAGAGCCCAACACACGTCGCGACGTAGAGCCCAACACACGTCCGGACATAGAGCCCAACACACGTCCCGTCATAGAGCCCAACACACGTCCCGACATAGAGCTGAAAGTAAGCTACATCCCGACGTAGAGCCGAACAGATGTCCCGACGAAGAGCCCAACACACGTCCCGACGTAGAGCCCAACACACGTCCCGAAGTAGAGCTGAAAGTAAGCTAAATCCTGATGTCGAGCCCAACACACGTCCCGACGTAGAGCCCAACACACGTCCCGACGTAGAGCCCAACACACGTCCCGACGTAGAGCCCAACACACGTCCGGACGTAGAGCCCAACACACGTCCCGACGTAGAGCCCAACACATGTCCCGACGTAGAGGTGAAAGTAAGCTAAACACTGATGTAGAGCCCAACACACGTCCCGACGTAGAGCCCAACACACGTCCCGACGTAGAGCTCAATATAAGCTAAACCTGATGTAGAGCCCAACACACGTCCCGACGTAGAGCCCAACACACGTCCCGACGTAGAGCCCAACCCACGTCCCGACGTAGGGCCCGACAGACGTCCCGACGTAGAGCCCAACCCACGTCCCGACGTAGGGCCCGACAGACGTCCCGACGTAGAGCCCAACCCACGTCCCGACGTAGAGCCCAACCCACGTCCCGACGTAGAGCCCAACCCACGTCCTGACGTAGAGCCAACCGACGTCCCGACGTAGAGCCCAACACACGTCCCGACGTAGAGCCCAACACACGTCCCGACGTAGACACAAACTCACGTCCCGACGTAGAGCTGAAAGTAAGATAAACCCTGATGTAGAGCCCAACATACGTCTCGACGTAGAGCCCAACACACGTCGCGACGTAGAGCCCAACACACGTCCGGACATAGAGCCCAACACACGTCCCGACATAGAGCCCAACACACGTCCCGACATAGAGCCCAACACACGTCCCGACATAGAGCTGAAAGTAAGCTACATCCCGACGTAGAGCCGAACAGATGTCCCGACGAAGAGCCCAACACACGTCCCGACGTAGAGCCCAACACACGTCCCGAAGTAGAGGTGAAAGTAAGCTAAACACTGATGTAGAGCCCAACACACGTCCCGACGTAGAGCCCAACACACGTCCGGACGTAGAGCCCAACACACGTCCCGACGTAGAGCCCAACACACGTCCCGACGTAGAGGTGAAAGTAAGCTAAACACTGATGTAGAGCCCAACACACGTCCCGACGTAGAGCCCAACACACGTCCCGACGTAGAGCTCAATATAAGCTAAACCTGATGTAGAGCCCAACACACGTCCCGACGTAGAGCCCAACACATGTCCCGACGTAGAGCCCAACCCACGTCCCGACGTAGGGCCCGACAGACGTCCCGACGTAGAGCCCAACCCACGTCCCGACGTAGAGCCCAACCCACGTCCCGACGTAGAGCCCATCACACGTCCCGACGTAGAGCCACCCGACGTCCCGACGTAGAGCCCAACACACGTCCCGACGTAGAGCCCAACACACGTCCCGACGTAGACACAAACTCACGTCCCGACGTAGAGCTGAAAGTAAGATAAACCCTGATGTAGAGCCCAAAATACGTCTCGACGTAGAGCCCAACACACGTCGCGACGTAGAGCCCAACACACGTCCCGACGTAGAGCCCAACACATGTCCCGACGTAGAGGTGAAAGTAAGCTAAACACTGATGTAGAGCCCAACACACGTCCCGACGTAGAGCCCAACACACGTCCCGACGTAGAGCCCAACACACGTCCCGACGTAGAGCCCAACACACGTCCCGACGTAGAGCCCAACACATGTCCCGACGTAGAGGTGAAAGTAAGCTAAACACTGATGTAGAGCCCAACACACGTCCCGACGTAGAGCCCAACACACGTCCCGACGTAGAGCTCAATATAAGCTAAACCTGATGTAGAGCCCAACACACGTCCCGACGTAGAGCCCAACACACGTCCCGACGTAGAGCCCAACACACGTCCCGACGTAGAGCTGAAAACAAGCTAAATCCTGATGTCGAGCCCAACACACTTCCCGACGTAGAGCTGAAAGTAAGCTAAATCCTGATGTAGAGCCCAACACACGTCCCGACGTACAGCTGAAAGTCAGCTAACTACAGACGTAGAGCCCAACACACGTCTCGATGTAGAGCTGAACGATAGCTAATTACAGACGTAGAACCCAACACACGTCCCGACGTAGAGCCCAACGCACGTCCCGACGTAGAGCCCAACGCACGTCCCGACGTAGAGCCCAACGCACGTCCCGACGTAGAGCCCAACGCACGTCCCGACGTAGAGCCCAACGCACGTCCCGACGTAGAGCTGAAAGTAAGCTAAATCCTGATGTAGAGCCCAACACACGTCCCGACGTACAGCTGAAAGTCAGCTAACTACAGACGTAGAGCCCAACACACGTCCCGACATAGAGCTGAAAGTAAGCTAACTACAGACGTAGAGCCCAACGCACGTCCCGACATAGAGCCCAACGCACGTCCCGACATAGAGCCCAACGCACGTCCCGACATAGAGCCCAACGCACGTCCCGACGTGGAGCCCAACACACGTCCCGACGTAGAGCCCAACACACGTCCCGACGTAGAGCTGAATGTAAGCTAAATCCTGATGTAGAGCCCAACACACGTCCCGACGTAGAGCCCAACACAGGTCCCGACGTAGAGCCCAACACACGTCCCGACGTAGAGCTGAAAGTAAGCTAAATCCTGATGTAGAGCCCAACAAACATCCCGATGTAGAGCACAACACACGTCCCGACGTAGAGCTGAAAGTAAGCTAAATCCTGATGTAGAGCCCAACACACGTCCCGACGTAGAGCCCAACACACGTCCCGACGCAGAGCCCAACACACGTCCCGACGCAGAGTCCAACACACGTCGCGACGTAGAGCCCAACACAAATCCCGACGTAGAGCCCAACACACGTCCCGACGTAGAGCTGAAAGTAACTAAATCCCGACATAGAGCCCAACACACGTCTCGACGCAGAGCCCAACACACGTCCCGACATGCAGCCCAACACGCGTCCCGACGTGGAGCGCAACACAGGTCCCGACGTAGAGCCCAACACACGTCCCGACCTGCAGCCCAACACGCGTCCCGACGTGGAGCCCAACACACGTCCCGACGTAGAGCCCAACACAGGTCCCCACGTAGAGCTGAAAGTACGCTAAATCCTGATGTCGAGCCCAAGACACGTCCCCTCGTAGAGCTGGAAGTAAGATAAATCCTGATCTAGTGCCCAAAACACGTCGCGACGCAGAGCCCAACACACGTCGCGACGTAGAGCCCAACACACGTCGCGACGTAGAGCCCAACACACGTCGCGACGTAGAGTCCAACACACGTCGCGACGTAGAGCCCAACACACATCCCGACGAAGAGCTGAAAGTAATCCAAATCCTGATGTAGAGCCCAACACACGTCCCGAAGTAGAGCCCAACACACGTCCCGACGTAGAGCTGAAAGTAAGCTAAAACCTGATGTAGAGCCCAACACACGTCCCGACGTAGTGCCCTACACACGACCCGACGTAGTGCTGAAATTAACCTAAATCCTGATGTAGATCCCAACACACGTCCCGACTTAGAGCCCAACGCACGTCCCGACGTAGAGCCCAACGCACGTCCCGACGTAGAGCCCAACGCACGTCCCGACGTAGAGCTGAAAGTAAGCTAAATCCTTATGTAGAGACCAACACACGTCCCGAAGTAGAGCCCAACACTCGTCCCGACGTACAGCCCAACACACGTCCCAACGTAGAGCCCAACACACGTCCCGACATAGAGCGCAACACACGTCCCGATGTAGAGCCCAACACACGTCCCGACGTAGAGGTGAAAGTAAGCTAAACCCTGATGTAGAGCACAACGCACGTCCCGACGTAGAGCCCAACGCAAGTCCCGACGTAGAGCCCAACGCATGTCCCGACGTAGAGCCCAGCGCACGTCCCGACGTACAGCCCAGCGCACGTCCCGACGTAGAGCCCAACGCACGTCCCGAGGTAGAGCTGAAAACAAGCTAAATCCTGATGTAGAGCCCAACACACGTCCCGACGTAGAGCTGAAAGTAAGCTAAATCATGATGTAGAGCCCAACACACGTCCCGACGTAGAGCTGAAAGTAAGCTAAATCCTGATGTAGAGTCCAACCCACGTCCCGACGTAGAGCCCAACACACGTCCCGAGGCAGACTCCAACACACGTCGCGACGTAGAGCCCAACACATCTCCCGACGTAGAGCTAAAAGTAAGCTAAATCCTGATGTCGAGCGCAACACACGTCCCCACGTAGAGCTAAAAGTAAGCTAAATCCTGATGTACAGCCCAACACATGTCCCAACGTAGAGCCCAACACACGTCCCGACGAAGAGCTGAAAGTAATCCAAATCCTGATGTAGAGCCCAACACACTTCCCGACGTAAAGCCCAACACACGTCCCGACGTAGAGCTGAAAGTAATCTAAATCCTGATGTAGAGCCCAACACACGTCCCGACGTAGAGCCCAACGCACGTCCCGACGTAGAGCCCAACGCACGTCCCGACGTAGAGCTGAAAGTAAGCTAAACCCTGATGTAGAGCCCAACACACTTCCCGACGTAGTGCCCAACACACGACCCGACGTAGAGCTGAAATTAACCTAAATCATGATGTAGAGCCCAACGCACGTCCCGACGTAGAGCCCAACGCACGTCCCGACGTAGAGCCCAACGCACGTCCCGACGTAGAGCCCAACGCACGTCCCGACGTAGAGCCCAACGCACGTCCCGACGTAGAGCCCAACGCACGTCCCGACGTAGAGCCCAACGCACGTCCCGACGTAGAGCCCAACGCACGTCCCGACGTAGTGCCCAACGCACGACCCGACGTAGAGCTGAAATTATCCTAAATCCTGACGTAGAGCCCAACACACGTCCCGACGTAGAGCCCAAAACACGTCCCGACGTAGAGCCCAAAACACGTCCCGACGTAGAGCCCAACGCACGTCCCGACATAGAGCCCAACGCACGTCCCGACGTAGAGCTGAAAGTTAGCTAACTACAGATGTAGAGCCTAACGCACGTCCCGACGTAGAGCCCAACACACGTCCCGACGTAGAGCCCAACGCACGTCCCGACGTAGAGCCCAACGCACGTCCCGACGTAGAGCCCAACGCACGTCCCGACGTAGAGCTGAAAGTAAGCTAAATCCTGACGTAGAGCCCAACGCACGTCCCGACGTAGAGCTGAAAGTAAGCTAAATCCCGAAGTAGAGCCCAACGCACGTCCCGACGTAGAGCCCAACGCACGTCCCGACGTAGAGCCCAACACACGTCCCGACGCAGTGCCCAACACACGTCCCGACGCAGAGTCCAACACACGTCGTGACGTAGAGCCCAACACAAGTCCCGACGTAGAGCCCAACACACGTCCCGACGTAGAGCTGAAAGTAACTAAATCCCGACGTAGAGCCCAACACACGTCCCAACGCAGAGCCCAACACACGTCCCGACATGCAGCCCAACACGTGTCCCGACGTGGAGCCCAACACACGTCCCGACGTAGAGCCCAACACACGTCCCGACATGCAGCCCAACACGCGTCCCGACGTGGAGCCCAACACACATCCCGACGTAGAGCCCAACACAGGTCCCCACGTAGAGCTGAAAGTACGCTAAATCCTGATGTCGAGCCCAAGACACGTCCCCTCGTAGAGCTGAAAGTAAGATAAATCCTGATCTAGTGCCCAACACACGTCCCGACGTAGAGCCCAACACACGTCCCGACGTAGAGCCCAACACACGTCCCGACGCAGAGCCCAACACACGTCGCGACGCAGAGCCCAACACACGTCGCGACGCAGAGCCCAACACACGTCGCGACGTAGAGCCCAACACACGTCGCGACGCAGAGCCCAACACACGTCGCGACGTACAGCCCAACACACGTCGCGACGTAGAGCCCAACACACGTCGCGACGTAGAGCCCAACACACGTCGCGACGTAGAGCCCAACACACGTCCCGACGTAGAGCTGAAAGTAACTAAATCCCGACGTAGAGCCCAACACACGTCCCGACATGCAGCCCAACACGCGTCCCGACGTGGAGCCCAACACACGTCCCGACGTAGAGCCCAACACACGTCCCGACGTAGAGCTGAAAGTACGCTAAATCCTGATGTCGAGCCCAACACACGTCCCCTCGTAGAGCTGAAAGTAAAATAAATCCTGATCTAGAGCCCAACGCACGTCCCGACGTAGAGCTGAAAGTAAGCTAAATCCCGACGTAGAGCCAAACGCACGTACCGACGTAGAGCCCAACGCGCGTCCCGACGTAGAGCTGAAAGTTAGCTAACTACAGACGTAGAGCCCAACGCGCGTCCCGACGTAGAGCCCAACGCGTGTCCCGACGTAGAGCCCAACGCACGTACCGACGTAGAGCTGAAAGTAAGCTAAATCCCGACGTAGAGGCCAACGCACGTCCCAACGTAGAGGCCAACGCACGTCCTGACGTAGAGCTGAAAGTAACCTAAATCCCGACGTAGAGCCCAACGCACGTCCCGACGTAGAGCCCAACGCACGTCCCGACGTAGCGCCCAACGCACGTCCCGACGTAGAGCTGAAAGTTAGCTAACTACAGACGTAGAGCCCAACGCACGTCACGACGTAGAGCAGAAAGTTAGCTAACTACAGACGTAGAGCCCAACGCACGTCCCGACGTAGAACCCAACGCACGTCCCGACGTAGAGCCCAACGCACGTCCCGACGTAGAGCCCAACGCACGTCCCGACGTAGAGCTGAAAGTAAGCTAAATGCCGACTTAGAGGCCAACGCACGTCCCGACGTAGAGCTGAAAGTAAGCTAAATGCCGACTTAGAGGCCAACGCACGTCCCGACGTAGAGCTGAAAGTAAGCTAAATCCCGACGTAGAGCCCAACGCACGTCCCGACGTAGAGCCCAACTCACGTCCCGACGTAGAGCCCAACGCACGTCCCGACGTAGAGCTGAAAGTTAGCTAACTACAGACGTAGAGCCCAACGCACGTCCCGACGTAGAGCCCAACGCACGTCCCGACGTAGAGCTGAAAGTTAGCTAACTACAGACGTAGAGCCCAACGCACGTCCCGACGTAGAGCCCAACGCACGTCCCGACGTAGAGCCCAACGCACGTCCCGACGTAGAGCCCAACGCACGTCCCGACGTAGAGCCCAACGCACGTCCCGACGTAGAGCCCAACACACGTCCCGACGCAGAGCCCAACACACGTCCCGACGCAGAGTCCAACACACGTCGTGACGTAGAGCCCAACACAAGTCCCGACGTAGAGCCCAACACACGTCCCGACGTAGAGCTGAAAGTAACTAAATCCCGACGTAGAGCCCAACACACGTCCCGACGCAGAGCCCAACACACGTCCCGACATGCAGCCCAACACGTGTCCCGACGTGGAGCCCAACACACGTCCCGACGTAGAGCCCAACACACGTCCCGACATGCAGCCCAACACGCGTCCCGACGTGGAGCCCAACACACGTCCCGACGTGGAGCCCAACACAGGTCCCCACGTAGAGCTGAAAGTACGCTAAATCCTGATGTCGAGCCCAGGACACGTCCCCTCGTAGAGCTGAAAGTAAGATAAATCCTGATCTAGTGCCCAAAACACGTCCCGACGTAGAGCCCAACACACGTCCCGACGCAGACCCAACACAAGTCGCGACGCAGAGCCCAACACACGTCGCGACGTACAGCCCAACACACGTCGCGACATAGAGTCCAACACACGTCGCGAAGTAGAGGCCAACACACGTCCCGACGTAGAGCTGAAAGTAACAAAATCCCGACGTAGAGCCCAACACACGTCCCGACATGCAGCCCAACACGCGTCCCGACGTGGAGCCCAACACACGTCCCGACGTAGAGCCCAACACAGGTCCCGACGTAGAGCCCAACGCACATCCCGACGTAGAGCTGAAAGTAAGCTAAATCCCGAAGTAGAGGCCAACGCACGTCCCGACGTAGAGGCCAACGCACGTCCCGACGTAGAGCTGAAAGTAAGCTAAATCCCGACGTAGAGCCCAACGCACGTCCCGACGTAGAGGCCAACGCACGTCCCGACGTAGAGGCCAACGCACGTCCCGACGTAGAGGCCAACGCACGTCCCGACGTAGAGGCCAACGCACGTCCCGACGTAGAGCTGAAAGTAAGCTAAATCCTGACGTAGAGGCCAACGCACGTCCCCACGTAGAGCCCAACGTACGTCCCGACGTAGAGCCCAACGCACGTCCCGACGTAGCGCCCAACGCACGTCCCGACGTAGAGCTGAAAGTTAGCTAACTACAGACGTAGAGCCCAACGCACGTCCCGACGTAGAGCTGAAAGTTAGCTAACAACAGACGTAGAGCCCAACGCACGTCCCGACGTAGAGCTGAAAGTTACCTAACTACAGACGTAGAGCCCAAAGCACGTCCCGACGTAGAGCCCGACGTAGAGCCCAACGCACGTCCCGACGTAGAGCCCAACGCACGTCCCGACGCACGTCCCGACGTAGAGCCCAACGCACGTCCCGACGTAGAGCCCAACGCACGTCCCGACGTAGAGCCCAACGCACGTCCCGACGTAGAGCCCAACGCACGTCCCGACGTAGAGTTGAAAGTTAAATCCCGACGTAGAGGCCAACGCACGTCCCGACGTAGAGGCCAACAGACGTCCCGACGTAGAGCCCAACAGACGTCCCGACGTAGAGCCCAACAGACGTCCCGACGTAGAGCCCACAGACGTCCCGACTTAGAGGCCAACGCACGTCCCGACTTAGAGCTAAAAGTAAGCTAAATCCCGACGTAGAGGCCAACGCACGTCCCGACGTAGAGGCCAACGCACGTCCCGACGTAGAGCTGAAAGTAAGCTAAATCCCGACGTAGAGGCCAACGCACGTCCCGACGTAGAGGCCAGCGCACGTCCCGACGTAAGGCCAGCGCACGTCCCGACGTAGAGCCCAACGCACGTCCCGACGTAGAGCTGAAAGTAAGCTAAATCCCGACGTAGAGCCCAACGCACGTCCCGACGTAGAGCCCAACGCACGTCCCGACGTAGAGCCCAACGCACGTCCCGACGTAGAGCCCAACGCACGTCCCGACGTAGAGCTGAAAGTTAGCTAACTACAGACGTAGAGCCCAACGCACGTCCCGACGTAGAGCAGAAATTAGCTAACTACAGACGTAGAGCCCAACGCACGTCCCGACGTAGAGCCCAACGCACGTCCCGACGTAGCGCCCAACGCACGTCCCGACGTAGAGCTGAAAGTTAGCTAACTACAGACGTAGAGCCCAACGCACGTCCCGACGTAGAGCAGAAATTAGCTAACTACAGACGTAGAGCCCAACGCACGTCCCGACGTAGAGCCCAACGCACGTCCCGACGTAGAGCCCAACGCACGTCCCGACGTAGAGCCCAACGCACGTCCCGACGTAGAGCTGAAAGTAAGTTAAATCCCGACGTAGAGGCCAACGCACGTCCCGACGTAGAGGCCAACGCACGTCCCGACGTAGAGGCCAACGCACGTCCCGACGTAGAGCTGAAAGTAAGCTAAATCCCGACGTAGAGGCCAACGCACGTCCCGACGTAGAGCCCAACGCACGTCCCGACATAGAGCCCAACGCACGTCCCGACATAGAATCCAACGCACATCCCGACGTAGAGCTGAAAGTAAGCTAAATCCCGACGTAGAGCCCAACGCACGTCCCGACGTAGACCTGAAAGTTAGCTAATTACAGACGTAGAGCCCAACGCACGTCCCGACGTATAGCCCAACGCACGTCCCGACGTAGAGCCCAACGCACGTCCCGACGTAGAGCCCAACGCACGTCCCGACGTATAGCTGAAAGTGAGCTAAGTCCCGACGTAGAGCCCAACGCACGTCCCGACGTAGAGCCCAACGCACGTCCCGACGTAGAGCCCAACGCACGTCCCGACGTAGAGCCCAACGCACGTCCCGACGTAGAGCTGAAAGTTAGCTAACTACAGACGTAGAGCCCAACGCACGTCCCGACGTAGAGCTGAAAGTTAGCTAACTACAGACGTAGAGCCCAACGCACGTCCCGACGTAGAGCCCAACGCACGTCCCGACGTAGAGCCCAACGCACGTCCCGACGTAGAGCTGAAAGTAAGCTAAATCCCGACGTAGAGCCCAACGCACGTCCCGACGTAGAGCCCAACGCACGACCCGACGTAGAGCCCAACGCACGTCCCGAGGTAGAGCCCAACGCACGTCCCGACGTAGAGCTGAAAGTTAGCTAACTACAGACGTAGAGCCCAAGGCACGTCCCGACGTAGAGCCAAACGCACGTCCCGACGTAGAGCCCAACGCACGTCCCGACGTAGAGCCCAACGCACGTCCCGACGTAGAGCTGAAAGTAAGCTAAATCCCGACGTAGAGGCCAACGCACGTCCCGACGTAGAGCCCAACGACGTCCCGACGTAGAGCCCAACGCACGTCCCGACGTAGAGCCCAACGCACGTCCCGACGTAGAGCTGAAAGTTAGCTAACTACAGACGTAGAGCCCAACGCACGTCCCGACGTAGAGCCCAACGCACGTCCCGACGTAGAGCCCAACGCACGTCCCGACGTAGAGCTAAAACTAAGCTAAATCCCGACGTAGAGCCCAACGCGCGTCCCGACGTAGAACCCAACGCGCGTCCCGACGTAGAGCCCAACGCGCGTCCCGACGTAGAGCCCAACGCGCGTCCCGACGTAGAGCTGAAAGTAAGCTAAATCCCGACGTAGAGGCCAACGCGCGTCGCGACGTAGAGGCCAACGCGCGTCCCGACGTAGAGGCAAACGCGCGTCCCGACATAGAGCTGAAAGTAAGCTAAATCCCGACGTAGAGCCCAACGCACGTCCCGACGTAGAGCTGAAAGTAAGCTAAATCCCGACGTAGAGCCCAACGCACGTCCCGACGTAGAGCTCAACGCACGTCCCGACGTAGAGCCCAACGCACGTCCCGACGTAGAGCCCAACGCACGTCCCGACGTAGAGCTGAAAGTAAGCTAAATCCCGACGTAGAGCCCAACGCACGTCCCGACGTAGAACTGAAAGTTAGCTAACTACAGACGTAGAGCCCAACGCACGTCCCGACGTAATGCCCAACGCACGTCCCGACGTAGAGCCCAACGCACGTCCCGACGTAGAGCTGAAAGTAAGCTAAATCCCGACGTAGAGGCCAAAGCACGTCCCGACGTAGAGCTGAAAGTAAGCTAAATCCCGACGTAGAGGCCAACGCACGTCCCGAAGTAGAGGCCAACGCACGTCCCGACGTAGAGCTGAAAGTTAGCTAACTACAGGCGTAGAGCCCAAAGCACGTACCGCAGTAGAGCCCAACGCACGTCCCGACGTAGAGCTAAAAGTAAGCTAAATCCCGACGTAGAGCCCAACGCACGTCCCGACGTAGAGCCCAACGCACGTCCCGACGTAGAGCCCAACGCACGTCCCGACGTAGAGCCCAACGCACGTCCCGACGTAGACCTGAAAGTTAGCTAATTACAGACGTAGAGCCCAACGCACGTCCCGACGTAGAGCCCAACGCACGTCCCGACGTAGAGCCCAACGCACGTCCCGACGTAGAGCCCAACGCACGTCCCGACGTAGAGCCCAACGCACGTCCCGACGTAGAGCCCAACGCACGTCCCGACGTAGAGCACAACGCACGTCCCGACGTAGAGCCCAACACACGTCCCGAAGTGGAGATGAAAGTCAGCTAAATCCTGATGTAGAGCCCAACACACGTCCCGACGTAGAGCCCAACACACGTCCCGACGTAGAGCCCAACACACGTCCCCACGTAGAGCCCAACACACGTCACCACGTAGAGCCCAATACACGTCCCGACGTAGAGCCCAACACACGTTCCGAGGTAGAGATGAAAGTAAGTTAAATCCTGAAGTAAAGCCCAACACACATCCCGACGTAGAGCCCAACACACGTCCCGACGAAGAGCTGAATGTAAGTTAAATCCTGATGTAGAGCCCAACACACGTCCCGACGTAGAGCCCAACACACGTCCCGACGTAGAGCTGAAAGTAAGCTAAATCTTGATGTGGAGCCCAACACACGTCCCGACGTAGAGCTGAAAGTAAGCTAAATCCTGATGTAGAGCACAACACACGTCCCGAAGTAGAGCCCAACACACGTCCCGACGTAGAGCCCAACACACGTCCCGACGTAGAGACCAACACACGTCCCGACGTAGAGCTGAAAGTAAGCTAAATCCTGATGTAGAGCCCAACACATGTCCCGACGTAGAGCCCAACACACGTCCCGACGTAGAGCCCAACACACGTCCCGAAGTAGAGATGAAAGTCAGCTAAATCCTGATGTAGAGCCCAACACACGTCCCGACGTAGAGCCCAACACACGTCCCGACGTAGAGCCCAACACACGTCCCCACGTAGAGCCCAACACACGTCCCCACGTAGAGCCCAACACACGTCCCCACGTAGAGCCCAATACACGTCCCGACGTAGAGCCCAACACACGTTCCGAGGTAGAGCCCTACACACGTCCTGACATGGAGCCCAACACACGTCCCGACATGGAGCCAAACACACGTCCCAACGTGGAGCCCAACACACGTCCCAACGTAGAGCTGAATGTATGCTAAAACCCCACGTAGAGCCCAACACACGTCCCGACGTAGAGCCCAACACACGTCCCGACGTAGAGCCCAACACACGTCCCGACGTAGAGCTGAAAGGAAGGTAAATCTTGATGTAGAGCCCAACACACTTCCCGACGTAGACCCCAACACACTTCCCGACGTAGAGCCCAACACACTTCCCGACGTAGAGCCCAACACACGTCCCGACGTAGAGCTGAAAGTAAGCTAAATCCTGATGTAGAGCCCAACACACGTCCCGACGTAGAGCCCAACAGACGTCCCGACGTAGAGCCCAACACACGTCCCGACGTAGAGCCCAACACACGTCCCGACGTAGAGCCCAACACACGTCCCGACGTAGAGCCCAACACACGTCCCGAAGTAGAGCTGAAAATAAGCTAAATCCTGATGTAGAGCCCAACACACGTCCCGACGTAGAGCCCAACACACGTCCCGACGTAGAGCCCAACACACGTCCCGACGTAGAGCCCAACACACGTCCCGACGTAGAGCCCAACACACGTCTCGACGTAGAGCTGAAAGGAAGCTAAATCTTGATGTAGAGCCCAACACACTTCCCGACGTAAAGCCCAACACACGTTCCGACTTAGAGCCCAACACACTTCCCGACGTAGAGCCCAACACACTTCCCGACGTAGAGCTCAACACACTTTCCGACGTAGATGCCAACACACGTCCCGACGTAGAGCTGAAAGTAAGCTAAATCCTGATGTAGAGCCCAACACACGTCCCGACGGAGAGCCCAACGCACGTCCCTACGTAGAGCCCAACCCATGTCCCGACATAGAGCCCAACGCACGTCCCGATGTAGAGCCCAACGCACGTCCCGACGTAGAGCTGAAAGTTAGCTAACTACAGACGTAGAGCCCAACGCACGTCGCGACGTAGAGCCCAACACACGTCCCGACGTAGAGCCCAACACACGTCCCGACGTAGAGCCCAACACACGTCCCGACATAGAGCTCAAAGTAAGCTAAATCCTGATGTAGAGCCCAACACACGTCTAGACGTAGAGCCCAACACACGTCCCAACGTAGAGCCCAACACACGTCCCGACATAGAGCTCAAAGTAAGCTAAATCCTGATGTAGAGCCAAAAACACGTCTAGACGTAGAGACCAACACACGTCCCGAGGTAGAGCCAAACGCACGTCCCGACGTGGAGCCCAACACACGTCCCGACGTAGAGCTGAAAGGAAGCTAAATCTTGATGTAGAGCCCAACACACTTCCCGACGTAGAGCCCAACACACTTCCCGACGTAGAGCCCAACACACGTCCCGACGTAGAGCCCAACACACGTCCCGACGTAGAGCCCAACACACGTCCCGACGTATAGCTGAAAGTGAGCTAAGTCCCGACGTAGAGCCCAACGCACGTCCCGACGTAGAGCCCAACGCACGTCCCGACGTAGAGCCCAACGCACGTCCCGACGTAGAGCCCAACGCACGTCCCGACGTAGAGCTGAAAGTTAGCTAACTACAGACGTAGAGCCCAACGCACGTCCCGACGTAGAGCTGAAAGTTAGCTAACTACAGACGTAGAGCCCAACGCACGTCCCGACGTAGAGCTGAAAGTTAGCTAACTACAGACGTAGAGCCCAACGCACGTCCCGACGTAGAGCCCAACGCACGTCCCGACGTAGAGCCCAACGCACGTCCCGACGTAGAGCCCAACGCACGTCCCGACGTAGAGCCCAACGCACGTCCCGACGTAGAGCCCAACGCACGTCCCGACGTAGAGCTGAAAGTAAGCTAAATCCCGACGTAGAGCCCACCGCACGTCCCGACGTAGAGCCCAACGCACGTCCCGACGTAGAGCCCAACGCACGTCCCGAGGTAGAGCCCAACGCACGTCCCGACGTAGAGCTGAAAGTTAGCTAACTACAGACGTAGAGCCCAACGCACGTCCCGACGTAGAGCCAAACGCACGTCCCGACGTAGAGCCCAACGCACGTCCCGACGTAGAGCTGAAAGTAAGCTAAATCCCGACGTAAAGGCCAACGCACGTCCCGACGTAGAGCCCAACGACGTCCCGACGTAGAGCCCAACGCACGTCCCGACGTAGAGCCCAACGCACGTCCCGACGTAGAGCTGAAAGTTAGCTAACTACAGACGTAGAGCCCAACGCACGTCCCGACGTAGAGCCCAACGCACGTCCCGACGTAGAGCCCAACGCACGTCCCGACGTAGAGCTAAAACTAAGCTAAATCCCGACGTAGAGCCCAACGCGCGTCCCGACGTAGAACCCAACGCGCGTCCCGACGTAGAACCCAACGCGCGTCCCGACGTAGAGCCCAACGCGCGTCCCGACGTAGAGCTGAAAGTAAGCTAAATCCCGACGTAGAGGCCAACGCGCGTCGCGACGTAGAGGCCAACGCGCGTCCCGACGTAGAGGCAAACGCGCGTCCCGACATAGAGCTGAAAGTAAGCTAAATCCCGACGTAGAGCCCAACGCACGTCCCGACGTAGAGCTGAAAGTAAGCTAAATCCCGACGTAGAGCCCAACGCACGTCCCGACGTAGAGCTCAACGCACGTCCCGACGTAGAGCCCAACGCACGTCCCGACGTAGAGCCCAACGCACGTCCCGACGTAGAGCTGAAAGTAAGCTAAATCCCGACGTAGAGCCCAACGCACGTCCCGACGTAGAACTGAAAGTTAGCTAACTACAGACGTAGAGCCCAACGCACGTCCCGACGTAATGCCCAACGCACGTCCCGACGTAGAGCCCAACGCACGTCCCGACGTAGAGCTGAAAGTAAGCTAAATCCCGACGTAGAGGCCAAAGCACGTCCCGACGTAGAGCTGAAAGTAAGCTAAATCCCGACGTAGAGGCCAACGCACGTCCCGAAGTAGAGGCCAACGCACGTCCCGACGTAGAGCTGAAAGTTAGCTAACTACAGGCGTAGAGCCCAAATCACGTCCCGCAGTAGAGCCCAACGCACGTCCCGACGTAGAGCCCAACGCACGTCCCGACGTAGAGCCCAACGCACGTCCCGACGTAGAGCTGAAAGTAAGCTAAATCCCGACGTAGAGCCCAACGCACGTCCCGACGTAGAGCCCAACGCACGTCCCGACGTAGAGCCCAACGCACGTCCCGACGTAGAGCCCAACGCACGTTCCGACGTAGAGCCCAACGCACGTCCCGACGTAGAGCTGAAAGTTAGCTAATTACAGACGTAGAGCCCAACGCACGTCCCGACGTAGAGCCCAACGCACGTCCCGACGTAGAGCCCAACGCACGTCCCGACGTAGAGCCCAACGCACGTCCCGACGTAGAGCCCAACGCACGTCCCGACGTAGAGCCCAACACACGTCCCGACGTAGAGCCCAACACACGTCCCGAAGTGGAGATGAAAGTCAGCTAAATCCTGATGTAGAGCCCAACACACGTCCCGACGTAGAGCCCAACACACGTCCCGACGTAGAGCCCAACACACGTCCCGACGTAGAGCCCAACACACGTCCCCACGTAGAGCCCAACACACGTCCCCACGTAGAGCCCAATACACGTCCCGACGTAGAGCCCAACACACGTTCCGAGGTAGAGCTGAAAGTAAGTTAAATCCTGAAGTAAAGCCCAACACACATCCCGACGTAGAGCCCAACCCACGTCCCGACGAAGAGCTGAATGTAAGTTAAATCCTGATGTAGAGCCCAACACACGTCCCGACGTAGAGCCCAACACACGTCCCGACGTAGAGCTGAAAGTAAGCTAAATCTTGATGTGGAGCCCAACACACGTCCCGACGTAGAGCTGAAAGTAAGCTAAATCCTGATGTAGAGCACAACACACGTCCCGAAGTAGAGCCCAACACACGTCCCGACGTAGAGCCCAACACACGTCCCGACGTAGAGACCAACACACGTCCCGACGTAGAGCTGAAAGTAAGCTAAATCCTGATGTAGAGCCCAACACATGTCCCGACGTAGAGCCCAACACACGTCCCGACGTAGAGCCCAACACACGTCCCGAAGTAGAGATGAAAGTCAGCTAAATCCTGATGTAGAGCCCAACACACGTCCCGACGTAGAGCCCAACACACGTCCCGACGTAGAGCCCAACACACGTCCCGACGTAGAGCCCAACACACGTCCCCACGTAGAGCCCAACACACGTCCCCACGTAGAGCCCAACACACGTCCCGACGTAGAGCCCAATACACGTCCCGACGTAGAGCCCAATACACGTCCCGACGTAGAGCCCAACACACGTTCCGAGGTAGAGCCCTACACACGTCCTGACATGGAGCCCAACACACGTCCCGACGTGGAGCCAAACACACGTCCCGACGTGGAGCCCAACACACGTCCCAACGTAGAGCTGAATGTATGCTAAAACCCCACGTAGAGCCCAACACACGTCCCGACGTAGAGCCCAACACACGTCCCGACGTAGAGCCCAACACACGTCCCGACGTAGAGCTGAAAGGAAGGTAAATCTTGATGTAGACCCCAACACACTTCCCGACGTAGAGCCCAACACACTTCCCGACGTAGAGCCCAACACACTTCCCGACGTAGAGCCCAACACACTTCCCGACGTAGAGCCCAACACACGTCCCGACGTAGAGCTGAAAGTAAGCTAAATCCTGATGTAGAGCCCAACACACGTCCCGACGTAGAGCCCAACAGACGTCCCGACGTAGAGCCCAACACACATCCCGACGTAGAGCCCAACACACGTCCCGACGTAGAGCCCAACACACGTCCCGACGTAGAGCCCAACACACGTCCCGAAGTAGAGCTGAAAATAAGCTAAATCCTGATGTAGAGCCCAACACACGTCCCGACGTAGAGCCCAACACACGTCCCGACGTAGAGCCCAACACACGTCCCGACGTAGAGCCCAACACACGTCCCGATGTAGAGCCCAACAAACGTCCCGACGTAGAGCCCAACACACGTCTCGACGTAGAGCTGAAAGGAAGCTAAATCTTGATGTAGAGCCCAACACACTTCCCGACGTAAAGCCCAACACACGTTCCGACTTAGAGCCCAACACACTTCCCGACGTAGAGCCCAACACACTTCCCGACGTAGAGCTCAAAACACTTTCCGACGTAGATGCCAACACACGTCCCGACGTAGAGCTGAAAGTAAGCTAAATCCTGATGTAGAGCCCAACACACGTCCCGACGGAGAGCCCAACGCACGTCCCTACGTAGAGCCCAACCCATGTCCCGACATAGAGCCCAACGCACGTCCCGATGTAGAGCCCAACGCACGTCCCGACGTAGAGCTGAAAGTTAGCTAACTACAGACGTAGAGCCCAACGCACGTCGCGACGTAGAGCCCAACACACGTCCCGACGTAGAGCCCAACACACGTCCCGACGTAGAGCCCAACACACGTCCCGACGTAGAGCTCAAAGTAAGCTAAATCCTGATGTAGAGCCCAACACACGTCTAGACGTAGAGCCCAACACACGTCCCAACGTAGAGCCCAACACACGTCCCGACATAGAGCTCAAAGTAAGCTAAATCCTGATGTAGAGCCAAAAACACGTCTAGACGTAGAGACCAACACACGTCCCGAGGTAGAGCCAAACGCACGTCCCGACGTGGAGCCCAACACACGTCCCGACGTAGAGCTGAAAGGAAGCTAAATCTTGATGTAGAGCCCAACACACTTCCCGACGTAGAGCCCAACACACTTCCCGACGTAGAGCCCAACACACGTCCCGACGTAGAGCCCAACACACGTCCCTACGTAGAACCCAACCCACGTCCCAACGTAGAGCAGAAAGTAAGCTAAATCCTGATGTAGAGCCCAACACAAGTCCCGAAGTAGAGCCCAACACACGTCCCGACGTAGAGCCCAACACACGTCCCTACGTGGAACCGAACCCACGTCCCGACGTAGAGTAGAAAGTAAGCTAAATCGTGATGTAGAGCCCAACACAAGTCCCGAAGTAGAGCCCAACACACGTCCCGACGTAGAGCCCAACACACGTCCCGACGTAGAGCTGAAAGGAAGCTAAATCCTGAAGTAGAGCCCAACAGACTTCCCGACGTAGAGCCCAACACACTTCCCGACGTAGAGCCCAACACACTTCCCGACGTAGAGCCCAACACACGTCCCGACGTAGAGCCTAACACACGTCCCTACGTAGAACCCAACCCACGTCCCGACGTAGAGCAGAAAGTAAGCTAAATCCTGATGTAGAGCCCAACACAAGTCCCGAAGTAGAGCCCAACACACGTCCCGACGTAGAGCCCAACACACGTCCCTACGTGGAACCGAACCCACGTCCCGACGTAGAGTAGAAAGTAAGCTAAATCGTGATGTAGAGCCCAACACAAGTCCCGAAGTAGAGCCCAACACACGTCCCGACGTAGAGCCCAACACACGTCCCGACGTAGAGCCCAACACACGTCCCGACGTAGAGCTGAAAGGAAGCTAAATCCTGAAGTAGAGCCCAACAGACTTCCCGACGTAGAGCCCAACACACTTCCCGACGTAGAGCCCAACACACTTCCCGACGTAGAGCCCAACACACGTCCCGACGTAGAGCCCAACACACGTCCCGACGTAGAGCCTAACACACGTCCCTACGTAGAACCCAACCCACGTCCCGACGTAGAGCAGAAAGTAAGCTAAATCCTGATGTAGAGCCCAACACAAGTCCCGACGTAGAGCCCAACGCACGTCCCGACGTAGAGCCCAACGCACGTCCCGACGTAGAGCCCAACGCACGTCCCGACGTAGAGCCCAACGCACGTCCCGACGTAGAGCCCAACGCACGTCCCGACGTAGAGCCCAACGCACGTCCCGACGTAGAGCAGAAAGTAAGCTAAATCGTGATGTAGAGCCCCACACACGTCCCGACGTATAGCCCAACACATGTCCCGACGTAGAGCCCAACACACGTCCCGACGTAGAGCCCAACACACGTCCCGACGTGGAGATGAAAGTTAGCTAACTACAGACATAGAGCCCAACACACGTTCCGACGTAGAGCCCAACACACGTCCCGACATGGAGCCCAACACACGTCCCGACGTAGAGCTGAATGTATGCTAAACCACCACGTAGAGCCCAACAAACGTCCCGACGTAGAGCCCGACAGACGTCCCAACGTAGAGCTCAACACACGTCCCGACGCAGAGCCCAACACACGTCCCGACGTAGAGCTGAATGTAAGCTAAACCCCGACGTAGACCCCAGCACACGTCCCGACGTAGAGCCCAGCACACGTCCCGACGTAGAGCCCAGCACACGTCCCGACGTAGAGCCCAGCACACGTCCCGACGTAGAGCCCAGCACACGTCCCGACGTAGAGCTGAAAGTATGCTAAATCCTGATGTAGAGCCCAACACATGTCCCGACGTATAGCCCAACACACGTCCCGACGTAGACCCCAACACATGTCCCGACGTAGAGCCCAACACACGTCCCGACGTAGAGCTGAAAGTAAGCTAAATCCTGATGTAGAGCCCAACACACGTCCCGACGTAGAGCCCAACACACGTCCCGACGTAGAGCCCAACACACGTCTCGACGTAGAGCCCAACACACGTCCCGAGGTAGAGCCCAACGCACGTCCCGACGTGGAGCCCAACACACGTCCCGACGTAGAGCCCAACACACTTCCCGACGTAGAGCCCAACACACTTCCCGACGTAGAGCCCAACACACGTCCCGACGTAGAGCTGAAAGTAAGCTAAATCCTGATCTAGAGCCCAACACACGTCCCGACGTAGAGCCCAACACACGTCCCGACGTAGAGCTGAAAGTAAGCTAAATCCTGATGTGGAGCCCAACACATGTCCCGACGTAGAGCCCAACACACGTCCCGACGTAGAGCCCAACACACGTCCCGACGTAGAGCTGAATAGAAGCTAAATCTTGATGTAGAGCCCAACACACTTCCCGACGTAGAGCCCAACACACGTCCCGACTTAGAGCCCAACACACTTCCCGATGTAGACCCCAACACACTTCCCGACGTAGAGTCCAACACACTTCCCGACGTAGAGCCCAACACACGTCCCGACGTAGAGCCGAAAGTAAGCTAAATCCTGATATAGAGCCCAACACACGTCCCGACGAAGAGCCCAACGCATGTCCCGACGTAGAGACCAACGCACGTCCCGACGTAGAGCCCAACGCACGTCCCGACGTAGAGCTGAAATTTAGCTAACTACAGACGCAGAGCCCGACACACGTCCCGACGTAGAGCCCAACACACGTCCCGACGTAGAGCCCAACACACGTCCCGAGGTAGAGCCCAACGCACGTCCCGACGTGGAGCCCAACACACGTCCCGACGTAGAGCCCAACACACGTCCCGACGTAGAGCTGAAAGGAAGCTAAATCCTGATGTAGAGCCCAACACACGTCGCGACGTAGAGCCAAACACACGTCCCGACGTAGAGCTGAAAGTAAGCTAAATCCTGATGTAGAGCCCAACACACGTCCCGACGTAGAGCCCAACACACGTCCCGACGTAGAGCCCCACACAGGTCCCGACGTAGAGCCCAACACACGTCCCGACGTAGAGCCCAACACAAGTCCCGACGTAGAGATGAAAGTTAGCTAACTACAGACATAGAGCCCAACACACGTCCCGACATGGAGCCCAACACACGTCCCGACATGGAGCCCAACACACGTCCCGACGTGGAGCCCAACACACGTCCCGACGTAGAGCTGAATGTATGCTAAACCCCCACGTAGAGCCCAACAAACGTCCCGACGTAGAGCCCAACACACGTCCCGACGTAGAGCCCAACACACGTCCCGACGTAGAGATGAAAGTTAGCTAACTACAGACATAGAGCCCAACACACGTCCCGACATGGAGCCCAACACACGTCCCGACATGGAGCCCAACACACGTCCCGACGTGGAGCCCAACACACGTCCCGACGTGGAGCTGAATGTATGTTAAACCCCCACATAGAGCCCAACAAACGTCCCGACGTAGAGCCCAACAGACGTCCCAACGTAGAGCTCAACACACGTCCCGACGCAGAGCCCAACACACGTCCCGACATAGAGCTGAATGTAAGCTAAACCCCGACGTAGAGCCCAGCACACGTCCCGACGTAGAGCCCAACACACGTCGCGACGTAGAACCCAACACACGTCCCGACGTAGAGCCCAACACACGTCCGGACGTAGAGCTGAAAGTAAGCTAAATCCTGATGTAGAGCCCAACATACGTCTCGACGTAGAGCCCAACACACGTCGCGACGTAGAACCCAACACACGTCCCGACGTAGAGCCCAACACATGTCCCGACGTAGAGCTGAAAGTAAGCTAAATCCTGATGTAGAACCCAACGCACGTCCCGACGTAGAGCCCAACACACGTCCCGACGTAGAGCCCAACACACGTCCCGACGTAGAGCTGAAAGTAAGCTAAATCCTGATGTAGAGCCCAACATACGTCTCGACGTAGAGCCCAACACACGTCGCGACGTAGAACCCAACACACGTCCCGACGTAGAGCCCAACACACGTCCCGACGTAGAGATGAAAGTACGCTAAATCCTGATGTAGAGCCCAACACACGTCCCGACGTAGAGCCCAACGCACGTCCTGACGTAGAGCCCAACGCACGTCCCGACGTAGAGCCCAACGCACGTCCCGACGTAGAGCTGAAAGGAAGCTAAATCCTGAAGTAGAGCCCAACAGACTTCCCGACGTAGAGCCCAACACACTTCCCGACGTAGAGCCCAACACACTTCCCGACGTAGAGCCCAACACACGTCCCGACGTAGAGCCCAACACACGTCCCGACGTAGAGCCTAACACACGTCCCGACGTAGAACCCAACCCACGTCCCGACGTAGAGCAGAAAGTAAGCTAAATCCTGATGTAGAGCCCAACACAAGTCCCGAAGTAGAGCCCAACGCACGTCCCGACGTAGAGCCCAACGCACGTCCCGACGTAGAGCCCAACGCACGTCCCGACGTAGAGCCCAACGCACGTCCCGACGTAGAGCCCAACGCACGTCCCGACGTAGAGCCCAACGCACGTCCCGACGTAGAGCCCAACGCACGTCCCGACGTAGAGCAGAAAGTAAGCTAAATCGTGATGTAGAGCCCCACACACGTCCCGACGTATAGCCCAACACATGTCCCGACGTAGAGCCCAACACACGTCCCGACGTAGAGCCCAACACACGTCCCGACGTGGAGATGAAAGTTAGCTAACTACAGACATAGAGCCCAACACACGTTCCGACGTAGAGCCCAACACACGTCCCGACATGGAGCCCAACACACGTCCCGACGTAGAGCTGAATGTATGCTAAACCACCACGTAGAGCCCAACAAACGTCCCGACGTAGAGCCCGACAGACGTCCCAACGTAGAGCTCAACACACGTCCCGACGCAGAGCCCAACACACGTCCCGACGTAGAGCTGAATGTAAGCTAAACCCCGACGTAGACCCCAGCACACGTCCCGACGTAGACCCCAGCACACGTCCCGACGTAGAGCCCAGCACACGTCCCGACGTAGAGCCCAGCACACGTCCCGACGTAGAGCCCAGCACACGTCCCGACGTAGAGCTGAAAGTATGCTAAATCCTGATGTAGAGCCCAACACATGTCCCGACGTATAGCCCAACACACGTCCCGACGTAGACCCCAACACATGTCCCGACGTAGAGCCCAACACACGTCCCGACGTAGAGCTGAAAGTAAGCTAAATCCTGATGTAGAGCCCAACACACGTCCCGACGTAGAGCCCAACACACGTCCCGACGTAGAGCCCAACACACGTCTCGACGTAGAGCCCAACACACGTCCCGAGGTAGAGCCCAACGCACGTCCCGACGTGGAGCCCAACACACGTCCCGACGTAGAGCCCAACACACTTCCCGACGTAGAGCCCAACACACTTCCCGACGTAGAGCCCAACACACGTCCCGACGTAGAGCTGAAAGTAAGCTAAATCCTGATCTAGAGCCCAACACACGTCCCGACGTAGAGCCCAACACACGTCCCGACGTAGAGCTGAAAGTAAGCTAAATCCTGATGTGGAGCCCAACACATGTCCCGACGTAGAGCCCAACACACGTCCCGACGTAGAGCCCAACACACGTCCCGACGTAGAGCTGAATAGAAGCTAAATCTTGATGTAGAGCCCAACACACTTCCCGACGTAGAGCCCAACACACGTCCCGACTTAGAGCCCAACACACTTCCCGATGTAGACCCCAACACACTTCCCGACGTAGAGTCCAACACACTTCCCGACGTAGAGCCCAACACACGTCCCGACGTAGAGCCGAAAGTAAGCTAAATCCTGATATAGAGCCCAACACACGTCCCGACGAAGAGCCCAACGCATGTCCCGACGTAGAGACCAACGCACGTCCCGACGTAGAGCCCAACGCACGTCCCGACGTAGAGCTGAAATTTAGCTAACTACAGACGCAGAGCCCGACACACGTCCCGACGTAGAGCCCAACACACGTCCCGACGTAGAGCCCAACACACGTCCCGAGGTAGAGCCCAACGCACGTCCCGACGTGGAGCCCAACACACGTCCCGACGTAGAGCCCAACACACGTCCCGACGTAGAGCTGAAAGGAAGCTAAATCCTGATGTAGAGCCCAACACACGTCGCGACGTAGAGCCAAACACACGTCCCGACGTAGAGCTGAAAGTAAGCTAAATCCTGATGTAGAGCCCAACACACGTCCCGACGTAGAGCCCAACACACGTCCCGACGTAGAGCCCCACACAGGTCCCGACGTAGAGCCCAACACACGTCCCGACGTAGAGCCCAACACACGTCCCGACGTAGAGCCCAACACAAGTCCCGACGTAGAGATGAAAGTTAGCTAACTACAGACATAGAGCCCAACACACGTCCCGACATGGAGCCCAACACACGTCCCGACATGGAGCCCAACACACGTCCCGACATGGAGCCCAACACACGTCCCGACGTAGAGCTGAATGTATGCTAAACCCCCACGTAGAGCCCAACAAACGTCCCGACGTAGAGCCCAACACACGTCCCGACGTAGAGCCCAACACACGTCCCGACGTAGAGATGAAAGTTAGCTAACTACAGACATAGAGCCCAACACACGTCCCGACATGGAGCCCAACACACGTCCCGACATGGAGCCCAACACACGTCCCGACGTGGAGCCCAACACACGTCCCGACGTAGAGCTGAATGTATGTTAAACCCCCACATAGAGCCCAACAAACGTCCCGACGTAGAGCCCAACAGACGTCCCAACGTAGAGCTCAACACACGTCCCGACGCAGAGCCCAACACACGTCCCGACATAGAGCTGAATGTAAGCTAAACCCCGACGTAGAGCCCAGCACACGTCCCGACGTAGAGCCCAACACACGTCGCGACGTAGAACCCAACACACGTCCCGACGTAGAGCCCAACACACGTCCGGACGTAGAGCTGAAAGTAAGCTAAATCCTGATGTAGAGCCCAACATACGTCTCGACGTAGAGCCCAACACACGTCGCGACGTAGAACCCAACACACGTCCCGACGTAGAGCCCAACACATGTCCCGACGTAGAGCTGAAAGTAAGCTAAATCCTGATGTAGAACCCAACGCACGTCCCGACGTAGAGCCCAACACACGTCCCGACGTAGAGCCCAACACACGTCCCGACGTAGAGCTGAAAGTAAGCTAAATCCTGATGTAGAGCCCAACATACGTCTCGACGTAGAGCCCAACACACGTCGCGACGTAGAGCCCAACACACGTCCCGACGTAGAGCCCAACACACGTCCCGACGTAGAGATGAAAGTACGCTAAATCCTGATGTAGAGCCCAACACACGTCCCGACGTAGAGCCCAACGCACGTCCCGACGTAGAGCCCAACGCACGTCCCGACGTAGAGCCCAACGCACGTCCCGACGTAGAGCCCAACGCACGTCCCGACGTAGAGCCCAACGCACGTCCCGACGTAGAGCTGAAAGTAAGCTAAAAAATGATGTCGAGCCCAACACACGTCCCCTCGTAGAGCTGAAAGTAAGCTAAATCCTGATGTAGAGCCCAACACATGTCTCGACGTACAGCCCAACACACGTCCCGACGTACAGCTGAAAGTAAGCTAAATCCTGATATAGAGCCCAACACACGTCCCGACGTACAGCTGAAAGTAAGCTAAATCCTGATGTAGAGCCCAACACACGTCCCGACGTAGAGCCCAACACACATCCCGCCGTAGAGCCCAACACACGTCCCGACGTAAAGCCAAACACACGTCCCGACGTAGAGCCCAACACACGTCCCAACGTAGAGCCCAACACACGTCCCGACGTACAGCTGAAAGTAAGCTAAATCCTGATGTAGAGCCCAACACACGTCCCGCCGTAGAGCCCACCACACGTCCCGACGTAGAGCCCACCACATACGTCCCGACGTAGAACCCAACACACGTCCCGACATGGAGCCCAACACACGTCCCGACGTAGAGCCCAACACACGTCCCGACGTAGAGCGCAACACACGTCCCGACGTAGAGAACAACAGACATCCCGACGTATAGCCCAACACACATCCCGACGTTGAGCTGAAAGTAAGCTAAATCCTGATGTAGAGCCCAACACACATCCCAACGTAGAGCCCAACACACGTCCCGACGTAGAGCTGAAAGTAAGCTAAGTCCTGATGTAGAGCCCAACACACGTCCCAACGTAGAGCCCAACACATGTCCCGACGTAGAGCTGTAAGTAAGCTAAATCCTGATGTAGAGCCCAACACACGTCCCGATGTAGAGCCCAACACACGTCCCGAAGTAGAGCTGAAAACAAGCTAAATCCTGATGTAGAGACCAACACAAGTCCCGACGTAGAGCTGAAAGAAAGCTAAATCTGATGTAGAGCCCAACACACGTCCCGACAAAGAGCATAACACATTTCCCGACGTAGAGGTGAAAGTAAGCTAAATCCTGATGTAGAGCCCAACACACGTCCCGACAAAGAGCATAACACATTTCCCGACGTAGAGCTGAAAGAAAGCTAAATCTGATGTAGAGCCCAACACACGTCCTGACGTAGAGCCCAACACACGTCCCGACATAGAGGTGAAAGTAAGCTAAATCCTGATGTAGAACCCAACACACGTCCCGACGTAGAGAACAACAGACATCCCGACGTATAGCCCAACACACATCCCGACGTTGAGCTGAAAGTAAGCTAAATCCTTATGTAGAGCCCAACACACGTCCCGACGTAGAGCCCAACACACGTCCCGACGTAGAGCTGAAAGTACGCTAAATCCTGATGTAGAGCCCAACACACGTCCCGACGTAGAGCCCAACACACGTCCCGACGTAGAGCCCAACACACGTCCCGACGTAGAGCCCAACACACGTCCCGACGTAGAGCCCAACACATGTCCCGACGTAGAGGTGAAAGTAAGCTAAACCCTGATGTAGAGCCCAATACACGTCCCGACGTAGAGCCCAACACACGTCCCGACGTAGAGCTGAAAGTAAGCTAAATCCTGATGTGGAGCCCAACACACGTCCCGACGTAGAGCCCAACACATGTCACGACGTAGAGCTGAAAGTAAGCTAAATCCTGATATAGAGCCCAACACACGTCCCGACGTAGAGCCCAACACACGTCCCGACGTAGAGCCCAACGCACGTCCCGACGTAGAGCTGAAAGTACGCTAAATCCTGATGTAGAGCCCAACACACTTCCCGACGTAGAGCCCAAAACATGTCCCGACGTAGAGCCCAACACACGTCCCGACGTAGAGCTGAGAGTAAGCTAAATCCTGATGTCAAGCCCAACACACGTCCCCACGTAGAGCTGAAAGTAAGCTAAATTCAGATGTAGAGCCCAACACATGTCCCGAGGTAGAGCCCAACACACGTCCAGACGAAGAGCTGAAAGTAATCTAAATCCTGATGTAGAGCCCAACACACGTCCCGACATGCACCCTAACACACGTCGCGACGTACAGCCCAACACACGTCCCGACGTAGAGCCCAACACACGTCCCGACGTAGAGCTGAAAGTAAGCTAAATCCTGATGTCGAGCCCAACACACGTCCCCTCGTAGAGCTGAAAGTAAGCTAAATCCTGATCTAGAGCCCAACACACGTCCCGACGTAGAGCCCAACACACGTCCCGACGTAGAGCCAAACACACGTCCCGATGTAGAGCTGAAAACAAGCTAAATCCTGACGTAGAGCCCAACA
This sequence comes from Leptosomus discolor, assembly GCF_034619465.1. NCBI lineage: Eukaryota > Metazoa > Chordata > Aves > Leptosomiformes > Leptosomidae > Leptosomus > Leptosomus discolor. The sequence continues at coordinate 677,061 of NW_028237857.1, read as the reverse complement.
GACGTCCCGACGAAGAGCCCAACACACGTCCCGACGTAGAGCCCAGCACACATCCCGACGTAGAGCCCAGCACACGTCCCGACACAGAGCCCAGCACACGTCCCGAAGTAGAGCTGAAAGTAAGCTAAGTCCTGATGTCGAGCCCAACACACGTCCCGACGTAGAGCTGAAAGTAAGCTAAACCCTGATGTAGAGCCCAACACACGTCCCGACGTAGAGCCCAACACATGTCGCGACGTAGAGCTGAAAGTAATCTAAATCCTGATGTAGAGCCCAACACACGTCCCGACGTAGAGCCCAACACACGTCCCGACGTAGAGCTGAAAGTAAGCTAAATCCTGATGTAGAGCCGAACACACGTCCCGACGTAGAGCCCAACACACGTCCCGACGTAGACCCAACACACGTCCCGACGTAGAGCCCAACGCACGTCCCGACGTAGAGCCCAACGCACGTCCCGACGTAGAGCCCAACGCACGTCCCGACGTAGAGCCCAACGCACGTCCCGAAGTAGAGCCCAACGCACGTCCCGAAGCAGAGACCAACACACGTCGCGACGTAGAGCCCAACACACGTCCCGACGTAGAGCTGAAAATAAGCTAAATCCAGATGTAGAGCCCAATACACGTCCCGACGTAGAGCCCAACGCACGTCCCGACGTAGAGCCCAACGCACGTCCCGACGTAGAGCTGTAAGTACGCTAAATCCTGATGTAGAGCCCAACACACGTCCCGACGTAGAGCCCAACACACGTTCCGACTTAGAGCTGAAAGTAATCTAAATCCTGATGTAGAGCCCAACACACGTCCCGACGTAGAGCTGAAAGTAATTTAAATCCTGATGTAGAGCCCAACACACGTCCCGACGTAGAGCTGAAAGTAAGCTAAATCCTGATGTAGAGCCCAACACACGTCCCGACGTAGAGCCCCACATACGTCCCGACGTAGAACCCAACACACGTCCCGACGTAGAGGTGAAAGTAAGGTAAACCCTGATGTCGAGCCCAACACACGTCCCCACGTAGAGCTGAAAAAAAGCTAAATCCTGATGTAGAGCCCAACACACGTCCCGACGTAGAGCCCAACACACGTCCTGACGTAGAGCCCAACACAAGTCCCGACGTAGAGCACAACACACGTCCCGACGTAGAGACCAACACAAGTCCCGACGTAGAGCCCAACACACGTCCCGACGTAGAGACCAACACACGTCCTGACGTAGAGCCCAACACACGTCCCGACGCAGAGTCCAACACTCGTCGCGACGCAGAGCCCAACACACGTCCCAACGTAGAGCCCAACACACGTACCGACGTAGAGCCCAAGACACGTCCCGACGTAGAGCTGAAAATACGCTAAATTCTGATGTAGAGCCCAACAGACGTCCTGACGTAGAGCCCAACACATGTCCCGACGTAGACCTGAAAGTACGCTAAATTCTGATGTAGAGCCCAACACATGTCCCGACATAGAGCCCAACACACGTCCCGACGTAGAGCTGAAAGTAAGCTAAATCCTGATGTCGAGCCCAACACACGTCCCACATAGAGCTGAAAGTAAGCTAAATCCTGATGTAGACTCCAACACACATCCCGACGTAGAGCCCAACACAGGTCCCGACGTAGAGATGAAAGTAATCTAAATCCTGATGTAGAGCGCAACACACGTCCCGACGTAGAGCCCAACACATGTCCCGATGTAGAGCCCAACACACGTCCCAACGTAGAGCACAACACACGTCCCGACGTAGAGCCCAACACACGTCCCGACGTAGAGCCCAACACACGTCCCGACGTAGAGCTGAAAGTAAGCTAAATCCTGATGTAGAGCCCAACACACGACCCGACGTACAGCTGAAAGTCAGCTAACTACAGACGTAGAGCCCAACACACGTCTCGACGTAGAGCTGAACGTTAGCTAACTACAGACGTAGAACCCAACACACGTCCCGACGTAGGGCCCAACTCACGTACCGACGTAGGGCCCAACACACGTACCGACGTAGGGCCCAACACACGTCCCGACGTAGGGCCCAACATACGTCCCGACGTAGAGCTGAAAGTTAGCTAACAACAGACGTAGAACCCAACACAAGTCCCGACATGGAGCCCAACACACGTCCCGACGTAGAGCCCAACACACGTCCCGACGTAGAGCCCAACACACGTCCCGACGTAGAGCTGAAATTAAGCTAAATCCTGATGTAGAGCCCAACACACGTCCCGACGTAGAGCCCAACGCACGTCCCGACGTAGAGCCCAACGCAAGTCCCGACGTAGAGCCCAACGCACGTGCCGACGTAGAGCCCAACGCACGTGCCGACGAAGAGCCCAACGCACGTGCCGACGAAGAGCCCAACGCACGTGCCGACGTAGAGCTGAAAGTTAGCTATCTACAGATGTAGAGCCCAACACACGTCCCGACGTAGAGCCCAACACACGTCCCGACGTAGAGCCCAACACACGTCCCGACGTAGAGCCCAACACACGTCCCGACGTAGAGCCCAACACACGTCCCGACGTAGAGCCCAACACACGTCCCGACGTAGAGCCCAACACACGTCCCGACGTAGAGCCCAACACACGTCCCGACGTAGAGGTGGAAGTAAGCTAATTCTGATGTAGAGCCCAACACACGTCCCGACGTAGAGCCCAACACACGTCCCGACGTAGAGCTCAATATAAGCTAAACCTGATGTAGAGCCCAACACACGTCCCGACGTAGAGCCCAACACACGTCCCGACGTAGAGCCCAACACACGTCCCGACGTAGAGCCCAACACACGTCCCGACGTAGAGCCCAACACACGTCCCGACGTAGAGCCCAACACACGTCCCGACGTAGAGCTCAATATAAGCTAAACCTGATGTAGAGCCCAACACACGTCCCGACGTAGAGCCCAACACACGTCCCGACGTAGAGCCCAACGCACGTCCCGACGTAGAGCTGAAAACAAGCTAAATCCTGATGTCGAGCCCAACACACTTCCCGACGTAGAGCTGAAAGTAAGCTAAATCCTGATGTAGAGCCCAACACACGTCCCGACGTACAGCTGAAAGTCAGCTAAGTAGAGACGTAGAGCCCAACACACGTCTCGATGTAGAGCTGAACGTTAGCTAACTACAGACGTAGAACCCAACACACGTCCCGACGTAGGGCCCAACGCACGTCCCGACGTAGAGCCCAACGCACGTCCCGACGTAGAGCCCAACGCACGTCCCGACGTAGAGCCCAACGCACGTCCCGACGTAGAGCCGAAAGTAAGCTAAGTCCTGATGTAGAGCCCAACACACGTCCCGACGTAGAGCCCAACACACGTCCCGACGTAGAGCCCAACACACGTCCCGACGTAGAGCCCAACACACGTCCCGACGTAGAGCCCAATGCATGTCCCGACGTAGAGCCCAACACACGTCCCGACGTAGAGCTAAAAGTAAGCTAAATCCTGATGTAGAGCCCAACACACGTCCCGACGTAGAGCCCAACACACGTCCCGATGAAGAGCCCAACACACGTCCCGACATAGAGCTGAAAGTAAGCTAAATCCTGACGTAGAGACCAACACACGTCCCGACGCAGAGCCCAACACATGTCACGACGTAGAGCCCAACAGATGTCCCGACGTAGAGCCCGACAGACGTCCCGACGTAGAGCCCGACAGACGTCCCGACGTAGAGCCCGACAGACGTCCCGACGTAGGGCCCGACAGACGTCCCGACGTAGAGCCCAACCCACGTCCCGACGTAGAGCCCATCACACGTCCCGACGTAGAGCCAACCGACGTCCCGACGTAGAGCCCAACACACGTCCCGACGTAGAGCCCAACACACGTCCCGACGTAGAGCCCAACACACGTCCCGAGCCAGACTCCAACACAAGTCGCGACGTAGAGCCCAAAACACGTCCCGACGTAGAGCCCAGCACACGTCCCGACGTAGAGCCCAGCACACGTCCCGACGTAGACACAAACTCACGTCCCGACGTAGAGCTGAAAGTAAGGTAAACCCTGATGTAGAGCCCAACATACGTCTCGACGTAGAGCCCAACACACGTCGCGACGTAGAGCCCAACACACGTCCCGACATAGAGCCCAACACACGTCCCGACATAGAGCTGAAAGTAAGCTACATCCCGACGTAGAGCCGAACAGATGTCCCGACGAAGAGCCCAACACACGTCCCGACGTAGAGCCCAACACACGTCCTGAAGTAGAGCTGAAAGTAAGCTAAATCCTGATGTCGAGCCCAACACACGTCCCGACGTAGAGCCCAACACACGTCCCGACGTAGAGCCCAACACACGTCCCGACGTAGAGCCCAACACACGTCCCGACGTAGAGCCCAACACACGTCCCGACGTAGAGCCCAACACACGTCCCGACGTAGAGCCCAACACACGTCCCGAAGTAGAGCTGAAAGTAAGCTAAATCCTGATGTCGAGCCCAACACACGTCCCGACGTAGAGCCCAACACACGTCCCGACGTAGAGCCCAACACACGTCCCGACGTAGAGCCCAACACACGTCCCGACGTAGAGCCCAACACACGTCCCGACGTAGAGCCCAACACACGTCCCGACGTAGAGCCCAACACACGTCCCGACGTAGAGCCCAACACATGTCCCAACGTAGAGGTGAAAGTAAGCTAAACACTGATGTAGAGCCCAACACACGTCCCGACGTAGAGCCCAACACACGTCCCGACGTAGAGCTCAATAAAAGCTAAACCTGATGTAGAGCCCAACACACGTCCCGACGTAGAGCCCAACACACGTCCCGACGTAGAGCCCAACACACGTCCCGACGTAGAGCCCAACACACGTCCCGACGTAGAGCCCAACACACGTCCCGACGTAGAGCCCAACACACGTCCCGACGTAGAGCCCAACACACGTCCCGACGTAGAGCCCAACACACGTCCCGACGTAGAGCCCAACACACGTCCCGACGTAGAGCCCAACACACGTCCCGACGTAGAGCCCAACACACGTCCCGACGTAGAGCTGAAAACAAGCTAAATCCTGATGTCGAGCCCAACACACTTCCCGACGTAGAGCTGAAAGTAAGCTAAATCCTGATGTAGAGCCCAACACACGTCCCGACGTACAGCTGAAAGTCAGCTAACTACAGACGTAGAGCCCAACACACGTCTCGATGTAGAGCTGAACGTTAGCTAACTACAGACGTAGAACCCAACACACGTCCCGACGAAGGGCCCAACGCACGTCCCGACGTAGAGCCCAACGCACGTCCCGACGTAGAGCTGAAAGTAAGCTAAATCCTGATGTAGAGCCCAACACACGTCCCGACGTACAGCTGAAAGTCAGCTAACTACAGACGTAGAGCCCAACACACGTCTCGATGTAGAGCTGAACGTTAGCTAATTACAGACGTAGAACCCAACACACGTCCCGACGTAGAGCCCAACGCACGTCCCGACGTAGAGCCCAACGCACGTCCCGACGTAGAGCCCAACGCACGTCCCGACGTAGAGCCCAACGCACGTCCCGACGTAGAGCCGAAAGTAAGCTAAGTCCTGATGTAGAGCCCAACACACGTCCCGACGTAGAGCCCAACACACGTCCCGACGTAGAGCCCAACACACGTCCCGACGTAGAGCCCAACACACGTCCCGACGTAGAGCCCAACGCATGTCCCGACGTAGAGCCCAACACACGTCCCGACGTAGAGCTAAAAGTAAGCTAAATCCTGATGTAGAGCCCAACACACGTCCCGACGTAGAGCCCAACACATGTCCCGATGAAGAGCCCAACACACGTCCCGACATAGAGCTGAAAGTAAGCTAAATCCTGACGTAGAGACCAACACACGTCCCGACGCAGAGACCAACACATGTCACGACGTAGAGCCCAACAGATGTCCCGACGTAGAGCCCGACAGACGTCCCGACGTAGAGCCCAACCCACGTCCCGACGTAGGGCCCGACAGACGTCCCGACGTAGAGCCCAACCCACGTCCCGACGTAGAGCCCATCACACGTCCCGACGTAGAGCCAACCGACGTCCCGACGTAGAGCCCAACACACGTCCCGACGTAGAGCCCAACACACGTCCCGGGCCAGACTCCAACACAAGTCGCGACGTAGAGCCCAACACACGTCCCGACGTAGAGCCCAGCACACGTCCCGACGTATAGCCCAGCACACGTCCCGACGTAGACACAAACTCACGTCCCGACGTAGAGCTGAAAGTAAGGTAAACCCTGATGTAGAGCCCAACATACGTCTCGACGTAGAGCCCAACACACATCGCGACGTAGAGCCCAACACACGTCCCGACATAGAGCTGAAAGTAAGCTACATCCCGACGTAGAGCCGAACAGACGTCCCGACGAAGAGCCCAACACACGTCCCGACGTAGGGCCCAACGCACGTCCCGACGTAGAGCCCAACACACGTCCCGACGTAGAGCCCAACACACGTCCCGACGTAGAGCCCAACACACGTCCCGACGTAGAGCCCAACACACGTCCCGACGTAGAGCCCAACGCACGTCCCGACGTAGAGCCCAACGCACGTCCCGACGTAGAGCCCAACGCACGTCCCGACGTAGAGCCGAAAGTAAGCTAAGTCCTGATGTAGAGCCCAACACACGTCCCGACGTAGAGCCCAACACACGTCCCGACATAGAGCCCAACACACGTCCCGACATAGAGCCCAACACACGTCCCGACATAGAGCTGAAAGTAAGCTACATCCCGACGTAGAGCCGAACAGACGTCCCGACGAAGAGCCCAAAACACGTCCCGACGTAGGGCCCAACGCACGTCCCGACGTAGAGCCCAACACACGTCCCGACGTAGAGCCCAACACACGTCCCGACGTAGAGCCCAACGCACGTCCCGACGTAGAGCCCAACGCACGTCCCGACGTAGAGCCGAAAGTAAGCTAAGTCCTGATGTAGAGCCCAACACACGTCCCGACGTAGAGCCCAACACACGTCCCGACGTAGAGCCCAACACACGTCCCGACGTAGAGCCCAACACACGTCCCGACGTAGAGCCCAACACACGTCCCGACGTAGAGCCCAACGCATGTCCCGACGTAGAGCTAAAAGTAAGCTAAATCCTGATGTAGAGCCCAACACACGTCCCGACGTAGAGCCCAACACACGTCCCGATGAAGAGCCCAACACACGTCCCGACATAGAGCTGAAAGTAAGCTAAATCCTGACGTAGAGACCAACACACGTCCCGACGCAGAGCCCAACAGATGTCCCGACGTAGAGCCCGACAGACGTCCCGACGTAGAGCCCAACCCATGTCCCGACGTAGGGCCCGACAGACGTCCCGACGTAGAGCCCAACCCACGTCCCGACGTAGAGCCCAACCCACGTCCCGACGTAGAGCCCATCACACGTCCCGATGTAGAGCCAACCGACGTCCCGACGTAGAGCCCAACACACGTCCCGACGTAGAGCCCAACACACGTCCCGACGTAGAGCCCAACACACGTCCCGGGCCAGACTCCAACACAAGTCGCGACGTAGAGCCCAAAACACGTCCCGACGTAGAGCCCAGCACACGTCCCGACGTAGAGCCCAGCACACGTCCCGACGTAGACACAAACTCACGTCCCGACGTAGAGCTGAAAGTAAGGTAAACCCTGATGTAGAGCCCAACATACGTCTCGACGTAGAGCCCAACACACGTCGCGACGTAGAGCCCAACACACGTCCCGACGTAGAGCCCAACACACGTTCCGAGGTAGAGCCCTACACACGTCCCGACGCAGAGCCCAACACACGTCCTGAAGTAGAGCTGAAAGTAAGCTACATCCCGATGTAGAGCCGAACAGATGTCCCGACGAAGAGCCCAACACACGTCCCGACGTAGAGCCCAACACACGTCCTGAAGTAGAGCTGAAAGTAAGCTAAATCCTGATGTCGAGCCCAACACACGTCCCGACGCAGAGCCCAACACACGTCCCGACGCAGAGCCCAACACACGTCCCGACGCAGAGCCCAACACACGTCCCGACGCAGAGCCCAACACACGTCCCGACGCAGAGCCCAACACACGTCCCGACGCAGAGCCCAACACACGTCCCGACGCAGAGCCCAACACACGTCCCGACGCAGAGCCCAACACACGTCCCGACGCAGAGCCCAACACACGTCCCGACGCAGAGCCCAACACACGTCCCGACGCAGAGCCCAACACACGTCCCGACGCAGAGCCCAACACACGTCCCGACGTAGAGCCCAACACACGTCCCGACGTAGAGCCCAACACACGTCCGGACGTAGAGCCCAACACACGTCCCGACGTAGAGGTGAAAGTAAGCTAAACACTGATGTAGAGCCCAACACACGTCCCGACAAAGAGCCCAACACACGTCCCGACGTAGAGCTCAATATAAGCTAAACCTGATGTAGAGCCCAACACACGTCCCGACGTAGAGCCCAACACACGTCCCGACGTAGAGCCCAACACACGTCCCGACGTAGAGCCCAACACACGTCCCGACGTAGAGCCCAACACACGTCCCGACGTAGAGCTGAAAACAAGCTAAATCCTGATGTCGAGCCCAACACACTTCCCGACGTAGAGCTGAAAGTAAGCTAAATCCTGATGTAGAGCCCAACACACGTCCCGACGTACAGCTGAAAGTCAGCTAACTACAGACGTAGAGCCCAACACACGTCTCGATGTAGAGCTGAACGTTAGCTAACTACAGACGTAGAACCCAACACACGTCCCGACGTAGGGCCCAACGCACGTCCCGACGTAGAGCCCAACGCACGTCCCGACGTAGAGCTGAAAGTAAGCTAAATCCTAAAGTAGAGCCCAACACACGTCCCGACGTACCGCTGAAAGTCAGCTAACTACAGACGTAGAGCCCAACACACGTCTCGATGTAGAGCTGAACGTTAGCTAACTACAGACGTAGAGCCCAACGCACGTCCCGACGTAGAGCCGAAAGTAAGCTAAGTCCTGATGTAGAGCCCAACGCACGTCCCGACGTAGAGCCGAAAGTAAGCTAAGTCCTGATGTAGAGCCCAACACACGTCCCGACGTAGAGCCCAACACACGTCCCGACGTAGAGCCCAACACACGTCCCGACGTAGAGCCCAACACACGTCCCGACGTAGAGCCCAACACACGTCCCGACGTAGAGCTAAAAGTAAGCTAAATCCTGATGTAGAGCCCAACACACGTCCCGACGTAGAGCCCAACACACGTCCCGATGAAGAGCCCAACACACGTCCCGACATAGAGCTGAAAGTAAGCTAAATCCTGACGTAGAGACCAACACACGTCCCGACGCAGAGCCCAACACATGTCACGAAGTAGAGCCCAACAGATGTCCCGACGTAGAGCCCGACAGACGTCCCGACGTAGAGCCCAACCCACGTCCCGACGTAGGGCCCGACAGACGTCCCGACGTAGAGCCCAACCCACGTCCCGACGTAGAGCCCAACCCACGTCCCGACGTAGAGCCCAACCCACGTCCCGACGTAGAGCCAACCGACGTCCCGACGTAGAGCCCAACACACGTCCCGACGTAGAGCCCAACACACGTCCCGACGTAGAGCCCAACACACGTCCCGACGTAGACACAAACTCACGTCCCGACGTATAGCTGAAAGTAAGATAAACCCTGATGTAGAGCCCAACATACGTCTCGACGTAGACCCCAACACACGTCGCGACGTAGAGCCCAACACACGTCCGGACATAGAGCCCAACACACGTCCCGTCGTAGAGCCCAACACACGTCCCGACATAGAGCTGAAAGTAAGCTACATCCCGACGTAGAGCCGAACACACGTCCCGACGTAGAGCCCAACACACGTCCCGACGTAGAGCCCAACACACGTCCCGACGTAGAGCCCAACACACGTCCCGACGTAGAGCCCAACACACGTCCCGACGTAGAGCCCAACACACGTCCCGACGTAGAGCCCAACACACGTCCCGACGTAGAGCCCAACACACGTCCCGACGTAGAGCCCAACACACGTCCCGACGTAGAGCCCAACACACGTCCCGACGTAGAGCCCAACACACGTCCCGACGTAGAGCCCAACACACGTCCCGACGTAGAGCCCAACACACGTCCCGACGTAGAGCCCAACACACGTCCCGACGTAGAGCCCAACACACGTCCCGACGTAGAGCCCAACACACGTCCCGACGTAGAGGTGAAAGTAAGCTAAACACTGATGTAGAGCCCAACACACGTCCCGACGTAGAGCTCAATATAAGCTAAACCTGATGTAGAGCCCAACACACGTCCCGACGTAGAGCTCAATATAAGCTAAACCTGATGTAGAGCCCAACACACGTCCCGACGTAGAGCCCAACACACGTCCCGACGTAGAGCCCAACACACGTCCCGACGTAGAGCCCAACACACGTCCCGACGTATAGCCCAACACACGTCCCGACGTAGAGCCCAACACACGTCCCGACGTAGAGCCCAACACACGTCCCGACGTAGAGCCCAACACACGTCCCGACGTAGAGCCCAACACACGTCCCGACGTAGAGCCCAACACACGTCCCGACGTAGAGCCCAACCCACGTCCCGACGTAGGGCCCGACAGACGTCCCGACGTAGAGCCCAACCCACGTCCCGACGTAGAGCCCAACCCACGTCCCGACGTAGAGCCCATCACACGTCCTGACGTAGAGCCAACCGACGTCCCGACGTAGAGCCCAACACACGTCACGACGTAGAGCCCAACACACGTCCCGACGTAGACACAAACTCACGTCCCGACGTAGAGCTGAAAGTAAGATAAACCCTGATGTAGAGCCCAACATACGTCTCGACGTAGAGCCCAACACACGTCGCGACGTAGAGCCCAACACACGTCCGGACATAGAGCCCAACACACGTCCGGACATAGAGCCCAACACACGTCCCGACATAGAGCCCAACACACGTCCCGACATAGAGCTGAAAGTAAGCTACATCCCGACGTAGAGCCGAACAGATGTCCCGACGAAGAGCCCAACACACGTCCCGACGTAGAGCCCAACACACGTCCCGAAGTAGAGGTGAAAGTAAGCTAAACACTGATGTAGAGCCCAACACACGTCCCGACGTAGAGCCCAACACACGTCCGGACGTAGAGCCCAACACACGTCCCGACGTAGAGCCCAACACACGTCCCGACGTAGAGCCCAACACACGTCCCGACGTAGAGCCCAACACACGTCCCGACGTAGAGGTGAAAGTAAGCTAAACACTGATGTAGAGCCCAACACACGTCCCGACGTAGAGCCCAACACACGTCCCGACGTAGAGCTCAATATAAGCTAAACCTGATGTAGAGCCCAACCCACGTCCCGACGTAGAGCCCAACCCACGTCCCGACGTAGAGCCCAACCCACGTCCCGACGTAGAGCCCAACCCACGTCCCGACGTAGAGCCCAACCCACGTCCCGACGTAGAGCCCAACCCACGTCCCGACGTAGAGCCCAACCCACGTCCCGACGTAGAGCCCAACCCACGTCCCGACGTAGAGCCCATCACACGTCCCGACGTAGAGCCCAACACACGTCCCGACGTAGAGCCCAACACACGTCCCGACGTAGACACAAACTCACGTCCCGACGTAGAGCTGAAAGTAAGATAAACCCTGATGTAGAGCCCAAAATACGTCTCGACGTAGAGCCCAACACACGTCGCGACGTAGAGCCCAACACACGTCCCGACGTAGAGCCCAACACACGTCCCGACGTAGAGCCCAACACACGTCCCGACGTAGAGCCCAACACATGTCCCGACGTAGAGGTGAAAGTAAGCTAAACACTGATGTAGAGCCCAACACACGTCCCGACGTAGAGCCCAACACACGTCCCGACGTAGAGCCCAACACACGTCCCGACGTAGAGCCCAACACACGTCCCGACGTAGAGCCCAACACACGTCCCGACGTAGAGCCCAACACACGTCCCGACGTAGAGCCCAACACACGTCCCGACGTAGAGCCCAACACACGTCCCGACGTAGAGCCCAACACACGTCCGGACGTAGAGCCCAACACACGTCCCGACGTAGAGCCCAACACACGTCCCGACGTAGAGGTGAAAGTAAGCTAAACACTGATGTAGAGCCCAACACACGTCCCGACGTAGAGCCCAACACACGTCCCGACGTAGAGCTCAATATAAGCTAAACCTGATGTAGAGCCCAACACACGTCCCGACGTAGAGCCCAACACACGTCCCGACGTAGAGCCCAACACACGTCCCGACGTAGAGCCCAACACACGTCCCGACGTAGAGCCCAACACACGTCCCGACGTAGAGCCCAACACACGTCCCGACGTAGAGCCCAACACACGTCCCGACGTAGAGCCCAACACACGTCCCGACGTAGAGCCCAACACACGTCCCGACGTAGAGCCCAACACACGTCCCGACGTAGAGCCCAACACACGTCCCGACGTAGAGCTGAAAACAAGCTAAATCCTGATGTCGAGCCCAACACACTTCCCGACGTAGAGCTGAAAGTAAGCTAAATCCTGATGTAGAGCCCAACACACGTCCCGACGTACAGCTGAAAGTCAGCTAACTACAGACGTAGAGCCCAACACACGTCTCGATGTAGAGCTGAACGTTAGCTAATTACAGACGTAGAACCCAACACACGTCCCGACGTAGAGCCCAACGCACGTCCCGACGTAGAGCCCAACGCACGTCCCGACGTAGAGCCCAACGCACGTCCCGACGTAGAGCCGAAAGTAAGCTAAGTCCTGATGTAGAGCCCAACACACGTCCCGACGTAGAGCCCAACACACGTCCCGACGTAGAGCCCAACACACGTCCCGACGTAGAGCCCAACACACGTCCCGACGTAGAGCCCAACGCATGTCCCGACGTAGAGCCCAACACACGTCCCGACGTAGAGCTAAAAGTAAGCTAAATCCTGATGTAGAGCCCAACACACGTCCCGACGTAGAGCCCAACACACGTCCCGACGTAGAGCCCAACACACGTCCCGACGTAGAGCCCAACACACGTCCCGACGTAGAGCCCAACGCATGTCCCGACGTAGAGCCCAACGCATGTCCCGACGTAGAGCCCAACACACGTCCCGACGTAGAGCTAAAAGTAAGCTAAATCCTGATGTAGAGCCCAACACACGTCCCGACGTAGAGCCCAACACACGTCCCGATGAAGAGCCCAACACACGTCCCGACATAGAGCTGAAAGTAAGCTAAATCCTGACGTAGAGACCAACACACGTCCCGACGCAGAGCCCAACACATGTCACGACGTAGAGCCCGACAGACGTCCCGACGTAGAGCCCGACAGACGTCCCGACGTAGAGCCCAACCCACGTCCCGACGTAGGGCCCGACAGACGTCCCGACGTAGAGCCCAACCCACGTCCCGACGTAGGGCCCGACCGACGTCCCGACGTAGAGCCCAACCCACGTCCCGACGTAGAGCCCAACCCACGTCCCGACGTAGAGCCCATCACACGTCCCGACGTAGAGCCCATCACACGTCCCGACGTAGAGCCAACCGACGTCCCGACGTAGAGCCCAACACACGTCCCGACGTAGAGCCCAACACACGTCCCGGGCCAGACTCCAACACAAGTCGCGACGTAGAGCCCAAAACACGTCCCGACGTAGAGCCCAGCACACGTGCCGACGTAGAGCCCAGCACACGTCCCGACGTAGAGCCCAGCACACGTCCCGACGTAGACCTGAAAGTAAGGTAAACCCTGATGTAGAGCCCAACACACGTCGCGACGTAGAGCCCAACACACGTCGCGACGTAGAGCCCAACACACGTCGCGACGTAGAGCCCAACACACGTCGCGACGTAGAGCCCAACACACGTCGCGACGTAGAGCCCAACACACGTCGCGACGTAGAGCCCAACACACGTCGCGACGTAGAGCCCAACACACGTCGCGACGTAGAGCCCAACACACGTCGCGACGTAGAGCCCAACACACGTCCCGACATAGAGCCCAACACACGTCCCGACATAGAGCTGAAAGTAAGCTAACTACAGACGTAGAGCCCAACGCACGTCCCGACATAGAGCCCAACGCACGTCCCGACATAGAGCCCAACGCACGTCCCGACATAGAGCCCAACGCACGTCCCGACATAGAGCCCAACGCACGTCCCGACATAGAGCCCAACGCACGTCCCGACATAGAGCTGAATGTAAGCTAAATCCTGATGTAGAGCCCAACACACGTCCCGACGTAGAGCCCAACACAGGTCCCGACGTAGAGCCCAACACACGTCCCGACGTAGAGCTGAAAGTAAGCTAAATCCTGATGTAGAGCCCAACACACGTCCCGACGTAGAGCCCAACACACGTCCCGACGCAGAGCCCAACACACGTCCCGACGCAGAGCCCAACACACGTCCCGACGCAGAGCCCAACACACGTCCCGACGCAGAGTCCAACACACGTCGCGACGTAGAGCCCAACACAAGTCCCGACGTAGAGCCCAACACACGTCCCGACGTAGAGCTGAAAGTAACTAAATCCCGACATAGAGCCCAACACACGTCTCAACGCAGAGCCCAACACACGTCCCGACATGCAGCCCAACACGCGTCCCGACGTGGAGCGCAACACAGGTCCCGACGTAGAGCCCAACACACGTCCCGACCTGCAGCCCAACACGCGTCCCGACGTGGAGCGCAACACAGGTCCCGACGTAGAGCCCAACACACGTCCCGACCTGCAGCCCAACACGCGTCCCGACGTGGAGCCCAACACACGTCCCGACGTAGAGCCCAACACAGGTCCGCACGTAGAGCTGAAAGTACGCTAAATCCTGATGTCGAGCCCAAGACACGTCCCCTCGTAGAGCTGGAAGTAAGATAAATCCTGATCTAGTGCCCAAAACACGTCGCGACGCAGAGCCCAACACACGTCGCGACGTAGAGCCCAACACACGTCGCGACGTAGAGCCCAACACACGTCGCGACGTAGAGCCCAACACACGTCGCGACGTAGAGCCCAACACACGTCCCGACGAAGAGCTGAAAGTAATCCAAATCCTGATGTAGAGCCCAACACACGTCCCGAAGTAGAGCCCAACACACGTCCCGACGTAGAGCTGAAAGTAAGCTAAAACCTGATGTAGAGCCCAACACACGTCCCGACGTAGTGCCCTACACACGACCCGACGTAGTGCTGAAATTAACCTAAATCCTGATGTAGATCCCAACACACGTCCCGACTTAGAGCCCAACGCACGTCCCGACGTAGAGCCCAACGCACGTCCCGACGTAGAGCCCAACGCACGTCCCGACGTAGAGCCCAACGCACGTCCCGACGTAGAGCCCAACGCACGTCCCGACGTAGAGCCCAACGCACGTCCCGACGTAGAGCCCAACACACGTCCCGACGTAGAGCTGAAAGTAAGCTAAATCCTTATGTAGAGACCAACACACGTCCCGAAGTAGAGCCCAACACTCGTCCCGACGTACAGCCCAACACACGTCCCAACGTAGAGCCCAACACACGTCCCAACGTAGAGCCCAACACACGTCCCAACGTAGAGCCCAACACACGTCCCGATGTAGAGCCCAACACACGTCCCGACGTAGAGGTGAAAGTAAGCTAAACCCTGATGTAGAGCACAACGCACGTCCCGACGTAGAGCCCAACGCAAGTCCCGACGTAGAGCCCAACGCATGTCCCGACGTAGAGCCCAGCGCACGTCCCGACGTACAGCCCAGCGCACGTCCCGACGTACAGCCCAGCGCACGTCCCGACGTACAGCCCAACGCACGTCCCGAGGTAGAGCTGAAAACAAGCTAAATCCTGATGTAGAGCCCAACACACGTCCCGACGTAGAGCTGAAAGTAAGCTAAATCATGATGTAGAGCCCAACACACGTCCCGACGTAGAGCTGAAAGTAAGCTAAATCCTGATGTAGAGTCCAACCCACGTCCCGACGTAGAGCCCAACACACGTCCCGAGGCAGACTCCAACACACGTCGCGACGTAGAGCCCTACACATCTCCCGACGTAGAGCTAAAAGTAAGCTAAATCCTGATGTCGAGCGCAACACACGTCCCCACGTAGAGCTAAAAGTAAGCTAAATCCTGATGTACAGCCCAACACATGTCCCAACGTAGAGCCCAACACACGTCCCGACGAAGAGCTGAAAGTAATCCAAATCCTGATGTAGAGCCCAACACACTTCCCGACGTAAAGCCCAACACACGTCCCGACGTAGAGCTGAAAGTAATCTAAATCCTGATGTAGAGCCCAACGCACGTCCCGACGTAGAGCCCAACGCACGTCCCGACGTAGAGCCCAACGCACGTCCCGACGTAGAGCTGAAAGTAAGCTAAATCCTGATGTAGAGCCCAACACACTTCCCGACGTAGTGCCCAACACACGACCCGACGTAGAGCTGAAATTAACCTAAATCATGATGTAGATCCCAACACACGTCCCGACGTAGAGCCCAACGCACGTCCCGACGTAGAGCCCAACGCACGTCCCGACGTAGAGCCCAACGCACGTCCCGACGTAGAGCCCAACGCACGTCCCGACGTAGAGCCCAACGCACGTCCCGACGTAGAGCCCAACGCACGTCCCGACGTAGAGCCCAACGCACGTCCCGACGTAGAGCCCAACGCACGTCCCGACGTAGAGCCCAACGCACGTCCCGACGTAGAGCCCAACGCACGTCCCGACGTAGAGCCCAACGCACGTCCCGACGTAGAGCCCAACGCACGTCCCGACGTAGAGCCCAACGCACGTCCCGACGTAGAGCCCAACGCACGTCCCGACGTAGTGCCCAACGCACGTCCCGACGTAGTGCCCAACGCACGACCCGACGTAGAGCTGAAATTATCCTAAATCCTGACGTAGAGCCCAACACACGTCCCGACGTAGAGCCCAACGCACGTCCCGACGTAGAGCCCAACGCACGTCCCGACGTAGAGCCCAACGCACGTCCCGACGTAGAGCTGAAAGTTAGCTAACTACAGATGTAGAGCCTAACGCACGTCCCGACGTAGAGCCCAACACACGTCCCGACGTAGAGCCCAACGCACGTCCCGACGTAGAGCCCAACGCACGTCCCGACGTAGAGCCCAACGCACGTCCCGACGTAGAGCCCAACGCACGTCCCGACGTAGAGCCCAACGCACGTCCCGACGTAGAGCCCAACGCACGTCCCGACGTAGAGCCCAACGCACGTCCCAACGTAGAGCTGAAAGTAAGCTAAATCCTGACGTAGAGCCCAACGCACGTCCCGACGTAGAGCTGAAAGTAAGCTAAATCCCGAAGTAGAGCCCAACGCACGTCCCGACGTAGAGCCCAACGCACGTCCCGACGTAGAGCCCAACGCACGTCCCGACGTAGAGCCCAACGCACGTCCCGACGTAGAGCCCAACGCACGTCCCGACGTAGAGCCCAACGCACGTCCCGACGCAGTGCCCAACACACGTCCCGACGCAGAGTCCAACACACGTCGTGACGTAGAGCCCAACACACGTCGTGACGTAGAGCCCAACACAAGTCCCGACGTAGAGCCCAACACACGTCCCGACGTAGAGCTGAAAGTAACTAAATCCCGACGTAGAGCCCAACACACGTCCCAACGCAGAGCCCAACACACGTCCCGACATGCAGCCCAACACGTGTCCCGACGTGGAGCCCAACACACGTCCCGACGTAGAGCCCAACACACGTCCCGACATGCAGCCCAACACGCGTCCCGACATGCAGCCCAACACACGTCCCGATGTGGAGCCCAACACAGGTCCCCACGTAGAGCTGAAAGTACGCTAAATCCTGATGTCGAGCCCAAGACACGTCCCCTCGTAGAGCTGAAAGTAAGATAAATCCTGATCTAGTGCCCAAAACACGTCCCGACGTAGAGCCCAACACACGTCCCGACGCAGACCCAACACAAGTCGCGACGCAGAGCCCAACACACGTCGCGACGTACAGCCCAACACACGTCGCGACATAGAGTCCAACACACGTCGCGAAGTAGAGGCCAACACACGTCCCGACGTAGAGCTGAAAGTAACAAAATCCCGACGTAGAGCCCAACACACGTCCCGACATGCAGCCCAACACGCGTCCCGACGTGGAGCCCAACACACGTCCCGACGTAGAGCCCAACACAGGTCCCCACGTAGAGCTGAAAGTACGCTAAATCCTGATGTCGAGCCCAGGACACGTCCCCTCGTAGAGCTGAAAGTAAGATAAATCCTGATCTAGTGCCCAAAACACGTCCCGACGTAGAGCCCAACACACGTCCCGACGCAGAGCCCAACACAAATCGCGACGCAGAGCCCAACACACGTCGCGACGTACAGCCCAACACACGTCGCGACGTAGAGCTGAAAGTAACTAAAACCCGACGTAGAGCCCAACACACGTCCCGACATGCAGCCCAACACGCGTCCCGACGTGGAGCCCAACACACGTCCCGACGTAGAGCCCAACACACGTCCCGACATAGAGCTGAAAGTACGCTAAATCCTGATGTCGAGCCCAACACACGTCCCCTCGTAGAGCTGAAAGTAAAATAAATCCTGATCTAGAGCCCAACGCACGTCCCGACGTAGAGCTGAAAGTAAGCTAAATCCCGACGTAGAGCCCAACGCACGTACCGACGTAGAGCCCAACGCGCGTCCCGACGTAGAGCTGAAAGGTAGCTAACTACAGACGTAGAGCCCAACGCGCGTCCCGACGTAGAGCCCAACGCGTGTCCCGACGTAGAGCCCAACGCACGTCCCGACGTAGAGCCCAACGCACGTCCCGACGTAGAGGCCAACGCACGTCCCGACGTAGAGCCCAACGCACGTCCTGACGTAGAGCTGAAAGTAACCTAAATCCCGACGTAGAGCCCAACGCACGTCACGACGTAGAGCCCAACGCACGTCCTGACGTAGCGCCCAACGCACGTCCCGACGTAGAGCTGAAAGTTAGCTAACTACAGACGTAGAGCCCAACGCACGTCCCGACGTAGAGCAGAAAGTTAGCTAACTACAGACGTAGAGCCCAACGCGGGTCCCGACGTAGAGCCCAACGCACGTCCCGACGTAGAGCTGAAAGTAAGCTAAATCCCGACGTAGAGCCCAACGCACGTCGCGACGTAGAGTCCAACACACGTCGCGACGTAGAGGCCAACACACGTCCCGACGTAGAGCTGAAAGTAACTAAATCCCGACGTAGAGCCCAACACACGTCCCGACATTCAGCCCAACACGCGTCCCGACGTGGAGCCCAACACACGTCCCGACGTAGAGCCCAACACACGTCCCGACGTAGAGCTGAAAGTACGCTAAATCCTGATGTCGAGCCCAACACACGTCCCCTCGTAGAGCTGAAAGTAAAATAAATCCTGATCTAGAGCCCAACGCACGTCCCGACGTAGAGCCCAACGCACGTCCCGACGTAGAGCTGAAAGTTACCTAACTACAGACGAAGAGCCCAACGCGCGTCCCGACGTAGAGGCCAACGCACGTCCCGACCTAGAGGCCAACGCACGTCCCGACCTAGAGGCCAACGCACGTCCCGACCTAGAGGCCAACGCACGTCCCGACGTAGAGCTGAAAGTAAGCTAAATCCCGACGTAGAGCCCAACGCACGTCCCGACGTAGAGCCCAACGCACGTCCCGACGTAGAGCTGAAAGTTACCTAACTACAGACGAAGAGCCCAACGCGCGTCCCGACGTAGAGGCCAACGCACGTCCCGACCTAGAGGCCAACGCACGTCCCGACCTAGAGGCCAACGCACGTCCCGACCTAGAGGCCAACGCACGTCCCGACCTAGAGGCCAACGCACGTCCCGACCTAGAGGCCAACGCACGTCCCGACGTAGAGCTGAAAGTAAGCTAAATCCCGACGTAGAGCCCAACGCACGTCCCGACGTAGAGCCCAACGCACGTCCCGACGTAGCGCCCAACGCACGTCCCGACGTAGAGCAGAAAGTTAGCTAACTACAGACATAGAGCCCAACGCACGTCCCGACGTAGAGCCCAACGCACGTCCCGACGTAGAGCCCAACGCACGTCCCGACGTAGAGCTGAAAGTAAGCTAAATCCCGACGTAGAGGCCAACGCACGTCCCGACGTAGAGGCCAACGCACGTCCCGACGTAGAGGCCAACGCACGTCCCGACGTAGAGGCCAACGCACGTCCCGACGTAGAGGCCAACGCACGTCCCGACGTAGAGGCCAACGCACGTCCCGACGTAGAGGCCAACGCAGGTCCCGACGTAGAGGCCAACGCACGTCCCGACGTAGAGCTGAAAGTAAGCTAAATCCCGAAGTAGAGGCCAACACACGTCCCGACGTAGAGACCAACGCACGTCCCGACGTAGAGCTGAAAGTAAGCTAAATCCCGACGTAGAGCCCAACGCACGTCCCGACGTAGAGGCCAACGCACGTCCCGACGTAGAGCTGAAAGTAAGCTAAATCCCGACGTAGAGGCCAACGCACGTCCCGACGTAGAGCTGAAAGTAAGCTAAATCCCGACGTAGAGCCCAACGCACGTCCCGACGTAGAGCCCAACGCACGTCCCGACGTAGAGCTGAAAGTAAGCTAAATCCCGAAGTAGAGGCCAACGCACGTCCCGACGTAGAGGCCAACGCACGTCCCGACGTAGAGCTGAAAGTAAGCTAAATCCCGACGTAGAGGCCAACGCACGTCCCGACGTAGAGGCCAACGCACGTCCCGACGTAGAGGCCAACGCACGTCCCGACGTAGAGGCCAACGCACGTCCCGACGTAGAGGCCAACGCACGTCCCGACGTAGAGGCCAACGCACGTCCCGACGTAGAGGCCAACGCACGTCCCGACGTAGCGCCCAACGCACGTCCCGACGTAGAGCTGAAAGTTAGCTAACAACAGACGTAGAGCCCAACGCACGTCCCGACGTAGAGCTGAAAGTTACCTAACTACAGACGTAGAGCCCAAAGCACGTCCCGACGTAGAGCCCGACGTAGAGCCCAACGCACGTCCCGACGTAGAGCCCAACGCACGTCCCGACGCACGTCCCGACGTAGAGCCCAACGCACGTCCCGACGTAGAGCCCAACGCACGTCCCGACGTAGAGCCCAACGCACGTCCCGACGTAGAGCCCAACGCACGTCCCGACGTAGAGTTGAAAGTTAAATCCCGACGTAGAGGCCAACTCACGTCCCGACGTAGAGGCCAACAGACGTCCCGACGTAGAGCCCAACAGACGTCCCGACGTAGAGCCCAACAGACGTCCCGACTTAGAGGCCAACGCACGTCCCGACTTAGAGCTAAAAGTAAGCTAAATCCCGACGTAGAGGCCAACGCACGTCCCGACGTAGAGGCCAACGCACGTCCCGACGTAGAGCTGAAAGTAAGCTAAATCCCGACGTAGAGGCCAACGCACGTCCCAACGTAGAGGCCAGCGCACGTCCCGACGTAAGGCCAGCGCACGTCCCGACGTAGAGCCCAACGCACGTCCCGACGTAGAGCTGAAAGTAAGCTAAATCCCGACGTAGAGCCCAACGCACGTCCCGACGTAGAGCCCAACGCACGTCCCGACGTAGAGCCCAACGCACGTCCCGACGTAGAGCCCAACGCACGTCCCGACGTAGAGCCCAACGCACGTCCCGACGTAGAGCTGAAAGTTAGCTAACTACAGACGTAGAGCCCAACGCACGTCCCGACGTAGAGCCCAACGCACGTCCCGACGTAGAGCCCAACGCACGTCCCGACGTAGCGCCCAACGCACGTCCCGACGTAGCGCCCAACGCACGTCCCGACGTAGCGCCCAACGCACGTCCCGACGTAGAGCTGAAAGTTAGCTAACTACAGACGTAGAGCCCAACGCACGTCCCGACGTAGAGCAGAAATTAGCTAACTACAGACGTAGAGCCCAACGCACGTCCCGACGTAGCGCCCAACGCACGTCCCGACGTAGCGCCCAACGCACGTCCCGACGTAGAGCTGAAAGTTAGCTAACTACAGACGTAGAGCCCAACGCACGTCCCGACGTAGAGCAGAAATTAGCTAACTACAGACGTAGAGGCCAACGCACGTCCCGACGTAGAGGCCAACGCACGTCCCGACGTAGAGGCCAACGCACGTCCCGACGTAGAGGCCAACGCACGTCCCGACGTAGAGGCCAACGCACGTCCCGACGTAGAGGCCAACGCACGTCCCGACGTAGAGGCCAACGCACGTCCCGACGTAGAGGCCAACGCACGTCCCGACGTAGAGGCCAACGCACGTCCCGACGTAGAGGCCAACGCACGTCCCGACGTAGAGGCCAACGCACGTCCCGACGTAGAGGCCAACGCACGTCCCGACGTAGAGGCCAACGCACGTCCCGACGTAGAGCTGAAAGTAAGCTAAATCCCGACGTAGAGGCCAACGCACGTCCCGACGTAGAGGCCAACGCACGTCCCGACGTAGAGCTGAAAGTAAGCTAAATCCCGACGTAGAGGCCAACGCACGTCCCGACGTAGAGCTGAAAGTAAGCTAAATCCCGACGTAGAGGCCAACGCACGTCCCGACGTAGAGCTGAAAGTAAGCTAAATCCCGACGTAGAGGCCAACGCACGTCCCGACGTAGAGCTGAAAGTAAGCTAAATCCCGACGTAGAGCCCAACGCACGTCCCGACGTAGAGGCCAACGCACGTCCCGACGTAGAGCTGAAAGTAAGCTAAATCCCGACGTAGAGCCCAACGCACGTCCCGACGTAGAGCTGAAAGTAAGCTAAATCCCGACGTAGAGCCCAACGCACGTCCCGACGTAGAGCTGAAAGTAAGCTAAATCCCGACGTAGAGCCCAACGCACGTCCCGACGTAGAGCCCAACGCACGTCCCGACGTAGAGCCCAACGCACGTCCCGACGTAGAGCCCAACGCACGTCCCGACGTAGAGCCCAACGCACGTCCCGACGTAGAGCCCAACGCACGTCCCGACGTAGAGCCCAACGCACGTCCCGACGTAGAGCCCAACGCACGTCCCGACGTAGAGCCCAACGCACGTCCCGACGTAGAGCTGAAAGTAAGCTAAATCCCGACGTAGCGCCCAACGCACGTCCCGACGTAGCGCCGAACGCACGTCCCGACGTAGCGCCGAACGCACGTCCCGACGTAGAGCTGAAAGGAAGCTAAATCCCGACGCAGAGGCCAACGCACGTCCCGACGTAGAGGCCAACGCACGTCCCGACGTAGAGCTGAAAGTTAGCTAACAACAGACGTAGAGCCCAACGCACGTCCCGACGTAGAGCTGAAAGTTACCTAACTACAGACGTAGAGCCCAAAGCACGTCCCGACGTAGAGCCCGACGTAGCGCCCCGACGCACGTCCCGACGTAGCGCCCCGACGCACGTCCCGACGTAGCGCCCCGACGCACGTCCCGACGTAGAGCTGAAAGTTAAATCCCGACGTAGAGGCCAACGCACGTCCCGACGTAGAGCCCAACGCACGTCCCGACGTAGAGCCCAACAGACGTCCCGACGTAGAGCCCAACAGACGTCCCGACGTAGAGCCCAACAGACGTCCCGACGTAGAGCCCAACAGACGTCCCGACGTAGAGCCCAACAGACGTCCCGACGTAGAGCCCAACAGACGTCCCGACTTAGAGCTAAAAGTAAGCTAAATCCCGACGTAGAGGCCAGCGCACGTCCCGACGTAGAGGCCAGCGCACGTCCCGACGTAGAGGCCAGCGCACGTCCCGACGTAGAGGCCAGCGCACGTCCCGACGTAGAGGCCAGCGCACGTCCCGACGTAGAGGCCAGCGCACGTCCCGACGTAGAGGCCAGCGCACGTCCCGACGTAGAGGCCAGCGCACGTCCCGACGTAGAGGCCAGCGCACGTCCCGACGTAGAGCTGAAAGTAAGCTAAATCCCGACGTAGAGCCCAACGCACGTCCCGACGTAGAGCCCAACGCACGTCCCGACGTAGAGCCCAACGCACGTCCCGACGTAGAGGCCAAGGCACGTCCCGACGTAGAGGCCAAGGCACGTCCCGACGTAGAGCCCAACAGACGTCCCGACGTAGAGGCCAACGCACGTCCCGACGTAGAGGCCAACGCACGTCCCGACGTAGAGGCCAACGCACGTCCCGACTTAGAGCTAAAAGTAAGCTAAATCCCGACGTAGAGGCCAGCGCACGTCCCGACGTAGAGGCCAGCGCACGTCCCGACGTAGAGGCCAGCGCACGTCCCGACGTAGAGGCCAGCGCACGTCCCGACGTAGAGGCCAGCGCACGTCCCGACGTAGAGCTGAAAGTAAGCTAAATCCCGACGTAGAGCCCAACGCACGTCCCGACGTAGAGCCCAACGCACGTCCCGACGTAGAGCCCAACGCACGTCCCGACGTAGAGCCCAACGCACGTCCCGACGTAGAGGCCAAGGCACGTCCCGACGTAGAGGCCAAGGCACGTCCCGACGTAGAGCCCAACGCACGTCCCGACGTAGCGCCCAACGCACGTCCCGACGTAGAGCCCAACGCACGTCCCGACGTAGCGCCCAACGCACGTCCCGACGTAGCGCCCAACGCACGTCCCGACGTAGAGCCCAACGCACGTCCCGACGTAGAGCCCAACGCACGTCCCGACGTAGAGCCCAACGCACGTCCCGACTTAGAGCTAAAAGTAAGCTAAATCCCGACGTAGAGGCCAGCGCACGTCCCGACGTAGAGGCCAGCGCACGTCCCGACGTAGAGGCCAGCGCACGTCCCGACGTAGAGGCCAGCGCACGTCCCGACGTAGAGGCCAGCGCACGTCCCGACGTAGAGGCCAGCGCACGTCCCGACGTAGAGGCCAGCGCACGTCCCGACGTAGAGGCCAGCGCACGTCCCGACGTAGAGGCCAGCGCACGTCCCGACGTAGAGGCCAGCGCACGTCCCGACGTAGAGCTAAAAGTAAGCTAAATCCCGACGTAGAGGCCAGCGCACGTCCCGACGTAGAGCTAAAAGTAAGCTAAATCCCGACGTAGAGGCCAGCGCACGTCCCGACGTAGAGGCCAGCGCACGTCCCGACGTAGAGGCCAGCGCACGTCCCGACGTAGAGGCCAGCGCACGTCCCGACGTAGAGGCCAGCGCACGTCCCGACGTAGAGGCCAGCGCACGTCCCGACGTAGAGGCCAGCGCACGTCCCGACGTAGAGGCCAGCGCACGTCCCGACGTAGAGGCCAGCGCACGTCCCGACGTAGAGCTGAAAGTAAGCTAAATCCCGACGTAGAGCCCAACGCACGTCCCGACGTAGAGCCCAACGCACGTCCCGACGTAGAGGCCAAGGCACGTCCCGACGTAGAGGCCAAGGCACGTCCCGACGTAGAGGCCAAGGCACGTCCCGACGTAGCGCCCAACGCACGTCCCGACGTAGCGCCCAACGCACGTCCCGACGTAGAGCAGAAAGTTAGCTAACTACAGACGTAGAGCCCAACGCACGTCCCGACGTAGAGCAGAAAGTTAGCTAACTACAGACGTAGAGCCCAACGCACGTCCCGACGTAGAGCCCAACGCACGTCCCGACGTAGAGCCCAACGCACGTCCCGACGTAGAGCCCAACGCACGTCCCGACATAGAGCCCAACGCACGTCCCGACATAGAGCCCAACGCACGTCCCGACATAGAGCTGAAAGTAAGTTAAATCCCGACGTAGAGGCCAACGCACGTCCCGACGTAGAGGCCAACGCACGTCCCGACGTAGAGGCCAACGCACGTCCCGACGTAGAGGCCAACGCACGTCCCGACGTAGAGGCCAACGCACGTCCCGACGTAGAGGCCAACGCACGTCCCGACGTAGAGGCCAACGCACGTCCCGACGTAGAGGCCAACGCACGTCCCGACGTAGAGGCCAACGCACGTCCCGACGTAGAGGCCAACGCACGTCCCGACGTAGAGGCCAACGCACGTCCCGACGTAGAGGCCAACGCACGTCCCGACGTAGAGGCCAACGCACGTCCCGACGTAGAGGCCAACGCACGTCCCGACGTAGAGCTGAAAGTAAGCTAAATCCCGACGTAGAGCCCAACGCACGTCCCGACGTAGAGCCCAACGCACGTCCCGACTTAGAGCCCAACGCACGTCCCGACTTAGAGCCCAACGCACGTCCCGACTTAGAGGCCAACGCACGTCCCGACTTAGAGGCCAACGCACGTCCCGACTTAGAGGCCAACGCACGTCCCGACTTAGAGGCCAACGCACGTCCCGACTTAGAGGCCAACGCACGTCCCGACTTAGAGGCCAACGCACGTCCCGACTTAGAGGCCAACGCACGTCCCGACTTAGAGGCCAACGCACGTCCCGACTTAGAGGCCAACGCACGTCCCGACTTAGAGGCCAACGCACGTCCCGACTTAGAGGCCAACGCACGTCCCGACTTAGAGGCCAACGCACGTCCCGACTTAGAGGCCAACGCACGTCCCGACGTAGAGCTGAAAGTTAGCTAACTACAGACGTAGAGCCCAACGCACGTCCCGACGTAGAGCCCAACGCACGTCCCGACGTAGAGCCCAACGCACGTCCCGACGTAGAGCCCAACGCACGTCCCGACGTAGAGCCCAACGCACGTCCCGACGTAGAGCCCAACGCACGTCCCGACGTAGAGCCCAACGCACGTCCCGACGTAGAGCCCAACGCACGTCCCGACGTAGAGCCCAACGCACGTCCCGACGTAGAGCCCAACGCACGTCCCGACGTAGAGCCCAACGCACGTCCCGACGTAGAGCCCAACGCACGTCCCGACGTAGAGCCCAACGCACGTCCCGACGTAGAGCCCAACGCACGTCCCGACGTAGAGCTGAAAGTAAGCTAAATCCCGACGTAGAGCCCAACGCACGTCCCGACGTAGAGGACAACGCACGTCCCGACGTAGAGCTGAAAGTAAGCTAAATCCCGACGTAGCGCCCAACGCACGTCCCGACGTAGAGCTGAAAGTAAGCTAAATCCCGACGCAGAGCCCAACGCACGTCCCGACGTAGAGCTGAAAGTAAGCTAAATCCCGACGCAGAGCCCAACGCACGTCCCGACGTAGAGCTGAAAGTAAGCTAAATCCCGACGCAGAGCCCAACGCACGTCCCGACGTAGAGCTGAAAGTAAGCTAAATCCCGACGCAGAGCCCAACGCACGTCCCGACGTAGAGCTGAAAGTAAGCTAAATCCCGACGCAGAGCCCAACGCACGTCCCGACGTAGAGCTGAAAGTAAGCTAAATCCCGACGCAGAGCCCAACGCACGTCCCGACGTAGAGCTGAAAGTAAGCTAAATCCCGACGCAGAGCCCAACGCACGTCCCGACGTAGAGCTGAAAGTAAGCTAAATCCCGACGCAGAGCCCAACGCACGTCCCGACGTAGAGCTGAAAGTAAGCTAAATCCCGACGCAGAGCCCAACGCACGTCCCGACGTAGAGCTGAAAGTAAGCTAAATCCCGACGCAGAGCCCAACGCACGTCCCGACGTAGAGCTGAAAGTAAGCTAAATCCCGACGCAGAGCCCAACGCACGTCCCGACGTAGAGCTGAAAGTAAGCTAAATCCCGACGCAGAGCCCAACGCACGTCCCGACGTAGAGCTGAAAGTAAGCTAAATCCCGACGCAGAGCCCAACGCACGTCCCGACGTAGAGCTGAAAGTAAGCTAAATCCCGACGCAGAGCCCAACGCACGTCCCGACGTAGAGCTGAAAGTAAGCTAAATCCCGACGCAGAGCCCAACGCACGTCCCGACGTAGAGCTGAAAGTAAGCTAAATCCCGACGCAGAGCCCAACGCACGTCCCGACGCAGAGCCCAACGCACGTCCCGACGCAGAGCCCAACGCACGTCCCGACGCAGAGCCCAACGCACGTCCCGACGCAGAGCCCAACGCACGTCCCGACGCAGAGCCCAACGCACGTCCCGACGCAGAGCCCAACGCACGTCCCGACGCAGAGCCCAACGCACGTCCCGACGCAGAGGCCAAGAGAAGTTCCGAAGTAGAGCTGAAAGTGAGCTAACAATAAAATTAGAGCCCAACGCACGTCCCGACGTAGAGCTGAAAGTAACCTAAATCCCGACGCAGAGCCCAACGCACGTCCCGACGTAGAGCTGAAAGTAAGCTAAATCCCGACGCAGAGCCCAACGCACGTCCCGACGTAGAGCTGAAAGTAAGCTAAATCCCGACGCAGAGCCCAACGCACGTCCCGACGCAGAGGCCAACGCACGTCCCGACGCAGAGGCCAACGCACGTCCCGACGCAGAGCTGAAATTAAGCTAAATCCCGACGCAGAGCCCAACGCACGTCCCGACGCAGAGCCCAACGCACGTCCCGACGCAGAGCCCAACGCACGTCCCGACGCAGAGCCCAACGCACGTCCCGACGCAGAGCCCAACGCACGTCCCGACGCAGAGCCCAACGCACGTCCCGACGCAGAGCCCAACGCACGTCCCGACGCAGAGCCCAACGCACGTCCCGACGCAGAGCCCAACGCACGTCCCGACGCAGAGGCCAAGAGAAGTTCCGAAGTAGAGCTGAAAGTGAGCTAACAATAAAATTAGAGCCCAACGCACGTCCCGACGTAGAGCTGAAAGTAAGCTAAATCCCGACGCAGAGCCCAACGCACGTCCCGACGTAGAGCTGAAAGTAAGCTAAATCCCGACGCAGAGCCCAACGCACGTCCCGACGTAGAGCTGAAAGTAAGCTAAATCCCGACGCAGAGCCCAACGCACGTCCCGACGCAGAGCCCAACGCACGTCCCGACGCAGAGCCCAACGCACGTCCCGACGCAGAGCCCAACGCACGTCCCGACGCAGAGCCCAACGCACGTCCCGACGCAGAGCCCAACGCACGTCCCGACGCAGAGCCCAACGCACGTCCCGACGCAGAGCCCAACGCACGTCCCGACGCAGAGCCCAACGCACGTCCCGACGCAGAGCTGAAAGTAAGCTAACTACAGACGCAGAGCCCAACGCACGTCCCGACGCAGAGCCCAACGCACGTCCCGACGCAGAGCCCAACGCACGTCCCGACGCAGAGCCCAACGCACGTCCCGACGCAGAGCCCAACGCACGTCCCGACGCAGAGGCCAAGAGAAGTTCCGAAGTAGAGCTGAAAGTGAGCTAACAATAAAATTAGAGCCCAACGCACGTCCCGACGTAGAGCTGAAAGTAAGCTAAATCCCGACGCAGAGCCCAACGCACGTCCCGACGTAGAGCTGAAAGTAAGCTAAATCCCGACGCAGAGCCCAACGCACGTCCCGACGCAGAGCCCAACGCACGTCCCGACGCAGAGCCCAACGCACGTCCCGACGCAGAGCCCAACGCACGTCCCGACGCAGAGCCCAACGCACGTCCCGACGCAGAGCCCAACGCACGTCCCGACGCAGAGCCCAACGCACGTCCCGACGCAGAGCTGAAAGTAAGCTAACTACAGACGCAGAGCCCAACGCACGTCCCGACGCAGAGCTGAAAGTAAGCTAAACCAGATGTAGAGCCCAACAGACGTCCCGACTTAGAGGCGAAAGCAAGCTCAAGCCAGACTTCCCGACCTACAACCCAACAAACGTCCCGACGTTGATCCCAACAGATGTCCCGACGTAGAGCCCAAGAGATGTCCCGACATAGAGCCTAACAGACGTCCCGACGCAGAGCCCAACACATGTCCAGTTGTAGAACTCAACATACGTCCCGATATAGAGCCGAAAGCGAGCTCAAGCCAGACATATCGAAGTAGAGACCAACAGACGTTCCGACGTAGAGCCAAAAGTGAGCTACAGCCGGACGTAGAGCCTAAAAGACGTCCTGACGTAGAGCCCGAGACATGTCCCGACATAGAGCCCAACACACGTCCCGACGTATATCCCAAAAGACATTCCGAAGTAGAGCTGAAATTAACGTCAAGCCAGACGTAGAAACCAACATACGTTCCGACGTAGAGACCAACAGACGTCCCGACGTATAGCTCAGAAATGACCCGACGTATAGCCGCAAGACGGAGGGATGGGGGGGCATAGACAGGTGCAGACGTGGTGCGCATCCTCACGGCTGCTCGATAGTCTCACCTTCAAGTCCCAGGAAGGGAAATGCGGTCACAAACACTCCTCACAAAAACCAAGTTGCCATCCTGCAGGAAGTTCAGAATTCCGGGAAAAACCAGTGCACCTAGAACAAAACAGCACCAAAACTATCAGTTAAAAAAAAGGCTATGTGTTTTAAAACCCTCCTGTCACCCCTGAACACCCCCTAGGAAACTGCCGACGTAAAAAAAAAAAAAAAAAAAAAACAAAAAAAAAAACACACACCCAAAACCCAAGCTGCATCCCAGGGCGCTCTCTCCTGTGGATGCCGCTGGACCCTGCCCAGTCCCACAGCTCTCGCCTTGCCCAGAAGGAGCTCCCTGGGCAGAGCCCGGGGCTCATCTACTCCAGGGCCCCCCGCACCGAACCGGCACTTGGGCATCCTGGAGGACTGCGGGCCCATAGAGCGCAAGTTCGGAGGACTGAGGGGCACTTCCGGCATCATGGAGGACCGCGGGGAAGCGGCGGGAGCCTGCCGGAGCCCTGGAGGAGCTGGTGAGTCCCCCGCGAAACGAGTGCCGACGGCGGCCGCGGTGGCGGCACCGCCGTCTCGGGGCCGCATCCGCGTCATTTCTCTCCGGAGCTGCGGACGGTGCTTGGAGGGGGGGGGGGGGGGGGGGGTATGGCGCCGCCATCTTCTGAATGAGGCATGGACAGGTGGATAGGGAGTGGCATATACAGGTGCATACATGTTGCACATTCTAATACCTAATAATCTCACCTTCAGTCCTATTAAGGGAAAAGCTGTCAGCCAAACTAGGGAAAAAAACAAGGTTACATCCTGCATGAAGTCCAGAGTTCCAGGAAAATCCAGTGCAGCTAGAACAAAAAAAATTCAGTTAAAAAAAATTCTGTGTTTTTAAAGTATCTTGCCACCCCTGAACACTCAGTATAAAATTGCTGACATCAAAACCAACAAACCGGCATCCAATGGCACTCTCTATGTGCTGCTGGACCTTGCCCAGTCCCACAACTCTTACCTCAGATGCTTCTGCTTCTCTCCGTGTCCAAACCGCAATACCCACACAGCCCAGCCAGCTCCCAAACTGCCACCGCTGATAGCACCAACAGAGCACCCACACCACAGCAACCTCAGAGCAGAATGAGCTCCCTGAGCAGAGACCCAGACCCCGACCACCACCCTTCCCACAATCACAGGGAACTGAATAAACGGAGACACCGAGAGAGGGAGACCTAGAAATGCCATTGTCACAAGCAACGAGGAAGAATGAAATCAGAGCTGGTGGGGTGCCAGAAAGGAAGAGACATAGAAAGGAAAGGTAGAAGGTGATACTTTACAGGGCAATGCTAGCAGAAGAGCAAAAAGCTTTGGGGAACTAGACAGCCTGAAAGGCAGACAGAAGCAGGGACAGGCAAGGAGGCAGGCAGAGACCTGCAGAACCAGGGCAGGGATGGGCCCGGACACACACGAGGGGACACGTGGCTCCTGGTGCCAACGGCAGACCTTCACCGCCCCGAGGCTTTTCTCTCTGCTTCTGCCCCTTCCTCCTCCACAGTGCCAGCTGCCTGACCTTAGGAGTAAGCGGTGCGTGACTCAATGCACTTCTCTCACGAGGTTTCCTGGACATGCAGCAGCTCACACGTGTGGCCAACAGAGCCGCCAGGGTCCTGGTGTCGTGTGCTGGTGGCGTGCTCTGTTGGGGACGGCTGGGAGGGATCCTTCCTTGCCACAGGGACCGGCTAGAGACAGCTGCCTGTGGAAGCCCCTTGGTTTGACTCCTCAGCCACCTCCTGCAGGCAGGCATGCCCAGGCAGCCCCCTTCCTAGCCCAAAGCAGGGCCAGCCCCATCATTAGCCTCACTGGCCACACCTGCCCCAGCTGGAGCCCGTCAGGAACAGGGGCCTGGCCAAATCCCCACAGCACATGGCCCCCTCCCTGGCACCTGCTCACAGCCATGAGCTCTGCACCCAGGGGCTTGAATACCATCCAGGGGCACAGAGGAGGCAGGAAAAGTTTACTCACCTCTGCCCAGAACAAATCCTGGCACTGAGCTGGCTACAAGGCTCAGTGCTCAAACGCAGCAGGACAGCAGGAGAGAAGGGAAAAAACAGGAGGAAGATAGAGAAGAGGTGGGGGACAGGCAGCCAGTAAACGGGATGCTGCAAACAGGGGAGGGACAGGGAGCAGGACAGTAGCATAGAGAGAGGAGTACTGGGACACTGAGCAAAAAACCCAGGGAGAGGTGGAGGAATACATAAGAGAGAGGAGGAGCAGGAGAAAGAGTCCAAAGGCACCAGCAGGACCACAAGGCAAGGACAAGACGAGGGACAGGCAAATATTGTAAAGCAATAGGGGAAAAGAAACAGAGGCAAGAACTAACACATAGGGTCAGGAAGACAAAAAGAGGGAGCCTTACAAAGACAATGTAAAAAGTGACACCATTTCCACCCCCATCTTGACTTCCACATTTTCCCTGACTTCGCACCCCATCTCAGCCTCCACTTTCTTCCAGCCCTGCCACCTCCCCCTGGCTTGAGGGGAAGCCCCAGTGCCATCGGAATGGCAGCAGGGTGCCTGGCAGGCTTCCACAGCAAAGTGGCCAGGACAGAAAGCCATCGTTGGCCCTCCCCATCCCTGGGCAGCCCTTTCCCAGGCAGCGGAAGGAGCGACAGGCAGGGCAGCAGAGATGGACCAGGATGTGCATGGGAGAACATGTGACTCACCCCAGCTCCCAGCACCGGCTCAGACCTTCAGTGCCCCAACACTTTTCTCTCAACTCCCCTCCACTGCCAGGCTGGCCAGCGGCTCACACACAGCCGATGCAGGCACCAAGCTCTTGGCAACACATGCTGGTGGTCTGCTCCATCACGGACAGCTCAGAGGAACCCTTCTTCACCACAGGGACCAGCCATTCCATGCTGGAGGCACCTCCAGCTCCTCCTCAGCCAGTTCCCCTTTACCAGCTCCCTCAGGCAGCCCCTTTATAGTCCACAGCAGGGCCAGTCATGCCATTAGCCCCACTGGCCACACCTGGAGCCCATCAGGAACAGGGGCCACAGGCAAGAACAAACACCCAGGGACAAGGAGCTCAGAAGAGGGAGATGTAGGAAGAAAACGTAAAAAGTAATGCTGCTTTTCCACTCTCCCACCCACCTCTGCCCTTGGGAAAGCCTGATGGAAACCATGAGACTTCAGGGTGTCCCTGCTGGGTGCCCCTCATTCCCCCTGACATCTACTGGTGATGGCATTTTGCGGTAGTCTTAGGGATTTGGGGCCCAAGGAAGTGCCAGAGCAAAGTTCGGAATGCTAACAGTTTATTCGTGCTGTAAACCTGGAGCAGCAATACTTGGAGAGGTGAGGGCAAGGCAGCTGCATGGAGCAGAGACAAGGGGGGGACAATGCATGCCCATGGGAGGCAGGTGCAAGGCAGAAGCACAGGGCGAGGACAACAGTGTGAGCTATGCACACCCATAAAGAGGGAACACAAAGCAGGCAAAGCACACCCATTGGAGGCAGGGACACGAGAAGTAGGGCCAGGCACACCCACCCTTTGCAAGGCCACCGAGTTGGGGGTGGCATGGGAAAAACCCCACCTGCAGCCACGGACGGAGGGATGGGGGGGCATAGACAGGTGCGGACGTGGTGCGCATCCTCACGGCTGCTCGATATTCTCACCTTCAAGTCCGAGGAAGGGAAATGCGGTCACAAACACTCCTCGCAAAAAACAAGTTGCCATCCTGCAGGAAGTTCAGAATTCTGGGAGAATCCAGTGCACCTAGAACAAAACAGCACCAAAACTATCAGTTAAAAAAAGGCTGTGTGTTTTAAAACCCTCCTGTCACCCCTGAACACCCCGTAGGAAACTGCCGACGTAAAAAAAAAAAAAAAAAACAAACCAAAAAAACCCCACCAAAACCCAAGCTGCAGCCCAGGGCACTCTCTCCTGTGGGTGCCGCTGGACCCTGCCCAGTCCCACAGCTCTCGCCTCGCCCAGAAGGAGCTCCCTGGGCAGAGCCCGGGGCTCATCTACTCCAGGGCCCCCCGCACCGAACCGGCACTTGGGCATCCTGGAGGACTGCGGGCCCATAGAGCGCAAGTTCGGAGGACTGAGGGGCACTTCCGGCATCATGGAGGACCGCGGGGAAGCGGCGGGAGCCTGCCGGAGCCCCGGAGGAGCCGGTGAGTCCCCCGCGAAACGAGTGCCGACGGCGGCCGCGGTGGCGGCGCCGCTGTCTCGGGGCCGCATCCGCGTCGTTTCTCTCCGGAGCTGCGGCCGGTGCTTGGAGGGGGGCGGGGGGGGGGGGGGGGTATGGCGCCGCCATCTTCTGAAGGCTAAGGCTGCCCGCGGCGGGGATGGGGCCGCGCGGCCAGGAGGGGACAGGCCGCCGCCCCGCCGTGCAGAGCTGCGTTCCTTGCGTGTTTCGGCAGGAATCGCTGTTGAATCCGTCTCGCTCTCGAATCCGTCTCGCTCTCCACGGCTTCCGGGCAGTTTCTCCGCCCGCCCTGCCGGTCCGCGGTTAGGCCGGCGCGGAGCACCGGTGACGGGACCTGCGGGCGTGCGGGCGTGCGGGCGTGAGGGGCTCTTGCGAGAAGAGCCTCACAATAAGCAGGCTCAGCTCCGGGGCGGCACTAGTAAATGGCGTGGTCCTCGGGCGCCGTTAATTCGTGCCACGCGTTTGAGCTGGAATTTGAGAGAATAGTCTGTTATTTAAACGGCCCGATTGAAGAGTTGACTGGTACAAAAAGCCGGTGAACGAACGGCTCACAGCCGGCGAGCGCTCCGTGTACCGCTGCTGAAGGGAGCAGGAGCAAAGCGCAGGCACCCGACTGACACAAGAGGAAAAGGTTCATTACCGTTGGAAATCACGGTTTCGGATTGTGAATTAGGACTCGAATTAGGGGTACGTTCACGACGACCGTTACCCTAAACTGCTCCCAATTGGTATTCTATTTCTGCTTCCCAAGGAGAAAATTTTCACCTGATGGTGCTGCGGGGGTATCTTTAATGCATCAGTTTAAGATGGCTAGTATTGTTAAACGGGCATTCATGATGCCCAGTTAGCGTTCGATCTGTTTCTAAAATGAAATCTAAGTTTTTGTTCGTCGGATTTAATGGGCGTCGGTTTTTTCTTTTAGCTCTACTTGGAAGGAATTGGTACCCGTCCCCTCCTCCCCCCCCAACGGCTATGTTTAAATTTTGGCAGTCGTGACTCCCTGTTGGTTTTCTAATCTTCCTTTTATTTTAAATCTAAATCTTTTAGCGTTATGTTAGTTCACCACCGCCCGGGAATTCTTTTAGTACCTACGTTTAAACGGAGCCGTTATTGAACGATTCCTTTTTTTATTTCTCTTTATCTAAAGATCTAAAGCTTCAATTACTCTTTTGGTTCTAAGCAGGAGTCACTGTTGCCTCCCAGCTTGCTTACAGCGGTGTGATCGTTTAAGCGTTAGAGCCTCCCAATTAGTTTCCAGTTCAATTGGTTTAGCAGTGGTTATGTTTAAATGGAGCTGTTAACGACTCCCAATTAGTTTTCTGTCTTTATCACTTCAAGAGGGTCTCTAAACTATTCATTTTTTGAATTGCAATACGGACCGGGAATCATTACTGCCCGGTTCATTAAGTAACATCTGCCACTAAATTTAGTCATTACTCAACCCTAGGTAATATTTCTTCTCTTTAGGCGCGCTCTAATATTTTGTGACTTTACCACGAAGTGGATTAACTAGGACGCGTGATTTTTTTCTTTTCCTGTTAGAGTTGTTTCGCTACAGCTATTACTTCCAGTTAGTGCTCTGTTGTTGATATTCTGCTGCTTGCCCTTTGATTACATCAATGGGGAGTAAGTACTGTCTGCAAAGCGGGAAGCAATAGCTAGAGCGGACGACGGGCAGTATTTGCTCCCAAAGACTATTCTGGTTACTGTGACGGACATTTTTATTTTAAACGTTTTGACGTAAACGAGCGGTAAAAATTAAACTAATAGAAACTGACCACTTTGGAATTCCCCAGGAAAAACCACCGGAGCGCCTCGACGCGACCGGAGCCAGGACGCCTGCCGCGGTCCACTTGGGACGCTCGACGGTTTTGCACTCCGTCTCCAAAGCTTGAAGCTCCGCGGAGCGCAACCTCCCCGAGCGGCGACTCGGCCTGTAGCCACCGCCCGCTCTTCTCTCCGGCTCCGCCACCCGTTTTTCCAGAGCAGCCCAAAATCCCGGGGAAGCGAACCCGCGCACAGCAGATATGCCGCGACACCAAACCTCCGGCTGTCCAGCTGCGCCGCCCCCGACCGTCGCTGCTGCGCCAACGGGAGCCTCCGGCCGACGCAGTGCCGAGCGCCCGCGACCCCGTCGGCCGCCGGCTCTGCCAGCGGCGCGGTCCGGCGAAATCCGCGACGCTGCCGAGTCTGCGGCGAGTCCGGGGCGTGTTTTTTTAGCGAAGGAAAAGGCCATTGCAAGTCTCAAGTCCGACCTGCAAGGAAAAAGAAAGCCCGCGTAACAAGGCTAGACCCGTTCCTGTCTGTTGCAGAACTTGTACCAGCGCTACATTCTGGACGGGACCGAATGACAAAGCCGAATGACAGCCTGCAAGAATCCTCCTCTCAGAGCTCTCTGGTTGCAAAGGGAATATTGTAGATCACCAGCAGTTGTAAGACACTGAGACTCCTACTTTTCTCCATCTGCCTCCCTCAACAGAAATAAGTCCCAAAGGACAGAAAACCCCAGGATAGGGTTGAAACCAAACCGAACCCAAACCAAAAACCAAAACCAAGGAAAAACCGTCGGGGAAAAGAACCCCACAGCATCAGGAACTGTACCAAGCACCTTAAGTAACACTGAAGCGACTCGAACCAAAACAAGTGACAAGGCACCTCAGGAGAGGTGCCAGGAAAGACAAATGAGTCCACACAGAGCAACGCCCGTGTCCTTCTGAGAGGACTAGGCAGGTGAGAGAAGGCCCTTTGAAGGCCTGTCGTTCTGAGAAGGCCGCTTGTCACGCAGATTGATTCTGGTGCCTGGATGGGAAATGGAGGGGACTGAGGGGCGCACGAAGGGGAGGGAGGAACTCGGACAGCTTACGGAGATGCCTGCGGTGCAAAGCCGGGCTGCAGGATGGCTCGGCGTCGGTGCCATCGACCCCCCCCAAAAGATGCTGTGACCCCACTTGGGGACGACAACCTCTGGCCCCGGCGCCCCCGGGGCCGGGCAGAGGCAGCAGCGCTGGGCGTAGCTGGTGGCAGGGGGCCCGACGGGGGGGAACGCGTCCCGGCAGGGCCTGGCCAGGCCCAGGAGCACATCTGGTCCTCGCTGAGGGGCTGGAGCCGATAGGGGCCTGAGGAGTACAGGGGTGGCCTGGTGTCCCCGGCCGCAGCTCTTCCCTGCCGCAGCCGCCTGCGCTCCTGTCCGCGCCCGAAGCCCCATGCCCGCAGAGGCAGCTGGGTCTGGAGCTGCCAGCGCCAGCAGCCCCAGAGCAGAATGAGCTCCCTGAGCAGAGGCCGAGGCTCATATACCCCAGGCCCCGCCCCCGGGCAAGTGGTGGGGATGGGACACAAGGGGGGGCGGTGCCGGTGAGGGGGGGGGGGTGGGCAGCAAGGCACGCCAACGGGAGGGTGGGGCATGGGGCAAAAAAGTCACGCCCGGGGGGGGGGCGGTGCTGGGGTGGGGTGCAGAATAACAAAGGCAAACCCGGGAAGGGGAAGGGGGTGGGGGCCGGGCAGGGCACGGCCACTGTCGGCGAGGCCATGGGGGGGGCGGTGCTGGGGCGAGGTGCAAAGCAGCAAGGCACTCCCACGGGGGGAGCGGTGCCGGGGCGGGGCGCGGGGAAGCAGGGCACGCCCACGGGGGGGCGGTGACGGGGCGGGGCGCGGAAAAGCAAGGCACACCCACCGGGGGGGGGATCAGTGCCGGGGCGGGGCGCGGGGAAGCAGGGCACGC
Organism: Leptosomus discolor; assembly: GCF_034619465.1. Lineage (NCBI taxonomy): Eukaryota > Metazoa > Chordata > Aves > Leptosomiformes > Leptosomidae > Leptosomus > Leptosomus discolor. The sequence continues at coordinate 639,201 of NW_028237857.1, read as the reverse complement.
CCACGGGGGGGGTGGTGCCGGGGCAGAAAAGGCACACCGGGGGGGGGGGGTCGGGGGGGGGGGCAAGCAGGGCACGCCTACAGTGGCCAGTGCCGAAGAACAGCAGCAAGGCACGCTCACGGCGGGGGGGAGGCGCCGGGTGGATTTGGGGCCAGGCACACCCACCCTTAGCAAGGCCACCGAGTTGGGGGTGGCATGGGAAAAACCCCACCTGAAGGCAGAGACAGGGGTATGGGGGGGCATAGACAGGTGCAGACGTGCGCATCCTAACGGCTGCTCGATATTCTCACCTTCAAGTCCGAGGAAGGGAAATGCGGTCACAAACACTCCTCGCAAAAAACAAGTTGCCATCCTGCAGGAAGTTCAGAATTCCGGGAAAATCCAGTGCACCTAGAACAAAACAGCACCAAAACTATCAGTTAAAAAAAAGGCTGTGTGTTTTAAAACCCTCCTGTCACCCCTGAACACCCCCTAGGAAACTGCTGACGTAAAAAAAAAAAAAACAAACCAAAAAAACCCCAAAACCCAAGCTGCATCCCAGCCAGGGCGCTCTCTCCTGTGGGTGCCGCTGGACCCTGCCCAGTCCCACAGCTCTCGCCTCGCCCAGAAGGAGCTCCCTGGGCAGAGCCCGGGGCTCATCTACTCCAGGGCCCCCCGCACCGAACCGGCACTTGGGCATCCTGGAGGACTGCGGGCCCATAGAGCGCAAGTTCGGAGGACTGAGGGGCACTTCCGGCATCATGGAGGACCGCGGGGAAGCGGCGGGAGCCTGCCGGAGCCCCGGAGGAGCCGGTGAGTCCCCCGCGAAACGAGTGCCGACGGCGGCCGCGGTGGCGGCGCCGCTGTCTCGGGGCCGCATCCGCGTCGTTTCTCTCCGGAGCTGCGGCCGGTGCTTGGAGGGGGGCGGGGGGGGGGGGGTATGGCGCCGCCATCTTCTGAAGGCTGAGGCTGCCCGCGGCGGGGATGGGGCCGCGCGGGCAGGAGGGGACAGGCCGCCGCCCCGCCGTGCAGAGCTGCGTTCCTTGCGTGTTTCGGCAGGAATCGCTGTTGAATCCGTCTTGCTCTCAAATCCGTCTCGCTCTCCACGGCTTCCGGGCAGTTTCTCCGCCCGCCCTGCCGGTCCGCGGTTAGGCCGGCGCGGAGCACCGGTGACGGGACCTGCGGGCGTGCGTGAGGGGCTCTTGCGAGAAGAGCCTCACAATAAGCAGGCTCAGCTCCGGGGCGGCACTAGTAAATGGCGTGGTCCTCGGGCGCCGTTAATTCGTGCCACGCGTTTGAGCTGGAATTTGAGAGAATAGTCTGTTATTTAAATGGCCCGATTGAAGAGTTGACTGGTACAAAAAGCCGCTGAACGAACGGCTCACAGCCAGCGAGCGCTCCGTGTACCGCTGCTGAAGGGAGCAGGAGCAAAGCGCAGGCACCCGACTGACACAAGAGGAAAAGGTTCATTACCGTTGGAAATCACGGTTTCGGATTGTGAATTAGGACTCAAATTAGGGGTACGTTCACGACGACCGTTACCCTAAACTGCTCCCAATTGGTATTCTATTTCTGCTTCCCAAGGAGAAAATTTTCATCTGATGGTGCTGCGGGGGTATCTTTAATGCATCAGTTTAAGATGGCTAGTATTGTTAAACGGGCATTCATGATGCCCAGTTAGCATTCGATCTGTTTCTAAAATGAAATCTAAGTTTTTGTTCGTCGGATTTAATGGGCGTCGGTTTTTTCTTTTAGCTCTACTTGGAAGGAATTGGTACCCGTCCCCTCCTCCCCCCCCCAACGGCTATGTTTAAATTTTGGCAGTCGTGACTCCCTGTTGGTTTTCTAATTTTCCTTTTATTTTAAATCTAAATCTTTTAGCGTTATGTTAGTTCACCACCGCCCGGGAATTCTTTTAGTACCTACGTTTAAACGTAGCCGTTATTGAACGATTCCTTTTTTTATTTCTCTTTATCTAAAAATCTAAAGCTTCGATTACTCTTTTGGTTCTAAGCAGGAGTCACTGTTGCCTCCCAGCTTGCTTACAGCGGTGTGATCGTTTAAGCGTTAGAGCCTCCCAATTAGTTTCCAGTTCAATTGGTTTAGCAGTGGTTATGTTTAAATGGAGCTGTTAACGACTCCCAATTAGTTTTCTGTCTTTATCACTTCAAGAGGGTCTCTAAACTATTCATTTTTTGAATTGCAGTACGGACCGGGAATCATTACTGCCCGGTTCATTAAGTAACATCTGCCACTAAATTTAGTCATTACTCAACCCTAGGTAATATTTCTTCTCTTTAGGCGCGCTCTAATATTTTGTGACTTTACCACGAAGTGGATTAACTAGGACGCGTGATTTTTTTCTTTTCCTGTTAGAGTTGTTTCGCTACAGCTATTACTTCCAGTTAGTGCTCTGTTGTTGATATTCTGCTGCTTGCCCTTTGATTACATCAATGGGGAGTAAGTACTGTCTGCAAAGCGGGAAGCAATAGCTAGAGCGGACGACGGGCAGTATTTGCTCCCAAAGACTATTCTGGTTACTGTGACGGACATTTTTATTTTAAACGTTTTGACGTAAACGAGCGGTAAAAATTAAACTAATAGAAACTGACCACTTTGGAATTCCCCAGGAAAAACCACCGGAGCGCCTCGACGCGACCGGAGCCAGGACGCCTGCCGCGGTCCACTTGGGACGCTCGACGGTTTTGCACTCCGTCTCCAAAGCTTGAAGCTCCGCGGAGCGCAACCTCCCCGAGCGGCGACTCGGCCTGTAGCCACCGCCCGCTCTTCTCTCCGGCTCCGCCACCCGTTTTTCCAGAGCAGCCCAAAATCCCGGGGAAGCGAACCCGCGCACAGCAGATACGCCGCGACACCAAACCTCCGGCTGTCCAGCTGCGCCGCCCCCGACCGTCGCTGCTGCGCCAACGGGAGCCTCCGGCCGACGCAGTGCCGAGCGCCCGCGACCCCGTCGGCCGCCGGCTCTGCCAGCGGCGCGGTCCGGCGAAATCCGCGACGCTGCCGAGTCTGCGGCGAGTCCGGGGCGTGTTTTTTTAGCGAAGGAAAAGGCCATTGCAAGTCTCAAGTCCGACCTGCAAGGAAAAAGAAAGCCCGCGTAACAAGGCTAGACCCGTTCCTGTCTGTTGCAGAACTTGTACCAGCGCTACATTCTGGACGGGACCGAATGACAAAGCCGAATGACAGCCTGCAAGAATCCTCCTCTCAGAGCTCTCTGGTTGCAAAGGGAATATTGTAGATCACCAGCAGTTGTAAGACACTGAGACTCCTACTTTTCTCCATCTGCCTCCCTCAACAGAAATAAGTCCCAAAGGACAGAAAACCCCAGGATAGGGTTGAAACCAAACCGAACCCAAACCAAAAACCAAAACCAAGGAAAAACCGTCGGGGAAAAGAACCCCACAGCATCAGGAACTGTACCAAGCACCTTAAGTAACACTGAAGCGACTCGAACCAAAACAAGTGACAAGGCACCTCAGGAGAGGTGCCAGGAAAGACAAATGAGTCCACACAGAGCAACGCCCGTGTCCTTCTGAGAGGACTAGGCAGGTGAGAGAAGGCCCTTTGAAGGCCTGTGGTTCTGAGAAGGCCACTTGTCACGCAGATTGATTCTGGTGCCTGGATGGGAAATGGAGGGACTGAGGGGCACACGAAGGGGAGGGAGGAACTCGGACAGCTTACGGAGATGCCTGCGGTGCAAAGCCAGGCTGCAGGATGGCTCGGCGTCGGTGCCATCGACCCCCCCCAAAAGATGCTGTGACCCCACTTGGGGACGACAACCTCTGGCCCCGGCGCCCCCGGGGCCGGGCAGAGGCAGCAGCGCTCGGCGTAGCTGGTGGCAGGGGGCCCGACGGGGTGGAACGCGTCCCGGCAGGGCCTGGCCAGGCCCAGGAGCACATCTGGTCCTCGCTGAGGGGCTGGAGCCGATGGGGGCCTGAGGAGTACAGGGGTGGCCTGGTGTCCCCGGCCGCAGCTCTTCCCTGCCGCAGCCGCCTGCGCTCCTGTCCGCGCCCGAAGCCCCATGCCCGCAGAGGCAGCTGGGTCTGGAGCTGCCAGCGCCAGCAGCCCCAGAGCAGAATGAGCTCCCTGAGCAGAGGCCGAGGCTCATATACCCCAGGCCCCGCCCCCGGGCAAGTGGTGGGGATGGGACACAAGGGGGGGGCGGGGCCGGGGGGGGGGGGGGGCAGCAAGGCACGCCAACAGGAGGGTGGGGCATGGGGCAAAAAAGTCACGCCCGGGGGGGGCGGTGCTGGGGTGGGGTGCAGAATAACAAAGGCAAACCCGGGAAGGGGAGGGGGTGGGGGCCGGGCAGGGCACAGCCACTGTCGGCGAGGCCATGGGGGGGGGGCGGTGCTGGGGCGAGGTGCAAAGCAGCAAGGCACTCCCACGGGGGGAACGGTGCCGGGGCGGGGCGCGGGGAAGCAGGGCACGCCCACGGGGGGGGGGCGGTGCCGGGGCAGAAAAGGCACACGGGGGGGGGGGTCGGGGGGGGGGGGCAAGCAGGGCACGCCTACAGTGGCCAGTGCCGAAGAACAGCAGCAAGGCACGCTCACGGCGGGGGGGAGGCGCCGGGTGGATTTGGGGCCAGGCACACCCACCCTTAGCAAGGCCACCGAGTTGGGGGTGGCATGGGAAAAACCCCACCTGAAGGCGGAGACAGGGGTACGGGGGGGCATAGACAGGTGCAGACGTGGTGCGCATCCTCACGGCTGCTCGATAGTCTCACCTTCAAGTCCTAGGAAGGGAAATGCGGTCACAAACACTCCTCACAAAAAACAAGTTGCCATCCTGCAGGAAGTTCAGAATTCCGGGAAAATCCAGTGCACCTAGAACAAAACAGCACCAAAACTATCAGTTAAAAAAAAGGCTGTGTGTTTTAAAACCCTCCTGTCACCCCTGAACACCCCCTAGGAAACTGCTGACATAAAAACAAGAAAAAAAAAAACCCCAAGCTTCATCCCAGGGCACTTTCTACTGTGGGTGCTGCTGGACCCTGCCTAGTCCCAGAGTTCTTGCTTCACACGTAAGAAGGAGCTTCCTGGGAGAGCTCAGGGCTCATCTACCCCAGGCCCCAACCACCACCCTTCCCACAATCATAGGCAACTGGGTAAACTGAGACACGGAGAGAGGGGACCTAGAAATGCCAGTTTCACAAGCAATGAGGAAGAATGAAATCAGAGCTGGTGGGGTGCCAGAAAGGAAACGACATAGAAAGGAAAGGTAGAAGGTGACACTTTACAGGGCAATGCTAGCAAAAGAGCAAAAAGCTTTGGGGAACTAGACAGCCTGAAAGGCAGACAGAGGCAGGGACAGGCAAGGAGGCAGGCAGAGATCCAGAGAACCAGGGCAGGGATGGCCCTGGACACACACGAGGGGACACGTGGCTCCTGGTGACAACGGCAGACCTTCACCGCCCCGAGGCTTTTCTCTCTGTCTCTGCCCCTTCCTCCTCCACAGTGCCAGCTGCCTGACCTTAGGAGCAGGCGGTGGGTGACTCAATGCACTTCTCTCACGAGGTTTCCTGGACATGCAGCAGCTCACACGTGTGCAGCCAACAGAGGCGCCAAGGTCCTGGTGCTGTGTTATGGTGGCATTCTCTGTTGTGGATGGGTGGGAGGGATCATTCCTTGCCACAGGGACCAGCTGGAGACAGTTGCCTGTGGAAGCCCCTTGGTTTGACTCCTCAGCCAGCTCCTGCAGGCAGGCATGCCCAGGCAGCCCCCTTCATAGCCCAAAGTAGGGCCAGCCCCATCATTAGCCTCACTGGCCACACCTGCCCCAGCTGGAGCCCATCAGGAACAGGGGCCTGGGCAAAGCCCCACAGCACATGGCCCCCTCCCCGGCACCTGCCCACAGCCACGAGCTCTGCACCCAGGGGCTTGAATACCATCCAGGGGCACAGAGGAGGCAGGAAAAGTTTACTCACCTCTGCCCAGAACAAATCCTGGCACTTAGCTGGCTACAAGGCTCGATGTGCAAACACAACAAACGCAGCAGGAGAGAAGGGAAAAAGCAGGAGGAAGGTAGAGAAGAGGTGGGGGACAGGCAGCCAGTAAACGGGATGCTGCAAACAGGAGAGGGACAGGGAGCAGGACAGTAGCATAGAGAGAGGAGTACTGGGACACTGAGCAAAAAACCCAGGGAGAGATGGAGGAATACATAAGAGCGAGGAGGAGCAGGAGAGAGAGGCCAAAGGGACCAGCAGGACCACAAAGCAGGGACAAGACAAGGGACAGCGGAATATTGTAAAGCAATAGGGGAAAAGAAACAGAGGCAAGAACTAACACATAGGGTCAGGAAGACAAAAAGAGGGAGCCTTACAAAGACAATGTAAAAAGTGACACCATTTCCACCCCCATCTTGACTTCCACATTTTCCCTGACTTCGCACCCCATCTCAGCCTCCACTTTCTTCCAGCCCTGCCTCTCCCCCTGGCTTGAGGGGAAGCCCCAGTGCAGTCAGGAAGGTGTTAGGCTGTCCATCAGGCTCCCACAGCAAAGGGGCCAGGACAGAAAGCCATTGCTGGCCCTCCCCATCCCTGGGCAGCCCTTTCCCAGGCAGCAGAAGGAGCGGCAGGCAGGGCAGCAGAGGTGGACTGGGACACACACAGGAGAACGTGTGACTCACCCCAGCTCCTGGCACCAGCTCAGATCTTCAGCACCCCAACACTTTTCTCTCAACTCCCCTCCACCGCCAGGCTGGCCAGCGGCTCACACACACAGCCGATGCAGGCACCAAGCTGCCAGCAACGTGTGCTGGTGGTCTGCTCCATCATGGACAGCTCAGGGGGATCCTTCCTTACCACAGGGACCAGCCATTCCATTCTGGAGGTACCTCCAGCTACCTCCTCAACCAGTTCCCCTTTATCAGCTCCCTCAGGCAGCCCCTTTATAGCCCACAGGAGGGCCGGCCCTGTTATTAGCCCCACTGGCCACACCTGGAGCCCATCAGGAACAGGGGCCACAGGCAAGAACAAGCACCCAGGGACAAGGAGCTCTGAAGAGGGAGATGTAGGAAGAAAATGTAAAAAGCGATACTGCTTTTCCACTCTCCCACCCACCCCTGCCCTTGGGAAAGCCTGATGGAAACCATGAGACTTCAGGGTGTCCCTGCTGGGTGCCCCTCATTCCCCCTGATATCTACTGGTGATGGCATTTTGGGCCCAAGGAAGTGCCAGAGCGAAGTTTGGAATGCAAACAGTTTGTTTAAAACAGTTTGCATCTGGAGCAGCACTTCTTGTAGCGGTGGGGGCAAGGCAGGTGCATGGAGCAGGGACAAGGGGGGGGGGGACACAAAACATGGTAATGGGAGGCAGGTGCAAGGCACACCCATGGTGGGGGGGCGGGGGGGGGGAGGAAGGCAGGTGCACAGGGGGAGGATAGGGTGTGAGCTATGCACACCCATAAAGTGGGTACAAAAATCTGTCAGGGATAACCTGATTGAGGAAGATGAAGTTGACCTTGACAGCATTCCAGTATACCCTTGAAAAGACAGAAGAAGTGGATGAAGAATGTTGTAAACAAGTTTGAGGAAGTTATAAGAGATTGAGCAAGAAGAGACTGAGCAAGTAATACCACAGAGCAGAAACTTGGCAAGAGAACAGTAGGTACAGTGAGAAATACAGTAGGAGCTCCAGCCAATCATTATGTGAATGGAGGTGAATGGACAAAGCTATTGAGCGAATCATTTTAGCAGCCTTAGTGCATGAACAGGTGGACAGATAAGAAAGGTTATAAAAGGGTACGCTTTTTCTGCTGCACCATCTCAGCCATCTTGGTTTTTGCAACTTAATAAAGACTGCCTTCTTACATATACTCTTGTCGTTGTCCATCCCTACCATGAAAAAAAGCAGGCAAGGCAGGCCCATGGGAGGCAGGGACATGACAAGTAGGGCCAGGCACACACACGGGAGTCAAGGCCACAAAGATCGGGGTGGCATGGGAAAAACCCCACCTGAAGGCAGAGACAGGGGTATGGGGGGGCATAGACAGGTGCAGATGTGGTGCACATCCTCATGCTACTCGATAATCTCACCTTCAGTCCTAGGAAAGGAAATGGGATCACAAACCCTTGTCACAAAAAACAAGTTGCCATCCTGCAGGAAGTTCAGAATTCCAGGAAAATCCAGTGCACCTATGTCTTGGTTTGAAAGACAGGTGTCTGTGGAGGAAGGCAGGAGCCTCCCTTGAAATGGAAAGTGCAACCCCCTTCCCTCCAAATTATTATAATTTTGAAATTAACGGGCGTTCAGGCAAAGATATGGGGAATAGGAATAACAGTTCTTTACTAATATATATATATATAAATATATATATATATATATATATAACACAAGGCAGGGAAAAAACAAACAACCCACTGGTTTACACTGACAGAGTCAGGAATACAACCTGACACCCTGTTAGGGTGGCAGTAGCAGTCCGATAAGATGCTGGCTGCAGTCCTCCTGAAGCGATGGATGTAGTTCTGTGGAAGCAGCAATCAGGTAAAAGAGTCTGGTCTTCCTCCGAAGGTCCAGTGGTAGGTAGGTAGCTCTTGTCCTCTGGAACTCCAGTGGGGGGAAAAGCTCCTCTGGGAATCCACTGGAAGAAGGCTGCTAGGGTGTTCAAAATCTCTGTTTTTATTTGGCATGGACTGCTTGGCTCCTTCCCCCCCGCCCCCCGCCCCCCCCCCCCCCCCCCGGGCGGAGCATCTCACAATGGGATGGGGAGTCGTGAGGCAGTTCCTTGATGGGCCATTAACAGGAGATAGTCCAGGAGCGAGTTATCGATGAGTCAGGCGATAAGGCATTGTTGTGCCCAGTAACAGGAGATAGTCCGGGGGGGGGGGGGAGGCAGAGAGCACCGCCCCACCTGGTCTCAACAGCTCCTGAAGATGGTAATAGAATATTTTTTTCTTTTGGCACATTTTGCACTGTAACCCCGGACAACCTAGAACAAAACCACAGCAAAACTGTCAGTTAAAAAAGCTGTGTGTTTTAGAACCCTCTCATCACCCCTTAACACTCCGTATGAAACTGCTGACAAATAATAAAAAAAAAAAGCCCAAGCTGCATCCCAGGGCTCTCTCTACTGTGGGTGCTGCTGGAGCTTGCCCAATCCCACAGCTCTCACCTCGCACAGAAGGAGCTCCCTGGGCAGAGCCCGGGACTCATCTACCCCAGGCCCCGCCCACTGCCTTTCCAAACATCCCCAGGGGAAGGGGCCGCCGCGGGGCACAAAGGTGAGAGCGTCCGGTGCGTAGCCCACTCACTGTAGGCGGTAGCAGGAGAGAGCGCGGCAGCGCGCACCCGGAGCTGCAGTACCGTCTTTTGGTCACAGGGTGGCAGCAGGGTGCGCGGCAGCGCCGCCGGGGCTGCATAACCGCTTTTTGGTCATAGGGTGGCAGCAGGGAGCGCGGAAAGCTCCGCTGGGCCTGCAGTACCGACTTTCGGTCACAGGGTGGCAGCAGGGAGCGCGGCAGCGCCTTCGGGGCTGCAGTACTGCTTTTCGGTCACAGGGTGGCAGCAGAGAGCGCCACAAATCGGTGTCACCGCACACGCGCGTGTACCACGCCCCAGTACCCAACCCTAGTCAAATCGTGGTAGCAGAGCGCGCCGCGGGCGGCCGCCAGCGCGCATGCGCGTACCCCGGCCTGCAGTACCGCACACCCCCCACGCGCAGGCAGCACAAAGCGCCGTTTCACGCAGCACCCCCGTGCGGTCACAGCGGCGCAGCAGCACCTGCATCTTTCTCTGACACTGGGGGTACAGGGGGACCCGGAGAGGGGTGGGGGATGACCGACACCAACGGCTCTCCCCGGCATAACCCACAGACGAGCACTCACCTGCCACAGCCCACGAGACAGAATCCATGCTCGATGCCTGCCCCCCCGCCAGATCATCGACGCCGGCTGCCGCACAGCAGAGGGGTGGCAGGGCGTCCGCCAAAGGACGGTGCCATGGCTCTTGCTCGCACTCGGCTCTGCCACGTTCCCCGTCTCGGACCACGCCCGGACGGGCTCCCCAGAGCAACAACTGCCCCTTTCCCCACCGGACAGCCGTGGCAGAAAGCTTGGACAGAGACAGAGCTGGCCCCGCGGGGCGAGAGTGCTGAGCCACCGGCAGGCAAACCTGGGGGGGGGGGCGAGCTGCTGCGCAGCACCGGACACTCACAGCAAGACATCGGGAAACAAAAGGCCCCAGCCATAGTTCAGCACATTAGAAGAACAACACAGAAGCAAGGAGAGGAATTCAATAGAACGAGGGACAGGAGAGCAGTCGAACTGAAGGAGACCAGCCCGAAATACAGACACATCCTCTACAAACCAGAGTGATTTGAATACTTAACACTCCATAGAAAGACAAACAGATACGATTTCCAACCCCTTCTTAGCAGAAAAGCAACTGCTCTTGCTCATGTTTGATGCCCTTCCTTAGAGCGCTGCTGCAGAACAAGGCTGTACACCCCCATCTAGATCTATGCTTACACCTGTCTCCAAAATACACAGTTGTTAATTGACTCTGCTCCTGCCCCACCTTGTTCTATCATGTCACATGATTAGAAACCAAGTACTTCAGAGCGCTCTGTCAAAACACAGGGAAGAAACTCAGTAACATGCAGCTGCCTCTGGCTTGGAAAGAGTTAGAGAAACCCCTGACCGCTTAAGTACACCTCATACATTACATGCTGTACTGATTCGGCAGCGAGTTTAAACCGCGTTAGTCATTCTGCCAATTATACAATTTTAACTTTCTCTAGAGTTTCATATATGACAGGAAAAGATCAGTGAAATAATAGATCCCCCACATGGTTTTACTCATTAAAAAGAAAAAAAAAAAAAAAGAAATTCAAATCCCCAGGGCTGCAACAGGTAAGGCCACCGAACAGGACTGGCAGATGCACTAAGGCTTCTGGCTGTACCAAAGCACGCAGAGGAACATTTTTTAATCGTATCTCGACCGTTGCAACCAAGAATGTAAAGACCAGCGACGCCATCCACTTTTGGAACACTTGCTGTGCTTCAGTCTTTGGAAACAAATTGACTTTGCTGTTGTTTTGTTTTTCAAAAGAGGGCAAAAAGTCTCACTGCTCATGACTTCTACAGCCAAGCACACAGAGTCCGACAGGCAGTTCGTACAACGCAATTTCTTTGAAGGAGAAAGATTTCCATTCCAGGAAAATCCCTTTTCCAACTGAAATCAAAGTTACGCACTGCAGGACAACGGTCCCTGGTCCCTCAGCTTCGCTTCCAGAGGGCTGGGGATCCGCGTCCATCCTCAGCAGAAACCACATCAACTAACCTGATTACTCCTGCAGTTGCCACGTTCCTCCTCATCGCCTACAGAAAAGAAAAAAAAAAAACCACACACACCGCTGACAGTGGTAGCTGTCACACGGGTCACCACAGACCTCCTCGAAACACCCTCCTCCTCAAAAGGAACGTGGTCTTCCGCTCAACTGCTCCGCACCGATTCCCGTGTTGGACGCTGCAGCTGTCATCGCTTGCGGCCCCCCTAAGGTAGCAACAGACAGAGAAATACCGTCACGCTTGGGAGAAATCACCAGCCCCACGCTCCTCCTTGCTGCTCCTTAGCTCACCACCTCAAAAGCTCACCCAACTCCAAAGGCAGCTGCGTAACACCTGCACAAACGCACAGAAACGCTTGACCGAGCTGCCGCAGGATGCTCCGCTCTTGGACGCCGGCCCGGCTGACAACCGCCTCGCCTCCTCAGGCCGCTGGTCGGCGCGCAGCTTCGCCCCTCCGAGGCTACGTGCGTGACCTGCGAAAGCCAAAACAAAAGGCACGTGCTGAGATACCGCCCGAAACCACAGCCTGCCCGTGCCCATTCCCCTCTCCTCCTCCTCTACCTCGGCCGCCCACCCACCCTACCTCTGCCAGCTGCCGCGTTGAGGCTCCGGTACCACCTGTAAAACACAACCCATAAGGGATGCTTATAAACTTCACAAACGACACAACGCCTGAAAAGTAACTTCTCTGCTGCAGCCCACCAGTCCCAGCTCACCTCGCCCCAGCCACCCGCAGTGCCGATACCCTGCTTCGCTCGCTACTTCGTGCCTTTGGAATACAACAAACCTACCAAGACCTGTCAGCTGCTCACACAGCCATCGGCCGCATCTGCCCGCTGACACTGCGTGCCAACCCACCTTCTTATGGCCGCTCCCCCGCCCCTCCTCTAACCCTTTGGTGCACGGCTCGTCTCACTGCATCTGAAAACGGCATCGAACGAGTCACCCGGCTGCGGAGCAACAGCTTAACGGTTCCGGAGATCTCCTTTCCATGTAGGAATACCCTCTAGACTCCAACAACAGCCAGCCAGCCATCACAGAAAACCAAAGCCAAAGCAACACCTGGCCCTACGCGTACGACCCTTAGCACCTTCCACCCCGGAAGTCAAATGCCACGGCCCCTGACGAAAAGATACGGCCGCGGCCGCAACCGCAACGGTGGACGCGCGAGAAGCCGGGCCCCAAGACCCAACATCCACAGGACGCGGAGAAGTCGTCGTCCCAGAAGAGGGCTCCGTGAGAACAGACCGCTCGACAGCGGATACCCCAGCGCATCCTGGACCACTCGTCACCTTCTCGGACACGAGACGTGCTGGACAGATCTGTGTGTGGAGCTTCTCGCGCGAGACGGGGAGCGCTCGGTCGGCGGTACCCCGGTGAGTCGAGGAGCACGAGACCCTCGGTGCGGCTACCGATGCGCCCGCCTACCGCAAAAGAATAAACCTCCGGAGCATCGAGACCTCATTAATGTGCAGTATAGCGCACACGGAACAAGCACCACCGACCGCCTCCTTACCACTGAACCCCTCAAGGAATCACAGCGGCGGTCAGCTGACGGAAAAACCACGGCGGCTGAAAGATCTAACACAGGCACCTTACAACCACAGAAACCGGTGCTAAACACACAACAGGTGAAAAACTACACGGAAACGTAACTGCTGTGACCGGCACTACGACACGTCTCATCAGGCGCGTCATGAAAAAGTCAGAAACGGAGTAATGGGAAGGCTCGCGTGCCCGGGCCTACGACAGAAGACAGACCCTGGCTGGAGACTGTTACCAGCGCAAAGAACGCAGACCCTCTTCTCTGAGAAGTTCTGGGGAAGATGCCTTCTCGAGAAACTCTCAAGCTCCGTATACAGGCGAGTACAAGATGCTCACCCTAACCCTCGCTGGACAATTTCACCATCAGTCCTATTAAGAGAGAAAAAAGAGCATAGATCAAGACATCAGCAACTTACACAGCACACAGTAAAAACGGTGGGGAAAAAAAACAAGGTTCCATCTCCCATAGTCAGGAATTCCAAAAAAATGCAATGCATCTAAAATTTAAAAAAAAAAAATGGCAGGCTATTAAACCATTTTGCCACCCCCAAACCCTCAGCGGAAAACCGCCAGCCTGAAACAACAAAAACAACTGCATAAAAGGGTACTTCCTACTATGCCTACAGCCGAACCTCGGCCGGTCTCGAAACTCTTCCCTCACACCGACACCTCCGCTTCTTGCCGTGAGCAAACCCCCGACGCCCGCGCAGCCCAGCCGGCTCCAAGAGCTGCCGCCAGCGACCAGACCAGCGGAGCGCCCGCACCGCAGCAGCCCCGGAGCAGAACGGGCTCCCTGTGCAGAGGCCAGGGCTCGTACACCCGGGGCCCTGCTCACCACCCTTCCTGCAATCCCCTGGGAAAGGGGCTGGGGCGACCCCCAGCAGACACAAGGGCGGCCGGAGGAGCAGCGGGGAGTTTCCTCACCTGCCTCCGTGTCACGGGGTACAAAGCACTGAGCAAAGACAGCGACCCGTACCGCAAAGGCCGACACCTGCTCTTCTACTGCAGGTATCTGCGGCACCAGCAACGTGACCGGGCAGGGAATTAAACTAACGGAACCGCTTTAACTGGGAGAATAAGGACACAAACCTGAGCCAGGTGCAGTCAGCAACATCCCCGGGGAGGAACCGGCAACCAAGTCCTCAGCGCTGCCCCTAGGAGACACAAAGAACGGCCAACTGTTGTCCACAGCGACGGCCACCCCTTTCCCCAGGCAGGAACCCCTCCTTCTGCAGGAGCTCCTGGAGACGCCCCCTCCTGCCCCAGACCATTGCCAACGGCACCCGTGCTTATGGGGCAATAAAGCACGTTCGCGGGTCAGCTTGCTGCTGCGAGGGCAGGGTCTGGGGTGGTCAGGGGCTACGGGACAGGTGCTGGAGCTGTGGGCAGCTGCATGGGGCGCGCAGGCTGGAGCACTTTTCCAGGGGGTGGGAAGGCCTCCAGGTGCCCGGAGGCAGCCATCTGCCCCTCTTCCTCCTTCCTCTCCACCAGCTCACAAAACCCCTGGGAGCTGCCCTGACGGGGCCCGACGTCTGCTGTCGGCACTCTCGGGCAGGCGTGCCCTAGCAGCACCATCCCCTGGGGCTGCGGCCCCATGACACAGAGCGGCCATCGCCATCAGCCTCGCTGGCTCCCTCCGGGGCTCCTCCGGCACCAGCCCGCAGCTGCAGCCATGGCCCCTTACCCCCGCTGTGTACCTGCTCCCCTGGACTCTCTGACCGCTGCTCAGCAAGTACAAAGGAGACAGAGCGAGGGTTTATTTGCAAACCCATCTAAGTGCGAGGAACACGCCTGCTCTGGGGCTCAGAGCCCGTCCACTCACCCTTCCCTGGGACCGCTCGGCAGTCCACGCTGGGGCAGCAGGTACGGAGAACGAAAACACAGCCATGGGGAGCTGGGCAGAGGAACAGAAAGAGAAAAATAAGGTGAGGGAAAGGAACTGAGGAGCAGAGAAAGAGAGGTACCGGGAAAAGAACAGAGAGGGGGAGACACAGATAAAGAAAGGACACAGAGTCCTGGTCTGTGGAAGGAAAACGGGGTCAGGGAGCCAGGCGGGTGAAAAGAGCACGCCCACCAGCCCTGTGCCCAGGGGGCAGCAGCGGCCTTTCCTCACGGGGAAGTGGCAGCGGGCACGGCGGCCCCATCCCACAGGCCCTGCAGCATCGCGCGGCCGTTACCGGCGGCGCCCGCCGGCAGGACAGCCTGCTGCTCGCCGGATGCAGCGCTGAGCATGGTGCCCGAGCCGGACGCCCGCAGGCAGCCATGCGGCCCTGGCAACGAGCCCACAGCTCGTGCGGCGGCTGTGGCGAGGGCTGGGCCGTGCCGCAGGAGCGGGGGGCCATCACTCGACCCCCGCAGCGCAGCACCTCCTCCCCTGGGCTCCCTCACAGCCCCTCGCCTGCTGTGAAGGGACTGCAAACGCAGCTGGGAGGGCAAAGGAGACTGCGAACGTTTCTTCAGTCACGCAGGTAGCGGATGCAGCGAGAGCGCCTGAGGCAGGGAACAGGATGGCGAGAGAAAGACAGGGACAGGGAGCCCGACAGGTGGAGAAAGAAGCAGCAGGGAGAGAAGAAGAGAGGCAGCAGATAGAGGGAGAAGGGAGCAGGGCAGAGACTGACAAAGGAGGACGGAGACGCAGGACAAAACTGGGACAGGCAGCACGACAGAGAGGAAGGAAAGAAGAACAGGGGCAGGAAGCTGGACCGAGACACATGGAGAAAGACAACAAAGAACAGGGCAGAGAGGGAGGATGAAACAACAGGGACAGGGAGCCAAGACAGCCAACGATGGAGGGAAGGGGCGGGGGTGGGGGGAACAACAACACGGTACAAACCACAGAGCTACACACTACAGGTGGAAGAATTAAAAAATAGAGCCGGGGAGCCAGGAAAAAAAAAAAAAAAGCTGGAGAGCAAAAAGTATAGCGATTCATACAAAAAGGGAGGGAATATTAAAATAGCGTCATCAGGGAGCCAGAGAAAGCGAGACGGAGAAAGGACAAAAGCAACAGGCTACAGGGCAGAGAGGGAGGAACTCATGAGCAGCAACAGAGCTCCGGCCAGAGAGAGACAGAAAAAAGTACAAGACTGCAGGGGCTGCAGGGCAGAGAAGGAAGAATTGACCAACAGGGACAGGGGACCAGACAGAGCGTGATCGAGAACAGAAAAAAACAGCAGCGGGCTACAGGGAAGAGGAATTCAAGAGCAGGGACTGGGAGCTGGACAAAGAGACAGAAAAAAAAAAAACAAACCACGAAACAGTGATGGGCTATGAGACAAATAAGGAGGAAAGAAAAAACAGCAGCAGGGAGCCAGACAGAAGAGACTGAGAAACACAGACAAATAGCCTGGGGCTATGGGACAGAGAATGTGGAATGAAAAGGCAGAGAGAGGGAGCCAGACAGAGAGCAGGGGGAAAATCCAGACAGGCTACGGAGGGGCAGAAGAAGGAATTAAAATCTGGGGACAGAGAGCTGAACAGAGAGGGATGGCGACAGCAGGGAATAGCAGCGGGTGCAGGAGTAAGAGGGAGAAAATAATCGATAGGGACAGGGAGCTGGATACAGAGGGTCAGAGAAAGGTGAAAATAGGGGTAGGGTAGAGGGCAGAGAGTAAGAATTAAAAAATGGGGGCACTGAGACACAGAGATGGAGAAAAGAAAAAAGCAACAGGCTACACAGCAAAGGAGGAGGAATTAAAAAACACGGACAGGAAGTGCGAAAGTGAGAAGGGGCTGGGGGGGGGGGGTGGGCCGGGGACTCCAGGACACACGACTCCTGACAGGCAACAGGACAGAGAGGGAGGAATTAAAAGGGAGGGACTGGGAGCTGGGAGAGGGGGAGAAAGAAAAAGAATCACGGCACACTACAGGGCTGAGAAGGAAGAAACTGAACAACAGGGACAGGGAAACGGCCAAAGAGAGCCCAACGAAAGAAAATGTGCCGATGGGCTACAGGACAGAGAGGGAGGAGTGAAACAACAGGGAGCCAGAGCCAGGCACAGAGAGATCGAGACAGAAAAAACAGCCAGGAGCAACGAGGCGGGACAGGGGTGGGGGGAAGCTGCGAGGATCTGGAGCCAGACAGAGCAACAGCAAAAGAAAATGACAGCGACAAGCTCCAGGGAGGAGCGGGAGGAATGAAAAGACAGAGATGAGGGGCCGGACCCAGTGTGACACACGCAGGAAGCACAGCAACAGCTGGAGGGCAGAAAGGGAAGAATTAAAACACAGGGACAGGGCGCCAGAGGTGGAGTGGGGAGACAGATAAAGGGGGAGAGGGCAGACAGAAAGACAGGCTACAGGGAGAAGCAGGAGGAATTAAAGAAATGGGATCCACAGCCGGACAGAGAGAAGGAGAAAGCAGCACAATCACCACAGGCTACAGGGCCCAGAAGGAAGAAACTGAAAAACAGGGAAGCGGGAGCCGTCCAGAGAGAGATATGAAGAAAGGGAAGATAGCGGGGAGCCGCCACACGGCAGCAAGGGAAGGATTAAAAAGATGGGGCAGGGAGACGGACAGGGAGCGATGGAGAAAGAAACAAAGCCCCTTGATGGGCTACAGGACAGAGAGGGAGCAACTGAAGACTCGGGGAAAAGGAGCAGGACAGAGAACGGAAAACCAGTGACGGGCCACAGGGCAGAGGGAGGAACCACATATGTGGGGAGAGGCAACTGGCCAGAGAGAGATGAGGACAGACAGATAACAGCAGTGGGCTACAGGGCTGAGAGAGAGAAACTGAAAAACGGGGACCGAGAGCCGGGAACAGGAGACACGCAGAAACACCAAATCGCAACAGGCCACAGGACAGAGAGGGAAGAAATAAACATCTGGGACCAGGAGCAACCTACAGAGAGACGTCGGGAAACGGAAGTTTCAAGAACAATGCATACGAGGCAGAGAGGAAGGCATTTTTAGAAGTGGGTCAAGACAGGGACAGGGAGCCCAACAGAGACAGAGAGAACAAGAAAGCAACAACGGGCTGCGAGACAGACAGGGAGGAATTGAAAAATCCCAGCAGGGAGAGACGGCAAAAGGAATGAAATCGCAACACGAACTTCGAAAGCGACAGGCTGCAGGGCAGAGAGGGAGGAATTTTAAAAAATCCGGATCTTGTGCTGGACCAAGAGAGACCGAGCAAATAAAAATGGTGAGGCCTAAAAGGGCACACAGGAAGGAATTAAACAACAGGGACAGAGAGCCAGACAGAGAAAAGTCCTGACAGGCTTCCAGAGAGAGAGGGGAATTTAAAATTAGAGACCAGGAGCTGGACAGAGAGAGACTGAGACAGGGGAGGGATAAAAAAAAAAAAAAAAAAAAGACGGGGGCGGGCAAGGGGGAAATCACAGCACCATGTGAAAGACAGGGGGCCAGGGGAGGGGGATAGGGAGGGCCTGGGACACACAAGTGGGGCGATGGGGCCCCGAGGGCCCAGGACTCACCGCATCCCTTGTTCTCAGTGCTGCCAGGAGAATTTGCCCGTTCAGACGCTTCCTTCTCTTCCTCTCCTCCCTTCCTCTTCTGCAGCTCCGGTCACATGGTGGTTCTCCACCTAAAAGATTACATGGCTGTCTCAACTCTTGCGAGACAAGGCTTCCTAGACATGTAGCCTCGCTCGTTCATGCGTCACACGGCCGTACCACGCCGTGGGTTACGCACATGGACTCTCCGCTTGCCTGCGGTGGGAGGCAGCTGCCGGCCGGCCGGCCTCTGATTCCTTCTTCTTTACCTTTCTCTGGCCTCTCCAGCTTCAGCCGCAGCAGCTCCTGTCCACTGCCCACAGCCAGCAAGCGCTCCGCCCGCCCCTTTTTGCCCCCACGCCGCGACGAGAGCGAGGTCAGGCAGAGACAACCCAGGCAAGACCGAGGCGGGTGCAGACAACAGCATCCTCAGGGGAGGAAGGGACACCTGTGCCCTCAGTGCAGCCTCTGGGAGACAAGGAGAATCAGTGACCATTATGATCGTAGATCATCCCCGGCCAAATCGCCTCCTTCCACAGCAGCTTCTGGAGATGCCACTTTTTCCCTGCACTGCAGCTAATGGCATCCACGTTAAGGCAGAATCAAGTGCATCCGAGGGCCAGCTTGCTGCCATCACAACAGGATGACCTGGGGAGACAGGCTGCAGGGGAGGTGCTGGAGCTGGAGGCAGCTGCGCGGGGCCAGCGGGGCCGGGGAAGGCTCAAGGGGAGCTCTGGCGAGTTGGGAAGGCACCCGGCGCCTGGAGGGGCGTCCGCCTCCTTCCCCTCTTCCCTCCCACCAGCTCCCGGGAGCTCCCCGGGGCTGCCCGCCGCAGCACGGGCCTTGAGGCTTCCCGTCCCGCCACCCCCGGCGGCCAGCGGCCAGCAGAGACTCCCGCACCAGCCGAAGGAGCGAGCTCGCCTCACCGCCGGCCTCGCCCCTCACCCGCCGCCATGCTGCTCTCGCGCACCGCGCATGCGCGAGCCGCCGCCGGCGCGCCGGAAAGTCCGGGACCGCGCTTTGGCCGCGCGGCAGCAGCGCCCGCCGGGCGGCGCGTGCCCGGGGCGGCCCCGACGCTGCAGCCCCGCGCGTTGCGCGCCGAGCGCCCGCCGGCCCCGCGCCCCTGGGGCGGGAGGACACGCCCCCGGCGGGGCGGGAGCGGGGAAGGGGCGGGTCTGAGCTTGGGCTGGGGGCGAGGGGCAAGTCGGCGGGTGCAGGCGGCACCCGAGGGGCGGTGGGAGGGCGGTGCCGAGCATGGTGGGGCGGAGGGGGCACAAGGTCGGAGGGCAGGGGGTTCGGGGGCACGTCCCGCAAAAACCTCGCATGGGGCAACATCTCCATGGGAATCACTTGGGGGGGGGGGGGGGGGGGGACGGGACGGGACGACACGACGGACGACAGGGATGGGGGGGGCGGGGGCGGGCAGAACAGCGGGGAGGAGACCCTCTGGGCCCCGGACTCTCCCCACCGGACAGCCCCGGCTGCAGCACCCGCAGGTCCCCGCTGGAGACAGAGCCAGGAGCCTCCGGCCGCAGGGCTGGCGCCGCCGGGCGAGCACGCTGAACGGCCGGCAGGCAAACCTGGGCAGGGGGAGCTGCCGAGCAGCACCAGACACAACACGGCAGCTCAAGAACAAAAATCCCAAGTTATGTCTCAGCATATGAGAAAAGTAACACAGGAGAAAGCAGAAGAATTCAGTGAGAATGAGGGATAGGATAGCAGTTGAGCTAAAGGAGGTCAGCTCAAACTACAACACATCTGTTCAAAGCCAGAGCCATCGGTACGCTTAAAAAAAAATTTAAAAAAAAAAATCAATACTAAGACTCATCAATACAATTTTGAAAGCATTCTCAGCATAAAAGCAAACACCCTTGATAGTGCTGGAAAACGTCTCGTCCCTTTCTCACAGCACCCCTGGGGGGAGATACACACCCCCCCCCCCCCCCCCGCCCGTGAGACCGCATGAAGACCTCGTACCATCCTCGGACTCACCATAACAGCTACAGCCCTTGCGCCACCGCCGCTGCTGCTGCACGTCTCGCTTGCTCAGTCAATAAATCTGCAGAGTGAAGTGTAAAACTCTAAATAAACATAACAAAGTCATGTTTAAAACGTTCTTTAAAGAAAGAACAAATCTCAGTCGTTCACTTTATACCGAAAAAGCACGTGGATGTTCATGTACATCCAACAAAAACGCTTACACTACCAAAGTATTTGATTTGATGTTTGCGTTAACTGCACTCACCCAGCTGCAAGCAGATACCATTAAATCACCTGTCTCCAAAATACACCGTTCCCATCCGACTGGGGGGTTTCTTGTGCATTACACCATTAGGAGGGACATCTGGGCAGCTGCACCGCCCAGGAGAGATGCCACCAAATGGCCAGGGAAATGCACCACCGAAAGCCAGACAGAAATAAAGTACTTTGGAGTGCTCCCTCCAAATATGGGGAAAACCACCCATAACATTCAGCAGCCTCTCTTTTTAAACACATAGAAGAAATACCGAATTGCTTAAACACCCTCTTCAATCGTACCCTGAAGCTCGCGGGCGGTTACAGTTTAAACAAGGCAAGTTCATTTGTATATTACACAACATGAACTGTTTGGGGTTTTTTCCTATCAGAAATGAAACTTATAAAAAATTAGTAAGATAAGAGATCCCCATACTATTTTACTTTGGGGGACACACACACACACGACACACACACGGACGGGACGATGACGGACAGGGATGACGACACAATGCAGAAATCAACTACCCAGTTCTGCAATGCTTAAGGCTACCAAACAGGACTGGAAGATTTGCCAGAGAGAGGTGGGGGGAAAAAACCCACCAAACAAGCAAAAAAACCCCAAACAACAAAACAAAACAACACAACACAAAAAAAACCCCAACCCACGACCTTGATTGCTCTTAGTACAGATGTCAGTATCTCAGTCAGGTTTTCACGTACCCCTATGAGATATTTTAAACACTTAAGGACTGAAAAAGGAGAAAGCTTTTATCTGGAACACAGTCCATTTCTTCAGAACATCCAAACTCTGACACACAGTTTCTTTCCCCTTTCAGCACCACACGATTCTCACAGAATCGTTTCTCAGCAAGCACACAAAACAGAAAGCTACGCACGCTCTCAGGAAGAGCAAATAAACGGAGGGGAGTACACTTCACACAGGCACAACGTGCTCCAGAACAGATCTTATTTTGAGTGTTTCTGCTGAAGCACTTCCTATCAAAACTAGAGAAGGAGAGCTGGCACGTTCTTCACGTTCACTTTAAAGTCCGTACTACAAGTACCTGGGGAAAAATGCAGACGCACGGGGCAGATGTACCTTGTCCTTGCAGGCCACTCGGGATCCTCTGGGCCAGTCTTGTACCTCCAGGGCAGAAGAAAGGGTCACCATGGTGAAATGATGCCAGTTGATAGTCTGCTGAGAGAGGAAAAAAAAAAAAAACAAGCCACCTTTTAGCACAAAGCGGGCTAGGAATCAAAAGCTTCCTATTTCGGCGAAGGTTTGCAATGACTACAACCGAGTGGAGGAAAAAGCATTTTGCATCATCTTTGGTACAGCTGTTGAGACAGGCCACTAGAGATTTTGGTTTTCATAGAAAACTGGGTGCTTTCTGCCTTTTTTTTTTTTTTCTTTTTTTTCCTCCTTCTGACTCATTGGCAGCTTCAGTCTCACCAGAACTCCCTTCCTTAGATCGACACAGATAACTACGCACCTTTTCTCAAGCCTACACAGAGCCAGGGTTTCCTCACCCTAGACATCCCAAATCGAATACTATCCTTAAAATGTACAGCGACCCACCTGTCCTTGTCAACCGCCTCCTTGCAGAAACTGCCCCTTCACAGCTCGTCCCCGTCTCGGCGGATTGTCCTGCTGGAGGATGAAGTGCAGAAGATGCGTATCCCCACAGCATTTGTCTGTGAGGGTACATGTTCAGAAATACTCCGAATCTGTAAGACAGACAGGTGTCATTTCTGTGATTTCAATCATCAGAACTCAATTGTGAGGAAACAAACTAACGTTTAAATGAAGGGTCTGTACGCTACAGTCCTAGGAGAGGGGCAGGGGGGAGAAAGGCATTACAAATTGGAAAAAAAAAAAAGGGCATGATTCAGAGCTCCCAATCATGACGGAGCGGTGGGGACAGTAACAAAAGCAAAGACAAACAGCAGCAACGTTAAGTGAAATCCAGCTTTAATTCTGATCACGTCTTTAAGAGACTCCCCAAGTCTATACCTCAGTCCTACGAAGGACTAGTTCTTTTTTTTGAAGGACAAGCTTT
Source organism: Leptosomus discolor (assembly GCF_034619465.1). NCBI lineage: Eukaryota > Metazoa > Chordata > Aves > Leptosomiformes > Leptosomidae > Leptosomus > Leptosomus discolor. Next base: position 616,618 of record NW_028237857.1, on the reverse strand, counting down.
TTTTTTTTTAACACATAAAAGTCCCAGACTGAGGGCTCCACGGAATAGCATGTGGACTGAACCACAGGACAAGCAGTCATCAACACTCTAATGAAAAAACCAAATCGACTATAAACCAAGTTTAAACATCACTGTCCATCCTGTGTCTTTGGTTACATTTCTACCGGCATCTAGGTGCTCAAGAGTTCACTGTCCTCACACCACAGGTTACTGACAATGTACTCGGGCATCTAAAAATAAAAAGCCATCTCCACCCCACCCATAAAATCAGGGTGAACCACGAGAAGAGAAACTCTCAAGGCGGCAACAGGCAGCTCTGCACTTACCACGGAGGAAAGTCTGTTCCTCGGCCCGGAAAAAAAAACCACTCTCGACTCCCAAGAGACCTCCCGGGGAACGAACCGTGCTCCATTAACGGCGTTTTGTCTCCAGCTTCTCTGCCCCGGGCTTGGGTGGGGAGGGGCGGCGGGGCCCTTCCACTCGCCCTGGCCCCTCCGCGCTCCCCCAGCCCCACGTGGGCCATCGCCCAAGCACCGACCGCATCCGCCCGCGCGGGATCTCCCTCGTGGGACGCGGAACGCGACGCCGGGAAGAGGCGGCGGAACAGGAACCTCTTGGTCAGGTCGCCCGGCCAGCGGCGAGAAGACCGAGCAAGGTTCTGCCCGAGGGGCCGGGCAGGGCCCCCTGGAGCCCCAGCCGGCCCCTTTCCGTCCCCTTTGCCCGGCACCGAGCAGGCCCCGCCGCCCCGCCCCAGACACCGGCGAGCACCGCCCGGCCCGCTCCGGCGCACCGGCAGGGCAGCCCGGCAGCGCCGCGCCCCGGGACCGCCGCTCCCGCCGTGTCGCGAGAGGCGCCTGCCCGGCTTCCGGCCCTGCGGGGACATCGCCCTCCCCACCCTCCCCCCCACGGCGCGGCTCCCCCCCGCTCCTTCCCACACGGCGCGGCTCCGCCCGCAGCCCCCCCCCGCTCCGCGCCTCCGACACGGGCCCCGCCGGCCTGGCCGCCCGCCTCACGGCTTTCCCCGGGACCCACCGGTCGATCGCCCGCTCCCCACTCACCCGCTCCCCCGGCGGAGCCCGAGCCAGAAGAGCCCCAGCCGCAGCCCCAGCCCCGCAACGTTCGGTGACCGCGCCGCTCCTGCCGCGACTCGCACTGCCGGGCGGTGCACCGGAGAGTGCAGGAAGCCACGCGCCCCGGAGGGGCGGGGAGAGAGGCGGAAGTGACGCTTCCGGCGGCGCGACAGGATGCAGGAACACGCGCCCACCAGGACGGGGGGATGCGGCAAAGCGCGCCCCCTGCCGGGCGGGGGGAGCATGGAAGACACACCCCTGGGCGGGCGGGAGCACCGCTGGGCAGCGCCAAAGCACGCGCACCAGGGGCGGGAGAAGGGAGCGGGACGGCACCTCCGGGCCGCCGCCGACCAGGAGACCCCGCGCACCCGCCGAAAGGGATGACTCGCTCGCCTCACCGGTGGCCTCGGCCCTCCCCCGGCGCGCCGCCGTGCTGCTGCCGGGCACGCGTTTGCCCGGCACGCGCTTGCCCCGCCCACCACCGACGCGCCGGAGGGGCCGGAGCCGGCGCGCGAACGGGCAGAGGGCGAGGGGCAGAACGGCAGCGCCGGCCCCGCGCCCGCGGAGCGGCAGCGGGGCTGCCTTACCGGGAGGCAGCAGACGGCGCCAGGCAGCCCCCGCGGTCTCGCATGGCCGCTGCGGGCGAACGGCAGCGTGGAAACAGCGAGCGACACCGCGCATGCGCGGGTCGGGGCTGCAGTACCTGCCCTTGGCCGCATGGTGGCAGCAGAGCGCCGCAAAGCGAACTGAAACGCGCAGAAAGCCCATTTAAGAAGCGCGGGCTCTGAGGAAATCCGGGGGCGATGGACAGAAAAGGCAGCGAACGTGCCCCTCCAGCCCGTGTCCGGGGCTACACGGCAACAGCTGCCCTGTCCCCCGATGACCCCTCACTAGCCAGGGAGGGGCGTCGAGAAAAGGGGAGGAGACCTGCGGGTCGAAGTGAAATCGGGTTTAACGAGACAGCACCACTACCAACAGAGGCATGCAAAGTTACACTGGGCCAAATGAACGTGCAGCAGCCACGATCGACAGGAGAGGGGTCCTCGGGAGCAAGGAGAAGCAGGGAAAGGAGAGAGCCCTGCAGGAGCCCCGCGGGAGATCCCCTTCCTCAGCAAACCTTCCCGCTTTATACTGAGCATGACACAATGGTCCGGGCTACACCTGTAGCTGACTCAAACTGCTAACAGCCTGCTGAGCATTGCTGGGCTGTGATTCTGGACCAGCCAAACCGTGACAGTGAAACACAGACAAGCAAGTCTGTAGACAGAAACTTTTAAAAGTGATGGGGATTAAGGAAATAAGGGAAAAAAATAAAAATAGTAATGGAGAAGTAGAAAGAAAAATCTATAAAGCAAAGGCACTGAAGAAAAAGAAAAAGTTAAAACTTAAGATATCAAAAAGCAAAGAGTAGATGTAGAAAATACAGTGTAAGCAATAGGGATTAGGGAAATAAAGGGGAAAGATATAAAAATACAGAAAGTGACAGCCAACAAAAATGGAGACAGAGAAAGAAAAATTTAAAAGGATGGTGGTAAGGAAAGATAAGGCATAATTAAAAAATAAAGACAGGATGTGGGATAAAAGTAGATAGAAATCTTTAAGAGCAACAGGGTACAAGAAACAGAAATAATTTAAAAATAGGGTTGGGGAGGTGGATAGAAGAAAATTGAGGAAGAATTTTTTTTTTTTTTTAAGTGAGAGCATACAGGACAGAGAGAGGAATTAAAAAAGGAGGGACAGGGTGCCAGAGGGAGGGAAAATGAGAAAGAGAAATTGCAATGCAGTGAGGCACAAGAAACACGGGAAAGCATTAAGAAATTGGGAGAGGGAGCCAGAAAATGGGACACCATGAACAAGAGAGGGATGGAGAGGGGGACAAGGGTGTAGAGAGGAGAGCTGAGAGATTGCACCAGAAAATAGGGACTGAGAGACAAATGGGAGAGATGGGGAGTGAGGCAGAAGGGACTGACGAGACAGAGGCAAAACAAGGGCCAGGGACAAATTCTAAAGCAACAGGGGAAAAGAAACATAGGCAAGAAATTAAAAATAGAAACAGGGAGCCAAATAGAAACACATGTAGAACAAATATTTCAAAAAGCGATGGAGTACGGGAAACACAGGCAAGAAATAACACATGGGGGCAGGGTGACAGATGGAAGAAGCAAAACTGAAGAAGTGGTTGGGTAGAGGACACAGAGGGAAGAATTAAGAACTAGAGACAGGGAGATGGACAGAGGGAAAAGCAGAAAGAATATTTTAAATGTGAAAGGGTACAAGAATTAAAAGAATAGGTATATGGACCTGCGTAAAGGGATGCAGGCAAAAATGTGAAAAACAACAGGAGACGAGAAACATAGGCAAGAAATTAAAATTAGGTCAGGGAGGGGGAGAGCAAGAGAGAGGTTGCAAGAAAATTTAAAAAGCGACTGGGTTCAAGAGACTTAAGTGAGAAGTTAAAAGACAGGAACGGAGAGGTAGAAACTTTCAAAAGCGATGGGGTACAAGAAACATGCAAGAAGGAAAAAACAGGAACAGAGAGCCCAGTAGAAGCAAACTGCCATGGGTTGACCTTGGCTGGCTGTTGAGTGCCCACCAAGGTGCTCCATCACTTCCTTTCCTCAACCAGAGGAAGAAAATACAACAAAAGCGCCAGTGGAAACCCACCACACTTCCCACAATCAACAGGGACCTGGATAAATGGAGGCAGGGAGAGAGGGAGACCTAGAAATGCCCTTTTCACAAGCAAAAGAAACTTTACAGCAAACTGAAGTCACATCCACTTCCTGTCACCCCAGTTTTGGCAGGAGAGCATAAAGGGCCTTTAATCCTCAGTAGTCCCAGAGTTTCAGGAGCTTGCCCAATGATTGCTGGAAAGTCAGTGTCATAGGGAAGACCAGAGCCCCATTGCTAGTCCCTGCTCTGACTGGTCTGCTAACATGAATGAAAAGAGACTCAAGCAACTAAAACAGTTCATAAAATAAAACCAACTTAGAAAGATGTCCAAAGAGGAACAAATCTGAAGTAAGGAAAATCCGACAGTGAAGCACTTATCATATGCAGCTGTAGTGCACAGTTGATTTTAAGGACTCCAGAATTAGGACTGCAGTGTGCTGTGTTGATCAGCATGCGACACACTGGCAAATCACATTGAGTGCACTAGAAATCTTTTTGCATGTGCACTTGCCTTTTGGTAATAATCATATTTCACACAATAAGTGCAAAGCCTTTGGTCTTTTGCACGTGCATTGATGTGGCTTGTGCTTGCTTTGGTACTGCACGCCTGTTTCTTGTGTCATGCTGAAGTACAGCAAAACACTCGAGTATCTTTTTTAAGAACAAAGCCAATCAGATGCAAATTTGGACACAGGCATATGCATCTTTTTGAGTCAGAGTTAAGCAGACGTGTATGCTTTTCAGTGATGCAGTTATTCCCTCTGCTTTGCCTGATGCCATGAAGCTGCCTGCTTAATCCAGCGCTTTTATAAACTGTATTTTTCAGCTCCACTTTGACACCACCAGTCATTATAATCTGTTTTAAACATGTATGCTGATTAATCCAAGGTGTCTTGTTTGCAGCAACCTAGAACTTTGAATCTTATTCTCTAACTTAATCTCCTCATTAATTTTGAGGCTTAATTTTGGAATACAAATGACAGTGAGCAGGAGTGAGCCATGGAAGATGCCAGGCACTGCTTGCTGGCATAGGAAATGGTCTCCCAGTGGAAGCCTTGAGCCATCTTGCAGGTTGCTGCTTAGACTCTGGTAGCCTGGTACCTGTCAGAGGAAGGGGAAAGAAGCACATCCTAACAGCTGGACATGTATCCTGGTGGTCTGTCATAGTCATCAAGATTCCAAGCCTAAACCTGGGAATGTGCCGAGAGCTGATGGGTTAAGCTGGTGGTTAGGATGGCATGCTGCCTTATGAATGGTGCCAGTGTTACAAGTACTTCTTTTATTATAGGAGTACTGAGAGTTCCCAGTTATGCTGGATGCTGCCCAGTAATTCATGGGGTAAAAAATAGTCCACGACCAAAACAGCTGACCACGATATTCAGCAAGACAGTCAATGGAAGGTGCTTTACTTGAGGGGATGTTATTAGCTGTATTCTGCATATAGGTGAACTGAGGTAGAGGAGGGATGAAAATTACTAGTGCAGGGAGGATGTCTCTGACAGAATGGTTGAAGCGATTCAGGCTACAGCATGAAGCAGTTATGCCTGTAGTTTTTGAAGTGTCTGGCCTGGCATAAAAAAATAGGAAAACTGCTGTCTTGAAAATGAATCCGAAAGAAACATTTCCCATCCTTAATCCATTACACCTCTACATCCAGTCTGTACACTGCATTTTGGACTCCTTTGGAACCAAATCTTGCGGGTGGTTGTTGTTAGTATGAAAGGATACTTTCTGTAATAAATTCCAAGACTGCTTCTTGCTGGAAAAGCCTGATGTGGCATCCTGTACACCACTGGCAAATCTCCTACTGACTTGGCCAGCAGGATCTCACCTGAGCCATTTTTACAAAGCACAGCATCTGGCATTGAGCAGAAGCTGGTTGATTGTTTTATTTTTTTAGCTAGTTTCCCAGTCCACTCTGGAAAAAGACCAGCCTATCAGAATCGGCAGAGGACAAGGGTATGTTAGGATGGGGCTTGGCAGAGAAAAAATGGGCAAAACATGCTGCCATGTGACCTACTGCTTGCCAGGAAAATTGATTCTCTCCCTTCCCAGAGCTCTCCCAGCTGGGATGCCAGGGAGAGGAATAGCAATGGTTTTGGCATATAAATTGCAGTGAGCACTAGGATAAGCTGAGGAAGGACTGGCATCATTTGAAGCGTGCACGTTTGTCAGAGGAATAGAAACCATAATGTTCCTCCATCGCAGATCCAATGCATCCTTGCTACAAAATTGGCTGGCTCATGAACAAACTGCCCCCGACAGCCGTAACCTCTTACTTGTCAGTACGAAATGCACACGCATGCCGCCATTCAGTTTAAACCTTAGAGAAATCTTTTGCTAAGGGCCAATTGCCAGAAGGGACAGAATTTGTGACATACTTGCTCTGGACTGAAACTCTTAAACAGTAAACACTCGTGCAGTAAACCTTTCTATGGGAGTCTTCTCTAAAAGAAGGCATTTTGCAGGTAATTGGGAAATGGAGAGTCAGCAAGAGGATGAGCAAATACCTGCTGCAAAAAAAAGCCTGCCACATTTTTCCTCTAAAAATTCCAAGTGTTCCCACGTGCTTGCCACCTGGCTGTCTGTGAAGGTCATCTGTTTGCAGGAAGACAACAGACTCTGTGGGAATCAGGTATGTGTTGGCTCCTCTCTGAGCTTCCCTATTTGCCAGTCCTTGTCAGACTACCATTTGCTGAGGTGAAATGTCAGTATCTGCAAAATTCAGTCATTAATGTTGCAGAAGTAGGAGCCCTGAACTGAGTCCTCTTTGAGGTCAGACACTGTGCTTCTGCTCTGCCCCAGCAATGGCAGGAAACCAATGACTCAATACTCTCAGGAGTTTCCTCACCAGAGGGAAGCAACACAGACTGACCTGTCAGTCTGTGCACAAAAAACAGAGACAGCTTTACTTTCAGCTTTTAGCTAGAGATAGTGCTTTCTTGCCAAGCGGAAAAGGTACAGTATGAGAAGTGGTTACACATCTGCAGGCAACACTAAATTTATTCTCACAGCCCAGTTTAAGAGTAAGTGGAGTGTAGATGGGATAGACCCAGGCATACTGAAACTCCAGGTGCTCATACAACACCACAAATCACACATATCCATTCTTCCTACTGCGTGCTCTTCAGTCCTTCATTTCAGCTTCTATTCTCACTTCTTTGCTCCTTAGTTGCTTTCAGTACAGAGACCCTGAGGATCCTGCTTTATTCTCACTCCTCTTTTGGCAGTGGCAGAAGAGAGCGGTAGTGGAGAGATATAGTCTTAGTCTCGTCACGAGCAGAATTTTGGCTGGCAGGAGTACGGAGGTTGCCAGTACCAGAACTGTCCAGCATCTTTCACAGCAAGCCCTTTAGACTCTTTTGATGGCAGAGAACAAGGCCTTCGATTACTTTACAGAATTTAAGGTATGTTTTTCAAGCTGTTGAGGAGAGAAGGGGGAAGGGAGAGGCAGACTTGACCTGGGAAGCAATGTACCATAGGAGATAAATGGCCCTGCTCCAGCCAGATAAAGCGCACAAGTAACTATGTGAGAAGAAAAGATAGAAAGAGACATGGAAATCATATGTGGCTGGGGCTGGTGACAGCATTGTTCTCTGACACCTTGCTGAAAGCAGCATTCCCACAGGGAAAACATTTTCCACCCCAGTGGGTACCTATGAGAGAACACAGCAGTTGTGTCTCACTGCCTTTCTGGAAGGAAAGCATCTCTTCTTAGATTTTTTTTTTTCCCTGTCAAAGCAGAGACAGCTTCCCTGCTGGCATTGATCCCTGCTGCCCTATTGGTTTATGAAGCTTTGCCAGCGTGAGAAGAGCTATGTCTGCCATTGGAAGTTACTGCGCAATAAGGTATGATACAAATTTGCTGTGCACTAATTAATCAGCATGCTTTGTGAAGAGTGAGACTGAGGAACTGATTCCATTCAAGGGTAGTCTTACTGCATGCCAAGAACCAGACTAGCCACACACTGCTGCCCAGTGAGAGTGGTCTTCTTCCTTTCCAGTCGCCACTCTCAGTGCCACTCTCAGTGCTACCAGTTCTTTCCTGCTCTGTCCGTTGCTGACTGAGCTTACTAGCCCAGAAGAGGGCAAATCCATTTCTTTTTTGCTTGGACTGGTTTTCTGTTGGGTTGAATGATTGAATTGCCTCATGAAGTGTTCTGATGAACCCAGAAATGGCATGACACAAACAGTGGGAGTGAGGATGGTAACAGGAGACTTGGCTTTCCGTCTTGGCCACAGTGTACCATTAGATTAGATCAACCATATAATCTCTCTTAACCCCATGAGTGTCTGTATAAGGAACAGGTGTAGCATATGCCGTATGCTGCACATTCATGACCTCCCTCACTCTGAATGAACTTCCTTTTAGATGGGAGTTCCTTCCTTCGAGAAGGGTGTGCTTTTCTGGTCAAATTGCAGAAGAGGATCTTTTTTTGATTACTCCTAGGTGCATTCACATTAAATTTCCGTCTTTTTCATTGTCTCCTCTGTGTTGTCGTGTACTTCAAAGGGGATGGAGGAGAAAGGCTGCTATATTGTGTCTGTTCTTCAAAGGGATAAGATCCATTATCCTTTTCTCACTTGTGTTGGCAACCAGCCAGAGTCTTAGTCTCCTGAAAACACGGGCACTGTATGCGAGTTTTATGCTGGTCCCTAAAGGCCAAGGGAGTGTGTCCTTTAGAAGACTGCTCTTAACAAATCCGTAAGCAGAGGAGTCTGACTTTGTGGACAGTAATAGGGGCATCAGCAGAGGTAAAGCTCTATCAGTAAATGATACTATAACCCAGGAGAACTTTCCAGTTGCTCCAGAGTTTCTCAAGGCCTTGAACCTTAACATGCACTTTGCCAGTTTGAGCCCTAAAAGAGAAGGAAAAAAAAACTGGCCAGTTTTACGCCGGAACAGGAGAAGCGAGTTGCCTTGTGTGTGATGGCAGTAACCAATGAGGAAATGATCAGTATGTATCTTTTCACTGAAGAAAGAGGTTTTGCAGTCTTAGAGTATGGCTTTCCAAGTTGTCCCTGTCTTGCAGACCCATCTTTCCACCTCACATGGTCTCTCTTTCTCTTGCCTGAGAGCATTGCTCTAAGTTCCTCCTTAATTCAAAGGCATTTTGATGACCAAAAAGGACACGGAAGATGTATATGGGCAAGGAGCACTTGGAATCCTTGAATCAATGTATTGTGTCTCATTGTTTTCATTACTGTCTCAATTTTGCTTTTCCAATTGGGAAGGAAGAGACAGAATGGAAAGGTAAAAATAAAATGTGTGTTGGGAAAGGGAGCTGTTGATCCCATGGGTTACTCAGAGTGCACAGCTTTGCCCTAAACCTCATTGTTATCTGGGCCGCAGGCCAAATGTTTGGCTGAAAAAAATATGCATAGTTCCAAAACACTGTGTTAATTTATGTCCTCTATTACAATACCACTGAGTAAGAGCATAATTCTTTTTAGTAAACATCTGATAGCATGATAAATACAGTCATCTTTTCAGAGAAGCTACCCTAGCTCCGGCCGTGGTATTTATCAGAGCAAGCAAGAACAGCCAAACAATTTTGCATGTCTGGTTTTCTTCTTGAGCCTGTCTCCTCTTTAGGTCAAATCACATCTTACCCAGGAAGGTTTGGATGGATACCAAAAAATAACTCCTAATTTACCTTATGTAATGTCATTACCAAAATTCAGCATTTCTTAAAAACTGAAAGATGGAATCCAGGTTATGCTGTCTTTAGGTGTCTTTCCGCTCTTATACTTGCAATGCATTTAATCTCTCGAGCCTTACAGGCCTTTAGATGCAGCTGTCCAGGTGAAAAACAAGGGCAGTGACCCACGAGTTTTATAAAAACATGAAGGTAGAAGTTCTTAGTATGACAGTCCTCCGCTTCTTTCCTTCCCTTCAAAATATTTCAGAAGGGCAGAAACTATATTTGGCTTAAATTTTACTGAGGAGCTGCCTCCAAGTCCTATTTTCAAGCAATGAACGGATGTCCCTTCTTCACACAGGGTTGAAGTATAACGGTAGAATATCTCTCCTAGGTAGCAGAAAGACTGCTTTTTCTGCAGTCGAGTTTGCCAGATTGTTGCAGGTGACTGAAGAAAAGCTGGAGGTGATATCCCCTACCACTGAAACAGAAGAATCCTGAAGGGGACATCTGTCCACCACGTTTGATACCTACATGCTGATTCTCTTCTCATTCAGCTTTATACAGCCACAATTCCACTGAGCACATCGAATTAGTCTAGATTTACACCACAGATAAACAGAACCTGGATCAGATCTTTGGAACTAGACTGTTAACAGGCATAAGAACCCATGACTTTAAATCCTCTATATTACTGTGCTAAGCCTGTTTACCCTCTAGTTCAGTAGTCACAGTGAACGCAGTTGTAGTTTATGTCCTTAACAATTATGTTAGGAGGAGGAGGCAGCAAGATCTATGCTTCATCTCAGGACCAGCTTGCAGTAACCTGAGTAAATGGGAGTCATTAGAGTTACTCCAGTTTTAATTACAGTGGTGCACCTGCACAGAGAACGTGGCCCATGCTGGAAGGAACAAACTAGCTTTGCTCAAATCCTTTTGCAACTAAAGGGAAGAACCACGAGAAAATCACAGGCAATTGCTGTATGCAGCATTGCCACAGACTTCTTAGGGGGAGCTCCATGGAGGTATGCTAGCATCTGTGTGCGTAGAGCCCCTTTGAGAAAAGGCAGGCAGCTCAAGCATTTCTGGGTCCTATCCTATGAGAAGCCATGCGTCAGACTGTGTAACAGGGCCATGCATGTGTATGCCAATGCCTTGCAGCAGGGAACAGTCAATGGCTGCATCCAGAGACAGGATGCCTTTCAGTTGGGCTCCTTCAAATTAAAGACCTACTTAAACGGCACGCCTTCTCTGGCTACTCCTCAGCACAGATGCAGTTAGGCCGGTGTCCCTTCAACTACACTGGCCTTTGGGCAACAATGCTGAGCACATAACTCACTACAGGCCATCACTCCTCTCTCCTCGGTTGGCCTGGGCTGTAACTGTAGAAAGTAAACATCTTCCAGATGTTTACACCAAGTGAACATTTAGATCAGATCCAAAGTGTTAAAAAATTCCCTCAGTGATTTTGGAGTGAGACCCTCATTCAATGTAGCCGGTCCTTTGCGGCTTTACCACTTCATGTATATTTAAGAAGTGACCCATTAAATCTCCAAAGAAAGCACCCCCAATATATTCTTGTTCTGTCACCATTTGCCATTGAAATATATCTTTCAGCATACTCTTTAAATGCATTCTGGCAAAATGATACTATAGTTACGCGCGTATTTTTAACACCACAGTGCTATTAAAATACCATGAAAAGCAGTTTACTATGCAGTGGACGTAATCCGTGAACACTCAAGACTAAAAGAAAACTTTTTCTTTCCCAAATCTGAAGCTCAAATGCGCATGTTAAAGGGAACCTCTGGATCATTCAGAACTTGCCAACTAATATTAGCTTATATTTATTTTTGGTGCATTTTATGCCAGTGATTGAGTAATCACCTGTTTTATCACGTTCCATATATGCTAGCAAATAATTCGAAACAATGTAAAGCCAAATGCTTGGATATAAATTTGCTTACTGTGTTTACAGGAGTGGGTTCAATTGTTTGGATGAAGTTTAATTTGGATGATCTTGTGGCCTGTTTGATGTGCCAAATTTTCACTCTCAAACCACAGGGAAAACAATTTAGACCTTAGCACTAGAAATTGAACTATTGTACTCTAGTATTTTTGTACTAGAGCACTGGGTTGGTGTCAGAGATTTGAACCACTGGGAAAAAAAAATTATGGCAATGGATCAGTGCAGATCTGCCAGAACAGCTACACAGGTTTTTACAAAAACACACACACACATATATAAAACCATTGGCATTGAGCTTTAGTGTGAAGTAAAGCTTGGAACATTTAATGGGTTACGTAATACGGTGTTATTTCCTGTCCCCATCAAATAAGACAGACTTCTTTCTTTGCTTTTCCTTTTACCATCTTATCAGGAATCTTAATAGACTTGCGGAAGCGTTTCTATTCTCTGCTTAGAAATGCAAATACAATGAACTTCCCTGGGCAATGCTGGAAAAATGATCATGCAACTGTTGTATACCCTAGCTGTTCTACTGGGCGCAGATCGGTTTTCAAAAGGATTGTTAATACTTGCACGAGTCACTCATAATGCTCTAATCCATAGTTCCTGTCCAGGACCAGGGAAGGCAGTGGACTTACAGAGAAGGCAAAATGGGCATCTTGTAGCCTGTTGTACATTATCACTCCTGGTGGGGCACTAGATGGAAAGAACTCAAACTTGTTTATGGGAGCCTGTGGTGAGCATGTTGGACTGGCATTTATCTAAAGAAAAACTCAAGACTCCTCTATACATAAATTGAGCATATTTTGTTCTGGACTGAAACATTTTTGTTCTTTTCTTAGTTTGGTGCCTGGCCATACCATTTTTCAATGACAGTTTTCCAAGCAGAACCTTGCCTTAAGAGGGCTAAACTAGCTATTTGAGAGAGGGGCTATGGAATGTAGTATGTTCCATGGATGCTGGTTTGCTTGTAGGGTAGATTAGATACTGTAGAAATGCCATAAGGCCCTTACAAGAAACATGTGATACTGCTACACAAATTGTTCAAACTATCACATTACTGTAGGCTGTTGTATTTGGACCATTGCTAACAGAATATTGACAGGGTTATCATAAGTCAGGTTTTCCTGGGTGTTTCCTCTTATCCTGCCAGGAGATTTTGCCAAATGAGGTTTTGAGGATTTTGTAGTTCTTGTCTAGGTTTCCCACATGCCAAATATCTTCAGTCAGGCTATCCTTCCTCTGGAAACCCTGGATGTAACCACTTATTCATCCTCCCCATGACATCCAGCCAAGCCGTGTTACCAGCTAATTTAGCTGGAACTTTGTGTTCTTTAAGGTTCTAAATCATGTCTGAAGGCATGCTAACTGGGACCTCTTTCTTGCTGAAAAAGAGCACCAGATACTGAGACAGAAAGAGGGAAGGACAGCTGAACATCAAATGCCTAGTGTGCCTTGGGCATCAAAACCTCTTAGGTAAAATTAAGCTCTGAGAATCTGTGTGTCATCTTTCCATCTTTGAATCATATCATTTGGTTTGGGTTTCACTTATGGTATTCACTTACAATACTATCTGTTTTGAGAGGCTTTTGAAGACTAATGTATTCCCATGCTTTGTCCAGCTGCAAGAGCTCAAAAGCAGATTTCAAACAGGAACAGAAAGGGGGGTGTGGTTTTAGAGTACTGAAGTATGAAGCCAATTCCTCATCTGTGGCAGTGCAGACAGACAGAGAGAGTGAAAGTTGCACTTAAATTTGCTGCGAGGTTAGGAAGTATCTGAATTGTTTGTATCCTAACTTGTACTGTAAATTGTTCTAAATGCATGACTGAGAGGCAGTTTTAAATATACTAGGCTTTTATGATTATCCTGTGGTTGCTGAGTCTGGAAACAACAAAAGAATTTGATTTTCTTTGCTCTGATAGATCCTGCTGAGAGTGGGTTGAAACTTTTCTTTCGAAACACTTTTTGTCAGAAAACTGAACTTTCAACTAAATTAATATTCTGTGAAAAAATATAAGCTTTCCTTAGTAATTAAAAATATTATAAAAATGGAAATCTTTACCATAGGAGGAGGAATATTTTCCAAAGATTTACAGTATTAGTAGCATTAGCTGATAGCTGTGAGCTGTGAACTTTAATATTCACATATACACACACATATATATTATTATGAGGTAGGGTTGTATATGTTAAGAAATTACCTATGAGCAAGTGGTATTGACTTCCGTTACTTTTGCTGTAGGGTTTTACACATCCTGACTTAAACACTCTGCAACCTGGAGATGGGGTTAAAAGTCAAGGCAGAATGTCTCCAGCTTTCTCTGCTCATTCTAGATTTACAGGCTCAGCTATTAAGAGAACGATTGTTGACCACTGTTAAATGATGACTCTTTTTTGTAAGAAAGCACTCATTATCTTGTAAGACATTGGCATTTTTCTACAGCAGTGTTTCAATGCTGTAAAATAGATCCCACAAAAGAGCTCGAGGTAAGAGAAGGGGAGAGCAAGGAAAAGCAAGGATTACAGTGGTACTGGAAAAAAGGAAGGGATAAGTTGGTATGTAAAGTTATCGGTAGCTTAGATAAACGGGTTATTACATACAAATACACACACATACCCATGTCCACAGAGGAGCGTAAGCTTGTACATACAAAAATTATCAAATGCAAAAAGCTTTAAATGACAGTGTGCATCTTTGTCCTGCTTCACTGCTGGAGGGTTCTGACACAGACCTGCAGGGTTTATCTCTGTAGTGTTCTGGCAAACATCCAGGAGTCTAGGCATGCTTGTAAACATGTGTGTAAGTCAATGAGTTTTGCCTGTGAATGCAGTGTTCCTGACAGAAAGAGGCAATGATTCTGTAACATGGTAAATCCTGTATGGTACCAAAAAGCGCTGAACGTAAAGTGCTGAACACATATAGACTAACTGATGGTGTAAATTTGCTTAAAATATATTCCAGATTTCCTTTTCCTATGAGGCTTTATGCACGAGGTACTGCCTGGCACTGCACTAGGCAATAAAGAATAACCCATTGTGACTCTGGCTAATTTGACAGAAATGTGTATCTCATCCTCTATGCACACACACTGGATCTGCTGAGTGCTTTGGCAGCTTAGTATTAATGCCCATCAAATTGCAGCCCACAGGGGGAAACTCTTCAGCATATGGGTGAGCATGGTGGGTGTGGGTCCAAGTTTGTATGCGTGAAGGGACACGTCAGCCTTCAACTTGCATGTCTAAAGGTGCCTGCGTGTGCATTTCTGTCTCCGTTCTGCCAGAATCACTCTCCTCTCCCTTTGCCTCAGCGCTCCCCCCGGAAAAGATAAGCTGTGCTTGCTTTGGCATTGTCACGTAAGCAACCCTAGAAACAGCAAACACTCACCTCTCCTCTCCTCACTCTCTCTTTCCCGTTCCTCCCCGACACCCATCTCCGACTCCTTCCTCTCCCTTCCCCGCACTGGCGCGGCGACCCGCTTCAGGCCGTCCCCCTCCCGCGGCCCCGCCCACAGCCCACCGCGCCCGGCCCTCTCAGCCCCGGGCAGCTGTGAGCAAGCCCGTGCCACCGCCCCTACTCCCGCCCTCTTACGCCGTTGCCTCCTGAAATTACACCTCCTCCGCAGAAGGAGCACAGGCGCTCCGCTCTCGCGCGTGCGCCGTCTGTGCCCCCCCCCCCCCCCCCCCCCCCCCCTTCGCACCGAGAGCGCGGGCCGTGGTCCGCCGGCAATGGGGGCCGGCCAGCGCGGGGGCCGGGCTTAGAGCCGCCGGGTGGCAGAGGGCGCCCGCCGCGAGGGGGAGAGACGGCGGCGGGAGGGGAGGCGGCCGGGCGTCCGCCGCTAGCGGCTCCTGAGCCGCCCGACGGGCCGCGCCGCGCAGCCTGCGGCCCGCGGAGGCCGCGGCCGGCGAGATGGAGGATGCGCACAGCCGGGAGGCGCAGACTGTCTGCGAGGCCCTGGGCCGCTACGAGGACACGCTGCGGGGCACAGTCCGGGAGATCCACGGCGACATCCAGGTGTTCAAGCAAGGGGTGGGCCGGCAGGTAGAGGAGGTGCTGCGCCTCGCCAGCCCCCTGGCGCGCTCCGTCTCCGAGCTGCAGCAGGAGAACCGGCGCCTGCGGGCGCAGCTGGAGCGCCTGTCCCGGCAGGTGGAGGCCCTCGGCCGGTCGGCGGGGCTGCCGCAAGAGTGGGCGGATGAGGCGGCGGGGAGCTCTTCGGCGCAGAGTTCGGCCGGCGGCGGGTTCTCCAGCCATGCCAAGCTAACGGTCACTGGCCGGAGCCACGTAAGTGCTGGCCGCGGCCAGGGAGGCGGCGGGAGGGAGGGCCGAGAGGGAGCGTGAGCGGGTGTTTCGCGGGTGTTGCCAGGCGCTGCGCTGGCATGGGGGAGCGTTTAGGGACACGGGGCTCGTTTTTTGCAGTGCAGGGTCAACGGGCTTTTGGGAGGTGCTGTGATAAATGGTCTTGGCCCTGATACCGCCTGGAGCTGTTCCTGATTGTAGCACTGCTTGGTCAAACAGGGATCTTGGTTAGAGTGGTAGCAACCTATCAGTTCAGTGTGGTTAGAAGTAAGAAGAGAAGCGGCAGCTGTCTCAGCTATCAACATACATATGTATGCGAATATCTGTGTATCCTTTCTGGACTCGATTCAGGGGGATCTGTGTGCCAGCAATGCTGTTTGGCAGCTGGCAAGCTCACAAAGGAGAACAGCTCAGCATATAGCAGGGAGTAACATGTTTTCCTAAGACAGTGATTTAATATCCTGCAGTGAGACTGTTTTGTTGCACAACCACTGACCTGCACTGCTGCAGCTCATCCCCGAGAGGTGGGCCTCATGCAAGTTGTCATGGTTTCCATGACCTAAACTACCACAAACACGCACGTTCCCCCCAGCCTTGTTACTCAGTATATGGAAACCCTAGTTAGTGGAAAGCTCATCTGGAACCGAGATGTTTTGTGTAATACTTTTTCTATGTGTCCAGCTCTATGGAAAGAATTGGGAGCTCCTGTACAATCCTTGACACCAGGAGGTGGCAGCCAGGCAGTACACATGATTTAGTCGCATAAAACTGCAGTACTGGAGACTTGCTTTTCACAGATGATGGCCTATTTCATGTAATCTTCAGTAAGCCATGTGTTAGGGTGTCTTTAAGACTGTTGGAGCATGAAAAGCTGGTCTGTAGTCTGTCGAGGCTTTGGAGCTGGAAAAGAAAAGCTTGAAAATGAAATTCAGTCACTTAAATTGGTGGGAGCGAACAGAGTCTGTATTGTATTCCAACCCTTTTCATTCCTGCTGATTCAAGAATGGGGGCATAGGGCTTCCTACAGCTGGGCGAGTGAAAAGGTAAAGCTGCTGCTTGATGCATTGTTCCAACATAGTGGTGGCAACTGCTGCCTTTTCCCCCATGTGACAAAGGTGTTCAGTACACATGCAGCTTTCAGATCCGTTGCTTTTTGTTTCATGGAGCCATCCACGCTTGTTTGTATTGCAAGGAGCAGAAGTGAGCCAAGTGACATGGAAGGGACAAGGGGGTGTGGTCCCTCACACCATCTCACCTGTTCCATCACCACTGCCTACATTGTAGTGTGTACTTCACGTTCTGTGAAAAGTCTTGCATTGAGGTTATGGCAATATCTAGCTTCAGGTATTGGTCTGTGCTAAAGCACAGAGTGTGCTTTTGTTTGAATTGGAGCCTTCCCGCTTTGCTTTAAGGGTTCAGGGAAGATCATTTGAGTAATGGTAGTTCTTCAGTGCCCTTGCAACAATTTTCCCTGGACAGTTGCACAACTTCCCAAGTTAGCATAGCTGACCGAGAAGGAATTTCAGTACTGAGAACTACAGGAGACGCAGCTAGATCTACACACACCAAATACATGCAGTGAAAACATGATTTTGTGGGTAAGGCTCTGAGGTGGCTGTGCTCAAATGGCTAAAGAGCAAGCCTTGGTCTAGTCACCCAGATTCTCTATAATGAAGAAAGTGTTCCCTCAGTTGCTTGTGATTTCTGGTTATGTGACCAAAGCACTTGAAACAGGGTACCGTATGTGTATGTTTTCAGATAAACGAGTACCTGTGATAAAATTAGTGACACTTACTAGCCTTAGTAAATACTTCTATAAGTATGAGATATGAGGAACCAATAATACTGACCTGGAAATAGCAGCGAATCAAGATATGCTATTTTGCTCTTAAAAAGATTTATTGGTTGAGTTCTTTTTTTACTGTGTGGTCAATGCAGTGTTTACCCCAACAAAACGCTGGGTTCTGTTGCTTTCAACTTTTCTAGCAAAATACTTGGGGTAAGAGTTAAGACTGTCTTGCAGATTGGATACTGGAGAGTCCGAGCATCTTCAGTGTTTGAACCATTATTTTCTAATATTGCTAGATTATTTTTCAAGGTAATTTGATTGAAAAAAGTAAAGCCAGGGAGTTCCAAACATAGCTCAGAAGTAAGGACACAAAGCTTTTAATTCTAATCTTCAGTCAGTCTCTGCTCTGCTGTCCTTGAATCTGGTATACCACAGTTTAAGTGCTGATTTAGATGTAATTTTAAATGGCTATTAGCCACTGTGATTTGCAGGTGAACCTTTCTGATATTTTGATACCGAACTTTAATTTGGCACTCTAACCAAGCCAGAATCTGACAGCTGCTTCTGCAAAGGTGGAAAATAGGGTGTTCAAAGAATTAACTTTAAAGTAGGATCCTGGAGCCATAGCTGCACTACTGAGGATTTATCCCTCACTGAGCAGTTTGTTGCTGTTTGTCATCCTTTGCAGTCACTGAGGTCTCTCTCCTACCTGCCTGTGATTATTAGAAAGGAAGATTTTGACCTTTTTTGTTGGTCAGATCTTGCATTTTGTCAGGAGCTTTATCACTTATGATCTTTCCGTGGTGTTTGTGGTTGAGCAAACAGGAAAGACTAAAAATACCGTAAGGGTGTTCTATTTTTATGCTGTCAGAAGAGTTTCTGTACAATGTGGACAGTCTGCTGGACAGACTGCTGCAGAGAACCTGCCCGCAGTGGTCAGGACAGCAGAGAGATGAGTAGTAGGTTATGACCACATGGGAAGATCTAAACAAATATTACTCGTTGGTGTCTCTCTGTGGTGACCTGATGGCACCCAACAGTCAGCCTTGGAGTAACTGCATGAGACATAATGACCTAGGGTATACAGGCAGGGAGATTAACTGTTCCAGCAATCACCTGGCGTTGTATACTATGATTCTAAACCATCTCGACTCTTCAACTTCCTATAATAAAGGAAATCTGGTAGTTCCATTTCCTTCTTACTGTTCTCTTGCACTTCCTGCAAGTGTCCTTTTGGAAGGGTGGCATTCATTCCAAGCTTGCCTTCATACTTATCTGGATTATTTTTTGTTGTGTGGTTTGTTTTGTTTTAATTCAGTGTGACGTAGCTGTGGGCACCTGCTGAAACTGCCAAGGTAGAATTGTTCCCTGCTGTCCACTTTTATCCAGTGTTGCTTCAAAAAAGGTTCTGTGAAAACTGCTTCTACTGTTGTTTTTCAGTGATTACTTCATCTGCAAAAGCTTTCCTAATAAGCTCGTGGTGTTCAAGGCTTTTTCTTCAAGCTGCAGGGTCAGTTACAGATAGAGAATTCTGGTGTTTTCTGAGGGACAATGGCTTTCTAATAGAAGAATTAAGGGGTAAGTGTGGTGCAGTTCTTGCTGGTGTCTAGGAGCCTTGTTTGCATTTCCTCAGACATTTCATCATTCCCCATTTCTGATGCATCAGTGATCTCTTTCTATGAAAGGAACAGCGTCAAATCTTGCCTTGCAGAAGTCAGTGGTGCTTTTGCTGTTCACCGAAGTGAAGCATCAGTTTCATCCAGTATGTAACAAGAGAGGGAGGTACTTCTCACAGATAAACAGCATTTCTAGATCCAATTATTTTTATTGTAACCCTTTTGATAATTGGTGCTTTTATGAAAGGCTTTGGATGACTGATGCCTCATTTGAGAGAGAGTAATCTCATTTTTCTGTCATTCTTCCACAATTTGACCTTGTTGCAGGCAAAAGCTTGACGAGATAACACATGTGCACTTCAGAGTCTCAGAGAGGAAATAAAAATTGTTTTTCTTTCTGATCTCATGATCTGGTGCTTACTCTTTTCTGAATGTGTGTGATTTTCATTACTGGGTTATGATATTTGCCAGTTTGATAGCAGCTTCCGGTTGTGGATCCCCAAGGTCCAACATCTTTGCAGTGAAGGAGGAATTCTGGCAGCCCTGTGACTATGGAAAGTATTATCACCCTACATGACATGGAGACTTCTGAGCTACTGAGAGATTAGTTCTAAGAGTAAGCCTGAGTAAGACATGCAAAACATTAGCGTTAACTTTCTTTTCTTTAACCAGTTCCTCATCATGTTGTTGTAACCTGAGTTGTACAAATGGGTGCTTCTCATTATTAAGCACGGATATAGGTATCTGTGTCCCCCGATGTTTACAATCTGTGTAGCCAGCATTGACAGAGGAAGTAGTGTTACACACTTGTCAGAATGCTGCCCTCTCCAAACAAAGTGGATTTTGAAGTACTTTAGCCTGACACCACTAAATGCATGGTAGAATCTGATCACAGATCCTCCCAGTGTTTCATCAGCACATGGGGCTTCCCTGTCCTCGAGCGTGGAATCAAGTTTCTTCCTGAGCATTGTTAGCCAAAACGTAATCAGGTTTGCATAAAATAAATTGATGCGGCACCTGTTACTGCGTTAAGAAACCAGTTCAGTGTGTAGGATGCTACATGATCTTTGGAATGACCACCTCATTTGACTGTTTTGCTCACCCCCAAAGCTTGTAAAGTAGGTTCGTGTTTATAGTCTATATCAGCATTTGACATATTCAGGTCATAATGGCTGACATGAATGGATAAACAATTCTATATACCACAGGTACGTTCTAGGGAGCTGCATTAGCTGTGCTTTACATTTCAGTTCTAGATATGGACAATAATTGTTGACTGGGATCTCAGTTCCATTAAATACAGCATTAAAAGTTCTGAACCCCTGATTCTGCGTGGTTTGTATAATTAATATTTTGTGTGCTTTTCTTAGGTTAATCCTGGCAGCTAGTCATAACTGAATTTATTAGTGCATAGTGCCTCCTTCTTGACAAGTATAAAAGTTTTAAAATAATTTTATTATCTCAAATTAAAAGATCTGCATATAAGGACACAAATCCAGTTTAGCAGCAGTAAGTCAGACTGTGTGGAATGGAAGCATTCTTTGTGGGGTAGCAGATGGTATAAAAATGAAAAATATTTTTGATTATTGGAGAGACAAATGTTATTTTAAAGAAGCTGTTCTTCTGGTGATCTGTTGTGAAAGAAGTTTGGAGACTAGCTTTGCAAAAGAACTTGTCACTCCTTTTGGGCCTAAGCTGAGTAACTATCTAAAGAGTGCGGCTTTGTTGGATGTGACTTCTTCTGATAACCTGTCTGTAATGAGGCCGCCAAATGCAAGAGGTCCCACAAAAATCAGTGGAGCCTAGATACCTGAATTGTAATGCTTCCGCTTGTAAGAAAGTTTTAGATATTGGGAAAGAGTGAGAATTATGAGGGTTCCCAATTCCCCAATCTAGTTTATGTTCCTTTCTTTTTAAATAAGAAAGATAGAGGAAAGTTAAAATGAAGGAAAAGTTCTCCTTGTTCAGATTGATACACTAAACTTCATTACGGGTTTGATTTGTAGCACTTGCAGTGTGTCTTAAGGCAGGCTAACCTAGTTGTGGAATGGACATTCTAACTCCCAGCTGTCTTAGGTGCACCTGCAGCCTTCGTTGGGCACCAGTGGAAATTTGTCAGTCTTATTAACCAACATTGTGCTAGAACATGGTGTTGTGCGTCTTTGCTTGTTTGAGTGGTGGTTGCTTTTAAAAAATAATAAATTTTTAAAAAAAAAAAGCAGCCTCTTGTGCATTTTCATGGTAAACAGACTAAGGAATGTCTTGGCTCATCGTATAACATCTGCACTCTTATCTAGCAGAGCACATAAGTGCCTATATAACCCCAGGAAGATCATTGAAAACTTGGCAAGAGAATTAAATGAAAGCTCCTGGCTGAGAAACCTTTAAAAGTCGTCTTTTCTGAGAGTACATCTTCCACATTTTTGGAAAGTCTCCAGTCCTTTTCTGGAGAATTTTGTATTGTTTGGTTTGAAAATCATATTCAGGTGATGCTATCTCTTTTCGTCACCTAGCATGAAAAAAATTGACCTGAGAATCTGAATTTTTTTGGTTAAAAAAATAGTGTAAACCCCAATATAATAAAATACACCATCCAAGCTGAGCCTTAAAGACAGTTCATGGTATCTCAATGTCTTCCTGCCATTCCTTTCTGTGTTTTATTGTAATTCATCTTTGTAAGATGCTTCCTTACAAGGCAGTAGGTCCTCATCTTGAAGTCAGATTAATGGAGTTTTACCACACTTTAATGGTTTCTCCAAATTACGCTGTAGTCTTGAAAAGCCTGGATACCTATTGTGATCTGAGAATGTAGGGCCCAACCTTAAGGAGGGAGATATTTCTCAACTTTAGTAGTGTAGGCGTTTACCTCAAATTCTGCTCTGTACACCTGTGTTCTGTTGGAATCAGTTGAAAGTTGACACTTAAATACCTAGGAGGATCAGAATCTAAGCCCACAACTGAATAGTCTATGACAAAATTGTGTTTAGGCTACCTTACTGTAATCTAATACTAGTTAACAAATTCTGAGCAAGATCTCAGACTGTAGTTACCAGGAGTTGACTGGGATTGGACTACTTGAGGTAGTAAAAGTTCTAGTATCTCAAGTAACAGATATTAAAACAGTCTATGAACTCTGCAGCATCTGACAAGATTGAATGCTTTTAAAAAATCTCAAAGGTGGTTAATGTTGTTATCTGGTGTTCTTAATTAAGTTTGGATGAGTGTAAACAGATGCATGGTAAACAGCAGACAAGTTCCAAGAAACTCTTTCTGTTGATTTATCTTGAATTGATCATAGGGTTTTTGTGTCTTACATGAGATGTAGTTTTACACCCTATAAATAAATTATTCTAATAATTTGTGATGAAGCTATGGAATAAATAAGTAAAATCAAACCATTGGTTTGCCTCATATTTCCTGTGTATGGAAAAGCAGAGACAAATTAAGTTATTACATGCATACGCCCTGCCTCTTTCCTTTCCTGTTATGTTCTGTTGTTTCTGTACTTACCTGCAGTGTAAAAATCTTCTTCAGTATCTATCTTCAGTCTTTCTGTCTGTCTTTAAAAACAAAACAACCCAGAACTTGTTTCGATTGAGTTTATGAGAATTTTGAATTACGTTTATAATGGCACGGTAGAATTTTTTTTTATTCATCATTTTTTTGGCCAATCTAGTAGTTAGATACTTGTCTGGAATCAATTAAAACTTTTTCTTGAACTTTGTGTTGAGGAATTTCACTCTACTGCTTCTATATGCTGCTTCTTGGAAGCTACACTTTTTTAATTGATGTAAT
Organism: Leptosomus discolor; assembly: GCF_034619465.1. Taxonomy (NCBI): domain Eukaryota; kingdom Metazoa; phylum Chordata; class Aves; order Leptosomiformes; family Leptosomidae; genus Leptosomus; species Leptosomus discolor. Next base: position 593,769 of record NW_028237857.1, on the reverse strand, counting down.
TGTGTGTCTGTGAAGCAGTTTCTACTTTCTCTAGTTCCTGCTAAATCGCAGAGTCCTTGTGATTTTTTTTGCATGTGCGCACACACACAAAAAAAAAAAGCCAAAAAAATTCTTGGCTGATTTTTCTGGAATTATGTTGGCAAACATTATGGGGAAAATTGGTGCTTTTCCCAGGAAAAAACTACCCTTACAGAAGTTGCAGATTATAATGTAGCGGTAAAGTTCTAGGGTCATACTTGCTTTATGTAATGCTGTTACAATATGTTATCAGAATGTTTTTGGTTTTGTTTTTCTGTAGCAAACAGGAAAAAAAAACCTGCAGAGCATTAAGGGTTTATGCAATCTCAATCAATCTCCCCACTATTCCGTGGAGTCTCCTGATTATCACCTTCACAGTGGATGGTGATACCTTTATCTAACAGAAGTGGAAGACCCTCCCTAGGTGCATGGGGTCTGTGAGGACAAGTATGTAAATATTGATGCAAGTCCTGCGTTGCCAGTGCTCGGTTTGCAGTTTTGGCTCTTGGGGTTAGATAACTGTTCCCACCTTGTGTTGTGGTCACTAACACAAGGAAGACCTGTTCTTGGCAGGTATTTCTCGATAGTCTTCTAAATCTTGCTGCTGTTTAAAATTTAGCTGTTGTGTCTATTGTCTGTTCTGACAGAGTGTAGACCTGGAGTCAGTCTACCACAAACCTGAGTTTAGAAGAGTTTTTAGTTCTTCAGTCATTGAAAATGGGCGTCAGTCTTCATCAGGTAGGAACAGAGCATGAAATGACGTAGCACTCCTTGTAAAATACCTGATCCTGGCATTCACAGAGCAGCTCTCACGTGTTGGAAGCATTGGAATCTGCTATGGTTTCAGCATGGATATTGTGCTGTGGCACTAATGCCATTTAAGTTTATTTCCTACTTAGGAGTTTAACTTTTAAATTTTACGTTTATTGTTAAGCTTGCACTATAGTGTTTCATAAATTAGAAACTATTACTGTCACATTATCTTGGAGCACTAGTGATAATAAGGCCTGCTATTCTGGATGCCATTGTAGCCCTGCATCCCCAAACATTTTGCAGATTACCTGTGTGCTTCCATCCTCCTTCAGTGGAGGAAGGACTTACTCTCTCCATTTTAGAGAAAACTGAGGAAGCGTTTCATAAAACCATGAGAAGAGCAAGAATGCTGGCTTCTAACCCATGGCAGGAGATTGGGGGTGGGGGCTGCACAGAGGAAGAGGCGTAGCTTACCGAATGCAGATGATAGCGGATTAATGATCTGAAGAAGTTGTTCTTGCTGAGATTCGTGTAGGACAGGTATGATCGCTGCAAGGATCACTTACACTAGAGTTGTTTCTGCCGCGTGCTGTAAATGGTATAATGCCCCACAGGGAGAACTAGGTGGAATAATCCGAACAAAATAGAATATTGAAAAATAAAGTTGTTGCATGGAAATTGGTTTGTTAGTAACTTTGTTACAAATCTTCAAATAAACTTACTTCCTCTCTCCTTTTTATTCGCTAGGTCAGGCAAAAGTCTCCCGTGAACTGACCTCTTTTCAGACTCTTTTCAGACTCTTCCCCTGAAGCCCATGCCCCTGCAGTGACCTTGCAGATGCCCCATCTTCCTGTTACTGCAGTAACCAGGATATCGGAGAAGTTTTCAGGAGAGACCATCAGTTCAACAGGAACAACTAATGCATCTGCTGGCCTGCTGGAACAGAGCAAGAGCAAAAATGGAATGGCAGTGAAAACTTCCAACCAGTCAGGTAAAAGAGACAAAAGTAACTTGTTTGCTGAAGCTGTGTCCCGTTTCTTTACTTCAAGAAACTGGTGCTACGGGGTTTGTCCTGTGGTAATTATGAAACCTCCCTTCTACGGCTCCATATCCCATGGTGGGACACTGATTTAGAATATTCTGGGTCTTAGGTGGAGCTTCAGGCTATGATGTCACATCTGCTGAGAATTTTTGCTGCCTAGTATAGTTGAGTGCATAGTGCAGCCTAACTTCTAGCACAGTTACTGTATCTCTTCAATGTGTCCAGCTATTTTAATAAACTATGCAGGAGTTTTTAGTGCTTTGAGACCTGAGGCCCCTTGAGAGGCTAGACAGATATTTGTCAAACGGATTCAACAGTCATTTGGGGGGAGGACTGACTGACAGCAGACTGACACATATACACAAGTCAGAATGATTGCAGAATCTTATTTATATCTAAATTGAGTTTAAAAAAACCCCTTATTTCATTCCTATTGAAGTCATTCATCTTTGAGCTGTATTTCATATACATTTAGTGATAGCGATGCTTACAGATCAGACTATGTATAGAGATCAGAAATTAGAGAGAGACCAGATGCAATTGCCAGCAAGAGATAGAGATTATTTGCAGATTATTCTTTCAACTTTCATCTTAAAGCTAAGAATGGAGCAAAGCCTTCCTTTGTCTTTTTTTCTGCTCTTTCAGTGAAGACCTGGAATTCAAGTACAGTGAGAACATCTGTGGGTTCACCTGCCACTGGAGGTGAGTGTTCCTATCCGCATGTCCTTATGCAACATAAATTGAGAGGGATTCCGTGCTCAATGTCTGGGGGATTCAGATCTGAGCATGTAGTTCCAATTGGTAGGTACATGGTAATATTAAAATTGCTAACAAGACTGCATGCAGATTCAGTTTCCCAGGTATCACAGAAACTTGTTCTGCTGTATCAGATTCTCAATCAGTTCAAAAAGCAAGGGGTAGTTATCCTTGTCTGCACAGTGGTGTACATGTGTACTGTTAGGCAATCTCTGCAGTAGAAACAATAGATGCCAGAAAAGTGTGGCAGAACAGACAGCTTGAGCAGTGAGTATTTCAGCTAACCAAGTGAAAACTGTGACTGAATGCAAGGTAATGGCAGTTGGAAAGTGGTGCGCCCACCCTATGGATGTTGAAGCAAATTCCTTTGAGCAGAATAGCAGTAAGTAGTCTCCTTCATATATGAATGTGTCAAAGGATTAAATGCCTTAAGGACTTCTGATTTCAGTCAAAATCGATGGGTTGAGCTCTATGCAAAAGTACTTCTGATTGATGTCACCAAGCTGTTACTGTCTATACAGTGTACTGGTATTTCACAGTGGTCTCAAGTGTCAGTTTAGTGAAGATGTAGCTCATCCAGAGTAGGGATCACACTCTTTCTCAGCTTAAAACCACTGAGATTTGTACATATATCTGGCAGTTGTTTGTGGTCCCAAATTTGTGACATCCGTATGCTGGCATTTACCAGGGTGTTTTATGTGAGAAGTCTAGTTGATCTGGATCCCTTCTATAAGTTCAGGACAGTTATGAGGTTGGATTGTTTCTAAGATGCCAGTCTTTCTTCTTTGTTTATAGAAGAAGCCTTCAATAAATGAGTTGCTGGCTTTTGCAACAAGTTTTGGTTTTAGTGTGTTAAAACTGGGCAAGCCACTCCGTTGCGTTTAGAGGGTATAGCTGGAGTCCAGAGCTCAGCTCTTAAAAGGCAAAGTACTAAAGGTAGAACCTCAGGGGTAGGGGGAGGAAGATGCAAAGCTAGTTTTAAGCTACCTTTGCAACCTTTGGAATCTGTTCTACTTTACAAACTAAAATGTTTCCTGGTGGAAATCGGGTCATTTAAATTATGCTGTCAGTCATAGCAGACTTCCCAGACTCCTTATGTCTGCCAGAATGATTGTTGCAAGCTGAGCTCTATCACCACTTCTTCCTTTCACTGAAATGTCCATGACAGCGTGCCCTCGTCTGAGGTCTGCACAAGGGCCTGGAATGATCCAGCCTTCTCAATGCAGTTTTATCAAAGGCATCCTCTCACAGCCCTTTCTAGTATGTTTACACCATCCTCGCTGCAGTGCAGCAATTTTGCAGAGGGATTGAACCCCTGGAGAAAATCCCTGCCCAGCTTGTTAGCTCATGCTGGAAATTAGACAGAGACCTGCAGCTTTTCAGTGTGGTGAGTAAAAATCAGTTGTAGCTATCAGGAAATAGTTTGAAAATGTATGAGAAAAGGAGATAAAAGAAGTTTCTGCCCTGATATATCTTGTTTTTCCTGCTGTTGTACAGAGAACACCACTTCTGTCACTGAGTCTGTCTCGACTGTGAGCTATGGGATGAGTAGTGGAACCAAAACTGGTGAAAGGTACACTTTTTCTTGACATTTTGTTAGGCTGTTGTGGTCAGTATGGTCTCAAGGGACAGGTGTTCTAATGGCTTGGAGAACAGGTGAGTCCCAGATGCTGTGGTTTAAGCCCATTAAAGGTTGTGAGCTTTCCTCAGGGCTAAGTGGAACAGAGATGGGAAGGGATAAATATCTTTTGTAGAGCAGTTTAAAGCAGATCTAATTGTGGATTTCAGCGTGGTTACAGTGTTAGTCAGTAAAACTCTCAGTGCCAGCAGTGGATTTTTGTTAGGAGGAGCAAGTTGTCAGGCCCTTTGAAAACACTTGTAAAAATACTCAGCTGTGTGAAATTTGTAGTTTGGGCTTATTTTTGTAGGCCCAACATATGACTGCCATCAAATATCCTTTGTTTGTCTAGCCTAGAGTTTGGTTGGTAGATAAATGCCTTGCTGAGGACAGAAGACTGTTACGCATTCTTGATTAACTCAAAGATGCAGTTGCTTAGTATAGGATTACATGGTATCACAATTATTACTGGCATATCCAGGCATCCTCAGCATGCAAAATATCCATCAAGAAAAATAGGAGGGCAGCCAATTTAAATCTCTTAACTTGGGCTTGCATCTGCCCTGAAAATTATCCCAAATTTGCCATTATGTTTCTTCTGATTTAGTTCCAACATCAGCATTTTGATATTTGAGTCATGATATACTGAGCACCTTAGAGAACTTGCTGTCAGATTTGACCTCCAGCTGTACCAGAAATTAATGTGTGACAGTGGTGTCATTGCTCTTTGCCTCAGTTTCCCCAGCTCTGTCATGGGGAACATTTCCAAATGCTATGTGTGCCTTACTTCATTAATGCTGATTAAGTGGTTTATGGCTCAAATAAACACAAATTAGAAGATAATTCTGTATTTCTGGATCAAATTACCAGTTTGCGGTCAGTGAAGCAACACTGACATGAGCTCAAAATTATGCATACTATAAGTAAAAATTTCAAAGGTACTTCATCGAATCATTGAATGGTTTGGGTTGGAAGGGACCTCAAAGATCATCTAGTTTCAACACCCCTGCCATGGCAGGGACACCTCCCACTAGACCAGGTTGCTCAAGGCTTCATCCAGCCTGGCCTTGAACACTTCCAGAGATAGAGCATGCACAGCTTCTTTAGGCAACCTGTTGCAGTGTCTCACCACTTCAGGGTGAAGAACTTCTTCCTTGTATATAGTCTAAACCTGCCTTCTCCCAGCTTCCAACCATTACCCCTCGTCCCGTCACTGCAGGCCCTGGCACAAAGTCCCTCCTCGGCCTTCTTGTAGGCCCCCTTCAGGTACTGGAAGGCCACTAAGAGGTCTTCCCAGAGCCTTCTCTTTTCCAGGCTGAACAAGCCCAACTGTCTCAGCCTGTCCTCATAGGAAAGGTGTTCCAACCCTCTGACCATCTCGGTAGCCCTCCTCTGGACTCGCTCCAACAGCTCCATATCTGTTTTGTGTTGGGGGCTCCAGAGCTGGATGCAGTATCCCAGGTGGGGTCTCACGAGGGCAATGCTGCCTGAATTACTCTTCAAGTTACATTTTTTAAAATGTGACTTACCCTCCAGGAACCCCACAGTTGTAAATTAAAGGGATTCAGAGCTCCTGTGTGGCCATGTCTTTTTTTTTTTTTTAATTATTATTATTTTTCTTTTCTGTTTTTTTCTTAAAAGTGTTTAAGTGTTGTTCTACTTAGTGCTTTGTCACAAAGCATTTGTGACTTGGCCAGCTGTGTCTCATTTGTAAAAGTACCTTAGACTCTTCTATACTTAAGTGCTGTTGTTTGTCAATAAAACTCTGACTTTTACTTAAATTGCTTTTGACTCATTCAGGTACTCTTGAGGTTGTGGGAGGTTTCGAGTAGGCAACAGTTGGACTTTTATGCTGATTCCTGGCACTGCAGAGAGTTATTTTTTTTCTTTAACCACATACTTTTCATGTTTTGTTTCTCCAGTGCCACTGGCAGCTGCTGTGATGTGACCCCCAGCTCTCGCTCGTCTCCTCCCACTGTACATCGCCGAGTTGAAAGGAGGAGAGAACTGGTGCGGTCTCAGACACTCCCACGGACTACAGGAACACAGGCCAGGAAAGCGCTTTTTGAGAAATTTGAACAGGATGGTGGAAAGTACGTCACACACCTTGTCTCCAGAATGGGTTGGCTAATGGGAAACTAATTTGTCAATTATTACCAGCAGAGGACAGCTGGGTGGGAGGACTCTCTCAGTGTAGGATTTTGAGCTAAGAGACAATATGTGGTCATGTGTGGATAGCTTCACTGACTTCCCAGGAACTTCACCGCTGACTTTCCCCTGGAAATTCACCGCTACAGATTCCTCTGGCTTTGGAGTTCTTCAGCTGAAGAAGCAGGTATGTTTTATCAGGAAAGAGTGCTGTGAAAGCTGCCTTCTCCGTTATTATAAAAGACTGGGAATATAGCGACTTTCTGTTGCCACTTATTAAGGAACAAAAACATGGACTATTCCTTATGCACAGCGATGGGGGTATGATTTAAATAGAAGAGGGCTTGGAATACTGGCTTTAGTGAAATGAAAATGAGTTTTTCTTGGAGGACCAGCAAGTTGAAGTTTCAGCAACGTGTTTCTCAAAGATCACCTGGACAGGTGCTGACTTGGGCAAGGTTGCATAGATGTTGCTGACAAATAAGTTTAAGTTTTTCTAGAATTTAATTTAATCTCATCTCTGTTAATTTTCCAGAGGAAAAGGAGAATCCAGAGCTAAGCTGAAGAGGTCGCAGAGTTTTGGGGTTGCCAGCGCTAGCAGCATTAAACTAATTCTGTTAGATAGATATAGATATATATATATATATATATATATATATATAGGATACAAGGTGAAGACGTGTTAGCATTTTCAGTGTGCTTTTTTTGGGAGAATTTTCCAAAAAAATATACTCAAAGTGAATGTAAAACATGCTAGACAATGAGCTAACTTCCTCAAGATCATCAAGTTCTGTGTGGGTAACACAAACATCATGGTTTGTATGGGCAGCACTTCAAGACAGTCAGTGATTGCATGAATGAGATTCTGTATGTCTGTCAAAGCAATGCATTAGTGTTTGTCTGAAAGCCTACATTTTTGTGCTTATGGATGTAGACTTCAGTATAAGCTCACATTTTTTTTTCTTAGTTTCAGGCTATTATTTTTGCATTCTTATTATATAGGGCAAGATCTGAATAACATTTTGCCAGTACAAGGAGACTATGGCCCTTTTTCTACACAGCAGACCAAAATACTCTCTACTGGTATTAGACAAGGGAATTTGTAGTAAATGGTTGAGGTTGAATCCCATGGTGTTAATGACCTAATTTCTATGAGGTAACATCAGTGTAGCTAAAAGAATTCAGCAGTTGAGATTTTTGTGATTTTTACCTGGCCTTAAACTGCAGGTGCCAAAGCAATTTCCAGGAGAAAGAAAATAGTACAGGCTTTTTTTCTGTAATATGTTTCACAACATTATTTTAAAATGTGCATTATTATTGCTAAACTCTAAATTATAGTATTCACAAGCAGAACTAGTGAAAATTACTGTTAGTTGCTTACCAGAAAAGCTGGGGCTTGAATTTTATATGACGGAAAAGCAGCGTGAGACAAAAGCCCGAGTATGTTTCTTTTGAATGTGGTGGTAGAAAGTAACAATAAGCGTTTGTTCTAAGAATCTGATTTTGCAGTAGGCGTTAGTTCTTCCTATATTTCTACTGATCTGTGTAAACAGGCATTGAATTGGGCCTTACTGAAAAGCAAAGCAAGCAAACGTAGTCCTTATCTAGTGTTATTCACAGCCACAAAATGAACCATTCTTCCATTATAAATACCTCACAGGGATAAGCGGTGTCCTTGGTTTCTGCAGATACTGGTGCTTTGGGCCTGCTCCAGAGCTCACTGACATCGACAAGATTCTTCCCAGTATTTTCTTCCTGGGCTTTAGATCAGGGTCCTTGACTGTATGTCTGCTTTGCATCTGGTCATTTCAGGCAAAAAGGCTTTAATTGCTGAGTGTGCTGTTTTGGTTTTTTTTTTTCTCAGAATACAAGTAATATAATGGATCTACAAAGAGGGGAAGAGAAACATAAAACCTATGCTCTGTTGCTTTGGTTAGTGGGATAGAAGGACAGAAAACTGCAGTGAGCAAAACCAGCTCTTCCCTGTTCCCCCATGCTGCATTAACATGCATATTTTTTTCATCATGACAGCACATTGATCTCCAAAACTTCTCCTCAAGCTGGAATGATGGGATGGCATTCTGTGCTCTTGTGCATTCTTTCTTTCCTGAAGCTTTTGATTATAATAAGCTTGACCCAGCCAATCGCAAGCAGAACTTTGAGCTGGCCTTCACCATGGCTGAGTGAGTATCACATTAGATCTCTGTGAAGTACTTCCAGTTCAAGTCTAATGTGGCTGGGCAGCAGTAAAAAGTTTAATCATTCTTCTTGTAGATCCTGTATCACCAGCTTACACGTGTCATGCCAAAAAAAAGATAATAAAGCTCTGCATAGAGAAGGCATAGAACAGGTGACTCGGCAGTCTAAAATCAGAGGTGGTTTTATGAGGCACAGGATAGTTCATGGAGTCCTGGGTTCAGGTCATTCATCGTCTTCAGGCAGTACTTGAATTCTGCTTTCTCACCTCTGTGATTCTCACTAGTCTTAGCACTGACACTTGAGAAATCGGCCTCATGAGTTATACTTGGACAGAAGAGGAAAAAATGCTACTTCTTTCTGGTTTTTGTTTTGTTTTTTTAATTATTTTATTCAAGTAATGAATGATTCTTAATGATTTTGCCAATATTAATTGTTAAAAAAGACGTTTGAGTTCATAGAGCACAAGGCATCCAATGTTTACTAACCAACAGTCCATAGAAACCGGATATACAACTGGTATTTTCTTAGCCAATCCCACCTGCTTGATACCAAATTTCAACTTGAGGCATGTTAATATATCCATCCAGTCTCTCTGGAAAAACTGTGACGCCCTGAACGGCAGGGAGCAAGTAGATTAACTTTTGGAATTGGGTTTTGTGGCAGGGTTCACATCTCTCTCTCCGTTTCTTTGGTTAAACAAGAATAAAGGTTGAATTCAGTGTAAGTAGAGTTAGATCAAGGCTGAGAGCTGCTCAACCTGGTAACTGCATTTTTGTAAAACAGAGCTAATACCCTCAGTCACACTGACCTGATCCTTTCTGATGCAGTATACCAGGCAATTAAATGGTAACTTGTTTATTAAATTCATCATGAGTGTGAACTTGTCAGCTAGAAATAGTAACTTTCTGAGCCCAGTATCAACATGATTCTTACTTACTGTTTTATTTGACTTGTGTAACAGTAAACACTCCATGTGGTATGCAGCTGGGTTTGGTACACTTTCCAAATACTAACAGGATGTGGGAATACATGGCTAGTTTCCTGCAGCTTCTCATACAGCTTCAAACATTGGTACCACCACACTGAAGCTCTGGGGTTCATTCAGAGTGGTTTTTTTCTTTTTTTCAAGTAATAACTTACAGAACTGGATTTGCCATTTGCCATTCCAAAGAAAAGCTTTGAAAATTCTTAGCGTAATGTTGGCTCTCCTTATTACAGCCCCTAGCAAAGGAATTCATTTGGGAATTACAAGGTGTTAATACACACATATCTATACGTATATATAAAAAAATTTTGTTGCTTGTCAGTGAGTTGAAAGAGATTCTATGACACTTTTAGGTGGTTGATCTCTAAAGTAAAACTATCCATAACTCTCAAAGGAAAGTTGCAGTGTTTTTCTATCTCAGTAAGTATAGGGGAGAACAAAAGACAGCATGCGCACAACAGTAAGAAACATTAGGTAAGAGTATCTACAGAAATTACTACTTCATAGGTGTGATTGCCTTTAAACTAACTGTTCTCTTCTAGTGCCAGAAAAGGCTTTTCTCTGTTATTGCTGTTCACCTCAGTGTGAGCTCTGCTGATCAAATTGCTTCCTGCTCTTGTGATTTTTCATCTTGGGCCTCAGCAGATCTGTTCCTTTCTGTTGGGCCAGATCTCAGTCAGGCTTCTGCTCTCCAACCTGATCATCTGAGACTGTTGTCCAAGTCACACACACCTTGAAGATATGGAGTGGTGGAGAAGAAACAGCCCACAGCCACGTGGGCCTTCATTGGCACATATCATCTCTTCTCATGTTTTGCCATTCTTTTGGAGCTTCCTGTGTAATAACCAGAAAAACTCGTGATTTGCGAACTCGCATGACCTTGCTTACTGAGACTTGGACAGGGGAATGTGAGATTGGGCTACATGCTACAGATATCAGGGATGTGAATGGGAGTCAGTAGATGAAAAAAACCCAATGACCTACAGGGCTTTGGATCAGATCCCAGTATAGAGGAAGGAGGAGAAAGAATAGGAATATTCCATGGTCACAAAAATAATCTCCAACCTGAGCCTGACCATTTCATTGTGAAATGAAATCTTGCTGCTAAACCTCAGGATTTCTCTAATGCCTCAGTGATGCTCAGCGTGATCAGAGCATCAAATGAGTCTTGGAAGTAGTTACAGGCCTTAGATTTAACTCTTGATTCACTGTGTCTGTTTTATTATTGCTACAGGAAAATGGCTCACTGCGATCGTCTGATAGAAGTGGATGACATGATGGTGATGGGTCATAAGCCGGATCCCATGCGTGTCTTCACCTATGTCCAGTCTTTATACAATCATCTGCGACGCTTTGAATAAAATCATTGACACCTCTCCAGCCAGAAGGGTCAAGTACAGTGTGCTAGTGGGAAGAGTGACATTTTGCAAATGGAACGCGGTGTTATTTCTTGCTTTTTACTGTCCCTTTGCTTACATTCAACTGCATGGCTGGCTGACTGAAGTGTTGCTGAGCAGCGCCCAAAGTGTTGATCACATCAGCATGTCAGTAAGACAGAAATATGTTTGGAAAAAAAGACAAAAACATAGGGAAAGGTAAACGCTGTCATTTTGGTGCTAGTAGTAGGTTGGACTTTTAATATTACTGTGTTTAAAGATCCCAGGAACCTAATTTGCTGCTCGTATATCTGTTAGGCTGGGGACACAGTTTTATGCAGTGACAGGCAACTCTGCTATGAAGGTGTTCCCTCTTAAAATGCAGGTGAAACTCCAGAAGGTAGCACCTTCAATTCCACTTGTCCATTGAGCATAGCACAAAAGAAATGGCATATGGACAAGGAAATTTCCATTTCACAAATAATAACCTGAAGTACTCAACCACTAGGGCAATACTGCCTCTCCTCCAACCCTGCACCCCACTCCACCGTATATGCACACACACACATTCCTCAAACAGGCATTGTTCTGTTCTTTTAAAGCAGAAAGAGAACACGAGCTCTTACTGTGCAGACTGGGGGGACAGATAACTACCATGTTACATAACATTGTTCATCTGTAATGATTAAATCTGAAGTGATTTGCTTAGAGGCTTGCTAAAGCCTCTACTGGCAGTACTGGATTAATTTCTTGATCACAAAGGATAGCAACAGGTGGGGCTGTTCTGTATATGACATTGTGTGTTTGCGCGATTGAAGATTACAGGAAAGGGGGGCAGCTAGCAAGGTACAAAATCGTTTTAACAGTTGCATAGAAGCAAGACTGTAGCATGCTTTCATCCAGACTCTGGGTGACAGCAACTCTCCAGTGTGGACAGGAATGAAGCCTTTATGATTTGCTGGGTCCTCATGCTGACACTGAGGCGGACAGGCAATATGCTAAAAAAAGTATGGAAGATGGGGTTTTGAAATGCTTTGGACTAGCTTCTGTTTTCAGTTAAATTAGCATTAAACCCACAGTACAGTGGGATTATTCCAGATTTACTGGACAAAAATGTCATGTGTCACCCTTTCTGGTTTTCTCTTGGATAAATCAACAGAGCTTTGTTTTCACATTGAAAGTTAAAAACAAAACCAATAAAAAAGCATACTTGGAAAAAAAAAAAAGCCTATTAAAATTATTTCTTTCCTAAGAACAGGCTCATAGAAAGTAAAAAAAAAAAAAAAAAAAAAAAAGGCGCCACAAGCCCTCTGCTCACTCTAGAGAATGTTTTTTAACCTGCATTTGTGCTTTTTGTAGCTATTTATAAAGATTACTTTGGTTCTGTATTCATGACCATTTATAATAAAATATGTCAAATGCTCTTCAGATTTACTGCTTCTCCTTAAAGTGAAGTGACAAATAACAAAGTAAAATCAGTGAAAAGAACCCAGAGCTTTTCCTTAGAAGATTTTTGTTCTAGTCGTGATGCTGTGTGCTCTGAATTCAGTTTTAAAACCTATAGATGTTCAGTGGCATTTGGAATAGGATTTTAGTTCAGCCACCCTTTCTAGTGAAGTTTACTTAAGAAACCATGAATGAAGCAACCACTTTGTTAGCAGTCTCAGAAAAACAAATGAACGAACACCGAAAGTGTACAAAGGTGAAGTATAAGTTAACTGCTGAAGGTCTGGATCATGAAGTTCTGTTTGAAGTGTAGCTAGGCTGTTGCTATTGACACTATGGAAACAGTTTGAAAGACTTTTAAATATACATCTTAATAGAAGTAGCCAAAAGATACTTGGTCAAACTAGCAGGATCCTTGATATTGCTAATCTCACAGCTTTAATGCAAGTGGACAGAGGTTGGGTGGATTGTTCATATTTGTCATATGACTGCCATTGTATTCAGTTTTTGACTTTGTCTTGGATGACCATAATTCTGAGTAGTAAATGCGTGCCTGTTGCTCTACCAAATGCTCTGTAAGGATAAACACACTGTACTTGTGTTTTGGAGAAGCGATTAGAGTAAGCATGATGAGAAATCTGTCCACAACCGGCACACACGATACACATATTTACATTCTCAGAGCAGAATACCTCTCATTGACTAGCAGAGCAAAGTTCCATCCTAACTACAAGAAAAGGGACAATATGGCTTTATATTCACATTCCTTCACAGTCCCAGGTCATGGATGTTATTCCTGTGTGATGTGAGTGCTAAAGACAGAGGTAAATGCTTGGCCAGTTTAGGCCTAGTAGCAAATAATTATGTAAAAGAAGTTGTAGACTGCAAGATTACTGCCAAGTCACCAGAGGGGGGTTTACGTCTTTTCTAATTTAGCTTGTTTTCATAGCTACCCAGAAGCTATTTGTACAGGTTTTCTAAAGTCTTCCCACTTCAGAGAGGTGAAGGTAAAGATAACTGGTACTTGCCAGCAAACTGATTGCAGAGGAATGGAAGACTGTAAGCTGATTTCAGCTTCTGGTGGTTTGCGTGTAAGTAGATGAGGGAGATGGTGCTAGGACACAATTTTAGAAAAAAAAAAACTACAGCTTTGTGCATTAAGAGAATATGAATGACCTTGACTATTAGATTGTATGATTAAATTAAAGTATGTAATCTATGCCCCCTGCTGGTTTTTTTAGTATTTTTAATTTTAAAAAAAAGCAGAGTTTGTGTATATATGATAGAAAATGTGTTAGCATGAGTGAGAACAATATATTAAGTTGCCATAGTGTGTATTTTACACAGATGGACTGTTGCCAGCTTTTCCAATGTTTCTGCACTGTGTCTAAAATTCAGTACTGTCAAAGGTGGTTTACTGGCAACTTGATCCTACTTGTAAAGGCTAGATTAATTTGTTCTGTGCAAGATTTTCCAAATAATCTCAGCAGAGACATCACCTAGTTTTTAAAATTATGTTTGCATATAGCTTCCCACAGCAGGGAAGTCCTCCTCCTTGAAAGTACAGTAATTGGGTGGATGACTTTCATCGCTTCTCCCTTTGTGTGACATTTCCAATAAAGCGTTTAATCTAAACATATGCTCAAACCAGTGCAAACTCTTGGATACACGTCGTTAGGTATCAAATCAGCCTACATGGTTCAACATGTGTCACTAACTTAAACCTGGCCTGGCTTACACAGATAGTTTTAAAGTGTCCAGAACAAAAATTGGCATTGCTTTAGGTAAGGTGCGCCTAAAAGGCACTTTTGGTTATGCTAAAATAGCTCTATGTCTAGATAAAGCCTCAGTGGAGTTAGTAATGCGGAATCAGAAGAGTTTGGGCTGGAAGGGACCTTTAAAGACCATCTAGCCCAACAACCCCCACCAGGAGCAGGGACATCTTTAGCTGGATCAGGCTGCTCAGAGCCCCGTCTGCCTTGGCCTTGAATGTTCCCAGGACTGGGGCATCAACCACCTCTCCGGGCAGCCTGTGCCAGTGTCTCACCACCCTCACCCTAAATTTTCTTCCCACTATCTAGTCTAAACCTACCCTCTTTCAGTTTGCAACCCTTACCCCTTGTCCTATCACCACCCTCCCCGATCAAGAGTCCCTCCCCACCTTTCCTGCAGGCCCCCTTTAAGCACTGGGAGGCGGCTATAAGGTCTACCCCGGTGCCTTCTCCAGGCTGAACAACCCCAACCCTCTCAGCCTGTCCTCAGAGGGGAATATTCTGGGCACTAGTGGAACACCAGAATTCAGACCTCTTACGTTAGCCTGCTTTGCAATTTCAGCAACATTGAAAGCAAGCAGTTGATGCTGCAGCATCAGCTCAGCCTAGAGACTTTCCCCACTTCGATGCTGCCACAGCAGTTTGGGTGACAGTCTAATCCTCTGAAGACTGAGACTATCTGTGTTATTTTGAAGGCATCTAATAAGGAACACGGCAACATATTTAATTTAGATCTAGTCTCGTGAATGCTGGTTATTTAGACTTGTCCACAGAAAACCTATTTTTCCACACTGAAGACTTGGGCCACTTTATAAATAACGAACCCGGTTTCTATATCCAGACACAAATTGCCAAGGTGAAGACCTGCTCCTTTGCAAAAATCCTTTGTAAAAGCGCCAGTACGGGCTGTGGGAGGTTAGCCGTATTTCGGCAGCGCCGAGGCCGGCAGTCGCTCACCAGCACTTCCCGCCGAGGAGGGGTCGCTTTCCCGCCCCTGTGCCCGCTGCCCGCTCGCAGGTCGCAGCGCGAAGTGTCTCCCAGCGCCGCGCTCGGCCCTGCCCGCGGGCCCGCCCCCGCCGCGCGTGCCGGCCTGTGGCCGTTGGCGGGAAGCGTGGCTGCGGGGACAGCGGTTGGCTGCGAGCAGGTGGGGCCGGGGGCGGAGGAGGGAGCTGGGGGGGCGGGGGGAGGTGAGGGGGCAGGGGGCGGGAGCTGGGCGGGCTGTTGGAGGCGTTGTGCTGCCCGTGAGGGACCTGGGCCGGCGCGGCGCGTGGCGGAGCCCCGTCTGCCGCGGGGTCGTTTTCTCCCTTATAAACCGCTAGAGGTTCTCAGGAATTAACAAGCCTATTCGTTTTCATTCTTTTCCAACCTGTCCTCACTGCTAAGTTGGTTTTACCTGTGTTATTTGAAGAATAGCGCACTGTTGTCAGCCTCGGAAGTCTACAATGATTTAACCCCTGAAAACCATCTAAGGTAAAAATAAAAATTTCTTATGTCATATAGTTCATATTGAAGGATCAGTTGTAAGTTTCGTATTAACGGATTAAAAGGAAATAACCTTTTTATGGTAAGTTAACCATGAGGAACAGATTCAGGGTGGGTAACTACAAATTAAATACTTTATGATGGTGTTGCTCACAAGTTGGGTCAGGACAGCACCAGATACTGGGTTTTCAGAATGAAACTGCATGGAGTCCCATGGGTCTCACAACAATGTCTTGGAGGACCGTCATTCAGCGATTCCTCACCTTTCAAAGTGTCATGGATTAGGGTTGGGCTGGCCACAAACGAATGGCAGATGCTCTTTATTACGTGACTGAGCACATTTTCAGAAACCTAACACATTAATTGTTCTCAACCACCATTCAGCTATCTCAGCATTTCAGTTTATTAGAAACCATTTTGTCATCGCTCTTTAATTTGGTCAGATTTCTAAAAGCCTTGGAATGTTACTGAGAGTACAGATAATAAAATGTTGTGGAACATGACTAATATGCAGCCTGATAACTTATTCTGTGACTTGCACTGGTCAAAGTAAACAAAGTTCAAACTAGTTTTTGAGTTCAGATCTACCTAAGTCATTGGAAAACTTTCAGTTGTTATGGAAATGGCTCCAGTTCCTGCTCCAGCTGTTCATGTGACAAAAATTACTGCTTTCAACTAGCTCTTTTTAGCATGTTATGTTAAGAAGCTGTTAAAAAGTACTCATTAGAGGGGAAAAACAAAAAAAGTACATCTAGTCCAAAGGGGGCCAGAATGTAGAAATCAAGGGTCAGCCCACAGGAGCATTGCTCTCTTGTACAAATAGTTGCAGACTTCATGTGTGCAGTACCATATAAATGGATTTACAGGTCTGCCCCAGTAGTGGTCTATGTAATTGATACTAATCAGTGTTCAGCCTAGTCATAGTTTTGCTTTGCCTCATGAATTGGGAGCATGCTGAGTGTCTGTGATCACAGCTTTCCATCCTCCTGCGTCAGTTAGCATGAATCATTCACTTTCCTTGCTTGCCTTGCGCCCCATTCTTTGCTGCTTCTGGAGTCTCTAGGTCCTTCTCTGAGGCTAATGGCATCAGTAATGTCAACCCTGTTTTCTGAAGCTTGTATTTTTCTTTGTCTAACTCTGAAATAGCTGCATTTTTCTTTAAGACGGTGTTTCTTCATCTGCAACCTCTTTTTTGCTCCTCTGGAGTACATGCAGATTTCTTTTTGCACAGCAGCTGGCATGACAGGCACTGTAGTTACCAGTTTTAATGATCACTGACAGAATTTAGGTACCGTTTGAAATTAAAGATCATCATTAACAGCTTTCTAGCTTTCACCGTGCTGTATTTGCAGCAATTGCAGTTGCTTCCCACTTTTCTGTCTTGGATCAGCTGAAGATCTTTTGACCAATGCTACTTGCTGCTTTATCACGTTGATAGCTCTTTGAAGCTTGTTGGGAACTCTGAGCAACCCTGCTCTGATCTAAACTGGTAGGAGGGGGCACAACTGTACCATCTGGCGTGCTACTCTTTTTGTCTCCCTCGTTTCTTCTGCCTGGCTCCTAATCTCTTTTGTCCCAGGAAAGCTTATAGTTGCCACAAAGGTGGAGCATACTGCCAAGGATATTTTATGGCTGACATTTTGGATAGCTAGGTGTACTTAACACACCTTTCATTTGCTTTCGCTATCTTTACGCATTTCTGCAATAAATCGATCAAAAATTACTGCCCGAAGCTGTGGGAACTATCTCAATTAATGTACAAAGAATACGTTTTTCTTTCCAGGCAGATCTTAACCGGGAACGGCTGGAAGGAAGCACCGTGGCTGCGCAGGTGTGCTGCCCGCCGCCGGTGCCGCGGCAGGAGGCTGCCGGAGGCGGCGCTGCCCTTCCCGCCGCAGCCGGTCTGCGTTCCCGTGGCAGCTGGTCTGTTTGCCTTCCGCGCTGTCCTGGGCCCCTTCCGGAACACTTCGTCGCACATTTAGAAAGAAATGATGTGCTACTGCTGTGGAGATTGAAGCTGGGACACGGCTGAGAGCAACGCCCCTCCCTGAAGGGGAACAGAGGACGTGGCCATTAGCCAGAGTTAGGCCTTGGGAGCAGCATCAGCGAGAGGTGTGTGAGGGAGAAGGGGGATGGTTTTAAGGGTACCTGTGCTGGAGTGTGGACAGAGCTGTGTGTTGCTGAGGACCAGCTGTGTGCATTTGGGGTGAGGATTTGTCTCAGAAGACTGCATGAGCGTAGTGTGAGAATAGGAAAATTGACAACCAAACTGCTGTGACTTTGCACATATTTTGGGCATTGGTTTCACCCTACATTAAACCATTATCCCGAATGTGCTTTGTTCTTTGTTCTGCTTCAGTCCTTCCTAGGCTTTTCCATTTCCTCATTTACCTGCTGTATTTCCTCCTTCAGCTTTTCAGGTGCTGTTTTCTCTCTCTTTTTTATTTTTCTAATGACCATTACATTTCTTTTTTACAACCTAGAGTTCATCCACCTCTCCAGCCATATTTTTAAAAGGTGTTTACTTCTCCAACCTATGAGAGAATATTTATATTTCATATTTGTTCACTTCTCATTTTTCTGACTGTCCATTTACTAATTCCATCCTTCCTCACAGGTCTCCTTTTCTTTCTCATCTCCCTCCGATTGCAGACAGCCCATCTTTTCCTCTCAGTTCCACTTTCAAGCCTCTTACCCTCTCTCCTCCTAGCTTCCATTCCCAAATTCTTCTGTTTCTTCCTTCTCCCACTTCAAACTCTCTCCCTCGCACCTTAGCAAATTCTTGGGAAGCCTTGAACAAGAAGTCTTTTCATACTGTGTCATTTTGCAGGTAAAAGGGGCAAGAATTTTTCTCACCCTCATAGACCTGTCTTCTCCCCTTCTTGCTTCTGCAGCCAAATACAATACTATTCCCATTTTTAGGTTTCACATTCCAAGAACTGACCTGCATTATATCCAGAAACTTTCCAAAAAACAATGGCCAGACTGTTGCAAGCTGTAGAGACGTCGGAACATCTGTTGGGCTCTACATCGGGACGTCTCTTGGGCTCTACGTCTGGTTTTAGCTCATTTGCGGCTATACGTCAGGACATCTTCTGAGCTCTACAACGGGACGTGTGTTGGGCGCTACGTCGGAATGTATGTTGGTGTCTACGTCTGCCTTGAGGTTAATTTCGGCTCTACGTCGGGAGGTCTCTCGGGCTCTACGTTGGGACGTCTCTCGGGCTCTACGTCTGGCTGTAGCTCACTTTCGGCTCTGCGTCGGAACGCCTGTTGGGCTCTGCGTCGGGACGTCTGTTGAGCTCTAAGTCGGGACGTCTCTCGGGCTCTACGTCTGGCTTTAGCTCATTTGCGGATATACGTCAGGACGTCTTCTGAGCTCTACATCGGGACGTCTGTTGGTCTCTACGTCGGAACGTACGTTGGTTTCTACGTCTGGCTTGAGGTTAATTTCAGCTCTACATCGGAACGTCTCTCGGGCTATACGTCGGGACGTGTGTTGGGCTCTACGTCTGGCTGTAGCTCACTTTCTGCTCTACGTCGAAATATCTGTTGGTCTCTACGTCGGAAAGTCTGTTGGTCTCTACTTCGATATGTCTGGCTTGAGCTCGCTTTCGGCTCTACGTCGGGACTTCTGTTGGGCTCTACGTCGGGATGTCTGTTCGGCTCTAAATCAGGACGTCTTTAGAGCTCTAAGTTGGGACGTCTCTTGGGCTGTACGTCTAGCTTGAGTTCGCTTTTGGCTCTACGTCAGGACGTCTGTTGTGCCCTAGGTCGGGAGGTACATTGGTTTCTACGTCTGGCTTGAGGTTAATTTCGGCTCTACGTCGGGACGTGTGTTGGGCTTTACGTCTGGACGTGTGTTGGGCTCTAAGTCGGGACGTCTCTTGGGCTCTACGTCTGGCTTGAGCTCGCTTTCTGCTCTAAGTTGGGATGTCTGTTGGTCTCAACGTCGGGACGTCTGTTGGGCTCTACGTAGGGACGTGTCTTGGGCTCTAGTTTGGGAAGTGTGTTCTGAGCTCGCATTCGGATCTACATCGGGACGTCTGTTGGCCTCTACGTCGGGATGTCTGTTGGGCTCTACGTCGGGACATCTGTAGGGCTCTAAGTCGGGACGTGTCTTGGGCTCTAGTTTGGGAAGTGTGTCTTGAGCTCGCTTTCGGATCTACGTCGGGACGACTGTTGGGCTCAACGTCGGGACATCTGTTGGGCTCTACGTCCGGGCGAATCTTGGGCTCTACGTCTGGCTGTAGCTCACTTTCGTCTCTACGTTGGAACGTCTGTTGGGCTCTACGTCGGGACGTATTTTGGGCTCTACAACGGGACATGTGTTGGGCTCTACGTCGGGACGTCTGTTGGACTCTACGTCGGGACGTATCTCGGGCTCTACATCAGGACGTCTTTTGGGCTCTATGTCTGGCTGTAGCTCACTTTCGGCTTTACGTCGGAACGTCTTTCGGGCTCTGCGTCGGGACGTCTGTTGAGCTCGACGTCCGGACGTCTCTTGGGCTCTACGTTTGGCTTTAGCTCATTTGCGGCTATACGTCAGGACGTCTTCTGAGCTCTACGTCGGGACGTCTGTTGGTCTATACGTCGGAACGTACGTTGGTTTCTACGTCTGGCTTGAGGTTAATTTCAGCTCTACGTCGGGACGTCTCTCGGGCTATACGTCGGGACGTGTGTTGGGTTCTACTTTAAGAAGTCTGGCTTGAGCTCGCTTTCGGCTCCACGTCGGGACGTCTGTTGGGCTCTACATCGGGACGTCTGCTGGTCTCTAAGTCAGGACGTGTTGTGGACTCTAGTTTGGGAAGTGTGTCTTTAGCTCGCTTTCGGATCTACGTTCGGATGTCTCTTGGGCTCTACGTTTGGCTTTTGCTCACTTTTGGCTCTAAGTCGGGATGTCTCTTGGGCTCTACGTCTGGCTTTAGCTCATTTGTGGCTATACGTCCGGACGTCTTCTGAGCTCTACAACGGGACGTGTGTTGGGCGCTACGTCAGAATGTACGTTGTTGTCTACGTCTGGCTTGAGGTTAATTTCGGCTCTACGTCAGAACGTCTGTTGGGCTCTACGTTGGGACGTCTCTCGGGCTCTACGTCGGGACGTCTTTTGGGCTCTACGTCTGGCTGTAGCTCACTTTCGGCTCTACGTCGGAACGTCTTTTGAGCTCTACGTCGGGACGTGTGTTGGGCGATATGTCGGCAATTACGTTGGTTTCTACGTCTGGCTTGAGGTTAATTTCAGCTCTACGTCGGAACGTCTCTCGGGCTATACGTCGGGACGTGTGTTGGGCTCTACGTCTGGCTGTAGCTCACTTTCTGCTCTACGTCGAAACATCTGTTACTCTCTACGTCGGGATGTCTGTTGGTCTCTACTTCAATATGTCTGGCTTGAGCTTGCTTCCGGCTCTATGTCGGAATGTCTGTTGGGCTCTACGTCGGGACGTCTGTTCGGCTCTAAGTCAGGACGTTTTTAGAGCTCTAAGTCGGGACGTCTCTTGGGCTGTACATCTGGTTTGAGCTTGCTTTCGGCTCTACGTCGGGACGTGTGTTGGGCTGTACGTCGGGACATATGTTGGGCTCTACGTTGGGACGTCTGTTGGGCTCTACATCGGGACGTCTGTTGGGCTCTAAGTCAGGACGTGTCTTGTGCTTCAGTTTGGGAAGTGTTTCTTGAGCTCGCTTTCGGATCTACGTTGGACGACTGTTGGGCTCTATGTCGGGACGTATGTTGGGCTCTACAACGAGACATGTGTTGGGCTCTACGTCGGGACGTCTGTTGGGCTCTACGTCCGGACGCCGCTTGGGCTCTACGTCTGGCTGTAGCTCACTTTCAGCTCCACGTCGGGATGTCTGTTGATCTCTATGTCGGAATGTACGTTGGTTTCTACGTCTGGCTTGAGGTTAATTTCAGCTCTACGTCGGACCGTCTGTTGGGCTCTACGTCGGGCCGTGTGTTGGGCTCTACATCGGGACTTCTGTTGGGCTCTACGTCGGGACTTCTCTTGGGCTCTACGTCTGGCTTGAGCTTGCTTTCTGCTCTACGTTGGGATGTCTGTTGGTCTCAATGTCAGGACGTCTGTTGGGCTCTACGTAGGGACGTGTCTTGGGCTCTAGTTTAGGAAGTGTGTCTGGAGCTCGCTTTTGGATCTACATCGCGATGACTGTTGGGCTCTACGTCGGGACTTCTCTTGGGCTCTACGTTTGACTTTTGCTCACTTTCGGCTCTACGTCGGAACATGTGTTGGGATTTACCTCGGGACTTGTGTTGAGCTCTACTTCGGGACATCTGTTGGGCTCTAATTTTGTTGTTAGCTAACTTTCATCTCTACATCTGAACATCTGTTGGGTACTACGTCCGGACGTCTGTGAGCTCTATGTCGGGATTTCTGGCTTGAGCTCGCTTTTGGCTCTACGTCGGGACGTCTGTTGGGTTCTACGTCGGGACGTCTGTTGGGTTAACGTCGGGACGTGTGTTCGGCTCTACGTCGGGACGTGTATTGGGCTCTACGTCGGGATGTCTGTTGGGCTCTACATCAGGATTTAGCTTACTTTCAACTCTACGTCGCAACGTCTGTTAGGCTCTACTTTGGGACATCTCTTGAGCTCTACGTCAGGACGTCTGTTGGGCTCTACGTCGGGATGTCTGGCTTGAGCTCGCTTTCGGATCCACGTCGGAACGACTGTTGGGCTCTAAGTCGGGACGTGTCTTGGCCTCTGGTTTGGGAAGTGTGTCTTGAGCTCGCTTTCGGATCTACGTCGGGACGACTGTTGGGCTCTAAGTCGGGACGTATGTTGGGCTCTACAACGGGACATGTGTTGGGCTATACGTTGGGATGTCTGTTGGTCTCTACTTCGATATGTCTGGCTTGAGCTCGCTTTCGGCTCTACGTTGGGACATCTGTTGGGCTCTATGTCGGGACGTCTGTTGGGCTCTACGTCGGGACGTCTGTTGGGCTTTATGTCAGGACATATGTTGATCTCTACGTCGGGACGTGTGTTGGTCTCTACGTCAGTAGTTAGCTCACTTTCAGCTCTACATCAGAACATCTGTTGGGCACTACGTCCGGACGTCTGTTGGGCTCTACGTCGGGACGTGTGTTGGGCTCTACGTCGGGACGTGTGTTCGGCTCTACGTCGGGACGTGTGTTGGGCTCTACGTCGGGACGTCTGTTGGGCTCTACGTCGTGCTGTCTGGCTTGAGCTCACTTTTGGCTCTACGTCTGGACATCTGTTGGGCTTTATGTCGGGACATCTGTTGATCTCTACGTCGGACGTGTGTTGGGCTCTACGGCTGCAGTTGGCTAATTTTCACCTCTACGTCGAAACATCTGTTGGTATTTACCTCGGGACTTGTTTAGGGCTCTACGTCGGGACGTCTGTTGGGCTCTAATTTTGTTGTTAGCTTTCTTTCATCTCTACATCTGAACATCTGTTGGGCACTTCATCCGTACGTCTGTTGAGCTCTATGTCGGGACGTCTGGCTCGAGCTCGCTTTCGGCTCTACGTAGGGACGTCTGTTGGGCTCTACGTCGGGACGTGTGTTGGGCTCTACGTTGGGATGTCTGTTGAGCTCTACGTGGGATTTCTGGCTTGATCTCGCTTTTGGCTCTACGTCGGGAAGTCTGTTGGGCTCTATGTCGGGACGTCTCTTGGGCTCCACATCGGAACATCTCTTCGGCTGTACGTCGGGACGTCTGTTGGGCTCTACGTCCGGATGCCTGTTGGGCTCTCCATCAGGATTTAGCTAACTTTTAGATCTACGTCGGAACTTCTGTTGAGCTCTACGTCGGGACGTGAGTTGGGCTCTACATCGGGACGTCTGTTGAGCTCAATGTCGGGATTTCTGGCTTGAGCTCGCTTTTGGCTCTACGTCGGGAAGTCTGTTGAGCTCTATGTTGGGACGTCTGGATAGAGCTCGCTTTCGGCTCTACTTCGGGAGGTCTGTTGGGCTTCAACCCGGGACATCTGTTGTGCTCTACGTCGGGACGTCTGTTGGGCTCTACGTTGGGATGTCTGTTGAGATCTACGTGGGATTTCTGTCTTGATCTCGCTTTTGGCTCTACGTCGGGAAGTCTGTTGGGCTCTATGTCAGGACGTCTCTTGGGCTCTACATCGGAACATGTGTTGGACTGTACGTCGGGATGCCTGTTGGGCTCTACATCAGGATTTAGCTTACTTTCAGCTCTATGTCGAAACGTCTGTTCGGCTCTACATTGGGACATCTGTTGATCTCTACGTCGGGACGTCTGTTGGGCTCTAAGTCGGAACGTCTTTTGGGCTCTACGTCGGGACGTGAGTTGGGCTCTGCGTTGGGATGTCTGTTGGGCTCTACAGCTGGATTTAGCTTACTTTCAGCTCTACATCGAAACGTCTGTTGTACTCTACGATGGTACATCTGTTGAGCTCTACGTCGGGATTACTAGCTTTACCTCGCTTTTGGGTCTACGTCGGGACGTCTGTTGGGCTTTATCTTGGGTCATCTGTTGTGCTCTACTTTGGGACGTCTGTTGGGCTTTATGTCGGGACATCTGTTGATCTCTACGTCGGGACGTGTGTTGGGCTCTAAGTCAGTAGTTAGCTAACTTTCAGCTCTACATCTGAACATCTGTTGGGCTGTACGTCGGGACGTGTGTAGGGCTCTACGTCGGGCTGTCTGGCTTGAGCTCGCTTTTGGCTCTACGTCTGGACATCTGTTGGGCTTTATGTCGGGACATCTGTTGATCTCTACGTCGGACGTGTGTTGGGCTCTAAGGCTGCAGTGGGCTAATTTTCAGCTCTACGTCGAAACATCTGTTGGGATTTACCTCGGGACTTGTTTAGGGCTGTACGTCGGGACGTCTGTTGGGCTCTAATTTTGTTGTTAGCTTTCTTTCAGCTCTACATCTGAACATCTGTTGGGCACTACAACCGGACGTCTGTTGAGCTCTATGTCGGGACGTCTGGCTTGAGCTCGCTTTCGGCTCTACTTCGGGACGTCTGTTGGGTCTACGTCGGGACGTGTGTTGGGCTCTATGTCGGGATGTCTATTGGGCTCTACATCAGGATTTAGCTTACTTTCAGCTCTACGTCGGAACATCTGTTGGGCTCTACGTTGGGATGTCTGTTGAGCTCTTCGTGGGATTTCTGGCTTGATGTCGCTTTTGGCTCTATGTCGGGAAGTCTGTTGAGCTCTTTGTCGGGACGTCTCTTGGGCTCTACATCGGAACATCTGATGTGCTGTACGTCGGGACGTCTGTTGGGCTCTACTCCGCGATGCCTGTTGGGCTCTAGTTTTGTTGTTAACTAACTTTCATCTCTACGTCTGAACATCCGTTGGGCACTACGTCCGGACGTCTGTTGAATTCTATGTCGGGACGTCTGGCTTGAGTTCGCTTTCGGCTCTACTTCGGGAGGTCTGTTAGGCTTTAACTCGGGACATCTATTGGTCTCTACGTCGGACGTGTGTTGGACTCTACGGCTGCAGTTGGCTAACTTTCAGCTCTACGTCGAAACATCTGTTGGGATTTACCTCGGGACTTGTTTAGGGCTGTACGTCGGGACGTCTATTGGGCTCTAATTTTGTTGTTAGCTTTCTTTCATCTCTACATCTGAACATCTGTTGGGCACTACATCCGGACGTCTGTTGAGCTCTATGTCGGGACGTCTGGCTTGAGCTCGCTTTCGGCTCTACTTCGGGACGTCTGTTGGGTCTACGTCGGGACGTGTGTTGGGCTCTATGTCGGGATGTCTATTGGGCTCTACATCAGGATTTAGCTTACTTTCAGCTCTACGTCGGAACATCTGTTGGGCTCTACGTTGGGATGTCTGTTGAGCTCTTCGTGGGATTTCTGGTTTGATGTCGCTTTTGGCTCTATGTCGGGAAGTCTGTTGATCTCTTTGTCGGGACGTCTCTTGGGCTCTACATCGGAACATCTGTTGTGCTGTACATCGGGACGTCTGTTGGGCTCTACTCCGCGATGCCTGTTGGGCTCTAGTTTTGTTGTTAACTAACTTTCATCTCTACGTCTGAACATCCGTTGGGCACTACGTCCGGACGTCTGTTGAATTCTATGTCGGGACGTCTGGCTTGAGTTCGCTTTCGGCTCTACTTCGGGAGGTCTGGTATGCTTTAACTCGGGACATCTGTTGTGCTCTACTTCAGGACATCTGTTGGGCTCTACGTCGTGCTGTCTGGCTTGAGCTCGCTTTTGGCTCTACGTCGGGAAGTCTCTTTGGCTTTATGTCGGGACATCTGTTGGTCTCTACGTCGGACGTGTGTTGGGCTCTACGGCTGCAGTTGGCAAAATTTCAGCTCTACGTCGAAACATCTGTTGGGATTTACCTCGGGACTTGTTTAGGGCTGTACGTCGGGACGCCTATTGGGCTCTAATTTTGTTGTTAGCTTTCTTTCATCTCTACATCTGAACATCTGTTGGGCACTACATCCGGACATCTGTTGAGCTCTATGTCGGGACGTCTGGCTTGAGCTCGCTTTCGGCTCTACTTCGGGAGGTCTGTTAGGCTTTAACTCACAACATCTGTTGTCCTCTACGTCGGGATCTCTTATGGGCTCTACGTCGGAACGTCTTTTGGGCTCTACGTCGGGACGTGAGTTAGGCTCTACGTCGGGATGTCTGTTGGGCTCTACATCTGGATTTAGCTTACTTTCAGCTCTACGTCGAAACGTCTGTTGTACTCTACGTTGGTACATCTGTTGAGCTCTACGTCAGGATTACTGGCTTTAGCTTCTTTTGGCTCTACTTTGGGACGTCTGTTGGGCTTTATGTCGGGACATCTGTTGATCTCTACGTCGGGACGTGTGTTGGGCTCTAAGTCAGTAGTTAGCTAACTTTCAGCTCTACATCTGAACATCTGTTGGGCTGCACGTCGGGAAGTGTGTTGGGCTCTACGTCGGGCTGTCTGGCTTGAGCTCGCTTTTGGCTCTACGTCTGGACATCTGTTGGGCTTTATGTCGGGACATCTGTTGATCTCTACGTCGGACGTGTGTTGGGCTCTAAGGCTGCAGTGGGCTAATTTTCAGCTCTACGTCGAAACATCTGTTGGGATTTACCTCGGGACTTGTTTAGGGCTGTACGTCGGGATGTCTCTTGGGCTCTAATTTTGTTGTTAGCTTTCTTTCAGCTCTACATCTGAACATCTGTTGGGCACTACAACCGGACGTCTGTTGAGCTCTATGTCGGGACGTCTGGCTTGAGCTCGCTTTCGGCTCTACTTCGGGACGTCTGTTGGGTCTACGTCGGGACGTGTGTTGGGCTCTATGTCGGGATGTCTATTGGGCTCTACAACAGGATTTAGCTTACTTTCAGTCTACGTCGGAACATCTGTTAGGCTCTACGTTGGGATGTCTGTTGAGCTCTTCGTGGGATTTCTGGCTTGATGTCGCTTTTGGCTCTATGTCGGGAAGTCTGTTGAGCTCTTTGTCGGGACGTCTCTTGGGCTCTACATCGGAACATCTGTTGTGCTGTACGTCGGGACGTCTGTTGGGCTCTACTCCGCGATGCCTGTTGGGCTCTAGTTTTGTTGTTAACTAACTTTCATCTCTACGTCTGAACATCCGTTGGGCACTACGTCCGGACGTCTGTTGAATTCTATGGCGGGACGTCTGGCTTGAGTTCGCTTTCGGCTCTACTTCGGGAGGTCTGTTAGGCTTTAACTCGGGACATCTGTTGGTCTCTACGTCGGACGTGTGTTGGGCTCTACGGCTGCAGTTGGCTAACTTTCAGCTCTACGTCGAAACATCTGTTGGGATTTACCTCGGGACTTGTTTAGGGCTGTACGTCGGGACGTCTGTTGGGCTCTAATTTTGTTGTTAACTACGTTTCATCTCTACGTCTGAACATCTGTTGGGCACTACGTCCGGATGTCTGTTGAATTCTATGTCGGGATGTCTGGCTTGAGCTCGCTTTCGGCTCTACTTCGGGAGGTCTGTTAGGCTTTAACTCGGGACATCTGTTGTGCTCTACTTCAGGACGTCTGTTGGGCTCTACGTCGGAATGTCTGGGTTGAGCTCGCTTTTGGCTCTACGTCCGTGTCTTGGTTTGAAAAAGACAGGTGTCTGTGGAGGAAGGCAGGAGCCTCCCTTGAAATGGAGAGTGCAACCCCCTTCCCTCCAAACTATTATAATTTTGAAATTAACGGGCCTTCAGGCAAAGATATGGGGAATAGGAATAACAGTTCTTTACTAATATATATATATATATAAAACACAAGGCAGGGAAAAAACAAACAACCCACTGGTTTATACTGACAGAGTCAGGAATACAACCTGACACCCTGTTAGGGTGGCAGTAGCAGTCCGATAAGATGCTGGCTGCAGTCCTCCTGAAGCGATGGGTGTAGTTCTGTGGAAGCAGCAATCAGGTAAAAGAGTCTGGTCTTCCTCCGAAGGTCCAGTGGTCGGCAGGTAGCTCTCGTCCTCTGGAACTCCAGTGGGGGGAAAAGCTCCTCTGGGAATCCAGTGGAAGAAAGGCTGCTAGGGTGTTCAAAATCTCCGTTTTTATTTGGCATGGACTGCTTGGCTCCTTCCCCCCCCCTCCCCGGGCGGAGCATCTCACAGTGGGATGGGGAGTCGTGAGGCAGTTCCTTGATGGGCCATGAACAGGAGATAGCCCAGGAGCGAGTTACCGATGGGTCAGGCGATAAGGCATTGTTGTGCCCAGTAACAGGAGATAGTCCAGAGGGGGGGAGGCAGGGAGCACCGCCCCACCTGGTCTCAACAGCTCCTGAAGATGGTAATAGAATATATTTTTTTTCTTTTGGCACATTTTACACTGTAACCCAGGACATAATCCACCCCTTATTCTATTACCATCTACACCGTACCCAACCCAATGCCCCCTTACAGATACATATATACACAATGAAACCTTACACAGAGTTCTCACTTAAAATTAGGTCTCCTTGTGGTACACAACGGGTTTCCCCATTTTTCTGCATTACCCACCAAGTGTAACCAGGTCCTTGAGCAAAAACAACCCCACGGAGGGGTGTGCCTTTGCCTGATGTGGGATTAATCCAAACAGTCTTTCCTAACATACCTCTCGTGTGTACCACAGGGACTTTATCTCCGTCCACTGTGTGCAAGGGTCCAGACTGGGCAGGACCAGCTCGATTGATGGACCCTCGGGTATTGACCATCCAGGTGGCCTTTGCTAAGTTCAGTTCCCAATTTTTGAAAGTCCCTCCTCCAAGTGCTTTTAGGGTAGTCTTAAGTAGCCCATTGCACCGTTCAACTTTCCCGGCAGCTGGTGCATGATAAGGGATATGATATATCCATTCGATTCCATGTTCTCTGGCCCAAGTGCTTATGAGGCTATTCTTGAAATGTGTCCCGTTGTCTGACTCGATTCTCTCAGGGGTGCCATGTCTCCAAAGAACTTGCTTTTCCAGGCCCAAGATGGTGTTCCGGGCGGTAGCATGAGGCACAGGGTAGGTCTCCAGCCACCCAGTGGTTGCTTCCACCATGGTCAGCACGTAGCGCTTGCCTTGACGGGTTTGGGGAAGAGCGATGTAGTCAATTTGCCAGGCTTCCCCATACCTGTACTTCGACCATCGTCCGCCGTACCACAGAGGCTTCACCCGCTTGGCCTGCTTGATCGCAGCACAGGTCTCACAGTCTTGGATAACCTGGGAGATACTGTTCATGGTTAGATCCACCCCTCGGTCCCGTGCCCATTTATAAGCGGCCTCTCTGCCTTGATGGCCTGAGGCATCATGGGCCCATCGAGCTAAGAACAACTCTCCTTTATGTTGCCAATCCAAGTCTATCTGGGACACCTCTATTTTTGCAGCCTGATCTACCTGTTCATTGTTACGATGTTCTTCATTAGCCCGACTCCTGGGGACATGAGCATCTACATGACGGACCCTCACAGGTAGCTTCTTTACCCGAGTGGCAATATCTTTCCACTCATCAGCAGCCCAAATTGGTTTTCCCCTACGCTGCCAGTTGGCCTTTTTCCACCTTTCCAGCCAGCCCCACAGAGCATTGGCTACCATCCACGAATCAGTATAAAGGTAGAGCTTTGGCCACTTCTCTCTTTCAGCAATGTCCAGGGCTAGTTGAACGGCTTTGAGTTCAGCAAGTTGACTTGATCCACCTTCTCCTTCAGTAGCTTGTGCGACCTGTCGTGTGGGGCTCCATACGGCTGCTTTCCACTTCCGGTTCATCCCTACGATGCGACAGGAACCGGCAGTGAAAAGAGCATATCGTGTTTCCTCTGCTGGTAGTTGGTTGTACGGTGGAGCTTCTTCAGCCCGCGTCACTTGTTCCTGCTCCTCTTCGTCAGTGAGGCCAAAGTCTTCACCTTCCGGCCAGTTCGTAACGATCTCCAAAATCCCAGGGCGATTTGGGTTTCCAATACGGGCGCGTTGTGTGATGAGGGCAATCCATTTGCTCCATGTGGCGTCAGTGGCGTGGTGGGTGGAGGGAACCTTTCCTTTAAACATCCACCCCAGCACCGGTAGTCGGGGTGCCAGGAGGAGTTGTGCTTCGGTGCCAATCACTTCCGAGGCAGCTTGGACTCCTTCATAGGCTGCTAGGATTTCCTTCTCTGTGGGAGTGTAGTTGGCCTCAGACCCTCTATAACTTCGACTCCAGAATCCCAGTGGTCGGCCACGAGTCTCTCCAGGCACCTTCTGCCAAAGGCTCCAGGACAAACCATTGTTCCCGGCCGCAGAGTAGAGCACGTTCCTCACCTCTGGTCCCGTCCTGACTGGGCCAAGGGCTAGCGCATGAGCGATCTCCCGCTTGATTTGGGCAAAAGCTTGTTGCTGTTCAGGGCCCCAGTGGAAATCGTTCTTCTTGCGGGTAACCAGGTACAGAGGGCTCACAATCTGGCTGTACTCAGGAATGGTTCCTTCAAGGGGATCTGTCAGATCATCCTCCCTTCTGTAATATCTGGCAGCTCGGTCCTGGGAGGTTGAGGCTACCTTCACTTTAGTGTTACTCCCCCGGTTAGTGTTTCCCTCCTTGAGTTGACGCACCCGTGCTGCCAGGACAGAAGTGGGTTTCCCATCCCACCTTCCCATGTCTTCCCCATGGTCGCGCAGGAAGTACCATAGCTCAGCTCGTGGGGTGTACCCTCTCCCTCTAGCTGGGGGACGTTGGGCTCCGACTTTGGGGCCTGTGACTTGTACCGGTGCCAAATGGGAACTGCTCCTCCTCACCTCCTCCTTTATTTCCCTCATCTCCTCTTGTAGGCTCTTAATCACAGCAGAAACGTTAGCCTGCATTGGGCCATTGATCATGCTTTCAAAATTTCTAAGCTTGCTCGTGACAGAACCCACTGTCTCTCGGTCGTTATCTGCATTAATCATTGCAATGAAGGTGGAGTATTCGGATGGCCCTAGATTTGCCAGATTCCACAACATTTGCCCTGTGCACCTGACTTTGTCAGGGTCGTTACCATGCTGTCCATCCCTCCCAAAGAGTACCTCCAATACTGCCACTTCTCTCAGCTGCTGGATCCCTTCCTCAAGGGTCTTCCAGCGCATTCTATGATGGTGCTCCTGCATTCTCTCTCTGTGGACAAACCTCTCTCTCACACTCATTAAAAGCCGCTCCCAGAGGGAAAGGGTCCCCGGCTCCCTTACAAATACCAGATTGACACCTGAGTCCTGAGTCAAGGGTCCCAAATTCCTTGCCTCACTGCCATCCAGTTGCACACCCGTACCCATAAGATCCCAGACCCGAAGTAACCAGGTTGTAAAAGCCTCACGCCCCCGCCGTACGATGTCTTTGTGCAGATTACGGAGACTGTCATACGTCAGGGACTCGGTGAGTATCTCAACCACTGGCTCGCCTGCAGGTTCTGAGGGCCCTCCTTTCTTAACTGAGTGGTCTGATTTCATCTTAGATGTCCTCGTTTCCACAGGGGCGACTGCTGCTGGCTCTGACTGCCCTTGCGTTTCAGCTGGAACCTGGACGGTTGTAACGTCTGTGGGTTCTACTGCTGCACCATTAGACTCTCCCTCTTCAAGGCAGGAGGAGGGATTCCCAGCAGCTGAGAGAATGCACTCCTTCAGCATCTGGCCCATCTCACGTATCTCCTTCACCCAATCCGAGTGGTTCATTTCTGATGTGAGCTGTGAGGCAGGGTCAGATTCTGGAGCAGCATTCCTAGTCAGGGTAGTTACCCAAGCCAATCTCCCCTGATCTCTGAATACTGAATAAAACAGGATTATCAGCAACACTAGCCACTGTATGATATCATTAGCACTTAGGAAAGCTCTGAATCCTTCGAAAACTGGTGGAGTAGACCCAAAGAGCTGGGTTAGGGGTTGGGAGAAAGTTTCTCCCGGTGTCATTTCCTCACAGTAGGTACCATTATTAAAGTAACCCCAAAAGCATACATTTAGTGTTTGATAGCTCCGAATCCATGTGCCCGCCTTCCAGAGGAAGTTAATAAGCCATGAATTCCTCACCTTATTAATCCATAAAACAAACTGGATAACAGTCACGGTAGCCTTAGTTATAGGACCCATGTTTAGATAAGGGCCTGCAAATGGGAGAAATACAGCCACCACCACATGCCACAAGAACCGGGATAAGCTAGCCCACATGATGCCACTTAACAAGGAATCTATATCCAATGCACAAAAACCGTTATTCCTTTATCTCTCGATGCCCTCGAGCCCCACGTTGGGCGCCAAAATCTGTCTTGGTTTGAAAAAGACAGGTGTCTGTGGAGGAAGGCAGGAGCCTCCCTTGAAATGGAGAGTGCAACCCCCTTCCCTCCAAACTATTATAATTTTGAAATTAACGGGCCTTCAGGCAAAGATATGGGGAATAGGAATAACAGTTCTTTACTAATATATATATATATATATAACACAAGGCAGGGAAAAAAACAAACAACCCACTGGTTTATACTGACAGAGTCAGGAATACAACCTGACACCCTGTTAGGGTGGCAGTAGCAGTCCGATAAGATGCTGGCTGCAGTCCTCCTGAAGCGATGGGTGTAGTTCTGTGGAAGCAGCAATCAGGTAAAAGAGTCTGGTCTTCCTCCGAAGGTCCAGTGGTCGGCAGGTAGCTCTCGTCCTCTGGAACTCCAGTGGGGGGAAAAGCTCCTCTGGGAATCCAGTGGAAGAAAGGCTGCTAGGGTGTTCAAAATCTCCGTTTTTATTTGGCATGGACTGCTTGGCTCCTTCCCCCCCCCTCCCCGGGCGGAGCATCTCACAGTGGGATGGGGAGTCGTGAGGCAGTTCCTTGATGGGCCATGAACAGGAGATAGCCCAGGAGCGAGTTACCGATGGGTCAGGCGATAAGGCATTGTTGTGCCCAGTAACAGGAGATAGTCCAGAGGGGGGGAGGCAGGGAGCACCGCCCCACCTGGTCTCAACAGCTCCTGAAGATGGTAATAGAATATATTTTTTTTCTTTTGGCACATTTTACACTGTAACCCAGGACATAATCCACCCCTTATTCTATTACCATCTACACCGTACCCAACCCAATGCCCCCTTACAGATACATATATCCATATATACACAATGAAACCTTACACAGAGTTCTCACTTAAAATTAGGTCTCCTTGTGGTACACAACGGGTTTCCCCATTTTTCTGCATTACCCACCAAGTGTAACCAGGTCCTTGAGCAAAAACAACCCCACGGAGGGGTGTGCCTTTGCCTGATGTGGGATTAATCCAAACAGTCTTTCCTAACATACCTCTCGTGTGTACCACAGGGACTTTATCTCCGTCCACTGTGTGCAAGGGTCCAGACTGGGCAGGACCAGCTCGATTGATGGACCCTCGGGTATTGACCATCCAGGTGGCCTTTGCTAAGTTCAGTTCCCAATTTTTGAAAGTCCCTCCTCCAAGTGCTTTTAGGGTAGTCTTAAGTAGCCCATTGCACCGTTCAACTTTCCCGGCAGCTGGTGCATGATAAGGGATATGATATATCCATTCGATTCCATGTTCTCTGGCCCAAGTGCTTATGAGGCTATTCTTGAAATGTGTCCCGTTGTCTGACTCGATTCTCTCAGGGGTGCCATGTCTCCAAAGAACTTGCTTTTCCAGGCCCAAGATGGTGTTCCGGGCGGTAGCATGAGGCACAGGGTAGGTCTCCAGCCACCCAGTGGTTGCTTCCACCATGGTCAGCACGTAGCGCTTGCCTTGACGGGTTTGGGGAAGAGCGATGTAGTCAATTTGCCAGGCTTCCCCATACCTGTACTTCGACCATCGTCCGCCGTACCACAGAGGCTTCACCCGCTTGGCCTGCTTGATCGCAGCACAGGTCTCACAGTCTTGGATAACCTGGGAGATACTGTTCATGGTTAGATCCACCCCTCGGTCCCGTGCCCATTTATAAGCGGCCTCTCTGCCTTGATGGCCTGAGGCATCATGGGCCCATCGAGCTAAGAACAACTCTCCTTTATGTTGCCAATCCAAGTCTATCTGGGACACCTCTATTTTTGCAGCCTGATCTACCTGTTCATTGTTACGATGTTCTTCATTAGCCCGACTCCTGGGGACATGAGCATCTACATGACGGACCCTCACAGGTAGCTTCTTTACCCGAGTGGCAATATCTTTCCACTCATCAGCAGCCCAAATTGGTTTTCCCCTACGCTGCCAGTTGGCCTTTTTCCACCTTTCCAGCCAGCCCCACAGAGCATTGGCTACCATCCACGAATCAGTATAAAGGTAGAGCTTTGGCCACTTCTCTCTTTCAGCAATGTCCAGGGCTAGTTGAACGGCTTTGAGTTCAGCAAGTTGACTTGATCCACCTTCTCCTTCAGTAGCTTGTGCGACCTGTCGTGTGGGGCTCCATACGGCTGCTTTCCACTTCCGGTTCATCCCTACGATGCGACAGGAACCGGCAGTGAAAAGAGCATATCGTGTTTCCTCTGCTGGTAGTTGGTTGTACGGTGGAGCTTCTTCAGCCCGCGTCACTTGTTCCTGCTCCTCTTCGTCAGTGAGGCCAAAGTCTTCACCTTCCGGCCAGTTCGTAACGATCTCCAAAATCCCAGGGCGATTTGGGTTTCCAATACGGGCGCGTTGTGTGATGAGGGCAATCCATTTGCTCCATGTGGCGTCAGTGGCGTGGTGGGTGGAGGGAACCTTTCCTTTAAACATCCACCCCAGCACCGGTAGTCGGGGTGCCAGGAGGAGTTGTGCTTCGGTGCCAATCACTTCCGAGGCAGCTTGGACTCCTTCATAGGCTGCTAGGATTTCCTTCTCTGTGGGAGTGTAGTTGGCCTCAGACCCTCTATAACTTCGACTCCAGAATCCCAGTGGTCGGCCACGAGTCTCTCCAGGCACCTTCTGCCAAAGGCTCCAGGACAAACCATTGTTCCCGGCCGCAGAGTAGAGCACGTTCCTCACCTCTGGTCCCGTCCTGACTGGGCCAAGGGCTAGCGCATGAGCGATCTCCCGCTTGATTTGGGCAAAAGCTTGTTGCTGTTCAGGGCCCCAGTGGAAATCGTTCTTCTTGCGGGTAACCAGGTACAGAGGGCTCACAATCTGGCTGTACTCAGGAATGGTTCCTTCAAGGGGATCTGTCAGATCATCCTCCCTTCTGTAATATCTGGCAGCTCGGTCCTGGGAGGTTGAGGCTACCTTCACTTTAGTGTTACTCCCCCGGTTAGTGTTTCCCTCCTTGAGTTGACGCACCCGTGCTGCCAGGACAGAAGTGGGTTTCCCATCCCACCTTCCCATGTCTTCCCCATGGTCGCGCAGGAAGTACCATAGCTCAGCTCGTGGGGTGTACCCTCTCCCTCTAGCTGGGGGACGTTGGGCTCCGACTTTGGGGCCTGTGACTTGTACCGGTGCCAAATGGGAACTGCTCCTCCTCACCTCCTCCTTTATTTCCCTCATCTCCTCTTGTAGGCTCTTAATCACAGCAGAAACGTTAGCCTGCATTGGGCCATTGATCATGCTTTCAAAATTTCTAAGCTTGCTCGTGACAGAACCCACTGTCTCTCGGTCGTTATCTGCATTAATCATTGCAATGAAGGTGGAGTATTCGGATGGCCCTAGATTTGCCAGATTCCACAACATTTGCCCTGTGCACCTGACTTTGTCAGGGTCGTTACCATGCTGTCCATCCCTCCCAAAGAGTACCTCCAATACTGCCACTTCTCTCAGCTGCTGGATCCCTTCCTCAAGGGTCTTCCAGCGCATTCTATGATGGTGCTCCTGCATTCTCTCTCTGTGGACAAACCTCTCTCTCACACTCATTAAAAGCCGCTCCCAGAGGGAAAGGGTCCCCGGCTCCCTTACAAATACCAGATTGACACCTGAGTCCTGAGTCAAGGGTCCCAAATTCCTTGCCTCACTGCCATCCAGTTGCACACCCGTACCCATAAGATCCCAGACCCGAAGTAACCAGGTTGTAAAAGCCTCACGCCCCCGCCGTACGATGTCTTTGTGCAGATTACGGAGACTGTCATACGTCAGGGACTCGGTGAGTATCTCAACCACTGGCTCGCCTGCAGGTTCTGAGGGCCCTCCTTTCTTAACTGAGTGGTCTGATTTCATCTTAGATGTCCTCGTTTCCACAGGGGCGACTGCTGCTGGCTCTGACTGCCCTTGCGTTTCAGCTGGAACCTGGACGGTTGTAACGTCTGTGGGTTCTACTGCTGCACCATTAGACTCTCCCTCTTCAAGGCAGGAGGAGGGATTCCCAGCAGCTGAGAGAATGCACTCCTTCAGCATCTGGCCCATCTCACGTATCTCCTTCACCCAATCCGAGTGGTTCATTTCTGATGTGAGCTGTGAGGCAGGGTCAGATTCTGGAGCAGCATTCCTAGTCAGGGTAGTTACCCAAGCCAATCTCCCCTGATCTCTGAATACTGAATAAAACAGGATTATCAGCAACACTAGCCACTGTATGATATCATTAGCACTTAGGAAAGCTCTGAATCCTTCGAAAACTGGTGGAGTAGACCCAAAGAGCTGGGTTAGGGGTTGGGAGAAAGTTTCTCCCGGTGTCATTTCCTCACAGTAGGTACCATTATTAAAGTAACCCCAAAAGCATACATTTAGTGTTTGATAGCTCCGAATCCATGTGCCCGCCTTCCAGAGGAAGTTAATAAGCCATGAATTCCTCACCTTATTAATCCATAAAACAAACTGGATAACAGTCACGGTAGCCTTAGTTATAGGACCCATGTTTAGATAAGGGCCTGCAAATGGGAGAAATACAGCCACCACCACATGCCACAAGAACCGGGATAAGCTAGCCCACATGATGCCACTTAACAAGGAATCTATATCCAATGCACAAAAACCGTTATTCCTTTATCTCTCGATGCCCTCGAGCCCCACGTTGGGCGCCAAAATCTGTCTTGGTTTGAAAAAGACAGGTGTCTGTGGAGGAAGGCAGGAGCCTCCCTTGAAATGGAGAGTGCAACCCCCTTCCCTCCAAACTATTATAATTTTGAAATTAACGGGCCTTCAGGCAAAGATATGGGGAATAGGAATAACAGTTCTTTACTAATATATATATATATATATAACACAAGGCAGGGAAAAAAACAAACAACCCACTGGTTTATACTGACAGAGTCAGGAATACAACCTGACACCCTGTTAGGGTGGCAGTAGCAGTCCGATAAGATGCTGGCTGCAGTCCTCCTGAAGCGATGGGTGTAGTTCTGTGGAAGCAGCAATCAGGTAAAAGAGTCTGGTCTTCCTCCGAAGGTCCAGTGGTCGGCAGGTAGCTCTCGTCCTCTGGAACTCCAGTGGGGGGAAAAGCTCCTCTGGGAATCCAGTGGAAGAAAGGCTGCTAGGGTGTTCAAAATCTCCGTTTTTATTTGGCATGGACTGCTTGGCTCCTTCCCCCCCCCTCCCCGGGCGGAGCATCTCACAGTGGGATGGGGAGTCGTGAGGCAGTTCCTTGATGGGCCATGAACAGGAGATAGCCCAGGAGCGAGTTACCGATGGGTCAGGCGATAAGGCATTGTTGTGCCCAGTAACAGGAGATAGTCCAGAGGGGGGGAGGCAGGGAGCACCGCCCCACCTGGTCTCAACAGCTCCTGAAGATGGTAATAGAATATATTTTTTTTCTTTTGGCACATTTTACACTGTAACCCAGGACATAATCCACCCCTTATTCTATTACCATCTACACCGTACCCAACCCAATGCCCCCTTACAGATACATATATACATATATACACAATGAAACCTTACACAGAGTTCTCACTTAAAATTAGGTCTCCTTGTGGTACACAACGGGTTTCCCCATTTTTCTGCATTACCCACCAAGTGTAACCAGGTCCTTGAGCAAAAACAACCCCACGGAGGGGTGTGCCTTTGCCTGATGTGGGATTAATCCAAACAGTCTTTCCTAACATACCTCTCGTGTGTACCACAGGGACTTTATCTCCGTCCACTGTGTGCAAGGGTCCAGACTGGGCAGGACCAGCTCGATTGATGGACCCTCGGGTATTGACCATCCAGGTGGCCTTTGCTAAGTTCAGTTCCCAATTTTTGAAAGTCCCTCCTCCAAGTGCTTTTAGGGTAGTCTTAAGTAGCCCATTGCACCGTTCAACTTTCCCGGCAGCTGGTGCATGATAAGGGATATGATATATCCATTCGATTCCATGTTCTCTGGCCCAAGTGCTTATGAGGCTATTCTTGAAATGTGTCCCGTTGTCTGACTCGATTCTCTCAGGGGTGCCATGTCTCCAAAGAACTTGCTTTTCCAGGCCCAAGATGGTGTTCCGGGCGGTAGCATGAGGCACAGGGTAGGTCTCCAGCCACCCAGTGGTTGCTTCCACCATGGTCAGCACGTAGCGCTTGCCTTGACGGGTTTGGGGAAGAGCGATGTAGTCAATTTGCCAGGCTTCCCCATACCTGTACTTCGACCATCGTCCGCCGTACCACAGAGGCTTCACCCGCTTGGCCTGCTTGATCGCAGCACAGGTCTCACAGTCTTGGATAACCTGGGAGATACTGTTCATGGTTAGATCCACCCCTCGGTCCCGTGCCCATTTATAAGCGGCCTCTCTGCCTTGATGGCCTGAGGCATCATGGGCCCATCGAGCTAAGAACAACTCTCCTTTATGTTGCCAATCCAAGTCTATCTGGGACACCTCTATTTTTGCAGCCTGATCTACCTGTTCATTGTTACGATGTTCTTCATTAGCCCGACTCCTGGGGACATGAGCATCTACATGACGGACCCTCACAGGTAGCTTCTTTACCCGAGTGGCAATATCTTTCCACTCATCAGCAGCCCAAATTGGTTTTCCCCTACGCTGCCAGTTGGCCTTTTTCCACCTTTCCAGCCAGCCCCACAGAGCATTGGCTACCATCCACGAATCAGTATAAAGGTAGAGCTTTGGCCACTTCTCTCTTTCAGCAATGTCCAGGGCTAGTTGAACGGCTTTGAGTTCAGCAAGTTGACTTGATCCACCTTCTCCTTCAGTAGCTTGTGCGACCTGTCGTGTGGGGCTCCATACGGCTGCTTTCCACTTCCGGTTCATCCCTACGATGCGACAGGAACCGGCAGTGAAAAGAGCATATCGTGTTTCCTCTGCTGGTAGTTGGTTGTACGGTGGAGCTTCTTCAGCCCGCGTCACTTGTTCCTGCTCCTCTTCGTCAGTGAGGCCAAAGTCTTCACCTTCCGGCCAGTTCGTAACGATCTCCAAAATCCCAGGGCGATTTGGGTTTCCAATACGGGCGCGTTGTGTGATGAGGGCAATCCATTTGCTCCATGTGGCGTCAGTGGCGTGGTGGGTGGAGGGAACCTTTCCTTTAAACATCCACCCCAGCACCGGTAGTCGGGGTGCCAGGAGGAGTTGTGCTTCGGTGCCAATCACTTCCGAGGCAGCTTGGACTCCTTCATAGGCTGCTAGGATTTCCTTCTCTGTGGGAGTGTAGTTGGCCTCAGACCCTCTATAACTTCGACTCCAGAATCCCAGTGGTCGGCCACGAGTCTCTCCAGGCACCTTCTGCCAAAGGCTCCAGGACAAACCATTGTTCCCGGCCGCAGAGTAGAGCACGTTCCTCACCTCTGGTCCCGTCCTGACTGGGCCAAGGGCTAGCGCATGAGCGATCTCCCGCTTGATTTGGGCAAAAGCTTGTTGCTGTTCAGGGCCCCAGTGGAAATCGTTCTTCTTGCGGGTAACCAGGTACAGAGGGCTCACAATCTGGCTGTACTCAGGAATGGTTCCTTCAAGGGGATCTGTCAGATCATCCTCCCTTCTGTAATATCTGGCAGCTCGGTCCTGGGAGGTTGAGGCTACCTTCACTTTAGTGTTACTCCCCCGGTTAGTGTTTCCCTCCTTGAGTTGACGCACCCGTGCTGCCAGGACAGAAGTGGGTTTCCCATCCCACCTTCCCATGTCTTCCCCATGGTCGCGCAGGAAGTACCATAGCTCAGCTCGTGGGGTGTACCCTCTCCCTCTAGCTGGGGGACGTTGGGCTCCGACTTTGGGGCCTGTGACTTGTACCGGTGCCAAATGGGAACTGCTCCTCCTCACCTCCTCCTTTATTTCCCTCATCTCCTCTTGTAGGCTCTTAATCACAGCAGAAACGTTAGCCTGCATTGGGCCATTGATCATGCTTTCAAAATTTCTAAGCTTGCTCGTGACAGAACCCACTGTCTCTCGGTCGTTATCTGCATTAATCATTGCAATGAAGGTGGAGTATTCGGATGGCCCTAGATTTGCCAGATTCCACAACATTTGCCCTGTGCACCTGACTTTGTCAGGGTCGTTACCATGCTGTCCATCCCTCCCAAAGAGTACCTCCAATACTGCCACTTCTCTCAGCTGCTGGATCCCTTCCTCAAGGGTCTTCCAGCGCATTCTATGATGGTGCTCCTGCATTCTCTCTCTGTGGACAAACCTCTCTCTCACACTCATTAAAAGCCGCTCCCAGAGGGAAAGGGTCCCCGGCTCCCTTACAAATACCAGATTGACACCTGAGTCCTGAGTCAAGGGTCCCAAATTCCTTGCCTCACTGCCATCCAGTTGCACACCCGTACCCATAAGATCCCAGACCCGAAGTAACCAGGTTGTAAAAGCCTCACGCCCCCGCCGTACGATGTCTTTGTGCAGATTACGGAGACTGTCATACGTCAGGGACTCGGTGAGTATCTCAACCACTGGCTCGCCTGCAGGTTCTGAGGGCCCTCCTTTCTTAACTGAGTGGTCTGATTTCATCTTAGATGTCCTCGTTTCCACAGGGGCGACTGCTGCTGGCTCTGACTGCCCTTGCGTTTCAGCTGGAACCTGGACGGTTGTAACGTCTGTGGGTTCTACTGCTGCACCATTAGACTCTCCCTCTTCAAGGCAGGAGGAGGGATTCCCAGCAGCTGAGAGAATGCACTCCTTCAGCATCTGGCCCATCTCACGTATCTCCTTCACCCAATCCGAGTGGTTCATTTCTGATGTGAGCTGTGAGGCAGGGTCAGATTCTGGAGCAGCATTCCTAGTCAGGGTAGTTACCCAAGCCAATCTCCCCTGATCTCTGAATACTGAATAAAACAGGATTATCAGCAACACTAGCCACTGTATGATATCATTAGCACTTAGGAAAGCTCTGAATCCTTCGAAAACTGGTGGAGTAGACCCAAAGAGCTGGGTTAGGGGTTGGGAGAAAGTTTCTCCCGGTGTCATTTCCTCACAGTAGGTACCATTATTAAAGTAACCCCAAAAGCATACATTTAGTGTTTGATAGCTCCGAATCCATGTGCCCGCCTTCCAGAGGAAGTTAATAAGCCATGAATTCCTCACCTTATTAATCCATAAAACAAACTGGATAACAGTCACGGTAGCCTTAGTTATAGGACCCATGTTTAGATAAGGGCCTGCAAATGGGAGAAATACAGCCACCACCACATGCCACAAGAACCGGGATAAGCTAGCCCACATGATGCCACTTAACAAGGAATCTATATCCAATGCACAAAAACCGTTATTCCTTTATCTCTCGATGCCCTCGAGCCCCACGTTGGGCGCCAAAATCTGTCTTGGTTTGAAAAAGACAGGTGTCTGTGGAGGAAGGCAGGAGCCTCCCTTGAAATGGAGAGTGCAACCCCCTTCCCTCCAAACTATTATAATTTTGAAATTAACGGGCCTTCAGGCAAAGATATGGGGAATAGGAATAACAGTTCTTTACTAATATATATATATATAACACAAGGCAGGGAAAAAAACAAACAACCCACTGGTTTATACTGACAGAGTCAGGAATACAACCTGACACCCTGTTAGGGTGGCAGTAGCAGTCCGATAAGATGCTGGCTGCAGTCCTCCTGAAGCGATGGGTGTAGTTCTGTGGAAGCAGCAATCAGGTAAAAGAGTCTGGTCTTCCTCCGAAGGTCCAGTGGTCGGCAGGTAGCTCTCGTCCTCTGGAACTCCAGTGGGGGGAAAAGCTCCTCTGGGAATCCAGTGGAAGAAAGGCTGCTAGGGTGTTCAAAATCTCCGTTTTTATTTGGCATGGACTGCTTGGCTCCTTCCCCCCCCCCTCCCCGGGCGGAGCATCTCACAGTGGGATGGGGAGTCGTGAGGCAGTTCCTTGATGGGCCATGAACAGGAGATAGCCCAGGAGCGAGTTACCGATGGGTCAGGCGATAAGGCATTGTTGTGCCCAGTAACAGGAGATAGTCCAGAGGGGGGGAGGCAGGGAGCACCGCCCCACCTGGTCTCAACAGCTCCTGAAGATGGTAATAGAATATATTTTTTTTCTTTTGGCACATTTTACACTGTAACCCAGGACATAATCCACCCCTTATTCTATTACCATCTACACCGTACCCAACCCAATGCCCCCTTACAGATACATATATACATATATACACAATGAAACCTTACACAGAGTTCTCACTTAAAATTAGGTCTCCTTGTGGTACACAACGGGTTTCCCCATTTTTCTGCATTACCCACCAAGTGTAACCAGGTCCTTGAGCAAAAACAACCCCACGGAGGGGTGTGCCTTTGCCTGATGTGGGATTAATCCAAACAGTCTTTCCTAACATACCTCTCGTGTGTACCACAGGGACTTTATCTCCGTTCACTGTGTGCAAGGGTCCAGACTGGGCAGGACCAGCTCGATTGATGGACCCTCGGGTATTGACCATCCAGGTGGCCTTTGCTAAGTTCAGTTCCCAATTTTTGAAAGTCCCTCCTCCAAGTGCTTTTAGGGTAGTCTTAAGTAGCCCATTGCACCGTTCAACTTTCCCGGCAGCTGGTGCATGATAAGGGATATGATATATCCATTCGATTCCATGTTCTCTGGCCCAAGTGCTTATGAGGCTATTCTTGAAATGTGTCCCGTTGTCTGACTCGATTCTCTCAGGGGTGCCATGTCTCCAAAGAACTTGCTTTTCCAGGCCCAAGATGGTGTTCCGGGCGGTAGCATGAGGCACAGGGTAGGTCTCCAGCCACCCAGTGGTTGCTTCCACCATGGTCAGCACGTAGCGCTTGCCTTGACGGGTTTGGGGAAGAGCGATGTAGTCAATTTGCCAGGCTTCCCCATACCTGTACTTCGACCA
The DNA here is from genome assembly GCF_034619465.1 of Leptosomus discolor. Taxonomy (NCBI): domain Eukaryota; kingdom Metazoa; phylum Chordata; class Aves; order Leptosomiformes; family Leptosomidae; genus Leptosomus; species Leptosomus discolor. The sequence goes on along the minus strand of NW_028237857.1, from coordinate 550,715 downwards.
TCGTCCGCCGTACCACAGAGGCTTCACCCGCTTGGCCTGCTTGATCGCAGCACAGGTCTCACAGTCTTGGATAACCTGGGAGATACTGTTCATGGTTAGATCCACCCCTCGGTCCCGTGCCCATTTATAAGCGGCCTCTCTGCCTTGATGGCCTGAGGCATCATGGGCCCATCGAGCTAAGAACAACTCTCCTTTATGTTGCCAATCCAAGTCTATCTGGGACACCTCTATTTTTGCAGCCTGATCTACCTGTTCATTGTTACGATGTTCTTCATTAGCCCGACTCCTGGGGACATGAGCATCTACATGACGGACCCTCACAGGTAGCTTCTTTACCCGAGTGGCAATATCTTTCCACTCATCAGCAGCCCAAATTGGTTTTCCCCTACGCTGCCAGTTGGCCTTTTTCCACCTTTCCAGCCAGCCCCACAGAGCATTGGCTACCATCCACGAATCAGTATAAAGGTAGAGCTTTGGCCACTTCTCTCTTTCAGCAATGTCCAGGGCTAGTTGAACGGCTTTGAGTTCAGCAAGTTGACTTGATCCACCTTCTCCTTCAGTAGCTTGTGCGACCTGTCGTGTGGGGCTCCATACGGCTGCTTTCCACTTCCGGTTCATCCCTACGATGCGACAGGAACCGGCAGTGAAAAGAGCATATCGTGTTTCCTCTGCTGGTAGTTGGTTGTACGGTGGAGCTTCTTCAGCCCGCGTCACTTGTTCCTGCTCCTCTTCGTCAGTGAGGCCAAAGTCTTCACCTTCCGGCCAGTTCGTAACGATCTCCAAAATCCCAGGGCGATTTGGGTTTCCAATACGGGCGCGTTGTGTGATGAGGGCAATCCATTTGCTCCATGTGGCGTCAGTGGCGTGGTGGGTGGAGGGAACCTTTCCTTTAAACATCCACCCCAGCACCGGTAGTCGGGGTGCCAGGAGGAGTTGTGCTTCGGTGCCAATCACTTCCGAGGCAGCTTGGACTCCTTCATAGGCTGCTAGGATTTCCTTCTCTGTGGGAGTGTAGTTGGCCTCAGACCCTCTATAACTTCGACTCCAGAATCCCAGTGGTCGGCCACGAGTCTCTCCAGGCACCTTCTGCCAAAGGCTCCAGGACAAACCATTGTTCCCGGCCGCAGAGTAGAGCACGTTCCTCACCTCTGGTCCCGTCCTGACTGGGCCAAGGGCTAGCGCATGAGCGATCTCCCGCTTGATTTGGGCAAAAGCTTGTTGCTGTTCAGGGCCCCAGTGGAAATCGTTCTTCTTGCGGGTAACCAGGTACAGAGGGCTCACAATCTGGCTGTACTCAGGAATGGTTCCTTCAAGGGGATCTGTCAGATCATCCTCCCTTCTGTAATATCTGGCAGCTCGGTCCTGGGAGGTTGAGGCTACCTTCACTTTAGTGTTACTCCCCCGGTTAGTGTTTCCCTCCTTGAGTTGACGCACCCGTGCTGCCAGGACAGAAGTGGGTTTCCCATCCCACCTTCCCATGTCTTCCCCATGGTCGCGCAGGAAGTACCATAGCTCAGCTCGTGGGGTGTACCCTCTCCCTCTAGCTGGGGGACGTTGGGCTCCGACTTTGGGGCCTGTGACTTGTACCGGTGCCAAATGGGAACTGCTCCTCCTCACCTCCTCCTTTATTTCCCTCATCTCCTCTTGTAGGCTCTTAATCACAGCAGAAACGTTAGCCTGCATTGGGCCATTGATCATGCTTTCAAAATTTCTAAGCTTGCTCGTGACAGAACCCACTGTCTCTCGGTCGTTATCTGCATTAATCATTGCAATGAAGGTGGAGTATTCGGATGGCCCTAGATTTGCCAGATTCCACAACATTTGCCCTGTGCACCTGACTTTGTCAGGGTCGTTACCATGCTGTCCATCCCTCCCAAAGAGTACCTCCAATACTGCCACTTCTCTCAGCTGCTGGATCCCTTCCTCAAGGGTCTTCCAGCGCATTCTATGATGGTGCTCCTGCATTCTCTCTCTGTGGACAAACCTCTCTCTCACACTCATTAAAAGCCGCTCCCAGAGGGAAAGGGTCCCCGGCTCCCTTACAAATACCAGATTGACACCTGAGTCCTGAGTCAAGGGTCCCAAATTCCTTGCCTCACTGCCATCCAGTTGCACACCCGTACCCATAAGATCCCAGACCCGAAGTAACCAGGTTGTAAAAGCCTCACGCCCCCGCCGTACGATGTCTTTGTGCAGATTACGGAGACTGTCATACGTCAGGGACTCGGTGAGTATCTCAACCACTGGCTCGCCTGCAGGTTCTGAGGGCCCTCCTTTCTTAACTGAGTGGTCTGATTTCATCTTAGATGTCCTCGTTTCCACAGGGGCGACTGCTGCTGGCTCTGACTGCCCTTGCGTTTCAGCTGGAACCTGGACGGTTGTAACGTCTGTGGGTTCTACTGCTGCACCATTAGACTCTCCCTCTTCAAGGCAGGAGGAGGGATTCCCAGCAGCTGAGAGAATGCACTCCTTCAGCATCTGGCCCATCTCACGTATCTCCTTCACCCAATCCGAGTGGTTCATTTCTGATGTGAGCTGTGAGGCAGGGTCAGATTCTGGAGCAGCATTCCTAGTCAGGGTAGTTACCCAAGCCAATCTCCCCTGATCTCTGAATACTGAATAAAACAGGATTATCAGCAACACTAGCCACTGTATGATATCATTAGCACTTAGGAAAGCTCTGAATCCTTCGAAAACTGGTGGAGTAGACCCAAAGAGCTGGGTTAGGGGTTGGGAGAAAGTTTCTCCCGGTGTCATTTCCTCACAGTAGGTACCATTATTAAAGTAACCCCAAAAGCATACATTTAGTGTTTGATAGCTCCGAATCCATGTGCCCGCCTTCCAGAGGAAGTTAATAAGCCATGAATTCCTCACCTTATTAATCCATAAAACAAACTGGATAACAGTCACGGTAGCCTTAGTTATAGGACCCATGTTTAGATAAGGGCCTGCAAATGGGAGAAATACAGCCACCACCACATGCCACAAGAACCGGGATAAGCTAGCCCACATGATGCCACTTAACAAGGAATCTATATCCAATGCACAAAAACCGTTATTCCTTTATCTCTCGATGCCCTCGAGCCCCACGTTGGGCGCCAAAATCTGTCTTGGTTTGAAAAAGACAGGTGTCTGTGGAGGAAGGCAGGAGCCTCCCTTGAAATGGAGAGTGCAACCCCCTTCCCTCCAAACTATTATAATTTTGAAATTAACGGGCCTTCAGGCAAAGATATGGGGAATAGGAATAACAGTTCTTTACTAATATATATATATATAACACAAGGCAGGGAAAAAAACAAACAACCCACTGGTTTATACTGACAGAGTCAGGAATACAACCTGACACCCTGTTAGGGTGGCAGTAGCAGTCCGATAAGATGCTGGCTGCAGTCCTCCTGAAGCGATGGGTGTAGTTCTGTGGAAGCAGCAATCAGGTAAAAGAGTCTGGTCTTCCTCCGAAGGTCCAGTGGTCGGCAGGTAGCTCTCGTCCTCTGGAACTCCAGTGGGGGGAAAAGCTCCTCTGGGAATCCAGTGGAAGAAAGGCTGCTAGGGTGTTCAAAATCTCCGTTTTTATTTGGCATGGACTGCTTGGCTCCTTCCCCCCCCCCTCCCCGGGCGGAGCATCTCACAGTGGGATGGGGAGTCGTGAGGCAGTTCCTTGATGGGCCATGAACAGGAGATAGCCCAGGAGCGAGTTACCGATGGGTCAGGCGATAAGGCATTGTTGTGCCCAGTAACAGGAGATAGTCCAGAGGGGGGGAGGCAGGGAGCACCGCCCCACCTGGTCTCAACAGCTCCTGAAGATGGTAATAGAATATATTTTTTTTCTTTTGGCACATTTTACACTGTAACCCAGGACATAATCCACCCCTTATTCTATTACCATCTACACCGTACCCAACCCAATGCCCCCTTACAGATACATATATCCATATATACACAATGAAACCTTACACAGAGTTCTCACTTAAAATTAGGTCTCCTTGTGGTACACAACGGGTTTCCCCATTTTTCTGCATTACCCACCAAGTGTAACCAGGTCCTTGAGCAAAAACAACCCCACGGAGGGGTGTGCCTTTGCCTGATGTGGGATTAATCCAAACAGTCTTTCCTAACATACCTCTCGTGTGTACCACAGGGACTTTATCTCCGTCCACTGTGTGCAAGGGTCCAGACTGGGCAGGACCAGCTCGATTGATGGACCCTCGGGTATTGACCATCCAGGTGGCCTTTGCTAAGTTCAGTTCCCAATTTTTGAAAGTCCCTCCTCCAAGTGCTTTTAGGGTAGTCTTAAGTAGCCCATTGCACCGTTCAACTTTCCCGGCAGCTGGTGCATGATAAGGGATATGATATATCCATTCGATTCCATGTTCTCTGGCCCAAGTGCTTATGAGTCTATTCTTGAAATGTGTCCCGTTGTCTGACTCGATTCTCTCAGGGGTGCCATGTCTCCAAAGAACTTGCTTTTCCAGGCCCAAGATGGTGTTCCGGGCGGTAGCATGAGGCACAGGGTAGGTCTCCAGCCACCCAGTGGTTGCTTCCACCATGGTCAGCACGTAGCGCTTGCCTTGACGGGTTTGGGGAAGAGCGATGTAGTCAATTTGCCAGGCTTCCCCATACCTGTACTTCGACCATCGTCCGCCGTACCACAGAGGCTTCACCCGCTTGGCCTGCTTGATCGCAGCACAGGTCTCACAGTCTTGGATAACCTGGGAGATACTGTTCATGGTTAGATCCACCCCTCGGTCCCGTGCCCATTTATAAGCGGCCTCTCTGCCTTGATGGCCTGAGGCATCATGGGCCCATCGAGCTAAGAACAACTCTCCTTTATGTTGCCAATCCAAGTCTATCTGGGACACCTCTATTTTTGCAGCCTGATCTACCTGTTCATTGTTACGATGTTCTTCATTAGCCCGACTCCTGGGGACATGAGCATCTACATGACGGACCCTCACAGGTAGCTTCTTTACCCGAGTGGCAATATCTTTCCACTCATCAGCAGCCCAAATTGGTTTTCCCCTACGCTGCCAGTTGGCCTTTTTCCACCTTTCCAGCCAGCCCCACAGAGCATTGGCTACCATCCACGAATCAGTATAAAGGTAGAGCTTTGGCCACTTCTCTCTTTCAGCAATGTCCAGGGCTAGTTGAACGGCTTTGAGTTCAGCAAGTTGACTTGATCCACCTTCTCCTTCAGTAGCTTGTGCGACCTGTCGTGTGGGGCTCCATACGGCTGCTTTCCACTTCCGGTTCATCCCTACGATGCGACAGGAACCGGCAGTGAAAAGAGCATATCGTGTTTCCTCTGCTGGTAGTTGGTTGTACGGTGGAGCTTCTTCAGCCCGCGTCACTTGTTCCTGCTCCTCTTCGTCAGTGAGGCCAAAGTCTTCACCTTCCGGCCAGTTCGTAACGATCTCCAAAATCCCAGGGCGATTTGGGTTTCCAATACGGGCGCGTTGTGTGATGAGGGCAATCCATTTGCTCCATGTGGCGTCAGTGGCGTGGTGGGTGGAGGGAACCTTTCCTTTAAACATCCACCCCAGCACCGGTAGTCGGGGTGCCAGGAGGAGTTGTGCTTCGGTGCCAATCACTTCCGAGGCAGCTTGGACTCCTTCATAGGCTGCTAGGATTTCCTTCTCTGTGGGAGTGTAGTTGGCCTCAGACCCTCTATAACTTCGACTCCAGAATCCCAGTGGTCGGCCACGAGTCTCTCCAGGCACCTTCTGCCAAAGGCTCCAGGACAAACCATTGTTCCCGGCCGCAGAGTAGAGCACGTTCCTCACCTCTGGTCCCGTCCTGACTGGGCCAAGGGCTAGCGCATGAGCGATCTCCCGCTTGATTTGGGCAAAAGCTTGTTGCTGTTCAGGGCCCCAGTGGAAATCGTTCTTCTTGCGGGTAACCAGGTACAGAGGGCTCACAATCTGGCTGTACTCAGGAATGGTTCCTTCAAGGGGATCTGTCAGATCATCCTCCCTTCTGTAATATCTGGCAGCTCGGTCCTGGGAGGTTGAGGCTACCTTCACTTTAGTGTTACTCCCCCGGTTAGTGTTTCCCTCCTTGAGTTGACGCACCCGTGCTGCCAGGACAGAAGTGGGTTTCCCATCCCACCTTCCCATGTCTTCCCCATGGTCGCGCAGGAAGTACCATAGCTCAGCTCGTGGGGTGTACCCTCTCCCTCTAGCTGGGGGACGTTGGGCTCCGACTTTGGGGCCTGTGACTTGTACCGGTGCCAAATGGGAACTGCTCCTCCTCACCTCCTCCTTTATTTCCCTCATCTCCTCTTGTAGGCTCTTAATCACAGCAGAAACGTTAGCCTGCATTGGGCCATTGATCATGCTTTCAAAATTTCTAAGCTTGCTCGTGACAGAACCCACTGTCTCTCGGTCGTTATCTGCATTAATCATTGCAATGAAGGTGGAGTATTCGGATGGCCCTAGATTTGCCAGATTCCACAACATTTGCCCTGTGCACCTGACTTTGTCAGGGTCGTTACCATGCTGTCCATCCCTCCCAAAGAGTACCTCCAATACTGCCACTTCTCTCAGCTGCTGGATCCCTTCCTCAAGGGTCTTCCAGCGCATTCTATGATGGTGCTCCTGCATTCTCTCTCTGTGGACAAACCTCTCTCTCACACTCATTAAAAGCCGCTCCCAGAGGGAAAGGGTCCCCGGCTCCCTTACAAATACCAGATTGACACCTGAGTCCTGAGTCAAGGGTCCCAAATTCCTTGCCTCACTGCCATCCAGTTGCACACCCGTACCCATAAGATCCCAGACCCGAAGTAACCAGGTTGTAAAAGCCTCACGCCCCCGCCGTACGATGTCTTTGTGCAGATTACGGAGACTGTCATACGTCAGGGACTCGGTGAGTATCTCAACCACTGGCTCGCCTGCAGGTTCTGAGGGCCCTCCTTTCTTAACTGAGTGGTCTGATTTCATCTTAGATGTCCTCGTTTCCACAGGGGCGACTGCTGCTGGCTCTGACTGCCCTTGCGTTTCAGCTGGAACCTGGACGGTTGTAACGTCTGTGGGTTCTACTGCTGCACCATTAGACTCTCCCTCTTCAAGGCAGGAGGAGGGATTCCCAGCAGCTGAGAGAATGCACTCCTTCAGCATCTGGCCCATCTCACGTATCTCCTTCACCCAATCCGAGTGGTTCATTTCTGATGTGAGCTGTGAGGCAGGGTCAGATTCTGGAGCAGCATTCCTAGTCAGGGTAGTTACCCAAGCCAATCTCCCCTGATCTCTGAATACTGAATAAAACAGGATTATCAGCAACACTAGCCACTGTATGATATCATTAGCACTTAGGAAAGCTCTGAATCCTTCGAAAACTGGTGGAGTAGACCCAAAGAGCTGGGTTAGGGGTTGGGAGAAAGTTTCTCCCGGTGTCATTTCCTCACAGTAGGTACCATTATTAAAGTAACCCCAAAAGCATACATTTAGTGTTTGATAGCTCCGAATCCATGTGCCCGCCTTCCAGAGGAAGTTAATAAGCCATGAATTCCTCACCTTATTAATCCATAAAACAAACTGGATAACAGTCACGGTAGCCTTAGTTATAGGACCCATGTTTAGATAAGGGCCTGCAAATGGGAGAAATACAGCCACCACCACATGCCACAAGAACCGGGATAAGCTAGCCCACATGATGCCACTTAACAAGGAATCTATATCCAATGCACAAAAACCGTTATTCCTTTATCTCTCGATGCCCTCGAGCCCCACGTTGGGCGCCAAAATCTGTCTTGGTTTGAAAAAGACAGGTGTCTGTGGAGGAAGGCAGGAGCCTCCCTTGAAATGGAGAGTGCAACCCCCTTCCCTCCAAACTATTATAATTTTGAAATTAACGGGCCTTCAGGCAAAGATATGGGGAATAGGAATAACAGTTCTTTACTAATATATATATATATAACACAAGGCAGGGAAAAAAACAAACAACCCACTGGTTTATACTGACAGAGTCAGGAATACAACCTGACACCCTGTTAGGGTGGCAGTAGCAGTCCGATAAGATGCTGGCTGCAGTCCTCCTGAAGCGATGGGTGTAGTTCTGTGGAAGCAGCAATCAGGTAAAAGAGTCTGGTCTTCCTCCGAAGGTCCAGTGGTCGGCAGGTAGCTCTCGTCCTCTGGAACTCCAGTGGGGGGAAAAGCTCCTCTGGGAATCCAGTGGAAGAAAGGCTGCTAGGGTGTTCAAAATCTCCGTTTTTATTTGGCATGGACTGCTTGGCTCCTTCCCCCCCCCCTCCCCGGGCGGAGCATCTCACAGTGGGATGGGGAGTCGTGAGGCAGTTCCTTGATGGGCCATGAACAGGAGATAGCCCAGGAGCGAGTTACCGATGGGTCAGGCGATAAGGCATTGTTGTGCCCAGTAACAGGAGATAGTCCAGAGGGGGGGAGGCAGGGAGCACCGCCCCACCTGGTCTCAACAGCTCCTGAAGATGGTAATAGAATATATTTTTTTTCTTTTGGCACATTTTACACTGTAACCCAGGACATAATCCACCCCTTATTCTATTACCATCTACACCGTACCCAACCCAATGCCCCCTTACAGATACATATATCCATATATACACAATGAAACCTTACACAGAGTTCTCACTTAAAATTAGGTCTCCTTGTGGTACACAACGGGTTTCCCCATTTTTCTGCATTACCCACCAAGTGTAACCAGGTCCTTGAGCAAAAACAACCCCACGGAGGGGTGTGCCTTTGCCTGATGTGGGATTAATCCAAACAGTCTTTCCTAACATACCTCTCGTGTGTACCACAGGGACTTTATCTCCGTCCACTGTGTGCAAGGGTCCAGACTGGGCAGGACCAGCTCGATTGATGGACCCTCGGGTATTGACCATCCAGGTGGCCTTTGCTAAGTTCAGTTCCCAATTTTTGAAAGTCCCTCCTCCAAGTGCTTTTAGGGTAGTCTTAAGTAGCCCATTGCACCGTTCAACTTTCCCGGCAGCTGGTGCATGATAAGGGATATGATATATCCATTCGATTCCATGTTCTCTGGCCCAAGTGCTTATGAGTCTATTCTTGAAATGTGTCCCGTTGTCTGACTCGATTCTCTCAGGGGTGCCATGTCTCCAAAGAACTTGCTTTTCCAGGCCCAAGATGGTGTTCCGGGCGGTAGCATGAGGCACAGGGTAGGTCTCCAGCCACCCAGTGGTTGCTTCCACCATGGTCAGCACGTAGCGCTTGCCTTGACGGGTTTGGGGAAGAGCGATGTAGTCAATTTGCCAGGCTTCCCCATACCTGTACTTCGACCATCGTCCGCCGTACCACAGAGGCTTCACCCGCTTGGCCTGCTTGATCGCAGCACAGGTCTCACAGTCTTGGATAACCTGGGAGATACTGTTCATGGTTAGATCCACCCCTCGGTCCCGTGCCCATTTATAAGCGGCCTCTCTGCCTTGATGGCCTGAGGCATCATGGGCCCATCGAGCTAAGAACAACTCTCCTTTATGTTGCCAATCCAAGTCTATCTGGGACACCTCTATTTTTGCAGCCTGATCTACCTGTTCATTGTTACGATGTTCTTCATTAGCCCGACTCCTGGGGACATGAGCATCTACATGACGGACCCTCACAGGTAGCTTCTTTACCCGAGTGGCAATATCTTTCCACTCATCAGCAGCCCAAATTGGTTTTCCCCTACGCTGCCAGTTGGCCTTTTTCCACCTTTCCAGCCAGCCCCACAGAGCATTGGCTACCATCCACGAATCAGTATAAAGGTAGAGCTTTGGCCACTTCTCTCTTTCAGCAATGTCCAGGGCTAGTTGAACGGCTTTGAGTTCAGCAAGTTGACTTGATCCACCTTCTCCTTCAGTAGCTTGTGCGACCTGTCGTGTGGGGCTCCATACGGCTGCTTTCCACTTCCGGTTCATCCCTACGATGCGACAGGAACCGGCAGTGAAAAGAGCATATCGTGTTTCCTCTGCTGGTAGTTGGTTGTACGGTGGAGCTTCTTCAGCCCGCGTCACTTGTTCCTGCTCCTCTTCGTCAGTGAGGCCAAAGTCTTCACCTTCCGGCCAGTTCGTAACGATCTCCAAAATCCCAGGGCGATTTGGGTTTCCAATACGGGCGCGTTGTGTGATGAGGGCAATCCATTTGCTCCATGTGGCGTCAGTGGCGTGGTGGGTGGAGGGAACCTTTCCTTTAAACATCCACCCCAGCACCGGTAGTCGGGGTGCCAGGAGGAGTTGTGCTTCGGTGCCAATCACTTCCGAGGCAGCTTGGACTCCTTCATAGGCTGCTAGGATTTCCTTCTCTGTGGGAGTGTAGTTGGCCTCAGACCCTCTATAACTTCGACTCCAGAATCCCAGTGGTCGGCCACGAGTCTCTCCAGGCACCTTCTGCCAAAGGCTCCAGGACAAACCATTGTTCCCGGCCGCAGAGTAGAGCACGTTCCTCACCTCTGGTCCCGTCCTGACTGGGCCAAGGGCTAGCGCATGAGCGATCTCCCGCTTGATTTGGGCAAAAGCTTGTTGCTGTTCAGGGCCCCAGTGGAAATCGTTCTTCTTGCGGGTAACCAGGTACAGAGGGCTCACAATCTGGCTGTACTCAGGAATGGTTCCTTCAAGGGGATCTGTCAGATCATCCTCCCTTCTGTAATATCTGGCAGCTCGGTCCTGGGAGGTTGAGGCTACCTTCACTTTAGTGTTACTCCCCCGGTTAGTGTTTCCCTCCTTGAGTTGACGCACCCGTGCTGCCAGGACAGAAGTGGGTTTCCCATCCCACCTTCCCATGTCTTCCCCATGGTCGCGCAGGAAGTACCATAGCTCAGCTCGTGGGGTGTACCCTCTCCCTCTAGCTGGGGGACGTTGGGCTCCGACTTTGGGGCCTGTGACTTGTACCGGTGCCAAATGGGAACTGCTCCTCCTCACCTCCTCCTTTATTTCCCTCATCTCCTCTTGTAGGCTCTTAATCACAGCAGAAACGTTAGCCTGCATTGGGCCATTGATCATGCTTTCAAAATTTCTAAGCTTGCTCGTGACAGAACCCACTGTCTCTCGGTCGTTATCTGCATTAATCATTGCAATGAAGGTGGAGTATTCGGATGGCCCTAGATTTGCCAGATTCCACAACATTTGCCCTGTGCACCTGACTTTGTCAGGGTCGTTACCATGCTGTCCATCCCTCCCAAAGAGTACCTCCAATACTGCCACTTCTCTCAGCTGCTGGATCCCTTCCTCAAGGGTCTTCCAGCGCATTCTATGATGGTGCTCCTGCATTCTCTCTCTGTGGACAAACCTCTCTCTCACACTCATTAAAAGCCGCTCCCAGAGGGAAAGGGTCCCCGGCTCCCTTACAAATACCAGATTGACACCTGAGTCCTGAGTCAAGGGTCCCAAATTCCTTGCCTCACTGCCATCCAGTTGCACACCCGTACCCATAAGATCCCAGACCCGAAGTAACCAGGTTGTAAAAGCCTCACGCCCCCGCCGTACGATGTCTTTGTGCAGATTACGGAGACTGTCATACGTCAGGGACTCGGTGAGTATCTCAACCACTGGCTCGCCTGCAGGTTCTGAGGGCCCTCCTTTCTTAACTGAGTGGTCTGATTTCATCTTAGATGTCCTCGTTTCCACAGGGGCGACTGCTGCTGGCTCTGACTGCCCTTGCGTTTCAGCTGGAACCTGGACGGTTGTAACGTCTGTGGGTTCTACTGCTGCACCATTAGACTCTCCCTCTTCAAGGCAGGAGGAGGGATTCCCAGCAGCTGAGAGAATGCACTCCTTCAGCATCTGGCCCATCTCACGTATCTCCTTCACCCAATCCGAGTGGTTCATTTCTGATGTGAGCTGTGAGGCAGGGTCAGATTCTGGAGCAGCATTCCTAGTCAGGGTAGTTACCCAAGCCAATCTCCCCTGATCTCTGAATACTGAATAAAACAGGATTATCAGCAACACTAGCCACTGTATGATATCATTAGCACTTAGGAAAGCTCTGAATCCTTCGAAAACTGGTGGAGTAGACCCAAAGAGCTGGGTTAGGGGTTGGGAGAAAGTTTCTCCCGGTGTCATTTCCTCACAGTAGGTACCATTATTAAAGTAACCCCAAAAGCATACATTTAGTGTTTGATAGCTCCGAATCCATGTGCCCGCCTTCCAGAGGAAGTTAATAAGCCATGAATTCCTCACCTTATTAATCCATAAAACAAACTGGATAACAGTCACGGTAGCCTTAGTTATAGGACCCATGTTTAGATAAGGGCCTGCAAATGGGAGAAATACAGCCACCACCACATGCCACAAGAACCGGGATAAGCTAGCCCACATGATGCCACTTAACAAGGAATCTATATCCAATGCACAAAAACCGTTATTCCTTTATCTCTCGATGCCCTCGAGCCCCACGTTGGGCGCCAAAATCTGTCTTGGTTTGAAAAAGACAGGTGTCTGTGGAGGAAGGCAGGAGCCTCCCTTGAAATGGAGAGTGCAACCCCCTTCCCTCCAAACTATTATAATTTTGAAATTAACGGGCCTTCAGGCAAAGATATGGGGAATAGGAATAACAGTTCTTTACTAATATATATATATATAACACAAGGCAGGGAAAAAAACAAACAACCCACTGGTTTATACTGACAGAGTCAGGAATACAACCTGACACCCTGTTAGGGTGGCAGTAGCAGTCCGATAAGATGCTGGCTGCAGTCCTCCTGAAGCGATGGGTGTAGTTCTGTGGAAGCAGCAATCAGGTAAAAGAGTCTGGTCTTCCTCCGAAGGTCCAGTGGTCGGCAGGTAGCTCTCGTCCTCTGGAACTCCAGTGGGGGGAAAAGCTCCTCTGGGAATCCAGTGGAAGAAAGGCTGCTAGGGTGTTCAAAATCTCCGTTTTTATTTGGCATGGACTGCTTGGCTCCTTCCCCCCCCCCTCCCCGGGCGGAGCATCTCACAGTGGGATGGGGAGTCGTGAGGCAGTTCCTTGATGGGCCATGAACAGGAGATAGCCCAGGAGCGAGTTACCGATGGGTCAGGCGATAAGGCATTGTTGTGCCCAGTAACAGGAGATAGTCCAGAGGGGGGGAGGCAGGGAGCACCGCCCCACCTGGTCTCAACAGCTCCTGAAGATGGTAATAGAATATATTTTTTTTCTTTTGGCACATTTTACACTGTAACCCAGGACATAATCCACCCCTTATTCTATTACCATCTACACCGTACCCAACCCAATGCCCCCTTACAGATACATATATCCATATATACACAATGAAACCTTACACAGAGTTCTCACTTAAAATTAGGTCTCCTTGTGGTACACAACGGGTTTCCCCATTTTTCTGCATTACCCACCAAGTGTAACCAGGTCCTTGAGCAAAAACAACCCCACGGAGGGGTGTGCCTTTGCCTGATGTGGGATTAATCCAAACAGTCTTTCCTAACATACCTCTCGTGTGTACCACAGGGACTTTATCTCCGTCCACTGTGTGCAAGGGTCCAGACTGGGCAGGACCAGCTCGATTGATGGACCCTCGGGTATTGACCATCCAGGTGGCCTTTGCTAAGTTCAGTTCCCAATTTTTGAAAGTCCCTCCTCCAAGTGCTTTTAGGGTAGTCTTAAGTAGCCCATTGCACCGTTCAACTTTCCCGGCAGCTGGTGCATGATAAGGGATATGATATATCCATTCGATTCCATGTTCTCTGGCCCAAGTGCTTATGAGTCTATTCTTGAAATGTGTCCCGTTGTCTGACTCGATTCTCTCAGGGGTGCCATGTCTCCAAAGAACTTGCTTTTCCAGGCCCAAGATGGTGTTCCGGGCGGTAGCATGAGGCACAGGGTAGGTCTCCAGCCACCCAGTGGTTGCTTCCACCATGGTCAGCACGTAGCGCTTGCCTTGACGGGTTTGGGGAAGAGCGATGTAGTCAATTTGCCAGGCTTCCCCATACCTGTACTTCGACCATCGTCCGCCGTACCACAGAGGCTTCACCCGCTTGGCCTGCTTGATCGCAGCACAGGTCTCACAGTCTTGGATAACCTGGGAGATACTGTTCATGGTTAGATCCACCCCTCGGTCCCGTGCCCATTTATAAGCGGCCTCTCTGCCTTGATGGCCTGAGGCATCATGGGCCCATCGAGCTAAGAACAACTCTCCTTTATGTTGCCAATCCAAGTCTATCTGGGACACCTCTATTTTTGCAGCCTGATCTACCTGTTCATTGTTACGATGTTCTTCATTAGCCCGACTCCTGGGGACATGAGCATCTACATGACGGACCCTCACAGGTAGCTTCTTTACCCGAGTGGCAATATCTTTCCACTCATCAGCAGCCCAAATTGGTTTTCCCCTACGCTGCCAGTTGGCCTTTTTCCACCTTTCCAGCCAGCCCCACAGAGCATTGGCTACCATCCACGAATCAGTATAAAGGTAGAGCTTTGGCCACTTCTCTCTTTCAGCAATGTCCAGGGCTAGTTGAACGGCTTTGAGTTCAGCAAGTTGACTTGATCCACCTTCTCCTTCAGTAGCTTGTGCGACCTGTCGTGTGGGGCTCCATACGGCTGCTTTCCACTTCCGGTTCATCCCTACGATGCGACAGGAACCGGCAGTGAAAAGAGCATATCGTGTTTCCTCTGCTGGTAGTTGGTTGTACGGTGGAGCTTCTTCAGCCCGCGTCACTTGTTCCTGCTCCTCTTCGTCAGTGAGGCCAAAGTCTTCACCTTCCGGCCAGTTCGTAACGATCTCCAAAATCCCAGGGCGATTTGGGTTTCCAATACGGGCGCGTTGTGTGATGAGGGCAATCCATTTGCTCCATGTGGCGTCAGTGGCGTGGTGGGTGGAGGGAACCTTTCCTTTAAACATCCACCCCAGCACCGGTAGTCGGGGTGCCAGGAGGAGTTGTGCTTCGGTGCCAATCACTTCCGAGGCAGCTTGGACTCCTTCATAGGCTGCTAGGATTTCCTTCTCTGTGGGAGTGTAGTTGGCCTCAGACCCTCTATAACTTCGACTCCAGAATCCCAGTGGTCGGCCACGAGTCTCTCCAGGCACCTTCTGCCAAAGGCTCCAGGACAAACCATTGTTCCCGGCCGCAGAGTAGAGCACGTTCCTCACCTCTGGTCCCGTCCTGACTGGGCCAAGGGCTAGCGCATGAGCGATCTCCCGCTTGATTTGGGCAAAAGCTTGTTGCTGTTCAGGGCCCCAGTGGAAATCGTTCTTCTTGCGGGTAACCAGGTACAGAGGGCTCACAATCTGGCTGTACTCAGGAATGGTTCCTTCAAGGGGATCTGTCAGATCATCCTCCCTTCTGTAATATCTGGCAGCTCGGTCCTGGGAGGTTGAGGCTACCTTCACTTTAGTGTTACTCCCCCGGTTAGTGTTTCCCTCCTTGAGTTGACGCACCCGTGCTGCCAGGACAGAAGTGGGTTTCCCATCCCACCTTCCCATGTCTTCCCCATGGTCGCGCAGGAAGTACCATAGCTCAGCTCGTGGGGTGTACCCTCTCCCTCTAGCTGGGGGACGTTGGGCTCCGACTTTGGGGCCTGTGACTTGTACCGGTGCCAAATGGGAACTGCTCCTCCTCACCTCCTCCTTTATTTCCCTCATCTCCTCTTGTAGGCTCTTAATCACAGCAGAAACGTTAGCCTGCATTGGGCCATTGATCATGCTTTCAAAATTTCTAAGCTTGCTCGTGACAGAACCCACTGTCTCTCGGTCGTTATCTGCATTAATCATTGCAATGAAGGTGGAGTATTCGGATGGCCCTAGATTTGCCAGATTCCACAACATTTGCCCTGTGCACCTGACTTTGTCAGGGTCGTTACCATGCTGTCCATCCCTCCCAAAGAGTACCTCCAATACTGCCACTTCTCTCAGCTGCTGGATCCCTTCCTCAAGGGTCTTCCAGCGCATTCTATGATGGTGCTCCTGCATTCTCTCTCTGTGGACAAACCTCTCTCTCACACTCATTAAAAGCCGCTCCCAGAGGGAAAGGGTCCCCGGCTCCCTTACAAATACCAGATTGACACCTGAGTCCTGAGTCAAGGGTCCCAAATTCCTTGCCTCACTGCCATCCAGTTGCACACCCGTACCCATAAGATCCCAGACCCGAAGTAACCAGGTTGTAAAAGCCTCACGCCCCCGCCGTACGATGTCTTTGTGCAGATTACGGAGACTGTCATACGTCAGGGACTCGGTGAGTATCTCAACCACTGGCTCGCCTGCAGGTTCTGAGGGCCCTCCTTTCTTAACTGAGTGGTCTGATTTCATCTTAGATGTCCTCGTTTCCACAGGGGCGACTGCTGCTGGCTCTGACTGCCCTTGCGTTTCAGCTGGAACCTGGACGGTTGTAACGTCTGTGGGTTCTACTGCTGCACCATTAGACTCTCCCTCTTCAAGGCAGGAGGAGGGATTCCCAGCAGCTGAGAGAATGCACTCCTTCAGCATCTGGCCCATCTCACGTATCTCCTTCACCCAATCCGAGTGGTTCATTTCTGATGTGAGCTGTGAGGCAGGGTCAGATTCTGGAGCAGCATTCCTAGTCAGGGTAGTTACCCAAGCCAATCTCCCCTGATCTCTGAATACTGAATAAAACAGGATTATCAGCAACACTAGCCACTGTATGATATCATTAGCACTTAGGAAAGCTCTGAATCCTTCGAAAACTGGTGGAGTAGACCCAAAGAGCTGGGTTAGGGGTTGGGAGAAAGTTTCTCCCGGTGTCATTTCCTCACAGTAGGTACCATTATTAAAGTAACCCCAAAAGCATACATTTAGTGTTTGATAGCTCCGAATCCATGTGCCCGCCTTCCAGAGGAAGTTAATAAGCCATGAATTCCTCACCTTATTAATCCATAAAACAAACTGGATAACAGTCACGGTAGCCTTAGTTATAGGACCCATGTTTAGATAAGGGCCTGCAAATGGGAGAAATACAGCCACCACCACATGCCACAAGAACCGGGATAAGCTAGCCCACATGATGCCACTTAACAAGGAATCTATATCCAATGCACAAAAACCGTTATTCCTTTATCTCTCGATGCCCTCGAGCCCCACGTTGGGCGCCAAAATCTGTCTTGGTTTGAAAAAGACAGGTGTCTGTGGAGAAAGGCAGGAGCCTCCCTTGAAATGGAGAGTGCAACCCCCTTCCCTCCAAACTATTATAATTTTGAAATTAACGGGCCTTCAGGCAAAGATATGGGGAATAGGAATAACAGTTCTTTACTAATATATATATATATATAAAACACAAGGCAGGGAAAAAACAAACAACCCACTGGTTTATACTGACAGAGTCAGGAATACAACCTG
This sequence comes from Leptosomus discolor, assembly GCF_034619465.1. Classification (NCBI taxonomy): domain Eukaryota; kingdom Metazoa; phylum Chordata; class Aves; order Leptosomiformes; family Leptosomidae; genus Leptosomus; species Leptosomus discolor. Next base: position 533,468 of record NW_028237857.1, on the reverse strand, counting down.
ACACCCTGTTAGGGTGGCAGTAGCAGTCCGATAAGATGCTGGCTGCAGTCCTCCTGAAGCGATGGGTGTAGTTCTGTGGAAGCAGCAATCAGGTAAAAGAGTCTGGTCTTCCTCCGAAGGTCCAGTGGTCGGCAGGTAGCTCTCGTCCTCTGGAACTCCAGTGGGGGGAAAAGCTCCTCTGGGAATCCAGTGGAAGAAAGGCTGCTAGGGTGTTCAAAATCTCCGTTTTTATTTGGCATGGACTGCTTGGCTCCTTCCCCCCCCCTCCCCGGGCGGAGCATCTCACAGTGGGATGGGGAGTCGTGAGGCAGTTCCTTGATGGGCCATGAACAGGAGATAGCCCAGGAGCGAGTTACCGATGGGTCAGGCGATAAGGCATTGTTGTGCCCAGTAACAGGAGATAGTCCAGAGGGGGGGAGGCAGGGAGCACCGCCCCACCTGGTCTCAACAGCTCCTGAAGATGGTAATAGAATATATTTTTTTTCTTTTGGCACATTTTACACTGTAACCCAGGACATAATCCACCCCTTATTCTATTACCATCTACACCGTACCCAACCCAATGCCCCCTTACAGATACATATATACATATATACACAATGAAACCTTACACAGAGTTCTCACTTAAAATTAGGTCTCCTTGTGGTACACAACGGGTTTCCCCATTTTTCTGCATTACCCACCAAGTGTAACCAGGTCCTTGAGCAAAAACAACCCCACGGAGGGGTGTGCCTTTGCCTGATGTGGGATTAATCCAAACAGTCTTTCCTAACATACCTCTCGTGTGTACCACAGGGACTTTATCTCCGTCCACTGTGTGCAAGGGTCCAGACTGGGCAGGACCAGCTCGATTGATGGACCCTCGGGTATTGACCATCCAGGTGGCCTTTGCTAAGTTCAGTTCCCAATTTTTGAAAGTCCCTCCTCCAAGTGCTTTTAGGGTAGTCTTAAGTAGCCCATTGCACCGTTCAACTTTCCCGGCAGCTGGTGCATGATAAGGGATATGATATATCCATTCGATTCCATGTTCTCTGGCCCAAGTGCTTATGAGGCTATTCTTGAAATGTGTCCCGTTGTCTGACTCGATTCTCTCAGGGGTGCCATGTCTCCAAAGAACTTGCTTTTCCAGGCCCAAGATGGTGTTCCGGGCGGTAGCATGAGGCACAGGGTAGGTCTCCAGCCACCCAGTGGTTGCTTCCACCATGGTCAGCACGTAGCGCTTGCCTTGACGGGTTTGGGGAAGAGCGATGTAGTCAATTTGCCAGGCTTCCCCATACCTGTACTTCGACCATCGTCCGCCGTACCACAGAGGCTTCACCCGCTTGGCCTGCTTGATCGCAGCACAGGTCTCACAGTCTTGGATAACCTGGGAGATACTGTTCATGGTTAGATCCACCCCTCGGTCCCGTGCCCATTTATAAGCGGCCTCTCTGCCTTGATGGCCTGAGGCATCATGGGCCCATCGAGCTAAGAACAACTCTCCTTTATGTTGCCAATCCAAGTCTATCTGGGACACCTCTATTTTTGCAGCCTGATCTACCTGTTCATTGTTACGATGTTCTTCATTAGCCCGACTCCTGGGGACATGAGCATCTACATGACGGACCCTCACAGGTAGCTTCTTTACCCGAGTGGCAATATCTTTCCACTCATCAGCAGCCCAAATTGGTTTTCCCCTACGCTGCCAGTTGGCCTTTTTCCACCTTTCCAGCCAGCCCCACAGAGCATTGGCTACCATCCACGAATCAGTATAAAGGTAGAGCTTTGGCCACTTCTCTCTTTCAGCAATGTCCAGGGCTAGTTGAACGGCTTTGAGTTCAGCAAGTTGACTTGATCCACCTTCTCCTTCAGTAGCTTGTGCGACCTGTCGTGTGGGGCTCCATACGGCTGCTTTCCACTTCCGGTTCATCCCTACGATGCGACAGGAACCGGCAGTGAAAAGAGCATATCGGGTTTCCTCTGCTGGTAGTTGGTTGTACGGTGGAGCTTCTTCAGCCCGCGTCACTTGTTCCTGCTCCTCTTCGTCAGTGAGGCCAAAGTCTTCACCTTCCGGCCAGTTCGTAACGATCTCCAAAATCCCAGGGCGATTTGGGTTTCCAATACGGGCGCGTTGTGTGATGAGGGCAATCCATTTGCTCCATGTGGCGTCAGTGGCGTGGTGGGTGGAGGGAACCTTTCCTTTAAACATCCACCCCAGCACCGGTAGTCGGGGTGCCAGGAGGAGTTGTGCTTCGGTGCCAATCACTTCCGAGGCAGCTTGGACTCCTTCATAGGCTGCTAGGATTTCCTTCTCTGTGGGAGTGTAGTTGGCCTCAGACCCTCTATAACTTCGACTCCAGAATCCCAGTGGTCGGCCACGAGTCTCTCCAGGCACCTTCTGCCAAAGGCTCCAGGACAAACCATTGTTCCCGGCCGCAGAGTAGAGCACGTTCCTCACCTCTGGTCCCGTCCTGACTGGGCCAAGGGCTAGCGCATGAGCGATCTCCCGCTTGATTTGGGCAAAAGCTTGTTGCTGTTCAGGGCCCCAGTGGAAATCGTTCTTCTTGCGGGTAACCAGGTACAGAGGGCTCACAATCTGGCTGTACTCAGGAATGGTTCCTTCAAGGGGATCTGTCAGATCATCCTCCCTTCTGTAATATCTGGCAGCTCGGTCCTGGGAGGTTGAGGCTACCTTCACTTTAGTGTTACTCCCCCGGTTAGTGTTTCCCTCCTTGAGTTGACGCACCCGTGCTGCCAGGACAGAAGTGGGTTTCCCATCCCACCTTCCCATGTCTTCCCCATGGTCGCGCAGGAAGTACCATAGCTCAGCTCGTGGGGTGTACCCTCTCCCTCTAGCTGGGGGACGTTGGGCTCCGACTTTGGGGCCTGTGACTTGTACCGGTGCCAAATGGGAACTGCTCCTCCTCACCTCCTCCTTTATTTCCCTCATCTCCTCTTGTAGGCTCTTAATCACAGCAGAAACGTTAGCCTGCATTGGGCCATTGATCATGCTTTCAAAATTTCTAAGCTTGCTCGTGACAGAACCCACTGTCTCTCGGTCGTTATCTGCATTAATCATTGCAATGAAGGTGGAGTATTCGGATGGCCCTAGATTTGCCAGATTCCACAACATTTGCCCTGTGCACCTGACTTTGTCAGGGTCGTTACCATGCTGTCCATCCCTCCCAAAGAGTACCTCCAATACTGCCACTTCTCTCAGCTGCTGGATCCCTTCCTCAAGGGTCTTCCAGCGCATTCTATGATGGTGCTCCTGCATTCTCTCTCTGTGGACAAACCTCTCTCTCACACTCATTAAAAGCCGCTCCCAGAGGGAAAGGGTCCCCGGCTCCCTTACAAATACCAGATTGACACCTGAGTCCTGAGTCAAGGGTCCCAAATTCCTTGCCTCACTGCCATCCAGTTGCACACCCGTACCCATAAGATCCCAGACCCGAGGTAACCAGGTTGTAAAAGCCTCACGCCCCCGCCGTACGATGTCTTTGTGCAGATTACGGAGACTGTCATACGTCAGGGACTCGGTGAGTATCTCAACCACTGGCTCGCCTGCAGGTTCTGAGGGCCCTCCTTTCTTAACTGAGTGGTCTGATTTCATCTTAGATGTCCTCGTTTCCACAGGGGCGACTGCTGCTGGCTCTGACTGCCCTTGCGTTTCAGCTGGAACCTGGACGGTTGTAACGTCTGTGGGTTCTACTGCTGCACCATTAGACTCTCCCTCTTCAAGGCAGGAGGAGGGATTCCCAGCAGCTGAGAGAATGCACTCCTTCAGCATCTGGCCCATCTCACGTATCTCCTTCACCCAATCCGAGTGGTTCATTTCTGATGTGAGATGTGAGGCAGGGTCAGATTCTGGAGCAGCATTCCTAGTCAGGGTAGTTACCCAAGCCAATCTCCCCTGATCTCTGAATACTGAATAAAACAGGATTATCAGCAACACTAGCCACTGTATGATATCATTAGCACTTAGGAAAGCTCTGAATCCTTCGAAAACTGGTGGAGTAGACCCAAAGAGCTGGGTTAGGGGTTGGGAGAAAGTTTCTCCCGGTGTCATTTCCTCACAGTAGGTACCATTATTAAAGTAACCCCAAAAGCATACATTTAGTGTTTGATAGCTCCGAATCCATGTGCCCGCCTTCCAGAGGAAGTTAATAAGCCATGAATTCCTCACCTTATTAATCCATAAAACAAACTGGATAACAGTCACGGTAGCCTTAGTTATAGGACCCATGTTTAGATAAGGGCCTGCAAATGGGAGAAATACAGCCACCACCACATGCCACAAGAACCGGGATAAGCTAGCCCACATGATGCCACTTAACAAGGAATCTATATCCAATGCACAAAAACCGTTATTCCTTTATCTCTCGATGCCCTCGAGCCCCACGTTGGGCGCCAAAATCTGTCTTGGTTTGAAAAAGACAGGTGTCTGTGGAGAAAGGCAGGAGCCTCCCTTGAAATGGAGAGTGCAACCCCCTTCCCTCCAAACTATTATAATTTTGAAATTAACGGGCCTTCAGGCAAAGATATGGGGAATAGGAATAACAGTTCTTTACTAATATATATATATATAAAACACAAGGCAGGGAAAAAACAAACAACCCACTGGTTTATACTGACAGAGTCAGGAATACAACCTGACACCCTGTTAGGGTGGCAGTAGCAGTCCGATAAGATGCTGGCTGCAGTCCTCCTGAAGCGATGGGTGTAGTTCTGTGGAAGCAGCAATCAGGTAAAAGAGTCTGGTCTTCCTCCGAAGGTCCAGTGGTCGGCAGGTAGCTCTCGTCCTCTGGAACTCCAGTGGGGGGAAAAGCTCCTCTGGGAATCCAGTGGAAGAAAGGCTGCTAGGGTGTTCAAAATCTCCGTTTTTATTTGGCATGGACTGCTTGGCTCCTTCCCCCCCCCTCCCCGGGCGGAGCATCTCACAGTGGGATGGGGAGTCGTGAGGCAGTTCCTTGATGGGCCATGAACAGGAGATAGCCCAGGAGCGAGTTACCGATGGGTCAGGCGATAAGGCATTGTTGTGCCCAGTAACAGGAGATAGTCCAGAGGGGGGGAGGCAGGGAGCACCGCCCCACCTGGTCTCAACAGCTCCTGAAGATGGTAATAGAATATATTTTTTTTCTTTTGGCACATTTTACACTGTAACCCAGGACATAATCCACCCCTTATTCTATTACCATCTACACCGTACCCAACCCAATGCCCCCTTACAGATACATATATACATATATACACAATGAAACCTTACACAGAGTTCTCACTTAAAATTAGGTCTCCTTGTGGTACACAACGGGTTTCCCCATTTTTCTGCATTACCCACCAAGTGTAACCAGGTCCTTGAGCAAAAACAACCCCACGGAGGGGTGTGCCTTTGCCTGATGTGGGATTAATCCAAACAGTCTTTCCTAACATACCTCTCGTGTGTACCACAGGGACTTTATCTCCGTCCACTGTGTGCAAGGGTCCAGACTGGGCAGGACCAGCTCGATTGATGGACCCTCGGGTATTGACCATCCAGGTGGCCTTTGCTAAGTTCAGTTCCCAATTTTTGAAAGTCCCTCCTCCAAGTGCTTTTAGGGTAGTCTTAAGTAGCCCATTGCACCGTTCAACTTTCCCGGCAGCTGGTGCATGATAAGGGATATGATATATCCATTCGATTCCATGTTCTCTGGCCCAAGTGCTTATGAGGCTATTCTTGAAATGTGTCCCGTTGTCTGACTCGATTCTCTCAGGGGTGCCATGTCTCCAAAGAACTTGCTTTTCCAGGCCCAAGATGGTGTTCCGGGCGGTAGCATGAGGCACAGGGTAGGTCTCCAGCCACCCAGTGGTTGCTTCCACCATGGTCAGCACGTAGCGCTTGCCTTGACGGGTTTGGGGAAGAGCGATGTAGTCAATTTGCCAGGCTTCCCCATACCTGTACTTCGACCATCGTCCGCCGTACCACAGAGGCTTCACCCGCTTGGCCTGCTTGATCGCAGCACAGGTCTCACAGTCTTGGATAACCTGGGAGATACTGTTCATGGTTAGATCCACCCCTCGGTCCCGTGCCCATTTATAAGCGGCCTCTCTGCCTTGATGGCCTGAGGCATCATGGGCCCATCGAGCTAAGAACAACTCTCCTTTATGTTGCCAATCCAAGTCTATCTGGGACACCTCTATTTTTGCAGCCTGATCTACCTGTTCATTGTTACGATGTTCTTCATTAGCCCGACTCCTGGGGACATGAGCATCTACATGACGGACCCTCACAGGTAGCTTCTTTACCCGAGTGGCAATATCTTTCCACTCATCAGCAGCCCAAATTGGTTTTCCCCTACGCTGCCAGTTGGCCTTTTTCCACCTTTCCAGCCAGCCCCACAGAGCATTGGCTACCATCCACGAATCAGTATAAAGGTAGAGCTTTGGCCACTTCTCTCTTTCAGCAATGTCCAGGGCTAGTTGAACGGCTTTGAGTTCAGCAAGTTGACTTGATCCACCTTCTCCTTCAGTAGCTTGTGCGACCTGTCGTGTGGGGCTCCATACGGCTGCTTTCCACTTCCGGTTCATCCCTACGATGCGACAGGAACCGGCAGTGAAAAGAGCATATCGGGTTTCCTCTGCTGGTAGTTGGTTGTACGGTGGAGCTTCTTCAGCCCGCGTCACTTGTTCCTGCTCCTCTTCGTCAGTGAGGCCAAAGTCTTCACCTTCCGGCCAGTTCGTAACGATCTCCAAAATCCCAGGGCGATTTGGGTTTCCAATACGGGCGCGTTGTGTGATGAGGGCAATCCATTTGCTCCATGTGGCGTCAGTGGCGTGGTGGGTGGAGGGAACCTTTCCTTTAAACATCCACCCCAGCACCGGTAGTCGGGGTGCCAGGAGGAGTTGTGCTTCGGTGCCAATCACTTCCGAGGCAGCTTGGACTCCTTCATAGGCTGCTAGGATTTCCTTCTCTGTGGGAGTGTAGTTGGCCTCAGACCCTCTATAACTTCGACTCCAGAATCCCAGTGGTCGGCCACGAGTCTCTCCAGGCACCTTCTGCCAAAGGCTCCAGGACAAACCATTGTTCCCGGCCGCAGAGTAGAGCACGTTCCTCACCTCTGGTCCCGTCCTGACTGGGCCAAGGGCTAGCGCATGAGCGATCTCCCGCTTGATTTGGGCAAAAGCTTGTTGCTGTTCAGGGCCCCAGTGGAAATCGTTCTTCTTGCGGGTAACCAGGTACAGAGGGCTCACAATCTGGCTGTACTCAGGAATGGTTCCTTCAAGGGGATCTGTCAGATCATCCTCCCTTCTGTAATATCTGGCAGCTCGGTCCTGGGAGGTTGAGGCTACCTTCACTTTAGTGTTACTCCCCCGGTTAGTGTTTCCCTCCTTGAGTTGACGCACCCGTGCTGCCAGGACAGAAGTGGGTTTCCCATCCCACCTTCCCATGTCTTCCCCATGGTCGCGCAGGAAGTACCATAGCTCAGCTCGTGGGGTGTACCCTCTCCCTCTAGCTGGGGGACGTTGGGCTCCGACTTTGGGGCCTGTGACTTGTACCGGTGCCAAATGGGAACTGCTCCTCCTCACCTCCTCCTTTATTTCCCTCATCTCCTCTTGTAGGCTCTTAATCACAGCAGAAACGTTAGCCTGCATTGGGCCATTGATCATGCTTTCAAAATTTCTAAGCTTGCTCGTGACAGAACCCACTGTCTCTCGGTCGTTATCTGCATTAATCATTGCAATGAAGGTGGAGTATTCGGATGGCCCTAGATTTGCCAGATTCCACAACATTTGCCCTGTGCACCTGACTTTGTCAGGGTCGTTACCATGCTGTCCATCCCTCCCAAAGAGTACCTGCAATACTGCCACTTCTCTCAGCTGCTGGATCCCTTCCTCAAGGGTCTTCCAGCGCATTCTATGATGGTGCTCCTGCATTCTCTCTCTGTGGACAAACCTCTCTCTCACACTCATTAAAAGCCGCTCCCAGAGGGAAAGGGTCCCCGGCTCCCTTACAAATACCAGATTGACACCTGAGTCCTGAGTCAAGGGTCCCAAATTCCTTGCCTCACTGCCATCCAGTTGCACACCCGTATCCATAAGATCCCAGACCCGAGGTAACCAGGTTGTAAAAGCCTCACGCCCCCGCCGTACGATGTCTTTGTGCAGATTACGGAGACTGTCATACGTCAGGGACTCGGTGAGTATCTCAACCACTGGCTCGCCTGCAGGTTCTGAGGGCCCTCCTTTCTTAACTGAGTGGTCTGATTTCATCTTAGATGTCCTCGTTTCCACAGGGGCGACTGCTGCTGGCTCTGACTGCCCTTGCGTTTCAGCTGGAACCTGGACGGTTGTAACGTCTGTGGGTTCTACTGCTGCACCATTAGACTCTCCCTCTTCAAGGCAGGAGGAGGGATTCCCAGCAGCTGAGAGAATGCACTCCTTCAGCATCTGGCCCATCTCACGTATCTCCTTCACCCAATCCGAGTGGTTCATTTCTGATGTGAGATGTGAGGCAGGGTCAGATTCTGGAGCAGCATTCCTAGTCAGGGTAGTTACCCAAGCCAATCTCCCCTGATCTCTGAATACTGAATAAAACAGGATTATCAGCAACACTAGCCACTGTATGATATCATTAGCACTTAGGAAAGCTCTGAATCCTTCGAAAACTGGTGGAGTAGACCCAAAGAGCTGGGTTAGGGGTTGGGAGAAAGTTTCTCCCGGTGTCATTTCCTCACAGTAGGTACCATTATTAAAGTAACCCCAAAAGCATACATTTAGTGTTTGATAGCTCCGAATCCATGTGCCCGCCTTCCAGAGGAAGTTAATAAGCCATGAATTCCTCACCTTATTAATCCATAAAACAAACTGGATAACAGTCACGGTAGCCTTAGTTATAGGACCCATGTTTAGATAAGGGCCTGCAAATGGGAGAAATACAGCCACCACCACATGCCACAAGAACCGGGATAAGCTAGCCCACATGATGCCACTTAACAAGGAATCTATATCCAATGCACAAAAACCGTTATTCCTTTATCTCTCGATGCCCTCGAGCCCCACGTTGGGCGCCAAAATCTGTCTTGGTTTGAAAAAGACAGGTGTCTGTGGAGAAAGGCAGGAGCCTCCCTTGAAATGGAGAGTGCAACCCCCTTCCCTCCAAACTATTATAATTTTGAAATTAACGGGCCTTCAGGCAAAGATATGGGGAATAGGAATAACAGTTCTTTACTAATATATATATATATAAAACACAAGGCAGGGAAAAAACAAACAACCCACTGGTTTATACTGACAGAGTCAGGAATACAACCTGACACCCTGTTAGGGTGGCAGTAGCAGTCCGATAAGATGCTGGCTGCAGTCCTCCTGAAGCGATGGGTGTAGTTCTGTGGAAGCAGCAATCAGGTAAAAGAGTCTGGTCTTCCTCCGAAGGTCCAGTGGTCGGCAGGTAGCTCTCGTCCTCTGGAACTCCAGTGGGGGGAAAAGCTCCTCTGGGAATCCAGTGGAAGAAAGGCTGCTAGGGTGTTCAAAATCTCCGTTTTTATTTGGCATGGACTGCTTGGCTCCTTCCCCCCCCCTCCCCGGGCGGAGCATCTCACAGTGGGATGGGGAGTCGTGAGGCAGTTCCTTGATGGGCCATGAACAGGAGATAGCCCAGGAGCGAGTTACCGATGGGTCAGGCGATAAGGCATTGTTGTGCCCAGTAACAGGAGATAGTCCAGAGGGGGGGAGGCAGGGAGCACCGCCCCACCTGGTCTCAACAGCTCCTGAAGATGGTAATAGAATATATTTTTTTTCTTTTGGCACATTTTACACTGTAACCCAGGACATAATCCACCCCTTATTCTATTACCATCTACACCGTACCCAACCCAATGCCCCCTTACAGATACATATATACATATATACACAATGAAACCTTACACAGAGTTCTCACTTAAAATTAGGTCTCCTTGTGGTACACAACGGGTTTCCCCATTTTTCTGCATTACCCACCAAGTGTAACCAGGTCCTTGAGCAAAAACAACCCCACGGAGGGGTGTGCCTTTGCCTGATGTGGGATTAATCCAAACAGTCTTTCCTAACATACCTCTCGTGTGTACCACAGGGACTTTATCTCCGTCCACTGTGTGCAAGGGTCCAGACTGGGCAGGACCAGCTCGATTGATGGACCCTCGGGTATTGACCATCCAGGTGGCCTTTGCTAAGTTCAGTTCCCAATTTTTGAAAGTCCCTCCTCCAAGTGCTTTTAGGGTAGTCTTAAGTAGCCCATTGCACCGTTCAACTTTCCCGGCAGCTGGTGCATGATAAGGGATATGATATATCCATTCGATTCCATGTTCTCTGGCCCAAGTGCTTATGAGGCTATTCTTGAAATGTGTCCCGTTGTCTGACTCGATTCTCTCAGGGGTGCCATGTCTCCAAAGAACTTGCTTTTCCAGGCCCAAGATGGTGTTCCGGGCGGTAGCATGAGGCACAGGGTAGGTCTCCAGCCACCCAGTGGTTGCTTCCACCATGGTCAGCACGTAGCGCTTGCCTTGACGGGTTTGGGGAAGAGCGATGTAGTCAATTTGCCAGGCTTCCCCATACCTGTACTTCGACCATCGTCCGCCGTACCACAGAGGCTTCACCCGCTTGGCCTGCTTGATCGCAGCACAGGTCTCACAGTCTTGGATAACCTGGGAGATACTGTTCATGGTTAGATCCACCCCTCGGTCCCGTGCCCATTTATAAGTGGCCTCTCTGCCTTGATGGCCTGAGGCATCATGGGCCCATCGAGCTAAGAACAACTCTCCTTTATGTTGCCAATCCAAGTCTATCTGGGACACCTCTATTTTTGCAGCCTGATCTACCTGTTCATTGTTACGATGTTCTTCGTTAGCCCGACTCCTGGGGACATGAGCATCTACATGACGGACCCTCACAGGTAGCTTCTTTACCCGAGTGGCAATATCTTTCCACTCATCAGCAGCCCAAATTGGTTTTCCCCTACGCTGCCAGTTGGCCTTTTTCCACCTTTCCAGCCAGCCCCACAGAGCATTGGCTACCATCCACGAATCAGTATAAAGGTAGAGCTTTGGCCACTTCTCTCTTTCAGCAATGTCCAGGGCTAGTTGAACGGCTTTGAGTTCAGCAAGTTGACTTGATCCACCTTCTCCTTCAGTAGCTTGTGCGACCTGTCGTGTGGGGCTCCATACGGCTGCTTTCCACTTCCGGTTCATCCCTACGATGCGACAGGAACCGGCAGTGAAAAGAGCATATCGTGTTTCCTCTGCTGGTAGTTGGTTGTACGGTGGAGCTTCTTCAGCCCGCGTCACTTGTTCCTGCTCCTCTTCGTCAGTGAGGCCAAAGTCTTCACCTTCCGGCCAGTTCGTAACGATCTCCAAAATCCCAGGGCGATTTGGGTTTCCAATACGGGCGCGTTGTGTGATGAGGGCAATCCATTTGCTCCATGTGGCGTCAGTGGCGTGGTGGGTGGAGGGAACCTTTCCTTTAAACATCCACCCCAGCACCGGTAGTCGGGGTGCCAGGAGGAGTTGTGCTTCGGTGCCAATCACTTCCGAGGCAGCTTGGACTCCTTCATAGGCTGCTAGGATTTCCTTCTCTGTGGGAGTGTAGTTGGCCTCAGACCCTCTATAACTTCGACTCCAGAATCCCAGTGGTCGGCCACGAGTCTCTCCAGGCACCTTCTGCCAAAGGCTCCAGGACAAACCATTGTTCCCGGCCGCAGAGTAGAGCACGTTCCTCACCTCTGGTCCCGTCCTGACTGGGCCAAGGGCTAGCGCATGAGCGATCTCCCGCTTGATTTGGGCAAAAGCTTGTTGCTGTTCAGGGCCCCAGTGGAAATCGTTCTTCTTGCGGGTAACCAGGTACAGAGGGCTCACAATCTGGCTGTACTCAGGAATGGTTCCTTCAAGGGGATCTGTCAGATCATCCTCCCTTCTGTAATATCTGGCAGCTCGGTCCTGGGAGGTTGAGGCTACCTTCACTTTAGTGTTACTCCCCCGGTTAGTGTTTCCCTCCTTGAGTTGACGCACCCGTGCTGCCAGGACAGAAGTGGGTTTCCCATCCCACCTTCCCATGTCTTCCCCATGGTCGCGCAGGAAGTACCATAGCTCAGCTCGTGGGGTGTACCCTCTCCCTCTAGCTGGGGGACGTTGGGCTCCGACTTTGGGGCCTGTGACTTGTACCGGTGCCAAATGGGAACTGCTCCTCCTCACCTCCTCCTTTATTTCCCTCATCTCCTCTTGTAGGCTCTTAATCACAGCAGAAACGTTAGCCTGCATTGGGCCATTGATCATGCTTTCAAAATTTCTAAGCTTGCTCGTGACAGAACCCACTGTCTCTCGGTCGTTATCTGCATTAATCATTGCAATGAAGGTGGAGTATTCGGATGGCCCTAGATTTGCCAGATTCCACAACATTTGCCCTGTGCACCTGACTTTGTCAGGGTCGTTACCATGCTGTCCATCCCTCCCAAAGAGTACCTGCAATACTGCCACTTCTCTCAGCTGCTGGATCCCTTCCTCAAGGGTCTTCCAGCGCATTCTATGATGGTGCTCCTGCATTCTCTCTCTGTGGACAAACCTCTCTCTCACACTCATTAAAAGCCGCTCCCAGAGGGAAAGGGTCCCCGGCTCCCTTACAAATACCAGATTGACACCTGAGTCCTGAGTCAAGGGTCCCAAATTCCTTGCCTCACTGCCATCCAGTTGCACACCCGTACCCATAAGATCCCAGACCCGAAGTAACCAGGTTGTAAAAGCCTCACGCCCCCGCCGTACGATGTCTTTGTGCAGATTACGGAGACTGTCATACGTCAGGGACTCGGTGAGTATCTCAACCACTGGCTCGCCTGCAGGTTCTGAGGGCCCTCCTTTCTTAACTGAGTGGTCTGATTTCATCTTAGATGTCCTCGTTTCCACAGGGGCGACTGCTGCTGGCTCTGACTGCCCTTGCGTTTCAGCTGGAACCTGGACGGTTGTAACGTCTGTGGGTTCTACTGCTGCACCATTAGACTCTCCCTCTTCAAGGCAGGAGGAGGGATTCCCAGCAGCTGAGAGAATGCACTCCTTCAGCATCTGGCCCATCTCACGTATCTCCTTCACCCAATCCGAGTGGTTCATTTCTGATGTGAGCTGTGAGGCAGGGTCAGATTCTGGAGCAGCATTCCTAGTCAGGGTAGTTACCCAAGCCAATCTCCCCTGATCTCTGAATACTGAATAAAACAGGATTATCAGCAACACTAGCCACTGTATGATATCATTAGCACTTAGGAAAGCTCTGAATCCTTCGAAAACTGGTGGAGTAGACCCAAAGAGCTGGGTTAGGGGTTGGGAGAAAGTTTCTCCCGGTGTCATTTCCTCACAGTAGGTACCATTATTAAAGTAACCCCAAAAGCATACATTTAGTGTTTGATAGCTCCGAATCCATGTGCCCGCCTTCCAGAGGAAGTTAATAAGCCATGAATTCCTCACCTTATTAATCCATAAAACAAACTGGATAACAGTCACGGTAGCCTTAGTTATAGGACCCATGTTTAGATAAGGGCCTGCAAATGGGAGAAATACAGCCACCACCACATGCCACAAGAACCGGGATAAGCTAGCCCACATGATGCCACTTAACAAGGAATCTATATCCAATGCACAAAAACCGTTATTCCTTTATCTCTCGATGCCCTCGAGCCCCACGTTGGGCGCCAAAATCTGTCTTGGTTTGAAAAAGACAGGTGTCTGTGGAGAAAGGCAGGAGCCTCCCTTGAAATGGAGAGTGCAACCCCCTTCCCTCCAAACTATTATAATTTTGAAATTAACGGGCCTTCAGGCAAAGATATGGGGAATAGGAATAACAGTTCTTTACTAATATATATATATATATAAAACACAAGGCAGGGAAAAAACAAACAACCCACTGGTTTATACTGACAGAGTCAGGAATACAACCTGACACCCTGTTAGGGTGGCAGTAGCAGTCCGATAAGATGCTGGCTGCAGTCCTCCTGAAGCGATGGGTGTAGTTCTGTGGAAGCAGCAATCAGGTAAAAGAGTCTGGTCTTCCTCCGAAGGTCCAGTGGTCGGCAGGTAGCTCTCGTCCTCTGGAACTCCAGTGGGGGGAAAAGCTCCTCTGGGAATCCAGTGGAAGAAAGGCTGCTAGGGTGTTCAAAATCTCCGTTTTTATTTGGCATGGACTGCTTGGCTCCTTCCCCCCCCCTCCCCGGGCGGAGCATCTCACAGTGGGATGGGGAGTCGTGAGGCAGTTCCTTGATGGGCCATGAACAGGAGATAGCCCAGGAGCGAGTTACCGATGGGTCAGGCGATAAGGCATTGTTGTGCCCAGTAACAGGAGATAGTCCAGAGGGGGGGAGGCAGGGAGCACCGCCCCACCTGGTCTCAACAGCTCCTGAAGATGGTAATAGAATATATTTTTTTTCTTTTGGCACATTTTACACTGTAACCCAGGACATAATCCACCCCTTATTCTATTACCATCTACACCGTACCCAACCCAATGCCCCCTTACAGATACATATATACATATATACACAATGAAACCTTACACAGAGTTCTCACTTAAAATTAGGTCTCCTTGTGGTACACAACGGGTTTCCCCATTTTTCTGCATTACCCACCAAGTGTAACCAGGTCCTTGAGCAAAAACAACCCCACGGAGGGGTGTGCCTTTGCCTGATGTGGGATTAATCCAAACAGTCTTTCCTAACATACCTCTCGTGTGTACCACAGGGACTTTATCTCCGTCCACTGTGTGCAAGGGTCCAGACTGGGCAGGACCAGCTCGATTGATGGACCCTCGGGTATTGACCATCCAGGTGGCCTTTGCTAAGTTCAGTTCCCAATTTTTGAAAGTCCCTCCTCCAAGTGCTTTTAGGGTAGTCTTAAGTAGCCCATTGCACCGTTCAACTTTCCCGGCAGCTGGTGCATGATAAGGGATATGATATATCCATTCGATTCCATGTTCTCTGGCCCAAGTGCTTATGAGGCTATTCTTGAAATGTGTCCCGTTGTCTGACTCGATTCTCTCAGGGGTGCCATGTCTCCAAAGAACTTGCTTTTCCAGGCCCAAGATGGTGTTCCGGGCGGTAGCATGAGGCACAGGGTAGGTCTCCAGCCACCCAGTGGTTGCTTCCACCATGGTCAGCACGTAGCGCTTGCCTTGACGGGTTTGGGGAAGAGCGATGTAGTCAATTTGCCAGGCTTCCCCATACCTGTACTTCGACCATCGTCCGCCGTACCACAGAGGCTTCACCCGCTTGGCCTGCTTGATCGCAGCACAGGTCTCACAGTCTTGGATAACCTGGGAGATACTGTTCATGGTTAGATCCACCCCTCGGTCCCGTGCCCATTTATAAGCGGCCTCTCTGCCTTGATGGCCTGAGGCATCATGGGCCCATCGAGCTAAGAACAACTCTCCTTTATGTTGCCAATCCAAGTCTATCTGGGACACCTCTATTTTTGCAGCCTGATCTACCTGTTCATTGTTACGATGTTCTTCGTTAGCCCGACTCCTGGGGACATGAGCATCTACATGACGGACCCTCACAGGTAGCTTCTTTACCCGAGTGGCAATATCTTTCCACTCATCAGCAGCCCAAATTGGTTTTCCCCTACGCTGCCAGTTGGCCTTTTTCCACCTTTCCAGCCAGCCCCACAGAGCATTGGCTACCATCCACGAATCAGTATAAAGGTAGAGCTTTGGCCACTTCTCTCTTTCAGCAATGTCCAGGGCTAGTTGAACGGCTTTGAGTTCAGCAAGTTGACTTGATCCACCTTCTCCTTCAGTAGCTTGTGCGACCTGTCGTGTGGGGCTCCATACGGCTGCTTTCCACTTCCGGTTCATCCCTACGATGCGACAGGAACCGGCAGTGAAAAGAGCATATCGTGTTTCCTCTGCTGGTAGTTGGTTGTACGGTGGAGCTTCTTCAGCCCGCGTCACTTGTTCCTGCTCCTCTTCGTCAGTGAGGCCAAAGTCTTCACCTTCCGGCCAGTTCGTAACGATCTCCAAAATCCCAGGGCGATTTGGGTTTCCAATACGGGCGCGTTGTGTGATGAGGGCAATCCATTTGCTCCATGTGGCGTCAGTGGCGTGGTGGGTGGAGGGAACCTTTCCTTTAAACATCCACCCCAGCACCGGTAGTCGGGGTGCCAGGAGGAGTTGTGCTTCGGTGCCAATCACTTCCGAGGCAGCTTGGACTCCTTCATAGGCTGCTAGGATTTCCTTCTCTGTGGGAGTGTAGTTGGCCTCAGACCCTCTATAACTTCGACTCCAGAATCCCAGTGGTCGGCCACGAGTCTCTCCAGGCACCTTCTGCCAAAGGCTCCAGGACAAACCATTGTTCCCGGCCGCAGAGTAGAGCACGTTCCTCACCTCTGGTCCCGTCCTGACTGGGCCAAGGGCTAGCGCATGAGCGATCTCCCGCTTGATTTGGGCAAAAGCTTGTTGCTGTTCAGGGCCCCAGTGGAAATCGTTCTTCTTGCGGGTAACCAGGTACAGAGGGCTCACAATCTGGCTGTACTCAGGAATGGTTCCTTCAAGGGGATCTGTCAGATCATCCTCCCTTCTGTAATATCTGGCAGCTCGGTCCTGGGAGGTTGAGGCTACCTTCACTTTAGTGTTACTCCCCCGGTTAGTGTTTCCCTCCTTGAGTTGACGCACCCGTGCTGCCAGGACAGAAGTGGGTTTCCCATCCCACCTTCCCATGTCTTCCCCATGGTCGCGCAGGAAGTACCATAGCTCAGCTCGTGGGGTGTACCCTCTCCCTCTAGCTGGGGGACGTTGGGCTCCGACTTTGGGGCCTGTGACTTGTACCGGTGCCAAATGGGAACTGCTCCTCCTCACCTCCTCCTTTATTTCCCTCATCTCCTCTTGTAGGCTCTTAATCACAGCAGAAACGTTAGCCTGCATTGGGCCATTGATCATGCTTTCAAAATTTCTAAGCTTGCTCGTGACAGAACCCACTGTCTCTCGGTCGTTATCTGCATTAATCATTGCAATGAAGGTGGAGTATTCGGATGGCCCTAGATTTGCCAGATTCCACAACATTTGCCCTGTGCACCTGACTTTGTCAGGGTCGTTACCATGCTGTCCATCCCTCCCAAAGAGTACCTGCAATACTGCCACTTCTCTCAGCTGCTGGATCCCTTCCTCAAGGGTCTTCCAGCGCATTCTATGATGGTGCTCCTGCATTCTCTCTCTGTGGACAAACCTCTCTCTCACACTCATTAAAAGCCGCTCCCAGAGGGAAAGGGTCCCCGGCTCCCTTACAAATACCAGATTGACACCTGAGTCCTGAGTCAAGGGTCCCAAATTCCTTGCCTCACTGCCATCCAGTTGCACACCCGTATCCATAAGATCCCAGACCCGAGGTAACCAGGTTGTAAAAGCCTCACGCCCCCGCCGTACGATGTCTTTGTGCAGATTACGGAGACTGTCATACGTCAGGGACTCGGTGAGTATCTCAACCACTGGCTCGCCTGCAGGTTCTGAGGGCCCTCCTTTCTTAACTGAGTGGTCTGATTTCATCTTAGATGTCCTCGTTTCCACAGGGGCGACTGCTGCTGGCTCTGACTGCCCTTGCGTTTCAGCTGGAACCTGGACGGTTGTAACGTCTGTGGGTTCTACTGCTGCACCATTAGACTCTCCCTCTTCAAGGCAGGAGGAGGGATTCCCAGCAGCTGAGAGAATGCACTCCTTCAGCATCTGGCCCATCTCACGTATCTCCTTCACCCAATCCGAGTGGTTCATTTCTGATGTGAGCTGTGAGGCAGGGTCAGATTCTGGAGCAGCATTCCTAGTCAGGGTAGTTACCCAAGCCAATCTCCCCTGATCTCTGAATACTGAATAAAACAGGATTATCAGCAACACTAGCCACTGTATGATATCATTAGCACTTAGGAAAGCTCTGAATCCTTCGAAAACTGGTGGAGTAGACCCAAAGAGCTGGGTTAGGGGTTGGGAGAAAGTTTCTCCCGGTGTCATTTCCTCACAGTAGGTACCATTATTAAAGTAACCCCAAAAGCATACATTTAGTGTTTGATAGCTCCGAATCCATGTGCCCGCCTTCCAGAGGAAGTTAATAAGCCATGAATTCCTCACCTTATTAATCCATAAAACAAACTGGATAACAGTCACGGTAGCCTTAGTTATAGGACCCATGTTTAGATAAGGGCCTGCAAATGGGAGAAATACAGCCACCACCACATGCCACAAGAACCGGGATAAGCTAGCCCACATGATGCCACTTAACAAGGAATCTATATCCAATGCACAAAAACCGTTATTCCTTTATCTCTCGATGCCCTCGAGCCCCACGTTGGGCGCCAAAATCTGTCTTGGTTTGAAAAAGACAGGTGTCTGTGGAGAAAGGCAGGAGCCTCCCTTGAAATGGAGAGTGCAACCCCCTTCCCTCCAAACTATTATAATTTTGAAATTAACGGGCCTTCAGGCAAAGATATGGGGAATAGGAATAACAGTTCTTTACTAATATATATATATATAAAACACAAGGCAGGGAAAAAACAAACAACCCACTGGTTTATACTGACAGAGTCAGGAATACAACCTGACACCCTGTTAGGGTGGCAGTAGCAGTCCGATAAGATGCTGGCTGCAGTCCTCCTGAAGCGATGGGTGTAGTTCTGTGGAAGCAGCAATCAGGTAAAAGAGTCTGGTCTTCCTCCGAAGGTCCAGTGGTCGGCAGGTAGCTCTCGTCCTCTGGAACTCCAGTGGGGGGAAAAGCTCCTCTGGGAATCCAGTGGAAGAAAGGCTGCTAGGGTGTTCAAAATCTCCGTTTTTATTTGGCATGGACTGCTTGGCTCCTTCCCCCCCCCTCCCCGGGCGGAGCATCTCACAGTGGGATGGGGAGTCGTGAGGCAGTTCCTTGATGGGCCATGAACAGGAGATAGCCCAGGAGCGAGTTACCGATGGGTCAGGCGATAAGGCATTGTTGTGCCCAGTAACAGGAGATAGTCCAGAGGGGGGGAGGCAGGGAGCACCGCCCCACCTGGTCTCAACAGCTCCTGAAGATGGTAATAGAATATATTTTTTTTCTTTTGGCACATTTTACACTGTAACCCAGGACATAATCCACCCCTTATTCTATTACCATCTACACCGTACCCAACCCAATGCCCCCTTACAGATACATATATACATATATACACAATGAAACCTTACACAGAGTTCTCACTTAAAATTAGGTCTCCTTGTGGTACACAACGGGTTTCCCCATTTTTCTGCATTACCCACCAAGTGTAACCAGGTCCTTGAGCAAAAACAACCCCACGGAGGGGTGTGCCTTTGCCTGATGTGGGATTAATCCAAACAGTCTTTCCTAACATACCTCTCGTGTGTACCACAGGGACTTTATCTCCGTCCACTGTGTGCAAGGGTCCAGACTGGGCAGGACCAGCTCGATTGATGGACCCTCGGGTATTGACCATCCAGGTGGCCTTTGCTAAGTTCAGTTCCCAATTTTTGAAAGTCCCTCCTCCAAGTGCTTTTAGGGTAGTCTTAAGTAGCCCATTGCACCGTTCAACTTTCCCGGCAGCTGGTGCATGATAAGGGATATGATATATCCATTCGATTCCATGTTCTCTGGCCCAAGTGCTTATGAGGCTATTCTTGAAATGTGTCCCGTTGTCTGACTCGATTCTCTCAGGGGTGCCATGTCTCCAAAGAACTTGCTTTTCCAGGCCCAAGATGGTGTTCCGGGCGGTAGCATGAGGCACAGGGTAGGTCTCCAGCCACCCAGTGGTTGCTTCCACCATGGTCAGCACGTAGCGCTTGCCTTGACGGGTTTGGGGAAGAGCGATGTAGTCAATTTGCCAGGCTTCCCCATACCTGTACTTCGACCATCGTCCGCCGTACCACAGAGGCTTCACCCGCTTGGCCTGCTTGATCGCAGCACAGGTCTCACAGTCTTGGATAACCTGGGAGATACTGTTCATGGTTAGATCCACCCCTCGGTCCCGTGCCCATTTATAAGTGGCCTCTCTGCCTTGATGGCCTGAGGCATCATGGGCCCATCGAGCTAAGAACAACTCTCCTTTATGTTGCCAATCCAAGTCTATCTGGGACACCTCTATTTTTGCAGCCTGATCTACCTGTTCATTGTTACGATGTTCTTCGTTAGCCCGACTCCTGGGGACATGAGCATCTACATGACGGACCCTCACAGGTAGCTTCTTTACCCGAGTGGCAATATCTTTCCACTCATCAGCAGCCCAAATTGGTTTTCCCCTACGCTGCCAGTTGGCCTTTTTCCACCTTTCCAGCCAGCCCCACAGAGCATTGGCTACCATCCACGAATCAGTATAAAGGTAGAGCTTTGGCCACTTCTCTCTTTCAGCAATGTCCAGGGCTAGTTGAACGGCTTTGAGTTCAGCAAGTTGACTTGATCCACCTTCTCCTTCAGTAGCTTGTGCGACCTGTCGTGTGGGGCTCCATACGGCTGCTTTCCACTTCCGGTTCATCCCTACGATGCGACAGGAACCGGCAGTGAAAAGAGCATATCGTGTTTCCTCTGCTGGTAGTTGGTTGTACGGTGGAGCTTCTTCAGCCCGCGTCACTTGTTCCTGCTCCTCTTCGTCAGTGAGGCCAAAGTCTTCACCTTCCGGCCAGTTCGTAACGATCTCCAAAATCCCAGGGCGATTTGGGTTTCCAATACGGGCGCGTTGTGTGATGAGGGCAATCCATTTGCTCCATGTGGCGTCAGTGGCGTGGTGGGTGGAGGGAACCTTTCCTTTAAACATCCACCCCAGCACCGGTAGTCGGGGTGCCAGGAGGAGTTGTGCTTCGGTGCCAATCACTTCCGAGGCAGCTTGGACTCCTTCATAGGCTGCTAGGATTTCCTTCTCTGTGGGAGTGTAGTTGGCCTCAGACCCTCTATAACTTCGACTCCAGAATCCCAGTGGTCGGCCACGAGTCTCTCCAGGCACCTTCTGCCAAAGGCTCCAGGACAAACCATTGTTCCCGGCCGCAGAGTAGAGCACGTTCCTCACCTCTGGTCCCGTCCTGACTGGGCCAAGGGCTAGCGCATGAGCGATCTCCCGCTTGATTTGGGCAAAAGCTTGTTGCTGTTCAGGGCCCCAGTGGAAATCGTTCTTCTTGCGGGTAACCAGGTACAGAGGGCTCACAATCTGGCTGTACTCAGGAATGTGCATTCTCCAAAAACCTATGGCGCCTAGGAAAGCCTGTGTTTCCTTCTTGCTGGTTGGTGGAGACATCGCAGCGATCTTATTGATGACCTCGGTGGGGATCTGACGCCGTCCGTCTTGCCACTTTACCCCCAGGAACTGGATCTCTCGGGCAGGTCCCTTGACTTTGCTCTTCTTGATGGCAAAACCAGCTTCCAGGAGAATCTGGATGATCTTCTCTCCTTTCCCAAATACTTCCTTTGCTGTGTTCCCCCCCCCACAATGATGTCATCGATGTACTGCAGATGTTCCGGAGCTTCACCCTTTTCCAGTGCAGCCTGGATCAGTCCATGGCAGATGGTGGGACTGTGCTTCCACCCCTGGGGCAGTCGGTTCCAGGTGTACTGTACGCCCCTCCAGGTGAAGGCAAACTGAGGCCTACATTCTGCTGCCAGAGGAATGGAGAAAAAAGCATTGGCAATGTCAATAGTGGCATACCACTTTGCTGCCTTGGACTCCAGCTCGTACTGGAGTTCCAGAATGTCCGGCACGGCAGCGCTCAACGGTGGAGTCACTTCATTCAAGCCACGATAGTCCACAGTCAATCTCCATTCTCCGTCAGACTTGCGCACAGGCCAAATGGGGCTGTTGAAGGGTGAGTGGGTCTTGCTGACCACCCCTTGACTCTCCAGCTCGCGGATCATTTTGTGGATGGGGATCACGGCATCTCGATTCGTCCGATACTGCCGGCGGTGCACTGTCGAGGTGGCAATTGGCACTTGTTGCTCTTCCACCTTCAAGAGTCCTACTGCAGATGGGTTTTCTGATAGTCCGGGCAAGGTGTTCAATTGCCTAATGCTCTCTGCCTCCACAGCAGCTATCCCAAATGCCCACCTGAGACCTTTTGGGTCCTTGTAATAGCCGTTCCGGAGGAAGTCTATGCCCAGAATGCACGGGGCCTCTGGGCCAGTCACAATCGGATGTTTCTGCCACTCCTTCCCAGTAAGGCTCACCTCGGCTTCCAACAGAGTCAATTGCTGCGATCCCCCCGTTACCCCGGCAATGGAAACAGGTTCTGCCCCCACATGTCCCGATGGCATTAGGGTACACTGCGCACCAGTATCAACTAACGCTTTGTATTTTTGTGGCTCTGACGTGCCAGGCCATCGGATCCACACCGTCCAAAATATCCGGTTTTCCCGTGCCTCTCCCTGGCTAGAGGCAGGGCCCCTCTAGCACTGGTTACCATTTCCTTCCTGGACATACATACTAGAGGTTCCTTCAAGGGGATCTGTCAGATCATCCTCCCTTCTGTAATATCTGGCAGCTCGGTCCTGGGAGGTTGAGGCTACCTTCACTTTAGTGTTACTCCCCCGGTTAGTGTTTCCCTCCTTGAGTTGACGCACCCGTGCTGCCAGGACAGAAGTGGGTTTCCCATCCCACCTTCCCATGTCTTCCCCATGGTCGCGCAGGAAGTACCATAGCTCAGCTCGTGGGGTGTACCCTCTCCCTCTAGCTGGGGGACGTTGGGCTCCGACTTTGGGGCCTGTGACTTGTACCGGTGCCAAATGGGAACTGCTCCTCCTCACCTCCTCCTTTATTTCCCTCATCTCCTCTTGTAGGCTCTTAATCACAGCAGAAACGTTAGCCTGCATTGGGCCATTGATCATGCTTTCAAAATTTCTAAGCTTGCTCGTGACAGAACCCACTGTCTCTCGGTCGTTATCTGCATTAATCATTGCAATGAAGGTGGAGTATTCGGATGGCCCTAGATTTGCCAGATTCCACAACATTTGCCCTGTGCACCTGACTTTGTCAGGGTCGTTACCATGCTGTCCATCCCTCCCAAAGAGTACCTGCAATACTGCCACTTCTCTCAGCTGCTGGATCCCTTCCTCAAGGGTCTTCCAGCGCATTCTATGATGGTGCTCCTGCATTCTCTCTCTGTGGACAAACCTCTCTCTCACACTCATTAAAAGCCGCTCCCAGAGGGAAAGGGTCCCCGGCTCCCTTACAAATACCAGATTGACACCTGAGTCCTGAGTCAAGGGTCCCAAATTCCTTGCCTCACTGCCATCCAGTTGCACACCCGTATCCATAAGATCCCAGACCCGAGGTAACCAGGTTGTAAAAGCCTCACGCCCCCGCCGTACGATGTCTTTGTGCAGATTACGGAGACTGTCATACGTCAGGGACTCGGTGAGTATCTCAACCACTGGCTCGCCTGCAGGTTCTGAGGGCCCTCCTTTCTTAACTGAGTGGTCTGATTTCATCTTAGATTTCCTCGTTTCCACAGGGGCGACTGCTGCTGGCTCTGACTGCCCTTGCGTTTCAGCTGGAACCTGGACGGTTGTAACGTCTGTGGGTTCTACTGCTGCACCATTAGACTCTCCCTCTTCAAGGCAGGAGGAGGGATTCCCAGCAGCTGAGAGAATGCACTCCTTCAGCATCTGGCCCATCTCACGTATCTCCTTCACCCAATCCGAGTGGTTCATTTCTGATGTGAGCTGTGAGGCAGGGTCAGATTCTGGAGCAGCATTCCTAGTCAGGGTAGTTACCCAAGCCAATCTCCCCTGATCTCTGAATACTGAATAAAACAGGATTATCAGCAACACTAGCCACTGTATGATATCATTAGCACTTAGGAAAGCTCTGAATCCTTCGAAAACTGGTGGAGTAGACCCAAAGAGCTGGGTTAGGGGTTGGGAGAAAGTTTCTCCCGGTGTCATTTCCTCACAGTAGGTACCATTATTAAAGTAACCCCAAAAGCATACATTTAGTGTTTGATAGCTCCGAATCCATGTGCCCGCCTTCCAGAGGAAGTTAATAAGCCATGAATTCCTCACCTTATTAATCCATAAAACAAACTGGATAACAGTCACGGTAGCCTTAGTTATAGGACCCATGTTTAGATAAGGGCCTGCAAATGGGAGAAATACAGCCACCACCACATGCCACACGAACCGGGATAAGCTAGCCCACATGATGCCACTTAACAAGGAATCTATATCCAATGCACAAAAACCGTTATTCCTTTATCTCTCGATGCCCTCGAGCCCCACGTTGGGCGCCAAAATCTGTCTTGGTTTGAAAAAGACAGGTGTCTGTGGAGAAAGGCAGGAGCCTCCCTTGAAATGGAGAGTGCAACTCCCTTCCCTCCAAACTATTATAATTTTGAAATTAACGGGCCTTCAGGCAAAGATATGGGGAATAGGAATAACAGTTCTTTACTAATATATATATATATAAAACACAAGGCAGGGAAAAAACAAACAACCCACTGGTTTATACTGACAGAGTCAGGAATACAACCTGACACCCTGTTAGGGTGGCAGTAGCAGTCCGATAAGATGCTGGCTGCAGTCCTCCTGAAGCGATGGGTGTAGTTCTGTGGAAGCAGCAATCAGGTAAAAGAGTCTGGTCTTCCTCCGAAGGTCCAGTGGTCGGCAGGTAGCTCTCGTCCTCTGGAACTCCAGTGGGGGGAAAAGCTCCTCTGGGAATCCAGTGGAAGAAAGGCTGCTAGGGTGTTCAAAATCTCCGTTTTTATTTGGCATGGACTGCTTGGCTCCTTCCCCCCCCCTCCCCGGGCGGAGCATCTCACAGTGGGATGGGGAGTCGTGAGGCAGTTCCTTGATGGGCCATGAACAGGAGATAGCCCAGGAGCGAGTTACCGATGGGTCAGGCGATAAGGCATTGTTGTGCCCAGTAACAGGAGATAGTCCAGAGGGGGGGAGGCAGGGAGCACCGCCCCACCTGGTCTCAACAGCTCCTGAAGATGGTAATAGAATATATTTTTTTTCTTTTGGCACATTTTACACTGTAACCCAGGACATAATCCACCCCTTATTCTATTACCATCTACACCGTACCCAACCCAATGCCCCCTTACAGATACATATATACATATATACACAATGAAACCTTACACAGAGTTCTCACTTAAAATTAGGTCTCCTTGTGGTACACAACGGGTTTCCCCATTTTTCTGCATTACCCACCAAGTGTAACCAGGTCCTTGAGCAAAAACAACCCCACGGAGGGGTGTGCCTTTGCCTGATGTGGGATTAATCCAAACAGTCTTTCCTAACATACCTCTCGTGTGTACCACAGGGACTTTATCTCCGTCCACTGTGTGCAAGGGTCCAGACTGGGCAGGACCAGCTCGATTGATGGACCCTCGGGTATTGACCATCCAGGTGGCCTTTGCTAAGTTCAGTTCCCAATTTTTGAAAGTCCCTCCTCCAAGTGCTTTTAGGGTAGTCTTAAGTAGCCCATTGCACCGTTCAACTTTCCCGGCAGCTGGTGCATGATAAGGGATATGATATATCCATTCGATTCCATGTTCTCTGGCCCAAGTGCTTATGAGGCTATTCTTGAAATGTGTCCCGTTGTCTGACTCGATTCTCTCAGGGGTGCCATGTCTCCAAAGAACTTGCTTTTCCAGGCCCAAGATGGTGTTCCGGGCGGTAGCATGAGGCACAGGGTAGGTCTCCAGCCACCCAGTGGTTGCTTCCACCATGGTCAGCACGTAGCGCTTGCCTTGACGGGTTTGGGGAAGAGCGATGTAGTCAATTTGCCAGGCTTCCCCATACCTGTACTTCGACCATCGTCCGCCGTACCACAGAGGCTTCACCCGCTTGGCCTGCTTGATCGCAGCACAGGTCTCACAGTCTTGGATAACCTGGGAGATACTGTTCATGGTTAGATCCACCCCTCGGTCCCGTGCCCATTTATAAGTGGCCTCTCTGCCTTGATGGCCTGAGGCATCATGGGCCCATCGAGCTAAGAACAACTCTCCTTTATGTTGCCAATCCAAGTCTATCTGGGACACCTCTATTTTTGCAGCCTGATCTACCTGTTCATTGTTACGATGTTCTTCGTTAGCCCGACTCCTGGGGACATGAGCATCTACATGACGGACCCTCACAGGTAGCTTCTTTACCCGAGTGGCAATATCTTTCCACTCATCAGCAGCCCAAATTGGTTTTCCCCTACGCTGCCAGTTGGCCTTTTTCCACCTTTCCAGCCAGCCCCACAGAGCATTGGCTACCATCCACGAATCAGTATAAAGGTAGAGCTTTGGCCACTTCTCTCTTTCAGCAATGTCCAGGGCTAGTTGAACGGCTTTGAGTTCAGCAAGTTGACTTGATCCACCTTCTCCTTCAGTAGCTTGTGCGACCTGTCGTGTGGGGCTCCATACGGCTGCTTTCCACTTCCGGTTCATCCCTACGATGCGACAGGAACCGGCAGTGAAAAGAGCATATCGTGTTTCCTCTGCTGGTAGTTGGTTGTACGGTGGAGCTTCTTCAGCCCGCGTCACTTGTTCCTGCTCCTCTTCGTCAGTGAGGCCAAAGTCTTCACCTTCCGGCCAGTTCGTAACGATCTCCAAAATCCCAGGGCGATTTGGGTTTCCAATACGGGCGCGTTGTGTGATGAGGGCAATCCATTTGCTCCATGTGGCGTCAGTGGCGTGGTGGGTGGAGGGAACCTTTCCTTTAAACATCCACCCCAGCACCGGTAGTCGGGGTGCCAGGAGGAGTTGTGCTTCGGTGCCAATCACTTCCGAGGCAGCTTGGACTCCTTCATAGGCTGCTAGGATTTCCTTCTCTGTGGGAGTGTAGTTGGCCTCAGACCCTCTATAACTTCGACTCCAGAATCCCAGTGGTCGGCCACGAGTCTCTCCAGGCACCTTCTGCCAAAGGCTCCAGGACAAACCATTGTTCCCGGCCGCAGAGTAGAGCACGTTCCTCACCTCTGGTCCCGTCCTGACTGGGCCAAGGGCTAGCGCATGAGCGATCTCCCGCTTGATTTGGGCAAAAGCTTGTTGCTGTTCAGGGCCCCAGTGGAAATCGTTCTTCTTGCGGGTAACCAGGTACAGAGGGCTCACAATCTGGCTGTACTCAGGAATGTGCATTCTCCAAAAACCTATGGCGCCTAGGAAAGCCTGTGTTTCCTTCTTGCTGGTTGGTGGAGACATCGCAGCGATCTTATTGATGACCTCGGTGGGGATCTGACGCCGTCCGTCTTGCCACTTTACCCCCAGGAACTGGATCTCTCGGGCAGGTCCCTTGACTTTGCTCTTCTTGATGGCAAAACCAGCTTCCAGGAGAATCTGGATGATCTTCTCTCCTTTCCCAAATACTTCCTTTGCTGTGTTCCCCCCCCCACAATGATGTCATCGATGTACTGCAGATGTTCCGGAGCTTCACCCTTTTCCAGTGCAGCCTGGATCAGTCCATGGCAGATGGTGGGACTGTGCTTCCACCCCTGGGGCAGTCGGTTCCAGGTGTACTGTACGCCCCTCCAGGTGAAGGCAAACTGAGGCCTACATTCTGCTGCCAGAGGAATGGAGAAAAAAGCATTGGCAATGTCAATAGTGGCATACCACTTTGCTGCCTTGGACTCCAGCTCGTACTGGAGTTCCAGAATGTCCGGCACGGCAGCGCTCAACGGTGGAGTCACTTCATTCAAGCCACGATAGTCCACAGTCAATCTCCATTCTCCGTCAGACTTGCGCACAGGCCAAATGGGGCTGTTGAAGGGTGAGTGGGTCTTGCTGACCACCCCTTGACTCTCCAGCTCGCGGATCATTTTGTGGATGGGGATCACGGCATCTCGATTCGTCCGATACTGCCGGCGGTGCACTGTCGAGGTGGCAATTGGCACTTGTTGCTCTTCCACCTTCAAGAGTCCTACTGCAGATGGGTTTTCTGATAGTCCGGGCAAGGTGTTCAATTGCCTAATGCTCTCTGCCTCCACAGCAGCTATCCCAAATGCCCACCTGAGACCTTTTGGGTCCTTGTAATAGCCGTTCCGGAGGAAGTCTATGCCCAGAATGCACGGGGCCTCTGGGCCAGTCACAATCGGATGTTTCTGCCACTCCTTCCCAGTAAGGCTCACCTCGGCTTCCAACAGAGTCAATTGCTGCGATCCCCCCGTTACCCCGGCAATGGAAACAGGTTCTGCCCCCACATGTCCCGATGGCATTAGGGTACACTGCGCACCAGTATCAACTAACGCTTTGTATTTTTGTGGCTCTGACGTGCCAGGCCATCGGATCCACACCGTCCAAAATATCCGGTTTTCCCGTGCCTCTCCCTGGCTAGAGGCAGGGCCCCTCTAGCACTGGTTACCATTTCCTTCCTGGACATACATACTAGAGGTTCCTTCAAGGGGATCTGTCAGATCATCCTCCCTTCTGTAATATCTGGCAGCTCGGTCCTGGGAGGTTGAGGCTACCTTCACTTTAGTGTTACTCCCCCGGTTAGTGTTTCCCTCCTTGAGTTGACGCACCCGTGCTGCCAGGACAGAAGTGGGTTTCCCATCCCACCTTCCCATGTCTTCCCCATGGTCGCGCAGGAAGTACCATAGCTCAGCTCGTGGGGTGTACCCTCTCCCTCTAGCTGGGGGACGTTGGGCTCCGACTTTGGGGCCTGTGACTTGTACCGGTGCCAAATGGGAACTGCTCCTCCTCACCTCCTCCTTTATTTCCCTCATCTCCTCTTGTAGGCTCTTAATCACAGCAGAAACGTTAGCCTGCATTGGGCCATTGATCATGCTTTCAAAATTTCTAAGCTTGCTCGTGACAGAACCCACTGTCTCTCGGTCGTTATCTGCATTAATCATTGCAATGAAGGTGGAGTATTCGGATGGCCCTAGATTTGCCAGATTCCACAACATTTGCCCTGTGCACCTGACTTTGTCAGGGTCGTTACCATGCTGTCCATCCCTCCCAAAGAGTACCTGCAATACTGCCACTTCTCTCAGCTGCTGGATCCCTTCCTCAAGGGTCTTCCAGCGCATTCTATGATGGTGCTCCTGCATTCTCTCTCTGTGGACAAACCTCTCTCTCACACTCATTAAAAGCCGCTCCCAGAGGGAAAGGGTCCCCGGCTCCCTTACAAATACCAGATTGACACCTGAGTCCTGAGTCAAGGGTCCCAAATTCCTTGCCTCACTGCCATCCAGTTGCACACCCGTATCCATAAGATCCCAGACCCGAGGTAACCAGGTTGTAAAAGCCTCACGCCCCCGCCGTACGATGTCTTTGTGCAGATTACGGAGACTGTCATACGTCAGGGACTCGGTGAGTATCTCAACCACTGGCTCGCCTGCAGGTTCTGAGGGCCCTCCTTTCTTAACTGAGTGGTCTGATTTCATCTTAGATTTCCTCGTTTCCACAGGGGCGACTGCTGCTGGCTCTGACTGCCCTTGCGTTTCAGCTGGAACCTGGACGGTTGTAACGTCTGTGGGTTCTACTGCTGCACCATTAGACTCTCCCTCTTCAAGGCAGGAGGAGGGATTCCCAGCAGCTGAGAGAATGCACTCCTTCAGCATCTGGCCCATCTCACGTATCTCCTTCACCCAATCCGAGTGGTTCATTTCTGATGTGAGCTGTGAGGCAGGGTCAGATTCTGGAGCAGCATTCCTAGTCAGGGTAGTTACCCAAGCCAATCTCCCCTGATCTCTGAATACTGAATAAAACAGGATTATCAGCAACACTAGCCACTGTATGATATCATTAGCACTTAGGAAAGCTCTGAATCCTTCGAAAACTGGTGGAGTAGACCCAAAGAGCTGGGTTAGGGGTTGGGAGAAAGTTTCTCCCGGTGTCATTTCCTCACAGTAGGTACCATTATTAAAGTAACCCCAAAAGCATACATTTAGTGTTTGATAGCTCCGAATCCATGTGCCCGCCTTCCAGAGGAAGTTAATAAGCCATGAATTCCTCACCTTATTAATCCATAAAACAAACTGGATAACAGTCACGGTAGCCTTAGTTATAGGACCCATGTTTAGATAAGGGCCTGCAAATGGGAGAAATACAGCCACCACCACATGCCACACGAACCGGGATAAGCTAGCCCACATGATGCCACTTAACAAGGAATCTATATCCAATGCACAAAAACCGTTATTCCTTTATCTCTCGATGCCCTCGAGCCCCACGTTGGGCGCCAAAATCTGTCTTGGTTTGAAAAAGACAGGTGTCTGTGGAGAAAGGCAGGAGCCTCCCTTGAAATGGAGAGTGCAACTCCCTTCCCTCCAAACTATTATAATTTTGAAATTAACGGGCCTTCAGGCAAAGATATGGGGAATAGGAATAACAGTTCTTTACTAATATATATATATAAAACACAAGGCAGGGAAAAAACAAACAACCCACTGGTTTATACTGACAGAGTCAGGAATACAACCTGACACCCTGTTAGGGTGGCAGTAGCAGTCCGATAAGATGCTGGCTGCAGTCCTCCTGAAGCGATGGGTGTAGTTCTGTGGAAGCAGCAATCAGGTAAAAGAGTCTGGTCTTCCTCCGAAGGTCCAGTGGTCGGCAGGTAGCTCTCGTCCTCTGGAACTCCAGTGGGGGGAAAAGCTCCTCTGGGAATCCAGTGGAAGAAAGGCTGCTAGGGTGTTCAAAATCTCCGTTTTTATTTGGCATGGACTGCTTGGCTCCTTCCCCCCCCCTCCCCGGGCGGAGCATCTCACAGTGGGATGGGGAGTCGTGAGGCGGTTCCTTGATGGGCCATGAACAGGAGATAGCCCAGGAGCGAGTTACCGATGGGTCAGGCGATAAGGCATTGTTGTGCCCAGTAACAGGAGATAGTCCAGAGGGGGGGAGGCAGGGAGCACCGCCCCACCTGGTCTCAACAGCTCCTGAAGATGGTAATAGAATATATTTTTTTTCTTTTGGCACATTTTACACTGTAACCCAGGACATAATCCACCCCTTATTCTATTACCATCTACACCGTACCCAACCCAATGCCCCCTTACAGATACATATATACATATATACACAATGAAACCTTACACAGAGTTCTCACTTAAAATTAGGTCTCCTTGTGGTACACAACGGGTTTCCCCATTTTTCTGCATTACCCACCAAGTGTAACCAGGTCCTTGAGCAAAAACAACCCCACGGAGGGGTGTGCCTTTGCCTGATGTGGGATTAATCCAAACAGTCTTTCCTAACATACCTCTCGTGTGTACCACAGGGACTTTATCTCCGTCCACTGTGTGCAAGGGTCCAGACTGGGCAGGACCAGCTCGATTGATGGACCCTCGGGTATTGACCATCCAGGTGGCCTTTGCTAAGTTCAGTTCCCAATTTTTGAAAGTCCCTCCTCCAAGTGCTTTTAGGGTAGTCTTAAGTAGCCCATTGCACCGTTCAACTTTCCCGGCAGCTGGTGCATGATAAGGGATATGATATATCCATTCGATTCCATGTTCTCTGGCCCAAGTGCTTATGAGGCTATTCTTGAAATGTGTCCCGTTGTCTGACTCGATTCTCTCAGGGGTGCCATGTCTCCAAAGAACTTGCTTTTCCAGGCCCAAGATGGTGTTCCGGGCGGTAGCATGAGGCACAGGGTAGGTCTCCAGCCACCCAGTGGTTGCTTCCACCATGGTCAGCACGTAGCGCTTGCCTTGACGGGTTTGGGGAAGAGCGATGTAGTCAATTTGCCAGGCTTCCCCATACCTGTACTTCGACCATCGTCCGCCGTACCACAGAGGCTTCACCCGCTTGGCCTGCTTGATCGCAGCACAGGTCTCACAGTCTTGGATAACCTGGGAGATACTGTTCATGGTTAGATCCACCCCTCGGTCCCGTGCCCATTTATAAGCGGCCTCTCTGCCTTGATGGCCTGAGGCATCATGGGCCCATCGAGCTAAGAACAACTCTCCTTTATGTTGCCAATCCAAGTCTATCTGGGACACCTCTATTTTTGCAGCCTGATCTACCTGTTCATTGTTACGATGTTCTTCATTAGCCCGACTCCTGGGGACATGAGCATCTACATGACGGACCCTCACAGGTAGCTTCTTTACCCGAGTGGCAATATCTTTCCACTCATCAGCAGCCCAAATTGGTTTTCCCCTACGCTGCCAGTTGGCCTTTTTCCACCTTTCCAGCCAGCCCCACAGAGCATTGGCTACCATCCACGAATCAGTATAAAGGTAGAGCTTTGGCCACTTCTCTCTTTCAGCAATGTCCAGGGCTAGTTGAACGGCTTTGAGTTCAGCAAGTTGACTTGATCCACCTTCTCCTTCAGTAGCTTGTGCGACCTGTCGTGTGGGGCTCCATACGGCTGCTTTCCACTTCCGGTTCATCCCTACGATGCGACAGGAACCGGCAGTGAAAAGAGCATATCGTGTTTCCTCTGCTGGTAGTTGGTTGTACGGTGGAGCTTCTTCAGCCCGCGTCACTTGTTCCTGCTCCTCTTCGTCAGTGAGGCCAAAGTCTTCACCTTCCGGCCAGTTCGTAATGATCTCCAAAATCCCAGGGCGATTTGGGTTTCCAATACGGGCGCGTTGTGTGATGAGGGCAATCCATTTGCTCCATGTGGCGTCAGTGGCGTGGTGGGTGGAGGGAACCTTTCCTTTAAACATCCACCCCAGCACCGGTAGTCGGGGTGCCAGGAGGAGTTGTGCTTCGGTGCCAATCACTTCCGAGGCAGCTTGGACTCCTTCATAGGCTGCTAGGATTTCCTTCTCTGTGGGAGTGTAGTTGGCCTCAGACCCTCTATAACTTCGACTCCAGAATCCCAGTGGTCGGCCACGAGTCTCTCCAGGCACCTTCTGCCAAAGGCTCCAGGACAAACCATTGTTCCCGGCCGCAGAGTAGAGCACGTTCCTCACCTCTGGTCCCGTCCTGACTGGGCCAAGGGCTAGCGCATGAGCGATCTCCCGCTTGATTTGGGCAAAAGCTTGTTGCTGTTCAGGGCCCCAGTGGAAATCGTTCTTCTTGCGGGTAACCAGGTACAGAGGGCTCACAATCTGGCTGTACTCAGGAATGGTTCCTTCAAGGGGATCTGTCAGATCATCCTCCCTTCTGTAATATCTGGCAGCTCGGTCCTGGGAGGTTGAGGCTACCTTCACTTTAGTGTTACTCCCCCGGTTAGTGTTTCCCTCCTTGAGTTGACGCACCCGTGCTGCCAGGACAGAAGTGGGTTTCCCATCCCACCTTCCCATGTCTTCCCCATGGTCGCGCAGGAAGTACCATAGCTCAGCTCGTGGGGTGTACCCTCTCCCTCTAGCTGGGGGACGTTGGGCTCCGACTTTGGGGCCTGTGACTTGTACCGGTGCCAAATGGGAACTGCTCCTCCTCACCTCCTCCTTTATTTCCCTCATCTCCTCTTGTAGGCTCTTAATCACAGCAGAAACGTTAGCCTGCATTGGGCCATTGATCATGCTTTCAAAATTTCTAAGCTTGCTCGTGACAGAACCCACTGTCTCTCGGTCGTTATCTGCATTAATCATTGCAATGAAGGTGGAGTATTCGGATGGCCCTAGATTTGCCAGATTCCACAACATTTGCCCTGTGCACCTGACTTTGTCAGGGTCGTTACCATGCTGTCCATCCCTCCCAAAGAGTACCTCCAATACTGCCACTTCTCTCAGCTGCTGGATCCCTTCCTCAAGGGTCTTCCAGCGCATTCTATGATGGTGCTCCTGCATTCTCTCTCTGTGGACAAACCTCTCTCTCACACTCATTAAAAGCCGCTCCCAGAGGGAAAGGGTCCCCGGCTCCCTTACAAATACCAGATTGACACCTGAGTCCTGAGTCAAGGGTCCCAAATTCCTTGCCTCACTGCCATCCAGTTGCACACCCGTACCCATAAGATCCCAGACCCGAAGTAACCAGGTTGTAAAAGCCTCACGCCCCCGCCGTACGATGTCTTTGTGCAGATTACGGAGACTGTCATACGTCAGGGACTCGGTGAGTATCTCAACCACTGGCTCGCCTGCAGGTTCTGAGGGCCCTCCTTTCTTAACTGAGTGGTCTGATTTCATCTTAGATGTCCTCGTTTCCACAGGGGCGACTGCTGCTGGCTCTGACTGCCCTTGCGTTTCAGCTGGAACCTGGACGGTTGTAACGTCTGTGGGTTCTACTGCTGCACCATTAGACTCTCCCTCTTCAAGGCAGGAGGAGGGATTCCCAGCAGCTGAGAGAATGCACTCCTTCAGCATCTGGCCCATCTCACGTATCTCCTTCACCCAATCCGAGTGGTTCATTTCTGATGTGAGCTGTGAGGCAGGGTCAGATTCTGGAGCAGCATTCCTAGTCAGGGTAGTTACCCAAGCCAATCTCCCCTGATCTCTGAATACTGAATAAAACAGGATTATCAGCAACACTAGCCACTGTATGATATCATTAGCACTTAGGAAAGCTCTGAATCCTTCGAAAACTGGTGGAGTAGACCCAAAGAGCTGGGTTAGGGGTTGGGAGAAAGTTTCTCCCGGTGTCATTTCCTCACAGTAGGTACCATTAGTAAAGTAACCCCAAAAGCATACATTTAGTGTTTGATAGCTCCGAATCCATGTGCCCGCCTTCCAGAGGAAGTTAATAAGCCATGAATTCCTCACCTTATTAATCCATAAAACAAACTGGATAACAGTCACGGTAGCCTTAGTTATAGGACCCATGTTTAGATAAGGGCCTGCAAATGGGAGAAATACAGCCACCACCACATGCCACAAGAACCGGGATAAGCTAGCCCACATGATGCCACTTAACAAGGAATCTATATCCAATGCACAAAAACCGTTATTCCTTTATCTCTCGATGCCCTCGAGCCCCACGTTGGGCGCCAAAATCTGTCTTGGTTTGAAAAAGACAGGTGTCTGTGGAGGAAGGCAGGAGCCTCCCTTGAAATGGAGAGTGCAACCCCCTTCCCTCCAAACTATTATAATTTTGAAATTAACGGGCCTTCAGGCAAAGATATGGGGAATAGGAATAACAGTTCTTTACTAATATATATATATAACACAAGGCAGGGAAAAAAACAAACAACCCACTGGTTTATACTGACAGAGTCAGGAATACAACCTGACACCCTGTTAGGGTGGCAGTAGCAGTCCGATAA
Source organism: Leptosomus discolor (assembly GCF_034619465.1). Lineage (NCBI taxonomy): Eukaryota > Metazoa > Chordata > Aves > Leptosomiformes > Leptosomidae > Leptosomus > Leptosomus discolor. The sequence goes on along the minus strand of NW_028237857.1, from coordinate 498,493 downwards.
GATGCTGGCTGCAGTCCTCCTGAAGCGATGGGTGTAGTTCTGTGGAAGCAGCAATCAGGTAAAAGAGTCTGGTCTTCCTCCGAAGGTCCAGTGGTCGGCAGGTAGCTCTCGTCCTCTGGAACTCCAGTGGGGGGAAAAGCTCCTCTGGGAATCCAGTGGAAGAAAGGCTGCTAGGGTGTTCAAAATCTCCGTTTTTATTTGGCATGGACTGCTTGGCTCCTTCCCCCCCCCTCCCCGGGCGGAGCATCTCACAGTGGGATGGGGAGTCGTGAGGCAGTTCCTTGATGGGCCATGAACAGGAGATAGCCCAGGAGCGAGTTACCGATGGGTCAGGCGATAAGGCATTGTTGTGCCCAGTAACAGGAGATAGTCCAGAGGGGGGGAGGCAGGGAGCACCGCCCCACCTGGTCTCAACAGCTCCTGAAGATGGTAATAGAATATATTTTTTTTCTTTTGGCACATTTTACACTGTAACCCAGGACATAATCCACCCCTTATTCTATTACCATCTACACCGTACCCAACCCAATGCCCCCTTACAGATACATATATACATATATACACAATGAAACCTTACACAGAGTTCTCACTTAAAATTAGGTCTCCTTGTGGTACACAACGGGTTTCCCCATTTTTCTGCATTACCCACCAAGTGTAACCAGGTCCTTGAGCAAAAACAACCCCACGGAGGGGTGTGCCTTTGCCTGATGTGGGATTAATCCAAACAGTCTTTCCTAACATACCTCTCGTGTGTACCACAGGGACTTTATCTCCGTCCACTGTGTGCAAGGGTCCAGACTGGGCAGGACCAGCTCGATTGATGGACCCTCGGGTATTGACCATCCAGGTGGCCTTTGCTAAGTTCAGTTCCCAATTTTTGAAAGTCCCTCCTCCAAGTGCTTTTAGGGTAGTCTTAAGTAGCCCATTGCACCGTTCAACTTTCCCGGCAGCTGGTGCATGATAAGGGATATGATATATCCATTCGATTCCATGTTCTCTGGCCCAAGTGCTTATGAGGCTATTCTTGAAATGTGTCCCGTTGTCTGACTCGATTCTCTCAGGGGTGCCATGTCTCCAAAGAACTTGCTTTTCCAGGCCCAAGATGGTGTTCCGGGCGGTAGCATGAGGCACAGGGTAGGTCTCCAGCCACCCAGTGGTTGCTTCCACCATGGTCAGCACGTAGCGCTTGCCTTGACGGGTTTGGGGAAGAGCGATGTAGTCAATTTGCCAGGCTTCCCCATACCTGTACTTCGACCATCGTCCGCCGTACCACAGAGGCTTCACCCGCTTGGCCTGCTTGATCGCAGCACAGGTCTCACAGTCTTGGATAACCTGGGAGATACTGTTCATGGTTAGATCCACCCCTCGGTCCCGTGCCCATTTATAAGCGGCCTCTCTGCCTTGATGGCCTGAGGCATCATGGGCCCATCGAGCTAAGAACAACTCTCCTTTATGTTGCCAATCCAAGTCTATCTGGGACACCTCTATTTTTGCAGCCTGATCTACCTGTTCATTGTTACGATGTTCTTCATTAGCCCGACTCCTGGGGACATGAGCATCTACATGACGGACCCTCACAGGTAGCTTCTTTACCCGAGTGGCAATATCTTTCCACTCATCAGCAGCCCAAATTGGTTTTCCCCTACGCTGCCAGTTGGCCTTTTTCCACCTTTCCAGCCAGCCCCACAGAGCATTGGCTACCATCCACGAATCAGTATAAAGGTAGAGCTTTGGCCACTTCTCTCTTTCAGCAATGTCCAGGGCTAGTTGAACGGCTTTGAGTTCAGCAAGTTGACTTGATCCACCTTCTCCTTCAGTAGCTTGTGCGACCTGTCGTGTGGGGCTCCATACGGCTGCTTTCCACTTCCGGTTCATCCCTACGATGCGACAGGAACCGGCAGTGAAAAGAGCATATCGTGTTTCCTCTGCTGGTAGTTGGTTGTACGGTGGAGCTTCTTCAGCCCGCGTCACTTGTTCCTGCTCCTCTTCGTCAGTGAGGCCAAAGTCTTCACCTTCCGGCCAGTTCGTAATGATCTCCAAAATCCCAGGGCGATTTGGGTTTCCAATACGGGCGCGTTGTGTGATGAGGGCAATCCATTTGCTCCATGTGGCGTCAGTGGCGTGGTGGGTGGAGGGAACCTTTCCTTTAAACATCCACCCCAGCACCGGTAGTCGGGGTGCCAGGAGGAGTTGTGCTTCGGTGCCAATCACTTCCGAGGCAGCTTGGACTCCTTCATAGGCTGCTAGGATTTCCTTCTCTGTGGGAGTGTAGTTGGCCTCAGACCCTCTATAACTTCGACTCCAGAATCCCAGTGGTCGGCCACGAGTCTCTCCAGGCACCTTCTGCCAAAGGCTCCAGGACAAACCATTGTTCCCGGCCGCAGAGTAGAGCACGTTCCTCACCTCTGGTCCCGTCCTGACTGGGCCAAGGGCTAGCGCATGAGCGATCTCCCGCTTGATTTGGGCAAAAGCTTGTTGCTGTTCAGGGCCCCAGTGGAAATCGTTCTTCTTGCGGGTAACCAGGTACAGAGGGCTCACAATCTGGCTGTACTCAGGAATGGTTCCTTCAAGGGGATCTGTCAGATCATCCTCCCTTCTGTAATATCTGGCAGCTCGGTCCTGGGAGGTTGAGGCTACCTTCACTTTAGTGTTACTCCCCCGGTTAGTGTTTCCCTCCTTGAGTTGACGCACCCGTGCTGCCAGGACAGAAGTGGGTTTCCCATCCCACCTTCCCATGTCTTCCCCATGGTCGCGCAGGAAGTACCATAGCTCAGCTCGTGGGGTGTACCCTCTCCCTCTAGCTGGGGGACGTTGGGCTCCGACTTTGGGGCCTGTGACTTGTACCGGTGCCAAATGGGAACTGCTCCTCCTCACCTCCTCCTTTATTTCCCTCATCTCCTCTTGTAGGCTCTTAATCACAGCAGAAACGTTAGCCTGCATTGGGCCATTGATCATGCTTTCAAAATTTCTAAGCTTGCTCGTGACAGAACCCACTGTCTCTCGGTCGTTATCTGCATTAATCATTGCAATGAAGGTGGAGTATTCGGATGGCCCTAGATTTGCCAGATTCCACAACATTTGCCCTGTGCACCTGACTTTGTCAGGGTCGTTACCATGCTGTCCATCCCTCCCAAAGAGTACCTCCAATACTGCCACTTCTCTCAGCTGCTGGATCCCTTCCTCAAGGGTCTTCCAGCGCATTCTATGATGGTGCTCCTGCATTCTCTCTCTGTGGACAAACCTCTCTCTCACACTCATTAAAAGCCGCTCCCAGAGGGAAAGGGTCCCCGGCTCCCTTACAAATACCAGATTGACACCTGAGTCCTGAGTCAAGGGTCCCAAATTCCTTGCCTCACTGCCATCCAGTTGCACACCCGTACCCATAAGATCCCAGACCCGAAGTAACCAGGTTGTAAAAGCCTCACGCCCCCGCCGTACGATGTCTTTGTGCAGATTACGGAGACTGTCATACGTCAGGGACTCGGTGAGTATCTCAACCACTGGCTCGCCTGCAGGTTCTGAGGGCCCTCCTTTCTTAACTGAGTGGTCTGATTTCATCTTAGATTTCCTCGTTTCCACAGGGGCGACTGCTGCTGGCTCTGACTGCCCTTGCGTTTCAGCTGGAACCTGGACGGTTGTAACGTCTGTGGGTTCTACTGCTGCACCATTAGACTCTCCCTCTTCAAGGCAGGAGGAGGGATTCCCAGCAGCTGAGAGAATGCACTCCTTCAGCATCTGGCCCATCTCACGTATCTCCTTCACCCAATCCGAGTGGTTCATTTCTGATGTGAGCTGTGAGGCAGGGTCAGATTCTGGAGCAGCATTCCTAGTCAGGGTAGTTACCCAAGCCAATCTCCCCTGATCTCTGAATACTGAATAAAACAGGATTATCAGCAACACTAGCCACTGTATGATATCATTAGCACTTAGGAAAGCTCTGAATCCTTCGAAAACTGGTGGAGTAGACCCAAAGAGCTGGGTTAGGGGTTGGGAGAAAGTTTCTCCCGGTGTCATTTCCTCACAGTAGGTACCATTAGTAAAGTAACCCCAAAAGCATACATTTAGTGTTTGATAGCTCCGAATCCATGTGCCCGCCTTCCAGAGGAAGTTAATAAGCCATGAATTCCTCACCTTATTAATCCATAAAACAAACTGGATAACAGTCACGGTAGCCTTAGTTATAGGACCCATGTTTAGATAAGGGCCTGCAAATGGGAGAAATACAGCCACCACCACATGCCACAAGAACCGGGATAAGCTAGCCCACATGATGCCACTTAACAAGGAATCTATATCCAATGCACAAAAACCGTTATTCCTTTATCTCTCGATGCCCTCGAGCCCCACGTTGGGCGCCAAAATCTGTCTTGGTTTGAAAAAGACAGGTGTCTGTGGAGGAAGGCAGGAGCCTCCCTTGAAATGGAGAGTGCAACCCCCTTCCCTCCAAACTATTATAATTTTGAAATTAACGGGCCTTCAGGCAAAGATATGGGGAATAGGAATAACAGTTCTTTACTAATATATATATATATAACACAAGGCAGGGAAAAAAACAAACAACCCACTGGTTTATACTGACAGAGTCAGGAATACAACCTGACACCCTGTTAGGGTGGCAGTAGCAGTCCGATAAGATGCTGGCTGCAGTCCTCCTGAAGCGATGGGTGTAGTTCTGTGGAAGCAGCAATCAGGTAAAAGAGTCTGGTCTTCCTCCGAAGGTCCAGTGGTCGGCAGGTAGCTCTCGTCCTCTGGAACTCCAGTGGGGGGAAAAGCTCCTCTGGGAATCCAGTGGAAGAAAGGCTGCTAGGGTGTTCAAAATCTCCGTTTTTATTTGGCATGGACTGCTTGGCTCCTTCCCCCCCCCTCCCCGGGCGGAGCATCTCACAGTGGGATGGGGAGTCGTGAGGCAGTTCCTTGATGGGCCATGAACAGGAGATAGCCCAGGAGCGAGTTACCGATGGGTCAGGCGATAAGGCATTGTTGTGCCCAGTAACAGGAGATAGTCCAGAGGGGGGGAGGCAGGGAGCACCGCCCCACCTGGTCTCAACAGCTCCTGAAGATGGTAATAGAATATATTTTTTTTCTTTTGGCACATTTTACACTGTAACCCAGGACATAATCCACCCCTTATTCTATTACCATCTACACCGTACCCAACCCAATGCCCCCTTACAGATACATATATACATATATACACAATGAAACCTTACACAGAGTTCTCACTTAAAATTAGGTCTCCTTGTGGTACACAACGGGTTTCCCCATTTTTCTGCATTACCCACCAAGTGTAACCAGGTCCTTGAGCAAAAACAACCCCACGGAGGGGTGTGCCTTTGCCTGATGTGGGATTAATCCAAACAGTCTTTCCTAACATACCTCTCGTGTGTACCACAGGGACTTTATCTCCGTCCACTGTGTGCAAGGGTCCAGACTGGGCAGGACCAGCTCGATTGATGGACCCTCGGGTATTGACCATCCAGGTGGCCTTTGCTAAGTTCAGTTCCCAATTTTTGAAAGTCCCTCCTCCAAGTGCTTTTAGGGTAGTCTTAAGTAGCCCATTGCACCGTTCAACTTTCCCGGCAGCTGGTGCATGATAAGGGATATGATATATCCATTCGATTCCATGTTCTCTGGCCCAAGTGCTTATGAGGCTATTCTTGAAATGTGTCCCGTTGTCTGACTCGATTCTCTCAGGGGTGCCATGTCTCCAAAGAACTTGCTTTTCCAGGCCCAAGATGGTGTTCCGGGCGGTAGCATGAGGCACAGGGTAGGTCTCCAGCCACCCAGTGGTTGCTTCCACCATGGTCAGCACGTAGCGCTTGCCTTGACGGGTTTGGGGAAGAGTGATGTAGTCAATTTGCCAGGCTTCCCCATACCTGTACTTCGACCATCGTCCGCCGTACCACAGAGGCTTCACCCGCTTGGCCTGCTTGATCGCAGCACAGGTCTCACAGTCTTGGATAACCTGGGAGATACTGTTCATGGTTAGATCCACCCCTCGGTCCCGTGCCCATTTATAAGCGGCCTCTCTGCCTTGATGGCCTGAGGCATCATGGGCCCATCGAGCTAAGAACAACTCTCCTTTATGTTGCCAATCCAAGTCTATCTGGGACACCTCTATTTTTGCAGCCTGATCTACCTGTTCATTGTTACGATGTTCTTCATTAGCCCGACTCCTGGGGACATGAGCATCTACATGACGGACCCTCACAGGTAGCTTCTTTACCCGAGTGGCAATATCTTTCCACTCATCAGCAGCCCAAATTGGTTTTCCCCTACGCTGCCAGTTGGCCTTTTTCCACCTTTCCAGCCAGCCCCACAGAGCATTGGCTACCATCCACGAATCAGTATAAAGGTAGAGCTTTGGCCACTTCTCTCTTTCAGCAATGTCCAGGGCTAGTTGAACGGCTTTGAGTTCAGCAAGTTGACTTGATCCACCTTCTCCTTCAGTAGCTTGTGCGACCTGTCGTGTGGGGCTCCATACGGCTGCTTTCCACTTCCGGTTCATCCCTACGATGCGACAGGAACCGGCAGTGAAAAGAGCATATCGTGTTTCCTCTGCTGGTAGTTGGTTGTACGGTGGAGCTTCTTCAGCCCGCGTCACTTGTTCCTGCTCCTCTTCGTCAGTGAGGCCAAAGTCTTCACCTTCCGGCCAGTTCGTAACGATCTCCAAAATCCCAGGGCGATTTGGGTTTCCAATACGGGCGCGTTGTGTGATGAGGGCAATCCATTTGCTCCATGTGGCGTCAGTGGCGTGGTGGGTGGAGGGAACCTTTCCTTTAAACATCCACCCCAGCACCGGTAGTCGGGGTGCCAGGAGGAGTTGTGCTTCGGTGCCAATCACTTCCGAGGCAGCTTGGACTCCTTCATAGGCTGCTAGGATTTCCTTCTCTGTGGGAGTGTAGTTGGCCTCAGACCTTCTATAACTTCGACTCCAGAATCCCAGTGGTCGGCCACGAGTCTCTCCAGGCACCTTCTGCCAAAGGCTCCAGGACAAACCATTGTTCCCGGCCGCAGAGTAGAGCACGTTCCTCACCTCTGGTCCCGTCCTGACTGGGCCAAGGGCTAGCGCATGAGCGATCTCCCGCTTGATTTGGGCAAAAGCTTGTTGCTGTTCAGGGCCCCAGTGGAAATCGTTCTTCTTGCGGGTAACCAGGTACAGAGGGCTCACAATCTGGCTGTACTCAGGAATGTGCATTCTCCAAAAACCTATGGCGCCTAGGAAAGCCTGTGTTTCCTTCTTGCTGGTTGGTGGAGACATCGCAGCGATCTTATTGATGACCTCGGTGGGGATCTGACGCCGTCCGTCTTGCCACTTTACCCCCAGGAACTGGATCTCTCGGGCAGGTCCCTTGACTTTGCTCTTCTTGATGGCAAAACCAGCTTCCAGGAGAATCTGGATGATCTTCTCTCCTTTCCCAAATACTTCCTTTGCTGTGTTCTCCCCCCCCACAATGATGTCATCGATGTACTGCAGATGTTCCGGAGCTTCACCCTTTTCCAGTGCAGCCTGGATCAGTCCATGGCAGATGGTGGGACTGTGCTTCCACCCCTGGGGCAGTCGGTTCCAGGTGTACTGTACGCCCCTCCAGGTGAAGGCAAACTGAGGCCTACATTCTGCTGCCAGAGGAATGGAGAAAAAAGCATTGGCAATGTCAATAGTGGCATACCACTTTGCTGCCTTGGACTCCAGCTCGTACTGGAGTTCCAGCATGTCCGGCACGGCAGCGCTCAACGGTGGAGTCACTTCATTCAAGCCACGATAGTCCACAGTCAATCTCCATTCTCCGTCAGACTTGCGCACAGGCCAAATGGGGCTGTTGAAGGGTGAGTGGGTCTTGCTGACCACCCCTTGACTCTCCAGCTCGCGGATCATTTTGTGGATGGGGATCACGGCATCTCGATTCGTCCGATACTGCCGGCGGTGCACTGTCGAGGTGGCAATTGGCACTTGTTGCTCTTCCACCTTCAAGAGTCCTACTGCAGATGGGTTTTCTGATAGTCCGGGCAAGGTGTTCAATTGCCTAATGCTCTCTGCCTCCACAGCAGCTATCCCAAATGCCCACCTGAGACCTTTTGGGTCCTTGTAATAGCCGTTCCGGAGGAAGTCTATGCCCAGAATGCACGGGGCCTCTGGGCCAGTCACAATCGGATGTTTCTGCCACTCCTTCCCAGTAAGGCTCACCTCGGCTTCCAACAGAGTCAATTGCTGCGATCCCCCCGTTACCCCGGCAATGGAAACAGGTTCTGCCCCCACATGTCCCGATGGCATTAGGGTACACTGCGCACCAGTATCAACTAACGCTTTGTATTTTTGTGGCTCTGACGTGCCAGGCCATCGGATCCACACCGTCCAAAATATCCGGTTTTCCCGTGCCTCTCCCTGGCTAGAGGCAGGGCCCCTCTAGCACTGGTTACCATTCCCTTCCTGGACATACATACTAGAGGTTCCTTCAAGGGGATCTGTCAGATCATCCTCCCTTCTGTAATATCTGGCAGCTCGGTCCTGGGAGGTTGAGGCTACCTTCACTTTAGTGTTACTCCCCCGGTTAGTGTTTCCCTCCTTGAGTTGACGCACCCGTGCTGCCAGGACAGAAGTGGGTTTCCCATCCCACCTTCCCATGTCTTCCCCATGGTCGCGCAGGAAGTACCATAGCTCAGCTCGTGGGGTGTACCCTCTCCCTCTAGCTGGGGGACGTTGGGCTCCGACTTTGGGGCCTGTGACTTGTACCGGTGCCAAATGGGAACTGCTCCTCCTCACCTCCTCCTTTATTTCCCTCATCTCCTCTTGTAGGCTCTTAATCACAGCAGAAACGTTAGCCTGCATTGGGCCATTGATCATGCTTTCAAAATTTCTAAGCTTGCTCGTGACAGAACCCACTGTCTCTCGGTCGTTATCTGCATTAATCATTGCAATGAAGGTGGAGTATTCAGATGGCCCTAGATTTGCCAGATTCCACAACATTTGCCCTGTGCACCTGACTTTGTCAGGGTCGTTACCATGCTGTCCATCCCTCCCAAAGAGTACCTCCAATACTGCCACTTCTCTCAGCTGCTGGATCCCTTCCTCAAGGGTCTTCCAGCGCATTCTATGATGGTGCTCCTGCATTCTCTCTCTGTGGACAAACCTCTCTCTCACACTCATTAAAAGCCGCTCCCAGAGGGAAAGGGTCCCCGGCTCCCTTACAAATACCAGATTGACACCTGAGTCCTGAGTCAAGGGTCCCAAATTCCTTGCCTCACTGCCATCCAGTTGCACACCCGTACCCATAAGATCCCAGACCCGAAGTAACCAGGTTGTAAAAGCCTCACGCCCCCGCCGTACGATGTCTTTGTGCAGATTACGGAGACTGTCATACGTCAGGGACTCGGTGAGTATCTCAACCACTGGCTCGCCTGCAGGTTCTGAGGGCCCTCCTTTCTTAACTGAGTGGTCTGATTTCATCTTAGATTTCCTCGTTTCCACAGGGGCGACTGCTGCTGGCTCTGACTGCCCTTGCGTTTCAGCTGGAACCTGGACGGTTGTAACGTCTGTGGGTTCTACTGCTGCACCATTAGACTCTCCCTCTTCAAGGCAGGAGGAGGGATTCCCAGCAGCTGAGAGAATGCACTCCTTCAGCATCTGGCCCATCTCACGTATCTCCTTCACCCAATCCGAGTGGTTCATTTCTGATGTGAGCTGTGAGGCAGGGTCAGATTCTGGAGCAGCATTCCTAGTCAGGGTAGTTATCCAAGCCAATCTCCCCTGATCTCTGAATACTGAATAAAACAGGATTATCAGCAACACTAGCCACTGTATGATATCATTAGCACTTAGGAAAGCTCTGAATCCTTCGAAAACTGGTGGAGTAGACCCAAAGAGCTGGGTTAGGGGTTGGGAGAAAGTTTCTCCCGGTGTCATTTCCTCACAGTAGGTACCATTATTAAAGTAACCCCAAAAGCATACATTTAGTGTTTGATAGCTCCGAATCCATGTGCCCGCCTTCCAGAGGAAGTTAATAAGCCATGAATTCCTCACCTTATTAATCCATAAAACAAACTGGATAACAGTCACGGTAGCCTTAGTTATAGGACCCATGTTTAGATAAGGGCCTGCAAATGGGAGAAATACAGCCACCACCACATGCCACACGAACCGGGATAAGCTAGCCCACATGATGCCACTTAACAAGGAATCTATATCCAATGCACAAAAACCGTTATTCCTTTATCTCTCGATGCCCTCGAGCCCCACGTTGGGCGCCAAAATCTGTCTTGGTTTGAAAAAGACAGGTGTCTGTGGAGGAAGGCAGGAGCCTCCCTTGAAATGGAGAGTGCAACCCCCTTCCCTCCAAACTATTATAATTTTGAAATTAACGGGCCTTCAGGCAAAGATATGGGGAATAGGAATAACAGTTCTTTACTAATATATATATAACACAAGGCAGGGAAAAAAAGAAACAACCCACTGGTTTATACTGACAGAGTCAGGAATACAACCTGACACCCTGTTAGGGTGGCAGTAGCAGTCCGATAAGATGCTGGCTGCAGTCCTCCTGAAGCGATGGGTGTAGTTCTGTGGAAGCAGCAATCAGGTAAAAGAGTCTGGTCTTCCTCCGAAGGTCCAGTGGTCGGCAGGTAGCTCTCGTCCTCTGGAACTCCAGTGGGGGGAAAAGCTCCTCTGGGAATCCAGTGGAAGAAAGGCTGCTAGGGTGTTCAAAATCTCCGTTTTTATTTGGCATGGACTGCTTGGCTCCTTCCCCCCCCCCCTCCCCGGGCGGAGCATCTCACAATGGGATGGGGAGTCGTGAGGCAGTTCCTTGATGGGCCATGAACAGGAGATAGCCCAGGAGCGAGTTACCGATGGGTCAGGCGATAAGGCATTGTTGTGCCCAGTAACAGGAGATAGTCCAGAGGGGGGGAGGCAGGGAGCACCGCCCCACCAGGTCTCAACAGCTCCTGAAGATGGTAATAGAATATATTTTTTTTCTTTTGGCACATTTTACACTGTAACCCAGGACATAATCCACCCCTTATTCTATTACCATCTACACCGTACCCAACCCAATGCCCCCTTACAGATACATATATCCATATATACACAATGAAACCTTACACAGAGTTCTCACTTAAAATTAGGTCTCCTTGTGGTACACAACGGGTTTCCCCATTTTTCTGCATTACCCACCAAGTGTAACCAGGTCCTTGAGCAAAAACAACCCCACGGAGGGGTGTGCCTTTGCCTGATGTGGGATTAATCCAAACAGTCTTTCCTAACATACCTCTCGTGTGTACCACAGGGACTTTATCTCCGTCCACTGTGTGCAAGGGTCCAGACTGGGCGGGACCAGCTCGATTGATGGACCCTCGGGTATTGACCATCCAGGTGGCCTTTGCTAAGTTCAGTTCCCAATTTTTGAAAGTCCCTCCTCCAAGTGCTTTTAGGGTAGTCTTAAGTAGCCCATTGCACCGTTCAACTTTCCCGGCAGCTGGTGCATGATAAGGGATATGATATATCCATTCGATTCCATGTTCTCTGGCCCAAGTGCTTATGAGGCTATTCTTGAAATGTGTCCCGTTGTCTGACTCGATTCTCTCAGGGGTGCCATGTCTCCAAAGAACTTGCTTTTCCAGGCCCAAGATGGTGTTCCGGGCGGTAGCATGAGGCACAGGGTAGGTCTCCAGCCACCCAGTGGTTGCTTCCACCATGGTCAGCACGTAGCGCTTGCCTTGACGGGTTTGGGGAAGAGTGATGTAGTCAATTTGCCAGGCTTCCCCATACCTGTACTTCGACCATCGTCCGCCGTACCACAGAGGCTTCACCCGCTTGGTCTGCTTGATCGCAGCACAGGTCTCACAGTCTTGGATAACCTGGGAGATACTGTTCATGGTTAGATCCACCCCTCGGTCCCGTGCCCATTTATAAGCGGCCTCTCTGCCTTGATGGCCTGAGGCATCATGGGCCCATCGAGCTAAGAACAACTCTCCTTTATGTTGCCAATCCAAGTCTATCTGGGACACCTCTATTTTTGCAGCCTGATCTACCTGTTCATTGTTACGATGTTCTTCATTAGCCCGACTCCTGGGGACATGAGCATCTACATGACGGACCCTCACAGGTAGCTTCTTTACCCGAGTGGCAATATCTTTCCACTCATCAGCAGCCCAAATTGGTTTTCCCCTACGCTGCCAGTTGGCCTTTTTCCACCTTTCCAGCCAGCCCCACAGAGCATTGGCTACCATCCACGAATCAGTATAAAGGTAGAGCTTTGGCCACTTCTCTCTTTCAGCAATGTCCAGGGCTAGTTGAACGGCTTTGAGTTCAGCAAGTTGACTTGATCCACCTTCTCCTTCAGTAGCTTGTGCGACCTGTCGTGTGGGGCTCCATGCGGCTGCTTTCCACTTCCGGTTCATCCCTACGATGCGACAGGAACCGGCAGTGAAAAGAGCATATCGTGTTTCCTCTGCTGGTAGTTGGTTGTACGGTGGAGCTTCTTCAGCCCGCGTCACTTGTTCCTGCTCCTCTTCGTCAGTGAGGCCAAAGTCTTCACCTTCCGGCCAGTTCGTAATGATCTCCAAAATCCCAGGGCGATTTGGGTTTCCAATACGGGCGCGTTGTGTGATGAGGGCAATCCATTTGCTCCATGTGGCGTCAGTGGCGTGGTGGGTGGAGGGAACCTTTCCTTTAAACATCCACCCCAGCACCGGTAGTCGGGGTGCCAGGAGGAGTTGTGCTTCGGTGCCAATCACTTCCGAGGCAGCTTGGACTCCTTCATAGGCTGCTAGGATTTCCTTCTCTGTGGGAGTGTAGTTGGCCTCAGACCCTCTATAACTTCGACTCCAGAATCCCAGTGGTCGGCCACGAGTCTCTCCAGGCACCTTCTGCCAAAGGCTCCAGGACAAACCATTGTTCCCGGCCGCAGAGTAGAGCACGTTCCTCACCTCTGGTCCCGTCCTGACTGGGCCAAGGGCTAGCGCATGAGCGATCTCCCGCTTGATTTGGGCAAAAGCTTGTTGCTGTTCAGGGCCCCAGTGGAAATCGTTCTTCTTGCGGGTAACCAGGTACAGAGGGCTCACAATCTGGCTGTACTCAGGAATGTGCATTCTCCAAAAACCTATGGCGCCTAGGAAAGCCTGTGTTTCCTTCTTGCTGGTTGGTGGAGACATCGCAGCGATCTTATTGATGACCTCGGTGGGGATCTGACGCCGTCCGTCTTGCCACTTTACCCCCAGGAACTGGATCTCTCGGGCAGGTCCCTTGACTTTGCTCTTCTTGATGGCAAAACCAGCTTCCAGGAGAATCTGGATGATCTTCTCTCCTTTCCCAAATACTTCCTTTGCTGTGTTCTCCCCCCCCCACAATGATGTCATCGATGTACTGCAGATGTTCCGGAGCTTCACCCTTTTCCAGTGCAGCCTGGATCAGTCCATGGCAGATGGTGGGACTGTGCTTCCACCCCTGGGGCAGTCGGTTCCAGGTGTACTGTACGCCCCTCCAGGTGAAGGCAAACTGAGGCCTACATTCTGCTGCCAGAGGAATGGAGAAAAAAGCATTGGCAATGTCAATAGTGGCATACCACTTTGCTGCCTTGGACTCCAGCTCGTACTGGAGTTCCAGCATGTCCGGCACGGCAGCGCTCAACGGTGGAGTCACTTCATTCAAGCCACGATAGTCCACAGTCAATCTCCATTCTCCGTCAGACTTGCGCACAGGCCAAATGGGGCTGTTGAAGGGTGAGTGGGTCTTGCTGACCACCCCTTGACTCTCCAGCTCGCGGATCATTTTGTGGATGGGGATCACGGCATCTCGATTCGTCCGATACTGCCGGCGGTGCACTGTCGAGGTGGCAATTGGCACTTGTTGCTCTTCCACCTTCAAGAGTCCTACTGCAGATGGGTTTTCTGATAGTCCGGGCAAGGTGTTCAATTGCCTAATGCTCTCTGCCTCCACAGCAGCTATCCCAAATGCCCACCTGAGACCTTTTGGGTCCTTGTAATAGCCGTTCCGGAGGAAGTCTATGCCCAGAATGCACGGGGCCTCTGGGCCAGTCACAATCGGATGTTTCTGCCACTCCTTCCCAGTAAGGCTCACCTCGGCTTCCAACAGAGTCAATTGCTGCGATCCCCCCGTTACCCCGGCAATGGAAACAGGTTCTGCCCCCACATGTCCCGATGGCATTAGGGTACACTGCGCACCAGTATCAACTAACGCTTTGTATTTTTGTGGCTCTGACGTGCCAGGCCATCGGATCCACACCGTCCAAAATATCCGGTTTTCCCGTGCCTCTCCCTGGCTAGAGGCAGGGCCCCTCTAGCACTGGTTACCATTCCCTTCCTGGACATACATACTAGAGGTTCCTTCAAGGGGATCTGTCAGATCATCCTCCCTTCTGTAATATCTGGCAGCTCGGTCCTGGGAGGTTGAGGCTACCTTCACTTTAGTGTTACTCCCCCGGTTAGTGTTTCCCTCCTTGAGTTGACGCACCCGTGCTGCCAGGACAGAAGTGGGTTTCCCATCCCACCTTCCCATGTCTTCCCCATGGTCGCGCAGGAAGTACCATAGCTCAGCTCGTGGGGTGTACCCTCTCCCTCTAGCTGGGGGACGTTGGGCTCCGACTTTGGGGCCTGTGACTTGTACCGGTGCCAAATGGGAACTGCTCCTCCTCACCTCCTCCTTTATTTCCCTCATCTCCTCTTGTAGGCTCTTAATCACAGCAGAAACGTTAGCCTGCATTGGGCCATTGATCATGCTTTCAAAATTTCTAAGCTTGCTCGTGACAGAACCCACTGTCTCTCGGTCGTTATCTGCATTAATCATTGCAATGAAGGTGGAGTATTCAGATGGCCCTAGATTTGCCAGATTCCACAACATTTGCCCTGTGCACCTGACTTTGTCAGGGTCGTTACCATGCTGTCCATCCCTCCCAAAGAGTACCTCCAATACTGCCACTTCTCTCAGCTGCTGGATCCCTTCCTCAAGGGTCTTCCAGCGCATTCTATGATGGTGCTCCTGCATTCTCTCTCTGTGGACAAACCTCTCTCTCACACTCATTAAAAGCCGCTCCCAGAGGGAAAGGGTCCCCGGCTCCCTTACAAATACCAGATTGACACCTGAGTCCTGAGTCAAGGGTCCCAAATTCCTTGCCTCACTGCCATCCAGTTGCACACCCGTACCCATAAGATCCCAGACCCGAAGTAACCAGGTTGTAAAAGCCTCACGCCCCCGCCGTACGATGTCTTTGTGCAGATTACGGAGACTGTCATACGTCAGGGACTCGGTGAGTATCTCAACCACTGGCTCGCCTGCAGGTTCTGAGGGCCCTCCTTTCTTAACTGAGTGGTCTGATTTCATCTTAGATTTCCTCGTTTCCACAGGGGCGACTGCTGCTGGCTCTGACTGCCCTTGCGTTTCAGCTGGAACCTGGACGGTTGTAACGTCTGTGGGTTCTACTGCTGCACCATTAGACTCTCCCTCTTCAAGGCAGGAGGAGGGATTCCCAGCAGCTGAGAGAATGCACTCCTTCAGCATCTGGCCCATCTCACGTATCTCCTTCACCCAATCCGAGTGGTTCATTTCTGATGTGAGCTGTGAGGCAGGGTCAGATTCTGGAGCAGCATTCCTAGTCAGGGTAGTTATCCAAGCCAATCTCCCCTGATCTCTGAATACTGAATAAAACAGGATTATCAGCAACACTAGCCACTGTATGATATCATTAGCACTTAGGAAAGCTCTGAATCCTTCGAAAACTGGTGGAGTAGACCCAAAGAGCTGGGTTAGGGGTTGGGAGAAAGTTTCTCCCGGTGTCATTTCCTCACAGTAGGTACCATTATTAAAGTAACCCCAAAAGCATACATTTAGTGTTTGATAGCTCCGAATCCATGTGCCCGCCTTCCAGAGGAAGTTAATAAGCCATGAATTCCTCACCTTATTAATCCATAAAACAAACTGGATAACAGTCACGGTAGCCTTAGTTATAGGACCCATGTTTAGATAAGGGCCTGCAAATGGGAGAAATACAGCCACCACCACATGCCACACGAACCGGGATAAGCTAGCCCACATGATGCCACTTAACAAGGAATCTATATCCAATGCACAAAAACCGTTATTCCTTTATCTCTCGATGCCCTCGAGCCCCACGTTGGGCGCCAAAATCTGTCTTGGTTTGAAAAAGACAGGTGTCTGTGGAGGAAGGCAGGAGCCTCCCTTGAAATGGAGAGTGCAACCCCCTTCCCTCCAAACTATTATAATTTTGAAATTAACGGGCCTTCAGGCAAAGATATGGGGAATAGGAATAACAGTTCTTTACTAATATATATATAACACAAGGCAGGGAAAAAAAGAAACAACCCACTGGTTTATACTGACAGAGTCAGGAATACAACCTGACACCCTGTTAGGGTGGCAGTAGCAGTCCGATAAGATGCTGGCTGCAGTCCTCCTGAAGCGATGGGTGTAGTTCTGTGGAAGCAGCAATCAGGTAAAAGAGTCTGGTCTTCCTCCGAAGGTCCAGTGGTCGGCAGGTAGCTCTCGTCCTCTGGAACTCCAGTGGGGGGAAAAGCTCCTCTGGGAATCCAGTGGAAGAAAGGCTGCTAGGGTGTTCAAAATCTCCGTTTTTATTTGGCATGGACTGCTTGGCTCCTTCCCCCCCCCTCCCCGGGCGGAGCATCTCACAATGGGATGGGGAGTCGTGAGGCAGTTCCTTGATGGGCCATGAACAGGAGATAGCCCAGGAGCGAGTTACCGATGGGTCAGGCGATAAGGCATTGTTGTGCCCAGTAACAGGAGATAGTCCAGAGGGGGGGAGGCAGGGAGCACCGCCCCACCTGGTCTCAACAGCTCCTGAAGATGGTAATAGAATATATTTTTTTTCTTTTGGCACATTTTACACTGTAACCCAGGACATAATCCACCCCTTATTCTATTACCATCTACACCGTACCCAACCCAATGCCCCCTTACAGATACATATATACATATATACACAATGAAACCTTACACAGAGTTCTCACTTAAAATTAGGTCTCCTTGTGGTACACAACGGGTTTCCCCATTTTTCTGCATTACCCACCAAGTGTAACCAGGTCCTTGAGCAAAAACAACCCCACGGAGGGGTGTGCCTTTGCCTGATGTGGGATTAATCCAAACAGTCTTTCCTAACATACCTCTCGTGTGTACCACAGGGACTTTATCTCCGTCCACTGTGTGCAAGGGTCCAGACTGGGCAGGACCAGCTCGATTGATGGACCCTCGGGTATTGACCATCCAGGTGGCCTTTGCTAAGTTCAGTTCCCAATTTTTGAAAGTCCCTCCTCCAAGTGCTTTTAGGGTAGTCTTAAGTAGCCCATTGCACCGTTCAACTTTCCCGGCAGCTGGTGCATGATAAGGGATATGATATATCCATTCGATTCCATGTTCTCTGGCCCAAGTGCTTATGAGGCTATTCTTGAAATGTGTCCCGTTGTCTGACTCGATTCTCTCAGGGGTGCCATGTCTCCAAAGAACTTGCTTTTCCGGGCCCAAGATGGTGTTCCGGGCGGTAGCATGAGGCACAGGGTAGGTCTCCAGCCACCCAGTGGTTGCTTCCACCATGGTCAGCACGTAGCGCTTGCCTTGACGGGTTTGGGGAAGAGCGATGTAGTCAATTTGCCAGGCTTCCCCATACCTGTACTTCGACCATCGTCCGCCGTACCACAGAGGCTTCACCCGCTTGGCCTGCTTGATCGCAGCGCAGGTCTCACAGTCTTGGATAACCTGGGAGATACTGTTCATGGTTAGATCCACCCCTCGGTCCCGTGCCCATTTATAAGTGGCCTCTCTGCCTTGATGGCCTGAGGCATCATGGGCCCATCGAGCTAAGAACAACTCTCCTTTATGTTGCCAATCCAAGTCTATCTGGGACACCTCTATTTTTGCAGCCTGATCTACCTGTTCATTGTTACGATGTTCTTCATTAGCCCGACTCCTGGGGACATGAGCATCTACATGACGGACCCTCACAGGTAGCTTCTTTACCCGAGTGGCAATATCTTTCCACTCATCAGCAGCCCAAATTGGTTTTCCCCTACGCTGCCAGTTGGCCTTTTTCCACCTTTCCAGCCAGCCCCACAGAGCATTGGCTACCATCCACGAATCAGTATAAAGGTAGAGCTTTGGCCACTTCTCTCTTTCAGCAATGTCCAGGGCTAGTTGAACGGCTTTGAGTTCAGCAAGTTGACTTGATCCACCTTCTCCTTCAGTAGCTTGTGCGACCTGTCGTGTGGGGCTCCATGCGGCTGCTTTCCACTTCCGGTTCATCCCTACGATGCGACAGGAACCGTCAGTGAAAAGAGCATATCGTGTTTCCTCTGCTGGTAGTTGGTTGTACGGTGGAGCTTCTTCAGCCCGCGTCACTTGTTCCTGCTCCTCTTCGTCAGTGAGGCCAAAGTCTTCACCTTCCGGCCAGTTCGTAATGATCTCCAAAATCCCAGGGCGATTTGGGTTTCCAATACGGGCGCGTTGTGTGATGAGGGCAATCCATTTGCTCCATGTGGCGTCAGTGGCGTGGTGGGTGGAGGGAACCTTTCCTTTAAACATCCACCCCAGCACCGGTAGTCGGGGTGCCAGGAGGAGTTGTGCTTCGGTGCCAATCACTTCCGAGGCAGCTTGGACTCCTTCATAGGCTGCTAGGATTTCCTTCTCTGTGGGAGTGTAGTTGGCCTCAGACCCTCTATAACTTCGACTCCAGAATCCCAGTGGTCGGCCACGAGTCTCTCCAGGCACCTTCTGCCAAAGGCTCCAGGACAAACCATTGTTCCCGGCCGCAGAGTAGAGCACGTTCCTCACCTCTGGTCCCGTCCTGACTGGGCCAAGGGCTAGCGCATGAGCGATCTCCCGCTTGATTTGGGCAAAAGCTTGTTGCTGTTCAGGGCCCCAGTGGAAATCGTTCTTCTTGCGGGTAACCAGGTACAGAGGGCTCACAATCTGGCTGTACTCAGGAATGTGCATTCTCCAAAAACCTATGGCGCCTAGGAAAGCCTGTGTTTCCTTCTTGCTGGTTGGTGGAGACATCGCAGCGATCTTATTGATGACCTCGGTGGGGATCTGACGCCGTCCGTCTTGCCACTTTACCCCCAGGAACTGGATCTCTCGGGCAGGTCCCTTGACTTTGCTCTTCTTGATGGCAAAACCAGCTTCCAGGAGAATCTGGATGATCTTCTCTCCTTTCCCAAATACTTCCTTTGCTGTGTTCTCCCCCCCCCACAATGATGTCATCGATGTACTGCAGATGTTCCGGAGCTTCACCCTTTTCCAGTGCAGCCTGGATCAGTCCATGGCAGATGGTGGGACTGTGCTTCCACCCCTGGGGCAGTCGGTTCCAGGTGTACTGTACGCCCCTCCAGGTGAAGGCAAACTGAGGCCTACATTCTGCTGCCAGAGGAATGGAGAAAAAAGCATTGGCAATGTCAATAGTGGCATACCACTTTGCTGCCTTGGACTCCAGCTCGTACTGGAGTTCCAGCATGTCCGGCACGGCAGCGCTCAACGGTGGAGTCACTTCATTCAAGCCACGATAGTCCACAGTCAATCTCCATTCTCCGTCAGACTTGCGCACAGGCCAAATGGGGCTGTTGAAGGGTGAGTGGGTCTTGCTGACCACCCCTTGACTCTCCAGCTCGCGGATCATTTTGTGGATGGGGATCACGGCATCTCGATTCGTCCGATACTGCCGGCGGTGCACTGTCGAGGTGGCAATTGGCACTTGTTGCTCTTCCACCTTCAAGAGTCCTACTGCAGATGGGTTTTCTGATAGTCCGGGCAAGGTGTTCAATTGCCTAATGCTCTCTGCCTCCACAGCAGCTATCCCAAATGCCCACCTGAGACCTTTTGGGTCCTTGTAATAGCCGTTCCGGAGGAAGTCTATGCCCAGAATGCACGGGGCCTCTGGGCCAGTCACAATCGGATGTTTCTGCCACTCCTTCCCAGTAAGGCTCACCTCGGCTTCCAACAGAGTCAATTGCTGCGATCCCCCCCGTTACCCCGGCAATGGAAACAGGTTCTGCCCCCACATGTCCCGATGGCATTAGGGTACACTGCGCACCAGTATCAACTAACGCTTTGTATTTTTGTGGCTCTGACGTGCCAGGCCATCGGATCCACACCGTCCAAAATATCCGGTTTTCCCGTGCCTCTCCCTGGCTAGAGGCAGGGCCCCTCTAGCACTGGTTACCATTTCCTTCCTGGACATACATACTAGAGGTTCCTTCAAGGGGATCTGTCAGATCATCCTCCCTTCTGTAATATCTGGCAGCTCGGTCCTGGGAGGTTGAGGCTACCTTCACTTTAGTGTTACCCCCCCCGGTTAGTGTTTCCCTCCTTGAGTTGACGCACCCGTGCTGCCAGGACAGAAGTGGGTTTCCCATCCCACCTTCCCATGTCTTCCCCATGGTCGCGCAGGAAGTACCATAGCTCAGCTCGTGGGGTGTACCCTCTCCCTCTAGCTGGGGGACGTTGGGCTCCGACTTTGGGGCCTGTGACTTGTACCGGTGCCAAATGGGAACTGCTCCTCCTCACCTCCTCCTTTATTTCCCTCATCTCCTCTTGTAGGCTCTTAATCACAGCAGAAACGTTAGCCTGCATTGGGCCATTGATCATGCTTTCAAAATTTCTAAGCTTGCTCGTGACAGAACCCACTGTCTCTCGGTCGTTATCTGCATTAATCATTGCAATGAAGGTGGAGTATTCAGATGGCCCTAGATTTGCCAGATTCCACAACATTTGCCCTGTGCACCTGACTTTGTCAGGGTCGTTACCATGCTGTCCATCCCTCCCAAAGAGTACCTCCAATACTGCCACTTCTCTCAGCTGCTGGATCCCTTCCTCAAGGGTCTTCCAGCGCATTCTATGATGGTGCTCCTGCATTCTCTCTCTGTGGACAAACCTCTCTCTCACACTCATTAAAAGCCGCTCCCAGAGGGAAAGGGTCCCCGGCTCCCTTACAAATACCAGATTGACACCTGAGTCCTGAGTCAAGGGTCCCAAATTCCTTGCCTCACTGCCATCCAGTTGCACACCCGTACCCATAAGATCCCAGACCCGAAGTAACCAGGTTGTAAAAGCCTCACGCCCCCGCCGTACGATGTCTTTGTGCAGATTACGGAGACTGTCATACGTCAGGGACTCGGTGAGTATCTCAACCACTGGCTCGCCTGCAGGTTCTGAGGGCCCTCCTTTCTTAACTGAGTGGTCTGATTTCATCTTAGATTTCCTCGTTTCCACAGGGGCGACTGCTGCTGGCTCTGACTGCCCTTGCGTTTCAGCTGGAACCTGGACGGTTGTAACGTCTGTGGGTTCTACTGCTGCACCATTAGACTCTCCCTCTTCAAGGCAGGAGGAGGGATTCCCAGCAGCTGAGAGAATGCACTCCTTCAGCATCTGGCCCATCTCACGTATCTCCTTCACCCAATCCGAGTGGTTCATTTCTGATGTGAGCTGTGAGGCAGGGTCAGATTCTGGAGCAGCATTCCTAGTCAGGGTAGTTATCCAAGCCAATCTCCCCTGATCTCTGAATACTGAATAAAACAGGATTATCAGCAACACTAGCCACTGTATGATATCATTAGCACTTAGGAAAGCTCTGAATCCTTCGAAAACTGGTGGAGTAGACCCAAAGAGCTGGGTTAGGGGTTGGGAGAAAGTTTCTCCCGGTGTCATTTCCTCACAGTAGGTACCATTATTAAAGTAACCCCAAAAGCATACATTTAGTGTTTGATAGCTCCGAATCCATGTGCCCACCTTCCAGAGGAAGTTAATAAGCCATGAATTCCTCACCTTATTAATCCATAAAACAAACTGGATAACAGTCACGGTAGCCTTAGTTATAGGACCCATGTTTAGATAAGGGCCTGCAAATGGGAGAAATACAGCCACCACCACATGCCACACGAACCGGGATAAGCTAGCCCACATGATGCCACTTAACAAGGAATCTATATCCAATGCACAAAAACCGTTATTCCTTTATCTCTCGATGCCCTCGAGCCCCACGTTGGGCGCCAAAATCTGTCTTGGTTTGAAAAAGACAGGTGTCTGTGGAGGAAGGCAGGAGCCTCCCTTGAAATGGAGAGTGCAACCCCCTTCCCTCCAAACTATTATAATTTTGAAATTAACGGGCCTTCAGGCAAAGATATGGGGAATAAGAATAACAGTTCTTTACTAATATATATACATAACACAAGGCAGGGAAAAAAACAAACAACCCACTGGTTTATACTGACAGAGTCAGGAATACAACCTGACACCCTGTTAGGGTGGCAGTAGCAGTCCGATAAGATGCTGGCTGCAGTCCTCCTGAAGCGATGGGTGTAGTTCTGTGGAAGCAGCAATCAGGTAAAAGAGTCTGGTCTTCCTCCGAAGGTCCAGTGGTCGGCAGGTAGCTCTCGTCCTCTGGAACTCCAGTGGGGGGAAAAGCTCCTCTGGGAATCCAGTGGAAGAAAGGCTGCTAGGGTGTTCAAAATCTCCGTTTTTATTTGGCATGGACTGCTTGGCTCCTTCCCCCCCCCCCCTCCCCGGGCGGAGCATCTCACAATGGGATGGGGAGTCGTGAGGCAGTTCCTTGATGGGCCATGAACAGGAGATAGCCCAGGAGCGAGTTACCGATGGGTCAGGCGATAAGGCATTGTTGTGCCCAGTAACAGGAGATAGTCCAGAGGGGGGGAGGCAGGGAGCACCGCCCCACCAGGTCTCAACAGCTCCTGAAGATGGTAATAGAATATATTTTTTTTCTTTTGGCACATTTTACACTGTAACCCAGGACATAATCCACCCCTTATTCTATTACCATCTACACCGTACCCAACCCAATGCCCCCTTACAGATACATATATACATATATACACAATGAAACCTTACACAGAGTTCTCACTTAAAATTAGGTCTCCTTGTGGTACACAACGGGTTTCCCCATTTTTCTGCATTACCCACCAAGTGTAACCAGGTCCTTGAGCAAAAACAACCCCACGGAGGGGTGTGCCTTTGCCTGATGTGGGATTAATCCAAACAGTCTTTCCTAACATACCTCTCGTGTGTACCACAGGGACTTTATCTCCGTCCACTGTGTGCAAGGGTCCAGACTGGGCGGGACCAGCTCGATTGATGGACCCTCGGGTATTGACCATCCAGGTGGCCTTTGCTAAGTTCAGTTCCCAATTTTTGAAAGTCCCTCCTCCAAGTGCTTTTAGGGTAGTCTTAAGTAGCCCATTGCACCGTTCAACTTTCCCGGCAGCTGGTGCATGATAAGGGATATGATATATCCATTCGATTCCATGTTCTCTGGCCCAAGTGCTTATGAGGCTATTCTTGAAATGTGTCCCGTTGTCTGACTCGATTCTCTCAGGGGTGCCATGTCTCCAAAGAACTTGCTTTTCCAGGCCCAAGATGGTGTTCCGGGCGGTAGCATGAGGCACAGGGTAGGTCTCCAGCCACCCAGTGGTTGCTTCCACCATGGTCAGCACGTAGCGCTTGCCTTGACGGGTTTGGGGAAGAGCGATGTAGTCAATTTGCCAGGCTTCCCCATACCTGTACTTCGACCATCGTCCGCCGTACCACAGAGGCTTCACCCGCTTGGCCTGCTTGATCGCAGCGCAGGTCTCACAGTCTTGGATAACCTGGGAGATACTGTTCATGGTTAGATCCCCCCCTCGGTCCCGTGCCCATTTATAAGTGGCCTCTCTGCCTTGATGGCCTGAGGCATCATGGGCCCATCGAGCTAAGAACAACTCTCCTTTATGTTGCCAATCCAAGTCTATCTGGGACACCTCTATTTTTGCAGCCTGATCTACCTGTTCATTGTTACGATGTTCTTCATTAGCCCGACTCCTGGGGACATGAGCATCTACATGACGGACCCTCACAGGTAGCTTCTTTACCCGAGTGGCAATATCTTTCCACTCATCAGCAGCACAAATTGGTTTTCCCCTACGCTGCCAGTTGGCCTTTTTCCACCTTTCCAGCCAGCCCCACAGAGCATTGGCTACCATCCACGAATCAGTATAAAGGTAGAGCTTTGGCCACTTCTCTCTTTCAGCAATGTCCAGGGCTAGTTGAACGGCTTTGAGTTCAGCAAGTTGACTTGATCCACCTTCTCCTTCAGTAGCTTGTGCGACCTGTCGTGTGGGGCTCCATACGGCTGCTTTCCACTTCCGGTTCATCCCTACGATGCGACAGGAACCGGCAGTGAAAAGAGCATATCGTGTTTCCTCTGCTGGTAGTTGGTTGTACGGTGGAGCTTCTTCAGCCCGCGTCACTTGTTCCTGCTCCTCTTCGTCAGTGAGGCCAAAGTCTTCACCTTCCGGCCAGTTCGTAACGATCTCCAAAATCCCAGGGCGATTTGGGTTTCCAATACGGGCGCGTTGTGTGATGAGGGCAATCCATTTGCTCCATGTGGCGTCAGTGGCGTGGTGGGTGGAGGGAACCTTTCCTTTAAACATCCACCCCAGCACCGGTAGTCGGGGTGCCAGGAGGAGTTGTGCTTCGGTGCCAATCACTTCCGAGGCAGCTTGGACTCCTTCATAGGCTGCTAGGATTTCCTTCTCTGTGGGAGTGTAGTTGGCCTCAGACCCTCTATAACTTCGACTCCAGAATCCCAGTGGTCGGCCACGAGTCTCTCCAGGCACCTTCTGCCAAAGGCTCCAGGACAAACCATTGTTCCCGGCCGCAGAGTAGAGCACGTTCCTCACCTCTGGTCCCGTCCTGACTGGGCCAAGGGCTAGCGCATGAGCGATCTCCCGCTTGATTTGGGCAAAAGCTTGTTGCTGTTCAGGGCCCCAGTGGAAATCGTTCTTCTTGCGGGTAACCAGGTACAGAGGGCTCACAATCTGGCTGTACTCAGGAATGTGCATTCTCCAAAAACCTATGGCGCCTGGGAAAGCCTGTGTTTCCTTCTTGCTGGTTGGTGGAGACATCGCAGCGATCTTATTGATGACCTCGGTGGGGATCTGACGCCGTCCGTCTTGCCACTTTACCCCCAGGAACTGGATCTCTCGGGCAGGTCCCTTGACTTTGCTCTTCTTGATGGCAAAACCAGCTTCCAGGAGAATCTGGATGATCTTCTCTCCTTTCCCAAATACTTCCTTTGCTGTGTTCTCCCCCCCCCACAATGATGTCATCGATGTACTGCAGATGTTCCGGAGCTTCACCCTTTTCCAGTGCAGCCTGGATCAGTCCATGGCAGATGGTGGGACTGTGCTTCCACCCCTGGGGCAGTCGGTTCCAGGTGTACTGTACGCCCCTCCAGGTGAAGGCAAACTGAGGCCTACATTCTGCTGCCAGAGGAATGGAGAAAAAAGCATTGGCAATGTCAATAGTGGCATACCACTTTGCTGCCTTGGACTCCAGCTCGTACTGGAGTTCCAGCATGTCCGGCACGGCAGCGCTCAACGGTGGAGTCACTTCATTCAAGCCACGATAGTCCACAGTCAATCTCCATTCTCCGTCAGACTTGCGCACAGGCCAAATGGGGCTGTTGAAGGGTGAGTGGGTCTTGCTGACCACCCCTTGACTCTCCAGCTCGCGGATCATTTTGTGGATGGGGATCACGGCATCTCGATTCGTCCGATACTGCCGGCGGTGCACTGTCGAGGTGGCAATTGGCACTTGTTGCTCTTCCACCTTCAAGAGTCCTACTGCAGATGGGTTTTCTGATAGTCCGGGCAAGGTGTTCAATTGCCTAATGCTCTCTGCCTCCACAGCAGCTATCCCAAATGCCCACCTGAGACCTTTTGGGTCCTTGTAATAGCCGTTCCGGAGGAAGTCTATGCCCAGAATGCACGGGGCCTCTGGGCCAGTCACAATCGGATGTTTCTGCCACTCCTTCCCAGTAAGGCTCACCTCGGCTTCCAACAGAGTCAATTGCTGCGATCCCCCCCGTTACCCCGGCAATGGAAACAGGTTCTGCCCCCACATGTCCCGATGGCATTAGGGTACACTGCGCACCAGTATCAACTAACGCTTTGTATTTTTGTGGCTCTGACGTGCCAGGCCATCGGATCCACACCGTCCAAAATATCCGGTTTTCCCGTGCCTCTCCCTGGCTAGAGGCAGGGCCCCTCTAGCACTGGTTACCATTTCCTTCCTGGACATACATACTAGAGGTTCCTTCAAGGGGATCTGTCAGATCATCCTCCCTTCTGTAATATCTGGCAGCTCGGTCCTGGGAGGTTGAGGCTACCTTCACTTTAGTGTTACCCCCCCCGGTTAGTGTTTCCCTCCTTGAGTTGACGCACCCGTGCTGCCAGGACAGAAGTGGGTTTCCCATCCCACCTTCCCATGTCTTCCCCATGGTCGCGCAGGAAGTACCATAGCTCAGCTCGTGGGGTGTACCCTCTCCCTCTAGCTGGGGGACGTTGGGCTCCGACTTTGGGGCCTGTGACTTGTACCGGTGCCAAATGGGAACTGCTCCTCCTCACCTCCTCCTTTATTTCCCTCATCTCCTCTTGTAGGCTCTTAATCACAGCAGAAACGTTAGCCTGCATTGGGCCATTGATCATGCTTTCAAAATTTCTAAGCTTGCTCGTGACAGAACCCACTGTCTCTCGGTCGTTATCTGCATTAATCATTGCAATGAAGGTGGAGTATTCAGATGGCCCTAGATTTGCCAGATTCCACAACATTTGCCCTGTGCACCTGACTTTGTCAGGGTCGTTACCATGCTGTCCATCCCTCCCAAAGAGTACCTCCAATACTGCCACTTCTCTCAGCTGCTGGATCCCTTCCTCAAGGGTCTTCCAGCGCATTCTATGATGGTGCTCCTGCATTCTCTCTCTGTGGACAAACCTCTCTCTCACACTCATTAAAAGCCGCTCCCAGAGGGAAAGGGTCCCCGGCTCCCTTACAAATACCAGATTGACACCTGAGTCCTGAGTCAAGGGTCCCAAATTCCTTGCCTCACTGCCATCCAGTTGCACACCCGTACCCATAAGATCCCAGACCCGAAGTAACCAGGTTGTAAAAGCCTCACGCCCCCGCCGTACGATGTCTTTGTGCAGATTACGGAGACTGTCATACGTCAGGGACTCGGTGAGTATCTCAACCACTGGCTCGCCTGCAGGTTCTGAGGGCCCTCCTTTCTTAACTGAGTGGTCTGATTTCATCTTAGATTTCCTCGTTTCCACAGGGGCGACTGCTGCTGGCTCTGACTGCCCTTGCGTTTCAGCTGGAACCTGGACGGTTGTAACGTCTGTGGGTTCTACTGCTGCACCATTAGACTCTCCCTCTTCAAGGCAGGAGGAGGGATTCCCAGCAGCTGAGAGAATGCACTCCTTCAGCATCTGGCCCATCTCACGTATCTCCTTCACCCAATCCGAGTGGTTCATTTCTGATGTGAGCTGTGAGGCAGGGTCAGATTCTGGAGCAGCATTCCTAGTCAGGGTAGTTATCCAAGCCAATCTCCCCTGATCTCTGAATACTGAATAAAACAGGATTATCAGCAACACTAGCCACTGTATGATATCATTAGCACTTAGGAAAGCTCTGAATCCTTCGAAAACTGGTGGAGTAGACCCAAAGAGCTGGGTTAGGGGTTGGGAGAAAGTTTCTCCCGGTGTCATTTCCTCACAGTAGGTACCATTATTAAAGTAACCCCAAAAGCATACATTTAGTGTTTGATAGCTCCGAATCCATGTGCCCGCCTTCCAGAGGAAGTTAATAAGCCATGAATTCCTCACCTTATTAATCCATAAAACAAACTGGATAACAGTCACGGTAGCCTTAGTTATAGGACCCATGTTTAGATAAGGGCCTGCAAATGGGAGAAATACAGCCACCACCACATGCCACACGAACCGGGATAAGCTAGCCCACATGATGCCACTTAACAAGGAATCTATATCCAATGCACAAAAACCGTTATTCCTTTATCTCTCGATGCCCTCGAGCCCCACGTTGGGCGCCAAAATCTGTCTTGGTTTGAAAAAGACAGGTGTCTGTGGAGGAAGGCAGGAGCCTCCCTTGAAATGGAGAGTGCAACCCCCTTCCCTCCAAACTATTATAATTTTGAAATTAACGGGCCTTCAGGCAAAGATATGGGGAATAGGAATAACAGTTCTTTACTAATATATATATAACACAAGGCAGGGAAAAAAAGAAACAACCCACTGGTTTATACTGACAGAGTCAGGAATACAACCTGACACCCTGTTAGGGTGGCAGTAGCAGTCCGATAAGATGCTGGCTGCAGTCCTCCTGAAGCGATGGGTGTAGTTCTGTGGAAGCAGCAATCAGGTAAAAGAGTCTGGTCTTCCTCCGAAGGTCCAGTGGTCGGCAGGTAGCTCTCGTCCTCTGGAACTCCAGTGGGGGGAAAAGCTCCTCTGGGAATCCAGTGGAAGAAAGGCTGCTAGGGTGTTCAAAATCTCCGTTTTTATTTGGCATGGACTGCTTGGCTCCTTCCCCCCCCCCCTCCCCGGGCGGAGCATCTCACAATGGGATGGGGAGTCGTGAGGCAGTTCCTTGATGGGCCATGAACAGGAGATAGCCCAGGAGCGAGTTACCGATGGGTCAGGCGATAAGGCATTGTTGTGCCCAGTAACAGGAGATAGTCCAGAGGGGGGGAGGCAGGGAGCACCGCCCCACCAGGTCTCAACAGCTCCTGAAGATGGTAATAGAATATATTTTTTTTCTTTTGGCACATTTTACACTGTAACCCAGGACATAATCCACCCCTTATTCTATTACCATCTACACCGTACCCAACCCAATGCCCCCTTACAGATACATATATCCATATATACACAATGAAACCTTACACAGAGTTCTCACTTAAAATTAGGTCTCCTTGTGGTACACAACGGGTTTCCCCATTTTTCTGCATTACCCACCAAGTGTAACCAGGTCCTTGAGCAAAAACAACCCCACGGAGGGGTGTGCCTTTGCCTGATGTGGGATTAATCCAAACAGTCTTTCCTAACATACCTCTCGTGTGTACCACAGGGACTTTATCTCCGTCCACTGTGTGCAAGGGTCCAGACTGGGCGGGACCAGCTCGATTGATGGACCCTCGGGTATTGACCATCCAGGTGGCCTTTGCTAAGTTCAGTTCCCAATTTTTGAAAGTCCCTCCTCCAAGTGCTTTTAGGGTAGTCTTAAGTAGCCCATTGCACCGTTCAACTTTCCCGGCAGCTGGTGCATGATAAGGGATATGATATATCCATTCGATTCCATGTTCTCTGGCCCAAGTGCTTATGAGGCTATTCTTGAAATGTGTCCCGTTGTCTGACTCGATTCTCTCAGGGGTGCCATGTCTCCAAAGAACTTGCTTTTCCAGGCCCAAGATGGTGTTCCGGGCGGTAGCATGAGGCACAGGGTAGGTCTCCAGCCACCCAGTGGTTGCTTCCACCATGGTCAGCACGTAGCGCTTGCCTTGACGGGTTTGGGGAAGAGTGATGTAGTCAATTTGCCAGGCTTCCCCATACCTGTACTTCGACCATCGTCCGCCGTACCACAGAGGCTTCACCCGCTTGGTCTGCTTGATCGCAGCACAGGTCTCACAGTCTTGGATAACCTGGGAGATACTGTTCATGGTTAGATCCACCCCTCGGTCCCGTGCCCATTTATAAGCGGCCTCTCTGCCTTGATGGCCTGAGGCATCATGGGCCCATCGAGCTAAGAACAACTCTCCTTTATGTTGCCAATCCAAGTCTATCTGGGACACCTCTATTTTTGCAGCCTGATCTACCTGTTCATTGTTACGATGTTCTTCATTAGCCCGACTCCTGGGGACATGAGCATCTACATGACGGACCCTCACAGGTAGCTTCTTTACCCGAGTGGCAATATCTTTCCACTCATCAGCAGCCCAAATTGGTTTTCCCCTACGCTGCCAGTTGGCCTTTTTCCACCTTTCCAGCCAGCCCCACAGAGCATTGGCTACCATCCACGAATCAGTATAAAGGTAGAGCTTTGGCCACTTCTCTCTTTCAGCAATGTCCAGGGCTAGTTGAACGGCTTTGAGTTCAGCAAGTTGACTTGATCCACCTTCTCCTTCAGTAGCTTGTGCGACCTGTCGTGTGGGGCTCCATGCGGCTGCTTTCCACTTCCGGTTCATCCCTACGATGCGACAGGAACCGTCAGTGAAAAGAGCATATCGTGTTTCCTCTGCTGGTAGTTGGTTGTACGGTGGAGCTTCTTCAGCCCGCGTCACTTGTTCCTGCTCCTCTTCGTCAGTGAGGCCAAAGTCTTCACCTTCCGGCCAGTTCGTAATGATCTCCAAAATCCCAGGGCGATTTGGGTTTCCAATACGGGCGCGTTGTGTGATGAGGGCAATCCATTTGCTCCATGTGGCGTCAGTGGCGTGGTGGGTGGAGGGAACCTTTCCTTTAAACATCCACCCCAGCACCGGTAGTCGGGGTGCCAGGAGGAGTTGTGCTTCGGTGCCAATCACTTCCGAGGCAGCTTGGACTCCTTCATAGGCTGCTAGGATTTCCTTCTCTGTGGGAGTGTAGTTGGCCTCAGACCCTCTATAACTTCGACTCCAGAATCCCAGTGGTCGGCCACGAGTCTCTCCAGGCACCTTCTGCCAAAGGCTCCAGGACAAACCATTGTTCCCGGCCGCAGAGTAGAGCACGTTCCTCACCTCTGGTCCCGTCCTGACTGGGCCAAGGGCTAGCGCATGAGCGATCTCCCGCTTGATTTGGGCAAAAGCTTGTTGCTGTTCAGGGCCCCAGTGGAAATCGTTCTTCTTGCGGGTAACCAGGTACAGAGGGCTCACAATCTGGCTGTACTCAGGAATGTGCATTCTCCAAAAACCTATGGCGCCTAGGAAAGCCTGTGTTTCCTTCTTGCTGGTTGGTGGAGACATCGCAGCGATCTTATTGATGACCTCGGTGGGGATCTGACGCCGTCCGTCTTGCCACTTTACCCCCAGGAACTGGATCTCTCGGGCAGGTCCCTTGACTTTGCTCTTCTTGATGGCAAAACCAGCTTCCAGGAGAATCTGGATGATCTTCTCTCCTTTCCCAAATACTTCCTTTGCTGTGTTCTCCCCCCCCACAATGATGTCATCGATGTACTGCAGATGTTCCGGAGCTTCACCCTTTTCCAGTGCAGCCTGGATCAGTCCATGGCAGATGGTGGGACTGTGCTTCCACCCCTGGGGCAGTCGGTTCCAGGTGTACTGTACGCCCCTCCAGGTGAAGGCAAACTGAGGCCTACATTCTGCTGCCAGAGGAATGGAGAAAAAAGCATTGGCAATGTCAATAGTGGCATACCACTTTGCTGCCTTGGACTCCAGCTCGTACTGGAGTTCCAGCATGTCCGGCACGGCAGCGCTCAACGGTGGAGTCACTTCATTCAAGCCACGATAGTCCACAGTCAATCTCCATTCTCCGTCAGACTTGCGCACAGGCCAAATGGGGCTGTTGAAGGGTGAGTGGGTCTTGCTGACCACCCCTTGACTCTCCAGCTCGCGGATCATTTTGTGGATGGGGATCACGGCATCTCGATTCGTCCGATACTGCCGGCGGTGCACTGTCGAGGTGGCAATTGGCACTTGTTGCTCTTCCACCTTCAAGAGTCCTACTGCAGATGGGTTTTCTGATAGTCCGGGCAAGGTGTTCAATTGCCTAATGCTCTCTGCCTCCACAGCAGCTATCCCAAATGCCCACCTGAGACCTTTTGGGTCCTTGTAATAGCCGTTCCGGAGGAAGTCTATGCCCAGAATGCACGGGGCCTCTGGGCCAGTCACAATCGGATGTTTCTGCCACTCCTTCCCAGTAAGGCTCACCTCGGCTTCCAACAGAGTCAATTGCTGCGATCCCCCCGTTACCCCGGCAATGGAAACAGGTTCTGCCCCCACATGTCCCGATGGCATTAGGGTACACTGCGCACCAGTATCAACTAACGCTTTGTATTTTTGTGGCTCTGACGTGCCAGGCCATCGGATCCACACCGTCCAAAATATCCGGTTTTCCCGTGCCTCTCCCTGGCTAGAGGCAGGGCCCCTCTAGCACTGGTTACCATTCCCTTCCTGGACATACATACTAGAGGTTCCTTCAAGGGGATCTGTCAGATCATCCTCCCTTCTGTAATATCTGGCAGCTCGGTCCTGGGAGGTTGAGGCTACCTTCACTTTAGTGTTACTCCCCCGGTTAGTGTTTCCCTCCTTGAGTTGACGCACCCGTGCTGCCAGGACAGAAGTGGGTTTCCCATCCCACCTTCCCATGTCTTCCCCATGGTCGCGCAGGAAGTACCATAGCTCAGCTCGTGGGGTGTACCCTCTCCCTCTAGCTGGGGGACGTTGGGCTCCGACTTTGGGGCCTGTGACTTGTACCGGTGCCAAATGGGAACTGCTCCTCCTCACCTCCTCCTTTATTTCCCTCATCTCCTCTTGTAGGCTCTTAATCACAGCAGAAACGTTAGCCTGCATTGGGCCATTGATCATGCTTTCAAAATTTCTAAGCTTGCTCGTGACAGAACCCACTGTCTCTCGGTCGTTATCTGCATTAATCATTGCAATGAAGGTGGAGTATTCAGATGGCCCTAGATTTGCCAGATTCCACAACATTTGCCCTGTGCACCTGACTTTGTCAGGGTCGTTACCATGCTGTCCATCCCTCCCAAAGAGTACCTCCAATACTGCCACTTCTCTCAGCTGCTGGATCCCTTCCTCAAGGGTCTTCCAGCGCATTCTATGATGGTGCTCCTGCATTCTCTCTCTGTGGACAAACCTCTCTCTCACACTCATTAAAAGCCGCTCCCAGAGGGAAAGGGTCCCCGGCTCCCTTACAAATACCAGATTGACACCTGAGTCCTGAGTCAAGGGTCCCAAATTCCTTGCCTCACTGCCATCCAGTTGCACACCCGTACCCATAAGATCCCAGACCCGAAGTAACCAGGTTGTAAAAGCCTCACGCCCCCGCCGTACGATGTCTTTGTGCAGATTACGGAGACTGTCATACGTCAGGGACTCGGTGAGTATCTCAACCACTGGCTCGCCTGCAGGTTCTGAGGGCCCTCCTTTCTTAACTGAGTGGTCTGATTTCATCTTAGATTTCCTCGTTTCCACAGGGGCGACTGCTGCTGGCTCTGACTGCCCTTGCGTTTCAGCTGGAACCTGGACGGTTGTAACGTCTGTGGGTTCTACTGCTGCACCATTAGACTCTCCCTCTTCAAGGCAGGAGGAGGGATTCCCAGCAGCTGAGAGAATGCACTCCTTCAGCATCTGGCCCATCTCACGTATCTCCTTCACCCAATCCGAGTGGTTCATTTCTGATGTGAGCTGTGAGGCAGGGTCAGATTCTGGAGCAGCATTCCTAGTCAGGGTAGTTATCCAAGCCAATCTCCCCTGATCTCTGAATACTGAATAAAACAGGATTATCAGCAACACTAGCCACTGTATGATATCATTAGCACTTAGGAAAGCTCTGAATCCTTCGAAAACTGGTGGAGTAGACCCAAAGAGCTGGGTTAGGGGTTGGGAGAAAGTTTCTCCCGGTGTCATTTCCTCACAGTAGGTACCATTATTAAAGTAACCCCAAAAGCATACATTTAGTGTTTGATAGCTCCGAATCCATGTGCCCGCCTTCCAGAGGAAGTTAATAAGCCATGAATTCCTCACCTTATTAATCCATAAAACAAACTGGATAACAGTCACGGTAGCCTTAGTTATAGGACCCATGTTTAGATAAGGGCCTGCAAATGGGAGAAATACAGCCACCACCACATGCCACACGAACCGGGATAAGCTAGCCCACATGATGCCACTTAACAAGGAATCTATATCCAATGCACAAAAACCGTTATTCCTTTATCTCTCGATGCCCTCGAGCCCCACGTTGGGCGCCAAAATCTGTCTTGGTTTGAAAAAGACAGGTGTCTGTGGAGGAAGGCAGGAGCCTCCCTTGAAATGGAGAGTGCAACCCCCTTCCCTCCAAACTATTATAATTTTGAAATTAACGGGCCTTCAGGCAAAGATATGGGGAATAGGAATAACAGTTCTTTACTAATATATATATAACACAAGGCAGGGAAAAAAAGAAACAACCCACTGGTTTATACTGACAGAGTCAGGAATACAACCTGACACCCTGTTAGGGTGGCAGTAGCAGTCCGATAAGATGCTGGCTGCAGTCCTCCTGAAGCGATGGGTGTAGTTCTGTGGAAGCAGCAATCAGGTAAAAGAGTCTGGTCTTCCTCCGAAGGTCCAGTGGTCGGCAGGTAGCTCTCGTCCTCTGGAACTCCAGTGGGGGGAAAAGCTCCTCTGGGAATCCAGTGGAAGAAAGGCTGCTAGGGTGTTCAAAATCTCCGTTTTTATTTGGCATGGACTGCTTGGCTCCTTCCCCCCCCCTCCCCGGGCGGAGCATCTCACAATGGGATGGGGAGTCGTGAGGCAGTTCCTTGATGGGCCATGAACAGGAGATAGCCCAGGAGCGAGTTACCGATGGGTCAGGCGATAAGGCATTGTTGTGCCCAGTAACAGGAGATAGTCCAGAGGGGGGGAGGCAGGGAGCACCGCCCCACCTGGTCTCAACAGCTCCTGAAGATGGTAATAGAATATATTTTTTTTCTTTTGGCACATTTTACACTGTAACCCAGGACATAATCCACCCCTTATTCTATTACCATCTACACCGTACCCAACCCAATGCCCCCTTACAGATACATATATACATATATACACAATGAAACCTTACACAGAGTTCTCACTTAAAATTAGGTCTCCTTGTGGTACACAACGGGTTTCCCCATTTTTCTGCATTACCCACCAAGTGTAACCAGGTCCTTGAGCAAAAACAACCCCACGGAGGGGTGTGCCTTTGCCTGATGTGGGATTAATCCAAACAGTCTTTCCTAACATACCTCTCGTGTGTACCACAGGGACTTTATCTCCGTCCACTGTGTGCAAGGGTCCAGACTGGGCAGGACCAGCTCGATTGATGGACCCTCGGGTATTGACCATCCAGGTGGCCTTTGCTAAGTTCAGTTCCCAATTTTTGAAAGTCCCTCCTCCAAGTGCTTTTAGGGTAGTCTTAAGTAGCCCATTGCACCGTTCAACTTTCCCGGCAGCTGGTGCATGATAAGGGATATGATATATCCATTCGATTCCATGTTCTCTGGCCCAAGTGCTTATGAGGCTATTCTTGAAATGTGTCCCGTTGTCTGACTCGATTCTCTCAGGGGTGCCATGTCTCCAAAGAACTTGCTTTTCCGGGCCCAAGATGGTGTTCCGGGCGGTAGCATGAGGCACAGGGTAGGTCTCCAGCCACCCAGTGGTTGCTTCCACCATGGTCAGCACGTAGCGCTTGCCTTGACGGGTTTGGGGAAGAGCGATGTAGTCAATTTGCCAGGCTTCCCCATACCTGTACTTCGACCATCGTCCGCCGTACCACAGAGGCTTCACCCGCTTGGCCTGCTTGATCGCAGCGCAGGTCTCACAGTCTTGGATAACCTGGGAGATACTGTTCATGGTTAGATCCACCCCTCGGTCCCGTGCCCATTTATAAGTGGCCTCTCTGCCTTGATGGCCTGAGGCATCATGGGCCCATCGAGCTAAGAACAACTCTCCTTTATGTTGCCAATCCAAGTCTATCTGGGACACCTCTATTTTTGCAGCCTGATCTACCTGTTCATTGTTACGATGTTCTTCATTAGCCCGACTCCTGGGGACATGAGCATCTACATGACGGACCCTCACAGGTAGCTTCTTTACCCGAGTGGCAATATCTTTCCACTCATCAGCAGCCCAAATTGGTTTTCCCCTACGCTGCCAGTTGGCCTTTTTCCACCTTTCCAGCCAGCCCCACAGAGCATTGGCTACCATCCACGAATCAGTATAAAGGTAGAGCTTTGGCCACTTCTCTCTTTCAGCAATGTCCAGGGCTAGTTGAACGGCTTTGAGTTCAGCAAGTTGACTTGATCCACCTTCTCCTTCAGTAGCTTGTGCGACCTGTCGTGTGGGGCTCCATGCGGCTGCTTTCCACTTCCGGTTCATCCCTACGATGCGACAGGAACCGGCAGTGAAAAGAGCATATCGTGTTTCCTCTGCTGGTAGTTGGTTGTACGGTGGAGCTTCTTCAGCCCGCGTCACTTGTTCCTGCTCCTCTTCGTCAGTGAGGCCAAAGTCTTCACCTTCCGGCCAGTTCGTAATGATCTCCAAAATCCCAGGGCGATTTGGGTTTCCAATACGGGCGCGTTGTGTGATGAGGGCAATCCATTTGCTCCATGTGGCGTCAGTGGCGTGGTGGGTGGAGGGAACCTTTCCTTTAAACATCCACCCCAGCACCGGTAGTCGGGGTGCCAGGAGGAGTTGTGCTTCGGTGCCAATCACTTCCGAGGCAGCTTGGACTCCTTCATAGGCTGCTAGGATTTCCTTCTCTGTGGGAGTGTAGTTGGCCTCAGACCCTCTATAACTTCGACTCCAGAATCCCAGTGGTCGGCCACGAGTCTCTCCAGGCACCTTCTGCCAAAGGCTCCAGGACAAACCATTGTTCCCGGCCGCAGAGTAGAGCACGTTCCTCACCTCTGGTCCCGTCCTGACTGGGCCAAGGGCTAGCGCATGAGCGATCTCCCGCTTGATTTGGGCAAAAGCTTGTTGCTGTTCAGGGCCCCAGTGGAAATCGTTCTTCTTGCGGGTAACCAGGTACAGAGGGCTCACAATCTGGCTGTACTCAGGAATGTGCATTCTCCAAAAACCTATGGCGCCTAGGAAAGCCTGTGTTTCCTTCTTGCTGGTTGGTGGAGACATCGCAGCGATCTTATTGATGACCTCGGTGGGGATCTGACGCCGTCCGTCTTGCCACTTTACCCCCAGGAACTGGATCTCTCGGGCAGGTCCCTTGACTTTGCTCTTCTTGATGGCAAAACCAGCTTCCAGGAGAATCTGGATGATCTTCTCTCCTTTCCCAAATACTTCCTTTGCTGTGTTCTCCCCCCCCCACAATGATGTCATCGATGTACTGCAGATGTTCCGGAGCTTCACCCTTTTCCAGTGCAGCCTGGATCAGTCCATGGCAGATGGTGGGACTGTGCTTCCACCCCTGGGGCAGTCGGTTCCAGGTGTACTGTACGCCCCTCCAGGTGAAGGCAAACTGAGGCCTACATTCTGCTGCCAGAGGAATGGAGAAAAAAGCATTGGCAATGTCAATAGTGGCATACCACTTTGCTGCCTTGGACTCCAGCTCGTACTGGAGTTCCAGCATGTCCGGCACGGCAGCGCTCAACGGTGGAGTCACTTCATTCAAGCCACGATAGTCCACAGTCAATCTCCATTCTCCGTCAGACTTGCGCACAGGCCAAATGGGGCTGTTGAAGGGTGAGTGGGTCTTGCTGACCACCCCTTGACTCTCCAGCTCGCGGATCATTTTGTGGATGGGGATCACGGCATCTCGATTCGTCCGATACTGCCGGCGGTGCACTGTCGAGGTGGCAATTGGCACTTGTTGCTCTTCCACCTTCAAGAGTCCTACTGCAGATGGGTTTTCTGATAGTCCGGGCAAGGTGTTCAATTGCCTAATGCTCTCTGCCTCCACAGCAGCTATCCCAAATGCCCACCTGAGACCTTTTGGGTCCTTGTAATAGCCGTTCCGGAGGAAGTCTATGCCCAGAATGCACGGGGCCTCTGGGCCAGTCACAATCGGATGTTTCTGCCACTCCTTCCCAGTAAGGCTCACCTCGGCTTCCAACAGAGTCAATTGCTGCGATCCCCCCCGTTACCCCGGCAATGGAAACAGGTTCTGCCCCCACATGTCCCGATGGCATTAGGGTACACTGCGCACCAGTATCAACTAACGCTTTGTATTTTTGTGGCTCTGACGTGCCAGGCCATCGGATCCACACCGTCCAAAATATCCGGTTTTCCCGTGCCTCTCCCTGGCTAGAGGCAGGGCCCCTCTAGCACTGGTTACCATTTCCTTCCTGGACATACATACTAGAGGTTCCTTCAAGGGGATCTGTCAGATCATCCTCCCTTCTGTAATATCTGGCAGCTCGGTCCTGGGAGGTTGAGGCTACCTTCACTTTAGTGTTACCCCCCCCGGTTAGTGTTTCCCTCCTTGAGTTGACGCACCCGTGCTGCCAGGACAGAAGTGGGTTTCCCATCCCACCTTCCCATGTCTTCCCCATGGTCGCGCAGGAAGTACCATAGCTCAGCTCGTGGGGTGTACCCTCTCCCTCTAGCTGGGGGACGTTGGGCTCCGACTTTGGGGCCTGTGACTTGTACCGGTGCCAAATGGGAACTGCTCCTCCTCACCTCCTCCTTTATTTCCCTCATCTCCTCTTGTAGGCTCTTAATCACAGCAGAAACGTTAGCCTGCATTGGGCCATTGATCATGCTTTCAAAATTTCTAAGCTTGCTCGTGACAGAACCCACTGTCTCTCGGTCGTTATCTGCATTAATCATTGCAATGAAGGTGGAGTATTCAGATGGCCCTAGATTTGCCAGATTCCACAACATTTGCCCTGTGCACCTGACTTTGTCAGGGTCGTTACCATGCTGTCCATCCCTCCCAAAGAGTACCTCCAATACTGCCACTTCTCTCAGCTGCTGGATCCCTTCCTCAAGGGTCTTCCAGCGCATTCTATGATGGTGCTCCTGCATTCTCTCTCTGTGGACAAACCTCTCTCTCACACTCATTAAAAGCCGCTCCCAGAGGGAAAGGGTCCCCGGCTCCCTTACAAATACCAGATTGACACCTGAGTCCTGAGTCAAGGGTCCCAAATTCCTTGCCTCACTGCCATCCAGTTGCACACCCGTACCCATAAGATCCCAGACCCGAAGTAACCAGGTTGTAAAAGCCTCACGCCCCCGCCGTACGATGTCTTTGTGCAGATTACGGAGACTGTCATACGTCAGGGACTCGGTGAGTATCTCAACCACTGGCTCGCCTGCAGGTTCTGAGGGCCCTCCTTTCTTAACTGAGTGGTCTGATTTCATCTTAGATTTCCTCGTTTCCACAGGGGCGACTGCTGCTGGCTCTGACTGCCCTTGCGTTTCAGCTGGAACCTGGACGGTTGTAACGTCTGTGGGTTCTACTGCTGCACCATTAGACTCTCCCTCTTCAAGGCAGGAGGAGGGATTCCCAGCAGCTGAGAGAATGCACTCCTTCAGCATCTGGCCCATCTCACGTATCTCCTTCACCCAATCCGAGTAGTTCATTTCTGATGTGAGCTGTGAGGCAGGGTCAGATTCTGGAGCAGCATTCCTAGTCAGGGTAGTTATCCAAGCCACTCTCCCCTGATCTCTGAATACTGAATAAAACAGGATTATCAGCAACACCAGCCACTGTATGATATCATTAGCACTTAGGAAAGCTCTGAATCCTTCGAAAACTGGTGGAGTAGACCCAAAGAGCTGGGTTAGGGGTTGGGAGAAAGTTTCTCCCGGTGTCATTTCCTCACAGTAGGTACCATTATTAAAGTAACCCCAAAAGCATACATTTAGTGTTTGATAGCTCCGAATCCATGTGCCCACCTTCCAGAGGAAGTTAATAAGCCATGAATTCCTCACCTTATTAATCCATAAAACAAACTGGATAACAGTCACGGTAGCCTTAGTTATAGGACCCATGTTTAGATAAGGGCCTGCAAATGGGAGAAATACAGCCACCACCACATGCCACACGAACCGGGATAAGCTAGCCCACATGATGCCACTTAACAAGGAATCTATATCCAATGCACAAAAACCGTTATTCCTTTATCTCTCGATGCCCTCGAGCCCCACGTTGGGCGCCAAAATCTGTCTTGGTTTGAAAAAGACAGGTGTCTGTGGAGGAAGGCAGGAGCCTCCCTTGAAATGGAGAGTGCAACCCCCTTCCCTCCAAACTATTATAATTTTGAAATTAACGGGCCTTCAGGCAAAGATATGGGGAATAAGAATAACAGTTCTTTACTAATATATATACATAACACAAGGCAGGGAAAAAAACAAACAACCCACTGGTTTATACTGACAGAGTCAGGAATACAACCTGACACCCTGTTAGGGTGGCAGTAGCAGTCCGATAAGATGCTGGCTGCAGTCCTCCTGAAGCGATGGGTGTAGTTCTGTGGAAGCAGCAATCAGGTAAAAGAGTCTGGTCTTCCTCCGAAGGTCCAGTGGTCGGCAGGTAGCTCTCGTCCTCTGGAACTCCAGTGGGGGGAAAAGCTCCTCTGGGAATCCAGTGGAAGAAAGGCTGCTAGGGTGTTCAAAATCTCCGTTTTTATTTGGCATGGACTGCTTGGCTCCTTCCCCCCCCCCCCTCCCCGGGCGGAGCATCTCACAATGGGATGGGGTCGTGAGGCAGTTCCTTGATGGGCCATGAACAGGAGATAGCCCAGGAGCGAGTTACCGATGGGTCAGGCGATAAGGCATTGTTGTGCCCAGTAACAGGAGATAGTCCAGAGGGGGGGAGGCAGGGAGCACCGCCCCACCAGGTCTCAACAGCTCCTGAAGATGGTAATAGAATATATTTTTTTTCTTTTGGCACATTTTACACTGTAACCCAGGACATAATCCACCCCTTATTCTATTACCATCTACACCGTACCCAACCCAATGCCCCCTTACAGATACATATATACATATATACACAATGAAACCTTACACAGAGTTCTCACTTAAAATTAGGTCTCCTTGTGGTACACAACGGGTTTCCCCATTTTTCTGCATTACCCACCAAGTGTAACCAGGTCCTTGAGCAAAAACAACCCCACGGAGGGGTGTGCCTTTGCCTGATGTGGGATTAATCCAAACAGTCTTTCCTAACATACCTCTCGTGTGTACCACAGGGACTTTATCTCCGTCCACTGTGTGCAAGGGTCCAGACTGGGCGGGACCAGCTCGATTGATGGACCCTCGGGTATTGACCATCCAGGTGGCCTTTGCTAAGTTCAGTTCCCAATTTTTGAAAGTCCCTCCTCCAAGTGCTTTTAGGGTAGTCTTAAGTAGCCCATTGCACCGTTCAACTTTCCCGGCAGCTGGTGCATGATAAGGGATATGATATATCCATTCGATTCCATGTTCTCT
Organism: Leptosomus discolor; assembly: GCF_034619465.1. Lineage (NCBI taxonomy): Eukaryota > Metazoa > Chordata > Aves > Leptosomiformes > Leptosomidae > Leptosomus > Leptosomus discolor. The sequence continues at coordinate 457,541 of NW_028237857.1, read as the reverse complement.
GGCCCAAGTGCTTATGAGGCTATTCTTGAAATGTGTCCCGTTGTCTGACTCGATTCTCTCAGGGGTGCCATGTCTCCAAAGAACTTGCTTTTCCAGGCCCAAGATGGTGTTCCGGGCGGTAGCATGAGGCACAGGGTAGGTCTCCAGCCACCCAGTGGTTGCTTCCACCATGGTCAGCACGTAGCGCTTGCCTTGACGGGTTTGGGGAAGAGCGATGTAGTCAATTTGCCAGGCTTCCCCATACCTGTACTTCGACCATCGTCCGCCGTACCACAGAGGCTTCACCCGCTTGGCCTGCTTGATCGCAGCGCAGGTCTCACAGTCTTGGATAACCTGGGAGATACTGTTCATGGTTAGATCCCCCCCTCGGTCCCGTGCCCATTTATAAGTGGCCTCTCTGCCTTGATGGCCTGAGGCATCATGGGCCCATCGAGCTAAGAACAACTCTCCTTTATGTTGCCAATCCAAGTCTATCTGGGACACCTCTATTTTTGCAGCCTGATCTACCTGTTCATTGTTACGATGTTCTTCATTAGCCCGACTCCTGGGGACATGAGCATCTACATGACGGACCCTCACAGGTAGCTTCTTTACCCGAGTGGCAATATCTTTCCACTCATCAGCAGCCCAAATTGGTTTTCCCCTACGCTGCCAGTTGGCCTTTTTCCACCTTTCCAGCCAGCCCCACAGAGCATTGGCTACCATCCACGAATCAGTATAAAGGTAGAGCTTTGGCCACTTCTCTCTTTCAGCAATGTCCAGGGCTAGTTGAACGGCTTTGAGTTCAGCAAGTTGACTTGATCCACCTTCTCCTTCAGTAGCTTGTGCGACCTGTCGTGTGGGGCTCCATACGGCTGCTTTCCACTTCCGGTTCATCCCTACGATGCGACAGGAACCGGCAGTGAAAAGAGCATATCGTGTTTCCTCTGCTGGTAGTTGGTTGTACGGTGGAGCTTCTTCAGCCCGCGTCACTTGTTCCTGCTCCTCTTCGTCAGTGAGGCCAAAGTCTTCACCTTCCGGCCAGTTCGTAACGATCTCCAAAATCCCAGGGCGATTTGGGTTTCCAATACGGGCGCGTTGTGTGATGAGGGCAATCCATTTGCTCCATGTGGCGTCAGTGGCGTGGTGGGTGGAGGGAACCTTTCCTTTAAACATCCACCCCAGCACCGGTAGTCGGGGTGCCAGGAGGAGTTGTGCTTCGGTGCCAATCACTTCCGAGGCAGCTTGGACTCCTTCATAGGCTGCTAGGATTTCCTTCTCTGTGGGAGTGTAGTTGGCCTCAGACCCTCTATAACTTCGACTCCAGAATCCCAGTGGTCGGCCACGAGTCTCTCCAGGCACCTTCTGCCAAAGGCTCCAGGACAAACCATTGTTCCCGGCCGCAGAGTAGAGCACGTTCCTCACCTCTGGTCCCGTCCTGACTGGGCCAAGGGCTAGCGCATGAGCGATCTCCCGCTTGATTTGGGCAAAAGCTTGTTGCTGTTCAGGGCCCCAGTGGAAATCGTTCTTCTTGCGGGTAACCAGGTACAGAGGGCTCACAATCTGGCTGTACTCAGGAATGTGCATTCTCCAAAAACCTATGGCGCCTGGGAAAGCCTGTGTTTCCTTCTTGCTGGTTGGTGGAGACATCGCAGCGATCTTATTGATGACCTCGGTGGGGATCTGACGCCGTCCGTCTTGCCACTTTACCCCCAGGAACTGGATCTCTCGGGCAGGTCCCTTGACTTTGCTCTTCTTGATGGCAAAACCAGCTTCCAGGAGAATCTGGATGATCTTCTCTCCTTTCCCAAATACTTCCTTTGCTGTGTTCTCCCCCCCCCACAATGATGTCATCGATGTACTGCAGATGTTCCGGAGCTTCACCCTTTTCCAGTGCAGCCTGGATCAGTCCATGGCAGATGGTGGGACTGTGCTTCCACCCCTGGGGCAGTCGGTTCCAGGTGTACTGTACGCCCCTCCAGGTGAAGGCAAACTGAGGCCTACATTCTGCTGCCAGAGGAATGGAGAAAAAAGCATTGGCAATGTCAATAGTGGCATACCACTTTGCTGCCTTGGACTCCAGCTCGTACTGGAGTTCCAGCATGTCCGGCACGGCAGCGCTCAACGGTGGAGTCACTTCATTCAAGCCACGATAGTCCACAGTCAATCTCCATTCTCCGTCAGACTTGCGCACAGGCCAAATGGGGCTGTTGAAGGGTGAGTGGGTCTTGCTGACCACCCCTTGACTCTCCAGCTCGCGGATCATTTTGTGGATGGGGATCACGGCATCTCGATTCGTCCGATACTGCCGGCGGTGCACTGTCGAGGTGGCAATTGGCACTTGTTGCTCTTCCACCTTCAAGAGTCCTACTGCAGATGGGTTTTCTGATAGTCCGGGCAAGGTGTTCAATTGCCTAATGCTCTCTGCCTCCACAGCAGCTATCCCAAATGCCCACCTGAGACCTTTTGGGTCCTTGTAATAGCCGTTCCGGAGGAAGTCTATGCCCAGAATGCACGGGGCCTCTGGGCCAGTCACAATCGGATGTTTCTGCCACTCCTTCCCAGTAAGGCTCACCTCGGCTTCCAACAGAGTCAATTGCTGCGATCCCCCCCGTTACCCCGGCAATGGAAACAGGTTCTGCCCCCACATGTCCCGATGGCATTAGGGTACACTGCGCACCAGTATCAACTAACGCTTTGTATTTTTGTGGCTCTGACGTGCCAGGCCATCGGATCCACACCGTCCAAAATATCCGGTTTTCCCGTGCCTCTCCCTGGCTAGAGGCAGGGCCCCTCTAGCACTGGTTACCATTTCCTTCCTGGACATACATACTAGAGGTTCCTTCAAGGGGATCTGTCAGATCATCCTCCCTTCTGTAATATCTGGCAGCTCGGTCCTGGGAGGTTGAGGCTACCTTCACTTTAGTGTTACCCCCCCCGGTTAGTGTTTCCCTCCTTGAGTTGACGCACCCGTGCTGCCAGGACAGAAGTGGGTTTCCCATCCCACCTTCCCATGTCTTCCCCATGGTCGCGCAGGAAGTACCATAGCTCAGCTCGTGGGGTGTACCCTCTCCCTCTAGCTGGGGGACGTTGGGCTCCGACTTTGGGGCCTGTGACTTGTACCGGTGCCAAATGGGAACTGCTCCTCCTCACCTCCTCCTTTATTTCCCTCATCTCCTCTTGTAGGCTCTTAATCACAGCAGAAACGTTAGCCTGCATTGGGCCATTGATCATGCTTTCAAAATTTCTAAGCTTGCTCGTGACAGAACCCACTGTCTCTCGGTCGTTATCTGCATTAATCATTGCAATGAAGGTGGAGTATTCAGATGGCCCTAGATTTGCCAGATTCCACAACATTTGCCCTGTGCACCTGACTTTGTCAGGGTCGTTACCATGCTGTCCATCCCTCCCAAAGAGTACCTCCAATACTGCCACTTCTCTCAGCTGCTGGATCCCTTCCTCAAGGGTCTTCCAGCGCATTCTATGATGGTGCTCCTGCATTCTCTCTCTGTGGACAAACCTCTCTCTCACACTCATTAAAAGCCGCTCCCAGAGGGAAAGGGTCCCCGGCTCCCTTACAAATACCAGATTGACACCTGAGTCCTGAGTCAAGGGTCCCAAATTCCTTGCCTCACTGCCATCCAGTTGCACACCCGTACCCATAAGATCCCAGACCCGAAGTAACCAGGTTGTAAAAGCCTCACGCCCCCGCCGTACGATGTCTTTGTGCAGATTACGGAGACTGTCATACGTCAGGGACTCGGTGAGTATCTCAACCACTGGCTCGCCTGCAGGTTCTGAGGGCCCTCCTTTCTTAACTGAGTGGTCTGATTTCATCTTAGATTTCCTCGTTTCCACAGGGGCGACTGCTGCTGGCTCTGACTGCCCTTGCGTTTCAGCTGGAACCTGGACGGTTGTAACGTCTGTGGGTTCTACTGCTGCACCATTAGACTCTCCCTCTTCAAGGCAGGAGGAGGGATTCCCAGCAGCTGAGAGAATGCACTCCTTCAGCATCTGGCCCATCTCACGTATCTCCTTCACCCAATCCGAGTGGTTCATTTCTGATGTGAGCTGTGAGGCAGGGTCAGATTCTGGAGCAGCATTCCTAGTCAGGGTAGTTATCCAAGCCACTCTCCCCTGATCTCTGAATACTGAATAAAACAGGATTATCAGCAACACCAGCCACTGTATGATATCATTAGCACTTAGGAAAGCTCTGAATCCTTCGAAAACTGGTGGAGTAGACCCAAAGAGCTGGGTTAGGGGTTGGGAGAAAGTTTCTCCCGGTGTCATTTCCTCACAGTAGGTACCATTATTAAAGTAACCCCAAAAGCATACATTTAGTGTTTGATAGCTCCGAATCCATGTGCCCACCTTCCAGAGGAAGTTAATAAGCCATGAATTCCTCACCTTATTAATCCATAAAACAAACTGGATAACAGTCACGGTAGCCTTAGTTATAGGACCCATGTTTAGATAAGGGCCTGCAAATGGGAGAAATACAGCCACCACCACATGCCACACGAACCGGGATAAGCTAGCCCACATGATGCCACTTAACAAGGAATCTATATCCAATGCACAAAAACCGTTATTCCTTTATCTCTCGATGCCCTCGAGCCCCACGTTGGGCGCCAAAATCTGTCTTGGTTTGAAAAAGACAGGTGTCTGTGGAGGAAGGCAGGAGCCTCCCTTGAAATGGAGAGTGCAACCCCCTTCCCTCCAAACTATTATAATTTTGAAATTAACGGGCCTTCAGGCAAAGATATGGGGAATAAGAATAACAGTTCTTTACTAATATATATATACATAACACAAGGCAGGGAAAAAAACAAACAACCCACTGGTTTATACTGACAGAGTCAGGAATACAACCTGACACCCTGTTAGGGTGGCAGTAGCAGTCCGATAAGATGCTGGCTGCAGTCCTCCTGAAGCGATGGGTGTAGTTCTGTGGAAGCAGCAATCAGGTAAAAGAGTCTGGTCTTCCTCCGAAGGTCCAGTGGTCGGCAGGTAGCTCTCGTCCTCTGGAACTCCAGTGGGGGGAAAAGCTCCTCTGGGAATCCAGTGGAAGAAAGGCTGCTAGGGTGTTCAAAATCTCCGTTTTTATTTGGCATGGACTGCTTGGCTCCTTCCCCCCCCCTCCCCGGGCGGAGCATCTCACAATGGGATGGGGAGTCGTGAGGCAGTTCCTTGATGGGCCATGAACAGGAGATAGCCCAGGAGCGAGTTACCGATGGGTCAGGCGATAAGGCATTGTTGTGCCCAGTAACAGGAGATAGTCCAGAGGGGGGGAGGCAGGGAGCACCGCCCCACCTGGTCTCAACAGCTCCTGAAGATGGTAATAGAATATATTTTTTTTCTTTTGGCACATTTTACACTGTAACCCAGGACATAATCCACCCCTTATTCTATTACCATCTACACCGTACCCAACCCAATGCCCCCTTACAGATACATATATACATATATACACAATGAAACCTTACACAGAGTTCTCACTTAAAATTAGGTCTCCTTGTGGTACACAACGGGTTTCCCCATTTTTCTGCATTACCCACCAAGTGTAACCAGGTCCTTGAGCAAAAACAACCCCACGGAGGGGTGTGCCTTTGCCTGATGTGGGATTAATCCAAACAGTCTTTCCTAACATACCTCTCGTGTGTACCACAGGGACTTTATCTCCGTCCACTGTGTGCAAGGGTCCAGACTGGGCAGGACCAGCTCGATTGATGGACCCTCGGGTATTGACCATCCAGGTGGCCTTTGCTAAGTTCAGTTCCCAATTTTTGAAAGTCCCTCCTCCAAGTGCTTTTAGGGTAGTCTTAAGTAGCCCATTGCACCGTTCAACTTTCCCGGCAGCTGGTGCATGATAAGGGATATGATATATCCATTCGATTCCATGTTCTCTGGCCCAAGTGCTTATGAGGCTATTCTTGAAATGTGTCCCGTTGTCTGACTCGATTCTCTCAGGGGTGCCATGTCTCCAAAGAACTTGCTTTTCCAGGCCCAAGATGGTGTTCCGGGCGGTAGCATGAGGCACAGGGTAGGTCTCCAGCCACCCAGTGGTTGCTTCCACCATGGTCAGCACGTAGCGCTTGCCTTGACGGGTTTGGGGAAGAGCGATGTAGTCAATTTGCCAGGCTTCCCCATACCTGTACTTCGACCATCGTCCGCCGTACCACAGAGGCTTCACCCGCTTGGCCTGCTTGATCGCAGCGCAGGTCTCACAGTCTTGGATAACCTGGGAGATACTGTTCATGGTTAGATCCACCCCTCGGTCCCGTGCCCATTTATAAGTGGCCTCTCTGCCTTGATGGCCTGAGGCATCATGGGCCCATCGAGCTAAGAACAACTCTCCTTTATGTTGCCAATCCAAGTCTATCTGGGACACCTCTATTTTTGCAGCCTGATCTACCTGTTCATTGTTACGATGTTCTTCATTAGCCCGACTCCTGGGGACATGAGCATCTACATGACGGACCCTCACAGGTAGCTTCTTTACCCGAGTGGCAATATCTTTCCACTCATCAGCAGCCCAAATTGGTTTTCCCCTACGCTGCCAGTTGGCCTTTTTCCACCTTTCCAGCCAGCCCCACAGAGCATTGGCTACCATCCACGAATCAGTATAAAGGTAGAGCTTTGGCCACTTCTCTCTTTCAGCAATGTCCAGGGCTAGTTGAACGGCTTTGAGTTCAGCAAGTTGACTTGATCCACCTTCTCCTTCAGTAGCTTGTGCGACCTGTCGTGTGGGGCTCCATACGGCTGCTTTCCACTTCCGGTTCATCCCTACGATGCGACAGGAACCGGCAGTGAAAAGAGCATATCGTGTTTCCTCTGCTGGTAGTTGGTTGTACGGTGGAGCTTCTTCAGCCCGCGTCACTTGTTCCTGCTCCTCTTCGTCAGTGAGGCCAAAGTCTTCACCTTCCGGCCAGTTCGTAACGATCTCCAAAATCCCAGGGCGATTTGGGTTTCCAATACGGGCGCGTTGTGTGATGAGGGCAATCCATTTGCTCCATGTGGCGTCAGTGGCGTGGTGGGTGGAGGGAACCTTTCCTTTAAACATCCACCCCAGCACCGGTAGTCGGGGTGCCAGGAGGAGTTGTGCTTCGGTGCCAATCACTTCCGAGGCAGCTTGGACTCCTTCATAGGCTGCTAGGATTTCCTTCTCTGTGGGAGTGTAGTTGGCCTCAGACCCTCTATAACTTCGACTCCAGAATCCCAGTGGTCGGCCACGAGTCTCTCCAGGCACCTTCTGCCAAAGGCTCCAGGACAAACCATTGTTCCCGGCCGCAGAGTAGAGCACGTTCCTCACCTCTGGTCCCGTCCTGACTGGGCCAAGGGCTAGCGCATGAGCGATCTCCCGCTTGATTTGGGCAAAAGCTTGTTGCTGTTCAGGGCCCCAGTGGAAATCGTTCTTCTTGCGGGTAACCAGGTACAGAGGGCTCACAATCTGGCTGTACTCAGGAATGTGCATTCTCCAAAAACCTATGGCGCCTAGGAAAGCCTGTGTTTCCTTCTTGCTGGTTGGTGGAGACATCGCAGCGATCTTATTGATGACCTCGGTGGGGATCTGACGCCGTCCGTCTTGCCACTTTACCCCCAGGAACTGGATCTCTCGGGCAGGTCCCTTGACTTTGCTCTTCTTGATGGCAAAACCAGCTTCCAGGAGAATCTGGATGATCTTCTCTCCTTTCCCAAATACTTCCTTTGCTGTGTTCTCCCCCCCCACAATGATGTCATCGATGTACTGCAGATGTTCCGGAGCTTCACCCTTTTCCAGTGCAGCCTGGATCAGTCCATGGCAGATGGTGGGACTGTGCTTCCACCCCTGGGGCAGTCGGTTCCAGGTGTACTGTACGCCCCTCCAGGTGAAGGCAAACTGAGGCCTACATTCTGCTGCCAGAGGAATGGAGAAAAAAGCATTGGCAATGTCAATAGTGGCATACCACTTTGCTGCCTTGGACTCCAGCTCGTACTGGAGTTCCAGCATGTCCGGCACGGCAGCGCTCAACGGTGGAGTCACTTCATTCAAGCCACGATAGTCCACAGTCAATCTCCATTCTCCGTCAGACTTGCGCACAGGCCAAATGGGGCTGTTGAAGGGTGAGTGGGTCTTGCTGACCACCCCTTGACTCTCCAGCTCGCGGATCATTTTGTGGATGGGGATCACGGCATCTCGATTCGTCCGATACTGCCGGCGGTGCACTGTCGAGGTGGCAATTGGCACTTGTTGCTCTTCCACCTTCAAGAGTCCTACTGCAGATGGGTTTTCTGATAGTCCGGGCAAGGTGTTCAATTGCCTAATGCTCTCTGCCTCCACAGCAGCTATCCCAAATGCCCACCTGAGACCTTTTGGGTCCTTGTAATAGCCGTTCCGGAGGAAGTCTATGCCCAGAATGCACGGGGCCTCTGGGCCGGTCACAATCGGATGTTTCTGCCACTCCTTCCCAGTAAGGCTCACCTCGGCTTCCAACAGAGTCAATTGCTGCGATCCCCCCCGTTACCCCGGCAATGGAAACAGGTTCTGCCCCCACATGTCCCGATGGCATTAGGGTACACTGCGCACCAGTATCAACTAACGCTTTGTATTTTTGTGGCTCTGACGTGCCAGGCCATCGGATCCACACCGTCCAAAATATCCGGTTTTCCCGTGCCTCTCCCTGGCTAGAGGCAGGGCCCCTCTAGCACTGGTTACCATTTCCTTCCTGGACATACATACTAGAGGTTCCTTCAAGGGGATCTGTCAGATCATCCTCCCTTCTGTAATATCTGGCAGCTCGGTCCTGGGAGGTTGAGGCTACCTTCACTTTAGTGTTACCCCCCCCGGTTAGTGTTTCCCTCCTTGAGTTGACGCACCCGTGCTGCCAGGACAGAAGTGGGTTTCCCATCCCACCTTCCCATGTCTTCCCCATGGTCGCGCAGGAAGTACCATAGCTCAGCTCGTGGGGTGTACCCTCTCCCTCTAGCTGGGGGACGTTGGGCTCCGACTTTGGGGCCTGTGACTTGTACCGGTGCCAAATGGGAACTGCTCCTCCTCACCTCCTCCTTTATTTCCCTCATCTCCTCTTGTAGGCTCTTAATCACAGCAGAAACGTTAGCCTGCATTGGGCCATTGATCATGCTTTCAAAATTTCTAAGCTTGCTCGTGACAGAACCCACTGTCTCTCGGTCGTTATCTGCATTAATCATTGCAATGAAGGTGGAGTATTCAGATGGCCCTAGATTTGCCAGATTCCACAACATTTGCCCTGTGCACCTGACTTTGTCAGGGTCGTTACCATGCTGTCCATCCCTCCCAAAGAGTACCTCCAATACTGCCACTTCTCTCAGCTGCTGGATCCCTTCCTCAAGGGTCTTCCAGCGCATTCTATGATGGTGCTCCTGCATTCTCTCTCTGTGGACAAACCTCTCTCTCACACTCATTAAAAGCCGCTCCCAGAGGGAAAGGGTCCCCGGCTCCCTTACAAATACCAGATTGACACCTGAGTCCTGAGTCAAGGGTCCCAAATTCCTTGCCTCACTGCCATCCAGTTGCACACCCGTACCCATAAGATCCCAGACCCGAAGTAACCAGGTTGTAAAAGCCTCACGCCCCCGCCGTACGATGTCTTTGTGCAGATTACGGAGACTGTCATACGTCAGGGACTCGGTGAGTATCTCAACCACTGGCTCGCCTGCAGGTTCTGAGGGCCCTCCTTTCTTAACTGAGTGGTCTGATTTCATCTTAGATTTCCTCGTTTCCACAGGGGCGACTGCTGCTGGCTCTGACTGCCCTTGCGTTTCAGCTGGAACCTGGACGGTTGTAACGTCTGTGGGTTCTACTGCTGCACCATTAGACTCTCCCTCTTCAAGGCAGGAGGAGGGATTCCCAGCAGCTGAGAGAATGCACTCCTTCAGCATCTGGCCCATCTCACGTATCTCCTTCACCCAATCCGAGTGGTTCATTTCTGATGTGAGCTGTGAGGCAGGGTCAGATTCTGGAGCAGCATTCCTAGTCAGGGTAGTTATCCAAGCCACTCTCCCCTGATCTCTGAATACTGAATAAAACAGGATTATCAGCAACACCAGCCACTGTATGATATCATTAGCACTTAGGAAAGCTCTGAATCCTTCGAAAACTGGTGGAGTAGACCCAAAGAGCTGGGTTAGGGGTTGGGAGAAAGTTTCTCCCGGTGTCATTTCCTCACAGTAGGTACCATTATTAAAGTAACCCCAAAAGCATACATTTAGTGTTTGATAGCTCCGAATCCATGTGCCCACCTTCCAGAGGAAGTTAATAAGCCATGAATTCCTCACCTTATTAATCCATAAAACAAACTGGATAACAGTCACGGTAGCCTTAGTTATAGGACCCATGTTTAGATAAGGGCCTGCAAATGGGAGAAATACAGCCACCACCACATGCCACACGAACCGGGATAAGCTAGCCCACATGATGCCACTTAACAAGGAATCTATATCCAATGCACAAAAACCGTTATTCCTTTATCTCTCGATGCCCTCGAGCCCCACGTTGGGCGCCAAAATCTGTCTTGGTTTGAAAAAGACAGGTGTCTGTGGAGGAAGGCAGGAGCCTCCCTTGAAATGGAGAGTGCAACCCCCTTCCCTCCAAACTATTATAATTTTGAAATTAACGGGCCTTCAGGCAAAGATATGGGGAATAGGAATAACAGTTCTTTACTAATATATATATACATAACACAAGGCAGGGAAAAAAACAAACAACCCACTGGTTTATACTGACAGAGTCAGGAATACAACCTGACACCCTGTTAGGGTGGCAGTAGCAGTCCGATAAGATGCTGGCTGCAGTCCTCCTGAAGCGATGGGTGTAGTTCTGTGGAAGCAGCAATCAGGTAAAAGAGTCTGGTCTTCCTCCGAAGGTCCAGTTGTCGGCAGGTAGCTCTCGTCCTCTGGAACTCCAGTGGGAGGAAAAGCTCCTCTGGGAATCCAGTGGAAGAAAGGCTGCTAGGGTGTTCAAAATCTCCGTTTTTATTTGGCATGGACTGCTTGGCTCCTTCCCCCCCCCTCCCCGGGCGGAGCATCTCACAATGGGATGGGGAGTCGTGAGGCAGTTCCTTGATGGGCCATGAACAGGAGATAGCCCAGGAGCGAGTTACCGATGGGTCAGGCGATAAGGCATTGTTGTGCCCAGTAACAGGAGATAGTCCAGAGGGGGGGAGGCAGGGAGCACCGCCCCACCTGGTCTCAAAAGCTCCTGAAGATGGTAATAGAATATATTTTTTTTCTTTTGGCACATTTTACACTGTAACCCAGGACATAATCCACCCCTTATTCTATTACCATCTACACCGTACCCAACCCAATGCCCCCTTACAGATACATATATACATATATACACAATGAAACCTTACACAGAGTTCTCACTTAAAATTAGGTCTCCTTGTGGTACACAACGGGTTTCCCCATTTTTCTGCATTACCCACCAAGTGTAACCAGGTCCTTGAGCAAAAACAACCCCACGGAGGGGTGTGCCTTTGCCTGATGTGGGATTAATCCAAACAGTCTTTCCTAACATACCTCTCGTGTGTACCACAGGGACTTTATCTCCGTCCACTGTGTGCAAGGGTCCAGACTGGGCAGGACCAGCTCGATTGATGGACCCTCGGGTATTGACCATCCAGGTGGCCTTTGCTAAGTTCAGTTCCCAATTTTTGAAAGTCCCTCCTCCAAGTGCTTTTAGGGTAGTCTTAAGTAGCCCATTGCACCGTTCAACTTTCCCGGCAGCTGGTGCATGATAAGGGATATGATATATCCATTCGATTCCATGTTCTCTGGCCCAAGTGCTTATGAGGCTATTCTTGAAATGTGTCCCGTTGTCTGACTCGATTCTCTCAGGGGTGCCATGTCTCCAAAGAACTTGCTTTTCCAGGCCCAAGATGGTGTTCCGGGCGGTAGCATGAGGCACAGGGTAGGTCTCCAGCCACCCAGTGGTTTCTTCCACCATGGTCAGCACGTAGCGCTTGCCTTGACGGGTTTGGGGAAGAGCGATGTAGTCAATTTGCCAGGCTTCCCCATACCTGTACTTCGACCATCGTCCGCCGTACCACAGAGGCTTCACCCGCTTGGCCTGCTTGATCGCAGCGCAGGTCTCACAGTCTTGGATAACCTGGGAGATACTGTTCATGGTTAGATCCCCCCCTCGGTCCCGTGCCCATTTATAAGTGGCCTCTCTGCCTTGATGGCCTGAGGCATCATGGGCCCATCGAGCTAAGAACAACTCTCCTTTATGTTGCCAATCCAAGTCTATCTGGGACACCTCTATTTTTGCAGCCTGATCTACCTGTTCATTGTTACGATGTTCTTCATTAGCCCGACTCCTGGGGACATGAGCATCTACATGACGGACCCTCACAGGTAGCTTCTTTACCCGAGTGGCAATATCTTTCCACTCATCAGCAGCCCAAATTGGTTTTCCCCTACGCTGCCAGTTGGCCTTTTTCCACCTTTCCAGCCAGCCCCACAGAGCATTGGCTACCATCCACGAATCAGTATAAAGGTAGAGCTTTGGCCACTTCTCTCTTTCAGCAATGTCCAGGGCTAGTTGAACGGCTTTGAGTTCAGCAAGTTGACTTGATCCACCTTCTCCTTCAGTAGCTTGTGCGACCTGTCGTGTGGGGCTCCATACGGCTGCTTTCCACTTCCGGTTCATCCCTACGATGCGACAGGAACCGGCAGTGAAAAGAGCATATCGTGTTTCCTCTGCTGGTAGTTGGTTGTACGGTGGAGCTTCTTCAGCCCGCGTCACTTGTTCCTGCTCCTCTTCGTCAGTGAGGCCAAAGTCTTCACCTTCCGGCCAGTTCGTAACGATCTCCAAAATCCCAGGGCGATTTGGGTTTCCAATACGGGCGCGTTGTGTGATGAGGGCAATCCATTTGCTCCATGTGGCGTCAGTGGCGTGGTGGGTGGAGGGAACCTTTCCTTTAAACATCCACCCCAGCACCGGTAGTCGGGGTGCCAGGAGGAGTTGTGCTTCGGTGCCAATCACTTCCGAGGCAGCTTGGACTCCTTCATAGGCTGCTAGGATTTCCTTCTCTGTGGGAGTGTAGTTGGCCTCAGACCCTCTATAACTTCGACTCCAGAATCCCAGTGGTCGGCCACGAGTCTCTCCAGGCACCTTCTGCCAAAGGCTCCAGGACAAACCATTGTTCCCGGCCGCAGAGTAGAGCACGTTCCTCACCTCTGGTCCCGTCCTGACTGGGCCAAGGGCTAGCGCATGAGCGATCTCCCGCTTGATTTGGGCAAAAGCTTGTTGCTGTTCAGGGCCCCAGTGGAAATCGTTCTTCTTGCGGGTAACCAGGTACAGAGGGCTCACAATCTGGCTGTACTCAGGAATGTGCATTCTCCAAAAACCTATGGCGCCTAGGAAAGCCTGTGTTTCCTTCTTGCTGGTTGGTGGAGACATCGCAGCGATCTTATTGATGACCTCGGTGGGGATCTGACGCCGTCCGTCTTGCCACTTTACCCCCAGGAACTGGATCTCTCGGGCAGGTCCCTTGACTTTGCTCTTCTTGATGGCAAAACCAGCTTCCAGGAGAATCTGGATGATCTTCTCTCCTTTCCCAAATACTTCCTTTGCTGTGTTCTTCCCCCCCACAATGATGTCATCGATGTACTGCAGATGTTCCGGAGCTTCACCCTTTTCCAGTGCAGCCTGGATCAGTCCATGGCAGATGGTGGGACTGTGCTTCCACCCCTGGGGCAGTCGGTTCCAGGTGTACTGTACGCCCCTCCAGGTGAAGGCAAACTGAGGCCTACATTCTGCTGCCAGAGGAATGGAGAAAAAAGCATTGGCAATGTCAATAGTGGCATACCACTTTGCTGCCTTGGACTCCAGCTCGTACTGGAGTTCCAGCATGTCCGGCACGGCAGCGCTCAACGGTGGAGTCACTTCATTCAAGCCACGATAGTCCACAGTCAATCTCCATTCTCCGTCAGACTTGCGCACAGGCCAAATGGGGCTGTTGAAGGGTGAGTGGGTCTTGCTGACCACCCCTTGACTCTCCAGCTCGCGGATCATTTTGTGGATGGGGATCACGGCATCTCGATTCGTCCGATACTGCCGGCGGTGCACTGTCGAGGTGGCAATTGGCACTTGTTGCTCTTCCACCTTCAAGAGTCCTACTGCAGATGGGTTTTCTGATAGTCCGGGCAAGGTGTTCAATTGCCTAATGCTCTCTGCCTCCACAGCAGCTATCCCAAATGCCCACCTGAGACCTTTTGGGTCCTTGTAATAGCCGTTCCGGAGGAAGTCTATGCCCAGAATGCACGGGGCCTCTGGGCCAGTCACAATCGGATGTTTCTGCCACTCCTTCCCAGTAAGGCTCACCTCGGCTTCCAACAGAGTCAATTGCTGCGATCCCCCCCGTTACCCCGGCAATGGAAACAGGTTCTGCCCCCACATGTCCCGATGGCATTAGGGTACACTGCGCACCAGTATCAACTAACGCTTTGTATTTTTGTGGCTCTGACGTGCCAGGCCATCGGATCCACACCGTCCAAAATATCCGGTTTTCCCGTGCCTCTCCCTGGCTAGAGGCAGGGCCCCTCTAGCACTGGTTACCATTTCCTTCCTGGACATACATACTAGAGGTTCCTTCAAGGGGATCTGTCAGATCATCCTCCCTTCTGTAATATCTGGCAGCTCGGTCCTGGGAGGTTGAGGCTACCTTCACTTTAGTGTTACCCCCCCCGGTTAGTGTTTCCCTCCTTGAGTTGACGCACCCGTGCTGCCAGGACAGAAGTGGGTTTCCCATCCCACCTTCCCATGTCTTCCCCATGGTCGCGCAGGAAGTACCATAGCTCAGCTCGTGGGGTGTACCCTCTCCCTCTAGCTGGGGGACGTTGGGCTCCGACTTTGGGGCCTGTGACTTGTACCGGTGCCAAATGGGAACTGCTCCTCCTCACCTCCTCCTTTATTTCCCTCATCTCCTCTTGTAGGCTCTTAATCACAGCAGAAACGTTAGCCTGCATTGGGCCATTGATCATGCTTTCAAAATTTCTAAGCTTGCTCGTGACAGAACCCACTGTCTCTCGGTCGTTATCTGCATTAATCATTGCAATGAAGGTGGAGTATTCAGATGGCCCTAGATTTGCCAGATTCCACAACATTTGCCCTGTGCACCTGACTTTGTCAGGGTCGTTACCATGCTGTCCATCCCTCCCAAAGAGTACCTCCAATACTGCCACTTCTCTCAGCTGCTGGATCCCTTCCTCAAGGGTCTTCCAGCGCATTCTATGATGGTGCTCCTGCACTCTCTCTCTGTGGACAAACCTCTCTCTCACACTCATTAAAAGCCGCTCCCAGAGGGAAAGGGTCCCCGGCTCCCTTACAAATACCAGATTGACACCTGAGTCCTGAGTCAAGGGTCCCAAATTCCTTGCCTCACTGCCATCCAGTTGCACACCCGTACCCATAAGATCCCAGACCCGAAGTAACCAGGTTGTAAAAGCCTCACGCCCCCGCCGTACGATGTCTTTGTGCAGATTACGGAGACTGTCATACGTCAGGGACTCGGTGAGTATCTCAACCACTGGCTCGCCTGCAGGTTCTGAGGGCCCTCCTTTCTTAACTGAGTGGTCTGATTTCATCTTAGATTTCCTCGTTTCCACAGGGGCGACTGCTGCTGGCTCTGACTGCCCTTGCGTTTCAGCTGGAACCTGGACGGTTGTAACGTCTGTGGGTTCTACTGCTGCACCATTAGACTCTCCCTCTTCAAGGCAGGAGGAGGGATTCCCAGCAGCTGAGAGAATGCACTCCTTCAGCATCTGGCCCATCTCACGTATCTCCTTCACCCAATCCGAGTGGTTCATTTCTGATGTGAGCTGTGAGGCAGGGTCAGATTCTGGAGCAGCATTCCTAGTCAGGGTAGTTATCCAAGCCAATCTCCCCTGATCTCTGAATACTGAATAAAACAGGATTATCAGCAACACTAGCCACTGTATGATATCATTAGCACTTAGGAAAGCTCTGAATCCTTCGAAAACTGGTGGAGTAGACCCAAAGAGCTGGGTTAGGGGTTGGGAGAAAGTTTCTCCCGGTGTCATTTCCTCACAGTAGGTACCATTATTAAAGTAACCCCAAAAGCATACATTTAGTGTTTGATAGCTCCGAATCCATGTGCCCGCCTTCCAGAGGAAGTTAATAAGCCATGAATTCCTCACCTTATTAATCCATAAAACAAACTGGATAACAGTCACGGTAGCCTTAGTTATAGGACCCATGTTTAGATAAGGGCCTGCAAATGGGAGAAATACAGCCACCACCACATGCCACACGAACCGGGATAAGCTAGCCCACATGATGCCACTTAACAAGGAATCTATATCCAATGCACAAAAACCGTTATTCCTTTATCTCTCGATGCCCTCGAGCCCCACGTTGGGCGCCAAAATCTGTCTTGGTTTGAAAAAGACAGGTGTCTGTGGAGGAAGGCAGGAGCCTCCCTTGAAATGGAGAGTGCAACCCCCTTCCCTCCAAACTATTATAATTTTGAAATTAACGGGCCTTCAGGCAAAGATATGGGGAATAAGAATAACAGTTCTTTACTAATATATATATACATAACACAAGGCAGGGAAAAAAACAAACAACCCACTGGTTTATACTGACAGAGTCAGGAATACAACCTGACACCCTGTTAGGGTGGCAGTAGCAGTCCGATAAGATGCTGGCTGCAGTCCTCCTGAAGCGATGGGTGTAGTTCTGTGGAAGCAGCAATCAGGTAAAAGAGTCTGGTCTTCCTCCGAAGGTCCAGTGGTCGGCAGGTAGCTCTCGTCCTCTGGAACTCCAGTGGGGGGAAAAGCTCCTCTGGGAATCCAGTGGAAGAAAGGCTGCTAGGGTGTTCAAAATCTCCGTTTTTATTTGGCATGGACTGCTTGGCTCCTTCCCCCCCCCTCCCCGGGCGGAGCATCTCACAATGGGATGGGGAGTCGTGAGGCAGTTCCTTGATGGGCCATGAACAGGAGATAGCCCAGGAGCGAGTTATCGATGAGTCAGGCGATAAGGCATTGTTGTGCCCAGTAACAGGAGATAGTCCAGAGGGGGGGAGGCAGGGAGCACCGCCCCACCTGGTCTCAACAGCTCCTGAAGATGGTAATAGAATATATTTTTTTTCTTTTGGCACATTTTACACTGTAACCCAGGACATAATCCACCCCTTATTCTATTACCATCTACACCGTACCCAACCCAATGCCCCCTTACAGATACATATATACATATATACACAATGAAACCTTACACAGAGTTCTCACTTAAAATTAGGTCTCCTTGTGGTACACAACGGGTTTCCCCATTTTTCTGCATTACCCACCAAGTGTAACCAGGTCCTTGAGCAAAAACAACCCCACGGAGGGGTGTGCCTTTGCCTGATGTGGGATTAATCCAAACAGTCTTTCCTAACATACCTCTCGTGTGTACCACAGGGACTTTATCTCCGTCCACTGTGTGTAAGGGTCCAGACTGGGCAGGACCAGCTCGATTGATGGACCCTCGGGTATTGACCATCCAGGTGGCCTTTGCTAAGTTCAGTTCCCAATTTTTGAAAGTCCCTCCTCCAAGTGCTTTTAGGGTAGTCTTAAGCAGCCCATTGCACCGTTCAACTTTCCCGGCAGCTGGTGCATGATAAGGGATATGATATATCCATTCGATTCCATGTTCTCTGGCCCAAGTGCTTATGAGGCTATTCTTGAAATGTGTCCCGTTGTCTGACTCGATTCTCTCAGGGGTGCCATGTCTCCAAAGAACTTGCTTTTCCAGGCCCAAGATGGTGTTCCGGGCGGTAGCATGAGGCACAGGGTAGGTCTCCAGCCACCCAGTGGTTGCTTCCACCATGGTCAGCACGTAGCGCTTGCCTTGACGGGTTTGGGGAAGAGTGATGTAGTCAATTTGCCAGGCTTCCCCATACCTGTACTTCGACCATCGTCCGCCGTACCACAGAGGCTTCACCCGCTTGGCCTGCTTGATCGCAGCGCAGGTCTCACAGTCTTGGATAACCTGGGAGATACTGTTCATGGTTAGATCCACCCCTCGGTCCCGTGCCCATTTATAAGTGGCCTCTCTGCCTTGATGGCCTGAGGCATCATGGGCCCATCGAGCTAAGAACAACTCTCCTTTATGTTGCCAATCCAAGTCTATCTGGGACACCTCTATTTTTGCAGCCTGATCTACCTGTTCATTGTTACGATGTTCTTCATTAGCCCGACTCCTGGGGACATGAGCATCTACATGACGGACCCTCACAGGTAGCTTCTTTACCCGAGTGGCAATATCTTTCCACTCATCAGCAGCCCAAATTGGTTTTCCCCTACGCTGCCAGTTGGCCTTTTTCCACCTTTCCAGCCAGCCCCACAGAGCATTGGCTACCATCCACGAATCAGTATAAAGGTAGAGCTTTGGCCACTTCTCTCTTTCAGCAATGTCCAGGGCTAGTTGAACGGCTTTGAGTTCAGCAAGTTGACTTGATCCACCTTCTCCTTCAGTAGCTTGTGCGACCTGTCGTGTGGGGCTCCATACGGCTGCTTTCCACTTCCGGTTCATCCCTACGATGCGACAGGAACCGGCAGTGAAAAGAGCATATCGTGTTTCCTCTGCTGGTAGTTGGTTGTACGGTGGAGCTTCTTCAGCCCGCGTCACTTGTTCCTGCTCCTCTTCGTCAGTGAGGCCAAAGTCTTCACCTTCCGGCCAGTTCGTAACGATCTCCAAAATCCCAGGGCGATTTGGGTTTCCAATACGGGCGCGTTGTGTGATGAGGGCAATCCATTTGCTCCATGTGGCGTCAGTGGCGTGGTGGGTGGAGGGAACCTTTCCTTTAAACATCCACCCCAGCACCGGTAGTCGGGGTGCCAGGAGGAGTTGTGCTTCGGTGCCAATCACTTCCGAGGCAGCTTGGACTCCTTCATAGGCTGCTAGGATTTCCTTCTCTGTGGGAGTGTAGTTGGCCTCAGACCCTCTATAACTTCGACTCCAGAATCCCAGTGGTCGGCCACGAGTCTCTCCAGGCACCTTCTGCCAAAGGCTCCAGGACAAACCATTGTTCCCGGCCGCAGAGTAGAGCACGTTCCTCACCTCTGGTCCCGTCCTGACTGGGCCAAGGGCTAGCGCATGAGCGATCTCCCGCTTGATTTGGGCAAAAGCTTGTTGCTGTTCAGGGCCCCAGTGGAAATCGTTCTTCTTGCTGGTAACCAGGTACAGAGGGCTCACAATCTGGCTGTACTCAGGAATGTGCATTCTCCAAAAACCTATGGCGCCTAGGAAAGCCTGTGTTTCCTTCTTGCTGGTTGGTGGAGACATCGCAGCGATCTTATTGATGACCTCGGTGGGGATCTGACGCCGTCCGTCTTGCCACTTTACCCCCAGGAACTGGATCTCTCGGGCAGGTCCCTTGACTTTGCTCTTCTTGATGGCAAAACCAGCTTCCAGGAGAATCTGGATGATCTTCTCTCCTTTCCCAAATACTTCCTTTGCTGTGTTCCCCCCCCACAATGATGTCATCGATGTACTGCAGATGTTCCGGAGCTTCACTCTTTTCCAGTGCAGCCTGGATCAGTCCATGGCAGATGGTGGGACTGTGCTTCCACCCCTGGGGCAGTCGGTTCCAGGTGTACTGTACGCCCCTCCAGGTGAAGGCAAACTGAGGCCTACATTCTGCTGCCAGAGGAATGGAGAAAAAAGCATTGGCAATGTCAATAGTGGCATACCACTTTGCTGCCTTGGACTCCAGCTCGTACTGGAGTTCCAGCATGTCCGGCACGGCAGCGCTCAACGGTGGAGTCACTTCATTCAAGCCACGATAGTCCACAGTCAATCTCCATTCTCCGTCAGACTTGCGCACAGGCCAAATGGGGCTGTTGAAGGGTGAGTGGGTCTTGCTGACCACCCCTTGACTCTCCAGCTCGCGGATCATTTTGTGGATGGGGATCACGGCATCTCGATTCGTCCGATACTGCCGGCGGTGCACTGTCGAGGTGGCAATTGGCACTTGTTGCTCTTCCACCTTCAAGAGTCCTACTGCAGATGGGTTTTCTGATAGTCCGGGCAAGGTGTTCAATTGCCTAATGCTCTCTGCCTCCACAGCAGCTATCCCAAATGCCCACCTGAGACCTTTTGGGTCCTTGTAATAGCCGTTCCGGAGGAAGTCTATGCCCAGAATGCACGGGGCCTCTGGGCCAGTCACAATCGGATGTTTCTGCCACTCCTTCCCAGTAAGGCTCACCTCGGCTTCCAACAGAGTCAATTGCTGCGATCCCCCCGTTACCCCGGCAATGGAAACAGGTTCTGCCCCCACATGTCCCGATGGCATTAGGGTACACTGCGCACCAGTATCAACTAACGCTTTGTATTTTTGTGGCTCTGACGTGCCAGGCCATCGGATCCACACCGTCCAAAATATCCGGTTTTCCCGTGCCTCTCCCTGGCTAGAGGCAGGGCCCCTCTAGCACTGGTTACCATTCCCTTCCTGGACATACATACTAGAGGTTCCTTCAAGGGGATCTGTCAGATCATCCTCCCTTCTGTAATATCTGGCAGCTCGGTCCTGGGAGGTTGAGGCTACCTTCACTTTAGTGTTACTCCCCCGGTTAGTGTTTCCCTCCTTGAGTTGACGCACCCGTGCTGCCAGGACAGAAGTGGGTTTCCCATCCCACCTTCCCATGTCTTCCCCATGGTCGCGCAGGAAGTACCATAGCTCAGCTCGTGGGGTGTACCCTCTCCCTCTAGCTGGGGGACGTTGGGCTCCGACTTTGGGGCCTGTGACTTGTACCGGTGCCAAATGGGAACTGCTCCTCCTCACCTCCTCCTTTATTTCCCTCATCTCCTCTTGTAGGCTCTTAATCACAGCAGAAACGTTAGCCTGCATTGGGCCATTGATCATGCTTTCAAAATTTCTAAGCTTGCTCGTGACAGAACCCACTGTCTCTCGGTCGTTATCTGCATTAATCATTGCAATGAAGGTGGAGTATTCAGATGGCCCTAGATTTGCCAGATTCCACAACATTTGCCCTGTGCACCTGACTTTGTCAGGGTCGTTACCATGCTGTCCATCCCTCCCAAAGAGTACCTCCAATACTGCCACTTCTCTCAGCTGCTGGATCCCTTCCTCAAGGGTCTTCCAGCGCATTCTATGATGGTGCTCCTGCATTCTCTCTCTGTGGACAAACCTCTCTCTCACACTCATTAAAAGCCGCTCCCAGAGGGAAAGGGTCCCCGGCTCCCTTACAAATACCAGATTGACACCTGAGTCCTGAGTCAAGGGTCCCAAATTCCTTGCCTCACTGCCATCCAGTTGCACACCCGTACCCATAAGATCCCAGACCCGAAGTAACCAGGTTGTAAAAGCCTCACGCCCCCGCCGTACGATGTCTTTGTGCAGATTACGGAGACTGTCATACGTCAGGGACTCGGTGAGTATCTCAACCACTGGCTCGCCTGCAGGTTCTGAGGGCCCTCCTTTCTTAACTGAGTGGTCTGATTTCATCTTAGATTTCCTCGTTTCCACAGGGGCGACTGCTGCTGGCTCTGACTGCCCTTGCGTTTCAGCTGGAACCTGGACGGTTGTAACGTCTGTGGGTTCTACTGCTGCACCATTAGACTCTCCCTCTTCAAGGCAGGAGGAGGGATTCCCAGCAGCTGAGAGAATGCACTCCTTCAGCATCTGGCCCATCTCACGTATCTCCTTCACCCAATCCGAGTGGTTCATTTCTGATGTGAGCTGTGAGGCAGGGTCAGATTCTGGAGCAGCATTCCTAGTCAGGGTAGTTATCCAAGCCAATCTCCCCTGATCTCTGAATACTGAATAAAACAGGATTATCAGCAACACTAGCCACTGTATGATATCATTAGCACTTAGGAAAGCTCTGAATCCTTCGAAAACTGGTGGAGTAGACCCAAAGAGCTGGGTTAGGGGTTGGGAGAAAGTTTCTCCCGGTGTCATTTCCTCACAGTAGGTACCATTATTAAAGTAACCCCAAAAGCATACATTTAGTGTTTGATAGCTCCGAATCCATGTGCCCGCCTTCCAGAGGAAGTTAATAAGCCATGAATTCCTCACCTTATTAATCCATAAAAC
This sequence comes from Leptosomus discolor, assembly GCF_034619465.1. Classification (NCBI taxonomy): domain Eukaryota; kingdom Metazoa; phylum Chordata; class Aves; order Leptosomiformes; family Leptosomidae; genus Leptosomus; species Leptosomus discolor. The sequence goes on along the minus strand of NW_028237857.1, from coordinate 435,471 downwards.
AAACTGGATAACAGTCACGGTAGCCTTAGTTATAGGACCCATGTTTAGATAAGGGCCTGCAAATGGGAGAAATACAGCCACCACCACATGCCACACGAACCGGGATAAGCTAGCCCACATGATGCCACTTAACAAGGAATCTATATCCAATGCACAAAAACCGTTATTCCTTTATCTCTCGATGCCCTCGAGCCCCACGTTGGGCGCCAAAATCTGTCTTGGTTTGAAAAAGACAGGTGTCTGTGGAGGAAGGCAGGAGCCTCCCTTGAAATGGAGAGTGCAACCCCCTTCCCTCCAAACTATTATAATTTTGAAATTAACGGGCCTTCAGGCAAAGATATGGGGAATAAGAATAACAGTTCTTTACTAATATATATATACATAACACAAGGCAGGGAAAAAAACAAACAACCCACTGGTTTATACTGACAGAGTCAGGAATACAACCTGACACCCTGTTAGGGTGGCAGTAGCAGTCCGATAAGATGCTGGCTGCAGTCCTCCTGAAGCGATGGGTGTAGTTCTGTGGAAGCAGCAATCAGGTAAAAGAGTCTGGTCTTCCTCCGAAGGTCCAGTGGTCGGCAGGTAGCTCTCGTCCTCTGGAACTCCAGTGGGGGGAAAAGCTCCTCTGGGAATCCAGTGGAAGAAAGGCTGCTAGGGTGTTCAAAATCTCCGTTTTTATTTGGCATGGACTGCTTGGCTCCTTCCCCCCCCCTCCCCGGGCGGAGCATCTCACAATGGGATGGGGAGTCGTGAGGCAGTTCCTTGATGGGCCATGAACAGGAGATAGCCCAGGAGCGAGTTACCGATGGGTCAGGCGATAAGGCATTGTTGTGCCCAGTAACAGGAGATAGTCCAGAGGGGGGGAGGCAGGGAGCACCGCCCCACCTGGTCTCAACAGCTCCTGAAGATGGTAATAGAATATATTTTTTTTCTTTTGGCACATTTTACACTGTAACCCAGGACATAATCCACCCCTTATTCTATTACCATCTACACCGTACCCAACCCAATGCCCCCTTACAGATACATATATACACAATGAAACCTTACACAGAGTTCTCACTTAAAATTAGGTCTCCTTGTGGTACACAACGGGTTTCCCCATTTTTCTGCATTACCCACCAAGTGTAACCAGGTCCTTGAGCAAAAACAACCCCACGGAGGGGTGTGCCTTTGCCTGATGTGGGATTAATCCAAACAGTCTTTCCTAACATACCTCTCGTGTGTACCACAGGGACTTTATCTCCGTCCACTGTGTGCAAGGGTCCAGACTGGGCAGGACCAGCTCGATTGATGGACCCTCGGGTATTGACCATCCAGGTGGCCTTTGCTAAGTTCAGTTCCCAATTTTTGAAAGTCCCTCCTCCAAGTGCTTTTAGGGTAGTCTTAAGTAGCCCATTGCACCGTTCAACTTTCCCGGCAGCTGGTGCATGATAAGGGATATGATATATCCATTCGATTCCATGTTCTCTGGCCCAAGTGCTTATGAGGCTATTCTTGAAATGTGTCCCGTTGTCTGACTCGATTCTCTCAGGGGTGCCATGTCTCCAAAGAACTTGCTTTTCCAGGCCCAAGATGGTGTTCCGGGCGGTAGCATGAGGCACAGGGTAGGTCTCCAGCCACCCAGTGGTTGCTTCCACCATGGTCAGCACGTAGCGCTTGCCTTGACGGGTTTGGGGAAGAGCGATGTAGTCAATTTGCCAGGCTTCCCCATACCTGTACTTCGACCATCGTCCGCCGTACCACAGAGGCTTCACCCGCTTGGCCTGCTTGATCGCAGCGCAGGTCTCACAGTCTTGGATAACCTGGGAGATACTGTTCATGGTTAGATCCACCCCTCGGTCCCGTGCCCATTTATAAGTGGCCTCTCTGCCTTGATGGCCTGAGGCATCATGGGCCCATCGAGCTAAGAACAACTCTCCTTTATGTTGCCAATCCAAGTCTATCTGGGACACCTCTATTTTTGCAGCCTGATCTACCTGTTCATTGTTACGATGTTCTTCATTAGCCCGACTCCTGGGGACATGAGCATCTACATGACGGACCCTCACAGGTAGCTTCTTTACCCGAGTGGCAATATCTTTCCACTCATCAGCAGCCCAAATTGGTTTTCCCCTACGCTGCCAGTTGGCCTTTTTCCACCTTTCCAGCCAGCCCCACAGAGCATTGGCTACCATCCACGAATCAGTATAAAGGTAGAGCTTTGGCCACTTCTCTCTTTCAGCAATGTCCAGGGCTAGTTGAACGGCTTTGAGTTCAGCAAGTTGACTTGATCCACCTTCTCCTTCAGTAGCTTGTGCGACCTGTCGTGTGGGGCTCCATACGGCTGCTTTCCACTTCCGGTTCATCCCTACGATGCGACAGGAACCGGCAGTGAAAAGAGCATATCGTGTTTCCTCTGCTGGTAGTTGGTTGTACGGTGGAGCTTCTTCAGCCCGCGTCACTTGTTCCTGCTCCTCTTCGTCAGTGAGGCCAAAGTCTTCACCTTCCGGCCAGTTCGTAATGATCTCCAAAATCCCAGGGCGATTTGGGTTTCCAATACGGGCGCGTTGTGTGATGAGGGCAATCCATTTGCTCCATGTGGCGTCAGTGGCGTGGTGGGTGGAGGGAACCTTTCCTTTAAACATCCACCCCAGCACCGGTAGTCGGGGTGCCAGGAGGAGTTGTGCTTCGGTGCCAATCACTTCCGAGGCAGCTTGGACTCCTTCATAGGCTGCTAGGATTTCCTTCTCTGTGGGAGTGTAGTTGGCCTCAGACCCTCTATAACTTCGACTCCAGAATCCCAGTGGTCGGCCACGAGTCTCTCCAGGCACCTTCTGCCAAAGGCTCCAGGACAAACCATTGTTCCCGGCCGCAGAGTAGAGCACGTTCCTCACCTCTGGTCCCGTCCTGACTGGGCCAAGGGCTAGCGCATGAGCGATCTCCCGCTTGATTTGGGCAAAAGCTTGTTGCTGTTCAGGGCCCCAGTGGAAATCGTTCTTCTTGCGGGTAACCAGGTACAGAGGGCTCACAATCTGGCTGTACTCAGGAATGTGCATTCTCCAAAAACCTATGGCGCCTAGGAAAGCCTGTGTTTCCTTCTTGCTGGTTGGTGGAGACATCGCAGCGATCTTATTGATGACCTCGGTGGGGATCTGACGCCGTCCGTCTTGCCACTTTACCCCCAGGAACTGGATCTCTCGGGCAGGTCCCTTGACTTTGCTCTTCTTGATGGCAAAACCAGCTTCCAGGAGAATCTGGATGATCTTCTCTCCTTTCCCAAATACTTCCTTTGCTGTGTTCCCCCCCCACAATGATGTCATCGATGTACTGCAGATGTTCCGGAGCTTCACCCTTTTCCAGTGCAGCCTGGATCAGTCCATGGCAGATGGTGGGACTGTGCTTCCACCCCTGGGGCAGTCGGTTCCAGGTGTACTGTACGCCCCTCCAGGTGAAGGCAAACTGAGGCCTACATTCTGCTGCCAGAGGAATGGAGAAAAAAGCATTGGCAATGTCAATAGTGGCATACCACTTTGCTGCCTTGGACTCCAGCTCGTACTGGAGTTCCAGCATGTCCGGCACGGCAGCGCTCAACGGTGGAGTCACTTCATTCAAGCCACGATAGTCCACAGTCAATCTCCATTCTCCGTCAGACTTGCGCACAGGCCAAATGGGGCTGTTGAAGGGTGAGTGGGTCTTGCTGACCACCCCTTGACTCTCCAGCTCGCGGATCATTTTGTGGATGGGGATCACGGCATCTCGATTCGTCCGATACTGCCGGCGGTGCACTGTCGAGGTGGCAATTGGCACTTGTTGCTCTTCCACCTTCAAGAGTCCTACTGCAGATGGGTTTTCTGATAGTCCGGGCAAGGTGTTCAATTGCCTAATGCTCTCTGCCTCCACAGCAGCTATCCCAAATGCCCACCTGAGACCTTTTGGGTCCTTGTAATAGCCGTTCCGGAGGAAGTCTATGCCCAGAATGCACGGGGCCTCTGGGCCAGTCACAATCGGATGTTTCTGCCACTTCTTCCCAGTAAGGCTCACCTCGGCTTCCAACAGAGTCAATTGCTGCGATCCCCCCGTTACCCCGGCAATGGAAACAGGTTCTGCCCCCACATGTCCCGATGGCATTAGGGTACACTGCGCACCAGTATCAACTAACGCTTTGTATTTTTGTGGCTCTGACGTGCCAGGCCATCGGATCCACACCGTCCAAAATATCCGGTTTTCCCGTGCCTCTCCCTGGCTAGAGGCAGGGCCCCTCTAGCACTGGTTACCATTCCCTTCCTGGACATACATACTAGAGGTTCCTTCAAGGGGATCTGTCAGATCATCCTCCCTTCTGTAATATCTGGCAGCTCGGTCCTGGGAGGTTGAGGCTACCTTCACTTTAGTGTTACTCCCCCGGTTAGTGTTTCCCTCCTTGAGTTGACGCACCCGTGCTGCCAGGACAGAAGTGGGTTTCCCATCCCACCTTCCCATGTCTTCCCCATGGTCGCGCAGGAAGTACCATAGCTCAGCTCGTGGGGTGTACCCTCTCCCTCTAGCTGGGGGACGTTGGGCTCCGACTTTGGGGCCTGTGACTTGTACCGGTGCCAAATGGGAACTGCTCCTCCTCACCTCCTCCTTTATTTCCCTCATCTCCTCTTGTAGGCTCTTAATCACAGCAGAAACGTTAGCCTGCATTGGGCCATTGATCATGCTTTCAAAATTTCTAAGCTTGCTCGTGACAGAACCCACTGTCTCTCGGTCGTTATCTGCATTAATCATTGCAATGAAGGTGGAGTATTCAGATGGCCCTAGATTTGCCAGATTCCACAACATTTGCCCTGTGCACCTGACTTTGTCAGGGTCGTTACCATGCTGTCCATCCCTCCCAAAGAGTACCTCCAATACTGCCACTTCTCTCAGCTGCTGGATCCCTTCCTCAAGGGTCTTCCAGCGCATTCTATGATGGTGCTCCTGCATTCTCTCTCTGTGGACAAACCTCTCTCTCACACTCATTAAAAGCCGCTCCCAGAGGGAAAGGGTCCCCGGCTCCCTTACAAATACCAGATTGACACCTGAGTCCTGAGTCAAGGGTCCCAAATTCCTTGCCTCACTGCCATCCAGTTGCACACCCGTACCCATAAGATCCCAGACCCGAAGTAACCAGGTTGTAAAAGCCTCACGCCCCCGCCGTACGATGTCTTTGTGCAGATTACGGAGACTGTCATACGTCAGGGACTCGGTGAGTATCTCAACCACTGGCTCGCCTGCAGGTTCTGAGGGCCCTCCTTTCTTAACTGAGTGGTCTGATTTCATCTTAGATTTCCTCGTTTCCACAGGGGCGACTGCTGCTGGCTCTGACTGCCCTTGCGTTTCAGCTGGAACCTGGACGGTTGTAACGTCTGTGGGTTCTACTGCTGCACCATTAGACTCTCCCTCTTCAAGGCAGGAGGAGGGATTCCCAGCAGCTGAGAGAATGCACTCCTTCAGCATCTGGCCCATCTCACGTATCTCCTTCACCCAATCCGAGTGGTTCATTTCTGATGTGAGCTGTGAGGCAGGGTCAGATTCTGGAGCAGCATTCCTAGTCAGGGTAGTTATCCAAGCCAATCTCCCCTGATCTCTGAATACTGAATAAAACAGGATTATCAGCAACACTAGCCACTGTATGATATCATTAGCACTTAGGAAAGCTCTGAATCCTTTGAAAACTGGTGGAGTAGACCCAAAGAGCTGGGTTAGGGGTCGGGAGAAAGTTTCTCCCGGTGTCATTTCCTCACAGTAGGTACCATTATTAAAGTAACATCAAAAGCATACATTTAGTGTTTGATAGCTCCGAATCCATGTGCCCGCCTTCCAGAGGAAGTTAATAAGCCATGAATTCCTCACCTTATTAATCCATAAAACAAACTGGATAACAGTCACGGTAGCCTTAGTTATAGGACCCATGTTTAGATAAGGGCCTGCAAATGGGAGAAATACAGCCACCACCACATGCCACAAGAACCGGGATAAGCTAGCCCACATGATGCCACTTAACAAGGAATCTATATCCAATGCACAAAAACCGTTATTCCTTTATCTCTCGATGCCCTCGAGCCCCACGTTGGGCGCCAAAATCTGTCTTGGTTTGAAAAAGACAGGTGTCTGTGGAGGAAGGCAGGAGCCTCCCTTGAAATGGAGAGTGCAACCCCCTTCCCTCCAAACTATTATAATTTTGAAATTAACGGGCCTTCAGGCAAAGATATGGGGAATAGGAATAACAGTTCTTTACTAATATATATATACATAACACAAGGCAGGGAAAAAAACAAACAACCCACTGGTTTATACTGACAGAGTCAGGAATACAACCTGACACCCTGTTAGGGTGGCAGTAGCAGTCCGATAAGATGCTGGCTGCAGTCCTCCTGAAGCGATGGGTGTAGTTCTGTGGAAGCAGCAATCAGGTAAAAGAGTCTGGTCTTCCTCCGAAGGTCCAGTGGTCGGCAGGTAGCTCTCGTCCTCTGGAACTCCAGTGGGGGGAAAAGCTCCTCTGGGAATCCAGTGGAAGAAAGGCTGCTAGGGTGTTCAAAATCTCCGTTTTTATTTGGCATGGACTGCTTGGCTCCTTCCCCCCCCCCTCCCCGGGCGGAGCATCTCACAATGGGATGGGGAGTCGTGAGGCAGTTCCTTGATGGGCCATGAACAGGAGATAGCCCAGGAGCGAGTTACCGATGGGTCAGGCGATAAGGCATTGTTGTGCCCAGTAACAGGAGATAGTCCAGAGGGGGGGAGGCAGGGAGCACCGCCCCACCTGGTCTCAACAGCTCCTGAAGATGGTAATAGAATATATTTTTTTTCTTTTGGCACATTTTACACTGTAACCCAGGACATAATCCACCCCTTATTCTATTACCATCTACACCGTACCCAACCCAATGCCCCCTTACAGATACATATATACACAATGAAACCTTACACAGAGTTCTCACTTAAAATTAGGTCTCCTTGTGGTACACAACGGGTTTCCCCATTTTTCTGCATTACCCACCAAGTGTAACCAGGTCCTTGAGCAAAAACAACCCCACGGAGGGGTGTGCCTTTGCCTGATGTGGGATTAATCCAAACAGTCTTTCCTAACATACCTCTCGTGTGTACCACAGGGACTTTATCTCCGTCCACTGTGTGCAAGGGTCCAGACTGGGCAGGACCAGCTCGATTGATGGACCCTCGGGTATTGACCATCCAGGTGGCCTTTGCTAAGTTCAGTTCCCAATTTTTGAAAGTCCCTCCTCCAAGTGCTTTTAGGGTAGTCTTAAGTAGCCCATTGCACCGTTCAACTTTCCCGGCAGCTGGTGCATGATAAGGGATATGATATATCCATTCGATTCCATGTTCTCTGGCCCAAGTGCTTATGAGGCTATTCTTGAAATGTGTCCCGTTGTCTGACTCGATTCTCTCAGGGGTGCCATGTCTCCAAAGAACTTGCTTTTCCAGGCCCAAGATGGTGTTCCGGGCGGTAGCATGAGGCACAGGGTAGGTCTCCAGCCACCCAGTGGTTGCTTCCACCATGGTCAGCACGTAGCGCTTGCCTTGACGGGTTTGGGGAAGAGTGATGTAGTCAATTTGCCAGGCTTCCCCATACCTGTACTTCGACCATCGTCCGCCGTACCACAGAGGCTTCACCCGCTTGGCCTGCTTGATCGCAGCGCAGGTCTCACAGTCTTGGATAACCTGTGAGATACTGTTCATGGTTAGATCCACCCCTCGGTCCCGTGCCCATTTATAAGTGGCCTCTCTGCCTTGATGGCCTGAGGCATCATGGGCCCATCGAGCTAAGAACAACTCTCCTTTATGTTGCCAATCCAAGTCTATCTGGGACACCTCTATTTTTGCAGCCTGATCTACCTGTTCATTGTTACGATGTTCTTCATTAGCCCGACTCCTGGGGACATGAGCATCTACATGACGGACCCTCACAGGTAGCTTCTTTACCCGAGTGGCAATATCTTTCCACTCATCAGCAGCCCAAATTGGTTTTCCCCTACGCTGCCAGTTGGCCTTTTTCCACCTTTCCAGCCAGCCCCACAGAGCATTGGCTACCATCCACGAATCAGTATAAAGGTAGAGCTTTGGCCACTTCTCTCTTTCAGCAATGTCCAGGGCTAGTTGAACGGCTTTGAGTTCAGCAAGTTGACTTGATCCACCTTCTCCTTCAGTAGCTTGTGCGACCTGTCGTGTGGGGCTCCATACGGCTGCTTTCCACTTCCGGTTCATCCCTACGATGCGACAGGAACCGGCAGTGAAAAGAGCATATCGTGTTTCCTCTGCTGGTAGTTGGTTGTACGGTGGAGCTTCTTCAGCCCGCGTCACTTGTTCCTGCTCCTCTTCGTCAGTGAGGCCAAAGTCTTCACCTTCCGGCCAGTTCGTAATGATCTCCAAAATCCCAGGGCGATTTGGGTTTCCAATACGGGCGCGTTGTGTGATGAGGGCAATCCATTTGCTCCATGTGGCGTCAGTGGCGTGGTGGGTGGAGGGAACCTTTCCTTTAAACATCCACCCCAGCACCGGTAGTCGGGGTGCCAGGAGGAGTTGTGCTTCGGTGCCAATCACTTCCGAGGCAGCTTGGACTCCTTCATAGGCTGCTAGGATTTCCTTCTCTGTGGGAGTGTAGTTGGCCTCAGACCCTCTATAACTTCGACTCCAGAATCCCAGTGGTCGGCCACGAGTCTCTCCAGGCACCTTCTGCCAAAGGCTCCAGGACAAACCATTGTTCCCGGCCGCAGAGTAGAGCACGTTCCTCACCTCTGGTCCCGTCCTGACTGGGCCAAGGGCTAGCGCATGAGCGATCTCCCGCTTGATTTGGGCAAAAGCTTGTTGCTGTTCAGGGCCCCAGTGGAAATCGTTCTTCTTGCGGGTAACCAGGTACAGAGGGCTCACAATCTGGCTGTACTCAGGAATGTGCATTCTCCAAAAACCTATGGCGCCTAGGAAAGCCTGTGTTTCCTTCTTGCTGGTTGGTGGAGACATCGCAGCGATCTTATTGATGACCTCGGTGGGGATCTGACGCCGTCCGTCTTGCCACTTTACCCCCGGGAACTGGATCTCTCGGGCAGGTCCCTTGACTTTGCTCTTCTTGATGGCAAAACCAGCTTCCAGGAGAATCTGGATGATCTTCTCTCCTTTCCCAAATACTTCCTTTGCTGTGTTCCCCCCCACAATGATGTCATCGATGTACTGCAGATGTTCCGGAGCTTCACCCTTTTCCAGTGCAGCCTGGATCAGTCCATGGCAGATGGTGGGACTGTGCTTCCACCCCTGGGGCAGTCGGTTCCAGGTGTACTGTACGCCCCTCCAGGTGAAGGCAAATTGAGGCCTACATTCTGCTGCCAGAGGAATGGAGAAAAAAGCATTGGCAATGTCAATAGTGGCATACCACTTTGCTGCCTTGGACTCCAGCTCGTACTGGAGTTCCAGCATGTCCGGCACGGCAGCGCTCAACGGTGGAGTCACTTCATTCAAGCCACGATAGTCCACAGTCAATCTCCATTCTCCGTCAGACTTGCGCACAGGCCAAATGGGACTGTTGAAGGGTGAGTGGGTCTTGCTGACCACCCCTTGACTCTCCAGCTCGCGGATCATTTTGTGGATGGGGATCACGGCATCTCGATTCATCCGATACTGCCGGCGGTGCACTGTCGAGGTGGCAATTGGCACTTGTTGCTCTTCCACCTTCAAGAGTCCTACTGTAGATGGGTTTTCTGATAGTCCGGGCAAGGTGTTCAATTGCCTAATGCTCTCTGCCTCCACAGCAGCTATCCCAAATGCCCACCTGAGACCTTTTGGGTCCTTGTAATAGCCGTTCCGGAGGAAGTCTATGCCCAGAATGCACGGGGCCTCTGGGCCAGTCACAATCGGATGTTTCTGTCACTCCTTCCCAGTAAGGCTCACCTCGGCTTCCAACAGAGTCAATTGCTGCGATCCCCCCGTTACCCCGGCAATGGAAACAGGTTCTGCCCCCAACATGTCCCGATGGCATTAGGGTACACTGAGCACCAGTATCAACATGTCCCCATGGCCTAACAGACCTCCCGAAGTAGAGCCGAAAGTGAGCTCAAGCCAGATGTCCCGACATAGAGTTCAACAGACGTCCGGACGTAGTGCCCAACAGATGTTCAGACGTAGAGATGAAAGTTAGTTAACAACAAAATTAGAGCCCAGCAGGCATCGCGGAGTAGAGCCCAACAGAAGTCCCGACATACAGCACAACAGATGTTGCGATGTAGAACCCAAGAGACATCCCGACAAAGAGCCCCACAGACTTCCCGATGTAGAGCCAAAAGCGAGCTCAAGCCATAAATCCCGACATAGAGCGCAACAGAGGTCCCGACGTAGAGCACAACAGATGTCCCGAGTTAAAGACTAACAGACCTCCCGAAGTAGAACCGAAAGCGAAGTCAAGCCAGACGTCCCGACATAGAATTCAACAGACGTCCTGACGTAGTGCCCAACAGATATTCACACGTAGAGATGAAAGTTAGTTAACAACAAAATTAGAGCCCAGCAGGCATCGCGGAGTAGAGACCAACAGAAGTCCCGACGTACAGCACAACAGATGTTCCGATTTAGAGCCCAAGAGACGTCCCGACAAAGAGCTCAACAGACTTCCCGACATAGAGCCAAAAGCGACATCAAGCCAGAAATCCCACGTAGAGCTCAACAGACATCCCAACGTAGAGCCGAACAGACGTTCCGAAGTAGAGCCGAAAGCGAGCTCAAGCCAGACGTCCCGACATAGAGCTCAACAGACGTACGGATGTAGTGCCCAACAGATGTTCAGATGTAGAGTTGAAAGAAAGCTAACAACAAAATTAGACCCAACAGACGTCCCGACGTAGAGCCCTAAACAAGTCCCGAGGTAAATCCCAACAGATGTTTCGACGTAGAGCTGAAAATTAGCCAACTGCAGCCGTAGAGCCCAACACACGTCCGACGTAGAGATCGACAGATGTCCCGACATAGAGCCCAACAGATGTCCAGACGTAGAGCCAAAAGCGAGATCAAGCCAGAAATCCCGACGTAGAGCCCAACAGACGTCCCGACAAAGAGCCCAACAGACGTCATGACGTAGAGATCAACAGATGTCCCGAGTTCAAGCCCAACAGACGTCCCGAAGTAGAGCCAAAAGCGAGCTCAAGCCAGACGTCCCGACATAGAGCTCAACAGACGTCCGGATGTAGTGCCGAACAGATGTTCAGATGTAGAGATGAAAGAAAGCTAACAACAAAATTAGACCCAACAGACGTCCCGATGTAGAGACCTAAAGAAGTCCCGAGGTAAATAACAGATGTTTCGACGTAGAGCTGAAAATTAGCCAACTGCAGCCGTAGAGCCCAACACACGTCCGACGTAGAGATCGACAGATGTCCCGACATAAAGCCCAAAAGATGTCCAGAAGTAGAGCGAAAAGCGAGCTCAAGCCAGACAGCCCGACGTAGACCCCATAAGACGTCCCGACGTAGAGCACAACAGATGTCCTGAGTTAAAGACTAACAGACCTCCCGAAGTAGAGCCGAAAGCGAGCTCAAGCCAGACGTCCCGACATAGAGCTCAACAGACGTACGGATGTAGTGCCCAACAGATGTTCAGATGTAGAGTTGAAAGAAAGCTAACAACAAAATTAGAGCCCAACAGACGTCCCGAAGTAGAGCTCAACAGAAGTTCCGACGTAGATCTAAATGTTAGCTAAATCCTGATGTAGAGCCCAAGAGGCATCCGGACGTAGAGCCCAACAGACTTCCCGACGTCGAGCCAAAAGCGACATCAAGCCAGAAATCCCACGTAGAGCCCAACAGACGTCCCGACGTAGAGCCAATAAGACGTCCCGACTTAAAGACCAACAGACGTCCCGAAGTAGAGCCGAAAGCGAGCTCAAGCCAGACGTCTCGACATAGAGCTCAACAGACGTCCGGATGAAGTGCCCAACAGATGTTCAGATGTAGAGATGAAAGTTAGTTAACAACAAAACTAGAGCCCAACAGGAATCGAGGAGTAGAGCCCAAAAGAAGTCCCGACGTACATCACAACAGATGTTCCGATGTAGAGCCCAAGATACGTCCCGACAAAGAGCTCAACAGACTTCCCGACATAGAGCCAAAAGCGATATCAAGCCAGAAATCCCACGTAGAGCTCAACAGACATCCCAACGTAGAGCCCAACAGACGTTCCGACGTAGAGCTGAAAGTAAGCTAAATCCAGATGTAGAGCCCAATAGACATCCCGACGTAGAGCCCAACACACGTCCCGAGTTAAAGACCAACAGACGTCCCGAAGTAGAGCCGAAAGCGCGCTCAAGCCAGACGTCCCGACATAGAGCTCAACAGACGTCCGGATGTAGTGCCCAACAGATGTTCAGATGTAGAGTGGAAAGAAAGCTAACAACAAAATTAGACCCAACAGACGTCCCGACGTAGAGCCCTAAAAAGTCCCGAGGTAAATACCAACAGATGTTTCGACGTAGAGCTGAAAATTAGCCAACTGCAGCCGTAGAGCCCAACACACGTCCGACGTAGAGATCGACAGATGTCCCGACATAAAGCCCAACAGATGTCCAGACGTAGAGCGAAAAGCGAGCTCAAGGCAGACAGCCCGACGTAGAGCCTATAAGACGTCCCGACGTAGAGCACAACAAATGTCCCGAGTTAAAGCCTAACAGACCTCCCGAAGTAGAGCCGAAAGCGAGCTCAAGCCAGACGTCCCGACATAGAATTCAACAGACGTCCGGACGTAGTGCCCAACAGATGTTCAGACGTAGAGATGAAAGTTAGTTAACAACAAAATTAGAGCCCAGCAGGCATCGCGGAGTAGAGCCCAACAGAAGTCCCGACGTACAGCACAACAGATGTTCCGATGTAGAGCCCAAGAGACGTCCCGACAAAGAGCCCAACAGACTTCCCGACGTAGAGCCAAAAGCGAGATCAAGCCAGAAATCCCGACATAGAGCTCAACAGACGTCCCGATGTAGAGCCCAACTCACGTCCCGACGTAGAGCCCAAAAGACGTTCCGACGTCGAGCCCAACAGACGTTCCGACGTAGAGCTGAAAGTAAGCTAAATCCTGATGTAGAGCCCAACAAACATCCCGACGTAGAGCCCAACAGACGTCCCGACGTAGAGCCCAACAGACGTTCCGAGGTAGAGCTGAAAGTTAGCTAACTACAGACGTAGAGGCCAACACACGTCCCGACGTAGAGATGAACAGATGTCCCAACATAGAGCCCAACAGACGTCTCGACGTAGAGCCAAAATCGAGCTCAAGCGAGAAATCCCGATGTAGAGCTCAAGAGACGTCCCAACGTAGAGCCCAACAGACGTTACGACGTAGAGCTGAAAGTAAGCTAAATCCTGATGTGGAGCCCAACATACATCCCGACGTAGAGCCCAACACTCGTCCGGACATAGAGCCGAACACACGTCCCGACGTAGATCCCAACAGACATTTCGAAGTAGAGCCCAACAAACGTTACGACGTACAGCTGAAAGTAAGCTAAATCCTGATGTAGAGCCCAACAGACGTCACGACGTAAAGCCCAACAGTCGTTCCGACGTAGAGCTGAAAGCAAGCTAAATCCAGATGTAGAGAGCAATAGACATCTCGACGTAGAGCCCAACAGACGTCCCGACGTAGAGCCCAACAGACGTCCCGAAGTAGAGCCCAACACACGTCCCGATGTAGAGCCCAGGAGACGTCCCGACGTAGAGCGCAACAGATGTTCCGATGTAGAGCTGAAAGTTAGCTAACTACTGACGTAGAGCCCAACACACGTCCCGACGTACAGATCAACAGATGTCCCGACATAAAGCCCAGCAGACGTCCCAATGTAGAGCCCAACAGACGTTCCGACGTAGAGCTGAAAGTAAGCTAAATCCTGATGTAGAGCCCAACAGACATCCTGACGTAGAGCCCAACACATGTCCCGACGTAGAGCCGAACACACGTCCCGTTGTAGAGCTCAGAAGACGTCCCGACGTATAGCCGCAAATGAGCTAAAGCCAGACGAAGAGCCCAAGAGACGTCCGGACGTAGAGCTCAACAGACGTCCCGACGCAGAGCCCAACAAACGTTCCGATGTAGAGCTGAAAGTGAGCTACAGCCAGATGTAGAGCCCAAGCGACGTCCCGACGTAGAGCCCAACACACATCCCAACGTAGAGCCCAACACACGTCCCGTTGTAGAGCCCAAGAGACGTTCCAACGTACAGACGAAAATGAGCTACAGCCAGACGTAGAGCCCAACACACATCCCGAAGTAGAGCCGAAATTAACCTCAAGCCAGACGTAGAAACCAACGTATGTCCCGACGTAGAGCCCAACAGACGTCCCAACGTAGAGCCCAACAGACGTCTCAACGTAGAGCCGAAAGCGAGCTCAAGCCAGACTTCTTAAAGTAGAACCCAAGACACGTTACTACGTACAGCCCAAGAGACGTCCCGACTTAGAGCTCTAAAGACGTCCTGACTTAGAGCCCAACAGACATGCCGACGTAGAGACCAACAGACGTCCCGACGTAGAGACCAACAGATGTTCCGATGTAGAGCTGAAAGTTAGCTAACTACAGACGTAGAGCCCAACACACGTCCCTACGTAGAGCCCAACATACATGCCGACGTGGAGCCGAACACACGTCCTGACGTAAGGCCAAACAGACGTCTCGACGGAGAGCCGAAAGCGAGCTCAAGACAGATGTCCCGACGCAGAGCCCAAAAGACATCCCAACGTAGAGTCCAACAAACGTTCCGACGTAGAGCTGAAAGCAAGCTAAATCCAGATATAGAGCGCAACAGACATCTCAACATAGAGCCCAACAGACGTCCCGATGTAGAGCCCAAGAGACGTCCCGACGTATAGCCCAACAGATGTTCCGATGTAGAGCCCAACACACGTCCTGACGTAGAGCTGAAAGCAAGCTATATCCGGATGTAGAGCGCAACAGACGTCCCGATGTTGAGACCAACAGACATCCCAATGTAGAGCAGAAAGTAAGCTCAAGCCAGACGTAGAGCCCAAGAGATGTCCTGACGTAGAGCCGAAAGCGAGCTCAAGCCAGACATATTGAAGTAGAGACCAACAGACGTCCCGACGTAGAGCCCAAGAGATGTTTCGACGAAGAGCAGAAAGTGAGCAAAATCCAGACTTAGAGCCCAAAAGACGACCCGACGTAGAACCCAAGCGACTTCCCGACGTAGAGCCCAACACCCATCCCGACGTAGAGCCCAACACACGTCCCGACGTAGAGCCCAACAGACGTCCCGACGTAGAGCTGAAAGTAAGCTGAATCCTGACATAGAGCCCAACAGACGTCCCGACGTAGAGCCCAACAGACGTCTCGACGTAGAGCCCAACAGACGTCCCGACGTGGAGCCGAATGCGAGCTCAAGCCAGACTTCTTAAAGTAGAACCCAACACACGTCCCGACGTATAGCCCGAGAGACGTTCCGACGTTGAGACCAACAGACATCCCAACGTAGAGCAGAAAGCGAGCTCAAGCCAGACGTAGAGCACAAGAGATGTCCCGACGTAGAGCCCAACAGACGTCCCGACGTAGAGTCCAATACATGTCCCGTTGTAGAGCCCAACATACGTCCCGACGTAGAGCCCAATATACGTCCCGACGTAGAGCCCAACAGACGTTCCAACGTAGAGACGAAAGTGAGCTACAGCCAGATGTAGAGCCCAAAAGACGTCCCGATGTAGAGCGCAAGCGACTTCCCAACAGAGCCCAACACACGTCCCGACGTAGAGCCCAACAGACGTCCCGACGTAGAGCCCAACAGACGTCCTGACGTAGAGCCCAACAGACGTCACGACGTAGAGCTGAAAGCGAGCTCAAGCCAGACGTACAGCCCAAGAGACGTCCCAACTTAGATCTCTAAATACGTCCTGACTTAGAGCCGAACAGACGTCCCGATGTAGAGCCCAACAGATGTCCCGACGTAGAGCCCAACAGACGTCACGACGTAGAGCCGAAAGCGAGCTCGAGCCAGACATATCGAAGTAGAAACCAACAGACGTCCCGACGTAGAGACCAACAGATGTTTCGATGCAGAGCAGAAAGTGAGCTACAGCCAGACGTAGAGCCCAACACACGTCCTGACGTATAGCCCGAGAGACGTTCCGACGTAGAGCCGAAATTAACCTCAAGCCAGACGTAGAAACCAACGTACGTTCCGACGTAGAGACCAACACACGTCCCAACGTAGAGCTCAGAAGACGTCCGGACGTATAGCCGCAAATGAGCTAAAGCCAGACGTAGAGCCCAAGAGACGTCCCAACGTAGAGCTCAACAGACCTCCCGACGCAGAGCCCAACAGACGTTCCGACGTAGAGCCGAAAGTGAGCTACAGCCAGCCGTAGAGCCCAAAAGACGTCCCGAGATAGAGCCCAACAGCTGTCCCGACGTAGAGCCGAAATTAACCTCAAGCCAGATGTAGACACCAATGTACATTCTGACGTAGCGCCTAACACACGTCCCGTCGTAGACTTCAGAAGACGTCCCGACGTATAGCCACAAATGAGCTAAAACCAGACGTAGAGCCCAAGAGACGTCCCAACGTAAAGCCCAACAGATGTTCCGACGTCTCTACAGCTTGCAACAGTCTGGCCATTGTTTTTTGGAAAGTTTCTGGATATAATGCGGGTCAGTTCTTGGAATGTGAAACCTAAAAATGGGAATAGTATTGTATTTGGCTGCAGAAGCAAGAAGGGGAGAAGACAGGTCCATAAGGGTGAGAAAAATTCTTGCCCCTTTTACCTGCAAAATGACACAGGTATGAAAAGACTTCTCGTTCAAGGCTTCCCAAGAATTTGCTAAGGTGCAAGGGAGAGAGTTTGAAGTGGGAGAAGGAAGAAACAGAAGAATTTGGGAATGGAAGCTAGGAGGAGAGAGGGTAAGAGGCTTGAAAGTGGAACTGAGAGGAAAAGATGGGCTGTCTGCAATAGGAGGGAGATGAGAAAGAAAAGGAGACCTGTGAGGAAGGATGGAATTACTAAATGGACAGTCACAGAAAAATGAGAAGTGAACAAATATGAAATATAAATATTCTCCCATAGGTTGGAGAAGTAAACACCTTTTAAAAATATGGCTGGAGAGGTGGATGAACTCTAGGTTGTAAAAAAGAAATATAATGGTCATTAGAAAAATAAAAAAGAGAGAGAAAACAGCACCTGAAAAGCTGAAGGAGGAAATACAGCAGGTAAATGAGGAAATGGAAAAGCCTAGGAAGGACTGAAGCAGAACAAAGAACAAAGCACACTCGGGATAATGGTTTAATGTAGGGTGAAACCAATGCCCAAAATATGTGCAAAGTCACAGCAGTTTGGTTGTCAATTTTCCTATTCTCACACTACGCTCATGCAGTCTTCTGAGACAAATCCTCACCCCAAATGCACACAGCTGGTCCTCAGCAACACACAGCTCTGTCCACACTCCAGCACAGGTACCCTTAAAACCATCCCCCTTCTCCCTCACACACCTCTCGCTGATGCTGCTCCCAAGGCCTAACTCTGGCTAATGGCCACGTCCTCCGTTCCCCTTCAGGGAGGGGCATTGCTCCCAGCCATGTCCCAGCTTCAATCTCCACAGCAGCAGCACATCACTTCTTTCTAAATGTGTGACGAAGTGTTCCGGAAGGGGCCCAGAACAGCGCGGAAGGCCAACAGATCGGCTGCCACGGGAACGCAGACCGGCTGCGGCGGGAAGGGCAGCGCCGCCTCCGGCAGCCTCCTGCCGCAGCACCGGCGGCAGGCAGCACGCCCGCGCAGCCACGGCGCTTCCTTCCAGCCGTTCCCGGATAAGATCTGCCTGGAAACAAAAACGTATTCTTTGTACATTAATTGAGATAGTTCCCACAGCTTCGGGCAGTAATTTTTGATCGATTTATTGCAGAAATGCGTAAAGATAGCGAAAGCAAATGAAAGGTGTGTTAAGTACACCTAGCTATCCAAAATGTCAGCCATAAAATATCCTTGGCAGTATGCTCCACCTTTGTGGCAACTATAAGCTTTCCTGGGACAAAAGAGATTAGGAGCCAGGCAGAAGAAACGAGGGAGACAAAAAGAGTAGCACGCCAGATGGTACAGTTGTGCCCCCTCCTACCAGTTTAGATCAGAGCAGGGTTGCTCAGAGTTCCCAACAAGCTTCAAAGAGCTATCAACGTGATAAAGCAGCAAGTAGCATTGGTCAAAAGATCTTCAGCTGATCCAAGACAGAAAAGTGGGAAGCAACTGCAATTGCCGCAAATACAGCATGGTGAAAGCTAGAAAGCTGTTAATGATGATCTTTAATTTCAAACGGTACCTAAATTCTGTCAGTGATCATTAAAACTGGTAACTACAGTGCCTGTCATGCCAGCTGCTGTGCAAAAAGAAATCTGCATGTACTCCAGAGGAGCAAAAAAGGGGTTGCAGATGAAGAAACACCGTCTTAAAGAAAAATGCAGCTATTTCAGAGTTAGACAAAGAAAAATACAAGCTTCAGAAAACAGGGTTGACATTACTGATGCCATTAGCCTCAGAGAAGGACCTAGAGACTCCAGAAGCAGCAAAGAATGGGGCGCAAGGCAAGCAAGGAAAGTGAATGATTCATGCTAACTGACGCAGGAGGATGGAAAGCTGTGATCACAGACACTCAGCATGCTCCCAATTCATGAGGCAAAGCAAAACTATGACTAGGCTGAACACTGATTAGTATCAATTACATAGACCACTACTGGGGCAGACCTGTAAATCCATTTATATGGTACTGCACACATGAAGCCTGCAACTATTTGTACAAGAGAGCAATGCTCCTGTGGGCTGGCCCTTGATTTCTACATTCTGGCCCCCTTTGGACTAGATGTACTTTTTTTGTTTTTCCCCTCTAATGAGTACTTTTTAACAGCTTCTTAACATAACATGCTAAAAAGAGCTAGTTGAAAGCAGTAATTTTTGTCACATGAACAGCTGGAGCAGGAACTGGAGCCATTTCCATAACAACTGAAAGTTTTCCAATGACTTAGGTAGATCTGAACTCAAAAACTAGTTTGAACTTTGTTTACTTTGACCAGTGCAAGTCACAGAATAAGTTATCAGGCTGCATATTAGTCATGTTCCACAACATTTTATTAGCTGTACTCTCAGTAACATTCCAAGGCTTTTAGAAATCTGACCAAATTAAAGAGCGATGACAAAATGGTTTCTAATAAACTGAAATGCTGAGATAGCTGAATGGTGGTTGAGAACAATTAATGTGTTAGGTTTCTGAAAATGTGCTCAGTCACGTAATAAAGAGCATCTGCCATTCGTTTGTGGCCAGCCCAACCCTAATCCATGACACTTTGAAAGGTGAGGAATCGCTGAATGACGGTCCTCCAAGACATTGTTGTGAGACCCATGGGACTCCATGCAGTTTCATTCTGAAAACCCAGTATCTGGTGCTGTCCTGACCCAACTTGTGAGCAACACCATCATAAAGTATTTAATTTGTAGTTACCCACCCTGAATCTGTTCCTCATGGTTAACTTACCATAAAAAGGTTATTTCCTTTTAATCCGTTAATACGAAACTTACAACTGATCCTTCAATATGAACTATATGACATAAGAAATTTTTATTTTTATCTTAGATGGTTTTCAGGGGTTAAATCATTGTAGACTTCCGAGGCTGACAACAGTGCGCTATTCTTCAAATAACACAGGTAAAACCAACTTAGCAGTGAGGACAGGTTGGAAAAGAATGAAAACGAATAGGCTTGTTAATTCCTGAGAACCTCTAGCGGTTTATAAGGGAGAAAACGACCCCGCGGCAGACGGGGCTCCGCCGCGCGCCGCGCCGGCCCAGGTCCCTCACGGGCAGCACAACGCCTCCAACAGCCCGCCCAGCTCCCGCCCCCTGCCCCCTCACCTCCCCCCGCCCCCCCAGCTCCCTCCTCCGCCCCCGGCCCCACCTGCTCGCAGCCAACCGCTGTCCCCGCAGCCACGCTTCCCGCCAACGGCCACAGGCCGGCACGCGCGGCGGGGGCGGGCCCGCGGGCAGGGCCGAGTGCGGCGCTGGGAGACACTTCGCGCTGCGACCTGCGAGCGGGCAGCGGGCACAGGGGCGGGAAAGCGACCCCTCCTCGGCGGGAAGTGCTGGTGAGTGACTGCCGGCCTCGGCGCTGCCGAAATACGGCTAACCTCCCACAGCCCGTACTGGCGCTTTTACAAAGGATTTTTGCAAAGGAGCAGGTCTTCACCTTGGCAATTTGTGTCTGGATATAGAAACTGGGTTCGTTATTTATAAAGTGGCCCAAGTCTTCAGTGTGGAAAAATAGGTTTTCTGTGGACAAGTCTAAATAACCAGCATTCACGAGACTAGATCTAAATTAAATATGTTGCCGTGTTCCTTATTAGATGCCTTCAAAATAACACAGATAGTCTCAGTCTTCAGAGGATTAGACTGTCACCCAAACTGCTGTGGCAGCATCGAAGTGGGGAAAGTCTCTAGGCTGAGCTGATGCTGCAGCATCAACTGCTTGCTTTCAATGTTGCTGAAATTGCAAAGCAGGCTAACGTAAGAGGTCTGAATTCTGGTGTTCCACTAGTGCCCAGAATATTCCCCTCTGAGGACAGGCTGAGAGGGTTGGGGTTGTTCAGCCTGGAGAAGGCACCGGGGTAGACCTTATAGCGGCCTCCCAGTGCTTAAAGGGGGCCTGCAGGAAAGGTGGGGAGGGACTCTTGATCGGGGAGGGTGGTGATAGGACAAGGGGTAAGGGTTGCAAACTGAAAGAGGGTAGGTTTAGACTAGATAGTGGGAAGAAAATTTAGGGTGAGGGTGGTGAGACACTGGCACAGGCTGCCCAGAGAGGTGGTTGATGCCCCAGTCCTGGGAACATTCAAGGCCAAGGCAGACGGGGCTCTGAGCAGCCTGATCCAGCTAAAGATGTCCCTGCTCCTGGTGGGGGTTGTTGGGCTAGATGGTCTTTAAAGGTCCCTTCCAGCCCAAACTCTTCTGATTCCGCATTACTAACTCCACTGAGGCTTTATCTAGACATAGAGCTATTTTAGCATAATCAAAAGTGCCTTTTAGGCGCACCTTACCTAAAGCAATGCCAATTTTTGTTCTGGACACTTTAAAACTATCTGTGTAAGCCAGGCCAGGTTTAAGTTAGTGACACATGTTGAACCATGTAGGCTGATTTTATACCTAACGACGTGTATCCAAGAGTTTGCACTGGTTTGAGCATATGTTTAGATTAAACGCTTTATTGGAAATGTCACACAAAGGGAGAAGCGATGAAAGTCATCCACCCAATTACTGTACTTTCAAGGAGGAGGACTTCCCTGCTGTGGGAAGCTATATGCAAACATAATTTTAAAAACTAGGTGATGTCTCTGCTGAGATTATTTGGAAAATCTTGCACAGAACAAATTAATCCAGCCTTTACAAGTAGGATCAAGTTGCCAGTAAACCACCTTTGACAGTACTGAATTTTAGACACAGTGCAGAAACATTGGAAAAGCTGGCAACAGTCCATCTGTGTAAAATACACACTATGGCAACTTAATATATTGTTCTCACTCATGCTAACACATTTTCTATCATATATACACAAACTCTGCTTTTTTTTAAAATTAAAAATACTAAAAAAACCAGCAGGGGGCATAGATTACATACTTTAATTTAATCATACAATCTAATAGTCAAGGTCATTCATATTCTCTTAATGCACAAAGCTGTAGTTTTTTTTTTTCTAAAATTGTGTCATAGCACCATCTCCCTCATCTACTTACACGCAAACCACCAGAAGCTGAAATCAGCTTACAGTCTTCCATTCCTCTGCAATCAGTTTGCTGGCAAGTACCAGTTATCTTTACCTTCACCTCTCTGAAGTGGGAAGACTTTAGAAAACCTGTACAAATAGCTTCTGGGTAGCTATGAAAACAAGCTAAATTAGAAAAGACGTAAACCCCCCTCTGGTGACTTGGCAGTAATCTTGCAGTCTACAACTTCTTTTACATAATTATTTGCTACTAGGCCTAAACTGGCCAAGCATTTACCTCTGTCTTTAGCACTCACATCACACAGGAATAACATCCATGACCTGGGACTGTGAAGGAATGTGAATATAAAGCCATATTGTCCCTCTTCTTGTAGTTAGGATGGAACTTCGCTCTGCTAGTCAATGAGAGGTATTCTGCTCTGAGAATGTAAATATGTGTATCGTGTGTGCCGGTTGTGGACAGATTTCTCATCATGCTTACTCTAATCGCTTCTCCAAAACACAAGTACAGTGTGTTTATCCTTACAGAGCATTTGGTAGAGCAACAGGCACGCATTTACTACTCAGAATTATAGTCATCCAAGACAAAGTCAAAAACTGAATACAATGGCAGTCATATGACAAATATGAACAATCCACCCAACCTCTGTCCACTTGCATTAAAGCTGTGAGATTAGCAATATCAAGGATCCTGCTAGTTTGACCAAGTATCTTTTGGCTACTTATATTCAGATGTATATTTAAAAGTCTTTCAAACTGTTTCCATAGTGTCAGAGCAACAGCCTAGCTACACTTCAAACAGAACTTCATGATCCAGACCTTCAGCAGTTAACTTATACTTCACCTTTGTACACTTTCGGTGTTCGTTCATTGGTTTTTCTGAGACTGCTAACAAAGTGGTTGCTTCATTCATGGTTTCTTAAGTAAACTTCACTAGAAAGGGTGGCTGAACTAAAATCCTATTCCAAATGCCACTGAACATCTATAGGTTTTAAAACTGAATTCAGAGCACACAGCATCACGACTAGAACAAAAATCTTCTAAGGAAAAGCTCTGGGTTCTTTTCACTGATTTTACTTTGTTATTTGTCACTTCACTTTAAGGAGAAGCAGTAAATCTGAAGAGCATTTGACATATTTTATTATAAATGGTCATGAATACAGAACCAAAGTAATCTTTATAAATAGCTACAAAAAGCACAAATGCAGGTTAAAAAACATTCTCTAGAGTGAGCAGAGGGCTTGTGGCGCCTTTTTTTTTTTTTTTTTTTTTTACTTTCTATGAGCCTGTTCTTAGGAAAGAAATAATTTTAATAGGCTTTTTTTTTTTCCAAGTATGCTTTTTTATTGGTTTTGTTTTTAACTTTCAATGTGAAAACAAAGCTCTGTTGATTTATCCAAGAGAAAACCAGAAAGGGTGACACATGACATTTTTGTCCAGTAAATCTGGAATAATCCCACTGTACTGTGGGTTTAATGCTAATTTAACTGAAAACAGAAGCTAGTCCAAAGCATTTCAAAACCCCAACTTCCATACTTTTTTTAGCATATTGCCTGTCCGCCTCAGTGTCAGCATGAGGACCCAGCAAATCATAAAGGCTTCATTCCTGTCCACACTGGAGAGTTGCTGTCACCCAGAGTCTGGATGAAAGCATGCTACAGTCTTGCTTCTATGCAACTGTTAAAACGATTTTGTACCTTGCTAGCTGCCCCCCTTTCCTGTAATCTTCAATCGCGCAAACACACAATGTCATATACAGAACAGCCCCACCTGTTGCTATCCTTTGTGATCAAGAAATTAATCCAGTACTGCCAGTAGAGGCTTTAGCAAGCCTCTAAGCAAATCACTTCAGATTTAATCATTACAGATGAACAATGTTATGTAACATGGTAGTTATCTGTCCCCCCAGTCTGCACAGTAAGAGCCCGTGTTCTCTTTCTGCTTTAAAAGAACAGAACAATGCCTGTTTGAGGCATGTGTGTGTGTGCATATACGGTGGAGTGGGGTGCAGGGTTGGAGGAGAGGCAGTATTGCCCTAGTGGTTGAGTACTTCAGGTTATTATTTGTGAAATGGAAATTTCCTTGTCCATATGCCATTTCTTTTGTGCTATGCTCAATGGACAAGTGGAATTGAAGGTGCTACCTTCTGGAGTTTCACCTGCATTTTAAGAGGGAACACCTTCATAGCAGAGTTGCCTGTCACTGCATAAAACTGTGTCCCCAGCCTAACAGATATACGAGCAGCAAATTAGGTTCCTGGGATCTTTAAACACAGTAATATTAAAAGTCCAACCTACTACTAGCACCAAAATGACAGCGTTTACCTTTCCCTATGTTTTTGTCTTTTTTTCCAAACATATTTCTGTCTTACTGACATGCTGATGTGATCAACACTTTGGGCGCTGCTCAGCAACACTTCAGTCAGCCAGCCATGCAGTTGAATGTAAGCAAAGGGACAGTAAAAAGCAAGAAATAACACCGCGTTCCATTTGCAAAATGTCACTCTTCCCACTAGCACACTGTACTTGACCCTTCTGGCTGGAGAGGTGTCAATGATTTTATTCAAAGCGTCGCAGATGATTGTATAAAGACTGGACATAGGTGAAGACACGCATGGGATCCGGCTTATGACCCATCACCATCATGTCATCCACTTCTATCAGACGATCGCAGTGAGCCATTTTCCTGTAGCAATAATAAAACAGACACAGTGAATCAAGAGTTAAATCTAAGGCCTGTAACTACTTCCAAGACTCATTTGATGCTCTGATCACGCTGAGCATCACTGAGGCATTAGAGAAATCCTGAGGTTTAGCAGCAAGATTTCATTTCACAATGAAATGGTCAGGCTCAGGTTGGAGATTATTTTTGTGACCATGGAATATTCCTATTCTTTCTCCTCCTTCCTCTATACTGGGATCTGATCCAAAGCCCTGTAGGTCATTGGGTTTTTTTCATCTACTGACTCCCATTCACATCCCTGATATCTGTAGCATGTAGCCCAATCTCACATTCCCCTGTCCAAGTCTCAGTAAGCAAGGTCATGCGAGTTCGCAAATCACGAGTTTTTCTGGTTATTACACAGGAAGCTCCAAAAGAATGGCAAAACATGAGAAGAGATGATATGTGCCAATGAAGGCCCACGTGGCTGTGGGCTGTTTCTTCTCCACCACTCCATATCTTCAAGGTGTGTGTGACTTGGACAACAGTCTCAGATGATCAGGTTGGAGAGCAGAAGCCTGACTGAGATCTGGCCCAACAGAAAGGAACAGATCTGCTGAGGCCCAAGATGAAAAATCACAAGAGCAGGAAGCAATTTGATCAGCAGAGCTCACACTGAGGTGAACAGCAATAACAGAGAAAAGCCTTTTCTGGCACTAGAAGAGAACAGTTAGTTTAAAGGCAATCACACCTATGAAGTAGTAATTTCTGTAGATACTCTTACCTAATGTTTCTTACTGTTGTGCGCATGCTGTCTTTTGTTCTCCCCTATACTTACTGAGATAGAAAAACACTGCAACTTTCCTTTGAGAGTTATGGATAGTTTTACTTTAGAGATCAACCACCTAAAAGTGTCATAGAATCTCTTTCAACTCACTGACAAGCAACAAAATTTTTTTATATATACGTATAGATATGTGTGTATTAACACCTTGTAATTCCCAAATGAATTCCTTTGCTAGGGGCTGTAATAAGGAGAGCCAACATTACGCTAAGAATTTTCAAAGCTTTTCTTTGGAATGGCAAATGGCAAATCCAGTTCTGTAAGTTATTACTTGAAAAAAAGAAAAAAACCACTCTGAATGAACCCCAGAGCTTCAGTGTGGTGGTACCAATGTTTGAAGCTGTATGAGAAGCTGCAGGAAACTAGCCATGTATTCCCACATCCTGTTAGTATTTGGAAAGTGTACCAAACCCAGCTGCATACCACATGGAGTGTTTACTGTTACACAAGTCAAATAAAACAGTAAGTAAGAATCATGTTGATACTGGGCTCAGAAAGTTACTATTTCTAGCTGACAAGTTCACACTCATGATGAATTTAATAAACAAGTTACCATTTAATTGCCTGGTATACTGCATCAGAAAGGATCAGGTCAGTGTGACTGAGGGTATTAGCTCTGTTTTACAAAAATGCAGTTACCAGGTTGAGCAGCTCTCAGCCTTGATCTAACTCTACTTACACTGAATTCAACCTTTATTCTTGTTTAACCAAAGAAACGGAGAGAGAGATGTGAACCCTGCCACAAAACCCAATTCCAAAAGTTAATCTACTTGCTCCCTGCCGTTCAGGGCATCACAGTTTTTCCAGAGAGACTGGATGGATATATTAACATGCCTCAAGTTGAAATTTGGTATCAAGCAGGTGGGATTGGCTAAGAAAATACCAGTTGTATATCCGGTTTCTATGGACTGTTGGTTAGTAAACATTGGATGCCTTGTGCTCTATGAACTCAAACGTCTTTTTTAACAATTAATATTGGCAAAATCATTAAGAATCATTCATTACTTGAATAAAATAATTAAAAAAACAAAACAAAAACCAGAAAGAAGTAGCATTTTTTCCTCTTCTGTCCAAGTATAACTCATGAGGCCGATTTCTCAAGTGTCAGTGCTAAGACTAGTGAGAATCACAGAGGTGAGAAAGCAGAATTCAAGTACTGCCTGAAGACGATGAATGACCTGAACCCAGGACTCCATGAACTATCCTGTGCCTCATAAAACCACCTCTGATTTTAGACTGCCGAGTCACCTGTTCTATGCCTTCTCTATGCAGAGCTTTATTATCTTTTTTTTGGCATGACACGTGTAAGCTGGTGATACCGGATCTACAAGAAGAATGATTAAACTTTTTACTGCTGCCCAGCCACATTAGACTTGAACTGGAAGTACTTCACAGAGATCTAATGTGATACTCACTCAGCCATGGTGAAGGCCAGCTCAAAGTTCTGCTTGCGATTAGCTGGGTCAAGCTTATTATAATCAAAAGCTTCAGGAAAGAAAGAATGCACAAGAGCACAGAATGCCATCCCATCATTCCAGCTTGAGGAGAAGTTTTGGAGATCAATGTGCTGTCATGATGAAAAAAATATGCATGTTAATGCAGCATGGGGGAACAGGGAAGAGCTGGTTTTGCTCACTGCAGTTTTCTGTCCTTCTATCCCACTAACCAAAGCAACAGAGCATAGGTTTTATGTTTCTCTTCCCCTCTTTGTAGATCCATTATATTACTTGTATTCTGAGGAAAAAAAAAACAAAACAGCACACTCAGCAATTAAAGCCTTTTTGCCTGAAATGACCAGATGCAAAGCAGACATACAGTCAAGGACCCTGATCTAAAGCCCAGAAAGAAAATACTGGGAAGAATCTTGTCGATGTCAGTGAGCTCTGGAGCAGGCCCAAAGCACCAGTATCTGCAGAAACCAAGGACACCGCTTATCCCTGTGAGGTATTTATAATGGAAGAATGGTTCATTTTGTGGCTGTGAATAACACTAGATAAGGACTACGTTTGCTTGCTTTGCTTTTCAGTAAGGCCCAATTCAATGCCTGTTTACACAGATCAGTAGAAATATAGGAAGAACTAACGCCTACTGCAAAATCAGATTCTTAGAACAAACGCTTATTGTTACTTTCTACCACCACATTCAAAAGAAACATACTCGGGCTTTTGTCTCATGCTGCTTTTCCGTCATATAAAATTCAAGCCCCAGCTTTTCTGGTAAGCAACTAACAGTAATTTTCACTAGTTCTGCTTGTGAATACTATAATTTAGAGTTTAGCAATAATAATGCACATTTTAAAATAATGTTGTGAAACATATTACAGAAAAAAAGCCTGTACTATTTTCTTTCTCCTGGAAATTGCTTTGGCACCTGCAGTTTAAGGCCAGGTAAAAATCACAAAAATCTCAACTGCTGAATTCTTTTAGCTACACTGATGTTACCTCATAGAAATTAGGTCATTAACACCATGGGATTCAACCTCAACCATTTACTACAAATTCCCTTGTCTAATACCAGTAGAGAGTATTTTGGTCTGCTGTGTAGAAAAAGGGCCATAGTCTCCTTGTACTGGCAAAATGTTATTCAGATCTTGCCCTATATAATAAGAATGCAAAAATAATAGCCTGAAACTAAGAAAAAAAAATGTGAGCTTATACTGAAGTCTACATCCATAAGCACAAAAATGTAGGCTTTCAGACAAACACTAATGCATTGCTTTGACAGACATACAGAATCTCATTCATGCAATCACTGACTGTCTTGAAGTGCTGCCCATACAAACCATGATGTTTGTGTTACCCACACAGAACTTGATGATCTTGAGGAAGTTAGCTCATTGTCTAGCATGTTTTACATTCACTTTGAGTATATTTTTTTGGAAAATTCTCCCAAAAAAAGCACACTGAAAATGCTAACACGTCTTCACCTTGTATCCTATATATATATATCTATCTAACAGAATTAGTTTAATGCTGCTAGCGCTGGCAACCCCAAAACTCTGCGACCTCTTCAGCTTAGCTCTGGATTCTCCTTTTCCTCTGGAAAATTAACAGAGATGAGATTAAATTAAATTCTAGAAAAACTTAAACTTATTTGTCAGCAACATCTATGCAACCTTGCCCAAGTCAGCACCTGTCCAGGTGATCTTTGAGAAACACGTTGCTGAAACTTCAACTTGCTGGTCCTCCAAGAAAAACTCATTTTCATTTCACTAAAGCCAGTATTCCAAGCCCTCTTCTATTTAAATCATACCCCCATCGCTGTGCATAAGGAATAGTCCATGCTTTTGTTCCTTAATAAGTGGCAACAGAAAGTCGCTATATTCCCAGTCTTTTATAATAACGGAGAAGGCAGCTTTCACAGCACTCTTTCCTGATAAAACATACCTGCTTCTTCAGCTGAAGAACTCCAAAGCCAGAGGAATCTGTAGCGGTGAATTTCCAGGGCTCAGCCTGGGAAGTCAGTGAAGCTATCCACGCATGACCACATATTGTCTCTTAGCTCAAAATCCTACACTGAGAGAGTCCTCCCACCCAGCTGTCCTCTGCTGGTAATAATTGACAAATTAGTTTCCCATTAGCCAACCCATTCTGGAGACAAGGTGTGTGACATACTTTCCACCATCCTGTTCAAATTTCTCAAAAAGCGCTTTCCTGGCCTGTGTTCCTGTAGTCCGTGGGAGTGTCTGAGACCGCACCAGTTCTCTCCTCCTTTCAACTCGGCAATGTACAGTGGGAGGAGACGAGCGAGAGCTGGGGGTCACATCACAGCAGCTGCCAGTGGCACTGGAGAAACAAAACATGAAAAGTATGTGGTTAAAGAAAAAAAATAACTCTCTGCAGTGCCAGGAATCAGCATAAAAGTCCAACTGTTGCCTACTCCAAACCTCCCACAACCTCAAGAGTACCTGAATGAGTCAAAAGCAATTTAAGTAAAAGTCAGAGTTTTATTGACAAACAACAGCACTTAAGTATAGAAGAGTCTAAGGTACTTTTACAAATGAGACACAGCTGGCCAAGTCACAAATGCTTTGTGACAAAGCACTAAGTAGAACAACACTTAAACACTTTTAAGAAAAAAACAGAAAAGAAAAATAATAATAATTAAAAAAAAAAAAAAAGACATGGCCACACAGGAGCTCTGAATCCCTTTAATTTACAACTGTGGGGGTCCTGGAGGGTAAGTCCCATTTTAAAAAATGTAACTTGAAGAGTAATTCAGGCAGCATTGCCCTCGTGAGACCCCATCTGGGATACTGCATCCAGCTCTGGAGCCCCCAACACAAAACAGATATGGAGCTGTTGGAGCGAGTCCAGAGGAGGGCTACCGAGATGGTCAGAGGGTTGGAACACCTTTCCTATGAGGACAGGCTGAGACAGTTGGGCTTGTTCAGCCTGGAAAAGAGAAGGCTCTGGGAAGACCTCTTAGTGGCCTTCCAGTACCTGAAGGGGGCCTACAAGAAGGCCGAGGAGGGACTTTGTGCCAGGGCCTGCAGTGACAGGACGAGGGGTAATGGTTGGAAGCTGGGAGAAGGCAGGTTTAGACTATATACAAGGAAGAAGTTCTTCACCCTGAAGTGGTGAGACACTGCAACAGGTTGCCTAAAGAAGCTGTGCATGCTCCATCTCTGGAAGTGTTCAAGGCCAGGCTGGATGAAGCCTTGAGCAACCTGGTCTAGTGGGAGGTGTCCCTGCCATGGCAGGGGTGTTGAAACTAGATGATCTTTGAGGTCCCTTCCAACCCAAACCATTCAATGATTTGATGAAGTACCTTTGAAATTTTTACTTCTAGTATGCATAATTTTGAGCTCATGTCAGTGTTGCTTCACTGACCGCAAACTGGTAATTTGATCCAGAAATACAGAATTATCTTCTAATTTGTGTTTATTTGAGCCATAAACCACTTAATCAGCATTAATGAAGTAAGGCACACATAGCATTTGGAAATGTTCCCCATGACAGAGCTGGGGAAACTGAGGCAAAGAGCAATGACACCACTGTCACACATTAATTTCTGGTACAGCTGGAGGTCAAATCTGACAGCAAGTTCTCTAAGGTGCTCAGTATATCATGACTCAAATATCAAAATGCTGATGTTGGAACTAAATCAGAAGAAACATAATGGCAAATTTGGGATAATTTTCAGGGCAGATGCAAGCCCAAGTTAAGAGATTTAAATTGGCTGCCCTCCTATTTTTCTTGATGGATATTTTGCATGCTGAGGATGCCTGGATATGCCAGTAATAATTGTGATACCATGTAATCCTATACTAAGCAACTGCATCTTTGAGTTAATCAAGAATGCGTAACAGTCTTCTGTCCTCAGCAAGGCATTTATCTACCAACCAAACTCTAGGCTAGACAAACAAAGGATATTTGATGGCAGTCATATGTTGGGCCTACAAAAATAAGCCCAAACTACAAATTTCACACAGCTGAGTATTTTTACAAGTGTTTTCAAAGGGCCTGACAACTTGCTCCTCCTAACAAAAATCCACTGCTGGCACTGAGAGTTTTACTGACTAACACTGTAACCACGCTGAAATCCACAATTAGATCTGCTTTAAACTGCTCTACAAAAGATATTTATCCCTTCCCATCTCTGTTCCACTTAGCCCTGAGGAAAGCTCACAACCTTTAATGGGCTTAAACCACAGCATCTGGGACTCACCTGTTCTCCAAGCCATTAGAACACCTGTCCCTTGAGACCATACTGACCACAACAGCCTAACAAAATGTCAAGAAAAAGTGTACCTTTCACCAGTTTTGGTTCTACTACTCATCCCATAGCTCACAGTCGAGACAGACTCAGTGACAGAAGTGGTGTTCTCTGTACAACAGCAGGAAAAACAAGATATATCAGGGCAGAAACTTCTTTTATCTCCTTTTCTCATACATTTTCAAACTATTTCCTGATAGCTACAACTGATTTTTACTCACCACACTGAAAAGCTGCAGGTCTCTGTCTAATTTCCAGCATGAGCTAACAAGCTGGGCAGGGATTTTCTCCAGGGGTTCAATCCCTCTGCAAAATTGCTGCACTGCAGCGAGGATGGTGTAAACATACTAGAAAGGGCTGTGAGAGGATGCCTTTGATAAAACTGCATTGAGAAGGCTGGATCATTCCAGGCCCTTGTGCAGACCTCAGACGAGGGCACGCTGTCATGGACATTTCAGTGAAAGGAAGAAGTGGTGATAGAGCTCAGCTTGCAACAATCATTCTGGCAGACATAAGGAGTCTGGGAAGTCTGCTATGACTGACAGCATAATTTAAATGACCCGATTTCCACCAGGAAACATTTTCGTTTGTAAAGTAGAACAGATTCCAAAGGTTGCAAAGGTAGCTTAAAACTAGCTTTGCATCTTCCTCCCCCTACCCCTGAGGTTCTACCTTTAGTACTTTGCCTTTTAAGAGCTGAGCTCTGGACTCCAGCTATACCCTCTAAACGCAACGGAGTGGCTTGCCCAGTTTTAACACACTAAAACCAAAACTTGTTGCAAAAGCCAGCAACTCATTTATTGAAGGCTTCTTCTATAAACAAAGAAGAAAGACTGGCATCTTAGAAACAATCCAACCTCATAACTGTCCTGAACTTATAGAAGGGATCCAGATCAACTAGACTTCTCACATAAAACACCCTGGTAAATGCCAGCATACGGATGTCACAAATTTGGGACCACAAACAACTGCCAGATATATGTACAAATCTCAGTGGTTTTAAGCTGAGAAAGAGTGTGATCCCTACTCTGGATGAGCTACATCTTCACTAAACTGACACTTGAGACCACTGTGAAATACCAGTACACTGTATAGACAGTAACAGCTTGGTGACATCAATCAGAAGTACTTTTGCATAGAGCTCAACCCATCGATTTTGACTGAAATCAGAAGTCCTTAAGGCATTTAATCCTTTGACACATTCATATATGAAGGAGACTACTTACTGCTATTCTGCTCAAAGGAATTTGCTTCAACATCCATAGGGTGGGCGCACCACTTTCCAACTGCCATTACCTTGCATTCAGTCACAGTTTTCACTTGGTTAGCTGAAATACTCACTGCTCAAGCTGTCTGTTCTGCCACACTTTTCTGGCATCTATTGTTTCTACTGCAGAGATTGCCTAACAGTACACATGTACACCACTGTGCAGACAAGGATAACTACCCCTTGCTTTTTGAACTGATTGAGAATCTGATACAGCAGAACAAGTTTCTGTGATACCTGGGAAACTGAATCTGCATGCAGTCTTGTTAGCAATTTTAATATTACCATGTACCTACCAATTGGAACTACATGCTCAGATCTGAATCCCCCAGACATTGAGCATGGAATCCCTCTCAATTTATGTTGCATAAGGACATGCGGATAGGAACACTCACCTCCAGTGGCAGGTGAACCCACAGATGTTCTCACTGTACTTGAATTCCAGGTCTTCACTGAAAGAGCAGAAAAAAAGACAAAGGAAGGCTTTGCTCCATTCTTAGCTTTAAGATGAAAGTTGAAAGAATAATCTGCAAATAATCTCTATCTCTTGCTGGCAATTGCATCTGGTCTCTCTCTAATTTCTGATCTCTACATATAGTCTGATCTGTAAGCATCGCTATCACTAAATGTATATGAAATACAGCTCAAAGATGAATGACTTCAATAGGAATGAAATAAGGGTTTTTTTTAAACTCAATTTAGATATAAATAAGATTCTGCAATCATTCTGACTTGTGTATATGTGTCAGTCTGCTGTCAGTCAGTCCTCCCCCCAAATGACTGTTGAATCCGTTTGACAAATATCTGTCTAGCCTCTCAAGGGGCCTCAGGTCTCAAAGCACTAAAAACTCCTGCATAGTTTATTAAAATAGCTGGACACATTGAAGAGATACAGTAACTGTGCTAGAAGTTAGGCTGCACTATGCACTCAACTATATTAGGCAGCAAAAATTCTCAGCAGATGTGACATCATAGCCTGAAGCCCCACCTAAGACCCAGAATATTCTAAATCAGTGTCCCACCATGGGATATGGAGCCGTAGAAGGGAGGTTTCATAATTACCACAGGACAAACCCCGTAGCACCAGTTTCTTGAAGTAAAGAAACGGGACACAGCTTCAGCAAACAAGTTACTTTTGTCTCTTTTACCTGACTGGTTGGAAGTTTTCACTGCCATTCCATTTTTGCTCTTGCTCTGTTCCAGCAGGCCAGCAGATGCATTAGTTGTTCCTGTTGAACTGATGGTCTCTCCTGAAAACTTCTCCGATATCCTGGTTACTGCAGTAACAGGAAGATGGGGCATCTGCAAGGTCACTGCAGGGGCATGGGCTTCAGGGGAAGAGTCTGAAAAGAGTCTGAAAAGAGGTCAGTTCACGGGAGACTTTTGCCTGACCTAGCGAATAAAAAGAAAAAGGAGAGAGGAAGTAAGTTTATTTGAAGATTTGTAACAAAGTTACTAACAAACCAATTTCCATGCAACAACTTTATTTTTCAATATTCTATTTTGTTCGGATTATTCCACCTAGTTCTCCCTGTGGGGCATTATACCATTTACAGCACGCGGCAGAAACAACTCTAGTGTAAGTGATCCTTGCAGCGATCATACCTGTCCTACACGAATCTCAGCAAGAACAACTTCTTCAGATCATTAATCCGCTATCATCTGCATTCGGTAAGCTACGCCTCTTCCTCTGTGCAGCCCCCGCCCCCAATCTCCTGCCATGGGTTAGAAGCCAGCATTCTTGCTCTTCTCATGGTTTTATGAAACGCTTCCTCAGTTTTCTCTAAAATGGAGAGAGTAAGTCCTTCCTCCACTGAAGGAGGATGGAAGCACACAGGTAATCTGCAAAATGTTTGGGGATGCAGGGCTACAATGGCATCCAGAATAGCAGGCCTTATTATCACTAGTGCTCCAAGATAATGTGACAGTAATAGTTTCTAATTTATGAAACACTATAGTGCAAGCTTAACAATAAACGTAAAATTTAAAAGTTAAACTCCTAAGTAGGAAATAAACTTAAATGGCATTAGTGCCACAGCACAATATCCATGCTGAAACCATAGCAGATTCCAATGCTTCCAACACGTGAGAGCTGCTCTGTGAATGCCAGGATCAGGTATTTTACAAGGAGTGCTACGTCATTTCATGCTCTGTTCCTACCTGATGAAGACTGACGCCCATTTTCAATGATTGAAGAACTAAAAACTCTTCTAAACTCAGGTTTGTGGTGGTCCTCCAGGTCTACACTCTGTCAGAACAGACAATAGACACAACAGCTAAATTTTAAACAGCAGCAAGATTTAGAAGACTATCGAGAAATACCTGCCAAGAACAGGTCTTCCTTGTGTTAGTGACCACAACACAAGGTGGGAACAGTTATCTAACCCCAAGAGCCAAAACTGCAAACCGAGCACTGGCAACGCAGGACTTGCATCAATATTTACATACTTGTCCTCACAGACCCCATGCACCTAGGGAGGGTCTTCCACTTCTGTTAGATAAAGGTATCACCATCCACTGTGAAGGTGATAATCAGGAGACTCCACGGAATAGTGGGGAGATTGATTGAGATTGCATAAACCCTTAATGCTCTGCAGGTTTTTTTTTCCTGTTTGCTACAGAAAAACAAAACCAAAAACATTCTGATAACATATTGTAACAGCATTACATAAAGCAAGTATGACCCTAGAACTTTACCGCTACATTATAATCTGCAACTTCTGTAAGGGTAGTTTTTTCCTGGGAAAAGCACCAATTTTCCCCATAATGTTTGCCAACATAATTCCAGAAAAATCAGCCAAGAATTTTTTTGGCTTTTTTTTTTTTGTGTGTGTGCGCACATGCAAAAAAAGTCACAAGGACTCTGCGATTTAGCAGGAACTAGAGAAAGTAGAAACTGCTTCACAGACACACAATTACATCAATTAAAAAAGTGTAGCTTCCAAGAAGCAGCATATAGAAGCAGTAGAGTGAAATTCCTCAACACAAAGTTCAAGAAAAAGTTTTAATTGATTCCAGACAAGTATCTAACTACTAGATTGGCCAAAAAAATGATGAATAAAAAAAAATTCTACCGTGCCATTATAAACGTAATTCAAAATTCTCATAAACTCAATCGAAACAAGTTCTGGGTTGTTTTGTTTTTAAAGACAGACAGAAAGACTGAAGATAGATACTGAAGAAGATTTTTACACTGCAGGTAAGTACAGAAACAACAGAACATAACAGGAAAGGAAAGAGGCAGGGCGTATGCATGTAATAACTTAATTTGTCTCTGCTTTTCCATACACAGGAAATATGAGGCAAACCAATGGTTTGATTTTACTTATTTATTCCATAGCTTCATCACAAATTATTAGAATAATTTATTTATAGGGTGTAAAACTACATCTCATGTAAGACACAGAAACCCTATGATCAATTCAAGATAAATCAACAGAAAGAGTTTCTTGGAACTTGTCTGCTGTTTACCATGCATCTGTTTACACTCATCCAAACTTAATTAAGAACACCAGATAACAACATTAACCACCTTTGAGATTTTTTAAAAGCATTCAATCTTGTCAGATGCTGCAGAGTTCACAGACTGTTTTAATATCTGTTACTTGAGATACTAGAACTTTTACTACCTCAAGTAGTCCAATCCCAGTCAACTCCTGGTAACTACAGTCTGAGATCTTGCTCAGAATTTGTTAACTAGTATTAGATTACAGTAAGGTAGCCTAAACACAATTTTGTCATAGACTATTCAGTTGTGGGCTTAGATTCTGATCCTCCTAGGTATTTAAGTGTCAACTTTCAACTGATTCCAACAGAACACAGGTGTACAGAGCAGAATTTGAGGTAAACGCCTACACTACTGAAGTTGAGAAATATCTCCCTCCTTAAGGTTGGGCCCTACATTCTCAGATCACAATAGGTATCCAGGCTTTTCAAGACTACAGCGTAATTTGGAGAAACCATTAAAGTGTGGTAAAACTCCATTAATCTGACTTCAAGATGAGGACCTACTGCCTTGTAAGGAAGCATCTTACAAAGATGAATTACAATAAAACACAGAAAGGAATGGCAGGAAGACATTGAGATACCATGAACTGTCTTTAAGGCTCAGCTTGGATGGTGTATTTTATTATATTGGGGTTTACACTATTTTTTTAACCAAAAAAATTCAGATTCTCAGGTCAATTTTTTTCATGCTAGGTGACGAAAAGAGATAGCATCACCTGAATATGATTTTCAAACCAAACAATACAAAATTCTCCAGAAAAGGACTGGAGACTTTCCAAAAATGTGGAAGATGTACTCTCAGAAAAGACGACTTTTAAAGGTTTCTCAGCCAGGAGCTTTCATTTAATTCTCTTGCCAAGTTTTCAATGATCTTCCTGGGGTTATATAGGCACTTATGTGCTCTGCTAGATAAGAGTGCAGATGTTATACGATGAGCCAAGACATTCCTTAGTCTGTTTACCATGAAAATGCACAAGAGGCTGCTTTTTTTTTTTAAAAATTTATTATTTTTTAAAAGCAACCACCACTCAAACAAGCAAAGACGCACAACACCATGTTCTAGCACAATGTTGGTTAATAAGACTGACAAATTTCCACTGGTGCCCAACGAAGGCTGCAGGTGCACCTAAGACAGCTGGGAGTTAGAATGTCCATTCCACAACTAGGTTAGCCTGCCTTAAGACACACTGCAAGTGCTACAAATCAAACCCGTAATGAAGTTTAGTGTATCAATCTGAACAAGGAGAACTTTTCCTTCATTTTAACTTTCCTCTATCTTTCTTATTTAAAAAGAAAGGAACATAAACTAGATTGGGGAATTGGGAACCCTCATAATTCTCACTCTTTCCCAATATCTAAAACTTTCTTACAAGCGGAAGCATTACAATTCAGGTATCTAGGCTCCACTGATTTTTGTGGGACCTCTTGCATTTGGCGGCCTCATTACAGACAGGTTATCAGAAGAAGTCACATCCAACAAAGCCGCACTCTTTAGATAGTTACTCAGCTTAGGCCCAAAAGGAGTGACAAGTTCTTTTGCAAAGCTAGTCTCCAAACTTCTTTCACAACAGATCACCAGAAGAACAGCTTCTTTAAAATAACATTTGTCTCTCCAATAATCAAAAATATTTTTCATTTTTATACCATCTGCTACCCCACAAAGAATGCTTCCATTCCACACAGTCTGACTTACTGCTGCTAAACTGGATTTGTGTCCTTATATGCAGATCTTTTAATTTGAGATAATAAAATTATTTTAAAACTTTTATACTTGTCAAGAAGGAGGCACTATGCACTAATAAATTCAGTTATGACTAGCTGCCAGGATTAACCTAAGAAAAGCACACAAAATATTAATTATACAAACCACGCAGAATCAGGGGTTCAGAACTTTTAATGCTGTATTTAATGGAACTGAGATCCCAGTCAACAATTATTGTCCATATCTAGAACTGAAATGTAAAGCACAGCTAATGCAGCTCCCTAGAACGTACCTGTGGTATATAGAATTGTTTATCCATTCATGTCAGCCATTATGACCTGAATATGTCAAATGCTGATATAGACTATAAACACGAACCTACTTTACAAGCTTTGGGGGTGAGCAAAACAGTCAAATGAGGTGGTCATTCCAAAGATCATGTAGCATCCTACACACTGAACTGGTTTCTTAACGCAGTAACAGGTGCCGCATCAATTTATTTTATGCAAACCTGATTACGTTTTGGCTAACAATGCTCAGGAAGAAACTTGATTCCACGCTCGAGGACAGGGAAGCCCCATGTGCTGATGAAACACTGGGAGGATCTGTGATCAGATTCTACCATGCATTTAGTGGTGTCAGGCTAAAGTACTTCAAAATCCACTTTGTTTGGAGAGGGCAGCATTCTGACAAGTGTGTAACACTACTTCCTCTGTCAATGCTGGCTACACAGATTGTAAACATCGGGGGACACAGATACCTATATCCGTGCTTAATAATGAGAAGCACCCATTTGTACAACTCAGGTTACAACAACATGATGAGGAACTGGTTAAAGAAAAGAAAGTTAACGCTAACGTTTTGCATGTCTTACTCAGGCTTACTCTTAGAACTAATTTCTCAGTAGCTCAGAAGTCTCCATGTCATGTAGGGTGATAATACTTTCCATAGTCACAGGGCTGCCAGAATTCCTCCTTCACTGCAAAGATGTTGGACCTTGGGGATCCACAACGGGAAGCTGCTATCAAACTGGCAAATATCATAACCCAGTAATGAAAATCACACACATTCAGAAAAGAGTAAGCACCAGATCATGAGATCAGAAAGAAAAACAATTTTTATTTCCTCTCTGAGACTCTGAAGTGCACATGTGTTATCTCGTCAAGCTTTTGCCTGCAACAAGGTCAAATTGTGGAAGAATGACAGAAAAATGAGATTACTCTCTCTCAAATGAGGCATCAGTCATCCAAAGCCTTTCATAAAAGCACCAATTATCAAAAGGGTTACAATAAAAATAATTGGATCTAGAAATGCTGTTTATCTGTGAGAAGTACCTCCCTCTCTTGTTACATACTGGATGAAACTGATGCTTCACTTCGGTGAACAGCAAAAGCACCACTGACTTCTGCAAGGCAAGATTTGACGCTGTTCCTTTCATAGAAAGAGATCACTGATGCATCAGAAATGGGGAATGATGAAATGTCTGAGGAAATGCAAACAAGGCTCCTAGACACCAGCAAGAACTGCACCACACTTACCCCTTAATTCTTCTATTAGAAAGCCATTGTCCCTCAGAAAACACCAGAATTCTCTATCTGTAACTGACCCTGCAGCTTGAAGAAAAAGCCTTGAACACCACGAGCTTATTAGGAAAGCTTTTGCAGATGAAGTAATCACTGAAAAACAACAGTAGAAGCAGTTTTCACAGAACCTTTTTTGAAGCAACACTGGATAAAAGTGGACAGCAGGGAACAATTCTACCTTGGCAGTTTCAGCAGGTGCCCACAGCTACGTCACACTGAATTAAAACAAAACAAACCACACAACAAAAAATAATCCAGATAAGTATGAAGGCAAGCTTGGAATGAATGCCACCCTTCCAAAAGGACACTTGCAGGAAGTGCAAGAGAACAGTAAGAAGGAAATGGAACTACCAGATTTCCTTTATTATAGGAAGTTGAAGAGTCGAGATGGTTTAGAATCATAGTATACAACGCCAGGTGATTGCTGGAACAGTTAATCTCCCTGCCTGTATACCCTAGGTCATTATGTCTCATGCAGTTACTCCAAGGCTGACTGTTGGGTGCCATCAGGTCACCACAGAGAGACACCAACGAGTAATATTTGTTTAGATCTTCCCATGTGGTCATAACCTACTACTCATCTCTCTGCTGTCCTGACCACTGCGGGCAGGTTCTCTGCAGCAGTCTGTCCAGCAGACTGTCCACATTGTACAGAAACTCTTCTGACAGCATAAAAATAGAACACCCTTACGGTATTTTTAGTCTTTCCTGTTTGCTCAACCACAAACACCACGGAAAGATCATAAGTGATAAAGCTCCTGACAAAATGCAAGATCTGACCAACAAAAAAGGTCAAAATCTTCCTTTCTAATAATCACAGGCAGGTAGGAGAGAGACCTCAGTGACTGCAAAGGATGACAAACAGCAACAAACTGCTCAGTGAGGGATAAATCCTCAGTAGTGCAGCTATGGCTCCAGGATCCTACTTTAAAGTTAATTCTTTGAACACCCTATTTTCCACCTTTGCAGAAGCAGCTGTCAGATTCTGGCTTGGTTAGAGTGCCAAATTAAAGTTCGGTATCAAAATATCAGAAAGGTTCACCTGCAAATCACAGTGGCTAATAGCCATTTAAAATTACATCTAAATCAGCACTTAAACTGTGGTATACCAGATTCAAGGACAGCAGAGCAGAGACTGACTGAAGATTAGAATTAAAAGCTTTGTGTCCTTACTTCTGAGCTATGTTTGGAACTCCCTGGCTTTACTTTTTTCAATCAAATTACCTTGAAAAATAATCTAGCAATATTAGAAAATAATGGTTCAAACACTGAAGATGCTCGGACTCTCCAGTATCCAATCTGCAAGACAGTCTTAACTCTTACCCCAAGTATTTTGCTAGAAAAGTTGAAAGCAACAGAACCCAGCGTTTTGTTGGGGTAAACACTGCATTGACCACACAGTAAAAAAAGAACTCAACCAATAAATCTTTTTAAGAGCAAAATAGCATATCTTGATTCGCTGCTATTTCCAGGTCAGTATTATTGGTTCCTCATATCTCATACTTATAGAAGTATTTACTAAGGCTAGTAAGTGTCACTAATTTTATCACAGGTACTCGTTTATCTGAAAACATACACATACGGTACCCTGTTTCAAGTGCTTTGGTCACATAACCAGAAATCACAAGCAACTGAGGGAACACTTTCTTCATTATAGAGAATCTGGGTGACTAGACCAAGGCTTGCTCTTTAGCCATTTGAGCACAGCCACCTCAGAGCCTTACCCACAAAATCATGTTTTCACTGCATGTATTTGGTGTGTGTAGATCTAGCTGCGTCTCCCGTAGTTCTCAGTACTGAAATTCCTTCTCGGTCAGCTATGCTAACTTGGGAAGTTGTGCAACTGTCCAGGGAAAATTGTTGCAAGGGCACTGAAGAACTACCATTACTCAAATGATCTTCCCTGAACCCTTAAAGCAAAGCGGGAAGGCTCCAATTCAAACAAAAGCACACTCTGTGCTTTAGCACAGACCAATACCTGAAGCTAGATATTGCCATAACCTCAATGCAAGACTTTTCACAGAACGTGAAGTACACACTACAATGTAGGCAGTGGTGATGGAACAGGTGAGATGGTGTGAGGGACCACACCCCCTTGTCCCTTCCATGTCACTTGGCTCACTTCTGCTCCTTGCAATACAAACAAGCGTGGATGGCTCCATGAAACAAAAAGCAACGGATCTGAAAGCTGCATGTGTACTGAACACCTTTGTCACATGGGGGAAAAGGCAGCAGTTGCCACCACTATGTTGGAACAATGCATCAAGCAGCAGCTTTACCTTTTCACTCGCCCAGCTGTAGGAAGCCCTATGCCCCCATTCTTGAATCAGCAGGAATGAAAAGGGTTGGAATACAATACAGACTCTGTTCGCTCCCACCAATTTAAGTGACTGAATTTCATTTTCAAGCTTTTCTTTTCCAGCTCCAAAGCCTCGACAGACTACAGACCAGCTTTTCATGCTCCAACAGTCTTAAAGACACCCTAACACATGGCTTACTGAAGATTACATGAAATAGGCCATCATCTGTGAAAAGCAAGTCTCCAGTACTGCAGTTTTATGCGACTAAATCATGTGTACTGCCTGGCTGCCACCTCCTGGTGTCAAGGATTGTACAGGAGCTCCCAATTCTTTCCATAGAGCTGGACACATAGAAAAAGTATTACACAAAACATCTCGGTTCCAGATGAGCTTTCCACTAACTAGGGTTTCCATATACTGAGTAACAAGGCTGGGGGGAACGTGCGTGTTTGTGGTAGTTTAGGTCATGGAAACCATGACAACTTGCATGAGGCCCACCTCTCGGGGATGAGCTGCAGCAGTGCAGGTCAGTGGTTGTGCAACAAAACAGTCTCACTGCAGGATATTAAATCACTGTCTTAGGAAAACATGTTACTCCCTGCTATATGCTGAGCTGTTCTCCTTTGTGAGCTTGCCAGCTGCCAAACAGCATTGCTGGCACACAGATCCCCCTGAATCGAGTCCAGAAAGGATACACAGATATTCGCATACATATGTATGTTGATAGCTGAGACAGCTGCCGCTTCTCTTCTTACTTCTAACCACACTGAACTGATAGGTTGCTACCACTCTAACCAAGATCCCTGTTTGACCAAGCAGTGCTACAATCAGGAACAGCTCCAGGCGGTATCAGGGCCAAGACCATTTATCACAGCACCTCCCAAAAGCCCGTTGACCCTGCACTGCAAAAAACGAGCCCCGTGTCCCTAAACGCTCCCCCATGCCAGCGCAGCGCCTGGCAACACCCGCGAAACACCCGCTCACGCTCCCTCTCGGCCCTCCCTCCCGCCGCCTCCCTGGCCGCGGCCAGCACTTACGTGGCTCCGGCCAGTGACCGTTAGCTTGGCATGGCTGGAGAACCCGCCGCCGGCCGAACTCTGCGCCGAAGAGCTCCCCGCCGCCTCATCCGCCCACTCTTGCGGCAGCCCGCCGACCGGCCGAGGGCCTCCACCTGCCGGGACAGGCGCTCCAGCTGCGCCCGCAGGCGCCGGTTCTCCTGCTGCAGCTCGGAGACGGAGCGCGCCAGGGGGCTGGCGAGGCGCAGCACCTCCTCTACCTGCCGGCCCACCCCTTGCTTGAACACCTGGATGTCGCCGTGGATCTCCCGGACTGTGCCCCGCAGCGTGTCCTCGTAGCGGCCCAGGGCCTCGCAGACAGTCTGCGCCTCCCGGCTGTGCGCATCCTCCATCTCGCCGGCCGCGGCCTCCGCGGGCCGCAGGCTGCGCGGCGCGGCCCGTCGGGCGGCTCAGGAGCCGCTAGCGGCGGACGCCCGGCCGCCTCCCCTCCCGCCGCCGTCTCTCCCCCTCGCGGCGGGCGCCCTCTGCCACCCGGCGGCTCTAAGCCCGGCCCCCGCGCTGGCCGGCCCCCATTGCCGGCGGACCACGGCCCGCGCTCTCGGTGCGAAGGGGGGGGGGGGGGGGGGGGCACAGACGGCGCACGCGCGAGAGCGGAGCGCCTGTGCTCCTTCTGCGGAGGAGGTGTAATTTCAGGAGGCAACGGCGTAAGAGGGCGGGAGTAGGGGCGGTGGCACGGGCTTGCTCACAGCTGCCCGGGGCTGAGAGGGCCGGGCGCGGTGGGCTGTGGGCGGGGCCGCGGGAGGGGGACGGCCTGAAGCGGGTCGCCGCGCCAGTGCGGGGAAGGGAGAGGAAGGAGTCGGAGATGGGTGTCGGGGAGGAACGGGAAAGAGAGAGTGAGGAGAGGAGAGGTGAGTGTTTGCTGTTTCTAGGGTTGCTTACGTGACAATGCCAAAGCAAGCACAGCTTATCTTTTCCGGGGGGAGCGCT
Source organism: Leptosomus discolor (assembly GCF_034619465.1). Lineage (NCBI taxonomy): Eukaryota > Metazoa > Chordata > Aves > Leptosomiformes > Leptosomidae > Leptosomus > Leptosomus discolor. The sequence goes on along the minus strand of NW_028237857.1, from coordinate 392,139 downwards.
GAGGCAAAGGGAGAGGAGAGTGATTCTGGCAGAACGGAGACAGAAATGCACACGCAGGCACCTTTAGACATGCAAGTTGAAGGCTGACGTGTCCCTTCACGCATACAAACTTGGACCCACACCCACCATGCTCACCCATATGCTGAAGAGTTTCCCCCTGTGGGCTGCAATTTGATGGGCATTAATACTAAGCTGCCAAAGCACTCAGCAGATCCAGTGTGTGTGCATAGAGGATGAGATACACATTTCTGTCAAATTAGCCAGAGTCACAATGGGTTATTCTTTATTGCCTAGTGCAGTGCCAGGCAGTACCTCGTGCATAAAGCCTCATAGGAAAAGGAAATCTGGAATATATTTTAAGCAAATTTACACCATCAGTTAGTCTATATGTGTTCAGCACTTTACGTTCAGCGCTTTTTGGTACCATACAGGATTTACCATGTTACAGAATCATTGCCTCTTTCTGTCAGGAACACTGCATTCACAGGCAAAACTCATTGACTTACACACATGTTTACAAGCATGCCTAGACTCCTGGATGTTTGCCAGAACACTACAGAGATAAACCCTGCAGGTCTGTGTCAGAACCCTCCAGCAGTGAAGCAGGACAAAGATGCACACTGTCATTTAAAGCTTTTTGCATTTGATAATTTTTGTATGTACAAGCTTACGCTCCTCTGTGGACATGGGTATGTGTGTGTATTTGTATGTAATAACCCGTTTATCTAAGCTACCGATAACTTTACATACCAACTTATCCCTTCCTTTTTTCCAGTACCACTGTAATCCTTGCTTTTCCTTGCTCTCCCCTTCTCTTACCTCGAGCTCTTTTGTGGGATCTATTTTACAGCATTGAAACACTGCTGTAGAAAAATGCCAATGTCTTACAAGATAATGAGTGCTTTCTTACAAAAAAGAGTCATCATTTAACAGTGGTCAACAATCGTTCTCTTAATAGCTGAGCCTGTAAATCTAGAATGAGCAGAGAAAGCTGGAGACATTCTGCCTTGACTTTTAACCCCATCTCCAGGTTGCAGAGTGTTTAAGTCAGGATGTGTAAAACCCTACAGCAAAAGTAACGGAAGTCAATACCACTTGCTCATAGGTAATTTCTTAACATATACAACCCTACCTCATAATAATATATATGTGTGTGTATATGTGAATATTAAAGTTCACAGCTCACAGCTATCAGCTAATGCTACTAATACTGTAAATCTTTGGAAAATATTCCTCCTCCTATGGTAAAGATTTCCATTTTTATAATATTTTTAATTACTAAGGAAAGCTTATATTTTTTCACAGAATATTAATTTAGTTGAAAGTTCAGTTTTCTGACAAAAAGTGTTTCGAAAGAAAAGTTTCAACCCACTCTCAGCAGGATCTATCAGAGCAAAGAAAATCAAATTCTTTTGTTGTTTCCAGACTCAGCAACCACAGGATAATCATAAAAGCCTAGTATATTTAAAACTGCCTCTCATTCATGCATTTAGAACAATTTACAGTACAAGTTAGGATACAAACAATTCAGATACTTCCTAACCTCGCAGCAAATTTAAGTGCAACTTTCACTCTCTCTGTCTGTCTGCACTGCCACAGATGAGGAATTGGCTTCATACTTCAGTACTCTAAAACCACACCCCCCTTTCTGTTCCTGTTTGAAATCTCCTGCTTTTGAGCTCTTGCAGCTGGACAAAGCATGGGAATACATTAGTCTTCAAAAGCCTCTCAAAACAGATAGTATTGTAAGTAAATACCATAAGTGAAACCCAAACCAAATGATATGATTCAAAGATGGAAAGATGACACACAGATTCTCAGAGCTTAATTTTACCTGAGAGGTTTTGATGCCCAAGGCACACTAGGCATTTGATGTTCAGCTGTCCTTCCCTCTTTCTGTCTCAGTATCTGGTGCTCTTTTTCAGCAAGAAAGAGGTCCCAGTTAGCATGCCTTCAGACATGATTTAGAACCTTAAAGAACACAAAGTTCCAGCTAAATTAGCTGGTAACACGGCTTGGCTGGATGTCATGGGGAGGATGAATAAGTGGTTACATCCAGGGTTTCCAGAGGAAGGATAGCCTGACTGAAGATATTTGGCATGTGGGAAACCTAGACAAGAACTACAAAATCCTCAAAACCTCATTTGGCAAAATCTCCTGGCAGGATAAGAGGAAACACCCAGGAAAACCTGACTTATGATAACCCTGTCAATATTCTGTTAGCAATGGTCCAAATACAACAGCCTACAGTAATGTGATAGTTTGAACAATTTGTGTAGCAGTATCACATGTTTCTTGTAAGGGCCTTATGGCATTTCTACAGTATCTAATCTACCCTACAAGCAAACCAGCATCCATGGAACATACTACATTCCATAGCCCCTCTCTCAAATAGCTAGTTTAGCCCTCTTAAGGCAAGGTTCTGCTTGGAAAACTGTCATTGAAAAATGGTATGGCCAGGCACCAAACTAAGAAAAGAACAAAAATGTTTCAGTCCAGAACAAAATATGCTCAATTTATGTATAGAGGAGTCTTGAGTTTTTCTTTAGATAAATGCCAGTCCAACATGCTCACCACAGGCTCCCATAAACAAGTTTGAGTTCTTTCCATCTAGTGCCCCACCAGGAGTGATAATGTACAACAGGCTACAAGATGCCCATTTTGCCTTCTCTGTAAGTCCACTGCCTTCCCTGGTCCTGGACAGGAACTATGGATTAGAGCATTATGAGTGACTCGTGCAAGTATTAACAATCCTTTTGAAAACCGATCTGCGCCCAGTAGAACAGCTAGGGTATACAACAGTTGCATGATCATTTTTCCAGCATTGCCCAGGGAAGTTCATTGTATTTGCATTTCTAAGCAGAGAATAGAAACGCTTCCGCAAGTCTATTAAGATTCCTGATAAGATGGTAAAAGGAAAAGCAAAGAAAGAAGTCTGTCTTATTTGATGGGGACAGGAAATAACACCGTATTACATAACCCATTAAATGTTCCAAGCTTTACTTCACACTAAAGCTCAATGCCAATGGTTTTATATATGTGTGTGTGTGTTTTTGTAAAAACCTGTGTAGCTGTTCTGGCAGATCTGCACTGATCCATTGCCATAATTTTTTTTTCCCAGTGGTTCAAATCTCTGACACCAACCCAGTGCTCTAGTACAAAAATACTAGAGTACAATAGTTCAATTTCTAGTGCTAAGGTCTAAATTGTTTTCCCTGTGGTTTGAGAGTGAAAATTTGGCACATCAAACAGGCCACAAGATCATCCAAATTAAACTTCATCCAAACAATTGAACCCACTCCTGTAAACACAGTAAGCAAATTTATATCCAAGCATTTGGCTTTACATTGTTTCGAATTATTTGCTAGCATATATGGAACGTGATAAAACAGGTGATTACTCAATCACTGGCATAAAATGCACCAAAAATAAATATAAGCTACTATTAGTTGGCAAGTTCTGAATGATCCAGAGGTTCCCTTTAACATGCGCATTTGAGCTTCAGATTTGGGAAAGAAAAAGTTTTCTTTTAGTCTTGAGTGTTCACGGATTACGTCCACTGCATAGTAAACTGCTTTTCATGGTATTTTAATAGCACTGTGGTGTTAAAAATACGCGCGTAACTATAGTATCATTTTGCCAGAATGCATTTAAAGAGTATGCTGAAAGATATATTTCAATGGCAAATGGTGACAGAACAAGAATATATTGGGGGTGCTTTCTTTGGAGATTTAATGGGTCACTTCTTAAATATACATGAAGTGGTAAAGCCGCAAAGGACCGGCTACATTGAATGAGGGTCTCACTCCAAAATCACTGAGGGAATTTTTTAACACTTTGGATCTGATCTAAATGTTCACTTGGTGTAAACATCTGGAAGATGTTTACTTTCTACAGTTACAGCCCAGGCCAACCGAGGAGAGAGGAGTGATGGCCTGTAGTGAGTTATGTGCTCAGCATTGTTGCCCAAAGGCCAGTGTAGTTGAAGGGACACCGGCCTAACTGCATCTGTGCTGAGGAGTAGCCAGAGAAGGCGTGCCGTTTAAGTAGGTCTTTAATTTGAAGGAGCCCAACTGAAAGGCATCCTGTCTCTGGATGCAGCCATTGACTGTTCCCTGCTGCAAGGCATTGGCATACACATGCATGGCCCTGTTACACAGTCTGACGCATGGCTTCTCATAGGATAGGACCCAGAAATGCTTGAGCTGCCTGCCTTTTCTCAAAGGGGCTCTACGCACACAGATGCTAGCATACCTCCATGGAGCTCCCCCTAAGAAGTCTGTGGCAATGCTGCATACAGCAATTGCCTGTGATTTTCTCGTGGTTCTTCCCTTTAGTTGCAAAAGGATTTGAGCAAAGCTAGTTTGTTCCTTCCAGCATGGGCCACGTTCTCTGTGCAGGTGCACCACTGTAATTAAAACTGGAGTAACTCTAATGACTCCCATTTACTCAGGTTACTGCAAGCTGGTCCTGAGATGAAGCATAGATCTTGCTGCCTCCTCCTCCTAACATAATTGTTAAGGACATAAACTACAACTGCGTTCACTGTGACTACTGAACTAGAGGGTAAACAGGCTTAGCACAGTAATATAGAGGATTTAAAGTCATGGGTTCTTATGCCTGTTAACAGTCTAGTTCCAAAGATCTGATCCAGGTTCTGTTTATCTGTGGTGTAAATCTAGACTAATTCGATGTGCTCAGTGGAATTGTGGCTGTATAAAGCTGAATGAGAAGAGAATCAGCATGTAGGTATCAAACGTGGTGGACAGATGTCCCCTTCAGGATTCTTCTGTTTCAGTGGTAGGGGATATCACCTCCAGCTTTTCTTCAGTCACCTGCAACAATCTGGCAAACTCGACTGCAGAAAAAGCAGTCTTTCTGCTACCTAGGAGAGATATTCTACCGTTATACTTCAACCCTGTGTGAAGAAGGGACATCCGTTCATTGCTTGAAAATAGGACTTGGAGGCAGCTCCTCAGTAAAATTTAAGCCAAATATAGTTTCTGCCCTTCTGAAATATTTTGAAGGGAAGGAAAGAAGCGAAGGACTGTCATACTAAGAACTTCTACCTTCATGTTTTTATAAAACTCGTGGGTCACTGCCCTTGTTTTTCACCTGGACAGCTGCATCTAAAGGCCTGTAAGGCTCGAGAGATTAAATGCATTGCAAGTATAAGAGCGGAAAGACACCTAAAGACAGCATAACCTGGATTCCATCTTTCAGTTTTTAAGAAATGCTGAATTTTGGTAATGACATTACATAAGGTAAATTAGGAGTTATTTTTTGGTATCCATCCAAACCTTCCTGGGTAAGATGTGATTTGACCTAAAGAGGAGACAGGCTCAAGAAGAAAACCAGACATGCAAAATTGTTTGGCTGTTCTTGCTTGCTCTGATAAATACCACGGCCGGAGCTAGGGTAGCTTCTCTGAAAAGATGACTGTATTTATCATGCTATCAGATGTTTACTAAAAAGAATTATGCTCTTACTCAGTGGTATTGTAATAGAGGACATAAATTAACACAGTGTTTTGGAACTATGCATATTTTTTTCAGCCAAACATTTGGCCTGCGGCCCAGATAACAATGAGGTTTAGGGCAAAGCTGTGCACTCTGAGTAACCCATGGGATCAACAGCTCCCTTTCCCAACACACATTTTATTTTTACCTTTCCATTCTGTCTCTTCCTTCCCAATTGGAAAAGCAAAATTGAGACAGTAATGAAAACAATGAGACACAATACATTGATTCAAGGATTCCAAGTGCTCCTTGCCCATATACATCTTCCGTGTCCTTTTTGGTCATCAAAATGCCTTTGAATTAAGGAGGAACTTAGAGCAATGCTCTCAGGCAAGAGAAAGAGAGACCATGTGAGGTGGAAAGATGGGTCTGCAAGACAGGGACAACTTGGAAAGCCATACTCTAAGACTGCAAAACCTCTTTCTTCAGTGAAAAGATACATACTGATCATTTCCTCATTGGTTACTGCCATCACACACAAGGCAACTCGCTTCTCCTGTTCCGGCGTAAAACTGGCCAGTTTTTTTTTCCTTCTCTTTTAGGGCTCAAACTGGCAAAGTGCATGTTAAGGTTCAAGGCCTTGAGAAACTCTGGAGCAACTGGAAAGTTCTCCTGGGTTATAGTATCATTTACTGATAGAGCTTTACCTCTGCTGATGCCCCTATTACTGTCCACAAAGTCAGACTCCTCTGCTTACGGATTTGTTAAGAGCAGTCTTCTAAAGGACACACTCCCTTGGCCTTTAGGGACCAGCATAAAACTCGCATACAGTGCCCGTGTTTTCAGGAGACTAAGACTCTGGCTGGTTGCCAACACAAGTGAGAAAAGGATAATGGATCTTATCCCTTTGAAGAACAGACACAATATAGCAGCCTTTCTCCTCCATCCCCTTTGAAGTACACGACAACACAGAGGAGACAATGAAAAAGACGGAAATTTAATGTGAATGCACCTAGGAGTAATCAAAAAAAGATCCTCTTCTGCAATTTGACCAGAAAAGCACACCCTTCTCGAAGGAAGGAACTCCCATCTAAAAGGAAGTTCATTCAGAGTGAGGGAGGTCATGAATGTGCAGCATACGGCATATGCTACACCTGTTCCTTATACAGACACTCATGGGGTTAAGAGAGATGATATGGTTGATCTAATCTAATGGTACACTGTGGCCAAGACGGAAAGCCAAGTCTCCTGTTACCATCCTCACTCCCACTGTTTGTGTCATGCCATTTCTGGGTTCATCAGAACACTTCATGAGGCAATTCAATCATTCAACCCAACAGAAAACCAGTCCAAGCAAAAAAGAAATGGATTTGCCCTCTTCTGGGCTAGTAAGCTCAGTCAGCAACGGACAGAGCAGGAAAGAACTGGTAGCACTGAGAGTGGCACTGAGAGTGGCGACTGGAAAGGAAGAAGACCACTCTCACTGGGCAGCAGTGTGTGGCTAGTCTGGTTCTTGGCATGCAGTAAGACTACCCTTGAATGGAATCAGTTCCTCAGTCTCACTCTTCACAAAGCATGCTGATTAATTAGTGCACAGCAAATTTGTATCATACCTTATTGCGCAGTAACTTCCAATGGCAGACATAGCTCTTCTCACGCTGGCAAAGCTTCATAAACCAATAGGGCAGCAGGGATCAATGCCAGCAGGGAAGCTGTCTCTGCTTTGACAGGGAAAAAAAAAAATCTAAGAGATGCTTTCCTTCCAGAAAGGCAGTGAGACACAACTGCTGTATTCTCTCATAGGTACCCACTGGGGTGGAAAATGTTTTCCCTGTGGGAATGCTGCTTTCAGCAAGGTGTCAGAGAACAATGCTGTCACCAGCCCCAGCCACATATGATTTCCATGTCTCTTTCTATCTTTTCTTCTCACATAGTTACTTGTGCGCTTTATCTGGCTGGAGCAGGGCCATTTATCTCCTATGGTACATTGCTTCCCAGGTCAAGTCTGCCTCTCCCTTCCCCCTTCTCTCCTCAACAGCTTGAAAAACATACCTTAAATTCTGTAAAGTAATCGAAGGCCTTGTTCTCTGCCATCAAAAGAGTCTAAAGGGCTTGCTGTGAAAGATGCTGGACAGTTCTGGTACTGGCAACCTCCGTACTCCTGCCAGCCAAAATTCTGCTCGTGACGAGACTAAGACTATATCTCTCCACTACCGCTCTCTTCTGCCACTGCCAAAAGAGGAGTGAGAATAAAGCAGGATCCTCAGGGTCTCTGTACTGAAAGCAACTAAGGAGCAAAGAAGTGAGAATAGAAGCTGAAATGAAGGACTGAAGAGCACGCAGTAGGAGGAATGGATATGTGTGATTTGTGGTGTTGTATGAGCACCTGGAGTTTCAGTATGCCTGGGTCTATCCCATCTACACTCCACTTACTCTTAAACTGGGCTGTGAGAATAAATTTAGTGTTGCCTGCAGATGTGTAACCACTTCTCATACTGTACCTTTTCCGCTTGGCAAGAAAGCACTATCTCTAGCTAAAAGCTGAAAGTAAAGCTGTCTCTGTTTTTTGTGCACAGACTGACAGGTCAGTCTGTGTTGCTTCCCTCTGGTGAGGAAACTCCTGAGAGTATTGAGTCATTGGTTTCCTGCCATTGCTGGGGCAGAGCAGAAGCACAGTGTCTGACCTCAAAGAGGACTCAGTTCAGGGCTCCTACTTCTGCAACATTAGTGACTGAATTTTGCAGATACTGACATTTCACCTCAGCAAATGGTAGTCTGACAAGGACTGGCAAATAGGGAAGCTCAGAGAGGAGCCAACACATACCTGATTCCCACAGAGTCTGTTGTCTTCCTGCAAACAGATGACCTTCACAGACAGCCAGGTGGCAAGCACGTGGGAACACTTGGAATTTTTAGAGGAAAAATGTGGCAGGCTTTTTTTTGCAGCAGGTATTTGCTCATCCTCTTGCTGACTCTCCATTTCCCAATTACCTGCAAAATGCCTTCTTTTAGAGAAGACTCCCATAGAAAGGTTTACTGCACGAGTGTTTACTGTTTAAGAGTTTCAGTCCAGAGCAAGTATGTCACAAATTCTGTCCCTTCTGGCAATCGGCCCTTAGCAAAAGATTTCTCTAAGGTTTAAACTGAATGGCGGCATGCGTGTGCATTTCGTACTGACAAGTAAGAGGTTACGGCTGTCGGGGGCAGTTTGTTCATGAGCCAGCCAATTTTGTAGCAAGGATGCATTGGATCTGCGATGGAGGAACATTATGGTTTCTATTCCTCTGACAAACGTGCACGCTTCAAATGATGCCAGTCCTTCCTCAGCTTATCCTAGTGCTCACTGCAATTTATATGCCAAAACCATTGCTATTCCTCTCCCTGGCATCCCAGCTGGGAGAGCTCTGGGAAGGGAGAGAATCAATTTTCCTGGCAAGAAGTAGGTCACATGGCAGCATGTTTTGCCCATTTTTTCTCTGCCAAGCCCCATCCTAACATACCCTTGTCCTCTGCCGATTCTGATAGGCTGGTCTTTTTCCAGAGTGGACTGGGAAACTAGCTAAAAAAATAAAACAATCAACCAGCTTCTGCTCAATGCCAGATGCTGTGCTTTGTAAAAATGGCTCAGGTGAGATCCTGCTGGCCAAGTCAGTAGGAGATTTGCCAGTGGTGTACAGGATGCCACATCAGGCTTTTCCAGCAAGAAGCAGTCTTGGAATTTATTACAGAAAGTATCCTTTCATACTAACAACAACCACCCGCAAGATTTGGTTCCAAAGGAGTCCAAAATGCAGTGTACAGACTGGATGTAGAGGTGTAATGGATTAAGGATGGGAAATGTTTCTTTCGGATTCATTTTCAAGACAGCAGTTTTCCTATTTTTTTATGCCAGGCCAGACACTTCAAAAACTACAGGCATAACTGCTTCATGCTGTAGCCTGAATCGCTTCAACCATTCTGTCAGAGACATCCTCCCTGCACTAGTAATTTTCATCCCTCCTCTACCTCAGTTCACCTATATGCAGAATACAGCTAATAACATCCCCTCAAGTAAAGCACCTTCCATTGACTGTCTTGCTGAATATCGTGGTCAGCTGTTTTGGTCGTGGACTATTTTTTACCCCATGAATTACTGGGCAGCATCCAGCATAACTGGGAACTCTCAGTACTCCTATAATAAAAGAAGTACTTGTAACACTGGCACCATTCATAAGGCAGCATGCCATCCTAACCACCAGCTTAACCCATCAGCTCTCGGCACATTCCCAGGTTTAGGCTTGGAATCTTGATGACTATGACAGACCACCAGGATACATGTCCAGCTGTTAGGATGTGCTTCTTTCCCCTTCCTCTGACAGGTACCAGGCTACCAGAGTCTAAGCAGCAACCTGCAAGATGGCTCAAGGCTTCCACTGGGAGACCATTTCCTATGCCAGCAAGCAGTGCCTGGCATCTTCCATGGCTCACTCCTGCTCACTGTCATTTGTATTCCAAAATTAAGCCTCAAAATTAATGAGGAGATTAAGTTAGAGAATAAGATTCAAAGTTCTAGGTTGCTGCAAACAAGACACCTTGGATTAATCAGCATACATGTTTAAAACAGATTATAATGACTGGTGGTGTCAAAGTGGAGCTGAAAAATACAGTTTATAAAAGCGCTGGATTAAGCAGGCAGCTTCATGGCATCAGGCAAAGCAGAGGGAATAACTGCATCACTGAAAAGCATACACGTCTGCTTAACTCTGACTCAAAAAGATGCATATGCCTGTGTCCAAATTTGCATCTGATTGGCTTTGTTCTTAAAAAAGATACTCGAGTGTTTTGCTGTACTTCAGCATGACACAAGAAACAGGCGTGCAGTACCAAAGCAAGCACAAGCCACATCAATGCACGTGCAAAAGACCAAAGGCTTTGCACTTATTGTGTGAAATATGATTATTACCAAAAGGCAAGTGCACATGCAAAAAGATTTCTAGTGCACTCAATGTGATTTGCCAGTGTGTCGCATGCTGATCAACACAGCACACTGCAGTCCTAATTCTGGAGTCCTTAAAATCAACTGTGCACTACAGCTGCATATGATAAGTGCTTCACTGTCGGATTTTCCTTACTTCAGATTTGTTCCTCTTTGGACATCTTTCTAAGTTGGTTTTATTTTATGAACTGTTTTAGTTGCTTGAGTCTCTTTTCATTCATGTTAGCAGACCAGTCAGAGCAGGGACTAGCAATGGGGCTCTGGTCTTCCCTATGACACTGACTTTCCAGCAATCATTGGGCAAGCTCCTGAAACTCTGGGACTACTGAGGATTAAAGGCGCTTTATGCTCTCCTGCCAAAACTGGGGTGACAGGAAGTGGATGTGACTTCAGTTTGCTGTAAAGTTTCTTTTGCTTGTGAAAAGGGCATTTCTAGGTCTCCCTCTCTCCCTGCCTCCATTTATCCAGGTCCCTGTTGATTGTGGGAAGTGTGGTGGGTTTCCACTGGCGCTTTTGTTGTATTTTCTTCCTCTGGTTGAGGAAAGGAAGTGATGGAGCACCTTGGTGGGCACTCAACAGCCAGCCAAGGTCAACCCATGGCAGTTTGCTTCTACTGGGCTCTCTGTTCCTGTTTTTTCCTTCTTGCATGTTTCTTGTACCCCATCGCTTTTGAAAGTTTCTACCTCTCCGTTCCTGTCTTTTAACTTCTCACTTAAGTCTCTTGAACCCAGTCGCTTTTTAAATTTTCTTGCAACCTCTCTCTTGCTCTCCCCCTCCCTGACCTAATTTTAATTTCTTGCCTATGTTTCTCGTCTCCTGTTGTTTTTCACATTTTTGCCTGCATCCCTTTACGCAGGTCCATATACCTATTCTTTTAATTCTTGTACCCTTTCACATTTAAAATATTCTTTCTGCTTTTCCCTCTGTCCATCTCCCTGTCTCTAGTTCTTAATTCTTCCCTCTGTGTCCTCTACCCAACCACTTCTTCAGTTTTGCTTCTTCCATCTGTCACCCTGCCCCCATGTGTTATTTCTTGCCTGTGTTTCCCGTACTCCATCGCTTTTTGAAATATTTGTTCTACATGTGTTTCTATTTGGCTCCCTGTTTCTATTTTTAATTTCTTGCCTATGTTTCTTTTCCCCTGTTGCTTTAGAATTTGTCCCTGGCCCTTGTTTTGCCTCTGTCTCGTCAGTCCCTTCTGCCTCACTCCCCATCTCTCCCATTTGTCTCTCAGTCCCTATTTTCTGGTGCAATCTCTCAGCTCTCCTCTCTACACCCTTGTCCCCCTCTCCATCCCTCTCTTGTTCATGGTGTCCCATTTTCTGGCTCCCTCTCCCAATTTCTTAATGCTTTCCCGTGTTTCTTGTGCCTCACTGCATTGCAATTTCTCTTTCTCATTTTCCCTCCCTCTGGCACCCTGTCCCTCCTTTTTTAATTCCTCTCTCTGTCCTGTATGCTCTCACTTAAAAAAAAAAAAAAATTCTTCCTCAATTTTCTTCTATCCACCTCCCCAACCCTATTTTTAAATTATTTCTGTTTCTTGTACCCTGTTGCTCTTAAAGATTTCTATCTACTTTTATCCCACATCCTGTCTTTATTTTTTAATTATGCCTTATCTTTCCTTACCACCATCCTTTTAAATTTTTCTTTCTCTGTCTCCATTTTTGTTGGCTGTCACTTTCTGTATTTTTATATCTTTCCCCTTTATTTCCCTAATCCCTATTGCTTACACTGTATTTTCTACATCTACTCTTTGCTTTTTGATATCTTAAGTTTTAACTTTTTCTTCATTGCCTTTGCTTTATAGATTTTTCTTTCTACTTCTCCATTACTATTTTTATTTTTTTCCCTTATTTCCTTAATCCCCATCGCTTTTAAAAGTTTCTGTCTACAGACTTGCTTGTCTGTGTTTCACTGTCACGGTTTGGCTGGTCCAGAATCACAGCCCAGCAATGCTCAGCAGGCTGTTAGCAGTTTGAGTCAGCTACAGGTGTAGCCCGGACCATTGTGTCATGCTCAGTATAAAGCGGGAAGGTTTGCTGAGGAAGGGGATCTCCCGCGGGGCTCCTGCAGGGCTCTCTCCTTTCCCTGCTTCTCCTTGCTCCCGAGGACCCCTCTCCTGTCGATCGTGGCTGCTGCACGTTCATTTGGCCCAGTGTAACTTTGCATGCCTCTGTTGGTAGTGGTGCTGTCTCGTTAAACCCGATTTCACTTCGACCCGCAGGTCTCCTCCCCTTTTCTCGACGCCCCTCCCTGGCTAGTGAGGGGTCATCGGGGGACAGGGCAGCTGTTGCCGTGTAGCCCCGGACACGGGCTGGAGGGGCACGTTCGCTGCCTTTTCTGTCCATCGCCCCCGGATTTCCTCAGAGCCCGCGCTTCTTAAATGGGCTTTCTGCGCGTTTCAGTTCGCTTTGCGGCGCTCTGCTGCCACCATGCGGCCAAGGGCAGGTACTGCAGCCCCGACCCGCGCATGCGCGGTGTCGCTCGCTGTTTCCACGCTGCCGTTCGCCCGCAGCGGCCATGCGAGACCGCGGGGGCTGCCTGGCGCCGTCTGCTGCCTCCCGGTAAGGCAGCCCCGCTGCCGCTCCGCGGGCGCGGGGCCGGCGCTGCCGTTCTGCCCCTCGCCCTCTGCCCGTTCGCGCGCCGGCTCCGGCCCCTCCGGCGCGTCGGTGGTGGGCGGGGCAAGCGCGTGTCGGGCAAACGCGTGCCCGGCAGCAGCACGGCGGCGCGCCGGGGGAGGGCCGAGGCCACCGGTGAGGCGAGCGAGTCATCCCTTTCGGCGGGTGCGCGGGGTCTCCTGGTCGGCGGCGGCCCGGAGGTGCCGTCCCGCTCCCTTCTCCCGCCCCTGGTGCGCGTGCTTTGGCGTTGCCCAGCGGTGCTCCCGCCCGCCCAGGGGTGTGTCTTCCATGCTCCCCCCGCCCGGCAGGGGGCGCGCTTTGCCGCATCCCCCCGTCCTGGTGGGCGCGTGTTCCTGCATCCTGTCGCGCCGCCGGAAGCGTCACTTCCGCCTCTCTCCCCGCCCCTCCGGGGCGCGTGGCTTCCTGCACTCTGCGGTGCACCGCCCGGCAGTGCGAGTCGCGGCAGGAGCGGCGCGGTCACCGAACGTTGCGGGGCTGGGGCTGCGGCTGGGGCTCTTCTGGCTCGGGCTCCGCCGGGGGAGCGGGTGAGTGGGGAGCGGGCGATCGACCGGTGGGTCCCGGGGAAAGCCGTGAGGCGGGCGGCCAGGCCGGCGGGGCCCGTGTCGGAGGCGCGGAGCGGGGGGGGGCTGCGGGCGGAGCCGCGCCGTGTGGGAAGGAGCGGGGGGGAGCCGCGCCGTGGGGGGGAGGGTGGGGAGGGCGATGTCCCCGCAGGGCCGGAAGCCGGGCAGGCGCCTCTCGCGACACGGCGGGAGCGGCGGTCCCGGGGCGCGGCGCTGCCGGGCTGCCCTGCCGGTGCGCCGGAGCGGGCCGGGCGGTGCTCGCCGGTGTCTGGGGCGGGGCGGCGGGGCCTGCTCGGTGCCGGGCAAAGGGGACGGAAAGGGGCCGGCTGGGGCTCCAGGGGGCCCTGCCCGGCCCCTCGGGCAGAACCTTGCTCGGTCTTCTCGCCGCTGGCCGGGCGACCTGACCAAGAGGTTCCTGTTCCGCCGCCTCTTCCCGGCGTCGCGTTCCGCGTCCCACGAGGGAGATCCCGCGCGGGCGGATGCGGTCGGTGCTTGGGCGATGGCCCACGTGGGGCTGGGGGAGCGCGGAGGGGCCAGGGCGAGTGGAAGGGCCCCGCCGCCCCTCCCCACCCAAGCCCGGGGCAGAGAAGCTGGAGACAAAACGCCGTTAATGGAGCACGGTTCGTTCCCCGGGAGGTCTCTTGGGAGTCGAGAGTGTTTTTTTTTTCCGGGCCGAGGAACAGACTTTCCTCCGTGGTAAGTGCAGAGCTGCCTGTTGCCGCCTTGAGAGTTTCTCTTCTCGTGGTTCACCCTGATTTTATGGGTGGGGTGGAGATGGCTTTTTATTTTTAGATGCCCGAGTACATTGTCAGTAACCTGTGGTGTGAGGACAGTGAACTCTTGAGCACCTAGATGCCGGTAGAAATGTAACCAAAGACACAGGATGGACAGTGATGTTTAAACTTGGTTTATAGTCGATTTGGTTTTTTCATTAGAGTGTTGATGACTGCTTGTCCTGTGGTTCAGTCCACATGCTATTCCGTGGAGCCCTCAGTCTGGGACTTTTATGTGTTAAAAAAAAAAAAGCTTGTCCTTCAAAAAAAAGAACTAGTCCTTCGTAGGACTGAGGTATAGACTTGGGGAGTCTCTTAAAGACGTGATCAGAATTAAAGCTGGATTTCACTTAACGTTGCTGCTGTTTGTCTTTGCTTTTGTTACTGTCCCCACCGCTCCGTCATGATTGGGAGCTCCGAATCATGCCCTTTTTTTTTTTTCCAATTTGTAATGCCTTTCTCCCCCCTGCCCCTCTCCTAGGACTGTAGCGTACAGACCCTTCATTTAAACGTTAGTTTGTTTCCTCACAATTGAGTTCTGATGATTGAAATCACAGAAATTACACCTGTCTGTCTTACAGATTCGGAGTATTTCTGAACATGTACCCTCACAGACAAATGCTGTGGGGATACGCATCTTCTGCACTTCATCCTCCAGCAGGACAATCCGCCGAGACGGGGACGAGCTGTGAAGGGGCAGTTTCTGCAAGGAGGCGGTTGACAAGGACAGGTGGGTCGCTGTACATTTTAAGGATAGTATTCGATTTGGGATGTCTAGGGTGAGGAAACCCTGGCTCTGTGTAGGCTTGAGAAAAGGTGCGTAGTTATCTGTGTCGATCTAAGGAAGGGAGTTCTGGTGAGACTGAAGCTGCCAATGAGTCAGAAGGAGGAAAAAAAAGAAAAAAAAAAAAAAAGGCAGAAAGCACCCAGTTTTCTATGAAAACCAAAATCTCTAGTGGCCTGTCTCAACAGCTGTACCAAAGATGATGCAAAATGCTTTTTCCTCCACTCGGTTGCAGTCATTGCAAACCTTCGCCGAAATAGGAAGCTTTTGATTCCTAGCCCGCTTTGTGCTAAAAGGTGGCTTGTTTTTTTTTTTTTTCCTCTCTCAGCAGACTATCAACTGGCATCATTTCACCATGGTGACCCTTTCTTCTGCCCTGGAGGTACAAGACTGGCCCAGAGGATCCCGAGTGGCCTGCAAGGACAAGGTACATCTGCCCCGTGCGTCTGCATTTTTCCCCAGGTACTTGTAGTACGGACTTTAAAGTGAACGTGAAGAACGTGCCAGCTCTCCTTCTCTAGTTTTGATAGGAAGTGCTTCAGCAGAAACACTCAAAATAAGATCTGTTCTGGAGCACGTTGTGCCTGTGTGAAGTGTACTCCCCTCCGTTTATTTGCTCTTCCTGAGAGCGTGCGTAGCTTTCTGTTTTGTGTGCTTGCTGAGAAACGATTCTATGAGAATCGTGTGGTGCTGAAAGGGGAAAGAAACTGTGTGTCAGAGTTTGGATGTTCTGAAGAAATGGACTGTGTTCCAGATAAAAGCTTTCTCCTTTTTCAGTCCTTAAGTGTTTAAAATATCTCATAGGGGTACGTGAAAACCTGACTGAGATACTGACATCTGTACTAAGAGCAATCAAGGTCGTGGGTTGGGTTTTTTTTTGTGTTGTGTTGTTTTGTTTTGTTGTTTGGGGTTTTTTTGCTTGTTTGGTGGGTTTTTTCCCCCCACCTCTCTCTGGCAAATCTTCCAGTCCTGTTTGGTAGCCTTAAGCATTGCAGAACTGGGTAGTTGATTTCTGCATTGTGTCGTCATCCCTGTCCGTCATCGTCCCGTCCGTGTGTGTGTCATGTGTGTGTGTGTCCCCCAAAGTAAAATAGTATGGGGATCTCTTATCTTACTAATTTTTTATAAGTTTCATTTCTGATAGGAAAAAACCCCAAACAGTTCATGTTGTGTAATATACAAATGAACTTGCCTTGTTTAAACTGTAACCGCCCGCGAGCTTCAGGGTACGATTGAAGAGGGTGTTTAAGCAATTCGGTATTTCTTCTATGTGTTTAAAAAGAGAGGCTGCTGAATGTTATGGGTGGTTTTCCCCATATTTGGAGGGAGCACTCCAAAGTACTTTATTTCTGTCTGGCTTTCGGTGGTGCATTTCCCTGGCCATTTGGTGGCATCTCTCCTGGGCGGTGCAGCTGCCCAGATGTCCCTCCTAATGGTGTAATGCACAAGAAACCCCCCAGTCGGATGGGAACGGTGTATTTTGGAGACAGGTGATTTAATGGTATCTGCTTGCAGCTGGGTGAGTGCAGTTAACGCAAACATCAAATCAAATACTTTGGTAGTGTAAGCGTTTTTGTTGGATGTACATGAACATCCACGTGCTTTTTCGGTATAAAGTGAACGACTGAGATTTGTTCTTTCTTTAAAGAACGTTTTAAACATGACTTTGTTATGTTTATTTAGAGTTTTACACTTCACTCTGCAGATTTATTGACTGAGCAAGCGAGACGTGCAGCAGCAGCGGCGGTGGTGCAAGGGCTGTAGCTGTTATGGTGAGTCCGAGGATGGTACGAGGTCTTCATGCGGTCTCACGGGCGGGGGGGGGGGGGGTGTGTGTATCTCCCCCCAGGGGTGCTGTGAGAAAGGGACGAGACGTTTTCCAGCACTATCAAGGGTGTTTGCTTTTATGCTGAGAATGCTTTCAAAATTGTATTGATGAGTCTTAGTATTGATTTTTTTTTTTTAAATTTTTTTTTAAGCGTACCGATGGCTCTGGCTTTGAACAGATGTGTTGTAGTTTGAGCTGACCTCCTTTAGCTCAACTGCTATCCTATCCCTCATTCTCACTGAATTCTTCTGCTTTCTCCTGTGTTACTTTTCTCATATGCTGAGACATAACTTGGGATTTTTGTTCTTGAGCTGCCGTGTTGTGTCTGGTGCTGCTCGGCAGCTCCCCCTGCCCAGGTTTGCCTGCCGGCCGTTCAGCGTGCTCGCCCGGCGGCGCCAGCCCTGCGGCCGGAGGCTCCTGGCTCTGTCTCCAGCGGGGACCTGCGGGTGCTGCAGCCGGGGCTGTCCGGTGGGGAGAGTCCGGGGCCCAGAGGGTCTCCTCCCCGCTGTTCTGCCCGCCCCCGCCCCCCCCATCCCTGTCGTCCGTCGTGTCGTCCCGTCCCGTCCCCCCCCCCCCCCCCCCAAGTGATTCCCATGGAGATGTTGCCCCATGCGAGGTTTTTGCGGGACGTGCCCCCGAACCCCCTGCCCTCCGACCTTGTGCCCCCTCCGCCCCACCATGCTCGGCACCGCCCTCCCACCGCCCCTCGGGTGCCGCCTGCACCCGCCGACTTGCCCCTCGCCCCCAGCCCAAGCTCAGACCCGCCCCTTCCCCGCTCCCGCCCCGCCGGGGGCGTGTCCTCCCGCCCCAGGGGCGCGGGGCCGGCGGGCGCTCGGCGCGCAACGCGCGGGGCTGCAGCGTCGGGGCCGCCCCGGGCACGCGCCGCCCGGCGGGCGCTGCTGCCGCGCGGCCAAAGCGCGGTCCCGCAGCGCGGCGGTCGCGCGCCGGGCGTGGCCCTTCCGGCGCGCCGGCGGCGGCTCGCGCATGCGCGGTGCGCGAGAGCAGCATGGCGGCGGGTGAGGGGCGAGGCCGGCGGTGAGGCGAGCTCGCTCCTTCGGCTGGTGCGGGAGTCTCTGCTGGCCGCTGGCCGCCGGGGGTGGCGGGACGGGAAGCCTCAAGGCCCGTGCTGCGGCGGGCAGCCCCGGGGAGCTCCCGGGAGCTGGTGGGAGGGAAGAGGGGAAGGAGGCGGACGCCCCTCCAGGCGCCGGGTGCCTTCCCAACTCGCCAGAGCTCCCCTTGAGCCTTCCCCGGCCCCGCTGGCCCCGCGCAGCTGCCTCCAGCTCCAGCACCTCCCCTGCAGCCTGTCTCCCCAGGTCATCCTGTTGTGATGGCAGCAAGCTGGCCCTCGGATGCACTTGATTCTGCCTTAACGTGGATGCCATTAGCTGCAGTGCAGGGAAAAAGTGGCATCTCCAGAAGCTGCTGTGGAAGGAGGCGATTTGGCCGGGGATGATCTACGATCATAATGGTCACTGATTCTCCTTGTCTCCCAGAGGCTGCACTGAGGGCACAGGTGTCCCTTCCTCCCCTGAGGATGCTGTTGTCTGCACCCGCCTCGGTCTTGCCTGGGTTGTCTCTGCCTGACCTCGCTCTCGTCGCGGCGTGGGGGCAAAAAGGGGCGGGCGGAGCGCTTGCTGGCTGTGGGCAGTGGACAGGAGCTGCTGCGGCTGAAGCTGGAGAGGCCAGAGAAAGGTAAAGAAGAAGGAATCAGAGGCCGGCCGGCCGGCAGCTGCCTCCCACCGCAGGCAAGCGGAGAGTCCATGTGCGTAACCCACGGCGTGGTACGGCCGTGTGACGCATGAACGAGCGAGGCTACATGTCTAGGAAGCCTTGTCTCGCAAGAGTTGAGACAGCCATGTAATCTTTTAGGTGGAGAACCACCATGTGACCGGAGCTGCAGAAGAGGAAGGGAGGAGAGGAAGAGAAGGAAGCGTCTGAACGGGCAAATTCTCCTGGCAGCACTGAGAACAAGGGATGCGGTGAGTCCTGGGCCCTCGGGGCCCCATCGCCCCACTTGTGTGTCCCAGGCCCTCCCTATCCCCCTCCCCTGGCCCCCTGTCTTTCACATGGTGCTGTGATTTCCCCCTTGCCCGCCCCCGTCTTTTTTTTTTTTTTTTTTTTTTTTCCCTCCCCTTTCTCAGTCTCTCTCTGTCCAGCTCCTGGTCTCTAATTTTAAATTCCCCTCTCTCTCTGGAAGCCTGTCAGGACTTTTCTCTGTCTGGCTCTCTGTCCCTGTTGTTTAATTCCTTCCTGTGTGCCCTTTTAGGCCTCACCATTTTTATTTGCTCGGTCTCTCTTGGTCCAGCACAAGATCTGGATTTTTTAAAATTCCTCCCTCTCTGCCCTGCAGCCTGTTGCTTTCGAAGTTCGTGTTGCGATTTCATTCCTTTTGCCGTCTCTCCCTGCTGGGATTTTTCAATTCCTCCCTGTCTGTCTCGCAGCCCGTTGTTGCTTTCTTGTTCTCTCTGTCTCTGTTGGGCTCCCTGTCCCTGTCTTGACCCACTTCTAAAAATGCCTTCCTCTCTGCCTCGTATGCATTGTTCTTGAAACTTCCGTTTCCCGACGTCTCTCTGTAGGTTGCTCCTGGTCCCAGATGTTTATTTCTTCCCTCTCTGTCCTGTGGCCTGTTGCGATTTGGTGTTTCTGCGTGTCTCCTGTTCCCGGCTCTCGGTCCCCGTTTTTCAGTTTCTCTCTCAGCCCTGTAGCCCACTGCTGTTATCTGTCTGTCCTCATCTCTCTCTGGCCAGTTGCCTCTCCCCACATATGTGGTTCCTCCCTCTGCCCTGTGGCCCGTCACTGGTTTTCCGTTCTCTGTCCTGCTCCTTTTCCCCGAGTCTTCAGTTGCTCCCTCTCTGTCCTGTAGCCCATCAAGGGGCTTTGTTTCTTTCTCCATCGCTCCCTGTCCGTCTCCCTGCCCCATCTTTTTAATCCTTCCCTTGCTGCCGTGTGGCGGCTCCCCGCTATCTTCCCTTTCTTCATATCTCTCTCTGGACGGCTCCCGCTTCCCTGTTTTTCAGTTTCTTCCTTCTGGGCCCTGTAGCCTGTGGTGATTGTGCTGCTTTCTCCTTCTCTCTGTCCGGCTGTGGATCCCATTTCTTTAATTCCTCCTGCTTCTCCCTGTAGCCTGTCTTTCTGTCTGCCCTCTCCCCCTTTATCTGTCTCCCCACTCCACCTCTGGCGCCCTGTACCTGTGTTTTAATTCTTCCCTTTCTGCCCTCCAGCTGTTGCTGTGCTTCCTGTGTGTGTCACACTGGGTCCGGCCCCTCATCTCTGTCTTTTCATTCCTCCCGCTCCTCCCTGGAGCTTGTCGCTGTCATTTTCTTTTGCTGTTGCTCTGTCTGGCTCCAGATCCTCGCAGCTTCCCCCCACCCCTGCCCCGCCTCGTTGCTCCTGGCTGTTTTTTCTGTCTCGATCTCTCTGTGCCTGGCTCTGGCTCCCTGTTGTTTCACTCCTCCCTCTCTGTCCTGTAGCCCATCGGCACATTTTCTTTCGTTGGGCTCTCTTTGGCCGTTTCCCTGTCCCTGTTGTTCAGTTTCTTCCTTCTCAGCCCTGTAGTGTGCCGTGATTCTTTTTCTTTCTCCCCCTCTCCCAGCTCCCAGTCCCTCCCTTTTAATTCCTCCCTCTCTGTCCTGTTGCCTGTCAGGAGTCGTGTGTCCTGGAGTCCCCGGCCCACCCCCCCCCCCCAGCCCCTTCTCACTTTCGCACTTCCTGTCCGTGTTTTTTAATTCCTCCTCCTTTGCTGTGTAGCCTGTTGCTTTTTTCTTTTCTCCATCTCTGTGTCTCAGTGCCCCCATTTTTTAATTCTTACTCTCTGCCCTCTACCCTACCCCTATTTTCACCTTTCTCTGACCCTCTGTATCCAGCTCCCTGTCCCTATCGATTATTTTCTCCCTCTTACTCCTGCACCCGCTGCTATTCCCTGCTGTCGCCATCCCTCTCTGTTCAGCTCTCTGTCCCCAGATTTTAATTCCTTCTTCTGCCCCTCCGTAGCCTGTCTGGATTTTCCCCCTGCTCTCTGTCTGGCTCCCTCTCTCTGCCTTTTCATTCCACATTCTCTGTCCCATAGCCCCAGGCTATTTGTCTGTGTTTCTCAGTCTCTTCTGTCTGGCTCCCTGCTGCTGTTTTTTCTTTCCTCCTTATTTGTCTCATAGCCCATCACTGTTTCGTGGTTTGTTTTTTTTTTTTCTGTCTCTTTGTCCAGCTCCCAGTCCCTGCTCTTGAATTCCTCTTCCCTGTAGCCCGCTGCTGTTTTTTTCTGTTCTCGATCACGCTCTGTCTGGTCCCCTGTCCCTGTTGGTCAATTCTTCCTTCTCTGCCCTGCAGCCCCTGCAGTCTTGTACTTTTTTCTGTCTCTCTCTGGCCGGAGCTCTGTTGCTGCTCATGAGTTCCTCCCTCTCTGCCCTGTAGCCTGTTGCTTTTGTCCTTTCTCCGTCTCGCTTTCTCTGGCTCCCTGATGACGCTATTTTAATATTCCCTCCCTTTTTGTATGAATCGCTATACTTTTTGCTCTCCAGCTTTTTTTTTTTTTTTCCTGGCTCCCCGGCTCTATTTTTTAATTCTTCCACCTGTAGTGTGTAGCTCTGTGGTTTGTACCGTGTTGTTGTTCCCCCCACCCCCGCCCCTTCCCTCCATCGTTGGCTGTCTTGGCTCCCTGTCCCTGTTGTTTCATCCTCCCTCTCTGCCCTGTTCTTTGTTGTCTTTCTCCATGTGTCTCGGTCCAGCTTCCTGCCCCTGTTCTTCTTTCCTTCCTCTCTGTCGTGCTGCCTGTCCCAGTTTTGTCCTGCGTCTCCGTCCTCCTTTGTCAGTCTCTGCCCTGCTCCCTTCTCCCTCTATCTGCTGCCTCTCTTCTTCTCTCCCTGCTGCTTCTTTCTCCACCTGTCGGGCTCCCTGTCCCTGTCTTTCTCTCGCCATCCTGTTCCCTGCCTCAGGCGCTCTCGCTGCATCCGCTACCTGCGTGACTGAAGAAACGTTCGCAGTCTCCTTTGCCCTCCCAGCTGCGTTTGCAGTCCCTTCACAGCAGGCGAGGGGCTGTGAGGGAGCCCAGGGGAGGAGGTGCTGCGCTGCGGGGGTCGAGTGATGGCCCCCCGCTCCTGCGGCACGGCCCAGCCCTCGCCACAGCCGCCGCACGAGCTGTGGGCTCGTTGCCAGGGCCGCATGGCTGCCTGCGGGCGTCCGGCTCGGGCACCATGCTCAGCGCTGCATCCGGCGAGCAGCAGGCTGTCCTGCCGGCGGGCGCCGCCGGTAACGGCCGCGCGATGCTGCAGGGCCTGTGGGATGGGGCCGCCGTGCCCGCTGCCACTTCCCCGTGAGGAAAGGCCGCTGCTGCCCCCTGGGCACAGGGCTGGTGGGCGTGCTCTTTTCACCCGCCTGGCTCCCTGACCCCGTTTTCCTTCCACAGACCAGGACTCTGTGTCCTTTCTTTATCTGTGTCTCCCCCTCTCTGTTCTTTTCCCGGTACCTCTCTTTCTCTGCTCCTCAGTTCCTCTCCCTCACCTTATTTTTCTCTTTCTGTTCCTCTGCCCAGCTCCCCATGGCTGTGTTTTCGTTCTCCGTACCTGCTGCCCCAGCGTGGACTGCCGAGCGGTCCCAGGGAAGGGTGAGTGGACGGGCTCTGAGCCCCAGAGCAGGCGTGTTCCTCGCACTTAGATGGGTTTGCAAATAAACCCTCGCTCTGTCTCCTTTGTACTTGCTGAGCAGCGGTCAGAGAGTCCAGGGGAGCAGGTACACAGCGGGGGTAAGGGGCCATGGCTGCAGCTGCGGGCTGGTGCCGGAGGAGCCCCGGAGGGAGCCAGCGAGGCTGATGGCGATGGCCGCTCTGTGTCATGGGGCCGCAGCCCCAGGGGATGGTGCTGCTAGGGCACGCCTGCCCGAGAGTGCCGACAGCAGACGTCGGGCCCCGTCAGGGCAGCTCCCAGGGGTTTTGTGAGCTGGTGGAGAGGAAGGAGGAAGAGGGGCAGATGGCTGCCTCCGGGCACCTGGAGGCCTTCCCACCCCCTGGAAAAGTGCTCCGGCCTGCGCGCCCCATGCAGCTGCCCACAGCTCCAGCACCTGTCCCGTAGCCCCTGACCACCCCAGACCCTGCCCTCGCAGCAGCAAGCTGACCCGCGAACGTGCTTTATTGCCCCATAAGCACGGGTGCCGTTGGCAATGGTCTGGGGCAGGAGGGGACGTCTCCAGGAGCTCCTGCAGAAGGAGGGGTTCCTGCCTGGGGAAAGGGGTGGCCGTCGCTGTGGACAACAGTTGGCCGTTCTTTGTGTCTCCCAGGGGCAGCGCTGAGGACTTGGTTGCCGGTTCCTCCCCGGGGATGTTGCTGACTGCACCTGGCTCAGGTTTGTGTCCTTATTCTCCCAGTTAAAGCGGTTCCGTTAGTTTAATTCCCTGCCCGGTCACGTTGCTGGTGCCGCAGATACCTGCAGTAGAAGAGCAGGTGTCGGCCTTTGCGGTACGGGTCGCTGTCTTTGCTCAGTGCTTTGTACCCCGTGACACGGAGGCAGGTGAGGAAACTCCCCGCTGCTCCTCCGGCCGCCCTTGTGTCTGCTGGGGGTCGCCCCAGCCCCTTTCCCAGGGGATTGCAGGAAGGGTGGTGAGCAGGGCCCCGGGTGTACGAGCCCTGGCCTCTGCACAGGGAGCCCGTTCTGCTCCGGGGCTGCTGCGGTGCGGGCGCTCCGCTGGTCTGGTCGCTGGCGGCAGCTCTTGGAGCCGGCTGGGCTGCGCGGGCGTCGGGGGTTTGCTCACGGCAAGAAGCGGAGGCGTCGGTGTGAGGGAAGAGTTTCGAGACCGGCCGAGGTTCGGCTGTAGACATAGTAGGAAGTACCCTTTTATGCAGTTGTTTTTGTTGTTTCAGGCTGGCGGTTTTCCGCTGAGGGTTTGGGGGTGGCAAAATGGTTTAATAGCCTGCCATTTTTTTTTTTTAAATTTTAGATGCATTGCATTTTTTTGGAATTCCTGACTATGGGAGATGGAACCTTGTTTTTTTTCCCCACCGTTTTTACTGTGTGCTGTGTAAGTTGCTGATGTCTTGATCTATGCTCTTTTTTCTCTCTTAATAGGACTGATGGTGAAATTGTCCAGCGAGGGTTAGGGTGAGCATCTTGTACTCGCCTGTATACGGAGCTTGAGAGTTTCTCGAGAAGGCATCTTCCCCAGAACTTCTCAGAGAAGAGGGTCTGCGTTCTTTGCGCTGGTAACAGTCTCCAGCCAGGGTCTGTCTTCTGTCGTAGGCCCGGGCACGCGAGCCTTCCCATTACTCCGTTTCTGACTTTTTCATGACGCGCCTGATGAGACGTGTCGTAGTGCCGGTCACAGCAGTTACGTTTCCGTGTAGTTTTTCACCTGTTGTGTGTTTAGCACCGGTTTCTGTGGTTGTAAGGTGCCTGTGTTAGATCTTTCAGCCGCCGTGGTTTTTCCGTCAGCTGACCGCCGCTGTGATTCCTTGAGGGGTTCAGTGGTAAGGAGGCGGTCGGTGGTGCTTGTTCCGTGTGCGCTATACTGCACATTAATGAGGTCTCGATGCTCCGGAGGTTTATTCTTTTGCGGTAGGCGGGCGCATCGGTAGCCGCACCGAGGGTCTCGTGCTCCTCGACTCACCGGGGTACCGCCGACCGAGCGCTCCCCGTCTCGCGCGAGAAGCTCCACACACAGATCTGTCCAGCACGTCTCGTGTCCGAGAAGGTGACGAGTGGTCCAGGATGCGCTGGGGTATCCGCTGTCGAGCGGTCTGTTCTCATGGAGCCCTCTTCTGGGACGACGACTTCTCCGCGTCCTGTGGATGTTGGGTCTTGGGGCCCGGCTTCTCGCGCGTCCACCGTTGCGGTTGCGGCCGCGGCCGTATCTTTTCGTCAGGGGCCGTGGCATTTGACTTCCGGGGTGGAAGGTGCTAAGGGTCGTACGCGTAGGGCCAGGTGTTGCTTTGGCTTTGGTTTTCTGTGATGGCTGGCTGGCTGTTGTTGGAGTCTAGAGGGTATTCCTACATGGAAAGGAGATCTCCGGAACCGTTAAGCTGTTGCTCCGCAGCCGGGTGACTCGTTCGATGCCGTTTTCAGATGCAGTGAGACGAGCCGTGCACCAAAGGGTTAGAGGAGGGGCGGGGGAGCGGCCATAAGAAGGTGGGTTGGCACGCAGTGTCAGCGGGCAGATGCGGCCGATGGCTGTGTGAGCAGCTGACAGGTCTTGGTAGGTTTGTTGTATTCCAAAGGCACGAAGTAGCGAGCGAAGCAGGGTATCGGCACTGCGGGTGGCTGGGGCGAGGTGAGCTGGGACTGGTGGGCTGCAGCAGAGAAGTTACTTTTCAGGCGTTGTGTCGTTTGTGAAGTTTATAAGCATCCCTTATGGGTTGTGTTTTACAGGTGGTATCGGAGCCTCAACGCGGCAGCTGGCAGAGGTAGGGTGGGTGGGCGGCCGAGGTAGAGGAGGAGGAGAGGGGAATGGGCACGGGCAGGCTGTGGTTTCGGGCGGTATCTCAGCACGTGCCTTTTGTTTTGGCTTTCGCAGGTCACGCACGTAGCCTCGGAGGGGCGAAGCTGCGCGCCGACCAGCGGCCTGAGGAGGCGAGGCGGTTGTCAGCCGGGCCGGCGTCCAAGAGCGGAGCATCCTGCGGCAGCTCGGTCAAGCATTTCTGTGCGTTTGTGCAGGTGTTACGCAGCTGCCTTTGGAGTTGGGTGAGCTTTTGAGGTGGTGAGCTAAGGAGCAGCAAGGAGGAGCGTGGGGCTGGTGATTTCTCCCAAGCGTGACGGTATTTCTCTGTCTGTTGCTACCTTAGGGGGGCCGCAAGCGATGACAGCTGCAGCGTCCAACACGGGAATCGGTGCGGAGCAGTTGAGCGGAAGACCACGTTCCTTTTGAGGAGGAGGGTGTTTCGAGGAGGTCTGTGGTGACCCGTGTGACAGCTACCACTGTCAGCGGTGTGTGTGGTTTTTTTTTTTTTTTTCTGTAGGCGATGAGGAGGAACGTGGCAACTGCAGGAGTAATCAGGTTAGTTGATGTGGTTTCTGCTGAGGATGGACGCGGATCCCCAGCCCTCTGGAAGCGAAGCTGAGGGACCAGGGACCGTTGTCCTGCAGTGCGTAACTTTGATTTCAGTTGGAAAAGGGATTTTCCTGGAATGGAAATCTTTCTCCTTCAAAGAAATTGCGTTGTACGAACTGCCTGTCGGACTCTGTGTGCTTGGCTGTAGAAGTCATGAGCAGTGAGACTTTTTGCCCTCTTTTGAAAAACAAAACAACAGCAAAGTCAATTTGTTTCCAAAGACTGAAGCACAGCAAGTGTTCCAAAAGTGGATGGCGTCACTGGTCTTTACATTCTCGGTTGCAACGGTCGAGATACGATTAAAAAATGTTCCTCTGCGTGCTTTGGTACAGCCAGAAGCCTTAGTGCATCTGCCAGTCCTGTTCGGTGGCCTTACCTGTTGCAGCCCTGGGGATTTGAATTTCTTTTTTTTTTTTTCTTTTTAATGAGTAAAACCATGTGGGGGATCTATTATTTCACTGATCTTTTCCTGTCATATATGAAACTCTAGAGAAAGTTAAAATTGTATAATTGGCAGAATGACTAACGCGGTTTAAACTCGCTGCCGAATCAGTACAGCATGTAATGTATGAGGTGTACTTAAGCGGTCAGGGGTTTCTCTAACTCTTTCCAAGCCAGAGGCAGCTGCATGTTACTGAGTTTCTTCCCTGTGTTTTGACAGAGCGCTCTGAAGTACTTGGTTTCTAATCATGTGACATGATAGAACAAGGTGGGGCAGGAGCAGAGTCAAATAACAACTGTGTATTTTGGAGACAGGTGTAAGCATAGATCTAGATGGGGGTGTACAGCCTTGTTCTGCAGCAGCGCTCTAAGGAAGGGCATCAAACATGAGCAAGAGCAGTTGCTTTTCTGCTAAGAAGGGGTTGGAAATCGTATCTGTTTGTCTTTCTATGGAGTGTTAAGTATTCAAATCACTCTGGTTTGTAGAGGATGTGTCTGTATTTCGGGCTGGTCTCCTTCAGTTCGACTGCTCTCCTGTCCCTCGTTCTATTGAATTCCTCTCCTTGCTTCTGTGTTGTTCTTCTAATGTGCTGAACTATGGCTGGGG
This sequence comes from Leptosomus discolor, assembly GCF_034619465.1. Classification (NCBI taxonomy): domain Eukaryota; kingdom Metazoa; phylum Chordata; class Aves; order Leptosomiformes; family Leptosomidae; genus Leptosomus; species Leptosomus discolor. Next base: position 365,049 of record NW_028237857.1, on the reverse strand, counting down.
CCTTTTGTTTCCCGATGTCTTGCTGTGAGTGTCCGGTGCTGCGCAGCAGCTCGCCCCCCCCCCCCCAGGTTTGCCTGCCGGTGGCTCAGCGCTCTCGCCCCGCGGGGCCAGCTCTGTCTCTGTCCAAGCTTTCTGCCACGGCTGTCCGGTGGGGAAAGGGGCAGTTGTTGCTCTGGGGAGCCCGTCCGGGCGTGGTCCGAGACGGGGAACGTGGCAGAGCCGAGTGCGAGCAAGAGCCATGGCACCGTCCTTTGGCGGACGCCCTGCCACCCCTCTGCTGTGCGGCAGCCGGCGTCGATGATCTGGCGGGGGGCAGGCATCGAGCATGGATTCTGTCTCGTGGGCTGTGGCAGGTGAGTGCTCGTCTGTGGGTTATGCCGGGGAGAGCCGTTGGTGTCGGTCATCCCCCACCCCTCTCCGGGTCCCCCTGTACCCCCAGTGTCAGAGAAAGACGCAGGTGCTGCTGCGCCGCTGTGACCGCACGGGGGTGCTGCGTGAAACGGCGCTTTGTGCTGCCTGCGCGTGGGGGGTGTGCGGTACTGCAGGCCGGGGTACGCGCATGCGCGCTGGCGGCCGCCCGCGGCGCGCTCTGCTACCACGATTTGACTAGGGTTGGGTACTGGGGCGTGGTACACGCGCGTGTGCGGTGACACCGATTTGTGGCGCTCTCTGCTGCCACCCTGTGACCAAAAAGCAGTACTGCAGCCCCGAAGGCGCTGCCGCGCTCCCTGCTGCCACCCTGTGACCGAAAGTCGGTACTGCAGGCCCAGCGGAGCTTTCCGCGCTCCCTGCTGCCACCCTATGACCAAAAAGCGGTTATGCAGCCCCGGCGGCGCTGCCGCGCACCCTGCTGCCACCCTGTGACCAAAAGACGGTACTGCAGCTCCGGGTGCGCGCTGCCGCGCTCTCTCCTGCTACCGCCTACAGTGAGTGGGCTACGCACCGGACGCTCTCATCTTAGTGCCCCGCGGCGGCCCCTTCCCCTGGGGATGTTTGGAAAGGCAGTGGGCGGGGCCTGGGGTAGATGAGTCCCGGGCTCTGCCCAGGGAGCTCCTTCTGTGCGAGGTGAGAGCTGTGGGATTGGGCAAGCTCCAGCAGCACCCACAGTAGAGAGAGCCCTGGGATGCAGCTTGGGCTTTTTTTTTTTATTATTTGTCAGCAGTTTCATACGGAGTGTTAAGGGGTGATGAGAGGGTTCTAAAACACACAGCTTTTTTAACTGACAGTTTTGCTGTGGTTTTGTTCTAGGTTGTCCTGGGTTACAGTGCAAAATGTGCCAAAAGAAAAAAATATTCTATTACCATCTTCAGGAGCTGTTGAGACCAGGTGGGGCGGTGCTCTCTGCCTCCCCCCCCCCCGGACTATCTCCTGTTACTGGGCACAACAATGCCTTATCGCCTGACTCATCGATAACTCGCTCCTGGACTATCTCCTGTTAATGGCCCATCAAGGAACTGCCTCACGACTCCCCATCCCATTGTGAGATGCTCCGCCCGGGGGGGGGGGGGGGGGGGGGGGGCGGGGGGGAAGGAGCCAAGCAGTCCATGCCAAATAAAAACAGAGATTTTGAACACCCTAGCAGCCTTCTTCCAGTGGATTCCCAGAGGAGCTTTTCCCCCCACTGGAGTTCCAGAGGACAAGAGCTACCTACCTACCACTGGACCTTCGGAGGAAGACCAGACTCTTTTACCTGATTGCTGCTTCCACAGAACTACATCCATCGCTTCAGGAGGACTGCAGCCAGCATCTTATCGGACTGCTACTGCCACCCTAACAGGGTGTCAGGTTGTATTCCTGACTCTGTCAGTGTAAACCAGTGGGTTGTTTGTTTTTTCCCTGCCTTGTGTTATATATATATATATATATATATTTTTATATATATATATATTAGTAAAGAACTGTTATTCCTATTCCCCATATCTTTGCCTGAACGCCCGTTAATTTCAAAATTATAATAATTTGGAGGGAAGGGGGTTGCACTTTCCATTTCAAGGGAGGCTCCTGCCTTCCTCCACAGACACCTGTCTTTCAAACCAAGACATAGGTGCACTGGATTTTCCTGGAATTCTGAACTTCCTGCAGGATGGCAACTTGTTTTTTGTGACAAGGGTTTGTGATCCCATTTCCTTTCCTAGGACTGAAGGTGAGATTATCGAGTAGCATGAGGATGTGCACCACATCTGCACCTGTCTATGCCCCCCCATACCCCTGTCTCTGCCTTCAGGTGGGGTTTTTCCCATGCCACCCCGATCTTTGTGGCCTTGACTCCCGTGTGTGTGCCTGGCCCTACTTGTCATGTCCCTGCCTCCCATGGGCCTGCCTTGCCTGCTTTTTTTCATGGTAGGGATGGACAACGACAAGAGTATATGTAAGAAGGCAGTCTTTATTAAGTTGCAAAAACCAAGATGGCTGAGATGGTGCAGCAGAAAAAGCGTACCCTTTTATAACCTTTCTTATCTGTCCACCTGTTCATGCACTAAGGCTGCTAAAATGATTCGCTCAATAGCTTTGTCCATTCACCTCCATTCACATAATGATTGGCTGGAGCTCCTACTGTATTTCTCACTGTACCTACTGTTCTCTTGCCAAGTTTCTGCTCTGTGGTATTACTTGCTCAGTCTCTTCTTGCTCAATCTCTTATAACTTCCTCAAACTTGTTTACAACATTCTTCATCCACTTCTTCTGTCTTTTCAAGGGTATACTGGAATGCTGTCAAGGTCAACTTCATCTTCCTCAATCAGGTTATCCCTGACAGATTTTTGTACCCACTTTATGGGTGTGCATAGCTCACACCCTATCCTCCCCCTGTGCACCTGCCTTCCTCCCCCCCCCCCCGCCCCCCCACCATGGGTGTGCCTTGCACCTGCCTCCCATTACCATGTTTTGTGTCCCCCCCCCTTGTCCCTGCTCCATGCACCTGCCTTGCCCCCACCGCTACAAGAAGTGCTGCTCCAGATGCAAACTGTTTTAAACAAACTGTTTGCATTCCAAACTTCGCTCTGGCACTTCCTTGGGCCCAAAATGCCATCACCAGTAGATATCAGGGGGAATGAGGGGCACCCAGCAGGGACACCCTGAAGTCTCATGGTTTCCATCAGGCTTTCCCAAGGGCAGGGGTGGGTGGGAGAGTGGAAAAGCAGTATTGCTTTTTACATTTTCTTCCTACATCTCCCTCTTCAGAGCTCCTTGTCCCTGGGTGCTTGTTCTTGCCTGTGGCCCCTGTTCCTGATGGGCTCCAGGTGTGGCCAGTGGGGCTAATAACAGGGCCGGCCCTCCTGTGGGCTATAAAGGGGCTGCCTGAGGGAGCTGATAAAGGGGAACTGGCTGAGGAGGTAGCTGGAGGTACCTCCAGAATGGAATGGCTGGTCCCTGTGGTAAGGAAGGATCCCCCTGAGCTGTCCATGATGGAGCAGACCACCAGCACACGTTGCTGGCAGCTTGGTGCCTGCATCGGCTGTGTGTGTGAGCCGCTGGCCAGCCTGGCAGTGGAGGGGAGTTGAGAGAAAAGTGTTGGGGTGCTGAAGATCTGAGCTGGTGCCAGGAGCTGGGGTGAGTCACACGTTCTCCTGTGTGTGTCCCGGTCCACCTCTGCTGCCCTGCCTGCCGCTCCTTCTGCTGCCTGGGAAAGGGCTGCCCAGGGATGGGGAGGGCCAGCAATGGCTTTCTGTCCTGGCCCCTTTGCTGTGGGAGCCTGATGGACAGCCTAACACCTTCCTGATTGCACTGGGGCTTCCCCTCAAGCCAGGGGGAGAGGCAGGGCTGGAAGAAAGTGGAGGCTGAGATGGGGTGCGAAGTCAGGGAAAATGTGGAAGTCAAGATGGGGGTGGAAATGGTGTCACTTTTTACATTGTCTTTGTAAGGCTCCCTCTTTTTGTCTTCCTGACCCTATGTGTTAGTTCTTGCCTCTGTTTCTTTTCCCCTATTGCTTTACAATATTCCGCTGTCCCTTGTCTTGTCCCTGCTTTGTGGTCCTGCTGGTCCCTTTGGCCTCTCTCTCCTGCTCCTCCTCGCTCTTATGTATTCCTCCATCTCTCCCTGGGTTTTTTGCTCAGTGTCCCAGTACTCCTCTCTCTATGCTACTGTCCTGCTCCCTGTCCCTCTCCTGTTTGCAGCATCCCGTTTACTGGCTGCCTGTCCCCCACCTCTTCTCTACCTTCCTCCTGCTTTTTCCCTTCTCTCCTGCTGCGTTTGCTGTGTTTGCACACCGAGCCTTGTAGCCAGCTAAGTGCCAGGATTTGTTCTGGGCAGAGGTGAGTAAACTTTTCCTGCCTCCTCTGTGCCCCTGGATGGTATTCAAGCCCCTGGGTGCAGAGCTCGTGGCTGTGGGCAGGTGCCGGGGAGGGGGCCATGTGCTGTGGGGCTTTGCCCAGGCCCCTGTTCCTGATGGGCTCCAGCTGGGGCAGGTGTGGCCACTGAGGCTAATGATGGGGCTGGCCCTACTTTGGGCTATGAAGGGGGCTGCCTGGGCATGCCTGCCTGCAGGAGCTGGCTGAGGAGTCAAACCAAGGGGCTTCCACAGGCAACTGTCTCCAGCTGGTCCCTGTGGCAAGGAAGGATCCCTCCCACCCATCCACAACAGAGAATGCCACCATAACACAGCACCAGGACCTTGGCGCCTCTGTTGGCTGCACACGTGTGAGCTGCTGCATGTCCAGGAAACCTCGTGAGAGAAGTGCATTGAGTCACCCACCGCCTGCTCCTAAGGTCAGGCAGCTGGCACTGTGGAGGAGGAAGGGGCAGAGACAGAGAGAAAAGCCTCGGGGCGGTGAAGGTCTGCCGTTGTCACCAGGAGCCACGTGTCCCCTCGTGTGTGTCCAGGGCCATCCCTGCCCCGGTTCTCTGGATCTCTGCCTGCCTCCTTGCCTGTCCCTGCCTCTGTCTGCCTTTCAGGCTGTCTAGTTCCCCAAAGCTTTTTGCTCTTTTGCTAGCATTGCCCTGTAAAGTGTCACCTTCTACCTTTCCTTTCTATGTCGTTTCCTTTCTGGCACCCCACCAGCTCTGATTTCATTCTTCCTCATTGCTTGTGAAACTGGCATTTCTAGGTCCCCTCTCTCCGTGTCTCAGTTTACCCAGTTGCCTATGATTTTGGGAAGGGTGGTGGTTGGGGCCTGGGGTAGATGAGCCCTGAACTCTCCCAGGAAGCTCCTTCTTACGTGCGAGGCAAGAACTCTGGGACTAGGCAGGGTCCAGCAGCACCCACAGTAGAAAGTGCCCTGGGATGAAGCTTGGGCTTTTTTTTTTTCTTGTTTTTATGTCAGCAGTTTCCTAGGGGGTGTTCAGGGGTGACAGGAGGGTTTTAAAACACACAGCCTTTTTTTTAACTGATAGTTTTGGTGCTGTTTTGTTCTAGGTGCACTGGATTTTCCCGGAATTCTGAACTTCCTGCAGGATGGCAACTTGTTTTTTGTGAGGAGTGTTTGTGACCGCATTTCCCTTCCTCGGACTTGAAGGTGAGAATATCGAGCAGCCGTGAGGATGCGCACCACGTCTGCACCTGTCTATGCCCCCCCATACCCCTGTCTCCGCCTTCAGGTGGGGTTTTTCCCATGCCACCCCCAACTCAGTGGCCTTGCTAAGGGTGGGTGTGCCTGGCCCCAAATCCACCCGGCGCCTCCCCCCCGCCGTGAGCGTGCCTTGCTGCTGTTCTTCGGCACTGGCCACTGTAGGCGTGCCCTGCTTGCCCCCCCCCCCCCCGACCCCCCCCGTGTGCCTTTTCTGCCCCGGCACCGCCCCCCCCCGTGGGCGTGCCCTGCTTCCCCGCGCCCCGCCCCGGCACCGCTCCCCCCGTGGGAGTGCCTTGCTGCTTTGCACCTCGCCCCAGCACCGCCCCCCCCCATGGCCTCGCCGACAGTGGCTGTGCCCTGCCCGGCCCCCACCCCCTCCCCTTCCCGGGTTTGCCTTTGTTATTCTGCACCCCACCCCAGCACCGCCCCCCCCGGGCGTGACTTTTTTGCCCCATGCCCCACCCTCCTGTTGGCGTGCCTTGCTGCCCCCCCCCCGGCCCCGCCCCCCCCTTGTGTCCCATCCCCACCACTTGCCCGGGGGCGGGGCCTGGGGTATATGAGCCTCGGCCTCTGCTCAGGGAGCTCATTCTGCTCTGGGGCTGCTGGCGCTGGCAGCGCCAGACCCAGCTGCCTCTGCGGGCATGGGGCTTCGGGCGCGGACAGGAGCGCAGGCGGCTGCGGCAGGGAAGAGCTGCGGCCGGGGACACCAGGCCACCCCTGTACTCCTCAGGCCCCCATTGGCTCCAGCCCCTCAGCGAGGACCAGATGTGCTCCTGGGCCTGGCCAGGCCCTGCCGGGACGCGTTCCACCCCGTCGGGCCCCCTGCCACCAGCTACGCCGAGCGCTGCTGCCTCTGCCCGGCCCCGGGGGCGCCGGGGCCAGAGGTTGTCGTCCCCAAGTGGGGTCACAGCATCTTTTGGGGGGGGTCGATGGCACCGACGCCGAGCCATCCTGCAGCCTGGCTTTGCACCGCAGGCATCTCCGTAAGCTGTCCGAGTTCCTCCCTCCCCTTCGTGTGCCCCTCAGTCCCCTCCATTTCCCATCCAGGCACCAGAATCAATCTGCGTGACAAGCGGCCTTCTCAGAACCACAGGCCTTCAAAGGGCCTTCTCTCACTTGCCTAGTCCTCTCAGAAGGACACGGGCGTTGCTCTGTGTGGACTCATTTGTCTTTCCTGGCACCTCTCCTGAGGTGCTTTGTCACTTGTTTTGGTTCGAGTCGCTTCAGTGTTACTTAAGGTGCTTGGTACAGTTCCTGATGCTTTGGGGTTCTTTTCCCCGACGGTTTTTCCTTGGTTTTGGTTTTTGGTTTGGGTTCCGTTTGATTTCAACCCGATCCTGGGGTTTTCTGTCCTTTGGGACTTATTTCTGTTGAGGGAGGCAGATGGAGAAAAGTAGGAGTCTCAGTGTCTTACAACTGCTGGTGATCTACAATATTCCCTTTGCAACCAGAGAGCTCTGAGAGGAGGATTCTTGCAGGCTGTCATTCGGCTTTGTCATTCGGTCCCGTCCAGAATGTAGCGCTGGTACAAGTTCTGCAACAGACAGGAACGGGTCTAGCCTTGTTACGCGGGCTTTCTTTTTCCTTGCAGGTCGGACTTGAGACTTGCAATGGCCTTTTCCTTCGCTAAAAAAACACGCCCCGGACTCGCCGCAGACTCGGCAGCGTCGCGGATTTCGCCGGACCGCGCCGCTGGCAGAGCCGGCGGCCGACGGGGTCGCGGGCGCTCGGCACTGCGTCGGCCGGAGGCTCCCGTTGGCGCAGCAGCGACGGTCGGGGGCGGCGCAGCTGGACAGCCGGAGGTTTGGTGTCGCGGCGTATCTGCTGTGCGCGGGTTCGCTTCCCCGGGATTTTGGGCTGCTCTGGAAAAACGGGTGGCGGAGCCGGAGAGAAGAGCGGGCGGTGGCTACAGGCCGAGTCGCCGCTCGGGGAGGTTGCGCTCCGCGGAGCTTCAAGCTTTGGAGACGGAGTGCAAAACCGTCGAGCGTCCCAAGTGGACCGCGGCAGGCGTCCTGGCTCCGGTCGCGTCGAGGCGCTCCGGTGGTTTTTCCTGGGGAATTCCAAAGTGGTCAGTTTCTATTAGTTTAATTTTTACCGCTCGTTTACGTCAAAACGTTTAAAATAAAAATGTCCGTCACAGTAACCAGAATAGTCTTTGGGAGCAAATACTGCCCGTCGTCCGCTCTAGCTATTGCTTCCCGCTTTGCAGACAGTACTTACTCCCCATTGATGTAATCAAAGGGCAAGCAGCAGAATATCAACAACAGAGCACTAACTGGAAGTAATAGCTGTAGCGAAACAACTCTAACAGGAAAAGAATAAAATCACGCGTCCTAGTTAATCCACTTCGTGGTAAAGTCACAAAATATTAGAGCGCGCCTAAAGAGAAGAAATATTACCTAGGGTTGAGTAATGACTAAATTTAGTGGCAGATGTTACTTAATGAACCAGGCAGTAATGATTCCCGGTCCGTACTGCAATTCAAAAAATGAATAGTTTAGAGACCCTCTTGAAGTGATAAAGACAGAAAACTAATTGGGAGTCGTTAACAGCTCCATTTAAACATAACCACTGCTAAACCAATTGAACTGGAAACTAATTGGGAGGCTCTAACGCTTAAACGAGCACACCGCTGTAAGCAAGCTGGGAGGCAACAGTGACTCCTGCTTAGAACCAAAAGAGTAATCGAAGCTTTAGATCTTTAGATAAAGAGAAATAAAAAAAGGAATCGTTCAATAACGGCTCCGTTTAAACGTAGGTACTAAAAGAATTCCCGGGCGGTGGTGAACTAACATAACGCTAAAAGATTTAGATTTAAAATAAAAGGAAAATTAGAAAACCAACAGGGAGTCACGACTGCCAAAATTTAAACATAGCCGTTGGGGGGGGGAGGAGGGGACGGGTACCAATTCCTTCCAAGTAGAGCTAAAAGAAAAAACCGACGCCAATTAAATCCGACGAACAAAAACTTAGATTTCATTTTAGAAACAGATCGAACGCTAACTGGGCATCATGAATGCCCGTTTAACAATACTAGCCATCTTAAACTGATGCATTAAAGATACCCCCGCAGCACCATCAGATGAAAATTTTCTCCTTGGGAAGCAGAAATAGAATACCAATTGGGAGCAGTTTAGGGTAACGGTCGTCGTGAACGTACCCCTAATTCGAGTCCTAATTCACAATCCGAAACCGTGATTTCCAACGGTAATGAACCTTTTCCTCTTGTGTCAGTCGGGTGCCTGCGCTTTGCTCCTGCTCCCTTCAGCAGCGGTACACGGAGCGCTCGCTGGCTGTGAGCCGTTCGTTCAGCGGCTTTTTGTACCAGTCAACTCTTCAATCGGGCCATTTAAATAACAGACTATTCTCTCAAATTCCAGCTCAAACGCGCGGCACGAATTAACGGCGCCCGAGGACCATGCCATTTACTAGTGCCGCCCCGGAGCTGAGCCTGCTTATTGCGAGGCTCTTCTCGCAAGAGCCCCTCACGCACGCCCGCACGCCCGCAGGTCCCGTCACCGGTGCTCCGCGCCGGCCTAACCGCGGACCGGCAGGGCGGGCGGAGAAACTGCCCGGAAGCCGTGGAGAGCGAGACGGATTCGAGAGCGAGACGGATTCAACAGCGATTCCTGCCGAAACACGCAAGGAACGCAGCTCTGCACGGCGGGGCGGCGGCCTGTCCCCTCCTGGCCGCGCGGCCCCATCCCCGCCGCGGGCAGCCTCAGCCTTCAGAAGATGGCGGCGCCATACCCCCCCCCCCCGCCCCCCTCCAAGCACCGGCCGCAGCTCCGGAGAGAAACGACGCGGATGCGGCCCCGAGACAGCGGCGCCGCCACCGCGGCCGCCGTCGGCACTCGTTTCGCGGGGGACTCACCGGCTCCTCCGGGGCTCCGGCAGGCTCCCGCCGCTTCCCCGCGGTCCTCCATGATGCCGGAAGTGCCCCTCAGTCCTCCGAACTTGCGCTCTATGGGCCCGCAGTCCTCCAGGATGCCCAAGTGCCGGTTCGGTGCGGGGGGCCCTGGAGTAGATGAGCCCCGGGCTCTGCCCAGGGAGCTCCTTCTGGGCGAGAGCTGTGGGACTGGGCAGGGTCCAGCGGCACCCACAGGAGAGAGTGCCCTGGGCTGCAGCTTGGGTTTTGGTGGGGTTTTTTTGGTTTGGTTTTTTTTTTTTTTTTTTACGTCGGCAGTTTCCTACGGGGTGTTCAGGGGTGACAGGAGGGTTTTAAAACACACAGCCTTTTTTTAACTGATAGTTTTGGTGCTGTTTTGTTCTAGGTGCACTGGATTCTCCCAGAATTCTGAACTTCCTGCAGGATGGCAACTTGTTTTTTGCGAGGAGTGTTTGTGACCGCATTTCCCTTCCTCGGACTTGAAGGTGAGAATATCGAGCAGCCGTTAGGATGCGCACCACGTCCGCACCTGTCTATGCCCCCCCATCCCTCCGTCCGTGGCTGCAGGTGGGATTTTTCCCATGCCACCCCCAACTCGGTGGCCTTGCCAAGGGTGGGTGTGCCTGGCCCTACTTCTCGTGTCCCTGCCTCCAATGGGTGTGCTTTGCCTGCTTTGTGTTCCCTCTTTATGGGTGTGCATAGCTCACACTGTTGTCCTCGCCCTGTGCTTCTGCCTTGCACCTGCCTCCCATGGGCATGCATTGTCCCCCCCTTGTCTCTGCTCCATGCAGCTGCCTTGCCCCCACCTCTCCAAGTATTGCTGCTCCAGGTTTACAGCACGAATAAACTGTTAGCATTCCGAACTTTGCTCTGGCACTTCCTTGGGCCCCAAATCCCTAAGACTACCGCAAAATGCCATCACCAGTAGATGTCAGGGGGAATGAGGGGCACCCAGCAGGGACACCCTGAAGTCTCATGGTTTCCATCAGGCTTTCCCAAGGGCAGAGGTGGGTGGGAGAGTGGAAAAGCAGCATTACTTTTTACGTTTTCTTCCTACATCTCCCTCTTCTGAGCTCCTTGTCCCTGGGTGTTTGTTCTTGCCTGTGGCCCCTGTTCCTGATGGGCTCCAGGTGTGGCCAGTGGGGCTAATGGCATGACTGGCCCTGCTGTGGACTATAAAGGGGCTGCCTGAGGGAGCTGGTAAAGGGGAACTGGCTGAGGAGGAGCTGGAGGTGCCTCCAGCATGGAATGGCTGGTCCCTGTGGTGAAGAAGGGTTCCTCTGAGCTGTCCGTGATGGAGCAGACCACCAGCATGTGTTGCCAAGAGCTTGGTGCCTGCATCGGCTGTGTGTGAGCCGCTGGCCAGCCTGGCAGTGGAGGGGAGTTGAGAGAAAAGTGTTGGGGCACTGAAGGTCTGAGCCGGTGCTGGGAGCTGGGGTGAGTCACGTGTTCTCCCATGCACATCCTGGTCCATCTCTGCTGCCCTGCCTGTCGCTCCTTCCGCTGCCTGGGAAAGGGCTGCCCAGGGATGGGGAGGGCCAACGATGGCTTTCTGTCCTGGCCACTTTGCTGTGGAAGCCTGCCAGGCACCCTGCTGCCATTCCGATGGCACTGGGGCTTCCCCTCAAGCCAGGGGGAGGTGGCAGGGCTGGAAGAAAGTGGAGGCTGAGATGGGGTGCGAAGTCAGGGAAAATGTGGAAATCAAGAGTGGGTGGAAATGGTGTCACTTTTTACATTGTCTTTGTAAGGCTCCCTCTTTTTGTCTTCCTGACCCTATGTGTTAGTTCTTGCCTCTGTTTCTTTTCCCCTATTGCTTTACAATATTTGCCTGTCCCTCGTCTTGTCCTTGCCTTGTGGTCCTGCTGGTGCCTTTGGACTCTTTCTCCTGCTCCTCCTCTCTCTTATGTATTCCTCCACCTCTCCCTGGGTTTTTTGCTCAGTGTCCCAGTACTCCTCTCTCTATGCTACTGTCCTGCTCCCTGTCCCTCCCCTGTTTGCAGCATCCCGTTTACTGGCTGCCTGTCCCCCACCTCTTCTCTATCTTCCTCCTGTTTTTTCCCTTCTCTCCTGCTGTCCTGCTGCGTTTGAGCACTGAGCCTTGTAGCCAGCTCAGTGCCAGGATTTGTTCTGGGCAGAGGTGAGTAAACTTTTCCTGCCTCCTCTGTGCCCCTGGATGGTATTCAAGCCCCTGGGTGCAGAGCTCGTGGCTGTGAGCAGGTGCCAGGGAGGGGGCCATGTGCTGTGGGGATTTGGCCAGGCCCCTGTTCCTGACGGGCTCCAGCTGGGGCAGGTGTGGCCAGTGAGGCTAATGATGGGGCTGGCCCTGCTTTGGGCTAGGAAGGGGGCTGCCTGGGCATGCCTGCCTGCAGGAGGTGGCTGAGGAGTCAAACCAAGGGGCTTCCACAGGCAGCTGTCTCTAGCCGGTCCCTGTGGCAAGGAAGGATCCCTCCCAGCCGTCCCCAACAGAGCACGCCACCATAACACAGCACCAGGACCTTGGCGCCTCTGTTGGCTGCACACGTGTGAGCTGCTGCATGTCCAGGAAACCTCGTGAGAGAAGTGCATTGAGTCACCCACCGCCTGCTCCTAAGGTCAGGCAGCTGGCACTGTGGAGGAGGAAGGGGCAGAGACAGAGAGAAAAGCCTCGGGGCGGTGAAGGTCTGCCGTTGGCACCAGGAGCCACGTGTCCCCTCGTGTGTGTCCGGGCCCATCCCTGCCCTGGTTCTGCAGGTCTCTGCCTGCCTCCTTGCCTGTCCCTGCTTCTGTCTGCCTTTCAGGCTGTCTAGTTCCCCAAAGCTTTTTGCTCTTCTGCTAGCATTGCCCTGTAAAGTATCACCTTCTACCTTTCCTTTCTATGTCTCTTCCTTTCTGGCACCCCACCAGCTCTGATTTCATTCTTCCTCGTTGCTTGTGACAATGGCATTTCTAGGTCTCCCTCTCTCGGTGTCTCCGTTTATTCAGTTCCCTGTGATTGTGGGAAGGGTGGTGGTCGGGGTCTGGGTCTCTGCTCAGGGAGCTCATTCTGCTCTGAGGTTGCTGTGGTGTGGGTGCTCTGTTGGTGCTATCAGCGGTGGCAGTTTGGGAGCTGGCTGGGCTGTGTGGGTATTGCGGTTTGGACACGGAGAGAAGCAGAAGCATCTGAGGTACGAGTTGTGGGACTGGGCAAGGTCCAGCAGCACATAGAGAGTGCCATTGGATGCCGGTTTGTTGGTTTTGATGTCAGCAATTTTATACTGAGTGTTCAGGGGTGGCAAGATACTTTAAAAACACAGAATTTTTTTTAACTGAATTTTTTTTGTTCTAGCTGCACTGGATTTTCCTGGAACTCTGGACTTCATGCAGGATGTAACCTTGTTTTTTTCCCTAGTTTGGCTGACAGCTTTTCCCTTAATAGGACTGAAGGTGAGATTATTAGGTATTAGAATGTGCAACATGTATGCACCTGTATATGCCACTCCCTATCCACCTGTCCATGCCTCATTCAGAAGATGGCGGCGCCATACCCCCCCCCCCCCCCTCCAAGCACCGTCCGCAGCTCCGGAGAGAAATGACGCGGATGCGGCCCCGAGACGGCGGTGCCGCCACCGCGGCCGCCGTCGGCACTCGTTTCGCGGGGGACTCACCGGCTCCTCCAGGGCTCCGGCAGGCTCCCGCCGCTTCCCCGCGGTCCTCCATGATGCCGGAAGTGCCCCTCAGTCCTCCGAACTTGCGCTCTATGGGCCCGCAGTCCTCCAGGATGCCCAAGTGCCGGTTCGGTGCGGGGGGCCCTGGAGTAGATGAGCCCCGGGCTCTGCCCAGGGAGCTCCTTCTGGGCAAGGCGAGAGCTGTGGGACTGGGCAGGGTCCAGCGGCATCCACAGGAGAGAGCGCCCTGGGATGCAGCTTGGGTTTTGGGTGTGTTTTTTTTTTTTTTTTTTTTTTTTTTTTTTTTTTTTACGTCGGCAGTTTCCTAGGGGGTGTTCAGGGGTGACAGGAGGGTTTTAAAACACATAGCCTTTTTTTTAACTGATAGTTTTGGTGCTGTTTTGTTCTAGGTGCACTGGTTTTTCCCGGAATTCTGAACTTCCTGCAGGATGGCAACTTGGTTTTTGTGAGGAGTGTTTGTGACCGCATTTCCCTTCCTAGGACTTGAAGGTGAGACTATCGAGCAGCCGTGAGGATGCGCACCACGTCTGCACCTGTCTATGCCCCCCCATCCCTCCGTCTTGCGGCTATACGTCGGGTCATCTTCTGAGCTATACGTCGGGACGTCTGTTGGTCTCTACGTTGGAACGTATGTTGGTTTCTACGTCTGGCTTGACGTTAATTTCAGCTCTACTTCGGAATGTCTTTTGGGATATACGTCGGGACGTGTGTTGGGCTCTATGTCGGGACATGTCTCGGGCTCTACGTCAGGACGTCTTTTAGGCTCTACGTCCGGCTGTAGCTCACTTTTGGCTCTACGTCGGAACGTCTGTTGGTCTCTACTTCGATATGTCTGGCTTGAGCTCGCTTTCGGCTCTACGTCGGGACGTATGTTGAGTTCTACAACTGGACATGTGTTGGGCTCTGCGTCGGGACGTGCGTTGGGCTCTGCGTCGGGACGTGCGTTGGGCTCTGCGTCGGGACGTGCGTTGGGCTCTGCGTCGGGACGTGCGTTGGGCTCTGCGTCGGGACGTGCGTTGGGCTCTGCGTCGGGACGTGCGTTGGGCTCTGCGTCGGGACGTGCGTTGGGCTCTGCGTCGGGACGTGCGTTGGGCTCTGCGTCGGGACGTGCGTTGGGCTCTGCGTCGGGACGTGCGTTGGGCTCTGCGTCGGGACGTGCGTTGGGCTCTGCGTCGGGACGTGCGTTGGGCTCTACGTCTGTAGTTAGCTAACTTTCAGCTCTACGTCGGGACGTGCGTTGGGCTCTACGTCGGGACGTGCGTTGGGCTCTACGTCTGTAGTTAGCTAACTTTCAGCTCTACGTTGGGACGTGCGTTGGGCTCTGCGTCGGGACGTGCGTTGGGCTCTGCGTCGGGACGTGCGTTGGGCTCTGCGTCGGGACGTGCGTTGGGCTCTGCGTCGGGACGTGCGTTGGGCTCTGCGTCGGGACGTGCGTTGGGCTCTGCCTCGGGACGTGCGTTGGGCTCTGCCTCGGGACGTGCGTTGGGCTCTGCCTCGGGACGTGCGTTGGGCTCTGCCTCGGGACGTGCGTTGGGCTCTGCCTCGGGACGTGCGTTGGGCTCTGCCTCGGGACGTGCGTTGGGCTCTGCCTCGGGACGTGCGTTGGGCTCTGCCTCGGGACGTGCGTTGGGCTCTGCCTCGGGACGTGCGTTGGGCTCTGCCTCGGGACGTGCGTTGGGCTCTGCCTCGGGACGTGCGTTGGGCTCTGCCTCGGGACGTGCGTTGGGCTCTGCCTCGGGACGTGCGTTGGGCTCTGCCTCGGGACGTGCGTTGGGCTCTGCCTCGGGACGTGCGTTGGGCTCTGCCTCGGGACGTGCGTTGGGCTCTGCCTCGGGACGTGCGTTGGGCTCTGCCTCGGGACGTGCGTTGGGCTCTGCCTCGGGACGTGCGTTGGGCTCTGCCTCGGGACGTGCGTTGGGCTCTGCCTCGGGACGTGCGTTGGGCTCTGCCTCGGGACGTGCGTTGGGCTCTGCCTCGGGACGTGCGTTGGGCTCTGCCTCGGGACGTGCGTTGGGCTCTGCCTCGGGACGTGCGTTGGGCTCTGCCTCGGGACGTGCGTTGGGCTCTGCCTCGGGACGTGCGTTGGGCTCTGCCTCGGGACGTGCGTTGGGCTCTGCCTCGGGACGTGCGTTGGGCTCTGCCTCGGGACGTGCGTTGGGCTCTGCCTCGGGACGTGCGTTGGGCTCTGCCTCGGGACGTGCGTTGGGCTCTGCCTCGGGACGTGCGTTGGGCTCTGCCTCGGGACGTGCGTTGGGCTCTGCCTCGGGACGTGCGTTGGGCTCTGCCTCGGGACGTGCGTTGGGCTCTGCCTCGGGACGTGCGTTGGGCTCTGCCTCGGGACGTGCGTTGGGCTCTGCCTCGGGACGTGCGTTGGGCTCTGCCTCGGGACGTGCGTTGGGCTCTGCCTCGGGACGTGCGTTGGGCTCTGCCTCGGGACGTGCGTTGGGCTCTGCCTCGGGACGTGCGTTGGGCTCTGCCTCGGGACGTGCGTTGGGCTCTGCCTCGGGACGTGCGTTGGGCTCTGCCTCGGGACGTGCGTTGGGCTCTGCCTCGGGACGTGCGTTGGGCTCTGCCTCGGGACGTGCGTTGGGCTCTGCCTCGGGACGTGCGTTGGGCTCTGCCTCGGGACGTGCGTTGGGCTCTGCCTCGGGACGTGCGTTGGGCTCTGCCTCGGGACGTGCGTTGGGCTCTGCCTCGGGACGTGCGTTGGGCTCTGCCTCGGGACGTGCGTTGGGCTCTGCCTCGGGACGTGCGTTGGGCTCTGCCTCGGGACGTGCGTTGGGCTCTGCCTCGGGACGTGCGTTGGGCTCTGCCTCGGGACGTGCGTTGGGCTCTGCCTCGGGACGTGCGTTGGGCTCTGCCTCGGGACGTGCGTTGGGCTCTGCCTCGGGACGTGCGTTGGGCTCTGCCTCGGGACGTGCGTTGGGCTCTGCCTCGGGACGTGCGTTGGGCTCTGCCTCGGGACGTGCGTTGGGCTCTGCCTCGGGACGTGCGTTGGGCTCTGCCTCGGGACGTGCGTTGGGCTCTGCCTCGGGACGTGCGTTGGGCTCTGCCTCGGGACGTGCGTTGGGCTCTGCCTCGGGACGTGCGTTGGGCTCTGCCTCGGGACGTGCGTTGGGCTCTGCCTCGGGACGTGCGTTGGGCTCTGCCTCGGGACGTGCGTTGGGCTCTGCCTCGGGACGTGCGTTGGGCTCTGCCTCGGGACGTGCGTTGGGCTCTGCCTCGGGACGTGCGTTGGGCTCTGCCTCGGGACGTGCGTTGGGCTCTGCCTCGGGACGTGCGTTGGGCTCTGCCTCGGGACGTGCGTTGGGCTCTGCCTCGGGACGTGCGTTGGGCTCTGCCTCGGGACGTGCGTTGGGCTCTGCCTCGGGACGTGCGTTGGGCTCTGCCTCGGGACGTGCGTTGGGCTCTGCCTCGGGACGTGCGTTGGGCTCTGCCTCGGGACGTGCGTTGGGCTCTGCCTCGGGACGTGCGTTGGGCTCTGCCTCGGGACGTGCGTTGGGCTCTGCCTCGGGACGTGCGTTGGGCTCTGCCTCGGGACGTGCGTTGGGCTCTGCCTCGGGACGTGCGTTGGGCTCTGCCTCGGGACGTGCGTTGGGCTCTGCCTCGGGACGTGCGTTGGGCTCTGCCTCGGGACGTGCGTTGGGCTCTGCCTCGGGACGTGCGTTGGGCTCTGCCTCGGGACGTGCGTTGGGCTCTGCCTCGGGACGTGCGTTGGGCTCTGCCTCGGGACGTGCGTTGGGCTCTGCCTCGGGACGTGCGTTGGGCTCTGCCTCGGGACGTGCGTTGGGCTCTGCCTCGGGACGTGCGTTGGGCTCTGCCTCGGGACGTGCGTTGGGCTCTGCCTCGGGACGTGCGTTGGGCTCTGCCTCGGGACGTGCGTTGGGCTCTGCCTCGGGACGTGCGTTGGGCTCTGCCTCGGGACGTGCGTTGGGCTCTGCCTCGGGACGTGCGTTGGGCTCTGCCTCGGGACGTGCGTTGGGCTCTGCCTCGGGACGTGCGTTGGGCTCTGCCTCGGGACGTGCGTTGGGCTCTGCCTCGGGACGTGCGTTGGGCTCTGCCTCGGGACGTGCGTTGGGCTCTGCCTCGGGACGTGCGTTGGGCTCTGCCTCGGGACGTGCGTTGGGCTCTGCCTCTGTAGTTAGCTTACTTTCAGCTCTGCGTCGGGATTTAGCTTACTTTGAGCTCTGCGTCGGGATTTAGCTTACTTTGAGCTCTGCGTCGGGACGTGCGTTGGCCTCTGCGTCGGGATTTAGCTTACTTTGAGCTCTGCGTCGGGACGTGCGTTGGCCTCTGCGTCGGGATTTAGCTTACTTTGAGCTCTGCGTCGGGACGTGCGTTGGCCTCTGCGTCGGGATTTAGCTTACTTTGAGCTCTGCGTCGGGACGTGCGTTGGCCTCTGCGTCGGGATTTAGCTTACTTTGAGCTCTGCGTCGGGACGTGCGTTGGCCTCTGCGTCGGGATTTAGCTTACTTTGAGCTCTGCGTCGGGACGTGCGTTGGCCTCTGCGTCGGGATTTAGCTTACTTTGAGCTCTGCGTCGGGACGTGCGTTGGCCTCTGCGTCGGGATTTAGCTTACTTTGAGCTCTGCGTCGGGACGTGCGTTGGCCTCTGCGTCGGGATTTAGCTTACTTTGAGCTCTGCGTCGGGACGTGCGTTGGCCTCTGCGTCGGGATTTAGCTTACTTTGAGCTCTGCGTCGGGACGTGCGTTGGGCTCTGCGTCGGGATTTAGCTTACTTTGAGCTCTGCGTCGGGACGTGCGTTGGGCTCTGCGTCGGGATTTAGCTTACTTTGAGCTCTGCGTCGGGACGTGCGTTGGGCTCTGCGTCGGGATTTAGCTTACTTTGAGCTCTGCGTCGGGACGTGCGTTGGGCTCTGCGTCGGGACGTGCGTTGGGCTCTGCGTCGGGACGTGCGTTGGGCTCTGCCTCGGGACGTGCGTTGGGCTCTGCCTCGGGACGTGCGTTGGGCTCTGCGTCGGGACGTGCGTTGGGCTCTGCCTCGGGACGTGCGTTGGGCTCTGCCTCGGGACGTGCGTTGGGCTCTGCCTCGGGACGTGCGTTGGGCTCTGCCTCGGGACGTGCGTTGGGCTCTGCCTCGGGACGTGCGTTGGGCTCTGCCTCGGGACGTGCGTTGGGCTCTGCCTCGGGACGTGCGTTGGGCTCTGCCTCGGGACGTGCGTTGGGCTCTGCCTCGGGACGTGCGTTGGGCTCTGCCTCGGGACGTGCGTTGGGCTCTGCCTCGGGACGTGCGTTGGGCTCTGCCTCGGGACGTGCGTTGGGCTCTGCCTCGGGACGTGCGTTGGGCTCTGCCTCGGGACGTGCGTTGGGCTCTGCCTCGGGACGTGCGTTGGGCTCTGCCTCGGGACGTGCGTTGGGCTCTGCCTCGGGACGTGCGTTGGGCTCTGCCTCGGGACGTGCGTTGGGCTCTGCCTCGGGACGTGCGTTGGGCTCTGCCTCGGGACGTGCGTTGGGCTCTGCCTCGGGACGTGCGTTGGGCTCTGCCTCGGGACGTGCGTTGGGCTCTGCCTCGGGACGTGCGTTGGGCTCTGCCTCGGGACGTGCGTTGGGCTCTGCCTCGGGACGTGCGTTGGGCTCTGCCTCGGGACGTGCGTTGGGCTCTGCCTCTGTAGTTAGCTTACTTTCAGCTCTGCGTCGGGATTTAGCTTACTTTCAGCTCTGCGTCGGGATTTAGCTTACTTTCAGCTCTGCGTCGGGATTTAGCTTACTTTCAGCTCTGCGTCGGGATTTAGCTTACTTTCAGCTCTGCGTCGGGATTTAGCTTACTTTCAGCTCTGCGTCGGGATTTAGCTTACTTTCAGCTCTGCGTCGGGACGTGCGTTGGGCTCTGCGTCGGGATTTAGCTTACTTTCAGCTCTGCGTCGGGACGTGCGTTGGGATCTGCGTCGGGACGTGCGTTGGGATCTGCGTCGGGATTGAGCTTACTTTGAGCTCTGCGTCGGGACGTGCGTTGGCCTCTGCGTCGGGATTGAGCTTACTTTGAGCTCTGCGTCGGGACGTGCGTTGGGCTCTGCGTCGGGATTGAGCTTACTTTCAGCTCTGCGTCGGGACGTGCGTTGGGCTCTGCGTCGGGATTGAGCTTACTTTCAGCTCTGCGTCGGGACGTGCGTTGGGCTCTGCGTCGGGATTGAGCTTACTTTCAGCTCTGCGTCGGGACGTGCGTTGGGATCTGCGTCGGGACGTGCGTTGGGATCTGCGTCGGGACGTGCGTTGGGATCTGCGTCGGGACGTGCGTTGGGATCTGCGTCGGGATTGAGCTTACTTTGAGCTCTGCGTCGGGACGTGCGTTGGGCTCTGCGTCGGGATTGAGCTTACTTTGAGCTCTGCGTCGGGACGTGCGTTGGGCTCTGCGTCGGGATTGAGCTTACTTTCAGCTCTGCGTCGGGACGTGCGTTGGGCTCTGCGTCGGGATTGAGCTTACTTTCAGCTCTGCGTCGGGACGTGCGTTGGGCTCTGCGTCGGGACGTGCGTTGGGCTCTGCCTCGGGACGTGCGTTGGGCTCTGCCTCGGGACGTGCGTTGGGCTCTGCCTCGGGACGTGCGTTGGGCTCTGCCTCGGGACGTGCGTTGGGCTCTGCCTCGGGACGTGCGTTGGGCTCTGCCTCGGGACGTGCGTTGGGCTCTGCCTCGGGACGTGCGTTGGGCTCTGCCTCGGGACGTGCGTTGGGCTCTGCCTCGGGACGTGCGTTGGGCTCTGCCTCGGGACGTGCGTTGGGCTCTGCCTCGGGACGTGCGTTGGGCTCTGCCTCGGGACGTGCGTTGGGCTCTGCCTCGGGACGTGCGTTGGGCTCTGCCTCGGGACGTGCGTTGGGCTCTGCCTCGGGACGTGCGTTGGGCTCTGCCTCGGGACGTGCGTTGGGCTCTGCCTCGGGACGTGCGTTGGGCTCTGCCTCGGGACGTGCGTTGGGCTCTGCCTCGGGACGTGCGTTGGGCTCTGCCTCTGTAGTTAGCTTACTTTCAGCTCTACGTCGGGATTTAGCTTACTTTGAGCTCTGCCTCGGGACGTGCGTTGGGCTCTGCCTCGGGACGTGCGTTGGGCTCTGCCTCGGGACGTGCGTTGGGCTCTGCCTCGGGACGTGCGTTGGGCTCTGCCTCGGGACGTGCGTTGGGCTCTGCCTCGGGACGTGCGTTGGGCTCTGCCTCGGGACGTGCGTTGGGCTCTGCCTCGGGACGTGCGTTGGGCTCTGCCTCGGGACGTGCGTTGGGCTCTGCCTCGGGACGTGCGTTGGGCTCTGCCTCGGGACGTGCGTTGGGCTCTGCCTCGGGACGTGCGTTGGGCTCTGCCTCGGGACGTGCGTTGGGCTCTGCCTCGGGACGTGCGTTGGGCTCTGCCTCGGGACGTGCGTTGGGCTCTGCCTCGGGACGTGCGTTGGGCTCTGCCTCGGGACGTGCGTTGGGCTCTGCCTCGGGACGTGCGTTGGGCTCTGCCTCTGTAGTTAGCTTACTTTCAGCTCTACGTCGGGATTTAGCTTACTTTCAGCTCTGCGTCGGGATTTAGCTTACTTTCAGCTCTGCGTCGGGATTTAGCTTACTTTCAGCTCTGCGTCGGGATTTAGCTTACTTTCAGCTCTGCGTCGGGATTTAGCTTACTTTCAGCTCTGCGTCGGGATTTAGCTTACTTTCAGCTCTGCGTCGGGATTTAGCTTACTTTCAGCTCTGCGTCGGGATTTAGCTTACTTTCAGCTCTGCGTCGGGATTTAGCTTACTTTCAGCTCTGCGTCGGGATTTAGCTTACTTTCAGCTCTGCGTCGGGACGTGCGTTGGGCTCTGCGTCGGGATTTAGCTTACTTTCAGCTCTGCGTCGGGACGTGCGTTGGGATCTGCGTCGGGACGTGCGTTGGGATCTGCGTCGGGATTTAGCTTACTTTGAGCTCTGCGTCGGGACGTGCGTTGGCCTCTGCGTCGGGATTTAGCTTACTTTGAGCTCTGCGTCGGGACGTGCGTTGGGCTCTGCGTCGGGATTGAGCTTACTTTCAGCTCTGCGTCGGGACGTGCGTTGGGCTCTGCGTCGGGATTGAGCTTACTTTCAGCTCTGCGTCGGGACGTGCGTTGGGCTCTGCGTCGGGATTGAGCTTACTTTCAGCTCTGCGTCGGGACGTGCGTTGGGATCTGCGTCGGGACGTGCGTTGGGATCTGCGTCGGGACGTGCGTTGGGATCTGCGTCGGGACGTGCGTTGGGATCTGCGTCGGGATTGAGCTTACTTTGAGCTCTGCGTCGGGACGTGCGTTGGCCTCTGCGTCGGGATTGAGCTTACTTTGAGCTCTGCGTCGGGACGTGCGTTGGGCTCTGCGTCGGGATTGAGCTTACTTTCAGCTCTGCGTCGGGACGTGCGTTGGGCTCTGCGTCGGGATTGAGCTTACTTTCAGCTCTGCGTCGGGACGTGCGTTGGGCTCTGCGTCGGGACGTGCGTTGGGCTCTGCGTCGGGACGTGCGTTGGGCTCTGCGTCGGGACGTGCGTTGGGCTCTGCGTCGGGACGTGCGTTGGGCTCTGCGTCGGGATTTAGCTTACTTTCAGCTCTGCGTCGGGACGTGCGTTGGCCTCTGCGTCGGGATTTAGCTTACTTTCAGCTCTGCGTCGGGACGTGCGTTGGGCTCTGCGTCGGGACGTGCGTTGGGCTCTGCGTCGGGACGTGCGTTGGGCTCTGCGTCGGGACGTGCGTTGGGCTCTGCGTCGGGACGTGCGTTGGGCTCTGCGTCGGGATTTAGCTTACTTTCAGCTCTACGTCGGGATTTAGCTTACTTTCAGCTCTGCGTCGGGATTTAGCTTACTTTCAGCTCTGCGTCGGGATTTAGCTTACTTTCAGCTCTGCGTCGGGATTTAGCTTACTTTCAGCTCTGCGTCGGGATTTAGCTTACTTTGAGCTCTGCGTCGGGACGTGCGTTGGGCTCTGCGTCGGGATTTAGCTTACTTTGAGCTCTGCGTCGGGACGTGCGTTGGGCTCTGCGTCGGGATTTAGCTTACTTTCAGCTCTGCGTCGGGACGTGCGTTGGGCTCTGCGTCGGGACGTGCGTTGGGCTCTGCGTCGGGACGTGCGTTGGGCTCTGCGTCGGGATTTAGCTTACTTTGAGCTCTGCGTCGGGACGTGCGTTGGGCTCTGCGTCGGGACGTGCGTTGGGCTCTGCGTCGGGACGTGCGTTGGGCTCTGCGTCGGGACGTGCGTTGGGCTCTGCGTCGGGACGTGCGTTGGGCTCTGCGTCGGGACGTGCGTTGGGCTCTGCGTCGGGACGTGCGTTGGGCTCTGCGTCGGGACGTGCGTTGGGCTCTGCCTCGGGATTTAGCTTACTTTCAGCTCTGCGTCGGGACGTGCGTTGGGCTCTGCGTCGGGACGTGCGTTGGGCTCTGCGTCGGGACGTGCGTTGGGCTCTGCGTCGGGACGTGCGTTGGGCTCTGCGTCGGGACGTGCGTTGGGCTCTGCGTCGGGACGTGCGTTGGGCTCTGCGTCGGGACGTGCGTTCGGCTCTGCGTCGGGACGTGCGTTGGGCTCTGCGTCGGGACGTGCGTTGGGCTCTGCGTCTGTAGTTAGCTTACTTTCGGCTCTACGTCGGGACGTGCGTTGGGCTCTACGTCGGGACGTGCGTTGGGCTCTGCGTCGGGATTTAGCTTACTTTCGGCTCTGCGTCGGGACGCGCGTCGGGACGCGCGTCGGGCTCTGCGTCGGGACGCGCGTCGGGACGCGCGTCGGGCTCTGCGTCGGGACGCGCGTCGGGACGCGCGTCGGGCTCTGCGTCGGGACGCGCGTCGGGACGCGCGTCGGGCTCTGCGTCGGGACGCGCGTCGGGACGCGCGTCGGGCTCTGCGTCGGGACGCGCGTCGGGCTCTGCGTCGGGACGCGCGTCGGGCTCTGCGTCGGGACGCGCGTCGGGCTCTGCGTCGGGACGCGCGTCGGGACGCGCGTCGGGACGCGCGTCGGGCTCTGCGTCGGGACGCGCGTCGGGCTCTGCGTCGGGATTTAGCTTACTTTCGGCTCTGCGTCGGGACGCGCGTCGGGCTCTGCGTCGGGATTTAGCTTACTTTCGGCTCTGCGTCGGGACGCGCGTCGGGCTCTGCGTCGGGATTTAGCTTACTTTCGGCTCTGCGTCGGGACGCGCGTCGGGCTCTGCGTCGGGATTTAGCTTACTTTCGGCTCTGCGTCGGGACGCGCGTCGGGCTCTGCGTCGGGATTTAGCTTACTTTCGGCTCTGCGTCGGGACGCGCGTCGGGCTCTGCGTCGGGACGCGCGTCGGGCTCTGCGTCGGGACGCGCGTCGGGCTCTGCGTCGGGACGCGCGTCGGGCTCTGCGTCGGGACGCGCGTCGGGCTCTGCGTCGGGACGCGCGTCGGGCTCTGCGTCGGGACGCGCGTCGGGCTCTGCGTCGGGACGCGCGTCGGGCTCTACGTCTGTAGTTAGCTTACTTTCGGCTCTACGTCGGGACGTGCGTCGGGCTCTACGTCGGGACGTGCGTTGGGCTCTGCGTCGGGATTTAGCTTACTTTCGGCTCTGCGTCGGGACGTGCGTTGGGCTCTGCGTCGGGATTTAGCTTACTTTCGGCTCTGCGTCGGGACGTGCGTTGGGCTCTGCGTCGGGACGTGCGTTGGGCTCTGCGTCGGGACGTGCGTTGGGCTCTGCGTCGGGACGTGCGTTGGGCTCTGCGTCGGGACGTGCGTTGGGCTCTGCGTCGGGACGTGCGTTGGGCTCTGCGTCGGGACGTGCGTTGGGCTCTGCGTCGGGACGTGCGTTGGGCTCTGCGTCGGGACGTGCGTTGGGCTCTACGTCTGTAGTTAGCTTACTTTCGGCTCTACGTCGGGACGTGCGTTGGGCTCTACGTCGGGACGTGCGTTGGGCTCTGCGTCGGGATTTAGCTTACTTTCAGCTCTACGTCGGGACGTGCGTTGGGCTCTGCGTCGGGATTTAGCTTACTTTCAGCTCTACGTCGGGACGTGCGTTGGGCTCTGCGTCGGGATTTAGCTTACTTTCAGCTCT
Organism: Leptosomus discolor; assembly: GCF_034619465.1. Classification (NCBI taxonomy): domain Eukaryota; kingdom Metazoa; phylum Chordata; class Aves; order Leptosomiformes; family Leptosomidae; genus Leptosomus; species Leptosomus discolor. The sequence goes on along the minus strand of NW_028237857.1, from coordinate 341,031 downwards.
GCGTCGGGACGTGCGTTGGGCTCTGCGTCGGGACGTGCGTTGGGCTCTGCGTCGGGACGTGCGTTGGGCTCTGCGTCGGGACGTGCGTTGGGCTCTGCGTCGGGACGTGCGTTGGGCTCTGTGTCGGGATTTAGCTTACTTTCAGCTCTACGTCGGGATTTAGCTTACTTTCTGCTCTGCGTCGGGACGTGTGTTGGGCTCTACCTCAGGATTTAGCTTACTTTCAGGTCTACGTCGGGACGTGTGTTGGGCTCTACGTCGGGACGTGTGTTGGGCTCTACCTCAGGATTTAGCTTACTTTCAGCTCTGCGTGGGGACGTGTGTTGGGCTCTACCTCAGGATTTAGCTTACTTTCCGCTCTGCGTCGGGACGTGTGTTGGGCTCTACCTCAGGATTTAGCTTACTTTCCGCTCTGCGTCGGGACGTGTGTTGGGCTCTGCGTCGGGACGTGTGTTGGGCTCTGCGTCGGGACGTGTGTTGGGCTCTACGTCGGGACGTGTGTTGGGCTCTGCGTCGGGACGTGTGTTGGGCTCTACATCAGGATTTAGCTTACTTTCAGCTCTACGTCGGGACGTGTTTTGGGCTCTGCGTCGGGACGTGTGTATGGCTCTACGTCGGGACGTGTGTTTGGCTCTGCGTCGGGACGTGTGTGGGGCTCTACGTCGGGACGTGTGTGGGGCTCTACGACGGGACGTGTGTGGGGCTCTACGTCGGGACGTGTGTTGGACTCTACCTCAGGATTTAGCTTACTTTCCGCTCTGCGTCGGGATGTGTGTTGGGCTCTATCTCAGGATTTAGCTTACTTTCAGCTCTGCGTCGGGACGTGCGTTGGGCTCTGCGTCGGGACGTGCGTTGGGCTCTGCGTCGGGACGTGCGTTGGGCTCTGCGTCGGGACGTGCGTTGGGCTCTGCGTCGGGACGTGCGTTGGGCTCTGCGTCGGGACGTGCGTTGGGCTCTACGTCTGTAGTTAGCTTACTTTCGGCTCTACGTCGGGACGTGCGTTGGGCTCTACGTCGGGACGTGCGTTGGGCTCTGCGTCGGGATTTAGCTTACTTTCAGCTCTACGTCGGGACGTGCGTTGGGCTCTGCGTCGGGATTTAGCTTACTTTCAGCTCTACGTCGGGACGTGCGTTGGGCTCTGCGTCGGGATTTAGCTTACTTTCAGCTCTGCGTCGGGACGTGCGTTGGGCTCTGCGTCGGGACGTGCGTTGGGCTCTGCGTCGGGACGTGCGTTGGGCTCTGCGTCGGGACGTGCGTTCGGCTCTGCGTCGGGACGTGCGTTGGGCTCTGCGTCGGGATTTAGCTTACTTTCAGCTCTACGTCGGGATTTAGCTTACTTTCTGCTCTGCGTCGGGACGTGTGTTGGGCTCTACCTCAGGATTTAGCTTACTTTCAGGTCTACGTCGGGACGTGTGTTGGGCTCTACGTCGGGACGTGTGTTGGGCTCTACCTCAGGATTTAGCTTACTTTCAGCTCTGCGTGGGGACGTGTGTTGGGCTCTACCTCAGGATTTAGCTTACTTTCCGCTCTGCGTCGGGACGTGTGTTGGGCTCTACCTCAGGATTTAGCTTACTTTCCGCTCTGCGTCGGGACGTGTGTTGGGCTCTGCGTCGGGACGTGTGTTGGGCTCTGCGTCGGGACGTGTGTTGGGCTCTACGTCGGGACGTGTGTTGGGCTCTGCGTCGGGACGTGTGTTGGGCTCTACATCAGGATTTAGCTTACTTTCAGCTCTACGTCGGGACGTGTTTTGGGCTCTGCGTCGGGACGTGTGTATGGCTCTACGTCGGGACGTGTGTTTGGCTCTGCGTCGGGACGTGTGTGGGGCTCTACGTCGGGACGTGTGTGGGGCTCTACGACGGGACGTGTGTGGGGCTCTACGTCGGGACGTGTGTTGGACTCTACCTCAGGATTTAGCTTACTTTCCGCTCTGCGTCGGGATGTGTGTTGGGCTCTATCTCAGGATTTAGCTTACTTTCAGCTCTGCGTCGGGACGTGTGTTGGGCTCTACGTCGGGACGTGTGTTGGTCTCTACGTGGGGACGTGTGTTGGGCTCTACCTCAGGATTTAGCTTACTTTGAGCTCTACGTCGGGACGTGTGTTGGGCTCTACGTCGGGATTGAGCTTACTTCCAGCTCTACGTCGGGACGTGTGTTGGACTCTACGTCGGGACGTGTGTTGGACTCTACGTCGGGACGTGTGTTGGACTCTACGTCGGGACGTGTGTTGGACTCTACGTCGGGACGTGTGTTGGACTCTACGTCGGGACGTGTGTTGGACTCTACGTCGGGACGTGTGTTGGACTCTACGTCGGGACGTGTGTTGGACTCTACGTCGGGACGTGTGTTGGACTCTACGTCGGGACGTGTGTTGGACTCTACGTCGGGACGTGTGTTGGACTCTACGTCGGGACGTGTGTTGGACTCTACGTCGGGACGTGTGTTGGACTCTACGTCGGGACGTGTGTTGGACTCTACCTCAGGATTTAGCTTACTTTCCGCTCTGCGTCGGGACGTGTGTTGGGCTCTACGTCGGGACGTGTGTTGGGCTCTACGTCGGGATTTAGCTTATTTCCAGCTCTACGTCGGGACGTGTGTTGGGCTCTACGTCGGGACGTGTGTTGGGCTCTACGTCGGGACGTGTGTTGGGCTCTACGTCGGGACGTGTGTTGGGCTCTACGTCGGGACGTGTGTTGGGCTCTACGTCGGGACGTGTGTTGGGCTCTACGTCGGGACGTGTGTTGGGCTCTACGTCGGGATTTAGCTTATTTCCAGCTCTACGTCGGGACGTGTGTTGGGCTCTACGTCGGGACGTGTGTTGGGCTCTACGTCGGGACGTGTGTTGGGCTCTACGTCGGGACGTGTGTTGGGCTCTACGTCGGGATTTAGCTTATTTCCAGCTCTACGTCGGGACGTGTGTTGGGCTCTACGTCGGGATTTAGCTTATTTCCAGCTCTACGTCGGGACGTGTGTGGGGCTCTACGTCGGGACGTGTGTGGGGCTCTACGTCGGGACGTGTGTGGGGCTCTACGTCGGGACGTGTGTGGGGCTCTACGTCGGGACGTGTGTGGGGCTCTACGTCGGGACGTGTGTGGGGCTCTACGTCGGGACGTGTGTGGGGCTCTACGTCGGGACGTGTGTGGGGCTCTACGTCGGGACGTGTGTGGGGCTCTACGTCGGGACGTGTGTGGGGCTCTACCTCAGGGTTTAGCTTACTTTCAGCTCTGCGTCGGGACGTGTGTTGGGCTCTACCTCAGGGTTTAGCTTACTTTCAGCTCTGCGTCGGGACGTGTGTTGGGCTCTGCGTCGGGACGTGTGTTGGGCTCTGCGTCGGGACGTGTGTTGGGCTCTGCGTCGGGACGTGTGTTGGGCTCTGCGTCGGGACGTGTGTTGGGCTCTACGTCGGGATTTAGCTTACTTCCAGCTCTACGTCGGGACGTGTGTTGGGCTCTACGTCGGGACGTGTGTTGGGCTCTACGTCGGGACGTGTGGTGGGCTCTACGTCGGGACGTGTGGTGGGCTCTACGTCGGGACGTGTGGTGGGCTCTACGTCGGGACGTGTGGTGGGCTCTACGTCGGGACGTGTGGTGGGCTCTACGTCGCGACGTGTGTGGGGCTCTACGTCGGGACGTGCGTTGGGCTCTATCTCAGGATTTAGCTTACTTTCAGGTCTACGTCGGGACGTGTGTTGGGCTCTACATCGGGACGTGTGTTGGGCTCTACCTCAGGATTTAGCTTACTTTCAGCTCTACGTGGGGACGTGTGTTGGGCTCTACCTCAGGATTTAGCTTACTTTCCGCTCTGCGTCGGGACGTGTTTTGGGCTCTACCTCAGGATTTAGCTTACTTTCCGCTCTGCGTCGGGACGTGTGTTGGGCTCTACGTCGGGACGTGTGTTGGGCTCTGCGTCGGGACGTGTGTTGGGCTCTACATCAGGATTTAGCTTACTTTCAGCTCTACGTCGGGACGTGTGTTGGGCTCTGCGTCGGGACGTGTGTTGGGCTCTGCGTCGGGACGTGTGTTGGGCTCTGCGTCGGGACGTGTGTTGGGCTCTGCGTCGGGACGTGTGTTGGGCTCTGCGTCGGGACGTGTGTTGGGCTCTGCGTCGGGACGTGTGTTGGGCTCTGCGTCGGGACGTGTGTTGGGCTCTGCGTCGGGACGTGTGTTGGGCTCTGCGTCGGGACGTGTGTTGGGCTCTGCGTCGGGACGTGTGTTGGGCTCTGCGTCGGGACGTGTGTTGGGCTCTGCGTCGGGACGTGTGTTGGGCTCTACCTCAGGATTTAGCTTACTTTCCGCTCTGCGTTTGGACGTGTGTTGGGCTCTACCTCGGGATTTATCTTACTTCCAGCTCTACGTCGGGACGTGTGTTGGACTCTACGTCGGGACGTGTGTTGGACTCTACGTCGGGACGTGTGTTGGACTCTACGTCGGGACGTGTGTTGGACTCTACGTCGGGACGTGTGTTGGACTCTACGTCGGGACGTGCGTTGGACTCTACGTCGGGACGTGCGTTGGACTCTACGTCGGGACGTGCGTTGGGCTCTACGTCGGGACGTGCGTTGGGCTCTACGTCTGTAGTTAGCTAACTTTCAGCTCTACGTCGGGACGTGCGTTGGGCTCTACGTCTGTAGTTAGCAAACTTTCAGCTCTACGTCGGGACGTGCGTTGGGCGCTACGTCGGGACGTGCGTTGGGCGCTACGTCGGGACGTGCGTTGGGCGCTACGTCGGGACGTGCGTTGGGCGCTACGTCGGGACGTGCGTTGGGCGCTACGTCTGTAGTTAGCTAACTTTCAGCTCTACGTCGGGACGTGCGTTGGGCTCTACGTCTGTAGTTAGCAAACTTTCAGCTCTACGTCGGGACGTGCGTTGGGCGCTACGTCGGGACGTGCGTTGGGCGCTACGTCGGGACGTGCGTTGGGCGCTACGTCGGGACGTGCGTTGGGCGCTACGTCGGGACGTGCGTTGGGCGCTACGTCGGGACGTGCGTTGGGCGCTACGTCGGGATTTAGCTTACTTTCAGCTCTACGTCGGGACGTGCGTTGGGCGCTACGTCGGGATTTAGCTTCCTTTCAGCTCTACGTCGGGACGTGCGTTGGGCGCTACGTCGGGACGTGCGTTGGGCGCTACGTCGGGACGTGCGTTGGGCGCTACGTCGGGACGTGCGTTGGGCGCTACGTCGGGATTTAGCTTACTTTCAGCTCTACGTCGGGACGTGCGTTGGGCTCTACGTCGGGACGTGCGTTGGGCTCTACGTCGGGATTTAGCTTAATTTCAGCTCTACGTCGGGACGTGCGTTGGGCTCTACGACGGGATTTAGTTACTTTTAGCTCTACGTCGGGACGTGCGTTGGGCGCTACGTCGGGACGTGCGTTGGGCGCTACGTCGGGACGTGCGTTGGGCGCTACGTCGGGACGTGCGTTGGGCGCTACGTCGGGATTTAGCTTACTTTCAGCTCTACGTCGGGACGTGCGTTGGGCTCTACGTCGGGACGTGCGTTGGGCTCTACGTCGGGACGTGCGTTGGGCTCTACGTCGGGACGTGCGTTGGGCTCTACGTCGGGACGTGCGTTGGGCGCTACGTCGGGACGTGCGTTGGGCGCTACGTCGGGACGTGCGTTGGGCGCTACGTCGGGACGTGCGTTGGGCGCTACGTCGGGATTTAGCTTACTTTCAGCTCTACGTCGGGACGTGCGTTGGGCTCTACGTCGGGACGTGCGTTGGGCTCTACGTCGGGACGTGCGTTGGGCTCTACGTCGGGACGTGCGTTGGGCTCTACGTCGGGACGTGCGTTGGGCTCTACGTCGGGATTTAGCTTACTTTCAGCTCTACGTCGGGACGTGCGTTGGGCTCTACGTCGGGATTTAGCTTACTTTCAGCTCTACGTCGGGACGTGCGTTGGGCTCTACGTCGGGACGTGCGTTGGGCTCTACGTCGGGACGTGCGTTGGGCTCTACGTCGGGACGTGCGTTGGGCTCTACGTCGGGATTTAGCTTACTTTCAGCTCTACGTCGGGATTTAGCTTTCTTTCAGCTCTACGTCGGGACGTGCGTTGGCCTCTACGTCGGGACGTGCGTTGGCCTCTACGTCGGGACGTGCGTTGGCCTCTACGTCGGGACGTGCGTTGGCCTCTACGTCGGGACGTGCGTTGGCCTCTACGTCGGGACGTGCGTTGGCCTCTACGTCGGGACGTGCGTTGGCCTCTACGTCGGGACGTGCGTTGGCCTCTACGTCGGGATTTAGCTTACTTTCAGCTCTACGTCGGGATTTAGCTTACTTTCAGCTCTACGTCGGGATTTAGCTTACTTTCAGCTCTACGTCGGGACGCGCGTTGGGCTCTACGTCGGGATTTAGCTTACTTTCAGCTCTACGTCGGGACGCGCGTTGGGCTCTACGTCGGGACGCGCGTTGGGCTCTACGTCGGGACGCGCGTTGGGCTCTACGTCGGGACGCGCGTTGGGCTCTACGTCGGGATTTAGCTTACTTTCAGCTCTACGTCGGGACGTGCGTTGGCCTCTACGTCGGGACGTGCGTTGGCCTCTACGTCGGGACGTGCGTTGGCCTCTACGTCGGGATTTAGCTTACTTTCAGCTCTACGTCGGGACGCGCCTTGGGCTCTACGTCGGGACGCGCCTTGGGCTCTACGTCGGGACGCGCCTTGGGCTCTACGTCGGGACGCGCCTTGGGCTCTACGTCGGGACGCGCCTTGGGCTCTACGTCGGGACGCGCCTTGGGCTCTACGTCGGGACGCGCCTTGGGCTCTACGTCGGGACGCGCCTTGGGCTCTACGTCGGGACGCGCCTTGGGCTCTACGTCGGGACGCGCCTTGGGCTCTACGTCGGGACGCGCCTTGGGCTCTACGTCGGGACGCGCCTTGGGCTCTACGTCGGGACGCGCCTTGGGCTCTACGTCGGGACGCGCCTTGGGCTCTACGTCGGGACGCGCCTTGGGCTCTACGTCGGGACGCGCCTTGGGCTCTACGTCGGGACGCGCCTTGGGCTCTACGTCTGTAGTTAGCTAACTTTCAGCTCTACATCGGGACGCGCGTTGGCCTCTACGTCGGGACGCGCGTTGGCCTCTACGTCGGGACGCGCGTTGGCCTCTACGTCGGGACGCGCGTTGGCCTCTACGTCGGGACGCGCGTTGGCCTCTACGTCGGGACGCGCGTTGGCCTCTACGTCGGGACGCGCGTTGGCCTCTACGTCGGGACGCGCGTTGGCCTCTACGTCGGGACGCGCGTTGGCCTCTACGTCGGGACGCGCGTTGGCCTCTACGTCGGGATTTAGGTTACTTTCAGCTCTACGTCGGGACGCGCGTTGGGCTCTACGTCGGGACGCGCGTTGGGCTCTACGTCGGGACGCGCGTTGGGCTCTACGTCGGGACGCGCGTTGGGCTCTACGTCGGGACGCGCGTTGGGCTCTACGTCGGGATTTAGCTTACTTTCCGCTCTACGTCGGGACGCGCATTGGGCTCTACGTCGGGATTTAGCTTACTTTCCGCTCTACGTCGGGACGCGTGTGGGGCTCTACCGCAGGATTTAGCTTACTTTCCGCTCTACGTGGGTACGTGTGTTGGGGTCTACCTCAGGATTTAGGTTACTTTCCGCTCTGCGTCGGGACGTGTGTTGGGCTCTACGTCGGGACGTGTGTTGGGCTCTGCGTCGGGACGTGTGTTGGGCTCTACGTCGGGACGTGTGTTGGGCTCTACGTCGGGACGTGTGTTGGGCTCTACGTCGGGACGTGTGTTGGGCTCTACGTCGGGACGTGTGTTGGGCTCTACGTCGGGACGTGTGTTGGGCTCTACGTCGGGACGTGTGTTGGGCTCTACCTCAGGATTTAGCTTACTTTCAGGTCTACGTGGGGACGTGTGTTGGGCTCTACCTCAGGATTTAGCTTACTTTCTGCTCTGCGTCGGGACGTGTGTTGGGCTCTACCTCAGGATTTAGCTTACTTTCAGGTCTACGTCGGGACGTGTGTTGGGCTCTACGTCGGGACGTGTGTTGGGCTCTACCTCAGGATTTAGCTTACTTTCAGCTCTGCGTGGGGACGTGTGTTGGGCTCTACCTCAGGATTTAGCTTACTTTCCGCTCTGCGTTTGGACGTGTGTTGGGCTCTACCTCAGGATTTAGCTTACTTTCCACTCTGCGTCGGGACGTGTGTTGGGCTCTGCGTCGGGACGTGTGTTGGGCTCTGCGTCGGGACGTGTGTTGGGCTCTGCGTCGGGACGTGTGTTGGGCTCTACGTCGGGACGTGTGTTGGGCTCTGCGTCGGGACGTGTGTTGGGCTCTACATCAGGATTTAGCTTACTTTCAGCTCTACGTCGGGACGTGTTTTGGGCTCTGCGTCGGGACGTGTGTGGGGCTCTACGTCGGGACGTGTGTTTGGCTCTGCGTCGGGACGTGTGTGGGGCTCTACGTCGGGACGTGTGTGGGGCTCTACGACGGGACGTGTGTGGGGCTCTACGTCGGGACGTGTGTTGGACTCTACCTCAGGATTTAGCTTACTTTCCGCTCTGCGTCGGGACGTGTGTTGGGCTCTATCTCAGGATTTAGCTTACTTTCAGCTCTGCGTCGGGACGTGTGTTGGGCTCTACGTCGGGACGTGTGTTGGGCTCTACGTCGGGACGTGTGTTGGTCTCTACGTCGGGACGTGTGTTGGGCTCTACCTCAGGATTTAGCTTACTTTCAGCTCTACGTGGGGACGTGTGTTGGGCTCTACCTCAGGATTTAGCTTACTTTGAGCTCTGCGTCGGGACGTGTGTTGGGCTCTACGTCGGGACGTGTGTTGGGCTCTACGTCGGGACGTGTGTTGGGCTCTACGTCGGGACGTGTGTTGGGCTCTACGTCGGGACGTGTGTTGGGCTCTACGTCGGGACGTGTGTTGGGCTCTACGTCGGGACGTGTGTTGGGCTCTACGTCGGGACGTGTGTTGGGCTCTACGTCGGGACGTGTGTTGGGCTCTACGTCGGGACGTGTGTTGGGCTCTACGTCGGGACGTGTGTTGGGCTCTACGTCGGGACGTGTGTTGGGCTCTACGTCGGGACGTGTGTTGGGCTCTACATCAGGATTTAGCTTACTTTCCGCTCTGCGTTTGGACGTGTGTTGGGCTCTACCTCAGGATTTAGCTTCCTTTCTGCTCTACGTGGGGACGTGTGTTGGGCTCTACGTCGGGATTTAGGTTACTTTCAGCTCTACGTCGGGACGTGTGTTGGGCTCTACGTCGGGATTTAGCTTACTTCCAGCTCTACGTCGGGACGTGTGTTGGACTCTACGTCGGGACGTGCGTTGGACTCTACGTCGGGACGTGCGTTGGACTCTACGTCGGGACGTGCGTTGGACTCTACGTCGGGACGTGCGTTGGACTCTACGTCGGGACGTGCGTTGGACTCTACGTCGGGACGTGCGTTGGACTCTACGTCGGGACGTGCGTTGGACTCTACGTCGGGACGTGCGTTGGACTCTACGTCGGGACGTGCGTTGGACTCTACGTCGGGACGTGCGTTGGACTCTACGTCGGGACGTGCGTTGGACTCTACGTCGGGACGTGCGTTGGACTCTACGTCGGGACGTGCGTTGGACTCTACGTCGGGACGTGCGTTGGACTCTACGTCGGGACGTGCGTTGGACTCTACGTCGGGACGTGCGTTGGACTCTACGTCGGGACGTGCGTTGGACTCTACGTCGGGACGTGCGTTGGACTCTACGTCGGGACGTGCGTTGGACTCTACGTCGGGACGTGCGTTGGACTCTACCTCAGGATTTAGCTTACTTTCCGCTCTGCGTCGGGACGTGTGTTGGGCTCTACCTCAGGATTTAGCTTACTTTCCGCTCTGCGTCGGGACGTGTGTTGGGCTCTAGGTCGGGACGTGTGTTGGGCTCTAGGTCGGGACGTGTGTTGGGCTCTAGGTCGGGACGTGTGTTGGGCTCTAGGTCGGGACGTGTGTTGGGCTCTAGGTCGGGACGTGTGTTGGGCTCTAGGTCGGGACGTGTGTTGGGCTCTAGGTCGGGACGTGTGTTGGGCTCTACGTCGGGACGTGTGTTGGGCTCTACGTCGGGACGTGTGTTGGGCTCTACGTCGGGATTTAGCTTATTTCCAGCTCTACGTCGGGACGTGTGTTGGGCTCTACGTCGGGACGTGTGTTGGGCTCTACGTCGGGACGTGTGTTGGGCTCTACGTCGGGACGTGTGTTGGGCTCTACGTCGGGACGTGTGTTGGGCTCTACGTCGGGACGTGTGTTGGGCTCTACGTCGGGACGTGTGTTGGGCTCTACGTCGGGACGTGTGTTGGGCTCTACGTCGGGACGTGTGTTGGGCTCTACGTCGGGATTTAGCTTATTTCCAGCTCTACGTCGGGACGTGTGTTGGGCTCTACGTCGGGATTTAGCTTATTTCCAGCTCTACGTCGGGATTTAGCTTATTTCCAGCTCTACGTCGGGACGTGTGTTGGGCTCTACGTCTGGACGTGTGTTGGGCTCTACGTCTGGACGTGTGTTGGGCTCTACGTCGGGACGTGTGTTGGGCTCTACGTTGGGATTTAGCTTATTTCCAGCTCTACGTCGGGACGTGTGTTGGGCTCTACGTCGGGATTTAGCTTATTTCCAGCTCTACGTCGGGACGTGTGTGGGGCTCTACGTCGGGACGTGTGTGGGGCTCTACGTCGGGACGTGTGTGGGGCTCTACGTCGGGACGTGTGTGGGGCTCTACGTCGGGACGTGTGTGGGGCTCTACGTCGGGACGTGTGTGGGGCTCTACGTCGGGACGTGTGTGGGGCTCTACGTCGGGACGTGTGTGGGGCTCTACGTCGGGACGTGTGTGGGGCTCTACGTCGGGACGTGTGTGGGGCTCTACGTCGGGACGTGTGTGGGGCTCTACGTCGGGACGTGTGTGGGGCTCTACGTCGGGACGTGTGTGGGGCTCTACGTCGGGACGTGTGTGGGGCTCTACGTCGGGACGTGTGTGGGGCTCTACCTCAGGATTTAGCTTACTTTCAGCTCTGCGTCGGGACGTGTGTTGGGCTCTACCTCAGGGTTTAGCTTACTTTCAGCTCTGCGTCGGGACGTGTGTTGGGCTCTGCGTCGGGACGTGTGTTGGGCTCTGCGTCGGGACGTGTGTTGGGCTCTGCGTCGGGACGTGTGTTGGGCTCTGCGTCGGGACGTGTGTTGGGCTCTGCGTCGGGACGTGTGTTGGGCTCTACGTCGGGATTTAGCTTACTTCCAGCTCTACGTCGGGACGTGTGTTGGGCTTTACGTCGGGATTTAGCTTACTTCCAGCTCTACGTCGGGACGTGTGTTGGGCTCTACGTCGGGACGTGTGTTGGGCTCTACGTCGGGACGTGTGGTGGGCTCTACGTCGGGACGTGTGGTGGGCTCTACGTCGGGACGTGTGGTGGGCTCTACGTCGCGACGTGTGTGGGGCTCTACGTCGGGACGTGCGTGGGGCTCTATCTCAGGATTTAGCTTACTTTCAGGTCTACGTCGGGACGTGTGTTGGGCTCTACATCGGGACGTGTGTTGGGCTCTACCTCAGGATTTAGCTTACTTTCAGCTCTACGTGGGGACGTGTGTTGGGCTCTACCTCAGGATTTAGCTTACTTTCCGCTCTGCGTCGGGACGTGTTTTGGGCTCTACCACAGGATTTAGCTTACTTTCCGCTCTGCGTCGGGACGTGTGTTGGGCTCTACGTCGGGACGTGTGTTGGGCTCTACGTCGGGACGTGTGTTGGGCTCTACGTCGGGACGTGTGGTGGGCTCTACGTCGGGACGTGTGGTGGGCTCTACGTCGGGACGTGTGGTGGGCTCTACGTCGCGACGTGTGTGGGGCTCTACGTCGGGACGTGTGTTGGGCTCTACCTCAGGATTTAGCTTACTTTCAGCTCTACGTGGGGACGTGTGTTGGGCTCTACCTCAGGATTTAGCTTACTTTCCGCTCTGCGTCGGGACGTGTTTTGGGCTCTACCTCAGGATTTAGCTTACTTTCCGCTCTGCGTCGGGACGTGTGTTGGGCTCTACGTCGGGACGTGTGTTGGGCTCTGCGTCGGGACGTGTGTTGGGCTCTACATCAGGATTTAGCTTACTTTCAGCTCTACGTCGGGACGTGTGTTGGGCTCTGCGTCGGGACGTGTGTTGGGCTCTGCGTCGGGACGTGTGTTGGGCTCTGCGTCGGGACGTGTGTTGGGCTCTGCGTCGGGACGTGTGTTGGGCTCTGCGTCGGGACGTGTGTTGGGCTCTGCGTCGGGACGTGTGTTGGGCTCTGCGTCGGGACGTGTGTTGGGCTCTGCGTCGGGACGTGTGTTGGGCTCTACCTCAGGATTTAGCTTACTTTCCGCTCTGCGTTTGGACGTGTGTTGGGCTCTACCTCAGGATTTATCTTACTTTCTGCTCTACGTGGGGACGTGTGTTGGGCTCTACGTCGGGATTTAGCTTACTTCCAGCTCTACGTCGGGACGTGTGTTGGACTCTACGTCGGGACGTGTGTTGGACTCTACGTCGGGACGTGTGTTGGACTCTACGTCGGGACGTGTGTTGGACTCTACGTCGGGACGTGTGTTGGACTCTACGTCGGGACGTGTGTTGGACTCTACGTCGGGACGTGTGTTGGACTCTACGTCGGGCCGTGTGTTGGACTCTACGTCGGGCCGTGTGTTGGACTCTACCTCAGGATTTAGCTTACTTTCCGCTCTGCGTCGGGACGTGTGTTGGGCTCTAGGTCGGGACGTGTGTTGGGCTCTAGGTCGGGACGTGTGTTGGGCTCTAGGTCGGGACGTGTGTTGGGCTCTAGGTCGGGACGTGTGTTGGGCTCTAGGTCGGGACGTGTGTTGGGCTCTAGGTCGGGACGTGTGTTGGGCTCTAGGTCGGGACGTGTGTTGGGCTCTAGGTCGGGACGTGTGTTGGGCTCTAGGTCGGGACGTGTGTTGGGCTCTAGGTCGGGACGTGTGTTGGGCTCTAGGTCGGGACGTGTGTTGGGCTCTAGGTCGGGACGTGTGTTGGGCTCTAGGTCGGGATTTAGCTTACTTCCAGCTCTGCGTCGGGACGTGTGTCGGGCTCTGCGTCGGGACGTGTGTCGGGCTCTGCGTCGGGACGTGTGTCGGGCTCTGCGTCGGGACGTGTGTCGGGCTCTGCGTCGGGACGTGTGTCGGGCTCTGCGTCGGGACGTGTGTCGGGCTCTGCGTCGGGACGTGTGTCGGGCTCTGCGTCGGGACGTGTGTCGGGCTCTGCGTCGGGACGTGTGTCGGGCTCTGCGTCGGGACGTGTGTCGGGCTCTATGTCAGGATTTAGCTTACTTTCAGGTCTGCGTCGGGACGTGTGTCGGGCTCTATGTCAGGATTTAGCTTACTTTCAGGTCTACGTCGGGACGTGTGTTGGGCTCTACGTCGGGACGTGTGTTGGGCTCTACGTCGGGACGTGTGTTGGGCTCTACGTCGGGACGTGTGTTGGGCTCTACCTCAGGATTTAGCTTACTTTCAGCTCTACGTGGGGACGTGTGTTGGGCTCTACCGCAGGATTTAGCTTACTTTCTGCTCTGCGTCGGGACGTGTGTTGGGCTCTACCTCAGGATTTAGCTTACTTTCAGGTCTACGTTGGGACGTGTGTTGGGCTCTAGGTCAGGACGTGTGTTGGGCTCTACCTCAGGATTTAGCTTACTTTCAGCTCTATGTGGGGACGTGTGTTGGGCTCTACCTCAGGATTTAGCTTACTTTCCGCTCTGCGTCGGGACGTGTGTTGGGCTCTACGTCGGGACGTGTGTGGGGCTCTGCGTCGGGACGTGTGTTGGGCTCTACATCATGATTTAGCTTACTTTCAGCTCTACATCGGAACGTGTGTGGGGCTCTGCGTCGGGACGTGTGTGGGGCTCTGCGTCGGGACGTGTGTGGGGCTCTGCGTCGGGACGTGTGTGGGGCTCTGCGTCGGGACGTGTGTGGGGCTCTGCGTCGGGACGTGTGTGGGGCTCTGCGTCGGGACGTGTGTGGGGCTCTGCGTCGGGACGTGTGTGGGGCTCTGCGTCGGGACGTGTGTGGGGCTCTGCGTCGGGATTTAGCTTATTTCCAGCTCTACGTCGGGACGTGTGTTGGGCTCTACGTCGGGACGTGTGTTGGGCTCTACGTCGGGATTTAGCTTATTTCCAGCTCTACGTCGGGACGTGTGTGGGGCTCTACGTCGGGACGTGTGTGGGGCTCTACGTCGGGACGTGTGTGGGGCTCTACGTCGGGACGTGTGTGGGGCTCTACGTCGGGACGTGTGTGGGGCTCTACGTCGGGACGTGTGTGGGGCTCTACGTCGGGACGTGTGTGGGGCTCTACGTCGGGACGTGTGTGGGGCTCTACGTCGGGACGTGTGTGGGGCTCTACCTCAGGATTTAGCTTACTTTCAGCTCTGCGTCGGGACGTGTGTTGGGCTCTACCTCAGGGTTTAGCTTACTTTCAGCTCTGCGTCGGGACGTGTGTTGGGCTCTGCGTCGGGACGTGTGTTGGGCTCTGCGTCGGGACGTGTGTTGGGCTCTGCGTCGGGACGTGTGTTGGGCTCTGCGTCGGGACGTGTGTTGGGCTCTGCGTCGGGACGTGTGTTGGGCTCTACGTCGGGATTTAGCTTACTTCCAGCTCTACGTCGGGACGTGTGTTGGGCTTTACGTCGGGATTTAGCTTACTTCCAGCTCTACGTCGGGACGTGTGTTGGGCTCTACGTCGGGACGTGTGTTGGGCTCTACGTCGGGACGTGTGTTGGGCTCTACGTCGGGACGTGTGGTGGGCTCTACGTCGGGACGTGTGGTGGGCTCTACGTCGCGACGTGTGTGGGGCTCTACGTCGGGACGTGCGTGGGGCTCTATCTCAGGATTTAGCTTACTTTCAGGTCTACGTCGGGACGTGTGTTGGGCTCTACATCGGGACGTGTGTTGGGCTCTACCTCAGGATTTAGCTTACTTTCAGCTCTACGTGGGGACGTGTGTTGGGCTCTACCTCAGGATTTAGCTTACTTTCCGCTCTGCGTCGGGACGTGTTTTGGGCTCTACCACAGGATTTAGCTTACTTTCCGCTCTGCGTCGGGACGTGTGTTGGGCTCTACGTCGGGACGTGTGTTGGGCTCTACGTCGGGACGTGTGTTGGGCTCTACGTCGGGACGTGTGTTGGGCTCTACGTCGGGACGTGTGGTGGGCTCTACGTCGGGACGTGTGGTGGGCTCTACGTCGGGACGTGTGGTGGGCTCTACGTCGCGACGTGTGTGGGGCTCTACGTCGGGACGTGCGTTGGGCTCTATCTCAGGATTTAGCTTACTTTCAGGTCTACGTCGGGACGTGTGTTGGGCTCTACATCGGGACGTGTGTTGGGCTCTACCTCAGGATTTAGCTTACTTTCAGCTCTACGTGGGGACGTGTGTTGGGCTCTACCTCAGGATTTAGCTTACTTTCCGCTCTGCGTCGGGACGTGTTTTGGGCTCTACCTCAGGATTTAGCTTACTTTCCGCTCTGCGTCGGGACGTGTGTTGGGCTCTACGTCGGGACGTGTGTTGGGCTCTGCGTCGGGACGTGTGTTGGGCTCTACATCAGGATTTAGCTTACTTTCAGCTCTACGTCGGGACGTGTGTTGGGCTCTGCGTCGGGACGTGTGTTGGGCTCTGCGTCGGGACGTGTGTTGGGCTCTGCGTCGGGACGTGTGTTGGGCTCTGCGTCGGGACGTGTGTTGGGCTCTGCGTCGGGACGTGTGTTGGGCTCTATCTCAGGATTTAGCTTACTTTCCGCTCTGCGTTTGGACGTGTGTTGGGCTCTACCTCAGGATTTATCTTACTTTCTGCTCTACGTGGGGACGTGTGTTGGGCTCTACGTCGGGATTTAGCTTACTTCCAGCTCTACGTCGGGACGTGTGTTGGACTCTACGTCGGGACGTGTGTTGGACTCTACGTCGGGACGTGTGTTGGACTCTACGTCGGGACGTGTGTTGGACTCTACGTCGGGACGTGTGTTGGACTCTACGTCGGGACGTGTGTTGGACTCTACGTCGGGCCGTGTGTTGGACTCTACCTCAGGATTTAGCTTACTTTCCGCTCTGCGTCGGGACGTGTGTTGGGCTCTACCTCAGGATTTAGCTTACTTTCCGCTCTGCGTCGGGACGTGTGTTGGGCTCTAGGTCGGGACGTGTGTTGGGCTCTAGGTCGGGACGTGTGTTGGGCTCTAGGTCGGGACGTGTGTTGGGCTCTAGGTCGGGACGTGTGTTGGGCTCTAGGTCGGGACGTGTGTTGGGCTCTAGGTCGGGACGTGTGTTGGGCTCTAGGTCGGGACGTGTGTTGGGCTCTAGGTCGGGACGTGTGTTGGGCTCTAGGTCGGGACGTGTGTTGGGCTCTAGGTCGGGACGTGTGTTGGGCTCTAGGTCGGGACGTGTGTTGGGCTCTAGGTCGGGACGTGTGTTGGGCTCTAGGTCGGGACGTGTGTTGGGCTCTAGGTCGGGACGTGTGTTGGGCTCTACGTCGGGATTTAGCTTACTTCCAGCTCTACGTCGGGACGTGTGTTGGGCTCTACGTCGGGACGTGTGTTGGGCTCTACGTCGGGACGTGTGTTGGGCTCTACGTCGGGACGTGTGTTGGGCTCTACGTCGGGACGTGTGTTGGGCTCTACGTCGGGACGTGTGTTGGGCTCTACGTCGGGACGTGTGTTGGGCTCTACGTCGGGACGTGTGTTGGGCTCTACGTCGGGATTTAGCTTATTTCCAGCTCTACGTCGGGACGTGTGTTGGGCTCTACGTCGGGATTTAGCTTATTTCCAGCTCTACGTCGGGATTTAGCTTATTTCCAGCTCTACGTCGGGACGTGTGTTGGGCTCTACGTCTGGACGTGTGTTGGGCTCTACGTCGGGACGTGTGTTGGGCTCTACGTCGGGACGTGTGTTGGGCTCTACGTTGGGATTTAGCTTATTTCCAGCTCTACGTCGGGACGTGTGTTGGGCTCTACGTCGGGATTTAGCTTATTTCCAGCTCTACGTCGGGACGTGTGTGGGGCTCTACGTCGGGACGTGTGTGGGGCTCTACGTCGGGACGTGTGTGGGGCTCTACGTCGGGACGTGTGTGGGGCTCTACGTCGGGACGTGTGTGGGGCTCTACGTCGGGACGTGTGTGGGGCTCTACGTCGGGACGTGTGTGGGGCTCTACGTCGGGACGTGTGTGGGGCTCTACGTCGGGACGTGTGTGGGGCTCTACGTCGGGACGTGTGTGGGGCTCTACGTCGGGACGTGTGTGGGGCTCTACGTCGGGACGTGTGTGGGGCTCTACGTCGGGACGTGTGTGGGGCTCTACGTCGGGACGTGTGTGGGGCTCTACGTCGGGACGTGTGTGGGGCTCTACGTCGGGACGTGTGTGGGGCTCTACGTCGGGACGTGTGTGGGGCTCTACCTCAGGATTTAGCTTACTTTCAGCTCTGCGTCGGGACGTGTGTTGGGCTCTACCTCAGGGTTTAGCTTACTTTCAGCTCTGCGTCGGGACGTGTGTTGGGCTCTGCGTCGGGACGTGTGTTGGGCTCTGCGTCGGGACGTGTGTTGGGCTCTGCGTCGGGACGTGTGTTGGGCTCTGCGTCGGGACGTGTGTTGGGCTCTGCGTCGGGACGTGTGTTGGGCTCTGCGTCGGGACGTGTGTTGGGCTCTACGTCGGGATTTAGCTTACTTCCAGCTCTACGTCGGGACGTGTGTTGGGCTTTACGTCGGGATTTAGCTTACTTCCAGCTCTACGTCGGGACGTGTGTTGGGCTCTACGTCGGGACGTGTGTTGGGCTCTACGTCGGGACGTGTGGTGGGCTCTACGTCGGGACGTGTGGTGGGCTCTACGTCGGGACGTGTGGTGGGCTCTACGTCGCGACGTGTGTGGGGCTCTACGTCGGGACGTGCGTGGGGCTCTATCTCAGGATTTAGCTTACTTTCAGGTCTACGTCGGGACGTGTGTTGGGCTCTACATCGGGACGTGTGTTGGGCTCTACCTCAGGATTTAGCTTACTTTCAGCTCTACGTGGGGACGTGTGTTGGGCTCTACCTCAGGATTTAGCTTACTTTCCGCTCTGCGTCGGGACGTGTTTTGGGCTCTACCACAGGATTTAGCTTACTTTCCGCTCTGCGTCGGGACGTGTGTTGGGCTCTACGTCGGGACGTGTGTTGGGCTCTACGTCGGGACGTGTGTTGGGCTCTACGTCGGGACGTGTGGTGGGCTCTACGTCGGGACGTGTGGTGGGCTCTACGTCGGGACGTGTGGTGGGCTCTACGTCGCGACGTGTGTGGGGCTCTACGTCGGGACGTGTGTTGGGCTCTACCTCAGGATTTAGCTTACTTTCAGCTCTACGTGGGGACGTGTGTTGGGCTCTACCTCAGGATTTAGCTTACTTTCCGCTCTGCGTCGGGACGTGTTTTGGGCTCTACCTCAGGATTTAGCTTACTTTCCGCTCTGCGTCGGGACGTGTGTTGGGCTCTACGTCGGGACGTGTGTTGGGCTCTGCGTCGGGACGTGTGTTGGGCTCTACATCAGGATTTAGCTTACTTTCAGCTCTACGTCGGGACGTGTGTTGGGCTCTGCGTCGGGACGTGTGTTGGGCTCTGCGTCGGGACGTGTGTTGGGCTCTGCGTCGGGACGTGTGTTGGGCTCTGCGTCGGGACGTGTGTTGGGCTCTGCGTCGGGACGTGTGTTGGGCTCTGCGTCGGGACGTGTGTTGGGCTCTGCGTCGGGACGTGTGTTGGGCTCTGCGTCGGGACGTGTGTTGGGCTCTGCGTCGGGACGTGTGTTGGGCTCTGCGTCGGGACGTGTGTTGGGCTCTGCGTCGGGACGTGTGTTGGGCTCTACCTCAGGATTTAGCTTACTTTCCGCTCTGCGTTTGGACGTGTGTTGGGCTCTACCTCAGGATTTATCTTACTTTCTGCTCTACGTGGGGACGTGTGTTGGGCTCTACGTCGGGATTTAGCTTACTTCCAGCTCTACGTCGGGACGTGTGTTGGACTCTACGTCGGGACGTGTGTTGGACTCTACGTCGGGACGTGTGTTGGACTCTACGTCGGGACGTGTGTTGGACTCTACGTCGGGACGTGTGTTGGACTCTACGTCGGGCCGTGTGTTGGACTCTACGTCGGGCCGTGTGTTGGACTCTACCTCAGGATTTAGCTTACTTTCCGCTCTGCGTCGGGACGTGTGTTGGGCTCTACCTCAGGATTTAGCTTACTTTCCGCTCTGCGTCGGGACGTGTGTTGGGCTCTAGGTCGGGACGTGTGTTGGGCTCTAGGTCGGGACGTGTGTTGGGCTCTAGGTCGGGACGTGTGTTGGGCTCTAGGTCGGGACGTGTGTTGGGCTCTAGGTCGGGACGTGTGTTGGGCTCTAGGTCGGGACGTGTGTTGGGCTCTAGGTCGGGACGTGTGTTGGGCTCTAGGTCGGGATTTAGCTTACTTCCAGCTCTGCGTCGGGACGTGTGTCGGGCTCTGCGTCGGGACGTGTGTCGGGCTCTGCGTCGGGACGTGTGTCGGGCTCTGCGTCGGGACGTGTGTCGGGCTCTGCGTCGGGACGTGTGTCGGGCTCTGCGTCGGGACGTGTGTCGGGCTCTGCGTCGGGACGTGTGTCGGGCTCTGCGTCGGGACGTGTGTCGGGCTCTATGTCAGGATTTAGCTTACTTTCAGGTCTGCGTCGGGACGTGTGTCGGGCTCTATGTCAGGATTTAGCTTACTTTCAGGTCTACGTCGGGACGTGTGTTGGGCTCTACGTCGGGACGTGTGTTGGGCTCTACGTCGGGACGTGTGTTGGGCTCTACGTCGGGACGTGTGTTGGGCTCTACGTCGGGACGTGTGTTGGGCTCTACGTCGGGACGTGTGTTGGGCTCTACCTCAGGATTTAGCTTACTTTCAGCTCTACGTGGGGACGTGTGTTGGGCTCTACCGCAGGATTTAGCTTACTTTCTGCTCTGCGTCGGGACGTGTGTTGGGCTCTACCTCAGGATTTAGCTTACTTTCAGGTCTACGTTGGGACGTGTGTTGGGCTCTAGGTCAGGACGTGTGTTGGGCTCTACCTCAGGATTTAGCTTACTTTCAGCTCTATGTGGGGACGTGTGTTGGGCTCTACCTCAGGATTTAGCTTACTTTCCGCTCTGCGTCGGGACGTGTGTTGGGCTCTACGTCGGGACGTGTGTGGGGCTCTGCGTCGGGACGTGTGTTGGGCTCTACATCATGATTTAGCTTACTTTCAGCTCTACATCGGAACGTGTGTGGGGCTCTGCGTCGGGACGTGTGTGGGGCTCTGCGTCGGGACGTGTGTGGGGCTCTGCGTCGGGACGTGTGTGGGGCTCTGCGTCGGGACGTGTGTGGGGCTCTGCGTCGGGACGTGTGTGGGGCTCTGCGTCGGGACGTGTGTGGGGCTCTGCGTCGGGACGTGTGTGGGGCTCTGCGTCGGGACGTGTGTGGGGCTCTGCGTCGGGACGTGTGTGGGGCTCTGCGTCGGGATTTAGCTTATTTCCAGCTCTACGTCGGGACGTGTGTTGGGCTCTACGTCGGGACGTGTGTTGGGCTCTACGTCGGGACGTGTGTTGGGCTCTACGTCGGGATTTAGCTTATTTCCAGCTCTACGTCGGGACGTGTGTTGGGCTCTACGTCGGGATTTAGCTTATTTCCAGCTCTACGTCGGGACGTGTGTGGGGCTCTACGTCGGGACGTGTGTGGGGCTCTACGTCGGGACGTGTGTGGGGCTCTACGTCGGGACGTGTGTGGGGCTCTACGTCGGGACGTGTGTGGGGCTCTACGTCGGGACGTGTGTGGGGCTCTACGTCGGGACGTGTGTGGGGCTCTACGTCGGGACGTGTGTGGGGCTCTACCTCAGGATTTAGCTTACTTTCAGCTCTGCGTCGGGACGTGTGTTGGGCTCTACCTCAGGGTTTAGCTTACTTTCAGCTCTGCGTCGGGACGTGTGTTGGGCTCTGCGTCGGGACGTGTGTTGGGCTCTGCGTCGGGACGTGTGTTGGGCTCTGCGTCGGGACGTGTGTTGGGCTCTGCGTCGGGACGTGTGTTGGGCTCTGCGTCGGGACGTGTGTTGGGCTCTACGTCGGGATTTAGCTTACTTCCAGCTCTACGTCGGGACGTGTGTTGGGCTTTACGTCGGGATTTAGCTTACTTCCAGCTCTACGTCGGGACGTGTGTTGGGCTCTACGTCGGGACGTGTGTTGGGCTCTACGTCGGGACGTGTGGTGGGCTCTACGTCGGGACGTGTGGTGGGCTCTACGTCGGGACGTGTGGTGGGCTCTACGTCGCGACGTGTGTGGGGCTCTACGTCGGGACGTGCGTGGGGCTCTATCTCAGGATTTAGCTTACTTTCAGGTCTACGTCGGGACGTGTGTTGGGCTCTACATCGGGACGTGTGTTGGGCTCTACCTCAGGATTTAGCTTACTTTCAGCTCTACGTGGGGACGTGTGTTGGGCTCTACCTCAGGATTTAGCTTACTTTCCGCTCTGCGTCGGGACGTGTTTTGGGCTCTACCACAGGATTTAGCTTACTTTCCGCTCTGCGTCGGGACGTGTGTTGGGCTCTACGTCGGGACGTGTGTTGGGCTCTACGTCGGGACGTGTGTTGGGCTCTACGTCGGGACGTGTGTTGGGCTCTACGTCGGGACGTGTGTTGGGCTCTACGTCGGGACGTGTGGTGGGCTCTACGTCGGGACGTGTGGTGGGCTCTACGTCGGGACGTGTGGTGGGCTCTACGTCGGGACGTGTGGTGGGCTCTACGTCGCGACGTGTGTGGGGCTCTACGTCGGGACGTGCGTTGGGCTCTATCTCAGGATTTAGCTTACTTTCAGGTCTACGTCGGGACGTGTGTTGGGCTCTACATCGGGACGTGTGTTGGGCTCTACCTCAGGATTTAGCTTACTTTCAGCTCTACGTGGGGACGTGTGTTGGGCTCTACCTCAGGATTTAGCTTACTTTCCGCTCTGCGTCGGGACGTGTTTTGGGCTCTACCTCAGGATTTAGCTTACTTTCCGCTCTGCGTCGGGACGTGTGTTGGGCTCTACGTCGGGACGTGTGTTGGGCTCTGCGTCGGGACGTGTGTTGGGCTCTACATCAGGATTTAGCTTACTTTCAGCTCTACGTCGGGACGTGTGTTGGGCTCTGCGTCGGGACGTGTGTTGGGCTCTGCGTCGGGACGTGTGTTGGGCTCTGCGTCGGGACGTGTGTTGGGCTCTGCGTCGGGACGTGTGTTGGGCTCTGCGTCGGGACGTGTGTTGGGCTCTACCTCAGGATTTAGCTTACTTTCCGCTCTGCGTTTGGACGTGTGTTGGGCTCTACCTCAGGATTTATCTTACTTTCTGCTCTACGTGGGGACGTGTGTTGGGCTCTACGTCGGGATTTAGCTTACTTCCAGCTCTACGTCGGGACGTGTGTTGGACTCTACGTCGGGACGTGTGTTGGACTCTACGTCGGGACGTGTGTTGGACTCTACGTCGGGACGTGTGTTGGACTCTACGTCGGGACGTGTGTTGGACTCTACGTCGGGACGTGTGTTGGACTCTACGTCGGGACGTGTGTTGGACTCTACGTCGGGACGTGTGTTGGACTCTACGTCGGGACGTGTGGTGGACTCTACGTCGGGCCGTGTGTTGGACTCTACCTCAGGATTTAGCTTACTTTCCGCTCTGCGTCGGGACGTGTGTTGGGCTCTACCTCAGGATTTAGCTTACTTTCCGCTCTGCGTCGGGACGTGTGTTGGGCTCTAGGTCGGGACGTGTGTTGGGCTCTAGGTCGGGACGTGTGTTGGGCTCTAGGTCGGGACGTGTGTTGGGCTCTAGGTCGGGACGTGTGTTGGGCTCTAGGTCGGGACGTGTGTTGGGCTCTAGGTCGGGACGTGTGTTGGGCTCTAGGTCGGGACGTGTGTTGGGCTCTAGGTCGGGACGTGTGTTGGGCTCTAGGTCGGGACGTGTGTTGGGCTCTAGGTCGGGACGTGTGTTGGGCTCTAGGTCGGGACGTGTGTTGGGCTCTAGGTCGGGACGTGTGTTGGGCTCTACGTCGGGATTTAGCTTACTTCCAGCTCTACGTCGGGACGTGTGTCGGGCTCTGCGTCGGGACTTGTGTCGGGCTCTGCGTCGGGACGTGTGTCGGGCTCTGCGTCGGGACGTGTGTCGGGCTCTGCGTCGGGACGTGTGTCGGGCTCTGCGTCGGGACGTGTGTCGGGCTCTGCGTCGGGACGTGTGTCGGGCTCTATGTCAGGATTTAGCTTACTTTCAGGTCTGCGTCGGGACGTGTGTCGGGCTCTATGTCAGGATTTAGCTTACTTTCAGGTCTACGTCGGGACGTGTGTTGGGCTCTACGTCGGGACGTGTGTTGGGCTCTACGTCGGGACGTGTGTTGGGCTCTACGTCGGGACGTGTGTTGGGCTCTACGTCGGGACGTGTGTTGGGCTCTACGTCGGGACGTGTGTTGGGCTCTACCTCAGGATTTAGCTTACTTTCAGCTCTACGTGGGGACGTGTGTTGGGCTCTACCGCAGGATTTAGCTTACTTTCTGCTCTGCGTCGGGACGTGTGTTGGGCTCTACCTCAGGATTTAGCTTACTTTCAGGTCTACGTTGGGACGTGTGTTGGGCTCTAGGTCAGGACGTGTGTTGGGCTCTACCTCAGGATTTAGCTTACTTTCAGCTCTATGTGGGGACGTGTGTTGGGCTCTACCTCAGGATTTAGCTTACTTTCCGCTCTGCGTCGGGACGTGTGTTGGGCTCTACGTCGGGACGTGTGTTGGGCTCTGCGTCGGGACGTGTGTTGGGCTCTACATCATGATTTAGCTTACTTTCAGCTCTACATCGGAACGTGTGTGGGGCTCTGCGTCGGGATGTGTGTGGGGCTCTGCGTCGGGACGTGTGTGGGGCTCTGCGTCGGGACGTGTGTGGGGCTCTGCGTCGGGACGTGTGTGGGGCTCTGCGTCGGGACGTGTGTGGGGCTCTGCGTCGGGATTTAGCTTATTTCCAGCTCTACGTCGGGACGTGTGTTGGGCTCTACGTCGGGACGTGTGTTGGGCTCTACGTCGGGACGTGTGTTGGGCTCTACGTCGGGATTTAGCTTATTTCCAGCTCTACGTCGGGACGTGTGTTGGGCTCTACGTCGGGATTTAGCTTATTTCCAGCTCTACGTCGGGACGTGTGTGGGGCTCTACGTCGGGACGTGTGTGGGGCTCTACGTCGGGACGTGTGTGGGGCTCTACGTCGGGACGTGTGTGGGGCTCTACGTCGGGACGTGTGTGGGGCTCTACGTCGGGACGTGTGTGGGGCTCTACCTCAGGATTTAGCTTACTTTCAGCTCTACGTCGGCACGTGTGTTGGGCTCTACCTCAGGGTTTAGCTTACTTTCAGCTCTGCGTCGGGACGTGTGTTGGGCTCTGCGTCGGGACGTGTGTTGGGCTCTGCGTCGGGACGTGTGTTGGGCTCTGCGTCGGGACGTGTGTTGGGCTCTGCGTCGGGACGTGTGTTGGGCTCTACGTCGGGACGTGTGTTGGGCTCTACGTCGGGATTTAGCTTACTTCCGGCTCTACGTCGGGACGTGTGTTGGGCTCTACGTCGGGATTTAGCTTACTTCCGGCTCTACGTCGGGACGTGTGTTGGGCTCTACGTCGGGACGTGTGTTGGGCTCTACGTCGGGACGTGTGTTGGGCTCTACGTCGGGACGTGTGTTGGGCTCTACGTCGGGACGTGTGTTGGGCTCTACGTCGGGAAGTGTGGTGGGCTCTACGTCGGGACGTGTGGTGGGCTCTACGTCGCGACGTGTGTGGGGCTCTACGTCGGGACGTGCGTTGGGCTCTATCTCAGGATTTAGCTTACTTTCAGGTCTACGTCGGGACGTGTGTTGGGCTCTACATCGGGACGTGTGTTGGGCTCTACCTCAGGATTTAGCTTACTTTCAGCTCTACGTGGGGACGTGTGTTGGGCTCTACCTCAGGATTTAGCTTACTTTCCGCTCTGCGTCGGGACGTGTTTTGGGCTCTACCACAGGATTTAGCTTACTTTCCGCTCTGCGTCGGGACGTGTGTTGGGCTCTACGTCGGGACGTGTGTTGGGCTCTACGTCGGGACGTGTGTTGGGCTCTACGTCGGGACGTGTGTTGGGCTCTACGTCGGGACGTGTGTTGGGCTCTACGTCGGGACGTGTGTTGGGCTCTACGTCGGGACGTGTGTTGGGCTCTACGTCGGGACGTGTGTTGGGCTCTACGTCGGGACGTGTGTTGGGCTCTACGTCGGGACGTGTGTTGGGCTCTACGTCGGGACGTGTGTTGGGCTCTACGTCGGGACGTGTGTTGGGCTCTACGTCGGGACGTGTGTTGGGCTCTGCGTCGGGACGTGTGTTGGGCTCTACATCAGGATTTAGCTTACTTTCAGCTCTACGTCGGGACGTGTGTTTGGCTCTGCGTCGGGACGTGAGTTTGGCTCTGCGTCGGGACGTGTGTTGGGCTCTACCTCAGGATTTAGCTTACTTTCCGCTCTGCGTTTGGACGTGTGTTGGGCTCTACCTCAGGATTTAGCTTCCTTTCTGCTCTACGTGGGGACGTGTGTTGGGCTCTACGTCGGGATTTAGGTTACTTTCAGCTCTACGTCGGGACGTGTGTTGGGCTCTACGTCGGGATTTAGCTTACTTCCAGCTCTACGTCGGGACGTGTGTTGGACTCTACGTCGGGACGTGTGTTGGACTCTACGTCGGGACGTGTGTTGGACTCTACGTCGGGACGTGTGTTGGACTCTACGTCGGGACGTGTGTTGGACTCTACGTCGGGACGTGTGTTGGACTCTACGTCGGGACGTGTGTTGGACTCTACGTCGGGACGTGTGTTGGACTCTACGTCGGGACGTGTGTTGGACTCTACGTCGGGACGTGTGTTGGACTCTACGTCGGGACGTGTGTTGGACTCTACGTCGGGACGTGTGTTGGACTCTACGTCGGGACGTGTGTTGGACTCTACGTCGGGACGTGTGTTGGACTCTACGTCGGGACGTGTGTTGGACTCTACGTCGGGACGTGTGTTGGACTCTACGTCGGGACGTGTGTTGGACTCTACGTCGGGACGTGTGTTGGACTCTACGTCGGGACGTGTGTTGGACTCTACGTCGGGACGTGTGTTGGACTCTACGTCGGGACGTGTGTTGGACTCTATGTCGGGACGTGTGTTGGACTCTACCTCAGGATTTAGCTTACTTTCCGCTCTGCGTCGGGACGTGTGTTGGGCTCTACCTCAGGATTTAGCTTACTTTCCGCTCTGCGTCGGGACGTGTGTTGGGCTCTAGGTCGGGACGTGTGTTGGGCTCTAGGTCGGGACGTGTGTTGGGCTCTAGGTCGGGACGTGTGTTGGGCTCTGGGTCGGGACGTGTGTTGGGCTCTACGTCGGGATTTAGCTTATTTCCAGCTCTACGTCGGGACGTGTGTTGGGCTCTACGTCGGGACGTGTGTTGGGCTCTACGTCGGGACGTGTGTTGGGCTCTACGTCGGGACGTGTGTTGGGCTCTACGTCGGGACGTGTGTTGGGCTCTACGTCGGGACGTGTGTTGGGCTCTACGTCGGGACGTGTGTTGGGCTCTACGTCGGGATTTAGCTTATTTCCAGCTCTACGTCGGGACGTGTGTTGGGCTCTACGTCGGGACGTGTGTTGGGCTCTACGTCGGGATTTAGCTTATTTCCAGCTCTACGTCGGGACGTGTGTTGGGCTCTACGTCTGGACGTGTGTTGGGCTCTACGTCGGGACGTGTGTTGGGCTCTACGTCGGGATTTAGCTTATTTCCAGCTCTACGTCGGGACGTGTGTGGGGCTCTACGTCGGGACGTGTGTTGGGCTCTACGTCGGGATTTAGCTTATTTCCAGCTCTACGTCGGGACGTGTGTGGGGCTCTACGTCGGGACGTGTGTGGGGCTCTACGTCGGGACGTGTGTGGGGCTCTACGTCGGCACGTGTGTGGGGCTCTACGTCGGGACGTGTGTGGGGCTCTACGTCGGGACGTGTGTGGGGCTCTACGTCGGGACGTGTGTGGGGCTCTACGTCGGGACGTGTGTGGGGCTCTACGTCGGGACGTGTGTGGGGCTCTACGTCGGGACGTGTGTGGGGCTCTACGTCGGGACGTGTGTGGGGCTCTACGTCGGGACGTGTGTGGGGCTCTACGTCGGGACGTGTGTGGGGCTCTACGTCGGGACGTGTGTGGGGCTCTACCTCAGGATTTAGCTTACTTTCAGCTCTGCGTCGGGACGTGTGTTGGGCTCTACCTCAGGGTTTAGCTTACTTTCAGCTCTGCGTCGGGACGTGTGTTGGGCTCTGCGTCGGGACGTGTGTTGGGCTCTGCGTCGGGACGTGTGTTGGGCTCTACGTCGGGATTTAGCTTACTTCCAGCTCTACGTCGGGACGTGTGTTGGGCTCTACGTCGGGATTTAGCTTACTTCCAGCTCTACGTCGGGACGTGTGTTGGGCTCTACGTCGGGATTTAGCTTACTTCCAGCTCTACGTCGGGACGTGTGTTGGGCTCTACGTCGGGATTTAGCTTACTTCCAGCTCTACGTCGGGACGTGTGTTGGGCTCTACGTCGGGACGTGTGTTGGGCTCTACGTCGGGACGTGTGTTGGGCTCTACGTCGGGACGTGTGTTGGGCTCTACGTCGGGACGTGTGTTGGGCTCTACGTCGGGACGTGTGGTGGGCTCTACGTCGGGACGTGTGGTGGGCTCTACGTCGGGACGTGTGGTGGGCTCTACGTCGGGACGTGCGTTGGGCTCTATCTCAGGATTTAGCTTACTTTCAGGTCTACGTCGGGACGTGTGTTGGGCTCTACATCGGGACGTGTGTTGGGCTCTACCTCAGGATTTAGCTTACTTTCAGCTCTACGTGGGGACGTGTGTTGGGCTCTACCTCAGGATTTAGCTTACTTTCCGCTCTGCGTCGGGACGTGTTTTGGGCTCTACCACAGGATTTAGCTTACTTTCCGCTCTGCGTCGGGACGTGTGTTGGGCTCTACGTCGGGACGTGTGTTGGGCTCTACGTCGGGACGTGTGTTGGGCTCTACGTCGGGACGTGTGTTGGGCTCTACGTCGGGACGTGTGTTGGGCTCTACGTCGGGACGTGTGTTGGGCTCTACGTCGGGACGTGTGGTGGGCTCTACGTCGGGACGTGTGGTGGGCTCTACGTCGGGACGTGTGGTGGGCTCTACGTCGCGACGTGTGTGGGGCTCTACGTCGGGACGTGCGTTGGGCTCTATCTCAGGATTTAGCTTACTTTCAGGTCTACGTCGGGACGTGTTTTGGGCTCTACATCGGGACGTGTGTTGGGCTCTACCTCAGGATTTAGCTTACTTTCCGCTCTGCGTCGGGACGTGTTTTGGGCTCTACCTCAGGATTTAGCTTACTTTCCGCTCTGCGTCGGGACGTGTGTTGGGCTCTACGTCGGGACGTGTGTTGGGCTCTACGTCGGGACGTGTGTTGGGCTCTACA
This sequence comes from Leptosomus discolor, assembly GCF_034619465.1. Taxonomy (NCBI): domain Eukaryota; kingdom Metazoa; phylum Chordata; class Aves; order Leptosomiformes; family Leptosomidae; genus Leptosomus; species Leptosomus discolor. The sequence goes on along the minus strand of NW_028237857.1, from coordinate 312,629 downwards.
TCAGGATTTAGCTTACTTTCAGCTCTACGTCGGGACGTGTGTTGGGCTCTACGTCGGGATTTAGCTTACTTCCAGCTCTACGTCGGGACGTGTGTTGGACTCTACGTCGGGACGTGTGTTGGACTCTACGTCGGGACGTGTGTTGGACTCTACGTCGGGACGTGTGTTGGACTCTACGTCGGGACGTGTGTTGGACTCTACGTCGGGACGTGTGTTGGACTCTACGTCGGGACGTGTGTTGGACTCTACGTCGGGACGTGTGTTGGACTCTACGTCGGGACGTGTGTTGGACTCTACGTCGGGACGTGTGTTGGACTCTACGTCGGGACGTGTGTTGGACTCTACGTCGGGACGTGTGTTGGACTCTACGTCGGGACGTGTGTTGGACTCTACGTCGGGACGTGTGTTGGACTCTACGTCGGGACGTGTGTTGGACTCTACGTCGGGACGTGTGTTGGACTCTACCTCGGGACGTGTGTTGGACTCTACCTCGGGACGTGTGTTGGACTCTACCTCGGGACGTGTGTTGGACTCTACCTCGGGACGTGTGTTGGACTCTACCTCGGGACGTGTGTTGGACTCTAGGTCGGGACGTGTGTTGGACTCTAGGTCGGGACGTGTGTTGGACTCTAGGTCGGGACGTGTGTTGGACTCTACCTCAGGATTTAGCTTACTTTCCGCTCTGCGTCGGGACGTGTGTTGGGCTCTAGGTCGGGACGTGTGTTGGGCTCTAGGTCGGGACGTGTGTTGGGCTCTAGGTCGGGACGTGTGTTGGGCTCTAGGTCGGGACGTGTGTTGGGCTCTAGGTCGGGACGTGTGTTGGGCTCTAGGTCGGGACGTGTGTTGGGCTCTACGTCGGGATTTAGCTTATTTCCAGCTCTACGTCGGGACGTGTGTTGGGCTCTACGTCGGGACGTGTGTTGGGCTCTACGTCGGGACGTGTGTTGGGCTCTACGTCGGGACGTGTGTTGGGCTCTACGTCGGGACGTGTGTTGGGCTCTACGTCGGGACGTGTGTTGGGCTCTACGTCGGGACGTGTGTTGGGCTCTACGTCGGGACGTGTGTTGGGCTCTACGTCGGGATTTAGCTTATTTCCAGCTCTACGTCGGGACGTGTGTTGGGCTCTACGTCGGGACGTGTGTTGGGCTCTACGTCGGGATTTAGCTTATTTCCAGCTCTACGTCGGGACGTGTGTTGGGCTCTACGTCTGGACGTGTGTTGGGCTCTACGTCGGGACGTGTGTGGGGCTCTACGTCGGGATTTAGCTTATTTCCAGCTCTACGTCGGGACGTGTGTGGGGCTCTACGTCGGGATTTAGCTTATTTCCAGCTCTACGTCGGGACGTGTGTGGGGCTCTACGTCGGGACGTGTGTGGGGCTCTACGTCGGCACGTGTGTGGGGCTCTACGTCGGGACGTGTGTGGGGCTCTACGTCGGGACGTGTGTGGGGCTCTACGTCGGGACGTGTGTGGGGCTCTACGTCGGGACGTGTGTGGGGCTCTACGTCGGGACGTGTGTGGGGCTCTACGTCGGGACGTGTGTGGGGCTCTACGTCGGGACGTGTGTGGGGCTCTACGTCGGGACGTGTGTGGGGCTCTACGTCGGGACGTGTGTGGGGCTCTACGTCGGGACGTGTGTGGGGCTCTACGTCGGGACGTGTGTGGGGCTCTACCTCAGGATTTAGCTTACTTTCAGCTCTGCGTCGGGACGTGTGTTGGGCTCTACCTCAGGGTTTAGCTTACTTTCAGCTCTGCGTCGGGACGTGTGTTGGGCTCTACCTCAGGGTTTAGCTTACTTTCAGCTCTGCGTCGGGACGTGTGTTGGGCTCTGCGTCGGGACGTGTGTTGGGCTCTGCGTCGGGACGTGTGTTGGGCTCTACGTCGGGATTTAGCTTACTTCCAGCTCTACGTCGGGACGTGTGTTGGGCTCTACGTCGGGATTTAGCTTACTTCCAGCTCTACGTCGGGACGTGTGTTGGGCTCTACGTCGGGACGTGTGGTGGGCTCTACGTCGGGACGTGTGTTGGGCTCTACGTCGGGACGTGTGGTGGGCTCTACGTCGGGACGTGTGGTGGGCTCTACGTCGGGACGTGTGGTGGGCTCTACGTCGGGACGTGTGGTGGGCTCTACGTCGGGACGTGTGGTGGGCTCTACGTCGGGACGTGCGTTGGGCTCTATCTCAGGATTTAGCTTACTTTCAGGTCTACGTCGGGACGTGTGTTGGGCTCTACATCGGGACGTGTGTTGGGCTCTACCTCAGGATTTAGCTTACTTTCAGCTCTACGTGGGGACGTGTGTTGGGCTCTACCTCAGGATTTAGCTTACTTTCCGCTCTGCGTCGGGACGTGTTTTGGGCTCTACCACAGGATTTAGCTTACTTTCCGCTCTGCGTCGGGACGTGTGTTGGGCTCTACGTCGGGACGTGTGTTGGGCTCTACGTCGGGACGTGTGTTGGGCTCTACGTCGGGACGTGTGTTGGGCTCTACGTCGGGACGTGTGGTGGGCTCTACGTCGGGACGTGTGGTGGGCTCTACGTCGGGACGTGTGGTGGGCTCTACGTCGCGACGTGTGTGGGGCTCTACGTCGGGACGTGCGTTGGGCTCTATCTCAGGATTTAGCTTACTTTCAGGTCTACGTCGGGACGTGTGTTGGGCTCTACATCGGGACGTGTGTTGGGCTCTACCTCAGGATTTAGCTTACTTTCAGCTCTACGTGGGGACGTGTGTTGGGCTCTACCTCAGGATTTAGCTTACTTTCCGCTCTGCGTCGGGACGTGTTTTGGGCTCTACCTCAGGATTTAGCTTACTTTCCGCTCTGCGTCGGGACGTGTGTTGGGCTCTACGTCGGGACGTGTGTTGGGCTCTACGTCGGGACGTGTGTTGGGCTCTACATCAGGATTTAGCTTACTTTCAGCTCTACGTCGGGACGTGTGTTGGGCTCTACGTCGGGACGTGTGTTGGGCTCTGCGTCGGGACGTGTGTTGGGCTCTGCGTCGGGACGTGTGTTGGGCTCTGCGTCGGGACGTGTGTTGGGCTCTGCGTCGGGACGTGTGTTGGGCTCTACCTCAGGATTTAGCTTACTTTCCGCTCTGCGTTTGGACGTGTGTTGGGCTCTACCTCAGGATTTATCTTACTTTCTGCTCTACGTGGGGACGTGTGTTGGGCTCTACGTCGGGATTTAGCTTACTTCCAGCTCTACGTCGGGACGTGTGTTGGACTCTACGTCGGGACGTGTGTTGGACTCTACGTCGGGACGTGTGTTGGACTCTACGTCGGGACGTGTGTTGGACTCTACGTCGGGACGTGTGTTGGACTCTACGTCGGGACGTGTGTTGGACTCTACGTCGGGACGTGTGTTGGACTCTACGTCGGGACGTGTGTTGGACTCTACGTCGGGACGTGTGTTGGACTCTACGTCGGGACGTGTGTTGGACTCTACGTCGGGACGTGTGTTGGACTCTACGTCGGGACGTGTGTTGGACTCTACGTCGGGACGTGTGTTGGACTCTACGTCGGGACGTGTGTTGGACTCTACGTCGGGACGTGTGTTGGACTCTACGTCGGGACGTGTGTTGGACTCTACGTCGGGACGTGTGTTGGACTCTACCTCAGGATTTAGCTTACTTTCCGCTCTGCGTCGGGACGTGTGTTGGGCTCTACCTCAGGATTTAGCTTACTTTCCGCTCTGCGTCGGGACGTGTGTTGGGCTCTAGGTCGGGACGTGTGTTGGGCTCTAGGTCGGGACGTGTGTTGGGCTCTAGGTCGGGACGTGTGTTGGGCTCTAGGTCGGGACGTGTGTTGGGCTCTAGGTCGGGACGTGTGTTGGGCTCTAGGTCGGGACGTGTGTTGGGCTCTAGGTCGGGACGTGTGTTGGGCTCTAGGTCGGGACGTGTGTTGGGCTCTACGTCGGGATTTAGCTTACTTCCAGCTCTACGTCGGGACGTGTGTCGGTCTCTGCGTCGGGACGTGTGTCGGTCTCTGCGTCGGGACGTGTGTCGGGCTCTGCGTCGGGACGTGTGTCGGGCTCTGCGTCGGGACGTGTGTCGGGCTCTGCGTCGGGACGTGTGTCGGGCTCTGCGTCGGGACGTGTGTCGGGCTCTGCGTCGGGACGTGTGTCGGGCTCTGCGTCGGGACGTGTGTCGGGCTCTGCGTCGGGACGTGTGTCGGGCTCTGCGTCGGGACGTGTGTCGGGCTCTGCGTCGGGACGTGTGTCGGGCTCTATGTCAGGATTTAGCTTACTTTCAGGTCTACGTCGGGACGTGTGTCGGGCTCTACGTCGGGACGTGTGTCGGGCTCTACGTCGGGACGTGTGTTGGGCTCTACGTCGGGACGTGTGTTGGGCTCTACGTCGGGACGTGTGTTGGGCTCTACGTCGGGACGTGTGTTGGGCTCTACGTCGGGACGTGTGTTGGGCTCTACGTCGGGACGTGTGTTGGGCTCTACGTCGGGACGTGTGTTGGGCTCTACCTCAGGATTTAGCTTACTTTCAGCTCTACGTGGGGACGTGTGTTGGGTTCTACCGCAGGATTTAGCTTACTTTCTGCTCTGCGTCGGGACGTGTGTTGGGCTCTACCTCAGGATTTAGCTTACTTTCAGGTCTACGTTGGGACGTGTGTTGGGCTCTAGGTCAGGACGTGTGTTGGGCTCTACCTCAGGATTTAGCTTACTTTCAGCTCTATGTGGGGACGTGTGTTGGGCTCTACCTCAGGATTTAGCTTACTTTCCGCTCTGCGTCGGGACGTGTGTTGGGCTCTACGTCGGGACGTGTGTTGGGCTCTGCGTCGGGACGTGTGTTGGGCTCTACATCATGATTTAGCTTACTTTCAGCTCTACATCGGAACGTGTGTGGGGCTCTGCGTCGGGACGTGTGTGGGGCTCTGCGTCGGGACGTGTGTGGGGCTCTGCGTCGGGACGTGTGTGGGGCTCTGCGTCGGGACGTGTGTGGGGCTCTGCGTCGGGACGTGTGTGGGGCTCTGCGTCGGGACGTGTGTGGGGCTCTGCGTCGGGACGTGTGTGGGGCTCTGCGTCGGGACGTGTGTGGGGCTCTGCGTCGGGACGTGTGTGGGGCTCTGCGTCGGGACGTGTGTGGGGCTCTGCGTCGGGACGTGTGTGGGGCTCTGCGTCGGGACGTGTGTGGGGCTCTGCGTCGGGACGTGTGTGGGGCTCTGCGTCGGGACGTGTGTGGGGCTCTGCGTCGGGATTTAGCTTATTTCCAGCTCTACGTCGGGACGTGTGTTGGGCTCTACGTCGGGACGTGTGTTGGGCTCTACGTCGGGACGTGTGTTGGGCTCTACGTCGGGACGTGTGTTGGGCTCTACGTCGGGATTTAGCTTATTTCCAGCTCTACGTCGGGACGTGTGTTGGGCTCTACGTCGGGATTTAGCTTATTTCCAGCTCTACGTCGGGACGTGTGTGGGGCTCTACGTCGGGATTTAGCTTATTTCCAGCTCTACGTCGGGACGTGTGTGGGGCTCTACGTCGGGATTTAGCTTATTTCCAGCTCTACGTCGGGACGTGTGTGGGGCTCTACGTCGGGACGTGTGTGGGGCTCTACGTCGGGACGTGTGTGGGGCTCTACGTCGGGACGTGTGTGGGGCTCTACGTCGGGACGTGTGTGGGGCTCTACGTCGGGACGTGTGTGGGGCTCTACGTCGGGACGTGTGTGGGGCTCTACGTCGGGACGTGTGTGGGGCTCTACGTCGGGACGTGTGTGGGGCTCTACGTCGGGACGTGTGTGGGGCTCTACGTCGGGACGTGTGTGGGGCTCTACGTCGGGACGTGTGTGGGGCTCTACCTCAGGATTTAGCTTACTTTCAGCTCTACGTCGGCACGTGTGTTGGGCTCTACCTCAGGGTTTAGCTTACTTTCAGCTCTGCGTCGGGACGTGTGTTGGGCTCTGCGTCGGGACGTGTGTTGGGCTCTGCGTCGGGACGTGTGTTGGGCTCTGCGTCGGGACGTGTGTTGGGCTCTGCGTCGGGACGTGTGTTGGGCTCTGCGTCGGGACGTGTGTTGGGCTCTGCGTCGGGACGTGTGTTGGGCTCTGCGTCGGGACGTGTGTTGGGCTCTGCGTCGGGACGTGTGTTGGGCTCTGCGTCGGGACGTGTGTTGGGCTCTACGTCGGGATTTAGCTTACTTCCAGCTCTACGTCGGGACGTGTGTTGGGCTCTACGTCGGGACGTGTGTTGGGCTCTACGTCGGGACGTGTGTTGGGCTCTACGTCGGGACGTGTGGTGGGCTCTACGTCGGGACGTGTGGTGGGCTCTACGTCGCGACGTGTGTGGGGCTCTACGTCGGGACGTGCGTTGGGCTCTATCTCAGGATTTAGCTTACTTTCAGGTCTACGTCGGGACGTGTGTTGGGCTCTACATCGGGACGTGTGTTGGGCTCTACCTCAGGATTTAGCTTACTTTCAGCTCTACGTGGGGACGTGTGTTGGGCTCTACCTCAGGATTTAGCTTACTTTCCGCTCTGCGTCGGGACGTGTTTTGGGCTCTACCACAGGATTTAGCTTACTTTCCGCTCTGCGTCGGGACGTGTGTTGGGCTCTACGTCGGGACGTGTGTTGGGCTCTACGTCGGGACGTGTGTTGGGCTCTACGTCGGGACGTGTGTTGGGCTCTACGTCGGGACGTGTGTTGGGCTCTACGTCGGGACGTGTGTTGGGCTCTACGTCGGGACGTGTGTTGGGCTCTACGTCGGGACGTGTGTTGGGCTCTACGTCGGGACGTGTGTTGGGCTCTACGTCGGGACGTGTGTTGGGCTCTACGTCGGGACGTGTGTTGGGCTCTACGTCGGGACGTGTGTTGGGCTCTACGTCGGGACGTGTGTTGGGCTCTACATCAGGATTTAGCTTACTTTCAGCTCTACGTCGGGACGTGTGTTGGGCTCTACGTCGGGACGTGTGTTGGGCTCTACCTCAGGATTTAGCTTACTTTCCGCTCTGCGTTTGGACGTGTGTTGGGCTCTACCTCAGGATTTAGCTTCCTTTCTGCTCTACGTGGGGACGTGTGTTGGGCTCTACGTCGGGATTTAGGTTACTTTCAGCTCTACGTCGGGACGTGTGTTGGGCTCTACGTCGGGATTTAGCTTACTTCCAGCTCTACGTCGGGACGTGTGTTGGACTCTACGTCGGGACGTGTGTTGGACTCTACGTCGGGACGTGTGTTGGACTCTACGTCGGGACGTGTGTTGGACTCTACGTCGGGACGTGTGTTGGACTCTACGTCGGGACGTGCGTTGGACTCTACGTCGGGACGTGCGTTGGACTCTACGTCGGGACGTGTGTTGGACTCTACGTCGGGACGTGCGTTGGACTCTACGTCGGGACGTGTGTTGGACTCTACGTCGGGACGTGCGTTGGACTCTACGTCGGGACGTGTGTTGGACTCTACCTCAGGATTTAGCTTACTTTCCGCTCTGCGTCGGGACGTGTGTTGGGCTCTACCTCAGGATTTAGCTTACTTTCCGCTCTGCGTCGGGACGTGTGTTGGGCTCTAGGTCGGGACGTGTGTTGGGCTCTAGGTCGGGACGTGTGTTGGGCTCTAGGTCGGGACGTGTGTTGGGCTCTAGGTCGGGACGTGTGTTGGGCTCTAGGTCGGGACGTGTGTTGGGCTCTAGGTCGGGACGTGTGTTGGGCTCTAGGTCGGGACGTGTGTTGGGCTCTACGTCGGGACGTGTGTTGGGCTCTACGTCGGGATTTAGCTTATTTCCAGCTCTACGTCGGGATTTAGCTTATTTCCAGCTCTACGTCGGGACGTGTGTTGGGCTCTACGTCGGGACGTGTGTTGGGCTCTACGTCGGGACGTGTGTTGGGCTCTACGTCGGGACGTGTGTTGGGCTCTACGTCGGGACGTGTGTTGGGCTCTACGTCGGGACGTGTGTTGGGCTCTACGTCGGGACGTGTGTTGGGCTCTACGTCGGGACGTGTGTTGGGCTCTACGTCGGGATTTAGCTTATTTCCAGCTCTACGTCGGGACGTGTGTTGGGCTCTACGTCGGGATTTAGCTTATTTCCAGCTCTACGTCGGGACGTGTGTTGGGCTCTACGTCTGGACGTGTGTTGGGCTCTACGTCTGGACGTGTGTTGGGCTCTACGTCGGGACGTGTGTTGGGCTCTACGTTGGGATTTAGCTTATTTCCAGCTCTACGTCGGGACGTGTGTTGGGCTCTACGTCGGGATTTAGCTTATTTCCAGCTCTACGTCGGGACGTGTGTGGGGCTCTACGTCGGGACGTGTGTGGGGCTCTACGTCGGGACGTGTGTGGGGCTCTACGTCGGGACGTGTGTGGGGCTCTACGTCGGGACGTGTGTGGGGCTCTACGTCGGGACGTGTGTGGGGCTCTACGTCGGGACGTGTGTGGGGCTCTACGTCGGGACGTGTGTGGGGCTCTACCTCAGGGTTTAGCTTACTTTCAGCTCTGCGTCGGGACGTGTGTGGGGCTCTACCTCAGGGTTTAGCTTACTTTCAGCTCTGCGTCGGGACGTGTGTTGGGCTCTGCGTCGGGACGTGTGTTGGGCTCTGCGTCGGGACGTGTGTTGGGCTCTGCGTCGGGACGTGTGTTGGGCTCTGCGTCGGGACGTGTGTTGGGCTCTACGTCGGGATTTAGCTTACTTCCAGCTCTACGTCGGGACGTGTGTTGGGCTCTACGTCGGGATTTAGCTTACTTCCAGCTCTACGTCGGGACGTGTGTTGGGCTCTACGTCGGGACGTGTGTTGGGCTCTACGTCGGGACGTGTGTTGGGCTCTACGTCGGGACGTGTGTTGGGCTCTACGTCGGGACGTGTGGTGGGCTCTACGTCGGGACGTGTGGTGGGCTCTACGTCGCGACGTGTGGTGGGCTCTACGTCGCGACGTGTGTGGGGCTCTACGTCGGGACGTGCGTGGGGCTCTATCTCAGGATTTAGCTTACTTTCAGGTCTACGTCGGGACGTGTGTTGGGCTCTACATCGGGACGTGTGTTGGGCTCTACCTCAGGATTTAGCTTACTTTCAGCTCTACGTGGGGACGTGTGTTGGGCTCTACCTCAGGATTTAGCTTACTTTCCGCTCTGCGTCGGGACGTGTTTTGGGCTCTACCACAGGATTTAGCTTACTTTCCGCTCTGCGTCGGGACGTGTGTTGAGCTCTACGTCGGGACGTGTGTTGGGCTCTACGTCGGGACGTGTGTTGGGCTCTACGTCGGGACGTGTGTTGGGCTCTACGTCGGGACGTGTGGTGGGCTCTACGTCGGGACGTGTGGTGGGCTCTACGTCGCGACGTGTGTGGGGCTCTACATCGGGACGTGTGTTGGGCTCTACCTCAGGATTTAGCTTACTTTCAGCTCTACGTGGGGACGTGTGTTGGGCTTTACCTCAGGATTTAGCTTACTTTCCGCTCTGCGTCGGGACGTGTTTTGGGCTCTACCTCAGGATTTAGCTTACTTTCCGCTCTGCGTCGGGACGTGTGTTGGGCTCTACGTCGGGACGTGTGTTGGGCTCTGCGTCGGGACGTGTGTTGGGCTCTACATCAGGATTTAGCTTACTTTCAGCTCTACGTCGGGACGTGTGTTGGGCTCTACGTCGGGACGTGTGTTGGGCTCTACGTCGGGACGTGTGTTGGGCTCTGCGTCGGGACGTGTGTTGGGCTCTGCGTCGGGACGTGTGTTGGGCTCTGCGTCGGGACGTGTGTTGGGCTCTGCGTCGGGACGTGTGTTGGGCTCTGCGTCGGGACGTGTGTTGGGCTCTGCGTCGGGACGTGTGTTGGGCTCTGCGTCGGGACGTGTGTTGGGCTCTACCTCAGGATTTAGCTTACTTTCCGCTCTGCGTTTGGACGTGTGTTGGGCTCTACCTCAGGATTTATCTTACTTTCTGCTCTACGTGGGGACGTGTGTTGGGCTCTACGTCGGGATTTAGCTTACTTCCAGCTATACGTCGGGACGTGTGTTGGACTCTACGTCGGGACGTGTGTTGGACTCTACGTCGGGACGTGTGTTGGACTCTACGTCGGGACGTGTGTTGGACTCTACGTCGGGACGTGTGTTGGACTCTACGTCGGGACGTGTGTTGGACTCTACGTCGGGACGTGTGTTGGACTCTACGTCGGGCCGTGTGTTGGACTCTACCTCAGGATTTAGCTTACTTTCCGCTCTGCGTCGGGACGTGTGTTGGGCTCTACCTCAGGATTTAGCTTACTTTCCGCTCTGCGTCGGGACGTGTGTTGGGCTCTAGGTCGGGACGTGTGTTGGGCTCTAGGTCGGGACGTGTGTTGGGCTCTAGGTCGGGACGTGTGTTGGGCTCTAGGTCGGGACGTGTGTTGGGCTCTAGGTCGGGACGTGTGTTGGGCTCTAGGTCGGGACGTGTGTTGGGCTCTAGGTCGGGACGTGTGTTGGGCTCTAGGTCGGGACGTGTGTTGGGCTCTAGGTCGGGACGTGTGTTGGGCTCTAGGTCGGGACGTGTGTTGGGCTCTAGGTCGGGACGTGTGTTGGGCTCTAGGTCGGGAAGTGTGTTGGGCTCTACGTCGGGATTTAGCTTACTTCCAGCTCTACGTCGGGACGTGTGTCGGGCTCTGCGTCGGGACGTGTGTCGGGCTCTGCGTCGGGACGTGTGTCGGGCTCTGCGTCGGGACGTGTGTCGGGCTCTGCGTCGGGACGTGTGTCGGGCTCTGCGTCGGGACGTGTGTCGGGCTCTGCGTCGGGACGTGTGTCGGGCTCTGCGTCGGGACGTGTGTCGGGCTCTATGTCGGGATTTAGCTTACTTTCAGGTCTACGTCGGGACGTGTGTTGGGCTCTACGTCGGGATTTAGCTTACTTCCAGCTCTACGTCGGGACGTGTGTCGGGCTCTGCGTCGGGACGTGTGTCGGGCTCTGCGTCGGGACGTGTGTCGGGCTCTGCGTCGGGACGTGTGTCGGGCTCTGCGTCGGGACGTGTGTCGGGCTCTGCGTCGGGATTTAGCTTACTTTCAGGTCTACGTCGGGACGTGTGTTGGGCTCTACGTCGGGACGTGTGTTGGGCTCTACGTCGGGACGTGTGTTGGGCTCTACGTCGGGACGTGTGTTGGGCTCTACGTCGGGATTTAGCTTACTTCCAGCTCTACGTCGGGACGTGTGTCGGGCTCTGCGTCGGGACGTGTGTCGGGCTCTGCGTCGGGACGTGTGTCGGGCTCTGCGTCGGGACGTGTGTCGGGCTCTATGTCAGGATTTAGCTTACTTTCAGGTCTACGTCGGGACGTGTGTTGGGCTCTACGTCGGGACGTGTGTTGGGCTCTACGTCGGGACGTGTGTTGGGCTCTACGTCGGGACGTGTGTTGGGCTCTACGTCGGGACGTGTGTTGGGCTCTACGTCGGGACGTGTGTTGGGCTCTACGTCGGGACGTGTGTTGGGCTCTACCTCAGGATTTAGCTTACTTTCAGCTCTACGTGGGGACGTGTGTTGGGCTCTACCGCAGGATTTAGCTTACTTTCTGCTCTGCGTCGGGACGTGTGTTGGGCTCTACCTCAGGATTTAGCTTACTTTCAGGTCTACGTTGGGACGTGTGTTGGGCTCTAGGTCAGGACGTGTGTTGGGCTCTACCTCAGGATTTAGCTTACTTTCAGCTCTATGTGGGGACGTGTGTTGGGCTCTACCTCAGGATTTAGCTTACTTTCCGCTCTGCGTCGGGACGTGTGTTGGGCTCTACGTCGGGACGTGTGTTGGGCTCTGCGTCGGGACGTGTGTTGGGCTCTACATCATGATTTAGCTTACTTTCAGCTCTACATCGGAACGTGTGTGGGGCTCTGCGTCGGGACGTGTGTGGGGCTCTGCGTCGGGACGTGTGTGGGGCTCTGCGTCGGGACGTGTGTGGGGCTCTGCGTCGGGACGTGTGTGGGGCTCTGCGTCGGGACGTGTGTGGGGCTCTGCGTCGGGACGTGTGTGGGGCTCTGCGTCGGGACGTGTGTGGGGCTCTGCGTCGGGACGTGTGTGGGGCTCTGCGTCGGGATTTAGCTTATTTCCAGCTCTACGTCGGGACGTGTGTTGGGCTCTACGTCGGGACGTGTGTTGGGCTCTACGTCGGGACGTGTGTTGGGCTCTACGTCGGGATTTAGCTTATTTCCAGCTCTACGTCGGGACGTGTGTTGGGCTCTACGTCGGGATTTAGCTTATTTCCAGCTCTACGTCGGGACGTGTGTGGGGCTCTACGTCGGGACGTGTGTGGGGCTCTACGTCGGGACGTGTGTGGGGCTCTACGTCGGGACGTGTGTGGGGCTCTACGTCGGGACGTGTGTGGGGCTCTACGTCGGGACGTGTGTGGGGCTCTACGTCGGGACGTGTGTGGGGCTCTACGTCGGGACGTGTGTGGGGCTCTACGTCGGGACGTGTGTGGGGCTCTACCTCAGGATTTAGCTTACTTTCAGCTCTACGTCGGCACGTGTGTTGGGCTCTACCTCAGGGTTTAGCTTACTTTCAGCTCTGCGTCGGGACGTGTGTTGGGCTCTGCGTCGGGACGTGTGTTGGGCTCTGCGTCGGGACGTGTGTTGGGCTCTGCGTCGGGACGTGTGTTGGGCTCTGCGTCGGGACGTGTGTTGGGCTCTGCGTCGGGACGTGTGTTGGGCTCTGCGTCGGGACGTGTGTTGGGCTCTACGTCGGGATTTAGCTTACTTCCAGCTCTACGTCGGGACGTGTGTTGGGCTCTACGTCGGGACGTGTGTTGGGCTCTACGTCGGGACGTGTGTTGGGCTCTACGTCGGGACGTGTGTTGGGCTCTACGTCGGGACGTGTGGTGGGCTCTACGTCGGGACGTGTGGTGGGCTCTACGTCGCGACGTGTGTGGGGCTCTACGTCGGGACGTGCGTTGGGCTCTATCTCAGGATTTAGCTTACTTTCAGGTCTACGTCGGGACGTGTGTTGGGCTCTACATCGGGACGTGTGTTGGGCTCTACCTCAGGATTTAGCTTACTTTCAGCTCTACGTGGGGACGTGTGTTGGGCTCTACCTCAGGATTTAGCTTACTTTCCGCTCTGCGTCGGGACGTGTTTTGGGCTCTACCACAGGATTTAGCTTACTTTCCGCTCTGCGTCGGGACGTGTGTTGGGCTCTACGTCGGGACGTGTGTTGGGCTCTACGTCGGGACGTGTGTTGGGCTCTACGTCGGGACGTGTGTTGGGCTCTACGTCGGGACGTGTGTTGGGCTCTACGTGGGGACGTGTGTTGGGCTCTACGTCGGGACGTGTGTTGGGCTCTACGTCGGGACGTGTGTTGGGCTCTGCGTCGGGACGTGTGTTGGGCTCTACATCAGGATTTAGCTTACTTTCAGCTCTACGTCGGGACGTGTGTTTGGCTCTGCGTCGGGACGTGTGTTTGGCTCTGCGTCGGGACGTGAGTTTGGCTCTGCGTCGGGACGTGTGTTGGGCTCTACCTCAGGATTTAGCTTACTTTCCGCTCTGCGTTTGGACGTGTGTTGGGCTCTACCTCAGGATTTAGCTTCCTTTCTGCTCTACGTGGGGACGTGTGTTGGGCTCTACGTCGGGATTTAGGTTACTTTCAGCTCTACGTCGGGACGTGTGTTGGGCTCTACGTCGGGATTTAGCTTACTTCCAGCTCTACGTCGGGACGTGTGTTGGACTCTACGTCGGGACGTGTGTTGGACTCTACGTCGGGACGTGTGTTGGACTCTACGTCGGGACGTGTGTTGGACTCTACGTCGGGACGTGTGTTGGACTCTACGTCGGGACGTGTGTTGGACTCTACGTCGGGACGTGTGTTGGACTCTACGTCGGGACGTGTGTTGGACTCTACGTCGGGACGTGTGTTGGACTCTACGTCGGGACGTGTGTTGGACTCTACGTCGGGACGTGTGTTGGACTCTACGTCGGGACGTGTGTTGGACTCTACGTCGGGACGTGTGTTGGACTCTACGTCGGGACGTGTGTTGGACTCTACGTCGGGACGTGTGTTGGACTCTACGTCGGGACGTGTGTTGGACTCTACCTCAGGATTTAGCTTACTTTCCGCTCTGCGTCGGGACGTGTGTTGGGCTCTACCTCAGGATTTAGCTTACTTTCCGCTCTGCGTCGGGACGTGTGTTGGGCTCTAGGTCGGGACGTGTGTTGGGCTCTAGGTCGGGACGTGTGTTGGGCTCTAGGTCGGGACGTGTGTTGGGCTCTAGGTCGGGACGTGTGTTGGGCTCTAGGTCGGGACGTGTGTTGGGCTCTACGTCGGGACGTGTGTTGGGCTCTACGTCGGGATTTAGCTTATTTCCAGCTCTACGTCGGGACGTGTGTTGGGCTCTACGTCGGGACGTGTGTTGGGCTCTACGTCGGGACGTGTGTTGGGCTCTACGTCGGGACGTGTGTTGGGCTCTACGTCGGGACGTGTGTTGGGCTCTACGTCGGGACGTGTGTTGGGCTCTACGTCGGGACGTGTGTTGGGCTCTACGTCGGGATTTAGCTTATTTCCAGCTCTACGTCGGGACGTGTGTTGGGCTCTACGTCGGGACGTGTGTTGGGCTCTACGTCGGGATTTAGCTTATTTCCAGCTCTACGTCGGGACGTGTGTTGGGCTCTACGTCGGGATTTAGCTTATTTCCAGCTCTACGTCGGGACGTGTGTGGGGCTCTACGTCGGCACGTGTGTGGGGCTCTACGTCGGCACGTGTGTGGGGCTCTACGTCGGGACGTGTGTGGGGCTCTACGTCGGGACGTGTGTGGGGCTCTACGTCGGGACGTGTGTGGGGCTCTACGTCGGGACGTGTGTGGGGCTCTACGTCGGGACGTGTGTGGGGCTCTACGTCGGGACGTGTGTGGGGCTCTACGTCGGGACGTGTGTGGGGCTCTACGTCGGGACGTGTGTGGGGCTCTACGTCGGGACGTGTGTGGGGCTCTACGTCGGGACGTGTGTGGGGCTCTACGTCGGGACGTGTGTGGGGCTCTACCTCAGGATTTAGCTTACTTTCAGCTCTGCGTCGGGACGTGTGTTGGGCTCTACCTCAGGGTTTAGCTTACTTTCAGCTCTGCGTCGGGACGTGTGTTGGGCTCTGCGTCGGGACGTGTGTTGGGCTCTGCGTCGGGACGTGTGTTGGGCTCTGCGTCGGGACGTGTGTTGGGCTCTGCGTCGGGACGTGTGTTGGGCTCTACGTCGGGATTTAGCTTACTTCCAGCTCTACGTCGGGACGTGTGTTGGGCTCTACGTCGGGATTTAGCTTACTTCCAGCTCTACGTCGGGACGTGTGTTGGGCTCTACGTCGGGACGTGTGTTGGGCTCTACGTCGGGACGTGTGTTGGGCTCTACGTCGGGACGTGTGTTGGGCTCTACGTCGGGACGTGTGTTGGGCTCTACGTCGGGACGTGTGTTGGGCTCTACGTCGGGACGTGTGTTGGGCTCTACGTCGGGACGTGTGGTGGGCTCTACGTCGGGACGTGTGGTGGGCTCTACGTCGGGACGTGTGGTGGGCTCTACGTCGCGACGTGCGTGGGGCTCTATCTCAGGATTTAGCTTACTTTCAGGTCTACGTCGGGACGTGTGTTGGGCTCTACATCGGGACGTGTGTTGGGCTCTACCTCAGGATTTAGCTTACTTTCAGCTCTACGTGGGGACGTGTGTTGGGCTCTACCTCAGGATTTAGCTTACTTTCCGCTCTGCGTCGGGACGTGTTTTGGGCTCTACCACAGGATTTAGCTTACTTTCCGCTCTGCGTCGGGACGTGTGTTGGGCTCTACGTCGGGACGTGTGTTGGGCTCTACGTCGGGACGTGTGTTGGGCTCTACGTCGGGACGTGTGTTGGGCTCTACGTCGGGACGTGTGTTGGGCTCTACGTCGGGACGTGTGTTGGGCTCTACGTCGGGACGTGTGGTGGGCTCTACGTCGGGACGTGTGGTGGGCTCTACGTCGGGACGTGTGGTGGGCTCTACGTCGCGACGTGTGTGGGGCTCTACGTCGGGACGTGCGTTGGGCTCTATCTCAGGATTTAGCTTACTTTCAGGTCTACGTCGGGACGTGTGTTGGGCTCTACATCGGGACGTGTGTTGGGCTCTACCTCAGGATTTAGCTTACTTTCAGCTCTACGTGGGGACGTGTGTTGGGCTCTACCTCAGGATTTAGCTTACTTTCCGCTCTGCGTCGGGACGTGTTTTGGGCTCTACCTCAGGATTTAGCTTACTTTCCGCTCTGCGTCGGGACGTGTGTTGGGCTCTACGTCGGGACGTGTGTTGGGCTCTACGTCGGGACGTGTGTTGGGCTCTACATCAGGATTTAGCTTACTTTCAGCTCTACGTCGGGACGTGTGTTGGGCTCTACGTCGGGACGTGTGTTGGGCTCTGCGTCGGGACGTGTGTTGGGCTCTGCGTCGGGACGTGTGTTGGGCTCTGCGTCGGGACGTGTGTTGGGCTCTGCGTCGGGACGTGTGTTGGGCTCTGCGTCGGGACGTGTGTTGGGCTCTGCGTCGGGACGTGTGTTGGGCTCTACCTCAGGATTTAGCTTACTTTCCGCTCTGCGTTTGGACGTGTGTTGGGCTCTACCTCAGGATTTATCTTACTTTCTGCTCTACGTGGGGACGTGTGTTGGGCTCTACGTCGGGATTTAGCTTACTTCCAGCTCTACGTCGGGACGTGTGTTGGACTCTACGTCGGGACGTGTGTTGGACTCTACGTCGGGACGTGTGTTGGACTCTACGTCGGGACGTGTGTTGGACTCTACGTCGGGACGTGTGTTGGACTCTACGTCGGGACGTGTGTTGGACTCTACGTCGGGACGTGTGTTGGACTCTACGTCGGGACGTGTGTTGGACTCTACGTCGGGACGTGTGTTGGACTCTACGTCGGGACGTGTGTTGGACTCTACGTCGGGACGTGTGTTGGACTCTACGTCGGGACGTGTGTTGGACTCTACGTCGGGACGTGTGTTGGACTCTACGTCGGGACGTGTGTTGGACTCTACGTCGGGACGTGTGTTGGACTCTACGTCGGGACGTGTGTTGGACTCTACCTCAGGATTTAGCTTACTTTCCGCTCTGCGTCGGGACGTGTGTTGGGCTCTACCTCAGGATTTAGCTTACTTTCCGCTCTGCGTCGGGACGTGTGTTGGGCTCTAGGTCGGGACGTGTGTTGGGCTCTAGGTCGGGACGTGTGTTGGGCTCTAGGTCGGGACGTGTGTTGGGCTCTAGGTCGGGACGTGTGTTGGGCTCTAGGTCGGGACGTGTGTTGGGCTCTAGGTCGGGACGTGTGTTGGGCTCTAGGTCGGGACGTGTGTTGGGCTCTAGGTCGGGACGTGTGTTGGGCTCTAGGTCGGGACGTGTGTTGGGCTCTAGGTCGGGACGTGTGTTGGGCTCTAGGTCGGGACGTGTGTTGGGCTCTACGTCGGGATTTAGCTTACTTCCAGCTCTACGTCGGGACGTGTGTCGGTCTCTGCGTCGGGACGTGTGTCGGGCTCTGCGTCGGGACGTGTGTCGGGCTCTGCGTCGGGACGTGTGTCGGGCTCTGCGTCGGGACGTGTGTCGGGCTCTGCGTCGGGACGTGTGTCGGGCTCTGCGTCGGGACGTGTGTCGGGCTCTGCGTCGGGACGTGTGTCGGGCTCTGCGTCGGGACGTGTGTCGGGCTCTGCGTCGGGACGTGTGTCGGGCTCTGCGTCGGGACGTGTGTCGGGCTCTGCGTCGGGACGTGTGTCGGGCTCTGCGTCGGGACGTGTGTCGGGCTCTATGTCAGGATTTAGCTTACTTTCAGGTCTACGTCGGGACGTGTGTTGGGCTCTACGTCGGGACGTGTGTTGGGCTCTACGTCGGGACGTGTGTTGGGCTCTACGTCGGGACGTGTGTTGGGCTCTACGTCGGGACGTGTGTTGGGCTCTACGTCGGGACGTGTGTTGGGCTCTACGTCGGGACGTGTGTTGGGCTCTACGTCGGGACGTGTGTTGGGCTCTACGTCGGGACGTGTGTTGGGCTCTACGTCGGGACGTGTGTTGGGCTCTACCTCAGGATTTAGCTTACTTTCAGCTCTACGTGGGGACGTGTGTTGGGTTCTACCGCAGGATTTAGCTTACTTTCTGCTCTGCGTCGGGACGTGTGTTGGGCTCTACCTCAGGATTTAGCTTACTTTCAGGTCTACGTTGGGACGTGTGTTGGGCTCTAGGTCAGGACGTGTGTTGGGCTCTACCTCAGGATTTAGCTTACTTTCAGCTCTATGTGGGGACGTGTGTTGGGCTCTACCTCAGGATTTAGCTTACTTTCCGCTCTGCGTCGGGACGTGTGTTGGGCTCTACGTCGGGACGTGTGTTGGGCTCTGCGTCGGGACGTGTGTTGGGCTCTACATCATGATTTAGCTTACTTTCAGCTCTACGTCGGAACGTGTGTGGGGCTCTGCGTCGGGACGTGTGTGGGGCTCTGCGTCGGGACGTGTGTGGGGCTCTGCGTCGGGACGTGTGTGGGGCTCTGCGTCGGGACGTGTGTGGGGCTCTGCGTCGGGACGTGTGTGGGGCTCTGCGTCGGGACGTGTGTGGGGCTCTGCGTCGGGACGTGTGTGGGGCTCTGCGTCGGGACGTGTGTGGGGCTCTGCGTCGGGACGTGTGTGGGGCTCTGCGTCGGGACGTGTGTGGGGCTCTGCGTCGGGACGTGTGTGGGGCTCTGCGTCGGGATTTAGCTTATTTCCAGCTCTACGTCGGGACGTGTGTTGGGCTCTACGTCGGGACGTGTGTTGGGCTCTACGTCGGGACGTGTGTTGGGCTCTACGTCGGGACGTGTGTTGGGCTCTACGTCGGGACGTGTGTTGGGCTCTACGTCGGGATTTAGCTTATTTCCAGCTCTACGTCGGGACGTGTGTTGGGCTCTACGTCGGGATTTAGCTTATTTCCAGCTCTACGTCGGGACGTGTGTTGGGCTCTACGTCGGGATTTAGCTTATTTCCAGCTCTACGTCGGGACGTGTGTTGGGCTCTACGTCGGGATTTAGCTTATTTCCAGCTCTACGTCGGGACGTGTGTGGGGCTCTACGTCGGGACGTGTGTGGGGCTCTACGTCGGGACGTGTGTGGGGCTCTACGTCGGGACGTGTGTGGGGCTCTACGTCGGGACGTGTGTGGGGCTCTACGTCGGGACGTGTGTGGGGCTCTACCTCAGGATTTAGCTTACTTTCAGCTCTACGTCGGCACGTGTGTTGGGCTCTACCTCAGGGTTTAGCTTACTTTCAGCTCTGCGTCGGGACGTGTGTTGGGCTCTGCGTCGGGACGTGTGTTGGGCTCTGCGTCGGGACGTGTGTTGGGCTCTGCGTCGGGACGTGTGTTGGGCTCTGCGTCGGGACGTGTGTTGGGCTCTGCGTCGGGACGTGTGTTGGGCTCTACGTCGGGATTTAGCTTACTTCCAGCTCTACGTCGGGACGTGTGTTGGGCTCTACGTCGGGACGTGTGTTGGGCTCTACGTCGGGACGTGTGTTGGGCTCTACGTCGGGACGTGTGTTGGGCTCTACGTCGGGACGTGTGGTGGGCTCTACGTCGGGACGTGTGGTGGGCTCTACGTCGCGACGTGTGTGGGGCTCTACGTCGGGACGTGCGTTGGGCTCTATCTCAGGATTTAGCTTACTTTCAGGTCTACGTCGGGACGTGTGTTGGGCTCTACATCGGGACGTGTGTTGGGCTCTACCTCAGGATTTAGCTTACTTTCAGCTCTACGTGGGGACGTGTGTTGGGCTCTACCTCAGGATTTAGCTTACTTTCCGCTCTGCGTCGGGACGTGTTTTGGGCTCTACCACAGGATTTAGCTTACTTTCCGCTCTGCGTCGGGACGTGTGTTGGGCTCTACGTCGGGACGTGTGTTGGGCTCTACGTCGGGACGTGTGTTGGGCTCTACGTCGGGACGTGTGTTGGGCTCTACGTCGGGACGTGTGTTGGGCTCTACGTCGGGACGTGTGTTGGGCTCTACGTCGGGACGTGTGTTGGGCTCTACGTCGGGACGTGTGTTGGGCTCTACGTCGGGACGTGTGTTGGGCTCTACATCAGGATTTAGCTTACTTTCAGCTCTACGTCGGGACGTGTGTTGGGCTCTACGTCGGGACGTGTGTTTGGCTCTGCGTCGGGACGTGTGTTTGGCTCTGCGTCGGGACGTGTGTTGGGCTCTGCGTCGGGACGTGTGTTGGGCTCTACCTCAGGATTTAGCTTACTTTCCGCTCTGCGTTTGGACGTGTGTTGGGCTCTACCTCAGGATTTAGCTTCCTTTCTGCTCTACGTGGGGACGTGTGTTGGGCTCTACGTCGGGATTTAGGTTACTTTCAGCTCTACGTCGGGACGTGTGTTGGGCTCTACGTCGGGATTTAGCTTACTTCCAGCTCTACGTCGGGACGTGTGTTGGACTCTACGTCGGGACGTGTGTTGGACTCTACGTCGGGACGTGTGTTGGACTCTACGTCGGGACGTGTGTTGGACTCTACGTCGGGACGTGTGTTGGACTCTACGTCGGGACGTGTGTTGGACTCTACGTCGGGACGTGTGTTGGACTCTACGTCGGGACGTGTGTTGGACTCTACGTCGGGACGTGTGTTGGACTCTACGTCGGGACGTGTGTTGGACTCTACGTCGGGACGTGTGTTGGACTCTACGTCGGGACGTGTGTTGGACTCTACGTCGGGACGTGTGTTGGACTCTACGTCAGGATTTAGCTTACTTTCCGCTCTGCGTCGGGACGTGTGTTGGGCTCTACCTCAGGATTTAGCTTACTTTCCGCTCTGCGTCGGGACGTGTGTTGGGCTCTAGGTCGGGACGTGTGTTGGGCTCTAGGTCGGGACGTGTGTTGGGCTCTAGGTCGGGACGTGTGTTGGGCTCTAGGTCGGGACGTGTGTTGGGCTCTAGGTCGGGACGTGTGTTGGGCTCTACGTCGGGATTTAGCTTACTTCCAGCTCTACGTCGGGACGTGTGTCGGGCTCTGCGTCGGGACGTGTGTCGGGCTCTGCGTCGGGACGTGTGTCGGGCTCTGCGTCGGGACGTGTGTCGGGCTCTGCGTCGGGACGTGTGTCGGGCTCTGCGTCGGGACGTGTGTGGGGCTCTGCGTCGGGACGTGTGTCGGGCTCTGCGTCGGGATTTAGCTTACTTCCAGCTCTACGTCGGGACGTGTGTCGGGCTCGGCGTCGGGACGTGTGTCGGGCTCGGCGTCGGGACGTGTGTCGGGCTCGGCGTCGGGACGTGTGTCGGGCTCTGCGTCGGGACGTGTGTCGGGCTCTGCGTCGGGACGTGTGTCGGGCTCTGCGTCGGGACGTGTGTCGGGCTCTGCGTCGGGACGTGTGTCGGGCTCTGCGTCGGGACGTGTGTCGGGCTCTGCGTCAGGATTTAGCTTACTTTCAGGTCTACGTCGGGACGTGTGTTGGGCTCTACGTTGGGACGTGTGTTGGGCTCTACCTCAGGATTTAGCTTACTTTCAGCTCTACGTGGGGACGTGTGTTGGGTTCTACCGCAGGATTTAGTTTACTTTCTGCTCTGCGTCGGGAGGTGTGTTGGGCTCTACCTCAGGATTTAGCTTACTTTCAGGTCTACGTTGGGACGTGTGTTGGGCTCTAGGTCGGGACGTGTGTTGGGCTCTACCTCAGGATTTAGCTTACTTTCCGCTCTGCGTCGGGACGTGTGTTGGGCTCTACATCATGATTTAGCTTACTTTCAGCTCTACATCGGAACGTGTGTTGGGCTCTACGTCGGGACGTGTGTGGGGCTCTGCGTCGGGACGTGTGTGGGGCTCTGCGTCGGGACGTGTGTGGGGCTCTGCGTCGGGACGTGTGTGGGGCTCTGCGTCGGGACGTGTGTGGGGCTCTGCGTCGGGACGTGTGTGGGGCTCTGCGTCGGGACGTGTGTGGGGCTCTGCGTCGGGACGTGTGTGGGGCTCTGCGTCGGGACGTGTGTGGGGCTCTGCGTCGGGACGTGTGTGGGGCTCTGCGTCGGGACGTGTGTGGGGCTCTGCGTCGGGACGTGTGTGGGGCTCTGCGTCGGGACGTGTGTGGGGCTCTGCGTCGGGACGTGTGTGGGGCTCTGCGTCGGGACGTGTGTGGGGCGCTACGTCGGGACGTGTGTGGGGCTCTACGTCGGGACGTGTGTGGGGCTCTACGTCGGGACGTGTGTGGGGCTCTACGTCGGGACGTGTGTGGGGCTCTACTTCGGGACGTGTGTGGGGCTGTACGTCGGGACGTGTGTTGCGCTCTGCGTCGGGACGTGCGTTGGGCTCTACCTCAGGATTTAGCTTACTTTCAGGTCTACGTCGGGACGTGTGTTGGGCTCTACATCGGGACGTGTGTTAGGCTCTACCTCAGGATTTAGCTTACTTTCCGCTCTGCGTCGGGACATGTTTTGGGCTCTACCTCAGGATTTAGCTTACTTTCCGCTCTGCGTCGGGACGTGTGTTGGGCTCTACCTCAGCATTTAGCTTACTTTCAGCTCTCCGTCGGGACGTGTGTTGGGCTCTCCGTCGGGACGTGTGTTGGGCTCTCCGTCGGCACGTGTGTTGGGCTCTCCGTCGGCACGTGTGTTGGGCTCTCCGTCGGCACGTGTGTTGGGCTCTCCGTCGGCACGTGTGTTGGGCTCTCCGTCGGCACGTGTGTTGGGCTCTCCGTCGGGACGTGTGTTGGGCTCTCCGTCGGGACGTGTGTTGGGCTCTCCGTCGGGACGTGTGTTGGGCTCTCCGTCGGGACGTGTGTTGGGCTCTCCGTCGGGACGTGTGTTGGGCTCTCCGTCGGGACGTGTGTTGGGCTCTACATCAGGATTTAGCTTACTTTCAGGTCTACGTCGGGACGTGTGTTGGGCTCTACGTTGGGACGTGTGTTGGGCTCTACCTCAGGATTTAGCTTACTTTCAGCTCTATGTGGGGACGTGTGTTGGGTTCTACCTCAGGATTTAGCTTACTTTGTGCTCTGCGTCGGGACGTGTGTTGGGCTCTACCTCAGGATTTAGCTTACTTTCAGCTCTACGTGGGGACGTGTGTTGGGCTCTACCTCAGGATTTAGCCTACTTTCCGCTCTGCGTCGGGACGTGTGTTGGGCTCTACGTCGGGACGTGTGTTGGGCTCTACATCACGATTTAGCTTACTTTCAGCTCTACATCGGAACGTGTGTTGGGCTCTGCGTCGGGACGTGTGTTGGGCTCTGCGTCGGGACGTGTGTTGGGCTCTGCGTCGGGACGTGTGTTGGGCTCTGCGTCGGGACGTGTGTTGGGCTCTGCGTCGGGCAGTGTGTTGGGCTCTACATCAGGATTTAGCTTACTTTCAGCTCTACATCGGAACGTGTGTTGGGCTCTGCGTCGGGACGTGTGATTGGCTCTGCGTCGGGACGTGTGTGGGGCTCTGCGTCGGGACGTGTGTGGGGCTCTGCGTCGGGACGTGTGTGGGGCTCTGCGTCGGGACGTGTGTGGGGCTCTGCGTCGGGACGTGTGTGGGGCTCTACGTCGGGACGTGTGTGGGGCTCTACGTCAGGACGTGCGTTGGGCTCTACCTCAGGATTTAGCTTACTTTCAGGTCTACGTCGGGACGTGTGTTGGGCTCTACATCGGGACGTGTGTTGGGCTCTACCTCAGGATTTAGCTTACTTTCAGCTCTACGTGGGGACGTGTGTTGGGCTCTACCTCAGGATTTAGCCTACTTTCCGCTCTGCGTCGGGACGTGTGTTGGGCTCTGCGTCGGGACGTGTGTTGGGCTCTACGTCGGGACGTGTGTTGGGCTCTACATCAGGATTTAGCTTACTTTCAGCTCTACATCGGAACGTGTGTTGGGGTCTGCGTCGGGACGTGTGTTGGGCTCTGCGTCGGGACGTGTGTTGGGCTCTGCGTCGGGACGTGTGTTGGGCTCTATCTCAGGATTTAGCTTACTTTCAGCTCTACATCGGAACGTGTGTTGGGCTCTGCGTC
The DNA here is from genome assembly GCF_034619465.1 of Leptosomus discolor. Lineage (NCBI taxonomy): Eukaryota > Metazoa > Chordata > Aves > Leptosomiformes > Leptosomidae > Leptosomus > Leptosomus discolor. Next base: position 288,836 of record NW_028237857.1, on the reverse strand, counting down.
GGGACGTGTGTTGGGCTCTGCGTCGGGACGTGTGTTGGGCTCTGCGTCGGGACGTGTGTTGGGCTCTGCGTCGGGACGTGTGTTGGGCTCTACATCAGGATTTAGCTTACTTTCAGCTCTACATCGGAACGTGTGTTGGGCTCTGCGTCGGGACGTGTGATTGGCTCTGCGTCGGGACGTGTGTTGGGCTCTGCGTCGGGACGTGTGTGGGGCTCTGCGTCGGGACGTGTGTGGGGCTCTGCGTCGGGACGTGTGTGGGGCTCTGCGTCGGGACGTGTGTGGGGCTCTGCGTCGGGACGTGTGTGGGGCTCTGCGTCGGGACGTGTGTGGGGCTCTGCGTCGGGACGTGTGTGGGGCTCTGCGTCGGGACGTGTGTCGGGCTCTGCGTCGGGACGTGTGTCGGGCTCTGCGTCGGGACGTGTGTCGGGCTCTACATCAGGATTTAGCTTACTTTCAGGTCTACGTCGGGACGTGTGTTGGGCTCTACGTCGGGACGTGTGTTGGGCTCTACGTCGGGACGTGTGTTGGGCTCTACCTCAGGATTTAGCTTACTTTCAGCTCTACGTGGGGACGTGTGTTGGGTTCTACCTCAGGATTTAGCTTACTTTCTGCTCTGCGTCGGGACGTGTGTTGGGCTCTACCTCAGGATTTAGCTTACTTTCAGGTCTACGTTGGGACGTGTGTTGGGCTCTAGGTCGGGACGTGTGTTGGGCTCTACCTCAGGATTTAGCTTACTTTCAGCTCTATGTGGGGACGTGTGTTGGGCTCTACCTCAGGATTTAGCTTACTTTCCGCTCTGCGTCGGGACGTGTGTTGGGCTCTACGTCGGGACGTGTGTTGGGCTCTACGTCGGGACGTGTGTTGGGCTCTACATCATGATTTAGCTTACTTTCAGCTCTACATCGGAACGTGTGTTGGGCTCCGCGTCGGGACGTGTGTGGGGCTCTGCGTCGGGACGTGTGTGGGGCTCTGCGTCGGGACGTGTGTGGGGCTCTGCGTCGGGACGTGTGTTGGGCTCTGCGTCGGGACGTGTGTGGGGCTCTGCGTCGGGACGTGTGTTGGGCTCTGCGTCGGGACGTGTGTGGGGCTCTGCGTCGGGACGTGTGTGGGGCTCTGCGTCGGGACGTGTGTGGGGCTCTGCGTCGGGACGTGTGTGGGGCTCTGCGTCGGGACGTGTGTGGGGCTCTACTTCGGGACGTGTGTGGGGCTCTACGTCGGGACGTGTGTGGGGCTCTACGTCGGGACGTGTGTGGGGCTCTACGTCGGGACGTGTGTGGGGCGCTGCGTCGGGACGTGTGTGGGGCGCTACGTCGGGACGTGTGTGGGGCGCTACGTCGGGACGTGTGTGGGGCGCTACGTCGGGACGTGTGTGGGGCGCTACGTCGGGACGTGTGTGGGGCTCTACGTCGGGACGTGTGTGGGGCTCTACGTCGGGACGTGTGTGGGGCTCTACGTCGGGACGTGTGTGGGGCTCTACGTCGGGACGTGTGTGGGGCTCTATGTCGGGACGTGTGTGGGGCTCTACGTCGGGACATGTGTTGCGCTCTGCGTCGGGACGTGCGTTGGGCTCTACCTCGGGATTTAGCTTACTTTCAGGTCTACGTCGGGACGTGTGTTGGGCTCTACATCGGGACGTGTGTTGGGCTCTACCTCAGCATTTAGCTTACTTTCCGCTCTGCGTCGGGACGTGTTTTGGGCTCTACCTCAGGATTTAGCTTACTTTCCGCTCTGCGTCGGGACGTGTGTTGGGCTCTACCTCAGCATTTAGCTTACTTTCAGCTCTCCGTCGGGACGTGTGTTGGGCTGTACGTCGGGACGTGTGTTGGGCTCTCCGTCGGGACGTGTGTTGGGCTCTCCGTCGGGACGTGTGTTGGGCTCTCCGTCGGGACGTGTGTTGGGCTCTCCGTCGGGACGTGTGTTGGGCTCTCCGTCGGGACGTGTGTTGGGCTCTCCGTCGGGACGTGTGTTGGGCTCTCCGTCGGGACGTGTGTTGGGCTCTCCGTCGGGACGTGTGTTGGGCTCTCCGTCGGGACGTGTGTTGGGCTCTCCGTCGGGACGTGTGTTGGGCTCTACATCAGGATTTAGCTTACTTTCAGGTCTACGTCGGGACGTGTGTTGGGCTCTACGTTGGGACGTGTGTTGGGCTCTACCTCAGGATTTAGCTTACTTTCAGCTCTATGTGGGGACGTGTGTTGGGTTCTACCTCAGGATTTAGCTTACTTTCTGCTCTGCGTCGGGACGTGTGTTGGGCTCTACCTCAGGATTTAGCCTACTTTCCGCTCTGCGTCGGGACGTGTGTTGGGCTCTACGTCGGGACGTGTGTTGGGCTCTACGTCGGGACGTGTGTTGGGCTCTGCGTCGGGACGTGTGTTGGGCTCTACATCATGATTTAGCTTACTTTCAGCTCTACATCGGAACGTGTGTTGGGCTCTACGTCGGGACGTGTGTTTGGCTCTGCGTCGGGACGTGTGTTGGGCTCTGCGTCGGGACGTGTGTGGGGCTCTGCGTCGGGACGTGTGTGGGGCTCTACGTCGGGACGTGTGTGGGGCTCTACGTCGGGACGTGTGTGGGGCTCTGCGTCGGGACGTGTGTGGGGCTCTGCGTCGGGACGTGTGTGGGGCTCTGCGTCGGGACGTGTGTGGGGCTCTGCGTCGGGACGTGTGTGGGGCTCTGCGTCGGGACGTGTGTGGGGCTCTGCGTCGGGACGTGTGTGGGGCTCTGCGTCGGGACGTGTGTGGGGCTCTGCGTCGGGACGTGTGTGGGGCTCTGCGTCGGGACGTGCGTTGGGCTCTACCTCAGGATTTAGCTTACTTTCAGGTCTACGTCGGGACGTGTGTTGGGCTCTACATCGGGACGTGTGTTGGGCTCTACCTCAGGATTTAGCTTACTTTCCGCTTTGCGTCGGGACGTGTTTTGGGCTCTACCTCAGGATTTAGCTTACTTTCCGCTCTGCGTCGGGACGTGTTTTGGGCTCTACCTCAGGATTTAGCTTACTTTCCGCTCTGCGTCGGGACGTGTGTTGGGCTCTACCTCAGGATTTAACTTACTTTCAGCTCTACGTCGGGACGTGTGTTGGGCTCTAGGTCGGGACGTGTGTTGGGCTCTAGGTCGGGACGTGTGTTGGGCTCTAGGTCGGGACGTGTGTTGGGCTCTAGGTCGGGACGTGTGTTGGGCTCTAGGTCGGGACGTGTGTTGGGCTCTAGGTCGGGACGTGTGTTGGGCTCTAGGTCGGGACGTGTGTTGGGCTCTACGTCGGGACGTGTGTTGGGCTCTACGTCGGGACGTGTGTTGGGCTCTACGTCGGGACGTGTGTTGGGCTCTACGTCGGGACGTGTGTTGGGCTCTACGTCGGGACGTGTGTTGGGCTCTACGTCGGGATTTAGCTTACTTCCAGCTCTACGTCGGGATTTAGCTTACTTCCAGCTCTACGTCGGGATTTAGCTTACTTCCAGCTCTACGTCGGGATTTAGCTTACTTCCAGCTCTACGTCGGGATTTAGCTTACTTCCAGCTCTGCGTCGGGATTTAGCTTACTTCCAGCTCTGCGTCGGGATTTAGCTTACTTCCAGCTCTGCGTCGGGATTTAGCTTACTTCCAGCTCTAGGTCGGGACGTGTGTTGGGCTCTAGGTCGGGATTTAGCTTACTTTCAGCTCTACGTGGGGACGTGTGTTGGGCTCTACCTCGGGATTTAGCCTACTTTCCGCTCTGCGTCGGGACGTGTGTTGGGCTCTACGTCGGGACGTGTGTTGGGCTCTGCGTCGGGACGTGTGTTGGGCTCTACGTCGGGACGTGTGTTGGGCTCTGCGTCGGGACGTGTGTTGGGCTCTACATCATGATTTAGCTTACTTTCAGCTCTACATCGGAACGTGTGTTGGGCTCTGCGTCGGGACGTGTGTTTGGCTCTGCGTCGGGACGTGTGTGGGGCTCTGCGTCGGGACGTGTGTGGGGCTCTGCGTCGGGACGTGTGTGGGGCTCTGCGTCGGGACGTGTGTGGGGCTCTGCGTCGGGACGTGTGTGGGGCTCTGCGTCGGGACGTGTGTGGGGCTCTGCGTCGGGACGTGTGTGGGGCTCTGCGTCGGGACGTGTGTGGGGCTCTGCGTCGGGACGTGTGTGGGGCTCTGCGTCGGGACGTGTGTGGGGCTCTGCGTCGGGACGTGTGTGGGGCTCTGCGTCGGGACGTGTGTGGGGCTCTGCGTCGGGACGTGTGTGGGGCTCTGCGTCGGGACGTGTGTGGGGCTCTGCGTCGGGACGTGTGTGGGGCTCTGCGTCGGGACGTGTGTGGGGCTCTGCGTCGGGACGTGTGTGGGGCTCTGCGTCGGGACGTGCGTTGGGCTCTACCTCAGGATTTAGCTTACTTTCAGGTCTACGTCGGGACGTGTGTTGGGCTCTACATCGGGACGTGTGTTGGGCTCTACCTCAGGATTTAGCTTACTTTCCGCTCTGCGTCGGGACGTGTTTTGGGCTCTACCTCAGGATTTAGCTTACTTTTCGCTCTGCGTCGGGACGTGTGTTGGGCTCTACCTCAGGATTTAGCTTACTTTCAGCTCTACGTCGGGACGTGTGTTGGGCTCTAGGTCGGGACGTGTGTTGGGCTCTAGGTCGGGACGTGTGTTGGGCTCTAGGTCGGGACGTGTGTTGGGCTCTAGGTCGGGACGTGTGTTGGGCTCTAGGTCGGGACGTGTGTTGGGCTCTAGGTCGGGACGTGTGTTGGGCTCTAGGTCGGGACGTGTGTTGGGCTCTAGGTCGGGACGTGTGTTGGGCTCTAGGTCGGGACGTGTGTTGGGCTCTAGGTCGGGACGTGTGTTGGGCTCTAGGTCGGGACGTGTGTTGGGCTCTAGGTCGGGACGTGTGTTGGGCTCTAGGTCGGGACGTGTGTTGGGCTCTAGGTCGGGACGTGTGTTGGGCTCTAGGTCGGGACGTGTGTTGGGCTCTACGTCGGGACGTGTGTTGGGCTCTAGGTCGGGATTTAGCTTACTTTCAGCTCTACGTGGGGACGTGTGTTGGGCTCTACCTCAGGATTTAGCCTACTTTCCGCTCTGCGTCGGGACGTGTGTTGGGCTCTACGTCGGGACGTGTGTTGGGCTCTACGTCGGGACGTGTGTTGGGCTCTACGTCGGGACGTGTGTTGGGCTCTGCGTCGGGACGTGTGTTGGGCTCTGCGTCGGGACGTGTGTTGGGCTCTACATCATGATTCAGCTTGCTTTCAGCTCTACATCGGAACGTGTGTTGGGCTCTGCGTCGGGACGTGTGTTTGGCTCTGCGTCGGGACGTGTGTGGGGCTCTGCGTCGGGACGTGTGTGGGGCTCTGCGTCGGGACGTGTGTGGGGCTCTGCGTCGGGACGTGTGTGGGGCTCTGCGTCGGGACGTGTGTGGGGCTCTGCGTCGGGACGTGTGTTGGGCTCTGCGTCGGGACGTGTGTGGGGCTCTGCGTCGGGACGTGTGTGGGGCTCTGCGTCGGGACGTGTGTGGGGCTCTGCGTCGGGACGTGTGTGGGGCTCTGCGTCGGGACGTGTGTGGGGCTCTGCGTCGGGACGTGTGTGGGGCTCTGCGTCGGGACGTGTGTGGGGCTCTGCGTCGGGACGTGTGTGGGGCTCTACCTCAGGATTTAGCTTTCTTTCAGCTCTACGTGGGGACGTGTGTTGGGCTCTACCTCAGGATTTAGCTTACTTTCAGCTCTACGTGGGGACGTGTGTTGGGCTCTACCTCAGGATTTAGCTTACTTTCCGCTCTGCGTCGGGACGTGTGTTGGGCTCTACCTCAGGATTTAGCCTACTTTCCGCTCTGCGTCGGGACGTGTGTTGGGCTCTACATCATGATTTAGCTTACTTTCAGCACTACATCTGAACGTGTGTTGGGCTCTACGTCGGGACGTGTATTAGGCTCTGAGTCGGGACGTGTGTGGGGCTCTGCGTCGGGACGTGTGTGGGGCTCTGCGTCGGGACGTGTGTGGGGCTCTGCGTCGGGACGTGTGTGGGGCTCTGCGTCGGGACGTGTGTGGGGCTCTGCGTCGGGACGTGTGTGGGGCTCTGCGTCGGGACGTGTGTGGGGCTCTGCGTCGGGACGTGTGTGGGGCTCTGCGTCGGGACGTGTGTGGGGCTCTGCGTCGGGACGTGTGTGGGGCTCTGCGTCGGGACGTGTGTGGGGCTCTGCGTCGGGACGTGTGTGGGGCTCTGCGTCGGGACGTGTGTGGGGCTCTGCGTCGGGACGTGTGTGGGGCTCTGCGTCGGGACGTGTGTGGGGCTCTGCGTCGGGACGTGTGTGGGGCTCTGCGTCGGGACGTGTGTGGGGCTCTGCGTCGGGACGTGTGTGGGGCTCTGCGTCGGGACGTGTGTGGGGCTCTGCGTCGGGACGTGTGTGGGGCTCTGCGTCGGGACGTGTGTGGGGCTCTGCGTCGGGACGTGTGTGGGGCTCTGCGTCGGGACGTGTGTGGGGCTCTGCGTCGGGACGTGTGTGGGGCTCTGCGTCGGGACGTGTGTTGCGCTCTGCGTCGGGACGTGTGTTGCGCTCTGCGTCGGGACGTGCGTTGGGCTCTACCTCAGGATTTAGCTTACTTTAAGGTCTACGTCGGGACGTGTGTTGGGCTCTACATTGGGACGTGTGTTGGGCTCTACCTCAGGATTTAGCTTACTTTCCGCTCTGCGTCGGGACGTGTTTTGGGCTCTACCTCAGGATTTAGCTTACTTTCCGCTCTGCGTCGGGACGTGTGTTGGGCTCTACCTCAGGATTTAGCTTACTTTCCGCTCTGCGTCGGGACGTGTGTTGGGCTCTACCTCAGGATTTAGCTTACTTTCAGCTCTACGTCGGGACGTGTGTTGGGCTCTAGGTCGGGACGTGTGTTGGGCTCTAGGTCGGGACGTGTGTTGGGCTCTAGGTCGGGACGTGTGTTGGGCTCTAGGTCGGGACGTGTGTTGGGCTCTAGGTCGGGACGTGTGTTGGGCTCTAGGTCGGGACGTGTGTGGGGCTCTACGTCGGGACGTGTGTGGGGCTCTACGTCGGGACGTGTGTGGGGCGCTGCGTCGGGACGTGTGTGGGGCGCTACGTCGGGACGTGTGTGGGGCGCTACGTCGGGACGTGTGTGGGGCGCTACGTCGGGACGTGTGTGGGGCGCTACGTCGGGACGTGTGTGGGGCTCTACGTCGGGACGTGTGTGGGGCTCTACGTCGGGACGTGTGTGGGGCTCTACGTCGGGACGTGTGTGGGGCTCTATGTCGGGACGTGTGTGGGGCTCTACGTCGGGACATGTGTTGCGCTCTGCGTCGGGACGTGCGTTGGGCTCTACCTCAGGATTTAGCTTACTTTCAGGTCTACGTCGGGACGTGTGTTGGGCTCTACATCGGGACGTGTGTTGGGCTCTACCTCAGCATTTAGCTTACTTTCCGCTCTGCGTCGGGACGTGTTTTGGGCTCTACCTCAGGATTTAGCTTACTTTCCGCTCTGCGTCGGGACGTGTGTTGGGCTCTACCTCAGCATTTAGCTTACTTTCAGCTCTCCGTCGGGACGTGTGTTGGGCTCTCCGTCGGGACGTGTGTTGGGCTCTCCGTCGGGACGTGTGTTGGGCTCTCCGTCGGGACGTGTGTTGGGCTCTCCGTCGGGACGTGTGTTGGGCTCTCCGTCGGGACGTGTGTTGGGCTCTCCGTCGGGACGTGTGTTGGGCTCTCCGTCGGGACGTGTGTTGGGCTCTCCGTCGGGACGTGTGTTGGGCTCTCCGTCGGGACGTGTGTTGGGCTCTCCGTCGGGACGTGTGTTGGGCTCTCCGTCGGGACGTGTGTTGGGCTCTCCGTCGGGACGTGTGTTGGGCTCTCCGTCGGGACGTGTGTTGGGCTCTACATCAGGATTTAGCTTACTTTCAGGTCTACGTCGGGACGTGTGTTGGGCTCTACGTTGGGACGTGTGTTGGGCTCTACCTCAGGATTTAGCTTACTTTCAGCTCTATGTGGGGACGTGTGTTGGGTTCTACCTCAGGATTTAGCTTACTTTCTGCTCTGCGTCGGGACGTGTGTTGGGCTCTACCTCAGGATTTAGCCTACTTTCCGCTCTGCGTCGGGACGTGTGTTGGGCTCTACGTCGGGACGTGTGTTGGGCTCTACGTCGGGACGTGTGTTGGGCTCTGCGTCGGGACGTGTGTTGGGCTCTACATCATGATTTAGCTTACTTTCAGCTCTACATCGGAACGTGTGTTGGGCTCTACGTCGGGACGTGTGTTTGGCTCTGCGTCGGGACGTGTGTTGGGCTCTGCGTCGGGACGTGTGTGGGGCTCTGCGTCGGGACGTGTGTGGGGCTCTACGTCGGGACGTGTGTGGGGCTCTACGTCGGGACGTGTGTGGGGCTCTGCGTCGGGACGTGTGTGGGGCTCTGCGTCGGGACGTGTGTGGGGCTCTGCGTCGGGACGTGTGTGGGGCTCTGCGTCGGGACGTGTGTGGGGCTCTGCGTCGGGACGTGTGTGGGGCTCTGCGTCGGGACGTGTGTGGGGCTCTGCGTCGGGACGTGCGTTGGGCTCTGCGTCGGGACGTGCGTTGGGCTCTACCTCAGGATTTAGCTTACTTTCAGGTCTACGTCGGGACGTGTGTTGGGCTCTACATCGGGACGTGTGTTGGGCTCTACCTCAGGATTTAGCTTACTTTCCGCTTTGCGTCGGGACGTGTTTTGGGCTCTACCTCAGGATTTAGCTTACTTTCCGCTCTGCGTCGGGACGTGTTTTGGGCTCTACCTCAGGATTTAGCTTACTTTCCGCTCTGCGTCGGGACGTGTGTTGGGCTCTACCTCAGGATTTAACTTACTTTCAGCTCTACGTCGGGACGTGTGTTGGGCTCTAGGTCGGGACGTGTGTTGGGCTCTAGGTCGGGACGTGTGTTGGGCTCTAGGTCGGGACGTGTGTTGGGCTCTAGGTCGGGACGTGTGTTGGGCTCTAGGTCGGGACGTGTGTTGGGCTCTAGGTCGGGACGTGTGTTGGGCTCTAGGTCGGGACGTGTGTTGGGCTCTACGTCGGGACGTGTGTTGGGCTCTACGTCGGGACGTGTGTTGGGCTCTACGTCGGGACGTGTGTTGGGCTCTACGTCGGGACGTGTGTTGGGCTCTACGTCGGGACGTGTGTTGGGCTCTACGTCGGGACGTGTGTTGGGCTCTACGTCGGGATTTAGCTTACTTCCAGCTCTACGTCGGGATTTAGCTTACTTCCAGCTCTACGTCGGGATTTAGCTTACTTCCAGCTCTACGTCGGGATTTAGCTTACTTCCAGCTCTACGTCGGGATTTAGCTTACTTCCAGCTCTACGTCGGGATTTAGCTTACTTCCAGCTCTGCGTCGGGATTTAGCTTACTTCCAGCTCTGCGTCGGGATTTAGCTTACTTCCAGCTCTGCGTCGGGATTTAGCTTACTTCCAGCTCTGCGTCGGGATTTAGCTTACTTCCAGCTCTGCGTCGGGATTTAGCTTACTTCCAGCTCTAGGTCGGGACGTGTGTTGGGCTCTAGGTCGGGATTTAGCTTACTTTCAGCTCTACGTGGGGACGTGTGTTGGGCTCTACCTCGGGATTTAGCCTACTTTCCGCTCTGCGTCGGGACGTGTGTTGGGCTCTACGTCGGGACGTGTGTTGGGCTCTGCGTCGGGACGTGTGTTGGGCTCTACGTCGGGACGTGTGTTGGGCTCTGCGTCGGGACGTGTGTTGGGCTCTACATCATGATTTAGCTTACTTTCAGCTCTACATCGGAACGTGTGTTGGGCTCTGCGTCGGGACGTGTGTTTGGCTCTGCGTCGGGACGTGTGTGGGGCTCTGCGTCGGGACGTGTGTGGGGCTCTGCGTCGGGACGTGTGTGGGGCTCTGCGTCGGGACGTGTGTGGGGCTCTGCGTCGGGACGTGTGTGGGGCTCTGCGTCGGGACGTGTGTGGGGCTCTGCGTCGGGACGTGTGTGGGGCTCTGCGTCGGGACGTGTGTGGGGCTCTGCGTCGGGACGTGTGTGGGGCTCTGCGTCGGGACGTGTGTGGGGCTCTGCGTCGGGACGTGTGTGGGGCTCTGCGTCGGGACGTGTGTGGGGCTCTGCGTCGGGACGTGTGTGGGGCTCTGCGTCGGGACGTGTGTGGGGCTCTGCGTCGGGACGTGTGTGGGGCTCTGCGTCGGGACGTGTGTGGGGCTCTGCGTCGGGACGTGCGTTGGGCTCTACCTCAGGATTTAGCTTACTTTCAGGTCTACGTCGGGACGTGTGTTGGGCTCTACATCGGGACGTGTGTTGGGCTCTACCTCAGGATTTAGCTTACTTTCCGCTCTGCGTCGGGACGTGTTTTGGGCTCTACCTCAGGATTTAGCTTACTTTTCGCTCTGCGTCGGGACGTGTGTTGGGCTCTACCTCAGGATTTAGCTTACTTTCAGCTCTACGTCGGGACGTGTGTTGGGCTCTAGGTCGGGACGTGTGTTGGGCTCTAGGTCGGGACGTGTGTTGGGCTCTAGGTCGGGACGTGTGTTGGGCTCTAGGTCGGGACGTGTGTTGGGCTCTAGGTCGGGACGTGTGTTGGGCTCTAGGTCGGGACGTGTGTTGGGCTCTAGGTCGGGACGTGTGTTGGGCTCTAGGTCGGGACGTGTGTTGGGCTCTAGGTCGGGACGTGTGTTGGGCTCTAGGTCGGGACGTGTGTTGGGCTCTAGGTCGGGACGTGTGTTGGGCTCTAGGTCGGGACGTGTGTTGGGCTCTACGTCGGGACGTGTGTTGGGCTCTACGTCGGGACGTGTGTTGGGCTCTAGGTCGGGATTTAGCTTACTTTCAGCTCTACGTGGGGACGTGTGTTGGGCTCTACCTCAGGATTTAGCCTACTTTCCGCTCTGCGTCGGGACGTGTGTTGGGCTCTACGTCGGGACGTGTGTTGGGCTCTACGTCGGGACGTGTGTTGGGCTCTACGTCGGAACGTGTGTTGGGCTCTGCGTCGGGACGTGTGTTGGGCTCTGCGTCGGGACGTGTGTTGGGCTCTACATCATGATTCAGCTTGCTTTCAGCTCTACATCGGAACGTGTGTTGGGCTCTGCGTCGGGACGTGTGTTTGGCTCTGCGTCGGGACGTGTGTGGGGCTCTGCGTCGGGACGTGTGTGGGGCTCTGCGTCGGGACGTGTGTGGGGCTCTGCGTCGGGACGTGTGTGGGGCTCTGCGTCGGGACGTGTGTGGGGCTCTGCGTCGGGACGTGTGTGGGGCTCTGCGTCGGGACGTGTGTGGGGCTCTGCGTCGGGACGTGTGTGGGGCTCTGCGTCGGGACGTGTGTGGGGCTCTGCGTCGGGACGTGTGTGGGGCTCTGCGTCGGGACGTGTGTGGGGCTCTGCGTCGGGACGTGTGTGGGGCTCTGCGTCGGGACGTGTGTGGGGCTCTGCGTCGGGACGTGTGTGGGGCTCTACCTCAGGATTTAGCTTTCTTTCAGCTCTACGTGGGGACGTGTGTTGGGCTCTACCTCAGGATTTAGCTTACTTTCAGCTCTACGTGGGGACGTGTGTTGGGCTCTACCTCAGGATTTAGCTTACTTTCCGCTCTGCGTCGGGACGTGTGTTGGGCTCTACCTCAGGATTTAGCCTACTTTCCGCTCTGCGTCGGGACGTGTGTTGGGCTCTACCTCAGGATTTAGCCTACTTTCCGCTCTGCGTCGGGACGTGTGTTGGGCTCTACATCATGATTTAGCTTACTTTCAGCACTACATCTGAACGTGTGTTGGGCTCTACGTCGGGACGTGTATTAGGCTCTGAGTCGGGACGTGTGTGGGGCTCTGCGTCGGGACGTGTGTGGGGCTCTGCGTCGGGACGTGTGTGGGGCTCTGCGTCGGGACGTGTGTGGGGCTCTGCGTCGGGACGTGTGTGGGGCTCTGCGTCGGGACGTGTGTGGGGCTCTGCGTCGGGACGTGTGTGGGGCTCTGCGTCGGGACGTGTGTGGGGCTCTGCGTCGGGACGTGTGTGGGGCTCTGCGTCGGGACGTGTGTGGGGCTCTGCGTCGGGACGTGTGTGGGGCTCTGCGTCGGGACGTGTGTGGGGCTCTGCGTCGGGACGTGTGTGGGGCTCTGCGTCGGGACGTGTGTGGGGCTCTGCGTCGGGACGTGTGTGGGGCTCTGCGTCGGGACGTGTGTGGGGCTCTGCGTCGGGACGTGTGTGGGGCTCTGCGTCGGGACGTGTGTGGGGCTCTGCGTCGGGACGTGTGTGGGGCTCTGCGTCGGGACGTGTGTGGGGCTCTGCGTCGGGACGTGTGTGGGGCTCTGCGTCGGGACGTGTGTGGGGCTCTGCGTCGGGACGTGTGTGGGGCTCTGCGTCGGGACGTGTGTGGGGCTCTGCGTCGGGACGTGTGTGGGGCTCTGCGTCGGGACGTGTGTGGGGCTCTGCGTCGGGACGTGTGTGGGGCTCTGCGTCGGGACGTGTGTGGGGCTCTGCGTCGGGACGTGTGTGGGGCTCTGCGTCGGGACGTGTGTGGGGCTCTGCGTCGGGACGTGTGTGGGGCTCTGCGTCGGGACGTGTGTGGGGCTCTGCGTCGGGACGTGTGTGGGGCTCTGCGTCGGGACGTGTGTGGGGCTCTGCGTCGGGACGTGTGTGGGGCTCTGCGTCGGGACGTGTGTTGCGCTCTGCGTCGGGACGTGCGTTGGGCTCTACCTCAGGATTTAGCTTACTTTAAGGTCTACGTCGGGACGTGTGTTGGGCTCTACATTGGGACGTGTGTTGGGCTCTACCTCAGGATTTAGCTTACTTTCCGCTCTGCGTCGGGACGTGTTTTGGGCTCTACCTCAGGATTTAGCTTACTTTCCGCTCTGCGTCGGGACGTGTGTTGGGCTCTACCTCAGGATTTAGCTTACTTTCCGCTCTGCGTCGGGACGTGTGTTGGGCTCTACCTCAGGATTTAGCTTACTTTCAGCTCTACGTCGGGACGTGTGTTGGGCTCTAGGTCGGGACGTGTGTTGGGCTCTAGGTCGGGACGTGTGTTGGGCTCTAGGTCGGGACGTGTGTTGGGCTCTAGGTCGGGACGTGTGTTGGGCTCTAGGTCGGGACGTGTGTTGGGCTCTAGGTCGGGACGTGTGTTGGGCTCTAGGTCGGGACGTGTGTTGGGCTCTAGGTCGGGACGTGTGTTGGGCTCTAGGTCGGGACGTGTGTTGGGCTCTAGGTCGGGACTTGTGTTGGGCTCTAGGTCGGGACGTGTGTTGGGCTCTAGGTCGGGACGTGTGTTGGGCTCTAGGTCGGGACGTGTGTTGGGCTCTACGTCGGGATTTAGCTTTCTTCCAGCTCTACGTCGGGATTTAGCTTTCTTCCAGCTCTACGTCGGGATTTAGCTTTCTTCCAGCTCTACGTCGGGATTTAGCTTTCTTCCAGCTCTCCGTCGGGATTTAGCTTTCTTCCAGCTCTACGTCGGGATTTAGCTTTCTTCCAGCTCTACGTCGGGATTTAGCTTTCTTCCAGCTCTACGTCGGGATTTAGCTTTCTTCCAGCTCTACGTCGGGATTTAGCTTACTTCCAGCTCTACGTCGGGATTTAGCTTACTTCCAGCTCTACGTCGGGATTTAGCTTACTTCCAGCTCTACGTCGGGATTTAGCTTACTTCCAGCTCTAGGTCGGGACGTGTGTTGGGCTCTAGGTCGGGACGTGTGTTGGGCTCTAGGTCGGGACGTGTGTTGGGCTCTAGGTCGGGACGTGTGTTGGGCTCTAGGTCGGGACGTGTGTGGGGCTCTGCGTCGGGACGTGTGTGGGGCTCTGCGTCGGGACGTGTGTGGGGCTCTGCGTCGGGACGTGTGTGGGGCTCTGCGTCGGGACGTGTGTGGGGCTCTACGTCGGGACGTGTGTGGGGCTCTACGTCGGGACGTGTGTGGGGCTCTACGTCGGGACGTGTGTGGGGCTCTACGTCGGGACCTGTGTGGGGCTCTACTTCGGGATTTAGCTTTCTTCCAGCTCTACGTCGGGATTTAGCTTACTTCCAGCTCTACGTCGGGATTTAGCTTACTTCCAGCTCTACGTCGGGATTTAGCTTACTTCCAGCTCTACGTCGGGATTTAGCTTACTTCCAGCTCTACGTCGGGATTTAGCTTACTTCCAGCTCTACGTCGGGATTTAGCTTACTTCCAGCTCTACGTCGGGATTTAGCTTACTTCCAGCTCTACGTCGGGATTTAGCTTACTTCCAGCTCTACGTCGGGATTTAGCTTACTTCCAGCTCTACGTCGGGATTTAGCTTACTTCCAGCTCTACGTCGGGATTTAGCTTACTTCCAGCTCTACGTCGGGATTTAGCTTACTTCCAGCTCTACGTCGGGATTTAGCTTACTTCCAGCTCTACGTCGGGATTTAGCTTACTTCCAGCTCTACGTCGGGATTTAGCTTACTTCCAGCTCTACGTCGGGATTTAGCTTACTTCCAGCTCTACGTCGGGATTTAGCTTACTTCCAGCTCTACGTCGGGACGTGTGTTGGGCTCTAGGTCGGGACGTGTGTTGGGCTCTAGGTCGGGACGTGTGTTGGGCTCTAGGACGGGACGTGTGTCGGGCTCTAGGACGGGACGTGTGTCGGGCTCTAGGACGGGACGTGTGTCGGGCTCTAGGACGGGACGTGTGTCGGGCTCTAGGACGGGACGTGTGTTGGGCTCTAGGTCGGGACGTGTGTTGGGCTCTAGGTCGGGACGTGTGTTGGGCTCTAGGTCGGGACGTGTGTTGGGCTCTAGGTCGGGATTTAGCTTACTTTCAGCTCTACGTGGGGACGTGTGTTGGGCTCTACCTCGGGATTTAACTTACTTTCCGCTCTGCGTCGGGACGTGTGTTGGGCTCTACCTCAGGATTTAGCCTACATTCCGCTCTGCGTCGGGACGTGTGTTGGGCTCTACGTCGGGACGTGTGTTGGGCTCTACGTCGGGACGTGTGTTGGGCTCTACGTCGGGACGTGTGTTGGGCTCTACCTCAGGATTTAGCTTACTTTCCGCTCTGCGTCGGGACGTGTGTTGGGCTCTACCTCAGGATTTAGCTTACTTTCCGCTCTGCGTCGGGACGTGTGTTGGGCTCTACCTCAGGATTTAGCTTACTTTCCGCTCTGCGTCGGGACGTGTGTTGGGCTCTACCTCAGGGTTTAGCTTACTTTCCGCTCTACGTCGGGACGTGTGTTGGGCTCTACGTCGGGACGTGTGTTGGGCTCTACGTCGGGATTTAGCTTACTTCCAGCTCTACGTCGGGACGTGCGTTGGACTCTACGTCGGGACGTGCGTTGGACTCTACGTCGGGACGTGCGTTGGACTCTACGTCGGGACGTGCGTTGGACTCTACGTCGGGACGTGCGTTGGACTCTACGTCGGGACGTGCGTTGGACTCTACGTCGGGACGTGCGTTGGACTCTACGTCGGGACGTGCGTTGGACTCTACGTCGGGACGTGCGTTGGACTCTACCTCAGGATATAGCTTCCTTGCCGCTCTACGTCGGGACGTGCGTTGGACTCTACCTCAGGATATAGCTTCCTTGCCGCTCTACGTCGGGACGTGCGTTGGGCTCTACCTCAGGATTTAGCTTCCTTGCCGCTCTACGTCGGGACGTGCGTTGGGCTCTACCTCAGGATTTAGCTTACTTTCAGGTCTACGTCGGGACGTGTGTTGGGGTCTACGTCGGGACGTGTGTTGGGGTCTACGTCGGGACGTGTGTTGGGGTCTACGTCGGGACGTGTGTTGGGGTCTACGTCGGGACGTGTGTTGGGGTCTACGTCGGGACGTGTGTTGGGCTCTACGTCGGGACGTGTGTTGGGCTCTACGTCGGGACGTGTGTTGGGCTCTACCTCGGGACGTGTGTTGGGCTCTACCTCGGGACGTGTGTTGGGCTCTACCTCGGGACGTGTGTTGGGCTCTACCTCGGGACGTGTGTTGGGCTCTACCTCGGGACGTGTGTTGGGCTCTACCTCGGGTCGTGTGTTGGGCTCTACCTCGGGACGTGTGTTGGGCTCTACCTCGGGACGTGTGTTGGGCTCTACCTCGGGACGTGTGTTGGGCTCTACCTCGGGACGTGTGTTGGGCTCTACCTCGGGACGTGTGTTGGGCTCTACCTCGGGACGTGTGTTGGGCTCTACCTCGGGACGTGTGTTGGGCTCTACCTCGGGACGTGTGTTGGGCTCTACCTCAGGATTTAGCTTACTTTCAGCTCTGCATCGGAACGTGTGTTGGGCTCTGCGTCGGGACGTGTGTGGGGCTCTGCGTCGGGACGTGTGTGGGGCTCTGCGTCGGGACGTGTGTGGGGCTCTGCGTCGGGACGTGTGTGGGGCTCTGCGTCGGGACGTGTGTTTGGCTCTGCCTCGGGACGTGTGTTTGGCTCTGCGTCGGGACGTGTGTTGGGCTCTACATCGGGACGTGTGTTGGGCTCTACCTCAGGATTTAGCTTACTTTCAGGTCTACGTTGGGACGTGTGTTGGGCTCTAGGTCGGGACGTGTGTTGGGCTCTACCTCAGGATTTAACTTACTTTCAGCTCTACGTGGGGACGTGTGTTGGGCTCTACCTCAGGATTTAGCCTACTTTCCGCTCTGCGTCGGGACGTGTGTTGGGCTCTACCTCAGGATTTAGCTTACTTTCCGCTCTGCGTCGGGACGTGTTTTGGGCTCTACCTCAGGATTTAGCTTACTTTCCGCTCTGCGTCGGGACGTGTTTTGGGCTCTACCTCAGGATTTAGCTTACTTTCCGCTCTGCGTCGGGACGTGTGTTGGGCTCTACCTCAGGATTTAGCTTACTTTCAGCTCTACGTCGGGACGTGTGTTGGGCTCTAGGTCGGGACGTGTGTTGGGCTCTAGGTCGGGACGTGTGTTGGGCTCTAGGTCGGGACGTGTGTTGGGCTCTAGGTCGGGATTTAGCTTACTTTCAGCTCTACGTGGGGACGTGTGTTGGGCTCTACCTCAGGATTTAGCCTACTTTCCGCTCTGCGTCGGGACGTGTGTTGGGCTCTACGTCGGGACGTGTGTTGGGCTGTACGTCGGGACGTGTGTTGGGCTCTACCTCAGGATTTAGCTTACTTTCCGCTCTGCGTCGGGACGTGTGTTGGGCTCTACCTCAGGATTTAGCTTACTTTCCGCTCTACGTCGGGACGTGTGTTGGGCTCTAGTCGGGACGTGTGTTGGGCTCTAGGTCGGGACGTGTGTTGGGCTCTAGGTCGGGACGTGTGTTGGGCTCTGGGTCGGGACGTGTGTTGGGCTCTGGGTCGGGACGTGTGTTGGGCTCTGGGTCGGGACGTGTGTTGGGCTCTAGGTCGGGACGTGTGTTGGGCTCTAGGTCGGGACGTGTGTTGGGCTCTAGGTCGGGACGTGTGTTGGGCTCTAGGTCGGGACGTGTGTTGGGCTCTAGGTCGGGACGTGTGTTGGGCTCTAGGTCGGGACGTGTGTTGGGCTCTAGGTCGGGACGTGTGTTGGGCTCTAGGTCGGGATTTAGCTTACTTTCAGCTCTACGTGGGGACGTGTGTTGGGCTCTACCTCAGGATTTAGCCTACTTTCCGCTCTGCGTCGGGACGTGTGTTGGGCTCTAGGTCGGGACGTGTGTTGGGCTCTAGGTCGGGACGTGTGTTGGGCTCTAGGTCGGGACGTGTGTTGGGCTCTAGGTCGGGACGTGTGTTGGGCTCTAGGTCGGGACGTGTGTTGGGCTCTAGGTCGGGACGTGTGTTGGGCTCTACGTCGGGACGTGTGTTGGGCTCTACGTCGGGACGTGTGTTGGGCTCTACGTCGGGACGTGTGTTGGGCTCTACGTCGGGACGTGTGTTGGGCTCTACGTCGGGACGTGTGTTGGGCTCTACGTCGGGACGTGTGTTGGGCTCTACGTCGGGACGTGTGTTGGGCTCTACGTCGGGACGTGTGTTGGGCTCTACGTCGGGACGTGTGTTGGGCTCTACGTCGGGACGTGTGTTGGGCTCTACGTCGGGACGTGTGTTGGGCTCTACGTCGGGACGTGTGTTGGGCTCTACGTCGGGACGTGTGTTGGGCTCTACGTCGGGACGTGTGTTGGGCTCTACGTCGGGACGTGTGTTGGGCTCTACATCATGATTTAGCTTACTTTCAGCTCTACATCGGAACGTGTGTTGGGCTCTGCGTCGGGACGTGTGTTTGGCTCTGCGTCGGGACGTGTGCGGGGCTCTGCGTCGGGACGTGTGCGGGGCTCTGCGTCGGGACGTGTGCGGGGCTCTGCGTCGGGACGTGTGCGGGGCTCTGCGTCGGGACGTGTGCGGGGCTCTGCGTCGGGACGTGTGCGGGGCTCTGCGTCGGGACGTGTGCGGGGCTCTGCGTCGGGACGTGTGCGGGGCTCTGCGTCGGGACGTGTGCGGGGCTCTGCGTCGGGACGTGTGCGGGGCTCTGCGTCGGGACGTGTGCGGGGCTCTGCGTCGGGACGTGTGCGGGGCTCTGCGTCGGGACGTGTGCGGGGCTCTACCTCAGGATTTAGCTTACTTTCAGCTCTACGTGGGGACGTGTGTTGGGCTCTACCTCAGGATTTAGCTTACTTTCCGCTCTGCGTCGGGACGTGTGTTGGGCTCTACCTCAGGATTTAGCTTACTTTCCGCTCTGCGTCGGGACGTGTGTTGGGCTCTACCTCAGGATTTAGCCTACTTTCCGCTCTGCGTCGGGACGTGTGTTGGGCTCTGCGTCGGGACGTGTGTTGGGCTCTGCGTCGGGACGTGTGTTGGGCTCTGCGTCGGGACGTGTGTTGGGCTCTACATCATGATTTAGCTTACTTTCAGCACTACATCGGAACGTGTGTTGGGCTCTACGTCGGGACGTGTATTTGGCTCTGCGTCGGGACGTGTGTTGGGCTCTGCGTCGGGACGTGTGTGGGGCTCTGCGTCGGGACGTGTGTGGGGCTCTGCGTCGGGACGTGTGTGGGGCTCTGCGTCGGGACGTGTGTGGGGCTCTGCGTCGGGACGTGTGTGGGGCTCTGCGTCGGGACGTGTGTGGGGCTCTGCGTCGGGACGTGTGTGGGGCTCTGCGTCGGGACGTGTGTGGGGCTCTGCGTCGGGACGTGTGTGGGGCTCTGCGTCGGGACGTGTGTGGGGCTCTGCGTCGGGACGTGTGTGGGGCTCTGCGTCGGGACGTGTGTGGGGCTCTGCGTCGGGACGTGTGTGGGGCTCTGCGTCGGGACGTGTGTGGGGCTCTGCGTCGGGACGTGTGTTGCGCTCTGCGTCGGGACGTGTGTGGGGCTCTGCGTCGGGACGTGTGTTGCGCTCTGCGTCGGGACGTGTGTTGCTCTCTGCGTCGGGACGTGCGTTGGGCTCTACCTCAGGATTTAGCTTACTTTCAGGTCTACGTCGGGACGTGTGTTGGGCTCTACATCGGGACGTGTGTTGGGCTCTACCTCAGGATTTAGCTTACTTTCCGCTCTGCGTCGGGACGTGTGTTGGGCTCTACCTCAGGATTTAGCTTACTTTCCGCTCTACGTCGGGACGTGTGTTGGGCTCTAGGTCGGGACGTGTGTTGGGCTCTGCGTCGGGACGTGTGTTGGGCTCTGCGTCGGGACGTGTGTGGGGCTCTACGTCGGGACGTGTGTGGGGCTCTACGTCGGGACGTGTGTGGGGCTCTACTTCGGGATTTAGCTTTCTTCCAGCTCTACGTCGGGATTTAGCTTACTTCCAGCTCTACGTCGGGATTTAGCTTTTTCCAGCTCTACGTCGGGATTTAGCTTACTTCCAGCTCTACGTCGGGATTTAGCTTACTTCCAGCTCTACGTCGGGATTTAGCTTACTTCCAGCTCTACGTCGGGATTTAGCTTACTTCCAGCTCTACGTCGGGATTTAGCTTACTTCCAGCTCTACGTCGGGATTTAACTTACTTCCAGCTCTAGGTCGGGACGTGTGTTGGGCTCTAGGTCGGGACGTGTGTTGGGCTCTAGTTCGGGACGTGTGTTGGGCTCTGCGTCGGGACGTGTGGGGGGCTCTGCGTCGGGACGTGTGGGGGGCTCTGCGTCGGGACGTGTGGGGGGCTCTGCGTCGGGACGTGTGTGGGGCTCTGCGTCGGGACGTGTGTGGGGCTCTGCGTCGGGACGTGTGTGGGGCTCTGCCTCGGGACGTGTGTGGGGCTCTGCCTCGGGACGTGTGTGGGGCTCTGCCTCGGGACGTGTGTGGGGCTCTGCCTCGGGACGTGTGTGGGGCTCTGCCTCGGGACGTGTGTGGGGCTCTGCCTCGGGACGTGTGTGGGGCTCTGCCTCGGGACGTGCGTGGGGCTCTGCCTCGGGACGTGTGTGGGGCTCTGCGTCGGGACGTGCGTGGGGCTCTGCGTCGGGACGTGCGTGGGGCTCTGCGTCGGGACGTGCGTGGGGCTCTGCGTCGGGACGTGCGTGGGGCTCTGCGTCGGGACGTGCGTGGGGCTCTGCGTCGGGACGTGCGTGGGGCTCTGCGTCGGGACGTGCGTGGGGCTCTGCGTCGGGACGTGCGTGGGGCTCTGCGTCGGGACGTGCGTGGGGCTCTGCGTCGGGACGTGCGTGGGGCTCTGCGTCGGGACGTGCGTGGGGCTCTGCGTCGGGACGTGCGTGGGGCTCTACCTCAGGATTTAGCTTACTTTCAGGTCTACGTCGGGACGTGTGTTGGGCTCTACATCGGGACGTGTGTTGGGCTCTACCTCAGGATTTAGCTTACTTTTCGCTCTGCGTCGGGACGTGTTTTGGGCTCTACCTCAGGATTTAGCTTACTTTCCCCTCTGCGTCGGGACGTGTGTTGGGGTCTACCTCAGGATTTAGCTTACTTTCAGCTCTACGTCGGGATGTGTGTTGGGCTCTAGGTCGGGACGTGTGTTGGGCTCTAGGTCGGGACGTGTGTTGGGCTCTAGGTCGGGACGTGTGTTGGGCTCTAGGTCGGGACGTGTGTGGGGCTCTGCGTCGGGACGTGTGTGGGGCTCTGCGTCGGGACGTGTGTGGGGCTCTGCGTCGGGACGTGTGTGGGGCTCTGCGTCGGGACGTGTGTGGGGCTCTGCGTCGGGACGTGTGTGGGGCTCTGCGTCGGGACGTGTGTGGGGCTCTGCGTCGGGACGTGTGTGGGGCTCTGCGTCGGGACGTGTGTGGGGCTCTGCGTCGGGACGTGTGTGGGGCTCTACGTCGGGACGTGTGTGGGGCTCTACGTCGGGACGTGTGTGGGGCTCTACGTCGGGACGTGTGTGGGGCTCTACTTCGGGATTTAGCTTTCTTCCAGCTCTACGTCGGGATTTAGCTTACTTCCAGCTCTACGTCGGGATTTAGCTTACTTCCAGCTCTACGTCGGGATTTAGCTTACTTCCAGCTCTACGTCGGGATTTAGCTTACTTCCAGCTCTACGTCGGGATTTAGCTTACTTCCAGCTCTACGTCGGGATTTAGCTTACTTCCAGCTCTACGTCGGGATTTAGCTTACTTCCAGCTCTACGTCGGGATTTAGCTTACTTCCAGCTCTACGTCGGGACGTGTGTTGGGCTCTAGGTCGGGACGTGTGTTGGGCTCTAGGTCGGGACGTGCGTGGGGCTCTGCGTCGGGACGTGCGTGGGGCTCTGCGTCGGGACGTGCGTGGGGCTCTGCGTCGGGACGTGAGTGGGGCTCTGCGTCGGGACGTGCGTGGGGCTCTGCGTCGGGACGTGCGTGGGGCTCTGCGTCGGGACGTGCGTGGGGCTCTGCGTCGGGACGTGCGTGGGGCTCTGCGTCGGGACGTGCGTGGGGCTCTGCGTCGGGACGTGCGTGGGGCTCTGCGTCGGGACGTGCGTGGGGCTCTGCGTCGGGACGTGCGTGGGGCTCTGCGTCGGGACGTGCGTGGGGCTCTGCGTCGGGACGTGCGTGGGGCTCTGCGTCGGGACGTGCGTGGGGCTCTGCGTCGGGACGTGCGTGGGGCTCTGCGTCGGGACGTGCGTGGGGCTCTGCGTCGGGACGTGCGTGGGGCTCTACCTCAGGATTTAGCTTACTTTCAGGTCTACGTCGGGACGTGTGTTGGGCTCTACATCGGGACGTGTGTTGGGCTCTACCTCAGGATTTAGCTTACTTTCCGCTCTGCGTCGGGACGTGTGTTGGGCTCTACGTCGGGATTTAGCTTTCTTCCAGCTCTACGTCGGGATTTAGCTTTCTTCCAGCTCTACGTCGGGATTTAGCTTACTTCCAGCTCTACGTCGGGATTTAGCTTACTTCCAGCTCTACGTCGGGATTTAGCTTACTTCCAGCTCTACGTCGGGATTTAGCTTACTTCCAGCTCTACGTCGGGATTTAGCTTACTTCCAGCTCTACGTCGGGATTTAGCTTACTTCCAGCTCTACGTCGGGATTTAGCTTACTTCCAGCTCTACGTCGGGACGTGTGTTGGGCTCTAGGTCGGGACGTGTGTTGGGCTCTAGGTCGGGACGTGTCTTGGGCTCTAGGTCGGGACGTGTCTTGGGCTCTAGGTCGGGACGTGTGTTGGGCTCTAGGTCGGGACGTGTGTTGGGCTCTAGGTCGGGACGTGTGTTGGGCTCTAGGTCGGGACGTGTGTTGGGCTCTAGGTCGGGACGTGTGTTGGGCTCTAGGTCGGGACGTGTCTTGGGCTCTAGGTCGGGACGTGTCTTGGGCTCTAGGTCGGGACGTGTGTTGGGCTCTAGGTCGGGACGTGTGTTGGGCTCTAGGTCGGGACGTGTGTTGGGCTCTACGTCAGGATTTAGCTTACTTTCAGGTCTACGTCGGGACGTGTGTTGGGCTCTAGGTCGGGACGTGTGTTGGGCTCTAGGTCGGGACGTGTGTTGGGCTCTAGGTCGGGACGTGTGTTGGGCTCTAGGTCGGGACGTGTGTTGGGCTCTAGGTCGGGATTTAGCTTACTTTCAGCTCTGCGTCGGGACGTGTGTTGGGCTCTACCTCGGGATTTAGCCTACTTTCCGCTCTGCGTCGGGACTTGTGTTGGGCTCTACGTCGGGACGTGTGTTGGGCTCTACGTCGGGACGTGTGTTGGGCTCTACGTCGGGACGTGTGTTGGGCTCTACCTCAGGATTTAGCTTACTTTCCGCTCTGCGTCGGGACGTGTGTTGGGCTCTACCTCAGGATTTAGCTTACTTTCCGCTCTGCGTCGGGACGTGTGTTGGGCTCTACCTCAGGATTTAGCTTACTTTCCGCTCTACGTCGGGACGTGTGTTGGGCTCTACGTCGGGACGTGTGTTGGGCTCTACGTCGGGATTTAGCTTACTTCCAGCTCTACGTCGGGACGTGTGTTGAGCTCTACGTCGGGACGTGTGTTGAGCTCTACGTCGGGACGTGCGTTGGGCTCTACGTCGGGATTTAGCTTACTTCCAGCTCTACGTCGGGACGTGCGTTGGACTCTACGTCGGGACGTGCGTTGGACTCTACGTCGGGACGTGCGTTGGACTCTACGTCGGGACGTGCGTTGGACTCTACGTCGGGACGTGCGTTGGACTCTACGTCGGGACGTGCGTTGGACTCTACGTCGGGACGTGCGTTGGACTCTACGTCGGGACGTGCGTTGGGCTCTACGTCAGGATTTAGCTTCCTTGCCGCTCTACGTCGGGACGTGCGTTGGGCTCTACCTCAGGATTTAGCTTACTTTCAGGTCTACGTCGGGACGTGCGTTGGGCTCTACGTCGGGACGTGCGTTGGGCTCTACGTCGGGACGTGCGTTGGGCTCTACGTCGGGACGTGCGTTGGGCTCTACCTCGGGACGTGCGTTGGGCTCTACCTCGGGACGTGCGTTGGGCTCTACCTCGGGACGTGCGTTGGGCTCTACCTCGGGACGTGCGTTGGGCTCTACCTCGGGACGTGCGTTGGGCTCTACCTCGGGACGTGCGTTGGGCTCTACCTCGGGACGTGCGTTGGGCTCTACCTCGGGACGTGCGTTGGGCTCTACCTCGGGACGTGCGTTGGGCTCTACCTCGGGACGTGCGTTGGGCTCTACCTCAGGATTTAGCTTACTTTCAGCTCTGCGTCGGGACGTGTGTTGGGCTCTACGTCGGGACGTGTGTTGGGCTCTGCGTCGGGACGTGTGTTGGGCTCTACCTCAGGATTTAGCTTACTTTCAGCTCTACGTGGGGACGTGTGTTGGGCTCTAACTCAGGATTTAGCTTACTTTCCGCTCTGCGTCGGGACGTGCGTGGGGCTCTGCGTCGGGACGTGCGTGGGGCTCTGCGTCGGGACGTGCGTGGGGCTCTGCGTCGGGACGTGCGTGGGGCTCTGCGTCGGGACGTGCGTGGGGCTCTGCGTCGGGACGTGCGTGGGGCTCTGCGTCGGGACGTGCGTGGGGCTCTGCGTCGGGACGTGCGTGGGGCTCTACCTCAGGATTTAGCTTACTTTCAGGTCTACGTCGGGACGTGTGTTGGGCTCTACATCGGGACGTGTGTTGGGCTCTACCTCAGGATTTAGCTTACTTTCCGCTCTGCGTCGGGACGTGTGTTGGGCTCTACCTCAGGATTTAGCTTACTTTCCGCTCTACGTCGGGACGTGTGTTGGGCTCTAGGTCGGGACGTGTGTTGGGCTCTAGGTCGGGACGTGTGTTGGGCTCTAGGTCGGGACGTGTGTTGGGCTCTAGGTCGGGACGTGTGTTGGGCTCTAGGTCGGGACGTGTGTTGGGCTCTAGGTCGGGACGTGTGTTGGGCTCTAGGTCGGGACGTGTGTTGGGCTCTAGGTCGGGACGTGTGTTGGGCTCTAGGTCGGGACGTGTGTTGGGCTCTAGGTCGGGACGTGTGTTGGGCTCTAGGTCGGGACGTGTGTTGGGCTCTAGGTCGGGACGTGTGTTGCGCTCTACGTCGGGACGTGTGTTGGGCTCTACGTCGGGATTTAGCTTTCTTCCAGCTCTACGTCGGGATTTAGCTTTCTTCCAGCTCTACGTCGGGATTTAGCTTTCTTCCAGCTCTACGTCGGGATTTAGCTTACTTCCAGCTCTACGTCGGGATTTAGCTTACTTCCAGCTCTACGTCGGGATTTAGCTTACTTCCAGCTCTACGTCGGGATTTAGCTTACTTCCAGCTCTACGTCGGGATTTAGCTTACTTCCAGCTCTACGTCGGGATTTAGCTTACTTCCAGCTCTACGTCGGGATTTAGCTTACTTCCAGCTCTACGTCGGGATTTAGCTTACTTCCAGCTCTACGTCGGGATTTAGCTTACTTCCAGCTCTACGTCGGGATTTAGCTTACTTCCAGCTCTACGTCGGGACGTGTGTTGGGCTCTAGGTCGGGACGTGTGTTGGGCTCTAGGTCGGGACGTGTCTTGGGCTCTAGGTCGGGACGTGTCTTGGGCTCTAGGTCGGGACGTGTCTTGGGCTCTAGGTCGGGACGTGTCTTGGGCTCTAGGTCGGGACGTGTCTTGGGCTCTAGGTCGGGACGTGTCTTGGGCTCTAGGTCGGGACGTGTGTTGGGCTCTAGGTCGGGACGTGTCTTGGGCTCTACGTCAGGATTTAGCTTACTTTCAGGTCTACGTCGGGACGTGTGTTGGGCTCTAGGTCGGGACGTGTGTTGGGCTCTAGGTCGGGACGTGTGTTGGGCTCTAGGTCGGGACGTGTGTTGGGCTCTACGTCGGGACGTGTGTTGGGCTCTAGGTCGGGACGTGTGTTGGGCTCTAGGTCGGGACGTGTGTTGGGCTCTAGGTCGGGATTTAGCTTACTTTCAGCTCTACGTGGGGAAGTGTGTTGGGCTCTACCTCGGGATTTAGCCTACTTTCCGCTCTGCGTCGGGACTTGTGTTGGGCTCTACGTCGGGACGTGTGTTGGGCTCTACGTCGGGACGTGTGTTGGGCTCTACGTCGGGACGTGTGTTGGGCTCTACCTCAGGATTTAGCTTACTTTCCGCTCTGCGTCGGGACGTGTGTTGGGCTCTACCTCAGGATTTAGCTTACTTTCCGCTCTGCGTCGGGACGTGTGTTGGGCTCTACCTCAGGATTTAGCTTACTTTCCGCTCTGCGTCGGGACGTGTGTTGGGCTCTACGTCGGGACGTGTGTTGGGCTCTACGTCGGGATTTAGCTTACTTCCAGCTCTACGTCGGGACGTGTGTTGAGCTCTACGTCGGGACGTGTGTTGAGCTCTACGTCGGGACGTGCGTTGGGCTCTACGTCGGGATTTAGCTTAATTCCAGCTCTACGTCGGGACGTGCGTTGGACTCTACGTCGGGACGTGCGTTGGACTCTACGTCGGGACGTGCGTTGGACTCTACGTCGGGACGTGCGTTGGACTCTACGTCGGGACGTGCGTTGGACTCTACGTCGGGACGTGCGTTGGACTCTACGTCGGGACGTGCGTTGGACTCTACGTCGGGACGTGCGTTGGACTCTACGTCGGGACGTGCGTTGGACTCTACCTCAGGATTTAGCTTCCTTGCCGCTCTACGTCGGGACGTGCGTTGGGCTCTACCTCAGGATTTAGCTTACTTTCAGGTCTACGTCGGGACGTGCGTTGGGCTCTACGTCGGGACGTGCGTTGGGCTCTACGTCGGGACGTGCGTTGGGCTCTACGTCGGGACGTGCGTTGGGCTCTACGTCGGGACGTGCGTTGGGCTCTACCTCGGGACGTGCGTTGGGCTCTACCTCGGGACGTGCGTTGGGCTCTACCTCGGGACGTGCGTTGGGCTCTACCTCGGGACGTGCGTTGGGCTCTACCTCGGGACGTGCGTTGGGCTCTACCTCGGGACGTGCGTTGGGCTCTACCTCGGGACGTGCGTTGGGCTCTACCTCGGGACGTGCGTTGGGCTCTACCTCGGGACGTGTGTTGGGCTCTACCTCAGGATTTAGCTTACTTTCAGCTCTGCGTCGGGACGTGTGTTGGGCTCTACGTCGGGACGTGTGTTGGGCTCTGCGTCGGGACGTGTGTTGGGCTCTACCTCAGGATTTAGCTTACTTTCAGCTCTACGTGGGGACGTGTGTTGGGCTCTAACTCAGGATTTAGCTTACTTTCCGCTCTGCGTCGGGACGTGTGTTGGGCTCTACCTCAGGATTTAGCCTACTTTCCGCTCTGCGTCGGGACGTGTGTTGGGCTCTACGTCGGGACGTGTGTTGGGCTCTACGTCGGGACGTGTGTTGGGCTCTACGTCGGGACGTGTGTTGGGCTCTACGTCGGGACGTGTGTTGGGCTCTGCGTCGGGATGTGTGTTGGGCTCTACATCATGATTTAGCTTACTTTGAGCTCTACATCGGAACGTGTGTTGGGCTCTGCGTCGGGACGTGTGTTGGGCTCTGCGTCGGGACGTGTGTTTGGCTCTGCGTCGGGACGTGTGTGGAGCTCTGCGTCGGGACGTGTGTGGGGCTCTGCGTCGGGACGTGTGTGGGGCTCTGCGTCGGGACGTGTGTGGGGCTCTGCGTCGGGACGTGTGTGGGGCTCTGCGTCGGGACGTGTGTGGGGCTCTGCGTCGGGACGTGTGTGGGGCTCTGCGTCGGGACGTGTGTGGGGCTCTGCGTCGGGACGTGTGCGGGGCTCTGCGTCGGGACGTGTGCGGGGCTCTGCGTCGGGACGTGTGCGGGGCTCTGCGTCGGGACGTGTGTGGGGCTCTGCGTCGGGACGTGTGTGGGGCTCTGCGTCGGGACGTGTGTGGGGCTCTGCGTCGGGACGTGTGTGGGGCTCTGCGTCGGGACGTGTGTGGGGCTCTGCGTCGGGACGTGTGTGGGGCTCTGCGTCGGGACGTGTGTGGGGCTCTGCGTCGGGACGTGTGTGGGGCTCTGCGTCGGGACGTGTGTGGGGCTCTGCGTCGGGACGTGTGTGGGGCTCTGCGTCGGGACGTGTGTGGGGCTCTGCGTCGGGACGTGCGTTGGGCTCTACCTCAGGATTTAGCTTACTTTCAGGTCTACGTCGGGACGTGTGTTGGGCTCTACATCGGGACGTGTGTTGGGCTCTACCTCAGGATTTAGCTTACTTTCCGCTCTGCGTCGGGACGTGTTTTGGGCTCTACCTCAGGATTTAGCTTACTTTCCGCTCTGCGTCGGGACGTGTGTTGGGCTCTACCTCAGGATTTAGCTTACTTTCCGCTCTACGTCGGGACGTGTGTTGGGCTCTAGGTCGGGACGTGTGTTGGGCTCTAGGTCGGGACGTGTGTTGGGCTCTAGGTCGGGACGTGTGTTGGGCTCTAGGTCGGGACGTGTGTTGGGCTCTAGGTCGGGACGTGTGTTGGGCTCTAGGTCGGGACGTGTGTTGGGCTCTAGGTCGGGACGTGTGTTGGGCTCTAGGTCGGGACGTGTGTTGGGCTCTACGTCGGGATTTAGCTTTCTTCCAGCTCTACGTCGGGATTTAGCTTTCTTCCAGCTCTACGTCGGGATTTAGCTTACTTCCAGCTCTACGTCGGGATTTAGCTTACTTCCAGCTCTACGTCGGGATTTAGCTTACTTCCAGCTCTACGTCGGGATTTAGCTTACTTCCAGCTATACGTCGGGATTTAGCTTACTTCCAGCTCTACGTCGGGATTTAGCTTACTTCCAGCTCTACGTCGGGATTTAGCTTACTTCCAGCTCTACGTCGGGATTTAGCTTACTTCCAGCTCTACGTCGGGATTTAGCTTACTTCCAGCTCTACGTCGGGATTTAGCTTACTTCCAGCTCTACGTCGGGATTTAGCTTACTTCCAGCTCTACGTCGGGATTTAGCTTACTTCCAGCTCTACGTCGGGATTTAGCTTACTTCCAGCTCTACGTCGGGATTTAGCTTACTTCCAGCTCTACGTCGGGATTTAGCTTACTTCCAGCTCTACGTCGGGACGTGTGTTGGGCTCTAGGTCGGGACGTGTGTTGGGCTCTAGGTCGGGACGTGTGTTGGGCTCTAGGTCGGGACGTGTGTTGGGCTCTAGGTCGGGACGTGTCTTGGGCTCTAGGTCGGGACGTGTCTTGGGCTCTAGGTCGGGACGTGTCTTGGGCTCTAGGTCGGGACGTGTCTTGGGCTCTAGGTCGGGACGTGTCTTGGGCTCTAGGTCGGGACGTGTCTTGGGCTCTAGGTCGGGACGTGTCTTGGGCTCTAGGTCGGGACGTGTCTTGGGCTCTAGGTCGGGACGTGTGTTGGGCTCTAGGTCGGGACGTGTGTTGGGCTCTAGGTCGGGACGTGTGTTGGGCTCTAGGTCGGGACGTGTCTTGGGCTCTAGGTCGGGACGTGTCTTGGGCTCTAGGTCGGGACGTGTCTTGGGCTCTAGGTCGGGACGTGTCTTGGGCTCTAGGTCGGGACGTGTGTTGGGCTCTAGGTCGGGACGTGTCTTGGGCTCTACATCAGGATTTAGCTTACTTTCAGGTCTACGTCGGGACGTGTGTTGGGCTCTAGGTCGGGACGTGTGTTGGGCTCTAGGTCGGGACGTGTGTTGGGCTCTAGGTCGGGACGTGTGTTGGGCTCTAGGTCGGGACGTGTGTTGGGCTCTAGGTCGGGATTTAGCTTACTTTCAGCTCTACGTGGGGACGTGTGTTGGGCTCTACCTCGGGATTTAGCCTACTTTCCGCTCTGCGTCGGGACGTGTGTTGGGCTCTACGTCGGGACGTGTGTTGGGCTCTACGTCGGGACGTGTGTTGGGCTCTACGTCGGGACGTGTGTTGGGCTCTACGTCGGGACGTGTGTTGGGCTCTACGTCGGGACGTGTGTTGGGCTCTACCTCAGGATTTAGCTTACTTTCCGCTCTGCGTCGGGACGTGTGTTGGGCTCTACCTCAGGATTTAGCTTCCTTGCCGCTCTGCGTCGGGACGTGCGTTGGGCTCTACCTCAGGATTTAGCTTACTTTCAGGTCTACGTCGGGACGTGCGTTGGGCTCTACGTCGGGACGTGCGTTGGGCTCTACGTCGGGACGTGCGTTGGGCTCTACGTCGGGACGTGCGTTGGGCTCTACGTCGGGACGTGCGTTGGGCTCTACGTCGGGACGTGCGTTGGGCTCTACCTCGGGACGTGCGTTGGGCTCTACCTCGGGACGTGCGTTGGGCTCTACCTCGGGACGTGCGTTGGGCTCTACCTCGGGACGTGCGTTGGGCTCTACCTCGGGACGTGCGTTGGGCTCTACCTCGGGACGTGCGTTGGGCTCTACCTCGGGACGTGCGTTGGGCTCTACCTCGGGACGTGCGTTGGGCTCTACCTCGGGACGTGCGTTGGGCTCTACCTCGGGACGTGCGTTGGGCTCTACCTCGGGACGTGCGTTGGGCTCTACCTCGGGACGTGCGTTGGGCTCTACCTCGGGACGTGCGTTGGGCTCTACCTCGGGACGTGCGTTGGGCTCTACCTCGGGACGTGCGTTGGGCTCTACCTCGGGACGTGCGTTGGGCTCTAACTCAGGATTTAGCTTACTTTCCGCTCTGCGTCGGGACGTGTGTTGGGCTCTACCTCAGGATTTAGCCTACTTTCCGCTCTGCGTCGGGACGTGTGTTGGGCTCTACGTCGGGACGTGTGTTGGGCTCTACGTCGGGACGTGTGTTGGGCTCTACGTCGGGACGTGTGTTGGGCTCTACGTCGGGACGTGTGTTGGGCTCTGCGTCGGGACGTGTGTTGGGCTCTACATCATGATTTAGCTTACTTTGAGCTCTACATCGGAACGTGTGTTGGGCTCTGCGTCGGGACGTGTGTTTGGCTCTGCGTAGGGACGTGTGTGGGGCTCTGCGTCGGGACGTGTGTGGGGCTCTGCGTCGGGACCTGTGTGGGGCTCTGCGTCGGGACGTGTGTGGGGCTCTGCGTCGGGACGTGTGTTGGGCTCTAGGTCGGGACGTGTGTTGGGCTCTACGTCGGGACGTGTGTTGGGCTCTACCTCAGGATTTAGCTTACTTTCCGCTCTGCGTCGGGATTTAGCTTACTTCCAGCTCTACGTCGGGATTTAGCTTACTTCCAGCTCTACGTCGGGATTTAGCTTACTTCCAGCTCTACGTCGGGATTTAGCTTACTTCCAGCTCTACGTCGGGATTTAGCTTACTTCCAGCTCTGCGTCGGGATTTAGCTTACTTCCAGCTCTGCGTCGGGATTTAGCTTACTTCCAGCTCTACGTCGGGATTTAGCTTACTTCCAGCTCTACGTCGGGATTTAGCTTACTTCCAGCTCTACGTCGGGATTTAGCTTACTTCCAGCTCTACGTCGGGATTTAGCTTACTTCCAGCTCTACGTCGGGATTTAGCTTACTTCCAGCTCTACGTCGGGATTTAGCTTACTTCCAGCTCTACGTCGGGATTTAGCTTACTTCCAGCTCTAGGTCGGGACGTGTCTTGGGCTCTAGGTCGGGACGTGTCTTGGGCTCTAGGTCGGGACGTGTCTTGGGCTCTAGGTCGGGACGTGTCTTGGGCTCTAGGTCGGGACGTGTCTTGGGCTCTAGGTCGGGACGTGTCTTGGGCTCTAGGTCGGGACGTGTCTTGGGCTCTACGTCAGGATTTAGCTTACTTTCAGGTCTACGTCGGGACGTGTGTTGGGCTCTAGGTCGGGACGTGTGTTGGGCTCTAGGTCGGGACGTGTGTTGGGCTCTAGGTCGGGACGTGTGTTGGGCTCTAGGTCGGGACGTGTGTTGGGCTCTAGGTCGGGACGTGTGTTGGGCTCTAGGTCGGGATTTAGCTTACTTTCAGCTCTACGTGGGGACGTGTGTTGGGCTCTACCTCGGGATTTAGCTTACTTTCCGCTCTGCATCGGGACGTGTGTTGGGCTCTACCTCGGGATTTAGCCTACTTTCCGCTCTCGTCGGGACGTGTGTTGGGCTCTACGTCGGGACGTGTGTTGGGCTCTACGTCGGGACGTGTGTTGGGCTCTACGTCGGGACGTGTGTTGGGCTCTACCTCAGGATTTAGCTTACTTTCCGCTCTGCGTCGGGACGTGTGTTGGGCTCTACCTCAGGATTTAGCTTACTTTCCGCTCTGCGTCGGGACGTGTGTTGGGCTCTACCTCAGGATTTAGCTTACTTTCCGCTCTACGTCGGGACGTGTGTTGGGCTCTACGTCGGGACGTGTGTTGGGCTCTACGTCGGGACGTGTGTTGGGCTCTACGTCGGGATTTAGCTTACTTCCAGCTCTACGTCGGGACGTGTGTTGAACTCTACGTCGGGACGTGTGTTGGGCTCTACATCGGGATTTAGCTTACTTCCATCTCTACGTCGGGACGTGCGTTGGACTCTACGTCGGGACGTGCGTTGGACTCTACGTCGGGACGTGCGTTGGACTCTACGTCGGGACGTGCGTTGGACTCTACGTCGGGACGTGCGTTGGACTCTACGTCGGGACGTGCGTTGGACTCTACGTCGGGACGTGCGTTGGACTCTACGTCGGGAC
Organism: Leptosomus discolor; assembly: GCF_034619465.1. Taxonomy (NCBI): domain Eukaryota; kingdom Metazoa; phylum Chordata; class Aves; order Leptosomiformes; family Leptosomidae; genus Leptosomus; species Leptosomus discolor. The sequence goes on along the minus strand of NW_028237857.1, from coordinate 256,774 downwards.
GTGCGTTGGACTCTACGTCGGGACGTGCGTTGGACTCTACCTCAGGATTTAGCTTCCTTGCCGCTCTACGTCGGGACGTGCGTTGGGCTCTACCTCAGGATTTAGCTTACTTTCAGGTCTACGTCGGGACGTGCGATGGGCTCTACGTCGGGACGTGCGTTGGGCTCTACGTCGGGACGTGCGTTGGGCTCTACGTCGGGACGTGCGTTGGGCTCTACCTCGGGACGTGCGTTGGGCTCTACCTCGGGACGTGCGTTGGGCTCTACCTCGGGACGTGTGTTGGGCTCTACCTCGGGACGTGTGTTGGGCTCTACCTCGGGACGTGTGTTGGGCTCTACCTCGGGACGTGTGTTGGGCTCTACCTCGGGACGTGTGTTGGGCTCTACCTCGGGACGTGTGTTGGGCTCTACCTCGGGACGTGTGTTGGGCTCTACCTCAGGATTTAGCTTACTTTCAGCTCTGCGTCGGGACGTGTGTTGGGCTCTACCTCAGGATTTAGCTTACTTTCAGCTCTACGTGGGGACGTGTGTTGGGCTCTACCTCAGGATTTAGCTTACTTTCCGCTCTGCGTCGGGACGTGTGTTGGGCTCTACGTCGGGACGTGTGTTGGGCTCTACATCGGGACGTGTGTTGGGCTCTGCGTCGGGACGTGTGTGGGGCTCTGCGTCGGGACGTGTGTTGGGCTCTACCTCAGGATTTAGCTTACTTTCAGCTCTACGTGGGGACGTGTGTTGGGCTCTACCTCAGGATTTAGCTTACTTTCCGCTCTGCGTCGGGACGTGTGTTGGGCTCTACATCATGATTTAGCTTACTTTGAGCTCTACATCGGAACGTGTGTTGGGCTCTGCGTCGGGACGTGTGTGGGGCTGTGCGTCGGGACGTGTGTGGGGCTGTGCGTCGGGACGTGTGTGGGGCTGTGCGTCGGGACGTGTGTGGGGCTCTGCGTCGGGACGTGTGTGGGGCTCTGCGTCGGGACGTGTGTGGGGCTCTGCGTCGGGACGTGTGTGGGGCTCTGCGTCGGGACGTGTGTGGGGCTCTGCGTCGGGACGTGTGTGGGGCTCTACGTCGGGACGTGTGTGGGGCTCTACGTCGGGACGTGTGTCGGGCTCTACGTCGGGACGTGCGTGGGGCTCTACGTCGGGACATGTGTGGCGCTCTGCGTCGGGACGTGCGTTGGGCTCTACCTCAGGATTTAGCTTACTTTCCGCTCTGCGTCGGGACGTGTTTTGGGCTCTACCTCAGGATTTAGCTTCCTTGCCGCTCTACGTCGGGACGTGCGTTGGGCTCTACCTCAGGATTTAGCTTACTTTCAGGTCTACGTCGGGACGTGCGTTGGGCTCTACGTCGGGACGTGCGTTGGGCTCTACGTCGGGACGTGCGTTGGGCTCTACGTCGGGACGTGCGTTGGGCTCTACGTCGGGACGTGCGTTGGGCTCTACGTCGGGACGTGCGTTGGGCTCTACCTCGGGACGTGCGTTGGGCTCTACCTCGGGACGTGCGTTGGGCTCTACCTCGGGACGTGCGTTGGGCTCTACCTCGGGACGTGCGTTGGGCTCTACCTCGGGACGTGCGTTGGGCTCTACCTCGGGACGTGCGTTGGGCTCTACCTCGGGACGTGCGTTGGGCTCTACCTCGGGACGTGCGTTGGGCTCTACCTCGGGACGTGCGTTGGGCTCTACCTCGGGACGTGCGTTGGGCTCTACCTCGGGACGTGCGTTGGGCTCTACCTCGGGACGTGCGTTGGGCTCTACCTCGGGACGTGCGTTGGGCTCTACCTCGGGACGTGCGTTGGGCTCTACCTCGGGACGTGCGTTGGGCTCTACCTCGGGACGTGCGTTGGGCTCTACCTCGGGACGTGCGTTGGGCTCTACCTCGGGACGTGCGTTGGGCTCTACCTCGGGACGTGCGTTGGGCTCTACCTCGGGACGTGCGTTGGGCTCTACCTCGGGACGTGCGTTGGGCTCTACCTCGGGACGTGCGTTGGGCTCTACCTCGGGACGTGCGTTGGGCTCTACCTCGGGACGTGCGTTGGGCTCTACCTCGGGACGTGCGTTGGGCTCTACCTCGGGACGTGCGTTGGGCTCTACCTCGGGACGTGCGTTGGGCTCTACCTCGGGACGTGCGTTGGGCTCTACCTCGGGACGTGCGTTGGGCTCTACCTCGGGACGTGCGTTGGGCTCTACCTCGGGACGTGCGTTGGGCTCTACCTCAGGATTTAGCTTACTTTCAGCTCTGCGTCGGGACGTGTGTTGGGCTCTACGTCGGGACGTGTGTTGGGCTCTAACTCAGGATTTAGCTTACTTTCCGCTCTGCGTCGGGACGTGTGTTGGGCTCTACCTCAGGATTTAGCCTACTTTCCGCTCTGCGTCGGGACGTGTGTTGGGCTCTACGTCGGGACGTGTGTTGGGCTCTACGTCGGGACGTGTGTTGGGCTCTGCGTCGGGATGTGTGTTGGGCTCTACATCATGATTTAGCTTACTTTGAGCTCTACATCGGAACGTGTGTTGGGCTCTGCGTCGGGACGTGTGTTTGGCTCTGCGTAGGGACGTGTGTGGGGTTCTGCGTCGGGACGTGTGTGGGGCTCTGCGTCGGGACGTGTGTGGGGCTCTGCGTCGGGACGTGTGTGGGGCTCTGCGTCGGGACGTGTGTGGGGCTCTGCGTCGGGACGTGTGTTGGGCTCTAGGTCGGGACGTGTGTTGGGCTCTACGTCGGGACGTGTGTTGGGCTCTACCTCAGGATTTAGCTTACTTTCCGCTCTGCGTCGGGATTTAGCTTACTTCCAGCTCTACGTCGGGATTTAGCTTACTTCCAGCTCTACGTCGGGATTTAGCTTACTTCCAGCTCTACGTCGGAATTTAGCTTACTTCCAGCTCTACGTCGGGATTTAGCTTACTTCCAGCTCTACGTCGGGATTTAGCTTACTTCCAGCTCTACGTCGGGATTTAGCTTACTTCCAGCTCTACGTCGGGATTTAGCTTACTTCCAGCTCTACGTCGGGATTTAGCTTACTTCCAGCTCTACGTCGGGATTTAGCTTACTTCCAGCTCTAGGTCGGGATTTAGCTTACTTCCAGCTCTAGGTCGGGACGTGTCTTGGGCTCTAGGTCGGGACGTGTCTTGGGCTCTAGGTCGGGACGTGTCTTGGGCTCTAGGTCGGGACGTGTCTTGGGCTCTACGTCAGGATTTAGCTTACTTTCAGGTCTACGTCGGGACGTGTGTTGGGCTCTAGGTCGGGACGTGTGTTGGGCTCTAGGTCGGGACGTGTGTTGGGCTCTAGGTCGGGACGTGTGTTGGGCTCTAGGTCGGGATTTAGCTTACTTTCAGCTCTACGTGGGGACGTGTGTTGGGCTCTACCTCGGGATTTAGCTTACTTTCCGCTCTGCATCGGGACGTGTGTTGGGCTCTACCTCGGGATTTAGCCTACTTTCCGCTCTGCGTCGGGACGTGTGTTGGGCTCTACGTCGGGACGTGTGTTGGGCTCTACGTCGGGACGTGTGTTGGGCTCTACGTCGGGACGTGTGTTGGGCTCTACCTCAGGATTTAGCTTACTTTCCGCTCTGCGTCGGGACGTGTGTTGGGCTCTACCTCAGGATTTAGCTTACTTTCCGCTCTGCGTCGGGACGTGTGTTGGGCTCTACCTCAGGATTTAGCTTACTTTCCGCTCTACGTCGGGACGTGTGTTGGGCTCTACGTCGGGACGTGTGTTGGGCTCTACGTCGGGATTTAGCTTACTTCCAGCTCTACGTCGGGATTTAGCTTACTTCCAGCTCTACGTCGGGACGTGTGTTGGGCTCTACATCGGGATTTAGCTTACTTCCATCTCTACGTCGGGACGTGCGTTGGACTCTACGTCGGGACGTGCGTTGGACTCTACGTCGGGACGTGCGTTGGACTCTACGTCGGGACGTGCGTTGGACTCTACGTCGGGACGTGCGTTGGACTCTACGTCGGGACGTGCGTTGGACTCTACGTCGGGACGTGCGTTGGACTCTACGTCGGGACGTGCGTTGGACTCTACCTCAGGATTTAGCTTCCTTGCCGCTCTACGTCGGGACGTGCGTTGGGCTCTACCTCAGGATTTAGCTTACTTTCAGGTCTACGTCGGGACGTGCGATGGGCTCTACGTCGGGACGTGCGTTGGGCTCTACGTCGGGACGTGCGTTGGGCTCTACCTCGGGACGTGTGTTGGGCTCTACCTCGGGACGTGTGTTGGGCTCTACCTCGGGACGTGTGTTGGGCTCTACCTCGGGACGTGTGTTGGGCTCTACCTCGGGACGTGTGTTGGGCTCTACCTCGGGACGTGTGTTGGGCTCTACCTCGGGACGTGTGTTGGGCTCTACCTCAGGATTTAGCTTACTTTCAGCTCTGCGTCGGGAGGTGTGTTGGGCTCTACCTCAGGATTTAGCTTACTTTCAGCTCTACGTGGGGACGTGTGTTGGGCTCTACCTCAGGATTTAGCTTACTTTCCGCTCTGCGTCGGGATTTAGCTTACTTCCAGCTCTACGTCGGGATTTAGCTTACTTCCAGCTCTACGTCGGGATTTAGCTTACTTCCAGCTCTACGTCGGGATTTAGCTTACTTCCAGCTCTACGTCGGGATTTAGCTTACTTCCAGCTCTACGTCGGGATTTAGCTTACTTCCAGCTCTACGTCGGGATTTAGCTTACTTCCAGCTCTACGTCGGGATTTAGCTTACTTCCAGCTCTACGTCGGGATTTAGCTTACTTCCAGCTCTACGTCGGGATTTAGCTTACTTCCAGCTCTAGGTCGGGACGTGTCTTGGGCTCTAGGTCGGGACGTGTCTTGGGCTCTAGGTCGGGACGTGTCTTGGGCTCTAGGTCGGGACGTGTCTTGGGCTCTACGTCAGGATTTAGCTTACTTTCAGGTCTACGTCGGGACGTGTGTTGGGCTCTAGGTCGGGACGTGTGTTGGGCTCTAGGTCGGGACGTGTGTTGGGCTCTAGGTCGGGACGTGTGTTGGGCTCTAGGTCGGGATTTAGCTTACTTTCAGCTCTACGTGGGGACGTGTGTTGGGCTCTACCTCGGGATTTAGCTTACTTTCCGCTCTGCATCGGGACGTGTGTTGGGCTCTACCTCGGGATTTAGCCTACTTTCCGCTCTGCGTCGGGACGTGTGTTGGGCTCTACGTCGGGACGTGTGTTGGGCTCTACGTCGGGACGTGTGTTGGGCTCTACGTCGGGACGTGTGTTGGGCTCTACCTCAGGATTTAGCTTACTTTCCGCTCTGCGTCGGGACGTGTGTTGGGCTCTACCTCAGGATTTAGCTTACTTTTCGCTCTGCGTCGGGACGTGTGTTGGGCTCTACCTCAGGATTTAGCTTACTTTCCGCTCTACGTCGGGACGTGTGTTGGGCTCTACGTCGGGACGTGTGTTGGGCTCTACGTCGGGACGTGTGTTGGGCTCTACGTCGGGACGTGTGTTGGGCTCTACGTCGGGACGTGTGTTGAACTCTACGTCGGGACGTGTGTTGGGCTCTACATCGGGATTTAGCTTACTTCCATCTCTACGTCGGGACGTGCGTTGGACTCTACGTCGGGACGTGCGTTGGACTCTACGTCGGGACGTGCGTTGGACTCTACGTCGGGACGTGCGTTGGACTCTACGTCGGGACGTGCGTTGGACTCTACGTCGGGACGTGCGTTGGACTCTACGTCGGGACGTGTGTTGGACTCTACGTCGGGACGTGCGTTGGACTCTACGTCGGGACGTGCGTTGGACTCTACCTCAGGATTTAGCTTCCTTGCCGCTCTACGTCGGGACGTGCGTTGGGCTCTACCTCAGGATTTAGCTTACTTTCAGGTCTACGTCGGGACGTGCGATGGGCTCTACGTCGGGACGTGCGTTGGGCTCTACGTCGGGACGTGCGTTGGGCTCTACCTCGGGACGTGCGTTGGGCTCTACCTCGGGACGTGCGTTGGGCTCTACCTCGGGACGTGCGTTGGGCTCTACCTCGGGACGTGTGTTGGGCTCTACCTCGGGACGTGTGTTGGGCTCTACCTCGGGACGTGTGTTGGGCTCTACCTCGGGACGTGTGTTGGGCTCTACCTCAGGATTTAGCTTACTTTCAGCTCTGCGTCGGGACGTGTGTTGGGCTCTACCTCAGGATTTAGCTTACTTTCAGCTCTACGTGGGGACGTGTGTTGGGCTCTACCTCAGGATTTAGCTTACTTTCCGCTCTGCGTCGGGACGTGTGTTGGGCTCTACGTCGGGACGTGTGTTGGGCTCTACGTCGGGACGTGTGTTGGGCTCTGAGTCGGGACGTGTGTGGGGCTCTGCGTCGGGACGTGTGTTGGGCTCTACCTCAGGATTTAGCTTACTTTCCGCTCTGCGTCGGGACGTGTGTTGGGCTCTACATCATGATTTAGCTTACTTTGAGCTCTACATCGGAACGTGTGTTGGGCTCTGCGTCGGGACGTGTGTGGGGCTGTGCGTCGGGACGTGTGTGGGGCTCTGCGTCGGGACGTGTGTGGGGCTCTGCGTCGGGACGTGTGTGGGGCTCTGCGTCGGGACGTGTGTGGGGCTCTGCGTCGGGACCTGTGTGGGGCTCTGCGTCGGGACGTGTGTGGGGCTCTGCGTCGGGACGTGTGTGGGGCTCTACGTCGGGACGTGTGTGGGGCTCTACGTCGGGACGTGTGTCGGGCTCTACGTCGGGACGTGCGTGGGGCTCTACGTCGGGACATGTGTGGCGCTCTGCGTCGGGACGTGCGTTGGGCTCTACCTCAGGATTTAGCTTACTTTCCGCTCTGCGTCGGGACGTGTTTTGGGCTCTACCTCAGGATTTAGCTTCCTTGCCGCTCTACGTCGGGACGTGCGTTGGGCTCTACGTCGGGACGTGTGTTGGGCTCTACGTCGGGACGTGTGTTGGGCTCTACATCATGATTTAGCTTACTTTGAGCTCTACATCGGAACGTGTGTTGGGCTCTGCGTCGGGACGTGTGTGGGGCTGTGCGTCGGGACGTGTGTGGGGCTCTGCGTCGGGACGTGTGTGGGGCTCTGCGTCGGGACGTGTGTGGGGCTCTGCGTCGGGACGTGTGTGGGGCTCTGCGTCGGGACGTGTGTGGGGCTCTGCGTCGGGACGTGTGTGGGGCTCTACGTCGGGACGTGTGTGGGGCTCTACGTCGGGACGTGTGTCGGGCTCTACGTCGGGACGTGCGTGGGGCTCTACGTCGGGACATGTGTGGCGCTCTGCGTCGGGACGTGCGTTGGGCTCTACCTCAGGATTTAGCTTACTTTCCGCTCTGCGTCGGGACGTGTTTTGGGCTCTACCTCAGGATTTAGCTTACTTTTAGCTCTACGTCGGGACGTGTGTTGGGCTCTACGTCGGGACGTGTGTTGGGCTCTACGTCGGGACGTGTGTTGGGCTCTACGTCGGGACGTGTGTTGGGCTCTACGTCGGGACGTGTGTTGGGCTCTACGTCGGGACGTGTGTTGGGCTCTACGTCGGGACGTGTGTGGGGCTCTACGTCGGGACGTGTGTGGGGCTCTACGTCGGGACGTGTGTGGGGCTCTACGTCGGGACGTGTGTGGGGCTCTACGTCGGGACGTGTGTTGGGCTCTACGTCGGGACGTGTGTTGGGCTCTACGTCGGGACGTGTGTTGGGCTCTACGTCGGGACGTGTGTTGGGCTCTACGTCGGGACGTGTGTTGGGCTCTACGTCGGGACGTGTGTTGGGCTCTACGTCGGGATTTAGCTTACTTCCGGCTCTACGTCGGGATTTAGCTTACTTCCGGCTCTACGTCGGGATTTAGCTTACTTCCGGCTCTACGTCGGGATTTAGCTTACTTCCGGCTCTACGTCGGGATTTAGCTTACTTCCGGCTCTACGTCGGGATTTAGCTTACTTCCGGCTCTACGTCGGGATTTAGCTTACTTCCGGCTCTACGTCGGGATTTAGCTTACTTCCGGCTCTACGTCGGGATTTAGCTTACTTCCGGCTCTACGTCGGGACGCGTGTTGGGCTCTACGTCGGGACGCGTGTTGGGCTCTACGTCGGGATTTAGCTTACTTTCAGGTCTACGTCAGGACGCGTGTTGGGCTCTACGTCGGGATTTAGCTTACTTCCGGCTCTACGTCGGGATTTAGCTTACTTCCGGCTCTACGTCGGGATTTAGCTTACTTCCGGCTCTACGTCGGGATTTAGCTTACTTCCGGCTCTACGTCGGGATTTAGCTTACTTCCGGCTCTACGTCGGGATTTAGCTTACTTCCGGCTCTACGTCGCGATTTAGCTTACTTCCGGCTCTACGTCGGGATTTAGCTTACTTCCGGCTCTACGTCGGGACGCGTGTTGGGCTCTACATCAGGATTTAGCTTACTTTCAGGTCTACGTCAGGACGTGTGTTGGGCTCTACCTCAGGATTTAGCTTACTTTCCGCTCTACGTGGGGACGTGTGTTGGGCTCTACCTCTGGATTTAGCTTACTTTCCGCTCTGCGTCGGGACGTGTGTTGGGCTCTACCTCAGGATTTAGCCTACTTTCCGCTCTGCGTCGGGACGTGTGTTGGGCTCTACGTCGGGACGTGTGTTGGGCTCTACGTCGGGACGTGTGTTGGGCTCTGCGTCGGGACGTGTGTTGGGCTCTACATCATGATTTAGCTTACTTTCAGCTCTACATCGGAACGTGTGTTGGGCTCTGCGTCGGGACGTGTGTGGGGCTCTGCGTCGGGACGTGTGTTGGGCTGTGCGTCGGGACGTGTGTTGGGCTCTGCGTCGGGACGTGTGTTGGGCTCTGCGTCGGGACGTGTGTGGGGCTCTGCGTCGGGACGTGTGTGGGGCTCTGCGTCGGGACGTGTGTTGGGCTCTGCGTCGGGACGTGTGTGGGGCTCTACGTCGGGACGTGTGTGGGGCTTTACGTCGGGACGTGTGTGGGGCTCTACGTCGGGACGTGTGTTGCGCTCTGCGTCGGGACGTGCGTTGGGCTCTACCTCAGGATTTAGCTTACTTTCAGGTCTACGTCGGGACGTGCGTTGGGCTCTACATCGGGACGTGTGTTTGGCTCTGCCTCGGGACGTGTGTTTGGCTCTGCGTCGGGACGTGTGTTGGGCTCTACATCGGGACGTGTGTTGGGCTCTACCTCAGGATTTAGCTTACTTTCAGCTCTACGTGGGGACCTGTGTTGGGCTCTACCTCAGGATTTAGCTTACTTTCAGCTCTACGTGGGGACCTGTGTTGGGCTCTACCTCAGGATTTAGCTTACTTTCCGCTCTGCGTCGGGACGTGTGTTGGGCTCTACCTCGGGATTTAGCTTACTTTCCGCTCTGCGTCGGGACGTGTGTTGGGCTCTACCTCGGGATTTAGCTTACTTTCCGCTCTACGTCGGGACGTGTGTTGGCCTCTACGTCGGGACGTGTGTTGGCCTCTACGTCGGGACGTGTGTTGGCCTCTACGTCGGGACGTGTGTTGGCCTCTACGTCGGGACGTGTGTTGGCCTCTACGTCGGGACGTGTGTTGGCCTCTACGTCGGGACGTGTGTTGGCCTCTACGTCGGGATTTAGCTTACTTCCAGCTCTACGTCGGGACGTGTGTTGGACTCTACCTCAGGATTTAGCTTCCTTTCCGCTCTACGTCGGGTCGTGCGTTGGGCTCTACCTCAGGATTTAGCTTACGTTCAGGTCTACGTCGGGACGTGTGTGGGGCTCCACGTCGGGACGTGTGTGGGGCTCCACGTCGGGACGTGTGTGGGGCTCTGCGTCGGGACGTGTGTGGGGCTCTACGTCGGGACGTGTGTGGGGCTCTACGTCGGGACGTGTGTCGGGCTCTACGTCGGGACGTGCGTGGGGCTCTACGTCGGGACATGTGTGGCGCTCTGCGTCGGGACGTGCGTTGGGCTCTACCTCAGGATTTAGCTTACTTTCCGCTCTGCGTCGGGACGTGTTTTGGGCTCTACCTCAGGATTTAGCTTACTTTTAGCTCTACGTCGGGACGTGTGTTGGGCTCTACGTCGGGACGTGTGTTGGGCTCTACGTCGGGACGTGTGTTGGGCTCTACGTCGGGACGTGTGTTGGGCTCTACGTCGGGACGTGTGTTGGGCTCTACGTCGGGACGTGTGTTGGGCTCTACGTCGGGACGTGTGTTGGGCTCTACGTCGGGACGTGTGTTGGGCTCTACGTCGGGACGTGTGTTGGGCTCTGCGTCGGGACGTGTGTTGGGCTCTACGTCGGGACGTGTGTGGGGCTCTACGTCGGGACGTGTGTGGGGCTCTACGTCGGGACGTGTGTTGGGCTCTACGTCGGGACGTGTGTTGGGCTCTACGTCGGGACGTGTGTTGGGCTCTACGTCGGGACGTGTGTTGGGCTCTACGTCGGGACGTGTGTTGGGCTCTACGTCGGGACGTGTGTTGGGCTCTACGTCGGGACGTGTGTTGGGCTCTACGTCGGGATTTAGCTTACTTCCGGCTCTACGTCGGGATTTAGCTTACTTCCGGCTCTACGTCGGGATTTAGCTTACTTCCGGCTCTACGTCGGGATTTAGCTTACTTCCGGCTCTACGTCGGGATTTAGCTTACTTCCGGCTCTACGTCGGGATTTAGCTTACTTCCGGCTCTACGTCGGGATTTAGCTTACTTCCGGCTCTACGTCGGGATTTAGCTTACTTCCGGCTCTACGTCGGGATTTAGCTTACTTCCGGCTCTACGTCGGGATTTAGCTTACTTCCGGCTCTACGTCGGGATTTAGCTTACTTCCGGCTCTACGTCGGGATTTAGCTTACTTCCGGCTCTACGTCGGGACGCGTGTTGGGCTCTACGTCGGGACGCGTGTTGGGCTCTACGTCGGGATTTAGCTTACTTTCAGGTCTACGTTAGGACGCGTGTTGGGCTCTACGTCGGGATTTAGCTTACTTCCGGCTCTACGTCGGGATTTAGCTTACTTCCGGCTCTACGTCGGGATTTAGCTTACTTCCGGCTCTACGTCGGGATTTAGCTTACTTCCGGCTCTACGTCGGGATTTAGCTTACTTCCGGCTCTACGTCGGGATTTAGCTTACTTCCGGCTCTACGTCGGGATTTAGCTTACTTCCGGCTCTACGTCGGGATTTAGCTTACTTCCGGCTCTACGTCGGGATTTAGCTTACTTCCGGCTCTACGTCGGGACGCGTGTTGGGCTCTACGTCGGGACGCGTGTTGGGCTCTACATCAGGATTTAGCTTACTTTCAGGTCTACGTCAGGACGTGTGTTGGGCTCTACCTCAGGATTTAGCTTACTTTCCGCTCTACGTGGGGACATGTGTTGGGCTCTACCTCTGGATTTAGCTTACTTTCCGCTCTGCGTTGGGACGTGTGTTGGGCTCTACCTCAGGATTTAGCCTACTTTCCGCTCTGCGTCTGGACGTGTGTTGGGCTCTACGTCGGGACGTGTGTTGGGCTCTACGTCGGGACGTGTGTTGGGCTCTGCGTCGGGACGTGTGTTGGGCTCTACATCATGATTTAGCTTACTTTCAGCTCTACATCGGAACGTGTGTTGGGCTCTGCGTCGGGACGTGTGTGGGGCTCTGCGTCGGGACGTGTGTTGGGCTGTGCGTCGGGACGTGTGTTGGGCTCTGCGTCGGGACGTGTGTGGGGCTCTGCGTCGGGACGTGTGTGGGGCTCTGCGTCGGGACGTGTGTGGGGCTCTGCGTCGGGACGTGTGTGGGGCTCTGCGTCGGGACGTGTGTGGGGCTCTGCGTCGGGACGTGTGTGGGGCTCTGCGTCGGGACGTGTGTGGGGCTCTGCGTCGGGACGTGTGTGGGGCTCTGCGTCGGGACGTGTGTGGGGCTCTGCGTCGGGACGTGTGTGGGGCTCTGCGTCGGGACGTGTGTGGGGCTCTGCGTCGGGACGTGTGTGGGGCTCTACGTCGGGACGTGTGTGGGGCTCTACGTCGGGACGTGTGTGGGGCTTTACGTCGGGACGTGTGTGGGGCTCTACGTCGGGACGTGTGTTGCGCTCTGCGTCGGGACGTGCGTTGGGCTCTACCTCAGGATTTAGCTTACTTTCAGGTCTACGTCGGGACGTGCGTTGGGCTCTACATCGGGACGTGTGTTTGGCTCTGCCTCGGGACGTGTGTTTGGCTCTGCGTCGGGACGTGTGTTGGACTTTACGTCGGGACGTGCGTTGGGCTCTACCTCAGGATTTAGCTTACTTTCCGCTCTGCGTCGGGACGTGCGTTGGGCTCTACCTCAGGATTTAGCTTACTTTCCGCTCTGCGTCGGGACGTGCGTTGGGCTCTGCGTCGGGATGTGTGTTGGGCTCTACGTCGGGACGTGTGTTGGGCTCTGCGTCGGGACGTGTGTTGGGCTCTACATCAGCATTTAGCTTACTTTCAGCTCTACGTCGGGACGTGTGTTGGGCTCTACGTCGGGACGTGTGTTTGCCTCTGCGTCGGGACGTGTGTTGGGCTCTGCGTCGGGACGTGTGTTTGGCTCTGCGTCGGGACGTGTGTTTGGCTCTGCTTCGGACGTGTGTTTGGCTCTGCGTCGGGACGTGTGTTTGGCTCTGCGTCGGGACGTGTGTTGGGCTCTACGTCGGGACGTGTGTTGGGCTCTACCTCAGGATTTAGCTTACTTTCCGCTCTGCGTCGGGACGTGTGTTGGGCTCTACCTCAGGATTTAGCTTACTTTCAGCTGTACGTCGGGACGTGTGTTGGGCTGTACGTCGGGACGTGTGTTGGGCTCTACGTCGGGACGTGTGTTGGGCTGTACGTCGGGACGTGTGTTGGGCTCTCCGTCGGGACGTGTGTTGGGCTCTCCGTCGGGACGTGTGTTGGGCTCTACGTCAGGATTTAGCTTACATTCAGTTCTACGTCGGGACGTGTGTTGGGCTCTACGTCGGGACGTGTGTTGGGCTCTACCTCAGGATTTAGCTTACTTTCAGCTCTACGTCGGGACGTGTGTTGGGCTCTACGTCGGGACGTGTGTTGGGCTCTACGTCGGGACGTGTGTTGGGCTCTGCGTCGGGACGTGTGTTGGGCTCTACGTCGGGACGTGTGTTGGGCTCTGCGTCGGGACGTGTGTTGGCCTCTACGTCGGGACGTGTGTTGGCCTCTACGTCGGGACGTGTGTTGGCCTCTACGTCGGGATTTAGCTTACTTCCAGCTCTACGTCGGGACGTGTGTTGGACTCTACCTCAGGATTTAGCTTCCTTTCCGCTCTACGTCGGGTCGTGCGTTGGGCTCTACCTCAGGATTTAGCTTACTTTCAGGTCTACGTCGGGACGTGTGTTGGGCTCCACGTCGGGACGTGTGTGGGGCTCCACGTCGGGACGTGTGTGGGGCTCCACGTCGGGACGTGTGTGGGGCTCCACGTCGGGACGTGTGTGGGGCTCCACGTCGGGACGTGTGTGGGGCTCCACGTCGGGACGTGTGTGGGGCTCCACGTCGGGACGTGTGTGGGGCTCCACGTCGGGACGTGTGTGGGGCTCTACCTCAGGATTTAGCTTACTTTCAGCTCTACGTCGGGACGTGTGTTGGGCTCTACGTCGGGATTTAGCTTACTTTCAGCTCTACGTCGGGACGTGTGTTGGGCTCTACGTCGGGATTTAGCTTACTTCCAGCTCTACGTTGGGACGTGTGTTGGACTCTACGTCGGGACGTGTGTTGGAGTTTACGTCGGGACGTGCGTTGGGCTCTACCTCAGGATTTAGCTTACTTTCCGCTCTGCGTCGGGACGTGCGTTGGGCTCTACCTCAGGATTTAGCCTACTTTCCGCTCTGCGTCGGGACGTGTGTTGGGCTCTACGTCGGGACGTGTGTTGGGCTCTACGTCGGGACGTGTGTTGGGCTCTGCGTCGGGACGTGTGTTGGGCTCTACATCATGATTTAGCTTACTTTCAGCTCTACATCGGAACGTGTGTTGGGCTCTGCGTCGGGACGTGTGTGGGGCTCTGCGTCGGGACGTGTGTTGGGCTGTGCGTCGGGACGTGTGTTGGGCTCTGCGTCGGGACGTGTGTGGGGCTCTGCGTCGGGACGTGTGTGGGGCTCTGCGTCGGGACGTGTGTTGGGCTCTGCGTCGGGACGTGTGTGGGGCTCTACGTCGGGACGTGTGTGGGGCTTTACGTTGGGACGTGTGTGGGGCTCTACGTCGGGACGTGTGTTGCGCTCTGCGTCGGGACGTGCGTTGGGCTCTACCTCAGGATTTAGCTTACTTTCAGGTCTACGTCGGGACGTGCGTTGGGCTCTACATCGGGACGTGTGTTTGGCTCTGCCTCGGGACGTGTGTTTGGCTCTGCGTCGGGACGTGTGTTGGGCTCTACATCGGGACGTGTGTTGGGCTCTACCTCAGGATTTAGCTTACTTTCAGCTCTACGTGGGGACCTGTGTTGGGCTCTAGCTCAGGATTTAGCTTACTTTCAGCTCTACGTGGGGACCTGTGTTGGGCTCTACCTCAGGATTTAGCTTACTTTCCGCTCTGCGTCGGGACGTGTGTTGGGCTCTACCTCGGGATTTAGCTTACTTTCCGCTCTGCGTCGGGACGTGTGTTGGGCTCTACCTCGGGATTTAGCTTACTTTCCGCTCTACGTCGGGACGTGTGTTGGCCTCTACGTCGGGACGTGTGTTGGCCTCTACGTCGGGACGTGTGTTGGCCTCTACGTCGGGACGTGTGTTGGCCTCTACGTCGGGACGTGTGTTGGCCTCTACGTCGGGACGTGTGTTGGCCTCTACGTCGGGACGTGTGTTGGCCTCTACGTCGGGACGTGTGTTGGCCTCTACGTCGGGACGTGTGTTGGCCTCTACGTCGGGATTTAGCTTACTTCCAGCTCTACGTCGGGACGTGTGTTGGACTCTACCTCAGGATTTAGCTTCCTTTCCGCTCTACGTCGGGTCGTGTGTTGGGCTCTACCTCAGGATTTAGCTTACGTTCAGGTCTACGTCGGGACGTGTGTGGGGCTCCACGTCGGGACGTGTGTGGGGCTCCACGTCGGGACGTGTGTGGGGCTCCGCGTCGGGACGTGTGTGGGGCTCTACGTCGGGACGTGTGTCGGGCTCTACGTCGGGACGTGCGTGGGGCTCTACGTCGGGACATGTGTGGCGCTCTGCGTCGGGACGTGCGTTGGGCTCTACCTCAGGATTTAGCTTACTTTCCGCTCTGCGTCGGGACGTGTTTTGGGCTCTACCTCAGGATTTAGCTTACTTTTAGCTCTACGTCGGGACGTGTGTTGGGCTCTACGTCGGGACGTGTGTTGGGCTCTACGTCGGGACGTGTGTGGGGCTCTACGTCGGGACGTGTGTTGGGCTCTACGTCGGGACGTGTGTTGGGCTCTACGTCGGGACGTGTGTTGGGCTCTACGTCGGGACGTGTGTTGGGCTCTACGTCGGGACGTGTGTGGGGCTCTACGTCGGGACGTGTGTGGGGCTCTACGTCGGGACGTGTGTGGGGCTCTACGTCGGGACGTGTGTGGGGCTCTACGTCGGGACGTGTGTGGGGCTCTACGTCGGGACGTGTGTTGGGCTCTACGTCGGGACGTGTGTTGGGCTCTACGTCGGGACGTGTGTTGGGCTCTACGTCGGGACGTGTGTTGGGCTCTACGTCGGGATTTAGCTTACTTCCGGCTCTACGTCGGGATTTAGCTTACTTCCGGCTCTACGTCGGGATTTAGCTTACTTCCGGCTCTACGTCGGGATTTAGCTTACTTCCGGCTCTACGTCGGGATTTAGCTTACTTCCGGCTCTACGTCGGGATTTAGCTTACTTCCGGCTCTACGTCGGGATTTAGCTTACTTCCGGCTCTACGTCGGGATTTAGCTTACTTCCGGCTCTACGTCGGGATTTAGCTTACTTCCGGCTCTACGTCGGGATTTAGCTTACTTCCGGCTCTACGTCGGGATTTAGCTTACTTCCGGCTCTACGTCGGGATTTAGCTTACTTCCGGCTCTACGTCGGGATTTAGCTTACTTCCGGCTCTACGTCGGGATTTAGCTTACTTCCGGCTCTACGTCGGGACGCGTGTTGGGCTCTACGTCGGGATTTAGAGTACTTTCAGGTCTACGTTAGGACGCGTGTTGGGCTCTACGTCGGGATTTAGCTTACTTCCGGCTCTACGTCGGGATTTAGCTTACTTCCGGCTCTACGTCGGGATTTAGCTTACTTCCGGCTCTACGTCGGGATTTAGCTTACTTCCGGCTCTACGTCGGGATTTAGCTTACTTCCGGCTCTACGTCGGGATTTAGCTTACTTCCGGCTCTACGTCGGGATTTAGCTTACTTCCGGCTCTACGTCGGGACGCGTGTTGGGCTCTACGTCGGGACGCGTGTTGGGCTCTACATCAGGATTTAGCTTACTTTCAGGTCTACGTCAGGACGTGTGTTGGGCTCTACCTCAGGATTTAGCTTACTTTCCGCTCTACGTGGGGACGTGTGTTGGGCTCTACCTCTGGATTTAGCCTACTTTCCGCTCTGCGTCGGGACGTGTGTTGGGCTCTACCTCAGGATTTAGCCTACTTTCCGCTCTGCGTCGGGACGTGTGTTGGGCTCTACGTCGGGACGTGTGTTGGGCTCTACGTCGGGACGTGTGTTGGGCTCTGCGTCGGGACGTGTGTTGGGCTCTACATCATGATTTAGCTTACTTTCAGCTCTATATCGGAACGTGTGTTGGGCTCTGCGTCGGGACGTGTGTGGGGCTCTGCGTCGGGACGTGTGTTGGGCTCTGCGTCGGGACGTGTGTTGGGCTCTGCGTCGGGACGTGTGTGGGGCTCTGCGTCGGGACGTGTGTGGGGCTCTGCGTCGGGACGTGTGTTGGGCTCTGCGTCGGGACGTGTGTGGGGCTCTGCGTCGGGACGTGTGTGGGGCTCTGCGTCGGGACGTGTGTGGGGCTCTGCGTCGGGACGTGTGTGGGGCTCTGCGTCGGGACGTGTGTGGGGCTCTGCGTCGGGACGTGTGTGGGGCTCTGCGTCGGGACGTGTGTGGGGCTCTGCGTCGGGACGTGTGTGGGGCTCTGCGTCGGGACGTGTGTGGGGCTCTGCGTCGGGACGTGTGTGGGGCTCTGCGTCGGGACGTGTGTGGGGCTTTACGTCGGGACGTGTGTGGGGCTCTACGTTGGGACGTGTGTTGCGCTCTGCGTCGGGACGTGCGTTGGGCTCTACCTCAGGATTTAGCTTACTTTCAGATCTACGTCGGGACGTGCGTTGGGCTCTACATCGGGACGTGTGTTTGGCTCTGCCTCGGGACGTGTGTTTGGCTCTGCGTCGGGACGTGTGTTGGACTTTACGTCGGGACGTGCGTTGGGCTCTACCTCAGGATTTAGCTTACTTTCCGCTCTGCGTCGGGACGTGCGTTGGGCTCTACCTCAGGATTTAGCTTACTTTCCGCTCTGCGTCGGGACGTGCGTTGGGCTCTGTGTCGGGATGTGTGTTGGGCTCTACGTTGGGACGTGTGTTGGGCTCTGCGTCGGGACGTGTGTTGGGCTCTACATCAGCATTTAGCTTACTTTCAGCTCTACGTCGGGACGTGTGTTGGGCTCTACGTCGGGACGTGTGTTTGCCTCTGCGTCGGGACGTGTGTTGGGCTCTGCGTCGGGACGTGTGTTTGGCTCTGCGTCGGGACGTGTGTTTGGCTCTGCTTCGGACGTGTGTTTGGCTCTGCGTCGGGACGTGTGTTTGGCTCTGCGTCGGGACGTGTGTTGGGCTCTACGTCGGGACGTGTGTTGGGCTCTACCTCAGGATTTAGCTTACTTTCCGCTCTGCGTCGGGACGTGTGTTGGGCTCTACCTCAGGATTTAGCTTACTTTCAGCTGTACGTCGGGACGTGTGTTGGGCTGTACGTCGGGACGTGTGTTGGGCTCTACGTCGGGACGTGTGTTGGGCTGTACGTCGGGACGTGTGTTGGGCTCTCCGTCGGGACGTGTGTTGGGCTCTCCGTCGGGACGTGTGTTGGGCTCTACGTCAGGATTTAGCTTACATTCAGTTCTACGTCGGGACGTGTGTTGGGCTCTACGTCGGGACGTGTGTTGGGCTCTACCTCAGGATTTAGCTTACTTTCAGCTCTACGTCGGGACGTGTGTTGGGCTCTACGTCGGGACGTGTGTTGGGCTCTACGTCGGGACGTGTGTTGGGCGCTGCGTCGGGACGTGTGTTGGGCTCTACGTCGGGACGTGTGTTGGGCTCTGCGTCGGGACGTGTGTTGGCCTCTACGTCGGGACGTGTGTTGGCCTCTACGTCGGGACGTGTGTTGGGCTCTACGTCGGGATTTAGCTTACTTCCAGCTCTACGTCGGGACGTGTGTTGGACTCTACCTCAGGATTTAGCTTCCTTTCCGCTCTACGTCGGGTCGTGCGTTGGGCTCTACCTCAGGATTTAGCTTACTTTCAGGTCTACGTCGGGACGTGTGTGGGGCTCCACGTCGGGACGTGTGTGGGGCTCCACGTCGGGACGTGTGTGGGGCTCCACGTCGGGACGTGTGTGGGGCTCCACGTCGGGACGTGTGTGGGGCTCCACGTCGGGACGTGTGTGGGGCTCCACGTCGGGACGTGTGTGGGGCTCCACGTCGGGACGTGTGTGGGGCTCCACGTCGGGACGTGTGTGGGGCTCCACGTCGGGACGTGTGTGGGGCTCCACGTCGGGACGTGTGTGGGGCTCTACCTCAGGATTTAGCTTACTTTCAGCTCTACGTCGGGACGTGTGTTGGGCTCTACGTCGGGATTTAGCTTACTTTCAGCTCTACGTCGGGACGTGTGTTGGGCTCTACGTCGGGATTTAGCTTACTTCCAGCTCTACGTCGGGACGTGTGTTGGGCTCTACGTCGGGACGTGTGTTGGAGTTTACGTCGGGACGTGCGTTGGGCTCTACCTCAGGATTTAGCTTACTTTCCGCTCTGCGTCGGGACGTGCGTTGGGCTCTACCTCAGGATTTAGCTTACTTTCCGCTCTGCGTCGGGACGTGTGTTGGGCTCTGCGTCGGGACGTGTGTTGGGCTCTACGTCGGGACGTGTGTTGGGCTCTGCGTCGGGACGTGTGTTGGGCTCTACATCAGCATTTAGCTTACTTTCAGCTCTACGTCGGGACGTGTGTTGGGCTCTACGTCGGGACGTGTGTTTGCCTCTGCGTCGGGACGTGTGTTTGGCTCTGCGTCGGGACGTGTGTTTGGCTCTGCGTCGGGACGTGTGTTTGGCTCTGCGTCGGGACGTGTGTTTGGCTCTGCGTCGGGACGTGTGTTTGGCTCTGCGTCGGGACGTGTGTTGGGCTCTACGTCGGGACGTGTGTTGGGCTCTACCTCAGGATTTAGCTTACTTTCCGCTCTGCGTCGGGACGTGTGTTGGGCTCTACCTCAGGATTTAGCTTACTTTCAGCTGTACGTCGGGACGTGTGTTGGGCTGTACGTCGGGACGTGTGTTGGGCTGTACGTCGGGACGTGTGTTGGGCTGTACGTCGGGACGTGTGTTGGGCTCTCCGTCGGGACGTGTGTTGGGCTCTCCGTCGGGACGTGTGTTGGGCTCTCCGTCGGGACGTGTGTTGGGCTCTCCGTCAGGATTTAGCTTACATTCAGCTCTACGTCGGGACGTGTGTTGGGCTCTACGTCGGGACGTGTGTTGGGCTCTACCTCAGGATTTAGCTTACTTTCAGCTCTACGTCGGGACGCGTGTTGGGCTCTGCGTCGGGACGCGTGTTGGGCTCTGCGTCGGGACGCGTGTTGGGCTCTGCGTCGGGACGCGTGTTGGGCTCTACCTCAGGATTTAGCTTACTTTCCGCTCTGCGTCGGGACGCGTGTTGGGCTCTACCTCAGGATTTAGCTTACTTTCCGCTCTGCGTCGGGCCGCGTGTTGGGCTCTACCTCAGGATTTAGTTTACTTTCCGCTCTACGTCGGGACGTGTGTTGGGCTGTGCGTCGGGACGTGTGTTGGGCTCTACATCAGGAGTTCGCTTACTTTCAGCGCTACATCGGAACGTGTGTTGGGCTCTGCGTCGGGACGTGTGTTGGGCTCTGCGTCGGGACGTGTGTTGGGCTCTGCGTCGGGACGTGTGTTGGGCTCTGCGTCGGGACGTGTGTTGGCCTCTGCGTCGGGACGTGTGTTGGCCTCTGCGTCGGGACGTGTGTTGGGCTCTGCGTCGGGACGTGTGTTGGGCTCTGCGTCGGGACGTGTGTTGGGCACTACGTCGGGACGTGTGTTGGGCTCTACGTCGGGACGTGTGTTGGGCTCTACGTCGGGACGTGTGTTGGGCTCTACGTCGGGACGTATGTTGGGCTCTACGTCGGGACGTGTGTTGGGCTCTACGTCGGGACGTGTGTTGGGCTCTACGTCGAGACGTGTGATGGGCTCTACATCAGGATTTAGCTTACTTTCAGCTCTACGTCGGGACGTGTGTTGGGCTCTACGTCGAGACGTGTGATGGGCTCTACATCAGGATTTAGCTTACTTTCAGCTCTACGTCGGGACGTGTGTTGGGCTCTACGTCGGGACGTGTGTTGGGCTCTACGTCGGGACGTGTGTTGGGCTCTACGTCGGGACGTGCGTTGGGCTCTACGTCGGGACGTGTGTTGGGCTCTACGTCGGGACGTGTGTTGGGCTCTACGTCGGGACGTGTGTTGGGCTCTACATCAGGATTTAGCTTACTTTCAGCTGTACGTCGGGACGTGCGTTGGGCTCTGCGTCGGGACGTGCGTTGGGCTCTACGTCGGAACGTGCGTTGGGCTCTACGTCGGGACGTGCGTTGGGCTCTACGTCGGGACGTGCGTTGGGCTCTACGTCGGGACGTGTGTTGGGCTCTGCGTCGGGACGCGTGTTGGGCTCTGCGTCGGGACGCGTGTTGGGCTCTGCGTCGGGACGCGTGTTGGGCTCTGCGTCGGGACGCGTGTTGGGCTCTGCGTCGGGACGCGTGTTGGGCTCTGCGTCGGGACGCGTGTTGGGCTCTACCTCAGGATTTAGCTTACTTTCCGCTCTGCGTCGGGACGCGTATTGGGCTCTACCTCAGGATTTAGCTTATTTTCCGCTCTGCGTCGGGCCGCGTGTTGGACTCTACCTCAGGATTTAGCTTACTTTCCGCTCTACGTCGGGACGTGTGTTGGGCTGTGCGTCGGGACGTGTGTTGGGCTCTACATCAGGATTTCGCTTACTTTCAGCGCTACATCGGAACGTGTGTTGGGCTCTGCGTCGGGACGTGTGTGGGGCTCTGCGTCGGGACGTGTGTTGGGCTCTGCGTCGGGACGTGTGTTGGGCTCTGCGTCGGGACGTGTGTTGGGCTCTGCGTCGGGACGTGTGTTGGCCTCTGCGTCGGGACGTGTGTTGGCCTCTGCGTCGGGACGTGTGATGGCCTCTGCGTCGGGACGTGTGTTGGCCTCTACGTCGGGACGTGTGTTGGGCTCTACGTCGGGACGTGTGTTGGGCTCTACGTCGGGACGTGTGTTGGGCTCTACATCAGGATTTAGCTTACTTTCAGCTCTACGTCGGGACGTGCGTTGGGCTCTACGTCGAGACGTGTGATGGGCTCTACATCAGGATTTAGCTTACTTTCAGCTCTACGTCGGGACGTGTGTTGGGCTCTACGTCGAGACGTGTGATGGGCTCTACATCAGGATTTAGCTTACTTTCAGCTCTACGTCGGGACGTGTGTTGGGCTCTACGTCGGGACGTGTGTTGGGCTCTACGTCGGGACGTGTGTTGGGCTCTACGTCGGGACGTGTGTTGGGCTCTACGTCGGGACGTGTGTTGGGCTCTACATCAGGATTTAGCTTACTTTCAGCTCTACGTCGGGACGTGCGTTGGGCTCTGCGTCGGGACGTGCGTTGGGCTCTACGTCGGAACGTGCGTTGGGCTCTACGTCGGGACGTGCGTTGGGCTCTACGTCGGGACGTGCGTTGGGCTCTACGTCGGGACGTGCGTTGGGCTCTACATCGGGACGTGCGTTGGGCTCTACGTCGGGACGTGCGTGGGGCTCTACGTCGGGACGTGCGTGGGGCTCTACGTCGGGACGTGCGTTGGGCTCTACGTCGGGACGTGCGTTGGGCTCTACGTCGGGACGTGCGTTGGGCTCTACATCAGGATTTAGCTTACTTTCAGCTCTACGTCGGGACGTGCGTTGGGCTCTACGTCGGGACGTGCGTTGGGCTCTACGTCGCGACGTGCGTTGGGCTCTACGTCGGGACGTGCGTTGGGCTCTACGTCGGGACGTGCGTTGGGCTCTACGTCGGGACGTGCGTTGGGCTCTACGTCGGGACGTGCGTTGGGCTCTACGTCGGGACGTGCGTTGGGCTCTACGTCGGGACGTGCGTTGGGCTCTACGTCGGGACGTGCGTTGGGCTCTAGGTCGGGACGTGCGTTGGGCTCTAGGTCGGGACGTGTGTTGGGCTCTAGGTCGGGACGTGTGTTGGGGTCTAGGTCGGGACGTGTGTTGGGGTCTAGGTCGGGACGTGTGTTGGGCTCTACATCAGGATTTAGCTTACTTTCAGCTCTGCGTCGGGACGTGCGTTGGGCTCTGCGTCGGGACGTGTGTTTGGCTCTGCGTCGGGACGTGTGTTTGGCTCTGCGTCGGGACGTGTGTTGGGCTCTACGTCGGGACGTGTGTTGGGCTCTACCTCAGGATTTAGCTTACTTTCCGCTCTGCGTCGGGACGTGTGTTGGGCTCTACCTCAGGATTTAGCTTACTTTCAGCTGTACGTCGGGACGTGTGTTGGGCTGTACGTCGGGACGTGTGTTGGGCTGTACGTCGGGACGTGTGTTGGGCTGTACGTCGGGACGTGTGTTGGGCTGTACGTCGGGACGTGTGTTGGGCTGTACGTCGGGACGTGTGTTGGGCTGTACGTCGGGACGTGTGTTGGGCTGTACGTCGGGACGTGTGTTGGGCTCTCCATCGGGACGTGTGTTGGGCTCTCCGTCGGGACGTGTGTTGGGCTCTCCGTCAGGATTTAGCTTACATTCAGCTCTACGTCGGGACGTGTGTTGGGCTCTACGTCGGGACGTGTGTTGGGCTCTACCTCAGGATTTAGCTTACTTTCAGCTCTACGTCGGGACGCGTGTTGGGCTCTGCGTCGGGACGCGTGTTGGGCTCTGCGTCGGGACGCGTGTTGGGCTCTGCGTCGGGACGCGTGTTGGGCTCTGCGTCGGGACGCGTGTTGGGCTCTACCTCAGGATTTAGCTTACTTTCCGCTCTGCGTCGGGACGCGTGTTGGGCTCTACCTCAGGATTTAGCTTACTTTCCGCTCTGCGTCGGGCCGCGTGTTGGGCTCTACCTCAGGATTTAGCTTACTTTCCGCTCTACGTCGGGACGTGTGTTGGGCTGTGCGTCGGGACGTGTGTTGGGCTCTACATCAGGAGTTCGCTTACTTTCAGCGCTACATCGGAACGTGTGTTGGGCTCTGCGTCGGGACGTGTGTTGGGCTCTGCGTCGGGACGTGTGTTGGGCTCTGCGTCCGGACGTGTGTTGGGCTCTGCGTCGGGACGTGTGTTGGCCTCTGCGTCGGGACGTGTGTTGGGCTCTGCGTCGGGACGTGTGTTGGGCTCTGCGTCGGGACGTGTGTTGGGCACTACGTCGGGACGTATGTTGGGCTCTACGTCGGGACGTGTGTTGGGCTCTACGTCGGGACGTGTGTTGGGCTCTACGTCGAGACGTGTGATGGGCTCTACATCAGGATTTAGCTTACTTTCAGCTCTACGTCGGGACGTGTGTTGGGCTCTACGTCGAGACGTGTGATGGGCTCTACATCAGGATTTAGCTTACTTTCAGCTCTACGTCGGGACGTGTGTTGGGCTCTACGTCGGGACGTGTGTTGGGCTCTACGTCGGGACGTGCGTTGGGCTCTACGTCGGGACGTGTGTTGGGCTCTACGTCGGGACGTGTGTTGGGCTCTACGTCGGGACGTGCGTTGGGCTCTACGTCGGGACGTGTGTTGGGCTCTACGTCGGGACGTGTGTTGGGCTCTACGTCGGGACGTGTGTTGGGCTCTACGTCGGGACGTGTGTTGGGCTCTACGTCGGGACGTGTGTTGGGCTCTACGTCGGGACGTGTGTTGGGCTCTACATCAGGATTTAGCTTACTTTCAGCTGTACGTCGGGACGTGCGTTGGGCTCTGCGTCGGGACGTGCGTTGGGCTCTACGTCGGAACGTGCGTTGGGCTCTACGTCGGGACGTGCGTTGGGCTCTACGTCGGGACGTGCGTTGGGCTCTACGTCGGGACGTGTGTTGGGCTCTGCGTCGGGACGCGTGTTGGGCTCTGCGTCGGGACGCGTGTTGGGCTCTACGTCGGGACGTGTGTTGGGCTCTGCGTCGGGACGCGTGTTGGGCTCTGCGTCGGGACGCGTGTTGGGCTCTGCGTCGGGACGCGTGTTGGGCTCTGCGTCGGGACGCGTGTTGGGCTCTGCGTCGGGACGCGTGTTGGGCTCTGCGTCGGGACGCGTGTTGGGCTCTACCTCAGGATTTAGCTTACTTTCCGCTCTGCGTCGGGACGCGTATTGGGCTCTACCTCAGGATTTAGCTTATTTTCCGCTCTGCGTCGGGCCGCGTGTTGGACTCTACCTCAGGATTTAGCTTACTTTCCGCTCTACGTCGGGACGTGTGTTGGGCTGTGCGTCGGGACGTGTGTTGGGCTCTACATCAGGATTTCGCTTACTTTCAGCGCTACATCGGAACGTGTGTTGGGCTCTGCGTCGGGACGTGTGTGGGGCTCTGCGTCGGGACGTGTGTTGGGCTCTGCGTCGGGACGTGTGTTGGGCTCTGCGTCGGGACGTGTGTTGGCCTCTGCGTCGGGACGTGTGTTGGCCTCTGCGTCGGGACGTGTGTTGGCCTCTGCGTCGGGACGTGTGTTGGCCTCTGCGTCGGGACGTGTGTTGGCCTCTGCGTCGGGACGTGTGTTGGGCTCTGCGTCGGGACGTGTGTTGGGCTCTACGTCGGGACGTGTGTTGGGCTCTACATCAGGATTTAGCTTACTTTCAGCTCTACGTCGGGACGTGCGTTGGGCTCTACGTCGCGACGTGTGATGGGCTCTACATCAGGATTTAGCTTACTTTCAGCTCTACGTCGGGACGTGTGTTGGGCTCTACGTCGAGACGTGTGATGGGCTCTACATCAGGATTTAGCTTACTTTCAGCTCTACGTCGGGACGTGTGTTGGGCTCTACGTCGGGACGTGTGTTGGGCTCTACGTCGGGACGTGTGTTGGGCTCTACGTCGGGACGTGTGTTGGGCTCTACGTCGGGACGTGTGTTGGGCTCTACATCAGGATTTAGCTTACTTTCAGCTCTACGTCGGGACGTGCGTTGGGCTCTGCGTCGGGACGTGCGTTGGGCTCTACGTCGGAACGTGCGTTGGGCTCTACGTCGGGACGTGCGTTGGGCTCTACGTCGGGACGTGCGTTGGGCTCTACGTCGGGACGTGCGTTGGGCTTTACGTCGGGACGTGCGTTGGGCTCTACGTCGGGACGTGCGTGGGGCTCTACGTCGGGACGTGCGTTGGGCTCTACGTCGGGACGTGCGTTGGGCTCTACGTCGGGACGTGCGTTGGGCTCTACGTCGGGACGTGCGTTGGGCTCTACGTCGGGACGTGCGTTGGGCTCTACATCAGGATTTAGCTTACTTTCAGCTCTACGTCGGGACGTGCGTTGGGCTCTACGTCGGGACGTGCGTTGGGCTCTACGTCGGGACGTGCGTTGGGCTCTACGTCGGGACGTGCGTTGGGCTCTACGTCGGGACGTGCGTTGGGCTCTACGTCGGGACGTGCGTTGGGCTCTACGTCGGGACGTGCGTTGGGCTCTACGTCGGGACGTGCGTTGGGCTCTACGTCGGGACGTGCGTTGGGCTCTACGTCGGGACGTGCGTTGGGCTCTACGTCGGGACGTGCGTTGGGCTCTAGGTCGGGACGTGCGTTGGGGTCTAGGTCGGGACGTGTGTTGGGGTCTAGGTCGGGACGTGTGTTGGGGTCTAGGTCGGGACGTGTGTTGGGCTCTACATCAGGATTTAGCTTACTTTCAGCTCTGCGTCGGGACGTGCGTTGGGCTCTGCGTCGGGACGTGCGTTGGGCTCTGCGTCGGGACGTGCGTTGGGCTCTGCGTCGGGACGTGCGTTGGGCTCTGCGTCGGGACGTGCGTTGGGCTCTACGTCGGGACGTGCGTTGGGCTCTACCTCAGTATTTAGCTTACTTTCAGCTCTACGTCGGGACGTGCGTTGGGCTCTACGTCGGGACGTGCGTTGGGCTCTACGTCGGGACGTGCGTTGGGCTCTACGTCGGGACGTGCGTTGGGCTCTACGTCGGGACGTGCGTTGGGCTCTACGACGGGACGTGCGTTGGGCTGTACGTCGGGACGTGTGTTGGGCTCTCCGTCGGGACGTGTGTTGGGCTCTCCGTCGGGACGTGTGTTGGGCTCTCCGTCGGGACGTGTGTTGGGCTCTCCGTCAGGATTTAGCTTACATTCAGCTCTACGTCGGGACGTGTGTTGGGCTCTACGTCGGGACGTGTGTTGGGCTCTACCTCAGGATTTAGCTTACTTTCAGCTCTACGTCGGGAAGTGTGTTGGGCTCTACGTCGGGACGTGTGTTGGTCTCTACGTCGGGACGTGTGTTGGGCTCTGCGTCGGGACGTGTGTTGGGCTCTGCGTCGGGACGTGTGTTGGGCTCTACGTCGGGACGTGTGTTGGGCTCTGCGTCGGGACGTGTGTTGGGCTCTGCGTCGGGACGTGTGTTGGGCTCTGCGTCGGGACGTGTGTTGGGCTCTGCGTCAGGACGCGTGTTGGGCTCTACGTCGGGACGCGTGTTGGGCTCTGCGTCGGGACGCGTTTTGGGCTCTGCGTCGGGACGCGTGTTGGGCTCTGCGTCGGGACGCGTGTTGGGCTCTACCTCAGGATTTAGCTTACTTTCCGCTCTGCGTCGGGACGCGTGTTGGGCTCTACCTCAGGATTTAGCTTACTTTCCGCTCTGCGTCGTGCCGCGTGTTGGGCTCTACCTCAGGATTTAGCTTACTTTCCGCTCTACGTCGGGACGTGTGTTGGGCTGTGCGTCGGGACGTGTGTTGGGCTCTACATCAGGATTTAGCTTACTTTCAGCGCTACATCGGGACGTGTGTTGGGCTCTGCGTCGGGACGTGTGTTGGCCTCTGCGTCGGGACGTGTGTTGGCCTCTGCGTCGGGACGTGTGTTGGCCTCTGCGTCGGGACGTGTGTTGGCCTCTGCGTCGGGACGTGTGTTGGGGTCTACGTCGGGACGTGTGTTGGGCTCTACGTCGGGACGTGTGTTGGGCTCTACGTCGGGACGTGTGTTGGGCTCTACATCAGGATTTAGCTTACTTTCAGCTCTACGTCGGGACGTGCGTTGGGCTCTACGTCGAGACGTGTGATGGGCTCTACATCAGGATTTAGCTTACTTTCAGCTCTACGTCGGGACGTGTGTTGGGCTCTACGTCGAGACGTGTGATGGGCTCTACGTCAGGATTTAGCTTACTTTCAGCTCTACGTCGGGACGTGTGTGGGGCTCTACGTCGGGACGTGTGTGGGGCTCTACGTCGGGACGTGTGTTGGGCTCTAGGTCGGGACGTGTGTTGGGCTCTAGGTCGGGACGTGTGTTGGGCTCTACATCAGGATTTAGCTTACTTTCAGCTCTACGTCGGGACGTGCGTTGGGCTCTGCGTCGGGACGTGCGTTGGGCTCTACGTCGGGACGTGCGTTGGGCTCTACGTCGGGACGTGCGTTGGGCTCTACGTCGGGACGTGCGTTGGGCTCTACGTCGGGACGTGCGTTGGGCTCTACGTCGGGACGTGCGTTGGGCTCTACGTCGGGACGTGCGTTGGGCTCTACCTCAGGATTTAGCTTACTTTCAGCTCTACGTCGGGACGTGTGTTGGGCTCTACGTCGGGACGTGTGTTGGGCTCTACGTCGGGACGTGTGTTGGGCTCTGCGTCGGGACGTGTGTTGGGCTGTGCGTCGGGACGTGTGTTGGGCTCTACATCAGGATTTCGCTTACTTTCAGCGCTACATCGGAACGTGTGTTGGGCTCTGCGTCGGGACGTGTGTTGGGCTCTGCGTCGGGACGTGTGTTGGGCTCTGCGTCGGGACGTGTGTTGGGCTCTGCGTCGGGACGTGTGTTGGGCTCTGCGTCGGGACGTGTGTTGGCCTCTGCGTCGGGACGTGTGTTGGCCTCTGCGTCGGGACGTGTGTTGGGCTCTACGTCGGGACGTGTGTTGGGCTCTACGTCGGGACGTGTGTTGGGCTCTACATCAGGATTTAGCTTACTTTCAGCTCTACGTCGGGACGTGCGTTGGGCTCTACGTCGAGACGTGTGATGGGCTCTACATCAGGATTTAGCTTAATTTCAGCTCTACGTCGGAACGTGTGTTGGGCTCTACGTCGAGACGTGTGATGGGCTCTACATCAGGATTTAGCTTACTTTCAGCTCTACGTCGGGACGTGTGTTGGGCTCTACGTCGGGACGTCTTTTGGGCTCTACGTCGGGACGTGTTTTGGGCTCTACGTCGGGACGTGTGTTGGGCTCTACGTCGGGACGTGTGTTGGGCTCTACGTCGGGACGTGTGTTGGGCTCTACGTCGGGACGTGTGTTGGGCTCTACGTCGGGACGTGTGTTGGGCTCTACATCAGGATTTAGCTTACTTTCAGCTCTACGTCGGGACGTGCGTTGGGCTCTGCGTCGGGACGTGCGTTGGGCTCTACGTCGGAACGTGCGTTGGGCTCTACGTCGGGACGTGCGTTGGGCTCTACGTCGGGACGTGCGTTGGGCTCTACGTCGGGACGTGCGTTGGGCTCTACGTCGGGACGTGCGTTGGGCTCTACGTCGGGACGTGCGTTGGGCTCTACGTCGGGACGTGCGTTGGGCTCTACGTCGGGACGTGTGTTGGGCTCTACCTCAGGATTTAGCTTACTTTCCGCTCTGCGTCGGGACGTGTGTTGGGCTCTACCTCAGGATTTAGCTTACTTTCAGCTGTACGTCGGGACGTGTGTTGGGCTGTACGTCGGGACGTGTGTTGGGCTGTACGTCGGGACGTGTGTTGGGCTGTACGTCGGGACGTGTGTTGGGCTGTACGTCGGGACGTGTGTTGGGCTGTACGTCGGGACGCGTGTTGGGCTCTGCGTCGGGACGCGTGTTGGGCTCTACCTCAGGATTTAGCTTACTTTCCGCTCTGCGTCGGGACGCGTGTTGGGCTCTACCTCAGGATTTAGCTTACTTTCCGCTCTGCGTCGGGCCACGTGTTGGGCTCTACCTCAGGATTTAGCTTACTTTCCGCTCTACGTCGGGACGTGTGTTGGGCTGTGCGTCGGGACGTGTGTTGGGCTCTACATCAGGATTTAGCTTACTTTCAGCGCTACATCGGGACGTGTGTTGGGCTCTGCGTCGGGACGTGTGTTGGGCTCTGCCTCGGGACGTGTGTTGGGCTCTGCGTCGGGACGTGTGTTGGGCTCTGCGTCGGGACGTGTGTTGGCCTCTGCGTCGGGACGTGTGTTGGCCTCTGCGTCGGGACGTGTGTTGGCCTCTGCGTCGGGACGTGTGTTGGCCTCTGCGTCGGGACGTGTGTTGGCCTCTGCGTCGGGACGTGTGTTGGGCTCTACGTCGGGACGTGTGTTGGGCTCTACGTCGGGACGTGTGTTGGGCTCTACATCAGGATTTAGCTTACTTTCAGCTCTACGTCGGGACGTGCGTTGGGCTCTGCGTCGGGACGTGCGTTGGGCTCTACGTCGGAACGTGCGTTGGGCTCTACGTCGGGACGTGCGTTGGGCTCTACGTCGGGACGTGCGTTGGGCTCTACGTCGGGACGTGCGTTGGGCTCTACGTCGGGACGTGCGTTGGGCTCTACGTCGGGACGTGCGTTGGGCTCTACGTCGGGACGTGCGTTGGGCTCTACATCAGGATTTAGCTTACTTTCAGCTCTACGTCGGGACGTGTGTTGGGCTCTACGTCGGGACGTGTGTTGGGCTCTACGTCGGGACGTGTGTTGGGCTCTACGTCGGGACGTGTGTTGGGCTCTACGTCGGGACGTGTGTTGGGCTCTAGGTCGGGACGTGTGTTGGGCTCTACGTCGGGACGTGTGTTGGGCTCTAGGTCGGGACGTGTGTTGGGCTCTAGGTCGGGACGTGTGTTGGGCTCTAGGTCGGGACGTGTGTTGGGCTCTACATCAGGATTTAGCTTACTTTCAGCTCTACGTCGGGACGTGCGTTGGGCTCTGCGTCGGGACGTGCGTTGGGCTCTGCGTCGGGACGTGCGTTGGGCTCTGCGTCGGGACGTGCGTTGGGCTCTGCGTCGGGACGTGCGTTGGGCTCTGCGGCGGGACGTGCGTTGGGCTCTGCGTCGGGACGTGCGTTGGGCTCTACGTCGGGACGTGCGTTGGGCTCTACCTCAGGATTTAGCTTACTTTCAGCTCTACGTCGGGACGTGCGTTGGGCTCTACGTCGGGACGTGCGTTGGGCTCTATGTCGGGACGTGCGTTGGGCTCTACGTCGGGACGTGCGTTGGGCTCTACGTCGGGACGTGCGTTGGGCTCTACGTCGGGACGTGTGTTGGGCTCTACCTCAGGATTTAGCTTACTTTCCGCTCTGCGTCGGGACGTGTGTTGGGCTCTACCTCAGGATTTAGCTTACTTTCAGCTGTACGTCGGGACGTGTGTTGGGCTGTACGTCGGGACGTGTGTTGGGCTGTACGTCGGGACGTGTGTTGGGCTGTACGTCGGGACGTGTGTTGGGCTGTACGTCGGGACGCGTGTTGGGCTCTGCGTCGGGACACGTGTTGGGCTCTACCTCAGGATTTAGCTTACTTTCCGCTCTGCGTCGGGACGCGTGTTGGGCTCTACCTCAGGATTTAGCTTACTTTCCGCTCTGCGTCGGGCCGCGTGTTGGGCTCTACCTCAGGATTTAGCTTACTTTCCGCTCTACGTCGGGACGTGTGTTGGGCTGTGCGTCGGGACGTGTGTTGGGCTCTACATCAGGATTTAGCTTACTTTCAGCTCTACGTCGGGACGTGCGTTGGGCTCTACGTCGAGACGTGTGATGGGCTCTACATCAGGATTTAGCTTAATTTCAGCTCTACGTCGGAACGTGTGTTGGGCTCTACGTCGAGACGTGTGATGGGCTCTACATCAGGATTTAGCTTACTTTCAGCTCTACGTCGGGACGTGTGTTGGGCTCTACGTCGGGACGTCTTTTGGGCTCTACGTCGGGACGTGTTTTGGGCTCTACGTCGGGACGTGTGTTGGGCTCTACGTCGGGACGTGTGTTGGGCTCTACGTCGGGACGTGTGTTGGGCTCTACGTCGGGACGTGTGTTGGGCTCTACGTCGGGACGTGTGTTGGGCTCTACGTCGGGACGTGTGTTGGGCTCTACATCAGGATTTAGCTTACTTTCAGCTCTACGTCGGGACGTGCGTTGGGCTCTGCGTCGGGACGTGCGTTGGGCTCTACGTCGGAACGTGCGTTGGGCTCTACGTCGGGACGTGCGTTGGGCTCTACGTCGGGACGTGCGTTGGGCTCTACGTCGGGACGTGCGTTGGGCTCTACGTCGGGACGTGCGTTGGGCTCTACGTCGGGACGTGCGTTGGGCTCTACGTCGGGACGTGCGTTGGGCTCTACGTCGGGACGTGTGTTGGGCTCTACCTCAGGATTTAGCTTACTTTCCGCTCTGCGTCGGGACGTGTGTTGGGCTCTACCTCAGGATTTAGCTTACTTTCAGCTGTACGTCGGGACGTGTGTTGGGCTGTACGTCGGGACGTGTGTTGGGCTGTACGTCGGGACGTGTGTTGGGCTGTACGTCGGGACGTGTGTTGGGCTGTACGTCGGGACGTGTGTTGGGCTGTACGTCGGGACGCGTGTTGGGCTCTGCGTCGGGACGCGTGTTGGGCTCTACCTCAGGATTTAGCTTACTTTCCGCTCTGCGTCGGGACGCGTGTTGGGCTCTACCTCAGGATTTAGCTTACTTTCCGCTCTACGTCGGGACGTGTGTTGGGCTGTGCGTCGGGACGTGTGTTGGGCTCTACATCAGGATTTAGCTTACTTTCAGCGCTACATCGGGACGTGTGTTGGGCTCTGCGTCGGGACGTGTGTTGGGCTCTGCCTCGGGACGTGTGTTGGGCTCTGCGTCGGGACGTGTGTTGGGCTCTGCGTCGGGACGTGTGTTGGCCTCTGCGTCGGGACGTGTGTTGGCCTCTGCGTCGGGACGTGTGTTGGCCTCTGCGTCGGGACGTGTGTTGGCCTCTGCGTCGGGACGTGTGTTGGCCTCTGCGTCGGGACGTGTGTTGGGCTCTACGTCGGGACGTGTGTTGGGCTCTACGTCGGGACGTGTGTTGGGCTCTACATCAGGATTTAGCTTACTTTCAGCTCTACGTCGGGACGTGCGTTGGGCTCTGCGTCGGGACGTGCGTTGGGCTCTACGTCGGAACGTGCGTTGGGCTCTACGTCGGGACGTGCGTTGGGCTCTACGTCGGGACGTGCGTTGGGCTCTACGTCGGGACGTGCGTTGGGCTCTACGTCGGGACGTGCGTTGGGCTCTACGTCGGGACGTGCGTTGGGCTCTACGTCGGGACGTGCGTTGGGCTCTACATCAGGATTTAGCTTACTTTCAGCTCTACGTCGGGACGTGTGTTGGGCTCTACGTCGGGACGTGTGTTGGGCTCTACGTCGGGACGTGTGTTGGGCTCTACGTCGGGACGTGTGTTGGGCTCTACGTCGGGACGTGTGTTGGGCTCTAGGTCGGGACGTGTGTTGGGCTCTACGTCGGGACGTGTGTTGGGCTCTAGGTCGGGACGTGTGTTGGGCTCTAGGTCGGGACGTGTGTTGGGCTCTAGGTCGGGACGTGTGTTGGGCTCTACATCAGGATTTAGCTTACTTTCAGCTCTACGTCGGGACGTGCGTTGGGCTCTGCGTCGGGACGTGCGTTGGGCTCTGCGTCGGGACGTGCGTTGGGCTCTGCGTCGGGACGTGCGTTGGGCTCTGCGTCGGGACGTGCGTTGGGCTCTGCGTCGGGACGTGCGTTGGGCTCTGCGTCGGGACGTGCGTTGGGCTCTGCGTCGGGACGTGCGTTGGGCTCTACCTCAGGATTTAGCTTACTTTCAGCTCTACGTCGGGACGTGCGTTGGGCTCTACGTCGGGACGTGCGTTGGGCTCTATGTCGGGACGTGCGTTGGGCTCTACGTCGGGACGTGCGTTGGGCTCTACGTCGGGACGTGCGTTGGGCTCTACGTCGGGACGTGTGTTGGGCTCTACCTCAGGATTTAGCTTACTTTCCGCTCTGCGTCGGGACGTGTGTTGGGCTCTACCTCAGGATTTAGCTTACTTTCAGCTGTACGTCGGGACGTGTGTTGGGCTGTACGTCGGGACGTGTGTTGGGCTGTACGTCGGGACGTGTGTTGGGCTGTACGTCGGGACGTGTGTTGGGCTGTACGTCGGGACGCGTGTTGGGCTCTGCGTCGGGACACGTGTTGGGCTCTACCTCAGGATTTAGCTTACTTTCCGCTCTGCGTCGGGACGCGTGTTGGGCTCTACCTCAGGATTTAGCTTACTTTCCGCTCTGCGTCGGGCCGCGTGTTGGGCTCTACCTCAGGATTTAGCTTACTTTCCGCTCTACGTCGGGACGTGTGTTGGGCTGTGCGTCGGGACGTGTGTTGGGCTCTACATCAGGATTTAGCTTACTTTCAGCGCTACATCGGGACGTGTGTTGGGCTCTGCGTCGGGACGTGTGTTGGGCTCTGCGTCGGGACGTGTGTTGGGCTCTGCGTCGGGACGTGTGTTGGGCTCTGCGTCGGGACGTGTGTTGGGCTCTGCGTCGGGACGTGTGTTGGGCTCTGCGTCGGGACGTGTGTTGGCCTCTGCGTCGGGACGTGTGTTGGCCTCTGCGTCGGGACGTGTGTTGGCCTCTGCGTCGGGACGTGTGTTGGGCTCTACGTCGGGACGTGTGTTGGGCTCTACATCAGGATTTAGCTTACTTTCAGCTCTACGTCGGGACGTGCGTTGGGCTCTACGTCGAGACGTGTGATGGGCTCTACATCAGGATTTAGCTTACTTTCAGCTCTACGTCGGGACGTGTGTTGGGCTCTACGTCGAGACGTGTGATGGGCTCTACATCAGGATTTAGCTTACTTTCAGCTCTACGTCGGGACGTGTGTGGGGCTCTACGTCGGGACGTGTGTTGGGCTCTACGTCGGGACGTGTGTTGGGCTCTACGTCGGGACGTGTGTTGGGCTCTACGTCGGGACGTGTGTTGGGCTCTACATCAGGATTTAGCTTACTTTCAGCTCTACGTCGGGACCTGCGTTGGGCTCTGCGTCGGGACGTGCGTTGGGCTCTACGTCGGGACGTGCGTTGGGCTCTACGTCGGGACGTGCGTTGGGCTCTACGTCGGGACGTGCGTTGGGCTCTACGTCGGGACGTGCGTTGGGCTCTACGTCGGGACGTGCGTTGGGCTCTACCTCAGGATTTAGCTTACTTTCAGCTCTACGTCGGGACGTGTGTTGGGCTCTACGTCGGGACGTGTGTTGGGCTCTACGTCGGGACGTGTGTTGGGCTCTACGTCGGGACGTGTGTTGGGCTCTACGTCGGGACGGGTGTTGGGCTCTGCGTCGGGACGTGTGTTGGGCTCTACATCAGGATTTCGCTTACTTTCAGCGCTACATCGGAACGTGTGTTGGGCTCTGCGTCGGGACGTGTGTTGGGCTCTGCGTCGGGACGTGTGTTGGGCTCTGCGTCGGGACGTGTGTTGGGCTCTGCGTCGGGACGTGTGTTGGGCTCTGCGTCGGGACGTGTGTTGGGCTCTGCGTCGGGACGTGTGTTGGCCTCTGCGTCGGGACGTGTGTTGGCCTCTGCCTCGGGACGTGTGTTGGGCTCTACGTCGGGACGTGTGTTGGGCTCTACGTCGGGACGTGTGTTGGGCTCTACATCAGGATTTAGCTTACTTTCAGCTCTACGTCGGGACGTGCGTTGGGCTCTACGTCGAGACGTGTGATGGGCTCTACATCAGGATTTAGCTTAATTTCAGCTCTACGTCGGGACGTGTGATGGGCTCTACATCAGGATTTAGCTTACTTTCAGCTCTACGTCGGGACGTGTGTTGGGCTCTACGTCGGGACGTGTGTTGGGCTCTACGTCGGGACGTGTGTTGGGCTCTACGTCGGGACGTGTGTTGGGCTCTACATCAGGATTTAGCTTACTTTCAGCTCTACGTCGGGACGTGCGCTGGGCTCTGCGTCGGGACGTGCGTTGGGCTCTACGTCGGGACGTGCGTTGGGCTCTACGTCGGGACGTGCGTTGGGCTCTACGTCGGGACGTGCGTTGGGCTCTACGTCGGGACGTGCGTTGGGCTCTACGTCGGGACGTGCGTTGGGCTCTACGTCGGGACGTGCGTTGGGCTCTACATCAGGATTTAGCTTACTTTCAGCTCTACGTCGGGACGTGTGTTGGGCTCTACGTCGGGACGTGTGTTGGGCTCTACGTCGGGACGTGTGTTGGGCTCTGCGTCGGGACGTGTGTTGGGCTCTACGTCGGGACGCGTGTTGGGCTCTGCGTCGGGACGCGTGTTGGGCTCTGCGTCGGGACGCGTGTTGGGCTCTGCGTCGGGACGCGTGTTGGGCTCTGCGTCGGGACGCGTGTTGGGCTCTACCTCAGGATTTAGCTTACTTTCCGCTCTGCGTCGGGACGCGTGTTGGGCTCTACCTCAGGATTTAGCTTACTTTCCGCTCTGCGTCGTGCCGCGTGTTGGGCTCTACCTCAGGATTTAGCTTACTTTCCGCTCTACGTCGGGACGTGTGTTGGGCTGTGCGTCGGGACGTGTGTTGGGCTCTACATCAGGATTTAGCTTACTTTCAGCGCTACATCGGAACGTGTGTTGGGCTCTGCGTCGGGACGTGTGTTGGGCTCTGCGTCGGGACGTGTGTTGGGCTCTGCGTCGGGACGTGTGTTGGGCTCTGCGTCGGGACGTGTGTTGGGCTCTGCGTCGGGACGTGTGTTGGGCTCTGCGTCGGGACGTGTGTTGGGCTCTGCGTCGGGACGTGTGTTGGGCTCTGCGTCGGGACTTGTGTTGGGCTCTGCGTCGGGACGTGTGTTGGGCTCTGCGTCGGGACGTGTGTTGGGCTCTGCGTCGGGACGTGTGTTGGGCTCTACGTCGGGACGTGTGTTGGGCTCTACATCAGGATTTAGCTTACTTTCAGCTCTACGTCGGGACGTGCGTTGGGCTCTACGTCGAGACGTGTGATGGGCTCTACATCAGGATTTAGCTTACTTTCAGCTCTACGTCGGGACGTGCGTTGGGCTCTACGTCGAGACGTGTGATGGGCTCTACATCAGGATTTAGCTTACTTTCAGCTCTACGTCGGGACGTGTGTTGGACTCTACGTCGGGACATGTGTTGGGCTCTACGTCGGGACGTGTGTTGGGCTCTACGTCGGGACGTGTGTTGGGCTCTACGTCTGGACGTGTGTTGGGCTCTACATCAGGATTTAGCTTACTTTCAGCTCTACGTCGGGACGTGCGTTGGGCTCTACGTCGGGACGTGCGTTGGGCTCTACGTCGGGACGTGCGTTGGGCTCTACGTCGGGACGTGCGTTGGGCTCTACGTCGGGACGTGCGTTGGGCTCTACGTCGGGACGTGCGTTGGGCTCTACATCAGGATTTAGCTTACTTTCAGCTCTACGTCGGGACGTGTGTTGGGCTCTACGTCGGGACGTGTGTTGGGCTCTACGTCGGGACGTGTGTTGGGCTCTACGTCGGGACGTGTGTTGGGCTCTACGTCGGGACGTGCGTTGGGCTCTACGTCGGGACGTGCGTTGGGCTCTAGGTCGGGACGTGTGTTGGGCTCTACATCAGGATTTAGCTTACTTTCAGCTCTACGTCGGGACGTGCGTTGGGCTCTGCGTCGGGACGTGAGTTGGGCTCTGCGTCGGGACGTGCGTTGGGCTCTACGTCGGGACGTGCGTTGGGCTCTACGTCGGGACGTGCGTTGGGCTCTAGGTCGGGACGTGTGTTAAGCTCTACATCAGGATTTAGCTTACTTTCAGCTCTGCGTCGGGACGTGCGTTGGGCTCTGCGTCGGGACGTGCGTTGGGCTCTGCGTCGGGACGTGCGTTGGGCTCTGCGTCGGGACGTGCGTTGGGCTCTACGTCGGGACGTGCGTTGGGCTCTACGTCGGGACGTGCGTTGGGCTCTACCTCAGGATTTAGCTTACTTTCAGCTCTACGTCGGGACGTGTGTTGGGCTCTACGTCGGGACGTGTGTTGGGCTCTACGTCGGGACGTGTGTTGGGCTCTGCGTCGGGACGTGTGTTGGGCTGTGCGTCGGGACGTGTGTTGGGCTCTACATCAGGATTTCGCTTACTTTCAGCGCTACATCGGAACGTGTGTTGGGCTCTGCGTCGGGACGTGTGTTGGGCTCTGCGTCGGGACGTGTGTTGGGCTCTGCGTCGGGACGTGTGTTGGGCTCTGCGTCGGGACGTGTGTTGGGCTCTGCGTCGGGACGTGTGTTGGGCTCTGCGTCGGGACGTGTGTTGGCCTCTGCGTCGGGACGTGTGTTGGCCTCTGCGTCGGGACGTGTGTTGGGCTCTACGTCGGGACGTGTGTTGGGCTCTACGTCGGGACGTGTGTTGGGCTCTACATCAGGATTTAGCTTACTTTCAGCTCTACGTCGGGACGTGCGTTGGGCTCTACGTCGAGACGTGTGATGGGCTCTACATCAGGATTTAGCTTAATTTCAGCTCTACGTCGGAACGTGTGTTGGGCTCTACGTCGAGACGTGTGATGGGCTCTACATCAGGATTTAGCTTACTTTCAGCTCTACGTCGGGACGTGTGTTGGGCTCTACGTCGGGACGTGTGTTGGGCTCTACGTCGGGACGTGTGTTGGGCTCTACGTCGGGACGTGTGTTGGGCTCTACGTCGGGACGTGTGTTGGGCTCTACGTCGGGACGTGTGTTGGGCTCTACGTCGGGACGTGTGTTGGGCTCTACATCAGGATTTAGCTTACTTTCAGCTCTACGTCGGGACGTGCGTTGGGCTCTGCGTCGGGACGTGCGTTGGGCTCTACGTCGGAACGTGCGTTGGGCTCTACGTCGGGACGTGCGTTGGGCTCTACGTCGGGACGTGCGTTGGGCTCTACGTCGGGACGTGCGTTGGGCTCTACGTCGGGACGTGCGTTGGGCTCTACGTCGGGACGTGCGTTGGGCTCTACGTCGGGACGTGCGTTGGGCTCTACGTCGGGACGTGCGTTGGGCTCTACGTCGGGACGTGCGTTGGGCTCTACATCAGGATTTAGCTTACTTTCAGCTCTACGTCGGGACGTGTGTTGGGCTCTACGTCGGGACGTGTGTTGGGCTCTACGTCGGGACGTGTGTTGGGCTCTACGTCGGGACGTGTGTTGGGCTCTACGTCGGGACGTGTGTTGGGCTCTACGTCGGGACGTGTGTTGGGCTCTAGGTCGGGACGTGTGTTGGGCTCTAGGTCGGGACGTGTGTTGGGCTCTAGGTCGGGACGTGTGTTGGGCTCTACATCAGGATTTAGCTTACTTTCAGCTCTACGTCGGGACGTGCGTTGGGCTCTGCGTCGGGACGTGCGTTGGGCTCTGCGTCGGGACGTGCGTTGGGCTCTGCGTCGGGACGTGCGTTGGGCTCTGCGTCGGGACGTGCGTTGGGCTCTACGTCGGGACGTGCGTTGGGCTCTACCTCAGGATTTAGCTTACTTTCAGCTCTACGTCGGGACGTGCGTTGGGCTCTACGTCGGGACGTGCGTTGGGCTCTACGTCGGGACGTGCGTTGGGCTCTACGTCGGGACGTGCGTTGGGCTCTACGTCGGGACGTGCGTTGGGCTCTACGTCGGGACGTGTGTTGGGCTCTACCTCAGGATTTAGCTTACTTTCCGCTCTGCGTCGGGACGTGTGTTGGGCTCTACCTCAGGATTTAGCTTACTTTCAGCTGTACGTCGGGACGTGTGTTGGGCTGTACGTCGGGACGTGTGTTGGGCTGTACGTCGGGACGTGTGTTGGGCTGTACGTCGGGACGTGTGTTGGGCTGTACGTCGGGACGTGTGTTGGGCTGTACGTCGGGACGCGTGTTGGGCTGTACGTCGGGACGCGTGTTGGGCTCTGCGTCGGGACGCGTGTTGGGCTCTACCTCAGGATTTAGCTTACTTTCCGCTCTGCGTCGGGACGCGTGTTGGGCTCTACCTCAGGATTTAGCTTACTTTCCGCTCTGCGTCGGGCCACGTGTTGGGCTCTACCTCAGGATTTAGCTTACTTTCCGCTCTACGTCGGGACGTGTGTTGGGCTGTGCGTCGGGACGTGTGTTGGGCTCTACATCAGGATTTAGCTTACTTTCAGCGCTACATCGGGACGTGTGTTGGGCTCTGCGTCGGGACGTGTGTTGGGCTCTGCCTCGGGACGTGTGTTGGGCTCTGCGTCGGGACGTGTGTTGGGCTCTGCGTCGGGACGTGTGTTGGGCTCTGCGTCGGGACGTGTGTTGGGCTCTGCGTCGGGACGTGTGTTGGGCTCTGCGTCGGGACGTGTGTTGGCCTCTGCGTCGGGACGTGTGTTGGCCTCTGCGTCGGGACGTGTGTTGGCCTCTGCGTCGGGACGTGTGTTGGCCTCTGCGTCGGGACGTGTGTTGGGCTCTACGTCGGGACGTGTGTTGGGCTCTACGTCGGGACGTGTGTTGGGCTCTACATCAGGATTTAGCTTACTTTCAGCTCTGCGTCGGGACGTGCGTTGGGCTCTGCGTCGGGACGTGCGTTGGGCTCTACGTCGGAACGTGCGTTGGGCTCTACGTCGGGACGTGCGTTGGGCTCTACGTCGGGACGTGCGTTGGGCTCTACGTCGGGACGTGCGTTGGGCTCTACGTCGGGACGTGCGTTGGGCTCTACGTCGGGACGTGCGTTGGGCTCTACGTCGGGACGTGCGTTGGGCTCTACGTCGGGACGTGCGTTGGGCTCTACATCAGGATTTAGCTTACTTTCAGCTCTACGTCGGGACGTGTGTTGGGCTCTACGTCGGGACGTGTGTTGGGCTCTACGTCGGGACGTGTGTTGGGCTCTACGTCGGGACGTGTGTTGGGCTCTACGTCGGGACGTGTGTTGGGCTCTACGTCGGGACGTGTGTTGGGCTCTACGTCGGGACGTGTGTTGGGCTCTAGGTCGGGACGTGTGTTGGGCTCTAGGTCGGGACGTGTGTTGGGCTCTAGGTCGGGACGTGTGTTGGGCTCTACATCAGGATTTAGCTTACTTTCAGCTCTACGTCGGGACGTGCGTTGGGCTCTGCGTCGGGACGTGCGTTGGGCTCTGCGTCGGGACGTGCGTTGGGCTCTGCGTCGGGACGTGCGTTGGGCTCTACGTCGGGACGTGCGTTGGGCTCTACCTCAGGATTTAGCTTACTTTCAGCTCTACGTCGGGACGTGCGTTGGGCTCTACGTCGGGACGTGCGTTGGGCTCTACGTCGGGACGTGCGTTGGGCTCTACGTCGGGACGTGCGTTGGGCTCTACGTCGGGACGTGCGTTGGGCTCTACGTCGGGACGTGCGTTGGGCTCTACGTCGGGACGTGTGTTGGGCTCTACCTCAGGATTTAGCTTACTTTCCGCTCTGCGTCGGGACGTGTGTTGGGCTCTACCTCAGGATTTAGCTTACTTTCAGCTGTACGTCGGGACGTGTGTTGGGCTGTACGTCGGGACGTGTGTTGGGCTGTACGTCGGGACGTGTGTTGGGCTGTACGTCGGGACGTGTGTTGGGCTGTACGTCGGGACGTGTGTTGGGCTCTGCGTCGGGACGCGTGTTGGGCTCTGCGTCGGGACGCGTGTTGGGCTCTACCTCAGGATTTAGCTTACTTTCCGCTCTGCGTCGGGACGCGTGTTGGGCTCTACCTCAGGATTTAGCTTACTTTCCGCTCTGCGTCGGGCCACGTGTTGGGCTCTACCTCAGGATTTAGCTTACTTTCCGCTCTACGTCGGGACGTGTGTTGGGCTGTGCGTCGGGACGTGTGTTGGGCTCTACATCAGGATTTAGCTTACTTTCAGCGCTACATCGGGACGTGTGTTGGGCTCTGCGTCGGGACGTGTGTTGGGCTCTGCGTCGGGACGTGTGTTGGGCTCTGCGTCGGGACGTGTGTTGGGCTCTGCGTCGGGACGTGTGTTGGGCTCTGCGTCGGGACGTGTGTTGGCCTCTGCGTCGGGACGTGTGTTGGCCTCTGCGTCGGGACGTGTGTTGGCCTCTGCGTCGGGACGTGTGTTGGGCTCTACATCAGGATTTAGCTTACTTTCAGCTCTACGTCGGGACGTGCGTTGGGCTCTACGTCGAGACGTGTGATGGGCTCTACATCAGGATTTAGCTTACTTTCAGCTCTACGTCGGGACGTGTGTTGGGCTCTACGTCGAGACGTGTGATGGGCTCTACATCAGGATTTAGCTTACTTTCAGCTCTACGTCGGGACGTGTGTGGGGCTCTACGTCGGGACGTGTGTGGGGCTCTACGTCGGGACGTGTGTTGGGCTCTACGTCGGGACGTGTGTTGGGCTCTACGTCGGGACGTGTGTTGGGCTCTACGTCGGGACGTGTGTTGGGCTCTACATCAGGATTTAGCTTACTTTCAGCTCTACGTCGGGACCTGCGTTGGGCTCTGCGTCGGGACGTGCGTTGGGCTCTACGTCGGGACGTGCGTTGGGCTCTACGTCGGGACGTGCGTTGGGCTCTACGTCGGGACGTGCGTTGGGCTCTACGTCGGGACGTGCGTTGGGCTCTACGTCGGGACGTGCGTTGGGCTCTACCTCAGGATTTAGCTTACTTTCAGCTCTACGTCGGGACGTGTGTTGGGCTCTACGTCGGGACGTGTGTTGGGCTCTACGTCGGGACGTGTGTTGGGCTCTACGTCGGGACGTGTGTTGGGCTCTACGTCGGGACGGGTGTTGGGCTCTGCGTCGGGACGTGTGTTGGGCTCTACATCAGGATTTCGCTTACTTTCAGCGCTACATCGGAACGTGTGTTGGGCTCTGCGTCGGGACGTGTGTTGGGCTCTGCGTCGGGACGTGTGTTGGGCTCTGCGTCGGGACGTGTGTTGGGCTCTGCGTCGGGACGTGTGTTGGCCTCTGCGTCGGGACGTGTGTTGGCCTCTGCCTCGGGACGTGTGTTGGGCTCTACGTCGGGACGTGTGTTGGGCTCTACGTCGGGACGTGTGTTGGGCTCTACATCAGGATTTAGCTTACTTTCAGCTCTACGTCGGGACGTGCGTTGGGCTCTACGTCGAGACGTGTGATGGGCTCTACATCAGGATTTAGCTTACTTTCAGCTCTACGTCGGGACGTGTGATGGGCTCTACATCAGGATTTAGCTTACTTTCAGCTCTACGTCGGGACGTGTGTTGGGCTCTACGTCGGGACGTGTGTTGGGCTCTACGTCGGGACGTGTGTTGGGCTCTACGTCGGGACGTGTGTTGGGCTCTACGTCGGGACGTGTGTTGGGCTCTACATCAGGATTTAGCTTACTTTCAGCTCTACGTCGGGACGTGCGCTGGGCTCTGCGTCGGGACGTGCGCTGGGCTCTATGTCGGGACGTGCGTTGGGCTCTACGTCGGGACGTGCGTTGGGCTCTACGTCGGGACGTGCGTTGGGCTCTACGTCGGGACGTGCGTTGGGCTCTACGTCGGGACGTGCGTTGGGCTCTACGTCGGGACGTGCGTTGGGCTCTACGTCGGGACGTGCGTTGGGCTCTACATCAAGATTTAGCTTACTTTCAGCTCTACGTCGGGACGTGTGTTGGGCTCTACGTCGGGACGTGTGTTGGGCTCTACGTCGGGACGTGTGTTGGGCTCTGCGTCGGGACGTGTGTTGGGCTCTACGTCGGGACGCGTGTTGGGCTCTGCGTCGGGACGCGTGTTGGGCTCTGCGTCGGGACGCGTGTTGGGCTCTGCGTCGGGACGCGTGTTGGGCTCTGCGTCGGGACGCGTGTTGGGCTCTACCTCAGGATTTAGCTTACTTTCCGCTCTGCGTCGGGACGCGTGTTGGGCTCTACCTCAGGATTTAGCTTACTTTCCGCTCTGCGTCGTGCCGCGTGTTGGGCTCTACCTCAGGATTTAGCTTACTTTCCGCTCTACGTCGGGACGTGTGTTGGGCTGTGCGTCGGGACGTGTGTTGGGCTCTACATCAGGATTTAGCTTACTTTCAGCGCTACATCGGAACGTGTGTTGGGCTCTGCGTCGGGACGTGTGTTGGGCTCTGCGTCGGGACGTGTGTTGGGCTCTGCGTCGGGACGTGTGTTGGGCTCTGCGTCGGGACGTGTGTTGGGCTCTGCGTCGGGACGTGTGTTGGGCTCTGCGTCGGGACGTGTGTTGGGCTCTGCGTCGGGACGTGTGTTGGGCTCTGCGTCGGGACGTGTGTTGGGCTCTACGTCGGGACGTGTGTTGGACTCTACATCAGGATTTAGCTTACTTTCAGCTCTACGTCGGGACGTGCGTTGGGCTCTACGTCGAGACGTGTGATGGGCTCTACATCAGGATTTAGCTTACTTTCAGCTCTACGTCGGGACGTGCGTTGGGCTCTACGTCGAGACGTGTGATGGGCTCTACATCAGGATTTAGCTTACTTTCAGCTCTACGTCGGGACGTGTGTTGGACTCTACGTCGGGACATGTGTTGGGCTCTACGTCGGGACGTGTGTTGGGCTCTACGTCG
This sequence comes from Leptosomus discolor, assembly GCF_034619465.1. Taxonomy (NCBI): domain Eukaryota; kingdom Metazoa; phylum Chordata; class Aves; order Leptosomiformes; family Leptosomidae; genus Leptosomus; species Leptosomus discolor. The sequence continues at coordinate 213,277 of NW_028237857.1, read as the reverse complement.
GGACGTGTGTTGGGCTCTACGTCTGGACGTGTGTTGGGCTCTACATCAGGATTTAGCTTACTTTCAGCTCTACGTCGGGACGTGCGTTGGGCTCTACGTCGGGACGTGCGTTGGGCTCTACGTCGGGACGTGCGTTGGGCTCTACGTCGGGACGTGCGTTGGGCTCTACGTCGGGACGTGCGTTGGGCTCTACGTCGGGACGTGCGTTGGGCTCTACGTCGGGACGTGCGTTGGGCTCTACGTCGGGACGTGCGTTGGGCTCTACGTCGGGACGTGCGTTGGGCTCTACATCAGGATTTAGCTTACTTTCAGCTCTACGTCGGGACGTGTGTTGGGCTCTACGTCGGGACGTGTGTTGGGCTCTACGTCGGGACGTGTGTTGGGCTCTACGTCGGGACGTGTGTTGGGCTCTACGTCGGGACGTGCGTTGGGCTCTACGTCGGGACGTGCGTTGGGCTCTACGTCGGGACGTGCGTTGGGCTCTAGGTCGGGACGTGTGTTGGGCTCTACATCAGGATTTAGCTTACTTTCAGCTCTACGTCGGGACGTGCGTTGGGCTCTGCGTCGGGACGTGAGTTGGGCTCTGCGTCGGGACGTGCGTTGGGCTCTACGTCGGGACGTGCGTTGGGCTCTACGTCGGGACGTGCGTTGGGCTCTACGTCGGGACGTGCGTTGGGCTCTAGGTCGGGACGTGTGTTAAGCTCTACATCAGGATTTAGCTTACTTTCAGCTCTACGTCGGGACGTGCGTTGGGCTCTGCGTCGGGACGTGAGTTGGGCTCTGCGTCGGGACGTGCGTTGGGCTCTACGTCGGGACGTGCGTTGGGCTCTACGTCGGGACGTGCGTTGGGCTCTAGGTCGGGACGTGCGTTGGGCTCTACCTCAGGATTTAGCTTACTTTCAGCTCTACGTTGGGACGTGCGTTGGGCTCTGCGTCGGGACGTGCGTTGGGCTCTGCGTCGGGACGTGCGTTGGGCTCTACGTCGGGACGTGCGTTGGGCTCTACGTCGGGACGTGCGTTGGGCTCTACGTCGCGACCTGCGTTGGGCTCTACGTCGGGACGTGCGTTGGGCTCTACGTCGCGACCTGCGTTGGGCTCTACGTCGCGACCTGCATTGGGCTCTACGTCGCGACCTGCGTTGGGCTCTTTGTCAGGATTTAGCTTACTTTCAGCTCTACGTCGGGACGTGTGTTGGGCTCTACGTCGGGACGTGTGTTGGGCTCTGCGTCGGAACGTGTGTTGGGCTCTGCGTCGGGACTTGTGTTGGGCTCTGCGTCGGGACGTGTGTTGGGCTCTGCGTCGGGACGTGTGTTGGGCTCTACGTCGGGACGTGTGTTGGGCTGTACGTCGGGACGTGTGTTGGGCTCTACGTCGGGACGTGTGTTGGGCTCTACGTCGGGACGTGTGTTGGGCTCTACGTCGGGACGTGTGTTGGGCTCTACGTCGGGACGTGTGTTGGGCTCTACGTCGGGACGTGTGTTGGGCTCTACGTCGAGACGTGTGTTGGGCTCTACGTCGAGACGTGTGTTGGGCTCTACGTCGAGACGTGTGTTGGGCTCTACATCAGGATTTAGCTTACTTTCAGCTCTACGTCGGGACGTCTGTTGGGCTCTACGTCGGGACGTGTGTTGGGCTCTACGTCGGGACGTGTGTTGGGCTCTACGTCGGGACGTGTGTTGGGCTCTACGTCGGGACGTGTGTTGGGCTCTACGTCGGGACGTGTGTTGGGCTCTAGGTCGGGACGTGTGTTGGGCTCTAGGTCGGGACGTGTGTTGGGCTCTAGGTCGGGACGTGTGTTGGGCTCTAGGTCGGGACGTGTGTTGGGCTCTACATCAGGATTTAGCTTACTTTCAGCTCTACGTCGGGACGTGCGTTGGGCTCTGCGTCGGGACGTGCGTTGGGCTCTGCGTCGGGACGTGCGTTGGCCTCTGCGTCGGGACGTGCGTTGGGCTCTAGGTCGGGACGTGCGTTGGGCTCTACGTCGGGACGTGCGTTGGGCTCTACCTCAGGATTTAGCTTACTTTCAGCTCTACGTCGGGACGTGCGTTGGGCTCTACGTCGGGACGTGCGTTGGGCTCTACGTCGGGACGTGCGTTGGGCTCTACGTCGGGACGTGCGTTGGGCTCTACGTCGGGACGTGCGTTGGGCTCTACGTCGGGACGTGTGTTGGGCTCTACCTCAGGATTTAGCTTACTTTCCGCTCTGCGTCGGGACGTGTGTTGGGCTCTACCTCAGGATTTAGCTTACTTTCAGCTGTACGTCGGGACGTGTGTTGGGCTGTACGTCGGGACGTGTGTTGGGCTGTACGTCGGGACGTGTGTTGGGCTGTACGTCGGGACGTGTGTTGGGCTCTCCGTCGGGACGTGTGTTGGGCTCTCCGTCGGGACGTGTGTTGGGCTCTCCGTCAGGATTTAGCTTACATTCAGCTCTACGTCGGGACGTGTGTTGGGCTCTACGTCGGGACGTGTGTTGGGCTCTACCTCAGGATTTAGCTTACTTTCAGCTCTACGTCGGGACGTGTGTTGGGCTCTACGTCGGGACGTGTGTTGGGCTCTACCTCAGGATTTAGTTTACTTTCCGCTCTGCGTCGGGACGCGTGTTGGGCTCTACCTCAGGATTTAGCTTACTTTCCGCTCTGCGTCGGGCCGCGTGTTGGGCTCTACCTCAGGATTTAGCTTACTTTCCGCTCTACGTCGGGACGTGTGTTGGGCTCTGCGTCGGGACGTTTGTTGGGCTCTGCGTCGGGACGTGTGTTGGGCTCTGCGTCGGGACGTGTGTTGGGCTCTGCGTCGGGACGTGTGTTGGGCTCTGCGTCGGGACGTGTGTTGGGCTCTACGTCGGGACGTGTGTTGGGCTCTACGTCGGGACGTGTGTTGGGCTCTACATCAGGATTTAGCTTACTTTCAGCTCTACGTCGGGACGTGCGTTGGGCTCTACGTCGAGACGTGTGATGGGCTCTACATCAGGATTTAGCTTACTTTCAGCTCTACGTCGGGACGTGTGTTGGGCTCTACGTCGAGACGTGTGATGGGCTCTACATCAGGATTTAGCTTACTTTCAGCTCTACGTCGGGACGTGTGTTGGGCTCTAGGTCGGGACGTGTGTTGGGCTCTAGGTCGGGACGTGTCTTGGGCTCTACGTCGGGACGTGCGTTGGGCTCTACGTCGGGACGTGCGTTGGGCTCTACGTCGGGACGTGCGTTGGGCTCTACGTCGGGACGTGCGTTGGGCTCTACGTCGGGACGTGCGTTGGGCTCTACGTCGGGACGTTCGTTGGGCTCTACGTCGGGACGTGCGTTGGGCTCTACATCAGGATTTAGCTTACTTTCAGCTCTACGTCGGGACGTGTGTTGGGCTCTACGTCGGGACGTGTGTTGGGCTCTACGTCGGGACGTGTGTTGGGCTCTACGTCGGGACGTGTGTTGGGCTCTACTTCGGGACGTGCGTTGGGCTCTACGTCGGGACGTGCGTTGGGCTCTACGTCGGGACGTGCGTTGGGCTCTACGTCGGGACGTGTGTTGGGCTCTAGGTCGGGACGTGTGTTGGGCTCTACATCAGGATTTAGCTTACTTTCAGCTCTACGTCGGGACGTGCGTTGGGCTCTGCGTCGGGACGTGCGTTGGGCTCTACGTCGGGACGTGCGTTGGGCTCTAGGTCGGGACGTGTGTTGGGCTCTACATCAGGATTTAGCTTACTTTCAGCTCTGCGTCGGGACGTGCGTTGGGCTCTGCGTCGGGACGTGCGTTGGGCTCTGCGTCGGGACGTGCGTTGGGCTCTGCGTCGGGACGTGCGTTGGGCTCTACGTCGGGACGTGCGTTGGGCTCTACGTCGGGACGTGCGTTGGGCTCTACCTCAGGATTTAGCTTACTTTCAGCTCTACGTCGGGACGTGCGTTGGGCTCTACGTCGGGACGTGCGTTGGGCTCTACGTCGGGACGTGCGTTGGGCTCTACGTCGGGACGTGCGTTGGGCTCTACGTCGGGACGTGCGTTGGGCTCTACGTCGGGACGTGCGTTGGGCTCTACGTCGGGACGTGCGTTGGGCTCTACGTCGCGACCTGCATTGGGCTCTACGTCGCAACCTGCATTGGGCTCTTTGTCAGGATTTAGCTTACTTTCAGCTCTACGTCGGGACGTGTGTTGGGCTCTACGTCGGGACGTGTGTTGGGCTCTGCGTCGGAACGTGTGTTGGGCTCTGCGTCGGGACGTGTGTTGGGCTCTGCGTCGGGACGTGTGTTGGGCTCTGCGTCGGGACGTGTGTTGGGCTCTGCGTCGGGACGTGTGTTGGGCTGTACGTCGGGACGTGTGTTGGGCTCTACGTCGGGACGTGTGTTGGGCTCTACTTCGGGACGTGTGTTGGGCTCTACGTCGGGACGTGTGTTGGGCTCTACGTCGGGACGTGTGTTGGGCTCTACGTCGGGACGTGTGTTGGGCTCTACGTCGGGACGTGTGTTGGGCTCAACGTCGGGACGTGTGTTGGGCTCAACGTCGGGACGTGTGTTGGGCTCTACGTCGGGACGTGTGTTGGGCTCTACGTCGAGACGTGTGTTGGGCTCTACATCAGGATTTAGCTTACTTTCAGCTCTACGTCGGGACGTGTGTTGGGCTCTACGTCGGGACGTGTGTTGGGCTCTACGTCGGGACGTGCGTTGGGCTCTACGTCGGGACGTGCGTTGGGCTCTACGTCGGGACGTGTGTTGGGCTCTACGTCGGGACGTGCGTTGGGCTCTACGTCGGGACGTGCGTTGGGCTCTACGTCGGGACGTGTGTTGGGCTCTACATCAGGATTTAGCTTACTTTCAGCTCTACGTCGGGACGTGCGTTGGGCTCTACATCGGGACGTGCGTTGGGCTCTACGTCGGGACGTGCGTTGGGCTCTACGTCGGGACGTGCGTTGGGCTCTACGTCGGGACGTGCGTTGGGCTCTACGTCGGGACGTGCGTTGGGCTCTACGTCGGGACGTGTGTTGGGCTGTACGTCGGGACGTGTGTTGGGCTCTACGTCGGGACGTGTGTTGGGCTCTGCGTCAGGATCTAGCTTACTTTCAGCTCTACATCGGAACGTGTGTTGGGCTCTACGTCGGGAGGTGTGTTTGGCTCTGCGTCGGGACGTGTGTTGGGCTCTGCGTCGGGACGTGTGTTGGGCTCTGCGTCGGGACGTGTGTGGGGCTCTGCGTCGGGACGTGTGTGGGGCTCTGCGTCGGGACGTGTGTGGGGCTCTACGTCGGGACGTGTGTTGGGCTCTACGTCGGGACGTGTGTGGGGCTCTACGTCGGGACGTGTGTGGGGCTCTACGTCGGGACGTGTGTTGCGCTCTGCGTCGGGACGTGCGTTGGGCTCTACCTCAGGATTTAGCTTACTTTCAGGTCTACGTCGGGACGTGTGTTGGGCTCTGCGTCGGGACGTGTGTTGGGCTCTGCGTCGGGACGTGTGTTGGGCTCTGCGTCGGGACGTGTGTTGGGCTCTACCTCAGGATTTAGCTTACTTTCCGCTCTGCGTTTGGACGTGTGTTGGGCTCTACCTCAGGATTTAGCTTACTTTCTGCTCTACGTGGGGACGTGTGTTGGGCTCTCCCTCAGGATTTAGCTTACTTTCAGCTCTACGTCGGGACGTGTGTTGGGCTCTACGTCGGGATTTAGCTTACTTCCAGCTCTACGTCGGGACGTGTGTTGGACTCTACGTCGGGACGTGTGTTGGACTCTATGTCGGGACGTGTGTTGGGCTCTACCTCAGGATTTAGCTTACTTTCCGCTCTGCGTCGGGACGTGTGTTGGGCTCTACCTCAGGATTTAGCTTACTTTCAGCTCTACGTCGGGACGTGTGTTGGGCTCTAGGTCGGGACGTGTGTTGGGCTCTAGGTCGGGACGTGTCTTGGGCTCTAGGTCGGGACGTGTGTTGGGCTCTAGGTCGGGACGTGTGTTGGGCTCTAGGTCGGGACGTGTGTTGGGCTCTAGGTCGGGACGTGTGTTGGGCTCTAGGTCGGGACGTGTGTTGGGCTCTACGTCGGGACGTGTGTTGGGCTCTACGTCGGGACGTGTGTTGGGCTCTAGGTCGGGACGTGTGTTGGGCTCTACGTCGGGACGTGTGTTGGGCTCTACGTCGGGACGTGTGTTGGGCTCTACGTCGGGACGTGTGTTGGGCTCTACGTCGGGACGTGTGTTGGGCTCTACGGCGGGACGTGTGTTGGGCTCTACGTCGGGATTTAGCTTACTTCCAGCTCTACGTCGGGATTTAGCTTACTTCCAGCTCTACGTCGGGATTTAGCTTACTTTCAGCTCTACGTCGGGACGTGTGTTGGGCTCTAGGTCGGGACGTGTGTTGGGCTCTAGGTCGGGACGTGTGTTGGGCTCTGCGTCGGGACGTGTGTTGGGCTCTGCGTCGGGACGTGTGTTGGGCTCTACGTCGGGACGTGTGTTGGGCTCTAGGTCGGGACGTGTGTTGGGCTCTAGGTCGGGACGTGTGTTGGGCTCTAGGTCGGGACGTGTGTTGGGCTCTAGGTCGGGACGTGTGTTGGGCTCTACCTCAGGATTTAGCTTACTTTCAGCTCTACGTGGGGACGTGTGTTGGGCTCTACCTCAGGATTTAGCTTACTTTCCGCTCTGCGTCGGGACGTGTGTTGGGCTCTAGGTCGGGACGTGTGTTGGGCTCTAGGTCGGGACGTGTGTTGGGCTCTAGGTCGGGACGTGTGTTGGGCTCTAGGTCGGGACGTGTGTTGGGCTCTAGGTCGGGACGTGTGTTGGGCTCTAGGTCGGGACGTGCGTTGGGCTCTGCGTCGGGACGTGCGTTGGGCTCTACCTCAGGATTTAGATTACTTTCAGCTCTACGTCGGGACGTGCGTTGGGCTCTAGGTCGGGACGTGTGTTGGGCTCTACATCAGGATTTAGCTTACTTTCAGCTCTGCGTCGGGACGTGCGTTGGGCTCTGCGTCGGGACGTGCGTTGGGCTCTGCGTCGGGACGTGCGTTGGGCTCTGCGTCGGGACGTGCGTTGGGCTCTACGTCGGGACGTGCGTTGGGCTCTACGTCGGGACGTGCGTTGGGCTCTACGTCGGGACGTGCGTTGGGCTCTACGTCGGGACGTGCGTTGGGCTCTACCTCAGGATTTAGCTTACTTTCAGCTCTACGTCGGGACGTGCGTTGGGCTCTACGTCGGGACGTGCGTTGGGCTCTACGTCGGGACGTGCGTTGGGCTCTACGTCGGGACGTGCGTTGGGCTCTACGTCGGGACGTGCGTTGGGCTCTACGTCGCGACCTGCGTTGGGCTCTACGTCGCGACCTGCGTTGGGCTCTTTGTCAGGATTTAGCTTACTTTCAGCTCTACGTCGGGACGTGTGTTGGGCTCTACGTCGGGACGTGTGTTGGGCTCTACGTCGGGACGTGTGTTGGGCTCTGCGTCGGAACGTGTGTTGGGCTCTGCGTCGGGACGTGTGTTGGGCTCTGCGTCGGGACGTGTGTTGGGCTCTGCGTCGGGACGTGTGTTGGGCTCTACGTCGGGACGTGTGTTGGGCTGTACGTCGGGACGTGTGTTGGGCTCTACGTCGGGACGTGTGTTGGGCTCTACGTCGGGACGTGTGTTGGGCTCTACGTCGGGACGTGTGTTGGGCTCTACGTCGGGACGTGCGTTGGGCTCTACGTCGGGACGTGTCTTGGGCTCTACATCAGGATTTAGCTTACTTTCAGGTCTACGTCGGGACGTGCGTTGGGCTCTACGTCGGGACGTGCGTTGGGCTCTACGTCGGGACGTGCGTTGGGCTCTACGTCGGGACGTGCGTTGGGCTCTACGTCGGGACCTGCGTTGGGCTCTACGTCGGGACGTGTGTTGGGCTCTACGTCGGGACGTGTGTTGGGCTCTGCGTCAGGATCTAGCTTACTTTCAGCTCTACATCGGAACGTGTGTTGGGCTCTGCGTCGGGACGTGTGTTGGGCTCTGCGTCGGGACGTGTGTTGGGCTCTGCGTCGGGACGTGTGTGGGGCTCTGCGTCGGGACGTGTGTGGGGCTCTACGTCGGGACGTGTGTGGGGCTCTACGTCGGGACGTGTGTGGGGCTCTACGTCGGGACGTGTGTTGCGCTCTGCGTCGGGACGTGTGTTGGGCTCTACCTCAGGATTTAGCTTACTTTCAGGTCTACGTCGGGATGTGTGTTGGGCTCTACATCGGGACATGTGTTGGGCTCTACCTCAGGATTTAGCTTACTTTCCGCTCTACGTGGGGACGTGTGTTGGGCTCTACCTCAGGATTTAGCTTACTTTCCGCTCTGCGTCGGGACGTGTTTTGGGCTCTACCTCAGGATTTAGCTTACTTTCCGCTATGCGTCGGGACGTGTTTTGGGCTCTACCTCAGGATTTAGCTTACTTTCCGCTCTGAGTCGGGACGTGTGTTGGGCGCTGCGTCGGGAAGTGTGTTGGGCGCTGCGTCGGGACGTGTGTTTGGCTCTGCGTCGGGACGTGTGTTTGGCTCTGCGTCGGGACGTGTGTTTGGCTCTGCGTCGGGCCGTGTGTTTGGCTCTGCGTCGGGACGTGTGTTTGGCTCTGCGTCGGGACGTGTGTTTGGCTCTGCGTCGGGACGTGTGTTGGGCTCTGCGTCGGGACGTGTGTTGGGCTCTGCGTCGGGACGTGTGTTGGGCTCTGCGTCGGGACGTGTGTTGGGCTCTACCTCAGGATTTAGCTTACTTTCCGCTCTGCGTTTGGACGTGTGTTGGGCTCTACCTCAGGATTTAGCTTACTTTCTGCTCTACGTGGGGACGTGTGTTGGGCTCTCCCTCAGGATTTAGCTTACTTTCAGCTCTACGTCGGGACGTGTGTTGGGCTCTACGTCGGGATTTAGCTTACTTCCAGCTCTACGTCGGGACGTGTGTTGGACTCTACGTCGGGACGTGTGTTGGACTCTATGTCGGGACGTGTGTTGGGCTCTACCTCAGGATTTAGCTTACTTTCCGCTCTGCGTCGGGACGTGTGTTGGGCTCTACCTCAGGATTTAGCTTACTTTCAGCTCTACGTCGGGACGTGTGTTGGGCTCTAGGTCGGGACGTGTGTTGGGCTCTAGGTCGGGACGTGTGTTGGGCTCTAGGTCGGGACGTGTGTTGGGCTCTAGGTCGGGACGTGTGTTGGGCTCTAGGTCGGGACGTGTGTTGGGCTCTAGGTCGGGACGTGTGTTGGGCTCTAGGTCGGGACGTGTGTTGGGCTCTACGTCGGGACGTGTGTTGGGCTCTACGTCGGGACGTGTGTTGGGCTCTACGTCGGGACGTGTGTTGGGCTCTACGTCGGGACGTGTGTTGGGCTCTACGTCGGGATTTAGCTTACTTCCAGCTCTACGTCGGGATTTAGCTTACTTCCAGCTCTACGTCGGGATTTAGCTTACTTCCAGCTCTACGTCGGGATTTAGCTTACTTTCAGCTCTACGTCGGGACGTGTGTTGGGCTCTAGGTCGGGACGTGTGTTGGGCTCTGCGTCGGGACGTGTGTTGGGCTCTGCGTCGGGACGTGTGTTGGGCTCTGCGTCGGGACGTGTGTTGGGCTCTAGGTCGGGACGTGTGTTGGGCTCTACCTCAGGATTTAGCTTACTTTCAGCTCTACGTGGGGACGTGTGTTGGGCTCTACCTCAGGATTTAGCTTACTTTCCGCTCTGCGTCGGGACGTGTGTTGGGCTCTAGGTCGGGACGTGTGTTGGGCTCTAGGTCGGGACGTGTGTTGTGCTCTAGGTCGGGACGTGTGTTGGGCTCTAGGTCGGGACGTGTGTTGGGCTCTAGGTCGGGACGTGTGTTGGGCTCTAGGTCGGGACGTGTGTTGGGCTCTAGGTCGGGACGTGCGTTGCGCTCTGCGTCGGGACGTGCGTTGGGCTCTACCTCAGGATTTAGCTTACTTTCAGCTCTACGTCGGGACGTGCGTTGGGCTCTACGTCGGGACGTGCGTTGGGCTCTACGTCGGGACGTGCGTTGGGCTCTACGTCGCGACGTGCGTTGGGCTCTACGTCGCGACGTGCGTTGGGCTCTACGTCGCGACGTGCGTTGGGCTCTACGTCGCGACGTGCGTTGGGCTCTACGTCGCGACGTGCGTTGGGCTCTACGTCGCGACCTGCGTTGGGCTCTACGTCGCGACCTGCGTTGGGCTCTACGTCGCGACCTGCGTTGGGCTCTACGTCGCGACCTGCGTTGGGCTCTTTGTCAGGATTTAGCTTACTTTCAGCTCTACGTCGGGACGTGTGTTGGGCTCTGCGTCGGGACGTGTGTTGGGCTCTGCGTCGGGACGTGTGTTGGGCTCTACGTCGGGACGTGTGTTGGGCTCTACGTCGGGACGTGTGTTGGGCTCTACATCAGGATTTAGCTTACTTTCAGCTCTACGTCGGGACGTGTGTTGGGCTCTACGTCGGGACGTGTGTTGGGCTCTACGTCGGGACGTGTGTTGGGCTCTACGTCGGGACGTGTGTTGGGCTCTACGTCGGGACGTGTGTTGGGCTCTACGTCGGGACGTGTGTTGGGCTCTACGTCGGGACGTGTGTTGGGCTCTACGTCGGGACGTGTGTTGGGCTCTACATCAGGATTTAGCTTACTTTCAGCTCTACGTCGGGACGTGTGTTGGGCTCTACGTCGGGACGTGTGTTGGGCTCTACGTCGGGACGTGTGTTGGGCTCTACGTCGGGACGTGTGTTGGGCTCTACGTCGGGACGTGTGTTGGGCTCTACGTCGGGACGTGTGTTGGGCTCTACGTCGGGACGTGTGTTGGGCTCTACGTCGGGACGTGTGTTGGGCTCTACGTCGGGACGTGTGTTGGGCTCTACATCAGGATTTAGCTTACTTTCAGCTCTACGTCGGGACGTGCGTTGGGCTCTACGTCGGGACTTGCGTTGGGCTCTACGTCGGGACGTGCGTTGGGCTCTACGTCGGGACGTGCGTTGGGCTCTACGTCGGGACGTGCGTTGGGCTCTGCGTCAGGATCTAGCTTACTTTCAGCTCTACATCGGAACGTGTGTTGGGCTCTACGTCGGGACGTGTGTTTGGCTCTGCGTCGGGACGTGTGTTGGGCTCTGCGTCGGGACGTGTGTTGGGCTCTGCGTCGGGACGTGTGTGGGGCTCTGCGTCGGGACGTGTGTGGGGCTCTGCGTCGGGACGTGTGTGGGGCTCTGCGTCGGGACGTGTGTGGGGCTCAGCGTCGGGACGTGTGTTGGGCTCTGCGTCGGGACGTGTGTGGGGCTCTACGTCGGGACGTGTGTTGCGCTCTGCGTCGGGACGTGCGTTGGGCTCTACCTCAGGATTTAGCTTACTTTCAGGTCTACGTCGGGACGTGTGTTGGGCTCTACATCGGGACATGTGTTGGGCTCTACCTCAGGATTTAGCTTACTTTCCGCTCTGCGTCGGGACGTGTGTTGGGCTCTAGGTCGGGACGTGTGTTGGGCTCTAGGTCGGGACGTGTGTTGGGCTCTAGGTCGGGACGTGTGTTGGGCTCTAGGTCGGGACATGTGTTGCGCTCTGCGTCGGGACGTGCGTTGGGCTCTACCTCAGGATTTAGCTTACTTTCAGCTCTACGTCGGGACGTGCGTTGGGCTCTACGTCGGGACGTGCGTTGGGCTCTACGTCGGGACGTGCGTTGGGCTCTACGTCGGGACTTGCGTTGGGCTCTACGTCGCGACCTGCGTTGGGCTCTACGTCGCGACCTGCGTTGGGCTCTACGTCGCGACCTGCGTTGGGCTCTACGTCGCGACCTGCGTTGGGCTCTACGTCGCGACCTGCGTTGGGCTCTTTGTCAGGATTTAGCTTACTTTCAGCTCTACGTCGGGACGTGTGTTGGGCTCTGCGTCGGGACGTGTGTTGGGCTCTGCGTCGGGACGTGTGTTGGGCTCTGCGTCGGGACGTGTGTTGGGCTCTGCGTCGGGACGTGTGTTGGGCTCTGCGTCGGGACGTGTGTTGGGCTCTGCGTCGGGACGTGTGTTGGGCTCTGCGTCGGGACGTGTGTTGGGCTCTACATCAGGATTTAGCTTACTTTCAGCTCTACGTCGGGACGTGTGTTGGGCTCTACGTCGGGACGTGTGTTGGGCTCTACGTCGGGACGTGTGTTGGGCTCTACGTCGGGACGTGTGTTGGGCTCTACGTCGGGACGTGTGTTGGGCTCTACGTCGGGACGTGTGTTGGGCTCTACGTCGGGACGTGTGTTGGGCTCTACGTCGGGACGTGTGTTGGGCTCTACATCAGGATTTAGCTTACTTTCAGCTCTACGTCGGGACGTGCGTTGGGCTCTACGTCGGGACGTGCGTTGGGCTCTACGTCGGGACGTGCGTTGGGCTCTACGTCGGGACGTGAGTTGGGCTCTACGTCGGGACCTGCGTTGGGCTCTACGTCGGGACGTGTGTTGGGCTCTGCGTCAGGATCTAGCTTACTTTCAGCTCTACATCGGAACGTGTGTTGGGCTCTACGTCGGGACGTGTGTTTGGCTCTGCGTCGGGACGTGTGTTGGGCTCTGCGTCGGGACGTGTGTGGGGCTCTGCGTCGGGACGTGTGTGGGGCTCTGCGTCGGGACGTGTGTGGGGCTCTGCGTCGGGACGTGTGTGGGGCTCTACGTCGGGACGTGTGTGGGGCTCTACGTCGGGACGTGTGTTGCGCTCTGCGTCGGGACGTGCGTTGGGCTCTACCTCAGGATTTAGCTTACTTTCAGGTCTACGTCGGGACGTGTGTTGGGCTCTACAGCGGGACATGTGTTGGGCTCTACCTCAGGATTTAGCTTACTTTCAGCTCTACGTGGGGACGTGTGTTGGGCTCTACCTCAGGATTTAGCTTACTTTCCTCTCTGCGTCGGGACGTGTTTTGGGCTCTACCTCAGGATTTAGCTTACTTTCTGCTCTGAGTCGGGACGTGTGTTGGGCTCTACGTCGGGACGTGTGTTGGGCTCTGCGTCGGGACGTGTGTTTGGCTCTACGTCGGGACGTGTGTTGGGCTCTAGGTCGGGACGTGTGTTGGGCTCTAGGTCGGGACGTGTGTTGGGCTCTAGGTCGGGACGTGTGTTGGGCTCTACCTCAGGATTTAGCTTACTTTCAGCTCTACGTGGGGACGTGTGTTGGGCTCTACCTCAGGATTTAGCTTACATTCCGCTCTGCGTCGGGACGTGTGTTGGGCTCTAGGTCGGGACGTGTGTTGGGCTCTAGGTCGGGACGTGTGTTGGGCTCTAGGTCGGGACGTGTGTTGGGTTTTACGTCGGGACGTGTGTTGGGCTCTACGTCGGGACGTGTGTTGGGCTCTACGTCGAGACGTGTGATGGGCTCTACGTCGGGACGTGTGTTGGGCTCTACGTCGGGACGTGTGTTGGGCTCTACGTCGGGACGTGTGTTGGGCTCTACGTCGGGACGTGTGTTGGGCTCTAGGTCGGGACGTGTGTTGGGCTCTACGTCGGGACGTGTGTTGGGCTCTAGGTCGGGACGTGTGTTGGGCTCTACCTCAGGATTTAGCTTACTTTCAGCTCTACGTGGGGACGTGTGTTGGGCTCTACCTCAGGATTTAGCTTACTTTCCGCTCTGCGTCGGGACGTGTGTTGGGCTCTACCTCAGGATTAAGCCTACTTTCCGCTCTGCGTCGGGACGTGTGTTGGGCTCTACGTCGGGACGTGTGTTGGGCTCTGCGTCGGGACGTGTGTTGGGCTCTACATCATGATTTAGCTTACTTTCAGCTCTACATCGGAACGTGTGTTGGGCTCTACGTCGGGACGTGTGTTTGGCTCTGCGTCGGGACGTGTGTGGGGCTCTGCGTCGGGACGTGTGTGGGGCTCTGCGTCGGGACGTGTGTGGGGCTCTGCGTCGGGACGTGTGTGGGGCTCTGCGTCGGGACGTGTGTGGGGCTCTGCGTCGGGACGTGTGTGGGGCTCTGCGTCGGGACGTGTGTGGGGCTCTGCGTCGGGACGTGTGTGGGGCTCTGCGTCGGGACGTGTGTGGGGCTCTGCGTCGGGACGTGTGTGGGGCTCTGCGTCGGGACGTGTGTTGGGCTCTAGGTCGGGACGTGTGTTGGGCTCTAGGTCGGGACGTATGTTGGGCTCTACGTCGGGACGTGTGTTGGGCTCTACGTCGGGACGTGTGTTGGGCTCTACGTCGGGACGTGTGTTGGGCTCTACGTCGGGATTTAGCTTACTTCCAGCTCTACGTCGGGATTTAGCTTACTTCCAGCTCTACGTCGGGATTTAGCTTACTTTCAGCTCTACGTCGGGACGTGTGTTGGGCTCTGCGTCGGGACGTGTGTTGGGCTCTACGTCGGGACGTGTGTTGGGCTCTGCGTCGGGACGTGTGTTGGGCTCTGCGTCGGGACGTGTGTTGGGCTCTGCGTCGGGACGTGTGTTGGGCTCTGCGTCGGGACGTGTGTTGGGCTCTGCGTCGGGACGTGTGTTGGGCTCTGCGTCGGGACGTGTGTTGGGCTCTACCTCAGGGTTTAGCTTACTTTCAGCTCTACGTGGGGACGTGTGTTGGGCTCTACCTCAGGATTTAGCTTACTTTCCGCTCTGCGTCGGGACATGTGTTGGGCTCTACCTCAGGATTAAGCCTACTTTCCGCTCTGCGTCGGGACGTGTGTTGGGCTCTACGTCGGGACGTGTGTTGGGCTCTACGTCGGGACGTGTGTTGGGCTCTACGTCGGGACGTGTGTTGGGCTCTGCGTCGGGACGTGTGTTGGGCTCTACATCATGATTTAGCTTACTTTCAGCTCTACATCGGAACGTGTGTTGGGCTCTACGTCGGGACGTGTGTTTGGCTCTGCGTCGGGACGTGTGTGGGGCTCTGCGTCGGGACGTGTGTGGGGCTCTGCGTCGGGACGTGTGTGGGGCTCTGCGTCGGGACGTGTGTTGGGCTCTGCGTCGGGACGTGTGTTGGGCTCTACGTCGGGACGTGTGTTGGGCTCTACGTCGGGACGTGTGTTGGGCTCTACGTCGGGACGTGTGTTGGGCTCTACGTCGGGACTTAGCTTACTTCCGGCTCTACGTCGGGATTTAGCTTACTTCCGGCTCTACGTCGGGATTTAGCTTACTTCCGGCTCTACGTCGGGATTTAGCTTACTTCCGGCTCTACGTCGGGATTTAGCTTACTTCCGGCTCTACGTCGGGATTTAGCTTACTTCCGGCTCTACGTCGGGATTTAGCTTACTTCCGGCTCTACGTCGGGATTTAGCTTACTTCCGGCTCTACGTCGGGACGTGTGTTGGGCTCTGCGTCGGGACGTGTGTTGGGCTCTGCGTCGGGACGTGTGTTGGGCTCTACGTCGGGACGTGTGTGGGGCTCTACGTCGGGACGTGTGTGGGGCTCTACGTCGGGACGTGTGTGGGGCTCTACGTCGGGACGTGTGTGGGGCTCTACGTCGGGACGTGTGTGGGGCTCTACGTCGGGACGTGTGTGGGGCTCTACGTCGGGACGTGTGTGGGGCTCTACGTCGGGACGTGTGTGGGGCTCTACGTCGGGACGTGTGTTGCGCTCTGCGTCGGGACGTGCGTTGGGCTCTACCTCAGGATTTAGCTTACTTTCAGGTCTACGTCGCGACGTGTGTTGGGCTCTACATCGGGACGTGTGTTGGGCTCTACCTCAGGATTTAGCTTACTTTCCGCTCTGCGTCGGGACGTGTTTTGGGCTCTACCTCAGGATTTAGCTTACTTTCCGCTCTGCGTCGGGACGTGTGTTGGGCTCTACGTCGGGACGTGTGTTGGGCTCTGCGTCGGGACGTGTGTTGGGCTCTGCCTCGGGACGTGTGTTTGGCTCTGCGTCGGGACGTGTGTTGGGCTCTACATCGGGACGTGTGTTGGGCTCTACCTCAGGATTTAGCTTACTTTCAGCTCTACGTGGGGACGTGTGTTGGGCTCTACGTGAGGACGTGTGTTGGGCTCTACGTGGGGACGTGTGTTGGACTCTACGTGGGGACGTGTGTTGGGCTCTACGTCGGGACGTGTGTTGGGCTCTACGTCGGGACGTGTGTTGGGCTCTACGTCGGGACGTGTGTTGGGCTCTACGTCGGGACGTGTGTTGGGCTCTGCGTCGGGACGTGTGTTGGGCTCTGCGTCGGGACGTGTGTTGGGCTCTGCGTCGGGATTTAGCTTACTTCCGGCTCTACGTCGGGATTTAGCTTACTTCCGGCTCTACGTCGGGATTTAGCTTACTTCCGGCTCTACGTCGGGATTTAGCTTACTTCCGGCTCTACGTCGGGATTTAGCTTACTTCCGGCTCTACGTCGGGATTTAGCTTACTTCCGGCTCTACGTCGGGACGTGTGTTGGGCTCTACGTCGGGACGTGTGTTGGGCTCTACGTCGGGACGTGTGTTGGGCTCTGCGTCGGGACGTGTGTTGGGCTCTACGTCGGGATTTAGCTTACTTCCGGCTCTACGTCGGGATTTAGCTTACTTCCGGCTCTACGTCGGGATTTAGCTTACTTCCGGCTCTACGTTGGGATTTAGCTTACTTCCGGCTCTACGTCGGGACGTGTGTTGGGCTCTACGTCGGGACGTGTGTTGGGCTCTACGTCGGGACGTGTGTGGGGCTCTACGTCGGGACGTGTGTGGGGCTCTACGTCGGGACGTGTGTTGGGCTCTGCGTCGGGACGTGTGTTGGGCTCTACGTCGGGATTTAGCTTACTTCCGGCTCTACGTCGGGATTTAGCTTACTTCCGGCTCTACGTCAGGATTTAGCTTACTTCCGGCTCTACGTCGGGATTTAGCTTACTTCCGGCTCTACGTCGGGATTTAGCTTACTTCCGGCTCTACGTCGGGACGTGTGTTGGGCTCTACGTCGGGACGTGTGTTGGGCTCTACGTCGGGACGTGTGTGGGGCTCTACGTCGGGACGTGTGTGGGGCTCTACGTCGGGACGTGTGTGGGGCTCTACGTCGGGACGTGTGTGGGGCTCTACGTCGGGACGTGTGTGGGGCTCTACGTCGGGACGTGTGTGGGGCTCTACGTCGGGACGTGTGTGGGGCTCTACGTCGGGACGTGTGTTGGGCTCTACGTCAGGATTTAGCTTTCTTTCAGGTCTACGTCGGGACGTGTGTTGGGCTCTACCTCAGGATTTAGCTTACTTTCAGCTCTACGTGGGGACGTGTGTTGGGCTCTACCTCTGGATTTAGCTTACTTTCCGCTCTGCGTCGGGACGTGTGTTGGGCTCTACCTCAGGATTTAGCCTACTTTCCGCTCTGCGTCGGGACGTGTGTTGGGCTCTGCGTCGGGACGTGTGTTGGGCTCTACATCATGATTTAGCTTACTTTCAGCTCTACGTCGGAACGTGTGTTGGGCTCTACGTCGGGACGTGTGTGGGGCTCTACGTCGGGACGTGTGTGGGGCTCTACGTCGGGACGTGTGTGGGGCTCTACGTCGGGACGTGTGTGGGGCTCTACGTCGGGACGTGTGTGGGGCTCTACGTCGGGACGTGTGTTGGGCTCTACGTCAGGATTTAGCTTACTTTCAGCTCTACATCGGAACGTGTGTTGGGCTCTACGTCGGGACGTGTGTTTGGCTCTGCGTCGGGACGTGTGTGGGGCTCTACGTCGGGACGTGTGTGGGGCTCTACGTCGGGACGTGTGTTGGGCTCTGCGTCGGGACGTGTGTTGGGCTCTACATCATGATTTAGCTTACTTTCAGCTCTACATCGGAACGTGTGTTGGGCTCTACGTCGGGACGTGTGTTTGGCTCTGCGTCGGGACGTGTGTGGGGCTCTGCGTCGGGACGTGTGTGGGGCTCTGCGTCGGGACGTGTGTGGGGCTCTGCGTCGGGACGTGTGTTGGGCTCTGCGTCGGGACGTGTGTTGGGCTCTACGTCGGGACGTGTGTTGGGCTCTACGTCGGGACGTGTGTTGGGCTCTACGTCGGGACTTGTGTTGGGCTCTACGTCGGGACTTAGCTTACTTCCGGCTCTACGTCGGGATTTAGCTTACTTCCGGCTCTACGTCGGGATTTAGCTTACTTCCGGCTCTACGTCGGGATTTAGCTTACTTCCGGCTCTACGTCGGGATTTAGCTTACTTCCGGCTCTACGTCGGGATTTAGCTTACTTCCGGCTCTACGTCGGGACGTGTGTTGGGCTCTACGTCGGGACGTGTGTTGGGCTCTGCGTCGGGACGTGTGTTGGGCTCTGCGTCGGGACGTGTGTTGGGCTCTGCGTCGGGACGTGTGTGGGGCTCTACGTCGGGACGTGTGTGGGGCTCTACGTCGGGACGTGTGTGGGGCTCTACGTCGGGACGTGTTTGGGGCTCTACGTCGGGACGTGTGTGGGGCTCTACGTCGGGACGTGTGTGGGGCTCTACGTCGGGACGTGTGTGGGGCTCTACGTCGGGACGTGTGTGGGGCTCTACGTCGGGACGTGTGTGGGGCTCTACGTCGGGACGTGTGTGGGGCTCTACGTCGGGACGTGTGTGGGGCTCTACGTCGGGACGTGTGTGGGGCTCTACGTCGGGACGTGTGTTGCGCTCTGCGTCGGGACGTGCGTTGGGCTCTACCTCAGGATTTAGCTTACTTTCAGGTCTACGTCGCGACGTGTGTTGGGCTCTACATCGGGACGTGTGTTGGGCTCTACCTCAGGATTTAGCTTACTTTCCGCTCTGCGTCGGGACGTGTTTTGGGCTCTACCTCAGGATTTAGCTTACTTTCCGCTCTGCGTCGGGACGTGTGTTGGGCTCTACGTCGGGACGTGTGTTGGGCTCTGCGTCGGGACGTGTGTTGGGCTCTGCCTCGGGACGTGTGTTGGGCTCTACGTGGGGACGTGTGTTGGGCTCTACGTGAGGACGTGTGTTGGGCTCTACGTGGGGACGTGTGTTGGGCTCTACGTGGGGACGTGTGTTGGGCTCTACGTCGGGACGTGTGTTGGGCTCTACGTCGGGACGTGTGTTGGGCTCTACGTCGGGACGTGTGTTGGGCTCTACGTCGGGACGTGTGTTGGGCTCTACATCATGATTTAGCTTACTTTCAGCTCTACCTCGGAACGTGTGTTGGGCTCTACGTCGGGACGTGTGTGGGGCTCTACGTCGGTCCGTGTGTGGGGCTCTACGTCGGGACGTGTGTGGGGCTCTACGTCGGGACGTGTGTGGGGCTCTACGTCGGGACGTGTGTGGGGCTCTACGTCGGGACGTGTGTGGGGCTCTACGTCGGGACGTGTGTTGGGCTCTACGTCAGGATTTAGCTTACTTTCAGCTCTACATCGGAACGTGTGTTGGGCTCTACGTCGGGACGTGTGTTTGGCTCTGCGGCGGGACGTGTGTGGGGCTCTACGTCGGGACGTGTGTGGGGCTCTACGTCGGGACGTGTGTTGGGCTCTGCGTCGGGACGTGTGTTGGGCTCTACATCATGATTTAGCTTACTTTCAGCTCTACATCGGAACGTGTGTTGGGCTCTACGTCGGGACGTGTGTTTGGCTCTGCGTCGGGACGTGTGTGGGGCTCTGCGTCGGGACGTGTGTGGGGCTCTGCGTCGGGACGTGTGTGGGGCTCTGCGTCGGGACGTGTGTGGGGCTCTGCGTCGGGACGTGTGTGGGGCTCTGCGTCGGGACGTGTGTTGGGCTCTGCGTCGGGACGTGTGTTGGTCTCTACGTCGGGACGTGTGTTGGGCTGTACGTCGGGACGTGTGTTGGGCTCTACGTCGGGACGTGTGTTGGGCTCTACGTCGGGACTTAGCTTACTTCCGGCTCTACGTCGGGATTTAGCTTACTTCCGGCTCTACGTCGGGATTTAGCTTACTTCCGGCTCTACGTCGGGATTTAGCTTACTTCCGGCTCTACGTCGGGATTTAGCTTACTTCCGGCTCTACGTCGGGATTTAGCTTACTTCCGGCTCTACGTCGGGACGTGTGTTGGGCTCTACGTCGGGACGTGTGTTGGGCTCTACGTCGGGACGTGTGTTGGGCTCTGCGTCGGGACGTGTGTTGGGCTCTGTGTCGGGACGTGTGTTGGGCTCTGCGTTGGGACGTGTGTTGGGCTCTGCGTCGGGACGTGTGTGGGGCTCTGCGTCGGGACGTGTGTGGGGCTCTACGTCGGGACGTGTGTGGGGCTCTACGTCGGGACGTGTGTGGGGCTCTACGTCGGGACGTGTGTGGGGCTCTACGTCGGGACGTGTGTGGGGCTCTACGTCGGGACGTGTGTGGGGCTCTACGTCGGGACGTGTGTGGGGCTCTACGTCGGGACGTGTGTGGGGCTCTACGTCGGGACGTGTGTGGGGCTCTACGTCGGGACGTGTGTGGGGCTCTACGTCGGGACGTGTGTGGGGCTCTACGTCGGGACGTGCGTGGGGCTCTACGTCGGGACGTGTGTGGGGCTCTACGTCGGGACGTGTGTTGCGCTCTGCGTCGGGACGTGCGTTGGGCTCTACCTCAGGATTTAGCTTACTTTCAGGTCTACGTCGCGACGTGTGTTGGGCTCTACATCGGGACGTGTGTTGGGCTCTACCTCAGGATTTAGCTTACTTTCCGCTCTGCTTCGGGACGTGTTTTGGGCTCTACCTCAGGATTTAGCTTACTTTCCGCTCTGCGTCGGGACGTGTGTTGGGCTCTACGTCGGGACGTGTGTTGGGCTCTGCGTCGGGACGTGTGTTGGGCTCTACGTGGGGACGTGTGTTGGGCTCTACGTGGGGACGTGTGTTGGGCTCTACGTGAGGACGTGTGTTGGGCTCTACGTGGGGACGTGTGTTGGGCTCTACGTGGGGACGTGTGTTGGGCTCTACGTCGGGACGTGTGTTGGGCTCTACGTCGGGACGTGTGTTGGGCTCTACGTCGGGACGTGTGTTGGGCTCTACGTCGGGACGTGTGTTGGGCTCTGCGTCGGGACGTGTGTTGGGCTCTGCGTCGGGACGTGTGTTGGGCTCTGCGTCGGGACGTGTGTTGGGCTCTGCGTCGGGATTTAGCTTACTTCCGGCTCTACGTCGGGATTTAGCTTACTTCCGGCTCTACGTCGGGATTTAGCTTACTTCCGGCTCTACGTCGGGATTTAGCTTACTTCCGGCTCTACGTCGGGATTTAGCTTACTTCCGGCTCTATGTCGGGATTTAGCTTACTTCCGGCTCTACGTCGGGATTTAGCTTACTTCCGGCTCTACGTCGGGACGTGTGTTGGGCTCTACGTCGGGACGTGTGTTGGGCTCTATGTCGGGACGTGTGTTGGGCTCTACGTCTGGACGTGTGTTGGGCTCTGCGTCGGGACGTGTGTTGGGCTCTACGTCGGGATTTAGCTTACTTCCGGCTCTACGTCGGGATTTAGCTTACTTCCGGCTCTACGTCGGGATTTAGCTTACTTCCGGCTCTACGTCGGGATTTAGCTTACTTCCGGCTCTACGTCGGGACGTGTGTTGGGCTCTACGTCGGGACGTGTGTTGGGCTCTACGTCGGGACGTGTGTTGGGCTCTACGTCGGGACGTGTGTTGGGCTCTACGTCGGGACGTGTGTGGGGCTCTACGTCGGGACGTGTGTGGGGCTCTACGTCGGGACGTGTGTTGGGCTCTGCGTCGGGACGTGTGTTGGGCTCTACGTCGGGATTTAGCTTACTTCCGGCTCTACGTCGGGATTTAGCTTACTTCCGGCTCTACGTCGGGATTTAGCTTACTTCCGGCTCTACGTCGGGATTTAGCTTACTTCCGGCTCTACGTCGGGACGTGTGTTGGGCTCTACGTCGGGACGTGTGTGGGGCTCTACGTCGGGACGTGTGTGGGGCTCTACGTCGGGACGTGTGTGGGGCTCTACGTCGGGACGTGTGTGGGGCTCTACGTCGGGACGTGTGTGGGGCTCTACGTCGGGACGTGTGTGGGGCTCTACGTCGGGACGTGTGTGGGGCTCTACGTCGGGACGTGTGTGGGGCTCTACGTCGGGACGTGTGTGGGGCTCTACGTCGGGACGTGTGTTGGGCTCTACGTCAGGATTTAGCTTTCTTTCAGGTCTACGTCGGGACGTGTGTTGGGCTCTACCTCAGGATTTAGCTTACTTTCAGCTCTACGTGGGGACGTGTGTTGGGCTCTACCTCTGGATTTAGCTTACTTTCCGCTCTGCGTCGGGACGTGTGTTGGGCTCTACCTCAGGATTTAGCCTACTTTCCGCTCTGCGTCGGGACGTGTGTTGGGCTCTGCGTCGGGACGTGTGTTGGGCTCTACATCATGATTTAGCTTACTTTCAGCTCTACGTCGGAACGTGTGTTGGGCTCTACGTCGGGACGTGTGTGGGGCTCTACGTCGGGACGTGTGTGGGGCTCTACGTCGGGACGTGTGTGGGGCTCTACGTCGGGACGTGTGTGGGGCTCTACGTCGGGACGTGTGTGGGGCTCTACGTCGGGACGTGTGTTGGGCTCTACGTCAGGATTTAGCTTACTTTCAGGTCTACGTCGGGACGTGTGTTGGGCTCTACCTCAGGATTTAGCTTACTTTCAGCTCTACGTGGGGACGTGTGTTGGGCTCTACCTCTGGATTTAGCTTACTTTCCGCTCTGCGTCGGGACGTGTGTTGGGCTCTACCTCAGGATTTAGCCTACTTTCCGCTCTGCGTCGGGACGTGTGTTGGGCTCTACGTCGGGACGTGTGTTGGGCTCTGCGTCGGGACGTGTGTTGGGCTCTACATCATGATTTAGCTTACTTTCAGCTCTACATCGGAACGTGTGTTGGGCTCTACGTCGGGACGTGTGTTTGGCTCTGCGTCGGGACGTGTGTTGGGCTCTACGTCGGGACGTGTGTTGGGCTCTACGTCGGGACGTGTGTTGGGCTCTACGTCGGGACGTGTGTTGGGCTCTACGTCGGGACGTGTGTTGGGCTCTACGTCGGGACGTGTGTTGGGCTCTACGTCGGGACGTGTGTTGGGCTCTACGTCGGGACGTGTGTTGGGCTCTACCTCAGGATTTAGCTTACTTTCAGGTCTACGTGGGGACGTGTGTTGGGCTCTACCTCTGGATTTAGCTTACTTTCCGCTCTGCGTCGGGACGTGTGTTGGGCTCTACCTCAGGATTTAGCCTACTTTCCGCTCTGCGTCGGGACGTGTGTTGGGCTCTACGTCGGGACGTGTGTTGGGCTCTACGTCGGGACGTGTGTTGGGCTCTACGTCGGGACGTGTGTTGGGCTCTACGTCGGGACGTGTGTTGGGCTCTACATCAGGATTTAGCTTACTTTCAGGTCTACGTGGGGACGTGTGTTGGGCTCTACCTCTGGATTTAGCTTACTTTCCGCTCTGCGTCGGGACGTGTGTTGGGCTCTACCTCAGGATTTAGCCTACTTTCCGCTCTGCGTCGGGACGTGTGTTGGGCTCTGCGTCGGGACGTGTGTTGGGCTCTGCGTCGGGACGTGTGTTGGGCTCTGCGTCGGGACGTGTGTGGGGCTCTGCGTCGGGACGTGTGTGGGGCTCTGCGTCGGGACGTGTGTGCGGCTCTACGTCGGGACGTGTGTGGGGCTCTACGTCGGGACGTGTGTGGGGCTCTACGTCGGGACGTGTGTGGGGCTCTACGTCGGGACGTGCGTGGGGCTCTACGTCGGGACGTGTGTGGGGCTCTACGTCGGGACGTGCGTTGGGCTCTACCTCAGGATTTAGCTTACTTTCAGGTCTACGTCGCGACGTGTGTTGGGCTCTACGTCGGGATGTGTGTTGGGCTCTACCTCAGGATTTAGCTTACTTTCCGCTCTGCGTCGGGACGTGTGTTGGGCTCTACGTCGGGACGTGTGTTGGGCTCTACGTCGGGACGTGTGTTTGGCTCTTCCTCGGGACGTGTGTTTGGCTCTGCGTCGGGACGTGTGTTGGGCTCTGCCTCGGGACGTGTGTTTGGCTCTGCGTCGGGACGTGTGTTGGGCTCTACATCGGGACGTGTGTTGGGCTCTAGGTCGGGACGTGTGTTGGGCTCTAGGTCGGGACGTGTGTTGGGCTCTAGGTCGGGACGTGTGTTGGGCTCTACGTCGGGACGTGTGTTGGGCTCTACGTCGGGATTTAGCTTACTTCCAGCTCTACGTCGGGATTTAGCTTACTTCCAGCTCTACGTCGGGATTTAGCTTACTTTCAGCTCTACGTCGGGACGTGTGTTGGGCTCTAGGTCGGGACGTGTGTTGGGCTTTAGGTCGGGACGTGTGTTGGGCTCTACGTCGGGACGTGTGTTGGGCTCTGCGTCGGGACGTGTGTTGGGCTCTGCGTCGGGACGTGTGTTGAGCTCTACGTCTGGACGTGTGTTGGGCTCTACGTCGGGACGTGTGTTGGGCTCTACGTCGGGACGTGTGTTGGGCTCTACGTCGGGACGTGTGTTGGGCTCTACGTCGGGACGTGTGTTGGGCTCTAGGTCGGGACGTGTGTTGGGCTCTAGGTCGAGACGTGTGTTGGGCTCTACCTCAGGATTTAGCTTACTTTCAGCTCTACGTGGGGACGTGTGTTGGGCTCTACCTCAGGATTTAGCTTACTTTCCGCTCTGCGTCGGGACGTGTGTTGGGCTCTAGGTCGGGACGTGTGTTGGGCTCTAGGTCGGGACGTGTGTTGGGCTCTAGGTCGGGACGTGTGTTGGGCTCTAGGTCGGGACGTGTGTTGGGCTCTAGGTCGGGACGTGTGTTGGGCTCTAGGTCGGGACGTGTGTTGGGCTCTAGGTCGGGACGTGTGTTGGGCTCTACCTCAGGGTTTAGCTTACTTTCAGCTCTACGTGGGGACGTGTGTTGGGCTCTACCTCAGGATTTAGCTTACTTTCCGCTCTGCGTCGGGACGTGTGTTGGGCTCTACCTCAGGATTAAGCCTACTTTCCGCTCTGCGTCGGGACGTGTGTTGGGCTCTACGTCGGGATGTGTGTTGGGCTCTGCGTCGGGACGTGTGTTGGGCTCTACATCATGATTTAGCTTACTTTCAGCTCTACATAGGAACGTGTGTGGGGCTCTGCGTCGGGACGTGTGTGGGGCTCTGCGTCGGGACGTGTGTGGGGCTCTGCGTCGGGACGTGTGTGGGGCTCTGCGTCGGGACGTGTGTGGGGCTCTGCGTCGGGACGTGTGTGGGGCTCTGCGTCGGGACGTGTGTGGGGCTCTGCGTCGGGACGTGTGTGGGGCTCTACGTCGGGACGTGTGTGGGGCTCTACGTCGGGACGTGTGTGGGGCTCTACGTCGGGACGTGTGTTGGGCTCTGCGTCGGGACGTGTGTTGGGCTCTACATCAGGATTTAGCTTACTTTCAGCTCTACGTCGGGACGTGTGTTGGGCTCTACGTCGGGACGTGTGTTTGGCTCTGCCTCGGGCCGTGTGTTGGGCTCTGCGTCGGGACGTGTGTTTGGCTCTGCGTCGGGACGTGTGTTTGGCTCTGCGTCGGGACGTGTGTTTGGCTCTGCGTCGGGACGTGTGTTGGGCTCTACATCGGGACGTGTGTTGGGCTCTACCTCAGGATTTAGCTTACTTTCAGCTCTACGTGGGGACGTGTGTTGGGCTCTACCTCAGGATTTAGCTTACTTTCAGCTCTACGTGGGGACGTGTGTTGGGCTCTACCTAAGGATTTAGCTTACTTTCAGCTCTACGTCGGGACGTGTGTTGGGCTCTAGGTCGGGACGTGTGTTGGGCTCTAGGTCGGGACGTGTGTTGGGCTCTAGGTCGGGACGTGTGTTGGGCTCTACGTCGGGACGTGTGTTGGGCTCTAGGTCGGGACGTGGGTTGGGCTCTACGTCGGGACGTGTGTTGGGCTCTACGTCGGGACGTGTGTTGGGCTCTACGTCGGGACGTGTGTTGGGCTCTACGTCGGGACGTGTGTTGGGCTCTACGTCGGGACGTGTGTTGGGCTCTACGTCGGGACGTGTGTTGGGCTCTACGTCGGGACGTGTGTTGGGCTCTACCTCAGGATTTAGCTTACTTTCAGCTCTACGTGGGGACGTGTTTTGGGCTCTACCTCAGGATTTAGCTTACTTTCCGCTCTGCGTCGGGACGTGTGTTGGGCTCTACCTCAGGATTTAGCTTACTTTCAGCTCTGCGTCGGGACGTGTGTTGGGCTCGACCTCAGGATTTAGCTTACTTTCCGCTCTGCGTCGGGACGTGTGTTGGGCTTTACGTCGGGACGTGTGTTGGGCTGTACGTCGGGACGTGTGTTGGGCTGTACGTCGGGACGTGTGTTGGGCTCTCCGTCGGGATGTATGTTGGGCTCTACGTCAGGTTTTAGCTTACATTCAGCTCTACGTCGGGACGTGTGTTGGGCTCTACGTCGGGACGTGTGTTGGGCTCTACCTCAGGATTTAGCTTACTTTCAGCTCTACGTCGGGACATGTGTTGGGCTCTACGTCGGGACGAGTGTTGGGCTCTACGTCGGGACGTGTGTTGGGCTCTACGTCGGGACGTGTGTTGGGCTCTACGTCGGGACGTGTGTTGGGCTCTGCGTCGGGACGTGTGTTGGGCTCTGCGTCGGGACGTGTGTTGGGCTCTGCGTCGGGACGTGTGTTGGGCTCTGCGTCGGGACGTGTGTTGGGCTCTGCGTCGGGACGTGTGTTGGGCTCTACCTCAGGATTTAGCTTACTTTCCGCTCTGCGTCGGGACGCGTGTTGGGCTCTACCTCAGGATTTAGCTTACTTTCCGCTCTGCGTCGGGACGCGTGTTGGGCTCTACCTCAGGATTTAGCTTACTTTCCGCTCTGCGTCGGGACGTGTGTTGGGCTCTACCTCAGGATTTAGCTTACTTTCCGCTCTGCGTCGGGCTGTGTGTTGGGCTCTACCTCAGGATTTAGCTTACTTTCAGCTCTACGTCGGGACGTGTGTTGGGCTGTGCGTCGGGACGTGTGTTGGGCTCTACATCAGTATTTCGCTTACTTTCA
Source organism: Leptosomus discolor (assembly GCF_034619465.1). Classification (NCBI taxonomy): domain Eukaryota; kingdom Metazoa; phylum Chordata; class Aves; order Leptosomiformes; family Leptosomidae; genus Leptosomus; species Leptosomus discolor. The sequence continues at coordinate 186,607 of NW_028237857.1, read as the reverse complement.
GCGCTACATCGGAACGTGTGTTGGGCTCTGCGTCGGGACGTGTGTTGGGCTCTGCGTCGGGACGTGTGTTGGGCTCTGCGTCGGGACGTGTGTTGGGCTCTGCGTCGGGACGTGTGTTTGGCTCTGCGTCGGGACGTGTGTTGGGCTCTACGTCGGGACGTGTGTTGGGCTCTACGTCGGGACGTGTGTTGTGCTCTACGTCGGGACGTGTGTTGGGCTCTACGTCGAGACGTGTGATGGGCTCTACATCAGGATTTAGCTTACTTTCAGCTCTACGTCGGGACGTGTGTTGGGCTCTACGTCGGGACGTGTGTTGGGCTCTACGTCGGGACGTGTGTTGGGCTCTACGTCGGGACGTGTGTTGGGCTCTACGTCGGGACGTGTGTTGGGCTCTACGTCGGGACGTGTGTTGGGCTCTACGTCGGGACGTGTGTTGGGCTCTACGTCGGGACGTGTGTTGGGCTCTACGTCGGGACGTGTGTTGGGCTCTACGTCGGGACGTGTGTTGGGCTCTACGTCGGAACGTGTGTTGGGCTCTACATCAGGATTTAGCTTACTTTCAGGTCTACGTCGGGACGTGTGTTGGGCTCTACCTCAGGATTTAGCTTACTTTCAGTTCTACGTGGGGACGTGTGTTGGGCTCTACCTCTGGATTTAGCTTACTTTCCGCTCTGTGTCGGGACGTGTGTTGGGCTCTACCTCAGGATTTAGCCTACTTTCCGCTCTGCGTCGGGACGTGTGTTGGGCTCTACGTCGGGACGTGTGTTGGGCTCTACGTCGGGACGTGTGTTGGGCTCTACATCAGGATTTAGCTTACTTTCAGGTCTACGTGGGGACGTGTGTTGGGCTCTACCTCTGGATTTAGCTTACTTTCCGCTCTGCGTCGGGACGTGTGTTGGGCTCTACCTCAGGATTTAGCCTACTTTCCGCTCTGCGTCGGGACGTGTGTTGGGCTCTACGTCGGGACGTGTGTTTGGCTCTGCGTCGGGACGTGTGTTGGGCTCTGCTTCGGGACGTGTGTTGGGCTCTGCGTCGGGACGTGTGTGGGGCTCTGCGTCGGGACGTGTGTGGGGCTCTGCGTCGGGACGTGTGAGGGGCTCTGCGTCGGGACGTGTGTGGGGCTCTGCGTCGGGACGTGTGTGCGGCTCTGCGTCGGGACGTGTGTGGGGCTCTGCGTCGGGACGTGTGTGGGGCTCTGCGTCGGGACGTGTGTGCGGCTCTGCGTCGGGACGTGTGTGCGGCTCTGCGTCGGGACGTGTGTGGGGCTCTACGTCGGGACGTGTGTGGGGCTCTACGTCGGGACGTGCGTTGGGCTCTACCTCAGGATTTAGCTTACTTTCAGGTCTACGTCGCGACGTGTGTTGGGCTCTACGTCGGGATGTGTGTTGGGCTCTACCTCAGGATTTAGCTTACTTTCCGCTCTGCGTCGGGACGTGTGTTGGGCTCTACGTCGGGACGTGTGTTGGGCTCTGCGTCGGGACGTGTGTTGGGCTCTACATCAGGATTTAGCTTACTTTCAGCTCTACGTCGGGACGTGTGTTGGGCTCTACGTCGGGACGTGTGTTTGGCTCTTCCTCGGGACGTGTGTTTGGCTCTGCGTCGGGACGTGTGTTGGGCTCTGCCTCGGGACGTGTGTTTGGCTCTGCGTCGGGACGTGTGTTGGGCTCTACATCGGGACGTGTGTTGGGCTCTAGGTCGGGACGTGTGTTGGGCTCTAGGTCGGGACGTGTGTTGGGCTCTAGGTCGGGACGTGTGTTGGGCTCTAGGTCGGGACGTGTGTTGGGCTCTACGTCGGGACGTGTGTTGGGCTCTACGTCGGGACGTGTGTTGGGCTCTACGTCGGGATTTAGCTTACTTCCAGCTCTACGTCGGGATTTAGCTTACTTCCAGCTCTACGTCGGGATTTAGCTTACTTTCAGCTCTACGTCGGGACGTGTGTTGGGCTCTAGGTCGGGACGTGTGTTGGGCTTTAGGTCGGGACGTGTGTTGGGCTCTACGTCGGGACGTGTGTTGGGCTCTGCGTCGGGACGTGTGTTGGGCTCTGCGTCGGGACGTGTGTTGGGCTCTACGTCTGGACGTGTGTTGGGCTCTACGTCGGGACGTGTGTTGGGCTCTACGTCGGGACGTGTGTTGGGCTCTACGTCGGGACGTGTGTTGGGCTCTACGTCGGGACGTGTGTTGGGCTCTAGGTCGGGACGTGTGTTGGGCTCTAGGTCGGGACGTGTGTTGGGCTCTAGGTCGGGACGTTTGTTGGGCTCTACCTCAGGATTTAGCTTACTTTCAGCTCTACGTGGGGACGTGTGTTGGGCTCTACCTCAGGATTTAGCTTACTTTCCGCTCTGCGTCGGGACGTGTGTTGGGCTCTAGGTCGGGACGTGTGTTGGGCTCTAGGTCGGGACGTGTGTTGGGCTCTAGGTCGGGACGTGTGTTGGGCTCTAGGTCGGGACGTGTGTTGGGCTCTAGGTCGGGACGTGTGTTGGGCTCTAGGTCGGGACGTGTGTTGGGCTCTACCTCAGGGTTTAGCTTACTTTCAGCTCTACGTGGGGACGTGTGTTGGGCTCTACCTCAGGATTTAGCTTACTTTCCGCTCTGCGTCGGGACATGTGTTGGGCTCTACCTCAGGATTAAGCCTACTTTCCGCTCTGCGTCGGGACGTGTGTTGGGCTCTACGTCGGGACGTGTGTTGGGCTCTGCGTCGGGACGTGTGTTGGGCTCTACATCATGATTTAGCTTACTTTCAGCTCTACATAGGAACGTGTGTGGGGCTCTGCGTCGGGACGTGTGTGGGGCTCTGCGTCGGGACGTGTGTGGGGCTCTGCGTCGGGACGTGTGTGGGGCTCTGCGTCGGGACGTGTGTGGGGCTCTGCGTCGGGACGTGTGTGGGGCTCTGCGTCGGGACGTGTGTGGGGCTCTGCGTCGGGACGTGTGTGGGGCTCTACGTCGGGACGTGTGTGGGGCTCTACGTCGGGACGTGTGTGGGGCTCTACGTCGGGACGTGTGTTGGGCTCTGCGTCGGGACGTGTGTTGGGCTCTACATCAGGATTTATCTTACTTTCAGCTCTACGTCGGGACGTGTGTTGGGCTCTACGTCGGGACGTGTGTTTGGCTCTGCCTCGGGACGTGTGTTGGGCTCTGCGTCGGCACGTGTGTTTGGCTCTGCGTCGGGACGTGTGTTTGGCTCTGCGTCGGGACGTGTGTTGGGCTCTACATCGGGACGTGTGTTGGGCTCTACCTCAGGATTTAGCTTACTTTCCGCTCTGCGTCGGGACGTGTGTTGGGCTCTACCTCAGGATTTAGCTTACTTTCAGCTCTATGTGGGGACGTGTGTTGGGCTCTACCTAAGGATTTAGCTTACTTTCAGCTCTACGTCGGGACGTGTGTTGGGCTCTAGGTCGGGACGTGTGTTGGGCTCTAGGTCGGGACGTGTGTTGGGCTCTAGGTCGGGACGTGTGTTGGGCTCTAGGTCGGGATGTGTGTTGGGCTCTAGGTCGGGACGTGTGTTGGGCTCTACGTCGGGACGTGTGTTGGGCTCTAGGTCGGGACGTGTGTTGGGCTCTACGTCGGGACGTGTGTTGGGCTCTACGTCGGGACGTGTGTTGGGCTCTACGTCGGGACGTGTGTTGGGCTCTACGTCGGGACGTGTGTTGGGCTCTACGTCGGGACGTGTGTTGGGCTCTACCTCAGGATTTAGCTTACTTTCCGCTCTACGTGGGTACGTGTTTTGGGCTCTACCTCAGGATTTAGCTTACTTTCCGCTCTGCGTCGGGACGTGTGTTGGGCTCGACCTCAGGATTTAGCTTACTTTCAGCTCTGCGTCGGGACGTGTGTTGGGCTCGACCTCAGGATTTAGCTTACTTTCCGCTCTGCGTCGGGACGTGTGTTGGGCTGTACGTCGGGACGTGTGTTGGGCTGTACGTCGGGACGTGTGTTGGGCTGTACGTCGGGACGTGTGTTGGGCTCTCCGTCGGGATGTGTGTTGGGCTCTACGTCAGGTTTTAGCTTACATTCAGCTCTACGTCGGGACGTGTGTTGGGCTCTACGTCGGGACGTGTGTTGGGCTCTACCTCAGGATTTAGCTTACTTTCAGCTCTGCGTCGGGACGAGTGTTGGGCTCTACGTCGGGACGAGTGTTGGGCTCTACGTCGGGACGAGTGTTGGGCTCTACGTCGGGACGTGTGTTGGGCTCTACGTCGGGACGTGTGTTGGGCTCTACGTCGGGACGTGTGTTGGGCTCTGCGTCGGGACGTGTGTTGGGCTCTGCGTCGGGACGTGTGTTGGGCTCTGCGTCGGGACGTGTGTTGGGCTCTGCATCGGGACGTGTGTTGGGCTCTGCGTCGGGACGTGTGTTGGGCTCTGCGTCGGGACGTGTGTTGGGCTCTGCGTCGGGACGTGTGTTGGGCTCTGCGTCGGGACGTGTGTTGGGCTCTGCGTCGGGACGTGTGTTGGGCTCTACCTCAGGATTTAGCTTACTTTCCGCTCTGCGTCGGGACGCGTGTTGGGCTCTACCTCAGGATTTAGCTTACTTTCCGCTCTGCGTCGGGAAGCGTGTTGGGCTCTACCTCAGGATTTAGCTTACTTTCCGCTCTGCGTCGGGACGTGTGTTGGGCTCTACCTCAGTATTTAGCTTACTTTCCGCTCTGCGTCGGGCTGTGTGTTGGGCTCTACCTCAGGATTTAGCTTACTTTCAGCTCTACGTCGGGACGTGTGTTGGGCTGTGCGTCGGGACGTGTGTTGGGCTCTACATCAGTATTTCGCTTACTTTCAGCGCTACATCGGAACGTGTGTTGGGCTCTGCGTCGGGACGTGTGTTGGGCTCTGCGTCGGGACGTGTGTTGGGCTCTGCGTCGGGACGTGTGTTGGGCTCTGCGTCGGGACGTGTGTTGGGCTCTGCGTCGGGACGTGTGTTGTGCTCTACGTCGGGACGTGTGTTGGGCTCTACGTCGAGACGTGTGATGGGCTCTACATCAGGATTTAGCTTACTTTCAGCTCTACGTCGGGACGTGTGTTGGGCTCTACGTCGGGACGTGTGTTGGGCTCTCCGTCGGGACGTGTGTTGGGCTCTCCGTCGGGACATGTGTTGGGCTCTCCGTCGGGACGTGTGTTGGGCTCTCCGTCGGGACGTGTGTTGGGCTCTCCGTCGGGACGTGTGTTGGGCTCTCCGTCGGGACGTGTGTTGGGCTATCCGTCGGGACGTGTGTTGGGCTCTCCGTCGGGACGTGTGTTGGGCTCTACGTCAGGATTTCGCTTACTTTCAGCTCTACGTCGGGACGTGCGTTGGGCTCTACGTCGGGACGTGCGTTGGGCTCTACGTCGGGACGTGCGTTGGGCTCTACGTCGGGACGTGCGTTGGGCTCTACGTCGCGACCTGCTTTGGGCTCTTCGTCAGGATTTAGCTTACTTTCAGCTCTACGTCGGGACGTGTGTTGGGCTCTCCGTCGGGGCGAGTGTTGGGCTCTCCGTCGGGACGTGTGTTGGGCTCTCCGTCGGGACGTGTGTTGGGCTCTCCGTCGGGACGTGTGTTGGGCTCTCCGTCGGGACGTGTGTTGGACTCTACGTCGGGACGTGTGTTGGGCTCTACGTCGGGACGTGTGTTGGGCTCTCCGTCGGGACGTGTGTTGGACTCTACGTCGGGACGTGTGTTGGACTCTACGTCGGGACGTGTGTTGGACTCTACGTCGGGACGTGTGTTGGACTCAACGTCGGGACGTCTGTTGGACTCTACGTCGGGACGTGTGTGGGGCTCTACGTCGGGACGTGTGTTGGACTCTACATCAGGATTTAGCTTACTTTCAGGTCAATGTCGGGACGTGTGTTGGGCTCTACGTGGGGACGTGTGTTGGGCTCTACCTCAGGATTTAGCTTACTTTCCGCTCTGCGTCGGGACGTGTGTTGGGCTCTACCTCAGGATTTAGCTTACTTTCCGCTCTGCGTCGGGACGTGTGTTGGGCTCTACCTCAGGATTTAGCTTACTTTCCGCTCTGCGTCGGGACGTGTGTTGGGCTCTACCTCAGGATTTAGCTTACTTTCCGCTCTGCGTCGGGACGTGTGTTGGGCTCTACCTCAGGATTTAGCTTACTTTCCGCTCTGCGTCGGGACGTGTGTTGGGCTCTACCTCAGGATTTAGCTTACTTTCCGCTCTGCGTCGGGACGTGTGTTGGGCTCTACCTCAGGATTTAGCTTACTTTCCGCTCTGCGTCGGGACGTGTGTTGGGCTCTACCTCAGGATTTAGCTTACTTTCCGCTCTGCGTCGGGACGTGTGTTGGGCTCTACCTCAGGATTTAGCTTACTTTCCGCTCTACGTCGTGACGTGTGTTGGGCTGTGCGTCGGGACGTGTGTTGGGCTCTACATCAGGATTTAGCTTACTTTCCGCTCTACGTCGTGACGTGTGTTGGGCTCTGCGTCGGGACGTGTGTTGGGCTCTGCGTCGGGACGTGTGTTGGGCTCTGCGTCGGGACGTGTGTTGGGCTCTACGTCGGGACGTGTGTTGGGCTCTACCTCAGGATTTAGCTTACTTTCAGCTCGTACGTCGGGACGTGTGTTGGGCTCTACGTCGGGACGTGTGTTGGGCTCTACGTCGGGACGTGTGTTGGGCTCTACGTCGGGACGTGTGTTGGGCTCTACGTCGGGACGTGTGTTGGGCTCTACGTCGGGACGTGTGTTGGGCTCTGCGTCGTGACGTGTGTTGGGCTCTGCGTCGGGACGTGTGTTGGGCTCTGAGTCGGGACGTGTGTTGGGCTCTGCGTCGGGACGTGTGTTGGGCTCTACGTCGGGACGTGTGTTGGGCTCTACCTCAGGATTTAGCTTACTTTCAGCTCTACGTCGGGACGTGTGTTGGGCTGTACGTCGGGACGTGTGTTGGGCTGTACGTCGGGACGTGTGTTGGGCTCTCCGTCGGGACGTGTGTTGGGCTCTCCGTCGGGACGTGTGTTGGGCTCTACGTCAGGATTTAGCTTACATTCAGCTCTACGTCGGGACGTGTGTTGGGCTCTACGTCGGGACGTGTGTTGGGCTCTACGTCGGGACGTGTGTTGGGCTCTACCTCAGGATTTAGCTTACTTTCAGCTCTACGTCGGGACGTGTGTTGGGCTCTACGTCGGGACGTGTGTTGGGCTCTACGTCGGGACGTGTGTTGGGCTCTACGTCGGGACGTGTGTTGGGCTCTACGTCGGGACGTGTGTTGGGCTCTACCTCAGGATTTAGATTACTTTCCGCTCTGCGTCGGGACGTGTGTTGGGCTCTACCTCAGGATTTAGCTTACTTTCCGCTCTACGTCGGGACGTGTGTTGGGCTGTACGTCGGGACGTGTGTTGGGCTGTACGTCGGGACGTGTGTTGGGCTCTATGTCGGGACGTGTGTTGGGCTCTACGTCGGGACGTGTGTTGGGCTCTACGTCGGGACGTGTGTTGGGCTCTACGTCGGGACGTGTGTTGGGCTCTACGTCAGGATTTAGCTTACATTCAGCTCTACGTCGGGACGTGTGTTGGGCTCTACGTCGGGACGTGTGTGGGGCTCTACGTCGGGACGTGTGTGGGGCTCTACGTCGGGACGTGTGTGGGGCTCTACGTCGGGACGTGCGTGGGGCTCTACGTCGGGACGTGTGTGGGGCTCTACGTCGGGACGTGCGTTGGGCTCTACCTCAGGATTTAGCTTACTTTCAGGTCTACGTCGCGACGTGTGTTGGGCTCTACGTCGGGATGTGTGTTGGGCTCTACCTCAGGATTTAGCTTACTTTCCGCTCTGCGTCGGGACGTGTGTTGGGCTCTACGTCGGGACGTGTGTTGGGCTCTACGTCGGGACGTGTGTTTGGCTCTTCCTCGGGACATGTGTTTGGCTCTGCGTCGGGACGTGTGTTGGGCTCTGCCTCGGGACGTGTGTTTGGCTCTGCGTCGGGACGTGTGTTGGGCTCTACATCGGGACGTGTGTTGGGCTCTAGGTCGGGACGTGTGTTGGGCTCTAGGTCGGGACGTGTGTTGGGCTCTACGTCGGGACGTGTGTTGGGCTCTACGTCGGGATTTAGCTTACTTCCAGCTCTACGTCGGGATTTAGCTTACTTCCAGCTCTACGTCGGGATTTAGCTTACTTTCAGCTCTACGTCGGGACGTGTGTTGGGCTCTAGGTCGGGACGTGTGTTGGGCTTTAGGTCGGGACGTGTGTTGGGCTCTACGTCGGGACGTGTGTTGGGCTCTGCGTCGGGACGTGTGTTGGGCTCTGCGTCGGGACGTGTGTTGAGCTCTACGTCTGGACGTGTGTTTGGCTCTACGTCGGGACGTGTGTTGGGCTCTACGTCGGGACGTGTGTTGGGCTCTACGTCGGGACGTGTGTTGGGCTCTACGTCAGGATTTAGCTTACATTCAGCTCTACGTCGGGACGTGTGTTGGGCTCTACGTCGGGACGTGTGTGGGGCTCTACGTCGGGACGTGTGTGGGGCTCTACGTCGGGACGTGTGTGGGGCTCTACGTCGGGACGTGCGTGGGGCTCTACGTCGGGACGTGTGTGGGGCTCTACGTCGGGACGTGCGTTGGGCTCTACCTCAGGATTTAGCTTACTTTCAGGTCTACGTCGCGACGTGTGTTGGGCTCTACGTCGGGATGTGTGTTGGGCTCTACCTCAGGATTTAGCTTACTTTCCGCTCTGCGTCGGGACGTGTGTTGGGCTCTACGTCGGGACGTGTGTTGGGCTCTACGTCGGGACGTGTGTTTGGCTCTTCCTCGGGACATGTGTTTGGCTCTGCGTCGGGACGTGTGTTGGGCTCTGCCTCGGGACGTGTGTTTGGCTCTGCGTCGGGACGTGTGTTGGGCTCTACATCGGGACGTGTGTTGGGCTCTAGGTCGGGACGTGTGTTGGGCTCTAGGTCGGGACGTGTGTTGGGCTCTACGTCGGGACGTGTGTTGGGCTCTACGTCGGGATTTAGCTTACTTCCAGCTCTACGTCGGGATTTAGCTTACTTCCAGCTCTACGTCGGGATTTAGCTTACTTTCAGCTCTACGTCGGGACGTGTGTTGGGCTCTAGGTCGGGACGTGTGTTGGGCTTTAGGTCGGGACGTGTGTTGGGCTCTACGTCGGGACGTGTGTTGGGCTCTGCGTCGGGACGTGTGTTGGGCTCTGCGTCGGGACGTGTGTTGAGCTCTACGTCTGGACGTGTGTTGGGCTCTACGTCGGGACGTGTGTTGGGCTCTACGTCGGGACGTGTGTTGGGCTCTACGTCGGGACGTGTGTTGGGCTCTACGTCGGGACGTGTGTTGGGCTCTAGGTCGGGACGTGTGTTGGGCTCTAGGTCGGGACGTGTGTTGGGCTCTACCTCAGGATTTAGCTTACTTTCAGCTCTACGTGGGGACGTGTGTTGGGCTCTACCTCAGGATTTAGCTTACTTTCCGCTCTGCGTCGGGACGTGTGTTGGGCTCTAGGTCGGGACGTGTGTTGGGCTCTAGGTCGGGACGTGTGTTGGGCTCTAGGTCGGGACGTGTGTTGGGCTCTAGGTCGGGACGTGTGTTGGGCTCTAGGTCGGGACGTGTGTTGGGCTCTACCTCAGGGTTTAGCTTACTTTCAGCTCTACGTGGGGACGTGTGTTGGGCTCTACCTCAGGATTTAGCTTACTTTCCGCTCTGCGTCGGGACGTGTGTTGGGCTCTACCTCAGGATTAAGCCTACTTTCCGCTCTGCGTCGGGACGTGTGTTGGGCTCTACGTCGGGACGTGTGTTGGGCTCTGCGTCGGGACGTGTGTTGGGCTCTACATCATGATTTAGCTTACTTTCAGCTCTACATAGGAACGTGTGTGGGGCTCTGCGTCGGGACGTGTGTGGGGCTCTGCGTCGGGACGTGTGTGGGGCTCTGCGTCGGGACGTGTGTGGGGCTCTGCGTCGGGACGTGTGTGGGGCTCTGCGTCGGGACGTGTGTGGGGCTCTGCGTCGGGACGTGTGTGGGGCTCTACGTCGGGACGTGTGTGGGGCTCTACGTCGGGACGTGTGTGGGGCTCTACGTCGGGACGTGTGTTGGGCTCTGCGTCGGGACGTGTGTTGGGCTCTACATCAGGATTTAGCTTACTTTCAGCTCTACGTCGGGACGTGTGTTGGGCTCTACGTCGGGACGTGTGTTTGGCTCTGCCTCGGGACGTGTGTTGGGCTCTGCGTCGGGACGTGTGTTTGGCTCTGCGTCGGGACGTGTGTTTGGCTCTGCGTCGGGACGTGTGTTGGGCTCTACGTCGGGACGTGTGTTGGGCTCTACCTCAGGATTTAGCTTACTTTCAGCTCTACGTGGGGACGTGTGTTGGGCTCTACCTCAGGATTTAGCTTACTTTCAGCTCTACGTGGGGACGTGTGTTGGGCTCTACCTAAGGATTTAGCTTACTTTCAGCTCTACGTCGGGACGTGTGTTGGGCTCTAGGTCGGGACGTGTGTTGGGCTCTAGGTCGGGACGTGTGTTGGGCTCTAGGTCGGGACGTGTGTTGGGCTCTACGTCGGGACGTGTGTTGGGCTCTAGGTCGGGACGTGTGTTGGGCTCTACGTCGGGACGTGTGTTGGGCTCTACGTCGGGACGTGTGTTGGGCTCTACGTCGGGACGTGTGTTGGGCTCTACGTCGGGACGTGTGTTGGGCTCTACGTCGGGACGTGTGTTGGGCTCTACGTCGGGACGTGTGTTGGGCTCTACCTCAGGATTTAGCTTACCTTCAGCTCTACGTGGGGACGTGTTTTGGGCTCTACCTCAGGATTTAGCTTACTTTCCGCTCTGCGTCGGGACGTGTGTTGGGCTCTACCTCAGGATTTAGCTTACTTTCAGCTCTTCGTCGGGACGTGTGTTGGGCTCGACCTCAGGATTTAGCTTACTTTCCGCTCTGCGTCGGGACGTGTGTTGGGCTTTACGTCGGGACGTGTGTTGGGCTGTACGTCGGGACGTGTGTTGGGCTGTACGTCGGGACGTGTGTTGGGCTCTCCGTCGGGATGTGTGTTGGGCTCTACGTCAGGTTTTAGCTTACATTCAGCTCTACGTCGGGACGTGTGTTGGGCTCTACGTCGGGACGTGTGTTGGGCTCTACCTCAGGATTTAGCTTACTTTCAGCTCTACGTCGGGACATGTGTTGGGCTCTACGTCGGGACGAGTGTTGGGCTCTACGTCGGGACGTGTGTTGGGCTCTACGTCGGGACGTGTGTTGGGCTCTACGTCGGGACGTGTGTTGGGCTCTGCGTCGGGACGTGTGTTGGGCTCTGCGTCGGGACGTGTGTTGGGCTCTGCGTCGGGACGTGTGTTGGGCTCTGCGTCGGGACGTGTGTTGGGCTCTACCTCAGGATTTAGCTTACTTTCCGCTCTGCGTCGGGACGCGTGTTGGGCTCTACCTCAGGATTTAGCTTACTTTCCGCTCTGCGTCGGGACGCGTGTTGGGCTCTACCTCAGGATTTAGCTTACTTTCCGCTCTGCGTCGGGACGTGTGTTGGGCTCTACCTCAGGATTTAGCTTACTTTCCGCTCTGCGTCGGGCTGTGTGTTGGGCTCTACCTCAGGATTTAGCTTACTTTCAGCTCTACGTCGGGACGTGTGTTGGGCTGTGCGTCGGGACGTGTGTTGGGCTCTACATCAGTATTTCGCTTACTTTCAGCGCTACATCGGAACGTGTGTTGGGCTCTGCGTCGGGACGTGTGTTGGGCTCTGCGTCGGGACGTGTGTTGGGCTCTGCGTCGGGACGTGTGTTGGGCTCTGCGTCGGGACGTGTGTTGGGCTCTACGTCGGGACGTGTGTTGGGCTCTACGTCGGGACGTGTGTTGTGCTCTACGTCGGGACGTGTGTTGGGCTCTACGTCGAGACGTGTGATGGGCTCTACATCAGGATTTAGCTTACTTTCAGCTCTACGTCGGGACGTGTGTTGGGCTCTACGTCGGGACGTGTGTTGGGCTCTACGTCGGGACGTGTGTTGGGCTCTACGTCGGGACGTGTGTTGGGCTCTACGTCGGGACGTGTGTTGGGCTCTACGTCGGGACGTGTGTTGGGCTCTACGTCGGGACGTGTGTTGGGCTCTACATCAGGATTTAGCTTACTTTCAGGTCTACGTCGGGACGTGTGTTGGGCTCTACCTCAGGATTTAGCTTACTTTCAGTTCTACGTGGGGACGTGTGTTGGGCTCTACCTCTGGATTTAGCTTACTTTCCGCTCTGTGTCGGGACGTGTGTTGGGCTCTACCTCAGGATTTAGCCTACTTTCCGCTCTGCGTCGGGACGTGTGTTGGGCTCTACGTCGGGACGTGTGTTGGGCTCTACGTCGGGACGTGTGTTGGGCTCTACGTCGGGACGTGTGTTGGGCTCTACGTCGGGACGTGTGTTGGGCTCTACGTCGGGACGTGTGTTGGGCTCTACATCAGGATTTAGCTTACTTTCAGGTCTACGTGGGGACGTGTGTTGGGCTCTACCTCTGGATTTAGCTTACTTTCCGCTCTGCGTCGGGACGTGTGTTGGGCTCTACCTCAGGATTTAGCCTACTTTCCGCTCTGCGTCGGGACGTGTGTTGGGCTCTACGTCGGGACGTGTGTTTGGCTCTGCGTCGGGACGTGTGTTGGGCTCTGCTTCGGGACGTGTGTTGGGCTCTGCGTCGGGACGTGTGTGGGGCTCTGCGTCGGGACGTGTGTGGGGCTCTGCGTCGGGACGTGTGTGGGGCTCTGCGTCGGGACGTGTGTGCGGCTCTGCGTCGGGACGTGTGTGGGGCTCTACGTCGGGACGTGTGTGGGGCTCTACGTCGGGACGTGTGTGCGGCTCTGCGTCGGGACGTGTGTGCGGCTCTGCGTCGGGACGTGTGTGGGGCTCTACGTCGGGACGTGTGTGGGGCTCTACGTCGGGACGTGTGTGGGGCTCTACGTCGGGACGTGCGTTGGGCTCTACCTCAGGATTTAGCTTACTTTCAGGTCTACGTCGCGACGTGTGTTGGGCTCTACGTCGGGATGTGTGTTGGGCTCTACCTCAGGATTTAGCTTACTTTCCGCTCTGCGTCGGGACGTGTGTTGGGCTCTACGTCGGGACGTGTGTTGGGCTCTGCGTCGGGACGTGTGTTGGGCTCTACATCAGGATTTAGCTTACTTTCAGCTCTACGTCGGGACGTGTGTTGGGCTCTACGTCGGGACGTGTGTTTGGCTCTTCCTCGGGACGTGTGTTTGGCTCTGCGTCGGGACGTGTGTTGGGCTCTGCCTCGGGACGTGTGTTTGGCTCTGCGTCGGGACGTGTGTTGGGCTCTACATCGGGACGTGTGTTGGGCTCTAGGTCGGGACGTGTGTTGGGCTCTAGGTCGGGACGTGTGTTGGGCTCTAGGTCGGGACGTGTGTTGGGCTCTACGTCGGGACGTGTGTTGGGCTCTACGTCGGGACGTGTGTTGGGCTCTACGTCGGGATTTAGCTTACTTCCAGCTCTACGTCGGGATTTAGCTTACTTCCAGCTCTACGTCGGGATTTAGCTTACTTTCAGCTCTACGTCGGGACGTGTGTTGGGCTCTAGGTCGGGACGTGTGTTGGGCTTTAGGTCGGGACGTGTGTTGGGCTCTACGTCGGGACGTGTGTTGGGCTCTGCGTCGGGACGTGTGTTGGGCTCTGCGTCGGGACGTGTGTTGGGCTCTACGTCTGGACGTGTGTTGGGCTCTACGTCGGGACGTGTGTTGGGCTCTACGTCGGGACGTGTGTTGGGCTCTACGTCGGGACGTGTGTTGGGCTCTACGTCGGGACGTGTGTTGGGCTCTAGGTCGGGACGTGTGTTGGGCTCTAGGTCGGGACGTGTGTTGGGCTCTAGGTCGGGACGTGTGTTGGGCTCTACCTCAGGATTTAGCTTACTTTCAGCTCTACGTGGGGACGTGTGTTGGGCTCTACCTCAGGATTTAGCTTACTTTCCGCTCTGCGTCGGGACGTGTGTTGGGCTCTAGGTCGGGACGTGTGTTGGGCTCTAGGTCGGGACGTGTGTTGGGCTCTAGGTCGGGACGTGTGTTGGGCTCTAGGTCGGGACGTGTGTTGGGCTCTAGGTCGGGACGTGTGTTGGGCTCTAGGTCGGGACGTGTGTTGGGCTCTAGGTCGGGACGTGTGTTGGGCTCTACCTCAGGGTTTAGCTTACTTTCAGCTCTACGTGGGGACGTGTGTTGGGCTCTACCTCAGGATTTAGCTTACTTTCCGCTCTGCGTCGGGACATGTGTTGGGCTCTACCTCAGGATTAAGCCTACTTTCCGCTCTGCGTCGGGACGTGTGTTGGGCTCTACGTCGGGACGTGTGTTGGGCTCTGCGTCGGGACGTGTGTTGGGCTCTACATCATGATTTAGCTTACTTTCAGCTCTACATAGGAACGTGTGTTTGGCTCTGCGTCGGGACGTGTGTGGGGCTCTGCGTCGGGACGTGTGTGGGGCTCTGCGTCGGGACGTGTGTGGGGCTCTGCGTCGGGACGTGTGTGGGGCTCTGCGTCGGGACGTGTGTGGGGCTCTACGTCGGGACGTGTGTGGGGCTCTACGTCGGGACGTGTGTGGGGCTCTACGTCGGGACGTGTGTTGGGCTCTGCGTCGGGACGTGTGTTGGGCTCTACATCAGGATTTAGCTTACTTTCAGCTCTACGTCGGGACGTGTGTTGGGCTCTACGTCGGGACGTGTGTTTGGCTCTGCCTCGGGACGTGTGTTGGGCTCTGCGTCGGCACGTGTGTTTGGCTCTGCGTCGGGACGTGTGTTTGGCTCTGCGTCGGGACGTGTGTTGGGCTCTACATCGGGACGTGTGTTGGGCTCTACCTCAGGATTTAGCTTACTTTCCGCTCTGCGTCGGGACGTGTGTTGGGCTCTACCTCAGGATTTAGCTTACTTTCAGCTCTACGTGGGGACGTGTGTTGGGCTCTACCTAAGGATTTAGCTTACTTTCAGCTCTACGTCGGGACGTGTGTTGGGCTCTAGGTCGGGACGTGTGTTGGGCTCTAGGTCGGGACGTGTGTTGGGCTCTAGGTCGGGACGTGTGTTGGGCTCTAGGTCGGGACGTGTGTTGGGCTCTACGTCGGGACGTGTGTTGGGCTCTAGGTCGGGACGTGTGTTGGGCTCTACGTCGGGACGTGTGTTGGGCTCTACGTCGGGACGTGTGTTGGGCTCTACGTCGGGACGTGTGTTGGGCTCTACGTCGGGACGTGTGTTGGGCTCTACGTCGGGACGTGTGTTGGGCTCTACCTCAGGATTTAGCTTACTTTCCGCTCTACGTGGGTACGTGTTTTGGGCTCTACCTCAGGATTTAGCTTACTTTCCGCTCTGCGTCGGGACGTGTGTTGGGCTCGACCTCAGGATTTAGCTTACTTTCAGCTCTGCGTCGGGACGTGTGTTGGGCTCGACCTCAGGATTTAGCTTACTTTCCGCTCTGCGTCGGGACGTGTGTTGGGCTGTACGTCGGGACGTGTGTTGGGCTGTACGTCGGGACGTGTGTTGGGCTGTACGTCGGGACGTGTGTTGGGCTGTACGTCGGGACGTGTGTTGGGCTCTCCGTCGGGATGTGTGTTGGGCTCTACGTCAGGTTTTAGCTTACATTCAGCTCTACGTCGGGACGTGTGTTGGGCTCTACGTCGGGACGTGTGTTGGGCTCTACCTCAGGATTTAGCTTACTTTCAGCTCTGCGTCGGGACGAGTGTTGGGCTCTACGTCGGGACGAGTGTTGGGCTCTACGTCGGGACGAGTGTTGGGCTCTACGTCGGGACGTGTGTTGGGCTCTACGTCGGGACGTGTGTTGGGCTCTGCGTCGGGACGTGTGTTGGGCTCTGCGTCGGGACGTGTGTTGGGCTCTGCGTCGGGACGTGTGTTGGGCTCTGCGTCGGGACGTGTGTTGGGCTCTGCGTCGGGACGTGTGTTGGGCTCTGCGTCGGGACGTGTGTTGGGCTCTGCGTCGGGACGTGTGTTGGGCTCTACCTCAGGATTTAGCTTACTTTCCGCTCTGCGTCGGGACGCGTGTTGGGCTCTGCCTCAGGATTTAGCTTACTTTCCGCTCTGCGTCGGGAAGCGTGTTGGGCTCTACCTCAGGATTTAGCTTACTTTCCGCTCTGCGTCGGGACGTGTGTTGGGCTCTACCTCAGTATTTAGCTTACTTTCCGCTCTGCGTCGGGCTGTGTGTTGGGCTCTACCTCAGGATTTAGCTTACTTTCAGCTCTACGTCGGGACGTGTGTTGGGCTGTGCGTCGGGACGTGTGTTGGGCTCTACATCAGTATTTCGCTTACTTTCAGCGCTACATCGGAACGTGTGTTGGGCTCTGCGTCGGGACGTGTGTTGGGCTCTGCGTCGGGACGTGTGTTGGGCTCTGCGTCGGGACGTGTGTTGGGCTCTGCGTCGGGACGTGTGTTGTGCTCTACGTCGGGACGTGTGTTGGGCTCTACGTCGAGACGTGTGATGGGCTCTACATCAGGATTTAGCTTACTTTCAGCTCTACGTCGGGACGTGTGTTGGGCTCTACGTCGGGACGTGTGTTGGGCTCTACGTCGGGACGTGTGTTGGGCTCTACGTCGGGACGTGTGTTGGGCTCTACGTCGGGACGTGTGTTGGGCTCTACGTCGGGACGTGCGTTGAGCTCTACGTCAGGATTTAGCTTACTTTCAGCTCTACGTCGGGACGTGCGTTGGGCTCTACGTCGGGACGTGCGTTGGGCTCTACGTCGGGACGTGCGTTGGGCTCTACGTCGGGACGTGCGTTGGGCTCTACGTCGGGACGTGCGTTGGGCTCTACGTCGGGACGTGCGTTGGGCTCTACGTCGGGACGTGCGTTGGGCTCTACGTCGCGACCTGCGTTGGGCTCTACGTCGCGACCTGCGTTGGGCTCTTCGTCAGGATTTAGCTTACTTTCAGCTCTACGTCGGGACGTGTGTTGGGCTCTCCGTCGGGGCGAGTGTTGGGCTCTCCGTCGGGACGTGTGTTGGGCTCTCCGTCGGGACGTGTGTTGGGCTCTACGTCGGGACGTGTGTTGGGCTCTGCGTCGGGACGTGTGTTGGGCTCTGCGTCGGGACGTGTGTTGGGCTCTGCGTCGGGACGTGTGTTGGGCTCTGCGTCGGGACGTGTGTTGGCCTCTGCGTCGGGACGTGTGTTGGGCTCTACCTCAGGATTTAGCTTACTTTCCGCTCTGCGTCGGGACGCGTGTTGTGCTCTGCCTCAGGATTTAGCTTACTTTCCGCTCTGCGTCGGGAAGCATGTTGGGCTCTACCTCAGGATTTAGCTTACTTTCCGCTCTGCGTCGGGACGTGTGTTGGGCTCTACCTCAGTATTTAGCTTACTTTCCGCTCTGCGTCGGGCTGTGTGTTGGGCTCTACCTCAGGATTTAGCTTACTTTCAGCTCTACGTCGGGACGTGTGTTGGGCTGTGCGTCGGGACGTGTGTTGGGCTCTACATCAGTATTTCGCTTACTTTCAGCGCTACATCGGAACGTGTGTTGGGCTCTGCGTCGGGACGTGTGTTGGGCTCTGCGTCGGGACGTGTGTTGGGCTCTGCGTCGGGACGTGTGTTGGGCTCTGCGTCGGGACGTGTGTTGGGCTCTACGTCGGGACGTGTGTTGGGCTCTACGTCGGGACGTGTGTTGGGCTCTACGTCGAGACGTGTGATGGGCTCTACATCAGGATTTAGCTTACTTTCAGCTCTACGTCGGGACGTGTGTTGGGCTCTACGTCGGGACGTGTGTTGGGCTCTACGTCGGGACGTGTGTTGGGCTCTACGTCGGGACGTGTGTTGGGCTCTACGTCGGGACGTGTGTTGGGCTCTACGTCGGGACGTGCGTTGAGCTCTACGTCAGGATTTAGCTTACTTTCAGCTCTACGTCGGGACGTGCGTTGGGCTCTACGTCGGGACGTGCGTTGGGCTCTACGTCGGGACGTGCGTTGGGCTCTACGTCGGGACGTGCGTTGGGCTCTACGTCGGGACGTGCGTTGGGCTCTACGTCGCGACCTGCGTTGGGCTCTACGTCGCGACCTGCGTTGGGCTCTTCGTCAGGATTTAGCTTACTTTCAGCTCTACGTCGGGACGTGTGTTGGGCTCTCCGTCGGGGCGAGTGTTGGGCTCTCCGTCGGGACGTGTGTTGGGCTCTCCGTCGGGACATGTGTTGGGCTCTCCGTCGGGACGTGTGTTGGACTCTACGTCGGGACGTGTGTTGGACTCTACGTCGGGACGTGTGTTGGACTCAACGTCGGGACGTGTGTTGGACTCTACGTCGGGACGTGTGTGGGGCTCTACGTCGGGACGTGTGTTGGACTCTACATCAGGATTTAGCTTACTTTCAGGTCAATGTCGGGACGTGTGTTGGGCTCTACGTGGGGACGTGTGTTGGGCTCTACCTCAGGATTTAGCTTACTTTCCGCTCTGCGTCGGGACGTGTGTTGGGCTCTACCTCAGGATTTAGCTTACTTTCCGCTCTGCGTCGGGACGTGTGTTGGGCTCTACCTCAGGATTTAGCTTACTTTCCGCTCTGCGTCGGGACGTGTGTTGGGCTCTACCTCAGGATTTAGCTTACTTTCCGCTCTGCGTCGGGACGTGTGTTGGGCTCTACCTCAGGATTTAGCTTACTTTCCGCTCTGCGTCGGGACGTGTGTTGGGCTCTACCTCAGGATTTAGCTTACTTTCCGCTCTGCGTCGGGACGTGTGTTGGGCTCTACCTCAGGATTTAGCTTACTTTCCGCTCTGCGTCGGGACGTGTGTTGGGCTCTACCTCAGGATTTAGCTTACTTTCCGCTCTGCGTCGGGACGTGTGTTGGGCTCTACCTCAGGATTTAGCTTACTTTCCGCTCTACGTCGTGACGTGTGTTGGGCTGTGCGTCGGGACGTGTGTTGGGCTCTACATCAGGATTTAGCTTACTTTCCGCTCTACGTCGTGACGTGTGTTGGGCTCTGCGTCGGGACGTGTGTTGGGCTCTGCGTCGGGACGTGTGTTGGGCTCTGCGTCGGGACGTGTGTTGGGCTCTACGTCGGGACGTGTGTTGGGCTCTACCTCAGGATTTAGCTTACTTTCAGCTCGTACGTCGGGACGTGTGTTGGGCTCTACGTCGGGACGTGTGTTGGGCTCTACGTCGGGACGTGTGTTGGGCTCTACATCGGGACGTGTGTTGGGCTCTACGTCGGGACGTGTGTTGGGCTCTACGTCGGGACGTGTGTTGGGCTCTGCGTCGGGACGTGTGTTGGGCTCTGCGTCGGGACGTGTGTTGGGCTCTGCGTCGGGACGTGTGTTGGGCTCTACGTCGGGACGTGTGTTGGGCTCTACCTCAGGATTTAGCTTACTTTCAGCTCTACGTCGGGACGTGTGTTGGGCTGTACGTCGGGACGTGTGTTGGGCTGTACGTCGGGACGTGTGTTGGGCTCTCCGTCGGGACGTGTGTTGGGCTCTCCGTCGGGACGTGTGTTGGGCTCTACGTCAGGATTTAGCTTACATTCAGCTCTACGTCGGGACGTGTGTTGGGCTCTACGTCGGGACGTGTGTTGGGCTCTACGTCGGGACGTGTGTTGGGCTCTACCTCAGGATTTAGCTTACTTTCAGCTCTACGTCGGGACGTGTGTTGGGCTCTACGTCGGGACGTGTGTTGGGCTCTACGTCGGGACGTGTGTTGGGCTCTACGTCGGGACGTGTGTTGGGCTCTACGTCGGGACGTGTGTTGGGCTCTACCTCAGGATTTAGATTACTTTCCGCTCTGCGTCGGGACGTGTGTTGGGCTCTACCTCAGGATTTAGCTTACTTTCCGCTCTACGTCGGGACGTGTGTTGGGCTGTACGTCGGGACGTGTGTTGGGCTGTACGTCGGGACGTGTGTTGGGCTCTATGTCGGGACGTGTGTTGGGCTCTACGTCGGGACGTGTGTTGGGCTCTACGTCGGGACGTGTGTTGGGCTCTACGTCGGGACGTGTGTTGGGCTCTACGTCAGGATTTAGCTTACATTCAGCTCTACGTCGGGACGTGTGTTGGGCTCTACGTCGGGACGTGTGTTGGGCTCTACCTCAGGATTTAGCTTACTTTCAGCTCTCCGTCGGGACGTGTGTTGGGCTCTCCGTCAGGACGTGTGTTGGGCTCTCCGTCGGGACGTGTGTTGGGCTCTACGTCGGGACGTGTGTTGGGCTCTACGTCGGGACGTGTGTTGGCTCTACGTCGGGACGTGTGTTGGGCTCTACGTCGGGACGTGTGTTGGGCTCTACGTCGGGACGTGTGTTGGGCTCTACGTCGAGACGTGTGATGGGCTCTACCTCAGGATTTAGCTTACTTTCTGCTCTGCGTCGGGACGTGTGTTGGGCTCTACGTCGGGACGTGTGTTGGGCTCTACGTCGGGACGTGTGTTGGGCTGTACGTCGGGACGTGTGTTGGGCTGTACGTCGGGACGTGTGTTGGGCTGTACGTCGGGACGTGTGTTGGGCTCTACGTCGGGACGTGTGTTGGGCTCTACGTCGGGACTTGTGTTGGGCTCTACGTCGGGACGTGTGTTGGGCTCTACGTCGGGACGTGTGTTGGGCTCTACCTCAGGATTTAGCTTACTTTCAGCTCTGCGTCGGGACGTGTGTTGGGCTCTACGTCGGGACGTGTGTTGGGCTCTGCGTCGGGACGTGTGTTGGGCTCTACATCAGGATTTAGCTTACTTTCAGCTCTACGTCGGGACGTGTGTTGGGCTCCACGTCGGGACGTGTGTTGGGCTCTACGTCGGGACGTGTGTTGGGCTCTACGTCGGGACGTGTGTTGGGCTCTACCTCAGGATTTAGCTTATTTCAGCTCTGCGTCGGGACGTGTGTTGGGCTCTACGTCGGGACGTGTGTTGGGATCTACGTCGGGACGTGTGTTGGGCTCCACGTCGGGACGTGTGTGGGGCTCCACGTCGGGACGTGTGTTGGGCTCCACGTCGGGACGTGTGTTGGGCTCCACGTCGGGACGTGTGTGGGGCTCCACGTCGGGACGTGTGTGGGGCTCCACGTCGGGACGTGTGTGGGGCTCTACGTCGGGACGTGTGTGGGGCTCTACCTCAGGATTTAGCTTACTTTCAGCTCTACGTCGGGACATGTGTTGGGCTCTACCTCAGGATTTAGCTTACTTTCGGCTCTACGTCGGGACGTGTGTTGGACTCTACGTCGGGACGTGTGTTGGAATTTACGTCGGGACTTGCGTTGGGCTCTACCTCAGGATTTAGCTTACTTTCAGCTCTACGTGGGGACGTGTGTTGGGCTCTACCTCAGGATTTAGCTTACTTTCAGCTCTGCGTCGGGACGTGTGTTGGGCTCTGCGTCGGGACGTGTGTTGGGCTCTACGTCGGGACGTGTGTTGGGCTCTACGTCGGGACGTGTGTTGGGCTCTACGTCGGGACGTGTGTGGGGCTCCACGTCGGGACGTGTGTTGGGCTCTGCGTCGATACGTGTGTTGGGCTCTACATCAGGATTTAGCTTACTTTCAGCTCTACGTCGGGACGTGTGTTTGCCTCTGCGTCGGTACGTGTGTTTGGCTCTGCGTCGGGACGTGTGTTTGGCTCTGCGTCGGGACGTGTGTTGGGCTCTGCGTCGGGACGTGTGTTGGGCTCTGCGTCGGGACGTGTGTTGGGCTCTACGTCGGGACGTGTGTTGGGCTCTACCTCAGGATTTAGCTTACTTTCAGCTCTACGTCGGGACGTGTGTTGGGCTGTACGTCGGGACGTGTGTTGGGCTGTACGTCGGGACGTGTGTTGGGCTGTACGTCGGGACGTGTGTTGGGCTCTCCGTCGGGACGTGTGTTGGGCTCTCCGTCGGGACGTGTGTTGGGCTCTCCGTCGGGACGTGTGTTGGGCTCTACGTCAGGATTTAGCTTACATTCAGCTCTACGTCGGGACGTGTGTTGGGCTCTAAATCAGGATTTAGCTGACTTTCAGCTCTACGTCGGGACGTGTGTTGGGCTCTATGTCGGGACGTGTGTTGGGCTCTACGTCGGACGTGTGTTGGGCTCTCCGTCGGGACGTGTGTTGGGCTCTACGTCGGGACGTGTGTTGGGCTATACGTCGGGACGTGTGTTGGGCTCTACCTCAGGATTTAGCTTACTTTCAGCTCTGCGTCGGGACGTGTGTTGGGCTCTACGTCGGGACGTGTGTTGGGCTCTGCGTCGGGACGTGTGTTGGGCTCTACATCAGGATTTAGCTTACTTTCAGCTCTACGTCGGGACGTGTGTTGGGCTCCACGTCGGGACGTGTGTTGGGCTCTACGTCGGGACGTGTGTTGGGCTCTACGTCGGGACGTGTGTTGGGCTCTACGTCGGGACGTGTGTTGGGCTCTACCTCAGCATTTAGCTTACTTTCAGCTCTGCGTCGGGACGTGTGTTGGGCTCTACGTCGGGACGTGTGTTGGGCTCTACTTCGGGACGTGTGTTGGGCTCCACGTCGGGACGTGTGTGGGGCTCCACGTCGGGACGTGTGTGGGGCTCCACGTCGGGACGTGTGTGGCGCTCCACGTCGGGACGTGTGTGGCGCTCCACGTCGGGACGTGTGTGGGGCTCCACGTCGGGACGTGTGTGGGGCTCCACGTCGGGACGTGTGTGGGGCTCCACGTCGGGACGTGTGTGGGGCTCTACGTCGGGACGTGTGTGGGGCTCTACCTCAGGATTTAGCTTACTTTCAGCTCTACGTCGGGACGTGTGTTGGGCTCTACCTCAGGATTTAGCTTACTTTCAGCTCTACGTCGGGACGTGTGTTGGACTCTACGTCGGGACGTGTGTTGGACTTTACGTCGGGACGTGCGTTGGGCTCTACCTCAGGATTTAGCTTACTTTCAGCTCTACGTGGGGACGTGTGTTGGGCTCTACCTCAGGATTTAGCTTACTTTCAGCTCTGCGTCGGGACGTGTGTTGGGCTCTACGTCGGGACGTGTGTTGGGCTCTACGTCGGGACGTGTGTTGGGCTCTACGTCGGGACGTGTGTTGGGCTCTACGTCGGGACGTGTGTTGGGCTCTACGTCGGGACGTGTGTGGGGCTCCACGTCGGGACTTGTGTGGGGCTCCACGTCGGGACTTGTGTGGGGCTCCACGTCGGGACTTGTGTGGGGCTCCACGTCGTGACGTGTGTTGGGCTCTACGTCGGGACGTGTGTTGGGCTCTGCGTCGGTACGTGTGTTGGGCTCTACATCAGGATTTAGCTTACTTTCAGCTCTACGTCGGGACGTGTGTTGGGCTCTACGTCGGGACGTGTGTTTGGCTCTTCGTCGGGACGTGTGTTTGCCTCTGCGTCGGGACGTGTGTTTGCCTCTGCGTCGGTACGTGTGTTTGGCTCTGCGTCGGGACGTGTGTTGGGCTCTGCGTCGGGACGTGTGTTGGGCTCTGCGTCGGGACGTGTGTTGGGCTCTGCGTCGGGACGTGTGTTGGGCTCTACCTCAGGATTTAGCTTACTTTCAGCTCTACGTCGGGACGTGTGTTGGGCTGTACGTCGGGACGTGTGTTGGGCTCTCCGTCGGGACGTGTGTTGGGCTCTCCGTCGGGACGTGTGTTGGGCTCTCCGTCGGGACGTGTGTTGGGCTCTCCGTCAGGATTTAGCTTACATTCAGCTCTACGTCGGGACGTGTGTTGGGCTCTACGTCGGGACGTGTGTTGGGCTCTACCTCAGGATGTAGCTTACTTTCAGCTCTACGTCGGGACGTGTGTTGGGCTCTACGTCGGGACGTGTGTTGGGCTCTACGTCGGGACGTGTGTTGGGCTCTACGTCGGGACGTGTGTTGGGCTCTACCTCAGGATTTAGCTTACTTTCCGCTCTGCGTCGGGACGTGTGTTGGGCTCTACCTCAGGATTTAGCTTACTTGCCGCTCTACGTCGGGACGTGTGTTGGGCTGTACGTCGGGACGTGTGTTGGGCTGTACGTCGGGACGTGTGTTGGGCTCTACGTCGGGACGTGTGTTGGGCTCTACGTCGGGACGTGTGTTGGGCTCTACCTCAGGATTTAGCTTACTTTCCGCTCTGCGTCGGGACGCGTGTTGGGCTCTACGTCAGGATTTAGCTTACTTTCCGCTCTGCGTCGGGACGTGTGTTGGGCTCTACGTCGAGACGTGTGATGGGCTCTACCTCAGGATTTAGCTTACTTTCCGCTCTGCGTCGGGACGTGTGTTGGGCTCTACCTCAGGATTTAGCTTACTTTCAGCTCTACGTCGGGACGTGTGTTGGGCTGTACGTCGGGACGTGTGTTGGGCTCTACGTCGGGACGTTTGTTGGGCTCTACGTCGGGACGTTTGTTGGGCTCTACGTCGGGACGTTTGTTGGGCTCTACGTCGGGACGTGTGTTGGGCTCTACGTCGGGACGTGTGTTGGGCTCTACCTCAGGATTTAGCTTACTTTCCGCTCTGCGTCGGGACGCGTGTTGGGCTCTACCTCAGGATTTAGCTTACTTTCCGCTCTGCGTCGGGACGCGTGTTGGGCTCTACCTCAGGATTTAGGTTACTTTCCGCTCTGCGTCGGGACGCGTGTTGGGCTCTACCTCAGGATTTAGCTTACTTTCCGCTCTGCGTCAGGACGCGTGTTGGGCTCTACCTCAGGATTTAGCTTACTTTCAGCTCTACGTCGGGACGTGTGTTGGGCTGTGCGTCGGGACGTGTGTTGGACTCTACATCAGGATTTCGCTTCCTTTCAGCTCTACATCGGAACGTATGTTGGGCTCTGCGTCGGGACGTGTGTTGGGCTCTACGTCGGGACGTGTGTTGGGCTCTACGTCGGGACGTGTGTTGGGCTCTACGTCGGGACGTGTGTTGGGCTCTGCGTCGGGACGTGTGTTGGGCTCTACGTCGGGACGTGTGTTGGGCTCTGCGTCGGGACGTGTGTTGGGCTCTACGTCGGGACGTGTGTTGGGCTCTACGTCGGGACGTGTGTTGGGCTCTACGTCGAGACGTGTGATGGGCTCTAAATCAGGATTTAGATTACTTTCAGCTCTACGTCGGGACGTGTGTTGGGCTCTACGTCGGGACGTGTGTTGGGCTCTACGTCGGGACGTGTGTTGGGCTCTACGTCGGGACGTGTGTTGGGCTCTACCTCAGGATTTAGCTTACTTTCATCTCTATGTCGGGACGTGTGTTGGGCTGTACGTCGGGACGTGTGTTGGGCTGTACGTCGGGACGTGTGTTGGGCTCTCCATCGGGACGTGTGTTGGGCTCTACGTCAGGATTTAGCTTACATTCAGCTCTACGTCGGGACGTGTGTTGGGCTCTACGTCTGGACGTGTCTTGGGCTCTACCTCAGGATTTAGCTTACTTTCAGCTCTACGTCGGGACGTGTGTTGGGCTCTACGTCGGGACGTGTGTTGGGCTCTACGTCGGGACGTGTGTTGGGCTCTACCTCAGGATTTAGCTTACTTTCCGCTCTGCGTCGGGACGTGTGTTGTGCTCTACCTCAGGATTTAGCTTACTTTCCGCTCTACGTCGGGACGTGTGTTGGGCTGTACGTCGGGACGTGTGTTGGGCTGTACGTCGGGACGTGTGTTGGGCTGTACGTCGGGACGTGTGTTGGGCTGTACGTCGGGACGTGTGTTGGGCTGTACGTCGGGACGTGTGTTGGGCTCTCCGTCGGGACGTGTGTTGGGCTCTCCGTCGGGACGTGTGTTGGGCTCTCCGTCGGGACGTGTGTTGGGCTCTCCGTCGGGACGTGTGTTGGGCTCTCCGTCGGGACGTGTGTTGGGCTCTACGTCAGGATTTAGCTTACATTCAGCTCTACGTCGGGACGTGTGTTGGGCTCTACGTCGGGACGTGTGTTGGGCTCTACCTCAGGATTTAGCTTACTTTCAGCTCTACGTCGGGACGTGTGTTGGGCTGTACGTCGGGACGTATGTTGGGCTGTACGTCGGGACGTGTGTTGGGCTGTACGTCGGGACGTGTGTTGGGCTCTACCTCAGGATTTAGCTTACTTTCCGCTCTGCGTCGGGACGTGTGTTGGGCTCTACCTCAGGATTTAGCTTACTTTCAGCTCTACGTCGGGACGTGTGTTGGGCTGTACGTCGGGACGTTTGTTGGGCTGTACGTCGGGACGTGTGTTCGGCTGTACGTCGGGACGTTTGTTGGGCTGTACGTCGGGACGTCTGTTGGGCTGTACGTCGGGACGTGTGTTGGGCTGTACGTCGGGACGTGTGTTGGGCTCTACGTCGGGACGTGTGTTGGGCTCTGCGTCGGGACGTGTGTTGGGCTCTGCGTTGGGACGTGTGTGGGGCTTGCGTCGGGACGTGTGTGGGGCTCTGCGTCGGGACGTGTGTGGGGCTCTGCTTCGGGAAGTGTGTGGGGCTCTACGTCGGGACGTGTGTGGGGCTCTACGTCGGGACGTGTGTGGGGCTCTACGTCGGGACGTGTGTGGGGCTCTACGTCGGGACGTGTGTGGGGCTCTACGTCGGGACGTGTGTGGGGCTCTACGTCGGGACGTGTGTTGCGCTCTGCGTCGGGACGTGTGTTGGGCTCTACCTCAGGATTTAGCTTACTTTCAGCTCTACTTCGGGACGTGTGTTGGGCTGTACGTCGGGACGTGTGTTGGGCTGTACGTCGGGACGTGTGTTGGGCTCTCCGTCGGGACGTGTGTTGGGCTCTCCGTTGGGACGTGTGTTGGGCTCTACCTCAGGATTTAGCTTACTTTCAGCTCTACGTCGGGACGTGTGTTGGGCTCTACGTCGGGACGTGTGTTGGGCTCTACGTCGGGACGTGTGTTGGGCTCTACGTCGGGACGTGTGTTGGGCTCTACCTCAGGATTTAGCTTACTTTCCGCTCTGCGTTGGGACGTGTGTTGGGCTCTACCTCAGGATTTAGCTTACTTTCAGCTCTACGTCGGGACGTGTGTTGGGCTCTACGTCGGGACGTGTGTTGGGCTCTACGTCGGGACGTGTGTTGGGCTCTACGTCGGGACGTGTGTTGGGCTCTACGTCGGGACGTGTGTTGGGCTCTACGTCGGGACGTGTGTTGGGCTCTACCTCAGGATTTAGCTTACTTTCAGCTGTGCGTCGGGACGTGTGTTGGGCTCTACGTCGGGACGTGTGTTGGGCTCTGCGTCGGGACGTGTGTTGGGCTCTACATCAGGATTTAGCTTACTTTCAGCTCTACGTCGGGACGTGTGTTGGGCTCCACGTCGGGACGTGTGTTGGGCTCTACGTCGGGACGTGTGTTGGGCTCTACGTCGGGACGTGTGTTGGGCTCTACGTCGGGACGTGTGTTGGGCTCTACCTCAGGATTTAGCTTACTTTCAGCTCTGCGTCGGGACGTGTGTTGGGCTCTACGTCGGGACGTGTGTTGGGCTCTACGTCGGGACGTGTGTTGGGCTCTACGTCGGGACGTGTGTTGGGCTCTACGTCGGGACGTGTGTTGGGCTCCACGTCGGGACGTGTGTGGGGCTCCACGTCGGGACGTATGTTGGGCTCTACGTCGGGACGTGTGTTGGGCTCTACGTCGGGACGTGTGTTGGGCTCCACGTCGGGACGTGTCTTGGGCTCTACGTCGGGACGTGTGTGGGGCTCCACGTCGGGACGTGTGTTGGGCTCTACGTCGGGACGTGTGTTGGGCTCTGCGTCGGTACCTGTGTTGGGCTCTACATCAGGATTTAGCTTACTTTCAGCTCTACGTCGGGACGTGTGTTGGGCTCTACGTCGGGACGTGCGTTGGGCTCTACGTCGGGACGTGCGTTGGGCTCTACGTCGGGACGTGAGTTGGGCTCTACGTCGGGACCTGCGTTGGGCTCTACGTCGGGACCTGCGTTGGGCTCTACGTCGGGACGTGTGTTGGGCTCTGCGTCGGGACGTGTGTTGGGCTCTGCGTCGGGACGTGTGTTGGGCTCTACATCAGGATTTAGCTTACTTTCAGCTCTACATCGGAACGTGTTTTGGGCTCTACGTCGGGACGTGTGTTGGGCTCTGCGTCGGGACGTGTGTGGGGCTCTGCGTCGGGACGTGTGTTGATCTCTGCGTCAGGACGTGTGTTGGGCTCTGCGTCGGGACGTGTGTGGGGCTCTACGTCGGGACGTGTGTGGGGCTCTACGTCGGGACGTGTGTGGGGCTCTACGTCGGGACGTGTGTGGGGCTCTACGTCGGGACGTGTGTTGCGCTCTGCGTCGGGACGTGCGTTGGGCTCTACCTCGGGATTTAGCTTACTTTCAGGTCTACGTCGGGACGTGTGTTGGGCTCTACATCGGGACATGTGTTGGGCTCTACCTCAGGATTTAGCTTACTTTCAGCTCTACGTGGGGACGTGTCTTGGGCTCTACCTCAGGATTTAGCTTACTTTCCGCTCTGCGTCGGGACGTGTTTTGGGCTCTACCTCAGGATTTAGCTTACTTTCCGCTCTGCGTCGGGACGTGTGTTGGGCTCTACGTCGGGACGTGTGTTGGGCTCTGCGTCGGGACGTGTGTTGGGCTCTACATCAGGATTTAGCTTACTTTCAGCTCTACGTCGGGACGTGTGTTGGGTTCTACGTCGGGACGTGTGTTTGGCTCTGCGTCGGGATGTGTGTTTGGCTCTGCGTCGGGATGTGTGTTTGGCTCTGCGTCGGGACGTGTCTTGGGCTCTACGTCAGGATTTAGCTTACTTTCCGCTCTGCGTTTGGACGTGTGTTGGGCTCTACCTCAGGATTATCTTACTTTCTGCTCTACGTGGGGACGTGTGTTGGGCTCTCCCTCAGGATTTAGCTTACTTTCAGCTCTACGTCGGGACGTGTGTTGGACTCTACGTCGGGACGTGTGTTGGACTCTACGTCGGGACGTGTGTTGGACTCTACGTCGGGACGTGTGTTGGGCTCTACCTCAGGATTTAGCTTACTTTCCGCTCTGCGTCGGGACGTGTGTTGGGCTCTACCTCAGGATTTAGCTTACTTTCAGCTCTACGTCGGGACGTGTGTTGGGCTCTAGGTCGGGACGGGTGTTGGGCTCTACGTCGGGACGGGTGTTGGGCTCTACGTCGGGACGTGTGTTGGGATCTAGGTCGGGACGTGTGTTGGGCTCTAGGTCGGGACGTGTGTTGGGCTCTAGGTCGGGACGTGTGTTGGGCTCTAGGTCGGGACGTGTGTTGGGCTCTACGTCGGGACCTGTGTTGGGCTCTACGTCGGGACGTGTGTTGGGCTCTACGTCGGGACGTGTGTTGGGCTCTACGTCGGGACGTGTGTTGGGCTCTACGTCGGGACGTGTGTTGGGCTCTACGTCGGGACGTGTGTTGGGCTCTAGGTCGGGACGTGTGTTGGGCTCTACCTCAGGATTTAGCTTACTTTCAGCTCTACGTGGGGACGTGTGTTGGGATCTACCTCAGGATTTAGCTTACTTTCCGCTCTGCGTCGGGACGTGTGTTGGGCTCTAGGTCGGGACGTGTGTTGGGCTGTACGTCGGGACGTGTGTTGGGCTCGACGTCGGGACGTGTGTTGGGCTCTACGTCGGGACGTGTGTTGGGCTCTACGTCGGGACGTGTGTTGGGCTCTACGTCGGGACGTGTGTTGGGCTCTGAGTCGGGACGTGTGTTGGGCTCTGCGTCGGGACGTGTGTTGGGCTCTGCGTCGGGACGTGTGTGGGGCTCTGCGTCGGGACGTGTGTGGGGCTCTACGTCGGGACGTGTGTGGGGCTCTACGTCGGGACGTGTGTTTGGCTCTGCGTCGGGACGTGTGTGGGGCTCTGCGTCGGGACGTGTGTTGGGCTCTGCGTCGGGACGTGTGTTGGGCTCTGCGTCGGGACGTGTGTGGGGCTCTGCGTCGGGACGTGTGTGGGGCTCTGCTTCGGGACGTGTGTGGGGCTCTACGTCGGGACGTGTGTGGGGCTCTACGTCGGGACGTGTGTGGGGCTCTACGTCGGGACGTGTGTGTGGCTCTACGTCGGGACGTGTGTGGGGCTCTACGTCGGGACGTGTGTTGCGCTCTGCGTCGGGACGTGTGTTGGGCTCTACCTCAGGATTTAGCTTACTTTCAGCTCTACTTCGGGACGTGTGTTGGGCTGTACGTCGGGACGTGTGTTGGGCTGTACGTCGGGACGTGTGTTGGGCTCTCCGTCGGGACGTGTGTTGGGCTCTACGTCAGGATTTAGCTTACATTCAGCTCTACGTCGGGACGTGTGTTGGGCTCTACGTCGGGACGTGTGTTGGGCTCTACCTCAGGATTTAGCTTACTTTCAGCTCTACGTCGGGACGTGTGTTGGGCTCTACGTCGGGACGTGTGTTGGGCTCTCCGTCGGGACGTGTGTTGGGCTCTCCGTCGGGACGTGTGTTGGGCTCTACGTCGGGACGTGTGTTGGGCTCTACGTCGGGACGTGTGTTGGCTCTACGTCGGGACGTGTGTTGGGCTCTACGTCGGGACGTGTGTTGGGCTCTACGTCGGGACGTGTGTTGGGCTCTACGTCGAGACGTGTGATGGGCTCTACCTCAGGATTTAGCTTACTTTCCGCTCTGCGTCGGGACGTGTGTTGGGCTCTACCTCAGGATTTAGCTTACTTTCAGCTCTACGTCGGGACGTGTGTTGGGCTCTACGTCGGGACGTGTGTTGGGCTGTACGTCGGGACGTGTGTTGGGCTGTACGTCGGGACGTGTGTTGGGCTCTACGTCGGGACGTGTGTTGGGCTCTACGTCGGGACGTGTGTTGGGCTCTACGTCGGGACGTGTGTTGGGCTCTACGTCGGGACGTGTGTTGGGCTCTACCTCAGGATTTAGCTTACTTTCAGCTCTGTGTCGGGACGTGTGTTGGGCTCTACGTCGGGACGTGTGTTGGGCTCTGCGTCGGGACGTGTGTTGGGCTCTGCGTCGGGACGTGTGTTGGGCTCTACATCAGGATTTAGCTTACTTTCAGCTCCACGTCGGGACGTGTGTTGGGCTCCACGTCGGGACGTGTGTTGGGCTCTGCGTCGGGACGTGTGTTGGGCTCTACGTCGGGACGTGTGTTGGGCTCTACGTCGGGACGTGTGTTGGGCTCTACCTCAGGATTTAGCTTACTTTCAGCTCTGCGTCGGGACGTGTGTTGGGCTCTACGTCGGGACGTGTGTTGGGCTGTACGTCGGGACGTGTGTTGGGCTCTACGTCGGGACGGGTGTTGGGCTCTACGTCGGGACGTGTGTTGGGATCTAGGTCGGGACGTGTGTTGGGCTCTAGGTCGGGACGTGTGTTGGGCTCTACGTCGGGACGTGTGTTGGGCTCTACGTCGGGACGTGTGTTGGGCTCTACGTCGGGACGTGTGTTGGGCTCTACGTCGGGACGTGTGTTGGGCTCTACGTCGGGACGTGTGTTGGGCTCTACGTCGGGACGTGTGTTGGGCTCTACGTCGGGACGTGTGTTGGGCTCTACGTCGAGACGTGTGATGGGCTCTACCTCAGGATTTAGCTTACTTTCCGCTCTGCGTCGGGACGTGTGTTGGGCTCTACCTCAGGATTTAGCTTACTTTCAGCTCTACGTCGGGACGTGTGTTGGGCTCTACGTCGGGACGTGTGTTGGGCTGTACGTCGGGACGTGTGTTGGGCTCTACGTCGGGACGTGTGTTGGGCTCTACGTCGGGACGTGTGTTGGGCTCTACGTCGGGATGTGTGTTGGGCTCTACGTCGGGACGTGTGTTGGGCTCTACGTCGGGACGTGTGTTGGGCTCTACCTCAGGATTTAGCTTACTTTCAGCTCTGCGTCGGGACGTGTGTTGGGCTCTACGTCGGGACGTGTGTTGGGCTCTGCGTCGGGACGTGTGTTGGGCTCTACATCAGGATTTAGCTTACTTTCAGCTCTACGTCGGGACGTGTGTTGGGCTCCACGTCGGGACGTGTGTTGGGCTCTACGTCGGGACGTGTGTTGGGCTCTACGTCGGGACGTGCGTTGGGCTCTACCTCAGGATTTAGCTTACTTTCAGCTCTGCGTCGGGACGTGTGTTGGGCTCTACGTCGGGACGTGTGTTGGGCTCTACGTCGGGACGTGTGTTGGGCTCTACGTCGGGACGTGTGTGGGGCTCCACGTCGGGACGTGTGTGGGGCTCCACGTCGGGACGTGTGTGGGGCTCCACGTCGGGACGTGTGTGGGGCTCCACGTCGGGACGTGTGTGGGGCTCTACGTCGGGACGTGTGTGGGGCTCTACCTCAGGATTTAGCTTACTTTCAGCTCTACGTCGGGACGTGTGTTGGGCTCTACCTCAGGATTTAGCTTACTTTCAGCTCTACGTCGGGACGTGTGTTGGACTCTACGTCGGGACGTGTGTTGGACTTTACGTCGGGACGTGCGTTGGGCTCTACCTCAGGATTTAGCTTACTTTCAGCTCTACGTGGGGACGTGTGTTGGGCTCTACCTCAGGATTTAGCTTACTTTCAGCTCTGCGTCGGGACGTGTGTTGGGCTCTGCGTCGGGACGTGTGTTGGGCTCTACGTCGGGACGTGTGTTGGGCTCTACGTCGGGACGTGTGTGGGGCTCCACGTCGGGACGTGTGTTGGGCTCTGCGTCGGTACGTGTGTTGGGCTCTACATCAGGATTTAGCTTACTTTCAGCTCTACGTCGGGACGTGTGTTTGCCTCTGCGTCGCTACGTGCGTTTGGCTCTGCGTCGGGACGTGTGTTTGGCTCTGCGTCGGGACGTGTGTTGGGCTCTACGTCAGGATTTAGCTTACATTCAGCTCTACGTCGGGACGTGTGTTGGGCTCTACGTCGGGACGTGTGTTGGGCTCTACCTCAGGATTTAGCTTACTTTCAGCTCCACGTCGGGACGTGTGTTGGGCTCTACGTCGGGACGTGTGTTGGGCTCTACGTCGGGACGTGTGTTGGGCTCTACGTCGGGATTTAGCTTACTTTCAGCTCTACGTCGGGACGTGTGTTTGCCTCTACGTCGGGACGTGTGTTTGCCTCTGCGTCGGTACGTGTGTTTGGCTCTGCGTCGGGACGTGTGTTGGGCTCTCCGTCGGGACGTGTGTTGGGCTCTACGTCAGGATTTAGCTTACATTCAGCTCTCCGTCGGGACGTGTGTTGGGCTCTACGTCAGGATTTAGCTTACATTCAGCTCTACGTCGGGACGTGTGTTGGGCTCTACGTCGGGACGTGTGTTGGGCTCTACCTCAGGATTTAGCTTACTTTCAGCTCTACGTCGGGACGTGTGTTGGGCTCTACGTCGGGACGTGTGTTGGGCTCTACGTCGGGACGTGTGTTGGGCTGTACGTCGGGACGTGTGTTGGGCTCTACGTCGGGACGTGTGTTGGGCTCTACGTAGGGACGTGTGTTGGGCTCTACGTCGGGACGTGTGTTGGGCTCTACCTCAGGATTTAGCTTACTTTCAGCTCTGCGTCGGGACGTGTGTTGGGCTCCACGTCGGGACGTGTGTTGGGCTCCACGTCGGGACGTGTGTGGGGCTCCACGTCGGGACGTGTGTGGGGCTCCACGTCGGGACGTGTGTGGGGCTCCACGTCGGGACGTGTGTGGCGCTCCACGTCGGGACGTGTGTGGCGCTCCACGTCGGGACGTGTGTGGGGCTCCACGTCGGGACGTGTGTTGGGCTCCACGTCGGGACGTGTGTGGGGCTCCACGTCGGGACGTGTGTGGGGCTCCACGTCGGGACGTGTGTGGGGCTCTACGTCGGGACGTGTGTGGGGCTCTACCTCAGGATTTAGCTTACTTTCAGCTCTACGTCGGGACGTGTGTTGGGCTCTACCTCAGGATTTAGCTTACTTTCAGCTCTACGTCGGGACGTGTGTTGGACTCTACGTCGGGACGTGTGTTGGACTTTACGTCGGGACGTGCGTTGGGCTCTACCTCAGGATTTAGCTTACTTTCAGCTCTACGTGGGGACGTGTGTTGGGCTCTACCTCAGGATTTAGCTTACTTTCAGCTCTGCGTCGGGACGTGTGTTGGGCTCTACGTCGGGACGTGTGTTGGGCTCTACGTCGGGACGTGTGTTGGGCTCTACGTCGGGACGTGTGTTGGGCTCTACGTCGGGACGTGTGTTGGGCTCCACGTCGGGACGTGTGTGCGGCTCCACGTCGGGACGTGTGTGGGGCTCCACGTCGGGACGTGTGTGGGGCTCCACGTCGGGACGTGTGTGGGGCTCCACGTCGGGACGTGTGTTGGGCTCTACGTCGGGACGTGTGTTGGGCTCTGCGTCGGTACGTGTGTTGGGCTCTACATCAGGATTTAGCTTACTTTCAGCTCTACGTCGGGACGTGTGTTGGGCTCTACGTCGGGACGTGTGTTTGGCTCTTCGTCGGGACGTGTGTTTGCCTCTGCGTCGGGACGTGTGTTTGCCTCTGCGTCGGTACGTGTGTTTGGCTCTGCGTCGGGACGTGTGTTTGGCTCTGCGTCGGGACGTGTGTTGGGCTCTGCGTCGGGACGTGTGTTGGGCTCTGCGTCGGGACGTGTGTTGGGCTCTGCGTCGGGACGTGTGTTGGGCTCTGCGTCGGGACGTGTGTTGGGCTCTACCTCAGGATTTAGCTTACTTTCAGCTCTACGTCGGGACGTGTGTTGGGCTGTACGTCGGGACGTGTGTTGGGCTGTACGTCGGGACGTGTGTTGGGCTCTCCGTCGGGACGTGTGTTGGGCTCTCCGTCGGGACGTGTGTTGGGCTCTACGTCGGGACGTGTGTTGGGCTCTACGTCGAGACGTGTGTTGGGCTCTACGTCGGGACGTGTGTTGGGCTCTACGTCGAGACGTGTGATGGGCTCTACCTCAGGATTTAGCTTACTTTCAGCTCTACGTCGGGACGTGTGTTGGGCTCTACGTCGGGACGTGTGTTGGGCTGTACGTCGGGACGTGTGTTGGGCTGTACGTCGGGACGTGTGTTGGGCTCTACGTCGGGACGTGTGTTGGGCTCTACGTCGGGACGTGTGTTGGGCTCTACGTCGGGACGTGTGTTGGGCTCTACGTCGGGATGTGTGTTGGGCTCTACGTCGGGACGTGTGTTGGGCTCTACGTCGGGACGTGTGTTGGGCTCTACCTCAGGATTTAGCTTACTTTCAGCTCTGCGTCGGGACGTGTGTTGGGCTCTACGTCGGGACGTGTGTTGGGCTCTGCGTCGGGACGTGTGTTGGGCTCTACATCAGGATTTAGCTTACTTTCAGCTCTACGTCGGGACGTGTGTTGGGCTCCACGTCGGGACGTGTGTTGGGCTCTACGTCGGGACGTGTGTTGGGCTCTACGTCGGGACGTGTGTTGGGCTCTACCTCAGGATTTAGCTTACTTTCAGCTCTGCGTCGGGACGTGTGTTGGGCTCTACGTCGGGACGTGTGTTGGGCTCTACGTCGGGACGTGTGTTGGGCTCTACGTCGGGACGTGTGTGGGGCTCCACGTCGGGACGTGTGTGGGGCTCCACGTCGGGACGTGTGTGGGGCTCCACGTCGGGACGTGTGTGGGGCTCTACGTCGGGACGTGTGTGGGGCTCTATCTCAGGATTTAGCTTACTTTCAGCTCTACGTCGGGACGTGTGTTGGGCTCTACCTCAGGATTTAGCTTACTTTCGGCTCTACGTCGGGACGTGTGTTGGACTCTACGTCGGGACGTGTGTTGGACTTTACGTCGGGACGTACGTTGGGCTCTACCTCAGGATTTAGCTTACTTTCAGCTCTACGTGGGGACGTGTGTTGGGCTCTACCTCAGGATTTAGCTTACTTTCAGCTCTGCGTCGGGACGTGTGTTGGGCTCTGCGTCGGGACGTGTGTTGGGCTCTACGTCGGGACGTGTGTTGGGCTCTACGTCGGGACGTGTGTTGGGCTCTACGTCGGGACGTGTGTGGGGCTCCACGTCGGGACGTGTGTTGGGCTCTGCGTCGGTACGTGTGTTGGGCTCTACATCAGGATTTAGCTTACTTTCAGCTCTACGTCGGGACGTGTGTTTGGCTCTGCGTCGCTACGTGTGTTTGGCTCTGCGTCGGGACGTGTGTTTGGCTCTGCGTCGGGACGTGTGTTGGGCTATACGTCAGGATTTAGCTTACATTCAGCTCTACGTCGGGACGTGTGTTGGGCTCTACGTCGGGACGTGTGTTGGGCTCTACCTCAGGATTTAGCTTACTTTCAGCTCTACGTCGGGACGTGTGTTGGGCTCTACGTCGGGACGTGTGTTGGGCTCTACGTCGGGACGTGTGTTGGGCTCTACGTCGGGATTTAGCTTACTTTCAGCTCTACGTCGGGACGTGTGTTTGCCTCTACGTCGGGACTTGTGTTTGCCTCTGCGTCGGTACGTGTGTTTGGCTCTGCGTCGGGACGTGTGTTGGGCTCTCCGTCGGGACGTGTGTTGGGCTCTACGTCAGGATTTAGCTTACATTCAGCTCTACGTCGGGACGTGTGTTGGGCTCTACGTCGGGACGTGTGTTGGGCTCTACCTCAGGATTTAGCTTACTTTCAGCTCTACGTCGGGACGTGTGTTGGGCTCTACGTCGGGACGTGTGTTGGGCTCTACGTCGGGACGTGTGTTGGGCTGTACGTCGGGACGTGTGTTGGGCTCTACGTCGGGACGTGTGTTGGGCTCTACGCCGGGACGTGTGTTGGGCTCTACGTCGGGACGTGTGTTGGGCTCTACGTCGGGACGTGTGTTGGGCTCTACCTCAGGATTTAGCTTACTTTCAGCTCTGCGTCGGGACGTGTGTAGGGCTCTACGTCGGGACGTGTGTTGGGCTCTGCGTCGGGACGTGTGTTGGGCTCTACATCAGGATTTAGCTTACTTTCAGCTCTACGTCGGGACGTGTGTTGGGCTCCGCGTCGGGACGTGTGTTGGGCTCTACGTCGGGACGTGTGTTGGGCTCTACGTCGGGACGTGTGTTGGGCTCTACCTCAGGATTTAGCTTACTTTCAGCTCTGCGTCGGGACGTGTGTTGGGCTCTACGTCGGGACGTGTGTTGGGCTCCACGTCGGGACGTGTGTGGGGCTCCACGTCGGGACGTGTGTGGCGCTCCACGTCGGGACGTGTGTGGCGCTCCACGTCGGGACGTGTGTGGCGCTCCACGTCGGGACGTGTGTGGGGCTCCACGTCGGGACGTGTGTTGGGCTCCACGTCGGGACGTGTGTGGGGCTCCACGTCGGGACGTGTGTGGGGCTCTACGTCGGGACGTGTGTGGGGCTCTACCTCAGGATTTAGCTTACTTTCAGCTCTACGTCGGGACGTGTGTTGGGCTCTACCTCAGGATTTAGCTTACTTTCAGCTCTACGTCGGGACGTGTGTTGGACTCTACGTCGGGACGTGTGTTGGACTTTACGTCGGGACGTGCGTTGGGCTCTACCTCAGGATTTAGCTTACTTTCAGCTCTACGTGGGGACGTGTGTTGGGCTCTACCTCAGGATTTAGCTTACTTTCAGCTCTGCGTCGGGACGTGTGTTGGGCTCTACGTCGGGACGTGTGTTGGGCTCTACGTCGGGACGTGTGTTGGGCTCTACGTCGGGACGTGTGTTGGGCTCCACGTCGGGACGTGTGTGCGGCTCCACGTCGGGACGTGTGTGGGGCTCCACGTCGGGACGTGTGTGGGGCTCCACGTCGGGACGTGTGTTGGGCTCTACGTCGGGACGTGTGTTGGGCTCTGCGTCGGTACGTGTGTTGGGCTCTACATCAGGATTTAGCTTACTTTCAGCTCTACGTCGGGACGTGTGTTGGGCTCTACGTCGGGACGTGTGTTTGGCTCTTCGTCGGGACGTGTGTTTGCCTCTGCGTCGGGACGTGTGTTTGCCTCTGCGTCGGTACGTGTGTTTGGCTCTGCGTCGGGACGTGTGTTTGGCTCTGCGTCGGGACGTGTGTTGGGCTCTGCGTCGGGACGTGTGTTGGGCTCTGCGTCGGGACGTGTGTTGAGCTCTACGTCGGGACGTGTGTTGGGCTCTACCTCAGGATTTAGCTTACTTTCAGCTCTACGTCGGGACGTGTGTTGGGCTGTACGTCGGGACGTGTGTTGGGCTGTACCTCGGGACGTGTGTTGGGCTCTCCGTCGGGACGTGTGTTGGGCTCTCCGTCGGGACGTGTGTTGGGCTCTACGTCAGGATTTAGCTTACATTCAGCTCTACGTCGGGACGTGTGTTGGGCTCTACGTCGGGACGTGTGTTGGGCTCTACCTCAGGATTTAGCTTACTTTCAGCTCTACGTCGGGACGTGTGTTGGGCTCTACGTCGGGACGTGTGTTGGGCTCTACGTCGGGACGTGTGTTGGGCTCTGCGTCGGGACGTGTGTTGGGCTCTACCTCAGGATTTAGCTTACTTTCCGCTCTACGTCGGGACGTGTGTTGGGCTGTACGTCGGGACGTGTGTTGGGCTGTACGTCGGGACGTGTGTTGGGCTCTACGTCGGGACGTGTGTTGGGCTCTACGTCGGGACGTGTGTTGGGCTCTACGTCGGGACGTGTGTTGGGCTCTACCTCAGGATTTAGCTTACTTTCCGCTCTGCGTCGGGACGCGTGTTGGGCTCTACGTCAGGATTTAGCTTACTTTCCGCTCTGCGTCGGGACGTGTGTTGGGCTCTACGTCGAGACATGTGATGGGCTCTACCTCAGGATTTAGCTTACTTTCCGCTCTGCGTCGGGACGTGTGTTGGGCTCTACCTCAGGATTTAGCTTACTTTCAGCTCTACGTCGGGACGTGTGTTGGGCTGTACGTCGGGACGTGTGTTGGGCTCTACGTCGGGACATGTGTTGGGCTCTACGTCGGGACGTGTGTTGGGCTCTACGTCGGGACGTTTGTTGGGCTCTACGTCGGGACGTTTGTTGGGCTCTACGTCGGGACGTTTGTTGGGCTCTACGTCGGGACGTGTGTTGGGCTCTACGTCGGGACGTGTGTTGGGCTCTACCTCAGGATTTAGCTTACTTTCCGCTCTGCGTCGGGACGCGTGTTGGGCTCTACCTCAGGATTTAGCTTACTTTCCGCTCAGCGTCGGGACGCGTGTTGGGCTCTACCTCAGGATTTAGGTTACTTTCCGCTCTGCGTCGGGACGCGTGTTGGGCTCTACCTCAGGATTTAGCTTACTTTCCGCTCTGCGTCGAGACGCGTGTTGGGCTCTACCTCAGGATTTAGCTTACTTTCAGCTCTACGTCGGGACGTGTGTTGGGCTGTGCGTCGGGACGTGTGTTGGGCTCTACATCAGGATTTCGCTTACTTTCAGCTCTACATCGGAACGTGTGTTGGGCTCTGCGTCGGGACGTGTGTTGGGCTGTACGTCGGGACGTGTGTTGGGCTGTACGTCGTGACGTGTGTTGGGCTCTACGTCGGGACGTGTGTTGGGCTCTACGTCGGGACGTGTGTTGGGCTCTACGTCGGGACGTGTGTTGGGCTCTACGTCGGGACGTGTGTTGGGCTCTACCTCAGGATTTAGCTTACTTTCATCTCTACGTCGGGACGTGTGTTGGGCTGTACGTCGGGACGTGTGTTGGGCTCTCCGTCGGGACGTGTGTTGGGCTCTCCGTCGGGACGTGTGTTGGGCTCTACGTCAGGATTTAGGTTACATTCAGCTCTACGTCGGGACGTGTGTTGGGCTCTACGTCTGGACGTGTGTTGGGCTCTACGTCGGGACGTGTGTTGGGCTCTACGTCGGGACGTGTGTTGGGCTCTACGTCGGGACGTGTGTTGGGCTCTACGTCGGGACGTGTGTTGGGCTCTACCTCAGGATTTAGCTTACTTTCCGCTCTGCGTCGGGACGTGTGTTGTGCTCTACCTTAGGATTTAGCTTACTTTCCGCTCTACGTCGGGACGTGTGTTGGGCTGTACGTCGGGACGTGTGTTGGGCTGTACGTCGGGACGTGCGTTGGGCTGTACGTCGGGACGTGTGTTGGGCTGTACGTCGGGACGTGTGTTCGGCTCTCCGTCGGGACGTGTGTTGGGCTCTCCGTCGGGACGTGTGTTGGGCTCTACGTCAGGATTTAGCTTACATTCAGCTCTACGTCGGGACGTGTGTTGGGCTCTACGTCGGGACGTGTGTTGGGCTCTACCTCAGGATTTAGCTTACTTTCAGCTCTACGTCGGGACGTGTGTTGGGCTCTACGTCGGGACGTGTGTTGGGCTCTACGTCGGGACGTGTGTTGGGCTCTACGTCGGGACGTGTGTTGGGCTCTACCTCAGGATTTAGTTTACTTTCCGCTCTGCGTCGGGACGTGTGTTGGGCTCTACCTCAGGATTTAGCTTACTTTCCGCTCTACGTCGGGACGTGTGTTGGGCTGTACGTCGGGACGTGTGTTGGGCTGTACGTCGGGACGTGTGTTGGGCTGTACGTCGGGACGTGTGTTGGGCTCTACGTCGGGACGTGTGTTGGGCTGTACGTCGGGACGTGTGTTGGGCTCTACGTCGGGACGTGTGTTGGGCTCTACGTCGGGACGTGTGTTGGGCTCTACCTCAGGATTTAGCTTACTTTCAGCTCTACGTCGGGACGTGTGTTGGGCTGTACGTCGGGACGTGTGTTGGGCTGTACGTCGGGACGTGTGTTGGGCTCTACGTCGGGACGTGTGTTGGGCTCTACGTCGGGACGTGTGTTGGGCTCTACCTCAGGATTTAGCTTACTTTCCGCTCTGCGTCGGGACGCGTGTTGGGCTCTACCTCAGGATTTAGCTTACTTTCTGCTCTGCGTCGGGACGTGTGTTGGGCTCTACGTCGAGACGTGTGATGGGCTCTACCTCAGGATTTAGCTTACTTTCCGCTCTGCGTCGGGACGTGTGTTGGGCTCTACCTCAGGATTTAGCTTACTTTCCGCTCTACGTCGGGACGTGTGTTGGGCTGTACGTCGGGACGTGTGTTGGGCTGTACGTCGGGACGTGTGTTGGGCTCTACGTCGGGACGTGTGTTGGGCTCTACGTCGGGACGTGTGTTGGGCTCTACGTCGGGACGTTTGTTGGGCTCTACGTCGGGACGTGTGTTGGGCTCTACCTCAGGAATTAGCTTACTTTCCGCTCTGCGTCGGGACGCGTGTTGGGCTCTACCTCAGGATTTAGCTTACTTTCCGCTCTGCGTCGGGACGCGTGTTGGGCTCTACCTCAGGATTTAGCTTACTTTCCGCTCTGCGTCGGGACGCGTGTTGGGCTCTACCTCAGGATTTAGCTTACTTTCCGCTCTGCGTCGGGACGCGTGTTGGGCTCTACCTCAGGATTTAGCTTACTTTCAGCTCTACGTCAGGACGTGTGTTGGTCTGTGCGTCGGGACGTGTGTTGGGCTCTACATCAGGATTTCGCTTACTTTCAGCTCTACATCGGAACGTGTGTTGGGCTCTGCGTTGGGACGTGTGTTGGGCTCTGCGTCGGGACGTGTGTTGGGCTCTGCGTCGGGACGTGTGTTGGGCTGTACGTCGGGACGTGTGTTGGGCTCTGCGTCGGGACGTGTGTTGGGCTCTGCGTCGGGACGTGTGTTGGGCTCTACGTCGGGACGTGTGTTGGGCTCTACGTCGAGACGTGTGATGGGCTCTAAATCAGGATTTAGATTACTTTCAGCTCTACGTCGGGACGTGTGTTGGGCTCTACGTCGGGACGTGTGTTGGGCTCTACGTCGGGACGTGTGTTGGGCGCTACGTCGGGACGTGTGTTGGGCTCTACCTCAGGATTTAGCTTACTTTCAGCTCTACGTCGGGACGTGCGTTGGGCTCTACGTCGGGACGTGCGTTGGGCTCTACGTCGGGACGTGCGTTGGGCTCTACGTCGGGACGTGCGTTGGGCTCTACTTCGGGACGTGCGTTGGGCTCTACGTCGGGACGTGCGTTGGGCTCTGCGTCGGGACCTGCGTTGGGCTCTGCGTCGGGACGTGTGTTGGGCTCTACGTCGGGACGTGTGTTGGGCTCTACGTCGGGACGCGTGTTGGGCTCTACCTCAGGATTTAGCTTACTTTCCGCTCTGCGTCGGGACGCGTGTTGGGCTCTACCTCAGGATTTAGCTTACTTTCTGATCTGCGTCGGGACGTGTGTTGGGCTCTACGTCGAGACGTGTGATGGGCTCTACCTCAGGATTTAGCTTACTTTCCGCTCTACGTCGGGACGTGTGTTGGGCTCTACCTCAGGATTTAGCTTACTTTCCGCTCTACGTCGGGACGTGTGTTGGGCTGTACGTCGGGACGTGTGTTGGGCTCTACGTCGGGACGTGTGTTGGGCTCTACGTCGGGACGTGTGTTGGGCTCTACGTCGGGACGTGTGTTGGGCTCTACGTCGGGACGTGTGTTGGGCTCTACGTCGGGACGTGTGTTGGGCTCTACGTCGGGACGTGTGTTGGGCTCTACGTCGGGACGTTTGTTGGGCTCTACGTCGGGACGTGTGTTGGGCTCTACGTTGGGACGTGTGTTGGGCTCTACCTCAGGATTTAGCTTACTTTCCGCTCTGCGTCGGGACGCGTGTTGGGCTCTACCTCAGGATTTAGCTTACTTTCAGCTCTACGTCAGGACGTGTGTTGGTTTGTGCGTCGGGACGTGTGTTGGGCTCTACATCAGGATTTCGCTTACTTTCAGCTCTACATCGGAACGTGTGTTGGGCTCTGCGTCGGGACGTGTGTTGGGCTCTGCGTCGGGACGTGTGTTGGGCTCTGCGTCGGGACGTGTGTTGGGCTGTACGTTGGGACGTGTGTTGGGCTCTGCGTCGGGACGTGTGTTGGGCTCTGCGTCGGGACGTGTGTTGGGCTCTACGTCGGGACGTGTGTTGGGCTCTACGTCGGGACGTGTGTTGGGCTCTACCTCAGGATTTAGCTTACTTTCAGCTCTACGTCGGGACGTGTGTTGGGCTCTACCTCAGGATTTAGCTTACTTTCAGCTCTACGTCGGGACGTGCGTTGGGCTCTACGTCGGGACGTGCGTTGGGCTCTACGTCGGGACGTGCGTTGGGCTCTACGTCGGGACGTGCGTTGGGCTCTACGTCGGGACGTGCGTTGGGCTCTACGTCGGGACGTGTGTTGGGCTCTACCTCAGGATTTAGCTTACTTTCAGCTCTACGTCGGGACGTGCGTTGGGCTCTACGTCGGGACGTGCGTTGGGCTCTACGTCGCGACCTGCGTTGGGCTCTACGTCGTGACCTGCGTTGGGCTCTACGTCGCGACCTGCGTTGGGCTCTACGTCGCGACCTGCGTTGGGCTCTACGTCGCGACCTGCGTTGGGCTCTACGTCGCGACCTACGTTGGGCTCTTCGTCAGAATTTAGCTTACTTTCAGCTCTACGTCGGGACGTGTGTTGGGCTCTCCGTCGGGGCGAGTGTTGGGCTCTCCGTCGGGGCGTGTGTTGGGCTCTCCGTCGGGACGTGTGTTGGGCTCTCCGTCGGGACGTGTGTTGGGCTCTACGTGGGGATTTAGCTTACTTCCAGCTCTCCGTCGGGACGTGTGTTGGGCTCTCCGTCGGGACGTGTGTTGGGCTCTACGTGGGGATTTTGCTTACTTCCAGCTCTACGTCGAGATGTGTGTTGGACTCTACGTCGGGACGTGTGTTGGACTCTACGTCGGGACGTGTGTTGGACTCTACGTCGGGACGTGTGTTGGACTCTACGTCGGGACGTGTGTTAGGCTCTACATCAGGATTTAGCTTACTTTCAGGTC
Organism: Leptosomus discolor; assembly: GCF_034619465.1. NCBI lineage: Eukaryota > Metazoa > Chordata > Aves > Leptosomiformes > Leptosomidae > Leptosomus > Leptosomus discolor. Next base: position 143,342 of record NW_028237857.1, on the reverse strand, counting down.
AATGTCGGGACGTGTGTTGGGCTCTACGTCGGGACGTGTGTTGGGCTCTACCTCAGGATTTAGCTTACTTTCCGCTCTGCGTCGGGACGTGCGTTGGGCTCTACCTCAGGATTTAGCTTACTTTCCGCTCTGCGTCGGGACGTGCGTTGGGCTCTACCTCAGGATTTAGCTTACTTTCCGCTCTGCGTCGGGACGTGCGTTGGGCTCTACCTCAGGATTTAGCTTACTTTCCGCTCTGCGTCGGGACGTGTGTTGGGCTCTACCTCAGGATTTAGCTTACTTTCCGCTCTGCGTCGGGACGTGTGTTGGGCTCTACCTCAGCATTTAGCTTACTTTCAGCTCTACGTCGGGACGTGTGTTGGGCTGTGCGTCGGGACGTGTGTTGGGCTCTACATCAGGATTTCGCTTACTTTCAGCTCTACATCGGAATGTGTGTTGGGCTCTGCGTCGGGACGTGTGTTGGGCTCTGCGTCGGGACGTGTGTTGGGCTCTGCGTCGGGACGTGTGTTGGGCTCTACGTCGGGACGTGTGTTGGGCTCTACATCAGGATTTAGCTTACTTTCAGCTCTACGTCGGGACGTGCGTTGGGCTCTACGTCGGGACGTGCGTTGGGCTCTACGTCGGGACGTGAGTTGGGCTCTACGTCGGGACGTGCGTTGGGCTCTACGTCGGGACGTGCGTTGGGCTCTACGTCGGGACGTGCGTTGGGCTCTGCGTCGGGACGTGTGTTGGGCTCTACGTCGGGACGTGTGTTGGGCTCTACGTCGGGACGTGTGTTGGGCTCTACCTCAGGATTTAGCTTACTTTCAGCTCTACGTCGGGACGTGTGTTGGGCTGTACGTCGTGACGTGTGTTGGGCTCTACGTCGGGACGTGTGTTGGGCTCTACGTCGGGACGTGTGTTGGGCTCTACGTCGGGACGTGTGTTGGGCTCTACGTCGGGACGTGTGTTGGGCTCTACGTCGGGACGTGTGATGGGCTCTACGTCGGGACATGTGTTGGGCTCTACCTCAGGATTTAGCTTACTTTCCGCTCTGCGTCGGGACGCGTGTTTGGCTCTACCTCAGGATTTAGCTTACTTTCCGCTCTGCGTCGGGACGTGTGTTGGGCTCTACCTCAGGATTTAGCTTACTTTCCGCTCTGCGTCGGGACGTGTGTTGGGCTCTACCTCAGGATTTAGCTTACTTTCAGCTCTACGTCAGGACGTGTGTTGGGCTCTACGTCGGGACGTGTGTTGGGCTCTACGTTGGGACGTGTGTTGGGCTCTACGTCGGGACGTGTGTTGGGCTCTAAATCAGGATTTAGATTACTTTCAGCTCTACGTCGGGACGTGTGTTGGGCTCCACGTCGGGACGTGTGTGGGGCTCCACGTCGGGACGTGTGTGGGGCTCCACGTCGGGACGTGTGTGGGGCTCTACGTCGGGACGTGTGTGGGGCTCTACCTCAGGATTTAGCTTACTTTCAGCTCTACGTCGGGACGTGTGTTGGGCTCTACCTCAGGATTTAGCTTACTTTCAGCTCTACGTCGGGACGTGTGTTGGACTCTACGTCGGGACGTGTGTTGGACTTTACGTCGGGACGTGCGTTGGGCTCTACCTCAGGATTTAGCTTACTTTCAGGTCTACGTGGGGACGTGTGTTGGGCTCTACCTCAGGATTTAGCTTACTTTCAGCTCTGCGTCGGGACGTGTGTTGGGCTCTACGTCGGGACGTGTGTTGGGCTCTGCGTCGGGACGTGTGTTGGGCTCTACATCAGGATTTAGCTTACTTTCAGCTCTACGTCGGGACGTGTGTTGGGCTCTACGTCGGGACGTGTGTTTGGCTCCTCGTCGGGACGTGTGTTTGCCTCTGCGTCGGGACATGTGTTTGGCTCTGCGTCGGTACGTGTGTTTGGCTCTGCGTCGGGACGTGTGTTTGGCTCTGCGTCGGGACGTGTGTTGGGCTCTGCGTCGGGACGTGTGTTGGGCTCTACGTCGGGACGTGTGTTGGGCTCTAGCTCAGGATTTAGCTTACTTTCAGCTCTACGTCGGGACGTGTGTTGGGCTCTACGTCGGGACGTGTGTTGGGCTCTACGTCGGGACGTGTGTTGGGCTCTACCTCAGGATTTAGCTTACTTTCAGCTCTACGTCGGGACGTGTGTTGGGCTGTACGTCGGGACGTGTGTTGGGCTCTACGTCGGGACGTGTGTTGGGCTCTACGTCGGGACGTGTGTTGGGCTCTACGTCGGGACGTGTTTTGGGCTCTGCGTCGGGACGTGTGTTGGGCTCTGCGTCGGGACGTGTGTTGGGCTCTGCGTCGGGACGTGTGTTGGGCTCTACCTCAGGATTTAGCTTACTTTCCGCTCTGCGTCGGGACGCGTGTTGGGCTCTACCTCAGGATTTAGCTTACTTTCCGCTCTGCGTCGGGACGTGTGTTGGGCTCTACGTCGAGACGTGTGATGGGCTCTACCTCAGGATTTAGCTTACTTTCCGCTCTGCGTCGGGACGTGTGTTGGGCTCTACCTCAGGATTTAGCTTACTTTCAGCTCTACGTCGGGACGTGTGTTGGGCTGTACGTCGGGACGTGTGTTGGGCTCTACGTTGGGACGTGTGTTGGGCTCTACGTCGGGACGTGTGTTGGGCTCTACGTCGGGACGTTTGTTGGGCTCTACGTCGGGACGTTTGTTGGGCTCTACGTCGGGACGTGTGTTGGGCTCTACGTCGGGACGTTTGTTGGGCTCTACGTCGGGACGTGTGTTGGGCTCTACGTCGGGACGCGTGTTGGGCTCTACCTCAGGATTTAGCTTACTTTCCGGTCTGCGTCGGGACGCGTGTTGGGCTCTACCTCAGGATTTAGCTTACTTTCCGCTCTGCGTCGGGACGCGTGTTGGGCTCTACCTCAGGATTTAGCTTACTTTCCGCTCTGCGTCGGGACGTGTGTTGGGCTCTACGTCGAGACGTGTGATGGGCTCTACCTCAGGATTTAGCTTACTTTCCGCTCTGCGTCGGGACGTGTGTTGGGCTCTACCTCAGGATTTAGCTTACTTTCAGCTCTACGTCGGGACGTGTGTTGGGCTGTACGTCGGGACGTGTGTTGGGCTGTACGTCGGGACGTGTGTTGGGCTCTACGTCGGGACGTGTGTTGGGCTCTACCTCAGGATTTAGCTTACTTCCAGCTCTACGTCGGGACGTGTGTTGGGGTGTACGTCGAGACGTGTGTTGGGCTGTACGTCGGGACGTGTGTTGGGCTGTACGTCGGGACGTGTGTTGGGCTCTCCGTCGGGACGTGTGTTGGGCTCTACGTCAGGATTTAGCTTACATTCAGCTCTACGTCGGGACGTGTGTTGGGCTCTACGTCGGGACGTGTGTTGGGCTCTACGTCGGGACGTGTGTTGGGCTCTACGTCGGGACGTGTGTTGGGCTCTACGTCGGGACGTGTGTTGGGCTCTACGTCGGGACGTGTGTTGGGCTCTACCTCAGGATTTAGCTTACTTTCAGCTCTACGTGGGGACGTGTGTTGGGCTCTACGTTGGGACGTGTGTTGGGCTCTACGTCGGGACGTGTGTTGGGCTCTACGTCGGGACGTGTGTTGGGCTCTACGTCGGGACGTGTGTTGGGCTCTACCTCAGGATTTAGCTTACTTTCCGCTCTGCGTCGGGACGTGTGTTGGGCTCTACCTCAGGATTTAGCTTACTTTCCGCTCTGCGTCGGGACGTGTGTTGGGCTCTACCTCAGGATTTAGCTTACTTTCCGCTCTGCGTCGGGACGTGTATTGGGGTCTACCTCAGGATTTAGCTTACTTTCCGCTCTGCGTCGGGACGTGTGTTGGGCTGTGCGTCGGGACGTGTGTTGGGCTCTACATCAGGATTTCGCTTACTTTCAGCTCTACATCGGAACGTGTGTTGGGCTCTGCGTCGGGATGTGTGTTGGGCTCTGCGTCGGGACGTGTGTTGAGCTCTGCGTCGGGACGTGTGTTGGGCTCTGCGTCGGGACGTGTGTTGGGCTCTACGTCGGGTCGTGTGTTGGGCTCTACGTCGGGACGTGTGTTGGGCTCTACGTCGAGACGTGTGATGGGCTCTAAATCAGGATTTAGATTACTTTCAGCTCTACGTCGGGACGTGTGTTGGGCTCTACGTTGGGACGTGTGTTGGGCTCTACGTCGGGACGTGTGTTGGGCTCTACTTCGGGACGTGTGTTGGGCTCTACGTCGGGACGTGTGTTGGGCTCTACGTCGGGACGTGTGTTGGGCTCTACCTCAGGATTTAGCTTAATTTCAACTCTACGTCGGGACCTGCGTTAAGCTCTACGTCGGGACGTGCGTTGGGCTCTACGTCGGGACGTGCATTGGGCTCTACGTCGGGACGTGCGTTGGGCTCTACGTCGGGACGTGCGTTGGGCTCTACGTCGGGACCTGCGTTGGGCTCTACGTCGGGACGTGCGTTGGGCTCTACGTCGGGACCTGCGTTGGGCTCTACGTCGGGACGTGCGTTGGGCTCTACGTCGGGACCTGCGTTGGGCTCTACGTCGGGACGTGCGTTGGGCTCTACGTCGGGACGTGCGTTGGGCTCTACCTCAGGATTTAGCTTACTTTCAGCTCTACGTCGGGACGTGCGTTGGGCTCTACGTCGCGACCTGCGTTGGGCTCTACGTCGCGACCTACGTTGGGCTCTTCGTCAGGATTTAGCTTACTTTCAGCTCTACGTCGGGACGTGTGTTGGGCTCTCCGTCGGGGCGAGTGTTGGGCTCTCCGTCGGGGCGCGTGTTGGGCTCTCCGTCGGGACGCGTGTTGGGCTCTCCGTCGGGACGTGTGTTGGGCTCTCCGTCGGGACGTGTGTTGGGCTCTCCGTCGGGACGTGTGTTGGGCTCTACGTGGGGATTTAGCTTACTTCCAGCTCTACGTCGGGACGTGTGTTGGACTCTACGTCGGGACGTGTGTTGGACTCTACGTCGGGACGTGTGTTGGACTCTACGTCGGGACGTGTGTTGGGCTCTACCTCAGGATTTAGCTTACTTTCCGCTCTGCGTCGGGACGTGCGTTGGGCTCTACCTCAGGATTTAGCTTACTTTCCGCTCTGCGTCGGGACGTGTGTTGGGCTCTACCTCAGGATTTAGCTTACTTTCCGCTCTGCGTCGGGACGTGTGTTGGGCTCTACCTCAGGATTTAGCTTACTTTCCGCTCTGCGTCGGGACGTGTGTTGGGCTCTACCTCAGGATTTAGCTTACTTTCCGCTCTGCGTCGGGACGTGTGTTGGGCTCTACCTCAGGATTTAGCTTACTTTCCGCTCTGCGTCGGGACGTGTGTTGGGCTCTACCTCAGGATTTAGCTTACTTTCAGCTCTACGTCGGGACGTGTGTTGGGCTCTGCGTCGGGACGTGTGTTGGGCTCTACCTCAGGATTTAGCTTACTTTCCGCTCTGCGTCGGGACGCGTGTTGGGCTCTACCTCAGGATTTAGCTTACTTTCCGCTCTGCGTCGGGACGTGTGTTGATCTCTACGTCGAGACGTGTGATGGGCTCTACCTCAGGATTTAGCTTACTTTCCGCTCTGCGTCGGGACGTGTGTTGGGCTCTACCTCAGGATTTACCTTACTTTCAGCTCTACTTCGGGACGTGTGTTGGGCTGTACGTCGGGACGTGTGTTGGGCTGTACGTCGGGACGTGGGTTGGGCTCTACGTCGGGACGTGTGTTGGGCTCTACGTCGGGACGTTTGTTGGGCTCTACGTCGGGACGTTTGTTGGGCTCTACGTCGGGACGTGTGTTGGGCTCTACGTCGGGACGTTTGTTGGGCTCTACGTCGGGACGTGTGTTGGGCTCTACGTCGGGACGCGTGTTGGGCTCTACCTCAGGATTTAGCTTACTTTCCGCTCTGCGTCGGGACGCGTGTTGGGCTCTACCTCAGGATTTAGCTTACTTTCCGGTCTGCGTCGGGACGCGTGTTGGGCTCTACCTCAGGATTTAGCTTACTTTCCGGTCTGCGTCGGGACGCGTGTTGGGCTCTACCTCAGGATTTAGCTTACTTTCAGCTCTACATCGGAACGTGTGTTGGGCTGTGCGTCGGGACGTGTGTTGGGCTCTACATCAGGATTTCGCTTCCTTTCAGCTCTACATCGGAACGTGTGTTGGGCTCTGCGTCGGGACGTGTGTTGGGCTCTCCGTCGGGACGTGTGTTGGGCTCTGCGTCGGGACGTGTGTTGGGCTCTACGTCGGGACGTGTGTTGGGCTCTACGTCGGGACGTGTGTTGGGCTCTACGTCGGGACGTGTGTTGGGCTCTAAATCAGGATTTAGATTACTTTCAGCTCTACGTCGTGACGTGTGTTGGGCTCTACGTCGGGACGTGTGTTGGGCTCTACGTCGGGACGTGTGTTGGGCTCTACGTCGGGACGTGTGTTGGGCTCTACGTCGGGACGTGTGTTGGGCACTACGTCGGGACGTGTGTTGGGCTCTACGTCGGGACGTGTGTTGGGCTCTACGTCGGGACGTGTGTTGGGCTCTACGTCGGGACGTGTGTTGGGCTCTACCTCCGGATTTAGCTTAATTTCAGCTCTACGACGGGACGTGCGTTGGGCTCTACGTCGGGACGTGCGTTGGGCTCTACGTCGGGACGTGCGTTGGGCTCTACGTCGGGACGTGCGTTGGGCTCTACGTCGGGACCTGCGTTGGGCTCTACGTTGGGACGTGCGTTGGGCTCTACGTCGGGACCTGCGTTGGGCTCTGCGTCGGGACGTGCGTTGGGCTCTACGTCGGGACCTGCGTTGGGCTCTACGTCGGGACGTGCGTTGGGCTCTACATCGGGACCTGCGTTGGGCTCTACGTCGGGACGTGCGTTGGGCTCTACGTCGGGACGTGCGTTGGGCTCTACCTCAGGATTTAGCTTACTTTCAGCTCTACGTCGGGACCTGCGTTGGGCTCTACGTCGCGACCTGCGTTGGGCTCTACGTCGCGACCTGCGTTGGGCTCTACGTCGCGACCTACGTTGGGCTCTTCGTCAGGATTTAGCTTACTTTCAGCTCTACGTCGGGACGTGTGTTGGGCTCTCCGTCGGGGCGAGTGTTGGGCTCTCCGTCGGGGCGTGTGTTGGGCTCTCCGTCGGGACGTGTGTTGGGCTCTCTGTCGGGACGTGTGTTGGGCTCTCTGTCGGGACGTGTGTTGGGCTCTCCGTCGGGACGTGTGTTGGGCTCTACGTGGGGATTTAGCTTACTTCCAGCTCTACGTCGGGACGTGTGTTGGACTCTACGTCGGGACGTGTGTTGGACTCTACGTCGGGACGTGTGTTGGACTCTACGTCGGGACGTGTGTTGGACTCTACCTCAGGATTTAGCTTACTTTCCGCTCTGCGTCGGGACGTGCGTTGGGCTCTACCTCAGGATTTAGCTTACTTTCCGCTCTGCGTCGGGACGTGTGTTGGGCTCTACCTCAGGATTTAGCTTACTTTCCGCTCTGCGTCGGGACGTGTGTTGGGCTCTACCTCAGGATTTAGCTTACTTTCCGCTCTGCGTCGGGACGTGTGTTGGGCTCTACCTCAGGATTTAGCTTACTTTCCGCTCTGCGTCGGGACGTGTGTTGGGCTCTACCTCAGGATTTAGCTTACTTTCAGCTCTACGTCGGGACGTGTGTTGGGCTGTGCGTCGGGACGTGTGTTGGGCTCTACATCAGGATTTCGCTTACTTTCAGCTCTACATCGGAATGTGTGTTGGGCTCTGCGTCGGGACGTGTGTTGGGCTCTGCGTCGGGACGTGTGTTGGGTCTACGTCGGGACGTGTGTTGGGCTCTACGTCGGGACGTGTGTTTGGCTCTACGTCGGGACGTGTGTTGGGCTCTACGTCGAGACGTGTGTTGGGCTCTACGTCGGGACGTGTGATGGGCTCTACGTCGGGACGTGTGATGGGCTCTACGTCGGGACGTGTGTTGGGCTCTACCTCAGGATTTAGCTTACTTTCCGCTCTGCGTCGGGACGCGTGTTGGGCTCTACCTCAGGATTTAGCTTACTTTCCGCTCTGCGTCGGGACGTGTGTTGGGCTCTACCTCAGGATTTAGCTTACTTTCCGCTCTGCGTCGGGACGTGTGTTGGGCTCTACCTCAGGATTTAGCTTACTTTCAGCTCTACGTCGGGACGTGTGTTGGGCTGTGCGTCGGGACGTGTGTTGGGCTCTACATCAGGATTTCGCTTACTTTCAGCTCTACATCGGAACGTGTGTTGGGCTCTGCGTCGGGACGTGTGTTGGGCTCTGCGTCGGGACGTGTGTTGGGCTCTGCGTCGGGACGTGTGTTGGGCTCTGCGTCGGGACGTGTGTTGGGCTCTGCGTCGGGACGTGTGTTGGGCTCTACGTCGGGACGTGTGTTGGGCTCTACGTCGGGACGTGTGTTGGGCTCTAAATCAGGATTTAGATTACTTTCAGCTCTACGTCGGGACGTGTGTTGGGCTCTACGTCGGGACGTGTGTTGGGCTCCACGTCGGGACGTGTGTGGGGCTCCACGTAGGGACGTGTGTGGGGCTCTACCTCAGGATTTAGCTTACTTTCAGCTCTACGTCGGGACGTGTGTTGGGCTCTACCTCAGGATTTAGCTTACTTTCAGCTCTACGTCGGGACGTGTGTTGGACTCTGCGTCGGGACGTGTGTTGGACTTTACGTCGGGACGTGCGTTGGGCTCTACCTCAGGATTTAGCTTACTTTCAGCTCTACGTGGGGACGTGTGTTGGGCTCTACCTCAGGATTTAGCTTACTTTCAGCTCTGCGTCGGGACGTGTGTTGGGCTCTACGTCGGGACGTGTGTTGGGCTCTACGTCGGGACGTGTGTTGGGCTCTACGTCGGGACGTGTGTTGGGCTCTACGTCGGGACGTGTGTGGGGCTCTACGTCGGGACGTGTGTGGGGCTCTACGTCGGGACGTGTGTTGGGCTCTACGTCGGGACGTGTGTTGGGCTCTACATCAGGATTTAGCTTACTTTCAGCTCTACGTCGGGACGTGTGTTGGGCTCTACGTCGGGACGTGTGTTTGGCTCGTCGTCGGGACGTGTGTTGGGCTCTACGTCGGGACGTGTGTTTGCCTCTGCGTCGGGACGTGTGTTTGGCTCTGCGTCGGGACGTGTGTTTGGCTCTGCGTCGGGACGTGTGTTGGGCTCTGCGTCGGGACGTGTGTTGGGCTCTGCGTCGGGACGTGTGTTGGGCTCTACGTCGGGACGTGTGTTGGGCTCTACCTCAGGATTTAGCTTACTTTCAGCTCTACGTCGGGACGTGTGTTGGGCTGTACGTCGGGACGTGTGTTGGGCTGTACGTCGGGACGTGTGTTGGGCTCTCCGTCGGGACGTGTGTTGGGCTCTACGTCAGGATTTAGCTTACATTCAGCTCTACGTCGGGACGTGTGTTGGGCTCTACGTCGGGACGTGTGTTGGGCTCTACCTCAGGATTTAGCTTACTTTCAGCTCTACGTCGGGACGTGTGTTGGGCTCTACGTCGGGACGTGTGTTGGGCTCTACGTCGGGACGTGTGTTGGGCTCTACGTCAGGACGTGTGTTGGGCTCTACGTCGGGACGTGTGTTGGGCTCTACGTCGGGACGTGTGTTGGGCTCTACCTCATGATTTAGCTTGCTTTCCGCTCTGCGTCGGGACGTGTGTTGGGCTCTACCTCAGGATTTAGCTTACTTTCCGCTCTGCGTCGGGACGTGTGTTGGTCTGTACGTCGGGACGTGTGTTGGGCTGTACGTCGGGACGTGTGTTGGGCTCTACCTCGGGACGTGTGTTGGGCTCTACGTCGGGACGTGTGTTGGGCTCTACCTCAGGATTTAGCTTACTTTCCGCTCTGCGTCGGGACGCGTGTTGGGCTCTACCTCAGGATTTAGCTTACTTAACGCTCTGCGTCGGGACGTGTGTTGGGCTCTACGTTGAGACGTGTGATGGGCTCTACCTCAGGATTTAGCTTACTTTCCGCTCTGCGTCGGGACGTGTGTTGGGCTCTACCTCAGGATTTAGCTTACTTTCAGCTCTACGTCGGGACGTGTGTTGGGCTGTACGTCGGGACGTGTGTTGGGCTGTACGTCGGGACTTGTGCTGGGCTCTACGTCGGGACGTGTGTTGGGCTCTACGTCGGGACGTGTGTTGGGCTCTACGTCGGGACGTGTGTTGGGCTCTACGTCGGGACGTTTGTTGGGCTCTACGTCGGGACGTGTGTTGGGCTCTACGTCGGGACGTTTGTTGGGCTCTACGTCGGGACGTGTGTTGGGCTCTACGTCGGGATGTGTTATGGGCTCTACCTCAGGATTTAGCTTACTTTCCGCTCTGCGTCGGGACGCGTGTTGGGCTCTACCTCAGGATTTAGCTTACTTTCTGGTCTGCGTCGGGACGCGTGTTGGGCTCTACCTCAGGATTTAGCTTACTTTCCGCTCTGCGTCGGGACGCGTGTTGGGCTCTACCTCAGGATTTAGCTTACTTTCCGCTCTACGTCGGGACGTGTGTTGGGCTCTACCTCAGGATTTAGCTTACTTTCAGCTCTACGTCGGGACGTGCGTTGGGCTCTACGTCGGGACGTGCGTTGGGCTCTACGTCGGGACGTGCGTTGGGCTCTACGTCGGGACGTGCGTTGGGCTCTACTTCGGGACGTGCGTTGGGCTCTACGTCGGGACCTGCGTTGGGCTCTACGTCGGGACGTGCGTTGGGCTCTACGTCGGGACGTGCGTTGGGCTCTACGTCGGGACGTGCGTTGGGCTCTACGTCGGGACGTGCGTTGGGCTCTACGTCGGGACGTGTGTTGGGCTCTATGTCGGGACGTGTGTTGGGCTCTACATCAGGATTTAGCTTACTTTCAGCTGTACGTCGGGACGTGTGTTGGGCTCTACGTCGAGACATGTGTTGGGCTCTACATCAGGATTTAGCTTACTTTCAGCTCTACGTCGGGACGTGCGTTGGGCTCTACGTCGGGACGTGCGTTGGGCTTTACGTCGGGACGTGCGTTGGGCTCTACATCAGGATTTAGCGTACTTTCAGCTCTACGTCGGGACGTGTGTTGGGCTCTACGTCGGGACATGTGTTGGGTTCTACGTCGCGACGTGTGTTGGGCTCTACGTCGAGACGTATGTTGGGCTCTACATCAGGATTTAGCTTACTTTCAGCTCTACGTCGGGACGTGTGTTGGGCTCTACGTCGGGACGTGTGTTGGGCTCTACGTCGGGACGTGTGTTGGGTTCTACATCAGGATTTAGCTTACTTTGAGTTCTACGTCGGGACGTGTGTTGGGCTCTACGTTGGGATGTGTGTTGGGCTCTACATCAGGATTTAGCTTACTTTCAGCTCTACGTGGGGACGTGTTTTCGGATCGACATCAGGATTTAGCTTACTTTCAGCTCTACTTCGGGACGTGTCTTGGGCTCTACGTCAGGACGTGTGTGGGGCTCTACGTCGGGACGTGTGTTGGGCTCTTCGTCGGGACGTCTCTTGGGCTCTACATCAGGATTTAGCTTACTTTCAGCTCTACGTCGGGACGTGTGTTGGGCTCTACGTCGGTACTTGTGTTGGGCTCTACGTCGGGACGTGTGTTGGGCTCTACGTCGGGACTTGTGTTGGGCTCTACGTCGCGACGTGTGTTGGGCTCTACGTCGCGACGTGTGTTGGGCTCTACGTCGCGACGTGTGTTGGGCTCTACGTCGAGACGTATGTTGGGCTCTACATCAGGGTTTACCTTACTTTCAGCTCTACGTCGGGACGTGAGTTCGTGTCTACGTTGGGACGTGGGTTCGTGTCTACGTCGGGACGTGTGCTGGGCTCTATGTCGGGACGTGTGCTGGGCTCTACGTCGGGACATGTGCTGGGCTCTACGTCGCGACGTGTGTTGGGCTCTACGTCGCGACGTGTGTTGGAGTCTGCCTCGGGACGTGTGTTGGGCTCTACGTCGGGACGTGTGTTGGACTCTACGTCGGGACGTGTGTTGGGCTCTACATCAGGATTTAGCTTACTTTCAGCTCTACGTCAGGACGTGTGTTGGGCTCTACATCAGGGTTTAGCGTACTTTCAGCTCTACGTCGGGACGTGTGTTGGGCTCTACGTCGGGACGTGTGTTGGGCTCTACGTTGGGACGTCTGTTGGGCTCTACGTCGGGACGTGTGTTGGGCTCTAGATCAGGATTTAGCTTACTTTCAGCTCTACGAGGGCACGTGTGTTGGGCTCGACATCAGGATTTAGCTTACTTTCAGCTCTACGTCGGGAAATGTGTTATGCTCTTTGTCGGGACGTGTGTTGGGCTCTACATCAGATTTAGCTTTCTTTCAGCTCTACGTCGGGACTTGTGTTGGGCTCTACATCAGGATTTAGCTTGTTTTCAGCTCTACGTCGGGACGTGTGTTGGGCTCTACATCGGGACGTGTGTTGGGCTCTACATCAGGATTTAGCTTACTTACAGCTCTACGTCGGGACATGTGTTGGGCTCTGCGTTGGGACGTGTGTTGGGCTCTACATCAGGACTTAGCTTACTTTCAGCTGTACGTTGGGACGTGTGTTGGGCTCTACGTTGGGACGTGTGTTGGGCTCTACATCAGGATTTAGCTTACTTTCAGCTCAACGTCGGGATGTGTGTTGGGCTCTACGTCGGGATGTCTGTTGGGCTCTACGTCGGGACGTGTGTTGGGTTCTACATCAGGATTTAGCTTACTTTCACCTCTACGTCGGGACGTGTGTTGGGCTCTATGTCGGGACCTGTGTTGGGCTTTACGTCGGGACCTGTGTTGGGCTCTACGTCGGGATGTGTGTTGGGCTCTACGTCGGGATGTGTGTTGGGCTCTACGTCGGGACGTGTGTTGGGCTCTACATCAGGATTTAGCTTACTTTCAGCTCTACGTCGGGACGTGTGTTGGGCTCTACTTCGGGACGTGTGTTGGGCTCCACATCAGCATTTCGCTTACTTTCAGCTCTACGTCGGGACGTGTGTTGGGCTCTACGTCGGGACGTCTATTGGGCTCTACATCAGGATTTAGCTTACTTTCAGCTCTACGTCGGGACGTGTGTTGGGCTCTACGTCGGGACGTGTGTTGGGCTCTACGTCTGGACGTGTGTTGGGCTCTACGTCGGGACGTGTGTTGGGCTCTACATCAGGATTTAGCTTACTTTCATCTCTACGTCGGGACGTGTGTTGGGCACTACGTCGGGACGTGTGTTGGGCTCTACGTCGGGACGTGTGTTGGGCTCTACGTCGGGACGTGTGTTGGTCTCTACATCAGGATTTGGCATACTTTCAGCTCTACGTCGGGAAATGTGTTATGCTCTTTGTCGGGACGTGTGTTGGGCTCTACGTCGGGACGTGTGTTGGGCTCTACATCAGGACTTAGCTTACTTTCAGCTCTACGTTGGGACGTGTGTTGGGCTCTACGTCGGGACGTGTGTTGGGCTCTACATCAGGATTTAGCTTACTTTCAGCTCAACGTCTGGATGTGTATTGGGCTCTACGTCGGGATGTCTGTTGGGCTCTACGTCGGGACGTGTGTTGGGTTCTACATCAGGATTTAGCTTACTTTCACCTCTACGTCGGGACGTGTGTTGGGCTCTACGTCGGGACGTGTGTTGGGCTCTATGTCGGGACGTGTGTTGGGCTTTACGTCGGGACGTGTGTTGGGCTCTACGTCGGGATGTGTGTTGGGCTCTACGTCGGGACGTGTGTTGTGCTGTACGTCAGGATTTAGCTTACTTTCAGCTGTACGTCGGGACGTGTGTTGGGCTCTACATCAGGATTTAGCTTACTTTCAGCTCTACGTCGGGACGTGTGTTGGGCTCTACGTCGAGACATGTGTTGGGCTCTACATCAGGATTTAGCTTACTTTCAGCTCTACGTCGGGACGTGCGTTGGGCTCTACGTCGGGACGTGCGTTGGGCTTTACGTCGGGACGTGCGTTGGGCTCTACATCAGGATTTAGCGTACTTTCAGCTCTACGTCGGGACATGTGTTGGGTTCTACGTCGCGACGTGTGTTGGGCTCTACGTCGAGACGTATGTTGGGCTCTACATCAGGATTTAGCTTACTTTCAGCTCTACGTCGGGACGTGTGTTGGGCTCTACGTCGGTACTTGTGTTGGGCTCTACGTCGGGACGTGTGTTGGGCTCTACGTCGGGACGTGTGTTGGGTTCTACATCAGGATTTAGCTTACTTTGAGTTCTACGTCGGGACGTGTGTTGGGCTCTACGTTGGGATGTGTGTTGGGCTCTACATCAGGATTTAGCTTACTTTCAGCTCTACGTGGGGACGTGTTTTCGGATCGACATCAGGATTTAGCTTCCTTTCAGCTCTACTTCGGGACGTGTCTTGGGCTCTACGTCAGGACGTGTGTTGGGCTCTACGTCGGGACGTGTGTTGGGCTCTTCGTCGGGACGTCTCTTGGGCTCTACATCAGGATTTAGCTTACTTTCAGCTCTACGTCGGGACGTGTGTTGGGCTCTACGTCGGTACTTGTGTTGGGCTCTACGTCGGGACGTATGTTGGGCTCTACGTCGGGACTTGTGTTGGGCTCTACGTCGCGACGTGTGTTGGGCTCTACGTCGCGACGTGTGTTGGGCTCTACGTCGAGACGTGTGTTGGGCTCTACATCAGGGTTTACCTTACTTTCAGCTCTACGTCGGGACGTGAGTTCGTGTCTACGTCGGGACGTGGGTTCGTGTCTACGTCGGGACGTGTGCTGGGCTCTATGTCGGGACGTGTGCTGGGCTCTACGTCGGGACATGTGCTGGGCTCTACGTCGCGACGTGTGTTGGGCTCTACGTCGCGACGTGTGTTGGAGTCTGCCTCGGGACGTGTGTTGGGCTCTACGTCGGGACGTGTGTTGGACTCTACGTCGGGACGTGTGTTGGGCTCTACATCAGGATTTAGCTTACTTTCAGCTCTACGTCAGGACGTGTGTTGGGCTCTACATCAGGGTTTAGCGTACTTTCAGCTCTACGTCGGGACGTGTGTTGGGCTCTACGTCGGGACGTGTGTTGGGCTCTACGTTGGGACGTCTGTTGGGCTCTACGTCGGGACGTGTGTTGGGCTCTAGATCAGGATTTAGCTTACTTTCAGCTCTACGAGGGGACGTGTGTTGGGCTCGACATCAGGATTTAGCTTACTTTCAGCTCTACGTCGGGAAATGTGTTATGCTCTTTGTCGGGACGTGTGTTGGGCTCTACATCAGATTTAGCTTTCTTTCAGCTCTACGTCAGGACTTGTGTTGGGCTCTACATCAGGATTTAGCTTGTTTTCAGCTCTACGTCGGGACGTGTGTTGGGCTCTACATCGGGACGTGTGTTGGGCTCTACATCAGGATTTAGCTTACTTACAGCTCTACGTCGGGACATGTGTTGGGCTCTACGTTGGGACGTGTGTTGGGCTCTACATCAGGACTTAGCTTACTTTCAGCTCTACGTTGGGACGTGTGTTGGGCTCTACGTTGGGACGTGTGTTGGGCTCTACATCAGGATTTAGCTTACTTTCAGCTCAACGTCGGGATGTGTGTTGGGCTCTACGTCGGGATGTCTGTTGGGCTCTACGTCGGGACGTGTGTTGGGTTCTACATCAGGATTTAGCTTACTTTCACCTCTACGTCGGGACGTGTGTTGGGCTCTACGTCGGGACGTGTGTTGGGCTCTATGTCGGGACGTGTGTTGGGCTCTATGTCGGGACGTGTTTTGGGCTTTACGTCGGGACCTGTGTTGGGCTCTACGTCGGGATGTGTGTTGGGCTCTACGTCGGGATGTGTGTTGGGCTCTACGTCGGGACGTGTGTTGGGCTCTACATCAGGATTTAGCTTACTTTCAGCTCTACGTCGGGACGTGTGTTGGGCTCTACTTCGGGACGTGTGTTGGGCTCCACATCAGCATTTCGCTTACTTTCAGCTCTACGTCGGGACGTGTGTTGGGCTCTACGTCGGGACGTCTATTGGGCTCTACATCAGGATTTAGCTTACTTTCAGCTCTACGTCGGGACGTGTGTTCGGCTCTACGTCGGGAAATGTGTTATGCTCTTTGTCGGGACGTGTGTTGGGCTCTACGTCGGGACGTGTGTTGGGCTCTACATCAGGACTTAGCTTACTTTCAGCTCTACGTTGGGACGTGTGTTGGGCTCTACGTTGGGATGTGTGTTGGGCTCTACATCAGGATTTAGCTTACTTTCAGCTCAACGTCTGGATGTGTATTGGGCTCTACGTCGGGATGTCTGTTGGGCTCTACGTCGGGACGTGTGTTGGGTTCTACATCAGGATTTAGCTTACTTTCACCTCTACGTCGGGACGTGTGTTGGGCTCTACGTCGGGACGTGTGTTGGGCTCTATGTCGGGACGTGTGTTGGGCTTTACGTCGGGACGTGTGTTGGGCTCTACGTCGGGATGTGTGTTGGGCTCTACGTCGGGACGTGTGTTGGGCTGTACATCAGGATTTAGCTTACTTTCAGCTGTACGTCGGGACGTGTGTTGGGCTCTACATCAGGATTTAGCTTACTTTCAGCTGTACGTCTGGACGTGTGTTGGGCTCTACGTCGAGACATGTGTTGGGCTCTACATCAGGATTTAGCTTACTTTCAGCTCTACGTCGGGACGTGCGTTGGGCTCTACGTCGGGACGTGCGTTGGGCTTTACGTCGGGACGTGCGTTGGGCTCTACATCAGGATTTAGCGTACTTTCAGCTCTACGTCGGGACATGTGTTGGGTTCTACGTCGCGACGTGTGTTGGGCTCTACGTCGAGACGTATGTTGGGCTCTACATCAGGATTTAGCTTACTGTCAGCTCTACGTCGGGACGTGTGTTGGGCTCTACGTCGGGACGTGTGTTGGGCTCTACGTCGGGACGTGTGTTGGGTTCTACATCAGGATTTAGCTTACTTTGAGTTCTACGTCGGGACGTGTGTTGGGCTCTACGTTGGGATGTGTGTTGGGCTCTACATCAGGATTTAGCTTACTTTCAGCTCTACGTGGGGACGTGTTTTCGGATCGACATCAGGATTTAGCTTACTTTCAGCTCTACTTCGGGACGTGTCTTGGGCTCTACGTCAGGACGTGTGTTGGGCTCTACGTCGGGACGTGTGTTGGGCTCTTCGTCGGGACGTCTCTTGGGCTCTACATCAGGATTTAGCTTACTTTCAGCTCTACGTCGGGACGTGTGTTGGGCTCTACGTCGGTACTTGTGTTGGGCTCTACGTCGGGACGTGTGTTGGGCTCTACGTCGGGACTTGTGTTGGGCTCTACGTCGCGACGTGTGTTGGGCTCTACGTCGCGACGTGTGTTGGGCTCTACGTCGAGACGTATGTTGGGCTCTACATCAGGGTTTACCTTACTTTCAGCTCTACGTCGGGACGTGAGTTCGTGTCTACGTCGGGACGTGGGTTCGTGTCTACGTCGGGACGTGTGCTGGGCTCTATGTCGGGACGTGTGCTGGGCTCTACGTCGGGAAATGTGCTGGGCTCTACGTCGCGACGTGTGTTGGGCTCTACGTCGCGACGTGTGTTGGAGTCTGCCTTGGGACGTGTGTTGGGCTCTACGTCGGGACGTGTGTTGGACTCTACGTCGGGACGTGTGTTGGGCTCTACATCAGGATTTAGCTTACTTTCAGCTCTACGTCAGGACGTGTGTTGGGCTCTACGTCGGGACGTGTGTTGGGCTCTAGATCAGGATTTAGCTTACTTTCAGCTCTACGAGGGGACGTGTGTTGGGCTCGACATCAGGATTTAGCTTACTTTCAGCTCTACGTCGGGAAATGTGTTATGCTCTTTGTCGGGACGTGTGTTGGGCTCTACATCAGATTTAGCTTTCTTTCAGCTCTACGTCGGGACTTGTGTTGGGCTCTACATCAGGATTTAGCTTGTTTTCAGCTCTACGTCGGGACGTGTGTTGGGCTCTACATCGGGACGTGTGTTGGGCTCTACATCAGGATTTAGCTTACTTACAGCTCTACGTCGGGACATGTGTTGGGCTCTACGTTGGGACGTGTGTTGGGCTCTACATCAGGACTTAGCTTACTTTCAGCTCTACGTTGGGACGTGTGTTGGGCTCTACGTTGGGACGTGTGTTGGGCTCTACATCAGGATTTAGCTTACTTTCAGCTCAACGTCGGGATGTGTGTTGGGCTCTACGTCGGGATGTCTGTTGGGCTCTACGTCGGGACGTGTGTTGGGTTCTACATCAGGATTTAGCTTACTTTCACCTCTACGTCGGGACGTGTGTTGGGCTCTACGTCGGGACGTGTGTTGGGCTCTATGTCGGGACGTGTGTTGGGCTCTATGTCGGGACGTGTGTTGGGCTTTACGTCGGGACCTGTGTTGGGCTCTACGTCGGGATGTGTGTTGGGCTCTACGTCGGGATGTGTGTTGGGCTCTACGTCGGGACGTGTGTTGGGCTCTACATCAGGATTTAGCTTACTTTCAGCTCTACGTCGGGACGTGTGTTGGGCTCTACTTCGGGACGTGTGTTGGGCTCCACATCAGCATTTCGCTTACTTTCAGCTCTACGTCGGGACGTGTGTTGGGCTCTACGTCGGGACGTCTATTGGGCTCTACATCAGGATTTAGCTTACTTTCAGCTCTACGTCGAGACGTGTGTTGGGCTCTACGTCGGGACGTGTGTTGGGCTCTACGTCGGGACGTGTGTTGGGCTCTACGTCTGGACGTGTGTTGGGCTCTACGTCGGGACGTATGTTGGGCTCTACATCAGGATTTAGCTTACTTTCAGCTCTACGTCGGGACCTGTGTTGGGCTCTACTTCGGGATGTGTGTTGGGCTCTACGTCGGGATGTGTGTTGGGCTCTACGTCGGGACGTGTGTTGGGCTCTACATCAGGATTTAGCTTACTTTCAGCTGTACGTCGGGACGTGTGTTGGGCTCTACGTCGAGACATGTGTTGGGCTCTACATCAGGATTTAGCTTACTTTCAGCTCTACGAGGGGACGTGTGTTGGGCTCGACATCAGGATTTAGCTTACTTTCAGCTCTACGTCGGGACGTGCGTTGGGCTCTACGTCGGGACGTGCGTTGGGCTCTACGTCGGGACGTGCGTTGGGCTCTACGTCGGGACGTGTGTTGGGCTCTACACAAGGATTTAGCGTACTTTCAGCTCTACGTCGGGACGTATGTTGGGCTCTACGTCGGGACATGTGTTGGGTTCTACGTCGCGACGTGTGTTGGGATCTACGTCGAGACGTATGCTGGGCTCTAAATCAGGATTTAGCTTACTTTCAGCTCTACGTCGGGACGTGTGTTGGGCTCTACGTCGGGACGTGTGTTGGGCTCTACGTCGGGACGTGTGTTGGGTTCTACATCAGGATTTAGCTTACTTTGAGTTCTACGTCGGGACGTGTGTTGGGCTCTACGTCGGGACGTGTGTTGGGCTCTACATCAGGATTTAGCTTACTTTCAGCTCTACATCGGGACGTGTGTTGGACTCTACATCGGGACGTGTGTGGGCTCTACGTCGGGACGTGTGTTGGGCTCTACATCAGGTTTAGCTTATATTGAGCTCTACGTCGGGACGTGTGTTGGGCTCTACGTCGGGACCTGTGTTGGACTGTACGTCGGGACGTGTGTTGGGTTCTGCGTCGGGACGTCTGTTGAGCTCTACGTCGGGACGTGTGTTGGGCTCTACGTCGGAACGTGTGTTGGGCTCTACATCAGGATTTAGCTTACTTTCAGCTCTACGTCGGGACATGTGTTGGGCTCTACTTCGGGACGTGTGTTGGGCTCCACATCAGCATTTCGCTTACTTTCAGCTCTACGTCGGGACGTGTGTTGGGCTCTACGTCGGGACGTCTATTGGGCTCTACATCAGGATTTAGCTTACTTTCAGCTCTACGTCGAGACGTGTGTTGGGCTCTACGTCGGGACGTGTGTTGGGCTCTACGTCGGGACGTGTGTTGGGCTCTACGTCTGGACGTGTGTTTGGCTCTACGTCGGGACGTGTGTTGGGCTCTACATCAGGATTTAGATTACTTTCAGCTCTACGTCGGGACGTGTGTTGGGCACTACGTCGGGACGTGTGTTGGGTTCTACGTCGGGACGTGTGTTGGGCACTACGTCGGGACGTGTGTTGGGTTCTACGTCGGGACGTGTGTTGGGCTCTACGTCGGGACGTGTGTTGGTCTCTACATCAGGATTTGGCATACTTTCAGCTCTACGTCGGGAAATGTGTTATGCTCTTTGTCGGGACGTGTGTTGGGCTCTACATCAGATTTAGCTTTCTTTCAGCTCTACGTCGGGACTTGTGTTGGGCTCTACATCAGGATTTAGCTTGTTTTCAGCTCTACTTCGGGACGTGTGTTGGGCTCTACATCGGGACGTGTGTTGGGCTCTACATCAGGATTTAGCTTACTTACAGCTCTACGTCGGGACATGTGTTGGGCTCTACGTTGGGACGTGTGTTGGGCTCTACATCAGGACTTAGCTTACTTTCAGCTCTACGTTGGGACGTGTGTTGGGCTCTACGTTGGGACGTGTGTTGGGCTCTACATCAGGATTTAGCTTACTTTCAGCTCAACGTCTGGATGTGTATTGGGCTCTACGTCGCGATGTCTGTTGGGCTCTACGTCGGGACGTGTGTTGGGTTCTACATCAGGATTTAGCTTACTTTCACCTCTACGTCGGGACGTGTGTTGGGCTCTACGTCGGGACGTGTGTTGGGCTTTACGTCGGGACGTGTGTTGGGCTCTACGTCGGGATGTGTGTTGGGCTCTACTTCGGGACGTGTGTTGGGCTCTACATCAGGATTTAGCTTACTTTCAGCTGTACGTCGGGACGTGTGTTGGGCTCTACATCAGGATTTAGCTTACTTTCAGCTGTACGTCGGGACGTGTGTTGGGCTCTACGTCGAGACATGTGTTGGGCTCTACATCAGGATTTAGCTTACTTTCAGCTCTACGTCGGGACGTGCGTTGGGCTCTACGTCGGGACGTGCGTTGGGCTCTACGTCGGGACGTGCGTTGGGCTTTACGTCGGGACGTGCGTTGGACTCTACATCAGGATTTAGCGTACTTTCAGCTCTACGTCGGGACGTGTGTTGGGCTCTACGTCGGGACATGTGTTGGGTTCTACGTCGCGACGTGTGTTGGGCTCTACGTCGAGACCTATGTTGGGCTCTACATCAGGATTTAGCTTACTTTCAGCTCTACGTCGGGACGTGTGTTGGGCTCTACGTCGGGACGTGTGTTGGGCTCTACGTTGGGATGTGTGTTGGGCTCTACATCAGGATTTAGCTTACTTTGAGTTCTACGTGGGGACGTGTTTTCGGATCGACATCAGGATTTAGCTTACTTTCAGCTCTACTTCGGGACGTGTCTTGGGCTCTACGTCAGGACGTGTGTTGGGCTCTACGTCGGGACGTGTGTTGGGCTCTTCGTCGAGACGTCTGTTGGGCTCTACATCAGGATTTAGCTTACTTTCAGCTCTACGTCGGGACGTGTGTTGGGCTCTACGTCGGTACTTGTGTTGGGCTCTACGTCGGGACTTGTGTTGGGCTCTACGTCGCGACGTGTGTTGGGCTCTACGTCACGACGTGTGTTGGGCTCTTCGTCGAGACGTCTGTTGGGCTCTACATCAGGATTTAGCTTACTTTCAGCTCTACGTCGGGACGTGTGTTGGGCTCTACGTCGGTACTTGTGTTGGGCTCTACGTCGGGACTTGTGTTGGGCTCTACGTCGAGACGTATGTTTGGCTCTACATCAGGGTTTACCTTACTTTCAGCTCTACGTCGGGACGTGAGTTCGTGTCTACGTCGGGACGTGGGTTCGTGTCTACGTCGGGACGTGTGCTGGGCTCTATGTCGGGACGTGTGCTGGGCTCTACGTCGGGACATGTGCTGGGCTCTACGTCGCGACGTGTGTTGGGCTCTACGTCGCGACGTGTGTTGGAGTCTGCCTCGGTACGTGTGTTGGGCTCTACGTCGGGACGTGTGTTGGACTCTACGTCGGGACGTGTGTTTGGCTCTACATCAGGATTTAGCATACTTTCAGCTCTACGTCAGGACGTGTGTTGGGCTCTACATCAGGGTTTAGCGTACTTTCAGCTCTACTTCGGGACGTGTGTTGGGCTCTACGTCGGGACGTGTGTTGGGCTCTACGTTGGGACGTCTGTTGGGCTCTACGTCGGGATGTGTGTTGGGCTCTAGATCAGGATTTAGCTTACTTTCAGCTCTACGAGGGGACGTGTGTTGGGCTCGACATCAGGATTTAGCTTACTTTCAGCTCTACGTCGGGACGTGTGTTGGGCTCTACGTCGGGACGTGTGTTGGGCTCTACATCAGGATTTGGCATACTTTCAGCTCTACGTCGGGAAATGTGTTATGCTCTTTCTCGGGACGTGTGTTGGGCTCTACATCAGATTTAGCTTTCTTTCAGCTCTACGTCGGGACTTGTGTTGGGCTCTACATCAGGATTTAGCTTGTTTTCAGCTCTACTTCGGGACGTGTGTTGGGCTCTACATCGGGACGTGTGTTGGGCTCTACATCAGGATTTAGCTTACTTACAGCTCTACGTCGGGACATGTGTTGGGCTCTACGTTGGGACGTGTGTTGGGCTCTACATCAGGACTTAGCTTACTTTCAGCTCTACGTTGGGACGTGTGTTGGGCTCTACGTTGGGACGTGTGTTGGGCTCTACATCAGGATTTAGCTTACTTTCAGCTCAACGTCGGGATGTGTGTTGGGCTCTACGTCGGGATGTCTGTTGGGCTCTACGTCGGGACGTGTGTTGGGTTCTACATCAGGATTTAGCTTACTTTCACCTCTACGTCGGGACGTGTGTTGGGCTCTACGTCGGGACGTGTGTTGGGCTCTATGTCGGGACGTGTGTTGGGCTCTATGTCGGGACGTGTGTTGGGCTTTACGTCGGGACGTGTGTTGGGCTCTACGTCGGGATATGTGTTGGGCTCTACGTCGGGACGTGTGTTGGGCTCTACATCAGGATTTAGCTTACTTTCAGCTGTACGTCGGGACGTGTGTTGAGCTCTACGTCGAGACATGTGTTGGGCTCTACATCAGGATTTAGCTTACTTTCAGCTCTACGAGGGGACGTGTGTTGGGCTCGACATCAGGATTTAGCTTACTTTCAGCTCTACGTCGGGACGTGCGTTGGGCTCTACGTCGGGACGTGCGTTGGGCTCTACGTCGGGACGTGTGTTGGGCTCTACATCAGGATTTAGCGTACTTTCAGCTCTACGTCGGAACGTGTGTTGGGCTCTACGTCGGGACATGTGTTGGGTTCTACGTCGCGACGTGTGTTGGGCTCTACGTCGAGACATGTGTTGGGCTCTACATCAGGATTTAGCTTACTTTCAGCTCTACGTCGGGACGTGCGTTGGGCTCTACGTCGGGACGTGCGTTGGGCTTTACGTCGGGACGTGCGTTGGGCTCTACATCAGGATTTAGCGTACTTTCAGCTCTACGTCGGGACGTGTGTTGGGCTCTACGTCGGGACATGTGTTGGGTTCTACGTCGCGACGTGTGTTGGGCTCTACGTCGAGACGTATGTTGGGCTCTACATCAGGATTTAGCTTACTTTCAGCTCTACGTCGGGACGTGTGTTGGGCTCTACGTCGGGACGTGTGTTGGGCTCTACGTCGGGAGGTGTGTTGAGTTCTACATCAGGATTTAGCTTACTTTGAATTCTACGTCGGGACGTGTGTTGGGCTCTACGTTGGGATGTGTGTTGGGCTCTACATCAGGATTTAGCTTACTTTCATCTCTACGTGGGGACGTGTTTTCGGATCGACATCAGGATTTAGCTTACTTTCAGCTCTACTTCGGGACGTGTCTTGGGCTCTTCGTCAGGACGTGTGTTGGGCTCTACGTCGGGACGTGTGTTGGGCTCTTCGTCGGGACGTCTGTTGGGCTCTACATCAGGATTTAGCTTACTTTCAGCTCTACGTCGGGAGGTGTGTTGGGCTCTACGTCGGTACTTGTGTTGCGCTCTACGTCGCGACGTGTGTTGGGCTCTAGGTCGCGACGTGTGTTGGGCTCTACTTCGAGACGTATGTTGGGCTCTACATCAGGGTTTACCTTACTTTCAGCTCTACGTCGGGACGTGAGTTCGTGTCTACGTCGGGACGTGGGTTCGTGTCTACGTCGGGACGTGTGCTGGGCTCTATGTCGGGACGTGTGCTGGGCTCTACGTCGGGACATGTGCTGGGCTCTACGTCGCGACGTGTGTTGGGCTCTACGTCGCGACGTGTGTTGGAGTCTGCCTCGGGATGTGTGTTGGGCTCTACGTCGGGATGGGTGTTGGGCTCTACGTCGGGACGTGTGTTGGGCTCTACATCAGGATTTAGCTTACTTTCAGCTGTACGTCGGGACGTGTGTTGGGCTCTATATCAGGATTTAGCTTACTTTCAGCTGTACGTCGGGACGTGTGTTGGGCTCTACGTCGAGACATGTGTTGGGCTCTACATCAGGATTTAGCTTACTTTCAGCTCTACGAGGGGACGTGTGTTGGGCTCGACATCAGGATTTAGCTTACTTTCAGCTCTACGTCGGGACGTGCGTTGGGCTCTACGTCGGGACGTGCGTTGGGCTCTACGTCGGGACGTGCGTTGGGCTCTACGTCGGGACGTGCGTTGGGCTCTACGTCGGGACGTGTGTTGGGCTCTACATCAGGGTTTAGCGTACTTTCAGCTCTACGTCGGGACGTGTGTTGGGCTCTACGTCGGGACATGTGTTGGGTTCTACGTCGCGACGTGTGTTGGGCTCTACGTCGAGACGTATGTTGGGCTCTAAATCAGGATTTAGCTTACTTTCAGCTCTACGTCGGGACGTGTGTTGGGCTCTACGTCGGGACGTGTGTTGGGCTCTACGTCGGGACGTGTGTTGGGTTCTACATCAGGATTTAGCTTACTTTGAGTTCTACGTCGGGACGTGTGTTGGGCTCTACGTTGGGATGTGTGTTGGGCTCTACATCAGGATTTAGCTTACTTTCAGCTCTACGTCGGGACGTGTGTTGGGCTCTACGTCGGGACGTCTATTGGTCTCTACATCAGGATTTAGCTTACTTTCAGCTCTACGTCGGGACGTGTGTTGGGCTCTACGTCGGGACGTCTGTTGGGCTCTATGTCGGGACGTGTGTTGGGCTCTATGTCGGGACGTGTGTTGGGCTTTACGTCGGGACGTGTGTTGGGCTCTACGTCGGGATGTGTGTTGGGCTCTACGTCGGGACGTGTGTTGGGCTCTACATCAGGATTTAGCTTACTTTCAGTTGTACGTCGGGACGTGTGTTGGGCTCTACATCAGGATTTAGCTTACTTTCAGCTGTACGTCGGGACGTGTGTTGGGCTCTACGTCGAGACATGTGTTGGGCTCTACATCAGGATTTAGCTTACTTTCAGCTCTACGTCGGGACGTGCGTTGGGCTCTACGTCGGGACGTGCGTTGGGCTTTACGTCGGGACGTGCGTTGGGCTTTATGTCGGGACGTGCGTTGGGCTCTACATCAGGATTTAGCGTACTTTCAGCTCTACGTCGGGACGTGTGTTGGGCTCTACGTCGAGACGTATGTTGGGCTCTACATCAGGATTTAGCTTACTTTCAGCTCTACGTCGGGACGTGTGTTGGGCTCTACGTCGGGACGTGTGTTGGGCTCTACGTCGGGAGGTGTGTTGGGTTCTACATCAGGATTTAGCTTACTTTGAGTTCTACGTCGGGACGTGTGTTGGGCTCTACGTTGGGATGTGTGTTGGGCTCTACATCAGGATTTAGCTTACTTTCAGCTCTACGTGGGGACGTGTTTTCGGATCGACATCAGGATTTAGCTTACTTTCAGCTCTACTTCAGGACGTGTCTTGGGCTCTACGTCAGGACGTGTGTTGGGCTCTACGTCGGGACGTGTGTTGGGCTCTTCGTCGGGACGTCTGTTGGGCTCTACATCAGGATTTAGCTTACTTTCAGCTCTACGTCGGGACGTGTGTTGGGCTCTACGTCGGTACTTGTGTTGCGCTCTACGTCGGGACGTGTGTTGGGCTCTACGTCGGGACTTGTGTTGGGCTCTACGTCGCGACGTGTGTTGGGCTCTAGGTCGCGACGTGTGTTGGGCTCTACTTCGAGACGTATGTTGGGCTCTACATCAGGGTTTACCTTACTTTCAGCTCTACGTCGGGACGTGAGTTCGTGTCTACGTCGGGACGTGGGTTCGTGTCTACGTCGGGACGTGTGCTGGGCTCTATGTCGGGACGTGTGCTGGGCTCTACGTCGGGACATGTGCTGGGCTCTACGTCGCGACGTGTGTTGGGCTCTACGTCGCGACGTGTGTTGGAGTCTGCCTCGGGACGTGTGTTGGGCTCTACGTCGGGATGTGTGTTGGGCTCTACGTCGGGACGTGTGTTGGGCTCTACATCAGGATTTAGCTTACTTTCAGCTGTACGTCGGGACGTGTGTTGGGCTCTATATCAGGATTTAGCTTACTTTCAGCTGTACGTCGGGACGTGTGTTGGGCTCTACGTCGGGACGTGTGTTGGGCTCTAAATCAGGATTTAGCTTACTTTCAGCTCTACGAGGGGACGTGTGTTGGGCTCGACATCAGGATTTAGCTTACTTTCAGCTCTACGTCGGGACGTGCGTTGGGCTCTACGTCGGGACGTGCGTTGGGCTCTACGTCGGGACGTGCGTTGGGCTCTACGTCGGGACGTGTGTTGGGCTCTACATCAGGATTTAGCGTACTTTCAGCTCTACGTCGGGACGTGTGTTGGGCTCTACGTCGGGACATGTGTTGGGTTCTACGTCGCGACGTGTGTTGGGCTCTACGTCGAGACGTATGTTGGGCTCTAAATCAGGATTTAGCTTACTTTCAGCTCTACGTCGGGACGTGCGTTGGGCTCTACGTCGGGACGTGTGTTGGGCTCTACGTCGGGACGTGTGTTGGGTTCTACATCAGGATTTAGCTTACTTTGAGTTCTACGTCGGGACGTGTGTTGGGCTCTACGTTGGGATTTGTGTTGGGCTCTACATCAGGATTTAGCTTACTTTCAGCTCTACGTGGGGACGTGTTTTCGGCTCGACATCAGGATTTAGCTTACTTTCAGCTCTACTTCGGGACGTGTCTTGGGCTCTACGTCGGGACGTGTGTTGGGCTCTACGTTGGGACGTGTGTTGGGCTCTTCGTCGGGACGTCTGTTGGGCTCTACATCAGGATTTAGCTTACTTTCAGCTCTACGTCGGGACGTGTGTTGGGCTCTACGTCGGTACTTGTGTTGGGCTCTACGTCGGGACGTGTGTTGGGCTCTACGTCGGGACTTGTGTTGGGCTCTACGTCGCGACGTGTGTTGGGCTCTACGTCGCGACGTGTGTTGGGCTCTACGTCGAGACGTATGTTGGGCTCTACATCAGGGTTTACCTTACTTTCAGCTCTACGTCGGGACATGAGTTCGTGTCTACGTCGGGACGTGGGTTCGTGTCTACGTCGGGACGTGTGCTGGGCTCTATGTCGGGACGTGTGCTGGGCTCTACGTCGGGACATGTGCTGGGCTCTACGTCGCGACGTGTGTTGGGCTCTACGTCGCGACGTGTGTTGGAGTCTGCCTCGGGACGTGTGTTGGGCTCTACGTCGGGACGTGTGTTGGACTCTACGTCGGGACGTGTGTTGGGCTCTACATCAGGATTTATCTTACTTTCAGCTCTACGTCGGGACGTGTGTTGGGCTCTACATCAGGGTTTAGCATACTTTCAGCTCTACGTCGGGACGTATGTTGGGCTCTACGTCGGGACTTGTGTTGGGCTCTACGTTGGGACGTCTGTTGGGCTCTACGTCGGGACGTGTGTTGGGCTCTAAATCAGGATTTAGCTTACTTTCAGCTCTACGAGGGGACGTGTGTTGGGCTCGACATCAGGATTTAGCTTACTTTCAGCTCTACGTCGGGACGTGGGTTGGGCTCTACGTCAGGACGTGTGTTGGGCTCTACATCAGGATTTAGCGTACTTTCAGCTCTACGTGGGGACGTGTGTTGGGCTCTACGTCGGGACGTGTATTGGGCTCTACGTTGGGACGTGTGTTGGGCTCTACGTCGGGACGCGTCTTGGGCTGCATCTCGGGACGTGTGTTGAGCTCTACATCGGGACGTGTTTTGGGCTCTACGTCGGGATTTAGTTACTTTCAGCTCTACGTCGGGACGTGTGTTGGGCTCTACGTCGGGACGTGTGTTGGGCTCTACGTCGCGACGTGTGTTAGACTGTGCGTCGGGACGTGTGTTTTGTTCTGCGTCGGGACGTGTGTTGAGCTCTACGTCGGGACGTGTGTTGGGCTCTACGTCGGGACGTGTGTTGGGCTCTACATCAGGATTTAGCTTACTTTCAGCTCTACGTCGGGACGTGTGTTGGGCTCTACGTCGGGACGTCTATTGGGCTCTACATCAGGATTTAGCTTACTTTCAGCTCTACGTCGGGACGTGTGTTGGGCTCTACGTCGGGACGTGTGTTGGGCTCTACGTCGGGACGTGTGTTGGGCTCTACATCAGGATTTAGATTACTTTCAGCTCTACGTCGGGACGTGTGTTGGGCACTACGTCGGGACGTGTGTTGGGTTCTACGTCGGGATGTGTGTTGGGCTCTACGTCGGGACGTGTGTTGGGTTCTACATCAGGATTTAGCTTACTTTCAGCTCTACGTCGGGACGTGTGTTGGGCTCTACGTCGGGACGTATATTGGGCTCTACATCAGGATTTAGCTTACTTTCAGCTCTACGTCGGGACGTGTGTTGGGCTCTACGTCGGGACGTCTGTTGGGCTCTAAGTCGGGACGTGTGTTGGGCTTTACGTCGGGACGTGTGTTGGGCTCTACGTCGGGATGTGTGTTGGGCTCTACGTCGGGACGTGTGTTGGGCTCTACATCAGGATTTAGCTTACTTTCAGCTGTACGTCGGGACGTGTGTTGGGCTCTACATCAGGATTTAGCTTATTTTCAGCTGTACGTCGGGACGTGTGTTGGGCTCTACGTCGAGACATGTGTTGGGCTCTACATCAGGATTTAGCTTACTTTCAGCTCTACGTCGGGACGTGCGTTGGGCTCTACGTCGGGACGTGCGTTGGGCTTTACGTCGGGACGTGCGTTGGGCTCTACATCAGGATTTAGCGTACTTTCAGCTCTACGTCGGGACGTGTGTTGGGCTCTACGTCGGGACATGTGTTGGGTTCTACGTCGGGACGTGTGTTGGGCTCTACGTCGAGACGTATGTTGGGCTCTACATCAGGACTTAGCTTACTTTCAGCTCTACGTCGGGACGTGTGTTGGGCTCTACGTCGGGACGTGTGTTGGGCTCTACGTCGGGAGGTGTGTTGGGTTCTACATCAGGATTTAGCTTACTTTGAGTTCTACGTCGGGACGTGTGTTGGGCTCTACGTTGGGATGTGTGTTGGGCTCTACATCAGGATCTAGCTTACTTTCAGCTCTACGTGGGGACGTGTTTTCGGCTCGACATCAGGATTTAGCTTACTTTCAGCTCTACTTCGGGACGTGTCTTGGGCTCTACGTCAGGACGTGTGTTGGGCTCTACGTCGGGACGTGTGTTGGGCTCTTCGTCGGGACGTCTGTTGGGCTCTACATCAGGATTTAGCTTACTTTCAGCTCTACGTCGGGACGTGTGTTGGGCTCTACGTCGGTACTTGTGTTGCGCTCTACGTCGGGACGTGTGTTGGGCTCTACGTCGGGACTTGTGTTGGGCTCTACGTCGCGACGTGTGTTGGGCTCTAGGTCGCGACGTGTGTTGGGCTCTACTTCGAGACGTATGTTGGGCTCTACATCAGGGTTTACCTTACTTTCAGCTCTACGTCGGGACGTGAGTTCGTGTCTACGTCGGGACGTGGGTTCGTGTCTACGTCGGGACGTGTGCTGGGCTCTATGTCGGGACGTGTGCTGGGCTCTACGTCGGGACATGTGCTGGGCTCTACGTCGCGACGTGTGTTGGGCTCTACGTCGCGACGTGTGTTGGAGTCTGCCTCGGGACGTGTGTTGGGCTCTACGTCGGGATGTGTGTTGGGCTCTACGTCGGGACGTGTGTTGGGCTCTACATCAGGATTTAGCTTACTTTCAGCTGTACGTCGGGACGTGTGTTGGGCTCTATATCAGGATTTAGCTTACTTTCAGCTGTACGTCGGGACGTGTGTTGGGCTCTACGTCGGGACGTGTGTTGGGCTCTAAATCAGGATTTAGCTTACTTTCAGCTCTACGAGGGGACGTGTGTTGGGCTCGACATCAGGATTTAGCTTACTTTCAGCTCTACGTCGGGACGTGCGTTGGGCTCTACGTCGGGACGTGCGTTGGGCTCTACGTCGGGACGTGCGTTGGGCTCTACGTCGGGACGTGTGTTGGGCTCTACATCAGGATTTAGCGTACTTTCAGCTCTACGTCGGGACGTGTGTTGGGCTCTACGTCGGGACATGTGTTGGGTTCTACGTCGCGACGTGTGTTGGGCTCTACGTCGAGACGTATGTTGGGCTCTAAATCAGGATTTAGCTTACTTTCAGCTCTACGTCGGGACGTGCGTTGGGCTCTACGTCGGGACGTGTGTTGGGCTCTACGTCGGGACGTGTGTTGGGTTCTACATCAGGATTTAGCTTACTTTGAGTTCTACGTCGGGACGTGTGTTGGGCTCTACGTTGGGATGTGTGTTGGGCTCTACATCAGGATTTAGCTTACTTTCAGCTCTACGTGGGGACGTGTTTTCGGCTCGACATCAGGATTTAGCTTACTTTCAGCTCTACTTCGGGACGTGTCTTGGGCTCTACGTCGGGACGTGTGTTGGGCTCTACGTTGGGACGTGTGTTGGGCTCTTCGTCGGGACGTCTGTTGGGCTCTACATCAGGATTTAGCTTACTTTTAGCTCTACGTCGGGACGTGTGTTGGGCTCTACGTCGGTACTTGTGTTGGGCTCTACGTCGGGACGTGTGTTGGGCTCTACGTCGGGACTTGTGTTGGGCTCTACGTCGCGACGTGTGTTGGGCTCTACGTCGCGACGTGTGTTGGGCTCTACGTCGAGACGTATGTTGGGCTCTACATCAGGGTTTACCTTACTTTCAGCTCTACGTCGGGACATGAGTTCGTGTCTACGTCGGGACGTGGGTTCGTGTCTACGTCGGGACGTGTGCTGGGCTCTATGTCGGGACGTGTGCTGGGCTCTACGTCGGGACATGTGCTGGGCTCTACGTCGCGACGTGTGTTGGGCTCTACGTCGCGACGTGTGTTGGAGTCTGCCTCGGGACGTGTGTTGGGCTCTACGTCGGGACGTGTGTTGGACTCTACGTCGGGACGTGTGTTGGGCTCTACATCAGGATTTATCTTACTTTCAGCTCTACGTCGGGACGTGTGTTGGGCTCTACATCAGGGTTTAGCATACTTTCAGCTCTACGTCGGGACGTATGTTGGGCTCTACGTCGGGACTTGTGTTGGGCTCTACGTTGGGACGTCTGTTGGGCTCTACGTCGGGACGTGTGTTGGGCTCTAAATCAGGATTTAGCTTACTTTCAGCTCTACGAGGGGACGTGTGTTGGGCTCGACATCAGGATTTAGCTTACTTTCAGCTCTACGTCGGGACGTGGGTTGGGCTCTACGTCAGGACGTGTGTTGGGCTCTACATCAGGATTTAGCGTACTTTCAGCTCTACGTGGGGACGTGTGTTGGGCTCTACGTCGGGACGTGTATTGGGCTCTACGTTGGGACGTGTGTTGGGCTCTACGTCGGGACGCGTCTTGGGCTGCATCTCGGGACGTGTGTTGAGCTCTACATCGGGACGTGTTTTGGGCTCTACGTCGGGATTTAGTTACTTTCAGCTCTACGTCGGGACGTGTGTTGGGCTCTACGTCGGGACGTGTGTTGGGCTCTACGTCGCGACGTGTGTTAGACTGTGCGTCGGGACGTGTGTTTTGTTCTGCGTCGGGACGTGTGTTGAGCTCTACGTCGGGACGTGTGTTGGGCTCTACGTCGGGACGTGTGTTGGGCTCTACATCAGGATTTAGCTTACTTTCAGCTCTACGTCGGGACGTGTGTTGGGCTCTACGTCGGGACGTCTATTGGGCTCTACATCAGGATTTAGCTTACTTTCAGCTCTACGTCGGGACGTGTGTTGGGCTCTACGTCGGGACGTGTGTTGGGCTCTACGTCGGGACGTGTGTTGGGCTCTACATCAGGATTTAGATTACTTTCAGCTCTACGTCGGGACGTGTGTTGGGCACTACGTCGGGACGTGTGTTGGGTTCTACGTCGGGATGTGTGTTGGGCTCTACGTCGGGACGTGTGTTGGGTTCTACATCAGGATTTAGCTTACTTTCAGCTCTACGTCGGGACGTGTGTTGGGCTCTACGTCGGGACGTATATTGGGCTCTACATCAGGATTTAGCTTACTTTCAGCTCTACGTCGGGACGTGTGTTGGGCTCTACGTCGGGACGTGTGTTGGGCTCTACATCAGGATTTAGCGTACTTTCAGCTCTACGTGGGGACGTGTGTTGGGCTCTACGTCGGGACGTGTATTGGGCTCTACGTTGGGACGTGTGTTGGGCTCTACGTCGGGACGCGTCTTGGGCTGCATCTCGGGACGTGTGTTGAGCTCTACATCGGGACGTGTTTTGGGCTCTACGTCGGGATTTAGTTACTTTCAGCTCTACGTCGGGACGTGTGTTGGGCTCTACGTCGGGACGTGTGTTGGGCTCTACGTCGCGACGTGTGTTAGACTGTGCGTCGGGACGTGTGTTTTGTTCTGCGTCGGGACGTGTGTTGAGCTCTACGTCGGGACGTGTGTTGGGCTCTACGTCGGGACGTGTGTTGGGCTCTACATCAGGATTTAGCTTACTTTCAGCTCTACGTCGGGACGTGTGTTGGGCTCTACGTCGGGACGTCTATTGGGCTCTACATCAGGATTTAGCTTACTTTCAGCTCTACGTCGGGACGTGTGTTGGGCTCTACGTCGGGACGTGTGTTGGGCTCTACGTCGGGACGTGTGTTGGGCTCTACATCAGGATTTAGATTACTTTCAGCTCTACGTCGGGACGTGTGTTGGGCACTACGTCGGGACGTGTGTTGGGTTCTACGTCGGGATGTGTGTTGGGCTCTACGTCGGGACGTGTGTTGGGTTCTACATCAGGATTTAGCTTACTTTCAGCTCTACGTCGGGACGTGTGTTGGGCTCTACGTCGGGACGTATATTGGGCTCTACATCAGGATTTAGCTTACTTTCAGCTCTACGTCGGGACGTGTGTTGGGCTCTACGTCGGGACGTCTGTTGGGCTCTAAGTCGGGACGTGTGTTGGGCTTTACGTCGGGACGTGTGTTGGGCTCTACGTCGGGATGTGTGTTGGGCTCTACGTCGGGACGTGTGTTGGGCTCTACATCAGGATTTAGCTTACTTTCAGCTGTACGTCGGGACGTGTGTTGGGCTCTACATCAGGATTTAGCTTATTTTCAGCTGTACGTCGGGACGTGTGTTGGGCTCTACGTCGAGACATGTGTTGGGCTCTACATCAGGATTTAGCTTACTTTCAGCTCTACGTCGGGACGTGCGTTGGGCTCTACGTCGGGACGTGCGTTGGGCTTTACGTCGGGACGTGCGTTGGGCTCTACATCAGGATTTAGCGTACTTTCAGCTCTACGTCGGGACGTGTGTTGGGCTCTACGTCGGGACATGTGTTGGGTTCTACGTCGGGACGTGTGTTGGGCTCTACGTCGAGACGTATGTTGGGCTCTACATCAGGACTTAGCTTACTTTCAGCTCTACGTCGGGACGTGTGTTGGGCTCTACGTCGGGACGTGTGTTGGGCTCTACGTCGGGAGGTGTGTTGGGTTCTACATCAGGATTTAGCTTACTTTGAGTTCTACGTCGGGACGTGTGTTGGGCTCTACGTTGGGATGTGTGTTGGGCTCTACATCAGGATTTAGCTTACTTTCAGCTCTACGTGGGGACGTGTTTTCGGCTCGACATCAGGATTTAGCTTACTTTCAGCTCTACTTCGGGACGTGTCTTGGGCTCTACGTCAGGACGTGTGTTGGGCTCTACGTCGGGACGTGTGTTGGGCTCTTCGTCGGGACGTCTGTTGGGCTCTACATCAGGATTTAGCTTACTTTCAGCTCTACGTCGGGACGTGTGTTGGGCTCTACGTCGGTACTTGTGTTGCGCTCTACGTCGGGACGTGTGTTGGGCTCTACGTCGGGACTTGTGTTGGGCTCTACGTCGCGACGTGTGTTGGGCTCTAGGTCGCGACGTGTGTTGGGCTCTACTTCGAGACGTATGTTGGGCTCTACATCAGGGTTTACCTTACTTTCAGCTCTACGTCGGGACGTGAGTTCGTGTCTACGTCGGGACGTGGGTTCGTGTCTACGTCGGGACGTGTGCTGGGCTCTATGTCGGGACGTGTGCTGGGCTCTATGTCGGGACGTGTGCTGGGCTCTACGTCGGGACATGTGCTGGGCTCTACGTCGCGACGTGTGTTGGGCTCTACGTCGCGACGTGTGTTGGAGTCTGCCTCGGGACGTGTGTTGGGCTCTACGTCGGGATGTGTGTTGGGCTCTACGTCGGGACGTGTGTTGGGCTCTACATCAGGATTTAGCTTACTTTCAGCTGTACGTCGGGACGTGTGTTGGGCTCTATATCAGGATTTAGCTTACTTTCAGCTGTACGTCGGGACGTGTGTTGGGCTCTACGTCGGGACGTGTGTTGGGCTCTAAATCAGGATTTAGCTTACTTTCAGCTCTACGAGGGGACGTGTGTTGGGCTCGACATCAGGATTTAGCTTACTTTCAGCTCTACGTCGGGACGTGCGTTGGGCTCTACGTCGGGACGTGCGTTGGGCTCTACGTCGGGACGTGCGTTGGGCTCTACGTCGGGACGTGTGTTGGGCTCTACATCAGGATTTAGCGTACTTTCAGCTCTACGTCGGGACGTGTGTTGGGCTCTACGTCGGGACATGTGTTGGGTTCTACGTCGCGACGCGTGTTGGGCTCTACGTCGAGACGTATGTTGGGCTCTAAATCAGGGTTTAGCTTACTTTCAGTTCTACGTCGGGACGTGCGTTGGGCTCTACGTCGGGACGTGTGTTGGGCTCTACGTCGGGACGTGTGTTGGGTTCTACATCAGGATTTAGCTTACTTTGAGTTCTACGTCGGGACGTGTGTTGGGCTCTACGTTGGGATGTGTGTTGGGCTCTACATCAGGATTTAGCTTACTTTCAGCTCTACGTGGGGACGTGTTTTCGGCTCGACATCAGGATTTAGCTTACTTTCAGCTCTACTTCGGGACGTGTCTTGGGCTCTACGTCGGGACGTGTGTTGGGCTCTACGTTGGGACGTGTGTTGGGCTCTTCGTCGGGACGTCTGTTGGGCTCTACATCAGGATTTAGCTTACTTTCAGCTCTACGTCGGGACGTGTGTTGGGCTCTACGTCGGTACTTGTGTTGGGCTCTACGTCGGGACGTGTGTTGGGCTCTACGTCGGGACTTGTGTTGGGCTCTACGTCGCGACGTGTGTTGGGCTCTACGTCGCGACGTGTGTTGGGCTCTACGTCGAGACGTATGTTGGGCTCTACATCAGGGTTTACCTTACTTTCAGCTCTACGTCGGGACATGAGTTCGTGTCTACGTCGGGACGTGGGTTCGTGTCTACGTCGGGACGTGTGCTGGGCTCTATGTCGGGACGTGTGCTGGGCTCTACGTCGGGACATGTGCTGGGCTCTACGTCGCGACGTGTGTTGGGCTCTACGTCGCGACGTGTGTTGGAGTCTGCCTCGGGACGTGTGTTGGGCTCTACATCGGGACGTGTGTTGGACTCTACGTCGGGACGTGTGTTGGGCTCTACATCAGGATTTATCTTACTTTCAGCTCTACGTCGGGACGTGTGTTGGGCTCTACATCAGGGTTTAGCATACTTTCAGCTCTACGTCGGGACGTATGTTGGGCTCTACGTCGGGACTTGTGTTGGGCTCTACGTTGGGACGTCTGTTGGGCTCTACGTCGGGACGTGTGTTGGGCTCTAAATCAGGATTTAGCTTACTTTCAGCTCTACGAGGGGACGTGTGTTGGGCTCGACATCAGGATTTAGCTTACTTTCAGCTCTACGTCGGGACGTGGGTTGGGCTCTACGTCAGGACGTGTGTTGGGCTCTACATCAGGATTTAGCGTACTTTCAGCTCTACGTGGGGACGTGTGTTGGGCTCTACGTCGGGACGTGTATTGGGCTCTACGTCGGGACGTGTGTTGGGCTCTACGTCGGGACGCGTCTTGGGCTGCATCTCGGGACGTGTGTTGAGCTCTACATCGGGACGTGTTTTGGGCTCTACGTCGGGATTTAGTTACTTTCAGCTCTACATCGGGACGTGTGTTGGGCTCTACGTCGGGACGTGTGTTGGGCTCTACGTCGCGACGTGTGTTAGACTGTGCGTCGGGACGTGTGTTTTGTTCTGCGTCGGGACGTGTGTTGAGCTCTACGTCGGGACGTGTGTTGGGCTCTACGTCGGGACGTGTGTTGGGCTCTACATCAGGATTTAGCTTACTTTCAGCTCTACGTCGGGACGTGTGTTGGGCTCTACGTCGGGACGTCTATTGGGCTCTACATCAGGATTTAGCTTACTTTCAGCTCTACGTCGGGACGTGTGTTGGGCTCTACGTCGGGACGTGTGTTGGGCTCTACGTCGGGACGTGTGTTGGGCTCTACATCAGGATTTAGATTACTTTCAGCTCTACGTCGGGACGTGTGTTGGGCACTACGTCGGGACGTGTGTTGGGTTCTACGTCGGGATGTGTGTTGGGCTCTACGTCGGGACGTGTGTTGGGTTCTACATCAGGATTTAGCTTACTTTCAGCTCTACGTCGGGACGTGTGTTGGGCTCTACGTCGGGACGTATATTGGGCTCTACATCAGGATTTAGCTTACTTTCAGCTCTACGTCGGGACGTGTGTTGGGCTCTACGTCGGGACGTCTGTTGGGCTCTAAGTCGGGACGTGTGTTGGGCTTTACGTCGGGACGTGTGTTGGGCTCTACGTCGGGATGTGTGTTGGGCTCTACGTCGGGACGTGTGTTGGGCTCTACATCAGGATTTAGGTTACTTTCAGCTGTACGTCGGGACGTGTGTTGGGCTCTACATCAGGATTTAGCTTATTTTCAGCTGTACGTCGGGACGTGTGTTGGGCTCTACGTCGAGACATGTGTTGGGCTCTACATCAGGATTTAGCTTACTTTCAGCTCTACGTCGGGACGTGCGTTGGGCTCTACGTCGGGACGTGCGTTGGGCTTTACGTCGGGACGTGCGTTGGGCTCTACATCAGGATTTAGCGTACTTTCAGCTCTACGTCGGGACGTGTGTTGGGCTCTACGTCGGGACATGTGTTGGGTTCTACGTCGGGACGTGTGTTGGACTCTACGTCGAGACGTATGTTGGGCTCTACATCAGGATTTAGCTTACTTTCAGCTCTACGTCGGGACGTGTGTTGGGCTCTACGTCGGGACGTGTGTTGGGCTCTACATCGGGAGGTGTGTTGGGTTCTACATCAGGATTTAGCTTACTTTGAGTTCTACGTCGGGACGTGTGTTGGGCTCTACGTTGGGATGTGTGTTGGGCTCTACATCAGGATTTAGCTTACTTTCAGCTCTACGTGGGGACGTGTTTTCGGCTCGACATCAGGATTTAGCTTACTTTCAGCTCTACTTCGGGACGTGTCTTGGGCTCTACGTCATGACGTGTGTTGGGCTCTACGTCGGGACGTGTGTTGGGCTCTTCGTCGGGACGTCTGTTGGGCTCTACATCAGGATTTAGCTTACTTTCAGCTCTACGTCGGGACGTGTGTTGGGCTCTACGTCGGTACTTGTGTTGCGCTCTACGTCGGGACGTGTGTTGGGCTCTACGTCGGGACTTGTGTTGGGCTCTACGTCGCGACGTGTGTTGGGCTCTAGGTCGCGACGTGTGTTGGGCTCTACTTCGAGACGTATGTTGGGCTCTACATCAGGGTTTACCTTACTTTCAGCTCTACGTCAGGACGTGAGTTCGTGTCTACGTCGGGACGTGGGTTCGTGTCTACGTCGGGACGTGTGCTGGGCTCTATGTCGGGACGTGTGCTGGGCTCTACGTCGGGACATGTGCTGGGCTCTACGTCGCGACGTGTGTTGGGCTCTACGTCGCCACGTGTGTTGGAGTCTGCCTCGGGACGTGTGTTGGGCTCTACGTCGGGACGTGTGTTGGACTCTACGTCGGGACGTGTGTTTGGCTCTACATCAGGATTTAGCTTACTTTCAGCTCTACGTCAGGACGTGTGTTGGGCTCTACATCAGGGTTTAGCGTACTTTCAGCTCTACGTCGGGACGTGTGTTGGGCTCTACGTCGGGACGTGTGTTGGGCTCTACGTCGGGACGTGTGTTGGGCTCTACGTTGGGACGTCTGTTGGGCTCTTCGTCGGGACGTGTGTTGGGCTCTAGATCAGGATTTAGCTTACTTTCAGCTCTACGAGGGGACGTGTGTTGGGCTCGACATCAGGATTTAGCTTACTTTCAGCTCTACGTCGGGACGTGCGTTGGGCTCTACGTCGGGACGTGCGTTGGGCTCTACGTCGGGACGTGCGTTGGGCTCTACGTCGGGACGTGTGTTGGGCTCTACATCAGGATTTAGCGTACTTTCAGCTCTACGTCGGGACGTGTGTTGGGCTCTACGTCGGGACGTGTGTTGGGCTCTACGTCGGGACGTGTGTTGGGTTCTACATCAGGATTTAGCTTACTTTGAGTTCTACGTCGGGACGTGTGTTGGGCTCTACGTTGGGATGTGTGTTGGGCTCTACATCAGGATTTAGCTTACTTTCAGCTCTACGTGGGGACGTGTTTTCGGCTCGACATCAGGATTTAGCTTACTTTCAGCTCTACTTCGGGACGTGTCTTGGGCTCTACGTCGGGACGTGTGTTGGGCTCTACGTTGGGACGTGTGTTGGGCTCTTCGTCGGGACGTCTGTTGGGCTCTACATCAGGATTTAGCTTACTTTCAGCTCTACGTCGGGACGTGTGTTGGGCTCTACGTCGGTACTTGTGTTGCGCTCTACGTCGGGACGTGTGTTGGGCTCTACGTCGGGACTTGTGTTGGGCTCTACGTCGCGACGTGTGTTGGGCTCTACGTCGCGACGTGTGTTGGGCTCTACGTCGAGACGTATGTTGGGCTCTACATCAGGGTTTACCTTACTTTCAGCTCTACGTCGGGACGTGAGTTCGTGTCTACGTCGGGACGTGGGTTCGTGTCTACGTCGGGACGTGTGCTGGGATCTATGTCGGGACGTGTGCTGGGCTCTAAGTCGGGACATGTGCTGGGCTCTACGTCGCGACGTGTGTTGGGCTCTACGTCGCGACGTGTGTTGGAGTCTGCCTCGGGACGTGTGTTGGGCTCTACGTCGGGACGTGTGTTGGACTCTACGTCGGGACGTGTGTTGGGCTCTACATCAGGATTTATCTTACTTTCAGCTCTACGTCGGGACGTGTGTTGGGCTCTACATCAGGGTTTAGCGTACTTTCAGCTCTACGTCGGGACGTGTGTTGGGCTCTACGTCGGGACTTGTGTTGGGCTCTACGTTGGGACGTCTGTTGGGCTCTACGTCGGGACGTGTGTTGGGCTCTAAATCAGGATTTAGCTTACTTTCAGCTCTACGAGGGGACGTGTGTTGGGCTCGACATCAGGATTTAGCTTACTTTCAGCTCTACGTCGGGACGTGGGTTGGGCTCTACGTCAGGACGTGTGTTGGGCTCTACATCAGGATTTAGCGTACTTTCAGCTCTACGTGGGGACGTGTGTTGGGCTCTACGTCGGGACGTGTATTGGGCTCTACGTTGGGACGTGTGTTGGGCTCTACGTCGGGACGCGTCTTGGGCTGCATCTCGGGAAGTGTGTTGAGCTCTACATCGGGACGTGTTTTGGGCTCTACGTCGGGATTTAGTTACTTTCAGCTCTACATCGGGACGTGTGTTGGGCTCTACGTCGGGACGTGTGTTGGGCTCTACGTCGCGACGTGTGTTAGACTGTGCGTCGGGACGTGTGTTGGGTTCTGCGTCGGGACGTGTGTTGAGCTCTACGTCGGGACGTGTGTTGGGCTCTACGTCGGGACGTGTGTTGGGCTCTACATCAGGATTTAGCTTACTTTCAGCTCTACGTCGGGACGTGTGTTGGGCTCTACGTCGGGACGTCTATTGGGCTCTACATCAGGATTTAGCTTACTTTCAGCTCTACGTCGGGACGTGTGTTGGGCTCTACGTCGGGACGTGTGTTGGGGTCTACGTCGGGACGTGTGTTGGGCTCTACATCAGGATTTAGATTACTTTCAGCTCTACGTCGGGACGTGTGTTGGGCACTACGTCGGGACGTGTGTTGGGTTCTACGTCGGGATGTGTGTTGGGCTCTACGTCGGGACGTGTGTTGGGTTCTACATCAGGATTTAGCTTACTTTCAGCTCTACGTCGGGACGTGTGTTGGGCTCTACGTCGGGACGTCTATTGGGCTCTACATCAGGATTTAGCTTACTTTCAGCTCTACGTCGGGACGTCCGTTGGGCTCTATGTCGGGACGTGTGTTGGGCTTTACGTCGGGACGTGTGTTGGGCTCTACGTCGAGACATGTGTTGGGCTCTACATCAGGATTTAGCTTACTTTCAGCTCTACGTCGGGACGTGCGTTGGGCTTTACGTCGGGACGTGCGTTGGGCTCTACATCAGGATTTAGCGTACTTTCAGCTCTACGTCGGGACGTGTGTTGGGCTCTACGTCGGGACATGTGTTGGGTTCTACGTCGCGACGTGTGTTGGGCTCTACGTCGAGACGTATGTTGGGCTCTACATCAGGATTTAGCTTACTTTCAGCTCTACGTCGGGACGTGTGTTGGGCTCTACGTCGGGACGTGTGTTGGGCTCTACGTTGGGATGTGTGTTGGGCTCTACATCAGGATTTAGCTTACTTTCAGCTCTACGTGGGGACGTGTTTTCGGATCGACATCAGGATTTAGCTTACTTTCAGCTCTACTTCGGGACGTGTCTTGGGCTCTACGTCAGGACGTGTGTTGGGCTCTACGTCGGGACGTGTGTTGGGCTCTTCGTCGGGACGTCTGTTGGGCTCTACATCAGGATTTAGCTTACTTTCAGCTCTACGTCGGGACGTGTGTTGGGCTCTACGTCGGTACTTGTGTTGCGCTCTACGTCGGGACGTGTGTTGGGCTCTACGTCGCTACGTGTGTTGGGCTCTAGGTCGCGACGTGTGTTGGGCTCTACTTCGAGACGTATGTTGGGCTCTACATCAGGGTTTACCTTACTTTCAGCTCTACGTCGGGACGTGAGTTCGTGTCTACGTCGGGACGTGGGTTCGTGTCTACGTCGGGACGTGTGCTGGGCTCTATGTCGGGACGTGTGCTGGGCTCTACGTCGGGACATGTGCTGGGCTCTACGTCGCGACGTGTGTTGGGCTCTACGTCGGGACGTGTGTTGGACTCTACGTCGGGACGTGTGTTTGGCTCTATATCAGGATTTAGCTTACTTTCAGCTCTACGTCAGGACGTGTGTTGGGCTCTACATCAGCGTTTAGCGTACTTTCAGCTCTACGTCGGGACGTGTGTTGGGCTCTACGTCGGGACGTGTGTTGGGCTCTACGTCGGGACGTGTGTTGGGCTCTACGTTGGGACGACTGTTGGGCTCTACGTCGGGACGTGTGTTGGGCTCTAGATCAGGATTTAGCTTACTTTCAGCTCTACGAGGGGACGTGTGTTGGGCTCGACATCAGGATTTAGCTTACTTTCAGCTCTACGTCGGGACGTGTGTTGGGCTCTACGTCGGGACGTGTGTTGGGCTCTACATCAGGATTTGGCATACTTTCAGCTCTACGTCGGGAAATGTGTTATGCTCTTTGTCGGGACGTGTGTTGGGCTCTACATCAGATTTAGCTTTCTTTCAGCTCTACGTCGGGACTTGTGTTGGGCTCTACATCAGGATTTAGCTTGTTTTCAGCTCTACTTCGGGACGTGTGTTGGGCTCTACGTCGAGACGTGTGTTGGGCTCTACATCAGGATTTAGCTTACTTTCAGCTCTACGTCGGGACGTGTGATGGGCTCTACGTCGGGACGTGTGTTGGGCTCTACGTCGGGACGTGTGTTGGGCTCTACGTCGGGACGTGTGTTGGGCTCTACATCAGGATTTAGCTTACTTTCAGCTCTACGTCGGGACGTGTGTTGGGCTCTACGTCGGGACGTGCGTTGGGCTCTACGTCGGGACGTGCGTTGGGCTCTACGTCGGGACGTGCGTTGGGCTCTACGTCGGGACGTGTGTTGGGCTCTACGTCGGGACGTGCGTTGGGCTCTACGTCGGGACGTGCGTTGGGCTCTACGTCGGGACGTGTGTTGGGCTCTACGTCGGGACGTGTGTTGGGCTCTACGTTGGGACGTGTGTTGGGCTCTTCGTCGGGACGTCTGTTGGGCTCTACATCAGGATTTAGCTTACTTTCAGCTCTACGTCGGGACGTGTGTTGGGCTCTACGTCGGTACTTGTGTTGGGCTCTACGTCGGGACGTGTGTTGGGCTCTACGTCGGGACTTGTGTTGGGCTCTACGTCGCGACGTGTGTTGGGCTCTACGTCGCGACGTGTGTTGGGCTCTACGTCGCGACGTGTGTTGGGCTCTACGTCGAGACGTATGTTGGGCTCTACATCAGGGTTTACCTTACTTTCAGCTCTACGTCGGGACGTGAGTTCGTGTCTACGTCGGGACGTGGGTTCGTGTCTACGTCGGGACGTGTGCTGGGATCTATGTCGGGACGTGTGCTGGGCTCTACGTCGGGACATGTGCTGGGCTCTACGTCGCGACGTGTGTTGGGCTCTACGTCGTGACGTGTGTTGGAGTCTGCCTCGGGACGTGTGTTGGGCTCTACGTCGGGACGTGTGTTGGACTCTACGTCGGGACGTGTGTTGGGCTCTACATCAGGATTTATCTTACTTTCAGCTCTACGTCGGGACGTGTGTTGGGCTCTACATCAGGGTTTAGCGTACTTTCAGCTCTACGTCGGGACGTGTGTTGGGCTCTACGTCGGGACTTGTGTTGGGCTCTACGTTGGGACGTCTGTTGGGCTCTACGTCGGGACGTGTGTTGGGCTCTAAATCAGGATTTAGCTTACTTTCAGCTCTACGAGGGGACGTGTGTTGGGCTCTAAATCAGGATTTAGCTTACTTTCAGCTCTACGTCGGGACGTGGGTTGGGCTCTACGTCAGGACGTGTGTTGGGCTCTACATCAGGATTTAGCGTACTTTCAGCTCTACGTGGGGACGTGTGTTGGGCTCTACGTTGGGACGTGTGTTGGGCTCTACGTCGGGACGCGTCTTGGGCTGCATCTCGGGAAGTTTGTTGAGCTCTACATTGGGACGTGTTTTGGGCTCTACGTCGGGATTTAGTTACTTTCAGCTCTACATCGGGACGTGTGTTGGGCTCTACGTCGGGACGTGTGTTGGGCTCTACGT
Organism: Leptosomus discolor; assembly: GCF_034619465.1. Taxonomy (NCBI): domain Eukaryota; kingdom Metazoa; phylum Chordata; class Aves; order Leptosomiformes; family Leptosomidae; genus Leptosomus; species Leptosomus discolor. The sequence goes on along the minus strand of NW_028237857.1, from coordinate 99,997 downwards.
CGCGACGTGTGTTAGACTGTGCGTCGGGACGTGTGTTGGGTTCTGCGTCGGGACGTGTGTTGAGCTCTACGTCGGGACGTGTGTTGGGCTCTACGTCGGGACGTGTGTTGGGCTCTACATCAGGATTTAGCTTACTTTCAGCTCTACGTCGGGACGTGTGTTGGGCTCTACGTCGGGACGTCTATTGGGCTCTACATCAGGATTTAGCTTACTTTCAGCTCTACGTCGGGACGTGTGTTGGGCTCTACGTCGGGACGTGTGTTGGGCTCTACGTCGGGACGTGTGTTGGGCTCTACATCAGGATTTAGATTACTTTCAGCTCTACGTCGGGACGTGTGTTGGGCACTACGTCGGGACGTGTGTTGGGTTCTACGTCGGGATGTGTGTTGGGCTCTACGTCGGGACGTGTGTTGGGTTCTACATCAGGATTTAGCTTACTTTCAGCTCTACGTCGGGACGTGTGTTGGGCTCTACGTCGGGACGTCTATTGGGCTCTACATCAGGATTTAGCTTACTTTCAGCTCTACGTCGGGACGTCTGTTGGGCTCTATGTCGGGACGTGTGTTGGGCTTTACGTCGGGACGTGTGTTGGGCTCTACGTCGGGACGTGTGTTGGGCTCTACATCAGGATTTAGCTTACTTTCAGCTGTACGTCGGGACGTGTGTTGGGCTCTACATCAGGATTTAGCTTACTTTCAGCTGTACGTCGGGACGTGTGTTGGGCTCTACGTCGAGACATGTGTTGGGCTCTACATCAGGATTTAGCTTACTTTCAGCTCTACGTCGGGACGTGCGTTGGGCTCTACGTCGGGACGTGCGTTGGGCTTTACGTCGGGACGTGCGTTGGGCTCTACATCAGGATTTAGCGTACTTTCAGCTCTACATCGGGACGTGTGTTGGGCTCTACGTCGGGACATGTGTTGGGTTCTACGTCGCGACGTGTGTTGGGCTCTACGTCGAGACGTATGTTGGGCTCTACATCAGGATTTAGCTTACTTTCAGCTCTACGTCGGGACGTGTGTTGGGCTCTACGTCGGGACGTGTGTTGGGCTCTACGTTGGGATGTGTGTTGGGCTCTACATCAGGATTTAGCTTACTTTCAGCTCTACGTGGGGACGTGTTTTCGGATCGACATCAGGATTTAGCTTACTTTCAGCTCTACTTCGGGACGTGTCTTGGGCTCTACGTCAGGACGTGTGTTGGGCTCTACGTCGGGACGTGTGTTGGGCTCTTCGTCGGGACGTCTGTTGGGCTCTACATCAGGATTTAGCTTACTTTCAGCTCTACGTCGGGACGTGTGTTGGGCTCTACGTCGGTACTTGTGTTGCGCTCTACGTCGGGACGTGTGTTGGGCTCTACGTCGCGACGTGTGTTGGGCTCTAGGTCGCGACGTGTGTTGCGCTCTACTTCGAGACGTATGTTGGGCTCTACATCAGGGTTTACCTTACTTTCAGCTCTACGTCGGGACGTGAGTTCGTGTCTACGTCGGGACGTGGGTTCGTGTCTACGTCGGGACGTGTGCTGGGCTCTATGTCGGGACGTGTGCTGGGCTCTACGTCGGGACATGTGCTGGGCTCTACGTCGCGACGTGTGTTGGGCTCTACGTCGGGACGTGTGTTGGACTCTACGTCGGGACGTGTGTTTGGCTCTATATCAGGATTTAGCTTACTTTCAGCTCTACGTCAGGACGTGTGTTGGGCTCTACATCAGGGTTTAGCGTACTTTCAGCTCTACGTCGGGACGTGTGTTGGGCTCTACGTCGGGACGTGTGTTGGGCTCTACATCAGGATTTAGCTTACTTTCAGCTGTACGTCGGGACGTGTGTTGGGCTCTACATCAGGATTTAGCTTACTTTCAGCTGTACGTCGGGACGTGTGTTGGGCTCTACGTCGAGACATGTGTTGGGCTCTACATCAGGATTTAGCTTACTTTCAGCTCTACGTCGGGACGTGCGTTGGGCTCTACGTCGGGACGTGCGTTGGGCTTTACGTCGGGACGTGCGTTGGGCTCTACATCAGGATTTAGCGTACTTTCAGCTCTACATCGGGACGTGTGTTGGGCTCTACGTCGGGACATGTGTTGGGTTCTACGTCGCGACGTGTGTTGGGCTCTACGTCGAGACGTATGTTGGGCTCTACATCAGGATTTAGCTTACTTTCAGCTCTACGTCGGGACGTGTGTTGGGCTCTACGTCGGGACGTGTGTTGGGCTCTACGTTGGGATGTGTGTTGGGCTCTACATCAGGATTTAGCTTACTTTCAGCTCTACGTGGGGACGTGTTTTCGGATCGACATCAGGATTTAGCTTACTTTCAGCTCTACTTCGGGACGTGTCTTGGGCTCTACGTCAGGACGTGTGTTGGGCTCTACGTCGGGACGTGTGTTGGGCTCTTCGTCGGGACGTCTGTTGGGCTCTACATCAGGATTTAGCTTACTTTCAGCTCTACGTCGGGACGTGTGTTGGGCTCTACGTCGGTACTTGTGTTGCGCTCTACGTCGGGACGTGTGTTGGGCTCTACGTCGCGACGTGTGTTGGGCTCTAGGTCGCGACGTGTGTTGCGCTCTACTTCGAGACGTATGTTGGGCTCTACATCAGGGTTTACCTTACTTTCAGCTCTACGTCGGGACGTGAGTTCGTGTCTACGTCGGGACGTGGGTTCGTGTCTACGTCGGGACGTGTGCTGGGCTCTATGTCGGGACGTGTGCTGGGCTCTACGTCGGGACATGTGCTGGGCTCTACGTCGCGACGTGTGTTGGGCTCTACGTCGGGACGTGTGTTGGACTCTACGTCGGGACGTGTGTTTGGCTCTATATCAGGATTTAGCTTACTTTCAGCTCTACGTCAGGACGTGTGTTGGGCTCTACATCAGGGTTTAGCGTACTTTCAGCTCTACGTCGGGACGTGTGTTGGGCTCTACGTCGGGACGTGTGTTGGGCTCTACGTCGGGACGTGTGTTGGGCTCTACGTTGGGACGTCTGTTGGGCTCTACGTCGGGACGTGTGTTGGGCTCTAGATCAGGATTTAGCTTACTTTCAGCTCTACGAGGGGACGTGTGTTGGGCTCGACATCAGGATTTAGCTTACTTTCAGCTCTACGTCGGGACGTGTGTTGGGCTCTACGTCGGGACGTGTGTTGGGCTCTACATCAGGATTTGGCATACTTTCAGCTCTACGTCGGGAAATGTGTTATGCTCTTTGTCGGGACGTGTGTTGGGCTCTACATCAGATTTAGCTTTCTTTCAGCTCTACGTCGGGACTTGTGTTGGGCTCTACATCAGGATTTAGCTTGTTTTCAGCTCTACTTCGGGACGTGTGTTGGGCTCTACATCGGGACGTGTGTTGGGCTCTACATCAGGATTTAGCTTACTTACAGCTCTACGTCGGGACGTGTGTTGGGCTCTGCGTCGGGACGTGTGTTGGGCTCTGCGTCGGGACGTGTGTTGGGCTCTGCGTCGGGACGTGTGTTGGGCTCTACGTCGAGACGTGTGTTGGGCTCTACATCAGGATTTAGCTTACTTTCAGCTCTACGTCGGGACGTGTGATGGGCTCTACGTCGGGACGTGTGTTGGGCTCTACGTCGGGACGTGTGTTGGGCTCTACGTCGGGACGTGTGTTGGGCTCTACATCAGGATTTAGCTTACTTTCAGCTCTACGTCGGGACGTGTGTTGGGCTCTACGTCGGGACGTGCGTTGGGCTCTACGTCGGGACGTGCGTTGGGCTCTACGTCGGGACGTGTGTTGGGCTCTACGTCGGGACGTGTGTTGGGCTCTACGTCGGGACGTGTGTTGGGCTCTAGATCAGGATTTAGCTTACTTTCAGCTCTACGAGGGGACGTGTGTTGGGCTCGACATCAGGATTTAGCTTACTTTCAGCTCTACGTCGGGAAATGTGTTATGCTCTTTGTCGGGACGTGTGTTGGGCCCTACATCAGATTTAGCTTTCTTTCAGCTCTACGTCGGGACTTGTGTTGGGCTCTACATCAGGATTTAGCTTGTTTTCAGCTCTACGTCGGGACGTGTGTTGGGCTCTACATCGGGACGTGTGTTGGGCTCTACATCAGGATTTAGCTTACTTACAGCTCTACGTCGGGACATGTGTTGGGCTCTACGTTGGGACGTGTGTTGGGCTCTACATCAGGACTTAGCTTACTTTCAGCTCTACGTTGGGACGTGTGTTGGGCTCTACGTTGGGACGTGTGTTGGGCTCTACATCAGGATTTAGCTTACTTTCAGCTCAACGTCGGGATGTGTGTTGGGCTCTACGTCGGGATGTCTGTTGGGCTCTACGTCGGGACGTGTATTGGGTTCTACATCAGGATTTAGCTTACTTTCACCTCTACGTCGGGACGTGTGTTGGGCTCTATGTCGGGACGTGTGTTGGGCTCTATGTCGGGACGTGTGTTGGGCTTTACGTCGGGACCTGTGTTGGGCTCTACGTCGGGATGTGTGTTGGGCTCTACGTCGGGATGTGTGTTGGGCTCTACGTCGGGACGTGTGTTGGGCTCTACATCAGGATTTAGCTTACTTTCAGCTGTACGTCGGGACGTGTGTTGGGCTCTACGTCGAGACATGTGTTGGGCTCTACATCAGGAGTTAGCTTACTTTCAGCTCTACGAGGGGACGTGTGTTGGGCTCGACATCAGGATTTAGCTTACTTTCAGCTCTACGTCGGGACGTGCGTTGGGCTCTACGTCGGGACGTGCGTTGGGCTCTACGTCGGGACGTGCGTTGGGCTCTACATCAGGATTTAGCGTACTTTCAGCTCTACGTGGGGACGTGTGTTGGGCTCTACGTTGGGACGTGTGTTGGGCTCTACGTCGGGACGCGTCTTGGGCTGCATCTCGGGAAGTTTGTTGAGCTCTACATCGGGACGTGTTTTGGGCTCTACGTCGGGATTTAGTTACTTTCAGCTCTACATCGGGACGTGTGTTGGGCTCTACGTCGGGACGTGTGTTGGGCTCTACGTCGCGACGTGTGTTAGACTGTGCGTCGGGACGTGTGTTGGGTTCTGCGTCGGGACGTGTGTTGAGCTCTACGTCGGGACGTGTGTTGGGCTCTACGTCGGGACGTGTGTTGGGCTCTACATCAGGATTTAGCTTACTTTCAGCTCTACGTCGGGACGTGTGTTGGGCTCTACGTCGGGACGTCTATTGGGCTCTACATCAGGATTTAGCTTACTTTCAGCTCTACGTCGGGACGTGTGTTGGGCTCTACGTCGGGACGTGTGTTGGGCTCTACGTCGGGACGTGTGTTGGGCTCTACATCAGGATTTAGATTACTTCCAGCTCTACGTCGGGACGTGTGTTGGGCACTACGTCGGGACGTGTGTTGGGTTCTACGTCGGGATGTGTGTTGGGCTCTACGTCGGGACGTGTGTTGGGTTCTACATCAGGATTTAGCTTACTTTCATCTCTACGTCGGGACGTGTGTTGGGCTCTACGTCGGGACGTCTATTGGGCTCTACATCAGGATTTAGCTTACTTTCAGCTCTACGTCGGGACGTCTGTTGGGCTCTATGTCGGGACGTGTGTTGGGCTTTACGTCGGGACGTGTGTTGGGCTCTACGTCGGGACGTGTGTTGGGCTCTACATCAGGATTTAGCTTACTTTCAGCTGTACGTCGGGACGTGTGTTGGGCTCTACATCAGGATTTAGCTTACTTTCAGCTGTACGTCGGGACGTGTGTTGGGCTCTACGTCGAGACATGTGTTGGGCTCTACATCAGGATTTAGCTTACTTTCAGCTCTACGTCGGGACGTGCGTTGGGCTCTACGTCGGGACGTGCGTTGGGCTTTACGTCGGGACGTGCGTTGGGCTCTACATCAGGATTTAGCGTACTTTCAGCTCTACATCGGGACGTGTGTTGGGCTCTACGTCGGGACATGTGTTGGGTTCTACGTCGCGACGTGTGTTGGGCTCTACGTCGAGACGTATGTTGGGCTCTACATCAGGATTTAGCTTACTTTCAGCTCTACGTCGGGACGTGTGTTGGGCTCTACGTCGGGACGTGTGTTGGGCTCTACGTTGGGATGTGTGTTGGGCTCTACATCAGGATTTAGCTTACTTTCAGCTCTACGTGGGGACGTGTTTTCGGATCGACATCAGGATTTAGCTTACTTTCAGCTCTACTTCGGGACGTGTCTTGGGCTCTACGTCAGGACGTGTGTTGGGCTCTACGTCGGGACGTGTGTTGGGCTCTTCGTCGGGACGTCTGTTGGGCTCTACATCAGGATTTAGCTTACTTTCAGCTCTACGTCGGGACGTGTGTTGGGCTCTACGTCGGTACTTGTGTTGCGCTCTACGTCGGGACGTGTGTTGGGCTCTACGTCGCGACGTGTGTTGGGCTCTAGGTCGCGACGTGTGTTGGGCTCTACTTCGAGACGTATGTTGGGCTCTACATCAGGGTTTACCTTACTTTCAGCTCTACGTCGGGACGTGAGTTCGTGTCTACGTCGGGACGTGGGTTCGTGTCTACGTCGGGACGTGTGCTGGGCTCTATGTCGGGACGTGTGCTGGGCTCTACGTCGGGACATGTGCTGGGCTCTACGTCGCGACGTGTGTTGGGCTCTACGTCGGGACGTGTGTTGGACTCTACGTCGGGACGTGTGTTTGGCTCTATATCAGGATTTAGCTTACTTTCAGCTCTACGTCAGGACGTGTGTTGGGCTCTACATCAGGGTTTAGCGTACTTTCAGCTCTACGTCGGGACGTGTGTTGGGCTCTACGTCGGGACGTGTGTTGGGCTCTACGTCGGGACGTGTGTTGGGCTCTTCGTTGGGACGTCTGTTGGGCTCTACGTCGGGACGTGTGTTGGGCTCTAGATCAGGATTTAGCTTACTTTCAGCTCTACGAGGGGACGTGTGTTGGGCTCGACATCAGGATTTAGCTTACTTTCAGCTCTACGTCGGGACGTGTGTTGGGCTCTACGTCGGGACGTGTGTTGGGCTCTACATCAGGATTTGGCATACTTTCAGCTCTACGTCGGGAAATGTGTTATGCTCTTTGTCGGGACGTGTGTTGGCTCTACATCAGATTTAGCTTTCTTTCAGCTCTACGTCGGGACTTGTGTTGGGCTCTACATCAGGATTTAGCTTGTTTTCAGCTCTACTTCGGGACGTGTGTTGGGCTCTACATCGGGACGTGTGTTGGGCTCTACATCAGGATTTAGCTTACTTACAGCTCTACGTCGGGACGTGTGTTGGGCTCTGCGTCGGGACGTGTGTTGGGCTCTGCGTCGGGACGTGTGTTGGGCTCTACGTCGAGACGTGTGTTGGGCTCTACATCAGGATTTAGCTTACTTTCAGCTCTACGTCGGGACGTGTGATGGGCTCTACGTCGGGACGTGTGTTGGGCTCTACGTCGGGACGTGTGTTGGGCTCTACGTCGGGACGTGTGTTGGGCTCTACATCAGGATTTAGCTTACTTTCAGCTCTACGTCGGGACGTGTGTTGGGCTCTACGTCGGGACGTGCGTTGGGCTCTACGTCGGGACGTGCGTTGGGCTCTACGTCGGGACGTGTGTTGGGCTCTACGTCGGGACGTGTGTTGGGCTCTACGTCGGGACGTGTGTTGGGCTCTAGATCAGGATTTAGCTTACTTTCAGCTCTACGAGGGGACGTGTGTTGGGCTCGACATCAGGATTTAGCTTACTTTCAGCTCTACGTCGGGAAATGTGTTATGCTCTTTGTCGGGACGTGTGTTGGGCCCTACATCAGATTTAGCTTTCTTTCAGCTCTACGTCGGGACTTGTGTTGGGCTCTACATCAGGATTTAGCTTGTTTTCAGCTCTACGTCGGGACGTGTGTTGGGCTCTACATCGGGACGTGTGTTGGGCTCTACATCAGGATTTAGCTTACTTACAGCTCTACGTCGGGACATGTGTTGGGCTCTACGTTGGGACGTGTGTTGGGCTCTACATCAGGACTTAGCTTACTTTCAGCTCTACGTTGGGACGTGTGTTGGGCTCTACGTTGGGACGTGTGTTGGGCTCTACATCAGGATTTAGCTTACTTTCAGCTCAACGTCGGGATGTGTGTTGGGCTCTACGTCGGGATGTCTGTTGGGCTCTACGTCGGGACATGTATTGGGTTCTACATCAGGATTTAGCTTACTTTCACCTCTACGTCGGGACGTGTGTTGGGCTCTATGTCGGGACGTGTGTTGGGCTCTATGTCGGGACGTGTGTTGGGCTTTACGTCGGGACCTGTGTTGGGCTCTACGTCGGGATGTGTGTTGGGCTCTACGTCGGGATGTGTGTTGGGCTCTACGTCGGGACGTATGTTGGGCTCTACATCAGGATTTAGCTTACTTTCAGCTGTACGTCGGGACGTGTGTTGGGCTCTACGTCGAGACATGTGTTGGGCTCTACATCAGGAGTTAGCTTACTTTCAGCTCTACGAGGGGACGTGTGTTGGGCTCGACATCAGGATTTAGCTTACTTTCAGCTCTACGTCGGGACGTGCGTTGGGCTCTACGTCGGGACGTGCGTTGGGCTCTACGTCGGGACGTGTGTTGGGCTCTACATCAGCATTTAGCGTACTTTCAGCTCTACGTCGGGACGTGTGTTGGGCTCTACGTCGGGACATGTGTTGGGTTCTACGTCGCGACGTGTGTTGGGCTCTACGTCGAGACGTATGTTGGGCTCTAAATCAGGATTTAGCTTACTTTCAGCTCTACGTCGGGACGTGTGTTGGGCTCTACGTCGGGACGTGTGTTGGGCTCTACGTCGGGACGTGTGTTGGGTTCTACATCAGGATTTAGCTTACTTTGAGTTCTACGTCGGGACGTGTGTTGGGCTCTACGTCGGGACGTGTGTTGGGCTCTACATCAGGATTTAGCTTACTTTCAGCTCTACATCGGGACGTGTGTTGGACTCTACATCGGGACGTGTGTTGGGCTCTACGTCGCGACGTGTGTTGGGCTCTACATCAGGTTTAGCTTATATTCAGCTCTACGTCGGGACGTGTGTTGGGCTCTACGTCGGGACGTGTGTTGGACTGTACGTCGGGACGTGTGTTGGGTTCTGCGTCGGGACGTCTGTTGAGCTCTACGTCGGGACGTGTGTTGGGCTCTACGTCGGGACGTGTGTTGGGCTCTACATCGGGACGTGTGTTGGGCTCTACATCAGGATTTAGCTTACTTTCAGCTCTACGTCGGGACATGTGTTGGGCTCTACTTCGGGACGTGTGTTGGGCTCCACATCAGCATTTCGCTTACTTTCAGCTCTACGTCGGGACGTGTGTTGGGCTCTACGTCGGGACGTCTATTGGGCTCTACATCAGGATTTAGCTTACTTTCAGCTCTACGTCGAGACGTGTGTTGGGCTCTACGTCGGGACGTGTGTTGGGCTCTACGTCGGGACGTGTGTTGGGCTCTACGTCTGGACGTGTGTTGGGCTCTACGTCGGGACGTGTGTTGGGCTCTACATCAGGATTTAGCTTACTTTCAGCTCTACGTCGGGACGTTTGTTGGGCACTACGTCGGGACGTGTGTTGGGTTCTACGTCGGGACGTGTGTTGGGCTCTACGTCGGGACGTGTGTTGGTCTCTACATCAGGATTTGGCATACTTTCAGCTCTACGTCGGGAAATGTGTTATGCTCTTTGTCGGGACGTGTGTTGGGCTCTACATCAGATTTAGCTTTCTTTCAGCTCTACGTCGGGACCTGTGTTGGGCTCTACGTCGGGATGTGTGTTGGGCTCTACGTCGGGACGTGTGTTGGGCTCTACATCAGGATTTAGCTTACTTTCAGCTCTACGTCGGGACGTGTGTTGGGCTCTACGTCGGGACGTGCGTTGGGCTCTACGTCGGGACGTGCGTTGGGCTCTACGTCGGGACGTGTGTTGGGCTCTACGTCGGGACGTGTGTTGGGCTCTAGATCAGGATTTAGCTTACTTTCAGCTCTACGAGGGGACGTGTGTTGGGCTCGACATCAGGATTTAGCTTACTTTCAGCTCTACGTCGGGAAATGTGTTATGCTCTTTGTCGGGACGTGTGTTGGGCCCTACATCAGATTTAGCTTTCTTTCAGCTCTACGTCGGGACTTGTGTTGGGCTCTACATCAGGATTTAGCTTGTTTTCAGCTCTACGTCGGGACGTGTGTTGGGCTCTACATCGGGACGTGTGTTGGGCTCTACATCAGGATTTAGCTTACTTACAGCTCTACGTCGGGACATGTGTTGGGCTCTACGTTGGGACGTGTGTTGGGCTCTACATCAGGACTTAGCTTACTTTCAGCTCTACGTTGGGACGTGTGTTGGGCTCTACGTTGGGACGTGTGTTGGGCTCTACATCAGGATTTAGCTTACTTTCAGCTCAACGTCGGGATGTGTGTTGGGCTCTACGTCGGGATGTCTGTTGGGCTCTACGTCGGGACGTGTATTGGGTTCTACATCAGGATTTAGCTTACTTTCACCTCTACGTCGGGACGTGTGTTGGGCTCTATGTCGGGACGTGTGTTGGGCTCTACGTTGGGACGTGTGTTGGGCTCTACATCAGGACTTAGCTTACTTTCAGCTCTACGTTGGGACGTGTGTTGGGCTCTACGTCGGGACGTGTGTTGGACTGTACGTCGGGACGTGTGTTGGGTTCTGCGTCGGGACGTCTGTTGAGCTCTACGTCGGGACGTGTGTTGGGCTCTACGTCGGGACGTGTGTTGGGCTCTACATCAGGATTTAGCTTACTTTCAGCTCTACGTCGGGACATGTGTTGGGCTCTACTTCGGGACGTGTGTTGGGCTCCACATCAGCATTTCGCTTACTTTCAGCTCTACGTCGGGACGTGTGTTGGGCTCTACGTCGGGACGTCTATTGGGCTCTACATCAGGATTTAGCTTACTTTCAGCTCTACGTCGAGACGTGTGTTGGGCTCTACGTCGGGACGTGTGTTGGGCTCTACGTCGGGACGTGTGTTGGGCTCTACGTCTGGACGTGTGTTGGGCTCTACGTCGGGACGTGTGTTGGGCTCTACATCAGGATTTAGCTTACTTTCAGCTCTACGTCGGGACGTGTGTTGGGCACTACGTCGGGACGTGTGTTGGGTTCTACGTCGGGACGTGTGTTGGGCTCTACGTCGGGACGTGTGTTGGTCTCTACATCAGGATTTGGCATACTTTCAGCTCTACGTCGGGAAATGTGTTATGCTCTTTGTCGGGACGTGTGTTGAGCTCTACATCAGATTTAGCTTTCTTTCAGCTCTACGTCGGGACCTGTGTTGGGCTCTACGTCGGGATGTGTGTTGGGCTCTACGTCGGGACGTGTGTTGGGCTCTACGTCGGGACGTGTGTTGGGCTCTACATCAGGGTTTAGCTTACTTTCAGCTGTACGTCGGGACGTGTGTTGGGCTCTACGTCGAGACATGTGTTGGGCTCTACATCAGGATTTAGCTTACTTTCAGCTCTACGAGGGGACGTGTGTTGGGCTCGACATCAGGATTTAGCTTACTTTCAGCTCTACGTCGGGACCTGCGTTGGGCTCTACGTCGGGACCTGCGTTGGGCTCTACGTCGGGACGTGCGTTGGGCTCTACGTCGGGACGTGCGTTGGGCTCTACGTCGGGACGTGTGTTGGGCTCTACATCAGGATTTAGCGTACTTTCAGCTCTACGTCGGGACGTGTGTTGGGCTCTACGTCGGGACATGTGTTGGGTTCTACGTCGCGACGTGTGTTGGGCTCTACGTCGAGACGTATGTTGGGCTCTAAATCAGGATTTAGCTTACTTTCAGCTCTACGTCGGGACGTGTGTTGGGCTCTACGTCGGGACGTGTGTTGGGCTCTACATCAGGATTTAGCTTACTTTCAGCTCTACATCGGGACGTGTGTTGGACTCTACATCGGGACGTGTGTGGGCTCTACGTCGGGACGTGTGTTGGACTGTACGTCGGGACGTGTGTTGGGTTCTGCGTCGGGACGTCTGTTGAGCTCTACGTCGGGACGTGTGTTGGGCTCTACGTCGGGATGTGTGTTGGGCTCTACCTCAGGATTTCGCTTACTTTCAGCTCTACGTCGGGACGTGTGTTGGGCACTACGTCGGGACGTCTATTGGGCTCTACATCAGGATTTAGCTTACTTTCAGCTCTACGTCGAGACGTGTGTTGGGCTCTACGTCGGGACGTGTGTTGGGCTCTACATCAGGACTTAGCTTACTTTCAGCTCTACGTTGGGACGTGTGTTGGGCTCTACGTTGGGACGTGTGTTGGGCTCTACATCAGGATTTAGCTTACTTTCAGCTCAACGTCTGGATGTGTATTGGGCTCTACGTCGGGATGTCTGTTGGGCTCTACGTCGGGACGTGTGTTGGGTTCTACATCAGGATTTAGCTTACTTTCACCTCTATGTCGGGACGTGTGTTGGGCTCTACGTCGGGACGTGTGTTGGGCTCTATGTCGGGACGTGTGTTGGGCTTTACGTCGGGACGTGTGTTGGGCTCTACGTCGGGATGTCTGTTGGGCTCTACGTCGGGACGTGTGTTGGGCTCTACATCAGGATTTAGCTTACTTTCAGCTGTACGTCGGGACGTGTGTTGGGCTCTACATCAGGATTTAGCTTACTTTCAGCTGTACGTCGGGACGTGTGTTGGGCTCTACGTCGGGACGTGTGTTGGGCTCTACATCAGGATTTAGCTTACTTTCAGCTGTACGTCGGGACGTGTGTTGGGCTCTACATCAGGATTTAGCTTACTTTCAGCTGTACGTCGGGACGTGCGTTGGGCTCTACGTCGGGACGTGCGTTGGGCTTTACGTCGGGACGTGCGTTGGGCTCTACATCAGGATTTAGCGTACTTTCAGCTCTACGTCGGGACGTGTGTTGGGTTCTACGTCGCGACGTGTGTTGGGCTCTACGTCGAGACGTATGTTGGGCTCTACATCAGGATTTAGCTTACTTTCAGCTCTACGTCGGGACGTGTGTTGGGCTCTACGTCGGGACGTGTGTTGGGCTCTACGTCGGGACGTGTGTTGGGTTCTACATCAGGATTTAGCTTACTTTGAGTTCTACGTCGGGACGTGTGTTGGGCTCTACGTTGGGATGTGTGTTGGGCTCTACATCAGGATTTAGCTTACTTTCAGCTCTACGTGGGGACGTGTTTTCGGATCGACATCAGGATTTAGCTTACTTTCAGCTCTACTTCGGGACGTGTCTTGGGCTCTACGTCAGGACGTGTGTTGGGCTCTACGTCGGGACGTGTGTTGGGCTCTTCGTCGGGACGTCTGTTGGGCTCTTCATCAGGATTTAGCTTACTTTCAGCTCTACGTCGGGACGTGTGTTGGGCTCTACGTCGGTACTTGTGTTGGGCTCTACGTCGGGACGTGTGTTGGGCTCTACGTCGGGACTTGTGTTGGGCTCTACGTCGCGACGTGTGTTGGGCTCTACGTCGCGACGTGTGTTGGGCTCTACGTCGAGACTTATGTTGGGCTCTACATCAGGGTTTACCTTACTTTCAGCTCTACGTCGGGACGTGAGTTCGTGTCTACGTCGGGACGTGGGTTCGTGTCTACGTCGGGACGTGTGCTGGGCTCTATGTCGGGACGTGTGCTGGGCTCTACGTCGGGACATGTGCTGGGCTCTACGTCGCGACGTGTGTTGGGCTCTACGTCGCGACGTGTGTTGGAGTCTGCCTCGGGACGTGTGTTGGGCTCTACGTCGGGACGTGTGTTGGACTCTACGTCGGGACGTGTGTTTGGCTCTACATCAGGATTTAGCTTACTTTCAGCTCTACGTCAGGACGTGTGTTGGGCTCTACATCAGGGTTTAGCGTACTTTCAGCTCTACGTCGGGACGTGTGTTGGGCTCTACGTCGGGACGTGTGTTGGGCTCTACGTTGGGACGTCTGTTGGGCTCTACGTCGGGACGTGTGTTGGGCTCTAGATCAGGATTTAGCTTACTTTCAGCTCTACGTCGGGAAATGTGTTATGCTCTTTGTCGGGACGTGTGTTGGGCTCTACATCAGATTTAGCTTTCTTTCAGCTCTACGTCGGGACTTGTGTTGGGCTCTACATCAGGATTTAGCTTGTTTTCAGCTCTACGTCGGGACGTGTGTTGGGCTCTACATCGGGACGTGTGTTGGGCTCTACATCAGGATTTAGCTTACTTACAGCTCTACGTCGGGACATGTGTTGGGCTCTACGTTGGGACGTGTGTTGGGCTCTACATCAGGACTTAGCTTACTTTCAGCTCTACGTTGGGACGTGTGTTGGGCTCTACGTTGGGACGTGTGTTGGGCTCTACATCAGGATTTAGCTTACTTTCAGCTCAACGTCGGGATGTGTGTTGGGCTCTACGTCGGGATGTCTGTTGGGCTCTACGTCGGGACGTGTGTTGGGTTCTACATCAGGATTTAGCTTACTTTCACCTCTACATCGGGACGTGTGTTGGGCTCTACGTCGGGACGTGTGTTGGGCTCTATGTCGGGACGTGTGTTGGGCTCTATGTCGGGACGTGTGTTGGGCTTTACGTCGGGACCTGTGTTGGGCTCTACGTCGGGATGTGTGTTGGGCTCTACGTCGGGATGTGTGTTGGGCTCTACGTCGGGACGTATGTTGGGCTCTACATCAGGATTTAGCTTACTTTCAGCTCTACGTCGGGACGTGTGTTGGGCTCTACTTTGGGACGTGTGTTGGGCTCCACATCAGCATTTCGCTTACTTTCAGCTCTACGTCGGGACGTGTGTTGGGCTCTACGTCGGGACGTCTATTGGTCTCTACATCAGGATTTAGCTTACTTTCAGCTCTACGTCGAGACGTGTGTTGGGCTCTACGTCGGGACGTGTGTTGGGCTCTACGTCGGGACGTGTGTTGGGCTCTACGTCTGGACGTGTGTTGGGCTCTACGTCGGGACGTGTGTTGGGCTCTACATCAGGATTTAGCTTACTTTCAGCTCTACGTCGGGACGTGTGTTGGGCACTACGTCGGGACGTGTGTTGGGTTCTACGTTGGGACGTGTGTTGGGCTCTACGTCGGGACGTGTGTTGGTCTCTACATCAGGATTTGGCATACTTTCAGCTCTACGTCGGGAAATGTGTTATGCTCTTTGTCGGGACGTGTGTTGGGCTCTACATCAGATTTAGCTTTCTTTCAGCTCTACGTCGGGACCTGTGTTGGGCTCTACGTCGGGATGTGTGTTGGGCTCTACGTCGGGATGTGTGTTGGGCTCTATGTCGGGACGTGTGTTGGGCTCTACATCAGGGTTTAGCTTACTTTCAGCTGTACGTCGGGACGTGCGTTGGGCTCTACGTCGGGACGTGCGTTGGGCTCTACGTCGGGACGTGTGTTGGGCTCTACACAAGCATTTAGCGTACTTTCAGCTATACGTCGGGACGTGTGTTGGGCTCTACGTCGGGACATGTGTTGGGTTCTACGTCGCGACGTGTGTTGGGCTCTACGTCGAGACGTATGTTGGGCTCTAAATCAGGATTTAGCTTACTTTCAGCTCTACGTCGGGACGTGTGTTGGGCTCTATGTCGGGACGTGTGTTGGGCTCTACGTCGGGACGTGTGTTGGGTTCTACATCAGGATTTAGCTTACTTTGAGTTCTACGTCGGGACGTGTGTTGGGCTCTACGTCGGGACGTGTGTTGGGCTCTACATCAGGATTTAGCTTACTTTCAGCTCTACATCGGGACGTGTGTTGGACTCTACATCGGGACGTGTGTGGGCTCTACGTCGGGACGTGTGTTGGGCTCTGCATCAGGTTTAGCTTATATTCAGCTCTACGTCGGGACGTGTGTTGGGCTCTACGTCGGGACCTGTGTTGGACTGTACGTCGGGACGTGTGTTGGTTTCTGCGTCGGGACGTCTGTTGAGCTCTACGTCGGGACGTGTGTTGGGCTCTACATCGGGACGTGTGTTGGGCTCTACATCAGGATTTAGCTTACTTTCAGCTCTACGTCGGGACATGTGTTGGGCTCTACTTCGGGACGTGTGTTGGGCTCCACATCAGCATTTCGCTTACTTTCAGCTCTACGTCGGGACGTGTGTTGGGCTCTACGTCGGGACGTCTATTGGGCTCTACATCAGGATTTAGCTTACTTTCAGCTCTACGTCGAGACGTGTGTTGGGCTCTACGTCGGGACGTGTGTTGGGCTCTACGTCTGGACGTGTGTTGGGCTCTACGTCGGGACGTGTGTTGGGCTCTACATCAGGATTTAGATTACTTTCAGCTCTACGTCGGGACGTGTGTTGGGCACTACGTCGGGACGTGTGTTGGGTTCTACGTCGGGACGTGTGTTGGGCTCTACGTCGGGACGTGTGTTGGTCTCTACATCAGGATTTGGCATACTTTCAGCTCTACGTCGGGAAATGTGTTATGCTCTTTGTCGGGACGTGTGTTGGGCTCTACATCAGATTTAGCTTTCTTTCAGCTCTACGTCGGGACTTGTGTTGGGCTCTACATCAGGATTTAGCTTGTTTTCAGCTCTACTTCGGGATGTGTGTTGGGCTCTACATCGGGACGTGTGTTGGGCTCTACATCAGGATTTAGCTTACTTACAGCTCTACGTCGGGACATGTGTTGGGCTCTACGTTGGGACGTGTGTTGGGCTCTACATCAGGACTTAGCTTACTTTCAGCTCTACGTTGGGACGTGTGTTGGGCTCTACGTTGGGACGTGTGTTGGGCTCTACATCAGGATTTAGCTTACTTTCAGCTCAACGTCTGGATGTGTATTGGGCTCTACGTCGGGATGTCTGTTGGGCTCTACGTCGGGACGTGTGTTGGGTTCTACATCAGGATTTAGCTTACTTTCACCTCTACGTCGGGACGTGTGTTGGGCTCTACGTCGGGACGTGTGTTGGGCTCTACGTCGGGACGTGTGTTGGGCTCTATGTCGGGACGTGTGTTGGGCTCTACGTCGGGACGTCTATTGGGCTCTACATCAGGATTTAGCTTACTTTCAGCTCTACGTCGAGACGTGTGTTGGGCTCTACGTCGGGATGTGTGTTGGGCTCTACTTCGGGGCGTGTGTTGGGCTCTACATCAGGATTTAGCTTACTTTCAGCTGTACGTCGGGACGTGTGTTGGGCTCTACGTCGAGACATGTGTTGGGCTCTACATCAGGATTTAGCTTACTTTCAGCTCTACGTCGGGACGTGCGTTGGGCTCTACGTCGGGACGTGCGTTGGGCTTTACGTCGGGACGTGCGTTGGGCTCTATATCAGGATTTAGCGTACTTTCAGCTCTACGTTGGGACGTGTGTTGGGCTCTACGTCGGGACATGTGTTGGGTTCTACGTCGCGACGTGTGTTGGGCTCTACGTCGAGACGTATGTTGGGCTCTACATCAGGATTTAGCTTACTTTCAGCTCTACGTCGGGACGTGTGTTGGGCTCTACGTCGGGACGTGTGTTGGGCTCTACGTTGGGATGTGTGTTGGGCTCTACATCAGGATTTAGCTTACTTTGAGTTCTACGTGGGGACGTGTTTTCGGATCGACATCAGGATTTAGCTTACTTTCAGCTCTACTTCGGGACGTGTCTTGGGCTCTACGTCAGGACGTGTGTTGGGCTCTACGTCGGGACGTGTGTTGGGCTCTTTGTCGAGACGTCTGTTGGGCTCTACATCAGGATTTAGCTTACTTTCAGCTCTACGTCGGGACGTGTGTTGGGCTCTACGTCGGTACTTGTGTTGGGCTCTACGTCGGGACTTGTGTTGGGCTCTACGTCGGGACGTGTGTTGGGCTCTACGTCGCGACGTGTGTTGGGGTCTACGTCGAGACGTATGTTGGGCTCTACATCAGGGTTTACCTTACTTTCAGCTCTACGTCGGGACGTGAGTTCGTGTCTACGTCGGGACGTGGGTTCGTGTCTACGTCGGGACGTGTGCTGGGCTCTATGTCGGGACGTGTGCTGGGCTCTACGTCGGGACATGTGCTGGGCTCTACGTCGCGACGTGTGTTGGGCTCTACGTCGCGACGTGTGTTGGAGTCTGCCTCGGGACGTGTGTTGGGCTCTACGTCGGGACGTGTGTTGGACTCTACGTCGGGACGTGTGTTTGGCTCTACATCAGGATTTAGCTTACTTTCAGCTCTACGTCAGGACGTGTGTTGGGCTCTACATCAGGGTTTAGCGTACTTTCAGCTCTACGTCGGGACGTGTGTTGGGCTCTACGTCGGGACGTGTGTTGGGCTCTACGTTGGGACGTCTGTTGGGCTCTACGTCGGGACGTGTGTTGGGCTCTAGATCAGGATTTAGCTTACTTTCAGCTCTACGAGGGGACGTGTGTTGGGCTCGACATCAGGATTTAGCTTACTTTCAGCTCTACGTCGGGACGTGTGTTGGGCTCTACGTCGGGACGTGTGTTGGGCTCTACATCAGGATTTGGCATACTTTCAGCTCTACGTCGGGAAATGTGTTATGCTCTTTCTCGGGACGTGTGTTGGGCTCTACATCAGATTTAGCTTTCTTTCAGCTCTACGTCGGGACTTGTGTTGGGCTCTACATCAGGATTTAGCTTGTTTTCAGCTCTACTTCGGGACGTGTGTTGGGCTCTACATCGGGACGTGTGTTGGGCTCTACATCAGGATTTAGCTTACTTACAGCTCTACGTCGGGACATGTGTTGGGCTCTACGTTGGGACGTGTGTTGGGCTCTACATCAGGACTTAGCTTACTTTCAGCTCTACGTTGGGACGTGTGTTGGGCTCTACGTTGGGACGTGTGTTGGGCTCTACATCAGGATTTAGCTTACTTTCAGCTCAACGTCGGGATGTGTGTTGGGCTCTACGTCGGGATGTCTGTTGGGCTCTACGTCGGGACGTGTGTTGGGTTCTACATCAGGATTTAGCTTACTTTCACCTCTACGTCGGGACGTGTGTTGGGCTCTACGTCGGGACGTGTGTTGGGCTCTATGTCGGGACGTGTGTTGGGCTCTATGTCGGGACGTGTGTTGGGCTTTACGTCGGGACGTGTGTTGGGCTTTACGTCGGGACGTGTGTTGGGCTCTACGTCGGGATATGTGTTGGGCTCTACGTCGGGACGTGTGTTGGGCTCTACATCAGGATTTAGCTTACTTTCAGCTGTACGTCGGGACGTGTGTTGGGCTCTATATCAGGATTTAGCTTACTTTCAGCTGTACGTCGGGACGTGTGTTGGGCTCTACGTCGAGACATGTGTTGGGCTCTACATCAGGATTTAGCTTACTTTCAGCTCTACGAGGGGACGTGTGTTGGGCTCGACATCAGGATTTAGCTTACTTTCAGCTCTACGTCGGGACGTGCGTTGGGCTCTACGTCGGGACGTGCGTTGGGCTCTACGTCGGGACGTGTGTTGGGCTCTACATCAGGATTTAGCGTACTTTCAGCTCTACGTCGGGACGTGTGTTGGGCTCTACGTCGGGACATGTGTTGGGTTCTACGTCGCGACGTGTGTTGGGCTCTACGTCGAGACGTATGTTGGGCTCTAAATCAGGATTTAGCTTACTTTCAGCTCTACGTCGGGACGTGTGTTGGGCTCTACGTCGGGACGTGTGTTGGGCTCTACGTCGGGACGTGTGTTGGGTTCTACATCAGGATTTAGCTTACTTTGAGTTCTACGTCGGGACGTGTGTTGGGCTCTACGTTGGGATGTGTGTTGGGCTCTACATCAGGATTTAGCTTACTTTCAGCTCTACGTGGGGACGTGTTTTCGACTCAACATCAGGATTTAGCTTACTTTCAGCTCTACTTCGGGACGTGTCTTGGGCTCTACGTCGGGACGTGTGTTGGGCTCTACGTTGGGACGTGTGTTGGGCTCTTCGTCGGGACGTCTGTTGGGCTCTACATCAGGATTTAGCTTACTTTCAGCTCTACGTCGGGACGTGTGTTGGGCTCTACGTCGGTACTTGTGTTGGGCTCTACGTCGGGACGTGTGTTGGGCTCTACGTCGGGACTTGTGTTGGGCTCTACGTCGCGACGTGTGTTGGGCTCTACGTCGCGACGTGTGTTGGGCTCTACGTCGAGACGTATGTTGGGCTCTACATCAGGGTTTACCTTACTTTCAGCTCTACGTCGGGACGTGAGTTCGTGTCTACGTCGGGACGTGGGTTCGTGTCTACGTCGGGACGTGTGCTGGGCTCTATGTCGGGACGTGTGCTGGGCTCTACGTCGGGACATGTGCTGGGCTCTACGTCGCGACGTGTGTTGGGCTCTACGTCGCGACGTGTGTTGGAGTGTGCCTCGGGACGTGTGTTGGGCTCTACGTCGGGACGTGTGTTGGACTCTACGTCGGGACGTGTGTTGGGCT
Organism: Leptosomus discolor; assembly: GCF_034619465.1. Lineage (NCBI taxonomy): Eukaryota > Metazoa > Chordata > Aves > Leptosomiformes > Leptosomidae > Leptosomus > Leptosomus discolor. The sequence continues at coordinate 79,797 of NW_028237857.1, read as the reverse complement.
CTACATCAGGATTTATCTTACTTTCAGCTCTACGTCGGGACGTGTGTTGGGCTCTACATCAGGGTTTAGCGTACTTTCAGCTCTACGTCGGGACGTGTGTTGGGCTCTACATCGGGACGTGTGTTGGGCTCTACATCAGGATTTAGCTTACTTACAGCTCTACGTCGGGACATGTGTTGGGCTCTACGTTGGGACGTGTGTTGGGCTCTACATCAGGACTTAGCTTACTTTCAGCTCTACGTTGGGACATGTGTTGGGCTCTACGTTGGGACGTGTGTTGGGCTCTACATCAGGATTTAGCTTACTTTCAGCTCAACGTCGGGATGTGTGTTGGGCTCTACGTCGGGATGTCTGTTGGGCTCTACGTCGGGACGTGTGTTGGGCTCTACGTCGGGACGTGTGTTGGGCTCTACGTCGGGACGTGTGTTGGGCTCTATGTCGTGACGTGTGTTGGGCTCTATGTCGGGACGTGTGTTGGGCTTTACGTCGGGACGTGTGTTGGGCTCTACGTCGGGATGTGTGTTGGGCTCTACGTCGGGACGTGTGTTGGGCTCTACATCAGGATTTAGCTTACTTTCAGCTGTACGTCGGGACGTGTGTTGGGCTCTATATCAGGATTTAGCTTACTTTCAGCTGTACGTCGGGACGTGTGTTGGGCTCTACGTCGAGACATGTGTTGGGCTCTACATCAGGATTTAGCTTACTTTCAGCTCTACGAGGGGACGTGTGTTGGGCTCGACATCAGGATTTAGCTTACTTTCAGCTCTACGTCGGGACGTGCGTTGGGCTCTACGTCGGGACGTGCGTTGGGCTCTACGTCGGGACGTGTGTTGGGCTCTACATCAGGATTTAGCGTACTTTCAGCTCTACGTCGGGACGTGTGTTGGGCTCTACGTCGGGACGTGTGTTGGGTTCTACGTCGCGACGTGTGTTGGGCTCTACGTCGAGACGTATGTTGGGCTCTAAATCAGGATTTAGCTTACTTTCAGCTCTACGTCGGGACGTGTGTTGGGCTCTACGTCGGGACGTGTGTTGGGCTCTACGTCGGGACGTGTGTTGGGTTCTACATCAGGATTTAGCTTACTTTGAGTTCTACGTCGGGACGTGTGTTGGGCTCTACGTTGGGATGTGTGTTGGGCTCTACATCAGGATTTAGCTTACTTTCAGCTCTACGTGGGGACGTGTTTTCGGCTCGACATCAGGATTTAGCTTACTTTCAGCTCTACTTCGGGACGTGTCTTGGGCTCTACGTCGGGACGTGTGTTGGGCTCTACGTTGGGACGTGTGTTGGGCTCTTCGTCGGGACGTGTGTTGGGCTCTTCGTCGGGACGTCTGTTGGGCTCTACATCAGGATTTAGCTTACTTTCAGCTCTACGTCGGGACGTGTGTTGGGCTCTACGTCGGTACTTGTGTTGGGCTCTACGTCGGGACGTGTGTTGGGCTCTACGTCGGGACTTGTGTTGGGCTCTACGTCGCGACGTGTGTTGGGCTCTACGTCGCGACGTGTGTTGGGCTCTACGTCGAGACGTATGTTGGGCTCTACATCAGGGTTTACCTTACTTTCAGCTCTACGTCGGGACGTGAGTTCGTGTCTACGTCGGGACGTGGGTTCGTGTCTACGTCGGGACGTGTGCTGGGCTCTATGTCGGGACGTGTGCTGGGCTCTACGTCGGGACATGTGCTGGGCTCTACGTCGCGACGTGTGTTCGGCTCTACGTCGCGACGTGTGTTGGAGTCTGCCTCGGGACGTGTGTTGGGCTCTACGTCGGGACGTGTGTTGGACTCTACGTCGGGACGTGTGTTGGGCTCTACATCAGGATTTATCTTACTTTCAGCTCTACGTCGGGACGTGTGTTGGGCTCTACATCAGGGTTTAGCATACTTTCAGCTCTACGTCGGGACGTGTGTTGGGCTCTACGTCGGGACTTGTGTTGGGCTCTACGTTGGGACGTCTGTTGGGCTCTACGAGGGGACGTGTGTTGGGCTCGACATCAGGATTTAGCTTACTTTCAGCTCTACGAGGGGACGTGTGTTGGGCTCGACATCAGGATTTAGCTTACTTTCAGCTCTACGTCGGGACGTGGGTTGGGCTCTACGTCAGGACGTGTGTTGGGCTCTACATCAGGATTTAGCGTACTTTCAGCTCTACGTGGGGACGTGTGTTGGGCTCTACGTCGGGACGTGTATTGGGCTCTACGTTGGGACGTGTGTTGGGCTCTACGTCGGGACGCGTCTTGGGCTGCATCTCGGGACGTGTGTTGAGCTCTACATCGGGACGTGTTTTGGGCTCTACGTCGGGATTTAGTTACTTTCAGCTCTACGTCGGGACGTGTGTTGGGCTCTACGTCGGGACGTGTGTTGGGCTCTACGTCGCGACGTGTGTTAGACTGTGCGTCGGGACGTTTGTTTTGTTCTGCGTCGGGACGTGTGTTGAGCTCTACGTCGGGACGTGTGTTGGGCTCTACGTCGGGACGTGTGTTGGGCTCTACATCAGGATTTAGCTTACTTTCAGCTGTACGTCGGGACGTGTGTTGGGCTCTACGTCGAGACATGTGTTGGGCTCTACATCAGGATTTAGCTTACTTTCAGCTCTACGTCGGGACGTGCGTTGGGCTCTACGTCGGGACGTGCGTTGGGCTTTACGTCGGGACGTGCGTTGGGCTCTACATCAGGATTTAGCGTACTTTCAGCTCTACGTCGGGACGTGTGTTGGGCTCTACGTCGGGACATGTGTTGGGTTCTACGTCGCGACGTGTGTTGGTCTCTACGTCGAGACGTATGTTGGGCTCTACATCAGGATTTAGCTTACTTTCAGCTCTACGTCGGGACGTGTGTTGGGCTCTACGTCGGGACGTGTGTTGGGCTCTACGTCGGGAGGTGTGTTGGGTTCTACATCAGGATTTAGCTTACTTTGAGTTCTACGTCGGGACGTGTGTTGGGCTCTACGTTGGGATGTGTGTTGGGCTCTACATCAGGTTTTAGCTTACTTTCAGCTCTACGTGGGGACGTGTTTTCGGCTCGACATCAGGATTTAGCTTACTTTCAGCTCTACTTCGGGACGTGTCTTGGGCTCTACGTCAGGACGTGTGTTGGGCTCTACGTCGGGACGTGTTTTGGGCTCTTCGTCGGGACGTCTGTTGGGCTCTACATCAGGATTTAGCTTACTTTCAGCTCTACGTCGGGACGTGTGTTGGGCTCTACGTCGGTACTTGTGTTGCGCTCTACGTCGGGACGTGTGTTGGGCTCTACGTCGGGACTTGTGTTGGGCTCTACGTCGCGAAGTGTGTTGGGCTCTAGGTCGCGACGTGTGTTGGGCTCTACTTCGAGACGTATGTTGGGCTCTACATCAGGGTTTACCTTACTTTCAGCTCTACGTCGGGACGTGAGTTCGTGTCTACGTCGGGACGTGGGTTCGTGTCTACGTCGGGACGTGTGCTGGGCTCTATGGCGGGACGTGTGCTGGGCTCTACGTCGGGACATGTGCTGGGCTCTACGTCGCGACGTGTGTTGGGCTCTACGTCGCCACGTGTGTTGGAGTCTGCCTCGGGACGTGTGTTGGGCTCTACGTCGGGACGTGTGTTGGACTCTACGTCGGGACGTGTGTTTGGCTCTACATCAGGATTTAGCTTACTTTCAGCTCTACGTCGGGACGTGTGTTGGCCTCCACGTCGGGACGTGTGTTGGGCTCTACGTCGGGACGTGTGTTGGGCTCTACGTTGGGACGTCTGTTGGGCTCTACGTCGGGACGTGTGTTGGGCTCTATATCAGGATTTAGCTTACTTTCAGCTCTACGAGGGGACGTGTGTTGGGCTCGACATCAGGATTTAGCTTACTTTCAGCTCTACGTCGGGACGTGCGTTGGGCTCTACGTCGGGACGTGCGTTGGGCTCTACGTCGGGACGTGCGTTGGGCTCTACGTCGGGACGTGTGTTGGGCTCTACATCAGGATTTAGCGTACTTTCAGCTCTACGTCGGGACGTGTGTTGGGCTCTACGTCGGGACGTGCGTTGGGCTCTACGTCGGGATTTAGCTTACTTTCAGCTCTACGTCGGGATGTGCGTTGGGTTCTATGTCGGGACGTGCGTTGGGCTCTATGTCGGGACGTGCGTTGGGCTCTACGTCGGGACGTGCGTTGGGCTCTACTTCGGGACGTGCTTTGGGCTCTAGGCCTGTAGTTAGCTAACTTTCAGCTCTACGTCGGGATGTGCGTTGGCCTCTACTTCGGGACGTGCGTTGGGCTCTACGTCGGGATTTAGCTTAATTTCAGGTCTACGTCGGGACGTGCGTTGGCCTCTACGTCGGGATTTAGCTTACTTTCAGCTCTACGTCGGGACGTGCTTTGGCCTCTACGTCGGGATTTAGCTTACTTTCAGCTCTACGTCGGGACGTGCGTTGGGCTCTACGTCGGGACGTGCGTTGGGCATTACGTCGGGACGTGCGTTGGGCTCTACGTCTGTAGTTAGCTAACTTTCAGTTCTACGTCGGGACGTGCGTTGGGCTCTACGTCGGGATTTAGCTTACTTTCAGCTCTACGTCGGGACGTGCGTTGGGCTCTACGTCGGGACGTGCGTTGGGCTCTACGTCGGGACGTGCGTTGGCCTCTACGTCGGGACGTGCGTTGGGATCTACGTCGGGATTTAGCTTACTTTCAGCTCTACGTCGGGACACGCGTTTGCCTCTACGTCGGGACGCGCGTTGGCCTCTACGTCGGGATTTAGCTTACTTTCAGCTCTACGTCGGGACGCGCGTTGGGCTGTACGTCGGGACGCGCGTTGGGCTCTACGTCGGGACGCGCGTTGGGCTCTACGTCTGTAGTTAGCTAACTTTCAGCTCTACGTCGGGACGCGCGTTGGGCTCTACGTCGGGACGCGCGTTGAGCTCTACGTCGGGACGCGCGTTGGGCTCTACGTCGGGACGCGCGTTGGGCTCTACGTCGGGATTTAGCTTACTTTTAGCTCTACGTCGGGACGTGCGTTGGGCTCTACGTCGGGATGTGCGTTGGGCTCTACGTCGGCACGTGCGTTGGGCTCTACGTCTGTAGTTAGCTAACTTTCAGCTCTACGTCGGGACGTGCGTTGGGCTCTACGTCGGGACGTGCGTTGGGCTCTACGTCGGGACGTCGTTGGGCTCTACGTCGGGACGTGCGTTGGGCTCTACGTTGGGATTTAGCTTACTTTCAGCTCTACGTCGGGACGTGCGTTGGGCTCTACGTCGGGACGTGCGTTGGGCTCTACGTCTGTAGTTAGCTAACTTTCAGCTCTACGTCGGGACGTGCGTTGGGCGCTACGTCGGGACGTGCGTTGGGCTCTGCGTCGGGACGTGCGTTGGGCTCTACGTCGGGACTTAGCTTACGTTCAGCTCTACGTCGGGACGTGCGTTGGGCTCTACGTCGGGACGTGCGTTGGGCTCTACGTCGGGACGTGCGTTGGGCTCTACGTCGGGACGTGCGTTGGGCTCTACGTCTGTAATTAGCTAACTTTCAGGTCTACGTCGGGACGTGCGTTGGGCTCTACGTCGGGACGTGCGTTGGGCTCTACGTCGGGACGTGCGTTGGGCTCTACGTCGGGACGTGCGTTGGGCTCTACGTCGGGATTTAGCTTACTTTCAGCTCTACGTCGGGACGTGTGCTGGGCTCTACGTCGGGACGTGTGCTGGGCTCTACGTCGGGACGTGTGCTGGGCTCTACGTCGGGACGTGTGCTGGGCTCTACGTCGGGACGTGTGCTGGGGTCTACGTCGGGGTTTAGCTTACATTCAGCTCTACGTCGGGACGTGTGTTGGGCTCTGCGTCGGGACGTGTGTTGAGCTCTACGTTGGGACGTCTGTCGGGCTCTACGTCGGGACGTTTGTTGGGCTCTACGTGGTGGTTTAGCATACATTCAGCTCTACGTCGGGACGTGTGTTGGGCTCCATGTCGGGACGTGTGTTGGGCTCTACGTCGGAACGTGTGTTGGGCTCTATGTCTGTAGTTAGCTAACTTTCATCTCCACGTCGGGACGTGTGTTGGGCTCTACGTCGGGACGTGTGTTGGGCTCTACGTCGGGACATGTGTTGGGCTATACGTCGGGACGTGTGTGGGGCTCTACATCACGATTTAGCTTACTTTCTGCTCTACGTCGGGACGTGCGTTGGGCTCTACGTCGGGACGTGCGTTGGGCTCTACGTCGGGACGTGCGTTGGGCTCTACGTCGGGACGTGCGTTGGGCTCTACTTCGGGACTTGTGTTGGGCTCTACATCAGGATTTAGCTTACTTTCTGCTCTACGTCGGGACGTGGGTTGGGTTCTACGTAGGGACGTGTGTTAGGCTCTACGTCGGGACGTGTGTTGGGCTCTACGTCGGGACGTGTGTTGGGCTCTACGTCGGGAAGTGTGTTGGGCTCTACGTCGGGAAGTGTGTTGGGCTCTACGTCGGGAAGTCTGTTGGGCTCTACTTCAGGATTTAGCTTCCTTTCAGCTCTACGTCGGGACGTGTGTTGGGCTCTACGTCGGGACGTGTGTTGGGCTCTACGTCGGGACGTGTGTTGGGCTCTACTTCGGGACTTGTGTTGGGCTCTACATCACGATTTAGCTTACTTTCTACTCTACGTCGGGACGTGGGTTCGGTTCCACGTAGGGACGTGTGTTGGGCTCTACGTCGGGACGTGTGTTGGGCTCTACTTCGGGACTTGTGTTGGGCTCTACATCAGGATTTAGCTTACTTTCTGCTCTACGTCGGGACGTGGGTTGGGTTCTACGTAGGGACGTGTGTTAGGCTCTACGTCGGGACGTGTGTTGGGCTCTACGTCGGGAAGTGTGTTGGGCTCTACGTCGGGAAGTGTGTTGGGCTCTACGTCGGGAAGTCTGTTGGGCTCTACTTCAGGATTTAGCTTCCTTTCAGCTCTACGTCGGGACGTGTGTTGGGCTCTACGTCGGGACGTGTGTTGGGCTCTACTTCGGGACTTGTGTTGGGCTCTACATCACGATTTAGCTTACTTTCTACTCTACGTCGGGACGTGGGTTCGGTTCCACGTAGGGACGTGTGTTGGGCTCTACGTCGGGACGTGTGTTGGGCTCTACTTCGGGACTTGTGTTGGGCTCTACATCAGGATTTAGCTTACTTTCTGCTCTACGTTGGGACGTGGGTTGGGTTCTACGTAGGGACGTGTGTTGGGCTCTACGTCGGGACGTGTGTTGGGCTCTACGTCGGGAAGTGTGTTGGGCTCTACGTCGGGAAGTGTGTTGGGCTCTACATCAAGATTTAGCTTCCTTTCAGCTCTACGTCGGGACGTGTGTTGGGCTCCACGTCGGGACGTGCGTTTGGCTCTACCTCGGGACGTGTGTTGGTCTCTACGTCTAGACGTGTTTTTGGCTCTACATCAGGATTTAGCTTACTTTGAGCTCTATGTCGGGACGTGTGTTGGGCTCTACGTTGGGACGTGTGTTGGGCTCTACGTCTAGACGTGTGTTGGGCTCTACATCAGGATTTAGCTTACTTTGAGCTCTACGTCGGGACGTGTGTTGGGCTCTACGTCGGGACGTGTGTTGGGCTCTACGTCGGGACGTGTGTTGGGCTCTACGTCGCGACGTGCGTTGGGCTCTACGTCTGTAGTTAGCTAACTTTCAGCTCTACGTCGGGACGTGCGTTGGGCTCTACATCGGGACGTGCGTTGGGCTCTATGTCGGGACATGGGTTGGGCTCTACGTAGGGACGTGCGTTGGGCTCTCCGTCGGGACGTGTGTTGGGCTCTACATCAGGATTTAGCTTACTTTCAGCTCTACGTCGGGACGTGTGTTGGCATCTACGTCGGAAAGTGTTTTGAGCTCTACGTCGGGAAGTGTGTTGGGCTCTAAGTCGGAACGTGTGTTGGGCTTTACGTCGGGAAGTGTGTTGGGCTCTACATCAAGATTTAGCTTCCTTTCAGCTCTACGTCGAGACGTGTGTTGGGCTCTACGTCGGGACGTTTGTTGGGCTCTACGTCGGGACGTGTGTTGGGCTCTACGTCGGGACGTGTGTTGGGCTCTACGTCGGGACGTGTGTTGGGCTCTACGTCGGGACGTGTGTTGGGCTCTACATCAGGATTTAGCTTATTTTCAGCTCTACTTCGGGACGTGTGTTGGGCTCTACGTCGGGACGTGTGTTGGGCTCTACGTCGGGACGTGTGTTGGGCTCTACGTCGGGATGTGTGTTGGGCTCTACGTCGGGACGTCTGTTGGGCTCTACGTCGGGACGTGTGTTGGGCTCTACATCAGGATTTAGCTTACTTTCAGCTCTACGTCGGGACGTGTGTTGGGCTCTACGTCGGGAAGTGTGTTGGGCTCTACGTCGGGAAGTGTGTTGGGCTCTACGTCGGGAAGTGTGTTGGGCTCTACGTCGGGAAGTGTGTTGGGGTCTACATCAAGATTTACCTTCCTTTCAGCTCTACGTCGGGACGTGTGTTGGGCTCTACGTCGGGACGTGTGTTGGGCTCTACGTCGGGACGTGTGTTGGGCTCTACGTGGGGTTTTAGCATACATTCAGCTCTACGTTGGGACGTGTGTTGGGCTCCACGTCGGGACGTGTGTTTGGCTCCACGTCGGGACGTGTGTTGGGCTCCATGTCAGGACGTGTGTAGGGCTCTACCTCGGAACGTGTGTTGGGCTCTACGTCGGGACGTGTATTGGGCTCTACGTCGGGACGTGTATTGGGCTCTACGTCGGGACGTGTATTGGGCTCTACGTGGGGACGTGTGTTGGGCTCTACGTGGGGACGTGTGTTGGGCTCTACGTCGGGACGTGTGTTGGGCTCTACGTCGGGACGTGTGTTGGGCTCTACGTCGGGACGTGTGTTGGGCTCTACATCAGGATTTAGCTGACTTTCATCTCTACTTCGGGACGTGTGTTGGGCTCTACGTCGGGACGTGTGTTGGGCTCTACGTCGGGACATGTGTTGGGCTCTACATCAGGATTTAGCTTACTTTCAGCTCTACGTCGGGACGTGTGTTGGTCTCTACGTCGGGACGTGTGTTGGGCTCTACGTCGGGACGTGTGTTGGGCTCTACTTCGGGACGTGTGTTGTGCTCTACATCAGGATTTAGCTTACTTTCAGCTCTACGTCGGGACGTGTGTTGGGCTCCACATCAAGATTTAGCTTACTTTCAGCTCTACGTCGGGACGTGTGTTGGGCTCTACGTCGGGACGTGTGTTGGGCTCTACATCAGGATTTAACTTACATTCAGCTCTTCGTCGGGACGTGGGTTGGGCTCTACGTCGGGATGTGTGTTGGGCTTTACTTCAGGATTTAACTTACTTTCAGCTCTACCTCGGAACGTGTGTTGGGCTCTACGTCGGGACGTGTATTGGGCTCTACGTGGGGACGTGTGTTGGGCTCTACGTGGGGACGTGTGTTGGGCTCTACGTCGGGACGTATGTTGGGCTCTACGTCGGGACGTGTGTTGGGCTCTACATCAGGATTTAGCTGACTTTCATCTCCACTTCGGGACGTGTGTTGGGCTCTACGTCGGGACGTGTGTTGGGCTCTACGTCGGGACGTGCGTTGGGCTCTACGTCGGGACGTGCGTTGGGCTCTACGTCGGGACGTGCGTTGGGCTCTACGTCGGGACGTGCGTTGGGCTCTACGTCTGTAATTAGCTAACTTTCAGCTCTACGTCGGGACGTGCGTTGGGCTCTACGTCGGAACGTGCGTTGGGCTCTACGTCGGGACGTGCGTTGGGCTCTACGTCGGGACGTGCGTTGGGCTCTACGTCGGGACGTGCGTTGGGCTCTACGTCGGGATTTAGCTTACTTTCAGCTCTACGTCGGGACGTGCGTTGGGCTCTACGTCGGGACGTGCGTTGGGCTCTACTGCGGGACGTGCTTTGGGCTCTACGCCTGTAGTTAGCTAACTTTCAGCTCTACGTCGGGACGTGCGTTGGCCTCTACTTCGGGACGTGCGTTGGCCTCTACGTCGGGATTTAGCTTACTTTCAGCTCTACGTCGGGACGTGCTTTGGCCTCTACGTCGGGATTTAGCTTACTTTCAGCTCTACGTCGGGACGTGCGTTGGGCTCTACGTCGGGACGTGCGTTGGGCATTACGTCGGGACGTGCGTTGGGCTCTACGTCTGTAGTTAGCTAACTTTCAGTTCTACGTCGGGACGTGCGTTGGGCTCTACGTCGGGATTTAGCTTACTTTCAGCTCTACGTCGGGACGTGCGTTGGGCTCTACGTCGGGACGTGCGTTGGGCTCTACGTCGGGACGTGCGTTGAGCTCTACGTCGGGACGTGCGTTGGGCTCTACGTCGGGATTTAGCTTACTTTCAGCTCTACGTCGGGACGTGCGTTGGGCTCTACGTCGGGATTTAGCTTACTTTCAGCTCTATGTCGGGACGCGCGTTTGCCTCTACGTCGGGACGCGCGTTGGCCTCTACGTCGCGACGCGCGTTGGCCTCTACGTCGGGATTTAGCTTACTTTCAGCTCTACGTCGGGACGCGCGTTGGGCTCTACGTCGGGACGCGCGTTGGGTTCTACGTCGGGACGCGCGTTGGGCTCTACGTCGGGATTTAGCTTAGTTTTAGCTCTACGTCGGGACGTGCGTTGGGCTCTACGTCGGGACGTGCGTTGGGCTCTACGTCGGGACGTGCGTTGGGCTCTACGTCGCGACATGTGTTGGAGTCTGCCTCGGGACGTGTGTTGGGCTCTACGTCGGGACGTGTGTTGGACTCTACGTCGGGACGTGTGTTGGGCTCTACATCAGGGTTTAGCGTACTTTCAGCTCTACGTCGGGACGTGTGTTGGGCTCTACGTCGGGACGTGTGTTGGGCTCTACGTTGGGACGTCTGTTGGGCTCTACGTCGGGACGTGTGTTGGGCTCTAAATCAGGATTTAGCTTACTTTCAGCTCTACGAGGGGAAGTGTGTTGGGCTCGACATCAGGATTTAGCTTACTTTCAGCTCTACGTCGGGACGTGGGTTGGGCTCTACGTCAGGACGTGTGTTGGGCTCTACATCAGGATTTAGCGTACTTTCAGCTCTACGTGGGGACGTGTGTTGGGCTCTACGTCGGGACGTGTATTGGGCTCTACGTTGGGACGTGTGTTGGGCTCTACGTCGGGACGCGTCTTGGGCTGCATGTCGGGACGTGTGTTGAGCTCTACATCGGGACGTGTTTTGGGCTCTACGTCGGGATTTAGTTACTTTCAGCTCTACGTCGGGACGTGTGTTGGGCTCTACGTCGGGACGTGTGTTGGGCTCTACGTCGCGACGTGTGTTGGACTGTGCGTCGGGACGTCTGTTCGGTTCTGCGTCGGGACGTGTGTTGAGCTCTACGTCGGGACGTGTGTTGGGCTCTACGTCGGGACGTGTGTTGGGCTCTACGTCGGGACGTGTGTTGGGCTCTACATCAGGATTTAGCTTACTTTCAGCTCTACGTCGGGACGTGTGTTGGGCTCTACTTCGGGACGTGTGTTGGGCTCCACATCAGGATTTAGCTTACTTTCAGCTCTACGTCGGGACGTGTGTTGGGCTCTACGTCGGGACGTCTATTGGGCTCTACATCAGGATTTAGCTTACTTTCAGCTCTACGTCGGGACGTGTGTTGGGCTCTACGTCGGGACGTGTGTTGGGCTCTACGTCGGGACGTGTGTTGGGCTCTACATCAGGATTTAGCTTACTTTCAGCTCTACGTCGGGACGTGTGTTGGGCACTACGTTGGGACGTGTGTTGGGTTCTACGTCGGGATGTGTGTTGGGCTCTACGTCGGGACGTGTGTTGGGTTCTACATCAGGATTTAGCTTACTTTCAGCTCTACGTCGGGACGTGTGTTGGGCTCTACGTCGGGACGTCTATTGGGCTCTACATCAGGATTTAGCGTACTTTCAGCTCTACGTCGGGACGTGTGTTGGGCTCTACGTCGGGACGTGTGTTGGGCTCTACGTCGGGACGTTTGTTGGGCTCTACATCAGGATTTAGATTACTTTCAGCTCTACGTCGGGACGTGTGTTGGGCACTACGTCGGGACGTGTGTTGGGCTCTACGTCGGGACGTGTGTTGGGCTCTACATCAGGATTTGGCATACTTTCAGCTCTACGTCGGGAAATGTGTTATGCTCTTTGTCGGGACGTGTGTTGGGCTCAACATCAGTTTTAGCTTTCTTTCAGCTCTACGTCGGGACTTGAGTTGGGCTCTACATCAGGATTTAGCTTGTTTTCAGCTCTACTTCGGGACGTGTGTTGGGCTCTACATCGGGACGTGTGTTGGGCTCTACATCAGGATTTAGCTTACTTACAGCTCTACGTCGGGACATGTGTTGGGCTCTACGTTGGGACGTGTGTTGGGCTCTACATCAGGACTTAGCTTACTTTCAGCTCTACGTTGGGACGTGTGTTGGGCTCTACGTTGGGACGTGTGTTGGGCTCTACATCAGGATTTAGCTCACTTTCAGCTCAACGTCGGGATGTGTGTTGGGCTCTACGTCGGGATGTCTGTTGGGCTCTACGTCGGGCCGTGTGTTGGGCTCTATATCAGGATTTAGCTTACTTTCAGCTGTACGTCGGGACGTGTGTTGGGCTCTACGTCGAGACATGTGTTGGGCTCTACATCAGGATTTAGCTTACTTTCAGCTCTACGTCGGGACGTGCGTTGGGCTCTACGTCGGGACGTGCGTTGGGCTTTACGTCGGGACGTGCATTGGGCTCTACATCAGGATTTAGCGTACTTTCAGCTCTACGTCGGGACGTGTGTTGGGCTCTACGTCGGGACATGTGTTGGTTTCTACGTCGCGACGTGTGTTGGGCTCTACGTCGAGACGTATGTTGGGCTCTAAATCAGGATTTAGCTTACTTTCAGCTCTACGTCGGGACGTGTGTTGGGCTCTACGTCGGGACGTGTGTTGGGCTCTACGTTGGGACGTGTGTTGGGCTCTACATCAGGATTTAGATTACTTTCAGCTCTACGTCGGGACGTGTGTTGGGCACTACGTCGGGACGTGTGTTGGGTTCTACGTCGGGACTTGTGTTGGGCTCTACGTCGGGACGTGTGTTGGGCTCTACATCAGGATTTGGCATACTTTCAGCTCTACGTCGGGAAATGTGTTATGCTCTTTGTCAAGACTTGTGTTGGGCTCTACATCAGATGTAGCTTTCTTTCAGCTCTACGTCGGGACTTGTGTAGGGCTCTACATCAGGATTTAGCTTGTTTTCAGCTCTACTTCGGGACGTGTGTTGGGCTCTACATCGGGACGTGTGTTGGGCTCTACATCAGGATTTAGCTTACTTACAGCTCTACGTCGGGACATGTGTTGGGCTCTACGTTGGGACGTGTGTTGCGCTCTACATCAGGACTTATCTTACTTTCAGCTCTACGTTGGGACGTGTGTTGGGCTCTACGTTGGGACGTGTGTTGGGCTCTACATCAGGATTTAGCTTACTTTCAGCTCAACGTCGGGATGTGTGTTGGGCTCTACGTCGGGATGTCTGTTGGGCTCTACGTCGGGACGTGTGTTGGGTTCTACATCAGGATTTAGCTTACTTTCACCTCTACGTCGGGACGTGTGTTGGGCTCTACGTCGGGACGTGTGTTGGGCTCTACGTCGGGATGTGTGTTGGGCTCTACGTCGGGATGTGTGTTGGGCTCTACGTCGGGACGTGTGTTGGGCTCTACATCAGGATTTAGCTTACTTTCAGCTGTACGTCGGGACGTGTGTTGGGCTCTATATCAGGATTTAGCTTACTTTCAGCTCTACGTCGGGACGTGTGTTGGGCTCTACATCGGGACGTGTGTGGGCTCTACGTCGGGACGTGTGTTGGGCTCTACATCAGGTTTAGCTTATAGTCAGCTCTACGTAGGGACGTGTGTTGGGCTCTACGTCGGGACGTGTGTTGGACTCTACGTCGGGACGTGTGTTGGGCTCTACATCAGGATTTAGCGTACTTTCAGCTCTACGTCGGTACGTGTGTTGGGCTCTACGTTGGGATGTGTGTTGGGCTCTACATCAGGATTTAGCTTACTTTCAGCTCTACGTGGGGACGTGTTTTGGGCTTGACATCAGGATTTAGCTTACTTTCAGCTGTACTTCGGGACGTGTCTTGGGCTCTACGTCGGGACGTGTGTTGGGCTCTTCGTCGGGACGTCTGTTGGGCTCTACATCAGGATTTAGCTTACTTTCAGCTCTACGTCGGGACGTGTGTTGGGCTCTACGTCGGTACTTGTGTTGGGCTCTACGTCGGGACGTGTGTTGGGCTCTACGTCGGGACTTGTGTTGGGCTCTACGTCGTGACGTGTGTTGGGCTCTACGTCGTGACGTGTGTTGGGCTCTACGTCGCGACGTGTGTTGGGCTCTACATCAGGGTTTATCTTACTTTCAGCTCTACGTAGGGACGTGAGTTCGTGTCTACGTCGGGACGTGGGTTCGTGTCTACGTCGTGACGTGTGCTGGGCTCTATGTCGGGACGTGTGCTGGGCTCTACGTCGGGACGTGCTGGGCTCTACGTCGAGACATGTGTTGGGCTCTACATCAGGATTTAGCTTACTTTCAGCTCTACGAGGGGACGTGTGTTGGGCTCGACATCAGGATTTAGCTTACTTTCAGCTCTACGTCGGGACCTGCGTTGGGCTCTACGTCGGGACGTGCGTTGGGCTCTACGTCGGGACGTGCGTTGGGCTCTACGTCGGGACGTGTGTTGGGCTCTACATCAGGATTTAGCGTACTTTCAGCTCTACGTCGGGACGTGTGTTGGGCTCTACGTCGGGACATGTGTTGGGTTCTACGTCGCGACGTGTGTTGGGCTCTACGTCGAGACGTATGTTGGGCTCTAAATCAGGATTTAGCTTACTTTCAGCTCTACGTCGGGACGTGTGTTGGGCTCTACGTCGGGACGTGTGTTGGTCTCTACGTCGGGACGTGTGTTGGGTTCTACATCAGGATTTAGCTTACTTTGAGTTCTACGTCGGGACGTGTGTTGGGCTCTACGTCGGGACGTGTGTTGGGCTCTACATCAGGATTTAGCTTACTTTCAGCTCTACGTCGGGACGTGTGTTGGACTCTACATCGGGACGTGTGTGGGCTCTACGTCGGGACGTGTGTTGGGCTCTACATCAGGTTTAGCTTACTTTCAGCTCTACGACGGGACATGTGTTGGGCTCTACTTCGGGACGTGTGTTGGGCTCCACATCAGAATTTAGCTTACTTTCAGCTCTACGTCGGGACGTGTGTTGGGCTCTACGTCGGGACGTCTATTGGGCTCTACATCAGGATTTAGCTTACTATCAGCTCTACGTCGGGACGTTTGTTGGGCTCTACGTCGGGACGTGTGTTGGGCTCTATGTCGGGACGTGTGTTGGGCTCTACGTTGGGACGTGTGTTGGGCTCTACATCAGGATTTAGATTACTTTCAGCTCTACGTCGGGACGTGTGTTGGGCACTACGTCGGGACGTGTGTTGGGCTCTACATCAGGATTTGGCATACTTTCAGCTCTACGTCGGGAAATCTGTTATGCTCTTTGTCAAGACTTGTGTTGGGCTCTACATCAGATTTAGCTTTCTTTCATGTCTACGTCGGGACTTGTGTTGGGCTCTACATCAGGATTTAGCTTGTTTTCAGCTCTACTTCGGGACGTGTGTTGGGCTCTACATCGGGACGTGTGTTGGGCTCTACATCAGGATTTAGCTTACTTACAGCTCTACGTCGGGACATGTGTTGGGCTCTACGTTGGGACGTGTGTTGGGCTCTACATCAGGATTTAGCTTACTTTCAGCTCAACGTCAGGATGTGTGTTGGGCTCTACGTCGGGACGTGTGTTGGGCTCTACGTCGGGATGTGTGTTGGGCTCTACGTCGGGACGTGTGTTGGGCTCTACATCAGCATTTAGCTTACTTTCAGCTGTACGTCGGGACGTGTGTTGGGCTCTATATCAGGATTTAGCTTACTTTCAGCTCTACGTCGGGACGTGTGTTGGGCTCTACATCGGGACGTGTGTGGGCTCTACGTCGGGACGTGTGTTGGGCTCTACATCAGGTTTAGCATATATTCAGCTCTACGTCGGGACGTGTGTTGGGCTCTACGTCGGGACGTGTGTTGGACTCTACGTCGGGACGTGTGTTGGGCTCTACATCAGGATTTAGCGTACTTTCAGCTCTACGTCGGTACGTGTGTTGGGCTCTACATCAGGATTTAGCTTACTTTCAGCTCTACGTGGGGACGTGTTTTGGGCTCGACATCAGGATTTAGCTTACTTTCAGCTGTACTTCGGGACGTGTCTTGGGCTCTACGTCGGGACGTGTGTTGGGCTCTACGTCGGGACGTGTGTTGGGCTCTTTGTCGGGACGTCTGTTGGGCTCTACATCAGGATTTAGGTTACTTTCAGCTCTACGTCGGGACGTGTGTTGGGCTCTACGTCGGTACTTGTGTTGGGCTCTACGTCGGGACGTGTGTTGGGCTCTACGTCGGGACTTGTGTTGGGCTCTACGTCGCGACGTGTGTTGGGCACTACGTCGCGACGTGTGTTGGGCTCTACGTCGAGACATATGTTCGGCTCTACATCAGGGTTTATCTTACTTTCAGGTCTACGTCGGGACGTGAGTTCGTGTCTACGTCGGGACGTG
The DNA here is from genome assembly GCF_034619465.1 of Leptosomus discolor. Lineage (NCBI taxonomy): Eukaryota > Metazoa > Chordata > Aves > Leptosomiformes > Leptosomidae > Leptosomus > Leptosomus discolor. The sequence continues at coordinate 63,244 of NW_028237857.1, read as the reverse complement.
GGTTCGTGTCTACGTCGGGACGTGTGCTGGGCTCTATGTCGGGACGTGTGCTGGGCTCTACGTCGCGACGTGTGTTGGGCTCTACGTCGCGACGTGTGTTGGAGTCTGCCTCGGGACGTGTGTTGGGCTCTACGTCGGGACGTGTGTTGGACTCTACGTCGGGACGTGTTTTGGGCTCTACATCAGGATTTAGCTTACTTTCAGCTCTACGTCGGGACGTGTGTTGGGCTCTACATCAGGATTTAGCGTACTTTCAGCTCAACGTCGGGACGTGTGTTGGGCTCTACATCAGGATTTAGCTTACTTTCAGCTCTACGTCGGGACGTGTGTTGGGCTCTACGTCGGGACATGTGTTGGGTTCTACGTCGCGACGTGTGTTGGGCTCTACGTCGAGACGTATGTTGGGCTCTAAATCAGGATTTAGCTTACTTTCAGCTCTACGTCGGGACGTGTGTTGGGCTCTACGTCGGGACTTGTGTTGGGCTCTACGTCGGGACGTGTGTTGGGTTCTACATCAGGATTTAGCTTACTTTGAGCTCTACGTCGGGACGTGTGTTGGGCTCTACGTCGGGACGTGTTTTGGGCTCTACATCAGGATTTAGCTTATATTCAGCTCTACGTCGGGACGTGTGTTGGGCTCTACATCAGGTTTAGCTTATATTCAGCTCTACGTCGGGACGTGTGTTGGGCTCTACGTCGGGACGTGTGTTGGGCTCTACGTCGGGACGTGTGTTGGGCTCTACATCAGGATTTAGCTTACTTTCAGCTCTACGTGGGGACGTGTTTTGGGCTCTACATCAGGATTTAGCTTACTTTCAGCTCTACGTCGGGACGTGTGTTGGGCTCTACATCGGGACGTGTGTGGGCTCTACATCAGGATTTAGCTTACTTTAACCTCTACGTCGGGACGTGTGTAGGGATCTACGTCGGGACGTCTGTTGGGCTCTACGTCGGGACGTGTGCTGGGCTCTATGTCGGGACTTGTGTTGGGCTCTACGTCGGGACGTGTGTTGGGCTCTACATCAGGATTTAGCGTACTTTCAGCTCAACGTCAGGACGTGTGTTGCGCTCTACATCAGGATTTAGATTACTTTCATCTCTACGTCGGGACGTGTGTTGGGCACTACGTCAGGACGTGTGTTGGGCTCTACATCAGGATTTAGATTACATTCATCTCTACGTCGGGACGTGTGTTGGGCTCTACGTTGGGACGTGTGTTGGGCTCTACGTCGGGACGTGTGTTGGGCTCTACATCAGGATTTAGCTTACTTTCAGCTCTACGTCGGGACGTGTGTTGGGCTCTACGTCGGGACGTGTGTTGGGCTCTACATCATGATTTAGCTTACTTTCAGCTCTTCGTCGGGACGTGTGTTGGGCTCTACGTCGGGACGTGTGTTGGGCTCTACATCAGGATTTAGCTTACTTTCAGCTCTACGTCGGGACATGTGTTGGGCTCTACGTTGGGACGTGTGTTGGGCTCTACATCAGGATTTAGCTTACTTTAACCTCTACGTCGGGACGTGTGTAGGGATCTACGTCGGGACGTCTGTTGGGCTCCATGTCGGGACGTGTGTTGGGCTCCATGTTGAGACGTCTGTTGGGCTCTACGTCGGGACGTGTGTTGGGCTCTACATCAGGATTTAGCTTACTTTCAGCTGTATGTCGGGACGTGTGTTGGGCTCTATATCAGGATTTAGCTTACTTTCAGCTGTACGTCGGGACGTGTGTTGGGCTCTACGTCGGGACATGTGTTGGGCTCTACATCAGGATTTAGCTTACTTTCAGCTCTACGTGGGGACGTGTGTTGGGCTGGACATCAGGATTTGGATTACTTTCAGTCTACGTCGGGACGTGTGTTCGGCTCTACGTCGCGACGTGTGTTGGGCTCTACGTCGGGATATTTGTTGGGCTCTACGTTGGGACGTGTGTTGGGCTCTGCGTCGCGACCTGTGTTGGGCTCTGCGTCGCGACGTGTGTTGGAATCTGCGTCGGGACGTCTGTTGGGCTCTGCGTCGGGACGTGTGTTGGGCTCTATATCAGGATTTATCTTACTTTCAGCTCTACGTCGGGACGTGTGTTGGGCTCTACATCAGGATTTAGCTTACTTTCAGCTCTACGTCGGGATGAGTGTTGGGCTCAACGTTGGGACGTGTGTTGGGCTCTACATCAGGATTTAGCCTACTTTCAGCTCTACGTCAGGACGTGTGTTGGGCTCTACATCAGGATTTAGCTTACTTTCAGCTCTACGTCGGGACGTGTGTTGGGCTCTACGTCGGGACGTTTGTTGGTCTCTACCTTGGGACGTGTGTTGGGCTCTACATCAGGATTTAACATACTTTCAGCTCTACGTCGGGACATGTGTTGGGCTCTACCTTGGGATGTGTGTTGGGCTCTTCTTCAGGATTTAGCTTACTTTCAGCTCTACGGCGGGACGTGTGTTGGGCTCTATGTCGGGACATGTGTTGGACTCTAGGTCGGGACGTGTGTTGGGCTCTACATCAGGATTTAGCGTACTTTCAGCTCTACGTCGGGACGTGTGTTGGGCTCTACGTCGGGACTTGTGTTGGGCTGTACGTCGGGACGTGTGTTGGGCTCTACGTCGGGACGTGTGTTGGGCTCTACGTCGGGACGTCTGTTGGGTTCTACGTCGCGACGTGTGTTGGGTTCTACGTCGAGACGTATGTTAGTCTCTACATCAGGATTTAGCTTACTTTCAGCTCTACGTCGGGACGTGTGTTGGGCTCTACGTCGGGACGTGTGTTGGGCTCTACATCAGGATTTAGATTACTTTCAGCTCTACGTTGGGACGTGTGTTGGGCACTACGTCGGGACGTGTGTTGGGCACTACGTTGGGACGTGTGTTGGGCTCTACGTCGGGACGTGTGTTGGGCTCTACGTCGGGACGTGTTTTGGGCTCTACGTCGGGACGTGTGTTGGGCTCTACGTCGTGACGTGTTTTGGGCTCTACGTCGGGACATGTGTTGGGCTCTACATCAGGATTTAGCATACTTTCAGCTCTACGTCGGGACGTCTGTTGGGCTCTACATCAGGATTTAGCTTGTTTTCAGCTCTACGTCGGGACGTGTGTTGGGCGCTACGTCGGGATGTGTGTTGGGCTCTACATCAGGATTTAGCATACTTTCAGCTCTACGTCGGGACGTGTGTTGGGCTCTACGTGGGGACGTGTGTTGGGCTCTACGTCGGGACGTGTGTTGTGCTCTACATCAGGATTCAGCTTACTTTCAGCTCTACGTCGGGACGTGTGTTGGGCTCTACGTCGGGACGTGTGTTGGGCTCTACGTCGGGACATGTGTTGGGCTCTACGTAGGGACGTGTGTTGGGCTATACGTCGGGACGTGTGTTGGGCTCTACATCAGGATTTAGCATAATTTCAGCTCTAAGTCGGGACGTGTGTTGGGCTCTACGTCGGAACGTGTGTTGGGCTTTATGTCTGTAGTTAGCTAACTTTCATCTCTACGTCGGGACGTGTGTTGGGCTCTACGTCGGGACGTGTGCTGGGCTCTACGTCGGGACGTGTGCTGGGCTCTACGTTGGGACGTGTGCTGGGCTCTACGTCGGGACGTGTGCTGGGCTCTACGTCGGGGTTTAGGTTTCATTCAGCTCTACGTCGGGACGTCTGTTGGGCTCTACGTCGGGACCTCTGTTGGGCTCTACGTCGGGAATTAGCTTACTTTCAGCTCTACTTCGGGACGTGTGTTGGGCTCTACGTCGGGACGTGTGTTGGGCTCTATGTCGGGACGTGTGTTGGGCTCTACATCAGGGTTTAGCTTTCTTTCAGCTCTACGTCGGGACGTGTGCTGGGCTCTACGTCGGGACGTGTGCTGGGCTCTACATCCGGACGTGTGTTGGGCTCTACGTCGGGACGTGTGCTGGGCTCTACATCCGGACGTTTGTTGGGCTCTACTTCGGGGTTTAGCTTACATTCACCTCTACGTCGGGACGTGTGTTGGGCTCTACGTTGGGACGTGTGTTGGGCTCTACGTCGGGACGTCTGTTGGGCTCTACGTTGGGACGTTTGTTGGGATCTACGTGGGGGTTTAGCATACATTCAGCTGTACGTCGGGACGTGTGTTGGGCTCTATGTCGGGACGTCTGTTGGGCTCTGCGTCGGGACGTGTGTTGGGCTCTGCATCACGATTTAGCTGACTTTCAGCTCTACGTGGGGACGTGTGTTGGGCTGGACATCAGGATTTGGATTACTTTCAGCTCTACGTCGGGACGTGTGTTCGGCTCTACGTCGCGACGTGTGTTGGGCTCTACGTCGGGATGTTTGTTGGGCTCTACGTTGGGACGTGTGTTGGGCTCTGCGTCGCGACCTGTGTTGGGCTCTGCGTCGCGACGTGTGTTCGAATCTGCGTCGGGACGTGTGTTGGGCTCTGCGTCGGGACGTGTGTTGGGCTCTATATCAGGATTTATCTTACTTTCAGCTCTACGTCGGGACGTGTGTTGGGCTCTACATCAGGATTTAGCTTACTTTCAGCTCTACGTCGGGATGAGTGTTGGGCTCTACGTTGGGACGTGTGTTGGGCTCTACATCAGGATTTAGCCTACTTTCAGCTCTACGTCAGGACGTGTGTTGGGCTCTACATCAGGATTTAGCTTACTTTCAGCTCTACGTCGGGACGTGTGTTGGGCTCTACGTCGGGACGTTTGTTGGTCTCTACCTTGGGACGTGTGTTGGGCTCTACATCAGGATTTAACATACTTTCAGCTCTACGTCGGGACATGTGTTGGGCTCTACCTTGGGATGTGTGTTGGGCTCTTCTTCAGGATTTAGCTTACTTTCAGCTCTACGGCGGGACGTGTGTTGGGCTCTATGTCGGGACATGTGTTGGACTCTAGGTCGGGACGTGTGTTGGGCTCTACATCAGGATTTAGCGTACTTTCAGCTCTACGTCGGGACGTGTGTTGGGCTCTACGTCGGGACTTGTGTTGGGCTCAACGTCGGGACGTGTGTTGGGCTCTACGTCGGGACGTGTGTTGGGCTCTACGTCGGGACGTCTCTTGGGTTCTACGTCGCGACATGTGTTGGGTTCTACGTCGAGACGTATGTTAGTCTCTACATCAGGATTTAGCTTACTTTCAGCTCTACGTCGGGACGTGTGTTGGGCTCTACGTCGGGACGTGTGTTGGGCTCTACATCAGGATTTAGATTACTTTCAGCTCTACGTTGGGACGTGTGTTGGGCACTACGTCGGGACGTGTGTTGGGCACTACGTTGGGACGTGTGTTGGGCTCTACGTCGGGACGTGTGTTGGGCTCTACGTCGGGACGTGTTTTGGGCTCTACGTCGGGACGTGTGTTGGGCTCTACGTCGGGACGTGTTTTGGGCTCTACGTCGGGACATGTGTTGGGCTCTACATCAGGATTTAGCATACATTCAGCTCTACGTCGGGACGTGTGTTGGGCTCCACGTCGGGACGTGTGTTGGGCTCCATGTCGGGACGTGTGTTGGGCTCTACGTCGGAACGTGTGTTGGGCTTTATGTCTGTAGTTAGCTAACTTTCATCTCTACGTCGGGACGTGTGTTGGGCTCTACGTCGGGACGTGTGTTGGGCTCTACGTCGGGACGTGTGTGGGGCTCTACGTCGAGACGTGTGTTGGGCTCTAGGTCGGGACGTGTGTTGGGCTCTACGTCGGGAAGTGTGTTGGGCTCTACTTCAGGATTTAGCTTCCTTTCAGCTCTACGTCGGGACGTGTGTTGGGCTCTACGTCGGGACGTGTGTTGGGCTCTACTTCGGGACTTGTGTTGGGCTCTACATCAGGATTTAGCTTACTTTCTGCTCTACGTCGGGACGTGGGTTGGGTTCTACGTAGGGACGTGTGTTGGGCTCTATGTCGGGACGTGTGTTGGGCTCTACGTCGGGACTTGTGTTGGGCTCTACGTCAAGACGTGTGTTGGGCTCTAGATCAGGGTTTAGCTTACTTTCAACTCTACGTCGGGACGTGTGCTGGGCTCTACGTCGGGACGTGTGCTGGGCTCTACGTCGGGACGTGTGCTGGGCTCTACGTCGGGACGTGTGCTGGGCTCTACGTCGGGACGTGTGCTGGGCTCTACGTCGGGGTTTAGGTTTCATTCAGCTCTACGTCGGGACGTCTGTTGGGCTCTACGTCGGGACCTCTGTTGGGCTCTACGTCGGGAATTAGCTTACTTTCAGCTCTACTTCGGGACGTGTGTTGGGCTCTACGTCGGGACGTGTGTTGGGCTCTATGTCGGGACGTGTGTTGGGCTCTACATCAGGGTTTAGCTTTCTTTCAGCTCTACGTCGGGACGTGTGCTGGGCTCTACGTCGGGACGTGTGCTGGGCTCTACATCCGGACGTGTGTTGGGCTCTACGTCGGGACGTGTGCTGGGCTCTACATCCGGACGTTTGTTGGGCTCTACTTCGGGGTTTAGCTTACATTCACCTCTACGTCGGGACGTATGTTGGGCTCTACGTTGGGACGTGTGTTGGGCTCTACGTCGGGACGTCTGTTGGGCTCTACGTTGGGACGTTTGTTGGGATCTACGTGGGGGTTTAGCATACATTCAGCTGTACGTCGGGACGTGTGTTGGGCTCTATGTCGGGACGTCTGTTGGGCTCTGCGTCGGGACGTGTGTTGGGCTCTGCATCACGATTTAGATGACTTTCAGCTCTACGTGGGACGTGTGTTGGGCTCTGCATCACGATTTAGCTGACTTTCAGCTCTACGTCGGGACGTGTGTTGGGCTCTACGTCGGGACGTGTGTTGGGCTCTACGTCGGGACGTGTGTTGGGCTCTACATCAGGATTATCTTACTTTCAGCTCTACGTCGGGATGTGTGTTGGGCTCTACGTCTGGACGTGTGTTGGGCTCTACATCAGGATTTAGCTTACTTTCAGCTCTACGTCGGGACGTGTGTTGGGCTCTACGTCGGGACGTGTGTTGGGCTCACATCAGGATTTAACTTACTTTCAGCTCTACGTTGGGACGTGTGTTGGGAATACGTCGGGACGTGTGCTGGGCTCTACGTCGCGACGTGTGCTGGACTCTACGCCGGGACGTGTGTTGGGCTCTACGTCGGGACGTGTGTTGGGCTCTACGTCGGGACGTGTGTTGGGCTCTACGTCGGGACGTGTGTTGGGCTCTACGTCGGGACGTTTGTTGGGCTCTACGTCGGGACGTGTGTTGGGCTCTATGTCGGGACGTGTGTTGGGCTCTACGTTGGGACGTGTGTTGGGCTCTACATCAGGATTTAGATTACTTTCAGCTCTACGTCGGGACGTGTGTTGGGCACTACGTCGGGACGTGTGTTGGGTTCTACGTCGGGACGTGTGTTGGGCACTACGTCGGGACGTGTGTTGGGTTCTACGTCGGGACGTGTGTTGGGCTCTACGTCGGGACGTGTGTTGGGCTCTACATCAGGATTTGGCATACTTTCAGCTCTACGTCGGGAAATGTGTTATGCTCTTTGTCAAGACTTGTGTTGGGCTCTACATCAGATTTAGCTTTCTTTCAGGTCTACGTCGGGACTTGTGTTGGGCTCTACATCAGGATTTAGCTTGTTTTCAGCTCTACTTCGGGACGTGTGTTGGGCTCTACATCAGGATTTAGCTTACTTACAGCTCTACGTCGGGACATGTGTTGGGCTCTACGTTGGGACGTGTGTTGGGCTCTACATCAGGATTTAGCTTACTTTCAGCTCAACGTCGGGATGTGTGTTGGGCTCTACGTCGGGATGTCTGTTGGGCTCTACGTCTCGACGTGTGTTGGGTTCTACATCAGGATTTAGCTTACTTTCACCTCTACGTCGGGACTTGTGTTGGGCTCTACGTCGGGACGTGTGTTGGGCTCTACGTCGGGATGTGTGTTGGGCTCTACGTCGGGACGTGTGTTGGGCTCTATATCAGGATTTAGCTTACTTTCAGCTCTACGTCGGGACGTGTGTTGGGCTCTACATCGGGACGTGTGTGGGCTCTACGTCGGGACGTGTGTTGGGCTCTACATCAGGTTTAGCTTATATTCAGCTCTACGTCGGGACGTGTGTTGGGCTCTACGTCGGGACGTGTGTTGGACTCTACGTCGGGACGTGTGTTGGGCTCTACATCAGGATTTAGCGTCCTTTCAGCTCTACGTCGGTACGTGTGTTGGGCTCTACGTTGGGATGTGTGTTGGGCTCTACATCAGGATTTAGCTTACTTTCAGCTCTATGTGGGGACGTGTTTTGGGCTCGACATCAGGATTTAGCTTACTTTCAGCTGTACTTCGGGACGTGTCTTGGGCTCTACGTCGGGACGTGTGTTGGGCTCTACGTCGGGACGTGTGTTGGGCTCTTTTTCGGGACGTCTGTTGGGCTCTACATCAGGATTTAGCTTACTTTCAGCTCTACGTCGGGACGTGTGTTGGGCTCTACGTCGGTACTTGTGTTGGGCTCTACGTCGGGACGTGTGTTGGGCTCTACGTCGCGACGTGTGTTGGGCTCTACGTCGCGACGTGTGTTGGGCTCTACGTCGCGACGTGTGTTGGGCTCTACGTCGAGACATATGTTGGGCTCTACATCAGGGTTTATCTTACTTTCAGCTCTACGTCGGGACGTGAGTTCGTGTCTACGTCGGGACGTGGGTTCGTGTCTACGTCGGGACGTGTGCTGGGCTCTATGTCGGGACGTGTGCTGGGCTCTACGTCGGGACATGTGCTGGGCTCTACGTCGCGACGTGTGTTGGGCTCTACGTCGCGACGTGTGTTGGAGTCTGCCTCGGGACGTGTGTTGGGCTCTACGTCGGGACGTGTGTTGGACTCTACGTCGGGACGTGTGTTGGACTCTACGTCGGGACGTGTGTTGGGCTCTACATCAGGATTTAGCTTACTTTCAGCTCTACGTCGGGACGTGTGTTGGGCTCTACATCAGGATTTAGCGTACTTTCAGCTCAACGTCGGGACGTGTGTTGGGCTCTACATCAGGATTTAGCTTACTTTCAGCTCTACGTCGGGACGTGTGTTGGGCTCTACGTCGGGACGTGTGTTGGGCTCTACGTCGAGACGTATGTTGGGCTCTAAATCAGGATTTAGCTTACTTTCAGCTCTACGTTGGGACGTGTGTTGGGCACTACGTCGGGACGTGTGTTGGGCACTACGTTGGGACGTGTGTTGGGCTCTACGTCGGGACGTGTGTTGGGCTCTACGTCGGGACGTGTTTTGGGCTCTACGTCGGGACGTGTGTTGGGCTCTACGTCGGGACGTGTTTTGGGCTCTACGTCGGGACATGTGTTGGGCTCTACATCAGGATTTAGCATACTTTCAGCTCTACGTCGGGACGTCTGTTGGGCTCTACATCAGGATTTAGCTTGTTTTCAGCTCTACGTCGGGACGTGTGTTGGGCGTTACGTCGGGATGTGTGTTGGGCTCTACATCAGGATTTAGCATACTTTCAGCTCTACGTCGGGACGTGTGTTGGGCTCTACGTGGGGACGTGTGTTGGGCTCTACGTCGGGACGTGTGTTGTGCTCTACATCAGGATTCAGCTTACTTTCAGCTCTAAGTCGGGACGTGTGTTGGGCTCTGCGTCGGGACGTGTGTTGAGCTCTACGTTGGGACGTGTGTTGGGCTCTACGTCGGGACGTTTGTTGGGCTCTAGGTGGGGGTTTAGCATACATTCAGCTCTACGTCGGGACGTGTGTTGGGCTCCACGTCGGGACGTGTGTTGGGCTCCATGTCGGGACGTGTGTTGGGCTCTACGTCGGAACGTGTGTTGGGCTTTATGTCTGTAGTTAGCTAACTTTCATCTCTACGTCGGGACGTGTGTTGGGCTCTACGTCGGGACGTGTGTTGGGCTCTACGTCGGGACGTGTGTGGGGCTCTACGTCGAGACGTGTGTTGGGCTCTAGGTCGGGACGTGTGTTGGGCTCTACGTCGGGAAGTGTGTTGGGCTCTACTTCAGGATTTAGCTTCCTTTCAGCTCTACGTCGGGACGTGCGTTGGGCTCTACGTCGGGACGTGTGTTGGGCTCTACTTCGGGACTTGTGTTGGGCTCTACATCAGGATTTAGCTTACTTTCTGCTCTACGTCGGGACGTGGCTTGGGTTCTACATTGGGACGTGTGTTGGGCTCACATCAGGATTTAACTTACTTTCAGCTCTACGTCGGGACGTGTGTTGGGAATACGTCGGGACGTGTGCTGGGCTCTACGTCGGGACGTGTGTTGGGCTCTACGTCGGGACGTCTGTTGGGCTCTACGTCGGGACGTCTGTTGGGTTCTACGTCGGGAATTAGCTTACTTTCAGGTCTACGTCGGGACGTGTGTTGGGCTGTACGTCGGGACGTGTGTTGGGCTCTACGTCGGGACGTTTGTTGGTCTCTACCTTGGGACGTGTGTTGGGCTCTACATCAGGATTTAACTTACTTTCCGCTCTACGTCGGGACATGTGTTGGGCTCTACGTTGGGACCTGTGTTGGGCTCTACGTCGGGACGTGTGCTGGGCTCTACGTCGGGACGTGTGTTGGGCTCTACATCAGGATTTAGCTTACTTTCAGCTCTACATCAGGACGTGTGTTGGGCTCCACGTCGGGACATGTGTTGGGCTCTACGTCGGGACGTGTGTTGGGCTCTACGTCGGGACATGTGTTGGGCTCTACGTCGGGACGTGTGTTGGGCTCTGCGTCGGGACGTGTGTTGGGCTCTGCATCAGGAATTAGCTGATTTTCAGCTCTACGTCGGGACGTGTGTTGGCTCTAGGTCGGGACGTGTGTTGGGCTCTACGTCGGACGTGTGTTGGGCGCTACGTCGGGACGTGTGTTGGGCTCTACATCAGGATTTAGCTTACTTTCAGCTCTACGTCGGGACATGTGTTGGGCTCTACGTCCGGACGTGTGTTGGGCTCTACATCAGGATTTAGCTTACTTTGAGGTCTATGTCGGGACGTGTGTTGGGCTCTACGTTGGGACGTGTGTTGGGCTCTACGTCTAGACGTGTGTTGGGCTCTACATCAGGATTTATCTTACTTTGAGCTCTACGTCGGGACGTGTGTTGGGCTCTACGTCGGGACGTGTGTCGGGCTCTACGTCTGTAGTTAGCTAAATTTCAGCTCTACGTCGGGACGTGCGTTGGGCTCTACGTCGGGACGTGCGTTGGTCTCTACGTCGGGACGTGCGTTGGGCTCTCCGTCAGGACGTGTGTTGGGCTCTATATCAGGATTTAGCTTACTTTCGGCTCTACGTCGTGACGTGTGTTGGGCTCTACGTCGGGAAGTGTGTTGGGCTCTACGTCGGGAAGTGTGTTGGGCTCTAAGTCGGGACGTCTGTTGGGCTCTACGTCGGGAAGTGTGTTGGGCTCTACATCAAGATTTAGCTTCTATTCAGCTCTACGTCGGGACGTGTGTTGGGCTCTACGTCGGGACGTGTGTTGGGCTCTACATCAGGATTTAGCTTACTTTCAGCTCTACGTCGGGACGAGTGTTGGGCTCTGCGTCGGGACGTGTGTTGGGCTCTTCGTCGGGACGTGTGTTGGGCTATACGTCTAGACGTGTGTTGGGCTCTACATCAGGATTTAGCTTACTTTCAGCTCTATGTCAGGACGTGTGTTGGGCTCTACGTCGGGACGTGTGTTGAGCTCTACGTCTAGAGGTGTGTTGGGCTCTACATCAGGATTTAGCTTACTTTCAGCTCTATGTCGGGACGTGTGTTGGGCTCTACGTCGGGACGTGTGTTGGGCTCTACGTCGGGACATGTGTTGGGCTCTACATCAGGATTTAGCTGACTTTCAGCTCTACGTCGGGACGTGTGTTGGGCTCTATGTCGGGACGTGTGTTGGGCTCTACGTCGGACGTGTGTTGGGCTCTACGTCGGGACGTGTGTTGGGCTCTACATCAGGATTTAGCTTACTTTCAGCTCTACGTCGGGAGGAGTGTTGAGCTCTACGTCGGGACGTGTGTTGGGCTCTATATCAGGATTTAGCTTACTTTCAGCTCTACGTCTGGACGTGTGTTGGGCTCTACGTCGGGACGTGTGTTGGGCTCACATCAGGATTTAACTTACTTTCAGCTCTACGTCGGGACGTGTGCTGGGAATACGTCGGGACTTGTGCTGGGCTCTACGTCGCGACGTGTGTTCGGCTCTACGTCGGGACGTGTGTTGGGCTCTACGTCGGGACGTCTGTTGGGCTCTACGTCGGGACGTCGGTTGGGCTCTACGTCGGGACGTCTGTTGCGTTCTACGTCGGGAATTAGCTAACTTTCAGGTCTACGTCGGGACGTGTGTTGGGCTCTACGTCGGGACGTGTGTTGGGCTCTACGTCGGGACGTGTGTTGGGCTCTATATCAGGTTTTAGCTTACTTTCAGCTCTACGTCGGGACGTGTGTTGGGCTCTACGTCGGGACGTGTGTTGGGCTCTACATCAGGATTTAGCTTACTTTCAGCTCTATGTCAGGACGTGTGTTGGGCTCTACGTCGGGACGTGTGTTGAGCTCTACGTCTAGAGGTGTGTTGGGCTCTACATCAGGATTTATCTTACTTACAGCTCTATGTCGGGACGTGTGTTGGGCTCTACGTCGGGACGTGTGTTGGGCTCTACGTCGGGACGTGTGTTGGGCTCTACATCAGGATTTAGCTGACTTTCAGCTCTATGTCGGGACGTGTGTTGGGCTCTACCTCGGAACGTGTGTTGGGCTCTACGTCGGGACGTGTATTGGGCTCTACGTGGGGTTGTCTGTTGGGCTCTACGTCGGACGTGTGTTGGGCTCTACGTCGGGACGTGTGTTGGGCTCTACGTCGGGACGTGTGTTGGGCTCTACATCAGGATTTAGCTTACTTTCAGCTCTACGTCGGGACGAGTGTTGGGCTCTACGTCGGGACGTGTGTTGTGCCCTACATCAGGAATTAGCTTACTTTAAGGTCTACGTCGGGACGTGTGTTGGGCTCTACGTCGGGACGTGTGTTGGGCTCTACATCAGGATTTAGCTTACTTTCAGCTCTACGTCGGGACGAGTGTTGGGCTCTACGTCGGGACGTGTGTTGGGCTCACATCAGGATTTAACTTACTTTCAGCTCTACGTCGGGACGTGTGTTGGGAATACGTCGGGACGTGTGCTGGGCTCTACGTCGCGACGTGTGTTGGGCTCTACGTCGGGACGTGTGTTGGGCTCTACGTCGGGACTTCTGTTGGGCTCTACGTCGGGACGTCTGTTGGGTTCTACGTCGGGAATTAGCTTACTTTCAGGTCTACGTCGGGACGTGTGTTGGGCTGTACGTCGGGACGTGTGTTGGGCTCTACGTCGGGACGTTTGTTGGTCTCTACCTTGGGACGTATGTTGGGCTCTACATCAGGATTTAACTTACTTTCAGCTCTACGTCGGGACATGTGTTGGGCTCTACGTTGGGACGTGTGTTGGGTTCTACGTCGGGACGTGTGTTGGGCTCTACGTCGGGACGTGTGTTGGGCTCTACATCAGGATTTAGCTTACTTTCAGCTCTACGTCAGGACGTGTGTTGGGCTCTATGTCGGGACATGTGTTGGGCTCTACGTCGGGACGTGTGTTGGGCTCTACGTCGGGACATGTGTTGGGCTCTACGTCGTGACATGTGTTGGGCTCTACGTCGGGACGTTTGTTGGGCTCTGCGTCGGGACGTGTTTTGGGCTCTGCATCAGGAATTAGCTGATTTTCAGCTCTACGTCGGGACGTGTGTTGGCTCTACGTCGGGACGTCTGTTGGGCTCTACGTCGGACGTGTGTTGGGCGCTACGTCGGGACGTGTGTTGGGCTCTACATCAGGATTTAGCTTACTTTCAGCTCTACGTCGAGAGATGTGTTGGGCTCTACGTCCGGACGTGTGTTGGGCTCTACATCAGGATTTAGCTTACTTTCAGGTCTACGTCGCGACGTGTATTGGGCTCTATGTCGCAACGAGTGTTGGGCTGTACATCAGGATTTAGCATACTTTGAGCTCTACGTCGGGACGTGTGTTGGGCTCTACATCAGGATATAGCTTACTTTCAGCTCTAAGTCGGGACGTGTGTTGGGCTCTACGTCGGGACGTGTGTTGGGCTCTACGTCGGGACGTGTGTTGGCCTCTACTTCGGGACGTCTGTTGGGCTCTACATCAGGGTTTAGCTTACTTTCAGCTCTACGTCGGGACGTGTGCTGGGCTCTACGTCGGGACGTGTGCTGGGCTCTACGTAGGGACGTGTGTTGGGCTCTACGTCGGGACGTGTGTTCGGCTCTCGGTCGGGACGTGTGTTGGGCTCTACGTTGGGACGTGTGTTGGGCTCTACGTCTAGACGTGTGTTGGGCTCTACATCAGGATTTAGCTTACTTTGAGGTCTATGTCGGGACGTGTGTTGGGCTCTACGTTGGGACGTGTGTTGGGCTCTACGTCTAGACGTGTGTTGGGCTCTACATCACGATTTAGCTTACTTTGAGCTCTACGTCGGGACGTGTGTTGGGCTCTACGTCGGGACGTGTGTCGGGCTCTACGTCTGTAGTTAGCTAAATTTCAGCTCTACGTCGGGACGTGCGTTGGGCTCTACGTCGGGACGTGCGTTGGTCTCTATGTCGGGACGTGCGTTGGGCTCTCCGTCAGGACGTGTGTTGGGCTCTATATCAGGATTTAGCTTATTTTCGGCTCTACGTCGGGACGTGTGTTGGGCTCTACGTCGGGAAGTGTGTTGGGCTCTAAGTCGGGACGTGTGTTGGGCTCTACGTCGGGAAGTGTGTTGGGCTCTACATCAAGATTTAGCTTCTGTTCAGCTCTACGTCTGGACATGTGTTGGACTCTACGTCGGGACGTGTGTTGGGCTCTACGTCGGGACTTGTGTTGGGCTCTACGTCAGGATTAAGCTTACTTTCAGCTCTACATCGGGACGTGTGTTGGGCTCTACGTCGGGACGTGTGTTGGGCTCTACATCAGGATTTAGCTTACTTTCAGCTCTACGTCGGGACGTGTGTTGGGCTCTACGTGGGGAAGTGTGTTGGGCTCTACGTCGGGACGTGTGTTGGGCTCTACGTCAGGAAGTGTGTTGGGCTCTACGTCGGGAATTGTGTTGGGCTCTACATCAAGATTTAGCTTCCTTTCAGCTCTACGTCGGGACGTGTGTAGGCTCTACGTCGGGACGTGTGTTGGGCTCTACATCAGGATTTAGCTTACTTTCAGCTCTATGTCAGGACGTGTGTTGGGCTCTACGTCGGGACGTGTGTTGAGCTCTACGTCTAGAGGTGTGTTGGGCTCTACATCAGGATTTATCTTACTTACAGCTCTATGTCGGGACGTGTGTTGGGCTCTACGTCGGGACGTGTGTTGGGCTCTACATCAGGATTTAGCTGACTTTCAGCTCTACGTCGGGACGTGTGTTGGGCTCTATGTCGGGACGTGTGTTGGGCTCTACGTCGGACGTGTGTTGGGCTCTACGTCGGACGTGTGTTGGGCTCTACGTCGGGACGTGTGTTGGGCTCTACGTCGGGACGTGTGTTGGGCTCTACATCAGGATTTAGCTTACTTTCAGCTCTACGTCGGGACGAGTGTTGGGCTCTACGTCGGGACGTGTGTTGTGCCCTACATCAGGAATTAGCTTACTTTAAGGTCTACGTCGGGACGTGTGTTGGGCTCTACGTCGGGACGTGTGTTGGGCTCTACATCAGGATTTAGCTTACTTTCAGCTCTACGTCGGGACGAGTGTTGGGCTCTACGTCGGGACGTGTGTTGGGCTCACATCAGGATTTAACTTACTTTCAGCTCTACGTCGGGACGTGTGTTGGGAATACGTCGGGACGTGTGCTGGGCTCTACGTCGCGACGTGTGTTGGGCTCTACGTCGGGACGTGTGTTGGGCTCTACGTCGGGAATTCTGTTGGGCTCTACGTCGGGACGTCTGTTGGGTTCTACGTCGGGAATTAGCTTACTTTCAGGTCTACGTCGGGACGTGTGTTGGGCTGTACGTCGGGACGTGTGTTGGGCTCTACGTCGGGACGTTTGTTGGTCTCTACCTTGGGACGTATGTTGGGCTCTACATCAGGATTTAACTTACTTTCAGCTCTACGTCGGGACATGTGTTGGGCTCTACGTTGGGACGTGTGTTGGGTTCTACGTCGGGACGTGTGTTGGGCTCTACGTCGGGACGTGTGTTGGGCTCTACATCAGGATTTAGCTTACTTTCAGCTCTACGTCAGGACGTGTGTTGGGCTCTATGTCGGGACATGTGTTGGGCTCTACGTCGGGACGTGTGTTGGGCTCTACGTCGGGACATGTGTTGGGCTCTACGTCGTGACATGTGTTGGGCTCTACGTCGGGACGTTTGTTGGGCTCTGCGTCGGGACGTGTTTTGGGCTCTGCATCAGGAATTAGCTGATTTTCAGCTCTACGTCGGGACGTGTGTTGGCTCTACGTCGGGACGTCTGTTGGGCTCTACGTCGAGAGATGTGTTGGGCTCTACGTCCGGACGTGTGTTGGGCTCTACATCAGGATTTAGCTTACTTTCAGGTCTACGTCGCGACGTGTATTGGGCTCTATGTCGCAACGAGTGTTGGGCTGTACATCAGGATTTAGCATACTTTGAGCTCTACGTCGGGACGTGTGTTGGGCTCTACATCAGGATATAGCTTACTTTCAGCTCTAAGTCGGGACGTGTGTTGGGCTCTACGTCGGGACGTGTGTTGGGCTCTACGTCGGGACGTGTGTTGGCCTCTACTTCGGGACGTCTGTTGGGCTCTACATCAGGGTTTAGCTTACTTTCAGCTCTACGTCGGGACGTGTGCTGGGCTCTACGTCGGGACGTGTGCTGGGCTCTACGTAGGGACGTGTGTTGGGCTCTACGTCGGGACGTGTGTTCGGCTCTCGGTCGGGACGTGTGTTGGGCTCTACGTTGGGACGTGTGTTGGGCTCTACGTCTAGACGTGTGTTGGGCTCTACATCAGGATTTAGCTTACTTTGAGGTCTATGTCGGGACGTGTGTTGGGATCTACGTTGGGACGTGTGTTGGGCTCTACGTCTAGACGTGTGTTGGGCTCTACATCACGATTTAGCTTACTTTGAGCTCTACGTCGGGACGTGTGTTGGGCTCTACGTCGGGACGTGTGTCGGGCTCTACGTCTGTAGTTAGCTAAATTTCAGCTCTACGTCGGGACGTGCGTTGGGCTCTACGTCGGGACGTGCGTTGGTCTCTATGTCGGGACGTGCGTTGGGCTCTCCGTCAGGACGTGTGTTGGGCTCTATATCAGGATTTAGCTTACTTTCGGCTCTACGTCGGGACGTGTGTTGGGCTCTACGTCGGGAAGTGTGTTGGGCTCTACGTCGGGAAGTGTGTTGGGCTCTAAGTCGGGACGTGTGTTGGGCTCTACGTCGGGAAGTGTGTTGGGCTCTACATCAAGATTTAGCTTCTATTCAGCTCTACGTCTGGACATGTGTTGGGCTCTACGTCGGGACGTGTGTTGGGCTCTACGTCGGGACTTGTGTTGGGCTCTACGTCAGGATTAAGCTTACTTTCAGCTCTACATCGGGACGTGTGTTGGGCTCTACGTCGGGACGTGTGTTGGGCTCTACATCAGGATTTAGCTTACTTTCAGCTCTACGTCGGGACGTGTGTTGGGCTCTACGTGGGGAAGTGTGTTGGGCTCTACGTCGGGACGTGTGTTGGGCTCTACGTCAGGAAGTGTGTTGGGCTCTACGTCGGGAATTGTGTTGGGCTCTACATCAAGATTTAGCTTCCTTTCAGCTCTACGTCGGGACGTGTGTAGGCTCTACGTCGGGACGTGTGTTGGGCTCCACGTCGGGACGTGCGTTGGGCTCTACGTTGGGACGTGTGTTGGGTTCTACGTCGGGACGTGTGTTGGGCTCTACGTCGGGACGTGTGTTGGGCTCTACATCAGGATTTAGCTTACTTTCAGCTCTACCTCAGGACGTGTGTTGGGCTCTATGTCGGGACATGTGTTGGGCTCTACGTCGGGACGTGTGTTGGGCTCTACGTCGGGACATGTGTTGGGCTCTACGTCGGGACATGTGTTGGGCTCTACGTCGGGACGTTTGTTGGGCTCTGCGTCGGGACGTGTGTTGGGCTCTGCATCAGGAATTAGCTGATTTTCAGCTCTACGTCGGGACGTGTGTTGGCTCTACGTCGGGACGTCTGTTGGGCTCTACGTCGGACGTGTGTTGGGCGCTACGTCGGGACGTGTGTTGGGCTCTACATCAGGATTTAGCTTACTTTCAGCTCTACGTCGAGAGATGTGTTGGGCTCTACGTCCGGACGTGTGTTGGGCTCTACATCAGGATTTAGCTTACTTTCAGGTCTACGTCGCGACGTGTATTGGGCTCTATGTCGCAACGAGTGTTGGGCTCTACATCAGGATTTAGCATACTTTGAGCTCTACGTCGGGACGTGTGTTGGGCTCTACATCAGGATATAGCTTACTTTCAGCTCTAAGTCGGGACGTGTGTTGGGCTCTACGTCGGGACGTGTGTTGGGCTCTACGTCGGGACGTGTGTTGGCCTCTATTTCGGGACGTCTGTTGGGCTCTACATCAGGGTTTAGCTTACTTTCAGCTCTACGTCGGGACGTGTGCTGGGCTCTACGTCGGGACGTGTGCTGGGCTCTACGTAGGGACGTGTGTTGGGCTCTACGTCGGGATGTGTGTTCGGCTCTCGGTCGGGACGTGTGTTGGGCTCTACGTTGGGACGTGTGTTGGGCTCTACGTCTAGACGTGTGTTGGGCTCTACATCAGGATTTAGCTTACTTTGAGGTCTATGTCGGGACGTGTGTTGGGCTCTACGTTGGGACGTGTGTTGGGCTCTACGTCTAGACGTGTGTTGGGCTCTACATCACGATTTAGCTTACTTTGAGCTCTACGTCGGGACGTGTGTTGGGCTCTACGTCGGGACGTGTGTCGGGCTCTACGTCTGTAGTTAGCTAAATTTCAGCTCTACGTCGGGACGTGCGTTGGGCTCTACGTCGGGACGTGCGTTGGTCTCTATGTCGGGACGTGCGTTGGGCTCTCCGTCAGGACGTGTGTTGGGCTCTATATCAGGATTTAGCTTACTTTCGGCTCTACGTCGGGACGTGTGTTGGGCTCTACGTCGGGAAGTGTGTTGGGCTCTACGTCGGGAAGTGTGTTGGGCTCTAAGTCGGGACGTGTGTTGGGCTCTACGTCGGGAAGTGTGTTGGGCTCTACATCAAGATTTAGCTTCTATTCAGCTCTACGTCTGGACATGTGTTGGGCTCTACGTCGGGACGTGTGTTGGGCTCTACGTCGGGACTTGTGTTGGGCTCTACGTCAGGATTAAGCTTACTTTCAGCTCTACATCGGGACGTGTGTTGGGCTCTACGTCGGGACGTGTGTTGGGCTCTACATCAGGATTTAGCTTACTTTCAGCTCTACGTCGGGACGTGTGTTGGGCTCTACGTGGGGAAGTGTGTTGGGCTCTACGTCGGGACGTGTGTTGGGCTCTACGTCAGGAAGTGTGTTGGGCTCTACGTCGGGAATTGTGTTGGGCTCTACATCAAGATTTAGCTTCCTTTCAGCTCTACGTCGGGACGTGTGTAGGCTCTACGTCGGGACGTGTGTTGGGCTCCACGTCGGGACGTGCGTTGGGCTCTACGTTGGGACGTGTGTTGGGTTCTACGTCGGGACGTGTGTTGGGCTCTACGTCGGGACGTGTGTTGGGCTCTACATCAGGATTTAGCTTACTTTCAGCTCTACCTCAGGACGTGTGTTGGGCTCTATGTCGGGACATGTGTTGGGCTCTACGTCGGGACGTGTGTTGGGCTCTACGTCGGGACATGTGTTGGGCTCTACGTCGGGACATGTGTTGGGCTCTACGTCGGGACGTTTGTTGG
Source organism: Leptosomus discolor (assembly GCF_034619465.1). Lineage (NCBI taxonomy): Eukaryota > Metazoa > Chordata > Aves > Leptosomiformes > Leptosomidae > Leptosomus > Leptosomus discolor. Next base: position 43,454 of record NW_028237857.1, on the reverse strand, counting down.
GCTCTGCGTCGGGACGTGTGTTGGGCTCTGCATCAGGAATTAGCTGATTTTCAGCTCTACGTCGGGACGTGTGTTGGCTCTACGTCGGGACGTCTGTTGGGCTCTACGTCGGACGTGTGTTGGGCGCTACGTCGGGACGTGTGTTGGGCTCTACATCAGGATTTAGCTTACTTTCAGCTCTACGTCGAGAGATGTGTTGGGCTCTACGTCCGGACGTGTGTTGGGCTCTACATCAGGATTTAGCTTACTTTCAGGTCTACGTCGCGACGTGTATTGGGCTCTATGTCGCAACGAGTGTTGGGCTCTACATCAGGATTTAGCATACTTTGAGCTCTACGTCGGGACGTGTGTTGGGCTCTACATCAGGATATAGCTTACTTTCAGCTCTAAGTCGGGACGTGTGTTGGGCTCTACGTCGGGACGTGTGTTGGGCTCTACGTCGGGACGTGTGTTGGCCTCTACTTCGGGACGTCTGTTGGGCTCTACATCAGGGTTTAGCTACTTTCAGCTCTACGTCGGGACGTGTGCTGGGCTCTACGTCGGGACGTGTGCTGGGCTCTACGTCGGGACGTGTGTTGGGCTCTACGTCGGGACGTGTGTTCGGCTCTCGGTCGGGACGTGTGTTAGGCTCTACGTTGGGACGTGTGTTGGGCTCTACGTCTAGACGTGTGTTGGGCTCTACATCAGGATTTAGCTTACTTTGAGGTCTATGTCGGGACGTGTGTTGGGCTCTACGTTGGGACGTGTGTTGGGCTCTACGTCTAGACGTGTGTTGGGCTCTACATCAGGATTTAGCTTACTTTGAGCTCTACGTCGGGACGTGTGTTGGGCTCTACGTCGGGACGTGTGTCGGGCTCTACGTCTGTAGTTAGCTAAATTTCAGCTCTACGTCGGGACGTGCGTTGGGCTCTACGTCGGGACGTGCGTTGGTCTCTATGTCGGGACGTGCGTTGGGCTCTCCGTCAGGACGTGTGTTGGGCTCTATATCAGGATTTAGCTTACTTTCGGCTCTACGTCGGGACGTGTGTTGGGCTCTACGTCGGGAAGTGTGTTGGGCTCTACGTCGGGAAGTGTGTTGGGCTCTAAGTCGGGACGTGTGTTGGGCTCTACGTCGGGAAGTGTGTTGGGCTCTACATCAAGATTTAGCTTCTATTCAGCTCTACGTCTGGACGTGTGTTGGGCTCTACGTCGGGACGTGTGTTGGGCTCTACGTCGGGACTTGTGTTGGGCTCTACGTCAGGATTAAGCTTACTTTCAGCTCTACATCGGGACGTGTGTTGGGCTCTACGTCGGGACGTGTGTTGGGCTCTACATCAGGATTTAGCTTACTTTCAGCTCTACGTCGGGACGTGTGTTGGGCTCTACGTGGGGAAGTGTGTTGGGCTCTACGTCGGGACGTGTGTTGGGCTCTACGTCGGGAAGTGTGTTGGGCTCTACGTCGGGAATTGTGTTGGGCTCTACATCAAGATTTAGCTTCCTTTCAGCTCTACGTCGGGACGTGTGTAGGCTCTACGTCGGGACGTGTGTTGGGCTCCACGTCGGGACGTGCGTTGGGCTCTACCTCGGGACGTGTGTTGGGCTCTACGTCGGGACGTGTGTCGGGCTCTACGTCTGTAGTTAGCTAAATTTCAGCTCTACGTCGGGACGTGCGTTGGGCTCTACGTCGGGACGTGCGTTGGTCTCTACGTCGGGACGTGCGTTGGGCTCTCCGTCGGGACGTGTGTTGGGCTCTATATCAGGATTTAGCTTACTTTCGGGTCTACGTCGGGACGTGTGTTGGGCTCTACGTCGGGAAGTGTGTTGGGCTCTACGTCGGGAAGTGTGTTGGGCTCTAAGTCGGGACGTGTGTTGGGCTCTACGTCGGGAATTGTGTTGGGCTCTTCATCAAGATTTAGCTTCTATTCAGCTCTACGTCGGGACGTGTGTTGGGCTCTACCTCGGGATGTGTGTTGGGCTCTACGTCGGGACGTGTGTTGGGCTCTACATCAGGATTTAGCTTACTTTCAGCTCTACGTCGGGACGTGTGTTGGGCTGTACGTCTGGACGTGTGTTGGGCTCTACATCAGGATTTAACTTACTTTCAGCTCTACGTCGGGACGTGTGTTTGGAATACGTCGGGACGTGTGTTGGGCTCTACGTCGGGACGTGTGTTGGGCTCTACGTCGGGACGTGTGTTGGGGTGTACGTCGCGACGTCTGTTGGGCTCTACATCGGGAATTAGATTACTTTCAGCTCTACTTCGGGACGTGTGTTGGGCTCCACGTCGGGACGTGTGTTGGGCTCTACATCAGGATTTAGCTGACTTTCAGCTCTACGTCGGGACGTGTGTTGGGCTCTATGTCGGGACGTGTGTTGGCGTCTACGTCGGACGTGTGTTGGGCTCTACGTCGGGACGTGTGTTGGGCTCTAAATCAGGATGATCTTACTTTCAGCTCTACGTCGGGATGTGTGTTGGGCTCTACGTCTGGACGTGTGTTGGGCTCTACATCAGGATTTAGCTTACTTTCAGCTCTACGTCGGGACGTGTGTTGGGCTCTACGTCGGGACGTGTGTTGGGCTCACATCAGGATTTAACTTACTTTCAGCTCTACGTCGGGACGTGTGTTGGGAATACGTCGGGACGTGTGCTGGGCTCTACGTCGCGACGTGTGTTGGGCTCTACGTCGGGACGTGTGTTGGGCTCTACGTCGGGACTTCTGTTGGGCTCTACGTCGGGACGTCTGTTGGGTTCTACGTCGGGAATTAGCTTACTTTCAGGTCTACGTCGGGACGTGTGTTGGGCTGTACGTCGGGACGTGTGTTGGGCTCTACGTCGGGACGTTTGTTGGTCTCTACCTTGGGACCTGTGTTGGGCTCTACATCAGAATTTAACTTACTTTCAGCTCTACGTCGGGACATGTGCTGGGCTCTACGTTGGGACGTGTGTTGGGCTCTACGTCGGGACGTGTGTTGGGCTCTACGTCGGGACGTGTGTTGGGCTCTACATCAGGATTTAGCTTACTTTCAGCTCTACGTCAGGACGTGTGTTGGGCTCTACGTCGGGACATGTGTTGGGCTCTACGTCGGGACGTGTGTTGGGCTCTACGTCGGGACATGTGTTGGGCTCTACGTCGGGACATGTATTGGGCTCTACGTCGGGACGTGTGTTGGGCTCTGCGTCGGGACGTGTGTTGGGCTCTGCATCAGGAATTAGCTGATTTTCAGCTCTACGTCGGGACGTGTGTTGGCTCTACGTCGGGACGTCTGTTGGGCTCTACGTCGGACGTGTGTTGGGCGCTACGTCGGGACGTGTGTTGGGCTCTACATCAGGATTTAGCTTACTTTCAGCTCTACGTCGGGACATGTGTTGGGCTCTACGTCTGGACGTGTGTTGGGCTCTACATCAGGATTTAGCTTACTTTCAGGTCTACGTCGCGACGTGTATTGGGCTCTATGTCGCAACGAGTGTTGGGCTCTACATCAGGATTTAGCATACTTTGAGCTCTACGTCGGGACGTGTGTTGGGCTCTACATCAGGATATAGCTTACTTTCAGCTCTAAGTCGGGACGTGTGTTGGGCTCTACGTCGGGACGTGTGTTGGGCTCTACGTCGGGACGTGTGTTGGCCTCTACGTCGGGACGTCTGTTGGGCTCTACATCAGGGTTTAGCTTACTTTCAGCTCTACGTCGGGACGTGTGCTGGGCTCTACGTCGGGACGTGTGCTGGGCTGTACGTCGGGACGTGTGTTGGGCTCTACGTCGGGACGTGTGTTCGGCTCTCGGTCGGGACGTGTGTTGGGCTCTACGTTGGGACGTGTGTTGGGCTCTACGTCTAGACGTGTGTTGGGCTCTACATCAGGATTTAGCTTACTTTGAGGTCTATGTCGGGACGTGTGTTGGGCTCTACGTTGGGACGTGTGTTGGGCTCTACGTCTAGACGTGTGTTGGGCTCTACATCAGGATTTAGCTTACTTTGAGCTCTACGTCGGGACGTGTGTTGGGCTCTACGTCGGGACGTGTGTCGGGCTCTACGTCTGTAGTTAGCTAAATTTCAGCTCTACGTCGGGACGTGCGTTGGGCTCTACGTCGGGACGTGCGTTGGTCTCTACGTCGGGACGTGCGTTGGGCTCTCCGTCAGGACGTGTGTTGGGCTCTATATCAGGATTTAGCTTACTTTCGGCTCTACGTCGGGACGTGTGTTGGGCTCTACGTCGGGAAGTGTGTTGGGGTCTACGTCGGGAAGTGTGTTGGGCTCTACGTCGGGAAGTGTGTTGGGCTCTAAGTCGGGACGTGTGTTGGGCTCTACGTCAGGAAGTGTGTTGGGCTCTACATCAAGATTTAGCTTCTATTCAGCTCTACGTCTGGACGTGTGTTGGGCTCTACGTCGGGACGTGTGTTGGGCTCTACGTCGGGACTTGTATTGGGCTCTACATCAGGATTTAGCTTACTTTCAGCTCTACATCGGGACGTGTGTTGGGCTCTACGTCGGGACGTGTGTTGGGCTCTACATCAGGATTTAGCTTACTTTCAGCTCTACGTCGGGACGTGTGTTGGGCTCTACGTGGGGAAGTGTGTTGGGCTCTACGTCGGGACGTGTGTTGGGCTCTACGTCGGGAAGTGTGTTGGGCTCTACGTCGGGAATTGTGTTGGGCTCTACATCAAGATTTAGCTTCCTTTCAGCTCTACGTCGGGACGTGTGTAGGCTCTACGTCGGGACGTGTGTTGGGCTCCACGTCGGGACGTGCGTTGGGCTCTACCTCGGGACGTGTGTTGGGCTCTACGTCGGGACGTGTGTTGGGCTCTACGTCGGGACGTGTGTCGGGCTCTACGTCTGTAGTTAGCTAAATTTCAGCTCTACGTCGGGACGTGCGTTGGGCTCTCCGTCGGGACGTGTGTTGGGCTCTATATCAGGATTTAGCTTACTTTCGGCTCTACGTCGGGACGTGTGTTGGGCTCTACGTCGGGAAGTGTGTTGGGCTCTACGTCGGGAAGTGTGTTGGGCTCTAAGTCGGGACGTGTGTTGGGCTCTACGTCGGGAATTGTGTTGGGCTCTTCATCAAGATTTAGCTTCTATTCAGCTCTACGTCGGGACGTGTGTTGGGCTCTACGTCGGGATGTGTGTTGGGCTCTACGTCGGGATGTGTGTTGGGCTCTACGTCGGGACGTGTGTTGGGCTCTACATCAGGATTTAGCTTACTTTCAGCTCTACGTCGGGACGTGTGTTGGGCTCTACGTCGGGACGTGTGTTCGGCTCTACATCAGGATTTAGCTTACTTTCAGCTCTACGTCGGGACGTGTGTTGGGCTCTATGTCGGGAAGTGTGTTGGGCTCTACGTCGGGACGTGTGTTGGGCTCTACGTCGGGACGTGTGTTGGGCTCTACGTCGGGACGTGTGTTAGGCTCCACGTCGGGACGTGTGTTGGGCTCTACCTCGGGACGTGTGTTGGGCTCTACGTCGGGACGTGTGTTGGGCTCTACGTCGGGACGTGTGTTCGGCTCTACATCAGGATTTAGCTTACTTTCAGCTCTACGTCGGGACGTGTGTTGGGCTCTACGTCGGGACGTGTGTTGGGCTATACGTCGGGACATGTGTTGGGCTCTACGTCGGGACGTGTGTTGGGCTATACGTCGGGACGTGTGTTGGGCTCTACATCAGGATTTAGCATACTTTCAGCTCTACGTCGGGACGTGCGTTGGGCTCTCCGTCGGGACGTGTGTTGGGCTCTACATCAGGATTTAGCTTACTTTCAGCTCTACGTCGGGACGTGTGTTGGGCTCTACGTCGGGAAGTGTGTTGAGCTCTACGTCGGGACGTGTGTTGGGCTCTACGTCGGGACGTGTGTTGGACTCTACATCAGAATTTAGCTTACTTTCAGCTCTACGTCGGGACGTGTGTTGGGCTCTACGTCGGGACGTGTGTTGGGCTCTATGTGGGGTTTTAGCATACATTCAGCTCTACGTTGGGACGTGTGTTGGGCTCCACGTCGGGACGTGTGTTTGGCTCCATGTCGGGACGTGTGTTGGGCTCCATGTCGGGACGTGTGTTGGGCTCTACCTCGGAACGTGTGTTGGGCTCTACGTCGGGACGTGTATTGGGCTCTACGTGGGGATGTCTGTTGGGCTCTACGTTGGGACGTGTGTTGGGCTCTACGTCGGGACGTGTGTTGGGCTCTACATCAGGTTTTACCTGACTTTCATCTCTACTTCGGGACGTGTGTTGGGCTCTACGTCGGGACGTGTGTTGGGCTCTACGTCGGGACATGTGTTGGGCTCTACATCAGGATTTAGCTTACTTTCAGCTCTACGTCGGGACGTGTGTTGGGCTCCACATCAGGATTTAGCTTACTTTCAGCTCTACGTCGGGACGTGTGTTGGGCTCTACGTTGGGATGTGTTTTGGGCTCTACGTCGGGACGTGTGTTCGGCTCTACATCAGGATTTAGCTTACTTTCAGCTCTACGTCGGGACGTGTGTTGGGCTCTATGTCGGGAAGTGTGTTGGGCTCTACGTCGGGACGTGTGTTGGGCTCTACGTCGGGAAGTGTGTTGGGCTCTACATCAAGATTTAGCTTCGTATCAGCTCTACGTCGGGACGTGTGTTGGGCTCTACGTCGGGACGTGTGTTAGGCTCCACGTCGGGACGTGTGTTGGGCTCTACCTCGGGACGTGTGTTGGGCTCTACGTCGAGACGTGTGTTGGGCTCTACGTCGGGACGTGTGTTGGGCTCTACGTCGGGACGTGTGTTGGGCTCTACATCAGGATTTAGCTTACTTTCAGCTCTACGTCGGGACGTGTGTTGGGCTCTACGTCGGGACGTGTGTTGGGCTATACGTCGGGACTTGTGTTGGGCTCTACGTCGGGACGTGTGTTGGGCTCTACGTCGGGACGTGTGTTGGGCTCTACATCAGGATTTAGCATACTTTCAGCTCTACGTCGGGACGTGCGTTGGGCTCTCCGTCGGGACGTGTGTTGGGCTCTACATCAGGATTTAGCTTACTTTCAGCTCTACGTCGGGACGTGTGTTGGGCTCTACGTCGGGAAGTGTGTTGAGCTCTACGTCGGGACGTGTGTTGGGCTCTACGTCGGGACGTGTGTTGGGCTCTACGTCGGGACGTGTGTTGGACTCTACATCAGAATTTAGCTTACTTTCAGCTCTACGTCGGGACATGTGTTGGGCTCTACGTCGGGACGTGTGTTGGGCTCTATGTGGGGTTTTAGCATACATTCAGCTCTACGTTGGGACGTGTGTTGGGCTCCACGTCGGGACGTGTGTTTGGCTCCATGTCGGGACGTGTGTTGGGCTCCATGTCGGGACGTGTGTTGGGCTCTACCTCGGAACGTGTGTTGGGCTCTACGTCGGGACGTGTATTGGGCTCTACGTGGGGATGTCTGTTGGGCTCTACGTTGGGACGTGTGTTGGGCTCTACGTCGGGACGTGTGTTGGGCTCTACATCAGGTTTTACCTGACTTTCATCTCTACTTCGGGACGTGTGTTGGGCTCTACGTCGGGACGTGTGTTGGGCTCTACGTCGGGACATGTGTTGGGCTCTACATCAGGATTTAGCTTACTTTCAGCTCTACGTCGGGACGTGTGTTGGGCTCCACATCAGGATTTAGCTTACTTTCAGCTCTACGTCGGGACGTGTGTTGGGCTCTACGTTGGGATGTGTTTTGGGCTCTACATCGGGACGTGTGTTCGGCTCTACGTCGGACGTGTGTTGGGCTCTACGTCGGACGTGTGTTGGGCTCTACATCAGGATTTATCTTACTTTCAGCTCTACGTCAGGACGTGTGTTGGGCTCTATGTCTGGACGTGTGTTGGGCTCTACATCAGGATTTAACTTACATTCAGCTCTTCGTCGGGACGTGTGTTGGGCTCTACATCGGGACGTGTGTTGGGCTTTACTTCAGGATTTAACTTACTTTCAGCTCTACGTCTGGACGTGTGTTGGGAATATGTCGGGACGTGTGTTGGGCTCTATGTCGGGACGTCTGTTGGGCTCTACGTCGGGACGTGTGTTGGGCTCTACGTCGCGACGACTGTTGGGCTCTACGTCGGGACGTGTGTTGGACTCTACGTCGCGACGTCTGTTGGGCTCTACGTCGGGACGTCTGTTGGGCTCTACGTCAGGAATTAGCTTACTTTCAGCTCTACTTCGGGACGTGTGTTGGGCTCTACATCAGGGTTTAGCTTACTTTCAGCTCTACGTCGGAACGTGTGTTGGGCTCTACGTCGGAACGTGTGTTGGGCTCTACGTCGGGACGTGTGTTGAGCTCTACTGCGGGACGTGTGTTGTGCTCTACATCAGGATTTAGCTTACTTTCAGCTCTACGTCGGGACGTGTGTTGGGGTCTACATCAGGATTTAACTTACATTCAGCTCTACTTCGGGACGTGTGTTGGGCTCTACTCGGGACGTGTGTTGGGCTCTACTCGGGACGTGTGTTGGGCTCTACGTCGGGACGTGTGTTGGGCTCTACGTCTAGACGTGTGTTGGGCTCTACATCAGGATTTAGCTTACTTTCAGCTCTATGTCGGGACGTGTGTTGGGCTCTACGTCGGGACGTGTGTTGGGCTCTACGTCGGGACGTGTGTTGGGCTCTACAACAGGATTTAGCTGACTTTCAGCTCTACTTCGGGACATGTGTTGGGTTCTACGTCGGACGTGTGTTGGGCTCTAGGTCGGGACGTGTGTTGGGCTATACGTCGTGACGTGTGTTGGGCTCTACATCAGGATTTAGCATACTTTCAGCTCTACGTCGGAACGTGCGTTGGGCTCTCCGTCGGGACGTGTGTTGGGCTCTACATCAGGATTTAGCTTACTTTCAGCTCTACGTCGGGACGTGTGTTGGGCTCTACGTCGGGAAGTGTGTTGAGCTCTATGTCGGGAAGTGTGTTGGGCTCTACGTCGGGAAGTGTGTTAGGCTCTAAGTCGGGACGTGTGTTGGGCTCTACGTCGGGAAGTGTGTTGGGCTCTACATCAAGATTTAGCTTCCTTTCAGCTCTACGTCAGGACGTGTGTTGGGCTCTACGTCGGGACGTGTGTTGGGCTCTACGTCGGGACGTGTGTTGGGCTCTACGTCAGCACGTGTGTTGGGCTCTACAGCAGGATTTAGCTTATTTTCAGCTCTACGTCGGGACATGTGTTGGGCTCTGCGTCGGGACGTCTGTTGGGCTCTACGTCGGGACGTGTGTTGGGCTCTACGTCGGGACGTGTGTTGGGTTCTACATCAGGATTTAGCTTACTTTCAGCTCTACGTCGGGACGTGTGTTGGACTCTACGTCGGGAAGTGTGTTGGGCTCTACGTCGGGAAGTGTGTTGGGCTCTACGTCGGGAAGTGTGTTGGGCTCTACATCAAGATTTAGCTTCCTTTCGGCTCTACGTCGGGATGTGTGTTGGGCTCTACGTCGGGACGTGTGTTGGGCTCTACGTCGGGACGTGTGTTGGGCTGTACGTCGGGACGTGTGTTGGACTCTACATCAGAATTTAGCTTACTTTCAGCTCTACGTCGGGACGTGTGTTGGGCTCTACGTCGGGACGTGTGTTGGGCTCTATGTGGGGTTTTAGCATACATTCAGCTCTACGTTGGGACGTGTGTTGGGCTCCACGTCGGGACGTGTGTTTGGCTCCATGTCGGGACATGTGTTGGGCTCCATGTCGGGAGCTGTGTTGGGCTCTACGTCGGGACGTGTCTGGGCTCTACGTCGGGACGTGTGTTGGGCTCTACATCAGGATTTAGCTGACTTTCAGCTCTACGTCGGGACGTGTGTTGGGCTCTATGTCGGGACGTGTGTTGGGCTCTACGTCGGACGTGTGTTGGGCTCTACGTCGGACGTGTGTTGGGCTCTACGTCGGGACGTCTGTTGGGCTCTACGTCGGGACGTGTGTTGGGCTCTACGTCGGACGTGTGTTGGGCTCTACGTCGGACATGTGTTGGGCTCTACGTCGGGACGTCTGTTGGGCTCTACGTCGGGACGTGTGTTGGGCTCTACGTCGAAACGTGTGTTGGGCTCTACATCAGGATTTAGCTTACTTTCAGCTCTACGTCGGGACGAGTGTTGGGCTCTACGTCGGGACGTGTGTTGGGCTCTACATCAGGATTTAGCTTACTTTCAGCTCTACGTCGGGACGTGTGTTGGGCTCTACGTCGGGACGTGTGTTGGGCTCACATCAGGATTTAACTTACTTTCAGCTCTACGTCGGGACGTGTGTTGGGCTCTACGTCGGGACGTGTGTTGGGCTCTACGTCGGGACGTGTGTTGGGCTCTACGTCGGGAATTAGCTTACTTTCAGGTCTACGTCGGGACGTGTGCTGGGCTCTACGTCGGGACGTGTGTTGGGCTCTACGTCAGGACGTGTGTTGGGCTCTACATCAGGGTTTAGCTTACTTTCAGCTCTACGTCGGGACGTGTGCTGGGCTCTACATCCGGACGTGTGCTGGGTTCTACGTCGGGGTTTAGCTTACATTCAGCTCTACGTCGGGACGTGTGTTGGGCTCTATGTCGGGACGTGTGTTGGGCTCTACGTCGGGACGTCTGTTGGGCTATACCTCGGGACGTCTGTTGGCCTCTATATCAGGATTTAGCTTACGTTCAGCTCTACGTCGGGACGTGTGTTGGGCTCTACTTCGGGACGTGTGTTGGGCTCTACGTCGGAATGTCTGTTGGGCTGTACGTCCGGACGTGTGTTGGGCTCTACATCAGGGTTTAGTTTACTTTCAGCTCTACGTCGGGATGTCGGTTGGGCTCTTCGTCTGGACGTCGGTTGGGCTCTACGTCAGGACGCCTGTTGGGCTCTACGTCGGGACGTCTGTTGGGCTGTACGTCTGGACGTCTGTTGGGCTCTACGACGGGACATCTGTTGGGCTCTACATCAGGATTTAGCTTACTTTCAGCTGTACGTCGGGACGTGTGTTGGGCTCTACGTCACGACGTCTGTTGGGCTCTACGTCGGGACGTGTGTTGGGCTCTACGTCGGGACGTGTGTTGGGCTCTACATCAGGATTTAGCTTATTTTCAGCTCTGTGTCGGGACGTGTGTTGGGCTCTACGTCAGGACGTGTCTTGGGCTCTACGTCGGGACGTCTGTTGGGCTCTACGTCGGGACGTCTGTTGGGCTCTACATCAGGATTTAGCTTACTTTCAGCTCTACGTCGGGACATCGGTTGGGCTCTACGTCGGGACGTCGGTTGGGATCTACGTCGGAACGTGTGTTGGGCTCTACGTCGGGACGTGTGTTGGGCTCTACATCAGGGTTTAGCTTACTTTCAGCTCTACGTCGGGGTGTCGGTTGGGCTCTTCGTCGAGACGTCGGTTGGGCTCTACGTCGGGACACCTGTTGGAATATACGTCGGGACGTCTGTTGGGCTCTATGTCGGGACGTCTGTTGGGCTCTACGTTGGGACGTCTGTTGGGCTCTACATCAGTATTTAGCTTACTTTCAGCTCTACGTCGGGACGTGTGTTTGGCTCTACGTCGGGACTTGTGTTGGGGTCTACGTCGGGACATCTGTTCGGCTCTAGGTCGGGACGTGTGTTGGGCTCTACATCAGGGTTTAGCTTACTTTCAGCTCTACGTCGGGACGTCGGTTGAGCTCTTCGTCGGGACGTCGGTTGTGCTCTACGTCGGGACGTCTGTTGGGCTCTACGTCGGGACGTCTGTTGGGCTGTATGTCGGGACGTCTGTTGGGCTCTACATCAGGATTTATCTTACTTTCAGCTCTACGTCAGGACGTGTGTTGGGCTCTATGTCTGGACGTGTCTTGGGCTCTACAGCAGGATTTAACTTACATTCAGCTCTTCGTCGGGACGTGTGTTGGGCTCTACGTCGGGACGTGTGTTGGGCTTTACTTCAGGATTTAACTTACTTTCAGCTCTACGTCTGGACGTGTGTTGGGAATACGTCGGGACGTGTGTTGGGCTCTATGTCGGGACGTCTGTTGGGCTCCACGTCGGGACGTGTGTTGGGCTCTACGTCGCGACGTCTGTTGGGCTCTACGTCGGGACGTGTGTTGGACTCTACGTCGCGAAGTCTGTTGGGCTCTACGTCGGGACGTCTGTTGGGCTCTACGTCAGGAATTAGCTTACTTTCAGCTCTACTTCGGGACGTGTGTTGGGCTCTACATCAGGGTTTACCTTACTTTCAGCTCTACGTCGGAACGTGTGTTGGGCTCTACGTCGGAACGTGTGTTGGGCTCTACGTCGGGACGTGTGTTGAGCTCTACTGCGGGACGTGTGTTGTGCTCTACATCAGGATTTAGCTTACTTTCAGCTCTACGTCGGGACGTGTGTTGGGCTCTACATCAGGATTTAGCTTACTTTCAGCTCTACGTCGGGACGTGTGTTGGGCTCTACGTCGGGACGTGTGTTGGGCTCTACGTCGGACGTGTGTTGGGCTCTACGTCGGACGAGTGTTGGGCTCTACGTCGGGACGTGTGTTGGGCTCTACATCAGGATTTAGCTTACTTTCAGCTCTACGTCGGGACGTGTGTTGGGCTCTATGTCTGGACGTGTGTTGGGGTCTACATCAGGATTTAACTTACATTCAGCTCTACGTCAGGACGTGTGTTGGGCTCTACTCGGGACGTGTGTTGGGCTCTACGTCGGGACGTGTGTTGGGCTCTACGTCTAGACGTGTGTTGGGCTCTACATCAGGATTTAGCTTACTTTCAGCTCTATGTCGGGACGTGTGTTGGGCTCTACGTCGGGACGTGTGTTGGGCTCTACGTTGGGACGTGTGTTGGGCTCTACAACAGGATTTAGCTGACTTTCAGCTCTACTTCGGGACGTGTGTTGGGTTCTACGTCGGACGTGTGTTGGGCTCTAGGTCGGGACGTGTGTTGGGCTCTACGTCGGGACGTGTGTTGGGCTCTACATCAGGATTTAGCTTACTTTCAGCTCTACGTCGGAACGTGTGTTGGGCTCTACGTCGGAACGTGTGTTGGGCTCTACGTCGGGACGTGTGTTGAGCTCTACTGCGGGACGTGTGTTGTGCTCTACATCAGGATTTAGCTTACTTTCAGCTCTACGTCGGGACGTGTGTTGGGCTCTACATCAGGATTTAGCTTAATTTCAGCTCTACGTCGGGACGTGTGTTGGGCTCTACGTCGGGACGTGTGTTGGGCTCTACGTCGGACGTGTGTTGGGCTCTACGTCGGACGTGTGTTGGGCTCTACGTCGGGACGTGTGTTGGGCTCTACATCAGGATTTAGCTTACTTTCAGCTCTACGTCGGGACGTGTGTTGGGCTCTATGTCGGGACGTGTGTTGGGCTCTACGTCGGACGTGTGTTGGGCTCTACGTCGGACGTGTGTTGGGCTCTACGTCGGGACGTGTGTTGGGCTCTACGTCGGGACGTGTGTTGGGCTCTACATCAGGATGATCTTACTTTCAGCTCTACGTCGGGATGTGTGTTGGGCTCTACGTCTGGACGTGTGTTGGGCTCTACATCAGGATTTAGCTTACTTTCAGCTCTACGTCGGGACGTGTGTTGGGCTCTACGTCGGGACGTGTGTTGGGCTCACATCAGGATTTAACTTACTTTCAGCTCTACGTCGGGACGTGTGTTGGGAATACGTCGGGACGTGTGCTGGGCTCTACGTCGCGACGTGTGCTGGGCTCTACGTCGGGACGTGTGTTGGGCTCTACGTCGGGACGTGTGTTGGGCTCTACGTCGGGAAGTCTGTTGGGTTCTACGTCGGGAATTAGCTTACTTTCAGGTCTACGTCGGGACGTGTGTTGGGCTCTACGTCGGGACGTGTGTTGGGCTCTACGTCGGGACGTGTGTTGGGCTCTACATCAGGGTTTAGCTTACTTTCAGCTCTACGTCGGGACGTGTGTTGGGCTCTACGTCGGGACGTGTGTTGGGCTCTACATTAGGATTTAGCTTACTTTCAGCTCTACGTCGGGACGAGTGTTGGGCTCTGCGTCGGGACGTGTGTTGGGCTCTTCGTCGGGACGTGTGTTGGGCTCTACGTCTAGACGTGTGTTGGGCTCTACATCAGGATTTAGCTTACTTTCAGCTCTATGTCAGGACGTGTGTTGGGCTCTACGTCGGGACGTGTGTTGGGCTCTACGTCTAGAGGTGTGTTGGGCTCTACATCAGGATTTAGCTTACTTTCAGCTCTATGTCGGGACGTGTGTTGGGCTCTACGTCGGGACGTGTGTTGGGCTCTATGTCGGGAGGTGTGTTGGGCTCTACGTCGGGACGTGTCTGGGCTCTACGTCGGGACGTGTGTTGGGCTCTACATCAGGATTTAGCTGACTTTCAGCTCTACGTCGGGACGTGTGTTGGGCTCTATGTCGAAACGTGTGTTGGGCTCTACGTCGGGACGTCTGTTGGGCTCTACGTCGGGACGTGTGTTGGGCTCTACGTCGGGACGTGTGTTGGGCTCTACGTCGGGAATTGTGTTGGGCTCTACATCAGGATTTAGCTTACTTTCAGCTCTACGTCGGGACAAGTGTTGGGCTCTAGGTCGGGACGTGTGTTGGGCTCTACATCAGGATTTAGCTTACTTTCAGCTCTACGTCGGGACGTGTGTTGGGCTCTACGTCGGGACGTGTGTTGGGCTCACATCAGGATTTAACTTACTTTCAGCTCTACGTCGGGACGTGTGTTGGGAATACGTCGGGACGTGTGCTGGGCTCTACGTCGCGACGTGTGTTGGGCTCTACGTCGGGACGCGTGTTGGGCTCTACGTCGGGACGTGTGTTGGGCTCTACGTCGGGAATTAGCTTACTTTCAGGTCTACGTCGGGACGTGTGTTGGGCTCTACGTCGGGACGTGTGTTGGGCTCTACGTCAGGACGTGTGTTGGGCTCTACATCAGGGTTTAGCTTACTTTCAGCTCTACGTCGGGACGTGTGCTGGGCTCTGCATCCGGACGTGTGCTGGGTTCTACGTCGGGGTTTAGCTTACATTCAGCTCTACGTCGGGACGTGTGTTGGGCTCTATGTCGGGACGTGTGTTGGGCTCTACGTCGAGAAGTGTGTTGGGCTCTACGTCGGGACGTCTGTTGGGCTCTACGTCGGGACGTCTGTTGGGCTATACGTCGGGACGTCTGTTGGCCTCTATATCAGGATTTAACTTACGTTCAGCTCTACGTCGGGACGTGTGTTGGGCTCTACTTCGGGACGTGTGTTGGGCTCTACGTTGGAACGTCTGTTGGGCTGTACGTCCGGACGTGTGTTGGGCTCTACATCAGGGTTTAGTTTACTTTCAGCTCTACGTCGGGATGTCGGTTGGGCTCTTCGTCTGGACGTCGGTTGGGCTCTACGTCGGGACGCCTGTTGGGCTCTACGTCGGGACGTGTGTTGGGCTCTACATCAGGATTTAGCTTACTTTCAGCTCTACGTCGGGACGTGTGTTGGGCTCTATGTCTGGACGTGTGTTGGGGTCTACATCAGGATTTAACTTACATTCAGCTCTATGTCGGGACGTGTGTTGGGCTGTACGTCTGGACGTGTGTTGGGCTCTACATCAGGATTTAACTTACTTTCAGCTCTACGTCGGGACGTGTGTTTGGAATACGTCGGGACGTGTGTTGGGCTCTACGTCGGGACGTGTGTTGGGCTCTACGTCGGGACGTGTGTTGGGCTGTACGTCGGGACGTCTGTTGGACTCTACATCGGGAATTAGATTACTTTCAGCTCTACTTCGAGACGTGTGTTGGGCTCCACGTCGGGACGTGTGTTGGGCTCTACATCAGGATTTAGCTGACTTTCAGCTCTACGTCGGGACGTGTGTTGGGCTCTATGTCGGGACGTGTGTTGGGCTCTACGTCGGACGTGTGTTTGGCTCTACGTCGGACGTGTGTTGGGCTCTACGTCGGGACGTGTGTTGGGCTCTACGTCGGGACGTGTGTTGGGCTCTACATCAGGATGATCTTACTTTCAGCTCTACGTCGGGATGTGTGTTGGGCTCTACGTCTGGACGTGTGTTGGGCTCTACATCAGGATTTAGCTTACTTTCAGCTCTACGTCGGGACGTGTGTTGGGCTCTACGTCGGGACGTGTGTTGGGCTCACATCAGGATTTAACTTACTTTCAGCTCTACGTCGGGACGTGTGTTGGGAATACGTCGGGACGTGTGCTGGGCTCTACGTCGCGACGTGTGCTGGGCTCTACGTCGGGACGTGTGTTGGGCTCTACGTCGGGACGTGTGTTGGGCTCTACGTCGGGACGTGTGTTGGGCTCTACGTCGGGACGTGTGTTGGGCTCTACATCAGGATTTAGCTTACTTTCAGCTCTACGTCGGAACGTGTGTTGGGCTCTACGTCGGAACGTGTGTTGGGCTCTACGTCGGGACGTGTGTTGAGCTCTACTGCGGGACGTGTGTTGTGCTCTACATCAGGATTTAGCTTACTTTCAGCTCTACGTCGGGACGTGTGTTGGGCTCTACATCAGGATTTAGCTTACTTTCAGCTCTACGTCGGGACGTGTGTTGGGCTCTACGTCGGGACGTGTGTTGGGCTCTACGTCGGACGTGTGTTGGGCTCTACGTCGGACGTGTGTTGGGCTCTACATCCGGACGTGTGCTGGGTTCTACGTCGGGGTTTAGCTTACATTCAGCTCTACGTCGGGACGTGTGTTGGGCTCTATGTCGGGACGTGTGTTGGGCTCTACGTCGGGACGTGTGTTGGGCTCTACGTCGGGACGTGTGTTGGGCTCTACGTCGGGACGTGTGTTGGGCTCTACATCAGGGTTTAGCTTACTTTCAGCTCTACGTCGGGACGTGTGTTGGGCTCTACGTCGCGACGTGTGCTGGGCTCTACGTCGGGACGTGTGTTGGGCTCTACGTCGGGACGTGTGTTGGGCTCTACGTCGGGACGTCTGTTGGGTTCTACGTCGGGAATTAGCTTACTTTCAGGTCTACGTCGGGACGTGTGTTGGGCTCTACGTCGGGACGTGTGTTGGGCTCTACATTAGGATTTAGCTTACTTTCAGCTCTACGTCGGGACGAGTGTTGGGCTCTGCGTCGGGACGTGTGTTGGGCTCTTCGTCGGGACGTGTGTTGGGCTCTACGTCTAGACGTGTGTTGGGCTCTACATCAGGATTTAGCTTACTTTCAGCTCTATGTCAGGACGTGTGTTGGGCTCTACGTCGGGACGTGTGTTGGACTCTACGTCTAGAGGTGTGTTGGGCTCTACATCAGGATTTAGCTTACTTTCAGCTCTATGTCGGGACGTGTGTTGGGCTCTACGTCGGGACGTGTGTTGGGCTCTACGTCGGGAGGTGTGTTGGGCTCTACATCGGGACGTGTCTGGGGTCTACGTCGGGACGTGTGTTGGGCTCTACATCAGGATTTAGCTGACTTTCAGCTCTACGTCGGGACGTGTGTTGGGCTCTATGTCGGGACGTGTGTTGGGCTCTACGTCGGACGTGTGTTGGGCTCTACGTCGGACGTGTGTTGGGCTCTACGTCGGGACGTCTGTTGGGCTCTACGTCGGGACGTGTGTTGGGCTCTACGTCGGGACGTGTGTTGGGCTCTACATCAGGATTTAGCTTACTTTCAGCTCTACGTCGGGACGAGTGTTGGGCTCTACGTCGGGACGTGTGTTGGGCTCTACATCAGGATTTAGCTTACTTTCAGCTCTACGTCGGGACGTGTGTTGGGCTCTACGTCGGGACGTGTGTTGGGCTCACATCAGGATTTAACTTACTTTCAGCTCTACGTCGGGACGTGTGTTGGGAATACGTCGGGACGTGTGCTGGGCTCTACGTCGCGACGTGTGTTGGGCTCTACGTCGGGACGTGTGTTGGGCTCTACGTCGGGACGTGTGTTGGGCTCTACGTCGGGAATTAGCTTACTTTCAGGTCTACGTCGGGACGTGTGCTGGGCTCTACGTCGGGACGTGTGTTGGGCTCTACGTCAGGACGTGTGTTGGGCTCTACATCAGGGTTTAGCTTACTTTCAGCTCTACGTCGGGACGTGTGCTGGGCTCTGCATCCGGACGTGTGCTGGGTTCTACGTCGGGGTTTAGCTTACATTCAGCTCTACGTCGGGACGTGTGTTGGGCTCTATGTCGGGACGTGTGTTGGGCTCTACGTCGAGAAGTGTGTTGGGCTCTACGTCGGGACGTCTGTTGGGCTCTACGTCGGGACGTCTGTTGGCCTCTATATCAGGATTTAGCTTACGTTCAGCTCTACGTCGGGACGTGTGTTGGGCTCTACTTCGGGACGTGTGTTGGGCTCTACGTCGGAACGTCTGTTGGGCTGTACGTCCGGACGTGTGTTGGGCTCTACATCAGGGTTTAGTTTACTTTCAGCTCTACGTCGGGATGTCGGTTGGGCTCTTCGTCTGGACGTGTGTTGGGCTCTACGTCGGGACGCCTGTTGGGCTCTACGTCGGGACGTCTGTTGGGCTCTACATCAGGATTTAGCTTACTTTCAGCTGTACGTCGGGACGTGTGTTGGGCTCTACGTCACGACGTCTGTTGGGCTCTACGTCGGGACGTGTGTTGGGCTCTACGTCGGGACGTGTGTTGGGCTCTACATCAGGATTTAGCTTATTTTCAGCTCTGTGTCGGGACGTGTGTTGGGCTCTACGTCAGGACGTGTCTTGGGCTCTACGTCGGGACGTCTGTTGGGCTCTACGTCGGGACGTCTGTTGGGCTCTACATCAGGATTTAGCTTACTTTCAGCTCTACGTCGGGACATCGGTTGGGCTCTACGTCGGGACGTCGGTTGGGCTCTACGTCGGAACGTGTGTTGGGCTCTACGTCGGGACGTGTGTTGGGCTCTACATCAGGGTTTAGCTTACTTTCAGCTCTACGTCGGGGCGTCGGTTGGGCTCTTCGTCGGGACGTCGGTTGGGCTCTACGTCGGGACACCTGTTGGAATATACGTCGGGACATCTGTTCGGCTCTAAGTCGGGACGTCTGTTGGGCTCTACATCAGGATTTAGATTACTTTCAGCTCTACGTCGGGACATCTGTTGAGCTCTACGTCGGGACGTGTGTTGGGCTCTACGTCAAGACATCTGTTGGGCTCTACATCGGGGTTTAGCTTACTTTCATCTCTACGTCGGGACGTCGGTTGGGCTCTACTTCGGGACGTCGGTTTGGCTCTACGTCGGGACGTCGTTTGGGCTCTACGTCGGGACGCGTGTTGGGCTCTATGTCGGGACGTCTGTTGGGCTCTACGTCGGGACGTCTGTTGGGCTCTACGTCGGGACGTGTGTTGGGCTCTACGTCGGGACGTGTGTTGGGCTCTACGTCGGGACGTGTGTTGGGCTCTACGTTGGAACGTCTGTTGGGCTGTACGTCGGGACGTGTGTTGGGCTCTACATCAGGGTTTAGTTTACTTTCAGCTCTACGTCGGGATGTCGGTTGGGCTCTTCGTCTGGACGTCGGTTGGGCTCTACGTCGGGACGCCTGTTGGGCTCTACGTCGGGACGTCTGTTGGGCTCTACATCAGGATTTAGCTTACTTTCAGCTGTACGTCGGGACGTGTGTTGGGCTCTACGTCACGACGTCTGTTGGGCTCTACGTCGGGACGTCTGTTGGGCTCTAAGTCGGGACGTCTGTTGGGCTCTACATCAGGATTTAGATTACTTTCAGCTCTACGTCGGGACATCTGTTGAGCTCTACGTCGGGACGTGTGTTGGGCTCTACGTCAAGACATCTGTTGGGCTCTACATCGGGGTTTAGCTTACTTTCATCTCTACGTCGGGACGTCGGTTGGGCTCTACTTCGGGACGTCGGTTTGGCTCTACGTCGGGACGTCGTTTGGGCTCTACGTCGGGACGCGTGTTGGGCTCTATGTCGGGACGTCTGTTGGGCTCTACGTCGGGACGTGTGTTGGGCTCTACGTCGGGACGTGTGTTGGGCTCTACGTCGGGACGTGTGTTGGGCTCTGCGTCGGGACGTGTGTTGGGCTCTACGTTGGAACGTCTGTTGGGCTGTACGTCGGGACGTGTGTTGGGCTCTACATCAGGGTTTAGTTTACTTTCAGCTCTACGTCGGGATGTCGGTTGGGCTCTTCGTCTGGACGTCGGTTGGGCTCTACGTCGGGACGCCTGTTGGGCTCTACGTCGGGACGTCTGTTGGGCTGTACGTCGGGACGTCTGTTGGGCTGTACGTCGGGACGTCTGTTGGGCTCTACATCAGGATTTAGCTTACTTTCAGCTGTACGTCGGGACGTGTGTTGGGCTCTACGTCACGACGTCTGTTGGGCTCTACGTCGGGACGTCTGTTGGGCTCTACGTCGGGACGTCTGTTGGGCTCTACATCAGGATTTAGCTTACTTTCAGCTCTACGTCGGGACCTCGGTTGGGCTGTACGTCGGGACGTCGGTTGGGCTCTACGTCGGGACGTCGGTTGGGCTCTACATCAGGGTTTAGCTTACTTTCAGCTCTACGTCGGGGCGTCGTTTGGGCTCTTCGTCGGGACGTCAGTTGGGCTCTACGTCGGGACACCTGTTGGAATATACTTCGGGACGTCTGTTGGGCTCTATGTCGGGACGTCTGTTGGGCTCTACGTTGGGACGTCTGTTGGGCTCTACGTTGGGACGGCTGTTGGGCTCTACATCAGGATTTAGCTTACTTTCAGATTTACGTCGGGACGTGTGTTGGGCTCTACGTCGGGACGTCTGTTGGGCTCTACGTCGGGACGTCTGTTGGGCTCTGCGTCGGGACGTCTGTTGGGCTCTACGTCGGGACGTCTTTTGGGCTCTACGTCGGGACGTCTGTTGGGCTCTACATCAGGATTTAGATTACTTTCAGCTCTACGTCGGGACGTCTGTTGGGCTCTACGTCGGGACGTGTGTTGGGCTCTACGTCGGGACCTCTGTTGGGCTCTACATCAGGGTTTACCTTACTTTCATCTCTGCGTCGGGACGTCGGTTGGGCTCTACGTCTGGACGTCTGTTGGGCTGTATGTCGGGACGTCTGTTGGGCTCTACATCAGGATTTATCTTACTTTCAGCTCTACGTAGGGACGTGTGTTGGGCTCTACGTTTGGACGTCTGTTGGGCTCTACGTCGGGACGTCTGTTGGGCTCTAAGTCGGGATGTCTGTTGACAACAGCAGACTTAGAGCCCAACAGACGTCCCGACGTAGAGCCGAACAGAAGTCCCGAAGTAAAGCACAACAGATGTTCCGAAGTAGAGCTGAAAGCAAGCTCAAGCCAGACATCCCGACGTAGAGCCCAAGAGACGTCCCGACGTAGAGCCCAAGAGACGTCCCAACGTAGAGCCCAACAGATGTTCTGATGTAGAGCTGAAAGTGAGCAAAAGCCAAACGTAGAGGCCAAGAGACGTCCGGACGTACAGCCCAACAGACGTCCCGACGTAGATCCGAAAACAAGCTCAAGCCAGACTTCTTAAAGTAGAACCCAATACATGTCCCTACATAGAGCCCAACAGACGTCCAGACGTTGAGACCAAGAGACATCCCAACGTAGAGCAGAAAGCGAGCTCAAGCCAGAAGTAGAGCCCAAGATATGTACCGACTTAGAGCCCAACAGATGTCCTGACGTAGAGCCCAACACATGTCCCGTTGTAGAGCCCAACATACGTCCCGAAGTAGAGCCCAACAGATGTCCCGACGTAGAGGCGAAAGAGAGCTCAAGCCAGATGTAGAGCCCAAGAGACGTCCCGACTTAGAGCCCAACAGATGTCCCGACGTAGAGCCCAACAGACGTTCCAACGTAGAGACGAAAGTGAGCTACAGCCAGACGTAGAGCCCAAAAGACGTCCCGACGTAGAGCTCAAGCGACGTCCCGATGTAGAGCCCAACAGATGTTTCGATGTAGAGCAGAAAGTGAGCTACAGCCAGACGTAGAGCCCAACACACGTCCCGATGTACAGCCCGAGAGACATTCCGACGTAGAGCTGAAATTAACCTCAAGCCAGATGTAGAAAATACGTACGTTCCGACGCAGCGCCCAACAGACGTCCCGACATAGAGCTCAGAAGATGTCCCGACGTATAGCCGCAAATGAGCTAAAGCCAGACGTAGAGCCCAAGAGACGTCCCGATGTAGAGCCCAACAGATGTTCTGACGTAGAGCTGAAAGTGAGCAAAAGCCAAACATAGAGCCCAAGAGACGTCCGGACGTAGAGCTCAACAGACCTCCAGACGCAGAGCCCAAGTGTCGTTCCGACGTAGAGCCGAAAGTGAGCTACAGCCAGACGTAGAGCGGAAAAGACATCCCGACGTAGAGCCCGAGAGACGTCCCGACGTAGAGCCCAACAGACGTTCCGACGTAGAGCCGAAATTAACCTCAAGCCAGACGTAGACACCAACGTACATTCCGACGTAGGGCCCAACACACGTCCAGTTGTAGAGCTCAAAAGACGTCCGGAAATATAGCCGCAAATGAGCTAAAGCCAAACGTAGAGCCCAAGAGACATCCGCACGTAGGTCCGAAAGCGAGCTAAAGACACACTTCCCAAACTAGAGCCCAAGACACGTCCCGACTTAGAGCCCAACAGACGTCCCGATGTAGAGCCCAACAGACGTCCCGACGTAGAGCCCAACAGACGTCCCGACGTGGATCCGAATGCGAGCTCAAGCCAGACTTCTTAAAGTAGAACCCAACACACGTCCCGACGTATAGCCCGAGAGACGTTCCGACGTTGAGACCAACAGACGTCCCGACGTGGATCCGAATGCGAGCTCAAGCCAGACTTCTTAAAGTAGAACCCAACACACGTCCCGACGTATAGCCCGAGAGACGTTCCGACGTTGAGACCAACAGACGTCCCGACGTGGATCCGAATGCGAGCTCAAGCCAGACTTCTTAAAGTAGAACCCAACACACGTCCCGACGTATAGCCCGAGAGACGTTCTGACGTTGAGACCAACAGACATCCCAACGTAGAGCAGAAAGCGAGCTCAAGCCAGATGTAGAGCACAAGAGACGTCCCGACGTAGAGCCCAACAGACGTCCCGACGTAGAGTCCAATACATGTCCCGTTGTAGAGCCCAACATACGTCCCGACGTAGAGCCCAACAGACGTTCCAACGTAGAGACGAAAGTGAGCTACAGCCAGATGTAGAGCCCAAAAGACATCCCGACGTAGAGCGCAAGCGACTTCCCGACCTAGAGCCCAACACACGTCCCGACGTAGAGCCCAACAGACGTCCCGACGTAGAGCCGAAATTAACCTCAAGCCAGATGTAGAAGCCAACGTACATCCCGACGTAGAGCCCAACAGACGTCCCGACATAGAGCTGAAAGTGAGCTCAAGCCAGACGTACAGCCCAAGAGACATCCCGACTTAGATCTCTAAATACGTCCTGACTTAGAGCTGAACAGACGTCCCGACGTAGAGCCCAACAGATGTCCCGACGTAGAGCCCAACAGACGTTACGACGTAGAGCCGAAAGCGAGCTCAAGCCAGACATATCGAAGTAGAGACCAACAGACGTCCCGACGTAGAGACCAACAGATGTTTCGACGCAGAGCAGAAAGTGAGCTACAGCCAGACGTAGAGCCCAACACACGTCCCGACGTATAGCCCGAGAGACGTTCCGACGTAGAGCCGAAATTAACCTCAAGCCAGACGTAGAAACCAACGTACGTTCCGACGTAGAGCCCAACACACATCCCGACGTATAGCCCGAGAGACGTTCCGACGTAGAGCCGAAATTAACCTCAAGCCAGACGTAGAAACCAACGTACGTTCCGACGTAGAGACCAACACACGTCCCGACGTAGAGCTCAGAAGACGTCCGGACGTATAGCCGCAAATGAGCTAAAACCAGACGTAGAGCCCAAGAGACGTCCCAACGTAAAGCCCAACAGATGTTCCGACGTCTCTACAGCTTGCAACAGTCTGGCCATTGTTTTTTGGAAAGTTTCTGGATATAATGCGGGTCAGTTCTTGGAATGTGAAACCTAAAAATGGGAATAGTATTGTATTTGGCTGCAGAAGCAAGAAGGGGAGAAGACAGGTCCATAAGGGTGAGAAAAATTCTTGCCCCTTTTACCTGCAAAATGACACAGGTATGAAAAGACTTCTCGTTCAAGGCTTCCCAAGAATTTGCTAAGGTGCAAGGGAGAGAGTTTGAAGTGGGAGAAGGAAGAAACAGAAGAATTTGGGAATGGAAGCTAGGAGGAGAGAGGGTAAGAGGCTTGAAAGTGGAACTGAGAGGAAAAGATGGGTTGTCTGCAATAGGAGGGAGATGAGAAAGAAAAGGAGACCCGTGAGGAAGGATGGAATTACTAAATGGACAGTCACAGAAAAATGAGAAGTGAACAAATATGAAATATAAATATTCTCCCATAGGTTGGAGAAGTAAACACCTTTTAAAAATATGGCTGGAGAGGTGGATGAACTCTAGGTTGTAAAAAAGAAATATAATGGTCATTAGAAAAATAAAAAAGAGAGAGAAAACAGCACCTGAAAAACTGAAGGAGGAAATACAGCAGGTAAATGAGGAAATGGAAAAGCCTAGGAAGGACTGAAGCAGAACAAAGAACAAAGCACATTCGGGATAATGGTTTAATGTAGGGTGAAACCAATGCCCAAAATATGTGCAAAGTCACAGCAGTTTGGTTGTCAATTTTCCTATTCTCACACTACGCTCATGCAGTCTTCTGAGACAAATCCTCACCCCAAATGCACACAGCTGGTCCTCAGCAACACACAGCTCTGTCCACACTCCAGCACAGGTACCCTTAAAACCATCCCCCTTCTCCCTCACACACCTCTCGCTGATGCTGCTCCCAAGGCCTAACTCTGGCTAATGGCCACGTCCTCCGTTCCCCTTCAGGGAGGGGCGTTGCTCCCAGCCGTGTCCCAGCTTCAATCTCCACAGCAGCAGCACATCATTTCTTTCTAAATGTGTGACAGAGTGTTCCGGAAGGGGCCCAGAACAGCGCGGAAGGCCAACAGACCGGCTGCCACGGGAACGCAGACCAGCTGCGGCGGGAAGGGCAGCGCCGCCTCCAGCAGCCTCCTGCCGCAGCACCGGCGGCAGGCAGCACGCCCGCGCAGCCACGGCGCTTCCTTCCAGCCGTTCCCGGTTAAGATCTGCCTGGAAAGAAAAACGTATTCTTTGTACATTAATTGAGATAGTTCCCACAGCTTCGGGCAGTAATTTTTGATCAATTTATTGCAGAAATGCGTAAAGATAGCGAAAGCAAATGAAAGGTGTGTTAAGTACACCTAGCTATCCAAAATGTCAGCCATAAAATATCCTTGGCAGTATGCTCCACCTTTGTGGCAACTATAAGCTTTCCTGGGACAAAAGAGATTAGGAGCCAGGCAGAAGAAACGAGGGAGACAAAAAGAGTAGCACGCCAGATGGTACAGTTGTGCCCCCTCCTACCAGTTTAGATCAGAGCAGGGTTGCTCAGAGTTCCCAACAAGCTTCAAAGAGCTATCAACGTGATAAAGCAGCAAGTAGCATTGGTCAAAAGAACTTCAGCTGATCCAAGACAGAAAAGTGGGAAGCAACTGCAATTGCTGCAAATACAGCACGGTGAAAGCTAGAAAGCTGTTAATGATGATCTTTAATTTCAAACGGTACCTAAATTCTGTCAGTGATCATTAAAACTGGTAACTACAGTGCCTGTCATGCCAGCTGCTGTGCAAAAAGAAATCTGCATGTACTCCAGAGGAGCAAAAAAGGGGTTGCAGATGAAGAAACACCGTCTTAAAGAAAAATGCAGCTATTTCAGAGTTAGACAAAGAAAAATACAAGCTTCAGAAAACAGGGTTGACATTACTGATGCCATTAGCCTCAGAGAAGGACCTAGAGACTCCAGAAGCAGCAAAGAATGGGGCGCAAGGCAAGCAAGGAAAGTGAATGATTCATGCTAACTGACGCAGGAGGATGGAAAGCTGTGATCACAGACACTCAGCATGCTCCCAATTCATGAGGCAAAGCAAAACTATGACTAGGCTGAACACTGATTAGTATCAATTACATAGACCACTACTGGGGCAGACCTGTAAATCCATTTATATGGTACTGCACACATGAAGCCTGCAACTATTTGTACAAGAGAGCAATGCTCCTGTGGGCTGGCCCTTGATTTCTACATTCTGGCCCCCTTTGGACTAGATGTACTTTTTTTTTTTTTCCCCTCTAATGAGTACTTTTTAACAGCTTCTTAACATAACATGCTAAAAAGAGCTAGTTGAAAGCAGTAATTTTTGTCACATGAACAGCTGGAGCAGGAACTGGAGCCATTTCCATAACAACTGAAAGTTTTCCAATGACTTAGGTAGATCTGAACTCAAAAACTAGTTTGAACTTTGTTTACTTTGACCAGTGCAAGTCACAGAATAAGTTATCAGGCTGCATATTAGTCATGTTCCACAACATTTTATTATCTGTACTCTCAGTAACATTCCAAGGCTTTTAGAAATCTGACCAAATTAAAGAGCGATGACAAAATGGTTTCTAATAAACTGAAATGCTGAGATAGCTGAATGGTGGTTGAGAACAATTAATGTGTTAGGTTTCTGAAAATGTGCTCAGTCACGTAATAAAGAGCATCTGCCATTCGTTTGTGGCCAGCCCAACCCTAATCCATGACACTTTGAAAGGTGAGGAATCCCTGAATGACGGTCCTCCAAGACATTGTTGTGAGACCCATGGGACTCCATGCAGTTTCATTCTGAAAACCCAGTATCTGGTGCTGTCCTGACCCAACTTGTGAGCAACACCATCATAAAGTATTTAATTTGTAGTTACCCACCCTGAATCTGTTCCTCATGGTTAACTTACCATAAAAAGGTTATTTCCTTTTAATCTGTTAATACGAAACTTACAACTGATCCTTCAATATGAACTATATGACATAAGAAATTTTTATTTTTACCTTAGATGGTTTTCAGGGGTTAAATCATTGTAGACTTCCGAGGCTGACAACAGTGCGCTACTCTTCAAATAACACAGGTAAAACCAACTTAGCAGTGAGGACAGGTTGGAAAAGAATGAAAACAAATAGGCTTGTTAATTCCTGAGAACCTCTAGCGGTTTATAAGGGAGAAAACGATCCCGCGGCAGACGGGGCTCCGCCGCGCGCCGCGCCGGCCCAGGTCCCTCGCGGGCAGCACAACGCCTGCAACAGCCCGCCCAGCTCCCGCCCCCTGCCCCCTCAGCTCCCCCTCCCGCCCCTCCCCGCCCCTCACCTTCCCCCGCCCCCCCAGCTCCCTCCTCTGCCCCCGGCCCCACCTGCTTGCAGCCAACTGCTGTCCCCGCAGCCGCGCTTCCCGCCAACGGCCACAGGCCGGCACGCGCGGCGGGGGCGGGCCCGCAGGCAGGGCCGAGCGCGGCGCTGGGAGACACTTCGCGCTGCGACCTACACGCGGGCAGCGGGCACAGGGGCGGGAAAGCGACACCTCCTCGGCGGGAAGTGCTGGTGAGCGACCGCCGGCCTCGGCGCTGCCGAAATACGGCTAACCTCCCACAGCCCGTACTGGCGCTTTTACAAAGGATTTTTGCAAAGGAGCAGGTCTTCACCTTGGCAATTTGTGTCTGGATATAGAAACCGGGTTCGTTATTTATAAAGTGGCTCAAGTCTTCAGTGTGGAAAAATAGGTTTTCTGTGGACAAGTCTAAATAACCAGCATTCACGAGACTAGATCTAAATTAAATATGTTGCCGTGTTCCTTATTAGATGCCTTCAAAATAACACAGATAGTCTCAGTCTTCAGAGGATTAGACTGTCACCCAAACTGCTGTGGCAGCATCCAAGTGGGGAAAGTCTCTAGGCTGAGCTGATGCTGCAGCATCAACTGCTTGCTTTCAATGTTGCTGAAATTGCAAAGCAGGCTAACGTAAGAGGTCTGAATTCTGGTGTTCCACTAGTGCCCAGAATACTCCCCTCTGAGGACAGGCTGAGAGGGTTGGGGTTGTTCAGCCTGGAGAAGGCGCCGGGGTAGACCTTATAGCGGCCTCCCAGTGCTTAAAGGGGGCCTGCAGGAAAGGTGGGGAGGGACTCCTGATCGGGGAGGGTGGTGATAGGACAAGGGGTAAGGGTTGCAAACTGAAAGAGGGTAGGTTTAGACTAGATAGTGGGAAGAAAATTTAGGGTGAGGGTGGTGAGACACTGGCACAGGCTGCCCGGAGAGGTGGTTGATGCCCCAGTCCTGGGAACATTCAAGGCCAAGGCAGACGGGGCTCTGAGCAGCCTGATCCAGCTAAAGATGTCCCTGCTCCTGGTGGGGGTTGTTGGGCTAGATGGTCTTTAAAGGTCCCTTCCAGCCCAAACTCTTCTGATTCTGCATTACTAACTCCACTGAGGCTTTATCTAGACATAGAGCTATTTTAGCATAACCAAAAGTGCCTTTTAGGCGCACCTTACCTAAAGCAATGCCAATTTTTGTTCTGGACACTTTAAAACTATCTGTGTAAGCCAGGCCAGGTTTAAGTTAGTGACACATGTTGAACCATGTAGGCTGATTTTATACCTAATGACGTGTATCCAAGAGTTTGCACTGGTTTGAGCATATGTTTAGATTAAACGCTTTATTGGAAATGTCACACAAAGGGAGAAGCGATGAAAGTCATCCACCCAATTACTGTACTTTCAAGGAGGAGGACTTCCCTGCTGTGGGAAGCTATATGCAAACATAATTTTAAAAACTAGGTGATGTCTCTGCTGAGATTATTTGGAAAATCTTGCACAGAACAAATTAATCTAGCCTTTACAAGTAGGATCAAGTTGCCAGTAAACCACCTTTGACAGTACTGAATTTTAGACACAGTGCAGAAACATTGGAAAAGCTGGCAACAGTCCATCTGTGTAAAATACACACTATGGCAACTTAATATATTGTTCTCACTCATGCTAACACATTTTCTATCATATATACACAAACTCTGCTTTTTTTTTAAAATTAAAAATACTAAAAAAACCAGCAGGGGGCATAGATTACATACTTTAATTTAATCATACAATCTAATAGTCAAGGTTATTCATATTCTCTTAATGCACAAAGCTGTAGTTTTTTGGTTTTTTTCTAAAATTGTGTCATAGCACCATCTCCCTCATCTGCTTACACGCAAACCACCAGAAGCTGAAATCAGCTTACAGTCTTCCATTCCCCTGCAATCAGTTTGC
The DNA here is from genome assembly GCF_034619465.1 of Leptosomus discolor. NCBI lineage: Eukaryota > Metazoa > Chordata > Aves > Leptosomiformes > Leptosomidae > Leptosomus > Leptosomus discolor. The sequence continues at coordinate 14,455 of NW_028237857.1, read as the reverse complement.
TGGCAAGTACCACTTATCTTTACCTTCACCTCTCTGAAGTGGGAAGACTTTAGAAAACCTGTACAAATAGCTTCTGGGTAGCTGTGAAAACAAGCTAAATTAGAAAAGATGTAAACCCCCCTCTGGTGACTTGGCAGTAATCTTGCAGTCTACAACTTCTTTTACATAATTATTTGCTACTAGGCCTAAACTGGCCAAGCACTTACCTCTGTCTTTAGCACTCACATCACACAGGAATATCATCCATGACCTGGGACTGTGAAGGAATGTGAATATAAAGCCATATTGTCCCTCTTCTTGTAGTTAGGATGGAACTTCGCTCTGCTAGTCAATGAGAGGTATTCTGCTCTGAGAATGTAAATATGTGTATCGTGTGTGCCAGTTGTGGACAGATTTCTCATCATGCTTACTCTAATCGCTTCTCCAAAACACAAGTACAGTGTGTTTATCCTTACAGAGCATTTGGTAGAGCAACAGGCACGCATTTACTACTCAGAATTATGGTCATTCAAGACAAAGTCAAAAACTGAATACAATGGCAGTCATATGACAAATATGAACAATCCACCCAACCTCTGTCCACTTGCATTAAAGCTGTGAGATTAGCAATATCAAGGATCCTGCTAGTTTGACCAAGTATCTTTTGGCTACTTCTATTAAGATGTATATTTAAAAGTCTTTCAAACTGTTTCCATAGTGTCAGAGCAACAGCCTAGCTACACTTCAAACAGAACTTCATGATCCAGACCTTCAGCAGTTAACTTATACTTCACCTTTGTACACTTTCGGTGTTCGTTCATTTGTTTTTCTGAGACTGCTAACAAAGTGGTTGCTTCATTCATGGTTTCTTAAGTAAACTTCACTAGAAAGGGTGGCTGAACTAAAATCCTATTCCAAATGCCACTGAACATCTATAGGTTTTAAAACTGAATTCAGAGCACACAGCATCACGACTAGAACAAAAATCTTCTAAGCAAAAGCTCTGGGTTCTTTTCACTGATTTTACTTTGTTATTTGTCACTTCACTCTAAGGAGAAGCAGTAAATCTGAAGAGCATTTGACATATTTTATTATAAATGGTCATGAATACAGAACCAAAGTAATCTTTATAAATAGCTACAAAAAGCACAAATGCAGGTTAAAAAACATTCTCTAGAGTGAGCAGAGGGCTTGGGGCTTTTTTTTTTTTTTTTTTTTTTTACTTTCTATGAGCCTGTTCTTAGGAAAGAAATAATTTTAATAGGCTTTTTTTTTTTCAAGTATGCTTTTTTAGTGGTTTTGTTTTTAACTTTCAATGTGAAAACAAAGCTCTGTTGATTTATCCAAGAGAAAACCAGAAAGGGTGACACATGACATTTTTGTCCAGTAAATCTGGAATAATCCCACTGTACTGTGGGTTTAATGCTAATTTAACTGAAAACAGAAGCTAGTCCAAAGCATTTCAAAACCCCATCTTCCATACTTTTTTTTAGCATATTGCCTGTCCACCTCAGTGTCAGCATGAGGACCCAGCAAATCATAAAGGCTTCATTCCTGTCCACACTGGAGAGTTGCTGTCACCCAGAGTCTGGATGAAAGCATGCTACAGTCTTGCTTCTATGCAACTGTTAAAACGATTTTGTACCTTGCTAGCTGCCCCCCTTTCCTGTAATCTTCAATCGTGCAAACACACAATGTCATACACAGAACAGCCCCACCTGTTGCTATCCTTTGTGATCAAGAAATTAATCCAGTACTGCCAGTAGAGGCTTTAGCAAGCCTCTAAGCAAATCACTTCAGATTTAATCATTACAGATGAACAATGTTATGTAACATGGTAGTTATCTGTCCCCCCAGTCTGCACAGTAAGAGCCTGTGTTCTCTTTCTGCTTTAAAAGAACAGAACAATGCCTGTTTGAGGCATGTGTGTGTGTGCATATACGGTAGAGTGGGGTGCAGGGTTGGAGGAGAGGCAGTATTGCCCTAGTGGTTGAGTACTTCAGGTTATTATTTGTGAAATGGAAATTTCCTTGTTCATATGCCATTTCTTTTGTGCTATGTTCAATGGACAAGTGGAATTGAAGGTGCTACCTTCTGGAGTTTCACCTGCATTTTAAGAGGGAACACCTTCATAGCAGAGTTGCCTGTCACTGCATAAAACTGTGTCCCCAGCCTAACAGATATACGAGCAGCAAATTAGGTTCCTGGGACCTTTAAACACAGTAATATTAAAAGTCCAACCTACTACTAGCACCAAAATGACAGCGTTTACCTTTCCCTATGTTTTTGTCTTTTTTTCCAAACATATTTCTGTCTTACTGACATGCTGATGTGATCAACACTTCGGGCGCTGCTCAGCAACACTTCAGTCAGCCAGCCATGCAGTTGAATGTAAGCAAAGGGACAGTAAAAAGCAAGAAATAACACCGCGTTCCATTTGCAAAATGTCACTCTTCCCACTAGCACACTGTACTTGACCCTTCTGGCTGGAGAGGTGTCAATGATTTTATTCAAAGCGTCGCAGATGATTGTATAAAGACTGGACATAGGTGAAGACACGCATGGGATCCGGCTTATGACCCATCACCATCATGTCATCCACTTCTATCAGACGATCGCAGTGAGCCATTTTCCTGTAGCAATAATAAAACAGACACAGTGAATCAAGAGTTAAATCTAAGGCCTGTAACTACTTCCAAGACTCATTTGCCGCTCTGATCACGCTGAGCATCACTGAGGCATTAGAGAAATCCTGAGGTTTAGCAGCAAGATTTCATTTCACAATGAAATGGTCAGGCTCAGGTTGGAGATTATTTTTGTGACCATGGAATATTCCTATTCTTTCTCCTCCTTCCTCTATACTGGGATCTGATCCAAAGCCCTGTAGGTCATTGGGTTTTTTTCATCTACTGACTCCCATTCACATCCCTGATATCTGTAGCATGTAGCCCAATCTCACATTCCCCTGTCCAAGTCTCAGTAAGCAAGGTCATGCGAGTTCGCAAATCACGAGTTTTTCTGGTTATTACACAGGAAGCTCCAAAAGAATGGCAAAACATGAGAAGAGATGATATGTGCCAATGAAGGCCCACGTGGCTGTGGGCTGTTTCTTCTCCACCACTCCATATCTTCAAGGTGTGTGTGACTTGGACAACAGTCTCAGATGATCAGGTTGGAGAGCAGAAGCCTGACTGAGATCTGGCCCAACAGAAAGGAACAGATCTGCTGAGGCCCAAGATGAAAAATCACAAGAGCAGGAAGCAATTTGATCAGCAGAGCTCATACTGAGGTGAACAGCAATAACAGAGAAAAGCCTTTTCTGGCACTAGAAGAGAACAGTTAGTTTAAAGGCAATCACACCTATGAAGTAGTAATTTCTGTAGATACTCTTACCTAATGTTTCTTACTCTTGTGCGCATGCTGTCTTTTGTTCTCCCCTATACTTACTGAGATAGAAAAACACTGCAACTTTCCTTTGAGAGTTTGGATAGTTTTACTTTAGAGATCAACCACCTAAAAGTGTCATAGAATCTCTTTCAACTCACTGACAAGCAACAAAATTTTTTTATATATACGTATAGATATGTGTGTATTAACACCTTGTAATTCCCAAATGAATTCCTTTGCTAGGGGCTGTAATAAGGAGAGCCAACATTATGCTAAGAATTTTCAAAGCTTTTCTTTGGAATGGCAAATGGCAAATCCAGTTCTGTAAGTTATTACTTAAAAAAAAAGAAAAAAAACACTCTGAATGAACCCCAGAGCTTCAGTGTGGTGGTACCAATGTTTGAAGCTGTATGAGAAGCTGCAGGAAACTAGCCATGTATTCCCACATCCTGTTAGTATTTGGAAAGTGTACCAAACCCAGCTGCATACCACATGGAGTGTTTACTGTTACACAAGTCAAATAAAACAGTAAGTAAGAATCATGTTGATACTGGGTTCAGAAAGTTACTATTTCTAGCTGACAAGTTCACACTCATGATGAATTTAATAAACAAGTTACCATTTAATTGCCTGGTATACTGCATCAGAAAGGATCAGGTCAGTGTGACTGAGGGTATTAGCTCTGTTTTACAAAAATGCAGTTACCAGGTTGAGCAGCTCTCAGCCTTGATCTAACTCTACTTACACTGAATTTAACCTTTATTCTTGTTTAACCAAAGAAACGGAGAGAGATGTGAACCCTGCCACAAAACCCAATTCCAAAAGTTAATCTACTTGCTCCCTGCCGTTCAGGGCGTCACAGTTTTTCCAGAGAGACTGGATGGATATATTAACATGCCTCAAGTTGAAATTTGGTATCAAGCAGGTGGGATTGGCTAAGAAAATACCAGTTGTATATCCGGTTTCTATGGACTGTTGGTTAGTAAACATTGGATGCCTTGTGCTCTATGAACTCAAACGTCTTTTTTAACAATTAATATTGGCAAAATCATTAAGAATCATTCATTACTTGAATAAAATAATTAAAAAAACAAAACAAAACCCAGAAAGAAGTAGCATTTTTTCCTCTTCTGTCCAAGTATAACTCATGAGGCCGATTTCTCAAGTGTCAGTGCTAAGACTAGTGAGAATCACAGAGGTGAGAAAGCAGAATTCAAGTACTGCCTGAAGACGATGAATGACCTGAACCCAGGACTCCATGAACTATCCTGTGCCTCATAAAACCACCTCTGATTTTAGACTGCCGAGTCACCTGTTCTATGCCTTCTCTATGCAGAGCTTTATTATCTTTTTTTTGGCATGACACGTGTAAGCTGGCGATACAGGATCTACAAGAAGAATGATTAAACTTTTTACTGCTGCCCAGCCACATTAGACTTGAACTGGAAGTACTTCACAGAGATCTAATGTGATACTCACTCAGCCATGGTGAAGGCCAGCTCAAAGTCCTGCTTGCGATTAGCTGGGTCAAGCTTATTATAATCAAAAGCTTCAGGAAAGAAAGAATGCACAAGAGCATAGAATGCCATCCCGTCATTCCAGCTTGAGGAGAAGTTTTGGAGATCAATGTGCTGTCATGATGAAAAAAATATGCATGTTAATGCAGCATGGGGGAAGAGGGAAGAGCTGATTTTGCTCACTGCAGTTTTCTATCCTTCTATCCCACTAACCAAAGCAACAGAGCATAGGTTTTATGTTTCTCTTCCCCTCTTTGTAGATCCATTATATTATTTGTATTCTGAGGAAAAAAAAAACAAAACAGCACACTCAGCAATTAAAGCCTTTTTGCCTGAAATGACCAGATGCAAAGCAGACATACAGTCAAGGACCCTGATCCAAAGCCCAGGAAGAAAATACTGGGAAGAATCTTGTCGATGTCAGTGAGCTCTGGAGCAGGCCCAAAGCACCAGTATCTGCAGAAACCAAGGACACCGCTTATCCCTGTGAGGTATTTATAATGGAAGAATGGTTCATTTTGTGGCTGTGAATAACACTAGATAAGGACTATGTTTGCTTGCTTTGCTTTTCAGTAAGGCCCAATTCAATGCCTGTTTACACAGATCAGTAGAAATATAGGAAGAATTAACGCCTACTGCAAAATCAGATTCTTGGAACAAACGCTTATTGTTACTTTCTACCACCACATTCAAAAGAAACATACTCGGGCTTTTGTCTCACACTGCTTTTCCGTCATATAAAATTCAAGCCCCAGCTTTTCTGGTAAGCAACTAACAGTAATTTTCACTAGTTCTGCTTGTGAATACTATAATTTAGAGTTTAGCACTAATAATGAACATTTTAAAATAATGTTGTGAAACATATTACAGAAAAAAAGCCTGTACTATTTTCTTTCTCCTGGAAATTGCTTTGGCACCTGCAGTTTAAGGCCAGGTAAAATTACAAAAGTCTCAACTGCTGAATTCTTTTAGCTACACTGATGTTACCTCATAGAAATTAGGTCATTAACACCATGGGATTCAACCTCAACCATTTACTACAAATTCCCTTGTCTAATACCAGTAGAGAGTATTTTGGTCTGCTGTGTAGAAAAAGGGCCATAGTCTCCTTGTACTGGCAAAATGTTATTCAGATCTTGCCCTATATAATAAGAATGCAAAAATAATAGCCTGAAACTAAGAAAAAAAAATGTGAGCTTATACTGAAGTCTACATCCATAAGCACAAAAATGTAGGCTTTCAGACAAACACTAATGCATTGCTTTGACAGACATACAGAATCTCATTCATGCAATCACTGACTGTCTTGAAGTGCTGCCCATACAAACCATGATGTTTGTGTTACCCACACAGAACTTGATGATCTTGAGGAAGTTAGCTCATTGTCTAGCATGTTTTACATTCACTTTGAGTATATTTTTTTGGAAAATTCTCCCAAAAAAAGCACACTGAAAATGCTAACACGTCTTCACCTTGTATCCTATATATATATATATATATCTAACAGAATTTGTTTAATGCTGCTAGCGCTGGCAACCCCAAAACTCTGCGACCTCTTCAGCTTAGCTCTGGATTCTCCTTTTCCTCTGGAAAATTAACAGAGATGAGATTAAATTAAATTCTAGAAAAACTTAAACTTATTTGTCAGCAACATCTATGCAACCTTGCCCAAGTCAGCACCTGTCCAGGTGATCTTTGAGAAACACGTTGCTGAAACTTCAACTTGCTGGTCCTCCAAGAAAAACTCATTTTCATTTCACTAAAGCCAGTATTCCAAGCCCTCTTCTATTTAAATCATACCCCCATTGCTGTGCATAAGGAATAGTCCATGCTTTTGTTCCTTAATAAGTGGCAACAGAAAGTCGCTATATTCCCAGTCTTTTATAATAACGGAGAAGGCAGCTTTCACAGCACTCTTTCCTGATAAAACATACCTGCTTCTTCAGCTGAAGAACTCCAAAGCCAGAGGAATCTGTAGCGGTGAATTTCCAGGGCTCAGCCTGGGAAGTCAGTGAAGCTATCCACACATGACCACATATTGTCTCTTAGCTCAAAATCCTACACTGAGAGAGTCCTCCCACCCAGCTGTCCTCTGCTGGTAATAATTGACAAATTAGTTTCCCATTAGCCAACCCATTCTGGAGACAAGGTGTGTGACATACTTTCCACCATCCTGTTCAAATTTCTCAAAAAGCGCTTTCCTGGCCTGTGTTCCTGTAGTCCGTGGGAGTGTCTGAGACCGCACCAGTTCTCTCCTCCTTTCAACTCGGCGATGTACAGTGGGAGGAGACGAGCGAGAGCTGGGGGTCACATCACAGCAGCTGCCAGTGGCACTGGAGAAACAAAACATGAAAAGTATGTGGTTAAAGAAAAAAAATAACTCTCTGCAGTGCCAGGAATCAGCATAAAAGTCCAACTGTTGCCTACTCCAAACCTCCCACAACCTCAAGAGTACCTGAATGAGTCAAAAGCAATTTAAGTAAAAGTCAGAGTTTTATTGACAAACAACAGCACTTAAGTATAGAAGAGTCTAAGGTACTTTTACAAATGAGACACAGCTGGCCAAGTCACAAATGCTTTGTGACAAAGCACTAAGTAGAACAACACTTAAACACTTTTAAGAAAAAAACAGAAAAGAAAAATAATAATAATTAAAAAAAAAAAAAAAAGACATGGCCACACAGGAGCTCTGAATCCCTTTAATTTACAACTGTGGGGTTCCTGGAGGGTAAGTCACATTTTAAAAAATGTAACTTGAAGAGTAATTCAGGCAGCATTGCCCTCGTGAGACCCCACCTGGGATACTGCATCCAGCTCTGGAGCCCCCAACACAAAACAGATATGGAGCTGTTGGAGCGAGTCCAGAGGAGGGCTACCGAGATGGTCAGAGGGTTGGAACACCTTTCCTATGAGGACAGGCTGAGACAGTTGGGCTTGTTCAGCCTGGAAAAGAGAAGGCTCTGGGAAGACCTCTTAGTGGCCTTCCAGTACCTGAAGGGGGCCTACAAGAAGGCCGAGGAGGGACTTTGTGCCAGGGCCTGCAGTGACAGGACGAGGGGTAATGGTTGGAAGCTGGGAGAAGGCAGGTTTAGACTATATACAAGGAAGAAGTTCTTCACCCTGAAGTGGTGAGACACTGCAACAGGTTGCCTAAAGAAGCTGTGTATGCTCCATCTCTGGAAGTGTTCAAGGCCAGGCTGGATGAAGCCTTGAGCAACCTGGTCTAGTGGGAGGTGTCCCTGCCATGGCAGGGGTGTTGAAACTAGATGATCTTTGAGGTCCCTTCCAACCCAAACCATTCAATGATTCGATGAAGTACCTTTGAAATTTTTACTTCTAGTATGCATAATTTTGAGCTCATGTCAGTGTTGCTTCACTGACCGCAAACTGGTAATTTGATCCAGAAATACAGAATTATCTTCTAATTTGTGTTTATTTGAGCCATAAACCACTTAATCAGCATTAATGAAGTAAGGCACACATAGCATTTGGAAATGTTCCCCATGACAGAGCTGGGGAAACTGAGGCAAAGAGCAATGACACCACTGTCACACATTAATTTCTGGTACAGCTGGAGGTCAAATCTGACAGCAAGTTCTCTAAGGTGCTCAGTATATCATGACTCAAATATCAAAATGCTGATGTTGGAACTAAATCAGAAGAAACATAATGGCAAATTTGGGATAATTTTCAGGGCAGATGCAAGCCCAAGTTAAGAGATTTAAATTGGCTGCCCTCCTATTTTTCTTGATGGATATTTTGCATGCTGAGGATGCCTGGATATGCCAGTAATAATTGTGAGACCATGTAATCCTATACTAAGCAACTGCATCTTTGAGTTAATCAAGAATGCGTAACAGTCTTCTGTCCTCAGCAAGGCATTTATCTACCAACCAAACTCTAGGCTAGACAAACAAAGGATATTTGATGGCAGTCATATGTTGGGCCTACAAAAATAAGCCCAAACTACAAATTTCACACAGCTGAGTATTTTTACAAGTGTTTTCAAAGGGCCTGACAACTTGCTCCTCCTAACAAAAATCCACTGCTGGCACTGAGAGTTTTACTGACTAACACTGTAACCACGCTGAAATCCACAATTAGATCTGCTTTAAACTGCTCTACAAAAGATATTTATCCCTTCCCATCTCTGTTCCACTTAGCCCTGAGGAAAGCTCACAACCTTTAATGGGCTTAAACCACAGCATCTGGGACTCACCTGTTCTCCAAGCCATTAGAACACCTGTCCCTTGAGACCATACTGACCACAACAGCCTAACAAAATGTCAAGAAAAAGTGTACCTTTCACCAGTTTTGGTTCCACTACTCATCCCATAGCTCACAGTCGAGACAGACTCAGTGACAGAAGTGGTGTTCTCTGTACAACAGCAGGAAAAACAAGATATATCAGGGCAGAAACTTCTTTTATCTCCTTTTCTCATACATTTTCAAACTATTTCCTGATAGCTACAACTGATTTTTACTCACCACACTGAAAAGCTGCAGGTCTCTGTCTAATTTCCAGCATGAGCTAACAAGCTGGGCAGGGATTTTCTCCAGGGGTTCAATCCCTCTGCAAAATTGCTGCACTGCAGCGAGGATGGTGTAAACATACTAGAAAGGGCTGTGAGAGGATGCCTTTGATAAAACTGCATTGAGAAGGCTGGATCATTCCAGGCCCTTGTGCAGACCTCAGACGAGGGCACGCTGTCATGGACATTTCAGTGAAAGGAAGAAGTGGTGATAGAGCTCAGCTTGCAACAATCATTCTGGCAGACATAAGGAGTCTGGGAAGTCTGCTATGACTGACAGCATAATTTAAATGACCCAATTTCCACCAGGAAACATTTTAGTTTGTAAAGTAGAACAGATTCCAAAGGTTGCAAAGGTAGCTTAAAACTAGCTTTGCATCTTCCTCCCCCTACCCCTGAGGTTCTACCTTTAGTACTTTGCCTTTTAAGAGCTGAGCTCTGGACTCCAGCTATACCCTCTAAACGCAACGGAGTGGCTTGCCCAGTTTTAACACACTAAAACCAAAACTTGTTGCAAAAGCCAGCAACTCATTTATTGAAGGCTTCTTCTATAAACAAAGAAGAAAGACTGGCATCTTAGAAACAATCCAACCTCATAACTGTCCTGAACTTATAGAAGGGATCCAGATCAACTAGACTTCTCACATAAAACACCCTGGTAAATGCCAGCATACGGATGTCACAAATTTGGGACCACAAACAACTGCCAGATATATGTACAAATCTCAGTGGTTTTAAGCTGAGAAAGAGTGTGATCCCTACTCTGGATGAGCTACATCTTCACTAAACTGACACTTGAGACCACTGTGAAATACCAGTACACTGTATAGACAGTAACAGCTTGGTGACATCAATCAGAAGTACTTTTGCATAGAGCTCAACCCATCGATTTTGACTGAAATCAGAAGTCCTTAAGGCATTTAATCCTTTGACACATTCATATATGAAGGAGACTACTTACTGCTATTCTGCTCAAAGGAATTTGCTTCAACATCCATAGGGTGGGCGCACCACTTTCCAACTGCCATTACCTTGCATTCAGTCACAGTTTTCACTTGGTTAGCTGAAATACTCACTGCTCAAGCTGTCTGTTCTGCCACACTTTTCTGGCATCTATTGTTTCTACTGCAGAGATTGCCTAACAGTACACATGTACACCACTGTGCAGACAAGGATAACTACCCCTTGCTTTTTGAACTGATTGAGAATCTGATACAGCAGAACAAGTTTCTGTGATACCTGGGAAACTGAATCTGCATGCAGTCTTGTTAGCAATTTTAATATTACCATGTACCTACCAATTGGAACTACATGCTCAGATCTGAATCCCCCAGACATTGAGCACGGAATCCCTCTCAATTTATGTTGCATAAGGACATGCGGATAGGAACACTCACCTCCAGTGGCAGGTGAACCCACAGATGTTCTCACTGTACTTGAATTCCAGGTCTTCACTGAAAGAGCAGAAAAAAAGACAAAGGAAGGCTTTGCTACATTCTTAGCTTTAAGATGAAAGTTGAAAGAATAATCTGCAAATAATCTCTATCTCTTGCTGGCAATTGCATCTGGTCTCTCTCTAATTTCTGATCTCTATATATAGTCTGATCTGTAAGCATCGCTATCACTAAATGTATATGAAATACAGCTCAAAGATGAATGACTTCAATAGGAATGAAATAAGGGGTTTTTTTAAACTCAATTTAGATATAAATAAGATTCTGCAATCATTCTGACTTGTGTATATGTGTCAGTCTGCTGTCAGTCAGTCCTCCCCCCAAATGACTGTTGAATCCGTTTGACAAATATCTGTCTAGCCTCTCAAGGGGCCTCAGGTCTCAAAGCACTAAAAACTCCTGCATAGTTTATTAAAATAGCTGGACACATTGAAGAGATACAGTAACTGTGCTAGAAGTTAGGCTGCACTATGCACTCAACTATACTAGGCAGCAAAAATTCTCAGCAGATGTGACATCATAGCCTGAAGCTCCACCTAAGACCCAGAATATTCTAAATCAGTGTCCCACCATGGGATATGGAGCCGTAGAAGGGAGGTTTCATAATTACCACAGGACAAACCCCGTAGCACCAGTTTCTTGAAGTAAAGAAACGGGACACAGCTTCAGCAAACAAGTTACTTCTGTCTCTTTTACCTGACTGGTTGGAAGTTTTCACTGCCATTCCATTTTTGCTCTTGCTCTGTTCCAGCAGGCCAGCAGATGCATTAGTTGTTCCTGTTGAACTGATGGTCTCTCCTGAAAACTTCTCCGATATCCTGGTTACTGCAGTAACAGGAAGATGGGGCATCTGCAAGGTCACTGCAGGGGCATGGGCTTCAGGGGAAGAGTCTGACATCTGAAAAGAGGTCAGTTCACGGGAGACTTTTGCCTGACCTAGCGAATAAAAAGAAAAAGGAGAGAGGAAGTAAGTTTATTTGAAGATTTGTAACAAAGTTACTAACAAACCAATTTCCATGCAACAACTTTATTTTTCAATATTCTATTTTGTTCGGATTATTCCACCTAGTTCTCCCTGTGGGGCATTATACCATTTACAGCACGCGGCAGAAACAACTCTAGTGTAAGTGATCCTTGCAGCGATCATACCTGTCCTACACGAATCTCAGCAAGAACAACTTCTTCAGATCATTAATCCGCTATCATCTGCATTCGGTAAGCTACGCCTCTTCCTCTGTGCAGCCCCCGCCCCCAATCTCCTGCCATGGGTTAGAAGCCAGCATTCTTGCTCTTCTCATGGTTTTATGAAACGCTTCCTCAGTTTTCTCTAAAATGGAGAGAGTAAGTCCTTCCTCCACTGAAGGAGGATGGAAGCACACAGGTAATCTGCAAAATGTTTGGGGATGCAGGGCTACAATGGCATCCAGAATAGCAGGCCTTATTATCACTAGTGCTCCAAGATAATGTGACAGTAATAGTTTCTAATTTATGAAACACTATAGTGCAAGCTTAACAATAAACGTAAAATTTAAAAGTTAAACTCCTAAGTAGGAAATAAACTTAAATGGCATTAGTGCCACAGCACAATATCCATGCTGAAACCATAGCAGATTCCAATGCTTCCAACACGTGAGAGCTGCTCTGTGAATGCCAGGATCAGGTATTTTACAAGGAGTGCTACGTCATTTCATGCTCTGTTCCTACCTGATGAAGACTGACGCCCATTTTCAATGATTGAAGAACTAAAAACTCTTCTAAACTCAGGTTTGTGGTGGTCCTCCAGGTCTACACTCTGTCAGAACAGACAATAGACACAACAGCTAAATTTTAAACAGCAGCAAGATTTAGAAGACTATCGAGAAATACCTGCCAAGAACAGGTCTTCCTTGTGTTAGTGACCACAACACAAGGTGGGAACAGTTATCTAACCCCAAGAGCCAAAACTGCAAACCGAGCACTGGCAACGCAGGACTTGCATCAATATTTACATACTTGTCCTCACAGACCCCATGCACCTAGGGAGGGTCTTCCACTTCTGTTAGATAAAGGTATCACCATCCACTGTGAAGGTGATAATCAGGAGACTCCACGGAATAGTGGGGAGATTGATTGAGATTGCATAAACCCTTAATGCTCTGCAGGTTTTTTTTTCCTGTTTGCTACAGAAAAACAAAACCAAAAACATTCTGATAACATATTGTAACAGCATTACATAAAGCAAGTATGACCCTAGAACTTTACCGCTACATTATAATCTGCAACTTCTGTAAGGGTAGTTTTTTCCTGGGAAAAGCACCAATTTTCCCCATAATGTTTGCCAACATAATTCCAGAAAAATCAGCCAAGAATTTTTTTGGCTTTTTTTTTTTTGTGTGTGTGCGCACATGCAAAAAAAATCACAAGGACTCTGCGATTTAGCAGGAACTAGAGAAAGTAGAAACTGCTTCACAGACACACAATTACATCAATTAGAAAAGTGTAGCTTCCAAGAAGTAGCATATAGAAGCAGTAGAGTGAAATTCCTCAACACAAAGTTCAAGAAAAAGTTTTAATTGATTCCAGACAAGTATCTAACTACTAGATTGGCCAAAAAAATGATGAATAAAAAAAATTCTACCGTGCCATTATAAACGTAATTCAAAATTCTCATAAACTCAATCGAAACAAGTTCTGGGTTGTTTTGTTTTTAAAGACAGACAGAAAGACTGAAGATAGATACTGAAGAAGATTTTTACACTGCAGGTAAGTACAGAAACAACAGAACATAACAGGAAAGGAAAGAGGCAGGGCGTATGCATGTAATAACTTAATTTGTCTCTGCTTTTCCATACACAGGAAATATGAGGCAAACCAATGGTTTGATTTTACTTATTTATTCCATAGCTTCATCACAAATTATTAGAATAATTTATTTATAGGGTGTAAAACTACATCTCATGTAAGACACAGAAACCCTATGATCAATTCAAGATAAATCAACAGAAAGAGTTTCTTGGAACTTGTCTGCTGTTTACCATGCATCTGTTTACACTCATCCAAACTTAATTAAGAACACCAGATAACAACATTAACCACCTTTGAGATTTTTTAAAAGCATTCAATCTTGTCAGATGCTGCAGAGTTCACAGACTGTTTTAATATCTGTTACTTGAGATACTAGAACTTTTACTACCTCAAGTAGTCCAATCCCAGTCAACTCCTGGTAACTACAGTCTGAGATCTTGCTAAGAATTTGTTAACTAGTATTAGATTACAGTAAGGTAGCCTAAACACAATTTTGTCATAGACTATTCAGTTGTGGGCTTAGATTCTGATCCTCCTAGGTATTTAAGTGTCAACTTTCAACTGATTCCAACAGAACACAGGTGTACAGAGCAGAATTTGAGGTAAACGCCTACACTACTGAAGTTGAGAAATATCTCCCTCCTTAAGGTTGGGCCCTACATTCTCAGATCACAATAGGTATCCAGGCTTTTCAAGACTACAGCGTAATTTGGAGAAACCATTAAAGTGTGGTAAAACTCCATTAATCTGACTTCAAGATGAGGACCTACTGCCTTGTAAGGAAGCATCTTACAAAGATGAA